>NC_082662.1:121313464-126113464 GCF_025265405.1 Mesoplodon densirostris | reverse complement strand
TACGGCAGAAACTAACACACCATTGCAAAGCAATTATACTCCAATAAAGATGTTTAAAAAAAAGTCAAAAAAATAAAGTTCTGAAAAATTTGAAAAAACCCCATATATATATATTTAAAGAATTATATATGTGTATTAGGAACTGAATGTATATATATTCACCCCCCCCCACTCATTACGCGGTTTGCCCTGCTGCTCTCGTCCACAGTGGTCGGGCTGTCACGCCTCCCATAGAGGGTGGCAGCATACTGACAACCTCCCTGTCATGGACGGGGACTGAGAGCAAAGTCGGGTGACCTGCTCAAGGTCCGCACTGTCAAGAGAGAACCAGGGTTGTCCCTCACCTCTGTGGGTCCCCAAAGCCCCACCCTGAGAAGTCCAAAGCAACCCCCTTACATTGTCAGGCAGTAAACTGAGGTCGTGTCAGAGGAGCTTTCTGTTTCAGCTCAAGCAAAGCTGTGTGAGGTGATGGTAGGCGTGGCTTTTAAGAAGAGTGGAATCTGGGTCTGTTGCTGGGGCCAAAATTGGAAACACATTAGTGGTTCTGGTTTTCATGGAAGGATAGGAGAGTCGTTCCGCATAGGGACTTGGGGGCAGGGTCAGCCCCCTCAGATCTGTGTTCACCACTTTTCAACACGTTCTGCTTGACTGTGTGATTGGAACACATCCGTGAGTCTGTAGGGCTCTGGACTCCACATAGCTCCAAGTGAGGACAGGCTGGCCAGCCCTCAAGAGCTGTGCTGGGCGTCATTTCATTGCAGATAGGAGCAGCGCCATTTGCCCAATTTGTGGCCAACGTGGCTGACATCTACTGAACACTCAGTGTGTATCACTCACTGCACTAAGCTCTTCATATGCAGAATCTCCCTTAATCCTCAGAGTAACCCTGGGACGTAGATCCTGCCATTTCCCCTGTTTGATGGATAGAGAAAGAGGTGTCCTGAGTCAAGTCACCAGCCCAAGGCTACACAGCTGGGAAGTGGCAGGGTGGGGAGTCCATCCTCATTTCCTCTCACCTGTGAGGCTTATTGCTGTTCTCTGTGCTAAGCAGGCTTTTCCCACCATAATCATGAACTGATGGTCGTCGCTGATAAAACCCATGAAGTAAGTGGGCCCTGCAATCAGTTTGAGAAGATAAGTAGAACAGCGACAAAACCCTGATTTGTTGAGGGCTGCAGGTGTCCACTTTTCTCTGTGATACAGGCCTTTCTTTTAAAGTGTTTACTTTTCAGAGCTATGGGTAGAGGACTGGGTGGATCTTGTTGCATTTCAGATTCAACAGCTATAAAGTAAAAATTCCAGTTCTGAATAAGCAGTGATACTCTGGACCAGGGCTACCCCCAGTGTGGTTTGTGGACAGTACACACTGGTCTGTGATAAGTGTGGAAATTCAGAGGAAGCATTTAGAAACTTCTGTAGCAAGTTGACAGAGTAAGTTTATGCCTATTGAATCTAAAAATAAAAAAGTAGGTCTTATTGTTTGAATGTAATTAGAAATAAAAGAAAAAAAGTGATTCCTTCACCACAGATAGTTTGAGAAGTGCTGCTTTAGAAAATGTTGAAGCCCAAATTGCTTTCCTTCTACATATCTTTCGCCAGAATTTCTTTATTTAATTAATTTATTTATTTGGCTGTGCCGGGTCTTAGTTGGGGCATGTGGGTTCTAGTTCCCTGACCAGGGATCGAACCCAGGCACCCTGCATCGGGATCGTGGAGTCTTAACCACTGGACCACCAGCAAAGTCCCTCCCTCTTTATTTCTTTAAATATCAGCATTTTGGTAGACTGCCTTTGCTTCAGAATTTCAGTACTCTGCTTTTGGAAAAACACTTTTATTTCCCCCTTTGGAAAAAAGTAGTAACAGTGAAATAGTAACAGTAATACTAAAAATATTAATAGTAATCTTAACCAAAAAAAGAGATAGGCATAACTGATCATCAAGTTGGTTAATTTTCATGCTTTGAACTTTTCAAATGAGGGAATCTCCTTTGCGTGATTCCCATGTTAATATTAAGTGGTGAAGTCAGGTGTCATTAGATTTCCCGTTTGTTGACTATTCACTTTGAATAAAAATTTACTTTTTAAAAAAACTGTCGTGATCTTGTTTTTTCAGTTTTATTGAGATATAACTGACATATATTACTGTATAAGTTTAAGGCATACAGCATAATGATCTGATTTACGTATATTGTGAAATGATTACCACAATAGGTTTACCCAACATCCATCATCTCATACAGAAACAGATACCAAAAAAAAAAAAAAGAAAAAAACTTTTTTTCCCTTGTGATGAGAAGTCTTAGGATCTACGCTCTTAACAGCTTTCAAACATACCATACAGCAGTGTTAACTTGAGAACTGGATGAAGGTGGTCAAAAGGTACAAACTTCCAGTTATAAGATAAATAAGTACCAGGGATATATGTACAATATGATGACTATAGTTGAGATTTACTTAATGATGTACTTTGTGCTTTAAAGTATGAAGTGCATGAAACCCTATAAAAACTCTTGGGTGAATCCTCAGATTTGTAGGTTGAGGTGGTAGAATCCTCATTTTAATTTGAAGAGCTGTGAACAAATTCTGGGTTACGCATAGAATTGCCTGGAGCTCTGGTAAGTAAAATGAATCTTTCAGATGATCTCCTATCGTTGCACTGATGTTCTTTCCCAAATAACCTTACAGATAATCGTATTGTTGTTGTTTTAATTCATGGAGAAAATGAGCTTCTGGAGGATTTTAATCTACATTCAGAGCAAGTATGGGAAAAATAGTGAAAATTGCCAGCTATCACATGAGCTTTGCAAAGGCAAGTTCAAGTGTGGCAGAACTGGCGCTGCCATCTCTGCGGAGCTGGTGAACACATGGGTTTTCAGTTCTGTCTTCAGACGCCACTTCTTATTGTAATATTATTATATATATATATATATATTTTTTTTTTTTTTTTCTTTGTGGTCTGCGGGCCTCTCACTGCTGTGGCCTCTCCCGTTGTGGAGCACAGGCTCCGGACACGCAGGCTCAGCGGCCATGGCTCACGGGCCCACCCGCTTCGCGGCATGTGGGATCTTCCTGGACTGGGGCACGAACCCGTGTCCCCTGCATCGGCAGGTGGACTCTTAACCACTGCACCACCAGGGAAGCCCTGTAATATTATTTATTTACAGCTTTTACATTTAGTTCACAACCTTTGTAAGACCATAACTTTTTACCAAATTCAAATGAAATTTTCAAGTAAAATTATATTAAGGTCATTTTTCATTATTATTTTCTCATTTCTCTATTTTCTTAATGTAAATAAATGCCTTTAAATCTGTTTTCATAGGTTTTGATTACTTCAGATTACTCAATGCCTTCAAATCCTTACTGTCTGTCCATTTGCTCATTGTTGGATCCATCACATTAGTTAGAACTTCTCCCTCTCTTTTTCCTCTGTTCTTTTTTTCCCAGTAACAGGGTTATTTTTTATTTACTGACTCTCTTCTTGAAGATTCTGACCTTTACACAATTTTCCATTGTTGATTAAAAATACATAACTCTTGGGTTTGGAATTTTCTGCGTAAATTTTGATGTTCACCTCAATCTTGGGTTGCCCTCAGATTGACTTTGTGCGGTCCACTTGCTCTGTTTTCTCTCTCTCTCGCTTGGCAAGCTGTCCCTCCTTTCCTTCTGCTAACTTTATGCCTTTTGCCTAAACTCATGTTTTTCTTAGGGATGTTATTATATTTCTGACTATCTCCACCTCTTGTGCCATTTCTTCCATCTTTGTTATAAGAACGTTGCTTGTATCACCTGACGGCCATCTCCAAGCCCCTGTTATGCTGTTGACTCTTATGACTGATTTAACCGGCATCCCTCTGAGGCCAGAGGTTGCTGTGACATTAAAGCAAGACCAGCTCGGGTCCAGAATCAGGGGCTAAGCTGCGCTGAGAAGGCCAACTCCCGGCTCCGAGGCCCTGCCCTCAGACGGGTCCCTCCGTTCATCAGCCTTCTTGTGGGACCTGCTCCTGAGTGCTCTGGGTCCACGTGCTGCTGTACACACAGCTCCCACTGCTACAGAGAAGGTCCTCCTTAAAAGCCATTTCCGCACTCTCACTGACAGCCAACTCAAATAGTGCCTTTCGCTGGTCACAGCAGATGCTTTTCGTATATAATCTTGTACAGCGAAGGCTTTCTTTAGTCCCTGGGCATGCTGACACATAACGGTAGTAGTTGGTTATTTGAGAGGAGCCTATTAAGTCAAAGAAGGATGAAGTGTGAAACTGCTCATGTTTCTTTTGTTCTTCCATCAGGTACAGTTCCCTTAGGGATGCTCACATCTTCCCATTATAAGTACACCAGCAATTATTACCAGAGAAGAACTCTCCTAAACACACCACAGTTGGTCTCAGGTGATCTAGGGGTAGAAACCTGGAGCTGGGTGCACAGATCCAACTCTTAATTTGCGGATTCTCTGTGGAGAGATAGGGCAGACTTTCTGCCTCCAGTTTTACAGATGGGAAGCTAATGTCCAGTGCCATGTCTGTTGCAATAGAATGATATCTCTACAAAACAAAACAAAAAACACTAGGAGCTTTGAGGAGCTCATATTGTGGAATTTCTCTTATACGATTATTGTATTTTTCCTGTTTTGTTTGCATCCAAGTATGCACCTTTGTCTCCTTACTCCTTCTAGGGTCTCATTCTGACTTAGTGTCTATCCCTTTCCCCTTTTCTCCCATTACTCTCCACCTTCCCCACACCACCTCCCTGTCTGCCTCTTCCATGGCTCCCATGGAAGTGGGGCTGCCCTTGAACCTTGTAGGGAACACCTGTGGTCAGGGCCGACATGCATAATTGTGCCATTTGCTGTTTGGCCAAAACTCTACTGTTTGAGCTGAGACACCTCCCACTGGGCTCCATCCATCCAAAGGGACGTCTTTTTCTCAACTGCCCAAAGGCACTGTCTGGGCTCATGTCTCACCAGCTGCTCCTGCCCCTTTCCTGGGGGCTAAACAGTGTCAGGGCAGCGATCTTTGAAGGCCTGAAGTGGAAACCAAATCCCTACCCTCTGAATTTCTTGTTTACTTATTCCTGGCAAGTCATAGCTTTACTTTGCTTAGAAAAGACTCCATGGACTTCTCAGAGAAGAAGGGACTCTTGCTCATGTATATTGATGCAGTGAATATTGAGTGCTGTCAGATTTCAGGGGCCCCAGGAAATAGTTTCAGGTGTTTGCTGCATGAAGAAGTAAACCCTGGATTGCTTATGAAAGACAGAGAAAGCACTGAAGAAAAAGTGGCCATAATTCAGTGTCTACACTATGATCCTTTGTGTTCAAAAAAGATCCTAAAACACTTTAAATATATGACCCTAACAGCCAGTACCCTACCCCGGCAACCCCCAAACCCCTGTTTTGGGGGTGTGCAGACCATAATAGAAGTGGCACCCATGGCTTGGCCCACGCCATTCTGAATTGGTGATCTCTGCTAAAGAAAATGGTCAGTGTTTGCTGCCCCGTTCCCATCTCCTGCTGCAGGAAATGTGTAGGATAGCGTATTTTCCAACTTAAGTCCTTTGTTTGACGGATGGCCAGTTGGGGTGCTGGCAATCAGCTCACAACATCTGGGACTCATTTGTACAGCTTTGCCTCCGTTGAAAATCCAGTTCATGCCTTGGTGTGGGTGTTTGAAGGCAAAGCAATTCCACTGAGCCTGAAGGATCCCTGTGATTCTTGTCAAATATTCTCAGGGTTAGGCATTCTGGTTCTTACTGAACAATTTTAATGTCCTTCTTACTGATGCAGGGGTAAGGGGAGGGGAAGAAGAGTACTGGATAAAGCAAAGAGAAAGATGGAGTGGCTTGTGGTTGCATCCACAGCCGGCCACTGACATTCTGACTTTAGGCAAGTAACTTAAATCTCGCTAAGCCTCAGTTTCTCCTGTTAAACAGAGATTATCATATCTACTTCATAGGATTATAGTGAGGATTAAATGAAAATGTGATAGTTCTTTGTAAACATCATCTAAATCCTAGAGGTGACGTTAAGATGGCATTTGCTATGAAAAGGATGGAATTCTACCCTCAGTGGGAAATCCAATGAATTCTCAACATTCCCTTTAGAGTGGGTGACTTGTGTTGTGTGTACCTTTACAGTGTGTTTACATGCCACTTTGTAATCCGGCCTAATGACTACCTAGGACCTCCATGGCAATTGTAAAGATCAGGCATCACGCCTCGGAGAGCAAAACTGCCATCATGGGGGGCCGAAGATCACAGCTGGCTCTTAAAGCCTTACCTGGAAAGAACCAGGTGTCACTGGTGATTGAAAACATCAGTGACCAGCAGAGAGAGAAACCCTGCCCTCTCCTGTGGAGCTCCAGTTAGCTGACTACACACTTCTAAATCTTTTGAAGGGTTTCTTTTTGTAGTTTTATAGCCCTAGAAAAACTCTCAAACAGTAAGAAAGAAAACAAAAGGAAGAAAAGGAGGAGCCATTAAGAATTCTATGACCATATGGCTTCGTGGTGACTGCAGTGTGGGAGCTGGAAGTCTGCCATGACACTGACAGTGAAAATGAATCAAAACAGTAAATAAAATAGAAGTAAAAAAGGGAAATATTTGCTCTCTTTGTTAATACCTTCATGATTTGAATTGGGGGCTGAAGAAGGAATATATGGTGGCACGGAGTTGATTCAAAAAGAACAATAGGGCTTCCCTGGTGGTGCAGTGGTTGAGAGTCCGCCTGCCGATTCAGGGGACACGGGTTCGTGCCCCGGTCCATGAAGATCCCACATGCTGTGGAGCAGCTAGGCCCATGAGCCATGGCCGCTGAGCCTGCGTGTCCGGAGCCTGTGCTCCGCAACGGGAGAGGCCACGACAGTGAGAGGCCCGCGTACCGCAAAAAAAAAAAAAAAAAAAAAAAGAATAATGGAATGACCTGTGTCCTGAATGAGAAGATGGATGGAGAAAGGACACAACTTTATCTACTATATATTTGATAAAATGTTTCCTTGACTGCACTCTGTCCCTGCCCTGTTGCAATACCTCTGTAACTTGTTCCTTTCTTCAGTACTTACTCATTTAAACATAATAGCCTACATTTATTGAGGATTTCCTATAGGCCACACACTACTCTGAGTTCTTTACACGAGTTTAAACTTCAGAAGCCCCCATGAGTTTGGCCCTCTTGTCATCCCATTGTTTAGATGTGGAAACTGAAGCACAGATTGGTGAGGTAACTCGATCATGGTCAGACCGCTAGAAGGAGATGAGTAGGTGCTTGAGCCAGGCTATCTGATTCCAGAGCTTATGAGCCAGAATGCAAGCTCTGTAAGGGGAGAGATATTTGTCTCTTTATTCTTGGCTGAACCCCTAGTGCCTAAAAGAGTACCTAGGAAATGTTTGTTGAATGGATGAAAAAATGCTCTTAGCTACTGAGGCAGGAGATAGGTGGGCTCCAGGTTAGGCATTTACAGTCAGCCTCCTGTTTGCACTTCGAACTAGAAATAACAACAGCAACAGGGTAAATAGCCAAGCTTTGTCTCCTGAGGACACTTTAAGATAATAGTCCTGGCAGGGCCAGAGAGGGACTAAGCCTTGTTTGAATAAAGGATCAGGAGGTCATATATTCCCCAACCGTGGGGCAAGGGAGAGACTGCACATGTGCAGAAAGCCTCCTTGGGGGTCAAAAAGGAGGGGGCACCTCCCCAGAATAGGTGATGCCAAGGCCGTCCTCTAGGCCTCTGCCCTGGAATCCATCTTGGAAAAAAGCTGCACATGCATGTTGGAGAGGGTACTAAGGCAGATCAGCTGTGGAAAAAGAAACCAGATAATTGGCCAAGGGTAAACAAAGACCCGGAAGAACTGCCCTATATGGATGACTTCACTGCCTCTTTACTGCCTCCTGGTTAGGGAGGACGCCCACACCCTTGCTCTCCGGGTGTGCCTGCATCTCTGCCTTGCTTCTGTCTTAAGTAAACAGACTGTTTCTCTGTGTGCTCTCCCACTTGTGCTGTGTCTCTAATAATAAACTTTGTACCTGTTTTTACAGTTTTTGCCTCCTTGAGAAATGCATTTTTCAATGGGGGCAAGGGCCAGGGGGATTTTGCTTCTAGCCTCTACCCACTGGTGGACTAGCGGCTAGGACTCCTCATTTTCACCCAGGCTTCCCAAGTCCAATTCCTGGGCAGGGAACTAAGATCTCACTTCAAGTCACTGCTCTCAGTGCTGCCTCTCTGCGATCACTACTACGCTCTCCTGCCTCCAAACTCAACATGGGTTGTGATGGGTGGGCATTCATAAAGTCCCAACACAAGGATGATCAGTGAGACCATAGTAGAGAAGGAATGCAGAGCACACCACTGAAGACATAAGGGAGAAACATTTTGACCAACTACTCTAGTCCTCTAACTTTGTTAGTTACTAAAATATTGCTTCCTGTCTCACTCAGAGTAAAAGTTAAAGGTTTTTCAGTGGCTTGCCAGGGTCTCTCTACAATCTGCCCTCCACGCTCCTCTATCACTCTCCCTCTTGCTTGCTCTGACCCAGGCACACTGACCTCCTTGCTTCTCCTCCAAAAGTGCCAAGACCATTCCTTCCTCACAGACTTTGCTCTTTCTGTTTCCTCTGCTCTTTCTCCAGGTATCTGCTTGGCTCGACCCTTCCTTCCTTCAGATCTTTGCTCAAATGCCACTTAATGGCAAGGCCTTCCCTGACCTCCCTACTTAATATTACAGCTATTCCAGCTCTGCATCCCTCTTCCCACATATTACCTGTTGTCTTATGAATATCTGTTGAATGAATGAATCTCAGACTCAAAGGGAGATGGGCAGCTAAGTCTCCAGGTTATCTTACACTGAATTTCTTTTGAGAAGCTTACATTTTTTTCCCACTAAATTCAAACTACCTGCTTAGGAATTAAATTATTCTTATAAATCTAGGATGTTTGGGGGAGATAACATTGTCACAAAGCATGGAAAAAGGCGTTGTTGGGAAATTGAGATTCATATTAAACTATAAGTACCTGGTTGTCTTTTCAAGAGGAGGATTTGTAGAGACGGGACAAGAGGTGCTGCCTGGGACAGGAAACCAAAGAAAGAGTTAAAGCACAGGAAAGACTTATGAGTTGTAGGTCTAGCACAATGAAGCAGGGCTCTCCATCTTTTCTCCTGTCTCATTGAAAAGCTGTCTTTTCCTCCCTTGAATAAACCTCTTTGCTTTCTGTCCTCTGCTTTGATTTATTATTTTAATTCTATAGCTGTCTTAGTGAAGTATGTAAAGCATTTGGGGATAAAATCATGTGGAAGACATTACAGAAACTAAAGATGTATTATCTTATGTGGTATTGGGTAGAGGCTCCGTGTGCTGAGGGATCCTATCCTAGATGAAAACACAAATCGTGTCTGTGGCATTGTGTATTGACTAAGAAACTGACTCCTCATTGAGGGTATAGGAAGGAGGAATTTAGGGAGTACTGTTATAATAATTTGGTGGGAAATAGGTAGAACTGAAGCATAAAGAGATCTCACTGAAGTGTCTGCTTTTCATAACTGAGAGATGTCCCTGAAGGTGGGATTTTTATTTTCTTGCCTCTGAAGTGGACATAATGACTTTTTCTTTTCCTTCTGTCTGATTACTAAGGTGTCGATTTCAAGAGAACAGGAACTGTGTCTAATCCCTTTACTGCATTTAGCACTGCCTGGTACAGAGTAGGAGCTCAGTACATGAATGTTGAAATAATGAATCAACCATGCTTGAAAACTTAGGTCTGTCCTGCTTCTCATAAGAATGAACTACTTAAAAGAAACTGTGGGATTATGTAGCCTCAGAGTTATCATTCCAAGTACTAGTATTAATGATAAAAATAATTCTGATAGATAAAAACTAAATGGAATATTTTTCATGATTCATTTCCACACAGATTCAGCAGGACACTATTTCTAATAATCATCTTTTTATTTAGCTGGTGCAAGAATGATTTTAGCATTACACTGTAATTAGATGCCTTTCCTGGCACTTGGTGTGCTTGTTGTTCATGAAGTACCCTGGAATTCGGGAAATATAATTTCATGAGCCTACATCATAATAGACTGTGTCATTTTCTTGGCATCCTCAAAACCAAAGCCTTAAGAGTCCATAGTTTGTCCTTTTAAACTCTAGCAAAGGAAAGAAAGGGCCTTGGCAGTGACAAAGAAAGAGAAGTCTCTCGGAGTCTGTAAAGTAATCAGCACCAGGCAAGCCACTTGAAATTTAAAAAATGAGAAAATATAAACCATCACTCAAAATTTATTTCCAGTCTTTTAGGTGCTTCAAAAAATAATTGTGATTCATTTTTCTGAAATAAATCTTCATCTATTATTATACCTGTCTAAAGTGGCAAGGTGGCACTTGGGGGGAAAGCAGAATACCCCTGAACAGAATTTTAGGAGCACTTTCTAGTGATTAAAAAAAAAGCTAAACAGTCTTACATCACTATATAAGCTCTGACCACCCACAAGTGTTTAAAAATCAAAATAAGACCTTGTTTCCACGCTTGAGGAGTTCCAAGCATCAGGTTAAAACTGAGAGAGGTGAACTTCCCTGGTGGCGCAGTGGTTGGGAATCCGCCTGCCAGTGCAGGGGACACGGGTTCGAGCCCTGGTCCGGTAAGATCCCACATGCTGCAGAGCAATTAAGCCCGTGAGCCACAATTACCGAAGCCAGTGCGCCTAGAGCCCGCGCACCGCAACGAAGAGTAACCCCCGTGCGCATGCGCTCCCCGGCCGTGGGGCCTGAGTTGCCTCAGTACAGCTTGCAGACCTCTGGGAGTCTGGGCTGCTACCCTGCGTGAGTCCTCCCGCAGCTTTCCCCGCTGTCCGCCCCTCTCGGCTTCGCGATGCCCGTGGACCTCAGCAAGTGGTCCGGGCCTTTGAGCCTGCAGGAAGTGGACGAGAGGCCACAGCACCTGCTGCAGGTCAAATACGGCGGAGCGGAGCTTGACGAGCGGGGCAAAGTGCTGACACCCACTCAGGTGAAGAACCGGCCCACCAGCATTGCATGGGATGGCCTTGATCCAGGTAAATTGTATACCTTGGTCTTGACAGACCCGGATGCTCCCAGCAGGAAGGACCCCAAATACAGGGAATGGCACCGTTTCCTGGTGGTCAACATGAAGGGCAACGCCATCAGCAGTGGCACGGTGCTCTCCGACTATGTGGGCTCTGGGCCTCCCAAGGGTACAGGCCTTCACCGCTACGCCTGGCTGGTTTACGAGCGGGACAGGCCACTGAAGTGTGATGAGCCCATTCTCAGCAACCGATCTGCAGAGGAGCGTGGCAAATTCAAGGCGGCGAATTTCCGCAAAAAGTACGAGCTCAGGGCTCCGGTGGCCGGCGCGTGTTACGAGGCCGAATGGGATGACTATGTGCCCCAACTGTATGAGCAGCTGTCTGGGAAGTAGAGGAAAGCCAGGAGGTGGACACGGTCCCAGAGTTCCCAAGCAGTGTTTCAGTTTAGTGATGCATGTAGATTTCTCCCCTTCCCCCTGCCTGAGCCCTGAGCAGTCAGATTTAGGTTTAGGGTGACTTTTCCTTCTGCCTGTCCTCTTTAATTCTAGGGGGTTTATGTTTTGATCAAATTTAAGCTCCGTTTTGGTGGGGGATATTTTGGTACTAGGATGGGGTCATCAAAATGTTAATATAAGAATAACAATCCAGACGTTAAAGAAGAAAAAAATTCTGGTAAAAAGACCAGGTCTGCAGTATTAGAACAGAGTATCAAAGAATCTTTAAGGGAGGTTGAAAAAAAGAAAAGGTTGATTGCCTCTGCCTTTGTGAGCCCGAGCCCAGGATTGTCTGTGACGGCATCTTCTGGCATGTGTTTTCACGGCCCTGTCTCTCACTAAGACAACCAGGGGCCGGCACGTCTGCTAGCCCCCCATGTGATACATCTCAGGCTGGTTATTGGGTGTCAATGTCCTGCTCTGGCTCCTTTAAAGAGCAATACTGAAAAGAGCAATAGGGAGAGAGTTGCTGTTAAAGCGTGGCCATCTAGATGAGCTGCAGGGCTGAGTGAGAGGACATCAGCAATCTGAAAGTCTGTGCCTATTAAACTGATCACTCTTCGGTGTAAGAAAAGCCAGTCTGGAGTTGCTGAATGTTGTGTTAATTCTGCTGTTTGCTTATAGTTGAATAAAAATAAAAACATTGCGTAGTTGAAAAAAAAAAAAGAGTAACCCCCTACTCACCGCAACTAAAGAAAGCCCACGTGCAGCAATGAAGACCCAACGCAGCCAAAAATAAATAAATAAATTTTAAAAATTGTCTAGACTTTATGTGTGGTTCATTCTCTTTTAAAACAAACAAACAAAAAAACTGAGAGATGTGGAGAGGGAGAGCCAAGGATTACCAAGCCGTGTGTCGTCACGTCTGACCAGGCCTGTCAGGAGGCTGCAAAACCTCCCTTCTGGGCTTCCCTCGTGGCGCAGTGGTTGAGAGTCCGCCTGCCGATGCAGGGGACACGGGTTCATGCCCGGGTCCGGGAAGATCCCACATGCCGTGGAGCGGCTGGGCCCGTGAGCCATGGCCGCTGAGCCTGCGCGTCCGGAGCCTGTGCTCCGCAAGGGGAGAGGCCACAACAGTGAGAGGCCCACGTATAGCAAAAAAAAAAAAAAAAAAAAAAAAACCTCCCTTCTGCTGCTGCTTCTGTAGCACCCTGGCTGCACACCACTGGCTTCAGGTCCCCATGGAATTCACCAGATGCGTGTAGCTGGCTATAGCAGGTACCGTTGGCCCCCACGCCCCCATGCCCTTCTGCTTATCATTCTCTAAACAAAACCTTGCAGCTCCCAAGGTCCAGGACTTGTGACTGCCCGAGGGTTTTTTCTGGCTGCCAGAGCCCACTGCATTCAAGCATGGGACAGGCCAGATTGCCAGGCAGGTAGTCCTGTTGAGAGCTGCTCCCAAATAAGTCTGACAGGAGTTGATGGATAAATACCCCAGCTCCCTTCCTCCTGGGTTGGTATAACACTGAGACAAGGTCTACCCTGTCTCCCTGACTTCCTAAGTAGGACTGAGCCCCAGTTGCCTACGTCAGCAATCTGCTTGATAACGCATCCTCTGGTCATTTCCTTCCCTCCCTGTCTTGCTTTCCCACTTCCCTACACTGCTTCCTGGAATCAGCCTCCAATTAAAGCTATTAGCACTCTCGTCCTTGTGCAGGGATGCTTCTAGGGAAACCCAGCATAAGCTATTGGCAATATATCCTCATTCACTTACCCATTCATGTATCCATTCCTTCATTCATTCACCAGGCATTTGGTAAGCCCATACTGTATGCCAGGCATTATATTAGACGCCGAGGATGACAAAAGGGCTGCCACTGCCACCAGGGAGCTCCCCGTCCAGAGGGGCAGCCAGTCCCATTACTGGAGAGTTATAAACAGCATGGAAGTCCAGGACAGAGCAGTACAGGAGAACTCCCAGTATCACTCTCCCCACGTCTTCTAGTTGTTTGCAAGGTAATGGTGACTTTGCAGTGTGTAATATTATCAGAAATTGTCTTATCCATTCATTTCCTGTCTCCCCTTCTAGAATGTGAGATCCATAGAAAGAGGCACTTGTCCATCTTGTTCCATCGTTGCAACCTCAACTCTTAGAACGGGGCTGGGGCTCAGTACATGTTTGATGAGTGTGTCTCAGGAGCTTTAAGAGTCTGCCGTGGAGAGTTCCTGCCAGCCTTCTCCTGTCCCTCCTCAGGGAGCCCACCTGTGTCGCAGCTCACTGAATTCCACTGTGGAAGTAGTATCTCCAGTACAGAGTGACAGCCTGTGCTCAGGGCAGGAGAGAAAGAATAAGTGCTGCCTGCACAGCACTGTGCCTTGAGGGTGGGGCCTTCTTTCTGGTCACTTGGAACTGAGTACTTTGCCCCACCAGGCACCTGAGATGAGTGTTTTCCTTTAACATAATGGAGGGGAATCTACTTCAGAGTCTTGACTTAAATGTGAATCACATCTAAAAAATACCTTGATAGCAGCATCTAGGCTGGTGTTTGACCAAACTAACTGGGTGCCATAGCCTGGCCAAGTGGACCATCACACCTAGAATCAGTACTCAGTCTAACTTGAAAATATTTCCCATTCTGTGCAATTCTCCAGGCCCCTACTGAGACACCCTTAGGTTGTTCCTGGCTCTGGTTTCTTAGCACTGGGGCTGCAAGGATGTGCCTGCTGGTCTTCAGGTGTGCCTCCTTCCCTCCCTCTGCCCACCTCCCATCTTTATCCTTTGGTCCTCAGGGTCCCCACCTGTGGACAGGTGTAATTTAATCCTTGTGTCATTTGGATCAGTTGGAGAGTCCCATATCATATATCACTGAAGATGCTGAGCATTTTGTTTTAGCTTTCACGCTAAAGGTAGAGAAAATAAAAATAGATATTATTAATCTTTACGCTTCTCCTGTAATCCTAATCACCAACCACAGCCTCAAAGTCCTATGGTGGATTACTACTTTGCATGTTCTTTATTTCCTTTAAAGCTAGGCACATGAGGAAGATTGATTTATGGAGTCTAGATTCTGCTTAGTTGGTGGTGGGGGAGGGAAGCTGCAGTAAATTTAGACATCACTAGTGTTTCTTTACACATTCAGGAAAAAAAATTAACTTACATCCATTGCTACAGAAGCTCATAAATTAAAAAATACCAAGTCTCTTCCCTATACACCTGGAACTTCAAAATTACAATCCATTCATTCTGTGATTGCCTCCTTCTCAAAAGAGGCATGGGGGTGATGGCTCAAGCAGGATTTCCCAACATAGCTTTGATATCCAGGCAATGACTCACCCATGTCTTTTGACCTTTGCTTAAAAAATATTTCCGGGTAAGGGAATTATTTACCTGAAGCATAGACTCTAAAAATTTGGTCCCATTATCTTTTTCTTCTAACCTTCCTCTTTTATTACTCTCTCTTCTTTCTCTCCCTTTCTGTCTTGGGTTTTGGTTTTGGTTTGTTATTTTACATAAATTTCAAAACAAGTCTAACACCATCAGAAACAAAACACAGAAAAGTCTTCTTTATTTTCCATTCTGTTCTGAGCCATAGATTCCTCCATGTACTCAAATAATACACCCAAGAGGACTGGTAGAATGAATTTGATTAGCCTCTTAAATGTTTTAGCACCTGCACACCACAGCACTTCCAAGAGTGGGGAAAAGATTTTTCCTCCTATCCCTAAGGGATGGCTTGTTACTTGGGCCGTGTAGCTGTGTATGCCACTTCACTGAGGTTAAGATTGAGTAGCCCTGGTGGAGAAAGAAAATCCTAAATAAGTACAGGTACAGCTTCGAGGCCCCATATGTTTTTGTTTTTGTTTTAATTTTATTGAAGTATAGTTGATTTGCAATGTTGTGTGAGGCCCCATATACTTTTACTTCTTAATTTTGTTCTTTGAGAACCATGTTTACTTTTTTTGAGAAAAAGGCATAAATAAAGGAAAAAGAGAGGCTATACTTTATTTAGATTTTCAGGAAGCCTCTAAAAATATGTCATACTGGAAGCAGTAGAAATGATTTTACACTACCCTTCCCTCAGTCCTTCACTCTTAGTTATTTTTACTGAAGAGAAGTTGAGGCATATGCTCACACAAAGACTTGTCCATGAAAGTTCACAGCAATATTATTCATAATAACCAAAAACTGGAAACAACCCAAGTGTCCAATGGATAAACAAAATGTGGCATATTCATATAATGAAATACTACTCAGAATACTCAAACTATTCATATATGTACGAACATGGATGAATCTCAAAGTAATTATAGTGAGTGAAAGAAGCCAGACTCCCCCACCAAAAACAGAAGACAATGTACAGTATGATTTCATTTCTATCAGATTACAGACAATTCGAGCTAATCTATAATGATGGAAAGCATGTCAGTGGTTGACTAGGAATGGGGGTGGGGAGGGACAGATAACAAATGGGCAGGAGGACGCTTTTAGGGGTAATGGATGTGTCCGTTATCTCGCGATGGTTTCCCAGGTGTATACATGTGACAAATCTCACCAAATTGTACATGTGTACAGTTTATTATATATCAATTATACCTCACTAAAGCTAAATAATTGAGTTTTCTTGGGATTAGAGACAATGTTTTGAGATGGAGAGAGAATTACCTTAGAGAGTAAATGAAGAGTTGGGATAAATGATCATTTTCTCTGGAAGGAAAAGGGTTTATAATAGAAACCCCTAAGAAGGCATGTTGAACTGGCTTTATTTAACATTCTTTTCAAGGGCTCAAGATAAGAAGTACCATGGGAAAATTTCCAACTTTGTGCACAGAACTAAGTTCTTCCAGGTAATAAAAATATCATCAAGGTAGGATGAGCAGAAGATGAAATGAGCCGAGGAGCTCTAATGAGAGCAGGAAGCAACAGTTCAGGTAAAATAATTGAAACTCTTCTATGGGATGGAAGACTCTGAGAACTGATTAACACTGCGGAAGAAAGCCTAAGGACTCCGTTGCCTGAAGGTTCAGTCTAAGATTACGACCAGGAACCCAACACTGACAGAATTTGTTGGACATTATCACAAAGGATATTGGAAACAAAGTGAAAGGTATCGTCTTACCCTTGGACAAAATAGAAATTTGTTTGAACCTAGAAGTTCTTATGAAGTTTTGATAAGTACACCTTAAACACAAGAGGGAAGCAAAAACCATCGAGGGGGAGGAGGAACTTCCCGTTTGAGAATAGGCGGTTGGAAGAACTCCTCAGTCTGGAAGACGTGATGTGGGAGGGAATCTGAGTAGCTCATGTAACACGTGTATAGATTATTCACTTAATCTTGAGTTAGCTCTTAAGATTGAGAAGAAGCAGCATTAGGGAAAAATAAAGCAAGCTGTCCTCCACATCCTAAGACACGGTACTGACAGAGACTATAAATCTGCAGGTCCAGATTCATTCACAGATGGTAGGCTGATGGGAAGCTGTTCGCCAGAGTTGTGGGGTAGGGAGCAAATCCCCACCTTCAGATGCTATAGAGGGTAACAACCTGCCTTTCTCATGCAGGGGAAGATGGAATTCTCAGCTCAATGCCTCAGGACTCTGGTCCAGTATCATGGCTGTTCTCATCTGTTTCTGAAGTGGTCTTTTCTACAGCATTTTAAAAAGTGGCTGCATTATCCTGAACATTTTTATCAAGTAACAAATCAGCTGATATAAATGCATAAAGTTGGCTGAAAGCAGGCCAGGATTTCAAAGCCCCCTTCGGCACGTCTAGGTCGGGCACACGTCAGGGACCCTCTCCTTTGGACGCAGACTCAGGGTCAGGCTGGTGTAGAGTGACTTCTGGCATCCGATGTTTCGGATATGAACATCAGCACAGCAGATGCTAGGCAATTCCCCCCCGCACCTGGATTGTTTCATGCCCAAAAGGAAGGAATAAAAATCCAAATCAGTGCAGTCACTCAGAAAGAGGACAGGGGGTGGCCTGGCGTTCTCTCCTTGGCTACGTGTGGAGTTGCAAAGTACTGCTTTAGGACTGTGAACTCCAGCCATCTGCTTGCTTGGATCCTGGAGAGCAGTACTGCTGGTATCTGCCGCCCTAATGAAGAGGGCACAGAGCACGGAGGTGCTGCTATCCGGTTCCTCACCGACGAGGAACTGGGCTTGGGAAACGCGGGGATTCACATTTGAAAGTGAAGATGCAGGAAGCCTGATGGCTCCCAGAGGAGACAGCCGCCAGGTTTCCTTTGTAAAAGAAACGGGACTGTATAGTTTAGAAAACACATGGACTTTTTTCAAGATGTCTGCACCTCAGCCACAGCTGAATAGAAGAGTCTTTCTCTGTTGCTGGCGTCTTGTTGGCTGTAATCCTATAATTTTCTGATGCTCATGACCATCGGTGATTCTCCGGCTTTCTTCTTGTCCTGCCCTCATCTATCTGTTGGCTCCTGGGAGCAGGGGTTCCAGTCCACCTGGCTAACCAGCATGTGATTCTGACAGTAATGATCCACATGGGGAGACCCCCAGGAGAGGAACAAGAATAGGTCACCCCTATATTTTTATGTGGAGATTGATAATCAAGGCTAACAATCCTGGCAGAAGGTGAACAACACATTAAACAGAGGGGAAAAGATAAGAAAACATCTCCTGCTGTTTAACAGTCATTGGGTGGAAACGTTCCCTGGAACTATCCAGCTGTTGCACTTGATGGCTCATAAAGCCTCGGTAATGTCCGTCAAGGGCCTTTTTGCTTGGTGTGGGACCATTTTTTTCATGCAGTTATGATAGCATCTGGTTCCTGTCCCTGGAAATGCAAAGAATCCACAGGCACAGGCAGGCAACTGCCGGGGAAGAGCCGGACTGCAGAGGCATCTGGCTCCTTTGATGGGTTTTGGGTCACCTCTGATCTAACGGGCACCATCAGCATGTAGATGCAGACTCAGTGGGTGGTCTGAGCATCTGCTCTGTTCCAAGTTATCACATGTAATCCTCACAACTGTGAGGTAGGGATTATCACCACTTAAAAAAGAATACCATGGGGCCTCCCTGGTGGCGCAAGTGGTTAAGAGTCCGCCTGCCGATGCAGGGGATACGGGTTCGTGCCCCGGTCTGGGAGGATCCCATATGCTGCGGAGCGGCTGGGCCCGTGAGCCATGGCCGCTGGGCCTGCGCATCCGGAGCCTGTGCTCCGCAACGGGAGAGGCCACAACAGTGAGAGGCCCACATACCGCAAAAAGAAAAAAAAAAAAAAAAAAAAAAGAATACCATGGAAACCAGAGCCCTGGAATCTTTGAGGAAATGTACCCAGGTCACACTGCTGCAGGTGACAGTCCGAGATGTCCATATCTGGTGGCCTTTGCTCTGTGCCACATTGCTGCAAAGGTGGAAGAAGAGAGGAGTTGCTTGCTGTGTGTGCTCTGGGTACGTGTGAAATAGCTCTGCACTTGCCTCTCCTACCTGGTGCTCGGGCACGTGTGTGCTGAGAAGGGGTGACACTTTCCAGAATTCTCACAGTAAACCATGGGAGTACTAAGTGACTTGCTGTTTTAGGTCAGGTTTCCCAGGAGCAGGTCCTGAAGTAAGGAGCCCTGTGCAAGTGATTTATGAAGAATGTGGTCCCCGGGGGACTTGTAAGGGGGTGAGTGAGGCCGGAAAGAGAAGAGAAAGGGGAAGCCAAAGAAAGGTACATCTTCGCACCTTCCCTCTGGCAGAGGTTGGCTTTCAGCATCAGCCTGGTTCTGCTGGGGAACTACACCTCAGAGCTGTCCTGAGCTGGGCAGCAGAGCTGGGGCTGTAATACTCCCTGACCACCTATTAGAGTTGCAGGAGAGCAGGAAATCCCAGAGACTTCTGGCCAGCGCTCCACTCAAGCAGGCAGACCAGGCTCCAGCAGCCCAAGGATGGGCCTTCGGAAAAGAGCAGCAGGTGCTGACTGTTAGAAGCAGAAGTGCACTGAAGAGCAGCACACAAAATGCTGCAAGAGCGCTGAGGGGCCCTGGGCTCTGCACCAGCCTTGTCACCTGCACCTGCCCTTTGTCACACCCAGCTGGCAGCAGAGGAGACTGATGAGATAGGAAGACAGCAGGGAGATGAATCAGGGACCCCTGGTGTTTTCAAGCAACACCCTCAGCTCTATCTCCACAAGAAAGAGTGTCGATTTTCCTGAATTCTGGGAATGGTGTTTTTTCTATCACTGAGTTCACATGTCTTTGATCAGTGAGCCACTTTCAACCCAAGTCAGCACGGAACAGAATGTTGGGTTATTTCATGTTGGTTGATATAATTCATGTGGACAAGGCAGACCTCTTGGGAGTGAAGGGAAGTTGTTCTTAAGTAAACTTCCGTGTTCTCTTACAAGGTGGGAAAATGGAAAGGGAAAATAAAAAGTCAGGGGTGCCCAAGACAGAGAGCCTCCCCATCTGAAACCATGCTGTGACTTGTGCTGCAGATTCCAGACCCATGTGCGTCTCTCTGCAAAACCAATAGCTGCATGTGAAAAAAAATTATATAGTATGTGAAGCCATAGCAATAATATTTTAAATGAAAACAGATTTCTTCCATTTAAAAGAAATGTCAACTCTTTGTTTTGGGGTATGGGGGTTCCCCACATGTGTTCCAGCTGAACAGGAACACCAAATCCTGATGTAGTTTATAGCAGAATCTGGTTCTGTCCTTAGCTCTCTTTGTATCTGTCACAGACATCAGCATCGAGGACTCTAGACCCCAAGTACATTATGGTTTTAAAGCTGTGACTGAGCAGAGACACGAACGAATCTTCCTCCTCTTTGGGCTGTTTGAGGGCAGGGTGAAATCCAAGCGTGGTAATCAGGGACTGCCGTGGAACCATGCTTCTCTTATTATGTAAGCCTAGTCTTCCTGGCAGCCCCAGCGTGGAGAGAACCATCAAAGGGGCATGGGTGAACACTGAAACAGGTAATGAATGAAAATGTTTTATGATGATAATGGAATTACAATTTTTTAAGTGTACTTATTCTTTAGAGACATATACTGAAATATTTACAGATGAAATATTACAATAATGCAGAAGAAGAGAGAAGTGTTGGGGGGAGGGGGGTATACATGGAATACGACTGGCAATGAGCTGATAATTGTTGAAACTGGGTTTCAACACAGACTGTTCTATTTGTGTATATGTTTGAAATTTTCCATAATAAGAAGGAAAAAAGGTCATGAAACTAGTTTATACTTAAGGATCCATCCAGAAGCCTCTTTGGAAGCACAGCCCTGCTGGTCCCAGAGTATACCTTGTATTCTCCCTGGTGACCATAATTATAGCCTCTGCTGCAGGACTGCTGAGGACACCTGGCACTCTGCCACCACCCCACTCCTCCCAGGATCCCACTCCTCCAGGCACAGGGCCCCCAGCATTATGATTCTAGTACGCCTCCTCCCTTATTTCTTGCAAAATTAGTCTTTAAAAAAACTTTAAAAAATTGAACTATTGTTGATTTACAATGTTGTGTTAGTTTCTGGTGTACGGTAAAGTGATTCAGTTTTATATGTATATTCTTTTTCATATTCTTTTCCATTATGATTTACTATAGGATACTGAATATAGTTCCCTGTGCTATACAGTAGGACCTTGTTGTTGTATCTATTTTATACATAGTAGTTTGTATCTGCTAGCACCAAACTCCTAATTTATCCCTTCCCCACCTCTTTTCCCCTTTGGTAACCATAAATTTGTTTTCTATGTCTATGAGTCTGTTTCTGTCTTGTAAATAAGTTCATTTGTATCATATTTTAGATTCCACATATAAGTGATACACATGGTATTTGTCTTTCTCTTTCTGACTTACTTCCCTTAATATGATAATCTCTAGGTCTATCCATATTGCTGGAAATGGCATTATTTCATTCTTTTTTATGGCTGAGTAGTATTCCATTGTATATACAAACCACATCTTCTTTATCCATTTGTCTGTCGATGGACATTTAGGTTGTTTCCATGTCTTGGCTATTATAAATAGTGCTGCTATGAACATGAGAACTTACTCTTGACATGAGTGCCAGGGACTGAGCTAATTTGAGCAACACTGACTATTACAATTTCGTTGGCCCTCATGACATTCCCTTTTCTCAGAAAAAAACATTAAGATAAACACTGGGTTTGTTTGCTTGTATAGAAGGAGCCCAGCTAAATTTTATAGTGCTAGTTAAGAAAAGTATAAGGAGCTGTGATTTAGTCCCAGACATCTGCAGCCTTGGAAACAGAGTGGCCATGTGGGCAACTAGGCCTAGAGCAGGCTCAGAAAAGAATCAGGCCTGGGATCCCAGCCTCTTGACTCCGAGGTGGATTTTTATCCCCCAAGGCCACCTCCTTTTGGTAAGTCTGGAGGTTCTAGAGTTTAATTAGAGGAACATAAAAACTGACCTCTAGGTTTAAGAGTAATTTAAAGAATAACCAAAAAACCTATTATAAGGCAGTTAACTCTTACATGAATGGTTTATCTCATGGAGGTGGTATGTGATACAACTGCAAATCCTGCTGTCTTCCAATTTACAAAACATCAACGTGGAACTCTAGCCCCTGCCATTTTACACAAAGACAGATCATTACTACTCTCACTAGGGAGTTCCCACAGACATTGACTGGGTTCTGGAGGAGGAAAGGAAATTCCATTATTTGGGAAGTAAATTTAATTTTCTTTCATGTTTGGGGGTACAGTTTCTGACTACACCTCTGGTCTCTTTCATAAAGATATGTGTACCATGAACGCTAACAGATTCTAGGATATAATCTGATTGACTGATTGGATGGTAATATGCTCTGCAGTTGCAACTCTCAGCTCTGTTTTATTTACCCCTTCACCTTACGGCATGTGGGGTGGATCAGGCTGGCTCCTCTGGAGCTGGTGCATTGCTAGTAAATTCCATGCTGCTGCTGTGCTTTGGTCTCCTCTCCTCAAGGTCAGTTGATACTGATCAGGACAAGGACCTCATGGCGAATGTTCCAGCCCTGATGGTTTTTGTTTTTGTTTTTGTTTTGTTTTGTTTTTTGCAGTATGCGAGCCTCTCACTGCTGTGGCCTCTTCCGTTGCGGAGCACAGGCTCCGGACGCACAGGCCCAGCAGCCACGGCTCGCGGGCCCAGCCGCTCCGTGGCATGTGGGATCTTCCCGGACCAGGGCACGAACCCGTGTCCCCTGCATCGGCAGGCGGACTCTCAACCACCGCGCCAGCAGGGAAGCCCAGCCCTGATATTTTAATTCATTCTGCCCAACTTATCTTTCATTTTGAGTATCTACTAAGTGAATAAGAATATGCTTAGTACTGGGAGGATAGATCATAACTCTTAGTAAGGACTAATCTCAGAAAGAAGGAATTCGTATAGATCTTCTGGAGGGCTGGCTGATGCTTAGAAGCCTGGAGGAGACCTGGGAGTTCTCTCAGTTACAGAAACAGCCCAGGGCTCTTCTCAGCTTGGTGTGCAGACAGACAGCTATCATTCAGATTCAGAATTGACATCACAACCTATAAAGTGTTGAATCCTCTCTTGCATTCCCAGAGCTGCCTTGGATTTTAATTACTTCATGTTCTCCATACATTGAAAAATATCCTACTGAATATCTATGGATTCCAGATAGTGAGGTCTGCTAGGCTTTGGCTAGCTTTGTGGTTTTTAAAGCCAGAAGCACCCAGCAGCTATTAAATCCTTAAAATAATACAAAATATATGCATATTCTCAGAGTAAAAAACCTTCAATGCCTGGAACGAGGAGACTGTTCAATTTAGCACACCTGTACTTGAGGACTGATCCCATGTTGCTGTTTTGGGCCTGCAAGTACAGGATAACATCATGTGGATTTTTGAACCAAAATGAATACAACAGACAGTCCATCACAATAACAGAAGGATGCTGGAGCCTGCACATGCCATCCACATCAAGGATTTTTGCTTTCATTGAGCTCTGCAACCCCGTGGATTGTTGTCATATGGAAGTGATTGGGGTGAAAAGAGCCAAGATGTTCCTAAAAATCAGTGAGAACGGTTTGCAAGCCTGAGTCAAGAAACAAGGTGGATACACCACAAAGGAAATTTTCTCAGTAACTTTTTTTGGAGGAGGTTTTAGATAACTTGCCTTTGAGTAACATTTGTTTATCAAGTGTCCAGTAATCACTTCCATTGTAGCTGGAGCAGGAGGGGCTGTGTTATCATCGCAGACCTAATTCCCATGATTCAATGTGCAGTAAAAGCTCCATTTTTATCACCCTTTCTATGGCTGACATACATTTCCAGTTTGTACTGTTTATCAGATAACTGACTACAAGCTGGGAAGTGCATTCACTAAACACCTGGCTAGCCTCAAGCTCTTTACATTTGACAAAACAGGAGACAGAAATTATAATGACTTTTCCATTTTAGACTGAATTATGGAATTTTGTAATTAAGATTGCTTTGAAACCCTTGGTTGAATAAAGAGGTAAAATATCCTTGATACTTTACTGCTGGGGGAGGGGTTTATCCAACAAAAGACAAAAAAGTAAATTTCAAATGACAATTTGTCTCAAAGATATGCCTCTACCATAGATGCTTTTTAATCTTTTTATAGTCTACTTGATATCTTATGCAATTATTGTCAATGGTTTCTGCTAATGGATTCATTGCAAGTAGGTTTACCCTACATGGAATCTACTTTTTCTTGTGTAAGCATTTTTCATTCTTATACATGTGAGGTGTGTCCATACATGATGGATGTGCCATTTATTGATAGGAGAGAAAAATGTATCAATAGGGATTGTACATGCATTTTGTCTTGGGCAGCAGCAGCATTGCAATATAAAATGTGGTTGGTGTATGTCTAGGCAGAATGTGGTGGGTTTCCTTGCTCTCCTTCCATTGAACCCCTTCCAGCAATCAACTGTTTCCTCCAGTTGGTATTTTTGGTGGCCATTTTCTCTCACTCTTCTCCATTGACTTTGTTTTTCCATCCGCAAATTGCTTTCTCTGTCTAGCTTGGAAGCAACAGAATGGATCCTCCCAAATCACTGAGTTTACAGGGCTAAAGGAGCTTGCTTGCTACCCATGTTAGCTGCCTGGGTTTAGAATTTGCACGTGAAGACTGGGAGGACTGGCACCATGCTTCTCTGAAAGGATTTTCACTGTTGCTCCAGGTGTTCTGAAAAGAGGAAATGAGTCACCTTCAGTCAATTTAATGCTACAGGGAGAAAGGAGTCGTGTTAACTATATAGTAAAATAATCTAATCCTTTTCTATGTGGTCCTTTCAATAAAGTTTAGGGCACTCTCCAGTGGGTCCAGTGGCTCTGAGAACAATAATGGCTGGTGAATTATTGTTCCATCTCTGCTACTATTTGATTTCCGTGCTTTGGTTAAAAAAAAATTCACTTCATGGGGCTTCCCATGAAGCCCCATGAGAATCCGCCTGCCAATGCAGGGGACATCGGTTTGAGCCCTAGTCCGGGAAGAACCCACATGCCGCGGAGCAACTAAGCCCATGCACCACAACTACTGAAGCCTGCATGCCTAGAGCCTGTGCTCCACAACGAGAGAAGCCACCGCAATGAGAAGCCCGTGCGTCACAATGAAGAGTAGCCCCCACTCGCCGCAACTAGAGAAAGCCCATGCACAGCAACAAAGACCCAACGCAGCCAAAAATAAATAAATTTATTTTTTTTTAAAGTTAAAAAAAAATTTCACTTCATTGTGACAATCTTTTGAGACAATAAGGAGACCAGTGGTGTTATACCTCTTGTGTAGGTGTATTCTGTGGTAGGATTTAGAATGAAAGAGTGTGAATACTGAAGGGAGCTTCTCAGACTGAGGTACCTGAACACCCAGGCATAGAGAGTGATGTGCCAGAGTCTCTGAGAAGCTGTTGGATATATGGCACATCTTCCTGGGGACATTAGTTTTCCCTGAAGTCTTGGGGGTTGGGGGAGACCAACTTTTTAACTGTAAAACACAAAGAGATGTATTATGGAACACTATGAAATTTGGATGAATTTTTAAGATAAGGAGTGAACTTCTAAGTAATTACTTGCTAGATTTAGATTGTTCGGAGTTATGTCTCCACCATTGGAACTAATTCACTCTGTCCATTGCCATTAGACTTACTACAGGGAAAAGTTTCTTTTTCTGTTTTTCAAAGAACCAGCTGCTTGATGTATTTTTTTGATTGGTTCTAGTGTTTTTCTATTTGCTACCTCATTGTTTACTGTTTTTAATCTTATTATTTCTTTCCTTCTGCTTTCCTTCAGTTTACTTTGTTGTTGGAATTGGGAACTTAATGCATTTGTTTTTATTGATATAAATATTTAGGCTATGAACTTTCCACTCATGATGGCTTTAATGGTATTTTATAGACTGATATGTAGTGTTTTATTAACATTTTGTTTTAGAAATTCTGCAATTTTAGTTTGTATTTCCTCTTTTACCTGAGAATTATTTAATATAGATTTTAAAAATTTCCACTGGAAGAGCCTTTTGGTTTTATTTTTATTTATTTTTTAACATCTTTATTGGAGTATAATTGCTTTACAATGGTGTGTTAGTTTCTGCTTTATAACAAGGTGAATCAGCTATACATATACATATATCCCCATATCTCTTCCCTCTTGCATCTCCGTCCCTCCCACCCTCCCTATCCCACCCCTCTAGGTGGTCACAAAGCACCGAGCTGATCTCCCTGTGCTATGCGGCTGCTTCCCACTAGCTATCGGTTTTATATTTGGTAGTGCATATATGTCCATGCCACTCTCTCACTTTGTCCCAGTTTACCCTTCCCCCTCCCCGGGTCCTCAAGTTCATTCTCTAGTAGGTCTGCGTCTTTATTCCCGTCCTGCCCCTAGGTTCTTCATGACCTTTTTTTTTTTTTTAGATTCCATGTATATGTGTTAGCATACAGTATTTGTTTTTCTCTTTCTGACTTATCTCACTCTGTATGACAGACTTTAGGTCCATCCACCTCACTACAAATAACTCAATTTCATTTCTTTTTATGGCTGAGTAATATTCCATTGTATATATGTGCCACATCTTTATCCATTAATCTATCGATGGACACTTAGGTTGCTTCCATGTCCTGGCTCTTTGTAAGTAGAGCTGCAAAGAACACTGTGGTACATGACTCTTTTTGAATTATGGTTTTCTCAGGGTATACATGCCCAGTAGTGGGATTGCTGGGTCATATGGTAGTTCTATTTGTAGTTTTTTAAGGAAACTCCTTACTGTTCTCCATAGTGGCTGTATCAATTTACATTCCCACCAACAGTGCAAGAGGCTTCCCTTTTCTCCACACCCTCTCCAGCATCTACCATTTGTAGATTTTTTGATGATGGCCATTCTGACTGGTGTGAGGTGATATCTCATTGTAGTTTTGATTTGCATTTCTCTAATGGTTAATGATGTTGAGCATTCTTTCATGTGTTTGTTGGCAATCTGTATATCTTCTTTGGAGAAATGTCTGTGTAGGTCTTCTGCCCATTTTTGGATTGGGTTGTTTGTTTTTTTGAAATTGAGCTGCATGAGCTGCTTGTATATTTTGGAGATTAATCCTTTGTCCATTGCTTCATTTGCAAATATTTTCTCCCATTCTGAGGGTTCTCTTTTGGTCTTGTTTATGGTTTCCTTTGCTGTGCAAAAGCTTTTAAGTTTCATTAGGTCCCATTTGTTTATTTTTGTTTTTATTTCCATTTCTCTAGGAGGTGGGTCAAAAAGGATATTTAGGGCTTCCCTGGTGGCGCAGTGGTCGAGAGTCCGCCTGCTGATGCAGGGGACACGGGTTCGTGCCCCGGTCTGGGAAGATCCCACATGCCGTGGAGCGGCTGGGCCCGTGAGCCATGGCTGCTGAGCCTGCACGTCCGGAGCCTGTGCTCCGCAGCAGGAGAGGCCACAACAGTGAGAGGCCCGTGTACAGGAAAAAAAAAAAAAAAAAAAAAAAAAAAAGATATTTATAGGACATTCCATCCCAAAACAACAGAATACACTTTCTTCTCAAGTGCTCATGGAACATTCTCCAGGATAGATCATATCCTGGGTCACAAATCAAGCCTTGGTAAATTTAAGAAAATTGAAATCGTATCAAGTATCTTTTCCAACCACAATGCTATGAGACTAGATATCAGTTACAGGAAAAAATCTGGAAAAAAATACAAACACATGGAGGCTAAACAATACACTATTTAATAACCAAGAGATCACTGAAGAAATCAAAGAGGAAATCAAAAATACCTAGAAACAAATGACAGTGAAAACACGATGACCAAAAACCTATGGGATGCAGCAAAAGCAGTTCTAAGAGGGAAGTTTATAGCAATACAATCCTACTTAAGAAACAAGAAACATCTCAAATAAACAACCTAACCTTATACCTACAGCAATTAGAGAAAGAAGAACAAAAACTCCCAAACATTAGCAGAAGAAAAGAAATCATAAAGATCAGATCAGAAATAAATGAAAAAGAAATGAAGGAAACCATAGCAAAGATCAATAAAACTAAAAGCTGGTTCTTTGAGGAGATAAACAAAATTGATAAGCCATTAGCCAGACTCATCAACAAAAAAAGGGAGAAGACTCCAATCAACATAATTAGAAACGAAAGTGGAGAAGTAACAACTGACACTGCAGAAATACAAAGGATCATGAGAGAGTACTACAAGCAACTGTATGCCAATAAAATGGACAACTTGGAAGAAATGGACAAATTCTTAGAAAAACACAACCTTCTGAGACTGAACCAGGAAGAAATAGAAAATATAAACAGACCAATCACAAGCACTGAAATCGAAACTGTGATTAAAAACCTTCCAACAAACAAAAGCCCAGGACCAGATGGCTTCACAGGCGAATTCTATCAAACATTTAGAGAAGAGCTAATACCTATCCTTCTCAAACTCTTCCAAAATATAGCAGAGGGAGGAACACTCCCAAACTCATTCTACGAGGCCACCATCACCCTGATACCAAAAACAGACAAAGATGTCACAAAGAAAGAAAACTACAGGCCAATATCACTGATGAACATAGATGCAAAAATCCTCAACAAAATACTAGCAAACAGAATCCAACAGCACACTAAAAGGATCATACACCATGATCAAGTTGGGTTTATCCCAGGAATGCAAGGATTCTTCAAAATATGCAAATCAATCAATGTGATACACCATATTAACAAATTGAAGAAGAAAAACCATATGATCATCTCAATAGATACAGAAAAAGCTTCCAACAAAATTCAACACCCATTTATGATTAAAAACCCTGCAGAAAGTAGGCATAGAGGGAACTTCCCTCAACATAATAAAGCCCATATATGACAAACCCACAGCAAACATCATCCTTATTGGTGAGAAACTGAAACCATTTCCACTAAGATCAGTAACAAGACAAGTTTGCCCACTCTTACCACTATTATTCAACATTATTTTGGAAGTTTTAGCCACAGCAATCAGAGAAGAAAAAGAAATAAAAGGAATCTAAATTGGAAAAGAAGAAGTAAAGCTGTCACTGTTTGCAGATGACATGATACTATACATAGAGAATCCTAAAGATGCCACCAGAAAACTACTAGAGCTAATCAATGAATTTGGTAAAGTAGTAGGATACAAAATTAGTGCACAGATATCTCTTTCATTCCTATACACTAATGATGAAAAATCTGAAAGAGAAATTTAGGAAACACTCCCATTTACCACTGCAACAAAAAGAATAAAATACCTAGGAATAAACCTACCTAGGGAGACAAAAGACCTGTAAGCAGAAAACTATAAGACACGAATGAAAGAAATTAAAGATGATACCAACAGATGGAGAGATATACCATGTTCTTGGATTGGA
Organism: Mesoplodon densirostris; assembly: GCF_025265405.1. Lineage (NCBI taxonomy): Eukaryota > Metazoa > Chordata > Mammalia > Artiodactyla > Ziphiidae > Mesoplodon > Mesoplodon densirostris. The sequence continues at coordinate 126,084,198 of NC_082662.1, read as the reverse complement.
AGAATCAACATTGTGAAAATGACTGTACTCCTCAAAGCAATCTACAGATTCAATGCAATCCCTATCAAACTACTACTGGCATTTTTCACAGAACTAGAACAAGAATTTCACAATTTGTATGGAAACACGAAAGACCCCGAATAGCCAAAACAATCTTGGGAAAGGAAAACGGAGCTGGAAGAATCAGGCTCCCTGACTTCAGACTATACTACAAAGCTACAGTAATCAAGACAGTATGTTACTGGCACAAAAACAGAAATATAGATCAATGGAACAGGATAGAAACCCCAGAGGTAAGCCCACGCACCTATAGTCAACTGATCTATGACAAAGGAGGCAAGGATATACAATGGAGAAAGCACAGTCTCTTCAATAAGTGGTGCTGGGAAAACTGGACAGCTACATGTAAAAGAATGAAATTAGAACACTCCCTAACGCCATACACAAAAGTAAACTCAAAATGGATTAAAGATCTAAATGTAAGGCCAGACACTATAAAACTCTTAGAGGAAAACATAGGAAGAACACTCTATGACATAAATCACAGCAAGATCCTTTTTGACCCACCTCCTAGAGAAATGGAAATAAAAACAAAAATAAACATATGGGACCTAATGAAACTTAAAAGGTTTTATTATTTTGTTATTTATTTCTGGTTTTATTGCATTATGATCAGATAATGTTTTTATTATTTCAACTTTATGAAACTTATTTAAGTTTTCTTTATGATTTAAGATACAGTCAAGTTTTAGGAATTGCATATGAGAAGGGTGTAGTCTTTATTTTTTGAGTGCAAAGTATGATATATATAAAGAAAGTCTATCTTTTTTTTAACATCTCTATTGGAGTATAATTGCTTGACATTGTGTTAGTTGCTGCTCTATAGCAATGTGAATCAGCTATATATATCCATATCCCCATATCCCCTCCCTCTTACATCTCTCTCCCACCCTCCCTACCCCACCCCTCTAGGTGGGCACAGTGCAGGAGCTGATCTCCCTGTGCTTTGTGGCTGCTTCCCACTAGCTATCTATTTTACATTTGGTAGTGTATATATGTCAGTGCCACTCTCTCACTTCGACTTAGCTTACCCTTCCCCCTCCCTGTATCCTCAAGTCCATTCTCTACATCTGTGTCTTTATTATCTATTTTTTAACAAAGTTATTTTGGAATAAATATAAAACATAAAATCTGCCATTTAAACTATTTTAAAATGCATAATGTAGTGGCATTAATTCCATTTGCAATATTGTACAACTATCACTACTATTTGTTTCCAAAACTTTTTCATCACCTCCAACAGAAACTCTGTACCCATTAAGCAATAACTCTCTATCCCTCAACCCCACCCCCACCTCATAGTAACCTCTATTCTACTTTCTATCTTTATCAATTTGCCTATTCTAGATATTTCATATAAGTGAAATCATTCAGTATTTGTCCTTTAGTGTCTGGTTTCTTTCACTTAGCATACTGTTTTCAAGGTCCACCCAAGTTGTAGCATATATCAGAACTTCATTCCTTTTTATGGTCAAAACATATTCTGTTATATGTATATCCACATTCTGTTTATCCATTCATCTGTTCACAGACACTTAGCTGTTTCCACCTTTTGGCTACTGTAAATAATGCTTCAATGAACATTAGTGCACAAGTAGCTGTTTGAGTCCCTGTTTTCACTTCTTTTGGGTATATACCTAGGAGTGTAATTGCTGGCTTATATGGTTATATGGTAATTCTATGTTTAGCTTTTTGAGGAATTGTCCAACTGTCTTCTACAGAGGCTGCATCATTTCAAATTCCCACTAGCAAAGCATAAGGATTCCAATTTCTCCACATCTTTACCAACATATTATTTTCCATTTTGTTTCTTTGTTTTAAAAATGATAACTAGTATAGTAGGTATAAAGTGGTATCTCATTGTGGTTTTGATTTGCATTTCTCTAACCACTAGTGATGTTGAACTTCTCTTCATATGCGTATTGTCCATTTCTTTGGCAAATGTCTATTCAGATCCTTTGCTCATTTTTTAAAAGATTATTTATTTATTTATTTATTTATTGATGGGTAGGCTCAGCGGCCATGGCTCACAGGCCTATCCGCTCCGCAGCATGTGGGATCTTCCTGGACCGGGGCACGAACCTGTGTCCCCTGCATCAGCAGGTGGACTCTCAACCACTGTGCCACGAGGGGAGCTCTATTTATTGTTTATTTATTTATTTAATTTATTTTTGGCTGTGTCAAGTCTTAGTTGCAGCAAGTGAGATCTTCGTTGAGGCACTTGGGACCTTTCTTTGCAGCACGCGGGCTTCTCTCTAGTTGTGGCGTGTGGGCTTTCTCTCTCGAGCTGTGGTGTGCAGGCTCCAGGGCACGTGGGCTCTGTAGTTTGTGACACAAGGGCTCTCTCGTTGAGGCACGAGGGCTCAGTAGTTGTGGTATGTGGGCTTAGTTGCCCCGTGCATGTGGGATCTTGGTTCTCTGACCAGGGATCGAACCTGCATCCCCTGCATTGTAAGGCAGATTCTCTACCACTGGACCACCAGGGAGGTCCCATCCTTTGCTCATTCTTTTTTTCTTTTTTTGGCTGCATTGGGTCTTTGTTGCAGTGTGCAGGCTTCTTACTGCGGTGGTTTCTCTTGTTGTGGAGCACGGGCTCTAGGGCACACGGCTTCAGTATTTGTGGCACATGGACCTAGTTGCTCTGCGGCATGTGGAATCTTCCTGGACCAGAGATTGAACCCATGTCCCCTGCATTGGCAGGCGGATTCTTAACCATTGCCCCACCAGGGAAGGCCCCTTTGCTCATTTTTCATTGTCTTTTGTTGTTGAATTGTAGGAATTCTTTATATCATCTGGGTATTATCAGATACATGATATACAAATATTTTCTCTCAGTGAATATATTGTTTTTTCACTTTCTTGATAGGGTCTATGATGCAAAAGCTTTTAATTTTGGTGACATACAGTGTATTTTTCTTTTGTTGCTCATGCTTTTTGTGTTAATAGCTAAGATTCCATTGCCAAATCCTATGTCATGAAGATTTACGTCTATGTTTTCTCCTAAGAGTTTTATGGTTTTAGCTCTTATATTTAGGTTGTTTATCAACTTTGAGTTAATTTTTGTTTATGGTATGAAATAGAGGTCCAAATACATTCTTTTGCATGTGGATATACAGTTTTCCCAGTACACCAGAGATTTATCTTACTGATCATATTGCTTAGGTCTCCTACAGCCTTACTTAATTTTTTTGTCCTCTTGAATTATCTTTGGACAAAGAGTGGCAGGTTAAAGTAGTGCCAGTGTCATGCTAAACTATATTGAAGCCTGGGGCTCCAAAAGAAAAAATCAGTAATACTGCTCCTATCTTTATTTTATTTATTTATTTATATGTTTGTTTGTTTATTTATTTATTTGTGGTACGCGGGCCTCTCACTGTTGTGGCCTCTCCCGTTGCAGAGCACAGGCTCTGGACGCACAGGCTCAATGGCCATGGCTCACGGGCCCAGCCGCTCCGCGGCATGTGGGATCTTCCTGGACCGGGGCATGAACCCACGTCCCCTGCATCGGCAGGCGGACTCTCAACCACTGCACCACCAGGGAAGCCCCTATCTTTATTTTAAAATTTCATATTTTATTTATTATAGTTTGTATGCATTAATTTTTATTTTTTAAAATGTTGCATTAAAATATTTTTTATTTTGGTTCCGAGTTTTGGGCACTCCCTATAATGGTGCATCTGAGGAAAGTGCCTCACTCACCTCACCCTAATCCCAGTCTTGGGTTAAAGGCTCCTATTATTAGTGTGTTTCTGTCTGTTTCTCCTTGCAGCTCATGCAGTGTTCTTTTTTTTTAAGTGGTTGCCATGTATTTGATGCAAAAGAATTCATAAATGTTATACTTGTGTTGTGCATTGTGGCTTTTAGTGCTACAGTGTCATTTGTCTTGTTTAATGCTTCTTGACCTGCATTCTACCTTGTCTCATATCAGAATCACAAACTGTAGGGGGAAACTTGAGATGCTAACAAGTCCTCAATTTACCAGTGATGAAACTGAGGCCCAAAGACTTTGGAAGAAGTTGGAATAATTATGCCTATTAAGTTAAAAGTGTTGATTGCTTTACTTCTAAGTACTGACATAGCAACAGCCTCAGTATACTTCCATGTGGAAATGGTATCATTCTGAAATTGTGTAAATCAAAATTACAGTGAATAGCCTCATTATGTGTAAGCACCACATGGGCCACAAACCCCACTGAGGTTTTAGGATGGGCAGACTCGAGTAGGCTCTGGGCTGAATGTGGTACCCTGTGAGGGAGCTGAAACTTGCACCTGTGTGAAGGATGTGAGCTGGAGGAAGGCCAATTCGTTGATTTGGACGATTCAGCCGACTCAAATAGTTAGAAATTTTGGCTTTAACATCAAGATCCTGGGCCTCGTTTTTGAGCTCCTGGAAGTTGTATGAGAGAAGAAGGGAGTTGTTTTGCTGCACTTTACAGAGTCGAGTCTCTTTATCTTTCCCTTTTGTACTTCTTGCGGCAACCTTACAGCCTCTACATTAATTAGCCTGGCTTCATTCAAGCAGTTCCACAGCATTTGAGACTGGCTTCTTACTTTTCTTCTAAGTGGTTCTCGTGTCTGTGTCTTGGAGCATTCAGGGAGGAAAATCTGAAGACGGGTGGAAATAAAATATGGCTCAGTTTTGGCCTTACCAGCCCCTTCTGAATGCATTCATGCTTCTCTCTGTACGCCTTGTTATGTGAATGGGGGAAAAAAGTGCATTTTGGTACATCAGGTTTTCTTCCCTTTGTCTCCTTCTGAGGTGCTCAGAGGCATCAATAACAGATCAGGAAAGCCCTGGCTGAACAAAACTTGGTATTTTCCTTTGATACCTTCCATTGGGAGGCTTCATACAATGCACTTTGTCAGCAAGCCCCTGCTTCAGGCAAACATTGAGGAAACTATTGACGAGGCTTCAATGGAAAGGATCTGATCTGCCCTAGAAACTGCCCTAGTTCTCTATCAGGGGAGCCACCAGCCCTAGAAGAGAAGGTTGCCCCACCCCCCAACAGTCTTTTTTTCTTTCTCCTTTTTAATCTCCTTTCTATTGTAAGAATTGTGGGAACTCTCTTTAAATGAAAATAACTCTCAAGCTGGGCTTTGTTTTCCAACATGGATAAATGCCTAGATATCTCATATCCACTCTGTAAAACTAGAGTCTCAACTGCAGATTATAACAAACTTACTTGGGACAAATGTTTGAGTTCAAGGTGAAATAAGCACTAGATGTTGTGAGTAAGGTTTTTTAAAGCACCTAAACGTTAAATACTTGTTCATCACCCTCCTGCTAGGGAACCCTTTGCCCCCTCCTCACTGGACTGTTTGTGGGTCTGCTCGAAGCTGGCTCAGTACCGTATGTGCATTGATCTCCAATCTCTTGCCATCACCCTTTGCTTGATTTTAATTAATTTTAAGTATTTCTGAACTTCTGGAACATCAGTTACTTTTAAAAAACTGTACTATGTTACTTTCTCTTTTCAATTGCAGCTTGTATTATAAAGCAAATCCTTAAGGTGGTGACATCAAGAGAAATAAAATATCTATTTAGCTACCTTTTCCCAGTCATTGTGGTAAGCCCAACTGCATACAAGTGGATAAATATTCCGGAAGTGAGAGAGCATGAGCATTGCCCAGTGCACTCGTGCACGGAGTCTGGCAGTTCTATTCTGGCAGGACCACTGGGGCCCAGCAGAGGCCTTGCTGCTCTTCTCTGGGGCTCCCGCAGGACATGGCTGCCCAGGCCAGGAGCCCGTATGGCCACTGTCTCCCCATCTATAAAAATGAAGGTCCTTTCTAGGGCTCAATTTCTGTAATTATCTGATCGTTTGTGTTCTAGGCTAATTATAAAATAGGCCCATTGAAAAATATTTGAAAAAGATTATAAAAGGGTTATAAAGTAAGAAGCTACCCGTGATCTCAGGAGCCAGAGAAAATCACTAGTGGCTTTTTAGAGTGTTTTTTCCAGTCTTTCTCCAATGCATGCAGTTATTTTGCAGAATTGGATTCATGTGTATATGCAGTATTGTATCCTTTCTCCACTAACATTATCTCTTGAACATTTGTCCATGTCATTTAATATAAATTGTAAAATATATGAAAATATGTATGATGACTGAAAATTATTATTCATGTGGATAATATTTTATTTAATGAATACCTTATTGTTACATGTTTAGTTGTTTTGCTATGATAGATGATGCTTTAGTGAATATCTTTGCATATAAATCTTTGTGCACATCTTCTGTTATTTCCTTAGTATATAATCCTAGCAGGAGAATCACTGGGTCAAAGTGTATCCATATTTTTAAGGCCCTTGATACATAATGCCAAACTACCCACTGGCAATATGTACTAAGTGCCTATTTTCCTGGACCTATGCCAATATTGAATATTACCTTTGCCAATTTGATAGGTTAAAATGATATCTCATTTTAAATTTTGTTCATTTTATTGCTTATTTAGTTGAATGTTTTTCGTGTCTTCATCAGCCATTTAAATTCTTCTGCTAAAATTTTTCTGTATTTTTCATTCATCCTTCCATTAGGGTGTTTGGGTGTTTCTTAGTGATTTTTAAGAGCTCTAAAATTCTATTATTATGTAGTATGAACTAAGTTACCAAAATATTTTAATTTTAATGAAGCTACAATAGCTGGTATGCTTCAGGGTTTGTAACCTTTGTACCTGGAACAGAGCTATCTATACAAGGGGCTACATAAATTCTTTCTAATGAGAGAATGATTCATTATCTAAACATGTTGTTGATGTACAATGTTGGTTACTAAAGCTAAAATGAAAATTTTTAGTCTGTTAGGAGTTATCATAAGGAACTTATTCTTTTATGATGGATTGTCCCAGAAAAGAAAGGTGGAAGAGAAAAAGTAAACTATATTCATATATATGACCTCGGGCTAGCAGAACATCAGAGAGAACAAATTTTACAAATCAAAACAAAAGTAGAGCACAGAATTTTTTCCAATTAAACAATATTTTATGAATGTAAAATGTTAACAGAATAATATAAGAAAGACTTTTACTAAATAGGGTTTTATCATTTTTTCCCTGATCATTTTTTTAAAGAAGTAAAACATCACAGAATAGTTGAAGCCACCTGTATTCCCTCCTTCTATATCATTCCTCTTCTTCTCCAGAAGTAGCTATTCTTACCAAATATTCTGAATATGGTACTTTTTTATTTGAGCACATGCTTTATACTTTTATAATACAGGCATGTATCTGTAAGCATATGAAAGATTGTTTTACATTTTTAACCCTTTTATAAATGGATCATACTGTAAGTTTCCTATTGCAGCATTTCTTTTCTCATTCAATATTATGTTTTGGGGATACAAACATTTTATTTATTTATTTATTTATTTATTTTATTGGAGTATAGTTGCTTTACAATGTTGTGTTAGTTTCTGCTATACAGCAAAGTGAATCAGCCACATCCCCTCTTCCTTGGATTTCCTTCCCATTTAGGTCACCAGAGAGCATTGAGTAGAGTTCCCTGTGCTATACAGTCTATTCTCATTAGTTATCTGTTTTATACATAGTACTGTATATATGTCAATCCCAATCTCCCAATCCATCCCATCCCCCCTTCCCCCCTTGGTATCCATACGTTTGTTCTCTACGTCTGTGTCTCTATTTCTGCTTTGCAAATAAGTTCATCTATATCATTTTTCTAGATTCCACATATATACTTAATATACAGTATTTGTTTTTCTCTTTCTGACTTACTTTACTCTGTATGACAGACTCTAGGTCCATCCACCTCACTACAAATAACTCAATTTCATTCCTTTTATGGCCGAGTAATATTCCATTATATATATGTACCACATCCTCTTTATCCACTCCTCTGTTGATAGACATTTAGGTTGCTTCCATGTCCCGGCTATTGTAAATAGTGCTGCAAATGAACTTTGGGATACATGTATCTTTTTGTATTATGGTTTTCTCAGGGTATATGCCCAGGAGTGGAATTGCTGGATCATATGGTAGTTCTCTTTTTAGTTTTTTGAGGAACCTCCATACTGTTCTCCATAGTGGCTGTATCAAACATCTTAGTACTATTCTATCATATGGAAATTTCACAGCTTATTTATCCACTCTCCCACTGGTGGTCATTCCAGTATTTTGTGCTTGCAAATGTTGCTTCAATTAATGTTGTTGGTTGTGTTCACTTGTGAGTTTCTCTAGGGTAGCAGTGGAATTGCTGAGTCAAAGGTAGGTGCATCTCCTTCTTTTCTAGAAACTAGAAAATTATTTTTCATGTTTTTAAGGTATTATATAAATGCTTGAGTCTTCCCCATGGACATTTACATAAATAGCACCAGTAAATATTTTTTGAGTACTTACCATGGGCCAGGAAATGTTCTAAGGGTTTTTACGTGATTCAACACATTTAATCCTCACCTCATTTTTACGCTTCACTGGTACAAAGACATCAGCTAGTAGCTGACAGGAAACCTCTGAAGAAGGGAGCAACCTTACTAGAGTATTACTGTCTGCAGATTGGGAAGAAGAAACAGAATCGTTGCTTAATTTGTTCAAGGTCCACGGATCAGTGACTGATTGCAGGCTAAATCCCAGGCTCTGGATGCATCGTGCTGGCCATGCTGTCTCTGTTCAGTGTCTCTCTCTCTCCACCTGTGTGGAAAGGTATAAAGCTATATCTTCATGTGCTTTCAGTTTCTTTTAGTCTAGGGTAGACAGCTCTCAATAGAAAGGTCAAATAATTTTTTTAGGAGTAGTAATGGATATAATCCTGTAAATTTTAATTGCAGCACTTTAATCCCCATTCCAAGTGCCAAATTTCAGGATTAATGTGTTACATCTGATGGTAACATGGTACTCAGTCTTCTGACCAGATTCTTTGCCCAAGGCCCCTCATTTACTAATGAGTAATCGCTGCAATTTTCAGAGAAAATGCTACTGGTACAATCACGTTTGAATATTCATCAAATATGACATGAGCCCAGTTAGAAGAGATGTTAGCGTCCTTCGCCTACAAATAAGGGCATGGAATTAAATCTCCCTACGCTATAATTTTGCTAGTGTTATTGCTTCCATCAGTGTTTGGAACAGCTGATGATGAAACTATTCGTGGCCTTAGAGCTCAGTTGATAGGACCGTGTCATGAGTCAGGCTTACAAAATGGCTGGCTGAATCCTGCCTTCCATTTGCCTGTTACTGTTCAAGCCCGTTTTGGAAAGAGAAGGCAGAGGTGGAAGACGCAGCAGGAGTGCGTTTCTCTTTGTACACACATCATAGACACACAGCACTGACAAACTAATTATAGCTTTAGGTTGAGTGTTTCCACTTTCTGCATTTTGTTTGCAAACAGCCCATTATTTCCATCCTGTGTGCTGGAAAGACACAAGATGAAGTGGGTTCATCGGTTATGTTTCTGGTTAAGTCCAGCTGTCCACTTACCACCCCTCTTTTGGTTTTGTTGTTTTCAGATTGGGTTTCTAAGTCCTCTTCCATCCCTACCCAGCTATTTTTTTGAATCTCTCTAAGCTGCCTTCAGAGCAGTGGTTGGAGTTCCAGGTTTACGTTATCTTGCTTGTGTTCAGCCTTATCTGCTTTGGAATAATATACTGAGAGTCCACAAAGCCACATGCCTTATACCTTCCTTAAGAGGGCAGTGACACCTACTCCACTGCGTGCATGGCACAGCCTCTATATGCGAGGCGCTGTCACTCCCAGGAGGATGGGGTGAAATACAGAAGTGAATATGACCTTGCCATAAACGACCTCAGGACTGACTGAGTCGATAAAAGAATGACTGGGTACTTTGGGGTCACCTGAACTGTAAGAGAACTAAAGAAAGCAGCAAAGCCCAAAAGAGATGTGAGAGGGAGATAAAACCCAATCCTGCAGATCTGGGGCTGCGTTCCTGTGCTCTGTTACAGCACATAAAAGGATGAAAACCTCTGAAATCTGGATTTGTGATCCAGGTTGCAGCATCGTACAAAATCTACGATTCAGGGTCTCTCCCCCTCCCGCTAATTCTTTTTTCTGCCTGTGACCTATGGTAGAATGAGGAAGTCAAGAAATGCCCTAGAATTAATTCTCTCCAGAGTTATCTTCAGAGTTTTCTTAAAGCAGCTGGACAGAAACCATATAACTTAAAATATTTACCACTTAGCTCTTTGCAGAAAGAGTAGAAAGAAAAAGTCTTCAGAGAATTCCAATGTAGGAAAGCTCTTGAAAAGTCATTTGGTAAAGGAAAGTTGTGAGGAAAAAGTGTATATTTTGTAAAAGAAAGGCAGACAATATGGACAGCCTGCCTTTTCTTCCAGCAGCAGGGGGCATGGCGCCATGGCGTCCGTGTGGGAGCATACGCACAGCTCTGAAATGATGCCACCCATTCAGAGTTATTTTGGCCATAATGGCCCAAGTCAATTCAACAGACTTTTCTTGAAAACTTCTGCACTCAGAACAGAAGATACAAAGATGGAGAAGGCGGAAGCAGACCCCTGCTTCTGAGAAGATGGAGAGGCAGACATGCAAACAAATCTTGCAGACAAAGTTACCAACATCAAATATCCCAGAAGAGCCCTTGTAGAGAGGAACAAGGTTGATGGGAACCCAAGGAAAGCAGCTTGCTCTGCCTGGGAGAGCTGAAGACCCAACCCTACAGTTCTAGGGTCTAGTTCCTTTCATTCTCATTAAAGAATCTGAATGGAATCCAAGAGCCTGTCCATTCACTGAGGACATGAAGCGTCCAATAGCCATCTTCCCTGTCATGGCTAAGCAGACATTCAGGAAAATGTATTCTCACCTCAATTTTCAGGCAACGTTTGGGGACCCTTTAGAAGCCTGGATTGCTGAGAGGTGATGTGCTAAAATCTGGACTGACTCTTCAGTTCTGCTTTCTCAGAGTCAGCTCAGTTTTCGCCATCTTATAACCAATCAGATTGGCTAATAATGTGTTCTGCAAGGCTAGCGCTCAGCCGACAATGGTCAGTGGTAATTTGTTGAGAGAAGCTCACTGAGGAGGAAAGAAATTAATACCCATCTTTCATTCCAATTACCTCGAGCTGCTTGAGCCTTGACTAGAGCTGATGGGAGCCTCCCGGGGACACTGCCCAGTGGTTCTCAGGGAAGCAGAGGGCTCCGTGTTCCATCTTCCACTTGCATCCGTGGTCTCAGTCATATTGGCCACGGGAGTGGTGCTCCAAGTGGAGCTCTTTCCAGACAAGGACGAGGTATTAGTGGAGATGGAATGCAGATATTCATATGATTGCACTATTGCCTCAGGAATTTGATTTTAGGTGTCTTGAAGACAGAAGATTTTAACTGGTAGTGGTGGAAGAATTCTGCAGAACTCCACGGAATCTACCTTATTCCTCAGGAAAACCATTGAGAATGGAGTTACATCAAAATCTGAGCAAATGGAATGGCTTCAAGACATACTGAAAGAATGCTCTTACACAGACATGCTTATGCTTTTCCCTAGATAATATGTTTTTAAAGTTAATCTCCAAAATGTTTTAAAGTCCAGTTTTGTGATAACTTCTTAAAACATATAGACTAGGCATATTTTACATTATGGAGTATTTCAGCCAGTACATCAAAGCCAGAAATGGACTCCTGCTTTGAAGGGCTAAGAGGAGGTGATGGTCATGGCAGTGGACCTTCGGTAGCATCTTCACCGTGTATTCACTGTGTACCCACAGTGTAAGTGATAAGACCCGATGTTTACCGGGTGGCTTTCAAGTGTCAGGCTCTCTTCTAAGAAGTGTTTTACAGACATCATCTTCCTTTGTGCTCACAGTATCCACATGGGGAAGCTGAGGCACAGAATGTAAAGTTAGTGACCCTAAGTCCTTTAGGGCTGGGAGTTGGACTCCAGTGGACATACTTTAGAGACTGCCCTCTCAACCTTTACCCAGTGCCTCCTGTGAAAGAATCAATGTGAATAAACTCATGAGTCACATCTACTGAGACAGGCTCTGAGGGACACAGAGAGACAACTCTTGCCCAACGCTTATGACCAGGTTGGAGAGATAAGGCTTGATACCAAACACACATAAATGGAACAGAATGGATGACTGGATAGCAAGCGATACTAGATGGGTCACATGACGCTGAGGAAACTCCCTCTGTTCTCCACCCATACTCCCCAATGGTGCCCTTTTCAGAAGGACCCAGAGCATTTGGATGTCAGTGTAGGTCAATAAGAGCCGTATCAGTTCCTACTTATTCCTTGCACTCAACCTGTTACATACATGACCATATCCAGTCCTCATGCCAATCTCATGAGATAGGGATTATTATTCCCATTTTATAGAACAGACAACTGAGGCTCAGAGAGGTTAAGCAACTTTCCAGATCTCACAGCTCAGCAGCGGTAAAGTCAGGATCCATGCAGTGGTGTGGCAGACCACAAAAGCCTTCAGAGTCCCATGATATCTTGTGAGTCCCATGTATATGTACTTCAGTACTGGGGTGGGTTTTATTTCTTCCTAGCTGGAATGGGCAGCTGGGGGCTAGAGGGCTCAGTAAGGTAACAGAAGCAAAGTCATAGAGCTGAAGGTATTTGCACCATCAGAAAGTTCACAGACTTCCTTGGACTATGCAATCATGGTTACAGAAATTACTCTAGATTGGCCTGTTCTGGGACCTGGGAGTCCAGCACATTCTCCACTCATGTGGTGCAGCTACCATTGGCCCACCTCTGGGGACCAACAGTCTGTCTGGATCGTGATTAAAGAGAGAAGAGGAGGCGGACCCAGGAGTACACGAGGTCATGTACTCTGAGTGTAGTGTGACTCTGTTACAGGAAACTGGGGATGGAGGTGGGAGAAGGATTCCACCGTGTACACACACCTCAGAGACAAATCCATCTTACTCATTTCCTACCTGGGGATATTGTGCTGTGAGGTCTGTTGCCTAAGGCTTCCCCGTAATGATTTTTTTAAATGATTCATTCCTCAATTAGTGATGTTTTATTGCTGTACCACAGAGCTTTCAAAATCATTATCTCCACCTCCTCAGGAAAACGTGACCTGAGGTCCTCGTCCGACCACACTTAATCATGCCATCCCCACCCTTTCTAGTCTTTCCTCAAACTTCTGCCAGTTCCTGTCTCTCTGGCGCAAGTCGGATGAAAGGAGCATAAGTCAGTAGCAGGAAATAAACACCAAGAGCTAAATGCACATTCAGAAAAGTGTGCTGGTCTCTGGTTCCAAATATGCCACGGTTGATCTGTCGGAGACAGTTCTGGGTTGTCTTTAAAGCAGTGATGGGGGTGGCTGGATGCCTCAGGAGATGGTCGGCCAGACAGAGCCAAGCGGGTCCAGTTCCCCCACCTGTGAGTGCACATGTGTGCAGGGGTATGCATGCACATGCCCAGCCCAGGGTGTTTCTTTTGTGGTGCCAGTATCCAGAAGACAAGCACCCAAAGTTGTGTCCTAGAGAGGACACCAATATCAAATTTAGCAAATTACATCCAAAGCAGTTCACTGATCAAGGGGGCCAGGCGAGCAGAGGGCAGTGCCATGGTGCAGAGCACGAGGATGGGACTGGCTGACAGATGGGAGCCCAGCACAGGTGCACGGGGCTGCCGGCCACCCAGGCACCAGGCTCACAGGTTACCTGCAGGACCGCATCTCTCCCTCCAGCATCCTATGGGCTGCGGGCTGTTCTTGTCTTAGTTTCACAGGTGAGACCTAAGGAAACTGCCTGTGAAGCTGTTACCTCTTAGCCTAGACTCATACTCAGATGAGAGGGGAAAGCAGCATTGATGCTCCAGCAGGAACACCCACGCCTAGTGCTTGGGGTTCATATAAAGGCACTGGGGGTAGAGAGATTACATCAACCAAAGGATGGGAAGGAACCACAGAGCAACCGTCTTTGGGTTTTCTGCCCAGTTACCTGGAGACTTGATTTTTAGTTTTTTCTAGGTTCAGTTTCCTTCGAATTTGTACAGATTCCTTTAACATATAAATAGTCATAACCCCTTAGGGTCGTCAACCACTTAAACATTCTTGGGGTCCTGACAGAAAAAAGATGGCACAATCTGTATAGTAAACAGTTTAAAAGGGGGCTGTTTATGAAGCTGTGGCAGGCGTAGAGAAACCATGAGGGATGCTCCTTGAGCTGGGAACCCAGTGCTCCTACCATGGGCAGGCCTGAGGGCAAGCAGGGGATGCTGCTAGAGCACCACCCAGACAGGGAAGACCCCTGACAAGAGCTGGGACCATCAGCTGAGACACATAGCCAGCCTTCTGTGGCCCCCAAAGCCCTGTCCTCTCCCATCTCCTTCGGAGTGTCCCATCATCCTGCAACCAGAAGGCAATCTGTCTGTCTGTGCAGTGTGCATCAGTCCACCCCTGGCATTGAGGAGGGGGATGCTGGGAAGGGACCTAGAGGGCAAAATGGAAGACCCACAGCAGGAGCATCTAATGAGAACAATAGGCCTGCTCCTCAGAAAAATGCCCAAACATGCAAAATGTTGCATATGTTTTCAGGGAGTTTTGCACTCCTTTCAGCCCATCTCTGGACCTCTCAGGGTGAGAGTTCTTGATGGAGATGGATGGGAATAGCTTTTTCCTAGATGGAAAACCTTGGGCATGTGCGCTCCCTGAAGCCTGTAACAGCTGAATGAACAAATGGCCAGCACATGGGTACACAGGTCAAATGTGCAGTAAGTAGGTGCTTCTTTTCTTGTTTCTACATAACAAAAGAATAAGTCAGCCTGTTAGAAGGAAGGATCAGGTGAATAGAATACAACCCTACATTATTTCAAGGGAGTGTTTAAAGTAACGGCTATTTAAAGGAAAATTGTGGCTGGGATTTACAAGTAATAAAATCAACCATAGGAAGGAAGGGAAAGATATTAAACCAAAAACATTTTTCCTCTACTTGGTTTACTGAATGAAAGGCAAATGTGTAGGCAGACCATTGTGAGGATCTTGACTTAAATGCTTGACTGCCTTTTCTCATAAAGGCTTTAAAAATTCTCTGGTTCCTTAAATTATTGGCGTTCACTTAAAGAAGAAGGCTTGGGCTTCCCTGGTGGCGCAGTGGTTGAGAGTCCGCCTGCCGATGCAGGGGACACAGGTTCGTGCCCCGGTCCAGGAAGATCCCACATGCCGCAGAGTGGCTGGGCCCGTGAGCCATGGCCACTGAGCCTGCGCGTCCGGAGCCTGTGCCCCGCAACGGGAGAGGCCACAGCAGTGAGTGGCCCGTGTACCGCAAAAAAAAAAAAAAAAAAAAAAAAAAGAAGTCTTACCTAACCCTTTAGTTTTTAGCTTTAGTTTTGCATTCATTTAGATAATAAAGTCGCTTGGGGTCTTGGGGCCAACAATGTACCACTCTGCTTAAAATGGTAAAAATGACTGGTTTTTAAAATTTTTTATTTTATATTGGAGTATCGCTGATTAACCATGTTGTGTTAGTTTCAGGTGTACAGCAAAGTGATTCAGTTATACATATACATGTATCTAGTCTTTTTCAAATCCTTTTCCCATTTAGGTTATTACAGAATATTGAGCAGTGTTCCCTGTGCTATACAGCAAGTCCTCATTGGTTATCTATTTTAAATACAGCAGTGTGTACATGTCAATCACAAACTCCCAATCTATCCCTCCCCCCGTCCTTTCCCCCTGGTAACCATAAGTTCATTCTCTAAGTCTGAGTCTGTTTCTGTTTTAAAATGACTGTTTTTGTTCAAAACTGGAAGTTATGAAGCTTTGGAACTAGGACAGTTGTAATTATCTGAGAATTCACCTAGACACTAATATTTTGAGCATTCCATAATAAAATAAATTCTCCTAAATATGAAATATTTACACCACCTGATGGGTGGTATAAAAGAATGAAGGAAAAATTAGTGATCAAGATGATGCAAGCTACACAGCAAAGAAAATCATCAACAAAATGAAAAGGTAACCTACTGAATGGGAGAAAATATTTGCAAATCATATATCTAATAAGAGGTTAATATCCAAAGTATATCAGGAGCTCATACAAGTCAATAGCAAAAGAACCCAAACAATCTACTGAAAAATGGGCAGAAGATCTGAATAAACATTTTTCCAAAGAAGACATACAGATGGCCAACAGGTACATGAAAAAGATGCTCAACATCACTAATTATTAGGGAAATGCAAATCAAAACTACAATGAGATATCACCTCACACCTGTCAGAAGGGCTATTACCAAAAAGACAAAAGATAACAAGTATTGGCAAGGATGTGGAGAAAAAGGACCCCTTGTGCACTGTTAGCGGGAATGTAAATTGGTGCAGCGACCATGGAAAACAGTATGGAGGTTCCTCAGAAAATTAAAAATAGAACTGCCATATGATCTAGAAGTTCCACTCCTGGATATTTATCCAAAGAAAGTGAAACACTAACTCAAAAAGATATCTGCACCCCCATGTTCACTGCAGCATTATGTACAATAGCCAAGATATGGAAACAATCTAAGTGTTCTTAATGGATGAATGGATAAAGAAGATGTGGTGTATATATACAGTGGAATATTACTCAGCCACAAAAAGAAGGAAATCTTGCCATTTGCAACCTGAGTGGACCTTAAGGGCATTATGCAAGTGAAATTAGTCAGATAAGTGAGACAAATATTGTATGATCTCACTTGTATGTGGAATCTGAAAAACAAAAACAAAAACTCATAGATGCAGAGAACACATTGGTGGTTGCCAGAGCTGGGGGTGGGGAGTAGCCAAAATGGGTGAACAGGGTCAAAAGGTAAAACAAATCACAGGGATCTAATGGACAGCATGGTGACTATAGTTATAATACTGTATTGCATATTTGAAAGTTGCTAAGAGAATAAATTTTAAAAGTTCTCACCACAAGAAAAAAAATGTACGTATGGTGATGGATGTTACTAGACTTATTGCAGTGATCATTTTGCAATATATACAAATATTGAATCACTGTTTACATCTAAAACCACTATAATATTACATATTAATTATACCTCAATTTAAAAAATTTTCAAAGGATGATGCAAGCTACTTATTCTGTGTTTTCAGTTTAATCATTAGGATGATGCTTCATGGAGCTTTGTGTAGGTGGTAATGCCTGTTGTGTGTCATTTCTTAAAATACTGGTTTTTGGTTGCTGTGAGAGTTTGAGATAAAAATCTGGTTCCTTGAGAAGAGCGTTTTCCTTTATTACTGGAGCACATCTGTATTTGGTGCTGGAGTATTTGCAAACAAAAGGAGGCCTTTGTTTCCCAGTTCTTTCTCCCTCTTCTGGCTCTGAGATGGAAACCACTGGATCTGAATTCCTAAGAGGTGCCACCAGGCTGATATTTTAATCAGTCTGGCCTAAAACTGATTAGCAACGGCTCTCATGCCCGTGGCCCCTGCCTTTAATAATGGCTTACATCATGTGTTAGAGCCAGGTACCTTTGTGAAATGTAAGTGAGAACCAGGTAGAACAACACTCCTGAAGTGTTTGTCCTTTGACCTATCGAGTCACCTATACCTTTGAACTTCCCCAGGAGGAGGGGTGAGCATTGGGGATGGGTAGCACCAACCTAGAATTCTTTAAATTCCTTTCTAATGATTTGGAATTATCAGAAACTTCCACGCCAGCTTCATTTCTGCCTTTCACCCTTCCCCATCCCGCCATCATGAGGACATTTTTATCCTCCACAAAGGATCTGCCCTGGGGAGTTAACATGAACCACCTTTCCTTGGTTACTGATAGACAACCCAGCAGAGGTGGTCCTTGGTCTGAGAAGGCGAGGGAGGGAGAGTAGCTGTGTCCTTCTGTCCCCTTACTAAGACCTCACTTCTGCAGACCCTCTTCCCTGTGCTCTCCTCACAAAAGAGGTAATTACCTTCATCCAGGCTCTTTTTATAGAGCAGGTGGCAACCCATCGGGGTAGAAGTGTTTCATTCTCCTGAGAGTGGAACTTCATTGCAAAATGTCCCAGGAGTCATATGCCATTTGTATGAAAACCCAAAGAGGTTAGAGAAAAGAACAAAAAGATACGGAAGCTTTTGCTGAAAAGAAGGGAGCTGTTTGCCAAAAGAGGGAACTCGGGTTTAGAAAGTTACTGTTTGAAATTCTTATATCTTAAAGAGACTGGGGCCGGGGCAGGGGGTGGGTGGGGACCCCTTGTTATTGAGTTGAGTGACATTTCTCTTTATTATAAAGTTGTAAATTCTGAGGGTAGAACTGCCGATAAAGCTCAGTTATACACTATGGTTTGGTTTGGTTTTTTGCCAGCTGTGTTTTTTAACAGTTTGCCTTGGACAGTTAAATTAAGGGGTTCTGCAGGGGAAATACTTCTTACTGCTTTAGCAAGTGAAACTACTTGCTAAACTAGTTATTTTTAAATATGCATATATACTTAAAATATGTATATTTTAATACATACATACATCATATATATGTTGTGTGTGTGTGTGTGTGTGTGTGTGTGTGTGGTTTTGTTTTGTCTTTTAACATCAGCTGGGGTAGAAAGAGAAGGGTATCTTTGCTGTAAGCTTTTCCCCAACTAGGTCGTAAAGAAGAATCTCTGGCTCCCTCCTGCTCTCACCAGCATGGTCCCCTAGTTTAACACCAACACCAGATTTCAGGGTATAAAGATCACACACACACACACACACACACACACCCCACACCCATATTGTGGCACACAGAGAAGCATTGGTCCCCAGGGAAGAGGGGGTAGAAAGGGATGGCCTGCCTAGACTTGAAAATGCCTTTTTCCTAATCTCAGTTATAATCAAGCTATTAACTTGGCTTTAATGTGGAGATTTTGTGGTTCAATTTTCTTCGATGGTATCCATTTAAAAAGGGGGATTGATGGGTAACAGAATTGATTGGCATAGTCTTGCAGTATTTCGTGTGTATTATTAATACTTAGTATGTATTATTAACATTCCGTACCTGTAGCAAGAACTATCATGGCTTAATCAGAGTTATCCTTTACTCCAGAATTAAACCATGTTTTTTGTGGTTACCTGAATTCCAGGTGGGACTAGCTAAGAGTATCTAGTAGCACCTTCAAGTGACTTTTGTGTCAGCCGAGCCTTTTAAAAACTGACACACAGACTTGTAAAAATTTATACATCTCTATCCTTGTTTGATTGGCATTGTCACCATGCATGTTTATTTTAGTGAAATGGACATTCTACAGCCTATTGCAACACATCCAAAACCCAGTTGACATAAACAATTAAAACTTTTTTTTACTGTCTACCTGCAATGTGTATAGTACTGTGCTTCACCCTGTGAGGGAGAGATAATCTAGTCCCTGCTTTTTAGGAATTCAAGATCTCATTGAAAAGAATAAAATGTGTACTATTAACTAGATGCAAAAGGTAGTCTGTGGATACATGCCAAATGAATAGTACCAGAAGGGAATTCTATAGGCGTTCAAAGGAAGTGGAGGCCGCAGTGGATTAGTCAGGGGAGAGTCTTCAGGGGTTTGACTTAGGCCTGTAAAGAACCAAGAGGATTCAGATGAGCTAGAGGGGCTAGAGGGTGTTTCCCACCACACACTCTGATAGTTCAGGATTTGGGTTGCTAAGCCCAGGGGACTATGGTGGGAAGGTGGGTCACCCAGGCTTGGATCTTGTAGGCAGGGGGAGCTTCCTGAAGGATTTTAAATACTGAAAACCTGGCAGTCCTAATGGATTAGGCAGAAGGCAGATGAACTAGGCTATTGCAGTAGTCAAGATTGGGGTAACTGAGAATTTGGTTCAGGAAGACATGAAAAGAAAGCAATGGATTCAATTTATGGGGGAAGAATTGGCAAGGGTTGGCCAAAGAGTTCATGTTTAGAGAAGCACTGTGGTCTGAAGCATAGTGCCACTTTGATTCCACAGTCTCCATCCCCAATCTCCTGAGGGACAAGATGGAGATAATTCCCGTTTGATAATTTCCTGCCAATTAGTGCATAATTTGAAATCTTATCCATGTAACTTTCAGATGCTCATTTCCTTCTGTATTCCCCAGTGCAATTTCATATGTGGTCTCTAGCTCTTTCTTTCTCTCTCTCACATAGATATATAATATATATTTGATTTGATAACTGGCTCAAGAATTTCGAGATACATTCTGTTCCTGTTTAGCTGGAAGCATTTTCAAGAGAGCTGAAGCCCATTCTTATACTGGCTTCTAAATTTATTGTTTATATTCTCAAGTAAGACAATGTAAAAATGATTACTAAAGTTGAGCCTGTTATTCAGCTTTTGATAGTTATTTTTTAACTTTTGCTGGCTAAAAGGCACCTATGAAGATACAGAAGTCATTAGTGTGTTGACAAACACCATTACAGTGTTTTCAATATCTATTCACATAACAAAAAATTTTGTTTTACTGCATTGAAATATGTTATCTCTATTAATAAAAGAGCATCCTCATTAGTGAATTCTTGTCATACAAAACTCTGTATCTCTTAGGGCTATGGGTAGGCATTTTCTGTCTAAATATATGATATTCATATTCATGAATTAATTAATTAGTTATATCAACAAACATTTATTTAGCCTTGCCTGGCATGGTTCTAGGTGACTGAGTACAATGGGACAGTAAAAATAAGCTTCCTGCTCTCATAGATCTTACATTCTGATCAGGGGAGACAGACAATAAATAAACCAGAAAATATCTGACAGTCAAAAAGCTGTGGTGAAATAAGCCAGGCAAAAATCTAGAGGGAGAGCATTCCAGGCACATCTCTACTTGTATAAGATGTACATAAAAGCACATGTGCCTTGCACATGGGAGATATTATTGATGCATTTATTGAGTGAATAAATGAATGGATGAGTGCATTTATTTTCCTGCTCATAAAACTTTCACCAGTAGACTGTTGGCTCTTAGAACTTTATTGTGCTAATAAAAGTGATCTTACCTTACGTAGTATTTTCCTTCCAAAGAGACTTCATGGAGAAGCGAGTGGCTGCCTTAGTTGGCCCTCTGTCTCTGGGCTCACTACACCCTCTTGCCCTCAGATAATTAAAACAAGTCAACTCCTCCTTACCTTTCAAGGCTATAGTTTCTTCAGGGAACCTTCCTGATCTCTATGGACCTATATTGAAATTAGAGTTTATGTGCCTGTCTCATTCTCTAAATCAGGCTCCTCCAGTGTGGACACAGAAAGTTATTTTCCTAATGCAACCAAGAAGTAGATGCAGGGGAACTATTTCCTTTTGAGATGAAAGTCACCGAGCCTGGCCATTTACCTCTGTGTATGTAGAACTGTGGTGTTCCCTTAGGTCTCTGCTTCCTGCCCTCATACGAATTACCTTTATTTAGGGAAAATAAATAAAGCATAAAAAATAAGAGAACATTTGCAAACCAAGATGGTAAAGACTTGTGGAGAAATGCAGAGGGGATGAGAGTAAGAGAATCAGCTGAATGAGCGGATGTCTCTCACCATGGTCTCCTTGACTTGCTCAGTAAAGACCATTGGACCAAAGAAGGCCAATATCCAGTCTTTGTCCTCCTCTAGTCTTTGCTATTAGAGGCAAAGACATTGTTTTGAAAGACCAGTATGCAATGGTTTTATGATGTATCTTTTATATGATAGTTCTTATTGTTTTCTATATTTTAATTGATGTCTTTGATTTGCCTGAGAGCTTTAAATATTTTATGATCTTGAAATGGCATGTGAAGGCATCAGGGCTTCTAATTGATGCCTGCCGTTTTCATTTGAGTGAGGTGGTGCCGTTACTGGAGTGGTGGTCATCTGGGTGAGTGTGCCTTGTCAGTGGGGGAGATGGAAGAGCTTTTTAAAATCTGCACTATAAGCACTTACTCTTGCACTCACTTTCTTTCTTTAATTACATAATTAATCCGTCCTTAATGAGAGGGTTGGAAACAAAGGGGGAAGGAAAGTAAGGCAAGAAGAAAACAAGTTAAATATTCATAATCCCAGCAGCTACTATTTTTTTTCTTGTTTTTTTTTTTTTTTTTTTTTTTTGGCTGTGTTGGGTCTTCGTTGCTGTGCGTGGGCTTTCTCTAGTTGTGGCGAGTGGGGGCTACTTTGCGGTGTGCTGGCTTCTCATTGTGGTGGCTTCTCTTGCTGTGGAGCACGGGTTCTGGGCATGAAACCTTCAGTAGTTGCATCACACGAGCTCAGTAGTTGTGGCACACGGGCCCTAGAGCACGTGGGCTTCAGTAGTTGTGGCTCATGGGCTCAGTAGCTGTGGCTCACAGGCTCTGGAGCGCAGGCTCAGTAGTTGTGGCATAGGGGCTTAGTTGCTCCGTGGCATGTGGGAACTTCCCAGACCAGGGCTCGAACCCATGTCCCCCGCATTGGCAGGCAGATTCTTAACCACTGCACCACCGGGGAAGTCCCACCAGCAGCTACTATTAATATCTCAGTGTAAAGCTCTAAATACTTTGAAAAAAATATTTCCTTTTAAAATTTTACCACAGAGAAAATTACAATACCAATTTTCTCACTAACAGTGAACTTCCAGGTCAATAAATAGTTTTCAGACTATGTTCCAAGGAGTGGCAGGGGCCGCCCAGCTCAAGAGAACAGGGACCCTGCAAAGTGCCAGGGGGCCCATCTGGTTTTCCCTCCTCAGTGCAACTCCACTCTTACTGGAATATATTGTGTAAAAAATAATTATTTTTGGTAACAGGGTTTCATTGCTCATATAAATAGCACCTTGTAAAAAAGTCACATTTCCATTGAGTAGAGTACTATGTGCCCATGTACTATGTGCCCAAGTTAAAAACTCTGATAAACACCTCTGTCCATATGCCCTCCCTCCCTGGATGTTGGGCTTTAGATTGGCCCTGGAGCAGCCATATGCTGTGCCCTGCAGAGACTGTGGCCACCTCTGCCTGTTGGACTGAGCTGTGCAGACAGTTGAACTGCTGGCTGGGAATCAGCTCATACCTGTTCATGTTTATCAGGGGCGCCATTGCTGGCCCCAGTTCAGCTGAGGAAGAGTAAGAGTTGGTTGACTAACAAGTGATTAGGAGGAGCTGCACGGTGCCAGTTGCAGAGAAGGCAGTAGGGGCACCACGAGGTATCCTGGGGTGGGCCCAGGCTGGGAGTCAGAAGGTCACTGGTTGGATGGCAGTAATAATCAGCAAGAAGAATGGGAGAAATGTTTACAAATCAAGTATCTGATAAGGGTCTAGTATCTGGACTATAAAAAGAACTCTTACAACGCAGCAACAAAAACACAAACAACCCAGTTTTTAAAAGGGCAAAGGGTTTGAATAAACATTTCTCCAAAGATATACAAATGGTCAAAAGCATATAAAAAGATGCTCAACATTGTTAGACATTAGGGAACTGCAAACCAAAACCACAATGAGATACTATTTCACACCTACCACTAGGATAGCTATAATAAAAAAGACATGGTATTTTTGTGGTGGTTTGAGTGTTGGCAAGGATGTGGAGAAATTAGAGCCTTAGACATTGCTGGTGGGAATATAAAATGATGCAGCCACTGTGGAAAGCAGTCTGTCAGTTCCTTAGCAGATTCAACATAGAGTTGCCATTTGACCCAGCAATTTCACCTTTAGGTGTATACCCATGAGAAATGAAAACATACGTACATTCAGAAACTTGTACACAAGTGTCCAGAGCGGCATTATTCACAAGAGCCCAAATGTCCATCAGTTGATGAATAGATAAACAAAGTATTGTATATCCATACAATGAAATGTTATTCAACCATGAAAAGGAATGAAGCACAGATATATGCTAACAAGTGGATGAACCTTGAAAACATGGTAAGTGAAATAAGCTAGACACAGAAGGTCACATGTGGTGAGATTTCCAGAACAGGCAAATCTATAGAAACAGAAAGTAGATTGGTGGTTGCCCAGAACTGGGAGTGTTAGGGGAAATTGGGAATGACTCTTTTGGGGGGTAATGAAAGTGTTCTACAGTTGACTGTGGTGATGGTTTTACAGCTCTGTGAATATACTACAAACCACTCACTAGTATACTTGACATATAACATTATATTAGTTGTAGGTGTACAACACAATGATTCAATGTATGTATATATCATGAAATAATCACCACAGTAAGTCTAGTTAATATTCATCACCACACTTAGTTACAAATTTTTGCATGTGATGAAAATTTTTAAGATTTACTTTCTGTGAATATACTAAAAATCACTTACTTGTATACTTTTCGATCGTGAGCTTTATGTTATGTGAATTTTAACTAAATTATATATATATATATATATATATATATATATATATATTTTTTTTTTTTTTTTTTTGCGGTATGCGGGCCTCTCACTGTTGTGGCCTCTCCCTTTGCAGAGCACAGGCTCCAGGCACACAGGCTCGCGGCCATGGCTCACGGGCCCAGCCGCTCCGCGGCATGTGGGATCTTCCCAGGCTGGGGCACGAACCCGTGTCCCCTGCATCGGCAGGCGGACTCTCAAGCACTGCGCCACCAGGGAAGCCCCTAAATAATAATTTAAAAATCAGTTAAAGTCAAGTTTATGTTGTTTTTGGCTCCTAAGAAGCTCCCTTAAATGGGCTTCTTACACTTGATTATGGAACAGTAATTAAAAAGCCAGAGTATAAATAATACATACACCTCCCTAAGTCAAAGGGAAAATGGAGTGTACGTGTGGTATAACTGGGAAAAACAGACAAAAATGTTCTTCATCTGAAATAACTGATAGGAGAGGTAGAGAGAGAAATCTCAATAGGTATGGGACATGATATTTTTGACAGTGAGCCAGTACATTTTGGCAAAAAGGAAGCATTTAGCAGGCCACTAGTTTGTAAAAGTAAACTAAACTGGAGCAAATTTTCAGCATTATCTTCAATTACGTAAGGTTAGTAACTTGTATTGATGCTTTCTTAGTTCAATACTGTTTCTTTTTCTCCAAATCATTGTTCTAAATCCTGACTTAGAAGGTGCATTTTTGAAGCTCAAGACACAAGATTCATTCATTTAACAAATACCTTTCAAGCTCCTACTCTGTGCGGGGCAGTGTCCCGGGCACATTGGGGAACAAAGACAGATTCCTACCCTCACGGAGCTTAGATTCTAGTGTGTGTGGACACAGACCACAAGTACACGCATAAGTCAGCCAATCAGGCAGTAGATTAGAAGGCGATAAAAGCTTTGGAATAAAAGGAAAAGGAGCAGGTGTTAGGAGTGCGTTGGTGCAAGTGGTTGTATTACATAAAAGGGCCCAGCCCTGTTGAAAGGTGAGATTTGAGCAAAGACAGAAAGGAAGTGAGGGAGTTAACCAAGCAGGTGTCTGCGTGTCTCTGAGGGAAAAGCATTCCCAGCAGAGGGAACAACAACACAAAGACTGAGAACGGGCCTATTATGTTCAAGGAACAGCAAAGGGTCTGGATTGTCTGGAAAAGAGCCTGAATCCGAAAGGAACTAGGAGGGTCAAATGATGCAGAGCCTACCTAGGGGGCCATTGTGAGGAATTTCCCTTTTTAAAATTGAGATATAATTCACTTATCAGAATATTTACCTTTTTAAAGCATACAATTCAGTGGTTTTCAGTATATTCTCGGCTGTGCAACCATCACCACTAATTCCAGAACATTTTCATCACCCCAAAATGAAACCTGTACCCTGCAAGCAGTCACTTTGCATTCCTCCCTCCTCCCCAGCCCCTGTCAACCACTAATCTACTTTCTGTGTCTATGGATTTGCTTTATTCTGGACATTTCCTATTAATGGAATCGTACAATATGTGAGTTTCTGTGTTTGGTTTCTTTCACTTACCTTAATGTTTTCAAGGCGCATCCACTCGCAGCATGTATCAGAATTTGAATCCTTTTTATGGCCAAATAACATTCCATTGTAAGGATATGCCACATTTTGTTTATTCATCGGTTGATGAACATTTGGGTTGGTTCCACTTTTTGGCTCTTATGAATAATGCTGCTACGAGCATTGTGTACAGGTTTGGTGTGGGTGTATGTTTTTATTTCTTTGGTATATGCCTACAAGTGGAAGGACTTTGTTTTATTTTGTTCTGGGTAAAATGGGGAGCCACAGCAAGGTTTTGGACATATCCAACGATCACTCTGGCTGCCTTGTTGAGAATAGACTGTGGCATGGACAAAAGGGAGCCTAGGCAGAAAACTGTTACGTTGATTTAGGTGAGGAATGCTGATGGCTCAGACCAGGTTGGGAACAGTGATGGTGGAGAAGTGGTCAGATTCTGGATGTATTTTGAAGGTAGCCAGTATAATTTCTCTTCGAGTGAGAAAAAGTGAGGATATAAAGATTAATCCAAAGGTTTTTGGTTTGATCAACTGTAAGGATGGAGTTGTCATTACGTGAGATGAAAAAGGCTTGAGAAGGAAGGGCAGGAGTTCAGTCTGGATATATACTGAGGTTGAGGTGTCGGTTAGACGTCTAAGAGGAGCTGTCAAGCAGGCAGTTGGATAAATGAGTCTGGAGTTCAGGAAGCAGTCTGGTCTGGAGATATAAATTTGGGAGTCATTGGCATCTAGATGGTATTTAGAATCATGAAATTGAGCAAGATCACCAAGGTTCCCATTTACTTTAAGGACAAAATAACATAAATATGGATAGAGCGTGGTAATAATTTCTGTTTACTGAGTTCCAGCAATGAGCTCATGTTATAACTGAAAACACACATCACAAGAGAAGCTTCTCTAGAAATGCACATTTAATGTGGTAATGCTACAGGCACCCAGCGTGTATATAAGAAGTCATTCACTAACGCCTTAGGGGCGTATGCATCAGTATCGTGTGAAGTCTCTTTTGTTCTAATTATGCTTTCTGGTTTTTGGTTATTTTCCTGTTCTCCCACGTACACCTCAGTTTATGATCGGTGTGAAGGAGTGGGAATGGTTGTGCTGTTGAGACATTACCGCCCCAAAAGTTGGTGGTAACCTTACCTAACTTGACTAATTTGCACTGTTCCCATGTAGAGAAAGTCGTTTGACAGCAGAAGGCAGGGGATGGTAAAAAGCACCTTTACGTTGTTAGATCACTGACCAAATATTGAGTCCATCCATAAGAGGCAAGTAGAGTGCTGACTGGTCCAGAAACCACCTCAGGGAGGAATAATTTCAGATCTGAGAGGGTTGAGCCTGGAGGAAACGGAGAGGAGGAAGGTAGGAGTTATACTGAATTATTTGAAAGGACCCAGACTTGTATGTTGCTCTAGATAGAACCAGGATTTGTGGGTAAGGTTTGCCAATTGACAAACTTCCATTTAAATAGGAAGGAACTTTCAGATCATTAAAGCTGCAGAACTATATGCAGGGTATTAGGTGCAGTTCAGCTGCCACCTCTTCGCCTGCAACGCAGAAGGGATATCGTCAGTCAGGGTGCAACCAGAGGGACTCCACGCTGGGCTCGGACCTCTGAGCACTCTGCCAACTTGTAAATCCCATGATTCTCAGGTAGCATGACTTAAAAAAGAGAGGATGGACTTGGGAAGGGCCTTTGAGAGTTTCTACATTTCCGTGATGTAAATAGGCCCTCGTTCTTCAGAGGATTCTAGTCCAGTCCGGTATTGTTTAACCAGCGAATCTCAGGTTGAAGTGAATGGTTGGCTTGCAACAGTGCATTCCAAGAGTTAGAGCACGTGAGTGATCGGCTGGACAGACTGAGTTTGGGCAGGTTTCTAAGAAATACACTGCCCTTCTGTACATGGATTGTCCTTCATTCTGTAGAGACCTTGGGATTCTTTGTTCTATTTATCTTATGTGTTCCAAATGCTAATGTAGTTTAATCCTAACACTTTTAGAGGGTTGAGAAAAGAAACGTTTCAAGTTTGAATACAAACCCTTGGAGTCATTAAATATTCCCAGTGAAAGCAACCACAGAGATCACGTGGTCCCATTTCCTCATTTTATAGAAGGGATGAAGCAAGGTCTACCCCAGAGCAGTTGGTTGATTCAAACCTTCTCTTCTTATTCCCACGATAGTGATTTATCCACAGTTACTTTATATTTAAGATTCAGAAACAACTACCTTATGAGAAGTACTTATAATGTGCCAGGCACTGCACATGCATTTTCTTATTTAAAATATCACCTGTAAGTGCTATCTTGGAATATTCATGCTTTAGGAAGAAGCATCTGCTTAGAGCCAATGGTGGACCAAATGGCTTTTCTGTTATCTTTTCTACCATGTGGGTTTCTCCATAAATGATAACTGGCAAAGGCTCTCTCTACAGCTCTGTGGCCGTCCCTGGGCTGAGAAAATGCCCACAGCCACCAGCTCAGCTGGCACACAAACTGTTTTGGGTCCTGTTCCCATGTTTCAGTCAATCTGTCTAGAGAACAATGGAACTCCTGAAACATTCTAATGCTCAAATGTAGTGTAAAAAGGACAACAGAAAATTTCAGGCTTCCGTGTTTGAACTACACCCCTGGTAATGGTTGGGGACTTGTCATTAAACAGGAAAACTCAATGTGTGCCCCAGCATCACTCAGTGTTCCAGTCTCCATGCTGTAGAGAGATGTAATGCTTATTCCTATTCCCAGATCTTTCACCTTTTTACATGAGGCTAATATTTGAAAATTCTTTCTTTCCCTGGAGTGTCAGACCTCCTGTCAACTCACCATAAAGACAAGGAATAGATTTTCTTTTTCAACAAGTGAGGACAGCTGTGGCCAAGTGTTGATGATTATTGTAAGAGAGGAATACAAATGTTACCATTACTGAGCGCTAAGCTTTGTTTATTTCTCCAGAATTTCCCAAGAGTCTCTAGGCTGTGAATCTTGCCCACAGACCTGATTAATGTCCTTTGCCTCTTTTTTTTCTTTCTTTCTTTCTTTTTTTTTTTTGGCGGTACGCGGGCCTCTCACTCTTGTGGCCTCTCCCGTTGCGGAGCACAGGCTCCGGATGCGCAGGCTCAGCGGCCATGGCTCACGGGCCCAGCGGCTCCGCAGCATGTGGGATATTCCCGGACCGGGGCACGAACCCATGTGCCCTGAATCGGCAGGCGGACTCTCAACCAGTGCGCCACCAGGGAAGCCTGAGACATTTATTTTTAAATAAGAGCTTCCAATGAGTAATCCTTTGTAGCCAACATTAGAACTGGATGCCTCACTAGGTGGATGTGTATTCAGAGATGCATATCGTTTTATATGAAAATCCAAAAGGCCGAATATAACCGTCATTAACCAGGTTCTTCTCAGGGCTTAGGAAGAAACTGCCCGAGGCCACCCTGCTTTCTGTGTACATGATATATTCCATCTGCCTGAAGTCCTCCTTTGCAATGAGAAGTCTCACTGTTGGGTGAGATTGAGATGGGAAAGGGGCCAGTGGAAAACTCACTTCATTGATGGGCTGTGGAGCCTTAATTAATATGTTTCTCACTTGCCTCATACCTGGGGTGGCTGATGATTACTACGGGTGTCCCCACCAATGACGGCTTCACCCAGAGGCACATGTGGATTTCAGAGGAAGGCGTGTGCCATGAAGTCCAATTCTAAGAGACTAATGAACACACACATAGTCTCCAGTGTTGGAGCCTTGGAGTCTGGGAGTGTGGTGTGATGAATCAGGGTAACAAGTGCATGGTTTTGGGGAATATGAAATTTCATCAATCCAAGTCCAAGTCATTGAAGAAATCTTCCCCTTTGGGTACAAGAAAGCACAAGTGGCGTGTGCTAGGTTACACTCCCAGGCCTAGTTTCCTTTGGAAGGTGGGGAACTAGGTGCCAGCCAAAGCTCTGGGTCATCTTCTTTTGTGTCCCCTCAGATCTCAGGGGGTTTCATGAGTGCCTGGGGTCTCTACGAACATTGATGTTTCATGTAGAATGCAAGAGCCTGGTGGAGAGAGGCTGTCTCAGGATCAGTTGTGATAAAAATAATATTTAATAATTGACATTATAGAACATTTACTTTGTGTCAAGCAGGGCATCATTTCTTTTCATCCTCACAGCTTCTGTTAGTGTCCCCTTTTATAGGTGAGAACAATGAAGCTTAGAGAGATCAGGAGCGTTCTCCAAGGTGACCCAGCTGGCACTGACATCCAGAGTCCCAGCGCTCAAGCCCTGCACTGCTCTGCGTCACTCCAGAGCTGGCTTAAGTGCCTGGGATGTCACAGTCTCTTTCTGTCGATTGAAGTACAGTTGAGTTACAGCGTTGTGTGTCACCGTCTCTTTTACCACAGATACTTACACCTGTCTGGGGGGGGAACAGGGGCGGTGCCAGAATAAAAGTTAAATCGCTCACAAGAAATTTCGCTAATTAATTTCGGGAGGACATGCTGAGCAAGTCTGAGCACGTTGCTACAGGTGCCATCGCAGGTGGGCACAGATTAAACACGTGCAGGGGTCACAACAGTGGAGCTACCCGGAGGTTAAAAAGGAGAAGGTAACTGGCAGAGCTGGAACATTCACTTTGCGAATTCTGTCAGGTTTGGTGTGGAAACCCCAAATTCTCATTACACAAAACAACTACTTGGAACTGAATCAGAAAGAATATTTCTTTTTATCTTAGTCTGTCAAATGTTTTTCTCTTCCTTTTCAACTTTTAGTAATGTATTAGTAACATATTGGTATAAAAATCTATAAGTTAGTTTTCCTCATTGCATCTTTATGTTTTTGCTTATGTCTTTTCTTCATCCTAATACCTTCTCCTGAATTGAAGCTCTTCGCTGAAACGGTGCTTTGTCAAGTGTAACAGTCAATAGGCTGCTTTGATTTCTCCTGTTTGATTTCTCCTTCCACTCCAAGGATTTCCAGCTCCATATCTTTTCTCTCTTTCCCTTTACTTCTGACCCCTCTGCCTGTGCTCCCTTATTAAGTGTTCATCATTCTGGGTTGCAATTTTGCTCATTCTGGGCAATATTCTGAATCTTACCTCACTAAAGAAAGTGCTAATGAGATACTCCACATTATGCATCTGTGCTCTCCTACAGGTGCCAATAAGCTCAAAGCATCTGATGGAGCCACGTAACTGCATTCATCTGAAGCCCAGAAACGGTGAATGAAGGCACATAACCTTGGTCGTCTGTCAGATGTACCTCATAACACTGTACAGACACTGAGTAACTTCTCTAGTACAGTTTAATGATATAGATTGGTCCCTCTGCTATTCCATGTAGTTTCTGGGATGGATCCCTCTCTGAAGGATTTGGCTTACAAATTGGATTGATGGAAAAGAAATTTTGTTGCACAATGAAACAGATTTTGAAGCATTGTTCAAAGGTTGGAGATTGTTCTAGCAATTTGGAACTTTTTTTCTTTTTACTGTGGGCCATTAACTAACTTTCTTCCTCTCTCCCTCCCTCCCTCCCTCCTTTCTTTCTTTTTTTCTCCCTCCCTTCCTTCCTTCCTTCATTTTTCTCCCTCTCTCTCTTTTCTCTGAAGAAACTTCCAACAGAGTAGATTTCTGTGACAGGAGACCCCAAGAGTTGCTTTTCTTCTCTGGATTAAGTTGGATGACAAAAAAGCAGACACCTTGGTATTTTAAGTCTGTTTTTACAACAGAGGCCGAGAAATTAAAACAATGCAGACCAAGTGTCCATCAATAGAGGAATGAATGGATAAACAAAATGTGGTATACCCATACAATGGAATATTATTTGTCTATAAAAAGTCATGAAATTCTGACACATGCCCCAACGTGGATGAACCTTGAAGGCATTATGCTAAGTGAAATAAGCCTACCACAAAAGGACAAATATTGTATGATTCCACTTATATGAGGTACCTAGAATAGGCAGATTCATAAAGACAGAAAGTAGAACAAGTGGTTGCCAGGAGTTACTGGGTACAGAGTTTCAGTTTGGGAAGATGAAAAGGTTTTGAAAGTGGATGGTGGTAATGGTTGTTCAACATTTTGAATGTGCTTCATGCTACTAACATGCACACTTAAAATGGTTAAAATGGCAAATTTTGTGTTATATACATATTTTACCACAATAAAAAATTTTATTCAGAAATTGCTGCATGTGAAGGTAGCCTGAGGAGAAAACTCTGCATCTTCTTGTAACTTGGTGACCCTGTGTAGCCTTTCTCTGGGATCACAGATACTGTGGGGCAAGACTCTAAGGTGGTGCATGGTGGCCCTTCCACATGAGTGGTATTGACATTTTTTCTATTGCTGTGATGAATAAATGAATAAAGGAAGGAGTTAAGATTCCATTCTGCTTTGCGTCTTGATCGACAGTCATTCTATCTTCTGGTTAAATGTGAGCATCTTTCTTCGCAGCAGCCTCCTCCCAGCTGTTCTTCTTAAATATACTGGCATTTACTTAGACTTGACCTTTGCTAAAGGAGCTTTAAAGAAATCCATATACCCTGATTAAAAATAGAAGACTGTATGCTTTCTCAAGGGTTAATGTAGGCAAAGTGAAGAAACCTAATTTAAGTGCCTATTTTTCCAGGCTCTTTTTGTAACACATTCCTATTGTATCCTGTCCATCCATTTGGGCTAACACTACTTCACTGAGCGTTTTGTAAAACCACTGAGAAACTCTAGAAAAAAATTCCTGCCTTTTTTTAAGAGGATCATATTTGGAACAATTATGATCCAAGGAAGGAAGAAAAGCATCTCTCGATTTGACAAATCTTTCCCAGGAAAGAAGTTGCGGCAAAGTATAAGATTGAGCAGACAATTCAAGGGAAAAAAAGAAAGAGAGAACATTACATAGAGTACTATAAAAATGGTTCTTGTTACAGAACTTTAACATACATAAAGTAATTTAATTCCTAGTATCTCATTAATGCTCACAACAACGCAGCAAAGTAGTTATTATTTTGTTCTGAAGTTTCAGCTTTCATAAACGGCTCGCTCAAAGTCACGCAGACCACAGGAAGAAACCAAAGTCTGGCAGAGCCTGAGTTCATGTCCCAAAGTCTAGAGTCCCGGGCCTGAGGGCTGGGTTAGTTGAAGAGGGCTGGATCCCCATTAGTTAACCTTTGTGACTCTATGTATATGCAGAATGAACCCTTAATTGTAGAAAACTGAGCTGGGGGGTGTTTCCAGTTCCTTGAAGTGTTTCACCAATGCAACTCATATTCTGCCACCTCTTTCTGAAATGCCACCATGTGTTTCTGAAATGGTCTTTAACATATGAATTTGAGATTTTAAATTTGACAGATTTAATAGATTGGTAGCTTATACAAATCTAAAAGAGAAAAGTGCCATGCTAGGACCCATTGTATGATTTGTGTGGCCCAGTGCAAAAGGAAATGTGGAGCCCCTTGTTCAGAAATGACACCAAAATTTCAAGATGGTGACAACAGAGTATTAAACCAAGCACGGGGCCTGGAGAAGCTGCAGCCAGTTTTGCAGCCATGCTCCTTCACCTGCACTTTGGCGGCTGCTTTGGCCTTTCCTCACACTCTTATGAGTAGCCTCGTTACATGCCTTTCTCCTTGACATCATACAAAGTGAAGAGTCAGAGGAGGAGTAGTAAGTAGTGCTCAGGCCCGAATTCTGTCCTCTAACCCATAATTTTAAATTGGATATTTGTTTGTTTTGTCTCCTCAAAACATGAAAATTTTCCATTGGTAGAGTGCCCTCTCTCTTCATTGCTTTGGTGGCAACTCTTAGGCTGTCTTAACTTTAAAAAATCCTCTAACTATCGTTAAAAAATGAGCAAACCCACCTGACATTTGGCCACAATTTTGGCAACAGACCCCAAGAGTAGGTACACTCCCTGAAAACACTACCAAATATACACTCCTTCTCACAGCGTAGGGTTGTATCGGAGGATGTGAGGAGACAGGGACCTGGCTGTGGCATCTGTCACAGCTCCGTCTGAGCAGTGTCACACAGCCTGGTTCCTGAAGGAACAACCTCTACAGAATGAACCACCCTTGCAGCCTGGAAGAACCTGGCGCCTCCTGGTCTGTCCATTCCTGGGATTAGATCTGAACCATAGGCCATGTCACTCCTCTGCTGTGGCCCCATCCATCCCCCATCTGGCTTTTGATGAATGGAAGGCTTGGGTCTGGGCTGTAATGGAGACTTACAGGAGAGTGAAGCATGTTAGCTTTAAGAAAATTATTATAAGTAGCTCAAGGCACTGAAGTGGTGCTCCATTTGCATTTCAGACAGTAAAATCGGAGGGCAGATCTATAAGAGGTTAATTTTCTGAGTGAGTCCTTAATAACAGAGGCAAGAAGAGATTCTATATGCCTTCTCCTGGCTTTGCAGTTGGAAGATGCAAGATATACTGATAAGATTAAAGCTCTTCTAGTGACTCTTAAGGGAGCCTCATGCTCTTTTATTTGCAAATGACCTCTACCCTCCAGCTCAGAGGACTCCCTGGGCTCCAGCACCCTGGCTTCCCTTGCAGTGGATCCTGTGGATTTGTATGGACAGGAAAGCAGATTCTTATCTCCTACAAGTCCCTGTCAGACATGGAACAGCTAGTCCAGCTTCCACACTCTGGCTGCTAGACCTCTTTGCTGAGCATCTAGGTAAACAGCACTTATGGATCATTATAAATACATCCGCCATAAAGAAGCCCTCTGAATTATAGGCCATTTCTTGAACAAACTTCTTGAAACAACAGCCTAAGGAGGACTAACGCATCCTTTTCAACCCTCAAGAGCAGATATGAGAATGCGGCATCATTTGCTAAACTGCAGTTGCACGTCCCTTATGAATAAATATGGATTGGATACATGATGCAAATATAGAAAAGATATTTATATCTCATGGAAGTAAATCTGATGGCTCATTTCATTTTAAAGTTATCCAGTCTATGATCAAGTCCTGGAGTAGAAATCTAAGAGGTGTCAGGCCCCATGATGGACTGAAGTGACTTTGGGTTAGCCCGCAAGTGTTATCTCAGCCTGTCATTTTCCAAGACAGTAAGATTCAGTACATTTTAACCATAGTGCTGCGTCCTTCTTGAAAGATTTAACTTTAGTGATTGCTAAGTTTGTAATTTTTTTAAAGCAAAAAAAAAAAAGATTTATTTTCCATTTCTGATTCTTCTTTGGGATGTGAGTATGTAATGTCCGGAGTTATCTAAAGGAAGAAGCAAACTTTCTGCCCAGAAAGTGTCATAGTATAATATGGTGTAACTTAGTTTAATATAGACCAGAACTCTCTGTTTCTTTAGACACTGCTAATGCTATTTATATTATTCTAGGACTACTCATAATAGCTAACATTCACTGAATGCTTACAGTGTGCGTGCCACTTTGCTAAGAACTTTATGCTAATTATCTTACTTAATTTTTACAGAAACATTTTGAGGCAGATACTGTTAATATCCTAATTTTACAGAGGGAAGAGACAGGGGGTCAGGGAGGTTAAGTAACATGCCCAAGAACGGCTTGCTAATCAGTGATTGAGCTGTGTATAAAGTCTGTGCTTGTAACAATTGTACTGTTGTATATAGAACTGTCTGACTATCTGGGATAGTAAATCAGCTTGCTTGCCCACAATAATTAAATGTTGGTCTCTACCTTGAATATTGAACTTGGCAGGACACAGTGCTATCTGTGATTGATTTGTGATTATCTGCAATGGGTAGATCCAGGGAAAGGAAAGATGCAACTCGAGTTGCCATTCCTATATTAGATTATTCACAGACACGAGGGGCTTCTTTGTGGACCACATGCCGTCTGGGCTTCTGTAGAACACATTTTTAACAACTATTTATTTATTTATATTTTTTAATTTTTGGCCATGTTGGGTCTTCGTTACTGCACGTGGGCTTTCTCTAGTTGCGGCGAGCGGGGGCTACTCTTTGTTGGGGTGTGCAGTCTTCTCATTGGGGTGGCTTCTCTTGCTGTGGAGCATGGGCTCTAGGCGTGTGGGCTTCAGTAGTTATGGCTCATGGGCTCTAGAGCGCAGGCTCAGTAGTTGTGGCGCACGGGCTTAGTTGCTCCGCGGCATGTGGGATCTTCCCGGATCAGGGATCGAACCCCTGTCCCCTGCATTGGCAGGTGGATTCTTAACCACTGCGCCACCAGGGAAGCCCCTAGAACACATTTTTATTACACAGTCTATATTCGTATTTCTAGCCTGTCAGTGGGCTACTTACTTAATAAAGAATAGACAGTTTCATATTAATGTCTTATCAGAAGCAATGCCCATTTTCCATAAATTCTACTTTGGGATTTGTTTTCTTTCTCAATATTGAGTCCTTGGAAAATGGTATGTACGATGAAAAATAGTTGAGTGGTTTATTGCTGTATGTGAACCTTTCTCTCAAGAATCCCAGGTGCTTGTGATTTCCCTGTTTGTGAAGTACATTGTTAACTCCAATTATAGCTGGAGAAATAAAAACAGAGCAAGTAAATGTTGTTTCAAAATATCTGTAATATTGGCAAATAAATTAGATCCTCGTAATTCTTCATTTTTACAGGAAATTCAAACACATATCCACCTCTTCAGTGATGAAGAATTTTTGCCCTTTCATTTTGTTGCTTAGATTGGCATTTGTCCCATGAGAAATCACTGAACAGATTTAATTTTGTTTATTCTTTCTTTTGAGACAGCGTATTTGTTCTCCACCATAATTATCCAAAGAATGAAATGAATTTCAACCAGAGATGTAAGGACCTAAAAAATTTAGGTCAAAGCTAACATATAAGTCACTTTATCTTGCTGACATTGGTCTTTTCACATTTTTCTTCTGAAAAGAAAATAACTATATATTGATATTTAAGAATTAAAAGTAGCCCGCATCACTTACTGAGGTTGTTTCCTGTTACTCTGATATAAAAACTTCTATTCTCTTCATCTAGGGCATTCTGCTCATATCCAAGACAGCTGGATAGACACAGGTAACCTAAAAGTTCTGTGCTGGATTCAGAGTATGGTGACCTAACTTGGGCTAGATCGTACAAGCTGGCCCAGGGGAAGTGTTACTATAGCCTGAGCAAGAGCCACTGGCCTCCAGGAGCTCCTTATGAAGGACAGAAAACAGGGAGCCCTAAGCAGGACAGTAGATTAAAATCTAGTAAACTGAATTCTGGGTCAGGCCTTAACTCCTGAGTAATTTTGGCTAAGTTACCAAATTTCTCTTGACCTGTTTCCTTGATTATAAAATGGAAATAATAGACCAGAAAATCTCTAAGTTCCTGCCAAATTTAGGAGTTCAAGGATCCCATGGTACTCTGTGCCAGGGACCTTCCTGGTGTCTGCTCTCACGGGGGGGCAATGAAACAGTAATGCTGCTTCACTCTCTGTATCTTGCTGGGGGGGACATTCCCACTGAGCCCCCTGAACACAAGGGCTGAGTACTGTCAGCTCTTTCCCAGGAAGCAGTTTAAGCACTTCACAGTTGTCAGAAATGCCGCTTTGGTGGCCTCTCTAGGTTCTTGAGGTGTTTCACTGAAGCAGGATTCAGGTTCTCCGATGTTTCCTTTTCCTAAGATGATGTTACAAGCTTTGTATACTTTCTGATGGGGAGAGGGAAGAGTTCAGTTCTCTTGAATACAGTTCACCTGTCAACTTAGAAAGACTTTTCAGTAACCTTAATTCCTTCTGTGTGCAACTAGGGCTAATAAGAGAACAGGGTTAAACTGGGCCATGAAAAAGCCAAGATTATCATACTTCACGATATTAAAAAAAACAACAACAACAAAGGTGGAAAGCCAGAGCAAACAATAAGGCCATCATGGCCACTAAAGTTTTGCACTGACTTGTGAAGCCAAGGGTATTTTCCAAACTGCCTTAGGCCAATTTGGTTATCTGTAATTATCTTTGGTAGATATCTTAGCTTCCCGTAGTTCAAGGTAAGTGGGGCCATAGGTTTCCTCCCACAAAACATTTTCAGGTGGTATAAAGAAAATAAACCTTAAACTAAACTCTGCCATAGTTACAAACACGTATTAGCAAGCTGCCAAAAAAGTTATACAATCTGTTTTGTAAACTTGATGAAGAGCCACATCATTGTCCTTTCAGGCACACACTCCTTCAGCACCTTGCATAAAAGATACACTAGAGGCAGGTGTGGTTCTTTGCTGATGGCATGATTCATCTAGTTAAAGTTGGGCAAAAATACCCTCCTGTAAGGATCTGAACAATGGACCAATTGGATTCTAATCTATAGGCTAATTGGGCTCGCTGGATTCTTATGTACTGTTTGTGTAAGAGCAAGATTACCTACATAATATTTCTATCCAATCCACATATTTTGAACACAACCATTTTCACCAAAGAAAACCCACTTCTAACTTGCATTATTTTAATTATCAATGTTTCTGCTGTTGACCAGTAATAAAGATAGCCAAACCAATTATAGTGACTGCCTCTGGACTGTTACCTTCCAATTAGAATCTCACAGGTAATAACTTGGACTGTCACAGGCACCGATCAATCAGAACAGATTCTTGTCTTAGCTGATGCTAAATTGAGGAGGGCCCCTACTGAGCCAGAGTTGTATCAGAGAGCTGCCAAGGCGATAGGACTTGAGTAGCTAAGATCTGAGAGAGAAGGGAACTACAGAGAGTTGAGAAGATACTTTTCTTGTTCAGGTCATCTGCTGAGAATACAGCAGACCTTTTGGCAATATTATGGGAATTTGTGTTCAGGGCTGCTAAGGTAGGCAGGGCTTGAGAGGTCAAGATCCTGGAGAGAAGGAAGTTATAGAAAAGTGAGCTAGATACTCCAGTATATTTTCTATTGAAGCATTTGACAAATATTACTGTACAGAACAAGAAACTAAGGAGCTAAGTAAAAAAACACTGAAGAGTTTTCAGTATCACAATACTGACTAAAATATATTGGCATTCAAAGCCCACCAAGGAGAAGAGGCATGACCAGATACCCCTTTGGGATCCTTAGAGAGCTACACCTAGGAGTAGAGATAAACCCAAAGTAGACCAAGCCATACAAAAACTCAGTAACTCTTTGATTGGGTTATGGTGATCACCCCCATTCTGCCTACCAGAGGATAAGGTCACTGAAGGAAGAGAGTATTTTCAAGAGTCTCTAAATTTTTTCGTATATTTTTTCAATAAAGAATTACCAGGCATACCAGAAAACAGGTCCAAGAGAAAAAAATAGGCAATGGAAAAAAAAACCCACCTATAAATGACCCACTTATTGGTGTTATCATTCATAGACTTTAAAATAACTGTGATTCGTATGTTGAAGAAAATGGGTGACATGATGAATAATTTCATCAGAAAACTGGAATTTTTAAAAACCAAATTCTGGAACTTAAAAAATGAAATAATGGATATTAAGAGCTCAATAGATGTATTTAACTGCAGATTAGATGCATTACAAGAAAGAATTTGTGAAAATGGAAAACAAATCAGTAGAAAATATTCAAGTGGATGCATGATGCACAGAGAGCAAAAAGGATGAAAATACTGAAAAGAGCATAAGAGATATATGTAACATATATTACTCTACATAACAACATGTGATTGGAATCCCAGAAGAGGAGAAGAAGGAATAAGGCAGGAATAGTATTTTCTGAAAGTGATCAAAGACATCAAAACATGGATTCAAGAAGCTTTGCATGCCCCAACTAGGATACATACAGAGAAAACCACAACTAGTCTCAATGTAGTAAAACTGCTGAAAACAAAACCAAAGAGAAAAATTGTGAAAGCAGCCAGAAAAAAAATTCATTAATTTCAAAGGAGCAACAATAAGACCAATAGCTCACTTCTCAGAAGAAACAATGAATGCCAGAAGACAATGGAATGTCATATTAACAGGTTGAAAGAATATAACTGCCAACCTAAAATTTCATAAATCCAGCAAAAATATTCATGAAAAGTTGATGTGAAATAGACATTTTAACACAAACAAAACTTGAAAGAATCAATCACCAGTAGACTAAAATTAAAAGAAATACTAAAATTATTTATACATGTAGAAAGAAAATGATCCCAGAAATGCAAGAAGGACTAGAGAGTGACAGAAAAGGTGAATATGTGCTTAAGTTGAAATATATTAAAAATATAAAATGGATTCATAGCTGGATAGAGAGATGAATAGATATGTAATAAAGCAAATATAGAAAAATGTTGATTAGAGCATATGAATAAGGGTTATATGGGCATTTACTATGTACTTCTTCCATTTTTATTTTTGAAAAATACCATTTCAGAATAAAATGTTGAGAAAAATATATGGACAAATATAAATGAATATTGATCATACAAAACAACAAAAATGAAGTCTCATGGAGTCTAAAATATATGTAGATTAAATGTATGACCAAAATAATACAAAAAGTGGAAGAGGGCTAAATGACTTTCAAGTGTTATAAGGTCACAGCAACATCTGGAAGTACTAAAAGCTATAATTTTACTGTACTATAATAAGTCAAGGACATGCATTGTAACCTCTAGAGTGACTAGTAAAATAATACTAGTTATTAGTATTATTACTAATACTAATACTAATTACTAAGGGGAAATAGAATGAAAAATACTTCATTAATCTAAAAGAAAGTAAGAAAGGGAAGAAAAGGGAACATAAAAGCAGGTAGACCAATAGAAAACAATTCTAAGATGTTAACTATAAACACAAACATATCAGTAAGTGAATTAAATGGAAATTGACTAAATACTCCAACTAAAAGATAATTATTATCCTACTGCATTAAAAAAGAACAAAAGAAATCTAACTATATACTGCTTGTGAGAGACACTCCTTAAATAGAAGGACACAGAGAAGTTGAAAATAAAAGAATGAGAAAAGATACACCTTGTAAATACCAACCAAAATAAGCTGGTGTAGTTCTACTTAGATCAGAGAAGATAGATTTTAAGGGAAGAATCATCATTAAAGATAAATAGGAACATTTTATAATAATTAAAGGATGAATCCACAGAAAGTTACAATTCTAAATTTGTATATATCTAACAACATAGCTCCAAATGTAAAAAGCAAAAATTTGACAGAATTAAGAGGATAAATAAATCAATCCATAATCATAGTGGGAGTCTTTAACACCACTCTCTCAAGAAATAATAGAACAGGAAGACAAAAAATTCAATAAGGATAAAGAAGATCTGAACAATTACTATTAATTAATTTTACCTGATTGATGTACATAGACCATTGTACTCAATATTGACACAGTACAGGATTTTTTTCCAAGTTACCAGAATTGACCGTATGCTGGCTCATAAAGCAGGTCTTGACAAATTTCAAAGACATAAGTTTATTCAGAGTAAGTTTTCTTGACCAAAGAGAAACTAAGCTAGAAATCAATGACAAAGAAAATAGAAAAATCACCAAAGATTTGGCAAGTAAGCAATCCACCTATAAATAACCCATGGGTTGAAGAAGAAATTTCAGTGGAAATTAGATAATATTTTGAAATTCAACGATAATGAAAATTTGACACATGAAGTGCTAACCAATCATTCTTGAAGTGTATATTCCTGATCAAGGCATTTTAAATGTCAACTAACTTTCCCTATAGTGTAAATTAATACTAACTCACATATATATCACGCTATGTATGCTGAAGGACTGTATTTTAAAGCAAATCACTAACAGTGACAGGAATGGAGATAATTATAGTAATGCTAGTGCTTTATGTGAAATCTCCAATTATTAAATAAAAAGCAATGCTTAGATGAAGCTAGTTTGAAAACACACTTGTTCTATCATATTCATCCATCTAAAAAAATACAAAAATACAAAATATAAAAATAATGCACATGTAATTTCCAAAGTGATTTCTCAACATTCAGACATCATTTATTAAACATCAAATTCCCATCTTCTCCCATTTCCCTGTGTATCTCTTTCCCACGTGGAAGTCTTCCTGGCAGCCGAGGGAGGTAGGAGGGATGAAAACCTGGGCCGCCATACTGTCTATTCTCATATTTTCAACCCGATGGCTTTAGTGTGATCGGAGAAGCTGGAAACTGAATCAGAGACCTCAGGGGCAACCCAAGTGATGAGTCAGCCTGGACATGAAGGTTATCACTGTTGGCTCCATGTACTTAACTAGAAGCTAGTGGAATATTATCATCTCCTCTACCAGCAAAAATCTTCACCTGAGAAGCAAGTGGGTTAAGGAAGAACATGCTGAAAACAGGGTTTGTGAACCATAACTGAAAACTGTTTATCCACAGCAACCACCAGCAATAGCGAGGGTGGGAGAAAGTGCAGCCGTTGGCGGTCTTCTCACAGAGCCTGTGTGTAAGCAGCAGGTAATTTCTTTGAAGCTGTATCTGACGGCACTCAGTCCTGTTCGCTGGGCTTTCTTCCTGAACAGATAGTTTAAATCTGTGTGGATTGTCAAGTTTTCTTCCTCCTAATAATATAGTCATTAATATTTGACTTTCTTTCAGCCTGAAATTTTCAATAATTTAATAATAGCTGCCCTCACCAGCTGCCTGTGAGGAAAGTCAGTCTTGCCCACTGCTTCGTGGCTCTGTGCTTCTGCAGGGCAGCTCTAAGAACACCGGGCAAAGAGGCAGGAGCGAGGCTGGTCTCCCCTCACTCCTCTCTCTTGCCCACCTACATTTCCTTTACTGGCTCCCATTCTTCTTTTCCTCCACCCCTTCTGGGCCCTGGGGATGTGACGTCACTAAGTCCTAGGCTGGATAGAAAGATTCCTCTTTGGTCATCAATGGGAGGGAGGTGGCATTTTAGCTCCAGAAAGAAAGGATCCAGGCTGTTGAAGGAAGTGAATTTCACCTTTATCCTTACCCTGACTCTTGTGGAAGATACAAATCAATTAATTCACCCCATTCTTATTCAGCATCTTGCCATCCTGAGGTCCCTTCCCAACTCTTCGGAATTCCTTCTCTAATTAAGTACGGTGGTAGAAAATTCAAAGTTTTGCTTGTGTGTGTAAGGGGTGGGGGGGTGCGTATCCTTCCCTGGAGAGGCTCC
This sequence comes from Mesoplodon densirostris, assembly GCF_025265405.1. Lineage (NCBI taxonomy): Eukaryota > Metazoa > Chordata > Mammalia > Artiodactyla > Ziphiidae > Mesoplodon > Mesoplodon densirostris. Next base: position 126,041,420 of record NC_082662.1, on the reverse strand, counting down.
TAACACTTTACAAAAATAATCTAGATTAATTCAACATCATCAGAGTATGAAGAGGTTAAATAAATCAGCCTAGATAGACTAAGTGATGTAGCCAAGGTCACACAGTGAATTTAGAAGTAAAGTCAGATTAAAGATAGAGTCCCTACTTCATACTGACTTTTCCTGCCATATTCCTTGGGAACTATGAGATATGAGATTATTTTCTGATTTTAGTTTTTCTGGACAGGTTAACCTGGCTAAATAGCTGGGGGCACACGACTGACTCATAAATAAATAGGTAACTGTTAGTGGTATAATTTTTGTGGCCCGAAAAGTTTCTACTCACAGATTTTCTGTATCTATAATTTACTTACAAATAAATAATTTTACAACAAATAAATGCACTTACAAGGGCCCGGGAGGCAAAGATGACAGCATGCTTCAGAAAGCATGTGTTTCGGGGCTTCCCTGGTGGCGCAGTGGTTGGGAGTCCGCCTGCCGATGCAGGGGACGTGGGCTTGTGCCCCGGTCCGGGAAGATCCCACATGCCACGGAGCGGCTGGGCCCGTGAGCCATGGCCGCTGAGCCTGCGCGTCTGAAGCCTGTGCTCCGCAATGGGAGAGGCCACGGCAGTGAGAGGCCCGCGTACAGCAAAGAAAATAATAAAGTCTAAAAAAAAAAAAAAAGAAAGCATGTGTTTCTTGGGAACAGTTTATTAGTACACATGGCTTTCAGATTAACCAATTGATGTCCTGGGCCTGAAGGGATAGAAAACTGCACAGAAGCTTGTTTTGTTGGGGTTTTGCTTGTGGTGTTCAGGCTGGTAGGTCTGATGCCCGGTAAAGTGTGGAGGTGATTATGGATGCCAGGTAAACAGTGTGGAATGTGTGAAAAGGCCATTTTCCTTGGGGGGACTCTCCTTCCCTCAAGATTCTGCTGGGGCTTGGCCAGGGTGGGAGCATCACTTTCTCCCCAGCTCTTCGACCTTTCAATGCGCACTCTGTTTCCAGCTGGGTGGCTGCGTGCCATTAAGTAGACTGTAGACAGACGACCCCCACTCTTGCTAAGAATATGGCAGTTTGGGGGACTGTGTGTCTTGGACTTCCATTCTCTAAGCCCCAGAGCAGAGCATTCAGAGGCATTCCTTCCAGTTCTGAAGTTCCTTAGGATGAAGTTGTGGGTTTACCTCGGAGAACTGAAAAGGTAGAGCATTTCACCAGAGTGCTGACCTCACACCTGTGAGCTTGACTGGCTGAGCCCTGGGAGTGACATCTGTCCCAATCTTCAGCTTTATAAAGTGATTATTTGACTTGAAGAAAGGGCATTGATCATTTGGCCCACATCCTGATTCCTAAATAAGACTCGTTTGCAATAAATGTATTGAATATCTCACATTTGAGGTCTGAGTTCTTCACACATTCTAAGCTTTCTGAGTTGGGAAAAATACATTACTCTGTAAAGTACAAAACCTGTAACCCTATATAACCCAAAGAATAGGTTGAACACTGGGTTCGTTGTAAATAACATATTAATGACACCTGGTATGATACCTGTGAACATGCTCAGTGCCTGAAGCAAATTGGCAGGAGCGTCTTCTTCTTTTGCCAATGACTTGTCAAAAACGGACTTGGAGTTCCTTCCAAACTCCCAGAAGAACATTCAAGACAAGGTAGCTTATGTAACCTTCAGACTTCACAAGGGCAAGGGCTGGCTCCTGGCCCACTTGAAAAGCCACACTGAATTAGAGAAGGAATTCCAAAGAGCTGGGAAGGGACCTCAGGATGGCAAGATGCTGACTAAGAATGGGATAAATTAACAGATTTGTATCTTACAACAAGAGTCAGGATGAGGATAAAAGTGGAATTCACTTCCTTCAACAGCTCAGGCTCCTTTCTTTCTAGAGCTAAAATGCCACCTCCATCCTGTGATGACCAAAGAGGAATCTTTCTATCCAGCCTAGGACTTAGTGATGTCACACCCCCAGAGCCCAGAAAGGAAGGCATGCAATGCCAGGTCACTTACAGGTATTCTTGGAGGAAGAATGAACTACTTAGCCCAATAGAGACAAGGTGCTGAGGAGGGATTGGGCACTGCCTAATCATTAAAATAGAGACCAAGCCCATGTGATGAGCGTGCCAAGCACTTTTAGATGTTTTATCTTAGACATCCTGGCAATCCTTGAGGTCAGAACCATTATCCCCATTTCACAGATAAAACAGTAGCTTAGAGAACTTAAATAATTTACACAAGGCAGTCTAGTGTAATGTGTGATGGAGGGGACTCTGAAACCACATCGAGTGGGTCCAATTCTTGGCCTTGCCACTTAGCTGTGTGATCTGGAGAAAAGCTTTTAACTTATTTATGTTTCCATTTCCCCATCTGCGGAATACAGATAATAATGTTATGTACTACAGAGAGTTGTGATGAAGGTTAAGTAAGCCCTTAGACTGGGCTGGCACGTGGCAAGTACTGTTCAGCATCTGTTATGGTGGTTTCTTGTTTGTAGCTGTGCTGAGAGATTTGAACCTAGATTAATTTGATGCTAGGGTTCTTTGTTGCCTGTTGTTTTATGATTTTATAAACTCAAGTGGAATAAATTTCTTCTTTCTCTGGCATCTAAAAAGAGATGATAATCCTGCTTTAGCATACAAAGGTATCATGGAGATTCATATTTATCTACAGAACACTTTTTAAAGGGAAGATAATTGCCATACTGGGCTAGGAGTTAGATTTCACATCAGAATTAGACTTCGTGACCTGAAATATCAACGACTGCCTTTTTCCTAAGACTAGCCATATATTTAGAGACATATAGAAGTCCGAAATAATCCTGTTCCTTTACCAACACACAGACAGAGGATTGTCAAGCCCTTTGCTAAATTTGGCGCTGCTACACTTCTGTCTTTAGAACTAGCAATTGCTTCATCATGCACACATTGTGTTTCCTTGATATTTTGGTAACTCTTGCACTGCTGCGCATTCACAGGATGCCAGCTGTACATCGATACAGTTCTCTGAGCATTTGGCCACTGAGGATCCAGCTAAGGTAGCATGCACTTCAGGTAAGATGAACTCCAGGCCCAGGACGAACTCCAGGCCCAGGACAAATAACCACATTTTGCTTTTCTGATAAGAAAGTCACTGTTATCTATTGTTTTATAACTACTTGATACGAAAGGTCATTGTAATGTGATTTCTTCCAACAAGAGATTTTAAATTTAATGAAAAACTAGATAAAACATATATACTTCCTTACATCTTTTCGAGAACAACGTCGAATAAGGGGCTGTTATGTTTAAAAAAAAGCAGCAACAATTATTCTGGAAAACCAGGACTAGTTTATGTTGGACGGCAGGCTCCATAAGATCAAAATTAGGTTTGTCTTGTTCCAGGGGTTTTATACATATTTGTTTGATTGAATGAATGAGTGAATGAATGAGTGAATGTATGAAAATAATAGTTACGATTATAGACATTATATGAGTATGAGGAGAATGCCCTCTGGATAAGGAAAGAGAAGTAAAATGGCAGGGGAACTAAAGAATACAGGGCATCAGCAGGTACCAAATCCTTCCTTGTCAGGAGCGGTGTCTCCCTGAAAACCTATCTGTATTAATTGGAAAAGAACTTTATGCTGAGCTCTTTTTTAAACTACATATGCATTGTCCTAATTTATCTTTTAAAAATTACATCTAGATTTTCATGTATCATTTTTCCTCATGCATATATCTGATTAACACACAGCTTTCATGTCTATTTGGCTGTGTATGATATGAATTAAACTTCTGATTTTTATAAGGTGCCATGGTTTTCATGCTCTCTTTGGGTGGTGCCAACCACCTTTGTATACCACATGTCGAGTGAGTTTTTAAGATATTGGCTTTTCCCAAATTCAGCATTTACATTCTTGAAAGCGCTTCCTTTTTCCCACACAGATCTAACTAAATGTGAGAAGTATTTGACCTTTCATTTTAAAAAATGTTTGATGTTCTGACTATTTTCAACAAAGATCTCTGTTCTCAAATCCATTCTGTGGAGAGAAATCCTCATTTCTTTTGAGAGGGATAAAAATCCTCTCTTAAGTCCACCAGACCGAAGATCAAGGCATCAGAGCCCCACTTATCTGCAGAGTGATCACTGTCTGTTAAAGAAGGCTCCACGGTGATGGGGATGCTTCAACCCTTGGATAGATCGATGGGTCTGGAGCGAGAACTTGGGAGTTTTACTCTTGGCTTTGCCACGGGGTGGCTGTCTTGCCTTGTGAAGGTTTGAACATCAGTCTCTTCTCCTGTAAGGCTCTTGTAGTTTTCCAAGGCCGGCTCAGCTGTACTGTGGAATTTGATGTCACATGGCTCCACCTGGGCCCACCCCAGGCATTAGCCAGAGGCATTTCCTAAGATGTTCTGGAGATGATTGCCAACGGCCATCTCCCAACTGCCAGGGGCAGCCAGTGTGAGGACTTCCCAGGGAAAAGAACCTGGTCCTGCTTTGGTCATTTTCTTCTACCCCTAGAGACTACTTAATGAAACACCAATTTCCAAGCTTTTAGAGCTGTCCTGTCCCCTCCACACACTGTTTGAGCAGGGTTGGTGAGGATGGGCCAGGAAGGCAGTGCTTCAGATGTGGGGAGAGAGGAGGCCCTGGGCTTAGATCTGTCTGGGAGCTTCCACCCCTTCCATCACTTCCTCCGCTCCACTGGGCATAGATGGCCCCATGCTAGGGCTTCTTCTCCAACCCCTCCACCTGCCTCCCTGTGCACTTTGCTCTCCCCTCTTTTCTCTCTGCTCTTTCCCTCCTTCCTCTCCTCAGTTAAAATTATACCTGTGACCCAATTTCATTCCTTTTTATGGCTGAGTAATATTCCATTGTGTATATGTACCATGTCTTCTTTATCCATTCCTCTTTTGATGGACATTTAGGTTGCTTTCATGTCCTGGCTATTGTAAATAGTGTTGCAATGAATCTTGGGTCATTTGTAGAGACGTGGATGGACCTAGAGACTGTCATAGAGAGTGAAGTCAGTCAGAAAGAGAAAAACAAATACCGTATATTAACACATATATGTGGAATCTAGAAAAATGGTATAGATGATCTTATTTGCAAAGCAGAAATAGAGACACAGATGTAGAGATCAAACGTATGGATACCAAGGGGGAGGGGTGTGGGACGAATTGGGAGATTGGGATTGACATATATACACTATTGATACTATGTATAAAATAGATAACTAATGAGAACCTACTGTATAGCACAGGAACTCTACTCAATGCTCTGTGGTGACCTAAATGGGAAGGAAATCCAAAAAGGAGGATGCTGATTCACTTTGCTGTACAGTAAAAACTAACACAACATTGTAAAGCAACTATACTCCAATAAAAATTAATTTTAAAAAACTCCAAATGGATTAAAGACCTAAATGTAAGGCCAGACACTATCAAACTCTTAGAGGAAAACATAGGCAGAACACCCTATGACACAAATCACAGCAAGATCATTTTTGACCCACCTCCTAGAGAAATGGAAATAAAAACAAAAGTAAACAAATGGGACCTAATGAAACTTAAAAGCTTTTGCATAGCAAAGGAAGCCATGAACAAGACAGAAAGACAACCCTCAGAATGGGAGAAAATATTTGCAAATGAAGCAATGGACAAAGGATTAATCTCCAAAATATACAAGCAGCTCATGCAGCTCAATTTCAAAAAAACAAACAACCTAAAACCAAAATGGGTAGAAGACCTAAATAGACATTTCTCCAAAGAATATATACAGATTGCCAACAAACAAATGAAAGGATGCTCAACATCACTAATCATTAGAGAAATGCAAATCAAAACTACAATGAGGGGGCTTCCCTGGTGGCGCAGTGGTTGAGAGTCCGCCTGCCAATGCAGGGGACACGGGTTCGTGCCCCGGTCCGGGAAGATCCCACATGCCGTGGAGCGGCTGGGCCCGTGAGCCATGGCCGCTGAGCCTGTGCGTCTGGAGCCTGTGCTCCGCAACGGGAGAAGCCACAACAGTGAGAGGCCCGCGTACCGCAAAAAAAAAAAAAAAAAAAAAAAAACTACAATGAGGTATCACCTCACACTGGTCAGAATGGCCATCATCAAAAACCTACAAACAATAAATGCTGGAGAGGGGGTGGAGAAAAGGGAAGCCTCTTGCACTCTTGGCGGGAATGCAAATTGATATAGCCACCATGGAGAACAGTATGGAGCTTCCTTAAAAAACTAAAAATAGAACTACTATATGACCCAGCAATCCCACTACTGGGCATATACCCTGAGAAAACCATAACTCAAAAAGAGTCATGTACCACAATGTTCATTGCAACACGATTTACAGTAGCCAGGACATGGAAGCAACCTAAATGTCCATCGACAGATGAATGGATAAAGAAGATGTGGCACATATATACAATGGAATATTAGTCATAAAAAGAAATGAAATTGAGTTATTTGTGGTGAGGTGGATAGACCTAGAGACTATCATACAGAGTGAAGTAAGTCAGAAAGAGAAAAACAAATACCGTTTGCTAATGCATATATATGGAATCTAAAAAAAAAATGGTACTGATGAACCTAGTGGCAGGGCAGGAATAAAGACGCAGACGTAGAGAATGGACTTGAGGACACGGGGAGGGGGAAGTGTAAGCTGGGGTCAAATGGGAGTAGCATGGACATATATACACTACCAAATGTAAAACAGATAGCTAGTGGGAAGCAGCAGCATTACACAGGGAGATCAGCTTGGTGCTCTGTGACCACCTAGTGGGGTGGGATAGGGAGGGTGGGAGGGAGACGCAAGAGGGAGGGAATTTGGGGATATATGTATACGTATAGCTGATTCACTTTGTTATAAAGCAGAAACTAACACACCATTGTAAAGCAGTTATACCCCAATAAAGATGTTTAAAAAAAAAAGTTGTATGCATATTAACACTAGATAATCATTGCTGAACACACTTATCTGTATAAAATTATATTGTATCTTTACTATTTTAGAATATACTAAAGAGTTGTTTCATTGTCTATTGAACTTCTAATCAAGTAAATAATCCAAAACTGCCAAAAAAAAAAAAAAACCTTAACATTAAATAAATAAATAAATAAATAAAATTATACCTGTGGCCTGGGCTGTCCCCATCTCATGATGAGGAGGCTTGGAAAACATGAGTAGAATAGACTACAGGAGGTTACAAAAGATATTGTAAACTTTATATATCTTAGATGAACCAATCCTTAACTTCCTACTGGAAGATGAACTGCAGAATGATTTAACTTTAGAAAATTAAGCAATAACTCATAGTATTGTTTAAAAAAAAAAAGAAAAGAAAAAAGCTATACCAGCTCCTACATGCCTGACTGCTCAAAATAGTGAGAGAGTTTTCTCATTAACAGACTCGGGATCCACACTGGTGGACAATTGAAGTTTTGAAGATGGAGAGGATTGTATACAAGGCACTATGTACCACTCTCATTACATATTATAATATTTCTTCATTCCTATGTCAAAATGTCTTTTCCAAATAACATAGATCTTGAAAATAATGGCCAAATATAAACATTTGGAAAATGTGTAGATTTGTTGGCACAGCACATCAAGAAACATAAATTACTTTTTAACCATCTCTGCGTTGCATCTCCAGAATATATATGCTTTGTTTCAATATGAGTGTCTTTGAATTATTAAGGATTTTCATATGTTTAGTATTTTCCACATGGCAATTCACAGGTAATTTAGATATGATTCTCTTTTTAGAGTTTTTTTTTCATTGTTTATAATGATTTGATAACCAGTAAACCTTCTTCCTTGCATGTGAATACATACAGTTTTATATAAAATGTGTCGCTAGAGTTTTAGCCGCTTGGAATTCTTTTCTTTTCAATCATTTTCATTGGACTAGTATTTTCTTATAAGAGGGAATAAGGAAACCACTCTCTCCAGGGCCTACTGCAGAGACAGTGCGGCCTAATTTCTTGTGTCCCCCAAGATAGGCTTAGTCACATACCTGACACATTGTGTTTGGGGCTCAGAATCGCACTTAACTGAATGCTCTTTCCTTTACTTTGCTGTCTTAAATCCTTATGATAGCCCCATAAACTAATAAAATTTCCAAATCCTCTGGGAAACTCTTCTTAATTCCATCATCATTTGTATAGTTCCCTATTTGTCCAATAAACCAGAATTTAGCCTTAAAGTCTTCTGTCTCTTAATCTATATCTTGGCTCTATATGTGAGTTGATTTGTTTTTCCAAATCAGTGGATGGCCTTAGGTACCATGTTGTTATTGTACTTTTTGGTGTCCTCTGAGGACAGTAGGAGCATCATAGAATGTTACAGATGGGAGCTGTCTATGGGATCAGATGAACCAATGCTTTTCAAAAAAAAATGTGTAACTGTAAAGCTCCAATTTCAAATGAAATCCTCAACGTATAAAACAGATAAAAGCAGAGCTACTCTGGTTGAAGGAGGCTCTGACTTTCCTCATACCGCCCAGGTGGCGTCAGGGCTCCACAGCCTCTGATTTCCTCTAGATGAGGGAACTGAGACCTGGAGATCAAGTCAGTTGCCCAGCACTTTGGTGGAAGAATAAGCTGTCATTGCTTTGAAGCTTTGACATCACTAGAGGAGATGTGTGTGGAGACCACTGGTAGTAAAGCCCAAACAGAGCACAAGGACACCACTGCTTCACCCTGTGGCCTTGCAGGTTGGGTTCTCTGGAGGCCAACATGGAGCTGGACTTGGCCATGAAGCATGTTTACTAGAGATTAAGCCTGTAGAAATGAGGAGGATGATGCAGGATTATATAGAGGAAAATGTCAAACTGCCAGACAGGCCCAACAAAGCCTCCGTCAACCCCACAGGGAAGCTCCAGAGCATAAATGGCCATCTTGGTGACCTATATTGGACTTAGTGGCTGGACCCTTGAACCCCCATCAACCATTGAATGTGGGTCACCCTGGGAAGGCCATACTCTTGGGTAAAGCGGCTTTCTGCAGCTGAGGCAAATCCTAAAAGAGCTGACAGCTGGAGGCTGACTGCCCACAGCTGGGGCAAGAAGACCTCCCTTGAAGAAAGATCTAGAAAGCACACCTCCACGTCCAGGACCCATGGCCACTAGTGTTCTGGTGAACACAAGAGATAGTGGAGAGGCAGGTGGTGGCAGCAGCTTTCCCAGCTGTCTGCCAGGCCACTTCAGACTTCTCATTAGAGTCCCAACTCCATAGTACTGAGTATGATGCTTGCTGAATAAATGTTTTGACAAATAGACCAGTCCTTAAGATAGCTTCTCCTTTGTGTTTTAAGATGGAAGCCTTTTAAGATGGAATTCATTTCTATCTCTGTTTCACCAAGTTTAATGACCACATTCACCTGTTGGGGCTTAATTTGGTACAGTGGGAAATGCAGCAGATTATGTGTGGTAAGATCTGGATTCTAGATCTCATTTTGGAAGTTATTAGCTGTGTCCTGAGAGCAAGCCATTTAACCTTTCTGAGCTATGATTCCTCATTGTAGATGGGGTCTTGATACCAAACGAAACACTTTAAAAAGTATTCAACAGTATTTAAAATGCCCCTTAGATAGTGATGTACCTCAGAGTTGTTGTGGGCCCTTTTCCTTTAGCACTCCATTCATTCATCCATCCATCCAACCATGTATTCATTCATTCATTCATTCAATTATTAGTGTCATTCCTAACTTGCAACTTACAATTCCTCCGAACTTTTTAAGCCAAGTAAATGGGAGATTCTGTTCTCTGCTAATTTAAGTGGTCCTTCTCCAGGAGATATAGTGCAAGCTCTGTTCCCACTTCTTGCATCCCATCTCTGTAAGGACACTTCTTTGCCACCGTTGATTGCAAATGTGACAACTTTCTGAGCCCCAAGCACATCAGTTTATCAAAAACCAACTCCACTATGTAGTACATCCCACTGGGTTCACCTCACTCTGGTGCTTTCTTTGCTTTTTTTGTCCTGTTCACCTCCTTTTTACGTTAGCACTTGGCCATTTTTTCTCTTCATTATTCATTAAGACTTAACTTTCTGACTAAATCCCAGATGTTATGACTTATTTAAAATTTTTTCTTTATTGTTAAGTGTATCATGCCTACAAAATAATATGTGAAACGTATTAAAGACCAATAGAGCAAACATTTACGTAACCACCACCCAGGTTAAGAAATACTCTTATGATATGTTTAGCCACTTAATGAATGCACATTTACTGGGTACCTACTTTGTATCCAAAATTTGAGGACGTATAACAATGATTGAGAGATCATCGGTCTCCATGAAACAACTCACCACCATCTACTAGGGAAGAAAGAGAGAGGCTGATAAATAATTGCAATGTATAAAGGTACTTGCAATAAGAAATACAAACAAAATGTGATTGGGACCATTACCTACACCTGAGAGAGATAGAAAGGCCTCTAAGAGGATGTGGCTTTGGACTAGGCTTGAAGGGACGGTTTGTCTGGGGATGAAGAGAATTCTAGGCAAAGGCAACAGCAGTGTCCTCTCAGAGCTGTGAAAAGCATGGCACATCTGGAAAGTGGCAAGTCAGTCCTTCTCATAACTCTCATTTTTTTTTTTTTTTTTTTTTTTTTTTGTGGTAGGCGGGCTTCTCACTGCTGTGGCCTCTCCCGTTGCGGAGCACAGACTCCGGATGCGCAGGCTCAGCGGCCATGGCGCACGGACCCAGCCGCTCCGCGGCATGTGGGATCTTCCCAAACCGGGGCACGAACCCGTGTCCCCTGCATCGGCAGGCGGACTCTCAACCACTGCGCCACCAGGGAAGCCCATAACTCTCATTTTGATTCTGTGACACTGCTCCCTCCTGGTTCCCCTCTTACCACTCCAGCCACGCATTTTCAGTTTGTGTTGTCACCCACCCTCCATCAGTGTTGGTGTTCTCACAGGTGTCCCATTTGGATTTCTTCTCTTTTCATTCACTCATTTACTCACTCCACACTGATGAAGAAATGAGTCTTCAGAAAGTCCAGCCTGCATCAGAATCATAAGATGCAGATTCCAGTCCCCAGCCGCTCAGTCAGACTCTTTGGGGTAGGTGCCAGGATCTGCAGTTTAATGCTGTCACCAGCTATTTCTAATGTAGATGATTGGGGCACTTGGAGAAACACGGTGAAGGGATTCCTTGTATGGAGAGAGGAGTGTTGTAGAGAACATTCAGAAATTGGTCAGAGATGGTCTTGTGCTGTCTACCTTCAGGCTTATTTTCCAGCCAGCCAGCCCCTTCCCCGCGTTAACCTGCTTGCTTCAGATCCTCTCTTCCTGTTGCTGCTTCCTCCTCATATGCCTCCACCTGTTCCTGGCCATCTGCAGAGCCCCGTGTGTGTGTCACAGCCCTGCTCCATGCCACTGCCTCCCTCAGGCACAGTCTGTGTCTGGGCTCTGACTGCGGAGTGCCCCAAACAAAGGAGCATGGCACACAAAGTTGACAGTCACACTGAAAACCTCTGCCAAGCCTCCTACCCTCTTCCTTTTGGGGGCTTCTTTCCTGAGGCAGGAAAAAAGAAACAGGAACGCCCCTAAAAACCTGGGGAAGGCGGGATCAGGGATGGCATCAGAGGCAAAGGGCGCTGTTGGTCTGATTTGCACTTCCATCACTGAGAGCATTTGAATAGTTTTAAGACATGTAAACTGTGAGACTAGATATTTTCACTGAAATATATGAATGTAGATATTAGTCTCATGGGGATGTACGCCTGCATCTGTTTGTCTACAAGTGTTTACTTGCAGACTCACACACATATCCAGAACCTTGGTTCTCTTGGCTTTGTCTGCACCAAACGTGCATATGGATGTATAATTAAAGATTTTAAACACTTGATTTTGATAGTCTGTTTTGCAGCTGCTGTGCTCAGAAAATTCATTCCTCAGCTACTGTGTGTTAATGAGAGTTCTAGCAAGTGTTTCTCTGCTGCTTTCTTTTCGTAAAGCTCCTCTCTTTCCTCTCGCTGTCTCCCCGCCGCTCCCTCCCTGCTTGCCTCTGCTCTTCCCTCCCTCCCTCTCTCTCTGAGATAGCAGACAAGAGAGAAACTGGAGCGGCTTCCCCTGAGAAGTGTGCTTGTGTGTGCGGATTGGCAGGATACCCTGAGTTCCTCTTCCATCAATGCACTGTTCTTGGAGGGAAATGCAATGTTGGAGCAGGGGCTGAGCTGGACCAGGAAGGTGGCTGGAAGCTCAGGGAGGCTGGGATCCTGGCTTAGCCAAAGGCTGGAATCACAGGAATGTTTCACCAGGGTCTGCTCTGAGAATTCCCAGACCCCCATGGATTTTAGAATTTCCCAGCCTTTTCTCCTTCACCTTCGCACTCTCTTACTTCCTCCTGAGATGGCCCCAGATCTGCAAGAGACATTTGAGAGAAGCTATTTATTAACAGATGTGAAGAAATGGATTCTGCACTTGATTATTTAGCCATGATTTATCAATGATGATGGATTGGAAAGCGGTGTAAGTAACAGTTATATATGTACCTGTAGTTAGATGGTCTGTTTTAGTTGCTTTTTTTTTCGCTTTAACTTTTCTGGTGAATTTCCTTTTGACAAAAGTGAAAATAAAATGTATAAAGTGTGGAGAAGTTAGAAGTTAGGAGGGTTCAGATTATATGAGCTTTCTCCTTTTTCAGTTGACTTGCAGAATACATCAGCTATATCAAATGAGACACACAAACTGCCTACAGAGAATCTGCAAACATCCCCTGCAGGATGAGGCTAAAACAAGAAATAAATGAACCGGGGATTTGAACTGACAATCATTGCTATAATCAGACTTATTCAGAGGTGCTAAGAAATTTGACATTGGCTCATTTGAGAATCAAAGACAGAACTGACATGTGCTCTCTTCACAAGATCTTAAAAATGAAGTTAGCCTGTGGCTTTCGGAACAGGTTCTTTCTGGCTACATAAATATGAGATGGATTTTTTTCCCCTAATGTTGTTCAATGTTGACTATATTTACCTTCCATTTCAGCTTTTCTTGAGACAGAACACCTCCCATTCTAGAACGTAATGTCTGGTCACCCGAGGGCTGTATGACACTGGCATTTTGAAAGCTAGTCATTGCCAGTCAATGCCCGTCAGAGGATTTTCCATCTTTCTGTGCTAGGGCTTGATTTAAGCACTTAATTTCTAGTATTTGGTGGGCAGGGGGAGAAACAACAAGTAACTGGAAGACCAAAATCAGTTCATTTCACAGGAGGAAGGAATAGCTATCTAAAATATTAGAAATTGGAATTAAAGAATATGATTTGCCTTTTTTCGAAATTTGAAATGAGGTTAATTTTGAATTGAAAAAGTAACAAACTTTGTTGATTTAAGAAAAAAAAGCACTTCAAAGGAAACTTTTAATATCATAAATCACTTAGGTAAGAACATCAAAACAGATTGCTGATATTTTTTTATGACCCGTTGCAACTTTTTGTTTTAGAGTCTATACAGCAGTGTTATTACAAATATGTCTGGCTTAAAACTTGCTTAAGTTATTTGGAAGTGGGATTTCTAACACGGACACTGTAATGAGCTTTTCTGAGTGATCTTTGCCTTTCTCTCGCATCACATCCATACCCCAGGCGGGGCTGTAGCCCTTCCCACCCACTCATCCCCCTGCCTGTCTCCCAGCCCCCATCCTTCCCTCTGAGTCTTGGAACATCATGAAAGACCCTTCTAAAGATTCCCTTTAGCACTCTCTGCCCAGCTCTGGACAGAGGGTGTACTGTAATGCAACAGACGGGGCTGCCAAATTTGGAATTGAATGAGCTCAGTTGATTCCTGAATATTAAATCAGTTCTGTGAGCCATTGAATGAGATCATATCTTACAAAGCTGACCCAAAGTGTTCCTAACTTTATTGATTGGCATTTAACATTCTTCAAGGGCTGCAGCACCTGGCACCTGAGGGGACCAGCCTAAAGCCAAACAAAATCCCCAAACTCTCTCAGATTCCTGCTGGTCAAATATACCTAGGGCCACGCCTTTTAAAATATGTCCTTTGTTATCAAGGGAAATCTGAGACAGAAAACACATGTTGGCAGTGTCACGTGAGTGCCGCTGCACATGAAGTGGCTGTATCACAAGGGGAAATGCTTTCGATCTTGTGCTGTTTTGTTTTGGTTTCTTGTTTATATGGATTCTGTCAGACTCGAGCATCTGGAAGAGATTTGGAGGGGACTGAAAAACCTAAAGCAAAACATTCAGGGAAAAGGGAAATAATTTGAAAGCAAAGTCAGCCTAGAAATGGACTCATTCTCTTACCCAAATTCCATTTCCCTTCCTTGGTTTTGGTTTCCTGTTAAAGCAGACAGGGAGATAGAAATTCTTTCATACTGCTTTTAGATTTTGAGCAAAGGAGGGCGATCTCTCCAGAAACAGAAAAGAAAAGCCAATGAGAAACAATCTTTTACGTGTCTGCTCACTTAGAGGCAGCAGCTACCCTCCCCCTCCCCATCCCCCTCCTGCCCAGCCCAGGCTCTCTGTGCCTCAGAAATGTCCCCTGGAACCTCAAGTGTGTCCTATTAAGACAAAAAGATCAACTGCCAAGGGCAGGGTTTTCGTGGAGGGTGAGAGTGCTTTTTAGTGGTGAGTGAGCAAGGGGGCCAGTAACGCTCACACCTGCAAACAGTCTTTGAGAGAGGCAGCTGATTGGCATCAGTAGAACTGCTGAGCAGTTAAAAAAATACTGGAAGTCAAGGTGAGAGAAAGGGGAAAAAGAAAGGGAAGGAGGAGGGTTGTCTCTGAGGAGTTTCAGGCAAAGTTCTGTTGAGTACCCAAAAGGTCTAAATAGTGCCCGATGGTTAAGGTAGTCTTGAACTGACCAATACCTTGCAGATGGAACGGAACCTTCATTGTGGCCCAAGGTTCTGCTGAAAAGCTTTGCTGGAGACGCGCTGCCTGTTCTCTCGCTCTGCTCGGCGGCCCCTTCTCTGACAGCGTGCAGCCCTGGATCTCCATCTTCCCCGGTGACTGCTTCTGCTCTATGAGTGGGAGCTTCTAAAAAGGAAGGTTCTAAAACCAAGGATGGTCCTCAGATCTGTCACTGAGGAAGAGAGCTTCCATTAGGGTCCTCTTCACTCTTCTTAGCAGACAGCTTGCCTGGGTCTAGTTTGTGCCTTTGGGCTGCACTGATGGGCCTTAGCTTTACACCTGTCACAATCCTTCTCGCCTCTGAGCTCACTCCTCCCGGGTCTCGCCTGTACTGTAGGGAGTGCCTGATGTTCCTGGGGCATTTTGCTGCAGAGCCGTGGCCTGTTGACACATTGTGCCCATTCTTAACCTCCTTTGCCCACCCGCTCCCTTGGAGAGACTGCAGGGGAGAAATGTGTCTGCAGTAAATGTGGAGAAGGAATCTGCCGGGTGAAAAGTGTCTGCAAGCTTCCCTAGGAGGAGGAAGGACTTGCCTTCTGTCGCTGCCTTCCTCTAGGAGTCCACGGAAGAGTTGCTGTTGGATTACAGCTAAATTCAGCAGGACCCACAGTTACTCTGCACATTTGAGCTATTGGCCAGTAAATCACTTAGCGTCTCTAAGCTTCTCTTCTTTGCCTCAGTAAAATGCATGCACAGCTTACCTCCTCAGGTTTTGCGAGAGTTAAATGATGATACATGGTGCTTAGCACAGTGCCCGGTCATGTCCTTGGGAGGACGCTGTCCTCGTGTTCTGCTGGTAGCCGTGGGCCTGTCGGCCAGACACTCTCAACAGAGGACCCACGTCCTAAGTGATGGGGATCCTGAGGAAGACAGTGTGATGGGACAGAAAGAGAACTGGGTAGGAGTCAAGACCTGGGTGTTTTAAGTCCCAGCTCTGTTAGTAATCGCCATGTGACCTTGAGGAAGGTATCACCCCTTCTCCGTGCTCCGGCTCTACTGAAACACTTCTCTGTCCCTAAACAGATTACTCTGTCACTCACCATGCCTCAATGCATGCCGGTCCCTCAGGCAGCTGTCCTCCTCCCCTCCTGTTCTTGGCTAATTCCTTTCTTCTCTTTCCTCTATGAGATCCACCCTGATCCCCTGTGCCGGATCAGGGCCCCCCCCTCTGCAATTCCAAGGCACTCCCATCGGCAAGGCTTCACCTCCCCTGCCTTCCTCACTGCACTGTAACCACCTCTGTCTGAAGCTGTGCATTTGGCGTCAAGACCAGCATGCTGCTCCGTAAACACTTGCGGAATGGATGCGTGAGTGAAAGAAGGATGAGTGAAGGGTCCCTGCCGTCACCGTCGTAGGTCTCGAGTGGAGAAAAAATGAAAGAACGTATGTGAAAGGCTTTGTTGAGGAGAGACGACCTTTAGTTTTAAGTTTGTAGGAGGCACAGTGTACCTTTAGTACTAGTATTTTAAGTTGGTTTCTCATACTAGGATGCATAAGTTTTAGTGAAACAAAAAAGCATTCTTTTTCGGTACTGTCCTCGTAGTACGGACCCATTCTTTGTCATAGAAACAGGACAAGCTTTATGTGGGCCAGAGGCTCTGATGTTTGAAACTGTGAGCGACCGAACTTCTCATTCCACAGGGAGAGATAAGGCTCTGAAAGCCCAAGCCCCTGGGGGGCAGCCCTGTGTGGCTTCACTCTCCCGGGCATGATTGGGCGGGGCAGGTCCCAGCCGCCCAGAGGACACAGGAGGGAAATGGGGTTCTCAGAGCAGAGGTGGGGAGTGAGGAAGAAAAGGGGTCCCGGGGCACAGAAAATCAACATTGTCTACTTCCTCAGCTTCATCACGGAGGCAAGGAAAGAGCAGGGACTCTGGAGTCTGACAAACCTGAGTTTGGATCCCAGCCCCGTATGTGGGTCTTTGCTGCATTTCATGAGCCCTCTCGCTGGAGGTTATGGTTTCCCAGAGCAATGCTTGAACTCTGGCCCCTGATAAAACAGCTCTTCCTTGGTGTTAGGTCTGTTTTTCGTTCAGAAAATGTTTTTTTTTTTTTTTTTTTTTATTGCATGAAGAAGAGAAAGCACGTTTAACAGGAATAGTCATTCCCAATGGCCAGTCCTGATGCAGAGCTGTAAGATGGCCAGAGATGACATGAGATCATGTCCATGAGTGTGCTTTGTTAACAGACAACTCTGTAGAGATGTATATATTCATATATATATGGAAAAGCCCCGCTGCAGCTGCCTTTGCCATTAGAATGAGTGCACTGTGGATCTATTATTCACCTCTTCAGGTCCAGCCCAGGAGTTGTGTAGGCTCATTTTTCCCTTTCCTCTGACCCTCGATGTCTCCACAAATGAGCCACCTGCTGTATCTTGGTGTGAGGGCGGAGATGTGGGGTAAAGTAATGAGCCTGCAAGGCCTTCCTATGCCTATTGGCTGTTCTAAAGGGAAGTTGAGAGATACTGCGAAGCCACAAATCTGAGATGTCAGCTCATAAATATGTAAGCTCCTCGCTTAGGTAATAAGCTCCTTGACAGCCAAAACTGTCATTTGCACCTTCTAGTCAGCTGAACACCAAGTTCCAGTTGCCAGCCTGTCCCTAGACACTGGGGACTGAAAGCTGGTGAGTGGAGAGTGGGGAGGGAGGCTGTGCTGATGGCTGCCCGCCATGGTTTGCTGTCCTCGCCCCCCGCCCCACCATCGGGGGCTTTGTCTCTGGGTATTTTGATTACTAAGTGTGGGGAAGAATTCTGCACTTGGGATAGGAAGAGGGTTAAATGTATAAATGGGGACAGGAAAAATAGTTGCCAGTATTTCGTTTTTGGCAGCTGTAACCGAATCTGTCCAAATTTCAATCTCTGTTGTATTATGTTTCAAACTCTACTGGGAGTTTTAATAAAAATCAAATCAGTAGTTTACGCTATGTCTATCTCATTTTGAAATATAGGCCTGCAGTTCAGATTCAGGGCGGGAAGCAGCTATTTGGTACACAAACATTTACTGAGCACCTAATATGTTATAAGCACTTTGTAAGTTTGGGGGATTCAAAAGTGGATCAAGGAGAGGTATGGTTAGGACACAAATTAATTCTAGTGTAATACACCATATGATAAGCCACAGAGTAGCTCTATCAGCAAAATACAATCAGAACATATGGAAGAAAAGGATAAATTCTCCTTTGGGCGGTAGGGAAGGAGTCCCAGGCATTAGAGCTGAGTCTAGAAGGATGCGTAGGGAGGTGGCAGGGAGGGGAGGGCATTTTTAGACAGGAATTGGCTGGAGTCTCCGTTTATACACAGACGCATGGAAGTGCATGGGTGTCATGAAATGACCTTCATATTACATAGTTAAAACAAATCGCTTTTGGAGTCTCAAAATAGGCAGTGGTTAGTAATAGATCCCATTAAATAGGGATTATAATGATGATGAATTAACAACTGGTATCAGACAAGATTCGAAATCACATCACATTTTCACAGCTGATTGGAAACAGTAGAACATGAGTCAAGTAGTATTGATACAAGGGAGAGGTTGTATAGGAATGACCGCACCCTGTGTTTAGAACCTTGGTTCTGTGGCTGAGTGGGTGGGTGGTCTCAGACTACTGGTTAACTCATGATATCTGTGCATCCATTTCTAAAAATCATTGCTTGAAAAGGAAGAGCTGCTCAGGAGAGAGAACAGGAGATTGAGTCCAAACAACTTGAATTCACTTGAAAAGTCAGAAAAAGTCACTGGGAAAGTATCTATATTAAAAGTACAGGATTACCATTCAGGTAATTCAAAGTCTTTTTACAGTTGTTGTAAGCAGCCTGCCTGTTAACCAGTTACTTTACTAAGGTACAGGCCCCAAATTCATGGTAGTGGGAAAGATACTAATGAGCCTGCTAAAACCCCAAAGAAGGGTGGGGTAATGTTTTAGATGCTTTTAATAGTAAATCAAAGCATCAGAGTGGCTACAGAAGCATTTTAGCATTGGGAGAGCCCTTAGGGATCATGTGTTTTGTTGGCTTTTAAATCTTTGAAGAATGGTGTTTTGGAAAAGGAAACTGTGCGAAGTGTCTGGGAGCAGAGTTAGTGAGAACCACTGTACTCTGACATACTCACTCTTGGGTCCACATTCATTCTTTCATTCACAAATGTTCATAACACCCTTGCAACATGGAGGATAAATATTTGGATAAGATACCGGCTATACCCTCCAGGAGCTTACAGCTTTGTAAGGAGGTAAGACATGGATGTAAAGAATACAAATGGGAAGTTATTTTTAAAATAAAATGAAAGGGAACTATTAAAGTTCAGAAGACGGAAACTTATTTCCAAGTAAAACGGATGACTGTGCCCTGAAATAGAGAATTTGCTATATTAACTCAGACTTACATTTGTTTTATTTAAGAAGTTTTGAGCGTTCAATAAGGGGGAAAAGTTAGATAAAATTAAGTGTTTGACTTCACCATATTTCTTTTCCTGGGGAAATGCAGAGCAGGATTAAAGTTGAATTGTTGAATTGTCATTTGTTGACAGTCTAATAAGAACATATTATTCAAGTACAAGAAAATTATTGATTTAATTACAATGAAAATATGATTGTGACGAATATCTATTTTTCTAAAAAAAAAATCAAAGATTCATCAGTTAGTTAGCGATAAATGTGAGCAGTATTTAAAGGCATCTGGCCTCAGAACTACCCCAGGGATAAGCCAAGGAAATGTGGACTTTGAGCCCCCTCTGGAGGAAAGAGAGAGAGCCCTCCCCTGTTGGTCTGGCAGCAAATGGTTTATTTTCTAAAGGTCAGAACTGGAAAAAAGAAACATCTAATCAAATGACTTTGGAATTAACCTTATGAAACAGAAGTCTACAACCTTTAACTCATGAGAACCCAGTGAGGATATTTGTATCAACAGGCAACTTCAGAAACATCCCTCCCCCAAAGGCTTGCTACAACAAATGCTGGACACAGACTAATAATGAACACAATAATTATTAGTTTTATGAACATGATAGCTTGCAAAATCCCATACCACAAAATATTTTATGGATTATCATCATTTAAGAAGCAAGCAAAGTGTAAAAACAAACCCCCAAAAGTCTATTTATTCATTCATTCATTCTACAGTGTTTATTGAGAACCTACTGTGTACCAGGCACCGTTATTGGCAAGAAATGAAATAAACAAAAGCCCTGCATGAAACTTATGTGGGAGCAGGAGATAATTAAGCACCAGCTCTGACCATATGCCTTTCCTCAGGGAACACAGCAGGATGAGTGAGGGTGTGGGTATGGAGTCAAAGAAGCAAAGATACTGGTGAATCTGGGAATTCTCAGGTTAGACTGCCAAAGTCTTTAAAAAGAAATAGATAGAACCTTATTTTAGTTCCCCTAAAAATAAAAATAATCACCTTTCCCACAGATGATGAAGAACCTGTTAATGTAACCTGACAAGCTTGTTTTGGAAGATATTTAGAAATGTAAATATATCAAAATGTGCCCCAAGGCATAGCCTTGCAGAACCTCTGGGCTGGAGAAATCCTTAACTATAAATCACCTCCACCTAGACCAATGTTTCCAAACTTTTCTATTGGGAAGCATGTGAGGACCATAGGGCTGCCCTATCAGGAAGACAGGAAGCCAGACTTTCTTCTTTAGTGTCATTAACTTTGGGCCACTTCTGTCCATCCATCCATCCATCCATCTATCCATCCATCCACTTATCCATCCATCTATCCATCCATCCATCTACCCATCCATCCTTACATACATGTTTATGGAGTGCTCACTATGGACTAGGCAATGTTGGGAACACAATTGTAGGAAAGACAGACGTGGCTCCTGACTTTATGAAACTTTTAGTATTATGAGGAAGACACAGTAATCACAGCCAATTGTTAAAAGCAGTATGGCAAGTCATGCTTTTGGTCCAGTCCTCATCTTGACTGGGGACCACACTGGCAGGTGCCTGGCTGGTGTGAGCCACATGGCAGTCTGGTTCCATCAGCCTTTGTGCAGCAGAGACAACTTATTTCCAGTGCATTAAGGAAAATGATACTGTCTACACCCAGTTTAAATTGTGGGCCAGTTTAAACAACTATGTTAGTTTGCTTAACACAGTATTTTGGTTTTGCATATGTATTGATTTTTCTAAGTGCCCCCAGGACACTGCCTTATGTGTCTTGGTGAGGGTGAAAATCGGTTGTCCTGCCCCGGTCATTTCATCCGGTGGTTTTCAGGCCAAAGCAACTGCACTGACGGAGATTTCCCTGACATCTGATTAAAGGTTGTAGAACACCCCGACTTATCGACTGACATTGCCCTCTTTTCTGACCTTTCTTTGCTATAAATAAGGCCCTCCCAGCCAACAGCACAACCAAAACTTCCATTCAAGATGCCCAGGACTTGAACACATCAGATTCAGTATCATAGAGTCAGTTGCAATAAGCCCTGGTGGACGGTGTTCTGAGTTGACTCAGAATGTAGCAGGGCTTAAAGCCAAGGCATCTCTTTTACCTTGCTTCTTATGATTTACATTTTAAGAAGCTTATGGGAAAGAATCTCTAAAAAGAAACATTTATATATAGCTTTCATATTAATATTTTATTATAATAATAATTGTAGCAAGCAGACATTTACTGGGTGTTCACTATGGGCCAGGAATTGTTTGAAGACATATGTTCTAAGAGTGTGTATATTCACTTAAATCTCACAGCAACCCCACGAGGTGGCCACTCTTGCATCCCGTTTACAGCTGAAGAAGCTGTGGCACACGAAGGTCAAGGAACTTGAGGAAAGTTGCAGAGCTATGAGTGTCAGACAGAAGATTTGAACCCAGCCAACTTGGCTCCGCAATCTGTACTCTGGACTGTTTCTCCTTTCTGCCTCTTGAGGGAACTCTGAAATACTAAAGTACTTAATGCTAAATCAATGTTTGTTGGAGCATGTATTGAATCACACGACTTCCTTTACATAAGTCTTTTCTCCACCCAGAAACTCTTTGAGGCCTGTTTAAATCATAGGCATGAAAGAGCCTGGAATGTTGTAATATGTGTTAGTAAGTTGAGATAGTACTTTAAACTTACATGGGTGCTTAATGTAATCATGCTCCAAATTCTGCAAAAATGGTGATCATTTAACTTAGGATTCTAATAACTAAGAGTAACCACAGCATAAAAAATTTAACTTCACCCATTTAAAATTTCACCTACTTAAATATAATAGGCCCACTAAAGTAAACAATAGTTAAATGTGCAGTTTGGCATGGCTCAGGTTTCTTTATGGAGTTAACCAGGAAATTTGAACTAAATCCTTGTTGTATTTTGACAAATTTCTCTATTGCCTACAATTTATTTCAAAATAATTTTTATACCAGTTTAATTGTTAATTGTTTGATAATTGTTTTCAAAAATACTTTTTTTAACTACAAGACAAAAAAGTAACTATGAAGAATATGATAAAGACTTTAGCTGAGAGAGAGAGATGTGAATTACTTGGGAGGAATCCACTGCATTATCTTTTTTATTATTCTATATTATTTAATTTCTTTAGTATTCTTCCTGCCTTCTCCCTCCCTACCCATGCTCCATACACATACACATATGCCACACACACGCACACACACATGCGTGCATGTCCAGACCCCCAAAATCCCAGGCACAGTGTTAGAGAGAATAAGTGCAATAGTGGAATGGGAGTGGTGGAGAGCATCCGTTCTTAATGGTCGAGTCCACGTCCTGGCAGTGGGGATGGGCATCCAGTCCTACTTCCTGTTCCCTTCCCAGGCTACTTCATAGCATAACTGCCTTGCTTGTGCAGAAATAATCAAATAAGCAAGTACATGCATCAAAAAGTAAAGCATAGGTCTTTGTTAGCAGCTTTGATGCAAAGTCACAAAAAGAATTGCTCTTATAGTTTTGTTGATTTTTTTTTTCTTTGGTGCTGAACCCCAGGAACGAACCAGCCCCTATAGTCCTTTTTGTTTTTTTTAATATCGAAACAAAATTTTTACTGTGGTAAAGTACACATAAACTTACCCATGTTAACCATCTTTAAGTGTGCAGTTCAGGTGTATTAAGTCCATTCACATTGTTGTTCAGCGTCATCACCATCCATCTCCAGAACTCTTTATCTTGCAAATCTGAAACTCTAGACATGAACGGGAACTCCCCATTCCTTGCTTCCCTCAGTCCCTGGCAACCACCATTCTGCTTTCTGTCTCTATGACTTTGACTACTCTAGGTATCATATACAAGAGGAATTATACAGTATTTGTCTTTTTGTGCCTGACTTCTTTCCCTAAGCATAATGTCCTTAAGGTTCATCCATGTTGTAGCACATGTCAGAATTTCCTTCCTTTTTGCCACCCCCTATAGTCTTAATAGGCCATGATTACTATAGATCCTTCCTACTTTCACAAGTTATTCTGCTCTGGAGCAATCTCTCACCTAGGCCGTCTGCTCTCAACTTTATTGAAAACAGA
This sequence comes from Mesoplodon densirostris, assembly GCF_025265405.1. NCBI lineage: Eukaryota > Metazoa > Chordata > Mammalia > Artiodactyla > Ziphiidae > Mesoplodon > Mesoplodon densirostris. The sequence goes on along the minus strand of NC_082662.1, from coordinate 126,018,081 downwards.
AACTGCCTCCTTTCCTCTGCTTCACAGCCTTTGAATGTGCCTGTGAGGAGTGCACTCTACTGCAGTGTGCTGTTGCCATGTTTTTCAGGGATCTGCACAGACTCCCTCCCAAGTGACCTGCCAGTAAAGTAAATAGGAGAGGCAGGGGTGTGAGTTTCTACCTCTCTCCCTCTAGTGGGGCTGCTGAGGTACCGACAGTCTAAAAGATTGCCCTGGATCTGGGGCTGCCCGGCCTTGCAATAGAGGGCATGGGGGCAGGTATTCTGAGCCACTGCTGTGTCTGGTTCATATTTTTTTAATGCAGAGACCCCTTACAAATTGTTCTTGGAAATAACTTACTTAATGATTTCCTCAGATTTCAACTATACTAAATAATTTGTTAAATAAAAAGAAATATTGATATTAAAGGGGAAAAAAGAAATTACTTCCATTAGCAAACAAAGCTTCCATTCAAATTTAATTAACCAAGAAGCCCCCAAACCACAGAGTGTGTCACCCAGCATTGACAATTAATTAGCTTTGCTCTGAGAGAGCTACAGGTATTGGGCAAAGAGTTATGGATTAAAGGCTTTGTTTTCTTTGCAAACGCTGTCCATTTCTAGCCATCACACCTTGATAGCAGCTCGCTGCTTCAGGAAGCAAATTATATCTGAAGTATGTAATTTCATGTCAGTTTTTAATTTTACATGATCAAAACATGGGAAAAATGAAAATAAAGCACTGTTTCTTTGAAAATAAAGACATTAAAAGTGAACAACAGGGCTTCCCTGGTGGCGTAGTGGTTGAGAGTCCGCCTGCGATGCAGGGAACACAGGTTCGTGCCCCGGTCCGCGAAGATCCCACATGCCACGGAGCGGCTGCACCCGTGAGCCATGGCTGCTGAGCCTGCGTGTCCGGAGCCTGTGCTCCGCAACGGGAGAGGCCACAACAGTGAGAGGCCCGCATACAGCAAAAAAACCACAAACAAACAAACAAAAAGTGAACAACACAACTGCTTTTCAATTTCTTATGCTTTACAAGATAATTTTCTACCAAATAGCTAAGAAAGATAAATATTAAGGAAAACTAGGGAATTAGTGGTTACCCTTGGCTTTTAAGTGGGCTCTCTGTTTACAGTAGATCGTGCAGTTTCTTCCTTTGAACATTACATTAGCATATGTATAAATGATTTAACTAGAAACTACTGGCATTAGCATCTAAAAGGCCACATGATGTAATGAAAAGAACATTAGATTCATTAGATTCTTGAAATCAAATTATCTAGAATATGCGTATTCCTTGAAGGAATCATAATTTTAGTTGGCTATTTCTTGCAATTTAGTAGATATCCATACATATATTATGGACAATTGTTTCTCTGCAGAAAAATCAGACACTGGCATTCCACAAGGAATGGGCTTTAATTAGCCTATGATTGTCTTTTTCTCTGTCTTTATTTATAAGCAACTGAAATAGCTAGATTGTAGATACATGGTTTTTATCAATTCCATTCAAGAAGACCAGCCAATTCTCAATTATTAATGTTCGTGAAAGACAGCAGTACTAGCAATTAACTACAGAAAACCCGAACCAACTTTTTGGGGATGGATTTTTAAACTTACAGTTGCACTGACTTGGGTCTGGTGGCCTAGGTGTTTACTGTTCTTTTTTTAATTTATTTATTTATTTTTGGCTGTGTTGGGTCTTTGTTGCTGCGCCTGGGCTTTCTCTAATTGTGGAGAGTGGGGGCTACTCTTCTTTGCAGTGTGCGGGCTTCTCATTGTGGTGGCTTCTCTTGTTGCGGAGCACGGGCTCTAGGCGCACGGGCTTCAGTAGTTGTGGCTCGCGGGCTCTGGAGCACAGGCTCAGTAGTTGTGGTGCACAGGCCTAGTTGCTCCGCAGCATGTGGGATCTTCCCGAACCAGGGCTCGAACCCGTATCCCCTGCATTGGCAGGTGGATTCTTAACCACTGCACCACCAGAGAAGCCCTACAGTTCTTTTAATTTATTCACTGAGCCAGCCCAATTTGCAAAGGTCTGGCTCTGGAGGAGGTTAGAAGCTCCCTGGTTTCCCTGGTACTAAGCAGGCTCTGGTTGGGCAGATCAGGCCAGGGACCTAAAGCTCTGCAGCAGGAAGCATCCGGTCAGAAGGGACTGATGGCCAGACGGTCAGTTGGCACAGGGAAAGGTGCATGAGGACCTTAGTGCACATAAGGAAGAAAGACAAGGAGATCCAACCAGGCTGGGGCAGAAGGCTTCTAAGCTGAAGTCAAGTGGGCAAGCAGAAGCCAAGATGCAGGCGATCAGGAAGCCAGGTTAGGAGTCTGGGAAGACCAAGACCAGGGTTTGGCACAGGCTATATAGCAGTATCAGGAGTGGGGAGAATTGGAGCGCAGCTGGGGCTGAGTCCTCAAATCAGGTGCCTGGCCACTGTCACCAGGTCAGACAGCAGGCAAGGCTGTGTCCCACAGCGATGGGGCAGTGTGCTTGCCCTGTGCTTTACCCTCACGTGGCCTTATCCAGGGCATCTGTAGTCAACACCCTTCAAGCAGAGTGCCCTGGAGGCGCACCTCCAGACTTCTGTGCCCGTTCTGCTTTTTCCCTACTCGGTAAAGTTCTTAGGAGTGTTGGAGTTGGAGTCTACCGCGCCAGATCAGCAGGCAGGAAGAAAGTGTAGCCTTGCGTGTCTGCGTGGAGACAAGTAATGAAATAAAGAAGCTAACAGCTATGGAGTCACGAGCTAAAGTGTATGTCACATGGCATCAAAGGCAGCTTACAAATCAGCAGTATGTTCCTTTAGACTTTTATATTACACATCAAATGAGAATAAGTTTTGGTTTATTCGATCCTCCAGTGTCCTTGAAAGAGTGGGGTGCTCTCTCTTAAAATATGAAAGATTGATGAGTCCTGAAGCAAATTGCATTTTGCTGAGGTCACTGATTCTCAGAGACAGAACTTCCCTGTTTCTGACATGTTTTCCTCTAGGGCTTGACCAGAGCTGGTTGTCTCAGCAGTGTTCGGGTCTGACTTACCAGGTTTGCTGGACACACAGAAATAGAAAAAGAAGGCCCACATGTCCTCAGGCTGCCAAAAGAGTGCAGCCCCAACTTGTCAAGTTCTGGATGAGATTAAGTTCGTTAGGAGTTCGTTGGGAACCTCCTCTTGGGCCCTGGAACCTTAGCCTCCTGCAGATGGCGTCTTGGCCATTAGTGGAGGCGCTCCCTCAAAGCCCCCGTCACATGAAATATTAAAGGAAGCTGCCAAGATCAGCCGTGATGTCTGGTATCCCGCTGCCATGCGGCCCGAGGTGAGCAGAGCTTGGGAGACCACAGAGTACTGAGCAGCTGCTGTATAATGAGCTGAAAGGGCTTAACCCCTGGCAAGACAAGTGGAAGAGTCTTTCTTAAAATGCTCCAAATCCCAGTAGACAATGAGGAAACTTACCTGAGCCCTGAGAAACCAGAGCATCAGAGAGACGGAGACAAAGGGCCTTGGCAGGTCATAGATTCTGCCACTGACACCGTTTTTATTTAGTGTTCCTAAAATCCAGATTTCCACAGCCAGGAAATAACAAATTCATGCTTTGTACTCTTGTTTAGCCTTCCATGCCAATGGCTAATTCTTTTATTATTAAATATCTCCTGCTTTATTGGGTGTATGAAAGTGTTTCTATTTTCACATAAGGAGCTTGTCTCAGAAAACACTTTCCTAGGAACCTGACTTTCAGCAAAGGAGAAGATTTTACTTTGAATAGCTTCTGTAAAAAAAAAAAAAATTAGTTTATGAATGGGCTCCTTTTCATCCCGTTGTTTTTGCCTTTAGTCATATTTTCATTTACCCATAACATTCTCACTTGGACCATGAAAAATCCAGAAACGAATGGATTAGCAATATTCACCAACAGTATGGGTTTCAAATTTTGCTTTTTACTTTTTTTGCACCTCTAAGCATGAGTGAATGATGTGCAGTTCAGGGAAAGCTTCCAGCTTCTCCAAGCTTCTCTTTCTCGGCTGCTGGGGAGCCAAGAGAAAGTTCTGATTAATGTTGGGTGGTGTGGATTCTTCTCATTGCCACAATTTAGAAATAGACTCTTGAACACAGAGCAGCTGCGGGGTGACTCAGAGATGACTTGAGTGACATGCATAGCCTATGGATTGCATAGTTCTTTTGTATATAGTTGTCATTCAATAAATATTGATTGATTGATTGAGTTTCCAGAACACTGTGATGCATTCTAAGCAGCTTCCAGCATTCTTTTTGTGTCTGTAGAGGGAGAGGCATGAGGCGGTGGAGGATGGTACCTAGAATGGTGCCTGGTGGTGGTAGCTGTTGTATTGTAACTGTCATGCAAGGACTCCCTCCGGGTTGGGACCGTAGGAACAGAGAAACCATTTTCATATAATTTGCCTTTCACATCCTAATTCTGGGCATGACCTGACTCACTCAGCTGAGACATTTTCCTCCTGTGATGTGAAGGTATGTTGCTAAGCAACTGGATCAGTAATTGGTAAATGCTTATATATGATTTGATTTGAGTTACATACAAAAATATGTAACTGCTTTTTCTGTCTTCATTTTTAGGCAAGTGATTATCATTTGGTTTTATGTTGCCCAAACAAAATAAAATAACTGCTCCTATGTATCAAATTGCATAACAGCATGAAGTGGTAGACCGACCCTGAGTCTAAAGCAGAAAACTCAAATCCTAGATCCCAGGTATGAAGATCACTAGTCCTGTGACTGTGGATAAAATCTGGTAACTTCTGTGCCTTCATTGCTTTCTAAATCTGTAATTTGTGGTACAAACACCTTCTGTGCTTGCCTCATAGGGCTGAGTGTGATGGATGTGACAACGTGTACAAAATGCTTTAGAAAGAGTAAAACATTCCAAGGTCTAAGCATTTCTAGAACTCCAGATACATAGTCTTGGGACTTTGCATATGTTGGTGTAACTCCAAAGGCTAGATCGATTAAGAAGCCTTGAGTGGAGGCTTCCCTGGTGGCACAGCGGTTGAGAGTCTGCCTGCCGATGCAGGGGACATGGGTTCATGCCCCGGTCCGGGAAGATCCCACATGCCGCGGAATGGCTGGGCCCGTGAGCCATGGCTGCTGAGCCCGCGCATCCAGAGTCTGTGCTCCGCAACGGGAGAGGCCACAACAGTGAGAGGCCCGCGTACCGCAAAAAAAAAAAAAAAAAAAAAGAAGCCTTGAGTGGGTGCACACTTTGCAAAAAGGTACAAAGCTATGGGGCAGGAAATAAGCTGCAGAAGAAAGGAAATACGTATGGACCTTCAGTGAGTTAATAAGTCAGTGATGGAGGCAACACTAATGGCATCCAGAAGGAAAGACCACACTGCAGAGCAGCACCTCATTAAGTGTTACAACGTAAGACATAGACTCTCAAGACCAATTGCTGAGGCCTGAAGTAGTTGATGAGAGCAACTTGTAGAAGCTTTGATGAATGGGTAAAATTTTAAGAGAAGAATACGGGCAAATTCATGGAGATTATCACTATGGGTTAATGCCGTGCAGTAAGTTGCAAAAATCAATCCATTTTCAAATTATAATAGTGTCTGGCTGTACTGTTTTAACACAATATTGTTTGAGGTTAACGGTCAGCCATGTTTTGTCTCCTAGCAGTAAACATTTTATTTGAAGTCATGTCATGAATTACCTTCCTACACTAATGAAATGGGTCATTTACATAAAAATCAGAAAAACCCCAAGACCCATATGCTTTTCAGTCTCTGGAGACACGGAAATGACCTCAGTGACAGCCAATTAGAAAATGGAAAGATGAAGGAGGACGCTCTTTATTCCCTGTTTGGAGAGTTTCCAAAATGACTAACATGTTTCATGGCAGTGCCAGAATACTTTTAAATAGGTGTTATTGCAAAGTGAAGCATAACTGGTATTTTTTTCCATATAGATGGATATCTTAATTGTTTCCAGAAGCTTTGCCTCAGACCACTGGCTCTTGTCATATATCCTCCCTATTTATAATGTTTTATTTTCTTCTACCCCTGTGTCACTGACCCCATGGATTTCCTGGGAGCTGCTGTGATCTGTCACGTCATTGCTCATTATCAGACAGTCTTAATCCTCAGAGCATTGAAATATTTTTTCATGGCACATAAGCCATCGGAGCCCGGCCATTGTCACATTCAATTGCAGCCTGGATTGTCTTTTACCTGCTGACGGTGGCGATTTTACCACTCTCATCCCGCTCCTGGGTCAGGACCCTCTCTGGGCAGCAGATGTGGCGGTTCTGAGGGCCTTACCCTGCCCTCCTCTTGAGCAGTTTTTCAGTTGATATCTCACCAATCAATCGCCCGGGTCCCATTTAGTAGAGCTTGCATGACCTCTTAATTTTTATAAACCTTTTACCCACCTATCCAAGCATCTCACGGTCGAACACAACCCTCAGACAGGATGAAATGCTTTCAGGATGTGGTCAGCAACACATGGTGCATAGAATTTTTTAAAGGATAGAGAATTCTTAAAAAACGACTATACTGCCTGATATTCCTGCCTGGTATTCTCTAAGGAAAGTTCTAATTTTTTTTTTTTTACATCTTCTTAACCCTAGAGATACATATGCTCATTTTTTAAAATTAATTAATTAATTAATTTTTGGCTGTGTTGGGTCTTCGTTTCTGTGCGAGGGCTTTCTCTAGTTGCAGCGAGTGGGGGCCACTCTTCATCGCGGTGCGCGGGCCTCTCACTGTCGCGGCCTCTCTTGTTGCAGAGCACAGGCTCCAGACGTGCAGGCTCAGTAGTTGTGGCACACGGGCCTAGTTGCTCCGCGGCATGTGGGATCTTCCTGGACCAGGGCTCGAACCCATGTCCCCTGCATTGGCAGGCAGATTCTCAACCACTGCACCACCAGGGAAGCCCCAAAAGTTCTATTCTTCATGAAGCTAATAATTCTTAAAATGTTGTTAGGTCAATATATTAGTAATCCCTAGACACTAAGCGTGGTAGACCCCCAACTTAAGTCTCATGGGACGCACTTAGAATGAAGCGCTTTCCGTTTAAACACTCCGTATTTCTGAAAATGCAAGGTCAAATAGTCTATCACACAAATGCAAAAAAAAAAAAAAGAGAAAAGTCAGAAAAGCCCCAAAAGTTTCCCTTCTGATCTGTATAACGGAGACCTAAGACTCTCTCCCACCTAAACCAATTAAATTTACTAGATAATTACTTGCCTCTTTCTTTTAAATCCAGGTAGATCTGGCCAATGAGAACAAGGAACTGTCCCATGTGAAGGCCATCTCAATTCTAAACTGATTCCTGAATTCAGATGGCATCACATTGATGTGTTAGGATAATTGTCTCCTGTATGAGATGAGTAAGGCAATGGAGAGAAAGGGTAGATCTCAGAGCAAAAATCTGAGCTCACTTGGTTTAAATTCTTGCCAAGTTCACATCATTGCTCCTCTCCTCACAAGTCTGATACTGCTTTAGCATGGCGTCACTTCCTTTATAGGAGTTTAGTGAATATTAATTTCATCCTGCTAGAGAGACCACCTTTTTTTCTTGAAATAAGGTTCAGAGAATTAAATGAAGCCCATGGATATTTAAAGATGTGTGCAGGGATGAATAGCTCTAGGAAATATGTGATACTGTCCGTGGTAGGAATGAGACAAGTGAATATTACTTATAATAGCTTTTTAGGTTAATTTTTTGTTGTTTAAAATCTTATAAGACAACCCACTCATCTGTCCCTTTCCTTATGAAGAAAACTTGTGTAAGGCATTAATAACACAAAATACACTTCTAGCCCAAATGTCTTTTCCTTTTCAATTCTTTCATGATTGCTTCTCCTTTATGTCACTGAATAATACAATTATACATGAATGATTTCTGTACTTCAACCTTCTCCTATCTGCGTGTCATTGAAGTACTATATAAAAAGATCAGAAAATGCTGACTTCCAAGAAATTGGAACATATAAAATGGAGATCAAACAGTTGGTTATGATGACGTCAAAATTAAAATAAAATGTTCTTATACACTATATAGCTCTAAAATGTGATTTCTAAATTCTAGAATTCTTCTAATGCATTTATCTTATACATCTGTTTTAAGAAGAAAGTAATTTTTTTATGTATTCTCCAAATAATTTCCTGCATTACTATTTTTCTGCATTGAAGCCAACAGAGGCTTCCCTAAATGAAATAGAGGTTCCAAGAATCATTTCAGAAACTGCATTGGAAGAGATTTTGGAAATCATCTGATGTTCCCAATGCATGCTTTCATCTCCCTGACATTCACTGTAAAAGGTTTTGTAGCTACTACTTGGACACTTTCAATGACAAAAGCTATTTCATGAAGCAGACCCATCACTAACGGGTTACTCCAATTTTTAGAAAGATGCCCCTTTCACTTATAAACCCTCAAATGCCTTTACATTTCACCTGCCTGTTTTGCTGCCTATTCAGAGATGATCTGGAGCAATATGGGGCACAGAGACCTAGATTCAGTCTCAGCTCCACCACGTATTATATTCCTCCAAAGTACCATCTATTAAGTACTTCCTGTGTACTAAACCATTTACCTGCACTCATTTAATTTTCATAAAATGTCTGTAAGGGTAGAAAATATTTTTGCTCTATCTTACAGTGCAGAAACTGAGGCTTGATAATAATATGTGTAATAATAATATTGATGATGATAGTATTGTTGAATGCCGACTATATGCCAGGTGCTATGCTAGGCCCTTTACACACATTATAATCATTATCAGAATTTAAGTAACTTGCCTATTATCTACCTAGTATCTGAAGCAGCTGGATGTTCAAATTCAGGTCAGATAGTCCAAGGAATCTGGATTTAACTCTTTAAGACTCATTTCTTTGTCTGTTAAATGGGAGTACTATTATTATTTTCCTCACAAAGTTTTCTGAGATTCAAAATGATGGCCTATGAAGCTATCTGGCATTATTGCTTGAAAAATACTTCCTGCTACATGTTATTTATTCGTTTTTTTAAAGACAGATTTTTAGAAAAACTCTTCCTTCCCCTTTCTCCAGGTTTATATTCTCCAGGCTAAATGTTCCCAGTTCCTTCAATCTTTATTCACGTCATTAAACACGCAGATACGACAGTCTGCCCTGTTGGAACTTACATTCTAGAGAGGAAACAGACAGTAAACAATAAACCCGATAACTAAGTAAATCATCTACTATGTTAGAAGATAGTAAGTGCCATGATGGGGAGGGTGGGTGGGTAAGGCATGCAGGGTAACTGAAATTAGGAGATGGTGAGTAGGTGGCCATGTAGCAATTACCCCCAAACCTAGTGGCTTAAAGTAGCAGTGATGGTGTATTACCTCTCATGGTTTCTGGAGTTCAGAAGTTCGGACAAGACAGAATGGGGATGTCTTACCTCTGCTCCACGGTGCCTTGGGCCTCAGCCAGAAGACTTGAAGGGTGGCACCTGGAATCATCTAAAGGCTCATTTACTCACATATCTGGTCGTTGACACTGGTTGTTCACTGGTTGTTCTTCTCTACATGGCCTTTTCCATATGGCCTGGGCCTCCTCATGATGTGGAAGCTGAGTGCCAAGGGTGAGAGAGACAGATAGAAGCCATATTGCTTTTTATAACCTAACCCTGGAGACCATACAACATCATTCCCACCATATTCTGTTGGTCAAGGCAGTTTCAGAGTTCTGCTTGGGTTCAAAGGGAAGGAAAATAGATTCCACCTCTCAATGGAGAAGTGTCAATTTCATGTCATAGAAGAGCATGTGGGAGGGAATACATGTTGGTGCAGCCATCTTACGGTCTGCTATGGTGTGCAGGGTAGGTTCATTGATAAGCTGTCATTTGAATGAAGATTTAAAGGAGGTAAGGGAGGGATATGTATGCCTATCTCTATCCAGGGCAGAGCATTCCAGGCTGAAGCAAGAGCCTGTGCAAAGGCCCTGAGGTGGGAGCATACCAGGAGTATTTGGAGGCTGTTATGACTGGAGCAGAGTAACTGAAGAAGAGAATAGTAGGAAAGGTGGGCTGGGACATATGAGGGAAGATATACAGAAGGCCTTATAGCCCATTGTAGTTACTTTGGCTTTTACTATGAGATGAGAAGGAGGGTCAAAATGGAGGGTCTTGTCTGGTTATGTTTTAAAAGAATCAGTCTGGCAACTGTGTGGAAAATAGATTGGGCCAGTGCAGTGGGAGGTGGCAGGGAAGGTAACAGAAGAAGAGAGACAAGTTAGGAGACTACTGCAGTAATCCAGGCAAGAGAGGTTAGTGGCTCAGACCAAGACAATATCAGTAAAGGTGGTGAGAGGGATTAGATCATAGATCTATTTCAAAATTATAGCCAACAGATTTCCTGATGGATTGGATGTTTGGTGTGAGAAAAAGAGGAGGCAAAGAGGTCTGGGCCATTGTAAGGATGGAATTGCCATTTTCTGAAATAGGGAAAGCTAAAGGCATACAGCTTTTTAGGAAAAGATCAGGAATTTAGCTTTAGAGATGCAAGTTTAAGATACCTATTGGATATCCGAGTAGAATCGTTTTAGTGTGTTTTTGTTGTTGTTTTGTTTTATTGAGGTATAATTGACATACAACATTATATTAGCATCAGGTGTACATCGAGATTTTTATATTTGTATAAATTGCAAAGTGATCACCACAATTGGTCTAGTTAACATCTGTCACCATAGATGTCCTGGCACCTAAAGAAGAAAGTATAAAAAAGTAGAAGGATATTGTCAGTGCTCTGATTGGGCAGGTAAGATGGGGCTGAGAACCATGACATTTAGCAATCGTGGAGGTCATTCATGACCTTGACAAGAGCTGTTTCAGAGGAGCTAGGGGCCACATGCCTGACTGCAATGAGCTTATAGGCAAAGGGAGGAGATGAACTAGAGAATGCAAGTATAGACAACACTTTCCATGAGTTCTGCTGCAAAAATGAGCAAGGAAACAGAGCAGTAGCTGCCTGGGTAAGAAGAATGAAGAGAAGGACTTGTGTTTTCTTTTTCGAGGTGGGAGAAATAATAACATGTTTATATGCCTTTGGGAATGATGCAGTTATACAGTGAAATTTTGATGTTATAGGAAAGCGAGAGGGAGAGAGTGGGGGAGTAAAGCACTGGATTGCTGTTCTTGGGAATGTCCTTCATATACTTTAAGTTCAAGGACCCTCACTTTCCTCCTCTGCAGGGTCTATGTGGGGAGAGTAAGTGGGCATGGGTAGTAGAGACAAGAAAAAGGAAAAAAAAGCCAGCAGGCTACTACCTCTTCTGAGCTGCCTTTGAGTGTCACACCTCCTCTCTGTCTCCACATTTGGACTGGGAACCCGCAGCAACTCCTTGGTCCTTTTGCCACCATCCGAAAGAATCCTAATGTGAATGGACAAACACCACCTTTTGGTTCCTAGCAGATCATCATCTTCCGCCTTCTTTCTAACTCTCCTTTGCCTATAGGCATCCTGACTTGAAAGCAGTAACCGGTTGCCGAGCAGAGGCGTGAGTGTCAGAAGAATGCGATGCCCACACCCACCTCTGGATGAGTCACAGTTTGTTCAGGGAGAGAATCTCACAGAATAATGAAAACTGCCAAGAGATGCGCCAGACCAGTCACTGAACAATTCCACTTCACCTTTAATTTTAGAGGGACAGCATCAGGAAGAGTGACAATGAAAGCATGAGAAAAAATTACTCCTGGTTTTTTCTTTTTGCTGTTTGGGAAGAGAAAGCATTGTGGAAATCTCCTTCTAGTGCCTTCATTTTTCATCATCCTACAGTAGAGTCACCATAGAGGTCCCTAAGTTTGGCACATGGCATTGGGACCGTTTGGGTATCATTCCATCAAAATCTGTCATTCCTCATGCATCCCATTCCTCTGTATTTCACTCTTGTGAAATAGATGTTCAGTTTTACAGCTAAGGAAAATTAAGCTTTGAAGTGGTAATTCTATTTGCTGTATTTGTGCAGTGGCCATTTTGTAGCTCAGGGGATTTGTCAAAAGCACGGCAATTACTGATACAAAATTAAAGTTAACCAGTCCAGAGCTTAAGATTCAGATATTAAGATGGAAGTTGGGGGGAAGGGGGTACAAACAATGCTGATTTAATCTTTTTGGCCTGCTTTGCTTATGGCCTGTTATGCAATTGGTAAGAACACAGGATGGATTGTAAGGTTTTGATGTGTAGAATAAAGTCACGGTAGCCAATTTGTTTTAAGCAGCAGCTAAAATGTTTAATAACCTTTGGTAAGGAAATTGGAATTCTCAGAACATGAGTATAGTGTGAAAAACACCAAGAATGAACCCAGAAGTGAGTATGTTACAGTCTGAAATGCCTTTGCCTGATTTTCCCTTCTTCTCTATGATAAGATTGTCATGTTTTAGGTGTTGCAGAACTCTTGAACGATGGAAGATGTGATGAACAATCAATGTTATTAACGATGCGGCACCTTCCCTCCCACCTTTCTGTTTGCGTCCTCTGCCACCTTTGTGGGTTCTGACTGTATCACCCCTTGCACTTGCCCACGAACTGCATTTTGTAGTGAAAGACCAACCTACGTAAAAACCTGTTTTCCGCATGAGTCACGCCTAGTCTCAGAACCCTACACCTTGGCTGGAGTTTATTCTGATTGGGTGTTATGTTTCTAAAACAGTTTGATTTGTATTTCCCCGTTGCGCTGGGGTGTGCGTTTTTCTTCCACAATCACATCCACAGCATGCCTTGAGTGGTCACCGTGTGGTTCTTCCTCAGACTGGTTTGGATTTTACAAGGTGGTAGAGTTTCTAAAAAACTCCTAAGGTCTCTCACACTGGAGTTTATATCAGAAGTTATGGAATGATTAACCTAGTAGGTGCTGTGTATCCCCAAAGATGGCCAGCTTTATTCATGCTTAAGCTGAGTGTTCGTGGATAACCAACAATTCTTTGTAGATCGCAGCTGCAGGACCGTGCAATGCTGTGGTGTCGCTCTGCCGTGTCAGTGATTGGGCAGCTCCCTGGGTTCACTCGGTTGCAGTCAGGGGCTACCACCAGGCACTCGGAGGAAGAAGAGAGAACCGTTTAGCCGCAATCAGAACTAGGGGCTTCTTTAAGAGAAAGAACAGAAAGTGACCCTAGCATATCTGATTGTGAATATATACTTTTTGTGAATTGTGACTATACTTTTTCCTTTATTGTCTTTTTCTGGATTTTTCCCTGCAGAGCTGCCCAGAAGTTAAATCTATCTTCTAAAAAGAAGAAACATCGGCCTTCCACTTCTTCTCTTGCCGAGCCACCTCTCTTTGCCACCAGCTTCAGCGGGATTCTGCAGACTTCCCCGCCCCCGGCCCCGCCCTGTCTGCTGAGGGCCGTCAACAAGGTGAAGGACACCCCAGGCCTGGGCAAGGTAGGCACCTGTGCCGTGTGCCACGCTGGCTCTGTGTGTGGGGTTCTGCATCAAAGGCAAGGGCGAGAATGAGGTCTCGGTTTGTTTGCTAAAACAAGAAGGTGACAGGGAGAGAAGGAGAAGAAATGAAAGTCATTTGGAAGTACTGTAAAGTTTTCTTTGGTTACATATACTAGTAGTAAATTAAGACATTCCAGTTATTGGAGATGTGGTTTGATTTTGGCAGAAAGAAAACAGCCTTGTATTGTTTGACAGAACTGTACCCAATTAAAGAAAAGACCCCATAACACAAAAGACAGAGGCAGAGGCAGGAGAGACCAAGAGACACGGTATAGGAATAAGACATGAAGATGCTTTGTCACTTCCCTGGCACAATTTCATTGTTCCTCCCCTTCAGAGAAGTCACAAGTTCTACTTCTGAACCAGGCCGCTGGTGGGATTTCTGGGGAGGATTTTCTGTGTGCCATTCTAGCCAAGAAATGCAATTTTGAATTGTTAGAACTACTTAGAAAGAGATGGGGAACATTATGATGAGATGTAGAAACACCATCACGAGACCTGGCTCAGCTATGTTTGGGGTAACTTCATTTTTAGATGTCATCTCTTTTTTTTTTTTTTTTTTGCTGTACGCGGGCCTCTCACTGTTGTGGCGTCTCCCGTTGTGGAGCACAGGCTCCGGACGCGCAGGCTCAGTGGCCATGGCTCACGGGCCCAGCCGCTCCGCAGCTCGTGGGATCTTCCCAGACCGGGGCACGAACCCGCGTCCCCTGCATCGGCAGGCAGACTCTCAACCACTGCGCCACCAGGGAAGCCCTAGATGTCATCTCTTAACTGTCTCTTCTGAGATAAACGTCTGGGTGAAGTAACTTATGGTTTACTCTTCAATGGGTAAATAAGCTGTGACTTATAAAAACATTTAGTTGAAGAAAGCAGTGGCTGTTTTCTTTCTTTTACTTTCATCAGAAGGAGGATGGTACACACCACCTTGCCAGTTTCCCACCACCGACTTAACAGGACTCATTTGGGGAGGTTGCAAGTCTTGCTGAAGGGAGTGGCTGCTCAACTATGTGGACGAAGATTTTACTTATTTAGGTCACTGATTCCCTTTCCCCTTGACCCTCAACATGATTCTTCCCGGGTTCACGGTCTTCAGTGGCCTCAGCCTCACCAGTGGTCCTTCTGGAGTTTACCCCACACCCTCTGCCCTTCTTCCTTGGTGCTTTTCTCCTTTTTCTTGATGATTTCTCCTGCCTCCTCCCATACCCTCCCACCCCTCTATTTCATCACCCACTGGGAAAGTCCTAACTTGCTAAGTTACTCCTTCCAACAGAGTCTACATTTTAAGATTATTTTGAATAGAGCAATGTTTATTCTAACGGAAAGCATCCAGTCCTGGAATGTTTCATGGCATTGGGCGGGGCTTTCCCAGGCCCAGAGGTAAAGTAGGAGACCAGGCAGCCTGCGAGGGCTGCTCTAGCACCGCTGGCCAGGGAGGGAGATGGAGGAAACCACACGAGCAGGCCTCATGCAGGTGGGAGTGGCATCCCCGCGGGGACACACACACTGCGGTCATAGTGGATGGCTGAGAGGCTGCCTTCTAAGGAGGGTGGGTACAAGTAACTGCAGGGCTTTCAAAACTGTAGAAAACCATTGAATTGTGGTAAGGTACACATAACAGAAAATTTACCTTCTGAGCCATTTTTAAGTGTGCGTGGACTTTGGTTTTGCTAAGAGGAGTTTGGAACTTTGGTGCCGGAGCTAAACCGCCCTGGACACAGTGACATCGAATGTCTCCACTGCAGTCTCCTTCTCCTCTCCTGCTCTGAGTGACACCCTACTTCTCTTCTGAGTACATGTGAACCAATATTTAAATGCTGTCGCTCTAAAGAGGTACCAGACTATTAGCCAACCTGGAGTACTCATATACCCCACTAACGGCCCTGTCTGGGACACCTCGAAATGAACTGCATAAGAAACTATCTTCCTGCATCTGTAACAGTGGCCCAGTCTCTGGTTCCTAAAAGGGTTGATGCAGATACGTCTTCAGGTGGGCCTGGTCCCCAAGCCTTCTGTCCCTTCCTTCCCCCATCCCTACCCCGCTCCCTGGAATTCTGAGACAAAGGGATCAGGGCACCAGGCAGGGACTGAACCAGCAGGAAGACTGTTTCCAGCCAGGGTGACCTGGGACTTGCACGAAAATAATCTAGAGGCACTGGTCTAATCTTGGTTTCATGATGTACTGTATGTAGTGGCCAGTTAGAAGTATAATTATAAGTAAAATAAGCAGCATAAGACCAGGTATAACTACAATTAATATTATAATTATTTAATTATAATTAATTAATTATAATTATATAATTATAATTATATAATTATAATATTATAATCATTCACAGACTAAAGCTTGCAAATCACACACTTATTTTTTTAACGTAAAATACTATCCCTTTCTCTCACTGGCAGTCCGATGTGCTTCTTCCAGTGGGAGAGAAAGGGTGATATTAACCAGGCAGGAATGCAGGAAGCCCGGAGTTTGTCTATGGAAGTGGGGTCACCAGACTGGGTGTCACAGAAGGTGGCAGAAGGTGTGACTTCTGTCTGACGAGTGGCCTCACGGCAGCTGTACTGCTGAGCATGGGGCTTGGGGCATTGGTGGCGAGAAAGTGACAGTGGGAGGGGGTGTGCTTTCTGGAGGGCAGTGTAATTATATACTTTTACTTGAGGATGTGTGATTGAAACCAGAGGTCCACAAGCACACCTACCATCATGCCTCATTCTGCTGAGACGTGTGCTTCACAGAAAGCCAGACGGCCTGGCCTTGACTCTGCCACGGAGGCACCAACCGTCTGAACTTGGTGGAGGCCCATTTCCCAGACTCATGCTTTTCCCACCCCGAGAGTCCACTACAACGAGGAACTGCATTCCTCTTATCCATATGGAAAAATCCCCATAGGTTTATCTCTGTTGCATAATTTACATGTTAACGTTTCAAAGAAATACAGTGGAGTTTCATATAGAACATAAAAGAACTGGCGCTATATAGAGATCATTATATCTGAAGTAGAAAAGCTTGATTGAACTGCCAAAAGCAACTTAATTATTTAACCTGGGCGGGACGGGGTCTGGCTCTTGAGGCGGGATGGGGAGCAAGCCCAGCGCAGCTGACGCCACTTCGCCCCACCTCTTATCCTTAACCACCAAGGACTTCCTCGGGAGACCTGAAGACAGGCTTTTGTGGGTTTGTTTAGAGCTCTCCTCTCATTTGTAGACAAGACAACTGAGGCCCCGATTTTCCAGTGCCTTCTGAGTCAAGCCCAGACATCAGGACCTGTAAGACACTTTATTCTCTTCCGTCTCACTGGGTGGCCTCTAGATATACGTGACCTTTAAAAATCTGAGTGGAGACAAGAATGTAATGGGACCATAATGGTAGCAAAATAAATTGGGAACCAGTCACCTCCATCCAGTGGAGAAGGACATGTGTCCCTTTTCAGAGTCATGGATGAGAGAGAAAGGGCAGTGACAGGCCATGGTAGACACACAGCGAGTCAGAGGTGCTCCACTGACCCCTCCTCTTGTCCGACTGCCAGTGATTTCTAGCAACAACTTCCTCTCTCCCTGCACCCCTTCCTCCACCCAGAGTCATTTCTGGCCACCAAGTGCATCTTGAGGCAAAAGCTTTTCTGGAGGCCACAGTGATGGAAGAACTTGGGGTAACTTCAGTGCACTTGGAGCTGAATCACAGCACACTCACAACACAGGAAACGCCTCAGAATCCCTAGCACCTAGAATAGTACTTGGCACACAGCAAATATTTATTGAGCACCTTCTATGTGTCAGGCCCTGTGCTGGGCTCTAGGCTTGCCCTGATGGACACACAGGCAGAATGCCTGCCCCGACAGCACTTATAATCTAGTCATTATAACAGTCAGCCTAGACATCTCACTGACTTGGACCAATATGAAGGACTATTTGACTTAAGGAAAAGTTGGAATCACAGACTTCAAATAATTCTGCCTAACTTTCGAGTTATATAAAGAAGCTATAGTACTAAGTGGTCTTGTAGAGACATTTTTAATGAATAGATAAAGATGATTAGTGGATCAAAGCAGCTTAGTCCCTGTTTATATTTCATGGGTTCGGCTTTATGTAAATGATATTTCTAATCTGTTTGAAAATGGTTCCTTCTCCTAAGCCAGTGAAAGCTCTTCATGAAATTTGTTTGCACAATTAATTAACATCCACGTTTAAGGTTCATTTGTTAGTATGTCAGAGATTAATGTCAGAGCTCTTAGTATTGGATTACAAGCTTCTAGAGCAAAGCATCTTATCTGTTTAACTCACTCAGTATTTGGCTCTGCAGTCCCACCACGGGTGCATAAATGCTTTTAAAGGTGAGAATGGTACTGGCCACAGTCACATTCATGATGATGACAATTCACCTTGTTAATTCTACTCTTCCTGGCAGTATTCCTGAAGAGAAATACATGAAACATGAAGGGAAAATGAGCCTTCTTTTCCTTCATAATCTCCAGCAATGCCTCAAAAAGATGGAATCATCAACACTCAGCCTTTGTTCCCCCAGATATGTTTTGGGAATATAAGCAAACTCATATAGGTGGATGCTAGCAACAAGAGAAGAGACTCTATAGAATTTGAAAAGATCATGAAAATTGGATGAAACAAACATGAATAATTATGGAAAATTGAGCTGGAGACAGGTTGAGGAGGGCCTGTCCTACTCGATTCACTCAGTGAATATCTGTAGACATACTGTGTTCCAGGTACTGCAGGAGGTGCCACTGCTGGGGACAGTACACAGAAGCTGGTTGGCTGCTCTGGGCCACATGCCTGCAAAGGAAGGGGGGTGTATATCCTGATCTCTATGAACTCTAGGCCCCTGTGAAAATGCCTGCCTGGCGTTCAGCCTCAGCCATCCCTCCTGAGCTACAAATGCTGTTTCCTTTTCCTGGGGACCCCTGCTTATCCCTAGTCTGGGTAGAAGAAGGGTTGTGTGGTATCCGTCACACTGGATCCCCATCGCCACTCATGCCCATCCATCTGTGCATTTCTGAAGTGCCTCACTGAGATTTCTCCTCTGTAGACAGTGCAGCCCCAAGGCAGACAATTCCGCAGAGTCCTTGGAGTTGCGATTTAGAAATAGACTTGCTTCTTTGGCGAAATTATCTTTCTTATGCAATAAAGGCTGGAGCCATTATTCTTTTTTCTTCACAGTCCTAGATTTTAAGTCATCTGCCTCTTATTTAGCACTACTTTACAAACCTGGTAGCAACATATTTTGACCTCTGTTAAAACATAAAACATATATTCTCTAAATAACATCTCTCCCGGCAACACACACGTATACACACACACCCCCTCACTCTCACTCACTACTTCGCTCATTTACTAGGTCCTATATTATCTAGGTTTAGTTTAATTCTAAACTTCCACTTATTTGGTAGTAAACTAATAGCATGGTAAAAAAATAAATGAACCATGTGTGCTTTTCAGTAGAGATTCTTTCCCTTTACAGATTTCTTAACGTTTTTAGAGCAGAAGTCATTCGATTACTAAACCCTTGTGACACTGTAAGGAAGAAGAAGCCAAGGTAACTGTTCAATTTATGTTCTCATTATAAGAAGGAAAGCAATAAGATAGAAAAATTAGATTAAAATAAGATTTTTTTAAGGTACGAATGTAGCTCTTATTCATTTGTTCAACAAGTAGAAATGGCTGATGTAGCTCTCTCTTGTTCAGGAAATGATGCCAGGTTATACCAAGGAGAAAATTTCATGCCTTCCAGCCCACCAAGGTCCGGGTTATTTAAATAGTATGCAAATTATCACATTCCTCATTATCATTTCTACCATTCCTCATCCTGAAGCTTTATCAGAGAGAAAAGATTTGAGTCAGTCTGTAACATTCATTTCAGGTATTCTAATGTGATGGAAAATTCTCGATCCCACTACTCACCAGTGATTACTCCCCCCTTACACACGCCAGACAGTAGAAAGGAATCGTGAGCTTTCTATTTTGGTGTGCTTTGGGGGGTGGGGAGAAATAGACTGCGTAAATAATACATGCACATTCATCAGGATAGCTGGCCTGATAGCTTTGAAAATTGAATTGTTAGCTCTTCTGGGAAATAAACTCATGTGACCTTCCAGTCCCTAATTGCAGTTCTTTTCTGTGCTCGGTTGGTTGTGGTTGACTCGGCTAAGCTCCTGTAGTTAGAGTTTGGTTTTTTTCTCCTTCCTGTCTTTATTATTTTGACCCTTCCTCCAACCTGCATCTGCAGAGAAAGGAGACTTAGGGGAAATGTTCTGACTCAAAGGAAAATGTTCTGACTCATTAATCTTCGCGGTTTCTTCTCCCCCAACCCCCGCCGCCGTGTATGCAGAGGTGCACGTACCTGTCCTAGAGCCCGCCCACCTCCGCCGCACATGCGCAGCATGATGCTCCGCTACCGGAAACCGGAAACCGGAGCTCAGGAGCTGCAGGTTCCGCCTCCCGGAGCGCTGCTTCTGGATCCTGACTGCGCGGCTAAGTGATGGGGAGAGAGGTTTTTTTCTACACCCCCCTGCCATGCCACTCTTGAATTTAGCAGGCTCATTCTTGCAAAGACAGGGAAGTATTAGGAAGATATTCTCCATTAAAGGCCACTGGACAGAAAAGTCGTGATAAACCACATGTAAAAGAAAGCACGGCGGCCATTGTTGTTCTTCATTATTAACATGAGAGCCTTTAAGACAGCTGACCAAGTTGTATGGATATAATTTTCTGTTGGCTTCATTATTAGGTCGAGAACGAGAAGGGTAAGGAGCACATTTCAGTTTTAATGACATCAGATTTCTGATAAGATGGCACATTATATATAAAATACTCGTTTTCTGGTTTTCTTTGCCTGAAATATTTACACAGAGCAAACTGTATGAAAGGACTCTTGGTTAAGCAGGGAGGAAGTTTGTACCCTTTCAATGCCAGATTACATAAAGGGCACACAAGAAATGTTGAGTATTTTAACGCAATTCTATTTAGTACTAGGCATCCTAACTGGGCATTCGGCACTTTGATGCTGAATGATAGAGCTGCATGATAGAGCTGTTGTAATGAGGCAGAAACACCAAGAGCATCTAAAGGACAAGACCCTGGTGGTCCTTGGCCCTGCTTAGTCCTCAAAACCTGAGTTGCCCTGAGAGGGTGACATCAGGGAGATGCTGCTGCCTAGTGCTGGCACTCTGGCGATGTGCAAGCACCATCAACATCCGTCACTGAGAAGTTTTCCCAAAGACCATCTTGTCCAGTCCTCCCACTGTGCATAGGAAGAAACTGAGGCCCAACAAGATGAAGTAACTTGTCAACCCATTTTTGTGGGAAAAGACAAAAATTTAAGCTTTGGGCTGTGAAAGATCATGAAAGTCATGAAGACTTTAAGGCAGAATTTGAGTGATTCTTAAGCTTTCCCCCCTTTTTGTGACTTTCAGCTTCATCTCTAAGACTTTTTTTTAGGTATTAAGTGGAGATGATAGGGGTGTGTGTGTGTGTGTGTGTGCATGCACACACATGCACATACTTGTGTGGAAGGAGGTAGAAGGTGATTTTTCTAAAGGGGCTTTTTAAAGGCTATAAACCTTTACCATAATTGGAGGATAGGTTTGGGGCCTCCCTGAATACCTGTAATCCCTAATTAGCATCCTGACTTATGGAATGAAAACACGAGATAAAATGAGGGAATTCTCTCTGGAATCAATGCCACTTTCTCAATTAAACAAAGGGCAATAAGATGGATGATAATGCCAGAATAGGGCTTTTGATCATCCTTTGTCCAAAAAACACATTTTAGTCAGGTTCAGCACAATTAGACAATTACTGATATCAAGAGTATGGGAACAGTAGGTATATTTTAAGCTAACATTTCTAACATCTTATCTTTCTGCGTCTTTCTCTTGCTAATGGCTGAAAGAGAAGTTAATCATGATTTGCTATAATTATCCCATTAAAATGGGATTGATAGTAATGTTTTATTAAAAAAAATGGTGAGTCCAAACTGCTGAGTTAATTAGAAAGTTGTCCTTTGTGAGTAGGAAACGCTCTTCTTGCCTACTCAATGACTAGCATAACAAAACATTTGAATTCCTTTCTAATGCTTCACTGAACTAAAATGTATCATTATGGAGGGGGAAAATTGTTCTGATACATTCTTAAAAGCAAAACATATTTTGCTTAGATTATTACATAGTTTCTGAAATAAAAATCCTCTAGCTCCTGACAGCCACAACATAAGACTCCCTACGTTCTCTCACATTGCTTTACAAGTTCAGGTTAGCTCTGTTCTGTGATGCTGTCTTCGTCCGTTTCAGCTACTATCACAAAAATACCATAGACTGGGTGATTGAAACAACAAACACTTATTTCTCTCAATTCTGAAGGCTGAGCAGTCCAAGGTCAAGGTTCTGGCAGATCTGGTGTCTGATGAGAGCTCTCTTCCTGATTTGCAGACAGTCACCTTCTTGTTGTATTTCACATGGTAGAGAGCAGAGAGCACAAGCAAGCTCTCCCGTCTCTTCTTCTAAGGACACTAATCCCATTCATGAGGGCGCCACCCTAATGACCTAATCACCTCCCAAAGGCCCCACCTCCAAATACCATCACCTTGTGGGTTAGGATTTCAATATATGAATTGGGAACAGGTGAACAAACATATGGTCCACAAACCAACCTCTAAGTTCCAGTACTGAATCTGAGTATTTGACTTTCTAGATGAAACAACAGAAATAGAACCATGGCAGTAGCATTTAGTGCTAGGGACAAAATTCCTTCCAAGTTTCTTTTCCTGTTCCCTTGGTCTTGCCTGTGTGTTCCATGCTACAGCCAACTATTCAGATAGAAATTTTGTCTATTTGCAGCTTAGTTGAGATCCCCATACCACCAACAATGAATATTTGGTGGATTCATTAGTGGAGCAGTGAACCAGCTATAGCTAATCAAATTGTGAACTTGATCTGTTCCTTGTTTTAAGTATTTTGAGAAAACATTTTGCCATATTTGTACCAGAAGGTTTTCAATGAAGGGCAGAGTTTTAAAAACCCAATCAGTAAAATACTCCCTGCACTGTGTCATGTAAAGCAGTGGAAAGTTAAAAATCACAGGAAATGGGAAAATCAGAGAGCAAGATTGTTGGTCTGCCTTCCCCCACTCCATCCCCCATTCTATAGAACACGGTAAAAGTAGCACCCTACAGGGGCCCCAAAGGACTCGAGAGCGAATAAAATGCCATTTAGACTACCACCAGCTACACAGCTCTGAAATCAGGCTGTCTGCTCTGGTTCTAAGTGCAAGTGGCCAGAGCCTGGGCAAGAATGGCACCAGAAAACTTGTTCTTGTCTAGAGGTCCTGCTGTTTCTCTGCTCAGCTTGTGCTTGGCTGGTTCCTGCCTATTCCAGGGATATCCACAGAAATGCCACTTCCTTGAGGAAGATTTCCCTGGTTAGGTGCCCCATTACATGTTTTCATAGCACCCAAAGTTTCTCTTCGTTGCATTCATCACCCTATAGATAACTGATCTCTACAGCTCCATGTTTAACAGGTCTCTTTATTGGCTGTAAGCTTCATGAAAGCAGGGCTATGTCTCTCTTGCCTCACTTTGAATCCTACCCAGGTGCTCAGTAAATAGTAGGTGTATTAGTCAGGGCTCTCTAGAGAAGCAGAACCAACAGGATACATGCGTGTGTGTGTGTGTGTGTGTGTGTGTGTGTGTGTGTGTGTGTGTGGAGAAGAGAGAGAGAGAACACAAAGTTATGGAGGCTGGCAAGTCCAAAATGTGTGGGAAGGCTGGCAGGCTGGAGACCCAGGGGAGAATCTGCTGGCAGAATTCCCTTTTCTTCCAGGGAGGTCAGTCTTTTTCTATTAAGACCTTCAACTGCTTGGATGAGGCCCATTCACGTTATGGATGGTCATCTGCTTTACTCAAAGTCTGCTGATTTAAATATTAATCTCATCTTAAAAATACCTTCACAGAAACATCTAGAATAATACTTGACCAAATATCTGGGTACTGTGGCCCAGCCAAATGGACACAAAAAATTAGCCATCGTACTAGGTGAATGAATGGATGGATGGAATCATGACCTGGGTCTCCATTCTGCAATGATGATCCTTCACATCTGTGTAAGGCTTGTGGCTTACACTTCCTTTCATCCGTATTGTCTCTCTTGATCTTTCATACAGTTCTAAGAGGTGGGCAGTAGGGGGCAGGGGGGAGTGTTAGGTCCTCCTGATGGATGAGATTCAGAGAAGGTAAGACACTTCCCAGAGGCATCACAGCTTTTCAGAGTGGATGGGAACACCCTACATCTTTGTTTCCAGTATTCTTTTCCTGATCTTACAACATATATTGTCCATTTCTTTGTGCCACTGAAACACCGTTCTGAGTGTTTCACAGGTATTAACTTGTTAAATCCTCATTACGAGTCTATGGGAAGGGTCTGTTATAATCACCCCCATTTTACATCGGAGGAAGCTGAAACAGATGTGAGGAATCTGCCCAAGGTCGTGTGCCTGGTCCATGGTGGGGCTGGGATATATATACGAGCCCTGGTTCTGGGACTTGTTCTCTGGAAGTCTACATGATGCCGTCTCTCTACACACTTCATATGTAGTCATTTGGCTTCAGCAAAGACCCAGTAAGCAGACGTCCCTGGCTGTCACAGGGCAACTGCGTTTGCAAGGTGGTGAACATGGGCGAGGCAGGCACCAGGGCATCCTCTTCTGCTGCCAGCATCCTGCCGCTGTCCTCTCCACTCATCATCTCAGAGAGCTTTTTAACTGTCACCATGGTGTTTTATCCCTTGTATTGAAAGTTCTAATGGTTTGGATTGTCTTGTGTGGCTCCCACTTCCATGCAGTAAGCAAGCCAGTGAAAGTAAACTAATATTCAAAATGATTTTTAAAAGGCCAAAGCAAACCGAAAAATGTCCTAAATTCCATGAGAGAAAAGTCCATTGTACTTTAGCCGTATTCCAGAATGACAACTCTGGGTCAGAGCTGGGTGGGACAGGACCCCTGGCGCTGACTTAACAGTGAATCTCATACTACACTATATTGAGCCACGTGGGTGACTGAGTCCCATGAAAATTCTGTGTCTAGAACACTAGCTCAGTGCCGATAGAAATGTTTGAATGTCGACTTCTGTTTCAGGAGGTATGTTGTAGGTATTTATTGAGCAGTGGTCTGTGGAGACAGTGCTGGGAGAGGCAGCACGCCCTGAACCCATCCTGCCTGCCCTCCCTGTCTGGCTTCTGCTCTTAATTTTCTCTCATAATGGACCACTCTCTCCCCTGTGTCCACACCCACCCCCTCTTCCAGAGCTGGCTAAGTGCCTGCTTTCGTCAGCATCCCATATCTATTCCCCAAGCCGGCTCCCAGGATCCTCTGATGTTTTGTACCATGTACTAGCCCTAGCACAGATTCCGCTCATTAACAATTTACTGCTTTATATTGCTCTCATTGTTTTATGGGTATAATTTATCTCCTCCACTGAGTGTTTAGTCGTGAGAGTGGGGATCTTGGTTTATACTGCTTTCATATCCCCATAAATGCTTAGCCATATAACAGGCTGATAGAACTTCCTGCACTGAAAGACATTAAAGTATAGAGTGTAACAGTCATTTTACGATTATTTTTCCTGCTTTGGCCTACACCATCCCTCATTCGTTTATCCATCATCCATCCGTGCATGTGTCTGTCCATTGGTTCATTCATAAGGCATGTATGATGTACCTGCTTTGTGTTAGTCACTTTGGGAATACACAGATGAGTTCAAAATGGTCTCTGTCCTTAAGGATCCCCAAAATTGCTATTTGGAAGAGTTAAAAATCATTCTTTAGGTAGACAACTCAAACTAAAAATACCTGTTATTGTTATCATCATTCATAAGGCTGAAATTTGTACAAGATAATTGGCTTCCTGGTGAGTTTTCTCCCTTTTTCCTTTTTACTGAATACACTGTCATATTCCTAAAGTATTCAGACTGCATTGTAATGACAGCTGATAGTGCAGCAGGCGGGGAAGGATGTACTTTTGTTTCGTTTTTAACACTTTGATGTACTACCTGCAATTTCGCTGCGATTAGTTCGTATGAATGAATCACAGTGGCGTGCAGAACGTTTGTGTTCCTACAGACTCTCTTAAAAGAACTCATGTGTCCTTTACTTACAGATAGAATTCCCCTGAAAGTATGTGATAAGGAAGTTGTACTCGTCCTCTCTGAGGTGGGCTGAAGCAAGGGGCTTTGTTCAAGGTCGTAGAGAAAGCCGTCTACCATCCTGAGTTATGCTCCTCCGTTACCTCTGCATTCTCCTTTCTGCTTTTATCACCGAGGGAGCCGCTTCCGACCTTTCAAAATTCCCATGTTGCCTGGTTTCTTTTGAGAATGTTCCTGTTAAGATATGAGACTAACATCGATGATCGGTGAGATTCTGAAGTTATCTTGAAAAATATGTGTACTCGAACGTGGTATAGTCTGGAGTGGGGATGAGCAGAGGGGACTAAAGGAGAATGAAAGGGGTTTGTATTAATTAGAAGTCTTTTTAGTTTCAAGCAACAGAAACTCAAACTGTCAGGAATGGGAAATGACTGGAGGGATGTTGGTGTCTATGGCCCCAGACCCGGGAAAGTCAGGAAGGCCTGGAGCTGGGTCCATTGAGGATCCAGGACTGTCTTTCTCTCTCTGCCTCTCATTTGTGCTTCCTCCACATTTTGGCTTCATTCTTCAGTTCAGACCAGCCTTGGCCCTCACACAGCTGCTGACAGCTCTAAAGCATCATTATCTTAGAGCTCCCACCAGCAGACCCCGCAAACTCCTGTGACCCTAAGCTCAAAATTCCAGAGAAGGGCTGGAGTTGGCCCTGATTTGTTGTGGGGTATAAAAAAGTGTCTGCTCCCATCGGAGTATCAGGATTGGAGTGAGGAGGATATGTCCAAGTAGAAGGAGATGCTGCCCCACAGCAGACAAAGGAAAGCCATCCTCTGCACTTTCAGAGGATTTGCAGGAAGGTTTAGTGAGCACTTAGGAAGAAAGACTAATGTAGGGGATGACATGCCTCAAATTCAGATGTGACCCAGTCAATAGTTACTGAACTTTTGAAATAAGGGTTTCTTTGGGAGTTCATTTTGTGGACCACTCATTAAGGGGTTTCTAGGGAAGAGTGACATGCATATTCAAGAGAGCTTAGAGAAAACAGAAAATAGGCATGAGCTTAGACATAACAGAAAACAGGCATAAGCTCAGAGAGTGAAATGGGGAGATGTGCATGGGGAAGAAAATCTAAGACCTTGGAGACCTCAGAGGAGGACCTCAGCATCTCTGTGGCAGGTGAGCACTGACAGTCTTGTGGTTCTCTCTGAAGAGACAGAGATGCAGCCCCGAGTCAGAGCTCCAGCTTGCAGGCAGCATTGATTCCAGATGAATGGTCTTACATCTACTAGTTAATGCTGGCCACAACCTGCTTACTCTGTAGAGCAACGATTGCACAAAAATGCCCAAATTTTAGCACATTAATCTTCATGAAAATGTTTTGTTTCTCTCTTTACCCCACTCCTACTGTGGCTCCCCACAGCCATCCCATTTCCCTAGTAGTGTGGAACTCACTGCCAGAAGGATGCACTCTCCCAAATTAACCCCATCTAGAAGTTACACTGTGAAACATACACCTGGAGGGAGGCTGTAAGTGACATCTGTCTCAATCTAGGCCATGGTCTAACTCCCAAGAAACACTCATTCAACAAACACTCCTGACTGCCTACTCAAAAGTACCAGGCATTGTGTGGAAGACACCAGCTGTGTAATATGAGCCAAAACAGATAGAGGGTTTTTTTTTTTAACTTTAGGTTTCCAGAATTTTCCAGATATCTTGGATAGTATCAATAATATGTGTTCATATATATTCATCTTTAGTTAGCAGAAAATCTTAACAGATTGGTAGATTTTAAGTGGCCTTGAATTGGCAGTCTGAGAGAGAATCCAGATCTCTTTGCAGAGGGGTAGCCAAAAGGAAGCTCTCACCATCTTCACTTTCTCCATTGTCATCGCCACCAGCAGTGCGATGAGTTAATGAAGTTGAATGCAGTGCATTGAAAGGAACATGGATTAGAGATGTGCGTCAGAATCCCAGCTCTCTTCCTTCATTTGCTGTGTGGCCTGAGGGACTTTCTTAGTCTGTTCAGGTTGCTATAACAAGATACCACAGACTGGGTAGCTTATAAATGACAGAAATTTTTTTCTCATGGTTCTGGAGGCTGGAAGTCCAAGATCAGGGTACCAGCATGGTCCGGTGAGGGCCCTCTTCTAGGCTGGAGACTTCTCATGGTATCCTTGCTTGGCAGAAGGGTCAAGGGAGCTCTCTGGGGCCTCTTTTATAAGAGCATTCATCTCATTCATGGGGGATCCACCCTCACAACGTAATCACCTCCCAAAGGTCCCACCTCCTAATACCATCATCTTTGGGGGTTAGGATTTCAACGATTTCAACATATACATTTGGGGGGAACACAGACATTCCGACCATAGCAGGAAGGGTTCTCTGGGTCTTAAGCTCGCTATTTGCAGAGGGGGGAAAATAATCATACTTTGTCACAGGGTAATAGCAAGTCTGCAACAACTGTGCTTGAGGAAGCAAAGCCTGCAGCTAGATTTGGACTGTGGGAGAGCCTCTTCTCATGGTCCCGTGGAGCTCAGGGCATGGTGGGATGTTCCAGACCAAGAAAGGTTGGGACTGAGATTTTCAGTGATCCATTGGTGTGGAAGCTTTAGGTGGGCCGTTCACGAGATGGGTATGGGAGATGTGAGTTCATATTTAGGTCTCAAATTAGACTTAAACCTATCAGGGGAAGAGGCACAGGTAAGATACAGGTATTTTGGGGGAAAGGTCCAGATTGAGGCCAATCTCAGAGGATGTCCATCCAACCAGAAGTGAGATATTTAGTCAACAGCCCTCCAAGTTTGAGGGGGAAAGGGGGTGACATTGAGGGGGGTAACACTGGGTTTCAGGGACAAGAAATCCATCTTGGATACTAAGAAGGCCCTTGATTCTTAGAAAACTAGGGTCCTAGGATCACAGCCAGAGCAGCCTGGAATGAGTGACCAACCACCTAGATGCAGGGCCAGCGGGTGACCACCTGCAACTTCTTAGGGTCCTCTTGTGAAGGACAAGAGTGGTTCCCAGGCCAGCAGGGGACTGAACTTGGATTGTGCCAACGGCTGCTCAAATTCTCCACCCCACTCCTGTCCAGCTGATCACATGGCTTCCCTTTTAAGCTCACCCTTGCCCTCAGCTGAAAATCCAAAACACTCAGCTGGGGGCTGCCTGGGGCTGCTTCAGCCCTCCAGCCTGGCCTTTCCCTGATGGCCCCTTTGGACCCCAGTGAACGGTTTTCAGTGCTGCAAGGAGGATGCTTCATCTCACTTCCAGGCCTTTGGACCTGCTCCCACATCTTCCTCCTTGGTTCTTAACTCATCTTTCTTCTTCAGGCTTGAATTTCGACGCTATTCTCCCCCGGAAGTTTCCCTTGGGCTCCCAAGCCTCTTGCTGTCCTCACAGCACCCGGTGGGCCTCCAGTTCAGTGTTTACTTTGCTGTGTTGGATCTGGGCCACTTCCCCCGTGGGCTCTGAGGGCAGGGACTTCATCTGACCATGTCCAGGCCTGGTCCTTCCTGCACATAGTAGGTGCTGGCTAAATGTCCGTTCACTGAGGATCAGAGGGCAGAGAGCTTCAGGGACAGGGTGCCCACCATGTTTCCTGCCTGCCCTCTCAGAACATTCAGGTTGAATAATTTCAGTCACCATTTACTTGCATAGCAACATAACGCTTGGGAAGGACATGTTTATTTGCAAGGCCAAATGCATGACGTTGTCACTCACAAGACCTCAGTCCTAGTGTCTCACTTACCCAGGCTTGGAGAGAGGTGAGAAGGGGAGAGGGTTAGTTAATGCATTTTCTGTCTAAGCGATTTAGTGTCATAGAAGATGCTCTCAAATCTTTGACAGGAGTCGAGGCAGAATTCTTGTCAGATTATATAAGAAAAATGACTCATCATTCTGCAACATCCACTGGAATCTATTATGGGTTTTCTTAAAGCCTTTGTGTATGCAGGCTCATGGTACTCAAATTAAAATTTAAGGAGATCTGTTTTTACTACCAAATGGACAGTGAGTAACAAGGGTTTTTGATTTGTTCTTGGGTAAGTCTGTTTTTTTCAATCAATATTTTCAGCATTTTGGCTGAAGATTTCATGCCACATGATATGTTACTGACATGCCAGGCCCCTTCGAGGTGCCTCCCTGTCTGTTCACCTGGCCTGGTCTCTGCCAGGGATGCTTGTCTCCCTATCACTTGCTGGCCTGGAAGAAATGCCGTTCTTCCCTCAAGGCCCAGCTCCTGTGTTACCTGCCACTGGCAGCTCTTCCCCCTTGTCCCACCTCCATGCACTGTGCATGTTCCCCTGTACAGACCATGAACGTGGAGGAAAGGGGCTGTATCTTACTCACCTTTTTTTTGGGGGGGGTGTTTATTCATTTGAATACACAGATGCCTGTCACTTCAATTCACTGAGCGTCTCCCATTTGCCATCTCCTCTCTTGGAAGGAGACTCAGATACCCCCAAGATGCAGATCTTGCCTTTAAAGAGCTTTCCTTCTGCTAAGGGAGGAGAGAGACATGTTGAGCTACACATACGATGCTGGGCCTGGCAACTTACTATTTCATTTCTTGCCTATGAAATAAATTTGTAGCTTATTGTATTACTTCATTTTAATTCTGCCATGATATTTGTTTTAAAATTTAGAGATCATCAGATGTTAATCCTCTATTCCTCTTACTATATTCTGTTCCTAATTATATTAGCAGAAGAACGAAGAGGAAGCTTGGATTTTGTGTTGCTTTCACAGAGTACAGAGGTTTCAAACATCTCACTTCACATCATGAAGGTTCTCGGGGACCCCATAAGCTTCTGGGAAAAGAGAAGTTCAACTCTGACAAGCTGTCAGTCTCCCCCTCCTGAGGAAGTCTGATGTGGGAATCTCAGGTTGTTACACCTGCTGTCAGCTGCTCTATCTCCCCTGAAGACATCCTTCCCTCCAGCTGTAAACCCCCTCACCACCCCTCATTCCCTGCCCCTACAATATTTTCATCAGACAATGGTGACAGACAGACCCTATCTCCACCCAGGTGGCCTCCCCCAGACTCCCCTGTGCTCTGAAGAGAATAGATTCTGGACTTCGGCGTCTCGCCTTCAAAATCACAGCCCCCAAGGGGAGCCATGCTCAAGAATAATGCAGCTTGTACCCTCTTCCTGTGGGAAGCCTGGTTGATAGCAGCACAGATATGATAGAGGGTGGCCCCGATCCCTTAGGAGAAACCAAAGCACCTTAGAGAGGGGGCAAGTGTTGCCCCCAGAAGCCAGTCACCTGGTGCCCTGGATGCTGGGAACGTTTCCGGCTCGTGGGCGGCTGTGTATCATGAGGGGCGTTAGACAGACAGGAGGCAGTGCTGAAACCCCACAGCACAGAGCTATTTCCAGCTTGGTCTTGGCCTGTTAATACTGAAACAGCAATGGTGCAGGCACAAACTGACAGACAGTACAGGGGTGGTGGAGGACGAGAGCTGGACATGTGGGGAACAGCCTGAGCAGCCACAGATACAGAGGGAAGCCATGTGGCGTGTGGAACGCTCCCCTCCCGGTAGAAGAGCAGACCTGAAACGAGAAAGGCGGGGTCATGTGCACACACAAACCAAGTGAGTGAACTGCTTGTGTAACTAAGGGGCAGGGACTTCACTGTGGAGAGAACCACTAGAGCCATTCTCTGTAATTCTGACTCAGCACTGATTTTTGAATCCCAGCAAAAAAGGGAATAGCATTCTCATTTCCATGGTAATAATAATCTTAGCTAATACTTACATAGTGCTAACTGCTGGATACTGTTCTAAGTGTTTTGCATACATTCATTTACATGAATGATACATACATAATACACACAATATACTTACACGTACTAACTTATTTACATGTGTGATGCACAAAAGTGTGTTTACATACATTAACTCATTGACAGACGTAGTACATTTATGTATTGTCTTAGTCCATTGGGGCTGCTATAACACAATGCCATAGACTCGGTGGCTTATACAACAAACATTTATTTCTCACAGTTGATTGATGAAGATGCTGGCAGATGTGGTGTCTGGTGAGAGCCTGCCTCCAGGTTCATAGATAACCACCTTCTCACTGTGTCCTCCCATGGTGGAAAGAGTGAGGGAGCTCTCTGGGGCCTCTTCTGTAAGGGCACGAATCCCATTCATGAGGCCACCACCCTCATGACCTAATCACCTCCCAAATGGTGCACCTCCAAACACCATCACACTGGGGGTTAGGTTTCAACATATGAATTCTGGGGGACACAAAGTTTTGGTCCATAACACATATGTTAGCTCATTTACATACACAATCCATTTACATACATTAACTTAAATCTGTTTTACTGGGGACAGACAGGCACGGAGAGTCACACGCCTGAGGTCAAACAGGTTAACTCTGGCTCCAGAGTCTTAGCTCCTGCGGGCTCTGCGTCAGCTTGTGCTGCCTCTCATGGTGTGATTTGGATCAACAGCATGTCTGTGTGCATCTTACCAACTATTACTAGTAGTTTCATCTGCCCACCGGCCCCTCACAACAGACCTACAGAGCATTTTACAAATGAGGCAGAAACCGAGGTTTCCTAGTCGTGGAGGGATTCAGTGGGGACGCAAGGGCTTGTCCAGCTCTGCGGCCTCATCCTCCTGCAGCACGTGCTTAATACCACCCCTCCAGCCTTTACCTCCAGGGCTACGGTGGTCTCTGTTGCACACCTGGATGGCGGATGGGACAACTTCAGGAGGAACCACATCCTACCGGCAACTTAGTTCTCCAGCTCTCTCTGCCAGACTTGGCCATGAAACCACCTTCCAGCTGTGTAGGTGGCCACCGCCAAGAGCCAAGCCCAGAGATTAGGAAGGGCGGAGGATTGGGGGGGGAGGGGTGTCAGAAATCCTACAGAGAGGATGAGACGTGAGAGGGTAATTTGGTTTGTGACTTTAACCTTTTGCACTTAATATGACAGACTTC
Organism: Mesoplodon densirostris; assembly: GCF_025265405.1. Lineage (NCBI taxonomy): Eukaryota > Metazoa > Chordata > Mammalia > Artiodactyla > Ziphiidae > Mesoplodon > Mesoplodon densirostris. The sequence goes on along the minus strand of NC_082662.1, from coordinate 125,985,574 downwards.
AAAAAACATAACCTGGGGCTTCCCTGGCGGCACAGTGGTTGAGAGTCCGCCTGCCGATGCAGGGGACGCGGGTTCGTGTCCCGGTCCGGGAAGACCCCACATGCCGCAGAGCAGCTGGGCCCGTGAGCCATGGCCGCTGAGCCTGTGCGTCCGGAGCCTGTGCTCCACAACGGAAGAGGCCACAACAGTGAGAGGCCCGCGTACTGCAAAAAAAAAAAAAAATCATAACCTGGTGGCAAAAAAATGGCAATTTTTAGATTTTACCCTTAAAATAGGAAGATCCTCACATTGCTTAAAAGGGGTCTTCAGGGAGAAACTTACCAGAACTCTCACGGTTGGCTCTTCTGGTTCGGCACATGCTCATTAGGAAAGCCAGGCCAGGCCTCAGGATTCGAGCCTCTGTTCCCAACTTTTATGCACACCGATTCCTCTGGTGTTTGCATGACTAGTCATTTTCCCATCTGTTGACACAGTTAGGGAATCTACCTGTTAGCACAAGGCCAAGACCCCGGCTTCTCTGCTCTCTGCCTGAATGACCCATTGCTCTTGGAGAAATCCTTGAGAGCCCCCAGGAGGGCGTGAGTCCCCCTGTCTCTGCCCCTTTGTATGCACTTATCCCACTGCATTGTCGTTCATTACTTGTCCAACTTCCCATCTGATGGTGAATTCCTTGTGAGAATTTGAAAAATCATTGCCTTGGCAATCTTTACATGGGCCGCCTTCCCACCTCCCAGCACAGAAGCTGGCACTTAGTACATGTGTGTTCAGGGAATGAATGTGAGCTTCTAACAATGGATTCTGAAAGGAGCTTATTAAAGGCAGAAATCAGCAAAATTCAAATATTTCACATCAAATTCCATTGTCTTCCTGAAGATACCCCGAGTGCAATGTTGAACCCATCCTTACTCCTTCCCATCCTCCCGGCCAGGCCCCAGCCTCCTTCCCGGGACTTTTCCACAGGTTCCTGTTTTCTCTACTGGGCATCCTCCTCTTTCTGCCCCCTCTTCAGTGTGTCCCCCTAACCACAGAATTATATTCCTAAACTCCAAGTGCGATCATTACACTTAATTACACTGGATTCCATTAAACAGCTGAGCAGGTCATGCTAGACTCTGCACAATTCAATCCCAAATACCAGTGAGGCTCCTGACTTCGTTCCTAACCCCAAACGCCACCACCCACATTGCAGCCAAACTGAAGCCTCAGTGTCCCCTAACAGACCCTTTGTGTCCTGGAGTCTTCGCACCTGTTCTCTCTGCTGGAATTCACTTCCCCCCATTCTCAGCCACACAAACTGCTAATCCTCTGGACCACCCTTCCCCAGGCAGAGTGCACTTGCACTTTCCTCCTGTCTCTGACAGGACTTCTTCTTGGCCTCTCTCTTTACTGCTGCTGAGACCTCCTCCAGGGCAGAAGCTGGTCATGATTGCATTTCCTACTCCCAGCTTGATGCTGGAGTTGCTTCCCCTGCCCTTTTAAATGTGAACGGTTGTGAGGAGGGGACAACATTTTGAAAGCTTGGGGTTAAGTCCTGTCTGCAGGAACTCAGAAAGATAGGAGAAGGACCACCTCAACTGTGCATCTTTTTTTTTTTTTTACATCTTTATTGGAGTATAATTGATTTACAATGGTGTGTTAGTTTCTGCTTTATAACAAAGTGAATCAGTTATACATATACATATGTTCCCATATCTCTTCCCTCTTGCGTCTCCCTCACTCCCACCCTCCTTACCCCACCCCTCTAGGTGGTCACAAAGAACCAAGCTGATCTCCCTGTGCTATGTGGCTGCTTCCCACTAGCTATCTATCTTACGTTTGGTAGTGTATATATGTCCATGCCACTCTCTCGCTTTGTCACAGCTTACCATTCCCCCTCCCCATATCCTCAAGTCCATTCTCTAGTAGGTCTGTGTCTTTATTCCTGTCTTACCCCTAGGTTCTTCATGACATTTTTTTTCTTAAATTCCATATATATGTGTTAGCATATGGTATTTGTCTTTCTCTCTCTCATTTACTTCACTCTGTATGACAGACTCTAGGTCCATCCACCTCATTACAAATAGCTCAACTTCATTTCTTTTTATGGCTGAGTAATATTCCATTGTATGTATGTGCCACATCTTCTTTATCCATTCATCTGATGATGGACACTTAGGTTGCTTCCATGTCCTGGCTATTGTAAATAGAGCTGCAATGAACATTTTGGTACATGACTCTTTTTGAATTATGGTTTTCTCAAGGTATATGCCCAGTAGTGGAATTGCTGGGTCATATGGTAGTTCTATTTGTAGTTTTTTAAGGAACCTCCATACTGTTCTCCATAGTGACTGTACCAATTCACATTCCCACCAGCAGTGCAAGAGGGTTCCCTTTTCTCCACACTCTCTCCAGCATTTATTGTTTCTAGATTTTTTGATGATGGCCATTCTGACTGGTGTGAGCTGATATCTCATTGTAGTTTTGATTTGCATTTCTCTAATGATTAATGATGTTGAGCATTCTTTCAACTGTGCATCTTTACATGAGGCATCAACAAAGGCTTTTCCATTGAAACCTGACCTCAAGATACATACATGTCCCCTCCCATTACAGCAGAGGTCACAGACCCCAGGGAATGGTCTCCTTTCCAGAATAACGTTACAAAGAACAAAATTTGAATGCCCACAGTTTTTAGAGTTCACTGTGGTGAAATACACTAATTCAGACGTCACCGTCAGGAATGACGGACCCTCACAAATCATTTGCACAGTGTTCCTTAGTGTGTGTTCTTGCTCAGGTGAGAAATTAAGGTCATGACATTGGTAATATCAACAGTATTCCACCTCTGAAATAGATCTCCATGGAACAAAGGAGATGATTTAATTTGCCTCTGTGGCCCTGCTTTAAAGATGCACAGAGTTAGTCCGTGCAGATTATTTTCGCATTTGCTACAGGAAGTCAGTGAGCCATTTTCACGTCATGTGTGGAATAGGTAAGTTGGCTGCAGGGCCTCTCTTCTTTTCAGTTCAGCCTTTACCTCAGTTGCCTCCCCCCTTCCAGGTAGTATAATACCTGCACCCAAAGGGCTGCACGTTCCACCCCTCAAGTTCCATTTGTTCAGGGTCCTGCAAGTTAATGGCAAATTAGATGACAGTTGTGTGCACTGTACAAAATCTTTTCCAGAATAAAGTAGAATATGAATGAGGGAATAAATGAATGCATGAATGAATACCAAACAAATAAATGCAATTCCTTGTGCTAGGATTAAAAACAAAGAAAGGAAATAAAGAAATTAAGGGCAAAACTAATGATTATATCTCTTTCTCCAAAGCAGAAGCATTCAAAGGCAACATACTGTTTTCTAAAACTTGCTTCTCTAGCCATACTCGAGCCAAGAACACAAGGTCAAAGTTAAAATGGCTGTGTGCACCCCCATATCCTGGGTCCCAAGTGTGCATAGCCCTGCCCCCCAGCCCGGGCACAGGGTCAGAAGTAGCAAATGATGATTAATCAGGTGCCTCCTGTCTTAAGACACAGTCAACGTTTACTGTCTCTGCAGACCAGACTGTAGAAATAAGCAGACCCATAAAGGCCTGCAATTACTATTTCCCCGGAGATATTCCAGATGCTGCTGGGTAGACTGTGACAGTGGCAGTGCTCTTCCTGCTTCTGATTTATTCCATCCTGGAGGAGCTTTCCTTACATGGGCTTTTCCATAGAAGTGACCGCTCCTGGCTTTTCAGGAGCTGTTTCAAGTCTTCTTATTTGGCCACCCTTTCAGTGACTGGTGACGGACAGAGCTGTGCCCCCGAGTCCTACCTTGCCAAGTGGTGGAGCGGCAGACTTGCCTTCCCCAGCCCCCTGCCGAGCTGGTGCACCCTTCTTCCCAACCATCCCCAGGAGATGCTGAATAGGTTTGATGGGAGAGAGATCCTGGCTCGAAGGGACCTATCCCACCCCAACCAAACACTGACATTTTATTGTGACCTCCAGTGGCGTACAGAGGTGACCAGTGACAAGAATACCACTGGTTTGGGTTGGAAGGGCTTTCTTACATTCTTCAAACCAAACCGCACTGATAATTCAGTGGTCCACCGTGACAAACTCTGAAAAAGCTGGCCTGTTTGCTGAATGGTTCCCACTAGCTGAGCTCTGCAGAACTGGGGGATGTTGTGTAGCTGGATCTCAGGACAAAACTCTCCTTGAAATACTAAGAGTGCAAGCAGGCTGGGGTTGTGTGGGAACGTGGTGCTGTCATCATTCCCTGTTCAAGAGTTTTCATCTATATTAACAGTCTTGGGTTAGAATTCAAAGGGGAAAAAGGCTCTCAAAGTCTTGTTTGCAAGGCTTGAAAGCGTGTGAAACGTCACATAGTTGGAGGCATTTCCCTTGGCGTGTGCAGAGGTATGAAAGGGAACAGGGAGCTAGAGGGAGCATTTATTGATTAGCTGCTGGTCTGGGTCAGTGACATCACACTCTGGTCCTGGGGTCACAGGGTCTCGTGGGGCTTCCTTGAGGGAGTTCTTAAAAGAAACTGAAGTCATAGAGAATTCGTTTATTTTGTGTCTTCACTTGCAAGTTCTGACTCTTCACTCAGTGTCATAGTACCGGTAAAGGATATGAGAAATAATAAACAACCCCAAGGGCTTCATGATCTCCGAGTCTTAAAGCCATTCATCCAGGCTGTGCTTCTGAAGTGAGCCGATACAAGAGGAATGATTTTAAAACTGGAGATTACGTTCTGTGACTTCCCTACCCTGAGCCAGAGGAAGTTAGACATTATTACCAGGTTTAAGATGATGAAGATGATTGGTTTTGCTCCATGCTCACTGGACTAAGATGAGAAATAGGTTTAAGGGGGCACTAAGAGAGTTTGGTTGGGTGTGAAGAATATTCCCTAGTCAATGAATAAATGTTGTGATAGGCCACCAGGGAAGGTATGGAGCTTCATCACTGCGAATTGAGTTTGGATTTTGGAGCTAGAGGATTAAGCAAATGACTACTTAAGTTCTTGTTCTTTCTCTGTGTATGATTTACTTACAATTTACTCCACTGTCTATTGATTGTCTTCCCAAAGTATCCCACTGGGCCTTAAGGGAAACTTCCCCTCAAAGAAAGCAGAATGAAGAATCCAGCTAGGGGCTTCTTGAATGGTCAAGAGTTCTTTTTGTCTTATCTTTCCCTTGAGGCAAACCTGTGAGTTAGATAGGGACAGATTTTTTTTTTTTGCGGTACGCAGGCCTCTCACTGTTGCGGCCTCTCCCGTTGTGGAGCACAGGCTCTGGACGTGCAGTCTCAGCGGCCACGGCTCACGGGCCCAGCCGCTCTGTGGCATGTGGGATCTTCCCGGACCGGGGCACGAACCCGTGTCCCCTGCATCGGCAGGCGGACTCTCAACCACTGCGTCACCAGGGAAGCCCGGGACAGATGTTTTAAATTTCCACTTTATAGATGAGAAAACTGAAATTCAAGGATGTCAAGTGATAATTCCACACAGGTTTGAAACTTTGGCATCATTTTTGTGTTGATTCTGCTCACCCCTCATTCAACCCATCACCAAACTCTGCTGATTTTTCCCTTATAATGTTACCTGCATCCATTGCTTTCTCCCCACATGCACTGTCCCCCTTTAGGGCTGTCATCACCCCATGCCTGGACCATTACATTGGTTTCCTGCATTACCTTTCAGATCCCAGTTTTGCCTCCTCCTCCATGCTTCCCTGAGTTTTGGAATCTTGAGAATATGAATTCACATTTGTTCTGTTCATTTGGCAACTCCCATGGGTTGTGGGCACAGAGCTGAGGATGCTTGTGGCAGGAAAAGTTTCTGAGAGATTTCTTAACATACTGTGCCTTTTGTACCTCAGTGCTAACTCACAACAGTGCTCAGTATTTGCTTTCTGTCTGTGGACCCCTGTTTATGTTAGACACAGAGTTGTATGAACGTGTATTTCCCTTTCAATGTTACACGGTCACTGAACGTCAGGTCATGAAAGTCAGGGAAAGCTCAAACTGAAGTGGTTTTGTTTCGTTTTCCCAGAATGAGGATTCACTGGTTTCGTGGCAGACTGGGGACTGAGGCAACATTATCCATACTTGCAATTTCATGGTCACATTTCACAAAATTACAAGTAATTTTTAGCTTCTTAGTTACCTCTAAAATTTTAAAACCTATCATGTTAAAGTATATCAATTAGAATAACACTGCCTGCTTTATGATCCACATTTTCATCATTTGAAATATCAAAATTGCATTATATCCTATTTGGTTGCTCTCATGCCCCCTCCTCCAGTTGGGTTGTAAGTCTCTCAGTGACAAAGAACCATGCTTGTTTATGCATTAGGTACTAAATAAGACACTGAGTAAGTGCCCATCACTTGGAATGGCCCGTACGTACCTGCGGTCCTCTAGGAGTCACGTTGCTTGATATCAGTGATGCACCAGGGCGGGGAGGTGATGGTGTTGGGACTGAATGGGGGCCCCTGCTCCCAGCTCCCACCTGTGTTTACACCACGACACCGCACCACTTCCAAGTAAACGTGTTGACTGTGAGAGATCTTCTCAGTTGTGAAAAGTTATTTGATCCCTAGATCAAGGTGTAGATAAGTCCGATTTCCAGTGGATACAGCCTCTTTGTCCTCCGAGCTCTGCTCTTCCTTCCCAGATGAGAAAGTGGTCAGAGGCGATGCAGTGTTCACTGCTCCGTGATTCCATATTCATTGGCTTTTCTTGAGAGGTGCTTGTCCATTAGCTTCACCTTCCTTTTGTCAGGCTCTCTAAACACTTGCAGTAACAGAATTAATTAAGCCTTTCTCTTGATTTTAAAAAAATAAGCAGAGACTCGGGAGAGGCGTCATCCTGACACGCTCTCTGTGTGCACAGTGGAGTCTATAGTATGGCCTCTGTCTCTCAGAGGCTTGCGTTCTGTTTGGTCATATGTTAGCAGGGTGTCTGCAGTGTATTTACACGGATTCCATTGTGAGCCTCCAGATCCCACCCTGTAAGGACATTCATCCTTACTGCCCTTGACAGACATAGGAAAGTTATTTCCTGGTGAGAATTGTGTGCTTGTAAGAGCCAGCCTTTCAGAGGGGAATCTACCGTCAAAAGGACTAATCGTCCAAATGACGGATACACATGGTTGGCTTCCCTCTTTACACCAACTTGATTGAGACAAGATGAGTGTGCTTCTGGCCTTAGCAATGGAGAATTATGTGAGAACAGCATCCTCAGGGAATAGCCTTTATCTGCTAAGTATGACAAGTGTGGCAAATGCACACAAAGCCCAGATACCTTGTCTGCAAGACCAAGGGCCTGTGTCCCTGCTCCCACAAACAGGTGACTCTTCCTCCGTTCCTGTAGGAATGGTTCGCCCTTGGGCAGGCAGGATCTATTTACCTTTTGTCATTTGGCCTGGAATGTGGCATATCACCCTTTCATGCTTGGCTGTGGCTCCCATGACAGGAGTCACTTTTGGAGACAGAAGGAGGTAGGTGACATTTTCCTCTTCGGACACTGAGAGTGTTGAGGTTCTGAGGTTTCATCACTTGGCTCCTGGCTTTTCATGGGAACAGAGGGGCTGCCTGACCACATGCTCAGGTTTTAGGGTGTGGCCCTGAGAAGGAGGCTGGACACACTTCTGTTGCTCCCCTACGTGCTGGCACCTCAGCCCTCGCTCACTGCTCGGAGGACCCTCTCGCGGGCCCAGACCTCAAAGACGGTCCGCCATCTGGCCTTCTCTGCACCCGTCACCATCCCCAGGACAAATGGGGATGTTGCTGTGGCAGCCGTTTGGAATTCCCTTTAAACAGTCATTCTCAGACATAACCATAGAGGCAGGAAGTGGATTAGTGGATGCCAGCGGGTTAGAGGAGGGGAAATTGGGAGTCACTACTGAACAGGTATGGGGTTTCTTTCGGGGTGATGCAAGTATTCTGGAATTAGATAGTGGTGATGGTTGCACAACACTGTAAATATACTTTAAAAAAAAAAACTTATTTCTCCTGGTTAAAATGGAAGATTTTATGTTATGTGAATTTTATCCCCCAAAATTAAAAATAAAGTTAAAAAAACTAAATATTCAATCTCATCCTCAGAAGGAATCATCCCAGCAATACTATTCCTTATTTCTCACATTCATCCCAATTCTCACATGCTATTGCCCACATTTATTTCAAGATACATCACATACGTATATTATATGTTTATTTTTGTTTAGCATGACCCTGTGAAATGCCCATCTGACAAAGGTAATCAAGTTATAAGGCCCTTTAGTGGCTCAGATGTGTTTGCCGTGAGAAAATGGCTCCGCCTCCTCTGTTGGAAAGGGCGCCCCCTAACACAGAAAGGGGGAAACACACCCTCCCCTCTTCCTGCCCCTACTCTAAGTGCTTGGAATTCTTATAAATACACATATCAGTAAAGTTCTTGACATTTTGCCCAGTACCTGAGGAGGAATAAAACTTTTCTACCCCAAAAGAAACACACACAGAATAAAATGCAAAAACAAAAGAGAAATCCCAGGAACACAGACGAAAAACAAGGGATGTGCCCTGCCGCATCCCTGAGATGATTACAAGTGGGGCTCATAGATGTAAATTTTATCTAAATTAAAATATATATTTTTCACGTTAAGGCCCCAACGTTTGCCTAGGCCATGATGCTTTTTAAATTAATGACAATTATTTTTCCCCTGACAAGTTTTTCTGTATCATCTCATTGCTTATTTTTCTTTCAACTTATTTGATATCTCACTGACCCCTCCCCATTAAAAGGTTGGCTCTTGCTTATTGAAAAGTGGCCAAGGGAAAAAAAGATCAATTTCTCATATAAGATTTTTCTGAGAATGAAAATTGACATGCTTTGTTTGGGGGCCAATTTTAGAACAAACCTCAGTAGTCCTTAGAGACCATTTAGTTTGAGTAAGTATCGAAACAAGTAGGGGTTGAGGTTGGGGAGATACTCCTGGAGCAACCACAGCAGGAGACTGGACGGACAGCAGGTGTGGCGGGGAGGCTGGGCGCCTCACTCCAGCCGTCCTACATCAGGGCTGGGGTCTCCCTGCCGAGGTTCCGGGGCTCAGTCTGCCTTGTGGCCCACCTTTTGCCTCTCTTGTTTGTGGGCGGGGCCATCAACTTCTCTTTCCTTAGTTTCTGTAGCGCGAAAGGCCAAGGGAGGTACCGTCTACACCAGCCTCGTGGGTGGGGAAGGGGGAGAGGTGTGCTGTTGCTCCAAATGTGCCTTTCCCTAGTCCTTGCACATCGCCATCTTCCTTTTCAAAAAAGGGTGATGTTTGGGAAGATTATCTTTCTTGTATATTTTTCAAAGTATAAAATACTGACATGCTTTTCAACTCTGTATGCTCTAACCCCAGATATGTCAGGTTCCTGGAGTTGGTGGCTGTACTCCCCCCTGCCTTCTCTAACTCTCCCTCAGAGAGTGACTTGGTTCACATCACAGGGCCTCCGTCCTGTGGGTGAGGATGTTAGGGAAATGAAGATTTAAAATCCATAACATTATTAGCATTGTCAATACAATAATTTAATAAATGTTCCTGGGAGGAAACCAGGCATTGATAGAGGCTACCTTTTCTATCCGTCTTCTTTTCGTGTGACATTTTCCCTGAAAGGCTCTTGCTGAGTTATGGAAATGAGGCAGTTGTCGGGGAGAGTCTAGGGCCTGAACTTTTTTTTTTAAATTTATTTAATTAATTTATTTATTTTGGGGTGCGTTGGGTCTTCTTTGCTCTGCGCGGGCTTTCTCTAGTTGCGGCGAGCGGGGGCTACTCTTGGTTGCCGTGCACGGGCTTCTTATTGCGGTGGCTTCTCTTGTTGTGCAGCACGGGCTCTAGGTGTGCGGGCTTCAGTAGCTGTGGCATGTGGGCTCAGTCGTCGTGGCTCGTGGGCTCTAGAGCGCAGGCTCAGGAGTTGTGGCGCACGGGCTTAGTTGCTCCACGGCATGTGGGATCTTCCCGGACCAGGGCTTGAACCCATGTCCCCTGAATTGGCAGGCGGATTCTTAACCACTGCGCCACCTGGGAAGCCCCGCCTGAACTCTTTCTTGCCACCACTGGTGCCCCTTCCTTGGGTTTGCTCGAGGCCTTTCATGACCTGGAGCTGAGGGAGCATCATCCACGCACATCCAGCCCCCTGCACACAGCGGGGAGGGTCGGGATTGCCATCACCCTCTAAGAGTCAGTCTTTTCAGGCTCTGACATTTGAAGAGCCCGAATGGCTCTGATGTGCCCCATTTCCCCCAGTATGAACGTCAGAGAAGGAAGTGTAAACATTCAGCCTCTGAGAGTCGTATAAGCCCAGGTTATCACTGAGGAGGACACAGAGGGGTTCTAGGTAACCCTGACTCCCCTTGAAAACAGGCCTGGAGTTACCAGGTGTCCGTCTCGCTCTGGAGTTTCAGTGTTGTCATTGCCGGGGCTTTTTCTCTGTCATAAGACTTTTCCCTTTTCCTCAGCTCCCCCACCCTCCCAGGAATCATACTTGCCGTCAGCTATCTTTGTGGAGAGTAAGTGACTTTTTTAGGGACGAATGCCAGCCCTGAGGCCCTGCAAAAGGACCTGTGATGTTGGCCTTTGTCTGTGTGACAGCCTGATGGCAGAAGTGCCCTGAGCTACCAGCACCAACTGATTGTCACTGGGCCGTGGCCACCTCTGAACGCGCACCCCGAGTGTCTGGGCATCAAATAGGTTTCCCTGGCGCCTTCCCAGGCCTTTTCTGCCTTCTTTCATTGAGTATATAGCTAGCATTTCTTTGGAGCTTGGGAAAGGGGGTACTTTACTGCAACTCCTCTAAAAACCTATTTCCACCTGAATCACCTCTGGCTTTTTTCTGTTTGGCACATTGTTTAGACAAAGAGGAATTTGTCTGTATCACTTCCCACCAGACTCTCCTACGTGGAAGCCTTGGATTTGGAACCTGGGATTTTTTCTGCCCTCTAAATGAATGCCTTGTTGGCTAGGTTGTTGATAAAGTGCAGTTTCTTACAATTTCGTAGCCTAAGGACTGCCTTAGCTACAGGCCGCATTCCCTGATTGTTACTGATATGAGCTACAGTATTTCTACTTATATATTTCAGGGGATTAATTTTTGCTTCTCAGCATCATTTATGATGTGATTCACATCTAAATTTAATATAAGATTATTTGCTTCCCCAAATACTTCATCTACACTTCAGAATCTTGTCTCCAAAAATGGTTTTGTAGATGATCTAATGCAAACGTCTCGTTCTACAGATGAGAAAACAGAAATCTAAAGCAAGGTTTCTTGAGAGCAGCACTATGACATTGGGGGCAAGCTAATTCTGGCTTGTGGGAGGCTCCCTGGTGCACTGTGAGGTGTTTAGTAGTATCCCCGGCTTTTACCCTCTAGATGCCAAGAGCATCCCCCAAATTGTGACAAACAAAAATGTCCCCAGACATTGCTAAATGTTCCGTGGTTGAGAACCACCGGTCTACAGGTACATGCACAGCTAGGCTGTGACAGAGTCAAGAGTAGGACCCAAGTGTCCTGACTCCTAGATCCACTCTGTCCAGGTTGGGCACCAGAATTAAGTTCTCAACCTGCGCAGAGCTCTAAGTTATAGTCAAGAGAGCTTCCACAGCTCTCGATGGAGAGAAGAGGACTTAGGAGACTAAGGAACCAGGAGCAGGGAAGAGCTTTGTGGAACTCTGGGCAGATGTGTTCCCTTTAGCCAACCTCCCATCTACTAATAGAACCTGACCCAGTGACTCATTGACTCAACTTCTATGAGTGAACTGGACAATATGTCTTAGAAAATCATAAGATGTATATCCAGAGAGAACAGATTTAGGGGAGAGAATACAAGAGGCAGAGGAATGTTTCTCCTGACCATGCACACACCCAGAACCTGGGACCAGCCCCATGGCTGAGGCCCCGTGAGCCTCCTGCAGTAGAGCCCCACGCATCCTCAGCCAGGTAGATGTCAGCTGGGCCCTGGTCTCCATCCTCTTGTGGAAGTCCAGACTCACACAGTTTCTTTGGCATCTTTTCCTAAGGTCTAACAAGCATCCAATTTGTACAGGGCTCCATTCTTCTCTTTTAAATCTGTGTCACTTTTCTGTCCTGGCCATGGGCTTAGAGAACACATATAGCACTAGATGTGAGGAGTGTGGCAGCTAATGCATGCCATGGGGTATTGCCACTTTCTGATGGAGGCAGACGAATGTAATTACCAGGGAGTTCATAGGTGAGAGATCAGAAATTTTCATGCTGGGCCTGATTCTGGGGCCTGTTATGAACCTGGGTTTCCGCTGTATCAAGGTAAGAAAACTCCACTGCCAGGGCTCTGGATTCTAACCTTCTAACTTTCCTGTTCTGAGCTCTGTCCTTGGCTCACTGGGCTCCTTGGAGCTGGTCCCAGATGACTTTCCTCCAAACACAAGACTTCATTAGGTGGCTCTACCTACACACAAAGCGAAAATTTCGCTCAATTCTCTGAGACTTTTGTTTAACTATGCTAGAAGTGCCAAAATAGAAACAGAACTTTTGCATGAAATTACTTTTGGGTAGTTAAATAGGCTCTAAGAGCATAGTTAACAAACTAAAGGGAATAATTCTGGTTATGCTACCAGAAATTGTGTTTTTATTCTAATAAATCATTACTTTGGAGAAAAGTCCTTTCTACACTTTTCCTGTCCTAGTTCTTTTTTTATTCTTCGAATGAACAGTAGGGTACTCTCTGTGTTTCTGAGTTCTTCCCTTCCCAGCCACCTGGTCATAATCCAAAGGGAAAAACAAACTAGACTGATTCTGTGAGCTCTACTTCATTGCCATTGGCATGTGGATCACAATGCACCATTTTCCACCAAATAAAGGAAGAACATTCTGGAAACTTTGCACAAAGAAAAATTCATGTTTATCTCTACAGTTGAAGTTTCCTAGGGCGAAAAATAGCAGCAAATCAGATAAAAAAGGAGCCTCAGTTTTCACTAATACCAGTCTGTGTTTCTGAACGTTTTCTTCTTTGAGGAAGAGTTGTGTCTCGTCCTGCTCAGCAAGCAGACTGTTTGATTGAGGGAAAGAGCTCACTCCCTCTGCCACATTTCTCCAGCTGTAAAATGGGGATAAGAGCTGTACCAGCTGTCGTTACAGTGATGCTCTGAGCAGAACTGCTGCACCAGTTGGAGAAGAACTCAGACTCTTAGGAAAGAATGTCATCTCATAACACAACCCCAACATGCCCACCCAGTATTTAACATTAAGCGGCCTCTTCTCACTCCACCACTTATATTCTTCCCTTTGCCATAGATGTCAAAACTAGAGTCTTCTCTCTCCTCCGCTTCCCCAAAGAGCAGCCACGGCCTACAAACTGAGGGAAACACAAGAGAAAAAGATACTTCCTGAGCAAGCAGGTGTATCAGCAGGGTCCTACTAGGAGAACGGTGTCACACTCACTTATTTTGAAAAGAATTATGGATAAGGTGTAGAAAACTAGAAAGGCTAATACAGTAGCCCAGGGCCAGCAATAGCAGAGTGCCCATATCCCTAGCTTTGAAGAATGAAGGGAGGGAGCAGCTTTCTGAGCCAGGGAAAAGGAAGGGTGGAAAGGTCTGCTGACTTGCCTTCCTCCCTCTGGAGTGTGAGAGCGTCTGTTGATGTGGTCCAGGCAGGCCCGCCTCCCTGGCACAGAGCAGGATGGAGAACATTGGAGAGTGCGTCTGGAAGACAAGGAGGGAAATTGGCCCAGCATGGATCAGAATAATTCTTTCAAAATAGCCCTCCTCACTTGCTGAGACTAAAAGGCTTTCCCTCCTGCCACCCCTCCTTGTCCTTGGCTGGACGTGGCTTACACCTCCCACCCCCTGCCTCACTTGTCATTTTCCATCCTGTTTGTGGCCCTCATTCCTTCTTCTGCCAATACTGTAATAATGGTCGGAAAAACTAAAGGTTACTTCAGATCATCTCTTTTGCTGCTAACAGCATGAGGTTTGTTCTGCCAGTAGAGTGACACAGACCTAGGAAGGGCAGTTTACTCTGAGCTGACTGCATTCATCTTTCTCAGTAGCCACTGCTTGACCAGATTCTGAGTGTGTGGTACACAGTGGCACAGCGACAGCTTTGGCCCACTCACTAGCTCGGTTGCTAAACTGTGGATTCCACACTGCACGCCTTTTGGATGTCAACCCTTTTGATCCTCTTGAGTCACATTTAGAAGATTCTTTCTCCAGATATGTTGTCAATGCCCAAGAGACCTGCAAGAGCTGATGCTACCTGGAAAGGTGTTCACAAGGCTCTCTACCTCCAGTTTTTCCCGGGTTCAAACCTAGAGCTATTGATGAGACTTTGCCCTTGGTCAGAATAGCATTGAGTTTTGTTGCAAATACATTATTGAGCATTATAATGATAGGGAGGGATGATAGATAGATAGATAGATAGATAGATAGGTAGACAGATAGATGGATAGATAGACAGACAGGTAAGTAGATAGAAGTATGTGTGTGTCTGTGTGTCTTTTGAAGACTGGGGTCAGTTTCCTTCTGTGAGCCATCCATATTCCTGCCTTGACCTTAATTCAGACAGCTGACTGGGATTTCAGTCCTAGGGGTCTTCAGTTCCACAACCACTGGCTTATTGACCACTTTTTTCCAAGTGGAAAGCTATTAAATGAGAGGTAAGAGACATGGACTCTATAACTAGTTCACTTCATCTAACTGTTGAACTTGCATATGTCACTTTACCTCTTTGGGTCTCAGGTAGTTTACCTGTAAGTACAGTAAGCATTAAATGGTAGTTCCTCTCCAATTGAGCAATGTAGAATAACTTAGCCATTTTACTAGTACTGAATGTAACTGTTACTTCCAGGCAAGTACTGAGACTTGACTGAAGACCTTTATGGCCTTTGGAAGTCAGATCTATTGGAAGGAAGAAGTGTACTAAACTTCACGTGACCATCGTACCATCCCTAGTCCTGCCCAATGTGTCTGCAGAGTGATCTGCAGATCTTCTTAATGGAGGACTGCATGAGCTGAGAATTTACCATGAGTCCACCAAGGGAGTCATTGTATCCCTCAACCTGTCAATAAATTACACAGTAAAGGTTTGAGTAATAGAGCAGAACAGTTTCAAAGGACTTGTTACAATCTATCAAGTCAATAACTTATAATTTTAGAAAATCCCTGAATACAAATTTACAAAATTCTGAGCCATTTTACAACTAATCAGGCCATTAATCTAAGTTTTAGAAGTCCCTTAATATACTTAATCATAGTTGTGCTTATTTATTTTTTTGTTTTTCTTTTGTTTTTTTGAAATACAGAATGGTTTTTATTGGAACATTCATAAATTCATTAATTTAGCAAATACATATATCTACTATTTGCAAACCAGTGTATCTGACCTGTGGAAGGAGTTAATAACTACTATAAGCTGAGTAAAACATTTACATATATTCTTTAAATACATGGGGTTTTTTTTTGAATTTTATTTTGCTTTTTTGCCTGAATTTTTGAATTTTATTTATTTTTTTATACAGCAGGTTCTTATTAGTTATCCATTTTATACATATTAGTATATACATATCAATTTCAATCTCCAAATTCATCCCACCCCCGCCCACCCCCCCACCACTTACCCGCCTTGGTGTCCATACATTTGTTCTCTACAGCTGTGTCTCTATTTCTGCCTTGCAAACTGGTTCAACTGTACCATTTTTGTAGATTCCACATATATGCGTTAATGCATGACTTGTTTTTCTCTTTCAGACTTACTTCACTCTGTATGACAGTCTCTAGGTTCATCCACATCTCTACAAATGACCCAAATTCGTTCCCTTTAATGGCTGAGTAATATTCCATTGTATATATGTACCACATCTTCTTTATCTATTCGTCTGTCGATGGGCATTTAGGTTGCTTCCATGACCTGGCTATTGTAAATAGTGCTGCAATGAACATTGGCGGGCATGTGTCTTTTTGAATTATGGTTTTCTCTGGGTATATGCCCAGTAGTGGAATCGCTGGGTCATATGGAAATTCTATTTTTAGTTTTTTAAGGAACCTCCATACTGTTCTCCATAGTGGCTGTATCAGTTTACATTCCCACGAGCAGTGTAAGAGGTTTCCCTTGTCTCCACACCCTCTCTAGTATTTGTTATTTGTAGATTTTCTGCTGATGCCCATTCTAACCAGTGTGAGGTGATATGTCATTGTAATTTTGATTTCCATTTCTCTAATAATTAGTGATGTTGAGCAGCTTTTCACATGTCTTGTGGCCATCTGTATATCTTCTTTGGAGAAATGTCTATTTAGGTCTTCTGCTCATTTTTTGATTGGGTTGTTTGTTTTTTTAATATTGTTTCCTTTGCTGTGCAAAAGCTTTTAAGTTTCATTAGGTCCCATTTGTTTATTTTTGTTTTTATTTCCATTACTTTAGGAGGTGGGTCAAAAAAGGTCTTGCTGTGATTTATGTCAAAGTGTGTTCTTCCTACGTTTTCCTCTAACAGTTTTATAGTGTCCAGTCTTACATTTAGGTCTTTAATCCATTTTGAGTTTATTTTTGTGTATGGTGTTAGGGAGTGTTCTAATTTCAGTCTTTTACATGTAGCTGTCCAGTTTTCCCAGCACCACTTATTGAAAAGGCTATCTTTTCTCCACTGTATATTCTTGTCTCCTTTATCAAAGATAAGTTGACCATATGTGCATGGGTTTATCTCTGTGCTTTCTATCCTATTCCACTGATCTATGTTTCTGTTTTTGTGCCAGTACCATACTGTGTTGATGACTGTAGTTTTGTACTGTAGTCTGAAGTCCAGGAGGCTGATTCCTCCAGCTCTGTTTTCTTTCTCAAGCTTGCTTTGGTTATTCGGGGTCTTTTGTGTTTCCATACAAATTGTGAAACTTTTTTTGTTCTAGTCCTGTGAAAAATGCCAGTGGTACTTTGATAGGGATTGCATTGAATCTGTAGATTGCTTTGAGGAGTATAGTCATTTTTACAATGTTGATTCTTCGAATCCAAGAACATGGTATATATCTCCATCTGTTGGTATCATCTTTAATTTCTTTCATCAGTGTCTTATAGTTTTCTGCATAGAGATATTTTGTCTCCTTAGGTAGGTTTATTCCTAGGTATTTTATTCTTTTTGTTGCAATGGTAAATAGGAGTGTTTTCTTAATTTCACTTTCACATTTTTCATCATTAGTGTATAGGAATGCAAGAGATTTCAGTGCATTAATTTTGTATCCTGCTACTTTACCAAATTCATTGATTAGCTCTAGTAGTTTTCTGGTAGCATCTTTAGGATTCTCTATGTTTAGTATCATGTCATCTGCAAACAGTGACATTTTTACTTCTTCTTTTCCAATTTGTCTTCCTTTTATTTCTTTTTCTTCTCTGATTACTGTGGCTAAAACTTCCAAAACTATGTTGAATAATAGTGGTGAGAGTGGGCAACCTTGTCCTGTTCCTGATCTTAATGGAAATAATTTCACTTTTTCACCATTGAGTACAATGTTGGCTGTGGGTTTGTCATATATCGCCTTTATTATGTTGAGGTAAGTTCCCTCTATGCCTACTTTCTGGAGGGTTTTTATCATAAATTGGTGTTGAATTCTGTTGAAAGCTTTCTCTGCATCTATTGAGATAATCATATGGTTTTTCTCCCTCAATTTGTTAATATGGTGTATCACATTGAATGATTTGCATATACTGAAGAATCCTTGCATTCCTGGGATAAACCCCACTTGATCATGGTGTATGATCCTTTTAATGTGCTGTTGGATTCTGTTTGCTAGTGTTTGTTGAGGATTTTTGCACCTGTGTTCATCAGTGATGTTGGCCTGTAATTTTCTTTGTTTGTGACATCTTTGTCTGGTTTTGGTATCAGGGTAATGGTGGCCTCGTAGAATGAGTTTGGGAGTGTTCCTCCCTCTGCTGTATTTTGGAAGAGTTTGAGAAGGAAAGGTATTAGCTCTTCTCTAAATGTTTGATAGAATTCACCTGTGAAGCCATCTGGTCCTGGGCTTTTGTTTGTTGGAAGATTTTTGATCACAGTTTCAATTTCAGTGCTTGTGCTTGGTCTGTACATATTCTCTATTTCTTCCTAGTTCAGTCTCTGAAGGTTGTGCATTTCTAAGGATTTTTCCATTTCTTCCAGATTGTCTATTTTATTGGCATATAGTTGCTTGTAGTAATCTCTCATGATCCTTTCTATTTCTACAGTGTCAGTTGTTACTTCTCCTTTTTCATTTCTAATTCTATTGATGTGAGTCTTCTCCCTTTTTTTGTTGATGAGCTTGGCTAATGGCTTATCAATTTTGTTTATCTCCTCAAAGAACCAGCTTTTAGGGCCTCCCTGGTGGCGCAAGTGGTTGAGGGTCCGCCTGCCGATGCAGGGGATGCGGGTTCGTGCCCCGGTCTGGGAGGATCCCATATGCCGCGGAGCGGCTGGGCCCGTGAGCCATGGCCGCTGAGCCTGCGCGTCCGGAGCCTGTGCTCCGCAACGGGGGAGGCCACAGCAGTGAGAGGCCCGCATACCGCAAAAAAAAAAAAAAAAAAAGAACCAGCTTTTAGTTTTATTGATCTTTGCTATCATTTCCTTCATTTCTTTTTCATTTATTTATGATCTGATCTTTATGATTTCTTTTCTTCTGCTAACGTTGGGGTTTTTTTGTTCTTCTTTCTCTAATTGCTTTAGGTATAAGCTTAGGTTGTTTATTTGAGATGTTTCTTGTTTCTTTTTCTTTTCTTTTGTTTTGTTTTTTTTTTTTTTGCGGTACGCAGGCCTCTCACTGTTGTGGCCTCTCCTATTGCGGAACACAGGCTCCAGACGCAAAGGCTCAGCGGCCATGGGTCACGGGCCCAGCCACTCCATGGCATGTGTGATCCTCCAGGACTGGGGCATGAACCCGTGTCCCCTTCATTGGCAGGCGGACTCTCAACCACTGCACCACCAGGGAAGCCCCATGTTTCTTGTTTCTTAAGGTAGGATTGTATTGCTATAAACTTCCCCCTTAGAACTGCTTTTGCTGCATCCCATAGGCTTTGGGTCATCGTGTTTTCATTGTCATTTGTTTCTAGGTATTTTTTGATATCCTCTTTGATTTCTTCAGTGATCTCTTGGTTATTAAGCAGTATGTTGCTTAGCCTCCATGTGTTTGTATTTTTTACAGATTTTTTTCCTGTAATTGATATCTAGTCTCATAGCATTGTGGTCGGAAAAGATACTTGATATGATTTCAGTTTTCTTAAATTTACCAAGGCTTGATTTGTGACCCAAGATATGATCTATCCTGAGAATGTTCCATGAGCACTTGACAAGAAAGTGTATTCTGTTGTTTTTGGATGGAATGCCCTGTAAATATCAATTAAATCCATCTTGTTTAATGTATCATTTAAAGCTTGTGTTTCCTTATTTATTTTCATTTTGGATGATCTGTCCATTGGTGAAAGTGGGGTGTTAAAGTCCCCTACTATGAATGTGTTACTGTCAATTTCCTCTCTTATGGCTGTTAGTATTTGCCTTATGTATTGAGGTGCTCCTATGTTGGGTGCATATATATTTATAATTGTTATATCTTCTTCTTGGATTGATCCCTTCATCATTATGTAGTGTCCTTCCTTGTCTCTTGTAACATTCTTTATTTTAAAGTCTATTTTATCTGATATGTGTATTGCTACTCCAGCTTTGTTTTGATTTCCATTTGCCTGGAATATCTTTTTCCATCCCCTCACTTTCAGTCTGTATGTGTGCCTAGGTCTGAAGTGAGTCTCTTGTAGACAGCATATGTATGGGTCTTGTTTTTGTATCCATTCAGCGAGCCTGTGTCTTTTGGCCGGAACATTTAATCCATTCACACTTAAGGTGATTATCGATATGTATGTTCCTATTACCTTTTCTTAATCGTTTTGTGTTTGTTTTCGAAGGTCCTTTTCTTCTCTTGTGTTTCCCACTTAGAGAAATGCCTTTAGCATTTGTTGTAGAGCTGGTTTAGTGGTGCTGAATTTTCTTAGCTCTTGCTTGTCTGTAAAGCTTTAGGTTTCTCCCCGTCTAATCTGAATGAGATCCTTGCTGGCTGGAGTAATCTTGATTGTAGGTTCTTCCCTTTCATCACTTTAAATATATGTGCCACTCCCATCTGGCTTGTAAAGTTTCTGCTGAGAAATCAGCTGATAACCTTATGGGAGTTCCCTTGTATGTTATATGTCATATTTCCCTTGTTGCTTTTAATAATTTTTCTTTATCTTTAATTTTTGTCAATTTGATTACTATGTGTCTTGTCATGTTTCCCCTTGGGTTTTTCCTGCCTGGGACTCTCTGTCGCTTCCTGGACTTGGGTGGCTATTTCCTTTCTCATGTTAGGGCAGTTTTCAACTATAATATCTTCAAATATATTCTCGGGTCCTTTCTCTTTCTCTTCTCCTTCTGGGACCCCTATACTGCAAATATTGGTGAGTTTAATCTTGTCCCAGAGGTCTGTTAGGCTGCCTGCATTTCTTTTTATTCTTTTTTCTTTATTCTGTTCTGTGGCAGTGAATTCCAATATTCTGTCTTCCAGGTCACTTTTCTGTTCTTCTGCCTCAGTTATTCTGCTATCGATTCCTTCTAGTGTATTTTTCATTTCAGTTATTGTACTGTTCATCTCTGTGTGTTTGTTCTTTAATTCTTCTAGGTGTTTGCTCTTTAATTCTTCTAGGTCTTTGTTAAACATTTCTTGCATCTTCTCGATCTTTACCTCCATTCTCTTTCCAAGGTCCTGGATCATCTTCACTCTGAGTATTCTGAATTCTGTTTTTGGAAGGTTGTCTATCTCCACTTCATTTAGTTGTTTTTCTGGGGTTTTATCTTGTTGCTTCATCTGGTACATAGTCCTCTTCATTTTCATTTTGTCTGTCTTTCTGTGAATGTGGTTTTTTTCCCACAGGCTGCAGTATCGTAGTTCTTATTACTTCTGCTGTTGGCCCTCTGGTGGATGAGGCTATCTAAGAGGCTTGTGCAAGCTTCCTGATGGGAGGGACTGGTGGTGGGTAGAGCTGGGTGTTGCTCTGGTGGGCAGAGCTCAGTAAAACTTTAATCTGCTTGTCTCCTGATGGATGGGGCTGAGTTCCCTCCCTCCTCGTTGTTTGGCCTGAGGTGATAGAGCACTGGAGCCTACCTGGGCTCTTTGGTGGGGCTAATGGCAGATTCCTGGAGGGCTCATGTTAAGGAGTAGTTCCCAGAATTTCTGCTGCCAATGTCCTTGTCCCTACGGTCAACCACTGCTACCCCTCCTGCGTCTGCAGGAGACCCTCCAACACTAGCAGGTAGGGCTGGTTCAGTGTCCTATGGGGTCACTGCTCCTTCTCCTGGGTCCTGATGCACAGACTACTTTGTATATGTCCTCCAAGAGTGGAGTCTCTGTTTCCCCCAGTCCTGTCAAAGTCCTGCAATCAAATCCCGCTAGCCTTCAAAGTCTGATTCTCTGGGAATTCCTCCTCCTGTTGCCGGACCCCCAGGTTGGGAAGCCTGATGTGGGGCTCAGAACCCTCACTCCAGTGGGTGGAATTCTGTGGTATAAGTGTTTTCCAATTTGTGCATCACCCACCCAGTGGTTATGGCATTTGATTTTATTGTGATTGCACCCCTCTTACTATCTCATTGTGGCTTCTCCTTTGTCTTTGGATGTGGGGTATCTTTTTTGGTGAGTTAGGTACTTCTGGTACCTAAATGGGATTCAAGTATCCTGTCGATGATTGTTCAGCAGTTAGTTGTGATTCTGGTGCTCTCGCAAGAGGGAGTTAGTGCACATCATTCTACTCCACCATCTTGAAGCAGTCTCCCGCCTGTGCTTTTTAAAGTGCTGAAATATATTTTAGCTTGTTGAACCACAGCAGTACAAGGAAAAAATGGCTCTAGGGAGTCCCACAAAACCTGCCAAAGCAACCATAAATATATTCAGTGTGAAGTCTGTTTGATGTACAATTTACATGCTCTAGGTTGGGCTTGATCTAAAGAGTTTGTATTAGCCCTCTTGCCCTGTCTTCCCAGGGAAGCAACTGTGGTAGAGAGGGAAATGTATATGACTTCCACCCAGAGCTGGGTTTGACTCCTCTTTCTGCTGCTTATTTCTATGAGATTTTAGGGAAGCCATTCTGCTCCTTTGTATCTATTTCTTCTATGACAATAAAAGGCCTAACTTACAGGGTAGCTGGGATATTTGGCAAAGAGCAAGGCAGAGGTAAGTCCTCAAGAGAGGCTTGTTAAATTGAAACCACTTGCAAGAGCTGACACTGAGCAAAAGGGTCAACAGCATTCTCCACAACCACCACCTCCAAGTAACCCCTACACACCCACAGTGTCCCTCAGAGAGGCCAGCAGTCAGAATGCACTTATGTCCGTATCTTTTGTAAATTCAGACACACCCTTACCTCCCAGTCAGCATAGCTACCCCCTCCTACCCACCCCCTAGACACAGAAGAAGCAAGAGTTTAGAATATGAGCAGGTTGCTTTAAAAACATTTCCAACCCTGATCTAATTTGTTATTATTATTTATAAAACAGTCTTCCTCTTCCTTCCTATCATCTTTCATTTTCCTTTGCACCTGCATCCAGAACGTTCCCAGGAAGGACTCCATTTGCAAATACTTCCATCTCTAATTTCTAAGTCTCAAATTAAAACCTTATGGTATAATTGAGCTCCAACTGGGTGAAAGGCACCATCAGTGATATTGAGGATGTGAAGGTAAACAAGATGCAGGCTCTACTTCCAGGCACTCATAGTCTTACAAATTTGAAAATGAGTTTTTGCCTAGAACATAACTGCCATTTGTAACTGCCAGATCTTTGTATCAGCCCCTGGGCTCGGCCACCTAAGTCTCTCTCTTAGCTGCCACCATCATGTCCTACCCAGACACCCTCTACCCTACACTCAGTCTTCTGGGGGAAATTCACCATAGTCTCATTTACTCCCTTTGTATAGATGAATGTTTTTTTTATCATGCATGAGAGTTTATTAAATCAGTTCATTCTAAGTAGAGTTCACTAGAGCTTTCTCTAATGTTGCCCGAGGGCCCATTGCCATCTGGTCTGTGTTATAGGTAGATAGTATTATAATGAGATCTTCTGATACCTAAATGGGATTCAAGTTGGATCTGGGTTATATCATCATCCTCATTTTGAGTGCGTCAAAGCTGGACAAACTGGATGGAAGGTTGCCGGTTTTCGCCTACCCAACAAAGCAAAATTTGCATTTCCTCTGCCCCACCCAGTGAGTGTTACATGTTTTTAGTGACTGGTTTATTCTGAAACACTTCCATCAAATTCAAGCATTGTTCTGGATGAACTGTGATCCAGAAGCAGAGGATCCTTCCCTGGTGAAATTACCCTAAGTCTTCAGATTTTAATAACTGTTTTCCACATGAAGTAAATATTGACCATTCTACCCAAGCATACATGCTTTTTGATTCTAGAAAGTGTTCAATGAAAGTGTTAAACATCATCCTCAGATATACTCACACTCGTCCACACTCATGACCATAGAGTAATACACATTGCAGAGCCAGGACCATGTTCACCAGGAGGAAAAATGGTCTCAGAACAATTGCTGACTTCTTTTCATGTTGATTTCTTTATGAGTATAATTTTAATAAGATCCCAAATAATTGTTTGTTTGAGGGAAGAGGGAAATAAACGAACTTATAGGAAGAGTTGGTCTGGATTTTGTTGTGGGAAGCTTATGCTTCCGTGACAATAATAAAAGCCTGGTGGGGACTTCCCTGGTGGCGCAGTGGTTAAGAATCCACCTGCCAATGCAGGGGACATGGGTTCGATCCCTGGTCCAGGAAGATCCCACATGCCGCAGAACAACTAAGCCCATGCGCCACAACTACTGAGCCTGTGCTCTAGAGCCCGTGAGCCAGAACTACTGAGCCTGCGTGCCTAGACCCCATGCTCTGCAACAAGAGAAGCCACCACAGTGAGAAGCACACATACCACAATGAAGAGTAGCCCCCGCTAGCCACAATTAGAGAAAGCCCCGCGTGCAGCAACGAAGACCCAATGCAGCCAAAAATAAATAAATAAAATAAATTTATATTTTAAAAAAAAGCTATGGGAGAAAAAGCTACAGAACAAATAAGTATAAATGCAAGATTTGGGCTACTTTTAGGAGAAAGTTCCTTAACCTATTGATCCTTCCTTAGGTTAGCACTTATCTTATTTCACTTTAGAACTTTTCCTCAAGGAGAAATATGGAATAGAATCAGAAGCCAGTTTTATTTTGACAGCACAAAAATATTCTTTCTTTAGCTCCCAGAGTCTTCAAAACTAGTAAGACTGTCATTTGCCTTGGATTTAACATTCACATCAGTCGTGTTTTTGATCCACAATGGAGTTTGAAGGAAATATTCCATGAGGATGAAGCCAACATACCTCCTGAGCAGTGGTTCTCCAAGTGTGAGGCCCAGACCAGCAGCAGCAGCAGGAACTTGCTAGAAATGCCGATTCTCAGGCCCACCCCAGACTTCCTCCTGAATCAGAAACTCTGTGGTGGGTGGAGGTGCGGCCAGCAATCTGTGTTTCAACAAGCAGTTTAAGTCTGAGTAGTTTCCTGTTTTGGGTTTTTTTTTTTTTTTTTTTTTTTGCGTATCCTCTTTATTTATTTATTTTTTAAAATCAATATTGGTTAGTTTTTTTTTTTTTTTTTGGTTGTGCCGAGTCTTAGTTGCGGCAGATGGGCTCCTTAGTTGCTGCTTGCCTGCTCCTTAGTTGTGGCATATGTGAACTCTTAGTTGCGGCACGCATGTGGGATCTAGTTCCCTGACCAGGGATTAAACCCGGGCCCCCTGCATTGGGAGCTCGTAGTCTTAACCACTGTGCCACCAGGGAAGTCTCTAGTTTGCTGTTTGTAAGTAAGAAAACATGAGCTTCACCTTGCATGCTTATATGAAATCAATTCCTGGGAACGTGGTTACTGAAAACAAAAATGTGCCAAGGGAGACCATAGCTGGTGGCCAGTTGCCTCATACAAGTTTATAAAGAAAAGAATCTGTGTTGTGTCCTTTTTGTGATTGATAGAAACCCAGTCACTCACTGGGAGCATGAATCAGCTGCAGGACAGAGTAATGTCCAATAGGTGAGCTAATACGTGATCCCGAGGGTGGAGGAGCGAAGGCTGCAGATTCTCCTCTACTAGGGAGAAAAGAGATGTTCTTTTCTATCAGGTAGTTCCCTAACTACCGCCTACATAGTCTGTTCCGTGGTAAGCAGTCTACGTCCTGTGGATTTATGTACAACTACCGTACAACAAGCGTTCTCTTCTTGAGAGTTCTGAAGCAGATCTGTCTGGCTCTTTCCTTGAATGCAAATGTTTTGGCATACTTTGCTTTCCTAGGTAAGGAGGGTGCCTTCCTCATTGGCATTTTAATAAATATTTATTTGTTGGTTGACTGGTTCATTATTCTCCTTGTCAGGTAACGTGGCTGCTTCTAGCACCAAGTTCACATGCACACAGCAGACTCCTAACTCTGCAGAGTTGTCATCTACACAAGCCCCACTGTAGACTCATTGGACAAGTGGTCAGCACGTCTAAAATGCTACGCTATTAAAGTGCTAGTTGCATAAACGCTCTCTTCCTTAACTTTTGTAACAGCCCACAGTGGAAGAAAGTTGTTGGTGGTGTTAGCACTGGTTTACAGATGGAGAAATTGTGACTACAGAGCTGTTGTTCTATTGCAGAGTGATGGGAAATCCCCAGTTACTTTCCTTCTCTGTCCTTCAGTGGCTCCCCATTATCCCAGTTAAGTACAAAGTTTTTAGTTTGGAAAGGAAGTCTCTCCACAATCTGACATCCACCTATTTTTGCAGTAGAATTTCTTACCCCTCCTCCACCCTGCCCACCCTAAACAGCATCAGAGTGAAATCATAAAACAATAGTCACTGAGCCCTTACTGTGTGCCAGGCTCTTTGCCAAGAGCTTCACATGCATCAGCTCATGTAATCCTCATAACAGCTTCCATGAGGTGTAGGCATTATTACCACCTCCACTTTATAGATGAGGAAACCAAGGCACAGAGAAGATGAGACACTTGACTCAAGGCCCCATAGCTACTTGCAGGTTCCAACACACCAGTCAGCCTCTGCCCACACGCTCCCTCTACCTGGGTGCCCGCACCCTGCCTTAGGTGCCTAGCTGACCCTGACTCCTCTTCCAAGTCTCATGGATCATCATCTTCAGGAAACCTTTCCTGGCCCTGCTCCCCTAGTGGAAATGTACCCTCCCAACTGGATCCTCATGGTTTCCCAGGACAAAGCTCTTTTGTACCACCTGGTACACTTTTTATCTCACCTGATACACTAAGCCCTTTGAAGACAACAGCTGGTTTTTAAGCTCTGTAACCACAGAGCCTGGCATGGTACCTGGCTCAGAATGAGACATGATCAACAGATGCTGAAGGAATGAATGGATGGAGGCTTTCTGATTCCTGCTCTGGGTGTTTCCCCACTAGACTAGTTGGGGAGTGGCCAGGAGTCTAGGAGAGTCACTGGTCATTGCTTTGTCCAGTCCGTGTCCCTTGGGCAAATTTCTTCTAGCCTGAGGTTTCTAAGTCCAAACAAGAGGAACTGTGTACCATGATCTGTTGAGGGGACAGCAGCTCAGGCTCTTTGGAAGTACAAAGAGGGCAGTTTGTGGGTTCACCTAGAAGGCAAGATAAAACAGCCCTGTGTAAGCTGGAGCCCAGGAACAAAGTTCCATCATGGGGATACTTCCCAGTAACAGAGCCCTGTGGCGGTGTCCATTCTACGGAGCCATGATCAAGCTCCCCCATGCATTCTGGTCTTTGAGGAAAAGCTGACTCCACACGATGCAAAAGGGCCTGTCGAGGGCACTTGTGGGACCTAAGTGAAATTCACTTTCATAGTTTGGCAAGCTGTAGCTTCAGACCATCCATCCCAGAACATGATAAATGCTTCTGACGTTTGCTTCAGACACAGCATGCTAGGATGGCTTTTCAATTCTCAAATGCAGGAGTACAACTTATTGATCAAGTGTCTTTCATTAAAGGTTGCTGAAGCCCCTCAGCCACAGGAGTAATGCCCCCCCTCCCAGGCCCTCTCCCCAGGCCCAGCCTTCTGGGCAAGGGGGATTACTGTTGTTGGATTATGGGTATATACCTGAATTTGTTGGGGTTTTTTTTCAATTCTTAATATAAGCACGCTGGAGAAGACTGAAATTAGGTAAATCTCACATTTACTTGGTACTTCTCTCCCTAAACTCCATCTGATTCTTCATACACACATTTTAAGAAAATAAAGAGAAAGCATGTCCTCCAAATAATCCTCCATATTAGAATTTACCATTCTGCTTTGAACCTGTGTCCCGCTGCCAGCGAGGGCTTCCCTGCCAAGGTAGAGCCAGTTAAGGCAATTAGAGGGGGTCAGTGGTTTGCCTCTGGCCAGAGATGGTGGGAGATTTTCATTAGCATTTGTGCCTTTGCCCCCAACTGGGCTTCAATCACCCCCTCCTCTTATCAGCATGTCCTTCACCTTCAGGGGCTGCCCAGGTTTATCAGATCCCATCGAGTTCTTCCAACAAGAAGGCAGCATGAGCTTGGGGCTCTTTGAAGCTAAGCCGAGAATTCAAGTTGCTTTGGTTCTAAGCCTAAAACCTGAAAATGAAGTAATCTGAAATGGAAATGCCACCTTCTCCCTTTTCTGTTATATGTAGTCCTGACTTTCTTCACCCTCCCACCTCCGCCTGTGCCTCCCTTCCTCAGCTCTGGCCTGGCTCTGTGCATAATGTGCGTTTCATACGTGTTCAGTGGAATTGGACATATGCACTTCTGAATAGGGAGGCCTTTCGGAGAAACTCACAGCGAAAGCATTGGAGTAATTGTGGCTAGTGTTGCTGTGATTGAACTTTCTTCATTTTTTTTATTGAATGAGAATGAAAGTCTCTAAGACTCATTAAGGGTCCAGGGTTTGGGGACCGAGGTACTGGCGTCACGTCTTCCTCCCGCTTCCTTCTTCCCTCTCCTTTGCCTCTTCTAGTGTGAGAAGGTCAAGAGAATGTGGAGTTGGGCATGGCAATCCATTGAGTACGTCAGGCTTCGATGAAAGTTACATTTACCCTAAATGTCAGCTAAGACTGTTCCAGATTTCAACCTCTTGGCCCTAAAGATCCCTCAGGTGCTTTTTCTCACCAGGACAAGTCCCTCCTTCTTCTCTTTCCTAGAACTAGGGCTGCAGAGTTGCAGGCTGGAGAAACAGCCCGGTCCTGGAGTATGCATCATGCCCACGGCTTTTCCAGGAGGGGACTTTTCCAGTAGGGGACTCGGTCCCCTGCATCGACCCCGACCTCCCCTGGGGGCCTGGAGAAGGACGTCTTCTCTCCCAACACCAAGCAGGCAGTCCTGTGGGCCTAGATAAACCTCAGTGCTGAGCTTGAGGGGGTTCTGTGCTGGCTAACCTGACATCTGTCCCCAGGAAGCACTGAGACCCTGGGCTAATGCTGGCACCCCTAGGTTCTACTCAGGTTTCATCCATGCGGAGGGCTGCCAGGAATAAAATTATCATCCCATGAGAGATGCACATATGTAGTGGAACTTGGGAGCAGCATGGACAGTGTTCCTAAATGACAGTTTTATAAAGAAAATGGACTGAAGTGATGAATGCCAGAAAAATACATAGCTAATTATTAGATGATCACAGCTGTTGCCTTTTTAATTTAGATAACTACGCTGTTTATTATGGTGCTTTACTAAATTCCATGGTGGACCTGGTAGCTAGTATTTCTCGATAGTCCCCTGACAGGGTGATTTGACTTATTTTCAGAGTTCTGGGTGTTATTTATCTAGGTCAAAGGCCAGAAGCAGTGGGATAGTGAGATTCCTGGGACCAAGGAGAACCCAGTAATGAGGGACAGAAGACACTAAATCAAGTGTCAGGTTAGCAAGCTGAAGTCTTCATATTTATAATAAACTGGGCTGCAGAAAAGAAAAACAGCTTTCCCTTGGCCCTGTTGGTGGCCAAGCTGAACAGCATCTTTGGTGACAGACGAGCTGGCATCAGCAGATGCAGCATTTCTTGAATGCTCGTGATTTAACAACAGCTTCATTAGTTAGCTCTCCGGTCGTAGCCCATGAGTGAGCTTTACGGTAAATGGGCCCTTTATTAACTTATTAGTGCCCAAATCCAAACTGAGTCCACCTGAAAGAACTCTAATTTAAGGAGTGCCCATCGCTGCTTTTCTCAAAAATTTCTTCCCTGATCTTTTATCTTTTGAATGGGTATTTCCAAAGATAAAATAACCACAATCACCAGAAACTAACCACAATAGTTTTCCTACCCAGTATTCAGAAAAATCTCCATTTGTCACTTACCCAGGATTTACCAAAACTCAGGCATCAGAGAGAGTGGGTGGCAGTTGGAAGACCTAAGCTAACTCTGTATCTATACAGATTGGGCGGCCTCGTGCAAGCCTTGGAGCCTCAGCTCTGGAGTGTATGGTGGGATGATGCTTTCTCTCTGTAGCTCTCTCTTATGGGCACAAACGATTAAGAATCTAGTGACTAGGGCTTCTGCACTCCCAGGTCAAAGGTGGTTAAAGGGAGAGCTGGGAGAGCAGAGATCATCGGCTAGATTCCTGAGGACACTGGCTTGTACGGCACTGTCATGAATGAGGGCTCAGTGGGATGGGAACTGTTATTTATTGAGGACCTACTTTGTGCCAAGTACTTAGCATGATTATTTGCTTAATAATCTTATAAAGCCCTCCAGATAGGGGCTATTATCTCCATTGTATTGTTGAGGAAACTGTTTAAAAAAAATGTTGCTAGTCACACAGCTCGTAAGAGCCAGGACGTCCTGACTTCGAAGTTCATGATCTTTCTAGATGTGGCTTGCGGGAGATTAAGTCACTTGTCCACAGATGCACAACAGGAAAAGGTACAACCAGAACTCAAACCCAGGCAGTGGGTCTCCAGAGCGTGTGCTCCGAAGCTCCAGGCTGTGCTCCACGTGGTCAGAGGGAGGACACGTAGACAGTGAGCATTCTTAATATTGGAGAGGGTCAGAATCCCACATCCCACTTGACAGAGAATGCCTGTGTCTTAGGATGTAGCTTTTTTTTTTAATATGTATTTATTTATTTATTCGGCTGTGCCGGGTCTTAGTTGTGGCATGCGGGATCTTTTAGTTGTGGCGTGTGGGCTCTTAGTTGCAGTGTATGGGATCTAGTTCCCTGACCAGGGATCGAACCCAGGTCCCCTGCATTGGGAGCACAGAGCCTTAACCACTGGGCCACCAGGGAAGTCCCAGGATGTATATTTAAACAGCTTATCCGTTTAAAATAAGTATCCTAGCACTGAACTAAGAGATGGGGCCTTTTCTAACAGGCTGCTGTCAGAGTCACAGTCCTTGCTGACAGACTAGCTCCTGAAATGTGCCCATCTCCTCCTCGAATCCTGGCCAGATTTTTCCCAACCTGCTAATTGGTGTAAGGGGCCCTGCTTCCAAAGGCTGCCCGGCCATGAGCCTCACGGGAAGGACTTGTCCCCTGGTTTCGTTCTCCCTCCTTCCAGCACTGTGGTCCCCTGATGGCTGCCTGGTGACAGATGCTGGTGATGGAGGGCATCAGAGAATCCCCCATCCCCACTCCCCG
This sequence comes from Mesoplodon densirostris, assembly GCF_025265405.1. Classification (NCBI taxonomy): domain Eukaryota; kingdom Metazoa; phylum Chordata; class Mammalia; order Artiodactyla; family Ziphiidae; genus Mesoplodon; species Mesoplodon densirostris. The sequence goes on along the minus strand of NC_082662.1, from coordinate 125,954,987 downwards.
AAGCACTTCTTCACTGAGCACCTCTCATTACGGCCCCATTTCTGGTCTCGCACATGTTCTCCCACACTTAGCTCTATTATGCCACCACTTGTCTCCTTTCCCAGGCTGGCTTTGAATAATGTAAATCTTTCCTCTTGATAGCATCGCTGCTCATTATTTTCTGTCTGGCACCACGTGAGCTTACCCACTGGTACCTCTGAGAAGCCAGCCACCCACAGTGCAGGGACAGTCCCCCCCACCCCCCACCATCTCTGTAAAGGTGGCTCAGTGCGGGCCCAGCCCCAGGTGGGAGAGGTTCAAGCCCTGCTGGCTTTGGTGGGAGGACAGCGCTCTTTCTTTGGCTCCGACCCAGAACACTCTCTGTAGGAGGAGTGGGTCAGGGGCCACTGCCCTTTCACCTTTGCCAGGCAACTGGCTTTGGACAAGTCACTTGAGTACTCTCTACTGAGTGATTGATTTTATCAACACAGGGCAGATGCTTACCCCAAACAGGCCCGGAGTGCCCTCAGCCTCCTGAAGTCTGCCCTTTACCCCCCCAAACTCAGCACTGGATCCAACTACTCTGGACCTCCAGGTGAAGATAGCCCATGGTCTTCGAATATGTCATGTAGGATTATTACTGTGGTTTTATGCAAAGAAATGCACTCCAATTTTGTTCTGTAACTAACAACTCAACTGTGCCTAGAATCTCCGGAGTCCCTCAGTGTGACCCTGTGATTCTGTAACAGTAACTATGTTTCGATGGAATAATGACTTTGTAACCTAATGTTTAAAAGCTCCCTCTGTAAATGTAGGGAGCACAAACTTGCTTGGTTCTCCCTGGACTTCCCAGTATTGGAGTTATTTGAGACCTCCAAGATTATTACTCTTTGGAATTTGATTCCATGGTCTCCTTAAAAACTTCTGGAAGCTTTGAGGCACATGAAATCATCCAGATCTTCCTTTAGAAAAAGTGATTTCAGATTATTTCTAGAAATTTTACCAGAAAAGTGTTTAAACTTTCTCCTGTTTTAAAACCCAATTTTAATTTGTTTCTTTACAAAACATCTTTGCCTGTCTCCCGTATCAGGTTAAGCAAGCACATTTGGCAAATCAAAAGGGGGAAAGAAAGTCATATTTGTGGTTTTCAGTGTGCCAGTGGTGGATTAGCAATAGAATCTTACATTATATGTTGAGGAGGAAACCACTCTTTAAATATTGGCTGGAAAATCACACCCTTAATCACTTGCAGTGTGTTTTAGAAATTGGCACTATTGTAAAAATCTTTTACAATAGATTTGTCAGAATGTCCTAAGCATAGAAGAATATGGAAGGTTGCTGCATTTCTTGGTAGATCAGAAAAGCGAGTGTGTTGAGAAGAATACATATTGAGAAGTATATACTGTTTAAGGTTCCTGTCTCTTCAGTCATCTTACTTGGAATGGTTGGAGAATTTTCCTGAAGTGGCTAATGTACCATAAGTAGACAATGTGAGTACATCTATCACATGTGATCAAGACAGAAAAGAAAGGAATAAAATAAGGTAAATACCTCATTTAGCTTTTAGAGCCTCAGATCAAATTTTACATGGATTACTCACCTTTACAGAAGATGTAAGTAGACTGTGTATTCTTTAATTTGGGGCGGGCGAGGAAGAAGAAGGATGTTTTATTCTTTGTCTCTCTTGTCACTGTGGATATGTATGTTCATTAAATATTTTTTTCTGGGCTTCCTTGGTGGCGCAGTGGTTGGGAGTCTGCCTGCCGATGCAGGGGACGCGGGTTCGAGCCCTGGTCTGGGAGGGTCCCACATGCCGCGGAGCAACTGGGTCCGTGAGCCACGGCTACTGAGCCCGCGCGTCTGGAGGCTGTGCTCCACCATGGGAGGGGCCGTGATAGTGAGAGGCCCGCGCACCGCGATGAGGAGTGGCCCCTGCTCTCCGCAACTGCAGAGAGCCCTCACGCAGAGACAGGACCCAACACGGCCAAAAATAAATAAATTAATTAAAAATATATATATCTATCTATCTATCTTTTTTTTCCTTTAATTAAAAAAATTAAGCCTTGGAGAAAGGCTTCTAATGCCATTAATTTGATGTAGAAAGTCTACTTTATACTAGTTGGTTTGAAGAATATGAATTCATTCTTTTTTTCCTCCCTTCCTTTTTTCTTTGAAGAATGATATTTGACATTTGTATGTTGCTCTAGAGTCTGTCTTTATTTCTTCATTTATTCACACCTGCCCTGCAAGGGAGGTGACATACCTGGACCACTTTAGGGATAAGGAAACCAAGCCCCCTGCCTTAGGTGAACAGCCGCACCATGGTGGGGATGTTTGGATAAGAACCCAGTCTCCTGGTTCCTAGTTCACTGCAGGCAGTGCCCACCACACCTGGAACCTGTAAGAAAGGAGATGTACTTTAGGTACAATGGACCCTTTTGTTACCCCTCCATGTTTTTCCCTCAAGAGCTGAATCCCATCCAAACATACGTAGAAACCAAGGAAGGCTTCCTGGGCTGCGCTGAGGGCAGCGCGGCACTGCCTCGGCCTTCCCCATCGCTGTCATCAGGCAGGGCTGGACGTCAACTCAGTCTCTCGCCTGGGCTTCGCTCTCACTCATCTGAGGCTAAATCGCCCTTGAGAGATGGGACGGTGGATATTTACATGGCTTACATTTACCCCCGGGAGTCTCAGTGTCACCATCGCTGCCACTGTGCCTCAGCGAGAGGGACACAGGACTCTGGACTGAGTTGTCAGTGCTCTCTGGCTCTGCAGTTTGGCTGTTCTGTCTCGGGAGATGGCTCCTTTGGGTCTAGAATCCCTTCTGATGGTCTCACCCGCCCTACTTGCCCCACCATTCTTCCTGCTGGAAGATTTTGGTGAACCCATCTCACATGCCTCTGCGTGCCTTGGAGAACATTTCCGGATGTGTTTTAGGAACTTAAGAGTAGACGTGGAAGGTAAAGAGAATTCTGATACTGAGGATTGCTGTTTCCCACTATCCCCACCATCGTCTGTAGTCTTCCTCTGACTGGTGAGGGACCCTTCGGATGGTCAGATTTGCCCCCAGCCCTCCTGGGCCATATAGTCTGAAGAGAGCCTGCGGCCAGACAGCTTGGGGGTAGAGAGACAGGCAGCGAGGAACCTCCCTGGTCCTCACCGTGCGCTTGTGCACTGAGCCTCGGGACCGGGGGCTCGGGGCGTGGGGGGAGGGAGTCTGGGTGACCACGTGGGCGGATCTGCCTGTCAGTGGGCTGCCCCGAAGGCTGTGGCAGCCGGCGCTGCTCATGTTGATGGAGAGTCTGTCCAGTTCAGGCGCAAAGCTCTGCGAGTCTCACATATCCGCTCTCCATCAGTTCTGCCAGGCCATCCAGTAGGAGGCGCTGGAATGATTAATGAGCAGGACAGGAAGACAAATGCTGCCTGGAGCAACCGCTGTCTGCCGCCATCCACTGAATAATTAGATAACTGCGGCAAAGCGGGCTCTCAACCAGGGAGAGCTTTGGTAGGTGACGTGCTAAGCTAGTCCCAGAGAGTCAGGGCGTCAGGCCCACGCTCCCCCACTTTGGGCCTTTCTAGCTCCTCTGCTGCTGGGCCTAAAATGGTGACAGTCCCCTGGACCCTGAGAGCTGGGGAGAAGGCTATGCATGTTGACAGCTGTGGGTACCCTCTACCCAGGGCAGCAGTCAGAGGGAGGGTTGACGTACATGTTGCCAAGAACCTACCAGTGTTTGCAACAAAAGCACAAACTCCTGGCAAGAAGTCGGGAGACTTTCTTGATCACAAGTGGTATCTCCTAAGCACTTTAATTACAGAGGATTAGCAGGAAGTGCAGTGCTGGGCTCAAGGAATAATGACACAAAGAAACGAAGCAGAGAAACCCAATTTCCTTCCTTTAAGGGGAAAAAATTATCCATTTATTTAAATGAATTACAAAGGAGAGAATGGAGTGTGGCATTTCTCTCAGCCCAGAATTAAATGGATTTTTAAAGAGCTGCGTATCTCCTTGGTCAGACCAGAAGCTGGGATCTGTAGCCTTGTCTGCAGAAATTGAACTGCAGGCTCAGAACTTCATTAAGATTCAGGAGCCTTCCCCCTGGACAAATGACTCACTGATCCAGCCCCTTCTCTCCTGCTTCTCCTTGCGGGCCCTTGCCTGGCTTAGCTCATATTTTACATTCAGCACCTCTAGTTACCCAGAAATTGCATGCAAAATTGTGAAATAGAAAGGCAGTGGGCCATGTGACTCCATCAGTTCTGCCTGGGGTTGCATCATCCTTGACTTGTAGTGTTCAGGGACTGGGCTAGGAGGTTTGCTTACAGAAAGACCAGAGGGCCCAGACACCTACCAAAAGTGGCAGTTTGAATACATGCTCTTAGCACACCTGCTGTGTAAGTGGGGGCAAATCTATAGAAATGAATGGAACTGAAATAAGATTGGAGACGTTCATGGTGAATAAGAAAATTGCCAGAATGGAATGTAGACAGAAGTGATGGTTATCGTCATACAACACAATTGTGTGTATTGTCATACACGCAATGACTATGTGTGAGACTTGACGGCTTTTACTAACAGGAGCTTTTTTTTTTTTTTTTTGCGGTACGCGGGCCTCTCACTGTTGTGGCCTCTCCCGTTGCGGAGCACAGGCTCCGGACGCGCAGGCTCAGCAGCCATGGCTCACGGGCCCAGCCGCTCCGCGGCATGTGGGATCTTCCCGGACCGGGGCACGAACCCATGTCCCCTGCATCGGCAGGCGGACTCTCAACCACTGCGCCACCAGGGAAGCCCCTAACAGGAGTTTTTTTAAACCCAGCACTTAATACCCAGCTCCATCTGCAGTGATTCCCCCATGGCATCCTGTTTGTGAGTCCAGGGCAAGGAGTTCTAAAACCTTATCATTCACACTGTGATTGGAACATGCTAGGATATCGTGATTCAGACTGTGGCAATAAAGAGAGAAGGAGGAGGAGAAACAGGAATCAGGCGCCCACCCTGTGCTCAGTACTTCACATGTCAATTTATTTCATTCCCACAACAGTCCCATGAGATAGGTAATGTTGTCCCTAATATACAGGTGAGAAAACTGAGGCTCCAAGAAGTTTGACTATGTATAGGAGGCAATACTTGGCATAATGGAAAAAGTATGGGTTTTGGAGTCAGAGATGGGATCAGAGCCTAGCCTTACCACCCGCAATTTCTGTAACATCTGTTTTCTCATCTATAAAATCTGGACACCTATGCACTGGCCTGTTGGGAGGATTAAAGAAGATACCATAGATAACAGCACAGCCTTAGCACACCATAGACCCTCAGGAAAAGGCAGGTACCACTGTATGACCTCAGAGAGAAAACCAAGATTTACACCTTGAGGGGTCAGCCTCATCCCAACCTTCCACCATGACCCCGGCCGCCGGATCCACACCTGAGTACTATTCTTAAGTGATGAGAACAGGCCCAGCTGGGACACAGTGCAGGCCCATCCAATGAGTCCAGTGCCCTAGGAATTCTTTACCTTTCAGCTTTGCCCACTGCAGATGAGTTCCCATGCCTCAGCAGACACGGCTGAGATAAGCAGGAGGGTGACCTCACTCGGTATGCACAGTGTAGATTATTCTCTGAGCATTTCTGTATGTTTGAAATCCTTTATGTAAAATTTTACAACCCCTTTCCCCAAAATTGCATGACTGAGATTTCATCAGGCCTGAACATTGATTAGATGAAGAGGGCATGACACAGAGAGGAATTTAAAAATAACCCTGAATATAGCATCAGAATTTGCCACATTGTATTACAAAAATCTCCTCTCTCTGTGTCTGTGTGCCCTGCCACTCTGTGTGTTATGTGTCTTTTGCATCCCCAGTGCCTAGCTCAGTGCCTGGCTCATAGAGTAGGTGAAGTAGCAACGCAGTAACAAAGAGCTGGTAAGAAAGCAAATGCTGGCCATTTCCCTGGGATTTGAGCCTCTAGAACTGTGTGTGTGGCTTCAGCTTGACTTCTGCTCACCTCAGAACTCTAGGGCAAGCAGTCCATTCCCACAAGTACCCCGCTCGGGGTGGGGCTGAACTGGGCTGAGCACTAGAAATGTCCATGTTCAATGACTTAGGAGGTGGGTTAAAGGGGCACTGCTGCCTGTTTCCCACAGAGACGCACTTTCATCCCTTGAAATGATCATTTCTCTGCACTCACTTAATGGGATCCCAAATAACATGTTTCAAACAAGTCTTTTATCACTGTTGCCCCTTGGAACACATTTCAAATGCTGGCCATTAAAAACAGGCCGTTTCACAGGCTTCTAATGATGACACTAATAACTGTGGGGTTTTGTCTCTAGGAGTCCTGACGGGCAGGACTCAAGGAGTAAATTACAGAGCTAACTTTTATGTAGAGGGTTTATTGATCTGTGAGCTTCAAGGGAACTACACCAGCCCCCAAAGTTTGGCAGTCCAGATTACCTTTTCATCTAAGTAATTGGGCCACCTGGGTACAGTTAATTTTCTATTTATATTAACAGGAAGACAAAGAACATGATGTGCCAGTTCTGTAATAAAGTAACAGACGTATCAAAATATTCTACCTGGTAATTATAAATAAACTGAATTTTCCCATGACCCTCTGAGGGTTATGTTGCTAATTCACTGTGCATTTTATCATAATTTGTCACGAGAAGATTCCACGCTGCCACGTATACTTGTGTCTCCAGAGTATGTAAAGGTGCTCCATCATAAAGTATCCAACTGTCTTAATCCCTGCCGTTACCTGCTTTTGTTTCTTAACAGGTGAAAGTCATGCTTCGCATTTGTTCCACGTTGGCTCGCGATACCTCAGAATCCAGCTCTTTCTTAAAGGTGGACCCACGAAAGAAGCAGATCACCTTGTATGACCCCCTGACATGTGGAGGTCTAAATGCCTTCCAAAAGAGAGGGAACCAGGTTCCTCCTAAGATGTTTGCCTTTGATGCGGTTTTTCCACAAGATGCTTCTCAGGTGGGTACAACCCCTTCTCAGGCTCAGGCAATATTGATTAGTTTCAAGAAGCTTTAACGATTCACTAGGACCCATGAGCTGGGAGGGTATCTTCCAGAGCCCTCTGATGGGTCACTTCCACTGTCTACACAACAACGTTCGGAAGCCAATTTGAGTTCCATTGAATAGTTCAGTCCTTTTGAATCGCTGGTGTCACACCTTGGGCAGGATTGTTGTGCCAGGATTTCAACAAAACCGATTCTTGGAGAGAAGGAAGAGCGATCCAATCAGTGGATGGCAAACAGAAGCAGGAAGAGAGCAGGCAGAATTGGAAGTTTCAGGTACAGCTGCATCGAGATGCTGGCAACTGGTCCATTAAGACCCCACTCCTGGGCTTCCCTGGTGGCGCAGTGGTTGAGAGTCCGCCTGCCGATTCAGGGGACACGGGTTCGTGCCCAGGTCCGGGAAGATCCCACATGCCACGGAGCAGCTGGGCCCCGTGAGCCATGGCCACTGGGCCTGCACGTCCGGAGCCTGTGCTCCGCAACGGGAGAGGCCACAACAGTGAGAAGCCTGCGTACCGCAAAAAAACAAAACAAAACAAAAAAAGACCTCACTCCTGCCTGGGCTTCTGGGTGTGAGAATGTAAGAAGGGAAAAGATGTTTCAAGGAGCTGGGTTAGAATTAGGCAGGGTTTGGGACTTCCCTGGCGATCCAGTGGTTAAGACTTCGCCTTCCAATTCAATCTCTGGTCAGGGAGCTAAGATCCCACATATCTCTTGGCCAAAAAACCAAAACATAAAACAGAAGCAATATTGTAAAAAATTTAATAAAGACTTTAAAAATGGTCCACATCAAAAAAAAAAAAAAAAAAAAAGAATTAGGCAGTGTTCTAGGGCTCCATAGAGGGCAAGTCCTACTGAGGACCTGGAGTGCTTGGCAGGGAAACTGAGGCTGACGTGCAGTCCTGCGGCCTGCGTCAGGAGCGGAGAGGAAGAAGAGAGGCTAGGGATAGCTGGTGTGTTAGTTAGCTATTGCTGCATTGTAAACCACCCTAAGCCTAGTGGATTAAAACCGTAAGTATTTATTATTGCTCATGAGTCTGGAGGTCAGCTGAGCATTCCTCTGCTCCTAGCTCGGCTCACCTGTGTGTCAGTCAGTGATCAGCTCTGGGTCGGGTCGGCAGCTCTACTGATCTTGGCTGGATGCTATCACATGTTTGAGGGTTGGCCAGTTTTAGGCTGGTCCAGAATGGCCTTGGCCAGGTCACCTGGTCTGTCTTCCACGTTGTCTCTTATCAACCAACAGGCTGTCTTGGGCTTGCTCTCATGGCAAAGAGAGGATCCAAGCTTGCAGGCCTCTTGAGGTCTAGGCTCGGAATTGACACATCATCACTTCTGCTGAATGCGACTGGACCACATTCGAGGAGTAGGGAAGAGGCTCTGTCTCTTAATTGGAGGAGCTGCAAAGTCACATTGCAAGGGGCACGCACACAGGGAGGGGTGGAGAATTGTGGCCATTTTTGTTAGTCTGTTATGAGTATAATTTGGAGGCTTCTTGGGGGACCAGGGTGCCAAGATTTCTTAACCAAGTCTCCTGGAACCAATCCCAGTAGAACAGATGTCTACTAGAAGATTCACTTACACCATCTGGTGCAATTTATCTGCAATGATTTGGAGCAACTGGATCTTCTAGTAGACATCTATAACCCAGGTTATAGGTGTACAGTGGTCTACTTTGCCTGCATTTTGGCATCAGACACCTGCATCTTCCTGATAAATTTCCAGCACTTCCCAAGATTTAAACAAAACAGTGTGCACTCGGGTAAACAATAGCCTAGAGCAGAACCTGAAGACAGGGTGCTGATGGCTACCATTTGCAGCTCTTGCTAATTTCCTCCATGTGGTATCTGAGCATAGGAAGTAGCGATGTTCACACAGACACCATAGGCACTTAGCACATATTATAGGCTCCATTCATTAGCAAGCTAAGCATGTGGTTTCCCCAAAGAGTTTTACCATGAGAAGACAAAGTACTTTATGAATAAGTTCTGTAGTTTTTCTCCTCGTTACATTTTTTGTGTGTTGTACCACCCAGTGGGCTCACTAATCTAACCCTGACATTGGGTCTAATAAATGGCCTACAAGTAATTTAATTAACACAGTTAAAACTTTTCAAAAGCGAATCTCCCTAAGTTGTAAGAATTCCAAAGCAAACCCTAAATTAAGTGTGGACTATTAATGAGTTTTAGATTTATTCCGGAAAAGGGAGCCATTTTTATTGCTAGTCTTTGCTTACATTTCACACTTGGTTCCAGAGCTCATATGCTCACTCATGGTTGCTATCGCTTCAGAATGCTTGCTTTTGTTACATTTCCAATATAATAAATTACATTTCTATATAAATTTGTAGTTTTCAAGAAGTTTCATATACATTAACCCATTCGACTCCTCCTGGAATTCTGTGGCATTGAAAAGGGAGGTAGTGCTGTTTTCACATTACAGACAAGGAAACTGAGACTCAAAAATTCAGTCTCTCCTTCACAGACTCTTTCCTGCCTGGACATCTGTCCTGGAGTCTTCCTATTAACCAATCCGCGTCCTGCTCAGGATGGTGTTGTATCTTTGCCCTCTCGTCATTTTATCCACTATTTACTAGCAGCGTGTCCTTGGGCAAGTCACTCTACCTCTCTGGGCCTCAGTGTCCTCATCCATAAAATGAAGACAAGATCAAAATGTGCCTCATTGGGCTGCTCTGATTCACTGTATGGATACACGTGAGTTGCTTAGAGCAGAGGCAGAACACAGTGAGTGCTCAACAAATGCTACTGTTTTTACTCTTCTGTTGTCATTGTTAATAATAATATCATATGCTGCCGGCGTGTTCAGCCTCAGCCCCTGTGAAGGAGCACCCTCTGAGCCTCCGAAGCAGGAAAGCAGGAAAGCGTACAGAACGGGCCTCTGCTCTCAGGCCCCTGTCGTTGGCCTGTGAGGCAGCAACAACCACCGTGGCCCAAGGCGGTCATGACCCTTGCTTTTACCCGGCCTTTAAGGACATCAGCTTCCTGAAGCTAAGCAGTGATTAGAACAGTCCTTGCTCCTCCTTATAAGCCACACTCAGTACCCTCAAGTGGCCTCAGTGGTCATCAGCTGCCCATTGCTGGGGCATACCTCTGCTGGTTCTGGCTTTGGGGAGGTGTCTTAGTCCATTTTCACTTCCTTAACAAAACAGCACACACTGGGTAGCTTATAAGCAACAGAAATTTATTTCTTACAGTCCTGGAGGTTGGAAGTCCAAGCTCAAGGAGCTGGCAGATTCAGTATCTGGTGAGGGCCCTTTCTTGATTCATAGACAGATGTCTTCTCACTACGTCCATTGTGGAAGGTCCAGGGAGCACTCTGGGGCCTCTTTTATAAGGGCGCTAATCCCATCCATGAGGGCTCCACCCTCATGATTAATCACCTCCCAAAGGCCCCACCTTCAAATACCATCACATTGGACATTCAGTTTCAACATATGAACTTGGTGGGGTAAGGGGAACACAAACATTCCATCGTCACCAGGAAGGGTGGGCAGGAGGACTGAGCCCTGCTGGTGGGTAACAGGCTTCCTGCACACCCAGCCCTGCCTGTGGAGTCCACTTGGGAAGGCTCCTGTTTCTCTAGGCTCAAGGGGAAAGACAGCAAAGGGCCTCCAGGGGCCATTGTCAGCTAACAAACACCACATGGACATGTTGCTGACCACTCTCTTCTCAGTGGACACTGGGCAAGAATTCTGCAAGGGGAGGCCTGCCCACCCTGTGCCCTGTGAGGCTGCTCCCATTTCTCTCTGTCCTCAGGCCTTTGGACGGGTGATTCAGTAATGTGTGCGGATTTGGTCCACACACAACCATCTTTCTCTTTGCTGACCTTGAATCTAATACAGTTTGTTTTATGTATGGCTCAAGGTGGGCTCTCAGCCTCCTAACCCCCATCTCACTTTATGTCTGAGGAAGGCAGAGTTCATTTGGTGATAACTTCTCCTGGCTCTGCAGAGGCACCTTTAGCAAATTCCATCAAGATTCCACCTCAGTCTCAGGGTTTAGCTCCGGCCTCTCATTGCCTAGGCCCTGGGGGTGAGACAGATCCCGTGGTCCCCACCGCAGCTTCATCCTGCCACCCACTTCGTTCAGGAGGAGCCCCCAGCAGAGCTGCTGAGGCCATCACCAGAACAACTGACAGTTGTTAGGAGTGTGGTTTTTCAATTTCAGTTCGGGAGAGAACATTGATTTTCGAACACTTAGGTTCATTGTGCTGTTGCAACCTGGAGCTGAATAACTACATTCAGTGCCGAGGCTGCAGTTCTCAGATTCCCACTGGGAGGCACGTTGCTCCGATGCCCGCTGAGCCCCGGGTTTGCACGTCCTCTGAATGCTTCCAGATCTGACTCTGGTGATGAGGGAGAAAGGAAGGTGCAGCACACGGCGAGTGATTCTGTCCTCCTGCTGCTGTGAAAGCCTCAGATGCTAACCAGAGAGATTTCCCAGACCCCCAAGTTGGTTCACAAAATTTATTTTCTTATCATTTGCAGAGTGCTGTATTGGGTGTTAATGGGGAAATACAAAGTGTTACCAAGAGACTGGCCTCTGTCTAAAGATATAATAATCACATTGGAGATGAGACACATAACAGGCTGAAGACCACCCATTGTAACATACTGACCAATGGTGATTAATAGTGTATACATTGAATGTATCTAGAGAGAAAGAAAGAAAAGGCTGGGCTTTTTTTGGGTTTTCTTTTTGCGGTACGCGGGCCTCTCACTGTTGTGGCCTCTCCCGTTGCAGAGCACAGGCTCTGGACGTGCAGGCTCAGCGACCATGGCTCACGGGCCTAGCTGCTCCGCGGCATGTGGGATCTTCCCGGACCGGGGCACGAACCCGCGTCCCCTGCATCGGCAGGCGGACTCTCAACCACTGTGCCACCAGGGAAGCCCAAAAGGCTGGTTTTGAAAAGAGAAGGATGTAGATGGAGAAAGAGGAGAGAGTTATTAGGAAGACAAAACAGACATGCATCACAAATCTCCTGCTTAGATTAGAACTATAATGTATCCCAAGGTCACTTTCCTGAAATGGCACATCACCCTTTACCCTCTAACAAGCCTAGCCATTTCATGAGCTCTGAGTGTGTGTGTGTGGTGGTGGTGGAGGTGTGTGTGTGTAAAGGAAGGATCTAGTTAGCAGAGGGTGAATGGAATGTTTAAATACTTGCCCGGGGAGGAGGCCAGAATGGCGTGAGGTCCATGAAAGCACTCTGCGTTCCCGTTCCAGCCTGTTCGTGCCTGGCCTGCAGAGACAGCAGCTGAAATGTACCACAAATTAGCAGAAGGGTGGTTTGCTTTTAATGTGTGTAATGCTCAGGCTTGCGAGGGAGTGGGTGGTATGAAGGGTTCTGAGCACCTCCAGAACGGCGTTAGAGCCGACCCATCTGGAAATGCCATGGCTCTGGGACCCTGAGTCCCAGGAAAGCAGGTGCAATTTTCCATTGTTAATGGTCGACTCACAATTTGTGTCTCCTCTTGTGTCTGCCAGGCTGAAGTGTGTGCTGGAACCGTGGCAGAGGTGATCCAGTCTGTGGTCAACGGGGCAGATGGCTGTGTGTTCTGTTTCGGCCACGCCAAGCTGGGTCAGTGAGAGCTTTACTTTTTCATGCTGTTTGCTGGATTTCCCAATCACTTTATCCATTCTTCTGTATTGTACCCAGAGTCCTTGGATGAAGGGGAAGGTGGTTTCCCACAGGTGTTGAATTGAATAATCATGAATAACCATTTCTGCTTCTGAAATATAGATGCTCATCCTAAGTGGATTCCCAGTCATCTAGGAAAGCCTTAGAGTCCAAGAAAGGCACAAAAGGAGTAGTGGGGTTGTTCCCACTTGGTCCAGGTCAGGGTCACTCCCAGAAAGCCAGCAGGAAAATTACATTTCCTGAGCAGGGGTTGCTGGGGAGCAGAGAGGACTCCCCAGACGACTTGGGTTCAACATTATGCCAGAGGACCGAGGAGCAGCCACCAAGCAAAGGCCAGACCACATTAGCACCTGTCTGGGGAGATCAGTCTGCAAGCATCCTTGCTTCCCATCACCCAGCTGTTGGGAATCCACCTGTGCTGAAGCACCTGGGAAAGGCGGCCACCACACACCTCTGTGAGAGTTTGATGACTGAATCCCCTTGAAGTGCCTTCTTAATCCTGACCTGTGGCCATCTGCTCACCAGGCCTCACTTTACATGCTTGATAAGTTAGTAATTTGGCGAGTTCCAAAATGTGTCCCTGGGCAGAGCTTCCAACAGCAGCTTTGCAAGGATGGAGCCAGTTCTAGGCCAGGTCGGAAAGCCCATTTCATCTCCCTGCCACTTCGGTCTTCCTGATCTCTGATCTAAGCAGTGATCCAGATTTTAATGGAATTTGCCCATGCAAAATATACACAGCATTTAACTTGAAAAAGGATATAAAGTGTAAGTATGTGGAATGAATCTGTGGGGTGGTGATAAAAAGAACCATATCAGTGATGAAAGACTTCTGCCTTCCCACCATGAGAAAAACAGTACGGAAACTGGATAGCTTGTAATGTTTGGGATCTTCCTCAAGGTCAACTGTGATTTAATCTTGTCATTAGTCGGGGCTGTCACATTCTTTATTATAGCTATTCCATCAGTAGTACTTGGAAATGTCAAATGTCTAATATCCCTCTCACCTTCTCCTTTCCTTTCTTCCCATTCCCCACTCCCCATGCCTTTCTTCTGCATCCTTGACATCTATTCTTGAGACTATAGAATGATGCCTGGACACTCAAGCTGCTTTTCTTTCTTTCCTCGCTCTCCCAGGAAAATCCTACACCATGATCGGAAAAGACGACTCCATGCAGAACCTTGGCATCATCCCCTGTGCCATCTCTTGGCTCTTCAAGCTGATAAATGAACGCAAAGAAAAGACTGGAGCCCGTTTCTCAGTGCGGATCTCAGCCGTGGAGGTGTGGGGCAAAGAAGAGAACCTTCGGGACCTGCTGTCGGAGGTGGCCACGGGCAGCCTGCAGGACGGCCAGTCTCCGGGCGTGTACCTGTGCGAGGACCCCATCTGTGGCACGCAGGTGATTGCTTCTGGGGCTTGGCTGGCTCCAAGGTGGCTCATCCCTACCTCGGCGGCTGGGGCAGTTCACCTCGTGACTCACTCAACATGCAACCGGGGGAGGCTTGCAAGTGTTTACTTTAAAGTGGACTGGAACTTTATGGCCTGCAGCTGCAGGGCAGCTGCTCGCCCAACCTAAATATTTGTACCTTGAATCTAATTGACAATGAACAGGAACCACAGTTGTTGTAGCATTTGGGGGAAATTGAATTCACTTTCTTTACGCCCCTTTCAAAACAAAAAAGAAAATACCATCTTTCTTTTGTTTAGCAACAAGCAGAAATGTTTACTGCTTTGCACAAATAGCTCCAGCCATTACTGGGGCTGTTTATGGCTCTATAAACTGTGTTTCTGGCACTGGTTTACAGCCGGACTAGTAGTGCTATAGGAAAAACTAACAACCACTTTCTAATTGGAACCATGATATAATTGCTGGAACCATGGAAGCCAAGAGAAGTTCCAGTTCGCCTTTTCAGGATGTCATGCCTGTTGTGACTGTTTCTCCCTCGCTGTTTGACAGTAGAGGTGGGAATGACCTGGGAGGACCCTGGTTCATTTCCAGAATAATCAGTTTTTCCAGTCTTTAGCTATAGGCTCTATTTTCTAGTTTTATCAGATGCCTCCTTTTTAGATAGGTGTTCATTTTGATAAGTACCTGCCTCACCCCAGGTGGGACTGTTTTCTCGGGTGAGGATACCCACTCTGTTACACCCATCTACTCACACTTGGCCATGTTTTTCCCCTGCTTAGAGCACCTCAGATCCTTCCACTTCCGCTATGAATCCTCGTGGTTCGCAAGAGGCCCTACACGACCTTCCAGCATCACCTGCTACCACTCCCCTCCTGCCACTCCTCTTAAATTACATTTAGGTCCCCTAAGAAAGCAGTGCCCCTCAAACTTCGGTGTGCATAAGAAGCACTGGGGATCTTGTTAAAATGCAGATTCTGGTTCCCTAGGTCTGGGATTGGGCCTCTGATTATGCATTTCTAACGAGCTTCCCAATGACTGACCACACTTTCAGTAGCAAGGCTCTAAGGCACCAACCATCCTCCCTCTTTTTACTCTGGGCCTTTGAACATCCTGTCCCCTGTGCACAGAAGGCTGCTGACTCCTCTCCTCTCGCTCTTCATCTGGCTAACTCCTTATCTGTTGGGTATCAGCTAGTTGGCACTTCCTCCAGGAAACCCTCTTAGATGTTTCTCCTGACTCTCGATTGTGATTGCCTGGTTAGTTCTCAGCACTCCCAAAGGTCCATACCATGTCTGACTAAAATTGGCTCTTCATAGTTTTAACAGATGCATCAGATACCATTTGGATATGAAACCTAATTAGAATGCAAACTAAGTGGTCATACAAACATTAATCCAGTGGCTCTCAAACTTCAGTCTTCATCAGAGTCACCTGGAAGACCTGTTAAAACACAGACTGCTGGGCTCCACCTCTAGAATTTCTGATTCAATAGGCCTGGGATAGAGCCCTCAAATGTGCATTTCTAACAAGTTCCTATGTTATGCTGATGCTGCTGGTCCAGGGACCACACTTTGAGAACCACCAGTTTGGAAGCATAAGATGTGCTCAGACCATATCTACACAGCACCTGTGATGGAATCAGTGTCACCCTACTCACTGCTCCCACTCCAAGCATTACTTAGACATTCAAATATGCTATAACCTCCATTCACTTTTATAAATCCATTAATGAAGTTCCACAGAGGTGAAAGCTCTGGTTAACTGAAGACTAAGAAAAAGAGGAAGAGACCAACATCCTCTTTACCTTCTTGTTGAAGAATCTTAAACATTCTTTGGGTTCTCTTTTCTGCCACAGTAAGTATAAAACAACGAGCACCACAGAACCTCTCTGAAGTTTGAGGATTTTGATGGTCTCAGGTTCCAAATATCGACTCTCATGGTTCAGAATTATAGGTACAGTTAGAGTCAGAATAGAAGACTGTCCAAGTTTGACCCTAAGGCACATACTGCAAATCATTCCTTTGAATAAATCAGAAATATTAGTTTACTTTTCTTCCCTCCCAACCCCAGTAAAGGAGTGCTGGTCAAATGCTGATAATATTGCTCTGAGTAAGGTTTACTATAATTACCAAGGCATCTCATAGGATTTAGACACATTGCCCACAGTGCTTCTTTAATCAATTAATGAGTATGCCATGAACATGAATTTAGCAGCTAAAGATAAAATAGATAGCCCTTAAATGCTATAGATGAGACATTCAAGTATCTTGGGTGTTTTCATATGTCTTTTACACTTACTTCTTATGTCCTTTACACTTACTTCTTATATATAACTATGCTAGTAAATGTGGCCTAAAATTGGCTCTAATTAAATAGCTGGGAAAATTGAGAATTGAGTTAAAGCTAACTAAGTTTTTTCACTTTGTGATACCAGTACTATCTGGACTAAAATCACACTTTGCAACCCACCTGCTTCTAAACACTCTAATCTTTGAAATGAAGATGCGGTCACATCCCTCATGTTTTCTTAGGTACATGGATTGCCCAGGATGTTGGTTTGCTGGCCTCTGCGGAGGTCAGGGTGGGACACCTGCCCCCATGGATCACCCAGATACAACCATTTGCTTTTCACACCTGATACTTACAGATTCTACGTCAGCTGTAAAATGGGTGAAAATATGTTTCATCCAATAAGCGTGCTCAGTGTTAATTTTCAGATATGAATAAATTAAGCTGAGAATTGCACATGGATAGAGACCCTGGTTCCAGAAGGACGTCCAGCCTTCAAGAATGCGGAACGGACAGCCAGGCCCGAGTGGCAGGCAAACCACCCGCCTGCAGCTTCAGTCCTTCCCTTGTGTCTTCCAGCTGCAGAACCAGAGTGAGCTGCGGGCGCCCACTGCGGAGAAGGCCGCCTTCTTCCTGGATGCTGCCATAACCTCCCGGCGGGGCAGCCAGCAGGACTGCAACGAGGACGACCTCCGCAACTCCCACATGCTCTTCACACTGCACATCTACCAGTACCGCATGGAGAAGAGCGGCAAGGGGGGAAGTAAGTCGGCCTCTGCCCTCGAGCCTCCTTGGCCCTCGCTGGAGAGAAGCCTCTCCTCGAGGGCAGCTGTGACCTTTTTGTTGCTGTTCTTTGTTTGTTTTGGTTTTTTTTTTTTTTTTTTTTTTTTTTTGTGGTAGGCGGGCCTCTCACTGTTGTGGCCTCTCCCGTTGTGGAGCACAGGCTCCGGACGCGTAGGCAAAGCGGCCATGGCTTACGGGCCCAGCCGCTCCGCGGCATGTGGGATCTTCCCGGACTGGGGCACAAACCCATGTCCCCTGCATCGGCAGGCGGACTCTCAACCACTGCGCCACCAGGGAAGCCCAGCTGTGACCTTTTAAAATGTAGTACGATCTGACCAGTGTGGAGTGCACGGATGTGTCATTCAAGACCATTGTGTAGTCTGGGCTGATGTTTGCTTTCGAACAACCCAGGGGAAAGGGCTCACTCGGTAAAGATGATTTACAGATGTAATTGCCATGGGAACGTGAGAGAACAAATTTTAAAAAGAAAAACAGCTGCTTCATAGTATCTTTTTGTGCAAAAACCTTAAAGGTGCTCATCATGAAAGACCAACATGTATCTACCAAAGCACCCTGGCAATGTTACTAATCAGTAGCTTGAAGCCACTCTGTGGACCAGAAAGAAACAAAACCATATCCTTTAAATAGTCTATAAATCAGACTTCTGAATAACGAACCAGATTCTGGCTGCCTCCCTGCCTCAGGTATTGCCCAGCTGTGACATTTCTCTGTAAAAACCTATGCCCAGGGCATGCTCAGTGAGCAAGCTGCACCTCCAGGAACCCAAATCAATGCTTATACGGTCCGCTCTTGGCTGTTTTCAAAGCTGGCACCGACCTCAGTGTAGTGCTCCATCCTTTGTCTGCCAAGTAGTATATACTCTATGCTCAGGAGTTGAGTACCAGCACTCAGCTGAGTGTCTCAGGTGGGATCCTGGGCAGTGGGCAAAGTAGTCGGTGGACCTCACTGGTCTTTTCTAAGGCAAGTGTGGGCCACAGGGCTGGGCTGGCTGGGCAGCAGCTTCCAGAGTCTCCCTCTGTCCACTTCTATAGGGCTTTCAAGACATAGGCAACTGGCCCCCAGTGCTCTCCAAATGATTGCCTCAAGGGCACTGAATGCCAGAAAAACAAACAAAAACCCTGAGTTAGGAGACTAAGCCTGGTGCCTAGAAGTTGTGCAGCTAATTGCCTAATGGGAGGCAATCAACTAACCTAATTCCAGATGGAGCCTGGAATTAAGACATGCGACTGGGACCTCTGGATGGGCTCCCCAATTTGGGGTCCTTGTTGCCCAAAGACTTGGAAACCAGTTTTCCTGGAGATAGCTCTTGGGGGCTTCTGTTCCCCCTTTCCGCCTGGGGGAAGTGGAAGCTCCCTCCTCCACCCATCTCGATGCCTTTGTTGGCCCAGTCTTCTGTTATTGTTCCTACTCCTTAGTTGTTGTTATTTAGTTCAGGTTTATGAGGTATAATTTAAATTCAGTAAAACTTACCCTTTTTATGTGTTGTTAAATGAATTTTGGCAAATCTATTCAGTCATGTACCCACCACCACTATCAAGATACAGAACAAAGCCATGGCTACAGAAAAGTCCCTCTTGCCCTACTAGTCAGTCCCCTTCCCAGCCCCTGGCAACCACTGATCAGATTTTTGTCCTTATAACCTTGCCTTCGTCCAGAACAACATGTAAATGGAATCATGTGGTCTATATGTGACCCTTTAGTGTCTGGCTTCTTCCATTGAATATAACGCATTTGAGATGCATCCATATTGCTGCATGGATCAGTCATTCACTCACATTGTTTGCTGCCTGCTCCTTTAGTTTTGACTGGGCCCAGAGATGCACCCCTACCCCTACCCCTACCCCCAGGACTAAAATCTCACCAGATATCCTTGCTGGGGCCAGAGTTCCCCTAATGCAGTCTCAGACCCGCCTCCTTGGCTACCTGCACTGACTGCTGCCCAGGAATCAAGAGGTACTGGCCCTCACTTGCACCCAGGGAGACGTACCATCCGCAGATCAGGTCGCTCTTGACACCCGTGATGGTGATAAAGGTCTGACAGGGGATGAGCAAAATATTTTGAATGCGAGTCTTTCAGGGGAGATTGATTCTCAATGAAGGGCTCGTGTCATGTACAGCACTCCTGTTTAGAATAACTTGCTTAAAGAAGGAAGCAAGGGATTAGGATAGGGATGAAATGATCCAGACCTTTAAAATCTGTAACAGAATTTGATCCACAGTTCTCCTAACAATCTGGGAGCTGGCTTTAAATCCTGCCCTCACTGATTTTTCTGAGTTATGTCTTAGCAGCATGAATGTGGGAATCTGAAAAATGTTTATTTTATTCTTTTAAGCTACCAATAATAATCGTAATCAAAGCCTGCAGTGGATTCTTGTACTCTCAGCAAAGGGTGACTTGCAAAAGATCTGACCCTGGAGCCAAATGGCTTCCAAATGGCTCTGAGCAGAAAAGCTCAGGAGGGAAGGATCATCCCTCCTTCTAGGTTTCTAACCAAGTTAAAACAACTTGCTTTCAGTTTTTCACTTTCTTTCATGGTTCTGCTTTCAATTTGGAATCTGAAAGTAGGGAGGAATCTTGAAAACAAAGAAACAATTAAATTATTTCAACTGTAAGAACTTAACGTATAGCTTCCACAAAAGCGTAGGCTAGGACATTCCCTAAACCCAACAATCCACCCAAGTCCTCACCTAACAAATCCTGGGCACTTATTAAGTATTTAACATCAAATTCATTTTCTTCCTATTTATAAACTGTGAAAGTGAATTGCTTTTAAATAATAAATTCAGGTTAAAAGACAAGGCAGATGCTATTAATGACTTCCAAAACCTAGTGAGGTACTTTCTAACATATCTGTAGATGAGAACAAAGAAAAGGCAGGCATCCAGGCTGATGTGGGTGTTAGCCCCGAAGGACCTGGGGGCATCACCTGCCTGCTACAGTACCTGGCTTCTGATGAGAAAGGGAATCCAGGCCAGAATGCACACAGCCTCCTAGCCCACGGCTTGCTTGACTTCAGTGCATTTATATCTGTTTAAAATATAATGAGGAGATTTGGAGTGTTGTTTAAAATGGAAATTTTGTTTACTTATATATAAGCAAGAATCCCTGTGGACCTGGCAGCCAGAACTCAATTAAGGAAAAGTTTATTAATTAGTCCCCCTGCAGGGAAACGGAGCAGAGTGAGCTGCTGGTAACTGGCCATTAGAGGCCAGTGAAGATGCTGGATTCAAAGAGGTCTCTGCTGCAAGAACTAAACACACCATGTGTATGTGGGCATCTGGAGCTTATACACATATATGCATTTTATAAACACACACGTACATACACATATGCACATATAAGTGGACAGACAAAAATGTTTACAACATGTCCAGGCAAGGTAGAAAAGAAATTCTGCTTGGATGTATCACTGCTTTGTAGATAGCACTAGGTTAAGGTTAAAACATTTCCTGCTTTAAACATTTTTGGAGCATTAGTGGGGCTGATTCTTCACCTGTCATGGAGCCTTCCCCTGCCTTGCAAAGCTATGTCTGTAAGGCTTGATATTCCCCTTGGAAATTGCAGCAATGGGGAAGGGACCCTGAAACCATGACAATCAGGAGGTGCTCCTCATAAGGATGAGTGAATTAGGAGTCCAAAGCCAGATGCTACGAGTGATACGTCAGTGGAATACGTTCACAATACAGAATTTTCCAAGTCCTATTGATTAAGATGGTTTTTAAAAGCCTCACTTTGATGAGTAATCTAAGCTTGCAAGCAACTATTGCCCAGGGCTAAGAATGACACTAGGTCTCTGATTTGTTCATTTACTTTATTGCCTCCAGGGGAAGTGTAGAGGCCAAGTGGAGACTGGGCTGGCTGTGTGCACACCTGTGTACCAGCACCTGGGCATCCATCTGTGTGTGTGCACATGAACCACCGTATGAGGACATAGACGTTCATCTCTGCCTGCACTCGTCTGTTTACAAGTCTTAGTCTTGGTTTTCTTTTGACCACCAACCCTTCTTTCCTATATCTTGGAATGGCTTGAATCAGCTGATGCCCTATCCAGGGCTGTGCTGTCCATAGGACTCTAGAGATCCATTATTTGGGTGGTAGATGTAGGAAAAGGGATCTAGGAAGGAGCACTGCTTCTAAATGATGCAGAACTGGGCCTCTGCTGTCCCTCATTGCAAAGCCCTGTGCAGGGAGGATGGCCACACATGGTGGGGCTACTTTAGGGCTCTCATGTTCCCCTCGGTCAACAGTGAAATGACAGTTTGATGTTTTTAGATTTCTGTAATACAATTTTTAAAATATTTGGCCAGGAGACAATTTTCCAAACCGTGCAGTGTGGAATTCCCACAGTGGTCTCTCATGGCCTTCCCACCACCTGCATCAGAGCAGCAGTTCCCAGCCTCCTCTTGAAGCCTGAGGCCCCTGCTCTGCCTCTTTCAGCAGATGATCAGCTTCCTGTTTAAGGAGAAGAAAGTCAGCCTGGCTATGACCTCAGCTTCTGTCCTCTTAGCATCCAAACCTCCTTGTCCCTGTGCCTCACTTTCCCCTACTCCTTTCCCATAGGTCTGCTTCCTCCTATCTCCTTGCCTTCTTTATCCTTTCCCCTTCTGCCTTTTCTGGGACTCCACCAATTGGGACCCCATCAATCGTCCTTTTGTGCTTTTATTTTCAGTCTCTCCTACCACTGAAGTCAGGGCTGTCTGTCTCATCTTGGAAGGAAGGGAAAGGAAGAAACAATAACATCAACAATAGAAAACCTTGTCTGTACCCTACTTCCCCCTTGAGCTGCCTCCCCATAAGCCTTTCAGATTCTCCCCTCTGTGGAATAGCTTTCTCCTTTAAGTCCCACAGCAGTTTGGGGGATGTTAAGTCACTGCCTTACTCACCTTATGTCTCAGTCATTCTGGGCTTTCTAAGCCCCATCAGACTACAGGCTCCCTGAGGACAGAGTCCCCTGTCATCTGGCCCCCTGTCCTCCACAGCCTAGAAGTGTGCCTGCACCTCAGACCTTACGTGTCACACCACATGAAATGTGTGCTGAATATTAAACAGTGAGTGAAGTTCTCGATTCCGTAGTTGCAGCTGTTTCAGAAAGAGAGCGACCATTCAATTACTTTTTGGGTAAGCAGGTGGTGTGAGTTCAGAGCCCTGTTATACAACACGGTCAGAAGGAGTTGATCAGTTAAGAGAAAGTTAAAAAGGGAAATCATATAAAAGGATACATTCATGTCATAAAACATTTTCAGCTTAAAACATACAATTGTGTGTTTATTCATCAGTCTTCTGATACAGGGCCATGGCTTTCTCTTTGAGATGACTTTTCAACTTTAGCTTCTGACTTTTATAAACCACACTCATATTAATAATAGTCTGGTTTTTGCTTTCAAGTTCTTCTGAGTGATTGAAGAACTTAAGAGACACTTGTGTAGCTAACTGGGTATAGACTTTCCCTAGATTCTTAAAATTTTTTCTACTCTGTAATTTCTCATTCACACCTGATTCAGCATCTTTTTTCAAAAATTAACTCATTTTAATCACAGCTTTCCAAAGCATTCATTTCAGGTATTTTTTAGAAATATTAGCTCTCTTTACATAATCATATTTTATTGGTTTACATAATATTTGATTATATTTTTATTTATAATATCAAGTACAAGTGGCATAATTAGGTTTAGGAGGAAACCCAGCTGACCTGTTGATAAGTGTACAGCTCATGTTTTTGGTGCAAAAGTGCATAGACAAACTGGGAACAGTCAGCACACCTCACAAGCACACAATGTGCTATGGGCATCAGGCAGCGTGCCTGACACAGCTGATGGAGGGCCTTGGTTAACCTGTCCAAGTGGCAGAATCACCTTGGAATCTTTAGAAAATATGGATGCCTGGCTCCCACTCCCAGGCTTTCTAATGTAATTGGTCTCGAGTACGACACAGGCACTGGGATTAGCTAAAAATCTCCCCAGGTGATTCTCTTGTGCAGCAAAGTTTGGGAACCACTAAGTTACAGGAAAGTGAGTTAAAAGAGTTTCTACATGCTTTATAGTTAGCTCTGGATTTTTGTCTTAGATTCAGCATCTGTTTTCTATGAGATCTTAAGTGATTTATTTAGCATCTGTGAACCTCAGTTTCCTCATCTGTATAAAATAGTGCCAATTCTTGCACTACAGGATCATTGTAGGAATTAAGTGATTTTAGGAGAATTTAGCATTTCCTGGCACCATGAACATGAGCTGGGAGAGTCCCTCAGGAGTGAATTAGTATATTGTTTCCTGTGGGAGAGTAAGGCATGTGGGTAATTTCATTTGGTCAAAGTCTAGACTTGAAATATACATATTCAAATATAAATAGTCTCAAGGCAGACTGGGTTATGTTCTAAACCTTGCAGCTGTGACCTCAGAAATCTGAAAAGTCCATGAGGAAACTGCTTCTTACCTGCTATTAATTATCACCTATTTTGTTCATTGATTCTAGAGCTTCTTTCTCTCCAGCCACCTGCAGTAATGGAAATTCATGGTCACAGCAGGTGGCCTGTGCTCACTCACTTTGTACCATTTCAGATTCAGTACCATGTGTGAAGTTCAGAATTCTGTGACTACTGAAACTCCAGTGGATATAGAGCAAAGTTGATTTTCCATTGTTTAAAATGTGACTCTCATTTTGAGTCATGCAGGTATAATTATAGGTATTCTAAAATATTATTCTTCAGCACAGTCTAAACTGTGCCTTTTGTTCTCTGTGTTCTGTTTTACTACATGCACATTATGCATTTTATTCCATTACATCAAATGAACTATTAGAGTCTGAAAGTCCAAATTGGTCCCTGTCTTTGCCCTTTAATCGGCAGAGCGAATGAAATATCTGAGCTTCTCCTGTCTTTATAATTAGGTTGCAAAACAGATGATATTTTGCTTATAAAATAACTATTTCCGGGCTTCCCTGGTGGCGCAGTGGTTGAGAGTCCGCCTGCCGATGCAGGGGACACGGGTTTGTGCCCCGGTCCGGGAAGATCCCACATGCCATGGAGCGGCTGGACCCGTGAGCCATGGCCGCTGAGCCTGCGCGTCCGGAGCCTGTGCTCTGCAACGGAAGAGGCCACAACAGTGAGAGGCCCGTGTAATGCAAAAAAACCACAAAAAACAAAAAACAACTATTTCCCTTGCACACTGCCGTGGACTGATCTTGCATGATACAAAATGGGATAAAAGAGAAGTAACATATTACGTCTTTCCTTTTAAGGATTTTTTAAAAATTAATTTTACTTATTTGTTTTTTTAACATCTTTATTGGAGTATACATTGCTTTACAATGGTGTGTTAGTTTCTGATTTATAACAAAGTGAATCAGCTATACATATACATATATCCCCATATCTCCTCCCTCTTGCGTCTCCCTCCCACCCTCCCTATCCCACCCATGTAGGCGGTCACAAAGCACCGAGCTGATCTCCCTGTGCTATGTGGCTGCTTCCCACTAACTATCTATTTTACATTTGGTAGTGTATATATGTCCATGCCACTCCCTCACTTCGTCCCAGCTTCCCCTTCCCCTTCCTCATGTCCTCAAGTCCATTCTTGAGGATTCAGATGTAGATCTGCGTCTTTATTCCTGTCCTGCCCCTAGGTTCTTCATAACCATTTTTTTTAGACTCCATGTATATGTGTTAGCGTATGGTATTTGTTTTTCTCTTTCTGACTTACTTCACTCTGTATGACAGACTCTAGGTCCATCCACCTCACTACAAATAACTCAATTTCGTTTCTTTTATCGCTGAGTAATATTCCATTGTATATATGTGCCACATCTTCTTTATCTGTTCATCTGTCGATGGACACTTAGGTTGCTTCCAAGTCCTGGCTATTGTATATAGAGCTGCAGTGAACATTGCAGTACATGACTCTTTTTGAATTATGGTTTTCTCAGGGTATATGCCCAGTAGTGGGATTGCTGGGTCATATGGTAGTTCTATTTTTAGTTTTTTAAGGAACCTCCATACTGTTCTCCATAGTGGCTGTACCAGTTTACATTCCCACCAACAGTGCAAGAGGGTTCCCTTATCTCCACAACCTCTCCAGCATTTATTGTTTGTAGATTTTCTGATGATGGCCATTCTGACTGGTGTGAGGTGATACCTCATTGTAGTTTTCATCTGCATTTCTCTAATGATTAGTGATGTTGAGCATCCTTTCATGTGTTTGTTGGCAATCTGTATATCTTTGGAGAAATGTCGATTTAAGTCTTCTGCCCATTTTTTGATTGGGTTGTTTGTTTTATTGATATTGAGCTGTATGAGCTGCTTGTAAATTTTGGAGATTAATCCTTTGTCCGTTGCTTCATTTGCAAATATTTTCTTCCATTCTGAGGGTTGTCTTTTCATCTTGTGTATGTTTTCTTTTCCTTGCTATGTTTTCCTTCAATTTTTCTTGAATTTTATTTATTTTTTATAGAGCAGGTTCTTATTAGTTATCTATTTTATACATATTAGTGTATATATGTCAATCCCAATCTCCCAATTCATCCCACCACCATCGCCCCTCCACACCCACTTTCCCCCCTTGGAGTCCATACGTGTGTTCTCTACATCTGTATCTCTATTTCTGCCTTTCAAACTGGTACCTGTACCATTTTTCTGGATTCCACATATATGTGTTAATATACGATATTTGTTTTTCTCTTTCTGCTCTTTATTTATTTTGTTTTTATTTCCATTTCTCTAGGAAGTGGGTCAAAAAGGATCTTTCTGTGATTTATGTCATAAAGTGTTCTTCCTATGTTTTCCTCTAAGAGTTTGATAGTGTCTGGCCTTACATTTAGGTCTTTAATCCATTTGGAGTTTATTTTCGTGTATGGTGTTAGGGAGTGTTCTAATATCATTCTTTTACATGTAGCTGTCCAGTTTTCCCAGCACCACTTATTGAAGAGGCTGTGTTTTTTCCACTGTATATTCTTGCCTCCTTTATCAAAGATAAGGTGACCATATATGTGTGGATTTATCTCTGGGCTTTCTTACCCTGTTCCACTGATCTATATTTCTGTTTTTGTGCCAGTACTATACTGTCTGGATTACTGTAGCTTTGTAGAATAGTCTGAAGTCCAGGAGGCTGATTACTCCAGCTCCATTATTCTTTCTCAAGATTGCTTTTGCTATTCGGGGTCTTTTGTGTTTCTATACAGATTTTGAAATTTTTTGTTCTAGGTCTATGAAAAATGCCATTGGTAGTTTGATAGGGATTGCATTGAATCTGTAGATTGCTTTGAGTAGTACAGTCATTTTCACAATGTTGATTCCTCCAATCCAAGAACATGGTATATCTCTCCATCTGTTTGTATCATCTTTAATTTCTTTCATCAGTGTCTTATAATTTTCTGCATACAGGTCTTTCATCTCCTTAGGTAGGTTTATTCCTAGGTATTTTATTCTTTTTGTTGCAATGGTAAATGGGATTATTTCCTCAATTTCTCTTGCAGATGTGTCATCATTAATTTATAGGAATGCAAGAGGTTTCTATACATTAATTTTGTATCCTTCTACTTTAACACATTCATTGATTACCTCTAGTAGTTTTCTGGTAGCATCTTTAGGATTCTCTATGTATAGTATCATGTCATCTGCAAACAGTGACAGCTTTACTTCTTCTTTTCCGATTTGGATTCCTTTTATTTCTTTTTCTTCTCTGCTGTGGCTAAATCTTCCAAAGCTATGTTCAATAATAGTGGTGAGAGTGGACAACCTTGTCTTCTTCCTGATCTTAGAGGAAACAGTTTCAGTTTTTCACCATTGAGAATGATGTTGGCTGAGCGTTTGTCATATATGGCCTTTATTATGTTGAGGAAAGTTCCCTCTATGCCTACTTTCTGGAAGGATTTTGTCATAAATCGGTGTTGAATTTTTTCAAAAGCTTTCTCTGCATTTATTGAGATGATCATATGGTTTTTCTCCTTCAATTTGTTAATATGGTGTATCACATTGATTGATTTTCATATATTGAACAATCCTTGCGTTCCTGGAATAAACCCCACTTGATCATGGTGTATGATCCTTTTAATGTGCTGTTGGATTCTGTTTGCTAGTATTTTGTTGAGGATTTTTGCATCTTTGTTCATCAGTGATATTGGCCTGTAGTTTTCTTTCTTTGTGACATCCTTGTCTGGTTTTGGTATCAGGGTGATGGTGGCCTCGTAGAATGAGTTTGGGAGTGTTCCTCCCTCTGCTGTATTTTTGAAGAGTTTGAGAAGGATAGGTGTTAGCTCTTCTCTATATGTTTGATAGAATTCACCTGTGAAGCCATCTGGTCCTGGGCTTTTGTTTGTTGGATGTTTTTAATCACACTCACAATTTCAGTGCTTGTGATTGGTCAGTTTATATTTTCTATTTCTTCCTGGCTCAGTCTCAGAAGGTTGTGCTTTTCTAAGAATTTGCATATAGTTGCTTGTAGTAATCTCTCGTGATCCTTTCTATTTCTGCAGTGTTAGTTGTTACTCCTCCTTTTACATTTCTAATTCTATTGATTTGAGTCTTCTCCCTTTTTTTTGTGATGAGGCTGGGTAATTCTTTATCAATTTTGTTTATCTTCTCAAAGAACCAGCTTTTAGTTTTATTGATCTTTGCTATCGTTTCCTTCATTTCTTTTTCATTTATTTCTGATCTGATCTTTATGATTTCTTTCCTTCTGCTAACTTTGGGGTGTTTTTGTTCTTCTTTCTCTAATTGCTTTAGGTGCAAGGTTAGGTTGTTTATTCGAGATGTTTCCTGTTTCTTAAGGTGGGATTGTATTGCTATAAACTTCCCTCTTAGAACTGCTTTTGTTGCATCCCATAGGTTTTGGGTCTTCGTGTCTCCATTGTCATTTGTTTCTAGGTGTTTTTTAATTTCCTTTTGATTTCTTCAGTGATCACTTCGTTATTAAGTCGTGTATTGTTTAGCCTCCATGTGTTTGTATTTTTTACAGATCTTTTCCTGTAATTGATATCTAGTCTCATAGCATTGTGGTCGGAAAAGATACTTGATACAATTTCAATTTTCTTAAATTTACCAAGGCTTGATTTGTGACCCAAGATATGATCTATCCTGGAGAATGTTCCATGAGCACTTGAGAAAAATGTGTATTCTGTTGTTTTTGGATGGAACGTCCTATAAATATCAATTAAGTCCATCTTGTTTAATGCATCATTTAAAGCTTGTGTTTCCTTATTTATTTTCTTTTGGATGATCTGTCCATTGGTGAAAGTTGGGTGTTAAAGTCCCCTACTATGAATGTGTTACTGTCGATTTGCCCTTTTATGGCTGTTAGTATTTGCCTTATGTATTGAGGTGCTCCTATGTTGGGTGCATAAATATTTACAATTGTTATATCTTTTTCTTGGGTTGATCCCTTGATCATTATTTAGTGTCCTTCTTTGTCTCTTCTAGTAGTCTTTATTTTAAAATCTATTTTGTCTGATATGAGAATTGCTACTCCAGCTTTCTTTTGTTTTCCATTTGCATGGAATATCTTTTTCCATCCCCTTACTTTCAGTCTGTATGTGTCTCTAGGTCTGAAGTGGGTCTCTTGTAGACAGCATATATATGGGTCTTGTTTTTGTATCCATTCAGCCAATCTGCGTCTTTTGGTGGGAGCATTTAGTCCATTTACATTTAAGGTAATTATCGATATGTATGTTCCTATTCCCATTTTCTTAATTGTTTTGGGTTTGTTATTGTAGGTCTTTTCCTTCTGTTGTTTCTTCCCTAGAGAAGTTCCTTTAGCATTTGTTGTAAAGCTGGTTTTGTGGTGCTGAACTCTCTCAGCTTTTGCTTGTCTGTAAATGTTTTAATTTCTCCATCAAATCTGAATGAGATCCTTGCTGGGTAGAGTAATCTTGGTTGCAGGTTTTTCTCCTTCATCACTTTAAATATGTCCTGCCACTCCCTTCTGGCTTGCAGAGTTTCTGCTGAAAGATCAGCTGTTAACCTGATGGGGATTTCCTTGTGTGTTATTTGTTGTTTTTCCCTTGCTGCTTTTAATATGTTTTCTTTGTATTTAATTTTTGACAGTTTGATTAATATGTGTCTTGGTGTATTTCTCCTTGGATTTATCCTGTATGGGACTCTCTGTGCCTCCTGGACTTGACTGACTATTTCCTTTCCCATATTAGGGAAGTTTTCAACTATAATCTCTTCAAATATTTTCTCAGTCCCTTTCTTTTTCTCTTCCTCTTCTGGAACCCCTATAATTCGAATGTTGGTGCGTTTAATGTTGTCCCAGAGGTCTCTGAGACTCTCCTCTGTTCTTTTCATTCTTTTTTCTTTCTTCTGCTCTACAGTAGTTATTTCCACTATTTTATCTTCCACGTCACTTACCCTTTCTTCTGCCTCAGTTATTCTGCTATTGATCCCATCTAGAGTATTTTTCATTTCATGTATTGTGTTTTTAATCATTGCTTGATTCATCTTTATTTCTTCTAGGTCCTTGTTAACTGTTTCTTGTATTTTGTCTATTCTATTTCCAAGATTTTGGATCATCTTTACTATCATTATTCTGAATTCTTTTTCAGGTAGACTGCCTATTTCCTCTTCATTTGTTAGGTCTGGTGGGTTTTTATCTTGCTCCTTCTCCTGCTGTGTGTTTTTCTGTCTTCTCATTTTGCTTATCTTACTGTGTTTGGGGTCTCCTTTTTGCAGGCTGCAGGTTCGTAGTTCCCGTTGTTTTTGGTGTCTGTCCCCAGTGGCTAAGGTTGGTTTAGTGGGTTGTGTAGGCTTCCTGGTGGAGGGGACTAGTGCCTGTGTTCTGCTGGATGAGGCTGGATCTTGTCTTTCTAGTGGGCAGGTCCACGTCTGGTGGTGTGTTTTGGGGTGTCTGTGGACTTTTTATGATTTTAGGCAGCCTCTCTGCTAATGGGTGGCATTGTGTTCCTGTCTTGCTAGTTGTTTGGCATAGGGTGTCCAGCACTGTAGCTTGCTGGTCGTTGAGTGAAGCTGGGTGCTGGTGTTGAGATGGAGATCTCTGGAGGATTTTCGCCGTTTGATATTATGTGGAGCTGGGAGGTCTCTTGTGGACCCGTGTCCTGAAGTTGGCTCTCCCACCTCAGAGGCACAGCACTGACTCCTGGCTCCTCAATTTGGGATGATTTGTTGTCTATTCATGTATTCCACAGATGCAGGGTACATCAAGTTGATTGTGGAGCTTTAGTCTGCTGCTTCTGAGGCTGCTGGGAGAGGTTTCCCTTTCTCTTCTTTGTTCTCACAGCTCCCGGGGCTCAGCTTTGGATTTGGCCCCGCCTCTCTGTGTAGGTCGCTGGAGGGCGTCTGTTCTTCGCTCAGACAGGACAGGGTTAAAGGAGTAGCTGCTTCGGGGACTGTGGCTCACTCAGGCGGTGGGGAGGGGGGAGGGAGGGGCATGGAGTGCGGGGCGAGCCTGCGGCGGCAGGGTCCGGCATAACATTGCACCAGCCCGAGGCGCACCGTGTGTTCTCCCAGGGAAGCCGTCCCCGGACCCTGGGACCCCGGCAGTGATGGGCTGCACAGGCTCCCCAGAACGGGGGCGTAGACAGTGACCTGTGCTCGCACACAGGCCTCGTGGCTGCGGCAGCAGCCCCAGCATCCCACGCCCGTCTCTGGGGTCCGCGCTTTCAGCCACGGCTCGCGCCCGTCTCTGGAGCTCCTTTAAGCAGCACTCTTAATCCCCTCTCCTCGTGCACCAGGAAACAAAGAGGGAAGAAAAAGTCTCTTGCCTCTTCGGCAGCCTCAGACTTTTCACCGGACTCCCTCCCAGCTAGCTGTGGCGCATTAGCCCCTTCAGGCTGTGTTCACGCTGCCAGCCCCAGTCCTCTCCCTGCGCTCCGAGTGAAGCCTGAGCCTCAGCTCCCAGCGCCGCCCACCACGGCGGTTGAGCAGACAAGCCTCTCGGGCTAGTGAGCCGGTTGGCACCGATCCTCTGTGCGGGAATCTCTCCGCTTTGCCCTACCGAGGTACGTGGGGAGTTTCTTGCCTTTTGGGAGGTCTGAGGTCTTCTGCCAGTGTTCAGTAGGTGTTCTGTAGGAGTTGTTCCACGTGTAGCTGTATTTCTGGTGTATCTGTGGGGAGGAAGGTGATCTCCGCGTCTTACTCTTCCGCCATCTTCCCCGGAAGTCTTCATCATCTTATCTTTGTTACTTTACATGTAACATAATTTTTTTCCTCTGGCTATTTTCAAGATTTTTTTCATCATCACTAGTTTTAACCCGTTTAATTGTTATGTGCTTTAGTGTAGTTTTCTTCATGTTTCTTGAGCTAGGGGTCATTGAGCTTCTTGGATCTGTGGGCTTATAGTTTTCATTAAATTTGGGACAGTACTGACCACTATTTCTTTAAATATTTTATCTGCACCACCCTCTGTGTCTTTCCCTTCAGGGACTTCAATTGCACACATATTAACACACTTGAAGTACTCCTATAGCTGTTTTTTAAAATCAGTTTTTGGTTGTTTGTTTTAAAATTTTCTCTCTGTACTTTATCTTGGATCGTTTTTATTGCTATATTGTCAAATTCACCAGTCTTTCCTTTTGCAGTGTCTAATACGCTGTTACTCCCAGCCAGTGTATTTTTCATCTCACACAATATAGTTTTTATCTCTAAAGATTCAATTTGTATCTTTTTAATACATTCCATGTCCCTATTTAACGTTTTTAATGTTTGAAATGCCATCCTAACTGTTTTAATGTCCTTCTCTGTTGATTCTAATATCTATGTCAGTTCTGGGTTGGTTTCAATGATCTCTTCATTATAGGTCTCATTTTCTTGCTTCTTTTCGATTGGTTATTTTTGATTGGGTGCTGGACATTTCTGTATTTTTTAAATGTTTTTAAGCTTTGTTTGGGGATGCAGTTGTTTAGAAACAGTTTGATCCTTTATGGCCTTA
This sequence comes from Mesoplodon densirostris, assembly GCF_025265405.1. Classification (NCBI taxonomy): domain Eukaryota; kingdom Metazoa; phylum Chordata; class Mammalia; order Artiodactyla; family Ziphiidae; genus Mesoplodon; species Mesoplodon densirostris. The sequence continues at coordinate 125,922,952 of NC_082662.1, read as the reverse complement.
CTTTTAAGATTTGTTAAGGTGGAGCCCAGTCAGTTCTCAGTCTAGGGCTAAGTGTTCCTGACTACTGAAGCCAGACCCTTGTGGGTACCCTACCCAGTGCCCTGTGAATCTTGAGGTTTTCTAGTCTGGCTGTTGAGAACAAGCACTATTCCTGGCCTTGTGTGAGTCCTGTGCACTATTACTTCTAATCTTTTCCAGTGGTTAGTTCCCCAGCCATGGGTAGTTTCATCACTCTGTGCTGATCAGTGCTAGGTTGAATACTTGAGGAGACCTACTACAAATCTCCAGAATTCTCTCCTCTCCAGCACTCTGTCCTGGAAATGTTGCTACCTTGGCCTCCCTGGACTCTCAGCTCTAGCTCCTCAGTTCAGAGAGTCTGCCAGGCTCCACCCGAGTTCCCTCTCTCTGAGCCGTGGCCCGAAAACTCTCTCAGTGCAGTAAGCTGGGAAACGGCTAATACTCACCTCCCTTACTTCCCACCTCTCCAGGATCACTGTCTTTTGCTGTTTGATGTCTAGTGTCTTGCAAACGGTTGTTTTACACACTTCGCTCAGTTTTTGGTTGTCTCAGGTAAGAGGAAAAATCTGGTCCCTGTTACTTCATCTAGGCCAGAAGTGGAAGTTCTCATGAACAAGTTTGTGATTTTCCCAGGGGAACTGAATGAGACTGTTTGTGCAGCACCTGGCACTTGGCAGATACTCAGCAAATACCTGGGTCTTCCCTGACTCTGCACCTGGTTATTAATTCTTCCTGGTTTTACTTTGGGTTATCAACCTGATTCTTGGCTGAGCTTTAGGTCACGGTCTCTATGACAGTCAACCAAAGCGGATAATCACTTATGGGCTATTTATGTTTTAATATGATCAATTTCAGAATTCTGCTACACACAGAAGATGAAGGTAAATGTAGACATTTACCTTCTCTGTGAAATTTCATCTAATTTAGCCTACATGAATTATTCATTTATTTATAGTAGGAATATCAGTAGGTTTTAGAAGATCAGTGATGTGTGGTGGACAGGATTTAAGAGGACCATGCTATTTGTTACCCCTGCATAATTTTGTAGGGGTTTCCTACTAGGCCATGAACTTCAACCTTTTATTTCCTCTTTTTTCCCATCAGATTTCCCAAGGAGCTATATGAAGGACAGATGAGTGTTTGCCAGAACTTAACCACTTCTTTCTTCTCTTGTCTTCTCTCCTGTGACAGTGTCTGGAGGCCGCAGCCGCCTGCACCTCATTGATCTTGGCAGCTGTGTGAAAGCTCTTAGCAAAAATCGGGAAGGAGGCTCAGGTCTGTGCCTCTCACTGTCTGCTCTGGGCAATGTCATCCTGGCTCTCGTCAATGGCAGCAAACACATCCCATACAAGTAAGTGACTCTTCTACTCAAGAATGGGATGAGGAAAGCGTGGTGTGAGGACTGTGTGTGGGATTCTCTGTCCAGTGTCATCTGGGGAGAGTTGTACTACAGAGGTACAGTATGGACCACATTGTTAGTTCAGTGCCAGAAACCAGACTTCACTAACAATTGTGTAATGCATGATCTTCCAAATTCAAAGGCTATGGAAATATTTAAATTTACCCCAATGCTGACATTAGGCTGCTCAAGTCAGAAATAAGAAGAAGTTATCTCAGTTGAGGTCTCCAATCACAATTGCCATTGGTAGATTATTGTCACCATTGTACAGATGCTTTATAGTGATGAGAGCAAGGGGCATAAGATTGAATTACCCTTCCCTTAGGAATAGGGCTGCCATATTTAACCAATAAAAATATGGGATACACAGTTAAATTTGAATTTCAGATAAACAACAAATATTTTTTAGTATAAGCATCCCCCCAGTATTGCATGAGCTATATGGGGATCCTGTATTTTATTTGGTAGTCCTACTTAGGAGAACTTAAAAAGCTTGGGGAATTACCACCCACCATCCTATGCAGATGTTTATTTCACTTCCAAGATCCTTTTCCTCTTTCTGTTGCTGCTCCAAGAAGATGAAATTAGAATTACTCCTATGTCTGGAATAGCCAAAGACTTGCCATATCATCTGTGCTCATGAATGACCCAGCCCTGGAGCCATCCCTCACCACCATCACCCCAACTCATCTTTGTCATTGGACAATGTGATGATGGGATGATGGGTACTCTTCTGTTTTTTCAGGCCCTGCCAATGTCCAGCTGCACCTTCTACTAGCTATCTGAACCTTCCTTCACATCTCATAAACTGAGGGTTATAGCTGTATATCTTATCTATATCACAAGGATAAAAGGTTCAGAGTGATATGTGTATGAAAGTTTTTTGTGAAATGTGTAACACTATAGTCAATAACCAATAATGATAATGTGGTTGAGCCTATCCCCACCTATTTAAATGGAAATAACATCTACCTTACAGAGTTGCCTTGAGGATTAAGCAAATATACAGTACATTGAATCATTTTTGTTTAATCTGTAGGATCCTACAAAATACAAATTACTGTTGTGTAGGACGGAAAGGGTAAGTGGGCAGTTTGTTCTACAATAGCTGAGGTTCAGGACAAGTCCTTGAGTTCTCCTTCCCCTCTGCCCTAAGTTGATGCCAACACTGTGCCTTTATTCTCCAAGGAAGCCCATTACTAGACTACTTTAGGAAATTAAATAGAGATTATAATCTTGTCTGTCTCAATTCTTGAAATTTGGAATCCTAGGATAAACCCAGAAATGGCTTTTCTACCCCTTGTGAGGATTCTTTTCTCTGAGAAAAAATTCAAGTAGAAGGTTTATATAGTTTCATTCAGTATCATTTCTGCAGTTGAATAAAGTCAACTTGTGATTACAAGGAAAGAGGAAGGAAGGATGGAAGGAAGGAAGGGAGGGAGGGAGGAAAAGAAAGAAAGAGGAAAGAAAGAAAGGAAGGAAGGAAGAAAGAAAGAAAGAAAAGAAAGAAAGAAAGGAAAGAGAGGGAGGGAGGGAGGAAAAGAAAAAAGAAAGATAGAAAGGAAGGAAGGAAAGGAAGGAAGGAAGAAAGAAGAAAGAAAAGAAAGAAAGGAAAGGAAAGAGAGAAGAGAGGGAGGGAAAAATAAAGGTCTGCAGAGGTACTGTCAAGGTTGGAGATCTTAGAAAGGAAAGAGTTATCAGCCCTCATTGGTTTCCCTGTCCATAAAAAGGGAACCATGTCCATTAATGTAATAACTTAATAGAGCATGGCATAGACAAAATTAAAAATACCACCTTATGAGGTCACTGATTATGTATTTTACTTATATATCTCTCACATTATTTCTGTAAAGTGACATGCTTTTATGATTTCAATAAATATTTGTTGAATTGATGGTGGGAGGGATGGATGAATGCAAGCATATGAAATTACTTTTACTTTAGATAAAGTAACTTCCTTTCGGTTCCAGTAGGGTTTTATTATAAACCTAAAAGGAAACATTAAGAATTGTTTTTATTAGTAGTTCAAGGTCTCTTGTTAAATTAAACATATCTAGCATCAGCTAGCCACAACGACCTGCCCACTTGGGAGGGCTGACCAAGTGTGAAAACTCCACTCACTATTCTCTGCAGACATCTGTCTGCTTCAGTTCCCTTCCTTCCCTTCTGGCTCCGAGGGAGTGGTGATTAAAGTGTTTCTATGTCTGAAGTCGGCACAGACTTAACATAAATGTGGTGTCTATGTAAGACACAGGCATAGAGTTGTCCCCACCATCAGGATCCTTCTAGGGATCTTGCAGAGTTGCCCACTGCTTGATGCCAGGAAACATGGTGGCCTGGCCATGCGGCCGGTGCTGTCCTCCCCAAAACATTTGTTGGCAGTGCACTTGTACAGCCAGTTCTATCAGCCCTCAGTCCTTAATGCCCATCATTGTGTGTAAGCTTTCAAAGACCCTTGATGTAATATTGTTTCAGATTCTCAGCCACAGCATATATTCAATATTTGGTTCTGCAAATACATTTGCAAAGTGATTAATCAAATAGAAACTGTCTTCTTTCGAGGTACAGAAGATAAGGCAAAGATTAACTCAAATCACCCAGCCAGCTGGTGGCAGGATCAAACCGCATCACTTTTCACAGCCTCAGAGACCTTGGCAGTTCGTTGCCAATCCACTCCCCCCAACCTCATCAAGCTCTGTAATATATTAGCTGCCTTTGCTCTGCACAGCATGAGGTCTTCAGCACAGCAGGATGGCCCAGATTTCTTTTATCAGTTCAGTCAGCGCTCCAAAGCCACATCACATGGCATTTGTTAGCGTACTAAACACCTTTCCCATGTTAAACCTTGTCTTTGCAGTAGGTTCCTAAGACGGCGAAGGATTTCCTGCCCTTGCAGTTTCCTCTTGCTCCTATTCACTTACAGGAAAAAAACAGAAAACCAAACTCCACGTTCGCTACCTTCCCCCACCCTTCCAAAACACAAAAGCCCACTCATGTTTGTCACCCTGGACACTTCTGTGCTTGGAACCTGCATCATTTGTGTTTGCTTCTGGGAAATTAACTGGAATGTGCACAGAGGGGATGTAGCCTGTCCTCGTTTCTCTTCATCATCATGCCAGACTCTGTCACGTGAGCAAGCCTGAAAGCGAGTTTGTATTCATTACCCATCACAGGTGCTCCCACGGGTACCCTAGGTGTGCTCTCAATGGTTTTGACTTTGCAAATGATATTGCCTTTAGATATGACACATGCAAGTGCAGAACAGGTTCCCAGCCTCAGCCACGACGTAGCACAGGCTCGCTGACCAATCCAAGTGCCATAAATCAATCCCAAATGGTGACACCATTCAGAAAAGCATTTGGGGACAGCAGGGAGACCACCAAGGGCTCCAACCTCCTAGTCAGTTCTGCACTGACAGGCTACACAAAACTCCCTAACTTTGGGGAACCTTTTGTCTAGGGGAAGCTGTCATAGTCCTAAGCGTTTTGACAGTACATTTGCCAATTTCCTTCCATCGCTCAGCCATTTGCTATTCCTCACCACTTCTTGGGCAGTAAGGTTGTAGGAGCCTTCCCTTCGATAGATGAGAAAAATTAGGCAGAGACGTCGAAATGAATTCCCATGCCAAAAACAAGTGTTGCGGGCACACACCACTAGAATTGGTGCCCAGAAGGGCCACCACAAGCATCTGGCAGTGTGCACTTAGCTTTGGCTAAAGTGCTGTTATGTCCCAGCTGATCTGCAGGACTACAGTCTTTCCAGAGACTTGGAAATTCTAACGACCACCCAGTTCTCTCGAAATAGAATTTTTCGTCCCATTTAGGTGTCTGGTTAGGTGAAGCATACCCTTCACACTTACTTTAAGCCTGAAACATTTTTCCTTCATTTGTAACTGTTATTCCATTTGGATAAATAATTACTTTAATAGGCCAAATGGTCTATTTGATTATTTGCCAACAAGATGCTGTCCTCTGTTTCTAAACAACAGATATGTTATCATGTCCTGGCTTCCATTGAACAAGAGGTCATGGAAAGTCATTCTGTGACCCTCTCGTGTTGTGTCTGTCTGAGATGCTATTCCCACGTAGCTTGAAGCATGGTTCTGCATGAACAATCCCATGATCGAATTGGTGCTCGATGCCTTTCTTTTATGGTTTTGGTCTGTGGTTCAGACCAAGACCAAATCCTTGTGTTTTGGAATCTGTCACTGACATACTCTGGGGCTCAGGCAGCTGACTGCCTCGTGCCCTTCTTCTCTCTGGAGAAGCAGGTGGAGCTTGAGGCAGTTTGTTGTCATGAGCTTCAGTCTGCAGGCAAACACCACTGCAGGGGCCACTTTCAAAGTGGTTATTCTCCAAAAGTGATAAGGATGCCTGTCATCAGGATCTGGAACAGGAGCACTTTTCCTCCTAAGGCCCTAGTGAGGAGTCAGGTCACGTTTAAGAGAAAAGCAGTGGGGCTTCCCTGGTGGCGCAGTGGTTGGGAGTCCGCCTGCCAATGCAGAGGACACGGGTTCATTCCCCAGTCCGGGAAGATCCCACATGCCACGGAGCGGCTGGGTCTGTGAGCCATGGCCGCCAAACCTGCGTGTCCGGAGCCTGTGTTCCGCAACAGGAGAGGCCACGGCAGTGAGAGGCCCATGTACCGCAAAAAAAAAAAAAAAAAAGAGAGAGAGAGAAAAGCAGCATCAGAGCACAGCATTTCATTCAAACCAGCAAGCATCACTAGAGACTCAAATTCAAGTTGGTGACTTGTGGAGAAATGACAGTTTGTAAATAGAGGCAACTTTTTCAAAATGTTAACAACTCTTCTCATCCGTGCTGGAACCTGCAGGCCTAAGATTTCATAAGGCCTTTACAGGGCTTGCATCTCTGAAGAATGTGGACATTCCCATGCCTTGCTTTGAAAAATATTTTCCCCCGGTAGCCATTTAGATACTGGGTTTGTCTCTGCTTTCTCAGAACTGGAAACCCACTCAGTGTCTGGGAAGCTAGAGAAAGGAGCTCATGACCAATATGAGCTACAGTACTCAGTTCCCCTGACTCACACGGGCGACAAAAGGTTTGCTCCTCGTGACTCAAATGCATATTATTTACAAAATGAAATTAAATAGATATTTTCCAGGAAAAATGCAAAAGAATATCAATTCTCCAGATTTACTTAAGATAGCATGTAATGGAGAGAAGCTCTGTGTAAGAATCTTTGTGTGTGTGATATGAGACACATACATATGCAAATTTAGCCACCTTTAAATGTACATTAATGCTGTATTATCTCCTCCTGATTTACAGGGAGAACATCAATTTAGAACTATTTGCACAAACTCCAGATACCAGTTTATAGCATTCCCTATTTAGAAATAAAATAACCAAAGTCTCAGGTTGCCAAGCAACTGCAGCAATGATAATTCTTAGTGTTGCTGCTTCAAAAATATCCATTTTTATACATTTTAATGACTGTTAGGATGCAGAGAAAGTAAGTTCAGAAAATCACCAGCACATAAGTCTCTTTTGTATGAGATTTTAGCATCTCTTTCCTTTCATCCTTCCCTCCTACCTCTGTTTGCTTCCCTGGCCAGTGGTATCTTCACATATAATTATGAAAATTTTCAGAGATTGCTATTATTTTCTTAAGAGTTGAGGCATCAACTACCAGTAAATGAACTCTGCCACATTTATCACAGAAGCATGCAGGTCACTCAGGGAGAAATGAGGCTGTCTGGGGATCGGCTGGGATCACAAGCCCTGGGTTCAAGCCTTGGTCCTTCCACCGCTGGTTTGACACATAAACTGTGCGCATCATCCTTTTTGTTCCCAAGGGGACCCCTTTGTGCCCCCTCACAGAGCAGATTGTTAGGCCCCCAACTCAGTCATGATCCTTGGTAGCAAAGCCATGGCATATATTTTTCTTTGTCTACCACGCTAGTCCCTCTTGGATAATGAGCTTATGGTTTTAGGACTGAGCAGAAATCAGGAGGTTTCTTCATTTCCCTTTTGGCTTTTCAAGAGGTTTTCTTCCTTTATGTTCAATTTCTGAGAGTCCTAATCAGACTCTCTTCTCTTCAGATTCTGAACCAGTTGGCAAATAGATACAAGAGTATGGTTGGGAATTAAAATTCTCCATCTGCTGAATCCTAGCAGAGTGGAAGGAGGTCTCCACCTATCCCCCCACAAGCATAGACCCCAGGACTCAGGAATGGGCAGAACTGGATCAGCAGAGCAATCCCTTACCCATACAGCCACATGGCTCAAGAGGAGGGATGTGTGTAACCTACAGGGGGACAGAAAAACAGACAGCATTGGGCTGTACGTGCCCATGGACGTGTTTACCAGCACCACCAGTCAGACCTTTTTCCTCCTGTGAGAAGAAGTAAATAAAAGGGCAGAGGGCTTCCCTGGTGGCGCAGTGGTTAAGAGTCCGGCTGCCGATGCAGGGGACACGGGTTCGTGGCCCGGTCCGGGAGGATCCCACATGCTGTGGAGCAACTAAGCCCGTGCACCACAACTACTGAGCCTGCGCGTCTGGAGCCTGTGCTCCACAACGGGAGAGGCCGCGACGGTGAGAGGCCCACGCACCGCGATGAAGAGTGGCCCCCGCTCGCCGCAACCAGAGAAAGCCCTCGTGCGGAAACGAAGACCCAACACAGCCAAAAATGAATATTAAAAAAAAAAAAAGAAAAAAAAGGACATTAAGAAGGATGGGAACTTTGTTCTCCTTCTTTCCAAGGGGTTAGAGATTCCTGATTTATGGACTTGCTGGGTCATAGGGAGAAGGAAAAACTCGTTTCCGTTACTTGTTTTCTGGGTTTCCAGCTCGGATCCAGGTGGTTGGCGTGTGCATATGTGAGCTCTGGGTGAGGGCTCTTCCACGGTGTGAGCGTGGTGACAACAGCTCGTGTCATCGTTTCCTTACTGTGCATCCGGAGCTGCTCTAAATGCTTCCTGGGTGTTTAATTCTACCGAGAGCCTCATGGCATAGATACTACTATGGTCGTACTCGTACTACAGATGGAGAAATTGCAACAAGAGGAGGAAGTGACTTGTCCATGTCTACACGGCTGGTAGGCAACAGGGCTACTCCACTGTCTCCTGGTATATCACCACGTCCTAACACAGTGTCCGGAATGCGGTGGTGCTCAATCAACATCTGTTGAAATAACAAACGAGGCCAGACAATGGATCTAATGTATCTGCGAAGCTTAAATATGTGCAGTAGGTTGTAACTGAAAGCGTGCGTCCCAGGCGTGGGACCACCTGTGTCCAGCTGTCCATTCAGGGTCATCTCCTGGCCTCACCTTTTCTGTGACAGTGAAGCCAGATACTTGTGACAGTGAAGAAAGTGAAATACGGAAGATGAGGACGGGAAAGAACTCTCCCTTCCAGAACCTAAGCCACTTGGCAGGGCTGAATCAGAGGAACCCAACAGTCCCAATCCCATACTCTGGGCACCTCCAGCAGACAATCTCAGCAAATCTCAGCTATTTCACAAATCTTCTTCTCTTTCTTAATTTCTGTCATCTTTCTCATGTAAGAGCCTGAAAGTTCATGTAACCATTTCATGTACCCCATTAATGGGAAAAGCTGCAGAATGCTCTGATGCTCTCTTAGGATACAAGACCCCCAGACAGCCCTCCTGCCTGGCCTCCAGCACAAGAAGTGTGACCATCTCCCACACTGGAGACTGCACATGGGCACAGCCTCCCGATAAGACAGTTTCCAGCCCTCTTCCCCCTTGGTGGCAGCTTCTGTAGGTGCGTTGAAGCATTCCTAAGTGAATAGATTCCTGTCAAGAATAGGAGAGGTTATCACCCAGTCTGAGTCTTGAAGTTCTGCTGAGCAAGAAAGGTAAGGAAGGGAGAGGCAAGAGGTGAGGATGACAGCAAGGCTGTCAGGGCATGAGATAATGAGCTTCCTCCAACACCTGTCTAATGATAGAAGCTTTGGGCATTTCCACAATCGCAGATGAGGTAGTCAAACTATCAACTGGAATTTTGAAGTTTCTTCAGCTGGGCTCCCAGAGAAGTATGTGAAGTCAAATATCTGTGGTTTCCAAAAGAGATGAATTGTGACATGGGCCCAGGAGGTGACACTGAGCCGAGACCAGGGAGGCATGGGTCCTCGTGCCAGGGCCACTGCCCACCTCCAAACACTCAGACACTCTTCCTGCGCTTTTCATTCTCCACCAGCTAAATCAGAATAACCATCTTCTTTACCTCAGAAACATGGTAGGTACCATTGAGACAATGTCTGCGATAGCCCTTTAAAGAAACATGCTTCAAAGGCAAAAATATGACTGTTTTAATATATTTCAAAATATTATAACCCAGACTGATCTGGCACTATCATATCTTTTTATCTTGATTTTAAACATATGTGTTGCTTTTGGCCAAGTGGATTATAATTACCTTTTGTTGAAACAGAAGCTTCATGCATTTTTCAACAAGAGTTTGTGTGCCTAATGTACAGGGTCACTGCCAGATACAGACATCTAATTTAAGAGAACGCAACCCTAAGTACTCTGCACAAAAAGAGAAGTAACAGGTTCCTTAGGAAGTGAAGGACTCCACCCGCCACCTCCCTCAGTGAGGCCATCAGGCCTGAGAGTGGGTGGAGGTTGTGGGTGAGCAGAGGGTGCTGTACCCCCAGTTGCATCTGTCTGGCCCACTGACCACTGCCATTCAAATGTTTAAAGGTACAAATTTTTCATATAATATGGCCTTTGAATACAAGCCACGTCCTTCTGGTGCTCTGCCAGAGACAGTGATGTGTTCCAGCCCTGACTGTGTTAGATTTCCTGAGAGAAGGGTTTTTCTTCCAAAGAGATTTTTAAGGCTGACCTTGATGATACAAATCTTACCTTACACTTTAGATCCCAAGTGATACATAAAGTTTATTATTCATGAAGCATAGTACTATTCTGATCAGCAAGGTGAATTTTGGCCCAAAGGACCCAGCTGAGTGAGGAGTTTAAGCACCTAATTTTGTTACAAGTCTGATGGAGGCTACCAAACATATACAGGAAATACTTTGAGAAATACATAGTAGAATATCTGTAAGTTCTTTGATCCATTTAGTCATTCATTATCTATTAATTAAAAAATACTTATTGGACCCCTACAATACACAAGACACTGGAAATATAACAGAGAAACATAGATGATCTCCACTCCTGGACAATTTACAGTGTAGGGGAGATAGAGACATAAACAGCCAAGTCCCACACCTGGTAATATGCAACAGCGGTGTTTAACCCGCACCTTGGAAAGGGGAACCCAAGCAAGGCTGAGGGAATCAGAAATACTGTAGTAAAGGCTGTCTGGGGGAACTTCCCTGGCTGGCCATTGGTTAAGACTTCGCCTTCTGATGCGGGGGGTGAGGTTCGATCCCTGGTTGGGGAGCTAAGATCCCACATGCCTTGTGGCCAAAAAACCAAAAACATAAAGCAGAAGCAATATTGTAACAAATTCAATAAAGACTTTAAAAATGGTCCACATCAAAAAAATAATCTTAAAAAATAAAAGGCTGTCTGGGCAGAGGTGGTGATTCTGAAGCTCTCCTCATTGACTCCCACTCTCTCCATTCTCACTCCTCTGTTTTCCAAAGTTTCCCACAGTCCATCCTTAAATGCTTGAGCCATTTCACAGCTGTTCTGTCATTCCTTAGAATGATGTAGACATTGCCTGATACAAATCATGATAAACTACTGGGCCAAATGCAGGACTCCGAATCTATAGCTAATTGTTATCTTTAATGATAACTAATCATCATTATCACAAGTCATGTTGCTACCAGGAGAAAACAGCCTAAGGGGGAGGGCTTTAATTTAGTTTGGGGCCAATGCACATAGAGCCCAAGATGCCCTCGGGTATGCACAGGGCTCCACGATTAGTCAAGTATAGCTTGATTTAGGCACAATTAGACACTAGAAGGGATGGAGCATACAAATGAGTTGGGGCTTAATTCATTTAAAAACTGTCTTGAACATTAATAGAGCTTCAATCAGAGTATCCAACCATAAATTCTCACCTGTTTCACAACTGGTTCAGGCTTCATTGAGCATTAATAGATTTTTTTTTGCCCATGCAAATGAGGTGATAATTCACTTCATGTGTAATTGAACAATTTCCAAATAGTTATATTCATGGAGCAGTTAAGTTGTACCAAATTGTCTAATGTACCTAGCAATTTTTTAAAGTAAAATAGAGCTGAATTTTATTTTTGATATAGTAAAGAGAGAACTGAAGAAATAGAGACGGTTATGGTACATTTGTTACTACTTTGAAGAGTAGTAGACTTTAGGAGACTTTACGATATTCCTTCAGGGCAATAACCTCTATTGCTACTTATTTTTGTTTTTCCTTACCATTCTTTCTTATCCTACTCCCTACCAGCAAAATCAGTAAAAATGTTGCGGGTTTCTAGGTTTGGATGAAAGGAAGTAGTGTCAGGGCCCACAGTTTATAAGCATGCGTTTCCTAGTTCTGTGCTGCAACATGCCAATTTTACTGAGGGTTAAATACATCTGTCCTAAAGTACTGTGAGCTCTTTCCTTCAGACCACTTACCTTATGTCTCCCATGAACCTTGCATCCCCGAGCATGAAATCCTATGCTGAGGACTAGTTGCAGTTGTTGTTTGTATTGAGAGGATTTGTATGTAGTTTCCTGAACAAAGTCCAGGGAAGGCCCTAGGGCACATGACATACCTACTGTTTCCTTCTGAGGATTCTTTGTGGTGAAGGCAGAGAAGGCTTTAGTTTCATCTACCCTCCACACAGCTGCCAGAATGTGTTTTTAAAATGTAGTTCTGATGTCACCCCGTTCTTTAAATCCATCAATGGCTCCTTGTCAGCTACAGGTTCAAACCCTTTTATGGCCTATGAAGCTGTTTATAATTCGGGCCATGCCCACCTTTCTGATCATAGAAACAATGTACAGTCTCCTGAAGCCCCCATGTCCTCTCACACTCCCATGCTTTGTAGATGCTACTTCTTCTGCTTACAGTGGCCTTGTCCATTCATTCATTCATTCATTCATTCAATGAATAGTTACCAAGGACATGCTATATTCCAGGACTGGCCTGGATCTCCCTCTCTACTTAGTGAGTTTCTGCTTATTTCTCTTACATGTTTTAATTGTGAACTGTGTCATATATACAAATGTAGAAGCACACCTGCCCAATCTATAAAATAACAAGTTAAATACCTGTGTGCCCACAACCCAGGTTAGGAAATAGAACATTTCAATGCCTCGGAAGGCCCCTGTGTGCTCTTCTGTGATTGTGCCGCCCTCCCACCTTTTCCAGAGGAGACCACTGTGCTGAAAAAGTTTTGTGTTTACAATCCTTTTGCTTGACTTACAATTTTACCACCTAAATTTGTATCCTTAAAAACTATATTGTTTAGTTTTGTCTGTTTTTGAACTTCACATACATAGAATCATACTCTCCCTGGCCCTTCTATAACTTACTTTTTTCAATTAGTATTTCATTTTGACATCCATATTGATGTGTGTAGCTATAGTTTATTAATTTTCATTGATGTGTGAGTTTTTCATTGTGGGAGGATATCTAACCCATGTCTGCATCTGATGAGATGATCACATGGCTTTCCTCCTTTAATTCTTTAATATGGTAAACTACATAAATCAAGTTTCTAATAGTAAAAATTCTGGCATTCCTTCCTGCATCTCCTTCAAGCCTTATCTCAAATATTATCTCCTCTTTGAAGCCTTCTCTGATCTCTTTTCCTCCCTCCCAATTCTTTGCTCCAGAAAAGTTGTTTCCCTCCTCTAATCCCCTATGGCATTCTGTAGGTATTTCACTGTAGGCACTGATGTTATATTTTAATTATTTGTTTACATGCATATCTCTCCTGCCACATGAGCTCAGCAAGATAATGATAAAATCTTTTTCTTCAGCTTCCTTATTATTTTTGCACTAATTTGAATTAAACTAACTTGATCTAAACCCTACCTCTTAGTAGCAGAGATGAGTCAGACATCTGCCTTCAACCTGTGATGGCCTGCCTCACTACCTGGAGGATACTGTGGGCCCCCAGACTTGCACTGTGGCCATCAGAGCCCCATTCTCAACTAGTACAAAGTGCATCTTTTTTGCATTGTCAGCTGTTTAGGACAGGCACTGAAGGAGAGGCACTGAAGCTATAGCACTACTTTCTGAATCAGATATAGAGCAAAATTATATTCACTCTACTAGGTTATTTTGACAATTCATCAAGCATCTATGATGTATAAAGCATTATTCTAAGCATTAGGGCTGATGCACAAAGCTTACAGATGAGTTGGACAGAAGAAACCAATACATAAATTAGAATGCAAGGCATAATAAAGCAGTTTAAAGCCGCATGATAAAGCACATTCAAGGAAGAGGTGAGAAGTTCCAGTAAGTCATCAGTGAATATGCCTTCTCTGATGATAACAAAATAAATACTAGATATGAATATAGATTCTTATTTACTGCTACAGCCCTCCAAATGTCTAGAATTTGGCAGAAGCAAATATACCTTAGAGTTCATCCAAGAGATTTCCTTACTCAGACTACGTCTTTATTATAATCATATCTTGCATGGCTTTGAAGTTGGTGCCCTACGGATCTAAGTATAGGGAAGTTCCAGGACTGCATTAGAGCCCTAAGGAAAGGCTGTCGTTGTGACTAACTAATGTCCCCAGGTTTGGGAATGGCAGCCCATCTTTTGACAATAATGTAAATTTTGAGCTACATCTAGAAAACATTGTACCCTGGTGCCAAGAAGGACAGTTAGGCTATGTGTGGATGGGGCTTCATCAGCTCTTGTGACTAAATTTTCACAATAAGGGAGATGGTAGTTTCTCCTTTGTAAAGTCCAGGAAGTGCCTGCAAGCCCTTCCAACTTCTGGGTAATTTAACCTCCGCCCACTCTAGGATAATGGACAAATCCACAGCGCAGATCTCTACCCACTGTGGCCTCCTTGAAAATCAAATTCTGAAAAAGCAAACTTCCCTGCTTGATTACTTGCTGGAATAATGAAACCTGTCTCAGCCCCTGCTTGATGATTTCCTTTGGAAAAGGAGAGTAGCCACTTTCAAAAAACCATACAATTTGACCTTTCCAAAAGCCAAAGGTTTTTGCTCACCAAAGTCATTCATTTGAGCCTATAATTTGTAAATGAAAGGAACCAAGGGACTATTCCTCTAAAAGCTTTTTGAATGAGTTTGAATCGCCCTTTGGCATTAAGTCCTCTGTTCAAGACCCATTTAAGGACCCGTTTCACATGGTCTTGGAACCATGGGTAGTGCGCAAAAGCAATAAGAGTAGCAAAGCTACCACTTTTGGAGTATTTGCTAGGTACAAGCCCAGTCTATACAATACAAATATTCTGTTTTCATCTTCACACCAACCCTAGAGGTAGATGCTATTGTTTCTCCCATTTTACAGATGAAGATCCTGAGACAAAGAAATGTGAAGCAAATTGACCTCCTCCTCCTTCTCCATCATCATCATTACCACCACCATCATCTAGTGCTTACTATGTGCCACTGCCTATACTCACTTCTTTGTATTTATTTTTTTAACTCATTTCATCTTCGTGACAACTCCATGAAATCAGTACTACAAATTGACCAAAGGAGGTTTACTCCAAATTTCCTTTGTCACGGCAGCCAGGAGCATGCAGAAGCAGATAACAGAAATCTCTGTAGCCACACTTGATTTAGCACTGTTATTGGAGCTGGTAAGGGAAAAATTATAAACAAGCAAAGTTTGACTACTGTGCCTCACTACCACCTCTCCCATCAATTCTGTGCCTCTTCCTCCCAATGAGTACCTCCCTCACCCCCTCCACAGGTACCCTGTACCTTGGTGATGTCTGGAAATGCCCAGTGCCTGCCACTCCACCACCATCCTCCTGGTTATACTGCTGTTAAGAGCCCCCAGTGCCCTAGACCTCATTTTACTCTATACCTTCATCAAAACTGATCTTCCCTGTGGGCTCTCCCTTCACGCCTTGCTTCATGGTAAGATAATGTGCTCTCGTAGGTCAAATTAGAAAGATATTATCTAGAGACAGCAGAAAAAAGAACTACAATCCTGCAGCCTATGGAACAAAAACCAAATTCACAGAAAGATGGATAAGATGAAAAGGCAGAGGGCTATGTACCAGATGAAGGAACAAGATAAAACCCCAGAAAAACAACTAAATGAAATGGAGATAGGCAATCTTCAAGAAAAAGAATTCAGAATAATGATAGTGAAGATGATCCAGAACCCCAGAAAAAGAATGGAGGCAAAGATCGAGAAGATGCAAGAAATGTTTAACAAAGACCTGGAAGAATTAAAGAACAAACAAACAGACATGAACAATACAATAACTGAAATGAAAAATACACTAGAAGGAATCAATAGCAGAATAACTGAGGCAGAAGAACGGATAAGTGACCTGGAACACAGAATGGTGGAATTCACTGCTGCGGAACAGAATAAAGAAAAAAAAAATGAAGACAGCCTAAGAGACCTCTGGGAAAACATTAAATGCAAAAACATTCGCATTATAGGGGTCCCAGAAGGAGAAGAGAGAGAGAAAGGACCCGAGAAAATATTTGAAGAGATTATAGTTGAAAATACCCCTAACGTGGGAAAGGAAATAACCACCTCAGTCCAGGAAGTGCAGAGAGTCCCATACAGAATAAACCCAAGGAGAAACACGCCAAGACACATAGTAATCAAATTGGCAAAAATTAAAGACAAAGAAAAATTATTGAAAGCAGCAAGGGAAAAATGAACAAAAATATACAAGGGAACTCCCATAAGGTTAACAGCTGATTTCTGAGCAGAAACTCTACAAAGCCAGAAGGGAGTGGCATGATATACTTAAAGTGATGAAAGAGAAGAATCTACAACCAAGATTACTCTACCCAGCAAGGATCTCATTCAGATTTCACAGAGAAATCAAAAACTTTACAGACAAGCAAAAACTAAGAGAATTCAGCACCACCAAACCAGCTCTACAACAAATGCTAAAGGAACTTCTCTAAGTGGGAAATACAAGAGAAGAAAAGGACCTACGAAAACAAACCCAAAACAATTTTAAAAATGGTAATAGGAACATACATATTGATAATAACCTTAAATGTGAATGTATTAAATGCTCCACCCAAAAGACACAGGCTTGCTGAATGGATACAAAAACAAGACCCATATATATGCTGTCTACAAGAGACCCACTTCAGACCTAGGCACACATACAGACTGAAAGTGAGGGGACGGAAAAAGATATTCCATGCAAATGGAAATCAAAAGAAAGCTGGAGTGGCTATACTCATATCAGATAAAATAGACTTTAAAATAAAGAATGTTACAAGAGACAAGGAAGGACACTGCATAATGATCAAGGGATCAATCCAAGAGGAAGATATAACAATAATAAATATATATACACCAACATAAGGCAACTGCTAACAGCTCTAAAAGAGGAAATCGACAGTAACACAATAATAGTGGGGGATTTTAACACCTCACTTACACCAATGGACAGATCATCCAAACAGAAAATTAGTAAGGAAACACAAGCTTTAAAGGACACAATAGATCAGATAGATTTAATTGATATTTATAGGACATTCCATCCAAAATCAACAGATTATACTTTCTTCTCAAGTGTGCACGAAACATTCTCCAGGATAGATCACATCCTGGGTCAAAAATCAAGCCTCAGTAAATTTAAGAAAATTTAAATCATATCAAGCATCTTTTCTGACCACAATGCTATGAAATTAGAAATCAATTACAGGGAAAAAAAAGTAAAAAACACAAACACATGGAGGCTAAACAATACTTTACTAAATAACCAAGAGATCACTGAAGAAATCAAAGAGGAAATCAAAAAATACCTAGAGACAAATGACAGTGAAAACACGATGATCCAAAACCTATGGGATGCAGCAAAAGCACTTCTAAGAGGGAAGCTTGTAGCTATGCAAGCCTACCTCAAGAAACAAGAAAAATCTCAAATAAACAATATAATGTTACACCTAAGGGAACTAGAGAAAGAAGAACAAACAAAACCCAAAGTTAGCAGAAGGAAAGAAATCATAAAGATCAGAGCAGAAATAAATGAAATAAAAACAAAACAATAGCAAAGATCAATAAAACTAAAAGCTGGTTCTTTGAGAAGATAAACAAAATTGATAAACCATTAGCCAGACTCATCAGGAAAAAGAGGGAGAGGACTCAAATCAATAAAATTAGACATGAAAAAGGAGAAGTTACAACAGACACTGCAGAAATACAAAGCATCCTAAGAGACTACTGCAAGCAACTCTATGCCACTAAAATGGACAACCTGGAAGAAATGGACAAATTCTTAGAAAGATATAACCTTCCAAGACTGAACCAGGAACGAATAGAAAATATGAACAGACAAATCACAAATAATGAAATTGAAACTGTGATTAAAAATCTTCCAACAGGGCTTCCCTGGTGGCGCAGTGGTTGAGAGTCCGCCTGCCGAGGCAGGGGACACGGGTTCGTGCCCTGGTCTGGGAAGATCCCTCATGCCGTGGAGCGGCTGGGCCCGTGAGCCATGGACGCTGAGGCTGCGCGTCCGGAGCCTGTGCTCCACAACGGGAGAGGCCACAACAGTGAGAGGCCCGCATACCACAAAAAAAAAAAAAAAAAAAAAACACACACAAAAATCTTCCAACAAACAAAAGTACAGGACCAGATGGCTTCACACATGAATCCTATCAAACATTTAGAGAAGAGCTAACACCCATCCTTCTCAAACTCTTCCAAAAACTTGCAGAGGAAGGAATACTCCCAAACTCATTCTATGAGGCCACCATCACCCTGATACCAAAACCAGACAAAGATACTACAACAAAAGAAAATTGCAGACCAATATCACTGATGAATATAGATGCAAAAATCCTCAGCAAAATACTAGCAAACAGAATCCAACAACACATTAAAAGGATCATACACTATAGTCAAGTGGGATTTATCCCAGAGATGCAAGGATTCTTCAATATATGCAAATCAATCAATCTGGTACACCATATTAACAAATTGAAGAAGAAAAACAATTTGATCATCTCAATAGATGCAGAAAAAGCTTTTGACAAAATTCAACACCGATTTATGATAAAAACTCTCCAGAAAGTGGGCATAGTGGGAACCTACTTCAACATAATAAAGCCCATATATGACAAACCCACAGCAAACATCACTCTCAATGGTGAAAAACTGAAAGCATTTCCTCTAAGATCAGGAGCAACACAAGCATGCCCAATCTCGTGACTATTATTCAACATAGTTTTGGAAGTCCTAGCCATAGTAGTCAGAGAAGAAAAAGAAATAAAAGGAAGACAAATTGGAAAAGAAGAAGTAAAAATGTCACTGTTTGCAGATGACATGATACTATACAGAGAGAATCCTAATGATGCCACCAGAAAACTACTAGAGCTAATCAAAGAATTTGGTAAAATTCCAGGATATTAAAAATAAAAATTTATGCAGAGAAATCTCTTGCATTCCTATACACTAATGATGAAAAATCTGAAAGGGAAATTAAGGAATCACTCCTATTTATCATTGCAACAAAAAGAATAAAATACCTAGGAATAAACCTATCTAAGGAGACAAAAGACCTGAATGCAGAAAACTATAAGACACTGATGAAAGAAATTAAAGATGATACCAACAGATGGAGAGATATACCATTTTCTTGGATTGGAAGAATCAATATTGTGAAAATGACTATACTACCCAAAGCAATCTACAGATTCAATGCAATGCCTATCAAATTACCAATGGCATATTTTACAGAACTAGAACAAAAAATCTTAAAATTTGTATGGAGACACAAAAGACCCCAAATAGCCAAAGCAGTCTTGAGGGAAAAATACAGAGCTGGAGGAATCAGACTCCCTGACTTCAGACTATACTACAAAGCTAGGGTCATCAAGACAATATAGTACTGGCACATAAACAGAAATGTAGATTGTTGGAACAGGATAGAAAGCCCAGAAATAAACCCACGCACCTATAGTCAACTAATCTATGACAAAGGAGGCAAGGACAGACAATGGAGAAAGGACAGTCTCTTCAATAACTTGTGCTGGGAAAACTGAACAGCTACATGAAAAAGAATAAAATTAGAACACTCCCTAACACCATACACAAAAATAAACTCAGAATGGGTTAGAGACCTAAATGTAAGACTGGACACTATAAAACTCTTAGAGGAAAACATAGGAAGAACACTCTTTGACATAAATCACAGCGAGATATTTTTTGATCCACCTTCTAGAGTAATGGAAATAAAAACAAAAATAAACAAATGGGACCTAATGAAACGTAAAGGCTTTTGCACAGCAAAGGAAACCATAAATAAGACGAAAAGACAACCCTCAGAATGGCAGAAAATATTTGCAAATGAATCATCGGACAAAGGATTAATCTCCAAAATATATAAACAGCTCATGCAGCTCAATATTAAAGAAACAAACAACCCAATCCAAAAATGCTCAGAAGACCTAAATAGACATTTCTCCAAAGAAGATACACAGATTGCCAACAAACACATGAAAGAATGCTCAACATCACTAATCAACAGAGAAATGCAAATCAAAACTACAATGAGGTATCACCTCACACCAGTTAGAATGGGCATCATCAGAAAATCTACAAACAACAAATGTTGGAGAGGGTGTGGGGAAAAGAGAACCCTCTTGCACTGTTGGTGGGAATGTAAATTGATACAGCCACTATGGAGAACAGTATGGAGGTTGCTTAAAAAACTAAAAATAGAATTACCATATGACCCAGCCATCCCACTACTGGGCATATACCCAGAGAAAACCATAATTCAAAAAGACACATGCACCCCAATGTTCATTGCAGCACTATTTACAATAGCCAGGTCATGGAAGCAACCTGAATGCCCATCGACAGACAAATGGATAAAGAAGATGTGGTACATATATACAGTGGAATATTAGCCATAAAAAGGAACGAAATTGGGTCATATGTAGAGACGTGGATGCATCTAGAGAGTGTCATACAGAGTGAAGTAAGTCAGAAATAGAAAAACAAATACTGTATATTAACGCATATATGTGGAACCTAGAAAATGGTACAGATGAACCAGTTTGCAGTACAGAAATTGAGACACAGAAGTAGAGAAAAAACGCATGGACACCTAGGGGGAAAGTGGCAGGAGTTGGTGGTGGTGGTGATGGGATGAATTGGGAGATTGGGATTGGCATGTGTACACTGATGTGTATAAAATGGATGAGTAATAAGAAAATAAATAAATAAATAAGTAAACATTTTAAAAAATAAAATAAAAAGTCTAGAAATAACAAATGCTGGAGAGGGTGTGGAGAAAAGGGAACAAAAAACAAAAACAAAAACAAAAGTAGTATCTAGTAATTGTCTAACAGTAGACAAGAGTTCCCTTTCTTCCCAACCTTATCAATGCTTGTATTGTCTGGTTTAAAAAATATTTGGCCATCAGGTGGGTTCTTAATGGCATATCATTATAATTTTCATTTGCATCTTCCAGATTACTAATAAGGTTGAGTATCTTCTCATGTTTGTTAGTTATTTCTCCCCTTTTGTATAGCTCTTATTCAAATCTTTTGCCTATTTTTCTACAGAGTTGTTTATCTTTTTGTTTATCGATTCATAGGGATCCTTTGTGAACTCTGGATTCTACTATTTTGCAAATAGTTTCTCTCACACCATTTATTGAATTCCCACTGATCTGCAGTGCTCCTTTGCTTGTATAACAAGTATCCAAATATGTATGTGTCTGTCTCTGGGCTCCCTATCCTATGCCAATACCAGACTGTCTTAATTATTTGGGCTTTTGCAATTTTCTTTATAGTATGTTTGTTCTTCATTGTTTTAATTTCTGCGCTTTACTATTTCATTCCTTCTGCTTTATTTTGCTGTTCTTTATCTCCCGTCTTAAGATGGCTACTTAGCTTTAACAATTTTCACTCTTTCTTATTCTATAAACGCTTAGTTCTGTACATTACCCACTAAGTACTGCTTTGTTATAGCCTCAAGTTCTGATAATGATGATTATTTTCACTATCATTAGTTCAAAATATTTTCTCTTTTTCACTATAGTAACTTTTTTTTTTTTTTTTTTTTTTCTTTTTGCGGTATGTGGGCCTCTCACTGTTGTGGCCTCTCCCGTTGCGGAGCACAGGCTCCGGATGCGCAGGCCCAGTGGCCATGGCTCACGGGCCCAGCCGCTCCGCGGCATATGGGATCCTCCCAGACCGGGGCACGAACCCGTATCCCCTGCATCGGCAGGCGGACTCTTAACCACTGCGCCACCAGGGAGGCCCTATAGTAACTTTTTTGATCCATGGGTTATTTAGAATAATTTACTAATTTTCACAATTATTTGGAATCAATTTGTCCTTTTTGAGGCTTGCTTTTAGTCAGTGCTAGGGCAGATACAGAGCACCTAGGGTTACTTTGACCACTGTTGGAGGACTCTAACATTCTTCTTATTATTGACCCCTTTGGAGCACTCTGTCCAATGCTCCATGTATTAGCAGGTCTTTCCCCTCTGCTTGAACATAAATTATTCCCAACCCCAGGGGACAGACTCTCTCTCTTTCTCTCCAAGTCTTCTCTTTCTTTCTATATTTTGCCCTGAAAATTTTAGCTGTCTTGGCCTCCCCAAATTCTAAACTGTCTCCTCAATTCAGCAAGGTCACTGCCTGGCTCTGTTTGAGCTCCTCTGTTCTGTGGCCTGGAAGTCCTCCCTGGACAGTGAACTGGGCAAGTACAGGGCCCACCTCATTTGCTTCCCTTCTCTCAAAGATTACTTTCCTCTGTTGTCCATTGCCCAGTATCCAAAACCCCTTTTTTCTAATATTTTGTTTGGTTTTCTAGTTATTTAAGGCTGGAGGATAAATCCAGGTCCTGTTTGTCCAACATGGCCAGAAGCAGAAATTGCTCATTCCTGATCATTTCTTTCTTTTTTTTTTTTTTTTTTTGCTTAATTTTTTTTTATCTCCTTAAACATCTTAATTTCTTTAAACACGTTAATCTACTTTTTGTTGTTTATCTGTAACCTACTGTTTGAACATCTCTTTCTGCCATCTGTTGTTTCTGCTGGGTCTATCTCATGGTGCCTTGTTTCTTTGTGTGTTTATTTTTGCCCAGGGGGGACTCATTTTTGTTGGCATTTTAGTTGTGAGAATTCTTTGAGACCTTTTATAAAGATGGTTTACTTTAGCATTTGTATTTATTTCTACTTGGTGCCTGGGATTACTACCAGTTGAGGATACTCGAAATAATATTCTCAGCTTGAAACATTTTGGGTCCCCCAGGTATTGAGAATTAATTAAGACTGCAAACCTACATTAACTCAGACTTTGGTTCCAAATTCTCAGGATAATTTCTTTCTTCTTTTCTCAGTGCCATATTTCAAAACAAATTTCTTGTGTATGTGAGGGGGCAGTTGTTGTTGAGAGGGATTTTCCTATTAAAATCTTCATGTTGGGCAGGCTTTGGGCTTTGTCTCCTATTTTCCATGCTCTTTGAAGTCGTATAAAATGAAGCTTGAATATCACTTGGTTTGGCAAATGTCTTAAGGGAAAAAGCAAGCTTCAGTGTTCTGCTTACTTCTCTTGAGTTCCCAACTTCATATATACTTTTTTGCCTCAAAATTTCTTACTTTTGGGCTTCCCTGGTGACGCAGTGGTTGAGAGTCCGCCTGCCGATGCAGGGGACACGGGTTCGTGCCCTGGTCTGGGAAGATCCCACATGCCGCGGAGCAGCTAGGCCCGTGAGCCATGGCTGCTGAGCCTGCACGTCCGGAGCCTGTGCTCTGCAATGGGAGAGGCCACAACAGTGAGAGGCCCATGTACTGCAAAAAAAAAAAAAAAAAAAAAAAAAAAATTCTTACTTTTTTACAAGTTCAGCAATGCATTTAGTAAGATTTGTGAAAATATCTTATCCATAATGTTTAACTCTATTTGATAAGAAGGTCTTTACAGGTACCTAGACTACTATATTGCTTTTTTGCTACTTTTCTGTATTTTTCTGTTACACATCTCTCCCTGTTCTAAATTATAAGTAATGGAACCACATAATTTACTATCCAAACTGAGACACTTTTGAGGGTGAAAAAGGGGTGACCAATACTATTAATTATCTCAAATTATATTAGTGGACCCATAAAATAGTTATAATCAAAAATCACTCTCAAAAATACAATATTTTCTTATAAAAAGTTTCATGTGCACCAAAGTAAAAAAATTAAAATTTTCTTTCTATTGTTTGTCAAGACATTAAAATAAGCAGAATAATTGTTCTTGATACTTCTTTCTGTATTTTAGTCACCTTCACCAAGTCTATGTCTAATGTCATGTCAACGCTATTTTTCTTAAGACTATTTTTTTCTAGTATTATCTTAGAGCCACAGCATTTTTCTTCAGTTATCTAACTGCCTACCCATATATTTATGTATATATGTTTGTTAACATATAAAACTATCTATGTATTTTGATAACTGCAGCTTCTATTTCTCTTGATAGAATATCACAGGCTGGTACAAAATTATTAAGAATTTATGGAACAACAACCAGCTATAAATTCGTTTCAGTAAAATAAATTTCTCAATTCAGTAAGAATATTCTGTGTTCAAGTTTCAGAAGATCTTCCTCCAAATCAATTTTGGAGCACAATTATAGAATTTTAAACTTTAACCTTTTATATTGTTTGTTTCTTGCTGTCTGATACTCATTTACTTCCTCCCTTGCTTTTGCAGTGATGTATTTCACGTCCTCCCCATTTGCAAGTTTTATTTTATTTAATAATTGCAACTCTGTACAGGCTTCAGAGGCTGAGATCTCTGTGTTTCATTTGTTGAACACTTGATTATGGATTTATGACTTTATTTTGGACAAAGTGCAATCAAATTTAGAAGATCTGTTTCTAAAACTCCTATACGTTTCTGTAGGACACTTAGGTAGATTCATAAAGTATGTTTTGAAGTTAAAAACTGTCTACTGTCAGCAATTTCATATCACTTAAGCTAGTTCTTTAAAGTTGCAAACATTTCTCAAATCCAGTTGATGACAGGCAGCAAGAGAACTGCTTACTCCCTGATGAAGTCGGTTTTTATTTAACATAAGCTTTATCACAACAGTTTTGTAGTTCAGTTACTCCAGCTCTACATGTGTAAATTTTTCTGATTTTGACAATTATGGTTTGTATTTCTCTGGGTATAAATAGAAGTCTTTGAGCACAGTTATGAATTATGTGTGTGCAATAGCCTATCAGTTGCCTTTCAGCACAAGTCTCTCCATTTGATAGGAACGTTATGTCTTAACATGTGAACTCTGTTCACTGCATGTATCAAACACATTGCAACATGGGACCATGGAAGTAAAGAGTGAAGCTCTGCCCAACTCTTCCCATCTCATTTTTTAAAGTCCTAATAAAAATACTTTGTTTAAAAAAAAAGAAAAAGAAAAATCCAGGAGGAAATAAACCAGACAGATGCAGGATAATAGGCATATACTGCGACTCTTCTGGGCAAACCAGGACCTATGTCCAGCCTAATTACAGCCCTACAGACCAGGGGACATGTCTCATTTGTGTTTGCAATTCCAGAGCCAGCAGAGGGCCTCCCTGTATCCTAGGTTCTTTTTTTTTTTTTTTTTGGCCATGCTGCGTGGAAGCGCAGAGTCTTCACCACTGGACCGCCAGGGAAGTCCCTATCCTATGCTCTTAATACATGCTTGTTGGGTAAACTACCCAAAATAGCACATTTGTTTGCCTAAGACTTTCTGTATATTAGTGCAAAGGAATGAGGATGGCAGTTTCTTTGTAACAAGACCCTCCAACATCCCACCACACAGGGAGCTGCTTCCTCTGCTGAGACTTAACTGCAAGCAGATGACCCCTTATTGCTATTTTGGAACATCTTTTCTACAAGCCAAATGTATTGAGCTCTCCAAGCTGGCTTTTTCAGTTCTGTTAACTCATACACCCTGTGAAACCTAACGTGTTTTTGCTTTTGAGAACTTCATGCTGTGTGGTATCAATCTAAGAAGAGTCCTGGGGTCGTAACACAGACACAATTAGCAGACTGACCTGGCTTGACTTGGCCAGAGTCTTGACTGAAATCGAGGGCATATCAGTGGTTCTGACTGTTCCTCTTTGGGGAACGTTGTTGTACACATTTCTCAAGACAGGCCTGACAGTGACCTTGGTGTGAATGTCTTTTCTATGATCTACCCTTGATGACTGTGAGCTGTGCATGCCTGAGTAGGCCGTGGCTTGTGCTCTAGAACACTTAGAGGGTCTGGAAGAGTCTCTCTTGCTGTACATCGGTGAGACTGTGAGTCTTGTACTGAGCACTTGACACCCGTTCTAATCCAAGGCAGTGTCATCTACCTTGGTTTTATTCTGACTATGGCTCCTATGAGGTAAAAATAAAAAATGTAACGCTTTGAAAGTTATGGAGGTAGGAAGCTGGGGGAGACTTCTTTTGATGGAGAAGTACCCACTAGATAGTTATTTAAATATTTATAGAAAGGCAACTCTCTGCTGCGCACTATGTTAGACATGATCTCTGCCCATCTTATGCAGTTCTCCAAAAAAGCAGGCATCATTAGTGGCATTTGGACCATCCATCTAACCTAACCCACCAGGAGCCTTTCATAGCACTTTGGGAAAGCACTGAGATGTTTTGGAAATTAAAAACGTGAGGTCAGGGGGCAAAGAAGTGTCACAGGAAGTTGTGATTGATTCCTAATTTGCAAGCCTTTTATCACTGGCAGGACTTTGAGAAAGTGCCCAGTCAGGGATCTTGCAGGGATGACAGTGACTGGACTGAACTCAAACCACATTTATCCCACATAAGGAATGAATAGCTATTTGTGATTGAACTTACCAACTTAAAAGATTCAGAATTTGTGCTGCAGTAGCCTTTTTTTTTAAACAAAATAAGTATCACTAGAAAACTCAAATGTTTCTTAATTCTTTTTCAAAAAATGCATAATTCTTTCATGTTTTTCATGTCATTCCCCAATAAGATTTCATGTATGAATTATGGCCTCTGTGTAACATCTTTTCTCAGACTTGGACCAGTAATGGAAACCATTCTTAAACTTAATTTCCTTTTAATTCCTTCCAATTACTAGGCACTGGTCTTTGTGCCAAGAGCCAATCCAGTTGGTACATTTTGTGAAGAGTGTGGAGTCATGTTTCTTTAAACCACATGTGATACCCAGAAGGCATTCTAACAGAGTTACCCTCATCAACGTCCTTAGAGTAAGTTATTCTTGATTTCAAAAGAAGTTTATCCCCAGGCAGTCCATGGCACATGTGCTTAACAATAGTCTTTCAGGTTTTCCCCATCTGCTGACTGGTTAGTGGCCTGCAAGTAACAAGGACCTTATTGGATAAGTGTCTTAAGCACAAAATAGCATAAGAAATCTTGGGTAACTCTTATCGGCAAGCTTATCATAGGAACACCAAATATTGGAAGGCTTTTGAACCACAGATGCCAAAGAAAAATGTTAGTTAAAATCTAAGACTGATAAAGCGTTACCAACAAATGACGCTTTTGTACATCAAAGGACACTATCAAGAGATTGAAAAACAACCCACAGGATGGGAGAAAATATTTGCAAATCATATATCTAATTTAGGATTAATATCCAGAATATATAAAGAATTCCTACCATTCAACAACAAAAATCCAATTCAATTTAAAAACGGGCAAGAGACTTGAATAGGTATTTCTCCAAAGAAGGTACTACAAATGGCAAATTAATGCATGAAAAGATGCTCTACATCATTAGTCATTAGAGAAGTGCAAGTAAAACCACAATGAAATATCACTTCACATCTGTTAGAAAGGCTGTTATCAAAAAATGGAATATCAGTATTGGCAAGGACGTGGAGAAATTGGAACCTTTGTGCATTGCTGGGGG
Source organism: Mesoplodon densirostris (assembly GCF_025265405.1). NCBI lineage: Eukaryota > Metazoa > Chordata > Mammalia > Artiodactyla > Ziphiidae > Mesoplodon > Mesoplodon densirostris. Next base: position 125,895,563 of record NC_082662.1, on the reverse strand, counting down.
AAATGTAAAATGGTACAGCCACTGTGGAAAACAGTTTGACAGTTCCTCAAAAAGTTAAATATAGAATTGCCATGTTATCCAGAACTTCTACTCCTATTTCCATAGACAAGAGTAAATAAAGTAAAGGTCATTCCAGGCCGAAACCTGGGATGAACACAGAAGCAGGAGAGGCACAAAAGTCCACACTTGTTCAGGGAGTAATGACTAGAGTGGGACGACTAGAGTCCACAGTGCAGAAAGGCACCTTAGGATATTCTGCAGCTTCTTCCTCACTAGGCTGCCCAACTCCAGATTCAAAGACGCCAGTTTGTCTTTATTGTCATCTGTTATATGGTAAGGAGGAAGCCTCCTAGACTATCAGTCAATGAAGTAACAAATGGATCAGAACTATGGTCATGCCAGTGTGCAGCCCACAGGGTGGGCACCCAAGGGCTCTCATCTCGGTGAGTAATGGACTTTGTGGCAATGGTGCTTCATTCCTGCTCCTGGAACCACTTTCAGTATTCCCCACCTGAGACTTGGAAAGGCCACTGGTTAGGAGTAGGGAGCAAGTTTGGAAGAAGAGGGCACAAATGGCTCATCCTGACCTTGACAATCAGAATCTTGTTTTAAGCTCCATGCTGCTGCCTTCAAAGAAAAGCCATTGCACAGGAAGAGATATGAGCTTGAGATCACAGGAAGGACACATTTAATCATCTAATCCATCCTCCCAAGTACTGGTCTGAATCCTTCCCGACAGGGTGATATTCTGTACCACTGGCTTCACATAATGAACCAGCTTCATGTCACCTCTCTTGGAAGGTTATTCTACAGCGCAAGGGGTGCCCACTGATATGCAGTCTGATGAGCAGAGAGAGATTAGACTTCCCTTTCTTTTGTGTGCACAAGATCAGAATACAGTCAAGTGAATGCAAATGAAATGACTGCTAGGGCTCATATTTTCCTTTTCTCTGTTTATTTTATTTTGAAAGAGAGAAAGCATGGAATTGGCTAAATTGAACTCTGGAGACTGGAAATAGTCACGATTGTAATGCAGTGTAATTGTCAAGCCCAGACTCCTTGTCTAATGTTATTTAACTTCTTCTTGACCTTCCAAGGAATGTGGTAGAAGAGGGGTCATCTGGGTTTCCAGTGTTGGAAAATAAAAACCCTATAATTCACCTAGTACCCACATTGCTCTGTCATCTTAGTGTCTTGCTTAGAGAGTAGGTTAAAAAAGTAGATGAGACCCTTCCAGATGTTTCCCTGCCTTTTTTTGGTAAACACATTTCTTTTGAAAGAACTCTAAATACATTTGCAGATTTTCAAAGCCCAGTTTCTGCACAGTTCTAATAACCCTGAAGGATGATCACAGACTGAGCTATAGAAAGAGGCACCATCGAAATGCCACATCAAACATAAGCTTCATGTAAGTTTCTTACCTGAAGTAAACATTAAAACTCATGAAAAAGCATAAGAATGTTCTAAAACTATAAGCTTATTACTAAGGCGATATAGGAGGCTTGGGGATGGTGTCGTGGGAAGGCAGTGGGAAAGATTTGAGTTCAGGCACTAGGCAAAAATAGGATTTTATTATATCAAGAACTCCATTTTAAACTTTCATTTTCTTTCTTCTTGAGAATTCTTTGAGAATCCACGGAGAAGGAGGGTGTGAGCAGAAATCAGGGGGGAAGCTCTGGGTTACCATGACAACATGACTCTTGACTCCATCTCTGTCACCCATCAGTGCCTTTTGGATTACTGCAGAGTTCTCTGACATTGGAATTAACACATGCTCCTAAACCTGAGGATGATTTAAAGCTGAAGAATAGCAAAGTTTCTAAATAGTACAATGAGCTCATCCTTACTCAAAAGATGTGTAATGCTCATAATGCAACATAATTGATATATTTCCTTATCCCTCCCCCAGTAAAGCTGTCATAAACCACTGCAAAGGCTCTATAAAAGTGACAAGGCTATAGAAATGTCTGTTGCGAAACATCATAATTAATCATAATGGCTTGGGCCAAATAAATTTTTAAAAGGAAGTAAAACTTCAGATAATGTGTAAAATGTCAGAGTAATATTTACATTCTAAATTGCAGTAACAATATAAACATTATTATTACTCCTAATCTGGTCCTGCAGATGGATTAAAAAATGAGTATGCATCTGTACAGACCAGTCTTTAGAGTTCACTAAATGCTTAGTGAACCATTAAGCACCCCTTTATAGTATCTCAAACTTCATTAGCATACTCAATTTTTGGTAGTCTGTTAATTCAGAGGAAACCTATGGATCTATTATTTTCTATTTGTCTATAAGGGCTACTGATTTGCCTTCTAAGTTATTGTTTTTGTTTTGTTTTGTTTTTCATCAAAGGGATGACATTCCTAGCTCTTGATTATGCTAAAGTAAGTAAAACTGAATATAGGATCTTTCCCTTTCTGTCCCGGAGTTAATAAGTCATAAACATTGTTTGAATTACTGTGAAGAAAGATCAAAATAAAAAGAAGGATCAAAATAAAAGCATAGCTCTTGCCCTCAGGGACCTTGTTGAAAAGAGCTACCTGGAATTAACCAAACTGTGAGGTTTGAGGACACAGTCCTTGGACTGCCAAGTCTGCCCAAGACTTCTGACACCAACTGCAAAGAGTTAGGGTCTAACTACAAAATTAGAGGAAGAATCCAGAGAAGACTACTCGCACTTCTGACACCAACTACAAGTTTAGAGGGTTCCCAAAATCACCTTCAGGTTTGGTAATTCACTAGAAGGACTCAGAGACTCACTGAAAGTACTCACAGTTACATCTTATTATAGAGAAAGGATACATATTAAAATCATCCAAAGGAAGAGATGCAGAGGGCAGAGTTTGGGAGGGTTCCAAACATGAAGCTTCCATTGTCTTCTGTGGAGACAGAGTGTGTTACCCTCCCATTGTGGATGTGTAACAATATACAGTGAGCTTTGGTGTGCAGAGTTTTTACTGGGGCTTCATTACGTAGACATGATTGATTGACTGATTTCCAACTTGGTTGAACTTGGTCTCTAGGTTGACACATGACCCAAAGCCACTGACCTAAATCACATAGTTGATCTTTCTGTCATGGCCACCTCCTACCCTAAGACTATTGGGTGTGGCCCTATGATCTGCTGTGGCCAGTCCCCACCCTACACAAAGATACCCCCAGCAGATACAATACAGATTACTTCCCAGAAGCTGAGGGCAAAGGCTAGAGCTCTTCGAGCAAGGCCATATTCTTGACTACACAGGAGTCAAGACAAGTCTGAGTGAAGAGGAAGTACTAAATTATGTGGTAGGTAGAGGGGGGCTTAGTGGAGCTTGGATGACCAACCAAATATTTGAAGAGCAATGGAAGGAACATGGACTATTCCCAAGCAAGAGAACATTTAAGGAGGACATGATAAATGTCTTTCAAAATGTGAAGGGCTAGTGTGTGCAAAAGGATTATTCTTTTTGCACACCCTGTGTGCCCCTAGAAAACAGAGTTGAGTGTCTGTAGGTTAGAAGTATAAGGAAGATATAAGTTCAATATAAGAAAGAGCTTTCTAATAATTGAAGCTATTCAAAAATATTACACAGGCTGCCTGGGAGATGGTAAGTTTTCAGTCATTAAGAATATTCTGGCCGAAAGCAGATCACCTGTAATGGTGGCAGTCCTGTTATTAGTAAATGCAGTGACCCCTAAGAATCCTTTCAACTCTAATACTCTGTGGTTCTAAAAAATTATTTTTCTATTTTTTCTTTTATTCTCAATTAAGAATTTTTATTGAAGTATAAATGACATAACATTATATTAGTTTCAGGTGTACAACATAATGATTCAATATTTGTATATATTGCAAAATGATCACCATAATAATTCTAGTTAACATCTGCCACCATAAGTTAAAAAATGTTTTTTTCTTGTGATAAGAACTTTTAATATTTACTCTCAGCAACTTTCAAATATGCAATACAGTATTATTACTAATTAGAGTCACTGTGCCATACATTACATCCCCATAACTTATTTATTTTATAACTGGAAGTTTGTACCTATCTTTCAACCTTGTACCCTAGAATCAGTGGGCTTTCTATATTGTAATTCTAATTACATGAATTATCTTTAAGATGTCTTATGTTATACCTGAGTGCTACAGCCTTCAAATTAATGTACATTTTCCTGAGCAGAACTTAGATTTAGAATACCAAGAGTAATTAACATTCTAGTAATTGAGTGATCAACGACTAGACCAGGATGGAAATTTTTTATTGCTCTAGATAAGAAGGAATGAATTTTTAAGCAAAAGAATAATATAAGAAAGTTTTCATGAAACACATTTAATGTATATAAGTGAACCCATATTTTATAGCCACTTCAATAATTGCAAATGTATCTCAAGTGAGATCAAAGCAGATTAGTTAGGATTTTAACTTGAAACCTTCTGTTAGCTATAAATTCAAGTTACATTATAAACTTCTTTTGAAATATTCTGAGTCTATTCCCTGTTTACAGCTGGCCTTTCTCATGAAGTGGGCTGAATTAATGTGAATTTTATCTATTCAGATAAACAGAACACTGATATCCAAGATCAAATGGATTCATGTAGCCCAAATGTCCTTAGATTTCATCTTCCTGTGGGTACAGGGGTAAATGAGTAAAGTCATAACTCAGATTTCCTTGGCCCCAACCCATCCCTACAGTTTAAACCCTCTAGTTTATGTAAACTGTCTTTCAATCCAGATCCTTTCCGATGTGCCTTAGGGAGATCTCATGAATGCTCATCATGTAGTCCTGCTGGGGGCAACTCCTGCTTCACCTAGAATAGAGGCCCCTGTTGGGCACCATCACCACTCTCCTGCCTCTCATTGGGTACAGCCACCAAAGTTGTCAAGCCACCATGGTGCCAGCCCTAAATAAACAGGATGGCATGGGGAGAACACATCTCTCCCATGTATTACCCCACATCAGAGGTGTCCCCAAATGGTGCTGTTTGTGCTAAGGGTTCTATAGTCTTTACTAAAGAGCTCCATGAGAGAACAGCTAGGTTAACCTTGACCACTCTTAGGGCCTCCACCAACAGGTGGTCTTCGGTTAGGTAAGGCACGAACTCATACCAGGTAGCATATCCATCAGGTCACAAAGGCTGATCCTTAGGCTGGCAGTGGGTGGTTCTCTGCAGGGTCCTCTTCTAAGCTGTCCTCTGATGAGCAGTCTCATCATCTCCCATGCTGCTGCATGCCAGTGCTGGCAAAGGCACCTCTAACACACGCACCAGACACAGGCAGCTATTTTCACCAGTACTTTATTCTGCAAGCCAGAGTCACTCTCATTGGAAGACCTGAGAACCGTGCTTCTCTATCAGGGTTGCCAGGATTACGCACCCTTCTTCCCAGCATCCCACAACACAGACCTGCTTATGCCATTTGCAGTACAAATGGAGTAATATCTGAAACTGAGCAGAAAGCCCTTTAACTTCATGAACTCCTTTTGAAAATGCCATTAGGATAGCTTGGCCTGTACCAAGGTTTGGGCTGTTCTGTAGTACCAGAAACTAGAAAATTCATGTCCTAAAATGTTGGCATCCTTGAGGGGAACATTGCTGAGAAAAGGCCACTCCTGAAGAGCAGACAGCTTCCCAGGCAAGAAGGCGTGTAAAGTCTTCTCCCAAACATGTGAATGTCTGTGAAGCAATCATGAACAGGCACCACCAAATCCCTTACAAATAAATAAATGCAAGGGAAGTGATTTTTCCCTTGTGGATGTATGTATTTCAGTGTCACAACTCAATAGTGTCACAAGTAAACATACTTGCTTGGGACCTAGAAGACAGACAGAGGCATGAGAGTTTGCCCTCACCCAGGGGGCCTGGTGATTCAGTTTGCCCTCTGCACAATGCTCTTTCTAATGAGAGAGAAAGAACTGCACTGATCTTGCCCACCTTGGCCAGGAGCACTGGGCCATAGATGCTGGTGTCTTGGGAACCTTGTCCCCAGACCTTGGGCTGGTCTCCAGAGGACAATGGTGACCCTTCAGGCAATAGTGTAAGAGGATGTTCACAGACCAATAGGATGTGAATGGAAGGAGACAGGGTCAGTGGGGAAAGGGTGTAGAGTAGCGAAAAACTAGGCCAATTCATGATTTTAGCCTACCTCTGGTCCTTCTTTTCCTTTCTGTTCTTTCTTCCTTTTCACTGTCCTCTCCCCTGGTGATCAGTGGGTGGATGCAGGGGCCTGGTGTTTGGGGGCTAAGGCTGGGAGATCAGAACTCTTAGAGCTGGCTCCATCCCTGGCAACTCTTGCCCAGCATCTCAAGCTCTCTGTCTGGGGCTCTACAATACAGTCTGGCAGTTTACAGGTAGAAAATGGGATAGGTACTAGAATGCAGTGTAGTTCCAGAGTCATATCCTTAACAATGTGAGTGACACCACCATTTTCTTGGCATGTAAACATTGGTTGTTATCTTGATCTGAATATCTGACACCTATAAGAATTCAGTGTGTGTGGTTTCCATTCTTGAATGCCAATGGTGCATTGCTTAAAAATAAACAATCCCTGTCTCCCTTTTCTAAAGAAGAACATGCTCGTGTGTATGCCTGGGTGGACGCATGTGTGTATGTTTATGATTTATATGTCTGCTGCCCACAGGAATCCTTCTCTTGCAAATTGTTCTGGAGATTAATTAGTTTTCTAGATTAACTAAGCTCCTTTCCTTTCACTTTATTAAGAATTAGCATAACTCATCTTGCTTTCTTCTGTGCCCTCATTGTTTTTGCATTAAAGGAGGCACATTTTTGACAACAGGCCCATGTCTGTAAGTGGACATTTATGGTTCTCTCTCACAAGAAGCAGGCCTTGAGGAAGAGCCATCCCAGGGTGCTGTAATTGGGTGGCCCAACTTGGCGATTCAGAGCTCACTACTTTTTTCTCCTTCAAAAGAACGTGGTCCGTAGATGCCTTTCTTTCTACTTCCAGAGTTCTTCACCTCCTTTCTGGGGAAGAAATATATTTAACAGCTCTCATGAAAGGAATGGCCTTTTTCTTATGAAATTACCTGGCCAACATTGCCAATGTGTGACTTTGGACATCTCATTTCACTGGCGGCCCAGTACCAGATTACCAGTTGAGAGAGTTTCCCAGCTCTCAGGGTCAGAGAACAAGGAGCTAGAGATTCCAGACTGTCCTTTCAGAAAGGAATTTAGAATTCTGTTGGGTGTTTTGGGGACCTCAAGCTCATACATCCCTGGATGCCTGCCACATAGGAGGATCCCAGCCAAGGAGATGGAACCACACTATAACCATCAACGTCTGGGTGTTCTCTAGCCATCAGGGAGTTAACAGTGATGGTGGAGACACCCCTCAGCCTTGAGGGTCTTTCCTTACCATGTGCTGTTTCAGATTTGTTCTTTTATCATTAGTTTTAATGGATGGTATGTGTGTTTACATATGTGTCTACCTCACTGGATAGCAGGCTTCTTGAGGTCCTCTAGGCTCTCTGCCGTGCACATTCTCAGCGTCTGCAGGGTGGCTTCCTAATGGTCAGAACTCACCAAATGCTTCTTGAGTGAGCCACTATGGACATTCACGAGTTAACAAGTTGAAGGAGGGTGAGCAACCTCACAGCCCCCTTGAGAAGGACAGGCTCTGCATCACATAGGAAATGATTGGGGCAGTTGCTGATAGCTGTGTCCTGATGGTCAAGTGATTTCTAAAGCCAGCAGTTTCCTCTGCCTGTTTCCATGCTGCTGACCTTAAAAGCTCTCCCTTCATGAAACATCTGAACTGAAAGAAAGACAACACAGACAACTATCAAATCAGTACAAGATTATTGAATAGTAAGGAAATTAAGACACACCTTTGTGCTCTGGTTGGTAACTCTTTGGCACTCTGTATAAAATGAAACCACCTTATGTTATTACTCTACAGCACGGGTCAATGGACTTTTTCTGTAAGGGACCAGATAGCAAATATTTGTGGCTTTAAGGGGCCATATAGACTGTCACAACTACTCACCTCTGCTGTTGTAGCATGAAAGCAGCCAGAGACAATATGTTAAAAACTTGGTGTGGCTGTGTCCCAATAAAACTTTATTTACAAATACAGGCAGTGGGCCAGATTTGGCCTACAGGCCTTAGTTTGTCAGCCCCTGTCCTAGAGTACTACATTCTCTTTCATGCACTTGTAAAATTAATATTGTTAATTAAAATTTACTCATTATGCCATTTTTTGGTGTCCTCTTGCTCTGTCTAATAAAAGGCTGACTTATTTTTAAAAGTAAGACATTTTTCCAAAAATCATTTTAAAAGGTGTGTACAGTTGGGGTGGGAGGGAGGGGGAATATGTGTGCATAGAACATGGCTGCCTGAAAGAACGGCATGGTTCTTCCCAGACCCCAGTCAGCTCTGCTCCGTCACCAGTGCTTTCCTCTCCCACCCAACCTGTCTCTCACGCACGGCCCCCGAGTCTAAATCCTCATCCAGCCCAGCCCTGAGGCTCAGTGGCACGCAGCTCTGCACCTGTGCTCTCCTCTTCCTCTAGCCTCAGTCTGCATGCAGAGTGTAAACTGAGTTTGTGCTGACTACTGCCCTAGAAACTCTTTTGAACCTTTTTAGTTTCCTCCCAAAGACACTGAGTTAAACCTACAGTTTGCAGCCTTTAGTACCCTGTCCGTTCTTTCACCTTCCCTCCCCAACTTAATTGTCTTTGTTCCAAGTTAAAGGATCATGAAGAGGTGGAAAAAAACAAAGCTTCATAGCCACCATCTTTCACTCCCATAAGGTATGTTTTAGAGTCTAGAGAAGCCCACATGAAACAGTCTTGCTGGCAGTTTTACTGGCTTTCCAAAGGAGAGCTAAAATGTTGGTTGCCAAGCAACACACATGCCCTGGCTTCTTCCAACAATGTGGACTTAAAAAATAAAATTGTCCTATGATTGACTCATGAATGGGGAATCATGTGGAAATACACAGGGCAAACAGTTTGATATAACAATGCTATATCTGTTTATTCTGTCTTTGGTATCGTTTCCTAAAGACTTTACAGGGTCACATGGAGAAATAAGTGGGGTGTGCCTTCAGCAGAGTGCAACTGATGAACAAGACTTATCATTAGGAACTTCATAGTACAGTCGGTTCTTGGAATCATTTGCAGATTCCATGTTGTGAATTATGTTCAAAATCCATACTTTTACCATAATTTGCAGACATGCTTAGTAGCAAAAACTCTGAGCCACCCAATGCACATGTTCCCAGCTGAAACTGGACAAGGCAACAGCCCTGCCTTCTTGTTTCACCTCTCTTCATGTAAACAAGGGTCCTTTTTGCAGTCTATTTAGTGACACATTTTTTTTTTAGTATTTCTGTGCTTTTTTTGGTGATCTCACTGTTTAAAGTAGGCCCCTAGGTGTAGTGCTGCAGTGCTGTCTAGTGTTCTTTAGTGAAAGAAGGCTGTGATGTACCTTACAGAGAAAATATATGTGTTAGAGAAGTTTCATTCAGGCATATTATGGTGCTGTTGGTGTGAATTGAGTGTTAAAAATGAATCAACAATATGGCACATCCAGAAAAAGGAAGAGGAAATTCACCGATGTATATCAGACTGCTCTAGAAAGTACTCAGGTTATGCCTAAAGTGCATAATGAAGCTGTAGAAACAGGCTGTATTTGTGGATTCACAATATGACCAGTTTTTTTTTTTAAAAAGCATAGTGGACAATATCATAAGGCTTAAAGCCCAAGAAATTTATGGTCATGTTACCCAGGGTCAGGGAAATGTTCAACCCTTCTCAGCTAGTGTTTTATTATATAGAAAGTACATATAATTCATTATTTATAAGAAATAGAAATTAAGGTGTCTTTAAACAGATATGCACATAAAACAAGATTATGTATTGATCCACTGATGAACTATTGTGACCAGAGGGTCTCAGGAACCTAAAACCATGTATTTCCCCTAGGAGCATGGCTCAGCATTCACTTATTCAGTGTTCATGGAGACTTAACAAAAATAACTATCATGAATAATAAGAATTAACCATATATGATCACAACTTAACCCTAATGGAATCTATCTTCCACTTCCCATATGGAAGACAAAGTCCTAAACTCATGCAGGTGCAGTGTCTCTGCTGAGAATGTGCCAGGAATAGGACTTGACTTCCCCATCTGGTCATCAGTTCTGGTGGTGTCCATGATATTCTTGATAGACATTTTGAAGGAAGTTAAATGTTTAGAGCCCAGAGCTAGGGCTGGAGGTCTCTTCCTCCACACCCCACTTACCTTTCTGTCCAAGTCAGTTCAGGCTGCTATACCATAGACTGAGGGGCTTAGGTAACACTCATTTATTTCTCACAGTTCTGGAGGCTGGGAATCCAAGATAAAGGTGCTAGCGGATTTGTGTCTGGTGAGGGCCCGCCTCCTGGTTCACAGGCAGCTGTCTTCTCACTGTGTCCTCACATAGCAGAAGGGACAAGGAAACTCTCCAGGGTCTTTTTTATAAGGGCACTAATTCTACTCATGTGGGCTCCACCCTCATGACCTAATCACCTCCCAAAGGTCTGACTTCCAGTTACCATCACATGGGGCGTTAGGTTTCAACACATGAATTTGGAGGACAAATAAACATTCAGTCCATAGCACTCTCCTTCCATCACTTTTATCACTAATTATTTTGCTCGAAGGGAAACCCTGATATATTTTTAAATTGCCCTCGCACTGAGCCATAGTAAGCCCAGTATCCCTGAACTGACACCTTAATTGGTCCCAGACGGAAAGGGAAAACTATTGCTCTTACACCAGTCTTTCCTCCCTGAAGGCCTGATGCAGGTCACATGGAAGTGGTTTCCTGTCTCCAAGGTCTAATCTCTGCTGACAGCGGCCTGCATGTCACACTGAGTCTCCTGAACTGGACAGTCTCTCTCCAGAGAGCTGAGTCGGCGGGGTGGTGGGGGAAAGGAGGGGATGTCTAGCTAAGAGTCTGATGCGGACACAGGCGTGAGGACAAACCCCTCTCATCTGGCAAAATAAACTCAACACAGGACATGGGAAGCAAACAGTCTCCCTCAGCCTTTGGGATCAGGGGAGCCTCCAGAGATGAAGTGACATTTGGCAGCAGGTAAGATGATGATGTAAGCAGAAGCCTCTTAAAAGCAAGGCAGGAAGAATGTTGGGACAAGTATAGGAATGGAAAAACATGAGCCATTCCTCCAGACCACTTTTTAAAGAGCCTAGAAACACCATCTGTAAACTCCTGGGCCTCATTATCACCCCTCAGGGCACTGGCCCCACGCAGCACCTGCAGAGTCCCCAGAGGAGTCCCTTCTAGAAAGTTCTGCTTTCTGTTGCTGATTGAGTGAGTGCTCGGGCCTATGTCTGTGTGTCCCCAGTAATAATCAGGAATATGAATACATTTTCCTTCATCACTACCGTGTGCAGATAGGAGTTAAGAGACAATGGCAATAAAGTGGGTGCAACTCCTTGGCAAAAGAAACCTTGCATGTATTATAAACACATAGATCTTCAATACAAGTTCATGGCTGGGGAAGTGCTCTTTGTTGTGGGGATTGCCTGGTGCAGAAACTTGCAAAGAAGGGCTGGGTGTGCAGCTAGCATAACGAATCACTGATCACAGAGCTGTTCTCTCTCCATCCCTTCCTCTCATTTCTATTCCCAGGTCTCATTGTGTGCAATGTCATATGCACACAGGCAGATGCACAGGAATACCCCATCACAGCCAGGACAGTGGTGCCAGGGGAGGTGTTCTGCATGAATTCCATCCTTGGGGTTGGAAGCACTTGCTCAGCTGTCAACTACAAATAGCCTCGTGTAGAAGATGATGTTAATTAGTATGCCATTTAAAAAATGGGGAAAAAAACCCCCACTGCCCACAAACAAGCCATGTAGGGGCCTGAAGCCCTACCTTGACAGCCAAAGTGAAGCATGGCCCGCTAATGCAGCCTTAATTCACTTTGTTGGCAGAGAAAGCAAGCTCACCATGCTGCTGCGGGAGTCCCTGGGGAACGTGAACTGCCGCACTACCATGATCGCTCACATCTCGGCCGCCACCGGGAACTACGCCGAAACCCTGTCCACCATCCAGATTGCCTCGAGAGTGTTGAGGATGAAGAAAAAGAAAACAAAGGTAAGGAGCTTGCAGGGGGTGCAGGTGGCTGAAGGAGCTTTCACAGCCCTGGCCTGGAACTGAGTCAGAAAGAGCCAGATCAATATTTCTAATCCCCCAGCACCAGGGGCATGGTGAGCGTGGCTGGCTGCCGCTGGCCTGGCTCAGCATCCACCTTGGGGCAGGAACACCTTCTGGCCGATACTGAAGTCACTTCCCCTCCGCACAGCTGGTGCTTTCCTCGGTCATCCAGCCTGGACCCCTAACAGGGAGTACTTGGTCCACTTTAGATAGTTTAAATGGATTGCTACTTTGAAAATTTTGAGAGGGATGGGAACTCTTCATAGTTTATCTCTTGCCTACCTTGGTCCTTCAACTGACTGACCCCTCCTTGCTCAGGTGGCCCTACTTCCCTTGTATTTCCAGGAGGCATTTTCAGACTGCTGGGTGTTGTCATGTTAATTCAACGGTTTCTGGTTGATGCAGAGTAGCTAGAAACCACTGGGCTCGTTTTCTCAGGCCAAGGCAAAGCCAGGACAGGTGGTGTGACAAGAACGTTTGAGAAAATAATCATGATTGTGGTCACTCTGGTCCATAGCCAGCTGGTGATTTGTGGGGGGCTTTCCCCCTCCTTTTTGTATCTTTCTTTTTTTTTGGTCAAAAACACATCTTTCCACTGTTCCGTGGCACAAGTTGTCCTAAATGGTTTGGGTGTGCAAACTGGTGACCCCTCCTCAGTCCTTAGGCAGTCAGATGGGACCTGGGTGGGTCACCCCGTTTCATGAGCAGCCTCTGCTTCCCCAGTGCACCTCACAGGGGTTATCCTTCGAGTATGAGGCCGTGACATGCATAGCTTGGGTGCCTGGCCTGGCACACCCTGGGTAACAGCCCAGAAGTAGGGAGGCCCACTGGGGTCTGGATGGCCTATATGGAGCCAGTGGCCTCCACCAGTTGCCTCACGAAGTCAGGGTCCCTGGGAGGGCTGTCTTGGAAGGGCAGCCCACACTAATGGTTCCCCTCTCACCCACAGTACACATCGAGCTCCTCAGGGGGAGAAAGCTCCTGTGAGGAAGGCAGAATGCGCAGGCCCACCCAGCTGAGACCCTTCCACGCCAGGGCCGCCGTGGAGTCGGACTTCCCGATCCCTCACCTGTCCAGCGACCCCGACTACTCCTCCAGCAGCGAGCAGTCCTGCGACACGGTCATCTACATTGGGCCAAATGGCACGGCCCTCTCTGACAAGGAGCTCACCGACAACGAGGGGCCTCCAGATTTTGTCCCTATCGTGCCAGCCCTGCAGAAGGCGGCCAGGGGTGACAGCCGGTCCACGGAGGCCGGAGAGGCCACGGCCGGCAAATCGGAAAGGGACTGCTTGAAGTGCAACACGTTCGCTGAGCTGCAGGAGAGGCTAGATTGCATTGACGGCAGCGAGGAGTCCAGCACGTTCCCTTTCGAGGAGCTGCCGGCCCAGTTTGGGGCACAGCAGGCAAGCAAGAGTGTCCCGCTAAGCCAAGCAGCTGGGGCAAGCCCACTCTGTGAGTCTGATAAGGAAGATGATGGGTCAGATAGCCAGCTGACAGCTAGAGAAGGCAGTGAACCCCCGGGCTCCAAGGTGCAGGGGAATCACTCCCCTGTCCCTGCTGCATGGCTCACCAACAGCTCCACCCCTGCCTCACCCAGAAGCATCCCGGGCAGCAGCAGCCAGCACGGTTCTTCCCAGCTCGTGCAGAGCCCCAGCCTCCAGAGCAGCCGGGAAAGCCTGAACTCCTGTGGCTTTGTAGAAGGCAAGCCCAGGCCTCTGGGCTCCCCCAGGCTGGGCATCGCCAGCCTGTCCAAGACCTCAGAGTACAAGCCGGCTAGCTCTCCTTCCCAGAGGTGCAAAGTCTACACCCAGAAGGGTGTCCTGCCTTCTCCTGCCCCCCTGCCCACCTTCAGCAAGGATGCGGGCATGGTATCTAGTGAGTCCCTGCTGCAGCCCGAGGTACGTACCCCCCCGGTCGGAATGAGCCCCCAGGTTTTGAAGAAATCCATGTCTACTGGGAGTGAAGGGTTCCCAGAAACCCCTGTGGACGCCGAACATCAGGCAGCAAGTTCTGCAGATGCCAAGAAGGAGATACTGAGCACCACGATGGTGACAGTGCAGCAGCCCCTGGAGCTGAACGGTGAAGACGAGCTGGTGTTCACGCTGGTGGAGGAGCTGACCATCAGCGGGGTCCTGGGCGGCGGCCGCCCCACCAGCATCATCAGCTTCAACAGCGACTGCTCGGTGCAGGCCCTGGCCTCGGGCTCCAGGCCCGTCAGCATCATTGGCAGCGTCAGCGAGGACCTGGAGTGCTACTCAAACGTGGCTCCTGTCTCCGAGGTCAGCATCACGCAGTTCTTGCCCCTCCCGAAACTGAACCTGGATGAGAAGGCCCGGGAGGCAGGAAGCAGGCGTTCCTCCATCAGCTCCTGGCTGAGTGAGATGAGCACAGGCAGTGACAGTGAGCCGCCCTGCCACAGTTTCATAGCCCAGACGTGTTTCGGGCACGGGGAAGCAATGGCAGATCCTCCGGCCTCGGAGTTCATCGGCGGCATCCAGAACACGGCTGTGGCGTGCCGAGAGAAGCCCAAGGCGGGCCCCGACAATTTGCTCCTCTTGTCGGAAGTGGGGGACGACTCCTTCAACAAAGCAACCCCCATCAAAGGCTGCAAGATATCCACGCTGGGCAAAGCCATGGTCACCATCTCTAATACGGCCAGCCTGAGCAACTGTGAAGGGTACATCCCCATGAAGACCAACATTACGGTTTACCCCTGCATCGCCGTGAGCCCCCGGAACGTCCAAGAGCCCGAGGCGTCCCTTGCCACCGTCAGCTCAGTCCCCAAAGCAGCCCGGTCTCAGGAGAGCAAGGAAAGTGGTGCAAAGAAAGAGATGAAATTTGAGGACCCCTGGCTGAAACGAGAAGAGGAGGTTAAAAAAGAGAATGCCTATCCCCACGAAGCAGGGATTAGGCACGAGACTGCCCCAGGCCCCCCAAAGCCTGAAGCCAGAGCGGAACAGGACAGGAAGGCCAGCTCCAGTGACGGGCTCAGCAGCAGCAGCGGTGAGGTATCTGCCTCCCCCGTGGCCGACAACTTCAGAAGGGTTGTGGACGGCTGTGAGACGGCCCTGCCCAGTGTGGCTGCCCAGAGCCCTGTGCATTTCAACAAAAGCCTGAAGTCGAGCAGCCTTCCCAGGGCTTTTCAGAAAGCCAGCAGGCAGGAGGAACCGGACAGCCTCTTCTCTCACTGCCCTGCCGAGACCAACGGCATCGGCCCGGCTTCCAGCACCCAGCCCTCCAAGGCCACCCTGGAGAGGAAGGTGGCGTCACCCAAGCACTGTGTCCTGGCTCGGCCCAAAGGGACTCCCCCGCTGCCCCCTGTCCGAAAGTCCAGCTTGGACCAGAAGAACCGGGCCAGCCCCCAGCACAGCGCCTGCAGCAGCAACTCCAGCAGCCCCTTGAACCAACCGGCGCCCTTCTCGGCCAGCTTCCCGGACGAGCCCAGCGGCAAGACGAAGGATGCCGGCAGCAGCAGCAGCAGCAAGCTCTTTGGTGCCAAACTGGAGCAGCTGGCCAGCAGGACCAACTCTCTTGGCAGGACAACAGTCAGCCACTACGAATGCCTCTCATTGGAGAGGGCCGAGAGCCTGTCCTCCGTGAGCTCCAGGCTGCACGCGGGGAAGGACAGCACCATGCCCCGCACGGGGAGGAGCCCGGGCCGCAGCGCTGGAGCCTCGCCCACCAACCCCGGCCCCGCGCAGTCAGCCGGGGCCTCGCCCAAGGCCAGCCAGTCCAAGATCTCCGCCGTAAGCAAGCTGCTCCTGGCCAGCCCCAAGGCCCGCAGCCTGTCCACCTCCACCACCAAGACCCTGAGCTTCTCCACCAAGTCCCTGCCGCAGGCGGTGGGCCAGAGCTCCGGCCCGCCCTCCGGCGGGAAGCACATGTCCTGGTCCACCCAATCGCTGAGCCGGAGCCGGGGCTCGGGCCTGACGTCCAAGCTACCGCTGCGGGCAGTGAACGGGCGCATCTCGGAGCTGCTGCAGGGCGGCCCGGGGCCCCGGGGGCCGCCGGGGCGCGCGGGGCCCGAGGCGGAGGAGCGCGCGGCCGCCGCAGACGAGCGCCCGCCACCCGCCGTCCCGCTGCCCTCGCCCTACAGCAAGATCACGCCGCCGCGCAGGCCCCACCGCTGCAGCAGCGGCCACGGCAGCGACAACAGCAGCGTGCTGAGCGGGGAGCTGCCGCCTGCCATGGGCAAGACGGCGCTCTTCTACCACAGCGGCGGCAGCAGCGGCTACGAGAGCATGATGCGCGACAGCGAGGCCACCGGCAGCGCGTCGTCCGCCCAGGACTCCATGAGCGAGAACAGCAGCTCCGTGGGCGGGCGCTGCCGCAGCCTCAAAGCCCCGAAGAAGCGCGCCAACTCAGGTAGGCTCGGGCCCGGGCATCGACGGGCGGAGGGAGGGCCCCAGGACTCGGGGATGGGCGTCCCTGTCCCCAACCGCCTGTCACCTGCTGGGGACAGAGCCATGGAGGGCTTCACTGTCACACCACAGGCAAGTGCAGACTCTGGAATGTTCCGGTACAAATGTAGGGACTGTGGTCAATGCACATCATAAGCCATTTGTTTGCCTCAAATCAAAGAAACCAACCTCAAGGGACCCATGCAGTCATGTTGTAATTCTAGACGTTATGATGTAGATCACCCCATTCATCCACCCCATCACAGATCGTGAAATAGGACGAGGAGGTTAGCCTCCCAGCATGTGCAGGAGTCATCGCAGCTGTCAGAATTTCGAGGTCTTTATTTCCCAGGTGGTGTATGCGTCAGGCTTTGATCTATTTTGACGGTGCTCTACTTCAGACCCTCAGCCCTGAGTCTCAGCAGCAGACCTGGGAGCAGAACCGCCCGCATAAGACAAGTGGAGAACAGAAATCCATTCAGTATAACATGACAGCTGTTGGGTCCTATTTTCAGGGTCAAGGGCATTCAGATGTATTGATAGCAGTTACCAAAAATAGCAAAGAAGTTTACCTAAGCCAGAGCCTTTGACAAAAAAAAAAAAAAAAAAAAAAAAAAAATCTGGCCTTCCCCGTACTCGGTTGTTAAACCTTATTATTACAATCTACCCAGTCTTGGTCTTCAAAGTCCAGATTATCGTGTGACGTTTGCTATGTGCTCACATGAGTTTGAGTGTTACAGAGTGCTTTACCTACTCTAATTTAGCATCTTGAATCTACCAATCCAATTTATTCTTACAATAGCTTTACTCTTTTTTTGACTTGTATCATTTGGTTTGGCTGTTACACTGGAGTAAAGAGGAAGAAGAACTAAAACAACCACTCGGAGAGTGTGGACCACAGGCTCCACACGTGTCCTTGCTTGCTGCTACCTCCTTTTGTAAATGCTGTTCTCGAGGGTCCCTTGTTAGGTTAGGCTGTTTGTGTAAAATCAAAGCACCAGGCTGGGTGCCAGAGATGGGATTTAATAGAGAGTGCCGAGGGCATCGGACTGCTGTGAGCAGCTGCCGTAGATCCCAGGCTCCATAATGGATATGGCAGTGGAGATATGCTCCTTGCAGGCTGGGTGACCTTGTCTCGCTTATTTATGATTATTATTAAGAAAAATGCTGGCTGTCAGACATGATCAGCATAAATCAAAAGCAACTTCTTTAAGAGAAGCCATAAAACTCCTCAAAGGAAACTCCTAGCTCGATGGCATGATTTTACAATTACTAGAGACATTTGGAACTGCAGAGGAGACAGGCAATTATCTGTTAGTGGAGGTTGCTTTAATGCTTTGGTTATTTCCTTAGTGAAAATGAACTAGAAATATACTGCCAGGGAGAGAACCTTGAGTTTTTTGAGTGCTTTGTAGTACAGGTAACAGTGGAAACAACCAAACATCACGAGTGTTCACCTTTCCAGTCCCATTCCTGGAGATCCATGTCAGCGGAGAGTGCACAGAATTCGACCTGGTACGGTGGGATGAGTGATCTAGAAAGCAGGAGACTTGGGGTCTTGGGCTGTGTGACCTTTGGGGAATAACTATACTCTCTGGGCTTCAGTTTTCTCACGTCAAACTAAAATGAAAGGGTTGGTAGAGAACCACCATGGTCTCTCTGATGCTCACGTTGTAGAAGTTGGTGCAAATAATATAAAGAATATTGGTGGTAATATGACTTCCTTTCCATATGACGATCTGTAGTCAGTGGGATTTATTTTTATTTTTATTTTTTTATTTCCTTTCCTTTTTTAAAATTTTTATTTATTTTATTTTTGTTTTTTTAACATTTTTATTGGAGTATAATTGCTTTACAATGGTGTGTTAGTTTCTGCTTTATAACAAAGTGAATCAGTTATACATATACATATGTTCCCATGCCTCTTCCCTCTTGCATCTCCCTCCCTCCCACCCTCCTTATCCCACCCCTCTAGGTGGTCACAAAGCACCAAGCTGATCTCCTTGTGCTATGCGGCTGCTTCCCACTAGCTATCTATTTTACGTTTGGTAGCGTATATATGTCCATGCTACTCCCTCACTTCGTCCCGGCTTACCCTTCCCCCTCCCCGTATCCTCAAGTCCATTCTCTAGTAGGTCTGTGTCTTTATTCCCGTCTTGCCCCTAGGTTCTTCATGACCTTTTTTTTTCCCCTTAGATTCCATATATATGGGTTAGCATACGGTATTTCTTTTTCTCTTTCTGACTTACTTCACTCTGTATGACAGACTCTAGGTCCATCCACCTCACTACAAATAACTCAATTTCGTTTCTTTTTATGGCTGAGTAATATTCCATTGTATATATGTGCCACATCTTCTTTATCCATTCATCTGTTGATGGATTAAAGACCTAAATGTAAGGCCAAACACTATCAAACTCTAGAGGAAAACATAGGCAGAACACTCTATGACATAAATCACAGCAAAATCCTTTTTGACCCACCTCCTAGAGAAATGGAAATAAAAACAAAAATAAACAAATGGGACCTAATGAAACTTAAACGCTTTTGCACAGCAAAGGAAACCATAAACAAGACCAAAAGAGAACCCTCAGAATGGAAGAAAATATTTGCAAATGAAGCAACTGACAAAGGATTAATCTCCAAAATTTACAAGCAGCTCATGCAGCTCAGTATCAAAAAAACAAACAACCCAATCCAAAAATGGGCAGAAGACGTAAAAAGACATTTCTCCAAAGAAGATATACAGATTGCCAACAAACACATGAAAGGATGCTCGACATCACTAATCATTAGAGAAATGCAAATCAAAACTACAATGAGATATCATCTCACACCGGTCAGAATGATGGCCATCATCAAAAAATCTAGAAACGATAAATGCTGGAGAGGGTGTGGAGAAAAGGGAACCCTCTTGCACTGTTGGTGGGAATGTAAACTGGTACAGCCACTATGGAGAACAGTATGGAGTTTCCTTAAAAAGCTAAAAATAGAACTACCCTACGACCCAGCAGTCCCACTACTGGGCATATACCCTGAGAAAACCATAATTCGAAAAGAGTCATGTACCACAATGTTCATTGCAGCTCTATTTACAATAGCCAGGACATGGAAGCAACCTAAGTGTCCATCAACAGATGAAGGGATTTATTTTGAAGTTGTTCAATATTGATCAGGCCTCTTCTGTGCAGTTAGAGCTTGGTGATATGGAAGTTGCAAGTGTGGTTGGGGAGGATCAGGCAGCGTAGAAGACAAGGCCACTGTGAGAAGTGTGTAATCTCACTGGTGAGCAAGGGTGAAGACTGTGGAACAGGGAACAGTGAACCCTGAACCCAGGTGCCTTGCCTAGTGCTGACTGAGGTCGTGAGAGCTAAGGGTAAGAAGTATTTAGATAAAGAGGGACCAGAACATTGAAGAAGGCTACAGGGAAACATTGGGATTGGGCCAGGCCTTAAAGGCTGCTGGGACAAAGCGGGTAAAGGGCATTGTAGGGTGAGGCAGTGATGGGAGCACGAGCTTGAGGCAGTAAGAGCATGGTTTATGGATAAAGAGCGGGATTGACTCAACAAGGGGGATATTCTTTTTTTTTTTATTAGTTTCTGCTTTATAACAAAGTGAATCAGTCATACATATACATCTGTTCCCCCATCCCTTCCCTCTTGCATCTCCCTCCCTCCCACCCTCCCTATCCCACCCCTCCAGGCGGTCACAAAGCACCGAGCTGATCTCCCTGTGCTCTGCGGCTGCTTCCCACTATCTATCTACCTTACGTTTGGTACTGTATATATGTCCATGCCTCTCTCTCGCTTTGTCACAGCTTACCCTTCCCCCTCCCCATATCCTCAAGTCCATTCTCAAGTAGGTCTGTGTCTTTATTCCTGTTTTACCCCTAGGTTCTTCATGACATTTTTTTCTTCTTAAATTCCATATATATGTGTTAGCATACGGTATTTGTCTTTCTCTTTCTGACTTACTTCACTCTGTATGACAGACTCTAGGTCTATCCACCTCATTACAAATAGCTCAGTTTCGTTTCTTTTTATGGCTGAGTAATATTCCATTGTATATATGTGCCACATCTTCTTTATCCATTCATCCGATGATGGACACTTAGGTTGTTTCCGTCTCCGGGCTATTGTGAATAGAGCTGCAATGAACATTTTGGTACATGTCTCTTTTTGAATTATGGTTTTCTCAGGGTATATGCCTAGTAGTGGGATTGCTGGGTCATATCATAGTTCTATTTTTAGTTTTTTAAGGAACCTCCATACTGTTCTCCATAGTGGCTGTACCAATTCACATTCAAGGGGGATATTCTTAATGGATGTAATAATGGACAGAAAATGTAAGCCCAGATCAAGTTATTCCTTGAACATCTGGCAACTGTGATAAGAATTATTGCAGTTGGCAATGGGGAGTCATTATAGGTTCTTGGCTGAGAGTGTCATAAGGTGACAGAAGCTGTGGGTTGCTTTCTATAGATGGATTTTCATCAACCCCTCCACCATTGCTTGCCAGCTCCCGCGTGGTAGGTACACAGATGTATACGTGTAACCATTAGCCATGAAGTAGAGTGATGACAGCCAGATCAGGTGGGGAGTGAATGTCCACCCTGTCCAGAGGGCATTCAGTTGCTAAGAGGATGGAAATCAGTGATGGGCAGTTTATGGCATGATTGCATCAGCTTGGCTGCCCCTGAGGCCCCATCCTTTTAGTGATTGATAGCTCTTTGGTATCATGTATCATGTGGGCTCTCACGGACACTCTCTCTCTTCTTCCTCATGTTCCTGACACTTCACCCCAAATCTGGTGTGTTACTCCCTTGGCTTCTCTCTTTTTTTTTTTTTTTCCTTCTCTCTCAGGCTGGCTGGGGAAATATGAAAATTAGATCAGCACCTTGGTCTGAGTGAAGTTCATTTCCACTGTAGCAGGCCCGGGTGTGGTGTGACACAGCATCCAGAAAGCCCAGGAGAGAAACCAGCCAGGGAGTATGTCGGTTCTGAGATGCACCCAGGGCTTGACCTGCCTGGGCACGAGCTCCTGAGAGCCCTGTTCGGCACTTGACTCAGCCTGTTGGGTCCCCAGTGCTGGGCTGGTACAGGTTACCATGAATCAGTTGGACACCATTGGTTGATGCATTGGTTGGTTGGCTGGCTGACCGTGTGGTCCTACAAGTTAGCTGAGTTCTTTCCTATGTACTTCTTGTATCTCGCCCTGCTGATGACCCATGTTTTAAACATTAAGCCTATCGTCTATTTTCGTTCCCACTCTAAGCACCAAACACTGTGCCTTCCCTTCTCTGGGTACCGAGTAAACGTTACTGACCGATGGGTTGCCGGGTTCAGTTAGCAGATCCACTGCACCAAAACCTGTGACCAGTTA
Source organism: Mesoplodon densirostris (assembly GCF_025265405.1). Classification (NCBI taxonomy): domain Eukaryota; kingdom Metazoa; phylum Chordata; class Mammalia; order Artiodactyla; family Ziphiidae; genus Mesoplodon; species Mesoplodon densirostris. The sequence goes on along the minus strand of NC_082662.1, from coordinate 125,873,598 downwards.
CTCCTCCAAAGGGCCTAGAGCACCATGGTTCACTCTGTCTGTAGCCCTTGGTTCGTTCGGTTCTCAGGTGCAATCTTATTTTGTTTTAATGAATTCAGGAAACACAGTGGTTCCTGGCTTAATGAAAATGGGAATAAGGCAAGCAGCTTCTTGGCAGCTGTAAGATTTCTAGAGTGTTTCTAAGAGACTCTACCTAGAAACAGATGCGAAAGGGTTCCCAATGAGATAGCCTTTTTGACTGTAAGTTGGGAACTACTAGAAAAGTAATTGGCTCCCTAAGACACCGAGGAAGCCCCTTAGAGTGGAGAGTGGGTGGAGGCAGGTACGGGGCTGAGAGGCCTAGAGCAAGCATGTGAGGGGCCTGGGCTCTGCAGCTGGGCCCCTCCCCATCTCCTCTCCAGCCTGGGAAGGGTTCACTCTTCAATTCAAGCTTCCAGCAGCCAGTGCGGCCCCACCCTCATTCATCTGGGAGGCCACGGAGCTGACTCTTGCTGGCCAGTAAATCCACACACGCTGATCTTTTCCCTCCCCCCTCCTCATCGCGGATGCCTGTGGGTCCTGCTGGCATTCGTGCTTTCTGCTTTTTGACTCAGTGTCTTTCTCGTGTCTGTACCCTGAGTCGGAATGAAGATGGAGAGTGACGGAGGGAAAGCTGATGATGGCGGGTTCTCAGGGGTGGGCGGTGGGGATGGACATCAGCATGTTCCCTGAGGAGTGTTGTGAGTCCTCGGTGCTCAGAATGCCCATGTTTCCTGACATTTGACCTAAGAAGCAGCATCTTCAGACTCAGTGTGGACACTTAAAAAACAATTTTTTTTGGAGTAGTGTTGCTTTACAATGTTGTGTTAGCTTCTGCTGTACAGTAAAGTGAATCAGCTATACGTATACATATATCCTCTCTTTTTTAGGTTTCCTGCCCATTTAGGTCATCACAGAGCTCTGAGTAGAGTTCCCTGTGCTATACAGTAGGTTCTCATTAGTTATCCATTTTATACATAGTGGTGTATATATGTCGAATGTGGACACTTTTATCTGCACTCAGTGATGATAAAAATGGAAGGCCCAACATCAGACTCCTCACTGGGGTCATCAGTGCTGCGGAGGATAGAGTGGGGTGTGACAGGCCGGGGGTCCCTCCTGCTGCACCCAGGTGGCAGCCAAGCCTGGATGGGGAGGGGAGAGGGTGGGCTTTGGTCAAATTGGGGCCATTTCACGCAGCAAAGCTATTGGCATTTATCAGCTTAAGTGCTTTTTTTTTTTTTTTGCACACTTGACGTCTCCATGTCCAGACTGAGTGCTGGGCTGATGAGCAGGGAGTGATAGAGAAGAAAAAGGAATCCTGACCCACTGGCATCAGGACGTGTGATCCCAAACCAGACAGCTGCATCTGACAGGGCCCCGCACCACTGTTGCCCAACTAAGGCACTTCCCCGCAGCTTCCTTACAGCAGACACTTCCCTGACCTTCCAGCAACCTGGAAGGCAGTGGTCATTGACAGGGACTAGGCTCAGCAGAAAGCTGGAAGCATCTGCTTGAGAGGTGGAGAGGGTGGTGCATGCTGAAAATCCAAGAAGTCATATTACTGTGGGGACCCAGACAAAGGCCCTGTGGTCAGTTCTCTCCTAGTGATGACGTGGCGTTTGGGCACCGTTGTTTCCTGTGCCCTTTCCAGCAGTGTGAGGGCGCCATGTCTCCCTCTGAAACTTCCTTCACAGCATTAAACTCCATTTCCTCTGGTGTGACCACATTCCCCTGCCCCTGCCCTCAGCTTTCCCCATCACACCCCAAGTAAGGCTCCCAGTGTACCTCTGGAGGAGATGAGAGGGGAGGGGAGGCTCCTTAGTGGTGGGTGCAAGACCTGGATGATATCAGTTCATTCATGGAATTGATTTACCAGTGACCAAATTCAGAACGCTCAGAAAATGCAAGATAGCCGTTCACTACATGCAGGAGAAACCCACAGACTGCAACTCACCCGACACTGGGCACTGACTTCCCACCCTGGCAGGGATTGACTGACGTGGTGAGGAAGTTGAGAAGATTGCAAAAACGCATGGAAAGAAGGCAATGGGAATTAGATTGCCTTCAGGGTATTTCTATTAAGCTACGATAGCCCAGTAAAATGTCATTCTCCATTCAGGCTTCTTTACTTTTCTTTCCCCAATCGGGGTGATCTCATAGGTCGTCCTGGAGTGGTCTGGAAGGAGGTAGTGACCCTTATTCCTGATGTTTTCCCATCTGATCACATCCCATCTGTGGTAACCAGACTCCTAGGTAGCCCCCAATGGTCCCTGCCTCCCGGTATTCACCGTTGCTTCGTCACCTCCCATACTATACTAGGGTTGGTCTCTGTGTGCAATGGAATAAGGCGGTGAATCACTTCAACAGAAGTGAGTGATGGTATGTCACTTTCAAGATTAGGCTGTGAAAGACACGGTAGCTGCTCTTTCCCGCTCTGGGTAAACCAGCTGCTATGCCATAAGTAGCCCTGTGGAGAGGCCCACCGGGCAATGAACTGAAACTCTGGCCAACAGCCACATGAGTGAGCTTAGAAGTGGATGCTGCAGCCCTAGTCAAGCCTTCAGATGATGGCAGCACCATCTGACAGCTTGACTGCAGCTCACGAGAGACCCTGAGCCAGAACCGCCCAGGTAAATAAGCTGCTCCCAGCTCCCTGCCTCACAGGAATGTAGCTGCTGGGTTTAGGCTAATTTGTTACACGGTGATAGGTAACTGATACACCACCAATCCCATGACCCTCCTCAGTTCCTCCCCTGTTTCTCACGTAAACAGATCCTTAGAAGAGTCATCCCAGAAATGTCTGAACACATGCACCCAGTGGATTAAACGACTGAGATGCCCCCATACATGACTGACCTCGCTTTTAGAGGGGTCGTTGCTCCCTGACTTGTCCTTGGGGTCAGGGGAGGTGAGGGGGAGGACCAGTCACCCTTCCTAGGGGCTGAGTACATATTATCCAACTGAGGGAAGAGGGCTACTGGGAGCCCCATCACGAGTGTTTGCAGCCTGAGGAACTCGGGCTGCCTGGTGGCCAGGCCCGGTCTCCACTTGAAAGATGCTCAGACTCTCCCTGCCTCCAAGAGCTGGACATCCTCCCACTGATGCTCAGCATTCCTCGGCCTCCCTACATGTTCTGCAGCAGCCCCATCTGACTGCTGCTGTGTCATGGCGTGTAAGCTCTCTTGCTCTCCCTCTCTCACTGAAGTCTGACTGGATGGAGTCCACTCTATTTAAAAGCAGAATCAGCCCAGACTCTAAGTGCAGGTAGCCACGGCTTCAGGCAGACTCCATCTTCTTTCCTCGGACTCAGGAGGGACCACACAATCAATCCTGAGTTAAATTAGATGGGGCTCCCTTCAGCGCCAAGATAAACCGGTTGCGATGGTGTCACGTTTCCCAACCATCCTCCTTCCAGGAGAAAGCAAGCCTCCTAGATGCCCCTTACTAGAGGGAGGAGCTGCCAGGTGGGTGTGCCTCAGGAGATGCAGCTGTTTGAGGGAACACCACCACCTACAGGCCCAAGCTTCCCTCCCAGGGGGCCAGGCCCGCAGCCTCCCAGCAGGAGAGGGGCCAGAACCAGGGGAACAAACATGGTAGTTGCCCAAAGCACGAGGCTAGATCCACTTCAGATGTGGGTGAAAAGATTAGGCCCCGTCCTCAGAAGCCAGGGCCTGGCTTCACTCACTCATGCCACCAGTCACCAGAAAAGGTGGTGCTTGGTACAGTGGTGCCCCCGGCCCTGCCAGTCCTATGGTGATTGCTTTTATAATCCTCTAGAGACCTGCCTCCAAGGGCACAAAGCTCATGTTATCTGTTGGGCTGCACCCCACAGGCCTGCAAGCCTTGTAGTTGTCCAGCCTTGAGACCGAAGGAAGAGCCCAGAGTCAGCGACAGAGACATCAGTGGTGTTTGGACAGGGGATCCTACACAAAGGGTCCTGAAGCCACACCCCACCTTGTTCGGCAGGCAGGACACGGAAACAGTCTCCACTACTCAGGGGAGAAGGAGGCTACCATTTATAGAGGGAATTGACGTCAGGTGGGCTCATCAGGACTGAGTAAGCCCTCTGATAAAGAGGATTGAATAGTCACGTGAGTGAAGCAGGGACTGGGCAAGCAGCGGATGTACAGAGAGCAAGAGAATAGCCATCTTAAATGGCTTCACCATACAGTCTACCCGTACATACCCTGCACCACCCTTACGATCTTGGTCCACCCCTCTTCTGCGATATCCCTGGCGTCGGGTGTGTAGAGGTGCACTGCAACCAAATACCACAAATGCAGTACAGACACCAGCAGCTAAAGAGTATCAAGAGCCAAAGAGGGGGGCTTCCCTGGTGGCGCAGTGGTTGAGAGTCCACCTGCCGATGCAGGGGACACGGGTTCGTGCCCCGGTCCGGGAGGATCCCACATGTCCTGGAGCGGCTAGGCCCGTGAGCCATGGCCACTGAGCCTGTGCATCCGGAGCCTGTGCTCCACGGCGGGGGAGGCCACAGCAGTGAGAGGCCCACGTACCACAGAAAAAAAAAAAAAAAGAGCCCAAGAGGTGGGCAATCATTGGAGCCAGGTGCTTATCCAGTCGATTTTTCATGGACGTTCACAGGAAGACGACAGCGGCATCTCGCTGTAGACCCAGCAGTCAAACTCGTTTTGTAATGAGGCCACCGTTGTCACCCAGTCCACAAACAGATTACCCCTCTCAGACTAGGGATGAAATGTAAGATGTTGAACAGACAGATTACAGGGAAGATCGTGATTAAGCAAAATAACAAGCAGTGTCAGCATCCTGAGATATCACCACCCCTGCCTGTGGTTTTCATCCTGGCCTGCAGTACCATACTGCCTGTCCACCCCCAGTCCCTACAGCCGGTGCTGAATACTGGAGAGGCAATGTGATAGAATGGTGCCTTTCTCCAGTAGGCGCCCTGGATTAATTCCCTTTGTAGTCTGCGGGGGTGGGGCGGGGAGTGCAGGTAGAAGACAGGTAAAACCCGTAGGTCCCTTTCTAATCCTATTCCCCCCGAGGCAGCAAACCCAAACCACAAGGGGCTTACCTGTCAGCCTCAAGACCATTTTAGAACATGTTCCCCTGGGGGTAGATCCTGTGGCCAGGGCCAAAGCGAATTGTTGTCCTGACCGGTAGTTGGCAACGGTCCTTCGGTGGGCAACTGTTGAACTCAGGTTGTGTTGACTAGTTTCCTCTGGGTTAACATGGCGTCAGCACTGGGACGATTGCTCCTGGGATGTTCAATGGTAGCTCCTAGGGCTTGAGTGAGTCTCCTGGCCCACACGTTGAGAGAGCAAGTTCCCATCTCAATTGTTGTTTAAGTAGCCCAGTCATCCTTTCCATTAGCCTGGCAGCAGTGGGGTCGTAAGGCAGGTGGAAATGCCAGTGTATGTCACGTTTATCGGCCCATTCCTGAACTGCATGGTCCTTGGTCACTGTCAGTGTCCATGGGGGCCCTGTATATCATGCTCAGCTGTCCTAGACACCAGAGAGCGGTTGTTTGCATGGCTGGGTAGGCCTTTAGTAACGTCTTCCACCTGTTGTAATGCGCTGTAGACAGCAGATAGCTGTTGCTACCACCACACTGTATCATTGCTTGGCCTCCTGCCAGAGCTGGGACCAGAGGCCCAAGGGCGCTCTTATTCGTTTGCCGTTGCCATGGGCCCCAACTAAACCCTTCTGGGTAACTGGCCACATCCGATTCACAAGCCAGTTCCTGAGTTAATATCCCTAAAGCCTGGGCCTGTAATCGTTGAGGCATGGTAGGTCGGGGGTTTGCTTGCCTTACCCGACCAGATGACACCCTTGATAGGTAATCCAGGTCCTTGCATTTTGTCTGTATTCACCAGCCATCCTTGGGCCGTCAGATGAGCCGCGAGCACAGGGCTGCTACTTTTAAACTGGAAAGAGACCCGGAGGTTAAGATAGCATTAATAGAATAGAACAGAAAGACATCTCTCATGGTAGACAGCTGCCACAGGGCCCCACTGCGGGATTATCCCTGCAACCTTTGGGCCCTACCATGTGAATAGACAGCCTCCTCAGGATTACCCCTGCAACTTTCCATTCCCGTCCTTTTTCCCCAACATCTCAGCACTCACAGGAGTTTCCTCGGTCTCCCAGCTAGGCTCGCCAGTTCTTGGGATGCACCCTGCAGGCCCACAGGCCTTGCAGTTACCCAGCCTCGAGACCGAAGGAAGAGCCCAGAGACAGCAACAGAGACATCAGTGGTTTACTGGTCAGAGGGATCTGACGCAAAGGGTCCTGGAGCGACACCCCACCATGTATGGCAGACAAGATATGGCAATAGTCTTCACTACTCGGGGGAGAAGGAAGCTACCATTTATAGGGGGAATTGATGTCAGGTGGGCTCATTGGTTATCAGGGACTGATTAAGCCCTGTAATTAAGAGGATTGGGTAGTCATGTGAGTGAAGCAGGGACTGCTCAAGCAAGGGATTTATAGAGAACAAGAGAACATCCATCTTAAATGGCCTAACCATATAGTCTCTGATTTCTGTGTATTTTTCATCTCCTCAAATAGATTATGAAGAAAAATAATCAAAAGGATATTCATGTTCAGTGAGCACCTACTATGTGCCAAGTTCTGTGATGTTTAATCATAACCCATCCTTTGGGGAAATCATTTATTATCTGATATATATATATATATTTTATTTTGGTGGAGAATGTGGGCAATGGACTTTTTTTTTTTTTTTTTTTTTTTTTTGCGGTACGTGGGCCTCTCACTGTTGTGGCCTCTCCCATTGTGGAGCACAGGCTCCGGACGTGCAGGCTCAGCAGCCATGGCTCATGGGCCCAGCTGCTCCGTGGCATGTGGGATCTTCCCGGACCGGGGCACGAACCCGTGTCCCCTGCATCTGCAGGCGGACTCTCAACCACTGCACCACCAGGGAAGCCCCCAGGAATGTATTTTCTAAACAAGGGAATACTGAGACTTTGGGCAAGTTACTGAAGTCTTTTGTACCTTAGTTTTCTGCTTCTGTGAGAATTAAATTAGGTACTAGGCTTGTCTGTGACAGAAAACCCTAATAACAATATAGAGATTAATTTCTCATGTAAAAGTCTGTGTAGGGGGTTTTAAGGGCAGGGAAAATACTCTGTGTGATCGTATCATGGTGGATACATATCATTGCACATTTGTCCAAACCACAGGATGTAAACACCAAGAGTGAACCCCAGTGTAAACTATGGACCCTGGGTATCCGTATCCGTATGGATAATGATGTGTCAATGTAGGTTCAGTTGTAACACATGTACCACTGTGAAGGTCTCCAGGGTGTCAGGAATCCAGGTTCCTTCTCTTGTTTTTCTGTTGTTTATGATCTTCATGTCATGGACCGGCCAGCAGGCCCATATTCCATCCAGGACAAAGGTGAGAGGATGAGGAGAGCAGACCTCACCCTTTCAGGACACTTTCTAGCTGTTACACAGGGCACTTCTGCTTCTATTGCACTGGTGGAGCTTAAGTCACATGTACCACACAGGGTACAGCTGGGTGGCTGTGTGCCCTGCTCCAACTCGGGGTCTTCAGAGGAAGAAGAGGAGGGCAGGTACTGGGGGGCAGCTAGCAGTCTCCATCACAGTGTGTAAGGCACGATAAGTAGGGCCTGGCATAATCAGTGCTTATTCCAGTGTTGTTGTTAGAAGCAAATAAACTCCTACCACAATACCAAACACTAGGATCTTTTCTCGCTAATGGAACGTCTCTAATTTCACGGTAACCCTTGTCCATGCTGAGGGTGTGGCCAGGGTGACTCTCAGTTCTCGTGTCCTCCAGCCTGTGTGTTTCAGGGGGGAGACCACAGGTGGCTCGACAGGTGAGGGGGGACATCTGAGCTTGAGGAGGTAAAGCAAGTGCCAGGTAAGGAAGTGGCTGCTGAGGCGGGAGGTGGGAGGTTGGAGGGGTTCAAACACATCTCTGCCACAGGCTCCGACAGCCCTGTCACGCCGCCAGCCCTTGCATCAAAACTACATTTAAAAGATAGATTTTCAAGAAAGAACCCTCTTGCACTGTTGGTGGGAATGTAAATTGATACAGTCACTATGGAGAACAGTGTGCAGGTTCCTTAAAAAACTGCAAATAGAATTACCATACGGCCCAGCAACCCCACTACTGGGCATATACCCTGAGAAAACCATAATTCAAAGAGTCATGTACCACAATGTTCATTGCAGCACTATTTACAATAGCCAGGACATGGAAACAACCCAAGTGTCCATCATCGGATGAATGGATAAAGAAGATGTGGCACATATATACAATGGAATATTACTCAGCCATAAAAAGAAACGAAACTGAGTTATTTGTAGTGAGGTGGATGGACCTAGAGTCTGTCATACAGAGTGAAGTAAGTCAGAAAGAGAAAAACAAATACCATATGCTAACATGTATATATGGAATCTAAAAAAAAAAAAAGTTCTGAAGAACCTAGGGGTAAGACGGGAATAAAGACACAGACCTACTAGAGAATGGACTTGAGGACATGGGGAGGGGGAAGGGTAAGCTGTGACAAAGTGAGAGAGTGGCATGAACATATATACACTACCAAATGTAAAACAGATAGCTAGTAGGAAGCAGCCGCATAGCACAGGGAGATCAGCTTGGTGCTTTGTGACCACCAAGAGGGTGGGATAGGGAGAGTGGGAAGGAGGGAGACGCAAGAGGGAAGAGATACGGGAACATATGTATATGTATAACTGATTCACTTTGTTATAAAGCAGAAACTAACACCATTGTAAAGCAATTATACTCTAATAAAGATGTTAAAAAAAAAAGATAGAAATTCAAAACGATTAACTTTAGGCTTAATCCCCTACCTAGGTTCCCAGAGACGGAGGCTCATCCCGGCGCTGTCCCTTGACACCCCCTCCCCTGTGAGGAAACCGGCCAACAGCGCAGGGGTCCGTTGGGTGGACGGCCCCTTGCGCAGCACCCAGAGAGGGCTTGGGGAACCTTTTGAGATTAAAGTCTATGAAATCGACGACGTGGAGCGTCTGCAGCGGCGACGAGGGGGCAGCAGCAAGGTGCGCCTCCCCCTCCCCACGCGGTGGCGGTCCCCCAGGAGGTCCCCGGGCTGAGGCTGAGGCCGCGGCCTGAGAGGAGGGCGCAGGCCACCGAGACTCCCAGCGGCTTCCAGCGGGAGGCGGCCCGTGCACCCAGCTCGGGAGAGCAGCCTGTTTCTCTGCCCGGAGACCTCTGAAGGCTCTCCTGGATCCAGCTTGGAGTGCCAGCCGCCTTCTAAATTTGAGATATGCCAGGGATAGCCCTACCCCGTGAGTGGGCTGTCTGAGCTGAGCCCCCAGCTCCCTCCCAAACTTCCCAGTGACCTGCTCCTTTTGCACTGACCATAAGCACAAGTATTCCTTTCCAGAAGAGGTTGCCTGGGTTGGATTTGAGCTGAAGGTCCTTTTTCCTCCCCCCTCCACCCCCATCTCCTTCCCATCTGTGTACTAGGAGGTCATGTGCTTCAATGCAAAGCTGAAAATTCTGGAGCATCGCCAGCAGAGAATTGCCGAGGTCCGAGCCAAGTACGAGTGGCTGATGAAGGAGCTGGAGACGACGAAACAGTATCTGATGCTGGATCCCAACAAGTGGCTCAGCGAATGTAAGGCCCATCACTGCGACTCCTGGGTTCACCACTTAAACAGGCCAGGCTGAGAGGGACACAGACACTGTCTGAACCCGAGGGCCTTCCATGCCCCTTGCCTGGAGATGGCCTCCCTGAGTGCAATCCCGCTCTGCGGGGGGCAGGTGGGAGGGGTGTGAGCAGCAGCAGGGCGGTGAGTATTGCTCTTGCACGATTATTTCTTATGTGTCTCAGTCCAAAGCACCTGAAAATGAGATTTTTTTTCCCCCCTACATGTGGTGGACGATCACCCAGACATGAAGGCTATATTACCAATCTGCTCCCCGGCCACAAAATCACATTGCATATCTAGCCTGAAATAGACAAGAATTTATAGAGTGCTTAATAGGGTAGAATGTGCAATCCTAGAAAAGCCTCAAAAAGAACCCAGAAAGCAAGAAAAACATTTCTGAGTGAAAAGAATAACATTCACAGTGTTATTTCCATTTAATAGAAAGCCCAGGATGATAGTAACCGTCTAATAACAATTCAGAACAATTGTGCTCCCTTTGAAAGATGGATTCAATTGTTTCTTATTTATTTGTTTCGAACCATTCCATTTACCACAAAATAAAGCTCAAATCTGGTCCCAACTGTTTCATTGATATGGGGGCCCAATGCTAGATGACTTAGTCTCTGAAATAAAATACATTACTTACACTAAAATTCCTTTCCCTCCTTGCCCGTCCGGCACTCACCAGCTCTTCCCTCCAGTCCCTCAGCCTCCCTGTGCCTCCCTCTCTTCACGACTGTCCCCTGAGGGTCACATCACCCTCTCCCCAGCATTCCCAGACCAGTGCCGGGAGCATGACAGGCAGAGTCTGGGGCTTAGGTTTAAGAAATACTGGGTGAAATGATCCTGGGCAAAGAAGAAAGGACAGAATTTGCTGGCCTTCTAGCTGTGCCCTGCCACTTTCACAGTATGTCTTCAGGCAGCTTCTTTTCCATAGCGCTGAGGTAGTAACATCTCCCCTGAGTACCTCATGAGTGCATATGAGGCTAAAAAGAACCTAGAGGAGGGGCTTCCCTGGTGGCGCAGTGGTTGAGAGTCCGCCTGCCGATGCAGGGGACGCGGGTTCGTGCCCTGGTCTGGGAAGATCCCACATGCCGCGGAGCGGCTGGGCCCGTGAGCCACGGCCGCTGAGCCTGCGCGTCCAGAGCCTGTGCTCCGCAACGGGAGAGGCCACAACAGTGAGAGGCCCACGTACTGCAAAAAAAAAAAAGAGGACAGGTCACTGGGACCAGTCTGTGATGCATCTTACCTTGTTGAATTGTACCATTTGTGGTGACAACCACAGTCATGCAGACCCACTTTGGATGCTGGCTGTGAGACCTTGGGTAAGATGCTTAACCTCTCTGAGCCTTGATTTCCTTAACTGTTAAATGGTAGGCACATAATGGTGCCTACCTCAGAAGGTTGTTGTGAGAGTATGAGAGTGAGCGAGTTACTATCAGTCGAGTGCTGGTTACACTGCCTGCCCATGATGGAGCAGCAATGTCTGGTAGTAATTAGTGTTTGTATTATCCCAGAGTTAACAAAATAGCTATCCTCAACAGGAGACATTTCCTCAGCACCTGCTTGCATGATGCAGCAAGGTAGGTCCCTTGTTAGAAATCTGGTCAGAGACATGAACTCCTGCTCTCCAGGGTATTTCCATCTAAGGCTGTGATAGGGCAGACAAGACACGAACAAGGACATTAGCTGAAGTCTGGCTGCGGCATAAACATGGAGCCTAATGCTGTGTTCCTCCCATGTGTGCACACCCTTTTCCTTCTTCCATGAATCCTCAGGCACTTCAAGATCCCAGGGGTGCCCATTCAGCAGTTCCTCTTCCTTTTTGCTGTTTTCATTAACATTTTCTGAGAGCTATTTACGCCTAAGGCAGGCTTGATAATTGTCTTCATCTTACAAAGTCACATTTTTCCCAGGATGGGAGCAGCTTAAACATCGTTGGTACATATGTAGATGCTTCCAGGAAACGATCCCTTCCTTCTTGCCTTTGTTCATGTCAGGAATCAGGGATTTTTTTGATGCTGAGAAAGGTAATGAATAGAAGGCCATGTGAAAGGAGAAACACAGATTGTTTCTTCAAGATGAATTGAAACCAAAAATGACCCCCGCAAAAATCAATGAGACTGTATTCTGACTATTCCCTGGGTGTGGGTAATAGACTGGGTGTTGGCTAGAAATAAATGTTCTGGAATCCATTTTTTAAAATTTTCAAGGTGATCCAATAATACAGCTGATGTGGTTATGGTATGGTGAGGGGTTTTGTTTGGTTTTTAAATATTAGACTGGTATTCAGGAGCCTCAGCCGCATTCCCAGCCCCGGTCCTTATTAACTGCGTAACCCTGAGCAGGATGCCTCACTTCTGTGAGCTCAGTTAAGTCTCCTATAAAAGAAGTCAGCCTTGATTTCAGCCCTTGATGTTCCTGTAGCTTGTTACAGTTCTCAGACCACATTCACATTCATCGTCTCTTTTTGGTTCTACTCTTCATGGCAACTCTAGTTAGGAAAGTAGGCAGACTAGGGTTATGATTCTCCTGTTACTTTTAAGGACCGTTTGCCAGCAAAGATTAGGCATGGCCGACCTGGGAGTCAAGTGCAGGTCTCCTGCCTTGGATTCCAGGGCCAGCCCCGCTGCCCTGGCTGCTGCCCATGCCTGTCCTCCATGCTGGGCACTCTGTAGCAGCCTACCCCCTTGCCCAGTCACCACTGGACCAAGTAGTGGCCGGGCCCCAGGAGAGGGCGGCCTCGGATAATTGCCCTTGAGGAACTGAAGGAAACAGACTTTTAACTCTTTGCAGGCCTGAACATTAGGTACAGCATCTGGGTCCTAAATCTCAGCTTCTGAGCACAGAATCGTAATTATTATTATTTTTCATTAAAGTATAGTTGATTTACAATGTGTTAATTTCTGCTGTACAGCAAAGTGACACACACACGTACATCTATATTCTTTTTAATATTTTTTCCATTATAGTTTATCACAGGATACTGAATGTAGTTCCCTGTGCTATACAGGAGGACCTTGTTGTTTATTCATCCTATATATACTAGTTTGCATCTGCTAATCCCAAACTCCCAGTCCACCCCTACCTACCCCCCCACCCCCTTGGCAACCACAAGTCCGTTCTTTAAGTCTATGAGTCTAAGAATCGTAATTATTAACATAGATTCCATCACCACCCTAGTTCCCAAAGGACCAGTGAGTATATGAAACTGTACAGGAAATGCCAAGAGGCAGGGTCACTGCTTAGAGAGGCAGCTGCACACAGCTGTGTGAAGGACCAACCAGAGAGCAACACACATATCAGCAGGCAGAGGCGTAAACGTCATTCAGGTGAGACCCCAAAAAGGAAGGGCTTCTCCACACCTCAGCCTGAAGCTTTATTTATTTTCTAGTTAATAAAGAAAATGGTGCTGGTAGAGTCCCAAATCCTGTCATGGAGATGGTAGAGGTGGGGAGGGCTTGATGTCACTTTGTCCCTCAGTGGAGTCGCAATAAAATGTCAGGGGTCTAACATTATCATTGGAACAAAGGGCCCCAATATAACTACAAGTAGTAAAGTGTTCTGTTCTCGACCTGAGAGCGGCAGAGGGTTGGGCAGGAGGGTGTGGCAGCACTGCCTAAGACCTTCCGGCGCAGGCGCAGGTGCAGGTACAGGCGCAGGTGCAGGTACAGTCGCAGGTACAGTCGCAGGTGCGGGTACAGGCGCAGGTGCAGGTACAGTCACAGGTGCAGGTGCAGGCACAGGCGCAGGTACAGGCGCAGGTACAGGTGTAGGCTCAGGTGCAGGTACAGGCGCAGGTGCAGGTACAGGTGCAGGTGCAGCAGCCACGGGCCGGCACAGCTGAGCCGTCTGATCACCCTTCCCCGCTGGCCGCGCGTCTCCATCGGGCTTCTCCTTCTTTGCAGTTGACTTGGAGCAGGTTCTGGAGCTGGATTCCCTGGAGTACCTGGAAGCACTGGAGTGCGTGACAGAGCGCCTGGAGAGCCGCGTCAACTTCTGCAAGGCGCACCTCATGATGATCACCTGCTTCGACATCACCTCCCGGCGCCGCTGACGGGAGCCGCCGCCCGGCCGGCCCTCGCTCCCGATCCGCAGGCAGCCGCGCTCGGCGGGCCCTCGGTGCTGGCCGCGCTCAGTGACCACGGAAGGAGGACGAAGGTTGGTGGCAAGTCTGGAGTGAGCGTGGAGCGGAAGGCGATTTTTCTTTTGTTTTCTGTAGGAAAGGTGCAAACACCAAACACGCAGGAGAGGAGAAAATGATGGGAAACCCAAGGGACGTGGAAGCCCCCGTGAGACTGAAAAAGCACTTTGAGGAACTTTAAAGAACTTGTTTGTACATAAGAACTGGCAAAAGAGCCCTCACTCTTCTCCTGGTTTGTGAGAAAAGGCGAGGGTGGACGTGGGATTGCTGTGGAAAGCAAAAACAAAACAAGTTTCTCCGAATGACTGATGAAGTGCCTTGCAAATCTTTGTTATTATCCAAACATTTATGTTCATACTTTCTTGTGTACAGATGGTGCTAGTCAAGATGAAAACAACAAAACGAACAAAAAAGAAAATCAAACACATTTTTGCAATGTATTTACAGCTCGTTTTCTCTTGGTGTTTTATCCTATTTCTGACTTGCTGTTTCTAAGTAAGTTGTGTTTGTAGAGCTATTTCCTAATCGGTATGGCATATGAATAAATGTTAACTGTCTGCTATGGTTCTGCTGGGAAGGCCACTCAAACAGAAGATAGAGACTTCCGGGCACAAGCCAGTGTGTTTCCAAAGAAGGTTGGAACAGCGGGTGATGCTCAATGCCAGCTCCTATGAGTGGCAGGGTCAGCGGGCAGACTCGGAGGTCGATCATGGAGCAGGTGCACGTGAGCTTGAGAGAAAAGAGAGGGGAAAGGGGTGCGTCTCTAGAGGGAAAGGAGCCTCTATGACCTGGGCCCTGCTTATCCTTTGGGTGAGATGTTTGTTCCGAATAGTTTCCCCTCTAAGTCCTGAACACATATACTAGTTCCTTTACCCACGAATCCAGGGTTTTCATGGCCCTCATAACATTTTTCATATTCATTTTTATTCCAAAGACTATGGATTGAGACCTTGAACCAATTCAGCAGAGCCATATTGTTTTGCTCCCTAGTTTTGCAAATTTATTAGAGCAGAGGATTTTCCCCAGTTTGGAGACCTTCTTGGGCTTGTAGATGCTCAGAGACCCCAACAGTACTGGTCCAGAACAAGGATGGATGTGAGGTCGCACAACTTTTCTGTTGCCCAGGGTGCTGCTTAAATGCAAGAAGTCCCAGTCCTCGTGTGAACCAAAGCCTCCATCCCAAGAAACAACTAGGCTTGGCCACTCAACCTTGACACCTGAAGGCAGAGAAAGTTTTCCTGTCATACATCACACACCTGTAGCAAGGCAGGGCACAGAGTTTCATGCATATGGATGTACAGGGCTTGACTTTGGACCTCATTCTCAAATTGAGACATTCATCCCTGCCACAATTCCCTTAGGGACTATTATACCCATTTTAGTGATGGAAACCCAGGCACAGAGTGGTCAAGGGATTGTCTAATAACAGCTGTGGAACAGCAGGGCGTTCGCCTACCTTCCAGGTCAGGGCCCTCTCCCAGGCCCCTGCAGCCTGCCCACTGATAGAGGTGCCCAGGGTTTTCCCTGTTCTTTTTGCCCTCAAATGCAGCATATCTTCATGAGCCTATTTCCAGGCAAGGCAGTCCTGGCTAACCAACTCCTCAGCCCCAACTGCTCCCCAAGGAAAAGGAACCTTTGCGTTTCTTTGACAATGCTCTTCAGGACATGTGTAGCCCAGCATAGCTCAGCTGAACTCAGTAAGTGGGAACCATAGTCTTGTGAGCTTCATAGTACCAGTCCTTTACTGGTCAAGAACAGGGCACAGATGGCCCCATTAGCTTTGTTTGGGAAGTCAGTGCCCTAGACTGGAAGCCAGCTCCGTGGATGAGAAGTCTGGCTCTGTGTTTGGTTAGAGCACGCTCCTATGCAGAGGTGCACATAGAAGCTGCACTCCCATCTGATAGCTGAAACGGGCTACAATATGGTGAAAAGTTACTCCAGAGCGGATCATTTCCCCCTCTAGTTTAACAAGTGTGTCTGTCCCCTTGGAAGGCAGGGGTCCCACACCCTAACCTCATTCTGCAGGGGAGCCCCATGGCTCTGGGTGCACCTCTGGTCTCAGCACTTGTGTTAATGGCCTTGTTCAACAGCAGCATAATGGAAGCTTCTGGACCCCAAAGGATGCCAATCTGTTGAGTTTGTTTGGGTTTTCCATTCGGCACCTCTTTGGTTGCTGGTTTGATATACACCACTTCATGAAAAGCCTTTAACTGAGGGATTGTCACAGGTGAGTATCCTAGTCTTTGCTGGAAACAAATGCATTTGATTAGTAATCAGTGTCCTTAGCTCTGGCCCTGGCCATGTCTTTCCCACAGGTTAACTCACTGTGCTGACTTCCTTAGCAGGACAGCACTGGGGCCTTCGTGCCTCTCCTGGAGTGAGACTAAGTGGAAACATCTACAGAAATTAAAATCTTGATCAGTGGAAACTTTCCTAGGGGAGTGGCCTTCCACTTGCCTCCTGTCTAAACCTGCTTTATATGTTTGTAGCAACTTTATGAGATAGCCAAAGGGCTGAATGAGACCAGGAGCTCTCTTACCAAGTCAGATTGGCCTCGCAAGATGCCACACCATGGAGCTTCTCACAGGATGCTTTCGGCCATGGTGTAGGAGAACAACTTGGCATGGAGGTTGTCCATTGGCTTTTTTCCTTATTTTTCTTTTCCTTTCTTTTCTTTTCTAACGTAAGTAAGCTACAAACATCTTAACACACCAAGTATTTGTAAACCATGTGAAGGAATCATGATTTTTATGCTATAATGTGCTTTTTCCTGGTTCTACCTATAAGTTGATTGTACAGCTGGTCAGCTGTTCTGTAGCAGTTCTAATAACTGAAGAACACCTCATTCAATGGCCAGGTGTGAGGTAGGTCCAGGTCTCCTTGTGGTTTTTGTGACAGAAAACCTAGGAAGGCAACGTCAAAGAACCCATTATTCCATTTTATTATCCACAAATGAAAGGACCAGAAAAATATTTATTTGAAATTAACATTTAGACGTGTAAGCCTTAATTCTTTGTCTGAAATCTGTTCCCCTCTCCAAATAGTTTAGTGTGAGGTGGAAGCAAAACTCAGAGCCCAAAAGTGGAATAGTGATGTTGTTTCCGGGGAGTGAATCCATATTGCATTTCATGATGGTGTTTCATGTTGCCACAGAGTGAGAGTTTGCTTTCTCCTGGGCTTTCAAACCCCACCTGAGAGCTGCAACTTTTGATATTCTTGTCCTTGAATTCCCCTCTACGTCATGGGGAAGCTGTCACTAACTTTCATCTCTTCCAGATTTGAAATCGAAACATCCTGTCTGTTGTTTTATCTGCAGTTGCTATTCTGAAGGTGGGGAGCTTGAGATGTAAATGCAGAGGTTGGTCCTGTGTTGACTCAGGTGGGGCTCATACAAGGGACCCCATGCTGGGGAGAGGAGAGAGCTGGGATAAAATGCCATGCAGCCCAGAGTAGGGGAATTCAGCAGGCAGGAATCTCGCCATTTGTCATAAATTAGTCTTAAGCTTGGAGTCTGTGTTCCTGGAAGGTGGTGGTGACTTCATCATAGCCACAAAACCCATCCAGGCAGTGGTTCAAAAAGTCTGACACACACACATGTATATCTTGTGCCGGTTCTCAGATTTCTCTTCATGTTGAGCAAGAGTCCTTTCTTGGGCTTCAGATTCTGATGCTGATCATGAATTTTGGTTACTCCATCAGCCTTTTAGGTGTTACTATTCAAAAGCAGCTGTCTGATCTGGGTTTCTTGGGATAGAGGCAGGGCTTGCAAGAGCCCAAGCATTTGTTACCCTGGCTCTACACACAGTTGCCTGTGTCATTGGCCACTGCTGATCTGTAATCAAGGCTCCCACCATAAATAATGATGTGGTGAATGTTTTTAAATCCCTATTCCAAGAAGGGTTTGGGCTGTAACAGAAATTACTAAAGATGAGTTAATTTCAAAATTGAAACCAGAAGAATTCATGAATTTATTCAGTGTTCTTTTCCTGCTGGAAGATTAGCCCCACTCTTTGAGCACATATTTAAAGATTTCCTCACTTTTAAAGGCAGTGTATTTTAAACCCTGAAACCATGCAAGTAAGAAACACGTTGAAAGCCCTGTTCTTGACAAACTGATGCTGAATAAATCATCCATTGGCGCTGGCCCTGGAGCCTGCCTGCCGCCACCCAGGCAGTACGGCCCATCTTCCCCCATAGGGCATGCTCTTCAACACTGCCACACTGAAACTTGACTGCCCAAGAAAGGCCCATGCAGCCCACTTTTCTCTATGCCCAGTGAAGCAAAACCGATACTCAGTTTCATTGACAAATGCCAGCAAATGGTCTAAAAAAATTATTTTGGGGGGGGCAGTAGTGGGTGGACAGGTAATAGAATATAGTGTTCTTTTGGATTATAATCTCTCTTTCTCCTCCTCCAGCAAAGATCTGTCAACATTTGTGGGTAAAAACTCACAAATTGTGTCCCTTAGCAATCTTCCCGACAAAATACATATCTATTCCAAGCTGCTCGTCATTTACAGATAACAGCATAATTCCAATCCAGGAGAAGCTCATCTTCTCAGAAAAAGTTTTTGCAAAGTTTTAGAAGCTGCTTATCCATCCCTAAACAATGCATTCTGCATTGGGGTGGCCCTGCTCGGAACCAGAGATGATGTCATAATATCGGACATACTTGAAGTGCTTGAGGTGCCTTTAGTGCATATAATCAATATTTTCTAGATGCAGTTCCCAATGTCCATGTGTATAGGGCAAGTGCTGAAATCCTGGCACTCACACATCTATTTTATGTAGATGTAGAAATTACCTTCGAAACTAAAAAGGCTCACTGTTTCATTCCCCATACTGCTAACCAACACCCCACATTGTCATATTCAGTTTATGAAGAAGTTATAATTTATTTGTAAACTCAGGATGTTGTTTTGTGGCGCCTCGTGTTTTATAATTTATTTATACACCATGGTTGGAAGTGCTATGCATCAAAGTGTAAGTTTGGTGGATCTGCCTATGGCTGTTTTTTCTCTTCACTCTAGCAAGCTCTGTTAACAGAGACACAGGCAGCTAGGGGGAAAGAGAAAACAGGAGAACAGGGATTAGGATCCAATCCTCAAAGTACAGGGCTTAGTTCAAAATCTAATTTGTTTCTAAAGTAAGTAGCTGAAAAGGAAAAGATCATTTCCTTTTGAATTTGATGATAACGGTCTTGGAAATCAGCCTCCACAGGCCTGAGTGAAAGAGGATCCAGCCTTCTCCTGCTGGTTCAACACTAAATTTCTGAAAAGTGCAGACAGTATTAGGTTCCTACACTTCCCTAAGATGTCCCACCTCCCACCCCCACTGTTACTGAAGGGGTCTGGAAAAGGAAACTGAAGTTCCTTACCTTGGATATATATAGTACCTGTTTTTTCTGGACAAACCAAAGCACTTTAGTGAGTCTTACAACCCATAATACTTAAAGCATCTTGTCCCCTCACTGGATCCCTGAGAGGCCAGGAGGGCCTGGGGTCAGTAGTCTCATTTGAGAGGCAGCTAAACCTAGGAGAAAAAGCCTTGAGCTCAGAGTAAGGAAACCAGGCTCCAGGCCTGCTTTCCTCATGCGCTATGCAACCTTGGGCAAGTCGCTTCACTTTGCTGGGCCTCGGGCTCCCCAATGGAAGGTTGGGGGTCATAATAGCTGCCCTTCTGGGAGAGTGTAAAGAGAAAATGGTATAGTTGATGGGAAGTGCTTTGAAGAAATGAAAGCTCTGTTCAGGAGCTGGGGATAATCATTTTAGATGAAGAAATTGAAGTCAATAGCCAATGATCGGCCCAAGTTCACAGAGTAGTTTTATAGCAGAACTGGGATCTGAGTCCGACATCTTGGACTCTTCCCATGAGGTGCTGTTGCACCAGGTCTGTGTGGATATGTGGACACACACCACACTGATGTACTGACGTGTGTGTGCACGGGGGTGTATACGGATGCATGTGTACAGAAGGTATGTGACATGGTGGAAGAACATAGAACAGAAAACCTGCGTTCTAACTCCAGTTTTGACAATAGTCCTATGGCCTTGGATATATTACCCAAGTTTTCTGGAACACAGTTTCCTAATCTGTAAAAGGAGGACAGTGTGCTAAATGATCTTTGTGGTTCCTTCAGCTCTAGTCATGTATGTATGTGTATATAAATATGCTAATCTGTAGAAATGGGCCATCTTGAAAATTGGAGACAAGACCTGCCCAAGTGCATTTATTGTGTCAGAAACAGCGAATTCATAAACAAGTTCATAAAATCTTACTTTAAATTCAATGGTGGTATTTAATGTCATTGTTTTAAACTCACTATTTGGATAAAAGATTGGTGCCATTTTAAAAATTAAGTTCTTAGCTTACAAGTGTTTGCTCTTAAAAACTTTTAATAAAATTCATTTGTTAAAGTAAGAAATTCAGCTATTCTGTACTTGGGTAGGTCCCAACAGCCTATTTGCAAACAGGCTGGTTTTGTGTATGGGGCTTCGCATAGCGATATAAGTTAGCTGTTGGCTTGATCATGATATATGTGAGCAGGCTACCTGGAGAACAGTCTGGAAAAGAAAGTTATAGTTCTCAAAACCTGGTGACATGACTTCATTAAACTGTGTGCCATTTCCAGTGTGAAGACATTGTTTGCTGGCTATGATCTCTGACTTTTTGTGGCATATGAGGTGAAAAATGTTGTCAAAAAAGAATCTGGTGTCTAAAAAGAATCAAACTATGGTGGCATTAAATGTTCACTTTTCTCCTACTCAGAGTCATGAATTCTTCTATCCAGTGCATCCTTCTGAACCGAGGAGGAAACAATTCAAGGCCCGGGGCGGATCCCTCTCACTAGAGCAACACCTTGGCCGAGGACTTGCTCCCAGGCCCCAGGGCCTTCCTAGGATGAGGCCTGTCTCCTCCCACTGTGGGGCTGGCCCCCAACAAGTTCAGAAGCTTGGGCGGGGGTGGGTGGATGTTGGGCTCAGTCCCAGAGCCCTGGCATTGTCCTGCGTCTCTGAGAGTCACAGGGCTGGTGATCACACATGAAACGTGTCAAGAAGCTAGGTATTGAGGTGGTGATGGCTTTGTTGGACTGATGACTCTCCCTCAGTCCAGTGCCTCTGGGGCTGGCACAGAATAAAGGCCTTCACAGTCACTGCAGATTGCTTGGGCCTGGACACACAGCCCCTTGTTACAACTGTGCTTGTCTCACCTGTAACTGGATACACTCAGGTAAGCAGAAACAGGTCAGAAACTGGAAGAAGGCCTAGGGTTCCCCACCCTCAAGGACAGTCTTTCCCTCCCCTGAAGATACTCCCTTGGGCAGCATGAGGCACTTCCCGAGATGCTGGTGCGTCATCCGTCCAATCAACGAGTGCTCCACAGTCCGAGAGAGAGTGCAGCAGCCAGTCTTAGCAAATCATACTCTTTATTCCTGGCACAGCCCTGCTCTGAATCCGTATCTCCTACTCTGCTCATCTGGCCTGGACACGCACAGCTCCAGCTACCCCTTTCTGTTGTCCCCAAATGCTAGACCAGACCCTCGTGGGCTCCCTTTGGGCCACTGTAGCAGAAGCCATGAGTTCTTAAGAAGCCAGGAGCCATAGGGTTTTCTAGACATAATGCCTTCAACAGAAGAGCTGGTGGAGTGGCCACCTAACTCTGACCATCCCCTGGGAGAGGAGAGACCATAAAGGCAGCACCTAGAACTGCTTCTAACCCCTTGTCCTTCCCCCTTCCTCAGGGGAGGGCTACCAAATACATGACCTTACTTGCATTTGTCTCCTCAACCGTTAAACTCTCCAAATTGTTATTAACATAACTGTTATGCTTTTCATCCTTTCCATCCCTTCCATCCCTGCATCTGCATGGAGAAAATGCCGTCCTGTCTCACTTAGGGCCTGTTGCACTGTCTGACGCTTCTGCACTCTCTTCTAGTTGAAGGCTTTGTTTCCAGAAAACCTTTATAAACATACAGAGCGCTTGAGTGTAAACACATCGGCCTGGCAGCAGCCAATGCGCCCCAGCACCCATGGGTGTCTCTTGTTCTTCTATATCCCCAGCGTCTA
The DNA here is from genome assembly GCF_025265405.1 of Mesoplodon densirostris. Lineage (NCBI taxonomy): Eukaryota > Metazoa > Chordata > Mammalia > Artiodactyla > Ziphiidae > Mesoplodon > Mesoplodon densirostris. The sequence continues at coordinate 125,851,699 of NC_082662.1, read as the reverse complement.
GAACAGACTCTGGAACATGGTACTCAAACAATACTAGTTGAATGCATGCATGCATGAATGAATGAATGAAAGGATCACCTTTGGAAGAAGAAGAGGAAACAGAAAAAACCTGGGCAGGAGTCTGCAGAAATGTCAGACTTCTTTAACAAAAGAACCAAAGAACCATTAACAAAGAACCATTTGCATTGCAAATGCCCCATTTGGGATTAAGTCCCTAATTCACAATGGACACCAGGCCCACACCAGGCAAACCCGTGCACTTGCTTTACCATACACACAGACTTGACTTCTCTACTACTGAGCAGCTTTGGTCTTCAGGCCTCCTAGAGATGGAAGACTGGTGTTCCAGCACGCGCATGCCTACTCACCACTTACAAAGTAATCATGGAACAAATCTTTAGCGAGCGCTTGCTTTGTCTCACACACTGCTGGGGCTGATGAACAAAACAGACACCGGCCTCCAAGAGCTCAGTACCTTGACATCACCAGCTGGCAAACTGAAACCCTAGTACAAAGAGGCAAACACAGTCCTCCTCAAAGTAGGGTGCAAGCTTCTTTTGCCAACCTCTGACCCCACCACATGCCCCTTTTCCTCTATTTGGGGCCTTGGGCCAGACCTCACCTCCAGAAGAGTCTTCTTGGGTCCAAGGTTGGGAGGGCAAGGAGAAGGGGAGGAGGGAGAGAGAATAAGTATAGGTCTCCCTGCAAGTCACTTTTTTTCTGCGATGGAAATTCACTCCCCATGGAGCCTCCCACCTGTCTGCTGGGCCTGGCCATCCCTGGTGCCACTCAGCTGGGTCCTACAGCCCTTGCTCGTAAGCCTTCTCCCTGCATTTTCCAAGAGTTTGAGAAGAATCCAGGAGGCCGAGGGGTTTAGGAGTGAGGGGTAGACTGTCCCTCCCAAGCCACCTGACCTCTCCATCAGGGGAAGTGACCTGGAGGCACCCAAGGAAGTTGCTCTGGGTACCTCCCATGTGCTGGGTAAAGAGTGTGTCATCTGTTTATTTTTCATTTGTAATTGTTAAATTGCCCTTCTTCTGCCCGTCCTTTGGGCCCCTTCCCTCCATAGCGGTCCCAGGTCCAGATGTGTACATTGTGCTCAGAAGAAAAACTCAAAATAAAGGCTTTCCACCAGACCACGGAGCTCCACAAACCCCAAGTTCCCTGAAAAGCCAGCAAGAAAAAGGCCTTTATTTTTTTTAAACTGGGCTTTTGAAAAGCTGGAAGTTGAAAATAAAAATTAACTTTAATCTCACTCCAGAGAACCACTGTCATAATAGACACACAAAAACACCTTTACAACTTTTGGATAATCATTGACTTAACCCTTTTTTGGAATCTGCTTTCTTCCCCTTTAATAATTCTACCACACACATATATTTCCCCAGTCAAGAACATGTGCTCTTACAACTGATTTTAATGGCTGCAGAATATTCCATCAGGTGGACTGACCATCATTTCAGTACTATAATTCCCTGCTATTGGACCTTAACATTGTTTCCACTTTTTTGCTATGATAAATTACACTATAATAAACATGTTGAACATATATCTCTTTTTTGCCTCTCTGGCAAGTCTCTTAAGATAAATTCCTAGAAGTGAAATAGCTGTAACAAGAGGAATAAAACATTACAAGTCGTTTTATACACATGGAGAGTGGCCATTTTTATTTGTCCACCCAGAAGAGTACTTAGAGGCCTCCCCTGATGGCCCCATTTACAGTCATCTCTTCCTCTCTAAACTCCTATTTCATTGATTCACTTATTTGTTCACTCCACAAATATATATCAAGGAGTTCCAAAGTGGGACGTGCTCTTGCTGTAAAATACACCAAGTTCTTACTTATTCCTTTGTACCTAAGGTAGGACGGGTGTATCTGTCCCTAAATCTTAAGCTCTGGAGGTGGAGCAGAGGCAAAACTTTACCTCGACCCTCTTACGGTCTACTGCTGGGCCTTAGAATTAAATTGACATAAGACAGATGAACAGGAGAAAAGTAAACACATTTATTTAATATAAGCTTTAAGTGCCACGGGAGCCTTCATAAAAAAATGAAGGCCCAAAGAAGTGGCAAAACCTAAATGCTTTCAAACTCTGCTGAAGAAAGAGGCAGCTGTGGAAACGGAACTAAAACACGTCAGGAGGCTAAAGGAAGATGAGGTATTTTAACAAGTCTGTACAGATTTCTCTCAGCCTTGACTTCCTATCCCTGATGATAAGAACGTTTCTCTTCTCCTGGTACTGGGAGGGCATTGTTCATATGGGAGTTATATCTCCTGTTTTCAGGAAGAAAAGGGAAGATCAGAACATCCTTCTTGCATCTGCTGTTTTTCAAGCACCTTTAGCTCAAAATAATCCTCATGCTGAGCTGGCATGTTTTGGGTGGCAGGTTCTGCAACTCTTCCAAGAGTAGAAGATTTTTCTATGGCCCCGGGTAGTGCTGGGCACAAAATAAGTGTTAGGATACAGAGAGTTTGGGTCATCACTCTCAGAAAGGAACTTTTATATACATTATAAATATACATGTTTTGGGAACACTTCCCTGAGAATTCTGACCTATGTCTTCACTCTTAGCCAAGAAGTCATGAAGCCTGGGTGCTGGTTTGAGAACTGTGTCCCTCGGTCAACTTTGAGGGAGTCACAGAACATCTCTGGGCTCAGGTTCCTTGTCTGTGCAGAAGGGAAGCCTCATCTGTGTGGCCTGGGTCCTTCGGGCTTGTTCTGAGGATGAAAGGAGACACTGCATGTGGAAGGATGTCAGAATCTGCTAAGTGCTCACCAGATGTAAGGTAGTAGAGTGCTAGGCATTTGTTCTAATAATTAGAACAAAGACCCTTCCGACAGCCTTCACGTCTCCCATTGGCCTCATTGAGCACTTGTCCATTCGTTTATAAATGTCAGTGGCCTCCATCTGTTAGGCGCAGACGGGCTGGCTGAACCCCACTCCCTAAACTCTGCTCCCAGGTGGGATGATTGATGAAGGCCCAGGTGGTGGGATTCTGTTACACGTGTAACTTTCTTCCCGTGGCCGCGCCTGCTCTCCGCCCTTGGGCACTCGGAGGAGATCCCGATCGAGCGGTGCAGGCAGCTGGCTCCAAGAGCCGCCAGCCCTTCCCTGAGCGGAGGGCACACAGGACCAAGTGGAGCCCCAGACCCAGGGCCTCGCTCCAAACGGACAGGCCTGGGCTTGTTGGATGCAGATACCCACCTCAGACCATGATGGTCCAGCTTATGTTTTTCAAGTCGACCACATGTCTTCAATCTCTCTTATTTTACTGAGAGAAATAATTTCAAAATGCCTTAGTTATTAATTCACAAGCCTCCTGCTTTGATTCAGATCATGAGATTTAAAGTGCTTATTACGGGGGCTTCTTTGGTGCGCATCAGAGTCCTTCACGTGCTGACTAGCCCTGCTGGATGGTGCCTCCAGACTTTGCTGCAGAAGCGGACTAACTACCCTGGAGGTGTTCACTGAAGCTCCCGCGCACCGCTGTTCACACTGAATGCTTTAAAGTACTGGAGCAGCCCGGGAACAGCACGGTGCGCAGGCGCTGCGCCGGGGTGGCCGGGCCACTGCGCACGCGCCCGCTCTCCCAAGCAGAAAGGACAGGGCCCGGCGGGGCAGGGGGTGGGGGTCGCTTCTGGGTCTGCGCTCTTGACTCTCCTGCGGCCGCCGTGCCACGGCTGACCTGGGTGCAGGTGGTGATGGAGTCTGTCGAATACCAGTGCCCCGAGACTGCACTGTGTACTCTCACGTGCCTGTCAGAGGAGAGGCAACCTCACCCTCAAGGCCTGTGCGGCCGCCGAAGAATCCGACGTCTTGCACAAGTGACGGGCATGTAGCGCCCGGGTCCGGGCTCAGCCCGGCAGAGGGCGGGGCGTCCCAGTCCAGCCCGCCGCCCCGACGCAAGGTGAGGAGGACGGTGTGGGGGTGATGCCTGCCTTGGCGCAAGCGCCAGCGATTGGCAGCCCTCCGTGTCCATGAGGGCGCATAGCTCTTGGAGGCAGGGACTGCGCTGCCCCGAGCCCCGCGCTCTAGCGTCAGCCTCAGCCCACCCCACGTTACCCGGCAACCCACACCCACCCGGGCGGTCCGCTGCCCTTAGCCTGAGCAACTTCAGTGCTGGCTAATCAGACGACACCATCCTCGGGTTGCTGATCTTTCTAGAAAGTTTTAACTGTGGAGGAGAAAGGAAACGTCTTAGCTTTAGAAGCTAGGCCTGCCTTGAGGGAGTGGCAGACAGGTCGAGGGGCCTGGATTTCTAAGAAGTGGAGAGGAGGCCGGAGGTAAGAAAGTTTCCACGGCTGAGAGGAGACCCCGGTATTACCTTCTCCACAGCCTCTCTCAGCCCCCGAGCTCCTGCCCCTGGAGTTTCCTTTTTGGACACCCGAAAAGCTGAACTGACTTTATCTGCCCTCTCGCCCCCACCCCCACCCCGTCCCCCCCATTCCCCGGGAATATTTTCATCCATCCCGGTCCTTGTCCGTTTCACTCAGCATCACGTGCTTTTTAATAGGCAGGGGAAGCTGTGCTATAAAATGGCCGAGTAAGCGCCTTAGACAACGGGCACTGTACCAGCACGGAAAAGGGAGCGACTTGAACCCTCAGGCTTCTCACACCTTTCATGAGGCCACTTAGTTTGTCTGTGTCCCACAGCAGCTGCGATCCTAAGTCATGGCAAAGGATTGGGGACTTTTCCGTTTAGGGGTTCTTAGGACGGAAGTATCTCCTTGTCCCTGGTGGCACGTTTCAAGTCACTCAGGCACAGACAGGCCAAGGGGCTTGCTCCACGGTGCACCTCTCTGCAGCCTCCTGAGCCATCTCAGGCTCCAGGCCAGTGACAGTCCCTCTACCAGCCCCAACTCATGGTTTAAGCATGGTTCAGCCCTTCCATACTCCTGCAGGACCCACGTGGTGAGTCTACATCCTTTTTCCGTATGTACACACAGCCTACTGGTTTCGTTTATCTGGAGAACCCTAATACAGGCTACCTCCCACCATGACTGTGGAACTCATTTTTCTCTAATAAGAGGTCCCTTTGGGAGAGCTCAATAAGAAAAAAGAAAAATCCTCATTAGGGCCGTCCACAGGAGCAGTGACTGCGTGAACCCTAATTACTGCCCTTGAATTATTCTTTTCTAGTTGCAAAAGAAGAAATCTCTAAGGTCCTTATTAAAACGTAGGAAATTTCTAAAGAATGGTAAATTGAGAATGCTTGAGTCTGTTTTTTTTTTTTCCTGCATCGACATGAACATAACAGGTCCTGAGGGCTTCTGAACCCCAACCTGGTCAGCCCAGAACGGCTGCACCCAACACGTCCCTTGGAAGGGAAGAAGTGGTAAGTAGTAACTCATGTGTATAGAGCACTTTATACTATACTAAGTGGTTTCATATTTATTAGTGCCTTTAATCTTCAGCACCACCCTCTTTGAGGTAAGTATTAGCTTGCATCTCTGGACAAGGACAAGTCAGAAAGTGAGAGACAAGGTGGGAAAAGCGTGTGAAAAGAACAGAAAGGAGGACCTGGTTGTTAGTTCATTCATGCACTCATTGCACAAATATTTATTGGTTACCACAATGTGTCACAGCTGTAGAGACATCAGTGAATGAGGTAGTCATGATCCAAATTCTTATGGAGCTTAGAGTCTAGCACACATTTCTTCAACACCTGCCCCTGGCAAGGTACTGTTGGCAAAGTCCAAGTGTGAGGCAACCCAGCTTAATGGAAGGCTTTCCAAGTCTGAAAGGTGCCCTCCTGTGAGCTTCCTTATCAGCTCTAGCTCACCTCTGCCACAGTGTTGCTCACTTTCCCTTCCGTGGCAATTGCCTATTTAATCATCTTTCTCCCGCTATTGGCCTAGAACTCCCCAAGAGCAGGATCATTCTCCACCCAGCCCAGCACAGTATCTGGCCCACAGTTCTTAAGGCATATTTATTCACTGATGACCTATTATAAGCCAAGCACTGTGTCAGTAGCTGAGGCTGCAGAAAAAGAAACCCAGCCCCTTTCCTCTAGAGATTTGGAGTCTAGTGGGGAGAATGACAAATAAAGAAGCAATTACGGGGTTTCCCTGGTGGCGCAGTGGTTGGGATTCTGCCTGCCGATGCAGGGGACACGGGTTCGTGCCCCAGTCCGGGAAGATCCCACATGCCTCGGAGCGGCTGGGCCCGTGAGCCATGGCTGCTGGGCCTGTGCGTCCGGAGCCTGTGCTCAGCAACGGGAGAGGCCACAGCAGTGAGAAGCCTGCATACAGCAAAAAAAAGAAAAGAAAAGAAAAGAAAAAAAAAAGAAGCAATTACGTTGATGTGAAAAGATTTGAGGGGAATGAATAGATGCTCAAGCAGCACAGAGGAGGAAATGCTTGGAAAGATCAGGAAGAATGAGCAGAAAGTTTCCAAGGGCATTGGGGGGAAGGCAAAAGGGCATTTGGCATAAAGTAGCATGAGCACAGGGACATGAAGGAACAGACTGCCAGGTGCTTGGCTTAGCTGCAGGGTAGGAGGCTTCTGGTCAGCTGGAGGAAGATGAGGCTGGAAGCCCTGTCAAAGGCCACAGGCTGGCAAGCACAGGGGCAAATAGTGGGCAAGGGCACTTGGCACTGGTGGACAGGACTGAATCATTTTTGCCTTTTAACCTCATGGTAGGAAAAAAATGCCCCTCAGACATAAAAATCACAAAATGCTTGTGTTGGAAGTGAACTCAGAAATTATTCATTTAGTCCAGTTGTCCCTGGATGCAGAGGTGATTTACCCAAGGTCACAAAGCTTATGGTAGAGATAGGGCACAAGAAGTCTCCTGGTCTTTTTCCCAAACATCCTGTACCCTCAGGCAATGCCTGCACTTTCACATTCTCAGGAAGAGCTTTCAACAATCCCTTGTTTTTCTAAGATGCTAACCTCTCTAGCTCCATCAAAATCTTATCCTCATTTATAGAAAACTCTCAAAAACTGTCTAGTGTTTCAACAACGTATCTCAGATAATTCAGGAATAAAAACCTTTTTGTCCTGTGCTTGCAACTTTTCTGGAATTTTGAGATTGTTTTTTAAAAATCCCAATAGGAGGAGCTTCAAGATGGTGGAAGAGTAAGACACGGAGATCACCTTCCTCCCCACAAATACATCAGAAATACATCTACATGTGGAACAACTCCTACAGAACACCTACTGAACGCTGGCAGAAGACCTCAGAACTCCCAAAAGGCAAGAAACTCCCCATGTACCTGGGTAGGGCAAAAGAAAAAAGAATAAACAGAGACAAAAGAATAAGGATGGGACCTGCACCAGTGGGAGGGAGCTGTGAAGGAGGAAAGGTTTCCACACACTAAGAGTCCCTTCACGGGCGGAGACTGCGGGTGGCGGAGTGGGGGAGCTTCGGAGCCTCGGAGGAGAGCGCAGCCACAGGGGTGTGGAGGGCAGAGCGGAGAGATTCCCGCACAGAGGATCGGTGCTGACCAGCACTCACCAGCCCAAGAGGCTTGTCTGCTCACCTGCTGCGGCGGGCGGGCCTGGGAGCTGAGGCTTGGGCTTCAGAAGTTGGATCCCAGGGAGGGGACTGGGGTTGGCCGCGTGAACACAGCCTGAAGGGGTTAGTGCACCACAGCTAGCCGGGAGGGAGTCCAGGAAAAGGTCTGGAGCTGCCGAAGAGACAAGAGACTCTTTTTTTTTTTTTTTTTTTTTTTGTGGTACGCGGGCCTCTCACTGTTGTGGCTTCTCCCGTTGCAGAGCACAGGCTCTGGACTCAGAGGCTCAGTGGCCATGGCTCACGGGCCCAGCTGCTCCGTGGTATGTGGGATCTTCCCGGACCGGGGCACGAACCCGTGTCCCCTGCATTGGCAGGCGGACTCTCAACCACTGCGCCACCAGGGAAGCCCAAGAGACTCTTTCTTGCCTCTCTGTTTCCTGGTGCGAGAGGAGAGGGGATTAAGAGCACCGCTTAAAGGAGCTCCAGAGATGGGTGTGAGCCGCGGCTATCAGCGCGGACCCCAGAGATGGGCATGAGACGCTAAGGCTGCTGCTGCAGCCACCAAGAAGCCTGTGAACGAGCACAGGTCACTATCCACACCTTCCCTCCCGGAGCCTGTGCAGCCCGCCACTGCCAGAGTCCCGCGATCCAGGGACAGTTTCCCCGGGAGAACACACAGGGCACCTGAGGCTGTCGCAATGTCACACCGGCATCTGCCGCCACAGGCACTCGCCCTGCACTCCGTACCCCTCCCTCCCCCTGGCCTGAATGAGCCAGAGCCCTTGAATCAGCGGCTCCTTTAACCGCGTCCTGCCTGAGCAAAGAACAGAAGCCCTCAGGTGACCTACACTCAGAGGCGGGTCCAAATCCAAAGCTGAGCCCCGGGAGCTGTGCAAAAAAAGAAGAGAAAGGGAAATTTCTCCCAGCAGCCTTAGGAGCAGCAGATTAAATCTCCACAGTCAACTTGATGTAGCCTGCATCTGTGGAATACCTGAATAGACAACTAATCATCTTAACTTGAGGAGGTGGACTTTGGGAGCAATGATATATATATTTTTTTCCCTTTTTCTCTTTTTGTGAATGTGTATGTGTATGCCTCTGTGTGTGATTTTGTCTGTATAGCTTTGCTTTTACCATTTGTCCTAGGGTTCTATCTGTTTTTGTTTTTTTTAATTTTTTTAAATAATTTTTTTCCCTTTTATTTTAATAACTTTATTTTATCTTCTTTCTTTCTTTCTTTCTTTCTTTTTTCTCTCTTTTATTCTGAGTGGTGGGGATGACAGGCTCTTGATGCTCCAGCCAGGTGTCAGAGCTGTGCCTCTGAGGTGGGAGACCCAAGTTCAGAACACTGGTCCACAAGAGAGCTCCCAGCTCCACATAATATCAAATGCTGAAAATCTCCCAGAGATCTCCATCTCAACTCCAAGACCCAGCTCCACTCAATGACCAGCAAGCTACAGTGCTGGACAACCTGTGTCAAACAACTAGCAAGACAGTAACACAACCCCCTCCATTAGCGGACAGGCTGCCTAAAATCAAAGTAAGGCCATAGACACCCCAAAACACACCACCAGACTTTGACCTGCCCACCAGAAAGACAAGATCCAACCTCATCCACTGGAACACAGGCACTAGTCCCCTCCACCAGGAAGCCTACTCAACCCACTGAACCAACCTTAGCCACTGGAGACAGACACTAAAAACAATGGGAACAACGAACCTGCAGCCTGCGAAGAGGAGACCCCAAACACAGTAAGTTAGGCAAAATGAAAAGACAGAGAAACACACAGCAGATGAAGGAGCAAGGCAAAAACCCACCATACCTAACAAAAGAAGAGGAAATAGGCAGTCTACCTGAAAAAGAATTCAGAATAATGATAGTAAAGATGATCCAAAATCTTGGAAACAGAATGGAGAAAATACAAGAAATGTTTAAAAAGGACCTAGAAGAACTGAAGAGCAAACAGTGATGAAGAACACAATGAAATGAAAAATTCTCTAAAAGGAATCAATAGCAGAAAAACTGAGGCAGAAGAATGGATACGTGACCTGGAAGATAAAATAGTGGAAATAACTACTGCAGAGCAGAAAAAAGAAAAAAGAATGAAAAGAATTGAAGACAGTCTCAGAGACCTCTGGGACAACATTAAACACACCAACATTTGAATTATAGGGGTCCCAGAAGAAGAAGAGAAAAAGGGACTGAGAAAATATTTGAAGAGATTATAGTTGAAAACTTCCCTAATATGGGAAAAGAAATAGTTAATCAAGTCCAGAAAGTGCAGAGAGTCCCATAGAGGATAAATCCAAGGAGAAGCATGCCAAGACACAAATTAAACTATCAAAAATTAAATACAAAGAAAACATATTAAAACCAGCAAGGGAAAAACAACAAATAACACACAAAGGAATTCCCATAAGGTTAACAGCTGATCTTTCAGCAGAAACTCTGCAAGCCAGAAGGGACTGGCAGGACATATTTAAAGTGATGAAGGAGAAAAACCTACAACCAAGATTACTCTAACCAGCAAGGATCTCATTCAGATTTGATGGAGAAATTAAAACTTATACAAACAAGCAAACGCTAAGAGAATTCAGCACCACCAAACCAGCTTCACAAAAAATGCTAAAGGAACTTCTCTAGGCAAGAAACACAAGAGAAGAGAAAGACCTACAATAACAACCCCAAAACAATTAAGAAAATGGTAATAGGAACATACATATCAATACTTAACTTAAATGTAAATGGTTTAAATGCTCCCACCAAAAGAAATAGACTGAATGGATACAAAAAGAAGACCCATATATATGCTATCTACAAGAGACCCACTTCAGACCTAGGGACACATACAGACTGAAAGGGAGGGGATGGAAAACGATATTCCATGCAAATGGAAATCAAAAGAAAGCTGGAGTAGCAACTTTCACATCAGACAAAATAGACTTTTTTTTTTTTTTTTTTTTTTTTTTTTGCGGTACACAGGCCTCTCACTGTTGTGGCCTCTCCTGTTGCAGAGCACAGGCTCCGGAGGCGCAGGCTCAGCAGCCATGGCTCACGGGCCCAGCCGCTCCGCAGCATGTGGGATCTTCCCAGACCAGGGCATGAACCCATGTCCCCTGCATTGGCAGGCGGACTCTCAACCACTGTGCCACCAGGGAAGCTGCAAAATAGACTTTAAAACAAAGACTATTACAAAAGACAAAGAAGGACACTACATAATGATCAAGGGATCAATCCAAGAAGAAGATACAACAGTTGTAAATATTTATGCACCCAACATTCGAACACCTCAGTACGTAAGGCAAATACTAACAGCCATAAAAGGGGAAATCGACAGTAACACAATCATAGTAGCGGACTTTAACACCCCACTTTCACCAATGGACAGATCATACAAAATGAAAATAAAAAAGGAAACACAAGCTTTAAATGATAAACAAGATGGACTTAATTGATATTTATAGGACATTCCATTCAAAAACTATAGGACACACATTCTTCTCAAGTGCTCATGGAACATTCTCTAGGATGGATCATATATTGGGTCACAAATCAAGCCTTGGTAAATTTAAGAAAATTGAAATCGTGTCAAGTATCTTTTCTGACCATAATGCTATGAGACTAGATATCAATTACAGGAAAATATCTGTAAAAAATACAAACACATGGATGCTAAACAATACACTACTTAATAACCAAGAGATCACTGAAGAGATCAAAGAAGAAATCAAAAAATACCTAGAAACAAGTGACAATGAAAACATGACGACCCAAAACCTATGGGATGCAGCAAAAGCAGTTCTAAGAGGGAAGCTTATAGCAATACAAAGAAACAAGAAACATCTCAAATGAACAACCTAACCTTACACCTAAAGCAATCAGAGAAAGAAGAACCAAAAAACCCCAAAGTTAGCAGAAGGAAAGAAATCATAAAAATCAGATCAGAAATAAATGAAAAAGAAATGAAGGAAATGATAGCAAAGATGAATAAAACTAAAAGCAGCTTCTTTGATAAGACAAAATTGATAAACCATTAGCCAGACTCATCAAGAAAAAAAGGGAGGAGACTCAAATCAATATATATAGAAATGAAAAAGGAGAAGTAACAACTGACACTGCAGAAATACAAAGGATCGTGAGAGATTAGTACAAGCAACTCTATGCCAATAAAATGGACAACCTGGAAGAAATGGACAAATTCTTAGAAATGCACAACCTTCCGAGACTGAACCAGGAAGAACTTGAAAATATGAACAGACCAATCACAAGCAATGAAATTGAAACTGATTAAAAATCTTCAACAAACAAAAGCCCAGGGCCAGATGGTTTCACAGGCGAATTCTATCAAACATTTAGAGAAGAGCTAACACCTGTCCTTCTCAAACTCTTCCAAAATATAGCAGAGGGAGGAGCACTCCCAAACTCATTCTACGAGGCCACCATCACCCTGATACCAAAAACAGACAAAGATGTCACAAAGAAAGAAATCTACAGGCCAATGTCACTGATGAACAAAGATGCAAAAATCCTTAACAAAATACTAGCAAACAGAATCCAACAGCACATTAAAAGGCTCATACACCATGATCAAGTGGGGTTTATCCCAGGAATGCAAGTATTCTTCAGTATACACAAAGCAATCAATGTGATACACCATATTAACAAATTGAATGAGAAAAACCATATGACCATTTCAATAGCTGCAGAGAAAGCTTTCAACAAAATCCAACACCCATTTATGATAAAAACCCTCCAGAAAGTAGGCATAGAGGGAAGTTTCCTCAACATAATAAAGGCCATATATGACAAACCCACAGGCAACATTGTCCTCCATGGTGAAAAACTGAAACCATTTGCACTAAGATCAGGAAGAAGACAAGGATGCCCACTCTCACCACTATTATTCAACATAGTTTTGGAAGTTTAATGACAGCAATCAGAGAAGAAAAAGAAATAAAAGGAATCCAAATCAGTAAAGAAGAAGTAAAGCTGTCACTGTTTGCAGATGACATGATATAATATATAGAGAATCCTGAAGATGCTACAAGAAAACTGCTAGAGCTAATCAATGAATTTGGTAAAGTAGCAGGATACAAAATTAATGGACAGAAATCTCTTTCATTCCTATTCACTAATGATGAAAAATCTGAAAGTAAATTAAGAAAACACTCCAATTTACCATTGAAACAAAAATAGTAAAATATCTAGGAATAGACCTACCTAAGGAGACAAAAGACCTGTATGCAGAAAATTAGAAGACACTGATGAAAGAAATTAAAGATGATGCAAACAGATGGAGAGATACACTGTTCTTGGATTGGAACTATCAACATTGTGAAAATGACTATACTCCCCAAAGCAATCTACAGATTCAATGAAATCCCTGTCAAACTACCACTGGCATTTTTCACAAAACTAGAACAAAAAATTTCATAATCTGTATGGAAATACAAAAGACCCTGAATAGCTAAAGCAATCTTGAGAACGAAAAATGGAGCTGGAGGAATCAGGCTCCCTGACTTCAGACTATACTACAAAGCTACAGTCATCAAGACAGTATGGTACTGGCACAGAAACAGAAATATAGATCAATGGAACAGGATAGAAAGCCCAGAGATAAACCCACGCACATATGGTCACCTTATCTTTGATAAAGGAGGCAAGAATATACAGTGGAGAAAAGACAGCCTCTTCAATAGTGGTGCTGGGAAAACTGGACAGCTATATTTAAAAGAATGAAATTAGAACACTCCGTAACACCATATACAAAAATAAACTCCAAATGGATTAAAGACCTAAATGTAAGGCCAGACACTATAAAACTCTTAGAGGAAAACATAGGCAGAACACCCTGACATAAATCACAGCAAGATCCTTTTTGACCCACCTCCTAGAGAAATGGAAATAAAAACAAAAATAAACAAATGGGACCTAATGAAACTTAAAAGCTTTTGCACAGCAAAAGACGAAAAGACAACCCTTAGAATGGGAGAAAATTTTGCAAATGAAGGAACTGACAAAGGATTAATCTGAAAAAATTACAAGTAGCTTATGCAGCTCAGTATCAAAAAAACAAACAACCCAATCCAAAAATGGGCAGAACAACTAAATAGACATTTCTCCAAAGAAGACATACAGACTGCCAACAAACACATGAAAGAATGCTCAACATCATTAATCATTAGAAAAATGCAAATCAAAACTACAATGAGATATCATCTCACACCAGTCAGAATGGCCATCATCCAAAAATCTACAAACAATAAATGCTGGAGAGGGTGTGGAGAAAAGGGAACACTCTTGCACTGCTGGTGGGAATGTGAATTGGTACAGCCACTATGGAGAACAGTGTGGAGGTTCCTTAAAAAACTAAAACTAGGGGCTTCCCTGGTGGCACAGTGGTTGAGAGTCCACCTGCCTATGCAGCGGACACAGGTTCGTGTCCCGGCCTGGGAAGATCCCACATGCCACAGAGCGGCTAGGCCCGTGAGCCATGGCTGCTGATCCTGCATGTCCGGAGCCTGTGCTCCGCATCGGGAGAGGCCACAATAGTGAGAGGCCCGCGTACCACAAAAAAAAAAAAAAAAAACAAAAAACAAACAAACTAAAAATAGGACTTAACATACGACCCAGCAATCACACTACTGGGCATATACCGTGAGAAAGCCATAATTCAAAAAGAGTCATGTACCAAAATGTTCATTGCAGCTTTATTTACAATAGCCAGGACATGGAAGCAACCTAAGTGTCCATCAACAGATGAATGGATAAAGAAGGTATGGCACATATATACAATGGAATATTACTCAGCCATAAAAAGAAATGAAATTGAGTTATTTGTAGTGAGGTGGATGGGCCTAGAGTCTGTCATACAGAGTGAAGTAAGAGAAAAACAAATACCGTATGCTAACACATATATATGGAATGTAAAAAAAAAAAAAGGTCAAGAACCTAGGGGCAAGACGAGAATAAAGACAAAGACCTACTAGAGAATAGACTTGAGGATACGGGGAGGGGGAATGATAAGCTGGGACAATGTGAGAGAGTGGCATGGACATATATACATTACCAAACGTAAAATAGATAGCTAGTGGGAAGCAGCCGCATAGCACAGGGAGATCAGCTCGGTGCTTTGTGACCACCTAGAGGGGTGGGATAGGGAGTGTGGAAGGGAGCGAGGGAGACGCAAGAGGAAAGAGATATGGAGACATATGTATATGTATAACTGGTTCACTTTGTTGTAAAGCAGAAACTAACACACCATTGTAAAGCAATTATACTCCAATAAAGATGCTTAAAAATATCCCAATAGAAATAATGGTTAATATATTAGTTTACTAGGGCTGCAATAATAAAATACCACAGGCTTAAACAACAGAAATATATTTTCTTAGTGTTCTGGAGACTGAAGTCCAAGATGAAAGTGCTGGCATGGTTTGTTTCCTCCAAGGGCCTCTCCCCTTGGCTTGCAGATGCCCACCCTTTTGCTGTCTCTTCACATCATCTTTTCGTTGCACACATCCCTCTGGTATTTCCTTGTATGTCCAAATTTCCTCTTCTTTTAAGGACACCAGTCAGATTAGATTAGGGCCCATCCTAATAGCCTCATTTTAACTCAGCCACGTCTGTAAAGGCCCAGTGTCCAAATACAGTCATATTCTGAGGTACTGGGGGTTAGGACTTCAACATATGAATTTGAGGGGCAGACAGAATTCAGCCCATAATAGTTAACTTCTTCATTGTCCTGACTGCTCTCTCTTGAGAGTTAAATACCCTCTATTTTCTGGGGATTGGCAGTGAAGAGTCTCTAGAAGGCTCATTCCATTTCTTCAGCACCCAGGAGATGGGTACTTAGTGACTGAAAATCACACATTGTTTTGCCTGCTCTGTGTCTTCACTACTGGACAGTGAGCTCTGATGGGCTCTGCAGTGTCTGTTTCCCAGTACCCAGCACAGGGCCTTGCACAAAATAGATATATTTTCACTGGGTAAGTGGGTTTAGTAGTCACATAGCAGTTAATCTGAAGTTTTTAAGAAAACCAGAACAGCAAAGAACTAGATAATATTTAAGCTTTTATAGTAGTTAGAAATGCATAGTCTATACATAGGAAGTACAAACCCATAGAGTGAACTCCCAGAGCATGGTTTTCACATGTGCTTGAAATGTGGTGAGTCCGTGTTCCCCCAAAACTCATAAAAATCCAGTAATAACCCACTATTTAATGTATGAAAAAGCTACCTAAATCATAGGGGAATGTTGCACAATCAGTAGGGGCACAATCAATGTTCATATCTAATTCTTGTTTTTGTTTCACATTTGTGACTGTAAATGCATGTGTAGCCATATGAACATCAACATCAATATGTGGTTCCTGTAGGAGATTATCAAAAGGTAGGAAGCCTGTCTGTCTTGCTAGCATTTTGCAAAACTCAGCACATTGCTATGTGCAGGGGCATTCAAATCATGAAATATCTCAGAAATTAGTCTATGGGTGATGCTTGTTATTTTTACAGGTTTTGCTTAGTAATTACCCACTCAGACTTTCTCACATTCTGTTATTCTAGTGGCACTGGTTTATTAAATGTGAGGAGTAAAATGCCTGCAGTAGAACTAAAACAATCAGAGTGGTTGAGGCAACAGAGAGAGAAGAGAAGAAAAGAAAAAGAAGGGTGAGTAATTCCAATTCACTCATAGTGGGTCATGCTTCTTAACTCAGCTACAGGGAAATCCCAATTCATGCAAAAATAATTCTGTCTTTATTATTCCATAATCTAGGGGTGTCTATGGTGATTTGAGCCCTCCTTTTCTGAAAAGAGAAGATCAGCACACATGTCTTAACAGTACATTCCTCTTGTTCCTACTGAAATGTTATATTAGTGACCACATTTGATTGCAGTATAACCTGGCTGCGGCCCCCTGCTGGGATCTTACAGACCATTGTTAATGCGGACCCCTTCAGGGTCTGTAATTTGGGACTCGATTTGCTGTAAAATTGTCCTAAGTGTCACCTTAGTAATCGAAGATCATATGACCCGTGAAACACATTGAACTGAAAGATGGCACCTCTTGGAAATTAATGTGAAATTGTCTCCAACAGTAAAAAGGCCCTAGCCATTCATTGTATGTGAAGTGAATGTTGCTGTATCTGAGATGGTAAGGGATGAAGAGAGTGCTCCACCCACATGCCTTGAGCTGGGCCTGCAGGGTCTCAGAGAAGAGCCTTCCCCAATAAATATCTCAAGGCTCAGCACACAGACTGGTCAGACCAGCAAACCCTGTGGTTGATTTTGATGGCCCTTACATTCTTTTTAAACAAAAATACACATGTGGTTTAGCAAAGGATTTTTATTCTGATTGTACATATAAAGGCTGTTTAAATGTCAAATCTGGCCAAACAAAAGGCAGTTTGGCTAATCACTAGGGAAATGCAAATCAAAAGCACAATGAGATACCACTTCTCACCCATTAGAATGGCTAGTATTAGGAAGGAAGGGAGGAAAGGAAGGAAGAAGGAAGGAAATAACAAGTGTTAGCAAGAATATGAAGAAGTTGGAACCCTTATGCATTGCAGAGAGGAATGTAAAATGGTGCAGCTACTGTGAAAAACAGTAGAGCAGTTCCTCAAAAAATTAAACATAGGATTTTCATATGTAATTCCACGTCTGGGTATGTACACAAAAGAATTGAAAGGAAGTACTTGAAAAGACATCTGTATGCCAATGTTCATAGCAGCATTATTCACAATAGCCAAAAGGTTGAAACAACCCAAATGTCCATTGACTGAAAAACAAAATGTGATATATATGCAACACACACACACACACACACACACACACACGCACACTGGCATGTTTTGTTAGCCTTAAAAAGGAACTAAATTCTGATATATGCTACAACACGGATGAAACTTGAAGATGTGCTAAGTGAAATAAACCAGAAACAAAAGGACAGATATTGTATGATTCTATTTATACCTAGAATGGTCAAATTCATGGAGACAGAAAGTAAAATGGTGTTTTCAGGAGGCTGCAGGGAGAGAGGAATGAAGGGTTATTGTTTAATGGGTATAGAATTTCAGTTTTGCAGATGAAAAGAGTTCTTGAGATTGGTTGCACAATTGGAATGTACTCAGTGTCCTGGAACTTTACATTTAAAAATAGTTAAAATGGTGACTTGCTTGTTATATATATTTTACTATAATTTCTTTTTTAAAGTGGTAATTTGGTTGTCAAAATATTAGAGTTGTTTATGTGGACAAAAAAATAAACGTGTGGAATCTGCTCTGGAAAAACCTAGGCATTCAGATAGCCCCCTTGTAACTGTATTATAGGTAAGACAACTCAAGACCAGGAGACCCTGGGGAGAAGCAGGCAGAACCATAGAGATAGAGAGAAGGAGGGGTGTCTGTCTCTGTCCCTAGCATCGTGTGCAGTGTGACTTGCTCACCTCTACCTGATGGCTCTGGCTCCAGAGAAGGCCAGCCCTAGTGCCTTTGTCTATCCCAGAGGCTCTTTTGGAAACTTCAGCCAAATCAGTCCTTTGCAACCTTATTCTACTGCAGGTACTTTTGTTGTTCCTTCTTTTCATGGTGGCTCTGTTGATTCTGAATTTAGCCAAGCCGAGTGGAATGGCCTGCATAAGGGCCCTTGAATACATTGCCTTCATTCTCACATATGTCTTCACCCCAACTCTCACCCCAGTACAAGGCACAGGCAGCAACATTCCCCCATGTGTTCTACAGCAGAGATCAGAGCCAAACTTACCCTGACAGTATTAGAACTTATAAGCCATAGCATACAGGCACTCTTAAGTGATTCTACTATAAAAAAATTCCAATGAGTTATCTGATCACTTGGAGGGATCAGATACAGTATGATAATGATCTTTTTACAAATGCGAGAGTACTTTTTTTTTTTTTTTTTGCGGTACGCGGGCCTCTCACTGTTGTGGTCTTCCCCGCTGCGGAGCACAGGCTCCAGACGCACAGGCCCAGCGGCCATGGCTCACGGGTCCAACCACTCTGCGGCACGTGGGATCCTCCCGGATCGGGACACGAACCTCTGTCCCCTGCATCGACAGGCGGACTCCCAACCACTGCGCCACCAGGGAAGCCCGAGAGTACTTTTAATGAAGCAAAATTCCCTTGAGCGGAGATCAAGTCAGTATTTTTTAGCCCATTATTCAAGATATTTTATACTTAGGCTTCAACTCTTCCCACTACACTGATATCAGAAGAGACTGTGAGAAGCTGAAAAGCTGAGCAGCACATTGGACAGCTTCATGGGAATATGGGACAAAAACTGGGTCTAGGGCTCAAGAACAGGGACCTGATAATCCCCTCTACTTTGGGTTGTGACCCCAAAGGGCTATACCCTAGGAGTAAGGGTGAACTCGGGTAGACTGAAACTCAGCACAAATCATCTCAATTCTTGAAAATAGCTAAAGTATCTAAGATTGCTATTTGCATAGCCAAGATACCATTTTCCAATGTCTTATTTCTATAACTTTTTATAACAATGTTAACACTCAATTAAAATATAATCAGGCAGGGCTTCCCTGGTGGCGCAGTGGTTGAGAGTCCGCCTGCCGATGCAGGGGACACGGGTTCGTGCCCCGGTCCAGGAAGATCCCACATGACGTGGAGTGGCTAGGCCCATGAGCCATGGCCGCTGAGCCTGTGCGTCTGGAGCCTGTGCTCCGCAACGGGAGAGGCCACAACAGTGAGAGGCCCGCATACCACACACACACACACACACACACACACACACACACACACAAATATATATATATATATATAAAATCAGGCATACAAAGATAAAAACAACTTGAAGGAAAACCAAAAGAAACAACATATACTTCAAACAGACAGTTACCTGGAGGCCCAGACAGTTACTTGGAGGCATGATCAGATACAGACTTTAAAATAAATAAGCTTAATATATTCAAAAAGAAGAAAAACAAAATTAAGAATTTGTACAGAAACTGGCTATTCTAAAACAGAACTTCGGTAACTAAAAATTAAAGTAGCAGAAAGTAAGAACTAGGTAGTTAGGTTTAATAGCAGATTAGACTCAGAGAAAGAAAGAACTAATAAACTGGAAAAAAATTAAATGAAAATATTCAGGATGAAGTGACATAGTCAAAAGAACGGAAAACACAAGAGCAGGTAAGAGACAAGGGGGACACAGAAAGAAGGTCTAACATATATGGAATTGGAGTCTCTGAAGAAGCAGGATAATGAGTCAGAAGCAATAGTTGAACAGATATTTGCTGAGACTATTCTGTAACAGATGAAAGACATCAAACCACCACTGGTTCAAGGAGACCTACAAACTCCAATTAGGGTAAATGAAAAGAAATCCCAATTTGGACACGTCACAGTAACACTGCTAAAAAGGAAAAACAAAGAGCTGTATGGAGAAAGAAAACATTATCAGAGAAGCAACAACAGAACAATATATGACTTCTCAACAGAAGCTATGGAAATTGAAGACAATAGAATAAAATACTCAAGTGCTGAATGAAAGTATCTGCCACCTAGAATTCCAATGAAAATATACTTCAAAACTGAAGGTGAAATGAAGCCATTTTCAGACAAACAAGAACTGAGAGAATTCATTATCAGCAGATCCACCATTAAGAAAATACTAAAGGGAATATTTTGCAGGAAAGTGACCCCAGATGGAAGTTCAGAAATGCAGAGAGAAATGAGCAAGTAATAGGGTAAACATGTGGAAAATCTAAGTGAACATTGATGCTATAAAACAACAATCTCATGGGATTTAAAGTAAATACAAATACACAACATAGCATGCAAATCAGGAGAAATTAAATGAACATAAATTCTAAGATTATTGCATTGTTTGGGAGGCAAGTAAAAGTACTAGGAAATATTAGACATTGGTAAGTCAAGGAGACATTTTGTAATCTTTAAGTAATCACTAAAAAATAGTATGAGGGAGAGGGCAGGCAGCAGAAGCAAGAAAGGTGACAATTCTGCAGCCTGTGGAAAGAAAACCACATTCACAGAAAGACAGACAAAATGAAAAGGCAGAGGACATTGTACCAGATGAAGGAACAAGATAAAACCCCAGACAAACAACTAAATGAAGTGGAAATATGCAACCTTCCAGAAAAAGAATTCAGAATAATGAGAGTGAAGATGATCCAGGACCTCAGAAACAGAATGGAGGCAAAGATCGAGAAGATGCAAGAAATATATAACAAAGACCTAGAAGAATTAAAGAACAAACACCTAGAAGAATTAAAAAACACCTAGAAGAATTAAAGAACAAACACACAGAGATGAACAATACAATATCTGAAATGAAAAATACACTAGAAGGAATCAATAGCAGAATAACTGAGGCAGAAGAAAACATAAGTGACCTGGAAGACAGAATGGTGGAATTCACTGGTGCAGAACAGAATAAAGAAAAAAGAATGAAAAGAAATTAAGACAGCCTAAGGGACCTCTGGGACAACATTAAACACACCAACATTTGCATTATAGGGGTCCCAAAAGGAGAAGAGAGAGAGAAAGGACCAGAGAACATGTTTGAAGAGATTATAGTCGAAAACTTTCCTAACATGGGAAAAGAAATAACCACCCAAGTCCAGGAAACGCAGAGACTCCCAGGCAGGATAACCCCAAGGAGAAACATGCCAAGACACATAGATATCAAACTGACAAATATTAAAGACAAAGAAAAATTACTGAAAGCAACAAGGGAAAAACAACAAATAACATACAAAGGAACTCCCAAAAGGTTAACAGCTGACTTCTCAGCAGAAACTCTACAAGCCAGAAGGGAGTGGCACGGTATTTTTAAAGTGATGAAAGGGAGGAACCTACAACCAAGATTACTGTACCTGGCAAGGATCTCATTCAGATTCAACGGAGAAATCAAAAGCTTTACAGACAAGCAAAAGCTAAGAGAATTCAGCACCACCAAATCAGCTCTACAACAAATGCTAAAGGAACTTCTCTAAGTGGGAAACACAAGAGAAGAAAGGGACCTACAAAAACAAACCAAAAACAGTTAAGAAAATGGTAATAGGAACATATATATCGATAATTACCTTAAACGTGAATGGATTAAATGCTCCAACCAAAAGACACAGGCTTGCTGAATGGATACAAAGACAAGACCCATACATATGCTGTCTACAAGAGACTCACTTCAGACCTAGGGACACATACAGACTGAAAGTGAGGGGATGGAAAAAGATAATCCATGCAAATGGAAATCAAAAGAAAGCTGGAGTAGCAATACTCATATCAGATAAAATAGACTTTAAAATAAAGAATGTTACAAGAGATGAGGAATGACACTACATAGTGATCAAGGGATCAATCCAAGAAGAAGATATAACAATTATAAATATATATGCACCCAACATAGGAGCATCTCAATACATAAGACAACTGCTGACAGCTCTAAAAGAGGAAATCGACAGTAACACAATAATAGTGGGGGACTTTAACCCCTCACTTACACCAATGGACAGATCATCCAGACAGAAAATTAATAAGGAAACACAAGCTTTAAATGACACAATAGTCCAGATAGATTTAATTAATATTTATAGGATATTCCATCCGAAAACAGCAGATTACAGTTTCTTCTCAAGTACACGTGAACCATTCTCCAGGATAGATCACATCTTGGGTCACAAATCAAGCTTTGGTAAATTTAAGAAAACTGAAATCATATCAAGCATCTTTTCTGACCACAACGCTATGAGATTAGAAAGCAATTACAGGGAAAAAAACGTAAAAAACACAAACACATGAGGCTAAACAGTACATTACTAAATAACCAAGAGATCACTGAAGAAATCAAAGAGGAAATAAAAAAATACCTAGGGACGAATGACAATGAGAACATGATGATCCAAACCCTATGGGATGCAGCAAGAGCAGTTCTAAGAGGGAAGTTTATAGCAATACAATCCTACCTCAAGAAACAAGAAAAATCTCAAATAAGCAATCTAACCTTACATCGTAAGGAACTACAGAAAGAAGAACAAACAAAACCCAAAGTTAGTAGAAGGAAAGAAATCATAAAGATCAGAGCAGAAATAAATGAAAAAGAAATGAAACAAAGGCAAAGATCAATAAAACGAAAAGCTGGTTCTCTGAGAAGATAAACAAAATTGAGAAAACTTTAGCCAGACTCATCCAGAAAAAGAGGGAGAGGACTCAAATCAAAAAAATTAGAAATGAAAAGGAGAAGTTACAACGGACACTGCAGAAATACAAAGCATCATGAGAGACTACTACAAGCAACTCTATGCCAATAAAATGGACAACCTGGAAGAAATGGACAAATTCTTAGAAAGTTATAACCTTCCAAGACTGAACCAGGAAGAAATAGAAAATATGAACAGACCAATCACAAGTAATGAAATTGAAACTGTGATTAAAAATCTTCCAACAAACAAAAGTTTGTACTACATTGCTGTACTATTTACAATAGCCAGTTCATGGAAGCAACCTAAATGCCCATCAACAGATGAATGGATATAGAAGGTGTGGTCCATATATACAATGGAATATTACTCAGCCATAAAAAGGATCAAAATTGGGTTATTTGTATAGACGTGGATGGATCTAGAGACTGTCATACAGAGTGAAGTAAGTCAGAAAGAGAAAAAATATATCGTATGTTAACGCATATATGTGGAACCTAGAAAAATGGTACAGATGAGCCAGTTTGCAGGGCAGAAATAGAGACACGGATGTAGGTAACATATGGACACCAAGGGGGGAAAGTGGCGGGTGGGGGTGATGGTGGTGGGATGAATTGGGTGATTGGGATTGACATATGTACACTAATATATATAAGTAGATAACTAATAACAACCTGCTGTATAAAAATTAAAATTCAAAACAAAATAGTATGAGGGTGTTAACTTCTAGCTAATGGAGGGGATAAAAAATATAAAAAATTTAAGTGAAGACAAGAAAGGAATATAGATCAATTGATACAAATGAAAGCACATAGTAAAATGGTAGATTTCAACCCAAATAAATCAGTAGTTATATTAAACTAAATGCTCCAATGAAAAAATTTATGAGAAAGAATTTTTAAGAAAAAACAAAAACCATCTATGCTATGTTGTTTATGAGAGATCTGAATGATTCAAAAAAGTTTGAAATCAAAAGATTGGGAAGAGATAGCTTTAACATTACTGGTTAATTAGAAATTGCTTATCAAAATGCTTATATACATTTTATTCCCTAGTATAGTAGTTTTTGTCATCTATGGCCTGCTCAACACTTGTACTATCAGATTTTTTAAAAACCATCCAGTCTGTTGAATGCATAGTAATGTTTTATTGTGGGTTAAATTTGGATTTCTCTGATTACTAATGTTGTTGAGTGCAAGATCATATGCTTTTTTCAGCCCCTTGGATTTCCTCTTTTGCCTATTTAGATTTTCTGCCATTTGAATTATTTGCCTTTTTTTGTTGGTATATACTAATGAGTTTATTAAACATGCTAGTCTTTTGTAACTTCATGGCTTGAATTTACGTTTTTAATTGTGTTTTTTCATCCAGTCTTCCATAAGAGAATCACATACTGATGACTGATTCAAAGCACAAACCATGGCCTTAGGACAATACCCAACATGCTGGGCTTGTCTCTAAATTGGTGTTTTAACTGAAACTTCATTGGACCATCCACTATTCTGTCAGCTCAGTTACTTCTGGAAGATAAGGGTACATGATAAGACTGGTATATTTCATGGACTTGAGCATGTTACCATATTTCTTTTGCTGTAAAATGAGTTTCTCAGAAGCAGTGTTGTGTGGGATACTGGGAAAGTAAGACATTCTATGAGTTCATGGACAGTGGTTCTGGCAGAGACATTGTGGAGAAGGAAGGCTAATCATACAAGTACACACACATGTATATTTTACACATATGTATATAAATATATATTTACATAAATATAGATTATAGTATATATACTTGTGTGGAATATATACTATTCCAGTAAGAACAAATAATTTTACCTTCATAATGAAAAATATCCAATATAATTAATCTCAGTTTGTCTCCAGATGATGGCTGGTCTCTCTAGGAAATGGTGGACTTTTGGGGTCTCTGATATATTTATATATATGATACACTTATATTCATTTATATAAATATAAATGATATATCATTATAATGATATTTATTATATATTATTATATAATGCATAATATATAATATAATTATTACTATATAATTTTAATGGTTATAATGATATAGTGATTATAATGATTAATAATGATTCTTAAATCTTTTTTTTCTTTTTCTTGCCTTATGACACTGGTTAGGAGCTCCTGTACAATGCTGGGAAAATATGTCTTGATAGAATATTTCTTTTTTTTAACTGAAATATATTTGACATATAACATTGTGTAAGTTTAAGGTGTACAAAATATTGATTTGATATATTTATATATGAATGCCATTGTAGTGCTAGCACCTCTATCACATCAAATAATAATCATTTCTTTTTTTGTGATGGGAACAATTAAGATTTAGTCTCTTAGCAAGTTTGATGATTACAATACAATATTTTTGTCTATATTCACTATACTGTGCATTAGATCTCCAGAACTTATCTACTAATAAAGGCACACTTTCAATGTTCACTGTTAAGTATGATGCTTGTTATATGTTTTTGTAGATATCCTTCACCTTTTAAGAATTTTCCTTCTATTATTAAGTTGCTGAGATCTTAGTTAATCATGAAAAGATGTTGAATTTTATCAAATGCTTTTTCTGCACATCCTAAGATGTTCACATGATAACATCTCTCTAATGTGTTAATGTAGTGGATTTACTGGATGTGTTATCCCTTTTATTTGTGCTCACTTTGGCTTAGCAGTATATTAAGTATTGCTAACTTTGATTTGCTAACATTTGTTTGGGATTCTTACACCTATATTCTTGAGTGAAATTGGTTTGTGCTTTTCCCTTCTATACTGTCAGACTTTGGTACTAAGGCAAAAATGTGTAAATTAGTTGTAAATTAGTGTAAATTAGTTGGGAAGTATTCCTTACTACTCTCTTCCTTGGAACAAAATTGTGAATGGTTGAATTTTTTTCTTCCTTAAATGTTTTGGTGGAATGCACTAGTGAAACCAACTTAGCTTTTCATTATCTTTTTAGAAAGAGTATGAAAGAGTATAAAGTGTTCATTGTTATTCATTAGTGGATATATAATTTTTCAGATTTTTAAACATTTTTTTGAGTTAGCTTTGGTAAGTTGTAGTCTTCTAGGAATTTGTTCATTTTCATATCTTTTCAAGAATTTTGGTATAAAGTTGTTAAAAATTCTCTTATTCAATGCTGAGGCATCTGGATTGCTGTTCCCTTTTCATTTCAAATACTACATATTTGTAGCTCCTCTTTTTTCTTCATTAATTTTGTCAGAGGTTTGTCAGTTTATTAGTCTTTTCAAAAAATAGACTTTTTATTGTTATTGATCCAGTCTGTTTTGTGCTTACTTTGTGTTTTCTCAAATTCTGCTCTGATCTTTATCATTTCCTTCCTTGTACTTTTGTTCGGTATATTTTCTGAGCTTTTTCTAAGCTCTTGAGATAGGTTCTTAGCTCATTTATTATTGGCCTAATTTTCTCTTTGAACAATACAAGGACCTTAGAACATTTCTAATGTATATATTTATGACTATCTATATCTGATTAACTATGACTGATCATACAAGTTTTTGTTTGTTATCATTCACTTAGAATATGTTTGTATTTCGATTGTAATTTTTTCTTTGATCTTTGAGTTAATATATCATTATCATTGTTGATATGTCTATTTCCATTAATAATTCTGTTAATTTCTACTTTATATATACTAATGCTATATTATTATGTGTCTACAAATTTTAGAATTGTTGTATCTTCCTGGTAGATTGAATATTTTACCTTGATTAATATCTCTATGTTTAATAATACCTTTTGCCTTAAAGTCTATTATATTTATTAATTATTAATAGCCACACCAGATTTCTTTTGGTTAGTATGTGCATAACATACCTTTTTCTTTTACCTTAAAATTCTGTACCCCTATGTTTAGATGTCTCTCTTTAAGAGCATATAGTTGGACTTTTGAAATCCAATCTGATATTATTTTAGTGGAAACATTTACTATGTATTTACTCTGTTTACTAAATTACATTTAGTGTAAATACTGATGTATTTAGATTTAAATCTAATATCTTATTTTGTGCTTAAAATTTCCCTCTTATTTTAAAATTTCTGCCTCCCCGCTTCCCCCTCCCCTACTCTTTTGATAAGAGATGTCTGAGTATTTTTAAAAATAATTCCCTTTTCTCTTCTAAGAGTTTGTAAGTTATACGCTCTGACTCTGCCCTGTTGGTGCCTATCCTAGAAATTAAAACATGCATAATTAATTTATCAAGGTATAAAGTTAATCAGAATCTTTACCCTTGTATGGTTTGGACCATACAAGGGCCTTAGAACATTTCAGCATTGTTTACTGCCTCCTTGTATACTTTTATTGTTATTTAGTGTTTATGGCTCATTTTTTAACCCTAGTAGACATTATTATTACTCTTTTGTAAAGGTAAACTTCATTTGTATTTGTCCAAATAGTAGCCATTTTCCTTCTTTTCCGTTTTTTTTGGCAACTCTGACCTTCCATCTGTGATTACTTTCCTTCCACATCATGCACATCTTTTAGGATTTTTTTTCCAGTAAGGGACTTTTAATAAGCTCTCTTGGATTTTGGTTTTAAATGTCTTCATTTCACCTTAGTATTGAAAGATACTTTTGCAGGGTTTCATATTCTAGGGTGACCATTATTTTCTTTCATCAATTCCATTGATCAATTTCATCAATGGAAAACAGCATTCCATTCTTTCTGACTTCTAGTGGTGCTGATGAGAAATCACCTGTGACTCTAACTGGCATTCTTTTGAAGGTAATCTGCCTTTTTACTTTGGTTGCTTTAAGATTTTCTCTTTTTTCATTTTTCTTAAATTCACAATGATGTACCTGTTGTGAATTTCTTGTTATTTATCATGCTTGAAATTCATTGGATCTTTGAATCTGTGGATTAATGCTTTTATCAGTTTTGGAAAATTTTCAACCATTATGTGCTGCATATTCTTACTCTTCTATCCTTATGCGTCTTATTAGATCAAGTGTATGGTAGACCTGATTACTATTTCCTCCTCACCTTTTCACTTATTTACTATATTTCCATGTTTTTCTCTCACTGTGCTGCATTATGAATAATTTCTTCAGACTTATCTGCCAGTCCACAAATTTTTTCTTCTACTCTGACCAAATGGCTACCAAGGGTATCCACTGCAGTTTTCATTTCAGTTCATTTCAGTTATTGTATTTTTTATCTCTAGAATCTGTATGATTCTTTTTCAAATATACTGTTTCACTTCTTATTATTCCTTATTCTCTGTAGTTTAAAAATCTATCACTTATTAATTTAAATAGTGAATGTAATTGTTTCAAAATACGTCTATGATATTTCTGTATTTGGGATGTGAGCGTGTTCTTTGTTGTTTTCCTGGTACATACTCGTGTCACCTTTGTTCTTAAGTTCCTGATACCATTGACTGGTCAGTCACTGACCTTGAAAAATGACTTGAGGGCTTTCCCAGAGGCCAAGGATGAATGTACCCTTCTCCAGTGAGGTTTTTCATTTGTTCCTGCCAGAGATTAGGGGACATTATCAGCTGAGAATCATCGCAAGTCAGTTCACAACCTGAGGCTCCTTGGTCAGCCCAGACTTTGTCTGCTTGGATAGTAAACTCACATAAGGACTAATCTTTAGGCACTAGAGTTACAGAGTCTTCTTTTTGCCTCCCCTTTCCTTTCATTTTAAATTTATTATTCTTTTCAACATTAAGACATTCCTGAGCCTATCTCCCCTTACAATAGGTATTTAGCCTTTTGGGGTCCCAGTTCAGTATAAACAGAATCTCTCTTAAGTCTTACCACTTTAGGGATTTCATGAGACTTAACTTCTGTCCCCTTTTCCCCATACAGCCTCTGAAATCCAAGTATGTGGCACTAACAGATGCCTTTTATGGGCAAGCAGCTTTGGTTCTGATAGCTAATAGTTCACTAACCTCTCTGTTACAGGCTTTCATCCAAAAATTAGCCTCGAGGTTCCTCGGTGTTTCTAACATTATTCTTGTGTTTTCCCCCTGGCATTTTTCATTGTTCTTGATGAGAGAGTTGTGACACAAAACTCAGCATTCCATAATCAGAAGCCATAAAGTGTCCAATCAGTTTTTATGGAATCTTATTCTAAATTATGAATGGATAGCCAGTGGTCACCAGATATTTGAGAAAGAAATATTATATGAATGATAGAGAATAAAACAAACAAAAAGAAAAGGTAATTTGGTAGAAACAAATTATGCAGAGAAAAATAAATTAACCTTGTCCCCACTATCATTATCTTTTTATCCTTAAAGAGATAAGATACTGAATCCGTAAAACAAGAACAAGATGCTATTTTAAAAGAACACTGGAGAATAAAACAAGAGCTCTTGAAAGTTAAAAAAATAATGCTAGCAGAAGTGAAAAAATTGCTATAAAAATTTGAGACTTAAAATGGAGAGAATCTTTCATAAAGTAAAACAAAAATAGAATAGAAAATAGGAAAGAGAGAGAGACAAGATAAGAAAATTAGAGTATTAAAATCATTCAGTAGCTTCCTAAGAAAGTATTCATAGGAAATACAATTTGGGAGACTTACAGTCCTTATTCTACATTTACTTAAAAAAAAAATTAATTTATTTATTTATTTATTTTTGGCTGCGTTGGGTCTTTGTTGCTGCACATGGGCTTTCTCTCGTTGTGGCAAGCGGGGGTTACTCTTCGTTGCGGTGCATGGGCTTCTCATTGTGGTGGCTTCTCTTATTGCAGAGCAGGGCTCTAGGCATGCGGGCTTCAGTAGTCGTGGCACATGGGCTCAGTAGTCGTGGCTCGCAGGTTCTAGAGCGCAGGCTCAGTAGTTGTGGCGCATGGGCTTAGTTGCTCTGCAGCATGTGGGATCTTCCTGGACCAGGACTCGAACCCATGTCCCCTGCATTGGCAGGTGGATTCTTAACCACTGTGCCACCAGGGAAGCCCTGCATTTACTTTTAATATTCTAGGTTGGCATTTATCTTTCAAATTTGGGGTTGTAAATAATTTTCTCTCACAGTTACAGTTAATAATGCATTTGCAGATTTTTGCTTCCTATTCCTGTGACTTTTGGATCTGCTGGCTTAAATGTCTTTCTAAGGGAGGAATGATTCCTCAGGGAATGCAAAAGTGGCTCCATTATTATGGGAACTGAGACTGCCATGTAGTCATTTGGGGCTCTTCATGCCTCTGCGTCAACAGGGGAAGAGCAGATTACTGATCTGGTTGAACTAACTGATCTCAGTATCAAATTGCTGCTATACAATGGGGTGAAGGAGGACCATGTCTGAACCCAGGGGATTCTCTGAAGTGCATCTTAGCAGTTGTATAACTAGTTTAATGAAGATTGACACACCCACAAAGGCAAAACCATTAAGGACTGGGACAGTTCAGGAATGAAAATCTGAATCACTTCACCAGGTCAGTACCTTGACAAGGCAAGGTGCTGACTGAAGACAAGAAGATCATAGAATGGGTAGTAGAAAAATGAATTTTAAAATATCAACTCAACTCATGAATTTTTAAGAGTCAAGAATCATGCAAGGAAGGTGGGTAGTGCTTACTTTTATAACTGGAAGCTGGATTGTCATGGAATAGAGTTCTTATGGAATGTTTTTGAAAATCCTATCCAAAGGAACTCAGGGCAAAAAATTAAAGCAAAGTCAAAAAGCAAATGTCAAGCTGAGAGATTAAATATTATAAAGGGAAAATCTCCCTAATATATAAAGATCAAGAGGAAAAAAACCTTTAAAAATCTGGTAGAAAAATGGACAAAAGACATGTAAGGATAGTTCACAAAAGATAGGCAAAAGGCCTTTAAATATTTGAAGACATCCAACTTCACTAATAAGAAAAATGCATTGAGATACCATTTCTCACCTATCAGCTTAGAAGAATCCACTCTGTTGGCAAGGCTGAGGGGAAACAGGCATTATTATATAACCCCTCTCAAGGTAAATTTGACAGTACCTAATAAAATTACATATACATTTACCCTTTGACTCAGCAATTCCACTTTTAGGAAATTATCCTGAAGGTACATCTCTAGCAATATGAAAAATCATAGGTACAAGGTTTTTCATTATGGCATTATTTGTAATAGCAAAATATAATCTATATTAATATATATTATATTGATATTTATATACCAGCATAAGTTAATAATGGGGCAAACCCTAAAGTTGAATAAAAAAAGAAACAAACCTAATTGGATATCAAATTACATAATCACAGAGAAAATTTTAATTCAATTAATTTTTACACATAGTATTCTGAAAATACAACCTTTTTTTGCCTAAGAACAAAAAGCACTAGAAAAGAATCTTAAATTTCACTTAGTAGGTTTGCTGTTAGTAATGGTTGTAGTCATAATTTCAGAACTATTTTGTGTATATGAGAGAAGTACAAATATGGAAGGAGAAAGAGGAAGAATACCCAGGATGCTGGATTTTAATTGGTGGTATCAGTGTGAGCTCACAATTTTAAAAAGGCATAGAAAGCAGTGACTCCCTAGGAGCAATAAGCAAACACAGTGCCTGGATCAGGGCTTCTAAATACCATTCCTCAGTAAAAGAAACCAGAGCTCCTTAGAGAATGGTTAGTTCCAGGTCTAGAGTGCAAAAGTGTAAGGTGAGCCTGGAATATCTTGCTGCACCCCAAAGCAAAAAAGTGTTTCCCAAATCACAGCAACACAGGACACAGGATCCAGCTTGAAGACGATCCCAGTAGCCAAGGCTGATACAACTTGAGCATCAAAGAAGATGTGGCACATATATACAATGGAATATTACTCAGACATAAAAAGAAACGAAATTGAGATACTTGTAGTGAGCTGGATGGACCTAGAGTCGGTCATACAGAGTGAAGTAAGTCAGAAAGAGAAAAACAAATACCGTATGCTAACACATATATATGGAATCTAAGAAAAAAAAGGTCATGAAGAACCTAGGGGTAAGACGGGAATAAAGACACAGACCTACTAGAGAATGGACTTGAGGATATGGGGAGGGGGAAGGGTAAGCTGGGATGAAGTGAGAGAGTGGCATGGACATATAGACACTACCAAACGTAAAATAGATAGCTAGTGGGAAGCAGCCGCATAGCACAAGGAGATCTGCTCGGTGGTTTGTGAGCACCTAGAGGGGTGGGATAGGGAGGGTGGAGGGAGGGAGACGCAAGAGGGAGGAGATATGGGAGCATATGTATATGTATAACTGATTCACTTTGTTATAAAGCAGAACCTAACACACCATTGTAAAGCAATTATACTCCAATAAAGATGTTAAAAAAAAAAGAAGAATTCTGGTTATAGACTATAAGATATCTGAATGTTTTTTTTAAAAAGAAAAAGGAAGAGGCTTGGGCTAGACCTTTGAGAATGGATTCAATTTAAATAGATGGAGAAGAAAGGTGGTTTAGTCAGTATGAACAAAAGAAGGAAGTGAGGGCATAATTCAGGAGCTCGGAGTTGCGGGGGCAGTTGGTCCAGCTAGGTTGTCAGGGACACATAGGGATCAGTAAGTGTAAGATTTGGTAGTTTAGACCATCCATGCCAATCTGAAGATTAGACTTCGAGTGCGGTGGCAATGGGGAGCCGCTGTAAGTTTTTGAGCAGAGGAGTTGTATGAGGAAATGACGGAATAGGTGTTTTGGGGAGATGACTGGCAGCTAGATGGAGGCAGGGAACAGAGGGATGGCAAGCAAGGAGGTCAGCGAGGAAGTCTTTGCAGAGGTGCTGGGGGCCTGCAAAGAGCCTGGAAATGGATAAGGATAAAAATGGCTGAAATTTAAAAAAGCATTTCAGAGGATAAATAGACAGAACTTATTCCTCTGATAAGGGACAAGGGAAGAGTCAGTGGCTCTGAGTTTCTGTGCTGAAGGGTAGAAGGACGATGATGGAGCTGAGCTAAATATGAAGAGCAGAGAATTGAGTTTTGATATATGTTGCACTGGTTTTGAATATAGTGACTGTGAACCAATAGCATTTTGATGTTTACAAACCTCAAAAAGGTCGAGTGTCCCACTTTGGGGGTGGTATTGCTGGGCTTTCTCTGTCAGCTTGATCTCTTACAGAGCTCAGGTGAAAGCAGGGCTCTGGTGTTTTCCTGAAGCTGCTGCCAGTGATAGGATTTTGTACTGCTTCACAGACAATGCTCAGAACCATGTCCCTGTGGAATCCCAGTGGGCTACTCTGAGTGAGTATAACATCACCTCCTGGTTAGGCCAGAAAAGAATTTTCAAGACATAACTCGAGGCGGGGGGCTCCCACGTATGAAATTGCTCTATCATCCCTGCAGTGACGCTTGAATGAGGGGACTCTGCTTTGTGGCTGTCTGGCTTCATCAGAGGATGGCTGCCCTCTTCACCCACCCAGTGCTCTCGCTTGGCTAGAGGAAGCCTGTCCTGAGCTCTCATAGTGAACAGGCTTCCCAGGCAGCCTTCCTCCCCTGCACTCTTGGCATTCACATGGCATGGCCATAAATTATGCCCAGCGTGTTCATTTTCAGTTTAACTGTGTTCTCATCCCAGAGGAGTAACTAA
The DNA here is from genome assembly GCF_025265405.1 of Mesoplodon densirostris. NCBI lineage: Eukaryota > Metazoa > Chordata > Mammalia > Artiodactyla > Ziphiidae > Mesoplodon > Mesoplodon densirostris. The sequence goes on along the minus strand of NC_082662.1, from coordinate 125,818,498 downwards.
TGGCGTCAAGTTACTGATGTGAAAAAAGCCTGCCGCTACAGTGACTATGGATTAATGAAATAGCAGTCGTGGAGGCTGGGGCAGCAATAAATTGTCAGCCACCGGTGATGTGGATTTTAAATTATATTCTCCATCTCCTTTCCCCTTCTCCAAAATTATTTAGCTGTAGAGTTGTTTGGTAGATGTTTACCGTTGCTTAAATGTTTGCTTTCTATTAGAAGTTGGTGCAGGCTGGGCCCCTTCCTTTAAAGGGGCTTTTCTCAGAAAACTGGAGGTGGGCTGAGAGGGATTTAAAAGCCTATCATGCTTTCTCTAGGAGGCGTGAAGGCAAATCTCTTAATCTAGGATCATCACTGACTGATAACTTTCATTCAGAAAATTGGCAAACATGGGGCTCTATCAGTGAACTCTGCTCATTTGGCACGTAAGTTACTACCTCTACCTTCTGTTATGGCCTTTTTCTTTTCCTAATGAGTTAAAAATTAGGAACCAATACAATTCACAGGGTTTTTGAAAGGCAGCAAGTCTATTTTTCATTAGATGAAGGACCCCAGGGAATCCACTGATGGGCCGTAGGGAGTTCAAGAATCCCTGATCCTACAAGCAAATGTGAACAAGCAACTTGCTCATATGTATATGTTTTTCTAGAAGGAAGGTCTGTGGGTTTCATCAAATTCATTAAATGTTCCATAACACCAAGATAGCTTAAGGGCTGCCATGGGGGACTGCATAAATGTCTACAACGTCTTTCTCTCCCAAGATCTATGTCCTTGTAATAGACTTTGTGGCTCCTCTGACTGAGAGAAGTCTATCCACGCTTGATTCTGGGCTGGCACTGTGATTGGCTTTGGCCCATGGGAGATTAGTAAATGTGATCCAAGCAGATTGGAAAAGTGCTTGCACTTTGGGGCTTGCCTACTTACTGTTCCTGGAACCCTGCTGCAACGTCAACAAGACTGGGCTAGCCCAATGAGCTACATGGCCCCAGTCACCCTTGTTTCCCCAGCTGACCCACCAGCAACTGCAGACAGTGAGTGTGCCCAGCTGAGACCAGCCAAGCCAAGGTCTATGGATTTCATTAAAATCACTAAATGTTCCATAATGCCAAAAGAGTGTAAGGGCTGCTATGGTGGACTGCATACACGGCCACAACTTCTTCCTCTCCACACATCCATGCTCTTGCATTGGGACTTTGCAAGGGCAGGGGTATGTGGAGCCTGGGCCAAACCAGAAGCAATTGTCCAGCCAAATTGCTGACATACAGAATAGTGAACAAAATAAGTGTTATTTGGGGATAATTTATTATGCAGTAAAAACTGATACAAATACTATATCACACAGTGTGCATTTTGAGGATGAGGGGCACACCTTATTCAGTCTTTATATCTCTTTTTCCTAAAAACACAATAACCATTCAATATGTATTTGTTGAATTGGGTAGAACTGGTCTCTCAAAAAGACAGATTCAGCCACTTTCTCAAGGTCATAATAAATCAGGAGAGATCCCAGAGCATCTAACTAACTCCAGGCCTCAGTTTCCTTACTTATAAAATGGGCTTCAAAACACCTACCTTGTTGGGCTGCTGTGGCTATTAGAGGTACTGTGTGCTTTAGAGGTGCCTGATGCTTGATGGACAGTAGCCCGAGCCAAGCAAGCTGATGAAACGGCTGCAGAACTTAGCAGCATGCGGGAGATCAGGCACGTTTCAGTGATCACAGTGACCACCAGGTGCTCACGTGGATTCCAGTTTCTAGGCGTCAGCTTTCTCTGCTGCAAAATGAGGTTGGTTCCTTCTGGCTCGACCAGACGTCCATGTGTCATTTGGACATGGCTGCTGCCGCAGTGCGGCCACGTGGCCGGAGGACGTGCCACTCCTTCTGGGGTGGTGGGGGAAGCTCCTGAGTTGCTGCTCTGGATTCTGCCTTCACTCCCTGTATCTCATTTTCTTGCTTGTAAAAGAAGGTGTGGGTGACAGGAAGTTCTCTGAGAATCCTGTCAGCTGCAGGAATCCAAGGGCTTCAGTAATACTACTGGAGTCTTCTCTAAGCCTGAGGTACTAAACTGCTCACAGGATCCCAGAGCCATGAAAGGAGTTATTATTTGCTAGAGGAAAAGAAAAGGTTTCTGTATTTGTCTAAAGCAGAAAGTAGAAAAGCAGGCCGTAGAATTGGGGGATAATAGTAAGAAAAAAGAAAAGAAAGCAAACCTGATTTGAGCTGGGATGTTAGAACCCTGCTTCCTGCAGGATAATGGAGCCCCATGCTATTAGATCACAGGGTCGAACCTTAGACATAGAGATTTATAGAAGAAAATTCCCCTCCGAAAAGCATGACATACACAAAGCGTTATAAAATGCTCAGAATGAGTTACACAAAGAGCCATGAGACATATGAAAAACAGTTTTTTTTTCCCCATTAAGACCTCCTGTCCTTTTCTAATAAAACCTAACATGACGTCTTTCTAGGATTTAAGAGTAAAACTTCTTGTGTTGGAGATGTATTTGGAAGTGAATAATGGACACACATACCGTTTACCGCAAGCAGTGAAGACATCTGAAAATCGTGCTTCCTGCCAAAGTGGACATTAAGTTTTTGCTTGGAAGCAAATATGAAAACATTGATTTTTATCCAACTATCCCTCCGTTTATCTAAGGAGAAAGTTACAACTTATTCTGTTATGCTTTTAATAGGATTTTCTATCTTTAATGCTGAGATCTTAAACATTACCAACGAGTAAGCAAAGAAAACAATTACCAGATGGCATTTTCAACGAAATTTTTTATATTTATTATAATTGTGCTTGTCTACAACTAAAGATTCATGTGGTGTGCAAACCATATGTCTGACTTTATTTACCAAAGTAAATACAGAACAGCATTTCCAATAGGGGAGGTTCACACAACAAACAAAATATAGAGTGTGTGACCTCAATAAGGCATTCAATAAAGGTATCAATAAAGGTATACGCTGTCTCTCCCTCTATGGGGGTTCCCTTAGGGTGCTCTGATGTTGGCATCACATTCTTCTAAGAGCAGAATCAAATCTTCAATCAGGCTGTGCTCCCTGCCATGTGTCACTCTCATAATATCAAAAGCCTAAAGGGAAAAGAAAGAAGACAGATTAGAACCCCAAATTAGGCAGGTCCCTGCCTGCTCCTCGTCTTTTCCCATGACATCAGGAGCCCGAAGAAACCCAGAGTCTGCAGTGTGAGCAGCACAGTAGTTCTCCACACTAGCAATGAAGTGACAAGGGTGATTTTGTAATGTGGTGCTTGGAAAGCAGACTTAGTACTTGAGTCATGCTGGGCCTGGTGTCCAACAATAATCTTCAGGGATTATTATAGCTTAAGTTTGGTGTAGGTAAAGAGGTTTAAGACGAGTTACTAAAATGATTAAGTAATATTAAAGAACTACTAGGCTGCTATCATCTTAAAATATAATTTTCATTTTTGCATGCTGCATTTAATTCTCATCTATATGCACTGTGATACATATAATGTATACATATAATTTTTGTATTCATGTCATATGACATTATAACATTGGCATGTTGACAGTCCCTGCCTTCACTCCCCATGTTCAATCTTCACTAAATCTTGCCAATTCTACCTCCAAAATATTTCTGAAATCTGGATGGGTTTGTGACCACTTCAGTAATAGAGTGTGATGGAATTAATGCTACTGACTTCCAAAGTTAGGTCAGAAAGGCCATGCAACTTTGCCTTGTTCACTAGTATATCTGCTCCTGGAACCATGAGATTCCGTGCTGTGAGGAAGCCCAAGCCACATGGGGAAGCCAAGTGGAGATGCTCTGGTTGATAGTCCTAGCTGAGTCCATCTTTAAAGTCATCCTAGCCTAGACACCAGAAATGTGCATAAAGAAGTCTCCAGATGATTTCAGCCATCAGCCAGAAGATAGCCAGATTCCAGTCTTCCCAGCTGACACTGTGGAAAAGAGGCATTATGGAAAGGAAGCAAGCCATTCCTCTTGTGATCCGTTTGAATTCCTGACTCAAATCATCTGTGAGCATAATAAAAGGATGGTTATTTTACTCTGCTAAGTTTTGGGATGGTTTGTTATCGAGCAATAAATAGCCAGAATATCCTCAAAAATATTTTTGCAATAAATTAGAGATAAACAGTATCATCCTGCACTGCCCAAACTGAGGGCTCCCCAGCGGGGTGGGGGGGCACCAGACCCATTGTCTTCAATATGAATGTGCCTCGAGAGATAGATAGGTAAAGAGACTTTGGGGGCTGTTAAGCATCCAGAAAAGCACCTGCCTCTCAGTTCCACGCTCTCAGCCTTGGCTGCACAGTAGTATCAACTGGGGGCTTTCAAAGGTACCAGTGCCCAAACCCCACACATGGTCAACTGAAGCCTATTCTCTGAGGGTGAGGCCTGGGCTCAGGAGATTCTAACGTGCCCTCAGGGTTGAGAACAACTGATACAGTAAGCTCTCACCAAATAATAAAAACGATTTATTATTCAGTGGTGACATAGCCAACATAATTACCATTTTACTGGCTGTGTACAATTCTACTCTTAGAAATTTAGATCACTACCAATTTTTTGTTATGATGTAGCTCTTCTAGCATAGGACTTTTTTGCCTTTGCTGAATATTTGCTTAAGATAAATCTCTGGAGGTGGGATTCTTGGGTATGAATCTCTTTAAAGCCATAGAGACTTTAGAGCTGTGGAGCACCTCTTCATTCTACTGGGTGTTCAGGGCTAGGAGTGCTTTTGGGCTGTGTTCCTGGCCTTTTGGCCTCTTTAAAAAATGTTCCCGGGTTTCCCTGGTGGCGCAGTGGTTGAGAGTCCGCCTGCCGATGCAGGGGACACGGGTTCGTGCCCCAGTCCGGGAAGATCCCACATGCCGCGGAGCGGCTGGGCCCGTGAGCCATGGCCACTGAGCCTGTGCGTCTGGAGCCTGTGCTCCACAACGGGAGGGGCCACAACAGTGAGAGGCCCACGTACTGCAAAAAAAAAAAAAAAAAAAAAAAAAAAAAATGTTCCCTTTAGCTGGGATAAAGGAAAACAGGCAGACAGACGGGGTCTAGATTTAGCTGCTGAGAGGGAAAAAAAGGGAAAGGCCCACCACCTCAGGCTCTGGTGTCCCAGCCTGGAAAAGAGCTCTGCCCGTGGAGTTGGCTGTAATCCTGCACTGGCAGGCCCATCACCTGTGACATCCCATCTGGAAAACCAGAAGGGGGCTGTGATGAGTCAGGGCCGTGAGGATTTGGTTCTTAGTAACCTGAGTGGTTCTGCCCTGTGGGTGCAGAGCATCTGCAAGCAAATCCCGAGGTGCAGTGGGGCAGGGTGAGGGGTGTTCGAGACCGAGGGGAGGAGTTGGGAGTAGCCTCCACCTTGGAGGCAGCCAAGCTCGGTGAGATGTCTCTGGGCAGAAGATCAACAACAAATGTTTGATGCCATTCAGGGAACAAATGTCTCCTGTCTCCCTCCCGCCCCATTCCCCCAGGTCCTCTGTTGTTCTAGACATCTCAAGGTCCCAGGCAGGGGCCTGCATGAGAGCGCAATTGTAAAAAGAGACTGGAGAGATACTTCGAGCCCTTCATGGGAAATTCTCTCACTCGAAAGCTGCTTAGATGTTCTCTTCCCTTCCACTCGACAGAGGGCCAGCTGTACTTGTGATCTGACAGAGGAGGGTGAATGGGCCAGAGCATCACCTGAAAAGCTCTTTGCAGAAAGAGAAATAGTGCTCCTCCAAGCCCCACGGACAGGTCGGCTGGAGAAAGGCCTGCCTGACCTGTGAGGGCTCTCGCCCTTCCGGCCCCTCACAGCTCTCTGCTGGGTTAGGGCCTGGCCTCGTTTCTCAGGAGAACTCCCAGACCAGCTTCTCTGTGTCCTCCTGTTTTATTTCTCCAGGTTCCTCATCTGGAGAATGTTCTGTGCTTCTCAGGGACTTGACTCAGAGGCTACATGACAGTCATCTTCATACCACTCTGAAGGGTAAGGTCGATCTGCATGTTTCAGACGTATTATAGCTCCAGCTTCCTTCCTCGCTGCCTTTCTTCCAGTCATACGTTTCACTGTCTCCTCCCTTCCAGCTTTAAGAATAAGGCCTACTCCTCAAGAGACAAAGTTAATTGTGGCTGATCTGGAGTCTTCCTGTTCATTCCTGCTCATCCCACAGCACGGCAGGTGCCTGAGTATCAGAAGGAGGCTTCCGGCCCTGCAACCCTTCACGAACTGCAGAGCCACAGCCAGGAAAGGAAGCCACCTGGCCTTCCCCAGGCCTCACTTCCATACCTCCCAGCCTGCTTCCTTGCGGGAGGGCCATAAAGACCATCTGGTGCAATGTCCTCATACTTGGCCTGAGAGGGAGCCCAGGGTGAACCCAGTGTTCATTCCATGACTGCACTGTGCAGCCTCCACCTGCAAACAGTCTTCAGTGACCAAGGAGAGGGCCTGGAGGGTCTCTGAGGTCTCTGAGGTCTCTGGCTTCTGAGACACCCTGAGGAGCCATGAAGGTCTTCCTAGTCAAGATGCTGCTGGTTGTGACCTACGATCTCTTATTTGGTGGTGAATGCAGCACCGGTAGCAAACATGGGGCGGGGGCAACCCCTGGGTGTGCATGTGTAGGATTTGAGAGACTAAGATTAGAGGATCCTATCCACAGGGGTGGCTAGAAGCAGAGAGGAAATGGGCATAGCTGGGAGCAGAGGACCACACTGAAGAGACTGGAAAAATCCATCCCATTTGTCTAGAAGGGAAAACCAAGTATAAACAGGATTAACAAGTAAACACTGTAATGTTCTCTGAGTGATGGGTGGGGTAGAAGAGAAAAGGAGAGAAAGAAAGAAATAGGATTTAGTAATGTGCAAAATATGGTGATGACTATGTTCTGCATGTGTGTGCGTGCATGCGTGTATGTGAGAGTAATCTGGCAGGTTGAGTATACAGGACGGGAAGCCAAAACTCAGACTTGGTCCGGCGGGACGTCTGGTCCTTGTCTTGGACATCACCTGGGCCTACAGGTGAGCTGGGGCGGCAGTTCTCAGCAATGTAGGAAGGGAAGCCCTATGTAGCTGTCGGCACAGGCTGCCTCTGCCCCTCAGCCCAGCAAGAAGATGAGGAGGTCTTTTTTCCCCCCAAAACAAAGTTGCAGTAAATCTCTGACAAACCAGGACAATTGTTTCCTGTAGCTCTGTGTCTCCCTTCTCTCAGCCCCTCCCAACTGCCACACATGCACATGTCAGAGAGAACAATTTTGATTTAATTTCCTGCAGCAATATGTAAAACAGATTAAGGAAATAGAAAATCAGAGCCAGCCTGTGCTGGGAAACGCTTATCTCTTTCCATTAAATTTTATTTTTTTAATGGTAGCATTTAAAAAGAGCCTGCCTGTAATCTTCCACAGAGGACCTATTTGAAGCCTTCAAGGGGCCGTTGCTGCCCCCCCCACCCCCGCCGCCGTGTACTGACTCTAAATGTCACACGAGAAATGGAAGCACAGATTGTCTGCCACGTGACGGGCATGGCTCACTCAGGAGTAAAGATAGTGTCTTTGAAAGATCGGGTCCCCAGAACTTATTTCAATCTCATCACAGCTTTTTTTTTTTTTAAGTAATTGTAGAATTGTGGGTCATATATTAAATAAAATGAATGAAATTATGATTTAAAGTTGAAAACAATATAGCTTTCTTACTAAATTTTAAGAAAAATATATTAAGCTTATCAAGGATCTCATATACTCTCTACCAAAAGCCTGAGGGAATCCAATAATGACTTCTCCAAGCAGGATTTAAATATGGATATAAATCAGAGGGAAAAGAAATGTATGCATGAGCCAAACCTCTGGAATCAGATCACAAGAGGGGAAAATGCAGGCAAGTTTTCTTCCTCTGCCCACCTCAGGATGAAAGCAGAGCAGAGGGGTGGGAGGTTGTGGGCGTGAGCTGGGGCATCCAAAGCAGGACATGTAAGAAGACAGACCTACGACCCATCAAGCAGCTCCAGAGCCACGACAGCCCTTCACAAGGGGCAGCAGGAAATCCCAAAGGCTTGGATGACCTTCCTGAGCTCACAGCACCCCTGCTGACGCCACTGTGCTCTACACCTTGTACAGAATCCACTGGAAGGACCTGTCCTCCTGGGAGGCAAGATTCCTTAAAGAAAAGATCTATCCATTCATACACTAAATATCGGCTAAGCAGCTGTCATGAATAAGACTTGGTCCTTACCCTGGGAGGAGCTCTGGCACAGCCAGAAATCAGGGTTCTAGCAGGACAGTGTGTGATAAAGGGAGATGTAAGGTGCTGGGGTTCCAGAGGAGAGACCCCAGAAGGGGTTACAGACGTGGTGAGCTCAGGTCTGTGCCTTCCAGTGGGAGTAGCTATTCCAGAAAGAGTTGCTGTTGTGTTGTTATGTTTAACTAATCAATCGATCCAATGCATATTTATTGAGCACCTGAGAGACCCTGAAGACATCATGTCTCCTCCCTGAGCTCTGGTTTCCTCACTTGAATAACGAGAAGATTGGACTAGATAAATTCTATGGACAAACCAAGTCCCAGACACAGAGCTAGGAGGTGCAGGTTTGGTTTCATTTCAAAATGTGTTATTGATTTCTAATTTAACTCCACTGAGGTCAGAGAATTTACTTTGTATGACAGGAATCCTTTTACATTTATTGAGACTTGTTTTATGGCCCAGAATATGGTCCTTCTTGGTATACATTCTGCGGGTACTTGAAAAGAAGTGTATTTTGCTACTGCTGGGTGGAGTTTTATAAATGTCAATTTGATCCTGTTGTTGAATTCTTCTATATCCTTGCTGGTTTTCTGTCTAGTTGTCCTGTCAGTAGTTGACAGGGAGTGTTGATGTCCCCAGTTATACTCGTATCCATAAGTCTATTATCTACTTCTTCTTTTAGTTCTATCAGTTTTTGTTTCCCGCATTTTGCAACTGGGTTGTTTGGTGCATACACATTTAGAATTGCTATGTATTCATGGTAAATTGACCTTTTTTTCCCATTATATGATGTCCTTCTCTGTCTTTAGCAACATTTTCTTTGTTGTAAAATCTACTTTATCTGATATTAATATAGCCACTCCAGCTTTCTTTTGATGAATGGTGTTTTCATGATAACATCTTTTTCCATCGTTTTACTTTCAACGTGTCTATATCACTATATTTAAAGTGAGTTTCCTATAGACAGCATATAGTTGGGTCATTAGAAAAATCCATTCTAATAATCTCTGTTATTTAATTAGTATATTTTAGACATTTATTTTTTTACATAGATCACTTGCATAATTAATGTGGTTATTCATATATTAGGGTTTTAAGTTTGCCACTTAAATTTTTTTCTGTTCTGTTTTTTTCTTTTTTGCTTCTATTTTCTTTTTCTTGCATTTCTGGTGGATTACTACTTTTTTTAGAATTCTGTAATGTTTTTGAGTGTATTTGTTTGTGTGTGTATATATATATATATATATATATATATATATATATATATATATATAGACATAGACATATAATTGTTGAATATAATTGACCTAAATATTTCCACTATACATTTAGAACCACAGGAGACAGTGTTATAAATTTTGTTTCAACATGTCAAAGATTATCTTAAAAACTTAAGAGGAGAATGAAAGTCTACTTTACTTACCCTTACTTTTGCCTACCATGTTCTTTCTTCCTGATGTTCAAAGATTCCTGCCTTTATTATTTACTTTCTGTTTAGAGAATTCCTTTAGCTATCCTTTTAGAATAGGTCTGCTGGTGACAAATTCTCTTACTTTTCCTTCATCTGAGAATGTTTTGATTTTCCCTTAACTCTTGAAGGCTATTTTGCTGAGTATCGGTTTTTGGCTCAACAGTTCTTTTCTTTCAGTGCTTGAAAAATGTGCCACTTTCAACTGGCCTCCATGTTTGTTTGTTTGTTAATATTTATTTATTTGGCTGTACCAGGTCTTAGTTGTAGCATGCGGGATCTTCAATACTGTGTGCGGGATCTTCACTGCAGCACACAGGATCTGTTCTTAGTTGCCGCATGTGGGATCTTTGTTGTGGCATGCGGGATCTAATTCCCTAACCAGGGATCGAACCCAGGCCCCCTGCATTGGGAGCAGAGAGTCTTAACTGCTGGACCACCAGGGAAGTCCCTGGCCTTCATGGTTTTTAATGAAAAAGCCACTGTAACTCAAATTGTTTTTCTCCTATAAGCAAGATGTCATTTTTCTCTTGCTGCTTTTTAAAAAAATTTTTTTAATTTTAAAAATTTTTTGCTGTGTTGGGTCTTTGTTGCTGCGCACGGGCTTTTCTCTGGTTGTGGCGAGTGGGGGCTACTCTTGCAGTGTGCAGGCTTCTCATTGTGGTGGCTTCTCTTGTTGTGGAGCATGGGTTCTAGGCGTGTGGGCTTCAGTAGTTGTGGCACGCGGGCTCAGTAGTTGTGGTGCACAGGCTTAGTTGCTCTGCAGCATTTGGGATCTTCCTGGACCAGCGCTCGAACCCGTGTCCCGTGCATTGGCAGGCAGATTCTTAACCACTGTGCCACCAGGGAAGCCCCTCTCTTGCTGCTTTTAAGATATTTGTGTTGTCTTTAGTTTTCAGAAGTTTGTCTAGGATGAGTCTTGGTGGGCATTTCTTTGGATTTTTCTTATTTGGATTCACTTAGTTTTTTCTTTTTCCTTTAAGTTCTTGTAGGTTTTTAAAAATTTTTATTATTTTTTTATACAGCAGGTTCTTATTAGTCATCAATTTTATACACATCAGTGTATACATGTCAATCCCAATCTCCCAATTCATCCCATCACCACCCTCACTCCCCCGTGGCTTTCCCCCCTTGGTGTCCATACGTTTGTTCTCTACATCTGTGTCCCTATTTCTGCCTTGCAAACCGGTTCATCTGTACCATTTTTCTAGATTCCACATATATGCATTAATATACGATATTTGTTTTTCTGACTTACTTCGCTCTTTATGACAGTCTCTAGGTCCATCCACGTCTCTACAAATGAACCAATTTCGTTCCTTTTTATGGCTGAGTAATATTCCATTGTATATATGTACCACATCTTACTCCATTCATCTGTCGATGGGCATTTGGGTTGTTCCATGACCTGGCTATTGTAAATAGTGCTGCAATGAACACTGGGGTGCATGTGACTTTTTGAATTATGGTTTTCTCTGGGTATATGCCCAGTAGTGGGATTGCTGGGTCATATGGTAATTCTATTTTTAGTTTTTTAAGGAACCTCCATACTGTTCTCCATAGTGGCTGTATCAATTTACATTCCCACCAACAGTGCAAGAGGGTTCCCTTTTCTCCACACCCTCTCCAGCATTTGTTGTTTGTAGATTTTCTGATGATGCCCATTCTAACTGGTGTGAGGTGATACCTCATTGTAGTTTTGATTTGCATTTGTCTAATAATTAGTGATGTTGAGCAGCTTTTCATGTGCCTCTTGGCCATCTGTATATCTTCTTTGGAGAATTGTCTGTTTAGGTCTTCTGAGTATTTTTTGATTGGGTTGTTTGTTTTTTTAATATTGAGCTGCATGAGCTGTTTATATATTTTGGAGATTAATCCTTTGTTGATTCGTTTGCAAATATTTTCTCCCATTCTGAGGGTTGTCTTTTCGTCTTGTTTATAGTTTCCTTTTTGTGCAAAAGCTTTTAAATTTCATTAGTTCCCATTTGTTTATTTTTGTTTTTATTTCCAGTTCTCTAGAAGGTGAGTCAAAAAAGATCTTGCTGTGATTTATGTCAGTGTTCTTCCTATGTTTTCCTCTGAGAGTTTTATAGTGTCTGGTCATACATTTAGGTCTCTAATCCATTTTGAGTTTATTTTTGTGTATGGTGTTAAGGAGTGTTCTAATTTCATTCTTTTACATGCAGCTGTCCGGTTTTCACAGCAACAGTTATTGAAGAGACTGTCTTTTCTCCATTGTATATCCTTGCCTCCTCTGTCATAGATTAGTTGACCATAGGTGTGTGGGTTTATCTCTGGGCTTTGTATCCTGTTCCATTGATCTGTGTTTCTGTTTTTGTGCCAGTACCATAGTGTCTTGACTCCTCCAGCTCTGTTTTTTTCCCTCAAGACTGCTTTGGCTATTCAGGGTCTTTTGTGTCTCCATACAAATTTTAAGATTTTTTGTTCTAGTTCTGTAAAAAATGCCATTGGTAATTTGATAGGGATTGCATTGAATCTGTACATTGCCTTGGGCAGTACAGTCATTTTCACCATCAGTTACCTTCTTGAATCCCCAGGTAGATTTTTTTTATGTTCAGCGGCATTAATTACATTCAGATTGTTGTGCAACCACTACCACTATCCATTTCCAGAACTTCTGTGTTATCCCAAACTGAAACTGTGTACCCACTAAACAATAATTCTCCATTCCCTTCTCTTTCCAGCCCCTGGTTATCACTATTTTACTTTCTGTCTCTATGTTTTTGACTACTCTACATACCTGATATAAATGGAATCATACAATATTTGTCCATTTGTGACTGGCTTATTTCACATGTCTTCAGTTTCATCCATGTAGTTTCATTTTTAAGGCTGAATAATATTTCATTGTCTGTATATTCCACATTTTGTTTATCTATTCATCTGTCCATGGACATTTAGGTTGTTTCCACCTTTTAGCTATTGTTAATAATGCTTGCTATGAACATTGGTGTACAAATACCTGTTCAAATTCCTGCTTTCAATTCTTTTGTGTTTATACCCCGAAGTGGAATTGGTGGATCAACTAGTAATTCTATGTTTCATATTTTTGAGGAACTGCTATACTATTTTTCCACAGTGGCTTCCCCATTTTGCATTCCTGCCAGTAATACATAAGGGTTCCAGTTTCTCCACATCTATACCAATACATGTTGTTTTCTGTTTTTTTTTTTTTTCTTAATAATAGCCATCTTAGCAGGTGAGAAGTAGTATCTCATTGTGGTTGTGGTTTGCATTTCTCTAATGATTGGTGATGTTAAGCATCTTTTTATGTGATTTTTGGCTATTTGTATATCTTCTTTGGAGAAATGTCTATTCAGGTCCTTTGCCAATTTTTGAATTGGGCTGTTTTGGTATTGTTATTGAAGTTTAGGCATTCTCTCTATATTCTGGATATTATTCACTTATCAGATACGTGATTTGCAAATATTTTGTTCCATTCTGTGGGTTGCCTTTTTACTCTGTCGATAGCGTCCTTTGATGCACAAACATTTAAAATTTTGATGAAGTTCAATTTGTCTATTTTTTCTTGTTGCCTGTGCCTTTGGTGGCATATCCAAAAAAATCATTGCCAAATCCAGTCTCATGAAGCTTTTCTTCTGTTTTCTTCTAAGAGTTTTATAGTTTTAGCTCTTATATTAGGTCTTTAATCCATGCATTAATTTTTAAAAATATAATGTTAGGTAAGGGTCCAACTTTATTTTTTGCATATGGATATCCAGTTTTCTCAACACCGTTTATTGAATGGACTGTCCTTTCCGCACTGAGTAGTCTTGGCACCCTTGTCAAAAATTATTTGACATATATCTGAGAGTTTATTTATGGCTCTCTATTCAATTTCATTGGCTTATATGGCTGTCTTTATTCCAGTACCATGTTGTTTCGATTACTATAATTTTGTAGCAAAATTTGAAATCAGAAAGTGTGAGTCCTCCAACTTTTTTTTTTCTTTTTCAATATTGTTATGCTATTGGGGTCTTGAGGTTTCATATGGATTTTAGGATGATTTTTTCCAATTCAAAATAAAAATGTCTGTGGGATTTTGACAGAGATTGTATTGAATCTATAGATTGCTTTAGGTTGTATTGACATCTTAAAATGATATTAAATCTTTCAGTCATGAACATGGAATATTATTTTGTTTATGTCATCTTTAATTTTTTTCAGCAATGTTTTAGTCTTCAGTGTATAAGTCTTTTACCTCCTTGATTAAGTTAATAACTGATTATTTTATTCTGTAAGATGCTATTATAAGTGGAACTGTTTTCTCAATTTCCTTTTGGGATCATTCCCTTTTGGGATCATTCCCTGTCAGTGTATAGAAACACAACTGACTTTTGCATGTTAATTTTACATCCTCCCACTTTGCTGAATTTCTTAGTTGGAACAATTTCTTTTGTGATATCTTTAGGGTTTCCTACATATAAGATCATGTCATCTATGATGAGAGAGAATTTTACTTTTTTTCAATTTGAATGCTTTCAGTATTATTTCTTCAAGTACTTTTTCCACTCTGCCCTCTTTCTCTTCTCTTTCTGGGACTCCACTGTTAGATCTTTTGTTATAGGTACCATGGGTCCCTGAAGCTCTGTTCAATTTTACCTTTTTTAGTCATTTTATCTCTGTTTTTTAGATTGGACAGCTTATATTGTCCTATCTTCAAGTTCATTATTAACTCATTCCTCTATCCTTTCCATTCTGTTGTTAAGCTCCAGTCTGTATATTTTGGTAATTGTAGTTATCAGTTCTTAAATTTCTGTTTGCTTCTTTTTTTTTTTTTTTTGTGGTACGTGGGCCTCTCACTGTTGTGGCCTCTCCTGTTGCGGAGCACAGGCTCCGGATGCGCAGGCTCAGTGGCCATGGCTCACGGGCCCAGTCGCCCTGCGGCATGTGGGATCCTCCCGGACCGGGGCACGAACCTGTGTCCCCTGCATCGGCAGGCAGACTCTCAACCACCACCAGGGAAGCCCTGTTTGCTTCTTCTTTCTATCTTCTATTTCTTTGCTGAGGTGTTCTATTTTTTCATTTGTTTTGAGGATGTTTGTAATTGCTTGTTTGAGCGCATTTATGATTGGCTTTAAAATCTTTGTCAGATAATTCTAATATCTGTTATCTTGGAGTTGCAATCTGTTGATTGACTTTTTTCCATGAAGATTGAGATCTTCCTTGTTCTTGGTATGACGAGTGATTTTCAGTTGAAAGGTGGACATTTTGAGTATTATGTTGAGATTCTGAATTTTATGTAAACTTTCTGTTTTAGCTGGCTCTCTCCAATATTGCTCCAGCAGGAGTATGGCAGATGACACCATGTTATTGCCAGGTGGAAGTACAAGTCCAGGTTCCTCACTTGGTTCCTTGTCACTGCTGGGCTTACACTTTCTGGTAGGTAAAATTCTGCTTGTTTCCTGTAATGTAACTTAATCACTATGCTTTCATTTTATGATTATTCTCTTAGTTATCTTCTCATTTTTTGGTTCAGAAACATACTCTTGAAACTGATATTCTCTATTTTAAGTCAGTAGGGGACAGTCATAAATATCAGAGCCAGGGACTGCCAAACAACTCTTTGAAGGCACTGCTGATGATTATGGCACATCACCTCTGCATGCCCTCTTGTCCTCCCCCTCTCCCTCCCATCTGTCCACACGTTAAGGTGATGTTATGCATTTAGAGGAGAGCTTTTTAACGTTGAGACCGCGGGTCTATAGAAAGTCCATGGAGAGACTTCAGGTGGTCCCTAAACCCCCTTCCCCACCAAATATAAAAAAAAGTGTTGTGCAGTGTGGATACGGGGTGGGGGGCAGGGAGGTGGGATGAATTGGGAGATTGGGATTGACGTATGTGCACTGCCATGTGTAAAACAGATAGCTGGTGGGAACCTGCTGTATAGCACAGGGAGCTCAGCTCAGCGCTCTGTGATGACCTAGATGGGTGGGATGGGGGGCTGGGGTGGGAGGGAGGTCCAAGAGGGTGGGGATATATGTATACATATAGCTGATTCACTTCGTTGTACAGCAGAAACTAACACAACATTGTAAAGCAACTATACCCCAATTTAAAAAAAATGTATGTTCATTTTCTCTGGTGAGTCAGTGGTCCTCACACAATTCCTAAGTAAGAGCATGATCAAAGAGGTTAAAAATCATTGTAGCAGATTAAGAAATGGGAGCAATAGACTTGCAGGCTCTAAATCATCCATTTAGAGGGGCCTGAAATCAGGGGGCAGGCTGGAGTAGAGAGAGACCAGCATGTGCTTGGAGCTTTCCCTAGATGAGCTGGAATAGCTAGTAACCATGTGGGTATGAGAGGAGCTGTGCTGGGGACTGGGCCTGAGCTCCCTATTCAGGTCCAGAAAAAGCTAAAAAGATCCTCAAAGTGTACAATGCTTCAACGTAATGAAATGAGAAGAGAAAAAACATTACAGTGTAATATAAGAAATTTACACCTAAATAAAAAATGGTTATTGAGGGGGAAGAAGTTTGCCTTTTTCCAGCCTGCCTTCAGTTAACAAGGCACTACTAACAAAGCAGCTAGTCTAGCCCAGGGTGAGGGAGCTGGCAGCGTGCAGAGCTCACAGAAAAGAAGCAGGCTCCCTGACAAGACAGGCCAGATGAGAATGGCTGCCCCTGAGGTCCAAGAAGTCAAAGTAGTGGCTAACAAAATTCTTCTAAGAAATAAGTGGAAAGAAATGAAAATAGATTAGAGACAGGAGAAAGCAAGAGGGAGGTACTGTGAAGGGACCCCAGGACTGTCCTGTGGCAGCAATCACAAGAATTTCAGCTGAGCCCAGGGGAGATGGGAGCCTAAACCAAATCAGAGCTGGGCTAAGAGGATTCCTTTCCTGGAGGAGGCTGGGCCTAATTGAATCTGTAACTAATTTTTGTTTCTGAAGCTTTTCTCATTTTTGTTCCAAACTCAGCCTTTGAAACCCTTACTCAAACTCTTTCATCCTGTTATTTCCAGAGTTTCTAAGGAAGAATGTCTGGGGGTGCCAGTCTAAAGAGAACATCAGTTTAAAAAGGCGAGAATATATCTTCCCTTGCCCCTCTCTGTGTTACCTGAACCCCGAGAAAGCTCAGGAGGAGAGGCTGTCTGCAGAACGAAGCTGCCCTGCTTCTAGACTCACAGGTCCTATGAACTTGCAAAAAGATGGAGGTGTGCAGGCTGTCCCTCTGTGTGATACTGTGATATACAATAAGAAGTATATACTTGGTCTTCATCCCTATTTCTGGCACTGGGTTCCTAAAACCCTTGGAATTTCCTAAGTGATGAAAATGATCAAGGTGTCTTTATTATTTTAATAAGGTGACTTTTCGAAGCACCTAAGGATGGGGGCTGGTTGCTAGGATAACCAACCATATGATTAGACGGTTGGAACTTTCAGGGAAGAGGGACTGGAGGTTGAATCAATCACCAATGGCCAGTGATTTAATCAATCATGCCTCTGTAGTGAAGCCTTCCCACAAGCCTTCCCACATAAAAACCCACAAGGACAGAGTTTGAAAGCTTCTAGGTTGGTGAACACATGGAGATTCATGGAAAGTGGTGAACTCGGAGAGATGCCCTATATGCATCTCTTCCATCTGGCTGCTTCTGATTTATAGCCTTTTATAATAAACTGGTGATCTACTAAGTACAATGTTTCTTGGAATCCTGTGAGCTGCTTTAGCAAATTAATCAAAACCATGATGGCATCCTTGGAACCTCTAAGCTATAGCCAGTCAGTCTGAAGCGTATGTGACAACCTGGGCTTGTGACTGGCATCTGGAGTGTGGAAGGCGATCTCGTGGGGCAGTGGGATCTGATGCCATCTCCAGGTAAATGGTGTCAGAGTTGAGTTGAACTGTAGGACACCCAGCTGTGTCTGAGAATTGCTTGTTGAAGTGGGAAAACCCCTGCCACACATTGGAATTGGGTGAGCAGAACCCTACGGTCAGCATATGTCCTGAGATCTGGCCCACTAGCCACATACATAGTACATATACATATTAGCTAAAAGAACAGGGCTAGGGTGGTGCTTTTAAAGACCTCTCCTCTGGGCTTCCCTGGTGGCTCAGTGGTTGAGAGTCCACCTGCCGATGCAGGGGACATGGGTTCGTGCCCCGGTCCGGGAAGATCCCACATGCCGTGGAGCGGCTGGGCCCGTGAGCCATGGCCGCTGAGCCTGCGTGTCCGGAGCCTGTGCTCCGCAACGGGAGAGGCCACAACAGTGAGAGGCCCGTGTACCGCAAAAAAAGAAAAAGAAAAAGAAAAAAAGACCTCTCATTAAAAAATCCATTCATTCAAGTAGGTACTTGATAGAACTTGCTGTGTTCAGGGCATGTGTCTAGGTTTGGTAGCCCCAGGAGATACAAAAGGTATCTTGTGGAATTCCCACTCACCTCCAGGAAATGGAACACACCCATGTGAACTGCTGGGGAGCAGTTCTATAATATAATTGTTCAACAGGGGAAACACTGTATAACCCCAAACTCCAAACGCAAGTGCTAAAGGGACTGGGTAGTGAGGGAGTGATCAGAACAAGGGTTCCTACACAATAATAATCCTTTATACTCTCAAAACACTTGGGACTCAGCCAAACACACCCTTACACACTACCTTATCTACTTCTAAAATAACTCTATGGGGTAGGTATGATCCTCATTTTTAAAATAAGAAAATTATATTCAGGGGGATTGAGACTTGCTTCAAGTCATAAAAGTAGTAAATGACGGGACTGGAACCTGAACTCTGAATCCAAGTGTCTTCCTAATACGTGACACTGCTGGGGTGAACATCTGCTTTCTGGTCAATATCAGAACCCAGGAGATTCCGTGTCTTTTCCAGAGCCAAGCAGGAAGTTTGGGTAAGGCCATGACTGATGCCAGGCCTCATGACAGACATTTTGATGCTGCTCCGAGGTCTTTCATTTGGCAGCTGTCAGGGTCCATATGTGGGCTTATCTTTGGTACCAGGAGAAGAAGATGCTAAAACAATCACCAAGGGAGGCTTCCGGAGGAAACGAGGCAAGCTCACAAGAAGGACGTGAGGAAGACAGAATGGAACAGGGCATGAAGGGTATAAAAGGGCAATAAGAGTGTCAAAAGAAGGGCTGGTGATCCGCCTGGCCCACAAATATCCTGCAAATCTGTATCTAGACATCAGTGGGTTCATTCACGCTTGTCTTTGCAGCTGAGGGTATGAGATGTCTCCATCAAGAGTCCTGCATGCAATGGCAATGATAAAGCCTCACGTGAAGAGCAGAAAAGATCCGAATCCCCTCAGATTTCTCTTTCACATCCTCCTCTGAGTTGGCACCAGGAGCTCAGCGGGATCTGAAGGGATTTCTACACTGAGTCTTACTAGAGAGTCTCAGTTATTTGCTGGGCCAGTCTAGAGCCTTGGATTCCAGTCTGGATCTAATGATTTGTTCGCGTGTCTGTCTCCTCCACTAAACTGTGAGGACAACACTGGGCCTTATTCAGATTAATAGAAGCATTTAATCAACACATGTTAGATAAATCCAACAGACTGGTTCATTGTGACTCCAAGCCTTAGCTCCTTCAGTTTTCAAATGGACACGAAAATGCCTGGCCCACTGGTCTTAGATGGCTGTCATCTGTCATGAGGGCCAGATCATTCATGTACATGTGAGCAGTATTAATACTTTCTAGCCCCATAAAACATCAAGGACTAATTTGATCACTTATAAAATACCTACTTGGAGGTGACCCTGGGTTGGGTCCATCATATACTTGGGAAATTTCCTCCACGTTGTTTTCCTGTCAGAACATTCACATAGTAGACCCTCAGTGAGTCTTTTCTGCCCAACTGATTTGACTGGCTGACAACCACTAGCCAGACCAGAAAAGGAAAGTTCTCCTGAGACTGCAGGAGCCTTCCAGTGTTCTTCCATCAGTCTGGTAAAGATGTCAGACAAGGCAAAGAGAACAGGAAGCGCTGGACACCTTCAGGAATCCTAGTGTTCTCCCTGTTGACCACGGGCTGATTTCAGTTAGAGATCAGGAAAAGGCAACAGGGCTAGCATTCAACAAAAACCAGCATTAGGGCATCTCACTTTTAAGAATCCCTTAGGCATTTGTTATTTTTCTCATCTAAATGTGGATCAGCCAGCCCCTAGACACTCCCTGAGAGATCCTGATTCAGGGCCTGGGTCTCTCCACCCTTCTGCAGACAAGGGCATCGTGGCCCAGAGGACCCGGGAAAGTGCCAGGTGCTGCCCATGAAACCCCACACACCAGCTCTCCATAGCCGCCACCAGTGCCTGGACCAGACAAGCACATGAGCTCTGCCTTTGGAAGCCATGGTTTGGGTGAGGGGGAGCTCTGCCAGGGTGGAAAGGCCAAGACAGCAGACAGCCCCGGGCCCTAGTGGCAGAGGAGACTCATTGAGAGGGTGAGGACAGGCGTCACTTTTTTTTTTTTTTTTTGCGGTACGCGGGCCTCTCACCGCTGTGGCCTCTCCCGTTGCAGAGCACAGGCTCTGGACGCGCAGGCTCAGCGGCCAAGGCCCAGCCGCTCCGCAGCATGTGGGATCTTCCCGGACCGGGGCACGAACCCGTGTCCCCTGCATCGGCAGGCGGACTCCCACCCAACCACTGCGCCACCAGGGAGGCCCCAGGCGTCACTCTTTAACACTGCATTCCAACACAGACCCAGTTCTCCCCCTTGAGTTTCTCCCCACTTATTGCGAGCACTGTATTGACCTCTCGCCCTTGCTCCCTTCCTCCCTTCTTCCAACAGTGAATACTTCCTAAGTCCCAGACCTCACAGCCTCCTGGGGGACGGGGCAGCAGGTATTCCTGCTGCCCTGTGATGAGTGCTCAGCTGGCAGAGTGAGCGGAGTTGTAGGGGGGCAGGGAGGACACAACATTCCAGCTGGGCCTTAAAGGGTCAGTAGAGTTCTGCCAGGCCCAGGGGCTGGGGTCGGGGGAGGGCATAGAAGGCAAAGGAGACAGCTTGGAAAGGACCATGCCTGGGCAATGGTGAGCGGCTCAGTGTACGCCAGCTGTGTGTGTGTGTGTGTGTGTGTGTAGGTGGGTGGGGGGAGGCTGGAGGTGACGAGGCTGTAAAGGTAGTCTGCAGACAGGTGGTCAAGGGGCTGGGCATGTGGATTCTGTTCTGTGGGTGGGGAGGCATGGACAAGGGTGGCCTGTCCACGGTGGAGAAGGGCACAGGCGCAGTGGTGTCTGAGGCCAGTTTGCACCAGTTAGTAGGAGTTGACTGTTAAATTTTACTGATTCTTTTGAACTGGTTGATTTGACATTGGTAGTTTAAAATCAGCAACGGTGGGCATGTTTATACCAAAGAGATCGGCAAACATCACAAATCATTTTTTTTTTGAAGCTGGTTTTTAACATTTATGGGTACGTGTTTGTGTACAAATACGCGTGTGTGTACATATGTGTGCTTGCACCCGTGCATACACACACATGTGTAGAGTTGCTAGAAATCACAAGGAAGAGGCCTAGCAACAACCAGGAAAAGGTATTCCAGGCAGAACTACATGCGATCTTGGCACACTCACCAGCCTCAGATTCTTCATCGCTTGGGGAAACATGCCTTGATGTAACTGCAATTTGCCAACTTTCATTACCTGCACGCCTCTGACGGGATGGTTTCCTGGGAAAAAAATCCTGGAAGAAAACAAATGGCAAACAGTGTCAGTAGCTCTCACTGGTGCATTCAGCATAGTCAGGCAACTATGAAAGAGGGAGAAAATGCTGGCTGTGAATGTCAGTGAGCCACTCAGCTCTGCAGCCGGGAGAACATGATACTGAGGGAAGAAGCACTCTATTGGTCTGTTCCCCAGAATGCCTTTTGCATTGGGGAAAAAAATGACAGGACTGGAATACCTCTCTAATAAACACTAAAAGAAGAGAACCTGGACCTCTGCGTTTATATTTGGCAGGGGGTGTAGGGACCAGGTGCTAATCTTATCCTCCAGCCTCCCCCGTGAAGCTCCAACACCCAGGATAGCCCTGGATCAGAAGCTGGCCTCTCAGTATATAATTGTTAAGTAAATGAATTTTCATTTACTTTCAGGACCCCCCATCTAGAAACGTCCACACGCTCCTTTTAACCGCAAAGCCCCCTGAGTCTCAGTGCAGAGTCCATCATTCCTCACAGTCCACCTTTCTTACAGGCCCCGTGCACTTATTCTGTCATCACTGTACTCTGCTTTTTTGTTTGTTTTTGTTTTTAACATCTTTATTGGAGTATAATTGCTTTACGATGTTGTGTTAGTTTCTGCTGTATAACACATGGAATCGGCTATGCGTATACATATATCCCCACATCTCCTCCCTCTTGGGTCTCCCTCCCACCCTCCCTATCCCACCCCTCTAGGTGGTCACAGAGCACTGAGCTGATCTCCCTGTGCTATGCGGCTGCTTCCCACTAGCTACCTATTTTACGTTTGGTAGTGTATATATGTCAGTTCCACTCTCTCACTTTGTCCCAGCTTACCCTTCCCCCTCCCCATCGTCAAGTCCATTCTCTACGTCTGCGTCTTTATTCCTGTCCTGCCCCTAGGTTCATCAGAACCATTTTTTTTTAGATTCCATATATATATATATATATATATCACCGAACTCTTTGGATTCAGACACCCCATCTGTGTTTGCTATTGTGTTGCATGTAGGAACTCTGTACATACTTGACCTCTTTCATACACAACAGAATAGAACAGGGTGTTGCAGTGGACTGAAGAATGAAAACCCAGGGCTATGTTTCAGACCCAGTGTTATTTCAACTCGATTCAACAAGAATATATTATGTTAGATTCAACAAAATGTGTACAGTTTGGCATCTTCTGCCCCCCACATCCCCTAGCCTGATAGTCTCCTGACCTCCTGCTGTATGTGCAAGATCGATCCTGGGGCTGGGGGACATACTATACTGTATATATATGATCTTTTCCCTCAAGGCCCAATAATCCCATGAGACACAAAGCAGACATTCATACCACAGTTTAAAAATATCACAGAATAGAGCATGATTTAGTGTCCCGATGAAGTCTATGTTAATTAGTAGACGGCAATGCTCAGTTCAAGTGTGTGGAATGAACTGAGAAAATGATACAGGAATTATGAAAAGGAGAGTTATGATGATTGGTTGGACCAGGGAGGGTTTCCTGGAAGAGGGAAAGAGGACTTAACCTGGCTCCCCAGGATCTGAGAAGGTTTGTCTTGGTGGGGAGAACGGAAACGCATCCAAACCATTGGATGGCACGAGCAAGGGTGCATTCCAGATGCTTCCCGTCCAGAGAACATAGGTGATTGCCTGTAGGCCTCCAAAAGATAACCCTGAGTCATGACTTATACGGGGCTTACCATGTTCCAAGCACTGTTCTGCTTTTCATTTATGAACTAGTCATGGAACCCACATTTAGGCTCTACTGTGTAATAGAGATGAGGAAGCTTTATCAGGAGAGACATGTGTGTTCCCTGATTAGTATACTATCTTCAACCATTCCCTCTCCCAAAACCGCAACTCTTCCCCACATGAAATGTGATATAGAAACTTTTTTCATTCAGGCTCTTAAAGAAGTGGAAAGCAGTACCTCAGAGAGAGGTATTTAAATTAATAGAAGGTCGGCCATGCTTCTTTTAAAGAACTGAAAAGGGAGGGGAGGGGGGAGACAAAGGGGACACCTGGGTCCTGGATTTTCCGTCATCCTCTGAGCATGCCAAGAGATCAGTCACATCACCTCTCCCCCTTACAAAATGAACATCATTATCTACTTGTGTGAAAAAGATTTTAAGATCCCCAGACAAAAGGCTTAAATATAGGACACCACTACCCTGTACTTAATTGCCTTGGACACTTTCCTTGAAAAGCACACCTGCATTTGGAACTTTATTTTATTGCTGTGAATGTGGCATAATTAAATTTAAAGGCCAAAATGTAATTTCATACTAATAATCATTCCATTAAGTGAATGTCTGTCACATTAGTTAGCAGAAGGAAAGAAAATCTTTGGTTCTATGGTGGCAGAGAAAGTGGTGCATAATTACTCCATGAAAGGTACTTGCTCTGGTTGCTTAAAGATATTAAAAAATGAAGTGGAGTTTAACCAGGAGAGGATGAGGAAGTGTCTGGGAGGGGGACTTCCACATAAATATTTACGGAGCAGGCTAACAGCTCTGACAGGGGTGCTGAGTGTGTGCCTGGGTTGTTTCTGGAGGCCTCCCAGCTGACATATGGAATAAGCATCATGATTACTTGCTGGAATAGCACCCCAAGGAAAACTGGTGAAGCTCACTCCTGCTGGGAGAAGTTCTCTACCCAGAGCATGGGCTTTCATCAACTTTACCGTGTGTGACAGTGATGAGAGGAGGCCTGCAAGAGGTCTTCAATCACAGGATTGTCAGGAATCAAGGCCAGGCTGAGAGCCTGAACCAGAGAAGGAATCAGGGATGCCTGAGGACTGCGAGGACTAAAACAGAAGTTTGAGTGGGCAGGTGAGGGTAAGGTGTAGTAGCTAGGAGAGGCCAGGTACTGTGCCCAGTGCATAAAGGATGCAAGAAGCCCACGGTGAGTCCCTGCCCTTGCTTAGTATACAGTCTAATTGCAGATATGAAGCAAATTGAGTTATGATACAGAGAGGACTGTGAGAGCTGCCAGACCACGGCACAGACAATGGGTGCTCCAGAAGCAGTGGAGACCACAGTGATCAGGGAGATTCCTTGGAGCAGCAGAGCTTGAGCTGGTTCAGATTGGAAGAGGTGATGGGCTGCTAGGAGAGCATGTGGGGCATGGGAAGGGTGGGTAGCTCTGGCAATGGTGCAGGAGGCTGGAAACAAAGGGCCAGTGAATGCATGATCTGACCGGCAGCGAAGAAGAGCGGGAGAGGAGGTACACCTGAGGCCAGGCTGTGCAGAGGCATCCATGCCAAGCTAGGAGGTTTAGACTTTGCTTGCAGGCAGCTGGGCACTACAGAGGAGCTGAGGGTGCTTCATCAGAATAGGAAACAGGATAAATTGGAAAAGAGACTCTAGAGGCAGAGAGACCTGAGTCAGGATGTGGTAATGGGAACAGAAAAGAAGGATCTGATGCAAAAAATGTTCTACAGCTGATTCAACAGGACCTGGAGACTTGCTGGGGTCTGGCAGTCAGAGCTGACTCCAAGATTCAGAAATTAAAATGCCGCCACAAAAAACACAAGCAAACTATGTAATAACAAAATCATTCAGCAAGGCATTCTACTTGTTTGGGTGTTATAAATTTTCTTTTCATGGGTACAGTGCTAACAATCACGTGGTCCAGGATGCTGGGCCTAGAATGGAAAAAGTGCCCTTAGTGTTTCTGAGGTGAATAAGTGTATAGGAAGAAGGTGTTTAAATAAGCAGAGAAAAGCAGCAGCACACATGCTAGTTTAATTCAGACCCATAAGCACCAAGATCTTGCTGCCATATTCTACAAGGAGGCTGAGGGTCAGGGAACTGGAATGTCTCAAGTTAAAAGGGGGTAGAGAAAAACGTGGCAGGACCTATGTTGTTGGTCTTGCTGAGGTTTTTCCACATGATGCAATTACCAATCACATTGCTTCATTACAGGTAGCAGTTTTGACATTTATATGACAGGAAAAACCATTTATTGTTAGGATTATTTTTTAGAACTGATATAAAATACATCACTGAATTTAAAACAAGAGCTTAACTTGACTGTATAAACTGTACTTTAGAGTAACTGAATAGTTATAATGTATGAATTTTAGCTGATAAATGTGAATTTTAGCTGATTAATGTGAAATCCAATTCTAATGATGGAGTTAGAAAAACCAGCATTTTGCAACTCTTGAAGAATCCACGAAGAAAGTATCACTAGATGAAATCAGTAGATCAAAGAATGATGGAAAAATTTTAAATGGATAAATTAGGTTGTTACCATCTGAACCCACCGATCAGTCTTAGCATCACTAAAGCGGGACAGCCAGACATTACATGCTCTCTGATATGATGCAATAAGAAGGATTTTACACCACCTATAAAGGATCCTTGCCAAAAAACAAAAACAGAAACAAAGAAACTAAATTTAATCAAGCCCATAAAGTTAAATTCCATTTCATAGGAAAAACAAGTGATAGAGGAACAAATAAAAGCAACCAGCTAAATTCGAGGTATGGGAAATTCTACAGGACCTTCACCCAGGATCTTCAACAGGTCAATGGCGTGAAAAGAAAAAGATGGCAGGGGAGGAGAACACTCTAGATTAAAAGGGACTTAAGAGATACAACAGTCAAATGTAATTTGTAGACCTTTTGCATCTTAAAATAACTGTAAAAAGACATTTCTGATTCAATCTAGGAAATATGAACATGAAATGGCATTGTGGGTAAGAAAATGTCCATATTTTTCAGAGATACAAACTGAAGTATGCATGGATAAAATGATGTAATGACTGAGTTTTGATTTAAATTTCTTCAGCATAATTTCTCTTTCCAGCAATGGTGGGTTACCTTGTTTCAGACCAAACTCTGTGCTAAGAACAAGAAACATTAGACAAAATATTTATAAAAATCTGTTTGGGGCTTCTCTGGTGGTGCAGTGGTTGAGAATCTGCCTGCCAATGCAGGGGACATGGGTTCGAGCCCTGGTCTGGGAAGATCCCACATGCCGTGGAGCAACTGGGCCCGTGAGCCACAATTACTGAGCCTGCGCGTCTGGAGCCTGTGCTCCGCAACAAGAGAGGCCGCGATAGTGAGAGGCCCGTGCATCACGATGAAGAGTGGCCCCCGCTTGCCACAACTAGAGAAAGCCCTCGCACAGAAACGAAGACCCAACACAGCCATAAAAAAAAAAAAGAAAAAATCTGTTTGAAGGTGTCAAAGAACTACAGAGGGAAGAAAAAATCTGTTTGAAGGTGTCAAAGAACTACAGAGGGACAGGGGTCTGAATGTGGCAAAATGGCAGAAAGAGCAGAAGCTCAAGTAGGTGATCCTTACATTTGTTGCTGCTTTTCCCTTTGCTGATTTGAAAGTAGAGGCAGATAGGCTAAACAGCTGAGCAGAAGTTTTGGCAGTCTCAAGTATATGGAGACACAGAATTTGGAGTTCAGGGCTTAGCAAAGATGAGAAAGAGCTCTAGCAAACATCCCCGACTTTCATTTGTGAGCCCCACCAAAGGGCTACAATCCAGGAAGAGTGGTAAGCCAGAAACAGACTGGCCCTCCCAAAGACTGAATCATTTCGAACCCTGACTGGAGTAAGGTGATCTGTTTCTACCCTGACTGCCAAAAGCAAAAGTAAATTCTCTCTGAAGGAAGATAACATAATCCTGAATCTCAATTATCTCTCTAATTTTTCTATACAATGTCCTGCATTCAGTAAAATTATAACCAGGCATACAAAAAGACAAGAACTGTCTGAAAACCAAGAGAAAACCATAGACAATGAAACAAACCTACAGGTTTGCAGATATTGAGGCTCTAATAAATCAATTAAGAAACAATTATAAAAAGTATGTTTGCAAACTTAATAATAGAAAAGAACTTTAGCAGAAAATTGAAATTATGGAAAACATAACCAATGAAAATTCTAGAACTGAAAAATAGAAAACTGAAATTAAGATCTCAATAGTTTAACATCAGACTTGTCATAGCCAAGGAAAGAATTAGAGAACTGGAAGGCAGGTCAAAAGAATATATCAGTTGCAAAACAAAGAGAGATGAGGAAATGGAAAATAAAGAGGAACACAGGTCTCGTATAGGTAAACTGGAATCTCAAATGAGAGATGGGAGTGAATGGCAGAAGCAATATCTAAAGCCATAATGGCTGAGAATTTTCAAAAGTAATGAAAGCTAAGAACTGCAAAAAGAATAAAATAATTCAAATAAGGGGAAAAGAGGGGGAAGTAAGTTGAGAGATAAAATAAGTGTTGCAAGATCTTGATAATTATTGAAACGATAATAGATATATGAAGGTGCATTATATTATTCTATTTTTGTGTATGTTTGAAATTTTTCTTAATTAAAAAAGCAGGACACTGGGTTTTACTTTTTCACCTTCAGAAGTTATGGACTCTGGTAGATAACTGCCCCAAGTTTCAGAAGATTTTGGAATTTTACTTAATTCTAAGTCTTATATAGAAATGAAATGATACACACAATGAGTGGCATACAGTGGCCTTCCACACTGTTGAGACATCAGATCAACACTACTTGATAGCTAGAAGAACAGCAGATGTAACAGCAGCTCACACTCAGCATTAAGAAGCTTTGCTCTAGGTCTTAAATCAAGTGTAGAAACTCATTGTCAAACACCATGGGTAACTGAGACAAGGAAGCATTAAAAGGCAGATAGAGTCATAAGATGTTCCTTAGGGTCTGTTTGAGTTAAACCAGCTGCTGTATGGAAGTTATTTATGCCTTTGTGGTAGGGTAGCTTTATTTGTAATATGATACATTTTTGTTGTTGTTAGTTAAAAAAAAAAAAAGATCCTGACGTTGGGAAACAAAACCAAAGAAAAAAAGACAGACTATACTGGGAACTTCAGAACAAGGAGAACTATTTCTTACCATTTCTTAATTAATTCACACAGTTAGTCTGGAGAGGTGCTGCTCTTCAAGTGGGGTGATGAAGCCTTACTTCTCCATTACCTCTACAGCTTGGTTCTGTTGGTGACAGGAGGATCAGGGTCATGAATTCTCACTTGTTTCCAAAAGAAAAAGGTCTTGGCTTCCAGCCTAGATTGAACCCTCACCTCTTGCTCCATCTGTGACATGTGCTGTCAGCCCCACAGCATTGAGAAAGATGGCTCTGCCACACACACACCACCTCCTGCCACCTGAGTATAGGAAAATAAATTCATAGTGCTTCTTATAATCCCACCACACATTACAATGGTATTTTACAGTGTTACATTGAGACTTTGTCTCAATGCAATGAGATTTTTCTTGGGTTTATTTTATGCCATAAAATGAGTAAGAAGGATCATTTCCTTACACAAAGAATGCATTTCTGCTTCTCTTAATTTCCACCAAATAGGTCCTTCACTCACAAGGCAGAGCTTTCTTATGCTCAGAAGTTTGACAATTTATAATTATTTGTATATCATCCATTGTTCGAAAGAATCTCTACATCAGATAATAAGTACAAGAGAGCTTTTTGTTTATTTTAAATGCTCATGTAATTCAGCCTCTGGAGCAGAGGTTTTATGGTAGGTAAATTAGAATGAGGGAGTTAGAGGAGATTTGGATTTAAGACCTGGTTCTTCCAAGCAGTTAGCAGAGTGACCACTTCACATTACAATTAACCTGATGGTAAGAAAAGAGATGGGAGAACATTTGGGACTGTCAACCACATATAAACACAAACTAGTATTATTAAGTTTCCAGGGATAGTGGATGTAAGATAATTAGTTGTGATGCACTTTTACATCCATATTGAGATAAACAATGGGAAAAAAAATCACTCAATTTTGTTGCAAAGTGTAAAAAAGATAGCCTAATAGCACCAAAATAGTTACATTCCAACAGCCAAAAGACCCACCTGGATCACCTGTATGTTTGTCTGTTTCTTTTTAAATGCAAGTTGAATATGTAGCAACACAAAGAGAAGCCTGGTGGGGTCTAGAGAAATTGAGAAGATCCTGGCTGAGTAGCCAGGAGCTGCCTCCTTAAGGAAAGACTTATGATGCAGATAGGGTTGTGTCCAATTTTGAACCTAAAAGTTTGAGTTTTAACTTTCTTTTTAGAAAAATGAACAGAGAAGACATTGCCCATACTTATAACTTTCAACTTAGGTGTGCTTAGTTTCATTTAATGCTGATTTGTGCACAAATTTCCTCATGCTCTTTCCAGACCTGCTCACATGCTGCCTGGCCCACTGGCAGTTTGGCTAACAGCAGGGAGACATCATAGGCCTGTCCATGCAGTTGGCCTTGCATGCAACACAGTGGAAAGAACTGGTCAGAATCTTCCAGGCAGGCAGGATGGTACTCCACTGTATGCAAATAGTCCTTTTTAATACTCATAATGGTGAGAGTACTGTCCTTTGTCTGGCTTTTGCCTGTCTCATATCTTACAGCACTTTTTTTTTATAGGGTGAGGAATATTTAATATTATTTTTGAAACATTTCAAAAAGGCCAGCCAGTATGACTGAATTATACTATAACTATAATTTAGTTATTAAATCCCTGGGGGAAAAATGGCAGTGAGATTTTCATTAGAAAAGTTCCACTTGGGGATTTCCCTGGTGGCCCAGTGGGTAAGACTCTACACTCCCAATGCAGGGGGCCTGGGTTTGATCCCTGGTCAGGGAACTAGATCCCACATGCATGCTGCAACTAAGAGTCTGAATGCTGCAACTAAGAAGTCCGCCTGCCGCCAATAAAAGATCCTGCATGCTGCAACGACGATCCTGCACACAGCAACTAAGACCCGGCACAGACAAAATAAATAAAAATAAATAATAAATAATAAATTTTAAAAAAGTTTCTCCCTTTAAAAAAAGAAAGAAAAGTTCCACTTGTCCTATACAAGGTCTATTTGTCCACTTATATGGGCAATAAAAGACACCTCTGAAGTTCTGGATATATGTACTCTAAATCCCCTAAATATCTGAATACACAGATGGTCATATCACTCTGAGATCACTTCCCAAAAAGAAGCCCTTGAGTAGAAATTTTAAAATTTATTTTCATAAATTATTTATTCACTTGGGCCTGTTCAGATATATGAAAACTGCTTTAATACTGTTTCTGGTAATATGGCAAGCTTAATAGCCATATTGATTATCTCACTGAAAACAATGTAAAATGTTAGATAAAATATTTTTTAAAGTAATAACATGCTGGCAAGATAGTAAAGAACTGTCAGGCCAAAATCTAAATGAAGAGGTACCCTTGAGAAGTAAGTAGGATTGTGAAACCACTGCTATACTGGTGTGCTGAAACCTCTGGCTTCATCTGCTTTTTGGAGCTTGCAGGGCAGAAGAGCAAGCTCAGTGTCTACCCAATGGTGAAGGGTCTAATAGGGAAGCTTCCCCTCTTGCCAATCATGGGAGACAGATTATATTCAAAAGAGTCACAGTAAGGCTGACAGTGAAAGCCAGAAGCCAGTAGAATGATACCTTCAATGTGCCTAGGAAAAATTATTCCTAGTCTAGTATTCTGTATCCTCAAAAATATCTTTCAAGAATCAAGATGGAGAGGTAAAGGTTCAAGGTTACTTTTGGAGGTGATGAAAATGTTCTAGAATTGACTGTGGGGATGGTTGCACATATCTTTGAACATAATAAAAAACCAATGAATTGTACACTTTACATGGGTAAATTGTATGGTAAGTGAATTAATTACATCTCAACAAAACTTTAACAAAAAGAATGAGACATTAGCACCCACAAAATGAAATACTTAGGTATAAACTAGCAAAATATATAGGAGATCTATATAAGGAAAACTATAAAACTCTGATGAACAAAATCAGAATAAATGGAAAGATATTCCATGGTCACTGATAGGAAGGGTCAATATCATCAAATGTCAGTTCTTCCCATCTTGATCTATAGATTCAATGCAATCCCAATCAACATTCTAGCAAGTTATTTTGTGGATGTCAACAAACTGATTCTAAAGTTTTATGCAGAGGCAAAAGACCCAGAATAGCTAGCACAATACTGAAGGAGAAGATTAAAACTGGAGGACTGACACTACCCAACTTCAAGACTTAATGTAAAGCTACAGTAATCAAGACAGTGTGGTACTGTATTTGTGAAAGAAAAGACAAAATGGATCAATGGAACAGAATAGACCCACATAAATACAGTAAACTGATTTTTGACCAAGAAGCAAAGGCAGTACAATGGAACAAAGGCAGTTTTTTTTTTTTTTAAACAAATGTTTCCGGAACAACTGGACATACATATGCCAAAAAAAAAAAAAAAATCTAGACACAGATCTTGACACCCTTCACAAAAAAGAACTCAAAATTGATCTTGGGTATGGTGGTGCCTTTTTAGTTACAACAACAAAGACATGATCCATGAAAGAAATAATTGAGTAGCTGGACTTCATTAAATAAAAAACTTCTGCTCTGTAAAAGACAATGTCAAGAGAATGGGAAGATAAACCACAGACTGGGAGAAAATATTTGCAAAAGACACATCTGATAGAGGGTTGTTATCCTAAATATACAAAGAACTCTTAAAATGCAACAATAGGAAAAAAACCAAAAACCTGAACAGACACCTTACCAAAGAAGATACACAGAGGGCAATTAAGGATATGAAAAGATGCCCCATATTATATGTCATCAGGGAAATGCAAACTAAAATAACAATGACATATCAGTATACATCTATTAGAATAGCCAAAATCCAGAACACTGACAACACTAAATGCTGGCGAGGATGTGGAACAAGTTTTCATTCATTGCTAGTGGGAATGCAAAAGGGTACAGCCACTTTGGAAGAGTTCGGCGGTTTCTTGCAAAACTAAACATGCTAAACAGATTAAACCACAGTACCCAGGAATTGTGCGCCTTGGTATTTACCCAAAGGAGTTGAAAACTTAACATCCACACAAAAACCTACACATAGATATTTATAGCAGCTTTGTTCACAACTGCCCAAACTTGAAAGCAACAAAAATGTCCTTCAGTAGGTGAATGGATAAATAAACTATGGTACATCCAGACAATGGAATATTATCCAGTGCTAAGAAGAAATGACCTATCAAGTTATGAAAAGACATGGAGGAACCTTAAGTGTATAATACTAAGTGAAAGAAGCCA
This sequence comes from Mesoplodon densirostris, assembly GCF_025265405.1. NCBI lineage: Eukaryota > Metazoa > Chordata > Mammalia > Artiodactyla > Ziphiidae > Mesoplodon > Mesoplodon densirostris. The sequence goes on along the minus strand of NC_082662.1, from coordinate 125,786,061 downwards.
ATCTGAAAGGGCTACATTCCAACTCTATGACATTCTGGAAAAGGCAAAACTATGGAGACAATAAAAAGATCAGTGGTTCCCAGGAGTTTAAAGGTGAAGGAGGGATGAAGAGGCAGAGCACAGAGGATTTTTCAGGGCAGTGAAATACTCTATATGATACCATAATGATAGATACATGTCACTATACATTTGTCCAAACCCATAAACACCAAGAGTGAACCCTAATGTAAACTATAGACTTTGGGTGACTGTGATGTGTCACTATAGGTTCATTGATTGTAACAAATGTCCCACTCTGATGGGGAATGTTGATGATGAGCGAGGCTATGCATGTATGGGGTAGGGAGTATATGGGAAATCTCAGTACATTCCACTCAATTTTGCTGTGAATATAAAACTTTTTTAAAAAAACTAAGCCGTAATTTATAAAAAGGAATGAGGTTGAAATAAAGACATTTTTGGACAAAGAAGAACTGTGAATTTGTCACCTCAGATCTTAAACAAAAGGAATTTCTAATCATGTACTTCTGGTAGAAGGAAAGTGAGCCAAGACGGGAAGTCTAAGGTGCAAGAAGGACTGAAGAATAAAGAGAATGCTTACATGGGTGAATCTACGAACACTGACAAACAAAACAATTTTAGGGGGTTAAAAATATGGTAAAAATAAAAAATACAATAAGCACATCATATATGTCAGTAGGGAAGAAAACAGGATTCAAGAATTCTAAAGTCCTTCTAAATCCAGGAAGAACCTACACTGGTTATTACATGCATATTTACTTTATAGATGAACTACTTAAAAAATATAATTTATATACCCTTTGGAAGGTAGGATATATTTAATAATAAAATAGTCTTAAATAACTGATTTAACATTCAGTTTTAATTTCTAGATACAAAGCCACTATGTAAAGAACAATTAAATTAATTATAACCTATGAACTTAATGATCTCAAAAGACTGAGTATTAAATCAATAAGGGAACACTGTGGTTTTTAAATTTTTTAAAAATTTATTTATTTTACTTATTTTTAACTTTGGCTGTGTTGGGTCTTCGTTGCTGTGCACGGGCTTTCTCTAGTTGCAGCGAGTGGGGGCTACTCTTCATTGCGGTGTGTGGGCTCCTCATTGTGGTGGCTTCTCTTGTTGCAGAGCACAGGCTCTAGACGCGCAGGCTTCAACATATGTGGCACGCGGGCTCGGTAGTTGTGGCTTGTGGGTTCTAGAGTGCAGGCTCAGTAGTTGTGGTGCACAACTGTTGTCCGCAGCATGTGGGATCCGCCCAGACCGGGGCTCGAAACTGCGTCCCCTGCATTGGCAGGTGGATTCTTAACCACTGAGCCACCAGGGAAGCCCGACACTGTGGTTTTTAAAATGTACATACTTTTCCTTTGTTTGGAAAGAAAAAATTAGATTTACAAAAAATTAACAACTAGTAAAAAGTTGCACAATCTTGTTTTAAATAGAAGATGAAATATAGTTTGCCATCAATACACTTAACCAAGTTGTATGTCTGTATCTATAATACAGTGTATCTCTAACAAAACCAAGAGTGTTGCTGTTGACATGTATTCCAGAAGTGACAGGTACTTTTATTGAAATTAGCTGATACAGATGCCAAGCACTCAAGAGCCCCTAGCTCTTGAAGAAGTCTTAGGCTCCCAGAGCACAGGTGTTGGGAGGAGCTGGACTGTGTGCTGAGAAGCAGAGATGTTTTCTTTTGCAGTGATTTCCAAAGGAAAATATAGTCTCTTGGGGCAGAGCAGATGGCACTGCTTAGATGTAGAATTGTGAGGCAGTGAGTCTGTGGCAAGGGTTGGCAAACTATGGCCTGGAGGCCAAATCCCACATGCAGCATATTTTCGTAAATAGTTTTATCAGCATACAGCAACACCTATTCATTTACATGTTGTCTATGGCTGCTTTCAGGCTACAGAGCAGAATTGAGTAGGTGAGTGTACAACTTGCAAAGCCTAAATATTTACTACCTACCCCTTTACAGAAAAAGGTTGCAGACAGCTGGTCTACATAGGAGTTTCTAGAAGTAAGAGGCTGGAGAGAAGATCTCATACAAAAAACACTCTACGCAGAGGGCAGACAGCAGAAGCAAAAAGAACTAAAATTCAGCAGGCTGTGGAATGAAAACCACATTCACAGAAGGATAGACAAAATGAAAAGGCAGAGGACTATGTACAAGATGAAGGAACAAGATAAAACTCCCAAAAAACAATTAAATGAAGTGGAGATAGGCAACCTTCCAGAAAAAGAATTCAGAATAATGAGAGTGAAGATGATCCAGGACCTTGGAAAAGGAGTGGAGGCAAAGATCAAGAAGAGGCAAGAAATGATTAACAAAGACCTAGAAGAATTAAAGAACAAACACCTAGAAGAATTAATGAACAATACAATAACTGAAATGAAAAATACTCTAGAAGGAATCAGTAGGAGAATAACTGAGGCAGAAGAATGGATAAGTGACCTGGAAGACAGAATGGTGGAATTCAAGGCCGTGGAACAGAATAAAGAAAAAAGAAAGAAAAGAAAAGAAGACAGTCTAAGAGACCTCTGGGACAAGATTAAACACATCAACATTCGCATTAGAGGGATCCCAGAAGGAGAAGAGAGAAAGGACCCGAGAAAATATTTGAAGAGAGTATAGTTGAAAACTTCCCTAACATGGGGAAGGAAATAGCCACCCATGTCCAGGAAGTGCAGAGAATTCTAGGCAGCATAAACCCAAGGAGAAACACACCGAGGCACATAGTAATCAAATTGACAAAAATTAAAGACAAAGAAAAATTATTAAAAGAAACAAGGGAAAAATGACAAATAACATACAAGGGAACTCCCATAAGGTTAATATCTGACTTCTCAGCAGACACTCTATAAGCCAGAAGGGAGTGGCATGATATATTTAAAGTGATGAAAGGGAAGAACCTACAACCAAGATTACTCTACCTGGCAAGGATCTCATTCAGATACAATGGAGAAATCAAAAGCTTTACAGACAAGCAAAAGCTAAGAGAATTCAGCACCACCACACCAGCTCTATGACAAATGCTAAAGGAACTTCTCTAAGTGGGAAACACAAGAGAAGAAAAGGACCTACAAAAACAAACCCATAACAATTAAGAAAATGGTAATAGGAACATACATATTGATAATTACCTTTAATGTGAATGGATTAAATGCTGCAACCAAAAGACACAGGCTCGCTGAATGGATACAAAAACAAGACCCATATATATGCTGTCTACAAGAGACCCACTTCAGACCAAGGGAAACATACAGACTGAAAGTGAGGGGATGGAAAAAGATATTCCATGCACATGGAAATCAAAACAAAGTTGAAGTAGCAATACTCATATCAGATAAAATAGACTTTAAAATAAAGAATGTTACAAGAGACATGGAAGGCACTATATAATGATAAAGTGATCAATCCAAGAAGAGGATATAACAATTATAAATATATATGCACCCAACATAGGAGCACCAATACATAAGGTAAATTCTAACAGCTATAAAAGAGGAAATCGACAGTAACACAATAATAGTGGGGGACTTTAACACCTCATTTACACCAATGGACAGATCATCCAGACAGAAAATTAATAAGGAAACACAAGCATTAAATGACACAACAGACCAGATTTAATTAATATTTATAGGACATTCCATCCGAAACAGCAGATTACACTTTCTTCTCAAGTACACGTGGACCATTCTCCAGGATAGATCATATCTTGGGTCACAAATCAAGCCTCGGTAACTTTAAGAAAACTGAAATCATATCAAGCATCTTTTCTGACCACAATGCTATGAGATTAGAAATCAATTACAGGGGAAAAAACGTAAAAAACACAAACACATGGAGCCTAAACAATACGTTAGGAAATAACCAAGAGATCACTGACAAAATCAAAGAGGAAATCAAAAAATACCTAGGGACAAATGACAATGAAAACATGATGATCCAAAACCTATGGGATGCAGCAAGAGCAGTTCTAAGAGGGAAGTTTATAGCAATACAATCCTACCTCAAGAAACAAGAAAAATCTCAAATAAGCAATCTAACCTTACATCTAAAGGAACTACAGAAAGAAGAACAAACAAAACCCAATGTTAGTAGAAGGAAAGAAATCATAAAAATCAGAGCAGAAGTAAATGAAATAGAAACAAAGAAAAGAATAGCAAAGGTCAATGAAACTAAAACCTGGTTCTTTGAGAAATAAACAAAATTGAGAAACCTTTAGCCAGACTCATCCAGAAAAAGAGGGAGAGGACTCAAATCAATAAAATTAGAAATGAAAAAGGAGAAGCTACAACAGACACCACAGAAATGCAAAGCATCCTAAGAGACTACTATAAGCAACTCTATGCCAATAAAATGGACAACCTGGAAGAAATGGACAAATTCTTAGAAAGGTATAACCTTCCAAGACTGAACCAGGAAGAAACAGAAAATATGAACAGACCAATCACAAGTAATGAAATTGAAACTGTGATTAAAAGTCTTCCAACAAACAAAAGTCCAGGACCAGAAGGCTTCACAGGTGAATTCTATCAAACATTTAGAGAAGAGCTAACACCCATCCTTCTCAAACTCTTCCAAAAAATTGCAGAGGAAGGAACACTCTCAAACTCATTTTATGAGGCCACCATCACCCTGATACCAAAACCAGAAAAAGATACTACAGGAGAAAAAAAATTACAGACCAATATCACTGATGAACATAGATGCAAAAATCCTCAACAAAATACTAGCAAACAGAATCCAACAACACATTAAAAGGATCATACATCATGATCAAGTGGGATTTATCCCAGGGATGCAAGGATTCTTCAATATATGCCAGTCAATCAATGTGATACACTATATTAACAAACTGAAGAAGAGAAACCATATGATCACCTCAACAGATGGAGAAAGAGCTTTTGACAAAATTCAACACCCATTTATGATGAAAACTCTCCAGGAGGTGGGCATAGAGGGAACCTACCTCAACATAATAAAGGCCATATATGACAAACCCACTGCCAGCATCATTCTCAACCGTGAAAAACTGAAGGCATTTTCTCTAAGATCAGGAAGAAAACAAGGATGCCCACTCTCGCCATTATTATTAAACATAGTTTTGGAAGTCCTAGCCACAGCAATCAGAGAAGAAAAAGAAATAAAAGGAATACAAATTGAAAAAGAAGAAGTAAAACTGTCACTGTTTACAGATGACATGATACTATACATAGAGAATCCTAAAGATGCCACCAGAAAACTACCAGAACTAATCAGTGAATTGGGTAAAGTTGCAGGATACAAAATTAATGCACAGAAATCTCTTGCATTCCGATACACTAGCAACAAAAGATCAGAAAGAGAAATTAAGGAAACAATCACATTCACCATTGCAACAAAAAGAATAAAATACCTGGGAATAAACCTGCCTAAGGAGGACCTGTACTCAGAAAATTACAAGACACGGATGAAAGAAATCAAAGAGGACACAAACAGATGGAGAGATATATCATGTTCTTGAATTGGAAGAATCAACATTGTGAAAATGACTATACTACCCAAAGCAATCTACAGATTCAATGCAATCCCTATCAAATTACCAGTGGCCGTTTTTTTAAATACAAATGCTCTAGTTTATTCATTTGAATTGCCATATAGCATTCCACAGACATTCTCTCCCTTGTGATCATTCAGGTTGTTTATAGGTTTTTCCTACTACATATCATGCTGCAGTGAACATTCTTGCACATGACTCTTCATACACGTGGAGGGTTCACTAGGGAATATATTTAGAAGTGGGATTTCTGGGTTGCAGAGTATACATATCCTCTACTTTACTTTGTGTGTGTGTGTGTGGTAACAACATTTGACATGAGATCTACCCTCTTGACAAATTTTGAAGTGTCCATTTTTGTTGACTATAAGCACAGTGTTGTATATTCACAGCTCTAGAGCTTATTTCTCTTGCTTGACTGAAACTTTTTGCCCATTGATTAATAACTCCCTGTTTACCCCACCCCACCAGCCCCTAGCAACCACTATTCCACTTTTTGATTCTATGAATTTGAGTATTTTAGATACTCATATGAGTAGAACTGTGCAGTATTTGTTTTTCTGTGACTGGCTTACTTCACTTAGAATAATGTTCTCAAAGTTCATACATGTTGTCACATATTTCAGATTTCCCAGTGGCAGTTTTTACAGAACTAGAACAAAAAATCTTAAAATTTGTATGGAGACACAAAAGACCCCAAATAGCCAAAGCAATCCTGAGGGAAAAAAAACAGAGCCGGAGGAATCAGACTCCCAGACTCCCTGACTCCCTGACTTACTACAGTAATCAAGACAATATGGTACTGGTACATAAACAGAAATATAGATCAATGGAACAAGATAGAAAGCCCAGAAAGAAATCCATGCACCTGTAGTCAACTAATCTATGAAAAAGGAGGCAAGGAAATACAATGGAGAAAAGACTGTCTCTTCAATAAGTGGTGTTGGGAAAACTGGACAGCTACATGTAAAAGAATGAAATTAGAACACTCCCTAACACCATACACAAAAATAAACTCAAAATGGATTAAAGACCTAAATGTAAGACTGGACACTATAAAACTCTTAGAGGATAACATAGGAAGAACACTCTTTGACATAAATCACAGCAAGATCTTTTTTGACCCACCTCCTAATGGAAATAAAAACAAAAATAAACAAATGGGACCTAATGAAACATAAAAGCTTTTGCACAGCAAAGGAAACTATAAACAAGATGAAAAGACAACCCTCAGAATGGGAGAAAATATTTGCAAACAAATCAACTGACAGGATTAATCTCCAAAATATATAAACAGCTCATGCAGCTCAATATTAACAAAACAAACAACACAATCAAAAAATGGGCAGAAGACCTAAATAGACATTTCTCCAAAGAAGACATACAGATGGCCAAGAGGCACATGAAAAGCTGCTCAACATCACTAATTATTAGGCAAATGCAAATCAAAACTACAATGAGGTATCACCTCACACCAGTTAGAATGGACATCATCAGAAAATCTACAAACAACAAACACTGGAGAGGGTGTGGAGAAAAGGGAACCCTGTTGCACTATTGGTGGGAATGTAAATTGATACAGCCACTATGGAGAACAGTATGGAGGTTCCTTAAAAAACTAAAAATAGAATTACCATGACTCAGCAATCCCACTACTGGGCATATAACCCAGAGAAAACCATAATTCAAAAAGACACATGCACCCCAGTGTTCATTGCAGCACTGTTTACAATAGCCAGGTCATGGAAGCAACCTTAATGCCCATAGACAGAGTAATGGATAAAGAAGATGTGGTACATATATACAATGGAACATTACTCAGCCATAAAAAGGAACAAAATTGGTTCATTTGTAGAGACGTGGATGGACCTAGAGACTGTCATAAAGAGTGAAGTAAGCCAGAAAGAGATAAACAAATATCGTGTATTAACGCATATATGTGGAATCTAGATAAATGCTGCAGATGAATCAGTTTGCAAGGCAGAAATAGAGACACAGATGTAGAGAACCAACGGATGGACATGAAAGGGGGAAAGTGGGGAGGGGTGGTGGTGGTGGGATGAATTGGGAGATTGGGATTGACATATATACACTAATATGTATAAAATAGATAACTAATAAGAACCTGCTGTATAAAAATAAATAAAATTAAATTTTAAAAGACCCTGTGTATATATGAAAATACATTTAGTTTGTAAAAAAAATACAATGGATAACTATGAATATGTATTAGATATGTGACTATATAGTTGTCTTTGTCAATAAGAAGAATAATGATAATTATACCAAACACTGTTAGAGTCCTTGCTACATACCAGGCACTGTTCTAACGACTTTGTTTGTTTCAGCTAAATTTATTCTAAAATAACCTATGCAAGTAAACTTTGGTAACGATGATGTGATCGGAAAGTCTCCTCTGCAAAAAACAAGTATAAAGCTGGACAAAATTGCCAAAAGCAACCACTTCAGGGATGAGAAATTGACCAAAGTTGAACAACAAATTAAGAAGCTTTTATTCTCCAGGAAACTGCTAGAGCTTAGAGTAAGAAAAGCAGAAGTCTATAGCCTGCTTGCCTGGGGCTGTTTGCATCCACCACCCCGACCTGAATGAGCCACAGAAGGACTGAGATAAGCTCTCCACATCACCTGGGTACCTGGGAAAGTGGATGTACATAAGGGAGACACAAGAAAGCCTGGCGAAAAGTAAAAGCCAAGGGAGACTTGAGAACTGGCTACAGCTTTGAATGCATACACCTTCCCACACACAGCAGCAGGTGGAAGGAAGCCTTACAGGTTCAAGACCTTTGAGCAACACCTCTGCCCACATCACTGGCTGACCATTAAGCTATCCAGTAAATGGAGAAGCTGAGTTCAGAACCCAGAAGTTTCCTTCCAGTCTACCTCACTGCCTCGCCAAACTTCCCCAATCTAAGTTTTGCCTTAGATTAGCTCTGTGCACTTTGTAACTTCTCACAGTGCACCTAAAACATCTCCAATCAATTTCAATAGCCCCTGATACACAACTCTGATTCCACTGAGTACAAACATGCCAGCAGCCTGACATTACATCTCGCCACCAGAAGCCTGCTGGTGAAACCAAATTCATCACTTAACTGAAAAAAAAAAAAAAAAGTGTTGAAAAAATGTGAAACCAATGAATCTGCCAACATGGTTGTTTCGTCTGGAGAACTGGGAATCCAGCATCCAAATAAACAGCAGAATACTGTTGCTACTAGCTGTGTTTCCATTTAAGATGCCATTTGTGGAAAATATTTATCACAGTCTTCCATTTTCTCTGTGCAAAATCAAAGAGAATTGAGAAATGCCAAATTACATTGTCATCACAAATCCTGCCATAGAGTATCTCAGCTCTTTCAAGCTATTCTCCAAAGACATTATTGATGTTCTACCAAGTTGATGGAATGATATAATTTGCTAGCAGGAAGAAAGGCTGGCAAACAGAACTGTGTTCATTAGAGCAATATCTTTACAATGCCTTATTCCATTTTCATTATTTTTCAAGATCACACATCATATCACAGGGCAGAACAGGCACCTTGCTATGCTCTAGATTTTTCAGTATTTTTATAGTTGGAAGTAGATTTTCTACACTTCTGCAAATTACAGCTATTCTTGCTATAAGGGGCTCTTTATGTTGCTAGGGAAAAGAACTCTCTCTAAAAGTCTATGTGGCCTTTGTTTACAGGCAGCTACCATCATTTTAGACTCATAAGTTCCTGTGGGGAGCAACCTCTTCCATAAGCAATTCATCAAGCCCAGTCCTGGTGCTGGACCAGGTCTAGAACTGACATTAAAGTTTTGCAGTAAGCACATTTGTCTTCACTCTTTTCATCTCTCCCACTTCCTAGAAACTTTTCATTTTTACCCATGCACAGAGGGGATGAGGGCCTTCTCAACCAAACGCAGGGCAGGAATGGCACTAGAACCCAATGCAATTTAGCATAGACCTGGTATTATTAGTAGTTTGCAACTTTGCAACCTATGGGCAAGCAAGGATTCCAATTAAAAAAAAAATCTTAGACCAGTGGAAAATCTGTAGTCAACATTCAGTTATTTAATTCAATGGACAGAGAATAAGTGCCTAGGATAACAGGGAATGACCCCAAATCTTTTATTGAAACCCCAAATCTTTTATCGGCTGTAGAATATTATTTTTATTTATATTTGGGTAGAATTGTGTGGTCTGTGTTTTGGAAATTTCCTTCAAACTAATTACTGGTGCCAGACAAGTGAGGTCTAATGTAAAGAGAATTTCATAAGCTTTCCATTGTACCTATTTCCACCATTTTCCAATTCCACTCAACACTAATAGCTGGCTTCTCTTAGCCTTTCTCAGAATGTTGCTGGCACAAAGACTATCAATTGGCTAATGGATTTCCCTGCTCAGGGGTTTGAACTTTCTAGCTGGAAAGCAAAGCTCCTCATATATTCTTAAAGTAAAATCCCCATCATTGATGTGGCATATACCCTGGGGAAGACACACCAGGAGAACCCACTTATCTATTTGTTCATTAGTTCATTCATTCATTCACCATTTACTGAGCACCCATTATATGCCAGGCATTAAACAGATAAAGTGGGAAATAAGGCAGACAATGGTTCCTGTCCTCATCGCTGTGGATGGGCCAGACACTGAGAAGTATTGACAGGTCTAGTGAGTACCAGGTAGGCTTCTATAGGGGTCTACAGCAGGGGATCTCATCTAAACTGGAGGGTCAGGAAAAATTTCTGAGAAGAGGAAACATTTTAGTTGGTGGATGATAGATGAGTCAAAATTAGACTGATGATGAATATTCTGGGCAGAAGGAACAGTAGGTGAGAAGATCTTTGGGCACAAAACAACACTACATATTTCAGGAACTGATAAAAAGTCTAGAGTGTTCTGAGTACAGAATGGAGGTGATATAGATAATATTGATTTGCAGTGAGGAAGAAAGGGTACATTACTCTACCAGCCAGATCAGCTCAGTCAACCCTGGTGGTGAGTGAGGCAGCATAAGACAGAGCCCATCCTCATCCAACTGCTCATGTGTCGGCTCCAAGCAAGGGAGCCTCGCCAGAGTCAGGGTCACAAAGCTCTTAGAGGGCAGGGCCTGGGGCTCAAGGGCGACTGTACCTTTCACACCTAGCTTCAAACCAGGCCGGCACCCAATAAATGTGAAGTCTTCAAAAAAGGGAGAGAGAGGCACAAGCACATAATTACAGGCAGAGCAGCAGCTAAATTTTTGAAGCAGGAATTGCCACAGACAAGCCACAGTGGGAGGTGAGTGTGCTCCGTGATTCTCTGGCACCGCTGCTTGAATCATTTGCATTGACATGGTTAACTTGAAGAAAGACATTTGAGCATCTTTATGGATCAACCAAAATTTGAAACTTAGCAAGAGGGCTAAATTTGAATCCAAGACTCTGGATGGCTCTCTGTTCCATCTTAACCATCTGGCCCCATTGTTTTCCACTATGGAATAATGAATTTTTTGCCTAATTCACTGTATATTCCTGAGTAAATTTTATTTTTCAATTGAAAAAGTACTACACCTACCTCAAAAGCCCAGGGAATATAAACACAGGTGGCACAAAAGAATCCATTCTGTAATTAGGGACATGAATTTGGTCTTTGTCATTAAGAAAAGATGCACGGGAGATGGCAAGAAAGGAGGCGGCTGCAGTGAGCTATTCAGCCAGCCTCTATGTCTTCAGTGAGCTGTGCCATTAAAAAGTGATGTCCCTGTCAGACAAGCAACTCCTCCCCAGCATCTAAGAACTCAGTCATTTCCTCAAACTGGCCTTTTTTTTTTTTTTTGCTCATCTACAAGGGATGTCTTTATGAAACTGTTCTGGGCATTTTGCAGGGAATGAAATCAGCTGGGAAAAAGACAATGTGTTATTTCACCTAGGCAAAGAGGTCTGGCAAGCACAGAAAGAACCTATCCAAATCCCTCTTGGGCACCAAAGTACTACTTGCAACACTTGTTAATGCAATGGATCAGTTTATCCTGCTAACTCCGTGACACGGCAAGACGGCATACGGAACCAGCAGCAGTCCCAGCTCGGGGCACTGTGACACGTGTCTCTGTCAGTAACCAATGTTTATGTGCTTACTGTCTATGTTTTCCTTGAGTAGTGCTGTGGAGCAGGGCTCAGCCAGATGGATTATCATTTTCTATAGTTAATGAGTTTGTCTCTTAGGGAAGAAATGGAGAGAGAGACAGAGACAGAGAGAGAGAGACAGAGAGAGAGAGAGAAAGGCGGGGAGAGGGAGGGAAACAGAGAGAATGTGTCCGTGCTCCCATGAGCATGCTGGTCTTTTTTAGCCTCCAGCCAGATTGCTTCTGATAGCCAGAGGGTCACATGTGTTTGGAAGCCACTGAAGAAGTGACACTGAGCGGCTTCTGCAGGACAGGCAGCCTCCTCCCCTCCCCTCGTTTTTTTCTCCAGAACCACTGCCTGACTCTCTTTTCTCCAAGCCGCTCCCTCCCCCCATCACCAGCTCTCCTCTCATTCTTTCTGATTAGTTCTCATTGTCAGGCCCAATGACAGCTGATTAGATTTTTTAAAACATTCTAATCTTAAACACGTATATGTGTGTGTGTGTGTTAGTGGCATATGAAATTTCTTCCCCAGAAGACTGCTCTAAGGAATTCTGTTTATGTAACTGTTCTTGGCTTTTTCTCAAAATATGGATAAAAGAGTGCTATGTGCCTAGAGGCTTTACATCCCTCCCTCCCCTCGATTCCTTGCCCCCGCTTCCTTCCTTCCTGGAATATTTATTGAGTACCAACCATTAGCCAAGCACTGTTCTAGGTGCTGGGTACTTTTCTAGAAAAGCGTTACCTCAGTTAATCCTTACAATAATGTGTGGTTAACATTATTATTTCCATTTTACATATAAGAAAACTGCAGCTCATAGAGGTTAAATAACTGTCCTAAATCACATAACTAGTACAGTGTAAAACTGGTCTGTCTCTAGCTGGTAATCGTTTTATGGTGCTATAAGGTATTAGCAGACAGGTCTCTCTCTTTGTAATTAGACCTGTTAAATTAACATGCCTAATTCTTCATGCCACAGTAGACTCCAAAAATTGATTTGTTAATGATGACAACCAATGGGCAAGATCCTGATCACTTTGGGAACAAGTCAAGAATGAGTTTCTAAACCTCTTCGCTTCTCAATAAGCATGGAATTTTGACGTTCCATTTGCTTTTCCTTTTGGGGGTACCAAGCTCATGGGGAGCACAGTGAACATGTCAAAATTACCTGCAGGCCACGACTTCAGAGATATCTGAAAATTGTCTATAGTTAACATACAGCTTCTTTACAAACAGTGGCCCTAATAAACAGTTAAGAGTGCAGGAGCAGTCTGCAGGGTAGGGTTAGAGTGGAGGTGGGGTGGGTAAGCGCCGGAAATCAAAGTTCAAAGACAATGAAGTCTTCGCAGGACTCCAGGCAGGCTCAGCTCGTTAATCTCAGCAGCTGCCCAGCGGCTACTGTCATCCAGTGCCATAATGATGACAAAATCGGCTTCCTTACGTTACAAATACTGTGTTAAAAGTAACAGCCTCTGATAAAGGCTTGAGTTTCAGAAGAGTCACCTCATGCCCTTTGCTGCATTTCTTGTCAGAAACCGTCTTCCACCTAGAGTCTCACTGTGCATCTTCTGGGGGTGACAGACACGGTGCAGCACTAATTTGGCCATGATTTCCAGACCAGACTGAGGTGGGAATGAAAAAGGTGGCAGCAATTTCCTTCCTACTGGCGAGGCTTCGGCTTCTTCCAAGCCCTCTCAAACCCCCATGCTGTCACACTGAGTGAATGCCACCCAGAGGTCCACACCTCTGCAGCATGCACTAGCTTACCAGCCCTCTTTCCTCCAAATAGGCTCTCCTGGGATCCATGAGACACACCTCTCAAGCCCTCAGCACTGCTCGACCCCCCACCCCCACCCCACACACCCCACTCTCTCAGCCTCTGCCCTGCCATCCACACAGCTCGTCTGCAGTGACTGCCCACGGAGGTCAGGCTGACATGCAAACTCCTAACCCTGGCCATGGGTCCCAGATGCCCTGGCTCACTCCTACCTCTCTTTTATAACTACACAGAATTTTATCCTTACTAATGCTTTTTTTTTTTTTCTTTTTTTTTTGCCTTAAACCTGCATTGCCTGATGATAGTTACCCTGCTTGTCTTCGGGTTAATGTTGTCATGGTATCTCTCTTTCCATCTTACTACTTTTAGGTGTTGCTTTCTCCTTAAGCAGCACGTAACTTTGTTTTTATTTTTAAACCCATCTGATAATCTCTATGTTTTAATATTTAAATTTAATCACAATCCATTTATATTTACGGTGATACATGTGGATTTATAACCTTCTTGTCATTGTTATCTAGAGTTTTGCTTTCACCTTTTGATAGAAACATGGGAAAAATAGTTACTTTGGTGGTCATTATTAATTATATTTACTGACATTTCAGTAATTTCTATACTCACTATTGTTCCATGCATCCTACAACTTCCCTCTGGGATTACTTTTCTTCTTGTAATATACACCATTTAACAATTCTTTTAGTGAGGTTCTTTGTACTTCCTAAAATATCTTTATTTCATTCTTGCTCTTGAACAATTATCTACAGAGAATTCTTTCTCAACAATTATTTTCTTTAGCATGTTTAAGATATTCTTCCATGTGTTCTGGCATCAATGGCTGTTGTTGAGAAATGGCTGTCAACCTAACTGATATCAGGCTTTAAGATCCTTTATCCTTGATGTTTTCAAGTTTCACTACGATATGTCCAAGTTTGGATTTCTTTTATTGATCCTACTCAGTACTGGGAAGTATGCTTTAACTTTGAGGACTCATGTCTTTTAAAACTTCTGGCAAAATAAAAATTTGCTGCCTCTTTGTTCTGTTCTTTTGTTTAGAACCTCATATTAGAAGTCTATTGGAGAGTCTCCAAAATATACAGACAGCTCATACAACTCAACAACAACAAAAACAAACAACCCATTCGAAAAATTGGCCGAAGACCTTAAGGGACATTTCTCCAAACAAGACATACAGATGGCCAGTAGGCACATGAAAAGATACTCAACATCACTAATTATTAGAGAAATGCAAATCAAACCTACAATGAGGTACTACCTGCCACTGCTGGAGAGGGTATAGAGAAAAGGGAATCCTCCTACACTGTTGGTGGGAATGTAAGGTGGTGCAGCCACTATGGAAAACAGTGGGGACGTTCCTAAAAAAACTAAAAATATAATTACCATATGATTCAGCAATCCCACTGCTGGGCATATACCTGGACAGAACCGTAATTCCACAAAATACATGCGGGCTCATAGTTAAGATGGTGGAGTAGGAGGACGTACAGTTTGCATCTCCTCACAGGGTACAGCAGGGAGGCATCAGATCAGTTCTCAAGGAGCGCCTGCTGGGTGCTGCTGGGGGACCTCAGACACCTGGGGGGACAGGAGGGGCCCCCGTGCAACCGGGTGGGGTGTGGTAGGGAAGGAGGAGGGGAAGAGGGTGGAGGCGGGATGGACCAGCACCCCTGGGGGTGGAGGCTGGGGGAGAGGAGCTGTTCCCACACTCGGGGGCACCCACTCATGGCAGGGGATCAGCAGGGATGGGGGGACCTTCGGGGGCTCAGGGGGATGGAGAGGAGTGCGGTGACTGGTCTGTGGGGACTGGGAAAAAGTGGGGCCTGTGCATGTGGTCCAGGCTGCGGACCTGTGCACTCTGGCCTGGGTTGTGTGCCTCCTGGTGGGGAGGGGAACTGGGTGCCAGACAGTAGGCTTTGGAGGGTGGACCCCGGGAGGGGACAGCTGTTGGCAGTGAGGAGACGGCCTGGAGTAGCAGGGGGAGGGGTTCCACAGCCGGAAGGTTGGCGGGGGCCTGGGCCACCAGGGAAGCGGGGTGCCTGGGTTGAGTGGCGTGCAGAGAGCAGGGTCACCGTTGTGGTGCCCCTTGCTGCCCACCCTCCTTGGGCAGTGGCAGAGGCACACACCTGAGCAGGCTTGCCCACCCCTCAAGCCCTGGCAAGCCTGCTAGGGTCCCTGGCCTGAGCTCCGCCCCCGCCAAGGCCGCCTCTGACCACAAAGTTCCCAGGCATGGGACCTGCCGCCACCAAAGCCTCTGTGGGCCACATGGGTCCCAGTCCTGAGCCCTGCCCCCACCAAGGCCTCCTCTGGCTGCACGGGTCCCTGTGGACCCGAGCAACACCCACCCAAAGGCTCTGTGGGCCATGTGGGTCCTGGTGACCCATTTGCCGCCCCTGACAAAACCTCCTCTGGCTTTGTGGGTCCAGGTGGACCAAGCGCCACCCCCCTCCAAAGCCTCCTCTGGCTGTGCCGGTCCCTGCAGATATGCCCATGGAAGCCTGCACTCCAGCTGGCCCATGTGGGCATGTGTGCTCCGGGCCAGCTTCAGGAACAGACACTGGTGAAAGGAACACATGCAGAGGTAGGGCTGGTACCGCGGGTTGAGAGACCTACCTAGAGGTCTTGGAGGCCCTCCTGGGGAGGCAGGGGTTGGATGTAGCTCATGGGCGGGGCAAGGACACTGATTGCAGAGGCACCAGGGAATTATTTTATTTATTTATTTTTAATTTTAAAATTTTATTTTTCCTGTTGTGTTTTGTGGTGGTTGTTTCAATTTTATTTTTTCTAGTATATTTTTTATTTTTCTAGTTTTATTTAATTTTCTATTTTTTATTATCATTATGCTCTTTTTTGTTTGTTGTTTGTTGTCTGTTTTTTCGTTTTGTTTTGTTTGTTTTTGTTTTTTTTGCCACAGAGTGCAGCTTGCAGGGTCTTGGTTCCCAGGCCAGCGATAGGGCTTGAGCCCTTCTGTGTGGGGCCACTGGGCTAACAGGGAACTTCGGGCTTCAAAGAATATTAATCGATGTGACTCTCCCAGGGGTCCTCATCTCGGCACCAAGACCTGGCTCCAACCAACTGCCTGCAAACTCCAGGGCTGGGTGCCTCAGGCCAAACAACCAGCAAGACAGGAACACAGCCCTACCCATCAAGAAAAATGAGATCACAGAGAACTATGTTATAGATGAAGGAGCAAGGTAAAAACCTACAAGACCAAATAAATGAAGAGGAAATAGGCAATCTACCTGAAAAAGAATTCAGAGTAATGATAGTAAAGATGATGCAAAATCTCAGAAATAGAATGGAGGCATGGATTGAGAAAATACAAGAAATGTTTAACAAGGACCTAGAAGAACTAAAGAACAAAAAACAGTGATGAACAACACAATAACTAAAATGAAAACTACACTAGAAAGAATCAATAGCAGAATAACTGAGGCAGAAGAATGATTAAGTTAGCTGGAAGATAGAATGGTGGAAATAACTGCTGAGGAGCAGAATAAAGAAAAAAGAATGAAAAGAAATGAGGACACTCTCAGAGACCTCTGAGACAACACTAAATGTACCAACAACTGAATGATAGCGGTCCCAGAAGAAGAAGAGAAAGAGAAAGGGTCTGATAAAATATTTGAAGAGATTATAGTCATAAACTTCCCTAACATGGGAAAGGAAATAGCTACCCAAGTCCAGGCGCAGAGTCCCATACAGGATAAACCCAAGGAGAAACACACCGAGACACATATTGATCAAATTAACAAAAATTTAATTCAAAGAAAAAATATTTAAAGCAGCAAGGGAAAAGCAACAAATAACATACAAGAGAATCCACATAAAATTATCAGCTGATTTTTCATCAGAAACTCTGCAGGCCAAAATAGAGTAGCAGGATATATTTAAAGTGAAGAAAGGGAAAAATCTACAACCAAGATTACTCTACTCAGCAAGGAACTTATTCAGATTTGACAGAGAAATCAAAAGCTTTAGAGACAAGCAAAAGCTAAGAGAATTCAGCACCACCAAACCAGCTTTACAGCAAACGCTAAAGGAACTTCTCTAGGTGGGAAACACAAGAGAAGAAAAAGACCTACAAAAACAAACCCAAAACAATTAAGAAAATGGTAATAGAAACATATGCATTGAATGTTGCGTATATACGTATATATGCTGTCTATAAGAGACCCACTTCAGACCTAGGCACACATACAGAATGAAAGTGAGGGGATGGAAAAAGATATTCGATGCAAATGAAAATCAAAACAAAGCTGGAGTAGCAATACTCATATCAGACAAAATAGACTTTAAAATAAAGAATATTACAAGAGACAAGGAAGGACACTACATAATGATCAAGGGATCAATCCAATAAAAAGATGTAACAATTATAAATATATAGGCACCCAATGTAGGAGCACCTCTATACATAAGGTAAATGCCAACAGCCATAAAAGGGGAAATTGACAGTAACACAATAACAGTAGGGGACTTTAACACCTCACTTACACCAATGGACAGATCATCCAGACAGAAAATTAATAAGGAAATACAACCTTTAAATGACACATTAGACCATATGGACTTAATTGATATTTATAGGACATTCCATCTGAGAGCAAATTGATATTTACAGGTCATTCCATCTGAGAGCAGCAGAATATACTTTCTTCTCAAGTGTGCATGGAACATTCTCCAGGATAGATCACATCTGGGCTCACAAATCAAGCCTCGGTAAATTTAAGAAAACTGAAATCATATCAAGCATCTTTTCCAACTACAACGCTATGAGATTACAAATCAATTACAGGAAAAAAAAAACCTGTTAAAAATACAAACACATGGAGGCTAAACAATATGCTACTAAATAACCAAGAGATCACTGAGGAAATCAAAGAGGAAATTAAAAAATACATAGAAACAAATGACAATGAAAACACAACAACCCCAAACCTATGGGAGGCAGCAAAAGCAATTCTAAGAGGGAATTTTATAGCAATAAAAAATCCTACCTCAAGAAACAAGAAAAATCTCAAATAAACAACCTAACCTTACACCTAAAGCAACTAGAGAAAAAAGAACAAAAAAACCCCCAAAGTTAGCGGAAGGAAAGAAATCATAAAGATCAGATCAGAAATAAATGAAAAAGAAATGAAGGAAATGATAGCAAAGATCAAGGAAACTAAAAGCTGGTTCTTTGAGAAGATAAACAAAATTGATAAACCATTAGCCAGACCCATCAAGAAAAAAAGGGAAAAGACTCAAGTCAACAGAATTAGAAATGAAAAAGGAAAAGTAACAACGGACACTGCAGAAATACAACAGATCATGAAAGACTACTACAAGCAACTATATGCCAATAAAATGGACAATCTGGAAGAAATGGACAAATTCGTAGAAAGGTACAACCTTCAAGACTGAACCAGAAAGAAACAGAAAGCACAAACATACCAAACACAACTAATGAAATTACTGTGATTAAAAATCTTCCAACAAACGAAAGTCCAGAACCACCTGGCTTCAGAGGTGAATTCTATCAAACATTTAGAAAAGAGCTAACACCCAACGTTCTCAAACTCTTCCAAAAAAATTGCAGAGGAAGGGAGACTCCCAAGCTATTCTACGAGGCCACAATCATCTTGACACCAAAACCAGACAGATATCACAAAAAAAGAAAATTACAGACCAATACCACTGATGAACACAGACCCAAAAATCCTTAGCAAAATACTAGCAAACGGAATCCAACAACACACTAAAAGGACCACACACCATGATGAAGTGGGATTTCTCCCAGGGATGCAAGGCTTTTTCAATATACTTTGAAATATATTGAAAAAATATATTTTTCAATTATTCAATGCAAATCAACCAGTATGATACATCATATTAACAAATTGAAGAATAAAAAACATAGGATCATCTCAATAGATGCAGAAAGCTTTTGACAAAATTCAACACCCCTTTATGATAACAACTCTCCAGAAAGTGGGCATAGAGGGAACCTACCTCAACATAATAAAGGCCATATATGACAAACCTATAGCAAACATCATTCTCAACAGCGAAAAACTGAAAGCTTTTCCTGTACAATTAGGAAAAAGACAAGGATGTCCACTTTCACCACTGTTATTCAACATAGTTTTGAAAGTCCTAGCCATGGCAATCAGAGAAGAAAAAGAAATAAAGGAATCCAAACTGGAAAAGAAGAAGTAAAACTGTCACTGTTTGCAGATGACATGATAATATACATAGAAAATCCTAAAGATGCTACCAGAAAACTATGGGTGCTAATCAATGAATTTTGCAGGATATAAAATTAATGCACAGAAATCTCTTGCATTCCTATACACTAGCAACAAAAGATCTGAAAGAGAAATTAAGGAAACAATCCCATTTACCACTGCAACAAAAAGAATAAAATACCTAGGAATAAACCTACCTAAGGAGGCAAAAGACCTGTATTCAGAAAACTATAAGAAACTGATGAAAGAAATCAAAGAGGACACAAACAGATGGAGAGATATACCATGTTCTTGGATTGGGAGTATCAATATTGTGAAAATGAATATACTACCCAAGGCAATCTACAGATTCAGTGCAATCCCTATCAAATTACCAATGGCATTTTTCACAGAACTACAACAAAAAATTTTACAATTTGTATGGAAACACAAAGACCCCGAATAGCCAAAGCAATCTTGAGAAAGAATAATGGAGCTGGAGGAACCAGGCTCCCTGACTTCACACTATACTACAAAGCTACAGTAATCTAGACAGTATGGTACTGGCACAAAAACAGAAATAAAGATCAATGGAATAGGATAGAAAGCCCAAAGATAAACCCACACACCTGGTCTCTGACAAAGGAGGCAAGAATAAAATGGAGAAGAGACAGTCTCTTCAATAAGTTGGGCTGGAAAAACTGGACACCTACATGTTAAAGAATGAAATTAGAATACTCCCTAACACCACACACAGAAATAAACTGAAAATGGATTAAAGACCTAAATGTAAGGCCAGACACTATAAAACTCTTAGAGAAAAACATAGGAAGAACACTCTGACAAATCACAGCAAGATCTTTTTTGACCCACCTCCTAGGGTAATGAAAATAAAAACAAAAATAAACAAATGGGACCTAATGAAACTTAAAAGCTTTTGCAAGGCAAAGGAAACCATAAACAAGACGAAAAGATATCCCTCAGAATGGGAGAAAATATTTGCGAATGAAGCAACTGACCAGGGATTAATTTCCAAAATATACAAACAGCTCATGCAGCTCAATATTAAAAAAACAAACAATCCAATCCAAAAATGGGCAGAAGACCTAAATAGACTTTTCTCCAAAGAAGACATACAGGTGGCCAAGAGGCACATGAAAAGCTGCTCAACATCACTAATTATTAGACAAATGCAAATCACAACTACAATGAGGTACCATCTTATAGTGTTCAGAATGGCCATCATCAAAAAATCTACAAACAATAAATGCTGGAGAGGGTGTGGAGGAAAGGGAACCCTCTTGCACTGTTGGTGGGAATGTAAATTGATACAGCCACTATGGAGAACACTATGGAGGTTCTTAAAAAACTAAAAATAGAACTACCATATGACCCAGCAATCCCATTCCTGGGCATGTAACCTGGAGAAAACCATAGTTCCAAAAGATACATGCACCCCAATATTGACTGCAGCACTATTTACAATAGCCAAGACATGGAAGCAACCTAAACGCCTATCACTGAGGAATGGATAAAAAAGATGTGGTACATATATACAATGGAATATTACTCAGCCCTAAAAAGGAACAAAATTGTGCCATTTGCAGAGACGTGGGTGGACCTAGAGACTGTCATTCTGAGTGAAGTAAGTCAGAAAGAGAAAAACAAATATCATATATTAACGCATATATGTGGAATTTAGCAAAATGATACAGAAAACCTATTTGCAAAGCTGAAATACAGACACAGACGTAGAGAACAAATGTATGGACACCAAGGGGGTTGGGGGTGGTGGGATGGATTGGGAGATTGGGATTGACATCTGTACACTACTACGTATGAAGTAGATGACTGATGAGTGCCTACTGTATAGCACAGGGGGGAAAAAACAGGAAGATACAATCTGTTTGCAAGACATATATGAAGTTAACCTTAAAAATGCATTCCAATATACATTAGGTGCAGACAAATACTATTTGATTCCACTTTACGAGGTACCTAGAATAGTAAAATTCATAGGGTCAGAAAGCACGTCGGTAGATGCCAGGGGCCAGGCGGTGGGGGTGGGGAAGGGGGAATGGGGAGTTAGTGTTAAAGCGGACAGAGTTTCAGTTTAGGAAGGTGAAAAATTCGAGAGATGGATGATGGTGAGAGTTGCAGGACAACATGAATGTACTTAGTGCCACTGAAATGTACAGTTAAATATGGTTAAAATAGTATGTTTTATATTATATGACTTTTACCCCCCCCAAAATTAAAAAAAATACATACCCCTATGTTCACAGCAGCACCATTCACAATAGCCAAAACACGGAAACAACCTAAATGTCCATTGACAGACGAATGGATAAAGACGATGTGGCACATATATACAATGGAATATTACTCAGCCATTAAAAAGAACAAAATAATGCCATCTGCAGCAACTTGGATGCAACTAGAGATTATCATACTAAGTGAAGTAAGTCAGAAAGAGAAAGACAAATACCATGTAATATCAGTTATATGTGGAATCTAAAATATGGCAAAAATGAACCTATCTACAAAACAGAAACAGACTCACAGATAGAGAATAGACTTGTGGTTGCCAAGGAGGAGGGGCTTGGGGGAGGGAAGGACTGGGAGTTTTGGATTAGCAGATGCAAACTATTATATACAGGATGGATAAACAACAATGTCCTACTGTATCACACTGGGAGCTATATTGAATATCCTGTGATAAACCATAATGGAAAAGAATATTAGAAAAAGAATGTCTCTATGTGTATAACTGAATCACTTTGCTGTACAACAGAGGTTGATACAACATTGTAAATCAACTCTACTTCAATAAAATAAGTAAATAAATGAATAAATAAGTTTATTGGAGAGTCTCAAAATATCTTTCATGCTCCTTAGCTGCTTTTTCATGTGTTTAAAAAAATTGTTTTTCTCTCTGAGCTGTATTCATTAAAGTTTTTTAAATTAATTAATTTTGAAATATAGTTGATGTATAATGTTATGCTAAGTTTCAGGTGTACAACATGGTGATTTGACATTTAAATACATTACGAAATGACCACTACAATAAGTCTAGTAATGATATGTCCCAATAAAAGTTATAACTGCATTATTGATGATATTCCTTATGCTGTATATTAAATCCCCATGACTTATTCATTCTATAACAGCACTTTGTACTCCTTAATTCCCTCCGATATTGCCCCACCCCACCCTTCCTCTCTGGCAACAAGCCATTTGTTCTCTGTATCTATGAGTCTTATCATTTTGTTTCACTTTGATTTTTTAGATTCCACATGTGAAAAAGATTACACAGTATTTCACTTTCTCTCTCTGATTTGTTCACTTAGGCTGCAGAACCAATACGCTCTAGAAGCATCCATGTCATCACAGGCTGAAAGATTTCCTTCTTTTTTATGGCTGAGAAATATTCCATTGTGTACATACACACACACACACACACACACACACACACACACACCCCTCCCACATCCTCTTTATCCACTGATTTACTGTTGAACACTTAGGGGTGCATATATCTTTTATAATTAGTGGTTTTGTTTTCTTTAAGTAAATACTCAGAAGTGAAATTGCTGGATTCTATAGTAGTTAAATTTTTAATTTTTTGAGGAGTCTCCATACTGTTTTCCACAGCGGCTGCACCAATTTACATTCCCACCAACAGTGTATGAAAGGTTCCTTTTTCTCCCCAACATCACCAAAATTTGTTATTTGTTACCTTTTTGATAATAGCCATTCTAACAGATGTGAGATGGTATCTCCTTGTTTTCACTTGCATTTCCCTGATGATTAGTAATATTGAGCATCTCTTCACATGCTTCACATGCTTGGTCATCTGTATGTGTTCTTTGGAAAAATGTCTATTCTGGTCCTCTGCCCATTTTAAAACTGGGTTTTATGGTTTTTTTGACATTGACTTGTATTAGTTCATTGTATATTTTGGATGTTAACCCTTATCAGATGTATACAGTTTGAAAATATCTTCTCCCACTTGGCATGCTACCCTTTCATTTTGTTGACAGTTTCCTTCACTTGTGCAAAGCTTTTTAATTTGATATAGTCTCATTTGTTTATTTTTGCTTTTGTTGCCCTTGCCTGAGGAGACATATCCAAAAAATATTGCTAAGACCAATGTCAAAGAATGTACTGCCTATGTTTTCTTCAAGAAGTTTTACAGTTCCAGGTCTTACATTTAAGGCTTTGACCCATTCTGAGTTTATTTTTGTATATGGTATGAGGAAATGTTGTAATTTCATTCTCTTACATGTGGCTTCCCA
Organism: Mesoplodon densirostris; assembly: GCF_025265405.1. Taxonomy (NCBI): domain Eukaryota; kingdom Metazoa; phylum Chordata; class Mammalia; order Artiodactyla; family Ziphiidae; genus Mesoplodon; species Mesoplodon densirostris. Next base: position 125,762,081 of record NC_082662.1, on the reverse strand, counting down.
GCACCACTTCTTGAAGAGACTGTCTTTTCTCCATTTTATATTCTTGCCCCCTTTGTCATGGATTAATTTACTATATAAGTGTGAGTTTTATTTCTGGGCTCTCTATTCTGTTCCATTGATCTATGTATCTTTTGTTTTGGCCAGTGCCACACTGATTTGATTACTGTAGCTTTGTAGCATAGTTTGAAATCAGGATGCATGATACCTCCAGCTTTGTTGTTCTTTCAGAAGATTGCTTTGGCTATTTGAGGTATTTTGTCGTTCCATGAAAATTTTAGGGTTATTTGTTTTAGTTCTGTGGAAAATGCCATTGGTATTTTGATACGGATTGCAATGGATCTGTAGATTGCCTTGGGTAGTACAGGCATTTTAACAATATTAACTCTTCCAATCTATGAGCACAGTATATCTTTCCATTTGTTTGTGTTGCCCTCAATTTCTTTCTTCAGTGTCTTACACTTTTCAGTGTACAGGTGCTTTCACCTCTTGGTAGATCCATTCCTAGGTATTTTATTATTTTTGATGCAATTGTAAAGAGGATTTTGCCTTAATTTCTCTTTCATCAGAAAGAGAAATTATTAGTGTATAAAAAAGTTCATTATTAGTGTATAAAAAAGCAACAGATTTCTGTATATTAATCTTGTATCCTACAATTTTACTGAATTAATTAGTTCTAATAGTTTTTCGGTAGTGTCTTTAGAGTTTTCTATATATAGTACCATGTCATCTGCAAAGTGACAGCTTTCCTCCTTCCTTTTCAATTTGTATCCTTTTAATTTCTTTTTCATGTCTGATTGCTCTGGCTAGGACTTCCAAAACTATGTTGAATAAAAGTGGTGAGAGTGGGCATCCTTGTCTTGTTCCTGATCTTAGAGGAAATGCTTTCAGCTTTTCACCATTGAGTATTATGTTGGCTCTGGGTTTGTCATATACAGCCTTGATTATGTTGAGGTATGTTCCCTCTATACCCAGTTTGTTAAGAGTTGTTGTTATTTTTTTTTATCATATATGGATGTTGAATTATGTCCAAAGCTTTTTCAGCATCTATTGAGATAATCACATGATTTTTATCCTTCATTTTGTTAACGTGGCATATCACATTGATTGATTTGCTGATACTGAATCATCCTTGCATCCCTGGGATAAATCCCAGTTGATCATGGTATATGATCCTTTTAATGTACTGTCAGTTGCTAATATTTTGTTGAGAATTTTAACATCGTGTTCATCAATGATATTGGTTTATATTCTTCTTTCTTCTTTTTTTAGTGCCTTTGCGTGGCTTTGGTAACAGGGTGATCCTGGCCTTGTAGAGTGAGCTCAGAAGCATTCCTTCCCCTTCAATTTTTTGGAATGTTTGAGAAGGATAGGTGTTAACTCTTCTGTAAATGTTTGGTAGATGTCACCTGTGAAGCCACTCGGTCCTGGACTTTTGTTTGTTGGGACTTTTTTGATTACTGATTCTATTTCATTAAAGTTATTGGTCTCTTCAGATTTTCTATTTCTTCCTGATTTAATTTTGGAAGATTATATGTTTCTAAGAATTTATCCTTTTCTTCTAGGTTGTCCAATGTGTTGGCATATAATTGTTTGTATTACTCTCTTGTGATCCTTTGTATTACTGTGGTGTCAATTGTAACTTTTTTTCATATATGATTTTATTTATTTGGGCTCTCTTTTCTTGATGAATCTTGCTGGAGGTTTATTAATTTTGTTTATCTTTTCCAAGAACAGCTCTTAGTTTCATTGATCTTTTCTAATGTTTTTCATTTGTCTTGTCTCTATTTCATTTAGTCCTTCTCTAATATTCATTATTTCCTTCCTTCTACTAGCTTTGCATTTTGTTTGTTCTTTTTGAGTTCCTTTAGGTTTAATGTTAGATTCTTTATTTGAGATTTTTCTTATTCCTTGAGGTTGGCCTGTACTGCTATAAACTTCCCTCTTAGAACTGCTTTTGTTGCATCCCATAGATTTTGGAACATTGTGTTTCCATTTTTATTTGTTTCAAGGTATTTTTTGATTTCCTCTTTGATTTCTTCAATGACCTATTGGTTGTTTAGTAGCATATTGTTTAGACTCCATATATTTTATGTTTTTCCTAGTTTTTTTTTCTTGTAGTTAATTTCTAGTCTCAAACTGCTGTGGTTAGAAAAGATGCTTGATATGACTTCAATCTTAAATTTACTGAGATTTGTGTTGTGGATTAGCATACGATCTTTCCTGGAGAATATTTCATGTGCACTTGAAAAGAATGTGCAGTCTGCTGCTTTTGGATGAAATTTTATGTATATATCTATTAAGTCCGTTGGTATAATGTGTTAAGGTCAGTGTTTGTATACTGATTTTCTGTCTGAATGATTTGTCCATTGAGGTTGGGATGTTAAAGTCCTCTACTGTTACAGTATTACTGTCAATTTCTCCTTTTACATCTGTTAACATTTTCTTTATGTATTTAGGTGCTCCTATGTTGGGTGCATATATATTTACAATTGTTATGTCTTCTTCTTGGATTGATTCCTTAATTGTTATGTAATGCTCTTCTTCATCTAATGTTACAGTCTTTATTTTAAAGTCTAGTTTGCTCTATATAAGTATTGCTACCCCAGCTTTCTTTTGTTTCCATTTGCATGAAATATCTATTTCACGCAGTTTGTGTGCGTCTTTAGCTCTGAAGTGAGTCTCTTATAGGCAGCATATATATATGGGTCTTGTTTTTTTAATCCATCAGCCACTCTGTGTCTTTTAATTGGGCATTAAGTCCATTTACATTAAAGTAATTATTGATAGGTATGTAGTTACTGCCATTTTGTTAATTGTTTTCTGGTTGTTTTTGTAGTTCCTTTCTTCTCATGCTCTCTTCCTTTGTGATTTGATGACTGCCTTTAGTCTTATGTTTTGATTCCTTTCTCTTTATTTTTATTTATCTATTATCAATCTTTGGTTTGTGGCTGCCATGAGGCGTGTGTGTGTGTGTATATATAAAATTATTATATGTATGATTATTTTAAGTTGATGATCTCTTAAGCTTGAACACATTCTAACAGCCCTATATTTTTACTCCCTCAGCACATTTTGTTTCTGATATCATATTTCACATCATTTTTTGGTGTATCCCATAACTACTTATTGTAGCTATAGATTATTTTACTACTTTTGTCTTTTAACTTTCCCACTAGCTTTATAAATGGTTGATATACTACTTTTACTGTATGTTTGCCTTTTTTTTTTTTTTTTTTGTGGTACGCAGGCCTCTCACTGTTGTGGCCTCTCCCATTGTGGAGCACAGGCTCCAGACACGCAGGCTCAGCGGCCATGGCTCACGGGCGCAGCTGCTCCGCGGCATGTGGGATCTTCCCGGACCGGGGCATGAACCCGTGTCCCCTGCATCGGCAGGCGGACTCTCAACCACTGCGCCACCAGGGAAGCCCTGTATGTTTGCCTTTACCAGTGAGATTTTCCTTTTCATAATTTTTTTTTATATATAGTTGTGGCCTTTTTCTCCCCACATAGAAAAAATATTTAACATTTCTTTTAAGGCCAATTTACTGGTGATAAACTCTTTTAGTTTTTGCTTGTCTGTAAAACTCTTTTTTATTTCTCTTTCAGTTCTGAATGATAACTTTCTGAGTAGAGTATTCTTTTTTTTTTCCTACTATTTTTTTTAATTTTTTGCTTTATAACAAATTTAATCAGTTATACATATACATATGTTTCCCTATCCCCTCCCTTTTGCATCTCCCTCCCACCCTCCCTATCCCACCCCTCCAGGCGGTCACAAAGCACCGAGCTGATCTCCCTGTGCTATGCGGCTGCTTCCCACTATCTATCTACCTTACGTTTGGTAGTGTATATATGTCCATGCCTCTCTTTCGCTTTGTCACAGCTTACCCTTCCCCCTCCCCATATCCTAAAGTCCATTCTCTAGTAGGTCTGTGTCTTTATCCCTGTCTTACCCCTATGTTCTTCATGACATTTTTTTTTCTTAAATTCCATATATATGTGTTAGCATACAGTATTTGTCTTTCTCTTTCTGACTTACTTCACTCTGTACTGAGTAGAGTATTCTTAATTGTAGCTTTCTTTTTTTCTTTCAGCACTTTGAATATATTGTGCCATTGTCTTCTGGCCTGCAACATTTCTGCTGAAAAGTCAGGTAATCATCTTATGGGAGTTCCCTTGTACATAACTAGTTGCTTTCCTCTTGCTGCTTTTAAAATTCTCTCTTTAATTTTTGCAATTTTAATTATAGTGTGTCTTTGTGTAGGCCTCTTTTGCTTCATATTGTTTGGGACTCTCTTTGCTTCCTGGACCTGGATGTCCATTTCCTTCCCCAGGTTAAGGAAATTTTCAGCTATTATTTCTTCAAAAAAGTTCTCTGCCTCCTTTTCGCTCTCTTCTCCTTTTGGGACCTCTATAATGTGGATGTTTATACACTTTATGTTGTCCCAGAGGTCCCTTAAACTATCTTCTTTTTTCATATTCTTTTTTTCTTTTTTTGTTCAGCTTGATTTCCATTACCCTGCCTTCCAGATTGCTGATCTGTTCTTCTGTATCATCAAATCTATTATTGATTCTCTCTAGTGATTTTTAAATTTGAGTTATTGTACTCTTTAGCTCTGATTGGTTCTTTTTATATTTTATCTTTGTTGAAGTTCTCACTGTGTTCATCCATTCTCCTGAGATCAGTGAGCATCTTTATGATCACTACCCTGAACTCTTTATCAGGGAGATTGCTAATTTGTTTTGATTAATTCTTTTTCTAAAGTTTTGTCTTGTTCCTTTGTTTGGAACATATTCCTCTGTTTCCTCGTTTTGCTTAATTCTCTGTGTTTATTTCTGTGTATTAGGTAGGTCCATTATGTCTCCAAGTCTTGTCTTGGAGAAGTGGCTTTATGTTGGAGATGTCCTATTGGGCCCAGCAGCATGCTCCCCTGGCCACCCAAGCTAGTTGGTTCAGGGGTGTGTGCTACGTGGGTCACATGTACCCTTCTGTTGCAGCAGGGCTGATTACCGTGGGCATACTGGTAGGTGGGGTTGACCCCCAGCCCAGTTGGCTGCCAGGCCCTGCTTTGTGCGGTTGTTGCTAGTCTTCAGGTCATTGTCACAGATAGCAACTCTGTAAGTAGTTGTGATTTTGGCATATCTGTGGGAGAGGCGAGTTCGAGGTCTATCTATTCTGCCATCTTGGTACCCCCCCCCACCTCTGATCTGCATTCTAAACAAATTCCTAAGTACTATTTTTAAATTCAATATATTTCTATGGTTTTCTAATTTTAGGGACTATAGTTTTCATTTCTAGGGTCTAAAATTGGTTCTTTTCCTCTTCTCCTATCCTATTTCCCCAACCCTGGTAGGTATTTTTCTCTTTAAGGATTCAGAATATATTTAAAACTTTTATTCTAGGATTTTATTTCCATATGGATTGAATTTATCTTCTGACTGTGGATTGGTTCACTTTCTTCATGTTATGTTTCCTCACGTGTTTTGGAATTTTGGTGTGTAAATGCATTCTCAATGGGATGTTCCCTCTCATCTGTCTCTGTCCCTGTCTCTATTTGCACCATCTCCCCACAAGTGCCTGGGCCCCCATCTTGAACAGAATCTTAAATGATGGCTCAGGGATCCTACTCTCAGTGACAGAAATATTGCAAATCCAGTCACCAAGCCAGCAGGTAGTTTGGCTCAAGTCCTGGTCAGGATCCTGTGTCTGGGATTCTATATGTCTATAGAGATACAAGCTTCATTTAAGCCATCCTCTTAGGCATTGGTTAGCAGTCACTTTTGTCAGCCTCCTGTCATGTAAGTGAGGATGCCCTCTCTCACTTATAAACAGCCCTGGTTTCAAGCAGTGAGCCTGACTCTGCTTCCCACTTCATAGAGAACATATCTAGTCTTTGATACATTGCAGGAGTCAAATTTAGTCTTTCTGCCTGCTTTATCCCAGAGCTGGGCAGCCAGTGGCTTCAGCTCTGTACCTGCTTTGCATCTCCCTTCTTTTTCTGATCCACAGAACTTGCTTTGACCCTGGCAATAACATTTAAATTTCCCCTTGTTATATTTTGTCTCTTGTGGCTTAAAGCATGATCTAATAATGCCATCTTACCAAGAAATTCCCTGACTACCTTTATAACCTCATTTCATGCCCTTGGCCCATGTGTTCCAGTCACCTACTCCAGCATCTCCTCAGTTATCTGGTCAACCAAGACTTCTCCCACCTTAGGACCAGACACATGCCAGAGAGGAACAGCCAAGCACCAAAACCTCCATGTTCCTTTTCTCCCCAAATGCCATTCTCACCTTTCCCATTTCAGCTTGACTACATCTTCTCAAAGAGTCATTTTCTGACCACTGTATCTTAGACACTCCCCCTGCCCCACCAACATATTTATTATGGTATCCAGTTAATTTTCTTCACAGCAAAGTTGCAAACAGCCATAAGATCTCTAAAACAGTAGCCAAAGGCCACACTTCTGTCTTCTTGGCCAAACTTACCTATACAACTCACACTGACAGTAGTGCTATCTATGAATATGAAGGTCAAGATTATACATAGGAATGTCCTGATGTGAAAGGAAACATACTTCTTGGGTTGGGAAGCCTGATTTTCTTTTTGGGACTTAGATGATGGAATTATCTGGAAGTCAGTATTATGTTTAATAAGCAAAGATTCTGTTGTTTCAACATTTTACAGAAAGAAAATATAATAAAACTTTATTTGTTAGGACTAATTGGGCTGATGAAGCAACTTATTTATTAGAAATTTTAAATTCTGGATTCTTTCAGTAAAATAGAGACTGATTTTTTATAAATCTGTATAATAACAGAGTAGTGGCTAATAGAACACTTCCAAATATAGACTCTGCCAGGACTTACTTTAATAAATAGTGAGGGAGCTGCCTGTGATTAGTAATGTTTATTTGGGATAGCATGCTGTAAAGATAGCATGAATATTTCCCCTATAATTTCCTACATATTCATCACTTGCTTTTTAGGAAACATTTTTTTTCTTCTGTAGATACTGGAAATGTGAACATCAACCCAAGTCCTCTCTAAACAACCATAAATTCAAAACCAGTGAGGTCAGATCACTGGGATTTGATTTGCACAAAACTCTTGCATATTTTGATCTGAATTTGGAAGGGAATATAGTGTAGTCACTGCATGTACAGGGAGCTCTTTTACTACAGCTCAATCATTGCCCCATTCTGCCAATTTCAATCAGGCAGCAAATATCAGTGAAGTGAGGAGACTCAGTGTTTCTTTCTCCTTCTTTCTCTACAGAAGGCATCACTATTCTGATTAGTCAAAAATGAAAGGCCACGATTATAGTGCAAATCCCCTGAGAAATAATGATGAATTTGGAAGGACAGGAGAAGACATATCTACACCAGCTACTGCACTCAGGAGTCAGATGATGGAGGAAATTGCTTCTTTGTTAGTATGAGTGAAAGTTTTCAAAATAGTCACTACAAGGAACTTTCTATTCGAGTACCAAATTGCCGGACACAGAATATGAGGGGATTTGGTGTACTTTTCTTCTGAACAGGGGCTTCCTTCAAATGGCTGCTGATGCCAGTACAGGAAATGGCCAACTCTAAAGAGATTTCAGGTCTGCTGCAAATGTCCACTACTGATAGCTTTTCAAAACTGTGCCAAGATGTGTCTCCTCATTAGCTTCTAGGTTCCAAAAGAGAGCTGGACCAAGAGATTGCCAAGGCTCGCTACTAGTGGTCTGTTTCCTGTGCATTCTAGGGAATTCATTTTCAAAAGCTGTAAGACTTTTCACGATACGGGCTCAAGGATGCTCAGCATTTGAGATTAGTAGCTCGGGGCATAGAAAACAGATAAAGATTAGGCATAAATGTCCAATGTTTCCCTACGTAAATGAATCACATTTCAGAAAGTAGAAATAATCTTAAATTTTTTTTAAAAGAAATTATCTTACCTTTAAATATATATACAACTCTTGGCTGTTACTGGGTAATTCAAATTCCAGGAAACCACATGTGAGGATTCTCACATCAAGTGGTTGCAGGTGAGCATGGCAGCCCCAGCTGCCCCATCCCTGCCCCGCCACCCAGCCCAGGCTGTTACATCCCTGAGTAGAGTTGGTGCCGGGCTTGGCTTCAGTCCCTCAGCCCTGCACAGAGGAGGCAGTTTCCAGCGCAAGCCAGATGGGCCCCAGCCTGCAGGGAGCTGCAGTCTGAGAGCCTTTTGAGTGAGAAGCCTTGACTATTTAGTGTGCACACACATGCACGTGTGCACACCTTGAGCCTTCTCCATGCTGAAGTGTCACCAGCTTCTCAGCCTACCCGCTCCAGAGCAAGCAAGAGAGGGGCAAGTATCAAGGGTCTTGGGCTACCTGTTTTCTCCAGGCTGGGCTTGTCCCATGTGAGGGCTGAACAAGAGCAGGGCAGGCAGGCATCCTTACTCTGCCACTCCTGGACTTGTGGTCACCCCTGTGTTTCCACCTCTGGATTACCACTTCAAGCTTCACTCCTCACTCCTGTGGTTCGAGTCTCTTCAGATCACCATCCTGCCTTTGCTCCCTATTTTCTTACTTCTCCCGCTGCTTTCTTTCACCTCCCCCCAGGAACGCAGTCAGCCCCTGAGTCCCGTCGTTCTCTCCCTCTCGAAGCCTGTGCTGCAGGGTCCCCCTCCCATCACATCCTGCTCCCTCCACTTCCAACTTCTCTCCCTGACGATGTCCTTGTGACTTTCCCACAGCCCACGTGTCCATACATTGAACACCGTGCACCCCGGCCCTTCAGGGTCAGAGGCCCTTCCACTCCTCGAAGAAACAGCAGCATCCAGGAAGCAGGGCTGCGTGTGAAAGCACCCCCTTCAGGTCAGATGCAGAATGCGACGGGAGGGTGAGCATGCTCCGACACAGGTGTGCAAGGAGCACAGCAAGGGGGTCACAGCGCGGGGCCGAGGCAGCTACGGCTCAGCCGGAAGGTCCGTCACGTCCTGCCTCATCCAAAGACTCGGATCTACACATTCTGCTTCTTACACCCGGACCCAACCTCAGCTGTTCAGGACCCCAAAACTAGTTTCTGTGAATGGTCTGCAAGCAGCTCATGCACCAGAACCAGCAGGTAGTGTTGTCCTAGGCTGGAGGCACTATCTTCCACTCTAGAAGTCCCTCTCCTCTCCTTTCCAATGAAATGACAACTTTATGGGCTTGAGTGCACGGAGTCTGGGATAATTAAGACGAGAAGTAGATTTAGTGGCCCTGAAGCAGACTAAATGATGAGTGAGTTTATGCAAATGATTATTTTCATGCTTTGTCAGAACGCGTAAATCACGTTACTCATGGGAGTAAACTGTGCTCCGCACGTTGCTCTGCCTGCATCCTGGCGGCAGCACTGACACGAGGCATCCACCCTGCCCTGGAATAGGTTCTCTGTGATGTCTGCGCGTGGACCAGGGAGCCAGAGAGGATTCCTGTGGCACCTCCAGCCCCGGGCTGCACCTGCCCACCTCGGGCTGCAGCACAGGAATTCACACCAACCACATAAGCAGCTGGCATCAGCTCCAGACACCCCAAGGGGGCATCTGCACTTAATAACAAAAACCTGAGACACCTACCAGGCAGCAGCTGGCCTAAGGCACGTGCCCACTTTACCAGCCTCATTCGGGGCCATTCGTCCGTCCCCATCCTTCATCTCCCTGTTGCCCCCAAGCACACTAGCCTTTGTGCGAGTTCTTGAGTATCCCATATACCTCCTGCCTCAGGACCTGCGAGCTTCTCTCCAAGGCTGGCCCATTGCCTCGGCTAATTCACATCACTTTCTCAGAACAGTATACGTACCCTTCCTAACGCCAACTCTCTCCACCCCAGACCATGTCAGGTCCTTCCATCTTAAGCTCTCATAACAGTGTATCTTCCCTTCATAGCTCTTACACAGTGCCTGACTACATGCTGTATTTTTAGACTCATGTCATTAAGGTATGCCTCTCACACCAGGGTGTGATCTGCCTGGTGGCAGGATTCATATATGCTTTTAAAAAAAATACTATATCTAAGAGTGCTTGGTACATGGGAGATAGATAATAAATAGTTAAATATTTAAGAAGCTGATGAATGAATGGTAGTAAGAATGCACCTTAGGTGAGACAGAGAGCCCTATCATGCCTGTGTAAACAAGCAGTGGACTGTTGTAGGGCATACTGGCTGAGAAGAATTAAATCTATGGATAGCAATGGATGAAAACCTGGTTCTTAAAGACTATATTTTGTATAAAGCATAAGGAAAGACTAGGATTTTTTCTGTAATTAGTGATAAGGATCCTAAAACAAGCAGTAGACAACCCAGCACCACCCATGGGAGAATGAGAGATGCCCAGGGGCAGGTCCCCAGGACCTGGGAGAAGGGTTCAGTCTGGCTGATGAAAGAGGCTCTTTCCTTGGACACTGTGGCTAAACATTAGCACTACCTTCCCGATGGGGAAGAGACAGAAACTAAGAACAGGGCACATTTGTGGTTAGTTGTACATAATTGAATGAATTTTATGTAGTTCTCATTACACAGCATGGGACTTAGTGATTCTTCACAAATTCTTTGTTCATCACATAAAATCCTGTGTTGAAGAAGCCCTCTAGATATTATGATGTAGGGGTGCCAGAACTCACTAGGTCCAATTTGGCTTTTAAAGTCAAGTTTCTGGTGGACAAACCAAATAAACAGCCCCACTTAGAGAATTCGATCTTCAAGAAGTTTATTTTTGTCTGGGTGTGCTACATATTATACCAGAACCAATTACAAATGTTTAAAATAGCTAAACTTTAAAAAATGTGTTTGATGCTTTTATATGTAAAAGCATTTTCAAAAACAATAATAATGTCAATAAACAGAGTATCAGATTTGACAAGGTAGATCACTAAGTGGTTGAAAAACTTCTCCCAGAGGATGTTGATTAACATTTCCCTCCGTCCTGGAGGGCACTGGAAACAGGCCATCCTTGGCCTGGATTTATTCAACGTCTGTAGCCACGATCTGGATAAAGATATTTAAGACATGTTTATCAAACCTGCAGCTGCTACAAAATTCAGAAGTAGGGATAATAGCTCTATAATCTTGGCCATGTTACTTAATCCACTGGACTCTCCATTTCCTCATCTATAAAATGGGGATAATGATTCCTTTCTCAGAGAGTTATTGTGAAGAATTAACGAGCTAAAAGTATGTAAAGTGAGCCAGTAAAGTTAGTTATCCTCCTTCATATGCAGAGTGGTGGCATCAGGATTAAAAAAAAAGTCTCAAGTTGGAAAAATAGGCTGAAACTAACAATTATTATACCAAAATAAAAGGGGACTCCTACGTTTAGTTTTCCAAAAAAATGACTTTAGGGAAGGATCCACACAAAAACAATGGCACATGAAGAAAACAAATGAGTGGCAAACAAACAAAAACAGAATATCAAAAAACAAACTTGGAATAATATCAAATCATGTTCTTCTAAAATATAACAATGTCATTTAGTCTTGATCAAGGCTTTGCTACAGCAGCCAATCAGTCCTACCCGTTAAAGGAAGGTTGTGTGTTGTACAATTCAGTCCAATGATTCCTGGGGAACTGACTTCAGGAATGTATAAACATTGCTGTGAACATATTCCACTGTGTTTTATTTTATAATCATTTGATTTATTTAAAATATTTGAGTTACTTTCAGAGTACACCTGCATATAAGCAAAAACTTACTGAAAACTCACATAATGGGAGAGATCTGACCCAACAGTGTTCCTGGGATGGAGTTCTTCAAGTTTTCAGGGCCACCAGCACAGAAGGCTCCTACAAGGCCACCACAGGCCTCAGCTACATGAGTCCTAGAGTCAGGGTCAAATACTAACCTCCCCTTCTCCCCAAATCATGAGCTGACTCTTTCTTCTTCTTTACTATAAATTGTAAAAATAGCTACTTGATAGTAAGATCAAAACTAAATTTATTTATTTATTTAATTTCTTGCAAAATGATTAGTTGTTTTTAAGATGATTTTTTTTAAACTTCTTATGCCTCCCAAAGCAGAAGGATTGCTATATTAGAGATGGAATTTGATCATGCTTTGGATACCCCAGGTCAGTGGCTACAGACTGTAGTCTAGGGCCTGGCTCTGGGCTCTGCAGGTTTCTGGCTTCTAAGGCGGTTCCAGTTTCTAGTGTTCCCTCATGGGTCTGTCTGTGACCTAAAATTCCATAATTAAACAAAAAAAATAACAAAAGTCAAGCTGCGAAGAGGGCGAGGAATGGGCTTGACTCCCCACTCTGGAAGGCCAGCACTGCTCTCTGAAATGATAGAATAAGAGGAAAAAGACAGGACCAGAAAGCCAGAGCCATGGGCCTTGTCCTAGTTCTGACCCTGGGCAAATTTCTTAACTCACTGAGATATGATACTCTCATCTATAAAGCGAGTGGCTGCAGCTAGATTGTCTTTAGAATCCTCTCCAGCTCTGAAATTCTATGATCTGTTAACGGCCTTAGCACATAGGTAGATTGGCCTTTTGGGGATTTATGGATCCCCCCAAATTCCCACCAAGAGTGGCAGAAATGAGTTAAAAAGCATGAATGTTTAAGACTCACAGGGCTGGCAGTGAAGCTCTACAGTTTCTAAAAATGTCCCCTACCTTTCCTCATTATCTGATTCACAGAACCTAATTTAATGGTGAAATTCCGGAACGGCATGCCAGAACCTCCGACTGTGACATGAAAGATGGTCATCTTGGGCATGGGGCTCAGTTACGAATGACTTGCCATATGCTCAAGCACTCTGTCATTTGCCTCCAGCTGTTTATACATCACATCGAGGCCAGGAGAAGTGCCAGTAACAAACCATCAGCAACAACAAAAATAGCAATTTATGCAAGGTTTTTGAGACACAATTGCTGCTGCTGCTGTAAAACATTTACCACTCCAAACTGGTGTTTTAGCTTGAACTGTATGAATTTGCCAATTTCATAGATAAAAAATGATCAACTAGCAATAGTTTCATATGGTTAAATTTACACAAAGATCCCTGATAGCTGGGGAAAGTAGAGTTCTACAGGCCTCCCTCTGTGTGCAGTACAATAGAAGGAAGATAGATGACAGTCCAAACACAAAGCCAGGACACGTGGAGGCTAAATGGTTCTTATACAACAAAAAGACAATTATGGAGATGGCTTCTGGAAGTAGTGGAATTAGGTGAGGATTCAAGGAAAAGAACAAATTCACTATTTCTAGAGTTAACAAAAATTAATAGAAAAATGACAGAGTCACAAAGTTTCAAAAGTTTTTAAAAATTTGATGTACCTGATTATGAAAGCAACACAGGGGAAACAGAGAGCTGGAGAGAAACAATGTTGTATCCTTTGAGCCCTGGATCCAGCTATGCCTGAAGTTAGATATTCCTGAACTTTTCAGTTACATGAGTCTTCCCATTACAAAACATACTCACACATAACACACAAATAAGAATTATGATATACACAAAAGCTTATGCTAGACCAGACTGTCTTAAAATGGGGAAATGAATCACAGAGAGGCAGGACCCACTTCATATCAAAAATTCAAAAAAGCTTAGGCTTCTAGCCTGATTCACAAATCCACGGGGTCAAGCCCCAGGTAGCTGAAAACTACAGAGATGAATTGTTTATCTAAGATTCTGGGTAAAAAGAAAAAATAATATGTTTCCTGTCAAAACAGGAGAAATGAAAGAGAAGCTTCTCACATCCACAGATTCGGCCAGTGTGTTAGTGTCTAATGCAGAGCTGAGAAGGAAAGAGTCAGGCTATTTCACAGTTAGGTCTTCAGAATATAAGACAGAAGCAAGCTTGTTATGCCCCCATTCATAGGCAAGAAGTTGGAGGTGAGGTGAGCTGTGTAAAATTACACAAGCCAAGAGCTAAGATTTGATTAAAATTATCAAATTATTAGATTAAAACTATTAGAATATTCCCATATTATTCTAATAATAAAAATATTAGATAGTACTCAATGTTCCAAGTCAACTTTGTCTCTTTTCTGAGCTGGTTAAACATTTGCGGATGTGCAATGCAGAAAGTAACAGCCAGCTGCTCATTTGTGTCCTAAGTCCTTCCGCCTACATGCTGCTCTTATAATTTACTGTTTCAGGCAAATGAAGATTGATTTTAATTTACTGCCAAAATTTGTGGCATGGGCAAAGGATAAGTTGGAACCAAAAACATATTTTGCTTTTTACCCTCTATTAGTCACCATTTGAAAATCAGTACTCAGTGTTCACCCCATTCGTGGCTCTAGATCACCAAACGAAAATTGTGTACTCTTCCCAGTTCCGACTGACGATGCGTTGTGCCATTATCCTGTGAGCTAATATGAGACTCAGTAGCTGCTGTCTCACCTGACAAATAGGCCTTCAGAATCCAGGCTCGAGCACATTCCTTGAAGAATCTGCAGCTCGGAGTTTAACATAACTTATACTCCCAAGTCCCTCACTACAGCTTCTGTATGCAGCATATGACTTGAGATAGAAGAGTAAAGAAACCAGAGAGTTTTTTGTTTTTCTTTCTTATCCCATCATCGAATTGGTTTTGGACGTTCCTTCCATCCCTGTGGCCATCTATTACATATTGAGGGTCTCCTATGTGCCTTGGAACAACTTAGCTGCTGGGAAGACGGTGATGAGTAAGACAGTCTTTCCAGTGGTTCAGCTTCTTTGTTATTCATAGGGATGATCAAAGGAAGAGACAGAGAAGAGGAAGAATTCTAGTCTGGAGAGGTGTGAGAAAGTATTCTAAAAGTACTCCAAAGTGGGGATGCAGAATTAAAATGTACCCAAAAAAGAACGCCAATGCTCCACCCCATAGGTCGGTAATTAAAACATTAGCAGCTAATATTTGTTGAGTGCTTATTTTGTACTGTGCATTATGCTAACGTTTAACTCCTTTAATCCTTATTACAACACTGTGAGGCAGGTACTGTCAATATACTCACTTTAGAGACGGGAAGAATGAGGCTCAGGGAAGCTAAGAAACCCACGTCTAAAATAAGGGACCTCAAGGCAATGGAGTAGCAGCACAGCCCTATTTGACTCCTATCTAAACTCTTAGCTGCTACGCTATGATGCACTAATTTACTGGTAAACTTATATCCTGCCAATTTGGGACACGTGGTATTTCTCAAGATGAGTTTTCAAAATGAGTTAAAAAAAAAAAAGCCATGTCTTCTCAAAAGTTAGAAATGAATCTGATTGAGGACAGGGCCTGAAGGTGGGCCTCTGCTACAAATCACAAGTCGGGTGTGGTCCAGCCTCTGCAGCCCACATCAAATCCCCTCCCAGCCAGCACCTGAGCACGTCCTGCTGCCGCAGCCGGGCTGCGGACAGGTGGGAGCTCTGCTCTGGGTGCGCTCAGCTCGGCTTCTGGCCAGGGTCACTCTCCACAGCACAGACACCCGGGAGCTGACCAGGTCTCTGTGGGAATGCTGGCCTCAGATCAGAAGTCAAGAAATTACTTATGAGCACAGCCCTGCAATGCAAAGACATTTTTACCAACAAAGAGAAAAAAATTAGGAGAGCGATGAAGGGAAGGAGAGAGGGAAAAAACACTTGGCCAAGGCCAGACAGGGTCAACCAATTAAGCCTCCCAACTTCTGGCCAAATGTTGATTCCTTGTTCACTGGTGACAAGTCAGGAATGGACTCTAAATTGTGCAAATCTATTTGAGGGAAGCGAGGCTGGCAGTGGCGATATCAGTACTGGCACATGTTAACGAGAGCAGTAACAGCCAATTTGAAAATGGCCTTTCGTTCATGGACTGGTAGTATTTTCTGGTCTCTAAGAAACCAAATAAAATTAAAATGCACCATTAATAACAAAACAATACTATTCCCCTTCCCTTTCAGATGCGACTGCATCTGATCAAAGCTGAATTATTAAATGTCTATAGATTAATCCCATAACTCTCAAGGGCCTGGAGTTTGTAATTTCCCTGAAAAAACAGGCACAATCTATACCGTGAAAAATTTAATTGCACTTTAATTACCAGTTAGGCTGACTAGCATGAGATATGGGTGCCTTCAATTTCTAACAGTCATTATGATTCCAAGAGAATTCTGAAGGGAAATAATTCAATCTCTGGGGAGTATTATTCTCTTCTTCTGCCACTGCCAAAATCAAAATGAGAGAAGGAAAAGATGTAAAGGGTGATTCAGATTCTTCCAGACCATAACCCAGGACGGCCCCCAGCAACAATAAACTGGCCGTTCCCAGGCAGCTGCACTACACGTTTGGTAATAGGCTAAGACAGAAATCGGTTTCCTGCAGCTGAGTTCTGGTACGTTAAACAGATAAAGGCTCTGGGCTGGGGTGTTTCTTTTCGTTTTTAAAATCAGATCCAAGATAGCATACTCTTTTCTTGGTTTCTCGTCGCTGGGCACCCGTGGGGGCATGTGCCCTCCACCTCCACAGCACACGCGCACACACAGGCTCCTCTCCCACCTGTTTCCATGATGTTTCAAAAACATGATTTCTAAAGGAACAAGGGAAGAAAGTAACACTATCACGGAAGTCTCTAGCAAAAATGGAAAAGGGAAGAATTCAAGAGGATACAAGTTTAGCCTTCTTACGCTTTCACTTTATCAGAGAACCGACTGCCTGGGGAGAGGGCAGCCTCCTGAGAGCTGGCGCAGGAGGTGAAGGGAGGTGAAGCCAACCACTCCTCTCCTGTCCTCAAGCCCATGTTGGCCTCCTAGATGCCCCAAGGTTCTTGAGGTGTTTGCCGTGTGTGTGTGTGTGTGTGTTTCCACCTAGATTGCAGAATGCCTCGGCCTCTTCTGGGGGACATTGTCCCACGCCAGCACAGGACTTTTTATAATGGGAAGAAATGCGGCTGTGCTTTTTTAAAGTCAGGCTGGGGTCAAAATATGATTTTTCACAAGGTCTCCAAACAGCTTAGAGCTCTGTACTGACTGCAGCTGCTCTGTGCTGCCGGGTTCATCACCTCGGTGTTAGTGATCATTTGGTAGCTGGATTACAATTTCGTCTGCCAGGTAAATGTTCAGAATCACCTGCCACTTTTCTCTCTTCTCCAACCGTGTATCCGTTTTCCTTCTCCGAGCCTCTGTATCAAACCTGCACCGACATACAGTGCTGCACTGGGCCTGGGCGGGATTTGCATGTACCTCTCTCAGGGACCCAATAGCTGGGTTGAACAGCTCCCATCCCAGCCATGTGGGTCCCAATCTACAGAGGAAGCACAGGCCCTTTCTTACGGAGCCCCATGGTTCAAGAGGAGGAGGGAGCAGAGTGTAACTCTGCCATCAATACTTAGAGGTAGGTACCCCTTCTCGGAGCACCTGCCGTTGAGTTCCTTGGGGTGGCAGCTAGGCCCACAGACACAAGATACTCAGGTTAGGAACAAAGAGGAGGACAACGTCAGAACGCCATGCTACAGATCACCAAGTAAAGACTGCAAGCTTGTAGCATGAGGAAGCGAGACGCAACAGACCTCCTAGCTCGGGCAAAGTGGAGAGAAGGACAGCAGGGACGCCGAAGACCCCTGGGCAGAAGGAGGCTTTCCGCCCTCCATTCGTGCTCTGTGGGTGGAAGCCAGGATAGCACAGCTCCTGAGTTAGAACGTCTCTTTTGAGCCAACACTGCCTCCTTTGCTGGGTACCAAGTGGCCTCTCACCCAACAGGCTAGGAGAGGCTTGTGTTCACAGAACACAGAACCGAGAGTCTAGAACCCCTTCTGGAGCTCCTCAAGTGGGCCCAGCAACCTGGACTGATGACCTGTCCCGGGACAATGACCACCGCAACTGTGGGGCTCTGAGGGGGGGCATCCAGTCCGAGTCTCCCCCAAATGTTCCACACTCCATTTCCAGAACTGTAAAGGTCCTCGTACAGACAGGACTGGAACTGACAAATGAGTATGAGTGGCCAGGAGGTCATTCTGCAGCACCGCCTCCCTGTCACTCACCGACAGTTGTATCTCCACTGGAGCCACTCCTTCCAGGCCCGGTGGGCTGGTTTGAGAACTGATTGACGCTCTGAGCTGCACTCCTGCTTGGTCCACTCTCTTCGGAGCCTCGAGGGGCTGCACGTCCATGGACCTGATCGGCAGCATTAGGTTTGAAGAGGCTGGAAAGGGAAAGCCAGAAGGGCTTCTGTGTCTGGCCCGTATGAGCCCCGGGGTCTGCATCAGAATGCTGCAATTTGAATGACGGAACTGAACTGGGAGCTGTGGAGAGAGGACCAGTTTCCAAAGAAGTCCTCAATGGAAAACTGAAATATGATGGCAGCAGGATGCTACAAATGGATCCAGCTGCTAAAGCCACGTGGCCTGGGAGACTGAGGAAATGCTGTTGCCAGGTGGAGGCAGACTGAAAAAAAAAAATTACCAGGGAAGATTTTTTTAGTAGCTACTGAGATGATCAGATATTCTGGCCAAAGTCCCCAGTGCTCGTTGTCCTTCCGATATTATTTTCTCGCCTCCCTTCAGGCTCACTGGTGCATCTTCCAATTCAACAGGGCCTCCTGTCTCTGAACGGAGAACTAGTCCCTCTCGGAATATAAAAGTGTGAAGGCTGCATTCCAGCTGTCACATTTGGGCAGATCACTGATGCGGACTCCTCCGGCCTTCCCAATATCCTGGTGTGATGTGAATGAACACTGTGCAGGAGGTAAACAGAGCGCTAAAGTGCAAAGCACAACTCTCATTTATAGATCAAACACCTGCCATCAATTTAAACAGTAGTTATCTAACTTGAAAGTTGAGCAAGAGACTGAATGCCCCCTTGAAGCAAGCAATTTTGAAGCAGCAGTTCATGTATGCAGATGTGTTTAAAGCCTACTTCAGAATGCTGTAATTATCATCAAAAAGACAGATTCCATTAGATATCTGTTATGCTTTTAGTATCTGTACTCCCAGACAGATTTGAACAAATGGTGAAAGCCTTAGGTTTCTTAACACTATACTTTTAACATTATTTCTTTAAAGGACCGGGGCTTAGGATCTTCAGAGTTTGGAAAACCATCTGATCAGAGGTTTTTGGAACAGATGATGATACAATTTGGCTGTTCCTGTCATTTTGCCTTTTCAACCACAGTTCTATGTCCAGCCTCTCTCTCTACCAGATACATAACAAACTTAATATTTAGAGCAAGCTATCTTCCTAAACACAAATCAGTGAAGAGCGAAGGCATCTCTAATCACAGCAAATAGTGAGGGGGTGGGGGGTAGTGGTGGTGGGATGAATTGGGGGATTGGGATTGACATATATACACTAATATGTATAAAATAGATAACTAATAAGAACCTGCTGTATAAGAAATAAAAATAAATCACAAGCAAATAATAACCATCATTTCTTGAATGTTAAAAATTAGGCAATATGCGGTACAGGTGCACCATGGATATTATTCCATTAATACTTTTTTTTTTTTTTCTGTGGCATGCGGGCCTCTCACTGTTGTGGCCTCTCCCGTTGCGGAGTACAGGCTCCGGATGCGCAGGCTCAGCGGCCATGGCTCACGGGCCCAGCCGCTCCGTGGCATGTGGGATCTTCCCGGACCGGGGCACGAACCCGTGTCCCCTGCGTCGGCAGGCGGACTCTCAACCACTGCGCCACCAGGGAAGTCCCCATTAATACTTTTGATGAACTCTTGAAGGTTGGTATTATTACCTTCACTTCACAAATAATAAAAACTGAGGTTCTGAGAGGTTAAGTACACTGCCTGAGATCACCTAGCTAGTAAGTGGAAGAATTTGGATTTGACCATGGGTTGGCCTGCCTCCAAAGGCCTTGTTCTTTCCTCTACATCATACTAGCTTAGAAAGAGGCCCTTCTTTTTTGCATAGATTGTCTCAAAATTGATTTTCCATTTACAGGGATATGGAACGTCCTCTGGAAGTAGGTGATGGCTATGCTCAGGGGCTGGGAATTGGTTTGCCCTCTGGGACATGAGTCAGCCCAAGAACGGGATTCGGCTGCAGGCCTCATCAGTCAGGCAGCTCATTTCCCTCAGTGATATTTCTTCTCCCCCAGGAAATCATAAGAATGGATTGGAGACCTTTTACATTCTTTATAATTCTAAAGTTCTCTATGTTTCTGAGTCATGACTGCTTTACCCTCTGCACTGATGAGGACAGGCTTGTGCCCAGAAGGACCTGTACTATTTCAGTTCCCTGAATGTGCCAGCCCTCCTCAAGCAGGAGCTGTTCCCGTGGACCGTAACACCCTCCCCCCTCCACCAGGTACCTCGACAGCTGTGTGATGAATGGACAAGGCAAGGCGTGAATGCAGACAGGTCTTCGTTGTGCTCTGTGGATGGTGTGCCTCCCAGTTTCCTCCTTTATGACCAACATAACACCTACAGCCTGAGTCAACCCTGAGTGAGGGAGGTACATTGTCTGGGAAAACATGCTTGGGGTTAGGTCTAGGGAACCATCCCCTCATCAGGGTAACCTACAGAGAACATTCCCAGTCACCTGCCATGCATGAGAAACTCACCCAGTAGCAGGAATAAAAAAAGAGAGGTAGTCACTCAAAGGGGCGGGGTGATAGAGAAGCACTACCTGGTTTATCAGGATATAATAATTAGCACCTCTTTTTTGGTATAAGCTACTGTGAGTGAATCTGAAAAATAGGCAAGCCGGAGAGTTTGGTTTGAGCAAGGATGGAGAGGCAGCCTGGGTGTGGAGGAAGATGAAGATACAGGGGGGCAGTAATGGTGATGAGACTGCTTCTTTCATTTGCAAACGTCCCTGAGATAAAATTTACAAGGGTCAACACACAGCCTGAGAGGCAAACCTCCCTCCCCCAGGTGCAGGCTCAGCAGCTGCCCTCAGAATAAGATTAAATGAATCCAACCCTTGAAGGAGGGAGGCTGCCCAGGCAGAAGAATCACACCTTATAGATGGCAAGAAAGGAAGCTATTCCCTAGCCTAATGGCATGTGGGAGAAGTACATGAATAGTAATTATCTGAAAAGAGATAACCAAAAAAGATTTTGAAGGCCAAGCTCCAGTCAAACTAATCTACTCAACCTTTACAGCAAGGCTAAAGACGAGGTGGGTAATGGCCTACCCATCAAAGAGCTTATTATGATTTCTAGACGCTCCACAGAAGGGCTGCAAATAAGACCAGAGCTGGAGAAGGCTCTGGAAACCAGAAAGTAGAAGTGGAACTAGGAGTAGCTGTCCTCAGGAGAAAGGCAACATTTAGAGTTTAGATGTCACCAGAATATTAGCACCGAAACTGTTCTTTCATTTGGGTTACCTCATGGGGCCTCATCTAGGCGTAGATGAATCACTGGTATAAAATGAGCTAAAATATTAATTGTAGTTGCTTTTAGATGATGGGGATGTTTGGAGGAGTCCATTGTGGTACCTTTTTAAAAAAATAAGCATAGTATAACTTTTATAATCAGAAGGGAAAAAAGGGAAAATAAACGGAAGTCCAACTGCTGTCCTTAAATCCCGTGAAAGCTGCAAAAAGGAACCTAAGTCCAGGTCAGCACACTTACTGTCTAGCAAAGGCATAAAACATGACTATTACATGAACTATTAAATACAGTTTGAACTGCAGTTCCAAGGGAAAGCACTCAAATTTCTGGGATCCTCTTGCTTTGAACAGAAACAATTTAATCACGTCATTTATAGCCATGTCCGATTGTCCAAACCATTGTCTTCACAGAAATATTAGAAACTTAAGGTGGAAAAATCTGTGGGGCAGCAGCAAGTGTAAGGACAGATACAGCTCAGCAGTTTTTTTTTTTTTTTTTTTTGCCGTACGCGGGCCTCTCACTGCCGTGGCCTCTCCCTTTGTGGAGCACAGGCTCTGGACGCGCAGGCTCAGTGGCCATGGCTCACGGGCCCAGCCGCTCCGCAGCACGTGGGATCTTCCCGGACCGGGGCACGAACCCGTGTCCCCTGCGTTGGCAGGCGGGCTCTCAACCACTGCGCCACCAGGGAAGCCCCAGCTCAGCTTTTTTTTTTTTTTTTTCTTTTTGCGGTATGCGGGCCTCTCACTGTTGCGGCCTCTCCCGTTGCGGAGCACAGGCTCCGGATGCGCAGGCCCAGCGGCCATGGCTCACGGGCCCAGCCGCTCCGCGGCATATGGGATCCTCCCAGATCGGGGCACGAACCCGTATCCCCTGCATCGGCAGGCGGACTCTCAACCACTGCGCCACCAGGGAGGCCCCCAGCTCAGCTTTTTAAAAGAAGATTCCTTCTTTCTTGATCTTCTCATTTAACTGGGGGCAAAAAGAGAACTTCACTGTTACACCACACACTTGTTTCAAAGCCTTGTCCTTCTAGGACTGAACACGTGCAGCCCCAGGGACCTGTGAAATGGATGCTGCTGCAGGATTTTATTTAAACAACATGTTTGATCTCCTGTGCTGTGTAACTGGCATTGCTGAGGAGCTGCTCTTCCCAAAGGATTTGAGGTCACTTAGCTTGTACCGGCTCTGCCAGGAGCTCCAATGAGGAGGACTTCGGGACATTCCACCTGACAGAACTTTAGTATTCGCAGCAGGTATATTTTCCTCAGCTTCCGGATCCTTGGGAATGACCTTATACCATGGATTCCGTCACATGTACACTCTCTCTTCACTGAAGGCTCCCAGGACATCTTCATCACAAAAGGGCCTCGGTTAGTGCTTGAGATGGAGTGTAAACCAAGCTCACAGAGGACCAGCTTGGACAAGGCCAGAGCAGGACAATGGTCTTGATCACTTCTCCACATCTCCAGGTACAGCCTCCAAGGAAAACAACTTTAAGGCAAGCCAGGCAACTGCTGCTACCAAACTGTGGGATCTTCAGGGTAAGAAACAGGAGATAGTCTTATATCCGTGACCCCCCCACTATGCCCCAAGGCTCCTTCCCAGGGGTTGTGGCTCTAGTTTGGGATATGCTCCAGTCTTCCTTCTAAAGTTATAAACAGATTCAAAACTTAACTACGGAAATCTGGGACCCAGTGTTGCTCCTTCTCCACAACTACAAGAAGACAAATATCCCAACCAGAAGAAGACAGGAACACAGAGGAGGCCCTTGTTGACAAATGGAAGGAACATCATGGTGGCAGAACCAGAAGAGCTGCTGGTTAGCTCAGCATGAAGTGTCCCTTCCTCCCACCCAGGGGTGCACGTGGACATCACACCTGTGCTCCCCTTCTTCCCTCGGTCACCCAGTCCCAGCAGCGCACTCTAATTTTTCTTGAAGTGTAGCTTATGGATAACCTGCATCAGAAGAGTTGGGGCCAACCAAGGAGATATTAGAGAGTTGGGGCCTAGGGAATCTGTATGCTTAACCTCCAAGTCATGCTGATGCATACTAACATTTGAGCATCACACGCAAGGAAGTACTCAGATCCTGTTGCCAACAGCAACCTGATGGGTGGTGGCAGAAGCCACTGGGTCCCTGCCGCGCCTCCTCTGTGGGGTTGCTGTCCTGCTCGATGGCATTAGAATACCCTTCATGGATAAGGATGGTGACAAAAGGTAACATCTTTAGCACTTTGTAGCCTACAAAGTTTCTCCATAGCCACTGTCTCATCACATCAACCCCTCTGAGGTATGAATTAGAATCTCTATTTTCACAGACTCAGAAATTATGTGCCCTAAAAATACTGCAGAGCCTGCTGCTAAGTAGCTGAGTTGAGGCTGTGGACCTGGGTTTGGTGATTCTAAAGCCTGTGATCCAGCCATTCATTAGTGCTACCCTTCAAGTGTCCACAGTGGCTGCCCCGCATCGTCTACCTTCTCTGGGTGAATGGGTAAGATGCGGCTCACGGTTCTTTTAAAAGAGCAGTGCACCTCTGTGGAAGAAGATGGGCCAGGGTACCTCAAAGAGATTTGGGGCAAAGCCTTGAGGTGTGGGGAGGGGTCAGCATGTCCAGTGAAGCTTAAAGGGGACAAAACAACAGATCCAGGAGATCCTTCCTACAGTCAGCTACTACCAGATATCTATGCCAAGAAACCAAGATTTTCTCCAAATGGATTACAATTGAGCAGAAGAGAAAATCAAGTCTGTTTCCTCGCAGACCTCAGTGGTAAACGCCCCAGAGAGAGCGTTCCTTGGGGGCACAACACCCTCACTCTATCCAGACAGGCCAGGGGGAGTGGGGCTCACTCCGGCATTGGCTGTAATCACGCTCAGCTAAGCAGGATCCTCAGACACACTTCGGAATGGGAGACTGAAACAATGCGATATTCAGCTGAGCCAGTGCAAGGCCAGATATCACATAATCGAAGGCGACCTCCACTGTGAGAGGTCCCCTTTATCTGCATAGAAAAAGCCATAGCCAGATGCCGCCAGCTGCTGCCCAGGGGGCTCAGGTCTTTCACTGGGACACTATACGGGTGCGGCATCCTTTGCATGGTTCTCACTTCCCCAGCTGAGGTCGAGGACTCAGCAACCGTTCTCCGCGACCCCATTGACCTCCGGTCCACTGCTGCCACTGCTGCTCCACGTGGCTCCTCCACCGGCCCACGTGGCACTTGGTCTCAATACCTCCTCTACTTCTTTTTTTTTTTTTTTTTGCGGTACGCAGGCCTCTCACTGTTGTGGCCTCTCCTGTTGCGGAGCACAGGCTCCGGACGCACAGGCTCAGCGGCCATGGCTCACGGGCCCAGCCGCTCCACGGCATGTGGGATCTTCCCGGACCGGGGCACGAACCCATGTGCCCTGCATCGGCAGGCGGACTCTCAACCACTGCGCCACCAGGGAAGCCCCCTCCTCTACTTCTTCAATCAAAAGACATTTGTACACATGTGGCCCATTTTAAAAAAATCCTTCAGTGAGACTGTCCTCAAATGTACCAGAACAGGGCTGAGCCAAAGTCAGTGTTTAATAAACAGAACTGGAGGATGAGCAAGACATGCCCTGCTCCATCAGCCCAGGGTGGGTGCCTTGAAGCACCCAGATGCTGTGAGAGCAAAGGGGTTTTCATTCTCTGTCTCCCTAATTATTACAGTCTCTGTCTGCCACCCTCAGGCACTAGGCCCTGCAGAGGGAGAGTTCAGCCCTTTGGTGTGAAATACAGAGTGACAGAGGCCTTTGGCTTCAGAAGAA
The DNA here is from genome assembly GCF_025265405.1 of Mesoplodon densirostris. Lineage (NCBI taxonomy): Eukaryota > Metazoa > Chordata > Mammalia > Artiodactyla > Ziphiidae > Mesoplodon > Mesoplodon densirostris. The sequence continues at coordinate 125,737,051 of NC_082662.1, read as the reverse complement.
AGGGGCTGGATAAGCAAGTACAAAAGGGAACACAGGAGCTTCCCAGGTGGCACAGTGGCTAAGAATCCGCTTGCCAATGCAGAGGACACAGGTTCGAGCCCTGGTCCGGGAAAATCCCACATGCCACGGAGCAACTAAACCCGTGCACCACAACTACTGAGACTGCGCTCTAGAGCCCAGGTGCTGCAACTACTGAAGCTCGGGCACCTAGAGCCCATGCTCCACAACAAGAGAAGCCACTGCAATGAGAAGCCCGCGCACCGCAAGGAAGAGTAGCTCCCACTCGCCACAACTAGAGAAAGCCCGCATGCAGCAACAAAGACCCAACACGGCCAAAAAAAAAAGGGAACACAGGAATGGAATTTAGAGGACCTGATTCATATCTTCTTTCTTTTCCATCTTCTTTAGGACAATTTTTAAATCCATTTTTTCTCTCTCTTCCTCCCTCTCCACCTCTTCCCGAAGCTTTTCTGTGCTTGAGCTCTCCCTCCCCTCCCGCTTCCCCCAACACACAGAAGTGTGGGTGCGCTCCTGTTTCCAAGGCTGTAGCATCTGTGCTCAGAGAAGCATACATTAGAAAGGCAGGGAAGGAAGAGGGGAAATAAAAGCAAGTATCCTTTAAGCCTCAACCATCTAAATCCTACCACCAGTCTCGGTAGGATTTATCAAATTCAGCCACATGGCCAATTTTCATAGATGCTCATCCAAGAAGCTCTCACCGTGCCCACGTACGCTTTATTGACTCTCTCTCTCTCATCTATTCCCCCCCCCGCCCCGAGTCGTTCACTTAGGTGGTCGGGCGACCTTTCAGAGAAGCGTGGACGCGGGATTTCTGCTCTCCTTTTCCGCTGAAGAGAGGGCGGGCACAGTGGCAAGAATGCCAAACGAGAAAAGAAACTTGGAATGACTTCCCCGATTCAGTCCCAGTCTTGCCCCGGGAGGAAGCCGCACTGGCGCGGAAGCTCTGGCGGAGCCCCAGGCGCCGCGGGCCAGGCGAGGCTCCCTTCCGCTGACTGCGCCTCCGGGAATGGGGGGCGCGCGCCCGAATCAGGGCGAGATGCCAGCCCTTCACACGGAGGCACCCAGAGGCCCGGGGCCACGCTTTCCGTGACGTGGCGGCCTCCGCTCCCACTCATGTCTACAAAGGGGGCTCCTACCCCCCTTGCTTTCAGCGCAGCCAGATGATGAGCTGCGTCTGAAAGCGCCCAGGCCCAGGCCATTCAGCACTGCTCCCGACGTGGGCGAAGACCGGGGGCAGCCTGCACAGCTTTCGCCCTGGGGCGCTGCGCACAGCTGGCCACTGACCAAAGTATCTGTTACCATTTAGGCAAATGGCCTGAAAGAAGAGATGCTTCATAGCAGGGTATCGCCTCCATACTGGACACCACTAAAGGTTTCCTGTATAAATGAACGGGGAGATGAAGGGGTGACAGGGCCAACAAAACGAAGCCATGGTTCTCTCAAACCGCGGGCGGAGCTTCCACTGAGGAACCTCTGACAATGAAGACCCACCAAGTGCTCAGCAGGGATCTGGATAGGTCACCCTAGGGAGGACCCCCGAGAAGCTACCCCAGACATACGAGAGCACAGCTTTGCCATAAGGCAGACATTAAAGGAAGAAGTGCTACCATGACTCCTGGCAATTTGCGCCAGCACTTCCTAGCCGTCACCCTTGGGAAGCCTTTTCTATTTCCCCACCTTTTCCTAGACTTGGAGCTCTCAGGGCAGCTCCCAATGACCTCCTCTAGAAGGCTTTCCACCTGCCTTTCATCTAAGTCCTTCTCCAGTTGTTCCTGTCTGTCCCAGTCCCAGATCTAGAAGGAGATTCTACCACTGGTAGTCACTGGGATGAGATTTCTAAGTGGCTGTATTAGCCTGCTGTGACCGCTACACCAAAATACTATAAACTGGGTGGCTTAAATGACAGACAGTTATTTCTCACAGTTCTAGAAGCTGGGAATGACAAATTCAAGGTGCCAGCTGATTCAGTTCCTGGTGAGAATCCTCTTCCTGGCTTGCAGACAGCCCTCTTCTTACTGTGTCTTCACAGCAGAGAGAAAGAGAGAGCTAGCTTTCTGGTCTCTTCGTATAATCCCATCACGAGGACTCCACTCTCATGACCTCCTCTAAATCTAATACCTCCAAAGGCCCACCTTCCAACACCATCACACTGGGGGTTAGGGCTTCAACATATACAATCTGGGGGGACACAGACATTCAGTCTGTAACAGCTGCCGCTTCATCTAGTCTGCTTCCTGACCTCCAGGCCAGGAAGTGCTAATAACGTGGGATGAGGCCACCCTGGGTCTTCCCTGAACACGTCGCCCCTCCATCCACTTTTCTTACTGCCTTTGTGGCTTCTGTTGTGTGCTCACCTCTCCCATGAGAGTCGAAGCTCCTTTGAGAGAGGAATTGATGATAAAAGCACTTATTGAGCATGTGCCCACTGTTCTAAATACACTGTCACTTAATTTTTATGGCAATCTGTGAGAGAGACATGAATTGTTCCTATTTTACATCCAGAGAAAGCTCAAGTTTGGAAGAAGTAAGTAACTTGCCCAAGGTCATGCCCCAGCAAAGGCTTATCTCAGACGAGAATTGAAGTCTCTCTACAAAACTCTCGGTTACTTTCTCCCCTGAAAGCAGGAACCTCCTTTTAGTTATCTTTGTATCCCTGCTCCTACTTGTAGCACCTAGCACAGTGCTGTATATGTTGTATTTACTTATATACTCGTTAAATAAAAATTAAAGAATGTGCATCCTACATTCACTCCATCAGATTTTTAAAAAGTGTACAGTTGAGTAATCTTCAGTATATTCACATTGTTGTGGATGAGAGCTCCGGAACTTTTTTTCATCTTGCAAAACTGAAACTCTGTACCTATTGAACAACTCCCCATTTCCCCTTCCCCCAACCCCTGGCAGCCACTATTCTACTTTCTGTTTCTATGAGTTTGATTACTTTAGATGCCTCATCTGAGTGGAATCATGCAGTATTTGTCTTTTTGTGACTCTCTTATTTCACTTAGCATAATGTCCTCAAGGTTCATCCATGTGGTCACAAAAGCAAGATTTCCTTCTTTTTTATGGCTGAATATTATTCCGATATATATTCCACTAGGTTTTATAAATGCCTTATCTCATCAAGTTTCTTTCTTTCTTTTTATTTTTTTGCGGTACGCGGGCCTCTCACTGTTGTGGCCTCTCCCGTTGTGGAGCACAGGCTCCGGACGTGCAGGCTCAGCGGCCATGGCTCACGGGCCCAGCCGCTCCGTGGCATGTGGGATCTTCCCGGACCGGGGCACGAACCCGTGTCCCCTGCATCGGCAGGTGGACTCTCAACCACTGTGCCACCAGGGAAGCCCCCAAGTTGCTTTCTTAACACCCCTTCTTAACTTCACTTCACTCCCAGAGGAGCTTTAATAATACAACCACTACCCCCACCAGCTGTTGAGCTCTGGCACTGTGCTAATTGATCCTCTCACTTTGTGCTCACAGTAACCCTTGAAGGTCATTGTTGTGATCTGCAGATGAGGAAACAGAGGCCAAGGAGATGAAATAACATATTCAAGTCACAGGACTTCAAAGTGCAGCAATCTGGATCTCTGATGCTCTTCCAGGCTCCTCTGACTCTACAGTGTGCTGTCCTCCATTGATCTGTACTTCCTCTCAGTGAGTGACATAACAGAAAGAGACACTGAGGACCAGACGCATGAGGTGACACCAAGAATGCTCTGCCCATTAGCTGCAGAGGTGGGGTGGACCCCTCAATTCATGACTCCAGGCCCAGGGCTCTCTTCCCTACTCACCACCAGGCCATTACCAATCTAGGTGACCTGTGGGTGTGACTTCTCACTCAATCCAAATCCCATACCTTCCTCAAGGCCCAGATCAAGACTCACTTCTTCCTGACCAAATGCTCCCACTGACATTCCTCGTAGTTTGATTCCCTTTTGCTTTGCATGGACAAATCCAGTACATTCTCGCAGGTAGTATTATATACTGCTTTATGATCCTCCAGGAAGGCTGCACACTTCCCTTCCCACCATACCACCTAACAGCATCCTGGGGATGTGGCTGGCCCTTGATAGATGCTTTCTGACTGGATGCACCATAGAACTATGCAGTTTAAGAGCCTCATCAGGGAACATCTGGCTTAACACTCTCATTTTCCAGTTGAGAAACTGGGTCCCAGAGACGTGTAGTGACTTGTCTGGTTACAGAGCTAATTAGTGAAGACTCGGGCCCAGAACCCAGTCTTCTGTCTCCTGGTTGGTGCTCTCCTGCTATTCTGGGTGCTGGGCCCCATCTAACCAGGAGACTTCCGCATTTCTCTGCATCAGAATTGTGTCCTAAGGCCCTAAGTGGGCAAACACAAGGAAAGAGAGGTTAAATCCTACATTCAGTCATTTTAAGGGGATATGAAAGTACTACTTTTTAATTTCTAGAGGGGAAGAAAAAATGAAAAGGAATACTGAACAGAGAAAAATAAAGACTAGTGAAAAATTCCCAGTTCTTAGACAGATATTAAACAGCTGAAAGACAAGATAGTCTCTCACGGTCCTTCTTCCTCCGCCCCCTCCCACCCCAATACTGCTTGCTTTTAAGGAAGGCCAAGGAGAACGCAATTCTCTCCAGGGTAAAGTGTGAAAATCTAGAGGGGACATTAACATTTTACGGCCTCAAAATTTTTAATAAATTAACTTTATTAAAGGATCGCTGGTTTTTTAGTACCTTGAAAATGAAAGGTACTACACCTTCTAGAAAATATATATTCACCTCATTTGCAGGTTTGCTGCATTGTTACATCTACCCACATCTCTCTTTCCACTACAAGGAAAGGAAATCATACATTTCTGTAGCATTTTATAGTTTATAAAATAGCTGAATGCATTATTTTATTATTATTATTATTATTATTTGCGGTACACGGGCCTCTCACTGTTGTGGCCTCTCCCGTTGCGGAGCACAGGCTCTGGACGTGCAGGCCCAGCGGCCATGGCTCACGGGCCCAGCTGCTCCGCAGCATGTGGGATCTTCCCGGACCAGGGCACGAACCCGTTTGCCCTGCATCGGCAAGCGGACTCTCAACCACTGCGCCACTAGGGAAGCCCTGCATTATTTTTTTAAATGCTTATTCTTATAATAGACTTGGGGGATTATATAATGGAGGTATTATTTATGTAATCCTCAAATGATTTTTGAGAGCCTACTGTGTGCTGGGCACTATTCTAGGCCCTAGGGATACAGGATTACACAAAGCAGAGGAAGTTCCTGCTCTCCTGGAGACTATATTCCAATTAGCTCCCGTTTCATGGATGAGACAACTGAGTCTTAGCGGTTAAGTGATTTACCCATGGCTTCCTGGTTAATGAGCAAGAGGGCTGGGGCTTGGATCAAGGCTTAAGAGGCCAGCTCTAGCTCTCGCGGTTCCAGAATACTCCTGCTTTATGTGAGCAGGGGTTTGTTTTCTCTGAAGTCAAGAGTGTCTATGTTCTCTATGTTCTTTCCCTCAACTGTGGGATACAGCTGTGCACAGCACTTGGTCCTTAACACAACCAGAGTGACTGCCCAGAAAAGGCTTCTGTTTTTCTCTCTTAAAAGATGATATATAACAACTGGATATCTACATGAGGTAGGCTGGGTCCCTACACCTCATTCCATATAGAAAAATTAACTCAAAATGGATCAAAGACCTAAATATAACAGCTAAAACTATAAACCTACTAGAAGAAAACACAGGCATAAATCTTCATGGCTTTGTATCAGGCAATGGTTTCTTAGATATGACACCGAAAGCACAAGCAACAAAAGAATACATAAATAAATTGAACATCATTAAAATGAAAGCTTCTGTGCCTCAAAAAAAGAAAAGATAACCCATAGAATGGGAGAAGATACATGCAAATCATATATGTGGTAAGGAACTTATCTCTAGAATATATCAAGAACTATCATAATGTAATAATAATGTAATGACAATAATGTAAAGACAATAATGTAAAGACAAACAACCCAGTTAAAATACGGGCAAAGGATATGAATAGACATTTCTCTATAGAAGAAATAATAATAGGCAAATTGAAACCACAGTGACATACCAATGCACACCCACTAGGTTGGCTAGAATCAAAAGACAGATAATAGCAAGTGGTGGCGAGGATATGGAGAAAGTGGAACCCTCATATATTACTGGTGAGAATGTAAAGTTATGTACCCACTTTGGAAAACAGTTTGGCAATTCCTCAAAATGTTAAACACAGAGTTACCACATGATCTAGCAGTATCACTCTTAGGTATATACCTGAGAGAAATTTTAAAACGTCCATATAAAAATCTGTGCACATATGTTCACAGCAGTATTACTCTTGATAGCCAAAAAGTAGAAAGAGCCCAAATGTCCATCAACCAATGAATGGATAAATAAAATTTGGTATATTCATAAAATGGAATATTTCTCAATAAAAAGAAATAGAGTACTAATACATGCTACAATATGGGTGAACCTTGAAAATATGCTAAGCGAAAGAAGCCAGTCACAAAAGGCCACCTACTGTATGATTCCATTTACATAAAATGTCCAGAATAGGCAAATATAGAGAGACAGAAGGCAGATTGCTAGCTGCCTAGGAACTGGGGACTGAGGGGATTGTGGTGTGACTGCTAATGAAAATGTCCTAAAAGTGCATAAAAAAGATAGTTGCATTTTATAATCTGTAAATATACTGAAAGCCATTGAGCTGTACACTTTAAATGGGTGAATTGCATACGACGTGAATTACTCTCAATAAAACTATTTAAAAAAGAAAAGATGATGCATAACCTAGTACGAAGAAATACTGAGAGCTGGTGAAAGATGACCCCAATAGCTAGGTGTATAAGTGAGCAGGCAACTAGCCTGGGCACCACCTTACCTTTTATCTTCTGTAAACCTATAGAGAATGATCCTCTGGGTAACTTTCTGAACCAAAACATTTGTGACAGAGTGTAGTCGGCAAATATTGCCCAGACTACCACAGAAAGTAGAAAGCTTAGAGATGAGTGATTTTCCTGGCAAAACCCAGCCACTGATAAGGTTTACAGCTCACGATGGTGGCACAAGCTGTATGCAGATTCACAAATCTTTCATTTGAGATTGCCAATACCTGTTTTTAAACTAGAAGAGACAGATATTTCTTCTTCCTCTCCAAATGTCACCCCCCAGCCTCACAATGCCTGGACCGAGTTTCAGAATTGTCCCTTAGAGTGAGATGTAGATTCTTGGTGGGTGGCCTCTTAGCCCACTTCCCTGTCCTTCTTTCCCTCTTTACATCACAAGAGTTGGTCTGGTTTCTCTCATCACAAACAGCGGTATCAACAACCCCGTCCAAATTCCACAGCTTCTTAACCAAACTTGAGCCAATCCCAAGTAAACAGTACTTGAACTTCAGAAGTCTGGGTCCATAGGTTTGTGTGAATGACACACTTCTCAGTATTTTAGCCAGGGCCCACCCTCAATGACTGTTTTTCTGTAATGACAGTACTCTACCTTATTAAGGGTAATAAATGCTTGTCCTCAACAGAGCTACACACAGGACCTCAAATGATGAACTGGCTAAAATATAGCTGCTCTGTATAGAGTGACGGAACTCTAGCCATGACATATACAAAGAAACTAAGTGTCTTTCCTCATCTTCACCAGTGGGAAGGAGCTAGCATTGAGCTAAGACATCTATCTGATAAGTACCCTCCATCCATGGCTAGTTTGGGGCAAAGCATGTGCCTCAGCAACTTTCTCTCTCATTTGTTATTCTGCCACAGCAGGGGCCAATGCTGCCCTTACCACCTTGCCCCAGAAAAGCCATTAATTACTTGAGGTTTCCATCAGCTAGAAACATACCTGTCATGCAGCTGCTTTACTGCATCACTCACACAAAGGTTGCCAAGGTCTGGACTGAGTCCAACAGAGTATTTTTCATTTGGTTGAAGTTGTTTTCAATGTTTTCTTGTTTTCCAGTGATTGAAGGTCAAGTCTGGAGCAGGGGACTGGATTAATAAAGCCCTGTGAGGGGAACTGCGGCAGTGACATGTTAACCCTTCATTCACCAGAGAAGAGAAAACTGCCAAGCAAGGCTCTGAGGACAACAACCTTCAAATGGGCCCTCAATAACCTGGTGCTGATTCTGGAGAAGGCCAAGGTCTATGAATGTGTATGTGTCTGTGATGGAGGCTCACAAGTAGGATGTCTTGAATTGAAAACCTTGCCAGACATCACCCAAGCCAGCGTTACGTCAGCAGAGTTTGTTTCTTCCCTCAGTGATAGATGTGAGTTTCCTAGAGCTCACTGCTTTCCTTGAGGGAGGGAGGAAAGGCCTTGTCAACTCTGTGTACCTCCATGTTTTTTAGCCGTATTGTCTAATGAATGGGCAGGTCTGGGGCACCCTTACCACATCCAAAGAAGCTGAAGAGGATCTTTATGTCTCATCTGACTTAATGCTTGGCTCAGTAATCAGTCAAGAGGTTGGGTCTCACTTTTTAGGGGTCATTTACATGCAGAGCCCCTCTGGGTTCAGAAACTCTCAATAAATCAGTGTGTGTAGCACACTCATTCCCAAACTTAACAGCTATAGTTTTGGTAGCCTTCAGGCTGAGGATTCATCCTGTGTCCAATGGATAGGCAGTAAATAGGGTAGAGCACGTTTACCCAAGTACTCTCCATGGAACCCCAGGGTTCCATGGGCAGTTAAGTTTGAAAAAATGTACTCCACCTCTGCTTTATTCTGGGATCCTAAGGCATCACCAATTGTAAGCTCCCCGTTGATTTAACAGCAGTTTTTTGAAGGTATGGGGAGAAACACCTGATTACAAGAACGCAGTTTTGCTTTTAAATTATAAGAGCTTATATTTAGCTATACAGGTACTTATAGACTCCCTTCTTCAATATCTCAGTAACATTTTGTATCTAATCATTTTAGCCTTCAGATTCTAAAGGTTTTCTGAGTCACTTTTGACCTTTGGAAGTTATCTTAAATATCATGGTGATGAATCACTTTTTATAAACTTTTCATGATCTTGATTTCTTTTGTACCTTTAGGATAAACAACATAACTCTGAATCCTATAAAGGAATATTAGATTCACGTGCCTTTTCTTTTTGATAAGTTTATAGCTTCCTCTTTTCCTTAACTGAATAACATGTCACTAGAAGGTATCAACTTCCTTAAGTGTCAGCTGGAAGCTTTTGATAGATGCTTGGAGATGGAATTACGGTTCTTCATAATGAAGGAATCATTGGTTCAAGAATTGTCACAACGTCTTCTCATTTCGAAACTTCTATGACCCATTTCCTGAAATCTGCCAATTTCTATCACCTTTAACTACACTACCTGGGGTTGGGCAGAAAATTTGCCTTTGCAATGCTACTTTATAACAGTCTTTTCTTTCTTTCTTTTTTAAAATTTATTATTTTTGGCTGCGTTGGGTCTTTGTTGCTGCACGTGGGCTTTCTCCAGCTGTGGCGATCGGGGGCAGCTCTTCGTTGCGGTGCGTGGGCTTCTCATTGCGGTGGCTTCTCCTGCTGAGGAGCACTGGCTCTAGGCGCGCGGGCTTCAGTAGTTGTGGCTCGCGGGCTCCAGAGCACAGGCTCAGCAGCTGCGGTGCATGGGCTTAGTTGCTCCACGGCATGTGGGATCTTCCCGGACCAGGGCTCGAACCTGTGTCCCCTGCATTGGCAGGTGGATTCCTAACCATTGCGCCACCAGGGAAGCCCAGTCTTTTCTTTTTAAAAACACATTTTGTTTGGGGATAATTTTAGATTTATAGGAAAGTTGCAAAGATAGTACAGAGTTCCCATAAACCCTTCTCCAGTTTTGCCTGTTGTTAAGATTTTACATTACCAAGGAACATTTGTCATAACTAAGAAAGCTATGTTGGCACACTACTGTTAATTAAGTTCCAGACGTTATTTGGATTTTACTAGTGCTTCCGCCAATGTCCCCTCTCTGTTCTGGAATCCAATTCAGGGACAACACTGCAGTCAGTTGTCTCGTCTCCCCAGTCTCTTGTGGTCTGTAGCAGTTTCTCAATCTTTCTTAGACAGTCTTAAAGAGCATTGGCCAAGTATTCTGTACAATGTACCCGGATCTGGGTTTTTCTCATGACTACATGGGGCTTATGGGTTTTTGTAAACAGTATCAGAGAGGGCATGATAGGCACATGGCATCACTGATGATGCTAATCTACTTGGTTAAGGTGTTGTTTGCTTGGCTTTTTCCACTGCAAGTAATAGTCTTTCTTTCGTTCTTTCTTTTTTATATAACAATCTTTTAAAAGGCATTTTAAGAGTCAGTGAAAGGATCTAAGTTAAAATTTAACCTTGGTGGGCTATTTTAAGAACTCACTCGAGGGGCCATGAGATGAACAGGTCTCTGGGCAGAGTAAGTCTCGACATTTTGTGCAGGCGGGGCAGCCTCAGTACATCTGCACCCCCTGCTGGGTGCCGGTTGCTCTGACCTGGGCTGGGAGGAGGGTGAGGCGAGGGAGGCTCTGGGCACACTCACTCCTGGGTCTTACCTGCAGGACCCTGAGAATGAGCGCCTCCTTAAACCTTGCACCCTACACTGTTCACTTGCCTCACCCTGCTTCTGACACTGATTCTAAGATTTACTCCAAGTTTAGACACTAGAATGTAAAAAGATGTGCTCTTTATTTTATTTATTTTATTATTTTATTTTTTTGCAGTATGCGGACCTCTCACTGTTGTGGCCTCTCCCATTGCACAGCACAGGCTCCGGACGTGCAGGCTCAGCAGCCATGGCTCACGGGCCTAGCCGCTCCGCAGCATGTGGGATCTTCCCGGACCGGGGCATGAACCCGTGTGCCCTGCATTGGCAGGCGGACTCTCAACCACTGCACCACCAGGGAAGCCGGTGCTCTTTATTTTAGGATGAAGTGTACTGTACAGGCTCCGGGATGTCCTGCAGTACCTTGTTTAACCCACTGTTTCTCGAATTAATTTGATCATTGAGTCCTTTTTTTCACTTAAGAGGCATTTCTTCACCTAAACCTACGAATACTCTTGGGGAAATGAGAATAGACTGGAAGGCAGTGGACTGGGTCCAGCCACTTGGGTTCTGGACTGGAATCTGCCTCTAGTCCCACCTGCCTGATGTGACCAAGTTTCCTCATAAAGAAATGCTCTTCAGAGCCTCTGCCATGCTCAGCCACATTTCTGATGCATTTAAATGGATTTCTTTGACCTCTCACTCACCCCAGGAAGGCTGTGCTTGCATTTCTGTGAGCTGTGGATGGTCATGCTGACAGTCCTCTGGGAGTGGCTGACCCCTGTCACCATGTTGGGGAGTAAAAACCATCTAGATGGACAGCCAAGCACTCAAAGGCTGACCCCTGCGAGAATCGTTATCAGAACCACTCACTGCTCCACCGTGAAGGCCGGCGGGTTGCAGCTAAGCCCTGCCCTGCACCCCAGCCCCCCATGAACCTTCCTGTCCTTTAACTGCCAGGACTCATACACAACGTTAATAGAATGCACTCCTGTTCTCTGATACAGGATCTTTAGCATTTTCTGAAGAACACTGTACTGGCAGGCTACTAGGCTGAAAATTCAGGAAGCAAATTACAATAGCCAACCTCATTTCACAGTTTTGAGTAGCCCCCATGGAGCCATCTTCCCTTTCAGAAGATCACAGCAACGTCCTGAGTAATGATGGTTCAGCCCACAAGCGGGAGACCAAAGAGGGAGATCTAATGTCAGGCTCTGTCTCGGCTACCGACAAGGACGTTTAGGACACGGGGTTATATTTTTCCTACTAAATGACAGTAGTATTTAGCAGCATGTGTACATGCAGAAACAGGTGTAGACGGCCATCCATCAAATGAATAACTCATACAGGGAGTCTCTGGGGGAAAATCCCACATTATGGGAATGGGAACATTTTCAGCTATATGACAAGGTGAGCTTAGAGACCAACAAGGGCAGCTCTTCACTTTCTTTTTAAAAATCTGTCACCTTTTGTAAAAAGAAGAACGGTATGGTAGAAAAGGTACGAGACTTGGAGTTGGAGGGTCCATGATTTAAATCCTGTCTCCTGAGGCAAGTTTCTTCACTTCTCTGAGTTTCAGTTTTCTCATCAGTAAAATGGGGATAAGGATAGCCTATTGACGGTGATACTGTAAGGATCGAATGAGGTAACTTGTCTAAACGGTTTTAGCCAGTGCCTGGCACAGAGAAGGTGAGTAGTAAGCACGGAATTTCCTTGCACTGCAAGCTTCCTTTCCCCTGGGGATTAGCTCATGGTTGACATACACGGTATGGCCTCAATTCTGTACAAGCTTGATACTCCAATGCCCCAGCTTTGAGAAGGTCTCAGAGACAATCCAGAGAGGCAGGACGCCATTTAAAGCAGTCTCTGGACTGTGCAGCATGATCAGGACAGACACCAGTGCCCTGAAGCAAGTCCATCAGAACAACCCGGTATTACCCAGAGCTAAGGTGTCTCGCTCTCTCTCGACATTATTCCCTCCTTCTCCTGTTCTCTCTCTGCCCACATTTTGTTAGCATTTATACTGCTCACGGGCAGGGATCAAAAGGGCAGCTAAGACTTGTATTTCCATTGTAATCATATCCAGTCTGCTTTGAGCGAGGCGGATTTTAAGCACAAGTGGGTAGATTGACGTGCATAGATTTCAAGGTCCAAGATGGTCCAGGGATCGTTGCTCTGGATGGTGCCTGGTGACTAGACTGTGATCAACAATTAGCTTAAGGCTTTGATTTCTGCTAAATACAGGTGTCCTTGGGAAAGCCAGCTCACAGCTTGCCAGTCAAGAGACGCCGCTGGGGCTGGGGTAGAAAGATCTGAGAGTGGGTTTAGAAGGAAAGGGCTCTAGGGAGATAGCAGCGAGGCCTTGGCCCCTGAGGGGCTAGAGGAGCCACCAGTGGTGGGGAGAGGGGAAGGGGTACGAGAGGAATGGCATCACATACGAAGGCGGGGATGCCACAGACTAAGTTTGCTGCACAGACGCGCCCAGCGCCAGGATCAACGAAACTAATTCCTGCATTAACCTTCGGGGGAAGTGACAGACCTCGGTTCTTCATCCTTTCTGTTCTGCTCTCTCCAGGACTGCGGATGTAGGTGGCTTCTTGTTAGGCAGGGATGTCTCCCTATTTTCACTGGTTTGGTCCTCTACACGGCATCTAGGAGGTGCCTTTGTAGCACAACACCTGAGCCCATGTGGTCAGGCTGCTTTGGGCCAGACCAGAAGTCCCCGGCTCTTCCCAAAAATTGGCCACCCCACAGGGTGTGACCCTCACAAGTCTCTGAAGCTACTGGGAAAATACCTTTTGTCAAAATCCAATTCTGGCCCATTTGGTTAGTTTCAATACTGCTGTGGCCAGGGGACAAGGAGGATACCATTTGGGTTACATATAAACAGACGCCGGAGACCTAAGAGGTGAGACAGGATAAAGCCAAAGCCATGACTCAGTCCAGGATGGTCTGGCTTACGTGGAGCTGAGGAGTGAGGCTGGATCTGAATCCCTGCTGCTCCCTTACCTCGGCCCCTGGACCTTCCCCCTGTTGCCCGGCCTTGGACGCACACCCTGCAGTGTTCAGGGACCAGCCCCGAGGAGTGATCTTTTCTCGCAGGACATCTTGAGAGAGATGTTTACGTGTTTATGAAGGTTAATTCCAGGCTCATCCAAAGGCCACCTAAGGTGCTAATGCTCTGAGTCGGTGGGCTTTACACATACCATCTGCTGCTGAGCACCCCGCCGCGGTGCACACTTCCAGTCAGTGGACTGGCCTAAATATTTTCAGCTGCTGACAGATGAAAGCTGGCCTTGCTGGCGGCGTACATTCTTCGGTTCACACACATGCTCTTATAAGGAAGTGGAGCTCAGCATACACTCACTCATTCACAGCTGGGGGACCGCTACGGTGCTCGCAAGGAAGCTGCCACTTGGACCCACGGGTGACTCTAGTGCCTCATTTTGTGTTTTTACTGTCACCAGTGTTCATGAAACCTTGACAGAGCAAAGCCAAAAGAAAGGTGTGCCTTAAGAGAAGCCCTGAGAATCAATCTTTAAAGGGGCAACTTTGCTTCTGATTTGCCAGGGAACTGGGGCGTCAAACAGGAGCCTGTTACCCAATTCGACCCCCATCCCAAGGGATCAGACTTTGTCAGGAGCTGCGGTGATTTTTCAAAGTATTTAATAACCTGCAATATGGCGCAGTTCCTAACCAATCGGAGCGATGCCAGCCTTAGCGACGGAGCAGGTCCCAGAAGGAGTGGAGTGCACCCCCCTTTTTGGTTCCTGGATGATGGGAAAGTTTCAGGACAGGAGCCTGTGTAGCTGCACAGAGGGTCTGGGGCAGTGACTGCTTCCCAACTGGGAAGAAATTATTTTAATGCTATTACGAGCACTAGTCAGCACCAAGTCAAGGTGATTCTCAGGCCGATTAAGGGTTGGGGGTGAGGGTGTGGACACAAGGGAAGAAGCACCAAAGAAAGAAAGTCTCTATAACCTTCGCCTTTCTGATCACACCATGGTATTACCCACGGGAGTCTGGTCCCTGTAACTTGCTACTGGATCAATAACTTAAGAATAAGGAAGTTCTAGAGAGAATGAAACTCCCCCCCAGAGCCAAGTTTCACATTATTAGCCTGGGGGCTGGCAGGCCAATGGAGACTCAGACCTGAGACACTGGGAGAGTTCTTCTCTGTCTCCGGGGAATTCAGTTCAATCCTCCAACAGACTGAGAGGCACCGCCATCTTAGATTTCTACTCAGAACACATACACTGGTGTCTGGGGAAAGGCAAGCATGGAGTATATACTTCAGTGAAAAGTTGAAAAGCATGGAGGGTAAGTCAATTTTCAAAGAAGAAAGTCAGAGGCACAACCGATGGAATGCATGATTCATCTCTGCAGAGCAGACATTGATTTCCACCTGGGAGAATCACCGAATTGTTTGGGAGTTGAAAATATGATTTCTGACTTTTCATCAGATCTTACATTTTATTTTAAGACTGTGAAACAACACGGGATTAAAAGTCTTATTCAGGGCTTCCCTGGTGGCGCAGTGGTTGGGAGTCCACCTGCAGATGCAGGGGACGCGGGTTCGTGCCCCGGTCCGGGAGGATCCCACATGCCGCGGAGCGGCTGGGCCCACGAGCCACGGCTGCTGAGCCTGCACGTTGGAGCCTGTGCTCCGCAACGGGAGAGGTCACAGCAGTGAGAGGCCCTGTACCGCAAATAAATAAATAAATAAATAAATAAATAAATAAATAAAAGTCTTATTCAGAAACAGAAGTGAAAAGGAGAATTCGGCGTTTCTCTTTGTTCAGAGTAAATACTTTCAAAGGTACTTCATAACTAAAACTTAAACATGTAGGTGGTGGGGGGAGGATGCATGGCTTTCCTTGCTTGGTTCTTGTTGGATAGAGAGACAGCCTGTGAGCTTGGGGGTAACAGACACCTCCCATTTATAGTCCTCACCAGTTGCCTTGGGCCCAACCCTTGCTGACAGATATTTGCAGAACGCTCAGGTCTGTACGGCTCCCTATGACTGGTGTCTGGGGAACAGGCACCAATCAGAAGCCGTACCTCTTGTGGGGGTGGGATGGGGGGTGAGAAGTAGTGGGAGACATCATTCAAGTATGAAATGTTCTGCTGCTTACCAGATGTGGGACCTTGGGTGAGGTACCCAGCTCTCTCAGCCACAGCTTTTTTTTTTTTTTTTCATTTTTTTTTACAAAAGTTTATTCTTAAATGTACAATAGGTTCCAAGACAACATTTCATGCTAGCTATAGGTGGCAACAGATGTTATGGCAGGGAATCCAGATGTTTAATCCAGATGTTTAAACAGGAAAGGAACTAATGATCATCACTGCCTCAGGCACAAGGAACAGCTTACTTTTTGCCAGATTTCTTAATTCCACCTGTGGCCAGGGGGCCCTTCCCCGCTCCTCATTCTGTTTCTGCTTGAATGCCTTATCTTCCTTGTCCACCTCCTCGGCTTGCTTCTTGGGCTGCTTCGGGGGCTTCTTCTTGCCACCTTCGCGGCCTGACATGGTGCCTGCTGCCCCTTCCCCAGACCCTGCCACTGGATGCCTCAGCCACAGCTTTATAGCTATAAACTGGGGCTAATCACTTCTGCTGTTAGCTAGAGAGGCAGATCTAGGTTCAGGTTTTCTCATGCCTGACACTACAAAATATAATTTTGTAGGCCTACTTTAAGGAAAAGAATGCAAAGTTAACAAATACAGAATTGAGAACAGGGTTTTAGAAGGGGCTCATGCAAGTGGAGGATCCTACAATTTCAGCCTCATTAGCTCCATGGTAAATCCACTTTTGCATACCTGCCTATCTCAATTGAGATAAGAGATGAGGATACAAAAGTGCCTTGAAAATTGTAAGGCATTACATCAACAAATGACACTGAATTCTTCTACAAATAAATAATGTGTATTGTGTGCTAAATAGTATGCCAAGTGTAGGAGACAGAGCTACAAGCAAGACACACATGTTCCCCCCCTCCCCTTATGGAACCCAGAGTCCAGAGGCACTGCATCATCATCTGTGGTAGGATGTCCTCTGAATCCTGAATACAGAAGTGAAGCTCATGAATACAGAAGGTCTGACTGCTTCCCTGCAACACTAGCCCCTCTCAGGGCTCTCCAAGGTCCTGATTCCTACACCCAGCTTTCTGGGACTTGGGTTCTACTCAATCTCAACCTCTGCCTTCTCCTCCTTTCCAACCATTGTCTTCTTACTAACTGCCATTTTGAAACCCCCAGAGCAACAAGCCAACCTTTCTAACCCCATATTTTCAAACGTGAATGGACAGTGGTTGCCAAGGGCAGGGGGGCAGTGGGGGTGAGTGAGATTACGGGATAGAGAACAACTAAGGAGCGTAGGGTTTCCTTAGAGGGAGACACTGAAAATGTTCTAAAATTGATGGTAGTATTAGATGCACAACTCTGTGAATATACTAAAAGCCACTGAATTGTAAACTTTAAATGGGTAAGTTACATGGTATGTGAATTATATCTCAATAAAGTTGTAAAAAACTATGAATGGAGAACCATTCAAGAAAAGTTTAGAACACAGAAAAAGACCAGAAAAAATAAACTGAAGAAAAAAAACTTGAAGAAACTGAGATTATTCAGAAAATGGGAGATAATTTTTTAAAAGACCAATTACCCTTAGATTCAAGAAGATGTTGAGTTCAAAAAAATAAGAATCGGGAGCTGTGAAAAAGAAAATGTTCAAGAATGAGTTCTTATAAATTTATAAACAAAAATTTTGCTGAGATATAAAAAGTCCAATAAAGGTCTGGAAGATTAAGTCAAGGATAATTCTCAGAACATAAAGCAAAAGGCCCAGGACACTGGAAACAGAAGGTTAACATCTGGCTACCAGGACTTTCAGGACAAAAGAACAGAGAGAATAGAGGAAATGGAATCAAAAAGGAAAAAATAAAGAAAAAATTTCCCAGAGATAAAGGAAGACAGGAGTCTTTAAAATGAGAGGATCTAGCATAAATGAAAAAATACCCATGCCTAGATATATCAACGTGAACTTTCAGAACATCAAGGAGAAGAGCGGAGCCTAAAAACTTACAGGAAGATAAAATGGTGATCAACAAAGAAACCCAAATCCAAGTAGAATCAGAAATGATAGATCTTAGAAGACAGGGTAGCAGGCTTTTAAAATAGCCATTGAAAGTGATTTTGAACTGAGAATTTTATATTCTAATTCTCCATCAAGAACAAGAGTACTAAATCTCCATCTAACATAGTGGGAAATCAAGGGACATCGCCTAAAGTTGACAGAATGAGAAATAGAGATTTCAGTATGTTGTCTGAAGTTTCACAGTTAGCCATTAAATGAATTAAATAACGTTTATAATTTTTCAATGGAAAGGAAGAGGAAGGAGAGGGAAAAGAGGATAGTATAAGCTAGAGCTTTATTTTTTCATAGTTAGGAGTAGATAATTTATTTAGTTGATACACAAGAAACATAAATTGAAAAACTATTATTCAGGGGTATAAAAATAACTATCAGAAGCACTGAAAACAGAAATGTTTTTAAAAAGTTGCTCTTAAGCAGCAACCTTGAAAGTGGGGAGGGGTGAGGCAGAAGCCTGTTGCTTTTTATTTTAAAAATGAGATATAAGGGATCAAACCCATGCCCCCTGCAGTGGAAGCTCAGAGTCCTAACCACTGGACCGCTGTGGAATTCCCTAAACTGCTCTTCCTAATAGCCTGGCATGAAATGTGTCTTCCTCTAATTCCAAGTCATATGTCCTAGTTCCTCCCCCTCTGGTCATGAGGAAGAGTCTACCCCCGTCCTACACTACAGCCCTTTAAAGATTTGTAAACTTATAACAGGTCTCCTTTTCCTTCTCAAAGTCTTTGCATCTTGTGGTGAAACATCTCCATTTCTCATCGGCCATTTCTCATATGATGTCACTACAAGATTCTTCTCAATCTGGTCACTCTTAGCTAGGAACTCTCTAAACACAGTGCAATGGATGCGTGTATCCAGTCTCTTACAATTACTTACAATCATGCAGCATAAGGTTGCATTATCTTTCTTGGTGAATGCACTGCACTAGTCTCCTGCAACCCCCCATATATATCAGTTAGGAGTCTTTATGTTGTATGAACCAAGAAATCCAATTCACACAGGTTGATAAAAAATGAAATTTATCAGCCTAAGT
Source organism: Mesoplodon densirostris (assembly GCF_025265405.1). NCBI lineage: Eukaryota > Metazoa > Chordata > Mammalia > Artiodactyla > Ziphiidae > Mesoplodon > Mesoplodon densirostris. Next base: position 125,718,328 of record NC_082662.1, on the reverse strand, counting down.
GTTGTGTAACTCAATACTACAGGGCTGAATTTGGTTTCAGGCAATTCTTGAACAATGGGACCAGGATCTGTCTCCATTCCTTACCTCTGCTTTCTGAGTTTCATCTCCATTCTCACTCTTTGTGGTCCCAAGAGACCTAACAGACTGCATCTCCTGTGGCCATATGCTTCCTCTATCATGAGCCATAGGAATGGGCAGTTTACTTTCTTAATATTGCGAATAGAAGTCTAAGAATAGACCATCATTGGCTCTAACTGGTTTGGCTTGAGTCTGGTGACCAGGGAAATATGATTCTCTAGCTTAAGCTAATCATGCACTGCCCCTGTGGTCAATCAATCACATACAAACTACATGGCTAGGACATTTGAGGTTCTATTAAGAAAGAGAATGGAGGAATTAATGCTAGAGGGACATCCAAACATAATCCACTACAAAACACTAGACAAATTCTCCAGCCTATTACTGAATTTTTAATCACAAATGCAGACTTTTCCATGTATCCCTGTTTAAGTTCATCTTGTTGATATCGGCCAAATGTTCCTAATTAAGGAGATAATTTTGAAGTTTGGTTTATTCCCCCAAAGTATTAGTTATTCTTCTCAGCTTTGCATCCCTTGCAAATTTGATATACATAATGGCTATGTATTCATCTCATTAAGTCTTTAATAAAAATGTGGACTCAGAACCAAAAAAGTGGAGCTTTGAGGCACGTACCATTACATATTTCCCAAAAGGAGTCTATCAATCTGTAAATGGCTACAGTTCAGAAACAGCTATTTAAAAGGCATAAACAAACCTTACTAGCCCAATTTTTCCATCTATAGGAAATGTACCAGAAGACATTATCAAATACCTTGCTGAAATCAAGGTGCACTCTATCTGTAGCATTTCCAAAACAAATGCAGTCTTCTGGCTATGTTCCTTAGTGCCTACAGCCTGAACTAGGTACTGCACACTGGGACTGAAAAACCTTCACAAGATGTATCACACGCTGCCAACAGGCACACTTTCTTACACAACTTCTTTGCCTCAGGTAGGGCCTCACTGGCCTCCCGATCCATCCTTTCCTCTTACAGCGAACGGACTCCTTCTTAAGCAGCTTAGCTTGTGTCCTGGTCCAAGTGAATACTGCTGCTCCCTTTAAAATTCTAGGAATCTGCTCTTGCAGACCTCCATTCCTCATGCATAACTAATGGTACAATGCTGCTTTTTCTTTCTCTCCCATGTCATAGCTTTTTACTTATCAGCCTTTGGACTCTCTTTACCACCTGTGAATTTTTTTCTTTCCAGAATTTTTACTAGACTATCTGAGTAGACTAGAACAGTGGACAACATTCTTCTGCTTTGTCCATCATCCACCTACCCTCCATCTTTTGAATACCTTCTGTCCATTCCACACCTTGTTACTGGTAGGGCTGCCAGCATGTCATCTCCCTTGGTCCAGGCAGCGGTGGGCATGAGACCCAAAGAGGCCAAAGAAGTCCATCCAAGACACATAGTTTAAAATTTGGAGCTAGAGGAACTTCCCTGGTAGTCCAGTGGTTAAGACTCTACACTTGCACTGCAGGGGCACTCAGGTTTCATCCCTGGTCGGGGAACTAAGTTCGCACGTTTTGCATGGTGTGGTCAAAAAATTAAAAATTAAAAAAATTAAAACAAAAAATTGGAGCTAGAGGAAACAGAACCTTTTCTTTTGTCACAGAACTAGGAGAATGTGAACCGGAGGCTGCTGGAAGCCACCCTGTCTACCACATTGTGGGGAAACTACCTGTGTGGTAAAGAATGAAGACAAGATAGAGGAATGAGCAGAGCAGAGAGAAACAGATCCAGGGAGAGGAGGAGGGTAGGGCTGTGAGGAAGAGAGACTGTATCCCTGAATTCTGTCATAGCAATCTGTCCCTGGCTGTGCAGTTACGTGGGCAGCTGTGCAGTTACGTGGGCAGGGAACCCCCTTTCATGCTCAGGCAGTCTGAGTTGGGTTTCTGTCACCTGTAACAAAAAGAATCTTGATTCATTCATGTAGTAGGAAGGCAGGGGCTAGCTGGAAAGAACACTCAGCCCGCTACAGTGCAGTAACAATCCAGACCTTTATAACTGAGCAAACCTGGGTTCAAGCTGACTCAACTGCTCTTTTGGTAAATTATAACCAAAATAAAATAAACAAGCCTAAGGTTTGAACCCCAGCTCTGCCACATACTTCTCATCCTCAGTCCCCTCCCATGGAGGACAGGACAGGCTAACTTCCTCCTCACTGTGCTGGGAGGATTAGAAGGCCAAGCGAGCTGCCTGGTCCACAGGAGGCTCTTAATAAGTAATAGCAATTACTTTTCAGTTGAGGAAAGTTGAAAGGTAGAGGAGAGCTCTTACAGTCCTTTCACCCATTCTTCTCAAAAAGATGACGCTAACAAATAGCTGACAGATGCTTCTGTAGTGGCTGGACCCGATTTATCTTACTCCGGGAGGATATTACGGTGATCGTTCCCATACAAATGAGAGCAGATTTGTTCCTCTTAAATTCTGAAGGGCAGAGTGATAGTGTGATTGGTGTTCTTTGTGCGGGAAGAGCCATTTCCAGCAGCCTTGCATTCTTTGCAGAGTGAGCGCTGTCTCCGCTCCCCTCGCTGCTCCCAGGGCCCCGCCCTCTGCCCTGTTCAAGGCCACAGCCCACTGCCCTCTTGCACTCCAGTTTCCTAGTCCCTGATGGGGCCACTTCCCTTGAACATATTACCCATTTTTTCCAGCCAGTGTGCTCTCATGAGCTCAAGAGCCTTGTGCTATCTGGGCCGAAGGACATTTTTCGAACTCAAAATAACTTGGCTCTCTCAAAAACTGGGACCTATCATTTTGGGGGCCATTTATTCCACACCTTTCATTTCTTTGAAGGACCTCTTACTGTTCCTTACAAGTGCTATCACCATTCTCTATAAGTGATCAAAAGCATGAGGCTTGATAAATCAGCTTTACTTGTGCAATTTAATTAAAGGTCCATTCATCTATCCTTGGAGAAGTTCTGAAAACTCAGTATGGACTTCACTCAAAATACACAAATAACATGTGACCAAAATACATTTTTTAAATTACAAAACATGTATTTACGTGAAATTGAAGTTGGTTTTAATCAATTCTTTTTGAGCCTTTCAAAGTTATATCCATCATTTCCCATTTCTCGGGCCTGCCTGATTTTCTGTTGGCTCCCTACAGGGGAAAATGGGATATTTTTTTTCTCTACTTTCTCTTCTAAGAGCTGAGAAAAAGGAAAAGAGATAGCAGCTATGTAGCTTCAGGGGCAGCCAAGCAAGAGATTGATTCAACAGGAGAAATTTAATGCATCCCAAAAGATTCCCTAGGATTTGATATCCTGCTGCTTAGGGTACAATCTGTTGTAATAAGAAACTGAAGATGTTCTGTCAGGAAAGTCAAAGTACTCAGTGATGGCTTGTGAAAGTTTAAAAAAAAAAAAAGTGAAACGTAATAGGAAATGTTTTTATTCTGGAGATGCTTTCTTAAATAGGAGGACAGAAGACCATTTCTCAGAGAATATACATGGGTGAACACAGAAGATGAAATGCTTTCCTGTGCAGGTACCTAATCCCAGGGTGGAGCACGGATTTCATCTTGCTCCCCAGGGAGGTTGTTTACCGGGAATCAGGCAAATGCAACGGACAAGAAGTATGTCCTGTGCCCCAACCTAGCCTGGGGTGTCTAGAGTCAAGGTAAGTGTGGGGATGGATGACGCTGGCCCGTGGCTGTGGGATTTTCTTGTCTGAGAGGAGGAATGTGGCTCTGGGCAATGTGCTGATCTAACAATCCTAGCACGGGGGAGTGGGCGGAATAAAGTTCAGCAGAGGGTTTCAACACTAGATCCAGGGTCTCTGAACGATGGTCAGGTGGTGGCCCTCCGGTAGCCAGGAAAGACAAACATACAGAGCTGTGTGACCAGGAGTCAGCGGGAAGCATGGGTTTCACATGTGTCCTGCTGTGCACAGCATGTTGGGGGCAATGTGTGGGTCACCTTCCCCTCCCCAGCAGGGGCTGTACATATACCAGCAGCGCCCAGTCATTTGTGCCACCCTTAAGTCAGGTGGGAATACCCAGGTTGGATTAAGGCTTGGTCTGTGAAGCTGTCACCTAGGCCCGTCTGCTGTCACCGGGAGCTCTGTCACAATCTGCAGCTCTTGTTCAATGGCCAGAGGCCTGGGGTGGTGGCAACGGGCGGAGGAGCTGCAGCATCCAGGAGAATGGGTGGGCTCGTGCCCACCCCTCCCCTCTTCCAGAAGGGCTGGAGGGTCAGAGCCTCATGCCAGTTCCATGCACAGACTACCCTTTATTTCTCTTTCGGAACTAAAACCACAAAGCTGGGTCATTCTCATGCAACTAGTGGGGTCAGGGCTGGAACCACCCAGAACACTGGTCAATAAATATCTTTACCCAAACACACAGGTGGCATCTCCAGCAAGATGGTTAGAGTGAAAGGGAAGTTAGGGTGTTTTTAGAGTGGACCACTGAAGGCAAGATCGTTTCATTCCTCTGCTGCCCCAAGGAGAGTGCAGTCAGAGAAATTACTCATCCTGCTCTTCTTTATTCTCCTACCAAAAGCCTCACACTAGCTCCAGGTTATCTGGACCTGGAAACACGAGTAACTAGGGATGAGCTCAAGTCGGTAGTTTAAGTAAACACACGTGCACCTGAACTGCGGCATCTCGTCATCTGCGCTGTTTTCCCCTCCTTCCTCTTCCTCTTTTCTCTCCTTTGCCTTCTTTTTCCTTTTGTTGTATTTCTAGATTCTGAATTAAAAGAGCCCTTTGGAATTAAACTAAAGGGCTGATATTAAACAGGTTAAATTAAGAGTGCTTGGGCCTCGATGGGCCCCTACCCCAACTGCCAGGCAGGTGGTCACTGCCCCAGTGTCAAGACAAGGGGCCGTGACTAAGAAATCAATCTCACAGAACTGGCAGCAAAGAAAGAGAGGCCCCGATTGGAGGTATCAGGTAACTCAGTATTTTACACAAACATGCACACAGAGCTCAAACTCTCATATAGGGGTTTGGCCACCAAAGATACTTTAATTGAAAATTACAGTGTGGAAAAAAAATGATTAAGTGGCTAAGGGATTATTGTCCACATCAGTAAGCAGAGAATAAAACATTTGTTCATTCATTGGGTGAAATAATTCTGTAAACCTCACCATGGAAGACAGATTGCAAACAAGGTGCGTGAACAGAACGCTGGGTGAAGCTCCGATTCTCACGTCCCCTCCTGGCTGGAGACCCAGCTCTGCTTTACCTCTGGGTCCTCCTCTGTGAGTCTGGCTGAGGAGAAGTCCTACAGCTGATACCGCCAGCCAAGACCCTGCCCTCTAGGAATGAGATTCACTGACAGGTATATGGATACAAGCATCCTCCTGGAGCAGCCTAACAAGGTCTGTGACACGGAGAGATGAGGCAACAATAGAGCAGGCCCAGGTAAATGCCGAGTGAGTGAGTGACTGCGGCCCAGGTAACGTGCACCCACATGCTCTGCTGGCTCTTGGACGAGACAAAAACCCACAGAAGACCAATCGTAAACGTCTTCAGAAGAAAAGCCACCTTGAAAACAGTCGTAGAAGGTACTGCTGTGATGAAACCTTACATTTCATCAACTTATCTGCTAAAGCTTCTGAGGGAAAAGTCAAAAAATGACTGGCAAAATCAAAACAAATGGCTGCTATGTAATTACTGGCAATCTCTGAGTTACAAACACTTACTTGTAACTACATCATGTACACAAACCACCAGCTGCATTTTACTGCCATTCTTCCCACCATTTTTTTTTTTTTTCTGACAACAAAGCACAGAAAACGATGAGATAAAATCTCACTCTTTCACGATTTCTTCCCCTTGAGGAGGACTTCATACCCCTCGCGCACTCTCGTGTAAGACCCTTCGTCATTCCTGTTCTTCTGCCTCTTTCCAGGTAAGTTACAAAATGTCATTCCCAGCACTATTTTTGGATAAGTAGATCAATACAAGCAAACCTCACTCTATAAGAACAGACTTTGATCAGGAAAAGGCCCTTATGTATTATGAAATGAATTTAAATCAGATATAATCAATATCATGCTATCCATTCTTAATTCTTTTGAGAAAAGAGGAACATTTTGGTGGATGGGGGACACAATTTGATAATAGTTATGTACATTGAAAATGTACATAACTTTTTTTTTTTTTGCAGTACGCGGGCCTCTCACTGATGTGGCCTCTCCCATTGCGGAGCACAGGATCCGGATGCGCAGGCTCAGCAGCCATGGCCCACGGGCCCAGCCGCTCCGCGGCATGTGGGATCTTCCCGGACCGGGGCACGAACCCGTGTCCCCTGCATCGGCAGGCGGACTCTCAACCACTGCGCCACCAGGGAAGCCCTGTACATAACTTTTGATGCAGCAAATTAGCATTTAGGAATTTATCATATGGATTCACCCTATGGCTTCAGTCACATCAGAACACAAGGATGCAAGTATGTGGCTGTTAATCATAGTATTGTTTGACATGGTAAACATACACGGAGGCCAGAGGGACTGATGGACAAATTACGGTACATTCATGAGATGATATACTAGGTATCTGTTAAAAAGAATGAGGTAGACATGCAGGAGTCGATCTGCACAGATGTCCACACTTTGTCGTAAAGTGAAAAAAGCAAGTTATGGAACATGAGACAGAGAGCAACCCTAGTTTTTCCTTCTCTCTCCCACTAAGGAGAATTCTTGGCTTCTCCATCTCTTTTCTCCTGTCACCTTTCCTTCCCCACCCACCACACCAGTAGGCATATTTAATAGATCAGGATTGGGACTGAGTCTCTCCCCAAGAAAGACAAGAAGAAGACAGAAAGCGAGGAAAGGAGGGAAAAGTGGGGCTTTGGAATATATTCAGACGAGTGCCTCACACATAGAAAAGTTCAGAAAGAAACTTACCATGGCTATCTTTAGGGAGTGGGACAGGATGTGAAAGATGAGGATGATTTTTACCTTTCCGTCATTTTGAAAATGTCCTTTCCTAGGAGTATGTATTATTCTTACAACAAAAATTAACAGAACGTGTGAATATATTGAAATGGACTTGAGGTCACGGGGAGGGGGAAGGGTAAGCTGGGATGAAGTGAGAGAGTGGCATGGACATATATACACTACCAAACGTAAAATAGACAGCTAGTGGGAAGCAGCTGCATAGCACAGGGAGATCAGCTCAGTGTTTTGTGACCACCTAGAAGGGTGGGATAGGGAGGGTGGAAGGGAGACGCAAGAGGGAGGGGATATGGGGATACATGTCTACATATAGCTGATGCACTTTGTTGTACAGCAGAAACCAATACACCATTGTAAAGCAATTATGCTCCAATAAAGATGTTAAAAAAAATTAACAGAACGTGTGAATATATTGTAAGTCCTCCTCGAAGCCTTGAAGAAGCCTCTGTACCTCCGTATCAGCCTCTGGTTCCTAAAGAAAATCAACTTTAATTTGTATTCAACATAATTTAAATCTTGTTTTTAAAACTATGTTCAGTTTTGTTTTTGTATTTCTTTCTCCTTTTTTAAAAAAAATTTATGGTCTACATTGATGATGCTGAGCAGACTTTCACGGGCTAGTCCAGGGGACCTCAGCATGACCTGTAACACCTTCTTCAATAAGAAAATGCTTCCCAAGTTCTAAACTACCAACTGGCAAACTAACTTTTGAAACCCAATTCGTCTTACAGCTGAGATTTGACTGAATTGTATTTTTAAGTAAAATTTGGGAAATACCTTTAAATTACTTAATGTTGGTAGTGCTAACAGACAGATGACTGCATATATAATCACAGATACACACATAGATACTCTCAGGAGAAGTACTATGAGCTAATACTAAAGATTGCACATCTTGTTGTATGTGAATTAATTCCAAATTGTTTTATGAAACATAAAGAACTTAATATTTTATGTTGCACCATAAAAGGAACTTCTATTGAGTAAAAATAAATGATGGAGTGACAAGAAGGGAGCTGAGGGCAATGCGGTGATTTGGATAAAAATGGAATAATGGACACCTTCTCCTCTAAGGTCAGCAGTTAAGATTTAGCCAAGGTCAGCAGTGACAAAATCATCACAAGAGTCTTGACCTCAATCTAGTTGCTGAAAACAGTATATTAACATTGTAAAACTGTTACGGCAGATGGCAATCCAGTCACCTCTCAGTAACGCATGCCTAACTGCCGGTGTCCTTGGCTACAGGTGGACAAAAAGCCCACCTGGAGCATTTGCCGGGAGACTGTGTAGATGGGGGAGGCCCACAGCGTGAGTTCCCTCGTGCACACCTGCAGGGTGAAAACCACTGCCCACCTCGGGATTCCTACCTCACACTCTAAGATTGTTAAAGGGCTTGCAGGGCATCTGGCCCGTTAGTTCTTTATTTTCACTTTTGCCTGAGCTAAAGGGAAAAAGGGCCAAGTCTGTCGGCATCCACCCCTCTCATTTCTCTTAACTCTGTTGATCTGGATTACTGATAGCCCTTTCCTCTGCTACAACTTTGAAAGCAAATAGTTCAGATCTCACTCGTTTGAAGTGGATCATTGCAGATTCGATTTCTTGAAATACAGAACACCACAGAGCAACTCCTTAATAAGCTCCAGGGAGGAGAAACGGAGGGAAGCTTGGAAATGTGTCACCCAGCGTAAGAACAGAGGGTACATTTACAGAGAGATCGTGACCTGCCCAACACCAGGGAAACATAACCAAAAGTATTCCAAACAACATGGTGTACATTCCGTGGACTTGGCCTCACTTACAAGAAAGGCCTCTTTGTTTGATTCAAGTTTAAGTCAGTGAAACTGCCAGTTAATTAAGGAGGTAAGAAAGTCCTTCAGAGAAGCCTTGGGGGCTATGGAGAAAAGAGGATTCAAAAGTACGTGGAGAACGAGCTCCCTCAAAGGCGCGCGGCTTTCTTAATGAAGCCAGGGGACCAACATATATTCCTGTGCCTGGGCGGCGGGCTCAGCGCACTTCCAGCCCCAGACAGCAGTGGGGCGAGCAGCCGCTGAGGGGATCTGGAGGAAAGAGGATTTTCCGTCTTTGTCTCCTGGCCGGATTCCATCCGCTCACCAGGCAGCCTGTGGTTTGGTATCCTGAGCCCGAGCCCTGAGCCCAGAGGGGTAACGCCAACCGTCCCCAGCCTGCCTCTCATTGCAACACAGAGAACGAACGAAGCCTTATCTCTTTGTATTCAATTCATATTTTCTGAGAACCCACAAGATTCATCATACCTAACAGAAATTTCACGCTCATGGGAAAGTCTACAGTCCCAGCCCTCAAGGCAACCTCTTCTAAGTTTGATTAAAGATGACTCACAGTCTGGATTCCGAAGCTGTTCAACCACAAGGCACTGGGAGAAACCACCTAGAGAAGTTCTGAAAAACACCCTCAGGGTCACCCTGGTGCCGTGGCTGGCCTATGGACTTCTGCCACACACCTGGCTGGTGGGTCTATGCCATCTTTAGGCTCTTCTCTGTCTGCACCGTGCTCCTGGCTTCCTGACCAAATGTGTCATTTCTGGCTTCCTCCCTTTGCCTGGACTGATATCCCAGACTCTGGACTTGCTTCTGTTCTTATCGTGTTGATCCTGGTAACTTCCCAGCTCTGGTGTCTTCTGAGGCTCTTGCTCAAGTGGGGACAGGTGGCGCCCTGTCTGCTCTGCCTCCGTCCCCTCCTTCCCTGAGGACCACTCCCCTGCCTGTTGCCCATGTTGCATAGGTCTAGACCTGGATCTTCCCTCTGCTCAGCCCCTTAGGGCTGACATCATGTCTGCACGGTCTTCAGAGCTAGGAAACTCAGTATCTGCCTGGAATGGCGCCCCTCCTCCGCAGGGGCCTCCCCCAGCCTCCCCAGGTCCCAGATGCTTTCAGGGCACCTTCCCCACAGTGAGTGACCTTGTTCTGTGCTGGAGATGGCTATTCCAACCTGCGATGATGGTATATGCGTCTCTGTGCCCTTTCTTCTGGACTGATCTATCTCATCTTCCAAACTTATGTTCTTAGCCCACTGTAAACCAGGGTCCCACACCCACCAGCACCAAATTCTCAGCACTAGACTTCAACACTGCCCTCCCTCCGAAAGCTCCCCTGGGTAACCAGAACCTCTAGGGGCAAAACACGCACGGGTCTGGAGGAGCTGAGGCTGGTCAAGAAACAACTCATTACCAGTAGTTCCTTCCTCTGACTCAATGACATGTTTGAGCAGGGCTGTCTCCCTGCTCTCCTGCTTGGGTCATAAGGTGATTATGAGGTCAGAAGGTTCAAGTAAAGGCATCCTGGGAACCATAAAGCCCTGAGAAATGGAAGAAACCAGCACTGCTGTCAGCCAGGTGGAGGGTCCCACACTGGCGTCCTCACCTAGATCAGCAGGGCTAAGGCCACAGGCCGCAGCCCCCAGGCTACGTCTGTGCCGAGCCCCTCTCTGCTCCCCCAAACTGTGTCCTTGCCTCTGCCATCGCCAGCATTGCACCTTATTACAAGCACTAGCTCCACGTGCAGACAGCATCTCTTCAGTCCCTGCACACCCACAGTGCCTGACACACAGAAGGAACTTTACACATGAGGAATGAATGCATAAATGAACAAAGGTGTGGTTTTACACACTGACTGAGAAGCAGATGGAACACTCTTACAAAGCAGCAGTGATCAGGATGATGTCAGGCTCTCTCGAGCCTCTGCCCCAAGTAAAGACACTGTAGCCCTTACTTTAGCCCCTTCCTGGGACTCACCTGTACGGCTCCATGGTCCGAATGCCGTAGAACAACGCCTCCTCCAGCAGCCCGAGGTTGATGCAGGCGTCCATGGCACAGTCGAGCACCTTCAGCTGGTAGATGTTGATATCAGGAAGCCGCTCTGCGTTGCTGCTTAGGATCGTCTGGCACATGGCCAGAACCTGTTCCCACTCTGTTATTAACCTTAGTTAAGGATTCATTGTCTTCATCAAGAAAAAACAAAAGTAAAATGAGATTCTCGAAAAGGCTGAAGAGCTCCCAGGCACAGGAGGGAAGGAAGCGCCCATTATTTTGCACAGATGAGCTGCCTGAAAACACACTTGAGAAACAAAAACATGTAAGTGGTGTCTCAGAGAAGGAAATTCTGTTTACATCAACAAACCATCTTCCAACCAAGCCTGTGCTTTGAGGGATTAGATTTCCAGAGAACCATTCTTCCTTCCTATTCCTACATGTATTCTCTTTAAACCTAGCCATGAAATAAATGCAGCTGTTTATTAAATGAGCTGAAGACTAAGTAAGTTAGTTCAGTTTAAAATTATTTACTCTGTTAGTTTCTGTTTCAAAAATGATCTGAAATTAAAGAAGCTTCAGAGAGACTCCTTTTAAAAAAGGAGGAGCTCATTTTTGCTTCTGTGTCATTTGAACCTTGGGCATATAAGAAACCAAAAACACAACCCCAGGCACACACTAGGGGAAACAACTTAAAGAAATCCATTTCCACTGGATCTCAAATTTAATGTTTTTGATTATAAAACAAAAGTGATTCAAGTCTATACTTAACCAAATAAAGGTATTCTTATTTTAAACCCCCAAAGTAAAAGATAAATATTAAGAACATGTAGCTTATGTACATAAATTGCAGGCAGGGGGAAAGGGTGCTTTAAAAAGGGTGGGGAGAAGACCCAGTATTCAGTTCGGAGCCACAATGACTTTCCGATTAACCGTGAGTCCATAACTGACTCTCATGGAGCCCAGTGCGACCTCACTTTTTAAAACTGACAAGGCAGTCAGAGCACTGAGGAGGTGGTGCATGCAGCACGCCTCAAGTCCTTCAGGTGAACTCCCTCAGAAGCACAGCTGCAGGTGAGAGAGAAGGCAGGCCCCAGGGACCTGACAGTTTCTTCCCTTTGATGCTGTGTTAGGCAAGGCTGAGGCAGAGGAGGACGCTGGGCTGGTGCTGCCCGGCCCCCACTCCTCTCTCACCTTCCACCTGTGAAGCTCCGAATTCATCTGCTTCCATAGGCTGGAATTCCACAGGGCGCAAGGTTTGCAGTTTTACAGAAATGGCATAGCATTTGACCGCAGAAAAGGCTGGATTTAAATCTAAGCTAGTTCTGTCACTGGTCAGATTTGAGGTTCTGAGGACGTCACCTGTGCTTTGAAGTAGGCCAGAAATAAAAATGCCAAATGTCGCTGTAAGAATTAAATAAGATACCGTATGTAAAGTTTTTAAAAACGCTTCACGTGTTCTTTCCTGAGCCAGGCAGAATTGTGTACCTGGGACACAGCGGGAGAACATTTAGTGTCTTGCACAAGATCACACTGCACAAATATCTGTGCCTTCCTCCTCCTTTTACTGTCACGACCTACGAGCGTGACCAGCTTAAGGAAGATGGTTCAGTGGAGTAAGGTGGATGGCATTTGCCCGCCACACACCCACACCCTGCCTGACTCTCACACAGCCCAGGGCTCTCCACCGCGCCTCCAACTCAAAGCCTCTTCCTCAGGTCCTAATACAGCATCCCCCGTCCTGGACAGATGGTCCACCTGTCCTTTGCCCTCCCTCCAGCAAAATCTACCTTTTCCACAGTTCAGACTCTCAGGGCACTGCTTTCCAACACATCAGTGAACACTTTTGGTAAACCAATCAAGCCACTTACGTGAGTGGGAGCTCCTATTTTTATGAACCCTCACAGGAAATATATTTTTCTTTCAGTGGGGGCCTCTGGTGGCATAATACCTTACCCCACAGGCCTGACTTCCTGGTTAGTACTTCAGGCCCCCTAACACATGGCTGAGGGCCTTTCTATACATAACACTCTGTAACTTTAGGATGAGTCCTATCTCTGAGGAGTTGCCTCTGGTCTCGGAAGAGGCACATTTATTGAAGAAAAGTGACTTGATGACTTTCTGTTGTATTCACCTGACGCACATGTTTAAAGTTTGCGGCATGTGGCCCCCGGAGGCTGGGGGAAGCAGTATCTTAGGCAACGCACTGGTTTCGTAACAGACTGCCAGGCTAACCTCTGTGGCTTTTCATCCTAGGATTAGATATTTGATGGATTGTCAGGAGGAATGCCTGTCTCTTACACAATGCCAGACATTTCTGTGGCAAGACTTTGACTCTATTTTAACATCATGTTGCATGACCTCCATAATTATTTGCCTGTTCATTTACATATGCTCCAACTCATTTTAAAGAGGTTTGAGGTGACAAGCCTTAGGAGTAAAAACCAGATGCAGCCGCTGACAGGAATACATCTACTTTATCGCCCAGCAAGCTGGGAGGGAGGGACCACGTGACAACTTCCCTTCGAAACACTGGCAACAGTCACCTGGCAAACAAGGCAAACCTTTCCTGTAAAACACATCACTGAGCAAAAAAATGGAATAATTTTAACTAAGAGGCTTTTCTCCCAAGCTAATGCTGACCTGTAATTGCGTTTTCTGGGTGTTGACCACAAGTCACTCTGCTCCAGTGAGGGGAGCAGGGAAGACAGCCCACCCGAAGAGAACAGACTATCGATGACAGAACAGGCACCTTTCTGCAGACTTTTCCATGACCATAAGACGACTGGGGGAAAAGAGAAAGGGGAACACAGTGAATCCACCTGGGAGTTAATCAACTCCTTGAGACTCAAAGACTGACAGACCACGGGCTCTTACAGTCCTCCAGTGCTTACAGTCCTCCCGAGGTCCCCTCACTATTTACGCCAAGAAAGTGTATTGTGAAGCAACTCCCATTGCCATTGCAGTCATGGTTGACTACAGTCATTAAATTATAAGGATTCCAAGTTATGCTTTTTAGAGATGTAGGTTACGGGAGGAAGGGAATCCAGAAATTTGCTACCTTGTACATATAAAGAGAGTACTACTTACTGTCCCACTAATCCTGCCTATAAATTTGGATTATCATCTAATGGTGGAGAGGAATTTATGCTGACCTTACCATATCTTCCTTAGCCATTACTGAAATTGTTGGCTGGGGTCAGGGATGCAACCTGTGACCACGGAACAGAATGAAGCTCTTTGGCTCGTGGAGAGGTCAAACCCTGGACATGGATTCATTAATACTAGGCTCCAACCAGTAAGGAAGCAATCCTACAAAACAACTCAATCCACAGGTAAAAGGATACTCCAATGTGCCTTCAGTTCTTCGATTTTTTTCAGGGATTCTTGAACTTCCTTCCATACTTGTTCATCACCAGTTAGCATATCAGCATCCTGCTCAGGCCAAATTAAAAGAACAGAGGAAGACAAATTCTTCAATTAAAAAATGGGCAAAGGATCTGAATAGATATTTCTCCAGAGAAGATATACAGATGGCCAATAAACACATGAAAAGATGCTCAATATTATTAGCCATTGGGGAAATGCAAATCAAAACCACAAGGAGATACCATTTCTTAACTAGGATGGTTATAATCAAAAAGATAATAACAAATGTTGGGAAGGTTGTGGAAAAATTGGAAGCCTCATGCATTAGTGGTAGGAATGTAAAATGGTGCAGCCACTTTGGAAAACAGTTTGGCAGTTATTCTAAAAGTTAAACAGAGTTACTATACAACAATTCCACTCCATAGATGTATATGCAATAAAAATGAGAATATATGTTCACATAAAAACTTGTGCATAAATGTTCACAGCAGCACTATTCATAATAGCAAATAAAGTAGAAACAACCCAAATGTCCATCAACCAATGAATGGATAAACAAAATGTGGTATAGCCATACAATGGAATATTAGTTGACAATAAAAAGAAATGAAGTACTGGGCTTCCCTGGTGGCACAGTGGTTAAGAATCTGCCTGCCAATGCAGGGGACAAGGGCTCAAGCCCTGGTCCTGGAACTTCCCACATGCCGTGGAGCAACGAAGCCCGTGCACCACAACTACTGAGCCTGCGCTCTAGAGCCCGTGAGCCACAACTACGGAAGCCCACATGCCTAGAGCCCGTGCTATGCAACAAGAGAAGCCAACGCAATGAGAAGCCCACGCACCTCAATGAAGAGTAGCCCCTACTCGCCGCAACTAGAGAAAGCACACACACAGCAAGGAAGACCCAACGCAGCCAAAAATAAATAAATTTAAAAATTAAAAAAAAGAAATGAAGTACTAATACATGCTACAACATGGATGAACCTTAAAAAACATCATGCTTAGTGAAAGAAGCCAGTCACAAAGGACCATATATTGTATGATTCCACCCATATGAAATGCTCAGAATAGATAAATCCATAGAGACAGGAAAGTAGATTAGTAAATGGCTAGGGCAGGGGGTGGTGGGTAGGGAGAACGGGGGAGTGACTACTAATGAGTTTTTTGGGGGTGATGAAAATATTCTAAAATCAATCATGTTGATGGTTCCATAACTCTTTGAATACATGAAAAGCTATTGAATTGTACACTTTAACTGACTGAATCGTACCATATGTGAATTATATCTCAATAAAGCTTACATATATACATATATGTATGTATGTATTTATCAGGAAGGGGAACAGAGGTAAGAGAAAGAATCATTTGTCAGGAGACCCAAGGATAACACTTTAAAAAAAATAAATTTATTTATTTATTTATTTATTTATTTATTTTTGGCGGCATCAGGTCTTCGCTGCTGCATGCGGGCTTTCTCTAGTCGTGGCCAGCGGGGGCTACTCTTCGTTGCGGGGCGTGGGCTTCTCACTGCGGTGGCTTCTCCTGTTGCAGAGCACAGGCTCTAGGTGCACGGGCTTCAGTAGTTGTGGCACGCGGGCTCAGTAGTTGTGGCTCACGGGCTTAGTAACCCTGTGGCATGTGGGATCTTCCTGGACCAGGGCTTGATCCCATGTCCCCTGCATTGGCAGGCGGATTCTTAACCACTGCGCCCTCAGGGAAGTCCCGACACTTCAATCAAATATTGAGTTATCAATCAAAATGAAGTTAGGTAAAAGATGAGCATAACTACACCCATGTGAACCAATGTTGACTTCTGCAAAAACTAAAGAAAAAAAACTTAAAAAGAAAAATGAAGGTAGAAAAACCTTCAAAATGAAGGTAGGAGTTACCATTTATTCATTGTCTGTCTTCCTACTGAGTCCTCTATTTTTCCTGTATGTCCACATTTCAAGAGCTCAGTAGCCACGTGTGGCTGTGGCTACCATATTGGGCAGCACAGACAGAGAACAGTTCTGTCATCACAGAAAGTTCTACTGGATAGCACTGCTTTAAAGAGGCTAACCAAAGGGTAAGAAATTCTCATCAGACTCTACTCAAAACCAGGTGTTCCATATCCACTATATTCTCAGTGGATGTCAGGGAGAAGAGCCATTCTAGAAAGTGATATCAAATCACAGCCACTGTGGGGTGATGGTAAAGGTGAGGGAAGGAAGACTTTTTCAAACTATATGTATCTCCCTGGAGATTCTTACATGCCTACGAGGGGAGGTTTATAGAATGACCCCTGTGAGAACCACTGCCAGAGTAAGCCTATGTTACTGGTGGGAAGATACATGTCACTCAAAGTGTGCCAGGGCAGAAAAAAAGGAGGGCCACCAAGTACCACAGAAAAGAGATATCAAGAACGGGAGAGGCAGTGGGTGTGTGTAGGAGGAAATGTGTGCATTTGTGTGAGTGTGTCTGTGTGACAGGGCTTTATGAGTCTCTGTGTACGTGTGTTGTACATATGTGTAATATAATAGGGTGGTTTTTAAAAAGACACCATAAGTGGACCCTACTTCTTTTAGGAAATTCCAAGTAAGAACCTAGTGTTTTGTGTGTATAAGAGGGAAATAAAAATCAATTGCTTTTGAAAGGTTAAACATCAGTCTCCCTCCAAATACCTGCTATAAGTCCATCTCCATCTCCTGAAGCCACAGTTCCACCATATCACAAAAGCCTTTAATAACTTCCTAGTGCCTCCCAGTTGAGGCCCCCACATTAAAACTTGACAACCATTCGACAGAGAAATTAAAACCTTTACAGACAAGCAAAAGTTAAGAGAATTCAGCACCACCAAACCAGCTTTACAACAAATGCTAAAGGAACTTCTCCAGGCAGGAAAAACAAGAGAAGGAAAAGTCCTACATAAACAAACCCAAAACAATTAAGAAAATGGTAATAGGAACATACATATCGATAATTATCTTCAATGTAAATGGATTAAATGCTCCAACCAAAAGAGATAGACTGGCTGAATGGATACAAAAACAAGACGCATATATATGCTGTCTATAAGAGACTCACTTCAGACCTAGGGACACATACAGACTGAAAGTGAGGAGATGGAAAAAGATATTCCATGCAAATGGAAGCCAAAAGAAAATTGGAGCAGTAATTCTCATATCAAACAAAACAGACTTTAAAATAAAGACTATTACAAGAGACAAAGAAGGACACTACATAATGATCAAGGGATCAATCCAAGAAGAAGATATAACAATTGTAAATAGTTATACACCCAACAGAGGAGCACCTCAAAACATAAGGCAAATGCTAACAGCCATAAAAGGGGAAATCAACAGTAACACAATAACAGCAGGGGACTTTAACACCTCACTTTCACCAATGGAGAGATCATCCAAAATGAAAATAAATAAGGAAACATAAGCTTTAAATGACACATTACACAAGATGGACTTGATTGATATTTATAAGACATTCCATCCAAAAAACAACAGAATACACTTTCTTCTCAAGTGCTCATGGAACATTCTCCAGGATAGATCATATCTTGGGGCACAAACAAAGCCTTGGTAAATTTAAGAAAACTGAAATCATATCAAGTATCTTTTCCAACCACAACACTATGAGACAATGTCAATTACAGGAAAGAAACTGAAAAAAACACAAACACATGGAGGCTAAACAATACATTACTAAATAACCAAGAGATCACTGAAGAAATTAAAGAGGAAATCAAAAAATACCTAGAAACAAAAGACAATGAAAACACGATGACCCAAAACCTATGGGATGCAGCAAAGACAGTTCTAAGAGGGAAGTTTATACCAATACAATCCTACCTCAAGAAACAAGAAAAATCTCAAAAAAACAACCTAACCTTACACCTAAAGCAACTAGGGAAAGAAAAACAAATAACCCCAAAGTTAGCAGAAGGAAAGAAATCATAAAGATCAGATCAGAAATAAATGAAAAAGAAATGAAGGAAACAATAGCAAACATCAATAAAACTAAAAGCTGGTTCTTTGAGAAGATAAACAAAATTGATAAACCATTAGCCAGACCCATCAAGAAAAAAAGGGAAAAGCTCAAGTCAACAGAATTAGAAATGAAAAAGGAGAAGTAACCACTGACACGGCAGAAATACAAAGGACCATGAGAGATTACTACAAGCAACTCTATGCCAATAAAATGGACAACCTGGAAGAAATGGACAAATTCTTAGAAAAGCACAACCTTCCAAGACTGAACCAGGAAGAAATAGAAAATAAAGACAGACCAATCACAAGCAATGAAATTGAAACTGTGATTAAAAATCTTCCGACAAACAAAAGCCCAGGACCAGATGGCTTCACAGGCGAATTCGATCAAACATTTAGAAGAGTTAACACCTATCCTGCTCAAACTCTTCCAAAATATAGCAGAGGAAGGAACACTCCCAAACTCATTCTATGAGGCCACCATCACCCTGATACCAAAACCAGACAGAGATGTCACAAAAGAGAAAACTACAGGCCAATAACACTGATGAACACAGATGCAAAAATCCTCAACAAAATACTACCTAACAGAATCCAACAGCACATTAAAAGGATCATACACCATGATCAAGTGGGGTTTATCCCAGGAATGCAAGGATTCTTCAATATATGCAAATTGGGCTTCCCTGATGGTGCGGTGGTTGAGAGTCCACCTGCCGATGCAGGGGACACGGGTTCGTGCCCCGGTCCGGGAGGATCTCACATGCCGTGGAGTGGCTGGGCCCGTGAGCCATGGCCACTGGGCCTGCGCGTCCGGAGCCTGTGCTCCGCAACGGGAGAGACCACAACAGTGAGAGGCCCGCGTACCGCAAAAAAAAAAAAAAAAAAAAAAAATTTTATATGTATATATATATATGCAAATCAATCGATGTGATACACCATATTAACAAATTGAAGGAGAAAAACCATATGATCATCTCAACAGATGCAGAAAAAGCTTTTGACAAAATTCAACACCCATTTATGATAAAAACTCTCCAGAAGGTAGGCATAGAGGGAACGTACCTCAACATAATAAAGGCCATATATGACAAACCCACAGCCAACACTGTTCTCAATGGTGAAAAACTGAAACCATTTCCTCTAAGATCAGGAAGAAGACAAAGTTCCCCACTCTCGCCACTATTATTCAACATAGTTTTGGAAGTCCTAAGCATGGCAATCAAAGAAGAAAAGTAAATAAAATGAATCCAAATCGGAAAAGAAGAAGTAAAACTGTCACTGCTTGCAGATGACATGATACTATACTTAGAGAATCCTAAAGATGCTACCAGTAAACCACTAGAACTAGTCAATGAATTTGGTAAAGTAGCAGGATACAAAATTAATGCACAGAAATCTGTTGCATTCCTATACACTAACAATGAAAAATCTGAAGGAGAAATTAAGGAAACACTCCCATTTAACAGTGCAACAAAAAGAATAAAATACCTAGGAATAAACCTACCTAAGGAGACAAAAGACCTGTGCACAGAAAACTATAAGACACTGAATAAAGAAATTAAAGATGATACAAACAGATGGACAGATATACCATGTTCTTGGATTTCACAATCAACATTGTGTAAATGACTATACTACCCAAAGCTATCTACAGATTCAATGCAATCCCTGTCAAACTACCAATGGCATTTTTCACAGAACTAGAACAAAAAATTCCACAATTTGTATGGAAACACAAAAGTCCCCGAATAGCCAAAGCAATCTTGAGAAAGAAAAATGGAGTTGGAGGAATTAGGCTCCCTGACTTCGGACTAAACTACAAAGCTACAGTAATGAAAACAGTATGGCACTGGCACAAAAACAGAAATATAGATCAAGGGAACAAGACAGAAAGCCCAGAGATAAACTCACGCACATATGGTCACCTTATCTTTGATAAAGGAGGCAAGAATATACAATGGAGAAAAGACAACCTCTTCAATAAGTGGTGCTGGGAAAACTGGACAGCTACATGTAAAAGAATGAAATTAGAACACTTCCTAACCCCGTGCACAAAAATAAACTCCAAATGGATTAAAGACCTAAATGTAAGGCCAGACACTGTAAAACGCTTAGAGGAAGACATAGGTAGAACACTCTATGACATAAATCACAGCAAGATCCTTTTGGACCCACCTCCTAGAGAAACGAAAATAAAAACAAAAGTAAACAAATGGGACCTAATTAAACTTAAAAGCTTTTGCACAGCAAAGGAAACTATAAAGAAGAAGAAAAGACAATGGGAGAAAATATTTGCAAATGAATCAACGGACAAAGGATTAATCTCCAAAATATACAAGCAGCTCATGCAGCTCAATACCAAAAAAACAAACGACCCAATCCAAAAATGGGCAGAAGACCTAAACAGACATTTCTTCAAAGAAGATATACACAGATTGCTAGCAAACACATGAAAGGATGCTCAACATCACTAATCATCAGAGAAATGCAAATCAAAACTACAATGAGGTATCACCTCACACCAGTCAGAATGGCTCTCATCAAAAAATCTACAAAAATAAATGCTGGAGAGGGTGTGGAGAAAAGGGAACCCTCTTGCACTGTTGGTGGGAATGTAAATTGATACAGCCACCATGGAGAACAGTACGCAGGTTCCTTAAGAAACTAAAAATTGAATTACCATATGACCCAGCAATCCCACTACTGGGCATATACCCTGAGAAAACCATAATTCAAAAAGAGACATGTACCACAATGTTCATTGCAGCACTATTTACAATAGCCAGGACACAGAAGCAACCTAAGTGTCCATCGACAGATGAATGGATAAAGAAGATGTGGCACATATATACAATGGAATATTACTCAGCCGTAAAAAGAAACGAAACTGAGTTATTTGTAGTGAGGTGGATGGACCTAGAGTCTGTCCTACAGAGTGAAGTCAGAAAAAGAAAAACAAATACCGTATGCTAACACATATATGAAATGTAAAAAAAAAAAAAAGTTTCTGATGAACCTAGGGGCAGGACAGGAATAAAGATGCAGAGGTAGAGAATGGATTTGAGGTCACGGGGAGGGGGAAGGGTAAGCTGGGATGAAGTGAGAGAGTGGCACTGATATATACACACTACCAAACGTAAGGTAGATAGCTAGTGGCAAGCAGCCACATAGCACAGGGAGATCAGCTCGGTGCTTTGTGACCGCCTAGAGGGGTGGGATAGGGAGGGTGGGAGAGAGACGCAAGAGGGAGGGGATATGGGGATATATGTATATGTATAGCTGATTCACTTTGTTATAAAGCAGAAACTAACACAACATTGTAAAGCAATTATACTCCAATAAAGATGTAAAAAAAAAAACATCTTGACAACCATGGCAGTTCTTGATTAAATTTTTGTTTTATATTTCACTACCGGCAGCTCAAACCTTAGGCTCTAGGCAAAATATCTCACTTGTTACACTCTATGGTAGGCAGACACATGCATCCCCAAAGATGTCCACGTCCTGATCCCCAGAACCCGTGAATATGTTAGCATACATGGCGAAGGGGAATTAAGTTGCAAGTGGCATTCAGACTGTTGGTCAGCTGACCTTAAAATTAAGAGACTGTCCTGGACTACCTAAGTGGGCCCAGTGGAATCACAAGGTTCCTTAAAAGCGGAAGGAGGCAGAAGAGAAGGTCAGAGCAATGTGATGTGAAGAGGACTTAACCTGCCTTTGCTGGCCTTGAAGACAGAGAAAGGGACCCACAGAGGAAAGAGTACAGGCAGCCTGCAGAAGCTGGAAAAGGCAGGGAAACGGATTCTCTCCTGGAGCCTCCAGAAAGAATGTAGCCCTGGCAAGACTTTGATTTTAGCCCAGTGAGGCCAGTGTGAGGCTTCTGACCTCCAGCACTGTAGATAATAAGTTTGTGTTAAGTCACTAATTTCATGACAATTGTTACAGCTGCCATAGGAAACTGATACAGCCCCTAACATGCTCCTGTTCTTCTGGCCACTGGGACTT
The DNA here is from genome assembly GCF_025265405.1 of Mesoplodon densirostris. Lineage (NCBI taxonomy): Eukaryota > Metazoa > Chordata > Mammalia > Artiodactyla > Ziphiidae > Mesoplodon > Mesoplodon densirostris. The sequence goes on along the minus strand of NC_082662.1, from coordinate 125,696,184 downwards.
GGTACATGACCCTCCTGGTACCTGAAGTTAATTAATTCCATCACTCATCTATTCAATTAAAATTTACTGGGTGCCAACTGGGCTTTGTTCTAGGCACGGAGGATAGAGCAGTGAAGACATCAGACAGTCACAGCGTTCACGCTCAAGAGTGAGAAGGAGCATGGGATGACAGGAAACACACACACACACACACACAAATTATATTTGTCAGAGGGAAAAACAAATAAACAGGGAAGAGCGATGGGGAGTACTAGTCCCAGGGAGTGTAGCATGATCGGGGAAGCCATCGCTGAGAAGATGACTTAGAGGTGAAGAAGAGGTGAAGCAGCAGAGGTGAGAGTTCTAGGAAGAGGGGACGGCAAGTCTTGAGGTGCAGAGGCAGGAACAGGCCTGCATGTTCCAGGAACAGCAAGGAGGCTGGTGTGGATAGAGGTCCTGGGCTGTCGTTTGAGCGCATGTCAGATTGTCCCCATTTCAACAGTAATATAGGTCTTATTCTTCTTTGATCCTACCTCTCCCAAATACCTACCACAGAACCATGTATGTAACAAAAGCTCAGTTAAATGTCTGTAGAATGGATTTGGAAGAAGAAAACTACCATTTATTTGATCATGATCTGGATGACTCTTGTATGTATTTCAATTATTCCTCACAACATCCTTGTAGGGCATCAATGCCTACAATGAACAAATGAGGCACACTACAGTCTTAAAGCTTAAGTAACAGTTACAAATGTCCTTCTGCCCCTAACTGCCAGGGGTAAGATTCAAATTCAAGTCTGTCTGGCTCTGGAGCCCGTGCTCTTTCTACTGTCTTCGTGTTGAATTTGAATTTGTCTTTCTCCTAGGCTTGCTTAAAAGGTGAAACTCATGTTTGTGAGACAGTTAAGTTCAACACATACTCAACTCATGGCCCCTATGATCTTCCTAGTCATAGCACTTGGAAAAGGGCAATAAAATCCTCCAACGTGGAACCCACAGTGGAACTTGCATTCTTCCACCAAGCAGAGTGAGACCATGGCCCAAGGCAGAGCAATTTCATATGGGAATTATATTCACAACGAAATCCCCACCATTATCTAATTAGCTGTTTTTTGGGGTTGAGCCTAAGGCTTTATTTACTTAACAGAAGAGCAGGCAAGCTTTGAAATTGTTTCCAAACATTCAGAAACAATAGCTCTTGGGAGCACTTTATACTGGAGCTAGACAAAGCTACATTCACTCACAGCTAGCCATCCACGCCAGGAGGGTTTCACCAAGGTGATAGTCTCCACTCGCAGGTTCCCAGCGCACCTTACCTTGCTGCCATGTCCTGACCCTCCTGTCCCATTCTGTCACTTCTTCTGTAACTGTCCCTATAATGGGGTCTACCTCCCCTCTTTCCACAGCAACCAGGTAGGAGATCATTCACAGGGGTGTGTGTGTGTGTGTGTATGTGTGTGTGTATGTGTGTGTGTATGTGTGTGTGTGTATGTGTGTAATATATATACACAAACAGAGAAACTACTTAGGGAAGCATAAATTAAATCTTCTAATTTTTCAATTTACAAATATAAGAGTAAATGAGTGTGCTCTTTTTCACAGTCCCTGACGTATGAAATTAGTAAATTTATTTCATTATTTCTTATCCAAACATATCAAAGATGCTTGCTATCATTTAGGGAAAGAATTCCTTTTTGAACTTCAGCTTTACTATGTAAAAGGAGCTTGAATAGGTGAGTCCCGAAATTTGTTTTCAGTAGGGGGAGAACACTATATATATAAAATAAAATGTACTATTGCTGAGTTTTCTACAAACGATCAAAATAATTTGGACTCTAAGCAGAAGGGTTCCTGAGAAGCTCCACTCTGCCGGGAAATGAAGAGAATGAGGAACGTGTTGGTTGCAGCAACAACAGCACCTCTGTCCTGACCCCTGTGTGTCCCTGGCAAGGCCTCCTTTGTCTGCCCTCAGCTTCCTCACTGGTAAAATGAGAAGGTGGTCTCATGACCACTTGAGCCTGGAGCAGTGCACAGCTAGTTCAGCTCTACTTCTGGTGACGGCTCCCTCGCACAGCTCCAGTAACGTCCTTAAAAAGTGTGTCTTCATTTTAAACAACGAACACATGGAAATAGCTCATCTAAGGCAGGATTGTGCCAGCTGTTCTCAGAATCTTGGCAGGAGTAAGTCTCCTGAATTTCTCCCTTCTCCCTTCGACCACTCAAGCTCCTCTACCTGTCCCACCCCCGCCAGTGGCCAGGTACAAACTCCTCACAACTGCAGTCATTGCTCTTGATACTTGATTCCTTCTCATTCGCCCCCTTTCGTTCCTCTCACAGCCCCCCACCCTGCCCGAATCTGACCCATTCCCGGATCCATCTTAATGCCAATACACCTCTTCTTCCAAGTGGAATCCTTTCCCTTTGGATTCTGTCAGGACTAGGATTGCAGTTTCCTACTCTTTTCTTGGATCTCTATTTCCAATCATTTCTCCCGCTTTCTTCCCATTTGTCCCTTTTGGACACAGTGTCAAATGTTCTCGATCAGGAAATGTTGTCTATCCGCCCTCCTGAGCCACCACAGACACTCTGCAAACCTCTCTCTTAGCACCAAGCTGTCATTAATGATCTACTGTTTCCTCAACTAGCTCAGAACTCCCTGAGGGACCATGACCTCATCATAACTATTCCCAGTGCCATCATGGTAAGTTATTCAGTAAATGTTTGGGGACAAAGTAGATGAATGTAGAGAGAGGAGTGATCTTCTACAATCCATAGGTAACAGTACTGCAAGAATAAAATACCTTAATTCCACAACAACAAGGACAATCTCAGCCAAGGAAACAGAAGATTGTTCTCTTCACTCCATACTCCTATCTTGACTTGTTTCTAATATTACTGTATCATGATTATGTTGGAAAATGATGTGTTCTCAATGTAACTGTTGGTATTTACCAAATGCCCAGATACTGGTCTAGAACCTAAAGGTGACCGCTACCCACAGCATAAGAAATCCCACGCAAGCTCAGGACCCGTGCTGTGGGACAGCCACATCAAGGCTGCCTGGGAGGGAGCTCTGTTCACTCCCCTGGCTTCTATCTCCAACATCATCCTGAGCCTCCTGCCACTCACCTGGCAGAGAGGTCCCTGCCCCCAACTACCCGTGGATGGATCAGTGAGGCCATCTAAGTTCCCCCATACATGGCTGCTACATAAATACCCTAACTTTATTCCCTTAAGAGTAAAAAATAGGTACCAGATGATATGAGATACTCCACTACGTCAAAGGGTGTCCGTCCACACAATTACATTCAATTGGCCAAATGCTTCCTCTAGGTTTCAAAGTAGAAGCATCCCTGCCAGGTGTCAGTGGTTTTTGTTAGAATTAGAAATCTGAGTTTCTTCAATAGGGCAAGGTTGGAATCCAGCAAGACTGGTTGACCACATCCTTGGGAAAGTGACCAGTGGCTCTATCAGGCTCAAACATCAGATGCAGCCATCCAGATCTACTTTGCATCTGGAACACTTAAACAGATGTGTTCACTTGGCTCACAAGTGTTTGATGTTGAAACTCTTGCACTGGGTTAATTTCAGATGGTTCACATTAAGACGAAAAGGAGAAAGGCAATCTGCTTTCCAGTACTTCCTGTTACCCAATCCTCATGCAAACTCTAATTAGATTGGATTGGAGAGAGACGAGTACAGGCTAGGAAATAAAATTACTGAACACATAAACTTTTCCAGTAATTCAATAATTCTAGTGTCTTAAAAGAAGAGGAGGTTTTTTTGTGTTTTGTTTTGTTCTGTTTCTAAAGCAAAACGAGGTTCAAATATAGTGTCTGCACTTCAGAGAGAGATTGGGAAGTCCTGAAATTCAAAATTATGAGGGAAACAAAGTACAATTTGCAGTGCTTTTGACCGAGGTACTCTAGTTCATGGATGATATACTGGGAACTAATAGATTAATACACAGCATCATTGAAAAACCTTATGATTCACAGGAAACATCTCTGCTGGAACCAATTTCCACCTCCTCTGGAAAAAACTGAAAACATTTCAGATTTAACTTGAGGGGGAAAGTGGCTCTTTCATAAAGTGGAAAAAACAGTGGTTAAAAATAGAGCATTCACTATTATATCAACCACAAACCAGTCAATGGGCATTATGGACAGGGAAGAAGAATGTTCTCTCAAGGAAGCATGTACAACTTGCAGAATGTTCTACTTAGCAATTAAGCAACGGTACACAATAATTAGAACTTAGTGAAAGGAACACTGGATTTAGTCCTAAAATGAATCTCTGCTCCATAGTTGTGTGATCTTGGCCAGATATTTAACCTCCCTGAAGCTAAGATTTTCAGTAGTAATAATTCTGCATAGATGCACTTTCTAACCCATGACCTTTGCATCCTCTAGAAGCACTAATGTCATGAACGGCATACTGGCCCGAGTTTTCAATAACCATCCTAGAGGGCAAGGGTCTGACTGGAGTCTGCTTTGTTTGGTGGGAGGGAGAAAAACAGGCTCATCCTAATATTGATGAGCACCATTGAACTTTCTGTTCCCGCTGCAGCTGTCAGCATTTGTCAATGCCGATCGAACTTGATTCCTCAGGACTCTACTGCAACTACAGATTGCCACAAGGCCATACACTGGAACCAACTGCGGGGTCAAGGTTAAATATCCAGGAACACAGAATTGCCAGCAGGAAGGGGAATGCCCCTTCAGGGCTTCTAGGAAAGTGACCAAAGCCTTGAGTGTGACTGAGAACCATCAAAGGCCTTTCCCAGCTATGGCCTCAACACCTCCCCTCCCTCTGTGCTGGGTGTTCCCAAAGCAGTGACTAAAACTCCTTCTCAGAGAATTAAGCTCATTTGCTTATATGAAATCAGGTCCATTTAGAGGAAATAAAAAGCAGTTGGCATCCACACACTTGGGGGAGTTTGAAAGCCTACCCATGTCAGTGGTGTTTGCTGGAAATCTGCCTTTAGTGCAACAGTGTGTGGATCAGCATGACTGGCTGATAGGCAAAGGCAGGTGAAGATTAAACGAAGACGCTGAAGCAGCAGACACTTTCTACCACCCTCCTCCACGAGAAAGACATGTTCCTGAGAATATAGAATGGGCTTATACGCAGCAGAAGGCTACTGGCTCTGTTTGCAAAAGCACATTTAAGGAGAATTTGTCGCAACTCCCAGCAGAGTCCTACTGATCTTGTTGTGTAAACACCACAAGGTGGAAGGTCTGAGACTGGGAAAAATGCAAACATTTTACAGGAAAAAATGTTCTAATGGCAACCCTCATTAAGGCAAAGTGTACACCCAAATTTCAGGGCAGGTTTTGTTTTAATGGAGATGCAAACCACAGCCCTCATCTCCTAGTGCCTGTCACGCCTCCAGCTCATCTTTCCTTCTTTGGGAACAGCTGCTTTCACTTTCCTCTGCAAACACAGAAGAAAGCGCTTGGAATCGCAGCAGAACAGTTTCAAGTTAGGTATAAGGGGCAAGTGTTCTGAGTGCGACGGTTAGCATGACCTGGACGTGGGTCCTCCAGAGACATTTATAAATAGGATGAACAACAGCAGGATGTGGGTTCTCTGCTTGTGGCATATGGGAGTGTGTGACAGGCAGCACCGTGAAATGGAAATAAGGAGGCTGGAGCCCCAAGCCCAGCTCTGCTGCTGGCCTGCTGTGCGCCCTGTAGGCTAACAATGCCTCCTGGCTCAGCTACCCCAGGTGAGAACCTGATTAAGGTTACCATGGAGATGGAAACGGATCCTTCCACTCCATCAGTCACCTGTGTATATGGTGTCTGTTGTGCGCGAAGAGAGACCTGAAATTCTGATGGGAGAGACTTTGGAATCTGTGGTTGTGCAACAGACTGCGAACACCTTCATTCTATTTTAAGCTGATTTTTTTTCTCATGTATAAAATACACCAGTCAGAGCAGAGAGAGTATGCAGAGGACTGAACAAAGACTAGACCCAGCCCAGTACTGCACTCTGCCAACCAAAGAACTTGACAGTGATTATTTAATCCACACATCTCCTCGAACGCTTGCATGTATGATGATTAGAGTGGGCAACTTTCCAAACTCACACGAGAATATGGTATTTGCTTATCTGCTAAAGCAAGCACATCAGATTATTTAATCTGTGGTCTCAAATTGAGGGACTACTAGTTTAGTTGGGGTCCACACTAACGATTTCAGATAATAGTCCTGGACAGAAGTCTAGACGTGCTTTTTTAGGAGGTAATCATAAGCGTAACCAAAGGAAATTATTTAATGTGACATCAGAATCTTAACACCAGTGAAGGCCATTTCTGCTAGCTTCCCCTACCTTTTCATAGCTGGCTTGCACCAGCTCCTCACCAGTTCTTACCAATACCCTGTAAGGAAGCACTGAAATCCACAGACCATGTGCCAGACGGGCAAAAAGTTCAAAAGAAGTATGTCCCGGTTTGAGGGAAGAATTATCTTTAATATCTCAGTCATATTTTCAAAAAGAAAGCACTCAGGATTGCATTTGTCTCTCAGAGGAGAAACACCGGTGCTGCTCCAGTTATTCTAAAACAATTCTGTCATCTGTGAATTAATCCACACAGAGCTCTGTTCCTGGAAGCTGGCGGGAGTAGGGGGGAAGGGTCATTCCAGAGGGCATCACTCATAAGCTGAGGGTCTGGCAGGGAGACCACTCCTTCTAAGGTCTGGGAGAGGAGGTGACCAAATTCCATGGTTCAGCTCTTTTTTTGCCCCACCTCGTACCCATGAGAGACCCCACACAAAATCACCAGGACTCAGATGCTCTTCCTGGCAACTGTGCATGCCGTGGAAGTGAAGTACTGGCCGAGGGCTCGGTGAGCGTTCCCTGGCGCCCCACCAACAGAAAGCACACGTCTGCATTTTATATTCCAGGAAACTCCAATCTGGCCCTCAGCCAGGGGACCTTTTTATAACGTCAAAGATAAAAGCACTGGCCATGTTTGGTGCCCTGCCTCCACCTCCATTCTCTTGTAACCATGTCAGAAACCAAGCAGGCATTACTGTTAACAGAGCCTTCCAGACAAAAGTCTGATGGAGCTTCATAAACATTACCAGATGATGATCAGAGATGTCCCCACTTCACAGAAAGACAGAGAGGTACAGGAAGGGGCAAGTGATTTCACGGAGGGCATGTTGGAAATCCTGGAGAGAACTGGAAACACACACTCAAGTATGTACTCAGAATATTCCTGCTCCTAAAGAATACCCACTGAGTCACGGGCATCTTTCGTGAGGACCTGGCATGTTGTCAACATCAAATCTCAAATCTGCCCCCAAATAGTATAGGTATAATCTGTACACTGATGTCTCACACGGTCCCCATGAAATTTCAGGTGTCCAAAATGTCATTTTGGGTGTACAAGATGGCCTAATTCTCTCTTTTCATACCCCTTGCCCAGGGAATGAAATGATGCCAGCCACAGAGGATTTATAAAATCATTACCTCTTAATCAGTTTTTATTTTCTTTGTGAGTCATACTCTGTGGGTCAAAGTATATAGCTCCAGCTGTTTTCCTTTAACATTTCTGTTTTATTATTTGTTTAACTTCCCAGATTACTTGAAAGTAAGATTCTAATATTAGTCAATGCTCATCATCAATTAGAATATGCATGGAATTCTTTTCTGGAAGTAGACAAATATGAAAATCCCTTTTGCTCTGCACAAGCGTAGCCAGAACTTCATTCAGAGAGTTTAACACATGAGAGAACCTGATTTTCATCACCAACGGGAGCTGAACTCTTTGGGATATGCCTATTTGACATCTATCAGAGGCTTTAGCTCACTCTGGGAGGCTACAGAGTGCTGACTTCCTGACACATCCTACCAATAACGCACAAACAGCAGATGCACCAGGAATGTGTTTTAAGGGACACCAAGGTCTCTGACTTTGTTCCAAACTCAGACCTATTGTTCCTCCAGCTTTGGTTCTCTTCCCTGCTGTCCGGGTCTGATGTAGTGGGTATATTTTTAGAATCACCTGAAGAACTTTTTAAAATACAGAGGCCCAGGTCTCCTCTGGGCAAATGATAGCAGAATCCCTCAGGGATGGGCAGGTGTCTGTATTTTTTATAAGTTACCCAGGTTATTCCACCACACAGTCAGGACCAAGGACCACACCTGGTCTTTGCTCCCTCAGTCATTGGCTCTAATCTCTTCGATCCTACTTGTCACTTTTCTTGCAAGACTTGCTGCAAGCGTTTAATGGTTTAGGCTTATTTTCCTGGTCTACTCAATCAACAGTTACATCTCCCATGCTCGCTGCTTCTGCACAGATGAGTTTGTTTGGAATAGACACAGGAAGTGACCAAGTCCAGGGCACTATGATTGTCTTTTTAAAATAAATTTATTTATTTATTTGTTTATTTTTGGCTGCATTGGGTCTTCGTTGCTGCCCGCGGGGCTTTCTCTAGTTGTGGCGAGCGGGGGCTACTCTTTGTTGCAGTCCGCGGGCTTCTCATTGTGGTGGCTTCTCTTATTGCAGAGCACGGGCTCTAGGCACACAGGCTTCAGTAGCTGTGGCAGGCGGGCTTCAGTAGTTGTGGCACGTGGGCTCAGTAGTTGTGGCTTGCGGGCTCTAGAGCGCAGGCTCAGTAGTTGTGGCACATGGGCTTAGTTGCTCCGCAGCATGTGGGATCTTCCCGGACCAGGGCTCGAACCCGTGTCCCCTGCACTGGCAGGCGGACTCTGAACCACTGCACCACCAGGGAAGTCCCACTATGATTGTCTTAAGCTCAACACATGCCAACACTTCCAAATGTACACTAGGGCTAGGCATTGGAACTGCAAAGATGTAGATGAGACGTGGCCTTAGCCTTGACGGGCTTATAGTCTAATGGCTGAAAGAGCCACGTAAACATATTGTTCCTAAACACAGCAAGTGAGAAGAGAGAGAGAAGCCCTGGGGTTATGAGTGCAGAGGCAGGGCCCTGTGCCCAACCAGGGTTAGGGAATGTATCCTAGAGAAGACGAGGCCTGAGCTCGCTCTCGAGGGCTATGCAAGTGTTAGACTGGACCAGGCAAGTGGGAAGGGCAGCGCGAGCAAACAGGGGGCCCCAGGCCGCTCAGCGGGGAGGAGCCCGAGCCGCAGGGCAGGAGTGCTGACGTGGAGGGTGGAAGCACACATTGGGCCTCTCTGGCCCTACTGTGTCTTCGGGCACTTTCAGCTTGGGGGCTGCTTGTTCATAGCTCGAGGCTTTATTTCAGAGGGTGGGGGGTTGGTGAACCTGGGGCCCTACTTCCAGATACATCCACAGACCTGAAAACGTAAGGCTGGATTAAACAGTTAATGGAGGGAAAGGGGAGAAAGTAAAGGTTTAGGGACAAGGATGAAGAGCAGGGCAGGGGCCACACAGAGACGTGGAAGGACCTGAAGTATAACCGCTGTGTTGTTCAAACATTTATGTGGGAAATACACTGACTGAAGGTGGGAAGACCAGCTAGGCAGATATCTAGCAGTTGAGAAGGAGGTGGTGTGAACCCAAATAAGGCAATGGCCCCAGGGACAGAGACAGAGGAGGGGCCAAGCTAAGGGAGCTGAAGAAGGTGATGGCTCGGGGGGAAACGGTCTGTGGAGGAAGATGCCAGGACCGTTGTCAAGCCTCTGCCTTCATGACTGAGTGCAGGATGGGGCTTCAGGTGAGATCGGGGATAGATTACCAAGGCGTTTAGAAAGGCAAATTCCTTCTGGACACGCTGAATACGAAACGCCTGCAGGGAGCCCAGCTAGGGCTGCCCCACAGCGAGTTAGAAATACAAAACTAGACCCAGAAGTCAAGCACGGGTGAGAAGGACAGATCTGGAAGTCACTGCCACATAGGTGGAAGCTGCAGATACGGGAGTGGAGGAAACCAGCTCATCCAGAAGAACCCCAACGTGTAAGGAGGAAAGGAGGGGAAGTGGAGGAGGGTGCAGGAGCGATGGGGGGGAGTATTCCTAGAAGGAGGGAGGGAGGGCTCCACAGCTCGGAATGCAACACAGGGGCCAACGGGGAAGAGACCCGCAGGAGGCCACTCGACTTGGAATCAGGGGCTCACTGATGACACCAGAGAGACAGTTTCAGCGGGTGACGATGGTGAAAGCCTATTTGAGGGAGTTAAGAGAAAACGAAGAGACGGGGTCATTCCTTACGTGTGTAGATGACTCTTTCAAGGGGTTTCACAAACTGAAGAAAAGGAAACGGTGGCTAGAGGCAAAAGACAAGGTGGGGAGAGAGGTCGTTTTTTTAATATTGGCAGGAGGTGCCGGGGGGCAGTGGTGACTTGGCTTTGGCAAGGAGGCTGAAGAGGAAGACAGAGAAGGGTGATGCAGACATAGCTGCATATGGAGAGGGTGGGATGGGACGGGAAGTTGAGGGACATTATGCCTGATGGATTTTATTATGTAGTGAAATCAAGGGAGAGTAGGGACTGGGGGGTGAAGCAGCAGTGAAGGCTGGGGCGCTGTGGAGGAGAAGGAGGAAGGGGCCCGAGCGAGGACACACAGGACCACTCGGCAAGGTGGGAGCCCTGCTGAGGGAAGGCCTGGAGCAGACGCAGTGTCCAGCCGCAGGCTCCCGCACTCTGCGCCAGCAGGCTCTGTACCGCAGCCTCTGGAACTCAGCCGTGGGTGGGGACCACGGGGGCAGGGATGGCAGAAAGAGGGGAGCTGAAGCAGATGTGAAGGTGCACAAGGAGGAGGGGAAGCCAGACATGGTGAGCTTTTCAAATGAGCAGATACATGACCTTTCTTCCCTCCAGCTACAATTCAGCCAAGAAACCAACGCATATTTGTTTAATCTCCAGGAAGACTGGTGACATTTCTGCAATCTAGGTTTCATGATGCTAATAACAGATTTTAGAACTGCTTGCCCATGTGTCCACTCCCATTTTTTTTTTTTTTTTTTTTTTTTTTTTTTTTTTTGCAGTACGCGGGCCTCTCACCACTGTGGCCTCTCCTGTTGTGGAGCACAGGCTCCGGACACACAGGCTCAGCGGCCATGTCTTACGGGCCCAGCCGCTCCACGGCATGTGGGATCTTCCTGGACGGGGGCACGAACCCATGTCCCCTGCAATGGCAGGCGGACTCTCAACCACTGCGCCACCAGGGAAGCCCCACTCCCATTTTTAATGAATTTTTGTTTTGTTTTGTTTTGTAACAAAGCAGCCGTAGTCTTGATAATGCGTCGTCATTAAACTATTGGGAAACCACGAGCTTGTAAAATTCTTGACGGTCATTTAAGTTCACATTTGCTTTATCCAGCTCTACTCACACAATGGCACCAGTTCACCTTCCAGAACAAAATCTGAGAGCATGATGCTAAAATAGGTGTTAAGCATTTCCCAACAGGAAACAGGACTAGAGGACCAACCTCACAGAGTTGGTATCAGGACTAAATGAAATATAACGTGTGTAAAGTGCTCAGCACAGTAACTGCTACACACACACACACACACACACACACACACACACACACAAGCTGTATCATGACAGAAGGTCAGACAAGAGCACACAACCCCCAGACAGTTCCAGAGAGGAGCAGTCACCTATGAGAAGACAGCGAGGAAGGCAGTGCTGAATGACTGTGGCTTTGAGAAAAGGTTCCAGGCTCTGTGAGCAGGAAGCAAGCACGAAGGCGATTCGCTGCTTGGGGCAAGTGGTACAAAGTTAACAGATAACAGAAAGAACAGGGCTACATGATTCTGATTTTTCTCCCTTTCCTTTCTCCCCAGAGAAATTATTCTCAAACAGGACAGAGTAGAACAAGGTATTTTAGGAAAGTTCACATGTTTAATTCCAGACGAACTATATCCCAGGGTAATCAAATAACTTTGCAGAGATAGTCATCAAAGTATTATTATTCCTCTGAGGAATGAGAGAAAGGGAGTGGTAGCGGAAGCCCAAAGTGGTGGCAAATACGGTCCCAAGAAAACATAAAATTAAAAGTTTGCATAATGAAGCCTCCTCCAATCAGATAACTCAGTGTCATTCTCTGGCTAAGGTTTACTGCGACTTAAAAAGATAAAGTGGTCTCCACTAGAGGATACCAGCAGGGGAGCAGTGAGAACAAATCCAGCAGTCTGCACTCATCTCCTCATAGCGACTGTGCAAGTACACAGGGTGAATATTACTAACACCGTATATTTCTACCTCAACAAGTATTTAACAAAGCCTTTCATGATATTCTGTGGGCAAGATAATAAAAATCGGAGACCTACAGCATACTGACCATCACCAACAATACTGTATTGTATACTTAAAAATTTGCTAAGAGGGTAGATCTTACGTTAAGTGTTCTTATCACAAAAAACTAATATTAATAAAGACAGGAGAAGGAAACTTTTGGCGGTGATGGACATGTTTCTAGCATAGATTGTGGTGATAGTTTCATGGCTGTGTACTTATCTCCAAATTCATCAAGTTGTATACGTTAACTATGTACAGCCTTTTGGATGTCAGTCATATTTCAATAAAGTGATTTTTTAAAAAAGGTAATGAAACCTGGTTAGGATGAGAATGCATGTATATCTGCATGCAACCAGATTCCTGTCTCGGTGACCAACCAACCATGTCGTAGGATTAACTGAAGTCAACCTTGAACCACTCCTTGGTACGAATTATTTCCCTTATTTTACAGATCAGGCAGAATTTCAGAGAGCTGGCTAGCTACGGTTCAAAAAATAATAACATTTATTGAGGTTTATTGAACTAGTTACTTGAAGTGCTTTATCTCATTAAATCATTTTGACAAGGTGTAAGGTAAAAACCACTCAATCCCTAATTTATAGATAAGACTGCAGCTGAGAAAGATGAAGTAACATCCTTAAGTTCAAGTAGCTAGAAAAGTGGTGGACATGGAGTTGAGCTCCTGGTTGTATAACTGACGGCCTGAGTGCTCTCTGCTAAGCTACGCCGCCTCCGATACTCAGGCGGGTGATGTAAGGAAGCTATTTACTCTCCCCTGCTCCACGAGGCAGAACTAGGACCCTGATGTGAGTTTAAAGTGGCAGGTTAACGAACGATCATAGGTGCCAGAGAGTGGAAGGATCTACCCAAAGACACTGAATGTGCTGAGATCTCCACCAGAACTGTTCACATCGAGTCGGACACCCACCAGCAGGAATATCGCAGAGGAGGTGCCTGCCCTGCAGCTGCTGCAGGTTTGCAACCAAAGTCCCTCTTAGCTTCTGTATTCCCAACTCTCTTAGTCAACAAACCCTTATCTCATCTGAAAGAGAGCCAGCTCTATAGCTTGGAGTTATTACAATAAGCCAAAAGTGAATTGATGATCTTGGATGACTGCTCTAAACCTACTTTTAACTATAGGTGGAGGAGGGGGAAGGTAGTGATGCAAAAGAGAACAAAGTTTGGGAAATCTGCAACAAGGCCTCTCAGTCAACAATTTAATGACTTAAAGTAAGTAAATAAATAAATGTACTAGAGCACCCTGGGGCCCCAGTTCTTACTCAGATACGCATCTGTTCGGCAACAGAATGAGGAAGTTAATTACTTTTCTATGACATGTATGTATTTTGTGAGACATCGCACTGTACCAGTTAATGATGATCTACCTTGTGTTGACACAAAATGTTTAAATTAATAAAAATCTAAATGCTACATCTCATAGCAAAGCATACTTAAATGAAAGGCTGGATGGCAAGAGTAGTAATTTTCTTGGGTAAAAATTATTGGGATGAGCTTATGGTAGCATGAAAAGCTCCATCAATAGAGGGACTTAGGTAGGCAAACTGTTTTCAAGCAGCTGTACTTTATAGAAAGGGTAGGCTGGGCTTCTCTAATTGCTAACACAGTGGCACTGGGATTGTTACAGTAAGAAACTGAGGCTGATAGTCAGTCATTGCCCATAATGGACACTAGTAGTCATTTTACACTTAAACCTGTCTGTTCAATCTTTAAAGTATGAAATGACAAATGCAGAAAGGGCATAAACAATCCCTTAAAGCTCTGCTATGAATATTGAAAATCCTTCTGCTCTTCACTGAGTACACCCTTGATACTTAGATACTAAACCAACAGCATTAGGAAAACAGTTTATTTTTTCCAGACTATAGAATGGTATTAGGTTAGCTCAGAAAAATCCAGATAGCATCTAAAGCAGGCTCCCAGCGCTAAGACTGAGGGGCATACTCCAAATAAACTTGACAGGGATGTCTTGTTCAAACCCTGAAACCACCCAAAGAAAAGTCTGAAACCCAAGACACTGTAATAATCCTGTTATTTTCCACTTATTTTGGGGTAAGGAACAAAATGGTCTACCACCTTTCTTTCATTTTTAAACTCCCCTTCTCACTTCTCTCTTTGACACTCTATCGTGCTTAAAAAACAGAAAAAACAAACAAACAAACAAATAAAAATATTGGGACTGAAGTCCAGAAGTAAACTCTATTTCCTGTGTACCAATTTGTTTCCTTTTGAGTGCTGATGCTGAAGGACCAGGGAGGAGAATTGCTTCCTTCTGACCACCCAGAATCTCTATCTCCCTGGAAACCAACAGGATATCACGACACACAGATGGGCCCGACATGGTAAGAATATAGGCAAAAACCTAACAGGCTTCACCCTCTTCTCACTCTTGCCTATTTCTGGCCTGCCGCCCGGGAGCTTCAGTTAACAGGGTCTTCTCTTAGCCCTTCGAGTGCATGGCAGTTACTCAGCAAATGCTTGCTGATCACGTGTCATGCGAATCAGCAGATAAAGTTGAAATGGCCCAAACCCAGAGTGTGTGATTTTAAAAAACTCTAATGTTCAGGGTGAAATTCTTTTTTTAGTGGTAGTACGTGTGATTTTTAAAATCCTCCCCCCGCCTCCCCCTATCTAACTTATCCAGGAACCTATTGGAATCAAAGGATTCCGGAACTTGAGGACTGGGAAGCTTCTTGGGAATTCAAGCAACAGACAGATGGGAAAGACTTTGTTCTTAGAAGATGCCCCACAGAGGAAATGCCACCATGTTAAAAAAAAAAAAAAGTTCAGAAGGTCAGTACATCTATTCCAAATACCTGCAGTTTAAGTCTATTTCCCCAGGCTTAGTGGCAACTAAACACTGCAGGTCACCCTGCCTGGATGCAGTCCCCACCCCTTCCCTTGCAGGCCGGACAGTCCTAGACCCCCTCATCTTTCCTTAGAGTCTTAATTTTCTACAGCGCTTCTCTGAGCACATGGGAGGTTCTCCTTGTCCCTTTTTAAGTTACAGGGCTGCTGGACCTGGTGAACTGCAGCTTCAGAAAAAAGCTGCTCTGGGCCTTTTGTTGAGCTGAAAAGCAGTGCTATGGATTCACAGGTCAGTCTGCGCAATTCTTACAATGACATTAATTGACCTTATTTGTAGCAAGAAGCGGTTGTAAACAGTAGATGTTCACTGATACGATGTCAAACGCAGGGAATTTTTTTCATCTTCTGAGGCTGTGTGCTACTCCCACTGAGAAATTCTCCATGTTGAATGCGGCCTAATTGTTTAGAAATAATTAACATGCTTTTATTTCATTTGTAGAAAACATAATTTATTAACTGGCTGCTACTTTATGTGTTTCACTTTAAGAGGCACAATAAATAAAGAAATTAGCATAAGAAGGCACTGAAAAAAATGCCAAGATTGACTAAATTCTGAAAAAAGCAAGATGATTCTAAATTAAGGATACGCAAATTTATCGCATAAAGGGATTTAATGACAAATGTGGAGATGACTGTTTTTATGGGCCCTTAGCTGCAGCTTTCAAATCTTAATTTCACAGACAGGAAAGCATTATCAATGCTTTAATAACTCCAGGGTTCCAATTTACATATCAAAATGAGAGACAGAAAGCCCACATCTTTCTTTACTTTTTAGAGTGCTCAGGGTCTGAAAATGACTTGGCAATGAAGGTTGAAAGAAAACAGCAGACATGCCGATGTCTGCATCTGAAACAACACCATATCCGAATTACCAAGAAGTACAGTTAGTTCAGAGAACCATCACACCTCTCCTTAGCAATTAATACTCAGCACAATTGGTAAATATTCTAGTCTTTAACTGAAGCACCCAGACACAGCCTGTAAGCAGATGAGCATTTGAAACAGGCCAGTTGCTACATCCCCTGGTATTAACTGGACCCAGTAACATCTCATTCATTGGGGTGGTGAGGAGGGGGAACGGCTGCCATTACAAATATGCAAAAGCAGCTCTCAAAAAGCCCTTCTGGATGGAATAGTGTGAGAACCTCACTAATTGTCTCGCCTGTTTTTAGAGTGTATGATTCTCCTTCCTTGTGCAATACTCACTCTGTTTCTACACACACTGTTATATTTTTTTCTGGCTGCTGCTGGTCAAAAGCCAACCCTCACTTTCTTCAATGGCTTCCCACCCCTCCATGATGAAAATGCAAACTCTGCTTGGCATACCTCTCCCCTCGCCCCCAATCACTACCCTTACCAGCCTTTACCCTCCAGGAACACTGAATCATATGCAGCTCCCTGCTACACGATACTCTCCAAACCTCCAAGACATTTCCCAGGGTGTGTCCGCGGTCTGAACTGCCCCCTCGGAACCTACCTCACTGAAAACTCCTATATAATTTTTACATCTCAGGTCAGTGTCTCCTCCTCTGTGAAGTCTTCCCTGACTGTGCAGGGAGATTTTTTTTCTCTCCTCTGTTCCCACTGCACTTAAAACAGGCTTCCATTAAGATAACTGCTGCACTGAACTGAACTGTGTGTCTGGTGTCTGTCTCCACACTAGAATGTAGGCCACTTGTGGGAAGGGGAGATCTTGTCATCTTAGGATTCCCACAGTTGGTATATTACAGGCCTTACTTCATTAAATACTTGAGGAAGGAAGAAAGAAAGGGGAAAAAAAAGGAAGGAGGGAAGGAAGCATTCAAGCAGGTTTGCTGAAAGACTGGAGATAAATGGTGACTGTGGACGAGTGATAGGCAAAAAAGGAGACTTAGGTCCACTCTTAAGTCCTAAGCAATAGCAGAAGCCTGATTTCCTGAGGGTTAATGCTCAGGCTGGGAATAGAAAAGACCTGCTTGGGAATCACAGTCCTATCTGGGGGTGTGAGTCCAGGCTCCTCGGATGCCCCACAGTAGCTAGTGGTTTAATCTCTTCTTATAGGCTTGACCTAGTCTCATCCTCCTGGTTGGGCAGTGAAAGCATTCGTGAATGTTAGTCCACGGTCTTGGACACACATTCTAATTAAAATATGCTAAATTATCCAGACATTTATAATGAAAATATGCTACTATACACATTTTCTGTTTTTATTTCTATAGTTCTATTATCCAAAGGACTTGAGAAATTGGATAAAGACACTATTTTAAGAACTTTAAAATGAGGCGTGAACAAACAGAAACGATCTTTCAAGAAAAACAGTTGAAGGGGAATTTCTAGCCAATTTACTCTTTAATCTTTGCCCCCATGCCCAGGTGCAGTAACCACAGTGCCTCATCAAAAGAGCACTGCCTCAGAATCAGGATACCTGGAAGTTCTGGTCCCGACTCTCCAGTGTCACTCATTGTACAAGTCATTTTTCCTCTCTATACAAGGAAGGTATTGAACCAGATGCCTAATGTTTCTTCCAGCTATTCAAACTGAATTGACTCCTTCTGACATACCACTTAGCCTCTGTGATATTTATGGATCTAAGTAAAAAGTATGCACTCTTGTGTCCACCTTTTAGGCTCTGAAGGTATGCACTCAACAACACGTAGGAAGAGCCCAATGTGACCATCATTTCAGCAGGTTTTGGGGAGAGAGTGTGGAGAAATGCAGGTGCTCGATATAACGTATTTACCTGGAGCTCTACAGCTACTTTTCAGAGCAAGGAGCTAAGAAAGTGCAACGACAGTTGGTAGCCCCCCATCCCCAATTCACAGAACTGCACTATGTATTCTCTTGGAGCTCACCAATGGCACCAATTCCCCCAACTTCATCCCTTCAAGGAGGCAGTGTCACTGCAGGGGCCTGTCTATGACTACGCAAATAGTGAGGCCCAAATAGTTACCATGAAATTCACTATTTAGTTTACTTCTTACCACATTACAACAGTGAGATGTTAGTGGAAGTTTGTGTGACTGAGACCTGCAGGATTCCAAAATTTTGTGAAGTCGAGCATGTCATATTTTAAGGGCTTTGAGCAGGTACCATGGACCAAAAGTCTCAGCCTTCAAGTTTGCTGTTGAGCCCAGCAAATGTACTTTGCAAGTAGAACAAATAAAAGTTATTTTTGAATGGCATCATCTCCTCTTAATTTCTACACAGATTAAGATAATTGAAGGGATTGGAATAACCCGTCTTCCCACTCCTGACTTCTGGGACATCCTTCCTGTTGTCACTGCTAGGTCAGCTACAGGTTTTAGGCACAGCCCTCTGCTGCCCACTCCCACTGCAAAATGAGCTGGTCTCCACCCATCTCGGAGCCCTGAAGCTGTTGCGACCACTAAAGAGGACTGTTCTCAGGCTCAGGGCTGAGGAAGGGTGAGTCACACTCCCCTGCACTGTAGTGACAAATAAATGGCAAGGGAAGCCTTGTCTGATCTCTGCTCCCATGGAGTTACATTATTTCTGTTTCATTGTGGGCATAAGACTCCGTATGGTTACACTCAGAAAGGGAGAACAATTCCCATGTGGTAAACCCTAAAACGAGCATCATCTCCTTTGGGAGGGAACTTGACGAAAGAGAGTCCAGGATGACACCTACTTTGTCCAGGGATCTGGGGGGAAGGGGAGAAATGGCCTGCACATCACTCTGTGCAGTGCCACTCATGTGCTGTCTTCTTACTCATTCTGAAAGCCCCCGCCCTAGTACACTTCCCCCACACACACACATACCTGGACACCCCTACATACAGTCTGCCCACACACCTCTCAGTATGAGCCATGTCAGGAACTGTAGGCGTGAACAGGGCAGCACGTGATGGAGGGCAGTGAGATACCCCAGTCTGGACACAGGTCAGCTCCCCTCTCAGGACGGAGAGCCCAAGCTGGGGAGGTGGCTATGCCAGGGAGAATACAGGAGTGAAAAGCACCAACCTCTGCAACACAGTCATCACTGGAGCCGCAAAGAAGGGACAGAAAAGGGGAAGGAATCAGAGATTACAAAAGGTTAGAGCGGGAAGACTTTAAAAGTTATCAAGAAGATTATGTGAGCAATTTGGAGAACCTGATCAGCAAATGATGGGGACTGAGGATGCTATAATTCCTGGAACTTTCCATATAGACTATTTCCTCAGATCATTCAATAACAATAATGGCTACCATTACTGAGCAACTACCATCTCCCAAGCTAGACTTACGTTATCTAATTGAACCCTCCAAGCAGCTTTGCCAGATATGGATTATTCTCATCTTACAAAAGAAAAAACTAAGGCTAATGTAGGGAAACCTTCCAATATCAAATAGTTAGGAGGCAACAGACTCTACATGCCTCTAAAGCATGTAGAGTTAACTGCCCTGTTACCCACCATTCAGACTTGATCTCTCTGGCTAACGTCACCAGTGTTATTGCTCCAAGACTAGAACCCAACTACTCCTATTATCTAATTCTGCACTTTTTCTATACTATCCAACTGTCTTACATAAGATATTGATTCAACAAATGGTACTGGAATAATGGGACATCCGTGTGCATAAATAAATAAACCTTGTACCATATATAAAAATTAACTCAAAGATGGATCAAACCTAAAACCTAAGACTATAAAATTTCTAATAGAAGACATAGGAGAAAAATCTTTATCCTCTTGGAGTAGGCAAAGATTTCTTAGATGTGCCATCAAAAGACTGATCTGTTAAAAACAGATAATGAAAACTGGACTACAGCAAAATTTAAAACTTCCGTTCTTCAAAATACTCTTTCAAGAGAATGAAAAGCCAATCCACAGACAGGAATAAAAGATTTCTGAAACATGTATGTGATAAAAGACTTGTATACAGAATAAAGAGCTCTCAAAACTCAAGAAGAAGAAAACACCTTTTTAAAATAGGCAAAAGATTTGAACAAATATATCACCAAATAAGATATGCAGATGGTAAATAAGCACACGAAAAAAAAATACATCATTAGTCATTAAGGAAATGCAAATTAAAAGCAGAATGTGATATCACTATAAATCTATTAGGATGATTAAACACAAAAACAAAAGCAAAACTGACAAAATCAAGCGATGGAAAGGATGTGAAGTAACTGGCAGTTTCATTCGTTGCTGGTGGGAATTCAAAATGGTGCAGCTACTTTGGAAAACAGTTTAGCAATTTCTTACAGAGTTTAACATATATTTACCACACAACCCAGGAATCCTACTCCTAGGCATTTACCCAAGTGAAATAAAAATTTATATTCATACAAAAACCTGTATGTGAATGTTTAAAGTGGCTTCACTGATAACCACCAAAAACTGAAAAAGAACCCAAATGTCCTTCAGTTGGTGAACAGATAAACAAACCATGGGATAGCCACATAATAGAATACAACTGGGCAATAAAAGGGAATCAAATACTGAGATTATATATTTACACGCATGTAAAAATAACATGGCTGAATATCAAATGCATTATGCTAAATGTAGGAAGACAAAATCAAATGGTTGTTTAGATCAATTTATACAACATTCTGAAAAAGGTAAAGCTATAGTGACAGAAAGCAGATCGGGGTTAGCAGGGGCTGGAAGCGGTAGTGGAGGCTGAATGTAAAGCGGTATAATAGAATCTGGGGAAGGGTGATGGGGCTGGTCTGTATCTTGTTAGTGGTGGTGATGCAGACTGTATGCATTTGTCAAAACTCACAGAACTGTGCACTAAAAAGAGTGAATTTTGGGCTTCCCTGGTGGCGCAGTGGTTGAGAGTCTGCCTGCCGACGCAGGGGACACGGGTTCGTGCCTTGGTCCGGGGGGATCCCACATGCCACGGAGCGGCTGGGCCCGTGAGCCATGATCGCTGAGCCTGTGCGTCCGGAGCCTGTGCTCTGCAGCGGGAGAGGCCACAACAGTGAGATGCCCGTGTACCGCAAAAAAAAAAAAAAAAAAAAAAAGGAGTGAATTTTACTGAATGCAAATTATACTCCAATATTTAAAAACTAAGATAGGGAAAGTGTGTAAGTTATTCATGAAATTATAAAGACAGTTTAGTGGAGTGGTTAAGAATATAGCTCCTGAAGATACCTCGTTTGCAAAGTGGGAAGAAGAGCAACCACTCCCCTCATAAAATGACGGAGATTAAATGAGACGAGGTACATAATGCCCCAGTTCTCATGCCCAGCACACAGTAAGTGCCCCCGAAGCTCTGGCAGGCATCATGATGATAATATTCTCTGAGGAAGAGCACCTCATTCCACAGCACTCCTTGAACACCGTGTGCCATGTGCTGAGCAAGGTAATGTGCCTGTTACACAGGAATACATACTTCCATGTCACAGTAGCTGCCATCACTGAATCTGCTCCCCGAGCCAGAGCTGCTTCTACACCAAAAGCCAGGAGAAAAGAATTTTTATGCAACAATTGGAAAGGTTTTGAGTGGAATTCATGTCACCACCAATTACGGAGAGACCCTTTTCTTACCCCTGGCGTGGGCTTTTGGACAAACCAGAGTCACATGAAGCAGCCTGGGGGGCAAAGCTGTCTGCTCTCTGGGGAGAAGAGCGTGTTGAAGCGTTGTGTCCTGTGATGTGGGGAACAGCATATCCCAGGGCTAACACGGTAGCTACAGTGTTTATCTCCCAGCTGATTTTACAGCCCAATGTGTCCACTGTGTCATGCCCAGAAGCCTCGCCCAGTCATTCACAGTGACACTGCAGCTGGGATTATGTGGTTATGAAATCAATAAACCCCTCTCCTCACTTTAACGTTAATGACAGCCAGCATTGCACCCACTCCTGGGAAACCCATTCTTCTGGTTGTTTGGAGAAGCAAGATAGGTAACACACAGTAATGTTAGGTTTGACTACTTAAAAACTCACCCCCCCCCACACACACGCTCTCTTTCTCTCTCCTTCAATTCCCTGCCAAATCTTCCTAATCTTCCTGAAGAGAATGTAATTCAGTTATGATGAAAACTTTAGAAACAGGAAACACATTCTGCTTAGATTGTTAAAACTTGAAATATAAAACAATTCAGAGCTGGCTGGACTCATCATCGCACCACGAGGCATTCCTGCTTACCATTAATTTAGCAAAATAGAGGAAGGCAGCAGAAAAAAATCTTGGTTTTCTAATGACCTTTAAGTAATTGCTCATATTTCAAATAGACTCAAGTTACCATAAAAACGTTTCCTTGGGCAGTAAACTCTCATTTCCTTTGAATAGAGCTTTAACCCTATATTCCTTTACTCCTTCTTCAGACAATCGTTGTTCCTTCCTTTGGTTCAGCGCTGCCTCCTTTCCCCAGTCTTCCCGCTTTAACAGTGACAGCCTGGGGAAGGTGCAGCACATACAGGAACCGAGGCCACTCTCGCCAGTACTAGTCATGTCTCTGAGGGATGCTGGGCTACTCTGGGCTCCGTCACCCACAGATGTAGTGAAGGGCCTCATAGGGACCCAAGAAAGGTGACTCCATGTTACAAAAGAGAGTCTCTGAAAAGAAACTGAAATATTTACCAAAGACAATCATTAACATTGCTTTATTTCTACAAAAGAAAATGAGAGTGGGTGGACTTCGAACTGTAGCATCAAGGAATGAGAAGCTTCTTAGGGCGTTTCCTCCTATTAAACTGTTTTTGAAATGGATACATTTTCAGAATGATTCTACTCAACTCTCCCTCCAAAGAAGGCCCAGGGATACAAGACACAGATCTCTGCTCCACAGACAGGCAGGTACTGGGTAAAAGTACACACATGCTTGGAAGCCCTCAGGAGAATTAGATCATTGTTTATCCTCGTATTTTCCTCTGCCGCCAAAGACTTGAATTCTTAGCTATGAAAAGCGAACAGCAGGCTTCCAACAAGATGTTGTAAGTTCAGACTCGGAGGTGCTCTCTTCTACTCCAAACCCATAGTAACGATGAGTAAAATATAAAAAGAAAAACCCAAAGTGGCTTTACTAATTCAAAAACAAGATAAACTTCTCCCTGGACCAGTACCAGAACAGAAACGCGGAGCACTCAGCAAAGCCGAAGCCAGGGCCTCAGGTCTAGAAGCTGGCAGTCATAGGCACGAGTTCAGTTCCAATGGTAGAAAGAGATAAAAATGTTTCACAGAAGAAAGGTGAGTAGAGTCTGCTTTAAAGCTTAAAGGCAGGGGATGAGGTGCGGCTCCCCTGGTTACAAAAAGAGGCTGAAAATATAGGTTGATGACATGTTTCCTTGGGATAAACATTTATAGAAACTATTGGACCTGGAAAGGCTAGAAGGCACAGATAGAGTCTCTCCACATAAGGAGTCAGAGGCCCATTGCCTAAGTAACCAGGTCTGCAATAGCCTCAGCATCGCTGTGGTGCAACACTTCCAAATGCCATTAAGTCTGGATTCTGAACTGGGGCCTGAGGAGCCTGAGGGAGGCACGTGCAAAGCTACCAGACAGAGCAGATGCACAGAGAGGAGAAAAAGGAACAAAATAAAAAAACTTTCCACTAAAAATGGGCCTGCCATACAAAGTTCCAGAACACATAGTGAAATGCAAGGCTAAGGAAGATAACCGACAAAAATCAAAAATCAACAATCAGAACACAATTTCACTCCAGTAAAATAAACTATAGCACTGACTGACCAAGACTTGAAGTATGGTTAGGATGCTCAAATAGATAAATAACAGAGGAGTATGCATTGGAAGTGAATAAGAAATTATGAAACAGAAACAGGTAGAAATAAAACCTAAACTGGAAGATATGGGGAAAAAAAGCAAATTTGAAATCCTGGAAATAAAAAATAATCATTAAACCAACCCAAAAGCAAAAAAAAAAATCCCTAGGATGTGTCTTAAGGGAACTTTAGTTTTAGAAACATGGAATAAATGCCAGAAGCTGAAAGAGGGCACCCTCTGTGGGGGCAGGACTCAGGCAGCAGCAGGAGAGAATGTACTAAAGTTTTCAACTTGGGTCTAGTACTTTGACTTCTCAAACTGTATACATGTATAGCTTTAATAAAAATTTTTTTTTAAATTAAAAGACTACAAGAAATAAGGAAGGATTACCTGAAGGACATACAGTTCTTGCTTTCTTCTGTATAGTCTCAGTTTTATTCTTGGAATGAAGTAAACCATCAGAGAGATGAGAACATAGATTACATAAATTTTCACCTTCCTTACTTCTTTTATTAAGTTATAATGTGAAACTATGTCAATCAACCACACTGAAGAATATTATAAAAATCGGCTCTTCAAGTCATTGTGGACTCTGATAAGGATATTGCTCATTCAGTCTCAGTGGGACCCTTGGTGAGTGCCTGAGGCCTCAGTTCCAGGAGAAACTGCTTCAGCTGAGGAGCACGTATGTGTCCAGTCTTCCAGCTACTGTGCATTTTGAAATTAGTCTTTAGCTTTGGCTGCTGAGAAGTTTAAAGCAAATCTGTGATTTATTTCTTGTCACCGTATAGGATCATATGGCATGCATTCTGGGTTCTAACCTGCTTTTATCTTATTTTTTGTCACTCTTATTTCACAAGTCAATATAAAATTTATTGTTGTTGTATTGCATATACAGGTATATATTGATACATATATGTGTATATATGTGCATGGGTGCCTGTAAGCCACTTCAGAATCTTTTGGGTGGGGAAATGGTATAATTAGATAAAACAATTTAGGTAAAATGAGTTGCAAAAGAGAGGAAAAAGGAAAAGAGAAAAAAAGAAACAAATATAGGCTGGATCTTGGGGTCATGATTTTGCAGGACACTGAACGTCAAGCTAAGAGTCTGAAGTTTATCCTGAAGACTAGGGATAATGCCGAATATTTTAAAAATTCTGAGCAAAGAACAGCATGGAAATAGTGCTATTTCAGGAAACTTACTCAAAAACAGTGTGCAAAAGAGATGAAAGGAAAGAAATTGAGTGCCAGGTGACCAATTAGGGGCTATTTCAATAAACTAGGAATGAGGCAAGAGGGCTGTGAGTAAATTGACTGACATCGTGTTTTAAAAGAAGGATCATATGTAACAGGCTTAGGAGAGAAAGTAAATACAACTTTTTTTTTTTTTGCAATAAAGCATGTGACATTCAAGGAAGCACACTATGTATTATCCACAAACTTATGGAAACAATCAATTCTATTTGGTCTGTTCTGCTTCTATTGCCTTGGATTTTGACCTGCACAAGCCAAATCATCCCAAAACCTCCTCTAGAAGGTAAGTTTTATTTATTCCAGAAATTAAGTTGTTGCTGATTACAAACGACAACTAACTCCACAAATGCAAATTACACCTGTTATTAAAAGGCCTCTTGCCTTCCTGAAACATGATACCATGCAAGTCCACTAACATACAGATGTGGCACGTAATAAATATTGCTTGATGCAGAAACCTGTTGAGATGAATTTTCTAGGTTCCAAGAAAAGCAGAAAAATAAGCTTGAAAACTTAAAATCTAGGAACTGAAGTAAATTTAATTTTTGAACTAATTTTTAATTTATGCTCTTTTGGGGATGGGCTAAGTTGAATTTACCTCTGTAGTATTTTTGCAAATCAAAGCAACAGTATAGAGATTTCAGAAGGAATGTTTATATCACTAAATAGAACAAAATTCTCAGATAAATAGAAACTCAAAAATATAACTGATGAACTAACTGAAATCAAGTTTATATTTTCATCTAAATACATATCCTACTCATTTCCACTAGGAAACATTTCACAGAAATATGGGATAATAGAGCCGGAAGGGGCCTTAAGACCATCTTGTCTAACTCCCTTGTATTACAGATGATGGAGCAAATCAGAGAGGCTGAATGACTTGCCCAAGATCACTCAGTCTGTTAGATACAGAATGGACTGGAATCCAGCAGAGTAACTGAGCACTTTTTTTTTTCATAATTGAGATTTTATTGGTTGTTTTGAGGATCAGTACACAGACATTTCAATTTGTACGTAATTCTTAAAATCTGAAAAATCACATAGTTGTGATTCTTTTCTAAACAGTTATTCCAGTGACTTTCCAGTTTAAAATTTGAAGGCAAATTTTCCTTAATAGGATATCAAGTACCAATATCTTCAAATACTGTTAAGCTGTTACATCATAAATACCACTAATTCACAATTTAATATCGTATACATTACATACTCAAATTTTCAATCTTTTGCAATACATTACCAAAGTTATTAGGAAAACTGCACTACCAAGACCAAAGATGTTATGGAACGCACACAGTTCTGAAAGGGACAGCCAAGGTCAAGGGGTAGTTCTCTTTAGGAAACAATTCTACCAAAAACAACATGGGAATGGAAGTAATTTAAAATGTTCAAGACATAGTAAATGTACAATGTGACTCCAAATTGCCATCTAGTATGCTCTGTATTATAAGACATAAAAACTAATCCCCATGTATCGAATGTTAAGCTGACACCCAAGACAATCAAAGCCTCCTTATTCAATATCCCATTATTTTCTGGTTGTACTAAAAAATAAACAACCAGCAAATGATTTCACCTCTTTAAAAAAAAACCTTTACACATAAAAAATGTGAGGATGTGGGATTCCCTCCTTAAAAATGTTTCTAGAGCTTCTAAAAAATCTTGCATTTACAAAATAGTTGATAAAAATATTCATTTGGATCATGCAAGAAGGGAGACAGGGGCCACTGATAAGACATAGTAGATGATATTAATCAGACTTGGCTTTTTTTTCTCCTGCTTCGCCAGAGGCTAGACTCGCCTCATTTTTAGCTTCTCCATTTTCTCCAGGTAAATCTTCTTTAGTTTCTTGCTTAGCCACTTTGGCCTGTTTTCTCTTTGCTCCCCTTTTTCTCTTTTGTGTGCAATTTTTTGTCTGAAGATATATCCTTTCCTGCTGTCTTTTCTGGCTTCATTCCCACTTTTTCAGGAGCAGGCTTAGCTGACAACCTTGCTGATCTCCTCTTGGGCTCCACATTCACCACCCCCTCTGTGGAGTTGACCTTCCTCTTGAGCATCATGATGGTGGGGCAGGTGTGCACCAGGTGCCTGTGGGCTACTGCACATACCTTCCCAAAGCTGGATGCTGCCACTCCTCCCACCCTCAAGTACTTTTTTGATTATATAGCTTGGCCTACCTCTAACACAATATTTGTGATGGCTAACAGTATGTGTCAGCTTGGCTGGGCTGCAGGGTGCCCAGACATTTGGTCAGACATTATTCTGGGTATATCTGTAAGAGTGTTTTTAGATGAGATCAACATTTGGATAAATTGACTGAATAAAGCAGATTGCTCTCTCCAATGTGGGTGGGCCACACCCAATCAGTTGAAGCCCTGAAAAAACAGAAGGGCTGACTCTACCACTAGTAAGACAGAACTCCTCCTCCCTGACTAGGTGGGACATCAGTTTCTTCCTGCCTTTGGATTCAAACCAAAACACTGGCTTTCTTGGGTCTCCAACCTGCCAGCTTTCAGACTGGAACTTACAATATCAGCAATCCTGGGTCTCCTGCCTGCCAACTGCAGATTTTGGGACTTAGTCCCCACAATCACATGAGCTAAATCCTTACAATCAATCAGTCAATCAATCAATCTCTCTCTCTCTCTCTCCACACACACACACACACACACACACACACCCTGTTGGTTCTGTTTCTCTGGACAATCCTATCTCAAATAAACTTTGAACTCAAAGGAATAAAGAAAATGGTCTTAACGGATATGATAGACACTGTAGATCAGCTACCGAAAAGCTATCCACAGCTTTCTTCTCCCTTGTCTTCTTCTAGTGAAAAGCTAAAATTCTGTTTCCTTGCCTCTTTTACACCTACAGTAGTATGTGACATAGCTCTGACCCATAAGATATAGGTGGAAATCCCTAGGAGGATTTCCCTTTGTTCTTTGCATTTTATTATCCCTTCTTTTTTTTTTTCTGTCTAGAGCTTGGATGCACTGACTAGGGCTTGTGGGCAGCAGTCATCCTGGCACCCTGAAGACAAAAGCTAGGGCTAGCTAAGGAGGAACACAGGAGGACTCTGGGTCTGTGATGAGACCTATGAGTAGCTGCTCTCATGTTGGAATGCTTCTCTAGAATTCTTGAGAAAAACACATCACACCTACTAAAGCCAGTTTTAGTCAGGTTATCTGTTATTTGTAGCCAAACTCTTTCCTAATATACTATTTTAGCCCAGATTTCAACTGTAACAATAAGCCAAAAGTGAACATGACCCCAGCTTTAATAAAACAATCACTTACTCAAAGAAAAAAAAATTGAGGGTCTGCCATATAGATGACATGTAAGAGGCACTAAATACAAAAACCTTCCCATTCCCAACCAAGGATGCTGATGGGAAGTTAGCTTGCATTCCAGGTTGTAATCTGAGGAGGAATCCCAGGGGATCCCCTATGATGCCTGGAACGTTTGTGAACAGCAGAACGGGAACACTAAAGTGGACTGAATCTTGGGGGGCTATTAGCAATGGGTCCAACTTTTCCCGTTCAATTCACTTATTTCTAAAAGCTTTTTTTAATGAAAAACTAATCATGATCACTGACTCCTGCATCTTTAGAATGAGCTCATGGTCCTTTTGCATGCAACTAGTGAAAGTAGTAGTGAAAGCAACTACCTCTCTCCATCGATGTCAGTGCCAGAAGTCACAGGTAGTTGTGGTGCAGGGGAAGGAGCACTAGCTTTATCAAAAGATCTGTTTGAGACTTGGTGCTGCCACTTTTCCTTCATCCTCTCCCACAGGCATATTTCTGAACCTTTCTGAGTTCTGTGTCTTAATTTATGAGTATTAAGTTCAAACGAGATAATGATTACAAAAGAATTCCAACAAATGTAAAACACTCTACAAAAGTTAATCATTTGATAACCTGATCGTGTACAAACTAAGAGTAAATAGGGTCAATGTGAGGAAAGTATAAGATTCACATGAGAAAAGTTTACTCATTATCTTTATGGCATTTATTTTGGCTCTTCTTCATTTCTCAGAGAGTAAAAGTTGCTAGATAAGTGGTCACCCTCTGATAAAGTAGTGCAGCAGAAAGGCTTACAGAAGAAATTTGAAAGAAATAAAAAACTAGATAAAACTTGAGATGTTTACTACTGAGCAATAGCTGTTACCAATCATAACATAATTAACCCTCTTGCCGCAGGCTCTAATAGCACTCTGGCCTTCAGTGTCCTTTTAATTACATGTTTTACACCTACATTCCCTCTAGACTCTAAACTCCATGGATCCTTACCTGAGATTAAACCTCGTACTGCCTGGTGGGTGATAAGAGTTCCAGGAAATAAAACATATGCAGCACAATGTATTATTTTATTTACCTTTGTTTCCTACTATGCACCAAGGGTCATTTACTTCTGGATTAATGAAATAAAAGCAGAGTTCTCTGAAAAACCATGCAGACATTGCCCAGGAGGTGTTCCAAGCTGGTTCCATACAACATACCTTGTCCTGGGTTTGACATCGCAAACAGTCACAGTCAAAGCAGTATTGGTCCCTCAGCTGCTTCCGGCGCTCCTTGCTGGTCATCAGCATATCCAGGTAGCAGATGGTGAGCTGTGGAGGCCAGAGAGGGAGGGGTCACACGGCTGCTGTGATCGTTTTCTTTAACCAATGGCTATTATTGTGAATCATTAAAGTAAAACACGTTTTTACTGCACACCAAAAACTGTAAGTAAGAGAGAAGATACAACTTATGGTCTCTCCACCCAAATAATCACATGTAAAATTGTCAATGCATTACCTTCCAGTCTTCGTTATGTAGTGAGCACATGTGTATCATAGATTTATTTTAAAGAATTGGGCTCATTAACTCTATATACTTCTGCGCCTTATCTTTTATTCACTAAACAGTACAATATCAAGAGCTGTTATATGTTTGATATTACTAAGTTCTGGTAATAAATTTTGTAACCACTAGCAACCAGAGAAGCCAAATTTATCCTGGCAATCAAATGGGTGGCAGATTATGTAGCCAGATTGCTCTTAAATCCTAATCAATTCTATAGCTGCTTCATGGAATTTAGGGTCAACCAGGTTTGGAATCTTGGAACTTAGGAGACAGTTCCCTTACTTGTGAGGCTTTTATTTATTTATTTTTAAAATAAATTTATTTTTGTCTCTAGCTCACGTTAAGCAATAGTCTGTAACAACTGGGCTCCTGCAGCTGAGACCACAGCCATTTTTTTTTTTTTTTTTTTTTTTTTTTTGCGGTACCTGGGCCTCTCACTGTTGTGGCCTCTCCCGTGTGGAGCACAGGCTCCGGACACGCAGGCTCAGCGGCCATGGCTCATGGGCCCAGCCGCTCCACGGCATGTGGGATCTTCCCGGACCGGGACACGAACCCGTGTCCCCTGCATCGGCAGGCGGACTCTCAACCACTGCGCCACCAGGGAAGCCCCACAGCCACTTTTTAACTCCCTCAATCTTTCTTCTGCCTCATGATCTGAAGCCAGAGCTGCCTCTGAGGTACAAAGGGCCACCGTATCAGGCAAGTTCCTCTTAAATTCCAAATAACCGATTTCTAAGCACACTTTTTTAAACAGCCTGTTAGTAAGTTGGGGGCAGCATACACATTCATCTTGAATTATCAGGCTCTCAGGGGCCCAGTTTCCTTATATGAGGTGAGATGGTAAAATGCACTGATCTCTGTGTTCCCTTTTGGGTTATAACTCTAGGACCCTAATTCTCAATCCAGCCCAATGGCTCTTGGTCGTCAGCCCCAGCTATCAGGTCAGATTAATCGGTAGTACTTATCGGGTGATTACAATGGGCCCAGTGTGAAGCCAACAAATCCAGGGCCTGTCACAGCAGAGAAATATGCTTGACAAACCTAAGAGTTTATTACAAGGGCCAAAACTCATGAGTGATCATGCCGGGCAGTGAATGGGAAACAGGAGACAAGTTATTTCATTTAACCCCCAAAAGAGACTCCTATGGCCTCCCTCAGTATTCTGTAACTGCCTGGAACCATTACCTGGACTGTGCAGTGGCTTTCTAACTGGCCTCCCTGCTGCCGTCAGTCTACATTGCATCTTCTAGACTGCTTTAAGAGAGATCTTCCTAAAGCTCATACTTGATCATGTCATTTCTCTATGCAAAGAGTTCTGATGGTTTCCCCCTGCCTATAGGATAAGGATACACAAGGCTTCCCCAGAAGATTTTCTGTCTGCCTTTCTAGACTCCGCATCTCTCCCTACACCCTACCATCTGTCATCATTAGGTACAACGCTACACGCTGAAACAATGCACGCCATGCAACGTGTATGGTGTTAGCTTTCACCAGCCAACGCCCCTTCCTCCACTCTCAGCTTATTCAGAATTCTCTCCTCCTTCAGGCTTGGCTCAAATACGCCTCCTCCAATGAAGACTGTCCAGTTCCTCCCGTGCCTCTTTCATGCCATTGAAGTCTGCAAAAATACACTGTATCAAAGCTGAAGGTCTCAATGGCAAAAACATTTTTATTCATATTATTTTGGAAATAAAAAAGCCGGATTACTAACTAGTAATGACAGCTAAATCATTTTATCAACCAAAGATGAAAACCTTTATTAAAGACTTGTTGACTCACTAGTTTTAATGGAGAATCTGCTCACTAAATGTAGGGCTCATTTAGTGGGAACATATATATGAAACTTTGCCATTGATCAGTGGATGTTTTAATGGCAAAGAACAAAACTGCATTAAAATATTAATGCTACTGATCGTTGCTTTGCCATTTTAGTGCAGCTCTTATGGAAAATGCAGTAAATCAATTCCAACATTAGAGTAATATCATGAAAGGTATTTGCTGGATATCGAATTTGTTGCTTACTTGAAAATTTCAAGGCAAAGTGAACCCCTTTTCCCTGAAGCCCATCTTCTCATTATGTACTTTGGAGTGGATAATAAGATCAAATTAAAATTAGACTTGGTCTTCATTTCTCAAATTACACTGTCACAATTATAAATTTTTCTAATACTGGCTCTCAATTGAAAATAGACTTTGAAAAATCCTCCCTCTCTTTAAAGTCAAACCTGAGTGTTATTCATGTCTCTTCTCTTTGTCACACCTTTAGAGCCAGTCAGTTTTCAAATTCTGCTAACTCTAGCTTATAAATATATTCTTCAGATCCCCCAACACAAGCCACCACCTGAATCTCCCGTCTTCAGGCTGCCACTGTCACCTCTTGCCTGGATTATGCATCATTCTCCCAATTTTGCCTACACACGGAAAAACTCATCGTGCCGTCCCTTTGCTTAAACTCTTCAGTGATGCCCCATTTCCTGTCCCCCTCCCTTCCAACAAATATTTAATGAGTGCATCCTATATACCAGGCACTGTTACAGACCCTTCAAGTGAACTGAGATCCTCAATAAGGCCCCCATGGGTTGCTTGGTCTGGTCCCTACATATTCCCTCATCCACTGGTCACATCTGAATTTGTCAGTCTATTGATGTGAACAGCTTCCTGTTCCTTGAATTCACCATTCTGTCCCTGGCCCCTGTGTCTTTGTCTAGAATGCCTGCCCCTGTCTTAGCCAACTTTTACTCACTGGATCCTTTAAAAGTCTAGGAGTCACTTCTCTGGAAGCCTTCCTTATCCTCTCCCACCACCCCTGATCCTTACCACCACTTGAGTGTCCCTGCTCTGAACTTCTAGAAAGCCCTGTGCCCATTTACACTATTTTAGTTTTCAGATTCTATTATTGTGTTCTGTTCTGTGTCAGCTTCTTCAATTATACCTTGAATTCCTGAAGGCAAGGTAAGGTCTTACTCATCTTTGTATTCCCAACACCCACCCCAGTACATGATACCAGTAAGCATGCAGTGAATTTGTTAAATGACTTAGCAAATAGAGATGGCTAGGAGAAGACAAAGACCGTTATGATCCCAAAACATTTTAGATGAAAACTGATACTTGGGGATACTGATATGCTCAATCTGTGCAAATCACATTTCTGTCAATTGCTGTGGCTCTAGAGAACACTGGCAGCCAACGGCATTATTTGTAACAGCTACAATCTCTTCTAACCAGGAAATCCCATGAGGGTGGCCTGGACTGTCCAGCTTTCTTCCATGATCCACGTTCTTGAAGACTATCAGGTGATAACATGTGTTTCGTAGCTTAACAAAACCCAGAAGAGGCAGCCATCAGCAACCCAGCATGTGAGCCATGACTTAAACTATAATACACACATCTCTTGGTAGGAGGTGCTGGATGAGAGACAAAAACCCAAACAAACAAACAAACAAACAAAACAAAAAACAGCCCCCAACCCCTGCTAGACACAAAACAGTCCCAGAACTCAACATCACAGTGAAAATCCTTAAACAGCAAAGTGTTATAAGTGGTGCTGGTATGAAGGGAAATGGCCCAAAAAGTCCAAAGGATGACTTTATGTGGAGAGAAACAAAGGTAAGAAATTGCTGTTATGGTGGAACCCTGTGTAATTTTCCAGTTCTCCTTGTCTGAGGTTTGAAATGTTGTCATCTCAAACTGGCAATGCGTTGGCTTTCATGTTACTTTCTTTCCGGGGCCCATGGGACACACCTGAGGATTGGTGGTAGTTTCAAAATGGGTCTAAGGTTCTATTCTACCTCTGGTTTTGTGTCCAGCAAACCTCATTCATTCACTCAACAAATACAGACTGAGGAGTTTCTATATTACAGGCGCTATCCAGTCTTCTCTCGTGCAGCCTACATTCTGGTACTTCCATCCCAAATAGCACATTTTAAAACTGGGGGCACCCTATTGAGCAATAAAGCCAAAATGCAAAATTGATGCTATAATACAAAATTTCTACATTTCCTTCTTTATCCAATTTCACAAAAGCCAGTATTTGTACAGTAAAAAGGAATCATCCCTCTTAATTAACCTCAAAATGTCCTTTCTCCCTCTCCACTACCTCTACCACAGGGGGCCGGTTTTAAGTGTGCAGGATGTATTTTCAGTATTGGGGTGGCTACAAGCATGAAATGAGCAGGGACCAGACATGGAAGTTCCTCACTGATGCAACAGTCGTACACAGCGAACAGCTGTCCCATCCGGGATGCCAACAGTGCCCTCAGTGAGAAACACTGCTGGTCTTTACACCATGTATGCTCGAATTAACAGAAAGTCAACCCAATGAAGTGTTACTGAATGGCTCCTGGGGTGTAAGGCAAAGTGCTAGGTGCTAAAGGAGATACAGTAAGACACAACTGCCTGTCTTCATGAAGCTCACAGCTGAGTGGAGAAGTCACCAAAAGAGCCAGAATAAGTGCCAAAGAAATATTAATAACCGCCGTAAGAGAGAGCTCAGAAGAAAAGATCTTTTAATTTGAGAAATCAGGAAAAGCTTTATAGAAGACATGATGTTTGAGAGGGCCTTGAGGGGTGTATAATGTTAAGACAGGTAGAAATGGTGGGCAGACAGCAGGGGAGCAACTGAGCAGAGAAAACGTCATGCACCAAGACATGTATAATGGTAGGGAAAGAAATTTATTTTCTGAACAAGCTGGTATAAAAAGGACTTATGGGGAGAATCCTCTTTGCTGAGAAGCCGCTTTGATAAGTACCATAGGGAAAAATATCTGAGTCTGCAGGGCCTGATGCTGAGCAGAATATTCTGTGTCAGGCAAGAGGAAGGATTTGCTTGTTGCTCCAGAGATGGAAAGAGAAGGACATGAAATAAGCACCAAAAGACAGTGTTTTTTCAACTAAATGAAAAACAGCCAAGGAGAAGAACTGGCAGCCAAGCCTAGAAAACAAGATATAAAGAAATTTCTTTGTTGTTTCTGAAAAGTCCAACTGTTTCCAATAGTTTTTCTGTTTGCTTGTCAAGTTACCTTTTCTTTTTAAATTTAGTAAAACACCACCACCACCATCATTATCAAAAGGCAGCCATCCCTCAGCTCCCAAACTAATGTCAAAATTGGATAGTGGTCCCCCCTTCTTAACTGCCTTAAAGTCACATATGACCCAAGGAAAAAAATCTAAATTCTATATACTGTTGACAGATATCCCAGTGTACCAACTACACTGATCCTAAAAATTGGACATTCAGTAAGTGGCTGTATAAGAGACAGCTTATTCAGTTGAAAATCAGTTTGGACCGAGTCTTATCAAAGCCAAATCCCTGTCTGCATAAAATATGGTACCTCTGAGTTTAGGTTTTATTGGCTGAGTGCTGCATAAATGCAATAAAAGCTTATGAGGTCTGTTTTCCTTGCAATAAATATCCACTTTAGCAAATTGGAAGGTAGAAGGAAACTGGGTTCTAAAAAGCATAAATATCTATAACCCAGAATTCTGGGTAGTCATTGTGTAAACCCTGTCAGGAGCCGGTTCAGCAGTCCTGGAGCAGCCCACCTGCAGCTGCCTTGCGAGACCTCAGACTTCTGAGAAGGCTCCTCATCAAAAGAGGCTGGCTGGGCAGCCTGCAAAACTGGAAGGGTCAAGGCCAGCTGGAGGTCACACTTCCTGTCCCCTATTCCTTTCACATCTTTGCGTGCACAGTTACCCAGAGATGCTGACGTTTATAGGTTTGTAAAGGTTTGTAAAGGTCCAATGACAACCTGAAAGAGTAAAACTCGTTTGCTTTCTTAACATGAAGGTAAAAACGAGTCACCTCTGAAATGCAATTAGGGACCTTGGGAATAAGTAAGCCCTTGGGATCTCATTCACAAGCTGGGCTGCCCTCCTTGTCTACGGAAGGATGGCTACTTGCAGAGATGCGAGGGGCCGCTGAACTGTCATATGCACAAAACACACACTCTGTCACACACACGCCTCTCCCACACACACATACAACAGGAATTGTCATCATCCAGAAAAATGGTGATTAAAAATAAAAAAGTTAGCTCATCTATAACCTGGGAGAGGTGATGGGTAAATGAGTCGCTGGGTAGAGGTGTAATATACATCTTCTTGGCAGAAGGACAATGAAGAGCTACCCCTCAGGCACAACTGGCTTTAGGGCAGGGCCTTGCTGAGAGGGTCTTTGATGGAAAAGGAGGTCAGCCAGTGGGAAACACGGGTTCCTTACCTCCTCTCCGGCCTCAATGTCTCGGACTGCACGCAGTAAGAGGTGGGGTCCGTTGAACACAATTGAACAGTTGGGGTCACAGCTGTGATTGAGCAAAGACATACTGCAGGAAAGAAAAAAAAAAGGAGAGACCATCGTGGCCCAGTAGATGGAGTCAACTATCTAAACTTAACGACTATTGTGGGCAAAAGACACTTTAGCTTAGGGGTAGGGGGACAGGTAAGGTTGACAGTGTACCAGGGATTGAGTGCTCTGGAGCCACTAGCCCACTTCCTGTGAAGTGAAATGCTCCCCAAGACGGAGGCTCATTAGGGAAGTTTGTTAATAAAAGCATTTTCTGAGTCCTTCGGGGGGATGGGTGAGGGGAGGTAGTTGTCTCATTATACCAGCCAGTAAGGCAACCCAATATGAAGATGGGGAAAAAAACTGACTTGCAAAGGAATAATTTCTGAGATAATGGGATACGGCAGTTAAAACCGCAGCCAAGACACCACTGAGCTTCCCACACAGGACCGCATTCGTCAAGCTCCTTTGGAGGAACTGCCACCTTCACGAGAACATGCACAACTACACTGACGAATAATTAGGAGTACTTCCTCTTCAACAGAACGCTAGGTTATCTCGCTAACGAGACCCTCATGCATTCTGGGCCATGGCCAAGTCATTTTATTACCTTGGAGGCACATTTTTTTTTTCCATCTGGGGAGGGAATGGATTTAAGCTGCCACCACATTTACAGTTAGAAATAACTGTAAGTGAGCATCACTATGTAGAAAGCACTTTCTTAGCACTTGAGCATGTTTATCAAATTTAACCATCACCATTAATATTCTGAGGATCATTTACTGATGAGGAAACTGACACATGGAAGTTAAATGACTTCCCTAAGGATACATAACTAGTAAATGGTGACTGAATTTGAACCATTGGTGGTCTGAACTCAGAGCCCATGCTCTGAACTAGTCTATGTTACTGCTTTTTGAGGACCCATACCATAGACATGTAGTTGATAACATGTGAGAAATAAGAAGCTGAATTCTCAGATTCACAGTTAATTATAAGAAATACCCTATTTGTATTAGGACCCTAATAGCATGAAAACAAAATGAAACTAGGAGTGACCCTGGAGTGCTTGTGGAAGGACAGTCTAGTAGCTCAGTGATTCAGATCACCTCAGAGAGAGCTGGAGAGGATGCTTCAGAAGGCCAGAGCCTGAAAGTGTTCTCGCCTCCTGGAGCAGTGGGGCTCAGAGTATGCTAAGCCGAAAGACCAAATGAACCCAACTGGCGCAGTACAGCAAGTCTGGTGAAACAATCACATGCACCAGCCCAGAAGGGCGGGGGAATAACAAAATCTCAGCCTGATGGTTTATTAGCACCCACAATCCCCAACTTTTTACCCCAAAGTTCCTGAGAACAAGAATTTAGGTCTGAGGTATGCCTCTTTGTTAATACCATAGCATATAATGTGGGGATATAAAACTTTTTTTTTTTTTTAAACCTCACATTTTCCATTTTCTTGTAACTTATCATTAAGTTTCAAGCGTGGCTCTTGAAGCAGCTGCTTGTAACAGCCTTTCTAACTACTTTTAAAAGGCTGGGGAGGTGGGTGGGAATTAAAGTTGCTTCTTCCAGTAAATGAAATGCCATCCACCATACCTAGGATATAGGCCAACACCAACTTCCTGCATCTCTGCATTACAGATGGTGAAAGAGTTGCAGATCACCTGTAAAAACAAGGGGGAGACAGGATTACCAGTCACCTAAGAAACTTCATAGGTAAGAGAACAAAAATTTTCAAAATAAAATGTAGGATCCTTGGGACTTCCCTGGTGGCTCAGTGGTTAAGAATCCGCCTGCCAGTGCAGGTGACATGGGTCACCTGCACCACAACTACTGAGCCTGTGCTCTAGAGCCCACAAGCCACAACTACTGAGCCTGTGCTCTAGAGCCCACGAGCCACAACTACTGAAGCCACGCTCCACAACAAGAGAAGCCACCACAAGAGAAGCCAGTGCACTGCAATGAAGAGTAGCCCCCGCTCGCTGCAATTAGAGAAAGCCTGCACACAGCAATGAAGACCCAATGCAGCCAAAAATAAATAAATAAATTTATAAAAATAAATAAATAAAATAACGAAGAGAAGTAAATCTAACACATGGCACATATTCTTTAAAATTTCTCTTTCTCTTTCCTGCTCCATCCCTATTATTTACTTATTTATGGCTGTGTTGGGTCTTCATTGCTGCACGCAGGCTTCCTCTAATTGCAGTGAGTGAGGGCTACTCTTCATTGTGGTGCACGGGCTTCTCATTGCGGTGGCTTCTCTTATTGCGGAGCATGGGATCTAGGGCACGTGGGCTTCAGCAGTTGTGGCTCGTGGGCTCTGGAGCGCAGGCTCAGTAGTTGTGGCTCACAGGCTTATTAGTTGCTCCACGGCATGTGGGATCTTCCTGGACCAGGGCTCGGACCAGTGTCCCCTGCATTGGCAAGCGGTTTCTTAACGATTGCACCAGCAGGGAAGTCCCTGCATTGTGTTATTTGAAATGTGCTTGCACCCAGTCACCCAAAACCTTCTCTCTTACCTTGTCACTTAGAAACAGAACATGAAAATTATAAAATCTAATCTGTTTTTTAAAAAGTAAATGATAGTAATGTTTACATCAGGTCATGAAACCATGATGCTATCTAAGGCCAAACCAAAAACATTCATTTAAAAATCTATGTGTTGATAAATAATGCTTTTTTGGGGGGGGGGTACAAAACTAATTTAAAGCAAATAAGCTATGTATATCACTTGTTAAATGGACAAATTAAAATTCTGTCCTTATGTTATATGAATATTATTGATTTTGCAAATGTATTTTACTATACAAGCTAGGTAATAAATAAAATAATCTTACTCAGGTAAACTACTTTATCACATCCCATATCACAATATACTTGGACATGTGTCCTTCTAGACCCTGGTACATTCAAGTACTGTTTCCACAACTTTAAAAGTGTCTGTCACATTTCAAGCTGTGGTCACAAATAGTGTACACTAGACATATAGAATATTCAGCATTGACTTGCCAAGGCTAAAATCAACATCAAGGCCAATGTCATAACTGAGGGAACAGCAATCATAAAATTGTGCTTCCTATTTTACATGTTTTCCAAGGTCAAACTACCAAATGTGAGCAAATGAGGATTCACAGAATGAAGCCCCTTTAGATAAAATGTTTGCTTTCTAAAATCCACCCATATTTTCATTTTTCTAAGGGCTTTACTCACAGCAGAACTTATTATATCTTCAACAGTTGTCCTTGATAATCGAAAGCAAAACAGGAATGAAATTCACAGATTTGCCCATTGTTCTCTCACTGAGGATATTACCTAGCATTTCACCTCCTTATAAGTCATCTGATGAAACAAGCACTTACTATAGATGTCTGTCAAGTATGTATAAAAATATAAAGCCCTGGAACATGATTTCCATTGTTTAATTTCCCTCCCACATCCTAAGGCTCAGAACTACTATGATATTCTTAAATTATAGAATTTAACTTATTATAGAATATTGTTGTAGGTTTCCATAGCTCTGACATAAGAGTCTTTTCTGTTAAAAATTTCATTTAGTCATGCTCCTATCCAAAAAGTTTATTATCACAATGAATTCAACTTTTTTCCATAGAGCACACTTAAAGATTCTTTTGTTCAACTTGAATCTCTAAAAATGTTCTCTTACATCATAATCTAGTTTCACCATTCTCTTTCCATGTAATTGGAGCAAAAACCTACCTGTGGGCAGTGCCAGTATTCCTCACTGTAATTTTTCTGAGTTTCAGTACTAAATTCCTAAATGAAGTATGCTAGGTGGTGAGTATCACCTGACTGAGGCCGAATTGAATATAGCAGAGTGTGCCTCAAATCAAGTTAATTGATTTTCCATCAAGTTAATGGAGAAAAGAAAACTGCAGAAAAATATTCCATGTGAAAGATAATACTGAACATTAACCAACTGCTTAATGTAATCCCCAAACGAAAGATAAATTCAAGTGTGAGCTGAGGTTATGCTCACTATGTAGAAATTAAGGTGAATATTCTTTCCAGGAGAAAATTTGGCAGGCGAGGGTTTGTCATACTGATCATACTTGACATCTCAGGGACTGAAACCCCAGAAGCATATATTTCACATTAGAGCACGTGAAGTGTGCATGACTCATCTGCAAGCTGCATGGGTCTGCACCAGGGTGTTTTGGGGACTAGTGCCTGGAGCTGTTTCTGGCAAGCAGTGGCCACAGATGAGGGAGCATCTCAGTGGGTCAATCCTTCTGTGGCTTCCCAAGCCCACCCAATCCCTGGACACTGCCCAATGACCCACGTGAGCGGGAGCCAGGAAAGAAAGAACACCAGACTAGAGAGTCACAACTCTAGTTATGTAGTCCAGAGGATGCAAGAAATTAAACTCTGAGGTTAGACAGTCCCTCTTGTGATCTCTCAAGGTGTGCTCCTTTATTTTCAGAAATATAGAAGCAAGTAAAAGAGAAAATAAACCATGGCTTCATTCCCACCCACACCCCAACCCTTTCTCTAAGAGGTAATCAGCCCTTCCCCGCTTCCACCAGCCACTCTTACAGACAGACAGATACACAACAGATGGGTGGGACTTCAATGCAAGTACACGATGTGATTATTTGTCCTTTCTTCTGGTACCATATTAAATTAAACAGCATAATGAATACATAAATGGTACTCTTCCCAGCCTCTCTCCTGACCAGGCGCCTAGTTGGTGATGATAAAACACCGGTACGCACCCTGCACCACTTCAGTAGTGACCTACAGAGATTCGTAAGGGAAGACCCCTTGTCCCATTCAGAGTTCATCAGAATGTGAAGAGGAGGAGATTTGGAAAGGAAGATTAAATACATCTTTTCTTCTATAACGTGTATTGCTGAAAGTAAAGTCTGATAGACTCTTCTTGGCTAGTTAGTGGGACTCCTTAGTAGGAAAGCAATATAGAAGCATGAGCTTTAAAAAGATAGACAAGCCCCGGGCGAGGGAGAGAGGCTGACTGCTGGGCTTGGATCTGGTCCTGACCAAATCTTCCAGTCTCTTCCCGGCCTCTTCTGAAAAGTCTTCTCTCCTGGGAGGCCTCCGGTCTCACCCAGCTGGGGAGGGAGACCCCTCGGCCTTTCCTCCTGCATGCTGTCCACACACTCACTCCCTCACTCGGCACAGGATATTACAGCTATTTCTGTGTACTTGACTTCCAAGAAAGTAGAACTTCTACTTTATTCTTTTTTTCCTCCTGGCTCAGACATGTCTGACACATTGTGTTCAAAAAATGTTTGTTTCATATTAGTGACTTTGTTAGCCTTTGTGACTTCTATATAGAATTGTTAATAAACCAAGGCAGGACTTCCCAGGTGGCTTAGTGGTTAAGAATCTGCCTGCCAATGCAGGGGACATGGGTTTGATCCCCGGTCCGGGAAGATCCCACATGCCATGGAGCAACTACGCCCGTGCGCCACAACTACTGAGCCTGCGCTCTAGAGCCCGTGAGCCACAACTACTGAAGCCCATGTGCCTAAAGCCCGTGCTCGGCAACAAGAGAAGCCACCACAATGAGAAGCCCAGGCACCGCAATGAAGACCCAACGCAGCCAAAAATAAGTAAATAAATAAATTTATTGTGAAAATATAAAGTTATAAAAAAATGTATAAATAAACCAAAGCAATCATCACCATACAGCCAAAAAAAAAGTTCTCTTAATGTCCTCCTCTCCTTCCCACTTTTCTCTCTCTCCCCATCTCCATTCCTTCCTACAACAAAGTCATAGTTGTAAGAAGTCACAGTGACTTACACAGACTAGGTTCTGGAACTATAAGAAGATACAAGGTCAGAACCCTGCCCTCAAGGACTCTGAGACCAGCAAGGGAGACAGCTGTATTAGTCAGTTAACAACATTCGAACTGTACTAGTGCCCAGCAGAGGGGTCACTAGCTCAGCCGGGGCAGGTCAGCGAAGGCTCACTGAAAAGCAGATGCCAAAGGAGGTACCTGGAATCTGGAGTCATGAGTGTAACTCAAACTTCTTATTCCTTATGTGACACATAAGGAATGTGGGAAAATATCAACTTAATTATAAACTCTAAAAATCTGATTCCTTAGATTGAGGAAAACTGGCATAAACCTAATACCTACACAGACCCCTTTGACTTTCAAAAGTTAAAGGTGGGGCTTCCCTGGTGGCACAGTGGTTGAGGGTCCGCCTGCCGATGCAGGGGATGCGGGTTCGTGACCCGGTCTGGGAAGATCCCACATGCCGTGGAGCGGCTGGGCCCGTGAGCCATGGCCGCTGAGCCTGCGCGTCCGGAGCCTGTGCTCCGCAACGGGAGAGGCCACAACAGTGAGAGGCCCGCGTACGGCAAAAAAAAAAAAAAAAAAAAGTTAAAGGTGGTGACATCTGATAATAGTAGCTATTACAAAGTAAACACCAATAAGTAAAAGGAATAGGGGTCTAGGGTTTTGACACAGATTGTAGAAAATACCCACCACATTTCTTTCTTGGTTTAAAAAGACTCACAAACCTCTAAAATGTGTCTTCTTCTCACTCCGTGTTGTGGAGAGGAGAAAAAAAGGCACAGTAGTATTAAAGATAGTAGTACTAAAATGCCATGATTTAATTGTTTTCTCGGAAGAGCCAGGAAGGATATACTTCAATTTAAAAAAAAAAAAGAAAGAAAGAAAGCAAAGAAAAAGAACCAGAAAGGAGATGTAGGAAGGGCTGAACGCAGGCCAGGGTGACTCGGCAGGAGAGCCGCCTGGGTAGGGATGACCTCAACGCTTTCCTCCACCACTTGCTGAGGCTGTGTGAAAATCATACTACTGAACTCACAGTTTTCCAGCACAGAAAAGCCTTTACTAAAGCCAAATGTGTAGCCTGAGAGACATCTGACATTTCTGTGGTGCCCTTTGAAGGACTTCTCATCTTATCTTGTCTACTTCTCCAGCCTCTCACCAACAAGCTATTAGTACTTTAGTTTCATTTTAAGGACGAGGAAAAGCAAGCTAAGAGAAATACATGTGCTATTCTCTGGTACATATTCACCAGCTCTCACAAAGCAGCAGAATTTAGTTTGTCTTAGCAGAAAACTCAGGCCCGAAGGAATTATATACAGGACAGATTGGGAGACAGGGGTAAGTGAAAGGTGAGGTCTGGAACAGTGTTGTAGCCGGGGCCTTCAG
The DNA here is from genome assembly GCF_025265405.1 of Mesoplodon densirostris. Classification (NCBI taxonomy): domain Eukaryota; kingdom Metazoa; phylum Chordata; class Mammalia; order Artiodactyla; family Ziphiidae; genus Mesoplodon; species Mesoplodon densirostris. The sequence goes on along the minus strand of NC_082662.1, from coordinate 125,652,913 downwards.
AATTAGAGATTTATTCACTCATTTACTAAGGGCCTATTATGCACCAAGGCACCACCAGCAAGGAGCAAAAACTACCCCTTTCACCACTTTGCCTGGTGACCCAAGTGAAATAAGAATGTAAAAAATGTCACATTTCTCTCCAGTTCTGACAAAGTTTGGCCTTCCTCAGCCAAAGATTATTTTGCTGACTATTGGCCATATCTCTTTGCAAGTCACTCTGTCAAAATACAAGTTGCAATGACGCAGGGCAGCACTCTAATCTGTCAGCTCAATTTAGCAACACGTGAGACCGCTGGTCTTCCACGGCCCTGGGTGGCGCACTGGCCCCCCACCCTCTGATCATTCACACGAAGGATTGCTGGGGATTACTGAAGACCAGCTGGGAGACGTAAATTAAAATGGGTGGCCTTTGAAGTTTCCACTCTTCCACTGTCTGACTGCAGCCAGCCGCCCTTACCAAATTAGTGCCACAAAGAAAGGGATACTCGCTCCCCAATATAGGCTGGAAAGAGCAATCAGCTACAAAAGGGCAAGCAGCTAAAGGAAGAAGGAGAAAATGAGGCCTTGATACCTTGTCACGTGACTGTCACGGTATCTGTAGGCATTCACACAGGGAAGGATCTGAGACAGAATACGGAAAAAACTCTTCCTTCCCACATGGCCCTCCTGCCATCTTCCTCCCAAATAAGCATGATCGTGGTCTCTTGTTTCATGGATGCCTTCTGCCTTCCCACCTGATCACATTTAAAAACATAGGGAATCTGTATTTTTTATGTGGGGTGAAACGTGCTAAATTATGTGTCTGCATTTCTACACTACTGACCAATTAGTTTAGATTAGGAAAAGCCAGAAATAAAAGACCAGAATTTATGAGAAAGCTATAAACCTGGGGAATTGTGCAGATTAAGTGAGATGATACATGCAGGCCTCAGAATGGCTCCGGGAAGCTTGGTAAATAGTAGCAAAATCATTATTATTACCCAGTTCATCAACTATAAGACAAACTCAATAAGATGCACCATTCTATTATGCACCACTAAGAAAAACCACTAACAAACTATATTATGCTCTTAGTCGTAAAACAGATTCCAAGTTCAGAGAGGTAAGACTGTGAAAAATATGAACCTTGGGATTAATGAAATACAACATCACTATGTACAGCTCCAGGTTCCGGAAGAATGGAAGTAGAGGTCTATACGGCTGGTACTGGGGGCCATACAGGACGTCTGTGTCAGCACAGACACATCAGGCCCTGAGTTTCTGACCTCTCAGAAGCCCTCCCACTAACAGACTGGGTTGCTCTGGGTTGGGTGACTCTTAGCATCACCCAAAGGCATTCACCACTGTCGGTTCATTGTTTTCGCCATCCTCTGAATCAGTCATCATAAAACAGACTATCATAAGTCACTCAAAACCCAAAGTACAACCCTGGTATAAAGTTACATCGCTTGAGCCAAGTCAATGGTCTTGCCAAATTTGGCTAAGCTCTGGAGGTGACCTAATGCACATATGTTCCCAGTATCTTCTTTCAATACTCAGTTAAGCAGTGCAATTTTCCCTGGAATGGAATTTAAATTAGTTACTTTAAAACCCAAGTTCATATTTTTCCCCACCGACCACATAGCTCTCTCTAAATAACCAAGTGAAACCGTTTATGAGGATACATGGGGTAGAGACACTGCAGACGGATTTCAAAGTCACTCATCATTATCCTGACAAGTCATACAGATAGGTATTGTACACTCCAGAATCTTAGCTGGCTATTTTTCAAGGAGAGTACTGGTCTTCAAGACAACACGTAAGGAACTGAAGAAAGATATACAAAGACGTATACAGAAACTACACAGGACCTGAAGGAAAACAGGGCACGTTGTTTCTGCAACACCCTTGTTACCTAAATGCCAAGGAGTGGGTAATCTTCTATAGCACCAGCCAGAGTCTTTGGTGGCCAAGAGCCCACTGCATTCCTTGGTTATACAAATATCTGAGAGCAAATTGTCCACTCAATGTTCATTTTATCACAATTTTCATATACTCTTCAGATATCTTTTTAAGAATACCTTTTCATGACCATAGACAAATCCTAACTATTAAAAATCAGAATATGCTGCCTGTGGTCTGGCCATTAAAACTCCCCACTTCCTTTTCATTGTCCTTTATAATGATCACTCTCAGAGTTGCCTCCACAAAGAAGAAACATCCGAACTTCCTGATTTGTGAGATTCAACAGTCCACCTTCATGATCACAAAAGAGTCAAGTTTTCCTTTTCTTAAGTTATACAGATTTAATTAGATTTTTTTAAATAAAAAATAAAATTCCAAATGATTCTTTCTTTCCCTCCAGCCTTATTTTGCATATACTCTCTCCTCATTTTCCAGCAACATCTAAGTGCAAAACAGAACATATTCACTAAAGGAAACAGAGTTTGATAATTAAAGCAAATATAAATGAATTTGCATATGTGAGGCTTCCAACTTTGAATTCAGAGACAATGAATAGCATAACAGTCCAAATGAGAATTAATCTGAAGTTTGCAGAAAAAATTTAGTTAAGTTATCAATGGCAGGAAAAGAAATTTGGTTTCAAAGAAAATAACACACAAATATCCCTAAGTGAAGATTATTACTGTAAAGCATATCTGAAAGGGAAAAATAAACCAAAGCATTATCAATAAAAGAGAAGTCCAAAAAAACTGAAATGCAAGGATCATTTTAGGAAATGGAGCAAAAATGAAATAGAAAAGAAAAAGGCATGAAAAGAAGATTAAGGAAACAGTAAGTTGACAATAAACAAGTTACAAAGACTCACAGTAAAGAGAAGTATAAGAATTACTGATTGCCAGTATGTATTTGGCTTGTCATGAAAAAAATAAAAGATTGACAAGGATAGAAAAAAGATAATGATTTTACATGGCTGCCTGATAAAAATTCAGCCCAATAAGTCAGAGAGTTTATTTTCAGAAGCAAATCAATAAAGAGGCAGCTTATAGGTAAACAGGGAGAGTATTGGGTGGTGGGCACCACTGTTACCACTGTTCTACTGAGCAGATTGTGATACAGCCTCCCCAGATGCTCCTGCTAATGACTAAAGAAAGGTGTCTCTCCCTGCTTCCACCATGGTTAGCATTCTGTGCAAAAGAAACATTGAAAGTTGACATGCTCTAATGATATGTTTCGTAGTACAGTGTAGACAGAGCAAGTTTTTACTAAGCTAAAGGCAGATAGAGCATTGGCTACACACAACAGCAGAGGGTTGTAAAAACTCTTCCTAAATGAGCCTCAACTCCCCAAATGCCCTCAACCACATATAGCATGTCATGTCCCAACCAAAGCCTTCTTAATACATCCAACTACCTTTCCTTACGCAGGGGTCAGCACATACCTAGACGCTATATCAAGGTGAAGACTAAATATCTTTAGTTTTAGTAAGGCACTAGGATCAAAACAGAAAGGCAGTTATTAGATAGAGTAGGTAGCAATTAGAGGCTGAGCAGGAGGCTATAAGAATCTAAAACAAAGGAACTTGGTAGGCATGTAATCATGAAATCCCCAAAACATCCCAGAAAGTGATAAAAATAAATACCTTTGGGTAAAGTGTTGTTTCCCCAAAGAGGAATTCAAGATAGTTAGACCTCTTTGGTCATAATATAAACTATTATCAGTGTATTAGGAGAAAGAAACAAAGTAAGGTGAGTTTTTTTTTCTTCCATATTTAAATTTACTACATTGGGAAACTTGTCTACACATTGATATACTAGACTCCAACTATAAGAAATCTTTAAATAAACTAAAAATTTTTTTCAGGATATAAGTCTGAGCAGAGGAGGTAGGAATAGAAAATTTAAGAAAACTAGCTCACATGTAGGGTTCAGTTTTAAAGAACGAACAGCAAAAATAACAAAAACTCTGCTTATAGTTTCTGAATTATATTCTGTGATTAGTTTGTGGCCTGTTCTTCAACCATAGTACTACATATCACAAATGAAGCCTAGAAGCTCAACACCAAGTAAGGTTAAAATGTGTTTAGTAAATTGTACCTACTAAGGCCAATAGAACTTCAGAAACATTTTCAACAATGATTTTTGTTGAAATTTTAAAAAAAGATTTTCTGTTTAACGTTTTTGGAACACGATAATCCTCTTTACCTTGAATAATTAAAAATAAAAGAGCTAATGGATGTAATACTGATCTTGGGTGGCCTCGGCCTGCAGCGGCTTGAAGCAGGGTTTCAGTTCCTGGCCAGAGATTGAGGTCGGGTCGCGGCAGTGAGAGGACCAAATCCTGGTCACTAGACCAGTGGTCAGTGACAAGGCCCTGGCCCTTCGGCTTTGCAGAAAAGAATTCCCACAAAGGTGGAAAGTTGTGAAACAAGTAAAGTGTTTATTAGGAGAAAAAAAGAGTGTAGTACGTGTGGATAGACACACGGGCAGACTCAGAGAGAGAGTCGAGCCCTTGTGGTAGTTTAAATCACTTATATGGGGCATTTCTTCTGGGTTTCCTTTGTCCAATCATTCTGATTTGCCTGGTTCAGAGTCCGTATTTGGTAATATCTCAGGACCCTCCCATGTGTGCGCGTCCATCTCTCAGCCATGATGGATTCTATCAAAGAGGCCTATGGGTAGTTAACATCACTTACTATGGGGTGGCGCCCTCTCCCTTTTTGATCTCCAAGGACCTTTCTAGTTGGGAAGGTCTTCTTGACTTCAAGAATGATAAATATGTGGTCTCTTATCTTCTATCTGGGCAGGGCTCAGCCTCCTCTCTCAATTGTCTTGCTATTCTCATCTTGGAGTATCGGTCCACAGGGAACCAATCTCCAATTGCTTTCCCGGTACGGGGGGGACAATCTACCTTCTGCCTCAATACTTTTAAGTGAAAAGAAACTAACATGTAGCACATTAGGCATAATACCTTTACATGTTAATGCAGGGATGTGATTAAATCAGAGATAAGTAGTCAAATCCTGAAAGATCAACCCTGTAATTAGGAAAAGTATATTTCCCCTTAGTCTTTACACATTTGCCCTGGTATAAATATTTGTAGTGGTCACATACTGCTAATCTTTCCCAGTCAAGTGTTTTAAAGATGCTAGGTAAAATGCAGTTGGTAACTCTCTTCCTGAGTTGCTGTTCAGTGGCAATTAAATAAATCAAAGATGCAGATCAAATGAGACAGATACAGGAGTCAATGTAGAACCAAGGCAAAAAGGTAAGCTAAGGAAAGTGGTAGTTCATTCCAGATTCAATTACCAATCAGGTCATATCTCTGTATCACCTCTCACATTCATCCTTTTCTTTCCATTTCCACTGCTTCTTGGACTTTCAACGATCTTTTGCTTGCAACTTTCCAAGGTAGGTTCTCTGCATCCCCTTCCCCCCATCTTTTTCCAATCCATTCTTTAAACTGCCACCAGATAAAGAGAAATATGAGATCCACCTAGTGGCTGCAGAATAAAGACAAAATTCTTTAGCATGACATTAAAGGTCCTCAATCTATCCTCATCCTTCCTTTCCACCACACCCAGCCCTCACTGTCTGTTTCAGTTACACTGGTCTCTTTGTCATCCCTCAGCTGTGTCCTGTACTCAGGTGGTGTTAGGTTTTTGTTAACAGTGTTTCCTCTTTAAACAAATTCTTCCATCATGATCTAAGTTGCTCATAATTTTATTCATCCTGCAAGATCCAGCTTAAATGGCACCTCCTTCAAGAAGCTTTCTTATAACCTATTTCTATTTCTCTATACTCTCATAGCACTTTATTCATACAGCATTTATCAATTCTACTTTGAATTGAAGCTAATTATGTAAAATCAATGTCTATACTAGACTATAAGCAACTGAATACAACGAGTTACATCTCTTAAGCACTTTGTGGCATTTATTTGCTAATGTCTTTTCTATTTCAATAATCCATAAATTTCTTGAGGTCATGATCCACACCTCCCTTTAAAAATATTTTAAATAAAAAATTAAATACATATTTAAAATATAAATATAATACTTAATATAAATCTATGTCAAGGTTCCATTTACCCACTGAATAAACAGAAATTACCTAGAGCTTCCCATATTGGTAGAACAGTACAATAGCTTTTGTGCTCCCCCCATCTCACTCATTCCCTCTCCATCTTCCAGTGATAATCACAGTCTTTATTTCGTGTTTCTTATTCCCTTGTTTTTATGATAGTTCATCCCATATGCATGTATCCCTAAACAACATATTGTTTATTTTTGCACGCTTTTGGTTTCTTATGAACAGAATCATACTGTGTTTACTGTTGCAACTTGTATGTGTTTGTTTTTGTTTTTTTGGTTCAACATTATGCTCCTAAGATTCGCATACACTGATGCGTGTAGCTGTAGTTCATTCATTTTCACTGTCTAAGAGAACCTCCTGCAAAGGAGCTCTGGGAGGCACATATGTGAAAAATGTCCATAGTAACATCCTTTGTAAATGCAAAAACTGCAAATGACCCAAGTGTTCCTTACCAGGAGGCTATGCAAATAAATCATGATATTTTCTACACTTGCACTTACTAATGTGTCTGGCATACAGTAAGCCTCCATGAGTATTTTCTGAATAGATAATGGACTTGAGGAAAGAAATACAACTGATTCACCATGGCCTCCATCTCCGAGCCCAACACATGCTCAGATTTGAGATATTTATACACAAAACCATGTTAGCCCCTGAGGCTGGCACTGGAAAATACTCATAAACTGACAACTCAGATAATCTGCGCTGAGCAAGTGAGAGAACAAAATGGAAACTGTGACGTGGGAATGCCTACCACAAGCTAGGTGGACAGAGTGTTACCTTTGACAGTGTTAATTCTACCTGCTTACTTTTGAGTTCCTACAAACCACTGTGGTTCACAAGTTTCCCTCTCTCCCTCTGCAACCCTCCTTCTCCCCCACCTCCTCTATCTCCTTTGTTACTCCCTTCCTCTGGATGAATCTGCTCTGGTATACCTGGGAAGGATTTAGGGATGGTGGTAAGAATTGACTTTCGAATTTCCCTTCTCTGCCGACCCATCTCAAGCTCTGACTCAGTCCAATGATAATTACATTCTGTTGGGCAATGATTTGTCTCTCACTATGTCACCATTTGAACATTGTATACCCATTTTAAGGCAGTTGAGTTACCCTGCTTATTTCCTTTTTAACATATTTGATGTCAGCTCTTGAGCAAAACCAACCCCCTAGAAAAATGATCACCATCCCAGCATGCTGTTAGTCTATTTCTCATTTTACTGAAATAGAAACTAATCCTCAGGATAACACTGCTGGTAAAGATGCCAGGGAAAACAAATTACACCAAACCAAATGAGTATGTGTTTACCTGCAGCGCTTAGTCAATTACTTTCAAAGAATTGGTATAGAAAATAATGAAAAGGAATTAAAGCCAAGACTTTAAAGACAGTAAAGACTGTCAACTACAGACAAGTTTTTCCATGAATTTGAGTATTATTAACAGAAGTTCATCTCACTTGGAGTTGCCTTCATCATTTTACCATGGTCATAATTTAGACCTGACTACTTAGCCAAAAAAAAAAAAAAAAGGCAGGGGTGCCTGTGTTAAGAAAGGTCGGGAAAAAGTCATTATCCTGACACACTAGATATACAAATAAATGCTACACATCATCCTTTCCTTTACTTCTGCTTCGTCATTAAATCTCCCTCCTCCCTCTTTCCCATTGCTCCACTAGACTCACTTCCTCTTCCACAATTCCCTTGCCTCTCTCTATTTTTTTTTTTTGGCGGTACGCGGGCCTCTCACTGTGTGGCCTCTCCCGTTGCGGAGCACAGGCTCTGGACGCGCAGGCTCAGCGGCCATGGCTCACGGGCCCAGCCGCTCTGCGGCATGTGGGATCTTCCCGGACCGGGGCACGAACCCGTGTCCCCTGCATCGGCAGGCGGACTCTCAACCACTGCGCCACCAGGGAAGCCTCCTTTGCCTCTCTTGATAAAGATCCTTGGAAGGGGTTAAAGAGTGACCGGTCCTTACTCTTTAACTTCAACTTTCCTTTGGGCAAGGCTTTTCCTTTCTAATATGAGTTATGATTTCACTGCAAATAATTCAACTGTTTCTATTACACTCTGGATCTTTCCTAGGGTTGCTATATTTCTTACATGTGCTTTAGCCAATGCACACCCTCTGCTCCCGATATATTGCTACTATATTTGGGTAGGTTCAAAATCCTTCTTCAAACAAAATATATCTGTCATATAAACATTGTCTCCTTCACATACTTCAGTCAAATCTAGTAGCTTCCCTGACCTTTTTGTCTGACTCTCCCAGAAATCCTCCTCATCTAACTCCCTTAGTTAAGCCTGCTAAATGCACGATATCTGGAAATGTCATAACTTACCTTTCTAATTATTTTCTCTCTCAAAGCCTTAGGAAGTAATAAGGGAAATCTTTACTTTGGATTTAATTTCACTCCAAAATGTAGAATTGTGTCATTAGGTAAAAATGACAGGATTCCTGCCCCCCACCCCCCAAAAAAAAAAGGCCAGTCTAATGACAGAGTTCACAACAGCCAAGGTAGGGGCTTTGGATATAATTATTACAGAGACTTTAGGAAAAGAAGGGAAACTAATATTCTGAATAGCTACAGTGAGTCAGGCATTATGTGAGGTGCTTTCACTCATCCTTTTATCTATACGAAAGTTGGGGAAAGTTAATATCAACCTCACTTTACAGATGAGGAGACTAACGCTTAGAAAGGCCTAATACCGGTGTCAGGATTTGAATACAGAGTTTTCTGGTCCTCATGCTCTGAAGCAGGACAAGTTAAATTTGACGGCCTCTTAAGAGGGGTGAAGGCCTGACAACACAACGGCACACAATGCAGGCGGCTGCACAGTCTGCTCCCACATTCTTCCCCACCTTCCTTCCTAGCACTTGCCATAAATCTCCCTTCCCCCAGCCCTAGAGAACATTGTACTGTTCTCTAAAGTGATGTGCTGATGAATGATTCTGTGCCTTCCTGCAGGTTGTTTCCTCTGTCTGAAATGCCCCTGCTTCTTTCTTCATCTACTTATCTCCTATTCCCAGACCCCAGCTCAAGGGTCACCTCCTTCAGGAAGCTTTTCCTCACCTGGTTCCAGTCTGATTTAGATGTTCTTCCTGCATAGCAAGGTACACACCCCTCCAAAGCACTTATCCCACTGGACCATAATTGCTCATTTATTTGATGGTTTCCCCTAGGAAGCTATAAAGTTACTCCTGGAGGGAAGGAGCCACATCTTATTCCACTTTGTATCACTAGCATATAGTGAATGCCTGATGCATCAAGGAAGAAAACTGGGACAACTGGACAGAAATCAGAGAGTAGTCCAACTGGGATACGCATACAGAAAATCTGTAAGAGCTGGACTGTCCATCTCATGAACCAGCGTTCAAGCAGAAGCTAGATAATAACCCATCGTGGGTGGTAAAGAACTCCTCACACCACGTGCGGAGTGGTGCAGGTGAGCTAGCACAGCCATTCTAGCTCAGATGGTCTGTGGTTCCTGACGACTCCTGACCAAGTTGTCTGATGAAGACGAGCTGATGTCTCAGAAGCTACCGTGGCATAATACCAAGAAGACAGGCACAGGAGTCAGAAAACCTGGGTCCTAGCCCTGACTCCATTGTGTGACTTTAGGGAGATACGTCATTTCATCTCACTTTCCCCATTTATAAAATCAAAGGTGAAAAGAGAGTTGGGTAAAGGTGGCCAACTGGATGGCCTCTCAAATGCCTTCCTACACAAAGAAAGGCTTCCTGTTTGTTTTCCCATTATTTGCTGTGTTCTTATGCGACATATTGATACCAGTGCCCAAAGCCCTCTGCCCATCTATCTTGCACCAAAACTTTTTTCTCTGTCTGATGGCTCTTTTTCTAAACAATAAGGTATGATATGCATAGAAAAAATTGAGTAAAACCTACGTATTTTATTTGAGTGCACTGGACAGGATGACTTCTGGAAAAAAAGTTAGTAAAACAAATGAAGGCAGGTCAAATCCAAGTCCAAGGGGAAATTGGTACTGACTTACAAAATTTAATCAGCTGCACTACAGTAGACACTTAGTATTCATGAATTTTACACTTGCATATGTGATGCTGAAGGTACATGATACATGATCATTTGTAATTTTACTGAGAAAGATATTTGACTCCTTGCTCTAAGGCTGATGTCCACAGGAAAAGGTTCATTACCTAGTGACTGATTCATAGGCTCTGTTATTCTTGGCTTTTGTAATGAAAGCAGAAACTTGGGTAAAATGGAACAAACTTTTTTTCTGTCTGAAAATGATCCTGACATGAAAATTAACTGATAGTGTTGGTGAGAGAAGTGAATCAGTCTAAAGAATAGCCAGAAATTAGCTTTATAAATTACTTTAATCCTGAATTTATGGAATCATTACATATCTGGGTTACTTAACTTTTTCAATTATACTTTACATTTTTCAGGGAGAGAAAGGGAGAATTACATGTTATATGGCATTTTTACATTTGGAGATTTGTAACTGCCCTGGGACATATTCCATATGAATGCCAAAGGTCTCCTCTGTGGTATTTAGCCCCTTAAAATGGCAACAGTAAAAAAAAAAAAATTCCCCCCCCAACAATCAACTCAGTTTAGTAAAATGCTACCAGATGTCTTTGAAAATTATTGAGGGAAGGCAGAGTCAGATAAGGCTTAAGTGTTTGTAGGTATCTGAAAAGAACTGAAGATAATCACAAACTAGGGTTCATTATCTACTCAATTTTCTCTCAGGCACAACAACAAAGAAGTTTCAAATGCTTCTTTGCAGAGCTGCACAGGCTCATTCTAAACTGAGTCAACCCTGATTTCTAAGAATATAATTTTGAACCAAATGATTTTCTTGAGTTTTCCACTTTTCCCCCATCAGCTGGCTAAGAGAAGATATCTGGGTTATAACTTCATTTTTAAAGGGAATGAGTTTTTAGAGAACACTTCATCTTGTCAGCATTTTGGATCTAAATTTCCTTCTCATCCTTTCACCCTACAGTATCAGCTTGCATAAGACACAAAGTAAAACGCACAGCTGTGAACATACAAGATGGCTAAGGAGGGCAAAGCAGACCAGTTGCTAATTAGCTCTCCAGACTGGACACTCAAACATAGGAATCATCCTTCTCTCCTACCTGATATTTCTGGAAGAGTTTATGTCAGTAATGGAAAATTTAAATGCTGTCATATAATTCTACCTTTTTTCCCACTCTATCTCTGAACAATGTTCTGGCTGTTAAGATGCATGACCTATTGCAGTGGTTTTCACACTGTGCCCTCAGGAACCCCTGGAGCCAAGGAGAGAGAGGAGGTAGAAGCAGGAGAGGTCCCATGCCCCCTAAATGCATTTTACTACAATTAATCTTTATTATGAGAATGTAAGCTCCATGAAAGCAAGGATATCTACCTGTTTTGTTCACTGACATATTCAACAAAAACTTTTGAATATACAAGTGAAAGGATGGATGAATTGTATGCTTAAGACACCCGGGCACTGTTCTGGTTGGTCTTCACAGCCACCCTCTGAAGCAGGTACAGTGGTTTTCCTCCTTTTACAGATGAAGCACCCAGGCAATGTGGTTTCAGAGTCTCAATTCAATCAAATACTACACCACACTATACAGCCTCCCACGTGGCCCAGCAGCTTTTTCTCATCTACTTCACATAAGCTATTTCCCAGCACTAGACTAAAGAAAGGGTGGGTGGTAGAGAAAAAAATATGCCTCAAAACCATTGTCTTCGAAGTGAGATCCAAAGGCTGCAAGTAACAAATCTCACTCTTGCTCTGTTTTTACCACTACCTTTGGGACTTTAAGCAAGTGGCTGAATTTCTCACTGCTTCAGGTTCCCTCATCTCTCTTCATCATTTATCTTGCAAGGTTACCATACATGAAGTGATTAGAGAATCCTGATGTTGTCAGAAATACAATTTTGCTAACATTGGTTCCAGAACTGTGAAACAAGGGGAAGGACTAGGTGATCACTACACTCCTTCTAAAGTTCAATGCCTCCATGATGAAAAGACTTTGTGCAGGGCTGTCCACATGGTTATTTTATTCTTGAACATCCTTTCTGACTGCGCAAGCCATATGGCTTTTGGTTCAGTTGCCAGGCAGCCTGGCCAAGTTCCTATCAACATGTCAAGCAGATGAGGTGGAGGGGGGAGGAGAAACAGAACCCTGCATGTTGGCTGTGCTGAACACTAAAGAGAAAACAGAGACACAAAATCTTGGGCCAAGGTTTGACCTCAACAGCTGCAAATCCAATCAGCTCAGTGTTTCACTATGTTTCTAGAAACATCCATGGAGGAAAAATCACAGTAGCCTTTAATATATGATAATGCCTCCCATGGGCTTACTTCTGGTATGATGCTTTAAATACGTGACAAAACCCAAAAAGCTACAGTTTCAGATCTTGCCAGAAATTGGGATTTTACTTGAACTGTAAAAGAGTCATGGGGAGCTTACTGGGTAAGACACGAAGTCCTTCTTTATAAGCTCTTATAAAACTAGAAACTGCAGGATTGCTATACAGTTCCTGCTGCTGGCATTGTGTTCAAGAAAATAAAATGGTCCAAAGCCTGTTTTATTTATTTATTTATTCATTTCAATGCAGAGATACTTTTATTTTTAATTTTTAAAAATACATCTTTAATGGAGTATAGCTGCTTCACAATGCTGTGTTAATTTCTGTTGTACAACAAAGAGAATAAGCCATATACATACATATATCCCCATATCCCCTCCCTCTTGAGCCTCCCTCCTACCCTCCCTATCCCACCCCTCTAGGTGGTCACAAAGCACCAAGCTGATCTCCCTGTGCTATGCGGCTGCTTCCCACTAGCTATCTATTTTACATTCGGTAGTGTGTACACGTCAATGCTACTCCCACTTCATCCCAGCTTCCCCGCCCTCCCCACCCGTATCCTCAAGTCCCTTCTCTCTTTGTCTGCGTCTTTATAACTGCCCTGCCACTAGGTCCAGCAGTACCTTTTTTTTAGATTCCATATATATGCATTAGCATATGGTATTTGTTTTTCTCTTTCTGACTTCACTCTGTATGACAGACTCTAGGTCCATCCACCTCACTACAAATAACTCAATTTTGTTTCTTTTTATGGCTGAGTAATATTCCGTTGTATATACGTGCCTCATCTTCTTTATCCATTCATGTGTCGATGGACATTTAGGTTGCTTCCATGTCCTGGCTACTGCAAATAGTGCTGCAATGAACATTGTGGTACATGTCTCTTTCTAAATTACGGTTTTCTCAGGGTATATGCCCAGTAGTGGGATTGCTGGGTCATATGGTAGTTCTATTTTTAGTTTAAGGAACCTCCATACAGTTCTCCACAGTGGCTGTATCAATTTATATTCCCACCAACAGTGCAGGAGGGTTCCCTTTTCTCCACACCCTCTCCAACATTTATTGTTTCTAGATTTTTTGATAATGGCCATTCTGACTGGTGTGAGGTTATACCTCATTGTAGTTTTGATTTGCATTTCTCTAATAATTAGTGATGTTGAGCATCTTTTCCTGTGTCTCTTGGCCATCTGTATGTCTTCTTTGGTGAAATGTCTATTTAGGTCTCCCATTCATTTTATCATTGGGTTGTTTGTTTTTTGATGTTGAGCTCCATGAGCGGTTTGTATATTTTGGAGATAATCCTTTGTCCATTGTTTCATTTGCAAATATCTTCTCCCATTCTGAGGGCTGTGTTTTCATCTTGTTTATGGTTTCCTTTGCTGTGCAAAAGCTTTTAAGTTTAATTAGGTCCCATTTGTTTACTTTTGTTTTTATTTTCATTACTCTAGGAGGTGGGTCAAAAAAGATCTTGCTGTGGTTTATGTCAAAGAGTGTTTTTCCTATGTTTTCCTCTAAGAGTTTTATAGTGTCTGGTCTTACATTTAGATGTTTAAGCCATTTGGAGTTTATTTTTGTGTATGGTGTTAGGGAGTATTGTAATTTCATTCTTCTACATGTGGCTGTCCAGTTTTCCCAGTACCACTTACTGAAGAGGCTGTCTCTTTTCCATTGTATGCTCTTGCCTCCTTTGTCGTAACTTAGGTGACCATATATGCGCTGGTTTATCCCTGGGCTTTTTATCCTGTACCATTGATCTGTATTTCTCTTTTTGTGCCAGTACCATACTCTCTTGAGTACTGTAGTTTTGTAGTATACTTTGAAGTCAGGGAGCCTGATTCTTCCACCTCCATTTTTCTTTCTCAAGATTGTTTTGGTTATTCAGGGTCTTTTGTTCTTCCATACAAATTGCAAAATTTTTTGTTCTAATTCTGTGAAGAATGCCATTGGCAGTTCAATAGGAATTGCAATGAATCTGTAGATTGCTTTGGGTAGTATAGTCATTTTCACAATATTGATTCTTGCACTCCAAGAACACAGTATATTTCTCCACCTGTTTATGTCATCTTTGATTTCTTTCATCAGTGTTTTATAGTTTTCTGAGTACAAGCCTTTTGCCTCCTTGGGTAGGTTTACTCCTAGGTATTTTATTCTTTTTGCTGTTATGGGAAATGGGATCGTTTCCTTAATTTCTCTTTCTGAGTTTTCATTGTTAGTGTATAGGAATGCCAGAGATTTCTGTGCATTAACTTTGTATCCTGCAACTTTACCAAATTCACTGATTAGTTCTAGTCGTTTTCTGGTGGCATCTTCAGGATTTTCTATGTATAGTATCATGTCATCTGCAAACAGTGACAGTTTTACTTCTTCTTTTCCAATTTGTATTCCTTTTATTTCTTTTCTTCTCTGCTGTGGCTAGGTGTTTCAAAACTATGTTGAATAAGAGTGGCGAGAGTGGATATCCTCATCTTGTTCCTGACCTTAGTGGAAATGCTTTCAGTTTTTCACAAAGCTCTGTTTTAAAAACAGGATGGGATTTCCAGTTTCTGGCCCAGCATGTAAGGAGCTTACAGGTCGCCACTCCATCCTAACAACAAGTAAAATGTTGAACAAATGAAAAATCCATGATTCTTCTCAAAACTGTCAGAGAAGTGAGGTCACAGGGCAGACTGCTGCCCCAAAACTGGAGAGACAGTTGCAGAGAATCACAACCTACAGGAAGCAGAAACCTCCACGGGAACCAGTGCTGGCACAGGAAAACCTAAACGGTAATTGACAAATTGCTGGAGGCTCAGTGTGGACAAATCTGAAACTGAAAAACTCCAGGGGACCCAGTGACAGGGGACCCCATACCTTTGTGAGTTTTACCTCCAAGAGCTCTACCAGGTCCTCACAGTGAATACTGGAGAAAAATCCTTTCATGCTTCTGGCAGAGGAAGGGGAAAAGGAACCATTTTGAAAGACACCATGGAATTCTGTTCTTCACAAGGCCTGGCCTTGGGAGAAGCTATTTACCACAGCCTACCCCTGCTGGAGTTTTATCAGAGCCTAAATGCCCTGGGGAAGGGAAATACCCTACTCCATCTTGGCTGAACAATTTAGCCATATTGTCCTACCTGGGAGGGGGGATAAAACTGAGAAGCACTGTGAAGTCCACAGCCCAGGATACATGCTCACCCAAAGACTGAGACCTAACCACAGGGCTACAGAATGCTTCCCAGTCCCTCACACCTTATGAAAGGCCTATTTACAGCAGTTCCTTTTATCCTCTGCATCATGTCTGCCTTTTAACAAAAAATGACAAGGCATAATAGAAAGCAAAAAACACAGTTTGAACAGACTGAACAAGCATGAGAACCAGAATCAGGTATGGTAGCTATATTGGAATTATCAGACAAGGAATTTAAAAATATTGATTAATATGCTAAGGGCTTTAATGGAAAAAGTAGACAACATGTAAGAATAGATGGATAATGTAAGCAGAGAGATAGAAATTCTAAGAAAGAGTCAAAAAGTAATGCTAGAGATGAAACACAATGTAACAAAAATGAAGAATGCCTTTGATGGACACAGCTAAGGAAAAAAAAAATCTCTGAACTTGAGGATATGACAACAGAAACTTCCAAAATGGAAAAGCAAAGGAAAAAAAAAAAGAACAGAATATCCAAGAATTGTGGGGCAACCATAAAAGGTGTAACAAATGTGTAATGGGAACACCAGAAGGAGAAGAGAGAAAGAAACAGAAGCAATCAATACTTGAAGCAATAATGAATGAGAATTTTCCCCAAATTAATGTCAAACATCAAACCACACCTCCAGAAGCTCAAAGAGCCCCAAGCAGGATAAATGCCCAAAAAACTACTCCTAATCATACCATATCTAAGCTTGAGAAAATCAAAGAGAAAGAAAAAATCTTGAAAGAGCCAGAAGAAAAAAGAACCTTACTTATAGAGGAATAGGAAAAAAAAATCATCTGACTTCTCCTCAGAAACCATGCAAGCAAGACAGTGGAGTTGAAATATTTAAAATATTGAGAGAAAAAAAAAATCACCAACCTAGGCTTTCTCAGACAAAGAAAAATTTAGGGAGTGTGTTTCCAGTAGACCCATCTTGCAAAAAATGTTGAAAGAGTCTTCAGAGAAAAGGAAAATGATGTAGGTCAGAAAATTGGATCTACATAAAAAAAGGGAGAGCAACAAGTGAAGGTAAAACTTTTACACTTCTTATTTTTAATTGATTTAACAAACAAAAGTTTGTTCAAAATAATAACAACAATGTAGTCAATTATTTATGCTTATATATAAGTGATGTGAATGACAGCAATTACACAAAGAACAGGGAGGAGAAATCAGGATTATTTTGTTATTATAAGGTACTCATACTATCCATGAAGTGGTACAGAGTTATTTGAAAGTTGACTTGGATTAGTTGTTAAATATATATTGCAAACTCTAGGGCAACCACTAAAAAAAAAGTTTTAAAAGACATATAATTGATATGCTAAGAAAAGAGAGAAAACAGTATCATATAAAATACAGCTTTTTTTATAACTGCCAAAACCTGGAAGCAACCAAGATGCCTTTCAGTAGGTGAGTAGATAAACAAAACTGTGGTACCTCCAGACAATAAAATATTCAGTGCTCAAAAGAAATGAGCTACCAAGCCATGAAAGACATGGGGGAAAGTTAAATGCGTATTATTTACTAAGCGATGAAGCTGATTTGAAAAGGCAACATGATGATTCCAACTATATGACATTCTGGAAAAGGCAAAACTACGGAGACAGTAAAAAGATCAGTTTTGCCAAGGGTTAATGGGGAGGGAAGGATGAATAGGCAGAACACGTAGGGTTTTTAGGGCAGTGAATCTACTCTGTATGATACTATAAGGGTTGATACATGCCATTAAACATCTGTCCAAACCCATAGAATGCACAACACCAAGACTGAATGCTAAGGATGTGTCAGTACAGGTTCACTGACTGTAACAAATGTACCACTGCAGAGGGGGTGTCAGTAGTGAGGTTGTGCTTGTGTGGGGAACCTTCTGCACTTTCTGTACAATTCTGCCATGAACTGAAAACTGCTCTAAAAAATAGTTTGTTTAAAAAAGATGATTTTCAGGAGCATATTCACTAAGCCTTGACAACCATTTTCCTCCTTCTTTCTTCTTCTTCATCACAATGATTATTTTCCTGCATTATTTAGCTATTCTTAGCAAGAAAACAATATATACATACTAAAATGTGAAAAACAGAGGAAAAAAGAAAAATTACCAAGAGTTTTCCAACTACGACTATAATGATGGATTATTTTCTTCTAAGCTTTTTTCTAGGCATAGATTAAAAAACAATCTGCTTAGCTCTGGCTGCTAAAGATCTGGCCCTTGGGGAGATAGACTTTTAGATAAGCCAACACCCCTATAGCCTCCTCACCCTCAACCTCTGCTGCGCCTGAGGTCTGGGGCTCGCTCCGGAATCCGTAACTGCATATGACGGGGCTCTGCCCCTGGTTACAGGGAGGAGAGGTGGGGGGGGTTTATGCAGTCTCTCAAACACTCCTTCTCCTTCAAGCTCCCACGTCAACCCATCCTCCTCAGTACCTGGCTTCTTTAATTTCTGAGCCTTTCCAGAGTTCTGCAGGAAATCTGCTTGCTTCTCTTTGGCAGCCATTGCCGTAGGCACTTAGATCTCACCGAGCCCTACCCTGTGAGTGCAGCCATCTGCCTTCTGTCTTCATTGTTGGTGGACCAGTGTTGTAGATGACTGCTGGTCTCATCAATTCTACTCACTCTTCCCATCATTGTCGGGGGATGGATGATTTTTGAGAGAAGAAAGAGGCTGAAAGGTCTTTATCCCATCATAATTCTTTTTTTTTTTGCGGTACGTGGGCCTCTCACTGTTGTGGCCTCTCCCGTTGCGGAGCACAGGCTCCGGACGCGCAGGCTCAGCGGCCATGGCTCACGGGCCCAGCAGCTCCGCGGCATGTGGGATCTTCCCGGACCGGGGCACGAACCCGTGTCCCCTGCATCGGCAGGCAGACTCTCAACCACTGCACCACCAGGGAAGCCCCCATTATAATTCTTAATCTTATATGATATTCAAGTACTATATTCTCTATATTATTATAGCTTTTTATATATTTCATTGTCTGTTAGGAAGATACCCATTTCAAATATGACTAAATGTTTCTGAAAGTCTTTTTTTTTAAATTATGAATAAGTTGCCAAATAAATGAACTGGAAAAAAGTTCAAAATTCCAAATACCATTTTCATATGTGGAACTTCCTCCATCAGCTCCTAAGATAATGCCAGGCACATAGCTGGTGATCAATACCTGTTGAGTGATTATGAACAAGCTGTCTGGGAAAAGTCAATAGCATAGCAGCATTTATGGAAACCTGGGCTTGTCCCTGAAAATCTGTTGTACTGTGAATTGTTTCAGTCTGACAAGCAAAACAGGTTGGCCTGTGACCACATCTGGTATGTATATGTACCTACTACGATGGGTGTTGGGCCATAAAAAATGAAGCATCTGTAACACAGACTTAGTTCATCTGGAGGGCTCACCACTGGGCTGCTTACTGTGTGACACAGACTTCCTGGGGCCCTCAGATCAGGGGCAGGCATAATTCAAGAATTTCTTCTTAATTAAAACAACAGAGATCAAAGACCTAAACAGAGCGGTAATGACAGACCACTAAATGCAAAGTAAACGCATCATTCCTTGAATAATTCCATTTGTGACTGATTTACCCAAATAGCCATAAGGAGAAATCAAGTTTCAGTGAAATGGTTGGTGTAAGGCAACAGGCAGGAAGAGTGGCATGAATTAACGTCTTCGTATGTCCACTGCTTGTGCACCACTTTGAGGGAATGTTAAATTTTTAAGTATCTACCTTGTGGCTTAAGGGTGTTTCTTAACTTCCCCCAAACCTTGCATCCTGGACCAGTATAGTGCAGTATTTATTCATACCTCTGGGAAACATCTGTGACAAAGTTAATGTTCCCTGAACTCGATAAATGAAAACCCAGATTTCTCTAGCTCCCTAACAGCTTCTATGGATAATGTCACTTCTCCCTCAGTTTATTTCAACACTACTCCAATCTACACACTGCTGTCAGAACAATCTTAGAACACAGTTCTGAGCACGTTAATCCTCCCTTCAGAAATGGCCTCTTTCTGCTTCCCAGCTCCTGGCCTAAAACCTCACCTACTAATACACTCAGATCTCCTCAAAATGAACTACTCTTTATTCCCTGACTAAGCCTGCAACTTTCTCACCTCCGCGCCTTTGCCCATGCTGTGTCTTCTTCCTGAAATGCCCTTCATCAGACAACTGAAATGGCAATCATCCTTCAAGGCCCCCACTCCTTTTTTAAGAAGGAATGGTTAAAACTTTTCATTTTAACAAAACCATTCAGAATTTGCACTACGTTGAAAAAGGATACTATCTAAAACAGAGGGTGAAAGAAGCTCAAGGCCAAATACATTCTGTTACCGAGACATGTTACACAAACCACTCTGGGGCAAAGCAGAAGGTACTGGATTTTGAGGTCAGATACATGTGGGTTTACATCCTGGCTCTGACATCTTTTAATCTAGTGACCTTGTTTAAGTTATTCAACCTTTCTGAAACTGAGCCTTCTCCACTATAGAACAGACATAATGATATCTATGTCACAAGTGGAGATGGTAGACACAAAACACCCATTTCCCATAATTCCAGTGAGTAATTCTGTGCTGCCCGTGTCCCTCCTATGTTGTTACTTTGGGCCTTTTCAGGTCTCTTTCTCTTGCTAGTCACTAAGGGAGGCTTAGTTCCAAGGACTAGTGGAAGATGTCTCCCTAGACTGTTGAGGAAACATTCCCTCTCCGCATCCCTGATCACGAGGGAAGCTGGTAATATTCTACATTAGAAAACTCTGAGACTTCCAGACTTCAGGGATTGCTACTGTGTCCTGTGAAAGCAACCTCTAAAAGCATGCAATTCTGATTGTTTTCTCAGTTAATAATGTGTTACCCTGGTAGTACTATGAAAACTGATCTATTTCCCCCAAAATATAAGTACTTGTGAATTCTCTTCATTAAGTCAGAAGGGGAGGCAAGATAAAATAAAAATAAATCTGCAGAATTTATTTCAACTAATAAATTGAGAGCCTTGGCTGAATTAAAACTAACACAGGGTCACTGTGAAAATTAATCTCAATAATTAATTAATGACTTCAGTAGACAGAACATAAAACATAGCAACAATGTAACAACTGCAACCACTTCTTCCAACAGTAATGATGGGAATATTCTGCCAGAGCTTACAGTACACACGCTTTCAAGGCCTCAGCCAAGACCTCTCTCTACTATGGTCGGGGAAAAGCACAAGCAAAGCTCTCTCGTCTGAATCAGCTGAGCTTCTTAGCCAGGGTATCTGCCTGACCCTGTTCTCCCTGCTGAATTTACCATCCTGTTGTAAATCGGTCAGCACGAACCCAGAAGCATACTCCGTTCATTTACTTAATAGCATACACCTCTTCACAGGGCAAAGGGTTTTGAGGAAATCCAAGCTAACTGAGGAGGGAAAAAGGCCTGAAGTATGGATTCATCTCTGCTGGAGATAAATGGTACCTATCAAATGCATACACAAATCCCCGAATAAATACCAAGAGCATTCCTCTGTGTTGTTTTAAAATTCAGACTACATTAAGAGCAAGGTGACTTAGTTTTCATCACACCACTAAGTCTTCACTCCGTCAGAACGCTATTAGCATTAATGGGAGATTTTATTACCTCTCAAAGTGTGTGTAAAAACCAAGTGTCTCTGAAAAGTATTATTTTGTTGGCGTTTATCATAAGAACTATCAAAACAACATACAAAAATGTCAATGTTTCATTTGAATACCTAGTTGCACCCCAAACTGGCTATTGCACTATTTTAGTTTATACAATCTATTAACAGAACACACACTCTAGTCTGATTAGAATGCATTATCCTTCCTGAGGGAAAACCTGAAGCTACTTTGTGGTAGGCCCTTGGCGTACACAATCCGTGATACTTAAAACGATGCTGTGGAATAGGTTCCACTAACCTCACTTTTCAGAGGAGAAATCTCAAGCTTGGGAAGATTAAGAAACCTGTCCAAGGTGACGTAGCTGGTAAGTGACTACAAGAGATTCAGACTTCAAAGCCCAGCTGAAGTGAGCCATGCGCTGTCCTCTCTGTGTGGTCACCTCCGATCACTGAACCCCTTGCCCTGATGACTGCTGGTCTCACGGGGCCTCGGGGCACCACTGACCCCTCACTTCAACAGACCCGAGTGAGCAGGGGGCACTGATCTGAATGTATTCTGACCCCAGGCCATGTCCTCGAACATCTTAATAAGTCCTGATGTCAGATCGCTTTCTTGTCCTCACCTCTATCTCCTGAAAGCAGAGGTCAAGGAAATCAGATTTCGATTCATTAGCATTATGCTGTATTTTCATTCCACTACTAGGTCACGGGCACTTCAGCTGCTGGGTAAGTCTGGTTGGAGACATGCTTCTGAAGCCATAAGCGTGTTAATGTACATGAAGCTCTACTGTCAACTCCAAAGGGTTCGAGGACAAGGACGAAGTGTTTGATGGCGATGGGATGGTGAGAAGAGCATGGATTTTGGAATCTAACAGTTAGGATCTGCGCCTTCCACCTTACAACCTGGTGATCTCAGGCAAACAGGTTAGCTAACCTCTCAAAGTTCAGTTTCCTCATCTGCACAATGTACAGAATGATGCTTACACTGCAGGCTGTGTTGTTCACCAATATCTGTTGCCTCCTGTTCCCAGGTTCAGGACCCAACTAAGTTTCCAGGGCCAGGCTTGGTCGCGTGGCTAAGCTTCTCCCCAGTGGAATGTAAGTGAAAGCTTGGGGAGCTACTTCTGGGTCTAAGCCTCGAGACTGTGGGCTGGCCCCTCTGTGCTCTCTTTTCTCCTTCTTGGTGGATAGAACCTACGACAAGCCCCTAAGGGATGGTGGAGAAACACCATGGAAGGAACCCGGAGCAGAGCCCCAGCCATCTACTGGTGAGAAACAAACAAGTGTCTATCTCCTTCGAGCTGCTGAATTATTGTTGCGTCCCTTTGTTACAGGAGCCTGGCCTTATGTTAACCAACAGGGTATTACCACCTATCACAACACCTGGCACGAAGCAGGCACTCAATAGATAAGTGATGACACCACTACTACCTTGACTACCACGCAAAGCACCTCACTGCCCACACAGGTTGCGTGGCTCCACGGCTGCAGACCCCACTGCTGCCCTCAGCTACAGGAAGGAAGAGTTGTGAGATGAGGAAAAACAAAGACAAAACTTCCACCTGCAGAGGAAAGAGCTTTAAGTTGTTTTCAAAGTGCACAGCACTGTGATAAAATAGCTATATTCTTTGCTGCTTTTGCTGGGGTGATCATCATGTTTTGGAGGTTACAGCAGGAAAGTCTGCAGACACAGCACTAGAAGGAATTTCAGGAGGCCATATAACTAGGGGTGTCTGTGCTGTGCACAGAGTATTCACGCAATCTACAAATATCCATTAAACACCAAACGGGGCACCAAGTGTTTGCTAAATGATGGAGGAATAGACATTAGTTCCTCCCTCTACTTTCACAAGAGTTTTATCCAAATAAAACCAGGTGAGGGGCTTCCCTGGTGGCGTAGTGGTTGGGAGTCCGCCTGCCGATGCAGGGGGCATGGGTTCATGCCCCAGTCTGGGAAGATCCCACATGCCACGGAGCGGCTGGGCCTGTGAGCCATGGCCGCTGAGCCCACGTGTCCGGAGCCTGTGCTCCGCAGCGGGAGAGGCCACAACAGTGAGAGCCCCATGTACCGCAAAAAAAAAAAAGATATGGTGAAGCCTCAGCCACCAGGACCTCAGAATGTGGCTTTCTTTGGAAACAGGGTCTCTGTGGGTGGGATTAGTTAAGATGAGGTCACACTGGAGTCAGGGAGCCCCTAATGCAATACGAAAGGTGAGCGTTGTAAGAAGGATATATGAAGAGAGATGCAGGGAGAACTCCACATGCAGATGGGGGCAGAGGTTAGACAGATGCATCCACAAGCCAAGAAGCACTAAGGATGGCCCGCCGTCACCAAGAGAGAGGAGTGGGCCAGCCTCCCCCTCAGAACGCTTAGAAGGGGCGAACTCTGCTGACACCGTGATTTCAGACTTCTGTTCTCCAGAGCTGTGAGAAAATAAGCTTCTGTTGTTTTAAGCCACCCAGTTTGTGGTACTTTGTTTTTGTTTTTGTATTTTGCTTTGCAGCTGCAGGAAACTAATACAGTGTCCAAATTCAGATGTCTAAAAAACCTGTGTCAGCCAAACAACACAACTGTGGGCTAGATCCAAGCCCTAGCAGCCAGACTGCCTCTAATTCAGTGCTCACTATCCAAGGGGTAGTCACATTTCTGCTGAAAAACAAAAACACTATTATAAAACTTTTTTTTTTCCCCCGGCCAAAATATTCAGTCTCCGGATATTACAAATCAGCATATGTACTTGTAAAGAGCAGAATTATCTTTCAGGGTTTGGAGGTTAGAAGCATGGGTTCAGACTGCCTCGGTTCATATGCTAGCCCTGCCGCTCACCAGCTGTGGGGTTTGGGCTCTCTGCGCCTCAGTTTCCTCACCTGTACTAAATGGGGATGATACTATAACGTGCCTCACCAATGAGTACACAGGGCACACTGGGCAGCCTTCTGAATGACACAGAGGAAGGAAAACTCAGCGATCCAAGCAGTGCACTTTCTATCACAGGCGGGATCATTTGACTGCATTTTGCTGTGCATTATTTTCTGTTTGCTTTATTGTGAACTTGTCTAGGACAGGGCCTGTGTCTCAGGCATTTTCACCTTCCTTGCATGTATGTGATAGACAGTCAAACGCAGCTGGGGAAGGGCGGCAGGAATTTACTTCATCTCTTTGACCTCTGTGATTGTGAACTCCTTGAGGGCAAAACCTGAGCTTTGTATCATCCACAGTGTCCGGCATCAGCTAAAAGATTACGCACAGAGTAAATGGAAGTCCTTCTGCAGGAGGGATGTCGGTGGCTGGGTCGCTCCGCTCTCCCAAGCTGGAAAGGGAGCCAGAATTAAATGCTTCCTTCCAAGTTCAGTGCTTGGAGCTGAGTTTGCCTATTTCCTTTCTGCTCACCGCACACACGTAACATGTAGAACAAATCAGGGTGATACTTCCTAACTGAGGACTCTGGGAAAACCTATTAAATCCAAGGCAGAGAAAACAATTTCAAAAACATGACAAATGCAGCAGTCAGTAATTGTGCAATAACCAGCAAATGCTGAGAAATGCACTTACTCTATATGGCTGCCTGATGCTGACTGGAGAGATGCCTTACAGTCTGGAAAACAAAAGCCTAGTCCAGACTGTGTGATATGGATGTTGCCCCACCAGATCGCTGGCATTATCTGGACAAACAGCCCATGATACACCAGCCACCTGTTATAAAGTTTTATTGATACTCAGCCCTGCCCATTCGCTTACATGTTGTCTATGGCTGCTTGTTCTAGGACAGAGTAGAATACTTATAACAAAGACCAGAAAGCCTAGAAAGGCCCAGAAAGCCTAAAATATTTACTGCCTGGCTCTTTACAGAAAAGTCTGCCAACCTCTAATCTGAACCATCTTGCTGTGATTATACTAAAATTTAAGCTCTAATAGGACAGAAACCTTGCCTGTCTCACACAGACCTCTATCTCTGATGCTTTGAATACCTGGTTTATAGCAGGTACTCAATAAACCTTTGAGTACAGAGTGAACACTTAAGCCAAATAAATGTTAAGATTCTATGACAGGTAGTAGCAACAACACACCAAGTACTAGTGGGATGCCTACAGGGCCAGGCCAGTGCCCAGAGGCTCTGTCCCCTTGGAGGGGGCAAACCATGAGTATCTTGGTGCAGCAACTGGATGTCCCTTGGTTAACTAAGTACCTAGGAGCCCTCTAGGAGCCCAGGCTGGACAAACAACCAGGATGTAATGATTACAAGAATTTGATAATGCTGGCCTGTCAGGACAGATTAAACCTAACTATGAAGAACCTTTCAAAATCCTTTTTCTATATATATACATTTACATTAGAAATGTTTTAAGGGAATAAACACTTGCAAAGCAGTTCAAATTTAAGGGTTCCCTTACACAGTTGAACCCAAAACAGCTGTCAGAAGCCAAACATTTATAAACACAAACGCTCAAGGTACTGAGAAAAAAAAAAAAAAAAAGACTCTCAGATTTGAAAGAAAAAGCCCAATTTAACCTGCCATAACAAAAGCAAAGAAAGAAACAGAAAAATCAGACATTTCTGAGCAAGATCCTTTAGCGTTAATATTAAAAGCATGTGCAAGTTCTGGCTCCAATAAAATTGTTCATGGTTAGATTCAAAGTAAGAAAGGGTCCTTTAACTTGGAAAATGATCACATGGAACTTGTTCCATAAGGGAAGATTTTGATATTATTTTCCTCTTTCTATTTTTTTCCTCTCACTCAAAGAACTCTTGTTTCCATGCACATCTTCAAGGCAGGCTTGGGTGGAAGACTCTCTCAGTCCTGCCTCCAGGGATTTGGGGCAAAATTCATGGTCACTGGGACCCTAAGCACTGTGGTGTCTTCTTTTTGGGAGGCCTATAGAGCTGTGACTCTCTCCTAATCCAGGCATATTGTCCCTTAAAAATGTTTGGGTAATACTGAATTACTATCTTTGAAGGCATTGGAAGTTTTAATTACTGTTATGATAGGATCACATTTAGATTTAAATAAAAGTGGCATTTGTGGTCTCAGTTTCTGATGAAATATATAACAATCAAAATATCATTCCGAAGGCTGACCTGACATAACAATTAAAGTATAATTTTAAGTTAAATACTGTATCAAAGAAATCTCAATATAACAAATTTTTATAATTTAACTCCCTCCTAAGCCCACTTATTTCATATTTAATTCATACTCCCTATAACAAAAATCCAGGTACTATGGGAAAATGTGCATGGTCCATATAAGCTGTTCTTACAATGTTAAGAAAATTTACTTATTCCACAGGATGAACACAAAATCAGACAAGGATTGACTCACTGGAGTTGCTTTGGGGAGTGTTGTATTCCATTTAGAAGGAGTACAATTTCTTTTGTAGTCATACCATGAGGGATGTGGTCAAGCGTTTCTTCCAACAATCTCTAAAGCGCTGGCGCTCTGTGTGATGGTAGATGATGCCCCAATATGACCCTGCTCCCCTGCTACCAGCTGAGAACACCCGGTACCGAAGATCTAACAGACGTAACTTGTCCCCTCTTCCTTCCTTATCTTATTTTGCCATGACCTTCAGGACACTGTTTTCAGCGGTAGATTTTCAGACTCTCACCCTTAAGGGATTCTGTGCCTAGATTAGAATTAATATAAATGCATTTTCATCAAATGGAAAGAAAATAGCAAAAGAAAAGTAATGGCTAATTACAGCAGATCATTATTTTATCAGGCATGTCAAAATGGTGCTTCTTTGTCAAAGTCCTTCACAATACTGAAAATGGTAAAATGAAAGGACAACCAACCACCTTTTCATGGCCAGCTAAGAAACATATCTGAGATCAAAACTCCAGCATATATGGGTCACCTGGACCCTTGACCAGATACCCACAGTAGATTTTTAAATTGTTCCACTTCTCTTCTTAAAAGAAAGGTTTAAGGTTTGATCATTTCAAACCTTCTGGGTGGGAGTGTTAATAAAATCTAACATCTGTAAATCTCTCATATTGATATGATGGATCCTTGCTCAAGTTTTCTTCCTTATTCTGATTTTGAGTGATGTGACCTTAGCAATCTCCCAAAGTATCCAATGACTAAGACAATGATGTAAAAGCTCCATTGAAATCACAAACAAACAAAAAGCCCCAAACACCTAAAGACATAGTCTCCAAACATAATGGTGTGATGGGACAGTTTTGGTTAGAAGGAATCAGAAACCAGTAAGTAAAATAGCTTGCTCCTGGTGAGAAACGGCCAGGAGAAGGAATGGAATGACACAAAGAATAAAGAGATATTTTAGCTTCAACTTAATCATAAACTAGTTCAACTAGAAGGCAACACTTCCAAAACTTAAAGGTGTATTACATTAGGATGGACTCAATCAAGCTTACTCTCATCCCAGATTCTTTCAGTAGACAAAGCCACTGCCTATTTCTAGAAGGAAACTTATGCCATCAGAAGCAACTTCACAACCATCCAACATGAATCCATTTGCACCTGAACCCTACAGAGGTGCCTCCCCTCCTGTGCAAGGTGTGTGCACCCACCGGGCTCTGGATCCCACCCCTCCTCTCCCTCTAGGACAGGAGTTCTCAAACTTGAATGTGTATCAGAATCACCCGGAGGCTTGTTAAAACTGGCTGCTGGGGCCCAAACCCAGAGTTTCTGATTCAGTAGATGTGAGGTAGGGGCTGAAAATGTGCTTTTCTAACAAATTTCCAGGTGATGTTGACACCGCTGTTCCCAAACCAGACTTTGAACAACACTATTCCAGAACCTGTTACACTGATTATCCTCTCTTCCCAGATGCTTGAAACTCTCCCTCCATATTGCTTTTTTTCAAATATCAAATTTCTCTCATCTTAAAATACAAACAAAAATCCTCCTTGACCTCATCGGGAATGGGAGTAGTATATTTCTCTCTCCTTTCTTACACATCCAAATTCTTAAGAGAATGTTCTCCACATATGACTTTCTTCCTTCCCACTTCTCCTCACTGCTCTGCAACCTGACAGCTGCCCTCTCAAGTTCACTGGACCCGCACAGCCTATAGTCCTGCATGCACTAGAGTTTCCAGGTCGATGGGTGCTTCTTAGCCCCCATCTTACTCAATCTTTCCACGATGTCTGGCTTGCTCACCTGCTCAAATGGCATTCCCTTCTCCCTTGAATTCTGTAACACCTCTCTATTCTGGGTCTCTTACCACCTCTCTTGCTGTCCCTTTTTGGTCTCCTTTTTTAGGAATGTGTCCTTTTTTTTTTTTTTTTTTGCAGTACGCAGGCCTCTCACCGCTGCGGCCTCTCCCGTTGCGGAGCACAGGCTCCGGACGCGCAGGCCCAGAGGCCATGGCCCACAGGCCCAGCCACTCCGCGGCACGTGGGATCCTCCCGGACCAGGGCACGAACCCGTGTCCCCTGCATCGGCAGGCAGACTCTCAACCACTGCGCCACCAGGGAAGCCCCAGGAATGTGTCCTTTTTACCATCCCCTTAAGAGTTGGTAATCCTTTGGGTCCTCTCCTTGGCCCTCCTCTTCTCGCTCTATACATTTTGCCTGAGAATTCTCATCTATGCTTGTATTTCAACTATCATCTATATCCTGATGACTCTCGAATCTAGACCTCTCTCCTCAACTTCAAATACATCGAATAGTCACCAACTAGACAATTCTTTCTATTTGTCCAACAGGCACCTCAAAGACATCAATGCCTTAAAGTGAACCCATTACCTTCAACTTCATTCCTGCTCCCCTTCCTTTATTTTCTCATAACATCCTCCCGCTCCATTACCTAGTCATGCAAGCCAGTCCTTAAGGACAAGCAGGTCCTTATGTCTCATGACCAATCATATCCTAAGCCTGTCCAATCCACCTCCTATCTCAAAACTGGCCATTTGTTCCCATCCCATCACCTCTGCCCCAACTTAGGTCAACATTATCCAGTCTGGACCAATGTAATGTCTACCATTCAGGTCTCCTTATTTCTAAGCTCTCCCCCTCCAGTCTCTACATTGCAAATACAGTGATCTTTCAACCATATCTGATAATCCTCTATGCAAAATTATTCAATGGATTGCATTACCACTGAAATAAAGTGGTTTTTTTGTTTTTTGGGTTTTTTTTGCGGTTCACGGGTCTCTCACTGCTGCGGCCTCTCCCGTTGCAGAGCACAGGCTCCAGACGCACAGGCTCAGCAGCCATGGCTCACAGGCCCAGCCACTCCGCGGCATGTGGGATCTTCCCGGGCCGGGGCATGAACCTGTGTCCCCTGCATCGGCAGGCGGGCTCTCAACCACTGCACCATCAGGGAAGCCCCCCTTCCTCACATTTTAAGCTCTAGCAATACCAAACTATTTAATTACATCTTTGAACGTGTCACATTCTCGCACATCTAAAAACTTCTATATATCTTATTCCCCCTGCCTGGAAAACCACTTGTCCTTAAAATCCCTGCACCAGTACTCTCTCCTTTCCAAAACCTTCCCCAGGCCTCTTGGATTTAGGTCCCTTTCCTGCTCTCTTTCCACGTGGCACCTGCCCTCCACTAAAGCAATGATCTGTTCTTAAGGCTACCACTGCACCAGCCTGTAGGGTTCTCAGAAGTAAATCTTTCAAGCTCCACTGCTGAGGGTAATACCAGGCTCAAAGTATGATCTTTACTAAAAATAAATTTTAACTAACATATCAATGACCCTGAACAAGGGGACATGTTCCTCTGGCAGAGCCACTGAAATACTAAATTTTAGACCACCAATGTCTTGTATTTATTTCACCTCAATCTCAGTGTGTTGATTTCTTGTTCACTTCATTTCTTCAAGGAACTGGGGAAGGAGACACTGAAACTGGATTTGGGGATGGTTAGGAGTCTGTTGAAAGACTTTTTGAAGAGTTTCTCTCATTACAAGAGTTTTTCTCCTCTAGTCATTAGAAGAATGAGGGGAGCTAAGGGAAGCTGGTACTTGGGAATTTTCCATTTTCTGTAAGTACCTGAGTTTGTTTTCTGACATCTGAATCAAAGACAGCCACCTCAGATTACATTTGGGCTGTATGAAACTGGGCTGTTACTCCTGCAGCTGGGCCAAGTATGACAGACTACCTACACAGCCCCTCAGGAAGCCCAACTGCTTTCACACTATTATGAGACCAGAAATAAAATTACAAGAAATTTTAAGGCCAGTCGTAAATGTCCCAATTAACGGACTGAAACCGGTAGCCTCTGGGCACTTTCATGGTCTTCAGTGAAGGCTTTACTGCCCTGAGGAGCCCAACCGTGCACCATCAAAGAAGAATGGACACTCTGCACTCTCCACGCCCAGCTCTTCAGTGTGAGGCACCATACACACCCACAGCAAGGCTGCAGCAGAGCAGCCCGCAGAGAGGGTGAGCTGGGTGCTACCTCCATCCACTCTCAACAGCTACGGTCTTTTTTTTTTTTTTTTTTTTTTTTAATTTATTTTTGGCTGCCTTGGGTCTTCGTTGCTGTGCACGGGTTTTCTCTAGTTGCGGTGCATGGGCTTCTCATTGAGGTGGCCTCCTGCTGCAAAGCACGGGCTCCAGGTGCAGGCCTAAGCAGTTGCGGCACACGGGCTTCAGTAGTTGTGGCGCATGGGCTCAGTTGCTCCGTGGCATGTGGGATCTTCCCGGACCAGGGATTGAACCTGTGTCCCCTGCCTCGGCAGGTAGATTCTCAACCACTGCGCCACCAGGGAAACCCAACAGTTACGGTCTTGCCTTACGGACATTTTAAAGAAAATCCATTCAGATGGGCACAGCAAGCAAACATGGATTTGAGGATCAAGGAACAAACATAAATAGAACTAAATGAACACACTTGCGTTTTATGTAAATGTCAATGCACACGTTGTGGGGTAAGGTGACTCTGCTGACTCTGCTGGAGAGGACACCTCATTCTCATTTTGAGTTAGTCGTCACTGCAGCTGCAGAGGAAAATGCTGACAGGTCTACACTAGAGAAAGTGGATCACAGCAGCCTTGGAAACAACCTACTTTTATGATGAAACCAACTCTCATATTATGCCTCCAAACACAGCTGAGGCCTGAAAGTAAGCAGAAGAGTATCCAAAAAATCTTGAAGAATCCAGATGTTCCTGTAATCGTCCACTGATAAATTTCCAACAGAAGAGAACTTACACAAGGATGGGAAATTCCCAGATGTTTAAGATCCAGAGGATATTTGCACGGAGAGAAATTTCGCACTCAGACCACAGGAAGTCACAGTCCTACTGTTTGCTGATGTGGTCAGACATCTAGAATTTTGTGCTAGCTTCGACGCCCACGCTGCTACCCACGTTCTAAAGAAAGGGGAAGGGATCATATTTTAAGAGAAAAATTAAAATGCGCCAAAAATTAGGGGTGAAAGATAGGGATCTTGAAAATACATCGTTAAAAAGAGCTGAAGGAAGCAGGGGAGTTTAATAATTATTGATAACTAGTAATATCCGCTGAACCCTTTCTGTGTGCCAGCACTGTGCTAAGAAATGTCATGTGTTTTTTAAACTTATTCCTTGAAACAAATTTTTAAAATATCGGCTGCATTATTATTCCCACTTTACAAATAAGAAAACTAAGCCTTAGGGATAATAAGAAACTTGCCCAAAATATATGACTTAGAAACAATGGAGAGGGGATATGAACTCAGTCTTTCTGATTCCAAAGCCCCAGCTCTGAAGCACCACATGAGAACCTGAAGAAGCAAATGGCCATGGGAGACGGGACAGCAGTCTTAATATTTGAAGACATGTGATATGGAAGAGAGAAGAAATTGGTTGTGTTCCAAAGTAGGGGTTCCCAAACCTGTCTGTGCCAGAGAATCACCTCTGGAACTTAAAAAAAAAAAAAAAAAAATTCTAAGGTCTCACCACCAGACTCTAATTCAGTTGAGCTGGCATAGAGGCCAGGGAACTGTATTTTTATAACGCTGTCCCCAAAGGACTCCAACGCTCTGCTGGGCCTGAGAACTACTGCTCTGGACCTCAGAACTGGAATAAATGCAGAGGGGTTACCAAGAGGCAGGTTTGGCTTTACATTATTACATAGACCATCCAAACCAAATCTCACTCACACACCAGCCTTAAGAACCAGAGCCTCCCCAACATGGTAGCAGCTACCTCCTAGGGGATCATGACATATGGAAAAGAGTTCAATCCCTGCAAACACACACGGCTGGCTCCACTCCTGCTTCAGCTGTTTTCTAGGCGTGCAGTGGTCAAGTTATTTTCTCTCTCTGAGTCTGTTCTCTCAACTGGAAATTACAGAATATGACTTACCTCAAAAAAGTCTTGTTACAAATTAGAGACAATTAGGTACACTTCCAAGCACTGTGGTTGGCCTGAGGTAGGTGCTCAATAATGACACTCTTTATCTCTCATGAGCAAGTGACGCCTCGGCCCACCTGACACGTAGCCACCCCCGCTGGCTGCTGCAGGGGCCTCTGTCAGCATCCATTCCCCTTATCCCCACCACCACCCTTCCCGCGTGGGATGCAACGGAAGGGGCTCCAGCCTCAGTTTACTGTGGGCCCTGGTTGGCCCAATCCAATCAGTCGACACCTGGCCCCCTTGCCACAGCGATAGGCAATAAGAAGCCTAAACCAATCAGCAGATGGTGTTCCTCTGGCCACAGAGGCTGGTTTGGAAGGGAGGCTGCGTATATGCCCTAAATGAGGCCCATCAGAATGAACCCAAAGGCTTTTGTTTGAGAGAAGGAGGAGTACTTCCTCTCCCAGATTGTGGGGTATGCCAACACGAGACCTGACACTCAGCAGCTGTTTTGTTACCAAGAGCCTTTATCAAATGATATCTAAACCTGAGCTAACTTTGTATTTTTTGAGATCTGTGTACCAATAAATTCCCTTTTACAGTTTGAGCTGGTTTGAGGTTCTTTTTCTATTACTAAGACTGCAAACATTATTACTTATCCAGAATCACCTGCAGGGGAGTGGTGAGATAGAACCACTTGGATCATTTCTAACTTTATGATTCCATGACTACTTAGACTATTTACATAATTAGTGCCTGTCGTAAAATTCACAACACTTATGATGACTGGTTTCTGCAGCCTGGAGTGCCCTGCCCCCCTTCTCCTCCTAAAAATTCCTCCCCATCTTTTAGGGCCCAATTTAAGTGTGACCATTGCCCCAAGGCCTTTAAGAGAAACACTCTTCCTGTGTACGCCCACAAGCACTTTACTGTTCCTCTTTTATCCCTAATTTCGCTGTTAATTTTCCTCATGCTGATCTCCCCCTAAATGTAGGTGGCGAGCACCTTGGGGACGTCATCTCCAGGCATTATCTGCTTACAGGCAAACTGTGCAGCAAATAGCACAAATCTAGCTTACTGTGTGTGTTCGATGCCAGTACAGGGCTGGACCTGCAGAAGGCAGGCAATAAATTACTGCTGATTCATTAAATGCCAGATGACTGGTTAGCTGGATACAGGAGAGGGGAAAAAACGGTGAAGGTTTCTGCCCTAGCCTTCTAGACGCCTTGCCTTGTGCCTTGAAGGAATCAAAGAGAAACATTTTCTACCTTGCACTGCCAATTTCCAATTACAAGTGTCCCCCCAACCCAAGCTTACAGGTCAATTTAGGTGTGATAGGGTTGTGCTGATAGATGTGGTTCATAGTCTTTTCCAACCTTATTAAACTTAATCAGAGCTTAACATGTACAATAAAGGCAAAAAACTCAAATCTTACAGGTACCTTGCCTTAAGGTATGAAAATGCAGTTTTCAAAGATAAAATATTATAGATGCCAAATAAAAGACATCTATTCAGTGATGTCTGACAGACGTGACGAAACTATCACCTCTTCTGTAAACTGTAAACATCACAACTCTAAATTCTAATATCATCCTGTATTACCTATGTGGGGAGATGCTTCTCCTACATTCATTGTATTTAAATGAGAGAAGTGTTAAGAGAGAACTCTCTCGTAGTCATAGTCCTGATTCAGTGTGGTCCAGGTCACTGGACCTTACGTGAAATCTGGATCTGACATGGTTTCAAAGGGTTATAATCAGGAAGGAAACATGCAACAGAAAGCGGGAGTAGATCTGTTAATCCAACACTCCATCACATCCTCAGTGACTGGGAGATTTCCTGCAATTCAGATTCTTTATTGGCATGGATCATCTTGGTCTGGAGGAATGCGGCTATAATCTAAGGAACGAGAGTGGTCTTTAGGAGCTGGAAAAGGCAAGGAAGCAGATTCTTCCCTAGAGTCTCCAGAAAGGAACCCAGCCCTGCCTACACCTTGATTTTTAGCCCAGTGTAACTTGTATCAAACTTCTGACCTACAGAACCATAAAATTACAAATGTGTGGTGTTTAAAGCTACTGGGTCAGTGGTAACTTGTTATGACAGTATTAGAACACTAACACTTTGACTTTTCTATACAGGTGATTGCTACCTCTTTGGTATTTATAGCAGCTCCTTTCCAAATTGAGTGCTACTGTTTAAAATAAACTGTTAAGTTTCTCAAACATAGAGCATGGTAGTAAGTCATAATCAGAAGTTGAAGTTAGATTAGGAAAAAGAAAATATTGGTAAAATGTATCAAGGATCCAAACAAGAGGAAAATTCAGATAGGTGCCCAGATCTGAGTATCAAACATTCCTCTCATATTTACAAAACATACTTAAACAAGTAGATACTTTAACTTAAATGCCTTTTTCTCTTTATGTGGACAAAATGTATTAATTCATTAATTCAACACGTCATTTACAGAGTCCCTTGCATGTACCGGGTGCTGTGAATGTCAGAGTCCTGAGGATATTCTACCTTCAAGATTCTTGCAATATATGTGAGCAAGGGCAAGCACAGAAATAAATTCTTCACGTCTTAGCTCATCAACAGTAAAACAGGAAATAGGGGTAGAATCACACTTAAAAGTTATGTCATTACAGACAAGCAAATTGAGAGCACGGCCATGTGTATTTGTGACCTACTGCTACAGCTTAAAGCAACAAACGTTATTCCACAGTTTTGAGGCTCAGGAATCTGGATGTGGCTTAGTTAGCTGCGGCTCAGGGCGTCTCGTGAGGTTGTAGTCAGGCTGTCAGCAGGGACCACAGTCAATTCAAGGATGGACGAAGGCTGGAGGGTCCACTCGCAAGCTCACTCGCGTGGTGGCAGGCAGGCCTCAGGTGCTCCCTGGCTGTTTGCCAGAGGCTTAGTTACTGGTAATGCGGCCTCTCCGTATGGCTGCTACAAGAAGGCAGGAGGCTTCTCCCCAAGCGAGGGACCCAAGAAAGAGAAGGAGCAAAACAGAAGCCAAGGTCTTTAACAACCTAATCTCAGAAATGGCATACCATCTGTCATGCCATATTCTATTGGTCACACAGACCAACTCCAGTCCAAGGTGGGAGGGGATTCTACACAAAGATGTGAACATCTGGAGGCAGGAATCATCGGGGGCCTCGTTGGAGGCTGGTTGTCACACCGTGTTCTTCCAAAACATTTCAACAAAGGAAGCCAAAGAGCATAACAAGCATGGCTCTAGAATGTGGTCACGAGGTCTGGAGCAGTCATGGGTCTGCTACTCTTCAGTATGTGTGACCCACCAAGGCTCAGTCTCCATAACTGTAAAATGTGAATGGAGTCCCAAGTATTAATAACACTGGGTGGTAGTTGGACTGCTGTTCCTGCCACTTTACATTTATTGAGTGTCTATCACGTGCCAGACACAGTTGGAAGCATCACACCCTTATTAACTCATTTTCTCCTCACTACACCCCTATGAGGTGAGCACAGTTTTGACCCCCAAGTGACAGCTGAGGAGACTGAAGCCCAGACAGGTTCATCCACTTGCCCAAAGCTGTATCACTAGGAAGAGGCAGTCAGGATTTGAACCTAGGTGCTTTAGTACCTGAATCCATGTTCTAAGTCACTGTACTCTACTGGTTCTCTAACAGAGAGTATGGAAACAATGCAAGTAAATACACTACTTATAAAACATTAGCAGTGCTAAAACTGAAAAAAAGAAATCACACTTTAAAATTTGGTTCAGAAATAGGCAGTATGATTCCAGTTATATGAGGGACCTAGAGTAGTCAAATTCATAAAGGCAGGAAGTAGGAGAGTGGACGCCAGGGGCTGGGGGACGGAGGGA
Source organism: Mesoplodon densirostris (assembly GCF_025265405.1). Lineage (NCBI taxonomy): Eukaryota > Metazoa > Chordata > Mammalia > Artiodactyla > Ziphiidae > Mesoplodon > Mesoplodon densirostris. The sequence continues at coordinate 125,616,631 of NC_082662.1, read as the reverse complement.
TGGGCAGTTACTGTTTAATGGGTATAGAGTTTCAGTCTGAGAAGCTGAAAAAGTTCTGGAGCTTGATAGTGGTGATAGTTGCACAACACTGTGAATATACCTAATGACACAGAATTGTATACTTTAAAATGGTAAAGCCTACGTTATGTATATTTTACCACAATTAAAAAAACAGACATTAAACTCAGTATCTGATATTCCATTCAGAAACTCACACAAAATGAAGAATCCTACATATTTAAGCACTTTAGATGCTTAGAAAATAGTTTAGTTGTAAAGCATGGAAAAGAAGCCAGAGGATTTGTCTGTTCTGGTTGGTTCAGCATCTTTCTTCCACCCTCTTCTGGCTGCTCTTTCCCTCACACAAAATAAAATGTTAGAATAGTTTCCTTTACGCTTACATCTCCCAAGTTGTATAAGCAGCAACTTTAAAGTGAAAAGTGCAGCTCAATCCTAAACCCAGGAAAAATCTGCCCACACTATTAAGTGCTTCATAGCCTATACTTTAGGAACTACTCTGTGATTATCATTATTTACACTCTTCCCCAGATATCTCCTGTGTGTTTCAAGAGTCAGAGACTGGCCCAACAAACTGAAAGCACCGGAGTCAGGAGAGAGGGAGCTGGGAACTTGGGGGAAAAGATGCACAACAACAAACGGGCATGTGGCAGTCAGGGTTTCTTACTAAACTCCTGTTGCGGATGTGTTGGCTCATCAGAGGGGACACGGGAAGGTTACTTTCTTCCCGGGTTGGCCCCTTGGATTAATGTTCTTCCCTCATCCTCATCCTCTGGCAGAGACACTTTCTCCTGGTGCATCTGGGAGCCCGGGGCTCACAGCCCAGGGCTTTGGCTACTTCCTCACCACCATGGTTGTCCTCCACGTTTGGGCAGGAGTTATACTTCCATGAGGTATCTCAGGTCTCATTTCAGAAACAGGGAAGACCCTAGTCATAAATGAAGTTTTATGCCCTTAGTTAAGAACACAAATTTGTTATTCACCAATCACTTCCCCTTATTATCCATCCATAGGCAGATCACAATATTTGGTGGTATGGAGTGAGATAAAGTAAAAGATATAGAAAATTTAAAAAAAAGAAGAAGATACTGTAAAAAGGACACAGTTTGTGAAACCCAACCTCCAAAAAAAACTAAATTCTTAAAAAATACAAATAAACAAATAAGTAAAACAAAGTATATCATTTACCTGAATGTTTCTGATGCCCACTTACCACACTAACTTTTGTGCTTGTGAACGCTACACATTGAAGGTGGCTTCGTAACCCTCAGGACAGCCTGAGAAGCCCTGAGCTGCAGAAAGGTCACTGCCAACTCCTTTACTGTCCCTGTGATTTCCGCTCGCGTGACAGTGTGTTACCTAAGCCTGTTTACGCACCTGAACAGAGGCGAAAACAGTAACAAACTCAGAGCCACTCTGAGCATTAAATAGATGATTTATGCCAACAAGTTTGGTAAACCTTTACAGGTTAGGCAGATAGGAACTGTGGGGCTGGATGACATTTCGAGGCAGTAATCTATACTCTTTCTTTTTCTCCCAGGGAGCAGACTCTGCCCAGGGCCTCAGTGGAGGCGCTGGGGCTGAGGGGGGCCAGGAGGTCTAAATGAACAGGGGCCTGGGCCCCGATTCTTGGTAGCGCTGACACCCTGGCAGCACAACTTCCCCAGGAGTAGGAAATGGGTAAATAGAGCCACATGCAACTTCACGTGAGCTTCCTGAGTCCTCTGTGCGGCGAGGAAGCAGCAGAGAGCTGCCAGCCCTGCAGCAGAGACGGCCGCGGAAAGACCCAAGCCCCCAATGGCTTGGTCCTGGGGTCACCCCGGGACCTCGGGAGGGAGGCTGTTTTCCACCACACCAGTGGAAAGAGGAATCTGAGCCAGAAATTGGGCAGCTTTAGAGAAAAAGTTTTAAGTGTTATTTCTTGCACGCTGTAGTTTTTGGACTGAGACTATATTCATTACAATGTCTAATTTCCAACACCTAATATTTTTCTGTCAGTTAACAATGCTCAATGTAATGAACTGTTAATAAATTTTCTTGCTTTATATATATATATATATATATATATATATATAAAAGACATCTTGTCTGACTAAAAAGAACATACGCATTATACTGCTTTAATGAAAAGAGCACTAGCAGGGCATATTCTGAAATGATTTTCTACATGCTGCAAGGTACACAGAAGATGCTCAATGAAAACCTGCTGGCTGATTGGTGACGAACCATTCAGAGCCGCTCCTAACTTCTCCAGATACTTGAGATCAATAGCACAAACCTGCCAACCAGGTGGCTGGAATGAGGGATGTGGGGTGTTGTGATGAATGGAACTTTTCTCTATGTAATGCTTATGGGTTTGCATAGAATAGAACTCATGTTATGGACATTACTCTAAACACTGTGATCTAACCACTTGAGAATGGAACAAATAGATAAATCCATGTGGGCAAGACCTTGTCTATCTAGTTACCTAATGCATTCACAGGGTCCAGAAGAGTGCTAGGCACATAGTAGGAATTCAGTAAATACCTGACACATTTTGACAGACAGTCAGAAGACACAAGACCGCTACCTCCAAGTATGAAATATATATATATATATATATATATATATATATATATATATATATATATTTCTAAAATATAAATATATAAGGTAGGGGTAGCTTAAATATAGCCAAACCCAGGATTCAAGAGTCCAACAAAATCATGAATAGCACTCAGAACAAGAGCTGGGTGGTTTTCCAGTATCCCCATCCAAACTGGGGACACCTCCCGAGACACAGAAAGCTCAAAGCCTGTGGTTGGGGGGCAGAGAGGGTAGAGGGAAGAGCTATTTATCAGCCCCAGGTTTCAACTTCCTTCAGCTCTTTCCTATTGTTTAGCAAGATGCCTCTGTGCTTTGGCTGAAGCAGTCTGCCCCAGATACTGAAGCCCTAACATGACCTACATTCCAGAAGAGTTCTGATTTATGAATTGGCACTGAGACTACATCAGTTGGTGCAGACCGCCAGGGCGTCTGTTTTGGGAAGATGTATACACGGAGTGGTTTTTCACGGGTACAGTCAGCTCTGGCTCTCGGGGCTTCTGAACTCAGTTCAGGGCATGGAGTTTAATCAAAGAAATGACAAAACTGGCCCAACACAACGAGACATTTAGTGAATTTACTTAACGGTGCCAAATATGGGGAGCCCCCTTTAAATGGAATAGCACAAGGAACGGGAAGAGAAAGATTGATTTGTTACAAGACATCTCAGAGCAACTGAGTCACCTGAGTGCTAATCAAAGGCAACTGGAAATGTCACTGCTGGGGGGGTGGATCCCTGGAAAACTGACTTCCCTGTGAAATCAGAAGTGTGAGCATCTTTCTTTCGGCTGGAATTTACTGAGCTTATGCTTTGTGCTGTAAGACATAGAAGACTCCATCTCTCCTCAAGAACCTGTTGAGAGATATTAACAACTAACATTTTTGGTAAGCAATGCACTACCATCTCACATGATCTTATTCAATCTTAGCCGTGAATCAGTAGCGACAGGGATTATTTTCCCTGAGAAAAACTGAGACATGGGCTGGGGCAGGGCAGGCAGCGTGGCAAGGAACTCTCTCCAGGTCACTTAGCTATGCAAATGGTGCGTCATAAGCAAGGGCTGCAGGCCACACTCCTGATTCCCAGCCCCTTCCCAGAACCACAGAGCATCCAGCAGCACCAGGAAAACCATACCCAACTCAAGGCAGCTGGGGTATGTGAGGACACAGGAGGAAGCACAAAGGCAACAGGTGAGGATGAGGGCCTTGCAGTCAGGGAGTGAACAGAAGTGCTGCGAGTTGGACTAGCCACTGTGAGGTGCATCTCCAAGCCCTCAGCTGCCCTGAAGAGATAAGAGCTTTCTCTGGCAGGTGCTCAGACAAGAGGTCATGCGTAGGCACCATTCTGGCAACGCCCAGACAAACCAACCTCTCTCTGATCCCAGTGGAAAGGCTGGACAATAACATAGTCTGTAGGCAAGGAAATGCAAAGCGTGGCATTCCTCCAGGGAAAATGCTATGCTGGACCTAGGCCAGGGCTGCCAATACCTGTGAGCGAGTGAATTCCAAAACGTACAGTCACTGGCTGGCTCCTCTGAGGCTCGGCTCACAGTATTTCTTCAAAAGAGAAATGAAGAAGAGAAGGTATCTTTCTGCTAAGAGCCCCACTTAGGTAACATCCACCCTCTCCTAACTGCCTTTTGGGAGGGTATGGGGATCATTAACCCTCGATAAAAAGTACAATGAAACGTTCTTTTCTGAACTCTCACTGTTTTGAGACCTGATAGCTCTTATCAGGACATGATTCTTGTTGAATAAATAATTGTAAGTCAGGGACCTAACCATGGACTCATGTCTGAAATATAGTTTGATGTTTTCAATTTTTATGCTAAATTAGTTTCATTTTATTTAAGAGCTATAATTTTAGTAAGGGACTATATGACAACCACAATGAGATAGCACTTCATACTTATTAGGATGGCTGTAAGAAAGAAAGAGACACAGAGAGAGAGAGACAGAGGGGGGGAAGGAAGGGAGGGAGGAAGGAAGGAAGGAAGGAAGGGAGGAAGGGAGGGAGGGAGGGAGGAAGGAAGGGGAAAAAGAAAAGAAAAAGAAAGAAGAGGAAAGAAAAAGAAATATTGGTGAAAGGATGGCCTGGAGACACCATTTGCACATGTGTATTACTGAATAGTGAAGCCAGCAGCCCCAAGAAGGGCAGGAGAACTGGCTGCCTGGCAGCTGGGTGTGGGGACTAGGCATGCCTCGGAGAGGTTGTGGGTTTGGTTTCAGACCATGGCAACAAAGTGGATATTACAATAAAGAGAGTCACATGAATCTTTTGGTTTCCCAGTGCATGTAAAAGGGTCTTGGTGCTCCAGCAGGGTGTCAGGCCTGAGCCTCTGAGGTGGGAGAGCCGAGTCTAGGACATTGGTCCACCAGAGACCTCCCGGCTCCACGTAATATCAATTGGTGAGAGCTCTCCCATACAGCTCCATCTCAACACTAAGACCGAGCTCCACCCAATGGCCAGCAAGCTCCAGTGGTGGATGCCCCATGCCAAACAACTAGCAAGACAGGAACACAAACCGACCCATTAGTAGAGAGGCTGCCTAAAGTCATACTAAGTTCACAGACACACCAAAACACACCACCGGACGTGGCCCTGACCACCAGAAAGACAAGAACCAGCCCCACCCACCAGAACACAGGAATCAGTCCCCTCCACCAGGAAGCCTACACAAAACACCCAACTAACCTCACCCAAACTGGGGACAGACACCAAAAACAACAGGAACTACGAACCTGCAGCCTGTGAAAAGGAGACCCAAACACAGTAAGTTAAAATGAGAAGACAGAGAAGTATGCAGCAGATGAAGGAGCAAGGTAAAAACCCGCCAGACCAAACAAATGAAGAAGAAATAGGCAGTCTACCTGAAAAAGAATTCAGAGTAATGATAGTAAAGATGATCCAAAATCTTGGAAATAGAATGGAGAAAATAAAAGAAATGTTTAACAAGGACCTAGAAAACTAATGAGTAAACAAACAATAATGAACAACAAAATAAATGAAATTAAAAATTCTCTAGAAGGAATCAATAGCCGAATAACTGAAGCAGAAGAACAGATAAGTGACCTGGAAGGTAAAACAGTGGAAATAACTGCCACAGAGCAGAATAAAGAAAAAAGAATGAAAAGAATTGAAGACAGACTCAGAGATCTCTGGGACAACATTAAACACAATAACATTTGAATAATAGGCATCCCAAAAGAAGAAGAGAGAGAGAAAGGACCCAAGAAATTGTTTGAAGAGATTATAGTTGACAAATTCCCCAACATGGGAAAAGAAATAGTCAGTCAAGTACAGGAAGCACAGAGAGTCCCATACAGGATAAATCCGGGGAACATGACAAGATACATATGAATCAAACTATCAAAAATTAAATACAAAGAAAAAATACTAAAAGTAGCAAAAATATTAAAAACACAAGGGAATCCCCATAAGATTAACAGCTGATCTTTCAGCAGAAATTCTACAAGCCAGAAGAGAGTGGCAGGACATATTTAAAGAGATGAAAGGGAAAAACCTACAACTAAGATTGCCCTGCCCAGCAAGGATCTCATTCAGATTCGACGGAGAAATTAAAATCTTTACAGACAAGCAAAAGTTAAGAGAATTCAGCACCACCAAACCAGCTTTACAACAAATGCTAAAGGAACTTCTCTAGGCAGGAAACACAAGAGAAGGAAAAGACATAAAAGAAAAACCTAAAACAATTAAGAAAATGGTAATAGGAACATACATATAGATAATTACCTTAAATGTAAATGGATTAAATGCTACAACCAAAAGACACAGACAGGCTAAATGGATACAAAAATAAGACCTGTATATATGCTGTCTACAAGAGACGCACTTCAGACCTAGGGACACATTCAGACTGAAAGGGAGGGGATGGAAAAAGATATTCCATGCAAATGGAAATCAAAAGAAAGCTGGAGTAGCAATTCTCATATCAGACAAAATAGACTTTAAAATAAAGACTATTACAAGAGACAAAGAAGGACACTACATAATGATCAAGGGATCAATTCAAGAAGAAGATATAAAAATTGTAAATATTTATGCATCGAACATAGGAGTACCTCAATACATAAGGCAAATGCTAACAGCCATAAAAGGAGAAATCGACAATAACACACTAATAGTAGGGGACTTAAATACCCCACTTTCACCAATGAACAGATCATCCAAAATGAAAATACATACGGAAGGAAAGCTTTAAATGACACATTAGACCAGAAGGACTTAATTGATATTTATAAGACATTCCATCCAAAAACAAGAGAATACACTTTCTTCTCAAATGTTCATGGAACACTCCCCAGGATAGATCATATCTTGGGTCACAAATCAAGCCTCGGTAAAATTAAGAAAATTGAAATCGTATCAAGTATCTTTTCCGACCACAATGCTATGAGACTAGATATCAATTACAGGGAAAAAAACTGTAAAAAATACAAACACATGAGGCTAAACAGTACACTACTAAATAACCAAGAGATCACTGAAGAAATCAAAGAGGAAATCAAAAAATACCTAGAAACAAATAACAATGAAAACACGATGACCCAAAACCTATGGGATGCAACAAAAGCAGTTCTAAGAGGGAAGTTTATAGCAATACAATCCTATCTCAAGAAACAAGAAACATCTCAAATAAACAACCTAACCTTACACCTAAAGCAATTAGAGAAAGAAGAGCAAAAAAACCCCCAAGTTAGCAGAAGGAAAGAAATCATAAAGATCAGATCAGAAATAAATGAAAAAGAAATGAAAGAAACAATAGCAAAGATCAATAAAACTAAAAGCTGGTTCTTTGAGAAGATAAACATAATTGATAAACCATTAGCCAGACTCATCAAGAGAAAAAGGGAGAAGACTCACATCAACAGAATTAGAAATGAAAAAGGAGAAGTAACAACTGACACTGCAGAAGTACAAAGGATCATGAGAGATTACTACAAGCAACAATATGTCAATAAAATGGGACAACCATGAAGAAATGGACAAATTCTTAGAAAAGCACAACCTTCCAAGACTGAACCAGGAAGAAATAGAATATATAAACAGTCCAGTCACAAGAACTGAAATTGAAACCGTGATTAAAAATCTTCCAACAAACAAAAGCCCAGGGCCAGATGGCTTCACAGGCAAATTCAATCAAACACTTAGAGAAGAGCTAACACCCATCCTGCTCAAACTCTTCCAAAATACAGCAGAGGGAGGAACACTCCCAAACTCATTCTACGAGGCCACCATCACCCTGATACCAAAACCAGAGAAAGATGTCACAAAAAAAGAAAACTACAGGCCAATATCTCTGATGAACATAGATGCAAAAATCCTCAACAAAATACTAGCAAACCAAATCCAACAGCACATTAAAAGGATCATACACCATGATCAAGTGAGGTTTATCCCATGAATGCAAGGATTCTTCAATACATGCAAATCAATCAATGTGATACACCATATTAACAAATTGAAGAATAAAAACCATATGATCATCTCAATAGATGCAGAAAAAGCTTTTGACAAAATTCAACACCCATTTATGATAAAAACTCTCCAGAAAGTAGGCATAGAGCAAACCTACCTCAACATAATAAAGGCCATATATGACAAACCCACAGCAAACATCGTTCTCAATGGTGAAAAACTGAAACTATTTCCACTAAGATCAGGAACAAGACAAGGCTGCCAACTCTCACCACTATTATTCAACGTAGTTTTGGAAGTTTTAATGACATCAATTAGAGAAGAAAAAGAAATAAAAGTAATTCAAATCGGAAAAGAAGTAAAACTGTCATTGTTTGTAGATGACATGATACTATACATAGAGAATCCTAAAGATGCTACCAGGAAACTACTAGAGCTAATCAATGAATTTGGTAGAGTAGCAAGGTACAAAATTAATGCACAGAAATCTCTTGAATCCCTATACATTTATGCTGAAAGTCTGAAAGAAAAATTAAGGAAACACTCCCATTTACCACTGAACAAAAAGAATAAAATACCTAGGAATAAACTACCTAAGGAGACAAAAGACCTGTATGCAGAAAACTATAATACACTGATGAAAGAAATTAAAGATGATACAAACAGATGGAGAGATATACCATGTTCTTGGATGGTTAGAATCAACATTGTGAAAATGACTATACTACCCAAAGCAATCTACAGATTCAATGCAATCTCTATCAAACTACCAATGGCGTTTTTCACAGAACTAGAACAAAAAGTTTCACAATTTGTATGGAAACACAAAAGATCCCTAATAGCCAAAACACTCTTGAGAAAGAAAAATGTAGCTGGAGGAATCAGGCTTCCTGACTTCAAACTATACTACAAAGCTACAGTCATCAAGACAGTATGGTACTGGCACAAAAACAGAAATATAGGTCAATGCAACAGGATAGAAAGCCCAAAGATACACCACGCACATATGGTCATCTTATTTTTGAGAAAGGAGGCAAGAATATACAATGGAGAAAAGACAGCCTCTTCAATAAATGGTGCTGGGAAAACTGGACAGGTATATGTAAAAGAATGAAATTAGAACACTCTCTAACACCATACACAAAAATAAACTCAAATTGGATTAAAGACCTAAATGTAAGGCTAGACACTATAAAACTCTTAGGCAGAACACTCTATGACATAAATCACAGCAAGATCCTTTTTGACTCACCTCCTAGAGAAAGGGAAATAAAGACAAAAATAAACACATGGGACCTAATGAAACTTAAAAGCTTTTGCACAGCAAAGGAAACCATAAGTAAGACAAAAAGACAACACTCAAAATGGGAGAAAATATTTGCAAATGAAGCAACAGACAAAGGATTAATCTCCAAAATATACAAGCAGCTCATGCAGCTCAATATCAAAAAACAAACAACTCAATCCAAAAATGGGCAGAAGACCTAAATAGACATTTCTCCAAAGAAGATATACAGATTGCCAACAAACACATGAAAGGATGCTCAACATCACTAATCATTAGTGAAATGCAAATCAAAATTACAATGAGGTATCACCTCACACCAATCAGAATGGCCATCATCAAAAAATCTACAAAGAATAAGTGCTGGAGAGGGTGTGGAGAAAAGGGAACCCTCTTGCACTGTTGGTGGGAATGTAAATTGATACAGCCACCATGGAGAACAGTATGCAGGTTCCTTAAAAAACTAAAAATAGAACTACTATACGACCCAGCCATCCCACTACTGGGCATATACCCTGAGAAAACCATAATTCAAAATGAGTCATGTACCACAATGTTCATTGCAGCACTATTTACAGTAGCCAGGACATGGAAGCAACCTAAGTGTCTACTGACAGATGAATGGATAAAGAAGATGTGGCACATATATACAATGGAATATTACTCAGCCATAAAAGGAAACAAAATTGAGTTATTTGTAGTGAGGTGGATGGACTAGAGTGTGTCATACAGAGTGAAGTAAGTCAGAAAGAGAAAAGCAAATACTGTATGCTAACACATATATATGGAATCTAAAAAAAAATGGCTCTAATGCACCTAGGGGCAGGCCAGAATAAAGACACAGACTTAGAAAATGGACTTGAGGACACGGGGAGGGAGAAGGGTAAGCTGGGATGAAATAAGAGAGTAGCATTGACATATATATACTACCAAATGTAAAATAGATAGCTAGGGGGAAGCAGCTGCATAGCACAGGGAGATCAGCTCGGTGCTTTGTGCCCACCTAGAGGGGTAGGATAGGGAGGGTGGGAGGGAGGTGCAAGAGGGAGGGGATATGGGGATATATGTATATGTATAGCTGATTCATTTTGTTGTACAGCAGAAACTAACACAATATTGTAAAGCAATTATACTCCAATAAAGATGTTAAAAAAAAGAAATATTGGTGAGGATGTGGAGAAACTGGAACCCTTGTGCATTGCTGGTGGGAATGCAAAGCAGTATAGCTGCTGTGAAAATCCGTTTGGCAGCTCCTCAAAGAATTAACATAGAATTACCATATGATCCAGCAGTTCCACTTCTAGGTATATACCTAAAAGAATTAAAAGCAGGAACTCAAACAAATCTGCCAATGTTCACTGCAGCACTAGTTACAGTAGCCAAAGGTGGAAACAACACAAATGTCCATGGACAGATGAATGAATAAAGAAATTGTGGCATATGCATACAATGAACTATTATTCAGACATAAGGAATAAAGTTCTGATAGATGCTACAATAGGGATGAACCTTGATGACATCATGCTACGTGAAAGAAGCCAGCCAATAAAGGATAAATAGAATAGTCAAGTTTATAGAGATGAAAAGTAGATTAGAGGTTACCAAGAGCCAGGGAAAAGGCAATGGGGAATATTGATCAATGGGGTTCAGTTTCTGTTTCAGGTAATGAAAAAGTTTTGGAAATAAATAGTGGTGATGGTTGCACAATGTCGTGAATGTAATTAATGGCACTGAATTGTACATTTAAAGATGGTTAAAATGGCATATTCTACCAGAATGAAAACAACCAACCAAATATGAAACCAAAACATAAGGGAGAATACAATGTGGAGATTAAAAGAAATAACACAGAGAGCTTACTCAAAAAATATTTTTTTAAAAAAGAGAGACTGTGATAATGACACACTCTGTTGTCATGAAGTTTATTTCCAAAGGTAGAAAAAATATAGGATAATGGTAATATTCACAATAGGGTTATATTAACTAATTTACATTATACTTATTCTATACCAGGAACTGCTTTAAGTGCTATACATGTAACAACTCATATAATCCTCACAATAACCCCTTCTGTTATAATCCCTATTTTAAAGTTAGTGATTCTTCTGAGATACCTAATGGTTAAATAACTTGCCCAAGGTCACACAGCTAATAAGTGGCAGATTTAAACTCAGGAAGTCTGGACCCAGAATCTATATTTTTCACAACTGTACCTCTTGCCAGTATAAAAGACATAAGGATGAGGACGCCCCCCCAACCCACAAAAAAGGAGGTTAAGGATAAGGATGTATAAAAAAATTATAGGCTAACTAAAGTAAAAGAGACAGATAAAGGCTGATGAAACTGACATAGTCCTCTTCTTTCAAAATCAAACATTAACTCTTGAATAAATAGCACAGGATACTACTGATCTTTTAGGCTCATCCAAGTCCCTTCCAGGAAGAGGAATAATAACACAGAAAGAGCACTGGACTTGAAGTTATAAAATCTGGTTTTAAATCCTGGCTCTATCACTTTACTTATTCATTTAGCAAATGTTTATCAACTGTCCCCTGGGCATGGGGCACAGGGCTGGCCAGTTCACTCAATGTTTTGAATCCTAGCTTCTCAGCCATAAAATGGGAATAATTATACCTACCTCACAAATTGTTAGGAAAGGTAAATGAAATAAGCTGTGACTGCAATCCCACTACTGGGCATATATCCATAGAAAACCACAATTCAAAAAGACACATGCACCTCAGTGTTCATTGCAGCTCTATTTAGAATATCCAGGTCATGGAAGTTACCTAAATGCCCGTCAACAGACGAATGGATAAAGAAGATGTGGTACATATACACAATGGAATATTACTCAGCCATAAAAAGGAATGAAATTGGGTCATTTGTAGAGATGTGGATGGACCTAGAGACTGTCATACAGAGTGAAGTCAGAAAGAGAAAAGCAAATATCGTATATTAACGCATATATGTGGAATCTAGAAGAATGGTACAGATAAACCGGTTTGCAGGGCAGAAATAAAGACACAGATGTAGAGAACAAACGTATGGACACCAAGGGGGAAAAGCGGTTGGGGGGCGGATGAATTGGCAGATTGGGATTGACATATATACACTAATATGTATAAAATAGATAACTAATAAGAACCTGCTGTGTAAAAATAAATAAATAAAATTCCAAAAAATTTTAAAAAAAAGAAAGAAGCTGTGACTGTTCTTGACTCCCATTTACTCTCCATAATGGATGACTGAAAACATTTTCTCTCGCTTAACTCCTCAGAATAATGATTCTTGATAATGATCAGCTATATAAATCTTGGTGCTTGTTTTTGCAAGGAAGGAATTGTGTCTGCCAGGCTGCAGACAAATAAGCACAAACAGCTACCTTGTTTCTTTTGCCCCTCCCTGTTTCTTACCCTCAAACTAGCCAGATGGTGACACAAGGCAGGGCGCGAATAAAAGTGTCAGTATACACTTTTCTATTCTTCCCAGAAGACATGGGAAGAAAAGCGGACAGGAAGGAGTGGGGAGAAAAAAGAACACTGAAGATAAAAAGGAAACAGGATGTGAAGACAGACATGGGATGGGATATTACCCCCCCACACACCCCCAACCAGCAGGGGAGGAGAGGCTGTGGTCTGTAGGAAGCTCCCACTTCCATTTCTCCCTAGAGTGTCCCATAGCATCAATCATGCCCCAAAACTGAAGATGACAGGAAACTTATCTATACCCTCAAAACCAGGCCTGGGTCCAAAGGACTCCTCCCCATATCCCCCTCCCCCGTACACCACCACATGCACATTCACATTATGATTCTTTAGTTTGCAACAGGCCAAGCAGTCATTAATGAGTTTCATTTTCTAAGATTCACTAATCAAGATAACAGAGAACTCAAATACAAGGTTGATAGGCCTTATGTTGATCACTGGTTATTCACTGAGTTCCTACTCTCTAGTAAACTGTAGGATTCTGGAAGGCAAAGAACATGTCTTACTACAATGTAACAACAGTGAGTATTTCTTAAATTTATCTTTGGTTTGTCCAGTGTTGGAAAACAACAAGATCAAAGATTTCTTTGAAAACAATATTCTACACAGATTGAATGTCTAGATAACTTAAACCGAGACTGCCTTACTTCACCTAAGTAAGATTTTACTTAATTTTTAAAGTCCTGTGGTGGCAAAAGAAAAGCCTCCCAGTAAGCAACAAATTTATTTACACTACTTCAACCAAGCCTTATGAAATGGGGCCACTGTCCTGTTCCTCTGACGGAGAGGGGAGCAAGGTTCATGGAAATGATACTCCTCAGGCCACCAGACAGAACCACATTTGGGGTCATTATAGGCCAGTTGCAAACACTGCCTACCAACCTATTCACCTGAACTTCATTGTAATTTGTTAGTGTGAATTAAATTACATCTGGCAAAATGTACTTCTTTTTTTTTTTTTTTTTTTTTTTTTTTTTGCGGTACATGGGCCTCTCACTGTTGTGGCCTCTCCCATTGCGGAGCACAGGCTCCAGACGCGCAGGCTCAGCGGCCATGGCTCACGGGCCCAGCCGCTCTGCAGCATGTGGGATCTTCCCGGACCAGGGCACGAACCCGTGTCCCCTGCATCGGCAGGCGGACTCTCAACCACTGCGCCACCAGGGAAGCCCTGGCAAAATGTACTTCTGACTAGTGAGGAAGTTTTACTTCAACAGAAGATGAATTGCACCCAAGAGAAAACATGCCAGGCAAGCCCATCCATGTTTGCCCACCTACAAGTCTGATTCCCATAAGCACCTCCTCCTCTTACCAACCCATCTTCAACCTCATAGGCAGTATAGGTGTTTTGAAAGTTTCTCCTTGCTCTAAGTACTCTAAAGAGACAGGTCTAGCTTCATTCTAGAAACCAAAAGAAATGAGGAATTCATCACATTTTGAAGGTGAGGAGATTTTACATTAGCCACCCTTGCCAAAATCTAAATCTGAGAAGCATGCCTGTTTCCCACCAGGTGATCCGTGGCTTTGCAAAGCTGTGGTTTGAAGCAGGAAACAGTAATAATCCCATACAGCAAAGGCCAACACTTTATGGGGATGACTGCAAATAGTTTAAATGTTTTTCATGATCCTCTTTTGAACTACAAATGATAGTCAAACAGAGGTCACTTCTCTGAGTAATCTTCAGAAATGCAGACTCTACAATAAAAAACATTCACAGGTGGTTCCCTTCCTTGCATATCAAGGCTCTTCCTCTTTGGAGCTGGCAGCTACTCAGAATAGAGCACTAAACTGACTGGGAGGGGACAGGATCCTCTGGATTGCCCCTCACTTCAAAATGAGGGGTTTCTCCACACCCTCTCCAGCATTTATTGTTTCTAGATTTCTTGATGATGGCCATTCTGACTGGTGTGAGATGATATCTCATTGTAGTTCTTGCACTGCTGGTGGGAATGTGAATTGGTACAGCCACTATGGAGAACAGTATGGAGGTTCCTTAAAAAACTAAAGATAGAACTACCATATGACCCAGCAATCCCACTACTAGGCATATACCCTGAGAAAACCATAATTCAAAAAGAGACATGTACCAAAATGTTCATAGCAGCTCTATTCACAATAGCCCGGAGATGGAAACAACCTAAGTGTCCATCATCGGATGAATGGATAAAGAAGATGTGGCACATATATACAATGGAATATTACTCGGCCATAAAAAGAAACGAAACTGAGCTATTTGTAATGAGGTGGATAGACCTAGAGTCTGTCATACAGAGTGAAGTAAGTCAGAAAGAGAAAGACAAATACCGTATGCTAACACATATATATGGAATTTAAGGGGAAAAAATGTCATGAAGAACCTAGGGGTAAAACAGGAATAAAGACACAGACCTACTTGAGAATGGACTTGAGGATATGGGGAGGGGGAAGGGTAAGCTGTGACAAAGTGAAAGAGAGGCATGGACACATATACATACCAAACGTAAGGTAGATAGATAGCGGGAAGCAGCCGCATAGCACAAGGAGATCGTCTGGGTGCTTTGTGACCACCTGGAGGGGTGGGATGGGGAGGGTGGGAGGGAGGGAGACGCAGGAGGGAAGGGATGTGGGAACAGATGTATATGTATGACTGATTCACTTTGTTATAAAGCAGAAACTAATAAAAAAATTTTTTAGTTAAAAAAAAAAAATGAGGGGTTTCGACAGAGGCCCTGGCAGCTCCTTTTCAGTCCTGGTTCTGAATGATGCCCTAGAAGATCACGATACTTTGTACGCCTCCCATATTCTACATCCCATGCCAGAGCCTCTATCCTTCTGATTGTATTTGCTAGAACCAAACCCACCATTTCTGAGAAAGCACCAAATTCATTGTAGGGGAAAGCAGCAAGGTGAGCCCACTGAGGAGACCATGCAGATGTGAGGAAAGGCTCCAGTCTGAAGGGCAAGATGACCATCTCCTTGCAAAGTAGCCCCAGTAGTTGGTCCCATTACATGGCTCATAAAAGTCTCAGTCTATCACCACACAATGTAAGTGTGTTGTACACCCTCAAATAGAAAATGTGTATGCATAGCAAGGGAGAGAAGAGTGATGGTTCCAAGAGGATTGGTGGGCAGGACTTAGGAAGAAATGTTAAAGAGTTAGAGGGAAAGATGGTAAAAGGGCAAAGAAATACCAAGTGAAGACATGCAGACCCACAGAAGAACAACTGGAACCATAATAAGAAAAGTGGAAAAATTATATTATGCTATGGGGCTCTAATTCACACTCCATTAGGCTTTGAGGCGTCCCAGCAGAACAAAGTTCTTACTTGCTTTTCAAACCCATGGTGGGGCATTAGGCATATCTATGCTACCACAGCGCCATCTAGTGGAGTGGTGGAACCTGTAATGGACCTAATCAGAATTGTCTAGGACTAAGTCCATACTGAAAATATTCCAGGCAATAAATACAGGTGACTGAACCTATTACTAAGAAATATGTACAACTTAAGTTCAAAATTTTTTATGTCCTGTGGGTTACCTCCTCTCAGAACAAGTGGAACACAACTTGACATTCTACATTCTGAAAGACCCACCCCTCCTTTTAAAATCATCTCAGCTATCAATGAAATTTTTAATGGAAAAAACATTGCTATTTTTTCTAATGATATCTATTTTAAGCCTCTAATAAAATTAGATAAAGATATATGTCATAAAACATGTTTATTATATTTAATACAAATATTTCATATATAGTCATTGAGTATTAATATACAATTTTATTGCTTATCTTCCTCCATAGTTTTCCTATGAAATTTCCTTAAAATTACAACAGTGTAAATCTCAGCGATTGATCGTACAACTGATTACACTAGCGATATTAGGACCCAGGACATGGGGCTCCAGCAGTACTATTGACTTTTCTGTGGCATCAGGTATGAGTTCTGGGAAGCAACTTAGGGTGGTGGTAAAGAATATGCTTTGACTCCGCTCTCAGCCAGAGTTCAGGCACCACCACCTACTGAGTGACCTTGGGCTTATTATTTAATTTCTTGAGTTTGTATCATTCCTACCTGTAAAACAGGAATGCTAACATTTACTTCATTGGATTGTTGTAAGGATTCAATGGAAACAGGTATGTAAAATGGCCAGCACAGTGCTGACATTTAGAAAGTGCTAAGTAATTCTTTTTCAGCTGCCCTTTCCTGAAGAGAGCTAACAGAGAAAGAACAAGTCTCATCTTCAGTCTAGCAACCACAGTAAGTGTCCTCACCTCTGACTTGTCTTATAAAAATACAGAGATAAGAGAGAAGAAAAAGCCTTCCAAGATCCTGATACCCCTCATTCCAGTTTTCAGTTGAGAGTCAACCAATTAATGAGCACTAGAGTGAAGACGGAATTCTGCCAGGCATGGTACCTGGAAGAGTTCATAACACACTTGACTTTAATTCATGTGCACTATAATCCTGTGGGTTAAAGGGCCATAAAAGTTGTTCTGTTTTTTCTTACACTTCAAAGGAAGCAATTTAATGGCCATGAATTACAGTTTCCTGATTACAGTGTAACTATGAAACACAACTGTTCTGGTATGATTTCCAGCCTGGCTCCCTCACCAAAGGAACTTCAAGGAAAGAATTTAAACAAAATAACCTTTCCAGGCTTTCATCCAGCTTCCTCCTGCAGGAGACTCTATCCTTGGGAGCCCAAGAACACACATGCACACAAAGGGTTACGTGAGGTTTGGGACTAGAACAGGGTAGGCCATAAAGTGGAGTTGGGGACAACCCATGAAATCGGGAGCAAGTAAATACTGTTCCCTGGGAAAACCCATGTGATGACAGATGTTATCAGAAATAAACTAATGGGATAACAATGAAAACATTTAAAGGGAGGAGGGTCATATTAGGAATGGAAGGAAAGAAGGGCTTCACAAATGGGGGCTCTTCCTATCTTTCTAACCACTTATTAGCTAGGTTAAGGCAAGCCTAAGAGATTCCCATTGCCCTGAGACCCAGCAGACAAAGTATAAATCTTTTTCACAGCAGCAAAGCAAATGCTTACAGGAGGGAAGCAATCACACACGGTGGAGAGAAGACTACACTTGAAATTGGATTTAAACCCTGGTTTCTCAGCTGTCTGACCTTTGACAACTTCCCTGTACATTGGTTTGGTCATCTAAAATAGGAATAGTCATCTAGTTGTACGAGGGGCTGCCGTGAGGCTAAAATGAGAGGATGTGAGAAAGTCGGACAAACCGCCTGGGAGGGCTCCATTCCTCATCTCCAGTTTTCCACAACTATCAATATGGCCATGGTTTAAGGATGTAAAGAGGCAACCTTAGAATGATACTGCAAAAGTAAAACATACGTATCTGCTTAGTACAGAGTCCTATGAAAACTGCAAAAGGAGTAACGAAAAGGCCAAGTCCCTCAAAGCTCCAGTCAGCCATTCACTATCATTACCTGAGGTCCTCACTGAACCAGCCCTGGCGAGAGGTCAGCACACGTCTCTTGATATTTAAAGTTTATCTCCAGTCTGTCTCTATACAGTGCTGACCTCCATATCAGACGTGGCGTTTGAGAATCTAATTGTCCCCAAGCTCTGTGAGTGGGGTTTACGTACTCTAAAGACAACTGGGCAGCTAGAGGGTAAGGGAAAAGGAGAAACGGTGGGTCTTGACTGTACTTTTGGGAGTCAATTCTACTATAATGTTTTAAGATTAGTTTAAAAAATAAAGATTGTGCATTTGATGTTTGCATTAAAAGCACAAACATGCCCTGATTGTTAGAAGAAATCTAACTATATACAATGGTCCCCCCAAGGTAAATTTTAAAGTTGTTGGAGCACAAATATACTTTGTAGGGAAAGCAAGTCTTGCCATTCTGCGTTATAACTGACTAGAAAGGGAAGGGGAGGGGGAGTTGATGGAGAGGTGCGCGAGAGTGTTGGAGAGGCTGGGGTGGGAGAGAAGCTGGTTTCTATTGTTCTTGGGGGCTGTTCAAGTTTGGTCATTGCCAAAGACAGCAAGGTAAATCAAGGATATTTTAAGGTATCCTGAGGTTTGTTTTCAGGATACCTTAAAAAGGGTCAGAAGTAACCTGAATTCAGCAGTAGCCTTCCCGGTGTGTGGATCAACAGGTAAAGGCAACAGGTTTGGCACACTGACCTGTCTCACATAGCAAAACACCTGTCCTTCCCACCCACAGAACACAGGTGGAGCACAGACAGTGTAGCGAGCTGTCTCTGAAGAAGCCCTCCACGTGGATCCCACTACTACGTCAACTGTAATTAACATCATGAGCACAATGAACACACAGTGGCAGGGTTACTGGTGACCTGACAATGAACAAGACAAAGGATCTGAAACCTCTAGAATATAAGAGCAATTAACACCATGAAATTCAAGAACAGGAACAGCCAGAGATTGAGAAACGCAAGGGAGGGGAAGAGCTGGATTATTCTTTCCTGATCCAGAGCAAGAAAGTGCCACGTCTTTCCCTTCCCTGCTTCTTTCCTGCTATCCCAGTTACATACTTAGAGGGGCTTTCCTACTGGTCCAGAACTGAAGCTAAAGCCCAAAGCTGAGGACAAAATACTAAACTCCCCACAGTCTAAGGAGACTGCTGGAGAAGCTGCCAACAGTTGGTTCCAGACATCCTTCCCTCCAGGGCTTACTAAGCAGAACTCTGCTATCAACTCTCTGTGACCACGCTTGTCTTTCCCAGA
Source organism: Mesoplodon densirostris (assembly GCF_025265405.1). NCBI lineage: Eukaryota > Metazoa > Chordata > Mammalia > Artiodactyla > Ziphiidae > Mesoplodon > Mesoplodon densirostris. The sequence continues at coordinate 125,597,115 of NC_082662.1, read as the reverse complement.
CTGTAGAATCTGAAAAATGTGAGTTTGTCTTTGGCCTTGTTTTCAAGATGAAAAGTGATTCCATGAGGGATGAGAGAGGGTGCTTTCCCTTCCAGAATGGAATGTTCTGGGGTACCTATAAGAAGTGAGTCTAACAGAGAACAGACTTATGGTTGCCAAGGGTTGGGGGTGGTGGGGAAGGACAGACTGGGAGTCTGGGGTTAATAGGTGCAAATTATTACATACAGAATGGATAAACAACAAGGTCCTATCGTATAGCACAGGGAGCTATATTCAATATCCTGGGATAAACCATAATGGAGAAGAATATAAAAAAGAATGTATATATGTATATTAACTGAGTCACTTTGCTGTACAGCAGAAATTAATACAACATTGTAAATCAACTATACTTCAATAAAAAAAAAAAAAAAAGAAGTGAGCCTAGTGTCACTTCCCTGGTTAGGTGTCTACTTGAGCAGCCAATTTCCTGATCTCACCCCTGCCTACCTGAGCAGGGAATATGAGAAGGGGAGAGCTGATAAGAAGGCAGTGGCATAGCCTGTATGCTATCAATTGTTTTGTCACAAATACATATGCGTCCCATGGGACAGGTGGACACCACAGAATATAGCTGAGTTTAAGCTCTCTTGCTACTGCCTAACCCCAGAAGTGGCCAACGAAGGCTGGACCAAAGCTTCCACATCCAGCACCTCCACCATGGTGGGAGGAAGACAGGGCGACAGGGCCCTCCAACTTACCCACATGCATGTTGCAACAGTCAATGCTTGGATTCTTGCAACAGAGGGTGTTCTAGAACAGCAGCACCTTCTCCATGAAAGAAAACAGCACTTGTCTTGAACCATCCCCTGACTGGCCCACCAGGGCACATGTGCCAAAGCGTATCATCAGAGGGAACATGAAGTAAGGAAAAGAGAGGCTCCATATCCCCTCTACTCTAAGCTCCCTGAGTTTTAAGTCTAATGTGTGATGGGGAGAAAGAGATTTGAATCAGATATAAAACTGGATTTAAACTGGACTGGACTATTTTTAATAACCAAGGGAAAACCAACATAGTTGCCCCAAATCTCACACAGGTTCAAAAAAAAGGGTGGGGGGGCGTTAATCACAGAACAACTGTTAGCAATAAACACCTAAAGAAATAAGTAAATACCGTTAAGATTTGGGGCTCCTTAATAGAACAGATTCGTGCATCTAGCACTTTGGATATTCATTCTACAGAGGGAGAGATGGAAGAGTTAGGGGAAGAAAATGTGATAAGGAAAGAATGGAAGATTCCCCTTCTGGGTATTATCCAACAGAACTGAAATCAGGATCTCTAAGAGATATTAGCCCTGTGTTCACTGTGGCATCATTTACAGTAGCCTAGGTGTGGAGACAATCTAAATGTCCACTGAAGGATAAATGGATTTTTAAAATGTGGTATGTACATACAATGGAATATAATTCAGCCTTTAAAAAGAAGGAAATCCTGCAGTATGCGACAACATAGATAAACCTTGAGGACATTATGCTAAGTAAAATAAGACATTCACAGAAGGCCAACTACTGCATGATTCCACTCATATGAGCTATCTAAAATAGTCAAACACATTGGACTTCCCTGGTGGCACAGTGGTTAAGAACCCCCCTGCCAATGCAGGGGACACAGGTTCAAGCCCTAGTCCGAGAAGATTCCACATGCCGCAGAGCAACTAAGCCCGTGTGCCACAACTACTGAGCCTGCGCTCTAGAGCCCGCGAGCCACAACTACTGAAGCCCGTGCACCTAGAGCCTGCTCACCGCAACTAGAGAAAAGCCCACGCGCAGCAACAAAGACCCAATGCAGCCAAAAATAAATAAATAAATTTATTTTAAAAATAATAGTCAAACACATAAAAGTAAAGAACAGAATGGTGGATGTCAGGGGCTAGGAGGAAGGGGGAATTCCTAATCAATGGATATAAAATTTCAGTTATGGAAGATGAATAAGTTCTAGAGATCTGCTGTGCAACACTGTGCCTCTATATAACAGTACTGTATTGTTCACTTAAAAATCTGTTCAGAGGGTAGATCTCATTGTTAACTGTTCTTACCACAATAAAATTCCTTTCTTTAAGAAAATAATGGAAGAAAAGGCAGAAGGGTAAGACAAGAAATACACTCCAGGGCAATCTGTACTCAGAAGTGAGAAACAGGATTAAATTCATTAGAAAAGAATGAAACTGAAATTTTGAAAAATTTCAGGATTTAGTCAATTAACAAGCTATTACCCTATTACCAATGTCAAGGGGGTGATTTCATACCAAAAAAAAAAAAAAAAAAAACTGTAAGTCATGGCCACTGTCCATACAACAAAGGTGCCAGGAAAAAAAAAGCCAAGCGATGCCACTAAATGAATGCTGTTCCCAGATGCTGGGTGTCTGGAGGGGGATCATTGGTGCTGTGCTTGTGTGACAATAATGAAGTCCCTTCCCTTCTCCTGCCTTTCCTTATCTGTAAATAGCGCAAGAGAGGAGGGTCAAAACACTCAGGGCCTTTAAACTCTGAGGGTAATGAAGAGCCACAGGCTACATTCAGTAGCTGGTCGAAATGACCTTAGAGAGACTGGCAATCAGGCCCTTACCCACACATGCTCAGAGCCCGTGTGGGGAAAACATCAGTCACCACTCCCCTCTGTGATGTCTGAGGGCTCTTTCTGTATTCTACAACTGCACATAAATAAGAAATAAGGGTGGGTCTCAGAGAGGCCAGCGCTCTTCTGAGCTGAGAACTGGCTTAGCCTGAATTTCCAGGAATGAGGCTGCTCTCTCGCCTCCCACTCCCTGGGCCCATGAACATTTCTGTGCTCGGAAGTCCGCTGGGATCCTGGAGGGAGTGAGGGCTGTATGAATGCCACCACTATTTTTCAAACTGTGAACAGCAAATACTAGAAGGTCTGGCAACAGCAGTGCTTTGGGAGTAGTGCACCTCTGAAGTTTAACTTTCCTTTCTCTCCAGCCAACACGGGGAGGGGGCCGTTTAATGAGGAGCGGCAACCCAGGGAAACAAAGCAGCAGTGTCGACACACAAAGCGAGGCACTGGCAATTTTCTAGGCTTCAGTTTTCCATGAATGCCGAAGTCATTTGTTTAGAAAATAAGAGCCCCTCCTTTGCCCTCAGTATCCCTGTGAAAACATTAAACCACAGGATTGACTGTGTTTAGGCCGGCAGATTGTGGGCAAATCCACTGAGACACCATAACACCTTTTCCAGGTGAGATGGCAGAGGACAGGGGCAAAGAGCTTATTAGACCCTGGAGTCAGAGACCCAGGTTCAAGGCCGAGCCAACCCACTTGCTGGCAGTGCGACCTTGGGCAAGTCATTTAGTCTGTTTCTTCTCTTTAGCTGAAAACTAAGGAAATTAGGGTTGCTGTGAAATGCCTGACCCCCACATAGTCCATACATAATAAATGTTAACTACATAAAACAGTGGCAAGGGCTTCCCTGGTGGTGCAGTGGTTGAGAGTCCGCCTGCTGATGCAGGGGACACGGGTTCATGCCCCGGTCCGGGAAGATCCCACATGCCGCGGAGCGGCTGGGCCCGTGAGCCATGGTTGCTGAGCCTGCGCGTCCGGAGCCTGTGCTCCGCAACGGGAGAGGCCACAACAGTGAGAGGCCCGTGTACTGCAAAAAAAAAAAAAAAAAAAAACACACAGTGGCAAGACGAACAAAATATCTACAGAAGTGTGTAACTTTGCATTGCAATGAGATATTATACTCAAAGCCCTTAACGCACATCCGTCACAATGCTCTGGTGCTCCAGACTGTGGTGGTCAAGTCATAAACATTCTATGGATCCTTGTAATGGGGGAAACACCATACCAACATATAGAAAGTTTAGGTGACAGGTCAAGGTTGTTTTTGGTGCAGAACAGCCTGAAGCTAGAGGACTTAATTAACTTCCTTTAGTGTCCTTTCCATTTGTGGGAAGATTCTACAATCCTAACTTCAATGCATTCTCATCGAAGCTAGGAGTTTTCACACTGAAGTCATGGAAATATTTATGGATACACATGTACATGTGTGTACACACACACACATACACACACATTTATACACACGTATACGTGAACAGGTATCAAAGGAGAAAATAACATGGGTTTGTATGTATAACATAGTGGAAAGAATATTAGATTCCAAGTTAGACCACCTACTTCCAATACTGAGGATGGCAGGAATCTTCAGGCAAGTCTCAACCTTTCTGATCAGGTCTCAGTATTCTCATTATTTAAAAAAGGAAAGAAACATCAAACATGTTTTCTTTTTCATTAAAAATGAAAAAAACCTTCAGAATATTGTTGTGGCCCCAAGAAGAATAACTAGAATGAAGAGGAAGAAGCTACTGAGCAGTGGTGTTGCTTCATATAAGACCGTGTGTATCACAACATTTATTATTATCCCCGAAAAGAATAAGAGCTTGAAATAATAATGATAACAATTTAAAAAATAACATTGGAAATGGTATTTGTGGGTGTTACAAGACTCTTCTCTCCTTTTTCTGGATTTCTGATGGGAACCAGAATTCAGAATCATATTGTCTATGTGGAGCAACAATTTGGTTGTAGTCAAAATCATGAAATGAATAAAAATGGACTTTCAAAAATTGACGTCTACTCTTGTATTTTCCTTCCCTTCACCAGTTTACTACCAGGCCTCACACCAGTGAGGAAGCTTCTCCATACAGAAAGTAAGGAGCATGAGGTACTCACCAATGACAGTCGTGCCCAGCTTTTATCCTTGGATAGAAACGTCCACTAAAACAAGCAGCCAGATCAACATGTATCCAGACTAAGCTTAATTTAAGAAACTCCCTCTATGTTTTCTTCCTTTCCTACTATTTTGCTTTGCTCAAAAATGAGTTCTTAGAGGGGAAATCTGAGTACATTTTCGGCAAGTAGTTAACTGAATTACCTTTGCTGACTTGTAGAATTAATAGGTATGACAGAGAAAATCCCAATAGGAAAAAGAACAGGAGGTGGAGAAAACTTAATATCCCCATTTTATATGGGGATATTAAATAGCCATCATAAAATATTTCTTAGATTAAAAAAAAATCTTATCCACGCTTAAGGTCTGGAGGTCTAAAATAACTTCCAAAAATAGCTGTTACAAGGCATCGGATATAAAATGTATGTCATCTATTTACTACGTATTAAAGGCCAAAAATATCAGGCTGAAGAGGGTTAAGGGAAGATGGTGTTTCCCCAAGGAAAGCTGTGTTTATCCTAGTTTATCTGTGAATCTTCTAGGAAAACTCTGGAGAATTTCTGTCCTGGAAAACACGTAACTTTCTCCCAGAATCATGAGGCTAGAAGAGGGCTGGAGAAGTTATCCTGTCACCACATGTAATCCAGGGAAAGTAAAGTCCAATATTGCAACTGGACTAGAAATCTGCATTTTAAATAGTATTATAAATTTATATATCTAATGGCATATTATAAGACAAATTCCAAATACAAACACATAGGTACAAGAAACCTCAGAATCTTCTTATCTTATTGGACTTGAATTTCCCATTTTATAGACAAGGAAATAAAGGCCCTAAGAGCTTAAGAACTTACCCAAGTTTAAGAAGTAGCCCTCAAATATCTACTATCTCCCATCTATTACTGTTTCTACATTTTCTTTTTTTACTACTCTGCCTGAGTTTTGGCTTTCTTGAGCTTAAAAAGCCAATATGAACACCACTGGTTGGTGTCAATCCTCAATAAGACAACTTTAAGTTTACCACTAGTGGTTTAGCAGGGTCAGAAACTGAGCACTACATGTCTGGCCCATATGTCTGAAAAATTTAGAAAAGGAGTATGAGGAAGGGGGAGAATTCAGAAAGCCACTTAGGCCACTGTCTATCCTGTGGGTGGGAATCCCCACTCCCCCAGGCTCCAGTACAAGCCCTCTACAATTTAGAATGTTAAGAAATGGTCTAAAAAACAGCAACAGTGGGCTTCCCTGGTGGCGCAGTGGTTGGGAGTCCGCCTGCCGATGCAGGGGACACGGGTTCGTGCCCCGGTCTGGGAGGATCCCACATGGCGTGGAGCAGCTGGGCCCATGAGCCATGGCTGCTGAGCCTTTGCATCCGGAGCCTGTGCTCCGTGACGGGAGAGGCCACAACAGTGGGAGGCCCGCATACCGCAAAAAAAAAAAAAAACCAACAAAAAACCCCACAAAAAACCAGCAACAGCCTCAGAGACTAGAATCCAATAAGGTTATGTCCTTCACCTGGCCTTGTGCTGCCTTCTGACCTAAGCTGCCTGTTTCTAAACATAGAGTTCTTTCACTCTGTGAAAGCCACTGAATTATATACCATGGTAAATTTGTACGGTGGGCATTGGTCTCTTGCAATTAAAGTGGTCTGAAACCTACATGATCACACACCATCTGCCAGAAACTCCTCCTGCTAAGTTCACTTTGCTCCACTACATACACTTAACACCAACTCTTAATGCCCTCAAGAGCTATATTGTTTTCCCCACAGAAGGATGAACACACAGTAATGGAGCAAGTCATCTGATACCCAAATGAATCCATGTATGGACAACAGTAAAAGCAACCAGTATTGGCCGTCACAAACTGTGGATGAGCTGCTTGCTGGATGACAGGACGCGACAGCAGTCTCAAGCACTTTTCTACTTTTTCATCCCATCCATCATTAGCAGCTGTAAGGAAGAGAAATTCCTCTTTTGTTTCTGTTTTCTTAAGGGAAAAAGCACCAAAAGGAAGAGGCTTAAGCTTCACCATGTGGAAGAAAGTGTTGAAAATTGCACAGTGTAAACCAGGGCCAATGTATGTTTTCAATTTAAATTATCTTCCCATACACTGTGAAAACCCATATTTGATAGCCTACTTTATAAGGAATGTATGAGATTGTAAATGAAGCACTGGAGTTTGCCCATGAGGAGACAAGAGAAAAGCTCCCCCGTGATCATTCCTAGCGTTTGCCCCCATATTTGTGCAACAGAACTTGAAGCTGTTCCCTGATTTAAACAACAGGTGGCACTGCCATTGCTACATCTTCCCTGGCAAGAAACCTTTGCAGTTTGCGATTTCACCTTCCAGGAGGCATCAACAGTTTTTGTAGTCACCTCTATCAACAGTGTGTACATATGTTCCTATGTGGTAAATGCAAACACAAGTAGGGAAACGTTGGAAGTTGTGTAACTGCAGTTTTACCAATTGCCACCCTCCCATACTCATGCCCCTCCCCACACAATCATCTACACACAGGTGTAATGTCCCTCAAGGACACACCACGGCAGGGAAGAAGCAGAAGGGAAATAGATTCCATCACGTTTGCTCTGATCTTCAATTACTATAGACATGTATATCTCCACCCACCCCTGATACGTGCACAAGAGAAGGGCAGTATCATAAGGTGCTGGGGCACATTCTAGGCAAATGACTGAGAAATCTAGGACCTGAGAAGTCTGTTAATTAATTCACATCAAGAAGAAACACTCTACTGTCCATTTTTCATAAGCACTTGTCTTCATTCTTCTGCACCAAAAGAGCATGCTTAATATTTAGAAGGAACAAATAGGTACACAAATTGTATTCCTACAAGGAAAACACAGAATTCAGGACTGTTCTCGAATGTGCCAAGAAGACAGATTACATTTCATAGGCTTTTTGTGTCTGCTTTAAATATGAGAAAATTGTTATGTCAAAGCATCTCAACACCTACGGCTCACTTTTTTATTCACATGCACAATTTTATTATGTAGCAGCAGTTACTATATGATTTCTAGACTATAATGTAACAGTTACTGGTTTGATATATTAAATTTATTTAATTTTGAGTTTGTGGGTTGCTTTTTTTTTTTTTTTTGCGGTACGCGGGCCTCTCACTGTTATGGCCTCTCCCGTCGCGGAGCACAGGCTCCGGACGTGCAGGCTCAGTGGCCATGGCTCACGGGCCCAGCCGCTCGGCAGCATGTGGGATCTTCCCGGACCAGGGCACGAACCCGTGTCCCTTGCATCGGCAGGCGGACTCTCAACCACTGCGCCACCAGGGAAGCCCTGGGTTGCTTTTTTTTATTAGGACAAGTTAACAATGGAAATCTTGCCAATGAAGCAAGGCTGAGATCAAAACAACGGATGGGCAAGTCACAAGCCTAAAGGGACATGCCAGGTATGAGACAGTTTGGCATGTTTAGCTGCAGAAGTACTAAAAAGTTTATTCTGGTAAAAATGGATGAGTGGGTAAGAGGAACTAGAAGGAAAATCGTAGGCTGTTCTGCAAAAACATAATGTGCTTTTGTTGTGCTGCCTCTGTCATATAGTATCAAATGTCCATACTCTTGCTTTCTGAGAACAGAGAACCTGAAAATTCTACCTGAGAAGCCTTCTGGTGTACAGTTTACACTATCTTATTAATATTATCTATAAATACAAAAAAAAAGAGAGAAGAATGCAGAAAAAAGTCCAAATATATCTCCTAGCATTCAAAAGCATTATAGAAATTTGGCTTTCATTAGCAACTTTGTCATAAAGAGAAAGTACATGTCCTAAGTAACAAACTGTAAAGTTTAGCCCATACGATTTCCTGGTGATCAGGTAACATTTCATTTGTGCTTTCTGGAGGAACTGGGGTTCCATGAAACAGCATGAACTTTGAACGAAGAGGTACGGGCTTACTCCTGACTCTACCACTTACTAGCTGGTTAACCAGTCATATATCATTAACCTCTCTACACCCTGCTTTTCCAGTGTTCAATGATAACATAACAAATCCTTTGTAAGGATATTGTGAATATTTTAAAAGGATTATTGTTTATAGCAGATGTTTAATAGAAGTTAATTTGAGGCCTTCTGGACTTCAGTAGGTATCTTCTTTTAATTTCCCATTAAAATACCCCTGAAAATGCATAGACTCTAGCCACAGTACATATCAACTAAAGATGAGAGAAGATTCTTTACTCAACAATCTGAGGGGAGCTCCCTTTGAGGGCAGCACCAGTGAATGAGTGTTCGAACTTCTAACTGGCTGGCATTTTGTAATCTAAGATCCAGAAGCCCAAGCAATTACCCCTGCTCACATGGAAAGCGGGCGTCTTGTGCTGCTCATGGCTGGGCCATCCTGTCTGTCTACTGGCAGATGCAGGTTAGAAAGAGAAAAGCATGAACACGGGTCTATACAGTACAAAGGAAAGAGAATGTAACACCACAGTCACAGAATAAGAGCACGCGTTTGAAAATGTTTCAACGCAGGAAACAGATGAAATGCTGTCCTCAGTGAGATGCAAGAGGGGGGCAGGGATAGGCTGAGATGAAGATGGAGTGGGGATGGGGGGGTGGACAGTAAGCTCGCTAAGGTAAAAGAAAAAAGAATACGAGGAAACGGAACTACCTTAATGGAAATAAAAATATATACTGAAAAAAAAAAAAGTAATGGGAAAACAGCTTAGCCAACGCGTGGCCATTCAGAGCTGCCGCGAGGGGCTAACACTAAGAATAATGGTGAGGGGTCGTTTCCAGTCTTTTAATGATATTTTTGTACACTGTAAAGAACCCACGGTATGTACTGCTTACTAATAGAACTTTTCCACTTAACACTATAATACAAGTATCTTTCCATTTTTTTCCCCTTTCTTTCCATAGTACAGAATACCGGATGTCAGTCAGGATATGAACATTTAAGGCTTTCGATACATATTGTTAATCTGCTATCCAAAGGGTTATATCAGCAAGGTACGAGACTACCAGCACTGCCATTTTTAATTTTGTTATTTAATTTTTTTTATTTCAAAAGAATATCAAACTTAAAGTTGCAAAAACAGGACAATTTATTTGTTCTGAACCCTTTGAGAGGTAGTTGCCTCATCCCCACCAAACTGGGTATTTCCTGTACATGACAACATTGTCCTATAACAGAGCCATGAAAATTAGGAAATTAACCCTGGCACATTACCGCCATCTAATCCTTAGACTCTATTTCAGGTTCGCCAATCATTCCGTAACGACTTCTATGGCAAAAGGATCCAGTTCAAAGCATACATTTCCTTAACTTTCATGACTTTGACCCTTTTGAAGATTAGAGGCCAGATATTTTGTAGAATGTCCCTCAATTTGGGTTTGCTTAATGTTTCCTCATGATTAGATTCAGGTTATGCATCTTTGACTAGACTATCACAGAAATGATGCTGTGTTCTTCTCATTATAGCCTATCAGGTGGTACATAATTTCAATCAGTCCTATTACCGATGCTATTAACTTTGATCACTTGGCTAAGGTGGTGTCTTGCCAGGCTTCTCCACTGTGAAGTCACTCATTTTCCCTTTGTAATTAATTAGTATTTGAGGGTAGGGGAGTTACTTTGAGACTATGCAAATAATCCCATTTCTCATCAAACTCAGACTTTAAGCACTGATTTATTTAGATCAGTAGGGGATCATGAATGCCCATTTTATTCAACGGGTTATAATCTATTACTGTCATTATTTTGATGTTCAAACTGCCCCAGATTTGGCTAGTGGGAGCCCCTTTAAGTTTGCTTCTATGTCCTTTTGATATATTCCCTACTTTTCTTTGAGCACTTCCTTACAAGATATTCCAGGCTCATCTACTTTCTCTGTCTCAGCCCTAGTATCAGCCATTTGTCCAAGGAACACTTTTAAGTGCAGACAGTGTTTAGAAACCAAGGTCTAGGACTAGGTGTGCACTAGGTAGCACTGCTCACATACACCATGATTTACATCCATGTCTATTTCTCCATCTCTCTCTTTCTACTTAATATCATGAGTTCACACCAATACCTTCAATGAACAGAGTTCATTCCAGTTTCCTCCCTCTCCACGCCTCTGCCATGCCTCTGTCGCTCTCCCCAAGTCCTGCTCCGACATGAACTTGTGAATGTTCTCCTCATTTCCCCTGAGTTCTGACACGTGGCTCTGGGCCACTGTAGCTCTCCTCTCTCCCAGGACCCTTTCCTAACCAAGGCCTCTAATTTGCTCTGCTTCATCTAATAACTTTTACACTGAACTACAGAGAAACACTGAGGACAAGAGACATTATGAGTTTTATATATGCGTTTGAACACTTCATGTTTGCCATTATATTTCGGTGTGAAAATCGTTTCATATGCTTTGCCCGTTTCTTGAAATGGATCTTTGTCAATTTCCTGTTGATTAGCTTAGGATCTTTGTATGGTGAAGGTAGTTAATTTTTTGGCTTAACTGTTGCAAATAATTTCCGGATGTCTTCTTTAGTTCTTAATTTCTTTTACTTTTTTTTTTTTTTTTTTTGCGGTACGTGGGCCTCTCACTGTTGTGGCCTCTCCTGTTGCGGAGCACAGGCTCTGGACACGCAGGCCCAGTGGCCATGGCTCACGGGCCCAGCCGCTCCGCGGCATGTGGGATCTTCCCGGACCGGGGCACGAACCCACGTCCCCTGCTTCGGCAGGCGGACTCTCAACCACTGCGCCACCAGGGAAGCCCTCTTTTACTTTTTAACAAGAACTTTTATTTTGTTGACTTAGAAAATCTGAACCCCTTGCTGCTTTTCTACTGCCTCTTGAGTCCCACTTTTTTTCTGAGTTTTTGGCATTTCTGTTATTCTCTATTCCAGTGGTTCTCAATCAGGGGTAATTTTGCCCCATAGAGGACATCTGGTAATGTATGGAGACATTTTTGATTGTTGTTATCTGGGGAGGGGGAGTGTGATTGGCATCTAGTAGGTTGAAGGCAGGGATGTTGCTAATCATCCTACAACGCACAGGACAGCCTACAACCAAGAATTAAACGTCAACAGTGCCAAGGTTGAAAAACCCTGCTCTATACTCTCTCCACTGCTTATAGGTAGTCTTCTGATTTCTTCCAAAACAAGATATTGGAGAAGAAAGACTAAAAAGGGAAGTATCTTTAATGTAGACAATGGCTTTCTCTAAATTTGATTTATAAATATTGGTCATAGAGCCTCCTATAATCCAAAGTCATTGTAAAAAAAAAAAAGCTGCTATTATTATTTCCACAAAGGATTCTCTTAGCTGAGGTCTTGAAATAGACATTCACCTGCTCCATTAAGTCTTGAATCTGTGTTTGCAATATTGTCAAGAATTCATATCGATTATCTGGGTACATTTGCTCTATCATAAATGGCCACAAAAAAGGAGGGAAATGAATAATTTAATTTTTTCAAATCCTATAATGCCAAGGACCTTAGCAAGTACTAAAAAAAATACTAATTAATATATATATTTTAAAATAAAGAGCAGTGTTAAAAATAAAATCCTTGCTTTCTTGGAACTCAGGTCCTTGAAAGAAAATATTTATATAGCAGAATAACAGGAAGAAATAAAACAAGAGTCAATTATACCTCAATAAAGCCAAGGGGGGAAAAAAGAAATTTAACAAGATATATAAGATATATTAGAAAGAAAGGAGATTTCAAAACATTTTTCTCTTCGCATACACAGCATGTATCTTCTTGCTTATAGAATCGTTACTGGCCTGCCAGAACAGTTTACTATCATTTTCACAAGTATGCAGTTCTTAGAAACAAGGGATTTCATGAGCTCCTCTATCCAATCAGAGCAATGTCTTTGTCCCAGATCGATCTGAACATAATCTTAACCTCCTGACAGATTTGACATCTACTTTCTGCCACCACTGCACAGGAATGGAGCAGAGTGCTGAGGCCAATAAGACTTACTGAGAGGCTAACAGCCAAACAAAAATCTATGCTGAATCTCTTTTCTTCAACACAATACCTTTAAAAAAGTACCACGGGTTAAACAGTATTTTCAGAAACTGTGATTTCCAGTGAGAAACTGCTAAACTCAATAGAGAGGCTTCTTGTGGTCTTGATTCCCTAAGGAGCTGTGGGAACTTATACAATGAAGAGAATTCTTCTTAGCCTACTACGTAGGTTAAAAGCCTAGAAATTCTGTAACTTCTGTTTCCTCTCCTACAATCACTACCCCTAGCTTTTGTTCAAATTTTTAACCACTCTATTTTAAATGGGTTGTCCCTTCCCTGACTTGTTACAAGAAAAAAGCCTGTGAAAATGACAAATAATTATTATTTAATAAAAATAATAATCATAATAGTAGCTAACATTTATTGAATTGAGCGTTTTCTATGGTGTGACATACTATTCTAAATGCTTTACATGTGTTAAATCAATCCCATGACAACCTATGAAGTAGATACTATTATTATAATTATTAGTCCCATTTTATAGATAAGGAAACTGAAGCCCAGGGGTTTAAATAACTTTTTGTAGGTCAGAACCAGGATTGAAATCAGAAAGCCTGATTAGAAACCACTATTACCAACCACCATTCTGCCTCTCTGATTTCCACCCTCCTCACAGCATTATGGTTTCTCTTTTAGGTTCATTAAGTTATATGCTAAAAGGAATGTTACTTTGTAATGGGGAAAAAAGAAAACTTTCTTCAACTTTTATTTTTGATTGAATCTGAAACTTCAACATTCATTATAGCATGAAACCCAGAGAGCCCCTTTTTTATAAGGCCTAACTGCATGAGCACGTTTACATAGTTGCCAGTACAGATCTTTATAGGTTTGTCTGAATCAATGGCAAGTTTGATTGCAAAACTAAAAGCTAAAGAGAACATCATTTGCTTTGTTAAGATGACAAGCAACTATTCTCAATGCCTATGGCAGAAACATGTGACTATCACAAAGTAGTCACCAAATTATCTGAGAAAAAGAAAAAACAGAGTGCATCTCTCCAAATGCAGATGAAAGGCCTCTCTATCACCTTCTCTCTCCATCTGGAGCAAAGATTGGGAAGACCCTTCTGCTGCCCTTTCTGCCATCAGCAGAGTTCAGTGAAGACAGAGGAGCTCTGAAGGCTCGTGACATGGGTACAGAATTCCACTATGTCTTTCTACCTCAGTGCAAAATATAACTCCACCATGATGGGAAGTGTCCAGAGTTAATCTTCCTGTGGTGGGATAGCATATTCTGATTTCGGATCTACCCACACTATCCCACAAGCCCTTGCTACAGGGCAGCCTGTGGTCAGACAACAGAGTGTGGACTAAAGCCTATGCTCGGAAGGACTGAGCCTATGGATCTGGAGTCCTACAACCACAAAGACACCTGCCTGGCCAACGAGCCACCCGATCTAGTATAAGGATCTGTTGGGTAGATGTGAGGGAAGAAAGGTACAGGAGATGCTTCTTGGGAGGCAGAAAATTCACTTATCAATCATTATATTATTGATCAGCCTCAACATTCTCTGATGTAGTAATGAATCACTGTATTGATGAAAAGGCATCTCAGCTTTACAATTCTGTTGCTTTCTCAGCCATACAGGCAAAAAATTCACAGGCCAAGTTTTGTTTATTTTTTATTCTTTTTAAGCAAATCTAAACCCATTCAAATGGAAAGTGGAAAAATGAAACTGCACTTTTCAGTGTGGTACTGAAAGACATAAGACATCAGTACCTCACTTTGTAAGTGTTGTATTACTTCAATATTCTGCAGGAGACCTCTTTGAAGATTTGACTCCTGACGGGTAAGTACCCCAAACAGTTAGATAATCAGAGTTTCCTCTCCTAGGCTTTAAATGACACTGATAGTTGAAAACATGGACTCCAGCAGCAACTGAGAGCCATTACCACTGAACACAGACAAAGACTGGTAGGCCTTGTATTAGATAAATAAAAATCTAATAAAGCAACAAAAGAATTGAAATTCATTGTCATTATCAAGACGATACATTGCTATGCTTAAGGCATCAGTCCCTCTGGAGATAGGCTGTAACCTCTTTGCACAAGTCAATATCATTAAAAAAAAAAAAAAAAGAGGTTGGCTCTCAAACATCCAAAGGTACATATCAAAGAGAAGTATCTCACACACATCTATATACAAAGATGTTCACTATAGAAATATTTGTCATAGTGAAAAACGAGAGACCAAAGTCCATTAGCAGGGGATTGGTAACATGAATCACAGTGCACACATGGATTCTGGGGCCACACAGCCTTGGTTTAAATCCTGGTTCCACCACACACTGACTGCGTGACCTTGGGCAAGTTACTAAACCTCTCTGAATCTTGATTTCCTCATCTGTATGTAAAGGGTTTAGTACAATACCGGACACAGAGTAAGAGCTCGACAAATGTTAGCAATCATTATTATACATTACTATTATGCTATGTATGTGACCATTAAAAAAAGGATAGGTCTGTATCTGTTAGCATATAAAGATGATCTTGAGTCATTGTTGCAAGCTGTAGATGCATGTAAGTCGCATACCTCTGTGTGTGTGTGCGCACGTCTCTGCGTGTGTGTGTGTGTGTGTGTGTGCATGCACGCAAGTGCACATGAAAGGTCTGCAGGGATACGTACCAAATTGTAACATGGATCCCCTTGGAAAATGAGGAGTGACAAGGCGATAGAAGGCTTTCACTTTTATACTTTTCATGGTGCCAGGGTGATCCCACATCACAGTAGTAAACAGCACTCATAACAACCACCTCTAGATTTTCTGATGTAAATTTTAGTTCTGTGAAGAATTTTCTGCTTCCTTTTCACATTAGGACAGTAGGATGTAATTTAGGAAGAGTGAGGCCACTTGTTAGCCCGGGAATTTTTACAGCAGCAATAAAGTATACCTCTCTACTTCTCTACCAACCCACTGTCTAAAATTCCCAGCCAGGGTTGCCTCTCCACCTAGGACACAGGCCGATTTTTGCTCCTCTCAAACTCACTGGGTAATTGTCTTAGACTCAGTATAGTGGTGAATGAAAACAGCTAGGACGCACAAGTAATGGGAATTAAAGACGCACCTACTTAAAAAGCAAACTCTTGTTAACCACTGATCAGAGTCTCAAGAAATGATATGCTGAGAGCTCTGATGGAAACCTTTGTTAGAATATGAGTCCAGGAAGAACTGTGGTCCTTTAAAATTAGCAATTAGAAAACAGAAGATCAGACAATATAGCAAGCTCTAACTGATAAATCAAATGTGTTACTAGATTACGGAATTCAGATACAATAAGAGAAAGCTGAATCTGTGAAAATGACCAAGTGAAGCTGCCTGAATCATTTTCCTCTTTTTCCCTGACGGTTTTCACTAGAAAAGGGTCATGCTTTGTCATTTTCCAAAGTCATTACTATTTTAGAATTGTCAAGAAAAAAGGCTACATGTTTTTTCTTTTCAGTGTATAGGATGGTGCTGAGAATGAGCTGCTTCACTTCAGGTCCTGGTCTTGTTTGGAAAATGAAGCTGTGGCTTTCACTTTGAGACAAAGAGAAGCAGATAACATAGAAGAAAAGAGACATGCTCAGGAGTTAAACTGCATGAGTGCAGACCCTGGCTCTCCACTTTTTAGTTATTCATGTTGGGCAAGTTATTTAACCTCTCTGGAGCTAAGTTTCTTCATCATGTAAGTGAGGAAACTACTAGAATCCCCTTCACAGGATTATTCTAAGGATCACATGAATTAATTAGTGTAAAGTGCTTTAAAACAGTGCCTGGTTCTTAGTACAAACCGAGTAGCTGTTAGCTATTATTTCAGAGAGAACTTTGTGGATGGTAAATACTGATCATTTAGCAAAAATAAATAGAGAATAATGACAGATTAACTCCTTCAAATTACTATATGTATGACTACCATTATACTAGGTGGGAGGAGATAAAATGAGAAACTACAGAGTTCATCAAATTGACAGACAGTCAAATGTCTTGGCCAGGTCATCTAGGAGTGAACTTGAGC
Source organism: Mesoplodon densirostris (assembly GCF_025265405.1). Classification (NCBI taxonomy): domain Eukaryota; kingdom Metazoa; phylum Chordata; class Mammalia; order Artiodactyla; family Ziphiidae; genus Mesoplodon; species Mesoplodon densirostris. Next base: position 125,580,407 of record NC_082662.1, on the reverse strand, counting down.
TAAAATCAGGTCTCATATCACAGCTGAGTAGTTTTTCAACCACATCACACCATATTCTGCCTTCTGTGAAGTGATATGGAAGTGAGAAAATAGGAATCTCGGATACAGTAATAGATACACAATATAGCTTAGTCTTTTTCCAGAAAAAGGAGAACCTCAGTAATAATCTCTGTCTGAACAACCAAATGTTAAAGACTGTATTGATGGGCAGCATCTAGAAAGGAAATTATGACAGATCTGATCCAAGAGGAAAACAAATAAAGAAATAGAACAGATCACCTTGAATGTAAGAGCACCACCAGAAAGGATCTGTCCCCTCCATCCAAATGTTTGCTAAACAGATTCCTAACATACCTCTATAAACCAAAAAGCAGTGCCAGTGACTACACAGGTCAGGTCTCTGGAATTAACTCACTGAATCATGAAGAGAATAATGTTAGGTCTGAGCCTGTAGCTCAGAAAAGGCTGGCTAGGTATCCTGTACACTCTGCTGGCCTAACCCACAGAGAGGACACAGACTCTCAAGACTCAGAGCCTTTGGAGAGAGAGGGACCTGGGCCTGCCTGAAGCTTAGCAATATACCATCTTGATAAAGACAGTGAGTATAATTTCTCCTTTCTGTCACCTGAGTAGGTTTATGATTACATTATAGGTGGGTAGGTAGATGGGTGGATAGAGAGAGAATGAATGGACATGGTGATGTAACGAAGACGGAGCAACAGGAATTTCAATGAACGAAGGAGCTATAAACTTTAAGCCCCAAGTGTTCGAAAGGGAGCCCTGTTCCAGGAATAAGCCTGCCCTTTCCTCAAAAACAGAGTCCTTCTAACCTTCCCTAAGTTCTACAGAAGAGGTAGTAAGGAACTCTTAGATCATGTACTCTCAATTAAATCAGTGCTTTAAAATTAATTATCTGTTTATCTATAGGATATACATAGTTTAACCACAGAACCCCGAAACACACACTTGCCTAACAAAATTGTAGTTTTTCTGTTTATCTTTGGGAGAAGACAGTTTTTTTTTTTTAAGTACATCTAGATTAATCATATAGGTAAAAATCAGAATCTTACAGGACATGCAAAATCAAGCAGACACTTAGAGTACTCTACATCATACTCTAGATGGCCAATCCACTTAAGCAGTCTTTTAAAAAAGCTTATAAGCTTCTTCAAAGTTCCATTGTTGCCAAACTTGTCACACAGGAGATCATAAGGACGTACCCACACACAAATTATGTGTCATTTACTATGTATCATGGATGACAGAGCCCTAAGAAGCCTCATTAAGCACCTTGACTATAATTTTCAAACGTTTTTGCAGTGGAACCCTTACATCAACCAACACATTACATAAACCACCCAAAACACAGAATCTCAAAATAAAAGTGATCTGCTGTGACAGGAGGAAGACGTGTATATGTGTTTGGGATGCGGGGGTTGGTGCATGAACATGTTGGTGTTTGTGGGGGGAGGACAGGGCTGCTTCGCCAGAATGCTGTTTGAAAATCACGGATGCAGTATAAGTTTCTCATTCCCAGACAAAATTAAACAGGTGATCACACTCCAGGTAAGGAAATTCCTTATACATAAAAGTTTGTTTTCTCCTATAGGCTTCTAGCAATAGTATTTTATGACTCTATGATATAGGGTCCTCATAGGAAATCACATAAATAAAGAAACGATCATTGACACGATAATCACTACAATAGATCACAGTAAACAATCCTGGTGGCAAATTACCTATCTGCCAAGAAAAGAGCTCAGACCACCCTGGAATCTCATTTATGTATTTATTATATATTAAATATTGAGATATGAAACTGAGTGAAGAATAAGAAAATCTGTTATTATAATAGAAATAATGTTGACCTCTGGAAATAAACATTATTTCAGGTTACAAAGATGTTAAGTGTGGAAGAAGCTGATTTCAAAAGGCTTTACTGCTATGAACATAAAATCAGGTCATTTTCATTCCAGCTTCATCATAGTCTGCAGGGACTAAACTGAAATCAGCCATTTTAACTCAGAAACATTATTTAGGTGGCAGAAAGCAGTTATAACCATCCGGCCTTGGTTTAAAATCTCTGAAACAAAAGGGATATTTCCTGTAATAGTATAAATTACACAGGCTCTAAAATTATGTGGAAAAGACCCTTTCACTCTTGCAGCAATGTGCAATTTTGTGGCTGCAAGTTTTTGAAACTGCTTAATAAAACTTCCTCCTTTGTATCAGAAAGAAAGAAAGCAAAGTACCAATAGTTCCATAACAGACGCCCAGGTAACATCACTCTACTTATCCAGAGCATGAAGTATTAATAATTCACTGTTGGTCAGGCACACTGAGTAAGCACTCTTCTCCCAAAGGACAGCTTCCTGTCAAGATGTCACCCAGATCATGGACAAGAAAAAAAGACAGTGGAAAACAGGCAATATTCAAATAAAGTGATTAGTTCACAGTACTGTATTAATGCTAATTTTCTGGCTTCAATATATATGTAAGATGTTAACCTTAGGAGAAACAAGGTGAAGAGTATTTAGGAACTCTGTACTATGTCTGCAACTTTGCAAAATAAAAAGTTTTAAAAAAGGCAGTGCCTGACGCCGAAAAAAAAAAAAAAGAAAAAGAAAGATGTCATCCAGAAATAACCCTTTAGATTACAGGAAGGGGCTGCAGTTCCCCACAGTGCATCTAACAACCATAAACACTGTCAGAGTTTCAGTAACCACCACAATCAGATCACTCCGCACCTGGAACTGTCTCACTCCCCTCCCTCCTTCTTCCACTCACATCTTTCCCACAAACACAGCAATAATTGATGGCATCTGCGTTTCTGAGGATCACCAGTCACCAGCTGCCTGCCCCAGCACTGAAGGATGTATAAGCTGAAAGAGAGATGGCAACCAGACAGAAGAGGGATGGAGAGTTTATATCCATCTGAGCCCTGGCTCTGCCCTTAATTCACTGGACAAGTCCTTCAACCCTTCAGCAAAGCAGGGATTGTAAAAGTTGCTGCCTTTGCATTGAAATGCTAGGAGCTTTAATATAATAATGTCTATCATGGACTCTGGTATCTTCTGTACTGATACTTGCTGTCTGCTCTCATGTACAGTAGCATAACCATTAAATCACTTCCTCATATTTAGGGATCCAAGGTCAGGTGGAAACAGCATCCTCAGTCTTCCATTCTAAACACTGTTACATGTAAAGACTACATACTGTATTAGAGTCCTTGACTGGAAAAGGTAGGGATTTGGAGAGTCAGACAGACATGAGTTCAAGTCATAGCTCTGCTACTTACTAGCTATGTAAGCTTGGGCAAGTCAACTAACTACTCTGAGCTTCAGTTTCCTCATCTGTAAATAATTAATACTACTAGTAGTTGTAATAAACAAAGATAATGCATACTTTAGAGGATCACTGCAAGTTTCATACAAAATGTGCAACTACCATACAGCTTGGCAACTGTTCTCCTGAGCATTTATCCCAGAGAAATGAAAACTTATGTTTCCATAAAAACCTGTGCATAAATTTTTATAGCATCCTTGTTTGTAACAGTGAGAAACTGGAAGCAACCCAGATGTCCTTCATTGGGTGAAAGGTTAAACTACTTAGTAATAAATGGAATACTACTTAGTAATAAACAAGGAAGTTAACATACACAACAATCTGGATGAATCTTCAGAGAATTATGCTAAGTGAAAAAAAACAATCCAAAAGGTTACATAATATATGTTCCTATTTATACAATGTTCTTGAAATGATAAAATTATAGAATTGGAGTACAGGTTAGTCGTTGTTTGGGTTAAAGAGGGGCTGTTGTGGAAAGAAAACAGATGAAGCTATAAAAGGGCAACATTCAAGGGATACTTGTGGTGATGAAATGCTGTTTCTTTCTTTTTTTAAAAAATAAATAAATTTATTTATTATTTATTTTTGGCTGCATTGGGTCTTCGTTGCTGCCCGCAGGCTTTCTCTAGTTGTGGCGAGCGGGGGCTACTCTTCGTTGCGGTGTGCGTGCTTCTCATTGCAGTGGCTTCTCTTGTTGTGGAGCACGGGCTCTAGGCGCACGGGCTTCAGTAGCTGTGGAACAAGTGCTCAGTAGTTGTGGCTCACGGGCTCTAAAGCGCAGGCTCAGTAGATGTGGCACATGGGCTTAGTTGCTCCACGGCATGTGGGATCTTCCTGGACCAGGGCTCGAACCCGTGTCCCCTGCATTGACAGGCGGATTCTTAACTACTGCACCACCAGGGAAGTCCTGAAATGCTGTTTCTTGGCTGTAGTAATGCCAATGTTCTGGTTGTGATACTGTACTATAGTTTTGTAAGATGTTATCCCTGGAGGAAACTAGGTAAAAAACACAGAGATCTCTCGTATTATTTATGACTACATGTCAATCTACAGTTATCTCAAAATAAAAGTTTTAATTAAAAGAAAATTTTTAAATAATAATGCATATTTCAGAAGATCACTAAAAGGATTAAGAAATATATAGAATTAAACAATAATTAAATAATTATTAAATATTATTAAATCTCCTAGCATGGCCAGTTCTTGGCAAAAACAGAGACTCACTAAATGTTCATTTCTTTCCACTAGCAAGTTGTTCACAGTTAGAATGTGTTCTGGTGGATTTTTGTTTGCAGATCAAATGAAAATGTAACTCCATGAAAACGGTCTGATGATTATTGTATTATTGTATTATTAATTGTTTGTAACCTTTCTTGGCCTTTATTTCTATAAATCCAGACTTTCAGGAAAATTTGTATTATTTCATACCAAACAGAATCAGTCCAACTCCCATAGCAAAACTGTACAATTCAGAAACCACCAAGTTTTTTTAACAAAAATGTGAACAGTGGGGCAGGCGGCAGAGGATTTTGATTCAGTTGGCCAAGAGCCACTGTCAAAAGAGAAAAACCATGGCCGAAAATCAATGTGTATGTTCTGTTACAGACACTGAAGAAAGAAAATGGAAAGGATAAAACCTGGTTTCAGGGTCTTCCCTGGTGGCGCAGTGGTTGAGAGTCCGCCTGCCGATGCAGGGGACGCGGGTTCGTGCCCCGGTACGGGAAGATCCCACATGCCACGGAGCGGCTGGACCCGTGAGCCATGGCCGCTGAGCCTGCTCATCCGGAGCCTGTGCTCCGCAACGGGAGAGGCCACAACAGTGAGAGGCCCGCGTACCGCAAAAACAAAACAAAACAAAACCTGGTTTCACATGCTCAAGAGTTCACATCTACTTAAGGAAGGAAAAGTCTCACACACGAGGAGTCAGAGAACAAGTAAGTGGGGAAACAGACCATCAGTGCAACACACCTGCCAAGAAGGGAGAGGTGAGCATGGTCTGGGGATCTGGGCATGTGGCTGGGAGGGGGCGGGGCATGTCTAAGCAGGACGCTGCCGATTCCACATAGTGCCACTCCGGGTACTGCTGGCTGTACCAGGTACCATGTACCTGGTACGTGACCTTGGCCTCCTGAAGGACTACAGCCATCCTTAGTACTTTGCTGATGTTGCAAAGTAATCCCACCTTTCCCAGAGATCTCTAGCCCCTTTGCCTGATCCTTGCTATATAAATTAGCTTGTATGAAGCTCCTAATTACAACATAGGCAAAGGAAAACACACACAAACGCATATGCACAGAGGATGAAGCATCATAGTGTTCTAGCCTCAAAAATAAAATGAGGAGCAAAGTCTTTGGCCGTACAAACATTCCCACCTCTTTTCCTCCAGTTCACTGCCTCAGGATATATAATTACCAGGTGCCCTGTTTGAACTCTTCAATTCTAAATTAGGGCCTGAAATGGTCTACGCACTGTCCAAATCTTTTTCATGCCAAAATTAAGGTGGTAAACATACCTGTATTTCAGTGATCAAAACCTGGCAATTTGTTATGTTAAACCCCTACTCCATAGCCATGTATTTGAGGGACATGTTTTCAGAATAGCATTTATTGTATAAATGCCATCTTGTTACAAGCCTTCCAGCTAGGAGAGTTCGCTGTAAGCCGCTGGTCCTGAGTTGAAATAAATGGAAGGGAATGAGGGTCACAGCCTACAGCAAAGTTCCCGGCATGACTCCTGTGCCACTCACTAAATGAGCCTTTTGACTGACTCCGACTTCAGGACAGTACTGTCATTTCATGAGGTGAGCTATCGGACAGATGCCTCCGAATCACATTAATTGGAACCTCTTGTCTCAAGACAGCAGCATTTCAATTTCTCTGTGGATGCTTGTGTGCTACACGGTATCTGGCAGGTGTAAGAATCTCATCTCTGATTGCCTATATTCTCAATCTACTTTCTCTGCCTATTTTCGTACTGCAAAGCAATTACAGTTGAAAATTCGTTTGCAACATGCGCTCATCCATATTCAGTTCTTTCCACTTCAGGCAAATACTGCCCAGAAAAAAATAAATAAATAAAAGGAGACAGATTTGAGAAATCCAGATTTGTTCCTGTATTTTGATCCTCTGATTGTCCAAATGTTTACTTGTTGATAATCCACAATTTTCTCCATGTCAAAATAAATATTCAAAAGATGTAGCTCCAAATAACTAAAGCATACATCTATCTTAAAGAAAGACAACACATGCACAGAAAAATCTCAGTAAATCAGACCAATAGATGGGGGCAGGATGAATCAGTTGAGAGCCCAATGATAGAGAACATTTTTAAAAATAAATAGTGTTATTGATTTCAAGCATGCTGAGGAAAACAAAGATTTAAGAGGCAGTACCGGGGACCAAGCCCAACTGGCCAGCGAAACTGGGCTGAGGAGACAGAGCATCCTCACTGAAGCCTTAAGAGCCAGCACATCACACTGGATCTGCCAATCAGCTTCTCAGATCTTGTTTGTGAAATTATCAGAAGTCACAAGTCGGGGGCTAGAATCTTGAGATTCTCCTAAATTAAATTTTCAGATGAAAGCTATCTAAGACTGCAACTAACTGGTCCACAAGATTATTCTTATTTTATTTTTAAATAGGTAGGGGACACATAGTTTTCGAAGGCAGGAGCCCACTGCGCCCCCCTTTGCCTGGCAAAGCAATAAAGCCACTCTTAAAAAAAATTAGGTACATACACTGACATGAATCAAAATTGAAAAGGTTCAAAAACACATAAAAGGTCTCCCTGCCCCCAGCCCCCCTCTCCAGAGGCATCCAATTTTATCAGTTCATGGGTTTTTAAATTTTGTGCATATGTAACAAAATGTTTATGTATTCTTTTCTTTCCTAATTTTTACACAAATGGGCATATACTACACACCCTATTTTCATTTTCTCTTCATGCTTAACAATAAACTTAGATTTGATTTCATATGAGGACATAAAGAGCTACCTCATTCTTTTTTATGACTTCTTAGTATTCCATTGAACGGATATAGCTTAATTTATATAACCAGTCTATTGGTAGACATTCGGTTATTTCCATTCTTTTCATGTTACAAACAAGGCTGTAGTGAATAGCCTTATACATATATCACTTCATGTATTTGCTAAAGTATCTATTGGAAAAATTCATAGAAGTGTAATTGTTGGGTCAAAGGGTATATGCATTTGTAATCTGAGAGATAATGTGTACACACACACACACACACACACACACACACACACACACAGCTTGTTTCCCTGTACCCTTGCTAACTAACACAGGGTACTAGCAAACACCTTGCTCTTTGCCAACCTGATTGGTAAAAAAGGACATTTCAGGGTCGATTTCCCTTACACTGCTCCTATTATGAATGAGCTGAGGATCTTTTCATCTGTTCCCCAGGAAGCTGACTCCGGAGGACAGCATCACCTGGCCTCCCTTGCCTGGTGGGGTTCAGTAACCAGGAGGCACCAAGAGGGGCCCGGAAGGTGGGAGGACAGAGGAGTCAGCATGTTTCTTTCCCATTTCTGTCTCATTCCAATGCCATGTTTCTTATGGTGGCTATATGCCTCCATACTCCCTTTGGGCAATCCGTCATCCCCTGCTGTGGTCCTCACTGAGTTCCGGTAACACTGTTTTCTTTTTCTTTGTGCCTTCAATCCAAGGGATGGTAATGGCTTCCTGCCTTTGCTGGTCTGTGAGTGTCTCATCCTGCCTTGTGCATTCCCTTAATCTTGCCCCTTAATCTATGTCTCCTCATTTGAAAACTGTTTGCTGTTTTTGTGTTTTTTGGTGAGATATTAACATACAACCCCTTGCCTATTTTTCTATCTAGTCGTTGGTCTTTTTCATATTGAGTTGTAGCTGTAGGAACTCATTATTCATTAGAGGAAGGCGGGGGCAAACATTTTTTGTAAAGGGCCAGACAGTAAATATTTTTGGCTTTGTGTGCCATATGGTCTCTGTTGCAACTGCTCAACTCTGCCACCGTAAGGTCAAAGCAGCCCCAAACAATATGCAAACGGATGGGTGTGTAAATCAAGTCCTAATAAAACTTGATTTACAAAAGCAGGCTGGATTTGGCCTTGGGGCTGTAGTTACAGACCCAGCATTAGGGAAATTATCCCTTCTCTAGGATATGAGCTGCAAATATTTTTTCCCCAGTTTGGTTTTTAACTTTTCTCATAGGGGTTTTGCCCTGCAGAATTTTTTAAATTTTTATTTTAACATGGTGGAATTCATCTGCTATTTATGGCTTCAGATTTTTGTGTTACACTTAGAAAAAGAACAAAGAGTTAGTAAAACCACAAGAAACTCAAGGCCGAAAGCCTGTATCTTAAACTCAATCAGGTAGCTTGTGCTACCATCAATAGTCTTATTAATGAGACCACTCAGCTTTCTAAGACCAGAGTTGTAACATGTCTCAATTAGTGGAACCTAATAAAATCTTCCATGGAAGGAAGGCTGAATCATAAAATAGTGAGCGCCATGGCTGAGGCAAACTATCTACTCCCAAGCACCTGAGGGACCGCCCAGGCCACTAGATTCTAGACCTTAGAAGCCACTTCTCTACATGAATACTAAGGACCTTAGAAATTAGAAGAGTTTTCTACATCATATCCTTGTAACAAGTCCAAGAATTCTCCATTGCATCATGTACAGAGGCAGATGGCATGCCCACCACCTGCTGTGGGTCTCACCATGAAGGCATCTCTCAGTGTTTCCATCTCAGACCCACACAATCCTTCTTGTATAATTTTGCTCCAGGGTATAAGGGTTCTTAGCCTTAGTTTGTAGTGAATTTAGTGTAGTGAATTTCTGCCATCTACAAATTAAAAAACAAATACCTTTAGGGAAATTTTGTAAGAAGAAACAGGGCAATTAAAACATTGCCAATTTAAATACTGATTTGCATAAACTAAGATAGGTTTTTCTTGTAGGAAAAAATATTGGACATTCAAGTCTCTACTGGGATTTAATATTTTAAAGCCACAGTTAGATTTGCTTATTTTCTCCTACCATAAAGAAGCAAACACAGTTACAGGTAAAGGGACAAAACGCAAACTGGAAATTTGGAGGTTTCAACATGGATTTGCATTCTAAATAATAATGCTAGCAATGAGTAATGACAATCTGAAATTTCTCAGTTGAGTTATAAAAATAATCCTTGAAATTGCGATCGGTTGCTCTGTCCATGGCAGAACAAATTTATTCATATTTAGATGCCCCTCTCTCCATATATGTGCATATGCAGATATATATTACATGTTCATCCACATGTAAACATAGATATATGCAGATATATACCCACACCATCTCATTATCTTGCCTACAAAATATATATTAGAAAATATATATTTACAAAGGCCAACATATAAAACCAAAATGGCCAAGGTAGATATAGGCTTTGGGGGACAAGAAAGATACAGCTCAATAATAAGTACAATACCTAGGATAATCCGAGGCAGCCTTTGAAATGTGACCATAATATCACTATATTCCTCAAAGGAATAACTGATGCTTACAAACTGGTTAGAGACCTCATGTCTCCATTCACTAATTGACTCAATAAATTTTACTAAGCGCCTCATGTGCAAGAATACCACGTGGGATTAAAAGGGTAGGAGTAATTGGTGACAGCTGAGTTGAGTCACAAGCTAACAAACATCAGTTATATGGCAGTAAAGAGAGGAGAACCCTCATAAGAAAAGCTGTGGCCAGGAGTTTTCTCAATTGATTAGGTCATGCTGTAGTGGAAGCAAGGTCACAGGTTCAGTCCTCTCTCTTTGCCAATTACCTTTTATTGTGCTTCAAAGACACAGCCCAGGCCTGAGACTTCTCAACATCTTACCACAAGATCAAAAGAGATTTGGGAAGAAAAGAGAGTGGCTAAACCCAAATCCATCCCAAGTACTAGCAAAGTAACTTATACTAATTCAGGGTGAATCAGTACCATTGTCGTCATCTAAATTATAGTTAACGTCCAACATAATATGTGGCTATGTAAAATTAAGTAAAACGTTTCTCCTGGGTAGCGTAAAACTGAATTTATTCAATCACCTAACAAGACGCTATAATGAATCAGAAAAAGCATTCACTTTTCAAATGGATGTATTCTAATGCTTTGGTTTACAATTAATTTTGGGCTGTTCTGGATATTTACTGCATCACAATCTGAATGTTATTAACATGCAAAGATTAAAAAGGAGGAGGATTTATTTAGCTCCAACCTGAGGGGTTAAAGAAATAGGAAAACCACCAGGATTAAAAACTCTTGGCTTTTAATCCATCACAGCTTATTCAAAAATCAACTCCTTGTGTTTTGCCACCACAGAACTAAGAAATGCTGTTGCTTATCTTTTCTCTCACACAAACATGAACTTGGGCTTGGAACGACTCGGACACAATGCTTTGCTTCTCTCAGATGAACTATCCCAATAAAGCTGACAATGCCCTCTGAACACTGCTTTCTGATACGAATTTGCCAAATTAATTCAAAACGCAGCTCCCAAAGACAGAAACACTCAGAGTTTAGCCACATTGGGATAAAGATTTCTGGGTGTCAGGTTTCTCAGCTGGGGCTTATATTAAACCAGTAGTTACAAACTCTGCTTCCAAGAACCTCCCCAGAGTCTAGCAGGCTGGGTAGCGGGCAATCAAGGAAGAGGCGTCAGGCTCCTGGGGACCCCACTACCCTCAGTAAGCATCTATATACTCTTACCAAAATGGCTTGGTGGGCTCCTATATCCTCTTTCATTTGAAGAAAGGGTTTTATGCTAAAATATTTTGACAACTCCTATACCAAGCTGATTCTTAAATTCTTATAGGGCTTTAACATTTTGCGGGCTACATTTCATTGATTCTACTGCATCTTAGTGTCCTGCTGCTTAGAGTTTTATTTGAAAATTGTTAAATATTACACAAATGGCAAATAACTGAAAGACAGATGGTTGTGCCTTTTCCATTTCTGAAATAAAACTGTTGAAGAACTACACACTTGGAGCTATAATACTTCCTAATTAAGATATACCTATCATCCTGAGGGTGGGAATAAAATCTTTAAAGTCCCCACGCAGTGAAAAGATTTGGTGCTCCTTACTTTCTCCCCACAGTGTAGATTTCAAAATAAAAATACTATACATCAAAAGAAAAAATGCTGCCCATGCTGAAATTAACCTACATCTTTATAGAGCTTCTAATAGTATATTTCTGGTTAACTTGTTCACAGTTGACCTTTTTTATGAAAGCAAAGTACACACGTATGTGTGCCTATGCATGCATCTCAATGCTGCTGGGGCATTAAGCATGCACAAAATAGCCTGACTTCTGCTTAGTGGGCAATTCAACAATGGTTATATTCTACAAGAAAGTAATCCTAAAGAGAGAACGAGTAAAACATTCATAGCTAGAGCAATAAAATACACTGGGTACATTAGAAAAATCTGAATTTCTGGTTCTGAAAGCCAGTTAGAGAGGTCATAATCTCTTTTCCAGTAGATTCAGATGGAGTTATATCTAGCTCAATTTAGATGGTATGAAATCCTTATTTTTATAATAAAGATTTGACCAAATACATAGTTTGCATTCCTAGATGAAACTTCCAATAAGGATAGCTACTATTTCTTGGGCCCTTATGAGGTACTTTATAACACTGTCTCTAACAGCCTCTCCTACAAAGTTAGTTTTAGTGTGTTCATTTCATAGTCAAGGAAATTGAGAATCAAAAGATTGAGAAACTTCTCTTAGGTCATGACTGATAAGTGACATTTTGAGGATGTGACACTGGGCCCATCTGATTCCAATGCCCACTTTCTCCCAACTACAACAGGCTGCTGAGGTAGGTTATCTGTGTGATCTATGGAATGCATAGCTAGAAAGACAATGGACAGCCAATTATTTTCCTCTAAAGTCTATCCTTATGCAGAACTTCCTTTGGATTTTTTATATTCTTCAATGCTAATTAATATTTCTAAGATGTTCCTCTGGATTCCAAGATATAGATTACATATTGTAAGAATGGGAAAAATTAAGATGAGAAACAAATTAATATGATAAGAAAAAATTGGGGGGGAAATCTATAGGGAATTTTTGGAAAATAATCATAATTCAAGAACCATATGGTTGTCAGAGGAAGGAGGGTTGGGCAGGGGGCTAACTGGGTAAAAGGGAGCAAGAAGGACAAACTTCCAGTTATAAAATAAATAAGTCATGGGGATGTAATGGACAGCATGCGGAATATAGTCAGTAATATTGTATTAACTTTGTATGGTGACAGATGGTAACTAGACTTATTGTGGTGACCATCTCACAATGTATACAAATGTCAAATCACTATGTTATACACATGAAACTAATATAATAATGTACGTCAATTATACTTCAATTAAAAAAGAACCACATACTCAAACTGTCTATAAATTCCTAGTTGCAAGTTAAATAATAAGAACCACAGAACATTCAGTGGCAACAGTTTTGCTCTTTGTATTGTTAGATTATCTACCCATATGAAAGAATTTAACATTATTAATGAACCAATTCTAAAACAGGCACCTAGTGTGACATCTTAAGTTCAAAATGTTTCTCCCCATCCCCCAAGAAGAAATGAAAGCTGTATTCATCAACCAGTCACGTCTGCTGTTTCCTTTGCATAAAGCCCCGCTTCCTCCCTTCTCTGTCAAGTGACCTCCTTCTTAAACTTCAAGACTAAACCCAAGACTCACTTCTTGAAAGCCTTCTTGAATTCCACTCTAGTATGGAGGCCTTATTTTGTGCCTTGACCTGGGAACCCTGCCTTTACCAAAGCCTTGACCACATATTTCCCTGCTTTCTCTTCCACTAGACTAAGTTCTCTGAGGCTGTCTCCAGGGCTCTGTATAGTTCCTGCTATTAGTAGATGCTTAATAAATGTGTCTTGAGGGAGAAAGGAAAAATCAAATGCCTAAATGGCTTAAAACAATTTCCAGAACACAGTGGGAAATTTTTATCTATTTTTTCAGCAATTCTCACTACTTCTTTATCCTCACTCTTACCTACATACAGATAATACATGCCAACATATGCACATAAGTACACACACAGAGACACACACAAATACACACACACACACATCATCATCATCGTCATCCATTCTACCTTCTCCATGGACTAACACTGTCTCTGCTACCATTATTATCTCCATGGACTAACACTGTCTCTGCCAACATATGCACATAAGTACACACACAGAGACACACACAAATACACACACACACATCATCATCATCATCGTCATCCATTCTACCTTCTCCATGGACTAACACTGTCTCTGCTACCATTATTATCAAAAATAGGCAAAGAGGAATCAAGAAATCTAAGAATTTCTGATAACTCACACAAAATTGTATAATCCGTCAGTCTCACCATGCATTGCTGCCATTCAATCAAACAAATATTCATTGAGCTCATACTGCTATGTAAAGCACTAAAAGCAAGTCAATTAAGACACTCACATATTCTGAACATGAAATGCCTGAACATCACAGATATTCAGAAAAGTCCAGAAAAGCAAAATTAGCTACTGCACATAATTAAAACATATCTTGAGATAGAACCAACACTACCAAAATAAGATTATTTTATTATGGAGGATGGCCTGAAACACAGGGAATAACTCAGTGGGACATGGTGGTAGCTCTCAGCCTTTGGACAGATAGTGGGACAAAAAATAAACACACATTCCCCCGCAGAGCACAGGTTTATGGTGAAAAATCAGTGCTGACTTAGAGTGGATAGTGATTTGATAATTTGATAAACACTGTTTACCTTTAAAATGTGATTAAACAGCATTTATAATGAACATGCTTAGAAACTGATGAATGATGTATCACATGTACAGTAAAAGGATAATAAAGATAAAATAATTGTCTGAGGGGTTAGTTTTTCCCTGGCAACTTCCCAAAGCTATGACAGTCTGTTCTTTTCTCAGAAACACTGGGCTTAGAACTCTTTAAGAGGGAAAAATCCTGAACACAGAGAGTAAATTGAATAATGATTCCCACCAAGGACTTCTGAGAAAGTAAAAGTAAAGGAAAACCTGTCAGAACACTCAATTTAGGAAGATTCCGGGTTTACTATAACTGCTACAGTGTCCTCAGATGGTTCCCAGTGAGAAAGGGTAGACCCTCTAGGTATGTTTTATTTTTCTCCCAGATCTCAATGATGTCCTCTTGCAGCCTCTTTTATCTATGACTTGTATTTAAAAAATGAAATCATTCTGCAAAATAAGATATATTCAAATTTTCTTTTAATTAGAATGGTTTTGTAAATAATTAAACACAGATCTAATTTCAATTGATACACAGTATATTTTTCTAAATTAGGCAGAGTTCATTGTGCAATAAAAATGCATTACTTGGGTTCAGTTCTTAGTGCAAATTATAATGATTCATGGTTCAGTTTATAGGGAATAGCTTAAATAAGTCCACGTCCCTACACACCAAAATAACATGTTCTAGATGAATACACAGCAGGAAAATGAAGATATCACATGATGTTCATTTTACTTTCAGGGAAATGGTCATAAACCTGTTAATGCTTATGCCAGTATAAAGACTCTCATATGAATGGATGGTTTGGGGTAGAAATCATGTAGGTACATAAAGACTGAACTAATTTAAAGATGACACAGGCTGTCTCATATTTGGCAGAGAGGCCAGAGGTCAGGTCACTGAGAAAAAGCTTCATCAAGTAAACTGATTTCCAGCCCTCCTCACCAGGCAAAAAATTTTATGATGAAGAATTCTCTATTTGAATCAAGGCTGCAGAACAGGTAATGAGGCCCCTTATGGAGACCAGCATGTATACAACAAATTAGGTCGATAAATAAGTATATTTAAAATACTTAAATAGGGCTTCCCTGGTGGCGCAGTGGTTAAAAATCTGCCTGCCAATGCAGGGGTCACGGGTTCAAGGCGTGGTCTGGGAAGATCCCACATGCCGCGGAGCAACTAAGCCCATGCGCCACAACTACTGAGCCTGCGCTCTAGAGCCTGCGAGCCACAACTACTGAGCCTGCATGCCACAACTACTGAAGCCCGGGTGCCTAGAGCCCATGCTCCGCAACAAGAGAAGCCATCAAAATGAGAAGCCCACGTGCAGCAACAAAGACCCAATGCAGCCAAATATAAATAAATAAATAAATAAATAAATAAACTTAAATAGGAAAGATGAAAATGACTTAAACATGATAAAGACAATTTAGCAAAATTCAATAGCAAACAATGCTAAATGGTTAAATGTTAGTCATTTTTATTAAAATGAGAAACTCAACACTGCTAAATATTTTCCAATATAAAAATGTAAAAAACAACATGTTGTACACCTTAACTTACACAATGTTATATGTCAATTATAGCTCAGTAAAAATGCTTTAAATAATTATTTAATTAATTTATAAAATAAGTAAAATAAAATGAGAAACTCAACAAGCATTACTGTCATTATCTTTTACTATATTGTTTTGAAGGTGAGGTTGATGTAAGAAAAATTTATATATAAATTTACATTTATATATATATAAATTTTTCTATATGCATACAAATAGTCTCTACTTGCAGATAAGATTACATACTTTGAAAATCCAACTCTAATTGAAAAAATAATTAAACTAATAAGAGGATTTACTAAGATGCATAGACGCAAGATAAATATACCCCAAAATCATTAATTTTTCACTATAGTAGAAATAAACAGCTAGATATTTAATAAAAAATATTCAACAAAAAGTAGCAATACATATATGATATATAGGGTAAATTTAACAAGAAAAAATATAAGGTATATATGAAGAAATATCAATAAGTAATACAAGTTAATTAGGCAGAGGGCAAACAGTGAGTGTGTTAATACAACCAATGGGCAGCCTTTCACAAAATGCATGGAGGTTAGGGCCATAAACTATAAGCCAATGTTCTTTTCACTTCAAAATGAAAGATTAGAGGTTTGGTATAGGCCTTCACTAAACCCATAGTCATGTCTAGAATTTTTATATCGTTCTTCAGAGGATCACCGAAAAGCTCTAGCCCCACAATGGTCTCTAGACAGGTAAGCCTGGTCCACTACACAAAAAAAGTTTCATAGATATAATCTTAGCCAACTATGAATTCAAAGAGCATCAATGTACAATACAGCACTCCCTTGGTATCAGCCACGGATTGGTTCCAGGACCTCCCCAGCCCCCTGAAGATACCAAAATCTGTGGATGCTCAAGTCTTTTATATAAAATGGAATAGTATTTGTATATAATCTATGCACATCCTCCTGTATACTTTGAATCACCTCTAGATTACTGATAATACCTCATACAATATAAATGCTATATAAATAGTTGCCAGCGCACGGCAAACGAGTTTTGCTTTTTGGAACTTTCTGAAATTGATTATTTTTTTCCTGAATATTTTTGATCTGTCGTTGGTTGAATGTGAGGATGCAAAGAAAGCCCATGGATATGGAGGGCATACTGTATATTTGTTAAGAGATAGCTACCAGGAAAACTAAGAGGAGGGCATCCTATATGGGAGGCTGGGCAAAAGATAAGGGTCTCAAGAGCAGGCTAGATTGGGTGTTCTGTTCAAATAACCAAAGGTAGTCTACCTGAAGGAACAATATTAATCACTGTTGAGGAAGGAAACAAAAGCACATACAAGAGGTGGTTCTGAATGTCAGGTCCAATGTACATGATGAGATCATAAAAAGCAAAAGGATTCCAAGGCCAAACGTGAGGAAGATCAGGAGTTAAAGGGTACAGAGAAAGAAAACTGGATCTTTGTAACAGTTCAAAACTAAAATTATGGGGCTTCCCTGGTGGCGCAGTGGTTGAGAGTCCGCCTGCCGATGCAGGGGACACGGGTTCGTGCCCCAGTCCGGGAGGATCCCACATGCTGTGGAGCAGCTGGGCCCATGAGCCATGGCCACTGAGTCTGCGCGTCTGGAGCCTGTGCTCCGCAATGGGAGGAGGCCACAACAGTGAGAGGCCCGCGTACCGCAAAATAAAAAAAAACAAAAAAACCCACTAAAATTATGAATACTGAGAGATGGGTGGAGAGCTTGTTATATTGTGCCAGTTCCATAGTGTGTTTGTGTGATTATGCAAGCCACACATGGATACAAACCAACTGGGAGAAAGCAAGGGAAGTGCAGGTTTCGTGGCTTAAAGGAGGTGGGCAAGACCAAAGTTCCAACAGAACATTAACCATCAAATTATATTGTCTCTTATTGAATATTTTAATATTTAATATAATTTAATATTTAATATAATATTTAATATTTAATCTTACTGAATAACAATTCAGGATTGCTTGGGACCAACCACAGTTAAACTGATAGAATAAATTATCCACGTGGGGAAAAGCTATGCATGTCATTAGGATCCCATGATGAGAGCTAAAAGGATAAGGAAATTCAAGACCACAGACATACCTTGATTTAAAAATATAAAATTATGGAAAGGAACACATCCCAAGAACAATTCTTTAAAAACATGAGATTTCTGTTAAGCACAGCTTAATATTAATTTCCTTTTTAATGTGATAGAGTAGGGAGTCATGCAGAAGTTAGTATCATACCTAAAACAAATGGAGAGTAGAAGTACTCTCAAACCTTTATACAAATTATGTAACTAAGGCTAACATGAGTCACTTTCCCTTTTCAAATCAATTTCTAGCTTACATACTTCTCCCTGACACTGGAAAAATTCAGCAATTACACTGAAGACCAGAAAACTAACTTCTTCTCCAAAACAAAAAAACACAGCAAGCAAAATGTCATTTCTTCTCTTTTTGACTTAGATTATGCCAATTACTTTAGATGTTTTATTTCCCATATGTACCAGGATGTTCAAATGATACATAGCCTTCTAAGAAGACTGTGCATCATTCCCCAATGGTACTCTCTCTGAAACAACAAGCTTCATTTATTAATCATTCTGAAAACTGTATACTCACAAAAGCAAGAGCAAAATTGGAAGCAAGAACCTTTCAAAAATAAATAACCAACTAAATCAGATAGGCAGATTTGAAATTTTTTTCATCAGGCACTGCTGGCATGATCACAAAATTTAAAAGACCCAGATGATTCTGCATAAATCTAACTCATCATCTTTCTTTTCAAAAGTCCAGCTCTAATGAAGTCCATAATGATCTGGATAAAATACATTTAATTAGATTATTAACTGCAACATAAAACAGCTGCACCATGCCTTTCAACATTTTCTTCTCTGAAGATCAGAGGATTGAAAAAGGGTTATAAAACAGTCCATTCATTTTTCTTGTCTTTTAAAAGGAGGAAGAAAGAACCATTAGGAACAACCAAAGTTCCAGAAAACTTCTAACTTGAAATCCAAGTCTGCCATATTCTGAGACTTCACACATAGGGCATGATAATGGTGCCAGGTGACCAACACATCAATGGGGTGGCATGCGATTAGACAACTTTCTAAAATTCTAATGATTTCCTATGTGATACTGATAGTATAAGACTTATTTTCTGCTTCCTGGTGTCTAGATGAGATAGACAAGAGAGAAAAAAAATCCAGGCTAATTAATTAAAATGCATTTCAGAGATAAACCTGACATGACTTTCCGGTGGTATACAAGTCCACCATGAGTTTGAGATGGTAGACTAAAGACTTATCTATCCTTCCATAAATATATCTATCCACTCATATAGCTTATAGATTTACTTTAGGTTGGGAGAAATAGAAGGTGAGAAATAGGCATGCAAAAATTGCTAAGAATATCTTTAAATAAATATCTGTAGTTACCAAATATATTACCTTGACTAAGAGCATGGCCTCTGGAGCAAGCAGACCTCTCTTGAATCCCAGTTCCAATATTCAATAGCCCTGCGACTCTGGGCAAGTGACAACCCCTCTCAGTTGCAGTTGTCCCACTGAACACGGTGAGAACAATACATGCTTTAGGGTAATAACGGGGGATTAATTGTAATCTTTGTACTTTGCCTGGCCTAGTGTAGGTGTTCAATAAATTAAATCACAATCAAAAGAGATAGACACATTTGAGAGAAATTAAAGATGACTACTAGATGAATGAAGAGATTTACCATATTCATCAGGTTGGAAAATTCAATATTAATATGTCAAATCTCCCCCCAAATGATCTATATTCAATACCATTTCAATTAAAATATCAGCAGGCTTAAGTGAAAAAACCTAACAAAACTGATTCTAAAATTTATATGAAAAGGTAAACAACCCGGAACAGCCAAATCAACTTTTATTATTTATTTATTTATTTATTCATTCATTCATTTATTTGTTTGTTTCTGCTTTATAACAAAGTGAATCAGTTATACATATACATCTGTTCCCATATCCCTTTCCTCTTGCATCTCCCTCCCTCCCACCCTCCTTATCCCACCCCTCCAGCCAGTCACAAAGCACCGAGCTGATCTCCCTGTGCTATGCGGCTGCTTCCCACTAGCTATCTACCTTACGTTTGGTACTGTATATATGTCCATGCCTCTCTCTCGCTTTGTCACAGCTTACCCTTCCCCCTCCCCATATCCTCAAGTCCATTCTCAAGTAGGTCTGTGTCTTTATTCCTGTTTTACCGCTAGGTTCTTCATGACATTTTTTTTCCTTAAATTCCATATATATGTGTTAGCATACGGTATTTGTCTTTCTCTTTCTGACTTACTTCACTCTGTATGACAGACTCAAATCAACTTTTATAAAAGAAAGAAAAAGTTAGAGGGTGTAAACTACCTGACTTCAACCTGTACTAAGAAGCTATATGAATCAAGATGGTACAATATTGAAGAAAGGATAGACAGAACAGAGAATCTAGAAACAGAGCCAAATATATATATATGATCAATTATATATGTGATCATCTTCCAACAAAGATGAGAAGGTAATTCAATAGGAAAAGGAAAGTGTCTTCAACAAATGATGTTAGAACAACTAAATAACTGTATAGAAAATAAACATCAATCTTAACTTCACAACATGTGCATAAATTAATTAAAAATAGATTATAAATCTGAATGTAAAAGCTAAATTTTAAAACAGCTATAAGAAAATCTTTGTGAATTTATGTAGTTCAAGATTTTTTAATAAGATGTAAAAAAAAAATAAACTGTAAAAGAAAAAACTGTTACACTGAACTTTACCAAAATTAAAACTTTTGCTCTTCAAAAGATACCATTAAGAAAACAAAAAGGGGGCTTCCCTGGTGGCGCAGTGGTTGAGAGTCCGCCTGCCGATGCAGGGGATATGGGTTCGTGCCCTGGTCCGGGAAGATCCCACATGCCACGTAACGGCTGGGCCCGTGAGCCATGGCTGCTGAGCCTGTGCGTCTGGAGCCTGTGCTCCGCAACGGGAGAGGCTACAACAGTGAGAGGCCCGTGTACCGCAAAAAAAAAAAAAAAAAAAAAAAAAAGAAAACAAAAAGGAAGATCACAAATAGGGAGAAAATGTTTGCAATGCATATGTGACAAAGTATTTGTATCCATACTATATAAAGAACTCTTACAATTCAATAACATGAAGAAAAAAATATATAAAATGGGAAAAAGATATGAACAAATATTTCTCAAAAGAAAAATACAAACAGCAAAAAAGGTCATGAAAAGATAATCAACATCATTAGCTAATCAGAGAAATGCAAATCAAAACCATAATGAGACACCACTACACACCCATTAGAATGGTTACAATTAAAAGATTGGCTGCACCAAGTGTTGGCAATGACGTAGAGCAATTGGAACTCTCATATCATGCTAGCGAGAATATAAAATTGTATAACCACTTTGGAAAGTGGTTTGGAAGTTTTTTAATAAAGTTAATCATAAACACCATGCAACCAAGCCACTATGCCCTAGGTATTTACCTAAAAGAAATGAAAACATAGTCCATACAAAGATTTGTATATGAATGTTCATAGCAGATTTATTCAGAGTAAATGTCCACCAATAGGTGAATAGGAAAACAATATGTGGTATGTCTACACAATGGAACACTACTCATCAATAAGTACGAGTTAATTACTGATAGTGCCAACAAAATGGGTGTATCTCAAGACCATTATGTTAAGTGAAAGAAGTGGGATATAAGGGTATATACCGAATGATTTTGCTTATATAAAATGCAAACTAAAGTACGGAAACAAAAAGGAGATCAGTAGTTGCCTAGGGCTGGGGATGGAGGGAGGGAGGGATGGACTAGAAAAGGGTTCAGCTGCAAAGAAGATAAACAGATGGTCATTATTATGCACATAAAAAGATGTTCAATATCATTAATCATTAGCGAAATGCAAATCAAAACCACAATGAGATACCACTTCATACCCATTAGGATAACTATTATCAAAAACAAAACAAAACAAAACCCAGAAAATAACAAGTGCTGGTAGGACGTAGAGAAACTGGAACCCTTGTGAACTACTGATGAGAATGTAAAATGGTGCAGCTGCTGTGGAAAACATTATTGCAGTTCCTCAAAAAATTAAACACTATGTGAACCAGCAGTTCCACTTCTAGGTAAATTAACTAAAATGACTGAAAACTGAGACTCAAACAGATATTTGTACACCAATGTTCAATGAAGCATTAATGACCACAGCCAAAAGGTGGAAATAACCAAATATCAAACTTATGAGTAGATAAACAAATTGTGGTATATACATACAATGGAATATTACTCAGTAATAAAAAGGAATAAGGTTCTTATAGTTGCTTCAATGTGGAATAATCTTGAAAACATTACGGTACGTGTAAAAAAGCCAGACACAAAAGAAAAAATATTGTATGAATCCACTAACATGAAATATCTAGAATGGGCAAATTCATTGGGAAAGAAAGTAGGTTAGAGGTTATCAGAAGCTGGAGGGAAGGAGACAATGAGGAGTTACAGCTTTAAGGGTACAAAGTTTATATTTGGGGTGATGAAAATTGTTGGAAACAGTTAGTGGTGATAGCTGTACAACATGGTGAATATAACTAATGCCACTGAATTGTATACTTAAAATGGTTAAAACGGCAAATTTCATATTGTGTATATTTTACTGCAATAAAAAATAGTATAAAGAAAAAAGTGGCACAGGAAATCTTTTTAGAGTAATGGAAATGTTTTGTATCTTGAGTGTGATTATGGTTTCATGGGTGTATAAAACTGTCAAAACTCATCCAATTAAATAGATTCATTTAATTGTATAAAATTATTGCTCAGTAAAGTTGATAAGGGAAAAAAAGACACCCACAAATTAGCAAGAATATAATTTATCATGCCTCTCCTCCCTGCCTTCCCTCATTTCATCTTGCCATGCTACTAGCCCCCAACCCCTGCCACTGCCATGACAAGCAGGAGGAAAAGGGAGAAAAATTCACTCGTTCAAAAAATATTTGGGGAGCATCTCTTTCATCTGTTACTCCAGTAACAGGTTTATGGATGAGGAAACTAAGGTTTGGCATGGTAAAGAACTTATCCAGGTCCCACAGAGAGTAAACAGTAGAGCTCAATTTGCAACCACTGTCTGTGATTCAAAGTCTTTGCAGATGTGCACTGCAGAGATTTTCTCCCTATCTGTGATCTCACCAGGCCCACAGACATGAGGGGAAATGATGCACGAGCAGGATCCTACATAAAGGAGTGGAAGTGATAAGATGCAAAGCCATGCAATCTTGTGTTATCAATCAAAATAAAATGTGTGGAAAACAGGTACTTCTGTTCACATTTAAGAACTTCTTGTAAAGAGTTCAAAACTTCTGTCTTTGGCAATTTCTCCTTACTTAAGTCAACACTTGAACATAGAGGTTAGGAGCACAAGCCCCAGCATCACTCTTCCCAGGTCCCAATCCTGGTGCTGTGTATTGATATCATCTCTTCCTGCTTCAGCTTTCTCAAAGGCAAAATGCAGATTATAATAGTATCCACCTCAAAAGGCTTTTGTGATGATTAAATTAAATAATAGATGTGACACATTTAGCATAATGTTGGGGACATGATGGATTCTCAATAAATATTAGCCTTCTTCTTCTTCCATAAACTTCACCTGTAATTTCTAGTACAGAAAGAATAGAGTTACATGCAAAAATGAAGAAGAAAAAGGCAGCTTCTTAGATGGTGGTTTAAATTCACTGGCGTTTTCCTCCCTCCCTCCCTCTCTCCTAACGCACTACCATTCTTCAAATAAAGTTTTTGTATTAAAAATGTATGACGGAAACTATGAATGATAGAAGCAAACCCCAGTCAGTAACCTAAAGTAGGTTCTTATGAAAGAATAAATGATTCATTTCTCTTTGGCAGAACTGGGTCTTTTCCCTGCCTTTCTCTTTCTAGGGAAATAAAAATTTTACCCTCTTCTCAAAAACTTGGGAGATCGCTTTTGAAAAGCCAGTGTGAGTAACCTTGAGGAAGTCTTTTTATAGCCCAGTATAACAGCTGGCAGTCTGAAGGGCCATATAAAAACATTTTGCTGTTCTATAGAACTCAAATCCAAGCCCTCACAAAAGTAAAATCATTTTTATTGATGAAACAATAAAAAATTGTTGGAAAATTTCAAAGTCATGTAGTACAGAAAAGGACTTTTAGTGTAATAAAAATAACGTATAGATAATATTCCCTATAGTTAACAAAGGTAGCCACTTGCCTAGTCAAATCCTACATTTCTAATGGACTCCAAATTCACTAGTGGTAAAAGTAAATGAGAAAGGCAATAGATCCTTGGGGTATGATGTATAGCCAAGTCAGGTGGCATGCTGCTGCTAGGTTTTCCAAAATAGCAGAGTCTGGGATAATAAAAGACAGTCAGTTAGAAAAAGAAAGAAAAAATAAAGAATATTCAGATTAAAATGATTATAAATATTCAATAATAATAGGAAAGATTTTAAATTAGAATTAATTGTGCTTAAAACTAAACAGCTATTTGACCAACTGTAGGTGTTTCATCTGCTGTGACCCTGGAATTAGGATCCTTTTGCTCACATTTTATTAGCAGGTATGTCGAGCTGACCTTTGTCATATCAGAATGTTGCACAGTCTTGAGAACCAAAACTAAAAGCAATATCTCTCAGAAATTATAAGAAGTAATTTTAGACTTGAGGCTGAGGGATAGATGGATTTAAGAAAAACAACTGTTCCTTTCCTTTGAAGAGGTCTTAAACTTTTATAAGAAGCTTCAGGAAAAAGGCAAATAAGATAGTTATTCTGCATCATAGTAATATTTCATTTTCGGAAACTCAATTAGAAGAAGAAATGAAGAAGAAATGTGTTTCTTGCTTGTAGAAGCCAGCTAAAACTGGTAAAAAGCCTAATTACCAGCAATATTTGTTAAGCAAAATCCATTTATGTTGGAAAGGAGGCATATAAGTATTATCATGAAAGTTAAAATAGAGAAGACAGTGCAGAATACTTAAGTTATAATTTCAAATTTGGCAGTGCTAACAAACAGAGCTACTCCAGAGATCACTAAATTTACTGCTTTAAAAAAAAAGTTTCTTTAAACAACATATTTCTGACTTGTAAATTTTAATGAATTTTTAGTTGTTGCTCCCATTTGCAGAATGAGTCATAGATCTGAGCTCTGACATAATCACTTAGTTCTCACCAAGAAAGACACCCAGGACCCATTTTATCTTTTTGTTTCTTTGCTAAGCCAGGCAGTCAGAAGCCTGGGGAGGTGGTCACTTTTACCAGTACTAGGAATAACCATCGGCTTAGTGTACATTACTGGTCACCAACCCGACATCCATTCCTTCTTATTCATTTCTAACATAATCCTGATTTTATTCAGGTACCTACCCTCATTAGAAATAGATGTTTTGAACTTTTAAAAATGCTTACGGGTAAAATAACAGGGAAAGATAGTTGCAACAAGATATATAAGTGGGGAGTTGGGTACCACATGAGTGTTTCAGCAAATAGATAACAACTGGAAAAAATGTGCTGATTCATGCTCTTTTAGGATCAAACGTGCGGCAATCCATGTCAAAGCCACAAAAAGTGTTTTCAAATGTTAAATTTGATGTGTTCCACATCACCGACTTAGTGCTAACAGAAAGACCATCACCATACATTGCTCATAAGTGAAAGAAAACATCTGAAGACTATTTCCCTGAGACAATAAGCAGGTCAGTCACTGATTTAGGGGACCTTTTAGTCCACCATCTGAGTGTGACTTGATCTCTCTTCAAGAAAAAATACCCATCAGGAGTAGCCTGAAAATGTGCTGAATATATAGGGCACTTACCTAAAGTGACTACCACTATACACCTCCTAAACCAGTGAAAAAGGCTCTGAGTCTTAGTTTTAAATATATTGTGACATCAGAAGAGGAGAAATAGGGCTTCCCTGGTGGCGCAGTGGTTGAGAGTCCGCCTGCCAATGCAGGGGACATGGGTTCGTGCCCCGGTTCGGGAAGATCCCACATGCCACGGAGCGGCTGGGCCCGTGAGCCATGGCCACTGAGCCTGCGCGTCCAGAGCCTGTGCTCCGCAACGGGAGAGGCCACAACAGTGAGAGGCCGGTGTACCGCAAAAAAAAAAAAAAAAAGAAGAGGAGAAATATTGCTTGAGTGATGATGAACCTGATATGTGTGGCGTGTCCATTTTGAATCAAGTACAAGTTTCCTAATTTCATATACTAGTGCCTTGGACCACTAACAGAGGAACACTTAAGGTATTGTTTCTCTCAATGACAAAAATATTTACATATTGAGATATATCAGCAATTCATTTCTGAAATGAATGCCATTTTATTTTTCAAAGGCAAGTACCTTATTTTTCCCAGTGCAATAACTTCTTTGAACACTCGACCCATATTCCAAAGCATCAATATGGCCTATAAAACGTCAACCAGTTCCAAACATTCAATACGGCTTTCCACAGATACTTGCTGAATGAATTAATGAATGAAGATATGTTGAAAAAAATTAATTTTTCTAATAAATTAATTTTGAAATAGGCAACCCATAGTCAATAACTAAATGTTAGCTCAAAATAACTCTAATAAAGCAATACAAGAACTAAACTGGAAAACTTAGAGTAGAACTTATCACTGCTCCCACCCCCAAACCTGCTACTCCTTTCACATTCTTTATCTCTGTGAGAGGTACCACTACATCGAGAGATGACTGTGTCAGGAGGAAGCCAAGAACACCCCTGGTTTCGATGATTCACAGGAAGGACCCACAAGACTGCACAGTCATACTCAAAGCTATGACTTATTACAGTGAAAGGACACCAGGCAAAATCAGCAAAACGAAAAGGCACATGGGGTAAAACCAAGCAAGTGTAAGTTTTCAAGGGTCCTCTCCCAGTGGAGTCTAAATTCCTCCAGCAAAGAACTGTGATAACATGTGTGAAATGTTGTCAACCAGGGAAGCTTGCAGATACTCCGCGCCCAGGGTTTGCACTGGGAACTGGTCACATAGGCAGCTCTGTCTATTTCGGACTCCCAAAAAGACACTAGGTGCTCAGCATAAACCACAGTGTTTGTACAGACAGCTTAGCACAATTGATATAGGGAAAACCATCCTGAAATCTAAGTTCCTGGATGTCAGGACCAACCTTGCAAGCAGGCCTTTCCAAGGACAGCAGTTCAGGCCTGCTACGTTAACTCTCTTCTGTGCAGCGACCATGCCCAAAGCAAAAGAGTAATCTCAGTGCCTACTTCTTCCTTGCTGTCCCTCATCTGTTGAAAGCCAAACCCATCAATTCTGCCCCTTAATAACTCTCGCATCCAGCCCCTTCTCTCCATCCTATCACCACTTTGGTCCAGATCACTGTCACTTCTTACTTGAATCCCTACAGGAACTCCCATCTATTTCCTGCCTATGCTCCACTCCATTTGCCACAGGGCTTCCCGTGATGAAGAACCTGCTGTCTTCATCTCACTGCTCTCAATCTCCTGGGCACAGCATCGCAGATCCTTTTCTCTTGTGCCCAAGTTCTCTGTCTCATTTCTCAAGACTTTCTCCCTTTTGTACTCTCTGTTCCAGTCATACTGAATGATTATATACGATTCTCAGAAGGCATCACGCTTTCCTGCCTTTGGCACTTCGTACAGAATACTTGCCCTGTGTCCCTGGAACATTTTCTACTTTTGCCAGGGTTAAGAAGCACATATCCTTTAGCACTTAGCTGAGGCATTAACTCCTCCAGAAACCCTCCCCAGATATGCTTCCTCTCCCAGGCTGTGTCATGATACCTTATGCCTCCCCCCCTCCACAGAACTTATTACACTGTACTGCAATGTCCAAGTCTATTTCACTTATTTATCCCCTCACACTGTGTACTCCTTAAGGGTATGGTCTGTGCATCCTCGGTGGTTGGCATGGTAACCGACAAATTGTTCAGGTTCAAGAAATACTTGTTAATTGGTTGAATGTTACCCTTTTAGCAAGGTTCTCCTTAGGTCAGCTTTATCTCTGAGCCTTTGGGAGAGGACTCAACTTAGTCCTGGCACAGACACTGGGAGTGTTGCATTATTCATGTTATCCTCTTTGTATTGGCTTTGTTCAAAAGCCAGCAGCCAAATGTGTGGTCTACCTCTTGTAACTGTGTAGCTCTTCACAGCATGGAATTTGTATACTAATCCCCAATCTGCTTTCAACTTATCTTCCTTTCCTAACTTCTCAACCTGATTACTTTACTTATACTTCATCTGTTTTGTTTTGTTTTTTTAAACTTAAGTTCTTTCTAGAATAAGGCAGAATATAAATAAATATGCATAAGTCCCAGAGAGAGGAAACACTATCCCATTTTTCTCTCAAGAAAGTGAGCCCTTGATATTTCTCGGCGACCCGTTCCTAGCTGAATCCAAAGCACCTCTTACCAGAGGAAATATTTTCCTTCTGGTTCTCAGCTCAGCTTCATGCAATTATGTCAGTCTAACAAAAGGCGCGCACAGGTGTGCCCCTATTTTCCTCAGAGGATTTAGGAACAAAACTCAAAGAAGTGAGTCCAGATGTGCACCTTGTTTTATTCAGTCAACGCACTGCTGAAAAGCTATGTGTAAAATGAGTTGTGTAAACAGAATCAAAATTTAAATTTATTTGAGATGTTCACTTTCTAAAGGAATGCTATGGCAAATCAATGAAGTAACTCTGGGGTAAAGGGAGTAATTACCCCACAATTATACCTATTTTGTAATCCCAGATTTATATACTGAGGCTATTTAAAAATGTACTATGAGAAAATCCTCCTCAGATTCTACTGTGTATAAATATGCAATCCTTTTAATTTGTTTCATCACCTCTAAATGTAACTCAAGTTCAAAACCAGCCAGAAAAATCAAATTAATATTAAATACTGAAACACTGTTATCACTGAATTCACACCAGAAAATTATTAGCACCTTAAATGTGAGAATGTGCTCAAAGCCCTGTTAATTTCTGCCCCCTTGACAAACATCCTTTAACAAAATCCTAAGTAAAACACTGTGCTAAGTGTCGAATGGGATTCAACGCAATTACGGTACAGTTCTTGCCCTCAAGGAACTTTAATGCCTACTTAATGAGCAAACTCATTCTGTTCCTTCCCACCCTCCTTTTTCCATTATTACAAGAATATCTAACTATTACTGACATCAGACACTTTTTTCCAGGTTTTTTTTTCCCTCCTTTATATCTGCTTTTGTTTTATAAACACTCAGGCAGGAGATAATTTTCATTAATTTGCTTTACAAAATTCCTAACAAATAACTACAAAGAGAAGGGAAAACAGTACATGCAGAGCTGGAAAAAAAAACCCTGAAGAAGATTCAAGGCTTGTCACCATAAAAATATCTAAATTTCATACTAAATCTTACTAGTTTTAATTACTGGATGAAAACTCCTTCTGAATTAATTACAGATTTGAATTTTTAAAGCATTTCAGTTTAATTTGTCTCAAGTACAAAGACAGTAATTCAAACTGGGCTAATCAAAGTGGCTTAGTGGACATCCTAGGAGGTTTGATTTTAATGAATTAATAGATTTGTAATTCACTTCTCATCAACTTGCATATAAACAAGACATTTTAGAAAGCATCTGAAAACTGTTCTTTACTGTTGGTTACGAATCAGTCTTAGTATGGTGACAGATGGAAACTAAATTTTTGGTGGTGAGCACACTGTAGTGTATACAGAAGAACTAAAATGTATACATGAAACTTATATAATGTTATAAACCAATGTTATCTCAACTAAAAAAAAATTAATTAAAAAAAAGATTCAGGGCTTCCCTGGTGGCGCAGTGGTTGAGAGTCCGCCTGCCGATGCAGGGGACACGGGTTCGTGTCCCGGTCCAGGAAGATCCCACATGCCGCGGAGTGGCTGGGCCCGTGAGCCATGGCTGCTGAGCCTGCGCGTCCAGAGCCTGTGCTCCACAACGGGAGAGGCCACAACTCTGAGAGGCCCGCGTACCGCAAAAAAAAAAAAAAAAAAAAAAAAAAAAAAAGATTCAGTCTTTTAATATTTTTTACATTATTTTTTACTTTCTTTTTTTTTTTTTTGCGGTATATGGGCCTCTCACTGTTGTGGCCTCTCCCGTTGCGGAGCACAGGCTCCGGACGCACAGGCCCAACGGCCATGGCTCACGGGCCCAGCCGCTCCGCGGCATGTGGGATTTTCCCAGACCGGGGCACGAACCCGTGTCCCCTGCATCGGCAGGCGGACTCTCAACCACTGCGCCACCAGGGAAGCCCTACATTATTTTTTATAAAATTATTTTTTACAAACAGTGAAAAGGTAAGTTTTAGCCAGTTTGTGTCCAAAATAACAACTTCTAAAGTACAATCAGATGGAAACTATCTTATGAATGAATTTGACAATGAACCATGACTTAGAAAGAAAAAGAAGACACTGTTGTTTAAGCTGCTCAATAAAATCTGAGCTAAATTCTAAATTTATATGCAAACACTTTCTAGAACATCTGATAGATCAGTGTTTTTAAACCCTTGTTAATTGTTTAAAGGTCCCTTATTTTGTTATCTGTCACACTGCGTGTACTTAACCTACTCACAGGTATTTATGCTAATTCAGTAGCTCCCTCAGGGTGGGAAGGGCAGACTTTATCATCTTAAAGCACTGATGCATGGCTTCCCAGGTCAGAGACAAATAAATCTTTTAGTATAATTGCATGTTGCTTTATGTGCTGCTGTCTCCCTGCTGGGAAGAATGTTAAAATATTTAAAGTTTACTCTCTGGTGTGAGAGTGGTTTGATAATTAAAGTGTGGAATGCGAGGAGAGGATGGCAGAATTTACCACTTTATTTTTGTTGGAATAACCTTTCTTGGAATTAGTAAACGTTCAGAGAGAGAGAGTCAATAAAAGTAAAAGTTCTGGTGAATAAGAGCTGGTTAGAGTCATTTTGAGATCACTGTAACAGCCATCTGGAGACAGGACAGTTCAATTAGGGCAGAGTTAGAAGAACTGGGGGACTCTGTATGTCACAAAGATCATGATTATTGTCAATGATAAACTAAACGAAACCCTATCACCGGTGCTAAAACACACAAAGCTCTAATACCACAACTGTTTTTACATATCTCCTCCTCCATACTTGTCCACATACCAGACAGCGAGTGGCGGAGCACAGTTTTGTTCTTAATTCACACGATTTTGAGCTAAACTACCTGATTGCAGGGGTTCTTAAAATTCTTAACGCTGCTCTGCAGACTTGTATAAATAATAGATACTCCTTCACTCACTGATGCCCTCCCAGGGCCCACAGCCTTGGGGGTCTCCAAGGAAAGGAGAGCTCAATACCATAACTAACTGAGGACAACTTACTACTGGATGTGAATCTAACGAGCAAGATTATTTTCATTTGACACATTGATTCAATAAATAACTCGATTTAAATCCACTCTATTATTTTGCTTGAATAAAAAGCATATGCATAACAGCAGCCTGGAAGAGAAACTGGAGCTTTCAGATGCATGTTATTGTATGTGCACCATGCTCAGGAGAGGTGTGGCTCAATCAGCATCATGTGGCAGGAAAACCACAAATAGTTGTAAAGCCACACACTCCAGTGCCCACTAAGCTGGTGCTGCTGGCAGAGGAGCAAATGGTCTTTAGCAAGACCCTATTTGGGGGAACAAGAGACTGTGTGGAGGGTCCATGAGAATGAATTTGTGCTTTGCAACTGGCTAATCAATTCTCAATATAAGTGAATCCAACTTATGTGACTGTTGAGAAAAACAATTAAGGACAGGTCAGTAATTCTTGGTTAATTGATTTTCATCTGGAGGTGTGGTTGGAGGAGGGAGCCTCCTGGAAACTAGGATCAGAAAGAAGTGTTTAGTGTGAAAAAAATCACTTCCAGATGATTTTGCTTATATCCAGACTCTTAAGTCTAGACACTGGAAATTAAACTATAGGTCAGCAAAAAAAGAACACCCAAGAGGTGAAAAGTTGTCATGTCACTTTGCCTTTATTAAAGGGGTGCAGTTTGCTTCCTTCAAATCAATGTGGGTTTTTTTTTTGCGGTACACGGGCCTCTCACTGCTGTGGCCTCTCCCGTTGCGGAGCACAGGCTCCGGACGTGCAGGCTCAGCGGCCATGGCTCACGGGCCCAGCCGCTCCGCGGCATGTGGGATCTTCCCGGACCAGGGCATAAACCCACGTCTCCTACATCGGCAGGCGGACTCTCAACCACTGCGCCAACAGGGAAGCCCCCAAATCAATGTTTTATAATTCTCTTCTTCATAACAAAACTTGTATTCTGGTGATACAAAGAATTGAAAAAGAAAAATCAAAAGTAAATATAAAGCAAAACTAAACGCCTAAGCTTAATATGTCTGTGTTGATCAATGCAATGCTCAGGAGGAGGGTACAATTAGGAAGGAACATGAAAGGCTGCAGAAGAACAAGAGCAGAAGAGACAGTACCCTTCAGCCAGTCACACTTTCCTCATCTCTACCAAGAGTGTAATAATGCACATAAGTATATTGTCAGTAGTAATGAATTTCACAAGCATTTGTTACTTACACTAATAGGAACCACAATAATAAATACCACTCATTAGTAACAAATCAAAGAATCTCCTTCATGTGGAATCAGTGTGAATGGCTCTTGGCAGGGAATCAGTTTTACAGGCATAACAGCCATACAATCTGCAAAGTCATCCATCCAGAATCACCACACATAGCTCCACAGAGAAAGGGCCAACGTCTAACGTTCATGGTTAATGAAAAGGTGATCTCCTTATCAAAAATAAGATGCCAAAACCAACATGGGAAGAATCACTGACTAGGATATGTCTGAACTGGAAACAAAGTACCACCCATCTGAAAATAAAATGGAAATGATCAACTACATACAGTACTATTTTGATTGTTATCTCCATTTTTCAGATACTGCAACAGAGTCACAGAGATGATAACTTGCCCAATGGCAAATTGCTAAGCAAGTGGTCTGGCTCTGGGTCCCCTGTTCTTAATCTTGACATTGTAGCTGCCTCATCTTGTTCTGCCATGAAAAGAAAAATTTTGCAACAAAAATTTAAATCAAAATGTTTTAATATTTAATAAAAGAAAACAAACTAGGAGAATTGGCTAGAGACATGAAAATATTCTTTGGTGTAAGGAAAGCTTCATGTCAGATACCTTCAACTGAACATTAATATCCAACACATTTCACATAAACAAAAGAATACTGTCATGGTAATGATTATGCTCCGAAACTGGATAAAAATCTTGAAAACAAGTCTCTCTACAGAGTGAATCTGCTAACTTACAATAATGCACCGTATTTGTTTTTGCAAATAAACCATGCAAAACATTTAAGGACAAATATGTTGTCAGAAATTAAACATAAGACAAGTTCCTAAATGCATGTATTATTTTCCTAATTGTTTTAATGTTAGTAAGTCAAACAAACAATCTCAAATCAAGAAACAAAGCCAACATAAAGGAGAGGATGGCATTTGTAATCCCAAAAGATATCACCTCACACTTTTCATTGTTATTTCAAACTCATCTCTATCCAACCCCAAAAGTATGTAGAACAGGTTTGTTGCTTCGAAACAAGAATTCAACATTCTCTGCAGGCTCATTCCTGAATCAGATGCAGCAGCATTCTCTCCCTACTTCAGCCACCTGCTAAGGCCAAATTCCACCTGGAGTTAGCATGGGGCAGGCCCTGAACAGGGTACTGCCTCGGACCCCATCATTCTCCCCACATCCTCACGATGTGTAGCCTCAGTTGTGAGAAGTGAATTATAACACCCCTTTTCCATGTCATGCTCGTGGATGTGGTGGTCACTTCTTAGGCCTGAATCTGTGCTCTGAGAGATGTTCACCCTCCCTTTCTTAATCTACTGTAAGGCAATGGGGACTTAAGAGTCACAAAAACCAGAGACAAAGAAAACTAGCAAGGAGTGAACTAGCAATTCCTAAATACATGGCAATAGCATATGTCTCAGGTCCTCCTCCTTTCCTGTCCCCCTCCATCCCTGAGGGCTGCACTGATAGCATCCACCTTACCTCTTTGTGTAAGATGAGAAAACTTGCCACAAGTGAGTTAAATTCTCAAAGAAGGAGAAACAGAAAGCAGTATTTAAAATTGATCAGGTCCAATTATACTTTCTTGATGTTTAGCCAGAAATACAATTGGGTATTTCTGTAGCAATCTGTAAGAGACTTTACAAACGTATCCATTTGAAAACACCCTTTACTCATTCCCATTTTATCTTTTGAAAGTTATATCCAAAACGATTTTTAAAAAAAGTTTTAGGCTATTAGAGCACCAGAAGAGAAAGTCTCTGTCTGTATTCCCTTCCCCTAACTACCCCAGGGATCAGGCCCAAGGGGAGTACCCCTCACCCAGGGATCTGTCAGAACTCTAATCAGAAAGTAACAGAACCAAGCAAGGCAGTGGGATAAAATGGAAAGTTAATGATTGTGTCTAACTTTACAAAGGCAGAGTCCTAATTAGTGACAAATCTGATTGTGGAATTATTTTAATGGCATGTACATTTTATTGCTTTCAAATGCACAGAGTTAGCAGAACAAGCTACTACTTTGTTAGATAATGAAACATAAAAATTTATATGTAATTGGTACATTTTAAACTAGGGTTTAAAAGCAATTTATCTCTTAGTTAGAAAAAAATATTCTTTTAAAGTCATTAATTGGCAACCATAAATTTTAATTCTATTCTTGGCCTAATTATCACAAATTTCAAGTAAGTAGGCTCCAAAACAATGAAGCTTTACTGGTTCAATTAAGAATACTAGTTGAAGGGTTTCCTAAGGAGATTATAATAGGATAAATTAACTCTATCTTACAATAGGATAAATTAACTCTATCTACAGAAACACTGGAGAATAGAATATCAAATGTAGTAGATCTGTATGTAGTAAACATGGAAAGATATCTAAGGCCTGTTAGTGAGTAAAAGTAAGGATGTTACACACACACACACACACACACACACACACACATAATATAATCCTACCTATCAAAACAGCACAGAACAATTCTCTATTTTTCTTATGGGATGTGTGTTGTGTGTGTGTCTATGTGATCTTGAGGATCACATGCCGAAATGTTAGCACCTCTGGGAAGGTGTGCAGGACAGGTAGAAGGAGAGGAAATGGGGACTGAGGACAATGACTAAAGGGGGGTTTTAGCTTTGCATGGATTTTTAAAAATGAAATGATTGTGCTTATATTATTGTTTTTGCAACTAAAAATTAATTTTAAGATTTCAGATTATTTATACTTCACTGTAATTAATCACAAGTCATGACTGCTGGGTATTGTAGAAGCCTAGCACCTAAAGGTACTAGGAAAGCATTATGGTAGATGCTGTAGAAATTCCTAAAGCGTATGACTCCATTAATGTTCCACCTTTTGAGATCCATGTCTCAGACACAATTTCTGAAGAAGAAATCAAATGTAATGACTGGCAAATTGATTGTGGTCTAGGTCTTTAATACCAGAGAAATATCTAGACAGGATCATACTAAATTAAGTAGTCTGTACCTCCAAAGAATTTACTTTGATACTTCTGAGAATCAGAGTAACTCTGAGTAAAACATATTTTGCAAATAAGAACAGGAGAAGAAAAAATTATCTTCCTTCCTTATTGGCTTGCCAAAAAAGCTGTAAACATGTACTAGAAGTAACAGTTATTAAAAGTTATAATAAGGCTTCTGGTAATGATGAAGTAGCTTCTATCATACCAACCCTCCCAGATATAATGGCTATAAACTCTAGATAAGATATAAAAAAACAACTATCTGAAGGCACTGGAGAGTGATGAAAAGTAGGCAGAAACTGTAGGGGAGTTAACATTTGAAATAAATGAACAACACTTGGTGAGTTTCTTGTTTGTAATGCTTTTTTGACTGAAGGAAGATCTGTGCCAGCTAGGCAACGAAAACTTGAAGAAACAG
This sequence comes from Mesoplodon densirostris, assembly GCF_025265405.1. Lineage (NCBI taxonomy): Eukaryota > Metazoa > Chordata > Mammalia > Artiodactyla > Ziphiidae > Mesoplodon > Mesoplodon densirostris. The sequence goes on along the minus strand of NC_082662.1, from coordinate 125,544,654 downwards.
AAGAAAATGAGAAGAAACGTCCCAATAAGCGCCACAGAGAGGAAACCCTAAATTGACTGCATCAACTCCACCTGAATCTCTGGTTAATCCTTGAAATCCACTTGCATCAAGCAGATGACAAGCAGCCCAGCTAAGGGCAAAGGAACTGAAAGGCTGCCCTTCACAGAGTTAACAAACTTCGGAGCATGAGTTGAGCCAAGTTAATAGCTTCCTGAAACAAACAAACAAACAAACAAATTCAGTATTCCTCAGAGGAATATAACAGAATCCAAAATCCTATAGGAGATTCAAGATGATGGAGGAGTAGGAGGACATGGAGTTCATCTCTTTCCATGGATGCACCAGGAATACATCTATAGATGCAACAATTCTCACAGAACACCAGCTGAAAACTAGCAGAAGACTTTGGACACCGGAAAGGACTATAAAGATCCCTGTATAACTGGGTAGGACAGAGAACAGACGGGAAAAGGAGGAGGAGAGGAAGTAGGATGGAACCTGCACCCCGGGGTGGGGGAGCTGAAGCAGAGGAGAGATTCCCGAGTTTGGGGAAACCCCCTCTCCGATGGGGAAATCGATTGGGACAGAAGAGAAGTACTTGAGGCTGTCGGAAGAAGGTGAAGCGGCCAACTGGCGGCAGATGGGAGAGAGTGAGAAATACACAGATGGTCCCAGCCCTACGCGCCCCGGACTGGGATGTGTGTTCACAGGTGTGCAAGGCGGCTGGGAGCTGGAGCGTGAGGACTGGAGAAAAGGCCCAGAACGAGAACTGCTGTTGGGGAGATGGACTGACGGGACGGGAGGGAGGAAATCCACAGCAGAGAATGCCTATGGAGGAGGACCGAACTGCCATGGAAGGGGGGGCGTGACTGCTGAGTCCCACTCAAGGGGAGGAGCCACTATTGTAGCCTCTCTCTCCCCACAAGCCAGCGCCTGCCGTTGACAATAAAAGTAGCCTGCTCGGGGCTGGCTCTCGTGGGCCGGCTGCCAGCAATAAAAAAAAAAAGCCCCCTCAGGGCTGGCCCTCACACGCCTGCTGCCGACTGCCAGAAAAAAGCCTGCCCAGGGCTGGCCCTCACATGCCTTATGACAGGCGCCAGAACAGGCCCTCAATAGGCCTGTTGCACCCATGGCTGACGGCTTGCGCCCATGGCCGACGGCTTGCACCCATGGCCGACAGCTTCCATGGGCATTTGGCGCCACTGAGGCTCCCGCAATCCAAGCAGTCAGACCACCTCTGCGCCCGTTCCACACAGGGGCAGACCCAAGAGCTCCAAGGCAGCCTCAGGACCAGACTCCTGTGGGTGGACCACATGCAGAGGTGGGGATAAAACCAAAGCTGAACCCCAGGGATGGGGCGACTAAGGAAGAAGATCGAAAATCTTTCCATCAGCTGTACAAGTTGCAGATTCAATCCCCGCAATCAGCTAGATAGACCCTGAGTCTATGGAATATCTGAGCAGACAGTGACTGGTCCCACAAATGGAAATGGTCTAGCTCTGGCAGCTGTGGCTTTCGGGGGCAGCACACGCGGGAACTGGGCCACATCAGAGTCAGGGGGGTCCCCACAGGGCCCACAGAAGGTCTAGAGAGCAGCCCAGAGGCACAGGAGAGCCTCTTGGGGAGGCGGAGGTGGAGATGGGCTGTGGCTCATGGCATGTGCAAGGACACTTACAGCGGAGACCCCAGGGAAACACAATTATTACTATTAATTTTATTATGTTTTGGTTCATTCTGTTGTTGGTTCTGGCTTTTTTTTTTTTTGTTTTTTCTTTCTTTCTTTTTGTTTGCTGTTGTTGTTTCAGTATTTTTTAATTTATTTAGTCTTCTGGGATCTTCGTGGTCTATAACATTTTTTAAAAATATATATTTCTGGGCCTCCCTGGTGGCGCAGTGGTTGAGAGTCCGCCTGCCGATGCAGGGGATGCGGGTTCGTGCCCCGGTCTGGGAGGATCCCATATGCCGCGGAGCGGCTGGGCCCGTGAGCCATGGCCGCTGGGCCTGCGCATCCGGAGCCTGTGCTCCGCAGCGGGAGAGGCCACAGCAGTGAGAGGCCCGCATACCGCCAAAAAAAATATATATATATATATATATATATATATATATATATTTCTAATTTTACTTTGTTTTTCTGTTGTTCTTTTCCCTAATTTTTTTCTTCTTCTTTTTCTTTAACATATATATTTTTTATATTTCCATTTCTACTTTGCTTTTCTGTTGTCCTGGGTTTTTTCCCTTTTTATTTTATTATTTTTTGTATCAGTTTTATCAGTTTATTCTGTTTCCTTGCTTTATTCTACAGTTGGCACACTGCTTCAGTTTTGCTTTTAGGTTTGTGTTTCTGTTAGTCTTGATCCTAATTGTTTGATTTCGTTTTTGAGTTCTTCTGTTTGTCTGGTTGTTCTCTTGTTTTTGTTTTATTTGGTTCTGTTTTTGTCTCTTTTGTGTATGTGCATGTTTCCTTGTTTCTGTTTTTGTTTCCTTGATTTTATTTTTTACCATTTGTCTGGGGGTTTGTTAGTCTTTTCTTTTCTTTTTTTTTGAATCCCCTTTATTGCCAGGACAAGTGACTTGCAGAGTGCTGGTTCCTCGACCAGAAGTCGGGCCTAAGGCTCTGGGGTGGGAGCACTGAGTCCAGGATGCTGGACCGCTAGAGAATTCCTGGTGCCAGGAGAGATTAACTGCTGAGAGCCCTCACGGAGGCCACATTCTAAATCCAAGACCTGACTCCATCCAACTGCCAGCAGCTCACAGCACTGGACGCCTCACACCAAAAAACAAGTAAGACAGGAACACAAACCCACCCATCAGCACACAGATGACCTAAAGTCATACTAAACTCACAGACACCCCAAAACACACCACCCAACACAGCCCTGCTCATCAAAGGGAAAAGACTCAGCTCCACCCACCCAGACTCAGTTCTCTACCCAGAACACAGGCACTACTCCCTGCCATCAGGAACCCTATGCAAGCCCCTGGACCAACGTCACCACTGGTGGCAGAGAACAGAAGCAACAGGAACTATGACCCTGCAGCCTAGGGAAAGGAGACCTCAATTACTGTAAATTGGACAAAATGAGAAGACAGATAAATATCTTGCAGGCAAAGGAGCAAGATAAAAACCCATAAGAACAAGTAAATGAAGAGGAAACAGGCAAACTACCTGAAAAAGAATTCAGAGTAATGATAGTAAAGATGATCCAAAATCTCAGAAATAGAATAAACACAAGAAACGTTTAACAAGGACCTAGAAGAACTAAAGAGCAAACAAACAGTAATAAACAACACAATGACTGAAATTAAAAATACTCTAGAAGGAATCAATAGCAGAATAACTGAGGCAGAAGAACGGATAAGTGAGCTGCAAGACACAATGGTGGAAATAACTGCCACAGAGAAGAATAAAGAAAAAAGAAAATAATGGAGAATAGTCTCAGACCTCTCGGAAAACAGTAAGCATACCAACATTACAATTAAATGTGTCCCAAAAGAAGAAGAAAAAAACAAAGGGTCTGAGAAAAGTATTTGAAGAGATTATAGTCAAAAACTTCCCCAACATGGGAAAGGAAATAGTCAATCAAGTCCAGGAAGCAGAGAGAGTCCATACAGGAAAAATCCAAGGAGAAACACGTCAAGGCACATATTAATCAAACTATCAAAAATTAAATACAAAGAAAAAATATTAAAAGCAGCAAGGGAAAAGCAACAACTAACATACAAGGGAATCCCCATAAGGTTAACAGCTGATCTTTCAGCAGAAACTCTATAAGGCAGAAGGGAGTGGCAAGATATATTTAAAGTGATGAAATGGAAAAACCTACAACCAAGATTACTCTGCCCAGCAAGGATCTCATTCAGATTCTATGGAGAAATCAAAACCTTTACAGACAAGCAAAAGCCAAGAGAATTCAGCACCACCAAACCAGCTTTACAACAAATGCTAAAGAAACTTCTCCAGGCAGGAAACACAAGAGAAGGAACAGACCTACAAAAACAAACCCAAAACAATTAAGAAAATGGTAATAGGAACATACATATCAATAATTACCTTAAATGGAAATGGATTAAATGCTCCAACCAAAAGACACAGAATGGCTGAATGGATACACAAATAAGACCCGTATATATGCTGTCTATAAGAAACCCACTTCAGACCTAGGGACACATATAGACTGAAAGTGAGGGGATGGAAAAAGACATTCCATGCAAACGGAAATCAAAAGAAACCTAGAGCAGCAAAACTCATAGCAGACAAAACAGACTTTAAAATAAGGACTATTACAAGAGACAAGGAAGGACACTACATAATGATCAAGGGATCAACCCAAGAAGAAGATATAACAATTGAAAATATATATGCACCCAACATAGGAGCACCTCACTACACAAGGCAAACGCTAGAGCACCTCACTACACAAGGCAAACGCTAACAGCCATAAAAGGGAAAATCGACAGTAACACAATAATAGTAGGGACTTTAATACCCCACTTTCACCAATGGACAGATCATCCAAACAGAAAATAAATGAGGAAACACAAGCTTTAAATGACACATTAGACCAAATGCACTTAATTAATATTTATATGACATTCCATCCCAAAACAACAGAATACATTTTCTTCTCAAGGAAACATGGAACATTTTCCAGGACAGATCACATCTTGTGTCACAAATCAAGCTTTGGTAAATTTAAGAAAATTGAAATCGTATCAAGCACCTTTTCTGACCACAACGCTATGAGACTAGATATCAATTACTGGGAAAAAAACCTGTAAAAATTAGAAACACATGGAGGCTAAACGATACGCTGCTAAACAACCAAGAGATCACTGAAGATATCAAAGAGGAAATAAAAAAATACATAGAAACAAATGACAGTGAAAACACGACAACACAAAACCTATGGGATGCAGCAAAAGCAGTTCTAAGAGGGAAGTTTATAGCATTACAATACTGCCTCAAGAAACAAGAAAAATCTCAAATAAACAACCTAACCTTACACCTAAAGCAATTAGAGAAAGTAGAACAAAAACCCCCCAAAATTAGCAGAAGGAAAAAAATCATAAAAATCAGAGCAGCAATAAAAAAAAAAAGAAATGAAGAAAACAATAGCAAAGATCAATGAAACTAGAAGCTGGTTCTTTGAGAAGATAAACAAAATTGATAAACCATTAGCCAGACTCATCAAGAAAACAAGGGAGAGGACTCAAGTCAATAAAATTGGAAATGAAACAGGAGAAATTACATCTGACACAGCAGAAATACAAAGGATCATGAGAGACTACTACAAATAACTATATGCCAACAAAATGGACGACCATGAAGAAATGAACAAGTTCTTAGAAAGGTATAACCTTCCAAGACTGAACCACGAAGAAACAGAAAATATGAACAGACCAATCACAAGCACAGAAATTGAAACTGTGATAAAAAATCTTCCAACAAACAAAAGCCCAGGGCCAGATGGCTTCACAGGCGAATTCTACCAAACATTTAGAGAAGAGCTAATACCTATCCTTCTCAAACTCTTCCAAAATATAGCAGAGGGAAGAACATTCCCAAATTAATTCTATGAGGTCACCATCACCCTAATACCAAAACCAAACAAAGATGTCAGGACAAAAGAAAATTACAAGCCAGTATCACTGATGAACACAGATGCAAAAATCCTCAACAAAATACTAGCAAACAGAATCCCACAGCACATTAAAAGGATCATATAACATGATCAAGTGAGGTTTATCCCAGGAATGCAAGGATTCTTCAATATACGTAAATCAATCAATGTGATACACCATATTAGCAAACTGAAGGATAAAAACCATATGATCGGCTCAAGAGATGCAGAAAAGGCTTTTGACAAAATTCAACGCTGATTTATGATAAAAACTCCCTAGAAAGCAGGCATAGAGGGAACCTAACTCAACATAATAAAAGCCGTATATGACAAACCCTCAGCCAACATCATTCTCAATGGTGAAAAAATGAAAGCATTTCCTCCAAGATCAGGAACAAGACAAAGATGCCCACTCTCACCACTATTATTCAACAGAGTTTTGGAAGTCCTAGGCATGGCAATCAGAGAAGAAAAAGAAATAAAAAGGATACAAATTGGAAAAGAAGTAAAACTGTCACTGTTTGCAGATGACATGATACTATACATAGAAAATCCTAAAGATGCCACCAGAAAACTACTAGAGCTAATCAATGAATTTGGTAAAGTAGCAGGATACAAAATTAATGCACAGAAATCTCTGGCATTCCTATACACTAACAATGAAAAATCAGAAAGAGAAATTAAGGAAACACTCCCATTTACCACTGCAACAAAAAGAATAAAATACCTAGGAATAAACCTACCTAAGGAGACAAAAGACCTGTATGCAGAAAACTATAAGACACTGATGAAAGAAATCAAAGATGATACAAACAGATGGAGAGATATACAATGTTCTTAGATTGGAAGAATCAATATTGTGAAAATGACTCTACTACCCAAAGTAATCTACAGATTCAATGCAATCCCTATCAAACTACCAATGGCATTTTTCACAGAACTAGAACAAAAATTTTACAATTTGTATGGAAACATAAAAGACCCTGAATAGCCAAAGCAATCTTGAGAAAGAAAAACAGAGCTGGAGGAATCAGGCTCCCTGACTTCAGACTATACTACAAAGCTACAGTAATCAAGACAGTATTGTACTGGCATAAAAACATAAATATAGATCAATGGAACAGGATAGAAAGCCCAGAGATAAACCCACGCACATACGGTCACCTAATCTTTGATAAAGGAGGCAAGAATATACAATGGAGAAAAGACAGCCTCTTCAATAAGTGCTGCTGGGAGAAATGGATAGCTATATGTAAAAGAATGAAATTAAAACACATGCTAACAACATACACAAAAATAAACTCAAAATGTATTAAAGACCTAAATGTAAGGCCAGACCCTATAAAACTCTTAGAGGAAAACACAGGCAGAACACTCTATGACATAAATCACAGCAAGATTTTTTTTGACCCTCCTCCTAGAGAAATGGAAATAATAACAAAAGTAAACAAATGGGACCTAATAAAACTTAAAAGCTTTTGCACAGCAAAGGAAACAATAAACCAGACGAAAACACAACCCTCCAAATGGGAGAAAATATTTGCAAACAAAGCAACAGATAAAGGATTAATCTCCAAAATATACAAACAGCTCATGCAGCTCAATATCAAAAAAACGAATGACCCAATACAAAAATCGGCATAAGACCTAAATAGACATTTCTCCAAAGAAGACATACAGATTGTCGACCAACACATGAAAAGCTGCTCAACATCACTAATTATTGGAGAAATGCAAATCAAAACCACAATGAGGTATCATCTCACACTAGTCAGAATGGCCATCATCAAAAAATCTACAAACAATAAATGCTGGAGAGGGTGTGGAGAAAAGTTAACCCTCCTGCACCGTTGGTGGGAATGTAAATTGATACAGCTACTATGGAGAACAGTATGGAGGTTCCTTAAAAAAACTAAAAATAGAACTACCATATGACCCAGCAATCCCACTACTGGGCATATACCCTGAGAAAACCGTAATTCAAAAAGAATCATGTACCACAATGTTCATTGAAGCACTATTTACAATAGCTGGGACATGGAAGCAACCTAAGTGTCCACTGACAGATGAATGGATAAAGAAGATGATGCACATATATACAATGGAATATTACTCAGCCATAAATAGAAACGAAATGGAGTTATTTGTAGCGAGGTGGATGGGCCTAGAGTCTGTCATACAGAGTGAAGTAAGTCAGGAACAGAGAAACAAATACTGTATGCTAACACATATATATGGAATTTTAAAAAGAAAAAAATGGTTCTGATGAACGCAGGGGCAGGAAAGGGATAAGGACATAGAGAATGGACTTGAGGATATGGGGAGGGGCAAGGGTAAGCTGGGACTAAGTGAGGGAACATTGACATATATACACTACCAAATGTAAAATAGATAGCTAGAGGGAAGCAGCTGCATCGTGCAGGGAGATCAGCTTGGTGTTTTGTGACCACCTAGAGGGGCGGGATAGGGAGGGTGGGAGGGAGACACAAGAGGGAGGGGATATGGGGATATATGTATGCATATGGCTGGTTCACTTTGTTGTACAGAAAAAACTAACACAACATTGTAAACCAATTATACTCCAATAAAGATGAAAAAAACAAAAAACAAAATCCTATAAAATATATAAAATAATCAGGATAAAATTCAAAATTACTCAACATATGAAGACAGAGGAATAGATGTTCCATTCTCCAGGGCAAAATGCAACCAGTGGAGACAAACCGAATATGATACATATGTTGCAATAACTAGATAGGAATATTTTTATAACTATGCCTAAGGAAAGAAAGGATAATATGCTTGTTATAAATGAACAAATAGGAAATATCATCAGAAAGTTAATTTTTTAAAAACCAGAAAGAATCAAATGGAAATTCTAAAACTAAAAACTTCAATATCTCTAATAAAAAATTTATTGGATAGCTTAATAGCGGGTGGCAAATAACAGAAAAAAGTCAGTAAAATCATCCAATCTAAAGAACAGAGAGACTAAGATTGAAAAAAACTTTAAAAAGCCTCAAAGACTTGTGAGGAAATATCAGAAGGCCTAACATGTATAATTGGAGTCCAGAGAAAGAGCAGAAAGAGAGAAAGGGTAATAGGGTGGAAAAAGTTACTTGAAAACGCAATGACCAAAACTTTAGTAAATTTGGCAAAAGAAAAAAAAAACATATTCAAGAAGTTCAGCAAACCACAAGTAGGATAAATACAACCCCCCCACCCCCGCACACACATTTAGGTATCATACTCCATCTGGTGGTAAAAAACAAACAGAACGAGAAAATCTTGAAGTAGCCAGAGAAAATCATATTACATACATATAGGGAAATGCTGATAAAATTATTCTGAGGGACTTCCCTGGTGGTCCAGTGGTAAAGAATCTGCTTTACAATGCAGGGGATGTGGATTCGATCCCTGGTCAGAGAACTAAGATCCCACACGCTGCAGGGCAACTAAGCCCGTGAGCCACAACTACTGAGCTCACACGCTTCAACTACAGAGCCTGTGTGCCACAAAATACAGAGACCACGCGCTCTGGAGCCTGCATGCCATAACTAGAGAAGAGAAAACCCACACGTTACCACTAGAAAGAAGCCCGCACGCCACAACGAAAGATCCCGCATGCCTCAATGAAGATTCCATGTGCCGCAACTAAGACCCGAAGTAGCCAAAAATAAATAAAATAAATATTTTTAAAAAATTATTTTGAGTTCTCTTTAGAAACTGTGGAGGGTAGAAGGCAGTGGAACAATATCTTTAAAGTGCTGTGATAGGCAAACAATTGTCCCCCAAAGATGTTAAAATCCTAATCCCCAGAGCCAGTGACTATGTTATGTGGCAAAGAGAATTAAGGCTGCAGATAGAATTAAGGGTGCTAATCAGCTGACCCTAAAATGGGGAGACTATCCTGGATTATCTAGCTCATCCCAATATTATCACAGGGGTCCTTATAAATGGAAGAAAGAGGCAGACAAGAAAGAAAAAGAAATGGCAATGATAAAGCGTCAGCCTGACATTGCTGGCTTGGATGGTGGGGCCATAAGTCTAGAAATGCAGGCAGTCTCTAGAAGCTGGAGAAGCAAGGAAGCAGAGCTTCCCTTAGAACCTCCGGAAGGAACACAGCCCCTGCTGGCACCTTGATTTTAGTCTGCTGAGATCAATTTTGGACTTTTGACTTCTAGAACTGTAAGATAAAAAAATCTGTGTTGTTCTGCGCCACTAAGTTTGTGGTAATTTGGTACAACAACAATAGAAAACTAAAACATGTGTTGAGAGGGGAAGAAAACCCTGTCACCCGTAATTCTATACCTAGCAAAAATATTATTCAAGAATAGAAATAAAATAAAGACATTTTCATATAAAAGAAAGCTAAGAGAGTTCATTGCCCGTAGACCTACAAACTATGAGAAATGCTAAAGAAAGTCCTTCAGGCTGAAGGAAAATGGTATCAGATGGAAACTTCAAATTTCATGAAAAGTACTAGAAATGGTAGTTATGTGGATAAACATAAAAGACTTTTTCCCCCTCTATATTTCTTCAGAATACATATAACTATTTAAACAAAAAAGTAAAACATCGTATTGTGAGGTTTTTTGAAATATGCAAATACCAACAATTGTGAACATTTAAGCATGTGTATTGTAATTCTTAAAAAATAATTCAGAGGTATAGCCAGAAGGCCAAAGGATAATATTCAATAACTTTTTTATTTTCAATTAACCCAAGGAGGGCAGGAAAGGAGGGACAGGAGAGCAAAAAACAATAGGACAAACAGAAAAATACTGTTGAGATGGTACACCTAAAAGGTATAATAACCACAGTAAAATAAGGCAGCATTTCCCGAAGTAAGTTGGTATGGACTAAATGTTTCCGTGTCTGCTAAGTTCCTATGGTGAAGCCCTAATCACCAATGTGATGGTACTTGGAAGTGGGGCTTTGAGAGGCAACTAGGTCATGAAGGTGGAACCTTCTTAAATGGGATTAGTGCTTTTATAAGAGACACAAGAGAGAGAATCTCTTTCTCTACCATGTCAGGGTATGGCAAGAAGGCAGCCATCTGCAAACCAGGAAGTGGGCCCTCACCAGACACTGAATCCACCAGCTCCTAGATTTTGGACTTCTCAGTCACCAGAACTGTGACAATCACCAGAACTGTGACAAATAAATATTTGTTGTTTTGGCTCCCCAGTGTAGGGTAATTTGTTATAGTAGCCCAAGCTGACTAAGACATAAGTGATAAGTGAAAAAAGTGTTCTACCATTGTACAAGTTTAAGAAACATAGGGATAAACAAAGTTAAACAAGTTTTTTTTTTTTGAGCAGAACTTCTCATCCTTTAATATGCAAATATACACTGGCACTCTCCAGGGGTTATACCACCCAAGCCCTTTACCTTGATACCATCACTTAGGATTAGTTTTTCATGGAAAATACTTTTGGCAATGCCATAATAAAGTCTCAGCCAGCTATGATCTCATTCATCCATTCCTTGCCAATATGGTCATTTGCATAAGAAGTGGTATGAGACACACTGGCAGATTTAAACATGTACACAAACACATACATCCACTAAAATGTCTTAGTTCTCTACTTTTCATTAAATTAAAGAAGAATGAAACCATAGAAAGAGACACCAAAAGGCAAAATAGCAAATCCATCTCTAGTTCCGCTGTGTCCATTCAAAATTCCCACTTTTTCTTTGAAAAGGTGAAGAAAAGAAACTGAGCTGAGACTTCATGTCCTACATATGCAGCCAAGCAGTGTTTGTTTCTTCAGTGTAATCCACCCACTTACCCACACTGAAAACACCCAGGGCAGAGAAACACGAGGTTAGGTTTCAGTGTCTTTCTAATAGATCCCCTTTTATTCAGGGCAGAATCAAATTTGATTCAGTGTAACTCTTCTGGGTTTAAAACAAACTTCAAAATCTTAGACTTTACTGTATGGTTGATTACTATATAAACTAATAATTTAAGACCATAAATGGTATTGACTAAAATACTAAAAAATAAGCCAAGAGTATGTCAGTCACTTGCCCTTTTTGGCTCCTTTATTTGAACTGCTTCCACTACCATCCTATAATTTTTGCCATGGTCAAGGCAGATAAGTGATTTGTCTTCCCTTCCATCAAGGTAAAAACAGAAAAAAAACACTATGCTTCATAGTGAGTCTGCATTTATTAAATGTATTTATTGTAACACTATTTTTTGGCAGGTAAGGACAGATCCACAGATGACTAAGACAGCCCTCATCCTCTAGGACTTAAGTGAAATACCTAAGCTATACACATAAACAGATAAAAAACAAGGCTGACAGTCATATGGAAGCAGATATGAGGAAACATTGTTTCCAGTCAGAGAATCAGGAGGAGCTGGTCCTTGATGAGTATTTCAGAGGTGAGATCAGAGTGGAGAACCTAAGGTAGAAATAAGAGAGCAGAGAAGTGTAGGGCATTTGAGCAAAAGGCAGGGGGGTAACCCAGTATGGCTGGAGTATACAGGGGACACAGGTGAACGCTGTGTGAAAGAGAAAATGCTGGATATGTAATTATGGGTCTTGACGCCGAGCTAAAAAGCTCAGACCTTATTCGACAGGCAGTGGGGTTCACTGAAGATTTTTTTTAAACTATGAATTAGCATGCTTCTTCATTGACAACAAATATTCTTTGAGAGTCTATTGAGTATCCAAAACTGTGCTAACAAGTAAGAGTACAAAACTGAATGCCACAAAGTCCCTCAGGAAGACTACGGTCTAGTGTGGGAGCTAACTGTGTAAAGATAAATAATTTCCAAAGCAGCAGTGTGGAGAACAGACTGTAATATGGCTCTGCCCAGCAACTAAGCCAAGACTGGGATTGCCTTACCCAACTGATGCCCTCTGGGGGACATGTAACACAACATGCAAAACTGAGTAATTTAAAATAATAAAAAATAAAGGAGAGACTAGAGGAATGAATTTTTGCTGTAATCAGAATACCCATCATCTAGTAAAAGGTCATAAAATAGTGCAAAATAACACCACTAGCCTGAGAGAAGAAAGAGTTTTTTTTGTGGCAAAAATTATTGCAGAAACCTCTTTTGCACATGCTCTGGTGTTCCCTTCTTGTTCTGGTGATATTCTCATTTAAAAAAAGGAAATAATGGTTTGTCAAATGAAAACAAAAACTAATGTTTTCCCTTCTTTAAAGTTTCAAAATTAGCTCAAATAAAAATCTATATTGCCAGTGCTCAATAAAAGTATATCTCGGCAGCTTTTTTTAAGTGTCCTCCATAAAACAAGCAGGAGATACACTCACAAACATACACACACACTTTTTTTTTTTACACTCACAAACATACACACACACTTTTTTTTTTACACTCACAAACATACACACACACTTTTTTTTTTTAATTTGAGATAATGTAAGGTGTTTTTTTTGTTTGTTTTTTTTTTTACTGTAAAGCATCTGGGCAACTTTTTTTTTTTTTTTTTTTTTTTTTTTTTTTTGCGGTACACGGGCCTCTCACTGTTGTGGCCTCTCCCGCTGAGGAGCATAGGCTCTGGACGCGCAGGCCCAGCGGCCATGGCTCACGGGCCCAGCTGCTCCGTGGCACGTGGGAGCCTCCCGGACTGGGGCACGGACCCGCGTCCCCTGCATCGGCAGGCAGACTCCCAACCACTGCACCATCAGGGAAGCCCTGGGCAACTTTTATGTGAGCCATTCAAATATTTTTTCCCCCAAACACTCCTTATTGGGCTATTGTTATCCCAATTTCACTCTTAGAAGACAAGGAGAAAAAAAAAAAAAAGGAATGAAATGAAATGACAATGACTCAAATACCACACAGACCCAGATGCCCTCAATTCCCAGTGTTCCCTAAGACAGTCATAGTTCATTTCTAACAACAACAATAAAATGAACTCTTTTTTAGCTGGTTCCTCTCTACCCTACAACTATGATATTCTCTCACCTCTAATACTATTCAGTTCACTTTAGTCTTGAGAGTATATGAAGTCCATCCATCTGTCAAGTGGGACACTCAAGTCCTACTGAATTAGCCTTTCACTCATTCATTTAATGTTTATTGCACACTCTATGTCAGACCTATGTTTGCTTCTAAAGTTATAAAAAATTCATAAGATAGGGTCCCTGGCCTCAGAAAAATAAAAGAATACCAGGGGAGGCAGATAAGTAAACAGGCAATTTCAATACCGTGGGATAAGCACTCTAATTAAAGAGAGAATCAGGACACTATGGGAGCATATAAGTGTAGAAGCTTATTACCCAGACTGGAGAGTACAAGGAAAGCTTCATAGAAAAGGAGCCAATGGGGGACTTCCTTGGTGGCGCAGTGGTTAAGAATCCGCCTGCCAATGCAGGGGACACGGGTTCAAGCCCTGGGCCGGGAAGATCCCACATGCCGCTTAGCAATTAAGCCCGTGCGCCACAACTACTGAGCCTGCGCTCTAGAGCCCACAGGCCACAACGACTAAGCCCACGTGCCACAACTACTGAAGCCCGTGTGCCTAGAGCCCGTGCTCTGCAACAAAGAGAAGCCACCACTGTGAGAAGCCCGCGCACCACAACGAAAAGTAGCCCCCGCACACCGCAACTAGAGAAAGCCCACATGCAGCAACAAAGACCCAACACGGTCAAAAATAAATAAATAAATAAATTAATTAATTAATTTTAAAAAAAGAAAGAAAGAAAAGGAGCCAGTGGCCATTGTGGGTGTGATTTCAGACATGCTCCTGCATCACTGAGAACATGAATTTTCTGAACTGTATCAAACTCAAGGACACCACCAGCTGTTCTCAAAACAGTATCTGCTAGCAGCTGCAACGTTATGGTCTCAAGGTCTCCCCTTCGAACTATGCAACCATTTCGGGCCCCAACCAATCCTTGCTTAACAAGCACCCGTACTTCTTGCCAGCTCCAATCCTAATTCTTGACAATTTATCTAACTTTGCGGTTTCTGCCTTTGTAATTCTCTCCCATTTTGTAATCCCATGGAACACAATTCAAGTGCTTCTTGAATCTGTGTTTTCCAGGGTATGGTCCTCAGTTTGGCTCAAATAAAACTCCTTTCTGTTCCTATTATAGATTGTTTATTGATTATTTCCACTGACAAATGTGATCTCTAATGACTCACCACAGAGCAGTTTAATGCCCAAATAATTACAAAAGAATGAGAGAGGTAGAGTAAGGAAAGAGATGATCAAGTAAGGAAATAGACAGTTTGGGAGAGGGACTTTTCAGACCTTTTGGGGCAATTTGGAATATTAGTGCTGCACAGGAAAACACAACTGCAATAATCCTTAAATTATCTTTTACTTTCTTCATCAACTCTTAAGTCAGTGTCCTAGCAGAACCTTTGTAGGAAAAGTCCTTTAAGAAAGCTGGGGGATCTAGAAGGAAAGAGAACTATTATAAAAAGAAAGATTATCAGGGACTCTTTTCTTCTTGCCACACAAAGGGGGAAATCCTTAAGATACCTTGAACTTAATGTCCAAGTTCAGTGTACTCTTTCGCTACATAGCACACACCTTTATTTTACCACGTTTCTTGTCTATCTCTCAACTAGAATGTGAACTCTGTAAGGACAGGGAGCTACAAAAGAGATAACATTTCTTACAAGCTTTAAGCACAGTTAAATATAGGACTTTTTTTTTTTTTCCCTAGCTTCTGTCTCTTAATTACTAGTCTGCCAGCTGAGAATTGAATACACCTTTCCCTTTGCTAGAAAAAATTTTAAATAGATGTACTTCTCTCAAGTTGGCCTAAGGGCCAAATTGAGCTCCTGGATTTTTGAAGAGCTCCCTTCATACAGAATAAAAGCTCCAAACCAGTAACACAGCTGGTCTTGCTTACATTTCAGATTAAGTCAAAACTATTAGCCCTTTCTTACTGGGCTCCAAGTTCCACTCCTTGATCCAAACAGATAAACAAACAAAAAAACAGACAAAACACAAAGGTCACAATTTGGTATCTGCTTAAGAATCATATAATTCAATATAAATCAAAGCCAAACTAAACAAAAACCTTTGTTAGGAAAAATTATGAAAAACTTGGAAATAAGGATTCCTTTGTGTCCTTTCAATGTCAGACTGGATCACTGTCTCACAGGCCCAATCAAGGATTATTTAGCAGTGTAGGATACTGCACCTTTGTTTGGCTTACTATTTATTATCTATCAGGGTCCAGACTGCTGTTACTTGTTAACTTGTAGATTTTTGTCCAAAGAGATGCAAATGATTGTTCTGTGGTAGAAAGATAACCTCAAAGATTACAGTTTCATTGCCCTATAAAATAATAACCCAATTTACTAATCTTACAAGCTTACTTTGGCATTCTGTAAGTGCTTATGTATACTTAGCCTCTGGATTTGGGGGAAATCAGCTTTACCATGCTGTTTGCCACACTCATTAGGCAAATGAATTTATGACGTGTTCACTTTGTATTTGTATGAGAATCTTATTTTCATGTATTTTTTGAAAAATACAGTTTGACATCTTAAAGTTTTGATATACTTTCTTCTCAGATGACTACAGAATATAGGAAAGGTAAATTGTTACCGCCCTATCAGTGGCAACAAAAGAATGTAAATCAATTGCATTATTCATTCTTCAGCAGGCTGATTATTGATCCTATAGTGCTACTGTTGAATTATTTACTTAAAAAGTCTAGTAAGTAATTACAAATTATCAGTGACTATCTGTATTCTTTAGTGTACACTATTTTACTCCTAATATTAATATTTATTAATATTTTATGATTAGAGTACCCAGAAGAATACATAAAAGAGAGTACATATTGTTGCTAAATGCTGTGTCTACCTGTGTTTTCCTCCCAATGCAGTCTTAAGCTATATTTACGCTGTACTTACTAAAGAATACTGCATTTTCTCTTTTAAAACCACCCAATTTTATCTTCCAGCAAAGGCACTGTTACACTTTCTGTAGTAACTCTTAAGTACTTCAATACAGAAGTATCACAGTGTGATTTATGTTTTAGTGAGTTTCAATTCACACCCAAAAGGAATGAGGAAATTACTCCAGAAGTGGTTAGTTACAATCTGACACGCTCACTATGCCTCAGAGCCAGAAGTAGCTACAAAAAGGTTTCAAATATCTTTGTCTCTGGTCAACCTTAAAAGGTATGTTAATTTGCATCAAAGATGATAGAAATAATTTTTCCTTGGTGGAAACAATGAGTGTTTAAGACATGCGTATGGATAAAAACAGTCTGTAAATAGGTATCTTTGCTTTGCATGAGCAGGGTATGAGAATCTAGCCTGTCCAATGCTAGGATAACCATAGGTTCCAATTTGTGTGGTATAGTCCCGGTTTACAACACTTATCCCAGAATAATTACTAATAGCTCCTCCTTTGGACAATAAATTATATGGACACTGTACAATATAGCATATGCTTCTTAAAGGCCCCCTCTATTTAAAAATACGTTGGGGGCTTCCCTGGTGGCGCAGTGGTTGAGAGTCCGCCTGCCGATGCAGGGGACACGGGTTCGTGCCCCGGTCCGGGAGGATCCCACATGCCACGGGGCGGCTGGGCCCATGGGCCACGGCCGCTGAGCCTGCGCATCCAGAGCCTGTGCTCCGCAACGGGAGAGGCCACAGCAGTGAGGGGCCTGTGTACCGCGAAGGAAAAAAATAAAAAATAAAAAGTAAATAAAAATACGTTGGAACCTGAATGGACTTTTGTCAACCAACTAGGTTGAACAGCTGAGTCTTGAAGCTAAAATACCACTGCATCTGCCTCTGGTGAATGGTCGTTGCAAGGTGCTTGTTACAGTACTAAAAGGACAAACTTCAAGAAGTTTACAGAACAGGCAGTGTGACAATTTTTGTGCCTGCTTGATAATAAATGTTCATATTTGTGCATGATCCCGTCTGAGACCTGTTTTCATTACAACACACTGCCTGGAACTGCCTGCAGGTGACAAGACCTTCAGTTCTCATTTACCTCTAACTGCTGGAGGCTACAGACATATTTCCAAATAATCAATAACAAATAAATTTGCTTAGGTCAGTTTGCAATAGATATATACCTTGAGGACGTCATGACGTTTGTCACTGCGCACATACCTCTGAAGACCCTGGAAAGAAAGCTGAATGGCAAAGGTAGTGACGTGAGAGGACTGTACATTTACAAAAAAGTACAGCGAGGAAGGCAGTAAAATGCTTCAGTCCCTGAAACAACAATACGACAAGGACAAACAAAGGGAATTAAATACTTTAAAAACTCCAGCTCTGGGAATCAAATCAACCTCCGAGTTGGAAACCTTGTGATGAGCTGGATAATAACAGACTCAAATACAGCACAAATGAAACACAGCGGAACTACCGAGAAGGTTTATAAAAGGTCATCTAAGGAAATGGGGTTTTCTTTCATGTAGAGGCTGAAGTGCTTCTCTCCTTCCCTCCTAGGGCTGCATAACACCTCAGAAGCAGTGCCAGCAGCATCATTCACTCACTTCTCTTTACTCTCCTCTTTGCTATTATTACCTATAAACATGACACAGTTTGCGCAGATGTGTTTTAAAGGCAAAGGTACTTCAGTACTTTTACAGCTTTGGAGCACGACACAGAGAACCAAAATGCATCCAAAAATTCCTCAGTTCCATCAACTTTTAATCACATTCTGTTATGGCAAGTGTATTAAAGCTGTGTGCTGACACAAGGCCTAATCTTACATAAATTAATATGAATATGTGTCTGTGTATAAAATCATTAAGGATATTGCCAAATACAAGAAGAGGAATAATATAAATGCAACTTACTTTTAAAAAGCAAAAAACATCAGAGATATAGCCTAAGAGGCGTTATCACTGATTTTCTTTTAAGTAGATTCCAACCTATGGGAACAACTAAACACAACCTAAAATTCCTCTCAATACACTGATCTCTAGAGCTGAACTTTGAGGTAAAAATCTTGTTTACGACTGGCTTAGGCAATAATGACAAGCTCTGACAAGCTTTTTCTGGTCAGGACCCCAAGCAAAGCCTACCAGAGCTGCTTGCCAACTCCCACCCATGAGGCTGGGATCAGCGTCCCCGGGACTGAGGCTGTGGGCACATCCAGACAAAAGTAACCAATCATGTGGAACTAAAACTAAAGGTAAATGGGGTTAGGGAATATATAAAATCCTCAATGGCAAAATATTTCCTATTAATATTTGAAAAGAAAAATTAAGCACTTTTGAGATCTCTCTTAGGAATACCTGCTCAGCACAGAATAGCACAATTTGATGTAATACACTGTATAAAACACCTTTTTTGTCTATTTATATGAAAGGGAAAGAGAGATCAAGAAAAACTAAGTAAGGAAAGAAGGAAAAGTTTATTGAGCATGTACACTTATTAGGCATCTTTAAAATATCTTCTTTAGTTTAATCTCATTTTAAATTAGCTACTTCTGTAACTTATTTCTCAGACAGGCAAATACCATTATCCTCAGCTCCCAAAGAAGGGATCATTAGCCAGAATACCTTAGAAAGATGTCTTTTTCTTAAGAGTTAGTGCTTTCTATAGTGCACACGATGTCAATTTTAACCACTTTGCCAACTTCAAGATCATATAAGCTCTTGAAAATTTCTTATGACTCAAATGTTTTTAAGAAAGGGATAAATCCTCCACATATGTGCTAGAATAAACATAATAACTGAATGAAAATGGAGAGATCCTCAACATCAATACCCTCATATGAATGAAGAGTACGAATTTCTAAGAATATCTGTCTCCCCCTGCCGCGATCCAGACCTTCAGTGGACCTAGGGAAAAGGAAAACCACGTGACTGAGAAGCTCACATCCCCATCCATTCATGGACACCACTCTCAACTAGCCCTAAATTTTGTCTTGCAATTCTAGCCTCTCCATTCTCTCATGACTGTTTCAGGTCTTTCTGACTCTACTCAAACCCAAACTCCCCATTTACCCTGCCTGCAATTCCCAGCAGATGAAAGCTCGTCCTGTATCTCAGAGCAAATAGAGCTTTTGGCCAGAAGCACCCTCAAATTCTTGCCACCAAATCCACAAGTCCATTTGCCTATTTCCAGATGCATTCTTGTTTTAAGGGAATTAGAATCTTTTGCTACTTTTTATCACTTGTCCAATATCTTTTTTCCAACACTAGACTAGAAGCTCCATAAAGTCAGTTGCGTTGCCTTTCTTAATCATCTCTATATCCCTGGATTCTAGCACATTTGGCAGGTACTGATTAGTCAATAAATATTTGTTGAATGAGTAAATAAAAGAAAGATTCCCTGGTTTCTCCTTTGGACTTCGATAGTTGCTTTTCTCCTTTTGAAACAATGGGAAAGCAATGGCAAGGGAAAAAAATCTGAGGATAGAGGGAGGCTCTTAGAAAGGTTGCAAGGGAAAAAAGTTGAGATAGTAGTTGTTTTCTGTGGTACCCATGACACTTTTCTCTAAACAAGCAAAGGGTTTCTGTACAAGCTACTTTTACCCACTGACACAGCAACTCTACCTACAAATATGACATGACTGTACCTGCTTGTGCATCTTGATTTTAATTTTTAACATGTAAAACAAACAAACAAAAACCCTCATTTGGCAAAGCCGAGTTCCAACATTGCTGTGACTGCAAGGTTAAAGTACCAATGATCAGGTCCACTCTGGATTCCACATGGTGATTTAAACTGGAGTCCCTCCAAATGTTAATCAAAACAGACTCCCAACTCTGACTAGACTTACAGCAAGTAAATGTTTAAATTTAAACTTAAAAAATAAAGTATCGTTTCTAATCTGTTTCATACACTGACTTTCTAACTAATGCCATACTCTTGTTCCTCTATGGATCCCTTTGGTATATGAGCTGCCAATTCCTGAAACCTCCAATGCAGACTGTCCCTATCTAAGGGAGGGGCCATGCACATTTTCAGCAGGAAATGCACATCTGACAAAGCCCAGAAATGCCACAGGAATGTAACCCATGTAAAAGCACATAAATATGCATGCACACACATGTATTCGTCAGGAGTTCTCAAAAGTTGAGAGGAATGAGAGAGAAATTTCACAAAGTAATCTAGTTAAAATTTTATTTTACCCAAGAGGTAAGTCTGAGGAGACTGCTCATCTCCCATTTCTGTTTTGAGTACAACATCACAAAATGTTTTTTTTTTTTTTTGTGGTACGCAGGCCTCTCACTGCTGTGGCCTCTCCCGTTGCAGAGCACAGGCTCCAGACGTGCAGGCTCAGCGGCCATGGCTCACGGGCCCAGCCGCTCTGCGGCATGTGGGATCTTCCCGGACTGGGGCATGAACCCGTGTCCCCTGCATCGGCAGGCGGACTCTCAACCACTGCGCCACCAGGGAAGCCCACAAAATGTTTTGAAAAATTAGCTTTGTATAGGCCATAACATACTTCCTACATTGCATCCCATTTTAAAAATTTCAAAAAAGCTTATGATTTCTACAGAAAGGAGTCACATGTTTATTTATTTTATGAATATGATGACAAATTGAAATTCTGAGGCAATCATAGTTCAGGCATACAAAAATGGAGTCGGGTGGCCACTGAGGATCTGTTCTCAGACATGTCCCTGGGCCACTGGGAACCTGAATTTTCTCTGAACTGTATCAAACCAACCATACCTGGAACAACATCCACCAACTGCAACTTTATGGTTTCAAGGTTGCCCCCTTGTAACTATGCAACCATTTCAGACCCCAACCAATCCTTGCTTAACAAGCACCCTTACTTCTTGCCAGCTCCAATTATAATTCTTGACAAACAACTTGTATAACTAACTGTGGCCTTGCAGGTTTTGCCTTTATAAGCTTCTTCCATTTTGTAGTCTGTATTCATGTGCTTCTTAAATCTGAGTCTCTTGGGCTATAGTCCTAGCAAACCCCAAACGTTCCTCTTTATTGCAGTCAGGTCTCTCTTTCTGAAGTTTTGGTTAACAAATCTATATGTCTATATGCATTCATACTACATACATATATGCTATGTCCAGAAGAGCTTTAACCACATTGTTAGTTTCAGAGTTTTTGAATCCTTGGACGACTGTGTGGGTAATTACCTGACCTTATTTGAAATTTCAGTGCATAAAGATTATATTTCCCTAGTACATTCCTTTCTCCTAGAACTAAACATGGGGCACTGGGAGTTACATTCTCCATGTCCATAAATAATATGATACTATATTTCCTGGTATGTATTTTAATTGTAAATATTTGATCCAGAGAATTATTATTTTAGAAAGGATGTATATCCAACTCATCCATATTTCTAGTTGGAATCACTTAAACTGCCCCAAATCACTTAAACTGTTCCTTTAAGGCCTCCAGAAAGGAATATTTCCAATCTTCATAAAACTTTCACAGAAGCTCATTGAAGTTATCAGCTTCCAAAAACATTCCCATTTCACCTGATCATGATGTTCACATCTTTTGTACACCCATGAAAACAGGCTTATGACTATTCAACCAAAGCCTCTGTAGAAAATGCCCCTTCATCTTCAGTAGTAGTAAAGGTGTTGAGGAGTCCAGGAGATGAGTAGACACGATGATAGACTTTTACTGACCACCTGTTCCCACTCCAAATGCCAGTCACTCATACATACATTGTCTCATCCTCCAAATCGCTCAGAGTTTCTATGGTGCTGCTATTGAATACCTAACTCTGGATTAGTAGACTTTTTTTGGGGGGGGGCGATGTTTGTATAGGGAGATTGGGAGAAATGTGGGTAGGGAAAATTTTTTATTTCCAATTCCCAGTGGCTGAGACTAGAAAAAATCTAGTCTGTTTTTTCCCCTTGGTCCTATAGGAGCTGCACTCAGAGAGTCCAGTGTTCCATCTATCACTGGATAAGGAATTATTTTCCCATCAAAGAAAAGGTAAAACTGTTTCAAATCAAGGCTTAAACTGCAGATTGATAAAATATTAAAGTTTAAAAATTTTAGAAAAATGCATACAAACTGCAAAACTGACCAACACACAAGCTTTTGCATGAGCACTGAATGTGTCCTAAAAGAAAGAGAAACCAGTTCTAGAAAAAAAAGTTAATCACATACAAGAGGCTCTTCTTTTCTAGTGCCTCAGCGACAGCTACAAGTTGGTCATTAAATGGGCACTGGGGAAACAAGAGAGGATGCGTGCTCTTTCTGAAGGAAACCCTGACATCAGCCAAGAACTAAAATCAGTTCTGGCTTCACACTGGGAAAATGTGCTTTTAATTTGGCTGTGGTTGTTTTCTCCAATGGTCAAGGAGAGTATGCTAGTGATTTGTGCTTTGGCATTTCCATTGCACACTGACAGGCAGCTCTTTTTGAACACATACTTGAGTGATTTAGACAAAGCTCTGTGTATGACTGTAGCTTCAGTAGAAATCCTAATAGTTCCTGGAAAATGTGCTCACCGAGTGAGATATAGTGGCAGCAGGCACGAGTAATTAGCTTGGTGCTAACTCTGCATCAGGAATATTAATTTTGTGCTTCAAATGCTACTTTCATCTATAATCTCAAGGGATATTTATATAAACATCGATGTTCATAATACCTGTAACCTTTCTATCGGGCATGGAAGACCAAACAGAGAAGAAAACAGGTGTTTTAACCAAGTTATCACTGTTCATCACCCACAAAGCTGGTAATAATCACAGAAACAGAGATACCTGGATACTTCCTCTAATCATTTAATACATTTTTTTCTTTAAAAGCATATACAGGGCTTCCCTGGTGGCGCAGTGGTTGAGAGTCCGCCTGCCGATGCGGGGGACACGGGTTCGTGCCCTGGTCCGGGAAGATCCCAAATGCCGCGGAGCGGCTGGGCCCGTGAGCCATGGCCGCTGAGCCTGCACGTCCGGAGACTGTGGTCCGCAATGGGAGAGGCCACAACGGTGAGAGGCCCGTGTACCACACACACACAAAAAAAGCATATACAGTCATTACTCATCTATGTTATACAAAATTCTGTCCTAATTATGCATGTCATTTATTCAAATCTTACTTTAAGCATAAAAGATCAATTTAGATGAAAGGCCATGTGTGTACTATTATACTTTACTTATGATAAAATGTGATTAATTAAACTGCATAACTGTGGAGTTCATCTTACTTTTTTGGGGTTGCAGTCATTTTAAATGTTTATTTTTTTCCAAAAGAGAAAATGTTGAAATAACTTCAAAATCCTTACATGGCCCAGTGCAAACTTAAGCTGCTGTTTAAAATTATCCAAGACCCATCAGATAAGAGGAAACCACTGGAGAACCAAGAATAAACACATTCCTACTTTTTTGGGAAAAACCCCTGTACATTAAAAATTTGAAGTTTCTAACACTAGAAAACAGTACCTTTGAGCAACAGTTTTCTAGTTTATTTTTAAAATTCCAACAGAAATTATATCAGCATGAGGATAAAGTTCTAAAATGTTATCGGAGGACCCTGTGCCTATTTGGATTCATTTAAAATGTAAATAAATCTCATTTACTGGCATTTTCTCCTCCTCCCCCACCCCAAAATTTTTAAAAAAGAAGAAACACACCATCTATACCAATGTCTGTTTTATGTAAAGTATGTGTGGTGTATGCCCTGTCACCCAACATACGTTCCCCATCAGGACAGGGGCAGGACCGTCAAAACACCAAAACCCACTTGACTACAAGGAAGGGAGCTTCCAACAGGTCGGTTCCCACTGGGGAGGAGCTGTATTCTCACAGCAGAGACTTCTCCAGCCCCCATCACAGGGGCAACTGCCTGGGAGAGAGAGACCCCTAGGAGTACACGGGGGTTTTAATAGTCACGCTCTTTCTGGCCACAGGAAAAATACTACCACGAAGGCTGGTGATAACCTTATAATGCAACCAAGAAAGAAAGAGAAAGGTACCCCGATGTCAGGCTCTGAGCTGGGACTTTCCATATGCCGCATCCTTTAATCCCCAATCTAATCCCCACGCTGACTCCATGCCGGGGTCACAGCCGTTGGTCCTAAGCAGCCTTCAATATGCTACGTAATGTTCCTAAGCTTACGTGGCAAGAAATGGCGCAGTGAAGGCGGGAACATAGGCGTTTCTGCTCACTGCACAACACTGCACCACTTACATCTGCGTTAACTGTGACTTAGAGTATATGTCTGGATACTTGGGCTTCCCCAGGTCGATCCTCTAGAGAGGGTTTGCCCTCCCACAGTCTGTAACTTTCCATACTTTCAGACCTCTGGTTTGTTTGAGTTCAAAGAATCACCCTTCATGGCTCAGGCAGGTACACAAAGGTCCAGAGTAATTGTTTTTTCTTTTCCAAAACAAAACTTACAGAGCTATTTCTGGCTGTCCCTTGGAGCTTTAAAGTCATACACCACATGAACCACACCACATTTCTTCAAGTCTAAGTATCCCCCCAGAAATACCAGAAATTTGTTAACATAGCTCACCGAACACATACCACGGTTCTCATTTTTCACATCTAATCAGCACCAAAATCGACTGAGTATATGTATCCCACCTCCACTCTGGTTCCTCCCTGCCGTACCCCACTCCTTGCCTTGGTTAGACCTTTCTCTTCTTTGGCCTCGGTGTATGCAGGAAGCACCTTATTGGTGAGACCCCTCCCCCATCAACGGCTTCTCCACACTACAGCCAATGATCCTCTTCTACTCAGGCACCACCCTCTCCAAACAGCCTTTTCTGGTCTCTCAGTCCTCCCCTGGCCTTCTAAAGCCCCCTGTACACATTATCCTATCACTGACGCACAGTATTGTAATTTGATTCCTTGTCTGTCTCTCTGTACACCATGGGCTTCCCGGTGGCTAGCACAAACACAGCTTGACATGCCTGTCCTTAACAGGAAGAAAAAAAACTAAAAACATAGGTATGAGAAGAAGGAAGTACCCCACAGTCACTTAGTATCTCTTAATCTTTCTTAGGCTTCAGCTCTTTAATAGTTCATTTAACAAATACTTATTGAACTTATATGTTATGCCAGACGCTCTGCCAGGCACTACAAGTACAGAGATGATTAAGACACAGTGCCCTACAATATGTAAAGGAGTCAGACTGCAAACATAATTGTAAGATGGTAAGGTAAGCACAAGGTTCTCTGAGAACACAGACTGAGAAGACAAATCATGCCTAAAGATTTGGAGAAGACTGCACAGAAACCTAGATGCCTGGGCTAACGACTGTCACACTGGTAGTTCACCAGCAAGAGACACAGGGAAGGGCATACCGTGAGACCAAAATCACTGGTCAAATCAATCAAGCCAATAACAGAGCCTTGGTGAACCAGCTCTGAAGGAGAAATGACCTGAAACATCAACCTCAATCCTATTGTTATTTTCATACATCCGGACCACCATTAAGACTCCTCTTAAATAAGCTAAACATTCAAAGATAGACACCTTCTATCAAACCATGATTATAGTAGTATTTCTCCAAACTTAGTGAAAATTATAAAATATTTTTCTATATGAATACTAGAAAGGCAATGCTGTGAGGATTGACTAAGCAAAACTTGTGGATATCAAACACCACCTTCTCTACAAATGAGAAGTAAGTGGAAGCATCTTCGGTATAAAAAAACACCCCAAAATGTTAAAAAATAATGTAGAATATATATATATATATATATGCACTCATGCTTATTTCTATTGGCTCAAATGTCTAGAGCTGCTTTGTGTCTAGAGCTTGCTTTCTTCAATCAGCAAACTCTGAGCAAACAGAATAGACAATCTGAAACACTAAACCCTTAACTGGCCTTGCCAGAGGACTTAGCAGAAGCTCGATGGAGATGGCCTCTTATTACCCCCGGTCAAGGCCTCTTTGCTGGCAAAATGTGTAACTGAATAAACAGAGAGACAAGGTCTGCTATGCCTCAGCACTCAGAAAATTATGACAGCAGGAAGAATGAAGATCTGAGGTCTCAATACTTTAAACAGGAATAATCTTTGAGGAAATCTGGCAACCTCAGTCACTGCATTTATGGGAGTGCTTTCTAGGTACTCTGATTGATATGAGTACTCTGAAGCAGGCCCACAAAGACCCAACTAGAATACGCTGTAAACCAGAGCCTCAGTCTCCAAATAAGTTAATAAGAGTCTACTGGCCTGAGAAAACAACGTATATGAAAAAGATACCAGAACCAGCTTTTGTTGAACAAAGGATTCATGGCTCTTGCAAGTGTTTATTGTCTAAACTGTACTTCCAATTACATGACAACAAACACAGTTTATGAGAAGAGACACTTATAATAACTGCCACATGACCTGCCCATCTTATCAAAGGCAAGAAAAAGATGGGCTCTCTGTTAGTGCATGAACACTTTTTATCCAAGTCTTTGATTTGTATGTGTTCAATCCATTTTCTCACGCATAATCCAGGAATCTAAGGAGTTTTATAAGTACCAAGCATAGATACACAATTTAAAGTCGCCCTACTGGGCCAGTTAAATGTTCTTGCATTACAAAGTATTCATTTCTTGAGTTCTTACATATGTGGGAAATTTATAAAACATACGAAAAGATAGTTTTTCAAACAAAGAAACATCATTCTGATCTTCTTCTGTTTTCTCCCCAGGAACAGAATTCATTTCAACCCATTTCCTTTAAACCCATTGTTTTCCTAATTTGTGCAAAGCACTGAGCAGAAGTTGGGAGGGGGTGTAAATTATGGTGATTCCCTGTAGTGGGCTGCACTCTGGGTGAGTCCAACCCTCTGAAGGGATAACAAAGGCAGGAAGTGCACAGCAAGCACCAGGCCTACCGAAATGGTTCCAAGCCAGCTCACACTGGGCCCCAGGGGAGCCTCTCCACTTTTCCCAGGCCACAGTTCTCTCCATATAAGAAAGGCCCCCCATGTTGCCAATGTGCCTGTGCAAACTCTACTGGCCTGATCAGAGTCGGCTGGAGAAGCAACAGGTCTTTATAACTCCAGGGTTCTCAAACAGACATGTCTAACTCCCCATCACTCCTTTCTTCCAACCTTCAAATCCAACTCCCCCTGCACCAGTTCCAACCACTACTTCCCACTGGGGGGGGCTGTGCCACTCCACGGGATGCAGTCACACATCCCTCCCACTTGACCATCCACCTCCTGACCTAGCATATTAATATGAAGTGAAGAAATATTTGGAGTCCGAGACCTAGCTCACCTTCTTAGGCACCTGCACTGACCTTCCTTGGAGACAAGCCTAAGTCTAGTTGGCTTTCCTTAAGAACTTATTTCTTTTTCAAGTATGCTTCTGTGATTGCAATTATATGGAATCAGAATTTTAGTTTCTATTACATTTTATAGACACCGATTGGCATTAAGTTATACCTACTTGCTTTTCCACCATCCTTATAATTTTGTTTCTTTTTGTTATAATCTTGTTTTTCCTTCCTGTATCTACTTATTTCTAAATAAGCAGTGTTTGTTTCTTTTTGTTAAAATCTTGTTTTTCCTTCCTGTATCTACTTATTTCTAAATAAGCAGTGTTTGTTTCTTTTTGTTATAATCTTGTTTTTCCTTCCTGTGTCTACTTATTTCTAAATTACCATTAGACTCATTTTAATATTTTATTTGTATCAAAAATATGAATGTTACAAATATATGCCCTCAAAAAATAATAAGCAATTGGGGGAAACTATATCTACACACACATCCAAACAGACAATATAATTCAGTGCCAAGTTGTAAATCAAGAACAAGAAAGAAGGGCTTCCCTGGTGGCGCAGTGGTTGAGAGTCCGCCTGCCGATGCAGGGGACACGGGTTCGTGCCCCGATCCCGGAAGATCCCACATGCCGCGGAGCGGCTGGGCCCGCGAGCCATGGCCGCGGAGCCTGTGTGTCCGGAGCCTGTGCTCCGCAACGGGAGAGGCCACAGCAGTGAGAGGCCCGCGTACAGCAAAAAAAAAAAAAAAAAAAAAAAAAAAAAAAAAAAAAAAAAAAAGAACAAGAAAGAAGACGGGATTAATTCTCAAACTACTGGTGTTCATATTCATTTGCTTGTTGCATGCCAATAAGCATATCTCAAATAATTCGCTCACTGCCAACCTAAGAAAGTCCTAAGTTAAAAGCATTGTATGCATGACTTGAGTTCTTCCAGGTATCCTGCACATTCGAGAACTTACCGTCTTAAGAGAGTTCATGAAGATCCAGAAACACCAACCATAGACTTTAGAAGAAAATACTTTCTATTTGTGAACTTAGAGCCCACTGTTTGAACATTCAAATCTTAAAAGCTAATAAATAAGGAGCTATTATTTTCTTTTTAAAATATCTCTTTTCAAATTGCCCTGGAATATTTTGTATGCCATTTACAAAATAATTATATGCTGAAAACAAAATATTAGAAAAATTTTCATGTTGAGTGACTTATTTTATCGATATTTTTCTGAATTTTACATTAAGAAACAAAAACTATGTTCATCACTTAGAATATAACACTGTATTTCTTTAAACAGGTTCCCTTGTCCTATTAAAATAGTTTTTAAAGTTATAAAAAATTTATTATACCCAACTTTTGAGAAACATTATTACATAAAGACAGGTATGTGTGTGTATACACACACATTTGAACTTGAACCCTCTGATTACAACGTAAACACATACGCATAAGTCTTATACATAAAAACGTTAAAATATTGAAAAAAGTTCCAAAAATAACTAAAATGCCATTTGCCAAACTATTTCCAGGCAGTCTCTGAGCAAAGAAAAGTGGAATTCCAGCCAAAGTTTTCCAACCAGTCTCAGTCTTCAAATAATACTAGAGATCAACAAAAATTTTCAACTAACAGATTTAGCCTGTCTGGTTTTGCGGGACTAGTGTGTTGAGAACAAAAGGCGGTAACCACACAGTTCGCGTGCTGTGATGCTCTGGAGACGGACACTGCCCTCGGACCCTCACTGGCCAACAGTCTCTAAACAAACGAGGTGGCACCAAGCCTTTGCTTATAAAAATGTCTGATAAACTACTTTTCAAGCTCTTCACTGATGTGAAAGAAAATCCATATTCATCATTCACTGCTTGGTAAAGTGTCTCAAAAAAGTATTGACAGGGCCTTAAACTGTGAATCTAGGTCCAAAACAAGTACTTGAAGACTTCAGCAAAAAGTAGTTCTTATTATTAATATCCTTGGATCGAATAGGCAAATTATTTCCTCAGAATAACATTCAATTTGATCTTTATTTTGACACAAACAATTATTCTGTCCCACGGCTGGCTGTGAAATAAACATCTTTCTCTGAGTTATTGGTAAAGGGCTAGCAAAATTCAACCACGTCATTTCCCCATCTGCCTCTCTGTGGCAACAAACTGATCTACGTGCAACACATGACTACAGCAAAGCTGTCTGTTCAAAAGAACAGAACATGCCTCTAAGAAACAATGGAGCAATTACTGAAAACGAGCACTAAAAACTGTCACCAGTATCCACAATAATAAAGCTTTAAACCCAAAAAGATGTAAAGAAAACCTAAAGTGATTCTGGTTTGGTCCCTGTGGGGCTATGAAAAACTATTGTGTATTAAACACTGATTCACCAACAACTGGAGGGAAAAAATATAAAAAATATAAATTCCAACAATTATGATGTTAATAATAATTTCATCTGCAGGAACATTCAGGAAGTTGATTAGATGATCCTAATGGGTGATTTAAAGTGAAAGGAAAAACACCCTTAGCATAATTTAATAAGTTCTTCAGACTTAAGCATCTTCAAGAGTTTCATGAAAGACCTTCTTTAATAGCTCTTTCCAGGTCCAATTAACTTGTTAAATGCCAATTCTCATTACCTCATCAGAAATCTAAAGCCAGCCCTTTCTGATTAAATCATTAAATAACCATTAACAGCACAATGTCTAGTACGTATTTATGGACAGTCCAACACAGATAACCAGCTTGTAATTTTTCATGACAATAGAATAGAAAAACTGGAGTTTTTCTCCAGTTAATTAAAAAAATCATAAATTTGTCTTCAATTTTGGGATGCACTAGGTTACATTTACCTAACATGTCATCCTTCCTAACTGTTTAGATTAGCATAACCTTTTTTGTAGACCCTCAATACACAGTGCAGAAATGTTGATTAACAGTTCATTTACATGAAAACCCAGGTTGGTACTGAAGAAATCAGAAGGCACTTGTCAAGTGTGAGCTGCCATACCTGCCAGTGTGATGAGTAAAGTCACCCCACTTATGAGTCACTCAAATGTCTGCAGACTTCTCTGCTGGGCAAGCACTACACTGACAAGGAATGCCAGCGCCAATCCTATATTAACAGTCACTGTCTCCACAAATCTGCCTGCAACCTTCGCTTCCCCACCTCCCAGGCTGCGTGCTGCCCCTGAGGACTGGACAAGCCTGGCTGAAGGGACCAACAAGCACACCCAGGAGTCTGGTTCAAAGTTCAAGGTTGTGGGACTTCCCTGGTGGTCCAGTGGGTAAGACTCTGTGCTCCCAATGCAGGGGGCCGGGGTTCGATCCCTGATCAGGGAACTAGATCCCACATGCATGCTGCAACTAAGAGTTCACGTGCTGCAATGAAGAGCCCAAACGCCGCAACTAAGACTCAGCACAGCCAAACAAACAAACAAACAAAAAAACTAGTAAAAAAAAAAAACAAAGTTCAAGGTTGTGCCCACCCTCCCAAGACAGAGGACACCTACCCACTGGACTGTGAACAGGTCAGCTCTGCTGCATCCTCTTTCCTTGGACTTTGATTTCTTGTGTTTGTGAGTAACCTCAGACACTGACCCTCTGTGAGGCTGACTCTGAATCCACAGAGGAGGATCCACAGGTACTCAAACCTCCTTTGCTTACAGTGTCATACACAGAACACTTCTAGTCTCTGTGTACCTTTTTTATCCCCATGAAGCCTTACAGATATTATCATTGAGAAAACAAAATAAAACAAGATCAATAAAAAGTACTATTTAACTTACACTGTAGGTCACTATGCTGAATGAAGCAAAGGAATTATTAAGTTTCAGTCTCTTCCAAAAACTAGATAAATTGATAAAACTTATTTCAATGAATATGTTACTAATAACATTTTGATTTTTTTAGTTGAAATAGAGTTGATTTACAATGTCAATTTCTACTGTACAACAAAGTGATTCAGATATACATATATTCTTTTTTTAATATTCTTTTCCATTATGATATGTCACAGAATACTGAATGTAGTTCCCTGTGCTATACAGTAGAAACTTGTTGTTATACATTCCATATACATTTTGATATTTTTTATGGATTAAGAAGCTTGTAACGTGACGTCCTGTCAACTACTTCTTGAGATGCTAGGGTTGGTTCTGCTTAGAATTATACTTCTATTCAGAAGCAGTCAAAGATAAGACTGACTGTGAAAAAAAAAATAATTGCAGGGACTTCTCTGGTGGCACAGTGGATAAGACTCCGTGCTCCCAATGCAGGAGGCCTGGGTTCAATCCCTGGTCAGGGAACTAGATCCTACATGCATGCCACACTAAGAGTTTGCATGCCACAACTAAGAAGCCCGTATGCCGCAACTAAGGAGCTGGTGAGCTGCAACTAAGGAGCCCATCTGCCACAGCTAAGGAGCCCACGTGTTACAACTAAGGAGCCCACGTGCTATAACTAAGGAGCCCATGTGCTGCAACTAAGGAGCTGGTGAGCCGCAACTAAAGAGCCCGCAAGCCACAACTAAGGAGCCTACGTGCTGCAACTAAGGAGCCAGAAAGCTGCAACTAAAGAGCCTGCAAGCCACAACTAAAGAGCCCACAAGCCACAACTTAGGAGCCCTCCTGCTGTGACTAATACCTGGTGCAATCAAATAAATAAATATTTAAAAAATTGCAATGCCAGTATATCTCTATATCTTCCAATTAAGGGCTAACATCAACAAAACAGGAACAAATATAACAGTATCACACTCATATCAATGGTTTAGTGAAGGCAGGGTATTATCCTTTAAAAATTGTTTTAAAAATATTACTGGACTCTGCCTATTTATCCCTACCTCTTCCAACATAGGACCTGAAACAAAGTGGGCTCCTTAAATCTCTGCCAATACCCATCTGCACGTTCTACAAACTAGCAGGGAATTTCCCTGATTAAATGCTACTTGCAGGGGCTTCCCTGGTGGTGCAGTGGTTAAGAGTCTGCCTGCTAATGCAGGGGACACGGGTTCGAGCCCTGGTCTGGGAGGATCCTGCATGCCGCGGAGCGACTGGGCCCGTGAGCCACAACTACTGAGCCTGCGCATCTGGAGCCTGTGCTCCACAACAGGAGAGGCCGCGATGGTGAGAGGCCCGCGCACCGTGATGAAGAGTGGCCCCCACTTGCCACAACTGGAGAAAGCCCTTGCACAGAGGCGAAGACCCAATACAGCAAAAATAATAAATAAATAATTTTTTTTAAAAAATGCTACTTGCAGTATTTTTAACTTACTCTACATCATCATAGTACTTAAATGCTCAGTTTATAGCTGTATCTTTTCATATTTTAAAAATATGGCTTATATAATTTTCATAACGATATTTTATGTGTAAATATGTTAATATATTGTTCCTGTTCTCAAATTATTTCACACTTACTTTTTTTTAAATAAATAAATTTATTTATTTATTTATTTGTTTGTTTGTTTGTTTTGGCTGCATTGGGTCTTCGCTGCTGCACGCGGGTTTCCTCTAGTTGCGGGAGCAGGGGTTACTCTTCATTGTGGTGCGTGGGCTTCTCATTGCGG
The DNA here is from genome assembly GCF_025265405.1 of Mesoplodon densirostris. Lineage (NCBI taxonomy): Eukaryota > Metazoa > Chordata > Mammalia > Artiodactyla > Ziphiidae > Mesoplodon > Mesoplodon densirostris. The sequence continues at coordinate 125,511,370 of NC_082662.1, read as the reverse complement.
TGGCTTCTCTTGTTGTGGAGCACGGACTCTAGGCACGCAGGCTTCAGTAGCTGTGGCACGCGAGCTCAGTAGTTGTGGCTCGCGAGCTCTAGAGTGCAGGCTCAGTAGTTGTGGCGCACGGGCATAGTTGTTCTGCAGCATGTGGGATCTTCCCAGACCAGGGATCGAATCCATGTCCCCTGCATTGGCAGGCGGATTCTTGACCACTGCGCCACTAGGGAAGTCCTCATGCTTACATTTAAAAAAATTTCTCTAACTGTACAGTCCAAGGGGGAACTGTACAGTTCCCCCTTTTCTCCTTTAGCAGCTTTGCACTCCTCCTAGTAGATAAGCAAAAGATCAACACCAGCAGTTGCACTTATATTGGCTTCTTTTGTCTTTTGAGGTCAATTCCCTATAAATTTTAATTAAAGGATGGAGCAGTATGATGTTGTTTGACATTCCCTTAGCTCCGCCTGTGAAAACTCCTCCGTTATCTACCTATTCCTACATGTTGGTGACTCCCCCCACTCCCCACCAAACCCTCGCTGACTTCAATTTCTCCACAGTCCTCTCTCTGCACATGTATATCTAGCTTCTTGCAGACAGCTCCAGGTGTCCCACACAGTGTCTAAAGCTGAACTCATTGTCTTTCTCCTCAATATGATTGCCCCAGGCTCTTAGTGGTGGTCCCACCACTTACATAGCTCAAGATCGAACTTGGGTCATCTCATACTCCTTCCCTCTCTCTCACTTTCTGACCTGAATCAACCTCTATGTCCTGTCAATTCTCCTTCTCTTTCTCATATTAACTCCTTATTCTATCCCCGATACTGCCTATCTAGTTCAGATCCTGATCATTTCTCACTTGAGATACTGTAGTGTCTTGCAGCTGGTCTCCCTGATTCGGCCCTTGGAGGGTATAACTTATACCCCGCTCTCCACAGTGGCCAGCATACTCTATCTAAGCCTTAATTTGTTCAGGTAACTCCTCCACGTAAACGTTTCAAAGGTTCTTCCTCACCCGAGCATAAATTCCCACATGTCATACTGGGTCTACAGGAATCTGGGCCCTGCTTACCTCTCCCTCTAACCTCTACATTCCCGTCTTCTTTTTTTTTTTTTTGGTACGTGGGCCTCTCACTGCTGTGGCCTCTCCCATTGTGGAGCACAGGCTCCGGACACGCAGGCTCAGCGGCCATGGCTCACGGGCCCAACCACTCCGCAGCATGTGAGATCCCCCCGGACCGGGGCACGAACCCGTGTCCCCTGCATCGGCAGGCGGACTCTCAACCACTGCGCCACCAGGGAAGCCCTACACTCCTGTCTTCTTGAAAAGTCCCTCTTACTTCTTTTCACCTAACATGAACTCATCTCTTAAGACTATTTTCAAAACTCATCTCTTCCAATGCCTTTCATGGTGCTCAGTCTTATTAGCAAGATTAGCCATCTCTCCTGTAAGCGTACTTGCCCAGACCATATTGCTGTGCCCACGATAATCCTGTGAGCTCCCTAAAGGCAGGGCTTACATCTTACATTTATATGCCCAGCTCATAATCCAATACTTCTCACAAGGTAGCCTTCAATAAATACTGAAGAATGAATGAACATGTGGAACTCAAACTCAAACTCAAACTTGCGGAATAAAAGAATGACTTGCTTTTGGGTCAAACACACAGAATAGGTAAATGAGCTAATGTGAAATATTTGGAAAACATAAATATTTCCAAAATGATTTAAACACTTGTATTATGAAATATTTCTGGCATACAAAGCCTAGAGTGTGCCATTGACTAGGAACACAGTTATGGGTCTACTGTGAGATAAGAACTGAAATAAAGAATAATTGTTTAGAAACTTTTATAGCAACTTCACAAGGTTGACACATCCACATACACCATCCATGGGCTTGTCTTAAGGCACTGGCTGGCTCTCGTTGAACTTATGTGGTAAGTGGCACATACAGCAAGAGCTGAAGGCTAGCCACGGCTCAACAGGTCTGCATATCGGTCCGTGATGGATTGGAAGTGAAAGGAAAAAATGGTCTTTCACTAGAGACAGTTTGAAAAACATCAGCAAAGACAATAATGTAACAATGTCCCGTGCACCACAACCAATTTATATTCACTTTCCATATTCGCTTGAAACCTTTTTCCCCGTGACATAAAATAACACAGACACAGTTGAAGCCTGCTCTATGACCTTCCCCAGTCCTTGCGTTCTCCTTTCCTCTCCAGAGACAGCCTCCAATATGACCTTTTAAATAGACTACTAAATCCTGTTTAGTCATGTGAAATTTTCCTGCTGAGGTTTACAGCAATGTTTCACTAAAAAAAAATACTAATATTTACCAGTGATCGATGTTATTTTGAAGACTTCTGCCTATTTAATATCACTGTATGTGAAAACCTGTGTTGTGTCTCCTTATCTGTGATCCTCCAGCCACTGACAGACCTGAACTCCAAGTAAAGGGACATCTGCCACCTCAACCTTTAGAGAGAGAAAGACCTTCTTAAAACGCCCACAACTTGAAAGATTAAAGAGCACCGGGTAAGAGTATAGAAAGAAAGAAATCAGTGGGAACACTGATTTCCACTAATAAAACAGGCTTTCTGAGAACACTGGGCTGGTGAGACTTAACTATAAAAGATGCATCTTTCAATGTTAGAGGTTAGCCTGGAGAAGACATAAGAGAGAGAAAAGATGCCTGACACGACAGGTGGAAAACACGCGCTTTCCACGGTTAATCAAATGGGCACCGCAAAGCCAATATGCCTCCTGAAATTCAAACCTTTGATTTTAACACGACTGCCAACTCATTTACAAAGCATCCACAGCTAATCAAACTTGTTTGGCTGCCTCCTTATCGAAACTTTACAAAACTTTAATTTTAGCCTCATGAGCCCTGCAGCTGTAAATTAATTGGATAAAATTTACAAACATTATGCAGTGAAATAAAACACTTTCAAAGTCTTTTCCCTGTTCAGGTGACTTAGCTGCCTAGCGCACCAGTTTTGCTTGATGTAAGTTCAGAGCCCCTGGAAACCTTCCCAATCCTGCTCTCTAGGCCTTGTGCCTATTCACGGAACCATGTTAACGCATATCTGGAAAATTAATAAACCTCAGATGGGTTTAAACACTCAGAAATATTCCGGATACTTCTTGCCATTCATTATATTTAGGCATCCTTTGCAATGGGAGAATCCTTCTCAAAAGACCACAGCAGCAGCAGATAAAATCCCTGAGGTTATTAGCATGCAACAAAATATCTCATTTAAGATTTCTGTGGTCTAAAGCCGAGGCCAGGAATTAAATTTACTGAAGGTGAAATCGCTTATGCTTTGCTTTAATACAGATATTCTCAAAACTGTTTTCTGAACTCATCCATCTCACAATGAGAGTGCAAAAATTATCACGAGTTTTCAAACAGCAAAGGGAGTAAAACTGCTCCCATGTCTGCCAACAAGCGAGCAGCTCACCAGTGCTTACATGACCCTACATCACACTGACAGAGAAGATAAAAGACTGTTGATTTCTTAAAATGTGCAGTCCTAATATACCAGGTACCATAATTAATTTATGATCTACACGGTTACCAAGAAAGAGTTGAAATGTCCCCCTCTGGTTGATTTTCACAGGACAACTGCCACCTCTTCCAAGGGAGGTCAAGTCTTTCAGCTTCTCAGAAGCTTCTGAGATAAGCTTCTCCCTCATGGACGAAGACTTGGGTTTGAAACAACCTCTGATAACTAACTGCTAAAGGAGTTTTGTAGATTTCGTAAGCTCTCTGAAACACTGTTCTGAACAGTAAAGTGAGGATAACAATAGTGCTCAAGCAGGGTTGGTGTGAATGTGAAATAAGAGAAAGTAATGCAAGAGCTGAGCACAGAACAGGCTCTCAAAGAGAAAACTTTTGAAATGTAAATATATCTATTTTTCCCTTCTTTAAACAACAAACCAAAAAAGAGCCAATTTATCCAACTGGTGATTGTACTTTAAAAATATGGCCCTTGCCAAGGGGTAGGGGGGTGAGGGGGATGGATCGGGAGTTTGGGATTAGCAGATACAAACTATTATATATAAGATGGATAAACAACAAGGTCGTACTGCATAACACAGGGAACTATATTCAATATCCTGTGATAAACCATAATGGAAAAGAATCTGAAGAAGAATGCCTATATATATAACTGAATCACTCTGCTATAGAGATTAACACATTGTAAATCAACTATAATTCAATAAAATAACTTAAAAAATGCATAGCCTTATACCAGAATCAAGCAAGTACACAAATTCTTAAAATTTAGTCACAGAAAAGATCAAAATATCAGGTGTTTGATCGCCATAAAAGTGATACCCCTGCCTCTGCCCTGCCAAGCAAGAATTGAATAGAGTAATTCCTTGCAATAAATGCTCAAGACTCCCCTCAGAATTCTGGACAGTGGGAAAATTAGCTAACTCAAACAAAGTTCGTTAAATAAATAAAATTCCAACACTTGTCTCTTTAGACAAAAAACAGATGGAAATAATACAAAAGACTGCTAATGCTTTGGCAAACTAATCATTCTTCCAAATGCCATTTACAAAAGCCCACCAGACCTCCAGCTGTGGCCATGCCATGGGAACCCCCTACAGCGATTATAAGTGTATTTAACTCAAGACCATAAACACAAGACTGTTTTTTAAAAAAAACTCCCAAATAAACAAATCTAGAAAAGAATTAGTTTATATCACAGAGTCATAGGTTCAAGTAGCCAACATTAATGATGAAAAAATATATATATGTATATATTCACACATGTATATTTCAGGGAGAAGGAAATCCACCCCCCCATTCCACCTTTCTTGAGCTCTTGTGGCTAGAATAATAAAATTGACACAATACAGATTAACAGAAGAGAAACAAATTTTAATTCATGTGCATGAGGTCTCATGGAAATAGAACCTAAGATGTCGCCAAAGCAGGCAGTTTTTATACTTTTCAGACAAAGAAACATAAATTTATGAGGAATCAACAGGACAAAGAAACCTAGGCTTTGGATGCTTACTTAGTGAAGAATCTAAACAGAGTTTGGGCTTGGGTAGTAAATTAAAGAAGTAATAGGTTTGTTTATACAGGACTCTTGGCCCCAAATTCCCTGTATCTGGCAATAAGGGGTATCCTTCTACCTTCAGATGTCCAGAGTGTACCTTTCACATGACAGATTTATTTCCTGCTTTCAGGGGGACAGAGAGGAGGGTCAGAGTGTCCCTCTTGCATTGGCTGCTTCTTAAGTAACTCTAATTCAAAATAATCAATATGCCATTGAGGCATATTTTGGGGCTGCCTGTCCTGGGCCCCTATATATATATCTCCACTTTATCATGCAATCTCTAAACAATAAGAACTTTAGTGAGTTGTCAACAAGGAAACAGTCAGATCTAAGAAGCCTGGGCAGTTTCTGGAAAATGCAAGTCCAGAGAAACTGGCTCATAAACTGAAAATTATAACTGACTTTCAGAACTAGCTAGCCTTGTTTCTGACAAGAAACAAAAATCTTGGGCAAAGGAAGAATTCAAGAGAGGAATTCCTTACGCAGGCGGCTGATGCATCCATCAAAACATCCAAGTACATACCAAGCACCTACTACACACCAAACACCGTACCAGGTGCTGCAGTAACAACAGCAACAACAAAGTGAAACCGGTCCCTGACCTCAAGCAGTTTATGGTCCAGGGGAACAACTGACGATGACAATACAAACAGCACGAGAGCTATGCCAAGGAGGGTCACAGGTTAGCTATGAATGCAGGAATCCCAGAAAACAACCTTAATTACAACCTCAACAATCACAGAGATTATGCCCTCCCATAATTAATGCCATCAACATTAACCTAGTCTCTAAAGTTCACCACTTCTAAGTTCCTTGCTTTACTGAGTTCCAGATCTCCCTCTAAAACATCATCCAAACTGGTTCTGACATCGCAGCCACTGCCTGCTTCTTAACATATACCCTACACCTTCTGTTATAAATGCTTCTCCACCTGTGCCCTGACTTCCAGCAGACACACCCTTCGTTATTTACTAGTCAGCTACTAAAATATTTTCCACAAACAAGAATCTGATTTCACTCCCTTTCTTAAAAGCCTCCAACAGTTCCTGATGGGTAAAGGCTGAAGTTCAAACTAACTAGTACAGCTCAGCCCAACCAGCAAAGCAAATACTGGCTTTATTTCCCCCAAGCAAGCTGCCACAGAAGCAATCAGACTGAACTCAGTATTGACAGACCACCCCACACCCTATCAAGCAGCCAGTGCTTTGTACATGCTGTTCCCTCTCCTTAGAAGGCCCTTTCCCCTCGGCCTTGCCCAGCTAGTTCTTTCTCTTTCTTCTAATGTGCTGTCTTCTGTGTAGTCTCTTCTGTGTAGTCTTCCTTGGCTCCGGGCAGATTTAACATCTGGCCCTGTGCAGCTATAATACTCTGCATATGCCACAAAACTGTATTCAGTATATTGGCGTAATTTTATTTGTCTTTTCTCTTCCTAGAAAAAGGCCATTTCTTAGTCATCTCCCAGAACCTAGCACGATATGCGATACAAAGAATATATTTGATTAAAATCTGATGAATAAACTAGAAGAATTACTAATCCATCCTAAATACAAGTCTAATAAAGGAAATTACTGTCTATTAGGATGGTACTGTACCATGTTAGAAAGATAAAATTATCCTGGGCCTGATAAATACTGTTATAGTCCTGGAAACAGCCAGAATGGGAGGCTGTTTATAAATGGATTCTTTATGATTCACTGCATCAGCCTCTAGGGCTGGCTCCACAGCAGTCACTTTGCAGTTCGCAATGCATTTGAGGTTTGAAGTTAGCTCAAGGGAAAACAGGACTGGTTTCTGACAAACTTATTTTTAAGCGTAAGGTCAGATTTTATTATAAAAAAATAAATATAATGTGTTCTAAGAAGCAGAATTTTTTTCAATCTCTCTCTTCAGCTGAAATCTCTGTATAGTCAAGAAAACATTGTTTGCTTGCCTCCAGGAAAGTCATTAACCTACACTAAAAAAAATTCAGGTTTCATTGACAGCCTCACACATCCAGCTCTCAACAAAACATGAATAGAGCTCTCTTACCAAGTTCTCACTTACAACCGAACCACTGATTATAGATGCCCTGGTCTCCAAGTTTGTTTTCTTCACTAAAATAAATGTCTCCTGACGCTACAGATGCATACCAGGCTGCTGATCAGGTGGAAAGAGGCCGAGCCTCATGATGAGGATGTCATTTTGCCACCTGGGAGCACGGAAGAGGAAGCAGAGCCTTGGGCGAGGGCACAGGAGTAAGTGCTTTCTTGCAAGGTCCCAGGACTCCCCATTAAATGCCACAGGAAGGCAGGACTCTTAGGATAAGAGTAGGAACAGGACACAAAACAAGGGGTGGTGATGCGTTCATACAGTCAGAGCTCCACCTGCAGCCACAATAGGACACACATCCAAGCTGTTTCTCATTCGGCAATGCACACCTACTCCAGGGTAGACAGACTCTCAGAGGTGGCAGACCTCAGCAACAAGTAAACAGAAACTGCGAATCACACTCCACTGAGGAAGGGTCATGGGTCTAGAAATCAGAAGTCAGGTTCTGTCTTGGCTTAGTCTCTAGACGTGTGGCCTTGGACAAGTCAGTTAACGTTTGGGGGACTCAATCTCTTATCTGTAAAATAAGAGTCCAATCAGAGAATCGCTTAGGTCCCTTCCAGTTCTAAACTACTACAATTCCATGTAAGGATTCTAAACTATGAAAATTAAGATGTTATAATTTTAGATATTTTTCCAATACAAATTTAAGAAAGAACCTTTCATTAGGATGTTTCCTCTTTCATTGCCCAAGAGATAAATCACCATATTCTCCCACAAAGAGAAACAAATATAAAATACAACAGAAATGACAATTAAGTCTCACCAAAGACCCTCACCCAGCATAGCATCTGAGCACAGCATCATATTCGAGCATGGTATTCATATGATAGAGACATGCCTGGAGCTTTCATACCCCCCTATTAGCTCATTAAGAAGTTTTAAACCCAAAAGAAGAGAATCTAGGTGTTTTCACCACTGATGCTCTCTCTAAGTGATCCCAGCCATAATAACGAGTGTTCTACCAGTGTTACACCATCTTAAGGTTTCCTAAGTTGAATGCCCTCCCTCCCTCTTATTTTGACTCAGGAGCAAATGACCTTGAAGGCAATCCACGTGGGCCAGTGCGGCTGGAAAAAGCCACACTGGGCAACCAGAGGTTCCTTCCACACCACACAAACAAGGAATGCCTACGGTGACAGAATTCAGTGCAGCCTGAAGAATCTTTTGCTTTTCCTTAACACTCTTCTGGATAGCTTTGCTCAAGAACAAGTTTACTTGAGCTCCATATCTATCATCCCTCTATATAAGCTCCTCTACATCAGGAGGACTGGTTTCCTTCATGTGGGTAATGTCTCTATACAGCTCATGTGTGACCCTTCTTTCTGGGCTCCTCTTTTCTTTTTTTTTTTTTTTGCGTTACGCGGGCCTCTCACTGTTGTGGCCTCTCCCGTTGCGGAGCACAGGCTCCGGACGCGCAGGCTCAGCGGCCATGGCTCACGGGCCCAGCCGCTCCGCGGCATGTGGGATCTTCCCAGACCGGGGCACGAACCCGTGTCCCCTGCATCGGCAGGCGGACTCTCAACCACTGTGCCACCAGGGAAGCCCTCTGGGCTCCTCTTGACAAGGAGGAGTGCCCAACAGTCACCAAAACAGTGGACTTTCTCTTTGCACCCCCACAGCATTCTGCTTGTTTATGTAATATCACAATCACAGCCATCTATCTGGAGGGGATCAATGACAGTACTTTTTCCCACATTATTTTACTATGTAGGGTGAACAGTATAGTTAGCAACAGGTCTGCTCAGCTTATACAAGATAGGCCAACAAGGGCTGCTTATTAACCAGCTCTTAATTTATACATAATGCACAGAAGTTAGTTTTGGAGGAATATTACTTGTACTATACTATGCTTAGGAAAGGATTCTGTAGTCTTCAATAAGGAATGCTTTACCCTGGATACAGTGGGTGCCTATTCCCTACACACTTAAAATTGCTAATTACTAAGTCATCCTAGGATTAAGGCTGTATTGCATTTATAAACACTGCCAAATTTACCCTTATGAGTTTATTTTTCAAAAGATAAGATAAATTACCAGGCAGAAAGAGGAGCCAACCCTCATTTCCTTGTTGTTGCCAAAATTTGAGCTGTTTTCTCTAGGATTTCCATTGACTATTGTGAAAAAATTCAAAATTGGTCAATTTTGGAAACAATTTAAAAGTGGCCAAATGTTCTAATAAATCTATGTTCAATTTTTGGTTCTACAATGACTGTACCATTGGATTACTTTATTTTGTTTCTCCCAAATCAATTCTTTACTAGAGTCTACGAAATTCGGTTAATAATTAGGTTTCTTTAAGAGACATGATGATATACATAGATTGCTACCAAGAAAAGGATCAGAGCTAAATAGGTCCAGTGTTTCTTCCTTCATGTGCAACGTAAGACAAGGCTACTGAAAAATTTATATTGTGGATTATGTGTGTTTTGAAAACCCAAGCTTTGAGAAGTACTATTTTGTTTGTTTGTTTTGGTATCAAAAGACAAAACAAAGAAAATTAAAAGCTAGGTATACTAATGTACTTTTTCAAATATATCTGGAAAAGAAACTATTTCATTTAATAATATCCTGGAGAATAGCAATGCTTCTGTAATATATTTTTACAGAAATAATTCTCCTTCTTAAAGCACAGGTTAAAATACCAATGAAAACCCAACATCTCACAGTTGTTTTATAGAAAATAGAAGAGATTTAATAAAAAGAGACAGTCCTATTTTTTCCACTAGAATTGCTGCCAAAGGTAATACATATTGAAAGATCAAGGCTTAGAAATGCTCCACATGGTAAACAGAATAAAACTTGTCACCAATCTGAAAAATTATATAAACAAACAGCAAATTCTACACAGATGACTACAAATTAGTAAATTGATAAAAAAGTGTCACCCGGAGACAGTCTTGGTGAGAAGAAATGTTTAAAATATTTTTTTGCTCTTTGATGGTGTGTTGATAAATGATAAAATAGAGAACTTTGTTTTCACCAAGAAATCCAAAGTACATAAAAGCACCAGGATGGTTGGCATTGTTCAGCTTATGTTAAAATAGTGCAAGGAACGACAGAGACTGTTGCCTAGGTCTTTAAATAGAAAAGCCACAGCTTATCACATTTTATTACAATTTCCTATCTGCATATTTGTTTCTCCGATAGACAGAGCTTCCCATGGACTAGGACATCTGCTTCTCACTCACCCTGTATCTTCAGCACCTGTATGGTCAAGACTGGCACACAGAGAGACTTTAAAAGTACGGCAACTTACAATCTCATTCTTGAATGTTTTAAAAAGAGTCTGTGGGGAAAAATAAACATATTTGCTTAGAAATGACCACCTTCTTCTGCTCTTTTTCAGAATGCCCACTCCATGCTGAGTCACCATCAATAGGCAGAGACTTGGCCATCCTCTTGGCACTCCCTGTAAACCTGTTTAGGAATCCACAAAAGGAAGAGAAGTCCACTAGGCAGCATGGGGTTGGGACTTCTTGGGGATCCCATGTAGTTTTCCATGGTGGGACCTATATCTTAAACTTATACCACTACTAACATAACTCCATTATCAAGAGGAGAGAAAAAACACTAAGTTCAGATGGGCTCTGAACAGGGGATGGCATTAAGAATTTAGATACAGAAACTCCACCTACCAGCCCAGATGGAGTAATAAGAATTGGATCTGGGCTTCCCTGGTGGCGCAGTGGTTGAGAGTCCGCCTGCCGATGCAGGGGACACAGGTTCATGCCCCGGTCCGGGAGGATTCCACGTGCCATGGAGCGGCTGGGCCCGTGAGCCACGGCCGCTGAACCTATACGTCCGGTGCTCCGCAACGGGAGAGGCCACAACAGTGAGAGGCCAGCGTACCGCCAAAAAAAAAAACAAAAGAATTGGATCTACCCTTCCACATGAAACAATAAAAAACCTGGACAAAGTATATGAAAAATATGAAAAAAAAAGTTTTCATGACACTGAACATTAGCAGACGAAGACCAGGATTACTGAGAGACGGGAAAAGAACAAAAAGATGGCCCCAGTTTACTGAAGAGAGTTATGGTGCAAGAAGAGGGAAGCCTGTTGGATTCCTTGAGATAAGATGATGAAGCTGAGTGTAGAAGGAGACCAAAAGGGCTAGACCTCCCAGGTCAGAACACCAGAGAGGAAAAAACTGCACAGTGGGAAATCTACAAATCTGCCAGTGCTCACCCTTCAGGACTCAACACGGTACTGATCAGCACAGGCCCATGAGGACACTACCCTAGCCTGGGGACACACCAACTGAAAGGATTGGAGGTAACAGTACCAGGCAGTCAAACAAGGCCAAAAATCTGCTCCCATCAGCCCAAGGAGAAAACCTCAAGATTCATAGGGTACTGGAAAAGAACTCAGAGAGTCTTGCTTCAGTAACTTAACCAAGACCAGACATTGCTCTGGCACCACCCTGTAAATCTTGAAAGCAAGACTCCTCAAAATCAGACTGTTTCTAGGTAACTTAACTATGTTCCAGAGAAACAGCTCAAGAATAATTTGAGGGAATACAAATATATCCAGCACTCCAAAAGGCAAAATAATGGATGTCTAGCCTGCATTCAAACATTATTAGGCATAGATAGAATCAGGAAGATACAATCCATGAGGAAGAAAAAAGCTATCAATTGAAATGGACCCATAACCAACACAGATGTTAGCATGAACAGACAAGGACACTAAGAGATATTATAATTGTATTCCATATGTTCAAGAAATTAGACACAAGGAAGATATTAAAAAAAGACCCAAATCAACCTCCTAGAGATGAAAACCACAACGTCTGAGGTGAAAAATGCACTGGATGAGGGGGCTTCCCTGGGGGCGCAGTGGTTAAGAATCCGCCTGCCAGTGCAGGGGACACGGGTTCGAGCCATGGTCCGGGAAGATCCCACATGCCATGGAGCAACTAAGCCCGTGAGCCACAACTACTGAGCCCACCTGCCACAACTACTGAAGCCTGCGTGCCTAGAGCCCCAGTTCCTCAACAAGAAAAGCCACCGCAATGAGAAGCCCATGCACCGCAACAAAGAGTAGCCCCAGCTCGCTGCAACTAGAGAAAGCTGCGTGCAGCAACGAAGACGCAATGCAGCCAAAAAAATAATAATAAATAAATTTATTTTAAAAAAATGCACTGGATGAGATTCATGGAGGGTAACTTGAAGACACAGCAATAGAAAATATCCAAAATGGAACACAGACAGAAAAAATAATTTTAAAAAAACTAAAAAGGGAAAGAGCTCAGTGAGCTGTGACTTCAAGAGAGCAAATACACCTGAGAGGAAAGAGCAGTCTGGTGTCAGCACATTTGCACTAGACAGCTGTCCCATAATGTGGTCAGGGATGTGGTCTGGGGTCATAGATGACCACAAAGGTAACAACTGTTCCTTGATGAAGTCAGACCCATGACTTCTGAACACTTAGCTCTTACCAAATAACACCTTCCACACAGGGAGAGAATGAGAAGAACTGGGATCAAGAGGAGATGGACTGGGCTTCCCTGATGGCTCAGTGGTTGAGAGTCTGCCTGCTGATGCAGGGTACACGGGTTCATGCCCTGGTCCGGGAGAATCCCACATGCTGCGGAGTGCCTGGGCCAGTGAGCCATGGCTGCTGAGCCTGCGCGTCTGGAGCCTGTGCTCCGCAACGGGAGAGGCCCGCGTACCGCGCAAAAAAAATAAATAAATAAATAAATAAATAAAGAGGAGATGGACCAGATGAGCCACTAAGCACCGTCAGTAAGAATGAACTGTAATCCTACGCCTAAAGCACCTTGAGATTCAGACACACACACACCACAAACACACACACACACACTTTCTGTTTGACACACACACACACTTTCTGTTTGACACTAGGCCATGGTATACATCATAACCTTTAGAGCACAACTAACACTTCTCAACTGAGGCCACTTCCTTCACAGTTTATCTTATAAAATAGGGCTGTAACAACGAAATCAATAGGTTAAATTTACCACAATATAAAAACAGCACACATAATAGATTTAGAACAGAACTGCAGCTTTATCTTCATTGGTTCCCTTGCAGAGGGAGATCCTGTAAAACTTTATGATTCCTCTTTTCACTTATAAACCAGAGAAAAGAAGTACTAGTTACTTGTTAGGCACTAGATGCTGTTCTTTATCTTAAACACAGAATGCATCAAAATACTATAGTGATGGTATTTTGATGGTATATCTCTTCTTTCAGAGAGAAGCCCTTAGCTCTGCTGTTTTACTGTCCTTCATCATAGGGAAAAAATATCAAATATTAATGAGAAACAAGAATAGATTTCATACACAGTAAATAAAACTAGTTAGCCAGGCCCATTGACAGGACTTAAGCCATCCTTTACAGAAAAATAGTATTGCTTCAATTAATTTGGTAACATATTTTCAAAGGTCAAGGGCATGAAAACAATCAGTCAGCTTAGACCTCATTCCTTGCAACAAATAGGAAAAAAAAATTTTATGCCAGCAATATTTTTTAAATAAAACAACAAAAAATTAGACCTCCAACTCTAAAAATCAAAATTTGGTCAAATGGCATTAAGTTCCCCTTTGTTTTAACAAGAAATGAAATGGTTTTCCACAGAAACTCTAACTCCAAAGGATAAACATATTAAAATAAACCACCAAAACCCACTGGAGCATCTGCTTTTCTATAAACACCCAGGATATCTTGTGGGAAACAAGCCTCATCGAAAGCAGGACTGCATTAAATAACACACTCCACATTTGCTTGTCAGATTTTAGAACAACAACAAAACCCACAAATATTATATCTACTTTGCAACATCTGTATAACTAAGCTAAAATTGACAAGTAGAAATCTAAATCATGTTCTTTTAATTTTTCTAATAATTTTTAGGTTTAAATAAATAAAAGGTATTAATTTCAACATTCATTTCCTTTCAGCATATTTATATGGTACAACCACTTCTATTAGAAGGAAGCAAACCAGGCTGTTGACTTTCCAACTGATTTCTCTGCTGCCCCCTTCTGCTTCAACAGGACACAGGAAGCAGGTTCCCCAGATGACAAAAATATCTCGAAGCCAGGTTAATAGAATGCAAAATCCAGACTGGCATTAAGACTTGATTAACTCATTTTTTTTTTAAAGGAGTTCTTCATTTTGCCACAGTCCTCATTTCATGTACATCCTGAAATCTGATCCACGTGTTAGGTTATGCAAACCCAGTGATGACAAGGCACTTATTCTGTTAAGTAGGAAGCAACTTAGGAATCCATTCTGTCATGCATGCAGCTGGCAACTTCACATTTATAGTAAAAAAAATTACTCTTTAAAAATTGGGTTCCTGGGCCTCCCTGGTGGCGCAGTGGTTGAGAGTCCGCCTGCCGATGCAGGGGATACGGGTTCGTGTCCCGGTCTGGGAGGATCCCATATGCCGCGGAGCGGCTGGGCCCGTGAGCCATGGCCGCTGAGCCTGTGCTCCACAACGGGAGAGGCCACAACAGTGAGAGGCCCGCATACCGCAAAAAGAAAAAAAAAAAAAAAAAAAAAAAAAAATTGGGTTCCTTTATTCCTAAAAAACAGTGCAATAATAGTATTTCTCACCACTGGTCAAATGTATGTATTCTATGACAGGGTGTCTTTCTGTTAGGAACTTAGAAGCTAATAATTACGATATCATGATTACTTCAAAGGCATGGGGCATGTGCCCTCGTTCGCTTCTCTGCCTTCTTCAGTGCAGAAACAATGGCTGATGCTCCAACAGCTGCCTTGAAACATGCAGGACCTTCAAGAAGAAAGCCAGGTGCAGCACGGCCAAAAACAGACTCAGCCAGGACCTCTGAGGACTTTTTAAAGCTGTTACTCCAGCCCTGCAATACTTGGCTGGTTGGTTTTTTTTTTTTTTTTTTTTTTTTTGCTGTACGCGGGCCTCTCACTGCTGTGGCCTCTCCCGTTGCGGAGCACAGGCTCCGGACACACAGGCTCCGCGGCCATGGCTCGCGGGCCCAGCCGCTCCGCGGCATGTGGGATCCTCCGGGATCGGGGCACGAACCCGTGTCCCCTGCATCGGCAGGCGGACTCTCAACCACTGCGCCACCAGGGAGGCCCTGGCTGGTTGCTTTTATGTGCCTATATCTATGTCACTGTAGTTGGGTCTCTGTTTCTTGCAGCTAAGTGTTTTAACGAATACACTCCCTCCTGAATGACTCTCCATTACCCATCAGATGTCCCAAATCCTGCTCCACCTTCTGTCACATGCTTTCCAACTTCACCTTCTGTCACATGCTACACCGTTTTTCCTAAGAATTCTATTCCCTATCATGCCCCAAATTTTCATAGATCAGATTCCTCTGCCTGAAACCAGACCCCTATCCACCCACTATTAGCTTACTAAATTCCTAGCCCCCATCCTAAGCTCAAGGGTCACTCCCATGTGGTCTTCGCTGGCCCTTTCTTCCCCAGCCCAAGTGAGGCTCTCCTTTTCTGTGTCTCTCTTCTCCCTCTGCCAGCATCCCACTCACAGCTCTCCTTGTTGAATTTTAATCATCTCTATATGTATCTGTCTTCTATAAATCCCTGTTTCTGAGAGCAGGGAGTATGTCATGTTCATCTCTATATCCTCAGCATCTGGCATAGTGTCTGGCTCATGACCCTGACTAGAGGACCAATATCTTGATTTATAAATAATGGGTGACAGGCCAGCCAAGCTTGAATGTGACTTGTTCTGTGAAATCATTATCCTCAACCCAACCTCTCCATCCTGCGTGCCTCCAGAACACTCTGTACACACTACTGAGTAATGAACTGTGGTTAGCTATTCACACATTTGCCTCTCCTGCCAGACTGGGAGAACCAGAAGGGCAGGGACCACGTATCACACAAGTTGGTACCAACACTGAGCACCGTGCCTGACTTACAACACTTCCTCAATAAATATTTACTCAGCATTGACACAGAATGACTAAAAAAAGAATGGCCTTCTTTAATCTCCAGTTCACAACACTACTACAGTAGGGATACAAAATAATCAGATAGAGTCCCTGCTTTGACTGAGCAGGGATCTCTGAACTGAGATTCCAACCTCACGTTTGTTTCTTTGACTTTACTTTCCAGCATTATCATAAATTTTGAAAGCCCTCCCATTTTGTCAAGGACAACTGCTCTCCTAATTATTGTTCATTTAAATTGTAATCTTTTAAAAATGAAAGAGCACATCTCACTCCCTCTAGCAAGAACACCAGAATAAAAACTAGCTGCTGGAAAATCATCGACAGGAAGACACTGGAACTCACCAAAAGAGATACCCCACATCCAAAGACAAAGGAGAAGCCACAGTGAGATGGTAGGAGGGGAGCAATCACAGTAAAATCAAATCCCATAACTGGTGGGTGTATGACTCACAGACTGGAGAACACTTATACCACAGAAGTACCCTGGAGTTAAGGTTTGGAGCCCCACGTCAGGCTTCCCAACCTGGGGGTCCAGCAATGGAAGGTGGAATTCCTAGAGAATCAGACTTTGAAGCCTAGTGGGAATTGATTGCAGGACTTCAACAGGACTGCGGGAAACAGAAACTCCACTCTGGGAGGGCACACACAAAGTAGTGTGTGCATCGGGACCCAGGGGAAGGAGCAGTGACCCCAGGGGAGACTGAACCAGACCTACCTGCTAGTGTTGGAGGGTCTCCTGCAGAGGCTGGGGGTGGCTGTGGCTCACTGTGGGGACAAGGACACGGGCAGCAGAAGTTCTGGGAAGGACTCCGTGGTGTAAGCCCTCCCACTCTGCCATTAGTCCCACCAAAGAGCCCAGGTAGGCTCCAGTGTTGGGTTGCCTCAGGCCAAACAACAAACAGGGAGGGAAACCAGCCTCACCCATCAGCAGTCAAGAGGATTAGTTTTACTGAGCTCTGCCCACCAGAGCAACAGTCAGCTCTACCCACCACCAGTCCCTCCCATCAAGCCTCTTAGATAGCCTCATCCACCAGAGGGCAGACAGCAGAAGCAAGAAGAACTATAATCCTGCAGCCTGTGGAACAAAAACCACATTCACAGAAAGACAGACAAGATGAAAAGGCAGAGGGCTATGTACCAGATGAAGGAACAAGAGAAAACCCCAGTAAAACAACTAAATGAAGTGGAGAAAGGCAACCTTCCAGAAAAAGAATTCAGAATAATGATAGTGAAGATGATCCAGAACTTTGGAAAAAGAATGGAGGCGAAGATCGAGAAGATACAAGAAATGTTTAACAAAGACCTAGAAGAATTAAAGAACAAACAGAGATGAACAATACAATAACTGAAATGAAAACTACACTAGAAGGAATCAAGAGCAGAATAACTGAGGCAGAAGAACGGATAAGTGACCTGTAAGAGAGAATGGTGGAATTCACTGCTGCAGAAGAGAATAAAGAAAAAAAAAGGAAAAGAAATGAAGACAGCCTAAGAGACCTCTGGGACAACATTAAACGCAACAACATTCACATTATAGGGATCCCAGAAGGAGAAGAGAGAGAGAAAGGACCAGAGAAAATATCTGAAGAGATTATAGTTGAAAACTTCCTTAACATGGGAAAGGAAATAGCCATCCAAGTCCAGGAAACGCAGCAAGTCCCATACAGGATAAACCCAAGGAGAAACACGCCGAGACACATAATAATCAAATTGACAAAATTTAAAGACAAAGAAAAATTACTGAAAGCAGCAAGGGAAAAATGAAAACTAACATACAAGGGAACTCCCATAAGGTTAACAGTTGATTTCTCAGCAGAAATTCTACAAGCCAGAAGGGAGTGACATGGTATACTTAAAGGGATGAAAGAGAAAAACCTACAACCAAGATTAGTCTGCCCAGCAAGGATCTCATTCAGATTTAATGGACAAATCAAAAGCTTTACAGACAAGCAAAGGCTAAGAGAATTCAGCACCACAAAACCAGCTTAACAACAAATGCTAAAGAAACTTCTCTAGGCAGGAAACACAAGAGAAGGAAAAGACCTACAATAACAAATTAAAACAATTAAGAAAATAGTCATAGGAACATACATATCAATAATTACCTTAAACGTGAATGGATTAAATGCTCCAACCAAAAGACACAGGCTTGCTGAATGCATACAAAAACAAGACCCACAAATATGCTGTCTACAAGAGGCCCACTTCAGACCTAGGGACACATACAGACTGAAAGTGAGGGGATGGAAAAAGATATTCCATGCAAATGGAAATCAAAAGAAAGCTGGAGTAGCTATATGCATAGCAGATAAAATAGACTTTAAAATAA
The DNA here is from genome assembly GCF_025265405.1 of Mesoplodon densirostris. NCBI lineage: Eukaryota > Metazoa > Chordata > Mammalia > Artiodactyla > Ziphiidae > Mesoplodon > Mesoplodon densirostris. The sequence continues at coordinate 125,492,941 of NC_082662.1, read as the reverse complement.
AGAATGTTACAAGAGACAAGGAAGGACACTACATAATGATCAAGGGATCAATTAAAGAAGAAGATATAGCAATTATAAATATATATGCACCCAACATAGGAGTATATCAATACACAAGACAACTGCTAACAGCTGTAAAAGAGGAAATCGACAGTAACACAATAATAGTGGGGGACTTTAACAACTCACTTACACCAATGGACAGATCATCCAAAATGAAAATAAATAAGGAAACAGAAGCTTTAAATGACACAATAGACCAGATAGATTTAATTAATATTTATAGGACATTCCATCTGAGAACAGCAGATTACACTTTCTTCTCAAGTGTGCATGGAACATTCTCCAGGATAGACCAATCTTGGGTCATAAATTGAGCCTCAGTAAATTTAAGAAAATTGATATCATATCAAGCATCTTTTCTGACCACAACGCTATGAGATTAGAAATTAATTACAAGGAAAAAAGCATAAAACACACAAACACATGGAGGCTAAATAATACGTTACTAAATAACCAAGAGATCACTGAAGAAATCAAAGGGGAAATCAAAAAATACCTAGAGACGAATGACAATGAAAACACGATGATCCAAAACCTATGGGATGCAGCAAAAGCAGTTCTAAGAGGGAAGTTTATAGCTATACAAGCCTACCTCAAGAAACAAGAACAATCTCAAATAAACAATCGAACCTTACATGTAAAGGAACTAGAGAAAGAAGAACAAACAAAACCCAAAGTTAGTAGAAGGAAAGAAATCATAAAAATCAGAGGAGAAATAAATGAAATACAAACGAAAACAATAGCAAAGATCAATAAAACTAAAAGCTGGTTCTTTGAGAAGATAAACAAAATTAATAAACCATTAGCCAGACTCATCAAGAAAAAGAGGGAGAGGACTCAAATCAATAAAATTAGACATGAAAAAGGAGAAGTTACAACAGACACTGCAGAAATACAAAGCATCCTAAGAGACTACTACAAGCAACTCTATGCCAAAAAAATGGACAACCTGGAAGCAATGGACAAATTCTTAGAAAGGTATAAGCTTCCAAGACTGAACCAGGAAGAAATAGAAAATATGACCAGACCAATCACAAGTAATGAAATTGAAACTGATAAAAAATCTTCCAACAAACAAAAGCCCAGGACCAGATGGCTTCACAGGTGAATTCTATCAAACAATTAGAGAAGAGCTATCACCCATCCTTGTCAAACTCTTCCAAAAAATTGCAGAGGAAGGAACACTCCCAAACTCATTCTATGAGGCCACCATCACCCTGGTACCAAAACCAGACAAAGATACTACAAAAGAAGAATATTACAGACCAATATCACTGATGAATATAGATGCAAAAATCCTCAAAAAAATACTAGCAAACAGAATCCAACAACACATTAAAAGGATCATACACCATGATCAAGTGGGATTTATCCCCGGGATGCAAGGATTCTTCAATATATGCAAATCAGTCAATGGATACACCATATTAAGAAATTGAAGAAGAAAAACCATATGATCATCTCAATAGATGCAGAAGAAGCTTTTGACAAAATTCAACACCCATTTATGATAAAAACTCTCCAGAAAGTGGGCATAGAGGGAAATTACCTCAACATAATAAAGACCATATAAGACAAACCCACAGCAAACATCATTCTCAATGGTGAAAAACTGAAGGCATTTCCTCTAAGATCAGGAATGAGACAAGGATGTCCACTCTTACCACTATTATTCAACATAGTTTTGGAAGTCCTAGACACGGCAATCAGAGTAGAAAAAGAAATAAAATGAGTACAAATTGGAAAAGAAGAAGTAAAATTGTCACTGTCTGCAGATGACATGATACTATACATAGAGAATCCTATAGATGCCACCAGAAAACTACTAGAGCTAATCAATGAATCTGGTAAAGTTGCAGGATACAAAATTAATGCACAGAAATCTCTTGCATTCCTATACACTAATGATGAAAAATCTGAAAGAGAAATTATGGAAACACTCGCATTTACCACTGCAACAAAAAGAATAAAATACCTAGTAATAAACCTACCTAGGGAAACAAAAGACCTGTATGCAGAAAACTATAAGACACTGATGAAAGAAATTAAAGATGATACCAACAGATGGAGAGATATACCATGTTCTTGGATTGGAAGACAATATTGTGAAAATGACTATACTACCCAAAGCAATCTGAAGATTCAAAGCAATCCCTATCAAATTACCAATGGCATTTTTTATGGAACTAGAACAAATAATCTTAAAATTTGTATGGAGACACAAAAGACCCCACACAGCCAAGCAGTCTTGAGGGGAAAAAACGGAGCTGGAGGAATCAGATTCCCTGACTTCAGACTATATTACAAAGCTACAGTAATCAAGAGAATATGGTACTGGCACAAAAACAGAAACACAGATCAATGGAACAAGACAGAAAGCCCAGAGATAAACCCACACACCTATGGTCAACTAATCTATGACAAAGGAGGCAAAGATATACAATGGAGAGAAGACAGCCTCTTTAATAAGTGGTGCTGGGAAAACTGGACAGTTACATGTAAAAGAATGAACTTAGAACACTCCCTAACACCATACACAAAAATAAACTCAAAATGGATTCGAGACCTAAATGTAAGATCGGACACTATAAAACTCTTAGAGGAAAACATAGGAAGAACACTCTTTGACATAAATCACAGCAAGATCTTTTTTGATCCACCTCCTAGAGTAATGGAAATAAAAACAAAAATAAACAAATGGAACCTAATGAAACTTCAAAGCTTTTGTACAGCAAAGGAAACCATAAACAAGATGAAAAGAAAACCCTCAGAATGGGAGAAAATATTTGCAAACGAATCAACGGACAAAGGATTAATCTCCAAAATATATAAACAGCTCATGCAGCTCTATATTAAAGAAACAAACAACCCAATCCAAAAATTCTCAGAAGACCTAATATTTCTCCAAAGAAGACATACAGATGGCCAAAAAGCACATGAAAAGCTGCTCAATATCACTAATTATTAGACAAATGCAAATCAAAACTACAATGAGGTATCACCTCACACCAGTTAGAATGGGCATCATCAGAAAATCTACAAACAACAAATGCTGGAGAGGGTGTGGAGCAAAGGGAACCCTCTTGCACTGTTGGTGGGAATGTAAATTGATACAGCCACTATGGAGAACAGTATGGAGGTTCCTTAAAAAACTAAAAATAGAATTACCATATGATCCAGCAATCCCACTACTGGGCATTTACCCTGAAAAAAACACAATTCAAAAAGACACAGGCACCCCAATGTTCATTGCAGCATTATTTACAATAGCCAGGTCATGGAAGCAACCTAAATGCCCATCGACAGACGAATGGATAAAGAAGTTGTGGTACATATATACTATGGAATATTACTCAGCCATAAAAAGGAATGAAATTGAGTCATTTGTAGAGACGTGGATGGATCTAAAGACTGTCATACAGAGTGAAGTAAGTCTGAAAGAGAAAAACAAATATCGTATATTAATGCATGTATGTGGTACCTAGAAAAATGGTACAGATGAACCGGTTTGCAGGGCAGAAGTTGAGACACAGATGTAGAGAACAAATGTATGGACACCAAGGGCGGATATCCATGGTGGGGTGGGGGTGGTGGTGTGCTGAATTGGGCGATTGGGATTGACATGTATACACTGATGTGTATAAAACTGGTGACTAATAAGAAACTGCAGTATAAAAAAACAAACGAAGAAAACAACTAATACTAAACTTTCTTTGGGTTATTTGTATGGAAATATGTTAATATAAATGTTTCAGACATTACATGAAATTTCTAAAAATCTTGTATGTTCTGGTATAATTTTATAAGTCATAATTCTAGTTATTACTTTAAAGTGTATATCTCAGAAATAACTAAATTTCCTTGTCAATTGCATTATTATGAACTTTCATCAAATCTTTAACTGTAGTCATTTTTAAGTCTTTTGTTCTGGGTGTACTCTGATGCTTTTGCAAAAATGTTTCTATAAAAGGGTGTCATCTTCAAGGAATTCATGAAAAAGACTCCGACAAGTACAGGTTTCTGGTAACTGACTATACTGCTGAACTGAGTGAATAAGCATTTCCAGAACTCTAATGGAAAACTGATGAATTCATAAAAGTGCTAACAAAAGATCAAGATGAATAAAAGATTAATTACATGGGACTGAGTGAACTGATGAGGATGATTATAATTTTTGTGACTTTGTGTTTGAATAAAACAAACCCCCCCCCCGCCAAAAAATGAAAGAGCACAAAATTCATCTAATTATGTCTATTAAAAGAAACAGAGGTTGACTTGAGATACAATGTACTTTTTGGTCTAGATAGTTATTTTTCAGTTTATTCCAAGACAAGTAATATTGTTGATTGTTTTTCTTTCTATCTATCTATCTATTTATTTATTTATTTAGGGGTGTGTTGGGTCTTCGTTGCTGTACATGGTCTTTCTCTAGTTGTGGCGAGCGGGGGCTACTCTTCGTTGCAGTGCATGGGCTTCTCATTGCGGTGGCTCCTCTTTGTTGCTGAGCACAGGCTCTAGGCGTGCAGGCTTCAGTAGCTGTAGCACGAGGCCTCAGTAGTTGTGGCACATGGGCTTAGTTGCTCTGCAGCATGTGGGATCCTCCTGGACCAGGGATTGAACCCGTGTCCCCTGCATTGGCAGGCAGAATCTTAACCACTGTGCCACCAGGGAAGTCCCAATTATTTTTCTTTCACTTCCTAAAATTAACTGCAGCTAACACCAGACTCTTTTAATAGATGGATAAAGACTTGCCCTATAGGGCAGTAACTACAAAATGACTGCTGTGGAAAGGAGGAAGTATGCATTCTGGAACTGGCCCTTAAATGAGTATTCAGTGATGTCACTCTGGGATAAAGAAGATAGTGTTAATGGCATCTGGGAACATTACCCATGACAGGAGCATCACAGCATAACAAAGAGATTTACTAAAAGATTTCTAATCAAACAAAATATCATAAGCAAACTAAAAATGTCTATGCTCAGAATAAGATACCAGTTAATACAATACCTATATCCTCTTTTACAGTAACGTATATCACCTCCAGTGAGCTACCGTGATACTTGAAAATACTGAATATTTCCATTTCCAAGGGAAAATCCCCCTTTATCCTCTCAAATTTTAAAAAGAAACATATTTTTATAGAATGTTTGGGAAGGAAAAACTGATACCACAGAAAGGAAGAAAAGAAAAAAAGAATTTCCAGTATTTTATGGAGCCAAGGAGACACAATATAGAGAATGTACAAGTTCATCTCAATCACACACATCTACATCCTTGTGAAAATGTATTCATATAAGATGTTCCTAAGAATTCTGAAAACTACTCCTTACTGCCAAATGATAAACTGCTAAAGCCCCAAACATCTGTCATGTATTTCAAAAATGACTCACTAAATCCTATTACATGTTAATGAAATATCCCCAGTTGCCAAGTAATTTTCAAAAATGAACCAACTCATTACAGAAAAAAATCACATACTTGACTAAAGGGCATATTTCATTTAACTCTTACTGAACCTTGTCAATGAACTCTAGGTGGTCATTCTGATAAATCCAGCTTTATGACAGAGCTGGAACGCAACAACCAAATGCAAGATGGCAGCGTGTGCTGTGACAGACCAAACTCAGCTGATGTCCTAACCAAGGAAATCAAGCAAACATTCTTCCTGCTATCCAGGACTATTTTCATATCTGTACTAAAAAAACACAGTGTGGAATATAGCAACTACTAACTTCAGGCAAATCCTATGGTTCCCAAAGGAGGCATAATTTTAAATCTATGGTTCATGGAATTTATTCACAGGAAGTTTCTGTCAAGAGAAAACACACTTTGAGTTTTTTGGTTTTTACTGTGATTTCCAGGGAACATCATAATACTCAGTGAAATGAAGTTAAAGAGAAAGATTAAAGGGGAGATACGAGACTATCCTCCACAATGAATTCTCCTCCTTTTTTATACTGCTCTCCCACCAAAAACTGAATAACTTTAGTCAACTATGGAGTTCAGAACCACAGAAATCCAAAACTCTGAAGTACCAGAACACCCGCCAGATGATAACTGGAGCTGAATATGTTCAAAGCAATTCAAAACTAAGGAGAACTTCATGCTGCAGGCATTTGAGAGCCCAAACAGAAGAAGAGCCATAGATGCCAGTCTGGGCTGTAAAATAATACTTTTCCTAATGGTGGTAGTCCTTGGTTTGCATCTTTATATTTTGTTCTAATAAAACTAAAGCTATTAAAATTGTATTACATGCTTTTATTGTTTTACATAAGGTAGTATATATACTAAGTCCAAAAGACCTAATAAAACCATCACACAGAACTGTGTGCTGTCAAAGGTTCCAAGTTTTTTTTCTTCTGAGAAATGTGTGATTTCAGACAGGAACCATCAAGGTAATAGCAGCCCCAGCACCAAAGGGTGGGCCTAGTTCTCCATCTGCCTTCATCAGCCGTTCTTCCCATCAATGACTCATGCAGGTCATCTCAGCCACCCCTCTCACTACCCACTCTGTCACTGTCCATCTATAAATGCATTATGTTTTCTTTATTTTTAAATCTCTCCATTTAAGATCCTTCTTAGAATACAATTTTTGTCTCTGTATATACCTCACTGCTAAAGCCTAATACCATATTTTGTTCATAAAAATGGTCAATACATATTTGTTGAATTAATGATGAACTAGCCTACAACTGTCACTGTGAAAGCAGCAGTCAGTTTTAATAAGTGAAAAATAATGTCTTTCTGAAGAACTTTAACCTATATTCTTGACTTAGTCCTGTTACTAACTGGCTAATGATTTAGGGCAAGTCACTAACCTCCTTAGTTTTCTGTTTCCCCATCTGTTAAACATGAAGTTGGCCAAGGTAATTTCTTTAAGAAATTCTTTCCAGCAATAAAAGTCTACAATTCTGTAATTTTTTTAAAGGCTACATTAACTGAACCAATGTCTAAAAGTCTTTGAAAGTGATTAAAGAAACAGTGTAAAATTCAAAGATGCTGTGCTCTAATAAGAAGACGAAGTGGGAGCAGAGGCGATTTCCTAACGTGTACTGATCACTGATTAAGTGTAACACACTGTGCTAGACGATATGAGTGCACAACACTGCATAAGACGATCCCTAGGGCTTCCTATCTAAAGGGGGGATGAATAAGTAAAAGACTAACTGTAATATAAGGCAGATGTCCTAAGGCTAAAGAGACATACAAATAGCATAATTTTAAAAAGAAAACAACTGGCTATGATGTCTCAAGCTAGAACACATCTCATGGTCACACACAGAGACCTGGATAGGTCTCATCCCAGGCCACCCATGACACTGCAGTGGAGTGTGATCTTCTACTTAAAACAAAATCTGATCCTATTTCCTTTAATGGATTTCTGATGTGTCAACAATTATGAAAATTTACTCTAGTTGGTAAAGATGATGATAACAGCATATGTAAAACCTTGAATGATTTTCCTTAGTGTTCCATATATTGAAGTAGAATCAACATCCAATTTTTCTCAAAAAAAAAATCCACAAAAAACCCCCTGCAGAATGAATACAATTTAAGTCATTAGAATATACTTTCATCATTTCACTCATCTCAGGAACATGTACTGACTCTATTGTCTGTCATATCAAATGAAAGACAAGGTCCTGCTGTGCCCATGTGGTAAATGTGATAACTATTACATACTAGAGGTTTCTATGACAAAGAAACTAGGGCTTGCTAGATCAACTCTTTTAGGTATTTCTTATTCTGGTATAGATAGAATAAAAGGGGAGAAAACAAAAAACAAAATGAATTTTAAAAAACTAATATTAGGGTTTCCCTGGTGGCACAGTGGTTGAGAATCTGCCTGCCAATGCAGGGGACACGGGTTCGAGCCCTGGTCTGGGAAGATCCCACATGCTGCAGAGCAACTAGGCCCATGAGCCACAAGTACTGAGCCTGCACGTCTGGAGCCTGTGCTCCACAACAAGAGAGGCCGCAATAGTGAGAGGCCCGCGCATCGCGATGAAGAGTGGCCCCCACCTGCCGCAACTAGAGAAAGCCCTCACACAGAAATGAAGAGCCAACACAGCCAAAAATAAATAATAAATAAATTAAATAAAAATACTATGATCAGACAGAAAATATTTTAAAAAGTAACAAAAACTAATATTAAAGAAGCGACCCCCAAGTTTACAGCAATGTAAAGAGTACGGCTGAGGACCATGATATTGATGAGTTGTAAGAAAAGAAATACTCTGATGGAGTGGAAACATTATCATAAAAGATGCTTTAGTAAAGTTAAGAGGAACGAAAGAAAGAGAACAGCAACAGTGACGACAATCATGATCAGAAGTGGTGACAGGGATACTGAGCAACAGACAAATGTCAGTACATGGCTGTGAAACTGAGATGACAATGGAAAGAAAAACAGCCAATCGGTCAATAAATCCTCAACAACAACCACCACCAGTTCTGTAATCAGAAAGGTGGTGAAAAGGAGTGAAAATTGCCTTTCCGTTCTATTCCTTTTATACACAATAACTTTTGAAGAATCTGTAAAATGTATCTGAAGAAAGGGGCTGGGGAATCAGGAGAATTAGAAGCCACCTGAACAGATTTCAGCATGCCCAGAAGCTATCAGCCAGCCATCTGGAAAGTGCTTCAAGCAGAACAGTTCCAGAGCACGAAGGGGCACTCACACATGGTGCAGCAGGGTGCCAAGCTAAGTCATGAAGAAAAGAGCACTGTAGCTTGGGTAGGACCCCACGTAGCACAAGAAGTGCAGAACAGCTTTAGACCAGTAGTTCTCACTGGGAGTGGTACCACACCAGGGGCCATTTTGGGTGTTTTCAATTATCACAGTGGCATTTGGTCAACTGGAGCCAGGCACGCTAGACAGGACAGTCTTCAATAACAGAGAATTACCCTGAATCCTGCAAGTCTTTCAAATGTCCCACTGGACTTTCTCGTAGAAGAAAAAGTCCTGTTTATAATTATCTAAATTTAGAGCCCAACCCCAATTTACTTATAGACACAAAGTTTCTTGCACATTTTAATATCTACTAAATTTTCAAAGACTACAATTTCCTTGAATCTAAATTGAGGAAGGATGGTACTTTGTTTTGTTTGAGGGACGTGTGTCAAGTGACTCACTAGAGGTTACATGAAGGGGCTGCCAGGAGAGGACTCATCTGTTCACACAAGAGGAATAATTTCTCCATCAGGGTTGAGGAAGTTCTGAACACATTTCTTTCTCTCTTTTTTGGACTGAAAATAGAGATAATTCCACAGTACCTGTTAGCTGGTAAGGCAAAGACTGTACTAAACTCCTGACATATAAATATTCATGACCCCATAACAGTAAATTCTTCTTTGGTATGCCCTTCACTGAATTATCTCAAGTATTTCTAAAACTTAAAGTTCTGATGAACCACGTATGTGACTGTAGCTATGTCTACTCCTATTTAAAGGCACAGAGACTAGGAAACTAAGAACATTAAGTGATGCCACAATTCGAAGACAAGTTAAAAAAGCAAAAAAAAAAAAAAAAAAAAAAAAAAAAGAAAGAGTAGCCCCAAGAAGATAGGTTCTCCAGAAGCAGGTGACCACAGCAAGTTACCTGCAGAATGACTCATGTGTTATTCGGTTTTTCTAGTACCAGAGAATTCATCACATCACTTTGGGATCTTCAGCCACTGTGCCACCAGGGAAGTCTAATGCACTGATTCTCATAGAGTGGTTGCCCTTTCAAAATCAAAACTGCATCACTCAAAGAAAATTACAACCTATATTTATTATTTATAAAGCAGCTAGAAATTTTAAGTAAAAACGATGCATTTTTGTTTTCAAAAATCCAATTTTTACTCTCCTTATAGAACAGACAACTTGAATCTCCTCCTAATCACAAGGAGAAAATGTTGTTTGGATTAAACAGCAATTACGTGCCACTCACTGCACTTCAGATGGTTCTGAACTTTTTGAAAGAGACCAGTTTTGCATTTCCATTTCTCCTGCCTAAACCATTGCAAGGGCTTAATAGCTGGGCTCCTTCCCTCCAGCCCCTTGACTTTCTAATCTATCTTTGACACTACTACCAGAATTATCTTACTAAATCATCATAATCATGTTATTCTCCTGCTTAGAAACTTTAAATAGCTCCCTATTTACTAAAGAATAAAGTCCAAACTTCATAAAAGAGCATTCAAGAACCCCACAATCAAAGCTGGTTTCACCTTTCCAGTCCCCTGTATCACAACAAAGCTCAACAGCCCCAGGGCTCCAAGGGCTGGGTGCACACCGAGTCCTTTCATGGGTCCCTCCACTGGTCTGCCGCTGAAATTTAACATCAACCTTACTCCACACATATTCTACTTCTTTCATGAAGATGTTCCTGACCCTCATAGTCAAAATTACTTGTTTCTTCCTTTGCATTCCTACCACACACAGGGTTCATCTCTAGAATGATGCTTAGTTTATCATGATCAGCATTATAGGTGGCTGCCTGCATTGCCCTCTTTCTTGCTACTGTATGAGATCAAAGATCCTGTCTAGTTTAACTGCAGATCATCAGAGGTATCTAACAAAGAACCATGTACATGGTGGTTGCCGTGCAGTGAATGCTTACTGAATGAAAGAATGAATGAATCATGCAATCACCCAATCAATCAGTAAGAAGGGGAAAAGATGAAGCTTTGAGTCAAAGACAGGGCTTTGAACACCTGAACTTACACATGTCATTACCACAGGTTTTTCAGGATGCAAGGTAAACTTACCAAAATCAAGTAAGAGTGTGTGTGTGTGTGTGTGTGTGTGTGTTTGTGCGCATGCATGTACGCAAGAACACATGGACATACAAAATTTTAAAATCAATACCATTTATAATTGCTCAAAAATGAAATACTTAGTTATAAATCTAGCAAGACATATGTAGAAGTTGTAGGATGAAAACTACAAATTGATAAAGGACATCATAGAAAATCTAAATAAATGGAGGGACATATCATATATCATGTTCACGGATTGGAAAACTCAACACAGTAAAAAATATAAATTCTCCCCAAACTGCTACACAGGTGTAATGTAATTAGCATCAAAATCCCAGCAAGAAATTTTGTAGATATACACAAGATTATTCTAAAATGTATTTGGGGGATTTCCCTGGAGGTCCAGTGGTTAAGACTCTGCGCTTCTACTGCAGGGGGCGCGGGTTCAATCCCTGATCAGGGAACTAGGATCCTACATGCCGCGTGGCACGGCCAAAAAAAAAGAAAAAAATTTATTTGGAAAGGCAAATGAGCTAGAATAGCTAAAACAATAATGAAAAAGAATAAAGGGAGAAGTATCAGTCTACATGATTTCAAGACACTACACAGCTTACAGTGACCGAGACTGTGTGGTATTGGTAAAGGGATAGACACACAGATCAACGAAACAGAACTGAGAGTCCAGAAATAATGATAAAGTCTTTTGGATCTATGACTAGGCAAAGAGCTCTTAGACTCAACACCAAAAGCACTATTCAAAAAAATAAAATACTACCGATAAACTAGACTTCAACAAAATAAAAAGATGAGTTACATACTAGGAGAAACTACTTGCAAACCATGTATCTGATAAAGAACTAGAATCTAGAATATATAAAGAACACTCAAATCTCAACAGTTTGAAAAATTGAACATTTGATTTAATGCAGAAAAGGTAACTTTCCCAAAACATGTCAATTAAGTCAACTTATGTAACCTGACTGAGGGAAAAGCAGCATGAGCATTCTGCTCCCAGGCTCTGCAGTTACTGAAAATGTCAGTTGGTCCAATTCCTACAAAATCAGGAAAAGATGAGAGTGTTTTCCATAGCATATCTCCATACTTTACTAAATGGAGAAGCTAGAAAGCTTTAAAAAAATAAAGAAAAGAAAAGAAATACCTTCAAAAGGCCTGAATGTTATTAAACTTGCTATCTGATGATAACAGCTCATTGCCCTTCAATAGTTTTCAATTTTGTTTCCCTTAGTTCGGAATTTCTACAAAAAGAAGGGCCTAAGGGGCCCATCTGTTATAACCACTTACCTGGTCTAAAACCTGATACTTGACTCATGTCATCGTTATTGGCAGCTACCAATAGAGGAGTGTACTATACTGGAAGCAGCATGAGGAAACATCTGCTTAAAGAAATTAAAACTTTCTCTCTTTCATGAATATATTTTTTAAGAAAACAGCAGAGAGAGCGAGAGCGAGAGCGAAATAAACTCAACTGCTATCAAAATAATACTTGAAAACATTTCATTATTTTAAAAACAGCCAAAGCTAAGTTAGCAGTTGACACCGCTATGGCTATTGTTATTATAATTAAAATTATACCCTAAGTTTTCATTTTAAACTCCATAAACCATTGCCATCTATAGGCTAAAAGTACTTCAAAAGGAACATATTATTGTTATGATCAACTATTTAAAAATGCATGCTATTTGCACCAGAAGAACACATTTCCATACACATGCAAAGATAGCCCTGGGGAAATGACTAGTGAACCTTCAGATAGAATGACATTTTAATCTTCCTTTATAAACCACATTTCCTACCTGGCTTCATAAGCATGTCAGCTCACTTTGTCACCTGCTGTATTACATTAAGAAAAATGTTTTTATTTTCTCACCTTTCCTTCTAAAAGTGGCATATGACTGACATTTCAAGAGGAACAGCCTTTACTTGGAAATATTTTCCTTTAGAAATAGTACTCCAAAAGTACACTCCAACCTAAACTCCATTAAGACATAATTTAAATTGGGGCTTTTCATAAAAGCGTTTAATAAACATGTATATATTCAGCTCAGCTAGATCATTTATATAATTTATAAATAATCTAGATAATTTATAAATGTAGGCAAATTTTAAATTATATATTTATAACATAATTTTCATAAGATAAATTAATACATACTATTTATATGCTCCTAGCAGGTCCACTAACGTGCTTCAGGATCCATGAACTCCTTGAAATTATATGCAAATTTTGTATGTGTGCTTAGTTTTCAACAGTTTCTCAAAAGAATCTGTGAATCACTGGTTTATTCCCAAATGACCATTATATTATTTAACTATAAGTAGCATCTCTGAACAGGAGACATAACACCCTCTGACTTTTAGAGGACTTAAATCATGTAGCTTTCCATTTACTTCTACACTTACATGCAATTGAAATGAGTTTGGATTTACCAAACTTTCTTTTTTTTCACTCCTTTTTAATGACTCATTTTTAATTTCCACTCAAGCACTAAATAATAGCTACTTTTAAAAGATGCTTGTTTGTAAATTAAGCCGACCTAAAAATTGTGTCCCCTAGAAAACGTTCATAGTCAAATCACAAAGAAAACCGGGCACATATACTGGAGGGGTTATTTGGTCCCTGGGTAAGTGCTGAAGTAGGCAGTAAGAACTAGAAACGAGGAAGAGCTTCTCTGACTTAAAACTACATCAGTATTTGAGTGCAAAAACTTACTATCATTTAAAACTCTAATACGCTCATTAAAATCAAAAAGTACATCTTTCTTCTGCCGTGATATATTGAAGAGCTACAACAGTTCGGTAGTCTAACTGAAAGTTTCTCAATTCAAACCTTTTAAAATAGGTCTGTCGGGGCTTCCCTGGTGGTGCAGTGGTTGAGAGTCCGCCTGCCAATGCAGGACACACGGGTCTGAGCCCTGGTCTGGGAGGATCCCACATGCCACGGAGCAGCTGGCCCCGTGAGCCACAATTACTGAGCCTGCGCGTCTGAAGCCTGTGCTCCGCAACAAGAGAGGCCGCAATAGTGAGAGGCCCGCGAACCGCGATGAGGAGTGGCCCCCACTTGCCGCAACTGGAAAAAGCCCTCGCACAGAAACGAAGACCCAACACAGCCATAAATAAATAAAGAAAGTTAAAAAAAATAGGTCTGTCTACGCTACTCCTCTATGTGCTGCTTAGAGTAGGACCTTTGTCTCATTCATCTTTCTATATCTAGTGTCAGACATAGGGGCTGGCTAACACAGGCAATTAAAATAGTTTTGTTTGTTTGTTTGTTTTCTTGCGGTACGTGGGCCTCTCACTGTTGTGGCCTCTCCCATTGCGGAGCACAGGCTCCGGACGCGCAGGCTCAGCGGCCATGGCTCACGGGCCCACCGCTCCACGGCATGTGGGATCTTCCCGGACCGGGGCACGAACCCGTGTCCCCTGCATCGGCAGGCAGACCCTCAACCACTGCACCACCAGGTAAGCCCTGTTCAATAGACTTTTATTTTCACAAAGGGTGCTTCTTTGCCTGGCATATGATAAGAATGTTACAAGTGTTTGTCAATTAGCACATTAACAGACCATCAATTCATCAATTGTTTAATTAATAACTTAATGAAAGTTATTAATTTTTATTTATTTATTTTTTTGCGGTACACGGGCCTCTCACTGTTGTGGCCTCTCCCGTTGTGGAGCACAGGCTCCGGACGCGCAGGCTCAGCGGCCATGGCCCATGGGCCCAGCCGCTCCGCGGCATGTGGGATCTTCCCGGACCGGGGCACGAACCTGTGTCCCCTGCATCAGCAGGCCAACTCTCAACCACTGTGCCACCAGGGAAGCCTAAAATAGTTTTTGGTTAACTATAATACTGCATGACCTGATTAAATCTTATAATTTGAACTTTTGAAAGCTATCCAAATTTAGACAGCTTCAGTATGCTCTAAAATAATGGGAGGGTCATACATAAAATAAGTCATACTAGGGACATGTGTCAATTTCTTCCATAGAACTATCACTTCTGGTAGCATTCCTTGAGTCATTTCATAACAAGTCAGTGGTGGTAAACATAGAAGTAATTGGGCAAAGAACATAAACTTGCTTAAAATACAGAGACAATAAGTGATTCCAATATCAATCACCCTAAAGCTTCTTAGTTAAATGAATGTGGGAATTTTCACCAAAATAATATATGTAAAAACAGAGTAGAAATACACAGTTGAAATTCTTTTCATGTTCAAGCCAAAGTGAAATCCTAAATAAAAGAGACACATATGAGATCACACAAGTAGAAGGAATTGCTAGGAGTTATCTCACTCAAAAGGTGTAAAGCTTTCCAAAATCATCCTTTGTTCACTTATGCAACCAGGGAAGAAAACTGGATGAGAAAAGCAGAGGGTTCTCAAATCTGGCAGTGCCCACTGATAATAGTACTTGGGATTGTTAGATCAGTCACTGGTACTGGTTCCTCTATCATTCATATCCTTAAATCCTCTCAAATATGTCAGGAGTTACACATGTTCCCAAACTATCATTTCAACATAGTTCCGACAGATTTGAGTTAAGCATATACAGAACACTGCAGAGTTGAAAGCTTAGGCCAACTCTGATAAATATGCAGATCTTCCTTGATTTGTAGTTACTATCCAGCAATAGCAAAAAACCCAGGTGAAGAGTAGCTCTTCATTTTTTAGCTTGATGTCTGTTATCGATTCTAAAAGCATAGGTTCGTCATGCTCAGATCTGAAAGTTGAAAGAAAGGCAAATATTTGAGATCCCTCATGGAGGAGTCTAGAGACAGCTGTGAAGAATGAATCTCCTGCTGTCTTCATTCCTACTTTGAGATAGAATCTTCTTTTGTTATTTATTGGACACTTTACACAGAAGAAACACTGGCTCTACAGTGGTAAAGAAAAGTAGCAGAGAAGTGGTGGGATGTAAGGAGGGCCTTGAGAATGCCTAGGAGTGAAGAAAAAATTTGGGAAGAGGGCTGGGATGAAGAAAAGAATGGGCTCTGCATCTCAGGCAGAGTGAATATACCAACTAGCAGGCAATTTTAAGATAAGGAATATAGTTTATTGAATGAATGAGTGAGTGAATGAATGAATGAACCAACCAACAAAGCAACCAATGAACTAATAAAATAAATAAGTGAATAAGTGAACCCATAAGTGAATGAGGTTGATGAATGGTAGGCTGGAACTAAGATACAGCTAGTCCTAAAGCAATGAGTTTGAGTCTACCCTAAAAAGCAGGTAAGAAAGGCACTCCTTAGAGCTGTACAGTACACAGTCTGCCCAACTGTATGCAGACTTGCCAAAACCAAAGAGGGTTCACTGAAAGATTTTATCACTATGAAATAAGTGATTGAGGAAGATTAATTAGGAAGCAGTAGGTAAAATATAAGAAACAGAACACTTACTACAGGTATAATAACTACAAGCTAAGCCACTACTTTGACTACACAAAACCAACATATGACATGCACATGATAACTAGAAATTTAGCATTAATGATCTCTTTAAAAATTGAGATATAATTCATATAGTATATCTGCAAAGTTATGCAACCTTACCACTATCTAATTCGAGAAAATTTCATCACTGTACCTATTAGCAGTCACTCCCCATTCTCCCTCCCTCCAGCCCATGGAATTAACATGGTGTAATCTCGATATGAATTTCTATTTTTTTATATCTCCTCAAAGTGCATATATGGAGATTTGTACTTAAGAGTCTCAGTAGAAGATAAATGATTATTTACTAAAGAAATACTGTCACAACTGAGGAGGTATCAAAGAAGAAAATTTTCTTTTCTATCTACCTGATGTGGCATTTTTACTTTCACTTGGTAAATAACAATTTTCAAGGTTCATTAAGGTTTTTAAAGTATCATTTGGTTTCCCAATTGCAAAAATTTAAGGGTTTTTTCTCCCCTTTGGATATCATAACAATTTAAATATAGTGGCCAGATCAAAAGATGGTTAAAGTAGATGGTGTACAACTAATCACCCACTTCAGCAACCACAGCCTTAGATCATAATTGATTTTTCCTCCAAGCCCCAGAATGAAACTGAAGTTCATCCAAGAATGCACCCATATTTCTCTGCAAGTCCCTAGATGGAATCAGTGGGTTATAATGTAACCGAGCAGGACCCTATGGGGCCTTCCCGGGACAGGCCTTTCCCCATATCCTCTGCTTTAGCTCCTTTCTGAAGTACCTAGATAACAGTATTTGATGCATGTCTCCTGAGTTGTTTTACAGATGTGAAAAACCCCCACCAAATGGAAGATGTTAACTACTTGATGACCAGGAGCATGCAGCCCCCAGGCCTCCTGGAGCCTAAGGGCTGATAACATTAACCCCATTGATACCGCCCTGTTACCTCACCATCAGCCAATCAGAGAACTGTGCACGAGCTGATCACATACCCTGAGACCCGCCCCCTCCCCCCACCACCCCCGACCCCGCCCTTTTTAAAGGCGACCTGGCTTTTAAAAACCCTTGGCCGAAACCCTTCGGGGAGCTCGGGGCTTTTTAGGGCCTGAGCCACCCGTCTCCTTGCGTGGCCCTAAAATAAATCTTTCTCTGCTCCAAACTCCAGCGTTTTGGTGTTTATGGCCTCACTGTGCATCGGGCACACGAACTTGCGCTAACAGTAAGTTTAGCTGAATTCTTTTTTTCCATTTTAAGGTCAACTAAGAATGAACCTCCATTAAATTTTGTACTTATAATTCTACTATTGGGTTTTGGGATTGTTCTTTAGTAGCACATTTTAAAATAAGCAAATCTCCGAATTTCTCTCAGAGATTATTACCATAAATTTTAGAAGAAACCTCATTTGCCTTTATATGCCCCCGACACACATTCTTTTAAAAATGCAAAATATTTTCATTTAAAAAAATATTCCTGGGGCTTCCCTGGTGGCGCAGTGGTTGAGAGTCCGCCTGCCGATGCAGGGGACACGGGTTCGTGCCCCGGTCTGGGATGCCGCGGAGCGGCTGGGCCTGTGAGCCATGGCCGCTGGGCCTGTGCGTCCGGAGCCTGTGCTTCGCAACGGGAGAGGCCACAACAGTGAGAGGCCCACATAACGCAAAAATATATATATATATATATTCCTCAAGTTAATGAAATCAGGCTGAACAAAAATAATATGGGGTTTTACTTATTTTCCTCATTCTATGAATATGGCCCAAGAGACTGAATTTACAAACAAGACAGGAGTTGTACACAGTTCTCATCTGCCCCATTACCACCCTGCCTCCAGCTGCTGCCCTCTGAGGACCCACACCCCCTTTACACATGTGCACACACCAGTTGTAAAAGACATTAATATTAAAACAACGGTTTTAATGATATTTGCTTCTGGGACTGAAAAAATTAAACCCAAGCCAAAAAAATATAAAGAATGTGTTTTGGTCAGTTCACCTTTTCCTATCAACTATTAGAAAAAAACTGTTTTCTTTTTTCTAAAGTTTAGATACTTCCTACAATGCCTACATTTCTTTGAACAGCTCTCTATAAACGAGCATACGTGAAACATTTTTTCAAAAGTGGTCAGGTCCATTATGTTTGCTGGGCACAGTCTAACCCTTTATGTCTCTTCCTGGCAACTCCAGATTTTGTAGGCTGCAGGGTGGCTGAGAAAGCAGGGAGTCAGGGGAGGTGGCCTCCACAGGCACTGCGACCACCAAGCCCTCGTCTGAGCATTCAAGGCATGAGATTTTATTTTCTCCCTTCACAGTGCCTGAATACCCTGAGGGGATATTCCATCAATAATTCATGAGCAGCAAAAAGAACATGCTCTAATCAATAAGGAGTAATGGTGAAACTCACAGCAGGTTCCACAGGACTGATGGGGTGTTATATTAATATCTGATTAAACTTCCCAGGAAGTTTAATTTTTCATAAACCAAAGACCTAAAATTAACCTTTTGACCTTATGTTTATAAAGGATCTTCCCCAAGAGCACAAAAAAATGTTTTAAAAACATATCTTAATGAAAGCAGGAGGCTAAAAAGAGTATTTCAATACCTAGGAGATTTGCTCAGGATCACACAGAAGAAGAGAATTAGAACTTAGTTTACCTCATACTTACCTAAAACATGCTTAATTGGAGTATTTTTACACACCTTTAATGATTATTTTCAAATGCATGCTATAGGGGCTTTAAAATCCACTCGAATTTTTCAATCACCAATTCCCTACATGCAAGAAAAGGGCTTTGGAGCACTCTGCACCTTATTCCTCCTTTTCTAATAACTTCCCTGTCCGTTCATGGCAAAACAATCAAATCACATGCCTATGTGAACTGTCATGAAGTCAAATTAGTAAAAGTCTAACTATGTATAAAATGAATAAACTACAAGGATCTATTGTACAGCACAGCGAATATAGCTGGTATTTTATAATAACTATAAATGGAGTATAACCTTTAAAAACTGTAAATCACCATGTTGTACACCTGAAACTTATATAATATTTTAAATCAACTGTACTTCAAAAAAATTAGTTAAAGTCTAAATTCTCCAGATTTTGCTTATTTATGTTTGGGACCCCATAAGAAACCTCTCCCTGGGCACAATACTTCTCAAAGTTGCCCTGGATCCCCCCATGAGGTAAGTCAATATCATTTATCTGCTCATCTGGAGGAACACACCACTACATAACCCCACAGAAGGCACTGGATGAAGATAATGAAATTTGATTTATTGCAGAAAAGGTAACCTTCCCAAAGCTTTCGCAGTGGGCAGTCAGATGTTTTCATCCTCACAGAGCAGCAGCATGGTGAATAAATTGCTTCTAGAAGCTCCTGTAAAGATTTATAACTTTAGCTGGAAGAAAAGCTGGAGATTTCTTTTCCATTCCCTGACTGTACTTATAAACTACTTACTGCAGCCCAGCAAAGCTCTCCTTGTCCAGATCGACAGCATCCTTGTAGAGCTGACAAGTGGTGATGGATATACCCACCGGAGTATTACTGAGGATTTGAGAGGCTGTTACTGCCATGTGTAACAGAGGCTGTTACTCTTTGATGCAGTCCTGTGGACTACAATGTTTCCCCTCAGATACTCAAAATTCTGAGATGAAACCAGCCTTAAAATTCTAACCCAGCCCCATCTCAATTCAATTTCTTCTCTGGGTAACACTGAAGAAGCAATGTGTTTTTAGTATCTGAAGCTCATTTTTATGTTTGCAATAGTGTCAGTTTGGCTGACCCATTATTATTAAACTACAGTTTTTAATGAAACTCCATTTCACCATAGCATCTAAAATACTACAACTGAAATTAATTATACCCTAGAAGAGAGTAGTAACAGACTTCCCTATTTGAAATGCATAATGGAAAGCTGCTGTTTTATTTATTCTTCTAATTATATAAGAATGGACAAAGTAATACACCCTCCCTATCAACAAATTTCAAGAATCTGCTTTTAACTTTTTCTTTTTTGTCTCCAGTCAGAATTGCTGTTAATGACAGGAGCATATCATAATTTAATTAGCTGACACTGACTGGCAATCTATCCATTTCTTTTTAATTGGAACCATTTCACAGAACTATCCATAAAGGCAGATTCTGCATAACTAATAACCTTCATAAGTAAGACCTTTAGAAATCTCATAGAAAGATATAAAATATTTGGACATAGTCACTATGTTCCCACATCACTGAAGACTAGGGGCACAGAATTTCCCCACAGCATACCTACATGGCTAGTTGTGAAAGCAAGAAACAGGTGCCCTGGGTAGCACAAAACTGCCAAAAAGTCAACTTGGCCACCACCTTACATAAGCATCACTTAACAATATACAGTGACTCAGAGGTGTGGCTGTTTGTGAGTGCCATGGAACGCATTTCAGGAGACTGAGTCTCACTAACCTGTCAAATCGAATTAAAGGGGGAGTAGCTGCATCTTAAAAACATGATGGGAAATGTGGTTACAGCCAAATGTCATTTTCACGGCCTTAAGATAAAATATACACTTAATCTGCCTGAAAATAGTTTGGAGACAATCTCTAGAACACATTATTCTGGGTAACTGGTGTTAGGAAAGCATGGGTGTGTGGTGTGTGTGGATACGTGACTCCTGACAATTGTACAAGTATTTTCTTTTAGGAAACAAAGCCTGTGGAACTGAAAAATGATAAAATAATTTTTAGGTTTAGGCTCACTCCTTTTATAAAATGTCAGGCTCCTTGGAAGTAGATTTTTTTAAACACAAATATCAATAAAATAATTGTTTAAAACATGATTCCATTCTCAATTCACAACATTTTCATCCATCCACAACTTTGTAGGAATTGGACTAAGTCAAACTGGAGTCACCCTAGGCAATAGGGTTTTTCCCTTTATAGGATTCTGGTAGTTTCACTGAGAAAGCTCCACACGCGGTCAAATAGGCTGGCTCTCCAGTAACAGTCCTAATTAATTAGGTGTGTGTAGTGGAAAGACCATGAACTTGGGAATCAGATCTGTGTTTCAACCTGCGCTGTGCCACTGTAGCTACAATGTGACCTTGATCACTTTTGTTGACTTCTCTGAGCTTCAGGTTCTTATTTGTAAAATGAGTCATGCTATGAACACCTAACGCACCAGGTTGTCATGAAAATTAGTTAAGTATGGGGCCTCCCTGGTGGCGCAAGTGGTTGAGAGTCCGCCTGCCGATGCAGGGGATACGGGTTCGTGCCCCGGTCTGGGAGGATCCCATATGCCGCGGAGCGGCTGGGCCCGTGAGCCGTGGCCGCTGAGCCTGCGCGTCCGGAGCCTGCGCGTCCGGAGCCTGTGCTCCGCAACGGGGGAGGCCACAACAGTGAGAGGCCCGCATACCGCAAAAAATAAATAAATAAATAAATAAAAATAAAAAAATTAGTTAAGTATGTAAGTGCTCTGCAGTGAGTAGCTGCTCAATAAATAGCAACTTTTATTCTCACAATGATAATACATCAATTTTGGCTAATAATACTGAGTTGTTTAGGATCACAGTAAATAATTTTGTGTAAGTGCTTAGACAATTAAAGATACTGTAGGTATCTCAGCTTCACTGGATCAAGGACAATTTTTAAAGTGTAGTTCCTGCCCTTCATTTGTTTTGATTAGCAAAGTGTGGTTACTAAGTAACTGCTATATTCTTACCAAACATTCCTACCTCTAAGGAACCTGCAAGCTAAGGAGCACAGGCTCTGGAGTCAGATGACCGAGTATTAGCTTCAAGCTTGGCCACCTCCTAGCTGTGTAACCTTGAGTGAGTAACTTAAACTTCTTAAAGCCTTGTCTTTCTCGTCTAAAAATAGCAGGTAAAAGGAAAACAGTATGGAGGTTTCTCAAAAAACTAAACATAGAGCTACCATACGACCCAGCAAGTCCACTCCTGGGTATATATCCAAAAAATAAAAAACACTAATTAGAAAAGATATATGCACCCCAATGTTCATAGCCACACTATTTACAATTCTCAAGGTATGGAAGCAACCTAAATGTCCATCAACCTAAGATGAACGGGTAAAGAAGAAGTGTGTGTGTGTGTGTGTGTGTACACACACACAATAGAATAATACTCAGCCATAAAAAAGAACAAAATTTTGCTCTGAAGCAACATGGATGGACTTGGAGGACATTATGCTAAGTGAAATAAGTCAGATGGAGAAAGACAAATACTATATGATATCACTTATATGTGGAATCTAAAAAATACAACAAACTAGTGAATAAAACAAAAAAGAAACAGAGTCGCAGATATAGAGAACAAACTATTGCTTACCAGTGAGGGGAGGAAGGGGAGGGGCAATATAGAAGTGGGGGAGAAAAAAGGGTTATTATTGGATTATATGAAATCATGTGTATGAAACTTCTGAAAACTGTAAAGCACTATAGAATTTAAAGAATCATTCAGTTAAAAAAATAAAAAATAAAGTGCTGAACTTATGACTATACAGACGCATCTATTATAAAATGGGCATACTGCACATAGATAAATGCTAGCAATTCTCTTATTCTTTTCATCATTGTAATAAACATATCTTTCCCACAAGCAGACAAAAACAAAAACAAAAACAGCAGGTAATAATAACCGTACTCACCTCACAGACATTGTGAGGGTTGAATGAAACAATCCCTGTAGATTCCTAAGTACAAGGCCTGGCACGTAGTAAGTACCCCATATATGTCAGCCGTTACTATCCAATTAGTGACAATTTGGTATTATATCTGCTATAGAGGCTTAGAAAGGTCCAAGAGTCTTGCTGCTGCTAAGGAGTAGAGGTGGGAATTTTATCGCAGGTCTGTCTGACTTATTATGATAATGAACAAGATGAAGGGTATACCTGGCCTCAAGGAGCTTACGTATCCAGGAGAGACAGATAAGAGATTGGACGTTACAAGATAGGGTGCCCTGCGATCTGACAGGAAAAATACACAGGGGTCAGGGAGCACCACAGGGGAGAGACAGGGAAGTGAATAAACACAGGACTTTTTAGGAGACATGAATACAGGTAATAAAAATGCTTACATGAACTCACACTTGACCTTTTCTTTTCTTTTCTTTTTTTCCTTTTTTTTTTGCGGTCCGCGGGCCTCTCACTGCTGTGGCCTCTCCCGTTGCGGAGCACAGGCTCCGGACACGCAGGCTCAGCGGCCATGGCTCATGGGCCCATCTGCTTTGCGGCATGTGGGATCTTCCCGGACCGGGGCACGAACCCGTGTCCCCTGCATCGGCAGGCGGACTCTCAACCACTGCGCCACCAGGGAAGCCCTTGACCTTTTCTTAAAACCAAAATTTCCAGAGATGTCCAGCAGCTCAGGATGTTTGAGTATCAAGGATTCAAGCTGCAGGTGTGCAAAGGCACCAAAAAGAAGGAAAATGGTTACGGATTGAACTCAGTAGGGCAAATATATGCAGGGTAACATCAGGGTTTGAGAAAGAGTCCCCTGCCAACCTTTTCAAACAAGGGGCAAAACAACTTCTACAACTAAGGCAAGATGTAACAGCACACAGACCTGAGGCGTGGTGAGGCATGAATGACTGACAGGAGACCTTTCCGAAAGGTGAGTTTTGAGGACAGAATCAAAGGGCCTGGAAGGGAAGCCATGTAAAGAGGACTGGAGTGGGAAACAGGATTAACAGAAAGGAGGTAAACTAGCTGAGGAATCTAAACAATGCAGCCTCTACAGCAGAGCCCCAGACCTATAATTAACCTATAATTAACAAGACAGGAAAATGCATTCTGAGAGGAGGAGAAAGGATTGAGAACAGGAGAGGAAAGCGAAAGAGGCAGCTTAACATTTCAAGCTCCAAACTGTTCCTAATCTAGTGAAGATTCATGGTGTTGTCCATCTATTCACTGAGGTAAACACACAGAGAACCCACAGATGGCCCTGTGTGGTTTTCAAGTTAGATTCGGGCCACTTTCTTGTTAATCTGCACACAAGGATGACAGTGCTTGGCGTAGGACAATCTGTTCAAGAATAATTAGATTCCCCCTCACTTCTTGCCTTGGTGGCAGAAGCACCTGGTATATTTACAATATCCCATTTTGCTTCCATCTGAATCCATATGTTCACTGGTGAGGTTAAAGCTGGAGCTGCATGGCACATTTTTCACTGTAAACAAACTTTGCTTCAGCAAACCCTAAGGGAAAGTAGGGGATCCTGCTCTATTAATTTCCCAGGCCTAGGAAAGGCTCACCTCCAGGAATAGGGGCAGCTCTGCTGATTTATTGCTGGAAAAAGGCCATGCCTCAGAGGATTCATGTCATGAGCTGCAGGTACAGCCAGGGGAGCAGCCCTCATTTACGGTGAGACAGGAGAGAAAAGCAGGGAAACAGCCCCTATGAAGAATATGCCTTTATCGCATGTTGAAAGCAATGTGAATCAGCAATGTGCTCCGTGGTTATAATTCCACGCTATGATTTCGAGGCCAAGACTAAAGGGTGGAGAAAAGATGGAAGGAGGAAAAAAAGATGGAGAAAAGTCTTACAGGTATAGAGTGCCTGCTGTTCAACTGCACAGTTCTAGGCACGCTACACAGGTGATCTCAAAGAACAGGTTACTTCGTGACATCTAAAGTTAAAAGCACAGTTCCCATTCTGGTCTCCAACAACCTCCTGGGATCAGCCTTTTACTTGTGCAGTAAGTGAAAACTTATCTGTCACAACTCTGCCATCAGGATGACGCTATGGCAGAGACCCACACCACCTAAGCAGCCAAGGGCACTTGAAGGCTTAGTCTGCTGTTCTCAGGTGGGTGCGTAGCAAGGAAACCCTACATCCCATGGCCGGTCCTAGGACAAATGAGTTGGGTTTAGCAACGTGGTGAGCTTGACAGGAAGTCTCAGTAGAGTGGTAGGGACCAAAGCGTGATGAAGTGAGTTTAAGAAAAAATGGGAGGACAAGAAGTAGACCAAGGAGTAGAGACATCTCCGTTGAGACGTGTTTCTGTAAAGGAAACTAGGGGCAGTAGCTGGTCAAAGGTGTAGGGTCAGAAGAGTTATGAAAATTAAACAAGGTGGAATTGAACAAAATACCTCCTGTTGCATTTGGATTAAATTATAAAAACAATTAGCACTAAAAAGAACCTCAGAGATCTAAATCAAAGCCCTTCTTTCTATATGAAGAAACCAAGACTCAGAGAGTGTAAATGACTTTTTGCTCAGAACACAGCCCTGATGAACATTCAGAATTTGGGAGTCCATCAGCATCACTTAGTCTCTGCTCCATCCACCACTAGGCCATGCAATGCTAAGTCCCTCCCTCCGCTGTGATTTTAGTTTTGGTTTTGTTTTCACTAAGATGTTTCAAAAGAGCTTGAACACAAAGATGTCAGATTAACTAAAAGAAGTGAATGTTTTTCCTTTCAGAAGGGAAATTTTAACTCCCTTCACCAATAAAGGGATTAAGTCTGCTCTATGACAGAACTGCATTAAAAATAATGAGGCAGATAAAGAAAAGCTTTTATTATTTTAATGAATTCAAAAGCTGGAAGCATTATTGAGATGAGCAATGTGTTCATTGCCCTAATCCAATGTAATCATATTTTTAAAATTATTCTGCTTAGGAATTTTTCTGCTACATCAGACAAAATCCAAAATGTGCCAAGTAGACAGAATATCAGAATTAACTTTAGATCCTGAGTGCCTTCAAAACAGAGATCAGTATTTTAAGGGCCATCTTTGAAAGTACCACATAGAAGACATGAAGCTCCTTGATATTCCAAGATGGTCCTACTGTCCACAATTTAACCCAAAGATTTCCCTACCATTTAACTCATGTCCTGAGAAATGTATGATTCTATACATTTTTAAAATCTGAATCAACCATTTACTTGTGTATAAGGGAGCCCACGTAACCTCTCTGTTCTTTTGCATCCACAGCTATCGAAAAAGAAATTCAGTTTTCTGACTCACCTTATCACTGGGATTGATTCTAAAGGAGAAAACACCATAGTAACTTTTAGCATAAACATAAATTTGCTACACAAATGTTTTAATCTTTTAAGTCGCAGAAGAAAACATCAAAATCTTTTCTTTCCCAAACAACTTGAATGCCCAAAGAAATGTTACCCAAAGAAAGTATAACATATAGGATAACTATAATAACACTCCCTTCTTTCTCAAAATACATCACATTTCTTGGCTATTAGGTTCTGCTACAATCCTGACACACTGAGCTTAGATATTAGTACTCAGGTAACTGGGGCAAAAATGACTTTGATGAAGCAAAGTTAATTGCATTTCACTTATTTTGAGGTTTTGTATTTTTTACTATAGCTTACTCATGCTGAACGTATCATTTCAACAAAAAAAGTGAGTCACTAATCTCAGGTTCAGCTTTGATTTCAGCAAGAGCACAGCAGTAGTTATAATTAAACTTGGAAGAAGAGTTCAATTCATCTTCCTACAGATTTGTGATTAAAACCACTTATTGCAAGTTATTCTGTCCCAGCTATCATAAAAGGATTATGCCATGTTCAACAACCCCCAAAACCTCACTAGAAATCCAATCTAGAATACAGCACATCAATCAGGCAAAATTCTCTGTACCCAAAATTTGTAACAGAATATAATATAAACTTCAAAATTAATATAAATATTAAATGAATGCGTGAATTTGTAATTCAGATTTTGTAATTAGGGGTCAACTACCTGGTTTATCATTTCCTAGAATCTCCCATTAACATCTTAACTGCCTACAGTCTGCTAATGCTGTTGGTCTGAGTTTCCGCAGGAATAAGGGAAACAGACTATCCCCACCCTCTAAGTAGCCTAGTAGGGCTAGTAGGAAGGTCTGATGAAACATGTTTTACATCTATTGGTTAAAATAATGTAATACTATATTGCTAATTCTAGACATACTAATGTTTCTATCTGCATAAAGCATACGAATAACCTATGTGGATAGACTGGGACCCAAACCAAGGATTTCTCCTCTGCAGCCCTGGAGGGGACAGACTGAGACTGCTTGTCCAAGAAAGGAAAGGCCTGACCCAACCATGAAAGACAGCAGAGGTGGGGACACAGGGAAGAGGCCACAGGGAGACAGAACCAATAAAATCCTGTCCATGTTACCATGGTTATACCCCAATGGCTTATTTTCCTATCTAGAACCCTGCCAAAAAACCTAAAGAGTTGGAAAATAATGTCCCCAGTTTACCAACCTGAAGGATATTGGAGAAAAAAGGCTGGTTTAGAAGCTTGGCTCAGGCTGAAATGAAATTCCACAAAAGTTACAATTTAAAATATTCTTTAAGGGAAAATCATAGCCCTATAACTCCCTATTTTCCATGTCATTATGTCCTTCTCCATGCAGGATGGAGTTTCTATTTGCCGGTGAGTCTTTCTGAGACAGCAGGAAAAACACAGGGTTTGAGGCCAAACTGTTTAAAATCCTGGCTCTGCTACTTACTAAATACAGTGCAACGAACAAGTAACTTTAATCTCTGATCTTCAGTTTCCCAATTTGTGAAATGGAGATAATAAACCTGCTTTGAAAGACGACTGAAAGAATGAAAAAGTAAAATGAAAAGGACCTAGTCTAAGGCCTACATTCAACAGACACTCAATAAATAATTATTTATTCATCTTTTTTCCACAATCTCCATTCTACCAAGAGATAGGTTCAAACATCACTTGATTAGATAAGCAAATATATGGCTAGTTAAGAAAAATTATCTTTAAGGTCCATTTTAGCCCTGGGAGTATATTCAATACTATACAAAGATATTTTAAGAGCCTACACTGTGTATACCCAAGGATTGAGATACACCTAGGCAGGTTTCACATTCTAGTAGACTTCCTCTCCAACAATCTGCCAGTGAGAAGAACCTAGAATCTTCTGAAAAAAAGTAGTCATCCTAAGGGGAAAAGCAGATGCTTATAAATTTGGTCAGAGAAGAGTGGAGGAGTAAAGAGAGGAAGAAGAAGAAAATTCTCAGACTTCCAGGTCTGAGGTCAATGCCCTCAGATGTTGGGGGGAAACAACAATAAATGAAGAACTGTTTTACTGAAGTGGCTGTTTCTGGGTGCACAATACAGCATGACTTCCTTCTGAGCCTACAAAGCAGAATATAATCACCTGAGGTGAAGGGTTAAGCCTAATGGCTGCTGGAGCAGGACACGAAGATAAGAGAGCGTGGGTGATGGAGAGAAGAGGCTCCCAGCAGGTGGCCCACATCTTGACTAGAGAAAAGATAGCTGAGGATGCCTTGCACCTAGAAGCAAGGATGATGAAGCTAGAGAAGTGGAGGGAAGAGAGTGTCTATGAGCACATCCCGCAGGCACGGTGCACTTGACAGCCACAGGACTTGCAGAACTGATGTGGAGGGAGGAACCTGCAGTTGGGTATGTGGAGACAGAGCATCGCATTTTGTTGCTATTTTCATCCTTAACTAGTATAACCTGGTAAACCCAGAGTTACATGCCTTTAATGTCATCTCAAACTAGGTGCTTATTAAGAGGGGAGTGGGGAGCAGAGGAAGGGAACCAATATTTTCTACGCACTTACTGCGTTTAAGCAGAGTGAGGCTTTTTCTCATTTAATTCCATGTAATTTCATTCTAAAGAACTGAATGTCAATTTTATTTGCTTAGATATACTTCTACCATAAAGGGTTTTGAAAGAAAGCAGGTTTAATTTTGATGCTCAGGCTATATTCTTTGAATGCTATTACCAAAAAGATGACTTACCCTGGAACTCACATCAAGGATTTTTATTGATTTATTTGGAAAACATACCTACTATGTACACCAGTGGTTCTCAAAGCAGCTCTCAAAGACCCTTTCAGAGAATCCGAGAGGTCAAAACTATTTTCATAATAATACTAAGATACTATTTGCCTTCTTCACACTTATTATCTCGTGAGTGGACAGAGGAGTTTCCCAGAGGGCACATGTTATGGGAGATCACAGGGACTGAATGTGTAAGTAGATGTAAGAACTCAACTGTTGTCTATTCAGCCAGACATTAAAGAGATTTGCAAAACCATAAAACAATGTCAATTTTCTTACTCATTTTTTGTTTTTGAAAAGTTATTTTCCATAAAAATATTTTTATTAACATTTAATGGATTTATTATTTTAAATGAATTAATAAATGCTTTAAATTTCTCAGTTTTAAATTCTAACATGGTAAAAATTGATAGATACAACCCATATAAAAATGTATCTTGGGCCTCCCTGGTGGCGCAGTGGTTAAGAGTCCGCCTGCCGATGCAGGGGATACGGGTTCGTGCCCCGGTCTGGGAGGATCCCATATGCCGCGGAGCGGCTGGGCCCGTGAGCCATGGCCGCTGGGCCTGCGCATCCGGAGCCTGTGCTCCGCAACGGGAGAGGCCACAACAGTGAGAGGCCCACATACCGCAAAAAGAAAAAAAAAAAAAAAAAAAAAATGTATCTTAGGGCTCCTCAATAATTTTGAAGAGTATAAAGGGATCCTGAGATCGAAAGTTTGACAATCACTAGTGTATATCATAGTTCATCTTTTTTTTTTTTTGCCAATGGTAATGGATATGTAAGGATACTGACAACAACACTGGAATAGCAGAGGAATTGAAAATGCTATACATTGATCAATGGGGAACTAGCTAAATTAATTATATTGCATATACACAATAAAATACCATGAAGAAAGCAAACACATATATAGTCTTTGGTTGAACCATACACCATTCTAAGTGCTCTACATTACATATACTATCTCACATAATTTCCCAACAACACTACTACTATCCCATTTTACATATGAGACAAGAAGTTAAGTAACATGCCCAAGATGACACATATATATATATATATATATTTTTTTTTATGTCATAATATTGACATTCAGTCCAGTAATCCTCCACTGTAACAACTCCTTTACTTTGCAGTGAAAATTGATTTGTATATTTTTTGCCTCTGAGTCCTTGTGGGATTTTTTTCTTTTTAATTCAAACAGAAAGTCACAAAAATTATAATCATCCTCATCAGTTCACTCAGTCCCATGTAATTAATTTTTTTTCATCTTGATCTTTTGTTAGCACTTTTATGAATTCATCAGTTTTCCATAAGAGTTCTGAAAATGCTTATTCATTCAGTTCAGCAGTATAGTCAGTTACCAGAAACCTGCACTTGTCAGAGTCTCTTCCATGAATTCCTTGAAGATGAAACCCTTTTACAGGAACATTTTTGCAAAAGCATCAGAGTACACCCAGAACTGTCTGTAAATGACAAAAGACTTAAAAATGACCACGGTTAAAGATTTGATGAAAGTTCATAAAAATGCAATTGACAAGGAAATTTAGTTATTTCTGAGATATACATTTTAAATTAATAACTAGAATGATGACTTATAACATTATACCAGAACATATAAGATTTTTAGAAATTCATGTAATGTCTAAAACATTTATATTAACATATTTCCATACAAATAACCCAAAGAAAGTTTAGTATTAGTTATTTCTTGTTTGTCTTTTTTTATACTGCAGGTTCTTATTAGTCATCAAGTTTGACAATCACTAGTGTATATCATAGTTCATCTTTCTCCGCCCTATCCTAACTACAGGAAATCAAGAAATGGTATGATTCTACCTCAAATCATGCTGACCTTGCCTGGGATGATTTGAAATCCAATTGTCTACAAAGAACAAGGAACACATGTCCTTTCTTCTTCTGCTCTTCCCAACCAAGCTGTATTTCTTTCTGAGTTATGTAGAAAGCATTTTTTAAATGAACAAGCTGTTAGATTTTGAGGGGGCTATATTTTTGCTATGAACTTCTGGGGTTTTTGTGCTATAGTTATTGAGATTTTCTTTGGCCTAATGCATAATCAAATTTTGTAATTAGTTTTATGATCATGTAAAAGAACAAATGAACTCCTAAATGTTCCTTACTCGAAGCTGTTTTCTCTTTCTCTATAGATGCAATGTACTCTTGAATCTCACGGAGAAACAGTTTTAAAGTTTTCTCCTGTTTCTTCAGTTGCTTTGGAGTGAGTCTGAGGGCTGCCAAGTCTCTTCATATGTAAAAAGACTTTTAAAAAATGTTGGCCTGTATTGTTTGGTATCAATATGCCCTTACAACCCATGTAAGTCACCGTTCAGTGTTCATACACTGTCCCCAGTAGGGATTCCCTGTCTATAACGGGTGGGTGAAGAAGTCAGCCAGTGCATTTCACTCTGGGGGATCTAAAGGCCAAAAGTTTTAATAAACTCATCACACAGTCCATTGTGCAACAGACCACATGAAGCAATGTTATTGCTTACAGTTTGTATTTCCCAACAGAGTGGTATTAGTGCCAGTACATTTCCTCCCTGTAATGCTGATACTCAGTTCCAAGTCTTTCGGATGGAACTTGAAATATCTCAAGTACTAAGCGCTACTTTATGGTAGCAAATTGTGTAGTGACTGATTAGTCAAAAATAGTGCCCACAAGAACACCTAACATGGCCAAAACTTTTTAAAGAAAACAGAATACTTCAGGAAAAGTAAACTTCCAAATGTATTTTTTGGATGAAAACCTTACTCCACCCTCCAGACCCACTGTGACCCCCCTCCTATTATGTCACCACTCTCCTTGACTCTGGTCCCTTGGGTACTCTGTTCTCCAAAGACACTAAACTCCTAAACCCACTCCAGCTCTACCCTCTTTCCCACCCTCCCAGACCCCAAGGGGCATCATTTAATTCCACATAACTTCAACCCTTCTATCACCAGCATCATCAGCTCCTTTGCTTTTTGCATTTGTGTCTCATCTACCCAGCAGAATGCAACACGGAGTAGTCCACTGTGCACTTTTCTGCTCTAAGCCAGGAAAGCCCAAGCGAGTGCAGGCTCCGGAACAGCACTGCCTGCACTTGGACATCAGCCCTGATACTTATTAACTGTAGAACATTGAGCAATGTAGTTAACTTTCCAGTCCCATCTGCAAAATGCAGATGGTAAAAACAGGAGCTTATTTTATAGCATCATTGTGAGGACTGAGTGAGTTACTACAATAAGGTGCCTGGCACAAAGTAAGCACTCAATAAATGTTTGCTATTTTTATTTGCTATAACACCTGGTTACTAAGCTGTGATGGAGAGACTCGTGGAACTCTGTGGATTGGTGCTTCGACACATGGATGGTGCCTGGTTTACCCTCATAACTTGCATGTGACCCCGGAATCCTATCACAGGGTCCAGATGCATTCCCTCAGAAGTTCTCTCAAATCTTCAACCCTCTGCTCAAGCCCCAATCCTCCGTGTCTGCTCTTCCTCAAATGACAATCTTGCTCCCAATTTTACAACCTGCTATCAACGTCCTACCCAGCCCCCATGAACAGCATGTGTGCCCATCCTTTAAATTCTCCCCCTTTGAGTGAAACAGTCCTCCTCCTACTCAGACAACCCATTCTCCCGTGTTCTACACTTCATCCTTCCTGCCTCCTTCCTGCTCCAGCAGTTATAACTTCTACTTCCTACCCTTTAGTTTCTTTCTCTCTCCACTGACTACTTCTCCTAAGCCTAGAAACCTACTCAGAGCCTTCCATCTTAAAACAAAGTAAAATAAGGCCCTCCTCAACTCCATTCACCTCTAGTTACACTTTATTTCTCCCTTGATAGCCAATTTGCTAGAAAAAATCTCTACACTTGTTATCTCCATTACCCAAATTTTCAATATTTTATAATATGTACCGTGATATCATTAAGCCCTCACTCTAATCTTGGTTTGGTTTCCAATGACCTCTTATATGCAAAGTCAGAGGATTTTAAAATTTGTACTTTTTGCTTACTCTCCCACCCTTGAATCATTCTTGTATATTTTGGGGGCTTCGCTACACTGTAAGTTCACTTGGCAAAGTGAACAATGGCAAAACAACGGCATGGTTTTGTCTCTATATCCAAGCATATAATACAGTCCCCAGACAGTACTGAATGAATCAGTGAAAATAATCAGAGTCTTGGTGGCTCCAAAGCCTTCAGTGTGCTATCTCTGCTGATTCCATCTCCAGTTAAAACTTAAAAAGTGATTCAGTAAATGACTTTGTCAGCAAAGTGAGATATCAAGGAACCAAGGTTCTGCCTGATGCTACTCTGTTCAGCTCTTGGTTTTTTCCTGTTGGGAAATATGTTTACTGGTATAGTGAGTGAGCCAGGGCTTAAGTCTTCAAAGCCTTATGCTGGCTCACCGCACAGCAGGATGCCCAATACAAACTTCAAGGCCATATAGCTTTATCAGTAGTGTTACAATGATCTTGGAAGCTGAAGCCAGTACCCCTCCTAGTTAATCTTTCTTTTAATACAGTCTCAGACCTAATGTTTTCTCCTCTCCTGTCTTTTAAAAACAGTAGGATGGTACCTAACAAAATTTTGCAAGAAGCACTACAACACAGAAAGAGCTCTTCCTTTATTTTTTTTTTTAACGTTTTTAGACTTTATATTTTTAGAGCAGTTGTAGGTTAACAGCAAAATTGAGGAGAAGGTACAGAAATTTCCCATATATCCCCCCCCCCACACACACAGGCACAGCCTCCACCATTATCAACATCCCCCATCAGAGTGGTACATTTGTTACAATTGATGAACCCACATTGGCATCATAATCACCCAAAGTCTGTAGTTTCCATTACTCTTGGTGTGGTACATTCTATGGGTTTGGATAAATGTACAATGACATGTATCCATCATTACAGTATCATACAGAGTATTTTCACTGCCCTAAAAACCCTCTGTGCTTTCTCCATTCACCTCTCCTCAATCCCTCTAACCTCTGACATCCTACTTAATTTATGACAATGACAGTGTATTAAAGAAATGAAGTTACTACAAAATGAACATTACACTAGCCAATGAAATGAATGAATGAATTAGTATTCTTGATTCCCAAACTCCTTTACCCTAAACAAACCATGCATCTGATGAAGAGAGTGAAAAGAACTAAGAAATTTATTTTATTATTATTATTGCAAATAGTCTGGCATTACTTTAAAAAGGAAAAGATTATTGCTTGATATTCAGCTTTTTCTCCGTGGCAAATTCCAGTTCTTTGAAGATAATAAAAAACACAAAGCAGATAATCTCCATCCCTTTCATTCTATAATTTTCTTGATTCAAAACAGCAACCCAGTAGGAATAATCCACTGTTTCTATATGTTTTGATTAAATAAAAATATAAAGCTTTGAGCCCATCCATCAGCTCTTCTCTATAGTAATCAAAACCTACCTTCACTATAAAGAAAAAAGTTATCAAACCAAATAGCTTGATCAAATAATCTCTCATCAAAGCTGAGAAGGAAATATAATCATTCATTTACTGATTCATCTCTCACTAAACATTCATTATGCTAGATGCTGGCAATATAATGAATAAGATCCACTTCCTGCCCTCAAGATTGTCAAGAGTCAGCGGGAGAAGTAGAACCCAAACTACAACATGGCAAGAATCTTACCTATCCTCAGCTATGACAGTTCTGAGGACAGAATTTTTTTAAATTAATATTAAGTTCTGGGAGGTTTGCCTTGGCACTTAACTTCAAATACTTAATTTGACTATTTTGTGTTTACTATGTGCAAAAAGACTTCCTTAGGTGTGCTCATGATTTCAAGTAAATTTAGCTAAGACCCTTTCCTCAGACAGTCCTTACCCTTGGTCCCAGAAATCCAAGAACTGGTGACAAAAAAGTGAAAGGAAATAAAACAACAACATGAAAAGGACTGTGAAAATCCTGCCACTGGGATGTCGTTGATGAGGGCGACTGGCAATTCACCAGCACACAGAATCAAAATTTTTAAACAGTTTAGATGCTAAACTTAACAAAGGAACTTTTAGAATGCCATCTGCTAATACTGTAAAGCTTGTAACCCTAAGTTATTTTATTTTCCCATGAAGGTAAGCTCTACATCATGGTTGGGATCCTAGGTTAACTCACAAAGACCTATTTCTCTGATTCCTTCAATAAACATTAAATGCCTATGAGGTACTGTGTCAAGAATTAGGAATATAAAGTCAAATAAGGCCCAATCTCTGCCCCAACGAACTTAGAGTCCAGCAGAGGAAATAAATGCTTCCGGAAGAATGCTCAAAGTGTGTTCTAGAATATTCACAAGGCGTTTTGAAGAAAAGGGCCACCGAAATCAGACTGAAGAGGGAGAGTCCCAGAACACTTCCCTATCAGAGGTCACGTTTGAGCTGAATTTGAAGGTTGAAAAGGAATTAGCTAGTAGGTAAAGACAGAGAACACACCAGACTGGTGGCTGATTGCATGATGGAGGTGGGTGACACAAAGGAGCCTGGAATGACCCAGGTGTCTGGTATGGGTAACTGATTCATGGTGGGCACCCTTCATGGAGAAAGGAGTCACAGGAAAGATGAGGGCAAGGATGAAAAGTTCACATGCAGACCATGCAAAGTTTAAACCTCTACCTTACATCTGTTTGGAACAGCAGGGAGTTTCTATTTAGGGCTTATATCAGCAAAGCTGAGGAGTCACATGGTATGAAACAAAGGACAAGAGCTGCCCCAGGCACCCCTGCAGTGACAGTACACAGGTGTTACCTGCCCTCTCCCCCAACGTGGCATTACAGACTCCACTTTTTTTGCCTGTTTGCGGCTTGTATTTTGGCCTTGGCAGTAAAGCATGCCCTGGGAAGCTCTGGCTAGCCACAGTGCACAGATGAGAAAACTGAGGCACAGAGATAGTCAGTAACTTGCTCAAGAGCAGGCATGTGGCCCTCTAGCCTCAGGGCCCAAGGTCCTCCCTAGGACAATACTGCCTGGTTTAAGAAATAGCAGCAATTCCTTCTCTTACGAACTCATGTTTTCCGAAGATGGGCTCTCAGCCACTAAGACACCATGTGTCGTCATCAAGGAAAGAGATGCTCAGAGGCATTCCCTTTCAAATGGTTGCTTTTGATCTCGTTCTTTGCTGCATGCGAAAGGCCTGCGTGAAGACCAGGACTCCTCTTTAGCCTTACAGGGTCATCTGGGTCACCCATCCCAAAGGGCGGCGGTCTCTAGTGCCACAACAATAAGCTTGTCTTCTTTTCACAGGTCCTGCTTCCTTTTTTTGTGTTCCCCTACGATCTGCTGTCGTGCTTAATCACACAAGAGATCAGCAACTATATCAATCCCTACTGAAACTGCTTTGAGAATCTGCAAATCAGGCCATCTATTACAGGGCTTCTAACTTCTCGGTTGCCACAGAACCACATGCTTCCAATCACTGCGTTAAGGATCTGGACCCACGGTTCATATAAAAGATGAGCTTTTTAAAGAGACATGTTGCCAGTGAGATCCCAGTAGTTGAACACTGCAGGAAACTGAGATGCTTAAATTATCCTGGTTAATGGGCTTATTCTCCACTGGTTATGCACGGAAGATTGAACAGACAGTTGCAGGTGCCAACCAAGAGGTAAACAGACTTCTAAATAAGTAAAAAGCCAGGGAGTACTGGCCCAGGAAGCGCAGGTTTCAGAATGAATTATTAATACTTGCACTGATTGACAGTCAAGGGTACGACTGATTTCTAAGTGAGGACATCTTCCCCTGAATGCTGCGACTTTAAGGTAAAAATAGACTCATAATTCCCTTCGCTCCCTCTCTCTGTCATTGGTGAAAAATGAAATAGCTCCGTTGGTTTCTAATTGATGCGTCTGACACTAAAATTTCATTCTCTATACTGCCATCCTTTGAAACGCACAGTAAGGGGAGAAGAGTGTCTTGACGTGCAAAATAGCACGTTTGTGACACAAAGCCATTGAGATATATGTGAAAGAGCATTTTCTACTGGGACAGAAATGCAGTTCTATTTCAAAGTTCACCACACATCTCAAACTTCACTTTAAGCAAACACTTTAGAATAAACAAATATACAATGGTAAAAAGAGGAAACTGGCTTTACTTTTGCTTTTTAGAAATACCCAGGAAAGGCAGAGTAAGGTGTAAATTTTTATATTTTCTTTTTTTATACAAACTATTTATTGAAAAATATGAAAAGCTAGAAGGCACTTTAGATTCCCAACCACATAATAAATGCCCAATTTATTGATCTGAATTACATAAAGATACGCACAAGCACAGACCATATAAATATATAGATATATAATCAGTCCAATGCCATTCATTCTACCTCAATTTATTTTTCCTCTTCCCAACAAACTGACTAAATCAAAAAAGTTGCTCTTTAATCCACATAATACATTTTATATTCATTTAAGAAATATTTACTAGCATCTACTTTGTATCAGACACAGTTCTTCATGCAGACAGAGCAGTGAATAAGATACACTAGGTCTTTATTCTAATGCAGCTTAATTCTACACAAAATGAGGTATACAGTACCAAGAAGTAAAGAAACAAGATAATGCCACGTAATGTTAACAATGTGATGATAATAAAACAGTGATGTAACAGGAATGTGAAAGGAAGAGCTATTGATGGGAGGACCAGGGAAGGCCTCTTTGTGGAGGTCATTTTTAACTGAATCCCAAATGACGGGAAGGAGCTGGCCATACAAATTAAAAAAAAAAAAAAAAAGTGGTGGGGGAAGAACACATGTAACAGTCGATTAAATGCAGCTGCTTACAACAGTAAAACAAATAAAATAGTTTACCCAAAGAGGCAGTTCTTTTTCTCATAGCTTGGGCCTGCCATTGGAGACCCAAGCTCCCTTTAATGTTTCCTTTGCCACCCCCTGGTGTACATCTTTCCACCTTATGCTCACCCAGAGGGCCATTCTACCACTTCGCAGGAAATCAGCATCCTGCTAGGGAAGAAAGGAGAAGGGTGAAGGGTGAAAGGCCCAGCCAGCCTAGTCAGTCCCTTCATATGGGAAAATAATAGCTTTCTCAGAAGCCCTGCCCATAAGCCTCAACTTACATCTGCTCTGAACACTGTACCACAGCTACTGCAAAGCAGCTTGGAAAGCTGCATGCCTTTAACTGGCCTGGGCCTTTTGTAGCTCCCAAACCTAGAACTTTGTTAGTAAGAAGAAAGCATGAATGGGTACTGGCCTGCGAAGAGCTGTGTCTGCTGCGCCTTGCTAGACAGGGCAGTGGCAGGTGCAAAGCCCCTGATATGACAACAGGCTTGGATTGTGACATAGAAGACCAGTGTAGGGAACACCAGAGTGCAGCCCAGGAACACGGTTAGTGAGATGACAGCCACTGGTACTGAGGGCCCTTAGGTCTTAGATGTGGTGAACTAGAGAAATGTTTTTCATACACCATGTCATTTAAGTCTCCCCACAATCCCATGGGATGGGTATCACCTTTGTTTTACAAATAAGGAAGCAAACTCTAAGGTTAAGTGACTCACTTCAATTCACAAAGTTACGAAGGAGAGGAGACACAACTGTAACTCCTAAATTCACGCTCATAACCCCTGTCCTCTTCCTCCGCCTTCATTTCCCTGCTTTAACTATGCCTCTGAATACACTGAACTGACAGAATTCATTCTTCCAAATCCATTCTGGTTATTACCACTGTTCTATTCACTCACATTTATGAGAAGTGCTTCTTTATTTGTTCTAATATTTTCATTTATTTGGAATTCTAGATAGATTTCCATGTGATTCTTTACCTATCTAATATGTATGGGAAGAAAAAAAATTCTTAAAAATCAAAATTGATTGGATCTCTTTCTGACATTGAGGTTTACGGGTATGAAACTCATATTAGTGGGAAAGTAAATCTCTATACTGCTCCTTTTAACTCTGAGATACACGGGGAGGCAAAAAGAAAAGAGTGAAATTTCAAAGCTCTTGCCAGCTCTTCAGCGCTGTGAAACATTAATGAGCTTCTAGATTTGCAAAGGTGGGCCCAGAGCCTAAGGATGTTTGAGAGTTAAATTGCTCTGCATAATGAAATAAAGGTAATTGAGTTTCCCGAGGAAATGGAGAATGAAGAGTTCTAGGAAAATGGAGAGAGCAGGGAGCTAGGGAGGCACCTGTTGTCCAACCTCACATTACACCTTGCAGGATTCCAGCACGACCCGAGTTTCCACAGGAGGGAAGTGGCAGCAGAAAGTGAGGATTCTGCAGGTGAATCCTGTGGGCAGGCACTGGGCAAATGCACAGAGATCACATCACACCTAGGACAAGCCATTATTCAAAAATTTGGGAAGATTAAAAGGAGATGGTGAGTCTTAAAGAAGGGCACGAGGCTGGCAGAGCTCCTCTGGTTTCTCCAGGGCAGAGACACATGGAAGGGGGGCTGTTTGCTTACACCTCTCGCCCAGAATGTTACTGCCCTGAACCCTGAGACCAAAAGATAATAACATCAGACAAGCCCCGTGTTCGTGTTCTAGCAATCGCTTTAGGTGAACCTCATTCCTTCCCCACCCCCCACCCCCCGCCGCCGGCACCGTACCTCCATCCAGCGCCTCCAAGCACAGTCCTCTGCAAATGCAAATGCATCTGGCAGGGCACCTGGTGTAGTTGAACCCTGGCGGCCAAGCATGACAGACTGTTTTCACTGTAGTGCTTAAAAAGGTCTGTTTTCCTCCAGAGACTGCTTCTTCTCTGGGCCCAATGGCTTTCATTGTAAACCTCAAATTTATGTAACTGTGTATTAAAATGCTTCTGAGCGGCCCTGCCTATGCTCCGGCCTCACCTTTTGCTGCTCCCCACCCATCCCTGAGCATCAGGGAGACTGAGCTCCTTCTGTCTCCTCTGTGTCAGGTTACATGCTCTCCCACCCTCACACACACAGGCTGTTCCCGCTCTTCCACGCTGCACCTGCTTTCATAAAACTATCTTCTATGGGCACGTCAAAACCCAATTCAGGCATCACGGCCTCCAGCAAGCCTCCCCCAGCCTCCAGATCTGACTCAGGTGGCCTCCTTCACCTCCCCTCCCCAACGTCCCCCACCACCCTTAGGTTACTCTATCCCAGCACATCACGCTCTCCTAAAGTCATTAATTTACTTCCATGCCTCCCCAATAGCGGTATCCAGAGCCTAGTACTGTGCCTACAACATAGCAATTGTTCAATAAATTCTTGATGAAAAATGTATGACCTAAAAGCTTTCATTCCAAAGCCTAAAAAGATAATCAGATACAGATCTGCCCTAGAAGAGTACATTTCACATGGCTGTCAGGCAGGAATATGTCTTCCCAAATCCTGATTTTTCCTTCAACACATAGCTACGACTCTTTTGGCCTCTCTCCAGACCCTTGTATTACTGTTCCCTAGTTAAACCAATAGCAGTCTTCACACCAAAAGTATGAATGCTATTTATGAAATGGTAATATTCTTTCATTCAACAAGTGTGTATCATGTGCTTCACACAGGAAGCTCTGGGAATACATTAGCAAACAAAACCGACATTAATCCCACCTCAATGGAATTAAAGCAATGAATAAATGTCTACAATATTACAATTGTGATAAATGCTTTATGATGAAAACAACAAGGTTATTATGAAGAGTGTTAACAGCTTAGTAGGGGAAGCTAATCTAGTCTGCGTCAAGAGGTGAGAGGTTTGCCAGTTATATGGATTAGGGTAGGCTTCCTTTCGAAGTAGGAGTTTGCCATCAACAGTGTGTGTGTGTGTGTGTGTGTGTGTGTGTGTGCATCTGTGAAAAGATGGTTATTACAGAGGTAAAAGCCTGTGTGCAGCCTGGAGGAGCTTAGAAAGTTTCGGGAATGGAGAAGAGGACAATGTGGCTGGAGCCGTGAGCTCCTGGTATAAGTGAGTGAGGTTGAAACAAGCTGCAGCGTATCCAGCTGGCTAAGCTAAATTAGTTTTTCCTTGCTGAATCTGTCAGAGAAAGACTAACTGTTCAGGCTACATCTGTAGGAGCAATGTATCTAAAGCGAAAAACAAGCATAATAGTCAAGTAACGCCAGACTGAAAAGATCATCAATTGAAGAGGCAGAATCTCCAAATTGCCTAAATGAAGGGAGAGTCTTACCTCAATTACTCCAAGAGAACCCTCCAGAACTAGGTTAAGCTAATGAGAATAAGTATATGGGGTTGGGGGTGTTTCTGGGAAAAGGAGTCTGTCAGACCCTGGCACAAGTAACGCTCAAGTTGCCTCAGACACAGCGTGGGCTAAAGCCCTATACAGACAGAAGTATTTCTGAAGATTGTAGCCAACTGATCGGAATGCTACTGCCGCTCCAGGCACATGAATTCTTTTTAAACTAATAGAATGGTGTGAATGCTGTTGGATCATTTAAAATTCTTATCTTCTACTTATAAGGATCTGGAATTTTGTTTGTGTTACCTCTGTATTCAAATTATACAAGGCTGAGGAGTCCATGATTTTCAGGCATAATTACAAAATAAACAGCACTTCCTAACAGCTGGTGGCAGCAAAAATCTGAATCTTGAGATCAGATTTCTTAGTTATGATGCCTAGCTGTGAATCACTTCAAACGCTCAAGCACAATAACATGTGAGGATTATTGCAGATGTAGAGATTACTGGTATGTCAGGATTCCCTA
This sequence comes from Mesoplodon densirostris, assembly GCF_025265405.1. Lineage (NCBI taxonomy): Eukaryota > Metazoa > Chordata > Mammalia > Artiodactyla > Ziphiidae > Mesoplodon > Mesoplodon densirostris. The sequence continues at coordinate 125,451,238 of NC_082662.1, read as the reverse complement.
AAAGGATATGAACTATACCATATACCTACATAACGAACGAGTTCAACTTCCTATTTAAGTGTTATAATTGCAACTCATGTTGAAGATCTTATGTTACTAGTATTTGCTTTATGCAAGGAAAATTATTTTCAGCTAAAGTGGTAGGGTGCCAGCAGCTTACTTAATATTATATATATCCTAAATGGCTTAGGGGCTAAGTACATAATCCTTTCAGCTGGATGCCTCAATTACATTTATCTTATTGTAGTGACCTATTGCACAGTTAATCACCTTCATCTGTATTGTTAACCTGATGCTTTAAATATTCATACTCTCAAAACACATCAATTATTTTTTTGCCATTCTTTCATTTGAAAAGATGCTTGGAACATTAATGGTTGGTGAGATAATAGATGCCATGTTCCTGATATTATAAATTATTGTGACTTTTATACTCAGTGACTGGTTGTAAGTTAGAAATTCAAAACCACAACTATATATGACTATAAAATGAAAATGGAAATGAAAATAGGAGTTCATTCTATACTTATAGGCTGCTTGACATTTTCCAGCTTGCCCTGATTTTATAAAAAGAAATGACCTTGAAAATAATTAAGCATATCAAGTGGTAAGGCTGCAGCTCACTGAAATATGACAATATGTTCATGTCTTTATAATGCTGCTAAGCATTCATGAAATAGAAAAAAATTTTATTGCTCTTTAACCAATTTATGCTTGTATTTTATAGGCTTATGCATATTCACCACAAGGCCATTCTAATCTTTGTTTACCTATATCCCTCTGAGCTTGGAAATAAAGGCAATCAGGTCTCAGCCTACTAGACTGGGAAAAAGATCAGAGTTTCCAAGAGGCATAAGGGTCTGGCTGATGTTTTATAAGCCTGTGTTTAATTAGAGTGCTCTCAGTAAAAACACAAAATCAGATTAGCTGCCTTTGCTCAATGTTTATTAATTTAGACACCCTTTAAAAGGGAACACGTAAGCATCTCGATAAATAAATTCAGCTGCTGTCACTTTATAAAAGGAACAAGTGCAACAATAACAACAAGAAAAAATGACAGTGAGATGGAAAGAAAAGACCTATGAGACCTGGATGTTATCAGGCCCGCTGTGTCCAACTGAGAGTGCCCCCTGCAGTGCCGGGACGGGCTCAGGGAAGTCACCTTCAGCCACATGTCAGGACCTCAGGGTAGAGGGTACTGACAGAAGGTCCTAGGAAAGTCAGAATCTCCAAGAATGGAAGACCAAATACTCAGAGATCTAAAGAAGAGATCCTCCAAATAAAAGGAAGACTCAGGAGAGAAGGTACTTTCCCTAATTTAGTTCAAGTTCTCTTCGGGGGCCTCCTCTTCTACTTCCACCTAGCAGAGTCAATTCAGAGCACAAAGTTTAAATGTGCACATAGTGTTGAGCTCGTTTTTCCCAACGGGTCCCTTTGAAAAGGGCTTGAAGGAGGATGGTGTAAAAATAAGGCTGTTCTCTTGAGGTGAGGGGCTATTTTAGAGATTTTGTGAACAGATATGGTAGGAGGTCCCCAGAGAAAGAGAATCAGGCATGGCTCTCTTGACAGAAGAGAAGCCATTTTTGGCCTAAGCCATTCTGTGATCTAAGCCTGGCCACCATGCTTGCCCTTGAACAGGTCTCAGTAATTAATGGTCTTAAGGGAAGTGAGGGAATGCAGGAACAAAGGAAAAGCAGCCAAGAAACAATAGTTCAGCAATAAAAGATAAAACAGAGTCCTAGTTCCTCCTCAAGGGGTATACATAACAATCTGCTACATATCTTGAGCTCTGCAGGATCTAAGGCCCCCATCCAGGTGGAGGATGGTAACTACATGCTGAGACCCCAGACTGGTCAGAACCCAAGGAATGATGATTGTTTCTAACCTTCAATGACTTTAATCAAGCAAAGCTTGGACTCTGGCAACCTTCGCCTCAATTCAATGCTGAATTCTCCTCTGCTCAGCCCCTTCATGACTATGCATACACCCTTAGCTTAAAGCTTCCCCAATCTTGCTGTTTCGGGAGACGTTGCTTTGGGAAAGATCTCTGGTGCTCTCCTTATTGCTGCAAGTAGTAAATCCTTCCTTCTCCTGATCTTTGGTTTGGTTCTGTCTTTTGGCTTGACACCCACCAAGAGGGGAACCCAGTTTTCAGGTAACAATCTGACATTTTCAAGTGCTATGATGTCCAGGCCCAGTAAGCCAAACCCTTTATGCTTAATCCTTTCCTCTTTCCATGTGAAAAAAGTCAGGAGGGTGGGGTGGGGAGGGGGCGGGAGAAAGAGAAGGAAAGTTTCTTAGAGAACATTCTGACTTTCTACTTAACATAGGCGGGAGCAGCACTAATGGGACTGGGATGAAAAAAAGAGTTCAGGGCTTCCCTGGTGGCGCAGTAGTTGAGAGTCCACCTGCCGATGCAGGGGACGCGGGTTCATGCCCCGGTCCGGGAAAATCCCACATGCCGCAGAGCGGCTGAGCCCGTGAGTCATGGCCGCTGAGCCTGCGCTCCGCAACGGGAGAGGCCACAACAGTGAGAGGCCCGCGTACCACAAAAACAAAAAAGAGTTCAGTAACCACAGTTCTCAGTGATGTCCATGAGGAATGCACATGGATGGAGAAAAAGTAACTGAGGAAGCCAGGCCCACAAAGGAGTTGTTCCCAGAACCACGATCTTCCTGGGGGACCCACTCATTCACTTGCTTATACTGAATGAGTATCTACCATGTGCCAAGCATACCATTCTTGCAGTGAACAAGACTGCCAATGTCTCTGCTCATATGAGGTTTATATTGTTATTAAATGGTGACTAGCAATAATAATAATAACAACAACAACAACAAATATCTTCGGGAGAGTAATCAGTGCGATTAGGAAAACATCTCTCCATAAGTCTATTCATTCACTCAGAAAAGACTGACTGCCTGCTGTGCTGCCTGCTGGGAGTATACAAAGGGAATTAAAACACAGGCGAACTTTGGGGATCAGTCACACTTAGACAGTAAATGCGAATTAATGAGGTCGCCCAGAAAGAGTGTGTAGAGAACAAGGGAAGAGTGGAAAGGAGCCCACAAACGTGGAAGGTGGTGATGTAGGAAGTAAACTGGGAGAGTATGGTGTCTCTTAAACCAGGAAAAAGCATTTCGAGAAGAAGCCATCCATAGTACACACACAGTCACAAAGTTAAATACAAAGAGGACCCAGTACTCACTGGATTGAGCAACATGAAGACTGTTGGTGACATCAACTAGAGCGGTTTCAATGGAGTTAACGGACCTGAACATCAGACTGCACTGGGCAGGTGGGCCAGTGAGAAGTGAAGGCTAAGAGTGCAGACAATTTCAGTTTTGATTGTGAAAGAAGAGACTGATTCAAAGATACGTAGAGAAAGAGGTGGGGCAGAGGAGTTTTTCTTTTTCCCTCCCTTCCTTCCTCTCTCTCTTCCTCCCTTCCTAAAATAACCACACGTAAAGGCTGAAAAGAGAAAATAATGGAGAATAACTTGGTGGAGTGAGGTCTTTGAAAGAATAAAAAAGAGTAGAATCTGGAAAGCAGGAGGAGACATCCTTTCCCCTGGGAATTGAGGGACAGGAGGAGGAAAGATGCTGATGGGAGCAACGGTGGGATGCGGAGCAGCAGTAGACAATTAAAAGTTGCAAGAATCTCCTACCTAATGCCTAAGGCCAGGTAAATCTCAGGCAAGATTCACTGCAAAGATAAGAGGCCTCCAGAGATAGGAACATGTACTTTAGGTTAGGTTACTTAACAATTGGTAACAGTGAATGGGAACTTCGAGAGAGGAGAAGGTGGGTTATAGTTTGATTAATAAATTTACTTAACAGAGGGACATATAAAATTTGTCCAACTAGGCAGAAATACTTGGGTAACACAATGATTGGCACATTTTTAAATAAACATTTCCATTTATAACTCCAAGTATGGGGTAAAAAACCTGGAAATGTAGATACTGCCAAATCAACAAGTTCAGTAACCAAAGAGGACATCCACACACGTACATCTGAACTGAAGAGGTGAGGAATTCAGCGAGACCAGGTTCCTGCACTGCAAGGCGCAGCCCAGTGACCTAACCTCAGGCAAGCGGTTTCCCCTTGCTGTGTCCCAAGTTGTCCTTCTTTTTTTTTTTTTTTTTTTTTAAGAAAAGTACTATCTATTTTCTTTCAACTCCTCAGGGATACTGTGGAGATGAATACAGCGTATATTTAAAGCTTCTGGGCAACTTAGCAAAGCACCTGAGAACATCAAAGGCCTGCACTGAACAGGAAGGATCTCTGGGCACAAGCTACCCCGGGCCACACACCGGTAGGCTCCCTTCACACTCAGGAAGATAAAGGTACAGATGTGCATAGGGTCATTTCAGGAGCATTTCTCTCACCTGAATCATTTGTCCCAGTATGCATGACTGAAACCTACCCTAATTAGAAGAAAGATAACATCACGCTGTCTGAACATGCTTGAAGCCCCGTGACTCCCTTCTTACTTCTCACTGTGCGAAAAGGCACATTAATTCTTTGCTTACCCAAAATGTAAGCCCTTTATTGACCGAGCGTCAGCTCAATAAACGCAGAGTCTTCCTATTTGTCTGCCCCTCTGTTAATTCTTGGAGATGGTAGGATCCTAGAGCCTGGGAACCATGTCAATCACTGTGCCCTGCACATGTTAAGTACTCAACACAATGTTTGCTGCTGACAGTGCTTGCCTGCCTTGCTCTGCCACAGAACATGTGAGCATGTGCTCCATAAAAGCAGCAATAACTGCAGGCCAGGAGATGCAGGACAGCTTAGTCATTTTCATTTAATTTCTTATTAAGGTGAAATCCACATTACAAAAAATTAACATTTTTAAATGAACAAATCAGTAGCATTTAGTGCATTCACAATGTTGTACAAGCACCACCTCTACCTAGTTCTAAAACATTTTCATCACCCCAGAAAGACACCCTGTACCCATTAAGCAGTTGCTCCTGATTCCTCCTTCCCACAACTCCTGGCAACCACTAATCTGAGTTCTATCTCTGTAGATTTATCTATTTTGAACATTTCATATAAATGGAATCATACAATATGTGGGCTTTTGTGTCTGGCTTCTTTTATTTAGCATAATGTTTTTGAGATTCATCCATGTTATAGCATGCATCAGCACTTCTTCCTTTTCATGGCTGAAAAATATTCCATTTTATGGATATAACACAACTGATTTACCCATTCATCCATTAATGAACACCTGGGATATTTCTATCTTTTGGGAATAGTGCTGCTACGAACATATGTGTAAATATATTTGTTAAGTATTGTTTTTCAGTTCTTTTGGGTATATACCTAGGAGTGGAATCACTTAGTCACATGATAATTCTATGTTTAATTTTTTTAGAGGAACTGTTTTCCACAGTGGCTTCACCAGTTTGCATTCCTACCAGGAAATGTACAAGGGTTCTAATTTCTCCATATCCTCACCAACACTTGTGATTTTCCATTGTTTTGATTATAGCCATCCTAGCGAATGTTAAGTGGTACCCCACCATGGTTTTGATTTGCATTTCCCTAATGACTAGTGATGTTGAGCATCTTTTCATGTGTTCATTGGCCATCTGTATAACTTCCCTGTAGAAATGTCTATTCAAGCCCTTGGCCCATTTTTTTTTTTTTTTTTTTTTTTTTTGCGGTACGCGGGCCTCTCACGCTGCGGCCTCTCCCGTTGCGGAGCACAGGCTTCGGACGCGCAGGCTCAGCGGCCATGGCTTATGGGCCCAGCCGCTCCGCCGCATGTGGGATCTTCCCAGACCGGGGCACGAACCCGCGTCCCCTGCATCGGCAGGTGGACTCTCAACCACTGCGCTACCAGGGAAGCCCTGCACATTTTTTAATTGGATTGTTTGTCTTTTAGTCATTTTTACGCAAGGCACTCCAATACTTGTCTCTAAACATACTGCTTTAAGCAGACAAGACGCAAAATGAGACATTAGCAGTGTAGTAGTTAAGAGGTTATGTTCTGAAATTGGATTGCTTGGGTTCACTCTGCAACTTCCTACCTATGTGACCTTGATAAAGCTACCTCTCTGAGCCACAGATTCTCATCTGTAAAATGGAGACAGTAATATTAAACATCATGGATGTGTGGTGAGCAGTAAATAATGGAATCAATGTAATATGCTTAACAATAGTGTCCAACACAAAGTAAGAACAAAATGTGTCAATAATCAATATAGTTTGTAGGGATAGCACCTCCATGTAATTACATATGTATTCCCATAGAGTTGGGGGAAATGCATGAACCTCTTCCACATTCAGCCATGCGAGGGGAAGATGAACTCCAGGGAGGAAGTCGCAGTATTTTCCCTCCATGTTAAGTATAAAATAGTCTCAAAATAATGAAAAGTGTTAGACAAAATATTGTTCTTTACACCTTTTTAACAACATAGGAAAAGCATTCTTACACTGTGGCACAGAAGGCAGAACCCACATCTGTGAAGACAGTTTAGTGACACAAACAGTAAACAAGGACCAAACCTTCTGTCCCATCATACATTCCTTAGAACAGAAAAAAGATGGAGAAAGTTTGCAGGCTGCTGTATTTTACAACTCTGATTTCTTTGAAATGTCTATCCATCACTGTGAGCGAGAACAATAAACCATCATATACGGTTGAGAAGCATCAAGACTCTCTCCTTTCCATACAAAGAAAAACGTCATCGCACCCAGAGGAATCATGTCAAGCAATGCACCTGCTCACATCCAAAAGTCGTATGCGTCTTTCTGCCAAGTCTATGTTACTGCTATTATGCTTTGCACATCTTTAGAAAGGAGCATTCAGTATAACATGTGACACCAATCCAAAGTCAATGTACAGGGCTTCCCTGGTGGCACAGTGGATAAGAATCTGCCTGCCAATGCGGGGGACATGGGTTCGAGCCCTGGTCGGGGAAGATCCCACATGCTGTGGAGCAACTAAGCCCGTGCGCCCCAACTACTGAGCCTGCGCTCTAGAGCCTGCAAACCATAACTACTGAAGCCCGCGTGCCTAAAGCCCGTGCTCCACAAGAGAAGCCACTGCAATGAGAAGCCCACACACCGCAACCAAGAGTAGCCTCCACTCGCCGCAATTAGAGAAAGCCCACGCACAGCAACGAAGACCCAACACAGCCAAAAAAAAAAAAAAAAAAATTCAAAGTCAATGTACAAAGGCCTCTATGCTCCAATTGTATCCTAGATTTGATAAATAACGGTTCTTCCAGGATAGGGGTTCAATATCACCTACTACATACTCTGGTCCAATTTCAACTTGTAATATACAATTTCTTTGTTTTTATTTTTGAAATTTATTTATTTATTTTTATATCTTTATTGGAGTATAATTGCTTTACAGTGGTGTGTTAGTTTCTGCTTTATAACAAAGTGAATCAGTTATACATATACATATGTTCCCATATCTCTTCCCTCTTGCGTCTCCCTCCCTCCCACCCTCCCTATCCCACCCCTCTAGGTGGTCACAAAGCACCGAGCTGATCTCCCTGTGCTATGCAATTTCATACCTGTAATTTTTCCTATCATTTTACATTGCTTTAGTACGGAATGGAGTCCTGACTTCACCTGAATTCTTTAGGGAGCCCAGGTTTTCTAAAAGCTTATGTATGTCCTTCCCCACATCCCCTGCACCAGCAAATTAAAACCTTGACCTACTAATTAACTTGGATTTCAATCCATGAACCCTGCAAAGGACAGATGCCAAGGAATTAGAGTCATGGGAAAGTTCATATTTATTCACAATACTAGACAAATGAATAGGAAGGAAAGAGTGGTCAGAAATTAGTAACTCAAGAGGAAAAATGCCAAAATTAATTTACCAAGTAGAGAGAAGAGAAATTAGTGAAAGTCTGCAAAAAACTTTCTTTCTTTGAAAAACCTCTAGCAATATGACATATGAAATGGGCAAGCTTAATAAGTGAAACTACTCTAAAAAATTATGTTCCAGGAAAAGCAAATAAATAACAATAAGTCCTGGATTAGACAACAAAATATTCTTGCCTGTCCCAGATCACAGTTTAAAAAAAACAGAATAGTACAATGCACAGTACTGGGAGTCCCAGGTTTGAGCTCCAGCTCTAAAGATATGACAGGTTACTTAAGGTCTAAAATGTACCTAGTAAGCTCATTTTTCACAGATTATTGAAATGATTTTGATTTTCAAGTTTGATGACAACCAGAATTTGTTGCAGCTTGATTCTGGGTACTGCATTTTGTTTGTTTTCTAACCATTATAGAAGATATAGAAATCACAGAATAATATAAAGAAGAAAAAAGAGAATCTATATATACTACATATTATAATATATAGTATATATACTTTATCTTTTCCCTCTAATGCTATTTTTAATTGAGTTATAATCCACAAACAGTAACATGTATAGATTTAGATATAATTTGACTAGATTTGAATACTGATAGGTATTCATGTAAGCTACACTCCCATCAGTACATAAAGTATTTTCATGACCACAGAAAGTGTTATAATATTTTAATTTATAATACTATAATATGCCTAATTTTAAAATTAGCGGAGAACCATGGTGTAGCAATCAGAGAAAACCACATTTCAGTTTATTAGGTATTTACAACTTAAGAAAAGGAATATTTTGGGTATATTTCCTAATTATCAAAGGCGATGATTAATTATTTTGTGCCATCCTAAATTAAGAATTTAGGGGGGCTTCCCTGGTGGCGCAGTGGTTGAGAGTCCACCTGCCGATGCAGGGGATACGGGTTCGTGCCCCGGGCCGGGAAGATCCCATATGCCGCGGAGCGGCTGGGCCTGTGAGCCATGGCCGCTGAGCCTGCACGTCCGGAGCCTGTGCTCCGCAACGGGAGAGGCCACAACAGTGAGAGGCCCGCGTACCGCAAAAAAAAATAAAAAATAAAAAAGAATTTAGGGCTTCCCTGGTGGCTCAGTGGTTGAGAGTCTGCCTGCTAATGCAGGGGACACGGGTTTGAGCCCTGGTATGGGAAGGTCCCACATGCTGCGGAGCAACCGGGCCCGTGAGCCACAACTACTGAGCCTGCGCGTCTGGAGCCTGTGCTCCGCAACAAGAGAGGCCGCGATAGTGAGAGGCCCGCGCACCGCGATGAAGAGTGGCCTCCGTTTGCCACAACTAGAGAAAGCCCTCACACAGAAATGAAGACCCAACACAGACAAGAATAAATAAATAAATTTAAAGGAAAATTTCAAAAAAAAAAAAAAAAGAATTTACATACTATGATTTCCTCCCTCTCAGAAATACCTCTGATAACAAAATATCAGAATGATGTTATATATATATATGTCATTCAACTAATATTGCACCATGGTTAGTTTCCCATGTTATTAACTAAGCTTAATGGTTTAAGTAACTTCTTTTTAGTTTTATTTATAATTCATTTAATCACTTCCACATTGCTGGACTTTTTCTTGTTTTGCCATTAAAAAAAAAAAGTACAATTACTAGTTGCATCAAATAGGATCATTATGAATTAATAATTTTAGACTCAATAAATATTTCTAAATTTGCTTTCTACCAATTATAAACCAATGTACAGAATAATAGTAGTAATATGGAAGCGACTGCCTTACTAAGCTCTTGCTAACATTTCAGCATTAACATTTCTTGTTAATTTCTGCCAAATGGTATCTCGCTGTTTGCCTTTCTTTGACTATTAATAAGATTAATTTTTTTCACATCTTCATAGGCTAATTTTTTTGTGGATTCTCTGTACAGTACAGTATCTTGTCTATTCATTCTTCCACGTGAACACTAAATAATCATCTGGAAAAATGTCTCAAAAACGTTTAGTTTGGAAAGACTACCAACTTTATAATGCTTCGGCCTTCATTTACGAACATGTTATGTTTCTCTAATTAATCTCCTTCTATCATTTCTTAAAGTTTGCAGATTTCTTTATATTTTCCTTGTGGTACTTGTGGCCTCTAACGAGCTTATTGAACGACTTCTCAGAGTTTTTTTGTAAGCAAAGTATATAGTATTTTCCATATCACCCTCCAATCTTGTTTCTTTAAACCAGAAAATTTTTATGGTTGTGACATGAGAATGACTATTTTTAAATTATGAATTTCTGAGTACAATTTTGCCTGTTTTCTATAAGGGTTATGATTCTCTATTCTTATTTTCCAAAAACTTTTGATTTCCACTTTGGTCCAATAGTTACATTTTCTTAGTTCCCAAGCAATGGGTGTGGTTGAACTAACGTTTAATGTTACCTTTGTTGAAAGAACAATCAATTTTAATAAATGTTTCAAGGATAACTGAATAAACAGTATATTTCCTTTTTTTGGGAATATAGTTGACAAACAATATTATGTTAGTTTCAGGTGTACTAAGTAATGATTTGACATTTGCATACCTTAATGTGACATTGCATAAATCTAGTAGCCATCTGTCCCCATACAAAGTTATTACCATATTACTGACCATATTCCTTATGCTGGATATTACAACCCCGTGGCTTATTTACTATATAACTGGGGGGGTGTGCCTCTTAAATCCTTTCAAGGATTTCACCCAACCCCCCAACTCCCTCCCTCCTGGCAGCCACCCAGATTTATTTCCTTTATGAAAGATATAAAGTTTATTTCATTTAATTCTTTTTATCTTGAATTCTATTTATATGACATTGATATTGTACTCCCTTTCTTTTAGTTTAATGTACCTGATTCACCTTGCCTATCATTTTACTTTAATCACAAATTTTGGGGGGGAGGGGGGGTGTAGGCACCTGTAAATATCTTAAACTTTAGAGTATTTTTTAATTAATAGCAGATCTATTCTAGGAGCTAAAAGAACACCTGCAAAGAACAGAGCCTCAACAACTATTAAGTTATTAATTTTAATACATCTATTTTTTCCCATCATGCTTTCCTCTGGTAAGTACCTAATAAACTGAAATGAGGTTTTCTCTGATCACTACTCCAGGGTTCTCTGCTAATTTTAAAATAGGAATACTATAATTTTACAAATTAAAATATTATAATACTTTCTATGCTCAAGGAAATGCTTTATGTACTGATGGGAGTGTGAGTTATATGAATACCTACACATCAATATTCAAATCTCATCAAATTATATCTAAATCTATATACCTTATTGTTTGTGAATTATAACTCAATTTAAAAAAAAGAGTATGGGAAAAAATATGAGTATGATTCAAGGAGTCATATAACCAGTGTAGAAGAGACACTGGTGATACAGACATAAACATCAATTTTATTTATAAAATCGTATTTGAGTAAAAAATACCATGTCATGGTATTTTGTGACAGGAAAACTATCCCTTTGTTGCACCAAAACTTGAAGTTAGGTTTCAAGATGAATTATGATAATAAAATTAGTATTTTTGACTGACACATGACAGTATCACAAACAAAATTAAAAGCATCCATTAGAGAAGTTTATGAATCAAGCAAAATAATTGCTTTGGTCTTTGAGATTTAGAAGAACAATTATTCATGTATTAAAAAAAAAAGGTTAGTTTTTTTTTAAGTAACCTTTACACTGTAGACTTACCCTAAACTCTAAAATTCCTTCACTACCTAAAGATTAATACGCTATAAATATTCACAACTACCTACTTAAGTTGAACCACACTTTCCATCACAGATCCAGAAGTACTTCATAAACCATCCAGGAAGACAGGGCATTACAGCATGAGCATTCATTCAATTTGTGGAAATAAAGTATCCTTCAGTCCCTTACAATTTTGCTGAATAACAATTGCTAAGGGAAGTTTCAAATATTTGTTGGAGATACTCCTGGAAAATAGAGGGCAATTTACTGGTGTGTGTGATTGTCAAGTGGGAGAATATGTCAATCACATAATTACCAACTATTCATTGAGGAAGGCTTTTAAATACATTGCAAATGAAACGTGTAAATTAGCCACAAATTCCAAATGTATTATACTGTATAAAACACAGAATAGAAACCTTTTTCAAATATGTAATTTATTCAAAGGAGTTTCCATCTTAAATACATTCTCCGTGAAAAGCAGTCTACATTGACCCAAGTTACTACATCTTCCATGATCCTTTTAGAATAGATATTTATTCAAAAGCAGCACGATAATGGGAAACAAGTCTTCCAGTCTAAGCTAATGTTAGGCAAAGACACTAAGGAGATCATTTTTTATTCCACTCCAGTACCCTTTCCTTTCAATTGCCTCCTCCAGGACCCTGCACAACCTCCATTACCAGTAACCACAAAATAATTCTTATCTTTTACATGACCCTTAGTCTCAGAAACAAAGTGCAGAGTTGCAAAATTGGAGATCAGTAAACAAAATGAGCCTCCCTCAACCACACTGATGAGTGCCAGTGTATAAAAGTCATTCCTAATTCCTCCCACTGCTATCCAGATCCAAAAAGGGAATCAAAATTTGGGGCCATATTTGGCTTTTCAGAGCCCTTGGCAGAAAGAGAAAACATTATTAAAAAAAAAGAAAAAGCAGCATTTAAAACTGAACTGGGGACTTCCCTGGTGGCGCAGTGGTTAAGAATCCGTCTGCCAATGCAGGGGACATGGGTTCGAGCCCTGGTCCAGGAAGATGCCACATGCTGCGGAGCAACTAAGCCCATGCACCACAACTACTGAGCCTGCACTCTGGAGCCCACACGTCACAACTACTGAGCCCGCACGCCTACAGCCTGTGCTCCGCAACAAGAGAACCACCGCAATGAGAAGCCTGCGCACCACAACAAAGAGTAGCCCCAGCTTGCCGCAACTAGAGAAAGCCCACACACAGCAATGAAGACCCAATGCAGCCAAAAAATAAATAAATTTATAAAAAAACAGAACAAACAAAAAAAACTGAACTGATACTGTAACCAAAAAGTAATTTTTTGTTATTTAAAGCAGAAATTACATACATGGTCCAAAATCAGCAACAGGAAAACATTTTCAAAGCAATGAGAATAACATTTATATTGGGCTTTTGTCAATGATGCTGGTAAATGCTGGCTCTTCCCCTTAAGTGGTGAGGTTAGCCACTCTTGAGCTAAAAGAACACACAACATGGACTTGCCATATCGCACAGGGAACAACTATATTCAGTATCTTGTAATAACCTATAATGGAAAAGAATCTGAAAAAAAATGTGTATGTGTGCATATACATGTGTGTGTGCATACATATATATAACTGAATCACTTTGCTGTACACCTGAAACTAACACAACATTATAAATTAACTATACTTCAAGCTAAAAACAGAAAAAAAAGAACACACACATAACAGACGAACATAAGGTATGAATCCCCAAATTACATATTTTAACCAAAATTGGTGGAAATACATAATATTTCTATTTAAATATAAAGTAAAAGGAAGAGAAGTTTTGAAATTTTTGTCAGGCTTATGCTTCGCATATTGTAGGAACCGCTGTGATTCATATTTGGCCTGAGGGTACAAAGATCTCTGCTTATATCCATGACTTAGTCAAATCTTTCATAACATCAGATATACCTATTTATGATATTAAGATATTAAGATCAGTGCTTTCTTAAATTAGATCCCATTGCTTACAATCCTTATATCATTTAAGAGTCTGTAAACTTCAAAAAGAACAAGAACAAAAATGATAACAATTCATTATTATCATTATTATCAAAGGCAGAGTTGTGCCCAGAGGCATGGTGTCAGTTTTCTAAATAAATTCTAGACTTATTAGTAGTCTATTGAATAAATAAAAGCAATTCATAATCCCAACTACTAACGACAGACTAAAATGATCTTCCCAAACCTTGCTGAGTTTTAACTGCCCACACACTACTCACCAAATGAGGTTAAAAGCAGCTAAAAAAGATAGCTAGTGGGAAGCAGCCACATAGCACAGGGAGATCAGCTGAGTGCTTTGTGACCACCTAGAAGGGTGGGATAGGAGGGTGGGAGGGAGATGCAAGAGGGAGGGGATATGGGGATATATGTATACGTATAGCTGATTCACTGTGTTATACAGCAGAAACTAACACACCATTGTAAAGCATTTATACTCCAATAAATATGTGAAAAAAAAAGCAGCTACAGACCATCTAGTACTAGCTCTGTTCGCCATTACTACTCTTTGAATTTACAACTTCAGTACTGCCATTAAGAATTTCTAAATACTAGACATGATAATGCCAGGCTAGACGCTATATTGAGCAAGAAAAGTATGTTCACTCTTTAGTGGAGCTCAAAGGCACAACGTAAAATCAAGAGACCACTCAGGAGAAGAATAAACATTTTCATGGCAGAAGCGCATTGAATAATAGGTAAGGAGTGCACATGGAATTGCCGAAAATTAGATTCTGAAAAGGCTGTGAGTTGCATTCCAAGCAAAGTCTAGCACACAAAATGTCTTGTGACCAGACTGGTGTCCAGTCCTACTTGAAATATGGGGGGACAAAAAAGAGATAAGAAAAATATGTAGGGCCATGAGGAGAAAGTAGATGATGATAAATGCGGAGGAAAGTTGCTATTTCTAAGGATTTAGATTAAAATGGGGCAATTCAGAAATCAATCTCTCCAATTACATCCATCTCATCCAGACAAATTTTCTACACTTTCAACCTAGCAAGTCTCCCAGACCTGACACCAGGCTTCAGGGAGGGAGCACCCTCTTGTTTCCTGCTTTCAAAAGGGGTGTTACCTCCACTTGGTGATGTTTATAAAAATGGCAGCAGTTTCCTATTTGAATGTTAATTACTGTTATGACACACAAGATAATTTAACTTGCTTCAGTAATTTATTCTTCCTTGTAATTAGATGTAGTAATTGGAAAATCTTCCAGAGTGTAACAACAGTTCCAAAGGTGAAATGGCAGGGGGAGGGAGCTTTCCCATAGGATCTCAACTATAAATCTGAAGCTGGCTGTTCAATGAGCAGTCACTGGATGAACCAGGCCAGGAATCAGAGAGGGTCCTTCTGCAATCAAGCAGGAGGCACCCACAACCTTTAGGAACTGGATGATGCAAGAGGAAGGCAAAGCCCCAGCAGATGGTTAGAGCTACCCTGTGAAGAATATTAACGACTAAACTTGAACGAGTCCAGGCATGATACCACGCAGTGCCTTTTTAAACCCTCTGGTCTGGGAGCTATTCACATTCAGCTCAGAGATTCTGTAGAATGAGTACAGGCCAAAAATACCACTGGGGTGTGATGGGCTCTATTCGTTTTACTTGATTTACAGAAGTATTTTAGCGCTTACCACATCATACATGCTCAATAAATATTTACTGAAATAAGCAACAGATTGGATAAATGAATGGGTACATGCATGGCTTAGAAATAATTATAGCCAATACTTATTCAATACATAGAACATACCAGGTAACATGTTAAGCACTTTATGTCTCTTTTCCTCCTCTCCCAATTTCCTTCTCATTGTACCCAAAGCTTTACTACATATCTTGACCTAAAATTCTTTTTTTTGTTTGTTTGGTTTTTGTCTTGTCTTGTTTTGTTTTGTTTGGCTGTGCTGCGCTGCGTGGGCATGCGGAATCTTAGTTCCCCGACCAGGGATTGAACCCGTACCCCCTGCAGTGGAAGCACGGAGTCTTAACCACTGGACCGCCAGGGAAGTCCCTGACCTCAAATTCTTTTTTAACAATATTCTATGACAGATTACTTCAAACATATACATAATTAGAGAGAATAACCCATGTACTCATCTTCCAGCTTTAATAATATTGACCAATCTTTCTTCATTTATACCCTGTATTATTAGCCTTCCTGTATTATTTTGAAGCAAATCCCAAATATCATATCATCTGTCAATAGTTATAGGGTTCATTTTTTTTTTTACTTTTTTTTATTAGTTTCTGCTTTATAACAAAGTGAATCAGTCATACATATACATCTGTTCCCACATCCCTTCCCTCATGCATCTCCCTCCCTCCCACCCTCCCCATCCCACCCCTCCAGGCGGTCACAAAGCACCGAGCTGATCTCCCTGTGCTATGCGGCTGCTTCCCATTATCTACCTACCTTACGTTTGGTACTGTATATATGTCCATGCCTCTCTTTTGCTTTGTCACAGCTTACCCTTCCCCCTCCCCATATCCTCAAGTCCATTCTCAAGTAGGTCTGTGTCTTTATTCCCGTTTTACCCCTAGGTTCTTCATGACATTTTTTTTTAATTCCATATATATGTGTTAGCATACAGTATTTGTCTTTCTCTTTCTGACTTACTTCACTCTGTATGACAGATTCTAGGTCTATCCACCTCATTACAAATAGCTCAGTTTCGTTTCTTTTTATGGCTGAGTAATATTCCATTGTATGCTTGCCACAACTAGAGAAAGCCTGCGTGCAGCAATGAAGACCCAATGCAGGGTTCATTTTTTAAAACTTTGATGTAATAATTCCTTAAGTATATTAACAAGAATTCCTTAATACCAGTTAGGCATTGTACCTTTTCCCCAACTGTATTATAATCTTTTACAGTTTGTATAAAATGACATCCAAGAAAGATCTAGACATTAGGATTAGTTGACATTCCCATAAATCCTTTTAATCTATAGATTTCCTCTCCATCTCTTTTTTAATTCTGTTGCATTTTTGCTGTTGTTGTTGTTAATGAAACAAAGTCATTTGTCCTGGAGAGCTGCCCAGTCTAGATTTTTTAAATCGTATTTCCATGTTATTTAATTCACTCTGTTCCCCTGCCCTCTGTATTTCCTGTTAATTGGTAGTCAGAGAAAGAGGTCAGATCCGATTACAGTTTGAAATTTTGGCAAGAACACTTTATAAGCTGTGTACTTCATTAGCTGAGATATAATCTTGGGTTGCCTTTCTTTGTGATGTCTATAGCAAGGGGTGCTCACCACTTGGATTCATCAACTCACTGGGGTTTGCAAAATAATGAATTCCAACTTTCTGAATCCTTCCTCTGTTGAGTGGGACTAAGCCTCTCTAAAGAGAGACTGTCTCATCAACTATTCGGTTAATACGAGGTACAATTTGTTAAGGAAAGCAAGTTACATACTTGATTCTTTCCGTTTATTTGTCAGTTTTCAAAATAAGGATCTGACTCCCTAATATCACTACAAAAAAAAAAAAAACCAATAAGGGTTTTATTTTTAACCCTGAAATTTCCTTGAGGGGAACATTCCCTGTAGCTGTGTCAGAAATCTAAAACTGTCCATTACCTAAGTATTTCTAGTGGTTGGAGTAGATAAAGATATAACCTGCTTTAGAACGGTCTGTTTCATTAGATCCTCTACAGCAAGCAGATCTTTTTTCTTAATTTGAACACCTCCAAGTAAGAAAGTTAAAAAATTCTGCGCCTTTATTTACGAATATTAAATATCTAACACCTTCCTCTCAAAGTCACGATGCAGACGCTTGCCACCTGATTATAGAACCCCAAAGGGCAGAAGAGAATAGGGAGCAATCGATATACAGTTGTCCCTGGTATCTGCGAGAGACTGCTTTCGGGACCCCCGTAGATACTAAAATCTGGGGATGCTTAAGAGTCCCTTATATAAAATGGTGTAGTATTTGCATAGAACTTACACACATCCTCCAGTATACTTTAAATCATCTCTAGATTACTTATAATACCTAAGACAATGTAAATGCTATGCAAATAGTTGCTGGCATGCGGAAAATTACACTTTTACTTTTTGGAACTTTCTGGAATTAAAAAAAAATTTTTTTTGATCCTCAGTTGAATTTGTGGACATGGAATCTGCAGATATGGAACCCATGGATAGGGAAGGCTGACTGCAGCTAGTTTCCAGCAAGAGATGCCTCCCTTTGCAAACATTCCTCAGAAGTGATATAAACAGAGTCTGTGATGTAAGGAGCCATAAAGAGACGTGATAAAAGCAACCAAATGCCACGCAAGGAACATATTCTACTATGGTATGTACATCACATGGGTTCTATTTTTTCCCTAGAGATAAAGTGATCACTTAAACTATGACAATTACTATCGTCTCTCTCCCCACAAGCATTTCCACACTTGAGAAGTGGTAGGAACTATGGGCCTACATGGTGTGCAAACAAATGCTCCTGTGAACAGAGGAGAACTCGTTCCTAGAGGTTCCATTCCACGCAGAGGAATAACTATGCAAAACAGAGCCTCAAGAGAGCAAGGCCGATGGAGGTTCACCGAGAGTACACTATAAACAATTAAAATACAGCTGACTGCAATGGAGGAAAATGTTTTTCCTGTATTCTTCTTACATCCCACCTTCAAACAGACAGCCTCCACTTCAGTGGAAAGGAGAGGTGTCCTTGAAATTATATGCCGATGTGATGTAAGCAGTCTCTCTACTTATAAAATTAATGAAAAGCATTTCAGACTATCAACTGACATTCTCTCCACCCCTCAAAGCTGATACTGCTCAGGAAAAGCAGTACATCTGACATCTTATTTGCCACACACAGGACTCAGTAAATTCAAGAAAATGTTCTGAATTATATCAATTCATGAATGGCACTATGGGCAACCAAAGATCCTCTCTACACACAAACACAGGAAATCTCAGTATTTCTGTTCCCAGGGGTTGAGATATTTTCTTAATTTGTATAATTTTATTTATAAGAGACAGAATTCAAGTTACAGTAAGTCCCCTACATACGAACAAGTTCCATTTTGAGAGTGCGTTTCGTAAGTCCAATTTGTTCATAAGTCCAACATAGTTAGCCTACGTACCCAACTAACATAATCAGCTATATAGTACTGTACTGTAACAGGTTTATAATACTTTTCACACAAATAATACATAAAAAACAAACGCAAAAAATAAAGAAAACATTTTAAATCTTACAGTACAATACCTTGAAAAGTACAGTAGTACAGTACAACAGCTGGTATACAGGGGCTGGCATCGAGTGAACAGGCAAGAAGAGTTACTGACTGGAGGAGGGAAGGGAGGTGAGAGATGGCAGAGATGAAGATCGTCAGCAATAGGAGACGGAGGGCAAGCTGCGATTTCACTCACACCTGACGTTGATGGCACAGGTTCTGGTTCCTTGCTGGATTCAATTCTATCTACGCTCTTGAAAAAATGATCCAGTGATGTCTGGGTAGGAGAGCGTTCACATCTTGGAAAGTTGGCAACTTGAAGGTTCGTATATAGGGGACTTACTGTACTGGATTATGAAACAAGGACATAGACTAAGGTGGTCTGGTTTGGGATCCATTCCCAACTATGAGTTTAAGAGGATGAAGGGCTATCTTTTTTTTTTTTTTTTTGCAGTACGCGGGCCTCTCACTGTTGTGGCCTCTCCCGTTGCGGAGCACAGGCTCCGGACGCGCAGGCTCAGCGGCCATGGCTCACGGGCCCAGCCGCTCCGCGGCATGTGGGATCCTCCCGTACTGGGGCATGAACCTGTGTCCCCTGCATCAGCAGGCGGACTCTCAATCACTGCGCCACCAGGGAAGCCCCAGGGCTCCTATCTTTGAGGTATAGTATTACTTCTGCTACCTGTGTGCCAAGCACCGGTTGTCTAAATAATATATCCTCCAGATACCCACACACAGCTGAAAGCAGAGAAGCCTCATAGAGAGAGCTGAAAAATTGGATTCTAGCACTAGCATATTATTTCCTAAATAAGTCACTTAGCCACCTTACACCTTCATTTCTCCACTTTACGGAGATAACTACTGATACGTTTGCTTATTTTGCAGGGGTATTTTTGAATAACAACAACAAAGAAAGGGCACAACTTTAACCTAATTATGAAGGAAACAGAAAGAAAACCTTGAACAAACAGTCTCAAATCCTGCCCTATTAATCCAATTAAAGAGAGAGAGAGATCAACTTCTAAGACTAGGAAGAACCCATTATCGGTGGCCATGGCCATAAACTGTCTTCTTATCAATTCCTTACTGAAATTAAAACCTCCTCACCATGGCTTTGCATCTCCTTCCTTCCTCCTTCTCCTACCACCACAGCCTTTCCCCAGGTACTCCTGCTATCTCTGGGACCCCATATCATTTCCATCTCCCCTATTTTAGCCCCTCAGCAATTATAACCTCCCTCCCACTGTCACCCATCAGAGTGAGCTGAAAAGAATCTGAACATTCTAATCAAGCTCACGCACAGTAAAAATGGAAAGGTAAAGCCTGAAGTGATGAAGGCACAGGCTCAGTGTCAGGTAGCTGATCATTTGCAAAGCTGGGTCCTCATCCAGAGATCTGCCTCCTGGTATAAGTGCTCTTTCCACTGCACCACACTACCTTCTACCTGGCACTATTGACTCTTACCCAAGAAAGGGATTTGAGGAATCAGTTGATGCATCCCATTGTTTTCTACCATAAGAAGGGCTTCAGTCACAATTAGAAAAGTAAGATAAAACTGATCACATCAATCAGATTAGAATCCTCTATCTAGAAGAATCCTCCAAAGTTCGGATTTCTTCACCCTTAATCCACCTCATCCAGGGAGTAAGATTTGAGGGCCGATTCCACAGTGACTCTCTCCCAATGGTTTTTTCCACTGTTCAACATGGCTGGAAGGATATCTACTACGGGTCAAACCTAAATCCTTCCTGAATGAAGAAACAGCCCTTCGAACTATATTCAATATCCTGTGATAAACAATAATGGAAAAGAATATTAAAAAAAGAATGTCTATATGTGTATAAGTGAGTCACTTTGCTGTACAGCAGAGATTGACACAACATTGTAAATCAACTATACTTCAATTAAAAAAGAAATTTTTTAAAAAAGAAGAAAGAAACAGCCCTTGATTCTTAAATGTGATATTGAAGCACAGTCACCATGAAAGGTTGAAAAGGCACTCAACGCAAGCCCCGAAGTGCAAGTGGGCATGATTAACAGAGAGAATACAAGGAACTTTTGTAACAACAATAGCTAAACTTCTCCACAGCCTTACCTTTAGCAGGTTAAATAATCTTAGTCCCTTTAACTTTATCAATCTTTTAGTGATATATTTGGCTTTCGTCTAAGGTCGCTTCAAATTGAATATGTTGCTTTTTGGAAGCTAGACTCTTGAACCAAGAACAGGTTAATATAAGGACCAAGGACATCCTTAATATCAGAGAAAAGCCATCAACAAAAGTATTAGAAAATTCGTATAAGTCCAGGGCAACTGATGGCACCTCCACGCAAAAGAGGCAGAATTCAAGACAACAGCACTTTTGGGATAGACTAACTTGTGAACTTAAGGAACAACCAGAAACTAAGGAGAAAACATTACATGAGCCTTAAAAATATTTCCAAGCACAAACTCAAATACAGTCATTCCATTCGATATTATTTAATCTGACAGCTCTAACCATGTAGCTAAATATGAGGTTAGCCTAAGAGATGAAAGCCAAAAATGTCCTAGCTAAATCCCTTAAATAGTTACAGAACAAAGTTAGGAAGCAGCAAGGTGAAGAAACTAGGGAAAATGCAAATAGAAATTCCATTTCCTACAAGGAAATAAACAAACAAACAAATAAATATATAAAATTCCTGATTGAGCTAGGGGAGTGTGTTCAGAAAAAAATAAAATAGTATGTATACTCCTGGTCTTGAGAATAATAAGTGTGCTAAATTGCAAGCATCAGGGAAGTGAAGTACTAGCTCAAAAGACTGTGAAAATTTAGCTTTCCAAACTGAATTTGAAAAGGAAACGGGTAAAAAAGGGTCAGTGCATCATAGGCAGGAAGGAATTTCTATTATTTAGCTGGCTGTTTCAAATTAATATCCTGGAACATTAGCAGGCTAAACAGCCCTATAAAAACAACAGAAAGAGAGAAGCAAATGGTGTAGAAACAACAGCATTTACACCTTAGTAATAGAAAGGTATTACTAGAAGGATTTACAAGATACGAACATGACATATATCAAAGTCCAAAAGGCGAGCTTTAATAAATGATGAGAAAAGGCATTAGGCATGGAAGTAAAGCCAGAGGACTTGAAATAACTCTATCTACACACATACTAGATTATTTTAAACCAAGTAAGCCACCCCCAGATCCATGAAAGATCATACTTTATTATTCTCTAAGAGGCAGTATTCCCACTGCATCAAACCAGTAAAGGCAGTTAGGTGGAAAAACTAAGAATGAGAAGAATATAAAACACTTGTCCTTGCCCAGATCCTGTTAAAAATGCTGAAAGAATCTGAAGAAATACCTTGACCCAAAGAGGTCCCAGCTTTTAAATTAAAAATGAAAGAAAAACAACTGCATTGCCGTTTTTTTTCTATTGGGAAATACTTGGAAGATAACAGTTGAAAAAACAGATGAGTAGTAATAGGTCAGAATGACTAACAGTTTTCAAGTCAGCACACACACTGGCAGCACCAAACTCATCAAGGCTTGGCTGATGTCCTCAACACTAACCTGGTCACCACTGAGGACAGTACTTCCTGTCATCTCCCAATCTGTACCTTAGATGTGTGATTTCTGCTTCTAAAAGTATCACACCTTGTGATGTTTGTTGCCTTGCAAAAGTCATATGTGGAAGCCTTGACTCCCAGTGTGGCTATATTTAGAGAAGGTGCCTCTAAGGAAGTAATTAAGGTTAAATGAGGTCATATGGATAGGGCCCTGATCCAATAAAATTAGTGTCCTTTTAAGAAGAGACAGCAGAGAGCCTGTCCTCTCTCACCACAAGTACACACAAAGGAAAGGCCATGTGAGGACACAGCAAGAAGGCAGCCATTTGCAAGCCACAAAGAGAGTCCTCAGCAAAAATCAAATCAGCCAGAACCTTGATCTTGGACATCTAGGCTCCAGAACATGAGAAAATTAATCTCTATTGTTTAAGCCACCCAGTCTGTGGTATTTTGTTGTAGCAACCTGAGTTAAGACACACCTATTCTATCGATGTTACTTAGTGACTTCCTAGAAAGCAGGAATGAAATCTTAAATTTATTTCTTATATTTCATTATGCAATGCTCTGTGAGGCTGAGTGCTTCAGAAATGCTTTTTTGAATATAATAATGGTTAAAAAATGCCACTGACTACAATAACACCCACAATTTTCCATAAGCACTGACAGTAATATAAGCCAAGATATCATTTTCACAAGCAAACAAATGTTTCTCCTACTAAAAACATTGTGGAACACTCACCCTTTATTCACTCACTACTGAAAACTGTCAATAGCAATTCAAGTACTATAATTCCTTGACAAGGAATATAAACAGCAAAATAAAGTATCTTCTGTAATGCTAATTTATATGCATGTGTGCTAAAAATAAAACAAAGAATTTCTGTTGCAGTTTTTACATAAGTAAGATACTTAAGTTCCTTGATTTTTATGCCAATTCACCTAGACATTATCAAACTTAGGACAGTGCACTTTGGGCTTACAGAACATGAAATCATAAAATCACAAAATCAGAGAATCATAGACTAGAGATCATATAGGTCAGCTTCATTTTTTTTTTAAATGAGAAAACCATACCTCAGTGACATGAGTGCCTTATTCAAGGTGACATAAATAGATCCTTTAATTCCCAGAATTGTGTTCTTCTACTATATTGTTAAGGAGTAATTTTTTAAAAGTTAAAATCATGAATCTTAAAAAAAAGTGTGAAAGATTTTATTTAATTCTTTAATTGGGGAACCAGTAAGATGTTATAACCTGTTCAAAAGAATCCAAAGAGCAAACAAATATATAAGCATCAGTAGTGCTAGAAAAAAAGGCAAGGAAAAACTGATCACTATACATAAGGGCAATAATCTATTGCATTTACTGATCACAATTAGCTTGTCATGGACAAGATCATTTGCTTTACTATCTGAATTCTACAATATGCAGAGTTATAAAACAGCCCAAAGACAATGAAAGGCAGAGAGAACTAGGTGAGCTAGACAGAACACACACTAAATTTTTTATAATTTCAAAGTCTTTCACAATTTTTCCTCACAGTCTCTTACCATCTATAAATATTATAAAACTAGAGAACAGCATGGTGGTTATGCCAAGAGACAGAATTCTTGTTCAGCTGTTTAGTCAAAAAAAGGTCCACGTTCATTTCACGTCAGCACAAAGACTTAGAGACAACAACATCTCTACCAGGTTGGCCCAGCATTGTCCACGCTCAGAACTCCTCCCCACAATGATCCCTGTTAATACAGGCAATAATTCCATGAGGGCAACAGATTCAGAACAGAAGTTCCTTACCCAAGTAATGGTAAGGCCTGTATGTAAACTCAGGTCTTCTGCTTCCGAGTCCCACTCTCTTTCCACAACATCACAGGTCTCCAAAGCCCCTTAAAGTCTATGAAAAGGAGGTCTAGGAGAACAAATTTTTATTGTTCTTCAGATAAAATATAAAATGAGAAAAGACATGAGAAGAAATAATCTGCTACACAAACATACAAAGAATGTATAATAGGATAAATAAACAAGTGACATGCTGATCAAGTTTAACTGTGACCCCAATTCCACAGCTCTGGTCAGAAAATCTACATTTAAGAAAGGGGAAATAAATGGGGATGAAGAGTAGAAAAAGTATAACATGAGGACTCAAAAGTGCAGTGAGGAACAATGAGAAACAATAGGTATTGTCCTTGTGTGTTGTATCTAGGCAAAGAATCACAGGACATGGACAGGAGAAGAATGGGAATCAAGGGATAATTTCTTTTTTTAATTTGGCACAATTTTTTTTTCAAAGTACTCAAGAGGATCACTGCAGAAAACATTCAGAAGACCAACAATAACATAAGTAACTGAAGAGATTTTTCAATAGCTCCACTGTGAAAAAATCAAACACATCTTAAAATTGCTAGCTTTGAAATCTTTAAATATCTTAATTAAAAGGTTTCTGGATTCAGTTCATTCTTAAGCAGTACTGATGCTCTAAAGGCACTACCAAATTTCTATCTATTTTTCTTGAAACAAACATGCTTACATTCATTGTTTGAATAGCAAACTATGAATTAAAAGAAAAAAAAGCAAGCAAGCAAACAAACAAAACACCATAATGGAACCCATTCCCTGGAGATAATAATAGTGCAAAGTCAAAGGGGAAAAAATGAAAGAATATTCAATTAAGTATTAATCTCACTGAAGACCTATTGATAGAAATATTGCTGGTAAGTCTTCTTAAAAAGTCTTTCGCACACATTCCTCACATGCACTAAGGATGGACATGGTAAAAATCATCTAGTAGACCTCAGAGTTCAGTCGTAAACCTTTAACTCATTTCAATATTTTTAAGAATGTTTAATAAATAATAATTTATTCATTTACAATGAAAAGATAATGAGTGAAAGGTTCAGATAGTCATCTTCTGACCAGCTTGTTCTCTCCCTGCGTTAGAAGCCAAATTACAATCGGAATATTGTTTTGTCTGACACTATAGCGAGAGCAGTAAGTTGCATACATAAAACGTTGAATAAGAGGCTATTCATTCATTCAGCAGGTGCCTGCCTAGCAGTGAACAAGAGAGCAGAGTCCTGGCCTTGTGGAGCTTACAATCTCTGGACTGAACTGCACAAAGAGGGTCTACTTTGCACTGGATCTGTGCAGCATGATACTAATTCCAGCTTTCCTTGGACTGGATTACACCCAAAGGAACACTGTGAATATTCACCTCACTGACTTTTTTAAATAACAAAATTTGTCATTTTAACCATTCCTAAGTGTTTAATTCAGTGGCATTACCACTATTTCCAAGACTTTTTTATCACCCCAGATGGAAACTCTGCAATAATTCTGCTTTTTTAAAGGGCCACAGGTTACTAACATTTCTGGTTGACATATTTCTTGTAAAGATATCTATCTTATTAGTTAGATTATAGGACTGCCTAAAATCTGTCCCTTTAGCCTATGTGATACTTCAGCCATTGTGCTTTGATTTTATAATCATTCTCCAGAAGCAAACATAAATTTCTGGGGAAGAGAGGCATCTCATTGCCATGCCGTTTCCCCACCCAGACACTGCAGAGATGCACTTTCTTGTGTGGTGTACACTATCTTACCCAAGTCTTACCAATATCTACAGAGACATTATTATCACATTTTCACGGATAAGGAAGCTGAGGCTCAAAGGAATGAAAAAATTTTCTCAAGGCTACTCAGCTAGTAAGGGAAAAATTCAAGAATCAATACCAGTTATTCTATATTGGAGCAATGATGAAAGAAAGCAAAGCGGAGCAGAAAGAGAAGGAAGAAGGGAGGAAGCGATGGAGAGACGAAAAAAGGAGGGAGGGAAGACATATGGTTGGTTTGGGTATAGAGTTACCATTAATAATAAATATTCGCTAAACCCTGATTCTAAATCTGAATGCTGTATTATATCTGTTATTAAAATACATATTCATACAAGAAGAGACACATAAGAAAAAACAGGAAAGATGAAAATGATTTTTCCAAAGATACAGGAGAGGCTAAGGAAGGATTTTAAATGGATATGCTTTGGGAGATATTCCCAACTACCTCCTTATAAATGGGTCACCTCAATCACTTAGGGTGGCTGTCTTTTTCTAACAGCTGCCAAATATTTCAAGGGCAAAATAAAGAAAAAGAGCCTGATGTACCCTCACAGTTTACTGTTGTTTGTATCATGGTAGCACTCTGGTTTTAAGACAAATTGCAAACTCCATCACACACTGCTTTAAAGACCAAATGACTAGAATAAAAACTCTCAGGAACAGCAAAGGCAAGATACTGCCAACTTTGTGTGCTTAAGGGAGAGGCAAATATCGCTGAAATAATTTAGAAAAAAAAAAAGAACTGAGAAATAAGAGGAAACATGGAGACAAATTTAAAGTCAGGATGTTGTTTTTTGTGGAGCCTAATTTATTTCAAGAAATCTAGATTATTAAATTCAACTATCTCATCTGAGTAATGGTCTCAAATGGGAAGTAACACAAATTAGTCCTTAAATGCATAAGCTCTGGAGTCCAAAAGACCTGATTTCAAGACTCAGCTCTACCACATACTAAGTGTGACATCTTGGCCAACTTACATAACCTCTATGACTCTATTTCCTCAAAATTATACCTCATAAGGTCGATGTGAGGATTAAGTATCAATAAAATGGTGCATATAAAGCACCACACAGAGCCTGCCACACGTTAAGGCTTAATATAAGTTTTAAGAAGAGTGGAAAGAGGGGAGGAGCAGCTGAAGAACAGAATGAGTTTCAGGTCTGAAAGCACAGTGATTTAAATTAATAGTCAATAAGACTAAGTAAAATATATCAAATCTTCCTCTGTCCTACAGGAAAAAAAAAAAGACAACAGCAAAATAATAATAATAGAAGACAGTCAGGGTCATGATTTTCAATTTGTTCTCCTTCCATTATTTTTCTCTACTCTTTTTTTTTTTTTTTTGGTTTACAAGGGTCCAAGGTCAAAGTAGAACAAAAGGAGGAAAGCAAGAGAACACAGAAGGTAGGAACTAGAAAAAACAGTATCAGAAAAGTGCACCAACATTTGCCTCATAATATTAGAAAAGATCACTAGGCAACATTCAAAAGGCAAGCTCCAAATACTGGGTGACACTAGGTTTGAGTCATCATTCTACAAACATATGCTGAATACCCTGAACCAGTTCAGACAGAAATTGTGAGGAAGGGGGAGAAAGCACATGCCATAGTTCATTCTGGATGCCACTGTTTTGCACACAAGAGTTGTGATTTTAAGATCTCTTGTTCTGGATCATTCATGATCCATCCTCATTTGCTACACCCACAAATAGTGGTTCTGCCTAGAACCATCACCGCAAATTAGAGTGAAAAAATGCCAGAGCACTAGGCTAGTGGATAAAAAATTCAACATCTTTCCTTATGATTAAGGGAAGGCCTTAACAAGTTATATCAGTTTGGGTGGCCTTAACAAGTTACATAAGCTTTTTGTTTCTACAGAAGGACTAGCATTTTTAGAACATCTTGAGGCACAAAAATCAGTTATATCTTTAAAGGGGAAGACTATTTTAAACACATATTTATTAAACGTGAATACCAGGGGAGGACATATCTACATAGAAAAATGGGTCTGTATAGAATGCAACAAAAATATCAAACATCTGAAATCAAGAGAGATTTTGGGGGGGAACTGAACTCTTGTCCTGAGCAGGAGGACAACTGAAAGGTCCTCATGGGTTCTCATCTTTAGTCAACCACTAATTCATTATGTGCCACTGGGAAAATCATGAATTTCTACAAGCCTCAGGTCCCTCATCTATATCTGCCCAACACCACACTGGGTTCTTGTAAGGATCAAATATACTAACATAGTCATTCTTGAATCGTGGTCCCTGTTACCAGCAGCATCAGGAACCTGGGAACTTCTTCAAATTGCAAAATCTCAAGCCCTACCCTAGACCTACTAGATCAGAAACTCCAATAATCTGCAATTCTAATGCACTAAAAAGTTTGAGAATCACCACAAAAATATATATGAAAACAATCATGAAATCTTAAAACATTAAAGTTACAGTGGAAAAATGAAGAATGTTACATTTGTTCAAAGTTTTAAGGACTTTCATTTACATGTAGTTGGATATAGATAAGGTGTGTGTGTGTTACACCCAGATTCACATTCCAACAGCTTCTTTAGTAAATGTCACTATAAAATGAAATCTGAAATTATGAAACACCTATCAATGTTAAAATGTATATTATTTAGTCCTAACATTAAAAGGACTGGGGGAAAAGAAATCAAATTAATAATCACGTTTTCTTTAAAAGAGTAACCATTAGGCTAAATTGACTTAAATCCAGTTATTAATAAATTAAAGAATGAATTTGAAATTAGATCTCTCTTGGGGAAGGAAAAAAAAATCTTACTGAGATCTTTACATTTTCTTGGTAACAGTAATGCATTCATTATTTTTTAAAAAGGTAAAATGTGAAGTCAAAATAAAAAGAATGTGGTTGCAAAGGATGCATTTCAAAGACAATGTAGTCTTTTCATGTAATAATTATAGGAAGTCTTTGAGGAATTCTAATAAGTAGAACCAAATTAAGAACAAAATATGCTAAGAAAACTGAGAGGTGGTATGAAGATTATTTTTTCATTCTACATTCTAGTTAAGCCCAATAAAACATGTTAAACAAAAATATTCCATATTAGAAATATTCTTAGCTTATTTTCATCTTCATATCCCATTTATTACTTCTAGTTAAGGGAATCCAGAACTGCAGGCCCTGACATATTGGAGACAACTTGACAGTCACATTGCTTACAATATACGTTTCTGAAGTAAATGAGATGGAAAAGTAAGGAAGGAGAGGGGTGAAGAATAAATTAACATTTAAAATACAATAAGAAATAGGACTAACTAATGAAAAGCTTTGTCTGAAAAGGTGAAATTACCAACTATTTGGAGCTTAGAACCGAACTATACTGATCTATGTACCTTTAGAACATGTTTATTTGTAAGACATTTTTTAATGTGCCCACAGATAAAAATCTAGGTTATGCAACGTACTGGGTGAGGTGCCTGGACAAGAAAAAAAGCACAGGCCCAGCAGTGGCCTTGTGGTTTGACCCACTATACAGAGACAGCAAAGCTCCCCAGGCACCCTGCCCACCACTATCACATTTGTCCTTTCCACACTTCTCGCCAGCCCTCTTTCGCACAGTATAGAGCAGATCCAAGTCAACTGCTAATCACGGTCCACCAAAAAAAGCAAGGAGGACCTCCATTTACACTAGATATATCCCTCGTCACCTCCAGAAGAGAGCCTCCACAATCAGGCTGTTGGTACCCTTAGCTCCGCAGATACTTCCCTTTCTTTTTCTCTTTAATTCTAGGCCTGTTTTCTTTCCTTCCTACCTCTGTACCCCCTTTCAAACTTCTCCTTTTATTCAAGGAGGGGAAATATATGGCAAAACTAGCAAAGCATCCTACATCATGCTCACCCAGTCCCAAGCTGGGGAACAAAATGGATACAAATTTATCATCTATGTTCTCTTTCATTCTGGGACACACATGATTAAGAGAGAATACACCTCTTCTTTTCAGGTATATTTCTCTATAGTTCCAAAGTTCTAAGGGTTCCTGATTCTGTCTTGAAATATATGAGATATATGTGCAATGGTGCTGTATTTGGAAAGTTAAAATAAGAGATTTATTCTCTTCTAGGATGTCATTTAAAAGAAGTATCATATGGGTCTACACACTTCCTAAAGGGAAATTTAACATTTTTTGTGTTCTCTACTGTGCCACAGTTTTTGGACATTATCTGATGAAAAGACGTGACAAACATAACCCTATAGAGCTGTGCTATTTAAATTAAAAATTAAATTAAATTAAAAATTCAGTTCCTCAGGCATGTTCGCCACATTTCAAGAGCACAAAAGATGCATGTGGCTAGTGACCACCATATTGTCCTGATACAGGTCATTTACATCATCGCAGAAAGTTTTATTGGACAGCATTGTTGTCCTTTCTCCTTACTGAAGATTTTCCACAAAAATATCTGTAGAATTACACTTGGTCCCTCCGGCACAATGAAGATGAATTCTCTCACTCCAAAGCTCTTACTAGAACCCTTCAGGCTTCTGCATGAGCTCTCTTAGAACTGCCTCGTTTTTCACCACTGCAATTTTCTACACTCTACCTGGCCCGTAGAGAGCGTGAGTCTTCCAATTCTGACTATATTCTAACCTCTCCTGAATGTCTAGCAAAGGTTTGGGCCAAAAAAGACATCAAACTGTTGCACATATTATTGCATATATGTTCCCAGGGTAGTGGCAGAAGTCAACTTTATGCTGCTGAAGTTTTGCTTCAGCCCAGGAGATCGAAAGGACTTGTGCTGCTGTGAAGTAAGTAACAGTAAATAACTTAATGGGCTTTTAAATGAACGTAAAAAAATTTTTAATGGGTATAATGTCACTTTCAAATAACAAAAGCTATATTTGAAATAGACCTCAATTTTAGTTAGATTTCCTTTAAAGTCTGAGAGCAACACTGTAGTGCAGGCCCACATAATGTAATGTGACATTGGGCCTCTGTGACAATACGTAAATTTTCACAAACACTTAAGCGCATCTGGACTCTATTCCAGTGACCTACAAAGTAATACATCATTCTGTCAGTTGTACAGTGTATTCATAAACCCAAAAGGATCCAGGAATTCTTAGACCATATCTCACACACACACACACACACACACACACACACACACACACACACACTGAAACAGCATTATAATAGTTCACCTTTCTTCTAAATTTTACCTTCTGTGATTCAGTCTTTCCCTATTCTGATAAAGAACACCTCTCACTAAGTTATTACTTTGCAGGTTACTAGAATATATATCATCACATGCTTGGATTATTAAAATGGGTGGATAGTTCTTCCATGTAGCTCTGCAGCAGGCTGGGAAACTCTATAAAAACTCGGATTTTGCTAAATTTTTAACCAAAGGATTCAGAGACTTTGTCGATATCAGTTGTTGCAGTGGTTGGCTGCCTGTGATAATAGGCTACTTTTTACCTTGAAAGAATGAAGATTTTCTCAGAATAATATATTACCATACAGAGGACAGCAATGTCTTAAAAGCTAGCAAAAATAACTTTTACTGTCATTTCTGGATCTAAAAACAAAAACAACATACTTTTAGAAATATCACTGAAATTTAAAAGATTGTTACTTCGTAACATTTAAAAGCCACAAGATCTCAGACCTTTGGCAGTTCTTTAGGCTTGGGCAGGGGTGAAATCTGCCCAGAATACACCTGACGTGATCTCCTTGTTTCTGGCTATCCTGTTCTCACCGATCAATCAGTGCTAGCTATTAAATACTCGGAAAATTACTCTGGGGCACAGATACTGAAGTTTGTCTTTTTTTTCCCATTATGTAACTAAGATAGTAAATCTCCAGCTTCCAAGTGCTAAATTCAATTGCTGACCTATTTGCATTTCTAATTCTAATCCAAATTAAATAAATGGAAATTCCACTGTAAAAGAAAAGCACAGATGGTACTCTTCACAGTCACTATCCAGGGAACCATTGTTTTAAAAAAATATCTTAAAAACTATAAAGGCAAATTTAAGGAGACAGTTACACAATTCTAAGACAAGAGTGCAAGTTCTTATAAAGTATGTTTTCTTTTTTAATTTTATTTTTGGCAATTTTTGACTGTAGCTATAATAGAACATTCTTTCTACAAGGAACAACAAATTAAAACATTTAACATTTTTGGTAACCAACGTTTAAAAGTACTGCTCAGTATAGAAGCTCAGGCAGCTTAAAAAGCTAGAGTTAAAAACTTTTTATAGGCCCTAGCAGCAAAGACATCCCAGTAGCAATAAACACGACTAGCATCCAGCTCTTGGTTTCTAACACCATTCCACGACAAAAGAAACCAGGGCTCATTGAAGAAATGGTGGATTCAGGGAGTAGAGTGGGAAATATACAAGATAAGCGTGGAGCATTTTGTGATGCCAGAAAGTAAGGAAATGCTAAAAAGAAACAAACAGAATTCCACAAAGGTGGGGATATGTCAAAGGGACACGGGAGGACTCAACTGAAAGAGCTCCCAATGACCAAAGATGGAACAATTTGAGCAACAGCATAAATGAAGCAGTACTGAATTATGACCCAAAGTGTAAAATAAATACCCATGAGTCCATGAATGAATAAATAAATAAATTAAATAAGGGAGAAGAGACAACATTCCTTTGCAGAAGAATCCCAAGCAATTTATGTAAATACTCCCCCTTCAAGGAGATGGCCCATAACTCTCCATTCAAGTGTGAACTGCACATAGTGACTTCCTTTCAAAGAGGACAAAGTGGAAGGGGGAAATGTAAATTTGCAGTGGAGAAACTTCACAAACACTACACTCAGCCAAGTGATCAAGGTCGACATCAACAGTAAGTCATTTCATTTTTCTAAAGAAGACATACAGATGGCCAACAGGCACATGAAAAGATGTTTAACATCACTCATTATCAGGGAAATGCAAATCAAAACCACAAGGAAATACCACCTCATACCCGCTGGAATGACTAATATCAAAAAAACAAGAAATAATAAGTGTTGGCTAGGATGCACTTGATGGGAATATAAATTGGTGCAGCCAATGTGGAGTAGGGAGAATCTTCAAAGAATTAAGAAATTGAACTACATATAATCCAGCTATTGCACTTCTGGGTATTTACCCAAAGAGTACAAAACACTAATTCAAAGAGATATATGCACCCTAAAGTTAACAGCAGCATTACTTACAATAGCCAAGATATGGAACAACCTAAGTGCCCATCAACAGGTGAAGGGATAAAGATGATGTTGTACATATATACAATGGAATACTCTTCAGCCACTTAAAAAAAAAAAAAAGATGAAATCTTGGTGTTTGCAACAACATGGATGGACCTTGAGGGTATCATGCTAAGTAAAATAAGTCAGATGGAGAATGGCAAATACTAGATGATTTCAATCATAGGTGGAAGATAGATAGATAGATAGATAGGCAAGCAAACCAAAACACACACACAGATACAGAGAAAAGAGTAGTGAGCACACTGTACTGTATATAGAAGTCAAAATATAATGTCATACACATGAAATTTATATAATGTTATAATCAAATGTTACCACAATAAATTAAAAAACAAAAACACAATGTCATGTTAAAAGTACATACCCCAATACAATGTGATGAAAGCACTTTACCTCTGTAGTCTTCCTCTCCAAAACCCAAAACTCCACGCTACTCATGAGAAAACTTCAGACAAATCTTACTTTCTTTCCATTTAAGCACCATTCTATAAAAACCTGACCGGTACTTCTCAAAACTGTCAAGATCATCAAAAACAAAGTCTGAGAAACCATCGCAGAGGAGCCTAAGGCAACATGACGATGAAGGGTAATGTGGTAATGCGTGTGGGATCCTGGTACAGAAAAGGGACATTAGGTACAAACAAAGGAAATCTGCATAAAGTATGGAAGATAGTTAATAACAGCGTATCAGTATTGGTCCACTGACTGTAACGAATGTACCATACTAATGTAAAGTGTTAACAACAGGGAAAACAGTGCAGGAGATAGTGGAATTGTGTACGATCTTCACAATTTTGCTGTAAATCCAAACTGCTCTAAAATTAAAAGTTTGGGACTTCCCTGGCAGTCTGGTGGTTAGGACTCCATGCTTCCACTGCAGAGGGCCTGGGTTCAATCCCTGGTAGGGGAATTAAGATACCACAAAAAATTTAAAAATTAAAATTTAAAAAGATTTTTAATAAAAAAATTTAAATTAAAAGTTTATTTTGAAATTTATACTATCTTTTCAACACTAAATCGTATTACATACCATTTTTGGTTTGTTTTTACAGTATTTATTTGACATTGTAATTGTGGTGAAGAGTATCAAACTGCTAGTATTTGAATATAGCTCAACTGTCTAGATTGATTTTTACTAGCTATGTGCTTGCCTTGAACACAGTAATATATAGCTAACTACAGGGCCCAGCCTGACTTCAGTTATATTCAGCACAATCTCTGCTTTCCCAATGAGAGAAAATAAGATAACTAAAGCCCAATCAGCCATGACCTTCTTACCACGGGGTAACCATGTCTAGCAATGACCCAGGCCAATGTGTTGCTCTGAATAACACTGGGAATAAGCAGATGGCAACCTCATCCCCATTCACAGTCAAGGCAGGTTCTCTTTCCCAAGAACAGATGTAACCAGCAAAGTGATTAATGCCTCTGAGCAAAGTGCAGAACTGATTTTAAGATCAGCAATTTCACATGATATGAACACTACCTGCGTATTACTTCTAATATTCAGATGAGGCTAATGAAATCCTATTTTCTTTCCACAAGCAAAGCTTATTCTAAGAAAAAGGAGCAAAATGAATTTGCTGAAAATATCTGAAAATACTTTGAATAAAAAATGGCCAGGGTTCATAGTGCTGTTTATAAAAAAGTTTACATGTTATTAAGATTTACAACTTTCCTACAAATGAATGCTTCTCAAATGAATATTCATGCAGCAATTATACTGGCTTTTGCCAGTTAAGACAGTCATTAAAGGCTTGTCTTCTTGGTCCAACAATGCCTCTGGTGCTTCCAAATTATTAGATCTTAGTCTACTGCTTTGAATGTTATAATAGCAACATAAAACAGAAATGAATTACCAGTGTGAATAATCAAAGGTCACAATTTTCAGCAAAAGCTCAGAATTTTCTAGTGTCACCTACTTTTTAATATAAAACTATTAAGACACTTTTTCTTCATCAGATTAAATAAGTAAAAAGATGAAATTAAGTGAAACTAATGAAAAGGCTGAGTAATAGCTATTCTGTAAAAAGACTATAATTAATGGGAATTAGAGGTTTTTTTTTTTTTTTTTTTTTTTTTTTTTTTTTTTTTTTTTTTGCGGTACGCGGGGCTCTCACTGTTGTGGCCTCTCCCGTTGCGGAGCACAGGCTCCGGACGCACAGGCTCATCGGCCATGGCTCACGGGCCCAGCCGCTCCGCGGCATGTGGGATCTTCCCGGACCGGGGCACGAACCCGTGTCCCCTGCATCGGCAGGCAGACTCTCAACCACTGCGCCACCAGGGAAGCCCCTAGAGGGTTTTTTTTAAACTTAAAACTTCTTAATTAACTTTATTAGACTTAGATTAACTGTCACTATTCCTAATACTAAATTTAATTTGGGGTTATGCCTCAGACTGTGCGCCACATGAGCTACTGTGCTAGAACCAAATGCCCTCTGTGAAACCACTGAATTAAGAGCACCGAGGGAGCAGAAACCCAATCTTTGAATACACTCCAGCACCTAGCACCAGACGGATAAAGAGGAAGGTAATCAGTACACAAATGAATGTACCTGCTTGGGAAATTATTCACAGTCAAATGTACCCGTCAGGGGACTTTGGGTATAAGCAATACAAACAAAACAACCCAGGTAATTTATGTTTAAAAAAAAAAAAAAAGTATTTACTCTAAGGGATCAGAGCAGTTGCGGGGCTCTAAACAGTAGAAACTACTGGTCAGTCACTCCCTTCAGGACACTATTCTACACATTTGCAGAATCATGCCACATAGCTCAAGAATCCCAAGAGCACAACTGATTGGCTGGCTTGGGTTGTATGTTCACCAGGGATTTTGACTGACAGCTGTATCAAGGCTTTATGCAAAGGTGGAGGAGAAGTTATCCAAAGCAAATGTAGGGGTGCTGTTCCCAGAAGAGGGAGATACGGATGCTAGGCAGGCATGAACTCGGACATCCCCTGTGATAGAGAAGGAGCAGGGTACGGGAATAACCAGCTAACCTCTAGGAACTGTAGGAGGCATTCTGCTTTCACACATCTAATTTAATTCTCCAAATAACCTTGTAAGGTGGGTATTATCAGCCTCATTTTACTAGAGTTGAAGTTCACAGAGTTTTAAGTTACTTAGCTGAATTTCCCAAGTTTTATATGCTGGTGACAAAAACAAACAAAAAAACTCTAGGTGGGCCAAATAAAGTAGGCCCCAAATCTTTTTTCCCTTATTTTTTCCTTTAATCTCTTACCTTCCCCATTTCCTACCTGTCATTCATTTCTTCCATTTCTGAAATCAGGTTTCTTTGCACCAAGTCCTTTCCACAAATTCCACTCTGAAGTCCCCACAGCTTTCCTGTCATCCTCCCCATCTCGAATGTGAGCTCCTTGAAGGCAGACTGTGTATATTTTATCTCCATATTTCAAATGCTTAACACTGAGTCCTCAGTAAATGATTACCGAGTAAAGGACTGGCTTATCCCTTTGGAACAACCAAAATGCATGGAGGAACTGTAAATCAAAGAATTCCACCTTGAATAATTTTGTAAAGGTTCGCCATTTATTTTATTTACCTATTCGCTTCATTGTTTTAGCAAGATTCCTGCTTATCATGTCATGTATCTACTCCTATATGGCACGAGAGCTTAAATGCCCACTTTTCTTCCAAATGGCAAATTTTAGCTTCTTGAGAGGAAAATTCTGATATAATTCTATCTCATTTATTCACAAGGTCGATAATCTATGTGCTTAACATTTTAGAACATAGTCAAGCATCAGGAGATAAGGAGAAATTCTATGAGTTGTCAGAATAGATGGTTAATGTTCATTAATTTCACTCATATGGGAACGATTCAGGCCTTCATTTGGAACCTACTGGCTTTTAGTTTTTAAACATAACTTTATTTGGAGGGGAAATATATCTGGCCAGAAGTATGTTCTATTACATTAGCCTGAAATTCAGACTTAATTCCTGAGGTACTGGTTTACTGTTCTGTAGAGGTGTCTTTCGAGCCCACTCAGGACTAGACTGAATTTACTCCCTCTCGTCTGCCTCTCTGACAAATGATCTAAGTGCTCCAGAAGGGTGGGCTCTATGAAGATTACAATAAAGAGGTTTTTTTATTTAAAAGAAGGTGGTGACTTTGGTGGACATCCAGTCCACTAATGCTCAACCTAACCATATCTCTCTGTAGGAAAAGGGGAATGTGAGTGAACCTACACACTCTCATACAGCTCTGCTTTTGTTCAATTCCTGCATAACAGGAATCAGACAAAAATGGATTAAAATACCAGCTCCAGTACTATGTTAAGCAAAGTCACTTAACTTTTCTACATCTTAGCCTCCTCCACTGCAAAACGGGGATCTTAATGTTAAAACCTAGAAAGGTTGAGAAAATATTCAATTTAAGTGATGTGATGAAATACATAACATCCTATCTTCACTTTAATTTCAAAAGGAGAACTAAGGCTCCACATATTAGAATTACCATTTCAGCTGAGGTTTTCATATCAGACTTGGAAAACTGCCTTCATTTATCCCTGATGTGGCTTCCAGGTTAAGAGTCAGATTTTCTATTGAAAATTTTGCATGAAATAATATTCTTTATTCTTAGGACAATTTCAATCACATATGGAAGTAATAGGAAAAAAATACAACACTCTGAAAATACATTTTGTTGAAAACTAGAAACCATTTAAACATAAAATGAATAAAAAGAAAAAGCTATAAAATGGCAAAAAAAAACCAATAGCAGGGCCTCCCTGGTGGCGCGGTGGTTGAGAGTCCGCCTGCCGATGCAGGGGATACGGGTTCGTGCCCCGATCTGGGAGGATCCCATATGCCGCGGAGCGGCTGGGCCCGTGAGCCATGGCCGCTGGGCCTGCGCGTCCGGAGCCTGTGCTCCGCAACGGGAGAGGCCACGACAGTGAGAGGCCCGCATACCGCAAAAAGAAAAAAAAAAAAAAAAAAAAAAAAAAAAAAAAAAAAACCAATAGCAAAAAACAAACAAAAAAACCAGCTAATTTTATTGGTATTTCTTTCTTTCTTTCTTTTTTTAAATGTTAGGCCTTCCTGGAAATCTGAATTATGTGTCCTGTAATGTTTACATACTCTCAAAAAAATCAGAAAACTATCTTGGACCCAACTTATCATAAAACAACTATCATAAATTAAAAACCAAAAAATTGGTCTAGATGATAGATGAATAAAGATCAAAATAGGGGGTGAAATCTATACTGAAGTCAATATTCCACCATAAAACAACATGAAATCTTCTTATAAGAAGATAAAAGGAATTTTGAACTTCTCTTGGGTAAAAGCAATATGAATTCTGTGGGTAAATGAAGCAGCTGAATATATTAAACAGGCATTTGAGCATGCTGAATGTCAAATACAAGAGAGAAACTGAGTTAGTATCACACAGAAAGTTTCAGTGATACCAAAAAACCCCACACAAAACCAACAGAGGAAAACTGTGCACAGAACTGGAATGCTTGAATGAAAGATTGCAAGTATTATTTTTCTCTTACTACAAATGCAAAACAAGCAAAATCAATAACCAATTTTATTTCTAGATTTGTATCCATTGTAGTGCATAAAGGCAATTTGGGCATGCCTAAACAGAACTCCTAACTCAGCATCTTCTCAGACAAGTAAATTTGTCACTCTGACCAATACATAACTAATCATATAGTGGCAAAGAGAGCACTTTGTATTGTATTTAATGTTTTAATAAAACTCAGAAAAGGTTGGGGGAACCTTAAAACAGTGGCTACTTTAGAATAAGTATATTACATTTTAATATAGTTTTAGAAACTATATAATTTCAGCTGATTTAACAACTCTAAAAAGCCAAATTCATAGTATATAATCTATATTAACTTTTTCAATTCAATCACAGAAATAGTGATTTGCCAAAAGTGCTGAAAGACTCAGAAGATTTCTAAAAAAAAAAAAAAAAAAAAAAAATTGATTTTCCCAAACATTTCATTGCTGGGCATTAGCAGGGAATGCCATTCTATGCCACAGCATATAAGGCAGAAATGAGGACTTCCGATTACCTAAAATGAACATCATAAGAGCTCATTTCTGTACAGATAATGGATATTGGACATAAAAATTAGATTGGAATCGTCATACCCAAGCTATATAAAATAAATACTTCACATGAAACATCACAAAATCTGAATTCCTGGGTATGAATCATTCCTACATCTACTCTTCCCTTTTAAATTATTCTTCATCACCATCATATTCTCATACCTATTACCTGGATGTATGTTTCTCTTACTTATTTACATTGCATCTTCTTCCATGTTTTCATGTTTACCCTTGGCCCATGCTATTATGTTAATCTTATTCTATAAGCCTTAAGATCTCCCAGAGCTCCAAGATGGAACATTGTGTCTTCTTGTTTCCATCTAAAATACAGAATAAGGAATAGAAAAGGACAATGGTGTGGGTGCTACTAAGCAAAGATCATGGGAAAACAAACCATGTCACAAGGAATGTAACCCACAGGAAAGTGCCATTTATGGTAATATTTATCAGGGACACTTGTATGAAGAGTAAAAAGCTGAAAAAGCAATCCAAAGAAAGGTTGAAGAATATAACAAGACAATAAGATAACCCTCAGAACCGGAGAAAATATTTGCAAATGAAACAACAGACAAAGGATTAATCTCCAAAATATACAAACAGCTCATTGAGCTCAATATCAAACAAACAAACAACCCAATTAAAAAATGGGAGGAAGACCTAAATAG
Source organism: Mesoplodon densirostris (assembly GCF_025265405.1). NCBI lineage: Eukaryota > Metazoa > Chordata > Mammalia > Artiodactyla > Ziphiidae > Mesoplodon > Mesoplodon densirostris. The sequence continues at coordinate 125,411,284 of NC_082662.1, read as the reverse complement.
ACATGTCACCAAAGAAGACATACAGACAGCCAACAAACACATGAAACGATGCTCAACATCACTAATTATGAGAGAAATGTAAATCAAAACTACAATGAGGCATCACCTCATGACAGTCAGAATGGCCATTATCAAAAAATCTAGAAACAATAAATGTTGCAGAGAGTGTGGAGAAAAAGGAGCCCTCCTGCACTGTTGGTGGGAATGTAAATTGATACAGCCACCATGGAGAACAGTACGGAGGTTCCTTAAAAAACTGAAAATAGAATTACCATATGACCCAGCAATCCCACTACTGGGCAAATACCCTGAGAAAATCATAATTCAAAAAGAGACATGCACCACAATGTTCACTGCAGCTCTATTTACAATAGCCAGGACATGGAAGCAACCTAAGTATCCATCAACAGATGAATGGATAAAGAAGATGTGGCAATATATACAATGGAATATTACTCAGCCATAAAAAGAAACGAAATTGAGTTATTTGTAGTGAGGTGGATGGACCTAGAGTCTGTCATACAGAGTGAAGTAAGTCAGAAAGAGAAAAACAAATACCGTATGCTAACACATATATATGGAATCTAAAAAAAAAAATGGTACTGATGAACCTAGTGGCAGGGCAGGAATAAAGACGCAGACATAGAGAATGGACTTGAGGACACGGTGCAGGGGAGGGGAAAGCTGGGTGAAGTTAGAGTAGCATCGAAATATATACACTACCGAATGTAAAATAGATAGCTAGTGGGAAGCAGCTGTATAGCACAGGGAGATCAGCTCGGTGCTTCGTGACCACCTAGAGGGGTGGGATAGCAAGGGTGGGAGGGAGACGCAAGAGGGAGGGGGTATGGGGATATATGTATATGTATAACTGATTCACTTTGTTATACAGCAGAAACTAACAGCATTGTGAAGGAATTATACTCCAATAAAGATGTATAAAAAAATAAAAAGAAATAAGTAGCAGTTCAGCTGCTCCTGACTTACCATGTGAGTGTTAAGAAAAAAAAAAAGAAGAAGCTTTAAAGTCTACAAATTTATAACTATGGGCTATGAAGCACATTTTTCATTTCTAACTAGAAGAAAGAAAAATAAATGACATGTACCTGGTAGGGGAGGATTTGCTTAAGAAAGGTTTTAATTTTAAATTTGCTTTTTTTGGGTTGACAGGCACTTTTAACCATACCTATTATTGAATCTCAGTTTTTCACAGGAACCACATTAATACAACTGAGGCAAGGATAGGACACCGAAGAGCCTGGGAAGCAGCATACTTTGGGTTGTATAGTTAAATAAGATATGCAAATTACCTCTGATGATACAGATGTAAACTTGCATTCTCAAAATTGCGTCAAACGAAGAGTGATGGGAAAGAATATTCCTCATTCTAACAAAGTCACACTAGGAGAAAGAGTTGAGAAAATGAGTGTGAAGCTAGGTGAAACAACACACTCTTGGCTTAAAATATGAGAAGGATACATAAATAGTGAGAGAACAAAGGGCAAGCCACCTATCTGTTTGTTTAGATTTTGAGATAGACTGTGCTTAAATATTTCCTTATGAAAAAACAAATATAAAGTAGGAAGCATAGCATGGGCGTAAGAAAATTGCAAGCTTTAGGATAAGGTTCACATTCCTTTGGAGGTACATAGGAAATCATCTTGAAAATGAATTAGTGTGACTTCTGTTTTGTATTCCCAAGGAAACACAAAAACCATGGCTTCAAAAAGAACAACAAACAGAGATGAATATGATACGAAAGGGCCTCCCTGGTGGCGCAGTGGTTAAGAATCCGCCTGCCAGTGCAGGGGACACGAGTTCAAGCCCTGGTCCGGGAAGATCCCACATGCTGTGGAGCAACTAAGCCTGTGCACCACAGCTACTGAGCCTGTGCTCTAGAGCCCGTGAGCCACAACTACTGAAGCCTGCATACCTAGAGCCCGTGCTCCGCAACAAGAGAGGCCACGACAATGAGAAACACACGCACCACAACGAAGAGTAGCCCCCGCTCGCTGCAACTAGAGAAAGCCCAGGAGCAGCAACAAAGACCTACCACAGCCAAAAATAAAATAATAAATAAATAAATAAATAAATTTTAAAAATATGATATGAAAAGTCAACAGGTTGAGATGTAAAAGGGAAGGTAAGGAAATGGCTAAGATTTTAGAAGAACAAATGGAAACTTAAAATATGCATCCAAGGCAATAAAAAGCTAAACTAACAATACAGAAAATCAATTCTGAAGAACAGAAGACAAGTCTGAGAAATTCTCCAAGACATTAGAACAGAGGTCAGTAAACTACAGCCTGAAAGCTAAATCTGGCTTGCACTCTGTTTTTTTTAAGTCCTGTGAGCTAACAATTGTTTTGACATATGAACCTTTGCAATCAATTAATGATAAGAACTTTGAACCCCAATTAACCAAAAGGTTATCTATCCCAAAAAGAATGATATTCTTCTCATTAAATCTATATTATAAGAAAACAAAATGAAATAAACTCTACTCAATTATTATTATATTCATCAATAAAAAATTTATACAAATTTGTTTTCTCTCTTGTTATAGTAGCTACATAATATCCTCAATTTTGTCTCTTTGTCCACAAAGTGTAAAATATTTACTATCTGGCTCTTTACAGAAAAAGTTTTCCAACTTCTGCTTTAGGGGAAAGAGAGAAAGAGATCTACATGCTGGGAAAAAGATAATGCCTATGGGGTGAGGGACACGAAAGCCAACCAATGAATAACGTGTATCTCCAAAGAAGAACCAAAGCAAATGAAAGTAATAAACAACGATATAATTCAAGAACGTTTCCTGATCTAAAGAAATATCTCAACTTGACATCAAAATTCAGAATTTTAGGCAAAATTAACTCAAAGTGATTCAGCCCTGGACAAACCTTAGTAGAATTTTGGAATTTTAAAGTTAAAGAAAAGAATTCTAAGAACATACAGGCAGCTTTGGGGCAGGGAGGAGAGTACAGTTTGCCTATGAAGAAACAAAACTCAGGGTGGCCACACACTTTCCCTCTGCAACAGGAAAATGATGACATGATGGAGACAGTTGTACTTTTGTCTTGAAGAAAAAAGGTTGTGACTCAAGAATTTCATATTGAACTAAACTGATGTTTTATGTCTAAAGGTTGTAGACACACTCACATGCAAAGGTTCAGAAAATTTATCACCCACCCCAAAGATTCTTAAAAATGTATGTGTGTATATTTTTCTGGGCAACAGAGGTGAGGCAGCAGGAGTGCAATGTTTCAGAGCATGGACTCTGGAAAGAGACAGAGACAGAGAGAGGAATTTATCTGGAGTCCTGGCTCCAGAAGATTTGTGACCATGGACAAATTATTTCACCTTTCAGTGTCTCGACTTCTTCATGTGTACGGTGGAGATATTAATGGATCTACCTCAGAAAAATGTGCAGAAGATTAAATATGAGTTAGCTCACTGATACAAAGGGCTGAGCACAGTGCCTGTGGCACTTTGTAAACACTTAATAAACTTTGGCTGTTGTTGGCTGCTGTTATTATCCTGCTGACTACCAGATGAAAAGAAATTAAGAACCAGAAAAATTGGGAATTTAAAATATTATAGCACTGATGAACAACATGACAGTTAAACAGTCAAGTCTAGATAATGTAAATGTGTTAAAGTAAAAACCAATTATTGAAGGAGAAAATATATTAAAAAAATTAAAATCCACTAATGATAAGTTTTAGAAGACTAGTTTTAGAAACTGGGGGCAGAAAAGTCATAAGAAAATACATTGGTTTTGAAATATAAATTGAAAAAGTAAATTTAATTCTTAGATTTTGTAATTAGATTTAACTTCCAATCATAGTAGAACATAAAAGCAAACAAAACAAAGTTCAGGTTGCAAAATAAGCAAGGAAGCATGGAGTACAGAAAACATACAACACCTGTCAGTTGGCAAAAGATATGTAAATAATTTTAACTCTCCTTAACCAGGACAAAGAACTTAAAAAAGGGTCAAGAAACAAAATGAAACAAAGATTAAAACTTAGAGAGTAGGCAAAGATATGTCAATCATAATCGAATGCAGAGTTAACAAATTAAAATCAGATTACAATGGAAATGAATCTAAAAAAGCATATATATGTATAACTGAATCACTTTGCTATACACCTGAAATACTGTAAATCAACTATACATTAATGAAATAAAATAAGATAAAATAAAATAAATCAGATTACAAAAAATTCAGGGCAAAACCCAAGCCTGTAAGTCAATTTATACTGATATCAATCCTATAATGAAACAATTGTGAACCTTTTTTCACTCAGACATGTAATATCAAAATATGAAAATCAAAAGCCATTAAAAATGAATAAGAACAAAAGCAAAATTATAGGGGAAGACTGAAACACAATGACCAATCCACAAATACTGTTGTGGAAGATTTTACCTACAAGACTGGATTATTAACTACACCAACTCTGTATCTCCAAATAATATTGTACTTTTTGAAAAATGTCCATGAAAGAGTCTGAACAACTAATCATCTATAAAACAAAACAGTAATAAATACATTGAACAAATTCTGAAAACTAGAAATTACTGAATGTAAATACAAAATTCCATTCATCTGAAAACTCAAAAAGCAGATGTACAATAACATATTTCTTAGAAAGTAAAAAAAGAAAGTGTGGAGAAAAGAGAACCCTCTTGCACTGTTGATGGGAATGTAAATTGATACAGCCACTATGGAGAACAGCATGGAGGTTCCTTAAAGAACTAAAAATAGAATTACCATATGACCCAGCAATCCCACTACTGGCATATATCCAGAAAAAATGACAATTCAAAAAGACACATGCACCCCAATGTTCACTGCAGCACTATTTACAATAGCCAGGTCATGGAAGCAACCTAAATGCCCATCAACAGATGAATGGATAAAGAAGATGTGGTACATATATACAATGGAATATTACTCAGCCATAAAAAGGAACGAAATTGGGTCATTTGTAGAGACGTGGATGGATCTAGAGACTGTCATACAGAGTGAAGTAAGTCAGAAATAGAAAAACAAATATCGTATATTAACGCATATATGTGGAACCTAGAAAAATGGTACAGATGAACTTGGTTTGCAGGGCAGAAATTCAAACACAGATGTGGAGAACAAACGTATGGACACCAAGGGGGGAAAGTGGCAGGGGTGGTGGTGGTGGGATGAATTGGGAGATTGGTATTGACATATATACACTAATATGTATAAAATAGAAAACTAATAAGAGCCTGCTGTATAAAAAAAAATAATTAAATAAAATTCAGAAATAAAATAGAAAGTAACAATAAAGAACTCATGGTACAGGTTGCAGCCAACACTGTGCTTATAATTAAATTCATACCCTTAAAGACTTTCATTATTAATTTACAAAGAAAAGAGGGGCTTCCCTGGTGGCACAGTGGTTAAGAATCCTCCTGCCAATGCAGGAGACACGGGTTCGAGCCCTGGTCCGGGAAGATCCCACATGCTGCGGAGCAACAAAGCCCGTGCGCCACAACTACTGAGCCTGCACTCTAGAGACCGCAAACCACAACTACTGAAGCCCACTTGCCTGGAGCCTGTGCTCTGCAACAAGGGAAGCCACCATGATGAGAAGCCCACGCACCGCAATGAAGAGTAGCCCCTGCTCACCACAACTAGAGAAAAAGCCCACACACAGCAGGGAAGACCCAAAGCAGCCAAAAATAAGTAAATAAATAATAAAGGAAAAGAAAAGAAAAGCAAATATACCAAAAACATTGAAGTTAGCAAGAGGAGGGTGTCTTAAGGAAATCTTTTTGTTCTTTTGGCTGTGCAGCATGTGGGATCTTTGCTCCCTGACCAGGTCTCAAACTGGTGCCCCCTGCATTGGCAGCGTGGAGTCTTAGCCACTGGACTGCCAGGGAAGTCCCAAGGAAATCTTGAGTAAAGAGAAAAGAAAATGTACACTAAATAATGGAACAGGCAGCAAAAAAAAAAAAAAAAAAAATCATAACTTTATTGCAATGGTACTTCTCTTGGCAAAAATTTAGATATAACCTAAACAATAGAGAACTATATTAATTTTAGCATATCTTTTCTTTTTTTGTTTTACTTGGGGTATAACTGCTTTACAATGTTGTGTTAGTTTCTGCTGTACAACGAAGTGAATCAGCTATCTATATACACATACTCCCTCCCTCTTGGACCTCCCTCACCCCCATGGCACCTAGGTCACCACAGAGCACCAAGCTGAACTCCCTGTGGTATATACAACAGGTTCCCACTGGTGATCTGTTCTACACATGGTAGTGTATATATGTAAATCCCAATCTCCCAGTTCATCCCACCCCCTCCTTCCCCCTCACCCCGTGTCCACACATCCATTCTCTTACGTCTGCATCTCTGTTCCTGCCCCGCAAGTAGGTTCATCTGTACCATTTTTCTAGATTCCACACATTTGCATTAATATACAATATAGCATATCTTTTCACTAGGACTTCTTTTGCTTTCTAAAAACCATATCTACAAAGAATTTAATGAAATGCAACGTCTTTAATATAATAATAAACAAAAATGCAGCATATAAAATTTCATATACAATGTAATACCAACTGTGTAATAACAAAAAGAAAAAACACATAAACATAGAAAAACAACTGCAGTTACCTCTACAGGCTAAAACATGGGTAACATTTAAAAATAGGTTTTGGTATCCTTGGAAGGTCCTGGAACAAAATCCCCCGTGGATTTTCCATTGCACCAGGGTGGGCACCCCTAACCATCACATGGTTCAACCTTCAACTGCACCATGAAACGATTACCATGAGAAGTCTAGTTAACATCAATCATCGTACATAGTTAGCAACATTTTTTTTTCTTGTGATGAGGACTTTTAAGATCTATTCTGTTAGCAACTTTCAAATGTGCAATACAATATTAGTAACTATAATCAGCAAGCTGTACATAACATTCCCAGGACTTATTTTTTCAATAACTGGAAGTTTATACCTTTGACCCTTCACCCATTTCAGCCACCCCAACCCCTACCTGTGGCAGCCACCTTATATATCTGTTCTCTATGTCCATGCAGTTCACACCCTTCATATGAACTCTATTCAAGTTCAAATTTCTGTTTTGAGTACTATTAATTATACTTGTACATTTAGGAAAATTGTGAGATTTTTATAAGCACTGAATTAGACAGAAAATTGAACTTGAATAATTTACAGAGCAAGAAACATGTAACTTTCAAGTTTTCTGACTTGAGTGATCAATAATTGCCCTGTACCTATTTGTTAAGTCAATGCTACATTTTAAACCACTGTCTCATGTAAACCAGTTAAACCTGTACATTGCTGCATGACATGGGCTCTCAACTGTGTATGAGACTTCCCAGGTGCCTCTCCAAAACAGCTCACGGACTCATTTTTCCTTCAGGACACCAAATGTAAAAATAAGCACAGCTATTTGGGAGCTGTCATATTTTATTAGAAAAATTATTATTTCCCTATAAATCTGTAATTTCTAAAGTCTTAAGAGACTTGAAACCTTCTTAAATTGCCTATATCTTGATGCAATGTCTTTTTGCCTAGATGAATATCTATCTATATAAAGAAAATATAAAGGAATATTTATAGAAAAATATTTATACAAAATATTTATAGAAAATATTTATACAAAAATTCAGGTGACAGGGAACTTTTTAGATGCATCTATTCTATAAAGTAAGATTATATATTTTTGCTTCGTGCCTATATGACATAAAATAAACCTAGAATGATAGTCATCCTTACCTCATAGGTTAATTGAAAGCACAGCTAATTCTCTGTGTGCACCTTTTGTTTCTGCAACAGAGCTGCTGCAAGAGCCATTATAATGGCTGCAGATTCAACAAGGGGAGTTGAGAGACCACGGCTTTGTGAACAAGGCTGAGACTATTCCACTGACTTCGTGTGGTGAAGTGCATTACCAGGGAGCTGATATGACTGCAAAATGTACATATATACTATTAGGCCGAAATGAATCTAAAGATGTGGATAGTTCCCTTCTCCTAACACTTCATTGATAATAGAGTTAAATATTCTGAATAGTTCATTTCTAAGGGATTACCACACTTCCCCAGTACTCAAAGTCATTTATATCTTTCAACTTATTTGGAAGGTTAAGTAATAACTCCCCAAATATTCATTGCTTGTCATATTCTAAAAACTGAATTTCTGGAGGCAAACACACAGGTCCTATTAGTGATAATAGAAGTTATATAGTTGTACCTAGGAAAGAACATACATCTAGAAACCTGTTCTCTGCTGCTTAGAGGCAATTGCGCTACATTTTCTCTTGTGGACAAAATGAAAAGGCATCGCTATTTATGTGGAATCATTCAGGTGTTACAGGCACTTCTATAACATCCAAGAATGCATTAGCCAGGGCCTCCCTGGTGGCGCAAGTGGTTGAGAGTCCGCCTGCCGATGCAGGGGATACGGGTTCGTGCCCCGGTCTGGGAGGATCCCATATGCCGCGGAGCGGCTGGGCCCGTGAGCCATGGCCGCTGAGCCTGCGCGTCCGGAGCCTGCGCGTCCGGAGCCTGTGCTCCGCAACGGGGGAGGCCACAACAGTGAGAGGCCCGCATACCGCAAAAAAAAAAAAAAAAAAAAAAAAAGAATGCATTAGCCAAAAACAACTAGAGTCATTTTTTTGTCTCATCATCACTCAAGCTGAATTAATAATATTAAACAGCATGTGGGATGAGGAAAAATGCATTGCAGAGCAACATTAAAATCCCTTTCCACTCAAGCATAATTCATTTTGATCTTTACTACTTGATTCAGCTAAAGGTCAAACCATATACAATGGTTTAAATGCAGAAAATATATTATTTCACTGTTGAGTATGGTCCAAGATGAAGGCAACTAATTTTAAAATGGAAGCAATTTAGAAAATATAAGTGTAATGAAAAATGTCTCTATTACAAAGCATACAGTAATCTATTTGATTACTGCCAACATTTTAAACCTCCCCACACATATTGGTGATGCCTTTAGTGAAACTTAATTTTCTTCCTATTGTGTTGTATACATTCAATGAACATCATTTTGGTAAGGGATCAAGAATAAGGTCAGAAATGTTAGTGATGATAAATTACAGACCTTAATAACTTTTGAACAGATTTAAATGTCCAAGTCATCTGTAAATCATTTACCTTGATAGATGAATGGTTAACAAACTACATAAACTAATAAGAACCACGTGTTACTAGTCTATACTACTACATGGCATGAAGCCAAGATCGCAAACATGGTCTAATTAAGGCCCAAACTGTGTTTCGGAGCATACATAACTGAAGAAAGAAAAAAAAAAGAATTATTCTATTAAAAGACTGTATAAACAATAATTACTCATTAGTTTATGGAAATATAAGCACACAAGATTTTATTAAAAGACTGGCCAGATTCACAATTGACAGACCCTGTAATGTTATCAGCTTTGGGGTTAAAAAAAACAATAGGTGACCAGTCAGTTCAGGTGTTTGCTTGTTCATTTGTTTTTTGCTTTCAATGAAAGGCAGTTTGAAAATTTAGTCTTTGGGGTCTGTATTGCAGATTTATACAAAGCACTGCTTGTGCATGTTCTATATATATATATATATATACACACACACACACACACTCCCATTTCTTGCTCAGGTGTGAGTCATAAGCAGTCTAACTCTACTGAATCAAAAGCAGTTCTAATATGGAGAGACTTAAGAACCGAGTTGGAAGAGGCACAGACTGACCAAGTAAAACCACAACAGATAGTTTCCATTATTGAATTAAAACTGACAGATGACATCTTGCCCCGTAACAGTGATAAAATCTTCACTAATCCATCTACTTTGTTATTTCTTAAGAGTGGGACCCCTAGCACCAGTATCGGAATCACTCACAGAGCTTGTTTAAAATGCCTAGTGGAAGCAAGAAGAACTACAATCCTGCAGCCTGTGGAACAAAAACCACATTCACAGAAAGACGGACAAGATGAAAAGGCAGAGGGCTATGTACTAGATGAAGGAACAAGAGAAAACCCCAGAAAAACAACTAAATGAAGCGGAGATAGGCAAGCTTCCAGAAAAAGAACTCAGAATAATGAGAGTGAAGATGATCCAGGACCTCGGAAAAAGAATGGAGGCAAAGATCGAGAAGATGCAAGAAATGTTTAACAAAGATGTAGAAGAATTAAAGAACAAACACCTAGAAGAATTAAAGAACAAACAAACAGAGATGAACAGTACAATAACTGAAATGGAAAAAAAACTAGAAGGAATCAATAGCAGAATAACAGATAAGTGACCTGGAAGACAATGGTGGAACTCACTGCTGCAGAACAGAATAAAGAAAAAAAAAGAATGAAAAGAAATGAAGACAGCCTAAGAGACCTCTGGGACAACATTAAATGCAACAACATTTGCATTATAGGGGTCCCAGAAGGAGAAGACAGAGAGAAAGGACCCAAGAAAATATTTGAAGAGATTATAGTCGAAACTTCCCTAACATGGGAAAGGAAATAGCCACCCAAGTCCAGGAAGCGCAGACAGTCCCAGGCAGGATAAACCCAAGGAGTAACACGCTGAGACACATAGTAACCAAATCGACAAAAATTAAAGACAAAGAAAAATCATTGAAAGCAACAAGGGAAAAACGACAAATAACATACAAGGGAACTCCCATAAGGTTAACAGCTAATTTCTCAGCAGAAACTCTACAACCCAGAAGGGAGTGGCACATATATTTAAAGTGATGAAAGGGAAGAACCTACAACTAAGATTACTCTACCGGCAAGGACCTTATTCAGATTCGATGGAGAAGTCAAAAGCTTTACCAACAAACAAAAGCTAAGAGAATTCAGCACCACCAAACCAGCTCTACAACAAATGCTAAAGGAACTTCTCTAAGTGGGAAACACAAGAGAACAAAAGGACTTACAAAAACAAACCCATAACAATTAAGAAAATGGTAATAGGAACATACATGTCGATAATTACCTCAAACGTGAATGGATTAAATGCTCCAACCAAAAGACACAGGCTCCCTGAATGGATACAAAAACAAGACCCATATATATGCTGTCTACAAGACATAATTCAACCATAATTCAAAAAGAAACATGCGGGGGCTTCCCTGGTGGCGCAGTGGTTGAGAGTCCACCTGCCGATGCAGGGGACACGGGTTCATGCCCCAGTCTGGGAAGATCCCACATGCCGCGGAGCGGCTGGGCCCGTGAGCCATGGCCGCTGGGACTGCGTGTCCGGAGCCTGTGCTCTGCAACGGGAGAGGCCACAACAGTGAGAGGTCTGCGTACCGCAAAAAAAAAAAAAAAAAAGAAACATACACCCCAATAGTGCTCATTGCAGCCTTATTTACAATAGCCAGGACATGGTAGCAACCTAAATGCCCATCAACAGACAAATGGATAAAGAAGATGTGGTACATATATATGATGGAATATTACTCAGCCATAAAAAGGAATGAAACTGGGTCATTTGTCGAGATGTGGATGGATCAAGAGACTGTCATACGGAGTGAATTAAGTCAGAAAGAGAAAAACAAATGTATATTAACGCATATATATGGAACCTAGTTAAATGGTACAGATGAACCTGTTTGCAGGGCAGAAATAGAGACACAGATGTAGAGAACAAACGTATGGACACCAAGTGGAGAAAGTGATAGCGGGCAGGTGGTGGTGGTGTGATGAATTGGGAGATTGGGATTGACATATATACATTAATATGTATAAAATGGATAACTAATAAGAACTTGCTGTATAAAAAAATAAAATAAAATTCAAAAAAATAAAAATAAAATGCATATTCCTAAATTACCTTCCAGACCTCTGGTAATAGGATCACCAGGAACAGGGCTGAGAAATCTTTTAACAAGCTGCCCAGGAGATTTTCACGTGCCCTAAAGCTTGAGCGGTACAGTCCTATGAAGAAGGCCCAAGAGGCTCTTCATTATACCACATCTGCACTGCTGCAATGCCACCTCTAATTTCCTACCATCATAACTACTGTGTTATCTGTCAGCAATACAAGACATACCAGACTCTTAAGAGTAGGATAGTGCCTTGAATATCAAGCTAAATGAATGTGTGAACATATGCATGGATGAATGGATAAATGCATGAATGGGAAAACTGACAGTATTTCTGAAATAAAATAGGAATTCTGATTCCTTTGTAGTTGGCTCGAACAAATCTATTCACAGCTAGCTCTCTAAAAATTCCAAAAGTGTTCCAAATTTTTCAGTCTATGTATTTGACAATATGATCTTAATGTCTCAAATACTGATCACGGAAAATTGTGCAGAAAGAGGAAATGCAGGGCCCTGATTCTGATTCCTCAGAAACGTCACAGTGCTGCACTGCTTTCTAGCCTGCATAGTGTGCTGGCAGACACCACCACTGTCCCCAGCACATCTGCAGTGAAAGCTGTTGCTTAGCAACAGCAATCAATGCTGTATTTCCCCTTCACAAATTTTCTGAAGATTGAGACAGTGCTCCAAGGTATTATTTTCAAATACCTTCTGTTTCACTGACCAAACATGTTTGTTAATTTTTCTATTATGAAAAGAAAAAAAAAAAAAGAAAAAGCCATGAATCAAATCAACATAAGGATCCAAGAAAGAAGAGTGAAGGAAGGTCAGTATAACACACTGTGCTTTGGGGCTTGTTTGATGAAGAAAAATTCTTTGACAGCTCATTGATTTTATTTGCTATATCCTTTCATTCTGCCATTTTAGAATTGATTTCTGCTACCTCATGGGAGATGAAAGACATTAGCATGAATTATCATTCTAAAAGCAGATCGACAAGGTACTGCCATAAAATACAAAAAGCAGGGCCTCCCTGGTGGCGCAGTGGTTAAGAGTCCGCCTGCCGATGCAGGGGATACGGGTCCGTGCCCCGGTCTGGGAGGATCCCATATGCCGCAGAGCGGCTGGGCCCGTGAGCCATGGCCGCTGGGCCTGCGCATCCGGAGCCTGTGCTCCGCAACGGGAGAGGCCACAACAGTGAGAGGCCCGCATACCGCAAAAAGAAAAAAAAAAAAAAAAACAAAAAGCAAATGATTTCCAGAAACTGGTTTAATACACATCTCACATCTCTGTTAAAGCTCACATCTTGGTTACATTCTTACTAACCACTAGCTACACTTTCCAGTGTCTCTCCACTGACAGTACAACATAAGATTCTTTCAGATGGGCACTACTTACAAGCTAAATTACTTGGCGCTTATGATGCAATATACAAGTTAATTACAAATACTCAATACTAACACTGACTTTGGGAGGAGGCGATAAGAATTCTTATTTTAAATATATCATTATAGGCTACCAATGAATGGATTCTTCATACAAAAACAAGAATGACACCCAGAAACTTTATGTGATGTTTTCCAATAAAAAGAGTTGATATTTGCTGAAAGCGTATTCACAGATATGTTAGTAGGTGGTGGAATCCATCGAGGTGGGTATTATGTGATAATTATTTTCCATGTTTATTGAGCACCTAATATATGCTCACATCTTTATGGGCAGCATAAAGATAAGTAAAATCTGATCCCTGTACAATCTCATGGTAGAAAAAGTCACATCAGTAAGTAATGCAGGAGCTTCCCTGGTGGCGCAGTGGTTAAGAATCCGCCTGCCAATGCAGGCGACATGGGTTCGAGCCCTGGTCCGGGAAGATCCCACATGCCACAGAGCAACTAAGCCTGTGCACCACAACTACTGAGCCTGCGATCTACAGCCCGCGCTCTAGAGCCCACGAGCCATAACTACTGAAGCCCGTGAGCCTAGAGCCTGTGCTCCGCAACAAGAGAAACCACCACAATGAGAAGCCCGCGCACCACAACGAAGAGTAGCCTCAGCTCACCACAACTAGAGAAGGCCCGCATGCAGCAACGAAGACCGAATGCAGCCAAAAATAAATAAATAAAAAGTTTTTAAAAAAAGTAATGCAGAAGTAATACAGAAGAATAGAGGTATTACCTCTATTCTCTATTCTCGCTGAGCCTGCGCGTCTGGAGCCTGTGCTCCGCAATGGGAGAGGCCACAACTGTGAGAGGCCCGCATACCACACACACACAAAAAATTTAATTAATTAATTAAGAAACAGAACCTTCTGATTACTGAGGAATGCTAATTTAAAAACACAAACAAAGAAGGATGAAGAAAAGTCATTTTGCAGCTAAACTAACTGAATCCCCAAAATTATATGCTCATGTTTATGTTAGCAGTATTATAAAAGTATATATATTATCTAAGTCATTTTTCCACTATCTAGTAAGTTAAAATTCATGGATATACCTTATTTTCTTTTTCTCTCTCTTTTTTTAAAGATTTTTTTGACCTCTCTAATGAATGCTTCTGCTGAGCTTTCTATTTTTTATTCATTCAAATTAAAATGCAATGATTCATCAGTTATTACCAGAATAGCCATACACATGTTGAGGAGAAGCTCATGATTATAATCAGCACAATTACTGACTGCTAGACGGCATGCCTAAACAGTGTTTGAAAAAGCAGCTTCATTTCCGATTGAGATCAGGACAGTAATAAAACAGTTTCACAATCTCTTCACTAAATACATCTTTGTTTGCATGGTCTATGTATATTGTCATGGGGCAGGTGTTGGAAAATATAAAATATAAATATTTAAAATCCTACTGAGCTGCTGTGAAGTCAGTGGCAAAGAAAAATACAAACACGGGGGCTTCATGTATGTAGCTAAATACATAAATAACTATGAAATCATCAAAAAGAAGCAGCACAGCCATATTTCTTACTTGATGCTTATTATTATTCAACTGAGATACATATTTTTTAATCCTGAGCCATTTAAAAAATATGTCAGGCAACACTAAATTCATCAAGTCTTAAGCCCTAAAGAAAGCTACCAGTAATGAGCAGCAACATTAGGTTAGATTTATATTTAAGAAGAAATCTTTATCCATCTGTCTTCTCCCCATAAAGTAACTTGGATCACTCTTCATCTTCATCACTCTCTGGCCATCTTCATGCAGCTGGGTTGACCAGCAGCAGGACACAATAGGGTTCAGCAGAATTCAGTTGCCCAAAGAAAAGTCCAATGACAAACTGGTTTTGTTGTATAAAGCCAAATGTCTTTTTTTAAAGCACACCCAGGGATGAAATCCTGGGTGAGGTCAGTCCACTACCTGACAAAACTTAAACCTTATAACTATTTGCATGAAAAGTCAGTGAGCTAACCACCTCTGTATCTTCGACTTGAAAGGCGAAGCTCTTTAAAAAGGACATAAAAATATTTTTTTCAACTAAGTTATAGTTCTTTAACTGCATGTCCAAATAATCAGCAACTCAAAGGAAAGTGAATAGAGAGCAAAAGATGTAGCACTTCTGGCTACTTGAAAAACAAAAGTCAAGAGCAAACTTCAGAAGAGGGCAAACAATAAAACGTATTTCCACATCTGAAAACACAGTGAACCAAATAACCCAAACAGCCCTACTGAAAAATAAATGCATCACTACATTATTTGTATTCTCATTTTAGAGGAAAAAATATACTAAACATATTTAGGGACAACTGGGGAATTTGAACACGGACTAGGTATTAGATAAAATATTAGAGACTTCTTATTCATTTTCTAAGGTGTGATATGGTACTGGGACTATAAAGGAGAATGTCCTTATTTTCAGAAGATGCACAGCAAAACATCCAGGGTCAAGTGTCATGATATCTGCAACTGACTTCCAAATGGTTCATCATACACACACACACACACACACACACAGCAAATATGACAAAATACTAACAATTAATGAATCTAGGTAATACACTTCCTACTTTATCCCTTCATCTTTTCTGCATGATTGAAAGTTTTTATAATTAAAAAAATAAAGAAAAATTAAGGCATATAAGAAGTTCCATTAAAAAAGAGAAAATTGAAAAATAAAATTCATCACTCAGATGACAAGAAAGAAAAATATCATTAGATGACTGCAGTGAAGCCAAAGCAGCAAACCAGAGAGGTAAGTAAACTCTGAGGCTGGCTCTCTCACTGGGGACATTTGACTAACACAGGGACTCTGAACTTCCATTTTGACAGCAGCCAGGGTTACAAAGCACTAGGAACTGTGCCTGGGCCAAACTCCTGAATAGACCTGGGTTCCCAAGGGTCACACCCTTAGAGTGAATTCGAATAAGCCTATCCCAAAGAAGGGACAGCAAGGAAGTTGCCAATCTAGATGTTAGCACTGGATAGAGTGGGATAATTTTTTTCTGGAGAACTCATAGCCATAACTTGACAACTGGCCAAGTATGAAGCCTAAATTAACATTATAATTCTGGCCCAAGAAGCCTCAAACACAGAAATTAACCTTAGAGGGATCCAGGGCTGTTATTGCCCTAGTGAGCGACCAGAATAAAAGCAAATTCACTCTGGATAAAAACACCTTCAACACAGACCTCAAAGAATTTCAAAAGCACATGAGCTTACTGTTAAAAAAAAAAATCACAAAACAAAGAAACAAAAACTAGTGAGGAAGACTCGGCAGAAATATCATACAGCTGAATTAAACTCACAAAGATCTCATAATTGGGGTTGTCAGAATTTAAAGTAAATGTTTAACATGTTTTAAAAATAAAAGATTACAAAAAAAATTTAATTTAAATTTTAAAAAACATTACAAATATGAGGAAAGATAAAAGCATTCTTTAATGTCTAAACCAAAAAATGTCTAGAACTGCAAATTATAATTAAAATGATAATTAAAAATTGGCAGCAATCCTTAAATACTACAATGGTTAATGTTAGCAAAGATTTGAAACAACACGAACTCTGATACACAGATGGTTAAGTATAAATGTATACAGTCCCCTTGGAAAATAATTTGACAGTATCTAGTGAAGCTGAGATAAGCATACTCATGGCCCAACAATTCCATTACAAGTTATATACCCTAGAAAAACTCCTGTATACGTTCAACAAGAGATAAGTTTATAAATGTTCATGGCAATGGAGTGTGTAATTGTTAAAAACAGAAAGCAAATAAACTATGATAAACTCACATAATAGAAAACTATACAGTGAAATTGAATGAGCTACATCTACATTCATCATCATGGATAAATCTCAGAATACCGGGCCAAAAAAGAAAGTAGAAAAAAAATTAAATAAGGTTAAAAACATATAAAACTAAACTAAAATATCAATTGTAATACATATGCAAAAAACTATAAAGAGAAGCCAGTGAATGATACATAAGCTCTGAGGTAGTGGTTACATCATAGGACAGAGAGGGCGTTAAGATAAAGGAAGTACAGGGAACTTCAAAGGTAGTGGGAACATTCTATCTCTTAGGCTGATTGATTGCTATACAAGTTTTTGTTTACTATTATTTGTGCCTTATACTTATGTTATAAACATTTTTGCTATGTGTTTAGTAATAAAAATTACTTAACAAAACAAAAAAAGCAATAATATGCACGGGCATCCTGGCCAAAAGCACAAAGTTATACTAGTACTGCATGCGAGAAACATGCCTTAGAAAAGAGGAAAATAATAACGTTCTTCAAGATGATCATGGCAAACATCCGTGTGCTTCAAGAATATATTGGATACTGAGGTGAGTATATGACCAATCTACTCAAGTAGACCTCCATCCTATGGAGTACCAACAGCCTTCCTTGAGTGCCTAGGAGATGTCAAGTCTATCTGTAATAGAGGCTTGGCTTAAGCTAACTAATTTAGTCTTTTGTTTTCCCCTCTATTTCTGTTCATTCAGTTTCAACTCTAATGCTATCTGTAGGTGTAATTTTTGGCATTTGCTATGTTCTTCTAAACCTAGCCTTACCCTTATATGATGGGTATCCTAAAATACCATCTTTCATCTTATATGATGAAAATCTTAAAATTTCCTAGGTGGACACTACCTCTTTCCACATTTGTTGATGAGGATATGACTTATATTCTGTGTGACAATGTCTCATCATAATTCATGTTAGAGCTGAATCTGCTATTTTGACTGTGATGTTTTGGCTAGCAGCTGAACAGATGGATAGTTTTTCCCCAGTATGAATATTTGCCAACAATTGGAAGGGTGTAAAACTCATTCTCAAAGAAACCCAAACATAACCATGAGGAGTCTAACAAATAATTAAAATATCCACTGTTGCAGACAGAAGTCTTCAAAGAATCACGATGTGTACTCAGAAATGGTGGTATAAAATGAGTTAATTAAAAGACCACTTTGGTATTGTTAAATTAATGCTACTAATAGTCATAATAGACCTTGGAATTTGTATGGGTACTACATTCATATTCATCTGGTTCTCATGGTTTTACAAAATAGATATGGAGGTATTATTAGCCTGACTTTATGCAGACAAGGAATAAAGCATAGGGAGACACCCATGTTATCACAGAAAATGGGCTGACTTCAGAAATTAGACCTGGGATTTGAGCTCATCTGTGCCTCATTAGCTGCATAACTTTGAGCAAGAACTTAATTTCTCAGAGCCTCCATCTCCTTGTTTGTAAAATAGGTGCAATAATAGCTAATTCACAAGGTTCCTATGAGAATTACATAAAATTTATAAAAGTCCCAAACAAGAGTACCTGTCATTGAGTAGGTTCTTAATAAATATATCCTTCCATTTAATAATGAAGTCCCAGTTGACAAGAAAAAGGCCAAATTTTCATCTTTACTCCCTTCAAAAGAAGTCTGAGGTACCTGATATTTAGGACAAGACAAAGTTTACACCTAAAACATCAATATAAACTGAAGGTTGCAAGGAACTCTAAACTTTCTATAATCATACTTCAGTGGCTTCTCACAGACATCCTGAAGGAATAGACAGAATCTAATAAGTGGGTCATTAAGTAGTTTCCAAGGGACACAATTGCCCTATTAGTAATAATCATGATTCATCTGATACTAAATCATACATGCTCTAATATTGTTATTTGACATTAATATATGCATATCTTTTCTATACAGTTAAATAGTATACTCCATATCACATACAGACAGCCCTTGACATTCATTCATAGACTCCCTGTTTCTGATATTGGGGATTTGTAATTTGTAGAATCCTCCCTGAGCTTCGAGCAAACACCCCTCTGCCCAACTCCTCTGGTTCCCAGCAGAGGATGGCAGGCAGCAAGGGTTCAGAAAAGAGAGTCCCCTGTAGCCAGGGATGAGGAGAGAGGTAGGCACAGGGAAGCAAGAGTCTTCAGATGCATATCCACCCACAAATGTCTCACCAGGCAAAGAAGAAAGAAGTGTAGCCAGGGAGTGAGACTGGGGGTGTTCTCAGATCAACCATGCAGCCTGAGTTTCCTGTAAATAGCTCAGAAACCTTCCAATCTCCAAGATTTTAATTTCTTGTTCCTATATTTTCCTGCTTCAGGGTGACATACAACACTTATTTATTTGCTCATTCTGACATTTTGAAGAAATACTGAAAAGGGAGTCACAGTTATTAGAGAGGATGTCCAGCACCCTCTTGCTTCTCTTATTGACCTAAACCTATGCTGGAGCTACTGAAGGCACTCAAAGATCTCACCTAACCTTGATATCACTTTAGCAGGCCTGCCCCGTCTATGTCCCCCTTCTCCTCCGTGCAGCATACCATTTCCTCTTACCTGAGAGGCACACTTGATTGGAACTGTGCATTCTGATTGGTCCTTTTAGTATATGGAAAACTTCAGTAATTATAATATGCTGGAATTGCTAAATTCTATAATTTCATTAGATGAACTTAATCAAATCATAGCATTCAGTTTGACTTGTTTCCAAAATCACTTTTGATTATAACCTGAAAAGAACTGAAAAATTCTTTTAGTTGTAAAGACCTCTCATTTGTAAGAGGATTTTAATCCTTTTATTTCTAGAGCGTTTATTCAAGCATCTTTCACTGAATACACAGGGTTTCTTTTTGTACACTGCTACTAGAGTACTAGTAGCTAGAGTGAACCAGGCCAGCAAGGGCCCTGTCCTCATGCAGCAGAAAGACAATAAACAAATAAATAAGTGGACAACACTTTAGACAATGCTATTGCTCCAAAGAGAATAAGATACAGTAGATTTAATGGGGAGCTCCTTTAGATGGAGTGGTCAAGGAGGCTTTTCTGAGGGGGTGACATCTATACTGAGACCCATAGACTTAAAACCATCCCAACCAGAGAACTAGCAGTTACAAGGTCCTTGAGTCAAAAATAGCTTGGTATGTTAGAAGGACAGAAAGAAGGCCAGTGTGACTGAGGTCAGTGATTTAGGAAGGGTGTGGAGCAGTATGTCAGAGAGGTAAGCTGGGGTTATATATGTTAGTACTGACTGGCATGAGGAATTCAAGTTGTATTCTAAGTGTAATGAGGATTAATGAAAGGTTTGGGGAGGAAGGAGCAAGTACAGCCTAATTTACTTTTTAAAAGATCACTCTGGTTGCTGTGTGGAAAGGTTATAAAGGAGCAGGAAAGGAAGAAAGAAGAGCAGTGAAATCTGGAAAATAACAGATTTTAGTTGTATTCTGAAGGAAGTGCTAACAGGACTCACTGATGGATTAGACCGGGGGTGGATAGTGATAGAATTAATCAAAAGTGATGACGACATATTTGTCCTGAGCAACTGAATGGAGGGTAATATTAATTACTGAGGTGAGAAAGAGACAAAGAGAGGTAGGCGGGAGAGGAGGCGGGGGGAATAAAGAGTTCTGCTCTGGTTCTTTCAGATATCCAAGTGGAGCTTTCCAGTAAGAAGCTGGATACGCAAATCCGAAGTTCAGTGTAGAGGTCAGGGCTGGAGATACAAATTTTGGAGTATATTCACTAAAAGACGGCATTTAAAGCCATGGAACTAAATGAGAACCCTTAAAGGAGACAGTTTAGTTAGAAAGAAAGGGAGAAGAATGCCCAGAACCAAGCCTTTGGAAATTCCAATATTTAAAGGTTGATAACAGCAGAAAAACCATCGGAAGTTGTTGAAAAGAAATGGCTATCCAGTGACAGAAAACGAGGAGAGTGTGGGATGCTGGGAGCCAAGATGTGAGAGTCTATTAAAGAAAATGGAGTAGTCAGTTATGTGGAAGGCTGCTGAAAAGTCAAGAGGGCAGAGATAAGACACTAGATTTGGCAAGGTTAAAGTCTCTGGTAACCTTATTATTAGTAGAGTTTCAATGAAGTATGAGGAATGAAAGGTCCCCTTAGAATGAGCTGATAAGAGCATGGAAGGTGAGGAAAAATTTCACTACATTGGCCCAAACATTCATATTCCCTTTGAGTAAGTTGCTGAATTATCTGAATTTATTCACCCAAACTTTATCCAAAAGAGTTACCTAAAAACAAAAGGTTCTAGGGCTCCACGTATCTACACTTCATGCTTTTGACAAAGGAAGGTAGAGAGAGAAAGAAGAGAGGCAGATGCTCTGAAAGCCAGGAAAGAATCAGAAATGATAAAATAAAGGCATTTGTGTCTCTTTGCAAAAGCAAGATCTGTTGCAGCAAAACATATCTTTCTTTGGGATGGGAAGGCTGCTCTCATCTTCATATACACAGTTCTTTGTTACCTTATTAAGAGCAATAGGGATTAATGTGATGTTTAAGAATGGGGACACTCTCCACTGAAAACATTGGCCCAAAATAGGGCCAAAGCAGAGAATTCCAACCAGACACAATAAAATTTTAGTCCCCTTTCAAAAATTAAATAGTCTGAATTATTTATTTTTGCTTGGGATATGTTTCCTCACTGTGTCTAAAGCCACCCAGATATAAAGATGTGCCTGGAAAACCAAGAGAACCAGTAGCAGGTCCTAGAAAAGAGAGGCCAATGCAGACCACCCTGTAAATTGTAACCATATCAGGAAAAAAAGTTTCCCTGTGCTTAGAAACATAGCAGTAACTGCAAAGAATGTAAGTCAGAAGAAGTGTGTATATGTGAATGTGCACATGCACTCAAAATAGGTAACAACAAAAGTCATTGTAAAAAATGGAACATATTTAAAATCCCCTTCCTCTGCTTCCCATTTAAATCAACCTACTGAAGTCTAACTGTAAAAAACCTCTTACTGAATAAATGATGTAGACTCACAACACATATACCTCTTTTATTCAACCTCTCTATCCATAATTTTCTTCCAAATCTAATCAGGAGTTTTGAGGATGGGTTAGGATCAACTACAGTCTTCATTGTTATAAACATGTGCAAATTAGCAGCATTTTGTAAGTATTAAAAGATTGCAAGGGGGCTTCCCTGGTGGCGCAGTGGTTGAGAGTCCGCCTGCCGATGCAGGGGACACGGGTTCATGCCCCGATCCCGGAAGATCCCACATGCTGCGGAGCGGCTGGGCCCGCGAGCCATGGCCGCGGAGCCTGTGTGTCCGGAGCCTGTGCTCCGCAACGGGAGAGGCCACAGCAGTGAGAGGCCCGCGTACAGAAAAAAAAAAAAAAAAAAAAAAAAAGATTGCAAGGATCGACGTACCTCATAGGACACACAAAAAAAGTTTTAAGATTCTCTTCTACCTGGAAATGGGAAAACTCTCTAAAGAAAGTTTGAATCTGATTTTCTACTATTTCCAATAATGAAAGCCAATCTATGTTCCAGTCACCTTTCACAAGGTAAGTCTCCATAACGTATTTATTTGCTCTTTTTTACACTCTCTGGCCCCCATTTTGTTCTGGAGAGTTTCCCCTTACCTAATATAAACTTCTATCCATCTGCTCTACTAAACTGAACTGAAAGTGTAGCATTTTGATCTCCATAAACAGTTTGGACTCTGTCCTCACAGAGCAAGTACTAAGGGACTAATAACTATGAAAGCCCTGGTACTTGCCTTTTGTGGACAGTGGACTCCTAAGTGTATTGCAAATGCAATGTCATAGCCTTTCCATTAACTTGTAGGAGCATCTTTTCTACTAGGCACACTGTATAAGTTAAGAAAAAAATTTTAATTTACATAAAGACCAGTTAATGATGATGCCACCTACTGCAGATTTGTTTAGTCTACATGGGATGTACGGTATATTTTCGTCAATGACTATTGCAATGATAATGACAAATTGTATAAAAATTATATTAAAAGTATACAAAAATTATATAAAAATCAAACATTCCATAAGTAGTATAGTTTGCTTGGAGTCCATCTTTGAATGCTGATAATACATATCACTAACTGATAAAAGGTTTCCACTCAAGTCATGGAGTGACTTGTAGCACCATCACCATTTGTGCTACCATTCATACCTGCACAGTACAAATTTTGATGTGTCCAATTTCTGTCAACTTTCATTGGAACACATCACAATACATGATTAGATGCACTTTCCATTTTTTCTACTATTGGAGAACAATGTTTCTATTTTAGGAAATGTTGATTATATATTCTACCCTTCTATGCTTCCTTACCATCTAATGTACGCAAGAGCCCTCAGAAGGACTAAATAAAGCAACTCCATCCTAAGATGGAAAACTGGGCTGGAGAACTGTGTTCCTTTGTCACTTGATTAACATTTTGAACTTAAGCAGATGACCTCTCCGTCCCCTTTAGCTTTATACATAAAATGTAAATAATACTAGTTTATACATAATCATTCAAATAACTTTCCAAGGTCCCACCTACCTCCAAAAATCTATGACAAATGTATTTATAAACTAGATTTGACATCACATGCTGTTATTTACACTTACATAAAAATATTTCCCTTATTTCGAAGTTTACTTCAGAAGACCCTAAAGCAGGGCAATTCAATTGGCTTCCATGTTTAACAAGAATGAAATAGTTTCGCTTACAGGACTCTTTTAAGTTTATATCATTTTTAAAGGAAGGCAAAGTTCATAGAATATTGAACTGGGTGGTACTGTTTCTATCCTAACTTAGACTATTTTGAGGCAGAAGAAAATCAAATACGTGGTTCTGAGTCCCACACATCCTTTCTTTCATTTTCAGTATTAGCTGGTGATTCTCGACCTGCCTCCATTCCCATCTCAGGGCCTCCCTGTATTTCCAGCTGAATGGCAGTAAAAAATCCCAAAAGCTCATAAGTCTTAATATCTAGATCACATCTTTTACAGCAGCTGAAGTAGCAATTTAGGTTTCAATGGTTAAGAAGTTCAAAAACCTGTATTCTACTGATATTCCTTTATATATGAGTTTCTCAGAGAGAGAAAAACAAGATGTGTGTTGTCTGACAGCACTCACCTATCTGATTTTATGAAAACAATTAAAACTCTACCATCCAGATAAAATATTTCTTCAATAAGAAGTAAGGCCTCTTTTTAACTATGGATATTGTTTCAGATTCCTCCATTGCTTTTAGAAGTTCCCATTATCCTTGGAAATAACCATAATAAAACCAAAAATGAATGAATTAATGAAGTGGGATTTTTGAGCCAGATTTTAAATTTTCAGATAAATTTAGAAACTATATTAACATCATTTAGATTAAGAAGAACAATTTAGTGGCCTGAAATAATTTCCACAAGTAAAGCACCAATATTCTTTTTTATATTCATTAATAATGACAATTATTCTAAGTCTGCAATTAGTTCATTAATTTAAAAGTAAAAGTCATTATAGGAATAATGTTAGAACATTTCCTAATAAATTATCTTTGCTTATACCCCAAAATTCTACACTATTTTTTTACTGAGAAACTCTATACCTGGTTTTTGTTCATCTTATCATCCTGCCAAAATTCTTTTAAATACATTTCTCTCACTAATTAAAAATAAAAGGGATTAGTGTCAATTTAAATGAAATAACTAGCAATAACCTGCTGAGTAATTAGCTTAGGTTAATAATAGGTGTTACATTGCTTCAGTCTATCTGCCACAGAACAAAATAATACCAATAATGTATTTAATCCTAAAAATTTTTTAATGTTAAATCTATAGAAAAATGATTAAATTGCCCCTTATCCATTTCATAGAGATGGTGCAAAGTTACATAACACACCTTTCAATTATTGTGAGCTTCTGAGAAATTTCCATAATATTGAAACTATCTCAATGTCTATGAACACCTACAACAAACTTATATATATTTTTAGTCCTAAAAATCTGGGTCTGGGTTTTTCCAGGTGTTCAAACAGATGAACCCCCCAAAATGAGGCATTCACATCAAAGTCACTGTCTAGACACATAAAATAATTGCAATATCATAGAATTTAAACACTAATTTGAGAAATTGCTTAGGATTTTTAAATTTGAAAATGCACCAAGCCTTTAAGAACCATTGCTTTTCCTACACGGTGTTTTCCAAATATCCATGCCTCTCTGCGTATAATGTTTTGCATTTTTCCAATTGTTCCCAATGATCAATTCGTTAATTCTCACACTATTATGATCTGTGGGTTAGTAATATCAATTCTTTTTTAACAAGTAGAAAAACCAAGCTTGAAAGAGAAAGAAAGGGTCATTTATTTCTAATTCGTACCCCCCAGAAAGATTTAAAGTGCTTTGCATAAACACAATTAATACAATAAGTGAACAATTTTTTTAAAGGTACACAAAGAAATCATAACCTGGAGGGAGGTCCAGATCAACATGGTGAGTAAGAAGATTCTGAGCTCACCTCTTCCCACAGACATGTCAAAGCTACAACTACATATGGGACAACTATCTCTGAGAACAACCTGAAGACTAGCAGAAGATTCTCTACAACTAAGGACATAAAGAAAAGGCCACATTGAGACAGATGGGAGGAGTCTCCCGCCTACAATATGACACAGTCTAGTCAGAACCCACAACCCTGGTGTGGCAACACAAAAGCAGGAGGGGTACCACAACCACAGAGGTCCCCCCTGGGAAGTGAGGGGTCTAAGCCCCAGACTGGTCTCTTTGACATCAGTCTTGGCTATATTTTTTGGATCTGTCTCCTCAAGCAAGGGCAACAAAAGCAAAATTAAACAAATGGAACTACATCAAACTAAAAAGCTTTTGCTGAGAGAAGGAAATCATTAACAAAAAGAAAAGGCAACCTACTGAATTAGAAAAGATATTTTAAAATCCTATATGCAATAAGGGGTTAATATCAAAAAATATAAAGAATTCTTACAACTCATATAAAAAAATCTAATTAAAAAATGCGCAGAGAACCTGAATAGACATTTTTCCAAGGAAGACATACAGATGGCCAAGATAACATGAAAAGATATTCAACACCACAAATCATTAGGGAAATGCAAATAAAAATTTATTACCTCACACCTGTCAGAATGGCTATTCCCCCCCCAAAAAACAAGAAATAACAAGTGATGGAAAGGATGTGGAAAAAAAGGGGACCCTTCTGCACTGTTGGTGGGAATGTAAATTGGTGAAGCCACTATAGAAAACAATACGGAAGTTTTTAAAAATTAAAAATAGAACTACCATATGATCCAGTCATTCCACTTCCAGGTATTTATCCAAAGAAAACAAAACACTAATTTGGAAAGATATCTGCACCCTTATGTTCACTGCAGCATCATTCACAATAGTGAAGATATGGAAGCAACTTAAGTGTCCACTGATAGATGAATGGATAAAAATTATGCAAATTATATATATATATATATATATATATATATATATATATATATATATAATGGAATATTACTCAGCCATATAAAAGAATGAAATCTTGCCATTTGAGACAACATGATGCACCTAGAGGATATTATGCTAAGGGAAGTAAGTCAGAGAAAGACAAATATTGTATGATTTCACTTCTATGTGGAATCTAAAAAACAAAACACAAGAACAAACAAAATGAAACAGAAACACAGACTCATAGAAAGAACAAACTGGTGGTTGTCAGAAGATAGGCAAGTAAGGAGTTGGCTGAAATAGCCTGAAGGAATTATGAGGCATAGCTTCCAGTTATAAAATAAATAAGTCATGGGGATATAATGCCCAGCACAGGGAATACAGTCAATAATACTGCAATAACTTTGCATGGTCACAGATGGTTACTAGACTCACTGTGGTGATCAATTTGTAATGTATATAAATGTTGAATTACTACACGGTACACCTGAAACTAATACAACATTGCATGTCAACTATACTTCAACTTAAAAAAAGAAAGAGAAAAAAAAGAAATCATAAGCTAAAGAAAATGAGAGAGGGAACAGCAAACCAGGAGTTAGGCTGGAATACAAAACACATGAAAGGCAGGTCCAAGTTTGCAAAGATAAAATAATAGGTCCAAGATACCACAGAGAAGTTTTAGAGCAGAGCTGGGGATAGTTTCATTGTTTATGATTCTCAGGTTACCATTACGTCCCCAGGCAAAGTCAGCTGCAAAATATATCCTCACTCTTATACCGTTTGGCTTATTTTTATCATTAAAGAACAGTATCATGATCCTTGAACCTTTCTTGATTAAGAAGAAATTCTTCTAGAGCAGCATTATCCTAGATAACTTTCTGCAATAACAGCAATGTTCTATGCATGCGCCATTAAATATGGTAGCCGGTAGCCACATGTGGCTGTTTAACACTTGAAATATGGGTAGTGCAATGGAAAAACCTGATTTTAAATCTGATTTTATTTTAATTAATTTAAACTTACGTAGCCAAATGTAGCTAGTGGCTGTTGTATTTGACAGTTTAGTTCTAACGCTTATATGCATGGGTATAAATTTCTTTGTCATGGTAGTATCTTTCTCAGTTACTTAGCTTCCTAACTCAGAAGTATTTTTCATATGAGGTATATTTTCACCTAAATAATTTAATTACTTGTCTAACTAATGCATTTTATTCAAGAGAATTTTTCAAATTATGAACTCAGTATTCTCTTGCCTCATGAGTTCCCTGGGTTATTGCTAAGCACGATTTTGAAGCACTCAGATTCTGGTCCTCATTCATTCCTGAGCGCAGTCTTTCATTCTCTTAAACTATCAATCATTCGTACCCTTCTCTCACTCCAGCTGACATTCCACTTTCAAAGAGGTGTGCTTTCTCTCCTGTTTCTTGCTTTTTTGATATGGCTTGTGGACACTTGCAGAGTGTAATAAAGATGCTGTCCAGAAAGCAGCTTCTGTGGTCACTGGGCAGTTGACAGCAGCAGCAATACATGGACCTATTTTAAAAAGCAAACACATATCCCTACTACAGGGAACAATATAGTATACAAAATGCAGCTGTAGTATTTTTACAGTGCTCAGACAAGCATCAACATCATAATTCTAAACTCCACATTAAAATTTGATTTTGGGGGGTTTTACTAAAATGCACATCCACACACATTGATATACAGAAAAAAGAAAGCACGCTTTAAATGGCAAGGGAAAAAATCAAAATAAAATCTTAACATATTTCATAAATATCCTGGAGATAATATCCGCTACATTTCAAAACTGCCTTAGTCATCTAGGGCACCAGTTGTTCATCAGATACAGCACTTGACACATAAAGGCATGGCATGAATGACAATTACTGTTTCGGGTACAAATCTGTACAGATCACACACGTGATCCAACACCAGTCAACTTTCCATAGTAAATCAATGTTTTCAAAATAAAGGGTACATTCAATGTTTATTTTGTGTTAAGGATGGGAAATTAAATGAAAGGGGAACAAGTGACATTAAAATCCTTACGCCCTAGTTTAGATTTTCCATGGGAGCAATGAACAGATTTTATTAAATTTAACCTAATTTTGCTATGGCAACAGTTGTATCATATGAGATCATAGTCCAGGAGAAACACAGTATTTACTCTCTTATTCTAGCAATTTGATCTTTCATAGTTTGACTTAAAAGCCATAGTTTTTAATGTCAATGAGAAAAATATAGGAAGAGAGAGAGAGACATTTAGGACGATTAGAACATTTACATTTATAATAAATGTAATTTATGCATCTTCCTTTGGAAGCCCTTTTGTGACACAAAACTTACTCAGTGGTTAGGGGGTTAATGAACGAAATGGATCACTGGATTAAAAATAAAAATCACTATTAAAAAAATGCAACACCAAGAGAATTAGACACTACATAATACTGTAACCACTGAGAATTCTCAACAGTAAAATAAACCCTTGTAGTCCCAGCATTTTCATTAGTTTTCCAGTAGCGCTGGATGCAGTGTGAATTACAATGAGGAAGAAAGCAATGGCTGCTGCCTTTAAAGAACATACACTGTACAGAGGGAAAGCACTCCTTCAAGACACACTGCGATGGTTATTGGCCTCTCTTACCATATGTGTCTTAAGTTTTAACACCTTAAATTATCTTATGTGAGGGAATATTGCATTTATTCTGCAAGATGATAAATGCTAAATAGCTAACATAGTGAACCATGCTGCAATGTACATTTTAACTTAAGAATATCGAATTCTATATACCAGTTAAAACTTGTGCACAATTTGGAAACAGAATTATGTTTAAATTATGTGTCTACTTAAGCAGATGCAAAAGTAACATAAAGAGTGATTGAAACCCATATAAAGGAAAAAAAATCAGGTTATATTACCTATGAGACCATTTCAGTTCAAAAGGAGAAAGGTAGGGGGTGCAGGGATGCACCGACTACTGAAAAATGAAACGTGACATTAAATCAGATTTTACAGAACAGATTTATATTTTACCCTGCATAGGTTTCTATTCTCCCAGTACTAAAAATAGGACTACTTTTGAACTACTAACTTGGAAAAAAATTAAAGGTCAAATATCTCATTAACAGATCTGTTCTTAAGTATTAAGGCTCAGACAGGAAGATCACAGAAGAAAAAAAACAAGAGTTAACACTTTAATCCACTGTAATTAGAAAGTGTGGATCCCATAACCGCACTCCCAGTTTGTGAGTCACCCACAAAACCAGTTTGTGGGTGACTCACAAACTGGAGAACAATTATACCACAGAAGTCTACCCACTGGAGTGAAGGTTCTGAGCCCCATATCAGGCTTCCCAAGCTGGGGGTCCAGCAATGGGAGGAGGAATTCCCAAAGAGTCAGACTTTGAAGGCTAGCGGGATTTGATTGCAGTACTTCGACAGGACTGCGGGAAACAGAGACTCCACTCTTGGAGGGCACACACAAAGTAGTGTGCACATCAGGACCCAGGGGGAAGGAGCAGTGGCCGCAAAGGAAACTGAACCAGAACAACCTGCTAGTGCTGGAGGGTCTCCTGCAGAGACAGGGGGTGGCTGTGGCTCACTGCAGGGACAAGGACACTAGCAGCAGAAGTTCTGGGAAGGACTCCTTAGAATGAGCCCTCCCAGACTCTGCCATTAGCACCACCAAAGAGCCTGTAGCCTCCAGTACTGGGTCGCCTCAGGGCAAACAACCTACAGGGAAGGAACTCTGTCCCACCCAGCAGCAGACAAGTGGATTAAAGTTTTACTGAGCTCTACTTACCAGAGCAACATGCAGCTCTACCCACCACCAGTCCCTCCCTTAAGGAAGTTTGCATGAGCCTCTTAGATAGCCTCATCCACCAGAGGGCTGACAGCAGAAGCAAGAAAACTACAATGCTGCAGCCTGTACAATGAAAACCACATTCACAGAAAGACAGACAAATTGAAAAGGCAGAGGACTATGTACCAGATGAAGGAACAAGATAAAACCCCAGAAAAACAACTAAATGAAGTGGAGATAGGCAACCTTCCAGAAAAAGAATTCAGAATAATGAGAGTGAAGATGATCCAGGACCTTGGAAAAAGAGTGGAGGCAAAGATTGAGAAGATACAAGAAATGTTTAACACTGACCTAGAAGAATTAAAGAACAAACAACCAGAGATGAACAATACAATAACTGAAATGAAAAATACACTAGAAGGAATCAATAGAAGAAGAACTGAGGCAGAAGAACGGTTAAGTGGCCTGGAAGACAGAATGGTAGAAATCACTGCTACGGAACAGAATAAAGCAAAAAGAATGAAAAGAAATGAGGAAAACCTAAGAGACCTCTGGGACAACATTAAATGCATCAGAATTCACATTATGGGGATCCCAGAAGGAGAAGAGAAAGACAAAGGACTCGAGAAAATATTTGAAGAGATTATAGTCGACACCTTTCCTAACATGGGAAAGGAAACAGCCACCCAAGTCCAGGAAGTACAGAGAGTCCCAGGCAGGATAAACCCAAGGAGAAACACGCCACACACATACTAATCAAATTGACAAAAAATAAAGACAAAGAAAAATTATTAAAAGCAACAAGGGAAAAATGACAAATAACATACAAAGGAACTCCCATAAGGTTAACAGGTGATTTCTCAGCAGAAACTCTACAAGCCAGAAGGGATTGGCATGATATATTTAAAATAATGAAAGGGAAGAACCTACAACAAAGATTACTCTACCTGGCAAGGGTCTCATTCAGATTCGACGGAGATATCAAAAGCTTTACAGACAAGCAAAAGCAAGACAATTCAGTGCCACCAAACCAGCTCTACAACAAATGCTAAA
The DNA here is from genome assembly GCF_025265405.1 of Mesoplodon densirostris. Taxonomy (NCBI): domain Eukaryota; kingdom Metazoa; phylum Chordata; class Mammalia; order Artiodactyla; family Ziphiidae; genus Mesoplodon; species Mesoplodon densirostris. Next base: position 125,379,884 of record NC_082662.1, on the reverse strand, counting down.
GGAACTTCTCTAAGTGGGAAACAAAAGAGAAGAAAAGGACCTACAAAAAGATACCCCCCAAAATTAAGGAAATGGAACATACATATTGATAACTACCTTAAATGTGAATGGATTAAATGATCCAACCAAAAGACACAGGCTCGCTGAATGGATACAAAAACAAGACCCATATATATGCAGTCTATAAGAGACCCACTTCAGACCTAGGGACACATACAGACTGAAAGTGAGGGGATGGAAAAAGATATTCCATGCAAATGGAAGTCAGAAGAAAGGTGGAGCAGCAATACTCATATCAGATAAAATAGACTTTAAAATAAAGAATGTTACAAGAGACAAGGAAGGACACTACGTAACGATCAGGGGATCAATCCAAGAAGAAGATATAATAATTATATATATACACACCCAACATAGGAGCACCTCAGTACATAAGGGAAATGCTAAGAGCTATAAAAGAGGAAATTAACAGTTAACACAATAATGGTGGGGGAATTTAACAACTCACTTACACCAATGGACAGATTATCCAGACAGAAAATGAATAAGGAAACACAAGCTTTAAATGACACAACAGACCAGATAGACTTAATTGTTATTTATAGGACATTCTATCCAAAAACAGCAGATTACACTTTCTTCTCAAGTGCACAGAGAACATTTTCCAGGATAGATCACATCTTGGGTCACAAATCAAGCCTCAGTAAATTTAAGAAAACTGAAATCATATCAAGCATCTTTTCTGACCACAATGCAATGAGATTATAAATAAATTACAGGGGAAAAAACGTAAAAAAACACAAACACATGGAGGCTAAACAATACGTTACTAAATAACCAAGAGATCACTGAAGAAATCAAAGAGGAAATCAAAAAATACCTAGAGACAAATGACAACAAAAACACAACAATCCAAAACCTGTGGTATGCAGCAAAAGCAGTTCTAAGAGGGGAATTTATAGCAATACAATCTTACCTCAAGAAACAAGAAAATTCTTAAATACACAACCTAACCTTACACCTAAGGGAACTACAGAATGAAGAACAAACAAAACCCAAAGTTAGTAGAAGGAAAGAAATCATAAAGATCAGAGCAGAAATAAATGAAATAGAAACAAAGAAAACAAGAGCAAAGATCAATAAAACTAAAAGCTGGTTCTTCGAGAAGATAAACAAAATTGATAAACCATTAGCCAGACTCATTAAGAAAAAGAGGGAGAGTACTCAAATCAATAAAATCAGAAATGAAAACGGAGAAGTTGCAATGGACATGGCAAATACAAAGCATCATAAAAGACTACTACAAGCAACTCTATGCCAATAAAATGGACAACCTGGAAGAAATGGAGAAATGCTTAGAAAGGTATAACCTTCCAAGAATGAACCAGGAAGAAATAGAAAATATGAACAGACCAATCACAAGTACTGAAATTGAAACTGTGATTTAAAATCTTCCAACAAACAAAAGTCCAGGAACATATGGTTTCAGAGGTGAATTCTATCAAACATTTAGAGAACAGCTATCACCCATACTTCTCAAACTCTTCCAAAAAATAACAGAAGAAGGAACACTCCCAAACTCCTTCTATGAGGCCACCATCACACTGACAACGAAACCAGACAAAGACTACAAAAAGAAAATTATAGAACAATATCACTGATTAAGATAGATTCAAAAATCCTGAACAAAATACTAGCAAAGAGAATCCAACAACACATTAAAAGGATCATACACCATGATCAAGTAGGATTTATCCCAGGAATGCAAGGATTTTTCAATATATGCAAATCATTCAGTGTGATACACCATATTAGCAAACTGAAGAATAAAAGATATATGATCAGCTCCATAGATGCAGAAAAAGCTTTTGACAAAATTCAAAATCCATTTATGACAAAAACTCTCCAGAAAGTGGGCATAAAGTGAACCTACCTCAACATAATAAAGGCCATATACAACAAACTCACAGCCAACATCGTTCTCAATGGTGAAAAACTGAAAGCATTTCCTCTAAGATCAGGAACAAGATGAGGATGTCCACTTTCACCACCATTATTCAACATAGTTTTGGAAGTCACAGCCATGGCAATCAGAGAAGAAAAAGAAATAAAAGGAATACAAATTGGAAAAGAAGAAGTAAAACTGTCACTGTTTGCAGATGACATGATACTATACATGGAAAATCCTAAAGATGCCACCAGAAAACTACTAGAGCTAATCAATGAATTTGGTAAAGTTGCAGGATATAAAATTAGTGCACAGAAATCTCTTGCATTCCTATACACTAACAATGAAAGGTCAGAAAGAGAAACCAAGGAAACAATCCCATTCACCATTGCAACAAAAAGAATAAAATACCTAGAAATAAACCTACATAAGGAAGTAAAAGACCTGTACTCAGGAAACTATAAGACACTGTTGAAAGAAATTAAAGATGACACAAATGGATGGAGAGATATACCATGTTCTTGGATTGGAAGAATCAATATTGTGCAAATGACTATACTACTGAAAGCAATCTACAGATTCAGTGCAATCCCTATCAAACTACCAATGGTATTTTTTACAGAACTAGAACAAAAAATCTTAAAATTTGTATGGAGACACAAAAGACCCTGAATACCCAAAGCAATCTTGAGGGAAAAAAACGGAGCTGGAGGAATCAGACTTCTTGACTTAAGACTATACTACAAAGCTATAGTAATCAAGACAATATGGTACTGGCACAAAAACAGAAATATAGATCAATGGAACAGGATAGATAGCCCAGAGATAAACCCCCACACCTATGGTCAACTAATCTATGACAAAGGAGACAAGGATATACAATGGAGAAAAGACAGTCTCTTCAATAAGTGGTGCTGGGAAAACTGGACAACTACATGTAAAAGAATGAAATTAGAACACTCCCTAACACCATACACAAAAATAAACTCAAAATGGATGAAAGACCTAAATGTAAGACCAGACACTATAAAACTCTTAGAGGATAACATAGGAAGAACACTCTGACATAAATCACAGCAACATCTTTTTTGATCCAACTCCTAGAGTAATGGAAATAAAAACAAAAATAAGCAATTGGGACGTAATGAAACTTAAAAGCTTTTGCACAGCAAAGGAAACTATAAAAGGATGAAAAGACAACCCTCAGAACGGGAGAAAGTATTTGCAAATGAATCAACGGACAAAGGATTAATCTCCAAAATATATAAACAACCCATGCAGCTCAATATTAAAGAAACAAACAACCCAATCGAAAAATGGGCAGAAGTCCTAAATAGACATTTCACCAAAGAAGACATACAGATGGCCAACAAACACATGAAAAGATGTTCAACATCACTAATTATTAGAGAAATGCAAATCAAAACTACAATGAGGTATCACCTCACACTGGTTAGAATAGGCATCATCAGAAAATCTACAAACAACAAATGCTGAAGAGGGTGTGGAGAAAAGGGATCCCTCTTGCACTGTTGGTGGGAATGTAAATTGATACAGCCACTATGGAGAACAGTATGGAGGTTCCTTAAAAAGTAAAAATAGAATTACCATATGACCCATCAATCCCACTACTGGGCATATACCCAGAGGAAACCATAATTCAAGAAGAAAACATGCACCCTAATGTTCATTGCAGCACTATTTACAATAGCCAGGTCATGGAAGCAACCTAACTGCCCATCGACAGACGAATGGATAAAGAAGATGTGGTACATATTTGCAATGGAATATTACTCAGCCATAAAAAGAAACGAAATTGAGCTATTTGTAATGAGGTGGATGGACCTAGAGTCTGTCATACAGAGTGAAGTAAGTCAGAAAGAGAAAGACAAATACCATATGCTAACACATATATATGGAATTTAAGAAAAAAAAATGTCATGAAGAACCTAGGGGTAAGACAGGAATAAAGACACAGACCTACTAGAGAATGGACTTGGGGATATGGGGAGGGGGAAGGGTAAGCTGTGACAAAGCGAGAGAGTGGCATGGACATATATACACTACCAAGCATAAAACAGATAGCTAGTGGGAAGCAGACGCATAGCACAGGGAGATCAGCTTAGTGCTTTGTGACCACCTAGAGGGGTGGGATAGGAAGGGTGGGAGGGAGGGAGATGCAAGAGGGGAGAGATATGGGAACATATGTATATGTATAACTGATTCACTTTGTTATAAAGCAGAAACTAACACACCATTGTAAAGCAATTATCCTGCAATAAAGATGTGGTACATATTTGCAATGGAATATTACTCAGCCATAAAAAGGAACAAAACTAGGTCATTTGTAGAGACATGGATGGACCTAGGGTCTGTCATATAGACTGAACTAAGTCAGAAAGAGAAAAACAAATATCGTATATTAACGCATATATGTGGAATCTAGAAAAACAGTATAGATGAACCAGTTTGCAAGGCAGAAACAGAGACATAGATGTAGAGAAGAAACATATGGACACCAAGGTGGGAAAGCAAGGGGGGGGTGTGAATTGGGAGATTGGGATTGACATATATACACTAATATGTATAAAATAGATAACTAATAAGAAACTGCTGTATAAAAAAATGAAATAAGATAAACTGCTACAAAAAAATTTTTTTAGGAAAAAATAAAGTGTCATAAGCCCTACACTAGTTTCTGTCCTAATCATCCTATATTTAACACCTTCCAGTTCACTGAAATTGAAGAATCATTATCAATTTCTGCTGGAATATGAATACACATTGTCTTCAAGCCAGATTACAATGCCCTACCTATATACTTACTAATGTGTTATTCACTGAGGAAGATGCAGAATTATAAAATATAATCCCTGCTCTCAAGTTACTTATAGTCTGCTTAGGGATACATAACCATACATGTCTATGTAGGTAAATTAAATACAATTGTGGTCCTCAGATGGGCAACAGCAAGGCTCTGGGGGAAATATACATATAGAGGGAGCCATCTCCACCCATCAGGTTCATGGCAGTGCCACATCCTATCAGAGCTCCCCACCAAGGAAGGAAGTGAAATCACTGTTTGGTTGTAGTCAACATCGAAGTTTATCAGAAGAACAAAATATTTGCTTAACTTAAGGTCCTGAGTCTTTGTGTCTTGGGGTTTGTTCTGGTCTTGGTTTCCTATTTAAATTTTGTTTTCCTGTCCTGGATATTTTTAATGTACCATATGCACTTTTACTGTAGGCTTTCTCAAACCCTCTATGGAACAAACTGGAGCACAAATATGATTAAACAACCAAATGAAAAACAAATAAATGAGTACATTTAAAAAATTTTCTTATTACCATCACCAAAAACAAATGAATATCTGGGCAGGAAAACATGGTTAAATTAGTAATTGACTGAGACCTTGGCCTTCTATGTTATCTATGATTACATGGTTGAACTTGCACTTACAGAGTTGGAAAAACTGTAGCTGTAACTTTTCATACAGCATTCAGAGTAAAGTCTGACCATGAAAGAATCACCTTTGCAATACTGAGAAATAAGGTTCTCAGTGGGGATGAGTACCACCACTCAAGGGTGGTGTAGAAATGTCATAAGGCTTACTCAGAATCACATTTTTCAAACATTTTCTACTTTAAATCTCAAGTTTTTACCTCTTAGATACAAGTTGCTATTATTTTGATGAGATGTTTCATTTATAAAATGTTTCACTTCTCTCCCCCTTTGGGGGCTGGGGATTATCCCGAGGGTGTTGAGTGTCTGCTCTTTTCTTAATATAGTAGAAAGTATATACTTTAGCATGTTCCAAAGTATTTTTGTTCCCAATCTTTATTCTAATTTTTAAGTTTCACTTTATTTGGAGATGAAACCATAAGGAAAAAATAAAAGCTAGTAGCTGTTTAATTCCTTCAGCAACTTTATACATTCCAGGTTCTTGGTCTGTTTGGCCATAGCAGAATTTATGAAAATCTAAAACATTAATGATGCCTGAAAGGCAGGCTGCCACACAGAGATGAACACATTGCCTGGTCTGATAGCAGAATTATAGAACCCTGAAACCTCAGCATTTTGAAGATCATTAAGCTATCATTTTTGTATGCGTTCAGAATATTTCACGAATAATGTTTAGATGGAGTTCATATAAACCCAATTCATATTAGAACTGAAATATTTTTTCTGTACAGAAAACTGTTGTAACTAGACAGTAAAAATAGATGTTTAAATGTTTATAGTAGGCAACAGAAAACACTGTGGAAAAATTCAGTAAAAGCAGTGTTAGTAGTGCTTCCTGTCCCTTTTTATAGTACGGAAAAATATGAAACACAAAGAATGTGATTATATATGCAGAAGATCAGCTCTTATGGTGTATATTTTATATCTGCCTTTACGGACCAACATAGCATCTTTCACTGTCAAATTGAGTTAGCTGTGGAGCATATCACGGATGGCTTTCCATTAATAATAAGGCATTTAAAAATATGAAAATAAATTATTACCACTGGTGCTTTCAGTGTGCTGTTTAGCGTGAATTAAATCCTATTTATAAGGTAGCATTATTGAAAGTGAATGGAGGAAAATGATCCAGAAAATCAGGACTTCTTTCAGATTCACAAATTGGAAGTCTCATTCTCTCCAATGAAGTGAGTCAGCACTTCAGAATTAAAAATTCTACTCTGCAGCTAGTCTCAAGGTGCATTTTAAATGGGGTCACTCAAGAAAGTGAAAAGTGCAATGCAATTGCATTTAAGTTCCTTGCACTCTTTCAGGTGTGGGAGTTGAGTGATGAGTAGCTGATTCGTGAACTGTAGCTAACCCCTTTTATAGCGTATTTTAGAGTTCAATAAAATAAAGGAGGGAGGTGTTTTGTGTTAATGTTTCCTGTGTATAAGAGATGATAAGAAAATATTTTTTACATGGAAACTAATTTAGCAGAGATTCTCTTAATATATATTTTCCTTTTTATCTATTATTATCCTTCTCCTAAACCACAAGGCTAGACAAAATCTGTAACAGTGGTCGATTGAATCTGCGGTTGCCTGGACATACGTTTTAAATTTGACCCAAATTACGCATACGACCCAAAAGTATGCATGGACAGTATAAAGTTTTTATTGACGATAGGCTACATTTCAGGTTGTATTTCACATTAGATTGAGAGGTGAGTTGGCTTTTACCCTTAAAATAATCACCTTTTACCTCCAAATAAGAGGGAAAAAAATTTTTAAACCTTGAAAATGTTTCTTTCTGACTTAACACTCAATCTGTTGTGTTCTCTGTCCATGAATTAAGAATTCTTTCTGCACCAAATTTTCAAGGTAGGAATCAAAACAATATTGAAATAGTTAAACTTTTTCCTTGGAATTGCCCCATGATTTAAAAAAGAAAAAGTTCAATATATGGACAAACTAATAGAATAAATATAGCCAAAGACTGACTTTGAAAGTAAGGTTCAGAAAAACTCCCAGAATATGTATGAAAAAAGACTAAGTAATGGATAATTTTGGAAATAAGACTTTGAGGTTAACATCTAGGAAGATCAAGATCTTTTTATTAGGATTTTCAGAAGCAGATAATAGTCAAAACAAAGGGGAGAAGATAATAAATGAAATCATAGAAGAATCCTACACAAAGCTGATAAAAGCTATACCAGTCTTCAGATTGAAAAAAACTCACTATGTGTTGGGTCAGATTAAAAAAAAAATCTAATAGTCAGATATTACTATTCTCAGTTATAATTCCATGGATTAAAAAATGTGTGTGTGTGTGTGTGTGTGTATCCCTACATGCTCCCAGAGAGAAAAGAGTAAGTTGCAAAAGATACAAGAACTACACTAAAATTACATTTCTCACGAGCCACACTGGATTCTGGAAGATAATGGAGCAATATTTTCAAAGTTCTCAGGGAAAAAAACTTTAGCCCAAAATCTTTTGTCGTCAAAACTATCTATTAATTAAGGCAACAATAAAAAAATATTCAAATATGCATGGATATAAGCCATTTAATACTATCCACGATTCCTATATGAAAAATAAATATTTGGAGAGTTACTTAAATGACATGACAAAGAATCTAAGAAAAAAGATAACTTGAGATGCCAGAAACAACAGCAGCAGATTGAATCCACTTGACCTTGATTCTTGGAATATTTTCCTTTAAAGAAGACAGGATTAATGGCATTTCCTCTTCTGTGGGTCTGTTCACCTTGCCACCATACTTAGTTCTATGCTTAATAATATTTATATAATTAGAATATTGTAAATGATGTCTATTGGTTTTTTAGCCTCCTAAACTCAACTAATGAGAAAGTACAGAGGACTGAGTTCTAGTTATGGAAAAGAATTTAATAGTTTATGGCAATTTAAAATAATACTATAAGAAAAATCAAGAAATGTAGGAACGTATTATTTAAAACTATGATGGTAGCCATCAGAAGAACAAAAATAATACATTTTAGAAGTGTTTGTTTTTTTTTTTTTTCAGAGAGAGTGATGTTGGAAGAAGGAAATTTTTCATTTTATACTTTAAAAAAACTATGTGCATATATTACTTTCCTAGTTTTAAGAAAAGCTTAAAATTAAAGGGCACTTTCATCAATAGGGGATTGTTAGACTATAGTTCTTCTTTATAATGCAGCAGATAAAACAAATGATAGATACTAATGTATTTCTGAAATCAATATTTTTAAGGGAATAAAATAAATTAAGTTTCCATATGGTATGGACGGCATGACATAATCTAGGTTAAAATGCTTTGATGTTTACATATATTCATGTGAAAAAAAGTCTAGGAGGCTACAGAGCTGCTCTCACTTCTTCTTCTAGTTCTACAGATATTTAAAGGTTTACAGGGGCTTTTAATAATCACCTTTGCAGTTGTATCACTCAATAAAGACATTTTGAAAAATGAAATTATTTGAAGCCCAGAGAAGGGGAATTACTTGACCCTGACCAGATCAGCCAGGAAGCAAGTGGCAGAATCAAAACTAAAATCCAGTCAGTACTGGGGTTGCCAAGGCTTGGGAAATTTTAGCCCGCCTCTCCAAATTTCCATCAGCCTTCCTAAGCCACCCCTAATAAAAATGTTAACAAAAACACCAACAATAATAATGACAAATATATGTGTTAAGTTTTATGTAAAGTGTGAATAAAAGTATCGTCAGGGGAAAAATAAGTCTATATGTCTGCCATCTGGTGTGGGATCGGGATGATAAGGAAAGGCTTAATAAAGGAGGTGACAGCTGGGTAAAGCCTTGGACAATGGGCATAGTTTGTGACAGACCAAGGTGAGAGCAGAGCTGTGGTCAGAGTTATTCCAGGTACTGCGAGGGCGCCAAAAAAGAACTTGTGACAAATGCAGTCTTTTCTGTTACTATTCATGTTCCTTGTGAAATAAAACCGCAGGTACCATAAGATCAAGGATCCCACCACAAGGACAAAGACAAAAGCCAGGTGGTAAAGGGGAAGAGAAGAGAAAGATCATATTAAAAATTTTTTTTGACTAAAGAAAGCCATAGTAATTGTGTGTAAACCTTAGCCCTGGCTTTCCTAGCAGCTGGAAAGAAAGTGAAATCATTGTCTGGTAGCAGTCAACATCTCAGTTTATCAGAAGAACAAAATAATGGTGTGTGCTAAATCAAAGACATTAGTAATATGCTGTGGGAAAGCAGGAGAATGCTGTAATTCTGACTAGATGGTCAGAAAAGGCATCACAAAGGAGGCAGACCGTGAACTGCATTGAGAAGATTTTGCCTGGCAGAGGGGACAAGTAGAAAGAACATCATAAATACAGAGATGAAGACTGGACAGCAGCTGGATTATGGAGCAGTCATGTCATGGGATAACTTAGTTTAACAATCTCCCCTTTTCTAGAAACGTTTACCAAATGCTCATTTCTGAGCTATATGGCCCTGCTGACTGATGCCTAACCCAAACCAGTCCAAGGAGTTTCCCATTCTAGGGTACAAAGGTTTGAAACAGAGACACTCAGAGACAGGACACTGCTGGAGTGGTCGTTATCTAAGGGAGCATTCCAGAGGATGTGCAGGTCCACAAGTTCTGACTTGGCTACCAAGGAATTTGTTTGATCTCATGAAATAATCCAAGATTCTGTCAACTAATTCCCCTTTGACCTAAGCTAGCCAGAGTTGGTTTCTGTTACACTCAATACCAAGTCTCTTAATTAACATACTATCTTGGGGAAATGGTTGTGGCTGCACAGGAAGGAGAGTGAAGTCATGTGGTAGGAACTGCTCGAGGCCTTGAATGCTGGATCAAGGTGAGCCGTTAGTCCAAAGGGCAGAACTTAGGTCTGGTTTATGAGCCAAGTTTTAATGTAATATGGATCCAGGAACACAGGGTCTTTTGGTTCCACTAAGCCTACAGCATGTATCTTGACTGCAAAGAAAAATATCTTGCATCGCTTTTTTTTTTTTTATAGTGAAAACTTTTATATTTAGAATTAGTCAGCTGGACTCAGTTTAGATGATCCCAATTTTGTTGGCAGCATCCAAAGCATCATAGTCAGGAGCCAGTAGAACATATGCCTTCTTCTCTCCATCAGGCCTGATCAGGGTGTTGACCTTAGCCATGTCAATGTCATAGAGCTTCTTCACAGCCTGTTTAATTTGGTGCTTGTTGGCCTTGACATCCACAATGAACACCAGTGTGTTGCTGTCTTCTATTTTCTTTATGGCTGACTCAGTGGTGTGGGGGAACTTGATGATGGCATAGTGGTCAAGCTTGTTTCTCCTAGGGGCGCTCTTCCGAGGATATTTGGGCTGCCTCCTGAGCCGCAGTGTTTGGGGCCGTTGGAAGGTGGGTGACGTCCGGATCTTCTTCTTTTTTTTTTTTGTGGCTGTGTACGCCTTTCAACACTGCTTTCTTGGCCTTCAAAGCCTTTGCTTTGGCTTCGGCTTTGGGAGGCGGAGGGACTTCCTTCTTCGCCTTCGGCGCCATCTTCCTGCATCACTTCTTAACCAAAATTCAAGTGTGCCAGATTAGAGCTGTGCAGCTCTGGGATGATCCCAGTTATACCATACTGTACGGTAGATCTGCTCACACTTCCCTTTCCTTTACCCTTTCCTTTTCTCCCCCTCCTTTCCCTTCTCTTCATTGACTGAAACATCTAAGTTTCAGTAAGGTTTCTGATTTAAAGGAACACTGTGGTGCATCCTCCTGTATCACAAATAATTACACCTTAATTTATTTTGTAAGTCAAGGACATTTGTGAATGAGAATTTTCTCTAGCCAGACATACATATGGAAATTTATACATACTGAAGTCCTACATCTAATGAACTCATTACTGGGACTGTACTGTGAAGAAAAGAGAAATAATGGCCATCTCTCCCTCTGATTATGTGTGGTTATCACAAGATCTATAATTTGTAACAAAGGTTTACTCCAGGGAAGTCAGTGGCCATGAGCCTGGCTGACCCAGTTCACATGGGAACCAACCACTGATATGGCATGTAAAAAAGGACAAGCAATTCAAGAGATGACAAAGCCTGAGAGGTTACCAGAAAATGAAATTGGAGAGTGGGAGGTGACAGCCAAGTTACTATGCTGCCCTTATCAATTTAGTATACAAATGAGAAAAGAGTCAAACATACAGCTTCATCCATGACAAAACTGGGTAATGAGCTTTTCATCAAATGTAAGGGACCAGACTGAATTAAAGAGCAATCTTTTTCACTATGCAGGCAACAAATGGCTAAATAATTAGGGGATGGGAGGGTTTCTACTTAATAACCTAAGGGATTTAGGGCCTTCACCTTCTTAAGATCATGTCACCACCTGTGCAGAGTATGAATTACACACTAGTACAGCATTCTCATTTGAGTTGGAGCATTAATGTTGACGAGATGTTCTGACCCAAGAGAGAAATATGACATGAAATCAAAGGAATTTATTTTCCAACAGCTTAAAAAATAAAAATAAAAAAAGACAATAAATCAGGGTGTGATGCTCACTTGAGATGGAGTTTGGGTGGGGACTACAGAGGGTAAATAGGCACTTTTATTTCTTCCTGATAAAATTACCTTCTTGATGTTAGCACCCAGGGTAGTACCAGGCTGACAGCAGTATACCCAAAATGAACATGCCAAGAACCAGGCAGCTGCCAACAAAGGAGAAGAGGCCAAGACCAAGACTCCAGTTAGCTAGGAGATGTGGAACGTGAAGAAGTCCCATTGATTTAGTGAAAAAAAGGTGATTTCCTTGATAACAATGGCACTTCCAAAACGGTACATCTCCAATTCATAAGCTCCAGCCTACAATTATGATTACCAATGCTGTTTGTTCAAAAAAAACATTTAAATTATAAAGATATTCAAGTATACTTATTACATATAATGTACAAATAAAGGAAAATAGAGAATTTTAAGTATAGTCTATAAAATTTATTGTTCAAAGGTATTCTTTACATTGAATAAATATAAATGTGCTTATTATATTGAATTGGACATTGCTCTAGTTATTCAAATGAGATCCTACCTGGAATACAAATATACATTTTTCTACTGGACAGTCCAACTGAGTCTATTTGAGTAGCTACGGTTCCTGTCATAGTGGAAAGAGCACCAAGTAATGAGGTTTCCAAGTGGAGTCACTATCATAAGTGGAGAAATTCAATCCATGCTCCATATTACTTCAGAGCCAGTATAACTTATGAAGAGTGAATTATTCATGTTATATATTATATATTTGTTATGATCAAAAAAGCTTCATATTCATAAATGAATTCTATCAAATGAAATAAATGGCACTTACTAGGCACTTTATAACAGGCATTAATAGTATAACTATAATTTTTATTTAATCCCCACAAGAGCCCTATGAAGTTGCTATTTTTAGCATCCTCATTTTACAGATGTGGAAACTAAGGCATAGAGAAGCCATCCAAATGACACAGTGTTTCTGCCAAAATTCAAGCCCAACTTGCCTGATTCCAACATTTTTGAATATTCAACACTGTTGAATATGATTATAGTATCTGAAGTAGGGATGAAGACATCTGAATTCCAATTATTCAGATAAGTAAACGCTTTTATGGAGAAAATAACATTCAGCATATGTCTTGGTTAGTTACAGATGTCAAATACCCAGATTGCACATCCAACCACTAAATGTACTAATAGGCCAAATGCTAAAACAACTTCCTTATTAGGCTTGAAGGTTATAGAGCTGTAAATACACTTGGCTCCTGATCTGAATTCAGGCTGCTACTCCGCTATGTCAGTTGTGTTGTATGACTTTGCACTGAGCCCCCAGAGGAACCGCAATGAAAAATTAGCTGCTCAGTATAATAAATTGCCAGATGCTGGACTCCAGCAGGTTATGGCATTTCAAAGTACTTGTGCAACTTGGGAGAAAATATCTCGAGCCCCAGATCTCGAACTTCATGTGTTACAAGCACAATGCTAAAAACTCAAGTTTCATTTCTTGTGATTAAATACACGACCTTAAAAGGCTTTTTAAAGAAAACAAAAACTACTGTAACACTTTTTATTTTCTAGCTAAGTGTCACCTATTTTCTTCACAGGGATAAATTCAAGTGGGTTACAATGTCTGCTTTGAAAATTTTTAGTAGTCTTTTGTCTTTTCCTCCTAAAAGAATCCAGGGGGACTTCCCTGGCAGTCCAGTAGTTAAGACTCTGTGCTTCCAATGCAGGGAGTGCGGGTTCAATCCCTGGTCAGGGAACTAAGATCCCACATGCTGCGTGGCATGGCCAAAAAGTAAAATAAAAATAAGATGTTTAAAAAAAAACGAATCCAGGTATTCTAGAATCTGGATGATTATTACCTAGGTTAGGTAGCTGCTATGGATAAATGCTACCTCAGAACTATACTGTTTTCATGAGCAAAGGGAACACACCCTTTCCTGCTTTTACTCTGCCTAATCGCCAAAATCCCTCCTGCCAATTTGCTGAAACCCAAAATTGCAAGAAGATTCATTCTCTTGACATAAGGTTTGGGTCTCAATTTAAATAGTTATCAGGGAGTGAGGGTACCTCTTTTGATAACAAATTCTGAAGTAAAAGATTAGGACATTGAGTCACTGAGAAAGTGTTTGGGAGTAAACTGTTTCATAAAACTGAAAAATAACCACAAGAAAGCCACGCTGGGGCCAGTAAGACAAAGACTGATGATTTAACGATTCTGCCCAGACTGTTCCCTGACCACATAATCAAATCATGCCCTCTAACCAATGTAATATACACAGAAAAAGTCTGGTCACAAAACAGAAGCTGGGCTCTGACACATTGATTTTGGATTTTGAAAAGATTTCACAAGATTTAAAATCTTCCTGTCTCATCCAAAAGTTGCTCTTCTTTCCAACTCAAAACTTCTACAGAGACAATATTTTATTGGAAAGTAATTTTGACGAAATCAGGCCAATTAGTACACACAAACTAATTTCTCTAAGTCTGGAAACTTAACTTCAATTCAGATCTAAGTGCCTGCTTTCACTAGTTCACAAAGGCTGCTTCTTCTGCACGGTTTTCCTGATAAAGCTTAGTCTGAGTCATTTGTTCCACCATCAACTACTGATCAGTATTTAAATACTTCTTTTCCTAAACCAAAGCTGCTCCTGGGCTTCTGGTGCTTATGTTCTAATCCTCACGTGATAGCTCTGCATTCAAGCTCCGAAAGCCTGGATTGTAGACCCACATCTCTGGGCAAATCATGTAACCAATCTGGCCTCACCTTCCTCATCTAAAGAATGAGGAAACCATCTATCTGCTTCACAGTGTTCTTCTGAGGATCAACTGAGATCATGAACAAGATGTGAAAATTGTAAGGGCAACAAAACATAGGATGATATCACTATTATTGTTATGCAACATTCCACACAAGATGTAGAAAAGACATAAAATTTACATGAATTTTTCCCCAGGTTTTAATTCATGAAAAAGTGCCCAGAATGGACCCTTATGCAGTGTTGTTGTTGTTGTTGTTTTAATTTCCTCAATGCACTTGAAAAAAATGATAGGTTCTGTAAAAGTCTTCATTTAAAGTCATATTTGAGAATCATGGTGCAGCATGATTAAACAGTTTTTATCTAAAGCAACATCAAAATACAGCTTCTCTTTCCCCTTTAAAAAAAAGTCTGTCTGTGTGTGTGTGTGTGTGTTGTGTGTCATGTGCATGTGTGTTTATGTACTTTGAAAACTTGTTTTCCTTATCAGTTAATAATATAAGGTCACATTAAATCTATTGCCCTTACCTTTCACTGCAATATATATGCTTTGGCAACTGTTTCTTAAATAGGATATTCTATGAACTTGCAAGTTACTTCCCCCTCAGATCAGTGATTTTGTCCTTTTTATGTTAAACTTTGTCTCTTTTCTGCTGATAGTAGTTCCCCCAGGTAGTCAAATCTGGTCCATGTTAACTTGCCTCCAAACTGAGTTGCTTGTGGCAATGTGCCATTATGGAGTCCACTAGTAATTTTAAGTGCTTGCAGGGTAAATTCAAACGCATTCCTTTCCATCCTCCTTTTTTTCTTCATTCTCCCACCAACTCTACTTTCCCCTTTCTCTTTCTCTTGAAACACAGCTGCAAAATTGTCTCAAAAACTCTTGCTATGAAATCTACATTTAAAAAACGGACTTCTCTATATTCACATGGTATACTGAGTCTACTGATTCTCCAGTCTAACACTTCTCTACAAATTTGGCAATACTATCTAATCTATCCTCACCTTGTGTCTACTGTGACTCCTTTGAAATTTCATTTTCATAGTCCAATACTCACATCTTCAACTATTTCTTGAGAAATCTGGTTGTCATGGAATGTCTATTTAAAGAAAAGCAACTAAGTTCAGAACACTACTTTCAGTGACTGCAAAACTACAGCACGCAATGCAGATAATTTTTCTCATAAGCTAGGTGTAAAGACATATAATGTTCAAATTTCATAAGAGAATATTTTATTTTGAAAAATAAATCTTCACCAGACCAAACACATAAGTTTACAGAAAACCAGTAAGACATCATTACACTTATATAACACCTTGAATAATCCAAAAGGAGCCCGCTGGTAACATCAGAAATAGTCAATAGGGTTGTAACACTGACAAAATGGTAGCATGTGTCTAATGGAATCAGAAATTAAATTACAATTGAAGTTCCATTTCTTAAGGCTATTTTCATGCATTTATAATTTTACCAAGCAAAATAAGAAAAAAGTAACTTTGACAGATACTTTTAAAGATGACTATGAAACTTTAGACTGTAAATACAACTGTCCTAAATCAAACTTTAAAAAGGCAGCCAGCCATCTGGCACCAAAAGCAAAGGCAACAAAAGCAAAAATAAACAACTGGACCACATCAAGCTAAAAAGCTACTTCACAGCAAAGAAAATCATGAACAAAATGAAAAGGCAACCTACCATATGGGAGACAATATTTGCAAATCATGTATCAGATAAGGGGTTAATATTCAAAATATATAAAGACTCCAACAACTTAACAGTAAAACAACAAACAACCTAATTAAAAAATGGGCAGAGGATACAAATATACATTTTTCCAAAGAAGATGTAAACAGACAGAGATGGCCAACAGACACATGAAAAGGTACTCAACACCACAAATTATGAGAGAAATACAAATCAAAGCCACAGAAAGATATCTCACACCTGTCAGAATGACTATTATCAAAAAGACAAGGAATAGGGCTTCCCTGGTGGCGCAGTGGTTGAAAGTCTGCCTGCCGATGCAGGGGACACAGGTTCGTGCCCTGGTCCAGGAAGATCCCACATGCCATGGAGCGGCTGGGCCCGTGAGCCATGGCCGCTGAACCTGTGCGTCTGGAGTCTGTGCTCCGCAACGGGAGAGGCCACAACAGTGAGAGGTCCGTGTACCACAAAAAAAAAAAAAAGAAGAAGAAGAAATAACAAGTGTTGGTGAGAATAAATAATTACACATACATATATTGGAATGTTATTCAGCCATGAAAAAGAAAGAAATCTTACCATTTGAGACAACAGGGATGGACCTTGAGAGCATTATGCTAAGTGAAATAAATCAGACAGAAAAAGATAAATATTTTATGATCTCACTTATATGTGGAATCTTAAAAGAAAAAAACAACTGAGCTCATACATACGGAGAACACATTGGTGGTTGCCAGAGGTGGAGGGTTGGGGGACGACAAAATGGGTTAAGGGGGCCAAAAGGTACAAACTTCCAGTTATAATATAAATAAGTCAAGGGGATGTAATGAACAGCCTGGTGACTACAATTAGTAATGCTGTATTGTGTATTTGCAAGTTGCTAAGAGAGAAAATCTTGAAAGTTCTCATAAAGAAAAAGTCTGTAAGGATGTACAGTGACAGATGTTAACTAGACTTATTGTGGTGATAATCTGCAATACCCACAAATACTGAATCATTATGTTGTACACCTGAAGCGAATATAGTGTTGCATGTCATTTATACCTCAATAAAAACCAAAAAAGGTAGCCATCTTTGAATAATAGTTAATAGCTTTAAGAGATCAATAAACTAAAATGAAAACCTGAATGCCAACTACTTTAAGCTCTTCTAAAAATTAAAGACACCCTACATGTAGTTCTGGAAGTTTGTTTCAGATGTGATTTCTTAATTCAAAGAAAATCAATAGGTAGAACCAACACAGATTTGAGTTGGGAGTGGGTAGTCTATTTGAGTTGGGAGTGGGTAGTCTATTTGAGTTGGAGGTGAGGATTGTGTTGCTGGATTTGAGGTTTGGGGGTGAGGGAAAGGAACTTCACAGAGAAACAATTTTTTTCTCATAATAGAAAGTAACCTGAGCTGACTGCAAATAGTAGTGCCTTCCTTGAGATATTTATAGGTAGGTTGTAGATATAAGACACATCCATAGAATGTTATCACTTTGTGATTGGAGCTCATCTCAAGTGCAACAAGAGCCAGCCTGCATCCCTAAAAGGGCCCTTGACACTGTACTATTTCAGTTGACTTTGAAGGGTTTCATCCTTTATTCCCATTTCCTTACCCTACTCTACATATCACACAATAACAAAAGATAACACTTACACAGTGTTTGCTAAGTGCCAGGCACAATTCCAGGTATACTATATCAGGCAGGAACTATTATTATACCCATTTTTCATGTAAAGAAACTGAAGCACAGAGAAATCAGTAACTTGCCCAAGGTCATACATTCAGTGGTAGGAACAAATCATATGTATAATTACATTGACTCCAAAATATAATGAAATAAATTTGTTCTATGTTAAAGATTTCTGTTTAATTCTGCTCTAAGTAGTACATTCTATTGTTTTAGATTCATTTCCTTTACTGAAAGCAGATTTCTTTTCAGATTCATTTAGTCAGATTTTACTACCTACATTAAACCTATCACTGGGTACAAAGCAACTGGTTTTAATGAGGACTCGGTTACTGTAAGCAATGTAGTGTATAAGGCAGAGGCATCTTTTCATAAATACTCCTTTCACAGAAGAAACAAAGGCATATTTCAAAAAAGAGAATTTGTGGATTTCAGTTATAGAGTGTGTCTGAAATAAGTATATTCATACATGACTTATAAATCATATTTAAGTATGTACTAGCAGAACAAAGCCTATTAATCCATAGTAAATAAACACTCAGTTCTATTACAAGACATGGAAGTCATCAAGCAGACAATACTTTTTTCATTAAACCCTGAATCATTGTGTCCTGCCAGCAGCATGAAATAAATTAATGTTTAATATTTAATACTATATGATAGTAATAATGAACCAAATATGTATTTTAAATTTTATGTTATTTGACATTTCAATTTTAACTCAAAAGTATTTCTAAAAGGGTTGAAAATCTGTGCCTGAAAGTAACAGTTTAAATTTAATAAGTGTTTCTGGCTTCTTAATGCCACCTTACAGTCACAGCATTCTATCCTTTCATGATGATTCAAATCCAATTTCAGAAAACGTGAGGCATTTTTAGCATTAAAGATATGATAATCTTCAAACAAAGACATCCATAAAATCAAAAAACATCATCAAATGACCTATGGGATTTAAAAAATTATGTATAAAATGATCAGTTTAGCAATCAAAATTTTTAAATGGTTAAATCTAAAGATAGACAAAGCACAAAACACATTATTAAAATATGAATTGAACTTAAGTGAAAACACAGCTTTGCATTTAGTATATTTCACACTAGCAATTCTTCTTAAAAACAGCAATAGGGACCAAAACAAATCCGTTTACTGTTGTCTAAAAGGAAAAACAGATCATTTTCTCTTCCTATTAAGAAAGAGAGGAAAAAGTTCTTTAAAATATGTGGCATTCTGTGCAGATGGGCACAAACAGCAGCCTGTGTCACACATACATCACATCCCTTTGGCATCACTAGGCTTTACTTCTGTCGATTTTCAATCACGAGGAAAAAATGCAATAAATCTGTTCATAAGAACCATAAAATGTGTAGAAGTGAGGAAAAAATAAGCTGTTGAATTTTCAATGCCTACACATCTCTTTCTGTATCCAAATTTTAATCTAATAATGCAATTCTGCTGCTTCTGCTCATTTCCCATGTTTTTTTGTTATTATAGAGGACATCTAAATGTAAAAGTATTTCATGGGTTTAAGCAATAAATTTGTGAACAAGAGAAGGAGAATTAAGTATGAGGGAAGAAGTGGGGGAGCGTGTGGGTGTGTTTGCATGTGTTTTCTTCTTAGAGTCCAAAATCCCTTTGGATTATTAGTGAAGCTCAGACAGAACTTTAAAGCAAATACAGGGAAATGACAACTAAAGTCCAACTTCATAATGTATAAGAATCCCCTGTCCTAAACCTTGACACACCTCGAGAAGAGGGAAAGGTGTTCTTTATTTTTCACTATTTTACTAACAATTATTAACCATCTGATATGTGTCAGACACACTCCTGGACACAGTTCCATATCTTACCTCATTTAATCTTTTTAAAAAAATTTTTTTTAACATTTTATTTAATTGATTTATTTATTTAATTTTTAAAGTTTACTTTCCATTTACAGTTATTACAAAATATTGGCTATGTTCCCTGTGCTGTACAGTAAATCCTTGAGCAATTTTACACCCAATAGTTTGTATTAGGTTGGCCCAAAAGTTCGTTCGGGTTCTTCCAAAAGACTGTATGGAAAAACCTGAACGAGCTCTTTGGCCAAACCAATACCTCCCACTCCACCACCCCTACACTGAGCCCCCCAACACTGGTAACCACTAGTTTGTTCTTTATTTGTGAATCTGCTTCTTTTTTGTTACATTTACTAGTTTGTTATATTTTTTTAGATTCCAAATATAAGTGATATCATACAGTATTTGTCGTTCTCTGTCCGACTTAATACTTAGCATAATGTCTTCCAAAGTTCATCCATGCTGCTACAAATGGCAAAATTAGGGGTTTTTTTTATGGCTGAGTAGTATTCTATTGTGTACATTAACCACATCTTCTTTATCCATTCATCTGTGGATGGCCACTTAGGATTGCTTCTGTACCTTGGAAAATGTAAATAATTCTGCTATGAACTTTGGTATGCATATATCTTTTCGAATTAGTGTTTTTGTTTTGAATATATACTCAGAAGTAGAACTGCTGGGTCATATGGTAGTTTTATTTTTAGATTTTTGAGGAACCTCCATACTGTTTTCCACAGTGGCTGTACCAATTTACATTGCACCAAGAATGACAAGGGTTCCCTTTTCTCCACATCCTTGCCAGCATTTGTTATTTGGGTTCTTTTTAATTATAACCATTTTGACAAGTGTGAGGTGATTTCTCATTGTGGTTTTGACTTGCATTTCCCTCATGATTAGCGATGTTGAGCATCTTCTCACGTGCCTGTTGGCCATCTCCATTTCCTCTTTGGAAAAATGTCTATTCACTTCTCCTGCTCATTTTTTAATCAAGTTGTTTGTTTTTTTGATGTTGAGTTGTATGAGCTATTGTATATCTTGAATATTATTCCCTTATCGGTCATATAATTTGCAAATATTTTCTTCCATTCAGTAGGCTGTCTTTTCATTTTGTTGATTAACTCATTTAATCTTGACAACAATCCTTCTGATGTGGATTTTATTACCCTTTATTTCTGATGAAGAAACAAACTAAGAACACTAACTAATTTGCCCATTTTAGATAGACCACAATTTCAACTCTGGCCTTCCTTTCAGTTAATAAACATTTCTTAGTACTTTCTGTACGTACAAGGCCCTATGCTTAGCTCAGTAACTATCCTACAAATCCATCTCTCTTTTACTGCCCCACATAGCCAGTCCCTGACATCCAGCATGGTACCTAGCCCATATTAGGTTCTTAGTGAAGGTTCACTGAATTATTTGGTTAAGTAAGTTACTTGTCTCTACAACACAGCATTTAAATAGACATCTGGATCCAGGGTGATTTTACCTTAAAATAGCTTGTTATTCAACACTAAAATACATATTTTAAAAATAATTTTTAAGAAGAGGAATTATTTCACTGATTATGAGCATCCAGACAACCCACATCAGATGGCAAATACTTGTACTTCAAACTTAGACGGAGAAGGAAGTGTGGTGCAGTGTGATACGTACAGCATGATACACATGACCTCAAACTAGTGTATAAATAAACCATCACACAGTCATCATCTAATTATTTCAAGAGTGTGTGATTTGCATACTCAATTCAGTTACAAACATTACATGGGCATAGTCTTCTAATGCATTTTCATAGACTCAAGGCATAATGCATAGTGTTGGCCAGAAAAGCAACATCAGGAAACCACACAATGTGAAGATTACTTTGTAGTCGGACATCAAGGAGTTTGAATGCTACCTCTGCCATTTACAAACTACCTCATCTTGGGCAAGTTACTTTACTTCTAAGCCTCAGTTTCTACATTGTAAAATGCAGATGATTACAACCGCACCTAGCTTACCCTTCAGATATTATTGAGGACTAAATGACATGACATACATAAAATATTTAGCACATGCCCAGGTCACAGTTACAGTTCATTAAATGTTAGCTTTATATTAGAATAAGAATTAAGCTGGGATGAAGTGAGAGAGTGGCATGGACATATATACAATACCAAATGTAAAATGGATAGCTAGTGGGAAGCAGCTGCATAGCACAGGGAGATCAGCTTGGTGCTTTGTGACCACCTAGAGGGACGGGATAGGGAGGGTGGGAGGGAGGCACAAGAGGGAAGAGATATGGGGATATATGTATATGTATAGCTGATTCACTTTGTTATACAGCAGAAACTAACACACCATTGTAAAGCAATTATACTCCAAAAAGGATGTTTAAAAAAAAAAAAAAGAATTAAGGAAGCTGGGAAATAAATTTTCTGGTAGGTCTGGGGTTGAACAGACTAGACACCTTTCTACTCTCTGACCTTTAAAGCTTCGTAGTAGGTAGGAAAATGCCTGTTCCTGAATCAGCTGATCTCCATAATGTAGGATTCCAGAAAAATCACTTCATTTATTTTTCTTAACAGCATCCTGCTTAAAACACAAACACACACCTTTTCATACTACCATTCAAAATAACTGCTTATAACTTAATAGTAAAAATGGGAAAAATTACTGATTTCTTTCTAAATTATCTTATACTGTCTCAACAAATTTTACCTTTTAATTCTATAAAGAAAACACTAATTCCTTCCAAAGGCATGATCAAACCCAAAGATTAGTGATAAATCTGAACATTTAAAAAATATGTCTCAGAAAAAGAAATTATATTAGCCACTTATTCATGTATTAAATGAAAAATGTGTAAGATTGTAACTGGCTTAGATAATTATATTCCTCCTTATTAGGTGGTACACAATTAATCTTTTATCTCCAAATTACTAATTACTTTGATGTAAGATATCTATACAACCAAGAGAGAGATATATTAAGCTTTTAATTTCTAAGTCTTAGCCAAAAGACCATATTGCCCCAGTAGAATAAAAATAAATGTTTTGTTTTGTTTTTTTAATTTTATAACCTACATATAGGTATGAGGAAACTCAGGTTTAGAATACAGTCCTCTGAGGGAAGCCAGATAGATGGAAACTTTTCCTG
This sequence comes from Mesoplodon densirostris, assembly GCF_025265405.1. NCBI lineage: Eukaryota > Metazoa > Chordata > Mammalia > Artiodactyla > Ziphiidae > Mesoplodon > Mesoplodon densirostris. The sequence continues at coordinate 125,356,871 of NC_082662.1, read as the reverse complement.
CTAGAAGCAAAACCCATTGTACCTTAACTAATCACTCATTTTATTCTATCACTTGGGTATTCATCTCCTTTTGAATTAGTATATAATTATTCTGGATACAATAATTCAATACAATCATCTTCCAAGGGCCCATTTTAACTATGTTTTTGAACAAGCAGTAGAAGACAGGAACAAAGCACAAGCTATAGCAGGGCTAAAAACTAATATTATTGCCTACAAAAAAACACAAAAACCTTCCCAAACGTGGCACAGGTACACTAAATAAGCAGAAGTGATAGGTCTTGACAGCCTGGGAAAGATTTAGTTAGTAAAGTCAGACATCTAGGCATTCAGCTCAGTCACCAGTGTGAAGATTAGTAAAACCGAGACAACAGCTCTGCAAGAAGTTGAGAGAGCACACAGTAGGAAAACTGTTCAACAGGGTAATCCTTGAAGACTGGCAGTTATTCTGAGGTAGTACAGAAAGAAAATGAAGCAATTAAAAAGGAAATCAAACACCTCCTCTCCAATCTATCTTTCACATTGCTACCAGATGTGAAGCGTAATTCCCATCATGTCATTCTCCTGCACAAGAAGGTACCAACCTAATCTGTAAGACACTGATTTTCAAACCTTGCTTCATGAAACTCCAACTGTTCTGCTGAGGAGCAAACATGATGTTAATGGGGGAGAGGATTCGCAGGGAGGGTGGGAAGCCAGTGTCTCTATCAACCAAAGCAACTCCATTTTTCTCTTTCGTATACACTGGGGTTTTGTTGTAAAAATGTGAGAAGAAAATTCTGCTGGTAAATAACAATTGAAAATGGTTGTCTTGATACAGTTCCATCTTCTCTGGCTGGTGTTGGGGACATCCATAAACAGATGCTACTCTACCTTTCAAAACTTCTTTCTCACAACTTTCCCAAACACTCCAGCCATTCCAGTCAACACGACTGGGTTCTACAAGTTCCATGTACATTACCTCTTCAGCCATTAACCCCGTTGTCAAGAATGCCTTTGTGCTTGCCTTCATGTACCTTGTTCAATTCAACATATTCTACACAATTTCTGTTAAATTAGACATGTCCCTACCTTTCAGTAGCTTTCATTCTAGTGGACAAGAAAACAGACAAAACAATTAATACAATATAAATAAAAAGAGGGCTTCCCTGGTGGCGCAGGGGACACGGGTTCGAGCCCTGGTCCGGGAAGATCCCACATCCCGCGGAGCAACTAAGCCTGTGGCCACAACTACTAAGCCTGCACTCTAGAGCCCACGAGCCACAACTACGGAGCCCGTGTGCCACAGCTACTGAAGCCCATACACCTAGAGCCCGTGCTCCACAACAAGAGAAGCCACCGCAATGAGAAGCCCGTGCACTGCAACGAAGAGTAGCTCCTGCTCACTGCAACTAGAGAAGGCCTACGTGCAGCAACAAAGACCCAACACAGCCAAAAATAAATGAAAAAAAAATTTTTTTAATATATAAATCAGAATAAAATCAACATTAAAAAGAAGGCCAAACTCCTACAGCTTCTGAGGGAAAATGGGAAAAAGCAAATTTTTTTCTAGTAGAATCAGAAAAGGTAAGGATATTTGAACTGGACGTTACTGGATGTGGATACAGAATATAGTGAAGAGTAAAATTCCTATAGCATAAACATACAGAACAAAGTTTGTCAAAGTACCTGGCGTATTCTGGGGATGTACAGGAAGGTATGTGACTGGAATAGACTGGAGTACACTGAACTGGAAAGAAACCCTGGAATGAGTTCCTTAAAGGCCTAGAATGCTTTGGTAAAAATGATCCCTAATTTGACAATGCATTTTATAGTTTATAAAATAGTAATTTAAAGCTTAAAAATGTAATAATTTTAAGCATAAAAATAATTTATGCTTTCATGTAAATTATTTCCATCAATCATCAGAGCAATCCGACCAAGTTAGCAGGGAAAAAATTATCAACCCTAATTTGCAGATGAGGAAACTGAGTTAAGCAAGAACACTAATATTTACTAAACACCTACTATGTACCAAGCCCTTTGCAAGGTAAATAGCAAACATTATGATCTTCTGAGATAAAGAATTGTTATCACCCCAATCTTATAATTAGGAAAACCAGTTCAGAGAGGCTGACAACCTTGCCCAGGGACATGTGACTAGTATGTGACAGATTCAGGACTGCGACCAGGTCATGCTTCCAACTTGTGCTGTGCCATCACGGGAGGCCAATTTTTAGAGGCTGTTGAAGACAGTGGTATCAAGACCTGACTGTTTTTAAAAGGACTCTTAGAGCATTTCAAAGGGTAGGTTAGAGAAGAAGGACAGAGGGAGATTATCAAATTGATCCAGATGAGAAACCTGGACCTGAAATAACACAGAAGCAGTTAGGATGGCACAGCAGATGAATGTAAACATTAGCCGCAAAGTGGCAGTGAAGCCAGAGGGTTTGACTGACCCCAGTCAGATACACGGATTACACCCAAGTCCCACGACTGCCTCCTAAGGTCTGGTCTTGCCTGTTCTTTTTCTAGATTCTTACTACCCTTCTCGTGAGTACCACATGGTTAAGCATTTGTAAGATGTCATCAAATCTAAAATGCCAATGATTTTAAGATGCATTATTATCTATGTTAAAAGAAAAAATGCTGTCGAAGTATAACATGACATTGACTTTAAAATGCACACTGATTTCAGGCAAAACAAAATGCGAAAAAAGATCTGAATCTTAGAATTAATGAAACATGGTAACTTTTCTATATTTTTTCAGTATGACTTTATTCTCACACCTCAACAAGACCACACCTTTCAAGGAATAGTTTCTTAATGCCAAGGCCTTAAATGCAATGCAGTGTTTTGTAATCATTCTGTGGGGACTGCAGGCACTGTCTTCACAGACAAAGAGCATGCAGTCTAGACCAAATCCTTCTTGATCCACAACGTTTATGGGCTTCCTGAATTCCTGAGATCTGAGACCTAACTGGCTATTCCTCATTATCTGTCAGTGACTCTGCAGTTAACAGACAACATGAGAGTAAGCATTTACCAAGAATGATGAAGATGGTGGGGGTGGTGGAGGTCCTGGTAGTAGTGACCACAAGAATGATAACTGCTATTTATTCAGTGCTTGCTCTGTGCCAAACATTCTACATGGACTCTGTTGCTTAATTCTTGCAATTCTATGATGCATATAGTACCAGCAATCTTATTATAATTATAAGAAGAAAGTCAGTTTCCAACTGGTAATCTTGAAGAAATAAAAACCTAGCGGAGAGTGATTTTTAAATCAAAGGTACATATGAAGAGAAATATGCCTAAGAAAGAATCCTGCTAGCTTTTGTTTATCCTGATTTTGTGAAACATTAACTCAACTCTTTAATTGTTCTTGCATGGTACTTTATTGACGATGGATCAGACTGACATTACTGGTCAGCATATATTTCTTTCTTCTTTTTTTTTTAAAGAATAAACCCTCATTTCATGAATATGAGCCAGCAGAAAGAGACAAGGTAGACTCCAGAGAACCTGCAGTCCTCATTCTTAAAGAACACATATTTCAGGGATGATAGCTCTTAGGATATTCACATGTTCAGCAGACCTCAATATAAACATGAAACAACAATGAAAAGTCAGCAAATCAGCAGGAGGAATAAACATGTCAGAAACATGATGGCATTCAGTGACCATCACATATCTTAATAAATGAGCTCATCGTCCAGCTTGTGTAAGTCTTCTCCTGTGGGGCATCTTGATAAACCAAAGACTCAACAGAAAATACTCCCACAGTGCTTGCTTTTTTTTTTTTTTTTTTTTTTGTGGTATGTGGGCCTCTCACTGTTGTGGCCTCTCCCGTTGTGGAGCACAGGCTCCGGACACACAGGCTCAGCGGCCATGGCTCACAGGCCCAGCCGCTCCGCGGCATGTGGGACCTTCCCGGACCGGGGCACAAACCTGTGTCCCCTGCATTGGCAGGCGGACTCTCAACCACTGCACCACCAGGGAAGCCCAGTGCTTGCTTTTTAAAGTAGAATTATGTGAAAGTAACTGAGAATTACTGCCATCCCTTTACATTGACAATCTTCCAATTAATGAGAAAATGGATTTTTTCCTCAAAGTATTGGGTTTGAGAATCTTCTGTTCTCCATTAACTAATTTTTCGCAAATGTTTTTAATGCTTAAGGTACACGTATTTGCTATTTATAAAAACGCAGATGCAGTTGACTCACCTCCTTACAATTTTGAGTTTGTTCCTCAAGACACCACTAACTTTTCAGTTCTCCTGTGTGCTGAAAACCTGATTTCAAAAGGGAATCATGCAGATCCCCCCGAACAACTCTTCCATTTTAGTCATCCTTAACAGTCATCTCATAAACTTTTTTTGCTCACCATATATCAACGCTTAAGATTCCTAAAAAGTTCACATTTTTTTTAAAGGACAAGGAGACAATTCTACTGGGAATGCCATGCCTTTCCCTCCCCACCCCTTCTTCTTTTCAACATCAGGCAAGTTTATATTCATCCTATCAGGACGAGCTCAAATATCATTTCCAAACTGCTCTAACAGAATTAACAGTTCTTCCCTCTGTATTTCCCAACTATTTGTTCATACTACTATTAGAGTACTAATAAATTTATTATAGTAAGTTGTTTATATCCCAGATAATGAAGTCTATGAAGACACAAAACATCACTTATTCATCTCTGTATGTCCAAAACATACCTGAGCCAGGGATAGTTATTCAATAAATTTTTGTTGAATAATTTTATTAATGTGACTCAAAGTCCTCAGAAATAATTTTATTTTATTTAAGGAAAATATTGTATTATTAGTCTTTGAAACGGCAATGAGAAAGAGAAAATATCTTTTTAAGTAGTAGAAACACAAAATGGAGTATAATCCCAAGTAAAAAATATAAATTGCAGAAAATAGGATTTTTCTTTTCTCATTTATTTTCTATGGTTTCTTAATTCTCTTCCATTAAACATCACTTGGGGAGATTTTTATTTATGAATGCTTATATCTCCTTTTATGAACCTGACAACTGTCTTGTCCCAGAGATATGAAATATGTATTTAGTACTGAATAATGCAAAATTCACTTTGCAACTTTTTGTGAGAATATGTCTGCCTTTTAGAGATGAAATAAAGCAATATTAAAATGTATATGCATAGCATGAATATAAATCAGCATAGAGATAGTTGAATATATGCTTGGTCAAAGGGAAAAGATGGACCACAATTATAAATATAGCCTAGATCATCTAAAAAGCTAATAATCATATGTTGACATACGAACTGAAATTTTATCAATTGATAAAACACCTATGAATCTATATTCTGAGTTCCATTCTAAAAATAGAAAAAATATGGTTTGTGTTATTTGATTATTCCCAGTCCATAGCAAATCTCTAAAATCTGACATGAATAATGCTTTGGGGAAACATTTTCAAATTTTCATCTGAACATACCTGACATCATACTTCTCAAATCCCAGCAAACTGCTCTTGGCATATTACTCATTCTGCCACTATACTTAGTAGATACACTTAATGACGTAACTATAACCTACATTAATAACTCAATAAATACTGAATTGAATGACTTCTATGTTATCAGTATAAGAATTAGTTTAATATTGTGATGCTGATATTATATTCTTATTCTCTAGATCAGGAAACTGAGGCTCCTAAGTTAAATAACTGGTGGCAAGTGATGGAGCTAGAATTAGAATCCAGATCTAATTTATACATTCATATTCTTTCTCCCATACTACAGTATGATTCTTGCGTTTATTCTGCCAAGTATTATTCTTGAATGAGCCTAACAGTGTTGGCTTAACATTTCTAGTACCTTACTTGTAAAACTGAATTCCTACATAGCAGAGGGCAGGGGAACAAGGCTGAGATGGCAGCTACCGGCTCTCTGTACTGTCAGAGATGCTTCAGGCTGTGTTCCCATGGGATGTGATTGACTCTCAGGCTGCCTGTATCTGTGATGAGGCATTTTATTTCACAGGGTTTATGGGCGGGCTAGTCAATAAAATTTGGATGAATCTGGACTGGATGGAAGGACTCTCAACCTGAATCAGTGAAAATCCAGAGTTGTAGAAAAAAATTTTAAGTCATTATATTGCTTTCATTAATATGCAGTAATTTAGCTATTTAAAAAGAAAAAATAATCATGTGCATTTGGAAAACGGAGTATACGACATTGAGCAGTAGTGGCTTGAAGCAGGAGCCCCAGAATAAAACACTGGGTTGAATGTCAATGTGCTCACATCAGTGTTTTTGCTATACGACTATGTGCTTTCTAGAAAAGTCAGGCATTATAACACGCCCAGGCGTGAATCTTAGAATAGTAAAACTAAAGGAAGAATACATCAGAGGTTTGTGAAATTTAGATATTATAGAATTAATTAACTATTGGAATCACAGAAACTGTAAAAAACAAGTATGCAACGTTTTAAGCCACTAAGTTTGTGGCAATTTGTCACTCACAACAGAAAACTAATAAAGATAGAGAGGGAGATACTTAAATCGTTAAAAAGGAAAACCTTAATGCCTCCAATAAAGCAGGCTTTTTCAGAACACAACACAGAACACAGGGCTAGGCAGAGGTACCTGTCCAGACCACAGAGCCACTTCCTTATTCAATGAGTAATGCTGCCCTGTGTTCCTTCCTGACACCACACTAGTCCAGCATGTCCAGACCCTAAAGCATTACCATGTATGGAGCACAGACCTCACAACAGTCCCTATGAGCACCGCAGGGAGCCTGGTACCTATTGCGCTCTCAAACAGTACCCTATTCTCTTCTGGGAAGACCCATACTCTCGTGGATCTAAGGGGCCCCAGTGGACATGGTTCACAACAATCCTTTAGGAGCCATTAAAGCCAGGATGGGAGAGTGCTGGGACCAGTCCTTATGAGCGTGGGGTTCTAGTCTACAACTGAAAAAGAAGGGTATAAGACAGAGACAGGCTCTTAATTTCTGTAATATATTTAGCATTAAACTCAAAAATGCAGAATAGTGAACAAGCAAACACACAGTATGGAGAGAAAAAAGACAGTGTGGTATCATGGAAAAAGAACACTATAAGAAGTCTGAAGTGCCCTGACAGCAGCAGCCCTGCCCATGGGCTACAAAATGGGAGGCTTAGGACGCCTTCAGGTGTCTTCCAGGTCTAACAGTCCTACATTCTTCAGTCTTAACATAAGAATATTTAGTTCAACAATTATAGTAACAAGCAGCTACTACCTTAAAAAAAATAGTGTACTAAGACATCAAGAAAACAACTATTCTATCTGCTAAGAGTACTTATTCTCAGTAACTAAGATTAGCAGGCAGGGCTCTGAATTTTAGCACACATTGTATTCTTAGCATTTGAGAGTCTAGTTTTATAAATGTCAACCCATACATCTTGGCTGCAAAGAAAAGGCCATTCAAATCCTCTAAGATAACCTCCAGCTAATTTATATATGTATATATTCCTTTGTTATTCTACTTTAAGTTTAGTGTTCAGAAGTCATTATTTAACGTACAGTTTCTTACTATAAATATAACTGTGAAATACTGACATTTCATATGCAAGCTATGAGTAGTGCTGGTTTATTGTTATAGCCAGCTAGTAAAAAAATAGGCATAAATTAAAGTATTATGTTATAAAGCCTACCAAGTAACTAAGATCAAAAGAATGCACATGATATTTCCAGGCTTTTTCCGGCATATGTCAACAAAGAACAGTCAGCGAGGAAAATAGCTTTGGTTGAAAGTCCGATGTTGCCATGTCAGAAAAAAGAGAGCTAAACCATCTACTTTCCATCGTTCATCTTGTGTCACTAGTAGTCTTTATCATTCATTAAAAATGGTTAAGTAGGGCTTCCCTGGTGGCGCAGTGGTTGAGAGTCTGCCTGCCGATGCAGGGGACACGGGTTCGTGCCCCGGTCCAGGAAGATCCCACATGCTGCGGAGTGGCTGGGCCCGTGAGCCAGGGCCACTGAGCCTGCGCGTCCAGAGCCTGTGCTCCACAACGGGAGTGGCCACAACTCTGAGAGGCCCACATACCGCAAAAAAAAAAAAAAAAAAAAAAAAGGTTAAGTATTCCTACCTAATTTTTTAGCAATTCTCTACTATAGCTTGGTATTAAAAAGCTTACATTTGGACTCTACATTTCAGTTTCTATTCTCATTCCAGTTTACAGAGAAGTAAAAAAGTACTGTATTTGCAACTTAGGCTGGTATTAAACTGACCCCTGCTGGCCTCATCTTTTCTGCATTTGTCAGATACGACAACACCCAACTGCATCCTACTGTTGAAACTGCATTTGATCAGATTCCCATATCAAAAACATGACAAAGGAAAAGGATGGCTACTCCCACAACTGCAAGTGGAAAGATGCCTGCTTCATTCTGGCTATTTTATTTGCAAAGACCTAGCAATTAAAATCACCCTAGTGTTCCATAGAAGTGTTTCCTAGAACCTACTGATTTATTCTACAAATTCATTCAACAAACACTTACAGATTTCTGGAAGAACACAGAAAAGCAGAGATACTTAGAAGTACAGCACCTGCCCTCCAGGTACTCACAGGCACTTACCAGTCATTAAAAAGATACATTTGAGAATTAAATTCTAGCATATGATTGGATACTACAAAAGTAAGAAGGAAGTAGGGCTACCATAGAGCTGGTGGTATAGCCTGCCTCATGGGCTTGAGTTCACTTAAGATTCTTTACTGAACAAGCCCAGGAAAATTTTATCTCCTTCTTCTTTAGGAACCAATTGTACTTCATAAATAATAATGGCTGCCATTTACTAACGATCTCCTATGTGCCAGGGACTGAGGCTAGGTGTTTTCCAGACACAATCATACTCACCTCACTTGATAACTCTAAGAAACAGTTATTTTTATGCTTATGCTTAGTTCATAGATGAGGAAAGCTATATATTACACTACAATGTTTCTGTTTTAAACAGATGTTTCTCCTCTACAAGAAAATGAGCATCTTAAGCATAGGGGATTATGTCATTGTCATTTTTGTTTCCCCAGAATGTAGCACATCTCCAGTACCTGGTATATAGTATGTACTCAAAAAATGTCTGCATGATATATGAATGGAGATAATATTGAACAAATGTGGCTTCTAAATGCATACTATGAGCATGACCTGTGCTTAAGCTCACAGTATGAGAAAGTAGTGGAAGAAAAAAGAGGAGAAAAAAAGTTTTGATTCCTGAACATAGACACCCATACTCAACTGTGGCAAGAAAAGGAGAAAATCCCAAGACATGAGTTAAACAGAACATTATGGAAACAGAGCTTAACACTATCCAGTTAAAAACCAAATAGAAAAAGGACTCCAGCATCAGAAGATGATGACATACACAGGTGCTGGACTTTAACAGAACCTGAAACCTATTAAGAGGAGGGAAAAGAAGAAAAGAAAAAAGAAGAAAACCATGAAAAGAAGAGAATCATGAAAACAAACACAATGTAGAGATTCAAAAATTCTACTATGTTCCCAAGAAGTTAATGTATTTTTTCTTTTCCTACCTCCTCTTATTTTTCAACATCTCTTTTCTTGTCACTTAGAGACAGATGAAGATAAATGAAGTACAGTGGTTAAACTTCTTTGTTTGGATACAAATGATCTTGTGCATCAACATTATTGTTATGTAAGCACTTTTAATACTGCTTCTAGCAGATAAGACTTCTGTTTCAACATATGCTATGGGGAAAAATGGTAAAAATGTATTCATGACTAAAATAACTGAACAGTCAAAAACCACATAGAAAATATTATACATGAATCTGGTTTGTTGTGCTTGTTAACGATCTAAGGTAAAACCGAGGATGCAATCTCTCTCCCCAAACAGGAATGAATAACCCCAGATTCTCAGTATTGTCAATACTTTCTATGTTGTCCTACCTTACACCAAACCACTGCTGCAAAATCATTCCTTAAGAGGGACTGGAATTTAACCCCCTCTTCCTGCACCTTCCCTGGTACAGTAAAACATGAGACAGAGGAAGTAGGGTTCTTCTCAGCAACGGCCACTGTAAAAATCTAAAGTTTACTGTGGGAACATTAGCTCCCAGAGAATACAAAGCAATGGTCAAGCTAATGGGCCCGGGTTCAGATCGAAGTTCCACAACTGTAATTGTGGGCAAATCCCCTACTTTTCTAAATCAAATATAGTAAGATTACCTTTGTAAAACCAAGTTATCACATGCAAAGAGCTTAGCATACTACATGGTACATAAGTGTTCAACAAGCATAAGCTATAACCATTATTACAACCCCTATATGACTTCCCTCCTAAAGTCTTGCCTTCGACTCTCGATCTTAACAAAGAGATAGGACCTCTGAATCCTCACTCTGGCTAAGCTGGGCTCTGAATGTATTAAATGAGTCCATTTTACCCTTCTTCCGTCCTTTCCCTTTCTTGCCAATAATCAGCACCTCAGGAAATGTTCCTCTGCTCATACATAAATGAAGCTCCTGTTCATATATAATATTTATAATTATGTCTTATTTTGGTAACTAGAGGTCTCAAATTAAGCAATGTGGTCCAAATTGCAATATTCTGCCCCATTGGTCCCTAAATGACACCATCTTCTGTGACACCAGAAAAAAATATAATGGTCACACCTATAAGATCAAAAGCACAAGATCATTTGTACATAAAGCTTACAGCACTCACAGAAATCTACAAGGGTGTCTGCTTGCCGTATCTTTAGAATTTATATCTCCCACTCTTCACACTATCCAGTCATAAACAAAGACCAGAGCACATTCCAGATTTCAGACCCCATGACAACTGTAACTATACACAACCTTCAGATACACCATTCACAACAGTCCATTTTCCAATAAGTGATTAAAAAATAACAAAAGGAGGTGTTTATATCAGATTAATGTCAAGCATTTAAATTCAGCAATCAATATTTAAATAAAATAGCAAACCAACCAGTAGAAAAATTGTTTTAAACATAAATTACTCTTGAAGAAGACTACATGTACTTCTTAGAAATGAAATTTTGCTAGAGAGGTGCATTCTGTGTCATGTGCAGCCTTAAGCATTTCCTCAGAGCCAGTATCAAGAGTGTTGGTGAACATGCTGCACACAGGCATATAAGGCTGTCAGATGCTGCATATCAGCAATATTTCAGCTGTTAGATTAAGATTTCCCAATAAGGAAATGTTGCAGTACTTCTGCATCTAGCATCTGGTATTGTGTTGTAAATGCAGAACAAAGAGAGCAGCAGACTCAGAAGTCTTTCGGCTTCCTTTTGGCCATCTGCAGCATATTCCAAGAGTCACCTGGTCTACAAGGTGAATTCTCCCAATTTCATGAAATGCGAGCAAATCTTCCATCATCTGGGGTTTCTGACTCTAAAGTAAAGTCTCTCCCCCACAAAAAGCTTAATGAAGAATAGGAATAAAACCTTGCCTTCTAACACTTGAAAGCACTTTTTTTGTTGTTTAACCTGACCATCATAAATCACCAACAATGCCTCTTACAAGCAAGTATTTTCCACCATCTTGGGAAGTCCAAATTGATTGAAATTTTGCCATACAAATTAATTCCCCAAGTTTTCACTCAGTGTAAATTTGAGTATAACACAAGACCGATACAAGTTCTATACTCATATTCTGAGACTATTGGTGCTTGTTTTCTAACAACTCCTTATACAGAGAGTTGAATAGAAAAAATAGGAATTTGTATGTAGTAATAATGTACCAATATAACTATGAATATGGAGACACTGTTTCTGTTCATCTCAGTACATTCAGCACCTAGCAGATGGCCTGGCACATACCAGACACTCAATATTTGTTGACTAAAGAATTGATCTGTTGCCTCTCAAATGTTTGGTAGTCAGACTTTTTTTTTTTTTTTTTGCTGTATGCGGGCCCCTCACTGCTGTGGCCTCTCCCGTTGCGGAGCACAGGCTCCGGATGCGCAGTCTCAGCGGCCATGGCTCACGGGCCCAGCCTCTCCGCGGCATGTGGGATCTTCCCAGACCGGGGCACGAACCCGTGTCCTCTGCATCGGCAGGCAGACTCTCAACCACTGCGCCACCAGGGAAGCCCGGTAGTCAGACTTTTTGAATTACAAATTCAAATGGGAAAATTTGTTACCACTGGCCATCATTATAAAAGGGGAATGGTACATCTTTGGAAAATACTTGATCCCAAGATATAATATAATAAAATCACATTTTAAAAAGCAACAATCATTTTAGAGCTCCATGAATATTAATTAAAAAGAAAATATTAATAAAGACAAACCCCAAAAGTCTGATATTTACAGTCCAAAGCTATTCTAACTTAGAAATGTTTTTCTCAGATAAATGCTATTTTGAGTAATGATTAGGTCAGATGAGCTAAAGATTTCAATTTATAGTTTCATTACAAGCTTATGATCTAATCACTAATCTAATAGTTTATAATAGTTTATATTTTCCACAAATGTATTTGGCATCCTATCTGTTGAGTCAGGACACCGGAAGAACTTACTTCCCTGTCCAAACACGGCTGGAAGATGTGGTTCAAATTCCAGTTCCATCCCTTGCTAAGTGACTTCGAGCAAGTTATATTAAATCTATCTTTGCTTCAATTACCACTTTCTTTGCTTCACTTAGCTTTGCTTTTTTGTGTTTCCTTGGACCTGACCTTGCCTGCATTTTGGAATATTTAAGTTCATTGAATATTAAGGGCATATTAAGGGATATTCAAGTTTGTTGAAACCCAAATACAAAGAGAAAGCCTCAGTGATCAGTTCTGAAACCCAGAAACCATGATTTTAAATCAACCACAAGACAACGTTCCTGAAAGCCAAGTCTTGTCAGAAGAGACTGTGTTTTCTAAATTCTTTAAACTTCAGTTTTAACAATTAGGGATGAAGAAGGCACAAGAACCTCAGCACTGGTGGTGACCTGATTCCCTGAGCATTGCTGCACATTAGAACCACCTGGGTTGCCTTCGGAACTTTTTTTTTTAACATCTTTATTGGAGTACAATTGCTTTACAATGGTGTGTTGGTTTCTGCTGTATAACAAAGTGAATCAGCCACACGTATACACATGTCCCCATATCCCCTCCCTCCTGCATCTCCCTCCCGCCCTCCCTACCCCACCCCTCTAGGTGGGCACAAAGCACCTAGCTGATCTCCCTGTGCTCTGTGGCTGCTTCCCACTAGCTGGCTATTTTCCATTTGGTAGTGTGTACACGTCCGTGTCACGCTCTCACCTCGCCCCAGCTTCCCCTCCCCACCCCTCACCCCGTGACCTCATATGCCTGACCGCACCCCCACCCATGTTGATTGGTCTGGAGCGAGGCACTCAGGTATTGATAATATATTTAAAGCACTGTCAGGTGACTCTGGTATGTAGCCTGGCTTTGGAATGACAGCTCTAAGAGAAACCTCCCATTTGATTCAAAACTGTGACCAACACAGAACAGGAAGGAAAACCCGGCAGTGCCCTCCTGGCCCCCTAGCGCCATGTGTGTAGACTGTGCAGGGGATCTTGTGACCCTGTGGAGGAATGTGGAGACTGGGACAGGATAGCTGCAAGTAGGAGACTGGGGCCAGAGTGGAGAGATCATGAGAACAGGGGCCAAGGCCAGTCAGGGACCAGACTATGCAAAGCACCGGGAGCAGAAACAAATCAGTCCAAAGGACAGCCACGTTCCCACAGTCACGGAGAGCATACAAAGGAAAAGATGCCAAGGGTTGAGCAGTGACCTGAAAGAAGCTGGGCTACCCAAGAGAAATGAAACTAGAAGAAACAGAAGTACCATGACTTGCCAAGTTTGTCCTAGTTGTGTGCATGCCTCCACCCTACCCCTACCCCATCCAGGCTGAGGTAGAGGCAAGTGAGGAATTATAGAATATAAAGAAGCCATTGTTATTAAAATTACCCAAAAACTGAAAAAAAAGGAAAAGGTGAGAGAGCCACACGTTCTTTCAGTGTCATATTGGGGTACCATTTAATAGGCTGACTCAGGGTTTATTTAATTCTCTAGAAGAATGTCCCTGCATTTGACTTTGTCACGTACTCTTCCATTAGAGTGCAGACACTGTGGAACTGAAAGTTACTTGTAGGTTTGGGTCCAAGAGAAATAATAACCCTAAAAGTTATAGTTTTACTGACTGTAGAACATTACCAGTTTTGTCTCCAACCTAGAAATAGTATTATATATATATATATAAATATATATATAAATGTTTGTATATATGTAGATATAATAAGTATATGTAGATATAATAAGTATATGTAGATACAATATGTATATGTAGATACAATATGTATACATAGACATGATATGTGCGTGAGTGTGTGTGTATATATATATTTTAATGTTGGAACCAGCAGTAACCTTTACGGGTTCCCTTGTTAATAAGTTAATAAATCACTGACATATTTCTTTCTGTATTTCTATGAGTCAAGTTCTAACTTTGAAAACTGTACTTTGATACTACATTTTCTTTACATATCTAACAGTGTTTGTGAATCTACCACCCAATGACCCCGATCTCAAATGGATATTTTACAAGATAATTCAAGTAAAGTGCTTAGCACAGTGCATAGCACATAGTAAATGCTCAGTAAATGTGCTATTATTCATAGCTGCTAGTAGTTGGAAGGGATTTTATGTGGCCTCTAGCAGTGGCCACAGACTCACCAACAGGATTTCAAAGCAATAATCGAGGGTGACCCAGGTCAGTAGTTACATGGAAGCCTCCCTCAGTTGGGGCCACTTGCAAATATTATGAATATAGGGAGCCACTCTGCTCAAAATAATTCCCAAACTATCAATGCAGATGATGAGAATCACTTGTATATTTATCACAATAGGTGTGTGGGCCTATGGGGAGAAAACAATGATAACTTAGCAAAATCAAGTACACTGATCTAAAAGAAGCCAGCTCCTTGGTGACCAAAAGTGCGTTCTTCCATAATTTAAGGGGATGTTTGAATGATATTCAAAACTTATGTGATTGATCCAGTTACAGAAGAAAAAGCAGTACAGTAAAGTTAACTATATTGGTATGTGAGCAGAGAGGAAACTGGTTAAGGGAGGGAGCAAAAGCTCCCAGAATGAGAATATATGGTTAATTTCTTAAATTATAAACTCCAAAGGTATGATTTTTCTACAGGAATTTTCTTCACAAATGAAGTGCACCTGTAAAAACAAAAGCTTGTCTAATGTTAAAACCGGGCTTATAAGAAACCTCAGGACTTAACTTTGACTTTAACTTAGAGGGTGAGAGTTTCAGATACATCAATACACTGTCAAGGCCATGGCCATTTGGTGATTCTTCATTCCACTGCTTTTCTTTCAAGTGTCAGGAGTTCAGTTTTCCTAATATTAATAAGCAATACCACAACTACCAAGACAGAAGGAACAAAAGCACACACACCTCACAAAATAAGGAAAACTCTATAGTATTCTCTTTTTTTTCCCACTCCATCTTTTCCCTTGCCCAGATTGGGGGGGGGGGGGGGTAAACACACATAAGTAGACACAAAATCTTCATAATTTACCACCCTGATATCTTCATCCTCAACTACCCTATCACCAAATACAGAGCAGTTGAAAGAAAAGTAATAATAAATCTCTGAGGTTATATACTTCTTTTTAAACAGGCAATTTTCCACTTTATAAAATAACTAATTTCCCGTTTAAAAAATAAGACTATTTGTTGCCTTATGTTACAATTAAGCAAGCTTTTAAGCACAACAGAAAATACATAGGTTAATAAAGTGATTTTAATAAAAAGAAAAGAAAGATTTGAGAATTATTGGTGTTTCCATATACTATAGAATATTGACTGTATGGTCAAGATGAGCATCGGTTACAAATTATGTGTACAGCTTGCTAACAAATTAGGAAAATGTTCACCTTTGGTTTCTTTTCTGACTACTTGTAAAGTAATATTCACACACAAATTTATAATTCAAATTTGATGCCTTATGAGTACAATTTGCAGATCATGCTCTGAGAAGTGAGAGAGTGAACTTAGTTGCACAGAAAGTATAATTTGCTGCTGGCTTTTAGCCAGAAACACTAGACCAAATGTTTAGAGACTGTAAGGCATCTAACAAGCCCAGTGCACGTGTACTTCTCAGTACTAGTTGTTGCTGTTTACATGTGGACCTCCAAATAAAGGGCAAAATAAATTTGAAATTCATGCATTTTAAATTTTATTTATTTTATTTACAGGGGACAGAAAAGGAAGCAACTTGAAGGCCCTTTGGGAGCATTTGTAACAGTGTTGACAAGAAGTCCCAATGATTTAAGCAACACTAATAACCATATGTCTGTACCTATGTTCAGCTGTAATTTACACATTATGTTTAAGTTTTTATTTTCATACTTGAGAAAACATGCCAAGTATTCAGTATTTATTATCAGAGTTAACTTGCAGAAAGAGAAAGCTAATTACAATAGAAAGAAGAAAATATTGGTCTTGGGAAAAAAATGAATTTGATTATCATACAGGTAGGTAGTAAAGGAGTCATTACTACCTCCCACAACTAATCAATATGTCTGTACCTTAAACTTAACCATAACTGTCACGTACTAAAAAGATATGATCACTATATGGGTAAATACATTGCTAATAAAAATCTACTCCAACATACTAGTCACTCCATCACAGTACAATATAATTTTTGCAGGTATGTGCTATAATAAACCATGTGACACAGTAAAAGGTATGACGTATTACAAGTCTCCCTTACACAAAGTACTGCGAGCAGGTATGGTCAACCTATTACTTGAGATCGCTCAGGGGTAAGAAGGTCAGGCCCAAACAGCAGTCTGCAACCTTATAAGGGGCTGAGCAAAGACAGAGGGAGATCAGGCAGGGAGAGTGGGGGTGAGGGGAAATGAAAAAACAGAAGGAAAGAAGTCAATGGATAACCATTTTCAAGAAAATAATTTTAGTTGATGTTAGGTATTAAGATTGAAAACTGAAGCCTGAGTTGAGAAAACCTGAAGGCGAAATCGAGGAGGACTACAAAGAACAACATTCAGCTGCCACACTTGGTGAGTAACTGCCTTTCTTACCGCACCTGTACTAGGAAAGCACTGCAGACAAACTAGAACACGTTTGATACTATTCTACACGTGGTGGTAATCACGAGGCCAATTTGCAGCTCCTCACCAGGAAGGGATGGTGAACCCCTAAACTATATCCTATCACCCCCTGAAGACAGTCGTGGGCCCACGACCTCGTAGGCAACCTCATCAAGAGGCCCAGCACTGGCAGGCCCCTTCTGAGCTGTGCTGGTTGCCAGTTTGCACAACAAATCATTCACGCCTCTCTCCTCTACACTTACCATGTACTTTTAATGGTTCGCTGGCACCTTACAGCACCTGGTGCTTCTAGAAGGCTACTTTAATATAAGTGTGGTCAAGGTATACTTTTTATTAAACTGTGATTTATTTTAAGCTATTATCAGAAGATGAATTAAAAACTTAGGGGACTGTGACCTCAAAGTAGTATAACATAGCCATATGCACATGTGTTTCCACTTTTGAGGACATGGGGCATTTTAAGGCTCTCCAACTGGCGAGGTCACTCCAGTAAGTTTTCTAGCCTGCATAGTGACAACCCACAACAGTCTCAGAGGGAAAGTGCCTATCCCAAGACTCAAGGTTAATTCCTTTGTTCTCACCTTCTCAGAAATCTCACTTCATCACTAATAACCAACTCCTCAACTTACCTTAAAATATGCATCCTTACTAGCCCCCAAGTTCAAAACTCTTTAAAACAACCAACCAATCAAAAAACTATTATTACCTTTCTAACCCCCATCCTGTTCTTTATTTCTTATTCATAGCCCAATTTCTTAAGATCCAGCACTCATGACTCTGAGGTGCTCTAGCAAAGCTCACTAAAGGATTCTTTACTGTTGAAATCAATTAACACTTTTCAGTCTTCATCTTAATTGACTTCTCTACAGCATGAAACTGTTGACTTCAATCTTGAGATGTTTTTTCTCCCTTGGTTTCTATGACATCTTTCTCTCTAGGTTTTCCTCTGACTCTTCGTCTCAATCAATCACCTTTGCTGGCTTCTCTTTTTTTTCAATTAGCCTCTTAAATATTCCTGTTCCACATGGTTCCATCCATACTGTTACTGTCTTCATTGTTTTCACCCTCTTCCTGTATTATTTCTACCTCCACAGAATAAGCGATCATCTTTATATTTTTTGAGAATATATACTATATTCTCAAGTCTTAATTTCCTACCCAAATCACTCTTGAGATTCAGTCGCACATATCCAGATCCCTTAAGAATACATCCACCTGGATGTCCCACAAGCATCTCATACTGAACACATCCAAAATGAAATTCATGATCTACACATGCAACTCCGTCTCCTCTTTCTCTCTTCCCCTACTGTCAACTCCTCTGGCTGTATTCACTGTCTTTCTGAGGTACCACCACTCACGCCTCAAGTCTGCCGACTTAGAAACATGAGCATCCTCTCTGACTCCCTTCTTTCTTTCTAATACGTCCACAGCGGGCAGTCCCCAAGTGCTAGCAACTCTACCTTCTTCAAATGTTCTCATTACTTCCCTCTTCCCTTCGCACAGCCACGGCTACTACTGCCAGAGTACAGGACCACTTCATTTTTTTTTACCTTTTTTTATTTAAACAATTGTTTTTAATTTTTTAATTTTATTTTTTATATAGAAGGTTCTTATTAGTTATCCATTTTATACATATTAGTGTATACATGTCAATCTCAATCTCCCAATTCATCACACCACCACCAACCCCCCGACACCTTCCCCCCTTGGTGTCCATACGTTTGTTCTCTACATCTGTGTCTCTATTTCTTCCCTGCAAACGGGTTCATCTGTACCATTTTTCTAGGTTCCACATATATGCATTAATATAGGATATTTGTTTTTCTCTTTCTGACCAGAGTGACCCTTTTAAAGTGACCCTTTTAAAAGAGACATTAGATCAAATTATTTCTCTGCTCAAAATCCTGCTTTTTTTTTTTTTTTAACTTAGATAGCTTCATTAATTCAGAAGCTTGGACTGACTGATTTCCCCATTGTTTAGAACAGTGCTTCGCACAAAGTAGTGTGAAATAAATAGTTGTCAAATGAATGAATAGAAGTACAGCAAAAGAGGTATGTATATGACAGAGGGGGAGCCCAAAGGTAGAAACATGAGTTCCTCTTGGGTAAACTGGGAAAGGCTTCACAAAGCAGTGGATGCTTGAATAGATTTGTGGAATAAACAGAAATCGGTCAGGTTAAAGTTCTGAGAGGAAGGCACCGAAAACCAATAGCATAACACCTGTAAAGGCAGAGAGAAACAAAGAATCATGGTGTACTCTGGAACTGCATGGGATCCAGGAGAGCAGAGATGGAAAGTGTAAGTGAGCAGAGAAGACTGAGCTGAAGAGGGAGGCAGGTGCTCCACTGCTTGCTGGCTCTCCTTGCCTCTTGCAACTGTGCAGACCTTTAGGACCACATCATTTCTTGACCTGATGACTGCAGCAGTCTCCTGGTCTCAGTTTTACTCTCTTCCAAACATCCTCCAAACTGAGACAGAAAGAGCTTTCTGAAGTGCACATCTCACACACCAAATCCCATGTCCCTTGTCAAGAATGTGTAAATGGGTCTCCCTCAAGATAAGGCCCAACTCCTTGGTACCAGCCTATCATTAGCCTCATTTCTAACCAAGTTCCTGCCTCCTGTGCATACCAAATTGCTTGGCAGCTTCCCCAAAGCAACATCTTATATATCTGTGCCTTGGTATAGGCTGCTTCTCTGCCTGATAACTTTTGTCCCCAATTTATCTAGCTGCAAAGACTCTCCCAGAGCCTTCCCAGGTACCTACAGCCTGAGTGTAATGCCCTTCCCATGTGCTCTAAGGGCAAGAGCCCCCTATGAATAGTAGACAGTACTGTGACTTCATATTTGAAGAAATGAACCAATAGTTTATCGGCTAGCATAGGAGGCACTCAATAAACGGCTTTCAAAGAATGTACGATGATACCCAGTGATGAAGAAGAAGTTGCTTTTCCTTAGTATTTAATTCTTCATCTTGATTTTTAGGGCCTAGAGCTGATATTCACAACTGTTAAGTAGCAATAGTGGAATTAAAACATGGGCATCTTTTTTATACTTCTTGTAGATACAAGCTACGATGCTCACCTGTAAAATATGTCATCGCTTAATTCTTATAGTTCCTTTTAATACAGGAAGTTTAAAAAAAAAGAATGTAAGATGAATAAATAATAATTTGGCTTGAACTCCACAGCTGGCATAATGGCTGTAACACCTAAGAAGTCTATGTCAAACTGTATTTATTCAGAACTTCAGAGTCATATATTTCTTGTTATCTTTATACTAATACTAATAACAGGTCAAAGAAGGGACCAGTCTTTAGGACTTAATAACAAAGTTGTCTCGATGGAAGTATCATATACACTTGAAGGAGTTCATGTGCCCTCCAAAGGGTCTGACTACCCAAATTATCAACCAGACCAGTGGCTACAGAGGCTGTCTTACTCATCTCTGCATACCTAAGTCCCTGACACATAGTACCACTCACAAGGTCTGATGAAGGCCTAATGAATGAGAGATTATAAAGAAACACATAGAAGCAAATAGGGCCTGCCCTGTTGAAGAATTACTAATTTCTAATTTCCTTCAAGAAATTACCTACAAGTGGTCAGTCTTACTGAGTCTTACATTTCCAAGAAGTCTTCATCTCAGTATTCACTTATTCAACAAATATCCAGTGTCAACTATATGCCAGCTACCATGGTAGGCACATGAATTAGCAGGGAAAGCAATGCAACTAGAAAGAGTACTCTTTCTTTCTTCCAAATCCACCTAGATATTTAATAGTTGTGAGATCTATGTGCCAACCAATTAAGCTCTCTGCTTATAAATGTCTTCGTATATAAATTGAGAGTAATATATCTATTTCACAGGGTTATTGTGGGAGTTAAATGAGATAATACATAAACCCAATATGGTGTAAACATATTAGTTATCCCTATATTCACTATAAATCAGCGGTCCCCAACCTTTTTGGCACCAGGGACCAGTTTCGTGGAAGATAATTTTCCCACAGATGGCGGGTGGGTGTGTGTGTTGGGGGGAAGGGGATGGTTCAGGCGGTAATGTGAGCAATGGGGAGCGATGGGGAGTGATGGGGAGTGGCAGATGAAGCTTCACTCGCTCACCTGCTGCTCCCCTCCTGCTGTGCGGTCCAGTTCCTAACACGCCACAGACCAGTACCCCTCGGCAGCCTGGGGGTTGGGGACCCCTGCTATAAATAAAAGGCAGTAATATTTTATGTATTA
Source organism: Mesoplodon densirostris (assembly GCF_025265405.1). Classification (NCBI taxonomy): domain Eukaryota; kingdom Metazoa; phylum Chordata; class Mammalia; order Artiodactyla; family Ziphiidae; genus Mesoplodon; species Mesoplodon densirostris. Next base: position 125,335,530 of record NC_082662.1, on the reverse strand, counting down.
CTTCACATAAGACAAATAAGACAGGGATTAATATTCCCACGTATAATTTTTAAAACCAGCACCAGGAAATCTAAGCCATTTTCCCAAGACCACTCATGCAGTTGGTCAGTGGCAAAGTTCTTTGGTATCAAGTATGAAACTGTGATTCTCTTTACTTATTGTCTGTTACAAATCTCACTGGCACCTAATTATGAAAGACCCTACATCAAAGAGTGGGACTACAGCTGAGAAAGCATAGGTCTTCCTAACATAGTAGCTGAGGGGTTAATGAGCAAAGAAGTGTTTAAATTAACTGTTTTCTTGTTAAAGAATAACAGTTTTCTTAGCCGACACAGGGTAATGCCAACTATAAGAGAGACCGTAAAGTTTTTATAGTCAGGGAAAGGTCCCCAATGTCATAAGTTTTGCTTTAACAAGAAAATTCTAATATTAAAAACTGTTGGGTTGCCATGGTAACAATCTATTTGCAATCATGATGCTGGTATTATTCCGTTATATTTCTCTCAAGGAAAAGTAAACTAGATGTAGCAAAGGAATTTAATGAAACTATCTGCTGGACCAAAAGCCAAGATATGACCATTTTTAGGCAATACGACATGATTTAAATATACAGCAAGAGATCCTCAGTTTACAATAACAGTTCCATCAATAAAATTAAAAGATTTTGACCTTGACACCAATACAAGGTATAGCTATATTATCTGGAGAACTCAATTCTATGAGTAAGAAAAATAAATCATTAAACAACTGAGAGGACAGCCATGGAACAAGAAAGTCAGAATTCATCAAAAGGAGAACAAAATCAATCCTCAAATGAAGTATGAATTATCAAGACTAAATTTCTCACAGAAAGCTCGAAGGTTTCATTTTGGTGTTTTGTTTTGTGTGTATGTGTGCGTGTATATGTTGGGGGAAGGGGTATATTTTGAACTCTAGGACATCCTTGGATGATTTAACCTTCTAGTTTTATTTAGAAAATGTCAGAAGGACATATTCAAAATAAATTGATTCTAAATAAAAAAAAAGGAAGGAAGTTATCATTTTTGAATGGTCTTCAAAATTAGACCATTTTGAAGTCTGGACACACAGACTGTTTATGCAGACAGGACCATTTCCACACAATCAGCAAAGCCTCAGCCTTGACTATGAAAATCATATAGATTTTCTCTTCTGTAAAAGCTTTTCTAATACTTGTTTCTACAACAATCCAAGAAACGATAACATTTTCCCCACAACTTTAGCTGTGAACACATCATTTCTTGTCTATTTGTAACGATTTTACAGAACAGCATATGCATGCTCAATGTCCTCAAAGACAACCAGAATTAAAATTGCACTCCCTCTGCTTCAACAATAAACTGGTTTCGTAAGAAAATATCAGCACGCAGAATTAAAGAAATATTTTTCTTCATTGGCCAGCTCTTTCCTTAACTTCAATAGTCAGTGCAGATTTGGTAATATATATTTACATTATATATACTATTATAACATATATAATAGCATCTATTTTTACAAATATAAATATTCATATATAAAATAACTAGTTTGTTTTCTGAAATACAATCCTGAAAACTATGTGTAATCAAATTTTCTATATAAGCCATGTTTTCTCTCTACTTTCAATATAAAATTATAGAACGTGTCTCCAGCCTCCCTGAAAAGAACTGGCTAAAGACACCTTTTTAAAAATAACAGTTAGGGAATTCCCTGGCGGTCTAGTGGTTAAGAATCCGCCTTCCAATGAAGGGGATGTGAGTTCTATCCCTGGTCAGGGAACTAGGATCCCACATGCCACGGGGCAAATAAGCCCTCGTGCAGCAAAAAAAGATCCCACATGCCGCAACTAAGACCGAGGTGGTCAAATAAATAAGTAAATAAATAAATATTTTTAAAAATTAAAAAAATAAAATCAGTTAAGATTTCAGAAAACTTCATAAAATCTAATATCTTAAATTTTATTAAATTCATACAAAATATTAACAACTTAAATAACAACTATAGCTAGCACAGATTACATACTTTTGCTTATTGTTCTTAAAGATTATAGAGATTAAGGTTAAGACCAAAGGTTTCTAGGTTGAGGAACTTAGATGGAGGATAATAACATTAAATGGTAAAAGAAATATACGAGTGAGCACAAATTTGAGGGAAAGTGCTAGATAATCATCCATGCTCTAGAAAGACTGAATAATGAGGTGGGGATATGTGATAAACAGTTGGAAGTTGTTAACAGACGGCTGGAACTCAGGAGGGCTGTCTGCAATACTGAGGAAGATTCACTCACTGGTGAATGAGCAATAACTGGATGTACAAAAGAGGATGATACCCGTTAGGGAACCACTGTGAAAAAGAGACTAATAAAGAGAAACAAGGATAAACCTTGAGGTAGACTAAATATTTAAAGGTCAGTGTAATTTTTAAAAAACAAGGTGACAAAAGTGTCTTGAAAGTCATGAGAGGAGGGTTTCAAGAAGAGAGCAGTCAACAACATACGCCTCAAAGAGCTCAACAGAACACAGCAACAGAAAAGGCATATTGGGATCTGCATTTCAGATGTAACTAGGTGTATTAGTGAAGTCATTTTCAGTACAGTAGCTGAGGCAGAAACTAGCTAGCCTCAAAAGGGTAGAGTGAGAAAATGGGAACAATGCATCAAACATTGCTATGTTCTACATGCTTAATACTAAAATCAGAATCCTCAACAAGTAAAGCTTAGTGTTTCTGGATTATATAATAACCATTCTTATGTGAAAGAAACAATAGCAGATTTGTTTTTGTTTATGTAAATTTATTTATTTAATTTATTTTTTACTTTTGTCTGTGTTGGGTCTTCGTTGCTGCATGCGGGCTTTCTCTAGTTGCAGCGAGCAGGGGCTACTCTTCATTGCAGTATGTGGGCTTCTCATTACGGTGGCTTCTCTTGTTGCGGAGCGCGGGCTCTAGGCGCCACGGGCTGCAGTAGTTGTGGCGCACGGGCTCTAGAGCGCAGTGGCACACGGGCTTAGTTGCTCCGCGGCATGTGGGATCTTCCCCGACCAGGGCTCGAACCCATGTCCCCTGCATTGGCAGGTGGATTCTTAACCACTGCGCCACCAGGGAAGCCTGCAGATTTGTTTTTAAAGGCAAAAACTTGAAATTAGTGACTTGTACTAGGAGGCAGCAATCCATCCTTTTTTTTTTTTTTTTTAAATCCCGGCAGTATAAATAAATTTCTTGGCAAAAAAAAGAGAATATTTTCTCATGCATCAAATGTCAAAATTTAGTTTATTTTTTCTGATGTGTAAATGCCATAGATACACTGCAACTATTAAAGGATGCTCTGAATCTATCTAAGATTAGTAATGCTTTTAATTAAGAGATTTTTCCTTCCAAGACGTCCATTTCAGTCCTAAATATGTGTTTTCTCCATTCATCCTTGTCTCATAGGACAATGATCTTCATATTTTAGAGGGAGACAGATTTACTTTTTGGTTCCTGTTAACAGAACATCTTGGATTTAATTGCCAATATTATTTATGAATTACAAGTGTAGGAGTGTTTTTCAATATGATGAATATTCCGTCATCTGAAATTTTTAAGAGATGCCAAATATGAAGAGGAATAGGATAGTACAGTTGCTCTTTTCCTCTCTTGCTACACCCTCTTCTGGAAAGACAATAAACAACATAGGCTTTTTCCTTTGTCTACTTAAACCTGCAGGTTCAGAGACAGTTTTGTCAAAAGTCAAAGAGAAATAGGAAGGAACTTCTAAGAGAAGTATTCCTAAAAGACAAGAACATGCTTACAGAGGTAAAATATAATAATTAGCACCTATTACTGCAGGCAAAAAGTAGGGGGAGGGATAAAATATAACTGCATAGTAATATCAAGCACTACAAAAGGTAGTAAATTGAAAAAAATTTTAAATATTGAATATTAATTTTCTCCTATAACCAGAAAGCATAGTAAAGCTTACAAACTCAACTAATGCCTAATGGGCTGATTTAAATTCAAAGTACTTGAATGTAAAGAAGAAAGCTGAGCATACTATAGGGGTTCTCCTGTGTTTACAGTACAATTTCAGATATCACATAGGGGCGGCCACATTTAGTTCCAGGTATTCTTTCACAAAATATCAGAAATGAAATGGAAGTTTTGCTCTAAAAGTAAAAGATATACCCCACCAGGTTAAAACATTCTACACCTAATGGCTTTTAAAATAAGGCTGTTCAAAAAGCTATCATAATGTTGTGACAATGACTGGACCATCAAGAATATACAATATTACCTGTATATTAGACTCTACCATGTAAAGAAGGAAGAAACATTTCTACTTTTAAAAGCCAGAGAAAATGTCTAGGTCTGCTTAGAATTGTCATGGCCTCAATTTCACAGAGAAAAAGTCAGTCTCAAGGTTTTATCATGCAAAATTTCAAGATTTAAAATGCAACAGAACTAAATAACATAAGAAATTAAAATTACAAAGAGATATTATTTACAGCATTTATAAGATGGACAAGGATTAAAAAGAATGATAATATCTCATGCTAGCAAGGCTGTAAAAAAACAGTGCACTCATACAGTGTTGATGGGGTATAAGTTAATGAAATATATACTGGAATACAATTTGACAACATATATAAAAATGCAAAATATGCCTCAGGAAATTCATTGCTATTCACTTATCCTGTGCAAAAAAAAAAAACAAAAAAACTTTATTTTATAAAGATATATGCATACTGATGTTCCATGCAATGGAAAAAAATGGACGTAACTCTAAAGGGTACTGCTTAATTACATTTTGACATGTTTCATACCATAGAATAGTATATAACTGTTAAAGGAAAATTATATATGGTATGCATTCAGGAGTGTATATATTGGATATAGATACAGACGTAGACCCAACAGCAGTCTACTGAATGATGGAAGTGGTGGTCTCTAAGAAGCAGGGTTTCTGAGGCACTTGAATTTCTGATCTGCACTTTTATTATTTTAATTTTTTTATAATGCACATAAAATTTTTTTAAACATTTGAATAAATGGTTGAAATAAGTGACGAAATTTATTACCACAGTTGAAAAATACATATTTGCATATATTATAGACAATGGCTTTTGTTTGTGTCAAAGGATTAAAGATACTTAGAGATATGAAAGGTAATGTGTTGACTATATTCTACCACTGTTATTACACAAGAGATGAAAAGAAGTACACAAAATTGTCATCTTGGGAATACTGGTGAGAAAATTAGTCCAGCAAATATTTAATATATTACCAGCATGAAGATGCTATCAACCTTCAGGGTGGTGGGAGGGGGAAATGAGTGGCAAGGTATGAATTTGGGTTTTAAATGCCTCTGTGCTTTTCAGCTGTTAACACCATGGGCTCTGCAATGAGAGATACATGGTTTAGGGGCCCAATTCTGTCAGTGACCCTGGGCAGGTTCCTTCACCTTTCCAAGCCTCAGTTTATCTCCTACAATACAGGGATAATAATAGTATTACCCCCATAAAATTGTTGGGAAGATTTAAAAGATAATATATGCAAGGAACAGTGCCTGGCACATGGCCAATATTCGATCTGGGCTCTTATCCTTCTTAAATCACACCAAGTTTTTTTCATTAGCAATTACAAAGACCTCAGGAAATCGCAGCCTAAATTTTATTGCAGAAAAAATAGAAACAAGGGATGTTAACTTCAGATTGGATAACAGAAAACACCCAGCCAGTCAGTGGAATTCATTTTAACTCTATAATGCTACCCATCCTAAAGATAGTTGTAGCTTTCCAGAGATAAAAGTCCTCTCTGATTATTAATACCAACCCTGACTTCGTGACAGGTATTAAAATAATACCAGTTCAAAATGTACACATAAAAAACTGAATGAAGAACAAAACCCACTCTGCCTGTTAAACATAAATGAGAACTTGAGGGAAAATCTTGACAAAGTCTTATGAACAAATAACTATAAAGAGAGAGCGAAAAAAGAACTGCAACTGTTTCCCACGATCAAAGCACATACATTTCCATCACTCAACAGAATGAAATCAACAAACAGGTATTAAGCAATTCACTGCCCTCAGGAATATCCAGTTCTATTACAGGAGCCAAGATAAACCAACAAGTAACTGTGATACAAGAATTACCAATCTCCACAGGAGCCTGTCAAAGAGATGGCATGCTTCTTGCCAGGCCAAGGGAGAAGCATACAGGTACAGTGGGAATGCTTTTCAGGTATGAGTACAAACAAGATGGTCACAAATTAAGATTCATTCATCTAGCAAGTTTGAAGTAATGAAACTATGTTTTAATAAGCTGCATGCACAAATTTTATACTATCTATCGAGAGTCTACTTTGTGGAAAATATTGTAACATGCTGTAAGGGAACACAATAATATTTCTGATATACCCTGAGCTTTACAATCCAGTTGGGAAACAAATGATACATATTGTACTGTGAATTCCTCAAGGGCAACTGATGTGTCTTTTTTTTTTTTTTTTTTTTTTTTTTTTTTGCAGTACGCAGGCCTCTCACTGCTGTGGCCTCTTCTGCTGCGGAGCACAGGCTCCGGACGTGCAGGCTCAGTGGCCATGGCTCACGGGCCCAGCCGCTCCGCGGCACGTGGGATCTTCCCAGACCAGGGCACGAACCCGTGTCCCCTGCATTGGCAGGCGGACTCTCAACCACTGTGCCACCAGGGAAGCCCTGATGTGTCTTTTTTATCTTTGTATTCCCATCCCCTTGCACAATGCTTGCAAAATCACTGGCACTAAATAAATGTCTGGCAAATAACTGAATAAACAAATGACTATAATACGAAGCAGAATATTATACGTTCGGCTGATCATCAGTATCAGAGAAGTTTAGCAGAGGGACACAGAATTTGCAATAGGGCAAGCAAGGAAGGTGAAGGTAAGTACCATTTTTGTCATCCAGCATTCATCCCCATATTCCTCTGGTAATCATCTCTTCCCCTTTATCTGTCTCCCTGCTCCCTTGGAGCTAACTGCAGGTGTGGGCATGTGACCTAGGCTGAGCAAGTCGAAAATACTACATCCTCCTGGTTACAGAAAATGGTTCAAAAATGCATTCCTGGGCTTCCCTGGTGGCGCAGTGGTTGAGAGTCCGCCTGCCGATGCAGGGGACACGGGTTTGTGCCCCGGTCCGGGAAGACCCCACGGGCCGCGGAGCGGCTGGGCCCATGAGCCATGGCCTCTGAGCCTGCGCATCCGGAGCCTGTGCTCCGCAATGGGAGAGGCCACAACAGTGAGAGGCCCGCGTACCGCCAAAAACAAAAAAAAAGCATTCCTGACCCAAGCCATGCTAATTAGATACAATCATTACTAATCTTGGGAATTTTGCTTAAGCAACCAAAAACACAAGTTCTTTTTCATGCTGGATTTGCAGCTGAGAGGATGAAAACTTAGAGCTTACGACCACTGTCTTGCCACCACAAGGGGAGAGCCTATCTGAGAATGGAGGCATTGCATGGAAAGAGAGTCTAGCAATGGAGAGATACCAGATCCTAATGACAGCTCTTCAGCCTCTGGATTTAGTTTAGCAGTGCTTGAGGAGGCATTTTTCAGTTCATAGCAAACAAATCCCTTTTTTGCTCCATTCAATATCAAGCCAGATTTTCAATCATATGAAACTGTAAGAGTTTTCGTGCAAAGATGGAATTGGAATTGATCACTGAAGAATGTTTTCAATAGGGAAAGAGGTTCCAAATGGAAAGAACTACATACACAATAAGGAAGAGAAAAGAAACAAGAAGACTACTTCAGTTACAATGATTTAAAAAAATCTATAGCTCAAGTTTAAGTTTAGATTAAGTCTGAATGGGTCAGGGTTAGCTGAGTGGGCTGAGTATAGCAAACTGGAGTGCTCACACTTCGCTAAAAGTAGTAGCTGCTACCCGGCTCAAGCAAATCGTTGTCACGTGGGAAATGACCCAGTACAGCCACATCCATCTCCCTCCCTCTCTCTCTCTCCCCTCTGCCCCCTCTCCCCTTCAAATACACACACACACACACACACACGCATACATATAGTTGGTTGTTTCTCTGAAGAATTTCAAAGATGTAAGGAACTAGGGCAAACAATTTATAAAAATACTTTTATTAATATATGTATTGAGAGTGATTTTAAAGTGATTTTGTAGGAGGAAAGTAATTGTTTGGTTCATATACTGTAGACTGGAATCCAGTTGGAAATATCAAGTTCAGGATATGCAATGACAGTCTACTAACCTAAAAATAAAATATAGCACCACAAAGTTATTTTTTAAGTATTTTAGATCAACAGATACTTGGCATGGAAAAAAGCATAATAATCTTACTGGTAAATAAAATCCCATATCACACATACAATATTAAATAATGGTACTATATTTCAGATGAAACTAGCAACTAACAAAACAGGACCTAATATAAAATACATTTGAATGAATTCCTATAGGCCACATATACAAAAGAAATGCAGTAGTAACAATCTGTACAAAGCAAAATAAATTGAAAAAATTCCTATGGAAGTAACCATAGTACATGTAGAAATATATTTCAGTTAAAAAAAGAAAATAGCTCAAAGCATACAGAAAAATAAGGAATTTGAAAAAATACCCCTGTAATGTGCATACATGCCATAAAATCACACATTGCTCTGAATATTAGTAAATGACAAGCAACAGAAAACTGAAAATGTGATTTTAAAAAAAGACTTCAATGAACACATAAGCAGAAAAAAATAGTGAGGAAAAAAGTATCATGAAGATTTTTTCCTTCACCCTCAAAATGCAGTGAATCACAGCCCAAAGCCTAAAGGCCACCCACCCACCCACCCACTGATGCTGCTAGAAGTGGGAATATTCTCTTCATCTCCAGCATTCATAGTTAGTCACAGTCATAATTATCTTGAAAATACTACTATTTTACAGCAAGATCACTGTAGAGACCTGTGACATCAAGATGAAACTTAATGTTCTGTCAATGCCTCTGTTGCTTTTGAGCCCTTGGGTACAAATTAATAAATTTATATCTGAAATAATATAGGAAGAGTCCACTGATAAATCTCTGTGGGTTGTGACTTAATTGTTTACTTAATGAGACATAAACTTTCATCTTGGTTGAAAATTATTATGTTCCTGAGCTCCACCTCTGAGCACAGCCTTGCTGCAGCTCACCCCAGAACCACTGAATCTCTACAATACGCACATAAGATGTGGTGTGGAATAAACTCTGATACAATTATTTGGAGTAAGAAACAAGGATAACTTTACAAATGTATATCTATTCCTAACATTATAATTCACTTTTCCTGAGGTTGCTTCAGGCTTTTATGAGAAGTGTCCTAAATCACTCACAAAAATTGCTGAGTCCCAAAGGGTTCAGAGCTCACATTTTGAGGAGCACAGACTTCATTTACTGAAACAATGATTAAAGATTCCGTTCACATTCGTTTCTAAAATCTTATAAGATACAAAATTGCCTAAAGAAAAAAGTTAAACTCAAACAACAATTCCACAGAATTATAGAAAACCTCATTTCAGCACAAGCCTCAGCATAAGAACTTCCTTGTTATCTCCAATATAACATAAATCACCCTTTTAACATAAAATACTAAGGGTCATGGTAATTTCACAGCTTTATTACATTTGAAAAAAATTTTAATGGTTGAGTCAGACTGCCTCCATTTAATAATATGCATATAAAGGCTACTTTCTCATACAGACGTTAAGAAATGAATATTAAAGAAAGATGACAAAGGAAATAAAACCATTAAAAAATAGTTTGAAATTAACATATAAGCTTCCATAGTCATATGTATTGAAGAAAAATTCTAACTGAAGTTTGACTTTTATTAATTAACACAGAATTTTTAATTAGAAAATCTACAAACTTCCCTGGCAGTCCGGTGGTTAAGACTTCGACTCCCAATGCAGGGGTGCAGGTTATATCCCTGCTTGGGGAGCTAAGGTCCCATATGCCTTGCGGCCAAAAGACCAAAACATAAAACAGAAGCAATATTGTAACAAATTCAATAAAGACTTTAAAAATGGTCCACATCCAAAAAAAAAAAAAAAGAAGAAGAAGAAGAAGAAAGAAAATCTAATATGAAGGAACCAAAAATACTTTAAGGCCCCTTTCTTTAATAAGTATACAAGGTTAGTTTGTCCTATGATTTTTCAACTATTATCTTGTCTTAACAAGTGAGTACGATATTTAACAGCCCAACCCTCCTCTTTAATATGCTCCTGGTACCTAATGGCAGCATTCAACCATGACAAACCATGTTACTAAAGTTCTCATTCCCTTCAAGCTTGTAAAGAGCTAGACTTGGTAAGTAAGCCAGGTATTCACACCACTGATTTTGGGAACCCTCTTAATGGCACCACAAAATGTATTTCTGCGTTGCATTGAAAACATGCAAGAGGATATACCTTCAAGCTTTACTTTACCTATGCCATTATTTTCCTTCAAAATATTTTTTTCAAAAACTTTATTGTCTTAACGCTCATGAAAAAAAACTATATTTTCTATATACAAATATGAACATTTACGGCCATTCAAGCAGCTCCCTATTCAAAATAGAATAATTTGGTTTACATCTCCAACACACCTGCCAGTGAGTGACTACTTTAACAGCATGATGGAGCCGTTATCATCATGGCTTTTCAATGGACATGGCTTTTTAATGGATAATCCCTTTAGTTAGTGCCTTAGTACAATAAGAGATCACACATACACATAAATATAAACCTACACTTACAATTTAGTAAGGTATAAGTAATCTCCAAATTAAATTTGTGCACCACCTTTAGGGTTAATACTGTAAAACAATGCTTTACAAAGGACTGACTAAAGCAAATGACTGCTCAGATAAGACCATTCTGACTTCCTTCTTCATCCTGGATACTTTCATTATAGAACATAACACGGTCACCAAAGTTTGTAAAATCCTAAATCACCATGACTCTTGTAGCTCTTCATGAAATACTTTAAAACATACTGGCTGATTTTCAGGCCAATGAACTAACATACCAATTTAGCTAGAAGTAATTCTGAGTTCAAATATAGGGGAGGCGAGGGATTTTCTTCTAAGAATGAGAAAGAATAACTCAGTTTTTCATTAGGAGCAATATATCCTGAGAAACAACTTATCATTTTGGTAAAAATACCAAAAGCCTAGTCACTCAACTACTATTTCGAAGTAAAAAAAAAAAAAAAAGCCTTCACACTTTGAGTCCACATAAAATATAAAAATAGCACCACTGAATTTCTTTTTTTTTTAAAGATCCATTCAAATCTAAGACAGACCAATGGATTTTTTTTTTTTTACTCTTTTTTATTTTCTTATTTAATTTTTTTTGGCTGTGTTGGGTCTTTGTTGCTGCGTGTGGGCTTTCTCCAGTTGTGGCGAGCGGGGGCTACTCTTTGTTGCGATGGCTTCTCTTGTTGCAGAGCACGGGCTCTAGGCACGCAGGCTTCAGTAGCTGCAGCATGCAGGCTCAGTAATTGCGGCACACAGGCCCTAGGACACGCGGGCTTCAGTAGTTGCAGCGCGTGGGCTCAGTAGTCATGGCTCGTGGGCTCAGTAGTCATGGCTCGCGGGCGCTAGGGCACACAGGCTTCAGTAGTTGTGGCATGCGGGCTCTAGAGCGCAGGCTCAGTAGTTGTGGTGCAGGGGCTTAGGTGCTCCCCGGCATGTGGGATCTTCCTGGACCAGGGCTCGCACCCGTGTCCCCTGCATTGGCAGGCGGATTCTTAATCACTGCGCCACCAGGGAAATCCCACCAGTGAATTTCTAATTGCTAAACTGAATGCTGAATTTATCCCCCCTTGACATCTCTGCACTTCCATATACATTGGCCATCTCCTTTTGGAAACTGTTTTCTTTCATGGATACCAAACAACCTGAGATCACCAAGGCTCCTGAGACACCTAGGTTACTCTTTCTCTTCACGTCTTTTAAAAGATGCTTCTCAGTTTATTTTGAAAAACAAAAAGCAAAATAAACCAAAGTCTACAGCCAAATTTCCCACTTGAGAACATGCCTGTCATGAATTAGGGGATTCCATCAGGGCCAGGAAGAGCAAGTACACATGGAGGGCTCACATAGGGGAAGTGAGACTCACTGGAACAGCCTCAGGTATATGTTTCAAGGAAAATCTTAAAGCTCCTAACCAAAAATAGTCAGATTCGTTAAACTTAAACCACAAGCAAAAATCTCCTTGGATTGCTTCCTCCTCTGGCATCCAGAGCCACAGCAGTCTAGTTCACAGTTCTGGGGTCTGCACTGACCTATGCGGAACAGTGGCTGCTAAATTCTAGGAAGTCAGCACTGACTCTTCCACCTGCAACACCTTTCATTACAGGCCTGAATCAAATGATCCCCCCGCACCTGATCTCCATCTCAGGACCTACTACCGTTAGTTTAGTCTGCAGAATATTCTGAGCAACTGCAATGTATGGAGTCTGGCATGTAAAATGTTTTAAAAAGAAGATTAAGGCATAGTCCTGCTTTCAAGGAACTTTCAATATAATTATATTTAAGTTATTTATATATTTCTTTTATGTCTCATACCAGACAAGTCAGAAACGAAGTGTTAATTACCCTTCTTTTTCCACAGAGACAGTACACATTTGTGGAGCTGAAATTTACTAAGCTGGCTCTTTCTGACCCAAAATATCCAAGTCAGAATCCCACGGCTTTGTTTTGACCCTACTTCTCCTCTTCTCCAAGATTTTCTAGAAATAAAAGGAGCTTAGGAATGACAAGTCAAACCAATTGTTCCCCACTTTGTTACTGTCAGTACATAACACTAAATACCATAGTGACATACAAAGCTGGGGAAAGGGTTTAGTCTCAGAAGAAGGCCCTCCTAACCAACTACAATAGCAGTCTCTAGCAAAACAGCCTACCAAACTGACAAATCAAAACAACAATAGCATATGATACTTCAGAGGAAGAATGGTTCACATTTAAAATTTATGATTGCACAAAGGCACTCCAGAATTTTATGTTCAATGTACTGAATAAAAAGCAGCTGTTAGGCAAAGAACGATTAAATGACTTCAATGTGAAAGAATTAATCACATTTTCTTATACTTGGGATTCTGCTGACACTGAAATAAAGGTGGAAAGGACTGCAAAGTCAACATTCTAAAAACAACATCAAAAAAGCACCCAAACTGGTATTCATCTACAAAAATGTAAAATTACTTCCTTGCCTAACATTTTAAAAGCATAATTACACTAAAAAAATTTTAAGCATTCATTCTATATTAATATAATAGAACATCGAAGTTATTTCTAAAATCAATAAGTATTTTTAATTGTTTAAAATTATTTAAGGTTCGGAATTCCCTGGCAGTCCAGTGGTTAGGACTCAGTACTTTCACTGCCATGGCCTGGGTTTGATCCCTGGTGGGGGAACTAAGATCCCACAAGCTGCACAGCATGGCCAAAAAATATATATACCTATATATATTTTTTAATCCCTCCTGGCTGGAGGGATAAAATGATAGACATGACTACTCTTATTTTTTTAATCCACTTATATTTTATACTTCAACTTTCTCATACCTGTTATAATGGGCCATGTCCAAGGAAGTTGAGAAAGACTTCCTAGAAAAGGGGGCATTTGAAGTGAATCTTGAAGAATGAAAAGGAATTTGCCAGGAAGAATGGAAAGAGTTGTACATGCAAAGGTTGGAATTACGAAAGGAATCTTGACTGTTAGGGGAAATGATAAATGGCAAGAGTTTAGAGTACTCTGAATCCTACTCAACTAACGCTGATAACTATTGCTATATATGTGAATTATCACACTCTCTGAGCCACTATATTATTTTGTAATTGAAAACATGAAGTTGTTTTCAAAAGAACTTTTAAATACCAAGATCATCTAAGTCTAAACACTCCTTGCCATGTAGAAAATACCCTTCTACTCTAATAAGCTGAAAGAGCTCTAACTATAACCATAGAGCATAATGCCTTGCTTCCACAAAATGCAAAGGAATTTGCAAGCTTCTCTTTAGTGACTTTGAGGACGTAAGAAGTGACAAAGATCATCCAAACATCACTGATATGAGGAAAATATTTTCAGCATAGAAAACTTATGTTTAGCAATTGCTCTAAAGAAAAGCTAGAAGCCTGCCTCACAACCATTAGCAAACACATAGATATCTTCCAGGAATGGAATTCCAAAATCTGATCACATCCCTGCAATTCTCTAATTATCAAACCCAGCAGGGCCTCCCTGGTGGCGCAGTGGTTGAGAGTCCGCCTGCCGATGCAGGGGACGTGGGTTCGTGCCCCGATCCCGGAGGATCCCACGTGCCGCGGAGCGGCTGGGCCCGCGAGCCATGGCCGCGGAGCCTGTGTGTCCGGAGCCTGTGCTCCGCAACGGGAGAGGCCACAGCAGTGAGAGGCCCGCGTACAGCAAAAAAAAAAAAAAAAAACAGCAGTGTTGACAAAGCAGAAGCCCACTCAACTACTGCTGATAATTTGTATTCAAAGCTACATTTCCTCTATCAAATCAGAATGACTTTGAGATGGAAGCACACTACCTTAGGATCCAAAGGAACACAATGATTTCCACCTCCTTGCTTACACATTTACACACACACACACACACACACACACAGCACCAGCAGCCATAACCAGGCTTTGCTGATTTGTCACACTGGTTTTGACAACCTCTCCTTGTGTATTCTCATATACACGGGCAGCTTTACAAACTGGCTCAAAAATACCTTAGCCTGTCAAAACTAATTCCGTATCCAGAGGACTTACTTGTCCTGCCTACCTTTGTTTGCTACTGTCATAGCAACAATGCTTCAGATATCATCAAGCTTTGGAAGTGTGAAGAAACACACTAACGATGCAGTAATGTGAAGGCAGAAAAGCAAAATGCAGGTGACAATGCAACAATGTAAAAGAGCGAAAGCATGCATTGACTGAATCCCTGCAACTTGCTGGTTACTATGCAAGGTGCTAAGAAAATGGTTAAACCCCTCAAGTTACAGCCTATCCAAGCAGTCATCCAGTTCCAGGAAAGCAGCATGGGAAGAGGCCTGCAGAGTCCTCAAATGCTATATTTTAAAACCCCGATTTTATACAACAGGCAGTAGGAAATCAACATTTAAAGGGGATACAAATGATCAGATTGGTATTTTAAAAATATATTTCTACGGCTTCCCTGGTGGCGCAGTGGTTAAGAATCCACCTGCCAATACAGGGGACATGGGTTCGAGCCCTGGTCTGGGAAGATCCCACATGCCGTGGAGCAACTAAGCCCGAGCGCCACAACTACTGAGCCTGCGCTCTAGAGCCTGTGAGCGACAACTACTGAGCCCGCGTGCCTAGAGCCCATGCTCTGCAACAAGAGAAGCCACCACAATGAGAAGCCCGCTCACCACAATAAAGAGTAGCTCCCACTCACTGCAACTAGAGAAAGCCACGCACAGCAACGAAGAACCAAAGCAGCCAAAATAAATAATTAATTTTTTAAAAAATTATACATATATACATATATATATATATATATATATATATATATATATTTCTGAAGGCAGTATTAAAAATGGGTTGAGATCCAGGGAAAGAGAGGCAAAAAGATTAGTTAGAGCCAAGTAGGCAAGATAAAATGACTTAACTAGGCCAGAGGCAAAAAATATATAAAACGAAAAGAACAGAGTTAAGAGATATTTCAAAAGCAGCATAATCAGGGTATACAGAAGGCAAGAGAGAGGGAATATTCAAAGGCATCCCTGACGCTTCTGGTGTGGCTGACTCAGGAGACTGCCATGCTAAGAAAAAAGATGGAAAAGATGGAGAAGCAGCACATCCTAATGAGGATAAGACAAGAGTTTAAGTATTGGATGAATCTGAAGTTAAAACAGATCATGCAAATGAAGATTTTTATTAAGTAGAAAATATGGGATTCGATCTCAGAGGAAACGGCAAGGCTCAGCAAGTCAGGCCATGGCAGTGGAATGCCTGTCATTCAACAGGTAAAAAGAGAACTAGTGAAAGATAATTTTTTTTAAAAAATGGTATGAGACGTAGAAGGAGAATCAGTGGCAGGTCATGCCACAGAAGGCAATTAAAAGATTTCTAAAATTTGGACAATATCACACCTTAAGATCTGCATACTTGAGGTTTAAGTGAGTACTGTTCTATGGACTCTTGGACAAATGGAAAACAAGAAAACCCACAGTCATCTGCTATTACAAAAGACTTCTGAGACACCAAAACAACATACCTTACCAACTTTCGCTCTAAACTTGAAACACCAAGAGCCCATGAACGGCTGTGAAGGATGAAACAGGGGGACTTCCCTGGTGGTCCAGTGGCTAAAACTCCGTGCTCCCAACGCAGGGGGCCCGGGTTCGATCCATGGTCAGGGAACTAGACTCCACATGCTACAACTAAAAGACCACGCATGCCACAACTAAAAGATCACACATGCCGCAACAAAGACCCAGTGCAGCAAAATAAATATTAGGGGAAAAAAAAGGATGAAACAGGGCCCAGGACATCAACCAGCAAGTCACATGGGCCTCTTCAGATGCTGAGTTTGCCCTGTATTTCAATAAAACACTGCCATCCATGATGGGGGAGGACGGTAGGAAAGAAAGTGCTGTAAAGTGTATTTTTAATCCTGTTCCTAATTCAACTGATCCTGATGAAAGAGCTTTGCAAAAATAGTGCCTTGATAAATCTTTTCCTATAGCATCAAAACAAAAACAAGGGGCTTCCCTGGTGGCGCAGTGGTGGAGAGTCCACCTGCCGATGCAGGGGACGCGGGTTCATGCCCCAGTACGGGAAGATCCCACAAGCCGCGGAGCGGCTGGGCCCGTGAGCCATGGCCGCTGAGCCTGCGCGTCCAGAGCCTGTGCTCCGCAACGGGAGAGGCCACAACAGAGAGAGGCCTGCATAACGCAAAAAACAAAAAAAAAATGTTAATTAAAACTTGAAATAGCTCCCACAATTGCCAAATTTGGTCACACATAGTTTCAATGCTTTTACTTGATACGTATTTGTTCAAAAACAGTATTTCTAAATTATTTGTCTATGTTATTAATGTCAGGTATAAATCTTAAGGGCAAATAAATACCAGTCACAGAAAAAATAGGTGCCAAAGAAGCCAAAGAGGATTTTATTCTATACTGCATATATATTCTTTTGCATTATAAAATGGTTTCATCCATAAATGCAAACATTTATAGAATTACAGGGAAAAAAACACATCCAATAACGACTTGAAAACAAGATAGAACCAAGCTGAAGGCTCTTGAATAATTAATGTTTTAATATTCAGTACTTCAAGGTTGTGGAATCTAGATTGCAAAAGTTGGCTTAACTCCATGCAAATTCCATTTCAATCATCTTTATTTTCACATAGAGTTGTGGCAGCATCAGCTCACAAATATTTGATATGAAAAACCCACCCTCCCCCGACCCTCCCTGCCAGCCCTTTTTAGATTTGAATATATGAAGCAGAGACATGTAAGACATGATGCACCACCTGTATGAGAACAGAAGGAATCCTAATTAAATCACTTAAAGCTTTGCCTATAGTAGTGCTTTAGTATTAGTGATAGAAATCTTATCATACATATTCTCATTTCTTTCACTCTGGTTTTGCTCCTAAGGTTTACAATAGTTCATAATTAGAGCTTTAACATAAAACTAACATAACACAGAATGCAGTATGGTGGGATGGAGAAAATCTAAAATCATGATAGTCAAGTTAAAGCTCTGGTTCCTTTATTTAAAAATAATGTGACCTTAAGCATTCCATCATCTGCAAAAGGAATAATAACAATAACTCAGAAGGTTGTTGTAAGTAATAAATGTGATTATATTTGTTAAAGTACTTTGTAGAGTAAAAACAATAAAATAAAAAATAAAATTGGGTGAGTGCAGCACTAGGCAACTTGTGATAAATCCTCAATTATCCCTTGATCTGTTAATGTAAGACAAAGACCAGTGTCTAAATACCCACTGGCTTCCTGGTAAATATGGGACAAAAAAATGAGGAATACAAAACAAATCCACATACTGTCAAGTACGTAATAAAGCAGTTCCGTTTATAACAGAGTTATCTGAAGGGAATGTATCCAGATGGCTGGAAAGTCACCATCATTTAAACATAGCCATACAGAGTCCCTGAGACTGAAACTCATCATTATAAAGACAATCTAATCTAGTTTCCAATGCTGTTAAGAGTAATCCTATGGTGTAACTTAGTCTTAATTTTCTGGCTGTATACTGATAACCTTCAATATAAGGAATAGAGAGGGGTGGTGCCAGGAAATGGGGAGATGGACAAAGTGTACATACTTCCAGCTATAAGATGAATAAATTCTGGGAATCTACTGGATAGCACAGTGATTATAGCTGATAATACTGTATCATATTTAAAAACTGCTACATGAGTAGATCTTAAATGTTCTCACCACACACAAAAAAAAATTTGGTAATTATGTGACGTGATGGAGGTGTTACCTAACCCTACAGTCAGAATCATTCTGCAATATGTAAGTGTATCAAATCAACACACTGCACATATTAAACTTATACAATGTTATATGTCAATTACATCTCAATAAAGCTAGAAAAAATATATAAAGAATAGATATTGTTGATAAGTTGTTTATAACGTTAAGTTCTGTTTGCTCTATCACATTTTTACTTCAACTTAGAAAATAATTCTTAAGCACTTAGGCATCAACTAGGAGAAAGAGCATTTGAGCTCAAAAGACCTAAATTTTAGCATCCATCCTGTAATTGGGTGACTATTTTATTAACCTTCTCTGAGCCACAACTGATGCATCATGGAAAGAGGGAGAGGGAAGGCAGTGGGGAGACTACGGAACTGGATAGTTTCTGTGATCTTTTCAGGCCTAAAATTGTATGGTTGTACTATGCTTAAGGAAGGAATTGGGTAACATGACTCCTATTCTCACGAAGTTTACAATCTAACTGGGAATGTAGGAAATGAAGACATATAGCTAATTAAAAGAGAGAATATTCACCACTGCCAAATGATTGGCGTAGAAAATACCAGTGGCTACTGATTTTACAACAGGGAAGGATCAACCCTAGTCAGGTGGATTTCATCAAAGAAATAAGCTGGGGCTTCCCTGGTGGCACAGTGGTTGAGAGTCCGCCTGCCGATGCAGGGAATGCGGGTTCGTGCCCCAGTCCGGGAAGATCCCACATGCCGCGGAGCGGCTGGGCCCATGAGCCATGGCCGCTGAGCCTGTGCGTCCGGAGCCTGTGCTCTGCAATGGGAGAGGCCACAACAGTGAGAGGCCCGCGTACCGGTAAAAAAAAAAAAAAAAGAAAAAAAAAAAAAGAAATAAGCTGGACTTGGATAGAGAAGATGGGGAAAGGGGAAAGATATACTACATTCTTCCATTATGCACCATGAATACGACAAACACAGAGCACTTTACATATCATCAAGCCTTACCTTATTCATGGAGATAACTCATCCTGACATGTGCTTCTAATCTGGAATGAAACACTTCCAGGGACAGGAAGCTCCAAGCTATGCCAGGGCAGCCTGATACATCCTTGGACCACTCTAATGACAAAGCTCTTCCAGATACTGAGCTATAGTCAGCTTGCCCAATATGACAGGGCTTTCTGTCCTTCCTTCGTCATACTTTACGAAGAACATTTATCTAAATATGTCTCCTTAAATACGTAACACTAGGTACTAAAGCAAAATTTAATGAAAATTGACCCTTTCAGATAGTAGTTGGGCTATTTTCTCTCTTGATCAGGCCACATTGTTTTCATCTGACTTAGAGAAGCCATCCCGAAACTTACCTGCTTACCTTTATAATATACCACCTTGTTTTCTTCATTATATAGCAATGTCTGATTTCTGCCATCAAAACTATCACTCTGTTTCGAAAAATGTTAACAGAGCAGTTATCACAATTTTTCATTACTATTAGTGTTATACCCCCTAAAACCTTTTTTTTCCTCCCATGAGAGGTCCTTCTCATTCATAACAGAAATAGTCAAATCACAAAGTAAAATCTGAAGGCAATATCCATTATCTAAGAAAAAGATCTGAAGACTCAAACAAAAAATTTCTGAACCCGAGTTACACAGCCAAAATAATTCTACTAGGAAAATGTGTCTTGGGGCTTCCCTGGTGATGCAGGGGTTAAGAAACCACCTGTCAATGCAGGGGACACGGGTTCGATCCCTGGTCCAGGAAGATCCCACATGCTGTGGAGCAACTAAGCCTGTGCTCCATAGCTACTGAGCCGGCGCTCTAGAGCCCGCGAGCCACAACTACTGAGCCTGCGTGCCACAACTACTGAAGTCCACACGCCTAGAGCCCGTGCTCCACAACAAGAGAAGCCACCACAATGACAAGCCCACGCACCACAACGAAGAGTAGCCCTCGCTCGCCGCAACCAGAGAAAGCCTGCGCGCAGCAACAAAGACCCAACACAGCCAAAAATAAATAAACAAATAATTTTTTAAAAAAAAGAAAAATGTGTATTTACATTTCTCTTCAAGGCAAAGTAACAAACTATAACATCTGTAGTTAAAGAAAACAAAAACAAAAGACCAAGAATGATAGTTTAAGTATGTAAGACATTAGTAAAGTACACAATTTTTCTATTTAAGAATTTTATTTCTTCCTAATCCTTAGTGAAATACTACATCTCTTCTACTATATTACTGAATTGAAACATTTTAAATTCATTGAATCAAATGTTTTGAGGATAAAAAATAATAAATTCAAAAAACAATTATTGTATACGTACTATGCTTACAAATGTCATTGGAGAACCAGTGGCTTGTTAGAAGGTAACAAATAAAATATTTCCTATCTTTTTCTTTTAATTAGAGAAGTTCTTGATAACACGTGCTGTCTCCTACTGTGTACAAAAAAATCTTTTGGCTTACAAAAAATAATTTAAGGGTTGGCAAGCAATGGCCCATGGACCAAATCTGATCCACCACCTGTTTCTGCACAGCCTGCAAGCTCAGAATGTTTCCTTACATTTTTAAAAGGTGGGGGGAAAATAAAAAGAGGAATATTTGGGTACAAGTAAAAATTATATGAAAATCAATGTTCTGTGTCTGTAAACAAAGTTTTATTGGAAGACACCCATGCCCGTTCATTTATATATTATCCATGGATGCTTTCAACTATAACGGAAGAGTTAAGGAGTTGCCGTGGAGACCATAAGTAACCCTCTCAGCGTGCATTACAAATCGCCAGTAATAATTCATTTTTGCTTCTTGGCTTACAAAGTGTAAAATATGTGGGCTTTTACAGAAAAGGTTTGCTGAACTCTGGAATAATTAATATAATGATTCATTATTCCCTGAAGAATTTATGATAATAACAGCTTCTGTGATTCTGAGCTATCAACTGAACTTCTTGAATTTTACCATAATAAAGATTCCTTTTTACCTAGTGTTGTATATTTACAGTAATGTAATAATTTAAAAAAATATTTAACAAAGAATACGCCATAAAACAGAAAAGGTACAGTTTTCATACATTATTTAACTCAGTCAACAATTAAACACCTACTATATACAATGAAGATTTCTAGGGATTCAAAATAAATAAAATCTAATTCCTAGCTCTAAGAAAGTCATACTCTAGTAGGGAGACATAGTACTCTAATAAAGGTTTTTGTCACTAAAGGGAAGGCCAAAGCAATGAAAGTAACCTCTACCATTTCATAATGACATACTGTCATTTTTAAAATATTACCTCTATATGAATTAATGGCAAGTTATACACTCAAATAAATAAGGCAACAAGGCTTGGCCAACACGTTTATCCATTAATAGTTTTAATCAAAGCATTAGCCTTATGTACATAATCAACCTTGACCAACACACATGTAAGTAAAAATGCTGATTAAGAATTTACTAATTATCCTTCTGAACTTCAGATGTTAGTTGGCATCTGGTCCTTAACTATGATAAACAGACACCAATTCATCATAGGTTATTTGTACATAAAGGAACAGAAATAGTAACTGAATGCTTAATAATGAAGAACATAATAGATAAATATCATCATTAAAAATACATGAATTGTTTTGTTTTGAAATCTCAAGTGTCCTACAAATGTCACTTTACTTGGAAGAACATTTCTGAGAATAACTGTCTCTTGAATCTCCTCAGAGATTCAATCTATTGTAAAAAAAATAAATAAATAAATCATAAATGCATCAGCTTTTCATAATTAGAATGCCAGGATGTGCATGCAGCTAAGAATGCTGGCTGTTTGCCTGCTTTACTTAAAACCAGAAGAAAAGTATAATCCCAATAATGAAGCCTTCTAGCAACTGTTGTGAGCAGACGAGAGAGATGTCTCAACTAGCAACTACCTCCAAATGTAGAGATACATGCACCCTGGTGACTGGAGGTTAGCAATCCTGGTATGTCTCCTTGCTTTTAGTATTAAATATTTAATGGCATATTTTTCCTTAATGGAATCCAGACACATCTGATCAGTCACAGGGATCATTTAGTAATGCAGTCAAAGTTATCATACTGCCATTTCATATAAGCTTTGTAATTAGACAATTTGTCACTTTACTAATTCAGAAGATTGCTTTCTTTACTACTTTATAGCATGCTACGGTAGTGAAATTCAACTAAGCTGATCAACAAAAAGGCTCTAAAATTTGGTCCTATATGAACTTGAAACCTCCAAGTGGCAAACACACACACTCCCAACCTTTCAAAACAATAGTGGTAATATCTGTCCCACAAATTAGCCTAACAGCAACATTGAAGAAATAAAGCACCAGTACATCCAGAATGAGAGGGCTAACTAAATGAAAAATTAAAGATTAAAAAAATGAATATATCGTAAACAAATCTGTTCTTGCCTTTTACTGAGGTACACCATTCTTTGGCAAGTAAAAAGACCCAATAAGGGTTTATTTAGTAATTGTTTCCTCCATGATGACTTATATACTTACTAAAATTATGAAGCTATGGCAGAATATCACATAAGACTATTTATTAACACTCTAATGGCACATACCAGGCAAATGCAAGTACAATCTTAAATATACTATCATTTGTGTCTTATTTCTAACATATCTCAATCAAAAATATTAAATTACTATTTATTTTCATCCTATGAATTAGCAGATTCTCATTTTAACCCATTCTCCACTGTTTCTCCAATAAACAAAAATTCTCCCCCAGTGAAAAAGAATTTACTCAGAATGAAACTGAATGTAAACTTTAAGTATCATAGTACAAAAAGCACCTAAAATTCTCACTTTCAAATCTATACAACCACAGTGTATACTGCAAAACCAGCTCCCCCCTAATAGCATTAAAAATTAGAGTTCAGAAGGCAAGCTCTGGAGGTCACAGATGTGCCCTAAAGAGTAAAAATAACATTCTACCAGGAAAATTATTATTTTGTTTAAAAGAAAAAAAGAGGGAACATCTTCTCAAACAGATGTGAAATTTCTAATCAAAAAATTCTGTTGCAGTTATATCATATTATCGAGTTAAAAAGTACTTTGCAGAGGTCTGGCAGCACTAACAATGACATCTGTTTTGTGGTCAGGAAGTTCACTTTTATTCTTGTTGCTTCCGATTTAGTGTCTGGTTTTGAAACATTTTATGCAACTAGTCCATTTTCTATTATTTTGTTCAGAGCTTATCACATTCTAATCAGTCTACCAAATGCATTTTTAGAAAAGGAAGTTTTAAGTCCAGAAAAAAAATAAGTATATTGTTCTAGAACTCTGCACAGTGATCGCTAAAAAATATACTCTATGCATAGAAAATAAGCTCAGAACTAAATCTACTGACATTAGATTTAGAATAACCGTTACCAATAATTACCAGTGTATGTTTGGGGGGATGGAATAGAGACATTCCATGTCATTTCAGTGGACTATGACATGACAACAAAACCCTTATAATTTAATTTCATCCTTTTAAGCTTCATGTGTGAGAAACATTTCATTCATCATAGTAAGCTTGCTTTTATATTTCCTACATGAAATCCCAAGGAACTACTCCGAAATCACGGAGTTGCGATGAATGTAGGACATAGTAAACAATTTCTGTCCACAATAGCTATGGGCTGAAACCAAGCCACTTACTAGGGGAAAGGTACTGTTTTCTGCCTGCAAAATTTTTTTCTCAACAAGATAGGTAATTCTCGGCATGGGCATGGGATACCAGCACTGGGCACAAGTGTAAGCAACCATCTGAGACTCTGGTTTACAATCAGTTGCAGATTACACTCTTGGCTACATGACAACACAGGGAGACATACAACAATGAAGTTTTATACTAGAATACAAATAAATATGGGAAGTAGGCACAGCAGTAGTAGAAATTAATAACGTGTCAGACACTCTAAGTACTTTAGAGTTACTCCTCACTTTAATCTGTAAATATTATTATTATTATTCCCATTTACAGATGAGGAAATTGAGGTTGAGAGAATTTCACTTACTTGTCTGAAAAAGCAACTTAGCCATCATACTACTGTTCAACCTCCCATTTAAATTTGCCCTCTAACTGTAATTTTCTCACCTTTTAAAGTTTACAGTCATCATTATCTGTACATACATTCTCTATATTTGTAGCAAATGTTTCAAACTCTATCAACAGATTGAACCATAGGAGTTGTCTTGCCAAGATAAATCCATTTTGAAATCTAACCAGAAATCTTATTTCAAAATAGAAGTGGAAGGAAAAAAAGTTGGGGAGTGGGAAGGAGGAGGGGCCTGTGGAGATGGAAACATACATCTTCCCTTCTCGAAACAATCTGAATCCCTTCTCAAAACAATCTGAAAAAGAGCCAGCAGAGATGAGTCTGGCCTCTATTTTTGATGAATATACAAATAGTCACGGACCTCCACTGTGCTCACTAACAAGTATCCCCAGTACATCTCCCACCCTTTGGCCACCTTCATTACCGTCAGTGGCGAACCACCACTTTCCTCATACCTTACGCTTTTATTTCCATTCAGCCACACCCCCAAGTAAGATACAATCTAAGTTAAAAAAAAAAAAGTATGCAAATAAAGCTTCAAGCAAATCACTCCCACGTTTCCATCCAACCAGATCATCACTCTGAAGCTCCCCAGCTGTAGAAATTCTAGAGGTACTACTACCCTCGCTAATTTTCTCTTACTACCTAAAGCAAAACAAACATTCTAAGCATCACGCTTTCATTCAAACTCTTTTTGTAATCACTAAATATAACTGAAACATGTATTCCACTGGTAACAACTGCCTTTTCAAATCTTCTCCATAGGAAGTCAATATATTTTTCTTACCCAGGGGTTAGAGGAGTCAGTACCCGCCCTGCTCCCCACAAGTATTTCTAGACCATTCTCTATAATTGTTTCCCAATAGCATCTTCTCTTCTGAAATTCATGCCATTAATTTCTGCTTCCTATGTGAAGTCCTCCTTGATATCCTCCCCTAGAAAAATTTCTCCTTCCTACTTAATTTTTACAACCAGGCAATAAGTTCAGAAACCAACAGGATATTTCATACAGCAAAGTACTATCTCTAAATCCCAACTGCCAGTTGCTGTGTGTGTGTGTGTGAATGTGGGGATGGGGAGTGGGAGGCTAATACTGGTAACCAGGAAGTGGAGAAAAAAGGAACACTTGGAAATATAGCTGGAAAAAAGACTACACAATAATGTGTTCGGAGTAGTGAAGGGGGACGGGGGGACATTTTCCAAGCAAAACCAAGTCCTGAGCAACAGAAGCACAAGAGGCACTAAGAACCTAGTCCAACAGGAAATATACACTATTTTTCAACAGAAAACCCCAGAGTGTTCAAAATATAAATTGCTAACTTTTGAGGAATTCGTCACGGTCTTCTACGAGAAAAAGCTATCAGCTCAGCAGAGAAGAAATTTGCTCTCAGGATTAAGAACTTTCTCATCCTCCACCAACCCCTTTCCTTTCCAGGCAGTACAAGTTTGATAAATATATGCATATCCCCAAGTAAAACTTTTGATTTGCTGAGGTTCTTTGCCTTGGTAGATAATTTTCAGAGTTAGAATTAACCATATATTTTGATAACCCTGGACAAGAGTGCGGCAAACAAAAAGAAAAACAAAACAAAACAAAATTTGCATAATTTGATCAGGGAATTCACTAACAGACACCTCTCTCAGGAGGCCAAGAGGCCTGACAGCAAAAGAGCAATTGTAAGGAATGTTTGGAAATCCAAATAAAGGAAAAGAACATCTGTGCGACATCTATCAGATATAAAACAAGTCTGAAAATTATTGAAACCAAGTGATGGAAACATGAGGGTTCATTAGAATTGTCTCTCTACTTTTGTGTGTGTTTGGAGAAGTCCATAATCAAAGATTCAAAAAACTTAAGATAGAAACAAATCTGGAAAAGCTCTCAGAATTCCTCTTGTCTTAAATGACAATTAGAGGAGCCAAAACACAAGCTTCGCGTGTCTAATACCTGCACAGAACCTGCATGAACATAAGTGAGTGGGAGGAAAAGCAAAACATAAAACAGGCTTTTCTTTTGGAGGCCAGGTGAAGCCAGCTTTCTTTGAAGCGTAAATTAAAAAGTTAGTTCCTTAAGGTGAGAAAGGCAGGTCAGCATAGAACCACTCCTGACAGACTACACATGTAGGAGCAGCAAAAGAAAGCAGCACTCTCTGAAGTGCCCATTTCTTCTCTTTGATTAATTCCATGCCAGTAAGATGGGGTGGGGGCAGTAGGTAGGGATAAAATTCCCTGTCCAGCATTCTCCACCCACTTCCAATGCATTTGTCATGATTGGCGTCATCACACACTTGCAAAGTTATAAGCTCATCCCTAAGCTTTGCAGGACACTGATTAGCTTAATTTAAGACTATTCTAGTCTTTAAAAAAATGAAGGACAAGGAGGGGGAGGGGAGGAGGAGGGGAGAAGAAGGAGAGTTTTCTCTTTTAAGGACAAATGTATAAGCAGAAAAATAACTACAGTCTATAAAATATAAACAAAACTTTTACAAGGAAGTACAGGAGCCATAGGTTAATGCTGCTTTCCTCTGATTATTAACCTATATTTTAAGGCAGAAATCACAGCTCTGAGTCCAATTCCCCCATACACTACAAAAATGTATACATTTTACTTTTGTAGCAATAACAAATATAAGTATGTGGGGAGAAGGAAAGCACATTATGAAAACTTTGTCTGCTTAATCATAATGACAGAATTTCCCCCTACACAGCACAGAGAAAAGTTCATTGTAAGATACATGAGATTAAAATTATCTTAAAAGAAACAAGAGAAAGAAGATAGTAAGTTACAATTTACGTTAAGCAATGAAAGTATTTTTAAATAGTTATTATGAACACTAATAACTCCAGTAATTAGCACTTGAACATTTTTCAACAATAGGAAACACTAGAAATGAAGTTACAGTCATCATAAGGTATATTTTTTATCTTTCAGTAGGTGTTACGTTGTATAGCATGTAACATCAAAAGAGCTTGTGTGCACTGTATACGCAGCATTACTATAGGCTGTAATTTTCAGAAGCGTATGAAATAAACATGAGAAACTTCTCAGATCCATTATAAACAACACTTACATTTTGATATCAATTTTAATTAATAGACAAACCAGAATGTAATGCTAAGATGATATTATCAGAAAATCGTAAGAGCATACCCTAAAGAATAAAACTACATTTGGGAAAAACAAGAATAAATCTGTAGCAATCACACTAATCACATTTAAATTCTTAGAAAATAAGCAGATTATAAAACATACTTTAAAAATATTCACAAGATAAATATATCATTGGATGTGTGCATATAAATTGTAAAATTGACAAAATCACCCTCAAATGTAAAATTTTACTTATTATTAAAAATATGATCAATACTTAAACAACGCCAAACACACAATATGAGAAAGTAAGGACGGCAAACACATGATAATAACAAAGGATATACTGGTTCCTTTGTCCCTATCCCAGGGTAGATATTAAGAATCAATCAGGGACTTCCCTGGTGGCGCACTGGTTAAGAATCTGCCTGCCAGTGCAGGGGACACGGGTCCGAGCCCTGGTCCGGGAAGATCCCACATGCTGTGGAGCAACTAAGCCCGTGCGCCACAACTACTGAGCCAGCGATCTAGAGCCCGTAAGCCACAACTACTGAAGCCCACACACCTAGAGCCCGTGCTCCGCAACGAGAAGCCACTGCAGTGAGAAGCCCACATACCACAACAAAGAGTAGCCCCCGCTTGCTGCAACTAGAGAAAGCCGCGCACAGCAACGAAGACCCAACATAGCCAAAAATAAATAAATGAACATATAAATTAAAAAAGAAAAAGAATTAATCAGTGCATTCTTTCTCTCTGGACTCAAACAAACCCTCAGAATCACTTCCAAAAAGAGCACTCAGGTACCCATTACCAAGAGACCACAATGAAATATTAAATTATACCCATTTTCTATCCCTAATCTAAGATTTTCATGACTTAAAACATTTAAAACAAATGTTTTGGCAATTTGGGCAATTATTTTAAAATCAGAAATGATTATATTTTCATATTATTTAAAATTCACTCAATCAAGAAATGGATTCCAATGATCTCTTTCACTTCAAGGAAGGTTCCATTGCTGAAACAACCACCAAAAAAACTAAATGGACTCAATAGCAAACTTAAGTCCACTCATAAAAAA
This sequence comes from Mesoplodon densirostris, assembly GCF_025265405.1. Classification (NCBI taxonomy): domain Eukaryota; kingdom Metazoa; phylum Chordata; class Mammalia; order Artiodactyla; family Ziphiidae; genus Mesoplodon; species Mesoplodon densirostris. The sequence continues at coordinate 125,306,830 of NC_082662.1, read as the reverse complement.
TAATGGAATATGTTACTTTCTTTTGAGAAAAGAAAGCACACTCTTTTGAGGGTGTGCTTTGAGAGCTGACAATGAACATACTTGGGCCATTAGTAAGAATACTGATAAAGCAGAAAAAATAATACCTTTTCAATATAAGCAATACATTCTCCCATTCTCTACTCAGTAAAGCAGGGGACTGATAAAGGCATGAAGGGTCCTGGATTTTCACAGATCAACAACGAAATAAGGAGTAAAGGGTTGACTTATGGCATTAGCAAAGATACCAAAGTTAACACTTACTTTTGCAAAGGCTTCAAAAATGTCAAAGGAAGGTGGCAGCTGAGAAGCATCCTGTATTTCTTCTCTCATGAAATGTTGAAATGTCAATGCAAGTTGCCTGAGGCCCTCTTTCTTATCTTCAGTCAGTTTGTTAATATCTTTTTTAAAGATAAAATAAATAGTACAGTCACACAGTGAACTTGCAATGGATAATTTTCAGGTATTCAATGGTAGCTGTTAAGGCAGGTATTTCCTTCCCTAGATTCCATTCTGACAGAGATCAAACGCATCTTTTTATTTTTTGACAACTACAAATCACTATCATATATTATCAAATTCTTCCAAACATTATCTACAAAACAAGATCAAACACCTAGCAAAACAAAATAAATACACACACAGATGAAAAAACATTAAAACCAAAATCAGTAATGATGTGTGTTAGCAGATTTTCTACATCCTCCTGCACACATGTTCAAACCACCATAAATGCTTATTTAGTTAGTGAATTTAAGTAGACTTTTCCATGAAACAATTTACAACCAGGTCATAACTAGCTGATAAACAGTATCATCTCAAAGACAAAAAAAACAGAAAGCAAGAACTGAAAAGTTCAGTTAAATTAAGTTCAAATTGGTGAAATTGGTCAAGTAGAAAGTACATCGAGAAAAAAACATGAATCAACCAAAGAAATCTCATTTTCAAGTTCTTTTCAGGTTGAATAAACAAGATATGATACTGCTTCAACCCAAACAGAAGGAGGAAGTTCCAAAGCCAATATCACCCCTTTAAAAACTCAGTTCCATTTATACCACAAAGGGGTGTGAAGACTAGGAGTGCACAGTTCAATTAATAACGTTTGAGAGCACTTCACTTAAGGCAGCGTGTATGACACTGCTACTGAGCAGGGCTAATGTTCATAGTAAAACTCACTGCAAGAGATGTTATTTACCTACCAGTATTATAAGAAGAAAAAAATGGGGCTTCTCTGGTGGCGCAGTTGTAGAGAGTCCGCCTGCAGATGCAGGGGACGCGGGTTCGTGCCCCGGTCCGGGAAGATCCCACATGCCGCGGAGCGGCTGGACCCATGAGCCATGGCCACTGAGCCTGCGCATATGGAGCCTGTGCTCCGCAACAGGAGAGGCCAAAACAGTGAGAGGCCCGCGTACCGCAAAAAGAAGAAAAAAATGACTAGTTCTCTATTAAAACTTGAAAAAATAGATCAAGATGAAACTACAGCATAACTCTGTTGCTCATGTCCGGTCTACATATTTTATTTAAATTACTTGTTCAACAGAACAAATTAACCCAATGATTCCTTAAATAATAATTTATTATCATTGGCTCTTAGGATTCCATAACCATAAATCTGTACTAGATGATTTTATTTGCCTCCATCTAGAAATATTAAACTGTGTAGCACATTTACTCCATGAGCTCTTGCTACTTTTGACTTAAAAGTCATTTACAGCTTCAATGAAGAGGATCTGTGATCTGTGCCAATAGAAAGAAACATAAACCCTACGTTCACTTCACACTCAGATTTGCAAAGCCTCTCAGTGTTAAGGAGGTTGGCCACCACCATGGTAGTTCAGGAGAAGAACAACGCTCAGTGCCGTCAGAGAGCCTAAGTCATCGGTACTTTCTACTTTCCTTATTATCTAAATGTTCCCTGGAGGCCCCATTCACATTACTGTTTCCTAACATCAAAAAGAAACCAAGAGTGGGAAGAAGGGAAAGAGGAGGGAAAAACAGAAGTAAAATTTATTCTGTCAGCTGGACAAAGGGTTATACTCTCCTCACTGCCTAACTTGGACACCTCTATGGCACCTCACAAACTCCTCTAGGGCCAAAGCTACCCTAGAATAAATTAAGTAAGCTAATGTGTCTATATAAAAGCATGAAAAGGTTTGCTGCCTCACATAATAAAGAGACAGAAAAACAAAGTTTAAAAAAAAAAGGCAACTCATCAGTTCAGCAAATAAATGATAGAACTTTTAAGATGCTGATAGAGAATCACTTACTTGACTCCAGATCATAAAATGAGTAAAGTTTCTCCGATTCAGAGGGTGTTTCTTCCATCTATGAAGAAGGGGGGAAAACACCAAAAACAATTTCAAGTGTTCCAATATATAAATGAATATGTTTGCATATCTTTAAATATTCAAATGCAAGTCTGTTAAAAAGATAATTTTCTATATTATCCTTCTCATCATTCTTAGAGTTAAATTATTCAATCAGTCACAACTTTAAAATCTGTGTTGCAAATTGACCCACCAATTTAATTTCCAAACACAAAATTCTTTTACAAGAAGTTTCCATTCTTTTCTTTTTTTCCCCAATTCTACCACAGACTTGTATCACTGTAAGGATTTTACTACTAATTATTATAGAAAAGCAAAGATGGATGAATAAAAATAAGAGTTTATTACAAACTGTGCAACCTTGGGCACGTTACTTAAACTTGAGGTGTCAATTTCCTTATGTGAAACACAGGAGTAATATCAGCACTGAGTTGTTGTAGAATGAAATAAGGTATATCATGTAAAGCAATTAGCACAGGGCCTAGAAGTAGTAAGTGCTCAACAGAAAGTAGCTATCATTACAGTTACTTTCTATTAGATTCTGATTCTGTAGGTCGGGGTGAAGACTGAGAACTAGAGCCCTGGGTGATTCTGAAGCAACCCATTTCTGCTCTAACAGTGGTTCTCCATCTTTTCAATACTAATAAAGCAAAAAAAAAGTTCAGACTCAAATATAATATTATTATAATTTTAATATCCAGTGATTAAAGAAACGCATAATGACAAAGTTGCTCTGAATTTATTAAAGCTTTGAAATAAATTTGTGTATTTTAGTTCAACACAATATGTACATTTAAAAATAGTAGTACGTATATGTGACAGGTGTTGTATATTCAGTCCAAAGACAATGCCAATTTGGTATTCTAAATCCATTTTTTTTAGTAAAGGTGTAGTTGATATATAACATTGCATCAGTTTTAGGTATATACTTTTACATTCCTAAATTCCTCTATGAAATTTTATTGCCAAAAGAAGTTAACAGACAACAGGACACAAGAGAGCTGAAGCCTGCAATAAAGAGATATTCATTCTAAAGCCTGCCAAAAAAAAAAAAAACTGGAAGGTGTCACCGGAGGGGGATTTCAGGGAATCCACTAGCTGCTTTGGCAGAGTAGGGAAAGGGACTGGAGAAACAATTTCAGTGAATGTTGGCTTAAAAAAAAAAGAAAAGAAAAAAAGATAAGTACCCTTCCTTGTAAGATTAATTATCATCTAATTAAAATCTCACTTGAAGAGGCAACCAAAAAAATTATATACTTGCCCTGTGCATTAGTTCTCAGTAGAAAATAAAGGCAATGTAACAGGCATCACTAACATCTCATGCCCCAAACATAGGACTTTATGTTTCTATTCACAGGAGATCACACACAGGGTCTTCAAAGAGGAGCGGTGCACTTCATCACTGCTGTGATTAATAGGAAAACAACAAGTCTTGTCTTAAGACACTCCCTGGAATAATCCACCTTCTACCTTAACATGGATTTAAATTCTGTCTTAAATATGAATAATACATGCAATTGCAAGTGCTTATGTTAAATTAAAACCCAAGCATATTTCACAAGTTTTATACTCACAAGTTTGAAAACAACTCTGCCAAGAAGTCGGACAGAGTCGGGAGGATATCTGTGTTTGCAGCTTTTAAGGCATTTGCATTCTCGCTTGTGGTCCTGCCAAGCTTTTTTCTGTTAAGACAAGAGTGAGGAGGGCATATAAGACATAAAAATTTAACTTTCATTTACACTGGTTTTGAATGTTGTGAGTCATCAACACTAATTTCAACAGCCTAAATATACCTGCAAATAGAAAATGAAAGCAATATTCTAATACTATTAATGATCCAGGATTCAGTATGCAATTACCAGGCATGGACATCAAGAACTTCCATTTCACCTCTGTCCTTCAATTTGTCCCTTGGTTATTACCCAACTGGTAGAGTCCAAAGAAAGAATCATTATGTCTTTCTTAATAATTTATAAGATAGCCTTTTAGGTGATTAAATAGGATTCAATAATAGACAGTGATTTTGACTACAAAAAGAAAATATCATTCCAAATTAGAAAATAAAACACATGGTTCAAAAAAATCAAAACAGGGCTGATAGCTTTCTGAATTTCTGCACTATTATAGTAAGTATAAAAATTTCAGGAGGGCTAACATAAAAAACAGAAAACCTTTTTGTTTTTTTAAGACAAGATAGAAAGGGGTTATTAGCTAAAATGACCAAATGTCATTTTCACCCAGGACCATCTTGGTTTACTTATGTTGTACTGGCCTGATTATTAATAGTGTCCCTTTCCATTCTGAAAAGTGTGGTTTGGATGATAAATTATACAGTCACTTTTCCCAGGATCCTAGCTATGTGCTAGTGGGGCTGAAGAGACCACAGAGCCAGTCACCAATCTCGCAACACTAGGAATAAGAGGACTAAGTGGATGGACATTATCCTTGAGTCCAACGTCAGAAATGCCATGACTCCCTTTACATGGGATTACTTCTATATGGAAATAAAGTCCAGAGTATCCAATATTTAACCCTGGCAAGTGGAAGACAGCTAAACCAAATATCTAGTATGTTCTTTTCCAAATGAGAGTTGGAAGTTCAATCACTCCAAAATTCTGGGCCTATAAAATCCCCATAGAAGAGGTTTCTCTTTTCCACTTACAGCACAACATGCAGCACAACCAAAACAGTAGCAGCAGCTACTTTGAAACTGTGACTCAGATTCAAGTTCAAGACAGCATTTTGCGCAGAAAGACTGCCTGTGTCAGGTTGCTGGGTGAAGGTGTAGTCTGCCTGCTGCTATTTCCTTGTAAACCAAATCTTGGAGACATTGTTTACAAGGGGTACTTCTTTTATCAACTCTATTCACAGTTGCCGCATTTGATTCCTTCAAATCCACTATGGCAATGCTCTTAATGTGATTTTTTTCTTTTTAGTATTTATACTTTACTCATTTCTAAATAAAACTGAGTTGCTTTCAAAGTAAAGATGTGTATGAAATAAGGTTGTAAAATTAGAAACAGAAAATGTAAAAATTATGAAAAAAAAGTCCTCTAGCATTTACTTAGCATTCTACAGTTAGACACATGACTAAGCAATTAAAAAATATTTCATTTGATTTTCACAATAATCCAAATGGTAGATATTGTCATCCTTATATTAAAGATGAAAAAAGTAAGGCTCAAGAGCTGGGATCTAACTACCAAGCTACATAAATATAAAGGAGGGGAGTATAAATTCTTAGTAAGCTAAACAGGAGAGCTAAGTAATTATCATGCTTGTGTGCAACAATTATTTGAGCTGCCTCACAGGCAAGGCAAAAAGAAAGCATAATGGCTTAAGTAATTCTCATCTGACATAAGAGAAAAACACATAGCTTTACCAAGTATTAAATCACAGGAGGAATTTATTCCAAGAATGCTAATCAGCAAACTGGACAATGTCTTTGACAATAGTTCACAATGCAATGGCCTTTCATAGAGCTACTTTAATGTCAGTAGAATATAACTCAGTGAAAAGAAAAGGTTTCTATTTTTCAGGGGGCCAGTCTTGGATTAACAATCAGCAAGTACCAATGTGTTGTAAGATCCCTAAAATAAATACAGTTACATTGCCAAATAAGTTTGAAAAATACTTCATATTGTAGATCCTGCTTAGAGATTCGAAATATATTTAGCTTACTAGAAGTTCTAAAATGCTGTATTTAAGAAACTTGTAAAAATAAATTAACACAGTTTTCCATGACTGTTATTGCCATCCTTTGGGAAGTTAGGTTGGTATATACTGACTCAAATATACCTATACATTTTCTTTCCTTCAGCTCATCTTTGAATGAGGGTGAGTTAAACAGACAAATTCACGATCATTCTCACTGATAGGAAACTAGAGCGTGGATATTTTTGATTACTGATTAAAGGGCGAACCATAGTTATGGTGGAAGAATTTTCATTTGGTATTGAAAGTAAGTGTCTAGCTGAAAACGAATTGTACCTAGTAGAATAAGGCTGAGATAATGGATCAAATGATCTTAAGAGCAGATTTTAATTGATACTTAACTATACGGGATCATCTATAACTCTCTTGTTAAAACCTCTAGTTTTGAGCAGCTCAGCCTCCTGGAAGCTTACCAGGGAAAAGGAACTACAACATGTACCCAAGTTAATGAATCAATTGATCTGTTACATGACATTATTTAGAATGAAACTTCCAAATTTTAGAAAACTCTTGTCAAAAATGACTTTATTTCTTTAACATAATTAAAATTGAGCTCTTATTTCTCAACAGTAATTAGAAAGCAGAAGTATGTTTCTTTAGGCTATTCCTCGATCACTGCATGAAAACATCAGACATACTTACCTTCCCACTTGCTTCAGCAAAAAAAGATGTTCATTCTTCATCTAAAAGCCAAATCAGATCTATATAAATATGGAAAGTAATCATACCACTTGAAACTGGCCTGTAATAGTGTCAACTTTACAGCCTACTTCATTTCTTACCATGATATTAAAAACCATGTTTTTAAAACTTTAATTGTTAGGGTCACATCTTACCATAAGGCTTACTAATAGAAGCATACCACAGAAAAGGCTTACAAAGATATTTTTTAAGCAACTGCATTTGACTTTGAAGCAAAGCTTCACAATCATACAAAAACATTAGGCATTATCTTCACTCTACAAACTTTAACCTTGGTCAAGACCTCAAGGGACACATTATATATCTACCACTTTCTCAAAGGTAACCCCTTGACTTACTTTTTCCTATTTTCTTCTATTACTGCAAATACAGGATGTAATTAAGATTTTGTTCACAATACTGACTGTAATGTTTTCTGTTCTCACAGTTGAAAATTAACCATGATGTACAATAAGCACAAATTAGTGTGAAAGACAAAGGAAATTAAAATATTGCATTAAGAAACAAAGACAATGGGAGACAAGCGTTTTAGATGGGGAAATAAAAAGAAATTAAGATGTCTTTGATTCAATTCCATGTATAAGTACATGTATGACTCAAAAACAACTTCAGATTCTATACATTTTAGTATGTTTTACAGTATTTATAGTGATTTGGAACATAAACTGATTAACTAAACACAGTGGTTTCCAATGGGAGTAATCCTAATCTTGGGAGTTGTTTGGGAATTTTATGGGGGTATTTCTGTTTGTCACAATGTTTGGGGAGCACCATGTGCACTCACTGGCCAGGAATCAGAGATGCTAGACATCCTGTGTAGGACAGTTCCATAGAATAAAGAATTGCTCCAAATCCAGTAGGACATTTAAATGTCCAATCAGACGTTCTATAAAGGTGACAAACTTGTTTGTAATTACCTGAGCCTAGAACTAAACCTCCTTTCACATATAAAAACAAAGACTTTGTTTTTACATAGTCTTAATAGCACAGAATTCTCTATGTAAATCAAGGGAAAACTGCATTTTAAGGACTTTAGCTAAAATTACTCAGTATTTCATAAGGGAATATCACGGAAGCCAACACCAGTTGTAGTATTTCTGTTAACCAATAAAACACATATTCTGATCTGCATTTTGTACTTCCCTTTTCACAGTACTCTGTATAGGTACAAGTATGTGACTCCTTAATTATGTCTTCTGGTCTAGTCACGCCTGAGCATTTACACACTAAAGTACATATTATTTTAAGTTGCCTAATGATTTTTCTCCTTTATGTTCCAGTTATGGCATTTATATTGATATTGAATTTTGAAATATGTAACTAGGTAGATTGTATTACCTAAAAAATTTCATTTCAAGATAGTAGAGAGGACAATAAAAGTAACTGTCATAGAAAGATGGAGTTGGGTCTGAGAGAGCTGAAAACCCCAGATCTAGAATAATGCTACAGTTACACACCACACACATACATAACAAAAAATATTTTTAAATAGACAGCCTAGGACACAACCCAGAGAGTCTCACAGTACCGATGACATAGAATCAGGTGTCTAAATTGTTTTTAATCACTGCAGGGAATTCCATGTGTAGCTAAGGCTGAAAAACCACTAAGCTAGACAAAATTAAAAAAGGAGGTCACTATATGTATACTAAATAGATTAAACAACAAAATACTATTCTACACTTATGATTAAACTGTTGCCCTATAGGAATTAACATTTTATAATATTCAGGTGTGAAAAGAGTCTCTAAAGCAGGACATAAAACCCAGAAACCATAAATGAAAAGATGTACACATTAAACTACATAAAAATAAATAACTTGTATATCAGAAGGAAGAAAACCTAATACCACAAATATGGTTGAAAGATAAAGGACAAACTAGGAAAACAAATTTTAAATATGTATGTAGATAGTATTAACTGTCACCAAAATACAAAGAGGTCTTACAAAATAACTAAGAAAAGGGTGAATATTTCCATAAAAATAGTAAAAAAAAGTGAAGGACATGAAGAGAAAATTCATGCCTAAAAAAGAAATGCCAATAAACAAAAACTAAAAACCAAACAAGTGATCAAAGAAATGTTAATACAAACAAGATAACATAGGTGACCCATTAGTATAGCAAAGATAAATGAAAATATTAATTCAGAAGTCTCTAGGGTGTAGGGAAGTGGGGACTTTCTAACTTTGTCCTTGGAATTATAAGTTTCCCTAATCTTTCTGATGGGTGTTTGGTAGTAAATATCAGGATTTTCAATGTGCATTTTGCTGGCACAGAAATAATATTTATAATGCAATTAATCCTAATTTAAATGATGTACATAAATAAGCTTAAGAATGCTCATTGTAGATTTGCTAAAATACTGGAAATTGGCAATAATTTTCCAGCTTTTCCTATAAGAAAAACCTACTTTTGTTTTTCTCTTTATACTTTCCCAATACTGTTATCTTCGACTAATATCATGTATTATATTTATAAATAAAAGCAAAACATAATTATCTTTCTTATATCTAATAACTGTGATTCGGGGAGAAGCATTTTTATATGAAAAAGAAAGCAAAATCACGGTTAATAAACAACTTTTTTTTTTTTTTTTTTTTTTTTGCGGTACACAGGCCTCTCACCGCTGTGGCCTCTCCCATTGCGGAGCACAGGCTCCAGACGCGCAGGCCCAGCGGCCATGGCTCATGGGCCCAGCCGCTCCGCGGCATGTGGGATTCTCCTGGACCGGGGCACGAACCCGCATACCCTGCATCGGCAGGCGGACCCTCAACCACTGCGCCACCAGGGAAGCCCTAATAAACAACTTTTTAACGTTTGTTTAACAGTTAACCAGAAGTCTGTATACCACAGGGTCCCAAAACACCTTCTTACTATTGGCACGATTTTGAGTAAGCAGTGGAGTGTTAAAATGGAGACTCTAGTTGAATGTAACGCTAAGAATATCACTGATCTAGACCATTTCTTTAGCCTTCTGTTTGGTCTTCCTTCCCCAATGCTTACCATCTTATAATGGTTCCCTCAAACATCAGTCTCATTCTTTGAGTGGCTGAAAGGTTGTGATCACTTTATCACAGAGGAAGAAATAAGATCTATGCATACTTAATGGTTCTGCAGTGAGCAATATTTTTGAAAGAATGTATTGAGATATAAAGTACATTACAATAAAATGGACCCATTTTAAGAGTATAGTTTTATGTAACCAACACCAAAATTAAGATATAGATTGTCAGGGCTTCCCTGGTGGCGCAGTGGTTGAGAGTCCGCCTGTCAATGCAGGGGACACAGGTTCGAGCCCTAGTCTGGGAAGATCCCACATGCCGCAGAGCAACTGGGCCCGTGAGCCATGGCCGCTGGGCCTGTGCATCCAGAGCCTGTACTCCGCAATAAAAGAGGCCACGACAGTGAGAGGCCCACACACCACAATGAGGAGTGGCCCCCCGCTCGCTGCAACTAGAGAAAGCCCTCGCACAGATACGAAGACCCAACACAGCCAAAAATAAAAATAAATAAATTAAAAAAAAAAAAAGATATAGATTGTCATTACTCCCACAAGTTCCTTTGTGGGGCTTTACTTTCAACCCCTCAATCCCTGGCAACCAGTAATCTGGTCTCCATCATTACAGACTAGTTGTGCCTGTCCCAGAACAGTACTACTTCTTTCTATCTGGCTTTATTTCCTCCGTATAATGTTTCTGAGATTCACTCATGTTGCTGTATATATCAATAGTTCTCTTTTATGGCTGAGTAACAGTAAATTGTGGGTGTATCTATGTGTGTATACACACACACACACACACACACACACTACCTAGGAGTAGAATTGCTGGGTTAGTTGGTAAGTGCACATTTAACACTTTTAGAAACTACCAACCTTTTCCAAAGCAGTTGTAACATATCACATTCCCACCAGCACAGTATGAGGTTCCAGTTGTTCTTCCTTGCATGCACTTGGTATAGTCAGTCTTTCTCATTTTAGCCTTTCTAGTGGGTATGTAATGGTATCTCATTGTGGTTCATTTCTCTGATGACTAATGATGTTAAGCATCTTCTACTGTATATCTTACTGAGGGGTCTATTCAAATCTTTTGTCCATTTTACTGGGTAATCTTACTACTGAATTGTAAGCACTGTTTAAAAATTATGGATACAACTCTTTGGTTGGATATATATGCATTACAAATATTTTCCCCAGCCTGTGGCTTGTCTTTTCATTTTCTTAGTGATGTCTTCAAAGAGCAGAAGGGTTCACTTTGCTAAAGTTCACTTTATCGATATGTCTTGTATAGTGAGTGCTTTCTGTGTCCAGCCTGAGAAACTTGACCTACCCCAGGTCCAAAGATTTTCTCTTAAGTTTTCTTCTAAAAGTTTTAGAGCTTTAGCTTTTAAGTCTGTAATCTATTATGAGACTTTGGTGGGGAAAAACTGTATTTATATCATTTCTTTTCCATGTGCATATCTATCACAATTTGTTGAAAAGACGATCCTTTCAACATTGAATTACCTTGGCACCTCTGCAGAAAATCAACTGGCTATACATGTGTGGGGTTGCATTTATATTTTTAAATTTTTCTGTATATTATGATATTCTGACATCTTAAAAACCTTTCTGGCTGGAAAGAGAGACTGCCCATCCCAGAGCTAGGCAATTCTTAGAGACAGCAAAAGGCTCAGCAGGGAGCATGCCTTTGATATGCAAACTAACCAATCCAGAGCCCAATCCTCTGCTTTAAAATTCATAGAGCCAGGTACCAGGAATGGAGAGGCCACTCCTATAGCTCAAAGCCCTCTTGAATTATTCAAATTGGCCAATCCTAAACTGTTTACCTTACCGTGCCTTGCCTTTCCTGATGAAACCTTTTTTTTTTAAGTTTTATTGGAGTATAGTTGCTTTACAATGTTGTGTTAGTTTCTACTGTACAGCAAAGTGAATCAGCTATAGGTATACATATATCCCCTATTTTTTGGATTTCCTTCCCATTTAGGTCACCACAGAGCATTGCGTAGAGTTCCCTGTGCTATACAGTAGGTTCTCATTAGTTATCTATTTTATACATAGTATCACTAGTGTATATATGTCAATCCCAATCTCCCAATTCATCCCACCACCACCCCTTTGTTCTCTACGTCTGTGTCTCTATTTCTGTTTTGTAAATAAGATCGTCTATTCCAAGTTTTTCAGATTCCACATGTATGCGTTAATATACGATGTTGGTTTTTCTCTTTCTGACTTACTTCACTCTGTATGACAGTCTCTAGGTCCATCCACGTCTCTACAAATGACCCAATTTCGTTCCTTTTTATGGCTGAGTAATCCTGTGGAAACCTTAATAAAGGCTCTAGCCTCAGTTTTCCCCTTTCTTCTCCTTTCTGCCTCTGGACCACCCTGAGGCTTCCCGCACATGATGCTGTGCGGCAATCCATCCCTCCTGTTTCTAGGATCTATGAGTATAATAAACTTTTTCCTGAGTCTCTCTGAGTCCTCTCTTGTGGCCATAGCTAACTATCACACAAAAGAACACAGAACGGGGCCAATTTCTAGACTCTCTATTCCAGGGGTCCCCAGTCCCCGGGCCACAGACCGGTACCAGTCCACAGCCTGTTAAGAACCGAGACGCACAGCAGGAGGCAAGCGAGTGAAGCTTCATCTGCCGCTCCCCATCGCTCACATTACCGCCTGCACCATCCCCCAACCCCATCCATGGAAAAACTGTCTTCCAGGAAACCAGTCCCTGGTGCCAAAAAGGTTGGGGACCGTCGCTCTATTCTATTCATTGCTCTAGAAGTCTATCCTAACACCACTGTCTTCGTTACTGTAGCTTTAGAGTAAGTGTTTAAATCAAGTGGTCTAAGTCCTCCAACTTTGCTCTTCTTCTACATAAGGGACTCAGTTTAAGTCTTTTGCATTTCCACATAAATTTCAGTCAGCTTATCAATCTGTGGGACTTTGAATGGGACTGCATTGAATCTGAATCTAGAAAGTGATATTTTAAAAATCACTTATGACTTTTTACTGATTTTGACTTTTTAAAATCATTACGTGGGACTTAATTTTGTGTCCTAGAACAGCATGTAAATATCATTAACCTTGACAATATAAAAGTAAAGGTACAGCTGGCAAATTATGGAAAATAGAGTGATAAGAGAGGGAAGAGTGGGAATACTAATATCTTCACCTTAAAGGTAGGGAATCAAAAGATACGATCTACAATTGATAAACACAGATGGAGGCTTGCACATATTGTTTAAAGTTACAGACATGAGAAAAGGAAACTGAACCTAATAGACATATAATAACAGTTATTGCAAATCTAACACAGCCAAAGCAGATTTTTCCCACCTAAAACTGGGTCTATTACGCTATTACATGGGAGTCTTGTCTTCCCCATGTCAGTAAATGGAATCATCATCTACCCAATTGCTAAAGCCAAAAACCAAGGAGTCATTCTTTTTTTTTTTTCTTTTTTTGGCCATACTGCGCAGCTTGTGGGATCTTAGTTCCCCAACCAGGGATCAAACCCACGCCCCTTGCATTGGAAGCGCAGAGTCTTAACCACTGGACAGCCAGGAAAGTGCCCAAGGAGTCATTCTTGCTTCTTTTCTTTCCCTCTCCATCCCCATATTCATTCTTCTTACATTTTTTCATGAAGTCCCAGCCCCCATTCTGAGCAAGTATATCCAGTTGCCTATTCAACATCTCCATGTATATGTTTAATAGGCACAAACTAAAAATTTGTAAATTAGAATTCTCTTCTCAGAACCTACTCTTCAATAAGATTTCTTTAAGTCACTAAATAGCACCACCATTCACCCAAAGTTGCTGAGGGCAGAAACTTAAAAGTTCTATCTCTGGGACTTCCCTGGTAGTCCAGTGGGTAAGACTCCGCGCTCCCAATGCGGGGGCCCGGGTTCGATCGCTGGTCAGGGACCTAGATCCTGCATGAATGCTGCAACTAAAGAGCTCGCATGCTGTGACTAAGAGTCCGCATGCCGCAACTAAGTCCACATGCCGAAGCTAAAAAAAGAGCCCAGGGCCTCCCTGGTGGCGCAAGTGGTTAAGAGTCCGCCTGCCGATGCAGGGGATACGGGTTCGTGCCCCGGTCTGGGAGGATCCCATATGCCGCGGAGCGGCTGGGCCCGTGAGCCATGGCCGCTGGGCCTGCGCATCCGGAGCCTGTGCTCCGCAACGGGAGAGGCCACAACAGTGAGAGGCCCACATACCGCAAAAAGAAAAAAAAAAAAAAGAGCCCTCATGCCGCAGCTAAGACCCGGCGCAGCCTAAATAAATAAATAAATAAATAAATAAATAAATATTAAATGGAACTCCATTTAAAAAAAAAGTTCTATCTCTGACTGTTCTTGTCTCACCTCTTACATCTAATCTATTAGCAAACTCTTTCAGTTACACCTGCAAAATACATCTCAAATCCAATCATTTCTTACCACCTCTACTGCTACCGCTCTAATCCAAGCCATCAGAGCTCTTGACTAGATCAGTGCTTGCATATGTTGAGTTCTCAACTTGAATGGATGAATGCAACCATGAGCAAATTCAGTCAGTTCTTCCTTCAAAAGATACCCCAAATCTAACCAATTCTTTCTGCTGTTGCTACTCTAGTCCTAGCCACCATTATATGGCAACCAGACTAGTGTAACTGGTTTCTCAGCCTCTATCCTTGCCCTCCTATAACCTATCCCCACAGCACTCAGGAAAATTCCTTTAAAATCTCAGACCATAATACTGATCCCCACTCCCCTTCCCGGAACCCTACGGTAGCAGCCCATCACACATGGAACAAAATGTTTATTTTTAGCCATAGTACACAATGGCCTCATAACCTGGTCCCTCCTATCTCTCTAATCTATCTCCTACAACTCTCTTTGTTGCTTACTCTGGTCCACCATACTGGCCTTCTTGTCCTTCAGTGAGCACACCATATTCATTCCTGCTTTTACATGTGATGTACATCAAACCTGAAACTCCCTTCTCCAATCTTCACATGTCTTACTTCTTTCAGATCGCCACTCAAATGCCACCTCCTGAGAGGTCTTAGGTAGACAGATAGACAAATATAGAAATAGTTATCTCACTATAGATATAGATATGTATATGGATATACATACATATATCTCTTTCTCAATATCTATATATATTAGATATAAAGAAGTTAAATATATATGTATATGTACATACGTGTGTATATGTATTCACACACACACACACATATGTAAAAATAGCCTCCCAATCCCTATCATTTTCTCTTACTCCCTTTATTTTAGGCATAAAAATAAGACAATATTATATATCTGTCTCACAAGGAAAATGAAAGCTCCATAAAAGCAAGGGTTTTCTGTGTCTTGTTCAGTAATATTGTGCCAGAGCCAAGAAAAGTCCTGGCATCAGCACTAATACTTGCTGAGTAAATTAATGGATGGATGAATCCATTATCAAGTCCTTCAAGTCTTAACTCATTGGCCTCACCTCCAACTGCTTTTTTTCCCTATGATTTATTTTTTAAGACATTAATTTTTAGAGCAGTTTTAAGTTCACAGCATTGAGAGGAAAGTACATAAAGTTCCCAGATACCTACCCTCTGCCCCCCACACATGTACAGCCTCCTCTGTTATCAACATCCTCATGTATGTTACAACTGATGGACTTAGGAGGACACATCATTATCACCCAAGTCCATAGTGTACATTAGGGTTCACTCTTGGTGTCAAACATTCTATGGGTTTGAACAAATGACATGTATCCACCATTATCCAACTCCTTTTTTTCCTCAAAGAAGTATAATTTAAATTTATTAATAATTAGTTTTTTTAAATTCTGAGAACCAGGTGTGTAATGAACTAGAAAAAATGTTTTTGACAAAGTCTCAGTTTTGACCACTAAATTTCTCTATTTTCCAGCTAACCAGAAGCAACTATAACTCAAAAACATGCAGAACACATAATTTCACAATACTCTGTAAAAAGCAGGGCAAGAAAGTTATTTTAGCATTATTTAATTGTAAGTCATTCAGTCATTTTTGTTTGTGGTGATATTTGGTAAAATAATAAGGATACACACTCTGGTAAAAGATTTTTTTCATATGAATTTGTGAAGCTGTTTACCTCAAACTCCTCTTCATTCCTCTAACATGACAAGCTATTTTCCTCTTCAGTGCCTTTACATTCGCTGTTCCTTTTACATTAAAAAAAAAAAAAAAAAAAAAAAAACTGTTCTGAGATCTTTCCGTGGCTGGGTATTTTTAGACTCCAGCCAAATGTCACCTATATAGGAAGCCCTTCTGTAACCATCTGTGCAATGGCAAGCTCACACTCATCCAAATCACACTCACTCATATAATCATGGCATTTGTTACTGTCTGTCTCCTCACTACTATAAACTTTACGAAAGCCAGGACCTTGTTTACTTGTTCATTGCTAACTGCCCACCACCAACTTAGAACACTGACTAGCTACTAGGTACTCAATAAATATCTATTGGATAGACTTTGGATGAATGGAGAATCCTGATATAGCTATATAAAAAGACAGAGAGGAAGTAGATGCTGACATAAGTGAGCTAAATTCTGTTGTCTCTCAGAGCAGGAAGTTAATAGATAATGCCTACACTGATGAATTAAGACATATTAAAACCTTAAAAATGCATTCCAACATACATTAGGTACAGACAAATACTGTTTGATTCCACTTGTACGAGGTACCTAGAACAGTCAAATTCATAGTCAGAAAGTACGTCGGTAGATGCCCGGGGCCGGGGGGTGGTGGAGGGGAAGGGGGAATGGGGAGTTACGTGTTAAAGAGGACACCGTTTCAGTTTAGGAAGGTGAAAAATTCGGGAGATGGATGATGGTGAGAGTTGCACAACAACGTGAATGTACTTAGTGCCACTGAACTGTACAGTTAAATATGGTTAAAATAGTATGTTTTATATTATGTGACTTTTACCACAATAAAAAATTTTTTTAATTATCTCTCCCTATAGAATTTATATTATACACAGGCAAGGACATTTGTCTGCTTTTTTTTTCCCCTGGATGCATCCCTGAGTGCCAATAATAGTCACTGGCTCCATAATTTTTGAGTGAGAGAAGAGGATTAAGAAAGTGTCACAATCTAGAAATGCAGCAGACCCAGCTTGATGGCTGTAAATAAACATTTGTTGAATAAAAGAAAAAAAAGACATATTATTATATCTCACTTATATGCGGAATCTAAAAAAAAAACTATTGGGACTTTCCTGGTGGCGCAGTAGTTAAGAATCTGCGCTCCCAATGCAGGGGGCCTGGGTTCGATCCCTGGTCAGGGAACTAGATCCCACATGCATGCCGCAACTAAGAGTTCACATGCCACAACTAAGTAGCCCGTGAGCCGCAACTAAGGAGTCTGCCTGCCACAACTAAGACCTGGCGCAACCAAATAAATTAATAAAATAAATAAAAATAAATTTAAAAAAATTTTAGATACAGAGAACAGACAGGTGTTTGCCAGAAGCAGGAGATGGGGGTAAGTGGGGGAGGGGAGAAATGGGTGAAGATGATCAAATGGTTTATAAGAATTAAATAATTCCTGGGGAGGGCTTCCTTGGCGGTGCAGGGGTTAAGACTCCGTGCTTCCAATGCAGGGGGCGCAGGTTCAATTCCTCGTTAGGGAACTAAGATCCTACATGCCATGCAGCGTGGTCAAAACAAAAAACAAACAAACAAAAAATTCCTGGGGCTGTAACGTACAGGTTGGCGACTATAGTTAACAATACTGTATTGTATATTTGAAAGTCACTAAGAGAGTAGATCTTAAATGTTCTCATCACAAGAAAAAATATTATATAATTACATGTGGCAATGGATGTTAACTAAACTTATTGTCGTGATCATTTTGCCATATATACACCTATCAAATCATTATGTTGTATATCTAAAACTAATACAATGTTATATCCCACTTATATTTCCATCTAAAAAAGAAATATTACTACAGACAGGTTATTTAGAGATGATGTAATTTTAAAAATCAAATTCAACAATTATCACTGATGAATGTATTCATTCATTCATTCACTCAACAAATTATGCTACATCGGCAGCAGTGACCCATGCACAGAGCATACCTTCAAGGAGCCTGACATCTAACTACAGAAACAGGCAATTAACTCCAAAATTAACACAATTAAATTTCTGTATGATAAAGGAGGGATACAAACTAGTCTCAGGGGGTTAGGAAAAAGGGAGTGACATTTAATCTGAGTTCTAAAGGATAAACAGAAGTTCAGTAGCTAGGGGGAGAGGTCTGCTCCAGACCCAGGGAGTTACATAGCCAAAGGCCCAGAAGTAAAAACGTGGCAAAGTCTGCCAGTTTGAATTTCACCCTGAGGAAAGAGAGGGCCAGGGTTTCAAGCTGGTGAGTGACAGATCATGCTTACATTCTAGAATAAAATAATCACTCTGGTTCCTGTGTAGAGAAGAGAATAGAAGCTTGTAACAGTTTAAAGACTGCAGCTAACCTAGGAAAGAGATCATGGTAACATGCACAAGAGTAGTGGTAGAGAAGCTAGAGAGAAGTGAACCAATTCAGATCTTCAGGTGGTAGAATCAGCAGGAAGTGGTGATTAAGAGGATGTGGAGCCAAGAAAGAACGTAAATCAGAGCTGATGACACCCTGGCAGCTAGGACTGCTGAGTGGCTGGTGAGATTATTCACTGAGGTTGAAAAATGAGAAGGAAAGCAGGTCTGGGGTAAGATAATGCGCTCAGGTATAAATATATGGCATTTCAGATACCGGTGCAACACCCAAATAGAGGTGCCCCGTAAGATATGGGTCTGGTGCTCAGGAGAAAGGAGGAGGCTGGAGATGGAGAACTGAGAATAATTAATACACAGATGTCAACTGAAGCCATGGGAGTAGATGGGATCACTCTGCAGGCAAATATAAAGCGAGAAAAGAAAAGCTCAGGCCTGCAGACATTTGCAGAAGTCAAAAAGTTAAATATGATCAAATAATTTTAACCTTTATACAATATTCCCTTTTTGTTTACAGTTAGATACAAAGCCAACTTTTCTACAGAGCATCCAGTACATATTCTATCAGCCTGAAGCCTGGCACAGAGCTATTTATAAAAACCAAGGGCTTGGCTTTCTTCATTATCATCACTTTGGGTATGATACTACAGAAACCAACTTATTAAATCACGCTGTTAAGTGCTTACTAATGTGGAATTCATCAAAAATGAATCAAATCATTCTACAACTAAACATAAAATGCACACTCAAAAATATGATTCACATTTTTAAAGAGGCCTATAATTATCAACATAAAATAGAGCCTCTTTCTGCTAATATAGTACTTTTTAAAAGTATGTAAACTGCAATTTGATGTGGTACCCAGCTGCTTGTTTTGCTCCGCAATTAATTCAATTAGAAATGTACATATTATGAATCAAAGTAAATCCAGCAGAGATGAAATAGTAATTGGTGAATTTGCTTAAAACTGGTTTACTTGCTATCTATATTATAAATTTTGAGAATGTTTTTTCATAAGAAAACTTAGCCTGTTCCTCCTCTTTGATCTCATAATCATCTGTGATATGCTGATTATGCCAATATACAAATTAGACTGGATCCAATATATAACCCCTCTATTACATTATATGACACCTCATAACAAGGTATATACAGAGGAATACAAACAGTTCTGTACATAGCAGTAAATATATACATGTATGTGTATACTATGTATGACACATAGACTAACAGTTTGGTGTGTATCCTCCACTCACAAAACAAACACAGAGACACTACCTCTGGAAAACAGAAGTAGGAATGGGGGAAGAATGCTTGAGGAAGACTTTTACTTTTTACTCTGTATTAGTCTATACTGTGCTAATTTTTATAATGCAAATGTATCCTTGTATCACTTATGTTTAAAAATGAAGTGTGAAAACTGCTGCCACTGATACCTTCCTGATGAGCACAGGGGACATTATACCCTATAACACCTCAGCTTCTTGTGGACAGCTCATTGATGCTATGGCCCCATACATCAAACGCTAAGCTACTGACAAAAGTTATGTCCCCCTAGGGTAAACGTATTTTGGATTTTATGTTATGAATTCGCATCCTCTATATCAATTTCCATTCCAAGTGCTTCTGTTCATTACTGTTCATAGTTCAGTCTGTCAGTTTAATTTTGTGCTGCTTTGTAGGTATCCACAATAATTACAATGTTTAATGCTGTACCTTAAGGGTGAGCTTAACAGAGCAGTTTAAATGCATATGTTCTGGCCATTCTTTGACTCCCATCCCATCTCCTCTACACACACCCCCTATCCCCCGCACACATACAAGCATGTCCACTAGCTGTGTTATGTATGATATCTTTCATCTTACTAGCTATTTTCCCACTACCTTCTACAGTATATCTGACGATGACATTATTATTGATGCTACAGTAAACAGCTAATATATGTGGTAAAAATACATGCACTATAATGAATCAAAATGACATACCTACCCACCAGACTCCCTCTACTCATTCTAATCAGATAATGGGTTTTGTTGTTTTTTTTCCTTGAGTGTACTACAAAAGGAGGAAGTAGGCCTGGGGAAAAACAGTCATAAAAACAAGGGAAAATAAACGTAAATGTTTAGCTCATTGAGAACAGAAAGGAAGCTCAACTAGAAAATCTGTATCAAATAATATAATTCATTTGGTTCTATATGTAGTCTTCTTAACTTGAAGTTCCCTGAAACATGGGTGGCAAGTGACACAGACACCAACCCTCCAATTAGACTTTTTATTATGACCTAATTCATTAGAGCATAATTAAATTTCTTATTAAATGATTAACCATAAGGTTAGAAGAAAAGGTCATGTTGAATGTTAATTATACATCCTTTAAAGAATTTCAAAGATGTTAACAGCAGTACTCTCATAGACTGTCAGTTGTTGTTAATTAACTCAAACTCTTAGAAGGCAATTGAGCATTCTCTTTAAAAATTCAAAACGCATATATCCTTTTACTAATCAATACAACGGGGAAGAATTTATCCTACAATCAATTTGCACAAGTGTGCAAAAATGTGCACGAAAGGATGCCTGGTGCAGTACTGGCAATACCAAATATTGGGAAAAAATTATGCATTCATTAGTGGGGAAATTATGATTGTGGTGCATTCATATGATAGGATGAACATGAGGATACAAAAAGTTCTTCTAGATAGATTATTAAATGAAAAAGAAAATCAAGGTATAAAAGAATGTGTGCCAGAATAACCTGTATCTGTTTTTAAAAACAAAAGATAAAGATACATGAATGTGTTTGCACCAAAAAAATGCTGCAAAGATACATAAGAAACTTAACAGTGGTTAGCTCTGGGAAATGGGACTGAAGTCAAGAGGACAAGAAGATGGAGAGGTGTAAACATTTAACTTTTCTTCAGTGATACACACACACACACACACACACACATACACACACACTATATGGATAGAGTTTATGTATATATTATGTATATATAATTATTACCATCTACATATATGATTTTTAAGTTGAAGAAAAAAACAAGTTAAAATAAATAAAAGATTATGAAGAAACAGAAATAGTTCAACAGGCATAATGGAGAACAAATTTAAGAGTAGAGAATTTACATACAGCAGAACCTTCTTACCTGACACTTAGCACTACAGTATTTGGCAACTCGGCATTGAGAGCATCGCATCAGCTTTTCCTTCCTGTTAAAAAAAAAAGTTCACATTAGGAAATGAATGAGAATCATATATGGCTGAAGAAAGAAAACATAAGTCAAGGTACTGACACCAATATGTTCTGCTCACTCTATCTGTATGGTCCATGAGATTTAGATTTTCACAGTGATGAACATCTTCTTTCACCTTCAATGTGAGGCATATACATAATAACTAGTGTTCTTTTTTAAAAAATTGTGGTAAGATATATATAACATAAAATTTATCACTTTAACCATCTTTAAGTGTATAGCTTCAGTGGCCTTAAGTACATTCACATTGTTGTGCAACAGTCACCACCACTAATGTTCTTTTTAACATAAATTTAATGAAAACACAGAGATTCCCACTTAGGCAAAAAATTTCACTTCATAGAGTTCTTTTTTTCATAGAGTTTTTAATGTCTCCATATGAAATTAAGAATCTAGCCTATCAACTAACTGAAAGTACCCGACACCATTCAAATAGAAAAATTCTACAAGTTTAAATTTACCATGTAGTTTAATTGCAATATACTCCTTCTGGGAAATGATTTTCAATTTCCATTAAATTCAATTACTACTTTCAACTTGCTAAATTGAGATGCACCAAAGTTATGTCCTCCCCAAATCGCCTGAGGAAGAAAAAAGCCAAAACAAAGAAAAACTTGGATTATAAAATAAAAACAATAAATCTGATGATGAAATTCATAGTAACAAATATCAGACAGGACTGTAGATACTTTCAAGGCAGCCAAGAGCATTAAAAGTCAAACTATAATATTAACATCAGTGACAAAATGGGAACAAATCTTTCTAAGCACTTCTGATGTGCCAGGTACTGTTCAAAGTTCTTTACATCTATTGACTCACACTTAACTTCAGATAGTCCTATAACTAAGCAGTTTTATTATGCCCATTTTAGAGATACTTCAATACATTTTCAAGAGATAAGAAGCAGATGACTAAGGAAACACACCATAAAGTTCAAGTGGCAGGTGACATTGAAAGGGTAACAACTGAACCCTGTAGAGAATCAGAACTTGAATATACCAGGTACCTCACCCATAGGAGAGCAGCAGTGAGATATGGAGCATATAACATGGGGAGAGGTTAAAAGTCTAAATAAAGCAAAGTCCAAACACCTCCTACCCCCAAGTGTAGAATTACAGGTGTCAGATATCAACATCCCAGACAACAACCCAAACCCAAGCAACCTGGCCCTAAAGTTCTTGCTTTTAACCATCACATTATACTACCACTCTTAGACAAAACTGGATAAAAACAAAATCCACCCATAGACTATTTTTCTTTAATTAATTTATTTATATATTTTTTAATTTTTATAATTTCTTTTATTTTTGGCTGTGCTGGGTCTTCGTTGCTGCACGCGGGCTTTCTCTAGTTGCGGCGAGCGGGGGCTACTCTTCGTTGCAGTACGTGGGCTTCTCATTGTGGTGGCTTCTCTTGCTGCAGAGCACGGGCTCTAGGTGTGTGGGCTTCAGTAGTTGTGGCACGCGGGCTCAGCATGTGTGTCTTGGAGACTCTAGAGCGCAGGCTCAGTAGTTGTGGCGCACGGGCTTAGTTCCTCCGTGGCATGTGGGATCCTCCCGGACCAGGGAATGAATCGGTGTCCCTTGCATTGGCAGGTGGATTCCTAACCACTGTGCCACCAGAGAAGTCCTGTCATAGACTATTCATGAGACACACTCCAAATAAAAGGACATACAAAGGTGGAATGAGAAGGATATGCTAGGCAATATTAACATTAATATTAAAATTCATTAAACACTAATAGAAAAAAGCCTGTGTAACTATATCAATATCAGAAAAAGAGACATTAAGGTTAAAAATATTACTAGAGATGAATAAGGTCAATACACAAAGATAAAAGACTCCAATCACTAGGTATTAAGTACCTAGTAACAAATGTACGCAGTCTAAAAATACATAAAGTAAAAGTAACCTCTAAAAAAAAAATCAATACACAATAAATTAATACAAGTAAGGCCTTTAAAATAGTGCCTGGAATATATTAAGTACCATACAAGTATTAGTTATCAAGTCTTTTTCAGGAATTCATAGATCAAGAAGAAAAAGAATAAGGAGCTCTATAATTTACTTGATCTCATGCAATACACACACCCTTGTACCTTTTATATTAATGTGTATTCACATACTCTTTTCAAGCACCCACTGGCCATTTACAAAATACGCCCACACATTAGGCCACAGAGCAAATCTAAAAATCCCAAAGAATCAATATTATGCAGATAATTTTCTCCAACCATAAAAGAATTAGATTAGAAATCAGTAAAAAAAAAATAAACCCAGCAAAATCTCATATTTATAGAAATTTAAAAGCTTATATAATTCAAGGATCAAAGAATTGTCATGAAAATTAGAAAATGTATTAGATTAAATAATGAAAAAAAATGTGAGATACAACTAAAGTAATACTTGAAGGAACATTTATAGCTTTAAATTGTTTATGTTGACCGCAGTGGTATAATTTTTTAATCTTCTTAACTTTCCCCATAAAAAAATGACAGAGCAAGTAGGAAACAGGAAAACCTAACCATCACTCCCCACCCTGGAAAATATCTACAACAAACCCAAAAATATTAGCAGGAAAAAGAAAACACACACACACACACACACACTACTAGCTTCAAGACTTGAATTAAATCAGTATATTTGTGGGAGAAAACAAAGAAGGCAACTTCCAATAGACCTGAAAACAAAAGAAGCCCCAAACTGCTAAAAGATCCCTGGCAGGAAGTCTGTCAAGCCAAACTGAGAACTGCACCCAAGATTGGGATAGTATGCTTTCTGCAGGAACACTCCTGAGGATGAGGTCCCTGGGGCTCCCCTGAATCCTGCTCTCCTTAGACCTGGCTCCTCAGATTTCCCCTCATTTCCTTTTTTCTTGTCTAAGTTATTCAGAGGCTATTTCTATTGCTTGCAAATAAAGATCCCCAACTATACAAAGTGTTTCATCTCAACTTTTAAAAATAATAAGCATAATCAAAATACCCAGGAAAAACAGTGATGAACCTGGTAGCAAATATTAAAACTTCATCTTCTCCCTCCCATAGCTCTTAACCACAGGCTTTAATGAATTTTAACACAGAATTTCAGCAAAATAAATAGCAAGATGATTCAAAGTACTGGGATAATTCAGCTGCCATTTGATGTGTGGAAAAAAATTCCTTAACATGAGTTATTTAAATGTTTGGGGTTACTTTTACATATCAAATAACCAAACAAATAAATTTAAGTTCTCAAGTTTCAAAAAAAAAAGGTCAACTGAATCCAAGAGAAAAGTAGTGTGTCTGATTAGAGGAACCACTGAGGCATTGAAGAGTTACTGCTTTTCTCTGTTGAGTAAGGTTCAGAGTAATAGCCTCCTGGTAAGGTCTCCTTGCAGAGAAAAAAACTTGGGCAGCAGTGGGAGAGGAAAATAAGTATTAGAAACATAGCCACCCAGACAGTTCATGAAAACATTCTTTCTCTCTTAAAAAAAAAAAATCAACACATCATTTCCAACTGAAAGACAAACCCACATTTTTCTTTAAAAAAATCAGAAATGTACATGTCAAATAAAAAAACAGAATTAATTAGAAGCCCTAAATAAAAAGGATCACTTATTCTAGGTGGTAGCTCCAGAGGCTAAAACAAGAAATGCTGAATGGAAGTGAAAGAGGGACAGATTCTGTCTAAAGGTAAAGAAGATCGTTGTGGCAACAGCAACTGTTCAAAAATCAAAAGAAATGCCCTGAGAAAGTGGAGTTCCAGGTCATTTGACATGTTCAAGGAGAATCTGATAGGTACATTTACAGACATATGTACAGGAAATTCCAGCACTGCAAAGGAGCATGAATTAAATAAGTTTCCTTCTAATTCCAAAATTATTTGGTTCTGCTTCTCCTGTGTAACAAAAAATATAAACAAAATTTGAAGATAACAAAATTTGTGCCTATTATAAGGCCAAGCATGATAATCTCACAGGAGTAGAGAAGTGAGCAATATACAATTTTCACAGACTCCACAAACATCCTGTTTGCAAAGCAATTATTTCAAGAGTCCATCCAGAACTGGAATTTCTGAATAAAAAGGAATCTAAAGAAACAGGTTAGGGGGCTTCCCTGGTGGCGCAGTGGTTGAGAGTCCGCCTGCCGATGCAGGGGACACGGGTTCGTGCCCCGATCCCGGAAGATCCCACATGCCGCGGAGCGGCTGGGCCCGCGAGCCATGGCCGCGGAGCTTGTGTGTCCGGAGCCTGTGCTCCGCAACGGGAGAGGCCACAGCAGTGAGAGGCCCGCGTACAGCAAAAAAAAAAAAAAAAAAAAAAAAAAAAAAAAGAAACAGGTTAGGAATGTATCAGTAACAGAAAGGTGATTTAGTTTTACCTCTTTTTTCCCCTCCACTTAAGAAACAAATAGTAGTAGTCTACCTCTAAATTAAAGAATATATTAAAATTATTGTATACTAAAATAAATGGAAGTTTTAGGCCCTCGTCCCAAAAAAGCAAAAAGGGTTCCCTTATCACTTGTTCATATAAACTCAGATATGTTACTGATCACAATGTCAAATCAGAGAAAATTCTCAGCTTGCTCAGTGCTCCAGATACAGTGATTCACGGAGCATAAGTTAAGTCCTCTCTTCCAAGTAAAAGTTGGGTCGTAATTAGTTTCTCCAATAGCCTAAGCAACTGAAGTGTGGAAAGGAAATTAAAATAAACCTAAATTAATTGTTCTGCTGCTATACAAATTAAAAAGTCATACAGTTGACCCTTGAACAACATGGGGCTTAGGGGTGCCAACCCTCCGTGCAGTTGAAAATCTATGTATAACTTTACAGTTTGGCCCTACATATCTGAGGGTCTGCATCCACGGATTCAACCAAACTCGGATGGTGTTGTACTGTAGTGTGTATTTAGTGAAAAAAACTGCGTTTTTTTCACTAAAACATAGTGAAAACTAAAACATAGTGGACCCACGCAGTTCAGACCCGTGTTATTCAAGGGTCAATCGTATATGGATATAGGGGAAACCACTGTCTCTAAGAAATCAAAGAGGAAAGGGGATTAATTGGCTCCCTCAGATCCCAACAACTGGAGTACTGTTTAAGGGAACATCTCTCTGTCCTTTTTGGTTATCAGAGGGCAAAAGTATCCTACTGTTTAGAAACTCTGCCCTAAAATAACACGGCCAGTTGCCAGGTAAAGAGAAAGAAGTTTCCTGGAAAGGATATAGAAAATGAACAAATTCTATACCAAATTTCCCCCAGCCCTGGCACGTACAGAATCCATTTAAAACTTCCTACAGAGGAAAAAAAAATGCATCTACAACACATTCATAGATAATATACTTATCATATGGGGTTCTTTCCTAGTAACATGCCTCGATCTCCTAGAAGTCTCCCAGTGTGTCTAGTGGTTGAATCTCTCCTTCAACAGCCATCCTCACAATGGAAGGAAACTGGCTCACTGTCGACCAGTCAGACGCAGGCGAAGGCTCAGACAACACAGGGAAGCCAGTCGACCCTCCCGCTCGCTGAAGCACACTCATCTGGATGGAGCACAGCCCAGCACAATCAGAAGCAACCCCAGAGCCCAGGGTGTGCCTTTGCAGCCTCCTCATTCAAGGTGAAGATCCCTGCCCAGTGATCTTTTGCACCCTGAATATCTCAAGGACCAAATTTTAATTTGTGGCTGATCACTGAGGAAATTTATTTTGTGGCTGATTTCTTTGGGAAGAAATTTGAGCTGAGAAAAAGACCAGAGCACACTGAGTAAAGCCTGTACCACTTATAGGTGCTAAGGAAAGAGTGTTGACTTATGGGATGTCTGATTTAGTACCCCAGGACTTTATACAAGTTTTAAGAAAATTCCCTGAGTAGAATTCCTATGAAAGTATTTTTTCACATAATTAAGACCCAAGATGCTCTATGGAGTATGAGAAATACTGAATGTTATGATGGGCAAGCTCTTAAAAACAAAGAATAAAAACTCTCCATTTGTTTTTGAATGGAGAAAGCCAAAATACCTAAGTGAAAGAAGTCTAAATACAATTTTTTAAACAAAAATACCACAGAAATATTTATTTACAGAATTTTATGTTTGTTAATATCTTTGAAACCTCAGAATCCTGATTCATTAGAAATGTTAATGTCATGTAACCAAGTACTTGGCTATATTTCCCCCTGGAAATTTCTGAAGCAAAAGAAATTCTACATTATGAAAAAGAGATTATCCCATTAGCATTTAGAGAAAAGCACAGCAAAGTATTTGAGCCAAGTTAGTCAAGAGAGGCAGACCCTCTTACTCGGGGACTTCCTTTTTTCACTGTCCTTGGTCTCTTAAAGCTCCTGTACTGGCAGAGACTATGCTACCTGATGAACACAAACTCCAGTAGTTAAATCAACAAGTGTTCAGTGACTGGCCACCGTGTAAGGTGTAAGGTCCTGGGTGGGTAGGTGTGAGGAGGGTATTACAGTCGCTGTTTCTAGGAGCTCGTGGTAAAGGAGGACAGATCAACACATACCACTTTCAGAATGAGCTACAATACAAAACCGTGTTTTGAAAAGTGGCACAGTCTACAGGGCCCTAGTTCAGAAGAAGGAAAAGTCACTTTCTGACAGGTAAAGACTGAATTGGAGAGGATGTTATAAGGGAAAAAGAAGACACCATACCTAAGAGGGAAAATATTTTACCAGTTTAGAGTTCAAAATCTGTAGTCCAAGTGCTATAGTCTGAATGTTTGTGTCCCCCTGCCCTAAATTCATGAGTTGAAATCCTAAGCCCCAAAGATATTAGGAGGTGGGACCTTTGGGGGGTGCTCAGGTCTTGACAGTTGAACCTTCATTAATGAGATTAGTGTTTTTATAAGAGACCCCACAGAGATCGCTTACCCCTTCTACCATGTGAGGACAAAGTGAGAAGGTGCCAGCTATAAATTAGGAAGAGGGCCCTTATCAGAATGTGACCAGGCTAGCTGCTCAATCTTGGGCTTTCCAGCTTCCAGAAGTATGAGAAATAAACTTAGATTGTTTATAAGCTACACAGTCTGCGACATTTTATTACAGCAGCCTGAAAGGACTGAGACACCAAGTCCACTCCCTACTAGCAGTGTAACCTTGTTACCTCTCTTAGCCTCAATTTCCTCCTCTGTAAAGTGAGAATAAGTGACTACTCATAAAACTGTTGGGTAGACTATATGAGGTAATCTACATAAAGTGGCTGCTAATAGAGCGTCTAAGCATAGAGTTGAAACTGAGGATGCAAAGTATATTTTCAAAGTGCTCAAGATAATGTTGCCTATTTCTATGCCACAACTGAAAATCCCACACCTCTTCCATGGTTGCTAAAAAAGCAAAATCCACATGTGCCACAAATCTGGTCATCTCCTTGCAAGCACACAGAAAATTCACCTTTTTTTTTTTGAAATCCACATGTTCCCATAATACTTGGCTCTAATTTCAAAATTTGACTAGCATCGTGTTTCACTGCTCAATCACGTTCACTGAAGTTTGTATTACTACTATTTTTAATTTGATCAGAATGATTAACTTCAAAGTGGTCTGATTCAAGAAGCTAAAAATGTTTTATGAAAGTTTCATTTGTGGAAATTAAAATCAGAGAAGGCTGTTACATCTTCAGTAATATTAAAAGGTAATTAGAACTCCTAATATTCTGTTTGCTTTATGTAAAATAATGTCTATTACAAGTTGAGAAAATTAACATTTTTACAAGAGTACAGATTTAAACTCTCCTCATTATATGATATTTCTCTACAAAATTGGATATTGTGTGCTGTGGGTCACTCTAACAGTTAAGAATTGAAAACTGGTGACTTAAAGGTGTTTCTTAGGCAGAGCACGCATAAGTAGATTGAAGAAAGCTGTGACCAAAATGAATTGCTGAAGAGGGATTTTTTTTCTAGTGACAACATCTTTGTTTCTAAATAGGGAACCTCTTTAGCCTAGTCGAGTAATACAACTCTGATAAGTCTAAGAGATATATTCGATTTCCCTAAGTCTTCTTGATATCTAAAATTTTTTTAAGTGAGGAAGAAAAAAACCTGACTTTGCCTAAAGACTGAAATCAGATACCCTTTAAATACGTTAAGTATTGCTATTATAAATATCACACAGCATACACATAAAAATAAAAGTACCATGGGTAAAATATCAAAGAAGGTACAAGAAAATCTGGTCAACATTTTCATTAATATACTAAAACCTAAGCCTTCAAAATGGCAAAAGATGCTCACCTTGGTTTCAAATGCAGGGTATACTTTATCACTATGAATGAATTATCTATCCTGCTACCTCTAATTAGAAAATGAAGCTTATCAGCAGCATGTTTCCATTTTAACTTGAACAATGAGAAATCCAAAAGTCAAAATCACTATCTAACTATATTTATCTGTTCATTTCAGAGGCCTGGAAGCCATTTTCTCCTTCTGGCTGCTTAAAAATTTGCTCTTCTATTTTATAATTAAGTATATTACTTCATTTAACTTTTAACTATAAATTTCCTCAAGTCCTCCTGGAAGTAAACATTAATGAAATCTCAAATAACTCATTCTCAACTTTGGAGAATAAAATAGCACTTTAAGTTTATAAAGAAACACTGTGCTGACCTAATCCCAAAATAAAGAAACCTTAAAAGATGAGTCCTTAGGAGACACAGAATTAAGTGTTTCACCTGCCAATGCATTATAATTAATTATAAATTCTTAATGATTATTTTTAAGGAGAATGATCATCAGCTGATAGCCATTGAATGAGAGTTAACAGGGGTCGTGCAAGGGTTTTCATGCCTGTGTTGTCCTCCTACAGCGATCAGGTACTATGGCCGATATAAAGTTCTCCCACGGCCCCCCCAATGTTACCCTCACATACTCTACTTATCAAACACCCTTATGAGTTTGATAATATCTTGTGATGAAATGCAGACATCACCCCAAAAACCTTATGACTACAAGTCATTTGCAACTTAGTATGAATTACCTTAATCAGATAATCGTATTATTTTTCTCTAGACCCTTAGCTGTGATTTCTGGGAATAGACATTTTGCTTAGAGCAGATATAGAAAGGGAAGAGAACTACCAGAGTGTTCAACATCTAAAAGACCTAGGGAGAAAAGATATCAGAAACCGTGACAATGCACCAAAATGGAAATTAGAAATGTACAAGAAGACAATTTCATTTGCCCTGAAATTTGTACTCCAGCTCAGTATGCAGACAGGTATGGAATAGAGAAGGTAAGCTGAGCAGAAAAAGTTCTAGGAGAACCATACTTTAATCCTGGCTGCTTCATTTATTGCTCTGCAACTGATAGTAATAAATATACTTCTCTGTCCCTAAAGTTGTAAGTTATTCTAGTCTATAATAATAATAACAATAATAATAAAGGCTACACCTAGAATGTTGAATGGATTTTTCATATTACATATACTTTGTGAACTTAAGTTCTTGTAATGTGAGAAAAAAAAGAGTGAAAAGAAATAGACCAAATTGTTAAAACTTTTCTTTGAGTGATATGAATTGGGGTGATTTTCCCTCTTTTTTCTCTTTTCCAATTTTATATAATAATATTATGTTACTTCCATAATCAAATAAACATCAACTTTAATGAAAAGGCAATATGTACTATTTAATGGCTTTAAATTGCTCTTGGTCTAAGGCAGGACACAGAGAGACAGAAAGATCAACAATTTATTCCAATGTTTGGAATAGTAAGCGCAAATGTATGCTTTGTTTACACAAAATTAAATGAAATTATACTTTATTAATTGAATTTATCTATTTATTTTATTTATTTATTTATTTTGTGGCCTCTCCCGTGGCAGAGCACAGGCTCCGGACGCGCAGGCTCAGTGGCCATGGCTCACAGGCCCAGCCGCTCCACGGCATGTGGGATCTTCCCGGACCGGGGCACGAACCTGTGTCCCCTGCATCGGCAGGCAGACTCTCAACCACTGTGCCACCAGGGAAGCCCTGAATTTATTTTTAACTGGAATTTGCTACAAATGTAGTGTTAAAAAGTAAAATTTTTTTACTCTTTGATAATATATGAGAACCTGATAATTTAAAATAATGATATCTATCATCATACTATATTTAAAAACTAATATTTCTAGATTTAACATCTTCCAAAATATAAAAAGCAATCATTTCAGAAAAAGAACAATATGAAAAGAAAGAAAAAGTTTTACCACATGAAACTTGAGCTACTCAGCCTCTTTCTGAATACAAGTTTCAACTTCAACTGATGCTTCATTTTTTATTATTCTCTCTGACTTATTTAACTTGAAGTTAATCCATATAAAGTAAAATTTCTTTATTCTCTTACATTAACTTTCACTTTGATTTGGAGTTGGCCAGTCAAAACACCACGTTTTTTAAAAAATTCAGATGCAAGTGGAAAATCTTTGAGATACGAGAGAAATCAAAGGCTGTTTCCAAAAATGACCCCGTCATTCATTCACCAATTCATTCTTGAACAAAGAAGTGCCAAGTCCCTTCCAATTGCCCAGCACCTGATTAGGCACATGGCAGGCACTGTCCACTGCTTACCCAACAACCACTTCACTCTTCCCTGCCAAGGGTACTGTGATTTGTTGAAATAGCAGAGATGTCTGGATTTCAGCAAGTGTAGGTTGCCGACTCCAGGGGGATAAATCATCACTGGTCTAAACTAGTAAAAATCTCATGCCCCATGGCCACTGGTTGTTCTAATAACAGACCCTGTTACCCAGTTCTGGCAAATGACTTGTAAAGGGATACAGCTGACCCTCATTATTTATGGGTTATTTGAAAATCTGCCTACTCACTAAAATTTATTTGTAACTCCAAATCAATACTTGCACCATTTTTGCAGTCATTCATGGATATGTGTGGAGAGGCAAAAAATTTGAGTTACCCAATGCACATGTTCCCAGCTGAGGTCAAATGAAGTGACATTCTGCTTTCTTATTTCAGCTCTCATACTGTAAACGAGAACACTTTTCAAGGTCTATCTAGTGCCACACTTCACTCATTTTTGTGCTTTTCATTGGTGATTTCGCTATTTTAAATGGCCAGCTAGTACAGTGCTGCAGTGCTATCTAGTGCCCTAAGCACAAGAAAGCTGTGATATGCGTTACCCAGGAAATATGTGTTAGATAAGCTTCATTCAGGCGTGAGTTATAGTGCTGTTGGCCATGAGTTCAATGTTAATGAATCAACAATATGTATTAAATAAGGTGTCTATAAACAGAAACACACACAAAACAAGGTTATGTATTGACTGGTTGATTAAAATGTGCCCAGAGACTTATAGGAACCTAACTTTGTATATCCCCTAGGAGTGATGGTTCCGTTTTGGCTAATTCAGTGTTTGTGGTGAATAACAAGAATCAACTATATTTCTAATGAGAGACATTTTGTCCATTTCAACTTTCTTTGCACAAGAGGCAACAAGAGAACAAATACCATCAGACAGAAAGACCCCGACAACATCCAATAGCCAGCAGCTACCAACCTCCAGCTTTTGGATGGGAAAAATCAGTTCCTATTTGTTTAAGCCATTACAGTGGAAATGTATATATAAAGATACAATAAAATGATGCTTCCTTTTCAATAAACACACAGTATACTACTCCTGAAATAAAACAATAAACATGTTCTACATTCCGTAAAACCAAGTCCTATAAATGCTGCTTACTGTGCATTCTAGTCAAATGGAGAAGCTTATGTTTGGCACCACTTTTATTTCTACCTTTTGAGGTTAAGGTCAACAAACCTGCAATATTATGAACTAATATTTAATTCTTAATAAACTTTGCACTTATTTTTCTCATGTACTTATAAACAGAAAAATACATTCTCAAAAATCATTTTATTTGACATATAAGGTAAGGAACATCTGACAAATATATACTGTCTGATTAATATATAATTATGTATGAATGTGTGTATGTATGTGTATATATAAAGATATAAAGATATATCACAATTTATTTTGCCATTCCACATTGATAGAATTGGCATCATGTCCATATTGATGGACATTTGGTTGATTATTTTACTCTCATAAACAATGTTACCTGCATTGTACACATATACAATGATTTTCAAAACTATTTGGTCTCAATCTGGACTTAACGTATACATACTACTATATATAAAACAGATAATCAACAAGGACTTACTGTATAGCACAGGGAACTCTACTTGACAATCTGTAATAACCTACATGGGAAAAGAATCTAAAAAGAATGGATATATGCATATGTATAACTGAATCACTTTGCTGTACACCTGAAACTAACACAAAATTGTAAGTCAACTACACTCCAATAGAAAATAAAAATTAAATTTAAAAAAATTATTGATGGACTCCAAAGAGGTTTTATTTATGTGGGTTATATTTCTATTCATATTTACTATATTAAATACTAAAATTAAGAAAATTTTAATATATTTATTCATTCATTTAAAATAATTCCATTACATGTTGATATAAATAATACATTTTTATGAAAATAACTATATTTTCCAAAATAAAAATAAGTTAGTGAGCAGAGTGGCACTATTTTACTTTTATGCAAATCTCTTAAATATATGGCTTAATAGAATGCAGCTGGATTCTCATTTATGTTTCTAAATTCAATCCTTGAATAATCGGTTATCATGGAGCTTCTGGAAAAC
The DNA here is from genome assembly GCF_025265405.1 of Mesoplodon densirostris. NCBI lineage: Eukaryota > Metazoa > Chordata > Mammalia > Artiodactyla > Ziphiidae > Mesoplodon > Mesoplodon densirostris. The sequence goes on along the minus strand of NC_082662.1, from coordinate 125,272,637 downwards.
CCCACTGTACACTCATGAGGGAATGAGAGCGAAAAAGGCAAATACTGTCTTAATATTACTATAAAAATAGTTTTCAACTTAGAGGTCCTCTGAAAGTACCTTGGGGACCCCCCAGACATTTCAGGACCCCACTTTGACTTCTGCTGCTTCAGAGTACATATTCGTAGAAGTAGAATTGCTGAGTTGTAAGAATGCACATCTTGAAATATTTCACATATTGACAAATGGCTCTCCAAAGTGGTTGTAGGAATTTACACTCCTGCAGCAGCCTAGTGAGAGCTCTCTTAAATCCATATCTTGTCAGCCCTGTTGACAGTCATTTTACTTTCTGCTAGCCTGATGGGTGTGAAATATTATCTCACTGTGCTTTTACTGGGCATTTTCTTGATAAATAGTCACAGTTTGAGCATCTTTTCAAGTTCATTCACCATTCATGGTTTCTTTTGTGTGAACTGCCTATTCATATCATTTGCCCATTTTCTGCTGGGTTGTCTTTTAAAGAGATTAAACCTACTGAGTTTGATCTCTTGTTGGATGCATGATTTATAAATTAATTTCTCACAGACTATGTCTGTATTTATTCCTCAATTAGGCACTATAAGAGAATACAATATAGTAGTTAAATCATTGACAATTAAGCCATATGGCCTGGAACTGAATTCCAGTTTATCATTCAGTAGTTGTGTGATACTAAGCCATTTAATCTCTCTAAACCACTTAACAAAAGTGGGAATAATAACAATACCAAAATTACTTGGTTGTAATGAGAATTAAATAAAACACGTGGAAAACTTATTGTGCTTAGTTTATAGGAAATACTCCTTATTATCATCACATTATTATTATTACTTTAAGAGATTTTTTAATGGTAAACTCTCAAAAGATGTTTCTAGATATTATTTGAAATACCTCAAGTGCTGGGTAGAAATATATTAAAAAGTTTAACCTTCTAGACATTCAGAATTTTATAAACCCTTGAATGTCTATAAACACTTGGAATATTTTTCTCAGTTATTTTCAAGTCCTTCATATAACTATGAAAAATTATTGAAAAAGTATAATAGCAGTATAAGTAGAAGTCATTTACTGAAATATTCATGGATATAATGAAATGGTAGTTACTTCTTAGCTTAAAAGCAACCACACATGAATACAATAATAATGAAACTAGTGTTTTTAGAAAAACTGTTGGTCAACATGAGTTTTAAATGTTCTAGAAAGTCAACATCTGACCCAAATAAGTAGAAAACTTTTACATATTTTTCTCTTATCGCAAAAAAATCAGAAATAATACAGTGGCAACTTATACTTTTATTTTTCTAGAGATCATAAGAAAGGCTGAGAAAATCTTAACACATCAACTTCCCTCTCCTCTCTACTCATTAGGTTAGTAGTAAAAAGTCTTTCAACACAGAAGAGAAAAGATTAACTCTTTTCAGGTAAGCTGACTCATTTTACTAAAAAGCAATCTCCCTGTTTATAGCTCATTTACAATAATCCTTAGACAATGGAAATTTATAATTGATCAACCTTGACTATACCAAAAGAATCCCAATGGCAACAAATTGTAACATCTATTTTCCCCCAGAGGAAATGAGAAAGAAAACAATTTTTGAAATGTCATTACTCAAATGTTTTTTTAAAACTATGTGATATTTAAATGGTAAAATTTAATTATCTTTTTTTTCTGATATAAAGATCTTTTGAAAGCCAAATTCTTCCTGTTGTTACTGCTCTTTACTGGGCCCATAAATATCACTAAGGACCATTTTGTACAATGAACTATGGGAGGTTCTGGAGAAACAGGGGTCATAATAAGATACAGTTCTTGTTTTCAAGGACTGCTGATGCTACAAAAGAAGCAGAATAGCAGGAACGGCAATAATGCTTACTATACACCTATTATGTGGTGTCAGGGACTGTGCTAGACATCTGTAAGATAGTGGTTGGAGAGTGGGAACCCTGGAATTGAAGTGACAGAAGTAATAGTTATTGGTTACCACCGGTTCTAGGGTATGGCCACAGGAAGAGGTAGCTAAACTGTGATAAAGGCAAAGATAATTAGAAATGGGGATGAAGAGGCCAGGTGCTGGGTGGATATTCACTTCAGCAAAAATGACACTAAGAGTAATGATGAGGAAAGAAAAAGTGAGCCATGCATGGAAAGGAATAACCGGAAGGTGAGGTGATGGGGATATAATGGCAAATGCTTCAAAGGACCTGGCAATTTCGAGGGAGAAGAGAAATGGTCTAAGAGCAGCATGGTCTTAGTACCTCTCTAGATGCTGAGGTACTTAGGATATGAGAAAAAATAGCCACTACTTAGGAGGATAGGAAGCACTGTCCTTAAGAGGCAGTCAGATTTCAGTTAGAGCAACAAGAAGAGAATATTCAGAGAAGACCTTCAGGATACAGAGGTTTTGCTGATGATAAAGCACACTCCAGGTGATAGAGAAGAAAGGATGGGGCCCAGTGTTAAGAAAGGGTGAGGAATGGAGTGAGATTAAGGTAGACACGGAGCCATATGGAGTTAAAAGTCTGGTACTAACAGATAACGTTGGATGTCACCTGATTTCAAAGGTCATGCTCATTCTACCTACATTCTACTCTTAAAATATCCTTGATGCAAAATGACAAATGTGAGCTTCCCTGGTGGTGCAGTGGTTGAGAGTCCGCCTGCCGATGCAGCAGACACGGGTTCGTGCCCCGGTCCGAGAGGATCTCACATGCCGCTGAGCGGCTAGGCCCGTGAGCCATGGCCGCTGAGCCTGCTCGTCCGGAGCCTGCTCGTCCGGAGCCTGTGCTCCGCAACGGGAGAGGCCACAACAGTGAGAGGCCCGCGTATCACAAAAAAAGAAAAAAAAAGAAAAATGTTTTAGTCAAAATATATAACAAAAATCCAGGAAAACTCAAGATTAGAAACAAAGAGCTGTCAGAGGCAGCTCATTAAAAATGATCAACGAAATCAGAACTATAGAATCGATGAGAATTTCTGAGTGAATAAGGTTAAAAGGGGATGGTGGCACTCCAGACTATGGGAACAGCATTTAAGATGTACAGATGGACAAATCAGAGTTGATAGGAGACGCCACAACAGAATTTGGCTTATTGATAGCAATGGAGATGATGGGGCTCATGCAATTAAGGCCAAGTGAGAGTACTTAACCACCAGAAGCCAGGGTTGAAATCAACATAACAAACGGCAAGGCCAAATGGCTATATATGAACTTTTCAACAAATGGTGTTGAAACAATTCAGTAACCATATGCAAAATAAAGAATATCAACTCTTACACTATAAACAAAAGCTGAGGGGCAAGGCTTGCTCCCCAATTCCCATGGGGCTAGCGGAGACTCTGTCAGATATACCAAACATTCCGAGAGTTCCCATTGCCCAATCCTATTTTTGCTCCTCTTCTTTCACAGGTATAAACACATCTTTTGCTCTCCTAACTTCATCTCAGTATCCACTTCCAATTTTTTTGATTTTTTTTAAAAGCAAATGCCTATCTTTCAAAAAGTGCTACAAATGTTCCCAGCTCTGCATGTAAGGACTTTGGAAACCCTCCATCCTAACAACAAGTAAGAAGCTAAACAGACTGAAAAATCAACTCTTCTTGGATTCATAAAACAGAGGAAGACACAGAGCAAACCAACTGGCCCCAGTATTGGAGAGACAAGCAAATACGGGGAGTCACAACTTACCAGAGCAGAAATTCGTGAGCAGAAACTTCCACAGGAACAAAAATCCGACATGTAATTCACGAATTGCTGGAGGCTCCGTGTGGACAACCCTGAGAGTTAAGAACTTCAGGGAGACCCAGTCATAGGAAGGCAGCCATGATACTGTGAGAATCACCTCCAGACCGACCGCTTCCCCACCGAGAAAAATCCCCTTGTGCTTCCAGCAGAAGAGAGAAAGACACTTCTGAGATGCGTAAGAGCACTCTGTTCTTCTAAATAAGGCCTGCACACAGGGGAAACCAGTTAACCAGAGCCAGAATTAACCACAGCTGGGGTATATCAGAGCCTAAACGACCTAAGAGAAGGGAAACACCTGACTCCAGCTTCCACTAGCCTTCTAAGTGGGAGAAGAAAAACGCCCACCACCACCCATTCCGCCATCCTGTCTCACCCAAGGGAGGAGAAAAAAACTGAGAATGGCTTGTAAATTTCACATTTCAGAGACATAGGCTCACTAAAAGACTGAGACCTAATCATAGGGCTCTAGAACACTTGCCCTCCTCTCAAACTCACTATCACATTACTGAAGGCCTATTTACAGCAGTTCCTTTTACCTGACATATCCTGTCTGACTGTCAAGAAAAATCACAAAGCATAGCGAAAGGCAAAATCACAACCTGAAGAGAGAGAGCAAGCGTCAGAACCAGACATAGCAGGGATGTTGGAATTTTATATTGCAAACAAGGGCAACAATTAAAGTTTAAAAAAGAAAAAAAAAGGTATAACTGATATGTAAGAAAGGAGAGAAAATGGAATCATATGAAATGTTCAATTAAAACCACAAAAGACAAAAAGAATGCAAGGCAAAAATAGAACAAGGGGAACAAATAGAAAGTAATAACAAATCTGGTAAATATTAATCCAACTATATCAATAATCATCTTACAGATCAATGGTCTAAATGCACCTGCTGAAAGACAGAGATTGTCAGAGTGGATAAAAAAACATGATTCCAACTATATGACATTCTGAAAAAGGCAAAACCATGGAAACAGTAAAAAGATCAGTGGTTTCTAGGGGTTGTAGGGGACAGATGAATAGGTAGAGCATAGAGGATTTTTAGAGCAGTGAAAAGTACTCTATATGGTACCATAATGATGGATACATATCATTATACATTTTTCCAAACCCATACAGTATACAACCATATGTAAACCATAATGTAACCGTAATGTAAGCTATGGACTTTGGGTGTTTATAATGTGTCAGTGCAGGTTCATCAACTGTAACAAACATACCACTCTGGTGGGGGAGGTTGATAATGGGAAACTCTGTGTATTTTTTGGGAACAGGGAGTATATGAGAAATCTCTGTATCTTCCTCTCAATTTTGCTGTGAGCATAAAACTGGTCTTAAAAAAATTGCCTTAATAAAAACAAATGCTAGAAACTCTGCATTTTGCATCCTATTCTTAAAATTACAAGATAAATTAACATATAAAAGTTGCTAAGAATTCTTCCAAAAAGAAATCTGATCAAATTTGTTTACTCCAGAGTTTCCTAAAATAATCTGACCATAATTTTCCTCCTAACATATATAATATCTCACAGAAATAATATTCTATAGAACACACTTCGGGAAATACTAACCAAGTGGCAGCTTACCTAATTCCAGATATGGCCTTTAAGAAAAAAATAAACAATCTCTTAAAACTTGTCCTGAAGTTAAAAGCCTATAAAATAAAAGTATAACATGAAAATGAATTAGAAACTTATATAGTTAACTAATTCTAATTTATTGCATCCTTGAAAATGATGGGAAAAGTGTTGAGATCAAAATTTTCCAATTTTTTACAAGTATTTGCATCAGGAATTTTCAAAACTAGAACAGCTAACTATCTTAAACTCCTTCATGCTTTTGAATGAATTTACTTCTGGGTTATTCAAACAAATACCCTGAGGGGAGAAAGTTTGGTTTAAGTGAGAAAATGAAGATCTTCTTGCTTATAGTTTAGTGAAGAAAAGAATGAGTGTCTAGAGCAGACAGGGGAAGTCGGAAGTCCTGCATTCCTTCTCTAGAATTCTCAGATAAAAGAATAGCTGTCTGCCAATGCACACAGCTCAGCTGTGTAAGGAAGTGTTTACTCTTCTGCCCCTTCTTAGCATAAGCTCACCCAAAGAGGTAAATTAAGTCAAAGATATAAAAAGGATACTGAAATTTAGGGAAAAAACAACTAAGCTCATTTCCTCCTCTATCACCATGGCAAAATGAGGAAGGTGGAAAAGGAGTGGGCATACTCTTCACAGCAGCAGAACAGGTATAGAACCATCCTCACCACACCAGCTTCCTCAATGGGTGTCACAACACTTATCTCTGTAAAATGGGAGCCTGATGTCTCTTTACTCTGCATCTTCAAAAGTCTTTCTAGTTTGTGCCTTTTCCAAGTGACTACAGCATGGGTGAAAATTCTAAACAACTTACATAGTAATTTTAAGTTTGAATAAGATGTAAAATTAAGATTACACAATTATAAGACGTGGATGGACCTAGAGACTGTCATACAGAGTGAAGTCAGAAAAACATATATCATATATTAACACATATAGGTGGAACCTAGAAAAATGGTACAGATGAACCGGCTTGCAAGGCAGAAATAGACACACAGATGTAGAGAACAAATGTATGGACACCAAGGGGGAAAACGTTGGGGGTGGTGGGATGAATTGGAAGATTGGGATTGACATATATACACTAATATGCATAAAATAGATAAGAACCTGCTGTATAAAAAATAAAATAAAATTCATTAAAAAAAGGAGGGAGAGAGAGAAAGTATCTGTGGCAGCATACAACACTGTATTTACATAAATGATGTATGGATATTAATTGCACTGTTCGTTCAGCTTTTGTGTACGTTTGGAAATTTTTAAAATAAAAATATGGAAAAAAGTGAAGAGCCATAAAGTAATAATAATAAAAAAAAGATTACACAATTATTGACAGGAAAGCAAAATGCATTTTTTCTATGGAAAGTCTGATGACACATGAACATAAAGTTGGATGCATACTTAAGTGTCAGGGCTTTTATCAAGAACAAAAGAAAGCACAAATCCAGAGAAGTAATTAGAGGTCAAAGTAAAGCCATTTTCAATTTTTGAAAAATAAGCTGTATTAAGCCTAAACATGAATTAATTTTAAAAGAAAAGAGACTCCAGCATAATTTGGGGGTCCAGGAAAACACTGAGCTTTATCCTAGTGTTTTGGGTTCAGCAAAATACATTTTGCCAAACATTTCCCCCCTTAATTCGGAAAAGGCACGCATATTTCAAAGGAAATTTAATCCATATGTTTCTGATTCATTTACACTTAATTCATCAAAATGCTGTTTTGTAAGAGTTATTTGGCGTACAAGAAAAAAAAAAGACGTACAGATGTCAGCTAGAGGACATTCCTTGTGAGGATTTAGAGCCATAAAAAGAAATAAATATTGATACATGCTACAGCATGGATGAACCTTGAAAATATTATGCTAAGTGAAAGGAGTCAGTCACAAAAGATCACATATTATATGATTCCACTGATATGAAATACCCAGAATAGTCAAATCCATAGAGGAAGAAAAATTTGGTTGCCTGGGGCTGGGTCGGGGCAGCGGAGGATTGGGGAAGTGAGAAGTGCCTCTAATAGGCTCAGAATTTCTTTTGGAGTGATTAAATTAGAACATTTAAATTGATTATGGTGATGGTTTCACAACTTTATGGATATACTAAAAATCACTCAACTGTATACTTTAAATGAGTAAATGGTACAGTATGTGAATTATACCTCAGTAAAGCTGTTACAGAAAAAAAAGACAACCAAGAGTGATTCCTCTGATTAGTTCAGCTCTGTTCTGAAGTCTGAGAAGGAGAGAGATTGTTGGGGCAAAGAAAACTCTTTACTTCTAAAGTGAACGTAGCCCTTTGCTTCCTTTAGAAAGGGAAAGAAATAGAACGTCCACACAATGGCTAAATCCCACCTGGGCAGATTCTAACCTCCCCACACCCAGACCTCACCTCCTGCTGTAGAAATGGGTCAAGCCTGTTCTACCCTTCACCTGAAACATCTTTCTCACCTTCTCTCTCCCTCCACAGCTACTAGAGAACAGAGCAGACTTTTTACCTGACATAAAGAATACATGCAAGATAGATATGAGTTTAGGAAGTCCCAAGAAAGGCTCTCAAAATAAAGGGTCTAAATGCAATCTGAATAAGCAGATTTCTTAATTTTGTTAGAGATGAAAGCACTGAAAGAGTTAGTGAACCCAGGATATGCTTATATGCAAAAGAGGAGATTAAGTAATTCATTTAAATTATTTAAATATAACATAACAGATACAGGTAATAAAACAAACATAGGATAACACTGATGAGATTAAAGACACTGCCTGGTAAAAGAATGGGGAAGAGAGACAAAGTATATCAATGCCTTTCTGTAAAATACCATAGACAAACTGCAATCAAGTCAAAATCAGAAGACTTGAAGATATTCTTATACCAGGAAGGAAGACCAGTGAACACAGATTGATTGATAAATGCACTGAAGGCTGTGGATTTCCTTAAAAGATGAACTGCATCTGGTACCTCTTTATAATCCCATCAATGTCCCAATCCCATCAATGTCCCTCACAGTACCTTGCACATTTTACACAGTGAATAAATATTTGCTAAAAGAATAAGTGCACTTACATATAAAAGTACTTTCAACTAGACCACCAACACCAATAATGGTTGAAATCTTTAAAAGAAAATCGGCAAATTTTTCTAAAACGATTTTCCTGGAGGTCAAGAGGCAAGTTTCAGATAGAATAGTCTAATTTTAGCCCTTTGTGCTTCTCAAACCTTGTTCTGTTTCAAAGATAAAAGCAAAATGGTCTCTATTTCATTCAGATAAACATCCCAACAAACACAATACGGTTTTCAAAATTTTGTTAAATGCTTAGTTTAAGGGCAAACTCAAAATTCTCACCTGGTAATCATGCAAACTACTTACAGATAAAGTGTTCTAGGGGAAGAAGTACACACCACCATGTTTTTCCCATCTATTACTTATACAGCAAGTTTGAAATTTTATAAAATAAGTTCAAAAGTGAAAATATGTGCACATATAGAATAACACTTCTTTTTGAAAAGCCAATAACAGAAACACTAACAAAAATGAAAATTAGGGAATAATTATCATTTTTAAAAAGGAACTCCTTATATTCACTTTTCAAAAAGATTTACTGGAGTATTCTATTAAATGGGACTGTTTCTACTACACTTAACATTATTAGATTCATTTAATTTTATTTGCACTTGTCATGCCAAGACTATATGTCTCCAAGCTAAAATGTGTCTGCCTCTACATATATCATAAACACAAGTGCTGGCATTCTTAGGCCAGAGGTCAGCTAAATAAGCAACTCACAGAATGGGTCCAACCTCTCTCCAAGTGAGGTGCCCCTCCTCCCCTCGGGGGTGGGGTCAACAGAGGGAAGGCAAAATGACCTTACAGGCATGAAAGATGCTTAAGGAATCACTAACCTGGCCTCTGTCTTCACGGCAAGATCTACCAGCTGGGAAGACAACTGAATGAGATAGGTGATCTCAGCAATCACTGAAAGAAGACTTCCTGATAATAACCTCCCAAAATGACAGAAGGTGACAACTGCCGGTACCAGCAGCCTGGTTTCATTTGACAGCTTAACAAATTCCCCACAACTACCGAATCAGAATCTGCATCTATATGCAGATTCTATATCATATCTATATGATATCTATATGAATCAACTTGAGGTGATTCATATTGCATTAAAAGTAGAAAAACACTGGTCTTACCTACAAAGAATAGCCATATCTGAAATGCAATTGTAAGCAATTATTTTGGATATGAAGCCTCTTTGGTTTCAAAATATATTACCTTTGAAATGGTAGGCAGCAAAGTCTAACATATCACATGAAATAAAAGCTGTCATGATGCTTTTTAGAAGATGGTCAAAATATCAAGATGATTTATCCCTGGTCTATAAAATTTAGTACAGGATACACACACACACACACACACACACACACACACACTACATACAATATTATGTTATACCAAATTAAGTCAAAAAGAAACTGATCAGGAGAAATACAGAATTATAATCAATCCAATTACTTAACCAATTATCTAACCATTTGAAAATCTAAAATTGGTATCCATCATTTTACATAAATTTGTTTGAAAAAACACTGATAAAGGAAGGTCTAATTTACTTCACCAACATGAAGCTTCAAATTTAAAACATACACTGTTTCAGTGACACATGCAATGCAGGACAATTACTGGTAAAGGTGATAGTACAGCCTTTTAGTAGACCTAAAAAGTACCCAGACTAAAAGAAAAGAGGTACAAAAATGCTACCAGGGATAGAAGGAAAATTCATGATCAGGGGAAAGGCAAGGAGGAATAAAAGTAAAAGTGAGTTATAAAGTGCAATAGTGTTCCCAGGACTATAGACAGCATGTGAAACAATTACTATTTTCTTAATAACATGTTATTCTAAAAACTTTAAATTGATTTTCAAGGCCAATGGAGCAATTTTGAAATGAAAGTGATAAGTAAAAAGAGAAGATGCTTTTAAAATATGCCTCACAGTGAATTTCCAAAGTACATCTGTCTTTCCCAAGACACAGCTGCCATGAAGTCTGACATCTCTAAATATTAAACTTATAAACTAAAGTAAGTCACAATGGAGTCCTCCACTCACTGGGGGACTATTTCACTGAGTTATATTTAGTGGCTTACTCATGTGTTCTTTACCTCATCCCCCTCCATGTCTTTATTTCATTGGCATCTGGTACAGGGCCAAGCATATAGCAGGGGCTCATTAAATATTTAGTGAATGGGGCCTCCCTGGTGGCGCAAGTGGTTGAGAGTCCGCCTGCCGATGCAGGGGATACGGGTTCGTGCCCCGGTCTGGGAGGATCCCATATGCCGCGGAGCGGCTGGGCCCGTGAGCCATGGCCGCTGAGCCTGCGCGTCCGGAGCCTGCGCGTCCGGAGCATGTGCTCCGCAACGGGGGAGGCCACAACAGTGAGAGGCCCGCATACCGCAAAAAAAAAAAAAAAAAAAAAAAAAATTTAGTGAATGGATGAATGATTCAGATAGCTTAATCTAATGATAAAATTTATAAGAAATATATATAGGTTTGTATACACACACACACACACACACACACACATATATGGGTTTGTACATAGAAAAAAACTGCCAACCCAACAGTCAACCCTCATTCCACACTGAGTATACTGCAAACATATATCACAAGTTATGGGGAAATGACTATAAGAAAAAGTAGCAAAACTGGAAGCTTAGTATTATCATCTTAGTATACCAAACATCACTATCAAATGCATTCTGTCCTCCTCAAAGGACAAATCTTTCAAGTGAAAGTGTATGTGAAAGATCACCGTCAAGTTCAGTCCAAGAAGGACCCCCTAGACAGGCACGCCAGCTGCTGCTGGTTCATACCCATCAAGGATAAGCATCTCATTCCACTCATCTTTCTTCCCACTCCTCTGCCCAAGTGTCCCTATTTGGTTAATCTACCAGAATTAACAAATAACTCCTTTCAGTAAAACTCACTCCTCTTCTTAGACCACAATAAATCCCAACACCTTTGTTCCTACTGACCTGTCATACACATTCCAAAGTGTGCTAGCGTTTATTCTTTTCTTGTTATCTACAATACACAAAAAGAATGCGAAAGATATGGCAGGAAAAAAACTATGGTTAAGGAAAAGATAAAGACATTTTTAAAAAATTAAATGATCTGCAACAGTGGGTGTAATTAGTGTCTGAAAGTAAACATCTGGGGGTTCCTGCAGGTATTTAATAGACGAACCTGACATGGAGTCAAAAGGAGAGAAGGAGGGTGGAAAACATGTGGCTTGCTTTCACTATACATGTATCTCATATAAAATATTTTCTTCTGGGTAAATTGGAAAATAAAATGTGTCTATTTTAAAGCAATATCATGACATGGAAATATTCAAGAAAATTATCCTGAGAGATAAATCAACTTTCAGATATTTCTTCTCCCATGCTATATGTACTCTTTTTGATTTTCATGTTTTTTTTAAATAGCTTTAATTTTTGAGCACTTTTAGGATCACAGCAAAGTTGAGAGGAAGGTACAGAGATGGCCCATATACTCCCTGCCTCTCCCACATTCATAGCTACTCCCATTACCAACATGCCCTCAGCACTACATTTGTTACAAACTTTACATTTGTTACAAGATGCATTATAATCACCCAAAGTCCATAGTTTACATAAGGATTCACTTTTGGTGTTGTACATTCTCTGAGTTTTGACAAATATATAATAACATATGTCATTAAAGTGTCATACAGAATATTTTTACTGCCCTAAAAATCCTAGGCTCCACCTATTCACCCCTCCCCTCAACTCAACCCATGGTAACCACTGATCTTTTTCTGTCTCCATAGTTTTGCCTTTTCCAGAATGTGATATAGTTGGCATTGTACAGTACAGAGCCTTTTCAGATTGTCTTCTTTCACTTAGCAATACGCATTTAAGTACCTCCATGTCTTTCATGGCTTCACAGATCATTCCATTTTAGCAGTGAGTAATAGTCTATTGTCTGGAGGCACCACAGTTTATCCATTCACCTACTGAAGGACATCTTGGTTGCTTCCAAGTCTTGGAAATTATGAATAAAGCTGCTATAAACATCCACATGCACGTTTTTGTGTGGACATAAGTTTCCAGTTCCATTGGGTAAATACCAAGGGGCAGGAATGCTGGATGATGGTAAAAGTATGTTTAATTTTGTAAGAAATTGCCAAACTGCCTTCCAAAGTGATTGTACTATTTTGCATTCCCACTAGCAGTGAATAAGACTTCACATTGCTATACATCCTCACCACCATTTGGTGTTGTCAGTGTTCTGGATCTTGGCCATTTTATATGTGTGTAGTGGTATCTCATTGTTGTTTTAATTTGCATTTCCCTGACGACATATGATGTGGGATAGCTTTTAATATGCTTACTTGCCATCAGTGTATCTTCTGTGGTGAGATGCCTGTTAAGATCTTTAGACCATTTTTTTTTAGGTGTTACTTCCATTTATTTATTTATTTATTTATTGGCTGCACTGGGGCTTCGCTGCTGTGCATGGGCTTTCTCTAGTTGCGGCAAGCAGGGGCTACTCTTCGTTGTGGTGTGCGGGCTTCTCATTACGGTGGCTTCTCGTTGCAAAGCACGGGCTCTAGAAGCACAGGCTTCAGTAGTTGTGGCAAGCAGGCTTACGTGCTCCACAGCATGTGGGATCTTCCCGGACCAGGGCTCGAACCCGTGTGCCCTGCATTGGCAGGTGGATTCTTAACCACTGCACCACCAGGGAAGTCCCTAGACCATTTTTAAATCAGATTGTTTTCTTATTGTTGAGTTTTAAGAGTTCTTTGTATATTTTGGATAACAGTCCTTTATAATATATGTCTTTTGCAAATATTTTCTTCCAGTCCGTGGCTTATCTTGTCATTCTCTTAACATTGTCTTTTGCAGAGCAGAAGTTTTTAAATTTAATGAAGTCTAGCTTACCAAGTATTTCTTTCACGGATTGTGCCTTTGGTGTTACAAGTTTACTGCTATCCTATCTTCCAGGAGTTTTAAAATTTTCCATTTTACATCTAGATCTATTATCTATTTTGAGCTGATTTTTGTGAAGACTGTAAGTTCTGTGTGAGATTGATTTTTTTTTTTGCCTGCAGATGTTCAGTTTTTCCAGCACCATTTGTTGAAAAGATTATCTTTGCTCTATCATATTGCCTTTGCTCCTTTGTCAAAGATCAGTTGACTATATTTATGTGAGTCCATTTCTGTGCTGTCTACTCTGTTCCACTGATCCATTTGTCTTTTATTTTGCAATAGCATACTGACTTGATTACTGTGGCTTTATAGAAATTCTTGAAGTTGGGTAGTGTCATTTCTCCAACTTTGTTCTTCTTCAATATTGTGTTGGTTATTCTGAGCCTTTTGCCTCTCTATATAACTTTAGAATCAGTTTGTCCATATCCACAAAATATCTTGCTGGGATTATAACTGGAATTGCATAAAATCTACAGGTCAAGTTGGGAAGAACTGACATCTTGACAATATTGAGTCTTCCTATCTACAGACATGGAATGTCTTTCCATTTATTAAGTTCTTTTTTAGTTTTGCAGTTTTCCTATATCATTGAGGATTTTTGCATCTATCTTCATAAGAGATACCTGTCTGAAGTTTTCTTCTCTTATAAGGGCTTTACCTGGTTTTGGTATTAGGGTAATGCTGGCCTCACAAAATGAGTCAAGAAGTATTCTCTCTGCTTCTATCCTCTGAAAGAGATTGTAGAGAATGGATATAATTTATTTTTTAAAATTTAGTAGAATTCATCAGTGAACCAAAATGGGCCTGGTATTTTCTGTTTGGGAAGGTTATTAATTATTAATTCAATTTCTTTAACAGGTATAGGCCTATTCATTGTGTATTTCTTGTGTGCATTTTGGCAGACTGTGCCCTTCAAGGAACTGGTCCATTTCATCTAGGTTATCAAATATGTGGGCATAAAGTTGTTCATCGTATTCCTTTAACATCCTTTAATGTCCATGGGATCTGTAGTGATGTCCCCTTTTTCATTTCTGATATTAGTAACTTGTGTATTCTCTTATTTTTCTCTTAGTTGGCCTGGCTAGAGGCTTATTGATTTTATTGATCTTTTCAAAGAACTAGCTCTTGGTTTCATTTGTTTCCTCTATTGATTTCTTGTTTTCAATTTGATTGATTTCTTCTCTACATCTTATTATTGCTTTCCTTTTGGTTACTTAGGATTTAATTTGCTTTTCTTTCTCTAGTTCCCTAAGGTGAAAATTTATATGACGGATTGTAGATCTTTCTTCTTTTCTTATATATTCAATGCTATAAATTTCCCTCTAAGCAGTACCTTCTTTGTATCCCAAAAATTTTAATAAGTTGTCTTCTCATTTTTGTTTAGTTCAAAATATTTTTAAATTTCCCTTGAGATTTCTTCTTTGACCCATGTGTTATTTAGAAGTGTGTTGTTTAATCTCCACATATTTTAGGGTTTTCCAATTATCTTTCTGTTACTGATTTTTAGTTTAATTCTACTGTGGTCTCAGAGCAGACACTGCTATGACTTCTACTCTTAAATTCGTTAAGGAGTGTTTGATGGCCCAGAATATGACCTATCTTGGTGAATGTTCCATGTCAGCTTGAGATAAATGTGTATCCTACTATTGTTGGATGAAGTTGTCTATAAATGTCAATTATATTCAGTTGATTGATACTGTTCAATTATGATTGATGAGTTCAATTATGTCCTGATTTTCTGCCTCTTAGATCTGTCCATTTTTGATAGAGGGGTGTTGAAGTATCCAAATGTGATAGTGGATTCATCTGTTTCTCCTTGCAGTAGTATCAGTTTTTGCTTCACATAGTTTGAAGCTCTGTTGTACATACATGTTAAGAACTGCTATATCTTATTGGAGAAATGACTGCTTCATCATTATGTAATGCACTTCTTTACTCCTGTGGAATTTTCTTGCTTTGAAGTCTTCTTTGTCTGACATTAATATAACTATTCTTGCTTTCTTTTCATTAGTGTTACCATGGTATAGTTTTCTCCATCCATTTCCTTTTTTTTTTTTTTGTCTACATTGGGTCTTCATTGCTGCGTGCAGGCCTTCTCTAGTTGCAGCGAGCGGGGGCCACTCCTCCCTGCAGTGCACGGGCTTCTCACTGCTGTGGCCTCTCCTGTCGCGGAGCGCAAGCTCCAGGTGCACAGGTCTCAGTAGTTGTGGCATGCGGGCTTAGTTGCTCCACAGCACGTGGGTTCTTCCCAGATCAGGGCTCGAACCCATGACTCCTGCATTGGCAGGCAGATTCTTAACCACTGCGCAACCAGGGAAGTCCCATCCATTTACTTTTAATCTACATGTGTCTTTATATTTAAAGTGGGCTTCTTGTAGACAACATATACTTGGGCCTTGTTTTTTTGATCCACTCTGACAATCTCTGTCCTTTTAATTGATGCATATTAGATGATTAACATTCAAACTGATTGTTGACAGAGTTGGATTAATATCTACGGTAACTGTTACTATTTTCTATTTGGTGCCCTTGTTCTTTATGCCTTTTTTATCTCCTACTCTTTTTTTTTTTTAACTTTTTATAGTGGTTGCCATAGACTTTGCAATGTACATTTACAACTAATCCAAGTCCACTTTCAAATAATATTATACTGCTTCATGGGTACTGAGAGTACCTTATAATAAGAAAATAATTCTAATTCCTCCAATCCCTTGTATCACTGCTATGATTCATTTCACTTATGTGTAAATAAATACATATATATGATATATACGTAAGCATATATTTTGAACAATCAGTTATCTGTTAGATCAACGAAGGAGAAGAAAAACAGAACTTTTTATTTTACCTTCACTTATTCCTTCTTCAATGCTTTTTCTCTCTTTATTAGATGCAACAATACTATATTATTTACATATAATTTTTCTTCTCTCTGAAGAACTTCTTTTAACTTCTTCTAAAGAACTTCTTGCAAGGCAGGTCTACTGGCAAAAAATTCCTGCAATTTTTGTTTGTATGAGAAAGTCTATTTCTCCTTCACTTTTGTTTGTTTGTTTTTTCTTTTCTGGGGGCGCTGCATTGGGTTTTTGTTGCTGCACACGGGCTTTCTCTATTTGTGGCGAGCGGGGGCTACTCTTCATTGCGGTGCACGGGCTTCTCATTGTGGTGGCTTCTCTTGTTGCAGAGCATGGGCTCCAGGCATGCGGGCTTCAGTAGTTGCAGCACGCGGGATCTGCAGTTGTGGCATGCAGGCTCTAGGGCACACAGACTTCAGTAGTTGTAGCACGCAGGCTCAGTAGTTGTGGCTTGCAGACTCTAGAGCACAGGCTCAGTAGTTGTGGTGCATGGGCTTAGTTGCTCCGCAGCATGTGGGATCTTCCTGGACCAGGGATCAAATCTGTGTCCCCTGTGTTGGCAGGTGGATTCTTAACCACTGTGCCACCAGGGAAGTCTTCTCCTTCACTTCTGAATGATAATTTCACAGGGTATAGAATTCTAGGTTGATAGAGTTTTTTTCTCCCAACACTTTAAATATTTCACTACACTCTCTCCTTGCTTGCATAGTTTCTGAGAAGTTGGATATAAATTCTTATCTTTGTTCCTCTATACGTGTGTTTTTCCTCTGGCTTCTTTAGGATTTTTTTCCTTTGATTTTCTGTAGTTTAAAAATGATATGCCTAGGTATAGTGTTTTGGTATTTATCCTGTAGGGTGTTCTCCAAGATTACCGGATCTAAGGTTCACTGTGTAACATTACTTGGGGAAATGCTTATTTTTGTTTCAAGTATTTTTTCTGTTCCTTTCTCTCTTTCTTCTCCTTCTAGTATTCACATTTCAGTTATGTTACACTCTTTGTAGTCCTATAGTCTTTGTATTTCCTGTTCTATTTTTTCTCATGGCTTTTCAGTTTGGAAACTTTCTATTCAGATATCCTCAAGCTCAGAGATTCTTTCCTCAACCATGTCCAGTCTACTAATGTTAAAGAAATTCATCATTTCTGTTACAGCATTTTTTATTTCTAGCATTTCTTTTTGTTTCTTTCTTAGGAGTTCCATCTCTCTGCTTGCATTGTCCATCTGTTTTTATATGTTGTCTCCTTTATCCATTAGAGCCCTTAGCATATAGCTGTTTTAAATTCCCAGTCTGATAATTCCAACATCTCTGTTATATCTGGTTCTGAAGTTTTCTCTTTATCTTCAAATTGAGTTTGTCCCCTTTTGTTATGCCTTGTGATTTTTTTTCTTGATAGCTGGATATGACATACTGGGTAAAAGGAACTGCTGTAAATAGACCTTTAGCAATGAGGTGGTGAGTTGTGGGGAGAAAGGAAGTGTTCTACAGTCTTATGATTAGGCTTCAGCCTTCTAGTGAGCCAGTGCTTCTGGACTGTGAACATCACAAGTGTTAATCAGTTTTTTTTTTCTGTTTCTTTAGGTGAGACAATGGCTAGAGTGGACTGGAGTTGGGTATTTCCTTCTTCCCACATGGAAGGCAGAAAGGACTGGAGGTGAGCATTTCCCTTCTGTCAGGTGCAATGCTAGAGCTGACTGGAGTGGGTACTACCCTTTCTCCAGGTCAGTTAGGCTCCAGTAATACCCCAGCAGATTAAGATATGATAAACGAATTTCTCCTAAGGGCAGGCCTTGTTAGGAAGTACAAAGAGCTCTGGTGTTTTTCAAAATGGTTCCTCTTCTCCTTCCCCTACCAGAAGCATGAGGGAATTTTTCTCCAATATTTACTGTGAGAATCTGGTCAAGCTCCCTGAGATAAAACTCACAAAAGTATGGGCTCCCTCCCATGATTAGGTTCCCCTGGTGTTTTTAACCCTCAGATTTGTCTACACTGAGCCCCCATCAATTCATCTGTTACAGTTCGGGTTTTCCTACTCCAGGATTGGTTTCTGCTCACGAATTTCTGCTCTGGAAAGCTGTGACTCCGTGGATTAACTTGTCTGTCTCTTCGATTTTGGAGACAGTAGGTTGCCCTGTCTCCTTACCTCTCTTACAGATCTAAGAAGAGTAGCTGATTTTTCAGTGTCTTTAGCTTTTAACTTTTTGTTAAAATGGAGTGATAATTTCTATGCTCTTTACATGCAGAACTAGAAATGGGAAGTATAATGTGTTTTTTCACCTTCCTCTTAAGGTCAGACCTCATAGACCTTCCAGTTCCAGTTCTATTTATAGTTGAGACTAAATTTAGAAATGAATTCCCATAATGTTCTAAGCAGAGATGAATACAAAGGGAAGAAAATGTAACTGATGAACAAGATAAGACTATAGTTGATAGAAATTTTACATGTAACGTATGTGTGTGTGTCTACAAAAGTATCACCACTAGGGCCTCCCTGGTGGCGCAAGTGGTTGGGAGTCCGCCTGCCGATGCAGGGGATGCGGGTTCGTGCCCCGGTCTGGGAGGGTCCCATATGCCGCGGAGCGGCTGGGCCCGTGAGCCATGGCCGCTGAGCCTGCGCGTCCGGAGCCTGCGCGTCCGGAGCCTGTGCTCCGCGGCGGGGGAGGCCACAACGGTGAGAGGCCCGCATACCGCAAAAAAAAAAAAAAAAAAAAAAAAAGTATCACCACTAACTGTCCTTAAAAAGCCTTAGTTTAGAAAATAAATTATAATGAAAACCATACTTCAACAACTCAGTAATAAAAGACAAAGGTACTTAATTGATTCTTCTATTTATTAGCTGTTAAAAGACATTATTTGTAGTAGCTGAACTGGGCTGATTTTCTTTTCACCTTAGAAATATTTCACCCATGAGACATATATAATATTGCCCAAGACTTGCAGCGTGATAAAAACCTGACCAAATTTCTAATAAAGAAACTTTTCATTCACACATTTAAAAAATAATAAGAAGAAAATAAATTGTTTAAGATTCTGAAGGGCAAAGCATTGATATTTTCTGTCTGGACATTTTACTGAACAAAATCTTACAAGACTAGGTTTTCCTATGGGCTCGAATATTGAAAATTTATTGTTTGTTTCCGGAATGTCTTTTACACTGAATTTAATAGCTAAATTATTTAAACTCTATGTGCATAACACAATACCAAAGATTTGAAAATTGATCTGCGTAAATGATGAGCATAAAACATGTGAGACACAGAAACAAAATATGCAAATTTCCTAAATATTTCAATATCTCCTCAGTGCTTAAAACTCACATGGCTCTATAAACTTTAAAATTTTTATAAATATTAAGAGGAAGTGCCTTACTGCATTTCTGCTTCTACCTCAAATCCTCACATAATAAATTAAGTCATGTTCCTTGGAGAAGAAGGAGCTAGCCTCTGTTACTTAGAATAAACATTAGAAATGTTTCCCCTAAAAGAAAGAAAAGTTAAAGAATAACCTAAGTGAAGTGATTCAATGAAGAACACTGTACAAATAGCATTCCCCCACCAAATTGTGTATAATATTCTCCATGAACAAGAAAGAAAATAGACATGGACCAGCAGAAATAGGAATCCAGCAGAATAGTCTTTTTCAGAGAAACCACCTGGGAACCTTGTTTAAAATGCAGATTCTAATTCACTAGGTCTGGAGGGTGCTTCTCTGCGTTTCTGACAAGGTTCCAGATGATACTGATGCCGCCTGTCCATGGACCATACTGTGAGCAGCAAGAGAGTAATAACATCCACACCTTATTTGTGGGTGTAAAGTTGTGCCCAAAGACTGCCAGTTAGCTCTATCGGCTTCTCCACAAGGAAGGGTGCACGTCTTGGGAAACCAGGCATCTCTACACGGGAGTTAGAATGAGCTTAGGGGGGCTCACAGAATGGGCTCTGGGTTTGTGCTGGGTGATTTGGGACAACTGGCTAAGGAAGTGGAAGGCTGTTCTGGAGTTGAGGTTGTCAAGAACCAGAGATAATTTATTGTCTGGATAGCTTAATAATTTTTATCTAGGAAGCAGGAGGAACAAAGAGGGCTAGAGTAGATAAAGAAGCAATAGTAAGTCACTGGTGTTACAGAGGACATAGAATATGCTCAGCTAGAGAAATAACGGGAAGAACTGTCCACGTTATTACATAATTCCCGATCCCCTTATGGGAATCCTTGTACTGGTATCAGAAAGATCAACTCTTTCTGGGCAGAACATGGAAGCAGAACCACACAATAAGCAAGAGTCTTGGAGGTACTGACTAGCAAATTAATATCCTTTGGGGTTTGGTGAGCAGGGGACTACCCACATCACATGACTTTCAGGAAGGACCCATAAGGAAGGCAGGTGCAGAGTACAGCAAGCAGATTGGCTGGCACAATACCAAGGACAAGTGCTCAGAAATTACCATCAGCATTTAGAGGCTGCCTTTAAATAAAAAGAAACCACTGAATAAATACCTCTTGTAAACACTGTGTGAGGCAATGTATTGCAGCACTTAGTATATAGTAAGGGCATCAGACTCTTGATTAGAATCTGGCTCCACACTTAATACTTATAGGATTTAGGATAATTTAGCTTTTTCAACTTCCTACTCCTTGTCTATAACACGGAGACAATACTGTTAACTTTATTTTAAGAAGTAAAATTAATAATATATGCAAAACATTTAATGTAGTAAGTAGCCTCATACTTGGCCTCTCATAAAGGGCAGTTCTTACTACCTTCCAAGGTATCCTCAACAAAATTTAAGTTAACATATTAAGTTAACATAGGAAAACATAAATTCATTCAATAAATTCTGTTACTAAGTGCCAGACACTGTGTATTCAAGAGAAATACAATATTTAAAAAGGTACCTGCCTCCTGGAGTTTACAATCTAGCACAAAGCAACGATTAATCTGACAATAAAAAGAAGTACTGGATGTTACCAGAACACACAGCAGAGAGATCTAAAGCAGAGAAGTAGTATGAGACAGGGAAGTCTCCTCAGAAAAAGAAAAACCTGAAGGAAAAGTATCAATCCTGGAGAAACTCTAGTTATGGCTACATGAGGAAGTCAGTAATTCAACGCTACACAGAACAAGCATAAAATCGGACAAAATTATACTAAAAATTACAACATTTCTGAGTACTGAAAACAGACCAAAAGCAGATAACAAGTTGGAAAGCATTTATTTTTCAAAATCTGCTAGAGGCTTATTTATATAATCAATATAAAAATTATCAATGAGATATTTTACTTTCTGCATTTCATACTACGTTGCTGAAATCCAGTTTGTATTTCACCTTAACATATATCAATTCAGACTTGCCACATTTCCAGTGCACACCAGCCGCAGGTGGCTAGTGGCTATGGCATTGGACAAAGCAGCCCTAGAGCCATCACCAGAAGAAATAACTCAAAAAAGATGACTTTTAAAAATTAGCAAATTAAAATGGTACACTCAAAATACATTTACTTAAAAAAAAAGAAGACAGTAACAAAGGACAGAGGAATAAAAATGATATGAGACTCACAGAAAACAAAGACCATAATGACAGACATAAACTCAACTATATCAAAAATTACATTAATGTGAATGAACTAATAAACATTTAAATCTACAGGGAACTACTGTCAGACTGCATGAAAAAAAGCAAGATCAAACTGTATGCTATCTAGAGAAGATACACTATACATTCAGATACAAACAGGCTAAAAACAAAACAAATCAGTAACCACAAGAGTGCAGTGGCAACTATATTAAATAGTCTTTAAGACAGAACATTACTAGAGACAAAGAAAGATATTTCATAATGAAAAGAAAGACATTTCATAATGAAAAACTGGACATGTTAAGAAGGGGAAAAACAAGAATGTTCTGAGCATAAAAGGTTCAGAAGTAAGAAAGGTGTTTCACTTTACTGCTGATACTACACTTCCACTCCCTCTCAGCATTACATAGAGGAGCAGCCCTATAATTCTCATCTTACTATGCATTTAAACATACTCCTGCACCACCCAGAAGAGTGACCCCAACATTGTGCATGACCCAACTCATCCTTAAAATTTCAGGTTGGCTATAAAGCGTTCGCTGAATCCTAGGCTCTCACCACAGCTTGCACACCAATATTAAAGCACTCATTATTCTACAATTATCATTTTGGTATCTCTCTCTCCAGACTTTCTGAAAATAAGAACCATCATATATTTTCTTTGCATTTTCTAATTCTTTCAAATATTATGACCCATAATAGGTGTTCAATAAATGCTTGCTAAACAAATGAAAAACTGAACATATGTAGCAAAGACCAGTGTTGGTAGAATTAGGAGTTGAAGATCAAGGTTATTTTTCACAATTCCCTCAGATAAGTCAAAAAAGAGTCACTAGGAAGCATACAGCACATGAAGAAATTGTTATACGTAATAACAATAATAATAACCAACATGAAAGGAACATTTAGTATGTGTTAAGCACTGTCTAAGCAGTTAGCATATATTAATTATTTTACCTCAAAATAACTCCATTAGGAAGGTACTAGTTTTACCACCATTTTAGAGAAGGGTCAACAACAAAAAACTCAATTAAAATAAATGGACATTTCTCCAAAGAAGATATACAAATAGCCAATAAGCATATGAAGAGATGCTCAACATCATTAATCATCAGGGAGAGAAATATTAATCAAAACCACAATGCTATACCACTTCAAACACCAGGATGGATATAATCAAAAAGCAGACAATAAACAAGTGTTGTTGACCAGAGGGCAGACAGCAGAAGCAAGAAGAACTACAATCCTGCAGCCTGTGGAATGAAAACCACATTCACAGAAAGACAGACAAAATGAAAAGGCAGGGGACTATGTACCAGATGAAGGAACAAGATAAAACCCCAGAAAAATAACTAAACAATGTGGAGATAGGTAACCTTCCAGAAAAAGAATTCAGAATAATGACAGTGAAGATGATCCAGGACCTTGGAAAAAGAATGGAGGCAAAGATTGAGAAGATGCAAGAAATGTTTAACAAACATCTAGAAAAATTAAAGAACAAACACCTAGAAGAATTAAAGAACAAACAAACAGAGATGAACAATACAATAATGGAAATGAAAAACACACTAGAAGGAATCAGTAGCAGAATAACTGAGGCAGAAGAACAGATAAGTGACCTGGAAGACAGAATGGTGGAATTCACAGCCACGGAACAGATTGAGAAAAAAAAATGAAAAGAAATGAAGACAGCCTAAGAGACCTCTGGAACAACATTAAACGCACCAACAATCACATTACAGGGGTCCCAGAAAGAGAAGAGAGAGAGAAAGGATCCAAGAAAATATATGAAGAGATTGTGGTTGAAAACTTCCCTAACACGGGAAAAGAAATAACCACCCAAGTTAGAAAGTGCAGAGAAAGTGCAGAGAGTCCCATACAGGATAAACCCAAGGAGAAACATGCCAAGACACATACTAATCAAATTGACAAAAATTAAAGATGAAGAAATATCGTACATTAACGCATATATGTGGAACCTAGAAAAATAGTACAGATGAACCGGTTTGCAGGACAGAAGTTGAGACACAGATGTAGAGAACAAACGTATGGACACCAAGGGGGGAAAACTGCGGTGGGGTGGGGACGGTGGTGTGCTGAATTGGGTGATTGGGATTGACGTGTATACACTGATGTGTATAAAACTGATGACTAATAACAACCTTCACTATAAAAAACAAACAAAAAAACAACTAACACTAAACTTTCTTTGGGTTATTTGTATGGAAATATGTTAATATAAATGTTTCAGACATTACATGAAATTTCTAAAAATCTTGTATGTTCTGGTATAATGTTAGGTCATAATTCTAGTTATTACTTTAAAATGTATATCTCACATCACTAACTTTCCTTGTCAATTGTATTATTATGAACTTTCATCAAATCTTTAACCGTGGTCATTTTTAAGTCTTTTGTCATTTACAGACAGTTCTGGGTGTACTCTGATGCTTTTGCAAAAATGTTCCTATAAAAGGGTTTCATCTTCAAGGAATTCATGGAAAACACTCTGACAACTACAGGTTTCTGGTAACTGACTATACTGCTGAACAGAATGAATTAGTATTTTCAGAACTATAACAGAAAACTGATGAATTCATAAAAGTGCTAACAAAAGATCAAGATGAAAAAAAATTAATTACATGGGACTGAGTGAACTGATGAGAATGATTATAATTTTTGTGACTTTCTGTTTGAATAATAAAAAAAAATTTCCCACAAGAACTCAGAGGCAAAAAATATATAAATCAATTTTCACTGCAAAGTAAAGGAGCTGTTACAGTGGAGGATTACTGGACTAATGTCAATATTATGACATAGTATGAGTGTGTTTCATGTTTGGTAATTGCAATTATTGTTGCTTTTGTTGTGGTCATCCATTTACAATGCTTGGTGTCACTGTATTTATCTCTTGTAAAAATAAAATACAGTGAGTGTGTGAAAAAAAAAAAGACGAAAATTATTAAAAGCAACAAGGGAAAAACGACAAGTAACATACAAGGGAACTCCCATAAGGTTAATAGCTGATTTCTCAGCAGAAACTCTACAAGCCAGAAGGGAGTGGCACAATATATTAAAAGTGATGAAAGGGAAAAACCTACAATCAAGATTACTCTACCCAGCAAGGATCTCATTCAGATTTGATGTAAAGATCAAAAGCTAAGAGATTTCAGCACCACCAAACCAGCTCTACAACAAATGCTAAAGGAACTTCTCTAAGTGGGAAACAAAAGAGAAGAAAAGGACGTACAAACACATACCCCCCAAAATTAAGAAAATGGTAACAGGAACATACATGTCAATAACTACCTTAAATGTGAATGCATGAAATACTCCAACCAAAAGACACAGGCTTGCTGAATGGATACAAAAACAAGATCCATATATATGCTGTCTACAAAAGACCCACTTCAGACCTAGGGACACATACAGACTGAAAGTGAGGGGATGGAAAAAGATATTCCATGCAAATGGAAATCAAAACAAAGCTGGAGTAGCAATACTCATATCAGATAAAATAGACTTTAAAATAAAGAATGTTACAAGAGACAAGGAAGGACACTACATAACGATCAGGGGATCAATTCAAGAAGAAGATATAAAAATTATAAATATATATGCACCCAACATAGGAGCACCACAATACATAAGGCAAATGCTAACAGCTATAAAAGGGGAAATCGACAGGAACACAATAATAGTGGGGGACTTTTTAACACCTCACTTACACCAATGGACAGATCATCCAGACAGAAAATTAATAAGGAAACACAAGCTTTAAATGACACAACAGACCAGAAAGATTTAACTGATATTTATAGGCCATTCCATCAGAAAAAAGCAGTTCACACTTTCTTCTTTGTGGACACAAAACATTCTCAAGGATAGATCACACCTTGGGTCAAAAATCAAGCCTCAACCCTACAGAAAGTAAGCATAGAGGGAACTTTCCTCGACATAATAAAGGCCATATATGACAAACCCACAGCCAACATCATCCTCAATGGTGAAAAACTGAAAACATTTCCACTAAGATCAGGAACAAGACAAGGTTGCCCACTCTCACCATTCTTATTCAACATAGTTTTGGAAGTTTTAGCCACAGCAATCAGAGAAGAAAAGGAAATAAAAGGAATCCAAATGGGAAAAGAAGAAGTAAAGCTGTCACTGTTTGCAGATGACATGATACTATACATAGAGAATCCTAAAGATGCTACCAGAAAACTACTAGAGCTAATCAATGAATATGGTAGAGTAGCAGGATACAAAATTAATGCACAGAAATCTCTGGCATTCCTATATACTAATGATGAAAAATCTGAAAATGAAATCAAGAAAACACTCCCATTTACCACTGTAACAAAAAGAATAAATTATCTAGGAATAAAACTACCTAAGGAGACAAAAGACCTGTATGCAGAAAATTATAAGACACTGATGAAAGAAATTAAAGATGATACAAATAGATGGAGAGATATGCCATGTTCTTGGATTGGAAGAATCAACATTGTGAAAATGACTCTACTACTCAAAGCAATCTACAGATTCAATGCAATCCCTATCAAACTACCACTGGCATTTTTCACAGAACTAGAACAAAAAATTTCACAATTTGTATGGAAACACAAAAGACCCCGAGTAGCCATAGCAAACTTGAGAACGAAAAACAGAGCTGGAGGAATCAGGCTCCCTGACTTCAGACTATACTGCAAAGCTACAGTAATCAAGACAGTATGGTACTGGCACAAAAACAGAAAGATAGATCAATGGAACAGGATAGAAAGCCCAGAGATAAACCCACGCACATATGGTCACCTTATCTTTGATAAAGGAGGCAGGAATGTACAGTGGAGAAAGGGCAGCCTCTTCAATAAGTGGTGCTGGGAAAACTGGACAGGGACATGTAAAAGTATGAGATTAGATCACTCCCTAACACCATACACAAAAATAAGCTCAAAATGGATTAATGACCTAAATGTAAGGCCAGAAACTATCAAACTCTTAGAGGAAAACATAGGCAGAACACTCTATGACATAAATCACAGCAAGATCCTTTTGGACCCACCTCCTAGAGAAATGGAAATAAAAACAAAAATAAACAAATGGGACCTAATGCAACTTAAAAGCTTTTGCACAGCAAAGGAAACCATAAACAAGACCAAAAGACAACCCTCAGAATGGGAGAAAATATTTGCAAATGAAGCAACTGACAAAGGATTAATCTCCAAAATTTATAAGCAGCTCATGCAGCTCAATAACAAGAAAACAAACAACCCAATCCAAAAATGGGCAGAAGACCTAAATAGACATTTCTCCAAAAAAGATATACAGACTGCCAACAAACACATGAAAGAATGCTCAACATCATTAACCATTAGAGAAATGCAAATCAAAACTACAATGAGATATCATCTTACACCAGTCAGAATAGCCATCATCAAAAAATCTAGAAACAATAAATGCTGGAGAGGGTGTGGAGAAAAGGGAACACTCTTGCACTGCTGGTGGGAATGTGAATTGGTACAGCCACTATGGAGAACAGTATGGAGGTTCCTTAAAAAACTAAAAATAGAACTACCATATGACCCAGGAATCCCACTACTGGGCATATTCCCAGAGAAAACCATAATTCAAAAAGACACACACACCTCAATGTTCATTGCAGCACTATTTACAATAACCAGGACATGGAAGCAACCTAAATGCCCACGGACAGACGAATGGATAAAGAAGATGTGGTACATATATACAATGGAATATTACTCAGCCATAAAAAGGAACAACATTGGGTCATTTGTAGAGACATGGATGGACCTAGAGACTGTCATACAGAGTGCAGTAAGTCAGAAAGAGAAAAATAAGTATAATATATTAATGCATATATGTGGAATCTAGAAAAATGGTACAAATGAACCAGTTTGCAAGGCAGAAACAGAGACACAGATGTAAAGAACAAATGTATGGACACAAAGGGGGGAAAACCCCAGGGGTTGGGGTGGTTGTGTGATGAATTGGGAGATTGGGATTGACATGTATACACTAATAGTTATCAAATAGATAAATAAGAAAAATCTGCTGTAATGCGCTTCCCTGGTGGCGCAGTGGTTGAAAGTCAGCCTGCTGATGCAGAGGACACGGGTTCGTGCCCCAGTCCGGGAAGATCCCACATGCCGCGGAGCGGCTGGGCCCATGAGCCATGGCCGCTGAGCCTGCCCGTCCGGAGCCTGTGCTCCACAACGGGAGAGGCCACAACAGTGAGAGGCCCGCTTACAGCAAAAAAAAAAAAAAAAAAAAAAAAAAAAACTGCTGTATTAAAAAAAAAAGTGTTGTCAAGGATGGGGAAAAATTAGAACCGTCACACATTACAGGTGGGAATGTAAAATGGTGCATCGCTTTGGAAACAATTTGGTAATTCCTCAAAATATTAAACATAGAGTTACCGTATGATACACCAGATTATGGAGTGACAGCTAATGGTTACAGATTTTCTTTTGGGGGGACAAAACTGTTCTAAAATTGGTGATGGCTGCACAACTCTGAGAATATATTGAAAAAGACTGAATTGTACAATTTAAATGGGCAAATTGTATAGCATGTGAATTGCATATTTTAAAAGCACTAACTTAAAAAAAATTAACTCACCCATTATTATATAGTTATTAACTGGCAGAGCCAGAATTTGAACCCAGGCAGCCTGATTCTGTGCTCTGGATACCTGCATACTTCACAAAGTTAAAAACAGACGCATTATACTTAGCTCATCTTCAAAAAAGGACTGCATCTAAATATCTAAACCAAAGCAGTAAATTTTATTATAAGCACTTTTCTATTAATGTAATGTTTTTTTAAAAAGCTAAGTAGCATAAGAACAAAATGTATGATATAAAAAAATCTAAAGGAAAATTATTTCTAATTCCTTTCTGTACTTTGGTGACATCCTACGGTCAAAAATGAAAGCTAGCTTTAGCTGTTGAAAGAAGATGATTTTTCCATATGGATTCTGTTTTACTTAGTTTTAGTTATACTTATTTCATATAAACAGAAAACAAGGAAAATCTAAACAGTTATATTATTCCTTCCTAGTGTCATATCCTAAAAATGTTATCCTGTGTTCTTCAGGGAGGGGGTTAGACTAGTTGGCAAATGATGTTTGTATTTTGATTGCTCTTTTTAGCATTTACCTAAAATATTAGACAAACTAACTCATATAACACAAGTGTGTAAGTGATGAAACCAATGATCTCTAACACATCTGAAAACTGAGGAAGTACTGATTTCCTTGAAGAATGGAATCCAAACGGCTAGTACTGACCAATACACACTGTGAGATCCCTCCCGTGCACCTCCTCTCCATAATGAAAGGAAGTTTAAACCACTGTACACAAACCTGACCACACAGACAAGACCTGATGTGAGAACACCAAAGAGAGGGCCTTGCAGTATGAACATACAGCACCAGAATAACTGCTATTTGGCAGATGCAGAGCCTCAATCATTGCTACCAACCTTTAGAATCCTGCTTTGAACTTCACTGCATCACAGTCTTTTGATGTAGAGATTAGAATATTTCCAAACAAGAAACCACCAGTATCAAGTACTCAAGCCTAAATCCTATTTCTGTAAAGAGACTGAACAATAAACAGCAGTAATCAACTCATTAATTTAGCTATTCTTTATCATGTAAGAGTGACAATTTGGCCACCTGTTGGATAGAACCACCTGGGAAAAGAGCCTTAACATGAAGGAAAGGGTTCAAGCTCCCTCCATTTTAAAACAAAAGATTGAATTTCTACCATTATCCCCAAGCAAACAATCTATAACCAAATAACATGGATTTTAAAATATAAATGTTTGAGATGAAACCAACTAAATATATTACCATACAAATCCATACATATATGCAAGTACATGTATAGAAATAAGTCATTCTTCTCCATCCCTGAAATGTTCAACATTGGCCAGATAAGCAACCTCAATACCAACATCACTCATACATTCCTAAGGGGAAAGATTTTTTCTATTTCCTTTCAGCCTGAGACAAATTTACTCCTTTCAGAGTCATCTGAATTGCCCTGAGGGTTTCTCTAAAAGTAGACAGAGCCAAAGCACTGGCTGTCAGTGTACCTTTGAAAAGTTCCCCCATTTTCACAAATGGACCACGTGCATCACCCCTTCAATGAGGACCACCGCCGTGAGGCAGGGAAGGGGGCCGCAATCACTGGCTCTGTGTTCTGCCACTGCCTGAATAATATGAGCAAGGACATCACAGGCCCAGAGCCTGCAGATGTCAAGACACCTACGTCAAGTACATGAGAGGGTAGAGGAGCTTTTAAACCTGATTTTAAAAGTACAAAGTAAGTAAAATGTATGAGGTAGTCTATCACCACGGTCCCCAACCTTTTTGGCACTAGGGACCGGTTTCGTGGAAGACAATTTTTCCACTGGTTGCAGGGGGGATGGTGCAGGCAGTAATGTGAGCGATGGGGAGAGATGGGGAGCAGCAGATGAAGCTTTGCTCGCTCGCCCACCACTCACCTCCTGCTGTGGGGCCCGGTTCCTAACAGGCCGCGGATCAGTACTGGTCCATGGCCCGGGGGTTGGGGACCCCGATCTATCAGGAAAAAGGAAGATGTCTGGTGCAAATAAGAGCTTGGTGAAGAGTCTGGGTGGGAGTGAGGGTTACTGTATCTCACCATGGAGGAAACCTTAGGAACACACCCCAAAATACTGGGGAGCCTTAGGAAAATACCATTTACTTTAAGATTGAGATAAAAGTAGGAGTTGCTTTTAATGCATCTATTTCATAGAGACATACTGTCTTCTGCAAATCAGGCGTTATAGGCATTTTTCTATCTGTATCTCACTGATACAGAATGTCTCCATTTTTCTCAATCCTATACTCTTTACAAATTTTAGTTTTACCTTCTCAGCTAGTTAATTATTTATTATTCAAAAGTGATTGTTCGCACAGGCTCACTTACTAATTACGCCTCGAACTATAAAGCCCTCTGAGCTTCTGCTCCTCTTTATCACCCTACATGGAGCATCAGGAAGCTTCTGAATTAGAACTGGATTAATGTCATCATCATATATGAATATTTTGTGCATATTGGACTAATTCAGGATAGCTTTCATAAAACCAAAGAATAAACTATTATGCAATCTCAGTTTATTTTGCTATTTATAAGATAACCAAAGCTTTCATATAGTCAGCAAGTATAAAAACTGTACTTAGCCAAGTGAATAAATAGATAGTAATAATATTTCTTTGCAAAGTGTGGCTTAAGACAAAGTAAAAAGTGTGTCACTGTGACCTCAATTTTCCAGAGATTGCTGGGAATCCTTAGAATTTGTGCTGTCTTGGGAAAACTGTTCAATTTCTTAGCTGCCTGTTGCACCATGAATTTTTAGGACATAGTCTAATCATATACTAGCTCTGTCATCTTCCTGGCTACGTGAGACGGTTGATTCCTTTGCTGTCTGTGCTAGAAAACTGTCTCAGAAGATAGGAGCTATTCTAGCACAAGCCCTAAATCCCTCACTTACCCATTATCAAAAATAATAAATGTTTATTATTGCCAAGCCCCTAAGAAGCTCATGATCTAGGAGGGAAAAATATATATAAACAACTGTTAAAGGTAGGATAAAAGTTATAACAGAGGTATGTACAAGGTGCAGTGGCGATGAACTCTGCTTAAGAAAAGCTTTACAGGGCCTCCCTGGTGGCGCAGTGGTTAACAATCCACCTGCCAATGCAGGGGACGTAGGTTCGAGCCCTGGTCCGGGAAGATCCCACATGCCGTGGAGCAACTAAGCCTGTGTGCCACAACTACTGAGCCTGCACTCTAGAGCCTACGAGTCACAACTACTCAGCCCATGTGCCACAATTACTGAAGCCCATGTGCCTACAGCGCATGCTCTACAACAAGAGAAGCCACCGCAATGAGAAGCCTGCGCACCACAACAAAGAGTAGTCCCCACTCACCACAACTAGAGAAAGCCCGCACGCAGCAACGAAGACCCAACACAGCCAAAAATAAATAAAAATAAAAATAAATAAATGTATTTAAAAAAAGAAAAGAAAAGCTTTATAAATGAAATACTTGGCATGGTTCCTAAAGGATTGGTAAGGTTCTCCAGCAGGCTGACAAGAAAAAGGAGGATATTCCAGGCATCAGGAAAAGCACGTGCAAAAGTACAGTGGCATGAAAGAGCACAGTCCATTCAGAGAACCATAAGTAGCCTAGAATGACTGCCGCACAGAACATAAACAGGGGAACACTGGGGGCTGAGGTTAATTAGATAAGCAGAAGCCAAAAGGAGCAGGAGAACAGAAAACAAAAATTGAGAATGAGATATGCACAAGGGAGGAAGAAAAACAGGTGAGATCACTCTCAGAAGCCAAGGAAATGGAGAATTCAGTCTGGACACAGCTGTATAAAATAGATGGAATCAAACTAGATCTAATACCCAGCCCTCTTGCTACTATTCCTAAAAGACTGATTCACACATGGTCAACTGCCTAGCATACCCAGTCATACCATAAAGGAGTAATCTTGAGATGGCTGTAGATTTTCTCTTGTGATTTCAATTATACACATACACATATTTAAATAAACTACCATTGAAAATGGTACTGTGAAAGAGAAAAAAATATGAGAAAGACACATACCTACCCCTAAGATCTTATATCCTATCAGGCTATAAAGTCATTTATGCATTTATAGCAATATGTCATCCTGTAAACTTTATTACAGAGACTAGATATGAGACATTTCATGTCCATAAATAAGATGTATTAACATCAACTGTAAAATTATTTGTGTTTACGGATTAAAGACCTAAATGTAAGGCCGGATACTATAAAACTCTTAGAGAAAAACATAGGCAGAACACTCTCTAACATAAATCACAGCAAGATCTTTTTCGATCCATCTCCTAGAGTAATGAAAATAAAAACAAAAATAAACAAATGGGACCTAATTAGACTTAAAAGCTTTTGCACAGCAAAGAAAACCATAAACAAAACGAAACAATGACCCTCAACAGGAGAAAATATTTGCAAACGAAGCAACCGATAAGGGATTTATCTCTAAAATATACAAACAGCTCATGCAGCTCAATATCAAAAAAACTAACAACCCAATTAAGAAATGGGCAGAAGATCTAACTAGATATTTCTCCAAAGAAAACATACAGATGGTTAAAAAGCACATGAAGAGATGCTCAACATCACTAATTATTAGAGAAATGCAAACCAAAACTACAATGAGGTATCACCTCACACCAGTCAGAATGGCTGTCATCAAAAAATCTACAAACAATAAAATGCTGGAGAGGGTGTGGAGAAAAGGGAACCTTCCTACACTGTTGGTTGTAATGTAAACTGGTAGAGCCAGTATGGAGAACAGTATGGAGGTTCCTTAAAAAACTAAAAATAGAGCTACCACATCATCCAGCAATCCCACTCCTGGGCATATACCTGGAGAAAACCATAATTCAAAAAGATACATGCACCCCACTGTTCACTGCAGCACTATTTGCAATAGCCAGGATATGGAAGCAGCCTAAATGTCCATCAACAGAGGAAATGATAAAGAAGACACGGTACATATATACAACAGAATATTACTTAGCCATAAAAGGACAAAATAATGCCATTTGTAGCAACAGGGATAGACCTAGAGATTGTCATACTGAGTGAAGTAAGTCAGACAGAGAAAGACAAAAATCATATGATATTGCTTATATGTGGAATCTAAAAAAAGGCTACAAATGAACTTATATACAAAACCAAAATAGAGCCACAGATGTAGAAAATAAACTTATGGTTACCAGAGGGTAAGGGGGAGAGGGATAAATTGGAAGATTGGGGTTGACACATACACACTACTATATATCTATATAAAATATAGATATTTTATATCTATATAAAAATAGATATTTTATATCAATATAAAATATAGATATTTTATATCTATATAAAATATAGATAACTATTATCTATTTAGATAACTATTATCTATTTTATATAGATATATACAAATATTTATCTATATAAAATAGATAACTAATAAGGACCTACTGTATAGCACAGGGAACTCTACTCAATACTCTGTAATGGCCTATATGGGAAAAGAATCTAAAAAAGAGTAGATATATGTATATGTATAACATTCACTTTGCTGTACACCTAAAACTATCACAACATTGTAAATCAACTATACCCCAATAAAATTTTTTAAAAAGAGAAAAAATTATTTGTGTTTAGAAACACAAAATTCAAGGATAGAAATGAAACATTCTGATCTACAAATCAGTACATTTTAATTGTGAATTTATATAATGCTCTCATGGCATCCAAGTATTAAAAACTCTGACATTAATAAGCCATTCAACAAAACTAATATAGTATTGTTAAGTCAACTATACATCAATAAAAAATAATTTTTAAAAGCCATTCAACAAGATCACTGAAATTACAGTCATATTTTTAATTGACAATTTTCATCTTTGCCTTTTATCCCCTTAGATTGCTTTTTTAAAAGAAATAAAAGGCAAAGAAACTCCTCTAAGATCAAAAGTTATATATTTAAGATACATAATCCTAAAAAAAAATGTTCAATTGCTAAGTGACTAATTTTAAGATATGTCATAAGTTTAAGAAGTCATTCATTCATTCATTCATCTAACAATTATTTATTAAGCCATTTAGATACCATTTAGGCAGTGAGGAATAAGCACAGAACAAAGCAGAAATAGTACTTGCCTTCACAAAGCTTCATTTTAAGCTGGAAAATAATTTAACAAGGAACTAAAACACAGTATGTTGAGTGCTTTTTATAAATAAGTTTTGCAGCTACACTAGCAATGACCTGCACTTCAACTTTTCATTTCAAATCCATTTCCTAAAAGTCCTTGAAGTATTTAGGTAACTTTAAGAAACAATAACATGGTTGACATTAGTCATTTATTGTGCTATTTTATGACTTCTAATATTGATACAGTATAGATTCCTAGCCACTTCCAAATTCTTGCCCCATTCAAGCTACTGCAGGTGAGATGGAAAACTTAAGACTTTTTTTTTTTTAAAACAAAGCAAAACAAACGATACTAGCCATGTAGTAAAAGACCTAATACACTAACTTTATTCATTTAGTTATCCTGGGCAGGAAAAAAAAAAAAAAAAAGGACTACGAATTACATGGCATCTGTGCAGGTATTCTTTGGAAAGTACTGAAAAATAAAAACATTCACATGGAAAGAAATGACTTTATTCCCACCATTGTCCTTTTTCAGAAACACTTGAAATTCATAAATTTCACAAAATCTGAAATTTGTAAATTAAAAGAAACTGGAAACAGCGAATATGATACTATCTTTTTAAAAAGTGTTTGGGAAAGCTGAATGTCACAGTATCTTCAGACTTACATTTTCTTAGATTAATTCAATGATCACTTTCAAAGCTAAAAAAAACATTTCTAGGTAAACAAGAAGAGCCATTAAAATGGAAAACACTGATAATATTAAAATCTAAAAATAAGGTATGTAATAACCATATAAAGTTTTAAAACATCCCAGTAATACTATTTTTAAAGCCCAGAAATGTATTATATTATATTATTATTATAATGCATTCTAGTCTAGGATAAAATAACCTCTCTAAGCAGTACATACTACTTTCATCCATCCTTTCTTTTTCCGACAGAATGGCAAAAACAGAATTCCAATACTTTTATTGTAATCATAGGAACATTAATTCAATATATATGGAGTTAACATATCAAAATACAGATGTTTATTCATCCTATTGAGTAAATTTAAGATTACATTTGCTGATTACCCATTTTCCAAATTTATGAAATACCATAATGAAATGTGAAGCAAAACTGTTCAAAACCACTTAAACTGAGTCCTGATGTGCTAAAATGATTAACAATACCATCTTAAAGATGATCCCACATCTGAGCACGTGATACCTCTGTGATTTCAGGGCACAAATCCCTCTATTCATCAAACTAAATGGAAGGTTGGAAAGGTTAACAGAGACAGAGTATCTGTAATAGACTTCCACATTTCATTCTCTACTCAATATACTCCAACGATCATTGAGCTATTTGTAATGTTCTTATGAATCAATGCTCCCTTCACATTCTAGATAGAGACTAGAAGCCGCGGTGTGAAGCGATAAAGCTCACCTTTGCAAATCCTCATCAAGCTGTTCTGATGATTAAATCTATGTGAGGCTTCATAAACAATTGAAGTACAGGCACAACTTTAATTAAAAACTCAAAAGGCACTGCTAAATACCTAAATAAAACATGAACAAGAACAACAGTCACCTACAAAGAGCAATGCCAATTTCCAGCCTCTGTTTACCAAAAGAGATTTTTCTCTATTCACACAGTCACCCAGGCTGTATGATCCCTGGGCTAGCAGTAGCAGTCAATAACTTAAAATTATGGAAATAAATTTTGAATGTATACTTACATTTTATTATGAATTGCACAGCAGCCGTAGAAAATTGTTACAGACAGAAAAAAAAATGAAGTTCTCTCATTTGCTAAGCTGGCACCCAATTCTATCCTATTTTTTCATAAAGATTCGCCATTGAAAAAAACACCCCAAATCTTCACATGGCAGACTGCTGATAAATCAAGGTCAATTTACCCTACTTGTAGCTGATTAAGGGTAGTCCTGGGACTACACAACTTTTTTTTTACTTCATCCCTGACAGAAGGAAAATTTCTAGAAGAGTGAGACTACAGAGCTAGCTGGATAAGTCACAGTCCAAGTCAGAAGGTTGTAGGGTCAGAAAGATTTGTGCTGGAGAGCAATACACAGGGCCTGGAACATAAAGTTCCTTTTGTTTTCCTGTATTTGCCTACCTTGAATTCAAATTTCCCTGGTGCTATATTGACTTTGTTGGTTTAAGTGACAGAGCCAAATTGTAACCTTTTCCATTTATACTTTGTCTCCCCTCAGGGTCATATAATCCTGACTGTTCTAGTCAGCTCCATGTATAGAGAACATAAACGATTTGGGTCAGAGACACCAAGGTTGAACATTTAGCTCCATCTCTTACTAGCTGTGTGATCTTGGAAAAGTTAGTTTTTCTCTGTGTGGGTCCATTTCTTCACTTATTAAATGAAGATAATAAAATTTCTCACATGACTGCTATGAGAAAAAATAAGATGACATGTGTGACAGTTCCAGGTACCCAGAAAATAATATATGTTAGTTCCCATCTCTTCTCCCTATTTTAAATATAGCCTATATTCCAGGTCCCTCTTCCTACTGCTCTCTCCTTCTGAGAGGTGGATAATCTATGCCCTATCCTTGCTACCTTCAAACAATAATGCAACAGAAAGTGTAATCAACTGAAAGAACATTTAACTAGGAAACAACCCATAAGCCCACTGACAGGAGAATGAATAAAGTGTGATATATTCTATACAGTGGACTATCATATAGCATTGAAAATGAATGAACTATAGCTACATGCAATAACAGATGAATCTTGAAAATGTAGAGTACCAAAAAAATTCCATAAGACTACATTCAGCAATGATACCACTTTATAGAGCTCAAGAAATAAGAATATCTATGTTTAAGCATGCCTACATTTGTGATAAAACTAAGCATAGAAACATCTCAGATGCCCTGATTCAAAGTCAACGTTTTCACAGAAATTTATTCATGTTTGAATACACACTTAAATTGGAATGTATACTGCACTATTCATGGACGCACCAAACACAAACAACCTACTTCTGTTCTAATATTGTTGATTGTTTTTAAATAAAGCCAGCAACTTACGCTACCTTTCATTTACCTACCTTGAATTCAAATCACGATGATGGCTCTCTAAATGGAATTTTTTTGATTTTTGTTATAAAAGCTTTCCACATACTGTGGCAACCACAGCTGTTGATGTCAGCAGCATCATGGCAACTGTGAAGGGTCAGCAATTTAGTTCTTTCGTATTGAGGTCTCGGCTGTAGATCCAGTCTGTGCTGACTTCAGGCTGAAGGGAATAAATTTCCTCCAGCCTGAAAACTGAAACATAATGCTGCAATAATTAAAGGTTTCTGGAGCCAGTTCAGCAGTGCTAGGGATGCTGAAGCCGATGATCTGTGAGCACACCAGAGGACTTTACACGGGGCACTCACCTGCTAAACAAAGGACACCTTTGAAGGCATGGCACTAAGGCCTCCGTATCCAAAAAGGCAGAAAGAAGTCAGTCCCACTCCCTATTTTCTATACCTTATAGCAGACTCGCTCCTACTGAAACACAGCGTGGTGGTTTTGCAAGTCCAGCATTTTCTCTTTGAGTCCCCTTTACTTACCTAGACCTGCACTAATACTAGCCACATGTGGCTATTTATATTTAGACTAATTAAAATTCAATAAAATTTTTAAATTCCTCAGTCACACTAGCCACGTTTCAAGTGCTCAAGAGCAACATACGACTACTGGCTGGTTACCATACTGAACATTACAGAAAGTACTTGTGGACAGTCCTGATCTAGACACTAATGCATGTTTAAAACAAACCAAACCTCCACCAGATTGCTGAACATAAAAATCCTAGAGTCAACCAGAAAATGTCAAGGATTAGTGACCCCGCACAATTATCTGAGATTGTTCACAGGCTTGGACACTTGAGGCTTCTCTTGGGTACTGTCTGTAATCTGCCCATTTCATTGTTTAGTGTTGCCCAGTGATTAAAAGAACGGACCCTGGAGTTGGATGATTGAGTCTGACTCTAAACTGTGACTCTCAGAGTTAATTACTCAACCTGTCTCATTTTTCTATATGTACAAATGAAGATAACAACAGTAACAACTTCATAGGTTTGTTTAAATACTAAATGATACAATACTTATAAACCTATTAGTACCACGCCTGGTACATGTTAAGAGCTCTATAATTGTTAGCTATTAACCATTATTATCCCGCCGAAAGGGAGGAAAAGGAAAGAATATGATGAATTTTATCCATTAAAATCTATTTAGAACTCTGGTAAACATTCTCTATGAGAGAAAATCAAAATACATGATCTTTGTAATTTTCTGCACTGTATATTTACAATTTAATGATTTCCTTTCTCACCTTTTAAAGCCTGTTCACTATTCTCACAAGTCTCTTTCACACACTGTGTGCATGGTGCTATGTGCCAAGAACTACTCAAAGCACATATGTGTAGCAGCTCACAACAGTCCCACAAGGCAAGTAACTCAATGGACCTATCCCTTTTCAGATGAGAAAACAGAGACACTGAGAGGTTAAGTAACTCATGCAAGATCCTACAGCTAGTAAGTGGCAGTGACTGGATTGGAATGCAGGCAATCTGGATCCAGAGTTCCTGCTCGCAGCCATTATGCAATATTGTCTCTATATGCTGAAAGCTCCCTTCCCAAACAAACAAAGCATTTCCAAACTAGTTATAGGTAATATTGTCAGAAACAGACACCTTATGTAATGGGTTTGGCAATGAGAGGCAAGGGGAGAATCTCCTGAGATTTGGATGTGACCATAGCAGTAATCACTGTCCTGTCTTCTAAACCCCTTGGCAAATGTGAATGGAATCAACCTCTTCTCAGAAGGGCTGGCACTGATCCCTGGGAGGTGTGGTAGAAAGCTGTGAGGGTCGTTTGGTTTTCAGTATGACTGGGGGGCACCATAGGCATGCACTCTGCAGGAGACAAGGGTGCTTACATCCTGCAATATATATCACAATCCCACACAGCTTTCAAATGTCCAACTAGCAAATTTCGGTCTAGAACCAAATTCCTTTTTACATATGGGCAGAAGCAATTCTTGTATTGTTTAGTATACTTAACATGCAGAATTTTCCAGGATTGCTATTACTAGGTACACTGAAGAAAATTAGTACTTTTTTGTCCAAAACTTTACCAAGGGGTTTTCATCATTTCAGATGATAATGTCACGCTATTTGAATCATCAACTCAGTACATTTCTATCACTCTCAATTAGAGTTGCACATTTACAGTAATTCTTCTATGAATTCTATTAGTACCTAAACATTCATATATGGTAACATACACTATTTTATGATAACTTTCCATTTATTGCTCCTTTATATATCATTAGGGCATTATGCTGGCATTTTGAAATTCTGTGCAGAAGTAGCTATGTTAGCTAATATTTTTTTTCCTTCAGGATAGTAAGTGTGTGTGTGTGTTTCAAAACACATGTTTATAAAAAGGGGACATTGTTCTGTGAAACAAGCTGGTGGTACACAGAATGAAGTCATGTGATACCCACCTTGCTGTTTCCTATCAATATTTTACTATCCTCAGAGCTCCATAACCCCAACACCAGCTTTCTGACTGCCCAGGATAAACAAAGGAAAAACAAAACTTGTAAGTTCTCCAGAGTCCCGGCCCCTCCCTATGCTAATCCCTACCCTGAAGCAAGTCTGAAGAATAGAAACTACTATCCCTCCTTTCTTTTATCACTGCCCTCCTGGCTGAGTCAACTTGGTTTGAATTTACCATTCTCAGCACATCCCCAAGAAGCTAAAGAAAGGCCCATGATGATCTCAGATTGATCACCATCAGATCATCACAAACTATCAGCATCTTTAGCCACCCAGTGAATAAGAATGACTTTCACAATCCCTTGGGTAGTTCCTACAGCACTCTCCCAGCCTGAATATAGTTTACTAATGTTGCTGATATTTCCATCACCAAATCAAAGACAGAACACAGGGCTCCGATTTCACTTCCCTGACCTACCAGGAATCTCTTTAGTTTCTTACCTCACAGCTTCTAATGAAAACAAAACAACTGCATTGCCCATTCTTTTATTTTCTATTTATTCTTTAGATATAAAACCTTAAAGCTCTCTAATACTTGATCTCTTCTCAATGTCTTCTACTTGTTTCCTATAATTCAGCCAAAAAATAGGGCAGGCATTAAAAAAAGATCCCAATAAAACTAAATAAAACATACTGAATGACAACTACTTACCATGTATTATAAAAGAAAACTTGCTGGGTTTTTTGGAAAAGGGGTGGAGAATTAAAAGGTTTTCTGAATTTGCAGCATTCCTAAAGAGAACTAGAAAGGAAGAAGAGAATGACATAGTGTGCAGTTTTACAGTTTTGCTATGTACCAGACCTTCCCAATTATTTGATAAGGAAGGTTACTGAAAATTTTTTTTTTTTTGCGGTATGCGGGCCTCTCACTGTTGTGGCCTCTCCCGTTGCGGAGCACAGGCTCCGGACGCACAGGCTCAGCGGCCATGGCTCACGGGCCCAGCCACTCCGCGGCACGCGGGATCCTCCCAGACTGAGGCTCGAACCGGTGTCCCCTACATCGGCAGGCGGGCTCCCAACCACTGCGCCACCAGGGAAGCCCCCGAAAATTTTTAGGTTGAAGAAATTAACACAGAGAGGTTAAACAGTTTGCTCAAGGTCAAGGTCGTGTATAAAAACACCTCCACGCCGACCCCCACCTCAGTGCTATGATTATAAACCCTGTTTGTCTAATTCCATTATACCTTGCTGCCTCTTCACAATAATCTTTAAACTAGTGCTAACAACATACCAGGAACTGTGCTATATTTTTTGTTTAATCTTTATAATAATCCTAAGAGAGAGGTATCAAATTTAGCCCCATTTTGCAAATGAGAAAACTGAGGCTAGAGAAAATAAGTTACATTGCCCAAAATCACATAGTAAATAGTGCAGCTTATATTCAAACCCAGGCAGTCAGACTCCAGAACCCATGCCCTTAATCATTAGACTATACTCGCTGCCAAGACTAAAATTCACTAAGCAAAAACTGAGTAAAGAGCTAATTTTCACCAGTAAAGATTACTAATGGAATTACAACAATTCTATTCCCAACAGGTTGGTTTATTTAACAGGAGCTACATTTATGAGGATGGATTAGCAAATCAAAATTGGATTTTTTAAAGTGCACAAATGATGAAAACTCTTAAAAATCATAACTGTTAACCTTAAGGATGAAATATCCTCTTTTGATGTGCTAATGTAAATACTGAACATAAAGTGATTAAAGAATAATTCCCTATAATTGCTGTTTATGGGTGGAAAGGGTTTGATGTTTAATGGTGCAGCACAGAAATGTCTCCCTATATCTACCCCACTGGAAATCCATTTTTCTCCTTGGACTCTAGGCCCCTCCTATCCCTGGAGCAGTCAGAAAGAAGTGGCTACAAAAAGCAAAACAGAATAGGCAGTCTCTTGAGAGAGAACACAAGGGCTAAGGTATCACACACTGTTATTTATAAGTAAGACCAACAGTGAGAAATGTGAAGGATATACTAATATATTAGAGGAAAGCAAAAGATTCTAAATAAATCATTTTAGTGGCACTTAAAGATTGTTCTTAGAAAATATGTAAGGAAAAACTAAAAACATTATCTAATAAATTAACAAAGGCCTGAAGCAAGTATCAGATATCCCAAAGAGAACCATTCTCTTCTTCATACAGGTTAAGGTTCAGCACAAGTTTTCGAGAAGAACTGAGAGATTTATAATGTGTTGTATCATGTAAATAGTTCTCACTGTCATCATTCTGAAGGTTTTTATGTATATATTTTATCTGTATAATATACATGTAGACAGGATACATACATATATTTTTTCACATATATTCATACATATATGTTCACAGATATATACACATATGTAAATGGAAATATATGTCTGAATCAGGTAAGCCTAAATATTGGAGTCAGATTTCTGAATCTACATTGGGCAAATCCTGGTGAGCAGCACAGCATTCGCAACAAAATGCTGTCTTAATTTACGGCTGACTACTTAGGTTTAAGTATATTTCATATGACTAATGAGGATAATATCCAAAAGAGGATAATAAAACAAATAAACACTTGGAACTGTTAACACAGATATAGTCTCAGTAATTTTTAGCCAAAACCCCCCAGGCTAATTTGCGATCTTTTCTTCTCTAAACTCAGATAGGATTTATTGCCCCTAGGCTTAGGATTCCAAAGCTGGGAGAAGTGAGACCTGTCTTATAAAAATAGGGATATTTCAGAACCTGGAGAAAGAAAATCGGAAAGTTTATCAAATTCCCACCAAGTATGGCTGACTGTCTTCCCAATTAACCGTTTTTGCTCTTCTCCATGACTGCTTCTCCCCCCTAAACTATGCTAAAATTTTAGTGGGCACTACCTTTCCTGTTAATATTTTCATTTTAATATGCTTTCTGAAGACTTATTATCTTGAAAGCTTTCTGTTGGTGGGAATTTGATATATCAGAGCAAACCAATGTATCAGATATCTAG
Organism: Mesoplodon densirostris; assembly: GCF_025265405.1. Classification (NCBI taxonomy): domain Eukaryota; kingdom Metazoa; phylum Chordata; class Mammalia; order Artiodactyla; family Ziphiidae; genus Mesoplodon; species Mesoplodon densirostris. The sequence continues at coordinate 125,229,545 of NC_082662.1, read as the reverse complement.
GGGCAGCTGAATCTTTTAGCTCCTTGGGAAATCATGCCAAGTATGTGAGTATCTTCTCTGCCCATTCATAAGACCAGGTCTGGACAGGATCACAGATTCTTGGAAATAAAACTATAGTTCTGGACTTCCCTGGTGGCGCAGTGGTTAAGAATCCGCCTGCCAATGCAGCGGACACGGGATGAAGCCCTGGTCCGGGAAGATCCTACGTGTTGCAGAGCAACTAAGCCCATGCGCCACAACTACTGAGCCCACGTGCCACAACTACTGAAGCCCGTGCACCTAGAGCCTGTGCTGCACAAGAGAAGCCACACCGTAATGAGAAGCCCGCACACGAAGAATAGCCCCCGCTCGCTGCAACTAGAGAAAGCCCGCACACAGTAAAGAAGACCAGTGCAGCCAAAAGTAATTAATTAAAAAAAAAGATTATTATTATAATAATTTTTTTAAAACTATAGTTCTTCATGCATCCTTTCCAACCTGTTAAAGTGAATTATTTATGAATGAACCTTAGATGATGGTGATTCCAAATTGACTACAGTCTGAATTATCACTGACTGCAGTGCACTGTAGGAAGTAGGTGCTCAATACATGTTTACTGCATGGCTATGAGGTCACTGTGCCTCTACTGGTTCTCTTTACTTCTAGCCCCAAACTGTAGGAGCAGTCTCATGCATTCTAGAATCAACTTATGTTTGTTGTACTCTCTGAGAAACTTCTTCAACTTTATCTTCTAACCTTTTTATTTAGCTGCTCATATTAGTTTCTTATTGCTCTTAAAACAAATACCATAACTGTATTCTTACAGCACTGTATATTTATTATTTTACAGTTTGGGAGGTCAGAAGTAGCTCTCATTGGGGTAAAATCAGTTGTCAGTAGGCAGCGTTCATTCTGGAAGCACTAGAGGAGAATCTACTTCCTTGCCCTTTAAGCTTTTTTGGCTTGTAGCCCCTTCCTCAATCTTGAAAGGTAACAGTGTAGTATTATCTTCAAATCTCTGACCTTGATCTTCTGCCTCCCTATTCTATCCTTAAAGGACTCTTGTCATAAAACTGGGCACACCAGGATGATAGAGGAATAATCTCCTTATTTTAAGGTCAGATGATTAGCAATCTTAATTCCCTCCACATTCTTCATTACCTTTTGCCATGTAAGGTAACATATTCATAGGTTCCAGAATTAGGACACAGACGTCTTTAGGAGGCTATTATTTTGCCCACTACAGTTCATTTCTGCACTTGTGATTTAATTTCCAGGAATATTTGTTTGCTGAGTTTTTTTAAAAAACAGGGTTATGGTAAATTTTCCCTAAGGATAACACAACAGGTTTTTGTTGCTTCATTTTGTTTTCTTCCTCTTGCATTGTTTCTTTTCCAGAAGGCTCCTTTTTTTTTTTTTAAGTTTGTTTTCTCTCTGTCTTTCATATTAACATGTTTCTCAAAAGCCTCATGATCTTTGACTATCTCCTCTATGGTAGAGTTTTTTTTTTTTTTTTTTCTTTTTCTTTTGGGCTCAGTTGGGCCTTCGTTGCTGGGCACGGGCTTTCTCTAGTTGTGGCGAGCAGGGGCTCTAGGTGCGAAGGCTTCAGTAGTTGTGGCGCATGGGCTCAGTAGTTGTGGCACACGGGCTTAGTTGCTCCACGGCATGTGGGATCTTCCCAGACCAGGGCTCAAACCCGTGTCCCCTGCATTGGCAGTCGGATTCTTGGCCACTGTGCCACCAGGGAAGTCCCTATGGTAGAGTATTAAAAGCTATTTTGAAGCTGAGTGAGCAAGAGCAGACTGTTGAGTAGAAGGCTCCATTACAGAGCAGTGCTGTCCAGTAGAAATTCATAATTTTAAGCTTTCTGGTAGCAACACATTAAAAAGAAATAGCTTAAATTAATTTTAATAGGATGTTTTATTTAACCTAGTATATCAAGAATATTATTTCAACATGTAATCAGTATAACAATTATTGAGATGTTTTACATTTTTTTCTTATTAAGCTTTTAAAATATAGAGTACATTTTACTATCTCAATTCAGACCATCTACATTTCAATGCTCTGTAGCCACATGTTGCCCAGTGGCTACCATATTGCATAACAGAGGCCTTGAATGATTTGGGGCAAAGCCTGATTATTGGATCTAGGGCTGGTCAAAATTCCCCAGAAAAATAGAAAAGTGTCCTCCCATATCCTGCTGTGGGAGTATAAGCCTACCTGCCATTGCTCTGGGATTCAAGTGTGCAAAGGATGGGAACCCAGTACCGACTTTCACTTACCCACCCTGTGTTCAGCATGGCACCTCACCCTCAGCTATGCCTGATGTACCCCCCACCAGAGGCAGTTCCCAGGCTACACAACATGAGGAAGAGCTTGGGGGGGTCCAATTTATTCTTTGTTATTCTTTCAACAGATCTTTAGCGTATTTCAAGATTATTTCATAGGTTCAGGATGCTAGCAAACACTCACTTTCTGTAGTCTGTTTACACTTCAACATTTGTTTTCCATCTAAGTGAGCCTCTGGCTTCTTAAGTCAGCTTCTAATATTGTTGGGGTTTTTTTCTCCTATTTTTTACATTGTAGTCTGTTTATGCCAATTCTCCACCCCTCCCCCTTAAATATCTTTTCTTTGTTATTTTAGTTGGATTTTAAGAGGAAGCTAAAGTAAATGCCGGTATTCACTTAGCCATTTTTAACTGTTCCACCCCCTTTTCACTGCAGTGTCCAATGTCTCTCTTGGTGGCCGTCTGGCCTGCTGATTCTGACTGTGGCCACCAGAACTCTGTGATTAACCTTCCCTCAGCCCGGGTACTCGACCCTTATTGACTCACTCACTGAGTCCCTTTCCTGTTCCGAGCACTGAGAATACAGGGATGGACATGCCCCCTGGCCTCTCAGTCCAGCAGAGGAAGATTTACAAAGGGATGAGCAGTTGTGTGTGCTTGCAGAGCACAGAGGAAACAGCTGTCCAGCTTCCCAAGGCAAGCTGCCTTTCTCCACTGCACATCTGGTCTTGTTTTCTTAGCACCACTCGTCTCATTTTCTTTGTATTCCCTCTTTTCATTCTTTGAAGACTTTAAATTTGCAAACTTTTATTTCAGTCTCCTACTCCAGGTCAGCCAGCTCCTTTCCAAACCCCCAGTGTCTCACAAGCTGATCACTTTTAGATTCCTCTGTCTGCCTGAGCCACTTCACAGGTCTCTGACATCATGCACAGCCTGGAGGCATGCCAGGCAAGGCTTACTCACAGGCAGAGAGTAAGCCCTGAGCCAGTGGTGTGACCTGCTTCACTGTGAAATCAGTTACTTTCTTCATTCAAAGACTGCAGAAAAGGTTTAAATGTCCATCCTAATAATTTATATGCTTTTTAAAATTTAAAGTATCTAACATAAAATTTTCCATTTCAACCATTTTAAGTACAATTCAATGGCCTTAATTACATTCACAATGTTGTGCAATCACCAACATTATTTCCAATTTTTTTAAATCAACCCCCCCACAAAAAAAATTCTGTAACCATTAAGCAATGAGTCTCATTTCCTCCTCCCAACCAGGCCCTGGTAACCTCTAATCTACTTTCTGTCTCATTGAATTTGCCTGTTCTACATGTTTCATATAACTGGAATCATACCATATTTGTCCTTTTGTGTCTGGCTTATTTCACTTAGTCTGATGTTTTCAAGGTTCATGCATGTAGTAAAATATAACAGAACTTCATCTATTGGTTTTTGATCTAGGCATACTAATATGGATAGTCATACTAATTTTCTCTTGAAACATTTTTATGGTTTTCAATGCAAAAATGAATTTTTTCTCCTTTTTCTTTCATAGTATATGACCTCACTAACAGCTTTTTTTTTTTTTTTTTTTTACTTTTCCCAGTGGATTCTGTTATACTTGTAAGCTTATTGATTCATGCTGATGAACAGTAATTTCTTGCAAGGTATCCTGGCATGTAGGGTTCATTTTTCATGTGATCTGCATAAAAATAGTGGTGGTGAATATTAATCAAGTAAGAATACAGATTTGAATGCTAAGCTTCAAAAAAAGCTTAATTAGAATGTACAAGACACATTAGCCATCCCTCTGCAGGAAAAGTATGTTCCATAGTTTTGTAGCTTGTTCCAACCTCCAAATTCATAGGTGTCACTGTACGAATAAGAAATTGGGGGTGGGCTTCCCTGGTGGCGCAGTGGTTGAGAGTCCGCCTGCCGATGCAGGGGACACGGGTTCGTGCCCCGGTCCGGGAAGATCCCACATGCCGCAGAGCGGCTGGGCCTGTGAGCCGTGGCCGCTGAGCCTGCGTGTCCGGAGCCTGTGCTCTGCCACGGGAGAGGCCACAGCAGTGAGAGGCCCGCGTACCGCCAAAAAAAAAAAAAAAAAAGAAATTGGGGGTGGGTGGGACAGAACTACTGTTCTCATGTGACATTCTCAAGATTGTTAACTATAACAGGTAGCATATTTTACACCAAATTAGAATTGTTTTCCCAAGGACAAAAATATGGGTTTATTCAACCAGTTAAACCAAGTTTACTTGTTGAAAACTGTATATGTCAAGGTACTGCGCTGGGTGCCACATAGGAGATATAAAGAGATCTAAGTTTTCCAGGAACATCCAGTCTAATGAACTTATCTGTGGGAAGTTTATACCCAAACACATGCAGTTCAAGACATAAATATATTTCTCACAAACATCAGAAAGTTAAACAGCAACACAGAATTAAAGAATGCATGAAGAGTGCAGTAAAAGTGACATCAAAGGATAAGTAATAATAACTAAATGAACTTTGTAGACTAGTGGTATTTAATATCTTTATTTTAAATAGTAAAACCCTTTTGTTCTCCAAATGAAATCTTAAACTTAAACCTGTTATGTTAAAAAAAAAAAGTGAGAAAAAGGCTTTTTTATTACTAGAAGCCAGACTTCCAGACCCAGCTCTGCCAACTAACTATATGACCTTAGACTATTTACCTAAATTCTAGGTCAATTCACTTATTAACAAACGGAATTAATAATGGGATTGTTGTAAGGATTAAAAATAATGGAGTATGTAAAGCATTTAAAAGCATCTGGAAGTACTAAATACATTTTTACTATTAATACAGGCATAACTCATTTTATTAAGTTTTGCTTTACTGCACTTCACAGATACTGCATTTTTTACAAGGTGAAGGTTTATGGCAACCCTGTGTTGAGCACCATTTTTCCACTCACTTCATGTTTCTTGCGTCACATTTTTGTAATTCTCACAATATTTCAAACGTTTTCATTATTATGATATTCGTTATATTGATCTGTGATCAGTGATCTTTGATGTCACTATTATAATTGGGGGTACCATGTACCTTGCCCAGATAAGAGAGTGAACTTGATAGACGCTGTACATGTTCTGACTGCTCTATCGACCAGCTGTTCCCTATCTCCCTCCCTTTCCTCAGGCCTCCCTATTCCCTGAAACACAACAATCTTGAAATTAGGCCAATTAATAACCCTACCGAGGCCTCTAAATGTTCAAGTGAAAGGAAGAGTTGAACATCTCTCACTTTAAATCAAAAGCAAGAAACGATTAAGCTTTGTGAGGAAGGCACATTGAAAGCTGACATAGGCCCAAAGCTAGGCCTCTTGTACCAAACGGTTAGCCAAGTTGTGAATGTAAAGGAAAAGTTCTGGAAGGAAATTAAAAGTGCTACTTCAGTGAACACATGAACGATAAGAAAGAGAAACAGCGTTATTCCTGATACGGAGAACGTTTTAGTGGTCTGGATAGAAGGTCAAACCACCACAACATTCCCTTAAACCTAAGTCTCATCCAGAGCAAGGCCTGAAATTTCTTCAATTCTATGAACACTAAGAAAAGTGAGAAAGCTGCAGAAGAAAAGTCTGAAGCTGGCAGAGGTTGGTTCCTGAGGTTTAAGGAAAGAAGCCGTCTCCATAACGTACAAGGTGAAGCCATAAGTGCTGTCGTAGAAGCTGCAGCAAGTTATCCAGAAAATGCAGCTAACATAATTAATGAAGTTGGCTACACTAAACAACAGATTTTCAATGTAGGTGAAACAACCCTCTATTGGAAGAAGATGCCATCTAGGTCTTTGTTAGCTAGAGAGGAGAAGTCAGTGCCTGTCTTCAAAGGACAGGATGACTCTCTTGTTAGGGGCTAATGCAGCTGGTGACTTGAAGTTGAAGCCAATGCTCATTTACCATCCCAGGGCCCTTAAGAATTATGCTAAGTCTACTCTGCCTGTGCTCTATAAATGGAACAATAAAGCCCGGATGACAGCACATCTGTTTACAACATGGTTTACTGAATATTTAAAGCACACTGTTGAGACCAACTGCTCAGAAAAAAAGATTCCTTTCAAAATATCACTGCTCACTGACAATGCATCTGGCTACCTAAGAGCTCTGATGGAGATGTACAAGGAGATTCATGCTGTTCTCATGCCTACCAACACAACATTATTTGTAGCCCATGGATCAAGGAGTAATTTCAATTTTCAAGTCTCATTATTGAAGAAATACATTTTGTTAAGGTTAGAGCTAGTGATTCCTCTGATGGATCCGGGTAAAGTAAACTGAAAACTTTCTGGAAAGGATTCACCATTCCAGATGCCATTAAGAACATTCGAAATTCATGGGAAGAGGTCAAAATATGAACACTAACAGGAGTTTGGAAGAAGTTAATTCTTCCAACACTCACAGATGACTTTGAGGGGTTCAAGACTTCAGTGGAGGATTGGTGGAAATAGCAAGAGAACTAAAATTTGTTCTGAACTGCTAACTGAATTGCTGCCATCTCATGATAAAACTTTAATGAATGAGGAGTTGTCTTACTGATGAGCAAAGAAAGTGCTTTTGTGAGATGCAATCCACTCCTGGAGAAGACTGCTGAAATAACAACAAATGATTTAGAATATTACATAAACTTAGATGATGAAGCAGCAGCAGGGTTTGAGAGGACTGACTCTAATTCGGGGAGAAGTTCTACTGTGAGTAAAATGCTATGAAGCAATACTGCATTCTATAGAGAAATCGCTCATGAAAGGAAGAGTCAATCGATGCCGCCAACTCCAATGTTGTCTCATTTTAAGAAACTGACCCAGCCACCCCAGCCTTCAGTGACCACCACCCTGATCCATCAGTAGCCATCAATATCCAGGCAAGACCCTCCACCAGCAAAGGACTCAGATGATAGTTGGCATTTTTTAGCAACAAAGTATTTTTTAATTAAGGTATGCACATTGTTTTTTTTAGATATAATGCTATTATTGCACACTTCATAGATTGCAGTATAGTGTAAACACAACTTTTACATGCACTGGGAAACCAAAAAAATTGTGACTCACTTTACTGTGATGTATTTATTTTACTGCAGTCACCTGGAATCTAACCCACAATATCTCTGAGGTATACCTGTACACGTCAAGACATGGTCTTGCAAAAGTATGATATTCCACTCTGAAATAAACTCTAAACTCCTCAAATATCCAATCTTCTTCCATTTTTACATTGTTATGTCTAATTGGCAAGGGTCAACTCTGCATCATTGACTGACAAGGAGTAATCTAAATTACTAACTATAGGAAGAAGTTTAATTTACATCAAGATTATATTCAGGGGCCTCCCTGGTGGCGCAAGTGGTTGAGAGTCCGCCTGCCGATGCAGGGGATACGGGTTCGTGCCCCGGTCTGGGAGGATCCCATATGCCGCGGAGCGGCTGGGCCCGTGAGCCATGGCCGCTGAGCCTGCGCGTCCGGAGCCTGCGCGTCCGGAGCCTGTGCTCCGCAACGGGGGAGGCCACAACAGTGAGAGGCCCGCATACCGCAAAAAAAAAAAAAAAAAAAAGATTATATTCAATATTTCACTGTGATCAAATAAACAAAACTACCAATAAGGCTAAAACAGATGTACATTTTGGTGTATCTTACGATAAAGAACAGTAAATGGCTTGACAAATCCCTTTCCTTTTTTAAAGATTCCTTTATGTATATGTGAAGACCAGTAAAAGTTATCAAAAGAATTTGAATCAAAGGATATCAAGAGATGCCCTTTATCTAAAAACACTAAACCAATAAAATGTAATAAAATGATAAAATCAAAAAGGCAACCTGCAAATCCATGAGAGAAATGGGGAAAACTACGACCTTAAAACTAAAGCTTAAAGTGATTTTATTTTACTGAAAGTCAGAGAGCCCCAGGGTCTGTATTAAAGGCAATCTTATAGGACTTAAAATACTAAATAAAAAGTACTAAAAACAACTCTAAAGAATTTAGACGTACCTGAAAATAACAGAGGATAAATAAAGGCAGTAATATAAAAAAGAGATTTTTAACTCTAAAACGGAGCTAGAGGAGGCTGCTGCTCAGGAGAGGAAAGCTGGCGCGCAAAGCCCCAATTATCAAGCGCAAAGTGAGAAAGACAACTTAACACTGCAAGAGAGGTCAATGCTCCTCCAAAGGAAAACCGGGGTGGGGTTAAAAAAAACTTCACTGGCTGCACGATTTTTCCTAGAGTCAATGTTATTGCACTACACCAATGTACTTACCTATATCAAGAAACAATGCGATTATTTAATGTTTTAAATTCAGTTAGAAGCTTTTGAGGCCCTATTATCTGTTAAGCATATTCAAATATAATATTTCATTTCAACAGAGTACAAAAGAAGTTCAGAGTAAGAAACAATCATTTAATTCTGAGCACTGGGAAAGATGTCACAAAGAAGATGGCATTTGATAGTAGATATGAAAGACAGAAAGGATTTTGACAAATAGGAATGGGTGGCAGGAAATCCTAACGGAAGGAACAAAAAGCAGCATCTAAAAAAGAAAATGGAGAATACGTATGGGATATAGAGTAGGAATGGTGATATGGAAAACTGGAGACAGGAATGAATGACATGGTGGAAGGCCTTTGATGATGGATCAAAGAATTTTAGGGCAATCAAAAACTAACAAGGGGCCTCCCTGGTGGCGCAGTGGTTGAGAGTCCGCCTGCCGATGCAGGGGACACGGGTTCGTGCCCCGATCCCGGAGGATCCCACATGCCGCGGAGCGGCTGGGCCCGCGAGCCATGGCCGCGGGGCCTGTGTGTCCGGAGCCTGTGCTCCGCAACGGGAGAGGCCACAGCAGTGAGAGGCCCGCGTACAGCAAAAAAAAAAAAAAAAAAAAAAAAAACTAACAAAAGGGATTTCCCTAGTGGTGCAGTGGTTAAGAATCTGCCTGCCAATGCAGGGGACACGGGTTCGATACCTTGTTGGGGAAGATCCCACATGCCGTGGAGCAACTAAGCCCATGCGCCACAACTACTGAGCCCGCATGCCACAACCACTGAAGCCTGTGAGCCTAGAGCCTGTGCTCCGCAACAAGAGAAGCCACTGCAATGAGAAGCCCCCGCACCACAACGAAGAGTAACCCCTGCTCGCCGCAACTCGAGAAAGCTCACGCACAGCAACGAAGACCCAATGCAGCCATAAATAAATAAATAAATAATAAATAAATTTTAAAAATAATAATAATAAAGAGGGAGTCTTATTTAAAAAAAACAAAGGTTTTCTGCAAAGGAAAATGATATAATTAATCTCCCTACTGTATATTTAACCTGATTACAATGGATTTTGGCAGGGAAAACTAGGAAGGAGACCTCATTATGAAGCTGTTTATAATGAATGAATAAATAGTCAGAAGGGACTTCAGACATTGCCTGTCCCCATTCCATCATTTATCAGGCTCTGAGAGTATAACATACTTGTGGTCAGCTACAGAATTATTAACAGAGGCTATAAGGTTTCCACACAGGAAATGATAAACACCCTCATATTTAATATTATTTTAAGGACAAAGATAGCTATTTTAATCCCCAAAATTTATATCATCACTTCCTTAATGAACTGAAGCCTGCTGTCTGTCTTTTCTTTCTTTCTTTCCACCTATATTTATTGAACCCCTATTAAGTGTCAGGTGCTATTCTAGAAGATAAAGAAAATATTTATTCCTTCCCCAGTTGGATTTAAAATTCGACAGAAGAAACAAGACAAAAAACAAATCAAGACAAAATATGTCACACAGTGATAAGCATTATGGATAAAAATAAAGTATGGTCAGAGGGAAAATAAGCGCAGAGTGGAAGGTATTACTATTATATAGAGAGTAACAAAAGAATGCTTTTCTCATAAGGTGACCTGCATGAGGTGAAAGTCTGAGTCATAAGAATATCTGAGAGAAGAGTGGACCACAAAAATGGAACAACAAATACAAAAACCCACAGCAGGTAAACACTTAGCCTGCTTGAATGAGGGAGGGAGGAAGGAGGAGGAAATGAAGTCAAAGAGTCAGAAAGTTTGAGATCATGTAGATTTTACAGGTCACTGAGAAGGTTTTACACTGAAATCACCTCAGAAACAAGGCAAACCAGAAGACAATGGAACAGCTATAAAGTAATGAAAGGCAAGAAAGGAAGGAAGGAAGGAAGGAAGGAAGGAAGGAAGGAAGCCAAGCCAGAATTCTATACCAAGCAAAAACATCATTTAAAATGAAGGCAAAATAAAAATTTCAGACAAACGCAAAGATAATTTGGTACCAGCAGACCTGAAACTTAAAAATTCTTAAGGGAGCTGAAGAAAAAGAATATCAGATGGAAATTCATATAAACACAAAGATATATTAGAAATGTTATATATGTGGCTAAAGAATAACAAACTTTTTTTCACATTTTAAAATTTTACTTGAAAGATTATTTACTGTTTAAAGCAAAAATGACAATATACTGTGGGGTTCATAATACATACAAGTAAAATTTATGATAAAATGGGAGGGGGAAATGGAAGCATACTATTGTAAGGTCCTTACATTATACGTGAAGGGTGTAATATTATTTAATAGTTGACTATGATAAGTTAGAGATAAATATTTTAAATCCCACAGCAACAACAACAAGAAGTAAAGTACAGCTAATAAACCAAAAGAAGAGATAAAATGGAATATTTAAAAATACTCAATTCAAAGGAAGGCAGAAAAAGAAAGGAAAGGAACAACAACAAAAATAGAAAATAAGTATACTTAATGAAACTTGGCAATAAAAATGACTACCAAGCAACATATTTAAGCTAGTCTGGCTTAGTGTATCTATTGGGAATAAAGGTGAAAACCAACATCTTGACTAATGGATATCAACGTCTACCGGTGGGTTTCAGAGACGATATACTGTAATATGCTCATTTTACATATTCCCTTTCAATCTGTCACATTGTGCATGGTTTTCAAAATCAAGAGATATTTTTAATTAGCCAACTAGTTTACTGATAAACATTCTCATTCAAACAAGCTTTTGGAAATACTAGGCATCATCTAATAAAATTAGCAGTTGAGGGGACTTCCCTGGTAGCGCAGTGGTTAAGAATCCGCCTGCCAATTCAGGGGACTCAGGTTCGATCCCTGGTCTGGAAGACCCCACATGCTGGGGAGCAACTAAGCCCGTGCGCCACAACTACTGAGCCTGCGCTCTAGAGCCCGTGAACCACAACTACTGAGCCCACGTGCCACAACTACTGAAGCCCATGTGCCTAGAGCCCGCACGCCTAGAACCTGTACTCCGCAACAAGAGAAGCCACCGCAATGAGAAGCCCGCACACCACAAGGAAGAGTAGCCCCCGCTCGCCCCAACTAGAGAAAGCCTGCGTGCAGCAACGGAGACCCAACGCAGCCATAAATAAATAAATAAACAAACAAACAAACAGCTAGCAGTTGAGGATTTATAAGAAGAAAAACAAGTAAAATACTGAATTAAAATAGTTATCTGCAAAATCCTGAATCTTTGATTCATAGAACCATTATGGATCTCATGCACCATATAGTTCCTTGATCAACATTCAAAGATCACATGAACATATCTTTTTGCAAAATTATGCTTTCTTTATTTCATACTGTGATAATAAGGATCAAGGAACAAATATATTACAATTCATATTGGCAGAGGCAAATTGAACCAAAAAAATTGCTTTTTAAAAATAAACAATTGTCTTGTCGATGTTAATTTATCCTATTTCATTAAATTTCATTAGCAAAAACCACAGGCACAGTGTAAAACTGGTCACAGCAAGAACAGCTCTTTCCAAGAGCCAGGCCAGACTCTCAGCAGGTCTGGACAGAGCACAGGGGAAGAGAGGCCCGGTGGTAGAGAAGCCCACCAACTCTTTGCAACAGAAAAAACGCATAACTGCTCCCTGACTCATTTATGGTCCCACTCAAGGAAGACTACAGCTCTCCAGGTACTGGAGGTATGACACTACATAGACAACAAAGCCCACAGAGTACCTCCACCTCCACAGTTTGGCTTGAAACTGTAATATCTTCTACATCTCAACAGCACAGATCTGGAATGCCACTGCAACATAAGCTGCTGGTCTACTCAGCACTCACCACTCGCTACATTCTTACAGCTTTCTACTGCTGCCACAGCTACTCTCTGCCTGAGAGTGTTCGAGGAAGATTGTCAAGGGCAGGCCAGAGTATCAGGGAGAAGCCAGCCACCAAAGCTGGGTAGGAGGTGGTGAATAAATACTCCAGCTTCTTTGCCCTCAGGTGAGAGAACTCTGAGATGAGTTTTATGCAGCTTCACAAAAGCCCCCAGTAGGACTGAGATCCAGCTGCTAACAGTGGGAGCCCATTCATATGAACACACCCTAACATTGGCTTCATTCCATTTCATCTCATTCCCCACTCCCACTCCCCCACAGGTGCTTCCTGGGATCATCTCTCAAATTAACTCCCTGCACTCAAGTCCTTGATTACAGCTGTACAGTGCTGTCATCCTGTCCTACAACAAGGCATGACCTTAGTTTTGTTCAGTTCTACCTTTAAGCCTTTCAGGAGTGCTTTGAAGTTTGCTTCATATCAGTTTTGCACCTTTTTAAAGTTTCATTCCTGAGTATTTTATCTTTTCTGTTGCTATTACAAATGGGTCTTCTCTTGCATTATATCTTCTAACTAGCTATTGTTTATGTATATGAAGGCTTTTGATTTTTTGTATGTTAATTTATATCCTACTATCCAATTGAAGTATTTTACCTTATGAGTTAGATTTTTAAAAACACTTATTAAGAAATAATTCACATATAAGTCACTCCTTTTAAATATATGATTCAATACATCTTTGTACACTTATAGAGTTGTACAGCCAAAACCACGAGCTAATTTTAGAAAGTTCCATCACCTCAAAAAGAAACCTTGTGCCCATATAGAGTCGCTCCCCATCCCCACCTCCCAGACCTAGGCAACCACTAACCTACTTTCTGTCTCTATAGATTTGCCTACTGTGAACAATTCATACAAATGGAATCATACAGTATGTGGTCTTTTGTGCCTGGTTTCTTTCACTTAACATAATGCTCTTTAGGTTCATTGTCTGAGTCAGTTTTACCATTGAGTCACTAGGGATTTCCAAATAAAATACAATATAAGGGCTAAGATGCCTCTAACTGTTTTCTCTTGTCAACTACATTGAGTTTGTTTCTGACCTTAGTGGGAATACTGCTAGTGTTTCCTGTTAAAGTAAAATGCTGATTATTTAATAGTTTAACTCTGACAGGACAAGTATATTCCTATATAGGTCACTGTCCACATGTGTGTTAACTAGAAGCCACTGTTTCTTTGCCTACAATAGGATAATATGTGTGCCCTATCTACGTCTCAGAAATCCTAAAAAGAAGATAGATACGAAATGTTTTGTAAACAACTGAACTTTCTATACATCTAAAAACCTGTGTTAGATTAGCCATTAAAAATAATTAGAGGGCTTCCCTGGTGGCGCAGTGGTTAAGAATCCATCTGCCAATGCAGGGGACATGGGTTCGAGCCCTGGTCCGGGAAGATCCCACATGCCGCAGAACAACTAAGCCCGTGCGCCCCAATTACTGAGGCTGCGTTTTAGAGCCCACGAGCCACAACTACTGAAGACCGTGCGCCTAGAGCCCAAGCTTGGCAACAACAGAAGCCACCACAATGAGAAGCCCGCGCACCACAACGAAGAGTAGCCCTCACTCTCCGCAACTAGAGAAAAACCCGGGCGCAGCAACAAAGACCCAATGCAGCCAAAAATAAATAAAATAAAATAAATAAATTTATTAAGAAAATAAAATAAATTTAGAAATTACTGAGCTCCTTTGAAAGCGTATGTTTTTAGCAACTGACCAAGGAGACGGAGAAAGAGGTTAGTAGAAAAGAAACAAGGAAACCAGATCCTTCAGCCTTGCAACTGTGTATAAGAAGGAGGGAAGCTAATGTCACATTGAGATACTTCGGGTTTTCTGTCTGCCTCACAATGGTACAGTCTCTTTTCCTTGTATTCTTCTGTAAACCAAAGAACAAAGTAATAGATAACTTGTAATCATGATAGGTATTTTCCCCAAAACACACCTTTAGGTCAAATTTTTCTAAAACGAATTTATTTTCCCCCCCGCTATGTGGGCCTCTCACTGTTCTGGCCTCTCCCGTTGCGGAGCACAGGCTCCGGACGCGCAGGCTCAGCGGCCATGGCTCACGGGCCCAGCCGCTCCGCGGCATGTGGGATCTTCCCGGACCGGGGCACACAAACCCATGTCCCCTGCATTGGCAGGCGGACTCTCAACCACTCCACCACCAGGGAAGCCCGAAATATTTTTTTTAAATAAATTTATTTATTTTATTTATTTTTGGCTGTGTTGGGTCTTTGTTGCTGCGCACAGGCTTTCTCTTGTTGTGGAGAGCGGGGGCTACTCTTCGTTGTGGTGCGTGGGCTTCTCATTGCAGTGGCTTCTCTTGTTGTGGAACATGGGCTCTAGGCGCGCGGGCTTCAGTAGTTGCAGCATGCAGGCTCAGTAGTTGTGGCTCACGGGCTCTAGAGCACAGGTTCAGCAGTTGTGACACACAGGCTCAGTAGCTGTGGCACACAGGCTTAGTTGCTCCGCGCCATGTGGGCTCCTCCTGGACCAGGGCTCGAACCCGTGTTCCCTGCACTGGCAGGCAGATTCTCAACCATTGCACCACCAGGGAAGCCCTAAAATGAATTTTTTTAATGCCATAGGGAAGCTTGCTTTTTAAAGGAATGTTTTCAAAAGTAAGTCAATCATGTTGTACAGCTAAAAGTAATATGTTATATGTCAATTATATCTCAATAACACTTGGGGGAAAAAGTCAGTCAATACCCATGTCATTAGACAGTGTGACATATGAGATGTAAGTGAATGTTTACCAAGGGTTACATTTAGTCCCTATGATGGGTTGGACATTATTACAACCAAATGTAGTTTTAAAAGGGGGAAAAAAAAAGTAAAGGAGTCTGCATTTTCAAGAAGTTAGACTTTAGAGATGTATCTGAAAGGTTAAAAGATTCTTAAATCTTTAACTTATTATATGGGGATTCCAAGAACAAACATGGAGATGGGTATATCAACATGACACAGGAAGTAACTGAAAATATTTGCTTTTCTCTTCAAGGGAACTTTCAAATAAATTTAAAAAATTTTATAAGTAGGTGCTAAAGGCCGATATCATTATTAATGCTTATTTGTTAGAGAGGGAGGGAGAGCCAGTTCAGTTAGCTCTCCTAAAAATGCTAGGACTGATTTTTTTTTAGTCCTAGACAAAAGCAGTCTATAAAATCATAATTCTCACATTTTTTAAGAATACCTTTAACCTATTATGTAAAGTATGTAGTGGTCAGGAAGTCAAACTACTTATTAAATATTTACCTTTAAGCTAAATTCAAATTACTCTCAGAATTCTGAACTTCACCAGTATACAGTAGGGTGTTTTTCAGTGGAAAATAACCAAAAGCATCAATCAAACTGCATGAACAAAAAAAGACAGCCCAGAGAGAGGGTAAGTTTCAGAGTTGATTAGCAATAATAACAATAATAGTAACAAAGCAAACACAATGTGCCAGGTACCCCCCTCTCCATTTTCCATGTATCATTAATCCTCTCCACAACTTTCTGAGAGTTATTATCCCCATTTTACAGATGAGGAAGTTGAGATGGAGTGAGATTGTGTTACTTTGCTTGCCCAGAGGGACACAGCTAGTAAGCGGCAGAGCTGGCCTTCAAGCCCACGCATTATAGTCCAGAGCTACACTCCTAACCGCTAATGCTCTACTGCTCTTCACACTTTCTCAGGCTGCAGCTCCTTTCTCTTCAATTCTCTTGGCTCTGCCCTTTTCCACAGATAGCCTGAAGCTCAGACTGGCTCCCCTGAGAGGTATTATGGCTGCCAGGAGCTCCTATCGCTACAGACTACCTTGTTCTCAGGCAAAAGGGGAGTCAGCAAGTATTTCTTCTCACCAAACAAAAGCTCGGAGTCTTACTTTAATTGGACACATCTAGTTGTTGTTCCCACCACAGAACCAACTACTGGAGATAAGGGGTGAGGTTGCCCTGAGTTATCTATACCAGTAGGAACCCACCATGGGCAGGAAGGTGAGGGGAGTCCCCCCTACCCAACCTGAACAACTACTGTGTAATGTGTCTGGGTTGGAAAGAAGGTTGAATAGAAACTACAATGTTCACTGCAATCAATAACACCCTTGGGTGACACAATCCCATGAATGGAAATCACTGTGTAACCACACACTATAATTTACTAAAATTCATCAAACCTAAGGGACTATGGATTGTGTGACATGCCATTATTAAATATACTACTAAAACTGGTATAACATTGCCAATTATTATTGCAAGAGGCTATAAAATTCATGAAGTGTAAAATCCATCCTAATTTCAGAGATAGTAAAATGTGGGAAAAAATGTTCATCTTAAGAGTCAAATAATATGATAAATGAAAACAGCCAGGGTTCAAAAAATCTACAGCTGCTTCCCCACATATATCTAACATGAGTCTAGTCTGACTCCACACACAGGCTGAGAAATGGAACAGGAATCACTCCTGCTGTGGCCAGAACTTATCGTGAATGGTAACTAAGAGCTGTCAAAAGTTATCACTCCTCAACCCCTCTATCAGACACCCCAACAGGCCAGGACATGCCCACCATATGCCAGGCCCAGTGTGTGGGTCCTGTGAGGGAACACGTCTTAACTCCAGCCTGATGGATATGATAGGCTGGTAGGGGAGATAAGGCAAGTACTAAATAATTATACAGAATAATTAGCAGAATGAGGTTATGTCATTAAATGGGTTTCAATAAAATACAGGAGTTCACAAAAAAGGAGAAAGAGTAACTGGATCAGGGAAAGTTTCAGGATCAAGCTGGCATCAGAACTGTCTGAGCACCTGTAAGAGACGAGGATCTGCTTAAGAGAGGGAGGTATGAAACAAGAGAAAATAACAAGGATATGGGCAGGTTCAGGACATACTGGTAGAAAAGCAAGTATTTTATTTCACTAAAGCAAAGGCACAATGGAAACTGAAGCTCGAAATATAGCTTGAAGCCAGAGCATGGTAGGCACTGAATGTTTTTAAGGATGACACGTAAGTAAGTAAGTAAGTAAGTAAGTAGGTAAGTAGGTAAGTAGGTAAGTAGGTAAGTAAGTAAGTAAGTAAGTAAGTAAGTAAGTAAGTAAATAAGTAAATAAGTAAGTAAATAAATAAATAAATAAATAAATAAATAAATAAATAAATAAATAAATAAATAAATAAAAGTGGAAAGAAAATCAGGAGAACAGGAAACCAGCACGTAAGAAAAAGAGATGTCAATACGGACAAATTTCACAGCAAGATGGAATAAGAAACACATCCCCAGGGATTTAGGCTGTTCATGACCTGGCTGAAAGCAGTTTAAGTGGAGTAGCAGGAATGGGGGTGGAGTGCACATTGGGATGTCAGAAAAGACTGCCCTTGAGCTGAGCTGAAGTTACCCAGATGAACAGGGAAAGTCATCAGGTGGAAGGAAAGGAAAATAGCATCTGCTAAGGATGAGGTGGATCCAATTCCAAGATGTTCATCCTAAACAAAAAAAAAGCTGTAAGCACACATAAAAATATTTTCAAATTTAGCAAGAATAACAACTTGTTATTTTGAGCAAAATAATCTTTTAATTACAACAGTAATTTTTTGAGAAAAAGAAACCAATCAAAAATCTGGAAAGGGAGGAACCAAGATGGCGGAGTAGAAGGACGTGCTCTCACTCCCTCTTGAGAGAACACCAGAATCACAACTAGCTGCTGGACAATCATTGACAGGAAGACACTGGAACTCACCAAAAAAGATACCCCACATCCAAAGACAAAGGAGAAGCGACAGTGAGACGGTAGGAGGGGCGCAATCACAGTAAAACCAAATTCCATAACTGGTGGGTGGGTGGGTGACTCACAGACTGGCGAACACTTACACCTTATAACACAGAAGTCCACCCACTGAAGTGAAGATTCTGAGCCCCACGTCAGGCTTCCCAACCTGGGGGTCTGGCAACGGGAGGAGGAATTCCTAGAGAATCAGCCTTTGAAGCCTAGTGGGAATTGATTGCAGGAACTGGACAGGAATGGGGAAAACAGAGACTCCACTCTGGGAGGGCACACACAAAGTAGTGTGTGCATCGGGACCCAGGGGAAGGAGCAGTGACCCCAGGGGAGACTGAACCAGACCTACCTGCTAGTGTTGGAGGGTCTTCTGCAGAGGCAGGGGGTGGCTCTGTTTCACCGTAGGGACAAGGACACGGGCAGCAGAAGTTCTGGGAAGGACTCCATGGTGTAAGCCCTCCCACTCTGCCATTAGTCCCACCAAAGAGCCCAGGTAGGCTCCAGTGTTGGGTTGCCTCAGGCCAAACAACAAACAGGGAGGGAAACCAGCCTCACCCATCAGCAGTCAAGAGGATTAGTTTTACTGAGCTCTGCCCACCAGAGCAACAGTCAGCTCTACCCACCACCAGTCCCTCCCATCAAGCCTCTTAGATAGCCTCATCCACCAGAGGGCAGACAGCAGAAGCAAGAAGAACTATAATCCTGCAGCCTGTGGAACAAAAACCACATTCACAGAAAGACAGACAAGATGAAAAGGCAGAGGGCTATGTACCAGATGAAGGAACAAGAGAAAACCCCAGTAAAACAACTAAATGAAGTGGAGATAGGCAACCTTCCAGAAAAAGAATTCAGAATAATGATAGTGAAGATGATCCAGAACCTTGGAAAAAGAATGGAGGCGAAGATCGAGAAGATACAAGAAATGTTTAACAAAGACCTAGAAGAATTAAAGAACAAACAGAGATGAACAATACAATAACTGAAATGAAAACTACACTAGAAGGAATCAAGAGCAGAATAACTGAGGCAGAAGAACGGATAAGTGACCTGTAAGAGAGAATGGTGGAATTCACTGCTGCAGAAGAGAATAAAGAAAAAAAAAATGAAAAGAAATGAAGACAGCCTAAGAGACCTCTGGGACAACATTAAACGCAACAACATTCACATTATAGGGATCCCAGAAGAAGAGAGAGAGAAAGGACCAGAGAAAATATCTGAAGAGATTATTGAAAACCTCCTTAACATGGGAAAGGAAATAGCCATCCAAGTCCAGGAAACGCAGCAAGTCCCATACAGGATAAACCCAAGGAGAAACACGCCGAGACACATAATAATCAAATTGACAAAATTTAAAGACAAAGAAAAATTACTGAAAGCAGCAAGGGAAAAATGAAAAATAACATACAAGGGAACTCCCATAAGGTTAACAGTTGATTTCTCAGCAGAAACTCTACAAGCCAGAAGGGAGTGACATGGTATACTTAAAGGGATGAAAGAGAAAAACCTACAACCAAGATTAGTCTGCCCAGCAAGGATCTCATTCAGATTTAATGGACAAATCAAAAGCTTTACAGACAAGCAAAGGCTAAGAGAATTCAGCACCACAAAACCAGCTTAACAACAAATGCTAAAGAAACTTCTCTAGGCAGGAAACACAAGAGAAGGAAAAGACCTACAATAACAAATTAAAACAATTAAGAAAATAGTCATAGGAACATACATATCAATAATTACCTTAAACGTGAATGGATTAAATGCTCCAACCAAAAGACACAGGCTTGCTGAATGCATACAAAAACAAGACCCACAAATATTCTGTCTACAAGAGGCCCACTTCAGACCTAGGGACACATACAGACTGAAAGTGAGGGGATGGAAAAAGATATTCCATGCAAATGGAAATCAAAAGAAAGCTGGAGTAGCTATATGCATAGCAGATAAAATAGACTTTAAAATAAAGAATGTTACAAGAGACAAGGAAGGACACTACATAATGATCAAGGGATCAATTAAAGAAGAAGATATAGCAATTATAAATATATATGCACCCAACATAGGAGCATATCAATACACAAGACAACTGCTAACAGCTGTAAAAGAGGAAATCGACAGTAACACAATAATAGTGGGGGATTTTAACAACTCACTTACACCAATGGACAGATCATCCAAAATTAAAATAAATAAGGAAACAGAAGCTTTAAATGACACAATAGACCAGATAGATTTAATTAATATTTATAGGACATTCCATCCGAAAACAGCAGATTACACTTTCTTCTCAAGTGTGCATGGAACATTCTCCAGGATAGACCAATCTTGGGTCATAAATTGAGCCTCAGTAAATTTAAGAAAATTGATATCATATCAAGCATCTTTTCTGACCACAACGCTATGAGATTAGAAATTAATTACAAGGAAAAAAGCATAAAACACACAAACACACGGAGGCTAAATAATACGTTACTAAATAACCAAGAGATCACTGAAGAAATCAAAGGGGAAATCAAAAAATACCTAGAGACAAGTGACAATGAAAACACAATGATCCAAAACCTATGGGATGCAGCAAGAGCAGTTCTAAGAGGGAAGTTTATAGCTATACAAGCCTACCTCAAGAAACAAGAACAATCTCAAATAAACAATCGAACCTTACATGTAAAGGAACTAGAGAAAGAAGAACAAACAAAACCCAAAGTTAGTAGAAGGAAAGAAATCATAAAAATCAGAGGAGAAATAAATGAAATACAAACGAAAACAATAGCAAAGATCAATAAAACTAAAAGCTGGTTCTTTGAGAAGATAAACAAAATTAATAAACCATTAGCCAGACTCATCAAGAAAAAGAGGGAGAGGACTCAAATCAATAAAATTAGAAATGAAAAAGGAGAAGTTACAACAGACACTGCAGAAATACAAAGCATCCTAAGAGACTACTACAAGCAACTCTATGCCAAAAAAATGGACAACCTGGAAGCAATGGACAAATTCTTAGAAAGGTATAAGCTTCCAAGACTGAACCAGGAAGAAATAGAAAATATGACCAGACCAATCACAAGTAATGAAATTGAAACTGATAAAAAATCTTCCAACAAACAAAAGCCCAGGACCAGATGGCTTCACAGGTGAATTCTATCAAATAATTAGAGAAGAGCTATCACCCATCCTTGTCAAACTCTTCCAAAAAATTGCAGAGGAAGGAACACTCCCAAACTCATTCTATGAGGCCACCATCACCCTGGTACCAAAACCAGACAAAGATACTACAAAAGAAGAATATTACAGACCAATATCACTGATGAATATAGATGCAAAAATCCTCAAAAAAATACTAGCAAACAGAATCCAACAACACATTAAAAGGATCATACACCATGATCAAGTGGGATTTATCCCCGGGATGCAAGGATTCTTCAATATATGCAAATCAATCAATGGATACACCATATTAAGAAATTGAAGAAGAAAAACCATATGATCATCTCCATAGATGCAGAAGAAGCTTTTGACAAAATTCAACACCCATTTATGATAAAAACTCTCCAGAAAGTGGGCATAGAGGGAAATTACCTCAACATAATAAAGACCATATAAGACAAACCCACAGCAAACATCATTCTCAATGGTGAAAAACTGAAGGCATTTCCTCTAAGATCGGGAACAGGACAAGGATGTCCACTCCTACCACTATTATTCAACATAGTTTTGGAAGTCCCAGCCACGGCAATCAGAGAAGAAAAAGAAATAAAAGGAATACAAATTGGAAAAGAAGAAGTAAAACTGTCACTGTTTGCAGATGACATGATACTATACATAGAGAATCCTAAAGATGCCACCAGAAAACTACTAGAGCTAATCAATGAATTTGGTAAAGTAGCAGGAAACAAAATTAATGCACAGAAATCTCTTGCATTCCTAAACACTAATGATGAAAAATCTGAACGAGAAATTATGGAAACACTCCCATTTACCATTGCAACAAAAAGAATAAAATACCTAAGAATAAACCTACCTAGGGAGACAAAAGACCTGTATGCAGAAAACTGTAAGACACTGATGAAAGAAATTAAAGATGATACCAACAGATGGAGAGATTTACCATGTCCTTGGATTGGAAGAATCAATATTGTGAAAATGACTATACTACCCAAAGCAATCTACCGATTCAATGCAATCCCTATCAAATTACCAATGGGCATTTTTTCAGAACTAGAACAAATCATCTTAAAATTTGTATGGAGACACAAAAGACCCCACATAACCAAAGCAGTCTTGAGGGGTAAAAACGGAGCTGGAGGAATCAGACTCCCTGACTTCAGACTATACTATAAAGCTACAGTAATCAAGACAATATGGCACTGGCACAAAAACAGAAACATAGATCAATGGAACAAGAGAGAAAGCCCAGAGGTAAACCCACGCACTTATGGTCAACTAATCTATGACAAAGGAGGCCAAGATATACTATGGAGAAAAGACAGTCTCTTCAATAAGTGGTGCTGGGAAAACTGGACAGCTACAAGTAAAAGAATGAAATTAGAACAACTCCCTAACACCATACACAAAAATAAACTCAAAATGGATTCAAGACCTAAAGGTAAGAACGAACACTATAAAACTCTTAGAGGAAAACACAGGAAGAACACTCTTTCACATAATTTACATCAAGATCTTTTTTGATCCACCTCCTAGAGTAATGGAAATAAAAACAAAAATAAACAAATGGGACCTAATGAAACTTAAAAGCTTTTGCACAGCAAAGTAAACCATAAACAAGACAAAAAGACAACCCTCAGAATGGGAGAAAATATTTGCAAACGAATCAACAGACAAAGGATTAATCTCCAAAATATATAAACAGCGCATGCAGCTCAATGTTAAAGAAACAAACAACCCAATCAAAAAATGGGCAGAAGACCTAAATAGACATTTCTGCAAAGAAGACATACAGATGACCAGAAAGCACATGAAAAGCTGCTCAACATCACTAATTATTAGAGAAATGCAAATCAAAACTACAATGAGCAGAACACTCTATGACATAAATCACAGCAAGATCCTTTTGGACCCACCTCCTAGAGAAATGGAAATAAAAACAAGAATAAACAAATGGAACCTAATGTAACTTCAGAGCTTTTGCACAGCAAAGGAAACCATAAACAAGAACAAAAGACAACCCTCAGAATGGGAGAAAATATTTGCAAATGAAGCAACTGACAAAGGATTAATCTCCAAAATGTATAAGCAGCTCATGCAGCTCAATAACAAAAAAAAACAAACAACCCAATCCAAAAATGGGCAGAAGACCTAAATAGACATTTCTGCAAAGAAGACATACAGATTGACAACAAACACATGAAAGAATGCTCAACATCATTAATCATTAGAGAAATGCAAATCAAAACTACAATGAGATATCATCTCACACCAGTCAGAATGGCCATCATCAAAAAATCTAGAAACAATAAATGCTGGAGAGGGTGTGGAGAAAAGGGAACACTCTTGCACTGTTCGTGAGAATGTGAATTGGTACAACCTCTATGGAGAACAGTATGAAGGTTCCTTAAAAAACTACAAATAGAACTACCATATGACCCAACAATCCCACTACTGGGCATATACCCTGAGAAAACCATAATTCAAAAAGAGACATGTACCAAAATGTTCATTGCAGCTCTATTCACAATAGCCCCGAGATGGAAACAACCTAAGTGTCCATCATCGGATGAATGGATAAAGAAGATGTGGCACATATATACAATGGAATATTACTCAGCCATAAAAAGAAACGAAACTGAGCTATTTGTAATGAGGTGGATAGACCTAGAGTCTGTCATACAGAGTGAAGTAAGTCAGAAAGAGAAAGAGAAATACTGTATGCTGACACATATACATGGAATTTAAGAAAAAAAATGTCATGAAGAACATAGGGGCAAGACAGGAATAAAGACACAGACCTACTAGAGAATGGACTTGAGGATATGGGGAGGGGGAAGGGTAAGCTGTGACAAAGTGAAAGAGAGGCATGGACATATATACAGTACCAAACGTAAAATAGATAGCTAGTGGGAAGCAGCCGCATAGCACAGGGAGATGAGCTCGGTGCTTTGTGACCACCTGGAGGGGTGGGATAGGGAGTGTGGGAGGGAGGGAGTCACAAGAGGGAAGGGATATGGGAACAGATGTATATGTATGACTGATTCACTTTGTTATAAAGCAGAAACTAATTTAAAAAAAAAAACTACAATGAGGTATCACCTCACACCAGTTAGCATACGCATCATCAGAAAATCTACAAACAACAAATGCTGGAGAGGGTGTGGAGAAAAGGGAACCCTCTTGCACTGTTGGTGGGAATGTAAATTGATACAGCCACTATGGAGAACAGTATGGAGGTTCCTTAAAAAACTAAAAATAGAACTACCATATAACCCAGCAATCCCACTATTGGGCATATACCCAGAGAAAACCATAATTCAAAAAGACACATGCATCCCAATGTTCACTGCAGCACTATTTACAATAGCAGGTCATGGAAACAACCTAAATGCCCATCAATAGACAATGGATAAAGAAGTTGTGGTACATATATACAATGGAATATTACTCAGCCATAAAAAGGAACAAAATTGAGTCATTTGTTGAGATATCGATGTATCCAGAGACTGTCATACAGTGTGAAGTCAGAAAGAGAAAAACAAATATCATATATTAACGCATGTATGTGGAACCTAGAAAAATGGTACAGATGAACCGGTTTGCAGGGCAGAAGTTGAGACACAGATGTAGAGAACAAACATATGGACACCAAGGGGGGAAAACCGTGGTGGGGTGGGGGGGGTGGTGTGCTGAATTGGGCGCTTGGGATTGACATGTATACACTGATGTGTATAAAATTGATGACTAATAAGAACCTGCAGTATAGAAAAACAAACAAACAAAACAAACAACTAATACTAAACTTTCTTTGGGTTATTTGTATGGAAATATGTTAATATAAATGTTTCAGGCATTACATGAAATTTCTAAAAATCTTATATGTTCTGGTATAATGTTATAAGTCATAACTCTAGTTATTACTTTAAAATGTATATCTCAGAAATAACTAAAAAAATAAAATAAAAAAATCTGGCAAATACACTGCTCAGCAAAATTTGATGAAAAGGTATGTAAATGAGGAAGTCACACTTTTTGTATGACCAATTTCTAAAAGTAGCAAATTTATGTATATCTGCTGTATAAAATACTTTCCAATTCTGCCACAATCTGTTCAAGCTCAATCTAGGCAACGAAACTTCAATCTTAATCTTCATTTTTACTCAATTCTTCTTTTCTTAAGAAGGAGCCATTAAAAAAAAACTCAATTTTACCTTTACCTTTTTGAAATTTAGAAAAATCAGTCAGTTCCTAAAACGCCATATTTCTGGCTACACTGCAGGAGAAGAAAATGTAGATAGCACAATATATATGTAGGTTTTTGACCTCACTGTGTGACTACAGATGCAATACAAGAGTAGTAATGAAAAATTTACGTCAAACTCAGACTGGACTGTAAGTGTGAAAGTACTATATCCACTAGCATTTGCTCCAAGGAAACTATCAGAGCCATTTATTATCAACTGCATGTACATAGCAGAACTATCAGTTATGTGATGTCCTATAAAAAGATAGACACAATTATTAATTACATCCATTCCTTCAATTACTCTGGAGAGTGACTACATATTTAACTTGGCTATCTTTAAAAAATAAGTTGCTTTAATGAAAGTATTTCAGATAGCTATGCCACCATACATCAATTAGAAAGTTAATCATTCTCCTTGTTCTCACAAAGAGATTTTAAAGGTGGGGAGGTGGTAGTATTCAGTGCTTTTTAAAAAGTTAATTAGAGGGCACCCAGTAAGAGAGAGATCATCCAGGAAATAAAGTTTATCAAAAACTCAAAATCTGCAATCTGCATAGCGTCAAGAAATAGCAAGAGATTCTCTTTAATGCATTTACTCATGTTCACTTCAGAAGAAAACTTTCACTTCACTGTGTCAGGTTTAGTTTTCAATATGCTGTGAGACTTCACTATGTAGTAAGTGACTACTCTAGCATTTTTCTTAGAACATTTCTAAGAGACAAAAGGTAAACAAAGTCATAATCTATGACTAACAAAGCTCAAAATTAGCTCAAATACATTACAAATTAAACTATAAATACGAACATTTTCATATAATAGAATCTAAGATATTACCAATCAGCAAGTAAATCATGTGGTACAACTGCAGCACACATTTCCCTCATCCTAGATTCATTAATAATAAAGTAACTTACTTCTATAGATGAGTACTCCATCTTAAAATGTAAACTCATTTTGATTTTTTGTAGGCAAATGTGTCATCACTAGCATTTAGTGTTAGAGATGACTTTCAAAACATACACACAACCTTATCTTCCACAGATGTATCGGCCTTCCTGTACATTACTTTATACATATTTTATGCCATTCCTCCACTACCTTCCATAATCCCGTTAGTAATCCCACACACTTCTCTCAGGACAATTCAGCCCACACAATAAAATGGTATTGTGCCCCAGCTATATTTCACAATCTCATTCAACTAAATAAGATCAAATAAATTAAGGCATATGAAAGTGGATTTTGCACAGTCTACGACATAGAAGACGTTTAATAAACACATGTAATCTGAATTCAGCACAATCCCTCTGACACCAAATCATTAAGAAATAGAAGGTTCACAATTAACATCAAATAGACTAACGTCACAGTGACAATATAAGGGCAAATGGAACACATCACGAATGGAAAGTGGAAAGAAGTAAAAGAATTTGACGTAACCGCAGATGAGACACAGGAATAATGTATAAGATTCCCAGATCTATCATCCTTCAGCTATATTCCGTGCTCATTCCACTGAAGGAAAAAGAAAAGAGCACTCATTTGCTTGGTCTTGGCTACTTAATTGACAGCAGACTATTTCCTAAATCATATTCCTACCCTGAAGGCAGCCTTCTATTTTACAATGATCCTGCTGTATGCCTTCACAGTCATCATTACAAAACATTCCACAGTCCTTTTTCTTTTTTGACAACTTTTCACCATTTGAGTTATCATAATCACTCCCCCCAATCATTTACTCATATGATAAGAAATAAATCAAGTATCAAGATAAATTGATACTTCATTTTTGACCCAAAACATGATTCTTTATCTGGGGTCAACAAATAAGCTTTGGTGAGATCAGCTTATCGGAAATTACTGCAAAACATGTATGCATACTTTTTTTTTTTTTTTTTTTTTTTGGCCCCGCCACGCAGCTCGCGGGATCTCAGTTCCCGGAGCAGGGACTGACCCTGAACCACAGCAGTGAAAGTTCAGAATGTTAACCACTAGGCCACTAGGGAATTCCCTATACATACCTTTTTCTACAAAGAGGTTTCATAAGTTATTTTCTTATTGCATGAATAACACCACAGAATAAACAAAACAAAGCAGCAGACTTTTAAGTGAAGGTATTTTATTTATACTCCGAAGTTTCTTTGGTAAGCGTAGTCTGTTAAGCAAAAGGCATTCTAAGAAACTGCAGTACTAGACAACGTACAACCAGCACAAGACCTACCACTCTTCTCTGAGTTAGGAAAGCCATTAGTGGGTGTAAGAAAAGTAACAGTGTTGAGGTGTTGCGATTCTAAACAGGAGAAGAATTCCAAACAGAAGGCATGAAGAGACTGGAGAAATAAAACCACATTGAATAGGATGTCCCACATGACAGTGCAATTTCCTCTACTACAGCGTTTCCTACATTCTCCAAATAACTGCAAGTTATCAAGGGGACAGACCTACCTTAAAAGTCTTTGTACCATGGGTACCAGCTCAGCACCTGTCACACAGCTGCTACTCAACATTTCACGAGTCAACAATGCAAATAAGAGTTGGAAGTAAATGCCAAGTTGTAAAAAATGTTTAGGCCTGAAGCTTTTAGTAATAGTTACACGTTCAAATTTCCTGCACACCAACTTAAGAAATAAAACGTACAGAACCTAAAATAATTGAGAGGGAAACTTACTTATGAAAACTTGTTTTAATAAAACTATATAAAAATAGTAGAGGATTGCAAAAGAATCTAATCTTCCTAAAGTGAATGGAAATTTACAAATTTAAATCTCTTAATTGGGGATGGGAGCTTTCTTTTTAGAATATCTCAGTCATCAGGCAGCATTTAAATAAAAACCTACATTTTTTCCCTTTAACTTTTTATTTTAAAATCATCTTAAACTTACAGAAAAGGTGAATAGTACAAAGAATTCCCAAATACTCTTCACCAAACTTCCCCTAATATTAACATCTTACTTAATCATACCATAACTACCAAAACTAAGAAACAAATATTGATGCAATACTATCAAGTGAACTACAAGCTTTACTCAGACTTCGCCCAAATACATTTTTCCACTAACATCCTTGTTCTGTCCAGGATTCTACAATGCATTTAGGATGTAACCTCTGTCTTTAGTCTCCTCCAATCTGTGGCAACCCCTAAATCTTTCCTTGTCTTTGACATTTGATAGCTTTGAAGAGTAATGATCAAGTATTTAGGGTCCATCTGATGTTTTCTCACAATTAAATTGAGGCTATGCATTTTGGCAAGAACACCACAAAGGTGAGGTGCGCTTCTCTTGGTTAAGGCGGTATTTGCCAGGTTTATCCACAGTAAAGTTACTCTCTTTCCCTTCTAATTAATATCTTGGAAGAGACACACTAAGATTCTCCAAATATCCTGTTTCTTATCAAACTCTGATCCACTAATTTTAGCGTCCATCACTGGATCCTGCCTGTGACAATTACTACTGTGGTATTCTAACAATGATTTTCTACTTACCTTATCCCTTCTACATTTAGAATTCAAATTCTTCTATATGCTACCTCCCCACTTATTTATTCATTTATTTTATTTTTTATATCAGTGTGGGTTCATAAATATTATTTTATTGTGAGTTATAGTCCAAAACTATTGTGACATTTTGTGGTTCAAATTGTTCCAGCTTTGGCCATTGAGAGCTCTTTCAGGTTGGCTCCTGTGCCTCTCAGCATGCCCGCATGCTTCTTTTAAGAACTTCCTTAGTTCTGGTACCACAAGATGCTCCAGGCTCATCTTGTATTTTCTCTAACCCACTCCTCCTAGGATCAACCACTTCTTGAAGGAACCCTAGTTTCTTTAATTGGAGAACGGTATTTAGAAAACAAGATATGGGAACCATGTGTACTCACTGCCACTGGGCTATCTCTGTTCTAGACCCTTTCGGTGGACAGTGATAAGAAATATTGTTGACCTTTGAACAACATGGAGGTTAATCCTCATATAGCTATAGTCAGCCCTCCGTAACCTCAGACCCTCTGCATCCTCAGATTCAACAACCCTGGACCATGTAGTACTGTAGCATTTACTATTGTTTTTTATAAATTTATTTATTTGTTTGTTTGTTTTATTTTTGGCTGAGTTGGGTCTTCGTTGCTGTGCATGGGCTTTCTCTAGTTGCGGTGAGCAGGGGTTACTCTTCCTTGCAGTGCACAGGTTTCTCATTGCGGTGGCTTCTCTTGTTTTGGAGCATAGGCTCTAAGCACGCAGGCTTCACTAGCTGTGGCACGTAGGCTCAGCAGTTGTGGCTTGCGGGCTCTAGACCACAGGCTCAGTAGTTGTGGTGCACGGGCTTAGCTGCTCTGCGGCATGTGGGATCTTCCCGGGCCAGGGCTCGAACCCGTGTCCCTTGCATTGGCAGGCAGATTCTTAACCACTGTGCCACCAGGGAAGCCCTGTTTACTATTGAAAAATATCTGCATGTAAATAGACCCATGCAGTTCAAACCCATGTTGTTCAAGGGTCAACCGTCTATGTATGTATAATACCCCCCCACACACATACATCTATATTTATTTCTATATCTATTTACATATATACCTAAAATATTCAGAATGAATTCTTAATATTTCTGATTATACTCCAACACCACAGGGTTCATTCTAATCTATCACTTTCCTTATCTGTAATTTCTCTGACAGTCAGAAAACTGAATCTCCTTACCTACTGTACCTATTTTTCAACCCTAGTAAACATATATAGTTTCAGAATTGCTAATCCATACTTCTGTGAGAAACAAATATGCTAACAACAGTACAGTGCTTGTGTGCAGCTCTTTTTTGTCTTTAGCCTTTCAATATCCAGTCAAAAGACTATTTTCCAACATTAATTAGGATAGTTCTTTTCCTTCCCTCTCTCTTTGGTGAAGTTATGTTATTCATTTGTTAGGTTCATTAGTAATAGTTTGTATTCCATTTTGGTTTCCCCTCACATCCTGGTTGTTTTTAATTTACATAGAGTAAAATATACTCATTGAGGTATACGGTTCTATTTTGGTAAATGGATAGAGTCATGTATCCAACACCACAGTCATAATACAGAATACCCCAAAATTCCCTCATATTGCCCCTTGGAATCAACCCCTTCCCCATCTCCAACCCTGACAACTCCTGATCTGTTTTCCCTCCCTATAGTTTTATCTTTTCCAGTTTAATTTTTTAGTGGTTTACAGTGTATCAATTGTGCTTACGTTTGATCTGTTGATACCATTCCACAGCTTTTAGAGGCTCTGTTCTGTGTTTTTTCTACTCTTTTTTCTCTTTTTTGATTTTCTTCTCTTTTTTAGTAATTTCTATTGGCCTATTCACAAGCTCACTGATTCTTCCCTTGGCTGTCAGAACTACTGATAAGCCCACCAAAGGATTTCTTCATTTCTGCCTTTTCTCACTTCTAGTGCTTCTAGTTAATGCTTTCTTGCAGTTTCTATCCTTCTGCTAAAACTACCCAACTAATTTATCATATTGCTTAATGTTTTTCATTAGAGCTTTCAATACAGTAATTATAGTTATTTTCAGTCAGATAGCCCCAAAATCATATCTAAATCTGATTTGGTTGATTGCTCTGTCTCTTGGCAGTATGTTGGGGTTTTTTGTTGCCTTTTTGTACACCACCTAATTTTTTTGTTGAAAGTTGAACTTATGAAGGAGATCAGGAACCAAGACAGTAGTTTTTATGCATAAAAAGCGGCATACCCTTTTCTTCTGCTATGCCTTTCGGGTGGCGGGTTAAGTTAATCGAGTCAGAAATCAGGCTAGGTTTGAGATGTATTATGGATATGGTTACCCTCAGGGCACCACAGTCTTCAAATTCCTCTCCCGGTAACTTGTTTTTAAAGTGTTCAGAGTGGGGACTCGTTCTCAATGTCTGCCGTACTCTCAGCTTTAGGTCTTCCCTCTGTGCTGCGCCTCAGAGAAGTCTGCATGGTCTGGCCACTCTCCCAGCAGTATTCCACTGTTACTTGTTACTTGATGCTTACCACTCTGGTGACAGGAGACAGAAATAGGGATTTCCTGTTGTTCCGATTATGCATAAATCTTAGACAGTCACTGTGTCCCTGGGTCTCAGGAATGTGGCCTTCTCAGTGCCCCTGCCCCTTACGCAACTGTGGTTCTCAACCCATCATGCCACCCAACGGTAGCTTTGATTCTATTTCCTACCCTCAAGGGCAATGGGTTTTTACCAGTACCCTAAAGGCAACAGTGATTTTTCTGCCCTTCCCCTGTTTTTATTCAGTAGAGGAGAAAGGAAAGGTAGGGAAGAAGGGTACTGGCGTAATTTCTTGCTTCATCTACAGCAGCTGCTCTTCTCCACAATCCCTGCACCACCAGAGGATGCTTTTTCAGGAATCTCACCTGTCTTTTGGGGGAACACCTGGTAGAGTTCATAGAGAAAAAAGGCTGAAAGTGGATATAAACTCTACCTATATGTGCAGCCTGCAGAGTCTCCACATTCAGCATCCATCAATTTCTTTACTCTAGCTAAATTCTTACCAGTGCCCTGCAGTGGCTGCCCCAGGTAAGCAAGTGCTACGTCTCTCTCTGTGGGCACCCGTTTCTCCTTAGACCTCAAGCCAGTTGGCGGCCCTGTAACCTAAGCTCTCTGATGTATTCCAAAAAAATCATAAGCTTGCAGCTGTCTGGCCTGTTTTGGGGGGGGTGGGGGTGGGTCATGATTTAAGGGTGGAAGAAATGCTCTTTCTGCACAATTTTGTTTTTATTAATGCATGAACTTATTTGCTAAAAGATAAGACTATGAAACCAAATTTAAAGCGCATTGAAACGTCAACTTAAAAGCAACATTCCAAATTCCAAATTAAAATACTCTAATATAATATTTAGTCTTAAAACCTAATTAGAGAGTTTTGGCTGTTCACTGATGTGATTTTTTTCCAGCTGTTTGCTGATATATCAAGAAAACTCTATTTCCCTAACAATAAAATAAATTCAAAACTAAATTACAATAATGCATTTAGACATAAACTATACTAAGGATTCAGCCTAATAAAAAACACATAACAGCTGATAATGATTTCTTAAAAGCATTTACTTTACATTTGACAGAATGCTTTGAGAACACCAATCATGTATTCATAGTCCCTATAATTTTGTTTTACAAAATATTTCCTCAAATCTCTTGGGAGATTACTACAGGGTTAAAAGCTGCCTTAAGATCAAAGATCAAATAGAGGAAAAAACCCTGTAATTCTCCATAGCAGCTCATTGATCTTTCCCATCTGCTATTCAAAAAGAAGGTGTACGTTAAGTTTGAAAAAAGAAAACCTTTTTAACTAGAAGTGACAGTAAACTGATTCTGGCAAACGTTCAGAGAGAATTTTTTCTTTATGAGCTCCAACTCCCTTTTGCCAAAATATAAACGATGTCAACAATAGGAAAATAAAGTCTAGTCAGTAAAGTACTGTCTCTTATTTATATCTTTCTTCCTGCAAATATATCACATGATCAGATTTCTATTATAAAACCACACATAGTAAATGAATTTTCAACCAAGAAGAGGACTTTATAAGCACAAGCTTATGGGTGAATGATGAGATACAGCTGGAGCAAGACAGTGAAAAATGTAGTTAACTCAGGCCCAGAGAAATTACTTTGCTGGTATAGGCCAACAATTCGTGAGCTTCCCTAGACTTTCCTTTATGTTAAAACCTAGAAGCTCTGTCCTATATCTTCATCTTGGAAACAATCAAGAAATTATCAGAAGACAAACGACATGGCACATTTTTTTAGAACAGAAGAAGCACTTTTTGTCTCATAGGCTGTATCTACAATTATAGCCTTTGGTACCCACCAAAGTATTCTAGAAGGGGGTCTGGTTCTTTCCTAATGTGCCTTTACCTTCTCTCTCCTCTCACAATCATTGAATTGTACATTTAAAGTGGGTGAACCTCATGGTATTTAAATGATACTTTAATAAAGTTATTTAAGAAAAAAAAAGAGAAATATTACTGGATCCATGTTACTGAACCAATGAGTGAATCTACAAACAATCCCCATTTTACCTCCTACATACAGAGGTGTAAATAAAAGACACCTCAAAAAAAGACAGAGGGAGAAAAAAAATAGTCTTTCAACAAATAATACTGGCACAACTGGATAGCCACATGCAAAACAATGAACCCTTACCTCAACCCATGTATGAAAATTAACTCAAAATAGATGAAAGAACTAAATGGAAGAGCTACAACTCTTACAAGGAAATGCAGATATAAATCTTAGTGACCAATGCATTAGACAACACTTTCTTAAATATGACACTAAATGCACAAATAACAAAAGAAAAAATAGGTAAGTTGGACTTCATCAAAATTAAAAAACTCTGTGCATCAAAGGCCACTATCAAGAAAATGAAAAGACAACTCACAAAATAGGAGAAAATATATGAAAAATCACATATCTGATAAAGGTCTTCTATGCAGAATAATGAACTCTTACAATTCAACGATAAAGAGACAAATAACCCAATTTAAAAATGGGCAAAGGATTTGAACATTTCTCCAAAGAAGATATAAAATGACTGATAAGCATACGAAAAAATGCTCACATCATTTATCATTAGGGAAATGCAAATCAAACCACAATGAGATACCACTTTATACCCACTAGGATGGCTATAATAACTTTTTTTAATGGAAGTAACAAGTGTTTTTGAGGATGTGGACAAATTGAGACCCTCATACATTGCTGGTGTAAAATGGTGCAGCCACTGTGGGGAAGTTTGGCAGCTTCTCAAAAAGACAGAGTTACTATATGACCCAGCAATTCCACTCCTAGGTATATACTCAAGAGAAATAAAAAGATATGGCCACACTAAACTTGTTCACAAATGTTCACAGCAACATTATTCATAATACAAAGTGGAAATAAAACCCCAAATGTCCATCAACTGATTAAAGTATAAACAAAATGTGGTGGTATATGCAGGCAATGAAATATTATTCAGCCATAATAAGGAATGAAATCACAATATATACAAATATCAAATCATTATGTTGTATACCTAAAACTAGTTTAATGTTATATGTCAATTATCCCTCAATTTTTAAAAAGGAATGAATGAACCTTGAAAGAAGTCAGTCACAAAAGACCACATATTGTGTGATTCCATTTAAATGAGTTGCCCAGAAGAGGCAAATTCATAAAGTCAGAAAATAGACTAGACCAGGGGGTAGGGAAGAGGAAAATTGGGAGCTATAGAGTTTCTCTTTGGAGTGATAGAAATTTTCTAGAATTAGATAGTGGTGATGTTTGCACAATGCTAAATATGCTAAAAACCCAATTGTACACTTTTAAAATGGTTAAAGTGGTGAATTTTACGTTGTGTGAGTTTTATCTTAATTAAAAAAAAAAAAAAATGGAGGAAGGGGTGATGGTAGCCAGACTGCAGACTCTCGGAGCAGAAATGCCTTCACCATGGCTCTTTCCTGGGACCAAAATGAACACCCAGTCCCAGGAGAGTGGGCACACCTTAAACCACTGTCAAAGCTTTAAGTAGACATGAGTTAATTAAGAATAGGAAGTGATAGCCACAGGATCTAACAGGTGGTAGGAGTTCACATTTACTAATAGAGGGAGACCTGAATTTGGATAACCAATAGTATCTATGAAGGGGAGCACCTATACCATCAGTCCCACAGGTAGAGGGAGGAAGGCAGGGTCCCTCAGTTAGCAACTGCTGAACTATTCTGTAGGAGATTAGAACAGAATTTTCACATAGCCAGCTGCAACCCATTAGTGGGTTGTAAAATTAATTTAGTAGGGCACTTTTTAAGTGAGCTAAACAAGAGCCTAAAGATGAATGGAATAAAATATATCCCAGATCACAGGTAGTAAGGTGTTATTTACTAGTTTCAGTTATAAATATATATGTTTGTACTAACTCAAGATATAAAATAAATTTTTGTGAATTCTAATTCCAAAAAATATCTGAAAAAAACTAGTCTACAATAGCTAGTGAAAGTCTTTGTTGCAGACCATTAACAATACGTAGGTATAAAACAATCAATATTTATAAACGTGCTTTGGTTTTCACCATCATCAGGGCCCCAAACTTTGCTTTACAACTGGAAAAAATACTAATAGTTTTATTGTCCCTTTTGGGAAGAGTTTAATCACTCCAACTTGTTATATTCATTTGTTAAATATTTATTGTAATGCTAAATCTGAAGATAATTCTGTAGGTTTTTCTTCTTCAGTATACATGAAATAGATGGTCTGATGATCTAGAGAACTGGTAATCTCCAGGTTTCTCAAACAGAAGTCTACTAGTGAACAGAGGTAGTAAATACTCAAGAAAGTTTCTCTCAAATATTCACAAATAGTGCTTTTTGTTGCTTCTTATAGTCGTGTCTAATAAAAGATAATTCAAAAACCTAAGAGGCTGTATTTTATTATTCTATTATGTGTACTTCAACTAAAATTTTTACTTTTTAAAAGTGTTTGTTTCACAAATTGAAGAGAGTATTCACTACAGAGGACTGGAGATGCAACCTCAATTCGATTTTATTTCAGAGTTCAATTTTTTTGCTTGTTTGTTTTGGTTTTTTTTTTGTTTTGCAGTATGCGGGCCTCTCACTGCTGTGGCCCCTCAGGCTCCCGACACGCAGGCTCAGCGGCCATGGCTCACAGGCCCAGCCACTCCACGGCACGTGGGATCCTCCCGGACCGGGGCACGAACCCACATCCCCTGCATGGGCAGGCGGACTCCCAACCACTGCGCCACCAGGGAAGCCCCAGAGTTCAATTTTTATTTCATAAATTGAAGAAGAATGTTCCTGTGATACGGTATCTCACATTCAGTTAATATTTGGAAGCAAAAATACATTAGTTAGTAAATAAACAAGCTCTGCAATTCTTACAACGCAAAAGGAAGAAGGCATATGGGGTGCTGGTGACACTATGGTGTTCAGTTTGTAAAAATTCATCAATCTGTATGCTGTGTGTGTGTGCGTGCATGTGTGTGTGTACATATATATAATTTATATATAATTTATATAAACATTGCTTTTATATATTGTGTATATATATTAAACATATTGTATATGTATAAAAATAGTTCAATAAAAATTTTTAAAGAATTGATGGGTTTATAAACAAATCCTTTCTGTGGGTGTTTGAGTTTTTTGAAGAGTATATTGTTGCTGTTGTTTTGTTTTTTGGATGGGTTTATTTTCTAATTCTAAATTTTTATCTTCAGATATAAAGAAAACGCTTCTGGCTCCACAGTTCTATTCAGTAAATCATCTCCATAAATGACACATGGCAGTTTTGACATACTTCATGTAGGTCAAACAATAAAACATAATCAGGTTTAAGACCCTCTAGATGGGCACTGCCTAATAGAACTTTCTGCAAAGGTGGAAATGCTCTATATCTACAGGAGCCACTAGCCATTACACTTTAAATGTAGGCATGTGGTTAAAGTACTAAATTTTTAAACTTAAATCAATTTAAATTTAAATAACCACAAGTGGTTAGTAGCTATTATACTAGACTCTGGGGCTCTAGATAACACCCAGCACTTTCTGCTTTGCAGACATCAAGCTGAGCTTCACTTTTATTAGCCATAGAACATACTGAAGTATCAGACTCACTCTGACTACTACAGGCACAAGAAGTAAGAAGCTCTAGACATTTCTCCCTCACATGTGAAAAACATCCTTCTCTTTCATTAGTATCAAAAGACTACAATGAATAAGTCTATAAATTTAAGACTAATATAATTAAAACCTAAGAAACCACTAAAAAATACCCAGCTCCCACTAATTATAAGCAGAAGGCTATGGTAGGCACATAGAAAACAAAGGACCTCTTTCACACAGGGAATTAATTGATAGTTATGGCTTGAATATGTTAAGTAAGGTTATAAATTACTA
This sequence comes from Mesoplodon densirostris, assembly GCF_025265405.1. Classification (NCBI taxonomy): domain Eukaryota; kingdom Metazoa; phylum Chordata; class Mammalia; order Artiodactyla; family Ziphiidae; genus Mesoplodon; species Mesoplodon densirostris. Next base: position 125,192,030 of record NC_082662.1, on the reverse strand, counting down.
AGTCTAATAAGACCTTTGAGCTGTAAAATTTTCAGAATGGTAAAATTTTCCCAGGGAATGAGAGTTAAGAAACATTAGTCCAAATCAGTATTTACCAAAGTATGTTTTGAGGAATAATAGCCTAGAATAAGAAGCTAAATCTGCTGCCAAAAGACTGATCATGGTTAAGCTGGGAAATGCTGGACTGAACTAAGATAAAATAGCTTTTGGGGGACTTCCCGGGTGGCACAGGGGCTGGGAGTCCGCCTGTCAATGCAGAAGACACTGGTTTGATCCCTGGTCTGGGAAGATCCCACATGCCACAGAGCAACTAAGCCCGTGCACCACAACTACTGCGCCTGCACCCTAGAGCTCGCAAGCCACAGCTACTGAAGCCCATGTGCCACAACTACTGAAGCCCGCACGCCTAGAGCCCGTGCTCTGCAACAAGAGATGCCACTGCAATGAGAAGCCCAGGCTCCTAAAGGAAGAGTAGCCCCCGCTCACCACAACTAGAGAAAGCCTGCAGGCAGCAAGGAAGACCCAACACAGCCAAAAAAAAAAAGGCTTTTGGGAAGACATTTTTACATATCCTTTAATAAGATAATGTCTCCAAGAGGTAGATTATTGAAGATTTATGAACTTATCTGATCAATAATCATGGAAAATAAAGTTCTAGTCATTATTTCTCAAATTTGCCTGGTTATAAGAATCACCTGGGGTCAAATACATAGATTTCCAGGCCTGGAGATTCTGATTCAACAGGTCTGGAGCAAGGAATCTTACTCCAGGTAAATCTTGAGGTCCAGAAAGTTTGTGTATCCAAGAAAAATCTGAAACAACATATACACATACAAACTTGCACTGACTGTCACAAACACATGCAACCAGAGTGCATGCAAAAAAACAGAAAATAACAAGTGTTTGCAAGGGTGTGGGGAAACTGGAACCCTTATGCACTGATAGTTGGAATGTAAAATGGTACAGCCACTTTGGAAAACAGTATGGCAGTTCCTCAAAAAATTAAAAATAGAACTACCATATGATACAGCAATTACATTTTTGGATATTTACCAAAGAATTTAAAGAAGGTTCTTGAACACCCATGTTCAGAGCTGTACTACACACAATAGCCAAAATGCGGAAGTAATCCAGGTGTCCATCTACAGATGAATGAATAAACAAAATGGTGTGTGTATATATACGATGGAATATTATTCAGCCTTAAAAAGGAAGGAAGTTAGGACACCAGCTATAACAGGGATGAACCTTGAAGAAATTAAGCTAAGTGAAATAAGCCAGTCACAGAAGGACAAATTCCATATAATTTCACTTATATGAGGTACCTAGAGTAGTCAAATTCAGAGACAGAAGGGGAGAGGGGAAGTTACTGTTAATGGGTACAAAGTTTCGGATTTACAGAATGAAAAGAATTCTGGTAATGGATGGTGGTGATGCCTGCAAAACCATATGAATGGACTTAATGCCGCTGAAGCATATGCTTAAAAATTATTAAGATGGGGGGCTTCCTTGGTGGCGCAGTGGTTGAGAGTCCGCCTGCCGATGCAGGGGACACAGGTTCATACCCCGGTCCGGGAAGATCCCACATGCCGCGGAGCAGCTGGGCCCGTGAGCCATGGCCGCTGAGCCTGCGCGTCCGGAGCCTGTGCTCCACAACGGGAGAGGCCACAACAGTGAGAGGCCCATGTACTGCAAAAAAAAAAAAAAAAAAAAATTATTAAGATGATACATTTGATGTTATATATGCTTTACCACAAATTAAAGAGAAAAAAAAAGACAATCAGGATTGTTTGGTTACACAGCTAAAGGTTACTGCTAGAAGCAGCCTAGAGCCTCCTGACTGCCAGGCCACTGTTCTTATCATCACATCCCGTCAGTAAGAATAGATAGCCAGGTATGGGTCAGAATAGAAAGTCATAGGTCCAGCATATCCTGGGTCTGACAAGATTTCATTTTCTCCAGTTCTGCTAATTTAGAATTTGTAATAACTCAAGAAAAAACTTCAGTCCACCCAAATTATCTAACTATAAAATGTTTACTGACACAGAGAGGATACATGTAACCTACCTGAGAAATCAAACTTCAGTACTTCCGGTGCATCCGTTATGCTTCTAGTCTCAGAGTCTACAGCTACCATTTCTTGAATTATATTATGGGAGTAAAAACAAAAGGTTGACTGTTACCTAAAATTAAATCTCTCCACACGCTTTTTAAGTTATTCCAGCAATAATGCATAATTTCCCACTGTTACTGGTTTGCATTTTATTAAAGATACACTAACAACTGTTAAAAATGAAGCGGCTATATTATATATTCTAAAATTTTTAATATCTTCACATGAAGACAGTCATTACTACTTCGTGCTTTTTATGTGAAATTCTGATAGAAATTTTATTACCACAGGATCAGTCAGGATTTTATCTTCTTTTAACCCAAATGTAACACATGAGAAATAAAAATTTGATTGGCAGATCATCTAATTTTACCTCAGACAGATAAAAACCTACTTTAGAAATTTTTCAAAAAGTCAAAATAGAGTTTGGGAGAGGTTTATAATGATCAGCCACCCATAATTCTGCATTCTTTTCCACCAATACCCTTAGTGCCCCAAACACCAAATGTCATCCATATATCCTATGAAGTAAACATCCTATTCCAAACAGGGTGGAGGTATTCTCAATTTACCCTCTGGCTAAAAAAAAGTTAAACATTATTTCTGCAGGCTGTCACAGCAGTTTTCAACAGCATTCTGGAAGGAAGGGAGGAAGGGAGGAAGGGAAGAAAAAAGTTTTCACTCTGGCAAATAGTCATGTTTGTGGGGAGTTTTTTAAATTGTAAAAGAATGTGGGACTTTTCTGCAGTGGTTAAGAATCCGCCTGCTAATGGAGGGGACACGAGTTCGAGCCCTGGTACGGGAAGATCCCAAATGCCACGGAGCAACTAAGCCCGTGCACCACAACTATTGAGCCTGTGCTCTAGAGCACGCGAGCCACAACTACTGAGCCCACGCACCACAACTACTGAAGCCGGCGTACCTAGAGCTCATGCTCCGCAACAAGAGAAGCCACCGCCATGAGAAGCCGGCGCACTGCAATGAAAAGTAGCCCCCACTCACCGCAACTAGAGAAAGCCAGCGTGCAACAACGAAGACCCAACGCAGCCAAAAATAAATAAATAAATTTATTTTTTTAAAGGCAAAATAGATTTTTTTTAATTGTAAAATAATGAGAAAAACCAACATAAGATAATAATGCAATTACCCAGAAAGGCAACCACTGATAATCAATACACACACAAAATATATGTCCGGTTTTATTTTTTAAGACTCAGGATACAGTTTTGTAATTTACTTTTATAACTCAATATGGTTCTTTGCCCCATGTCATTAAATATCATTAAAAATGAATACTAATAAAAGGTACCTACCTAACACATATTAAGTCCTTATCATCTGCCAAGCACTAGACTTAGCACTCTCCATGACACCCTGGGCTCATTATACTGATGAACAAACTGGGTGTTAAATATTTAGTGATATTTAGGGTCACAGGACAAATAATCACAGTAGTACTTTTTTTTTTTTATTGCAAAGTCAAATCTATAGAAGTCTTTTCAGGCAGAACCTAGTGAGGTGGGAACTCTCCTCAAATCAACAAGTGCATGTCTATGAAAAAAAAGTTTAAAGTGCAAAAACTAAATTAAAATAAGAATGCAAACATATTTAAGATGAAGTTGAAAATCTTGACTTTGATGTGACTAAAATGGAAAGCCTCACATTTGACTACTATATACTATAAGTAGAGAGGGGTCATTCAAACAACCTGCAGCAGCATCATGAGCTTTCACAGAACAAGTTCACAAAATCCCTTTCATAATTACAGGGTTGGACCCTTCTCATCTGTGACCATCTTTCTGAATGCCCTGGTATACCCCTTCCTTTGTATTTTCCTAAGAGAGGAAGAAATCCTTTCATGAATGGAACAATACCCTTGGTGCCATGTGTTGTAAGGCTATCCATGCCTGCTGCTTGGTTTCAGGTCATTCGGAATTGTGCACACCTGTTAGTGGGAGAAACGTGGCCTTTCAATCTGGTCATATTATGCAGAAGCAAATTATAGGTAACCCTTGATCTCTGTTTTGTGCCTCTCCCCTTGGCCTGCCATTCATACGCATACACATATTACAGACCTATGAGGAAAAAACTTTTCCCCAAGACTTTGAAAGAGCTCACTAGGAAGCTCACAGAAAAATCTCTAAAAAGAATCATTGTAGGTAAAATTCATTCTAAGGTGGTTCTTTCTTAGCTCTCATTCATGGACGTTTACTAATTAAAGTACCAAAATACCTTTGCTTCAAGGTCACTTCACCTACAGGGCAAAGTCATGGTTTGTAACAACACTGCAGTTTGTGATCACAGCACTCCATGTCATTTCATTTCACCCTCACAAGAACCCTGTGAGTAAAAGTACCACCGGTCACTCCTTTTCTGACATCATTGAAACTTCAAAATCTTCAAGAAATTGGAAAGCAATCTAGTGGCTCAGTAGAAACACCGAAACAAGGACAAAGAACAGCTTCTTATTTTCCCTAAATAAACAAGACAAATCTTAGCATCTAAGTAACTTTTAAATCCTACGGAGAATATACTCCGTATTCTCTATTGCTGAGCCTTCTCCTCTGAAAAAGCCAAGAAGACAGCCACAAGTCTGACGTTCAAGACATTTAACTGTATAAGTAAAAGTGTCAATTAAGTGTCAAGACATTTAATTGTATAAGTGTCAATACATTTAATTCTATAAGTAAAAGTGTCATTTATGAAATAAAAATACTTAACATTTAGTGGCTGTTTCCTTTTAATAGGCACCGCCTAAGCGTGTTGCACACGTTAACTTATTCAGTACTCACAATAATCACATAAGGCACATTTTATTGTCATCCTCTTTTTGCAAATGAGCAAATCAAGGCACACTTGCCAAATAACCTGCACAGCTAATTAAAGTCAGAGCCAGGATTTGAACCCAAGTAGCCTGGCTCTAGAGCCCATAGTCTTAACCTCGAGGCTATAATGCCACCTAGAGTGGATCAAAATAGACTATAAAAGCTTACTTTGTATTTTCAATTAAGAATGAACCAAAGCTGAGTTTCCAAGCCACTCTCGCTTGTCTTTAATCTGTGAAATAAAATTTGAGAAGTAATTCATGGAGTAGTTGTTAGGATTCCATGAGTTAGTGCACACAAACATTTCTGAAGTGGGTATTAAACTAGACCAGAGGTTTACAGCTTCCAAATGAATGTATGCTTTAGCTCACTGGTGAAGCAGAATCATTAAAGCAAACACTGGTTTTGGTTTTGGGAGATGAAGCAGGGCAAAAAGGGAATGGATGGAAGATCATGGGAGATCAACTCAGGCAGGAATCTAACGCCTTGGGAAGGAAGGTTAGTTTTCCCACTGGGCACCTAACCACTGTGTCCACCTAACCTCAGGCTACCTTCTCTACCCTCTAGGATTCTTGCCTACCAGCTTCTGTGAGTTTGACTTTTTGAGATTTCACATATAAATGATATCATACAGTATTTGTCTTTCTGGGTCTGGCTTATTTGACTTAGCATAATGTTCTCCAGGCTCATCCATGCTGTCTCAAAAGGCAAGATTTCCTTCTTTTTTATGGCAGAATAATATACCCACAGCATATATGTATTTTAAATATATTTTTGTTGTAACCCTGAAACTGTAGATTTCACTCATTAACTTAATGAAATACGTCTACCAAACAATCTAATTGCTAAGCATGTCCTCATTGTCAAATCAATAAACCAAATCTAACTTACTGTCTGTCAGAAAAGCCTGACTTCATTTTTAAATTCAGGTAAATATGCTAATCTGCCTTCTCATTAAACCCTGCTACCCCCTGCCCCCCCCCCCCCACATGCAGCAATCAAGCCCAACTCTAAAAGAAATAAATAAGGCATGGAAACCTGTCATGAGTTTCTTACCAAAATAAAATAAGTCTCTGCCCCATCTATGATTCTGGCCAAAGCTATCTTTGCTTTGCTATTTACAAATTCTCACTCAGGAGCCAAGAACTGTTAAATGGTCCCTTCACTGGGAGAACCAGAGGTTTTTACTTCCTAAAGCAATCAACTACTGAAAGATTCATGCTAGGTGAGAAGCATGAGTGACTGTCTTTGTCAAGCGGGAGAAAAGCAATCTGTGAAGGGGAAGGTAGGAAAGGAGAATCAGCCAACCACAAGTGCTCTCCGGCAACCAATTTCAGGAAAGTAAATATGTGCATTGATCAACTAAACACCATCTAAGCTCTTTTTGCATGCAAAATCCCTGGAAAGTTCCCATGAAAGGCCAGGTGTATATATACTCCCATTTGAAGACCAGAAATCTAAGAACAGCTCCAGAGTGGAACTCAAAATTGAAAGCCAGACACACAAACTAAAATTCATCAGTCATGGAATTCCCTGGTGGCGTAGTGGTTAAGAATCCGCCTGCCAATGCAGAGGACACGGGTTCCAGCCCTGGTCCCGGAAGATCCCACATGCCACAGAGCAACTAAGCCCATGCACAACTACTGAGCCTGTGCTCTGGAGCCCGCGAGCCACAACTACTGAGTCTGCACGCCACAACTACTGAAGCCTGTGCACCTAGAGCCCATGCTCCACAACAAGAGAAGCCACTGCGATGAGAAGCCCGTGCACCGCAACGAAGAGTAGCCCCCACTCGTCACAACTAGAGAAAGCCCACATGCAACAATGAAGACCCAACACAGCCATAAATAAATAAATAAATAAATAAATAAATAAATAAATAAAATCTATTAAAAAGAAAACTATAAGTCATTATGTCCTAAGCAAAGAAGCAGAATCAAGATACAGGGCAGCATGGTGAAAGCACTAGGATATGTAGGTTCAACATAAGGGTACAGAGATAGGACTCTGGACTCACAATGCTCAGGGTTTGGATTCCAGCTCTACCACTTAAGAGCCCTGTGACTTTAATTTATTTATTTATTTTTGCTGTGTTGGGTCTTCGTTTCTGTGCGAGGGCTTTCTCTAGTTGTGGCAAGCAGGGGCCACTCTTCATCACGGTGCGCAGGCCTCTCACTATCGCGGCCTCTCTTGTTGCGGAGCACAGGCTCCAGACGCGCAGGCTCAGTAGTTGTGGCTCACGGGCCTAGTTGCTCCACGGCATGTGGGATCCTCCCAGACCAGGGCTCGAACCCGTGTCCCTTGCATTAGCAGGCAGATTCTCAACCACTGCACCACCAGGGAAGCCCAAGCCCTGTGACTTTAAATAAATTCCTTCACCTCCTTTTTTTGTTGACCTTTATTGGGATATAACTGACATATAACATTGTATAAGTTTAAGGTGTACAACATAATGATCGAATATATGTACATATTACAAAATGATCTCCACAATAAGGTGAGTTAACACATCCATCACCTCACACAGTTACAATTTTTTGTGTGTGTGATGAGAGCTTTTAAGATCTACTCTCTTAGCAACTTTCAAATATACAATACGGCATTGTTAACTATAGTCACCATGCTGTACATCAGATTAGATTTTGTATCCTGCAACTCTATTGAATTCGTTTATTAGTCCTAACAGTTTTTCAGTAGTGTCTTTAGGGTTTTCTATTTAGAAGATCATGCCATCAACAAACAGAGACAATTTTACTTCTTCCTTTCCAATTCAGATGGCTTTTATTTCTTTTCTTGCCTAATTGCTCTGGCTAGGACTTGCAGTACTATATTGTATAGGAATGATGAGAGTGGGCACCCTTGTCTTGTTGCTGATCTTAGAGGAATAGCTTTCAACCCTTCACCATTGAGTATGATGTTTTACATATGCCTATCAATAAATGTGGTACATCACATTCATAGAAGGAAAGATAAAAATGATCATCTCAATACATGAAAAAAAAAGCATCTGACAAAACTCAACATCCACTCATGATAAAAATTCTCAACAGGGACTTCCTTGGAGGTCCAGTGGTTAAGACTCCAGGCTTCCACTTCAGGGGGCACGGGTTCAACCCCTGGTCAGGGAACTAAGATCCCATATGCTTCTCAGCACCGGGGGGGGGGGGGGGGGGGGGGTAACTATCAACACACTGGATAAAAAAGGAATGTATTTCAATATAAATAGGCCATACATGACAAGCCCTTTATCTCCTTAAGGCTCAGTTTCCTTACCTATAAAACAGAAGTGATGGTCATCATGTCATGATGATGATGATGATATGATAACTACGTTACAAGTAACCATGCTTCACTGAATTGTTATCAAGGTTAGATAAGATAACATGAGGCACTTAGCACAAAACCTAGCATGTAGTAGACACTCTATAAATGCTAACATACAGTTATTTAGTTTATGAGTAAGAGGGCTATTAACAGCATCAAGTCAACTCAGATAAAATGGAGGCATTATTTTCAACTATAAGCCTGTCCTATGTCTCTAGAATTGACTTTCATGAATCTAAACCCAATCAGAGCACAGTTTAAGGAGAACCTAAGAATTTTCCCTTCTTTCTATTGACCTGAGGGATAAACAGCACTAATAAGATTCTGCTATTTTTTAAGCCATTCTCAAATGTTTATCTGAATTTCAAATTCTGTTTAAGGTGCCCAGAGTCCAACAGTATATGACACAGTTAACAAAGAAAATGAACTCAAGAGAGCTAAGTTAGAAAACCCCTACAGGTGTGAAGAGACAGTCTTTTGCAAACCAAGAGATTAGGAATTTAATTTGTGCAAGTATGGAGGAGACTTCCAGTCATCTGTCTGGGAGAGCTTAGTGCAGATAAGAACTTAATTTGACTGAATGACCTAGACTTAATTCCACAAACATTCTCACTTCTGAAATGAGCCTGGAGCTTTACCTTTAAGTGGACATCCAAAAAAAAAAATCCTAGAAATAAAAGAATTGACTCAGTGACTCATAAAAAGTAAGGCATTACTAGACATCTGTTAGGATTGAACATATGAACATATAACCAATGAAATGCCCCACAGAACAAGTTCATTCACAATCACAAGCAGTTAATCCATTTCATACTTTTAAAACCTTTCTAGAACTGGTTTGCTTTTTAATCTTTACCTCCCCATTTACTAAGGTAAATCAGAGACCCAGGATGTAATTATATCAATTGCCTCTAAAAACAAAGACCAATACTGAAAGAACAAAGAGGATACTGCATAGTCTCTCAACACTTTTGTGGAAGCAGAGCCCAAAATCATGGCTTATGTTATTAGCAGACAAACTATGAAACAGAGTATATCATTGCATGTAGCAAATAGCAAGTAGGCAGAGAATCAAGGCATAACAGTGCTACATGCATAAGATAATGTGTTACCTCATTTGTCCTAAAGACAACTCTAGAAATAATTCTGTTTATCTAATAAGAAAAGGCATGACAATTTATTATATATAAACAACATAATCCTTCAAAGAATGTCAAAAATTAAAAGGCTATATTATCCAATAAGCTCTGTGATCTGGGAGAGAAAATGTACTAATCTTTAGTAAATGATACTTTCACATTAGAGATATTATCAAGAGGTGCTGTTTATCTAAACCCATTCAAGCTAGCTCTTTGATCTCTGCCTATGAGAAGTTTCACTTCTAGAAATTCAATTAAAACTTATCTATGATGTAGATTGGTATCATATGGAGATAAGTTTTATGAACCTCTGTAAGCTGAGGCATCTGATGTCACTGCATTATTAAAAGGAATTTTCTATTACTGCAGTAACACATAAATTTAGAAATGGCATCCTAGGTAATTTTATCACACCATAACACAGAGAAAGTTCTATATTTTAAGATATACAGCTTTCAAAACCAAATCCTATAAATGAATATTCTATTGAAGTGTTAAATGCATTATTATCATTATAGGGTTTCCTTTGGAAACTAGATTTAATTGTAAGGTAATCTGTGATGTTTTGTCTTTTTCTGAGAAATTGGGCGGGTGATTAAATAAGTGAATTAGAGTGTGCAGTATACTTTTTTGGTTCCATAAACTTTATTAATGTTAAGTAACAAAATGCAGTATGAAAAAAAGAACACTTGTAAAATCAATACCGTGATACAAATTGCTTCAAGATAGAAAAATTGATTATTAGCTACAAAAGCCAGAGGGAAATTTCAGGCTTAAAACAAGATGAAAATAGTAAAAAAAAAAAAAAAAAATTATATTTGAAAACAAATCTAATCCCCATAGTTTCTCTCTCAAAAACATCAGAGAGAGAGACCGACTCACTCACTCACAGCCCACATACCTGAAGTTGTTGTACCTGTCTTTTAAGATTGATTCTCTCAATACAAGGATGACTGTCTTTCCAATATTTCTTTCTCAACCTTATAGTCTACAGAAATACCCACGTAAGGAGAAGGAGAAGGACATGCACACATCATAAGTCACAGGGGACAGGTCAGCTTCAGGCTTAGTCAATTCTTCATTCAACATCCTTTCCCAGTTCAAGGCAGCCTCATCTCCCATGGGGAATTAATTGTCACGTAATCATCACGTGGATTACTGAGCTCTACTCTTTTACACCCAGCTTTGTAAGAGAACTGTTTTCCTTGTTTTCTTCCCACTTTTTTCAAATAGAAAAGTTAAGGGGAAAAAATACAATGATTACTAATATATCCTTCCCCCAGATTCAACATTTGTTAACAATTTGCCATGTCTACTTCATCTCTCTACACATACATAAACGTGTACGTTCTTTTGCTCATCCATTTGAAAGTTGCAGAAATCATAACTCAACCCTAAAATCTCCAGCACGTGATTCTTAAGATTAACATCTCTTATATGATCACAAATTATTACCCCACACAAGAAAATAAACAATAATTACATAATATTATCTAGTATTCAGTCTGTGTTCAAATTCAACCAATTGGTGAAAAGAACATTTGTTTTAACTTCCCCCTTCAACCTAGACCCTGGATCCAATCTAAGTTCATACATCACAACTGGTAATTATGTCTCGTTAGCTTCCTTTAGGCTAGATAATTCTCTCTCTCTCTCTCTCTCTCTCTCTCTCGCTCTCTCTCGCTCTCTCTCTCTTTCTCTCTCTCTCTCTCTCTCTCACACACACACACACACACACACACACACACACACACACACAGAGTCTGCTTTTTATGACAATGGCATTTTGAAAAGTTCCAGAAAATTGTCTTATTAAATGTCATGCATTTTGAACGTATGTGACTGTTTTCGTCTTGGGGCATTTACCTTGTTTCTCTATCCCCTGTGTTTCCTAAAACCTTGAATTTGGTACAGGCTTGATTATAGTCAAGTTAAACACTTTTGCAAGAACACTTCACGGTGGTGATGTTCTATCATCCATCTATACCTGTTGGGGGAATTCTTCTGTTTCTAAGGTAGAGCTTTGCTTTTTATTTTTCTCTCTCCTCCCCCGTAACCCCACCACCTTTTTGGACTACCTCTATGGATTAATGGATTGTTATCTATTCAAAATGTTAAAATCAATTAGAGTTATTATTCTTTCTTAAATACTCAAATTGCCCCAAATTTGACAATTAGGAGCTTCTTTAAACTGATGTTTTTAAAAACCTGAGTCTTAATACAGTACGATTAAAGTCATGTCTTTCTTTTTTTTTTTTTTTGCGGTACGTGGGCCTCTCACTGTTGTGGCCTCTCCCGTTGCAGAGCACAGGCTCCGGACGCGCAGGCTCAGCGGCCATGGCTCACGGGCCCAGCTGCTCTGCGGCATGTGGGATCTTCCCAGACCGGGGCACGAACCCGCGTCCCCTGCATTGGCAGGCGGACTCTCAACCACTGCGCCACCAGGGAAGCCCTCATGTCTTTTTTTTTAAAGGCTTTTTCTCTACTGAAGAAAATCGTCTACTCATTTATTCAAATTAATTCAAAAATATCTCTTAAGTATTTACCATGTGCCAGATGCTTTTTTAGGTGTTGGGGATATATTAATGAACAACAGAGTCCCTACTACCATGAGGCTTACATTATTATTATTTACGAAGACAAACAATAGAAGGAAAAATAATTATGTAATACATCAGATGGGGGTAAGTGCTTAGGAGAAAAATAAAGCGGTGTAGGGGATGAAGAATGATAGAGAGTTGATATTTTAGAGTAGAGAGAGCCCCTCCAATGAGATAACATTAGGCACAGACCCATATGAAGTTGAGAAAGTAGCTTGTAAGCATCTGGAAGATGAGAAACCCAGGCCATGCGAACAGAGCAAAGGCCCTGCTTGGAGTGTTTGAGGATCAGCAAGAAGGCTGTGTTGGCTGGAGTCCAGTGAGCTGGGGGTAGTTGCAGGATATAAGATCAGAAAAGAATGGATCCTGACATCCGCCATATACTAAGCTTATAAACATGATTTGTTTTGTTTTGTATTTTACCTTAAAGTAACAATTTTTCAAGCAAGCGACTGAGCAAGGTTCTTGTAGTAGGTTGAAAGGTAGCCTTAAAAAAATATGAACATGGCCTAACTCCAGGAACTTATGAATGTGACCTTATTTGGAAAAAGGATATTTGCAGATATAATTAAGTTAAGGATCTTGAGATGAGCTCCATCCTGAATTATCTGGGTAGGCCCTAAATCTAATGACAACTGTCCTTACAAGACACAGAAGATGAGAAGACAGAGAGAAGAGAAAGCCATGTGAAGATGGAGACAGAGACTGAAGTTATGCAACCACAAGCCATGGAACACCTCCCAGCAAGCTCCGTTACAGAAACTGACAAACTGATTCTAAAATTTATATTGGAAAACAAAGGACCTGAATGATTTTTACAATGAACAAAGTTGGAGAACTCACACTATCTGATGCCAAGATTTACTGTAAAGTTAGAGTAATCAAGATAGTACATTACTGGGCTTCCCTGGTGGCGTAGTGGTTAAGAATCCGCCTGCCCATGCAGGGGACACGGGTTCGAGCCCTGGTCCAGGAAGATCCCACATGCTGCGGAGCAACTAAGCCAGTGCACCACAACTACTGAGCCTGCGCTCTAGAGCCCGTGAGCCACAACTACTGAGGCCCGCGCACCTAGAGCCCGTGTTCTGCAGCAAGAGAAGCCACCGCAATGAGAAGCCCATGCACCGCAACAAAGAGTAGCCCCTGCTCGCCACAACTAGAGAAAACCTGCGCGCAGCAACAAAGACCCAACGCAGCCAAAAAATTTTTAAAAAGACAGTACATTATTGACATAAAGACAGATATATACATCAAAGGAACAGAAATAGTATCCAGAAACAGACTCCCATATATTGTCAAGTGGTTTTCTACAAAGGTGTGGTAGTGGATTGAATAGCGTGCCCCCAAAATTCATGTCCACCCAGAACCTCAGAATGTGACCTTATTTGGAAATAGGGTCTTTGCAGATGTCATTAGTTAGGATGAAGTCATACTGGATTAGATGGGCCCTAAACCCAGTGATTGGTATCCTTATAAGAGCACACAAAGAGGACACACACAGACACAGAGGAAGAAAGCCATGTGACAACAGAGGCAGAGAGTGGAATCATGCAACTATCAATACAAACCAAAAATGCCATGAATTGCTGGGAAGCCACCAGAAGCTTGGAAGATTCAAGGAAGGATTCTCCCCTATAATGTTTGGAGAAAGCCCTGCCAACCCTTGATTTCAGACTTCTAGCCTCCAAAACTGTGAGAAAATGCATTTTTCTTTTAAGTCATCGAATTTGTGTTAATTTGTTAAGGCAGCCCTAGGAAACTAATACAGTTTTAGTTTGTTGTTGTTGTTTGGTTGGTTGGTTTTTATTGAGGTAAAATGAACAAAACATAAAGTTCACATGAGCATGAGATTTATAGTCAGACTGGCCTGGGTTCCACTGCCTCCTCTCTCACTTCCTATACCTTCCAGAGCAAACTGCCAATCTGAAACTCATTTTCTTCCCTGTGAAATGGGAATAGTCTAACTGGCCTCGTGGCTATTAGGATTCCTTGATATAAAGCAGTGGTTCTCTACTTTAGCATGCATCAGAGTCACGCTCGTAGAGCTTGTGAAAACATCAATTGCTGGGTCCCATTCACAGAGTTTCTGATTCAGTGGGTCTGGGGTGAGGCCTAACACATGACATTGCTAACAAGCTCTATACGATGCTGAAGCTGCTGCTCCTGAGACCCCACTTTGAGGACCAATGCACATAGCCTGGGATAAAACAGATGCTCAATAAATGCTCCTCTCTTCTTCCTCTACTCTTTCCTTCCCAGAAGTCAAACAGTCATTACCCTATGAAAAGAAAATATATTTGAATACATATTATACAATCAATCCTTTAGCAAGAAATGTCCATCCCTAACACACCTACTGTGAGAGACTAGATATACAAAAGAACAATAGGCAAACCATATATAAAAACAGAACTCTGACCTACAACCTGCAGCAACAAGCCCAGGAAGCCAACCCATTATCCACAGTAACCAGTGCAGGAACTCAGAATGCAATCTCTAACAACCAGTCCAAGGAAACCAAACAATAACTTCTGCAACAATCAGCCCCAAATGGCCAGGAGTTGATTAATAACTGACAGCTTCCCTCATTTTTGCCCCTACTTCAACTTAGGACCAACACAGAAAACCAAAAATGTACCCCTAACCAATCGCATAGGATGTCCTGCTTCTAATTAGCCTTCCTACAGCTTCCCCATACAAATAGTCTCCAATCCAGGCATACCTGAAGCCTCCCTTCTTTCCACTATCAACTCTATCAACTCTATCCCACTCTATTACCTGCCTTTGAATCTCTGACAATTCCAAGTGATGGTGGCTGATTCCCTTGCTACAGCAAGCTCTAAATGAATAGCCATTGGCTGTCCTAATTTGGATGGCCTCCATTTACTTCCACAACTAGGATAAAAGAAGTTAAGATCCTCATTGTATTTTTGCAGTGTTTTTGCTCTGTAACTTAGAACTGTATGGAGAAAATTATAAGACACTGATGAAAGAAATTAAAGATGATACAAATAGATGGAGAGATATACCATGTTCTTGGATTGGAAGAATCAACATTGTGAAAATGACTCTACTACCCAAAGCAATCTACAGATTCAATGCAATCCCTATCAAACTACCACTGGCATTTTTCACAGAACTAGAACAAAAAATTTCACAGTTTGTATGGAAACACAAAAGACCCCGAATAGCCAAAGCAATCTTGAGAACAAAAAATGGAGCTGGAGGAATCAGGGTCCCTGACTTCAGACTATACGACAAAGCTACAGTAATCAAGACAGTATGGTACTGACACTAAACAGAAAGACAGATCAATGGAACAAGATAGAAAGCCTAGAGATAAACCCATGCACATATGGTCACCTATCTTTGATAAAGGAGGCAGGAATGTACAGTGGAGAAAGGACAGCCTCTTCGATAAGTGGTGCTGGGAAAACTGGACAGGGACATGTAAAAGTATGAGATTAGATCATTCCCTAACACCATACACAAAAATAAGCTCAAAATGGATTAAAGACCTAAATATAAGGCCAGAAACTATCAAACTCTTAGAGGAAAACATAGGCAGAACACTCTATGACATAAATCATAGCAAGATCCTTTTTGACCCACCTCCTAGAGAAATGGAAATAAAGACAAATATAAACACATGGGACCTAATGAAACTTAAAAGCTTTTGCACAGCAAAGGAAACCATAAACAAGACCAAAAGACAACCCTCAGAATGGGAGAAAATATTTGCAAATGAAGCAACTGACAAAGGATTAATCTCCAAAATGTATAAGCAGCTCATGCAGCTCAATAACAAAAAAACAAACAACCCAATCCAAAAATGGGCAGAAGACCTAAAAAGACATTTCTCCACAGAAGATATACAGACAGCCAACAAACACATGAAAGGATGTTCAACATCTTTACTCATTAGAGAAATGCAAATCAAAACTACAATGAGATATCATCTCACACCAGTCAGAATGGCCATCATCAAAAAATCTAGAAACAATAAATGCTGGAGAGGGTGTGGAGAAAAGGGAACACTCTTGCACTGCTGGTGGGAATGTGAATTGGTACAGCCGCTATGGAGAACAGTATGAAGGTTCCTTAAAAAACTAAAAATAGAACTACCATATGATCCAGCAATCCCACTACTAGGCATATACCCTGAGAAAACCATAATTCAAAAAGAGTCATGTACCAAAATGTTCATTGCAGTCCTATTTACAATAGCTCGGAGATGGAAACAACCTAAGTGTCCATCATCGGATGAATGGATAAAGAAGATGTGGCACATACATACAATGGAATATTACTCAGCCATAAAAAGAAACGAAACTGAGCTATTTGTAATGAGGTGAATAGACCTAGAGTCTGTCATACAGAGTGAAGTAAGTCAGAAAGAGAAAGACAAATACCATATGCTAATACATATAATGGAATTTAAGAAGAAAAAAAAAATGTCATGAAGAACCTAGGGGTAAGACAGGAATAAAGACACAGACCTACTAGAGAATGGACTTGAGGATATGGGGAGGGGGAAGGGTAAGCTGGGACAAAGCAAAAGAGAGGCATGGACATATATACACTACCAAACGTAAGGTAGATAGCTAGTGGGAAGCAGCCGCATAGCACAGGGAGATCAGCTCGGTGCTTTGTGACCACCTGGAGGGGTGGGATAGGGAGGGTGGGAGGGAGACACAAGAGGGAGGGGATATGGGAACATATGTACATGTATAACTGATTCAATTTGTTTTAAAGCAGAAACTAACACACCATTGTTAAGCAATTATACTCCAATAAAGATGTTAAAAAAGTATATTATCACATAAATATAGAACTATCATAAAAGAAATGTTAAAAATAAACTTTTCCAATTTCTTTGTAAAAAAAAAATTCCTTCTTCTAAGACAGTATGATATAATGGGGGGGAGGGGTGCTGCTTTGGAACCAGAGAGACGTGGGTTTCAAGATCTGACTCCTCTAGCTATGATCTTATAGAAATTCTATAATTTCTCTGAACATCAGTTTCCTCACTGATGTTCCTAACCAAGGAAACAATAACCACCTGCTGCTTATCGCCCTAAAAAGAACACAAAGAGGAACAGTGCCTGGCACAGAATAAGTCTTCAATGAAGTCAGATGCTTTGATTAGGCTACAGTTTTCAGCACAGAAACATTTAATCCTGTGATTCAATAAAACTGCTGCTATTAGGGTTGTGAGTTATTTTTTGTTTTGTTTTTAAGCTATATCATTAGCAATACAGTGCCAAGTCCCTCATCTCAGAAAGTAAAGGACAGCATGGATGTGGTGTTCTGACTACAAATGACAGAAAACCACCAAAACCAGTTAATGTAAAATCTCACAGACAGATCCAAAGTACATCTAGGACTGAAAAGGACTGAATGTGAACTAATAAATAACAACTCAAGAAACCAGGTTACTCTCTCAGGAAATGCTTTGTTTGATCATCCCTGTTTTTGTTTGTTTGTTTGTTAATTTATTTATTTATTTTTGGCTGTGTTGGGTCTTCGTTGCTATGCGCAGGCTTTCTCTAGTTGTGGCGAGCGGGGGCTACTCTTCATTGTGGTACGTGGGCTTCTCATTGCGGTGGCTTCTCGTGTTGCAGAGCACGGGCTCTAGGCGTGCGGGCTTCAGTAGTTGTGGCACGTGGGCTCAGTAGCTGTGGCTCGCGAGCTCTAGAGCGCAGGCTCAGTAGTTGTGGCTCACAGGCTCTAGAGCACAGGCTCAGTAGTTGTGGCGCACAGGCTTAGCTGCTCCACAGCATGTGGGATCTTCCCGGACCAGGGATCGAACCCGTGTCCCCTGCACTGGCAGGCGGATTCTTAACGACGGCGCCACCAGGGAAGCCCCGTTTTTCTTCTAACTGGCTTCCTCTGCTAACTCAGCCCACACATGGCCCATAAAAATAGCCACCCCAAGATGGTAATGATCTATAACTTGATAGGGATTTGGTTTAAACACATGTATGCATTTGTTAAAACTCATCTAATGGTACACCTAAGACATACACATTTCACTGTATATTTTAATCTCTTTTCATATCTGTCTCTCTCTCATCAAAAAGAAAATCATATTCAATTCTGAATCCCCAACACTAGTACAATGCCTAGCATGTAGCCAAATCTCAATAAACGTTTCATTATTAAACAAAGGAAGACAAACTTAAGAAATTGAGAAATTTTACTTATTGGAATTCATTCTGATATATATTAAAAGTTCTCATTTTAATTAGTGATTACATCCTAATCAATTAATATAAACAGATTTAAATTTTACTTATTGTAAAGAGAATTATATTTATAAGCAAACAATTAGTGACAATTACGGTGCAAACTGTTCTGGGTACATGACACTACCACCACCTAGTGGAAATAAATGCACATTACCATGATTGGAAACTCCTTAAGGAAGAAACAGAATTTCCAAATGGGTTGAGGGGCCGTGAGCAAACACATTTCAACCACACTCACCATGCACCTGCTAGGTTCTGGAAATTATGCCAGGTTCCATGAGGACAGGCATAGCTCATGTCTGTTTTGATCAATGCTGTATTACCAGAGCCAAGAAGAGTGACAAAGTACTTTGTTACCTTTTGGTAAGTATTTGTACTAGATTCTAAGATTAAAAGGAGACTGAGATATGATCTTCAGGAAAGGCATCTGAAGTTAATGACAATCTCAGTCCATGCCAAAAATGCTTATGAAAAATTGTAAAGCCACTCCTGATTTTTAACCCATAGCAAAATAGCAGATGATTTTTTTCCTTAATATAATTGAAAAATACAAAATGCTCTACAGTCCATAACTTTCTGATGTTTCATTTGAAACATTATTGAAACGCTAAACCAATGAAACATTAGAAACATTTCTGTTGAAGTCTAGAAGGAAGAAAGCTCATCATATTGATCTAGAAGTACTAGCCAATGCAAGGAAAAAAATGGTAAGTTTTTAATTTATCAAACATTTTTATGGTGATTGTGTCAGACACTGTTCTAAGCACTTTATAAATATTAAATTATTTAATTCATATACTCCTCATAACAATCCTATGAGATAGTACTATTATTATCCCATTCTACAGATGGGGAGATCGAGGCACAGAGAACACAAGTAACTTGCCCAAAGCCACGCAGCTAGCAAGTTAGGGGAGATGAGATTACAATCCAAGCAGTAGTCGTTCCATGCTCTTCAACACTATGCTATATGAAATGATATTGCAAAGGAGAAAGCAAAAGCATCCATAAATACAGATGATACAACTGAAGCTAGAAAACCAAAAGGGAAAAAAGGTGAACTGCTGTTAGAAATGAGAATTTACTAGAGTAGTTGATTACAAAATCACATAAAATATCAATAGTATTTCTATATGTTAACAGTAAAAACTTAGAAAATACATTTTTTAACAAAGATGCCATTTACACTACAGACCAAAAAAACACTAACTGAAAATAGGAACTATACAGTACCTATTTGAATAAAAAGTTACAACTTTGCTAGCTTATCCATGAGTATGAACTCCACATTTATAGGAAGTGAGGTATTCAAACGGCATGGACTGGCTCAGAGGGCTCCTCCAGCACTAGTTGTCAGCGTAGGAAGCAAACCAACACCCCTCCCCCACCTACCTGGGTCAGGTGATCACATGTTCACACGGGAAAGCACATGAGCCTTGTCAAGTAATTTACTTGTGCCCAGTCTCTCAGACCAACCCGTAAGAAATTTAATCCTTTGCTTTACCAGTCAAAGAGCATGGATGGGATATGGAGTACTCTTTCCACAAAGTATCAGTAAACCTCAACTGTGTTCACACACAGTCCACATTTTTATTACCTAAATAAGCACCAAATCTCGGAACAAGGAGAGGGAGAGGGAATCTGATGGAACCAGTAGATCTTCCATTGGCTCCTATCCCATGAAAGACCTTGACTACAGTTGCGCAGTTAATGCCTAGAAGAAGGCAGTGGCTTCCGACCAGCTGACTCACATTAGGTTCTAAGTGAGGAAACTGTTCACGGGACAAAAATACAAATCCTGAATAAATATACAGAAACATGCTCCCCGAAAAGTAAGGATCATTCAAATATGAAATGAGTTGAGAGAAATTGGGGTTCTCTCTAGGAAATATTTTTTATAGGACAGATATGCAATCATAAAGAAACTGTCATGCACTGAGATGGGGAAAATGCTTTCTCTGTCAAGGATAGCCCCATAACTAATCAGTCAGCTAAGCAACCAATCAATAATTTATTGAATTCCAACTATGTGCACAACTCTGCAGCAGTTATAATATTAAGTAAAATGTAAGATACGGTTCCATCAAGAGAAGTATTTATTAAAGGGGTGGGGAGACAGAATAAACACATGAAGAGAACAAAAGCAATACATGAAATGGATACGGCAAACTAGTAATGGAAGAATTTCTCTCTCTGCTTTCCCACATATGTATTAGGAATAAAAATACAAGAAGCAGTCAATCAGAACAGAATTTTATCTCCTCCAACTTTTAGAAGCTGAAAGGATTTGAAGCTTTTTAAACACACACAGGTAAATAATCCATAGCAACGGTAATAACTGATCAGAGATTATTGAAAACACACTAAAACCTCAAAGAAATCTCAGCAATGTTTTTTCTCCTACCTCAACAAAGCATATTCACTATTTTAATTAATCACTACAATATACACAAGCCACTAGGCTAGGCTCCTACTGAATGAGCCAAAATGAAACAGATGAAAATACTCGAAGAGTTCTTATATAAAGCAACAGGACTGGAAGCAAGCTCGGAGGGCAGCTCTTTAACAATGAAAGAACTGGGACTGAAATTCTTGAGTCTGTAACTGAAAATAGCACATTTGGCTGTCTGGTCACCTCTATTTATACTGCTAGGATAAAAACTGATGATGAGATTAAATCAATGTCCTCCCACCCTTAAGATAACCTACTTTACAATACCACAAACTTATAATTGAGGAAGTGCAGGTGATAGTTCACATTAATTCAATTCAACAAATTATGTACTGAGTCCTAATACTATGCTCAGTGCCTGAAATGTGAAGTTGAATAAGACATGGACCCAGTTTACTGTGTTTTTAAATAAAGATACAGTCAAGTCCAAGTCCTTAATCTAAAAGAGCTCATGTTACACTAAGCAAAGGATTAACCTCCAAAATATACAAACAGCTCATGCAGCTCAATATCAAAAAGCCAAACAACCCAATCAAAAAATGGGCAGAAGACCTAAATAGACATTTCTCGAAAGAAGACATACAGATGGCCAACAAACACATGAAAAGATGCTCAACATCACTAATTATTAGAGAAATGCAAATCAAAACTATAATGAGGTATCACCTCACACCGGTCAGAATGGCCATCATCAAAAAATCTACAAACAATAAATGCTGGAGAGGGTGTGGAGAAAAGGGAACCCTTATGCATTGTTGGTGGGAATGTAAATTGATAGAGCCACTATGGAGAACAGAATGGAGGTTCCTTAAAAAACTAAAAATAGAACTACCATATGACCCAGCAAACCCACTACTGGGCATATACCCAGAGAAAACCATAATTCAAAAAGACACATGCATCCCAGTGTTCACTGCAGCACTATTTACAATAGCCAGGACATGGAAGCAACCTAAATGTCCATCAACAGAGGAATGGATAAAGAAGATGTGGTACATATATACAATGGAATTACTCAGCCATAAAAAGGAATGAAATTGGGTCATGTGGAGACATGGATGGACCCAGAGACTGTCATACTGAGTGAAGTAAGAAAGAGAAAAACAAATATTGTATATTAACACATATATGTGGAATCTGAAAAAATTAATATAGACGATCTTATTTACAAAGCAGAAACAGAGACACAGAGATAGAGAACAAACGTATGGATACCAGGGTGGGTGTGGTGGGATGAACTGGGAGATTGGGATTGACATGTATACTCTATTGATACTATGTATAAAATAGATAATTAATGAGAACCTACTCTAGCACAGGGAATTCTACGCAATGCTCTGTGGTGACCCAAATGAGAAGGAAATCCAAAAAAGAGGGGATATATGTATATGTATAGTTGATTCACTTTACTGTACAGTATAAACTAACACAACATTGTCAAGCAACTATACTCCAAATTTAAAAAAACGATTAAAAAAAACACAAAAAAACACAAATGACTTAGAAGATACAAAGCAATATGTAAGAATAAAAAAAAAAGAACTCATGTTACAGAGTTCTTTCTCTTCGCTGGGGAAAAAATGGCATGCCTTTAAAAAGTAAGGTTCCTTGAAACAGTCGTGTTTTTCCAATCATTAAGTGCCTAACCAAGAGGCTACAAAGCTGGAAAACCACTACACCTGACTTGTAATAAATGAATGGAATATGAATTGGAAATAAAATTAAATATCTCTAAAACCATAATTCTGTACTGGTTCAATGTAAAACCATGACATCCTACATCAAGAAATTTTATTTACACAAAATCTATTACACAAAGCAATATATAAACAGCTAATATTTCACTGCGCTATTTCCAAGTGTAAATTGGTTTCCAAGTAAGAAATGCACACTACTAAAAGCTTTGGGAACACTAAGCCTCCAAATCCTGTAGAAAAGGCAGATACAGCCTTGAGGCAAAAATGCTAGGAAGTGATAGAATACCTTCTTTACAATTTGCAGCTAGGTTATTACCCATGATAAATTGATAACCATTCATTAACTTTGAGAGCAATAGACAACTGGCAGGCTATTTCATGCCTCAAAGAATTTATGGCAAAAATGGCAGGTGACTTTGAATTCAGAAAATAAAATGGATTCTTGGAAATTGTTACTTCTTTAAAATAAACTTGGAGGCAGATACAGGTATTTGCTACTGATAAGAATTAAAGGTCATGATTTTCTACATCAATGACAAAAAGATTAATGTTTATCATTTGTATCAGTCTGTCAATCAACAATATATACATGAATCAGGTATTTTAGGTATCAGGAGATAGACAATTCACTCTGGGTCATAAAAGGGAAGAATTACGCAAAATACACATTAATAACAATTTAAAAAGGGTACAAAAAAGATTTAGGAATTATGTTTGCAGATTCTCCTTGGCTGGCACATCCTTGCCACCTACCACAATGTTGGTGTTCCCTAATTAGGGTTTTTGTCTGGTTCTATTTTCTTCTAATTCTCCCCGTTCCCAAACTGATCTATACCCAAGGCATCAGCTATCACTTATATGCCACTATCTCCAGGATTAAAGTGACTGTCAACCCTGGCTGCACATTAGCATCACCCTAGCAGCTTTTAAAACATACCTCCCACTACTGGGCATATACCCTGAGAAAACCATAATTCAAAAAGAGTCATGACATTGATGTATCCAGTCCTCTTCACCTTTTCCTCAGTCTTTTTCTATGAGAAATAATTTTGCCATGAAATCTTTTTGAAATTTTCTAAATGTGAGTTCCTAGAAGTAGAATCGTTTAGTCAATTGGCATATGTATTTGAAGTGCTGATGTTTATAGTTATTGCGAAAATGCCATTCATGACTTGACCAAACTTACTACTTCCCTCACTTTGGAAAATACCTTTTTGACTACATTCCAAAACAACAGTGCTTGGCAAACATTTATGTTATATGAAAATCTGATTAAAGAAACTGTTCTATTTGTATACTTTAATTACAAATAAATAAGTTGAATTTGGGCACCTAAAAACAACAACAACAACAACAAAAAAGAATCATGTGCCACAATGTTCACTGCAGCACTATTTACAGTAGGCAGGACATGGAAGCAACCTAAATGTCCATCGATAGATGAATGGATAAAGAAGATGTGGCACATATATACAATGGAATATTACTCAGCCATAAAAAGAAACGAAATTGAGTGATTTGTAGTGAGGTGGATGGACCTAGAGTCTGTCATTCAGAATGAAGTAAGTCAGAAGAGAAAAGCAAATACCGTATGCTAATACATATATGGAATCTAAAAAAAATAAATTGTTTCTGAAGAACCTAGGGGGAGGACAGGAATAAAGACGCAGACATAGAGAATGGACTTGAGGACACGGGGAGGGGGAAGGGTAAGCTGAGAAGAAGTGAGAGAGTGGCATGGACATATATACACTACCAAATGTAAAATAGATAGCTAGTGGGAAGCAGCCACATAGCACAGGGAGATCAGCTCGGTGCTCTGTGACCACCTAGAGGGGTGGGATAGGGAGGGTGGGAAGGAGACACAAGAGGGAGGGGATATGGGGATATATGTATATGCATAGCTGATTCAATTTGTTATACAGCAGAAACTAACACAACAATGTAAAGCAATTACACTACAATAAAGATGTTTTTTAAATAAATAAATAAATGAATAAATAAATAAGACATACCTAGCTGGGTCTCTATCCCACATTAATTAAATTGGAATCTCTGTGAGGAGCACCAGGTCATGGTTTTGTTGTTGTTTAGTTTCCCTAGCAGGCAGTCAAGGTCCAGACCTGCTGCTCTTCTAGATCTATCACACCACCCCTCCTGATGACCCTCACCTGAACATCCCACAGGCAACTCAAACTTGTCTCCTGTCTAACATATTCTTCCACCAGCACTAAGCT
This sequence comes from Mesoplodon densirostris, assembly GCF_025265405.1. Taxonomy (NCBI): domain Eukaryota; kingdom Metazoa; phylum Chordata; class Mammalia; order Artiodactyla; family Ziphiidae; genus Mesoplodon; species Mesoplodon densirostris. The sequence continues at coordinate 125,167,392 of NC_082662.1, read as the reverse complement.
AGAGCATTTTCTTCTCTTCTTCCTTAACCGACCCCAGGAGCATTCAGCAGTCCTTCCTCCAAGCTTCCACAGAATTCTGTCCATGCCGCCATTAAAGCATTTATCACCACTTATTGTAACTGACTGTCTATCATCTCCGTAAGACTGGATTTTTTTTCATTTTAGTATCCAACGCATCCACAAATGGGTGGCACCAGAGGATGAGCGATAGCCAAAAAGACTAACCCAGTATTTATAGTCTAAGAAGTAACTGCAAGACTGGAAAACAAGAGAAATGGCTAAGGGATGATTAACCAGGTAAAACGCAGGGTGAGAGTCATGAAGGAGGACACAGAGGGAAGGGGATGGTACACCTGAGGCTCAGCTTTATTAGCCTCCACCCCATACACTGAATGGACCAGACTGATTAAATCTGACCCTGTGCTGGAGTAAACAGTCTGAAAAGTCTAGCTCCCCAAAGTAGATAAGTTCTTTTCACCCTCATTGCTATAGCCTTTAGGTGGAGCCTTCACTGTCTTTTGCCCAGACTTTTAAAACAGCATCTTAATCCATGCCCATACTGCCCATCCCTTGCCACCCCAGGCTAAGACTGACCACAGAGTTACCTTTTAAAAAAGAAATCTCCTCCCATTACTCCTTCATTGGAAATTCTCATGTAGCTCTCAGAGAATGAAGTCCAAATTCTCTACCATCACCTTTGTAAGGCCTTTCTCAACCTGGCTGTAACTAATCTCTTCAGCTATTCTCCAACCATAATCAATGCTACATTCACACTCGATCAGCTCACAACTTAGTTCCTATACACAAGCTGTTCTTACAGTAAAAAATGTCAACCCATTACCCACCCATCTTCCAAATTTTACAGATCCTGCAAAAGTCAGCTCAAATGCTACCTCTTCAGTGAGGCTATAGCAGATGAACACATTCATTCTGATTTTTTCCAAAAGTTCTTCTGGAGGCCCTACTATCTGACAGCCACTGGTATAAACCAGTGGTACCGTGTTCAAACTTGAGTTATGACAGTTATAATGATGTGTTAATAACACTAGTGATTTTATCTTCTCTGTCAGTCTATGCATCTCTTGAAGATAAGAACCATATTTTCTGGTCCAGCTCTTTTGTTTTCCTTACTTCGATCCAAGAGAAGCCGAGCATGCTAGGTTACGTATGCCTAGTAAAGACACCCTTGAGGTCAGTTCATAACTGTGAGGGGCCCTGGATCAGGCTACAAGGACTGACACTGGTCTGAGCCCACATGTAGAATACAAATAGTGAAAATGAAGAAGGGTTAAAGATCTTCATCCCAGATGAAAAGAATAGAGGTAAAAGTGACAAACCGGGCAGGCAAAGATGAAACTGAGGTATGGAAAAATCGAAGACTAATTTTGAACTAACATCATGAATACGGCTCATCAATGCATCACTTCGCTGGAACAGGGCCATAACCTTCAAGGGGCAAAACCATTCTAAATACATTATATTAATCTCTGTAATCATCCTACAGCCTAACCTAGTAACTAGGAATGGATGCTGCAAAAATATGCTGAATTAATTAATACTTTTGCAAGCAATAATTACATACACATGTATACAGTGTGTCTTCATATGACCCAGCAGGTAAAACCAAAGACATTAGAAACACTAATTTTAGAGCAGGATGCCAGAAGAGATCTAATCTAAAACCAGTGACTTGAGATTACTAACATTCATCATACAGTACATATCAGAAGACTAATTTATTCTACCATATACAAGTCATATGCAATACAAAGGCTGGACTGAAATATAAAATCAGGAGCTTTGAACATAAACTGTCATGTGGACGGAGCATCAGAGCAAACCATTTTGCAGTAAAACAAACAAAAACCAAAGCAGTCAAGCAGAGAGAAGCAGAGGTGAAAAAATGCAGGATAACATGCCTGGGATCTTGAAGCCTTTCCAGGCCCTAGTTTCAATCCCTCCCCAGTCCCTAATTTCATGCCTCCCTGAAGGCAGAGATGCACCCCTGCCCTTCAGTTCTGTGAGACACCCTGAAACCTTTTAATATATTTGTCTTTGCTTAAGCTAGCTCGAACTGGTTCGTGTTACCTGAAAACAAGAAATCTTACACCAAACATTAAAACCACAAGTGCTTTGCCACTGCTGCCCTGATTACATCCAAAAACTTCATTGCCAAAAACATCTACTCCTTTTATAACTCCTATTTCATTTCTTACTCATCTTTCCAACCACCAATGCATTCAAATAGCATCTAATGAGCACCTACTTCATGCCAGGCACTGCTAGGACCTGGCAACAGAAAGATGAGGACGCCATGGTCCCTGCACTCAAATTCATAATCTAGTGTAGTACTTCTGTCAAAATGTGAGTCCTGATCAATTTGTAAAATCAATTTAGTTGGTCCCAGGAAGCACTTTTTAAAATTTTGACATATATGAAGATAAAAATAGAGATAAGTGGTAAGGTTAAATATTGTTTTCTATAACTTTTCTTTCAGCTACATGTGTGTTTATAAGGGATAGCTATATAATATGTATTTCTTACTGAGTCATGAACAAAGAGTTTGAAAAATACCAGTGAATCTGTATTTCCTAATAACCTCAACAAATACCAGATAAAAGTTGTGCCCTAGAGAATCCACTAGTGCTTAAATTAATAAAAAATAATTTGAATTGGCATAGCCTTAGTTTGTGTTGATTTTACATGCTTGAAAACAGTTATTGGTTTGCCTGAAGTACATTAAACATTCCTCCTTGTTTAGTTTTAATTAGCTAAGCAAATCCTTTTCTCTTTCCCTTAAACAGTACAAAGAAAGTTCAAATCAGCATGTCAGAATATTATAAACTCTTAATTAGCTAAGTATAAATTTAGCAAGTTTCTGCCATACTTACAATGAATGCTGACTGGGCGAAACCCCAATCATCATCAGGGCAACTACTGAGCTACAAGAGATGACAAGTTAACCTGGAAAAAGAAGACCATGAGGCAGAAGATAACGGAGTTCAAATATTATTAAAGGCCTACGATGACTCTAAATTGTCTAAGGTAACTTCTGAAAAACATTAATTGAAGAGAATGTAAGAAGAATACATCAAATAAGACTTGGGCATATTCTGGTATTCCATGTATCTTCCAAGTGACTTGAGGCTAAGAATTTGATTTCAGTTCAAGGAAAATGAATTCAAACATTAGAATTAGTAGTCTTTAGTTTATTCTCTAATTTAAAGACTAACAATCTTTATCAGATAGCAGAAGTTATGATACCCTTGATAAGTTAACAAAAATCTTTCCTAAACACACAGTACATGCTGCTCCAGGAATTATAGAGAACACCATAAATATTGTGGGATGTCATGAAATATTGATATGTTAAAATTCATCACAGTCAGTCTCCCAAGGCAATAGAAATAAAAGCAAAAATAAACAAATGGGACCTAATCAAACTTATAAGCTTTTACACAGCAAAGGAAACTATAAACAAAATTAAAAGACAACCTACGAATGAGAGGAAATATATGCAAATGATACAACCAACAAGGGCTTAATTTCTAAAATATACAAACAACTCATACAATTCAATAACAAAAAAACAAACAGCCTAATCAAAAAATGGACAGAAGATCTAAATAGACAATTCTCCAAAGAAGACACACAGATGGCCAATAGGCACATAAAAAGATGCTCATCGGGCCTCCCTGGTGGCGCAAGTGGTTGAGAGTCCGCCTGCCGATGCAGGGGATACGGGTTCGTGCCCCGGTCTGGGAGGATCCCATATGCCACGGAGCGGCTGGGCCCGTGAGCCATGGCCGCTGAGCCTGCGCGTCCAGAGCCTGCGCGTCCGGAGCCTGTGCTCCACAATGGGGGAGGCCACAACAGTGAGAGGCCCGCATACCGCAAAAAAAAAAAAAAAAAAAAAAAAAGATGCTTATCATCACTAATTATTAGAGAAATGCAAATCAAAACTACAATAAGGTACCACCTCACACCAGTCAGAATGGCCATCATTGAAAAGTCTACAAATAACAAATGCTGGAGGGGGTGTGGAGAAAGGGAACATTCCTACACTGTTGGTGAGAATGTAAATTGGTGCAGCCACTATGGAGAACAGTATGGAGGTTCCTTAAAAAACTAAAAATAGAGTTGCCATATGATCCAGCAATCCCACTCCTGGGCATATACCCAGACAAAACAATAATTCGAAAATATACATATGTGTACATATATATATATATATATATATATATATATATATATATATACACACACACACAATGGAATATTACCCATTAAAAGAATGAAATAATGTCACTTGCAGCAACATGGATGGACCCAGAGATTATCATACTAAGCGAAGTCAGAAAGAGAAAGACAAATACCATACAATATCACGTAAATGTGGAATCTAAAATATGACACAAATGAACATATCTACAAAACAGAAACAGACTCACATAGAGAACAGACTTATGGTTGCCAAGGGGGAAGAGGGGTAGAGGAGGAAAGGACTGGGAGTTGGGGATTATCAGATGCAAAATATTTTATATATCTATATATAGGATGGATAAGTCACAAGGTCCTACTGTATACCACAGTGAACTATGTTCAATATCCTGTGATAAATCATAATGGAAAAGAATATGAAAAAATATACCTATATGTATAACTGAGTCACTTTCCTGTACAGCAGAAATTAACACAACATTGTAAATCAATTATACTTCAAAAAAATTTTTTTAATTCGTCATAAAAACTAAGGACAATTTTAATGGCAGAAAGTGATCATGTCACAAGCATGTATCTGTAGAAAAAAAAAACCTACCATACAAAGCAAAGCAGTCTATTTCCATGTTTTTTCAAAAACATACTTGCTATTTATTCATTCATTTTGTTAGGGAGAAATATGTAACTGAAAGTTACAAGGGACAAAGAAGGACACTACATAATGATCAAGGGATCGATACAAGAAGAAGATATAACAACTGTAAATATTTATGCACCCAATATAGGAGCACCTCAATACATAAGGTAAATACTAACAGCCATAAAAGGGGAAATCGACAGTAACACATCCATAGTAGGGGACTTTAACACCCCACTTTCACCAATGGACAGATCATCCAAAATGAAAATAAATAAGGAAACACAAGCTTTAAATGATACATTAAACAAGATGGACTTAATTGATATATATAGGACATTCCATCCAAAAACAACAGAATACGCATTTTTCTCAAGTGCTCATGGAACATTCTCCAGAATAGATCATATCTTGGGTCACAAATCAAGCCTTGGTAAATTTAAGAAAATTGAAATTGTATCAAGTATCTTTTCTGACCACAATGCTATGAGACGAGATATCAATTACAGGAAAAGATCTGTTAAAAATACAAACACATGGAGGCTAAACAATACACTACTTAATAATGAAGTGATCACTGAAGAAATCAAAGAGAAAATCAAAAAATACCTAGAAACAAATGAAAATGGAGACACAACGACCCAAAACCTAAGGGATGCAGCAAAAGCAGTTCTAAGAGGGAAGTTTATAGCAATACAATCCTACCTTAAGAAACAGGAAACATCTCGAATAAACAACCTAAACTTGCACCTAAAGCAGTCAGAGAAAGAAGAACAAAAAAAACCCCAAAGTTAGCAGAAGGAAAGAAATCATAAAGATCAGATCAGAAATAAATGAAAAAGAAATGAAGGAAATGATAGCAAACATCAGTAAAACTAAAAGGTGGTTCTTTGAGAAGATAAACAAAATTGAAAAAACCATTAGCCAGACTCATCAAGAAAAAAAGGGAGAAGACTCAAATCAATAGAATTAGAAATGAAAAAGCAGAAGTAACAAATGACACTGTAGAAATACAAAAAATCATGAGAGATTACTACAAGCAACTCTATGCCAATAAAATGGACAACCTGGAAGAAATGGACAAATTCTTAGAAATGCACAACCTGCCAAGACTGAATCAGGAAGAAATAGAAAATATGAACAGACCAATCACAAGCAATGAAATTGAAACTGTGATTAAAAATCTTCCAACAAACAAAAGCCCAGGACCAGATGGCTTCACAGGTGAATTCTATCAAACATTTAGAGAAGAGCTAACACCTAACCTTCTCAAACTCTTCCAAAATATAGCAGAGGGAGGAACACTCCAAAACTCATTCTACGAGGCCACCATCACCCTGATACCAAAACCAGACAAGGATGTCAAAAAGAAAGAAAACTACAGGCCAATATCACTGATGAACATAGATGCAAAAATCCTCAACAAGGGCTTCCCTGGTGGCGCAGTGGTTGAGAGTCCGCCTGCCGATGCAGGGGACACGGGTTCGTGCCCCGGTCCGGGAGGATCCCACATGCCGCGGAGTGGCTGGGCCCGTGAGCCATGGCCGCTGAGCCTGCGCGTCCGGAGCCTGTGCTCCGCAACGGGAGAGGCCACAGCAGTGAGAGGCCCACGTACTGCCAAAAAAAAAAAAAAAAATCCTCAACAAAATACTAGCAAACAGAATCCAACAGCACACTAAAAGGATCATACACCATGATCAAGTGCGGTTTATTCCAGGAATGCAAGGATTCTTCAATATACGCAAATCAATCAATGTGATACACCATATTAACAAACTGAAGGAGAAAAACCATATGATCATCTCAATAGATGCAGAGAAAGCTTTCGACAAAATTCAACACCCATTTATGATAAAAAACCCTGCAGAAAGCAGGCATAGAGGGAACTTACCTCAACATAATAAAGGCCATATATGAAAACCCACAGGCAACATCATCCTCAATGGTGAAAAACTGAAACCATTTCCACTAAGATCAGGAACAAGACAAGGTTGCCCATTCTCACCACTCTTATTCAACATAGTTTTGGAAGTTATAGCCACAGCAATCAGAGAAGAAAAGGAAATAAAAGGAATCCAAATTGGAAAAGAAGTAAAGCTGTCACTGTTTGCAGATGACATGATACTATACATAGAGAATCCTAAAGATGCTACCAGAAAACTATTAGAACTAATCAATTAATTTGGTAAAGTAGCAGGATACAAAATTAATGCACAGAAATCTCTGGCATTCCTATACACTAATGATGAAAAATCTGAGTGTGAAATTAAGAAAACACTCCCATTTACCATTGCAATAAAAAGAATAAAATATCTAGGAATAAACCTACCTAAGGAGACAAAAGGCCTGTATGTAGAAAATTATAAGACACTGATGAAAGAAATTAAAGATGATACAAATAGATGGAGAGATATACCATGTTCTTGGATTGGAAGAAACAACAATGTGAAAATGACTCTACTACCCAAAGCAATCTACAGATTCAATGCAATCCCTATCAAACTACCACTGGCATTTTTCACAGAACTAGACCAAAAAATTTCACAATTTATAAGGAAACACAAAAGACCCTGAATAGCCAAAGCAATCTTGAGAACGAAAAACGGAGCTGGAGGAATCAGGCTCCCTGACTTCAGACTATACTACAAAGCTACAGTAATCAAGACAGTATGGTACTGGCACAAAAACAGAAAGATAGATCAATGGAACAGGATAGAAAGCCCAGAGATAAACCCACACACATATGGTCATCTTATCTTTGATAAAGGAGGCAGGAATGTACAGTGGAGAAAGGACAGCCTCTTCAATAAGTGATGCTGGGAAAACTGGACAGCTACATGTAAAAGTATGAGATTAGATCACTCCCTAACACCACACACAAAAATAAACTCAAAATGGATTAAAGACCTAAATGTAAGGCCAGAAACTATCACACTCTTAGACTAAAACATAGGCAGAACACTCTATGACATGAATCACAGCAAGATCCTTTCTGAGCCACCTCCTAGAGAAATGGAAATAAAAACAAAAATAAACACATGGGACCTAATGAAATTTAAAAGCTTTTGCACAGCAAAGGAAACCATAAACAAGACCAAAAGACAACCCTCAGAATGGGAGAAAATATTTGCAAATGAACCAACTGACAAAGGATTAATCTCCAAAATGTATAAGCAGCTCATGCAGCTCAATAACCAAAAAACAAACAACCCAATCCAAAAATGGGCAGAAGACCTAAATAGACATCTCTCCAAAGAAGATATACAGACTGCCAACAAACACATGAAAGAATGCTCAACATACATCATTAATCATCAGAGAAATGCAAGTCAAAACTACAATGAGATATCATCTCACACCAGTCAGAATGGCCATCATCAAAAAATCTAGAAACAATAAATGCTGGAGAGGGTGTGGAGAAAAGGGAACACTCTTGCACTGCTGGTGGGAATGTGAATTGGTACAGCCACTATGGAGAACAGTATGGAGGTTCCTTAAAAAACTACAAATAGAACTACCATATGACCCAGCAATCCTACTATTGGGCATATACCCTGAGAAAACCATAATTCAACAAGAGTCATGTACCAAAATGTTCATTGCAGTTCTATTTACAGTAGCCAGGAGATGGAAGCAACCTAAGTGTCCAACATCGGATGAATGGATAAAGAAGATGTGGCACGTATATACAATGGAATATTACTCAGCCATAAAAAGGAACGAAATTGAGTTATTTGTAGTGATGTGGATGGACCTAGAATCTGTCATACAGAGTGAAGTAAGTCAGAAAGAGAAAGACAAGTACCATATGCTAACACATATATATGGAATCTAAGAAAAAAAATGTCATGAAGAACCTAGGGGCAAAACGGGAATAAAGACATAGACCTACTAGAGAATGGACTTGAGGATATGGGGAGGGGGAAGGGTAAGCTGTGACAAAGTGAGAGAGTGGCATGGACATATATACACTACCAAACGTAAGGTAGATAGCTAGTGGGAAGCAGCTGCATAGCACAGGGAGATCAGCTCGGTGCTTTGTGACCACCTAGAGGGGTGGGACAGGGAGGGTGGGAGGGAGGGAGACGCAAGAGGGAAGAGATATGGGAACATATGTATATGTATAACTGATTCACTTTGTTATAAAGCAGAAACTAACACACCACTGTAAAGCAATTATACTCCAATAAAGAGGTAAAAAAAAATTCGTCATAAAAACTTAGGACAATTTTAATGGCAGAAAGTGATCATGTCACAAGCATGTTTCTGTAGAAAAACAAAAACCTATCATACAAAGCATAGCAGTCTATTTCCATGTTTTTTCAAAGACATACTTGCTATTTATTCATTTTGTTAGCGAGAAGTATGTAACTGAAAGTTAAGAAAAATGAGTGTAAAATAACTACAATTGATAAAATGTCCACACAAACATATTTTTTTCTGACACGGAGAAAAGTACTTCCATTATTTGATTTTTGCTGTGGCACATACTTCTTAGCTCACAGAACACCCATGTTCATGCATTCATTTTTATTTATTCTAAAGTAATTGCATGTCTGCCTAATTCTAGGGACATAAAGATGAAGGTACTCACTGTTTAGAAAAGGAGCAAACACATAAACCTAACTGTAATTTAATTTGCAAAGTGCAACAGAGGAGGGTACCTAATGCAGTGTGAGGTGGCAGAGAGAGCAAGGAAGGCTTCCATGCAGGAGGTGAATCTAAAACAAAGGGTAGAAGGTACCCAGGTAAGGGGTGTGTGTGTGTGTGTGTGTGTGTGTGTGTGTGTGTGTGTGTGTGTGTGTGTGTGTGTGTGTGTGTGTGTGTGTGTGTGTGTGTGTGTGTGTGTGTGTGTGTGTGTGTGTGTGTGTGTGTGTGTGTGTGTGTGTGTGTGTGTGTGTGTGTGTGTGTGTGTGTGTGTGTGTACATGTGGGAAGCCTGGTATTTTGAGTACAGCCCTAGAGAGAAGGATCAGCCTGCTGGGTGTGGAGGCCCACAGGAGAATCACCTTCAGGCAACCCGGTCTAGCTGAAACAAGTTCAGGACGGAGAGAATCAGATGAGCCCAGAGTTGAGGGAAGGATCAGAACTGCAGGGCTATAGCAACACACTAAGGAGCTTGGACTTGATGTTACAAGAAATCAGGATCCAAAGAAACTTCAGATAGCTTATCCTGGTGGCTAACAGAGGATGGACTGGTGAATAAGAAATCAGGAGGCAGCAAAACCACCTTTAAGAGGCTGTGGCATGATGGTAGTCAAGTGAAATAAGGGAGGCGTGAAGTATGACAGTGGCAGTAGGCATGGAGAGGAGAATTCAAGAGCAACTCAGTAATATGGACAGTAAAAATAGCTGGACTTGATTGACTGGAATGAGAAGAAAGAAAAGGAAAAGGTTAAGAAGTGGTTCAAGATGAGGCAGGGAGGGGCATGCAGGCACATCAGGATTTTAAACCCTAAATTAAGAACAATAGCTAGAGGGGGAATAAGAATGGGTACAAGGTGACAAATTAGGAACGATCAGAGCAGTTTACGTGAGGGGTTATGGCATGATGGTATGATGGTTTTGACTAGGGTGAGGATAATGGAGATACTGAGATAAACATGTATTTAAGAAATATTTCCAAAAAATTTTAAAGTTAACAAAAGAAATATTTCATTGCTAAAAATCAATAGGATTCACTGGTTATCAGACTTATGGGGCAGAGAGAGGGAGAGAAAATGTCAGAGATGTCTCCCAAGGCATCACAAGGGCAAAATGGTGGTAACAATCACTGAAATAAAGAAAGTGGGAGAAGATTTAAGAAGGAACACTGAGAATACAGTATTTTAAACATGTTCAATTCCAAGCACCTCTGAGATAGCCAAGAAGAAGTATCAAGCAGACAGCTGAATATAAAGATCTCTCAAAAGAGAGGACTCTTTACACTGAAATTATAATTTGGGGATAACCACTAGTATATAATTAATTGCAACAATACTTGAGATTACCAGAGGAAATGGAAGAATGTGGACTGAAAAGATGGCCTAGGAACAGGCACTGAAAAGGTCTAAAATCTAAACTTTAGATGCTAGTGGAAGGGAGAACCTACATAGGAAACTGAAGTGGAGTCTTTGATTGTAAATAAAGTTTTGGAGACATTTGCTCGTAGAAAAGAGAAGATAATACAGTAAGTAGCCTTAAGAGACAAGAGGCTAAGGTAGAGGGGTGCCATTTTATTTTTTAATGGAAGACAATGTAACATGTTTAAGTGCTGATAGGAATGAGTCTGTACACAGAGAAAGGTTAACAACATGAGAGAGAAATGACACTCAATAGTATAAATTCCAAGAAGGCTGGAAAATGGGCTCTAGCACCCACATGGGGGGATTAGCCCCTCCTCTCCCAGATGATGTCTGGCTAAACAAAAGTTTGTGTGGCTTTAGGATGGTGGTTGAGGAAGTAGTCCAGCAGATTCTCAGTTTTTCCAGCCCATTGGTTATGGTTAATCTGGACTTACCACTAAATTGGTGACCACTGAGGTACAAATGGTCCTGTGTGGCCCTTTTTTTTTTTTTTCAGGGATCTGTGAATGTTTATTGTAAGTAAGGTCTTATTTGGTTCTGTATGTTACAGCAAAGAAAGATGATGGTTTTGTTATATAATCTTTTTTAGCTTGATTTGAGGGATTTGAGATTGTCATTTGGTATATCTTCTTCCTTTAGGAAACAAATTCTTCGAAAGTGAGAAGCACAAAATGCAGGAATAAATTAAATGAAATGACAGGCTCTCAGCTAAACCTCTTATTTTTGCTTTCCAGATGCTACCATCCTTCACGATGGTAATAAGGAGAAGATGGAAAACTACCTTCAACAACAACCAAAAAATGGTAATTATGTGAGGTGAAGGATATGTTAAGTAACCTTACTGTGGTATACATTTTGTAATATATACATGTGCCATAACATTGTACACCTTAAACTTTCACAATTTGTCAATTATATATCAAAACAGCTAGGGGAGGGGAAATGCCCAAACACCAACTGATGGATTTTTGTCAAAATCTGTCTCATCAAACCCAATGGATATGGCAGGAGATGGTATTCTACCAAATCGTTTGGATCCTCTATCTAACAATGTGAATTGTTTCAGGAAAAATGGACTAATTCACAAACCTGGTAAGTAATGCATTTGTAGGAACTCTACACTGCCCTCGCTCTGTAGATGGATGAAATACGATAGCATCTACTTCTGGAACTGTGCCAAATACACTACTAAAAACTCCTCCTATGGCACAGAGATTCAGTGCTGATAATAAAACATAAATTAATGGAAGAAGTTCAGGAGTTTGGACGAAATACTGAAAGGACATCTAGCACTAAAACACTGGGAAGTTGGTAGCATTCCATTATTTAGGCCAAGAAATACACAGCATTTGACAAACTAGAGCTTTCATATACTGTAGGATGGCTCCTCTTTACCTTAACAAAAAAACACCCAATATTCCTTTTTAAAAATTTTACATACTGTTAAATTCACTTTTTTGACATACAATTCTCTAATTTTTCGTAAATGCATAGATACAGAGAACAGTCCCATCATCCCCCAAATTACCTTGTGGTACTTCTTTGTACTTATTTAATCCCTCTCTCCATCCCTTATACCTGCCAGATGGCTTTTTTGGGACTATCACACATTACCAAGGTCCACAAGCACAGTCATCTGCCTTTGTTCCTTAAGTCACGACACATGGCAGCCTTCTCATCCTAAACCCAGGTCACTGCCTACCCAATAGCCCATTCAGTCCCTCCACAGTCCATCACTAGAGCAAAGGGGAACTTCTGGAATCCCAGCATGACAAGTCCATACCATGGAGAACCAGGAGTATTGCCATATTTAGCCAATCTCTTTGGCCACCCACTGGAGGGGCCTCTGATACTGGCCATCTGCTCTCCACCATCACCACCACCACCTATCAAACACACTTCCCCAACAGGTGCAGTCTTACCAACTACTTCTTTAATCCAGGTCTTTTTCCTCTTCCCATAATTTCCCTTGGTTGGAAAAAGCCCTAAAATATTGTTAAATTTCACTATCTCTAGTCTAAGCTTGGTTGTTAGTATATCAAAAGAAGCTAAAGGACAGATGCAAACTATTATATATAGAATGGATAAACAACAAAGTCCTACTGTATAGCACAGGGAACTATATTCAGTATCCTGTGATCAACCACAATGGAAAAGAATATGAAAAAGAATATATATATAAGTGTAACTGAATCACTTTGCTGTACAGCAGAAATTAACACATTGTAAATCAACTATACTTCAATAAAATTTAAATAATTTTTTTAAGAAAGAAGCTAAAGGAATTCATAAAAACAGCTGATTCCAGACTGGGGAGGGAAGATACTAGACAAACCTAAAACATTTTGTTGTTGCAGAGTAAGTGTTCCAAAAAATATGGAGGAAGATCAAAAATACAGGAGCCAGCTTGAAGGGGCCCCATAGTTAAATCTATGATAATTTCAGCATCAAAACAAACAGAACAGAGCTTCCCTGGTGGCGCAGTGGTTAAGAATCCGCCTGCCAATGAAGGGGACATGGGTTCGAGCCCTGGTCTGGGAAGATCCCACATGCTGGGGAGCAACTAAGCCCGTGCGCCACAACTACTGAGCTGGCGCTCTAGAGCCCGTGAGCCACAACTACTGAGCCCACGTGCCACAACTGCTGAAGCCCACACACCTAGAGCCCATGCTCTGCAACAAGAGAAGTCCCCGCTCGCCACAACTAGAGAAAGCCCGCGCACAGCAACGAAGACCCAACACAGCCAAAAATAATAAATAAATTTATTTAAAAAACAAACAGAACAATAATCAATCATACATAACCCATTGAATAAAATAGGTTTTTTACTTTTTTAAATGATCAGTAAGAGTCCACACTGATATAAACATATAAATAACTGAGAAGGGGGCACTCTTCTTTGAAGAGAATAAACACTTATAAATGTGGAGAGAGTGAAGGAATTAGAAAATCATTATTTTACAACCATCACTGTAAATTTTCGTTCAGGCAAGAACCAATCACAAAGAGATACTAAATATATGGAGAAAAGAAAGTGATGAGGAATAGATGTTTGCATGGTCTCAAAGTGTCTTCCCCACAGACTGGTTTACTAGTTACAAGATGAAAAACAGTAACTGCTCAACCCAGGCAGTACCTTGACCAGCTGATGTAAATTTCACCAATGAGCAGCAGCACATGCACATTGTGTGCCTCCTGATGTGACACCCTGAGAAGGACACACCGTACTTTATGTAGTGCTCTGGCTGGGCATGAAAAAGCCAAGTTTTATGAGGAAACACCAGATAAACCCTATTTTAGGAACACCCCTATAAAACAGCCATCTTGCATTATTCAAAAATATTAGCATCATAAAAATATTAATGTCATGGAAGACTCAGAAAGGCTGAGGAACTATTCCAGATTAAAGAAGACTAAAGAGTCATAACAACCACATGTAACATGTGATTCTAGACTGGATCTTGGATCGGAAGGAAAAAATGCAACGAAGAGATTATTGGAACAACTGACAAAACTGGAAATACGGACTACAGATACAAGTATTCTATGAATGTCCAATTTCCTTGATTTTACTAAGTGTATAGTGGTGATATAAGAGAATATCCTTGTTCTTAGGAAACACACACTAAAGTATTAAGTAAAGGGACATTATGTATGCAGTCTTCTCTCAAATGGTTTAGAAAAAATAAATTGTGTGTGTGTGTGTAGATAGAGTAAAAAAGAGACATGATAAAACTAATGTAGCAAAACGTTAAAATTTGCTGAATTTAGGTGGGTAAAGGACATGTGTGAGTTCTCTGTACTATTCTTTCACTTTTCTGTAATTTTAAAATTATTCCAAAATAAAGCTTTTTAAGTGGTTTAGCCAATTTAAAAACATACTTAAAAAATAAGAATGCATTTACTTTGTCTTTGATTTCACCATAATTAGCAAAATAATAAAATATACCTCCCAATGGAAAAGATCTAAAAATCAATGTGATATAAAGCATAGATAAATACTTTATGAGAGGATTAAAGCTTCAGCTAGCACAGCAATTATGCACTGGTGCTCAGCTTATTGTTTCACTTGGATTTCATTTGGGGCTCATCAGGGATCCCCTGAGTAAGATTAAAACACTTTATCTCTTATCTATAAATAGATCATCACATTTGGATAAAAAAGAAGTTCTATAAAAGTGTAGGAAGACAGCTCATAAAGTCAACTAGGTTAAGAACTGCACAGGCACCAAATCTGGCTCTTAATCTCATTAGCCTTTAAAAGCTAACTAGCAGGAAGCCCAATTCAAATATAGAAAGTGGAGGACATTCAGACCACTCTTGGGAAATAAAAACTTAAACAAGTTGTTACTTATGAAGTCTTATGTTACGGATGATTCTATAAAAACTATGTAAGCACTGAACCAAAATACCTGATTTTAGTTTTCCAATGATTCCTGATGCTCTTTAAGTAATAAAAATATGGGAAGAATATAAACTAAAGGTTAATTACCCAGCACAAGCCACAAGAGCGTCAGAAAAACACACACACCATGTTTCTACAAACCCACTCACGTAGCACTCATAGAGAAGTGCCATATGTAATTACAAGAATCAGAGGCCTTCAACTGTATGAAAAAGAACCCAGAACAGTGACAGGCAGCCCTTTCTGCAATTTAATGAGTGGATTTTTAATCACAGTAATATACAGCATATGGTTAAAAAATCAAAGAGTACAAAGGGCTCCCTTCTCCTGTTCCCAAAAAGCAATCATATTTAACCATTTCATTTTAGGGGTTTTCTTGCAGTTACTCTCACTTTTCTAAATAATTCACTTTTACCACTATTTCTTCCTTTCTCACCTATAGTTATCCATGAGATACATCTGTTAGGATATGACGCTTTAGTCAACTTACACTTCTCATAAACACCCCCTCTCTCTTCCTCTCAATGTATATCACTAATTTTAATTCTTTTGTTGGTTACTTTTAAGATATACTTCCAATCTCATTTTTTGTTCTATCAAATGCAAAATATTCTGACTCCTCCTTCAAAACAAGACTATCAGAACCTATATCCATGCTTCTACATTTCTTCCCACCTTCTCTCAGCTCTTTTTTTTTCACATTGTTAAGATTTAAAACTCACATTCCATTATATAGCCATAATTAAATGAGTCTTCCATGCATTGACTGTAGCAGTGGTTCTTAAACTGCCAAGTGAATCACAGTCACCTGGAGAACTTGTTAAAACACAAGGCTGATGGACTTCACCTGGTGAGTTTCTGATTCTACAGGTCTGGGGTATGGCCTGAGTCTTTGCATTTCTAACAAGTTCCCAGGGGGTGCTGATGCTGCTGGTCCAGGGACCCAACTTTGAAGACCACTGGTCTAAAGGATGATTCTAAAGGTGAAAACCAATAAAGAACGTTGCTCAACAAAGGGCCAAATAATACATTAAGATTACATTTTGTTCTCTATGGTTGTAATGTCATGACCCTATTGCTACTAGAAAAAGAATGTTCCTAGTGTCACAATTAAATACAATATCCTTTCTGCCTACTACCAGTTGCTCCAAAGCACACCAGGTTTTAATTTGACTCATATTTAGATCGCAATTTATTGCACTATTTCCCCCTTTGGAATTTGTTTTCCTTTATGTTTTGTGTGCATGTGTGTGCACTTTTTACTCATTCCATTTATAGCTTAGATTTAAAAACTAATGGCCTTCTCTTCTAATTTGAACCAAATGCATGCTATAAGCAGTCATTCTTGGATTTCATTGCACTGTAGGGTAGTCTCCTGGAGATCAGGGTAAAGGTTGGGACTGGAAAAATACATTTGAGAGTCACCAATTTACAGGCAATGTTTTAAGAGACAGTCAACGGTTATCACCAGGGTATAAACTTGGTAACAGATCTGTCTCAGATTCTTTACCTTTGGTATCACAGAATGACAAGGAACACTTGCAGATTAAATATACAATCTTACTTATTATTGACTCCCACCTGTCCTTGTCCCAAAAGGAGAAGAAAGTGAGGTCCCTGGTTAGAAAGAATGCTCCACAATCTCACTAACCAGTAAAGGCCACACAAAAGGGAGGAAAGTAGGTCACCATCTCTGCAACCTGTCAGTCACCTATGACACTGACTCCTTGAGCCTCTTTTGGTCAGATGAGAAACAGCTCTTCTGTACAGTGAGGAGGTCTTAGCAGGTGAGCAAATTCCCAGGTGCTCCAGAAAAATGCTCAGAATTTCCAGTGGCCAACAAATGTGTCCAAAAGCTTCCCTCTCTATCCCCCTACACCATATACACACTCATCTAAAGTTCAAACTAACCCTTAGAATACCATGAGCAAATTTTACCATGCTCACAATTTTAGAACCACAGATTCTAATCTGGTCAGTCACTTTGTGACCATCTTAAGGGAGTCTCATTATATCATACCTAAAAGCCAAGGAAAATGAAGGCCTAGAAGGATCGCCTCTGCTATAGAAGGTATTTAAATGCATGAAACTGGATGAAATTACTTAAGAGTGCAGAAAGACAAGAAGACCCAAGATTGTACCTGAGGTACGCCATATTTCATGGGCAGGCAGAAGAGGTAGAATCAACAAAAGAGACTAAGAAGTAGATAGTGAGATAAGAGGGAAACCAAGAAAGTGTGGTATTATGTGCAAGTCAAGAGAATTAGGTATTTCAAGAATAAGGGAAACATTAGCCATCAGGGAAGTGCAAAATCAAAACCACAAGGAAATACACTTCTAACCCACTATGATGGCTACAATCAAACACAGATTACAAATGCTGGCAAGGATGTGGAGAAATCAGAATCCTCACATATGCTGGTAAGAATGTAAAATGGCAAAGCCACTTTGGAATACAATCTGGCAATTCTTCAAATGATTAAACATACATGATTCAAAAATTCCAGTCCTACACATATACCCAAGAAAAATGAAAATGTCCACACAAAAACTTGTATTATGAATGTTCACAGCAGCATTATTTACAAGAGCCAACAGGTAGGAACAATGCAAGTGTCCATCAACAGATGAATGGATAACCAAAATGAAATCTATACATACAATAAATATTATTCAGCTATAAAAAGGAATGAAGTTGATATATGCTACCACATGGATGAAGCTTGAAAACATTATGCTAAGTGAAAGAAGCCAGTCATAAAAGACCACATATTATATGATTCCACTTACATGAAATATCTAGAAGAGGCAAATCCATAGAGACAGAAATTAGATTAGAGGTTTTCCAGGGGCTGGGGAAGGGGGAGTGGAGAGTTACTACTTAGTGGTTACAGAGCTTCAGTCCAATATGATTAAAACAGTATTGGAAATAAATAATGGTGATGGTTACACAATATTGTGAATGTAATTAATGCCACGGAATTATACACAAAAATGGTTAAAATGACAAATTTTATGTTATTTCAACATAAAAAAAAAAAGCTGGATAGCTACAGAAAAGTGGTCAAGAAAAGGCAAGAGGGCTTCCCTGGTGGCGCAGTGGTTGAGAGTCCGCCTGCCGATGCAGGGGACACGGGCTCGTGCCCTGGCCCGGGAGGATCCCACATGCCGTGGAGTGGCTGGGCCCGTGAGCCACGGCCACTGAGCCTGCGCATCCGGAGCCTGTGCTCCGCAACAGGAGAGGCCACAGCAGTGAGGGGCCCACGTACTGCAAAAACAAAACAAACAAACAAAAAAGAAAAAAAGAAAGAAAAGGCAAGAACGTAAGCAGAGAACCAGGAAGCTATTAGAGTTATTTGGCAAGACATACTGTGACTTGAATGAGGGTAACCAGTGAAGATAGAGAAAAGTATGTGGATTCAATATCTTTGAGAGGTAAAACCATCAGATTATGCTAGTGGACTGAATATAATGGAGCATGAGAAAGAGAAAGATGGATGGGGATTGTACACTAGGGGCTACTCCCAGTAGTACGGGCATAAGACCTGGGAGGCAGCTCCCTAGGGTAGCACTGGGTTTAGCCTTGGCAGATGCAAGATGGGGAGTGGTACAATTCTCCAAAAGTGATGCCTTTTCAACTACAAGGCAATATCAAGACTTATCAGATGTTCAGACTATAATGAAGATAACAGATGAAGCCCACTCTAAGATATCTATACAGAAAAGCCTGTCCAAAGTTTCCCCTTTTCACAGACATTATGTGGCGCCTGTCAGAACACAAAACCTCCTCTGAAATATTCTTGCAAAACAGTGATCAAGTCTTGATCCCACTATCACTTTATAATTTACAGGGAAAGAAGAACATATTAAATGACAGTTTGGGTATACAATCAGAAACAAAACAGATTTGGGGAAACCCTAGAGGCAAAAAAAAAAAAAAATTTCCTCGAAGAATAAACTGCAAGGAAAAGAAAAAGATACAGAATGAATCAATAGAATTAAGAACCAATATCAAGAGGGGATGGTTGCACAACACCGTTAATGTACTAAATGCCACTGAATCGTTCACTTTAAAATGGTTAATTTTATGTTCTGTAAATTTCACCTAAATTTTTTTAAACATCTTTATTGGAGTATAATTACTTTACAACGTTGTGTTAGTTTCTGCTGTATAACAAAGTGAATCAGCTATACATATACATATATCCCCATATCCCCTCCCTCTTGGGTCTCCCTCCCACCCTCCCAATCCCGCCCCTCTAGGTGGTCACAAAGCACCCAGCTGATCTCCCTGTGCTATGCGGCTGCTTCCCACTAGTCACCTAAATTTTAAAAGTTTTAAAAATCCATTATCAATCCATTACAATGTTTTCCTTATTTGGATCCTGATTTAAACAAACAAAAAATGAGACAATTGGAGAAGTTTAAACACTGAAAGAGTGTTTAGCAATATTAAAGAATTACTGTTAATTATTTATTATGACAAGATTTTGAGTACTCTTTAAAAGAGTCATATAGGGCTTCCCTGGTGGCGCAGTGGTTGAGAATCCGCCTGCTGATGCAGGGGACACGGGTTTGTGCCCCGGTCCGGGAAGATCCCACATGCCGCAGAGCAGCTAGGCTCGTGAGCCATGGCCGCTGAGCCTGTGCGTCCGGAGCCTGTGCTCCGCAACGGGAGAAGCCACAACAGTGAGAGGCCCGCGTACCGCAAAAAAAAAAAAAAAAAAAAAAAAAAAAAAAGAGTCATATAGCTTAGGGTTATATATTAAAATGTTTATAGGTCAAATGATTGACACTTGAGACTTACTTCCCAAACTGAAGGGAAGCAGGAAGAGAGTGATCCAATCACACGCTAAAACTACTCATGAATAACAGCCTAATGAATGGTGGCTTATTTGCACTGCAACCTCTCCAGTATCACTTCCACAGAAGCAAGGCACTCTTATTTGGTAAACTTTTCCACCCCTTAAATTGTGCGGCTCTAATCCTACCTGCTTGCCTCCTGACGCCAAGAAAGGAAGGCAGCACGAATTCCCAAAATATCTCCCCTCTGCCTCCAGACATCCCCTGTATCTGTACCAAACTTGACTCCCACCCAATCTAATGTGCCCCCAGAAATAAGTCTTTTATTCTCTTGTTACTTGACTTACCTCAAGGATTTACACACTGTGAACCATTCCCCCTCCTTGAAACTCTACCTTCTCCTGGCATCTATGACCATCTCCTTATTATCTTTCTGTCTCTTGCTGGCTCTCTTCTTCTGCTACTCTTTAACCATATAATGTTCCCTTAGGGTCAGTCACCACTCCTACCTAATCTCTTCTCACCCTGAGTCTCCCCAGAGTAATTCATCCATCCCTATAACCCCACAAGTATCCATATTGAGCACACGACTGTAACAATGCTCAGCAAAATTTGTTGAAATAAATACACCTACACAAGCAATGTAGAGTTGGCAAAAGAAGGCAGTGACCAAAACACAGAAGTAGTAGCAGAATGCAGACCTAGTTAACGTAAATGACCAACTCTAATAAAAATACATAAAGGAACATAATGGGGAAAGAGGCATCAAAATCTAAAGAACTTAGTTCTTTAAGTGCAGAGAACTTCGTTATATGCTCGTCTTCACAGGAAATGAATGTACACAAAGGATAATTTCAAGTAACAAGCATATCCTTTCATTATAGCATGTTTTTTTTCCCCATGAGATAAGTGAGTTCAGATGCTTTATTATGCACCAGGGACACTGCTCAGCTTAAAGACAACTGCATATCTGTCTTTGTTTCTCAATTCCTGTGCCCTGCATGCTTTAAACATCCCAGAACCTTTTTTAGCTGAAAATGATTTAAATATAAGGATCATTAAGTCCTTGCCAAAATCATAGGAGGGTTATTAAGTTGACTAAGTCATGTTTTTATTACAATCACCAACTCTAACCACTTCATTAAATAACACTTTAGCTTCCTGATAATCATGAGGACTTATCATAAAAAAAGATGAAATTAGTTAAATTTCATACATTTTCTACTTCAATCAACCTATAAGTATTTATCAAGGAACTACCTTGTGAAAAGCATTGTTTCTAGGGTTAATTAGTACTTCCATATAACTCCAATTGTAATGAAGGTATTAGGAGTCATTTTAAACTAATCAATGATTATTTCTCACTAATTTGGTTATTATTCTTCCCCAGTTGGATTAGGGCCTCCTTCTCTAACATACACATCTATGACTACTCCAATATCCAGTAATCACCCAGATTCCTGAACTGTACTTATCATCTATACCACAAAAATTAACATTAATTTGTTTTCTAGTCATTTCATTTGTTTTTACAACTGCAACATAAGCTCACTGATGAGGTCTGGCACTTGATTTTCCCTTTTCTTATATCCTGCCTAATATCTCACATAGTTCTTAGCATATAGGGGCATTTACTAAAAATTTATTGATTAAATTTAATTGATTAAATTAAATTATTGTAGATTATTATTGTAGATAATAATCTATACCCCTGTCAATATTTTACTCATTTCTTTATTCAAATATTTACTGAGTAGGTACTATGCCAGTCGCTGCACTAACAGCTAAGAACTCTTCTAGAGAGAGATCAAGATGGCAGAATAGAAGGACATGGAGCTCATGTCTTCCCACAAACACATCAAAAATACATCTAGGGACTTCCCTGGGGGCACAGTGGTTAAGAATCTGCCTGCCAGTGCAGGGGACACGGGTTCAAGCCCTGGTCTGGGAAGATCCCACATGCCACGGAGCAACTAAGCCCATGTGCCACAACTACTGAGCCTGTGCTCTAGAGCCCACGAGCCACAACTACTGAAGCCCACGCACCTAGAGTCCATGCTCCACAACAAGAGAAGCCACCGCAATGAGAAGCCTGCACACTGCAATGAAGAGTAGCTCCCGCTCGCCGCAACTAGAGAAAGCCCGCGCGCAGCAATGGAGACCCAACACAGCCAAAAATAAAGTAAAAAAAAAAAAAAAAACATCTAATGTGGAACAATTCTCACAGAATACCTACTGAATGCTGGCAGAAGATCTCATACAACCAAAGCAGCAAGAAAGATCACCACATAACCAGGTAGGACGAGAAAAAAAAAAAAAGGAATCAGGACAGGACCTATATCCCATGAGGGAGCCGTGAAAGAGGAAAGGCTACCTCACCTTGGGAACACCCTTCACCAGCTGGAAGATCAGCCAGGACAGACAGGGAGCTTTGGAGGCTCAGAGGAGAGTGCAGCAGCCAGTGTGCAGCAGGCAGAACACAGAGAGACCAGCACCGACAGTCCATGCCACCACCCTGCACTCTCCAGCCAGAGAAGCACAGCTGCTTGTGCACTCAGGGACTGGGTGCTGAAACTTGGGCTTCAGCAAACAGACCCAGGGAGAGGTCTGGGGTTGGCTTCATGGAGACAGCCTAAAAGGTCTGGAGTGAGGTCCAGGGCCGCAACTCCAGGTGTGCGAAGGACAGAGGTCAATTCTGCCAACAGACCCACAAAAGCCAAAAAGAAGAGAACTTAAGAATAATACAAAAGAAAACTATCAAACCTCAAAAGGAAAAAGAAAAAGAAAGGAACAAAGATGAAATACAAAGTCAACTGGAAAACAAGGTTTAAAATGGCAATAAATACATACCAATCAATAATTACCTTAAATGTCAATGGACTAAATGCTCCAATCAAAGGACAGAGAGTGACAGATTGGGTAATAAAAACAAGAGCCTACAATATGCTGCCTACAAGAAACTCACTTTAGGGCAAAGGACACACACAGATTGAAAGTAAGGGGGGACTTCCCTGTTGGCGCAGTGGATAAGACTCCGCACTCCCAATGCAGGGGGCCCAGGTTTGAACCCTGGTCAGGGAACTAGATACTACAAGCATGCCACAACAAAGTGTTCACATGCCACAACTAAGGAGACTGCATGCCACAACTAAGGAGGCCATGCACCGCAACTAAGGAGTTAGCGAGCCATAACTAAGGAGGCCACAAGCCGCAACTAAGGAGCTCAACTGCCACAACTAAGGACCCCGTGTGCCACAACTAAGGAGCCAATGAGCTGCAATTAAGGAGCCCTGGAGTCGCAACTAAGGAGCTGCCAGCCACAACTAAGACCGGTGCAACCAAATAAATAAATAAATATTTTTTTTTAAAAAGAAAAGGGGATGGAAAAAGATATTTCATGCAAATGGAAATAACAAGAAAGCCAGGGTAGCAATACTCATAGCATTCAAAATAGACTTTAAAACAAAGCCCATAAAGAAAGATAATAAAGGACACTATATAGTGAAAAAAGCATCAATACAAAGAAGGGGCTATTACACTCAGTAACGTATATGCACCCAATACAGGAGCACCTAAATACATAAAACAAATACTAACATACATAAAGGGAGAAACTGACAGGAATACAATAATTATGGGAGACTTTAACACTCCACTGACAACAATGGACAGATCTTCCAGAGAGAAAATCAACGAGGCAACAGAGATCCTAAATGACACAAAGAACATTTAGTTAATTGATATTTTCAGGACATTACATCCCCCCCCCAAAAAAACCAAAGAAACCCAGAATACACATTTCTTTTCAAGTGCACATGGAACATTCTCTAGGATAGACCACATACTAGGACACAAAACAAGACTCAATAAATTTAAGAGGATAAAAATTATTTCAAGCATCTTTTCTAACCACAACAGCACGAAACTAGAAATCAGCTGCAGAAAAAGAAACAAGAAAGAAACAATTACGTGGAGACTAAACAACATGCTGCTAAAAAACCAATATGTTAATGATGAACTCAAAGTGGAAATTAAAAAATACCTTGAAACAAATGACAATGAAAACACAACCATACAAAACCTATGGGATGCAGCAAAAGCAGTCCTAAGAGGGAAGATCATAGCAATACAGGCCTTCCTCAAAAAATAAGAAAAATCTCAAATAAACAACCTAACTTACCACCTAAAAGAATTTGAAAAAGAAGAACAAACAAAACCTAAATTCAGCAGAAGGAAGGAAATAATAAAGATCACAGAGGAAATAAATAAAAGATTTTTTAAAAAACAATAGAAAAAAAATCAATAAAACCAAGAGCTGGTTTTTTGAAAGCGTAAATAAAATCAACAAACCTCTGGCCAGGCTCACCAAGAAGACAAGAGGGGACCCAAATAAACAAAATAAGAAATGAAAGAGGAGAAATAAAAAACAATACCACAGAAATACAAAAAAACCATAAGAGAATACTAAGAACAATTATATGCCAAAACATTAGACAACCTAGAAGAAATGAACAAGTTTCTAAAAGCATACAGCCCACCAAAACTGAATCAAGAAATATATAATTTGAACAGATCAGTCACTAGAAATGACATAGAATTGTAATTAAAAACAAAAACAAAAAACTCCCTACAAACAAAAGTCCAGGACCAGATGGCTTCACTAGGGAATTCTACCAAAGACAGAAAGAAAAACTTACACCAATCCTTCTCAAATTCTTCCAAAAGACTGAAGAAGAGGAAACACTCCCAAAGTCATTCTATGAAGCCACCATCACCCTGATACCAAAACCAGACAAAGAAACTACCAAAAAAGAAATTACAGGCCAATAACTTTGATGAATACAGATACAAAAATTCTCAACAAAATATTAGCAAACCAAATCCAATAACAAAAAAGATCATACACCACGATCAAGTTGGATTCATCCCAGGGTCACAAGGATAATTCAACATATGCAAATCAATCAATGCGATACACCACATCACCAAAAGAGTGGTCAAAAACCACATGATCATCTCAATAGATGCAGAAAAAGCATTTGATAAAATTCAACATCCATTCATGATAAAAATTCTTACCGAAGTCAGTATAGAGGGAACATATCTCAATATAATAAAAGCTATTTATGACAAACCCACAGCCAAAATAATACTCAGAGGTGAAAAGCTGACAGCCTTCCCACTAAAATCTGGAACAAGACAAAGATGCCCACTCTCACCATTTCTATACAACACAGTATTGGAAGTCCTAGCCACAGCAAATGAACAAGAAAAAGAAATAAAATGTATCCAAATTGGAAGGGAAGAGATAAAATTGTCACTATAAGCAGATGACACGATACTATATATAGAAAACCCTAATGACTCCACAGAAAAACTACTAGAACTGATAAACGAATTCAGCAAGGTAGCAAGATACAAGATTAGCATACAGAAATCTGTTGCATTTCTCTACACTAATAATTAACTATCAGAAAGGGAAAGGTAAAAAAAAATCCCTTTTAAAATCACAACAAAAATAAAATAAAATACTTAGAAATAAACCTGACTAAGTAGGTGAAAGACATATGCTGAGAACTATAAAACACTGATAAAGGAAATTAAAGATGATTCAAAGAAATGGAAAGATATCCCATACTCTTGTATTGGAAGAATACAGTGAAAATGGCCATAATACCCAAAGCAATCTACAGATTTAAAGTGATCCCTATCAAATTACCCATGATACTTTTCACAGAACTAGAACAAATAATCCTAAAATTTATATGGAATCATAAAAGACCCAGAATTGCCAAAGCAATCCTGAGGAAAAAGAACAAAGCTGGAGGCATAACCCTCCCAGACTTCAGACAACACTACAAAGCACAGTAATCAAAACAGCATGGTATTGGCACAAAAACAGATATATGGATCAATGCAATAGAATATAGAGCCCAGAAATAAACCCACACCTATGGTCAATTAATCTTTGACAAAGAAGGTGGTGTTGGGAAAGCTGGACAGCCGCATGTAAATCAATGAAGTTAGAACACACCCTCGCAACATACACAAAAATAAACTCAAAATGGCTTAAAGACTTAAAATATATGACAGGATACCATAAAACTCCTAGAAGAGAACATAGGCAGAACATTCTCTGACATAAATCGTAGCAGTGTTTTCTTAGGTCAGTCTCCCAAGGCAATAAAAGCAAAAATAAACAAATGGGACCTAATCAAACTTATAAGCTTTTGCACAGCAAAGGAAACAGCAAACAAAAGAAAAAGACAATCTACGGACTGGGACAAAATATGTGCAAATGATGTGACCAACAAGGGCTTAACTTCCAAATCATACAAACAGCTCATACAACCCAATATCAAAAAAACACACAACTAAATCAAAAAATGGACAGAAGACCTAAACAGACATTACTCCAAAGAAGACACACAGATGACCAACACATGAAAAGATGCTCAACTTTGCTAACTATTAGAGAAATGCAAATCAAAACTACAAATGAGGTATCATCTCACACTGGTCAGAATGGCCATCATTAAAAAGTCTAAAATAATAAATGCAGGAGAGAGTGTGCGGAAAAGGCAACCCTCCTACACTGTTGGTGGGAATCTAAATTGGTGCAGCCAACTTACATTTACTATGGAAAACAGTGTGGAGGTTCCTTAGAAAACTAAAAATAGAGTTACCATACGATGTAGTAATCCCACTCCTGGGCATATATCAAGAGAAAACTCTAATTCAAAAAAGATACATGCACCCCAATGCTCAGAGCAGCACTATTTACAAGCACCAAGACATGGAAGCAACCTAAATATCTCTGGACAGATGAACGGATAAAGAAGCTGTGGCATGCATACACACACACACACACACACACACACACACACACACACACACACACATAATGGAATACTACTCAGCCATAAAAAAGAAAGAAACAATGCCATTTGCAGCAACATGGATGGACCTAGAGATTATCATACTAACTGAAGTAAGTCCGGGGCTTCCCTGGTGGCCCAGTGGTTAAGAATCCGCCTGCCAATGCAGGGGACATGGGTTCAAGCCCTGGTCCAGGAAGATCCCACATGCTGTAGAGCAACTAAGCCCGTGCACAACTACTGAGCCTGTGCTCTACAGCCCACAAGCCAGAACTACTGAGCCCACACTCTGCAACTACTGAAGCCCACGCACTTACGGCCCATGCTCTGCAACTGCAACAAAAGAAGCCACCGCAATGAGAAGCCTGCTCACCGCAATGAAGAGTAGCCCCGGCTTGCCTCAACTAGAGAAAGCCCGCACACAGCAACAAAGACCCTATGCAGCCAAAAGAATAAAATAAATTTAAAATATATATATATATTACGTGAAGTCAGACAGAGAAAGACAAATATATGATATCACTTAATGTGGATTCTAAAATATGATACAAATGAACTTATTTACAAAACAGAAACAGACTCACAGACATAGAAAAAAAACTTATGGTTACCAAAGGGGAAAGGGGGGAGGGACAGATAAGGATTTGGGGATTAGCAAATACAAACTACTATATATAAAATAGATAAACAACAAGGTGCTACTGTTTGGCACAGG
Organism: Mesoplodon densirostris; assembly: GCF_025265405.1. Classification (NCBI taxonomy): domain Eukaryota; kingdom Metazoa; phylum Chordata; class Mammalia; order Artiodactyla; family Ziphiidae; genus Mesoplodon; species Mesoplodon densirostris. The sequence continues at coordinate 125,139,669 of NC_082662.1, read as the reverse complement.
GAACTATATTCAGTATCTTGTAATAACCTATATTGGAAAAGAATATGAAAAAGAAAAAAAAATATATATATATATATACACACATCTGAATCACTTTGCTTTACACCAGAAACTAATACAACACCGTAAATCAACTATACTTCAATTTTTAAAAAATGTTTTTTAACTAAAAAAAAAGAACTCCTCCAGTAGTAAAACATAGTTCCTCATAAAGTTCACAGTATGGTAGAAGACATGGATAAAGGAATGGAAAATACCAATATAATGCAAAGTGTGCTATGACAGGAAAAATACAGGAAGCACCTAAGAGGAACACTTAACCCATGTAAGGAGGTACAGGAAGGCTGCTGGAAGAAGAGACCTGTAAGGTGAAACAAGAAGGATATGTAAGATAGCAATTAGCCAGGCAGAGGGTATAAGGTAGGGGAGGAGATAGACCAAAAGAACAATACAGGCAAAAGCCAGAGGCAAGGAAAAGCATGGACCATTTATGGACCTGAAAGTAATTCAATTTGGCTGGATTACAAAGGTGGAGGGGAAAGAGGGTCAATAGATACAGCTGGAAAGGTAAAGAGAAGTCAGCTAATTTGCCTTACAAATTAACCCAAGGGCAATGGAAAACCATAGAAGAAGTTGAAAACAAGGGAGTGACATGATCAGACTTTTATTTTTAGAAATATCATTCTAGATGTAGGAAAAAGGAACTGTAGAGAGCAATATTGGAGGGAGGAAGACCAGTTGGCTGTGCACTGATAAAGGAAGAGATGATCATGAGAGCTGAACTAAGGAAGTAACAGCAGGGGTGGAGCAAAGTGGAGAATTTTAGAGTTATTTATGAAATGGAATAATGAGAATCTGGTAGTGACTGGATATTGTGGGTGAGAGAGAGAGGGAAGAATAAGAGATGATACACAGGGTTATAGCTTGATCAGTTGAGATAAGAATAGAGGAGGAGGTTACTGGTTTGAGTTAGAGATAAGGAGTTTGAATCCAAGAAGAGATGAACAATAGTTTACTTGAGATGCGGGTATGGAATTCAGGGAAGGCACATGGAATACAGATAAAGATTTAAAAGTCATGGGTTCCCAAGAGTTGAAACAATAAGTCCACACAAACGCTTGTACATGAATGTTCTTAGTAGCATTATTCGTAACAGGTGGAACAACCCAAATGCCCAACAACTGATGAATGGTTAAACAAAATGTAGTATATTTATGCAATAGAAATTATTCAAGTATAAAAAGGAATGAGGTAATAACACATGATACAACATGGAGACACCTTGAAAACATTACACTAAGTGAAAGAAGTGAGACACAAAAAGCTACATATTATAAAATTCCATTTATATGGAATGTCTTAGAATTGGCAAATCTGTAGAGATAGGCTCCTGGTGGCCAGGTACTGAGGAGGTTAGGGAGTAAATGCTAAAGGGTACAGGATTTCTTTTAGGGGTGATTAAAATATTCTGGAATTAGATAGTGGTGATGGTTGCACAATTTTGTAAATATACTAAAAACCACATAATTGTACTTTTAAAAGGGTGAATTTTATGGTATTTTAGTTGCATCTCAATTTTTAAAAAAAAGAAAGAACAAAAAATGTCATGGGTAACTGCTCCTTTATGGGGCAGTCCTCCTGCACATAACAACTATAAACTCTGGGCAAAATATAAAAAACAACTACCAAAGGCACTGGAGAGCAACCAAAAGCAGAGAGAAAATCACAGGAGAAGGCAGGAGTGTGGGGAGGTGGGGAATGGGGGTTATACTTGGAAGAAGGGAATGGTCGTGGGTGAATTTCCAGGTCGGCTGGTTGGTTGGTTGGTTTGAATGACTTACTCTGAAGGCAGGCCCCAGTTTGTGCTATGCAGGACAGCTGAAACTATGATAAAAATTCAGTCTTAACTTACTGGCTTGAAACACCAGAGTTTGGGGCAACTATAACAGCTTGAAGATGAAGGGGGGAAACCAAAAAAAGAGAGACTCAGAGAGAGAGTGTGTGCCCCAAATTCTAAGCATAAACTCTACCGAAGTTTTTGGCTGACCCTCAGACAACATAGGGATAGGGCAAGCTGCAAGCAGCCCAACTGAAGCTAACAGAACTGAACAGAGATTTCAGCTGCTGCCCACTGCAGAGGAAAGAGTCTAGAGCTTGAGTCCAGCTATTGTAACTATGATCAAAGATGTGAAGACTTCATAGTCACAAACATAGTGATGGTATGCAAAGCCTTAGGAGATGAGTCTGCCCAGGGGCCCCACTTATATAAATAAATAGTAAAGGGTTTCATATTATAATCTATAATCAGTTGATAATGGCCTGCTAGGAGGAGAAAAGTATTAAGAAAGATTGTGAGGCCAATTCCAAAATACCATAGGAGGTTAGTCACGTCTGCTCAGAGAAAAAGGAATGCTAGCATGCATGACATGTCTCTGACATTTCTGATCTAAGAGATCAAAATCATGATTACTGTACACCCGATAAAGCTAATACAGAGGCCTGTACACCGTGGTCTTGCTCTTCTTTGAAGACCTAACCACCCCTATGTGTGTTAATGCTTCCTGCTTTCTGCTCTTTGATAAATAGCAAAGTCTGGGACGGGACAGAAAACATTGTTTCAGGGTTACTTCTCCAAAACCCAAATGTAGTGCACGTAGTTTTGTCAGACCATTTCTTCTCTTAAAATACACACATACACACACATATGTGTTTGTGTGTGTGCAGTTAAGTAGATGTAGCTATATAGATATATGCATGCTTGTGTTTGTGTGTGTGCATGTGTGTCTGCTTAATGTTGGCTACAGTGAAAATAAAGAGAAACGTACAAATTCAAGTTACAGTTTGAAGGAACAGCTGACAACACAATGTTTAATTGAATGTAGAAAATGAGACAATTCTCTTTAAAGATTTTCCATACTTTCTACAGCTTGATTATTATTAAAGAGTCATACAAGAGTTTCTGATCAATCTGGTCTTCTCTGATGAATCTTTTCCATTCCCTTATTTAGTATGTATCTTAACATTTTAGTTAATCTTTTTACACTGCTTAGGTTCTGGTAATAAAGAAAACCAGTAAACAAGATTGTTTCACATCTTGGAGACTACTTTAACATTCTGAGTCCAGAATATATTTAGAGTAAATCTGATTCATTATGGTATTACTTATTTTATTATATACTTTTTTTTTTTTTTTTTTTTTTTGCAGTACACGGGCCTCTCACTGTTGTGGCCTCTCCCGTTGCGGAGCACAGGCTCCGGACGTGCAGGCTCAGCAGCCATGGCTCATGGGCCCAGCCGCTCCCCGGCACGTGGGATCCTCCCGTACCGGGGCACGAACCTATGTCCCCTGCATCGGCAGGCGGACTCTCAACCACTGCGCAACCAGGGAAGCCCTATATACATATTTTTTAAACTGGGAAAAGTACCCTGTCTCCTTATTATTTTTGTTGATGAGTATTCTGTTCATCTCAGAGAAGAAAACTCTCTTATGACTAGCTCTATAAATTACCACTCTAGGCTTATTTCAGAACCATTCTTCTAAAAACATTTGCTTTGGGCTCAGAATACTACCAACTTTCTAATAGGTCTTGTAAGGTTCAAAAAACATTTTTCTGTACTAAAATTGCCCCCCTTCCATAGCAGATAGACACTCTACACTGACTATCCAAAACCCATTTATGCCTTATATGATTGGTGAGTTTGGGAAGCTGGACACACAGGGCTCAGTCCCTTTAGAGTCCCTTTCTGGGACAACTCCTCCATGTCATAAGTTGCAGAGAGGCAGGTTCTGCCCCTCAGGAGAAAGCCTATGGTTGTTCATCGTTGCCAAGAGACTAAGTTTGCCTCTGTTGCCTAATCCTGTGGAGGCCAACTGTTGCCATATACCAAAGCCATGTCTTCCAAATGCTCTATCACTAATAAGGCTGAGATTTTGATCTTCAAAACAAAACAAATCTGTAGGGCCATCAAACTCACTATACCTTAAGCCTAACAAAAGCTCCCAAAACTTATTTTTAACCTAATCCTATATATAATCATAACTAATACCTAAATAAAAGGAATAGAATACAAAATATTCTAATTCTACATTAGGATGCTTTCAGCTTTTCCTTAAACTTTACAATCTGTATCTTTTCCCCATAGATAAGACAGACATTCGTTTTACACAGTTCTTATAGAAATTCAGGAGTAGTGAGGCTTGATTATTCTTTTTAAAAATTGATGCTAAACAATTATTAAGAGCAAAACTTAATTCTACATATAGAATTATAAAATGTAGGCACTGGGTTCTTCTTCTTTTAATCTCTAATATGTATAGAGGATTCCAACATTTAAAGCACAGGTCAACAACTCTTCGAGGTTAATGGAGAGAAAAGGGTAGACAGGGAGAGGTGGGGGGAGGGAGGGAGGATGCTGTCTGCAGGTCATTCTCCCCCTTCCTTTCCACTATCTCCCTTTTTCCTTTCCTCCACCCCCTTTTCCAAGAAAGTGCTGTTTTATGAGGCAATTCAGTCAAGTGTCGGGAAGAGGAAGGAGCTGAGCCTTGGACCTAGGATTAGTAAGAAAGAAGTAAGAAAACGGCCTTATCTGTGCTATCAGAATTTAAGGTGCTGCCTTTGGTACTTTTGGCAGAGATGGTCAAATCCTCAACTACAACATTATGGTGATTTATGGGGTGTGATTATGATTATTATTTATAGGATGATTTAAAAGTTTTTACTGTGAATTTGTACTTAAATTGATTTTATTCATGCTCAAAAGTCATAAGTTATCTAGATTTCACTTTGTTATTCTATGACAAGTAATACTGATACAGAAAGATAATACTAGTATATGATCCGAAAGCTATTTTTAATAACCTTACCAATAAATTAATAGTGGGGTTCATGGTAAAGAACCTGGGCATTTTATTCTGTAATTACTCATGTACCCTACATCTTAAAAATATCTTGCTAATTTTTTAAAAGATTTTTTTGATGTGAACAATTTTTAAAGTCTTTATTAAATATGTAACAGTACTGCTTCTGTTTTATGTTTTGGTTTTTTTGGCTGTGAGGTATGTGGGATCTTAGCTCCCCGATCATGGATCGAACCCACACCCCCTGCATTGGAAGGTAAAGTCTTAACCACTGGACCGCCAGGGAAGTCCCCTATCTTGCTAATTCTAATGAAGCACTCACTTCCTGTGAACTCCATTCCTCTAAGCATTGCACATATACCATTATTTTATCCCTGTTCTACAAACAAGGAAACTGAGATATGGGAGGCTAAATAACTTGCCCAATGTCACAACATTAGAAAGTGTCAGATTCAGGATTTAAACTCTGTCCATAGCTGATGTTCAACTGGTGCTTCTCAGACTCTAAAATGCACACAAATCACCTGGAAATCTTGTTAAAATGTATAATCTGATTAAGCTGGTCTAGGGCTGGGCCTGACATTTTACACTTCCAAAAAGCACCAATGCTGCTGGTCCACAGACCACACTTTTAGTAATAAGATTCTAAATCACTTCACTCTGCTGCCCAACTACACACTAGAATAGGATGATATTTAGCTTAGGATCTAGTGACCTAAGCAAAAAGGCATTTATATCCTAAATTCAAGTACTGAACCAAGGTGCTGTTTTCAATCTATGTGAAGAGTTTCAGTTTACAATGAAGTTCTAGAACCAACTAAAGTACACTTGATTTGCGCAATGTCTTTTTTTCTACTCTTAGGACAAAGACCTATTTCTCCATATTCCCATGCAAATATACAGAAGAAAAACAACTCTTTCTTTGTTGTGGGGAGTGAGGGGGGAGCAGACAAACTCTTTCAACTTGGCATTTGACTGAACATTACACGTGAAAGCAGACATAATTAAGACACAAAACTCTTGACTACTCAATTCTCAAATATGCCACAAAAAGCTGCAAAGACAGCTTGTCTCTGGATTCCTCAAGCTCAGCAACTTTTTAAAGGAAGGATTACAAAAAGATTTTGTTCCAACTAGTCATGCTTGTCTACTAAAAACAACATGCTTTAAGCCCTTACATTTAAAGACATCTCTGACATGAACTGAAATAGATTTGCTTGTCTGAATCTACACCAACATTAAAATATGGTTAATTACTAATATACTTAAACCTCATTTCTCTTTCTCAAAATCAGTTTCTAAAAATTATCTTGTACAGTCTTTTAAGGACTACTCAGAGTTTTCTTTGTTCATGCATTTTATTTTGCCTCCTTATGTGATATTTGAATAAATGTAATTAAGGAATTTATTCGATTTTGAAATTAAAATCTGGTCTTATTAACCAAGTTAACTATAATAACTTTCTCTAACAGGTCACCTTTTTTTAAAAAGGGTACTTAAAAAAAAATCCCTGCAGGGCTTCCCTGGTGGCACAGTGGTTGAGAGTCTGCCTGCCAATGCAGGGGACACGGGTTCGTGTCCCAGTCCGGGAAGAGCCCACATGCCGCGGAGCGGCTGGGCCCGTGGGCCATGGCTGCTGAGCCTGCGCGTCTGGAGCCTGTGCTCTGCAACGGGAGAGGCTGCAACAGTGGGAAGCCCACGTACCACAAAAAAAAAAAAAAAATCCCTGCATTCTAAAATCACCTTTCAACATGAATATATTCTCATGCTCTTTTTGAAACCTAGAGAAACTACTTGAAGAAAAGTGTAGAAGGGACTATCTTTTATGGCATTCCTACAAGCAAGTAGGCACAAGCTTGGCAATTAGGCAGACCCAGATCTATATTCTGGGTTTATACTCACTCTTAGTGACTGTGTGACCTATGGGCAGGTTTATCTAAACTTGCTATGTCATAATTCTTTATTTTATGTATAGTAAATACTCAATTACATAGTTATTTTTGCAACAGATATTAGAGAACCCTTTATAAAAGAGAAAGTTAAAGCTCATGGAATTTCTGCAACTTGTTGAAGGTCACATAATAACTGAAAAAGCTGGAATAAGTCCAGCTCTGACTCCAAAGCCCAGGATTTCTCCTGACCCAGATATTGCATTTCTAATGCAGAGTTATTGATTGCTTAACTGAGATAACAAGTATTTCTCATGCACTGAGTGGATCTTTAATTTTAAAAAGGCTACACCTATACTGTATCACAAAATCCACCTACATCTACAGTATTGGTACTAAGACAACCAATTATTAAATATCAACTAACTGGATGGAAAAAACATAAAAGTGAATCTCAAGTAAACTAATGCATACGTATGTTGCTGAGGACAAAGATGACTGAGAAAATTAGCTATTAGGCCCTCCCAGTTTTTTATTCTAACAAACATCTGTTGAAGACCTACTATGAGAACATAGTGCTAGGGAGTTTTATTTTACCAAACATTATGAGAGGAATTTAGACTAAAGATAAAGACAATTTAAAACAAGAAAAATAAACTAACCTAAACCACACTAAGAGTATATAATAACTAATGTTTTAAATGATAGGTGATTTAATTTAATTGCATCTCAGGACACTCACCTAAAAGTACAGCTAAATACTAAAGCTCTTCTGTATAAAAGTGTTAGTGGGTGAGAAAGTGTCTATGGACAGGCAAGTGCTCAGGTGTACACACTTGTCCTCTATCTTGGAGGCAGTACAGGGTCACAGTTCACAGCATGGACCTGCAGTGGTCACAAAGACCTGAGTTTAATACCCAGCTCTATCACTAACAGCTGTGTGACTTTGGTCAAGTAACCTCTTTAAGCCTCAGTGACCTCAACTGTCAAATGGGGATAAAAATTGCACTTACTCAAAAAAGTTATTCATTTAACACACTTTCACTGAAGGTATACCTTGCCATCATCTGGCACTGCACTAGGCACTGTGGATAAGGCGTGAAAATACATGTAATGTGCTTGGCATGTGTCAAGAACAAAATGGGGATTTTAATCTGTTTTGTTCCCTGCTGAATCCTCAGTACCTAGAATAATGACTGACAAGTAGAAGGCTTGAAATAAATACTGCAATAAATATTGAATAAACTGCTTAGTGTCAGGTGCGTCAGAAACTATTCCCACCGCCATGACCTTTGTTTAGATTCAGCCTTCTTGAGCATATATATTTGTAAGCATCGCTGAAAGTTCAGGTCTCTTCATTTGGGTTTAATAAGATTTAGAAGTCTAGCTCCTAAGACTCCATGTGAGATTTTCTATCACATGCTTAAAGTATTTTTAATTGCACATTTTGTACAATAAGACATTAAAACCATACAAAGAAGTATAAGGCACCTTCGTGTATTCATCAATCAGCTTCAACAATAAGCAACCCATTTTTCACTGTATTAAGATGTTTCTGAAATCTTAGCAAGGTAAGACTAATAAACTACTTATTCAGACATAACTATTAGTTCCTAGTCTAACAGAAAGCAGGAGGTGTGTGTTTATGTTCTCTCACAACTGTGGCTTTCACATCAGCTCTCTTATAAAATGGCACTGCACAGCAAAAAAAAATTTTACTAGCCAATGAGCACTCACAGAAAACACAGCGATCAATCCTCCCCTGCACCTCTCCATTCTGCTATTTTGGGCCTTTCTGATAAAATGAAAGCAAATCTCAATGTAATCCAATTAAGGTTTTTTTGGTTTTGTTTTTGAAAGATCCCTTTAAATCTCAATTTTAAAAATAGCCAACAGGGAAGCAGTGTTACACATAAGATTATGCATGTAATAAATCTGCTCCAAATACTTTCAGGTCAGTATGTCATTTTCTTTCTGAGGAGCTCAAAAAACTTCCATAACTTCTCTCATTAAAGTGATTCTCAGTTTGCCATGAGAGGTGACATAACTTCCTGGGTCCGGCCAGGACATATAATCTTTACACGGATGGTCTCACTCAAGGATGTTATATGTAAAGCCATGGCAGTCCTCCTCACCAACCCAATCCTCAATGTTACAGATGCACACTAGGCACTTTCTATCACTTTAGAAGTTGATTCATCATGTATCTAGATCCATCACATACACGAGCATCCATATGATAGAAGCTCCCTCAGATTTTTTTCACAGCTACAATCGCTGCTGGAACCTACCTCATCCCTGTTCCTGGCCTAGATCAGGGCCAAGTGTAAGCAGAAGCAACCAAGGTGGGCTCTCCACAGCCCTCCCTCAGAGGCACAAGCACCCACCCTCTCACATGTCCTGGGATAAATAGCTACTCAATCTCAGCACAGCACCTTCTTTTAAAGAAGTGGCCATCCCCTGAAGTAACAGACAGAGAACTTCAGCCAGTAAAATTAGAGTAACGAGCTACATATGTTTTATAAACACAGTAACCTAGGAGACAGTGAGAAACAGGTCTTACCCCAATTTCAAGTGCAGGGAAATGAAAGCCATATACTCTCAATAGCAGAAATGTCCAATAAAATCCTGGAAAAACACCAGCCAGGAACAAAGACAAGAAAACATTGCACCACAAGCAAGGGTGGACCAGGGAACCTCTAAGATTCCCAAGAGTCTATGATTATAAGAAGATTTTCCAAAGAGATAAAACTAGTTACCCCAAATTTTGGGTTACTGCTGACTTAGACCATACATTCTTATATAACCAGATTGATCTCACAGCCCCTCTCTTTTTTTTTTTTTCTTTTTTTTGCAGTACGCTGGCCTCTCACTGTTGTGGCCTCTCCTGTTGCGGAGCACAGGCTCTGGACGCGCAGGCTCAGTGGCCATGGCTCACGGGCCCAGCCGCTCCGCAGCACGTGGGATCTTCCCGGACCGGGGCACGAACCCATGTCCCCTGCATTGGCAGGTGGACTCTCAACCACTGCGCCACCAGGGAAACCCTCACTGCCCCTTTCTTGAACCTAAACAAAACCCAGTTGTACACCTAGAAAAGATTTACTGTTCACAGCAACAAAACTGATTTTCTACTGCACCCAGATGACTTCTTTTTTAACGTTCCTTTTTAAGGTAATGAAAGGAGGAGTTTCCCCTTGATGATATGTATACCTCAGTTGATGTGCTTTAACGTTAAACTAAGAATTAACCTGTTGATAAGTCCTTGAAATCTGGTATTCTCATAAAACATTCACATTAATTCAAGCAAAACATTAAAGAGCATTATATAATGAGTCATATTAAACTGGTGATGAAAAGAACAACCATTAAGACACCCAGAGCATCAGTTTAGCACAAGTTATCATTCACAGCACGAAAATGTTTTAAGACTAACATCAAAATACTTACTAAGCCCCCAAAGGTACCCTATTCTTCCCTTAAATACACAACATTTACCAAGGCATTGTTGTATGCAAACACAAAGGCTGCTTTCTCTAAAAATGAAACTAAAGAACTTCTTTGTTCTTTGGAAGAACAGTCACTAAGTTATCTCTATTGCTGACCTAAAGGCTTAAGGGACCATTTATGGGAAGGAGGGTTGTGTAATTATGTAATTATGTTCTCTCATACACCTGCGACTCTCACATCAGCTTTCTTACAAGAGCATGGAGCAAATAAGATGTCACAACACAGAAAAATATATATATATACCAGCAATGAGCATTCACAGAAAACCTAATAACCAGTACCTCTCTCTTCCTTTCTCTCTCTCTCTCTCCCCCTTTCATCTATTCTGCAATTTGGGGTCTTTCTAATAAAAACAAAGAAAATCTCAATGCAGTCTAAGTAGTTTTGTGGTTAACTGCAAATAATATTTCATATTTTAATAAGTGTACCATTGTTTTTTCACTATTTTAACAGACACCATTCACCAAAAAAAAGTTTAAGATAATGAAGAGCACAAAAATACATAACTTTCAACCTAAATTTCTAAACTATTAGACTAGCTACACATTACGAGAAAGGGTTTTATATATTCAACCTTGTCTGTACACTTTTTCCTAATCTCTAAGAGAGAGATTATTTTATTTTCAATTTTATTGAGTCACAGAATGTATAATTACTGTTGACATCTGACAAGTTTCAAACAGAAATGAAAAGCTTAATTAGTAATAAAGATCATGGGCTCTGACTTCAGGTAGAATTAGCTGCATGACTTGAGCAAGTTAAAACCCATCTAAACTTTAATTCCCTTATCTAAAAAATGGGAATAATAAGAATACCTACAGAGATTTCATGAGATTTTGCAAGATTATATAAGATAATGCACATTAAAACCCCTGGCATTGTTCCTAACACAGCAAGTGTTCCAGAAGTGTTAACTATCATCATCCTCTATACTTACTACCATCATTACTACTTAATTATCAGTCACAAACAATATCTGAGGCATTGCACTGGATGCTGGGCATTTTATAATATGTTTTCTCTTTTATCCCTTTCAGCAACCTTGTAAGGTAGTGGTGTTGCTGTTGTTGTTATACTATTATTATTGACCCCATTTCATCAATGAGGAAACTAGGTTTAGCTAGTAATTTTCCAGGTTCACACAATTAGTAAATAGCATAACCAGAACCTAAACCAGAATCTATCTAACAACAAAGCTACTTAACAGATATATGACATAAGTATTAAAACGTTCAAATTCCTCGAGAATGGGTAATAGCAGAGTCATTACCCACAAGACATTATAGGTGACATTCATCTACAAGTAACTACACTAACTTCTGAATGTTCCAGCCAAAAACAGAAAAACCCAATTCCAACTGTAGATTTATTCACTGACCTTTCATTTCTAAAAGCTATTTCAGAGATGAGAGTGATTATTATGATAATATATCACATTTATACAATTCTTTGGTATATTAACTAATTTGATCTCCACTACAATCCCATGGATATAGGTAGGAACTATTATCTCCATTTTGTAGATGATGAAAATGAAAGGTCACAAAGCTGACAAATAATGGAAGAAGGACTCAAACCTAAGTCTTCTTGCTCCAAGTACAGAGCTATTTTTTTTACTATACCATGTAGATAGAGAGATGAATAAATATTAATTAAAAACTATAGACAGATGAATAAATATTAATTAAAAACTGATCTCAAAAAAGAGTAACTGCTCCCCCCAAAAAAGGAGTCCACACATCATACTCATTCTTAGCAATGATCAAAGCCTTAAAGACAAAACAATGTTGCAGTTCTCCAAATGACAACATTTAAAGAAAGGGGAAGGAGCATAATACTCTTCAAAAATGACGACCTATAAGGAAGGCAGAGGAGCAGGAAGGCAGAGGATCAGTCTCCAGGAAAAGAAAATAAATAAAATTATCTATCTGTAGCTTAGAACTACACTGAGGAATTTCATTTACATAAGGAAGAACCGTCAGAATTGGTATATATTGGTAGTACTACAAGACATCGTTCTTGCATCAGAGCTTCCAGAGGAGACAGAAAATTATATAATAAATATTGGTTCAAATAATCAACTAAAATACAATGTAGTATGTGGGATAAAAAATATATGCTATGAGTACATGGACGAGACAGCGCCACTTTAAACAAACAGGGTACTTGAATAATCTGCTGATGTACAGAAAAAAAGGAAAAAAATAAGAGATGCCCCAAAATACAAGAAAAATAGTGTCAGGAGGTGTCAGTCTGCTGTAGAAAACCAGGCTCAGTTTCTAACTTAGCCTCCACTTAACAGTCTTTTACCATTTCCTATGCCTAACAGCTACATGAATCATTTGACCTGTCAATAAATCGATCTTCCACAAGTGCACTGCTCACTAAATCCTACTCATTAAGGGGTGGGCTCCAAATTATAATTAAATCAAGTTATTTGCTCTGTGACCGATAAATTAATAATTAAAGATAGTTATTACATGGGCATTTTAGGTTTTTTTTTTAATAAGTTTATTTGGTTTTTTGGGGCTGTGTTGGGTCTTCGTTGCTGCGCGCGGGCTTTCTCTAGTTGCGGTGAGCAGGGGCTACTCTATGTTGCAGTGTACGGGCTTCTCATTGTGGTGGCTTCTCTTGTTGTGGAGCACAGGCTGTAGGCGCATGGGCTTCAGTAGTTGTGGCACACGGGCTTAACTGGTCCGTGGCATGTGGGATCTTCCCGGACCAGGGTTCGAACCCGTGTCCCCTGCATTGGCAGGCAGATTCTTAACCACTGCACCATCAGGGAAACCCTACATGGCCATTTTAAAATAGACTTCTAGAATCATCTGCCAACTTGAGTTGTGTTTGTTTATTTACCTATTTATCTATTTATTTATTTATGGTTGTGCTGGGTCTTCGTTGCTGTGCACAGGCTTTCTCTAGTTGCAGCGAGAGGGGCTGCAACTATTCTTCGTTGCAGTGTGCAGTCTTCTCATTGCAGTGGCTTCTGTTGTTGCAGAGCACGGGCTCTAGGCGCATGGGCTTCAGTAGTTGTGGGTCGCGGGCTATAGAGCGCAGGCTCAGTAGTTGTGGCGCACGGGCTTAGTTGCTCCGTGGCATGTGGGATCTTCCCAGACCAGGGCTCGAACCCATGTCGCCTGCATTGGCAGGTGAATTCTTAACCACTGCGCCACCAGGGAAGTCCCCTGAGTTGTATATCTTGACTGAAGACAACAGAAGATCTGATATTACCATAGATCTCCAATATAAGAAGGTCAAATTCAGGAAATTCAATCAAAAAGCAAAGTTAAGACAGATGAAAGTGAAGTTTGCTAAGAAAAAAGTCTGAGTAAGCTCAGAACACACAGTAAAAATTTTAATCAGGCTGTTACTGAGATTTGCTGCAGAAATGCACATTCAAATAATATTTATTTGGCCCTAATATTCTCAAACTTCAGTGCCAATAAGACAAAGTACGCAAAGGACAGATTCCAAAAGGAATGTGTCCTTATCCTGCAGGTAAGCAGGGCTTAAAATTTGGTGGGTACCAACATCACCCAGGTAGTCTGAGAAGAATGTAGATTACTGTGCCTAAAATAGTAGGTATTTTGAGAAGCAAAGAAAAACGGATTTTAAGATAAGACCCATTTCCAGCTAACTCTGATGGTTGTGGGTCATGCTTTGAGAAACTGCAATATTTCAGGCACTGTACTAGGTACTCTTGAGTGTATTCTTTCATTTAACCCTCATAAAGATCACACGACATAGCTATTATCCTTACTTTATGAACGAGGAAACAAAAGTCCAGGGGTTAAGATTAAACAACTAAAGAGAAAGGAAAAGGACAAGAGAAATTTGTTTGATTAGACAGCAACTTGAGAGTAACCTAAAGAAGCTAAAAATCAAAAATTCTAAAAATCATTAAAAAGTAAAAATAATACTAGATCAGAGAGCTTCATTATCTTATGTCACTCAAAGATACAGAGAAGTGAAAGGTCAATATTAAAAATTATAAATAACCATTAAATAATTATTTAAAATTACCTCTGAAGTTGGCTGTGTGTAGGTTGAGGTGGAGAGTAAAAGTACACTGGTATGAAGTTATCTATGTTTAAAATCTACTTTCTTTGAGCTTTAAGTCATCTTTTATAGGTGAATTAAATACTCATCTATGAACATCTATTTTGATATAAACTTTTTGGAGACTACATACTAGCTGTCTTAACCAGTAATACCAACTGACAGAGTGGTAATTAATTAAGGGAAGAAGAAAGTTTCAAAGGATCACGAAAATGTCTCAGGTGTTACCTGTAGACACAGTGCTCTGATAACCCTGCAAATCTCAGAAACTGAGACGTTTATGGAGCATCCCTGTGTGCTCAGCACTGTGCTAGTCCCTGGAAATTCACAGAAACATAAGACTAGGTCCCTGTCCTCAAGGAGGCTAAAACCAAATGGAAAATGAAATCTAATAATAGCCAGATTAAGAACAAAATTATGTAATATTACCTAATGCCACAGATCAATGAAGGAAATCAATGAGAAGCACAGCAAGAACATTCATTAAGTATGAACGCCTATTATAGACTAAATACTTTTACAAGTGTTATCGCTTTTAATTCTAAGAATACCCCCTGAGAGGCAGGGTTCAGGATGAAGAAAACAAAGTTCAGAGCAGTTAAGGAGCTTCCCCCAACTCAGTAACTAGCAAAGACAACACAAGGGAAAGCACCTAAGGGAAGGTAAGTATGACTGGTTCACAAGGCAATGAGGAAACCAGTCCGATTACAACAGAAGGTACGATGGGTAATAAAGCTGGCCAGAGCTGGGCCAGATTAGAAAGGTCCACTATTTATGTTTGATGAGATAAGAACCAGTCATTCATTAAAGGGACATTTAAGGGAAACTGTTACGTTAGTACTTCAGAATAGAACAAACTTTATTAGGGAAGATCTATAAAAAGATATAATTAGCTAAGACAGGGGTCCCCAACCCCCGGGCTGCACAGCAAGAGGTGAACGGCAGGCAAGTGAGCGAAGCTTCATCTACCGCTCCCCACCGCTCACATTACCGCCTGAACCTTCATATCTCCACCACCACTCCGGTCCGTGGAAAAATGTCTTCCACGAAACCGGTCCCTGGTGCCAAAACGGTTGGGGACCACAGAGCTAAGACACGGCTCTAAAAAGGAGGTGCCCCTCACTGCCAGAGCAGGCTTGGCAGCATCAGCTATGCTATGGTGTTGCCAGGAGCTTGCTGACACAGCGAGGCAGTGGTGTTCTCCTGTTGAACATAAACAATTCCACAAGCATCAACGTCAGACAAAGCTACTCTGTGGCCAGGATGGATCAAGACAAAAAACAAGACCTCTCTGTAATCATGTCTGAACATGGACGAAACGTGAACAATGTCCAAGCCACAAAAATGATCAAACATTCCCTATCCTGGCTAACACAGGTGATTGCTGCTTCTTTACCAATCACAGCTTTAGCCTCATTTCATTCCTCCAGCACAATGTCCAAGCCACAAAAATGATCAAACATTCCCTATCCTGGCTAACACAGGTGATTGCTGCTTCTTTACCAATCACAGCTTTAGCCTCATTTCATTCCTCCAGCACAATGTCCAAGCCACAAAAATGATCAAACATTCCCTATCCTGGCTAACACAGGTGATTGTTGCTTCTTTACCAATCACAGCTTTAGCCTCATTTCATTCCTCCAGCACAATGTCCAAGCCACAAAAATGATCAAACATTCCCTATCCTGGCTAACACAGGTGATTGTTGCTTCTTTACCAATCACAGCTTTAGCCTCATTTCATTCCTCCAGCACAATGTCCAAGCCACAAAAATGATCAAACATTCCCTATCCTGGCTAACACAGGTGATTGTTGCTTCTTTACCAATCACAGCTTTAGCCTCATTTCATTCCTCCAGCCTTCTAGTAAGATTTCAATCATGGAACTGCCCCCACTTCTTCACAGCCTCCAACTCAAAGCAAAGCCCTACTTCCTTGAACCCTCTCCAAATCACCTAACACAAGCCAAATCCTATAATAAATCCTTTCTAACATCCTCTGAGACACCCCACAATTCCCCCATGACCTGTAAGTTTTCTCTTTGCAACAAGTTAATAAACCCCACTTTGTTCAACTACTATTGTGTTGGTGGCAGTGGGAATGGAGGAAAGAAAAAGACATTTCCAGGTAAGAATGAAAAGAACTAGTAACAGACAATTAAAGAAGAAAAAAAAAATCAAGACTCATACACCACTTGGAATACTGAAATATTATGAACTTAGAGTGGATCTAGTTAAATTAGCTCATTTTTTATGGACTGCATAAAAGATAAAGGAAGACAGAAAAATATTTAGTAAGCAATTTAGAGATTAAACAATAATGATGTCTGGGTCCCACCTCCAAAGACTCTGATTTAATAGATCTTGAGTGTAGCCTGAGCATCAGGATGTTTTAAAGCTCCCCAGGTGGTTCCAATGAGCAGACAAAGTCAAGAATCACTATCATGAGGATGCTCATGGCTGGGAGGAAAAAGGAAAAGCAATGGGAAGGTGAAAGAGACCCAAGGAATTACTGGGGCAAATAGCTAAAATGAAAAAACTGGCTTGAAGACTGAACAGAATTCCAAGGTACAGAGTAATGAAAATGATAAAGGAGACACTGCACTTAACAAATGATACACAGAAACCAGATAGGAATGTGAAGACAGGTTTAGATGACTGGGAAACATGGTCGACTAGTAAAGACAATTTTCCGCATTAGAAAAATCTTCGAGTGGGAGACTTTCAGTCCTCTGAGGCTGCCTGCACAACAACTACACCTACTACTACAAACAGATGTAACCAGGTACAGCCTGTTGTAGCTGTGCACAAATAAAGGTGGATTCCTCCAGCTATTTTTCCTACCTGGTGTTCCCACACTGCCATCTAGTGGGTCAGAATGGCAAGGAGCTGATTTGAGCTGGAAGTGATTTCTAGGTGGCTGTGAACTCATCCGGTTACAAGGCAGGTGGAAAAGAGCCTGAATTCAAGGGTTTAATCTTAATGTTTCCCTCTGTTTATTTAGAGTAGAAGACAGGCTTAAGGTACAGGGTTTCTTTTGGAGATGACGAAAATATTCTAAAATTGCCTGTGGTGATGACTGTGTAACATTTTGATGTACTTAATGCCACTGAATTATACAGTTAAAAATGGATAAGATGGTCTTTTATGTTATGGCACTTTAAATGGATATGGCATATGAATTATATCTCAATAAAATTGTTACAAAAAAAGGAGGAAGAGGCTGCAAATACAGAAATGATCTCAAGAACTGTAGAAAACTTTTTTTTTTTTTGCGGTATGTGGGCCTCCCACCGCTGCGGCCTCACCAGTTGCAGAGCACAGGCTCCGGACGCACAGGCCCAGCAGCCATGGCCCACGGGCCCAGCCGCTCCGCGGCACGCGGGATCCTCCCGGACTGGGGCACGAACCCGCGTCCCCTGCATCAGCAGGTGGACTCTCAACCACTGCGCCACCAGGGAAGCCCTGTAGAAAACTTTTAAAAGGATGTCAGAAATCATTCAATCTCTTCATTTCAAGCCCCCTTCATTTCAAAAAATATAAAATTGAGGCCCAGAGGATTAAATTACTTACCTTACATAGACAGTAAAACCTAAACCCAAAAAAAGGGGGATCTATTACCTTATTTAATAGCCCTCTCTTGTCTCCCAGCCCTGAGAACTGATTTCTCTGAAGCTTGGTCCTCAGCAGGGCTATCTTTTGCTGCATAACTTATTACCTGAAAGTCTTACCCACACCAAAGTCTTCAAATAGCAGTAGTATCACTACTACTAGTATTATTATTCCAACAATTGAAGCTCAAAACCCTGCACTCATCCTTCACTTCTCCCTCGCCTGACAATCAGAGAATTGGGTCAACTCTTCTCTCAAAAGGACTCATTTTATTGCCAGGCTCTCTACCACCCTCTTAACTCAGGCCTTCACTACTTCACACCCAAAGTAAAGCAAATTTTCTCTTGTCTAGAATCCCCATCTTCAGTCTTTCCACATCTCTCCCCAATCCCACTCACCAAATCAGTACTCCAGCACAAATCTAAAGTTTTGTACATTTCACATTGCTACTCAAAATCTTTATGAGCTCCTCAATACCTACAAAACAAAGTGCAGGACTTCCCTGGTGGCGCAGTGGTTGAGAGTCCACCTGCCGATGCAGGGGACACGGGTTGGTGCCCCGGTCCGGGAAGATCCCACATGCCTCAGAGCGGCTGGGCCCGTGAGCCATGGCCGCTGAGCCTGCGCGTCTGGAGCCTGTGCTCCGCAACAGGAGAGGCCACAACAGTGAGAGGCCCGCGTACCGCAATCAATCAATCAATCAATCAATCAATCAATCAATCAATCAATAAAGTGCAAATTCTTTAGCGTGACCATCAAGGCCTTCTGTATTCCAGAATCAATTCCAATCTCATCCCCTGTAACCTTCTACACAAACCACTCCAATGCAGTCAAATTGGTCTACTACAGAATCCATATGCATCCCTCCATTAGTTATACCCCCATAGTTACTATCTATGCCACTTATGTTAACTATTAACCTGTTTGTCTTTTTTTTCCCCTTTCCTAAAGGTTCTTAGTTCAGGCTATGCAACAGTCTTACCTGTAGGGCTTTAAAGATGTGGCCCAAACATCTGGATATTTTTCAAAATTCTCCAGGTAAATTTTTACAAGGAGTGAAAATCAATGATTCACAGACTATAAGAAGGTCTTCTGTAAAATGGTTAAGATTTCAGCACCTAAACTGAGTGCTAATATTATACAGTTATTACATTATTAGTTATAATATCTAATATAATACAGTTATTATTTAGGTAATAGTTTCTCTGAGCAATTTAACTTTTATTACCTAAATATCCAAGTATTCTTTTCTTGATCACCTGTACAACATAAATCTTTCTAATTAACATCTGTTTCCTAACAAGAGGTAAACACAGTAGCTGAAAGATGCTAACAAGAATTAAATTTTGATATACTCATCAAATTAATTTGTGAGAAACATCACAACCATTCAAATTAAAATGCAACTTAAAACATGCTCGTCCTACATATGACAATCATTTGAATGTGAACAGAACATGCTAATGTAAATATCCAGTTTGAAATTAAACAGCATAGTTATGGATATAGTAAGTAGCTTGACTGAACCCAGCTGTGCCAATTTCACCCTAGTCCTTGAATTTAAAGATGCAGGAAGGGAGTCAGTTAAGATGAAAAAGAAAGAGAGTAGTAGTCAACCCTGACTGCACATTACAGCAACCTGGAGAGTTTTATAAGTTTCTATGTTCAAGCCATACTCTCAACCAATTAAAACAGAATCTCTGGGTGGGACCCATGCATCAGTATTTTTAAAGTTCCTCAGCTGCTTCCAATGTGTAGCCAATGTTGAGAGCCTATGAATCTGAAAATCTCTCACAGAAAAATTTGAAGATCAGAACTGTTCAGAGATTGAGACAAAGGGGGGGAAAATCCCAGAAATCAAGTATTACTTTATAAGTAAGTTGCTTTGTCTTATTAATTTATGAATGATTTTTATATATTAAGAATATATGCCTTTTTATGTTGCAAATACTTTCCTGTTTCTTGGCTTTCCTATTATAAGACATACACGTGTTTTTAACTTTTATGAAGTCAAATCTGTTGATCTATCAATCTATCTTTACTCCTTGTGGGGTTTCTCTTATTTCTGCCTCAATGGTTATTAATAACAACAAAACAAACCAGAGAACTTCATAACATTATAATTCTCAACCAAAGTAACGAATAAAAAAAATCAATATTAACCTAGGACTATAAATGCCCTTAAATGTTTAAAACTGAGCATGAATAGGCCACGTGTAAAACAGTAAAACAGAAACAAGCTAACTTTATTATTATTATTATTTTGGCTGCATTGGGTCTTTGTTGTGGTGCGCAGGCTTCTCATTGTGGTGGTTTCTCTTGTTACGGAGCACAGGCTCTAGGCGCACGGGGCTCAGTAGCTGTGCCTCGCAGGCTCTAGAGTGCAGGCTCAGTAGTTGTGGCGCACGGGCTTAATTGCTCTGTGGCATGTGGGATCTTCCTGGACCAGGGCTTGAACCTGTGTCCCCTGCACTGGCAGGCGGATTCTTAACCACTGCACCACCAGGGAAGCCCAACAAGCTAACTTTAAAAAGGATACTTTCTTGATTTTTACCATATTCAAACAAGTAAAATAATGGCTTTATTTGACAATTTCTACTTTTAAAATAAAATGTCTAAGGCGTTTGTCACATCGGTTATCTGCCTTTTCAGGAACTATTCAGATATATACCTATGCTCCTGGGAAAGCAACCATTCGAGTTCTAAGATTAGAACGAGATATAAAAGACAAGGTTATTGCACACAGTCACATTTGTTATTTTCATCCTAACAAGTAATTATTATAGCAAAAACTGGGGGGAAATCATTTGCACAAAATATTTCATAGTAATAAATATAAGTAGATCAAGAGGCACAATTTTTCTCCCAGGTCATCACAAATTCAAGTTCAACTACCAGTTTCAGACATGATTTTTTGACTGTTAATGTGAATAACATGATCATTATTAATACAGCACTGTTGAGAATTCCCTGGAGTTCCAGTGGTTAGGACTCCGTGGTTTCACTGCCGAGGGCCCAGGTTCAATCCCTGGTCAGGGAACTAAGGTCTCACAAGCCACGCAGCACGGCCCCTGCCCCCCACCAAAAAAAAGGCACTGTTACTATATCAGTTTGTCCAATGCTCTTTCATCATGGTGAGTTTTATAGATATATTCATGACAAAATTTGATTTGAGTGGGTTTTTTTGGTTCAAATTCAAAACAAAAGTTATGGTAAATGTCATAGGTTGAGAACAGTTTGGAAAGGAGAGTCATGAAGGTGATCACTCAGGGATATTAAGTTTTAGTAGCAGAAAACCAAGTCCCTTACTATTCTGAAAAAATGTTTGTGTGCTTTTCATGCCATTGTCCACCAGAGGGAGCATCACATCTAATTAAGACTGCTTGCAGAACTCTCAGAGGGAAAGGGGAAATCATCTAAAACATTAACCTGCAAAAATTTTAGTAGTGTATATAGATTTAAAAGTAAAATACAGAACCCCTCAAAATAATCACAAATGTAATATTTATCCAACAACTGGGCTGCTGAGAAGTTAAAGTTTAAAAGTACTTACAGGACTTCCCTGGTGGTGCAGTGGTTAAGAATCTGCCTGCCAGTGCAGGGGACACAGGTTCAAGCCCTTGTCCAGGAAGATTCCACATGCCGCAGAGCAACTAAGCAGCACAACTACTGAGCCTGCGCTCTAGAGCCCGCGAGCCACAACTACTGAGCCCATATGCCACAGCTACTGAAGCCCGCACGCCTAGAGCCCGTGCTCTGCAACGAGAAGCCACTGCAATGAGAAGCCCGTGCACCACAACGAAGAGTAGCCCCCGCTCGACACAACTAGAGAAAAGCCCGCATGCAGCAACAAACCCCAATGCAGCCAAAAATTAAAAAATAAAAGTACTTACAGAAATCAGTTTGTCTCAGCTTAGTGTAAATACAAGTTACATAGATATCTTGAAATTATGTACAGAAAATGTATATTCTGATTCAGTAAGTCTGTGGTGCAGCATGAAACTGCACTGCTAACAAGCTCCCAGTTGGTAACTGTGCTGCTCATCCACAGACCACATCTGGAGTAGCAAGAACTGAAAGACAACATCAACTGAATTTCCAAACTCAAATGTTTAACTCTTACATAAAGTTAGGGAACTGATTGTAAGGAGTGGGGCCCCAAATATGAGATACAAACATTTGGGCAGATACTCATGAAACTTGGTACCCTGAACTCCCAAATTGTATTGAATTCCTTTTACCAGTAAAAGCACTCTGAAGGTGTTGGTTTCCCTTTGCCTGAAGAAACCTGCAAAGGCCTGCCCTATGCCTTATGAAGGACTACTGATCCTCCTCAGGAACTACTTTCACCACCTCTGAGAGTGTCTAGATCTACAGCCAGACTCGAGTCCTAGTAGGGCCCCAAGGATAAAGCTAAAAATTGCGATCCATTTGGAGGTGCAGAACATATCAAAAGAACTGCAAGATTTTGCCAATTTATATCAACAAAAACTTGGGGAACACATATGGGAAAGGATGCTAAGAGTGTTGGAGTGTTGGATTCAGGTGGAAAATAATGCTGGATGAAGATGAATTTATTGATATGAGTGGATTTATTGATATGGAGCAGAGACTGCAGATTCAACAGGTTGGCTCAAGCAGCTGGAAATGGTTCTAACAGTCTGCTTGGTTGGTTGACTGAAAGCTGAATCTAGAGGTGACCTACACTAAACGAAGTTGAAATGTCAGAACTTTGGTACACTGAGAAGGAAGTTACCTGATGGCTTAGGGAGATGAGAATGCTGAGTGGATTTAATATCCAAGACCTGCTTACCCACCCCTTAACCATGTCCCTGGGAGGACCCAGAAAACATTCCATTCACCAAGCTAAGAGAAATACCTTCATGAGAGGAGCCCTGGCCTCCCATAAGAGCTCCGTGGTGGCTGTTCTCCATAGGCCAGGAATAAAAGTGGTAACTCCTGCCATCAAACTGGGCTCCCTGAATTGAGGGGGGGATGGTGGGGGTCCCATGGCAGCAGAGATGACAGTACTTAGGCACCAAAGATAAGGTGGGAGTGGATACAATAAAGGCAGCCAAGACAGTAACCAGAAAGATCTGAACCGCAGAGATCTTTGACCTAGGCTAATTAATCACGGTGTCCCTAGAAATGAAACAGAACGGCAATCTACTGAAGTTTCACTTGATTAGTATAAGTGGAAAAGCTCTGGGTCTGGCAAACAGAAGTATGACTTCAGTAACCAAAAAAATAAAGTGCTGTAGTCCCTCCACCAATTCCCAGATTTGAGCCATTTCACAGACCCAGAGTCCCTTGAATGAAGGGAAGGGTCAGGTCCTTGAAGAACTCTACTACAGAGTCAAATATGGATAGTATATATTTTCCTCCTAGGCTTTCCAAAAGCAAGCTACAGCCATTTACAAGGATGATGTTGCACTATGAAGAGGACATAATCCAGACTTTGGTGGGGGGGTGGGGGCAGGGATTACTGGACATTGGCTCTGAACTAAAGTTAATTCCTGAAAATACTAAAATACTACTGTGGTCCTATCTCTCAGGAACAGGAGCTTATGGAAGTCAGAGGATCAATGGGATTTGGGCTCGGATTCATCTCACAGTGGGCTTTGTAAGCCCCCAAATCCATCTTGCGGTTATATTCTGCAGTTCCAGAATGCATAGTTGGAAAAGAAATCCTCAACAACTGTCATAGTCCCCTCTCTTGTTCCCTAACCCATAGAGTAATGGCTATTAAGGTATAAAAGTCCAATTGGAAGTCAAACTGCCTTTACCTACCTAAACAGTGAACCAAAACCAATACTGCATTTCTGGAGGGTGTAATGCTACCATCAATGATTTGTGAGATGCAAAGGTGGTGATTCCGCCCACATCCTCATTTGACTTGCCTACATGGCCAATGTAGAAGACAGATGGGTCTTGGAGAATGACACTGATTACAGGATATCAAAGTTATAGAATATCAAAGGGAGAATGGGATTCAGCTGTAAGAAGAACGAAATCACCCAAAGATGGGTAAAGGGATTTTGTATACTCTTTTTGGAAGAGGGCTAGTGTTTTTAGTTGTGCAAAGAATAGTTAGGTGGGAGAGTGAGCATGCATTTGTCTCTTAAGTACCTTAAGTACGGTTATATAAGGTATATATAGTTGACAAGGGACTGTGGTGGCTTCTGCAGTTTATCAACATAGCAAACTGAAACTACATTTCCCAAAATTCTCTCTCTGTATGATTCTAGGTGAAGCTTGGCCACAAAAGACATGGGTGAGATTTGGAAGACAGAAGTGCAGCCACCTTCATTATAGTCTGACAGTTTGTGTAGGGTACTGCTGCAGCTTGTGTGCACTGTCGCTGATCTAATGGCTCGCCTTGTTGGCCTGGGGCAGCAGCCAGGCCCTCTCTTCCAACAGCTCCCACTGTATCTCTTCCTGAACCTTCTCCAAGGCATGGGGCCCAGCACATGAACAGTTCTGTGGCAAAGGGCATTAGCAATTTCTGTAGGCCATCAGTGTCACTGAGGGGCAAGGCAGTGACAGACAGACACAGGTTCCAATTGTCCTATTAGTTCCAGTTGGATTCCAATTTGTTCTTGCTTTCTCCCACTTGATATCAGCTTACCTTCCTGCCAGCTCTGCTGACTTATAGTGTCTTCAGGCCTACCCCACAATGCAGAGGCAACAGCATCTCTATCAACTTATGTAAAGTCTAGTCTCTATTATCCTTATGCTTTGTCATTCAAGAGTTCTCCTTCCCTGATCAAACCCTAACTGATACAATCCCTTCCCACAAAAACTGACCAGCCCCAGAGAACAGCCTTAACAGTTGGGAGACACCAGATAACCATATATATAGTCACCTACTGGGAAAATGCCCAGAATTTTTTTAACCTAAGACTTTTTGGTGCCTTGCTTTTAAATATGATTGGCCAAGAACGAGCAGACACTTAAGGACAGCTCTTTTTCCTTTCCTTTTATTTTACTTTTTATCATAGAAAATTTCAAACATTCTCCAAAGTAGAGAGAATAGTATAATATACCCCCCCAACCACCTTCAGAAATTATCAACACATGACCAATCTTGTATAACTTAAACCCCACCAACACCTCCCAACTACATCATTTTAAAGCAAACACCAGGGAATTCCCTGGCGGTCCAGTAGTTAGGACTATGGGCTTTCACTGCCAAGGGCCCAGGTTCAACCCCTGGTTGGGGAACTAAGATCCCACAAGCCACATGGAACAGGCAAAAAAAAAAAAAAATAGCAAACACCAGACAACCTGTCACTTCATCCGTTATGCATCTCAAAAAGATAAAGCATTCATTGTTTTTATTTTTATCTTTTCATTTTGAAATAATTTCAGACTGATAAAAAAAAGTTGCAAGAAATAGTAAAGAATTTCCATATGTCCTTCATAAGGATTCCTCCAATGTTAATATCTTACATAACTAAAGAACAATTATCAAAATCAAAAAATTAACATTGATTCAATATTATTATCAAATCTATGGGGTTTATTCAAATTTCATCAGTTGTCCCACTAATGTCCAATTTTTGATCCAGGATCACACTTTGCACTCAGTTGCCACGCTTCCTTGATCTCCTTTAATCTTGGAGTTCTTCAGTCTCTCCTTGTCATTCACATCCTTGATACTTTTGCAGGGTACTGCCTAGTTATTTTGTAGACTGTTCCTCAATTTGGTTTTCCTTGAAGTTTCCTCATGATTAAATTCAGGTTACGCGTTCTGGCATCTATACATCACAGAAGTGATGCTGTGTCCTGTTCAATGTATATCAGGAAGCACATGATGTCAGTCTGTCCTGTTACTGGTGATACTAACTTTGATCACCTGTTTTACCTTGTAAAGTTACTGTATTTTTCCCTTGTACTTAATAAGTATCTAGTAAGAAGACTCTTTGAAATTGTGTAAATATCTATTTCTGATCATACCCTTGCCCACTTATTTTAGCATTCATTGATGATTTTTGCCCAAGGGACTGGATTAGATTCCTTCTGAGATCTCACCCAACTCAAACATTCTATCCCATGATTTTATTAACATCTTAAATTAAGAATTTCACGTTTATTTGGTGAAACTTGGGAACTTTAGACAGCAAGACTGCAGTGGGGGAGGTAATTTGCATAAACACCACACTGATTAAAATTTCACAACACTGAAACACAGATTTATTTTACTGATGCTCTTTACCTAAGCAAGCAAGCCGGAAATATAAAGAGACTTACATACAAATTGTTTCTATAGTCTCTCTTAAGTAAATGTATGGTGGGATATTCATAACTCTAGAGGAAAAAATCATATGAGTCTCCACAGATGAAGGAAATGCCTTTGGCAGAACTCAACACCTCTTCTTAATTAAAAACTCATGAGAGAGACTGGGAGTCAAGATGGCATACTAGGAAGATGCAGAATTCATGTCTCCTCACAACTAGGGCACCCACCAGCCACCAGTGGGGGACCACGTACACCTAAGGGGATGGGAGGAACCCCCAGGGACAGGCTTGCGGGATCTCGGTTCTCAGGCCAGAGGTTGGGCCTGAGCTCCTGTAGTGGGAGCTCCAAGTCCAAACCACTGGACTAACAGAGAACCTCAGACCCCAGGGCATATCAATCGGAGTGAGGTCTCCCGGAGGTCCTCATCTCAGCACCAAGACCCAGCTCTATCCAACTGCCTGCAAACTCCAGTGCTAGACATCTCAGGCCAAACGACCAGTAACAGGAATATAGCACCACCCATCAAAAAAAAAAAAAAAAATGAAATGACAAAAATTTGTTACAGACAAAGAAGCAAGGTAAAAACCTACAAGACCAAATAAATGAAGATGAAATAGGCAACTTACCTGAAAAAGAATTCCGAATAATGATAGTAAAGATGATCCAAAATCTTGGAAACAGAATGGAGAAAATACAAGAAACATTTAACAAGGTTCTAGAAGAACTAAAGAACAAACAAACAGTGATGAACACAATTACTTAAATTAAAAATACTCTAGAAGGAATCAATAACAGAATAACTGAGGCAGAAGAATGGATAAGTGACCTGGAAGATAAAATGGTGGAAATAACTGCCAGGGAGCAGAATAAAAAAAAAGAATGAAAAGAATTGAGGACAGTCTCAGAGATCTCTGGGACAACATTAAATGTACCAAAATTCAAATTCAAATAATAGGGGTCCCAGAATAAGAAGAGAAAAAGAAAGGGTCTGAAAAACATTTGAAGACATTATAGTCAAAAACTTCCCTAATATGGGAAAGGAAATAGTCAATCAAGTCAAGAAGCACAGAGAGTACCATACAGGATAAACCCAAGGAGAAACACGCCAAGAGACATATTAATCAAACTATCTAAAATTAAATACAAAGAAAAAATACTGAACGCAGCAAGGGAAAAGCAACAAATAACATACAAGGGAATCCCGATAAGATTAACAGCTGATTGTTCAGCAGAAACTCTGCAAGCCAGAAGGGAGTGGCAGGACATATTTAAAGTGATGAAAGGGAAAAACCTACAACCAAGATTACTCTACCCAGCAAGGACCTCATTCAGATTCAACAGAGAAGTTAAACCTTTACAGATAAGCAAAAGTTAAGAGAATTCACCACCACCAAACCGGCTTTACAACAAATGCTAAAGGAACTTCTCTAGGCAGGCAACAGAGAGAAGGAAAAGACCTACAATAACAAACCCAAAGCAATTAAGAAAATGGGAATAGGAACATATATATCAGTAATTACCTTAAATGTAAATGGATTAAATTTTCTGACCAAAAGGGTTAGACTGGCTGAATGGATTAAAAAAACAAGACCTTTACATATGCTGTCTACAAGAGACCCACTTCAGACCTAGGGACACACAGAGACTGAAAGTGAGGGGATGGTAAAATATATTCCATGCAAATGGAAATCAAAAGAAAGCTGGAGTAGCAGTTCTCATATAAAACAAAACAGACTTAAAAATGAAGACTATTACAAGAGACAAAGAAGGACACTACATAATGATCAAAGGATCGATCCAAAAAGAAGATATAACAATTGTAAATATTTATGCACCCAACATAGGAGCACCTCAATACATAAGGTGAATGCTAACAGCCATAAAAGGGGAAATCGGGCCTCCCTGGTGGCGCAGTGGTTGAGAGTCCGCCTGCCGATGCAGGGGATACGGGTTCGTGCCCCGGTCTGGGAGGATCCCATATGCCGCGGAGCAGCTGGGCCCGTGAGCCATGGCCGCTGAGCCTGCGCGTCCGGAGCCTGTGCTCCGCAACGGGAGAGGCCACAACAGTGAGAGGCCCGCATACCGAAAAAAAAAAAAAAAAAAAGGGGAAATTGACAGTAACACAATAATAGTAAGGGACTTTAACACCCCACTTTCACCAATGGACAGATCATCCAAAATGAAAATAAATAAGGAAACACAAGCTTTAAAAGACACATTAAACAAGATGGACTTAATTTATATTTTTAGGATATTCCACCCAAAAACAACAGAATACACTTTCTTCTCACGTCCTCAGGGAACATTCTACAGGATGGACCATATCTGGGGTCACAAATCAAGCCAGGGTAAATTTAAGAAAACTGAAATCATATTAAGTATCTTTTCCAACCACAGTGCTATGAGACTAGGTATCAATTACAGGAAAAAATCTGTAAAAAATACAACACATGGAGGTTAAACAATATGCTACTAAATAACCAAGACATCACTGAAGAAATCAAAGAGGAAATCAAAAAATACCTTGAAACAAATGACAATGAAAACACGACGGCCCAAAACCTATAGCATGCAGCAAAAGCAGTTCTAAGAGGGAAGTTTATAGCAATACAAGAAACAAGAAACATTTCAAATAAACAACCTAACCTTACACCTAAAGCAATTAGAGAAAGAAGAACAACAACAAAAAAAAAACCCAGTTAGCAGAAGGAAAGAAATCATAAAGACCAGATCAGACATAAATGAAAAAGCAAAGAAGGAAACAGTAGCAAAGATCAATAAAAATAAAAGCTTGTTCTTTGAGAAGATAAACAAAATTGACAAACCATTAGCCAGACTCATCAAGAAAAAAAGGGAGAAGACTCACATCAACAGAATTTGAAATGAAAAAGGAGAAGTAACAACTGAAACGGCATAGATACAAAGGATCATGAGAGATTACTACAAGCAACTATATGCCAAAAAAATGGACAACCTGGAAGAAACAGACAAATTCTTAGAAAAGCACAACCTTCTGAGACTGAACCAGGAAGAAACAGAAAATATAAACAGACCAATCACAAGCACTGAAATTGAAACTGTGATTAAAAATCTTCCAACAAACAAAATCCCAAAAGGACCAGATGGATTCAAAGGTGAATTCTATCAAACATTTACAGAAGAACTAACACCTATCCTTCTCAAACTCTTTCAAAATATAGCAGAGGGAGGAACACTCCCAAACTCATTCTACAAGGCCACCATCACCCCGATACCAAAACCAGACAAAGATGTCACAAAAAAAGAAAACTACAGGCCAACATCACTGATGAACATAGATGCAAAAATCCTCAGCAAAATACTAGCAAACAAAAAATCCAACCGCACATTAAAATCATCATACACCATGATCAAGTGGGGTTTATCCCAGGAATGCAAGGATTCTTCAATGTATGCAAATCAATCAATGTGATAAACCACATTAACAAATTGAAGGAGAAAAACCATATGATCATCTCAATAGATGCAGGAAAAGCTTTCGACAAAATTCAACACCGATTTATGATAAAAACCCTCCAGAAAGTAGGCATAGAGGGAACTTACCTCAACATAATAAAGGCCATATATGACAAACCCACAGCCAACATCGTTCTCAATGGTGAAAAACTGAAACCATTTCCACTGAGATCAGGAACAAGAAGACAAGGTTGCCCACTCTCACCACTATTATTTAACATAGTTTTGGAAGTTCCAGCCACAGCAATCAGAGAAGAAAAAGAAATAAAAGGAATCCAAATTGGAAAAGAAGAAGTAAAACTGTCACTGTTTGTAGATGACATGATACTGTACATAGAGAATCCTAAAGATGCTACCAGAAAACTACTAGAGCTAAAGACCTGTGTGCAGAAAACGGTAAGACAGTGATGAAAGAAATTAAAGATGATACAAACAGATGGAGAGATATACCATGTTCTTGGATTGGAAGAATCAACATTGTGAAAATGACTATACTACCTAAAGCAATCTGCAGATTCAATGCAATCCCTATCAAACTACCAATGGCGCTTTTCACAGAACTAGAACAAAAAATTTCCCAATTTGTATGGAAACACAAAAGACCCCAAATAGCCAAAGCAATCTTGAGAAAGAAAAACAGAGCTGGAGGAATCAAGCTCTCAGACTTCAAACTATACTACAATGCTACAGTAATCAAGACAGTATGGTACTGGCACAAAAACAGAAATATAGCTCAATGGAACTGGACAGAAAGCCCACAGATAAACACACACACCTATGGTCACCTTATCTCTAGGCAAGAGTATACAATGGAGAAAAGACAGCCTCTTCAATAAGTGGTGCTGGGAAAACTGGACAGCTACATGTAAAAGAATGAAATTAGAATGCTTCCTAACACCATACACAAAAATAAACTCAAAATGTATTAAAGACCTAAATTTAAGGCCAGACACTATAAAACTCTTAGAGGAAAACATAGGTAGAACACTCTATGACATAAATCACAGCAAGATCCTTTTTGACCCACCTCTTAGAGAAAGGGAAATAAAAACAAAAATAAACAAATGGGACCTAATAAAACTTAAAAGCTTTTTGCACAGTAAAGGAAACCATAAAAAAGATGAAAAGACAACCCTAAGAATGGGAGAAAATATTTGCAAACAAAGCAACTGACAAAGGATTAATCTCCAAAATCTACAAGCAGCTCATGCAGTTCAACATCAGAAAAAAAAACAAAACAACCCAATCCAAAAATGGGCAGAAGACCTAAATAGACATTTCTCCAAAGAAGATATACAGATTGCCTTCAAACACATGAAAGGATGCTCAACATCACTAATCATTAGAGAAATGCAAGTCAAAACTACAGTGAGGTATATCACCTCAAACCAGTCAGAATGGCCGTCATCAAAAAATCAACAAACAATTAATGCTGGAGAGGGTGTGGAGAAAAGGGAACCCTCTTGCACTGTTGGTGAGAATGTAAATTGATACAACCACTATGGAGAACAGTATGGAGGTTCCTTAAAAAACTAAAAATAGGGCTTCCCTGGTGGTGCAGTGGTTGAGAGTCCGCCTGCCAATGCAGGGGACACGGGTTCGTGCCCTGGTTCAAGAAGATCCCACATGCCGCGGAGCAGCTGGGCCCGTGAGCCATGGCTGCTGAGCCTGCACGTCCGGAGCCTGTGCTCCGCAACGGGAGAGGCCACAACAGTGAGAGGCCCGCGTACCGCAAAAAAAAAAAAAAAAAAAAAAAAAAAAACTAAAAATTGAACTACCATATGACGCAGCAATCCCACCACTGGGCATATACCCAGAGAAAACCATAATTCAAAAAGAGTCATGTACCACAATGTTCATTACAGCACTATTTACAATAGCCAGGACATGGAAGCAACCTAAGTGCCCATCAACAGATGAATGGATAAAGAAGATGTGGCACATATATACAATGGAATATTACTCAGCTATAAAAAGATGAAACTGAGTTATTTGTAGTGAGGTGGATGGACCTAGAGTCTGTCATACAGAGTGAAGTCAGAAAGAGTAAAACAAATACTATATGCTAACACATATATATGGAATCTAAAAAAAAAAAGCTTCTAATGAAGCTAGGGGAAAGATATGAATAAAGACACAGACATAGAGAATGGACTTGAGGACACGGGGAGGGGGAAGGGTAAGCTGGGAGGAAGTAAGAGAGTAGCATTGACATATATACTCTACCAGATGTAAAATAGATAGCTACTGGGAAGCAGCTGCATGGCACAGGGAGATGAGCTCAGTGCTTTGCAACCACCTAGAGGGGTGGGATAAGGAGGGTGGGAGGGAGACGGAAGAGGGAGGGGATATGGGTATATATGTATGCATTTGGCTGATTCACTCTGTTATACAGCAGAAACTAACACAGCAATGTAAAGCAATTATATTCCAATAAAGATGTTAATAAATAAACTCATGAGAAAATGTAAATGAATGAATGCCGCCTTAACATGATAAAATATATGTACCTGAGTCATAAACCAGCACCTTAATTAATAAGGAAGCCCTAATGGCCAGTAACAACACAAGAATGCCAACTATCCTCACGACTATTAAACATTGTTCTGGAAGCATTACTCAAAGTAATTAGCCTAGAAAGAACACTTAGAGGCATAAAAATTGAAAAAGAAGAAACTACACGTTTGAAGATGACATAAGAGTACTCCTAGAAATTAAATTATCTGTAATTAAAAACAGTGTGGTACCTATGCATAAATAGATAAACCAATGGAAAAGAGTAGAAAGTCAAGTGTTAGACCCAATTAGTATATGATCTAGAATATGATTACTGGAGCCAATCATTGGGACAAAAATAATCTTCCTAATAAATGGAACAACTGGATATCCATTTGGAAAAAGATAAAATTAGATCCATTCCTTACACCATACATAAGAATAAACTCAAATGAATCAGAGATCTAAATGTAAAGATTTAAAGTATACAAATTCTAGAAGAAAACATGTGAATTACTCTATCACAAGAAAAGTTAAAACACAAATGACAACCAGAAAGAAAATATTTGCAATATTTCTCAAACATAAGACTAATATCTCTAATATACAAAAAAGTTTTAAATTTGAAGGAAAGAACAAAAGTCTTACAGAAAAACAGGCAAAAGATATATAGACAATTCACAAAGAGATATTGATATAATCATGGCCTTTAAACATATGAAATGATGTTTAACTTTACTGATAATACAATTTAAATGCAAACCAAAAACTATACTGAGGTACCACTGCTCACCCATCAGACTGGTAAAAATTCAAAAGGTTGACAGTACACTGAGTCTGCAAAGCTGAGGAAAACCAGCACTCTCATACTGATATGTTGCTAGTGGAGATGTGAAATGGTGCTGCCCCACACATAGGCATTTACATGTTCACCTAACAATCCCACTCCTAGGAATTTACCCTGAGTGTATACCAGCAACAATATAAAAACACCTATGCGCAAGGTTATTGATTACAGCACTATTCACAATTGCAAAACACTGGAAATTACCTAAATGTCCAAGCATAGGGAATTAGAAACTATGGTACACACATAAAATGGAGTACTTTGGAGCTATAAAAAAGAATAAGAAAGATCTCTGTAAATACGATATGGAGTAGATTTTTTAAGTGAAGAAAGCAAATGCAAAAGAGCAAATACAGTATGCTACCTTTTGTGTAAGAATGGAAAATAATAAACACATATATTTGCTTCTCTTTACCAAAGAGAGAGAGACAGAGAGAAGATAAACCAGAAAACAATGAACTTGCTTACCTACAAGGGGTGGCAGGGAGGAACAGTATGAATATGGGAGGGGGGCTAACACTTCTCTTTTTCATAGTTTGAGTTTTAGAAGCATGTGGATGTTCCATATATTCAAAATACAAAATTAAATCAAAAAGGATGAGGGGGAAAAACTAAAACTGAAAGCAAACTGAAACAAATGAACTCAATTGTATTTCTTTTTTTTTTAATTATTTTTTTGGCAGTGTTGGGTCTTCGTTGGTGTGCACAGGCTTTCTCTAGTTGCAGCAAGCACAGGCTTCTCATTGCAGTGGCTTCTCTTGTTGCAGATCACGGGCTCTAGGTGCATGGGCTTCAGCAGCTGCAGCGCGTGGGCTCAGTAGTTGTGGCACGGGCTCTAGGGTGCGCAGGCTTCAGTAGTTGTGGCATGCAGGCTCAGTAGTTGTGGCACATGGGCTTAGCTGCTCCGCAGCATGTGGGATCTTCCCAGACTAGGGATCAAACCCGTGTCCCCTGCATTGGCAGGCGGATTCATAACCACTGGGCTACCAGGGAAGTCCCTCAATTGTATTTCTAATAAATACCAATAAATATAATGAAGGGGAAAAAAAGAAAGAATGTAAAATGAACACAGTATTTAACTGTATATTCTCAATCTTTGGCAGAGTAGAGGGGAAAGGGAAATTGTTAACAAATTCTGCACTGTTTCAAATAGGGTCTTTTTGGTAATGATGTGGGCAAAGCAATTCTGAAACAATTTTAGGTATTATATAGAGTTGAACAAATGAGTAAATACATTGAGGCTTTTGAGGGCCAGAGTTCTCACTGAGCCAGAAAGGATATACAATTACAGAACAGCGAAAGGCAAGAAAGAACCCTGAGGAGACAAGTCAGAATTGAAAGTACTGATGTGAACTCATGATTTCTAAAATATGTGTATGTATGTGTGTATGTATGCATATTTGCATGAACCTGCATACTTCCTCTGTCCTCTGAAAGAGTCAAAGAGCAAAAACATCCCAGGGCCAGTGAGCATATCTAGCACTCAGATCTTGGTCTCTAATATTATTCCTCACTAAAAGAAACCAGGAATCCTCAGAGAAATACTGATTCCAGAGTTTTGGCAGGATGGGTACAGGATGAGTCTAGAACATCTGTTATGCCAGAAAGCAAGGAAGTGTTAAAGAAAAAAAAAAGAGAGAGAGAAGAGAGGAAAGAAAAGGAAGGGTAGGTAGAAAGAGAGAGGGAGGGAGAAAGAAAGAAAAGAAAGAAGGAAGGAAGAAAGGAAGGGAGGGAGGGAGGAAGGAGGGAGGAAGAAAGAAAACTTGGGGGCGTATCACAAGGACACAGGATCTACCTTGAAAGGTTTCATACTAAAAAAAGATCTGGGACAATTTGAGTACCAAAACAATTAGGTACCTAATTAATTCTAAACCACTGAAAAAATGGAAATACGTGAGTCCATACTGATAATAACAAGATAACTAATAAGGAAGGAGGACAGGCTCTTATGGTAGAATGCTGAACTGAAGGTCAACTGGCAAGTGTGGAGGAGTGCTATAGGTGAAAAATTAGCATTTTTCAACTATTATACCAAAGATTCAATCAATAATCATCCACGGATGCATAAATCTCAGGGGAAATTTTAATGAACAGGATATTTCCATGATCTTACAACGTCTCCCCACAAACTGGCTGTGGGGAAAAATACTACACAGTGGCAAAAATAGGACAACAGCTTGACTGAGTGATCAGTTTCACACTATCAATGAAAGGACCTTGTTAACCTCCAGATGTGATACCTAAAATAAGGAATGTTCTGTTAAAAAGAAAAACATGTCTGCTGCAACTACTGAAGCTCGTGCCTAGAGCCTACACTCTGCAACAGGAGAAGCCACCGCCATGAGAAGCCCGCGCAACGCAACGAAGAGTAGCCCCAGCTCGCTGCAACTAGAGAAAGCCCGTGTGCAGCAATGAAGACCCAATGCAGCCAAAAATAAATAAATAAATAAATAAAAATTTAAAAATAAGTAAATGTTCAAAATGATCTTTAAGATAATTCCAGGTTCTCATTTCATATTTTCTGCACACATAATACTAAAACTAAATTCCAGTCCATGATACATAAAAGAGATATGCACTTAGGAATCATTTAAACATTTGATTATGTATGTATAGTGTCTAATTCCTTTTCATCTTATTCAGGAAGCTTAAATATCCACTGGATAAGTGTTTACTGAGTACTTACGGTAGGCTATAAGTCATTTCATTTACCCTTTTAAATCTCTGCTATGCGTGTGTGATCAGCAGACCAGCAGCTTTAGCATCACCTAGGAGTTTGTTAGAAACGCAGAATCTTACACGCAACCCAGACCTTATTGAATCAGAATCTGCCCTTTAACAAGATCTTCAGGTGATTCTTATGCACATTAAAGTTAAATAAGGGCTCCTCTACGTGACTTAACAGATTTATTTCTAGCTCCTACTAAATCTGGTGCATGCAGAGTGATTCCCCAGAGCAGCTCTCTTCCATGCCATGACTCATACTTCTTGTTTTCTCCATCTCAACTCACTGCCTCCACAGTCATCAAGACAAGGTAAGAGAGAGCAGAGAACATGGCACAGGATATTTTGTGGGAGACCTGGAAGTGGCTTGTGCAACCTCTAGCCCAAACTCCATTGGCCAAAACTGAGTCACAAGCCCCAGTCTAAATGCAAGGAGGCTCAGAAATGTAGTCATCTTAGGTATCCACCCAAGGAAAATGAATAAAGTTTACTAATGGATACTGTGATATCTCAGAAACACCATGGAAAGCTGCATAACCAGGCCTGAGCAAAGTCAGAGCAAGGAGAATTATGATGAGGACCATGAACAGAAGTTCTACTTCTCTCAGTTCAAATTCTAATGCCAATGGCCAGCCAGTAAACTGGCTCACCTGGCTCATGTTTTATCAAGAGGTTCACTCTTGATCTAATCAGCTGGCAACTCAAAGAAAAAAAAAAGCAGACATAAACTTGCAAAATTTTCAAAGTCATCTTCATCCCAAGCAGCACCACCCTTTTATACAATTCCAAATGAAACAAAGACTTTCTCAAAGTTTATTCAAATCTTTAATTACAAAAAGCGATACAAACTTTGAAAAATACAAAATATATAAAGTACAAAAGGATATCTTCCCCCCTCCAAGTCCCATCCTCCAAAAGTAACCATATTAGAATTCTGGGGTGTTCTTCCAGACTTCTACACACATACTGGATGTTTCCACATCCACTGTTTCCACATCTACTGTAGAAACAGATCCACTTCAATCTTAACAGCTACATGGATTCTACAATATGGCTGCACCATAACTTAACCAGTCCCTATTAATGCACATTAAAATTCTCTCTCCTTTTTTCTTAATTACCAAAATGCTATACTAAGTATCCTTGTGCAACCATTGTTATTTTCATTTGTCAGAATCCCAAAAATAGAGTCAAGAAAACATAATGCTCAATTTTGCTAGGTACTACCAAATTGCCCTCCAAAGGGGCATACCAATTTACACTCCTACAAATGTCTGAATGCTCTCTAGTTCATAGCTGTGCTTACAAGGAACATAATAGACACTTTATTTTAGAGTCATTATGAGAATTAAGTGAAGTACTATTTAAGGTAAAGCGCTTAAAATCATGCCTGTCGGGCTTCCCTGGTGGCGCAGTGGTTGAGAGTCCGCCTGCCGATGCAGGGGACACGGGTTCGTGCCCCGGTCTGGGAAGATCCCACATGCCGCGGAGTGGCTAGGCCCGTGAGCCATGGCTGCTGGGCCTGCATGTCCAGAGCCTGTGCTCCGCAACGGGAGAGGCCACAGCAGTGAGAAGCCCACTTAATGCAAAAAAAAAAAAAAAAAAAAAAAAAAAATCATGCCTGTCATTGCTTAGTAAGTGATAATCAATATTAGCTATTGAATAATAATTTTCAGTCATCACATACTGTGGTAACAAGTAAATGGAAAATGGCTCTCTTACTTTCCCTTAATAATCAAGGTTAATGACCATCACAAGTCCCTTGACTCTTAAACGACCAGAACCTGCCAGAGTTAGAAGATGGGAAGCAAACGTTGAACAAGTCATCCTAACAGAGAGGCACTAACTCCATACTTTGGTTCCTGATCCCAGTATATCCTGGCAGGTTACAAGAAAACCAGAACAAATATTGTTCATGGTTCACAACATACACTAGAGAACAAATCTGAGCCTCTCCAAATGTCACAAAAGACATGTATAGTGTTTTATAACGGTGGTTCTCAAAGTATGGTCCCGGGACTCCAAAGCCCTTTCAGGAGGCCCACGAGGTCAAAACTATTTTTATAATAATACTAAGACATTTTTTGTCTTTTTTATTCTCTTTCTCTCACAATGTACAGTGGAGTTTTCTAGAGGCTAAATGACTTGTTATTTTACAATACACTAAATGCAGGAGCAGTTGTGAGAATCTGAGGGTGTTTTATTAAGCCAGACATTAAAGAGACATACAAAAATGAAAGCAAGCGAATTTTCTCAGCAAATTTTCTTTTGTTTTGCAAATACAGTCTGTGTCATTAAAATCCTTGTCAAAATGCAATGATTCATTATGTTTAAATCCAATTGTCCCTTGGTATCTGCAGTGGATTGGTTCCAGGACCGTCACAATACTAAAATCCTCAGACGCTCAAGTCCCTTATGTAAAATGGCATACTATTTACATACAAC
This sequence comes from Mesoplodon densirostris, assembly GCF_025265405.1. Classification (NCBI taxonomy): domain Eukaryota; kingdom Metazoa; phylum Chordata; class Mammalia; order Artiodactyla; family Ziphiidae; genus Mesoplodon; species Mesoplodon densirostris. The sequence continues at coordinate 125,101,497 of NC_082662.1, read as the reverse complement.
CTACACACATCCTTTAATATACTTTAAATCATCTCTAGATTATTTATAATACCTAATGCAATGTAAATGTATGTAAATAGTTGTAAATAAAAGGTAAATGCTATGTAAATAGTTGCCTTTGCACTGCAAATTCAAGTTTTGCTTTTTGGAACTTTCTGGACTTCTTCTGTCCCCTGAATATCTTTGATCCATGGAGGGCCGACTGTATATAATTTCAAAACTTATCAGTTTTAATATTTTAAGCAGTAAAATCAATAAATATAACCACACTGCTTGCATGGTTATGTTTTGTTTAAACCCCTGCAGGGCCCTAAATAACTTTTTTTTTGAACCCTCCTATGAAATCTTTTTCTATAATTTTTAAGAGGGTAAAGTGGTCCTGAGACTGAAGTTTGAGAACCACTGGTGTATGAAATCAGCTGCCTCAAATGACAGCGTAAGTCAAGAGCAGTCAAACCATAGGTATTAGCCCGCTGCTTCAATTCTCTTTCTGTGAAGGTCAGAGCCAATCTTGTAAGGAATAGCACGGCTTCACAGAAGATTTCAGTGGGTCTCAGAGATGGCAGCACAAGTAGAAAAGGCAAATCCAAGGGCAGGAAAAAATGAGTGTTCCAATGAGAACAAATCAATGATTCCTCCATGACAAAAGGGTCTAAAATAGGGGCTCCCCTGGTGGCGCAGTGGTTGGGAGTCCGCCGGCTGATGCAGGGAGCGCGGGTTCGTGCCCCGGGCCGGGAGGATCCCACGTGCCGCAGAGCGGCTGGGTCCGTGAGCCGTGGCCGCTGGGCCTGCGCGTCCGGAGCCTGCGCTCCGCAGTGGTGGGGGCCACAACAGTGAGAGGCCCGTGTACCGCCAAAAAAAAAAAAAAAAAAAAGGGTCTAAAATAAAAACCTGACACCAGCTGGCCAGGTTCCCAAACATGTGCTGCCATTTGGGGAACTCAGGATCCCTAACAAACTGGGCACTCTGTACCAGTAGAAGCCACAATAGCCATGGTGAGAGGAAGCCTGCACTGTTGAGTTCTAGGCACCAGCCTCCATCCCTGTCCCCATGGTTGCTCTGTTCTTGAGCCCTTGAACAAGCACCAGGCTGCCTGAAGAAGGAGAACTTATTGCTATCAACAAAGCAGGTCCTCCTGTCTGATTAAGAACGTCCTCTGCTGTGGCATTCACATGGACCAAATGTTTTCAGGCTCAGGGCTCTGCCATACAGCCCTTCACCAAACTTCCATGCAGAAGAAAAGGACGAAGCAAAAGAAACAGGAATTATAACTCCCACTTAAAAAGAAAAATGGAAGTCATATCCAAAGAGTCCTTTCCCAACCGACCTCATTATCAATCCTTCTACTTTATTTTACTCTAAGTCCTTGACCCTCCAGTAAGCCCATTAGCCATTGTCCAGGAATGTGCAAACCCTGATTTCAATGCATCTCTCAAGGTTCTTCCCTTGAGAAGATTTTGCTAGTCTTTCCACCTTCCAAGCCCATCCTCCCAGGAAGAGTTTGCAACACTACAGCAGCTCACTTGCACCTGGTGCTGGGATACTTCACAAAACCAGCTGTAAACCCATAGAATGTCTTTTATACACTATTTGAACAGAAGTGAGCGCCTCCCTGTCTCCACTTGGCTCTTTCTGGTCAGCCCTTAAACCCCGGGTCAGGAAGCCAAAATGAGAATTCTGCCTTTGTTGAAACTATTCCTTCCAATGCCTAGCATTCTTGGTAACTTCACTTATTTAGAAGATTCATCTAACACCTCAGCCTCTCAGTCTCCTGATCATTCCAACATTTTTCTTATTCCCTACCTCAGCCACTTTCTGCATACCCTAAACCCTGTGGTACCAAATCACACACTACTTCTAAAGCATATATATGTCAAGTCATCCCATCCTCTGACCACTCCACCATCGCTTTGAGCACATCAGGTCCTCTAATCCATTGCTTCCACCACATTTCACTGTCCATCACCTTCCTCGTGACCTCAGTCCCTAGCTTAGAAATATGGTCCATGATTACACTCTTCCTTGCCCACGACTTCAGCTTCCTGCTTCCTCTCTCCACCCATCATGGTAACCAGGCAGTCCTGGGTGAGCCCAGTTCTCACAGTCAAACTGCCGAGCACTGGGAGAAAAGAGCACTAGTCTGCTAACTGCTCTCACGGTAAATAAATGAACAAAAGTTCTAAGTGCACTTCCCAGCAACACCGCTCTATTTTCCTAAGCAATTCACTTTCCTCTCCTAGAAGAATATTTCACACCTTCTCCTCTCTGAGACTCTGTCACTCAGCAGCCGCCTCCCTAGTTGTCCTCAAGCCTTGCAGTCACTGCTGTTACCTTCTCAGGCACCTCTTCTTCTTATCCCAGTATAAGACGGTATTCCCTCCTGCTTCCAACCCAGGTTCAGCCCTTGGCCAAGACGGATTACATCATCTCACCAGTGTTCTTTTTTTTTTGCCCTTTACTGCCTGATCATATTTACCCACACTGTAGCTCAAATGTAGTTGCTTTATTTCCTATAACTGATCTACTCTGTCTCATGAACATGGGGCTGTTTTTTCTATAATTAATCCAAGCTTCCTCAAGAACACTCACCCTAGTAAATAGCCAGAAATGTAATATTTGCCAAATAATATCTCAGTCTCTTCCAGTTAATATTCAGACATTTAAGTGTAACTCCTTACCAGAGCTGGTTTCAATAGTCACTTCCAAGTAAATATTTCTCCAAGTGAGGCTTATGGGACACCCTTATGGTGGCAAGACCTCAGATCTTGACGTCTCTATGGATCCTCACCGGTCTCTGCTGCTAGGCAGTGATCAGGTCCTATGGCTGGACTGGTGCCATCTCACCTTTTGGGATGTCATGCTGCCTCCCATCTCTGGTCTCCATGTTCCTGACTGACCTAGAGTCACACAGTCCTTCGTCATGATGTCTGCTGTTCCACCAGGCCCCTAAGCTTGTCCACATCCCTGAAGTGACATGAGAGCACTTCAGAATCCCCTGCTACCACAGACTCATGCAGCCGGCCACTTTCTCTTACCACTGCTATGCCCTAGCCCCCAATGTTGGCACAGCAACAGCCTACACAGCTCTCAAGATTTCAAATAAAGAGCAGAGCCAAAGGTCTTCTACTTTTTTCTTCTTCTTTTTTTTTAAGGCCTTCTACTTTTGACTGCCCCGCCAACCGATTTAATACCCTCACCCCAACCCCAGAACTTTGGCCAGACAAGGAAGGTCAGAACATATGTTTCTCACAATCTATTTTCCCCACCTCTATCCCCTGCTTCCCATAAGCCACCAGGGCTGAAAAAAGATGGGCTTTCCACTTCCAATTCATTCTCCTTCCTCCTGGGAGGCACTAAGCCTCATACTCAGCTTTAGTGAGGAAGAAATACCCTCTTTACCCTACAGAAGAAACTATTATTAGAGTTTGCCATGCAAGCTCTTGATATGGAAACTGCAGGTAATTTGGAACTTTAGAAAACCAAAAACAGACATAGAATGACTTTAAATTCCCCAAAATAGTATCCCTTCACAACTCCAACAGTTAGCATCTCTTGTGTACTAGGTCCCAGATATATAAAGATGAGACTTAGGTCACTTAAGTGGGGCAACCTACAAACAAAATAATTACAATGGAAGTTTATGTGCTACATATACCAAAACAAACAGAAGACACAAATAACCCTTGTCAATCTTCTCCAGCTCCATCAAATTAAAAATGTGTGCAGGGCTTCCGTGGTGGCGCAGTGGTTGGGAGTCCGCCTGTCGACACAGGGGACGCGGGTTCGTGCCCCGGTCTGGGAGGATCCCACGTGCCGCGGAGCGGCTGGGCCCGTGGGCCGTGGCCGCTGGGCCTGCGCGACCAGGGCCTGTGTTCCGCAACAGGAGAGGCCACAACAGTGAGAGGCCCGCGTACCACAAAAAAAAAAAAAAAAAAAAAAAAAAAATGTGTGCAACAGCAGAAAAAGGATAATATAAATTATTTCAGGTCACAATTTCATTGTCATTTAATCTTTCTCCAATTTATATACCTCATTCTTTCCCACTCACAACACAAAAAAACAGAAGCCAATCCTTCATGAAAGGAAAAAAGCAAGAGAAGTCATGAAGCAGGTTTAAGTTTCTCTATTAATAAAAATAAATATGCAAGAACTAAAGCACTAATCAAAACAGCCCAAGGCCAAAGGAAATCAGGTAGAATCTTATAACAATAAATGATCTGGACAGTAATGAAGTAATTACAATAAATACCCGTTCTTTCATTCTATTTTGGTCCCCCCCCACTTCCCATGGAACTGTTGTTATTCGTTACAATCTAATATTTTCATTCCATTTCTTAATTCAAATGGAAGGCAGCAAAAGGACAAAAACAACTAGAGGAGAATTCTGCGAGATGTTCATACTACAAATTAAAAGCTTACTACATGCCAGGCACTGGGGTTTATAAAAATTGAAAGACATCTACTCTTAAGGACTTCACAGTTAATAAGTAAAGAAACAAATTTTACTTACAAGGTTATCACCTTGTAACACAGAATTGTATCCCCCCAATGATGAGCATTCAATATTGGTAGAAAACTGCATAAGACAACGCACCAAAGTTTGATTTCTCTAACACTACCCTCAGGCTGCGGTGATTCCCAACTAAGCACTTCAGAAATACAACAACCACTGAAGCAGAAGTGTTCAACAGAGCTCCTACTACTAGCAGCACTAGTTCAGCACTTGTGAACTATGTCCTAGCAATCCAAAATTAAGTGCAAATACTTTTGTGTGTGTAAAGTACTAATAAACAAGTGTTTGTTAGTCCAGTATAAAAAAATCCATTTGTTTGTTTTAGTTTGTTTTGTTTGGATCCTTAGCATTTACTGATATTACCTTTCCTATGTTTATGTTTGCTGATTTCCCCATTATAATATGCATATGGTGGGAAGTAGAACCTGCCTCCTTTCTTAAAAGCCATGAAGGCCGACTACTCACCTTCTCAACTTCCCTTGTAGCTAGGATGCAGGCAGTGACCCAAGCTCAACCAATCCAAGACCCCCCTCTGAGAACTGTGAATCAGAAGCTAATATCCAGAGTTCCCTGGTTGCCTAGTGGTTAGGATTCTGGGCTTTTACTGCCACGGTCTAGGTTCAGTCCCTGGTCCGGGAACTGAGATCCAGCAAGCCTTGCGGACAGCCAAAAAATTAAATAGAAAAAAAAAAAAAGAAAGAAAGCTAATATCACAAAGAAGCATGGCTGAGCGGGCAACTTTCCAGCAATAACCAGTTTCCCAAGCAGCAGTGGCGGCGGCAGTGGTGGCAAGAATAGCAATAGCAGTAGGGTCCAGTGTCATAGTGCTGGCGATACATGCTGCAGAACCCAGTATTACCAGGCAGCGTCAGAAGGAACATACTCTCCAGGTCCCAACCCCACCTACTTCTGAAGTGCAATTCTGACTGTGGAACTCCCCTGGTTCCTGCCCATTTTCAGAGCTGGGTTTCCTCTAGACTTTAAAAGGATGCCGAGAACTCCCCCAAACTCTTTCATGAAATTCCTTTTTTCATTTAAATCGTTACAGTTCTTGTCAATAAGAAAAATAAGTGATAGCAGTAATGGAATTGTAATGGTAAATCAAGAAGTATGCCACATACAAAGGGCTGGGTTTGTGCAGTCTATTTGGAAAATGAACAATTCCATATTCCATATGAACTCAAGTTCAGCTCCGATAATTCAATTAATAATCTGTCATCGTGTATTCATTCCAAAACTTTTCTATTCCAACTACTAAATAACTTGGCAGTCTGGTTTTGTCTGCAAAATGATCCATGTCTTCATCAATTAATGTTATAAGACTTAAGAAAAAGCAAGTTCTCTGTTCTGGACTACATTCAAACTCTAGAAACACCTCCAAAGGATTTAACAGGAGGAATATCCCAGCTTTCTCTCTAATTTGCTTGAATGAGAATCAAAGGTCTATAACTTTCAATGTTGAAGCCTTCAGCATTTCATTCCTTGAAAGGAATGAATTGTTGTCAACCACACAGTTTACAAAAGCTTCAAATTGTTCTCTCCTCAAAGAATTTTTGTTGTTGTTGCTGTTATCATTACTTCAGGAAGCAACAAATACAATGAAGTAACTTTAAAATACAAAATTAAATAAATTTCTCAATTATGAACCAAATAAGGACACAGTAATACTAATGGTCAAGCTACTGATTTGAGCTTTGCACTTACCCCCTCACCTCCACCCACTGCAATCCCAGACTAATAGGTCTGGAAGAGCAGTCATGGAAAAAAATCATCCCGGCCATCTCAAACAGAGGTCTTCTCCTTGACATGTAATAGGAGCTCAAGAACAATTGTTGCTTGAATACAATTCCTATGACTGTGCATACATATTACACATTTCCATAAATTGCTCTCCCATAGCACTTTACATTGATCCAGTGCTTACAGGCTTATAAAACACTTTCACATGAATTCTTGCATCTAGATAGGTGGTTAAGAGTTAGACCTGCCTGCACAGTCATTAAATGCAAAGCACACCATGGAAGCTCAGTAACTTATACTCCTACAGCACAGTACTGCATCTCTATTTCAGCCCTTCTGATACACTGTAATTAATTATCTCGCTCACTTATCTGCTCCTTAAGGATTCTTAAGGACGTCCCGTTCATCTTTGTATCCCAGGCCAAACAGAACCTGGACCACAGGAAGTGCTCCGTGAACACCAAGATTCTTCCGCGTCCTGCGAGCCCCGCACTTTCTTGGCGAGGCCTCGGCTGTCAGCCTGACTTACACCATCCGTGCTCCCACTCACCCCCACCTCCGCCAACTGTGATTTCCACAACGGCACCAATGAAGCTCATCGCCCGAGACACAGACTTTTTTGTTCCCCAGCAAAACTACCCACGGCCCAACGTTTCCCCTTAAGTCTGCCCACCGGCTCTCTCCAGTTACTACTACGGCGGGGTGGGGTGGTAGCGGGTCCAGCTCTGCCCTGCAGAGATGCAGGGGCTGCGCTTGGGGTCCCTCCAATCCCCGCCGAGGCAGCCCAGGGGACGGACGGCCAAGCGGAGTCTGTCAGCTGCGAGGGGCCCCCGGGAGCCGCGCATCTGGGGAAGTGCGGGGCTGGGCATCTGGGCAGCACCGCCGAGACCTTGTGCAGCCACGGCCAGGGGGAGTCCCGGGGAGGGCTGCCAGCCCCCCGCCACGCCCTCAGCACCCCGGACCCCGCACTGCTCTGGACTCAGGTGGGCGAGGGAGGTACGTACCCGAGGAGGCAGCAGTCGCAGACGACACCACGACTCCCCTTGCACACCGTGTACGCCAAAGGATCCGAGCGGAAAAGCAGCTCTCCGGGGCGCAGCGGCGCCAACGCGCGCAGCCCGTTTCCCCTGTCGGCGGTGCTGAACTTTTCCACCTTCGACGGCTCCATCCTCGCAGACACCCCTCAGCTCAAGCGTCCGCCGCGTTTCGCAGCTGGCGTCTCGCGGGCTGCCGGGAGCCGGGCGCCTGCGCCTTGCGCTCACGTACCCCGAGGGGCGGGGCGAGCGCGGCGGAGCCTCTGAGCATGCCCAGATGGAGTCTCGAGGTTGGTCCCGCTGGTCGGGGTGAGGGCGTTGCTGGCTTTCCCACCTGCTCCCCCGGCCTCTCGGACCCGAGGCGGCTCCGCGAGGAGAGGCCGTGTTTTTCCCCTCCAACATTTTATTAGGATAATTTTAATGCAGACGGGAAGTTGAGAGCACAGTTCAGTGAACACCTGTATACCCTCCACCTAGATCAAACAATTATTACCATTTTGCGGTTTCTGCTCATTTTCTCCCAGTATGTATGTACGTATATGTGTATGTACGTGTGTGTTTATAAAAGTTGTTGAACCACTTGAAAGTTGCAGACATCATAACGTTTCATAACTAATACTTTACATCATGATATGTCATAATTAAATACTGTAGCATGCATTTCCACAGAATAAGAACAATATGCTATGAAACTACAACGGACAGGGACTGGACGCCGGAGCGGCGGCTCCATGAAGTCCCTCCCCCGCCTGCTGCTGCTTCTCCTGCTGCTGTTCCCTGCCAGCCTCTTGCTCCGAGGAGATCCTGGAGGCTCATTGGCAGCGGCTCGAGATTTTACAGAAGATGAAGAAACAGTGGAAGATTCTATAAATGACGATGAAGCAGAGGTGGAAGATGATGAACCCTCATATTTGGCCGAAGATAAAGAGGAAGAAGATGTATCGGGTGAACCTGAAGCTTCACCGAGTGCAGATACAACCATCCTGTTGGTGAAAGGAGAGTTTCCAGCAGATAACATTGTGAAGTTCCTGGTAGGCTTTAACAGACCAGATTTTATTGTTGAATCTCTAGACACCTCATTCCATTATCTTCAGGACTACCAGTTTTACATCCAGAATTTCACAGCTCTTCCTCTGAACACTGTAGTGCCGCCCCAGAGGCAGGCAGTTTTTGAGTACTTCTTCATTCTTGCAGAGCCCATGGGTGGAAGGCCCTTTGGTCTGGTCATCAATCTGAACTACAAAGATTTGAACAGCAACATTTTCCAAGATGCTGTCTTCTATCAACAGTTACAATTATTGAGACAGAAGATGGGTTAGATGGAGAAACAATCTTTGTGTATATGTTTCTTACTCGTCTTGGGCTCTTTGTTGTTGTTGGCCTTCATCAGCTCCTGGAATCTAGAAAGCACAAGAGACCCATACAGAGGTAGAGGTGGGTAGGTCAAGTCAGAATGATGTTGACATGAGCTGAATTCCTCAGGAAACTTTGAATCAAATCAGTAAAGCTTCACCAAGAAAGTTGCCCAGGAAACAGGCACATCAGTGGGATCTGATGAGTAAATCTTCCTTTGTGCAACAGTTCGGTCTTTACTTAACCTGCCCTAGTGTTTTTCAACATGATGGGAATTAGTGCAGAGAAGCCCTATCACCATAGAAAGCAACTACTACTTACGTGTGGACTGAGCAATCAGAGTCAATAATATTGCTGAAAATCCACTGCATTTATTTTTCTAAAGTAACAAATCTAGGGACTTCCCTGGTGATCCAGTGGTTAAGACTCCGCACTTCCACTGCAGGGGACACAGGTTCCATCCTTCCTCGGGGAACTAAGATCCTGTATGTCATGTGGTGCATCAAAAAAATAAATAAATAAATAAAGTAACAAATTTGAGGGTTTTTTAACCATTAAAATCTATGTGTGTGCGTGTGAGCAGTTGGTCCTACCAGAATCATAGTTAACTACCTGAAGCATGCCTTTAGAACACTAAATATAATGCTATTGTCTTCCTTTTGGATGTTTTCTGACATTTTCCCCCAAAACTCAATATTTGCCCAATATGAGTATAGACATCCTGCCTTGGACTGTTTTTAAAGAAAACAATGTTTTTTCCTTAGAATACCTCAAATCCCAATTGATGGCACAACTTTGCATGTTGTTGCTGTTTTACAACTAGTATTCTAAAAGCACAAGCAGGAGTAGCTGCTTTTTAGCAATAGAAGTGGTTTGGTATTTTGCTACTGTTTACTATAATGCGCACCTTCAGAAACCTTCCCAAATGAGTTCAAGGAATTCGGGGATCTCTAGCACCAAAACTGGGAAACATGAAAATTCTGGGTTTGATATATAAAACCAACTTCTCTCTTTTAAAAAGAAAGGGGCTTCCCTGGTGGTGCAGTGGTTAAGAATCCGCCTGCCAACGCAGGGAACACAGGTTCGAGCGCTGGTCTGGGAAGATCCCACATGCCGCGGAGCAACTAAGCCCATGCACCACCACTACCGAGCCCACGCGCCACAGCTACTGAAGCCCACACACCTAGAGCCCATGCTCCCCAACAAGAGAAGCCACTGCAATGAGAAGCCCGCTCACTGCAACGAGGATTCAACACAGCCAAAAATAAATAAATTTTTCAAATAAATAAAACAAAGGGAGGGAGGAGGGAGGATGTAGGGAGGGACAGAGGAAAGCAAGGGAAAATGGTACGTTTGTGGAAAGTGAGTTGTCCATTGTCCTATTTCTGACCCAAGAAATAGCTCTAGAATGATTTTTAGACCACTCATTTCTTTAAAATAGATCTTTATTGGAGTATAATTGCTTCACAATACTGTGTTACTTTCTGCTGTACACCAAAGTGAATCAGCCATATGCATACATATGTCCCCATATCCCCTCCCTCTTGAGCCTCCCTCCCACCCTCCCTATCCCACCCCTCTAGGTGGTCACAAAGCACTGAGCTGATCTCCCTGTGCTATGCTGCTGCTTCCCACTAGCTATTTTACATTTGGTACTGTATATATGTTGATGCTACTCTCACTTCGCCCCAGCTTCCCCCTCCCACCCCGTGTCCTCAGGTCCATTCTCTATGTCTAAGGTACATTTCTCTTATAATTAGTGATGTTGAGCATTGAGCATCTTTTCACGTGCCTCGTGGCCATCTGTATGTCTTCCTTGGTGAAATGTCTATTTAGGTCTTCTGCCTATTTTTTAACTGGACTGTTTGTTTTTTTGATATTGAGCTCCATGAGCTGTTTGTATATTTTGGAGATTAATCCTTTGCCTGTTTTTTCATTTGCAGATATTTTCTCCCATTCTGAGGGGTGTCTTTTGGCCTTGTTTATGGTTTCCTTTGCTGTGCAAAACATTTTAAGTCCCATTTCTTTATTTTTGTTTTTATTTCCATTACTCTAGTGTTTTGTTTTTAAGAGATCATTTTTCTCTCCTTAATAGAAGCATCTTGCTTAAGAAGAGTTGCCTTGGTCTACAGACTATTAGCCTACTAACTAATCCTAATCTGTTAAAGAGTTGGATAATTGTTAATGGCTAACCAATTGCTTTTTATCTAATCTTTGGGGTATTTTGGTTGTTGATTTTTTTTTAGTTAATCTGAAGAACTCCAAAAATTTAAGCATTTAAGATCTCAGAACCAAAATTAATTGGACTTCATAAAATTCCTCTTAGTTACCCTTGCCCTAGGTAGTAAGTAAATTTGGTGTTATTCTCAGACTGGATAAGTAGTACAGTAAAGTAGTATGAACAAATAAGAGGCTTTTCCCATCTGTCTTTAAGCCGTATTCTCCATCATATATTTTGTAAGGAAATGGTAAATGAAAAAAATTTAAATAAAATTTTAAAATATTTATTATTTACTTGGTTGCATTGGGTCTTAGTTGTGACGTGCCAGCCCTCTAGTTGTGGCACTCAGGCTCCAGAGCACACAGGCTCAGTAGTTGCAGCGCATGGGCTTGGTTGCCCTGTGGCATGTGAGATCTTAGTTCCCTGACCAAGGATCAAACCCCTGTCCCCTGCATTGGAAGGCAGATTCTTAACCACTGGACCACCAGGGAAGTCCCAGTAAATGAAATTTTAGTAGCTGTTTAGTTCCTGATCTGTCTTCATTATATTGAACTGACCCCTCTTTATTATAATCCCCACCTGCACCCATGCCCACACACAAAACAAGAAAACAGAACACAAATGAAAAATCTTTCCAAGTTGCTTAAGAATTTAAACATCTGAGCCAAAGCTGATGACAATAAAACAAGTTACTGTATAGCCATTAATCACCTTGCAAGTAGGGCTAAGGACTAAGGTGTCAAATTAACTATATTGGCAATGCTGAGCTATAAACTTTCTATACCTGTAAAAAAACCCCAAAAACTACAATATCATCACATCTAAGAAAATTACTCTATAATAACAAGCAAAAAACATATTCACTTTAAGAATGGCTTTGGTAACTTTTTCTTTAAAAACCGGGATTGCATTTTCTTTTTCATGACATTGACTCTTTCAAGATTCCAACCTAACAGCCACTATGGAGAACAGTATGGAGGTTCCTTAAAAAACTAAAAATAGAATTACCGTATGACCCAGCAATCCCACTACTGGGCATATACCCTGAGAAAACCATAATTCAAAAAGACAAAGGCACCCCAATGTTCACTGCAGCACTATTTACAATAGCCAGGTCATAGAAGCAACCTAAATGCCCATCGACAGAAGAATGGATAAAGAAGATGTGGTACATATATACAATGGACTATTACTCAGCCATAAAAAGGAAGGAAATTGGGTCATTTGTAGAGATGTGGATGAATCTAGAGACTGTCATACAGAGTGAAGTAAGTCAGAAAGAGAAAAACAAATATCACATATTAACGCATATATGTGGAACCTAGAAAAATGGTACAGATGAACCGGTTTTCAGGGCAGAAATTGAGATGCAGAAGTAGAGAACAAACGTATGGACACCAAGTGGGGGGAAGCAGCGGTGGGTGGGAGTGGTGGTGGGATGAATTGGGAGATGATTTGGGTTGACATGTATACACTGATGTGTATAAAATGGATGACTAATAAGAACCTGGTGCATAAAAATATAAAATAAAATAAAATTCAAAAATTCAAAAAAAGAAAGATTCCAAGATAGGATTCTTGTTAAAATGTTCAACATTCTGTATTTGCCTATTGTTTTCTCCTAGTGCCATTTCACTTGTTCCACTATTCCCTGTATTTCCTGTAAACTTCAGACTAGATCTAGATGTTAGAAATTAGAGGTTTGATTCGATTCAAGTTAAGTGTTTTTTAGTAAAAACACACTACAAATTATATATTGTTCACTTCTTATTGCATCACATCATATCAGAGTGTGCATAATATCGGGTTGTCCACTATTAATAAAACTAAGTTTGATCACTTGGTAAAAGTGGTGGCTGCTAAAACTCTAAATTGTAAAGGTACATTTTAACTTTGCAGTTGGTAAGTAATCCATGTGGTGATATTCCTGCACTGTAAGAATAGCCTGACTTTCACAACCTGGAGAGGCAAACTTCTGGCACTTCCTGAAATAATCTAGAAGTGGCTGTGCTGTAGTGGAAAGAGCAGTGAGTGAGGATTTCAAAGACATGGATTTGAGTCCTAGTTCTGCTGTGTGACCTTCAGCAAATTTTCCAAGCCTGTTTATTAATTTTATAATGAAGATAATACCTTACAAAGTGATGAGAATAAATCCTATGAAAGTATTCTGAAATATCTTTAATTCACCTTACAAATGTAAGGAATCATTATTCTGAGTTAAAGCTTTTATGTCTGTAAGTATAGGAAAATGCCTAAGCACTCACCAGCACTACTAGTATAATCATCTCATACCACTGCTTAGCATTAAGCATGGTACATCGAAGGAGCTCAGAAACCGTTTTCTGAACAAAATAACACGTCCTAAGGAGTTCCAGAGAACCAGGGGCTAATTCTACCATAGAATATTCCCAATTACTAGAGCATGTGAAAAGAATTCTCCAGGGGAACATGAGGCTGGGATCCATACTCAGAGACGGGATGACCTAGTCTTTCCTATTCTGGGATGTGGTTCCAGCTACCCAGACATGATCCCATTTCCCCTAATGTACGTCTTGTTCCCAAGACCCAGAAAGTCAACTGCCCCAGATCTTAGAGGAATGTCCCATTCCTTCAGTCTAACTTTCTCCTAGTCTGTGCATATATATGTTTCTCATTTCCCACTGGTTGGAACTTGGATGCAGGGCTAGTGGTGAGCCATTACCCACCATAAACAAAAAGGCAGTATCCCAGAAAATGATGGAATGAGAAAGGAAGAGCCCTACACCCCTGACTGTTCACCTGGTTGGACATTTCCATGGTGAGACAGCTTGGTTAAATAACCCTTATTTTGGTCTGTGTTAAAGAAACAAAACCAATGTCATCATCTTTAGCCTCTTTTATAGCTAAAGTGCAATACCTGGGCTCTGCCCATCTGGCCTTCCCACTGCAGAGTTATGGAGGCCTTGGGGAGCTCTGGCTGCTAGCAACTACTTTGAAGTGCACCAAAAATAAGGTGGATTAATGGATAAATAAAGAAATGAGTAAATATATAGATATGTAGAAAAGCCAGTATAATACAATAAGTCCCCCACACATGAACGAGTTCTGTTCCGAGAGCACGTTCGTAAGTCCAATTTGTTCGTTAAGTCCAATAAAGCTAGCCTAGGTACCCAACTAACACAATCAGCTATATAGTACTGTACTGTAATAGGTTTATAAAACTCTTCACACAAATAGTACATAAAAAACAAACACAAAAAATAAAGGAAACATTTTTAATCTTACAGTACAGTACCTTGAAAAGTACAGTAGTACAGTACAACAGCTGGCATACGGGGGCTGGCATCGAGTTAACAGGCAAGGAGAGTTACTGACTGGAGGAGGGAGAGGAGGTGGGAGATGGTAGAGCTGAAGGATCATCAGTAATAGGAGACGGAGGGCAAGCTGCAATTTCACTCACGCCTGACGTTGATGGCAAAGGTTCTGGTTCCTTGCTGGATTCAATTCTATCTACCCTCTTGAATAAATGATCCAGTCATGTCTGGGTAGTAGCTCTTTTTTCTCATCATAGATGACATGGTAGAACTGGATTGCATTCTGAACTGCTGCAAACTTCTTGTACCTTTCTACGTTTGGGTCCTGTGCATCAAAAACTAACAGTGCCTCCTCAGATAAAGAAGATCCCCTTGCCATTTCCTGCATCCTGAATCTCATCAGTTCTTCAGTTACTTCTTCCTCTTGTCTCTCCTCGTCCTTTCTCTGGGCCTCCAATTCCACCAGGTCTTCATTAGTAAGCTCCTCGTGTTGCACAGCAAGGAGTTCAATGAAGTCATCCTCTTGCAGATCTAGCTCCAGCTTCTCGCTGAGGGTCACTAAGTTGCTGAAGACCTCTTTGGACTCCTCATTCACCTCCTCAAATCCATAAAAATTGTGAACAAACTTTGAGCAAAGGTTCTTCCAAACCCCATTTATGGTGACAGCCGTAACCTCTCTTCAAACAATGTCCATGTTTTTTATGGCCTCGTAGATGTTACAGTCCTTCCAAAGTTGTCACAGGGTTGTTCCTGATTTGTCACTCACCTTTACTGCCTGACAAAAAGTGTGACTTTTAAATAATATTTCCTTGGACTTGAGGACATGAGGAGGGGGAAGGGTAAGCTGGGACGAAGTGAGAGAGTAGCATGGACATATATACACTATCAATTGTAGAATGGATGGCTGGTGGGGGGCAGCCGCATGGCACGGGGAGATCAGCTCGGTGCTTTGTGACCACCTAGAGGGGTGGGATAGGGAGGATGGGAGGGAGATGCAAGAGGGAGGAGATATGGGGATATACGTATATGTATAGCTGCCTCACTGTTATAAAGCAGAAACTAACACACCACTGTGGGGCAGTTGTACTCCAATAAAGATGTGGAAAAAAAAACACCCAAGGTCATCAGAAAAAAATTTTCTATAATAAATAAATACTTCTTTTTTCTTTAACAGATCTTTATTGGAGTATAATTGCTTCACAATACTGTGTTAGTTTCTGTTGCACAACAAAGCGAATCAGCCATGTGCATACACTATAACTCCCTGGCCCATAGGTTGGAGGAGCAACATAGTATTTGGTGGCAGGTGCACTACTTTGATATTGGGATTTAAGTTGTCCGTGAATGCAGCGTGGCCCGGAGCACTGTCCAGCAGCAAAAGAATGTTGAATGGGACATCCTACTCCAAGCAATATTTCTCTACCTCCAGGATAAAGTGGCGGAAAAAACAGTCCTGGAATATAGCCTTTGTAACCCAGGCTTTGGGGTAACTCTTCCACACAACAGGAAGAGAGCCCTTGGCTATGTTTTTAAGGGCTCTTGGGTCCTCTGAATGATAAACTAAGAGAGGCTTCAGCTTCATATCTCCAAAAGCATTGCCACCAAACAACAGAGTTAGTCTAACCTTTGCTGCTTTATAGCCTGATATCAACTTTTCCTCCTTACTTATGTAACTTCGGTCTGGCATCCTCTTCCAGTATGGTCCTGTCTCATACACATTAAAAACCTGTTCGGGTAAATACGTGCCTTCATCAACAGTTTCTCGAAGTGTTTCAGGAAATTCCTGGGCAGCTACCATATCCGCACTTGCTGCCTCACCACTTACTTTTACACTGTGAAGGTTGGCTCTAGCCTTGAAACAGTGAAATCACCCATGGCTGGCATTAAAAGATGCGCCCTCTGATTCTTTGCTGTGTTTCTTCTTTAAGTCTTCATAAAGGCTTTTAGCTTTCTCTTGAATTGGCATTAAGCTGAGCAGGACTCAGCACTGATGCTGATCCTGAATCCACACGCTGAGAAGTTTCTCCATCTCCTCCATCACTTTTCCATGCTTCTCTGATATTATTGTCGACATCATCGGCACACCAGACTTCCATGTTCCGTGATCTTGTCCTTGTTCTTTAGATTCGTGCTGATGGTGGAATGATTCATGTTATAAGAATGAGTGGGGCTTCCCTGGTGGCGCAGTGGTTGAGAGTCCACCTGCCGATGCAGGGGAAACGGGTTCGTGCCCCGGTCCGGGAAGATCCCACATGCCGCGGAGCGGCTGGGCCCGTGAGCCATGGCCGCTGAGCCTGCGCATACGGAGCCTGTGCTCTGCAACGGGAGGGGCCACAACAGTGAGAGGCCCGCGTATAGCAAAAACAAAAGAATGAGTGATGGCTACCATCTGTCCACCTCACTCCACTCTCTCAATTATTTTCACTTTCATTTCCATCGTTATCTCTTGGCATTTCTTAGCAGTACCAGCTATATCACTGCTGCGTTTAGGCTTGCTTCCGGACATCCTGGGCTTGAAATAAAGACACTGTACCACTGTACTACTGTACTCTATACAGTACTATAAAGTACACAAAAGCACAACCACTTGTAGAGGATGCACGCACCTGACAATCTACACCAGACATGTGAACTAACTTACGTGATTGGACATGGGGACGCACGTTCGCATCTTTGAAAGTTTGCAACTTGAAGGTTCATATGTAGGGGACTTACTGTAAAATGTTAAAGACAGAATCTAGGTGGTTATATACAGTGTTCACTATAAATTCTTTCAATTTTACTGTATGTTTGAAAATATTCATAATAAAATGTTAAGGGGAAAATACCATCATCTCACCTTAAAAAAGTATTCTAATAGTCTCATAAATGTTTTTGTTGTTGTTTGGTTGTTTGCTTTTAGAGTAGATTTGTTTAATTCAGAATCCAAATGCAGTCTACATGTGACATTTGGTTAATACATATCTTCGTTATTTTTCTTTGTTTCCTGTTCATTGTCATTGTTGGGGTTCAACAGGAGCCAAGGCAGGCAAGATATGCCTGGAAAAAGTGTAAATTATTTCACCAGAGCCAAGGGAATTTAGGAACTCTCATCAAGCTGCTTATACTAGAAGAGGTCATCTATGCTTCCAGAAAAACTCAGTGTCCAAGGGGCTGTGCACAAGAGGTCTCTATTTGAGCCCATATATGGCAACAGGGACTCAAAACTTTTGATCTCAGGAGCAGACATCGGGCATCAGGAAGGTATCTAACAGACATGGGGGACCGTTTGAGGGATACACACTCCCATCTTCCTGTACTCTTAAATGATGCATTGCTCATAATTAGCATGCAAAGATTTGACAGATGAATGAATGGCAGGGTCTCAGTCCCTGTTCTCCTGGGTTGTTTCTCTCATGAATCTGAGTGTGCTGCTGTGTGCCTGTAAGCAGTGCACCTACAAGAGAAGGCATGAGTTCCCCAACTGAAGGTTTAAGACACACAAAGAATGTAGGATTTCAGTTATTGAGATGGTATGTGAAGCCAGGGTAACTCGATGTTGAGTCACAGAATGTTGGAATGACTTAAACGTTTCCTGATTTGAGTTTTGTGTACTGAGCCTGGTGTTGAGGATATTTGGGCCTCAACTATGAAGAAGAAGAAGAGGGCTTCAAGAATCGGAAATAGCCTACTCCATGCATAGCATTTTCTTACTAAGCAGGTCACCCACTGTCCCTTGCTTGGCCAGTGCACAGAGGCTAAGGAAACTTCATAAGCAGAGTCCCTCACTTGAAAAGCTCCTTTCCAAGGCCCTCAGTTTTCCTCAATGAAAAACGAAAGCAAGCAGTAGTCTCAGGCAGGTGGAAGCCATGGACCACTGGGGGTCATCCTCTATTCCTTGGTGGCAGTCTCAAGATGGTCAGCAGTCCCTCCACATCCACATATTTGACCCCAAGGAGAAAAAGCTAAATGAGTCACTGCTTGGGACCACTATGATCCTGGTTTCACTCACCAACCCAAGACCATCCTGGCAGAGGTAGGTTTCAGGAAGTGGGGAGGACCAGGTACTTCAAGGAGCTGGACTTGGGACAGTGTGGAGGGAGATCAAAGGGCTGAAGCCCCAAGGGGCTCACTCTTAGGTGAGAAGCACCACCAGTGCAAGACAATGCAGAGAAAGTTAGAGACATGGAATCACACATTAGTTAAGAGGCTGAAAGAAAAAATTTTAAACTATTAATAATCAAAAAAAATTTCAATCAACCAAGGTAGAGGGAAGATTGAATTATCTTCTCACTCTCTCTATAGATACTGATACTATAAAACTGTTTTGCTCTCTGGGCTCAGAATTAGTTTGTGGTAATGTGGCTAAATGCACTAAAAAGGTCAGAACTGTTAGTAAATATGGGACTGTAATGGTGCCTCCCTCAGGAAAATTGTGAAGAAAATTGAAATCAGCCAGCACACCAAGTACACTTGCTCCTTCTGTGGTGAAACCAAGATGAAGAGACAAGCTGTGGGGATCTGGCACTGTGGTTCCTTCATGAATGGTAGCTGGTGGTGCCTGGACCTACAATACCACCCCTGCCCTCACAGTAAAATCAGCCATCAGAAGACTGAAGGAATTGAAATTCCAGTAGAGACTCCACCATTTGAAACATTGCTAGCTTATAATAAATGGGTAAATTTATTACAACAACAACAAAAAATTGTTGTCTTGTGAAGAAATGATAAAGAGTATGCAGCCAAAAATGCAGGGGAAAAAATGTATCACAGGGCTCTATCACAGCTAATAACAACATGTTACTTTTTCTGGATTTTTTTGTTGTTTGTATTTATCAGCTTTTAAAAACTTATATTTTTGTTAATTTTTTTCTTATTCCAAATATTCCCTTTTGTACTTATATTTGTTTTTTTTAATTTTTAATTTTATTTTTATTTATTTTTGGTTGCATTGGGTCTTCATCGCTGCACACGGGCTTTCTCCAGTTGCAGCAAGCGGGGGCTACTCTTAGTTGTGATGCGCAGGCTTCTCACTGCAGTGGCTGCTCTTGTTGTGGAGCACAGGCTCTAGGCGCGTGGGCTTCAGTAGTTGTGGCACGTGGACTCAGTAGTTGTGGCTCGCAGGCTCTAGAGCACAGGCACAGTAGTTGTGGCGCATGGGCTTAGTTGCTCCGTGGCATGTGGGATCTTCCTGGAGCAGGGCTCGAACCCATGTCCCCTGCATTGGCAGGTGGATTCTTAACCACTGCGCCACCAGGGAAGTCCCCCGGTATTTGTTGTTTTGTTTTAATATTTATTTATTTATTTATCTGCACCGGGTCTTAGTCGTGCCTCGCGGGATCTCCGTTGCTGCGTGTGGGATCTTCGTTGCGGCATGTGGGATCTTTTATATAGTTGCGGCATGAGAACTCATAGTTGTGGTATGCGAACTCATAGTTGTGGCATGTGGGATCTAGTTCCCTGAGCAGGGATTGAACTCGGGCCCCCTGCATTGGGAGTGTGGAGTCTTAGCCACTGGATCATCAGGGAAGTCCCTCCTTTTGTACTTACATTTGTATTCATTGTTTTGTATCTTTTTTCTTAAAAGAGATCCCATTATCCAAAAGAACTGAAAGCAGAGACTCCAAGAGATACTTGCACACCAATGTTCACAGCATTACTCACAATAATAGTCAAAAGGTAGAAACAACCCAAGTGTCTATCTACAGATGAATGGATAAATAAAATGTAGTATATACATACAATGGAATATTATTCAACCTTTAAAAGGAATGAAATTTGATTATGTTACAATGTGAATGAACCTTGAAAACATTATGCTAAGTGAAATAAGCCAGACACAAAACAACAAGTACTGTATGATTCCACTTATATAGGGTCCCTGGAATAGATATGTTCATAGAGACAAAAGTTATGGGCCAGGGGAGAGGGGGGAATGGAAAATTAGTTTAATGGGTTACAGAGTTTCTATTTGGGATGATGAAAAAGTTCTGAAAATATATAATGGTGATGGTAGCATAACAATGTGAATGTACTTAATGCCACAGAATTGAACACTTAAAATTGTTAAAATGGGGGGTTTCCCTGGCGGTGCAGTGGTTGGGGGTCCTGCCGATGCAGGGGACACGGGTTCGTGCCCCGGTCCGGGAGGATCCCACATGCTGCACAGCAGCTGGGCCCGTGGGCCATGGCCACTGGGCCTGCGCGTCCGGAGCCTGTGCTTCGCAGCGGGAGAGGCCACGGCAGTGAGAGGCCCGCGTACCGCAAAAAAAAAAAAAAAAAAAGGTTAAAATGGCATATATATATTCTTACCATTTTCTTTATTCCACAGTTTTAAAAGGGGGCTCCCTAAAGTTGTTTAAGCCTTAGGCCCACAAACTTGGATCTGTTCCTACCAATGGAATAAACAATTCCATAATAACACAAACATAACATTTTAAAATGAGAATCACATATTCAGTAACAGAAGGGTTAAGGGGTTTTTTTTCCTCTTAATAAACGAGATTCATCAAACTATTGGAAAATGGGAAGTTCTGCTTTTCAGAAATCCTAAATGATAAATCACAAACATCAGATTCCAGATTTTCTATACAAAGACCACTCAAACTAAAGATGGCTTGACTCATACTATTCATTAAAATTGCCTAGGAGGGGGCTTCCCTAGTGGCACAGTGGTTAAGAATCCACCTGCCAATGCAGAGGACATGGGTTCAAGCCCTGGTCTGGGAAGATCCCACATGCCGAGGAGCAACTACGCCTATGTGCCACAACTACTGAGCCTGCGCTCTAGAGCCTGTGAGCCACAACTATTGAAGCCTGCGCACCTACAGCCCGTGCTCCACAACAAGAGAAGCCACCACAATGAGAAGCCCGTGCACCACAGTGAAGAGTAGACCCCGCTCACCGCAACTAGAGAAAGCCTGCGCACAGCAACAGAGACCCAATGCAGCCAAAAAAACCCCAATAAATAAATTTTTAAAAATGCTGGTAGATATATATTTTAAAAAAAAGTTACCTAGGAGGGACCACATTATGGTTTAGACATATTATAGAAACAGAAGTCCAGAATCCCTAGGCACTCATTCCTATCCTGCACTCAACAAATTCTTGTGGAAGTTTCTTTTGTATGAAAACAGTAAAAGAAAAAGTTTATTTTAAAGAGAACTGGAGGATGTTATGAGAGTTTCATGGTATGTAGTAGAGATTTCTATACCGTAAATAATGAGGAAATCCTGGAGCTGACCTTTTTTCTCAAAGTTTTGGAGAAATCTTCTTTGGAGATTTGATGTTTCCAATAAAAATCCTTACTAATATGCTTTACAATTAGCTTTCACCAGGAATCTAAGTTGAAATTTAAAAATATATTGTTCCATTACTTTCATATCCTCACTTTAAATGAGCAGATAAAAACCAAGAAGAGCATAGAATGTTGTGCCTTATTCCCCATAAACCCAAACTGAAAGTTTAACACACTACTTTATTAGCAAGAGGTAAATTAAGTAGTAGTTATAAATTTTTTTTTTCTTTTGGCTGTGCAGCAAGGCATGTGGGATCTTAGTTCCCGGACCAGGGATCAGGATCGTACATGCGCCCACTGCAGTGGAAGCACAGAGTCTTAACAACTGGACCACCAGGGAAGTCCCTTATAAATGTTTAATACAGAATTACTCAGCAGTTTTAATAATAAACCGAATGAACATTTAACCAAGAATTACTGGATTATTTTTAAAGTCTATTACATATCTCATCAGGTAACTAGAATTCTTCTTTCAAGCCTTAGAATGGTGCAAATAATATACTCACAGGTCATGGAATTAAAGAAACCCTTCCTTTTATACAAATCCGAAGGTCCACACTTGTGGGTTGGAGGTCACCAGCCACAGTCATCACTTTAGGAGCATGCTAATTTTTAGTAGTTAAACTCAGAAGAGTCCCTGTATTAATGTAGAAATGGGATGTTATTGATGAGTGTTATTAAGATACTATTTATATTAGGACTCTGGATTAAAAGTGATAGAACTCCATCCCAAACTATTTAAAAATTTTAATTTTATTTATTTGGTTGCGCCACATCTTAGTTGCAGCTCACCAGCTCCTTAGTTGAGGCACACGGGCTCCTTAGTTGTGGCATGAGAACTCTTAGTTGTGGCATGCACTTGGGATCTAGTTCCCTGACCAGGGATTGAACCTGGGCCCCCTGCACTGGGAGCACAGGGTCTCATCCACTGCGCCACCAGGGAAGTCCCTCCCAAACTATTTTAAACAAAAAAGGAAATTGATTGGCTTCAGGCATTTGCTTGGCTTTGGACACGTGTATGGCTTCAGGTATGGCTGGAGTCAGGGGTTCAAATGTTATCAGAATGTTGTCTCCCTATTTCCATGCTTTCTCTATGTTGACTTCATTCTCTAGAAGATTTTCCTTATGTGGTGGGCAAAGGAGAAATTTTCTTCCCTATAGGATACACTTTGTTTTTTTTTTTTTTTCCTTTTTTTTTCTTTTTGCGGTATGCGGGCCTCTCACTGTTGTGGCCTCTCCCGTTGCGGAGCACAGGCTCCGGATGCGCAGGCCCAGCGGCCATGGCTCACGGGCCCAGCCGCTCCGCGGCATATGGGATCCTCCCAGACCGGGGCACGAACCCGTATCCCCTGCATCGGCAGGCGGACTCTTAACCACTGCGCCACCAGGGAAGTCCCTCCCAAACTATTTTAAACAAAAAAGGAAATTGATTGGCTTCAGGCATTTGCTTGGCTTTGGACACGTGTATGGCTTCAGGTATGGCTGGAGTCAGGGGTTCAAATGTTATCAGAATGTTGTCTCCCTATTTCCATGCTTTCTCTATGTTGACTTCATTCTCTAGAAGATTTTCCTTATGTGGTGGGCAAAGGAGAAATTTTCTTCCCTATAGGATACACTTTGGACAACATATTGTCAGATAATTACATAGAATATCACAGAGAAGAAGGCCACATAGTTAAATCCTTCTGTTTTGCATGTGCAAAATCAAGACCCAGGTAAATAACCTGCTAAATGCTATTCTACAATTTAGTGATACAAGAACAAATGGTATTACTCCACAAAGAACTTTTTTTTTTACCCTACTAATGTAGAGCATGCATATTTTGGTCCCAATCACTTTCTGAATTTATGCTGACTGCGTTCTTATATATTCTAGAGAAAAACTTCTATTTTCTTTTTTTTCTTTATAAATTTATTCATTTTATTTATTTATTTTTGGCTGCATTGGGTCTTTGCTGCTGCACGGGCTTTCTCCAGTTGCGGTGGGCGGGGGCCACCCTTCCGTTGTGGTGTGCAGGCTTCTCATTGCAGTGGCCCCTCTTGTTGTGGAGCACGGGCCCCAGGCACGCAGGCCTTAGTAGTTGTGGCACATGGGCTTCAGTAGTTGGGGTGTGTGGGCTCTAAAGCAGAGCGCAGGCTCAGTAGTTGTGGCGTGTGGGCCCAGCTGCTCCATGGCACGTGGGATCCTCCTGGACCAGGGCTTGAAACCGTGTCCCCTGCATTGACAGGCGGACTCCCAACCACTGCGCCACCAGGGAAGCCCCAAAACATCTATTTTCTTATCAATATTTCTTACCTACCAATATTCCAAAAACGGACATACAAAAACTTCCTAAATACCACTGAAAGGGTTTCCTGTTGTAATAACTCAAGTTCTTAGCTCTCCTAGCAATCTTTGAAACATGATCTTACCTGCACACTCTGGAGCCGGTGTGCCGCAACTAGAGAACCTGTGAGCCACAACAAAAGATCCCCACACGCTGCAAAAAAGATCTCATGTGCTGCAACAAAGATCCTGCGTGCCACAACTAAGAACCAATGCAGCCAAATAAATGTTTTTTTAAAACGAGTTGAGGACTTCCCTGGTGGCACAGTGGTTGAGAATCCGCCTGCCAGTGCAGGGGACATGGGTTCGATCCCTGGTGCGGGAAGATCACTGCAATGAGAAGCCTGCACACAACGGAGGGGTGGCCTCCACCTGCCACAACTGGAGAAAGCCCGTGCAGCAGTGAAGACCCAACGCAGGCTGAGTAGTTGCAGCCTAAAGGCTTAGTTGCCCTGCGGCATGTGGGACCTTGGTTCCCCGACCAGGGATCAAACCCACATCCCCTGCATTGGAAGCGGATTCTTAAGCACTGGACCACCAGGGAAGTCCCCATACTCGACCCTTTATCTAGGCTAAGAGCAAAATGTGCTTCTCTCGTATTTTGATCCCATTCCTTTTCTTAAGAACATCAGTTAATCCTTCTGAGCTATATCCTTCTGAGCTATGTCTTTCTCAGCTGACTTCATTCTTGTAACCTAGTAACAAGTTTAAATGTCTCATCTTAAAAAAAATAAACTAACAAATGTAGGAACCCATCTCCCAACTCTGAATTCTCTTTTTTCTTGCCCTACAGAGCTAAGGTTATTACAAATCATACACTCTCAACATCAGGGTTCTGCCCCCACCCCCTGAAAGTGGCCTGACCTACTGATTGCTAATGATATTGGCTGTAAAGTTTTAATTAACTTAATTGGCCTTTCCAGAGGCTTCAGTTCCTATTGACGCCTCTGGGTTTTTACTGTGTAACAAGACTACCTTTAATTCGAAATTCTTGGGGCACCTGAATGCTACCATGAGCAACTACCCCCACATATTAAGCTTCATTAATTACTCATATCTTTCAGTGAATACACAACTGTAAATTTTTTTAAACTCTAGTTTTTTGAATGCAGAATGAAGAGCACAGAGGTCTCTGGCTACCTATATATGAGGGAGTGGGGGAAGATAATGCATTACACCAATACTTATAACTACCACTGTCAGCTTCTACACTAAGCCCTTTTTTGTAAATGATTTACTCCTGACAAGAACCCTAATATATGCCACTATTACCCATTAGGAAATCAAGGCCTCAGAAGAATCTATGGTGAAATAAATGTTTTAGAAAGTTAATATAGCAGTAATAAACAAGATGTATTGGAAGATGAGAGAGGTAGTTAAGAAGTTCCAGGAGAAATTTAGGCCTAAGGCATACGATTGAGAAGACAGAATGACATTATAAAGATTAGGCAGATTATGTAATGGCAGGATAGGAATTACAAGAGAAAAAAGGATTCAGGGCTTCCCTGGTGGTGCAGTGGTTAAGAATCCACCTGCCAATGCAGGGGATGTGGGTTTGATCCCTGGTCAGGGAACCAAGATCCCACGTGCCGCGGGGCAACTAAGCCTTCATGCTGCAACCACTGAGCCTGTGCTCTAGAGCCCACGAGCCACAACTACTGAAGCCCACGGGCCTGGAGCCCGTGCTCCACAACAAGAGAAGCCACTGCAGTGAGAAGCCAGCAGGCCGGAACAAAGAGCAGCCCCCACTTGACGCAACTAGAGAAAGCCCGCACGCAGGAACGAAGACCCAACACAGCCAAAAAAAATAAAAAACAAACAAACAAGGATTCAGAGTTTCTACCTGGACTGAATTGTGAACCAAGGACAATAGTAGGGACGTTGGGAAGGACTGGTTTGGCTAAGTGTTATTAAAAACACAAGCCTTACAAAGAGTTACTTAGTAATAATATGCCTTAGGTATCATGAAGTGTTATAACAGCAAAGAAATCTAACAGAGGAGATTAGATGTCTCAGGTAAAATCTAGTAGCTCCTCCAAAGAGCTAAGAAAATAAATATTCTTAATTCCATTTAGGTTCATGTAAAGGTCTAACTTCAGATGAACTTTCTTGATGGAACGAAAATGCATGAGAGTTTTGAATAACACAGACTGAATTACTCACTGAAAGTACATTGACTATAACTGATGGAATTTAAAGTGAATAAGTTAGGGTCAATTTTATGTTTGAACAGATAGGCACAAAATCTTATTACTTAAAATATTTTAATTTCTAAAAAAATTTAAACCATATTAAAATTTAAATAATTTCATTGTACAGTACTTGATAATACATTTCAACAAACTGAAAAGTAAAAAAACCCACTAAATCAGTTTACTTTCTGAGTTTAATTACATACAAACTCTTCTGCTCCCCCAGGAGGATATAAAAATCGACAGTGAAAATGGAATATTTAAGTATAATGTAAGATATTTGGCCAAAAGAATTTCTAAAACTAAATTTCATCTGCTAATACCCTATAGCTACCAGTATGCTTATAGTAGATAGGAATTTAAAACAAAACAAATCCAATTTGATCAAATCCACAATTAACTGAAGTTTTCCTTTTATTCAGTTTGAATAGAATAGCAGCCATTATTTTATCCAATACAGTAATGGTATCAACGGCACAAGAAATGATCTGCCTAGCTGTGCAAAACAAGAACAGTTATCTTCTGTTGAAAGGATGTGAGCTTTTCAAACTCAGTTCTTTTTCATTTGTGCCATAATTTCCAAATAAATAAACGGCTCCAGTTAATGTCTTATCCGTCCACTTCTCTATATGATTACATCTTCCATGAAGTCATCATATAGCCACTTATAGTTATCATCTTGGGAACACTCTATGGTTTCAAAAAGGTGCTGAAAGTCTTCAGGGTACATATCTATTACTTTCACATCTTTATTTTTTTTAATTTGCTTCAATATATGCATTGCATCAATTGGACTCAATGAACTGCAAAATAAATACAAAGTAAATGTGCTTAATTCTTTATCATAACAACTGTCAGTTAATATTGATAGAGGCGGCTTCTAAGCCCAATTTGAAATGCCTAACTTATTATATATAATTAATCTTATTCAGTTTAATAGCCTGCCTATTATATATAGCTTTAACTATGTCTTTTCCTAAAGTTTCATGGCTTGCCTGTAATGAAAAGAGCTGATTTAGGCTTTAACGTGTTCTAATCAATTCTTAGGCAAAATTCTAGTTTAACATTGCCCTTAAAAATTCTTCTGCTTACCTTTCATCTTTTAATTCTCTTCGCAAAAATATTCTTAACTCCATTTAGGTTCATGTAAAAGTTTTTTTTTTTTTTTTTTTTTTTGCGATACGCGGGCCTCTCACTGTTGTGGACCCTCCCGTTGCGGAGCACAGGCTCCTGTCGCGCAGGCCCAGCAGCCATGGCTCACGGGCCCAGCCGCTCTGCGGCATGTGGGATCCTCCCGGACCGGGGCATGAACCCGTGTCCCCTGCATTGGCAGGCGGACTCTCAACCACTGCGCCACCAGGGAAGCCCCATGTAAAAGTTTAATAAGTACAAACAGCAGGAACTACTGTTTGTTTTCAGAAGAGGAAATAATTTTCACATTTTTATGTAACAATTACTGTGAATAAATTATAAAGCAGAAAACTGCCTTATTCTATTAGCCTAGCAAGGAACCACCAGTGAGCCTCTGACAATAACAAGTAAACAACTGTACTAAAATATTTTGGTAAAAATATTTCCAGTACTTTTTGACTGTGAATGGAATCTTGGGCACAGCTGTAAACATCCTTTCAAACCACAGGCTCTCCAAGGCAATTCTTAACACTTTAAACCACAGTTTATCATATGTATTCCTTAATTTCCTACACTCTTGATATTTTCATTCAAAATAGCCACTATCACAAGGTGACAAGATGAAAAACAGATGATTTTTACTGGTCTACTGCCACTTTTAACATTTATTTTTACATAAATATTCTTTAATCATCAGCTCATTCAGAGTTATACATTAAATGATGATCAAATTAATTAAAATGATTATTTATTTTGCCCATCCTCTGATAGTACTTTGAATGACTATGAGCTGATGAGTACATGGTAAAATGCGTAACTTCCAGAACTGTACACCTCAGCCTTATGTAAAAATTATATAGATACAAAGCAGGCAGTAACAGTATAATTTTTATAAGGCTTTAGGTAGAAACATAGAATTTGATTCAGAGCAGGAGGACTAGGGTGGTATAATGATCTGTGCCTACTGTGGCTAGGCAACAGAACCACTAACTACAGGCAATGATAAGAGGTGGATGGTGGGTATGCTTCCACTAATGCCGGGGCAAGCAGCCAGTTCTTCATGTAGTTAAATTAATCCTGACAAAGATAAGACAAATTGTAGGCATCCCTGGTTGTTTTCTCAAAGAAGGAAAAAAAAAATTAAGCTCAGGAGATTATGTGGAAAATATATTTTCCTCAAAGTGTGTACTGGCGAGAATGAAGTATTTTGTAGAGACAAATAGATGAGTGAAAACATGGTACCTCACTGTTAATGAAGATATAAAAAATATTTTTAAAAAAGCTCTAACATGAAAGTACAATTTGCACATTAAGTTGCTACTTTTATATTTGCTTTTATTTTTCTTACTTACTGTAAATGGTCTATTAGCTTGGCACTGCGTTTCATAAAACACTGCCTTAACATGTGAAAAAACACATCATAGTTAAAAGGTGTTAAGGTTCCTGTAAATAAATTTCTATGAGGAGTCAGTTGAATAAAACACAGGTTTTGTTCTAATGATTCCTGCAGAGAAAGGAAAATAAAATGTGTTAGTCATAAAATATTGCCAGTGCAAGACACTGTTCACTTATGCATTCAAGCTACCTTTTGGAAGAGGCAATCACAATACACCCTGCGTGTCCCTATAGGTTCTTTTTGGATGTGACAAGAATGCAAGGCCCCAACTGCTCTTAACCTGGGCCATTCCTCAGGGTTCTTTGCAGTGAGTCACCTTGGGGGATGAGATAATGTCTCTCTATAGACTGACATTAATGTTTGCTAAAGAGAGGTGGATTCCTCCGGCTCTATGTTCCTCAGCTGCAGTGCAAACCCACTGCATGCACACCACCCAACTGTGCAATATCACATTATTCCGCAGGACACAGGAGTCTGTGTCTTTGCCCAGCACCCATGAAACAGTAACAGCTTATTAACCTGTAGCAGGGAAAAATGAAATCCTAAACATGACACTAACATATGCTGAGTCTCTTCTGTATTTGAGGCATAACACCAAATCCTAAGCATAAAAAAAATTATTGCGGGGCTTCCCTGGTGGCGCAGTGGTTGAGAGTCCGCCTGCCGATGCAGAGGACATGGGTTTAAGCCCCGGCCCGGGAAGATCCCACATGCCGCGGAGTGGCTAGGCCCGTGAGCCATGGCTGCTGAGCCTGCACGTCCGGAGCCTGTGCTCCGCAACGGGAGAGGCCACAGCAGTGAGAGGCCCACGTACCGCAAAAAAAAATTATTGCCTTATAAATTTTAATTGGATTTTAAAAAATATAGGGTTAGCAAACTATGATACATGGCCTGCCTGTTTCTGTATAATATGGAGCTCAGAAGAGTTTTTACATTTATAAAGGATTCTTAAAAAAACAAACAACAACAAACCCACAAAAAATATGGGACCTGCAAAGCATAAAATATTTACTCTCTGGCCCTTTACACAAAAAGTTTGCCAACCTGCTTTAGTATATAGCATTATACAGATTAAAATAAAAACTGTATGTGACTTGATGTAACAGTAAGATGTTTTTTCCTCTAAAATTATTCCTCAGAACAGAGGGAGCCTTATGTTTGAGTTCTTAGGAAATCTCACATATTAGCTAGTAACCCCTTATTTACTTTATAATAAATACCTATGTATATACATATTTAAACATAAATACTGTTTGTGGAAGACATGTTGGCCAAAAAAAATTTCAATCAATTCTGGTTTCTAGTTTTGAATTCCTGTAGCTGAAGAAATTAGTAAAAAAGGAAGGCAATAAAATTTTAACATATTTAGCAATTATCAATTAGGGAGGGGAATAACCTCACAATTGATAGCATTATATGTTGTTGTTAACAAGTCTTTTGAAGGTGACTTTATTTTTTATTTATTTTTTAAAATATATTTATTTACAATAGTTGTGGCTCACGGGCTCTAGAGCGCAGGCTCAGTAGTTGTGGCACACAGGCTTAGTTGCTCTGTAGCATGTGGGATCTTCCTGAACCAGGGCTCGAACCCCTGTCCCCTGAACTGGCAGGCAGATTCTTATCCACTGTGCCACCAGGGAAGTCCCTTGAAGGTGACTTCAAACAGCATTTTGTAAATAGATTTGGAGTTACAGATATAGGTTTACTTGATAAGTACGGAAAAAACAACTTTCCTGATGTTCAATAAATGGTTATATGTAGCTTAGGAAAAAAGTTCCAGTGACAGCACAAAAACATGGCTTCAAAAAAGTATAAGCCTCAAACCACTTGGATGGAAATGAACATCATGTGCTTTAAAAAACTGTTAAATATCTAAAAGCGCTTTTGTAACAATTATGAACACACCGACAACAGACATGAAATATCTGAAAAAATTTTCTCATAAAACGTAACATTTGGTTATTTCATTTTCATCCCTAAAAGTTTATGCATTTATGTCGGCCAAAAAAATGTTTTACCTTTTGACACTGTCATTGAGAAAATGGGAAAGTGTCCTATATGCAGGGTTATTAATTTCAGGGTCATTTGGATAAATTCCTACTGGTATCAAGCCAAAATGTATTACCCCTATTCTGTTTTGTAAGGCTACATAAATTACGTTTATGGATAGTGAAACACAACTAAAATCACAATGATCACTGATTATTCTAAAATCAGAATATTTCTAAATTGATAATTTTCCTTTTTTCCTTTAGCGGCAAGAGTGAGAAAAAAACCAAAGTAGTAAGCAATGGGAAAGTCAGACTGAACTAATATGCTGAGATTAGGGAATCATTAGTATTTAATTCTGAAGTGGAACTTCTGAATTGAGTCCGAAAATTGTTTTTAAAACTTCAGCTACTTTATTACAACTTCACTATAAGTAGCCCTATATAATCTAAATGGAGGATCACTCTATAACATAATCACTTTGGTTCTTTATGAAGGGAAAAAATAAACAAAAATTAAAGCCCAACCCCTAGGGTAAGAAACAAGATGTACCTGTTAGTGAAATAAACCACTATAAGTAGTAATATTACATATCTGATTAATAAGGTATAAAATCTTATTTTCAGTTTATCAAATTAGATGAATAATCATTTTAATATTCATGTCTTTTCCAAATTTGAGAGGTATCTTCATTTCAAAAGTTAAAAATAGAAGTCAGGGGCTTCCCTGGTGGTGCAGTGGTTAAGAATACACCTGCCAATACAGGGGACATGGGTTCGAGCCCTGGTCCAGGAAGATCCCACATGCCACAACTAAGCCCGTGCACCACAACTGCTGAAGCCTGTGTGCCTAGAGCCTGTGCTCCGCAACAAGAGAAGCCACCGCAACGAGAAGCCCGCGCACGGCAACAAAGAGTAGCCCCCGCTTACCACAACTAGAGAAAGCCCGCATGCAGCAATGAAGACCCAACGCAGCCAAAAATAAATAAATAAATTTATATATATAAAAGAAGTCAGAATCTGTGTTTAAGCCTATTACTCTGCTAGCATTCATTGTATAAACAGCTGAAAAATTTAACTCCCTTCCAAAATAATTTGAATATATTAAAATCAATAAGGTACGTTTAAAAATTTTTCTAGATATTCTAAAATTAAAAATTTAAATACAGAATACTAGATAATGTAAAAGAAAACAAAGACTGTTACATTAGAGGAAAAAGGGGAAAGGTATTCATTCATTCTTACCCTATGCTTTTGCTTTGCCAGCTGCCCATTTGTGGTATATGTGCCAAATGATAAGCAAGACTCCTTGAGTGAAGATAAAAAGAAAACATTTCTTTCAGTTCTCTTTGTGCAAAGTGCCCCACATTATTACTACCTTTAAAATTGTCTTGCCTAAACAACATAATGAATTAAAGCCAAGTCTCCAGTCTAACTGAATGTAAGAAAAACAACGTGTGACAGTTAAATCATATACATTTCTCTTCTCTCTCATTTTTTTTAGATAAAGAAAAGGGGAGTCAAAGGTCTAGCCAAATACTGCTAACTCTATTACTTGCTTAGATAAAAGAGAGTTGCCCTTAATATAATTATGCAAATACATTCTAAAGTTATTTTTAGTAGCCAGCATATTACAGTCACAATCAGTTTAGGGGCTATCAGATCAATTATGGGGATGTTTTTGCCCTACCTTAGTGGAAAAACCACTGATATGAATATGCTGGGACATGTAGGGAGACAGACAAAGAAACTTGTGTCAATTTTTAAAAGGATCATTACTTCCTTGTAGCTAACTTTTGTACATACAATTTTGTACGTGAAGCAATTTTAAAAGATGACCCAACTGAAAAATTATTGTGTGTGTGTGTATATATATATATATATATATACACACACACACACACATTAAATTCCAAAATAACAGCATTTGACACAGACTGAAAAGACTAAAACTTATAATATTGGATGTAAGGTCAGAAACGATAATTTGTACTAATTGCAGTGGCAACTGACGTAGAGTGAAAAATGCAATTGTTGCTCATCTGTGAAACTCCCAGCAGTTCCAGGAATGTCACTAGGTGGAGGAAGGCAAAGCAGCAGCAACAGCGGGCACTGCAGCTTCCCCCCACACTTGGTCTATCCACAGCAGTTTAGGGCACTGCAGTGGGCACAGAGAAGACCTCACTCCCATCTACCAAACCCACAGGAGAGGAAGACCTGTAAGACCTTGGGAATTGAATTCAACAACGGACCATCCAGTAGTAGATATGTAATGGACAAATGTTAAAAATGCTGGGCCCAGAAAGACCTCTCCTTTCTGGAGGTTAATAAATGGCAAAACTCAACATAGGGCTTTTGAAAACAAACACTGCAGAAAAAGAAAACTATCCTGAAAGCTGAAGTCCTCAGAGGGCCTTCTATAAAGAAACT
Organism: Mesoplodon densirostris; assembly: GCF_025265405.1. NCBI lineage: Eukaryota > Metazoa > Chordata > Mammalia > Artiodactyla > Ziphiidae > Mesoplodon > Mesoplodon densirostris. Next base: position 125,068,604 of record NC_082662.1, on the reverse strand, counting down.
AGCCAAAAGCCAGGAAGAAAGAAGCCTGTGCTCCACAATGGGAGCGGCCACAACAGTGAGAGACCCGCGTACCACAAAAAAAAAGAAAGGATTTTAGGGAAACCAAGAACTACAGTACCAAGATTACAATATGTAGTACAGGCAGAAAGCAGGGTCAGTGCCATGAAGGATAAATGTGAAAAAGATTTCTGGGAATACAGAAAAAGGATGAGAGTAAGACAGATCTGAAAGACAAGGAACAGAGAGAGCCAACCTAAGAACCTGATACGTTCTGGAGGAAAAAAACCAGAATCGGAACAAAAGCTAAAATCAAATGAGATAACGTTCTAACAACTAAGTATGCACTGAAGGTCTTAATGTGTTCCTGGACAAAAGCAAAAAAGAGACTACATAGAGAAACACTCTTTTAAAATTAAACCAATACATCCTTGGAAGAACAAGTGCTCATAAAATATACAAACATAGGGCTTCCCTGGTGGCACAGTGGTTGAGAGTCCGCCTGCCGATGCAGGGGACACGGGTTCGTGCCCCAGTCTGGGAAGATCCCACATGCCGCGGAGCGGCTGGGCCCGTAAGCCATGGCCGCTGGGCCTGCGTGTCCGGAGCCTGTGCTCCGCAGCGGGAGAGGCCACAACAGTGAGAGGCCCACGTACAGCAAAAAACAAACAAACAAACATATTCCTTATAAAAACAATTATATATATACTCTAGTCTACTAAAATAAAAAAAAAGAGAATGGGTAAATTATGGTATGAAAGAAATGGTATTTATTTTTTTTTTCTTATGCTTTTAGGCCTCTATTAAAAATGGCAGCCACACACACACACACAAAATGGTAGACACCAGTCACGTGTGGCTACTGAACATGTGAAATGTGTCCAGTCTGAATTGGTTTTAAGTGTAAAATATATGATGGATTTTTAGTACACAAAAAAGAATGTAAATTATGTAGTAACTAATTTAAAAATATTACACACTGAAATAACGTTTTGAATTGAGAAGATTCAATAAAACATAACATTAAAATTAATTTCACCTGTTTCTTTTTTACTTTTCATAACCTGGCTACTAAAAAAAATGTAGAACTACATATGTGGCTTGTATTGTCTTCCTATTAGACAACTCTGATCTTGCCTAAGGAAATAAACTAAAAAGGGGAATGCTCTATAATGAGGTATTAAATAGTCATTAAAATTTAAGAAAAATGTTTAGATAGAAGGGAAAAAAATCTTATAATTAACTATTAGCTACTAAATGAAAAAATAATATAATCTCCTCTACACAAAAAAGAAAAAAAAAACAGGAAATGTAAGACTAAAATTATGCCACAAATATCAATAGTGACCTCTGGGTGGTGGAACTGTAGTGATGATTTTTTAAATTCTTTTCTTTCTTTAACATGTCTCACATTTTTATAATGAGAATATATTAGTTTTATAATGAGAGAAGTATATAAATATTTGTGACAGAAAAACATCAGTACAGTGCTCTATTATCTTAAACACTTGGGAAAAATAATAAAATTAATCTGGTCACAGAAATACAGCCTCTTTGAAAAACCATGAAGTTCTTTGTTGAAATTTAGAAGGATTTTACTCACTGTATGCAGGAGCTTAATCCCACAAGCTATTTGACAGAGCACACTTAATGCTTGATACAAGCCTGGATTTTGGGGATTTGCCATTATTTTCTAGTAAAAGGAAAATAGAAGTTACATGTTATACATAGCTATAGCTAATCAGTCAAAATCATATGTCAGATCTTAATACCTTAATGATATCTAGAAATGAAAGAAAATTAGAATTAAATGCAGAATCTTAACCATTTCAAAGAAGAGAAAGTCTTCTTAAACTTTCATATTGAAATATATCATCATGTACACTTCAAATATAATGTATTTGAGACTGATTTCCTTTAACCATATCACCTATCAGGGCAAATTCTCATTAAACAAAAAATGACACCGAAGTGTATCATTACTGTGGTAAAGGGTAAGTGTGATAGAAACGTGCATTAGCTGGGCTATTAAATTTTGAGTTAAGAATTACTTAGGCTGACACTTGAGGATCAGAGGTACCTCACTGAATGAAAGGGCACTACAGAGAGAGAAAACCAAATGTGAAAAGGTCCATGGTAAAAAAAACATTAGAAGATTCTACTAGTAGCAAGATGAAACCTGACGAAGCATTTCCTATTTCTCTTCCTTTCACTCCTTCATGTATGCACACAGCCTCAAGGTTCTGAGTCCCCTACTCTCTTCCAGGGACAGTCACTATTTACTTACTATTTGGATCTTAGTAGGTAAGCAAATCATCCTTTCATCTCTTGCTTTCATCTCCCACTGCCCCCCCATCTCAGCCCATAGTTCTCTTATATACAAATAAGCATATCCAGTTATCTTGGATTATAAGATTAATAACATGAAGCATTCTGGGCAGCAAAGAAACATAACTCTTAAGGACTTCAGGAAGCCCTTTGATTTCAAAGAATAAAAAGTCTAAAACCCTATGTTCACTACAGCATTGTTCACAACAGCCGAGAAAGGTATATAACCTCAGTGTCCACTGGTAGATGAATGGATAAAGAAGATGTATATGTTTTACATATACATATATACACACACATATAACTCAGCCATGAAAATGAATGAAACCTTGCCATTTTTGCAACATGGATAGATCTAGAGAGTATTATGCTATGTGAAATAAGCCAGACAAAGGAAGATAAATACTATATGATTTCACTTATATGTGGAATCTAAAAAATAAAACAAATGAACAAACATAAAAACAGAAAAAGAGTCACAGATAGAGACGACAGAAGGCTGCTAGAGATGAGGGGGTGGGGGAATAAGTGAAACAGATGACAGAGATTATGAGGCACACTCTTCCAGTTACAAAATAAATGAATCAGGGGGATGAAATGTACAGTGTGGGAAATATAGTCAATAATAATATAATATCTTTGTATGATGATAGATGGTAATATATAGACATCTGCCATCATTTTGTAATATATAGACATATCAAATCACCATGTTGTATAGCAGGAACTAACACAATGTTTAGGTCAATTATATTTCAAAAAACAAACTCATAGAAAAAAATCACATTTGTGGTTACCAGAGGCAGGGGTGGAGGGGAGAGGGAATAGAATGAATGTGGTCAAAAGGTACAAACATCCAGTTATGTAGTGTACAACTACATAATTAACACTGTGGTATGTTACATATGAAAGTCGTTAGAGAGTAAATCCTAAGAGTTCTCATCACAAGGAGAAATATTTTTTAATTTTGTATCTATGAGATGATGGATGTTCACCACACTTATTATGGCAATCATTTCATGATGTACATAAGTCAAAACATTGTACTATATAACTTAAACTTATACAGTGCAACATGTCAATTATATCCACTGCCGGAAATGGATAAACAAAAGGTGGTGGGGTGGTGTCTAATTATATAATGGAATATTATTCAGCCTTAACAAGGAATGACATTCTGACACATGCTACAACTTGGATGAACCCTAAAGACAGTATGCTAAGTGAAATAAGCCAGACACAAAGTGGAATACTGTATGATTCCATTTACATGAGGTACATAAAATAGTCAAATTCATAGAAACAGAAAATAAAACAGTGGTTACCAGGGGCACAGGGCAGGGGGGGAGATGGGGAATTAATGTTTAATGGGTACAGAGTTTCAGTATGGAATGATGAAAAAGTTCTGAGAAGAGATGGATGGTAATAATAGTTGTACCACAATGTGAATGTACTTAATGCCACTGAACTGTACACTTGAAATAGTTAAAATGATAAAATTTATGTTATATACATTTTATCACACAAAAAACCTTTTAAAAAATAATACCTAAAGAATGTTCTATAGAAATTTAAAAACAACCTTAGTACTCTCAAATGTCATGAGCCCAAATTAAAATCACACAGATTAAGACTACTTTGAGAAAAATCGCAGAACATTTAAAACAAAAAATTAGGTACTTGTTAATAACCTACCCGGCATTCCTTTTCAGTAATAAACAAATTTAGTTCTACTCGTCCATATTTATATACAGAAGTACAGGAATATAGGTCATGTAAAAGTTTCCAAAGTGCACTTCTCTCATTTTTAGGTGGTAAGATCCCAATTGCTTTTAAAGGGGTACCTGTTAAGAATACAAGCAAAAATATTTAAATAAATTCTTAACACTTTTTTCCTATGACCATATTTTACTGAGTCAAATTAGGTTAACAAACTATATTACTTTAAGGTTATTTCGATCAAAACTAAGCCTTAGCATCTTTCCTTGATCTGGAACTTGGCTTCCACAAAACTGCTGATTGTATCTAGGTGAGGGAAAAGCCATATTCAACTTAAGAGCAACCACCCATAAACTGTGTAATATAAACATTTACACAAATCTCAACAAACCTGGTGTACTGCTAGAGAAAGCTGACAAATTGTAAGGTACTTGCTTTACTGAATGACAAAAATCACCTTTTGACCAAGGCTGTGCTTCTATTCCCAAATACTGAAAAAGCATATCTGAAGTCATAATGGGAGGTGTTGGTATTCCACGACTTCTAGGATCCAGTTTAAAGAAGTCACAGTAGACCACTTCTAGTCTTCCATTCACCTTTTTTCCTAAAGACTAAAGAGAGACAGAGAGAACATGTTTAGAAATTTCAGTGTTAGGCAGACCTTGTAACAATTCCAAGATCTACTTCAAAAAGTAGTTCTTATAAAAAATATTGCTATCTCAATAAAGAGGCAAAGAAAACATTACTAACATACCCTAAAATGTAACAGTTAATAAAAATCAATTAACGTCTGAAAAGTGAATACAATATTACCAAGAAAAAGCCCCCAAAATAGAAACCTTCAACAAATTATTACATATTCTTTTACTTTCTTTACTTTATCTAAATGGCTTCTGTTATTCAGAGCTGTGATTCATCTGCTAGTCATGGGAAGATGTTTTAACAGAAAATAACAAAAAAAATATTAAAGTGAAAGGCAGATAGATTCAAGAGAGCATTCCTTTTTTCCAGAACAGTTTAGTTAGTCCTTCACCAAATGAACTTAGCTCACTCTGTAGTTAGTTTAGTTAGTCCTTCACCAAATGAACTTGTAGCTCACTGTGTAGGTCACTCTCCATTTCCCTCTTAATTGTTCATTTACTTTTCTTAAAGACAGAGCCAACTATAGAACGAAAGCTCCCTGCACACTAGAAGATGTCCAATATACCTCAATCTTTTTACTGCCCTGATGTGCTCACCTGGCAGTAGTGCTGGAGAACTTACTAGTGAGAGGAAGTGTTAGCTATAGACCCTACAAACTTAATTTGAAGTTACAAAAAATCAAATAGAAAAGAGCAATGTTTTGATGTGCACACTGAGGTTTTCATGCACAGAAAATTCTACTGGTATTTATCAAGGCTTCAGTGAATTTGCAATTTAAAGTTATGAGTTAAAAAACCTAAGTTTTCTTAACCGTTTGAATTCAACCTATAAATATGGTTCTATTCCTAAATTTACTAAATTTTAATGATTACTTTCAAGGGGACCCTTGAAAAAAACTAGTGAAAGGAACAGACTGGAGGTAGAAACCATATATTTTTGGTTATGCTAATTTTGAGATGCCTATTAGGTTATTAAAGTGGAGATGCAAGTAGGAAGTTATAGACCTGAATACTGAAGTCCAGGGTGAAGACATAAATGTGCTGAAATAAGACACAGTTTACCACAAAAGCTGATGTCTCTTCATCTGAACACATACAGATATTTCTGCAGCAACAGTCTTCACAATTCAAATGAGATATATCACGATTTATTATTATTTTGTTTTTTTTAAAGATATTTTATCTTTTTTTAAAAATTGAAGTACAGTTGATTACAATATTGTGATGATTCATTATTACAGAACACAATTGGCAACATGTGTATCTCTAGCACATCCAGATAGGAAAACAAACTGTTCCTGCTTGAAACACTGTTAATGTGAAGTCCCAGGAATTTTATCAGGGAAATGGAGTAGGGGAGAGAGGGATTTTTTAAAAATAATTAACTAATTAATTAATTAATTTTTGGCTGTGTTGGGTCTTCATTGCTACGCGCGGGCTTTCCCTAGTTGCAGCGAGCAGGGGCTACTCTTCGTTGTGGTGTGCAGGCTTCTCATTGCGGTGGCTTCTCTTGTTGCAGAGCATGGGCTCTAGGCACGTGGGCTCAGTAGTTGTGGCTCACAGGCTCTAGAGTGCAGGCTCATCCATTGTGGCGCATGGGCTTAGTTGCTCCACGGCGTAGGGATCTTCCTGGACTAGGGATCGAATGTGTGTCCCCTGCACTGGCAGGTGGATTCTCATCCACTGCACCACCAAGGAAGTCCATGAGATTTTAAATTTAGATAAAAATCCAGAGTCAAGCATTATCCTTGAAAATAATTTTAGTTCTTAGGAGCAAAATTGTGAGCCTTTGGGTGGCTAGAAGCACTGTCTGCTGAGAGCACCACTTCAAGGTCCTGATTCTGGGCTGCAAAGGTTCTATATAAATGAATACTTCTCTTTTATTCTTGCAAATATACATGAATTCACACAAAACTTCCAATGGCTTTTCACTTTACAATGAGTGAAAGAACGTGTACTAATGGCTGAGCTCAAGTTAGTGTTTGGGGGGGAGGGGGGAATAGGGAGTTAGACGCTTAAATTTTGTGCTTACATTAACAGCTTCAGAAACATTTTATGACTGATATTCCTGTAAGAAATACTGTGAGGAATTCTCTAGTCCCTACTCACTCTATTTCATTGATTCAACTGTTTTTAAATTGAGACTACTGTTATCTTGATCTTATAGAAAAGCAACCATTGTGTTACAGGATAACAAACTGTAAACAGAAGGACATTTTAATACCACCTTAATTATTTTGTGAACATGTAGATTAATCTTCAAAAGTACCCCCCCTTTAAAGACCAAGATAAGAGCTATCTTGTTTTTAATTTCAGGGTTGAAATTACAGATGGCTATGTTTACTAAATCACATTTCATGATCTTGAATCTTTGAATAATTTTATGGGTTCTTTTTCTCTTCATGTTTTTGGAATTCCAGCAGATTTAACATCAATTAAATAATCTGAATTCAAAAACCTTGAATTTTTTCAGTTGTAGAAAAACAACAATCTAATGTGACAGTTATATTTTAAAAAGCAGGATTTTGTATACATTTTCATCATTTTTTGTTGTCATCTTGCACTTCCAGATAACACTATTTTACATGGTTTCAGGAAGTTGGCACAGAGAAATATAAGTTTCCTGAATTGAATCAAAAGATTTATAAAGGAGGGAAGGAGAGAAAGAGAACAAAAAAGAGGCTGGCAATGATGCAAGGAGTTTCCACTTTACTGTTATGTGAACTTGTCAGCTATACATTAAGCCAAACTCACTAAAAAATCCATTTGGATAATGCCTTTACTCCATGCAATTTATTCTGAATACACCAAACTTTTCTTGCCTCTGAAACTCTAAGTCCAGAGTTAACACAGTCCCATTAACCTAATCTTAGCATTCCAATTAGATTCTAAGCTCACTTATCCCCTTCTAAGAAAGAAGAGGCACAGCATAGCCTGTTAGTATGAGGAAACAAGCCTAGAGATACCAGTTATACATTTTGTTCAGTCACCCATCTGTAGCAGAGCTAGAACCAGAAAAAAAGTCTCTGAATCCATCTTTCAGTCATTCAACAATCACTGATACTTACTGTGTTCTAGTCACTGGGCTAACAAGATACGGCATAGCCCCTAAAAGTGATTGTTTAAAAATAAACTGTGTGCTTAATTTTACTTCCCTAAACCACTCAAAGGTAGCTGATTGAAAATAAATTATTTTTAGTAACAAAAATATACCTTCAATTGTGGAATAAAAGTCTTGTCACTTTCAAGGGCAATCACTTTGGCACCACTTTCAAGCAATGCTCGCGTCAGGATTCCAGGACCTAGTGTATTAACAGAACGAAAAGTTTATTTGCAAAAGAAACAACATAATCTTTTTCAATATTAAAGAAATTAGATGTTTTACCTGTATGATATAATTTTAATTCTCACAACATTCCCAAAGTGGATATTACACTCCTGATTTACATATAAGGAAACTGTGGATTAGATACAGTCTTGACGCCACCATCACAACTGGAACGTGGTGCTGCCTGGCTTTGAATCCATTCCGTCAAAGACTGCAAAACCTGCGCTCTTTACAATGTTTCACTACCTCTCAAGAAAAAACAAACAAACAAACAAAAAAGTTGCCTCTAGCTTACCACTTACTCATAGACTCTCTGGATACTTTTATCATCAAAGATATTGCCAAACCTGAACAGAACTGACTCCCCATGATAGGAAATGGTGCTTAAAAAATTATTTTTCAAGAAGTCTATAAATCTTGTGTTCCCGGCATCCTGCTGCTGTCTATAGAAGATGCACGAAAGGTTAGGATAAAAGTTCTTTTGGGAAGATGGTGAAATCTAAGAGCATGTTTTATCAAAGTATTTTGTAAAGTGCAAACTGCTACAGTAATACCTTGTGGAGTGATGATTAACACAGGCCATATAAGGTGCTTAAAGGAAGAGGCCATGTTTTACACAGTCTGCAGAAGTGAACATTCAAGAAAATGAAGTCCACGAGGGTCTCACCTGGATTGCACTCCAGGAATAGCTGGCAAGATTTTCGTTTTCCCCGTAGGATCCGCACCAAGGTCTCAGCCACTCTCGGGCTGGTTATGTACCGCTTGGTCTCTGAGCGGCATCTGTGAACACGCGAGGACGATTTTCCGAATCCCACACTGGGCATCAGGTGCGGGTAGTAGTCAGACAAGCCACGGCGGTTCCCCGCCGGGACGTCCATCAGCCTCACCGCTCCCGACTTCAAAATGCAAAAGCGCCCAGTGCGGGTGAAGGCTGACAGCGTCAGCCGCGAGGGAAGTCCCACCCCTGGGACCCACATTCTCACCCTCTAAGGCTTGTCCCAGTGGTCGTCACATCGTCGACGAACTCCATACAGGGAAGCCCACGTGCTACATCTCCCTGCCCCGGGTCTAGGCCGGCGGAAGTAAACACTCCAAACCTTGCGTGCGAACGACCTCTCCAGCTTGCCTTTGCCGTCACTTCCGTTTCCGTACCGGCGCAGACGCCCGAGGACTGTGAGTGGACGGCCGAGGAGAGAGACGGACCATCCAGGCGGTGTCTGAACTCGAACTCTATGGTCATCAGTCCTCTGCGCGTCCTCTCTAGCCATCCGCACTCTATGCTCCGCGGTGGCGGGCCGCCGGCCACCAGCCAGCCAGCCTGCCGGGAGGGGTACGCAGAGGGAGGCGGGGCGGGAAGGCGGGAGGAGTCTCCACCACTCGAGCGGCGGGAGACCCGAGCAAGCTCTGTGACAGCTGGTCGGCCGCCATGTCAGCAAGCGGGGCTGGAAGCGGATCCGGCGCCCGGCGGTAGCCCTCCTTTCGTCTCCGGTTCCCAGGTGAGGAGAGGAAGAGCGGGTTGCAGCTGGCTGGCCGGCTCGCGTCTAGGGTAAATCCTCTGCGAACCCCCTCGCTGCTCCCCCGGCGCTGTCTTCCTCTGGCAGCGCCGCCTCTGCCCTCTCGGTGTGGTGGAGCCCTGTTCCCTCACCTCCTCCCTTTCTGCGCTCTCCTGTTTCCCTCTCTTCTGTCGCCGCCGTGGCCTCTTCCTGCGCAGCGCGCCCATTTCTCCCTCCCTAGGGCACTCGCGCCAGGAGTCGTCCCTCGCCCGGCTCCCCGCGAAGCCTGCGGCTTCCACGGCGCCTCTGATCCTTTTTGTCCTGTTGCCCACAGCCGTGTCTGTCCACCCCTGTGGGTGGTTTTATTTTCCTTCATACCAGTTTTCTTCCCCTCACCACTTAGGTTGTCAGGAAGCACCTAATGTCTCCCTTCCGTTCCTGCCTCTGGGCCAATATTTATCTGAGTTTTTATTTTTATTTGCGCGTTTATAAGATTTAAAGTTAAGATTAAAAAAATAAGATTGAAAAGTTTAAAATTCCTTCCTGAGCTTGAAAACATTAAGGTCTTAGGATGCTTATTTTGTTGCCTTTGTAAACTTAGTCAAACACATTGTACTGTGGAATACAATTTAAAAGACCGATTCCAAAGACTCTAAAAATAGGATGCTCTAATGGAAATTTTGGCAGTCTTTTTACCTATTGGACAGTGACAGAAGAATCAATTCTTTGAGAGCGATTTCAGTATTTAAGGATTATACTCAGAAAGAGCTTTACCCATCACCCTTTCCACCAAGGCAGGAAACTGCAGCCATTCAACTTCCTATTTTAAAATATGTACAGTCCTTTCAGCGTACCTTACTGGGAGCGTAATTGAGCTTGGCATTTTAAAAGCGCAAGGAAAAGGTTCCTAAGGAATGTATCGCCTAGCAAATAGAAGTCTGAAGATTTATTCGGCTGGTGAATATCAAATGGATAAAGAATTGATGGCCAAGTATGGCCTTTTTCGGGTTGTAAATTTGTTAGGACACCGTAGAAAGTGTCTTTTCAACTGTTGTGGAAGCCCTGGGAGCCCTTTGGTCTTAATTTTTTTTAATTCTTTTTTTAATAGTTTCCCCATTGACAACTCTAGAAGTTATTCTTGCATCCTCTGAACGCCTGAGAGAGCTCCACACCCCCGATCCTTTTACTGAGCTGTCTCCCCATCTCTCCTTATAAAAATATTTCTGTACATTCAGAAATACACTGGATTTTTTTCCCCAAGAGCCCTTGAGGCCTAAATATTTTAAAAATCAAAGCAGAAAGATCTATTACGGTAGAGGAAGAAATGGTTCACTCATAGAACTGTGTTGCTGAATTTCTCACGTTTAAAATATACTTTAAAAAATTGTGGTAAAAAATACCTACCTTAAAATATGCTTTCTTATTTTATATTTGCGGACCAAAGATAACCTACTCAACCCTAGAGAAATTAATGTCGTTTTTAATTTTGCTTTTGAGTGGTGTTATATTCTTTTGATTTTGGAAAAAAGAATTAGGTTATGGTAATTATTTCCCTTTTTATAGTGTTAATGGTTTGTTTGTGGTTGACGATGCTTAAATAATAAAAGAGACAGAATCTTACACATTTTATTTTTCTGAGGTCCCAGGTGCTAGAAATGACAGAAATATCCATTTCCCTTAAAAATGAACTTTATAATCAGCATTTAGACCTACTTTATTAGAAAAACCTTGTTTGTATATTTCCCATCTTATTTTCTTAAGAGGTGTAGTTTTTGCATCCTGTGCTATTTTTGCCTTTTTGAAGTAATGTAATATCTGTTTAGTGGTGTCAGGCAAAGTGATTCTACTATTTTTACACTATTCTTAAGTTATTTTTTTTATTATCCCAGTTTAATGGACAGAGAAGTCAAAATACTGATTTTTCTTTTGACTTTTATATGGCAGTTGTAATTGGGAAATGCCAAGTGATAGTTTGCTATCAGAATTTAGGCTGTGGGTCTACAGTAGTGCTGTCCAATAGAAATATAATACAAGCTATATGAGCAATTTAAAGTTTTCTAGTCACATTAACAAAGTAAAAAAGAAGTAGGTGGAATTAATTTTAACATATTTTATTTGATTTCTATATATATCATTTCAACATGTGATCAGTTTTAAAGGTTAATGATGAGATGTTTTACATTCTTTCATACTGAATCTGCAAAATCTCATGTATTTTACATTTATAGTACATCTGAATTCCAACCAGCTACATGTCTTAGCTGGTGGCTAAGACCTTATTGGGCAGCACATATCTATAGGATTACTGTGTGATTCTTAAGATATCTTCTTACCCTGAGAATCTGGGGTAAATTCTGTGGAATAAATTTAAAAATCTTTTTCCTAAAGTGCTGAGATATTCAAACTGAGAAGATTCTAGCAGGATGAAAGTCCCAAAAAGTCTCTTCCTTTTTGTGTTGACTGTGTTAATACTGAGGAGGATTAACAGGTGCCCTGTGCTTGTTTAGTGAGTGTCATAAGATGTATAGAGCGCTCAGTCATTTCCTGGTGTGTCATTGTTACAGTTAATTACATCTGCGTGTCAGCAGTGTGTCAAGACACTGTATGAGTCTTTGTCTACTATATCTGTTGGTATTAAGTAGGGAGAACTTGAAAACATACGAGAAGTTTGAACTTTATGGTAAACAGGTAGAGTACCTACTGTTGGAGGCTTATTTTCTGAATCGGTTTCAGGTATGGCTAAGAGTTCTGTAAATGCGCTTCTATATATGATGGTGTTATTAAAGGAAAGATAAAATCTTTTTAGTAAAAACTAGGAAGGAAGAGCGTATGTTTTTTGGCTCTAAAACACTGGGAGCCTGAGTAATAGCAAAACACACACACACGTGTGGTGGTTTGGTTAAACTGTAAAGGGAATATGGCAGTTTTTTAGATAGCGCTACTGACATATTGACTAGGAATGTGTTTTAAGTTGTTTTTGCAACAGATGTGGTGATTTGCACCCTCTCTTGTTCAGAGCTGTTATAAGTTAAAGATAACCCTCTTTGAAAGGTAACTGCAGCTCACTGACGTCAGTGGGGATCAATAGGACCCATTGTTGTTCTTATCTTGATGTCTGTATTCTGATAAACTTACCTAAATACTATTTTAGCTGTACTTTTACATTTACATTTAATATCAGAATTTACTTGAAGGCCTAATTAATATTCAGTATAATTTAATATGAGAAACATGCCTCCTCCACAACTTTTATGGTATAAAGAAATCTTAAATTACCTGATCAGTAAACAAACTCCCTCTGTAAAACCTAGTCAGTATAAACCTAGCACAGTGTTGGCAGTGTGTGGAGTGTTAAAGGATCAAAGACAGATTTGGGGAAGGGGATAGTTATTGGATGTTGCTTGTTTCGTGAGAGGTACATTACACATTATGTAGGAAAATAGAGCATTTTCATTTGTCTTTAAATATAGATGGCTATCCATTGACACTGTTTTAGTTGGATAAGAGAGGGAATACGTTGTTTTGTTGCTACAAATTAGTCTTAGCAAATTTTTCTTTAGTTATTTAAGGAAGAATAGTTGATAATCTGGAAATTTTCAGTTTTTAAAAAGGCTCGATTTAAGTGGTCTCTACAAGGATTATATTTTTATTGAGATGTTCTGCACTCAATATGTCCATCTGTCTTGATACAGTTATGAGTGTGTTCTGTGTAGGGCCTTGAAGATTCACATGAATATAGGCTTTTCCTTATTTGTGTGTCATTCCTTTGGGGGAAATTATATTTCCTTTTAACCAAGGAATACTTTTTTTTTTAATGCATTTGAAGTAACTATTTTATAATATCCTTTAATAAAAAGTAAAAAAAATCATATCTAAACAATCTTCAAAAAACAGAAATACATCATTAAAAAGTTCTGAATCTTATGATAGGCTGAGATTTCTTAAATTGTATTAGTCACAGTTTTCAGATTCTGCTCTTTAACATATTTGGAGATGAAAACTTGCCTTTATATCACCTCCTCCCTTCCATCTCTTAGGACTTCCCCCTTTTTCATCATCATTAGCCACGTGGGAAGGAAGAATAGTGTGTGTTTGTCAAAATACTGAGAAATCAAGATTATTTTTCCCTTTGACTGTAGGAAGAATTCTGAAGGAGTAAGTGACACATTTAGTCAACTTTACTGACATTTGGGCATTTGATATTTTAATTGACAGTACCTAAGAGATTTTAGTAATTAACAATATTTTGTAATTGTTGTACCTATTAAGTTCTCTTATGAGAATACTAACCTGATTTTCTTGGAAAGCTACTACCTGAATAAATACATTTTTTCTGTGTTTGCTGCATTTTGAAAACCCAGTGAATTAGGTGGCTGTAGATTTGTAATTTGAACGAAGGCAAACTAATATTTTGAAGCACCTTTTGTATTATAGGTTTTTAAATAAATAATTTCCTTAAAATATGTGAACTTTATAATAAGATAAAGAATGCTGTTGTTCCTGGATATTGGAGAGCATACCACTTGTATTTTTATTTTATGCCTGCATTGTTTTTCTTGTTCACTATTTCTCTCTTCTGCAGGTATTACCGCTGTACAACAAAATCTTAAAAAGAATTATTAAATGAACTGAAAAACATTGCTTAAGATTTTTCAACAAGGACTTATTTTTGTGAACATGTGTTTTATTTATTGAAGCCTAGTGGAGTTTTTTTTTTTTTTTTTTTTCTTTCTCCCTATTAACCACCAAAGATTAGTTTAGATTTTTCTTTTTTCTACTGTGGACATGAAAAAGTTTACTTAAATCAAGTCTCAGAAGGATTCATACCAAGTAACAGACTTTGAGTTCCTCCCTCATGTTCAACTCAAAAGAGGAGTGGAATTTTGTAGAAACTATACTGATTAGAAAATTATGAAGTTTAGTTTCCTGAAAAAAGGCTTTATATCCATTTGTGATTTCTTAATCAAAATTCAGTCATTAGACTTTATTTTTTTCAACAATTTACAAAATAATCACTAGGTTTATTTTGCTCCAGTAGTTTAAGAAAACAAAATTGTTGTGGAGTTCTTTGTCACACCAATTAGAGTTTTTAACTATAGCATTGCATAAGCACTGTAAAGAGCCAAAATTAGAAGCACTGTTATGTGACTTCCTTATTTTAATCACATAATTAAATGTTTTATAAGACGAAATGGTTTGTTGTCTTAGTCTTACAGTTGAACTCTAGTTTAAAATTGACCTAATAGGTCTTATGTCCACCAAAGTTCATATTTTTGCTAGCCAGAGAAAGTTCTATTTCAAATTAACCTAAAGTGTCTAATTCAGGTGGTAATTTTTTGTTATATCAGGTACCCTCTTGGTTAATTATAATTTTGTGCATTTTGATGCCTATAGGCTTTTTGTCCTCTTTCAGCTGTATGCCTGGGGAAAACCTAGGGAATTCCCTAGTAAACCATGACAGGGCTTTGACCTTTGACCTTTGACATGGCTTACCTTCCCTGACAGCCTCAAAGAGTATACCTATGTGTGCAGAAAACTTATGAGCAAAAATTCTCCTCCGGGAACACTTATCTATGCTGATGAAACAGATATTCTAAGAATGTCTGTCTTAAAACTACAGTTTCCATGTACTTGTATAATACTTTGTATAAAACTATGTATTTTGTATAGCCTTTGCTGGAGAGTTACCGTTTTGTTACAGTGCTTCAGAGTACGTAAAAAGATATCCAGAATAATATCTCCTATAGATTATTCTTCCTTACCTCACCTTTTGTTTTTTTCCTAACCTGTCTTCCGTGAAAAGTTCAAAAGTCAGAACAGGTCATGGTTTATTATAACCTTGGGGTGGGGGTAGGGTAGGAGTACAGCACATTTTATGCCTTTCTTTTTTCCTTTCCTTCCTCTCTATTACAAAAGTAATAGTGCTCCAGAGAGAAAAAATGGTGGATAAATTTTATTTTTATAAATTTATTTATTTTTTGTTTATTTATTTTTGGCTGCATTGGGTCTTCGTTGCTGTGCGCGGGCTTTCTCTAGTTGTGGCGAGCGGAGGCTACACTTCGTTGCGGTGTGCGGGCTTCTCATTGTGGTGGATTCTCTTGTTGCAGAGCATGGGCTCTAGGCACGCGGGCTCAGTAGTTGTGCCTCGCAGGCTCTAGAACACAAGCTCAGTACTTGAGGCACACGGACTTAGTTGCTCTGCAGCATGTAGGATCTTCCTGGACCAGGGCTCGAATCCGTGTCCCCTGTATTGGCAGGCGGATTCTTAACCAGTGTGCCACCAGGGAAGCCTGATATATTTTAACTTAAGGAAAACATGGTTATTCAAAAATTAGAGTTTTTTCCTATAATGAAAGTTGAACAGAAGCTTTAATTTAGCAGTTAGAATCCATTGATCACTCTCATCATACTTTTGATGTCTGGTGGATCTGCCAGGAAGAAACTTTGAGTACAAGTGTCACCTATACTGCTCACTGCACAACAGGCCAGTAAATCAGGAGACAAGTTCATGGGGCAAGGAATAGTGAGTGACTTTATTTAGAAAGCCAGCAGACTGAAAAGGTGGTGGACTAGTGTCCCAAAGAACCATCTTCCCCCAGTTAGAATTCAGGCTTCTTTATACTAAAAGGGGTGGGGGAGTGGTTGGTTGCTGCAAACTTCTTGGTGCCAGAATCCTTCGTTCTTCCAGCTTTCCAGGTAGGTCCAATCACAGTGTTTCTATAAACCTCCAACAAGACAAATGTTATTTTCTGTTCTGCAACTTTTTATCTCTACGTGAATGGAAAAGTGTTTTACCTTTAAAGGTCAGAGTCTTGAGAATGGGCTATCCCGTATATTTTAGGCTGTAGGCAACATTCTTAACTTGTGGCAAAACCAATAGAATACAAAGGTTAAAGTAGAAGAAGCAGATCCAGTATGGTGTCAGACTTGTTCTTCCCTATTACACAAGGAAACTTTGAGTACACCAATACTAAACTGTGCTAGAATATATATATGTGTGTGTGTGTGTGTGTATGTGTGTGTGTAAATACATATATATATTTGTTTATTTACTTGGTTGCACCACGTGGCTTGTGGGATCTTAGTTCCCCAACCAGGGATTGAACCCAGGCCCTCAGTAGTGAAAGTGTGAAGTCCTAACAGCTGGACCACCAGGGAATTCCCACTAGAATATATTTAATAGTGTCTCTTTCATCATATGTGTTTTCTTTAGGGAATATTCTCCACTGAAATAAAATATCTTCGGGGGAAAATCGTATTCTGTCAACAGTCTTTCAAAGTATTGGAAGGTATCTTCTTCTGGGACAAATTTTTTCTCTTGGTTTTTTTATTCTTTTCTTAGAATTTCTTACCTAGGATAAACTACCTTACTCTGGAATTTTTTTCTTTTCCCAAACCCCCATCAAAATACTTTCTCTTGAATGACTAATTATAAGAAAGCATATTCACTTTTACACCTGTCTCCCTTCCTGCCTTTCTATTAACTTTTGTTATGCTGGAGCTATAAATTAGTATGTCACTGTTGTGTCAAACATCACAGTAAGAATTAATATCATAAATATTTATTTAGATATTTTGTTATAGGAATAGAAAACAGTATCTACCTATTTGACATGGATAAGATATAATTTCTTGGGGACAATCAGAGTTTTGTTTTTTTTAATTTTATTAATTTTTGGCTGCGTTGGGTCTTTGTTGCTGTGCGCGGGCTTTCTCTAGTTGTGGCTAGCGGGGGCTACTCTTTGTTGTGGTGCACGGGCTTCTCATTGCGGTGGCTTCTCTTGTTGCGGAGCACGGGCTCTAGGTGCATGGGCTTCAGTAGTTGTGGCATGCGGGCTCAGTAGTTGTGGCTTGTGGGATCTAGAGCACAGGCTCAGTAGTTGTGGCGCACAGGCGTAGTTGCTCTGTGGCATGTGGGATCTTCCTGGACCAGGGCTCGAACGCTTGTCCCCTGCATTGGCAGGCGGATTCTTTTTTTTTTTTTTTTTTTTTGCGGTACGCGGGCCTCTCACTGTTGTGGCCTCTCCCGTTGTGGAGCACAGGCTCCGGACACACAGGCTCAGCGGCCATGGCTCACGGGCCCAGCCGCTCCACGGCATGTGGGATCTTCCCGGATCAGGGCATGAACCCATGTCCCCTGCATCGGCAGGTGGACTCTCAACCACTGTGCCACCAGGGAAGCCCTGGCAGGCGGATTCTTAACCACTGCACCACCAGGGAAGCCCAACAATCAGAGTTTTTAACATCAGGTCCAAGAATAGACTTCAAGGGGTCTGTGAGCCCCCTGAAATAACATTCATAACTTAGTGGTAGTATATGTGTATTTTTCTGAGGAGGGAATTCTTAGCTTTCATCAGATTTTTCAAAGGTCCATTACCCAGAAAAAGATAAGAACCACAGAATTAATTTGAGCTTGGTTATAAATCTCTAATCCTTCTCATCAGTGATAGTTTTGTAAGGATCTCTCTATATAAACTTCATTTTTTAGTAATATTTTATTTATGACAAAAATAATTTAATAGATTATCTTATAGGAAAAGGCATACTGATTCTTTTAAAAAACAAATCTTCCTCAAGTATCTAACCTATTGTTTTGTATACCTTTAGACATTTCTCAAGTATCCTGCAGGTTACTTTGTTTTTTTGTTCTTTTTTTTTTTGCGGTACGCGGGCCTCTCACGGTTGCGGCCTCTCCCGTTGCGGAGCACAGGCTCCGGACGCGCAGGCTCAGCGGCCATGGCTCACAGGACTAGCCGCTCCGTGGCATGTGGGATCTTCCCGGACCGGGGAACGAACCCGTGTCCCCTGCATCGGCAGGCGGACTGTCAACCACTGCACCACCAGGGAAACCCAAATATCACCTTTTTGACTTAGTGTTTGGTAAACATATAGGGAAAAGTTATGTAACAATTCAGATGAGTTCATTTTAAGATCTGTAGAGTTCCACCATAGAGGTTTCTACTTTGTGCCCTTGAGAACTGGCTTTGTAGGAACTCCTGTTTCTGTAGGTTATTGGCAAATATATCCAGTGACTCTCTGATGCTCTAGAATAGTTAGGGTCTTAAGGCAATGGGAGTCCTCTGAAATGGTGGATAAACACACCTTCCAAAAGAAAAAAAAAAACCCACACATTTATTGCATGAGATAATACATGTTAAAGTGACGGCCTTCCACAGTGTTAAGCACATAGAGCAGTTAGTAAATTGGTTGTTTTGTTTTTAATTTGCTAACTTTGTGATAACTTTGTATATATTTGGATTATTTTCTTTGTAAGGAGGTGAACAATATAATATATAGATTAACTGTGTAGCATTCTTTGGAGTTTTTAAAAATATTGTGTCCTTGGTTCAATGCTTTAAAAATTTTTTGAATACAAAAATATTTTATGTTTAAATATATGCAAAATGCAGAAAAGTACAAAAAAAATTAACTTGTACTCCCATCAGCCAAGAGCAAGAATTGTGAACATTTCTGTATATTTACTTTCAGTGTCTCTGGAGTGTGTGCAAACATAGTTGAGATCATATTTATGATTTGTTTTAGATTCTATTTCCCTCATTTTATTATAGATTCATAATGTACATATTTTGTGGTGTTGTAATATCTAGGGTATGAGCTAATTTACTTAATCATTCCCCTATTATTGAACATTTAGATTGTATCCAACTTTTCACTCATTGCCACAATGACCTTGGACAAACTATCTGGCTGCTTAGTTTTCCCATTTGTAAATGGGGGAAACAATACTTCTTCGTAGGAATTGAAAGGATTAACTGAGGTAATGTGTACAAACTATACAGAACCAGTACCTGGAACAGAATAAACTTTTAAAATAATGCATTGCTGTTCATGTTTGTGCATAGAGAATCCTCCCCCTCTCCCTTTTTTCTTTTTTTACTTGCTATTCAGAATATTTCTTTAGCATAAACCTTCAGACAGAAACCTAGTAGATCTTAATTATTTTAATAGTCTTACTACATATTATGAAATTGTTTTCTGATAAATTGTGCCAATTTATATTTAAATTGAACAGCATGTGACAAGGCATATCTTAGTAGAAGATTAGTAAGGAATAAAGTTAGATGGATTGTTGAGAGATTGTATTAAGATTTAGGAGTTAAGACTTGAACTGGATTAAGGGCAATGTGAGTTGAAGAGGCAACTTCAGTAGACCTCTAGCTACTTCTTATACTTTTTCCCATCCAACCAAGCTGTCACACTCATTTTCCTCTAAAAACTCCTTGTCTTTTATCTGTACTGAAGTCTCTATCCTATCCCAGCTCTCCTTATTTTCCATCTCTCTAATTTTTCCTTCTTAATCTTCTTCTCAATCTTTTCTGCTCTGTCTTTTCCTGTCCGGAGGCCTGCCCAGCTAAACAATAGAGCAGAGCAGAGCAGGGTCTGTTTTCTGCTGACAGGCTCACTCAAGAAAGAAAGGTGGCTGAGACAGTTAAGATTCAGGTATTCCCAAATTTACCAAACAGATAAATCAGTCTACCTCCCCAGAGGTGGGTAAAGGAGTACATCAGGAATGAGGGAGGTTTCTTCATAACCTCAATATTTATGGTAACCTTGCCACATTCTTAGTGATTATATATATTAGCATTTATTCAAATGCCTTTTTAAAAGTTTTTTCTGAGTATAAAAATAATGCAACTTACAACTCAATAAATAATAACCCAATTAAAAATTGGGCAAAGGATCTGAATAGACATTTCTCCAAAGAGACAAATGGCCAATAAATACATGCCCCTACCCCCATCTTCCCCCAACATATGCTGCACTGAGCCTGGTGGTATATATTTAGTAGGCTCTCCGTAAATGTTAATAAAGGGTGTTACCTTTGCCTTCTGGGAGCCATGGAAACTTGGCCTTCAAAATTCAGGCACCGGCCAGAGTGCAAACATTTGGAAGTCTTGTTCTAACCTGAAACAAGTAAAGTAACAGTTTACGTTAAAAACTTTAAAATATTGGTTTTTGGTTCTTGGGTTTTTTTGGCAGCTTGTAGGATTTTAGTTCCCCAACCAGGGATTGAACCCGGGCCTTTGGCAATGGGAGCATGGAGTCCTAACCCCTGGACTGCCAGGGAATTCCCTTGATTTTGGTTCTTACCTTTTTAGAAACTATCCAGCCCTCTGTTTTTGATGGGTCATTGCCAAGTTATAGCTTTTTTTGAAGATTGCTAAGGTGGACATCTTCCTTTTAGTAAAGAAAAGAGCATGTACTAAAATGATTCAGGTGCAAATGTTTTTGTGGTTAAAACATCTTCAGAATTGACAATTCTTATGAAATAAAGATTTAAGCAGTACCAACAAATCCTGTTGTACTATTATTATGACTTTGCTGTTCATCCCTCTCCCTTTATAGCCTCTTCCCTCTCCTACTTTTACCTCCTTATTCAAATTCTCTTTCTAGACCTTCTGACCATTCTCTGGGTCTGTTTTTTGTTTGTTTGTTTTGGGTTTTTTTAGTAAATTTTATTCATTTATTTATTTTTGGCTGCATTGGGTCTGTGCGTGGGCTTTCTCTAGTTGCAGCGAGCGGGGGCTACTCATTGTTGCAGTGCGCGGGCTTCTCATTGCGGTGGCTTCTCTTGTTACAGACAGAGCATGGGCTCTAGGCGAGCACGCTTCAGTAACTGGGTCACGTGGGCTCAGTAGTTGTGGCTCTCAGGCTCTAGAGTGCAGGCTCAGTAGTTGTGGCGCACAGGCTTAGTTGCTCCATGGCATGTGGCATCTTCCTGGACCAGGGCTCGAACCCATGTCCCCTGCATTGGCAGGCTTATTCTTAACCACTGCACCACCAGGGAAGTCCCTGGGTCTGTTTTTGAACTAACTTTGGGCCAAGCTTACTCTGAAACTCAGTAGTCTGGGTGATATCCTGTAATCCATCCACTATTTTATACCCATCATCCAAATTTTTAAAGTATATCTCCACTTTCACTTGGACCTCTGAGGTTACTCTCTTATTATTTTAGTCTTTTACTTTGAAAATTTCAGGAGAGTCCTATTAGTAAAATAATATATTTTCTTAATTTCAGTAAGAGTGGTCATAATTCTTATTGGAACCAGTTTTATTACATTTATTTCATAGATTGCATTTTTGTCTTGTAAATGGGCCTGGAAATATCTTTTATGTTTTTCTATAGTAGAGAAATCCAGTCTAGAATATGAGAAGGTGAAGCTTTCAGGTAAAATTGTAGTTGAAAAAAAAAAAGGAAAGTCTAGGTTAAAATAAATTTGACCTTGGTCTAGTTCCATTTGTCTCATCTCTATTTTTGAAAGTAACATAAAACAGTTCTTCTGTATGTTCTTTGCATATTTAAATCTTATCCTTTAATTTGCATAGCTTGAGCAGTAAGGATTTATAATTACAGCTTCAAAATTTTCTGGATCAGAAAGTAGAGTGGGCGCATTTAATTTAATCTTTGCTTTTTGTACTAATTCATGGTTCTTTTTTCGAATTTGCTGACTTGCCGTTATATTTAATCTTTCAATGACAAAAGTACTCTCTGTTTTGGTGTTTCCCCTCTATTTCTGTTTCCTACCAGATAATATTTGTGGGGTTTTTGTTGTTAAATATATTTTAAACATTATCTTAAGTGATGTAATCATTTTTTCTAAATCTATTTCCTTAGGTAAGAGGTAGTGAAAAAGAGACGTTAGTGTTTTAGTTCAATTGAACAAGCATTATTTAGCGCCAGTTATGTGCCTAGGACCGTGCTGTGGTAAGGGCTGCAAAAGAAGTAACACATACATTCTCTTGCTTCAAGCACTTGAATTCTACTTGGGAAATAATATACATGTATGGAATAGCTTGTGAAAAAGCCTAAAGCAATAAATAAGCAAACTTGAAACAGTATCCACTAGATACTTTAAAAAATACAGTGCTTATTTCATTAAAAAAAAAAAGTCTTTGTGAATGTTTTAGCATAGATTCTGTGTAAGCTATTGTCTCCATCTATGATTGGACTTTTCTAAGGTCAAATAATAAATTTGTATTAAATGCATTGTAAATTGTATTGTTACAGTTTCCTTTCCTCCTCCTCCTCCTCCTCCTAATTTGTCCAAACTCTTAATCTTCAACACCTAGCTCAAATTCTACCTTGTATATGGCCGTCAGAGGCAGCATGGACTCTGGAGCCAGTCAACCTAGGTTTGAGTCCCAGTTTCGACAGCTGTTTCACGTGATGAGTGCTTAACCTGTCAGTGCCTCAGTTTGCTTACCCATAAAATGGAGATGCTAATAATATCAAAGCTACCTAAGAGGATTATTGTGAGGCTAAATGAGTCAATGTGTACAGGACACAGAGTAAGCACCATGTAAATATTTGCTTTTATTCTCATACTTTGTTTTTAATGGTTATTCCTAACAAAAAGTGTAATCATTCTATGAAGACGTCTATTTGAACCTAAAGACTTTTTGGAATTTTATGTATATATATATTTTTTAATGAACTTATTTTTATTTATTTTTTGGCTGCGTTGGGTCTTTATTGCTGTGCACGGGCTTTCTCTAGTTGCGGTGAGTGGGGGCTCCTCTTTATTGAGGTGCGTGGGCTCTAGGCATGCAGGCTTCAGTAGTTGCAGCACACAGGCTCAGTAGTTGTGGCATGTGGGCTCAGTAGTTGCAATGCCTGGGCTCTAGGGCATGCAGGCTTCAGTAGTTGTGGCTCGTGGGCTCTAGAGTGCAGGCCCAGTAGTTGTGGCACACAGGCTTAGTTGCTCCACGGCATGTGGGATCTTCCCGGACCAGGGATCGAACCCATGTCCCCTGCATTGGCAGGAGGATTCTTAACCACTGTCCCACCAGAGAAGTCCCAGGAATTTTATATATTTTTAAATTCTGCTCTGTAACATCTGTTTTAACATACAAATAGTTAAATAGTTCCCAGCTCAATTTTTGGAGTGAATTCATGTTACCAGAAAATGTTCATTTATCATCCTGTGACTTTGCAGATCCCTGGTCAGCTTTTGCTCTTCCTTTTTTTCTCTCTTTACTTTTTCTGTTAAATATTTATTCATTATACCTGGCTGTCTAGGTTATACATGTGTGCTCTCCACTAGCTTATAAATTCTTCTCAAGGAGGCATTCTGTTTTGATAATGATGACAAATGACAAATGTAACAATTATTGAACACTTAATGTGCATCTTGCTATCACTAGAAAATTCATGATTTCATGATTAGTCAATAAAACAAACATTTTAATATTGTGATTCAAGCATAAAACATGGCTAGAAGTGCCATCCAACATTATTTCTACTCAGTAGTTTGGGTGGTATCCTATAATCCATCCACTATTTTATACCCATAGTTTCTACTCTTAAAAATCTGCCAAATACTTAATTGTTCTCAGGGTTTCCAATAACAGACTTATATACCGAAGGAGAATGTTCATTCAGCAGACAGTCCTTGAGTGACTACTTTACATCTAGCACTAGCGTAGGAACTAGGAAGAAGTTTTTAAAAGTGGCAGTGTATGGTAATTAACAATGCATTCTCAGGCTCACATAGATCTAGGTCAAATCTCAATTCTGCTTCTTACTTGCTGCATAAGCTTTGAGCAAGTTGCTTGTCTTGCTTTCTGTTTCCTCATCTGTAAGGTGGGAAAAATAGAAGGGTTTCCATGAGAACAAAATGAAGTAAGATATGTAAAGTGTTAACATAGTACCTGGCATTCATTAAATGTTCGATAAATAATCACATATAATCAACAATTGTTTTAGGAGAACGGGATGGGGTTAGTTATCCAGTGGGCTTGAATTTTAACCACTACATTGGGACAGAAAAGGAGGCCTTAAGACTGAACCAAGGAACCTGAACAGGGCATTGGTATTGAGAGCTGCACATAGAGCCAGTACCCTGAAGATCTCAGTTCTCCAGTGATGGATTTGGGGGAGAGGGGGTGTCTGCCTAGGAGCAAAGAGATAACGAGTTTTTCTGTCTCTGCCTTGATATTCTGTTGAAGAGAGAGACTTCTCTCTGTTTATATTTGTGTTTGTAACCATGAGTCTGTTAACCCTGAGGTTTGGGGTTCATATTAATGCTTTCCTCAGTTGAGAATTAATATAAAAACTGGCCCTAGTTGGTAACATAACCAGGGATACCTGGCAGAAGCAAAAGCACTCTGGAAGAAGCGATCCTTAAATCAGCCTGTGCAAGATCCCCACAGATAAAAAAAGCCCTTCACTGCAGAGGAGCTCATTATCCAAAATTACAAAATAATCCACCGTGATCCGGAGTCGACAGAAAGAAACAATAGATTTAGACTGCTAAGAATGAGCATTTTCTTTATCCTTATAATATAATTATATACTTATAATATTTATCTTTAATAAAATAAATATTAAAGTGGGATAAAAATGGAAAAGGAAAAAGGTACTATTAAAAATTAAAGCTATTTTAAATAGTACTATATGACTTCTAAAAATAAAAATCACAGAAATAAACTGAGCAGACAAATTAAGCAACAAACTGTATACAGTTGAAGAAATAAGTAGTTATTGGATGATATCTGTGAAGTTTGATTTGGAACTCAAGCCCCCAATCTCAATACAAAAATATAAAGAGAAGTTATAAAAGAGAAATTAAGTGACGTAGGTCAGATAGTAAGGAAAACTAAAGTACATCTAATAGGAGTTATAGAAGGAAAGAGGAACATGAGTGGGGGAGAGAAAATATGTAAAGATAAACTGATTGTTTACCAGAATTGATGAAACATGAATACTTAGATTTGTAAATCACACAGAGTCCTAAGCAGAACAAATTAAATTTCTACTTAGAATACATGGCAAGAAATATTTCTGATGAGACAGTTGACTTTTTTTTAACTGGAGCATAGGATTTCATGACTGTCTTGACTGATGTCCAGGGACTGTTTACAAGAGTGTTCTTAATTTGACTTATGGATGGCCTTAGAAGTTTCCCATAAATTAGATTTCATTTCATTCTTACAAGAAAGAAAATAAGTCACATAGAGTTGAACTAATTTGACTAAAATTACACAGGTGGTAAGTATAGGAGCCCGTTTTTGAGCTGAGGAGGGAATGACTCCAGGATCAGAGCTTCCCTTTGTCCTGTCTCTGGCCTTCATTCATGTTTTGAAATGGAATGTCTCATACTTAGGAATGATGGGGAATTATATTCTTTTTTAAAAATTTTATTTATTTATTTTTAAATTTTTGGCTGTGTTGGGTCTTTGTTGCTGCGCGCGGGCTTTCTCTAGTTGCGGTGCACGGGCTTGTTGCCAAGCAACAATTGGCTTCTCTTGTTGCGGAGCATGAGCTCTAGGTGCACAGACTTCAGTAGTTGTGGCACGCAGGCTCAGTAGTTGTGGCTCACGGGCTTCAGAGCTCAGGCTCAGTAGTTGTGGCACATGGGCTTAGTTGCCCCGCGCATGTGGGATCTTCCTGGACCAGGGCTCAAACCCATGTCCTCTGCATTGGCAGGTGGATTCTTAACCACTGTGCCACCAGGGAAGTCCTGGGAATTGTATTCTTGAAAATAGTTATAAACTAGTGAATTTCTAAATTTTTTTATTATGATGTAACATTATTAGTTGCCTGTTTTATTGATGCTTTCCTTATATTTTAAAGAAATAACCTGCCATCTTTTGAGGACTGTTTGTGGATTTCATTCTTGATGTGTAAGTATGAAGGCTTTGTAGCATTTAGAAGCATATTCAGTCAGAAAAGAAATGAATGCATAAAAATACTGAAATTTTCTTGTTTTTGAGTAAACTAAAAATAACACCTAAACATGTTACCATAATCAGCTGGACATTATTTTGCCATTTACAAGCATAATTTTTTACTTACATTAGTTTAAAGGTCAGAGAAAAAGGTAAGAACAGTTGTAAAGTTTTTCTCTGATTTCAAAGGCTAATTCATTGGAGCCCAAAGTACAATTTCTAGATATATTTATTTATCTTTCTAAATGGATTCTATTAACTTTTTATAATACTTTGCATATAGTAGACCTTCAAATACTTGATTGACTCCATGACAAAAGGAGCTTTTTTGATTAGTCACTTTATAAGTATTCCTAATTGAAGTTTTATTTTCTAAAGATTGAACATATTTTATATGGATTTAATTTTGAGAATGTTGGTGTCCTTCTGTAGGTTTCTTTATAGCATAAAACAGTTAGTTCATAAAACATCCACTTACATTATGATGCTTTCTTGAGTAATCTGCCCTCAGGTGGTATTTCTATCCAGTTTTTTCTTTGTAACTATGCTTTTCTTCCTCAACCAATCCCATCCAGGGATACAATAACAGCTACATAGCTATAGCCAAATAAGTCTAATTTTATTTTATTTTTATTTTATTTTTTTTCTCCTTTGCGGTATGCGGGCCTCTCACCGCTGTGGCCTCCCCCGTTGCGGAGCACAGGCTCCGGACGCGCAGGCTCCGGACGCGCAGGCTCAGCGGCCATGGCTCACGGGCCCAGCCGCTCCGCGGCACATGGGATCCTCCCAGACCGGGGCACGAACCCGCATCCCCTGCATCGGCAGGCGGACTCTCAACCACTTGCGCCACCAGGGAGGCCCTTAATAAGTCTAATTTTAAAGAATTTTAATCTTCCTACAACACCTTTACAAATAAATTCCTCTCAGAAAATTCTGTTTCCAGAAAAAGATTTCAGAAAAAATATTAACACAGTATAACAACTCACACTGTGTAAACTCTTCCTTGAATTATTTTCATATTAAAAAATCTTCACTGGGTCTGGTAGAAATCTGGCAAAGAAAATTAAGCTTTACACAAGTGTTGTGGAGTTTGGTGGGGAATGTATCATTAGAAAAAAAGGCACAAAGGGAGACACATAAAATGTATAAGGAAAATTGGCAGTATGATGGGGGATATTTTCTGTCTTCTGATTCTGTAGTTTGATGCTGCCTTTCTCACTGTCAAAAAGTTTGCAGCTGTAATAGAATACATTTAAACAACCAAGTAATTTTCAAAGACTCAGAATATATTTCCTGAAAGATTGTGATAGGTGCAGATATAATATGCAGGTACTGACAACATTTATGCAGTGTGGTTTTTACCATTTCCATGGATCAGATTGGTTGAGGAAGAAAAGCATACATTTGTGTTCTACCACTCTGTGTATAAATATTTATATGTATGTGCATATGTGTGTGTTACATATATATGTAACACATATATATACACATACACATACACTGACTTGCTGAACCATTTCAGAGTACATTGCGGACATACCTTTTACTTCTAAATATATCAGGTGAATATGCTAAGAACAGGATATTCTCTTACATAACCACAGCGCAGTTATCAAAATCAAGGAATTTAATATTGATATAATAGTGTTACCTATTCTGTAGTTCATATTCGAATTTTGACAGTTGTCCTAAGAATACCCTTTATAGTTATCTTTTTTATCCCAGTCCAAGGTCCAACACAAGATCATATACTGCATTTAGTTGTCATGTTTTCTTAGCCTTCTTTAATTTGGAACATTCCTGTCTTTTTTCTTTATTGATGTGATATTTTTGAAGATAGGGCAGTTATTTTGAAGAATGTCCCCCAATGATTAGATTTAGGTTATGCTTCTTTGGCATTAAACACCAAAGAAAGTGTAATCATGCCCTTCTTATTGAATCACATCAGGAGGCACATGTCAGTTTGTCCCATTTTTGATGATCTTAACTTTAATCACTTGCTTAAGGTGGAGCCTCTCAGATTAAACTTGACCCCATTAGTTTTGACATCCCTTAATGATTCTTGCTTGAATTCGTTAATTCTATGATGGTTGCAAAGTGGTGATTTTTTTCCATAGTGATTATACTTTCTATGTTTATTAGGTGGTATTCTACTGAAGAAAGATTTTTCTCTTCTCACCTATTTATTTATTAATTTATGAGACAATGAACTGATGGCTTCTTTATAAAGTTTTTTATTTTAATTTGTATTTTTATTTTTTTCTGTGTTGGGTCTTCATTGCTGCGTGCGGGCTTTTCTCTGGTTGCGGCGAGCAGGGGCTACCCTTCGTTGCGACGCGTGGGCTTCTCATTGTGGTGGCTTCTCTTGTTGTGGAGCATGGGCTCTAGGCACGCAGGCTTCAGTAGTTGTGGCATACAGGCTCAGTAGTTGTGGCACACAGGCTTAGTTGCTCTGCGGCATGTGGGATCTTCCCGGACCAGGGCTCGAATCCACGTCTCCTGCATTGGCAGGCGAATTCTTAACCACTGCGCCACCAGGGAAGCCTGAACTGATGGATTCTTATTTAATCAGCAGGTTATGATCTATTTATCTTGATGCTCAAATTGTTCTCTATTTTTTCATTGGGAGCCCCGTCAGGCTATTTCCTTTTTTGTCTTTTTGACATTTCCCCATCTTTATGGCTTTCACTTTCTGGCACCACAAAGTATTCCAGATTCATCTTGTGCTTCACTTTCCCCCAAGTCTTGGAATCAGCCATTTCTCAAAGGATCAATGGTTCCTTTCAGTGAATGATGGTCTTTCAAAAACAAGGTCTCAGTTGAAATTATTGAAGGCCACACATAAAGATAGCTTTTGAATAATTACTGTTACTGACATATACTTAAATTTTTTGGTATCTTAATAGTTGATGATCTTTCGAAGCAAATTGAAACTTATAAAATATAAAATCTATCCACTGAACTTGTCAAGTGAGTAATGTGCACAGATGGTATAAGGACATAGTTGAAAATTATTTCTAACTTTTTGTTCTATCCTTAGATATAAATCGAGGCTATCCTTAAATACAAATCAGAGCCAAAAAAGGCAAGGTAATTCTGTGACTTACCAGTAGTAATAATTAAGGAATTTCTTTACCACTTTGCTTAATTTATAAGGTAAAGAATTTTTAAGTTAACTAGAACATACCACCCTCTTAAACACTATCTCTGCGCAATTTCTCCTATTTGAAAGATGTAGGGTACGGATTTAAAACATGAGTTTTAAAACCTGGGTTTGAATCCTGACTTAGTCTCTTGCTAGCTGTGACCTTGATCAAATTACTTAAACTTCTTTGCCTCTTTTTCTGCATCTGAAAAATGGGAATATTTTTATGCTCTTCACAGAGGAGTTCTGAGCATTAAATGAGCTAATATAAGGTACAGTGCTTAGCATATAAAAGGCAGTGTTAAGTGGCAAGCAACTAAAGGTACTAAGTGAGAGATTTTTGTAGGACACTCTTTTCTTTCCTTTTTGTTGAATGCTTTCCTTTTGTTTTGTTTTTTTTTTTTTTTTTTGCGGTATGCGGGCCTCTCACTGTTGTGGCCTCCCCCGTTGCGGAGCACAGGCTCCGGACGCGCAGGCTCTGGACGCGCAGGCTCAGCGGCCATGGCTCACGGGCCCAGCCGCTCCGCGGCACATGGGATCCTCCCAGACCGGGGCACGAACCCGTATCCCCTGCATCGGCAGGCGGACTCTCAACCACTTGCGCCACCAGGGAGGCCCTCCTTTTGTTTTCATATCAAAGTATCTTTCTACTTCATAGTTCATAATACATATATAAATTTATACCCCTTAGAGGTTAGTTGTAGATCTCAACTAACCTGTCAGTTATAAATACCATTTCATACAAGACTGGGGATTTGGGTCTTAGGTGTAAATTACAGTTTAACCTCTTATGTGTTTTTCTCTAACCTTTTGGAAGTTAGAAAATTCTAAACTTACCAACTAATAGAATAATAAAGATTATGATGAGAAAAAACATAATAGCGAAATAGGATAGAGAAAAGGATAATAGAAATAATCAAGAATCATGATGATTTTGTCTTGTTAGAAACTTATTTTTAAACGAGGCAGTATGAGTAACATGAATAGATCCAGTTTAGATTTTGTTGGGGCGGATCATGGAACAAATTATAAATACTATTTTTGTATTTTGGTAGAACTGTAAAATACCTGTCAGGAGAAAGAGGAGAGAAAAAAGGATATAAAGTGCGAAGGGGCCTTCAGGCAGAAGTACTGGGAGGACTAAATTAAAAGCAGCAATGCAAGAAAACTGACTTTACTAGGATTTTCCACGGAAAGCCCTTGTAAAAATAGCATTTCACCTCTTAGCAATTCCTTCAGTTTTCAAGAACTGTTTTTCTCTTGCAGTCCCAAGAGGATATTGTATTTTACGGCTTTACATTTCTCAGAACCTTTCACAAGATGATATTAATAAATTTGGCCTTTGGTTCTGTTAGATAATAAACTGTTCTTTAATAAACATTTGAAGAAACATTATCTTTACTTAGTTATTAGCTGATTCCCTTTAAAACTTTATGCAGCCCACTTTATGTTATTTTCCTTCACTTGTGTGAACCAGATAATTTAGGGAGAAAGGAGAAATGTTTTGCAGGCAAAAAGCTATGAGATATCTGTTAATATCATAGGCAAAAGTATATTTACCTATGATTAAGTATTACTCCAAAGAGGAACACACCAAGACACATTGTAACCAAAATGACAAAAATTAAAGATAAAGAGAGAATACTAAAAGCAGCAAGGGAAAAGCAACAAGTAACATACAAGGGAACTCCCATAAGGCTATCACCTGAGTTTTCAGTAGAAACTGCAGGCCAGTGGGAGTGGGATGATATATTTAAAGTGATGAAAGGGAAAAACCTACAACCAAGAATATTCTACCCAATAAGGCTCTCATTCTGATTGGATGGAGAAATCAAAAGCTTTACAGACAAGCAAAAGCTAAAAGAATTCATCACCACCAAACCAGCTTTATAAGAAATGTTAAAGGAACTTCTCTAGGCAAAAAAAGAAAAGGCCACAACTAGAAACAAGAAAGTTACAGAATGAAAAAGGTCATCAGTAAAGGCAAACATACAGTAAAGGTAGGAAATCATCAACACACAAAGCTAGTAGGGAGGTTAAAAGACAAAAATAGTAAAATCATCTGTATCCATAATAAGCAGTTAAGGGGTACACAAAACAATTAGATGTAAAATACAATATCAAAAACATTAATTGTGAATGGAGGAGAGTACAAATGCAGGGTATTCAAAATGCATTTGAAATCAAGAGATCAGCAACTTAAAACAATCACGTATGTATATAGACTGCTATACAAAAACCTCATGGTAACTGCAAATGAAAGATCTATAATAGATACACATACAGAAAAGAAAAAGGAATCCAAACATAACACTGCAGGTAATCATTACATCACAAGAGAAGAGAACAAAAGAAGAAAGGGGAAAAAATAACCTATGAAAACAAATCCAAACAATTAACAGAATGGCAATAAGAACATACATATTGATAATTACCTTAAATGTAAAAAGACTAAATGCTTGAAACAAAAGACACAGACTGGCCAAATAAATACAAAAACAAGGCCCATATATATGCTGCCTACAAGAGACTCATTTAGATCTAGAGACACATACAGACTGAAAGTGAGGGGATGGTAAAAGATATTCCACACGAATGGAAGTCAAAAGAAAGCCAGAGTAGCAATACCTAATATCAGACAATATAGACTTTAAAAGAAAGTTACAAGAGACAAGGAAGGACACTATATAATGATCAAGGGATCACTCCAAGAAGATGTAACAACTGTAAATATATATGCACCCAATGTAGGAGCACCTCAATATATAAGTCAAATAATAACAGACGTAAGAGAAGAAATCAACAGTAACAAAATAATAGGGGACTTTAACACCCCCACTTACATGAATGGACAGATCATCCAGACAGAAAATCAATAAGGAAACACAGGCCTTAAATAACACATTAAAACAAATGGACTTGATTGATATTTCTAGAGCATTACGCCCAAAAGAACAGAATAAACATTCCTTTCACAAACGCATGAAACATTCTCCAGGATAGATCACATGCTGGGCCACAGAACAAGCCTTGGTAAATTTAAGAAAATTGAAATCATATCAAGCCTCTTTTCCAACTACAACACTATGAGACTAGAAATCAACTATGAGAAAAAAACTGCAAAAAACACAAACGCATGGAGGCTAAACAATATGCTACTAAACAACCAATGGATCACTGAAGAAATCCAAGAGGAAATAAAAAAAATACCTGGAGACAAATGAAAATGAAAGCATGATGATCCAAAACCCATTAGACACAGACAAAGCACTTCTAGGAGGGAAGTTTATAGTGATACAAGCTTACCTCTGGAAACAAGAAAAATCTCAAATAACCTAACCATACACCTAAAGGAACTAAACAGAGAAGAACAAAACCCAAGGTTAAACGTAGAAGGAAAGAAGTCATAAAGATCAGAAAAGAAATAAATGAAAGAGAGTAAAAACACAATAGAAAAGATCAGTGAAACTAAAAGCTGGTTCTTTGAAAGATAAACAATACAACATCCCAAGACTGAACCAGGAAGAAGTAGAAAATATGAATGGACCGATTACCAGTATGGAAATTGACTCAGTAATTTTAAAACTCCCAGCAAACAAAAGTCCAGGTGAACTCCTTCACAGGAGAACGCTACCAAACATTTAGAGAAGAGTTAGTGCCTATCCTTCTGAAACTTCCAAAAATTTGCAGAGGAACACTTCTGAACTCATTTTATGAGGGCTGTATCACCCTGATATCAAAACCAGACAAAGATATCACAAAAAAAGAAAATCACAGGCCAATATCACTGATGAACATAGATGCAAAAATCCTCAACAAAATACTAGCAAACTGAATCCAACAATACATTAAAAGGATCATACACCATGATCAAGTGGGATTTATCCCAGGGATGCAAGGATATTTCAGTATCCACAAATCAATGTGATACATCACATTAACAAATTAAAGAATAAAAGCCATTTGGTCATCTTAGTAGATACAAAAGAAACTTTTGATGAAATTCAACATCCATTTATAATAAAAACTCTCCAGAAGGTGGGTACAGAGGGAACATACCTCAACATAATAAAGAACATGTATGACAAACCCACAGCTAACATCATACTCAATGATGAAAAGCTGAAAGCTTTCCCTCTAAGACCAGGAAAAAGACAATGATGCCCACTCTTGCCACTTTTATTCAATATAGTTTTGGAAGTCTGAGCCACAGTAATCAGAGGAGAAAAAGAAATAAAAAGAATCCAAATTGGAAAGGAAGAAGTAAAACTATCACTGTTTGCAGATGACATGATACAGTACATAGAAAATCTTAAAGATGCTACCAGAAAAGTACTAGAGCTCATCAATGAATTTGGTAAAGTTTCAGGATACAAAGTTAATATACAAAAGTTGGTTGTGTTTCTGTACACTAACAATGAAATATCAGAAAGAGAAAGTTAAAAAAAATCTGGTTTAAAATCACATCCACCCCCCACCCCAAATACCCAGGTATAACTTTAACCAAGGAGGTGAAACCTATATACTGAGAACTATAAAACATTGATGAAGGAAATTGAAGATGATTCAAAGAAAGGGAAAGATAACACATCCCCATGGATTGGAAGAATTAATTTTGTTAAAATAGCCATACTACCCAAAGCAATCTACAGATGTAATGTGATCCCTATCAGAATACTCATGATATTTTTCACAGAACTAGAATAATACTAAAATTCATATGGCATCACAAAAGGCCCCGCAGAGTTGCCAAAGCAATCCTTAGGGGAAAGAATAAAGCTGGGGGCATAACCCTACCAGACTTCAGACAAAGCTATAGTGAAGTGTGGTACTGGCACAAACACAGACATACAGATCAGTGCAACAG
Source organism: Mesoplodon densirostris (assembly GCF_025265405.1). Taxonomy (NCBI): domain Eukaryota; kingdom Metazoa; phylum Chordata; class Mammalia; order Artiodactyla; family Ziphiidae; genus Mesoplodon; species Mesoplodon densirostris. The sequence goes on along the minus strand of NC_082662.1, from coordinate 125,034,394 downwards.
AACAGAGAGCCCAGAAATAAACACACACACCTATGGTCAGTTAATCTACGACAAAGAGAGAAAAGACAATGGAGAAAAGGCGGTCTCTTCAGCAAGTGGTGTTGGGAAAGCTGAATGGCTACACGTATACCAATGAAATTAAAACACTCCCTCACAGCATATGCAAAAATAATCTCAAAATGGTTGAAAGACCTAAATATAAAACATGACACCATAAAACTCCTCGAAGAAAACATAGGCCAAACATTCTCGGATGTAAATTGTAGCAGTATTTTCTTAGACCAGTCTCCTAAGGCAAAAGAAATAAAAGCAAAAGCAAACAAATGTGACCTAATCAAACTTAAAAGCTTTTGCACAGCGAAGGACACCATCAACAAAATGAAAAGATAACCTACAGACGGGGAAAAAATATTTGTAAACAAGTGACCAAAAAGGGGTTAATATCCAAACAAACACCTTATACAACTCAATGTCAAAAAAAAATCCAATCAAAAAATGGGCAGAAAACTTAAATAAACATTTCTTTAAAGAACACATACAGATGGCCAACAGGTACATGAAAAGATGCTCAACATCACTAGTTATTAGAGAAATGAAAATTGAAACTACAAGATATCACCTCACACCAGTCAGAGTGGCCATCACCAAAAAGTCTGCAAATAATAAATGCTGGAATGGGTGTGGAGAAAATATACTGTTGGTGGGAATGTAAATTGGTACAGCCACTATGGAGAATAGTATGGAGGTTCCTTACAAAACTAAAAATAGCATTACCATATGATCCAGCAATCCCACTCCAGGACATACATACGGAAAAGACAAAAACTAATTCAAAAAGATATATGCACCCCATTGTTCATAGTAGCACTATTTATAATAGCCAAGACATGGAAGCAATCTAAATGTCCATCAACAGATGAATGGAATGGATAAAGAGAGGTGGTATATATATATATATATATATACACACACATATATATATATATACACACACACACATACACACACATATACATACACACAATGGAAGTTTACTCAGCCATAACAAAGAATGAAATTAGGCCACTTGCAGCAACATGGATGGACCTAGAGATTATTATACTAAGTGAAGTAAATCAGACAGAATGACAAAGATCATATGATATCTCTTACATTTGGAACCTAAAAATGATACAGATGAACTTATTTACAAAACAGTCTCAGACACATTCCAAATTTATGGTTACCAAAGGGGAAAGGGGGGGAGGGATAAATTAGAAATTTGGGATTAACAGATATGCATTACTGTATATAAAAAGATAAACAAGGACCTACTGTATAGCACAGGGGAAACTATAGTCAATATTTTGTAATAAGCTATAATGGAAAAGAATCTTGAAAAGAATATATATATATTTATATACATACTAGATCACTTTGCTGTACAGCTGATACATTGCAAATCAACTATAGTTCAAGTAAAAAAAGTATTTTTCAGTGACTGTTGTTTTTCATAATATTAATGGTATGCAATATAGTTTAATACCTTTTGAATTTATAGACATATTTTTGGTTAAAGTTTAAAAGATAATTGTAAACTTTTATATCAGTCAGATATGCAGTTGTTAATCTTATAAGTACTCCATTACTGACAACTTGAGGAAAGAGGGACCTATATCTGGAGGTGATGGATAGGCAGCTATGACAGGGAAGAAGGTGCCCGGTAAAATAGAACAATCCCTCCTCCTGTGTTCTCTCTTTCAATACACTGCTGTTTCCCATATCTCTGGAATCAAAGTCTGAGAGGTATCCTGGATTCCTTACTGTCTCTTACCTTCCACATCTAGTCAGTCCAAACTGTTAGTTCTATCTCCGTAACCTGTCTTGTTCATATTTCCACCACTGTCATTCTAAGTGTGGATCAAACTGCTTATCTCTTTCCTCATCTCTAACCCAGTTTCTCCTCTGATCCATCATGTGTATCACCATCAGATTAGTCTGTACAAAGCACAATTCTGATACCTTCTTATTCAGAATCCTTTTCTGACTTGTTAATCCCATCCATACAAAGTCTCAATCAGTAGTGCTCCGATTATGGTCCTTGGTCTGGTGACAGTCCACCAGATAGTTACCTCTCTGCATGAAATCCTTACAGGAATTGAGAGTGTTCAGAAACTTCCCTGATATTTCAACAGAGTAAATTTCATCTGAATATAATAATTTTTAAATTGGGTTTGTGTTTTATGTCTTTCCCCTCTCCTTTTTTCTAGTAAATGATTCATGGCCTACTTGGAGGAAAAAAGTTGGTCTTTCACAGCTGGTAGTATGAGAAACACTGGTTTAAATTCCTTTGTCATCACAATATAGCCTCGCCTTAATTTATCAGTCTCACCATTCACTGCTTTCCTAGAGTACGCCTATTCCAAAGTACAGTGTTTAGTGTTCTTAGAACACACCCTGTGTTTGCTCACCTTTTAATTTTGCTCATGCTTGTTTCTTCTCTTGAGGTTGTCTCTCCATGTACTTAGGATAAGGTGCAAGTAGAGTGGAAGGACCACAGAACTTGGGAGCTGGATTACAGGTTATTCATGTCATGTCCTCTCCCTGCTATATCACCCTTCTAGGCTGATGGTATGGACTAGAGTTGAGGATGAGGAAGGCAGCTCAACAAACTGAAGGTGCCTGGAGCCAACATTCGCCCTAGTGGAGAAATGCAGGGACAAGTACACCTGACCAGTGCTGTTGTCCGCCAGTTAGTGTGCCTGACAGCTGTGCATTCCATCTGTTTCTTGGGCAAAAAACATGTAGGTCTTGGAATGGGTGTCACCATTGGATGGCTGATTTACAGTCCACCAACAATGTACAAGGGGTCCCTTTTCTCCACATCCTCACCAGCATTTGTTATTTCTTTTCTCTTTTTTTTGAATTTTATTTTATTTATATTTTTATAAGCAGGTTCTTACTAGTTACCTATTTTATACACATCAGTGTATACATGTCAGTCCCAATCTCCCATTTCATTCCCCCACCCCCACCCCCACTTTCCCCGCTTGGTGTCCATACCTTTGTTCTCTACATCTGTGTCTCTATTTCTGCCCTGCAAACTGGTTCATCTGTACCATGTTTCTAGGTTCCACGTATATGCGTTAATATACGATATTTGTTTTTCTCTTTCTGACTTACTTCACTCTGTATGACAGTCTCTAGATCCATCCATGTCTCTGCAAATGACCCAATTTCTTTCCTTTGTATGGCTGAGTAATATTCCATTGTATATATGTACCACATCTTCTTTATCCATTCGTCTCTCGATGGGCATTTAGGTTGCTTCCATGACCTGGCTACTGTAAATAGTGCTACAATGAACATTGGGGTGCATGTGTCTTTTTGAATTATAGTTTTCTCTGGGTATGTGCCCAGTAGTGGGATCTCTGGGTATATACCCAGTAGTGGGATTGCTGGGTCATATGGTAATTCTATTTTTAGTTTTTTAAGGAACCTCCATACTGTTCTCCATAGTGGCTGTATCAATTTACATTCCCACCAACAGTGCAAGAGGGTTCCCTTTTCTCAACACCCTCTCCAGCATTTGCTGTTTGTAGATTTTCTGATGATGCCCATTCTAACTGGTGTGAGGTGATACCTCATTGTAGTTTTGATTTGCATTTCTCTAATAATTAGTGATGTTGAGCAGCTTTTCATGTGCTTCTTGATCATCTGTACGTCTTCTTTGGAGAAATATCTATTTAGGTCTTCTGCCCATTTTTTGATTGGGTTGTTTTTTTTTTTTTGATGTTGAACTGCATGAGCTGCTTGTATATTTTGGAGATTAATCCTTTGTCAGTTGCTTCATTTGAAAATATTTTCTCCCATGCTTAGGGTTGTTTTTTCATCTTTTTTATGGTTTCCTTTGCTGTGCAAAAGCTTTTAAGTTTAATTAGGTCTCATTTGTTTATTTTTGTTTTTATTTCCATTACTCTAGGAGGTGGATCAAAAAAGATGTTGCTGTGATTTATGTCACAGAGTGTTCTTCCTATGTTTTCCTCTAAGAGTTTTATAGTGTCCGGTCTTACATTTAGGTCTCTAATCCATTTTGAGTTTATTTTTGTGTATGCTGTTAGGGAGTCTAATTTCATTCTTTTACGTGTAGCTGTCCAGTATTCCCAGCACCACTTATCGAAGAAACTGTCTTTTCTCCATTGTATATCTTTGCCTCCTTTGTCATAGATTAGTTGACCATAGGTGCGTGGGTTTCTCTCTGGGCTTTCTATCCTGTTCCATTGATCTATATTTCTGTTTTTGTGCCAGTACCATACTGTCTTGATTACTGTAGCTTTGTAGTATAGTCTGAAGTCAGGGAGTCTGATTCCTCCAGCTCTGTTTTTTTCCCTCAAGACTGCTTTGGCTATTCGGGGTCTTTTGTGTCTCCATACACATTTTCAGATTTTTTGTTCTAGTTCTGTAAAAAATACCACTGGTAATTTGATAGGGATTGCATTGAATCTGTAGATTGCTTTGGGTAGTATAGTCATTTTCACAGTATTGATTCTTCCAATCCAAGAACATGGTATATCTCTCCATCTGTTTGTGTCATCTTTAATTTCTTTCATCAGTGCCTTATAGTTTTCTGAGTACAGGTCTTTTACCTCCTTAGGTAGGTTTATTCCTAGGTATTTTATTCTTTTTGTTGCAGTGGTGAATGGGATTGTTTCCTTAATTTTTCTTTCTGTGTTATCTCTTTTCTTTTTGATGATGGACATTCTAGCAAACGTATGGTCATATCTCATTGTGGTTTTGATTTTGCATTTCCTTAATGACACTGGGCACTGGACATATTTTCATGTACCTGTTGGCCTTTTGTAAATGTTCATTGGTGAAGTATCTTTTCAGGTCTTTTGCCCATTTTTTAATTGGATTATTTGGATTTTGCTATTGAGTTGTATGAGTTCTTTATATATTTTGAATATTAACCTCTTAGAGTAAACACTTAACGACAGATTGTGTCTTGTCTGTCTCCCTCTTCCGCCACTGTACTTAATAAGTATAGCTTCTTCATAGTAGACCAGATTGATTACGTTAACCTGAGGCTAGCTCAGTTAAAGCACTTTACTTCTGTGGTCAAAGTTCAGTCTTCTTGTAGTGATTCATTGGTGTTGTTTTGTGTCCTGATACTAAACCTTTAATGCTGACCAAATGTTTGCTTTTGATCAGGGGTCCCCAGCCCCTGGGCTGTGGACCGGTGTTGGTCCGTGGCCTGTTAGGAACTGTGCCACACAGCAGGAGGTGAGCAGTGGGTGAGGCAGTGAAGCTTCATCTGCTGCTCCCCATCGCTCGCGTTACCACCTGAACCATCGCTCGCATTACTGCCTGAACCATTGCTCGCATTACCACCTGAACCATACCCCCCAACACCCTGTCCGTGGAAAAATTTTCTTCCTCGAAACTGGTCCCTGGTGCCAAAAAGGGTGGGGACCGCTGCTTTTCATTACAAAGAGCACTGGGTGAAAAACAATGAATTAGCACATGAATTGTATAAACAGTTCAAAGCTAATATTCTCTTGGATGTGGGACAGGAGCTTCATATTTCCATTCAAAGGGCAACCTTATATCATTGTTTTTCAAGATAAGGAAAGGCAGAAGAAAATGTGTGTTTGCCAGTAGCTGTACTTTTTAAGTAGATTACAAGTAACTGCAGCTCACAAAATAATACCCTAGAAAATAGATATTTGTTTTAGACTTAATGCAGTAAAAGACAAATAATGAAGAATTTGGGAACTAATAACTAGAATCATCTCATGTTAATGTTTGGTGGAATTTTATATCCCAGGAAATGAGATAATATCAGAACTCTAGTTTTCTGATTCACTAAATCAGTATGTTGATTTTCTTATACAGGCACAAGAATTTAGTCTTGTAACTACATTCGAAAAATCTCAAATTGCTAAGAGGAAATAAGATGAAATTCGAAACTGACTTTAACCAAAAAAGTGGCATTTCAAAGATAAGGTGTGGGACTTCTCTGGTGGTGCAGTGGTTAACAATCCACTTGCCAATGCAGGGGAGACGGGTTCGATCCTTGGTCTGGGAAGATCCCACATGCTGTGGAGCAACTGAGCTTGTGTGCCACAACTACTGAGCCTTCTCTCTAGAGCCCGTGAGCCACAAGTACTGAGCCCATGTGCCGCAACTACTGAAGCCTGCACGCCTATAGCCCACGCTCTGCAACAAGAGAAGCCACCGCACTGCAATGAAGACTAGTCCCTGCTCACTGCAACTAGAGAAAGCCCACATAGCAACGAAGACCCAACGCAGCCCCCCCAAAAAACCCAAAGATATGTTGTTCCTAAATTATGCAGAACATAAAAGCTTAGTGAATAGCATTTGCAGCAGGTTAAAATGAGGTGCTATTACTTAAAAAAATTTTTTTGGTGTACTTTTGAGTACAATTACAGTATAGGTCAGGATTTTAAGAATTCATTTTCGTTAAATGAAATAAACCTGAGGCAAGTATTTTACCAACTGCATTCAGTTGTCTGCATACAGAGGTAGGAAGAAGAATGGTGAGCTGTGCAGAGGAATACAAATGAAGATAGGTATTGAGATGGACTGAAGAAATCTCTCTCCTAGTACCCTGAGAAAATGCCAGCATTTCTTTTGATACTTTGAACTCATGTAGAAGGTTAGGTAAAAGAGTCTCCTTTTAGCTGCTTTTTTGTGGTTTGTTTGTGCCATGAGATTGATTTGAAGGCAGTGTATATAACCAAGTAGAATGGAGACTACGAATTTGTAGTGAACTAATTTCAGTGGGCCCTCAGCAGCAGCCCTACAAACTTCCACTGGCTATTTTAAACCTTCTGTATGTTTCCCAGGTCCCTGTTCCCAATACCCCTTCCCCCCATTCAGCAGATATCCTACTCACTGTTTACCTGAGAAAGGTATATTACTAAATGGAAATGCCTCTAACTTAACTCCATTGTAAACACTATACCCCACCCCGCTTCTGTCACAAGCCTCTGTCGCACTGGAAAATGTGCCCCTTCTCCTGTGTAAGGGTAGTCCCTCTGCCTGTGTCCTGGATGCCTTCCCACTCCTCAGTCTTTGCACCATTATTTGTTCAGCACTCTCTCTCCTGTTATCCTTAACTTCTCTCTCTCAACTGGCCCTTTCGTTTCATGTTATTAAAGATCCACACAAGTGATTTTTCTGATATGTAAACCAGATCATGCAACTACGCTGATTAAAAATCTTTCAGAGGATCCCTTCTGATACAGTATGATTAATGATTTGGAGCTATGATTTTATTATAGCTGTTATCTAACTTTTTTGTTTGTTTTTGTTTGTTTTTTGGTCTGCTGCCTCTCCCTCCAAACTACAGCACAGCATTAATTCATTTGTTAGAAGTTAAAAGCAGTGAAAATTTTTTTTCAGAAATTTTGAATGCAATTTCATGATATCCATTGCTGTCATTGAATTCAGTGTCAGTTCTGTTTCTTGTCTTAGTAGCTGCAAAATAAACCATGGGACTCAGAGATAGCAGTTATTTATTAAACACTGAAGAGATTTGAGGTAAACAAACAAACAAGACAGATGGACCTTTTAGCAATGTATCAGGTCTTAAGTTACCCAGGACTGTTGATGTTGGCACAAATATATAGGTTTGTGTGCATATGTAAAAGACAGTATATGATTATTATTTTAACACTTACACTAATTTAGTTATGACTTAGTTGTTTGGGGATATAAATTTTCATTCAATCTAGTATTTATTCTGAAACTACCAAAGAGAAAATATTCATAAATCAGTGTTATGTAGTATGTAGATATTATAGGTAAAGATTTGTTCATCATAGTAAATTATGCTTAGATAGCCCTAGTGATTGGATTTAAAAAACAAAATAGATTTTAGGAAAGTTACTCTTTGCTTTCCCACTTAGCAACTCATTTAAATGAAATTTTCTTGAATTGGTTAAAAAGTTATTAGACACCTTTTGTAAAGTTTAGCTTTTATTAATTTTTTTAAATTTAAATTTTCTATTTTTTGAGGTATAATTGACATACAACATTCTAGTTTCAAGTGTACAACTCAATGGTTCAATATTTGTATATAGTGTGAAATGATCACCACATAAGTCTAGTTAACATCTGTCACCATACATAGTTATAGAATTTTTTTCTTATGATGAAACTTTTAAGGTTTACTGTTTTAGCAACTTTCAGGTATACAATGCAGTATTAGCTATAGTTGCCACACTGCATTACTTCCCCATGACTTATTTTATAACCAGAAGTTTGTGTCTTTTGACTTCCTTCACCCATTTTGCCTACTTATCACCCTCCATCTCTGGCAACCACCAATCTCTTCACTGTATCTATGAGCTTGTTTTTGTTTGTTTGTTTTTAATATTCCACATACATATGAGATCATATGGTATTTGTCTTTGTCTCTCTGGCTTATTTTACTTAACATAATGCTCTCAAGGTTCATCCATGTTTTCGCAAATGGCAGAATTTCATTCTTTTTAAAAATGGTTGAATAATATTTCATTGTTTGTGTCTGTGTGTGTACACACATTTTCTTTATCTGTTCATCTGTTGATGAGCACTTACGTTGTTTCCAAGTCTTGACTAATGTAAATAATGCTGCAGTGAACATGGGGTTGCGGTTATCTTCTGACGGTCGTGATTTTGTTTTCTTTGGATAAATACCTGGAAGTGGGATTGCTGGATCACATGGTAACTCTATTTTTTACTTTTTGAGCAACCTCCTTACTGTTTTCCATAGTGACTGTACCAATTTACACTCCCACCAACAGTGCACAAGGGTTCACTTATCTCCATATCCTTACCAACACATTTTGTTTCTTATCTTTTTGCTAATAGCCATTCTGACAGGTGTGAGGTGGTATCTCGTGATTTTGATTTGCATTTCTCTGATGATTAGTGATATTGAGCATCTTTTCACGTTCCTGTTGGCCATCTGTATGTCTTTAGAAAAAATGTCTATCCAGATCCTTTGCTCATTTTTAAATTGGATTATTTTGCTATTAAGTTGTGTGAATTCTTTATGTATTTTGGAAATTAACCTCTCATCAGAGATATATGATTTGCATATTTTTTTCTGTCATTCAGTAGGTTGCCTTTTCATTTTGTTGATGGTTTCCTTTGCTGTGTAGAAGCTTTTAAGTTTGATGTAGTCCCAATTGTCCGAAAAATCATTACCACGACTGATGTCAGGGAGCTTATTGCCTATGTTTTCTTGTAGGAATTTTATGGTTTCAGGTCTTACATTCAAGACTTAATCCATTTTGAGTTAATTTTTGTGTATGATGTAAGATAGTGGTCTAGTTTTTTTCTTTTGCATGTGGCTGTCCAGTTTTCCCAAAACATTAATTGAAGAGACTGTCCTTTCCCCATTGTGTATTCTTGGCTACTTTGTCATAAATAAGTGTGTGCATGGGTTTATTTCTGGGTTCTCTATTTTGTTCTATAGATTTCTGTGTCTGTGTTTATGCTAATACCATACTACTTTGATTACTGTAGCTTTCTAATATAGCTTGAAATCAGGGAGCATGGTGCCCCCAGCTTTGTTGTTCTTTCTCAAGATTACTTTGGCTATTTGGAGTCTTTTGTGGTTCCATACAAATTTTAGAATCGTTTTTTCTATTTCTGTGAAAAATGAAATTGGAATTTTGATAAGGATTGCATTGAATCTGTAGACAGCCTTGAGTAGTATGGCCATTTTAGCGATATTAATTCTTCTAGTCCATGAGCACAGAATGTCTTTATTTGTGTCTTCTTCAATTTCTTTCTTCTGTGTCTTACAATTTTCAGTGTACAGGTCTTTCACCTCCTTGGTTAAATTTATTTTGAGGTGTTTTATTCTTTTTGATGCCATTGTAAATGGAATTTTCTTAATTTCTCTTTCTGATAGTTCATGATTAGTGTATAGAAACAGATTTTTGCCTATTAATTTTGTATCCTGCAACTGTATTCATTTATTAGTTCTAACAATTTTTGTGGTGGAGTCTTAAGGATTTTCTATATATGGTATCATGTAATCTGCAAAGAGTGTCAGTTTTATTTCTTCCTTTCCAAGTTGGATGCCTTTTATTTTTTTTTTCTTGCTCTAGGTAGGAATTCCAATACTATGCTCAGTGAAAGTGGGGAGAGTGGGCATCCTTGTTTTGTTCCTAGTCTTCAAAGGAAAGCTTTCAGCTTTTCATTGAGTATGATGTTACCTGTGGCCTTTATACAGTCTTTATTATGTTGAGGTATGTTCCCTTCATACCCAATTTGTGGAGAGTTTTTATCATAAAATGATGTTGAATTTTGTCAAATGCATCTTCTGCATCCATTGAGATGGTCATATGATTTTTAGTCTTCATTTTGTTAATGTGGTGTATCACGTAATTGATTTGTGGATGTGAACCATCCTTGAATTCCTGGGATAAAGCCCACTTGATTATGCATGGTGTGAGATCCTCTTAATGTATAGTTGAGTCCAGTTTGCTAATATTTAGTTGAGTATTTTTCATCTATGTTCGTCAGGGATATTGGCCTGTGATTTACTTTTCTTGTGTTATCCTTGTCTGGTTTTGGTATCAGGGTAATGCTGGCCTCATAAAATGAGTTTGGAACTGTTCCCTCCCCTTGTAGTTTTTGGAAGAATTTGAGGATTGGTAATGATTCTTTAAATGTTACGTAGAATTCACTAGTAAAGCTGTGTGCTTTTGGATTTCTGTTTGTTGGGAGGTTTTAAGTTACTGATTCAGTAAATCTCCTTATTAGTAATTGATTTTCAGTTTTTCGTGATTTGGTCTTGGAAGGTTGTATGTTTCTAGGAATGTATTCATTTCTTCTAGGTCGTCCAGTTTGTTGGTTTACAGCTGTTTGTAGTAGTCTCTTATGATCCTTTGTATTTTCGTGGCGTCAGTCATAATGTTTCCTGTTTCATTTCTGATTTTATTTGAGTCCTCTTTTTTTTGTTGGTGAGGCAAGCTAAAGGTTTCTCAGTTTAGTTTATCTTTTCAAAGAACCAGCTCTTGGTTTCATTGATCTTTTCTATTATTTTTCTAGTCTCTATTTCATTTATTTCTGCTCTGATCTTTGTTATTTCCTTTCTTCTACTAATATTGGACTTCATTTGTCCTTTTTTTTCCCTTCAGATGTAAAGTTAGGTTGTTTGTTTGATATGTTTCTAGTTTCTTGAGGTGGCATTTATCATTATGAACTTCCCTCTTAGAACTGCTTTTGCTGTGTCTTATAAGTTTTAATATGTTGTATTGCCATTTTTGTTTGTCTCAAGGTATTTTTTAATTTCACTCTTGATTTCTTTGTGGATCCATTGGCTTTTCGGTAGCATGTTGTTTCCTCTCCACATATTTGTGAATTTCCTTCTCATAATTGATTTCTAGTTTCATACCACTGTAGTTGGACAAGGTGTTTGAGATGATTTCAGTCTTTTTTAATTTGTTAAGACTTTTTGTGGCCTACCATATGATCTGTCCTGGAGAATGTTCTATGTGTACTCAAGAAGAATGTGAGTCTGTTGCTTTTGTTTTTGTTTTTGTTTTTAATTAATTAATTAATTTTTGGCTGTATTGGGTCTTCATTGCTGCACATGGGCTTTATCTAGTTGCAGTGAGCAGGGGCTACTCTTTGTTGCAGTGCACAGGCTTCTCATTGCGGTGGCTTCTCTTGTTGCGGAGCATGGGCTCTAGGTGCGTGGGCTCAGTAGTTGTGGTGCACGGGCTTAGTTGCTCCACTGCATGTGGGATCTTCCCGGACCAGGGTTCGAACCCGTGTCCCCTGCATTGGCAGGCAAATTCTTAACCACTGAGCCACCAGGGAAGCCCTGTCTGTTGCTTTTGGATGAAATGTTCTTTATGTATCTGTTAAGTCTATCTGACCTAACATCTTATTTAAAGATGATGTTTTTGGATTATCTATCCATTGATGTAATTGGGTTATTAAATTTCTCTACTGTTATTATTGTATTGCTATATATTTCTCCTTTTAGGTCTGTTAGTATTTGCTTTAAATGTTTAGGTGCTCCTATGCTGGATGCGTAAACATTTACAAATTCTTTATATTCTTGTTGTATTACTCCTTTATCAATGTATAATGCCCTTCTTTTAATACAGTCTTTGTTTTAAAGTCTGTTTTGTCTGATATAAGTATAGCTATCTCAACTTTCTTTTGATTTCCATTTGCAGTGAATATCTTTTCCTATTCTTTCATTTTCAGTTTGTTTAGGACCTATGTCTGAAGTGAGTCTCTTGTAGACAGCATATAGATGAGTTTTGCTTTTTTTATCCACTCAGCCATTCTCTGTCTTTTGATTGGAGAATTTATTCTATTCACATTTAAAGTAGTTATTGATAGGTATGTATTTACTGCCAGTTTGTTCATTGTTTTTTGACCATTTTGTAGTTCCTCTGATTTTTTTCTTCTTCTCTTGCTTTCTCCCTTTGTGGTTTGATAGCTTTCTTTAGTGGATATGCTTAGATTCCTTTCTCATTATCTTTTGTGTATCATAGGATTTTGCTTGGTGGTTATCATGTGGCTTCCATATAACAGCTTCTACTTATGATAATCTATTTTAAGTTGACAAAAACTTAAGTTTGAACACATTCTAAAACTCTCCGTTTGTAATCCCCTCCATGTTTTTCATGTCACATTTTTCAACTTTTTTCTTGTTATTAGACACCATTTTGCATGAGTTCAAAAGTTATACTCATTTCTTCATTCTAAAATCTTTTAGAAATTAATAATTTTACCCTTGAGTTCCAGTTCTAGAGTAATTTCAGTTATTGTATTTTTTAGATCTAGAATACCCATTTGGATTTTTAAAAATTCAAATATAGTGATTTGATTAAAAAGCAAAATAAACTATTTGCTTTTGTTGCTATATTGTCAATTCTTTTGAAATTTTCTCACCTATTCATTTAAGTCCTTGAACATTTTAATAATAGTTGTTTTAAAGTTTCTTTAAGTTAACTCCAATATATGAATTTCTTGTGAACCTGCTTCTGTTAGCTGCTTTTCCTCCCAGTTTTTTGTCACATTTTGACCTCTTGTATGCCTGGTTATTTTGGATTATATTACAGGCTTTATAGATGAAAATTTGTGGAGGTAATTTGAGCCTTTTTTGGATCTCTTCTTCCAGAGGAGATTTATTCATGTTGCTGGCAGGCAACCAAGTTAGGGCAGATCATCTTAATTCAACCAGAAATGAAGATCATTCTACTGGGCTTTAGTCCCTGTGAAGGCTGGTCTATCTCAGACTCACTGTTTCTTCTGGGGAGTCGCCGTTTTAGGTCCCACTTGAAAGCCTAAGGCTCCCTTCTTCTTGGCAAGTCCTAAACCCCATTGTTTGTGCCAGCTCTGTAAGTCTGCTAAAGGCTCTGCTCAGCTTTTTTGGCTTCCAAATTGAAGCTCTCTGCCAGCTTCTCTAACTGCTATCAACAGGAGGGTTTGTCTGAAATGAGCTAGTCTGCACTTCCCAGAAGTAGAACTAATTCATCTTTTCTTTTCAAAAAATATTTATTTTTTATTTTATTTTATTTTATTTTATTTTGGCTGCATGGGGTCTTAGTTGCGGCACGCGGGATCTTCGTTGCGGCACATGGGATCTTCATTGCGGCATTCAGGTTGTTTACTTGCGGCATGCAGGCAGTTGCGGCATGTGGGTTTCTTAGTCATGGCATGCAGGCTTCTTAGTTGCAGCATGCAGGCTTCTTAGTTGCAGCATGCAGACTCTTAGTTGTGGTGTTCAGACTCTTAGTTGTGGCATTCAGGCTTCTTAGTCGTAGCACGCAGACTTCTTAGTTGCAGCATGAGAACTCTTAGTTGTGGCATGCATGCGGGATCTAGTTCCCCAACCAGGGCTCAAACCTGGGCCCCCTGTATTGGGGGCACAGAGTCTTACCCACTTGACCACGAGGGAAGTCCCTTTCATCTTTTCTTAATATGTTTTTGCACATGTTCAAAAATGAGTGTGTGTGTGTGTATATATATGTATATATATATATGTATATATATCCAGTATATGTTCATATAGGTTATGAACAAATATGCATATAGTGGGTATGTGTGCAATTTCTTTGCTCCTTAGGGGTATACTATCAAAGTGTGAAGACTCTTGTACTTTATTCCCTTTAGCTGTGATGTTGCTTCAGTAAATACTTGTGATCAGCCTAGTAGAAATTATTCTGTGGGTACAAGGGAACATGTCAATTTTTTTTTTTTTTTTTTTTTTTTTTTTTTTTTTGCGGTACGCGGGCCTCTCACTATTGTGGCCTCTCCCGCTGTGGAGCACAGGCTCCGGACGCACAGGCTCAGCGGCCATGGCTCACGGGCCCAGCCACTCCCGGACTGGGACACCAACCCATGTCCCCTGCATCGGCAGGCGGACTCTCAACCACTGCACCACCAGGGAAACCCACATGTTAAATTCTTGATGATGGTCTCTAATGGGGATATGATATAGATTAATGCATAAACCTAAAGAAATGAGTCCATCACATTTAGAAATTACAGCAAGTAAATAGTCTTATTGGTGGGTTTTATTTTATTTTGCCTCAACCTATTTTCTAAGCTCTATGTATTTGAAAAACATTCCAAGACACTAGAAATTTTTCATGATGCTATCTCCTTGAAGCTAGCAATTTGGTGTTTACAAAATATACATATGAATATAGTTGATTTTTTAAATTAATGTAATGTAAAAATGATTATAGTGGTCAAGGGTATAGGCTGTGGAGTCAGGTTCTTTGAGTTTGAATCCTGACTTTGTCATGTACTAGATCTGTCACCTTGGCCTATTTATTGAATCTTTTTGTTGCTGTTTCCTTCTCTATAATATGGATGTAATTATAGAACTACTTTGTAGGACCTGTGTGAATATTAAATTATATATATTAAATTTATAAATGTTTAAATTTATAAATTTAAATTATTTTAAATTCATAAATTCACATATATATTATATATGACTGAAATACTGCCTGATACTTAGTAAATATTCAATAACTTGACTACTGTTAATAATTAGCATTTTATTCAGATAATGCTAACTATTTGGTCAGGCCTCTTAAGGGAAGGTTCTAATGAGCAGTTTGCTCTTGCCACTATATTAACAAGAATTATCATTTTAAAACAAAATATATAGATTTTTATGTGTATTTAATTATTAAAGTGTAGATAGATTGCCTTATGTTACTAGTTGTATAGCAAAGTGATCAAAGTTTAAAAATTATTAAGACAGTTTCCATGAAGATATATAGTATATATGTAATAGTAAACATAATTTTTGTTTTAAAAGTATTTTAAAAGTTATGGTCTGAACTAAGAAGTATTTTCAAGTTCTTAGATTCTGTTGGTTGTGGCTTCAAAGTATGGTTGCAATAAGTTTTACAACAAAGAAGTATTTAAAACCAAAAAAACACAGCTTATGTATGACCCTAGTGAAATGACTCCTTCCCCTAAACTGTGGTTCTCTCAATGCATGTGGTGTTAACTCTGTGGAACTAAGTGAAAAAAATGCTTGTGTTGCTACTGTAATTTCGTATGCTGTGATTTGCCCACCCTTTATCTTCAAGTGATATAGAAGTTGTTATTTTCTAGGAGCATTTGAATCATAAAGTCAGTCACCCTGAAGTAGACAAAATTTATAATTAATGATTGTTAAATGAAAAAATTGTTAGAAATTATTGCTAAAAATACATGTGTCTGGATGCCTGAAGATGTCCTTGCATTCACACTATTTTAGAGATTTACTTTTCTGTTGTTTCTTTAAGTAAAATTTATATATGTCTGTATATAAGAGAGAGGAAAGAGAGGAGAGAGATGACTCTATCTTTGCACTGCTTGGATATACCCCCACTGAGGCTTTTGACGTGTCATTTCCATTTATGTACTGGATTTTGAACTCAAAGTCTTTGTTGATGTGTAAGCTATCTTGAACTGAGTCCCATTATGAAAGGGAGGATTGGAGAAAATGAAACAAATTATGCTTCCTTTTATTCAACTTACCTGCCCCAAGGTTGTTTTGGGTTTATGAGTCACATGGTTTGTGAGTTCCTTTATATTTTAAGAGTACTTTCTCTGCATAAATAAAATCCATGTTTGTTGTATTCTCCCTTAGAATCATTACCTTCACATTACAGTAATTGATTATTTTTCATGTTTTTCTTTTTTGTATTCTTGTAGTTGTGTTGTATACTTTGTTGCATTTTTATTATTTAACAAATTTTTTATTGAAGTATAGTTGGTTTACAATGTTGTGTTAATTTCTGCTATATAGCAAAGTGACTCAGTTATACATATATATACATTCTTTTTTATATTCTATTTTATTTTTATACAATTTTTTCATTTAACTATCATTAATTATAAATTTTGCTTACTGACTTTATGACTCAGATGCTCCTAGAAATGAACAACTTCTGTATCACTTGAAGATAAAGGGTGGGCAAATCACAGCATACAAAATTATAGTAGCCACACAAGCATTTTTTTCAGTTAGTTCCACAGAGTTAATATTATATTCTTTTTATATTCTTTTCCATTATGGTTTATCTCAGGATATTGAATATGTTCCCTGTAGTATATATTAGTATAGTTCCCTATACAGTAGGACCTTGTTGTTTATCCATTCTATATGTAATAGTTTGCATCTATATACTTTGTTATATTTTTATCCTCCTTCTTAACACATGTTTTCTATGACTGTTTTTTTTTTAATTAAGAGTAAATTCCTTATTGTGAAATTGTATTTTTTATTCCTATTAAAGAAATACTAAAACAATCTGGCTTACTTTTGTACATACTATTATATAGAAATTAAACTATTTAGAAAGATTTCTATAAGGCCATTTTACTAGTTATAATTACCATTCAACATTTCTGAAGTACCAGGAATAATTTGAATATGGCAAAGTACCTAAAGAGGGGGACGACATGATCCTGAAAATAGGATATAAACAAGTACTTACAAATTAATTTTTAAAACTTTTAGTATCTATTTCTTTCATTAGGTATTTACCTTATTTAATTATAGTAATAATAATGTCTATACCCGGGAAATGTCGACAGCCTAACTAGTATTAGCAAGGTAGAATCCTGAATGGAGTGATTCACTGTGAGCCAGGACTTTGGCTACAGTGGCACTATCAAAGCAGTATAATGGAGAGCAACATTGTTTAATAGAAATAGAATGTGAGCCATATACAGAATTTTGTTTTCTAGTAACCACATTAAAAAAGGGTTTTAAAAGGTGAAATTAATTTTAATAATACGGTTTGTTTAATCCGTTAGATCAAAATATTATTTTAACTTGTAATCAATATTTAAAATTATTAAAGGCCTATTATTTTTACATTCTTTCTATCCCTAATAAGTCTTTGACATATGGTGTTTATTTTACAAATATAGCATATCTCAATTTGGACACATTTTTTGTTGGAAATGCTTGATCTATATTTAAATTTCCTAAAATTTAGGTGAAAAGGCAGGTTCACATACCCAATTTGTTTCAAACATGCATAAGTTTTTCAATAACTGAATCAATATGTTTTAGAATTTAAATTAATTAAAATTAAATAAAAGTAAAAATTCAGTTCCTTAGTCTCACTGTTTATATTCCAAGTACTCAGGAGCCATATGTGGTTAGTGGCTACCATATTGGTTAGCATAGATATAGAATATAGCTGACAACCAAAGATATCAACTAAGGGACCCTGAATCAAGCATAGTATTTTAGCTAAATTTTAATGTGAGGTGAATGATATAAATTAGCAAAAATTATTTTATTGAGATTTTGGGGATAACATGTTAAGTGAAGTTTATGTCTGAGTTTCATATGATCTGCATCATTTTCAGAAAAAAATTTGGAGATAATTATAAACTTCTCTAGTGCTCAGTTGGTGGTCCTTAGGATGAGGCTGTTAATTCCTAGAAACTGCCTTATTGCTGTGGTCAGTGCTCATTAGTGAGGTATGAAATCTACCTAGTAGACCTTGATCAGCATTTAAAGAAAATAAATAGTATTGAATAGAATGGAGAATGTATCAGAGTGCTTCATGTGTGTTTAGTTTTGAGAAATCTTTGTTTCAGTTATGTATACGTATTTTGTATGTACATGATTTCAATGAAAAATGAATTGTTTATTTTGGGCTGCAAAATTTTTGAGAATCATTCTTCTGGGGCATGCTTTTTATTGCTGGTATACTGAATATTGCCTACAGGTACATATGTCTAAACAAAGCATTAATCACAGAAAGCTATAGATTTAGCAATGAGATATAAGTAGTATTGGAACACGTCAAGTGAGTAAGATGACAAAATGTAAAGTGATATGTAGTTACCATCATAAACACAACATATGAATGTGGTGACTTTCTTCCTCAATTCTGAGTTAACTGTGAATAGCCAGATTTGAATTTAGGGTTAATAGAATACGTTATTTGGTAACTGTCTTCTTCTAAATTTTGGTTTGACTGTAAGTCATCAAATTTAAACTTGGGTTGCATCTTAATTCTTAAGAAGAATCTTGGCTTCTTTCGAAGGTAAAAGTATAGTATTTAGGCCTAATTTACTTGGATTACAGAAAAATGGCACTCAGAATCTTCTTAAAGCATTTTAATAAAATAATTGAGTAATATTATATATTTAACCATTCCTATAAATTAATTTTTTAATTTCAGTAACACCTGATGTTTAATCTCACCAGATAATGCATTAAGATGTATCAAAAATGAAGTCAAATCATACCTGGGAGTGAGATTATTTTTTTGACAAAATGTAGATTTCTCTTTGTTAGTCTGTTACTTTATTATATTTGAATGTTCTTCCTCAAAGTTTTGTTTTTCAACTTTTGTATGAGCCTTACTTAAATAGTTTGCTTGAAATTCTTCAGCTTGAATAGTTTGCTTGAAATTTTTCAGCGTACTGAGTCAACATGTCAAATAACTTTTATACAATGTACATATTTGGTATGCTGTTTTGCCACAAGAGACTGGAAACTTGGGCGGCACTTACTGTCATGCTTTTGAAAGGCAAAATATGCCCGAGTCAGTGCTGTGCAGTGATTGTACTGTGTTGCTATTCTTTTTCTTTCTTTTTTGAAAAAAATTATTTTATTTTTTGGCTGTGTTGGGTCTTCATTGCTGCGTGCGGGCTTTCTCTAGTGGCGGCGAGCAGGGGCTACTCTTCCTTGAGGTGTGCAGGCTTCTCATCACGGTGGCTTCTCTTGTTGCGGAGCATGGGCTCTAGGCATGCAGGCTTCAGTAGCTGTGGCACGTGGGTTCAGTAGTTGTGGCTCACGGGCTCTAGAGCGCAGGCTCAGTAGTTGAGGCACACGGGCTTAGTTGCTCCTCGGCATGTGGGATATTCCCAGACCAGGGCTCGAACCTGTGTCCCCTGCATTGGCAGGCAGATTCTTAACCACTGCGGCACCAGGAAAGCCCTCGCTGTTTCTTTTGTGAGAATTGGTACAGCCATAGGGACTCTTATAGAATATACATACAGTTTAGATATAGCAAATAACTTAGAATGCCTTTTCTACTGTACTTCTAACCTCCAGGTCCCATATAATGTTAGGGCATATTTAAAAATACTGTGTATCAACTGGGGCTTCTTTCTCCCTGTGATTTTTCTCTTGCCTAGGTGCTTTCATATAGCGAGATACAGGTGTACATGAAGATGAACCTTTTTAAATGCTGTTGTTATAGCACTGAAGGAAAGGAAAGAGGAGGAAGAAGAGACAAAAATAGTATTTGTTTATAACTGTTTCCAAAAATAGTATTTGCTTATAACTGTTTCCAAAAGCAGTAGGCCTGTACTGATTTGAAATCCCATTAAGAATATTATCCTTTACCTCTCAGAGTAGGGGCAGAGGCGTGTATAGAAATCCATGTGCCTTTCTCCTTTGAAGACAGAAACTGTAGAAAATAAGCCCTCTACTCCTTCATATATATAATAAGTATAAGGCCCAGAGCTAGACATTGTGAAGAATAAAAATTATCTGTGGCTGGGGTTATGGGTATTCAAATGGCTTAAATCTGGTAGGACACATATGCAAATATATACAGTGCAGAGAGTTGTATTTGGGAAGGACTCTATGTGTGGTACAGAGTGCCGTAGAGGAATGCATCATGTCTTTTGGAATGGAGAAGTCAGGGAAGACAAATTGGAGTGACTTTTGAGCCAAGCCATGAAGAATTGGTCAGTGTCTATTAAGAATAATTACAGGAGATTCACACCTATAAGTATTAGTATTAGAAAGTAGTTTACAAAGTAGCCTTTTGAGAATTAAACTAATTACGTCATCACAAAATAATAGGAGGCAAAATGTCTTGAGGCCCAAAGAAAGGAAGACCTACTTTACTGGTAATAGATATTTAACATAAATAGTATATTAATATGTCTTTTTTTTTAAAAGTTCTCAACAGAAGAAGGTGGACTACTTAAGAAATTGTATATTGTTTTGATCTAGCAATTCCCAGGGAAAGAGAGAACTTCCAGGAACTTGAACTTCATGTTTATTAGAGATGTGTCCTCTGTTGTAGGATAGAGATTCTTCACTGAGGTATACCACAGCTGGAGTGAAATATTCTTTAAGTTATTGATACTTTTACCCCATTGTCCATAAAGCATAATGGTCGAGAGTACGGCCTCAAGATCACAACTGATCCATGTTCTATTTCTGAACTTACTAGCTGACCCTTGATGAGATATGAGACTTGGTTTCTTCATTAGTATAATAGGACTAAAAATTACCTATCTGACAGAGTAATTGTGAGAATTGAATAAGAGTATTGGTCTGAAGAGTTTAACTGGTACATGACACTCATTAAAGTTGCGAAGTGTGATCTGTAATTTTATAGTCACCAAGGAGACTTAATCACTAATTTCTTTTTTTTTCTTAAATATTTATTTATTTATTTGGCTGGGCCGGGTCTTAGTTGCAACACATGGGATCTTTGTTGTGACATGTTTAGTTGTGGCATGCGGGCTTCTTCATTGCAGCATTCGGACTCTTAGTTGCAGCATGCATGTGAGATCTGGTTCCCCGACCAGGGATGGAACCTGGGCCCCCTGCATTGGGAGCGTGGAGTCTTACCCACTGGACCACCAGGGAATCCCTTAATCACTAATTTCTAGACATCCTCATCATCTGAAATGGTGCACAGAACAAACCATTAAATATTCCAGGAACTTGCTGAGATATCCCTATCATAAATTAATACTTCAGCATTCTCAAATGATGCTGGTTAACATTAGTCTATCATCAGGAACCTAATTATTTCCAGGAGGTCTAGAAAAGCTCTGTTTCTGAACCTTCAGTAAGGCTACAGACCTGCTTGAATAAACCTACTGGTGTTTAAGGCCAATCTGTAAGATTTCTTGGGCAATAATAATGGCTAACTTTTCTTGAGCATTTACTGTGGGCCAAATACTCGCTAACTGCTTTACCTGCCATATTGTCTAAGCCTCACAAATGACTCTTCGAGGTAGGCATTACAGTTCTCCATTTTCACAAAGAGAAAATTAAAGCTTGGAGATGCTAGGTAACTTGCCTAAGGTCACCACACAGTTTGTTAAATGGCAGAGCCAGAATTTGACCCTTGGTCTGCCTGTGTTCTCAGCTATTATGCTGAACTGCACAGGATTCAAATCAGGAAGACCTGGTTTCAGATCCAGTTCCACTTCTTTCCAAGAATATGATTTTAAACAAGTTATTTTTGCCTCTCCAAGCCTCAGAGTCTTCATCTAAAACACAGTATGAACACCTCCCATGTAGGCTTGTTTGGAGGATTAGAAATAAGGTATGTGAAGTGCCTGGCATGGCTTCTAATACATGATAGAGACTCAACAAGAGGCGACTCTTATTGTTTGGGGCTCTGTAGATTGCTTTCTTCCTTCCCCCTTGGCATGAGATCTCTGTGTCTCTTTAAGATAAAAGTAAAACCATTATATTTTCACCTGCAAATACATGCTAGAAAATAATTTGGTTATTTAAATTAGAAAACAACTGAGGCTGTTGCCAGTTTTAAGGACTGACATTTTTCCTACATAGCCACATAAAATTTTCACTGTTTTTATTGTGATAAAAAATATGTGACAGAAAATATGCCATTTTAACCATTTTTAAGTATACAATTCAGTGGCATTGATTACATTGACACTGTTGTGTAACTGTCACCCCTGTCTCTTTCCAGATCTTTTCCATCACCCTAAGCAAAATCTCTGTAACCATTAAGCTGTAACTCCCTCCCCTGCCCTCAGCCCCTCTAATCTAGTTTCTGTTTCTATGAATCTGCCTATTATAAAATTACACATAAGTGGAATCATACAGTATTTATCCATTTGTGTCTGGCTTAATGTTTTCAAGGGTCATCTATGTTGTGGCGTGTATCAGAACTTCATTCCTTTTTATGGCAGAATAATATTCCATTGCGTGAATATATCACATTTTGCTTCTCTCTTCATCCGTCAGTGAACATTTGGGGTGTTTCCACCATATTAGCCACATGCACATTTAAAATCTCATTTGAATTTGGATTCTCTCATGATAGAGATCTTGAATACACTTTATTAAAATAATAATTCCTGGGACTTCCCTGGTGGCACAGTGGTTAAGAATCCTCCTGTCAATGCAGGGGACATGGGTTCGAGCCCTGGTCTGGGAAGATCTCACATGCCATGGAGCAACTAAGCCCGTGTGCCGCAACTACTGAGCCAGCACTCTAGAGCCCACGAGCCACAACTACTGAGCCTGTGTGCCACAACTACTGAAGCCAGTGCGCCTAGAGCCTGTGCTCTGCAACAAGAGAGACCACCGCAATGAGAAGCCCACGCACCGCAACAAAGAGTAGCCCCTGCTCGCCGCAACTAGAGAAAGCCTGCGCGCAGCAATGAAGACCCAATGCAGCCAAAAATAAATTAAATAAATAAATACATTTATAAAAAAATAATAATTACTTTTCAGTTAAAAATTATACTGTAGTTAGAATTCATTTAGGTCTAAACTAAGTTATTCTAGTCAAGTTAAATCATTTTACTTTTCATATTACATACCTCTTAGTGGAGTTATATAGTATATATTTTAAGGAAAATGATACTGGCCAGATTTAGATATTTTTATATTTGACAAGCAGTATTTTTATGTCTGAATCAAATAAAATATTCCAGTTGCAAAATAGTTGAAATCATGTGATACAATCAGTGTAGAGCTCATGTTTTGTTTTATACTTTGTTTTCCTGGTTTTTAAAAAATTTTACTTTACTTAAATATATATTTATTTACTATATATATTTACTGACTTTCTAAAGAGCAAATAAACATTTCTTTTTATTAGTTTGAAGAATTTACCAAATTCTTTATCACTGAGTTTTTCTCAAAATTGCTGAAATATTATATTTCATTCAAATCCAAAGTAATACTTGGCAAGCATAAAAATATCTAAATCTGGCTGGTGTGATTTTTCTTAAAATGTAATATACTTTTGGGTGAGAAGAGGGGGTAAAACATGACTGATACAAGGCTTAAAATCTATTTTGTATATCTTTAAAATGTTAGAAGGATTCTTGGAGTAGACTGAGATTTTTTTCCAAGTCAAACTAAATAGCCTAGAGTTAATCATGGCCCTTTTTTTTCTTTAATTGTATAAAAGGAATCTGTTGACAATTCTAGGGTACTTTTCAGGGCTTATTTTTAGGAAGGATGTAATGAGAATATAGTATAAATATATGCTACCTGAATTTTCCCCCGTATACTTTTTTTTTTTTTTTTTTTTTTGCGGTATGCGGGCCTCTCACTGTTGTGGCCTCTCCCGTTGCGGAGCACAGGCTCCGGATGCGCAGGCCCAGCGGCCATGGCTCACGGGCCCAGCCACTCCGCGGCATATGGGATCCTCCCAGACCGGGGCACGAACCCGTATCCCCTGCATCGGCAGGCGGACTCTTAACCACTGCGCCACCAGGGAGGCCCCCCCGTATACTTTTTTAAAAAATTTATTTTAAAACTATTTTTAAATGTTTTCATTTGTAAATATTGCTGCTGTTTGGCCATATAATGACTTACACAAGTAACTTTCACTTGTTTGTTAAGTGTCCAGGGATAACATGACTGATTGGTTTTAGCAGACAACCTTATTTAACCATTAATTTCTTTCTTCAAGGCAGTGGTCCCAACGTGATGCACATTAGAATAATCTAGAGAACTTCAAAAAATATATCAGTGTTTGGGCTCGATCCCCAGAGATTTAGATTTCAGAGGTCTGTGATAGAAATTTGACAAGCTCCATAGGCAGTAAACATGCAGCCAGGGTTTAGAACCATTGTATTCAAGCAAGAACTAGGTGAGGTGGTGTAGGGTTGTAAGTGGGATAGAAGTAGTAGGAATGAGCCTTAGTCATTTCTCTCTTCCCTACTTACAGTAAAACAACCCAGGAGAAGAGGAAGATCAAAAATCACCGAAAATCCAGAGTTTAAAAAATGAATGTTTTTTCTTTTTGTCATTGTAGACATTGAAGGACTTTAATGAAACTTAAACGGTTCAACAAAAGATGCTCTAATGGATGACAGCGAAACTCCTACATATAATCTGCAGATAGAACCACAAGTTGGATGTCATCCTGGTGATGGCGTGGAAAGTACTGTAACATGCTTGCCCTCTGCATCAGATGAAAATGAAAATCAACTTGATGGTGATGGGCATGAGCTTCTGACCAGCAGTGACAGTGCAATGGGCAAACCTGAAGTGTTTGAGCCGGACAGTCTCAACAATAATGAAAGCTGCACATCAAGCTGTGAGGTGGCTGCAGGTGAGAACTTGGAAAACACTGCTTGTGAAGGCCCCAAAGAGGGACAGGCCTTCTTGAGAAAGGACCAAAAAATACCTGGAAAAAGTTCAAGAAGCAAAAAAGGCACTGTTAAGAAGATAACACAAGGTATTTTTAAAAAATTATTTATACTATTGTTTAAGAATAAAGTCTTCCCATCCCATACTGTGTGTATTGTCCTGCTTCTTGCTTTTCTTCTCTTAATATATTCCAGAGCTAGTTCTGTGATAGCACATACAGATACATCTGTGTGGTATGCCATGCGTGTGATGTATGTCTCTATAGTGTTCCATTATATGGGTGTACCGTAAAGTATCTAACCACTTCTTTATGGCTGTTCTCAGCATTCTGATGTAATAAATGTGCTGAAATTGACATTCTTTGTACCTGTCTTCTCACTAGGTGCTATATATATATATATATATATATATATATATATATATAGCCTCCTTCCTTTATATATTAGACCATTTTCTACCAATATCAACCTTAAAATTTCCTTCTTTCATCACTTTGGCTTTGATTTCTACCCTGTGAGTTTATGGGCTAGTACAATCTTACTCAGCCTCTTTATAGGATCTTTCCATCTCACTTAGGTGAGTGGTAAACATTAGCATGTATTAATATACATCATCTAACAATGTTGAATAAGACATCTAGCTTTATATTACTTTGGTTACAAAGTAAATCAGAGTATTTCTCATCTGGCTTATAATTTGGCAGTTAAAATTTGGAGCTGTGGACTTTCTTGCCTGAGTCACAGGGCACCCTTGGGAAAAGGCAGCCTCTGGTTATTTTTGATCAAAACCATTTGGCTCTAGAGAGTTCTCGACACCCTGGACTGGGACTCTTTAGTGTAGCACCACTTTACCCACACAAGCAGCTGCTCTAGTGAACAAAATGGAGTGTCTCCTCTCTTCTGTTTCTTTGGCTGATTAGAAACATAGCCAGTCTGTCCATATCCTATTTTTTATTTGTATTTGTTTATTTGGAGTAAAATATGAAACTTCCCGGTTTCTACAAATCAATCCTTGTTTATTCAATCAGGCAATTTGATAACTTTTTAATGTAACTCATTAAACTCATTTGGCTTTCCAATTAACGGATCCCTTTTTCTTTGCTTTTCCTTAGTAGACTTAAAGCAAATTTAAAAAATTTTTGACGAGAAATGAAAGCATTTTCTTAAAAGAACTAAGTGTAAACAGATGATATATACAGTGCTATCTGTATATAAATTAATTTATTCAGTAACCATAATTCAAGTGCTATTTGACTCTTCCTTTCTAATCTTATCTAGTGATGTTTTTAAGAACTGACACCTAGTTACATATATATAAGGGTCAGTCATAGCTTCAAGATTCATGGCTCCTTTTATTTCTTCTTTCCATGACCTATTCCAGTTACCCTAGGTGTGATTATATAATTTCAAGTTATTTAGTGATTATCAGTGAGCAGATATGTGTAAAATTACTGTCCCCTTATGCATTTGAAATATATGATTTATAAAAGTTAGGGACAGCCTTTATACAGATTATTTAAAAAATTACTTTATATATCTTTAATAAAATGAGTTTAAGAGTGTAAGAAAACTGAATTAGGAGTTGTACAACCTAAGTTCAAATCTTACTTCTGGTTCTGGGTCACTTGGTGAGACTTAACCATTCTGTACTTCAGTTTCCTCATCTGTGTAATGATGATGTTCATCTATATATATCTATAAAACTCCTTTCTGAGCTATGAATTTCTCAGACTTCTGAATAAAGATGGTATAGTCTAAACTCAATTAAAATTTGGTGATTCACCTCCAGTGTATCTATAGAGTTTTTCATGTGTAAGCGGTACGTTGGTACATTTTTGTTTTTAATCATCATCTTTAGCTGGAGTACTGCAAAAACCCCCTAAAGATGTCTCCCATCTTGTTTCTCACTAATCCATTCTTCATGTCAAAACTAAAAATGCACAGTTTATGGTTAGAGATCTATGGGCATATTTACTCTTTAGTATTTAATTCTAAGATACTAAGTAAATAAAGTTTCACAAAATGAGCAGATAAGTACTTTTCTAATAATAAAGTAGCTTCTCAAATGTGAAATGAAATGACATATAAAACATGATATTCAATTCCAAACCAGAAATAAGTTTTTTGTAGGTGGGTGCCCTCTCAACAGTTTTTTGGAAACATACATTAAGGTGAATTTATTCACTATTATGCTTACCTAGTTTAATTTGTAGTAATTTTTCATGTATCCAAAAGCTAGTACTAGGGGAAAAAAATTGGAGCAATAGTATTAGGAGACATCATTATTTACTGGTTTTCTGGAAGCAGCATTTCTGTAAACCTGCTAAAACCTGGAACTTGTCCCCAGGAAAAGTCCAGTTGTCATTATGTTACAATAATTTTTTTTTTCTTAAGAGAGTGGAGCAGGGTTTCAAGCTGCATTACATCAAGTTTTCACTGTGGTTAAATCTGGTGTAGTTTTAGGTAAATGTCCTAAAAACGAATGAAAATGAATCAATAATATTTTTTAAATTTTTATTGAAGTATAGTTGAAACCAATAAATTTTTAACAGCTTGATTAAGATATAATTCACATACTATATAATTCACTCATACATTTAAAGTATACAGCAATTCAGTGATTTTTAGTATATTCACAAAGCCGTGCAATCATTACCACAGTCAGTTTTAGAACATTTTCATCACCACAAAAAGAAATCCCTTACCTATTAGCAGTCACTTCCCATTTCTCAGATTCTGCCCTTAAAAAGCCTTATGGGAGCTCTCATGGGCATGCGTTTGTTAAATTCCCTTGGAGTTTCGTGAAGTTCATTTCTTGAAATGCTTTTGCAGATCTGCTGTATATAAAATCTAAATATTGAGTTTAGGATACTCTGACAAATGTGTATCCTAACTAAGTGAGCCTTTTATATGGAAGGAGAAAATAAATAATGGTTTTTGAGTTCAGGACAGTCTGGCTGGAGGCAGAGGTGCTTAAATAATCAGGTAAGCTTGTAGAGCTAGACATTGGCTTAGTGTGGCTCATGAAGTTTCCTAACGAATAATTAGAACTCTGCTTCTTTAAGGGCTCAGCAAAGCAAACAAGCTGTAAGAAGTGCTGTTCTTTCCACTCAAGAAAAGTGCCCTTTGTGGCATATGAGAAGAAAATAAGGATAATCTTTTGAACGTTTATATGTCAGAGGCTGTTATGATGGCACATTCCTACTAAAACACTTAAAACATGAGTGATTTAGCTAGTGAAAGTAGTGGTCTTTCATCCTTGTTTGAGTCCCATCCCCCAAAACAGTCCTGAGGTATTAATAGTGATTTTCAAGATGCTGCCTAAAATAAAGTTGTGGCTATTTTGATGTCTTTCCTTCTTTATATTGACATTGAAAAAAATGCCTTCATTGCTGTAATTTCATATTATGATTCTTTGAGCCATTGCATAACTAAATTCCTCAAATCACCTGCATATGCTCATGTATATCTTGGCCATAAGTTTGGAAAATAGATCAGAAATAAATTTTAATACATGGTTATGTAGTTCCTATGCTAGACTCTATGTGCCTTGTTCCTTTTATTTTCCTTCCAAAATTTCGTCTCTCAAAGGTTCAAGTTAGTGCCATGAAAATAGAGAGAAGAGTGCTCAACATTTAAATATCTTCAGTTGTTGGCTAAACACATTTAAGCAGTTAAAAGGAAATACTCCTTCCTTTTCCTCAACACTACGTACTAGTATTATGAGAGATAAAGTTGAAAATGAGCCAGCTTCCTTCTGACCTGACCTGGAGTCAAAGGGACATCTTCTGTAATTATAGCATAATTACCATTTGCTTTGCATGGCACATTCTCCTCCTGTGCCCTCAGGTGGCAGCCTCTGCCTTTAGAGGGAGCAGCACAGGGGTGTGTGCTTAGGAGCTCAGGCAACAGTCAAGCTGCCCTGTGACCTAAGGCAAGCGACCTGACTCTCTCAACCTGGCTCCTTATAAATTAATGGCTAAGGATAAAATGAAGCACTTAGTAGACATTCCAAGTGGTAGCACTGTTTTCTAGATTGGGCGTTATTGTCTGATAGGATAATTATCTTTGTCAACTGAAAAAAAAATAAAAAGCACAACCTAAAAGTTGAGAATTAAGTTTTATTTGGCGACAAAACTGAGAACTTAAGCCTGGGAGACAGTCTCTCAGATAGCTCTAAGGAAGTGCTCTGAAGAGGTAAGGGAGGAGCCAGGATACGTAGGAGTTTTTGCAACAAAGGCCAGGTAGTCTGAACATCAAAAGATCACTGTTAACTAGAGAAAACCAGACATCTCAAGTTAAGGAGTTTAGCGCTTTTCTATGAATGGGAAGATGCAAGAGTCTGGGCTCATTGAAATCATTCCTTTGATATACACCTCAGCTTTCTGGGACCAGTATCCTGTGCTTTCTTATCCTGAGTCTCCTCTGGGTGCATCATTGGGGTGGCTGCAGAGGCTGACTGTTAAGAGGGTGGGCATCCTCTTTCTATCCTCAGTTCCCTCAGGGTTCACCTTCTGGGCAGCTGTACTGTGATGGCTTGATGGCTGCAACATCCTTTGTTTACTGATATGGCAGGCAACATTTTTTCTTTAACATCTTAACTAAGTTCACTGATTCTTTTTCCTGCTTGCTCAAGTCTGCTGTTGACTCCCCTTAGTGAAGTTTTCATTTCAATCACTGTATTTTTAAGTTCCAGAGTTTTTGTTTCACTTCTGTTGATAATTACTATCTCTTTAATTGATATTCTTATTTTGTTCATAGCATTGTTTTCCTGATTTCCTTTAGTTCTTTGTCCATGGTTTCCATTAGCTCTTCGGGCATATTTAAGACAGGTGATTTAAAGTGGTTTTCTAATCCAACATTTGGGCTTCCTCAAGGATGCTTCTGTCAGTTTATTTCCTCTGAATGGGCCATACTTTAGTGTTTCTTTGTATGCTGTGTGACTTTTTGTTGTTGAAAACTGGACACTTGAATATTATAATGTGGTAACTCTGGAAATTATATTCTCCCTCTTTCTCAAGGTTGGCTGTTCTTGATTGAAGTCATGGTTTGTATTCCTTTTCCATTCTTTATGGCTCTATGCTTAGGTCCTTCCTTAACACTTAGCCAGGCCATTTACAATTCTGCCTCAGCCTTCACTTCCTGCTGCCACTGAGCTTATTCATCCAGTGGGAAAAGCTTAAGGTGTTCTCCCATCCCTTCTAAGCATGCTTCCTGGCCTGAGCATATGTGTAACTTTCTAAATTCCCTAGTATATGCCAGCGCTTTTGAATGCTCTGATTTCCCAAAGAAACTCTATCCCTGGCCTTTGCTTCCTGGTTTTAAGCAGTCTATTGTATGCCTCAGTTGTGAATTTTTTGCCCCAGGTGGCTGCAGATTTTTTGATCGCCTGATAATGTAACAAAGCAAGGGCTTCTGTGCCCCCAGGAGAAACTCCGGCACAAACTCCGAGAGCTGCTGTTTGCAGCAAAATAAGGGTTTTTTGCAAGGCACCAAGTGAGGGAGTGGGAACCAAGTCTTAGATCCAATTCAACTTGGTCTTTAAGTTATGGGGTTTTTTTGTTTTTGTTTTTTGTTTTTAGGGGAAGAAAGAGAGGCTGGGATTGTCGTTTTGTGACATTTCTTAGTGTTTCAGGAGTCAGTATGTCTCTGGTTTACAATTTTCAGGCCAGGTGGTCCACAGCTTGGGGAAATCTATTAGCTTATCTTGCCTTAGAGAAACAACTTGAGCTTGTATGTTAATGATGATATCTATAATAGTAATTTTAGTACATTAATGATAATGTTATCGACAACAGCAATTTTAGTCATCTGACTGGTATGTTTGTGTTCGGTTAGCACAGGATTGAGGTCAGAGAGGACAAGAAAGGGAATGAAGTTTTGCATAGAGAGATTGATCATAAACTCAGCAAGAGAACTTGGTTTTAGGGGCACTTGGTATAAGTAATGCTTGCCAGGAAAGCCTGCTGCTTTTCTGCTCTGAGGGGGTTCTGAGTTAGGTGAAACAGAGGTGAACACCTTGCATCAGTCCTTCAGGTAGTCCCAGACAGGTTCGAATAGAAAAACAATAATTTTCAAGTAAGGTCTGCCCTGCTTCCTTTGGAACCAGAGACCAGCGTCCCATATAGGGAGGGTGCTGCTGTCTTCAAGACCGTTGCTGAGCTGGAGAGGGCAAGGGTTTTAGTATGCCACAAATCTTGCCTACCAGTTTTACAATGCCTTTTTCTTGATTCAGTTTGTTGCTGTATACCTGTGACTGTTTTTCCAGAGTTCTGACAAAGTTGATTTCGGTAGTTCTAGTTTTTTTTTGTTTGTTTTTTTAAAATATGTCTATGAAGGGATGGGAGTTTAGAGCTGCCTACTCCATGATTTTACTTATATCACTCAACATCTTTTAATTTTAGGGTTTCCAATAGCAAGAGCTATGCCCAGATGCATGGATTGAAAATGTTCTGAAGAATCCTACTGTTTCATATTTTTGTTTGATAGCACCTTTTTAGATAGGGATGCTGTTGATTAAGAAACGTCACCTCAATCTTTGGGAAGTGATATTATCTTTGTTTTAGAGATGGAGGGGGCAAAAAGCTTAGATATTGAAGCCTCATAAGGATACAGTGGTTGAGAAGGAGTTTAAATGCAGTAGAGCTCCAGGAAAACAGTTTGGTAGTTCCTCAAAAAGTTAAACATAGAATTGCCATTAATTCAGCAATTCTACTTCTAGACATATACCCAAGGTAATTGAAAGTAAGGACTCAGATACCTGTGCACCAGTGTTCATGGCAGCATTATTTACAGAAACCAAAAGGTGTTAACAACCCAAATGTCCACTGACAAAATGTATGAAACAAACAAAATGTATGAAAAAAAACATATATATGGATACATTATTCAGCCTTAAAAGGAGTGATAATCTGATATATGCTACAATATGGATGAACCTTGAAGACATTATGCTGAGTGAAACAAGCCAGACACAAAAGGACAAATATTGTTTGATTTCACTTACATGAGATACTTAGACTAGGCAAATTCTTGGAGGCAGAAAGTAGAGTAGAGGTGTCGACTGAGAAAAAAGAAAGCAGAACCTAGAAGTTGAGAATGTTTAATTTGGCAGCCTTCCTGAAGACCTAAACCCAGGAGGCAGCCTCTCAGATAGCTCAGAGTGGCTGTTCCCAAGAGGTAAAGTAAAAGCCAGGAGATACAACAGTTTTTGCAACAAAAAACAGCTAGTCAAAACATGGAAAGATGACTGTTAATTAAAGAAAACCAGACATCTCAAGTGAATGAATTCAGTGCTTTTCTATGTACAGGAAGATGTGAGAGTCTGGGCTTATTGAAATCATTCCTTTGATATGCATCATAATTATCTAGGGCTAGTATCCTGCTTTTTTCCATCCTGAATCCCATCAGGGTGCACCATTGGGGGGCAGCTGCAGTGGCTGATGATGGTAGCAGGCAGGCTGTTTGTCTCCATCCTGAGTTCCCTCAGGGCTCACCGTCTGGGCAGCTGCAGTGGCTAATGGCTTGATGGCCGCAACCTCCTTTGTTTACTGATGTGGCAGAGGATTCCAGATATGAAGCAGGAGGGGAATGGGGAGTTAGTGTTGAATGGGTACAGAGTTTTGGGGGTGATGAGAAAGTTCTGGAAATGGTTAGTGGTGATGGCTGTACATCGTGAATGTAATTAATGTCACTGAATTGTACAGTTCAAAGTGGTTAAAATGGTTTTATGTTACCTATAAAAAAAATCACCAAAAAAAATTCATAGAGCTCCGAACTCACTGGTATGGACATATAGAGTTAATTTGATTACAGCTTGCTGAGTTTTAAACAAAAGTTCTTGAGTATTTATTGAGCACTTACTGTATGACTGCCACCATGATGCATGCTTTGTATGAAATAGCTCATTTAATCATCTTCAAAGCCTTACTAAGTACCACAATTAGCCTCAATCTACAGATGAGGAATCTGAAAGCACAGAGGTAAGTAAATTGCCCAATACCATATTGCTCACAAGTGACACTCTCAGGATTTGATCCCAGGCAGTCTGACTTCAGACTGAGCCTGATTGTTAAACCAAGCTATTTGACTTTTTCTGAATTTTAATGTGTGTTTAAAGGAAAGTTCTGTTTCATGTTTGACTCACCATACTTTGCCTTTTCTCTGAGTATGTTGCCAGGCGTGCTTCTTCAGAACAATTCCTGCTTGCCAGCCTCAGCAAGATGAAACATAATCAGAGAAAGGGGTGATGGTTCACTCTGAAGGAAGTGGTGGAGTTTGGTTTGTTTCAGTAATTGTCTCTGAATCCTGGTATAACTTTTCCTCAGATTTCATTATTAGATCTAGTCTCAGTGTAGTGAAAGGGACCTTCGACAACTGGGTCAAGGAAAGTATTTTTATGAAAGCAGCGAATGTACTTTTTTTCCCTAATACTTTTCTTCAAAAAGCTCAGTGTTCTTAGTTGAAAGAAGAGAGGTCATGGAATTGTGGATAAATAGCAGTGTCTCTTACTTTATTTCTTATCTAAATGTAATTTCTGAGGAGAGTCTGTACAGGGCAGTATCCCCATTTAACAGGTAGGAAAATTAAGAGGTTGACTTGCCTAGAGTTGCAGAACTAGAAAGCAGTCGATTTGGGATTCAAACCCAGGCACCTGACTTCAGAGCCAAGGCTCTCATTTAATCTCTGATGAATTTCAATTGCTTTATCTGTAGTTTCTAATACCCACTTTATACTGTTGTGAGAGTCCAGTGGCATAGTGAATATGGGCTCGTAGTATACTCCATGGTACATACTCACATTTAACCAACTTTTTTCCCAAGAAGTATTTTAAGTACCTGCTCTGTGTCAGGCACTGTGCTCAATAATGTCACAATGGTTAATCATACCCCTGCCCTTTAAAAGCTGACAGACCAGGCAGAGGGAACAGCATGAACAAAAAGCAGATGGTTTTCTACAGCCCCACAAACCTGCATATAAGATAGCCTCCTTATACTCTTGAGTAGTAGTACACAGTATATGAAATGCATTAAGCCTTAATTTTTTAAAATTGAAGTATAGTTGTTTTACAATGTGTTAATTTCTGCTGTACAGCAAAGTGATTCAGTTATACATATATATACATTCTTTTTTTAATATTCTTTCCCATTATGGTTTATCCCAGGATATTGAATATAGTTCCCTGTACTATATAGTAGGACCTTGTTGTTTATCCATTCTGTATATAATAGCCTACATCTGCTCACCCCAACCTCCCACTCCATCCCTCCCCAACTCCCTCCCGCTTGGCAACCACAAGTCTGTTCTCTGTGAGTCTGTTTCTGTTTCGTAGATAGGTTCATTTGTGTCATATTTTAGATTCCACATCTAAGTGATAGCACGTGGTATTTGTCTTTCTCTTTCTGACATACTTAGTATGATAATCTCTAGTTGCATCCGTGTCACTGCAAATGGCATTATTTCATTCTTTTTCATGGCTGAGTGTGTGTGTGTGTATACATACATCATATCTTTATCCATTCATCTGTCGATGGACATTTAGGCTGTTTCCATGTCTTGGCTATTGTGAATAGTGCAGCTATGAACATAGGGGTGAAATGCATTAATCCTTTAAATAACCCTTCTCCCATCCCCAAACATCCCCATCAGCTTAGTTTACATTATTACTTTCACTGTTTTATCCTAAGTATAGTCGTTGCTGCTGTCTTTACCTAGGCCTTGATGTCTTCTATGTAGCATCTTTTCAACCCACATTTTGCCTGTGATAATTTTTCATTATCTTGATTAATTACTACCTAAGGTATGAGATTTTTTACCTTTAAATTATCTAGTCACATCATTCTCCCTGTCACGCAGAGAAACAGTTAATATCCCTTCGGTATATTAACAAATGGCAGATTTTAGATTATTAAAGAAGAATACTATGAGTAATTATGTCAGGGTACATTCCTAATGTTTTAGGGTAAAGGATACTAGTACTGTTCTCCCACAGGTGTGTCTCTTGACCACTATCAGAGACAGATTCTAAATTGAATAAAATAACTCTGTGTCAAAACTGACACAAAATTCAGGTGGTATGATGAATTGAATACAATCTCTCACTTAAGGTAATTCCTCTAATCTCTGGCCCAAGGCAGTTACAAGTAATTTTTTTTTAAATGTAAAACCTCAATAGGTACATGTAAACTATGATGTCTATTTTAGAGCTTGATGAAGTTGACAGATATTAAATTAAATGAAGGCCTATGATTGACTGCCACCACCTACATATACTTATAAGTAGAATCACCAAATTGCTTAATGGGGTGTTTTAACTATAGCCCATTTGACTTTCACAGGTGAAGATAAATAGAATTTTTTGCTCCTATGTGGATGTTAGATTCATATCTAGTAAAAGAAAGCTTCTTTTGTATTGAATGACAATTTGTAATTAAGGTGAAATTATATGTGCTGATACATGTTTTGATTTGGCTTTTCTCAGTAACTATAAATATATTTTTACCAGAAAACTTTTAATATATTTAGAAGAAATTTTTGTATTAATTGATGATATATTCTTAATTTTTTCAAGCAAAACTTTTGTAAGACCACGTGACATGAGAAGTAATGACATAAAAATTATTTTGAAATCTCCATGGAAAAATACTGAAACTTCCATGTTATGTCATAAATGCTTGATTACTATTACTTTAAAATATTTTAGTACATTATAAAGGTATCAATTCACAATATGCTAATCCTTCTGAGTATTCATGGTTATGCTAGTGTTTATTTTCTTTATTGTCTTTATTAAAAATAAGTTTAATCATGTTCAAACTTATAATATTGGTGACTAATAAATAAGCAATTTAATACTCCAATGGCGTTTTTATAATTCCTATTATTCACCATGACATTAGCGATATGAGCTTCATTAACTTTATTTACACTTTGCTCTGAATGTTTTCTTCAAAATGAAAAAAAAAATGTAAAAGCACACTGTCTCAGAAGTGCTTTATGATTCCTGTGACCTTTTAAATTCAAGTGACAGTAAAACCTCTTTTTAGGATAAGCTTTGGGAGCACACCTACCTTTTACATTCACTATCTCATTTAATTCTCACAATAATTTTATAAGTTGGTAGAGTGTCCAGATTACAGATCAGGAAACTGGGGGGTGAAGAGATTGATGGATGTGCCACAGGTGTAGCTAATACGTAGTGGAAGTAGGATGGGTACTTAGGGCTGCCCTGATTTCTGTCATTCTTCTTCCAACTCTTTGGGAATACATAGTTTTCTCAGTATAAGTTCTTTATCCTAGTAATGTGAAATTAACAAGGACATATTTTAAGTAGTTTAAAAATCCATTATCCAGAATATGGCTAAATACTGTTTTCCTATTGAATATTTTGTGTGCCTAAGGCAAAGTATATCCTTGTCATTTAATAACATGTATAATAACAATTTATATGTTTCTTTAAACCATGATAAAATTGTCTTTAAAGCTTGGCAGCACTGGAAACAGAAACCTGCTTTTTAGTATGGAATGTGGCAGAATTCTTCTTGCAAGGCCATGCACCTATTTTCTTGCATGAAACTCTGATATGCCACTGTTTATGCAATCTACATTTTATGCAAAGTTAGTCACAGTGGTTAAAAAAATACAGTGTGTGTGTGGGAGGGCAGCTAGAAGATACTTATATTAGACAGGTACCCTTACCTTCAATTTTCTTAAATAATTGACAACCTTGTTTACAGTGATATTTTACATTTCATTTATTTATTTATTTAAATTGTACATATTTAAGGTGTACAACATGATGGTTTGATATACATAGTGAAGTGATTACTGCAGTCAATCTAGTTAACATATCTCCTCACATAGTTACCATTTATTGTGTGATGACTGCAACTGAAATCTCTCAGTATATTTTCAGTGTTCAATACAGTATTATTAAGTATAGTCATTATGCCTGTACATTAGATTTCTAGATTTATGCATCCTGCATAACTACAGCTCTGTCCTTTTGATCAACATCTCCCTGTCTGCCCCCACCAGTCCCTGGGAACCATCATTATACTACTTTACTTCTATGAGTTTCATTTACAAAAAAAAAAATTTTTTTTTTAGATTGCACATTTAAGGTGAAATCATGCAGTGTTTGTCTTTCTCTGTCTAGCTGATTTCACTTAGCATAATGTCCTCCAAGTTCATCCAACTTGTCACAACAGGCAGGATTTCCTTCTTTCTCATGGCTGAGTAATATTCCATTTTATATGTGTACCACCTCTTCTTCGGCTGTTCATCCATTGACAGACACTTGTATTATTTCCATATCTGGGCTATTATAAGTAATGCTGTAATGAACCTGGGGGAGCAGATATCTCTTTGAGTCTTGATTTCATTCCCTTTGGGTATACACCCAGAAGTAGGTTACCTGGATAATATGGTAGTTCTAGTCTTACGTTTTTGAGGAATGTTTGTCCTGTTTTCCACAATAGTTGTACCAATTTGCATTTCCACCAACAGGGTACAATCAAATTGTTTTCTTGCTATTCATTTGTTTGAATTCCTTATATATTTCAGATGTTAACCCCTTTTCAGATGGGATGGTTTGCAAATATTTTCTCCCATTTCATAGGTTGTCTCTTCACTTTGTTGATTGTTTCCTTTACTGTGCAGAAGCTTTTTAGTTTGATGAAATCCCATCTTCTACTTTTGCTTTTGTTGTCTGTGCTTTTGGTGTCATGTCTGAAACATTATTACCTAGACCAATGTCAAGAAAATTTTCCCCCATGTTTTGTTCTAATTGTTGTATGGTTTCAGGTCTTACATTTAAATCTTCAATTCATACTGAGTTGATTTTTGTATATGTAGTGAAATAAGGGTCCAATTTCATTCTTCCACATGTGGAAAACCAGTTTTGTCAGTACCATTTATTGAAGAAACTATCCTTTCTCCAATTGTTTGTTTCTTGCATCTTTGATCAAGTTCATAATTGTGTGGATTTATTTCTGAGCTCTCTGTTGTGTTCCATTGGTCTGTATGTCTGTTATTATTGCCAACCATCTTATTTTGAATACTAAAACTTTGTAGTATTTTTTGAAATCAGGTACTGTGATGCCTCCAACTTTGTTCTTTTTGCTCAAGACTGCTGTGGCTATATGTGGTCTTTTGTGGTTCCATATAAATTTTAGGACTTTTTTCTATTTCTTTGAAAACTGCCATTGAAATTTTGATAGGGATTCCATTGAATCTGTAGATTTCTATGAGTAGTATAGATATTTTAAAATTCTTCCAACCCATAAACATAGTATATCTTTCTATTTATTTGTCTCTTCTTAGTTCCTTTCATCAATATTTATTGTTTTCAGTGTACAGAGCTTTCCCCTAATTGGTTAAATTTATTCCTAAGTACTTGATCATTTTAAAGCTATTGTAAATAGGATTTTTTTTCTTTATTTCTTTTCCAGATGGCTCATTGTTAGTGTATAGCAACGCAACTGATTTTTGTTTGTTGACTGTGTATTCTGCAACTTTACTGAAATCATTTATTAGCTCTAACAGTTTTTTAGTGGCATTTTGAGGGTTTTCTGTTTTATAAGATCATATCATCTGCAAACGGAGACAGTTTTACTTCTTCCTTTTTGAGTTTGATGCCTTATATTTCTTTTTCTTGCCTAATTGCTCTGGCTAGGACTTCCAGTACTGTGTTGAATAGGAGTGGTGAGAGTTGGGCACCTTTGCCTTGTTCATGACCTTAGAGGAAACTATTTTAACCTTTCACTGTTGAGTGTGATGTTACCTGTGGGTTTGTCATGTATGACTTTTATCATGTTGAGGTTTCTGTCTATACCTTCTATGTCAAGAGTTTTATCAGGAAAGGATATTAAAT
The DNA here is from genome assembly GCF_025265405.1 of Mesoplodon densirostris. Classification (NCBI taxonomy): domain Eukaryota; kingdom Metazoa; phylum Chordata; class Mammalia; order Artiodactyla; family Ziphiidae; genus Mesoplodon; species Mesoplodon densirostris. Next base: position 124,995,675 of record NC_082662.1, on the reverse strand, counting down.
TTTGTTAAGTAACTTTTTGCACATCTACTGAGATGATCATATGATATTTATCCTTCATTCAGTTAATGTGTTGTATCACATCGATTGATTTCTGTATGTTGAACCATCCTTGCATTCCAGAAGTAAATCCTGCTTGATCATGGTGTCTGATCCCTTAAATGTGCTGTTGAATTCAATTTCCTAGTATTTTGTTGAGAATTTTTACATCTGTATTCATCAGACATACTGGTCTATAGTTTACTTTTCTTGTAGTATCTTTATTTGGCTTTAGTTTTGGGGTAATGCTGGCTTTGTAAAAATGGGATTGGGACTGTTCGCTCTTTGACTTTTGGAAGAAGTTGAGAAGGATTGACATTAATTTTTCATTAAATATTTGGTAGAATTCACCAATGAAACTATATGGGCTTGGGCTTTTCTTTGCTGGGAGGTTTTTGATTACTGATTCAATCTCCTTACTCATTACTGGTCTGTTCATATCTTCTATTCATGATTCAGTCTTGGTAGGGTGTATGTTTCTAGGAACTTACCCATTTCTTCTTGGTCATCCAATTTGTTGACATATAAATTGTTCATAATAGTCTTTTATGATCCTTTTTATTTCTGTGGTATTAGTTGTAATGTCTTCTTTTTTCATTTCTGATTTTATTTAATTGAGACCTCCCTTTTTTTCTTAGTGTAGCTAAAGATTTGTCAATTTTGTTTATCTTTTCAAAAAACCAACTCATTGTTTCATTGGTCTTTTCTATTGTTTTTCTAGTCTCTATTTCATTTGTTTCTACTCTAATCTTTATTGTTTCTTTCCTTTTGCTAACTTTGGGCTTAGTTTGTTCTTTTTCTAGTTCCTTGAGGTATAAGGTTAGTTTAAACGTTTATTTGAGATCTTTTTTTGTAATGTGGGCATTGATCACTATATAGTTTCTTCTTACTGAGGCTTTTTCTGCATCACATAAGTTTTGACAAGTTGTGCTTTCATTTTCATTTTTCTCAAGATACTTTTTACTTCCCTTTTGATTTCTTTTTTGACCCATTGGTTGTTCTGGAGTGTGTTGTTTAATTTTCACTTACTTACAAATTTCCCAAATTTCCTCCTGCTATTGATTTCTAGTTTTATAACATTGTGGTCAGAAAAGACACTGGATATGATTTCAGACTTTTAAAATTTGTTAAGACTTGTTTTGTAGCCTAATATATGATCTATCCCAGAGAATAACTTGATAAGATCCTGTACTCTATTGCTGTTAGATACAATGTTTTATATAGTTCTGTTAGGGCCTTTTGATCTGTAGTGTTGTTCAGGTCCACTGTTTCCTTTTCATTATCAGTCTGTATGATCTATTCATAGCTGAAAGTGGGGTATTGAAGTCCTCTATTATTATTATATTGCTGTCAATTTCTCTCTCCAGTTTAGTTAATATGTGCTTATATATATTTATATATGTGCTTGATTACCTATCTGTTTACAATTATTATATCCTCTTGATAAACTGACCCCTTTATGTGACCTTTGTCTCTTTTGACAGTTTTTGACTTAATTTTGTCTGATATAAGTACAGCCACTCCTCCTCTCTTTATCATTTGCATATAATACTTTTTTCATCCCTCACTTTCAGCCTATGTGTGCCTTAAAGCTAAAGTGAGTCTCTTGAAACAATTGTTGGATCTTGTTTTTTAGTTTTTTAAATCATTCAGGCACCCTATGTTTTTTGATTAGAGAATTTAATCCAGTTACACTTGAAGTAATTATCAGTATGTGAGGATTTACTATTGTCATTTTATAAATTGTTTTCTGACTGTTTTGTAGTTCCTCTCTTCCTTTCTTTCTGTCTTCATTATTTGATAATTTTTATAGTGGTATGCTTTGATATCTTTATCTTTTGTGTGTCTACTGCAGGTTTGGGTTTTTTTTTGGTTACCATGAGGCTTATATAAAACATATATATATATATTTATATATATGTATTTTTAGCTGATAACAGCTTAACTTTTACAATAATCAAAAAATACAGTTTAGGAAATTACCTGGAGGTCCACTGATTAGGACTCTGCACTTTCACTGCTGAGGCGGTTCAATCCCTCGTCAGGGAACTAAGATCCCACAAGCCTCAGAGCATGGCAAAAAAAAAAAAAAAAAAAAAAAAAGTTTAACTTCTCCTCCCCTGACATTTTATGCTTTTGATGTCACAATTTACATCTTAAATATATGATTTATCCATTAACACTTTATTGTAGCTATAGTAACTCATAATACTTCTGTCTTTTAACTTTTATACCAGAGTTAATAGTGTTCACATCAATCACGTGATACATTACATTAACAAAATGAAGAATAAAAATCATATGATCATCTCAATGGATGCAGAAAAAGCTTTTGACAAAATCTGACACCAATTCATGATAAAACACTCTCCACAAATTGGGTATAAAGGGAATATACCTCAGCATAATAAAGGCCATACATGACAAGCCCACAGCTAATGTTATACTCAACTGTGAAAAGCTGAAAGCAGTCCCTCTGAGATCAAGAACAAGACAAGGATGCTCACCTTTGTCACATTTATTCAACATAGTATTCAAAGTCTTCCATCAGACAAAAAAAAAAAAGAAAAGGAATCCAAATGGGAAAGGAAGAAATAAAACTGTCACTGTTTCCAGATGACATGATAACTATGCACACAAAATCCTAATGATGCCACCAAAAAACCATTAGAACTCATCAATGGATTTGGCAAAGTTGCAGGATAAAAAATTAGTACATAAAATCTGTTGTGTTTCTATATACTAACAACAAACTATCAGAAAGCGAAATTAAGAAAACAGCCCCATTTACAATTGTATCAAAAAGAATAGAATACGTAAATCTAACTAAGGAGGTAAAAGGCCTGCACTAAGAAAGCTACAACACTGATGAAAAAAACTAAAGATAACACAGATTGAAAGATATACCATGTTCATGGATTGGAAAAATATTGTTAAAATGACTAGTACCCAAAGCAATCTACAGATTCAGTGCAATCCCTATCAAAATACCAATGGCATTTTTCATAGAAATAGAGCAAATAAATCTAAAATTTGTATGGAAGCACAAAAGACTGAATAGCCAAAACAATCTTATGAAAGAAGAAGCAAGGTGGAGGTATCATGCTCACTCATTTCAAGCTATTCTACAAATCTACAGTAATCAAAACAATATGCTACTGGCACAAAAATAGAAGCATATACCAGTGGAACAGAATAGCCCAGAAATGAGCCCACAATTATATGGCCAATTAAAGACAAAGGAGGCAAGAATATACAATGGGGAAAATTTAACCTCTTAAATAAATAGTGTTTGGAAAACGGGACAGCTACGTGAAAGAATCAAACTGACCCACTTCCTCACACCACAAAAATAAACTCAAAATGGATTAAAGACCTAAATGAAAGATCTGAAACCATAAAACCATAGTTCTTTGAATATGTTTCTGCAGGGAAGGGAAACAAAAGCAAAAATAAGTAAATCAAACTAAAAACCTGTTGCACAGTGAAGGAAATTATCAACAAAACAAAAAAGCTGACTACTGAATGGGAGAAAATATTTCCAAATGATATATTTGAGAAGGGGTTAATATCCAAAATATACAAAGAACTCATACAACGTGATATCAAAGAACCAGACAACACAGTTAAAAAATGGGCAGAGGACCTGAATAGACATTTTTCCAAAGAAGATGTACAGATGGCCAACAGTCACATGAAAAGATGCTCAAGACTGAGCTCTGCCCACCAGAGCAACACCCAGATCTACCCACTACCAGTCCCTCCCATCAGGAAACTTTCACAAGCCTCTTAGTTAGCCTAATCCACAGGAGGGCAGACAGGAGAAGCAAGAAGAAGTACAATCCTTCAGCCTGTGGAACAAAAACCACATTCACAGAAAGATAGAAAACATGAAAAGGCAGAGGGCTATGTACCAGATGAAGGAACAAGATAAAACCCCAGAAAAACAACTAAATTAAGTGGAGATAGGCAACCTTCCAGAAAAAGAATTCAGAATAATGATAATGAAGATGATCCAGGACCTCAGAAAAACAATGGAGGCAAAGATCGAGAAGATGCAGGAAATGTTTAACAAAGACCTACAAGAATTAAAGAACAAACACCTAGAAGAATTAAAGAAAAAACAAACAGATGAACAATACAATAACTGAAGTGAAAACCACACTAGAAGGAATCAAGAGCAGCATAACTGAGGCAGCGGAACGGATAAGTGACCTGGAAGACAGAATGGTGGAATTCGCTACCGCAGAACAGAATGAAGAAGAAAGAATGAAAAGAAATAAAGACAGCCTAAAGGACCTCTAAGACAACATGTAATGCAACAACATTTGCAATATAGGGGTCCCAGGAGGAGAAGAGAGAAAGGACCCGAGAAACTATTTGAGGAGATTATAGTTGAAATTTTCCCTAAGATGGGAAAGGAAATAGCCACCCAAGTCCAGGAAGCGCAGAGAGTCCCAGGCAGGATAAACCCAAGGAGAAACACGCCAAGACACATAGTAATCAAATTGACAAAAATTAAAGACAAAGAAAAATCATTGAAAGCAACGAGAGAAAAATGACAAATAACATCCAAGGGAACTTCCATAAGATTAACGGCAGATTTCTCAGCAGAAACGCTACAGGCCAGAGGGGAGTGGCATGATATACTTAAAGTGATGAAAGGGAAGAACCTACAACCAAGATTACTGTACCTGACGAGGATCTCATTCAGATTTGACGGAGAAATCAAAAGCTTTACAGACAAGGAAAAGCTAAAAGAATTCATTACCACCAAACCATCTCTACAACAAATGCTAAAGGAACTTCTCTAAGTGGGAAACACAAGAGAAGAAAAGGACCTACAAAAACAAACCCAAAACAATTAAGAAAATGGTAATAGGAACATACATATCAATAATTACCTTAAACGTGAATGGATTAAATGCTCCAACCAGAAGACACAGGCTTGCTGAATGGATACAAAAACAAGACCCATATATATGCTGTCTACAAGAGACCCACTTCAGACCTAGGTACACAAACAGACTGAAAGTGAGGGGATGGAAAAAGATATTCCATGCAAATGGAAATCAAAAGAAAGCTGGAGTAGCAATACTCATATCAGATAAAATAGACTTTAAAATAAAGAATGTTACAAGAGACAAGGAAGGACACTACATAATGATCTAGGGACCAATCCAAAAAGAAGATATGACCATTATAAATATATATGCACCCAACATAGGAGCACCTCAATACATAAGGCAACTGCCAACAGCTATAAAAGAGGAAATCAACAGTAAGACAATAATAGTGGGGGACTTTAACACCTCACACCAATGGACAGATCATCCAAAATGAAAATAAATAAGGGAACAGAAGCTTTAAATGACACAATAGACCAGATAGATTTAATTGATATTTATAGGACATTCCATCCAAAAACCACAGATTACACTTTCTTCTCAACTGTTCACAGGACATTCTCCAGGATACATCATGTCCTGGGTCACAAATCAATCCTCAGTAAATTTGAGAAAATTGAAATCATCTCAAGCATCTTTTACTGCCACAACGTTGTGAGATTAGAAATCAATTACAGGAAAAAGTTAAAAAACATAAACACATGGAGGCTAAACAAGACATTACTAACCAAGAGATCACTGAAGAAATCAAAGAGGAAATCAAAAAATACCTAGAGACAAATGACAATGAAAACACAACAATCCAAAACCTGTGGTATGCAGCAAAAGCAATTCTAAGAGGGGAATTTATAGCAATACAATCTTACCTCAAGAAACAAGAAAATTCTTAAATACACAACCTAACCTTACACCTTAAGAAACTAGAGAATGAAGAACAAAGAAAACCCAAAGTTAGTAGAAGGAAAGAAATCATAAAGATCAGAGCAGAAATAAATAAAATAGAAACAAAACAATAGCAAAGATCAATAAAACTAAAAGCTGGTTCTTTGAGAAAATAAACAAAATTGATAAATTTTAGCCAGACTCATCATGAAAAAGAGGGACAGGACTCAAATCAATAAAATTAGAAATGAAGTTACAACAGACACCGCAGGAATACAAAGCATCCTAAGAGACTACTACAAGCAACTCTATGCCAATAAAATGGACAACCTGGAAGAAATGGACAAATTCTTAGAAAGGTATAACCTTCCAAGGTTGGGCCTGGAAGAAAGAGAAAATATGAACAGACCAACCAAAAGTAATGAAATTGAAACTGTGATTAAAAATCTTCCAACAAACAAAAGTCCAGGACCACATGGCTTCACAGGTGAAATCTGTCAAACATTTAGAGAAGAGCTAACACCCATCCTTGTCAAACTCTTCCAAAAAATTGCAGAGGAAGGAACACTGCCAAACTCATTCTATGAGGCCACCATCATCCTGATAGCAAAACCAGACAAAGATACTACAGAAAAAGAAAATTACAGACCAATATCACTGATGAACATAGATGCAGAAATCCTCAACAAAATACTAGCAAACAGAATCCAACAACACATTAAAAGGATCATACACCATGATCAAGTGAGATTTATCCCAGGGATGGAAGGATTCTTCAATATATGCAAATTAATCAATGTGATACACCATATTAATAAATTGAATAATTAAAACCATATGATCATCTAAATAGATACAGAAAAAGCTTTCGACAAAATTCAACACTCATTTATGATAAAAACTCTCCAGAAAGTGGGCATGGAGGGCACCTACCTCAACGTAATAAAGGCCATATACGACAACGCCACAGCCAACACCATTCTCAATGGTGAAAAACTGAAAGCATTTCCTCTAAGATCAGGAACAAAACAAGGATGTCCTCTCTCACCACTATTATTCAACATAGTTTTGGAAGTCCTAGCCATGGCAATCAGAGAAGAAAAAGAAATAAAAGGAATACAAATTGGAAAAGAAGAGCTAAAACTGTCACTGTTTGCAGATGACATGATACTATACATAGAGAATCCTAAAGATGCCACCAGAAAACTACTAGAGATAATCAATGAATTTGGTAAAGTTGCAGGATACAAAATTAATGCACAGAAATCTGTTGCATTCCTATACTCTAATGATGAAAAATCTGAAGGAGAAATTAAGGAAACACTCCCATTTACCATTGCAACAAAAAGAATAAAATACCTAGGAATAAACCTACCTAAGGAGACAAAAGACCTGTATGCAGAAAACTATAAGACACTGATGAAAGAAATTAAAAATGATACCAACAGATGGAGAGATATACCACGTTCTTGGATTGGAAGAATCAATATTGCAAAAATGACTGTACGACCCAAAGCAATCTACAGATTCAATGCAATCCCTATCAAATTTCCAATGGCATTTTTTACAGAACTAAAACAAAAAATCTGAAAATTGTATAGAGACACAACAGACCCCGAATAGCCAAAGCAGTCTTGAGGGAAAAAAACAGAGCTGGAGGAATCAGACTCCCCAACTTCAGACTATACTACAATGCTACAGTCATCAAGACAATATGGTACTGGCACAGAAACAGAAATATAGATCAATGGAACAGGATAGAAAGCCCAGAGAGAAACCCACACACCTATGGTCAACTAATCTATGACAAAGGAGGCAAGAATATACAATGGAGAAAAGACAGTTTCTTCAATAAGTGGTGCTGGGAAAACTGGACAGCTACATGTAAAAGAATGAAATTAGAACACCCCCTAACACCATACCCAGAAATAAACTCAAAATGGATTAGAGACCTAAATGTAAGACCGGACACTATAAAACTCTTGGAGGAAAACATAAGGAGAACACTCTTTGACATAAGTCACAGCAAGATCTGTTTTGATCCACCTTCTAGAGTAATGGAAATAAAAACAAAAATAAACAAATGGGACCTAATGAAACTTAAAAGCTTTTTCAAAGCAAAGGAATCTACAAACAAGACGAAAAGACAACCCTCAGAATGGGAGAAAATACTTGCCAACGAATCAGCGGACAAAGGGTTAATCTCCAAAATATATAAGCCGCTCATGCAGCTCAATATTCAAAAACAAAACAACCCAATCTAAAAATAGGCAGAAGACCTAAATAGACATTTCTCCGTATTAGACATACAAATGGCCAAGAAGCACATGAAAAGCTGCTCAACATCACTAATTATTAGAGACATGCAAATCAAAACTAAAATGAGGTATCATTACCTCACACCGTTAGAATGGGCATCATCAGAAAATCTACAAACAGCAAATGCTAGAGAGGGTGTGGAGAAAAGGGAACCCTCTTGCACTGTTAGTGAGAATGTAAATTGATACAGCCACTATGGAGAACAGTATGGAGGTTCCTTAAAAAACTAAAAATAGAATTACCATATGACCCAGCAATCCCACTACTAGGCATATACCCAGAGGAAACCATAATTCAAAAAGATACATGCACCTGAATGTTCATTGCAGCACTATTTACAGTAGCCAGGTCATGGAAGCAAGCTAAATGCCTATCTACAGATGAATGGGTAAAGAAGATGTTATATATATATAAAATGGAATATTACTCAGCCATCGAATGGAGTGAAATTAGGTCATTTGTAGAGACGTGGATGTATCTAGAGACTGTCATACAGAGTGAAGTAAGTCAGAAGGAGAAAAACAAGTATATTAACGCATATATGTGGAACCTAGAAAAATGGTACCGATGAACTGGTTTGCAGGGCAGAAATAGAGACACAGATGTGGAGAACAAATGTATGGACACCAAGGGAGGAAAGTAGTCATGGGGTGGTGGTGGTGGGATGAACTGGGAGATTGGGATTGACATGTATACACTAATATGTATAAAATGGATAATAAGAACCTGCTGTATAAAAAAATAAAATCAAAGAAAAAAACAACAACTGAAATGTAAGTCTTCCTCCCTGACCAGAATCTTGATTCCTCAGTTCCCTTCTCTATAGGGGAATTTCTTGGGTATCTTTCCAGAAATATTTAAAACTTATGGCACCGAGCACTAGCTCAGATCTTAGCGTATGATCTCCTTGCATTCTTTTTTCCCATACACAAATGAGGAGTATACAGCACCATTCTGCTTTTTTAAAAAAGAAAGAAAGAAAAGATGCTGAACATCACTAATGGTCAGGGAAATGCAAATGAAGACCACAACGAGATATCACTTCATACCCGTTTGAATGGCTTGTATCAAAAAGATAACAAATAGCAAGTGTTGGTGAGGACGTGGAGAAAAGGGAACCCTTCTGCTCTGTTGGTGGAAATGTAAATAGGAGCAGTCACTATGTGAAAATAGTATGGAGATTCCTCAAAAAAGCAAAAGTAGAACTACCATATGATCCAGCAATTCCACTCCTGGGTATTTATCTGAAGAAAAGGAAAATAGTAATTCAAAATGATACATGCACCCCTGTGTCTATTGCAGCATTATTTATAATAGCCACGATATGGAAGCAAGCTAAGTGCCCATCAGTAGATGAATGGATAAAGATGATGTGTTCTATACACACACACTCGTGCGCACGCAGATACATGCATATACAGTGGAATATTACTGAGCCATAAAACGATTGGAATCTTGCCATTTGTGATAACGTGGATGGACCTGGAGAGTGTTATGCTTAGTGAAATAAGTCAGAGAAAGAAAAATACTGTATGATTTCAGTTACATGTGGCATCTAAAAAACTAAATAAGTGAACAAACATAACTAAAGAGAAACAGAGTCATAGATAGAACAAACAGGTGGTTGACAGAGGGGAATGGGATGGGAGGAGGAGAGAAATAGGTGAGGGAGATTAAAAGGTACAAATTTTCAGTTACAAAATAAATGAGTCACAGGTATGAAATGTACAGTGTGAGAAATATAGTCAATAACTACGTGATATCTTTGTAATGATGACAGATGACAATGAGATGTATCATGGTGATCACTTTGAAATATATAGAAATATCGAATCACTAGGTTGTATACCAGGAACTAACAGTATTGCAGGTCAATTATACTTCATAAACAAACAAACTCATAGAGAAAGATCAGATTTGTGGTTACCAGAGTTGTGGGGTGGTGGGAAGGGGAATTGGGTGAAGATGGTCAAAATGTACAAACTTCCAATTATAGGATAAGCAATTACTAGGGATGTAGTGTATAACATGATAAATATAATTAACAGCTATATGTTATATGTGAAAGTTGTTAAGAGAGTAAATCCTAAGAGTTCTCATCACAAGGAAGACATTTTTTTCTATTTCTTTAATGTTTAATCTATATGAAATAAATTTATTGTGGGATTCATTTCGTGCTTTATGTAAGTCAAATTGTTAGGCTGTACACCTGAAAGTTATACAGTGCTGTATGTCAATTACATCTCAATAAAACTGGAAGAAAAAAATTTTAATAAGTAAATAATATAACTTAGAAAGTGGATCTAGCAGGAACCGTGACCATTATGCATCTATACTGTCTAAATAACTGAGGTAATCACATGGCGTGTTTTCATTTCCATTATTTAACAGGACCCTTTTTAGACCTCCTTTAGATAATGGAGTCATAAATTCTGTCCTTTTTCCTTACTTTGGAAAATCCTGCCCTTCTTTGGCCATATCCTTCAAGGGTTTTATTTAAATTCCCTCTACAGAAAATGAGCATTATAAAATTCAATTTTTCAAAGAGGAAGTATAGAGTAATATTTGATAATTATGTGGGAAGAATTTAATGAAGTATAGAATTTGAGAGGTTAGCCATATCACAGTTTATATGAAATTAAATAACTTGATTGGACACAGTATTGTGGCTGGAGAAAAAGGAAAGAAAACAGTATTTCTCTTAGTCTCTTTGTAGTTCTCTATACAAAGCTTATGTTCCTACATTGGCAGTACTACCATTGTGGTTAGAAAATTAGAAGGCAGAAGAATCATCCATGTTTTCACAAATACTGTTCCTGCAAAATAAAATGGCAGGCCATCTCTAGGCCTCGTACTTCCAGAGTCCAAACGACATAAAATGTATAGAAGAGAATTTTCTAAAATATAAGGAATCACTGTAGGTGATTATTTGTAGAAAGCACAACACTTGGAATTTTAATGCTGAATACGCTACTGGACATAACGGCAATACTATAGTAAGTAAATTAATCCCTGTGCTGTAGGAGTTATGATCTAATAAAGATACGACCCTTCACCAGTCACTATAATGCAACCCCGTCTAACTATGGTTTAATGCAAGACCATAGACCATATATAGGATTTAGAGGAAAGTAAGTTTACTTCAGGCTCATGTTGTAGAGAAATATATGAATTTTTTTTAGGGTAGAACTTAACTAGACAGATGGGAGGAAATTTTTTTCTTTTTTAATTTTCTTGGCTGCACTGTGCAGTATGTGGGATCTTAGTTCCCCAACCAGGGATCGAAGCTGAGCCCCTTGCACTGGAAGTGCGGAGTCTCAACCACTGGACAGCCAGGGACGTCCGGGGAGGAAAATTTTATATCTGTTAGAATTTGTAATTGCTCAGAAAGGCGCAGAGTATTAATACTAGGGAGATACAGAATTGGCCAGCTTGGCTAGAGCAGTGGATTTATTTAGAAGGCAGTAGAAGACAGGGTTCTGGGCAAACTCCCCAACCTTTTTGGAACCAGGGACCGGTTTCGTGGAAGACAATTTTTCCAGGATCCGGGGTGTGGTGTTTCAGGCAGTAGCGTGAGCGATGGGGAGCGATGGGGAGCAGCAGATGAAGCTTCGCTTGCTTGCCCATCACTCACCTCCTGCTGTGCAGCCCGGTTCCTAACAGGCCGCGGACCGCTATAGGTCTGCAGCTCGCGGGTTGGGGACCCCTGCTGTAGAGGGGTGGCAGGAGGCAACTTCAGTCATGGTATGCACAAGCTAAATTACTGAGAAAGATCCTTTCCAAGCTGGACTAGCTGAAGGTATGTACAGATGCAAACAGTCTATTCAATTTTAATATGAAAATTAGAACTGATGCTGAGATTTCAGTGAAGGGTGAAGTTATAATGTGTAACATTTAAAGTTTTAAACTTTGGTGTGTCATTTCAGGAGCTGTGGGCCAAGGATTTATTCACTGATTTTTTTCCCCCAAGTTTGTGTTACTTCTTTTTATTAGGAAAAAAGCTTCTGTGGCCATTAGTTCTGGACATCTGAATTCCTTCTGCTCTGCTGGGATCCAGAAGTAGTTCTAAAGTTATCAGACCAAGAATTTAGAGAGGAAGGCTTAATTTCTTTAGCCTTTCATATGATAAACACATTTACCTTCCCATTTAGTTCTTTCATTTTGCATAAGACATGACTTCAGATTATAGTTAATTCGTTTGTCCTTTGGGAGAATCAAGTTTTTGGTCAGATTTTAACCTACATACTTTTCTTTAGATCTCTCTTTTTTTATATTCTTAATTAAGAATATAAATTATATTCTTAATTTATAATATAAATTAAAAAGTTATATAGATCTAATAGAATTGCTTCTATTAACTAATTGCTAATAGAAACAATCAGATGTCAGCACAATCTTAATTTATTTAGGAGAATAACTTGTGGTTTCTGTGGGCCTTTTTTAATGTAATTAGCTTTATTTGAAAATTTTATGATTAACAGACATAATTGTTTTAAGGTGTTCTACCATGATGGAAATTTATCCTAACATAGGCATTTTATTTACCTCTCAAAGGACTTTCTTCAGGAGATACCACACCCTTTATGCAAGAAAATATATTACATGCAGCCATACATGCTGTTAGTGATGAAGAGTCTGCAGAAGTAAATGCTAATGATCAACTAGAAGCCCCGAAGCTGGTTCTGCAATCTCTGTTCTCACTTATACGGGGTGAAGTTGAGCAGTTGGATTCAAGAGCACTTCCCCTTTGCCTTCATCAGGTATCATGTTAAACCCTTCACTTTCAGCCTCACTGAAATTCTGGAACCAATATTTGTAATAATCTAAAATCCTATTCTCTGTAATTGATTCTACCCCACCTGTCATTGGTGAGTCTGAGAGGAGGTGACCCTGGATCAGTGGCTGGTAGGAAATTTGGCATATCACTGACTCGTGGCCACACATTGGCTTGGATCATCAATCTATAGTTCATACTGTTGCTAACTTCTTTTGCTTAGTGAATAAGCCGTGTACAAATAAGAGTGAATGTAGTGAGTGCTTAATAAGTACCAACAAGGTACCAAAAACTAAGCTAGACGCTAAGGAAACAGATTATGTAACAGAGCATGTCCTTAAGAGAGGCACTGTGGAATAGGAGAAACAGTTTGTAGATAACTAATTGTAGAAGTCTGTACAAAGCATTAGAGTAGATATGTGTTTAAGGTTCAGCAAAAGCACAAAATGCATGATTAACTTCGTCCTTTGGACATTAGGGCAAAAAAAGGTGATTCTTGAGCTGGGTTTTGCAGGATGTGTAGGCTCTCACTAGATGAACAAAGTGAGCTGGTACAGAAAGAGAGAACAGTCCCTGCAAAGACATGACTGGGTTGTTGTTGAAGATTAAGATGTAAAAGAGACAGGAATTAAGACTGGGTAGCTTGTGCCATTAAGGGCTTACTTTTAGGGGCTGAGAGCCTTTTTTTAAAAAATTTATTTTATTTATTTATTTTTGGCTGCGTTGGGTCTTTGTTGCTGTGTGGGGGCTTTCTCTAGTTGTGGCGAGCCGGGGCTACTCTTCGTTGTGGTGCACGGGCTTCTCATTGAGGTGGCTTCTCTTTGTTGGGGAGCATGGGCTCTAGGCGCACAGGCTTCAGTAGTTGTGTCACGTGGGCTCAGTAGTTCTGGCGCACATGCCTAGTTGCTCCGCGGCATGTGGGATCTTCCTGGACCAGGGCTTGAACCCGTGTTCCCTGCATTGGCAGGCGGATTCTTAACCACTGTGCCACCAGGGAAGCCCGAGGCTGAGAGCTTTTAATTATGCAGGTGCCAGAATTTGAATTTTAGAAAAATAACTCTTTTGATGATTGGGAGGGTAAGCTAGAAGGTGGAGAGCCTGGAGACTGGGAGTTCTTTAGGACAGTGATGAGGCAGATACACAAGAGATAATTCGGAAAAGATTAAGATATTTATGAACTGTGTTTTATTTTCTTTTAAAATGAAAATAATTTGTATGTGGGTGTGGAAAAAGCTTCACTTTTTATTTCACTCCTGTTTCATTTAACTTTTGCAGTGAGCAGTGAATAATTTTTAAGAAGTAAAACAGCTTTTGTCCTAAGGCAGGAAAACATATTCTTACAAATTTATGTTACCTCCTTGGTGGACTTGAAGAATGCCTTTGAGAAAATGTGTACTACTTTTTGACCTCTAATGTGTTACTGACATATATGGTATATGTTTACCATAGTTGAGAACTGTAGTTGAGAACCACCAATATTAAGGCAGCTTTCTAATCTTTCAGCCTTCCTTGAATTTGTACAGTGGATTGAGTTTGTAAAGGGTATTTGCATTAACTGTTATTTCATTCTCCAAACAATCTAGAGAGGTAATTATTATCACCATCTTTACAAGTAGGGAGGCTGAGACTCCCTCAAAAAGCAAGTTCCTTATAATTCTAGGGCTACAATTTGTTAGTTCCATTCAATGAATCTGTTTTGGGGACAACTTGGGAGAAATTTGAGTATGGACTGTATATTAAATAATACTGTTGCATCAGTGTCAGATTTCTTGAGATTGATAATGGACTTGAAGATCATGTAGGAGAGTATCTTTATTCTTGGGAGATACATGTGCAGGTAGTACTTAGGAGTGAAGTGACATAATTCCTGCAGCTTAAGATATTTCAGTGGGAAAAAATATGTAAGGCAGGGAAAGACAGAGAGAGAAAGCAAATTTGGTGAAATGTCAATAATTGATGAATCTAAATAAAAGGTATATGGCTGTTGATTTTACTGTTCTTTGAACTCTTCTGTAGAATTTCGATAAAAAGTTGGGGAAAAGGACATTTGGAGTAAATGGAAATAGCAAGTGTAGTAAAATCTTTTCAAGCAGTTTATGTCACTGGGCTATTACATTAAAGGTAAGAAGAATGCTCTCTTCTACAGGCAGGTGATCCTACAGCTGAAGCAGATCTAGTAGAAAATCACATTTTTAGGCAGGAAGACAATAACAGTCTTGATCAGATGAAGATTTTTTTTTTATGTCTCAAAGTAAAATTCTACCTTCATCCCCCAGGAACATGTCAGTTTGCTGGGTCCCATATGTTATGCTTCTTATATATCTCAGCAATCTGTCCTCTACTGGCAAAGGAGCTTAGAAAGTATAGTGAGTTATTTTTTTTAATGCCATTTTTTAAAATTTATTTAATTAAAAATATATATTTATTTATTTACTTAAGCTGCACTGGGTCTTAGTTGTGGCACGCGGGATCTTCGTTGCAGCATGTATGTGGGATCTAGTTCCCCAACCAGGGATTGAACTGGGGCCCACTGCATTGGGAGTGCAGAGCCCTACCCACTGGACCACCGGGGAAGTCCCTAGAGTGATGGTTTTAAAGTATGAGCTTTGACTCTACCACTAACAAGCAAAGTAGCTTTTAATTTCTTTTCCTGTAAAGTTGTAGAGGACTCAGTGAAATAATGAAATAAAAGTACTTAACATAGTACTTGGTACACTTAACATAAAAGCTAAATAAATATTAAGCATTATAACTATATTTCTTTGTCACTAATTCAAACATTGCTTGTTGGAAAGAGATGCTGAAGCCTGCAGTAAGCTGAGACATCAGGGCAACAGGAGTCAACTGATGGCTGCCTTCCTCAGCCCAAGAATACAAAATATCCTGTCACCTCCCAAGGGAGACACAAATCAGGGAGAAGTGGAGTGACTTTTTCTTTTTTTCATTATTTAGTAATTCCCAATATCTCATACTGTGCCTTTCACTGGGATTGAAAGTTGTTGACATTTTGCCAGATTTTCGTTTTCCTCCTACCCTCCAACCCCTCTCCACGCACATATTTTCCACTGACACATTTTAAAGTAATTTTCAGGTATTATATCACTTCACCCTTAAATATCAATACTTGTGCATAAATTTCCCAAGAACAATGATACTCTCCTACATAACCTACAATGCCATTATCGACCCTAAGAAATGAGACATTGGTTTAATATTATTTAACATACAGCCTATACTTGTTTCCCTCAAGTTATTCCACAAATATTCTTTATAACTAGTTTTCCCCAGATCCAGTGAAGGAGCACACATTGGGAAGATTCTTTAGTCTTTGGTAATCCAGAACAACTCCCTGCCTTTTGTTTTGTTTTGTTTATTTGCTTGTTTGTTTATACTTTTATAACATTGACACTTCTGAAGACTCAAGAATTCTTGTAAAATTTCCCATAATTAGGATCTGCCTGATTATTTCTTCATGATTTGATTCAGGTTAAAATATATTGGCCAAGAATTCTACCTAGGTAACATTCCATACTCAGTTCTCTTTTGAACTCACTCCAATCTGGCCTTTGTGCCAACTACTCCATCAAAATTGCATTGTAAAGGCCAGGCCTTACCTCCATGTTGCGTGCCCATGTGAATCTAGTGGTCAGTCCTCAGTTTTCATCTTACTGGAAGTATCAGAATCTCTGAGAAGTTGACCACATACTCTATTTTACAGCATTTTCTTTTTTTTGCCTTTTAGGACCCCTCACTTTTGGCTTTTACATCTTACCTCACTGGACGTACCTTCTCTGGCTCATTTGTTGAGTCCTCCAAGTTTTACTAATTCTTAAACATTGAAGTGCTTCAGGATTCACTTCTGAACTACAGACTTAAACATCCAGCTTCCTGAGGCAGCTAATGGGCATTTCAAACTTAAGATGCCCAAAATCAAACTTTGATTTTTTTCTCCAAAATCTTTTGCTTTCCTAGTCTTCCCCCTTTTGTTAAATGGCAACTCCATCCCTCCAGTTGCTGAAACCAAGTACTTTGAAGTCATCCTTCACTTTTCCCCACGTCCAAATCCAATCAGCAAGTCCTGCCACTCTATTTCAAAATATATCCAGATTCTGACCTCTTCTTACCTCCTTCATTGCCACCATCTCAGTGCAAGACATTATTAAATCTCACTTGGATTCTTGCAGTAAACTAATTGTAGAAACCTCCTTGCTTTACCTTTACTTCCATTTAAGTTTTTTTCTCTCTACACAGCAGTCATTGTGATTCAGATAAAACGTTACGTCAGATCATGTTACTTCTCTGCTCAAAGCCATCCACTGACTTCTCTTCACATTCAGAGTAAAAGCCAAAATCCTTACTATGGCCTACGAGATCCTACATGATTTGGCCCTGTTACCTCTTAGACCTTAATTCCTAAAACTCTCCTTGTTCACTCCTTTCCAGGTACACTGGCCTCCTAGCAGTTTGTCAGATATACCAAGAATGTTCCTACATCAGGGTCTGTGGTACTTCCTTTCCATCCTTTCTCAGGAACTGCTAGATGATGTACTCCATCAAAACAAGGGAGTAAACCAAGGAACAGGAAGATTGAGATATAGGAAACTGGGGATGCTACCAGGAGAGAGGTGAAGGGAATCTCTAGGTAAAGGGAGATTCTAAGATGACAGCTTTGTACCAAGAAGGAGAGAGTAACACTTCTTTTTGAGCAGATCAGAAGGGTCTGGGGAGGAACTTTTATATCATTTTCCTATTTCTGAATATTTGCGGTATCTGAATGTATTGAGGGAAGATTTAGACTCTTGGTGGACTGTTTAGAGTTGTATAAGTGATAAGTGCATGGAAAACCATTTTGTTTTAAAAAGGGGGAAAAAAAAACTCCAGGGGAAACAAAAAGTTTTCAGGAAAGGAAAAATAATGAGTCTACTACTTGGCTTAACTCATAATAAGGTAAACATTAAATGTTTATCTACCTATTACTACAACATAATAACGTGGGATAGGTGAATAGGTGAGAGAAAGTGTGTGTTGTATATGTTTGTAGGGTTTGGATGGGGAGGAGCAAAAGACCCAATCCTCATTTTCTAAAACTGAAAAAATCAAGAAATAGCAAATACAAGCATAATGTTTAGAGATACAGCAAAAAAAATATTTTTAAACAGATAAGAGAAATCTAAGTGCTTGCTCCTGAAGAAAGGAGAATAGGGCAAGAAGGGTAGGTCCTTTTTTAACACACCTCATAGAACTATTTGGCTCCTTAAACCATATACATGAGTAATCTTGATAAAAATAAGAGCTAAAAGAAGAAATTTATAATTCAGGCATAAGGTGAGAATAGCATCTAGGTTAAGGTGGTGACAGTGTAAATCCAGAGGGGTGAATTTGAAATCTTTTTTTTTTTTTTTTTTTTTGCGGTACGCGGGCCTCTCACTGTTGTGGCCTCTCCCGTTGCAGAGCACAGGCTCCGGACGCGCAGGCTCAGTGGCCGTGGCTCACGGGCCCAGCCACTCCGCAGCATGTGGGAGGGATCCTCCCAGACCGGGGCACGAACCCGTGTCCCCTGCATTGGCAGGCGGACTCTCAACCACTGCACCACAAGGGAAGCCCGAATTTGAAATCTTGATGGAAGGACTTGGTGTAGATAGTAAAAAAAAAAGGGATGAAGAGGAAATCAGAGATAAATAATGCTAAGATATCCAGTTGAAAGGAATGGTGGTACCACTAACAAATAAGGAAGTATGGATCGGAAGAGTTAATTAGGGGACAATTACATTATTTTTAACATGATATTATATGGATGAATATATGCTAAAGGCCATTTGATATAATGACTACGATTACTTTAGATATACACTTATACTTTTAACTCTTGGAACTCTTGAAGATTCCATTTAAAAATTATTTTTCTTGGGTTTGAGTAATCTTCCTACACTGACTTAGTTAATATGACTGCAGGTTAGCTTTAAATATGTAACTGAAGCCATAAACTTAGAAGTTTCTCATATAGAAGTAAGAAGAAAAAGATCAAGTGCTGTACTCTGTGCTCAGTGAGCTTATACTGAAACTCATCGCAGACTCAGGCCCGATATCGCTCCGCTAGGCTCCTTGAAGCCACTCTGTAAGACTATGGCCGAAAAACCACACCTTCCTAATTCCCTTTCTTTTTGTTTCTGCTAGGTAAAAGAAGCCTGAAACCAAGAGAACCTTAAAATTATTAACATCCCAAAGTGATTTTCAACTTACTTCTTCACATAATTCTATTCTGCCTCTCTCACTTCTGGTCCAGAGTCAGACTCGAAAACCATTTTAAGCACTTACTGCTATGTGCTGGGCACTGTGCTAGATGCAAATTCCCTCTCTTAGTCCTTACAGCAGCCCTGTCTCAGAGTCGTAGGTATTATTGTCCCTATTTTACAGGTAAGGAAGCTGAGTTTGAGACATGAAATGACATGTCCAGGGTCACACAGCTGGTAGTGGCAAAGCTTGGACTAGAACTCAGTCAGGTTATTCACTTTCAAACCTCACGTTTTTCTGTTCTACCAGGCTACCTCCCAGATCTAGACATATGGGGCATCAAAGAAAATCACATTTTCTTTTGCCCTGCTAGACTTGCCAGGGGTAGGTTTTTATAGGAGAAATGATCAGTATATTTATTTTTCAAGCTGCCCTTTCATCTTGGAAATGCCTTTTGTTTTTGAGACCTTGGGTTTCATGACCCTGTCTTTTTTTATATATATATAAATTTATTTATTTATTTTTGGCTGTGTTGGGTCTTCGTTGCTGCGTGCGGGGTCTATTCTTCATTGCGGTGTGCAGGCTTCTCATTGCGGTGGCTTCTCTTGTGGTGGAGCACGGGCTCTAGGCGTGCAGGCTTCAGTAGCTGTGGCTTGCAGGCTCAGTAGTTGTGGCTCGCTGGGTCTAGAGCACAGGCTCCGTAGTTGTGGTGCACGGGCTTAGTTGCTCCGTGGCATGTGGGATCTTCCCGGACCAGGGCTCAAACTTGTGTCCCCTGCATTGGCAGGCAGATTCTTAACCACTGCGCCACCAGGGAAGTCCCATGACCCTGTCTTTTTGGTTGCACTTATGGTACTAGACTGTCACGGAAATCTGAAAGCTAACTGATTAACAGTTTACAAAGAGGTGATTAAGTCCATCTGTATTGCTATGTTGCTCCTGGAAGAATGTTAGATATATAAAATAATTTTTAAGCTAGGCAAATATTTCCTTTAAAACTATCCTTTTTCCACTGTGGGATTTGGGAAAGACCATTCCTTTTTATTGCTAGCTTGTAGGTTTGACAAGTGCTTTATTGCTCTTTGCCTTGGCAGCTACCTGGAAAATGGAGATAGTGATCTATAAATGGAATACCTTTTTCACTAGAGACTTACTAAAAATCAGTGGAAACTGTTTGAAAGTGTAAAGTACTTAATGAAATAGTTTAAATATGACAGTAGTCAATTTATGCAAATATTTCTCAGTGAATACTTTCGGTTTTACTATTCTATTTATAAATGCTATACCTAAATAAAGATCTAAATAAAAGATCCCAAAGTTTTTAGAATCAAAGAATTTTTAAATTTAAAGGTGCCCTAGAATGAATCTGCTAAGTGATAAGCCTCAACTGGGTCCAGATCATGAGTCTCTGGACCCCACCCTCCCATCCAGTGCCCTTTATACTGTGCAGCGCTTTGTATATATTCCAAACATCATTGCTCAACTATTAGCACTTGGTCTGTCCTTTTCTGAAATATCAAAAGAGAATGAAAAATCAGTGTCCCATGAGGTAGTTTGTAAAACAGAAATGAAATGAATAGGTTTTAAGATTTCATGTGACATGACATATTTCAACTTTTTAATTTATGATAAAGTCATCCTTTCACTCATATTACACTTTTATAAGCCTCAGTAGCATTTCCCTCATTGTTTAGAGTTCTTACTTCTAAACTCTAATGAATCAGTGATGTTTGATTTGACTTGAAATAGAGCAGGAAGAATGAGATTGTATATGGACCAAAGAATGTCTATGTTTGCTTTTCTTGAGATAAATGACTTCAGAAATGTGTCCTGTGCCTACAGTCTGATTTTTTCTGAACTGGCGAATGTAGTTAAATAAGAGTTTTCTTAGTTCAATATCAAAGACTTTGAGAATTTCAAGGTCTTGGTTTCTTCTAAATTTGTCTTTTCATCCAAATGTTAATTAATTATTTCCTCTGTTTTTTATTTGTTTTTAACAGATAGCAGAGTCTTATTTCCAGGAGGAGGACTGTATCCTTTTCTTAATTACAAGAAGAAATTCACAGATTTCTTAGAGAACTGCCCATTTTTAAAAACTGAGATTTACATACAATGAAATGTATAATCTGTTGTTTTCACTGGGTTTTGATTGTTGTATGCACCAATGTAACCATCTCAGAAAACAAGATGTAGGGAATTTGTCACTCCAGAAAATTCTCTAGAACCACCCAAATTTGACCTCCCATGAACAAGCCCTAATTTTACCAAAATCTAAATATTTGTATGTTGGGGGGAGGGGGGAAAGCATGTTGCCAAAAAAAAAAAAAAACCATTGAATTTTTTTTCTTTTGAATTAAACAGAAGTACAAGTCAAGTAATATTCGTATCTTAGAGTCTGTCAAGCGTATTATACATAGTAAATCTCATAACTGTCTTATTGTAGCTATATATCAGTAAAGGGAAGATTGAGTTCTTCACTAGTAATAAACAGAAATGTTCTCAAAGGGGACTGCATGTTAACTTTTGTATAGGAAAGATTTATTCCCTTAGCTTTTAAATTTTCCTCATTTGAAATTGTTTTTGAAAGATGGCCCAATATATACTCTAGAAAGAATGTATCCTAAGTATCTCTATTTCCCCATTTGTGTGGTTTCTTTTTCCTCCTAACCTTATTGACTTTCACCACAGATTGAGGGATAAGCAGTTATCATCCTGAACCCTATCAAGTAAACTACTAAACGAAACTTCAGACAGTGGCAGTTCATTTCTAAGTCTGTATGAAATCAAATTCTTATAGAAAGGAAGCTAGAACTACCCAAATAATGAGTATGATGTAGTGCAGAGCAGATCAGCATCGCATCCCTGGGAGCTTCTTAGAAATGAAAATTCATGGGCCTTAGAATCAGAGCTTCTGGGGATCAGACCCATGAATCTCTATTTTAGCAAGATTTTCAAATAATTTTTATGTTCAGTAAAGTTTGAGAAACATTGGTATACTTTTAAGCCATGGACAGAGGAAAATGGAATTGTCTCTGCTTCTCCCTGGCCTATTTTATGATTCCTGGCATATCTTTAAGACTACAAATGAGAGAGAGAATTAAACTTCTGAGTGATCATGGGAAGGACAAAAAGGTATAACAGTGAGTTTTTTCTCTTCCTTCTTTCTGGGTCAACATTTAGAACATGGCCCAAAGGAAGGTAGACAGTTGCACAATTTATTATGACCTCATATGATGCTAAATGTGTGATACAGATGGAGAAGGCAGCAGTTTATAAGAAAATCTACCAAAAAAGTAGAAGCACATAATTATGAAAATC
Source organism: Mesoplodon densirostris (assembly GCF_025265405.1). Lineage (NCBI taxonomy): Eukaryota > Metazoa > Chordata > Mammalia > Artiodactyla > Ziphiidae > Mesoplodon > Mesoplodon densirostris. Next base: position 124,973,208 of record NC_082662.1, on the reverse strand, counting down.
ACTGTGGCAAGTTAATTTTTTTTAAGTGTTCAGTGAGAAACAAGTAAAGGATCACAGGCAGTTGAAATCAGAAACAAACATTTGACTAGAGGGTAACATAGTTGCTTGACAGAAGGTAATTTAAGAAGAGAAAAAAAGGGGGGGGGGAACACTTAGATTACAGGATTCCACATGGGTCCTATTTCTAATTAAATTATATTTAATTGACTCTCCTAGAGATATTATTAGCAAGCAGGCATTCCTTGAACGTTAAAACCTTCTTTTTGTTTCTACTGTTTGCTGATAGAATGGAACCCAGGTAGCTACTGCATGATATGCTACATTAAAATTTACCTACTTCAAAACCAAGAAACCTTACTTAAGTTTTGTTTAAATTTAAAAGTATTTAGAGTCCTCTGATTTTTTGGTAAGCTTCAAATTTATCAACCGATATAGGACATTATTCTTTAGGCTGGATTTCTATTTTCCTCAAATTTTCTATTCAGATGAGAAAGCAATGAAATTCATTCAGCTCGAACGACTGTATCATGAGCAGTTGCTCGCAAATCTTTCTGCCATTCAAGAACAGTGGGGTGAGTACAGACTAACAGAATGTGGAATTATCAATAATCTAACAAGTTGCTCTCTAGAAAGTTAACATATTTGACCTAGTTTTAGGAAATAGACGTTTCTAGTCAAGTTAATGTTGCAAAGAAAGTAGCATTTTTACCACACATTTATGTCAATGTAAGAAAATTTTTCTCTTTGTATTTTGTTCTTCATATCAGTGCCAAGAAAAGAACACTTGCAACTGTTTGCATTTCTTCTGATCCCTTTGTATGCCCTATTGGCTAATTTAGTCTCTGGGATAATATCTATTTAGAATGAGAAATAATCACTTAGCTATTTCTGTGTTAACTTTGGGGTTGAGAAGATACTTTTGCATGATGATCTTTATCAGTGGTGCCAGTTATCTATTTTTTCCCTCCTAAACATATTTTGTAACAGCCAGTGACTAACAAATATTTTAAATTTAGAAACAAAATGGAAAACTGTACAACCACATACAGTTACATCTTTGAGGAATTCAGAAAAAGGATTTAATGGTGAGGATTTTGAGCGGCTTGCTAAATTTTGTACAACACATCAAGAGTAAGTACTTCAGTATTTGTTTACAATGAGTTGGAATAGAATATTGAAGAAGCACTGTAGCATTGAATATTTGAAATACAAGATTCATTTCTTTGTTTTGTTAATGCTTTCAACTGGAGAAATTAAAGTTGATAAAATGATTAGGTTCCTTTCTCAGTTTTTATCTGTTTCTTACACTAAACTCAGCAAAAGGTCTACTTTACAAAATTCAAAGCACCCTCTAATTAGAAATTTTTAAATGTAACTTCTAATTTCGATTACTTTTTGGTTAAGAGATTAGGCGATTCAGATGGAAAAATTTGTGTTAGGATTTTTTATTATAATTGTTTTTCAATGTTTGTATGTTTGTCAATGTTTCTATGTTTTTACTATACTGTGTTATAGTAAAAACACATTTTTAAGAGTAGTCTAATACTGGAAAGCAAATGCACTATGGTATTTAACCAAAATACTGTAGAAGGAAAACTCCATTTACCAGATAATTTTAAATTGTTTGATTTGTATCAAAGAGTTGGATTTTTAAAACTGAATATAGTAATAATAAAGCACTTAAATATATTTTTTAATTCATTATATGAAGACTCAGAATTTTAAAAGTGAGGGGACATGATAGTGATTAAACTAGTGCAGATTTCTGGGATGTACAATTTTCTTGTGTTAGTCAATTTGAACCTTTGAAACAGTATTTTAATGGATTTTGCATTATAACCTAATTTCTTAGTGAGTTAAATAGGTTAACTTTTGACTTTGTAGAAGTTTTAAACAATGGAATCTTTTAAAATAGATAAAGGAGATTGTTTTCTTACTTTCAAAATTCAATATAGACACTTTTTCTGCCCTTCCCATGGAACTAATAATTTTTTAATGTGTTACAAATGTTTTAATTATTTAAAAACAAATATTTATTGAACCTAATGTGAGCATGACTTTTTTTTCTTTTTTTATTTCTCTTTTTAAATATAAGGTAACTTGCCAACACATAATTTAAAAGCTAGTCACATTGCTTCAGATCACTAGAGAATTTCTAGCTAATGAACAGTGGATAGTATAATAAACAAAACCCCAAATTTTTATGCTTTAAATTTGATAATTTCCCAAAATTATACTCCTAAAATTTTTAATATAAAAATATTTTTGAATTATACATACATTAAAGTACCCAGCTTAATGAATTTGTACATGTACAGATACATAGTGTAACTACCAGTCTGACCAAGATACAGGGCAGTCCAGCCCCTCAGAAATCTCCCTAATTTGTGTACGAAGTTAGTACCCATCCCCCAAAGTAACTACTGTCTGAGTTCTATAACAGTGTATTTGCCTGTTCTGTAATCTAATATAAATGTAATCACACAGAGTAGATTTTTGTATCTAGCTTCTTTTGCCCATGGTTATGTTGGTGTTACACATAGTTACATGTTATGGTAACTTGCTCTGCTTTACTGCTGTGTGGATTCAATATATGACTGTGCAGCAATTTATTTATCCATTATATTGTTAATAGACATTTGATTTGTTTCCAGTTTTTGAATTGTATGAATAAAATGGCTGTGAACATTTTTGTGTATGCTTTTTGGTGAATATATGCATTCTTTTATCTCGGGTATTTCCTAAAGTATAATTTTTTTTTTTTTTTTTTTTTTTTTTTGTGGTACGCGCTCCTCTCACTGTTGTGGCCTCTTCCGTTGCGGAGCACAGGCTCCGGACGCGCAGGCTCAGCGGCCATGGCCCACGGGCCCAGCCGCTCCGCGGCATGTGGGATCCTCCCGGACCGGGGCATGAACCCGCGTCCCATGCATCGGCAGGGGGACTCTCAACCACTGTGCCACCAGGGAAGCCCCTGAAGTATAATATTTAAAGATTACTTTTGTTATCCTTTTCTATGGATAATGCATATAAAATTATCTTCCACCATAATTTTAGACTATAATGACATAAACTAAAATTTTAATAATATCTGTGAAATGCTCTTGAAATACATTATTAGCAAAAGGTTGACATTTCCCCCCCGAATCTCAGTATTTATAGCTTCTATGGAGGTTTTCATTAGTTATTGGCCATCTAAGGAGATTAACACATGAGATAGCTGCACTTTGAACTGTGTGAACCAGTGGTAATGTTTCAGCAGTGGAAATGTTCTGTGCTAATATTAGAATCCAGAGAAGCTCTATTTTTTTTTTTTTTACAGCCCTTTCAGTGACATTTGTTTGGAAGCATATTGCTGCTGTAGTTTTTTTTAATTCTTTTTTTTTCTCTTTTTTTCTACAGTCCTCTTTTATCCAAACATAAGGTAAGAGATTTTCTTTGAAAATGTCTATAGGAAAAATGTGTCATGTTTGTTGTATGGACAGTTTTAGAAAATAATGAAACCTTCCTCAAATTATTTTCAGCTTTCTAATTTAATGTAATAGTTTCCTCCAAAGTTTTTTTTTTCTTCTTCTTCTTTTTAAAAAACTTTTTAGATAGCAGCTGTACAGAAGTCCCTGGGAAGGAAATGCTTTACGCAGTTAATAGTATCTGAAGATCCAAAGGAAAGAGGAGCTACAGCCAAAGAGCCGGGTATGTTTTTAAATTACAGGGGGATATAAGAGATATGCCTGCCTCTTATAATAAATATTCTACAAGTGTTAATCTGAGTTGCTGTGAAGGAGTTTTTTTGCGTATACCTCTCCTACACAAATAGGAAAGCAAGATTTTTTTACATTGTGTAATTCTATTTTTAGATATCTAGTAGTAGGAATGATAAAATCTGAATTCTTATAAAAACATAAAATTATTTCATGTTTTCAGTAGGTGGTTATATGTGTCTAACAGAATATGACAAGACGGTACGAATAAGCTCTGAAACAGAATTGGTTTTAGTGTATTCAGACATCCCTTTCTGTTAAAAAAAATTGGTTTTTGTACAAACTTTATCAGAAATTTTTTCTGTAAATCTAGATATTATCAAGATAAGCTCTGTATCCTTATAGTTTATCTATAGTAATTTATTCTCTTCCCTTTTTTGTTGACTAACATATGGTATACTTTAATTTGTATTTAAGAATATATATATACTTATATATATATATATAATATATATTTCTATAGCATTCATAGTATATTTTATAGCACTGTGTCTTATGTCAAAAGTTAAAGATTTCTAGAAATTTTTTTTCTTACAGTAGTAATGTATGTTCATTATAAAAACTTTAGAAAATAAAGATAAATAAATGTGTTTTAGGGCATTTATTTTTCCTTGTTTATGATTTTAGTACTAATTTATATTACTGGGCTTTATGTTCCTGGGCCTGAGGGCCCTGATAGTAAACAGGCAGCATCAGGTCTTTTGACTTGAGTTGCCTGAAGAGGTAAGATGACGACGATGATGCCTGCAATTTCACTTGCTTTTTTCTCTTTACGTTTTTTCCCCCCAAATCTTACTTTATCCCCTCTTCTCTTATGAGGCAAATTTGGGTTGCCTTAGGTCAATCCTACTATACTCTGTTTTTCCTGTCTCTTTTTTCCAGTCATTTTTATTTTGGAAATCAGAATACAATGAGCTTCCTAAAAATCTTAGGGGAAAAAGTCACAAAATAGTCACCTAGTTTGGGTGTGAATGTGTCTCTTTTCTGTGCACATTGGGAAGAAGGCTGTTATTACATGCTGATTGTTTGAGTCTGATGCTGCCCAGCACTAGCTTGGCACTACTTCTAGCTTGGCCTTTACTGCAAGATAGGTGGCACAGACAGGAAACTGAGATACCATGTTTAAGCCACTTGCTTGGTGCTTTGATTCACAACTAGAACCTGGGTCTTCTAGTTTCTAATTAAATTGCAGCATACTTCTGCTATAAGTAAGTTGTGTGGATTTTCAAAGACTTTCACAATGCAGACATTTCATTAATAGCCATTTTACGGGGAGGGTGTGGACTAAATTCTGGAGAAAGAAATCTTGCCAAGTCTGATAAAATAATATCTTTTAAAGAAAAATGTCAAAAGTCTCATAATGAGCCTACTCAGATTGGTTATTCTATGAATAAATACATAGAAATGTAAGAAAGAATATGAGAGAAAGAGAAATATGAGGATATTACTTTAAATGATTTGTATTTAATATATTGTCCTTGTTTTTCCCCATATTCCTTATTTCTAATGTCTTACATGTTCTACAGTGTAGACTTTCCCTTTTCTTTCTCTCTACGTATCTTGGTCTTAAGCTCCTTATATAATAAGTAACTTGCTTTTTTGTGTGTGTGGTGGTTAAAGACATTGTTTCTGGCACCAAACTTGTCTGGTTTGAATCCTCTCTCCACCACTTAAAGTTGTGTGACCCTAAGAGACTTCCCCGGTGGTCCAGTGGTTAAGACTCCACGCTCCCAATGCAGGGCACTTGGGTTCCATCCCTGGTTGGGGAACTAAGATCCTGCATGCCACATGGTGCGGCCAAAAACAAAAAAAGTTGTGTGACCATAAGCAAGTTGCCTAATTTCTCTGTCCCTCCCTTTCCTCAGCTCCAAAAGGTGGACATTAATAGTTCTTACCTCATAGGATTCTTATGAGGATTAAATTAGTAATTTCATTAAAGTTTAGAACAGTACCTGGCACAAGGTAAGAAAAATATGTGCTCACTGCTCTCATTACTCTTCCTCCACCACTTCCTCCTCATGTTATCACTACCCCCTACTACTAGTATTCCATTAATGTTCTCTATGTGTTATTCATTGCTACTTTTCTAATTAATCTACCATTATTAAAGTCTTCAAGTAATTTATGTAGTATTTTATATTTTCAAAATACTTTTATGTATATTATCTCATCTTTTCCTCCTAACAACCAATTTAAGGTAGGCTAAATCATTGTAAGAAACTCAAGGGAGGTAAGTGACTTATTCCAGAACAGAACTAATTAGAACACAAAGCTAAACCCTATTTTTCTGACCCTGAAGCCCATGCGTTTTTATTAATTTATATTTTAATTCATTTTTATTAAGTAATATTTTATGTGTAAAAATAATATGAAACGTACATACATTTTAACAATTGATAGATAAATGAAGACCTGTGAACCTTGTACCCAACGAGGGACTAAATTGTCAGTTCTGTTACAGCTACCTTTGTGTTCCTCTCTATCCCATCACCTGCTTCACTCCATTCCTGAGGCAACCATTATCCTGAGTTTTCTATTTATCATTCCCTTCCCATTTTTTAATCAACTTTATTGAAGTACAATTTCCATACAATAAAATGTACCCATTTTAAGTGTATGATTTGATGAGCTTTGACAACTGTATACACTCATGTAACTATTACCCCAGTCAAGATATGGAACATATTCATCACTCCAAAATCTTTTTCCCAGCCCTCTTACACTCAGTCCCTCCCACCTCCAGTCCCAGGCAACCCAGTGCTTTCTCTTATTATCAGTGGGTTTTCCCTGTTTTAGAATGTAATATAAGTAGAATTGCTCAGCATCCTTTTTTTTTTTTGAGAGTTGCCCATATTGTTGTATGTATTATTAATTCATTTCCTTTCATTGCTGAGTAGTATTCCACTTTTTGACTGTACCACAATTTGTTTATCCATACACCTGTTGATAGATATTTGGGTTGTTTCCAAGTTGGAGATATCATGAATAAAATGGTACAAGTTTTTTTTGTAGATACATGTTTTTATTTCTCTTGGGTAAAGAACTGAGGGTGGAGTCATTGGGTCATAGGGAAGGTACATGTTCAGCTTTCTAAGAAACTGTTAAATAGTTCTCCAATGCTGTTGTCCTATTTTATACCCCACCAGCAATATATGAGAATTCCAGTTGTTCCACATCCTTGGTGACATTTAATGTTGTCAGGTTTTTTTTTTAAGTCATTTTAGTGGATATGAATGTCATTGTGGTTTTAACTTGCTTTTCCCTGATGACTGAGTGTATACATTTTTAGTTTTGAATTAGCCTCTGTAGAAGTTGTACTAATTTATACTATTACCAACAGTTCAGACTTAATTTAGGCACATTTCTTTCCATCTGCTAGAATAGATATTAACATTGAAAATTTCTTTTTCAAGCCTGATATCACTCAGATGTTTTTACCTGATGATAATTAATGAGATACTCAGAAAATATAAGAAATGTGTTAATTCATGAATGCTTTAGTCTCACATCATGTATTGTATAGGGGATTTTTCCCTAAAGAGAATTCATGGGGGAATGGGAGATGAGAGAGTAACGCAAAGGTATGTGCATTTGTAGAGCATGTGTTAGAACTTAGGTTTAAGTCTAACTTCTCATTTTAGAACTACCTCTTTAATTTGGTATTATTAAGCATCTGTCATACACTCAGCTTTTATTCCATTTTTGTTTCATCAGAGTAGATTTTTTTTTTAGTACATCTTAAGTCAATGCAATAGGGATTAGTAAACTTACCTCACTAGATCTTTGGGGTCAGGAGAGCCAATTAACAGAAATTCATGTTAATATTAACAGAAACATTAACAATAAGTTTTATACTATGATACATACTTGTAGAAAATTCAGAAAATATTTTTGGTTAAACATAGTGGATCAAACATTTACTTCCACTTTTTTTTTGGAACACTATTAAAATATCTGAAGGGGATCCTTAAAGGCAGAAAGCCAGAAGGACAGACCTGGCAAGGAACCAGCAGCAGATATGACATCCAGAAAATTTTGGAAGCTGGAAAGCAGATAGATGGGTGACACCTGGCTTAACATACCAGAGAAAGCCAAAAACTAAGTGTCTACAGGGAAAAGGTTGATTTCTGCTTGGGAAGGTTTGGGAATTGGAAGCACAGAGGATACCTCTAAATTTAAGGGTTTAAGGTTGCGCTAAAAGACTGTACAAGAAGCGTTTAGACCTTTATATTCCCCTTCTACCAAATCGGAGGCCTGTTGGAAGCTAGACACAATACAGCAGTGCCTTCAAAATTGCGAGAGAGAATGATTTCTAACATAGAAAACTTTACCCAACCAAAGTTTTAGTCAGAGGTGAAGAAGTAAAGACTTTCAGATGTGAATAACCTTAGAAAGTTTACCTTCCATGTACCTTTTCTTAGGAAATGTTCTACTAAGAGAGAATAAACAAAGAGGAAGACCTGGGATTCAGAGAAAACAAGATTTCCAAAATAGAGCCAAAATGAATTCCTAGGATCACTGGGAAAGGAAATTCCAGGATGATACCTGTGTAGCAGCCCTGGAGAGGAGTTCCAGGTCAGGGACTCAAGAAGGATATGTTTTAAAACTGATGGATTACCTGTTAGTACATATGCCGTAGTTGTACATCTGTCAGAGTTTGAATACACATAGGTAAAGGTTTTTTTTTAATGAAGTAATGAGGCAGTTATCAACACCAAGGAAAACAAAGCACAAATGAGAAAGGAAGATGTATCAGAGTACATAGTGTGGGTCAGTTGTGAATAATATTTACAAAGCCATAGTAACATAAACATTTGAATATTGATTTGCCCCAGAATTGTGTTGAATTGTAATGGGAGCTAGAGGAGGAGAAAGAAAACATCATTGTTGGGGAAAGGAACCATGAGAGCTAACTCTCTTCCATAGTAGGTAGGAAGTCAGTAGGTGTCCTCTACAACTGAAAAGTCAATAAATAACAATGTAAGTCTTAACTAGAAATGGTGAGTAAATATGAGAGGAAGCAGCTAAAGGAATTGAAAATTGGCTGCCCCTAGAGAGCAGGAATCAGACAGATGGGAGGGTAAGGCAGCAGACTGTTTTTCATTACCTGTAAGGACAGGTTTTAAGTTTTTCCCCAAAAACATGATTTGATACAACAAATTATAAAATAGCATATATTATGTCTGATTTGGAGACTGAATATGTATTAAAAGTATCACTTAGATTTTATATGGCATCAAACAAACTATAGCTACTCTCCTGATCTAGTCTGAAATTCTTGCCCTTTGCATCTTAAATTACTACTTTTTTTCATATTTTATATTTCTAATAGTGGAATGAAGCAACTGTTTTCAGGCCAGTATTTATAAGTATTACATTGTACCTATGCGTAGTCTTTATTACGCACCACTTAAGTGGTATCTTGCTTCATTAGAAACAGTACTTAAAATGACTATTTTGTCTAAGTAACTATAGTCAGCCACGTCACTTTCTACTCATGTAATGGCATCTCAGACTGATTCTCTAACTTTTCAGTCACTTATAGCTATTAAATAGTCTCATTTTGATTCTTTATGACTTAGTCCTTTTCTGTTCCAAACTTTACCATAACACTTAAATCTCATTTTGTTCAAAGCTCTTCTCTGTCCACCAGCTCTGCAGGGGCTGGGAGCATGGTCCGCTCTCTGGTGAAGCTAGCTAGATTAGTGCATAGGACGGAATCCAGGCTATGGGGACGTGTGGTGGCTCTGGCAGGACCAACTGAGGAGGCGCTTACTTCCAAGTTGCTCTCCTCGACATCTGTGGTCCTTTAGGTAACTGGCCCTCAGCTAGAGACAGCACACCCCGTTCCTCTGATGTGGGGCCCTCTCCGCCCTGTGTTTATGCTATTTACTCTCTGAATTCTATGGATATGTTTTGAGGGCCGTCTTCTGAACCTTTGGGTACTGGGAACTTGTGGAGGAGAGCTTGGCCCCCTTTCCATCTGGCAGGGGCCCTCTTTGCTCTGACGTCCCGCATCTTAACAGAGAGGCAGACCAGCAAGCTCAGGGGTGAAGCAGACAACCTAATGGGAATTAAAATGTCCATGTGTTTTTGGTTTTTTTTTTTTTTTTTGCAGTCTTCCAAACTTTGAATGATTCCTTGGGGTGGGACAAGACAAAGAATGCTGTACTCTCCCCAAAAGAGACCTATTTTTCCTTGTCCTCTCCTCATCTGATGTTCAAGTTAAGGCATTGGGGGAGGTAATACGAACTCTAATAAGCTCAGCAGTGCAGAGTTGAGGTGGCCAGACTCCATCCCTGATTCTCTGAAACCAGAAGATGGCATTTAAGTTCTGTCTTTTCTTTGGTATGGTACGTGCTGCCATTGCCAACTGGTAATTATTAAAGTACCAATAAATGAAAAACCAGGTAGAATATAATCATCACTATATTTCATCCTTGATTTTAACCTTTGGCCCATGATTTGTATAAATTAAACAATATATGACAAAAGAAAAAGTTAAAACTCCTGTGGTAGTTAGGAATGCTTAATCGACCAAAAACTCCATCATGAGCAAGCTTCTCTCTTATCTACTAGTTTATGCATTCAGTATATATTTTGTGAAAGTTTTTAATGGTTTAGTTTTAAAGTGAAAGAAAAGTATTTTAAATTGTTTTATTTAAAATAGAAATTGAAAGAAATATTAAAATTCCAAACCCATTTCTGCCTGGGACCAAGGCTTATGCTTTATACCACTACCTTTGACTGCCTCCCTTTAAGAAGTTAAAGTGGGCTTCCCTGGTGGCGCAGTGGTTGAGAGTCCGCCTGCCGATGCAGGGGACACGGGTTCGTGCCCCGATCCCGGAAGATCCCACATGCCGCGGAGCGGCTGGGCCCGCGAGCCATGGCCGCGGAGCCTGTGTGTCCGGAGCCTGTGCTCCGCAACGGGAGAGGCCACAGCAGTGAGAGGCCCGCGTACAGCAAAAAAAAAAAAAAAAAAAAAAAAAAAAAGAAGTTAAAGTAATTTTCCAACACATTAATTAAGGATGTTATTATTAAGGATATTATGCTTAAATAAATTTGAACAGAACAGACTTATGTTCCTTAGTTTAGTCTTAATAGATCAGAACCAGTATTGGTTTTCTTACACTTTAAATTATGTATTACTATGGTTCATCATGTAAAAATATTTATTTAATATACCATGTCTTAAATACACTGAAAATAATTTTTCTACACTTTAAAGTATTCGTTTAAATATACACAGCCAATAAAGCTCAGAAGAATATCTTCTAAACCTTTGAAAAAATGACTTTTTCAATTATAATGAAGACTAAATTATATATTCATATTTTAACATGTTTTTGAATAATCTCTGTTAGTTTTCATATCTAAAGGATTACTTACTAAATGTTTAGGATGTTTCCTCTACCTAAAGACACTATCATCCATCAGGTAGAATTTCCATTTCAGAGGTTTAGAATATCGTTGTGTCCCACATATTCATGTCCTTTCTCTTCCCTCCTGTACAAAGTTCTGTTTTGAATCTTAAAACAACTTGCTTTCCTTCATTTTCAGAGAGTGAAACTTGTGTTGGCATGGAATCAGGAAAAGAAAGCCAACATAAAAGAGAGACCTGCGAGAGCACTCCCTGCTGTAATCAGATGGACAGGCAGGCAGATCCCCTGAGCCTTCCGGTAACTGCAGGGAAGGGCCACACGGAGGAGCCGCTGTGCAGCACTGAAGCCACACTGGAGCTCCACGCCCTGCCCTTGGAGTCGGCAGGGAGCAGGTCTGGGCTACTCTCTTCAGGGAATGCTTGTGAGGATGACAGCCGCTTGCAGCTGACTCAGTCAGAGGCCAGCCAAGATGTGGCCGAAATAGAGGGCATTGCTAAGGACCCTAAGGTTTCCAGCGAGTCAGTGATAGAGCCATTGATTTTACCAGGCTCTGACCATATACCTCCTGCGTTGATTTCTGAGGGTAAATACTCACAGACGCAAAGAAAGGAACTCCAGTTGCTACTTCAGGATTCTTCTGAGGCGTTGCCCACAGACCAACTTGAGAACAATGAATTAAATGAGCTGCAGCAACCTGATCTTACAGACAGTGATGGAAAATCACCACAGGGGCAGACTGACTCAGAGGGCTCTGAGAGTGTACTTTGTGAAAATAATCAAGTATCTGATTTAAGTACAGTGCTTCCAGAAGAGTATATGGCCCCAGAGGAACAGGGAGATAAACACGAACAAGTCAGTAAGGAAACAGAAGACTATTTGAACAGCCTTTTAGAAGAATGCTTAAAAGATACTGAAGATTCCCTTTCATATGAAGATAACCAAGAGGAAGACCCTGATCTCCTTCAAGATCTTTCTCCTGAAGAAGAATCCTATAGTCTACAGGAGAACCTGCCTTCTGATGAAAGCTGTCTTTCTCTCGATGATCTTGCAAAAAGGATAGAGATTGCAGAGGTAAATTTGAGATTTAATATAAATATGATTTAATATAAAATACGATTAAGAAGATGAAATTTGAAAGCACATATATGCTAAATATTGCCTTGTTTTTGTAAATTTTCTCTGGCCTCAAACATGAGGGGGAAGTTTAGTTAACATAAATTTTTAATCATTATGTATAATCATGATGTTTATACCTCAAACATTATATTGCATGCCTCCAGTATATAGTAAGCATTATGTACCTCATGTTTCATATTCTTATGATTTTTATTTGGCAGTCCCGGGAATCATTAACAAGATAAGATTAGTTACATTCTTGTAAGGGAATCTTATTTTTCTTCTCATACATCTAGAAGATAAAATATATATTCACTGTTTCTTATTATTATTAATGTATTTTAAAATTCTTTAGAACAGTATAACAGAATGAAGGAAACATTTTAAAATACAATAAGAGTAGGAGATACTGAATGGATTTATAAGCTCTAGGTTTGAACAAACTTAATACTACTTGACTAAGTCAAATATTACAAATAATTCAAAGTTTTAAAGTTTCTCTAAACAGTAATTAAGCTAGTCAAAAACCAGAAAAGGGGGCAGGAGAGAATATCAAGATGACCATCCTCCTTTGTTTGATAATACAGTTTTTTAAAGTTCAGGGGGGAAAAAAAAGCCATACCAAAACTATAGCACCTCAGGAAGGCAGCCTGACATAGTGGAAAGAGCTGAGTCTGGAGAACCTTAGTTCAAATACTGTTATCAGCCTTATGGAGTTACTATCTAACTCTCTAATTCTGTTTACTACTCTGAGAATTAGGATGCTAACTACTTTTCTTCTTCTTCATCTTAGATTTTTTTCCAAATAAGCTTTTAATTTAATTTATATCCATTGTTTTCTAATTCTGCATTATCACTGGAAAAAAAAACCCATCAAGCAGAAAATGGAAACGTAACAAAGACAAAATAGACAACAGAATACATATGAAAATGGAACCCTGTGAAAGCTTTCTAAGATGATTACTGTTACATGACTATCTTCCTTTATTGCTATTTATAGTCAATTCTCCATCAACTCTGATTTTTATTCTTAATTTTTTTCTTGACAAAATTAGATAAAATAGTCATTCTTTTGTTTATTTTAACTAGGTCTTTTTATTGCCATTTATAGTCAATCCTCCATAAACTGACTTTTCTTCTTAATTTTTTCTTAAAATTCCTTAGTAGTGCTTAATGAGTACAGAGTTTCTGTTTGGGGTGATGAAACTTTTAGAAATAGTTTTGGTGGTGATTATACAACATTATGAATGTAATTAACGCCACTGAATAGTACACCAAAAAATGGTTTAAATGACAATTTTATGTTATATATATATATACACATATTTTTAAACCATAATTTTTAAGAATAGTAAAAAAAAAATTTAATAGAGCTAATAGTATAACACTGGACCTTCTCTTGTTTATTTTCATCAGACCTCTGGTACAGGGAATTATCAAAGCAGAAGTCACAACCATATTCAAATCTAGCTGTAATACCAAAAAGTCACTATTATCTGACTGCTTATTTTCAAGTTGAATCAAGCTGACCTTATGTATGGTCTAATTTTACTTTTTAAAGTATAAACTGTGAAGAAGGACCAGAGTACTCCTGTTGAGTCTCCCTGCCTTAAAGGACATTTGTGGTGGGGAATTACTGTTAAATTAACATTGTACTACAACTAAATGGAATAGTCCTTCCTCAAACTCGTAATGTCGGTTTTTCCTGTAGATAACACCTAGCTAGAGGTGGAAATTATATGTATGTACATTTTAAAGTTGTCTTTCCCGTGAAGTTACTTTTTATACATGATGGTCCCCTTTCCTAAAAATCTATTGGTCTCTTAAGTTATACTGTTTTAAAAACCCCAAAAGCTACATATGACTAACAAAACTAGTTTACTTTCCTATGATAATGCTAAACAGATTGTTTCTGAATACTTCCTTCTCCGTTCTGAAAAATATACCTTTAATAAAATCTGCCTGTGTCAGGAAAAGTTTTTAAAATTTCAAAACTGGAAATCACTATTCACTACTTCCTTAGTATCCTAAGAATGAAGTTTTGAGCTAAGTAAAATGTCCAGGTAATAGTGGGTTTGCTTATAAGTACAAAGTTCTTTATAATCAAAACACTGTTTATTTCATGCTTTCAATATAATTGTATTAGGGATATCTTCATATGTCAGGTGCTGAGGATAAGTGAGGAATCAGATGAAGTTCTTGGCATTTGGGGACTCTGCTGCCACATTTGTCCATACTTTTGTGAATGTAGGATACAGAACATAATTTCTTAGTAACTAAATAATGTTCACGAATAATATTTTTCCTGCCCTCAGGAACCACGGAGGCTTGTGAGCCTGCTTTTCTCCACATCACTGTGTTATCCTGTGAGTCCTTCTCTCCCAAATCTATCATTTCTTCCTGTCAGTGACTCTGCCTCTTACAGGTTTCCTTACTGCTTGTCACTCTTTCTACCACTGTGTTTATGGTAGAATATAATAGTACGTTCTCTCATTGCCAGTTTTCCCCTTTTTTCTTGTATCTCTGCTTTCATTTTCTTGTCACTTCTGCATTGCTCAGCTCTGGCTTCTGTGGAACTTGGCCTTGATAACCATTACCAGCACAGTGCAAGTGTCTGTTGTGTTTTTTTTTTAAACAATTAGTTTCATCACATAAAATGAAATATTTATATAAAATCTCATAGAGAACTGGAAATATGTACACTAATTTAATTCATTAATATAGAGACATGTGGGGGACATCCCTGGCAGTCCAGTGGTTAAAACTCTGGGCTTCCACTTTAGGGGGCACGGATTTGACCCCTAGTTGGGGAACTAAGATCTTACATGCTGCATGGCACGGCCAAAAAAAGAAAAAAAAGATGTATAAATGAAACTTTTCTAGGTTTGGGAAGCTTTTCCAAAACCAGAGTAATTGTGCTAAGTAAAACGATGTCTTAATATCTGAAGCACTGGTGTTCTTTCTTATGTAAAAAAGGTGACATACTGTCATCAGAAGTATAATCTCTACTGTTTTAAAAAAGCATCAAAAAAATTTATGCTCATTTCATAGATTTTTGTTTTTTTAATATTTTATTTATTTATTTGTTTATGGCTGGGTTGGGTCTTTGTTGCTGCTTACAGGCTTCTCTAGTTTCAGTGTGTGGGCTTCTCACTGCAGTGGCTTCTCTTGTTGCAGAGTGCGGGCTCTAGGAGCACGGGCTTCAGTAGTTGCAGCACACAGGCTCAGTAGTTGTGGCACACGAGCTTAGTTGCTCCGCAGCAGGTGGGATCTTCCCGGACCAGGGCTCGAACCTGTGTCCCCTGCATTGGCAGGCGGATTCTTAACCACTGTGCCACCAGGGAAGTCCCCATTTCATAGATTTTTTTTAAGAAAAAAAGTTTATCACATGTGGAGTGTCAGCAAGTTAGAGAGATTCACTTATTTATCCCCTCATTAAGTAATTTTTATATGAGTAACTCCTGTGTGAGTGCCATGATATTACAGTTGCAGTGATTAAAAATTCAGAGAAGGATGCTGTATGTATGAAGCTTCATTCTAACAGTTGTCTGGTGGCAAGTGTTACCTGTTTGCTGAATTTGAGTATCCCAGTTTTTAGAAAAAGATGAAATTTTATCCCAATACCCATAATATACTGACATTATTTATTTATTTATTTACTTACTTACTTACTTACTTATTTATTTTTGCGGTACGCGGGTGTTTCACTGTTGTGGCCTCTCCCGTTGTGGAGCACAGGCTCCGGACGCGCAGGCTCAGCGGCCATGGCTCACGGGCCCAGCCACTCCATGGCACCTGGGATCCTTCCGGACTGGGGCACGAACCCGTGTCCCCTGCATCGGCAGGCGGACTCTCAACCACTGCACCACCAGGGAAGCCCCTGACATTATTTTAATGTCAGAATCCAAACCCCTTTTACCCAGGAACCTAGTAATGCTAATAAATCATTGACTTGCTGTGTTCTGGAACCTGGGAGGGTTACATTATCTTCTCTTTAAACTCTTTAGCTGTTCCTAGCATCAAAACCTTAGAGAGGAAATAAGCTATACAAGTTCAAGTTGGCATTAGGATCCAACCTCATATTGCTAATAAAAGTCCACTCAGTGTACAGTAGGCTGTTTGTTACATGTGTCGGGGTGAAGGAGTTGTTTTGTTTTCTAAATAAGTAACATGTCAAGTATTGGGTAAATTTTACAAAAAGTAATCTATTCACATTGAAAATAGTCATAGTATGTAATTCAGAGGTCCCTTTGTGAGCAGATTTTAGCAACATGATATGCTATATGGAAATAAACCATTCATTTTTCTTCATTTAACATATGTGTGTGTGATCTGTTTGCAGAGATGTCATATGTTCAGAAAACTATTTTAAATGCTTCAGATTCAAGTGATTTTTGTTTTTAGAAATAATATCCTAATGTGATAGCTGGAGAAGAAGCCACTTTACTACTGCTTGGGTCTTTAAAAAGCTTTCAATCTGAAAGAGGGCAAAATATGTTCCCTGCCCCTCTGTCTTTATTGGCAACATTCATTTAGATATCTTCAGGTCTACCTGTCTCACAAGAAACAAAATAGGGGAGGACATAACCTAGAACTTTCTGATGGGGAGAAAGATGACAGCCCAAAATTGGTTTTGAGTTTGTCTTCAGAGAAGCTGTCTAATCTAAGTGACTTCTGTGCAATATTCATCTCTGTCTCTTGGCCAAGATCAGGAAAGTTAAGTTACATTAAGACTAGCCACTGTGGGATTCTCTTACCAAGTTAAGATGGGAGGCTGGGACTAAGCAGTAGGATTTTATGAAATCATATAGTTAGCTGTTCTTTGGGTCTTGGACAAAGGAGGGTCTTAGAAACAGCAATCATGGTGTCCTTGAATGGCTCTTTTAAGGGGAGCAGGGGAAGTCCAGCTTCCTCACAAAAGAGGAAATATAGTCTTCCAATAACATGAGTGTTCATGGAAAATGTTTGACCCAGGACTTATGTGTCTAAATGAACCCCAAAGGATTATCCAGGGATTACCTATCTTTTCTTTGTGCCAGATGGTCTCATCTTTGCCTTTCTTTTTCATCCTGCCCTCTAAAATTTCTAATTAATTAATGCTTCTCTTATTTGTCTTGTCTCTTGCACCCTGCTCCTTTTCTTTTCCATTTAAATCATCCTTTCAATTTACATCTTTACTGCCTCTTCCTGGACTTTTGCAATAGCTACTTAATAAGTTTCCCCATTCCTTCTTTCCCTCTCCAAATGGTCTTACATTAGCACTGTATAAACTTAGGGTCTCAAACTGATACCCAAAGGGGCCAGTCAGACAATAGTAGTAGATGAAATGACTTAGTTGTAGGTGATAGGGCGAATAGAATGTTCCCATGCCTCATCTAGAAGGCTGAATAGCTTTTTGAAATACTGTAGATGAAACCAAACACACCTGAGCGTCTGGGTATAACACATAGACTGTTAATTTAAACCTCTGCTATAAAATAATTTTTGCTTGTCAGTCTCTTCCCACGACTCCATTTGGCTCCAGGATAAAGGCTGTACTAAGTGGCTTGTTATTCAGGACAGTTGGTAATCTGGCCCACTTTACCTTTCCAACACCATCTCCTACCGTTCCTTTGTTCTTAACCTATACTGTGGTCAGCCTGGTCTCCCTGCTGCCTTCCAGATACACCTCACATATTGTCACCTCTGATCTTTACCTTCAAGTGATTAACTCTTTTCCACATATTATTTCTTCTCAACCCTCAAGATCTAGTTCGTGACTTTTTAGCACATAGAGTGCCAGGCACAGTGCCTGCCATGGTCAGTACTCAATAAATGCTAGCTGCTGCCATTATTTCTTGATCACTGAAGTCCATAACGGGGGGGGGGGGGGGGGCTTGAACACCATTCCTCCTAAAGTCCTGTCTACCTGTAATATTCCCTTGTTATTATAGGACACACGCATGCGTGGGCACATTGCATTGGACACTAAATTGCAGACTCCTTAAGGGTAGGGATCTTGTTGAATACCTTCTTGTATCCTCTACAGAGCCAACACAGCCACCTATACACAGTAAGCCTTCCTCCCCGCCTCCCCCTTTTTTCTTTTCTTTTTTTTTTTTTTTTTTTTGACCTAATTCACTTAGAAAAATAAATTACCTTTAAGGACAGATTTGATTATTTTAAGGGAAATAGCTATGTTATTCAACTAAGTATAGGCTAGGTGCTGTCTTTATATAAATTGCTCATCTATATATATTCATTTGCTCTTTGGCACATTTCTTGAGCACCTACTGTACTGTAGAAACTAAGGAGGTACCAGTGAACACAGATCAAGTACCTGCTCTCATCACACTCTTCAGAGGGAGAGAGACATAATAAATGAGTTCACATAAAAACAAACAGTACAGTTTCATATCTTGGTAGTGGCTCTGAAGAAATCTCAGCAGGGTGGAGGGGTGTAGAGAGACTGAAGTGGTGGGTAGGATGGAGGAACAGGCTCTATTAACCAGGGTGTAGGGGAAGGCAATGGGAGGACCAGCAGGAGGGCCAACACATCTGGAGCACAGTGAACAGGAGAAGGACAGTAGGAAGTTCAGGTGGAGAAGGCAAGCTGGAGCTGGTTCCTGTAGGGCCTCATAGACCAGGGTAAGGAACTGGAATTAAATTTAAATGGTGGTAGAAGTTTGAAATGGATTTTGAACAGAAGATGTGACTTGACTTGTTTCCTGCCTGCTCTATGGAGACTAGCAGAATGCAGTTAGGG
This sequence comes from Mesoplodon densirostris, assembly GCF_025265405.1. NCBI lineage: Eukaryota > Metazoa > Chordata > Mammalia > Artiodactyla > Ziphiidae > Mesoplodon > Mesoplodon densirostris. The sequence goes on along the minus strand of NC_082662.1, from coordinate 124,954,207 downwards.
GCCAAAGAAAGGCACCAATCCAGTTATTGCAATTATTCAGATGAGATATAATGAAGGACTCAGTAGTGATGGAAGTGGTGAAGATATATTTTTGAAGGAAGAACTAAAAGGATTTGCTAATGGATTAGATATGAGGTATGGTGGTGAGGAGCAGTTTTGAGAGGAAGAGAATCAGGAGTTCTGTTTTAGAATCTACCTATCTAAATGATATACTGGGGCTTAAAAAGTGGGATGGTATCTTGATATTCTAACCATTTCTTTTCCTATTTCATACTTATTAAATTGTCCCTTTAAGCAAATAAAAGCTAGTTACAAAAACATGAGATAGTATCTAATCTAGAAACTTAGGTACATTATAAAACTCATATTTTTATTTCAGAAAATGTTTTTCCTTTTTATTTATTTTTAACACCTTTATTAGAGTATAATTCCTTTACAATGGTGTGTTTGTTTCTGCTTTATAACAAGTGAATCAGCTATACATGTACATATATCCCCATATCCCCTCCCTCTTGCGTCTCCTTCCCACCCTCCCTATCCCAACCCTCTAGGTGGTCACAAAGCACCGAGCTGATCTCCCTGTTTTAAGCGGCTGCTTCCCACTAGCTATCTATTTTACATTCGGTAGTGTATATATGTCAGTACTACTCTCACTTTGTCGCAGCTTACCCTTCCCCCTCCTCATGTCCTCAAGTCCATTCTCTACGTCTGCGTCCTTATTCCTGTCCTGCCCCTAGTTTCTTCAGAACCATTTTTTTTCTTTAGATTCCATATATATGTGTTAACATACGGTATTTGTTTTTATCTTTCTGACTTACTTCACTCTGAATGACAGTCTCTAGGTCCATCCACCTCACTACAAATAACTCAATTTCGTTCCTTCTTATGCCTGAGTAATATTCCATTGTATATATGTGCCAAATCTTCTTTATCCATTCATCTGTCAGTAGACACTTAGGTTGCTTCCATGTCTAAGCTATTGTAAATAGAGATGCAGTGCACATTGTGGTACATGACTCTTTTTGAATTATGGTTTTCTCAGGGTCTCTGCCCAGTAGTGGGATTGCTGGGTCATATGGTAGTTCTATTTTTAGTTTTCTAAGGAACCTCCATTCTGTTCTCCATAGTGGTGTATCAGTTTACTTCCCACCAACAATGCATAAGGGTTCCCTTTTCTCTACACCCTCTCCAGCATTTACTGTTTGTAGATTTTTTGATGATGGCCATTCTGACCGGTGTGAGGTGATACCTCATTATAGTTTTGATTTGCATTTCTCTAATAATTAGTGATGTTGAGCAGCTTTTCATGTGCTCCTTGGCCATCTGAATGTCTTCTTTGGAGAAATGTCTATTTAGGTCTTCTGCCCATTTTTTGATTGGGTTATTTGTTTTTTTAATATTGAGTTGCATGAGATGTTTATATATTTTGGAGATTAATCCTTTGTCCATTGATTCATTTGCAAATATTTTCTCCTATTCTGAGGGTTGTCTTTTCATCTTGTTTATGGTGTCCTTTGCTTTGCAAAAGCTTTTAAGTTTCATTAGGTCCCATTTGGACCACCAGAGGTGGATCAAAAAAGATCTTGCTGTGATTTATGTCAAAGAGTGTTCTTCCTATGTTTTCCTCTAACAGTTTTATAGTGTCCAGTCTTACATTTAGTTCTAATGCATTTTGAGTTTATTTTTGTATATGGTGTTAGGGAATGTTCTAATTTTATTCTGTTACATGTAGCTGTCCATTTTTCCCAGCACCACTTATTGAAGAGACAGTCTTTTCTCCATTGTATTTCTTTGCCTCCTTTGTCATAGATTAGTTGACCATAGGTGCGTGGGTTTATCTCTGTGCTTTCTATCTTGTTCCATTGATCTATATTTCTGTTTTTGTGCCAGTACCATATTCTCTTGATTACAGTAGCTTTGTAGTATAGTCTGAAGTCAGGGAGTCTGATTCCTCCTGCTCCGTTTTTTTCCCTCAAGACTGCTTTGGCTGTTCGGGGTCTTTTGTGTCTCCATACAAATTTTCAGATTTTTTGTTCTAGTTCTGTAAAAAATGCCATTGGTAATTTGATAGGGATTGCATTGAATCTGTAGATTGCTATGGGTAGTATACTCATTTTCACAATGTTGATTCTTCCAATCCAAGAACATGGTGTATCTCTCCATCTGTTGGTATCATCTTTAATTTCTTTCATCAGTGTCTTATACTATTCTGCATACAGGTCTTTTGTCTCCCTAAGTATGTTTATTCCTAGGTATTTTATTCTTTTGTTGTTATTAATTTCTTAATTAATAATTAATAATTTCTTCATCGTTATTAATTTCTCTTTCAGATTTTTCATCATTAGTGTATAAGAATGCAAGAGATTTCTGTGCATTAATTTTGTATCCTGCAACTTTACCAAATTCATTGATTAGCTCTAGTAGTTTTCTGGTGGCATCTTTAGGATTCTCTATGTACAGTATCATGTCATCTGCAAACAGTGACAGTTTTACTTCTTCTTTTCCAGTTTGTATTCCTTTTATTTCTTTTTCTTCTCTCATTGCTGTGGCTAGGACTTCCAAAACTATGTTGAATAAGAGTGGTGAGAGTGGACATCCTTGTCTTGTTCCTGATCTTAGAGGAAATACTTTCAGTTTTTCACCATTGAGAATGATGTTGGCTGTGGGGTTGTCGTATATAGCCTTTATTACATTGAGATAGGTTCCCTCTATGCCCACTTCTGGAGAGGTTTTTTGTTTGTTTGTTTGTTTTTTGCAGTACGCAGACCTCTCACTGTTGTGGCCTCTCCCGTTGTGGAGCGCAGGCTCAGCAGCCGTGGCTCACGGGTCCAGCTGCTCTGTGGCATGTGGGATCTTCCTGGACCGGGGCACGAACCCGCATCCCCCGCATCGGTAGGCAGACTCTCAACCACTGCGCCACTAGGGAAGCCCACTGTTGAATTTTGTCAAAAGCTTTTTCTGCATCTGTTGAGATGATCATATGGCTTTTATTCTTCAATTTGTTAATATGGTATATCACACTGATTGATTTGCTTATATTGAAGAATCTTGCATCCCTGGGATAAATCCCACTTGATCATGGTGTATGATCCTTTTAATGTGTTGTTGAATTCTGTTTGCTAGTATTTGGTTGAGGATTTTTGCATCTATATTCATCAGTGATATTGGTCTGTAATTATCTTTTTCCGTAGTATCTTTGTCTGGTTTTGCTATCAGGGTGATGGTGGCCTCATAGAATAAGTTTGGGAGTTTTCCTTCCTCTGCAGTTTTTTGGAAGATTTTGAGAAGGATGGGTGTAAGCTCTTCTCTAAATGTTTAATAGAATTCACCTGTGAAGCCATCTGGTCCTGGACTTTTGTTTGTTGGAAGATTTTTAATCAGAGTTTCAATTTCCTTACTTGTGATTGGTCTGTTCATATTTTCTATTTCCTCCTGGTTCAGTCTTGGAAGGTTATACCTCTCTAAGAGTTTGTCCATTTCTTCCAGGTTGTCCATTTTATTGGCATAGAGTTGCTTGTCATGCTCTCTTAGGATGCTTTGTATTTCTGCGGTGTCTGTTGTAACTTCTTTTTCATTTCTAATTTTATTGCTTTGAGTCCTCTCCCTGTTTTTCTTGATGAGTCTGGCTAATGGGTTATCAATTTTGTTTATCTTCTTGAAGAACCAGCTGTTAGTTTTATTGATCTCTGCTATTGTTTTCTTTGTTTCTATTTCATTTATTTCTGCTCTGATCTTTATGATTTCTTTCCTTCTGCTGACTTTGGGTTTTGTTTCTTCTTCTTTCTCTAGTTCATTTAGGTGTAAGTTTAGATTGTTTATTTGAGATGTTTCTTGTTTCTTGAGGTAGGCTTGTGTAGCTATAAACTTCCCTCTTACAACTGCTTTTTCTGCATCCCATAGGTTTTGGATTGTCATGTTTCATTGTTCTTTGTCTTAGGTATTTTTTTATTTCCTCTTTGATTTCTTCAGTGATCTCTTGGTTATTTAGTAACGTATTGTTTAGCCTCCATGTGTTTCTTTTTTTACGATTTTTCCCCTGTAATTGGTTTCAAATCTCATAGCATTGTGGTCAGAAAATATGCTTGATATGATTTCTTGAGAAGAAAGTGTAATCTGCTGTTTTTGGATGGAATGTCATATAAATATCAATTAAATCTCTCTGGTCTATTGTGTCATTTAAAGGTTGTGTTTCCTTGTTAGTTTTTTGTTTGGATGATCTGTCCATTGGTGTAAGTGAGGTGTCAAAGTCCCCCACTATTATTGTGTTACTGTTGATTTCCTCTTTTATAGCTGTTTGCAGTTGCCTTATGTATTGAGGTGCTCCTATTTTGGGTGCATATATATTCATAATTGTTATATCTTCTTCTTGGATTGATCCCTTCATCATTATGTAGTGTCCTTCCTTGTCTCTTATAACACTGTTTATTTTAAAGTCTATTTTATCTGATATGAATATTGCTGCTCTAGCTTTCTTTTCATTTCCATTTGCATGGAATATCTTTTTCCATCCCTCACTTTCAGTCTGTATGTGTCCTTAGGTCTGAAGTGGGTCTCTTGTAGACAGCATATATATGGATCTTTTTTTTTTTTTTTTTTTTTTTCTTTTTGCGGTATGCGGGCCTCTCACTGTTGTGGCCTCTCCCGTTGCGGAGCACAGGCTCCGGATGCGCAGGCCCAGCGGCCATGGCTCACGGGCCCAGCCGCTCCGCGGCATATGGGATCCTCCCAGACCGGGGCACGAACCCGTATCCCCTGCATCGGCAGGCGGACTCTCAACCACTGCGCCACCAGGGAGGCCCTGGATCTTTTTTTTTATCCATTCATTAAGCCTGTGTCTTTTGGTTGGAGCATTTAATCCATTCACGTTTAAGGTAATTATTGATATGTATGTTCCTATTACCATTTTCTTAATTGTTTTGGGTTTGTTTTTGTAGGTCCTTTTCTTCTCTTGTGTTTCCCACTTAGAGAAGTTCCTTTAGCATTTGTTGTAGAGCTGGCTTGGTGATGCTGAATCTCTTAGCTTTTGCTTGTCTGTAAAGCTTTTGATTTCTCAGTTGAATCTGAATGAGATCCTTGCCAGGTAGAGTAATATTGGTTTTAGGTTCTTCCCTTAAATCACTTTAAATATATCATGCCACTCTCTTCTGGCTTGTAGAGTTTCTGCTGAGAAATCAGCTGTTAATCTTATGGGAGGTCCCTTGTATGTTATTTGTCATTTTTCCCTTGTTGCTTTCAAATTTTTCTTTGTCTTTAATTTTTGTCAGTTTGATTCCTATTTGTCTCGGCGTGTTTTTGCTTGGGTTTATCCTGCCTGGGACTCTGCGCTTCCTGGATTTGGGTAGCTATTTCCTTTTCCACGTTAGGGAAGTTTTCATCTATAATCTCTTCAAGTATTTTCTCGAGTCCTTTCTCTCTCTCTTCTCCTTCTAAGAACCCTATAATGTGAATGTTGTTGCATTTCATGTTGTCTCAGATGTCCCTTAGGCTGTCTTTATTTCTTTTCATTCTTTTTTCTTTATTCTGTTCCGTGGCAGTGAATTCCACCATTCTGTCTTCCAGGTCACTTATCCGTTCTTCTGCCTCAGTTTTTCTGCTCTTGATTCCTTGTAATGTAGTTTTCATTTCAGTTATTGTATTGTTCATCTCTGTTTGTTTGTTCTTTAATTCTTCTAGGTCTTTGTTAAACATTTCTTGCATCTTCTCGATCTTTGACTCCATTCTTTTTCCGAGGTCCTGGATCATCTTCAATATCATTACTCTGAATTCTTTTTCTGGAAGGTTGCATATCTCCACTTCAGTTAGTTGTTTTTCTCAGGTTTTATCTTGTTCCTTCATTTGGTACATAGTCCTCTGCCTTGTCATCTTGTCTATCTTTCTGTGAATATCTGATCCTTTTAATGTGCTGTTGGATTCTGTTTGCTAGTATTTTGTTGAGGATTTTTGCATGTATGTTCATCAGTGATATTGGCCTGTAGTTTTCTTTCTTTGTGACATCTTTGTCTGGTTTTGGTATCAGGGTGATGGTGGCCTCATAGAATGAGTTGGGGGGTGTTCCTCCCTCTGCTATATTTTGGAAGATTTTGAGAAGGAAAGGTGTTAGCTCTTCTCTAAATGTTTGATAGAATTCGCTGGAGAAGCCATGTGGTCCTGGACTGTTGTGTGTTGGAAGATTTTTAATCACAGTCTCAATTTCAGTGCTTGTGATTGTTCTGTTTATTTTGTCCATTTCTTCCAGGTTGTCCATTTTATTGGCATAAAGTTGCTTGTAGTAATCCCTCATGATCGTTTGTATTTCTGCAGTGTCTGTTGTTACTTTCCTTTTTCATTTCTAATTCTATTGGTTTGAGTCTTCTCCCTCTTTTTCTTGATCAGTCTGGCTAATGGTTTATCAATTTTGTTTATCTTCTCAAAGAACCAGTTTTTAGTTTTATTGATCTTTGCTATTGTTTCCTTCATTTCTTTTTCATTTTTTTCTGATCTGACCTTCATGATTTCTTTCCTTCTGCTAACTTTGGGTTTTTTTGTTCTTCTTTCTCTAATGGCTTTAGGTGTAAGGTTAGGTTGTTTATTTGAGATGTTTCTTGTTTCTTAATGTAGGATTGTATTGCCGTAAACTTCCCTCTTAGAACTGCTTTTGCTGCATGCCATAGGTCATCCCATAGGTCGTCATGTTTTCACTGTCATTTGTTTCTAGGTATTTTTTTATTTCCTCTTTGATTTCTTCAGTGATCTCTTGGTTATTTAGTAGTGTATTATTTAGCCTCCATGTGTTTGTATGTTTTACAGAATTTTTCCTGTAATTGATATCTAGTCTCATAGCATCGTGGTTGGAAAAGATACTTGATACGATTTCAATTTTCTTAAATTTACCAAGGCTTTATTTGTGACCCAAGATATGGTCTATCCTGAGGAATGTTCCATGAGCACTTGAGAAGAAAGTGTATTCTGCTGGTTTTGGATGGAACGTCCTATACATATCAATTAAGTCCATTTTATTTAATGTATCATTCGTAGCTTGTGTTTCCTTATTTATTTTCATTTTGAATGATCTGTCCATTGGTGAAAATGGGGTGTTAAAATTCCCTACTATGATTGTGTTACTGTCGATTTACCCTTTTATAGCTGTTAAGTGTTTGCCTTATATATTGAGTTGCTCCTATGTTGGGTGCATAAATATTTACAATTGTTATATGTTCTTCTTGGATTGATCCCTTGATCATATGTAGTGTCCTTCTTTGTCTCTTGTAATAGTCTTTATTTTAAAGTCTATTTTGCCTGATATGAGAATTGCTACTCCAGCTTTCTTTTGATTTCCATTTGCATGGAATATCTTTTTCCATCCCCTTACTTTCAGTCTGTGTGTGTCCCTAGGTCTGAAGTGGGTCTCTTGTAGACAGCATATATATGGGTCTTGTTTTTGTATTCATTCAGCCAGTGTATGTCTTTTGGTTGGAGCATTTAATCCATTTACATTTAAGGTAATTATCGATATGTTTGTTCCTACTATCATTTTCTTAATTTGGGTTTGTTATTATAGGTCTTTTCCTTCTCTTGTGTTTACTGCCTAGAGAAGTTCCTTTAGCATTTGTTGTAAAGCTGGTTTTTGTGGTGCTGAATTCTCTTAGGTTTTGCTTGTCTTTAAAGGTTTTAATTTCTCCATCAAATCTGAATGAGATCCTTGCTGGGTGGAGTAATCTTGGTTGTAGGTTTTTCCCCTTCATCACTTTAAATATGTCCTGCCACTCCCTTCTGGCTTGCACAGTTTCTGCTGAAAGATCAGCTGTTAACCTTATGGGGATTCCCTTGTGTGTTATTTGTTGTTTTCCCCTTGCTTCTTTTAATATTTTTTTCTTTGTATTTATTTCTTGATAGTTTGATTAATATGTGTCTTGGCATGTTTCTCCTTGGACTTATCCTTTATGGGACTCTCTGCACTTCCTGGACTTGACTAATTATTTCCTTTCCCATATTAAGGAAGTTTTCAACTATAATCTCTTCAAATATTTTCTCAGTCCCTCTCATTCTCTCTTCTTCTTCTGGGACCCCTATAATTCGAATATTGGTGTGTTTAATGTTGTCCCAGAGGTCTCTAAGACTGTCCTCAGTTCTTTTCATTCTTTTTTCTTTATTCTGCTCTGCAGTAGTTCTTTCCACTGTTTTATCTTCCACGTTACTTTATCCGTTCTTCTGCTTCAGTTATTCTGCTATTGAGTCCTTCTAGAGAATTTTTAATTTTAGTTATTGTGTTGTTCATCGTTGTTTGTTTGCCCTTTACTTCTTTTAGGTCCTTGTTAAACGTTTCTTGTATTTTCTCCATTCTATTTCTGAGATTTTGGATCATCTTTACTATCATTACTTTGAATTCTCTTTCAGGTAGACTGCCTATTTCCTCTTCATTTATTTGGTCTGGTGGGTTTTTGTCTTGCTCCTTTATCTGCTGTGTGTTTCTCTGTCTTCTCATTTTGCTTAACTTACTGTGTTTGGGGTCTCCTTTTCTCAGGCTGCAGGTTCGTCATTCCCGTTGTTTTTGATGTCTGCCCCAGTGGCTAAGGTTTGTTAAGTGGGTCGCGTAGGCTTCCTGGTGGAGGGGACTGGTGCCTGTGTTCTGCTGGATGAGGCTGAATCTTGTCTTTCTGGTGGGCAGGACTGCATCCATTGGTGTGTTTTGGGGTGCCTGTGACCTTATTATGATTTTAGGTAGCCTCTCTGCTAATGGGTGGAGTTGTGTTCCTATCTTGCTAGTTTTTTGGCATAGGGTGTCCAGCACTGTAGCTTGCTGTCATTGGGTGCATCTGGGTCTTCGCGTTGAGGTGGAGCTCTCTGGGAGAGCTTTTGCTGTTTTATATTACATGGAGCCAGGAGGTCTCTGGTGGACAAATATCCTGAACTCGGCTCTCCCACCTCAGAGGGTCAGGCCTGACACCCGGACGGAGCACCAAGACCCTATCAGCCACACGGTATCTAGAAAACATCTGGGAGAGACTGCAGCAAGACCGGCTCCTTAGCAGTTGCAACCGTAACAGGAAGCTTATTCCTCCCTCTGGATGGGGCAACAAGTCTTCCTGCAGGTGCGAGGTTGCCTCCTTGGTCCTAAGGAAACTAACTTCTTGTCACCCTCACTATGGACTAGGCGCCGACATTGTGGTAGGACCACGCATGCGCCCTTTTTTCCTTTTTAAATTAATCTTTGAAAAATTCAATATCAATGTACTTTATCATCATTTGTTTTTTACTCTCCATATTGTCGTGTTTTAATATGCAGCATTGTAGTGCCAGAGAGCACCGTTGTGTTATTTCTAGAAGATGGCTTTTCCTCCATTTAGCTGCCTCCTCTTGCTGCTGCTGTGACTTGTTATATTATTTTGCTGTAGTAGTAGCCATGACATTAATCTACTTTCAACTTATTGAATGACACAAAGGATCTTTCATCTAACCTTCTCCTCCCCAGTGTCTCTAGACTGACGGTTTTAGCCATTAGTTTAAGTATCTCTTAATTCAGGTGATGTATAAGATAAGGATTTGTTGCTGTAAAGTGTTTTGGAAAGACAAAAGAAACTTATTAGGTTTATTTGAAAGTTCTGTTCATCTAATTTGAATTGTAATATGTATTATCACAAATGACACTAAGCAAAACTTTAATAATCATAGAAAATAAGATCTTTTCACATTAGGGAAATGGCAAGAGGTTTAACCTTGAGTTAGTATTCAACTCTGCCCGTAACTGGTGCTACAAATGTAAGCAAGTTATTTAAGCTCTCTCAGCTTGGCCTCTTCATCTGTAAAATAGGACTGGTAATGCCTGTATAATAGAGTTGTAAAGATTAAGTATGAAATATTATATAAATGTCTTTACATAAAGTGCAGATTCACTAAATCATAGTTCTTATTCTGGAACCCAAATCTAAAGGACCAGGCAGAGACCCATGACTTGTTCCTTCAGTGAAGAATAGTACTGGAAAATTTGACATTGAATGACTGGAATTTCATTCTCTACAGTGAAACTGCTGGCATTTACACTGTTTATAATATACTAATATGATTTATGAATGTTATTTCTCAAGTTATCTGGAAACCAAGCAAAATTTACCAACCTTGAGTTTCTGGGTTGAGTAAAGCCTTGATCAGTAAAAGAATATTATTTGCTATCTATTTTCTCCTTTAATTTGAGGAGGCAGATCTAACAGCAAGGCCTCTCTGAATGTTTCCCTTGTCATATTATGATTTCCTGTGCCAGCAGTGTTGCAGAATAATTTTGTTTTTTACAAACAGTTCATTATTAAAATGCTATTTAAGATAATCATTGCTGTTGAGGGGGAAGTGCAGAAGAGCTATTTATTTACAAATATACAGGGCTAGGTCGGATGGATGTTTCATTATTTGTTTTAATTCTGCACTTTTTCACAGAGTACCACCAGTAACAATTACACTATTTACAGCTTAAACATTCTTTTTGTTCTCAGTGTAAAGGCTTGGTATACTTTGTTTTGGTAGGAAAGGAATTTGGTAATTGAAGTGGGAAACTAAATTTAGTTTAGGTTTTTTTTTTTAACTTTTTTTTTTTTGGCCGCACTATGCAGCTTGTGGGATTTTAGTTCCCTGAACGGGATTTGAACCCAGGCCCTCAGCAGTGAGAGCGTGGAATCCTAACCATTTGACTGCCAGGGAATTCCCTAAATTTAGTTTTTAAAGCTTTATTTTTTGAGATTTAAAGTTTCTTAACCTTTTAATATTGACATTATGTTAAAAAATTAAAAGGCATAGAAATGTTTTTTAAGAGTAGTTTGGAGAAGACACATTTCTATGTGCCCTAACTCAACTTCCCAACCTACTTAGAAACACTTAGCAGACTTCTGAATGAGACTCTAGACTAAGACCATGACTTTGTTTTAACTTACTTGCCTTCTACCATAAAATTAAGGTAAACTCTACCAAAGTCATTTCTTTTTGTTTGACTGTCTTGGTATGATAAGTAGGAATTTCTGCACTAGGGGTAGGTTCTAAGACCTTTGCCCAAAACTCTTGTCAGCACAAAAAGGACCGCACCCACCTGTCTTCTAAGAGTTTCCCCCTTGGCTTGCATCTCCTATGCCTAAACTTGGTCCCACCATCCCTATAAACTATAGGATAAGAGGGCAGTTAAAAAAGAAAGATCCCTGGAAAAGATCCCTGAATAAGACTGAAAGGAAATAATGGAAAAGAACACATTCCTTCACTTCAGACGCTGGAGCAGCCCTGCTTAAACAAAAGATTCTTGGTGGGAGAGAAAAAGGAAAAGCATGTAAAGGCTGTGGATAGATTTTTTGCCAGGAATTAATGGTTGAGTGGGGAGGGTGTCAAGATAAAATGTTGGCTCATCCCACACAACTGTGATGTCTCATACTCTTACTTCTTCCCTTTTTCAAAAATTTGCCAAAGTTCATTGCCATCCATAGTAAATAAGATGGGGCCACTTGGGAAGTCTTGTATCCCTTAACTATATGACTTCTGGATCCCAACACACCAGATTAGGGCAAGCAGGCGCTAAGGTAGGGGCCTAACAGCTGCTGCACTAGGACTAGCTTCTAGGTCTTGGAAGCACATTCTGTGTCTTTCCAGATGATTTTGAGAGTTTCTCTTGGTCTTTCAACATCCATTTATTCATATTTGCAGTGTCTTTTGATTTATTATTGGGTCTGTCTCTTGAATTTACAGATTCAAAACTCAGACCATAAAGACATACAGTTAACAGTAATGCAACTCTGGAGCTTGTCTTTGTAACTATTCTTAATAGGACTGTTTTTTCTAAGTAGTTAAAGCAACTTGAAAACACCTATGGTAGGTGAATTCACTCTTGGTAAATGTACTATTTTATGGAATGAAATAGATAGTGAATGAATCTATGAAAACTCCCTTTTTTTTACATTTACTAAAAATTTAAAAAGTCAATGATATATCTTTAGTAGTAATATACTCATTAAAATTCATTTCCATTTTCCATGTCTTGCTCTTTAGAAACTTATTAGGATTTCTTTCCCTTCCTCAAGTACCCAGTTTCAGCAAGGTACTTGTAAAATCATTTTTCTTTGTTGTATGAAGATGGTCTTTAATATTGTTGCTTTCTAATGAAAGATTTGAAAAACTATTCCTTTGCATAATTTATACTTATCATTTTAATGTCACTAAAGTATTTTAGCTTTCTCAGAAGAAATACATCATCTGAAATACATATTTTCTATAAAAAGAATAAATTGCTAACTTTTTTTTTTTTTGAGATAATGGTTTCTATAGGCCCATGTTCAGGGAAGCCCAGTAGAAGACTATATTGAGTTATTTGGCCCTAAAAGCATTGAGTTATAAAAAGAACTAATAGAATCTGTAATGTTTATGTATAGCTCATTATCAGAGATGGCTGGCTGGAACTGCAAGTCATATTAAGTATTTTATACCATTGATCAGATAAATGACATTACAGGAAGTTCTCAGCTTACAGTGATCAGATACCAGCAAGTCACTGACATCAACAGTGTTAGGGCCACAATGCCCACCTATGTCATCACCTACAGCTTGTTCAAGCAGGCAACTCACAAGTCAACTTCTGTGAATCAACCTACTGCCTAGGGGGGCCTATGGTAAGGCCTCCAGCTACCCAGTTGGCTATACCAACTGATTCTGTTCTCTTTCTCCCTATGCCTCAGAGTCTTTTAACTCCTAAATGGCAAGGTTTCTGTTTTGTCTTTGTTCCTAAATAAAGGGTGGGGTGGAAGCAGAAGAGGGGTGTCCCAAGTGAAAACCAGAAAGACAGCATAGAAAGGGGTAAAGGGGGGACTAAAGAAATAATAGACAGAAGTCTTTTTCTATTTCTTTTCTTTTTCTAAGGGCCAAATATTGAATATTTTAGACTTTATGGTCTGTACTCAATTCTGCCGTTGTAGCAGCCATACACAATATGTGGATGAGTAACCTTGGCTGTGCTCCAATTAAATTCTATTTGCAAAACTAGGCAGCAGGCCTTTGGCCTAGTGGCCATAGTTTGCCACCCTCTGCATACTACAGGGTAATATGTCCCTAGTAAACTGGGTCTAAGAGATATTCTAGAAGAGAAGTCCTTAAGATATTTAGAGCACTAGAACATTATTTAGTAAATGTGTAGTTTCTCAGAGGAACTGAGAACAACACTCATTTTGATGTTAAAACTTGGTATCGAATATATTTTAAGTCTCACATGCTCATTTCTTAAAAATTGCTGATGAATATAAAAAGCAGCCTCTGTTATAAAGCAAAACCCAGGACTAATGATTAAGCAAAGAGAGGCCGTAAGGAATCATTTTATAGATGACTTAACAGGGAAGTGGAGCTATAAATGAGGATAAAGTAAGCCTGATTTCCAGTCCATGCTGTGTCACACTGCCTGGCCCTGGAATCAATTCAGGGCTTTAGAAGAGCAATCAGAGTTTTAGATATGTGTATTTGGCAATATCTGAAGACAAGAGAAAGTATTATTCTGTTAGATTTTGATGACTGTGATTTTTTTCTATAGGAATTGGTTAAACCTCTAATAGGACTTCAGATACCCCTTGAACTGAATTAGCCTTCTTACCATTACATGTAAAACATCACTGATATGTCCCTCCATAATATAACAAACAGTGCTTATAATCTCTGACAGGTTGTTCATGCTGAAGGCTTGGTCTCTATATTAAAGAAGAGGAATGATACTGTAGGAGATCATCCTGCCCAGATGCAACAGAAACCATCTAAGCGAAGAGTGAGATTCCAAGAAATAGATGACAACTTAGATCAAGGTAAAGTGCTCAGACTGTGTCTAGCACAGATTTGATCAATGTTTGCTGAAAGAATGAATTAATGTACAATAAGGTGTTTGGTAACAGGATTTGTAAAGAATATGTGGACTTAGTTGCTTTATCTTCTGTAAAGAAACACAGAGGATCAAACTATCATCAGTTCTTAAATAATTCCTAAGCAATTTGTTTTGCTCAAATAAGTGACCAAGTTGCAAAATTCATCTCATTGCCTTCCTGTCCCACAGGTAGTCCTCAATTTTCAGAGCTTATTTCAGTTTCTTTGTTTCGTGTTTTATTTTCTAGTTTTTGTTTTTTGTTTTTTAGTGAGCCTGCTATTTTTGTCTTCTTTTCAGTGGCAGTTCATACTCCTTCTTGACTGATGTGGAAAATATTTATGGATTACAAATATTTTCTCTTCGGTGATTTCTTCTTGACTCTATAGAAAGAGGTGTCTCTCAAGAGTACAGTTGAACACTGTTGCTATTGTTTGATTTTTTTTTTTCCTCCTGGGCTTATATTTAAGGTGGTGGTTAAATTTATCTAAGGCCTAGGTAAATCAGAGTGAGTAGAAATATAGCCAAGAACCTATCAGTATGCTTTTCATGTTTATAAAACAACTGCATTGTTAAAATAACAGTGTCAACATGTAGATACGCTTTCTAAGTATGACATAAAGTGATAGCAGTAGAGGTTTCTAAATTTTTACAATTATAAAGCTGGTAGGAACCTTGGAAGTAATCTGTTCTCACCCCTCATTTTACCTCTGCACCTTGCTTGTAACTATCACAGTCCTCTCCAGATAAAGTGCTCAATTCTTTGTTTGTACCAATTGGTATTGAATCATTGCATACATAGTAGGGGGAACCCACGATTTAGAACTGACAGTCCCTAGTTCCCTTAGTAGCCATCTCGTCTTACACTAAGTTACATAACTTGTGCTCAGTAGCCGCCTGTGCCTCTTGGCTTCCATGTTGGACAGCACAGCTCTAAATACTATCAATGCATATAGATAAAACAAAATAGATGTTTTAAAATAAATTGTATCTAAATGTTTGTATATAAATATATGAGAATGAAGAAATACCCAGAAAAATACATAAACTAGATTGTTAACAAAGATAAGAGGGTGGGTGAGAATCATGCCAAAAAGAGAAAAGATGGTAAAAATACTGAACTGACCAAAAACCAAAAAAACCCCAAGAAACACAACATGAATGATATGATCCTTTTTATTTGTGTGTATAAAAGTTAGGCTAAGTATAAATTATTAAATCTATTAATGTCTATTAACTATTAAAATCTATTAAACTGTAAATGTGTAAATCACAGGACAATACAATTACATAATCCTGTTTCTATAAAAATCCTGAAACCACATGTGTTTGATCAGGATATACACCATATTTAACAGTGTTTACCTCTTGGTTGAGAGGGGAATATGATTGGGTAGGAGTAAAAGGGAGAGTCCCTTAGACTCTTAGATACTTTCATGTTTAAATTTTTATGGGGAGAATATATTCACATATTACTGTAAAATCTTCCAAATAAATTCTATTTGGTTTATATTGGGTTCTGTAAAATTTGTTTTTTTAATCATAAAAGTAATATACACTAATCATGAAAAAACTTAGACAGTAATGAAGTAAAAAGTTTAAGGCTCTCAACCCTCCCTCCCTTGGGGGTTTCCCCCAGGTATTGATTGAAGTTCTTACCATCCTTTCAAAACACATTCTGTATATATGCATGTATATGTGTGTACATACACATGTGCCCTTTTTTTTTTGATATGAATGGTTCATTATATACCGTTATGTGACGGCTTTTTAATTTAACCATCAATCTTGGACATCTTTCTTTGAACAATGTATTAAATTTACTTCATTCTGTAAAACAGTTGCATAGTATTCCATGATATGAATCTCCCATAATTATTTAACTCTTCCATTGTAACTAGAATAACTAAGTTATTCTCAACTTTATGTGATAACAAAATTTGCTGCAGTGAACATGCTTGTAAATATGATATTGTGTTTTGTGCAGATCTGTAGGCTTAATTCCTGAAAGTGGATTTGCTAGGCTCGGTGATCAGGACCATATGGACCAGTTGGCCTCAGGCAGTCCTTCCTTGTTTATACCTATTGTCCCAGCACTGCATTCACTTAACACTCTTTCACTCTCAAAAGTGCCCCAGGCTGGATGATAAATTAATTTAAAATGTTAATAGATACTGCCAGATTACCTTCCAAGAAGGTTTTGGTACACCCTCATCATGCTGATCATAAAACTTCTTAGTCTTTTCCAAATATTTTTAATTTTTCTTTAATTATGAGTGATCATTAAGACTTTCAACAAGAGAGTAGTTACTTTCTTCAATATAGAAAGACTTATGTGGACATTTTTATTAAAAACAAGCCTGCCAAAGTTGTTTAAGAAATGAAATTACTAGCTAGAACTTCACTATTCCACTGAAAGATAAAATTGAGTATTACTAAGATGCAAGATCCCACTCAGACATTTTTGCTTGTTTGTTTAATATCAAATTGACTTTGCTTTAAGGTAGTCCCATGATGTGAACTCCAAAGATACTGTAATAGTGAGGTTATATATAATTTGTACTCTAAAATAATGCTATGAGCACATCAGAGAAGTATTGCCATTTTTTTCTTCTTTTTTATGGAAATGGTTATATTCATTGTATAAATGAGCTACTTTTAATTTTAGCATTCACAAGCTCCACAGGTATATATCTTTAAGGTAACTAATAGGTCCTTGTATAGTCACTGGTGTCCTAGCTTCCTGTCAGTGACTATCCATAGAAGACTAATATTAGAAACATCTAGTTATCTTAATCAGTGAGCAGACAGCAGATACTAGGCATTAATTTTGTGTAAGTTTAACCTTACTCTGTCTTCCTGTTTGCAGATGAAGTTGGAGGTGGTTCCTGTATTTTACTGGTCTTGCTGTGCATAGCGACGGTTTTCCTTAGTGTGGGAGGAACTGCATTATACTGCACTTTTGGTGACACGGAGTCACCTGTTTGTACAGACTTTGCAGACAACATGGACTTCTATTACACTAAGTTACTGCAGGGAATGGCAGGACTTAAACACTGGATCTACCTCTCCTAGCAGCATTCAAGAGGGACAGGCATGCTGGCCGTGAGAATCAAAGAGTGAAACTTTCTAAATAGCTTTCATTTCAAGAGTTCTGTAACATGCGCCTCCCTTCCCCAGTGAGGAACCACAAACATCAGAAACAGCAACTTTAACTGGCAATACAGAGGAACTCAGAATAATCCACATAATGATACAGATATTGATCTGAGCACTGTGGATGGAAGGAATGGTCTTTGGAGAGCATGTTCACCTCCTCCTCGCTGCTTCCTAGTGTAATGAGCTACAGAATTAAACAGGGCAGTGTTGGAGCCAAACCATTTTGGGCTACCTTGTCAGGCTAATGGCTAAGGACACTTGTGGTTTATAACCGTTTGTCCAAAGACGTTGCTTCCAGCCATCACGCAATAAGTTTGTGTGTAATGAAAAAGAGTTACCTTACAGTTTCAATGTCTTTTTTTAGTTCACCTTGGGAGCTATGTAATTTAGGCTTTGTGCACTCTCCAGATTTCCATTTGTGAAATGATTATGTTTGTGTGTGTGTGTATGTGTATTTCAGACAGTTATCATAAGCAAAAACCCAACGTAGAATAACAAAGATTATTCTTTCAACATAACTATAAATGTGCAGCCACAAAACTTTCAAGAAGGCTTAACTGTGGAACAGATGAATGGTACAAATCTTGGCCCTGAATTAAGAAACTGAGACAGATCTGTGACAGTTAACTTCATTAACTAGCCAGAAATTAATCACAGGCCTAGAGGTAAAATTAAAGAGCTCCCTCTGAGTGTCAGGCAACCAGTTTCATCGTGGATTCAGTGCTTCCTGATATAATAAATGCTGGATTCATCTCAATTCAATAAATACTTATTGAGCACCTATTATGTTCTGAGAATCTAAGAACCCTTCTATAAAGATAAATAAGGTATTAGTTCCTGCTCTAGATGTTTTAATTCTGGCCTTATGTAAAATAAACTAATACTTTGGCAAATGAAGTTAAATCATCATATATAATTCAGAATTAACAGATCATACATTCAGATGCTTGAATGTGCATTCATATCATGGGCTTGATTTAGACCTAATGTGAGGTCATTAGGCGAAAATTCAATCATATCTTAAATAGGCAAATGTCTGATTTTTATTTAAATCTGTCAATTTCCTTTTCTAAGGTACAGTGTTCTAACAATTAGGAAGCCTTGCTTTGGCTTTTTATATCATTGGCAGCATTCTAAAAGAAACAAAACACATGAACTATAGTTTTCTGGCAATGATTATTATTTCATGTTTTTCTGTTAGGATCATTTGAAAGAAAAAGAGTTTTCTTTCTAGTTGTTACTGGCTGGTACAGTACCTCCCTTTGTGTTTCTGCTTATTTATTTAGACTTATGATTTTTAAAGGGCTTTTTATAGAAGTTGAAATTGTGTCATTTAGCATGCATCTGGTTATCCCAATGCTAGATATTTAATTACTGTATACTTAGTGTTTTGATTTTCTATAATTTCAGCTCAATGTGGTTTTAGGCTTGTTTATTTTTAAATTGATGTTTTATTTTTACTTATAATACTGTTTGACTTGTCTGTATCATGTCATCATAAACTATAATATTTTCAAGGATTATAGATCAAAGATATTTATTTAGAAGTGTACAAGATACTGAAATCTAGATTCCTTATACTTAAGGCTGATTTTATTAGAAGATTATTTTAATGTTCTATTATAAATTTTAAGAATTTGTATTCAAATTGTATGTAAATATGTAAAATGTTGATGGTACTATATTATGTGGTTCTGTAAAAGACATTCACAAAGTCTACTGTGAGGAGCATCTCCATCGGAGACAAACCTCTTCTGTTTTACCCTCATGATTTCTAGTTACAGAAATTTGGTGATGCTGATTTCTGCCGGTTTTATGTGAAGATAAGTCAGTTTCCCTCCTGTTCACCTTTTTAGGTCACTACTGAAGTCCTAAAAAATCTATATGTCATATTTTCCTATTGGCCACCAGGACCATTACTTCTGAAACTGAAGGTTTCCTGGGAACCTTCACACTGAGGTGAAAGAACTGAGATAATACTTTGGTACTCTGTGGAGTCCAGTTGAGTCTCAGAAAAACCACGTGTGTCCTCACTACTTCCCAGGGAGGGTGAGGTGAGCTCAGGAGCTTATTGATGTCTTGATTTAAAATAGGCATGAAATCTCAACTAGAAAAATTAGGGCAACTTTTAAAAATGTAATTGTCATTTATTGCATGAATTGGAGTAATTCTATCTGGTGATGAGAGAAATTGTTATCTCTCGCATAAAAAAATCATCGAGTTTTACTATAATGTAACTTTTTCTGTCATTTGAAAGCACTGACAACTATTTGTAACTAATCTTCCTTAAGAACTGTATTTGAGGGTAACAGATCAAGCTTGTAATTTAAAAGCTATACCAAAAAAATGTCTCAGAGAGTTTATTTGAACCCCTTGGGTACTGAGAAAAACCACTTTAAAGTGAAAGTAAAATAATTTCAGAAGTTGATCTGGCACCATGAGTAGATTAATTTGGGTAGTCTAATAGGTCCCTATGTAAACGCTCCTGTGCTTCTAAAACACCTCCCCATCTGCCTGAAACAACAACCGAAATTCACTCTAAAAATTCATTCCTTTAGATTTAAAAATCAAATCCCTCTGAGAGGTTTCCTATATTGAGATGTGAATTTGTGTATTATGCTAAGAGGATTTAAAATTTGAAAGTAGGCCTTATTTTGAAAGGACAGATGTGAATTGGATCTTGCTGGAATGGCAAGGTGGAGAAAAGGGTAGGAATTGAGAAATAAAAGAGGGAAGGTGGGAAAAGAACAAAGAAATCTTTTACCTATTACCTGTTTTGCTGAAGCTGACTTTGTGACATTTAATCCCAATCCAGAGAGAGACTGAATATTTGTGTTCCCACTAACGTGACCTTTATAACTCTGTTCATTTCTATGGGCTCAGTTAATATTAACTCACCCTTGTATACTTAATTATGAAGTGTAAATAGTGTTTTCACATTTATTCATTTGATGCTTACTTAGATCAGTAAATACACATCCCTTAAGTCAGGTCTTGTGACTCCCGAAGCCATTATACTTTCTCTTCTATCATGTTGCCTCCATCCTCAAAAAGAATAAGAGTGATCTAGGGTTTATGGCACAAGTTCTAGTGCCATCTGCTATTTTAATAACCTCAAAGATAAACATTTGGTGAGCCTCATGTACTAAGGAATTTTCTTTAAGGAATTCTAGTAGCTTTTAAATCTCTCTTGGTGTAGGCTACTGGGCATCTCTTCTTCCTGGTCCTGAGAAGAGTAAGTCCTGAAATCAACCTCTTGTCTCTTGCCCCGAGAACAGTGCAGAACCATGAGCAACAGTGTTTATTACTCTCTGTACCTTGACAAACATTGGAATGTCTGCAGTGTGCCAAGCACTGAGCTGGGTGCTGGGGCTCTCAAAACAAGAAATGGTACCAGCTTAAAGAAGTTAGTGTCTGGTAAGGTAAATATATTTGTGAAAGGGGGGAAAAAATGAAGAAATATAGGATACTACTACTCATGGGGATAGAAACTTGAGCTCATTCCTCCCTACCATGTGTCATGCTTTATTAGGAGGAAAAGTAAAATTCTCTCTAGGCCACCTGCATAGCAACTTGATAGACAGGAATCTTTTCTCCCAGCCAAAATTCTAGTGAGTATTACTTTTTGCCTCTAGTTAGCATCTGTGGCATTAATAGCAGGTGGGCTTTCCAGGAGTAGAAAACTGCTTGGCTAGAGCCTTCTTCAAAATTGAAAGTCTGAATAGCACTAAACAGCACAATTGAAAACTTTCTCACAGACTGCAGGTCCAGATGCTTCTCCAGTAAATTCAAGCAATCATTTCAGTAAGAAATAATACCCATCCAACAAAACACTCTTCAAAAAGGAGAAAATACTTGCTAATTCATTTTATGAAAACAATATTGATCCATAGATCTGACACAATCCCTATCAGAATTGCAGCAATTTTTACAAGTGGACAGGCTGATTTTAAAATGTTTGGAGATGCATGTGCCCTAGAAGACAGTCAGTGAACTTGTTAGAACAAAACTGGAGGACTTGTACTTCCAGATTTCAAAACCAAATGCTGCAATAATCAAACCATGGTATGGCAAAAGGAAATCCACGCGTATGTGTTCAATGATCTACAAAGGTGCCAAGGCAATTCAAAGGGGGAAAGGAAGTCTTCAACAAATAATTGCTGGAACAACTGTATATCCCACTGGGGAATATAATTAACTTAGACTTTTGCCTCACACAACACAAAACTTAACTTGAAATAAATGGATCTAAGTGTAAAAGCTATAAAACTTCTAAAACAAAACAGGAGAAAATCCTTTCAGCCTTTGAGTAAGCAAAGATTTCTTAGAACACAAAATACACAAACCATAAAAAAAAAAAAAAGGATTAGCTGGACTTTTAAAGCACATGTTCTTTGAACATGGTTAGGAAAATGAAAAAGCAAGCTGAAGATTGGGGGAAAATTCACAATACGTTTATCTAGTAAAGGCCTTGTATTCAAAATATGTAAAGATCTCATGCAACTCAATATTATGACAACCTATTTAAAAACTTTGAATACCCCTTTCAAAAAAAAAGTATATATATATATATATATATATATATATATATATATATATATATATATATATATATATATATACAAATGGCTAATGAGCACATGAAAAGATGCTGAATATCATTAGTCATCAAGATGTAAATTAGAACTGGGATACCACCACACACCTGGTAGAATAAAGTTTAAAAGACTACACAACCCCAAGAATGAAAGGGTGGTTCACCCTACGAAAGTTAATGTAATACCTCACATTAATAGAATAAAGGGGGGGGATGTATGATTTTTCCAACTGCTGCAGAAAAAAATTTGACAAAATCCAACATTCCTTAATGGTAAAAAAAATCTCAATAAACTAGAGGGGAAATTCCTCAACACGATAAAGGGCATTGGTGAAAAACCCACAGCTAATAATATATATCTCCCAAAGAATCCACAAGAAAGATGCCAGAGCTAATAAATAAAATCAGCCAAGTTGCGCATTACAAGATCAACCCACAAAAATCAGTTGTGTTTCTCTATAACAGCAATTAACATTACAGAAAGGAAATTAAGACAGCAATTTCATTTGCAACAGAATCTGATAGAATAAAATACCTAGGAATAAACTTAACCAAGGAGGAGAAGACTTGTACACTGAAAACTACAAATCATTGATTAAAAAATTAAAGAATATCTAAATAAATGGAAAGGTATCTTGTGTTTATGGATGGGGAGACAATATTGTTAAGATGTCAATAATACCTAAAGTGATCTACAGATTTAATGCAATCCCTAACAAAATTCTAAGAGCCTTTTTTGCAAAAATGGAAAAGCCAATTATCAAATTTATATGGCATTGCAGGGGGACCCAAATAACCAAACAAGTCATGAAAAGAGAAAGACAAAATTGGAGGACTCACATTTCCCAATTTCAAAACTTACTACAAAGCTTCAGTAATCAAAACAGTGTGATGCTGGTATAAGGACAGACCTATAGACCAATGGAATAGAAATGAGAATCCAGAAATAAGCACACACCTCTTTGGCCAGTTTATTTTCAATGAGGGTGTCAGGTCTATTCAATGAGAAAGAATTCTCTGTTCAACAAATAGTTCCAGGACAACTGGATTTCCACATGCAAAAGAATGAATTTGGACCCCTGCCTCACACCATATACAAAGATTAATGCAAAATGGATTGATGATCTAAATATGAGCTAAATCCACAAAACTCTTATAAGGGGTACATACAACATTTGGGTACATCTTCATGACTATGGATTTAGCAATGGATTCTTAGATACGACAACAAAGGTACACAGCAAAAGGAAAAACATAGGACTAAACATTTTTTTAGGACTTCCTAAAAAATTTTTTTTAATTTGTGCATCAAAGGAAATTATGAAGAGAATGAAAAGACAACCCACAGAAAGGGAGAACATTTTTTGCGAGTCAGATACCTGGTAAGGGTTTAATATCCAGAAAATGTAAAGATCACCTACAATTCAACAAAAAGACAACCCAATTTTAAAATGGGCAAGAGACTTGACTACACATTTCTCCAAAGAAGATACACAAATGACCAATAAATACATGAAAAAATGCTCAACATCACTGATCATCAGGGAAATGAAAATCAAAACCACGATAAAATGAATGAAATGATACATACTACAACATGGGTGAACCCTGAAAACATGCTCTGTGAAATAGCCAGACTCAAAAGAACAAATAGTGTGATTTGACTTGAATGAAATATCTATAATTGGCAAATTCGAAGAGACAGGAATTAGAACAATGGTTACCAGGGGCTGAGGGAAGGGGGAAAGGGAAGTTATAGCTTAACTGTTACTGTTTTCTGTTTGGGGGATGAAAAAATTTTGTAAATAGTTAGTGGTGGCAATGGTTGCACAACATTGTAAATGTACTAATGCCACTGAATTGTACAGTTAAAAATAGTTAAAATGGCAAATTTTATGTTAAACATATTTTACCACACATGCATGTGCACACACACAAAAAGACACTACCAAGTGTCTTTGTTGGTGAGGATGTGGACCAACCAAATTCTCACACACAACTAGTGGGAATATGAAATGGTACCAACTGCTTTAGAAAGCAGTTTGGCAGTTTCTTATAAAGTTAAGTACACATCTCTGCATGACCCAGCAATTCCACACCTAGGTTCTTACCTAAGAAAGATAAAAATGTGTCCACACAAAAACTTTACACAAATGTTCATAGCAGCTCTATCCGTAATAGCCAAAAACTGGAAACACCCCAAGGTTCATCACTAATAGAACAGAATACTATTTAGAAATAAAAAAGAACAAACTATGGATACACAAACAAACATGGATGAATCTCAAAATAACTGAGTGAAAAGAAGCCAGGAACAAAAGAGTACATATCGTATGTTTCCATTTATATAGAATTTTAGAAAATAAAAACTAATCCATAGTGACAGAAATAGATCAGTGTTTCCTTGAGGGGCAAAAGATGGTGGGAGGATGGATTGTAAAGGTCACAGGGCAACTTCTGAAATTGATAGAAATGTTATGTATCTTGATTGTGGTCATAATTTCATGGGTTTATACATCTTTCAAAATACATTGTACACTTTACATAGATGCAATTATGTATATAAATTATACCTCAATAAAATTGTTATTAAAAAAGATGTTCAGGGCTTCCCTGGTGGCGCAGTGGTTAAGAATCCGCCTGCCGATGCGGGGCACACGGGTTCGAGCCCTGGTCAAGGAAGATCCCACATACCGCGGAGCAACAAAGCCCGTACGCCACAACCGCTGAGCCTGTGCTCTAGAGCCCATGAGCCACAACTACTGAGCCCGTGTGCCACAACTACTGAAGCCCGTGTGCCTAGAGCCTGTGCTCCACAGCGAAGCTACCGCAATGAGAAGCCCACACACTACAACGAAGAGTAGCCCCCGCTGGCCGCAACTAGAGAAAGCCCACGTACAGCAACAAAGACCCAACACAGCCAAAAATAAATAAGAAAATAAAAATAATTTTTAAAAAACGTTCAGTTTGTAGCTACATGGCATCTCAAGGTATCATGAGGGGCAAGAATATTCCCTTTCACTGTTGTTGTTTAATTGGGCTAAACAAAAATGTTTGGTGACTTCCAAGTACTACCCCTCATTTGTACAAGACCTAACTACTCAACCAGCTCCTTATAAAGTGTCACCTTATAAAGTGTCGCAATGAGGTCACTAGTTCAAAATGCCTTGATTTCAGTCCTAATTCTGTTCACAGCTTTTGGATCTCTCTAGTTCCTTCAGAAACGCTGAGATGGTGATTTAAATCTATGCTCTTTTTCTACTTGATGCAGCAGTCCAAATTTCAAACCAATCTAATTATAGGTATTCTGTAAGGACAACCTGATCTCCTCTGGCCGGAATGCAGTGATCAGAAGTGAGGTTCTGTGATTTTATTGCTTTTCTTAATTGCCTTGGATCAAGGGTCAGGTAGGAGACATGCACTTAGGGAGCAGAGAAGTTTCACATCATTCATCAGAATGACAACAGCCCATAAATGGCTGGTTCTTATTTTCTAAGTACAAGATTGGGGGTTGACAAACTAAACAAATAAAGAAGAAAGTAATCCTTGCCTAAGCTTCTGGTCTGGACAGGAACTTGGTCCAAAAGTGATTGTAAATATAGGCAGTCTTTTTTTTTTTCATTTCATTTTCTGTTGATTGGAAAAACTAAATTATTAAGATAGGAAGAGTAGTAGTTTGGCCATTGCTGGAGGGGAGACTAGGATATAAGATAGTCTGGTGGTAAATAAAAGGCAAAGAAGGGAGGCAGTCCCCAGAGTTGGAATCTGGATGATGAATGAGATCACATCAACTAGCTGTTTAGCCTCCTTTCTGTACTTCAGTTTCCGCTTCTACACACGCGCGCACACACACACACACACACACACACACACAGATATATGGCTGCGTTGTGGCGCACGGGCTTAGTTGCTCCACGGCATGTGGGATCTTCACAGACCAGGGATCGAACCCGTGTCCCCTGCACTGGCAGGTGGATTCTTAATCACTGCGCCAACAGGGAAATCCCCTCTTCTATACATTTTTTAATGTAACTTCAAACTTTAAAATCCTCTGATTCTCTGAATAACCAAAAGCTTTCCACTTTCCCTCACTGAGAAAGGACAACTTGGATGTCTGTATTTGGTGGATAAATGCAATAGTTGCATTAGGGTGGATAGGGGTCCTTTGAAGCTGTGCATGGGAGGAAGACATGGAGTATACTAATCCATTCATAGACTTTGAAGTACCCACTGTGCCCAAAGCCCCTTCGGAGGAAGAGACTGGGCCAGGTGGTTCCTTCTCAACAAGGTGCTAAGCTATGTGTTACATCATCCTGAACCTCTGGCCACGGTTGTTTAGATCTGGGGCTTGGTGCCCTAGCCTGATGCATTTCTTGAAGCCTGAACATGAGGAAGGATAGTGATCTGGACAAATTTCTAGTCTCCAAAACAACATAGAATCGGGAGTTTCCGTAAATAGTATCTGCCTCAGCAGGTCCTCTCTCAGCTCTTTTGAATTTGGGGTCCAGAGTTTGCATCCAGCCCTGGCAAATAGGAAGGAGGAGAAGTCGAGCAGACATCAGGGAGACCGCATAGGCTGGAGTCCCACAAACAACAGAGCCCATAGAGCAGAGAGCTGGGACGTCCATCTGGCTCTTGAGAGTCACCAAGACCCATCGCCCAAACAACACTCCGTTTCCAGAAGGCTTGGCGCTTAGAAAGCATTCTTTTTTTTTTTTTTTTCCCCGTTGCGGAGCACAGGCTCCAGACGCGCAGGCTCAGCGGCCATGGCTCACGGGCCCAGCCGCTCCGCGGCATGTGGGATCTCCCGGACTGGGGCACGAACCCGTGTCCCCTGCATCGGCAGGAGGACTCTCAACCACTGTGCCACCAGGGAAGCCCAGAAAACATTCTTTATTATAAGTGCTCCTTATACTTGGTGACCTGGGAAAAGGTCTCTTCCCTGCAAATGAAGAGAAACCAGCTATGCAACAGACCTTGTGTGTAAGCATTGCCTGGCTGTTTAAAACCATATTCTTTTAGAGTTATTAGTCAGTGTAGGCACTGTTGTGTCAGAAATGAAGCTGGGATCCAAGGAGTTAGAGTGACTTCCTTAAGGTCAAGATCAAGAG
Organism: Mesoplodon densirostris; assembly: GCF_025265405.1. Taxonomy (NCBI): domain Eukaryota; kingdom Metazoa; phylum Chordata; class Mammalia; order Artiodactyla; family Ziphiidae; genus Mesoplodon; species Mesoplodon densirostris. The sequence continues at coordinate 124,927,506 of NC_082662.1, read as the reverse complement.
AGTTACAAAAGATTCTCCACCTGTGAACATGAAGTTGGAAATATCTATAGAGCATTTCTCCTGGGGTTGCCACTGGATCCTCCTCCTACTGTTTTTTTTTTTTACCTACAACTTTGTACCCTAGATCACTGTCACTCTGGGTCTTACATGTGGAAGAGACAGTTACTGCATACTGCAGGCCACAGGCATGGAGCAGTTGGTGTGTGGCCATCCTGTGCTTGTATAAGGGACTCTGGCGGATCCCATGACAAGGCAGACCACCTATACATAGCCTAGGGATGCCAGAAAAAATACAGGATGCCGGTTATTGCACGAGGCAAACTTATACTACAAAATTTTGTTGTTTACCTGAAATTCAGATTTAACTGGGCATCCTATATTTTTGTTTGCTAAATCTGGAAGCCCTATCAGTGCCACAGCATAGTACAGACCCTGGGGCCAAGAGGGAGCAGCTCATCAGCGTGAGAGAAGCAGGGGGGCTTAGACACGAGGAGCTCCGGGAAGCAGCCTCCAGTCCCCCCTTTCTGGATTCCCTAAGCATCTGCAATGTCTTGGTGTAAAACAGAAGACAGAGCATCAGCACAGCTATGAGATCCATGCGTCTATAAAGGGACAGAATGCGGCCAGAATTTGTCGGCATTTATGTCTGTAGAACTTAACGTGTTTTCGATCCAAGACAAAAATGAGAATTTAATCAGAGCTTAGAATGTAATTTTAAAAATTGATTTAGTACTTTACCTGAAGTGAAAAACCTTCCAAATGTGGTTCTGTGTGACGGTTGTCTTATGGTGCCCATGTCAGTCAACCATCCAAACTCACAGAACTGTGTTTTACTCCTGGTTTTCAGATGTCACCAGCTAATAACACAAATATAAGATATGGTCTCTACTACTCATTTTGTTTTAGCTCCCAGGTCATCTTGTTTTTATTCACCCCTTGTTCCAGATATATGATTGCTGGCTGTTTCTAGCTGAAACTGAATTATTCATTTCCTCCTCTCATGAAAAAAGATGGCTTTTCTGTTTGGTGTATTCATAGGCTTAGCTTTCGATTGCCACTGCTTTTCACCAACAACTTTTCACTCCTCTGCCTTTTTGTTTTCAATCAGTGAAACCAGCATCTGATGATGAGAGCTTTGGTCTTCTCTGTCTGATCTTCTCTTCAGGACAGCAAACTCCATTTTCTGTTTAAAATGATTACTCATAAATGGAAGTTCATTAGCATTAGCTGCGGCCAAAATCCATCTGGACGCTTCCCTTCTGCACAGAGTGATGAATTGGCAAAAGGACAGGAAGGGGAGGGTGCAGGGGCAGACGAGGCTGGTCCCTGCAGAGCCACAGCCTGTGGACAGATGCCAGGCTCCTTGTGCGGGGTGAGTGTCTCTGTGTCTCACCCTCCCCAGAGCTCCCTGGCCACTGCAGATCTAATATAGGACACAGTAAATGCCATGTTTACCTACACATCTGCAAAACAGCCTGGATTTGTCAGAGGAAAAAGTAAGAATAGAGGGGAAGGGCTTCCTTGGTGGCGCAGTAGTTAAGAATCCGCCTGCCAATGCAGGAGGCACGGGTTCAAGCCCTGGTCCGGGAAGATCCCACATGCCGTGGAGCAACTAAGCCCATGCGCCACAACTCCTGAGCCTGCGCTCTAGAACCCTCGAGCCACAACTACTGAAGCCCACACACCTAGAGTCTGCGCTCCACAATAAGAGAAGCCACTGCAATGAGAAGCCCACGCACCACAACGAAGAGTAACCCCTGCTCGCTGCAACTGGAGAAAGCCCGCATGCAGCAATGAAGACCCAATGCAGCCAAAAATAAATCAATTAAATAAATACATAAAAAACAAACAGCACCAGCTTTAAAAAAAAAAAAGAATAGAGGGGAAAACAATGAAAGATAACAGAAGTTTAGAAATCATGCATTTTGAGTGTGTGTATATATGTTTTTTCCCCCATATGGTTAGTTACTATTCAGTCTAGCAAGGTATAAGCACTTAAGGGATCAATCATTTAAATAATAATAAATTTATATGGATAACACTGAAATGGTAAAGGAAAAAAAATCCCAAATGCAGGCCTGAAAGAGGACAGAGTCTGGGAAGAGATGAGAGGTACCTGTCTGCAAAAGCCTTCATACAGAAGGTGCTCACACAGCCAACAGACCTTTGCCCAGAACCTGTGTTTCCTTTCCCCAAAGGCCCAGAGGCAGTGCTCCTGGGGATCCTTCCACAGAAACCTTTCTGTGACCTCACATACTGAGTGTTGTCTTAGCTACAAGGTGGAAAACGCAGTCAGCCACCACATTACTTCTTGGGTTATGTATGGGTTAGGACCCCCCGTTGTCCTTCCCTCCTTAAATATTCTAGCTCTTATTTCTAATGGTATTGTTTTTCCCTACATTATTTTCTATAGGATTGTTTTTAGTTCTTTTGTGGAATACTGTAGTAAAAAATGAAAAGAAAAATTTTCTTATTCCAATAAGGATAAATTAAGACAAGTGAGAAGCCTCAGAAGACCTCAACAGGAGAGAAGCCCAAGTCTTCAATTAATTCCTTGATGCCTTTCTGAGACTTCAGCTCTTGCCTCGCATAATTACAATGAGGAATGTTTTGTGAGTAGACCAATCTGAGCCTGAAGACCCCTTAAAAACACACGGCCCACTGGAGAAGCTGTGGCTGGGAGCTGGGGCTGGAAAGAACACAGAGCCTGTCTTCAACAATTATTAATGCATGTCACCAGAGTCAGTTAAGCCAACGAGAAACCAGGCATTGGCGAGAAAGTCTTTTGTCTTCTTCGGTAATGTTTCTAAATCTACAGATGGTGACAAGGAAGTGAGGTGCATTATTTTTCATATTTTCTAGTAAGTTACAAACAAAATTATTGACATGCTATTTTAATGCATGTCATCTTTCCTGCATCAATGAGTCGCCTCGGGTCGTTGAAGCTGATCATTGGGGGAAAACTTGGCTCTCGCCTTTGAAAAAAATGTAGGGCTGGTTGCTTTGAGACGGCCTTCCTTACAATACAGGGAGGCTGACAGCATGGCAGGTGAGGGTTGAGCAGTGCCAATCTGGGGTGAGGAGCGACTGGCACCCAGATAGCTTCCAAGATGGACCCCATGCTGGAGGGATGGGGAGCTGGGGAGAAGAGGCTTGGAACAGGCAATGAGAATTCTCAGAGGCACAGAGGTGAACCTGGCTTGCACCCGGTGAACTCCCAGACAATCAGAGCATGACTCCCCTCTCCTCTCCACCAGTCAAGGGCTTGCAAGTTGCAGGCTCCCTTACCAATCAGAGCCAGGCCCTCCTCTCCTCTCTTTTCCTCCAATCAGGACTTCCACCCTCCCCCTTGCCCACCAATCAGAGCCAAGCTTCCTACTCTTATCTTCCAATCAAGGCTGTGGACAAAGAAAGAAAGTCCTTTTCATCAAAACCCACGTGAATTCCTTCATCCTCTACACGGATGGTAAATCTCTGCATGAATGCTGTACCTCCAGGTGTTTGTTGTTAAGTTACTATGTTTAGAGGAAAGAAGAGGAGAAGAGCAAAGAGAAGGGAGGGCAGGGGAAAGGTAGGGCAATTTTTAGGAGTTAAACTTAGTAGGATTGTTCTGCTTTTTAAAGATCCGTATGTGTGTCTTGAAAATAAGGAACCCCTCCTCCTCAAGTGCAGTTGTGGCTTCAAGCTCACTGTATCAGAAGGCCCCAGATTCTCTGGGCTTTGCCTATTCGGCATGGTCCCACTCTGGACCACGTGCTCAGCTATCTTATTCCCCTTGTCTCCTCCTTCAAGCCCTTTGGGTTGATGCTGTTTGGGAGTGTTTGCTTCGGCTCCCATCCTACTTCTGCAGGAACCTTGTCTTTCAGGTTCCCCTTTGCTCCCATAAAACCAGATTAATGTAAGGCCCGCCAGACCACTTCTCTGGTCAATAAGAGTCTGAAACATCACAGGAATAAATCGAAAACATATGCTTTAACTCAAATGTTCCCGGGACTTTTGACATTACAGGTAAAAAACATTTTTCCTAATCCATTAAGTGGAATTTATTGCCCTTTGAAATACAAACCTTTTATTAAAGAAATCAGTCTAGTGCACGTCCCCAAGTCATTGCCTAATAATATGCTTGTACAAGTGGAGTTTTATTTAGGAGGAGCTTGATGAGGACAAGGGAAGAACAATGTATAGGTTACAAACATTTAAAATTAAAAATTTTTATTCTAAGAAAACTGGTCTTATAAGTGCTTTGGCTCCCAGGACCCTGGCAGGCAGAGATCTGTAATTGTGAAAAAGAATCAAGGGTTCAGTAGACAGTCATCAAAAGCCACTAGTGGTACGTGACTCCATATGCTAATGACATGCCTTAGACTACATTAATTAAAAATGTAGGGGGCTTCCCTGGTGGCGCAGTGGTTGAGAGTCCGCCTGCTGATGCAGGGGACACGGGTTTGTCTTCCCGGTCTGGGAAGATCCCACATGCCGCGGAGCGGCTGGGCCCGTGAGCCATGGCCGCTGTCCCTGCGCGTCCGGAGCCTGTGCTCCGCAACGGGAGAGGCCACAACAGTGAGAGGCCCGCGTACCGCAAAAAAAAAATGTACTTTATAAAACCAGGATTGGGTGGTGAGCACAGTGGTGTGCTGCCAGAGCCTGCTTTGAAGGAAGACTTGTTGCCCCAGCTGCTGGGGGTACTGTGGTGAGATTACCTGGTGACCCAGCTCCAGTTCTAGTTGAGCTATAAAGATTCCTGGAGATAGTTGCTCAGGGTAGGTCTGTGGGTTTGTTTCATAAATAAATTCCATGGCAAGCTCACATTGTTTATCCTCAAATAAGAGATTCCACAGGCTAGGCCTTGACGGAGAGGCTGCTTTTCTGCATACAGGTTATAGGCATTAGGAATTGCCTCAGCTTCTGAGAGCTGCCTCTCCAGGATCGCACACCTACCCAGGGGGCCACATCCACTGATGGAGCAAAGCCAGAGGTCCTTGTGGGTTCTCCAAGGCTGTGGCTGAGCCTGCACTCAGGTCCCCGTCTCCCTCTGCCCACTCCTGCTTTGGTCCCCTCTCTTCCACAGGTGCTGATCTTGAGGACGCTCCTTTACAAACATCCTGCCCCCTAAATTCCACTTCGGAGTGTGCCAGTTCTCTGCTCTGTGCTGGTTATAGCACACTTGCAGAGCTGCCTTCAGAAACTGGACCAAGATTTTGTTCAATCTACAAATCTCGCTGTTAGTCAAAGCTGCCTGAAATGAAATAAGCATCTTGCGAAGGTGAGGAGATCTTCAAAGAGGAGATGTTCAAAGAAAAACACTATTGGAAAGATTAGGGGGATGTGAAGGGGTGAAAGCAAGAATCCTAAGGGTGGATGGACTGGATGTCCTTTAGGTCCCTTCCTACATCAAGATCTTAGTATCTGTATTCGTTTGCTAGAGCTGCCATAACAAAATACCACAGACTGTACGGCTTAAACAGCAGAAATTTATTTACTTACTGTTTTGGAGTCTAGAAGTCCAAGATCAAGGTGTCATCAGGTTTGGTTTCTTCTGAGGCTTCTCTCCTTAGCTTAGCAGGTGGCTGCCTTCTCCTGGTCCTCAGATAGTCTTCCTCTGTGTCTGTGTCTTAATCTCCTCTTCTTATAAGGACATCAGTCATAATAGTTTAGGACCCACCCATATAACCTCATTTTACCTTAATTACCTCTTTAAAGGCCCTATTTCCAAGTACAGTCACGTTCTGAGGTACAGGGATTAGGACCTCAAAGTAAGAATTTTGGAGGGCCACAATTCAGTCCATAACAAAATCCCAAGATTTTACTCTAGCCCAGATATATAGTACCCTTTAGCATACATCCAGCCCAGTGTTATAAAAGATCAAATTCAGTATTTAGTTACATAAGACAGAGTTGGCCAGGTTAGGTTTGAAGGAGCTACAGAATTTAAACTGCTAAACAAGTAGCCAATCGTAGCCTTTTAAAATGATGTTGCCTTCTTATCTAGTAGCTATGAGTATCATTATATCCACTCTACTTCATCCAGGAATCTTAGCACTGGCCAGGCCAGCAGCGTATTTACACCAGCATATACACACAAACACAGACTCTACACCCAAGAAGGGACAAGGGGAGTTTTGGGACATAATAAGATAACTGGATTTTCTGGGGGTAGTATCTGAGTATAAAAAGAAAAAGGCTACTATGATGGCTTTACCTCTTGTATTCACTCACTATTCATTTATTCATCCCTCCAAACAATAATCATTGGGTTCCAATTACCTGGTAAGCATTGTGCTAATTGATTTGGGAAAAATAACCTTGTAAAAATCAAAATCCCACCTCCAAAGAGGGAATATTTTGGTAAGACAAATAAGCTGTGCTGCAGTAATGATGATGCCATAAAGCATGGGCTTTGTCATCAAAAGGACTGGGCTCAAGGCTCAACTCCACCCTGGGTCAGCTGTGTGACCTTGGGCAAATCACTCAACCTCTCTAAGCATCAGTTTCCTCATTTGTGCAATGGGGATAAGAATAACACTTACCAGTTGGCCTCTCCAAGTGGTGGGTTGGGAAGTTTTCGTCCCTCTCTTCCATAACTGCCATGAGCATCCTCCAAAGCCACCTTGAGTCAGTATGAAATCTAAGTTAAAAACAGCCTGTTTACTTGGCATCTCCCCCTTCCAGTTAGATTGCAGCCCTGAAGCTCCTCCTATATAGAAATCTTTGAGCTACCAGTTTGCCTCATATACTGTGAAAGTTAAACGAGGCAATGCATGCAGTATGCTTTCTCGTGTAAATGTCCAGTAAATGTTAGCATTATTAAGGCATTTTGCAGTGAGTAACATAAGGGTAACGTGATCAACTCATCCAAGTCCCTTCAACCTTCATCTCAGGAACCCTCCTCAGTGCCAGACAAACCTACATAAGAATGTCCAAGTATGTTACTTGTAAATGATATAAGGATTCAGAGGGATAAAGGGTCACTTTTAATTTTTTTAAGAATGAGGAATGGGGGCTTCCCTGGTGGTGCAGTGGTTGAGAGTCTGCCTGCCGATGCAGGGGACACGGGTTCGTGCCCCAGTCCGGGAGGATCCTGCAAGCCACGGAGCAGCTGGGCCCGTGAGCCATGGCCGCTGAGCCTGCGCATCCGGAGCCTGTGCTCCACAACAGGAGAGGCCGCAACAGTGAGAGGCGCGTGTACCACAAAAAAAAAAAAAGTAAAATGATATTGGAATTCTGATAGATGTTGCAGATGAATCTGTGCATCACTTTGGGTAGTATGGAAATGTCAACAATATTGTCTTCCAGTGTATGAACATGTAATATCATTCCAATTAATGTGTTGCCTTTAATTCTTTGAACAATCTTTTGTAGTTTTCAGTGTACAAGTCATTTACCTCCTTAGGGCCTTTTGCCCCTGCCATCCCTGGATCTTCCAGAGTCGGGGGTGAGAAGGATGGGCTCATGAGGAGAGTGAAATTTACCTCCCTCCCCTTTGTACCTGCTCTCTGAATATGTCTAGCAGAGGAGCACTGGGCCACGCTCTTCACCTCTGCTTACAAGTGGGCACCCTGCTGGGAATTCCTCTAAGGCTTAGGTGTTGACATTACTGTTTGAGTGTCCCCAAGGCCTCACATAATGCCTGGCACATCTCCATGAGCATAGGAAATACCTACAAACGAATGAACAGATCAGGCCAGCAAACGACTCTGCAGCAAGGAAGAGCCAGGGGAGAGGCAGTAACATCTTCCTCCTCTTTGGATCTCTAGAGGTGCACTGTACAGTGTGGCAGCCACTAGCCAGATGTGCCTGTTTATAATTAATGTAATTCAATCTATAATTAACTCAAGCTATTATGATAAAATAAAGCATCCAAATTGCTCAGTCCCACTAGCCACATTTCAAATTTGTCAATACAGTTGGAATTTCAGGTTTGTAAGCTTAGAGGTGAGAGCTATAATGGGCCCAAAGAAGTGAGAAGTTGAAAGGTGATTCCTTCAGGATCTTTCTCGCATTTGAAGGTTTGAAACTGAGATCAATGTCTTGTTAAAGGGCTCTGACTCCACAGAGCACAGGGAAGGTCTGAGAACTTGCAGGAAAAATCAGGGTGATGCTGTGTGACCTACCACAACCTCTTAACCCTCTGCCTTTTCTTGCCCCTTCCCCCTTCCCTCTCTACACTAGTAGCCACTAATTTGTTTGTTCTCAATACCTGTGAATCTTTTTTGTTATATTCCTTCATTTGTTTTATTTTTTAGATTCCACATATGAGCAATAACATACAGTGTCTTTCTCTGTCTGACTTATTTCACTAAGCACAATACCCTCCAGATCCATCCAAGTTGTTGCAGATGGCAAAATTTCATTCTTTTTTATGGCTGAGTAATATTCCATTGCATGTATATACCACATCTTCTTTATCCACTCATCTGTTGATAAATACTTAGGTGGTTTCCATATCTTGGCTATTGTGAAAAATGCTGCTATGAACATTGGGGTGTATGTATCTTTTCAAATTAGTGTTTTCATTTTCTATGGATATATTCCCAGGAGTGGAATTGCTGGATCACATGATAGTTGTATTTTTAGGTTTTCTAGGAAGCTCCATACTGTTTCCACAGTGGCTATACCAATTTACATTCCCACCAACGGTGTACAAGCGTTCCTTTTTCTCCACATCCTTGCCAACATTTGTTATTTGTGGTCTTTTTGATGATAGACATTCTGACAGGTGTGAGGTGATATCTCATTGTGGTTTTGATTTGCATTTCCCTGATGATTAGCAATGTTGAACATTTTTCATGTGCCTGATGGCCATCTGTATGTCTTCTTTGGAAAAATGTCTATTCAGGTCTCCTGCCCATTTTTCAATCTTCTATGAGCTGTTCACATGTTTTGGATATTAACCTCTTATCAGTCATATCATTTGCAAATATTTTATCCCTTTCAGTAGGCTGTCCTTTTGTTTCGCTGATGGTTTCCTTTGCCATGCAAAACTTTTAAGTTTAATTAGGTCTTATTTGTTTATTTTTGTTTTTGCTTCTTTTGCCTTACGAGACATATTCAAAAATGTATTGCTATGATTTATGTCAGAGTGTTCTGCCTATATTTTCTTCTAGGAGTTTTATGGTTTCTGGTCTTAGATTTAGATCTTTAATTAGTTTTGAGTTTATTTTTGTGTATCGTGTTAGGGAGTGTTCTAATTTCATTCTTTTACATGTAGCTGTCCACTTTTACCAGCACCACTTACTGAGGAGACTGTTTTTTCTCCATTGCCTATTCTTGTCTCCTTTGTCATAGATTAATTGACTATAAGTGCATGAGTTTATTTCTGGGCTCTATTCTGTTCCAGGATATATGCGTCAATCCTTAGAATCTACTTATATGATGAAAAAACAAAAACATAAACATACAATACTTTCTAAAGCAATTTGAGGGTTTTAAAAATTAAATTTAAAATTATACTTAGTAACTAATATTACTCTCCTATTTCTGCACCAACAATACCCTTAAGATATTCAGTTGTAACTCTGCCTGCTCATCTGTATTTCTCCCTAGACTATAAGGTATGCGAGGAGAGGGATAATGTTTGCTAGTTTGCTATAACATTCCCAAGGTTAAATAACTATTTTTCATATTGTCTCATTTAGAAAATATCTATAAAGATCTGAATCAATATACAACAATCTTTATTATATTTTCCATGTCACTTTACATCAGAACCCTGAGGCAGACAGCTGTCAGTCTATGTTGAGATCTCTTCTTTAGCTTTTCCTTTTATTTCAATGAAATTATTTCCTGCCCTTCTGTGCAATCCCTATAACCACACATTACAGGTGCTGCAAGTTATTCTCCCTCAACTCCATAAATATTCAGGGAAGTCTCAGTAATCAGTGAGGATTTCCAATCATGTTATAACATATTTCCTAAGAGCAAATTTCTGATTATTTAGGTCACAACTAAAAAACCCAGAAAGGAATCCAGAGGCTTTCACTCATCCAAAAATTCTAATGGGTTTGTAAGTATCAATTCTCTATATTAGTTTTTTTTTTTGCTTGAAGTACTTAAAGAAGTTTTTGGCTTCTTTACAAGACTTGAATAAAATAGAATAGAGAACCAAAAGTGTTTCCAAGAACTTGACCATCAAAAATGACAGCTGGGAATTGTTTTACCTCTGCAGGTTGTTTTGGAAGGTCCTAAGTGGAAAATATATACTGGCTTTCCATAGTATGAAATTGCAAATAACTCTTTAAATTATCATGTGTGCCTGAATAATGTGCCCTTTGAAGGCAAGGCTTAGCTAGAGAGATGAACTGGCTGTTACAGAAGAAACAGTATGAAGGATTAGTCACTATAAGACTTGATGGTGGACTGGTTGATTTTGTCAATATGCAATAGCCTGTGAGTGGGAAATTACTAGTTTGGGACTTTAAATTTTCAGCCCAAATGTGATTAAAAAAGGCTTTTATGTGTTTTTCAGATCACTCTTAAGTGTTTTTTTTAATTTTTTTATAGTAGCAGAACATAGCTGTCTCTAAAAACCAGACCCATCTAATACTTTTGGCTCCAGAATTAAGAGGTGAGTGAATTAAGAGCACAGCTAAGTCTTACATGAAATTTAGAGCATTAATTAGGAAAAAGTGTCACCTTTAAATTTCAGCTGAATATATATGGAAGCATTTAGATTGATCTGAGCATTGAGACTGCATACTGGATAGTTTGGGCTTCATGGCTCTGAAACCAGCAGGCAATGGTGTGGGTTATTACCCTGGTGGGAGTGATTGATCCTGCTACATAATGGTTATAAAGGGATGTGTATCTGGAATCCAGAAGATTTCCAAGGGATACTTCATTGTACTTCCTTGTCTAATTAGTTAAGACCCCTGAATCTAATGTAGTTGCAGCTACCAAGAGATTTCCACCAAGTAAATAATCATAAATAACTAAAATGATTTGAGGACAAGAAAGAGATGGACTAGGTAGTGGAAAAATGAAATTAAAGGCACCAACATCTCATGACTAGTTTTAAGCATTTAGAAATAGTTAGGCACACTCTTCCCTTTCATTTTAAGTGGCATATATTAGCCACTATTTCCTTTCTTCCTAAATATTACATGTAAGATGTGTTGGTGCACCTTTACCTTATAATTTTTTCTCTGATTATCATAGAACAGTATATTTTCATTAGAAAAAAAAAACATAACCATCACCCAGAGATGGATATAGTGATTGATTCAACTGTGGATCTCTACCTTGAAAAGAGAGTTTCAGGACATCTTCATGTAAATGAGGAATGGGTTGTGTTATTATAGATCAACGCATGCTATTGTTGATTTTGCCATTGTTCAAAAGTTAAAATATAAGTCATTGGGTTGAACTGTGGGAAATAATGGAATTTTGGCAATGACATCAGTTCCAAAATCCTTCTGTGCTCTCCCTTCTGGTGGAAGGACTGTAAGCCTGGGAATTACATATCTCAATTCCCTTGCCTCCAGATTTCTGGATGGGATTTTAAGTTCTACCAATGAGATAAACTTGCATGACGAACAGAAGGTAGAAAAGAAGTGGATGTCCTATTAATCTTCCTGTACTAGTGGTGATCAGAAGTGCATGTTTTTGTTTGTTTGTTTTACAGTCCAGGTCTTTTATTTTCTTTACACCAGCCATGCCATGAATTCACGGGGAATGGATTCCAACAGCTCAGGCTCCTTTCTGTTGGTTCTCACGAAGTGTGCCTCTCTGGGTGGAGCAGGCCGGTGCTTCAGGTGAACCCCGAATCTTTCTCTTTTGCTTCCTCCTTTTTCTGATCACTTTCTTTCACATGTTTCAGGAAGGTATCTCGGCTCTCAGAGTGCTTAATATGCTTTATCACACATTAATTCTCTTGGCAAGAATCTTGCCCTTAACTTGTTTGTTTTTCAACAATGGCAACAGCATTCCAGGTAACATCGTAGACTCTTCCAGATTTGCCATGGTGACATTTGTGGGGCATTGCTTTTTGAACAGTGCCTATTTCCTTGATGTCTACAATATCACCTTTCTTGTAGATTTGCAAGTATGTGGCCAAAGGAACAAATCCATGTTTTCTAAAGGCCTAGAGAACATATAACAGGTGCCTCTCCTCTTTCCCTTTGTTTTGGTCATTCTGGTGAATTACTGGAAGATGGCAGTTCCCACCAAAAGACCAGAAGTGTATGCTTTTCTAAAAGTGAGGTTTTGGGGTTTTTTTCCCCAGCGACTTTAGGTCATTTTTCATGCACTTGCCTTGGCTCTGCAAGCCAGGAGTAGTAACGGTGACAGTGTCTTGATGAAGCAGGGAAATGAGAAGCAGCATCTTACCGATTCTCTGGCTAAAAACTCATGAGTAAAACTGAAACTTACAAATTCTCCCTTTGGCTTTTATTTCCTTAGTACCTAAACAATTTTATAAATGCCTGATTCCCTGTATTTGATACCTGTTGCTGAAAAACTGTTAATATGTCTTTTTTCTACAGTAAATACTGACTGATTCAGGTAGCCAATCTACCGGTAACTCAGCCAGTGTCTCCTTCACTACAGATTGATACAGTTTTGAAATTTGGAATATTGGATGGTATTTCTAAAATCTATACCACTCTCATGAATATATTACTGAATTACATAGGAAAATACAACATATCTCTATCTGAATATTTAATGTTACCAATTATTTTTGTTCCATGGGAAAAAATTTAGTTTCTAGAAAATATACATTAACATAATCTTTAAAATATCAAATGAGGATTTATTCTAGCTTACAATCTTTCTGTGAGCATTGATCTCAATGGAACAGTTAGCTTTGCATCTGCCAAGTTAAGTTTTTTAATTGGCCAATTCCTGATTAATTTGCATCAGACAAACAAAATAAATAAGAGGTTTCATTAGACATAGCAATATAAAATGAATAATCAAGTAAAACAATTGAATTAAAAATTAAAATAAAACAGGTTTACAGGTAGGCAAGTAAATGCATAGCTACATGGATATATAGATCTTTGTATAGATTTATATACTAAATAACTTCTTAACATCTCCATGTGGCTCTCTGAGAAACTTCTCAAACTTAACATGTCTAAAACTGAACTTCTGACCTCTTTCTCTCACTTCAACCTAAAATCAGCTATGACTTTCCCCATGCCTATCTTTTTGGTTGCTCAGGACAAAAAACTTTGTTTCGTCCTGAGGTAGGAGGTAGATGGGTCCCTCGGTTGAAAAGCTGGAGTTTGTCAAGTGGAGTGAATTGGAGCTTTGTTTGCCCTGACACAAAGGAGCTCTGTCCTTTTCAAGGACAAAGTTAGTGGCAGAAGCTGAGCTCTGCTGGAGTAAAGAGATAAGGTGACCACATCTATCACTCCTGAGGTCAGGGAGACCTCCCTCACTGCACATGCACAGAAAGACTCCTCAGTGGTCAAAAAGGGAGAGGACGGGGCTTCCCTGGTGGCGCAATGGTTGAGAGTCCGCCTGCCGATGCAGGGGACACGGGTTTGTGCCCCGGTCCGGGAAGATACCACATGCCACGGAGCGGCTGGGCCCGTGAGCCATGGCCGCTGAGCCTGCGCGTCTGGATCCTGTGCTCCACAACGGGAGAGGCCACAACGGTGAGAGGCCCGCGTACCGCAAAAAAAAAAAAAAAAAGTGAGAGGCCCGCGTACCGCAAAAAAAAAAAAAAAAAAAAAAGGGAGAGGGCCTTACTCCATAGTAGGTGCTATCAATCTCCCATAGGCCCTCGAGCTGGAATCCATCTTGGCTAAAAGATGTGCACACGTGTCGGGCAGGGCACTGGGACAGGTCATATGTGGGAAAAGAAGCGAGGTAATTGGCCAGAGGAAAACAAAGACTGGGAAGAACCACCCTATATAAGTGATTTAAATCACTTCTCTGGCACTCTCCTCATTAGGTAAGATGCCCATACTCTTCTCTGGGTGTGTATTTCTGCTTTGCTTCTGCTCTAAATTAACTGAATCTTTGTTCTATTTGCACTCACTGTGCTTCCAATAAACTCTGTGCCTGCTATACCGTGTTTCTTTGTGGAATTCTTTCTTCAAAGAGGACAAGGGCCAAGGTCCTCTCACCTGCCAATGTCAGTCCTTGATGATTTATTCAAATACACACATCAATCCTCCAATAAATCCTCTCAGCTACCATCATTGATTGCCTGGAATATGCAAAAACTTCCTTATAGATTTCACCTGATTTTGTCCTTGTCCTTATAAATCTGCCCTTTAAAAATTCCACCCAGGGTTGATCTGGTTAAATAGAATCAAATTATATCAGCTCCCTGCTCAAGAAGTCAGCTTCCCCCTGGCTCACAGTAAATGCAATAGCTGATAATATAGCTTTATGGAGAATCTAACACCTATGCCTCCCTAACAATATCTTCCCAGTAGCCTCTGTGTATTGGGAATCCTTCAGACTGCCCTATTGTTTCTCAAACACTAGAGCATTTGCACTGGCTGCTTCCTCTGTTTAGACACTTTCCCCTGAACTATTTGTATGGTTAGTAACCTCATCTACTTTACATCTATTTTTTTTTTTTTGCCTGAGTTGGGTCTTTGTTGTTGCGCGTGGGCTTTCTCTAGTTGTGGCGAGTGGGGGCTACTCTTCGTTGTGATGCACAGGCTTCTCATTGCGGTGGCTTCTCTTGTTGTGGAGCATGGGCTCTAGGCACGCAGGCTTCAGTAGTTGTGGCATGCAGGCTCAGTAGTTGTGGCTCATGGGGCTCAGTAGTTGTGGCTCATGGGCTCTAGAGCACAGGCTCAGTAGTTGTGGTGCACGGGCTTAGTTGCTCCACGGCATGTGGAATCTTCCCAGACCAGGGCTTGAACCAGTGTCCCCTGCATTGGCAGGTGGATTCTTAAGCACTGCGCCACCAGCGAAGCCCTACATCTATTTTTAAATGTGATGTTTTTACTGATTCAACCCAGACTTTACTTTTTAATGTCTCAATTTTCTAGTAATAATGAATTCAATTTCCCTATTTATTCTTCACTATCACACTTATTCCTCACTAATGTAGTTTGCTTTATTTACTTATTAGCCATCTACTTCCTCTCTACTCCCATTAGAATGTAAATACCAGGAAGACAGGAATTCCTGTTTATTTTTTACTTTTCTCTTTGTGTCTTGAGGCAGTGACTGTTCCACAGTAAACACTCAGGGATGTGAATGAGTGCTTCCATCACAGGCTTGGGGCTACACCAAGGGCATCCCAGTGCTCTTCTCAGACCACCGTTCTCATCTTACATGGGTCTTGGCCGTCTCCGTCCTTCAACTCAAGCTGTCACATAAAGTTCTACTTCTGGGAACACATTCTTGCCAGATTACTGTGCCACTTGGACTCAGGGAACATGGTCTGCTAAGTGGAAAGAAAACAGACCTTAAAAAAATAATAATAATCAAGAAAGAAACTTCACCTAACCCAGAATTCACTTAAGAATTCTTGCTAAATCTTACAGGATGAGGTTACTCTAGTGGTGCCCACCAGCCATGAAATCAGGAGTCTTAAGGAAGCAATGCAAAAGAAGAAGAGAGTCCAAGGCCAAAGTGAGTTTAACACTTTGCAAGGTCTTGACATTTACTCATCTCAGCGTCACCAAAGTGCCAACCCTCCTATGGGGCTGCACAGTTTCTCTGCCCTTAAATAAAACACAATGAAATAAAATTATACAAAAAGAGTAAATACTTATTCTAAAAGCCACCTTAAAATTTTAACATAGGAGATGAATTCTCTATTTGACCATGAAAAAAGTGAAAGCCAGTTCATCCCTAAGAAAAATATTTGCTTGTTTTTTGTAATATTAATCATAAGATAGAAGAGTGATCACAGACAGCATTATCATTTTATAACAGTAACCTAATTGTTGATGGCATAGTTATTTTATTAAAAAATTTCTATTAGAAGACAAGTAACTTTTGTTCTACATTTTAAATTTCATTTTATTTTATATTTGGGTAATAATATTTTGTCATAGCTTCAAATTTTACAAGGAAATAAAATTTAAAAATCAGTATTTAGAAAAATGTGTTACAGCCATTTCAGTATCATATCTAATTACTGATGTGATAATCTTATGTTGTCAGTTAATGCTTAAATTTTAATAAATAATTATGAACATAAAATGTTAGTAACTGTGTGATTGTACTTGTATAACAACCAAAACAATATAAATAATGGTAAGAATTTCTTAATGCATGTCTACTAAATTAAAGAAATATTGAGCCAATATGACTAAAAAAATCTTATTTTAGTTCCAGCTATAAATGTGTGTTAACAATTACATCAAATGCATTGAGTAACATTAGTATATTTTCGGAATTGGAACATTATTTTCAGCCACAGAACTAGAAGTCTGTTTCCTTAAATTTTCCTACAATAAAATTATAGTAGTTTTTGCAGCAAAAAAAACCCCATTAATTCACGGTATCATTTTAAAAATCTGTTTATTTCAGTAGAATTAAATAAAAAATCAGCAAATACTGTGAAAGGATTAGATGTAAGTGGATGTTGGGCAAAGTATAGATGATTTTTAAAAAATTAATTAGATCCCAACTGGATAGGACATGGCCTAGAAGTTACCCCTTGCTCCTGGGAGACCCTGGTGGGGTCCAAATGCTGGGTGAGCCCAGCATGTCCTCTGTAGGTTCCCTAGGACCGAGACCCAGGCCTGGAGATAGCATGAGAGGTGCCACCCACAGCATCGCCATCTGGGAGAATGGGAAGGGAGAGAAGCCTCTAACAGTCTGTCATTACCCCAAAGAGGCCTCGCTTAGCCAGAAGTTACTATTCTACCCTGGAATAGTGTCTTACAACCGGAAGAAAAGGAGTAACGTTAATGGACTGTTTTACTTCCCAATTCTACTGAGAGTGTTCTCAACTGGGGTGATCTTTGCCTCCACAGCCACCCCAAAATATCTGGAAATATTTTTGGTTGTTGGAACCTGGGGGCTGCAATTTGCATCTAGTGGATAGAGGCCAAGGATGCTGCTAAACACCTTACAATGCACAGGATATGCTTCCACAACAAAAGAATTCTCTGGCCCTACATGTCAATAGTGTCAAGATTGAGAAACCCTGATATAGACTGAAAGGAATAATAAAAGCCCAATAAACAAACTAAATTTACTTCCCTGAATGATGTCCTTTTCATCTCTCTTTCCTGCTAAAGAGCTGGAGCCCAGCATCCTTAATTATTTTACTGGCATATACATCTCTTTATCCAAATCCATTATATCAACATGTGCCCATTTAAGGGTTACTTTGAATTTAAGTAAATTTTGGTGTTTTTCCAGATTCCCAAATGAACAGGAATAAAATCTCTCTGTACCTACTATTTGGAGCAACAGGCACATGAAGAGGCAGTAGAAGGGGAGAGGTAAAAAACAAAAAATGAATTCCACGTGTGTTAAGCAGAAGACAAGCACATGCTTGTGATCAGAACCCTGAGACATCGCTCTTGCTTTATCATGTCGCTTGGCTTAAGCCATGATCCTGTTTGACTCCAACTCTCTGCTTACTCAGTACCTCACCTGTGCAGCTGAACGTGGCTGAGTAAACAGCCACAGCTGATCAGTCTCTCTTTAAATTTATGATCTCAGGAGGGTGGCCACATTGTCAGTCCCTGGACCATTATTAGCTCTCCCATCCTTCCAGACGATCCATTCATTCTTGATTCTATTTCCTCAAGTCTCACTCTTGTATGGAGACTTGGTTTCCTACTTCTCTGCAAAAAGTCAAGTAATCAGAAGGGAATTTGCACAAGCTCTCACCATTACACCTGCCCATCTACCTGCATTTATGCCCCAATACTATAATTCCTCCCCTAATATCACTAACACACTATCTGGGATTCCTGTGTGCACTAGGTTCCATCCTGTCTTTTATTCAAGGACATCCCTCCAGCCCTTTTCCATTTTTTCTCCTGTATCATCAGTTTTTCTTGCTCTACTGGGTCATTTGCATCATTGACAAACAAGCAAACCAAAAAATCTCTCTTGATCCCCTTTCTTCCTCTGGCTATTATCCTTTATCTCTTTTTTCCTGTTTACAATAAAACTGCTTGAATTCACCCTGTAAGATGTTCACTCCCTTCATTCTCCAGAAACTGCCCTTGTCAAGATCCCGCCACGCTGCTAAGCTAGTGGGCATTTGCTCAGTCCTCAGCATCATTTGGCTCAGTGAACCAGTGTCTTCTCCTAGGAATGGTTTTCTCAGTTGGCTTCCAAGATGCCACACTCTCCCGGTTGAATCCGTACGGTTCTAGTTCTTTCTCATTCTCCTTTGCTGATTACTTTTCACCTTCCTCCCCTCTAAATCAACACTGTCCATTTGAACTTTCTGCAATTACGGAAACGTCCTCTATCTGGACTTGCAAATATGGTAGACACGTGTGGCTATTTACGACTTAAAATGTGGCTGGGGGTGTTCCCTGGTGGCCTAGTGGTTAGGATTTGGTGCTTTCACTGTGGAGGCCAGGGTTCAATCGCTTGTCAGGGAACCATCCCACATCCTGCATGCTGCTGCAGGAATCTCAGCTTCTGTACGGTGTCAAATATAAATACAGAGACAGAATTTAGAAGGAAAGAGAAAAATGTGGCTTTATTTCTTTGCTAAGCATAGTGGAGCCACAGTGGGCTAGCGCCTCCCAAAACTGCGCACCCTACCCTGGGGAATCGGAGAAGATTTTACATGTGGGGCTGGAAGTCTGGGGTATATGATAAGGATCAAAGTAGTGAAGGTCTGGCATTCTTTTTCTCCTTGCATTATTTCAAAACAGTCATAGCTGGCTTCAGGCAGCCGGGTAATTGGGGCCCGCAGCCTGCAAATTGGATCTATTTGTCCCTGGTTTATCCGCCTGCAACCTTCTTTCTGAAATGCAAAAGCTACAGGGAGTGATTTGTTACAAGGGAGCATGGGGAATTTACATGAAGTTAGGGAGTGACAGGGGCAGGATGTAACTCATCCAGAGTTAGGGGTGACAGGTGCAGGATGTAATTTACATAGTGTCAAAGAATGATAGGTTAGCTTTGTGAAGTACAAATCTAATTACAGACATTAACTATTAGTAACAGTTAAAATAAAACAAGGTGTGATTAACTCCTTCAGGCCAGGTTATGTTTCTTCTCTAGCCTGTTGACTGTCCCCCTTACTTTCCTTGTTCTCAGGAGAGGAAAAGCTTCATTTCTATTTTTGCTGCAATAATGCCCTGTGGCCAAAATATATAAAAAAAAAATGTGGCTAGTGTGATGGCAGAATGGAATTTTAGATTTAATTTAAAATTTAACTGTAATAGCCACAAGTGGGTAGAGATTATTGTATTGAACAGGACAGCTCTAGAGAATGGAGTGTCCCAGGGCTCAGTTCTTAGACCCTTTCCTTTTCCTTTTTCTGCCTATACTCACACTGTAGGTAATATTATCCAGTCACATAGCTTTACATACCATCCATATACCAATAACCCCAAACATATATCTCCAGGCAGATCCTACCCCTGAGCTCCAACAGAGAATATCAAATTGCCTACTTGACAACCCTCACCTGGATGTTGTATAGACATCCCAAACTTAACATACCAAAACTGATTCCCTAATGTCCACCACTACCCCACGCCAACACATACATTGAGCCCTTTTCAGTCCTTCTCATTTTAGCTCATGGTAACTCCAAACTCGCAGCTGCTCAGGCCAAATATCTTAGTCATCTTCAATCTCTCTATCAGTGCTCCCCTTCTGCATCCAATCCATCAGAAAATCCCATTTACTCTACCTGCATTTTGACCACTTCTCAGGAATTTCACTGTCAATATCCTAATCCAAACCACCATCACCTCTCACCTAGATTATTGCAAAAACCTTGTAGCAGTTCCCTAAGTCTGTACTTAGTGGATTCCCAACAAAGTAGAATAATTGGTTAAAGACAGGCATAGAATACCTCTTCTGCTCAAAAGTGACTCTTGTCTCACTCAAAGTAAAAGTCAGATCCTTACTTTGCCCTAAAAGCCCCTACGTGATATGACCTCCTATTGTCTCTCTGACCTCAGATCCTTCTACTGTCTCCTCATCAATCTGCTCAAACTACCCAGTCTTCTCACCGTTCCTGTAATGCACCAGGCAGGTTCTCACCTTAGAGCCTCGTTGTGTTCCTTTGTCTGTAATGTTCTCCCAGATACTGCATAGCCAGCTCCCTCTTCCTCTTCAGGGTTTCCCTCAAAGCCTCCTCTGGGTGAGGCCTTCCCTGATCACTCCATCTAAAATTTCACACAGAACCCCACCCTGACTGTTCACATCTCTCTTCCCTGCTTTATTTTCCTCCTTGGTATTCATCACCAACTATCTAACATTCTGTATATTTTATTTATTATCTTATTTATGTCTTCCTTACTAGAATGTGAGTTTCATAAGGGCAGAGAATTTCATCTGGTTTTTTTTTTTCATACTGCTGTATCCCTCATGCCTAGAGCGGTGTCTGGCAGATAGTAGGCTCTCAGTGAATAAGGGTAAAGTAAATGAAGGCAGGGAGGCAGGAAGAAGGACATCCGGGGTTGGGTCAAACTAGTAGTGCTTGTGTCATCAGATGAGTTTTGGATGCTGCATCAGTAACAACGCTGTGGTTAACCATATTGGAGTCTGAAGCCAAAGCAAAAGTCAGATACACTGTCTTTATTTTAAATTTTCATATTTTGGTCATCATGGATTTATTTGCATTAATTTTTATTTAAAAAAAATAAAAATAAAAAATGGAATAAAGACCTAAATGTAAGACCGGATACTCTAAAACTCCTAGGGGAAAACATAGGCAGAACACACTTCGACATAAACTGCAGCATTATCTTTTTGGATCTGTCTTCTAGAGTAATGAAAACAAAAGCAAAAATAAACAAATGGGACCTAATTAAACTTAAAAGCTTTTGCACAGCAAAGGATACCATCAACAAAACAAAAAGACAACTTACAGAATGGGAGAAAATATTTGCAGACAATCTGACTGACAAGGGATTAATTTCCAAAATATACTAACAGCTCATACAACTCAACAACAAAAAAAACCCAAACAACCCTATCCAAAAATGGGCAGAAGACCTAAATGGAAATTTATTCAAAGAAAACATACAGATGACCAACAGGCACATGAAAAGATGCTCAACATCACTAATTAGAGATATGCAAATCAAAACTACAATGAGGTATCGTCGTCCCTCCTTTCTTTTTTTTTTTTTTTTTTTTTTTTTTTGCGGTACATGGGCCTCTCACTGTTGTGGCCTCTCCCGTTGCGGAGCACAGGCTCCGGATGCACAGCCTCAGCAGCCATGGCTCATGGGTCTAGCTGCTCCACAGCATGTGGGATCTTCCCGGCCCGGGGCATGAACCCGTGTCCCCTGAATTGGCAGGCGGACTCTCAACCACTCCGCCACCAGGGAAGCCCCCTCCTTTCTTGTTTGTAGAAAAATGTCTTTAGTCTCCTAGGCCTTGCCTGAGTTCCAAAGTAAGAGAACAGAGAAAAAAAGGAAAAGCAGTCCAGCAAGAAAAGTAATCATAGCTTAAACAATTCTTCAGGGATAAAACAAAGTCCTAGTTCTTCCTCAAGGGATATATGTATATAACAATCTGATGTATACTTTGAGTCATTCTGCAGAAATTAAGACCCTCACCCCAGTGGAGGATGGTGACTACATGCTGAACACAAGTGTGAAGACCCCATACTTCTGGTTGGAACCAGAAGCTGATGATTAAGATTTCCAATACATCACCCTGTTACTTCAACACCAACCAATCAGAAGAAAGTCCATGGCTTGCAACTCTCACCCCAAATGTTGCCTTTCAAAACCCTGCCCTGAAAGCCATTGGGGAATTTGGATCTTTTGAGCATTAGCTGCCCATTCATGCTTGGCACCCTGCAATAAACACTGTACGTTCCTTCACTAATAATACAGTGTGAATAGATGGGCTTTGCTGCACACAGGCAAGCAGACCCAAGTTCAGTTCAGTAACGATATGAGAGTTAAATGTGTAACTTGCAGAGCTGTAAATATTTGTAAAGTGTCTGGCATATAACTGGTGAATAATAGGTTGCTATTATTACTATGAGCCCACTGGAAATGCAGAATGAATATTGTGTCTAACTGCCCATCCTACCAGGAACCTGGCACTGTGATGTGTAGGGTTTCCTAAGAGGCCAGTGTTTCAAATTTTAGTCTTTGTAATACAAGGCTCAAAAGTTGATTGGAGAGCTTGTGTTCATAACAGCTTAATAAAATAAGTCTCTACCTCCTGGCAGCAATAGCAGTGTCTAAAATGGACTTGCATAGTTCCTAACATGTAGTAGGCACTCAGTTTCACACAAGGTTAATCTTGGGGAGTGTGTTTTTTTTTAAGTATCATATGCACTAAATATTACAGATAGCAGTACAAAAATATCAACACAGTACTCTTTACAGATGGTGTGCTGGTTTCCCGTGGGCCTCAGCAGGAATGTCACATTGTTTGCTGAAGATGAGAAGAGTCTGTGAGACTTCTGTGCTGGTACCTGATCTCTTGGAAGGCTCAAAGTTTTCTTTTCTTTTTTATGTCTTTATTGAATTTGTTACAATATTGCTTCTGTTTTATGTTTTGGTTTTTTGGCTGCAGGCATGTGGGATCTTAGCTCCCCGACCAGGAATTAAACCTGCACCCCCTGCATTGGAAGGTAAAGTCTTAACCAATGGACTGCTAGGGAAATCCCGGCCTCAGTGTTTTCAGTGTTCAAGGGTGGAAAGCTGTTGGACTTGTCAGTTGGCAGGTAGATATGAATAAAATGTTTCTGAAGGATTATCAAGTTTTTGTGCATATTGGAAGATTAAGATACTGTGTATTGCTCCATAGGATGTTGTCTTTACAGTCTTTGGTTTTTAATTTAGAAATAGGTAAATTGAAAAAGACTATTCATGATTCATCAAGTCATTAACTGAGGACAGCATTGCCTAACCAAATTATACCACTTATAAGATGATGCACATTCATTTCACAAGTGAAAATGATCACTGCTTAAATACATATGTGCTTTGTTACATTTTTATCAAATAGGGCCTTGTCATCAGGCCCTATTACCTTTTTAGCCAAAAGGAAACCCAGAAAACAGGGGTTAAATAATTTGCCTATAACAAAGTGAATCATTCACAGGGTCAGGAAAATTAGATTCCTCTCTCTATTAAACTGATTTTTAATTTTATCAAAGAGCTTCTTCCAGACTTCTCTTGCTTTCTACAATATTCTTGATTCTTTCTCTTATTTTTTACAATACCTCTAGTGGTATGCTGGTAAATATTAACAATCTCTAGGGGAAAAGTCCTGATTTCTAGCGTTTGCCAATTTCCATGATATGAATACTCCCACCATGGCTGATTTCAAATTACCAATATGACTTCAACTGGCTCAAAAATTTTCTGAAAATTTAAAAACTGACCTCATTGCACCACTGGCTACTTTGTTTGTTAAAAATAATAAAGCACAGATTTCTGAGGATTTGTACAAATAACTTTTCATTAACAAACATTTTTAGTTTAAATGTAGAAAAAAGGAGGAAATTATACATAAAAGGGAAAAAAGAAGAAATAGCTACTTTAATTGGCAAAAAAAAAGACTTTGTTTCTTTTGGTTTCCTATAAGATCAACCTAAACTAATTTGTTTTTACTGAGTCATGCCAGCATGATGGGCAGAGATTGGTAGAAAGACTGGGTATCAGGAGATGGGCCTGTGTGGTATCATTTTGCAGTTTTCGGTATGCTCAGACCACAATGGTTCTAATTTGGTAGCCTGTGAGGGAATTTCTGAGTTGGATTAGTTGCTTTCCTTGTTTTTTTTTCTTTTTATATTTAAAGGCATGGCATTATCCACCAGAGCTCAGCAAATAATTCTGGCAATCAAAAACACTTGTAAGTGACTCCCCACCCTTTCCCCCTTCACATTTTTTTAAAACATTTTATTGGAGTATAACTGCTTTACAATGGTGTGTTAGTTGGTGCTGTATAACAAAGTGAATCATCTATACAAATACATATATCCCCATATCTCTTCCCTGCTGCGTGTCCCTCCCACCCTCCCTATCCCACCCCTTTAGGTGGACACAAATCACCGAGCTGATCTCCCTGTGCTATGCAGCTGCTTCCGCTAGCTATCTATTTTACATTTGGTAGTGTATATATGTCCATGCCACTCTCCCACTTCATCCCAGCTTACCCTTCCCCCTCCCCGTGTCCTCAAGTCCATTCTCTATGCCTGCATCTTTATTCCTGTCCTGCCCTTAGGTTCTTCAGAAGCATTTTTTTTTTTAGATTCTATACATATGTGTTAGCATACAGTATTTGTTTTTTCCTTTCTAACTTACTTCACTCCGTATGACAGTCTCTAGATCCATCCACCTCAGTACAAATAAAGCAATTTCATTTCTTTTTATGGCTGAGTAATATTCCATTGTATATATGTGCCACATCTTCTTTAGCCATTCATCTGTTGATGGACACTTAGGTTGCTTCCATGTCCTGGCTATTGTAAATAGAGCTGCATTGAATACTGTGGTACATGACTCTTTTTGAATTATGGTTTTCTCAGGGTATATGCCCAGTAGTGGGATTGCTGGGTCATATGGTAGTTCTATTTTTAGTTTTTTAAGGAACCTCCATACTGTTCTCCATAGTGGCTGTATCAATTTACATTCCTACCAACAGTGTATGAGAGTTCACTTTTCTCCACACCTTACCTAAAATTTATTGTTTGTAGATTTTTTGATGATGGCCATTCTGACCAGTGTAAGATGATATCACATTGTAGTTTTGATTTGCATTTCTCTAATGATTAGTGACCTTGAGCATCCTTTCATGTGTTTGTTGGCAGTCTGTATATCTTCTTTGGAGAAATGTCTATTTAGTTCTTCTGCCCACTTTTGGATTGGGCTGTTTGTTTTTTTGATATTGAGCTGCATGAGCTGCTTGTATATTTTGGAGATTAATCCTTTGTCAGTTGCTTTCTTTGCAAATATATTCTCCCATTTTGAAGGTTGTCTTTTCATATTGTTTATGGTTTCCTTTGCTCTGCAAAGCTTTTAAGTTTAATTAGGTCCCATTTGTTTATTTTTATTTTTATTTCCATTTCTCTAGGAGGTGGGTCAAAAGGATCTTGCTGTGATTTATGTCATAGAGTGTTCTGCCTATGTTTTCCTCTAAGAGTTTTATAGTGTCTGGCCTTTCATTTAGGTCTTTAATCCATTTTGAGCTTATTTTTGTGTATGGTGTTAGGGAGTGTTCTAATTTCATTCTTTTACATGTAACTGTCCAGTATTCCCAGCACCACTGATTGAAGAGGTTGTCTTTTCTCCATTGTATATTCTTCCCTCCTTTATCAAAGATAAGGTGACCATATGTGCGTGGGTTTATTTCTGGGCTTTCTACCCTGTTCCATTGATCTATATTTTGGTCTTTGTGCCAGTACCATACTGGCTTGATGACTGTAGCTTTGTAGTATAGTCTGAAGTCCCAGAGTCTGATTTCTCCATCTCCATTTTCCTTTCTCAAGATTGCTTTGGCTATTCAGGGTCTTTTGTGTTTCCACACAAATTGTGAAATTTTTTCTTCTAGTTCTGTGAAAAATGCCATTGGTAATTTGATAGGGATTACATTGAATCTGTAGATTGCTTTGGGTAGTATAGTCATTTTCACAATGTTGATTTTTCCAAGCCAAGAACATGGTATATCTCTCCATCTGTTTATATTATCTTTAATTTCTTTCATCAGTGTCTATCGTTTTCTGCATACATGTCTTTTGTCTCTGTAGGTAGGTTTATTCCTAGGTATTTTATTCTTTTTGTTGCAATGGTAAATGGGAATGTTTCCTTAATTTCTCTTTCAGATTTTTCATCATTAGTGTTCAGGAATGCAAGAGAGTTATGTGCATTAATTTTGTATCCTGATACTTTACCAAATTCATTGATTAGCTCTAGTAGTTTTCTGGTAGCATCTTTAGGATTCTCTATGTATAGTATCATGTCATGTGCAAACAGTGACAGTTTTACTTCTTCTTTTCTGATTTGTATTCCTTGAATTTTTCTTCTCTGATTGCTGTGGCTAAAACTTCCAAAACTATTTTGAATAATAGTGGTGAGAGTGGGCAACCTTGTCTTGTCCCTGATCTCAGTGGAAATGGTTTCAGTTTTTCACCATTGAGAACGATGTTGGCTGTGGGTTTGTCATATACGGCCTTTATTATGTTGAGGTAAGTTCCCTCTATGCCTACTCTCTGGAGGGTTTTTGTCATAAATGGGTGTTGAATTTTGTCAAAAGCTTTCCCTGCATCTATTAAGATGATCATATGGTTTTTCTCCTTCAATTTGTTAATGTGGTTTCTCACACTGAT
This sequence comes from Mesoplodon densirostris, assembly GCF_025265405.1. Classification (NCBI taxonomy): domain Eukaryota; kingdom Metazoa; phylum Chordata; class Mammalia; order Artiodactyla; family Ziphiidae; genus Mesoplodon; species Mesoplodon densirostris. Next base: position 124,901,126 of record NC_082662.1, on the reverse strand, counting down.
TGATTTGCATACATTGAAGAATCCTTGCATTCCTGGAATAAACCCCACTTGATCATGGTGTATGATGATTTTAATGTGCTGTTGGATTTTGTTTGCTAGTATTTTGCTGAGGATTTTTGCATCTATGTTCATCAGTGATGTTGGCCTGTAGTTTTCTGTTTTGTGACATCCTTGTCTGGTTTTGGTATCAAGGTGATGGTGGCCTCGTAGAATGAGTTTGGGAGTGTTCCTCCCTCTGCTATATTTTGAAAGAGTTTGAGAAGGATAGGTGTTAGCTCTTCTGTAAACGTTTGATAGAATTCACCTGTGAATCCATCTGGTCCTGAGCTTTTATTTGTTAGAAGATTTTTAATCACAGTTTCAATTTCAGTGCTTGTGATTGGTCAGTTTAAATTTTCTATTTCTTCCTGGTTCAGTCTCGAAAGGTTGTGCTTTTGTAAGAACGTGTCCATTTCTCCCAGGTTGTCCATTTTATTGGCATATTGTTGTTTGTAGTAATCTCTCATGATCCTTTCTATTCTGCAGTGTCAGTTGTTACTTCTCCTTTTTCATTTCTAATTCTATTGATTTGAGTCTGCTCCCTTTTTTTCTTGATTAGTCTGGCTAATGGCTTATCTATTTTGTTTATCTTCTCAAAGAACCAGCTTTTTCTTTTACTGATCTTTGCTATTGTTTCCTTCATTTCTTTTTTATTTCTAATTTGATCTTTAAGATTTCTTCTGTTAACTTTGGGGGTTTTTTATTTTTTAAATTTTATTTATTATTATTATTATTTTCTTTGCGGTACGCGGGCCTCTCACTGTTGTGGCCTCTCCCGTTGCAGAGCACAGGCTCTGGATGCGCAGGCTCAGCAGCCATGGCTCACGGGCCCAGCCGCTCCGTGGCATGTGGGATCTTCCTGTACCGGGGCACTAACCCGTGTCCCTTGCATTAGCAGGTGGACTCTCAACCACTGCGCCACCAGGGAAGCCCTGGGGTTTTTTTTGTTCTACTTTCTCTAATTGCTTTAGGTGTAAAGTTCAGTTGTTTATTTGAGATTTTTCTTGTTTCTTGAACTAGGATTGTATTGCTGTAAACTTCCCTCTTAGAACTGTTTTTGCTGCATGCCATAGGTTTTTGGTCATTGTGTTTTCATTGTCATTTGTTTCTAGGTGTTTTTTGGTTTCCTCTTTGATTTCTTCAGTGATCTCTTGGTTATTTTGTAGTGTATTGTTTAGCCTCCATGTGTTTGTATTTTTTACAGATTTTTTCCTGTAATTGATATCTAGTCTCATAGCGTGGTGGTCAGAAAAGATACTTGATATGATTTCAATTTTCTTAAATTTACCAAGGCTTGATTTGTGACCCAAGATATGATCTCTCCTGGAGAATGTTCTGTGAGCACTTGAGAAGAATGTGTATTCTGTTGTTTTTGGATGGAATGTCCTATAAATATCAATTAAGTCTATCCTTTTTAATGTATCATTTAAGGCTTGTGTTTCTATATTTATTTTCATTTTGGACGATCTGTCCATTGGTGAAAGTAGGTTGTTAAAGTCCCCTACTATTATTGTGTTACTGTTGATTTCCCCTTTTTTGGCTGTTAGCATTTGCCTTATGTATTGAGGTGCTCCTATGTTGGGTGCATAAATATTTACAATTGTTATATCTTCTTCTTGGATTGATCCCTTGTTCACTATGTAGTGTCCTTCTTTGTCTCTTGTAATAGTCTTTATTTTAAAGTCTATTTTGTCTGATATGACAATTGCTACTCCAGCTTTCTTTGATTTCCATTTGCATGGAATATCTTTTTCCATCTCCTCCCTTTCAGTCTGTATGTGTCCCTAGGTCTGAAGTGGGTCTCTTGTAGACAGCACATATGCGGACCTGGTTTTTGTATCCATTCAGCCAGTCTGTCTTTTGGTTGGAGCATTTAATCCATATACATTTAGGGTAGTTATCGATATGTATGTTCCTATTACCATTTTCTTAATTGTTTTGGGTTTGTTATTGTAGGTCTTTTCCTTCTCTTGTGTTTCCCGCCTAGAGAAGTTCCTTTAGCATTTGTTGTAAAGTTGGTTTGGTGGTGCTGAATACTCTTAGCTTTTGCTTGTCTGTAAAGGTTTTGATTTCTCTGTTGAATCTGAATGCGATCCTTTCTGGGTAGAGTAATCTTGGTTGTAGGTTTTCCCCTTTCATCACTTTAACTATGTGTTGCCATTCCCTTCTGGCTTGCAGTTTCCACTGAAAGGTCAGCTGTTAATCTTATGGGGATTCACTTATATGTTATTTGTTGCTTTTCCCTTGTTGCTTTTAATACTTTTCCTTTGTATTTAATTTTTGATAGTTTGATTAATTTGTGTCTTGGAGTGTTTCTTCTTGGATTTATCCTGTATGGGACTCTCTGTGCTTCCTGGATTTCAATGACTATTTCCTTTCCCATATTAGGGAAGTTTTCAACTATAATCTCTTCAAATATTTTCTCAGTCTCCTTTTTTTTTTCTCTTCTTCTTCAGGGACCCCTAGAATTCAAATGTTTGTGTGTTTAATGTTTTCTCAGAGGTCTCTGAGACTGTCCTCAATTCTTTTTATTCTTTTTTCTTTATTCTTCTCTGCGGTAGTTATTTCCACCATTTTATCTTCCAGGTTACTTATCCATTTTTCTGCCTCGGTTATTCTGCTACTGATTCCATGTAGAGAATTTTAAATTTCATTTATTGTGTTGTTCATCATTGTTTTTTTGTTCTTTAGTTCTTCTAAGTCCTTGTTAAACATTTCTTGTATTTTCTCCATTCTATTTCCAAGATTTTGGATCACCTTTCTATCATTACTCTGTATTCTTTTTCAGGTAGACTCCCTATTTCCTCTTCATTTGTTTGGTTTGGTGGGTTTTTACCTTGCTCCTTCATCTGCTGCATATTTCTGTGTCTTCTCATTTTGCTTAACTTACTATGTTTGGGGTCTCCTTTTCACAGGTTGCAGGTTCATAGTTCCCTTTGTTTTTGGTGTCTGCCCCCAGTGGGTAAGGTTGGTTCAGTGGGTTGTGTAGATTTCCTTGTGGAAGGGACTGGTGCCTATGTTCTGTTGGATAAGGCGGGATCTTGTCTTTCTGGTGGGCAGGACCACATCCGGTGGTGTGTTTTGGGGTGTTTGTGAACCTAGGATGATTTTAGGTACCCTCTCTGCTAATGGGTGGGGTTGTGTTCCTGTCTTGCTAGTTGTTTGTCATAGGGTGTCTAGCACTGTAGCTTTCTGGTCGTTGAGTGGAGCTGGGTCTTAGTGTTGAGATGGAGATCTCTGGGAGAGCTTTTGCTGTTTGATATTACGTGGGGCTGGGAGGTCTTTGGTGGACACATGTCCTGAACTTGGCTCTCCCACCTCAGAGGCTCAGGCCTGACACTCGGCCGTAGCACCAAGACCCTGTCAGCCACACGGCTCAGAAGAAAAGGGGGGGAGAAAAAGAAGGAAAGAAAGAAAAATAATAAAATAAAGTTATCAAAATAAAAAAATTATTAAAAATAAAAGAGTAATAAAAAAAGAAAGAATGAAGGGAGCAAGGAAACCAAAAAACACATCCATCAATGATAACAAGTGCTAAAAACTATACTAAAAAAACATGACAAACAAACAAAAAAACGGACAGACAAAACCCTAGGACAAATGGTAAAAGCAAAGCTATACAGACAAAATCACACAAAGCAGCATACAGATACACACTCACAAAAAGAGAAAAGGGAAAAAATAATATATATTTTTAAAAAATGGAATAAAGCAACCAAATCAATAAACAAATATACCAATGATAATAAACTCTAAGTACTAAACTAAGAGAAACATAAAACTAGAAACAAATTAGATGCAGAAAGCAAACCCCAAGTCTACAGTTGCTCCCAAAGTCCACTGCCTCAATTTTGGGATGATTCATTGTCTATTCAGGTATTCCACAGATGCAGGGTACATCAAGTTGATTTTGGAGATTTAATCCACTGCTCCTGAGGCTGCACAGAGAAGTTCCCCTTTCTCTTCTTTGTTCACACAGCTCCTGGGGTTCAGCTTTGGTTTTGGGCCTGCCTCTGTGTGTACGTATCCTGAGGGTATCTTTTCCCCACCCAGACAGGATGGGGTTAAAGTAGCAGCTGATTAGGGGTTTCTGGCTCACTCAGGCCGGGGGGAGGGAGGGGTATGGAATGCAGGGCGAACCTGCAGCAGCAGAGGCCAGTATGAAATTGCAACAGCCTGAGGTGCGCCGTGTGTTCTCCCAGGGAGGTTGTCCCTGGATCACGGGACCCTGGCAGTGGTGGGCTGCACAGTCTCCCGGGAGGGGAGGTGTGGATAGTGACCTGTGCTTGCACACAGGCTTCTTGGTAGCTACTGCAGCAGCAGCCTTAGCGTTTCATGCCCATCTCTGGTGTCCATGCTGCTAGCTGTGCCGCCACAGCTCCCAACCATCTCTGGAGTTCATTTAGGTGGTGCTCTGAATCCCCTCTCCTCGTGCACCCCAAAACAATGGTCTCTTGCCTCTTAGGCAGTTCCAGACTTTTTCCTGGACTTCCTCCCAGCTTGCTGTGGTGCACTAGCCCCTTTCAGGCTGTGTTCAAGCAGCCAAACCCAGTCCTCTCCCTGGGATCTGAACTCCGAAGCCTAAGCCTCAGCTCCCATCCTCCACCCATCCCAGCGGGTGAGCAGACAAGCCTCTCCTGCTGGTGAGTGCTGGTCGGCAGCAATCCTCTGTGCGGGAATCTCTCCGCTTTGCCCTCTGCACCCCTGTTGCTGCACTCTCCTCTGTGGCTCTGAAGCTTCCCCCTGCCCACCCCCCGTCTCCACCAGTGAAGGGGCTTCCTAGTGTGTGGAAACTTTTCCTCCTTTATAGCTCCCTCCCAGAGGCACAGGTCCCATCCCTATTCTTTTGTCTCTGTTTTTTCTTTTTCTTTTGCCCTACCCAGGTACGTGGGGAGTTTCCTGCCTTTTGGGAATTCTGAGGTCTTCTGCCAGCATTCAGTAGGTGTTCTGTAGTTGTTCCACTTGTAGATGTATTTCTGTTGTGTTTGTGGGGAGGAAGGTGATCTCCATGTATTACTCCTCCGCCATCTTGAAGGTCTCTCTTCCCCCTTCATCTTTAGCCATAACTGCCACACCATGTCCTCAGGTGGGTCATGCCCACGTCTGCTTTCTGCTTGCTGGGCCCCAAAGTGCTGCAGCACAACCTGCGCAGTGAAAGTTGGTTTTCTTCTTTTTTCAGCATCAAATGGATGCTTAGAAATACTTGGATGTTTCTTTGTCTCTTTCTGGTTTACTTCATCAAAGATGAACAAAGCCAGATATGGGTTCATGTATAAGGATGGATTTTAATGAGTAATATATTATTGCAATAGTGAAAAGAGTCCAGTGTGAATTGAACTCAATAGAGTTGTCTGGATATTTTAAAGGGAGCAGGAGGGAATAGGGAGGGAGGTGAGCAGGGGCTCAGTAGAGTCAGGGAAGTGAAAAATTACAAAATGTGGTAAGCAGCTGGTCCATCTGTAACCAATCTGGGCTTGCTAATTGGTGCTTTCTGAAGTTAGGCTCCTACCCTCCCACAGAGGCTGGTAGACAGAGGTCCTATCCTCAGGTGTTGGCTGGAACAAACGGTAAATTATTTTGGCAGTCTTGATTTTTCTCATGCAGGCACTGTAAGGGAGTGTAGTGTCATCCTAGGGCTGCATCCTTGAGCTGTTATAAACTATGTTAGTGTTTGTTCAAGTCTTTATAGGCCAAGGTTGAGGCCTAGTTGTGAAGAGGGCTCAGAGGAGCTTGGCTAGTGTTTGCTCAAGAAAATCTTTGTTACCTAGCAACCACTCACAGCTGATGCTCCAGGAATTCTCCCTTCTCAATCCCCTCCCCCCACTTCCTACCCTTCACCTCTGAGCCTTTGAGGGCTGGGTCTCAGACTTTGTGAAGATGGTGGCTAGCAGCCTTGTCCACAAGTCAAACTGTCTTCTCTAGTAGAAGAGGTGTCTTCCCTTCTTCTTTGTACTAACCTTCGGGCTGAAATGAACCTCTATGCTGGTCCCTGGAAAGAAGGAATTCCTTGGAAGTCCTTCAGATGGAGGATTACTATAAGAAGAGCCTGAACCCTTCTACACTGTTGGTGGAATATAAATTGGTGCAGCCACTATGGAAAACAGCAGGGAGGTTCCTTAAAAAACTAAAAATAGAGTTGCCATATGATCCAACAATCCCACTCCTGGGCATATATCTGGACAGAACTATAATTTGAAAAGATACATGCACCACTATGTGCATAGCAGCACTATTTACAATAGCCAAGACATGGAAACAACCTAAATATCCATTGACAGATGAATGGATATGGCATATAGATACAATGGAATACTAGTCAGCCATAAAAAAGAATGAAATAATGCCATTTGCAGCAACATGGATGGACCTAGAGATTATTATGCTAAGTGAAGTAAGCCAGACAGAAAAAGATGAATACCATGATATCACTTATATGAGGGATCTCAAATAGGACACAAATGAACTTATTTACGAACAGACTTGTGGTTGCCAAGGGGGAGGGGGGTGAGGGAGGGATGGATAGGGAGTTTGGGATTAGTAGATGCAAACTATATAGAATGGATAAACAACAAGGTCCTACTACATAGCACAGGGAACTACATTCAGTATCCTGTAATAAACCATAATGGAAAGGAATATGACAAAGAATATTTATATATGTATAACTGAATTATCTTGCTGTACACCAGAAACTAACACAACACTGTAAATCAACTATAGTTCAATAAAGTAAATTTAAAAAAAAAAGAGCCTGATGTTCTGGGACTGCTCAACACAAGAGTAAATCCTTCCAAGACTCCTGTCACCATAGATTGGTTTTGCCTGGTTTGGAAATTCACATAAATAGAATCATACAGATGTGCTCTTTCTTTGCCTGACTTTCTTTGCTCAAGTTAATGTTTGTGAGATTCATTCGTATTATTGTGTGTTACATTGGACCAAAAAACCTGCCCTGGTAGCAACAGGAACCTGCCCTGGTAGCAACAGGAACCGGCCCTGGTGGCAACAGGAACCTGGCCTCAGTGGCAGGACTGAAAATGATCAGGGGTGATCCCCACAGCTGCTCCTCAACCCCTTCTGCAAAGCCAGCTCCTGCTCCTTTTTTTTTTTTTTTTAAACAACTGATGCCTGGCGTGGCATACTTTTTAAAAAATAATTAATTTATTTATTTATTTTTGGCTGCGTTGGGTCCTCGTTGCTGTGTGTGGGCTTTCTCTAGTTGTGGCGAGCGGGGGCTACTCTTTGTTGTGGTGTGCGGACTTCTCACTGAAGTTGCAGAGCATGGGTTCTAGGCGCGTGGGTTTCAGAGGTTGTGGCACATGGGCTCAGTAGTTGTGGCTCACAGGCCCTAGAGTGCAGGCTCAGTAGTTGTGGTGCATGGGCTTAGTTGCTCTAAGGCATGTGGGATCTTCCCGGACCAGGGCTCGAACCCGTGTCCTCTGCATTGGCAGGCAGATTCTTAACCACTGTGCCACCAGGGAAGTCCCTCCTGCTCCTTTTTAAAAAGTATGATCATAAAAGTAATATATACTTGCTGTTAAAAAACAAAAGTTTATACAGTATAAAAAGGTTAAAAAGTGGAAAGTATAAGTCCCTTTCCTCTTCTGTAATTCATACAAACCTACTTCTCAGTAATTATCACTATTACTATTAACAATAGCTAACAATTATTGACTAATATGTGTACGGTATGTTTTTAAGCATTTTACAGTTTTTTTTAACGTAAGGTTTTCTTTTATCATTCACAAAATACCGTATCCATAGATTTACTTTCTGTCATATAGCTGAATGTGTTGTGTTTGGAATTCCATCCTTACATTTAAAAGTCAACTGGATTGCCCAGAAGTTTAGATGATTTGTTTTGTTCTTAATCTTTCCCACAATGAAGATGTAAGTAGGTCATCTGAAAGCATCAGGTTTGATTACAACCACATAACGCATGTCTTTCTTAAGGTAAGTATTGGTGTTACACAAATGGTTCTTATTCAGAAGCAAAGATGACAGGTGGAAGGAAGGAAAGGAGGGAGAGTTCTGTAAATTGCTGAGACCTGGTGACAAAGAGAAAATAAGAGACGCCAAGGATGGCAGCTAGTGAGGAGCTGACCTTCTAAGCACACTGCATAGGCCAGCCTGCCCCCAGCCCTCCAGTCATGCTGGTGAGGGTCTGTCTTTTCTGGGGCTCTAGCTGACCCCAAACTGCTCCCAAGGGGATGAAGTGTGACTCGGGTGCTAAAGAATTTGTTCACACATAGGTGTTCAAGCTCAAAAGCTACTGCTTAGCTGCCTAGCCTGGGTGAGCGCTGAACACTGTATGTGGGAGTGAACGTCCTAAAGCTGAGACCTAGTGACCTCAAGCCACCTACCAGTTATCTGACAGCTCTGCATAGTCAAATTCTCAATTCATCAAGTGAAAGAGAGTGAAGTGCCAGATTCTAGGCCCATTTTTTCATTCTAATATTAAGGGATGGTGGGACGCACAGTATCTCATTATTACTTGTATAAGGGAACAGATAAACACAGGGAGTGATGCAGAACACGCGGACAACAGGGATTTGAGAGGAAGCACGGGCCGCACTAGGAAGTGAGCCCAGCACTGCGCTACCACCTGCAGTGCCCAAAGCACCTCTGCATCCAGCAGAAAGGAAACTAGACAGCAGTTTGCTACATCCAGCCACAGAGGAGCCTCTAAAATGGCCGGTGAAAGAAGGGAACCGGTTTGGACACAGTGTTGAAAAAGCAATAATAAAGCATGTGAACACAGCAGTGTATTCAGTTTATCTCCTATGTGCACACCCCACCAACAGTTCACATTATTCTTTTAGGTTTTGTTACAGCTATTTTTTTAAATTAAGATTTGTCATATATTCTTCCAACATTTTGTATGCATACTGCCAACTAAAAATTGTCATTCACCATCTGGTTCTACAAGAATGAAGTCACTAGCCTCAGTAGTCACTGATCTTCAACACACTCTGAAAGAATTTCAGGGCAGAGATCAGGAATGAGACACTGCTCTGGGAAAACCTGGCATAACAGGCCTTCAGATAGTCAGATACCTTTAGAAGAAGATTTTATGAGCCCAATTTCTTGCATCTTCTCATACCTAGAAAAGCACTAAAATCATTAACAGAGACATCTGTTCCTCACGACTAACAGTAACCTTCTGGTGACAAGCAGCAACCTTCTGCCAAAATGTGTGCTTGATTTGATCCCCCCTTCACTAAAATCACATATATACTGACCTCCCTCCGTCCTCTTCGGATCAGTTCCTCAGAGCTATCTGAGAGGCTGTGTCCTGGACTATAGTCCTTATTAGGCCCCAAATAAAATTTAACTCACAACTCTCAAGTTGTGCATTTTTTTTTCAGTCAACAATATACACATGTCATTTTCATCTTTTTAAAAAAATTATTTAAGTAATTTATTTTTTGGCTGTGTTAGGTCTTCGTTGCGGCGTGCAGGCTTCTCATTGCCGTGGCTTCTCTTGTTGCGGAGCCCAGGCTCTAAGCCCACCTGTGGGCTTCAGTAGTTGTGTCTCGCGGGCTTTAGAGCACAGGCTCAGTAGTCGTGGCGCACGGGCTTAGTTGCTCCGTGGCGTGTGGGATCTTCCTGGACCAGGGCTCGAACCCGTGTCCCCTGCATTGGCAGGCAGATTCTTAACGACTGTGCCACCAGGGAAGCCCCATTTTCATCTTTAACAAAGGATTTATGCTCTCAGATTGTTAGGAAACTTGTTCTTTTCACTTACAATATATCTTGAACAATTTTCCATGCCACTATACATGGACCTACCTCATTCATTTTACATGCATAGTTTCTATTAAGTGGATAGGATATTGTGCTTTATTTAACACATCATCTAATGAAGGACACTGCAGTTGTTTCAGTTTCTTCTTATTACAAACAATGCTGCAATGAGCACGCTTGGACAAATATTTTTGCAAACGTGCATATGTGTAGGATTATTTTTTATTTATAGTCTACTGCACTAGAATGTAAATTTCGTGAAGGCAGAGGCTTTGGTTTGTTTATTGCAGTATCCTCAGTATTTTATTCCTAGTGTCTAGCATGTAACAGATGTTCAATAAATTCTTGAACACATACCATTTTATAACCACCAGAGGGACAAAAATTCAAAGTCTGACAATTCCCAGTTTTGGCATAGATTAAACAACAGAGAATTCTCATATCCTGCTGAGAGTGTAAATCAGTACATTTGCTTTGGAGAGCAGTTTGATTACATCTCAAATGTGCATATTCTAGGACTATTTCGATTCCTAGATATGTATTAAAATATTCCCTTGCACATGTGCTCAAGGAGACATGTACAAGAATGATAAAACCAAATTGAGGCAAGTGGCCACCTAGGGGGTAGGGAAGGAAATGTGTTCAGGGATGGATACCCAGAAGCCTCACTCCATGGAATATTTTTCTTAAGTTGTGTGGTGGGAACATATTTGTTATTGGCTTTACCATTTTGTATGATTAATATATTTCATGGTTTAAAAAGCATCCATCTATTCATATTTTAATGAGGGTTATTAATATAACTTTACTTCAAAATCTGGCCCTGGCTTCTGGATCTGGTACATATGACACACACACTGAATGTTTTTTGGATGAATAAACAAACACCCGTCCCTCTCTCAATCCTTCTATATCTAAGCTCTACTAATTGAAATCAAAGTCAAGTTCCCTTGGAAGACTCCCTCTTCAGTGAACTGTACCCATGACTGCACACGCAGGGGTCCCTGGCATAGCTGGGGACCAACAGCATGTAACCTAGCACACGCTTCTCTTGTTTCTTCTGCCCTAGAGATAGTTCCTTCCTTCATTTGCCACGTGTACTGCAATTAAACTATTTATCCCCCAATTAGGGAATCACTGTATTCCCAGGATCTATTTCAGAGTTTGACAAACATAAGCTCTCTGGAAATGCTTGATGAATAGCATTAAATGAGATGACATATTTACACGCATCTGATACAAATACACAAAATTCTTTTTAAATTATATGTTGGGGCTTCCCTGGTGGCACAGTGGTTAAGAATCTGCCTGCCAATGCAGGGGACACGGGTTCGAGCCCTGGTTCGGGAAGATCCCACATGCCGTGGAGCAACTAAGCCCGTGCGCCCCATCTACTGAGCCTGCTCTCTAGAGCCAGGGAGCCACAACTACTGAAGCCCCTGCACCTAGAGCCCATGCAACAAAGAGAAGCCACTGCAATGAGAAGCCCGCGCACCGCAACGAAGAGTAGCCCCCACTCACTGCAACTAGAGAAAGCACCCATGCAGCAACGAAGACCCAACGCAGCCATAAATAAATAAAATAAAATAAAATAAAATAAACTGTCTTAAAATCACTATTGTTAAAAAAAATTACACGCGAAATTTGACAATCGTTTTAGATTTACAGAAAAGTTAAAGATAGTACAGAGCATTCTCTGTACCCCTCACCAGTCTTCCCTACTGTTAACATTTAACTCTACTTTGGCACCTTTGTCACAACAAAGAAACCAATATTGGTGCATTGTGATTAGCTAAACACACTTTATTTGGATTTCACTAGCATTTCTTTTATGTCCGTTTTCTGTTCCAGGGTCCCATCCAGGATACCACATTACATTTAGTCATCATGTCCCTTTAGGCTCCTTTAGTTACTGACAGTTTCTCCTACCACCCTTGTTTTTTCACGACTTTGACATTTTGGGGAGTATTGGGCAGGTATTTTCTAGAATATTCAACATGGTTAGAATGAGGTTATGGGTTTGGGGGAGGAACCCGACAGAGATGAAGTATCTATCATCTTTATCACATCATATTAAGGATATGTGCTATCAACATGATGTATTGATGATGTTAACCTTGATCATTTGGCCAGGTAATTTTTACCTGGTTTCTCTTTCCCACCCCTCCTCCCCCTTTCCACATTCTTCTCTTTAAAGTATGTCACTAAGCAAAGCCTATATTCAAAGGGGAAGGAGTTAAACTCTTCTCCTGGAGAAGGTCGTAATGACAAATTATTTGGAATGCCTCTGTACTGGGAGATGTGTCTCTTCTCCCCCATTTATTTATGTATTCACTTATTCATTTATTTATATTAAAACGTTTTTGACTATATAAATAACGACTGCTCAAGAAACTTGATTTCTTCTGCATTTCGAGGACGTCCTGACCACCATTCACCTTTACCTCACAGCTCAAAAGGCACGACAACTCTGGGAGTTTCTTTCCGGCGGAGGTTCACCATTAACTGTATGCCGCATCACCAAGGGGGTCCCGGAGGTGACGGGCACCGAGGCGGTGGAGGCGGGGCCTACGACAGAGGGCGGACCCCAGACTCCGTGTCCACCCTCCACCTCCATATGGCTCTGCAGACACCCCCTTGGACAACGTGCTTCGAAAACGAAAAAAAGGGGGCGGTTTCGGCGCGGGAACTGCTCTCAGCCGTCAGAAGGTTTTCGTGAGCTCTCTTTGCGAAGCTCCCTACAACCTTCGGGAGAGCGAAAAGATGCGACGCCTGGGGCAGTCAGAACTATGCAGGACCAACAACGGGGCGGAGGATGGGCCGCCGCCTGCTGCCGCCAGCCCCGCAAGCACACAGGTCTCGCGAGCCAAGGCCGCCAGCAGCAGCGCGGCGTACACCCCAGAGGAGGAGGAGGAGGAGGAGGAGGAATAGTGGCGCCGCCCACAAAAGGCGGTGTGGGCGGGGCCTTGGCGCAGCGGCGCGCGCGGGCCTTCGGGAAAGCGGCGCGCAAGCAGCGGAGACCGCAGTGGCCGCGGGGGAGGTGGTTGCTGCGTCGGGTCCTGGGTTCGCTGCTTGAGGCGCAGGCGCCGCGGACTCAGCCCGTCCTGGTCCTTGCATCGCCGTGGGCTCGTAATGGCGACCCAGCAGAGGCCTTTCCACCTGGTGGTGTTCGGCGCCTCTGGCTTTACCGGCCAGTTCGTGACCGAGGAGGTGGCCCGGGAGCAGGTGTCCCCGGAGCGGAGCTCCCGCCTGCCCTGGGCTGTGGCGGGCCGTTCTCGGGAGAAGCTGCAGCGAGTCCTGGAGAGGGCTGCCATGAAGCTGGGTAAAGGGGGCGACTGGGACGGGGCCCCGGGACCCCGGTCTCGGCCCCACCGCCGCGGCTCTCGTCCCCAAGCCCCCTTCTCCCGGCTGAGGGGTTTCAGTCGCCTGAAATGAGAGGTTCTCTCCCAGGGTGCCCCTCGAGCTCCCCAACCCTGTTAGCGGCCAGGAGGAGGAGCACGGGGCTGCTGATAGCGTCAGAGCTTCGTTCCGTTCCCTAAACAAAAGAGAGAGAGAGAGAGAGAGACATACCCCGCTTGAATTTCTCCCATAGTTAGGGAATCCCCACTGGCGAAATGGGAACTTTAGTTTTTCCTTTCTCTGCTCCGTCCCCTTCTAGAGCGGGGGAAACCTGGTGGGCCTGGAAGCCTCTTGATGTTTGATCGGGTACAAAAGTAGAGCACTGGTTTCTTCAGGATGGTTTGTGCTCTCCCTTTGCCTTGTGTTTTGGAGATGGGAGAGGAAGCTTAGGAGTTTTACGGAGAACGTTGCTGTGGCTTTACTTTTTAATTTAATTTTTACTTGTAAGCATTCTCCAGCAGTCGCACTCTTCATCCAAAAAAATTTTTTTGGTGTTTTTGTTTCGGCCGTTTACTTACTCTTTCGGCATTCATTCAGCCTGTTTTTATTGAGTGGTCTTTTTAATGTCAGGTGCTAGTCTAAACGCTGGGGATACAGATGTGGCGGAGAGAGAGAGAGACACACACACACACCCCTACCGAGAGAGACGCGTGCACACACACACACACACACACACACACACACACACACACACACCCATGTTCCCCGTGGTGGGAACATCTAATTAGGAGTCAGTCGCCTTTTAACTTTGACTCAGTTTTCCACCCTATTGCCCTGTCATAGCCCTGTTTTTGTTTTTGTTTTTTTTTTTCTTTGCGGTACGCGGGCCTGCCACTGCTGTGGCCTCTCCCTTGCGGAGCACAGGCTCCGGACGCGCAGGCTCAGTGGCCATGGCTCACGGGCCCAGCCGCTCCGTGGCGTGTGGGATCCTCCCGGACCGGGGCACGAACCCGTGTCCCCTGCATCGGCAGGCGGACTCTCAACCACTGCGCCACCAGGGAAGCCCTCAGAGCCCTGTTTTTGGAACCTGTTTTTGGAACCTGTTTTGTTTGTGGTTGGTACAGAAGATACCATGTAGGCTGGACTCTCCTACAGCTCTCCTGCTGCCACTCCCAAGTACAGAATCTTGACCAAAGAGCTTTTTGGTCTTTTTTTAATTTTCCAAGAGAACTACTTTCACGACTAAAATATATGCTTCCCTTCTTTTCTGTTCAACGAGACTGTACAGGTATAGCCTAGTTGCCTACCATTTGTAGTGCCCAGATCAGGTTATTGCAGGAAATACACCTTGAGCCATGAAACCTGCGTTACTCTATTGATTCAGTTTATTCCAGTTATTTCCTTATTATGAACTTGAGTGTTCTTCTCTAGACTGTTTTGTTTACCTCAGTCCTCTTTTGTTTCATTATGTTGATGTTAACTCCCCTCCTCATAATTTTACCGTATGTAGTTGTTTAATCGTTGATGAGAAACTGCTTTTATAGTATAATCGTATAATTCTTCCTGGAGAGAGGAGGTCAGGAAAATCGTCTTCTCAGTATCTGAAAACTTGTAAAATTGGCATTTTGCATAGAGTTGTCATTTACACGTTCCTTATCTTAGATTTTCTTTTAAAGGTTAGTAATGTGTTTTATTAACTCTTAGTTTTAACTCCATTTTCCTCATAGTCTTTTCCGTATTTTTAATTACCTGGTTAAAAACAGTTTTGTCCTTTGTTTGAGAGGGAGAATTAGCTTTTAGTATGTTTAGTAAATTTGCCGTCAGTGGTTATTATGAAAAGGAGGGCTGGGTGATCTAATACTGTATCGGGATTTGCTTAAAACAATTTATTTCTTATTTTAGGAAGGCCGACATTGTCATCTGAAGTTGGAATAATAATTTGTGATATCACTAATCCAGCCTCACTTGATGAAATGGCTAAACAGGCAACAGTTGTCCTCAACTGTGTAGGACCAGTAAGTAATCTGCCCTTCTTTGAATCAGAACAAACAATCTATTCATTTCTAGCAGAATCTGGTATTTTATATTCCAGAGAAACATAAGGGCAGGGGACAGAAGAATTGATTGAGGGCCTTAACCCCGTATGGGGAGTTTTTACTTCTCATGAGAAGCAAATGGATATGACCAAAGTCTCCTGAGAGAGAGAGTGACACTAGACTCCAGGAATGTGTGCTGGTTTATTTAGTGGTTACAGCTGTAATTGCCAAACTTTTTTTTGTGCTGCATGCCCCTTAACTAAAGAAGTTTGAGCATGTACCCATAATTTACTTTTTATTTGTTTTTAAATTACATTCTGTATTACTGTACCAAGTACATATATTAACGCATGTACAAAGAAAGATATTAAAAAAGGATTTGTTCATTTATTCAATAAATGTTTATTGAGTGTTTATTATATGTACACTGAACTAGTCTACGGACATAATGGTGAATAAAACAGAAAACCCCTCATGGAGCTTACAGTCCAGTGGGGAGACAGAAAAATAATGTTATAATAGTAAGTGACAGGTGCTTTGAAGAAAAATAAAACAGGGAAGGGAGATAAAAAGAGTGACACACCAGTCTCTATTAGATGGATGGTCGGGGAAGGTCTCTGTGAGGAACTGAAATTTGCATAGGGACCTGAATGCAGTGAGGGAGTAAATCCTGTGAGTATTTGAGGAGAGGGTGTTCCAGGAAAGAGCAAATAGAAAGGTCCTGAGATGAGCACGTGCTTGGCCTGACTGAGGGATGTGAGAGAGGCCAGCGTGGTTGGGCGTGAGCAGGGCAGAGAGGTGGGGAGTTAGATTGGAGAGGCACCTAGGAACTAGGTGGTTAGGTCTGCAAGGTCAAGATCAGGGTTTGAGTTTCCTTTTAAATATGAAAGAGCCATTGAATGGTTAAAAGCAAGGGCATGATTTGATTTACGTATTTGAAGTTCTTTGGCTTCTGAGAGGAAAAATAGATGGTAGGGAACTAACAGTGGAATGGGCCAAGCAAGCCAGTCACAGGGTAGGAGTGTTAGAGGTGGTGAGAAGTGGTTGAAAGTGGATATTTTGAAAGGAGATCCTCTAGCTGCTGCTCTTGGATTGGATGTGAAAGAGACACTTGTGGTCTGTGTAACAGGGTGAATGTTGGTGACATTTATGGATCTGAGGAAGCTTTCTCAATTGTCAAAACACTTGAAAACTAAGCATCTAGAAAATTGCTGATAATTTCATCAAATGAAACCAGAAAGGTTTTTGACTGTCATCAAATGAAATGTATTTCTATTGTTTATTTCAATTTATTTCATTAACTAGTTTAGAATGTGGTCTGTAGTTCGTTTCTTGAATCACTGTCTTATATACATCCTCAGCCAGCTTGTCCCTCCCTCCGAAGTACTCTGGAGAAACCCCAGCCCTGGTTATTCCAGCTTGCTGCTTACTCTACCTGAACATGTGTAACCCAGTCTGGCTGGAGAAAAATGCATCCCGATGCTGACTTGTCCCACTTCAAATGTGTGGTTACAAACCTCACATGCAGCCTCAGTACCTCCAGCAATTCTAATCTATTTTCCTAGGCTATTTTCTGTCCTACTCACTGAAGCAGCAGTTTTATAACTTCTTTTTTCTCATACTTTTAGCAACCCACCCCTTTCTTCCTTCTTCCTCACTCTTACCTCGTGATTTTCTTCCTTCCTTCCTTCTTTCTTTTCTCCCTCCCTCCCTTTCTTTCTTTCCTTTTTTTTTTTTTTTTGAACTATGAACATACAAGCTGTCCGAAGAGAATTTATACCACCGGATCTTCCTATCTGCATTGTATCCTGACTCTGCCTTATCTCCTTTTACAGGAAAAAACTACCCCTGCTTCTCATGGACACGGTATTCAAAGACTTTATATTTACAGGTTCACAGTTACACATATTCTTTTTTTTTTTTTTTTTTTTTTTGCTGTACGCGGGCCTCTCACTGCTGTGGCCTCTCCCGTTGCGGAGCACAGGCTCCGGACACACAGGCTCCGCGGCCATGGCTCGCGGGCCCAGCTGCTCCGCGGCATGTGGGATCTTCCGGGATCGGGGCACGAACCCGTGTCCCCTGCATCGGCAGGCGGACTCTCAACCACTGCGCCACCAGGGAAGCCCACACATATTCTTATTCTCATCAAATTTTGCCTCTTGATTGGATTATTTTCTCAACATACAAATATGGGATTATATCTCCCATTTAAAGAAAAACTTCTCTGAATTCTGCATGCTCCTCTAACTACTCCCATTTTTCTGTGCCCCTTTTTAGCAAAACTTGAAAGAGTTTGCCTTAGTTACTGTCTCCACTCCCTCACCTCCTCCTCTATCTAGTCTTGTCAGGCTTTTATCCATACTCCTTAAATGAAACTTCTCTGCCAGCATCCCCGTCCTGTCAAATCCAGTCGTCAGTTCTCAGTCCTCATCTTAATCAGACCTCTCAGCATTTGTGACAATTGATCATTTTTTCCTTTCTTCACTTGGTATCTGAATTCTTGCCCTCTCCTAGTTTTCTTTTTCTCTACCACCTTTGTCTCGGTCTCCTCTGTTCGATCTTTTTATCCTCCTGTGAATGCCAGAGGCATCAGAGCTTAAGCCTTAGAAACTCTTTTCTGTTTATATTCCCTGGACCATTTTTTAATATTATTATTATTGTGGTAAAATATACATAACATAAAATTTAGCATTTTAACCATTTTTAAGTATACACTTCAATGACATTAAGTACATTCACAATCTTATATAACTGTCACCTCTTTACTTCCAGAACGTTTTCACCATCCCAAACAGAAACTGTAACTGGGCCAGTAGTTTTTAAACTTTGTGAAATCAGTTCAGTAGGTTAAGACTAGGCATTGAAAAGAAAAATCAGATAGACTGAAATAGAAAATAGGGTGAATTACACGTAATACAGGTACGTACTGGTTCATGCAGCTTTTGTGTCAGATATATTTGTGTGTGGAGCTACTATGTGAAATGAATTTCTTAGGGTGGGTTGTAGTCAGAAAGAATTGAAAGCCATGGCTTTCAATACCATCTGTTTCCTGATGATGCCTATATTAATTTATTTCCACTGAGGAACTATGCCTTAAACTCCAGACTGGTGGATTGAATTACCTTCTGGATGTTTCCAGTTGGATG
This sequence comes from Mesoplodon densirostris, assembly GCF_025265405.1. Lineage (NCBI taxonomy): Eukaryota > Metazoa > Chordata > Mammalia > Artiodactyla > Ziphiidae > Mesoplodon > Mesoplodon densirostris. The sequence goes on along the minus strand of NC_082662.1, from coordinate 124,882,819 downwards.
GTTTATAGGCATCTCTATCTTTTTGCCCCCAAAACATGCTCCTTCCTAAGCTCTACTTGGAAGGTCGTTTTCACTTTGTAATATGGATTATACTCCCAGGGGTAGACTCCAGTTTACCAGTTTTGGTGTCATAATTTGTTTCTTTGAAGGTATTTTTTTTTACCCATTTCTCTATTTTGTGAGGGTCTCTTTAGTGAGAGGTAAATGATAGCTGTAAAACTAGTCAGGCATATGTAAACAAATATTATGTCCAAATGTACAGAAAATGACTGAATGCTTTTTTTTTTTTTTTTTTTTTTTTTTTTTACGGTATGCGGGCCTCTCACTGTTGTGGCCTCTCTCGTTGCGGAGCACAGGCTCCGGACACGCAGGCTCAGCGGCCATGGCTCACGGGCCCAGCCGCTCCGCGGCATGTGGGATCTTCCCGGACTGGGGCATGAACCCGTGTCCCCTGCATCGGTAGGCGGACTCTCAACCACTGTGCCAACAGGGAAGCCCCCCTGAATGAATACTTTTAAACATTATTCTTTATTGTCTCCTTTGCTAGGAAGTGGAGGGGGAAAAACTGCTGTTGAGAGAAAGATGATGAATCTGATTTTGGATGCGTTGAAACTGAGGTGTCTGCTAGATATTTTTGAATTAAGACAGGAAATGCATACTATATAGTGGAATTATTTTTTTAAGCAAGTGAGGAAGTCAGGGTGAAGAGGAAATAGAGGAGAGAAAAAGAAGCCAAAGTGAAATTCGGTTTGCCCCATGTCCTGTGCTCTTGCGGGTCCTGAAGTTTATAACAGAAGCCACAGATGAGGCAGCCTCATCAGTGAGCAGCTCTGGAGATAGGAGTTGGACGTCATCAGCATACATGTTGTAGTTGAAATCCAGAAAGTTGGTGAGATTTTCCAGGGAGAGTGTCTAGGGAGGTGATTCTCCACCTCTAACGTATGTAAGAGTCACCAGTGAGGCTCATTTAAAATGCAGGTTACTGCAGTCTACCCCAGAAAACTTATTACTGGAGGGAGTTGGGGTGGGACTGAGTAACCAGCATGTTTAACGAGCGACCCAGCTGATTCTGACCCAGGTGAACTACGGGACAACTTGAGGTATTCGGGGGTAAAATAACCAGGAGGCCAAGGAAATTGCTAAGTGAGCTTCAAATGGATATGTGTAAAGATTACCCAAGATGATCCATTGGGTACAGAAAGTAAATAGAGCTTTGACTTGTACTTATTTTAATTTCAACTTTATGTCCATTTTATGTATGTTTAAAGTGTATATTTTATTAGTATAGTAGTCCATGTATGTCATTTGTAAATAAATTCATACAATTTAGTAGATGATGGATTTAGAATGTGAACTTGGGTCCTGCCGCCCTGAAAGCCCTTGTTTGTTCCGTTGTACTACGTTGCCTCAGAAGTTAAGTGCTTCAGTAATTTTGCATGGTTGATGAATAGCAGAGGATGAAGTAAAACTTAAACACACTTTTCTAGTCCTGTAATTCCAGTGTCATTTGCTGCTTTTAAGAAGGGGGAGGAGGATGTGGAGATGAGGCTGTGGAGTCAGGTAGAGAGGAGCCTAAGTGACCCACTTGAAAAGGTCAATCCCTGTAGTGCCCTGTCTTTTCTTTCAAGTGTCCCTTTACCTGTTTCTTGAAAGCTAGAAGAAGCAGACCATCTCCTTTCTCCATCTTTTGCTGTGAGCAATGAGAGGAGCAGAGTTTATGCTTCCGCTTACCCTTCCCTCACAAAGGGAAAAGTCGTCATGCTTCCTTTGAAATGGGACTGACTCTGATGTATGAACTCTTATATAAAAGATTTTAAATTTAATTCCTTGAGTTTGAGCAACAAATAGTTCGGGAGATCCAAAATCATACGGGCTCAGAATAGCTACTTTGTACAATATTAAACTTATCCCCTCCAAACCTCTTTGTCCTTTCTTTATTTTGCTAATACTGCCATTAGTTGTTGGTCCCCATGTCCAGTAATCAGGAAGTCCAGTCATTTCTGTCTTTTAAGTATATCTCACTCTTAGTATATCCTTCCGCTTCCTTAGTTTTGTCCTTCATTTCTTACCTGCCATCAGTTTTGTTTTCCAATACTACAGGCAGAGTGATATATCTGTGTTCTAAACGTTCCACCACTGTCCTGTTTAAAATACTCTAGGAGGGCTCAGCAATGCAGAAAAGATAAAGCTCAATCTTGATAACGTGGCACTCAGGGTCGTTCCTGATCTGGCCCAAGTGTTTCTTTCCAGACTCATCTCTTACCATTTCCCTCTCCACTACTCTGTGCTTCAGGTATCCTGAGCATCACCCTATTTTACACTTTTACATATAATTTTTCCTTTATTTGGATTTTCTTTTTCCTGGCAAATCCTTACCGTTCTTCAGAATTCAACTCAAATGTCACTTCTTTTATAAAACTTCCGACTTTGTCTTCAGTTAGAGGTAATTCCATCATGCTTTTATTTACACTGTGAGAGTCAGTAAATTGCAGTTACATTATTTTCTCATTTTTTCATTAGGCTACTTTATTAACATTTGATTTCTTAATAGTGAAGACTGTACTTCCAACACTCAGTGGTATTCCTTCATTTAAGCTTGCTAAGTAAGAGTAAACTGTTGATTTTCTTTATTCTCCCAGTACCGTTTTTATGGAGAACCTGTAGTAAAAGCATGTGTTGAAAATGGAACTAGCTGTATTGACATCTGTGGAGAACCTCAGGTATGTAAAGTGGAAAAGAAGGAACAAAATTAACAATACAACTTTCTGTTAAAGTGAAAAATATTTAGTGTAATTTTGCAGACAGATTTTAGAAGGTGATGACTCCGTAGCATTTAGAGATGGTATTTCATTGAAAGCGTGAAGGAGAGCATGATGGTAAGGTCTTAGCTTCAGTTTTCTTGAATTTTTCTTCCCTACATCCTGATTTCTTCCATGGCCTTTGTGTATAGGATGTGTTGATTTTTATTGCTGCTGCATGCTGTAAACAGAATTAATTAAAATAAAACTTGCTCAGAGTCATGCAACCATAAAGTAGAAAAACTAGAACTTGCATTAAGGTTTGCCTGAATTAACACTGCAGGAAGTGGAGTGTTAATAAGCACTGAGCTACACTAGCTCCTTTATAACTGTAACCTCATATGTCCCTGTAGTCTCTGCTGAGTAACATCATCAGTGTGCCAGTATATACGCACTTAGAGCTTATCAGTTGGTGATGTATATTGGAAAGTGTTAAGAAAGTATAAATTACCAAGACTGATAAAAGAAGAGGTAGGAAATATGAATGTAAAAGAAACATTCCTATCTTATTTAAAATATTCTAGAGCAAAGAAAATGGTGGAAAGCTTCTAAGTTATCTTATAAAGTACCATGAACGTGGCATCAAAACCTAGTAATGAGCCAGAATATATATAAGTCAAAAATACAAATTTAAATAACCCAATTTAAAATGGGCAGAGGGAAGAAAAGAGGCAAATCACCTGTGCAGAATTCCACATAATTCACATAACTACTGTGCCCTCAAGGAGGGGGAGCTTCACTCCTCCCTCTTTATGTGTGGGCTGCACAGTCACTGCCTTCCAGTGAGTACAGTATGGAAGGGGGGTGGGGAGAAGAACTTTACAGTGGAGACACCAGACAAACGTCGCCTCAGCCAGGTGTTCAGAGTCAACATCACCAGTGAGAATTTATGTTGATAGTATGTACTCTTTTTTGTTTTTTAATGATTTACAATATTGTGTTAGTTTCAGATGTACAGCAAAGTGTTTCAGCTATATATATATATATTTTTTTCAGATCTTTTTCCATTATAGGGTATTACAAGATACTGAATATAGTTCCCTGTGCTATATAGTAAATCCTTGTTGTTTATTTTATACATAGTGGTGTGTATCTTTTAATCCCATACTCCTAATTTATCCATCTCTCCCTCTCTCCCACTTTGGTAACCATAAGTTTATTTTCTATGTCTGTGAGATAGTATTTACTCTTGATATGACATCAGGAAATGGCACTTTACCCTGTCTTCCTCCCCCAAACCTGTAACTCTAGTGTATTCATGAGAAAATCATGCGAGGGGCATTCTACAAAGTACCTGACCACTACTGTAAAGGTCATCAAAACCCAGGAAAGTGAGAAACCATCACAGCCAGCGGAGCCTAAGGAGACATGACAACTAAATGTAGTATGGTATCCTGAATGGGATCCTGGACAGAAGAAGGACATTAGATAAAAACTGAGGAAACCTGAACAAAATAGGGACTTTAGTTAGTAATAATGTATCAATATTGGTTCATTAATTATAATAAATGTTAATGTAAAAGATGTAATGATAAGGTTAGCTGAGTGTGGAGTATCTAGGAACTCTCTAGTACTCAATCTTTTTCTGTAAATCTAAAACTTTTTTTAAAAAAACAGGCAAAGAATTTGAACAGAAATTATTCCCTTCTTGTGTTCCCTCCTTTCCTACCACTTTCTACTTACATATGTGCACAGATACATGTCTGTAATGATGTTCATCTGGAAGATGTGATTCGGGGTAACTTTTTTTTGTTTCTTTGTATTTTTCTATATTAATTTTTCATAATAGGTGTTGCTTTTGCATTTAAAAGTCATTCTAAAAAATGAATTAAGTCAGATCTACATACCTCTCACACCACCTGGAACATATGTTTTCTGAGTATGTTTGCTGAGTAAGTGCCAACTATTTGACACTTAATATTTTGCTGCAGAGCCATCTTGGTTAGCATTTTCGCAGTTTAATTGCTTTGTTTTTAAAGGTAAATCATTTAATTTTGGTCTAGATGTTTCTCTGTAGCTCTGATTCAGATCTCTTGTCTTGAATCTTTAGTTTCTGGAACTAATGTATTGGAAGTATCATGAGAAAGCTGCAGAAAAAGGGGCTTATATCATTGGAAGCAGTGGCTTTGACTCCATTCCAGCAGATCTGGGAGTAATATATACCAGAAATAAAATGAATGGTAATTATTGATCAAGAAGCAATAATGGAATTTAAAATAGAGGTGTTTCATGTTTGTAATTGTGGTGAACTAAAATCTTCTTGAGAAAAGAAACAGAACTATTAATGGGTACTATTAAAACACATACTTTGTTTTTAATATAGCTGTACTTGTTAGAAAATGATATTGACACTTGTTTTTTGAGGTATGGATAGTCCTATAAGTGTTCTAAAGGAAGGAATTCTCCATTAGAATTTAGTTGTAGTTATAGCTATAAAATTTCTGGAAAAAAATTTTTGGCAGGCATTATAAATTCAAACTTGCTTTGTTTAGGAATTAATACATCTTAAAGTATAATTTATACACATACTATAATTGGAAAGTTTTAATGTTTTTTAATGAACAAAGCTAGAAAGTATTGAACAAGGTTTTTGACATCTTTTTTAGCTCATTTATAAAATGGAGACAATAAGAACGGAAAAAGTCACTATTATAGTAAAACAGTGGGATGTTATACATATATAAAAAGTGTCCCTTTATAAAATGACCTGAAGCAAATAAGTCCTGTTCTATATAAACCATTCTAGAGCTTAAAACTATGGAAAGTGTTCCAGTTTATATTAGAAAGGTAACTCTGAAACCAAAGCTCAACAAAGGTAATACGCATGCCCGCCATTTATTGATTTTAGATTTTTAGAACTTGAGGAATAGAATACTTTCTTAACACAGTGAATATCAGAAAGTAGTAGCCAACATCATACTTAATGATGAAACGCTGGAACCATTCCCAATAAAGAGAAGGGCATGAATTGAACATCTTTAAAATATTTATTTAGTCTCCAACCCATGGATCTGGTATATTTCCAATTATTAAAAAACTTACTAAAAAAATCTCCATTTACTGAAAAAGTTTAGAGTATTTTTCATGGTGGTCCTACATGTTTCTTATTGAGGTTATTCTTAAATATTTAATAGTTGTTATTTTGAATAGGTCCTTTTTTATTTTTAAGGGAGAAATATTACTTTAAGATTTATTTTAGAACTTTTTTTCAGACACTGAAACCTAGGAGTCAGCATTTAACAAATACCCCAGCTAATTGTTGATTCAGGTGGCTCACATTTCATTACATACTACCTTAAGCGATACATGTTCTTTCTGTGCACAGGGTTAGATCAAAGAGCCATGTATCCAGACCACTTTCTCTTAACAACTCTCAGAATCCTCTCCAGTGAGTTAGAGTTTAATGATCTATTCTTGGTTTTTGACAGTGTTAGATAAGTGATATTTATGTGGCTTTAGTTCTTTTCTGCTGTAACATCATTGTAGATGGTGTGGTTATTTGTTACCTTGCGCAGTGTCAGCTTTCTAAGGCACCATGCTTTAATTTTCTCTTAGAATTAAAACTAGGAATACTGTCTCTTAACAAACTGGTATATTTTACCAGATTTTGAGAATTAGCTAGCCCACTATATTTTTCTTTTGTCTTACTGCTCTCGATAAGCTCAAAGATTAATTAAATACTTAACCACTATACATATGTATTAGTCCTCATGGTTAATATAATTGATTTCTCCCCCTTTTTTTCTGGCCTTGGTTTTCTACTTTGTTTTTCTCATTATATTTTTATTTCATTTAAATAGCCTTTAAGTATTTAATAAGCCATCACAAAGGCCCATTTTGGTAGGGTTTCTGTATATTCATTGTAAGTCACTACAAATGAGTTCTTGAAAGCTCTCATGTTGGAAAATAGAATAATTCCCATAGATGTAGTTTTGAGAACTGATGGCCTTCCAGAATCAGTGAGCTAAATTGTTGCCTTATTGGAAGAGATTTTTTGCAATGTCAGTTTGAATACTAGAAAAGATTTTGTGAGTACCAGCAGTTAATTTTTACTAGACTACTATTTTTCTGATAATTTATCTGACTTTAGCTGCTCCTTAAATCTGTTTACAATAACCTAATAATACTGTTATAGCACAGAGTTTCCTGATTATATCAGCTGTAGGCCTAATAAAAATGTTCCCTAAATGAATAGGAATAGCTTATTATTACTTATCCTGGGTTAATAGATTTTTATTTGATTTTACTTTTACCATTTTCCCTCTCTTTTAGGTACATTGACTGCTGTGGAAAGTTTCCTGACTATACATTCAGGACCTGAGGTTAGTTTTTGTTTGTCATGTGTTTTCTTTGTTAATATTAAAAACATTTTGGAAATGATACTTGCCTGTTAAAAAGGTTTCAATTAATTAAATTGTATATACAGTTGTAATTTTTAGTATATGAAAGTCACTGTTTAATTTTAAAAAGTAAAGATTGCTGTGAGTTATTTTGACTTAAAATAGAATTTGTTTAAAACTGCACAGTTCATTATTAGAATGAGTTACCATCATCCTAACACTAAAGATCTATCATTGTTATGTGATGAATGTTGTCAGCCTAGAAAATTATCACCTTAGTGCAAATCAGTGCATTTTTACTATGTGCCTAACTTGGAGTTAGGTGCTCTTGTGGCCATACAAGAAATGTGTAATGTAAATGTAATCTTACTGAATTTATGGTCTATTTGGGAGCATAAGATAGTTGCATTTCTGGGAAAGGACCATGTTTTGTGGTAGTAGTTTTACTGCCAGTGGTGTCTAACCCAATTCTCTGTCTATACTTGAGGTATAAGTATAAGTATTTGTTCTCTTTAAAAAATATTCAGGGGCTTCCCTGGTGGCGCAGTGGTTGAGAGTCCGCCTGTTGATGCAGGGGACACGTGTTCAAGCCCCGGTCTGGGAAGATCCCACATGCCATGGAGCGGCTGGGCCCGTGAGCCATGGACGCTGAGCCTGCGCGTCCGGAGCCTGTGCTCCACAATGGGAGAAGCCACAACAGTGAAAGACCTGCGTACCGCAAAAAAAAAAAAAAAAAAATTCAGTATTTCAAACATTGTGTAATGCAAGTATATATAATAGTGCAAGATAGTGTGACACATAAATGAACAACATGCAAACCCTTAAAGAGGGAATAATTTAGATGAGCAGGAGACAAAAATTGTTATTAAAGAGGTCATATGAAATACTACAGGATTCTGAGAATGGGGAGTTACATCTAGCTGGGAGGCCAGAGATCAAGGACTTTTTGGAGAAGCTGGGATTTGGAATTTTAAAGGTTGGTGCTGAGGAGATGTGGATAAGGGAGAGGAAATAGTTTAATAAAGATGTAACTGTGGGATGTAGTGGAGCATGTTTAAGTAATGGTTTTATTTGTCTGGATTGTAGGTTCAGATGAATAAACATGAAGAGCTATGTAAAACTTGCTAAAATTTGTGGTTACAGATAATATCCACTAGAGTATCAGAATAAAGGGAAGTGACAGTGGGCCTGAGTAATTTGGGAATGCCTCATAGAAGCCTTATTAAGTTGGACCTTGAAAAGTGAATAGCATTTGCAAGGTGAGAAGCAGCAACCTAGACAAAGGCTCAGAAATGAGAAAGAAGGACATGCTTGGAGCTCTGGGGAACATGGGTTAGAAAGCCAACTCAACCTGGTTTAAACCAACAAAACAGAAAGGAATTTATTGATCCATGTAACCAAACATCTGCAAGTAAACAGTATGGCTGGATCTGGATGTTCAAATGGTATTATTGGAACTCATTTTTTTCTCTTCCTCTTCCTGTCTCTGCATTACTTCTGTGCTCCTCAGTGTAGGCTCTCACAATTGGGGTGGGGGGAAGGTGCTGGCAGCCCCAGGTATGCATTGTCCATAAGGTTCATGATTTCTCAGGAACAGCTAGCAGAGTTTGAATATTCAAAGATGGGGAAGATTAGTCAAGTATTGGGTCATTTGGTCATTCTTGAGCCAAACAGTGTGACCTGGGGTAATGGAGTAGTTAGGTTGCCCAGGCCTGGGTCATGGGCCTCTGGAGAGGGAATCATAGGGCCAAGCCCTTCTCAACAACATGTAACAAACTCCCAATAGGAAAGAGAGTGTTGTGAGCAGAACATAGGGTAGGGGAATTAAGAATTCCCTGCAGGAAATTAGTGCAGGACTGACAAAAAAACAGATGTCCACTACAGGGAGATAGTGAGAAAACAGAGCTAGAAAAGAGGCTTCTTTTGAAAGAGGAGCAGGAGATGATCTGTAACAGAAGATGATAATAGTGTCTACTTCATATGGTTGCTATGAGGATTAAATTAGTCAATGAATATAAATCAGAACAGTGGTTGGCACTTTACAATCACTCAATAAATGTTATTAAGTCCTATTATTATAAGGACTCAAAGTTGGGCCTTAATCAGGACGAGACATTTGAAAACATCGAAATCAATGCAGCTCCTTCTTATTCCCCTTAAAGCAAAATACAGAGCCTTAATTTCACAGGGATGGACAGAGGTAGCTCCCTTGATTCTATGCATCCTTGGCACAAGATTGTTTTCCTTCTACTCCTTATCCTACTTTTCCCCTTAAGCTTTGTTACTTTACATAAAAAATTGAATCTTAGACTATGTATTAGACCATAAAGCAAGACTCAAAAGAATTTCAGAGAGTTGGAATCATATACTCAAGGACAGTGCTGTCCAGTAAATCTTCCCTCAGTCATGAAGGTGTTCCATATATGCTATATAATGGCTTCCATACCAGATAGTGCAGCTCCAGAGCAGGGTCAGCCCATGGCCTACTTTTATATGGCTGCAAGCTAAGAATAATTTTAACATATTTAAAGAGCTATAATAATAATAAAAAAAAAACAATACGCAGCAGAGACCAGATGTGGCCTGCACAGCCTAAAATATTTAGTTTGACCTTTTACAGAAATAGTTTGCCAACCCCCGTTCTAGAGTATGTTTTAGACTATAATGAAATTATATTAGAAATCAGTGAAGAGGTAATAAGAATTCAATGTCTTCACTTCTTATAGGTTGTTAGGATTGTCTGTATACTCTTAAGTCCATTTTGGTAGTTTGTGTCTGCAGTAGTTTCTTTGGACTCCCGTAATAAAGTATCACAAACTGGGTTGCTTAAACAAGGGAAACATTGTTCTCACAGTTCTGGAGGCTAGAAGTCCATGATTAAGACGTTGGCAGGGTTGGTTTCTTCTGAGGGCTGTGAGGGAGAATCTGTTCCATGTTTCTCTCCTAGCTTCTGGTGGTTTGCTTGCAATCTTTGGTGTTCCTTTGTTGTAGATGCATCACTCAGACCTCTCTTTCATCTTCATATGTGTGTGTGTCCAAATTTCTCCTTTTCATAAGGACACCAGTGGTTTGGGGTTGGGGGCCCACTTCCTCCAATATGTATGAACTCAACTTAACTAGTTACATCTACAACAACCCTGCTTACAATGTAAATAAGGTTACATTCTGAGGTACCGGGGGTTAGGCCTTCTACATATAAATTTGGGGCGGGTACAAAATTTAATCCATAACAGTGTCTTTCTAGGAATTTGTCCATTTCATCTAGGTTGTTTAATTTGTTGGCATACAGTGTTCATAGTATTCCCTTATACTCTTTTTTATTTCTGTAAGGTTGGTAATGCCCCTTCTTTCATTCCTGATTTTAGTAATTTGAGTTCTCTCTCTCTTTCTTTTTCTTTCTCTCTCTCTGTCAGTCTAGCTAAAGGTTTTTCAATTTGGTTGATTTCTTCAAAGAACCACCTTTTGGTTTCATTGATTTTCTCTATTGTTTTTCTATTCTCTGTTTCATTTATTTCCACTCTCGTCTTTATTGGTGCTGGATATAACAGTAATATAAAAACCAGTTGCATTTCTGTATACCAGCCACAGTTAGAAAAAGAATTTTTTAAAAAGAGACCATTTATAGTAGCATTAAAAAATCAAGTACTTAAGAATAAGGGATATAAAATGTACAAGATTTCTGTGAAGAAAACTATAAAATGTTATTGAGTGACCTTAAGGAAGACAAATAAATGGAAGAATCCACCATATTCATGGATTGGAAACCTCGATTTTGTTAAAATGTCAGTTTTCCTTAAATTAATTTATAATCCCATATAATTCCAATCAAAATCGCAAACAGGTTTTTTTTTGCTTGCTTGTTTTGTTTTAGTGTGCAATTTGACAAACTAATTCTAAAATGTACATGGAAATGCAGAGGGCCAAGAATAGCCAACACTTTCTTAAAGGAGAGTAAGGTAGAAGGATACTCTTGAATATCAAGACATTATTAAGTCAGAGTGTTACATTGGCAGGGAGATATCGATAGGCCAGCAGATTAGGATAAAGAACTCAGAGTAGTTTGTGCATATATGAGCACTTGATTTACGGTAAAGGGTCTTTTTCAGGAGACGATGGGTATGGGGAAACAATGAAATTGGACTCATACTTCGCACTGTGTACAAAAATCAAGTTTAGGTGGGTTATAGACCTAAATGCATAAGGCAAAACAGTAAGCTTTTAGAAGATGACATATTTCATGGCCTCAAGGTCAGGAATGGCTTCTTTTTTTCCAGAAATATATTTTATTTTGTTAATTTATTTTTATTGAGGTATAATTGACATATAACATTGTACTATTCAGGTGTACAACAGAATAATTCAATATTTGTTTATATTACAAAGTGATCACCACTAGTTAGCATCCATCACCATTCTTAAGTTTTTTTTCTTGTGATGAGAACCTGTATTTATTTTTTTTGAACTATCTTTTCTTTATTTGGAATCTGATTATCAGCAGCTCTTTATATGTTTATTTTTTAAGCATATAAACAGTTTTAAATTATTTATTTATTTATTTATTTATCTTTGGCTGTGTTGGGTCTTTGTTGCTGCATGCGGGCTTTCTCTAGTTGTGTCGAGCGGGGGCTACTCTTTGTTGGAGTGCGTGGGCTTCTCATTGTGGTGGCTTCTTCTGTTGAGGAGCATGGGCTCTAGGTGCATGGGCTTCAGTAGTGTGGCTCACGGGCTCAGTAGTTGTGGCTCACGGGCTCTAGAGCACAGGCTCAGTAGTTTTGGTGCACAGGCTTAAGTTGCTCCGCGGCATGTGGAATCTTCCTAGACCAGGGATTGAATCCATGTCCCCTGCATTGACAGGCAGATTCTTAATCACTGCACTACCAGGGAAGTCCTAAGAACTTTTAAAATCATCTTTCCTGGCAAATTTCTAATTTTCTATATAATATAAACTATAGTCACCATGTTGTACAGGGAATGACTGCTTGAAAAAGACACGGAAGGCATTAAATATAAAAAAAAAGTGGAATGCATTTAAAATTTTAAATTGAGTATGTCTTTTTATATCACAAGACACCATTAAGAAAATGGAAGGTCAACAGCAGAGTAGGAGGTCCTTCTAACACATGATGAATCCTAACATCACAATTTTGAGCAAAAGAAGCCAAACTCAAGGAATATACATTGTATGGTTCCATTTCTGTAAAATTTAGAAACAGGCAAAACTCACTGCATCGTTTAGAAATGAATACTTAGGTGGTAAAACTCTTAAAAAAGCAAGGAGTTTTCTTGATTACCACAAAGGCAGGACAGAAGGAGGGCCTTCTGGGTTTACATAGATGTTAGCTTCATAATTATATTAAATTATACTTTTGTGTCTTGTGCACTTTTCTTTCTATTTTTCAACAAATAAAAGGTTTTTAAAATGGAATGTAGTTTTTGCCTTTTTGATGGCTTACTTGTATGAGAAGATACTCTTAACGTTTTTAAAAAAACTATTTTCTCCTGATTTTTGGAAATCTTTGCAAGTAGGTCAAATTGGCTAGGTGCAGATTGAGGATAGTTTCACAAATCAAACTCTTAAGACTTTTAACTCTAATTTAGTTTTAACAAACAGAAGAAATTAATCTGTACCGAAATAGAAATTAGGTTGGTGTCTCTTTACCTTTCAGTTTCATCAAAGCTGTTATATGAAAACCTGAATCTTCTGATGGTTTTAGTGTTTCTTTTTTTTCTGCTTAAAGCAATCAGTGATAAATAGTTGAGTGAAAATGATGAAATGAGACTTATTAAAAAAGCATAAATAATGGTAGGAGGAAAGAAGAAAGGGCATATGTTTGTAAATATATAACATATAGAGTGTAAATAGTGAATGTGATCAAACTAATGAGTTTTACTGCTGCCTAGCCAGTTATAAAAATTTATCGCAAGATTATTAAATAAGGGATTATGCCTTGCTCAAATAGAGGTGAAATGTTCTTTGTATCAATTATAAATTACTTGGTTTTACATTTTAATAATTATCCCTTAAGACATGTTTCTTCTAATATTTTAATTTTATTGGAGTATAGTTAATTTACAATATTGTGTCAGTTCTAAGACAAGTTGCTTTAACTCTTGAATTATTTTGTTAGGGGTCATGCATTCATGATGGTACCTGGAAGTCAGCAGTTTATGGTTTTGGAGATCAGAGTAATTTGAAAAAACTACGAAATGAGTCCAATTTGAAGCCTGTCCCAATTGTTGGTCCAAAATTGAAAAGAAGGTATATTATCTCAAAATCTATTCTTCAGTTTATCTAACCATATTGTTGTTTATCTGACTGTTAATAACATATACTACTAAGAAAAGCCTGGAGACTTTTATAGTGAGTTCAGGATTGTTTTCAAAGATAAATAAAATATAATTAATATGTTACCCTAAGTTTAATTACTTCATATATAATAATACATTTGGACTCTGAGAAAATTCTGGAAAAAGTCAGTTTTATGACTTCACTATCAATATCAGAATTAAACATCAATTAAATTTCATGCAGTAAAAATGTGATGATCTTATGTATATTAATCAACCTATTAATAGTATTTATATGTGAGAACTCTAAACTCAGCGTTTGTTGAAATGAGTGTTCTTTTTATCATTATCTAGGGAAATTGATGGGGTATAAAACATGGTTAAACTATATGTGTTAAGTGCCCACGGTGTGAAGAATACTACATTGTTCCAACTTGTCACTTGTTTGGGTGCAGGTGTAGAGAACAAAGGACAAATACTGAAGTAAATTTTAATTAAGAGCAGATCTGCCATCTTTACTGTTATTATTAATTGCCTCAAGAAGAGTTAAGGTTTTTATTCAGAAATTTACCAGTTAAAGTTGTGGTCACTGTAAATGGAGAAGATGCAACATACTTCTGTCTTGCAGGTGGCCAATTTCTTACTGCAGAGAACTCAACAGTTATTCCATTCCTTTCTTGGGAGCGGATGTATCTGTTGTGAAGCGGACTCAGCGTTACTTGCACGAAAATTTAGAGCAATCACCTGTAAGTGTATATGATTTATTTTTTACTAAAGAGTATTCTATGTTTGTTTCAGTTCCCCTATCATTTTAATGTAGGATTTTTATGTTTATAAAGCAAAAAAAGAAAGAGCTAAAATAGTGCATGTTTCAGTTTCTGGAAGCATAAAGAATTAGTAGTGTAGAACATTTTGCATTTTATGGGGGTGGTAATAGCCTTCTCCCATAATTCAAATCTGACCTTCTGAATACCTTTTTAATGTAACACAATAGCAGCAAGTTCAATATAGGAAATCCTGGTATTGTAAACACCCAACAGTCCTGTTGAGAGTTTCAGCTGCTAGGATACTCTTTCTGTTGCTTATACAGGTGTCTAGGTTCTTCTCTCTTATCTCCTTGCTACCTCTAGAGAACTATCCTACTCCATTTGGTGAGGGAAGTAATTATTCCCACTGCTGAGACTTGAAGAGGAAACTATCTCAAGTTTAAAAAAAAAAATGTATTTTCTTATAGAAGAGATTGTAAGTAGAGTCTACACTCTATAATGTATAATTGTTAAACTCAGGTATATTGTTATGGACTTTTTCTATATAGATTATGTGGACTTGTGTGTTCAAGTAGGGGGAGCTGATTACATTTTGCAACAGTTTTTTTTTTTTAACATCTTTATTGGAGTATAATTGCTTTACCATGGTGTGTTAGTTTCTGCTGTATAACAAAGTGAATCAGCTACACATATACATATATCCCCATATCTCCTCCCTCTTGCTTTTCCCTCCCACCCTCCCTATCCCACCCTTCTAGGTGGACACAAAGCACCGAGCTGATCTCCCTGTGCTATGCGGCTGCTTCCTACTAGCTATCTGTTTTACATTTGGTAGTGTGTATAGCTCCATGCCACTCTCTCACTTTGTCTCAGCTTACCCTTCCCCCTCCCCGTGTCCTCATGTCCATTCTCTACATCTGCGTCTTTATTCCTGTCCTGCCCCTAGGTTCTTCAGAACCCTTTTTTTTTTTTTTGGATTCCATATATATGTGTTAGCATACAGTATTTTTTTTCTCTTTCTGACTTACTTCATTCTGTATGACAGACTCTAGGTCCATCCACCTCACTACAAATAACTCAATTTCGTTTCTTTTTATGGCTGAGTAATATTCCATTGTATATATGTGCCACATTTTCTTTATCCATTCATCTGTTGATGGACATTTTGGTTGATTCCATGTCCTGGCTATTGTAAATAGAGCTGCAATGAACATTGTGGTACATGACTACTTTTGAATTATGGTTTTCTCAGGGTATATGCCCAGTTGGGTCATATGGTAGTTCTATTTTTAGTTTTTTAAGGGACCTCCATACTGTTCTCTATAGTGGCTGTATCAATTTACATTCCCACCAACAGTGCAAGAGGGTTCTCTTTTCTCCACACCCTCTCCAGCATTTATTGTTTGTAGATTTTTATTTTATTTTATTTTTTTTGCGGTACACGGGCCTCTCACTGTTGTGGCCTCTCCTGTTGCAGAGCACATGCTCCGGACGCGCAGGCTCAGCGGCCATGGTTCACGGGCCTAGCCGCTCTGCGGCATGTAGGATCTTCCCGGACCGGGGCACGAACCCGTGTCCCCTGCATCGGCAGGTGGACTCTCAACCACTGCGCCACCAGGGAAGCCCATGTTTGTAGATTTTTTGATGATGGCCATTCTGACCGGTGTGAGGTGATACCTCATTGTAGTTTTGATTTGCGTTTCTCTAATGATTAGTGATGTTGAGCATCCTTTCATGTGTTTGTTGGCAGTCTGTATATCTTCTTTGGAAAATGTCTATTTAGGCCTTCTGCCCATTTTAATAATTTCTTTTTAAAAATGTCCTCCCAGTGTCTGATTTCTGGACAAGCTTTTGGAACATAACACATTCATAAAATGGAAACTGCTTTTGTTCAATATTTATGACTATAGAGTAAGTTATTAGTAGCTATCGTGCTTGTATTACCTGGTCTAAGAAAGTAGGGAGTAATATCCTGACTTTATGTTCTTCATCTAGGTTCAGTATGCTGCTTATATAACTGTGGGAGGTGTCACCTCTGTTCTTAAGCTGATGTTTGCTGGACTTTTCTTTTTATTCTTTGTGAAGTTTGGCATTGGAAGGCAACTCCTCATAAAAGTAAGTAATATTTCTATGAAATTAGACCTTTAGAAGTATTTTCCATGAATTTTTGAAAATATCACTAAAGGTTTTTTTATTTCCTTTAGTTCCCATGGCTCTTCTCCTTTGGTCATTTTTCAAAACAAGGTCCAACACAAAAACAGGTAACCCTTTCCTTTGTATTCAGGTCTCTAAAATAATACTTTTCTTTATTTCATTTTTACTTTTCCTCAGTATAGTGAAAATAACAGCTAAGACCTGATGAAGCACTTACTGTGTTTCACACACTCTTTTATGTTCTTTACATAAATTAGATTACTCAGTCTTTTTGAACACTCCTTGAGGTGTTATCTCCATTTTACAAAGGAAAATGAGGAAAATGAGTCACAGAGAGGCTAAGAAATTTGCCAAAGTCCTATAGTGAGTAAATGGCCAAGTTAGGATGAGAACCCAGCTATCTGGCTCCAGAAATTATATTTTACTTCATAGAGATTTCAAATATTTTTACTCTTCAATTTTTCTCCTTCATTATCTCCTCCTTTTTTACGTCCTCTCTCCCCCTCCCCCAAGCTTCCCTTCCCTTTCCTCTTTCACACATCCTGGATCCCCATGGTAGATAAGTTGAATTACCATCTGTCTGGTATCCTCAATATAACTGCTTCAGGCACTTCAGATTTCATGTGTAAAATTTAAACTTCTTTCCACCGAACCCTCTCCTTCCTTCTGTATTTCCCATCTCAGTTGGTGGCACTGTCATCTGCCCAGTCCTGAACGTAGGCATCATTCTAGATTTTTCTCCAAATCCATCACAGCTACCTTAGTTCAGGCTCTTATCCCTCTTCCCTTCTCTTCTCTCTCTCTCTCTCTTCCTTCTAATTGTGGTAAAATACACATGACATAAAATTCCCCATCTTAACCATTTTTAAGTGTTCAGTGGTATCAAGTACTTTCATATTATTATACAACCATCACCACCATCCATTTCCAGAATTGTTTATCTTGCAAAACTGAAACTCTATACCCATTAAAAAATAACTCTCCTTTCCCCTTTTTCCCCAGTTCCTGGCAAACACAGTTCTACTTTGTGTCTATGAGTTTGACCACACTAGAACATAATGAGTGGAATCATGCAGAATTTGTCCTTCTGTGATCAGCTTATTTTACATAGGATAATGTCCTCAGAGTTCATCCATGTTGTAGCATGTGTCAGAATTTCCTTTCTTTTGAGGCCAAATAATATTCCATTGTATATAGGGTTGTTTCTCAATATCTTCAGAGGATTGGTTCCAGGATGCCCCACAGGTACCAAAATCCATGATGCTCAAGTCCCTTATATAAAATAGCATAGTATTTGCATATAACTTATAGACATTGTCCTGTATTCTTTAAATCATCTATAGATTACTTTATAATACATATGTAAATACTGTGTAAATAATTGTAAATGGTTTGTTAATAGTTGGTGGCATGAGACAAATTCAAGTTTTGCTCTTTGGAAATTTCTGGAAGTTTTTTCCCAAATAATTTGGATTTGACATTGGATGAGTCTGTGGACACAGAAATCATGAATATGGAGGGCTGATTGTATATCCCATATTTTGCTTATCCATTCATCTGTCCGTAGACACTTGGGTTACTTCTATTTTTGTCTATTTTGAATAATGCCTTTATGAAATTGGGTGTGCAGATATCTCTTCAAGACACTTCTTTCAGTTCTTTTGGGTATATTCCCAGAAATTCAATTGTTGGATCCTGTGGTAATTCTATTTTTAAATTTTTTAGGAACCAACAAACTATTTTCCACTGTAGCTGCACCATTTTACATTCCCACCAACTGTGCACAAAGGTTCCAATTTCTCCACATCCTTACCAATGCTTGCTATTTCCTTTTTTTTTTTTAATAGTAGCCATCCTAATAGTTGTGAGGTGATCTCTCATTATGGTTTTGATTTGCAGTTCCCTAAATGATTAGTGATGTTGAACTTCTTTCCATGTGCTGCTTATTGGCTTATTTGTATATCTTCTTTAGAGAAATGTCTATTCATGTTGTTTGCCCATTTTTGTACTGTATTGTTGAGTTCGAGGGGCTCTATATATATTCTGTATGTCAATCTCTTATCAGATATGTGATTTGCAAATATTTTCTCCCAGTCTGTGGGGTTGTCTTTTCACTCTGTTAATAGTGCAGGCCCTTATCTTTCAGCTGAACTATTCATAGCCTTCCTATGATTCCTTTCTAATTCATCTTCCCACTGCTGTATAAGAAATCTATGATGCAAACCTGACCCTGTTCCCAAGGATGGTTCGACATATGCAAATCAATCGGTGTGATACACCACATTAACAAAAGAGAAGACAAAAATCATAGGATCATCTCAATAGATGTAGAAAAAGCATTTGATAAAATTCAACATCCATTCATGATAAAATCTCTCACCAAAGTGGGTATAGAGGGAACTTATCTCAACATAATAAAAGCCATTTACCACAAACGCATAGGCAACATAAAACTAAACAGTGGGTCTTCCCTGGAGGCGCAGTGGTTTAGAGTCCACCTGCCGGTGCAGGGGACACGGGTTCGTGCCCCGGTCTGGGGGGATCCCACATGCCGCGGAGCGGCTGGGCCTGTGAGCCATGGCCGCTGAGCCTGTGCGTCCGGAGCCTGTGCTTCGCAATGGGAGAGGCCACAACAGTGAGAGGCCCGCGTACCACCAAAAAAAAAAAAAAAAAAAAAAACTAAACAGTGAAAAGCTGAAAGCCTTCCCACTAAATTCAGGAACAAGACAGATGATGCCCACTCTCATCACTTCTGTTCAACATTGTATTGGAAGTCCTAGCCACTGCAGTCAGACAAGAAAAAGAAATAAAAGATATCCAAATTGGAAGGGAAGAGGTAAAATTGCAGATGACATGATACCCTATATAGGGAACCCTAAAGACTGCACACAAAAACTATTGGAACTAATAAATGAATTCAGCAAGGTAACAGGATACAAGATTAATATACAGAAATCTGTTGCAGTCCATTACACTAACAATGAAATATCAGAAAGAAAAAGTAAAAAAAAAAATCCTGTTTAAAATCTCATCAAAAAAAAAACTAGGAATAAACTTAACCAAAGTGGTGAAAGACCTATATGATGAAAACTGTAAAACATTGATAAAGGAAATTGAAGATGATTCAAAGAAATGGAAAGCTAGCCCATGCTCTTGGACTGGAAGAAGTAATATTGTTAAAATGGCCATACTATCCAAAGAAATCTACAGATTTAACGTCATACCTATCAAATTACCCATGACATTTTTAACAGAACTGGAACGAATAATCCTAAAATTAATATGGAACCACAAAAGATGCAGAACTGCCAAAGCAGTCCTGAGGAAAAAGAACAAAGCTGGAGGCATAACCCTTCTAGACTTCAGACAATACTACAAAGCTATCATAATCAAAACAGCGTGGTATTGGCACAAAAACAGACAGTTAGGTCAATGGAACAGAATAGAGAGCCCAGAAATAAAACCACACACCTATAGGCAATTAATCTTTGACAAAAGAGGCAAGAATATACAATGGAGAAAAGACAGTCTCTTCAGCAGGTGGTATTGGGAAAGCTGGACAACTTCATGTGTCAGTGGAATCAGAACACTCCCTCACACCATATACAAAAATAAACTCAAAATGGTTTAAAGACCTAAATGTAAGACACGATACCATAAAACTTCTACAGGAGAACCTGGGCAAAACATTCTTGGACATAAATCATAGCAATATTTTCTTAGATCTGTATTCCAAGGCAAAAGAAATAAAAGCAAAAGTAAACAAATGGGACCTAATTAAACTTAAAACTTTATGCACAGCAAAACGAAAAGACAACCTATGGACTGGGAGAAAACATTTGCAAACAATGCAGCCAAATGGGTTAATGTCCAAAATATACAAACAGTTCATACAACTCAATATTTTTAAAAATCCAATTAAAAAATGGTCAGAAGATCTAAATAGACATTTCTCCAAAGAAGACATGCATGTGGCCAAGAAGCACATGAAAAGATGCTCAACATCACTAACTATTAGAGAAATGACAAAACCACAATGAGCTGTCACCTCACACCAGTCAGAATGGCTATCATCAAAAAGTCTACAAATAATAAATGCTGGAGAAGGTGTGGAGGAAAGAGAAGCCTTCTACACTGTTGGTGGGAATGTAAATTGGTACAGCCACTATGGAAAACAGTATGGAGATTCCTTAAAAAACTAAAAATAGAGCTACCATATGATCCAGCAATCCCACTCCTGGGCATATATCCAGAAAAGAGGAAAACTCTAATTCAGAAAGATAAATGCACCCCAGTGTTCATAGCAGCACTATTTACAATAGCCAAGACATGGAAACAACCCAAGTGCCCGTCAACAGACAATTGGTTTGAGGAGATGTGGTGTATATTACTCAGACATAAAAAAAGAATGAAATATTGCCGTTTGCATCAACGTGGATGGACCTAGAGAATACCATACTAAGTGAAGTAAGTCAGCCAGAGAAAGACAAATATTATATGATATCACTTATATGTGGAGTCTAAAAATTGATACAAATGAATCTATATACAAAACAGAAACAGACTCAGAGATAGAGGACAAATTTATGGTTACCAAAGGGGAAAGGGCGAATAAATTAGGAGAAGGGGATTAACAGCTACAAACGACTATACATAAAATAGATAAGCAACATGGATTTACTGTATAACACAAGGAACTATGTTCAATATCTTGTAATAACCTATAATGGAAAAAATGTGAAAATATATATATATATATATATATATATATATATATATATATATATATATATATATATACATGTATAACTAAATCACTTTTCTGTACACCTGAAACTAACAATACTGTAAATTAACTACAATAAACAATAAAATCTGACCCTGTTATCACCTTTAAAATACTTCCCTGGCTTGTTGCTTTGGCAATGACTCTTACAGCTGGGACTTTATATATCAGAATCACCCAGGGAGGTTTTTTCAAATACATGTTTTGACCCTGGCATCTGGACATTCTGATTCAGTAGGTGTGGAGTGGGGCCTTGAAGGATAGTTCAGTGGTTCTCAGCTTTGGGAGAGAGCCCAAAACAGATGACCAGAGATGGGGGTTTGATTGGTGTGGAATGTGGCCTGGGCACTGGGCTTTTTGAAAACTCCCCAGTAATGTTAATGCACTGCCAAGGTTGTGAATCACTGATGTGGAGGTAGGAAGGTTCTTGGTGAGGTTTGGGTTATTTTGGTTCACACTCCTAGAGCACCAGTGACTGAAGTCCATCTCTGCAGATGTGAGGCCCTTCGTGAGCTAGACCTGGATAGCAGATAGGCTTTTTTTTTTTTATGCCAACTCTGATTAATTGGTAGTAGCATCCTAGAGACTGTTGAAAATTGTCTCACACTGAATATGTCAAGCCTGAGAGAGTTACGATCAGATAGCATGTGTGCCTCAGGCAGGGGAGGAGACAAGTACAGCCTGTGTGTATGACTTTCTTCACACCACTGACACGTTAATGCCACCCTGTTCCTCTTCAGTTTTATGTTCTAGCCATGTTAGACTGCGATCCACCATGCTACTGCATCCCTTCTCGACTTTTTCTCCTGAAAGGGGTTCTTGAGTTAAAAATTAGGAACCACTGGTGTAGGAGCAGTGCAAGTGTGAAAAGAAGGAAGAGCTTACAATGGTCCTGATTCCAGTGCTGAAACTTACTAATCATTATATGGGTTCTTAACACTGTTCAGTTTTATCACGACCAGAAGAATTGGTTACTCACTGTAACTAATTCACAAGAGCCTGAGGTATATAAACCACAGTGCAATTAATTAACTTAGCCAGAAATATATCTATTAGGTAGGTAAGATAATTTCAGGACAAGGCATTGTCCTGCTTACTTATTCTCTCCATTTAAGCAAATTACAGAATACAATTCACTTTTTTTTTTTTTTGGTGGAATCAGTCTTCACAAGAGATGGACTACAGTTCAGGTAGCCTGGAAAAGTTATCCTCTCACTTAGACATGTTTGGACAGAAAAAATAAATAACTTCTCTCCCTTTTTGTTTCCTCTTTTCCTTTCTTCTCTACTTGCCAACACTAATTCTGGGAGATTTAGTGTATAGTGAACAATGAATGAGGCCTTGAAAGGCCTGGATGCCATCTTATTATTTTATTTTTTTCATCCTATTAAGATAATCTCTGCTTGGATCTCATGAACTCACTTACAATTTATAATGTAATGCTCAGGCATTTATAAGGCTACATGTTGTAGGATGAAGTGAGGGAAATGGTAAGGAAAAGTGGTCATGCCTGAGAAAGCTGCCAAATATCTTTGCACCAAGGAAGTCCACTTGGTTTCTTTTGTGAAACTTATCCAACTTGGCTTTCTCCTATTTTTATTTGGAATTCATCTTCTTTGGTATTGGCCTTTGACAGCATATGACCTTGGGCATACATGAGTAGATGAATCTATTGCTACTTTTAAATAATAGTTACCTAATTTTGATAAATGTACTGAAAAGCTCCTATCTTTTTCTTTATTTTTTATTCAATTTATTTAATCTAAAAAAAATATCCAGTTCATTGATTTCTTCCACCCCTACCCCTTGCCTGACTTTGGAAGCATTTCTTCCTCTGCATTTTTTTGGGATAGTTTGAGAAGGTTAGGCATTAACTCTTCTTTAAATGTTTGGTAGGCTTCACCTGTGAAGCCTTCTGGTACTGGACTTCTGTTTATTGGGAGTTGAGGGGTTTTTAAATTACTGATTCAGTTTCATTCCTGGTAACCAGTCTGTTTATATTTTCTATTTCTTCTTGATTCCATCTTGGGAGATTGTACATTTCTAGGAATTCATCCATTTCTTCTATATTGTTCATTTTATTCACATGCAGTTGTTTCAGAAATCTTTTATGATCCCTTGTGTTTCTGTGATGTCAATTGTAACTTCTACTTTTTCAGTTCTGATTTTATTTATTTGAGCTCTCTTTCTTTCTTGATGAGTCTGGCTAAAAGTTTATCGATTTTGTTTATCTATCCAAAGAATCAGCTCTTAGTTTCATTGATCTTTTCTACTGTTGTTGTAACCTCTCTTTCACTTATTTCTGCCCTGATCTTTATGATTTCTTTCCTTCTACTAACTTTAAGTCTTGTTTGTTCTTATTTTTCTAGTTCCTTTAGGTGTAAAGTTAGGTTATTTACTTGAATTTTGTTTGTTTGTTTCCTGAGGTTGGCTTGTAATGCTGTAAGCTTCCCCCTTAGAACTGCTTTTCCTTTGTCCTATAGATTTTGGATTGTTGTGTTTCCATTTTCATGTGTCTCCAGGTATTTTTTTGATATCCTCTTTCTTCATTAAGCCATTTGTTGTTTAGTAGCATGTTGTTTATCCTCCACATGTTTGATTTTTGCAGTTTTTCCTTATAGTTGATTTCTGGTTTCATAGTGTTGTGGCTGGAAAAGATGCTTGATATGATTTCAATTTTCTTAAATTTACCAAGGCTTATTCTGTGGCCTAGCATGTGATCTATACTGGAGAGTGTCCGTGTGCACTTGGAAAGAATGTGTATTCTGCTGCTTTTGGATGGATTGCTTTGTATATATCTATTAAGTTCATCTAGTCTAATATGTCATTTAAGGCCAGCATTTCCTTATTGATTTTCTGTGTGTGTGATCTGTTCATTGATGTTAGTGAGGTGTTAAAGTCCCCTACTATGATTGTTACTGTCAATTTCTCCTTGTATGTTTGTTAAGATTTGCTTTATGTATTTAGGTACTCCTATGTTGGGTTGTTGTTATATCCTCCTGTTGGATTGGTCCCTTTCTACTTAGTAATATCCATCTTTATCTCTTGTTATAGTCTTGGTTTTAAAGTCTATTTTCTCTAATATAAGTATTGCTACTCTGGCTTTCTTTTCATTTTATTTCACATGGAGTACCGTTTTCCATTCCCTCACTTTCACTCTATGTGTGTCTTTATATCTGAAGTGAGTCTCTTGTAGGTAGCATATATATGGGTCTTGTTTATGTATCCATTCAGTCACTCTGCATCTTTTGAGTAGAGCATTTAGTCCATTTACATTTACTGTAATTATTGATAGGTATGTACTTACTACCATTTTGTTAATTGTTTTCTGGTTGTTTTTGTAGTTTTTTTATTCTTTCTTCTTTTTATCTCTTCCCATGTAATTTGATGACTATCTTTAGTGTTATGTTTGTATCTCTTTCTTTTTTGTGTGTGTGTATCTATTATAGATTTTTGGTTTGGGGTTACCATAAGGTTTATATATAGCAATCTGTATATATTTGTGATTATTATAAGTTACTGATCTCTTTAAGTTCGAACACATTTCTAACAACCCTGCATTTTTACTCCCCCCCACCCCATGTTAATGTTTTTTGTTTTTTTGTTTGTTTGTTTGTTTTTGTGGTACATGGGCCTCTCACTGCTGTGGCCTCTCCTGTTGCAGAGCACAGGCTCCGGACGCACAGGCTCAGCGGCCATGGCTCATGGGCCTAGCCGCTCCGTGGCATGTGGGATCTTCCTGGACTGGGGCACGAACCCGTGTCCCCTGCATTGGCAGGCAGACTCTCAACCACTGCACCACCAGGGAAGCCCCACGTTAATGTTTTTGAAATCATATTTTATATCTTTTTATTTTGTGTATCCCTTAACTACGTACTGTAAAAATAGGTGATTTTACTACTTTTGTCCTTTAACTTTTCTGCTAGCTTTACAAGTAGTTGGTCTACTACCTTTACTATATATTTGCCTTTACCAATGAGATTTTTCCTTTCATAATTTTTATATTTCTTGTTGTAGTCTTTTCTTTTCCACTTAGAAAGGTCCCTTTAATGTTTCTTGTAAAGCCTGTTTAGTGGTGCTGAACTCTTTTAGCTTTTTTGCTTGTCTGTAAAACTTCTCTTTAAATCTGAATGATAGCCTTGCTGGGTAGAGTATTCTTGGTTGTAGGTTTTTTCCTTTCATTACTTTAAAATATGTCATGCCACTCCCTTCTTCCTGGCAAAGTTTATGCTGAAAAGTCAGCTGATAGCCTCACAGGAGTTACCTTGTACATAACTGGTTGCTTTTCTCTTTCTGCTTTTAGGAGTCTCTCTTCATCTTTAATTTTTACCATCTTAATCACAGTATGTCTTGGTGTAGATATCTTTGGGTTCATCTTGTTTGGAACTCTCTGTGTTTTCTGGGCTTGGATGTCTGTTTCCTCTAAGTTAGAGAGGTTTTCAGCTATTTTTTCTTCAGATAAGTTCTCCCCCTTTCTCTCTCTTCTCCTTCTGGTACCCCTGTAATGCAAATATTAGTAAATTAGTACATTAGGACTTAGAGGTATCTTTAACTGTTCTCATTTTTAAACGTTGTCTTTTCTGTTCAGCTTGGATGATTTCCACTACTCTCAGTTTACTGATCTGTTCTGTATCTTTAATCTGTTGATTTCTTCTCATGTATTTTTTATTTCAGTTATTACATTCTTCAGCTATGTTTGGTTCTTATTTATATTTTCAAACTCTTTGTTAGACTTCTCACTGTGTGCATCCGTTCTTCTCCCAAGCATCTTTGAGTACCTTTATGACCATTATCTTGAACTCTTTATCAAGTAGATTGCTCATCTCCACTTATCTTAGTTCTTCTGGTGTTTTATTTTGTTCTTTTTGGGAACACATTCCTCTGTTGCCTCCTTTTGCCTCTGTCTCTGTTTTTTATTTCTGTGTATGATATTAAGTAAGTCAGTTACATTTTGCAATCCTGGAGAATGGCCTCCTGTAGGAGACTTTCAGTGGGGCCTAGCAGCATACTCCCCCCTGGTCACTGGAGCTATATGCTGTAGAGGTGCCCCCTATGTGGGCTGTATGGGCATTTCTGACTACTGTGGGCACACTAGTAGGCAGAGCTGGCCCCCAGATGGCTGCCAGGCCCTGCCTCATGCCGAGGCTACTGCCCCTCTGGTGGGCATGGCCTGGTCCTGGAGAGGCTGGCTGCAGGGCCCTGGAGGTTCTGGGCTGGTACCAGCCTGATAGGAGGTGTAGCCAAGTCATGGCATGCTGCGCCAGGTATCCAGGGGGCTCAGGCTGGTGCCACCCCCCTGGGATGAGCAGTACTGGGTCCCAACATATCTGGCTGCAGGACCCAGGGAGTCCCAAGGCTGTTATTGATCTGCTACTGGGCAGGGAAGCACCTGGTGCTAATGAGATAGAGGGAGGACCCCAAAATGGTGCTTGCCAGCACCAGTGTCCTCATGGCAGAACAGGTGCCCCCAAATGGCTCCCATTAGCATCTCTGTCCCCAGAGGGAGTCCCAGTTCCCTTCTGCCTCCCTGGAAGGCTCTCCAAGACCAGCAAGTGGGTTGACCTGGGCTCCTTTCATATTACTACCTCTGCATTGGATTTCAGAGCATGTGAGATTTTGTGTGAGTCCTTTAAGAGTGGAATCTGTTTCCTATGGCCCTCCAGCTCTCTGTATGCAAGCCCTGCTAGCCTTCAAAGCCAGATGTTCTGGGGGCTTGTTTTCCTGGTACAGGACCCCCGGGCTGGGGAGAGCCCAGTGTGAGGCTCAGACCCCTCGCTCCCTGGGGGGAATGCCTGTAATTGTGATTATCCTCCCATTTGGGGGTTGCCTACCTAGGAGTTTGGGTCTTGCCTACACTGCATCTCTGCTTCTCCTACCCATCTTGTTGTGGTTTCTTCTTTATATCTTTAGTTGTTGAAAATCTTTTCTGCTAGTCTTCAGGTTGTTCTCATTGATAGTTGCTCTGTACATAGTTATAATTTTGGTGTGTCCAGGGACTTCCTAAACTCCACCATCTTGGTCATTCCTCTATTTCTAGTTTTTTGATGGTAGCCATTCTGACAGGTGTGAGGTGATATCTCATTGTGGTTTGATGTGCATTTCCCTCATGATTAATGATGCAGAGTATCTTTTCATGCACCTATTGGCCATCTGTATGTCTTCTTTGGAAAAATGTCTTCCGATCTTCTGCCCATTTTTCAGTTCGAGTGTTTGGTTTTTGCTAGTGAGTTGTATGAGTTCTTTATATTTTGGGGGTAATAGCCACTTATCAGATATGTGATTTGTAATATTTTCTCCCATTTAGTGGGTTGCCTTTTCATTTTGTTCATGGTTGCCTTTGCTGCACAGAAGCGTTTTACTTTGATATAATCTTACTTGTTTATTTTTGCTTTTGTTTCTGGTGTCAAGTTCAGAAAAAGCATCTTTAATACCTATGTCAAGGAACTTACTGCCTATGTTTTCTTCTAGGAGATGTATGGTTTCAGGTCTTATATTCGTCTCTAATCCATTGTGAGTTAATTTTTGTGTATGGTGTAAGAAGCAGTCCAGTTACATTTTTTCAACACCATCTGTTGAAGAGACTGTCCTTTCCCCATTGAATATTCTTGGCTCCTTTGTCATAAATTAATTGACCACATATGTGTGGGTTTATGTCTGGGTTCTCTGTGCTGTTATGTTGTTCTATGTGCCTGTTTTTATGCCAATACCATACTGTTTTAATTACTATAGCATTGTAATATTGTTTGAAATCAGGGAGCATGGTACCTCCAGCTTCATTCTTCTTGCAAATATTTCTTTGCCTATTTGGAGTCTTTTCTGGTTTTATGTAGACTTTAGGATTTATTGTTCTAGTTCTGTGAAATATGCCATTGGTATTTTGATAGGGATTGCATTGAATCTGTAGATTGCTTTGGGTAGTGTGCACATTATAATGATATTCTTTCAATCCATGATCATGGACTGTCTTTCCATTTATTTGGGTCTTCTTCAATTTCTTTTGTTAATGTCTTGTAGTTTTCAGCATGTAGGTCTTTCACCTCCTTGGCTGTATTTATTCCTGGATGTTTTATTCTTTTTGATGCCTTTGTAAACGGGATTGCTTTCTTAATATTTCTTTCTGATAGTTCATTAATGTATAGAAATGAAACAGAGTTTGGGGTGTTGATTTTGTATCCCATGACTTTACTGAATTCATTTTAGTTCTGATTTTTTGATGGAATCTTTAGGGTTTTCTATACATAACATCATGTCAGCTGCAAATAATGATGGTATTACTTCTTCCTTTCCAATTTGGATACCTTTTATTTCATTTTCTTGCCTAACTGCTCTGGATAGAACTTCCAATACCATGTTGAATACTGTCGACAAGAGTGGGCACTCTTGTCTTGTTCCTGACCATAGAAGAAAAGCTTTCAGCTTTTCACCATTGAGTATGATGTTAGCAATGGGTTGTCATATATGGCCTTTATTATGTTGAAGTATATCCCCTCTATATACCCACTTTGCTGAGACTTTTTATCATAAATGGATGTTGAATTTTGTCAAATGCTTTTTCTGCATTTGAGATGATCATAGATTTTTATCCTTTATTTTGTTAATGTGGTATATCACATTGACTCATTCATGGATGTTGAACCATCCTTGCATCCCTAAACTAAATCCCACTTGATCATGGTATACAGTCCTTTTAATACATTGTTGAATTCAGTTTGCTAATATTTTGTTGAGGATTCTTGCACTTAACGTTCATCAGTGATATTGGCTGTCATTTTCTTTTCTTGTGGCATCCTTGTCTGGTTTTGCCTTTAAATAATGGTTTCTCCTTTCTGGTACTCACCTTACTTTTCTATGTAATAAACTTCTCTATTAGAATGTGTGTGTGTGTGTGCATGCGCACGCGCGCACATGCGCGTACACACACACAATTCAAAACCCTCACCTCTTCTTCAGTAAACTTAATAATGCTCTCTGCTAAACTAGTCCTGCACTTCTAATTCATGTCTCATATTGTTATTAGATCTCTT
Organism: Mesoplodon densirostris; assembly: GCF_025265405.1. NCBI lineage: Eukaryota > Metazoa > Chordata > Mammalia > Artiodactyla > Ziphiidae > Mesoplodon > Mesoplodon densirostris. Next base: position 124,853,662 of record NC_082662.1, on the reverse strand, counting down.
ATGTGTGTATGTGTGTGTGTGTGTATATATGTATATATTTCCACACACACTAAACTGTAAGCTCCAGGAATGCCTTTTCTTTTTCTTTTAATTTTATTAATACTTTATTTATGTCTCAGGACCTAACATAGTGTCTGACCCTTGGTTGATACTTAATAAAAATTTATTCACCATGGCTTTGTTATTTTATTTCTAAATTTAATGATTGTGACAGATGCTTGGATAGATCTTCTATAATTTAATTTTTGAATCAAATTTTTACACTTCTAAGTGGAGCAATTTTATATCTATACCCTAGGCCCATACTGCCATTACTTGTTGACTGTTTTTGTCTTGTCACCTCAAACAGATATCTAAAGCCAGAGTACCATATTCTATCCTAAAGTAAAAACTACCTCCAGCTTTTCCTCTGAAACTGCCTATTCTGGTGGTGCTGTTCTTCTTTCAGCCACAACCTAAGACTCATCTTTATATCAGCTTTATTCCTCACTACCTCCCTCCTCTCAACATCACTCCAGTCAGCAAAACTTGTTGTTCTTCAAATAATTATTTTTTGCTCCATGCTTAAGTAAAGGATGACAGGATATTCTGGCAGATAGAATATTGATTTTTTTATTTATTGAAAATGTCTTATATGAAGTATATTAGTAGGTTTTATTGTGTTCAAGGAGGAAATGACATATTTATTTAATAAACCCTTTACTTTCTTTTCCTCAGATTGATGCCTCATCATTTACGTTGACATTTTTTGGTCAAGGATACAGCCAAGGCTTTGGTCCTGATAAGAACAAACCAAATATCAGAATTTGTACTCAGGTGAAAGGACCAGGTATTTCATATGTGACTTAAGAATGCTTGGGAGTTTTACATTGTCTTAAGCTATAAAGTGGTGTGCTATTACAACAGTTTCTTTTTAAAGTTTATTTGTTTTAGAAATAAATTTGCACAAATTATTTAAGTAATAATGATAAATAATTCTGTTAAAAGAAGGATTGGAATTATTGGTATCATTCAATTTTATTGTTGTGTCCCTCTATCTGTTTTTTTTTTCTTTCAGTATGATTCAGTAATTCTGAATGGAATTTTTAATATTAAGAAGACAAGGGGCTGATTGATATTTATCTGTTCTATTCTTATAGTCAAGGGTCACTTTAAAGCAGTGTAGTTATAACATAATCAAAGCTGTGATCCAAGCTTTCTTTGGAGTCTGGACCACCCCTGACATTGTTTGTAAAGTGTGTGCACATGTGCATTTTTCTGGGCAAGGTAAAAGTTTTGATAGATTGTTAAAAAGAACTATCACTCCAAAACATTCAATAACTTATGCTGTAGATTTTAGAGAACTGTACAGAGACAATCCCACTTGTGAATTATAGTATAAGTTTAATTACCATCATTCCTAATAGATCACAGGGGGTCTATTGTGCAGTTTTAATCAAGCCCAATAGCAAAGATATCTTTGCATCTTGCCTTTTTTTCAAATTTCCACTTGGGTTTTTAAGAAAAGCTATGTTCTTATTTAACATGAATATAAACACTAATGTTCTCCTTGTTTATAGACTTCTTTTAAAGTTACTTCTTAAAGTTAGACTTCTTTGAGAGTTAGTTGTTCTTTAAGAAATGGAGTCTTTTTTTACAAGTGAAGTTTGGTGTATTTGATTGATAAAGATCAGTGTAGTGTATGAATAGAGAAACAAGAAACCTAGGATTATTGGTAAGAGTGTGGACTTGAGCCGGCTACCTGCATGTGATTCTGTCTCAACCACTACCTAACTTTGTGAATTTGAATGAGTCTCTTAACCTCTCTATGCCTCAGTTTCCTCATCTGTAAAATCAGTATAAAATAATACTAGCCTAGATTGTTAGGAGAATTAAATGAGTTTAATGGATTTAAAGCACTTATTAATACAGTTCCTAACACTTAATAAGTACTATATAAATGTTGTTATTTTTGTTATTACATGAACAGAGTATTTATTGAGGAAATTCTGTACACTGATACTTAGATATAAAATCTACCATTTGATTTTTGGGTGTTGTTGAATGCATATTTTATGAATACGTTCTTTTTCTTTCATCACCTGTTATCTGCAGAAGCTGGCTATGTGGCTACCCCCATAGCCATGGTCCAGGCAGCCATAACTCTACTAACTGACGCCTCTGATCTTCCTAAGGCGTAAGTCTGGTTTTCTTCAAATTTGAAGATATCTTTTTCATTTATGTTGTATTTTAGCTTATCTTGGTTCAGTTTTCAGGCATTGGGTTTGTACATAAGCATTTACAGTACCTTTGATCCAAAGACAGAGGTAAACTTAATATTGTGAGAAGGACAGTTCCTTATTGGCCTCTAGGAACAGTGCAGAAGTAAATGAGAGGAGACAGAAAAGTTTGAGAGCCATGCTTCAGTTCCTCCTGAAAATAACTCAGATCCAAAGTCAGCTACTCAAAAAAAGGTCCCTGTAGTTAAATGTTATTGGCAGGAGCTCCTAATCCATGCTGAATGATACCCAGCTGGCAGTGGGAGCCTTGACCCCAAGCATGAGTTGATTCATGGCATCCTGGCTAGAAAAGTATCAAGTGAACTATCTTTCTGAAGCATATAGCTGTTACCCTAAAAGTAGGCCAACTTTACAAATGAGCATAGGCCTGCAGGCTTAGAAACAAATAAATTTAGGTCTGACCTGAAACAGTAGTAAGTAATAAACCTAAAAATTATATAAAGTGAAACTTAATTAAATTTTCTTCAAATATTTGTATACTCTTTGAAAATATTTAGCATTTTCTAAATGTTACCCATTACATTTAAAGAAACTTCTTTTTCACCCAAATTGTCTTGTTTTTGCTTTAGTAATAATTGATTACCTAAATTTATTTTGCCCATGTGCATATTTAGTCCTCCTGAGTCTAAGGGCTGACTTAATAAACAGCAGCTGTTACTTGGGTTAATAACCCTCAGTGTGCCCCTTCCAACACACACACCAGTATTATGGAAACAGTCTCATTAGTCACTGAACCAACCTCGACGGGTTTGCTGGGTACTAATTTACTCTTGAATAATAGCTACTTGCTCATTTGGCTGATTTTAGGAATGGAACCAAAAGCAGTCCATGATGGAATCAAGAATCAGGTTTTCATAAGCTCTGCATTGATTCGATAGCTAGTCCTCCAGTAAATCACACTAGCAGAGGAAAGGGCTGGAGCTGGGCTTTGTGCACTGTTTCATCTTGTTATTGTCTTACAGGGGTGGGGTCTTCACTCCTGGAGCAGCTTTCTCCAGAACAAAGTTGATTGAGAGACTCAACCAACGTGGCATTGAATTTAGTGTCGTTAGCAGCTCTGAAGTCTAAACATTTGAATAATTAACCGAAGTCATAAAATGCATGAATTAACAGCTTTTTAATTTGATATTTGAAATTCTTCTATAAGCCTGTCTGACTATATGAGGAAAAGATTGTCAAATCTAAAATATGTATACAGTAAAAGCAGGGAATTGTACTAGCTTACCCTAAATTTCAAATCTTAGCTGATTTTTGTGATTTTATTGCTTGTGAGAAAAAATTAATATTTGACTGACGTTTTCATTGAAGAATTCAAGGTCAGTTTTTTAAGTGAGCTGGAAGATCAGAGGGTGGGATGGGTGGCTCTCTCTGTGTGGCTGACACGCCCAGGCTGGTGGTCATGTAAGACGGCAACTGCTCGTTTCCTTGCCATGATATTGAATGGGATGTCACTTCCCCATGAATTTCTCTGCATAGTGTAGGCCTTTGCCAAATGAAACTGCAGTTTTTGCTATTTTAGCCTACTTTTTCACCCATCCACACTGACTGATTTTGGACTCTTACCTAAGTTTAATAATAAAGGATTGTCAATTGAACAGTGGTTCTGTGTTTGGACGTGCCTGTGTATTTGAGTAGTGGTAGAAATGTGCTTCATAAGTGGTCTGTGTACTGCTAACAATTGGGCTTATCATTCATTTTCCCTGGTTCTGTACCTGTGTGCCTTAGGTTTAAGGATATAGCTGGTACGTTTCTATTGATTTTCACTGCCTAAGCAAAATTTTTCTCTAATTTACTTTTTATATTTTAACCAGGTTTCCACTGAAGCCCAAAAATAAGGCAAAGGACTTTTCCTTTTGTAATAAGCATATAATAAACACACATAAGTATTCTGTTTCATTCATTATGTAAAGAGGACAGCCATTGCCTTCATGGAATTTCTACTCTACAGTGAGAGGCATGACATTGATAGGAATCTTATTCATGTTGGGAGGTCCGTCTGTGCTGCCTGTACAGAAGAGAGGGTCTGTTTAACTTGAAGAGGGAGATCCTTGGTCATAGTACTGTCCATCCTAACTTTGCTTCCTCTGCCCAGGGCTGGTCGAATCGGGTCTCAGCTGTGCACTAATTTGTGAGGCCTTAGAAGAGGTTTTATCATCTCTAAAATCAGGAAGATGGACAGGAGCAAGAGATCTCATGACTAGCTGCATATCCGAACCACAAACAATATAGGTTCCCCAGCGGACCCCAGCAGTTTGCATTCGGGAGGTGTGACAGTTGGGCCCTAGGAATCCGTGGCTTAGATCTGCACTTGGGAGCTACTGGGTGAGACTCCATGTGCATCTTTCCGCTTTTGCAACGTGTACTGTGTTGTGCTCTAGTGTTGATGCTGATATATGACCACCTGTGTGACCCTGTCCTCCAGCTTGAGTTACAAGTGTCTCATCCTGATATTCTTTCTAACCCTCCAAGGCTCCACCTGCTCACTTGCAGAAAGTATATTTACTTGCCTCAAGCAAATTGTCCAAGAACTTTAAGTCTCAGTCCAAGAGGTAGAAGTCGTTCCTGCTTCCCATGGCCTCACTGCTATCCTGCCTCAAGGACAAAGGCTTTCCTGGATTCTGTGATGCTTTGCTGACTCTTGTCCCTGCCATCACCAACATGGAGCTCCACACTTGGGCTCCAAGGTTACAGGTTATTTTTTAGTTCATGTGCATACATTCAGCCAGGACCTGAGCTACAGGCAAAACCCAAGCCCCTCCCATAAGACCTTGGGTCCTGGTAGTAAGCTGAAGTCACCAGCCCAGATGCCTCTGCCTTCCCAGGGAGACTCCTCTTGGAGCCCTTGATAGCGTCTCCTGCCAGTAGAGTTTCAGTGCCCCTAACTTTATATTTTAGGGAGCAAGTATTGGAGTTGTCACCTCTATTGCCTCCTTCCTGTTCTTATGCAAATCAGTCAAACTGCTCCTTGGGACAGTCCTGCATATTAAGACCCCAGGCCTTTGGTTAGGAATGCAGTCCCAGAGTCAGCCCACTGCTTAGAGTGGCCTGGACAAGCCTCGTTTTTTTAACCTTAAAGCCTCAAAATGGGGAAAGTAATAGGGCCAAATTCATAGAATTATGGTGAAAATTAAATGAGCTCACAGATGTTTAGCACTTAAATTAGTGCCTGGCACACAGTAAGCAGTGGACAAGTCTCTGTTATTGCTGCTATTGTTAGTCTGTCTGAGGCCGCAAAAGTTTTCTTTACAAGCCTTTCCCCAGAGCACTCAGTGCCCGTGGGTCCTTAACTAAGACTCATCAATCAGTTCTTTGTGGAATCAAGATCTCTTCGAGATTGACTAATTCCCAGCAGATGTCATAGTAAATCTTAATCTCTGCCACCCCAGGCCCTTGCACTGAATGGGTCCCACAGTACAGGCACTAACGATGCTTAATGAATTGAACCTATTTCAAATAAACCTATGAAGACAGAAAATAAGTGGAGGTAGAATATCAAATTTGTTCAGAACAATGATACAAAATGAGGGGCATGAAATAACCATTCTCTAGGTGAGACAGCAAGAAACTTATCAAAAGAGCTTTTATTTGAAGTTTGGAGCTGTTGATCTTGAAAATATTAACAGCAGTTGTTTATCAATTCCTTCTGTGTGCCAAGCACATTCTAAGTTCTTTATATTCTTTTATATTTGTTAACCATCTGCAGTAAGTACTGTTACCATTCCCCTGTAACAGATAAGGAAAGAGACTTAGAGAGGGGAAGTCGTTTTCCCCAAACCACACAATTGATTAGTGATGGATTCAGCCCCAGGCATTCAATCCCAGAGCTCAGAGGGCTGACCATTCACCTTTCATATTTCCCACCTCACCTTCACCCTGGTTATGGATTCATTTTTACATGATTTTAAATCAAATTGAAGAAGAGTTTTGCTTAAAAGTGGTATAATAGGTTGAGTGAGTGGGAAATGGGTTGACTAGGTTGAGTCCACAATTCAGCTCTGAGAGCCAAGTTAATTAAGCTTACTAGCTGCACAGATAATCTTTACAACTCAAAGCTCAAATGTTTTCAGTTGGTGTATCCTCACTATTCCATATGCAATAAACATTCTCTCTTCTTTTTCACTATAAGAGCAACATCATTTTTCAGTTTCTACAAGCTGGATTCAAGTAGGTCCCCAAAGTCCTTTAACATTTGTGACTGCTGGTGTACAAATGGTCGAAGCATTTGATCGTCTTCCTAAAAATAAAGAAAAGAACAATATTGTTGTCAAACCCAAGTTCGTTTGCCCGACGCACAGTGAGGCCAAACTGAAATGGTGGAGTTTGGAGCAGAGAAACTTGTATTAGTCAAGGAGGCACCAACCCCAAAGATGGGAGACCTAGACTCGTCTCAAATCCATCTTGCTGGCTGGCCAGGGGTGCAGGGTTTTTAAAAAAACAAGTAAAGGGGAGGGCGTCTTTATGATTTCAGCTTTCCTGTAAGACTTCAATTGCAGACTTCCCAGCACTGTCTTGGGACTCGTTGTGTCTGTCATTGGTGAATGTGATTGATCTGTGTGTTCCTGCAAAGCAAACTAGTAAATCATGGTCTTGTGATCCCTTAACTTCTTTTTAGGAGAAAGCAAAAGCAATGGTTGAGGCATTTTGTTATTTACTTCGTGATGGTTCAGGAGTTTCAGTTCTTAATTGACCTTCCCAGTGTCACCAGTTTTAAGTCCACTTGGGGCCAGCCAGTTGAAATCACAGGACATTATCTCCACAGTTTGGGGTCATAAGTCAAGGCATTACTTTAAGCTAACAATCATGGAAAAGATTATGTTGGGCTTGCTTTTCCGTTGTTTCTGCATTCCCTCACTCGCCTAGTTAATAACGGCTTGAATCTGCTCTTTGGAACTCAGGGAAGGTCTAGGAGATGAAAGACTTTCTATAAACAAGAAATGGGGGACACAGAGGGGATTTTGTACCCAGGAGGGCCCCGCAGCATCCTGCTCGGTTTCAATATTAGTGGACTCACTTCATTACAGTAAAAGTACTGTGTGTGTACATGAGTGGGGTGCCCAGCGAGTTCTCCCTTTGGGCCAGAAAGCTGCATTTGAAAGCTGCTACCAGAGACGACAAATCACCTAGGAGCATGTCCTGTTTCAGGAAGGCTGCCTAAATGACCCTTTACTTACTGCCAACAGGGAACATTGGTGAGATAATCCAAATATTTGAGATTGGTATGGTATATATTCTTTTAATACTGTAGAAGTTCTGAGGTTTGCACAGGGCCATGTTGGGTGGGGATTCTCCCACTGAGAGTTGGCTGATGTGTCCCCTGCCCCATAGGAGCAGGTATCCCTGAGCAGGGATTGCAGGGGCCCACTGTGGGCCAGAGCGCCAGTGAGCAACGGTGGAGGAGGTGACGGTGCTCACAGAGATGCGAGCAGGCAGGGGGCCGATAGTGTGTTGTGGCATCTCGTTTTAGTTTCTGTTTCCCTGATTATTAGTGAAATGCCTGCTCAGATACTTTGGCCATTTTTTCCAGTGTGTTTTCCTACAAAGAGAAAGAGTTGTCTTTCTCTTATTTTAAAAGTATGTAGGGACTTCCCTGATGGCGCAGTGGTTAAGAATCCGCCTGCCGATGCAGGGGATACGGGTTCGAGCCCTGGTGCGGGAAGATCCCACATGCTGCGGAGCAACTAAGCCCGTGCGCCACAACTACTGAGCCTGCGCTCTAGAGCCGGTGCTCTGCAGCAAGAGAAGCCACTGCAATGAGAAGCCCGCGCACGGCAACAAAGAGTAGCTCCCACTTGTGGCAACTAGAGAAAGCCTGCGTGCAGCAACGAAGACCCAACGCAGCCAAAAATAAATAAATTTATTTTAAAAAAAGTATGTAGTTGTTTGTATTTTCTGGATACTAATCTTTGATGATAAATAATACACATAGATTCTCCCAGGTTGTGGCTTATAACTTTATTTTTAGTGTGTTTATCACACTGGTTTTTCCTTCTTTTTTATTGTGAGGTGTACAGACAAAAGACTACCCAAAGTGTATGCATAGGTACAGTTAAAGTGAACATACCTGCTCAAGAAAACACACTGCGTCTCGAGTGCCTCCTGATCACACCCATTTCTCTACCCCCAGCAGCAACCACTAACCTAAATTGTGTGATAATCATTTTCTCGCCACCTAGAATGCAGCCCTAAACAGTATATTTTGCCTGTCTTTTGGCCATTTGTGCCATAAATTACTTATCTTCTGTGGGTGTACATTAAGATGTTTCCATTTGGGGGCTATTATGGAAGATGTTGTTAAAATACAGCCAGTGCACGAATGCTTGGGTTCCTACAGAATTTTTCAGCTGGTCCGTCATCTGAACTACAGAACAGAAAATGACTTGAGTGACTATTTTCCCAGTTCTCTCAAGAATGGTGTCTAACTAGTACCATTCTAGATAGGTAGGAGAGAAAATTCATTACATATGTAGGATGCCTAGAAAGGTGGTTCTCAAACTTGAATTTAAGGCAGAATCATCTGGAGGACTTGTTAAAGCACAGATTACTGGACCTCACACCCAGAGATTTTGGTTCAGCAGGTCTGGGAGGGGACCCTGGAATTTGCATTTCTAACAAGATCCCAGATGATGCTGAAGCTGCTGGTGAGAAGACCACACTTTGAGAACCTCTGCCTCAGGGCATTAAGGTGCAGAGAAGTGCAGAACCAGTTTACTCTGGAGAAGAGCAGTTGAGTTGCAGGCTTACAGGGTAGATGCATCTTTGACTTTTATTAGATAAACGGCAAACAGTTTTTTAAGTGGTTGTACCGATTTATACTCCTTCCAACGTGACATGAAAGTTTCTGTTGCTTCATAGCTTTACCAAAACTTGATATTTTCAGATGGAAATTTTTGCCAGTATGGTTACTTTATACTAGCATATCACTGGTTTCAATTAGTGTTTCCCAAATTGTTAAAGAAGTTAAGCACTTTCTCATATATTTATTGGCCTTTTTGGTTTCCTCTTTTGTGAAGTTCCTGTTCGGATCTTCTGACCATTTTTTCCTACTGGGTCAGAATCTATCTCTGTTTTTCTTTTTGGTTTGTAGTAGTTCTTTATTTTGGATATTAGCTCATTATATATTAAATGTGTTGCAAATGATTTTTCCTATCCCTTTCGACTTTGTTTTGGTTTCTGGACCAAACTTCACAATTTTAATGTAGGTGAGTCTATCAATTTTTTCTTTAAATCTAGGTATTTTTCTTGTCATGTTTAAATCCTTTTCCACCATGAGGTCATGAAGACGTCTCCTAAAGTATCTTCTGTAAGCGTTAGGGGTTTACCTTTCATGTATAGGTCTTTAATTCTCACCTAAAATTGACTTCTAGGTATAGTTTTAGATAAGACTCCAATTTCGTTTATCTTCATGTGTATTCTGAATGCTCTGAACACTGTTTATTGAAAAATCCATCCTTGCCACACGCATCTTTGGTTCCACCTCGGTCATATATCAAGTCTCTAATTCTGAGTGAATCTATTTCTTGGCCTTCTTTTCCTTTGGTTATCTTACCTACATTTGGGCAATACCTTACCCTCTATTACAATAGCATTAAAATAAGCCTTGATATACAGTAGGGCAAGTTCTCTACCATGTTTTTGAGCCTTGGATTTTCTCGGCTAATCTTTGCTTGTGCGATTCCATCTAAATTGTAGGATCGTGTTGTCAGATTCCATTACATTTTATTGGGATTATATTGAATCTCAAGAGACTTGACAGATTTACAGTAGCAAATCTTCCAAACCATGGAGCCATGGCATGTTTCTCCATTTCTTTAGATCATCTTTAACATCTCTCAGACAAGCTTTAAAATTTTCTCCATAGAAGTCCATACTTTATGTTAGCTATAGGCCTAAGTACTTCTTACATTTGATGCAATTATAAATGCTATCTTTCATTTTAAAAATTTTGTTCTATTGCTGTTATATTCAAACATAATTAATTTTTAAATATTGATTTTTGTATCCAGCAACCTTGTAATTTATAAATTCTTTTGGATTTTCTATTTACATAAACATGTCATCTGCAAATAATACTAGAGGCATCATGGTGTAGTGGGAAAGAGTATAGACCATGGAGCAGCCCTGGGTTTAGAGCTTGGCCCTGACACTTACTAGTTGTGTGTCCTTACATAAGTTACTTAACCTCTCTTGTGCCTTAGATCCATCAACTGTATAATAAACCTAATGATAGTACCTACCCATCAGGTTGTTGCGAGAATTGAGTCAGTAAAGGTAAAAGCACTTAGTATTACATAAATGTATACTATTATTATTATTACCTTTTTTTTCCTTTCCAATCCTTATACCTTTTATTTCTGGGCTTGCTGCACTGGCTAGAACCTAAAGTACAATGTCAAAACAGAAGTGAAGATAGCTGGCATCGGTGATTTACCGTTAAGATTATGCTTACTGTGTGTTCGTTTAAGATTGCCTGTATCAGATTAAGTCATGTCCATTTTATTTCTAGTTTGCTAAAAGTTTTTATCGTGGTAGGATGCTGAATTTTATCACATGCTTTTTTTGTATATATTGAAGTAATCATGATTTTTCTCCTATAATATCTTAATGTGATGAATTATATTTATTTGGTTTTATAATGATAAAGTGAACTTGCATTTCTGAGATACTCTGTACATAATAAAGTGAAGGAATATCAGTGCTGCAGTGGCCATGGCTGCCTTGAACCAGCCAGATGTACACTAAAGTAAAAATGGGAGCAAAGATGGGTGGAGCCCCGAAAGCAGCAGACTCACAGTGTTCTAGGCCTCAGCCTGCTCTTCGGTTTAAACACACGCATGTCCCCACGCTCGGGAAATGCAGTTCTATCAAACAGTTGCATTTAATGGAAAGAAATTCCTTTTGCTCCCAGGATTCTGGTTACTTACAAGAGGTTTATAATGTCTCAATTTGAGAAACTGCCCTCTTGCCACATTCATGCTTTGGTAGAACACCTTAAGAGCTTTGGCAAATTCTCTGTCATAGCTGGCTTGCTGGGTGTGCATCTGATTAATCTCTCTGGCTGCTGGCAATTGTGCTGTCATCCCAGTTAACTTCAGGGTATTGGAAGGCTTATGTGCTGAGTTTGAAAGATAACATTTATTTATTCATCTGTTTATTTATCCAGATATTTATATATTTAATTATCTTGGTGCATTTTACTACATCAGCATTTATCAGGCACCAATTTGGACCCATTCAAAGAAATCTTACAAGGAAAAAGGAGAAAAAGTTCCCCCTCTTTTTTTAAACTGAAACAAGATACTAACTCATTTAAAATCTCATTTCTTAGAAAGAAAATACACATCACAAATGTAGGAGTTTAGAGAAAAGCTAAACACCAAGACTGGAGCGGCCTCTTACCTTGTTGACTAGAACCAGTTTTCTCAAGAGATTCTTTAAGAAACACATGTTCCTCTCTGAGCACTCTGTTAATGCTTCTGAGCAGTTCTGTCTCCTGTTCAACCTTGAGCAGTTTCAGATAAAGTTCTGGTATCTGGTTTGATGTAGTCTACAAAAAACAGGTCAGTTTAGCCTTTTGCTGGATTATTTGCATACCCTTGGAGACTGGCAGTTGTTCCTACCATGTGAAAACTACGTGGGGTGGAGGGGTGTGGTGACCAAGGTTTAATACCCTCAGGGTTCACAGGAATAAATCAAGAAAAAGGTTTTTTAATGGGAAGGAACACTGATGATCCCCAAGCAACTGTCATCGGAGATATTTTTAGTCATCTGTGACAACTATTTTTAATGTCACTTAAGTATACACACCTGGCCCTTATCCATCACAGCGGATATTTTCTTGGTGTCCACCACGATGTGGCCTTCACCTGTGACCATGAGGCCTGGCTGAGAGCAGCTCAGTTCGGCACAGCCTTCTGTAGTGTGGAGGAGACACCATCAAGGAAAGAAATGTCTCAGTTGTCCAGCCCCCCTGTTGTGTGAGGAGATTTAAGCCATATGATCACCTGTGGGCTAAAACCCAGAGGCCCAAGGGACGATAGCTCTTGGCCACTGCTGTCAAGACCATGACCACCTCCCTCCATCTCCCTCCTCTGCAGCCCTAGGTATACAGACATGCTATCTGACTGAGGAATGCACCATGCAAAAGAGGAAGTAAACGTGGTACCTTGAAGGCCCCATAAATCAACAATGAGAGCATTTGTCTGTAAATAATTCAGAAACTCCTGAGATGCATTTAAGGCTGTAAATTGGACAGTCTCTTCAATTTGGGGATTCAGAATTTTCCATACAGGCTTGGTATGTAAAGTGTTTGGAAGATCGTAAATTCTGTACCTGAGGCAAGAACAGAAAACATAACTTAAAACCATAAGGGATACATTTGTAAAGAAAAGTATCAGGTGAGCCAAAGAATTATAGCCTGCTTTGGTTAGGTGATAAAAGGTGACCTATAATTGATTCTTGTGATTGCCACCTCCAACATCTCAGCTATTCAATGTGGGTATCATCATTACATAGATAATATTAAATGTCTAACAAAAAGAGAAAAGGATTTTGATAAATACTTTACACTTAGATAATCTAAAATTGTTAATTTTCCACATGAGGTTGCAGTTTGTTTTTGCCCTTCCAAGCCTGCCTTTTTTATTGCTTTATCTTTTAATATCCTTTTAGCTTAATTAGTTTAAGCATATCTGGTGCCTCTGCCATATTGTAATACAGTCCTTTTGTTTCCAACTAAATAAAATAAACCCAGTCGTCCTACTTAGATAACACAGTTTTACTGGATAGTCTTTCTGATAATTAAAATTTCTGACTCTTTGCTTCAATTACTTAGGAGGATCAGTACGCACTGATCACATTCCACTGACCTGGAGGGGCATGCGGCTTATCTGTCTGTTAAACAGTTGGAGGAAATAGTCATTTGGGGGTTGAACAGGCAAAAAAACTTAAGAAAATGACATGATAGCTCATTCTTAAAACTTGAGGAAAGACTCCCTCCCACCAGGGCCCACAAAGTGGGCAGTTCGTGTTCAGCAGCTCTGCGGGGCAGGCTGGTACCCCATCTGAACACCCCGCTCTGCATCTTCCTTTAGCCACTTGGTGCCAAGGCACCGCACAATGCGAATCTGGAAATCCATTCTCTTGCCCAGCAGCTCCAGTGGGTCAATAACCACATCCTGCTCACCACGTGCTCTACAAACAGAGGAGGTAAACATTGTCACAGGTTAGCCTGGGTCCAAGCAAGTTAGGACTGTGATGTCAATGGGAATTACATAGACTCCTAAGAGATGGCCACATTCTCTGAAGGAAGGATGGGTAATGTTACCAGCAGTAGAATTCATTCATTCAAGAGACATATAACAACAGCCCACTCCATGCTCTAGTACTTCAAGGTAAGATATGGACTGTCTCAAGGAGGAGACAGGAATATAACAGCTTCTTGCAGTAAATGCACCCACATGTGGGTGCCAAACTAGCATTGAAGATTTAGGTAGGTTCCCAGTGGGATAGAGGGGCTACCACCCAGAGGAAGCCAGCTGGCTGCCCAGGTGCAGCCTCTCCGGGTGTCATTTACCTCGGTGAACTCCTCACGGTCTAGGGTCAACCCCAGGCCCTCAGGCTCAGAACCCAATAGGGACAGCTTTCAAATAGGGGACCTCTCTCACATCAATGAGCTCACAAAGATTGAAACCTGTAAACTAGAATGCTACTTTATTGATTCAGAGTGGGAAATATAACCATCAGGCAGCCTAGAAGCCCGAGGTAGCAAAATGACCAAGAAGTTTGCTTAGAGTCCCAGTAAAGACAGTGAGTCAGTGGTCATCTTGGTCTTTTAGTCACAGCACTTCACAGTTTTCTTGCTCCCTTCTTCAGCCTGTTTCCTCTTCAGAAAGAGAAAAAGATTGCATCAGGTACCCATGAGGACCCTGGCACCCAGACCAGACCTCCTGCCAGCCTCTTTGCTTAGAATTGCTAAGAGACTTTAGCTTTTGTAAAAACTCCCTTAACTGCCTTTGGCCCAAAGAGAGAAAACAGCTGAGACACCCTGAGGGGACAGACAGTAAAGGTAATGGAGTGGAGTTAAAACAAAGGTTGGATAACAGCTCAGAATGAGGCCACATAAGGAAACAAAGACACCACAGTTCCTTCCTTGAGAAAAGGAACAAAGAAATTACCAGACTCTGTGCAGGGAGATAGGCTGAGCTACAAAATGAGCTTTCTGCTTCTGGCTCTTGGGCCTTATCAGCAGGGATGAGGATGAGCACTGGAAAGAGCAAGTGGGTGTGGTGGGTGCCAGACCTCACGGGCGCTCCGGGCAAGGGTGGGGGGGTGCGGGTGGCTGTGAGTAGAAGGTCCTACAGCACCCTTGGCTTCTCTACCAACCAGGTCTTTTGGTTCATGTCCACGTTTCCTTCTACTATACTCCTGCCTCTTTGCAGGATATCCTCCTCACTCCTTTGGTCCCCTAGGGCAGTGCTGGGCTGCTCAAAGGCTGCTGGACATGGGATTTTAAGTATTCCAGGTCAGCTGCTTTGGCTGCCATGGCAAAATCAGATTTGATAAAGCCAAATTATGAATGAACGAGTTCATTCATTTGCCTCACGAATGACCTCTTCAGGGTACCAAGCTGACCACCCCCCTCCAGGAGAACTCAGGTGTGCTATGAGTTTTCTGTGTGACCGACCCAGAACTAGACAGGGTGGCGGAGGAGATACCCACTGTCCTGTCGGGGAGCAGGGGCCCATGTGGATATGCAGCACTGCATCTTCTAGCCTGTCACAGTTCAGAAACTCCACTTGCTCTTCGAACTTCATGCAGTAGGCAAGTGACTGGAGCCAGATGTGAGCTGAGCCCAAGTGGATGACCTCAGCAGGATCCCAGAAAGGGTCATCTTCCTGAGCTACATGGCTATCTTCTCCATCCAGAAAACGCGGGTAAAGTTCCTCCATTTGGAATTTCCTATTGATAAACTTGGCTTTTGACCAAATCTACACCTGGAAACACAAAGGTAGGTCGCCAATATTTGATTCCATCTGCTGCTCTAACGATTCATTTCTATGATTTTTCCCAGCATGCTGTCTCTGATGGGCTGGATTTTGGGTACCCAAGACCAATAACACTCTCATCAAACTTAGCTTTGGTGAGGTCCTTCAAGAGCACTACATTCATTCCTGACCTATTTACTTCAGCATTGCTGGATCCCAGGAAATGACTTAGAAGAAATGATGGAGTTAGAAAACAGACCCTCCCAGGAGAAATGAAGGTTTGGGCTTGTTGTACACAGAAGAATGACCCTCAAAGGTGTCCATGTCCCAGTCGCTGGAACCTGTGAATATGTTACCTTATGGCAAAGAGGAATTAAGTTTGCTTATCAGCTGACCTTAAAATAGGGAGATTAGCTTGTATTATCCAGATAGGCCCGGTGTAATCACATAGCCCTTAAATGTGGAAGAGGGAGGCAGAAGAGGGGGTCAGAGAAAGAGAGATGGTGATGGAAGCAGGGTCAGAGGGATGCTATGTGGATGACTTTGAAGATGGCCATGAGCCAAGGAATGTTGGTGGCTCTAGAAGCTTGAAAGAGCAAGGAAACATACTGTCCCCTCAAGCTTCCAGAAAGCAAAACATCCCTCCTGACACCTTGCTTTTAGCCCAGTGAGATCTGTGTTGGACTTTTAACCTACTGAACTATAAGATAATAAACTTGTGTGTTCACACCCAATGAGCAGAAAATCTAGGACAAGAGCCTGGCACTGTCTGTCCCTTCAGTAAGTGAGGGTTACCAGGAGGAGTGGCCAACATGGAGGAGTAGGAAGTCCCTGAGCTCACCTCCTCCCATGAGCACACCAAAATTAGAACTTTAAAAAAATAATAAATTTATTTATTTATTTATGGCTGTGCTGGGTCTTTGTTTCTGTGTGAGGGCTTTCTCTAGTTGCGGTGAGTGTGGGCCACTCTTCATCGTGGTGCACAGGCCTCTCATTGCAGTGCATAGGCTCCAGACGCACAGGCTCAGTAGTTGTGGCTCACGGGCCCAGTTGCTCCGCGGCATGTGGGATCTTCCCAGACCAGGGCTCAAACCCATGTCCCTTGCACTGGCAGGCAGATTCTCAACCACTGCACCACCAGGGAAGCCCCAAATTAGAACTATTTATAGGGCAATTATCGATGAGGAAGACCTGAAGACGAGTAGAAAAGATCTTCTACAACTAAAGATATAAAGAGGGAACCACCACAACAAGATGGGTAGGAGGGGTGGAGACACAGTATAATCAAGACCTATAACCCCAGGTGAGCAACTCACAAACAGGAAGATAATTACTATTGCAGGGGTTCTCGCCAAGGAACAAGGGGTCTCAGCCCCACATCAAGCACCCTAGCCTGGGAGTCCTGCACTGGGAAGACAAACTTCCAGAACGTTTGGCTTTGAAGGTCAGCTGGGCTTACTTTCAGGAGAGCTAAAGGGCTGTGGGAAACGTAGACTTCACTCTTAAAGGATGTACCCAAAATCTCACACATTTAGAGACCCAGGGCAGAAACACTAATTTGAAAGGAGTCTGGATCAGACCCACCTGCTGACCTTGGAGAGCCTCCTGGAGAGGAAGGAGGCAACTGGAGCTCACTGGGGGACATAGGTGCTGGGGCAGCCATTTGGGGGGTCTGTTCTACCAAGAGGACACTGGTGCTGACAAGCACATTTTGGAGTCCTCCCTCTAGTGTCCTAGTGCTGGGACCTGGGCCCGCCCACCAGCCAGTCAGCACCAGTCCTAGGATACCTCAGGCCAAGCAGGTAGTGGAAGGGGGCACAGCCCCATACATCAGCAGGCTGCTGCCTAAGGACCCCCTGAGCCCCCAGGTGCTAGGGGACTCAGCCCTGTCCACCAGAGGGCCCAGGACCCAGCCCTGCCCACCAGCGGGTTGATACCAAATCCAGGAATCACTAGGCCCCCACCCTGCCCACCAGTGGGCCAAAACCAGCTCCAGGATCCCCAGGACCATACAACCAGAGACCCCAGGACACAGCCTCACTCACCAGCAGGTCAACAACTGTGGGACCTGTAGGACTCTGCAGCCATCAGGCCAGCACTAGCCCTAGGACCCCCCTGAGCCCCAACCCCGTCCACCAGCAAGCCAACAGCAGTTCTGAGAAACTTGGGCATCTCTAGATCTGCCTCAGGATCCAGCCCCACTCACCAGTGGGCCAACACCAGAGTTGGGACACCATAGGCCCCACCGCCAGCCATGTCAGGAGCCAGCACCACCCACCAGCAGGCAAGCAGGCAAGAGTAGGTCTGAGATCCCTGGCCTTGCAAACAGCCACCCCAGGGCCCAGCTCCACCCACCAGTGGGCCAGGACTAGCCCCAGAACCCCTGGGGCTCCACAGCTAGCCACCTCATAACCCAGCCCCAACCATAAGTGGCTGGCAACCTCTACAAAAGGCAGGACCTGGCAACCAACCAGACTGGGGGCCAGCCATGCCTATAAGACCACCCACAGTAGTCATCCCACTACAACAGAAGGGCCCACACAGCCAGTATAGGAGGCATCCCTATAGCCTATAGCTCTGGTGATCAGAGGGGAGGGCACTGCTGGGACATGTAGGACGTCTCCTACAAAAAGCCACTTCTCCAAGATTGGGAGAAGTAACCATATATTTCTACCAAATATATAGAAATAATAAAGCAAATTAGTTGGGCTCCCCTGGTGGCACAGCGGTTGAGAGTCTGCCTGCCGATGCAGGGGACACGAGTTCGTGCCCCGGTCCTGGAAGATCCCACATTCCGTGGAGCGGCTGGGCCCGTGAGCCATGGCTGCTGAGCCTGCGCGTCCGGAGCCTATGCTCCCCAACGGCAGAGGCCACAACAGTGAGAGGCCTGCGTACTGGGAAAAAAAAAAAAAAAGCAAATTAGTCAAGATAAGACAACAAAGAAATATGTTCCAAATGAGGAAACAAAGATAAAAAAGAAGAACAAAATGAAATGGAGATAAGCAACCTACCCAATAAAGAGTTCTAAGTAATGATCATAAAGATGTTCAAAGAAATCGGAAGAAGAATGGAGTAACACAATGAGAATTTTAACAAAGATTTAGAAAATATACAAAAGAACCAAACAGAGCTGAAGAATACAATAACTGAAATGAAAAAAATACACTAGAAGGAATCAACAGTAGATTAGATGATACAGAGGAACAGATCAGCAAACTGGAAGAGAGAGTAGTGGAAATCACCAAAGCTGAACATAAAAAGAAAAAAGAATTTTTTAAAGGAGGACAGTTTAAGAGACCTCTGGAACAACATCAACCATATTAACATTTGCATTATAGGGGTCCCGGAAGGAGGAGAAGAGAGAGAGAAAAGGTCAGAGAACTTATTTGAAGAAACAATAGCTGAAAACTTCTCTAACCTGGGAGAGGAAATAGACATTCAAGTCCAGGAAGCAAAGAGAGTCAGAAACAAGATGATCCCAAAGATATCTACAGCAAGACACATGGTAATTAAAATGGCAAAAATTAAAGATAAAGAGAGACTCTTAAAAGCAGAAAGAGAATAGCAACAAGTTACATACAAGAGAACTCCCATATGGCTATTAGCTAACTTTTCAGCAGAAACTTTGCTAGCCAGAAGGGAGTGGCATGATATATTTTAAACGATGAAAGGAAAAAACCCTGCAACCAAGAATACTGTATCCAGCAAGGCTATAATTCAGATTTAAAGGAGAGATAGGGTTTCATAGACAAGCAAAAGTTAAAAGAGTTCAGCATCACTAAACCAGCTTTACATTCATGATAAAAACTCTCATCAGGTGGGTTTAAAGGGGACACATCACAACATAATAAATGCCATTTATGACAAATCCACAGCTAACATTGTACTCACTGGTGAAAAGCTGAAAACCTTTCCTCTAAAATCAGGAAAAAGACAAGGATGTCCACTGTTACCACCGCTAATTAACATAGTATTGGAAGTCCTAGCCACAGCCACCAGACAAGGAAAATCAATAAAAGGCATCCAAATTGGAAGGGAAGATGTAAAACTGTCACTATTTGCAAATGACATAATTTGATATATAGAAAACCATGAACTCTACACCAAAAGATTATTAGAGCTATTAAATGAATTCAGTAAATTTGCAGGATACAAGATTAATATACAGAAATCTGTTGCTTTTCTATATACTAATAAAGAACTATCAGAAGGAGAATTCAAGAAAACAATCCCATTTACAATTGCAAAAAAGAGAATAAAATACCTAGGAATAAACTTAACCAAGGAGGTGAAAGATCTATACTCTGAAACTATAAAACATTGATGAAGGAAATTGAAGATGATTTTAAAAAATGGAATGATATCCCATGTTCGTGGATTGGAAAAATTATACTGTTAAAAAGTCCATACCTACCCAAAGCAATCTACAGATTTAGTGCAAGCTGTATCAAAATTGCCATGACAGTTCTCAGAACTAGAGCAAACAATTCTAAAATTTATACGCAACCACAAAATATCCCCAAATGCCAAAGCTGTCTTGAGAAGAAAGAATGAAGATAGAGGCATCATGCTCCCTGACTTCAGACTACACTACAAAGCTGCAGTAATCAAAACAACATGATACTGGCACAAAACAGACATATAGATCAGTGGAACAGAACAGAGAGCCCAAATATAAAACCATGCACCTATGTTCAATTAATCTATGACCAAGGAGGCAAGGATATACAATGGAGAAAAGACAGTTTCTTTAATAACTGGTGCTGGGAAAACTGGATAGCTACATGTAAAAGAATGAAATTAGAACATTTTCTCACACCATATACAAATGTAAACTCAAAATGGATTAAAGCCCTAAATGTAAGTCCTGAAACCATAAAACTCCTAGGATAAAACACAGGCAAAACACTCTTTGACATAAGTCGTAGCAATATTTTTTTGCTCTGTCTGCTAAGCAAAAGAAACAAAATAAAAAATAAACCAATGGGGGACTTCCCTGGTGGTCCAGTGGTTAAGACTACCCACTTCCACTGCAGGGGCTGCAGGTTTGATCCCTGGTCAGGGAACTAGGCGCACTGCGTGGCATGGCCAAAAAAAAAAAAAAAAAAAAAAACCCAATGGGACCTAATTAAACTTAGAAGTTTTTGCACAGCAAAGGAAACCATCAACAAAATGAAAACACAACCTACTGAATGGGAGAAAATATTTGCAAATGATATGACTGATAAGGGGTTAACATCTAAAATATATTAACAGCTTATACAGCTCAATAGCCAAAAAGCAAACAACCTCATTAAAGAATGGGCAGAAGACTGCTCACTTTGGCAGCACATATACTAAAGCTGTAACAATACAGAGAAGATTAGCATGGCCCCTGCGCAAGGGTGACATGCAAATTCATGAAGTGTTCCATATTCTAGAGTAAAAAAAAATGCACAGAAGACCTAAATAGATATTTTTTCAAAGAAGATATACAGATGGCCAAAAGGAACATGAAAAGATGCTCAACATCACTAATCATCAGAGAAATGCAAATCAAAACCACAATGAGAGATTTTCTCCCACCTCTCAGAATGGCTCTCATCAAAAAAATCTACAAATAACAAATACTGGCCAGGATGTGAAGAAAAGGGAGCCCTAGCCCAGTGTTGGTGGGAATGTTAATTCACACAGCCACTATGGAAAACCGTATGGAGGTTCCTTTAAAAACTAAAAATAGAGCTACCATATGATCCAGCAATCCCACTCCTGGGCATATATCCAGAAAAGAAATTCTAATTCAAAGATATACATGCTCCCCAATGTTCATAGCAGCTCTGTTTACAACAGCCAATTATATATATATATATATATATATATATATATATATATATATATATATAAAATTTTTTTTAACAAAGAAACCTTCTCTACCTTACTTCTAACTACAAGAAAGGAGTGTGGCATGTGATCCACAAAACCAGTATAGAGACTATACTTATCTGGAAAAGAAATGATAAAATGATGGTTTCAACACAGGCATATGCATTTTTGAGTGTTTTATTTATATCAAATTGGATAAAATGTGTGTATTTCTCAGACAGAAAAGACACGTCGAGGTAGGAATGTACCTTTCAACTATTCATGGGTACACAAGTACACTGGGGAGATTGTAAAAGTTCAGATGGTGATTCAGTAGGTCTGGTGGGCCTGAGTTCTATTTTTTTAACAAGCTCATTATTAACTAGTGATGCCACAGTCTCTAATTCATTAACGACAACTGAGAATAGCAGAGACATAATTAGAAAGGTAAAAATTCATATATAATTTTGAACTTAAAGTGTTTTATGGATTTTATACCTTTAATAGGATAGTAAGCACAGCAGCAACAATCATTTGTGAATATTTACTATAGACCGTGTATCTTTCTTTTTTGTGTAGGATTCCAGGAAAAAGGCCTGTGCTGCGGTCAGAGTGGGCGGGGCCCCCAGGCCGGGCCGCCCCTCCAGGACCCCCGACGGGGCCCTGCGCTCCTGGCGGCTCCCTCCCCCGGCGCCCCCCTCCCTCCCGGAAGGCCTCGGGGCAGAGCGGTCCCATCCCCTGCGCCCAGAACGGAGCCCGCGTTTCCGCAGAGCCGGAACTCTCGGCTCGGGGTCTCTTCTCTCCGCCGTCACGGAACTGCCCCGGAGCCCGAGGGGAGGGCGGCCTCACTGAGGCTGTCGGCTCTGGAGGGGACACGGCGGCCAAAGCCGCGACAGTCATGGGGACGGCGGGCAGGGTAAGTGGGCGCCGACCCTCCGCCTGGTCTGGTGCCCGGGCGGCAGCGCAAGACCAGCTTTTGAGGGGCAGGGGTTCGCTGCCACCCGCCACTGCTGTGTAGAAAGAGCGGCCCCCAGCGTCTGGTCCCGGGGAACTTCGGTCCCTCCTCTCGTCCCTGCCCTCGGCCTGGCTCGCGCGGCCTGGGGGGCGTGGGGAGGGGGTCTGCCTGAGCGTCCTGAGGGGAAACGGGGCAAGGGAGGCACAGGGTCCGGCTGCAGCGTCAGCGCCCCTCCTCCTGACTGCGGGGAAAGCGGCTGAAAACTCCGGAGGCTCGCAGGCCCCTTATTCAGCCGAGTCCCTCTGCGCTCCTTCCTCCCTGAGCTAAAGTACCGGGGGGAGGGGACAGAGCAGGGGACCGGCACAGGTAATGGGGACCATCAGCAGGTGATTGTTAACTAAGGAAAACCAGCTCTCCCAACGTGAGGAATGTAGCGCTTTTCTTTGTATGCGAAGATGCCAGAGTCTGGGCTCACTGAATTCCTGCCTTTGATATGCACCTCAGCGCCCTGGGCCCTGCATTCTGTATTTGCATATCCTGAGTTCCTAAGGGCCCGCAGCTCACACTGGAGGGCTGCAAGTGCTGATGACTGTGACATCCTTTGTTTACTGAGATGGCAAGAAATATTCCATTTCTCACAGGCTTGAGGGGCAGACAGTGAAAAAGAGTCGGAGAATCTCACTCAGCATGTACTTTGGTTTACATATAGATAATATTTATACGTAACTGTGCTAATAGAGGTTCTCAAGTGCAATCAACTTGTACTACTGCCCTCTATGTATTAATTTCATCAATATCATAAGATAAATGCCTATAGAATTGACTTAATCCATTTAAATAGGATAATGATTTTTAAAGGAAACATAATAGAAATATAACAACAAAACCTTTACCACTGAAGGCTGGGTCTGGAACAACCTAAATAAATGTTCCATTGTTAAAATATTGAAAGATGTATTCAATAGAAATATCAACACAAATGACAACTAATACGGGCAGCAGAATGTTGAAATGTTCTATCTTTATCATTAAAGTGGCAGAAAATCATTTATTAGTAGGCACTGGGGGCAGAAGATGCCTGATTTTCTATCTTTGTCATATTTGTACAGTTGTTTCAACAAGTAACTTAAAGACAAAATGGAAAAACAAGGAGGTTTGTGCCTGAGATCATGTTGATGTGAAACCAGGGATGGCCACCTTGTGCCAGGTGAGTTAAGTTTACTTGGCAGGTAGACCGCAGAGCTCCTGAGAAGCAAGGGTTGGAATTTTTCTGCTGGGTGCCCCTTAGGTTCTGTGACTTGACTGATTGTGAATCATGTTTCGGGAAAGGCCTGATCACAGGAAAAGGGTGGGAATAGAGTGATTTGGGGAGCAGCTAACAGCATTCATCACGGCTCACGGCCTGAATGAATTTTAAAGAAACAGGAAAACAAATGCTTCTTATGGAATCAGAGAATGTGAGGGCTGGACAATCCCAGAAAATGAGGAACACTCATTCCATTTTCCAAATGAGAAAACAGAGGCCCAGCAAGGTGAAATCCCTCACCCAAGTTGCACCTGTCTCTCCTCCCCACTGCATGATTCATGAAAGCAGGAATCTTCCTGTCGTGATCACTGCTGAACCCCAAAAAGGGCCAGGCATCTAGCAGCTGCTCCAAAAATTTTGGTTGACTGTAGGAACAATGCTATTCCTTTCTTTCTCACTCTTATTCAGGATTGTGCCAAGAACTCCCCAGGTTGCAATGTAATTCGATAAATGTAAATATTAATTGAGTTTTGTTGTGATGAGGACTTAGGCTTTGAAGGTAACAGACTTGGTTCAGATCTTGGTTCTGCCACTCAATAGCTGTTTGGCTTTGGGAAAATTACTAAACCTCTCTGAGCTTATTTCCTCCTTTGTAAAGTGGGGATAAATGTATCTGAGCCAGCAGAGCACCTGCATGAGAGATGTGCACTAAATACTGGTCTTTCTCACTCTCCCATGCCATCTCTCTGTTCTTCCCAGAGAAGTTGTACAGAAGTACATAGTACTATTTTTTTTTAATTAATTAATTAATTATTGGCTGCGTTGGGTCTTCGTTGCTATGCGCGGGCTTTCTCTAGTTGCGGCGAGCAGGGGCTACTCTTTGTTGTGGTGCACGGGCTTCTCATTGCAGTGGCTTCTCTTGCTGCGCTTGTTGTGGAGCACCGGCTCTAGGCACGCAGGCTTCAGTAGTTGTGGCCTGCAGGCTCAGTAGTTGTAGCGCATGGGCATAGCTGCTCCGCAGCATGTGGGATATTCCCTGACCAGGGCTCGAACCCATGTCCCCTGCGTTGGCAGGCATATTAACCACTGCGCCACCAGGGAAGTCTGATATAATACTTTATAAAGAGGGGTTTTAATTTATTTCAGATAGTGTACATTTTTCTTGTAGAAAAGATTATTCCACTATAGAAACATTAACACGCAATACCACTACAAATGCAGTATTCTATGCGTTAGATATTATCAGTAAAGTTTATATGTAATTGGGCAAATGCCAAAGCACTAGGTACTGGGGAGTAAGAAGACTCAAATCTGGGGTGCCCCCCACCCCAATTTCAAGAGCAGGGTGTGTTTTTCAAATCCATATTTCATCTGGTCTTTGTTTCTCATCCATCCTCTGTGTCTGCCTTTCTCAAGAAGGCTCGGATCCTCCGCTTTCACACCCTCCCAGCTGGCTGTGCCCCAGCTCCCTCCCTGGAACCTCTGCATGCCTGGGTGTGCCTGCTCTCCCTGTGCATCACCAGCTTTGCCAGGGAGCTGCTGTATCGTGCACTGCTTGCTGTACCCCAGAGTGCCTAGACCCTTCTGGTACATGAAGTACACTCTCATCACCATGAGTGCACGCCCATCCCCTTACCTTATATCCTGCCTCTAAGCCAGGCTTGGGGGTGAGTACAGTGTGCATTCAGCTATGTAAGGTGCCGGGATCAAAGTGAAGTTCCCAACTTTTGAAGTTGCAGGCTTGAGGGGCACACAGTGATTTAGAGTTGGGTCACCTGTCTTAAAGCGGGGGCTGGTTGATTAAAAGCCGGGAAGCTGACTTAAACCTTGCGTCCCTCAGCTGCAGGACGAGACCAACTGTGGCGGAGTACAGGTTCGCTCCAAGCCAGCACAGCTGTTCAGGAAGAGCTTCCAGTAGCGCCTTAGTGCAGGGGGACTTGGTCTGTTGTTTTGCCGCTGCCCTCAGAGGGGGGCCACCTGCTCTTCTGAAGGAGAATCAGGGAGGGGGAAGTGCAGAGTCCCGGCTGGAGTTGCGGCACCCCTTGTCTGATGGCAGGGAAGGGGGGGCGGGGCTGTGTGGTGTCCTGGGGCTGGACTCACCAGGTCGACTCAGCCTCTCAGGCTCCTAACCTCCCCTCACACATCCCACAGGAGTTTCCAATAATATGTAATTGTGCCTTAGGCTCTCGGTCTTCAAACTCATACCCAGGCTCCCAGGTCCCTTGATTCAGCCAATTCCTCTGTTCTCTTTCTTCTATTAGATACGGTCCCAGAGGGAGGGGCTGGGGGATGGGACTGGAGGGACCCCGGAAGCACTGGCCTCAGCTGACTAAAGAGATATGGGGCCTGCACTCTCACATATGTGGGAGGACCCTGAAGGTGGAATCGAGGGGGCCAGTTAGAGGCAGTCCTTGCTGCCTCAGGTGAGTATGGATCACCGTCGGGTGGGGAGCACGCTGACCCCTGAGAAGTACTGTTAGGAGGATGTGTTCCTCCCTCAGCTTCAAGGATGTGGGTGGACTTCAGGACTCCAGTTCCCTTCCAGGTCTTCAGGTCCAACTGCACCCCAGCGGCCTTGCAGACCTGGCTTCCTGTCCCAGAATTTGCCAGGCTTGAGGAAGAATCCAGACTGCAGAGATGGTGCCTGAGTGCTCCAGCTTAAGAAGTGCTGTCCCTGGGGACCCAAAAGTGGATGGAGGAAGGGTGAAGGGAGTAGGGGGGTGGGGTAGGGAGGGGTAGCTGCCCTGGGAGACGTTGAGAGAGAAATATCACCCCCCACATCCCCTGCCCCTGCAACTGACCCATTGATGCCCTAGGATCTCAGGGCCTTTTAGTCAGAGATGCCTCTGCTTCTTTACTCCTGTGTTCAAAACTATGCAAAACCAACTCTTCATCCTCTTGCTGCCTTGCCAGGACTTTTAAAGCACTGTTCTCTTGAAGCACTCGTTCCCTAAACTGCAGTTTGGAGCTGTCCCAGCTATTTAAAAGTGTTCTCCTTAAACTGAGACTAAATCCTACTCTTTTGGAAAAACGACCTTCACTTCAGAGGAGATCGTCTTTTCTGCCCATTCCTTCCTTCTCCTGCCCTCTTAAGAAGCCCTATGCTCAAATAGCTTGGTGATTTATTTTTTGCTTGATGTTAAAAAGAAACCTTCCCCATGCACCCCGAAAATCTTTCCTGGAACATAGGTGTTTCAAAACCATGACCGTGTTTTGTAGTTAGTATACACTGTGTAGACTGCCTAGCAATCCCTCCAAGAGCCAGAGGTGAGTGACACCTTTACTTATTTGATCAGATGCCCTTCAAGTTTAGGAAGGTTCCATTCTTATGCCCCAGCAGATAAGACAGAGCCCTGGATGGCTGTGGCTGTGATTAGATAACTTCTGATGATTTTATTTCCCTTACTGAGCTGCTGCTTCTAGGTTAAATTCATTTTATTACCTGTCCTTTTTTTTTTTGCGGTACGCGGGCCTCTCACTGTTGTGGTCTCTCCCATTGCGGAGCACAGGCTCCAGACGCGCAGGCTCAGTGGCCATGGCTCATGGGCCTAGCCGCTCCGCGGCATGTGGGATCCTTCCGGACCGGGGCACGA
This sequence comes from Mesoplodon densirostris, assembly GCF_025265405.1. Taxonomy (NCBI): domain Eukaryota; kingdom Metazoa; phylum Chordata; class Mammalia; order Artiodactyla; family Ziphiidae; genus Mesoplodon; species Mesoplodon densirostris. Next base: position 124,826,765 of record NC_082662.1, on the reverse strand, counting down.
ACCCGTTTCCCCTGCATTGCAGGTGGACTCTCAACCACTGCGCCACCAGGGAAGCCCTACCTGTCCATTTTTAAAGAAAGACTGACAAAGTCACTGTTATAGGTCGGGAGTCCGAGCTCAGCGTTGGTCAAAGGTACTCACAGGGAGGAAGGTGAATAAAAATAGGTGGGTAAAATAGGAGGGTTGGCAAGTACAGTCAGGACAACCGTGTTCACCCTGCATACTAATAAAGGCCAGAATCTCCTCATTTATCTCTGCTGGGAAGTTCTGATGGTTTCACAGGATCAATCTCAAATCATATTCAAACAAGGGGGCTTCTCAGAGGGCTCTGAAGCACCAGCAGAGCCCACCTGCATTCCCACTTTGGCACTCCAGGATCAGAGTTGGGTTTGGAGATGGGGTTGCTGTAACCCCAAGGAGGTGAGCAGAGAGGAGGAGTTGATTACCGGTCTCCTCTGACTCTCTGGCCCAAATTGCCTGGCTTCACAGGGGGGACAGAGTTTTGCTTTCAGCATCTGATGGGGGCACTTCTAGGCTGGTGGGGTTGACCAGTGGCCCGACAGCCTGACAGGCTGACTGTGGTGTGACTGCCCTTTGTTTCTCCAGAATCTGTACATCAGGGGGTGCATGGTTGCGGGAGCCCATTCACCGCCCCCCCCAAGGGGGATGGCACCTTCTCTCTCTGTACACTATGATCACCAGGTACTTGAAATGAATGCAAGTTTTTTGACTTCAAGGAAGAGCTCACATAACCCCTTCTGCCTCATAATGTGTGGGATTTACTATAATGGAAGGACATTATAAAGAACAGGTAGAAAACTCACCTGTTGGTCTCCATGTAGGAGTTTATTTTGCATGAATCTCTCCTACATGAGTAGATAGCAGAGGTTTATTTTTGTTCCCGTGTGTGTAGTTGTGGCAGAGGATGTAGGTATGGTGATTTGAAGCCCTCAAATAAATATTCTCAGAATTCTCAAGACTTCTCTTGATTGGAACCGAAAGAGACCTAGAAAAGGAGGAAAAGAAAAGGAGGAGGGAGAACGAATACTGTTTCTCAGTAAATTCACCTTCCTGGTTGATTGTTCTGTCTTCTCATTTCTTTTAACTTCTATGTATGTCTGTGGAATAATGTAGAAAGGCTGATTTTTATGCTTTAAAAGATTTTACATCACAAAGAAACTAGAATTGGCTAACAGAACTTATTCAAATCAATGTTACATAGAGACTTTGATATTAAATTTGTATACTAAAATGGGTTAATCCAAATTTTCTTTCTTTTTGAGTGAATATTTGTAACATTTTTGTAGATAATCATTTATCCTAGATATACAAAATTGTGAGGATGGGTACCATTTTTCACCACTTAAATGATTTCTTTTAAATGAATAGATCGTACACTTTAAATGCCAATGTGGTGTCTTACATGTTGTTTTTTAATTCCTTGATTTCCAAAACTTGTGTTTATTTATTTGATTTCTATCTAATAATCTGTGTCTCCCCTTTATTGTTTCTTACGTTATATTTTATTGATCTATAGTTAATTTACACTATTATATTAGTTTCAGAGGTACAACATAGTGATTCATAAATGTTTAGGTTCTTCTCCATTTATACTTATTATAAAAGAGTGGCTCTATTCCCCATGCTATACAGTACGTCACTGTAGATTATTGATTTTATACATAGTGGATTATTCCTCAGAATCTCATACCACTATTTTGCTCCTCCACCCTGTCTCTCCCTGCTGGTAACCACTAGTCTGTTCTTTAATCTGTGAGTCTGTTTCATTGTTGTTGTTGTTGTATTCAATTTTTTAGATGCCATGTGTAAGTGATAACCTACCAGCCTTGTTTTCTCTGCAGCTTATTTTACTAAGCATAATACCCTCCAAGTCCATCCATGTTCTTGCAAATGTCAAAATTTCATTTTTTGCTGAAGTCATCATAAAAAATCTTTTTTATGCCCTAACCTATTGATGAACACTTAGTTTGACTCTACATCTTGGCTATGGCAAATAACACTGTTATGAACATTGGTGTGCAGTTATTTTTTTTTGAAATAGTGTTTTTGTTTTCTTCTGATATACCCAAGAGGGAAATTGCTGGATATTATGGCAGTTCTATTTTTAGTTTTTTGTGGAACCTCCATTCTGCTTTCCACAGTAGCTGCACTACTTCACATTCACATCAAGAGTGTACAAGAGTTTCCCTTTCTCCACATCCTCACTAACCTTTGTTATTTGTGACCTTTTTGATGACAGCCATTCTGATAAGACTGAGGTGATATATCTCATAGTTTCGATTTGCATTTTATTGCCGATTAGCTATGTTCAGCATCTTTGTGAGTTCTGGCTATCTGTATTTTTTCCTTGGAAAAATGTCTATTTAGGTCTTCTCATTTAAAAAAAATATTTTGGGTGTTGTTCTGATATTGAGTTGTATGTGCTGTTTCTGTAGTTTAGATATGAACCCTTGCTTGGTCAACTTTTTGGTGTTAACCTCTTATCATGTGCAAATATTGTCTCTCCTTCAGCAGGTTGTCTTTTCATTTTGTCTTTGGTTTCCTTTGCTGTGCAAAATCTTTTAAGTTTAATGAAGTCCCATTTGTTTATTTTTGCTTTTGTTACATTTGCCTTAGTAGACTGAACCCAAAACTGTTGCTATCATTTATGTTGAAGAATGTTCTGTATTTTCCTCTTGGGGTTTTATGGTCCTACATTTAGGTCTTTATTCAGTTTTGCATTTATTTTATCTATGGTGTGCTAAAATACTCTAATTTTATTCTTTTCTATGTAGCTGACCAGGTTTCCCAGTACCACTTATTGAAGAGACAGTTTTTTCTCCATATTGCCTGCTTTGTCATAAATCAATTAAATATAAGTGTGTGGGCTTATTTCTGGGATCTCTATTCTATTCCAGTGATCTTTGTGTCTGTTTTTGCTCCAGTCTGATTCTCTTTGATTACTGTCGCTTTGCAGTATAATCTGAAGTCAAGGTGTGTGATGCCTTCAGCTCTGTTCTTTCTCAAGACTGTTTGGCTATTTGGAGTCTTTGTGTTTCTATACAAATTTTAAAATTACTTTTTCAAGTTCTTTGAAAATGCTTTGGTATTCTGATAGGGATTGCATTAAATCTGTAGATTGTCTTTGGTAGTATAGTTATTTTAACAGTATTAATTCTTCCAGTCCATGCACCTGCTATATTTTCCCATCTTTTTCTGTTGCCTTCAACTTCTTTCACCAATGGCTGATAGATTTCTGAGTACATGTCTTTTACCTGATTAGGTGTGTTTGTTCCTAGGTATCTTATTCTTTTTGGTGTGATTGCATATGGTATTGTTTTCTTAATTTTTTTTCTTCCTGACAGCTTTGAGTTTTGTTTTTTTCTTCTTTTTCTAATTCCTTCAGGTGTAATGTTAGGTTCTTTATTTGATATTTTTCTTGTTTCCTAAAAATAAGCTTGTATCACTATAACTTGCCCCTGTGAACTGCGTTGGCTGTGTCCCATAGATTTTGGATCATTGTGTGTTCATTTTCATTTGTCTTGGATATTTTTAGAATCCCTCTTTAATTTCTTCATTGTTCCTTTCTTCCCCTTTTATTCCCTTCATCTGTGATATGAGGACTATCTTTAATATTATGTTTTGATTTCTTTCAGTTTTGTGTATGTGTATGTGTGTGTGTGTGTGTGATTATTTAAGTTGCTGAGCTCTTAATTTCACATGGACACTAACAACCCTGCATTGTCACTCTGCTCCCCCACAGTTACTGAATTTGACCTTATATTTTACATCTACCTGTTTTGTGTGTCCCTTAACTTCTTATTGTGAATATAGATGATTTTATTACTGTTTTCTTTCATCCTTCCTATTAGCTGTGTACATGGTTGATTTACTGCCTTTGTTGAATATTTGCCTTATCCAGTGAGGTTTTTCCTTTAGTAAGTTTCCTTTCCTAATTTTTATGTTTCAGTCGTGGCCTTTTCTTTTTCACTGAGAAAAGCCCCTATAAGATTTCTCATAAAGCTGGTTTGGCGATGCTGATATCTTTTAGTTTTCCTTCTCTGTAAAACTTTAGATCTCACCATCATATCTGAAGGAGAGACTTGCTGTGTAGAGTATTTTTGGTTATAGGCTTTTCCCTTTCATGACTTTAAATATACCATGCCACTCCCTTCTGGCATGCAGAGATTATCCTGAAAAGTCAGCTGATAACTTTATGCAAGTTCCCATGTTTGTAACTTGTTGCTTTTCCTTTGCTCCTTTTAATAGTGTCTTTTTATCTTTATTTTTTTGCCATTTTAATTACAATGAGTCTTGGTGTGATCCTCTTTGGGTTGATCCTGTTTTGGCCTTACTGTGTTTACTGGACTTGGATGTCTGTTTTCTTTCCCAGGTTAGGGAAGTTTTCAGCTCTTATGTCTTCAGGTATGTTCTACACTGCTTTCTCTTTCCTTTTTGCTTCTGGGACCAGTATAATGCAAATATTAATACACTTGATGTTGTTTCACAAGTCTGCTCAACTTTCCTCATTTCATTTTAATCTGTTGTTTTACCGTTCATCTTCAGTGATTGCCAGTACTCCGTCCTTCAGTTTTCTGATTCATTCCTCTGTAACATTTAGTCTAAAGTAGTTTCCTTTTAGTGTATTTTTCATTTCAGTTATTGTATTCCTTATCTCTGTTTTGTTGTTCTCTAATGGTCTCTTTTTAAAAAAATTCTAACTTCTTGCTCTGGTCGTCCATTCTTCTGCTGAGTTCTTTGATCATCTTTACAGTCATTACCTTGATCTCTTTGTTGAGGAGATTGGCTGTCTCCACTTCACTTAGATCTCCTCCTGAGTTCTTATCTTGTTCCTTCATTTGGATCATGTTTCTGTGTCACCTCATTTTTCTTAACTTGCTGTTTTTATTGCTAGGTATGTAGTAGGTTTGTTACATTTCCTGACCTTGGAGAAGTGGCCTTTTGTAGGAGAGGTCCTATGTGTCCCAGCAGCCCACTGTCCCCTGGTCACTAGAACTATATGTTCTAGGTGTACTCCCTATGTGGGCTGCTTGGGCTCTTCTGTTGTGGTGGGCTGACTACTTTGGGTGGTCTGGTAGGCTTGGCTGCCCCCAGAGTGCTTGTTTGCCAGACTCTGCCTTGTATGGAGGCTGTCTGTGCTGCTTGGTGAGGCTAAATCATAAGGCAGCTGGCTGCACAACTCTGAGGGACACGAAATCTAGTGCTGGTTCACTTATGGGTATAATTGCAGTCCAGGTGATATCAGGGCTAGTGCCCAGTCACACTGGTCCTGAGGCGATGCTGGCTACTGGGAGGAAGACACAGGTCCTGAGTTCTGGCTGCAGGGCCCAGGAGTTGCAGAGTTGGTGTTGGATCACTGTTCCTGACACAGCTCTCTGCAGGGTCTGGCATATCCCTAATCTTGTGTTGGCATTCTCATGGGCAGGGTCAGGACCCAGCTGAGTCCATGGCTGCTTCTGGCCTGCAAGTGAGTGTTCTGGTCACACAGGCTGCTGGGCTGTGGTATTCCTGGAGCTGATGTGTGCCTGTTGGTGTATGAGGCTGATCCCACTGCTAGAGCAGGTTTGCTTTTGGGTAGGTCCAAGCTCCATCCAGTCCCTGTGCAGTAATCACCTGCCGTTGGTGAGGCTGATTCCAAGGCCAGAGCAGGCTCACTTGTCAGAGGGGCCAGGGACTCTGGGGCTGGTGCCTGTCCACTGAGGTGTGGAGGCTGGTCCTGGGGCTTTTGGTGGCTGGGCCCATGTCCAGGGACAGCTGTCCATTGAAAGGGTCTGAAGGCAGCCTGTTTGCTGGTGGATGGGGCTATGCCCCTTCTCAGTTAGTTGCTTGGCCTGCAGCATCCTAGTACTTGTGTCTATAGTCTGGTGGAAATGGGTAGGGCTAGATCCTGAGGCTAAAAAGATAGAGGGAGGATTCTGAAATTATGCTTGCTGGTACCAGTGGCCACGAAGTAGAAGGAGCTCCCCCAAATGGCTGCTGCCAGTGTCTATGTCCCTGAGGCTATGCTGTAGTTGCCTCTTGCCTCTCTGGGAGACTCTCCAAGATCAGGAGGTAGATGTGACCCAGGATCTGTTCAAATGACTGCTTCTGTTCTGATACTCAGATCATGTGGGATTTTGTGAGCATATTTTAAGGGTGGAATCTCTATTTCCCACAACCCTCTGGCTCTCTGGAAAATAAGCACTACTGGTCTTCAAAACCCAACTTTCTAGGAACTCTTCTTTCCAGCACAGGGTCCCTGGGCTTGGGAGCCTGATGTTGGGTTCATACCCCTTGCTACCTGGGTGCACCTCAGAAATTGTAATTATTCTCCCGTTTGTGGGCCACCCACCTGGTGGTATGGGTCTTGACTCTGTTGAGATTTTGCCCCTCCTTCCTGTCTTGCCGAGGTGCCTTCCTTATATCTTTAGCTCTAAAACATCTTTTATGGTAGGTCCCAGCCTTTTTCATCAATTGCTGTTCTGTAAACAGTTGTGACTTTGGTGTGCCCATGAGAGGCATCAAGCTCTGGGTCTTTGAATGCTACCATCTTGGACAATCTCTCCACTTCATTCTTAAATCATATTATTTAATTTTTCTTAGTATCTTATTTGACTAGCGACCGTTTGAAATTTATTATCACTCATGTTTACTTCGCCTGTTTTAAAAAATTGAATAGTGCATTCATTCATTTTGAAATGAAGGTAGTGACCTGTGAATTTCCATATCTCAAAAATCAATGATAGGAAAAAGCCTTTTCTACCTGTGTTACCCTCAAACTCTGCACCTCACCCCAGCCTAGGTATTAACCTCTTGCACCCATGCTCACCTTCTGTTTTTGGACCATTAACCATCACTGCATTTGTATGTGTGTTGACAAAGTGAACTCCAGTCTTTCCAGTTTTTGTGTTTTGTTTTTGGTTTAGGGAACAGTCCTACTATGAATGTACATTTACTGGTCTGCTGAAGTTCATATATAAACCTGTCAAGCACATTACCAGAATTGGAATTGCTTGTATATACACTATGATAAATTTTAGAGACAATGGTAGAACAGAAGTAAATTGTATTTCAAATCCCACAATATTCTCACACCATGAAAACCCTTCCCTTTTTAATATATTTGTGTGTAGTTTATCTTTATGCCCATACTATATTTCCCAGAGATGCATAAGTGTTATGTTTCTTGCTAGCACATTTACCATATTGTTCAAAGTCAGGCGTTTAGTGGTTTTAGCATGATCATATTTCCATGAACTCACAAATACAAGATATTCTCTCACACTATCTTTTACTCCCTGCTGTTTTATATTGCCCTCCTAATTCTCAGTCCTTGTCTTCCTTTATGCTCTTCATCAACCTGGATAGGTTATACTATTTTCTCCCTTATTCAAGACCAATAGAATAGAATAGAACACCCAGAAATAAACCCTGATATATGGCCAAATGATTTTTGACAAGTTGCCAAGACTTTTCAAAGTAGAAAGGACAGTATTTTCAACAAATGGTGCTGAGAAGTCTTGTTGTCAACATGCAAAAGAAGGAAGATGGACCCTTCCCTAACATGCTAGGCAAAAATTAATGAAAACGTATCAAGAAACTAAATATAAGACCTAATAAAATAAAAAGTCTTAGCAGAAGACACAGGACAAGAGCTTCATGACATTGGATTTGGCAGTGTTCCTCAATATGAAATGAAGGAACAACAAAGGTACAGCTAACAATAAAATAAACAATATGCACTACATAATTTAAAAAATATGTATCAAAGAAATGTAAACAGAATAAAATGGCAACCCACAAGATGGGAGAAAATATTTGAAAGCCATCTATCTGAAAAGATATTTCTATTCAGAATATACAGAGAACTCCTACAACTCAACAAAAAGCAAATACCGTGATTCAAAAATGGATAAAAGACTTGAATAGATGGTTCTTCAAAACGATGTACAAATGACTAAGCACTTGAATAGATGCTCCATATCACTAAATGCATGTTTATATATTTGTGTGCATGCATACACACACAAGCACACAGACACATACACAAGCAGAAAACAAGTATTGGTGAGGATGTGAGGGAGTTGGAAGCATTGTGCTCTGTCAGTGGGAATGTAGAATGATACAGCTGCTTTGCAAAAGAGTATGGCAATTTTTCAGATATTGAAAAATAGAATTACTACATGATCCAGGAATTTTACTATGAGGTATACCCAAAGGAATTGAAATCAGGGTCTTAAAGTTATATTTGTACTCCACTGTTTAGCGCAGTAATAATCACAGTAGCTAAAATATGAAAGCAACCTAAGTGTCCATCCACTAGTTCCTGGATAAGCAAAGTGTGGTATACCCACATAATACAATATTATTCAGTGTTAAGAAGGAAAAGATCTAGGAATATGCTACAACATGGATGAATCCTGAGGAAATTTAGCTACCAAAAATGCCATTTTTGTGACTTTTAGTGAGTCATAATGCAAATACTTATTTCAATTATATGGGGTACTTAGTGTAGTCAAAACCATAGAAATCGGGAGGGTACTGATGCTTTTCAGGTGGTTATGGAACAAAAAGGAAAGTTATGTTTAAAGGATATAGAGTTACAGTTTTAAAACGTAGAAAAGAATTAGAAAGATAAATGGCTATGTTGATCGCCCAATAATATGAATGTATTTAATATCACTGAACGGTGCACTTTATAATAATTAACATGTTATATTTTATGTTATTTGATTTTACCAACATACAAAATTGGGAAAGAATGTAATATCAGGAAAGGGAGTGGACCTGGGATAGAGCAGAGAGTAATCAGAGGGTGAGACAATGCATATGTTGAAGAGGAAGAGGCGAGAGTCTTCATTGGCCAGAAGATACTTTATAAAAATGGAAAAAATTTACTCTGAGTGTGTATTAAATAGATATCCGTGGGTGTACTGCTATCTCCCTTGGGTTATCTCAAAGAGTCTTTAATGAAGTCCATAAGGCTTGTTGAGGCTTTTTTAAAAACTGGATTCCCTAGGAGATAATTAGAGGGTGGTACTTAAGTGTATGTCTAGGTTGACAGATTTTGCAGGGAAGATGAACCTGAGAACAGTGGAGGTCCTGAGAGTGTAAGTACGTGGAAATTGGAAAAAAAATAATAAAGGGAATTAGGGAAACTTTGGACTTTGAAGGTCATGTATTACTGAGTCAGACCTGAGGTTCCTAAGGAGTTATATACACAGTTGTTATTTGGATTACTTGTTGATAAAGATAAGTGGAAAAACTAGAGTCGTTTCCAAGTGTAGGTAAGATATAATGAGAGGATGGAGGTGGAAAGTAGGGAGGCCCAGAGAAAAGTGGGAAGGTCCTATTGGGTCAAGATGGTGGTAATATCCAGCAGAACGGATGGTAGGGCAGACTATGGATTCATCTTTTTTATTTCGGCTCCCCACCTCATCCTTAATAATTCTTTGGGAATATTTCATTGCTCTGTGATGCAGGTACAGAATTCGAGTGAAGAGACTACACCCTCAGTGTCCAGCTGTCTGAGTCCTCAGTGTGCTTCAAATGATGGGGAACTATTGCTTCTTTATGAGAAGAGTTAGTACCTCGTAGCTAAGCTTAAGCTGGAGCTTATGCAATATTGATTCCATTTTATATATTCTGTTGGCATGGAGGTTCCTCCTCCTCTTTTCTTGACCATTATGAAATGAATCTATATTTCTCAATATTTGGGTATATCAGATAAATACATTAAGTAAAGGAATCTTATGTATTGCTCCCTGCATAGTTTGCTCTTTCTTGTTTCTCTTTTACCTTTACTAAATTAGCACAGGGAGAGACCCTGAAATGTTCTGATCAGGAGAGATTAGAACATCATATTTCTAGAGAGGTTGGTGGGACAGAGCAGGGGTCCCAGTGAGAATCAAAGCTTCTGTTTCTACTGGGAAGTGTACCTGTATAGAGTAGAGGGCTCCAGGAAATATCCTAGAATATTGCAATGTCCCTGCAGGAGATCATTAAGAGGCAGGATCTGGTACCAGATCTGTGTACTATGACATGTTTGTCAGTCATCTGATGTGAGATTCTCAGAGCCAATCCCATATGGTAGGGCTGAGTGCAGAGTGATGAAGAACCTGTGGAAGCCTTTGATTGAATGTTAAAGATGAAGCTCTGATTTTGGGGAGACTTTTCTTACCTGACTGAATGTCACCCTTCTGTGGGGATGAGATTCTGTGCTTTTCCTCTCTTGACGACCACTGACTGAAAATCATTAGAGGATCATGTCTAGACAGCATTGTTTATTTAATTTCTTAAAGAAGAAAACATAGAAAACATTTTTATCCACTTTCAAATTGAGGATCAAGGGGAATGACATCAGTGAAAATGTCAGAGTAGGGAGCTCTGGCTTGTGTCCATTGCCAGAAAAACTGACATACGTGGTAAAACCTGTCAGAATGATCTTAGCAACACATGTAAGTTTTCTTTTCTTTTCGCCCTGTAGATTTATCTTTCACTGAAACTTAACTTACTACAGGATGTGGAGAATAAACAGGGAAGTAGAGACTATTTCCTGATGAGAGAATCACTAAGTCACATTAACTCTTCTGAGCTATGTCTTACTCACCATGACTGTAATTAAAACAAACAAACAAGACACTTTTTTTTGTAAGTCAGTTCTGGCATTTCCTCGTTAAAGACAAGGTAACAGATACAGACTTAGATCTACCAGAATTGAGCAAATTTTAGATTGTTCCTGTGCTGAATATATGAGCATGACCTGCTAGGAATCTTCATTATACTTATTGCCACAACTGACAAATTCCCTTTTTCCACTCCTGATATGTTGCATGTAAGGAATGCATAGGTCACTAACCCCAGCAGGTCACAGGTAAACTCTGTCACATGGATTACTGCATGTTTTCCTGCTGGAAGACCACACATTCTCGAGTATCATGCCTGCAGAGTATCTGGGCTCTTCTTTTTTCTGGATAAAGGTTAGATAATCACCTAATTTTATGAGAAATATATAAATTGTATTTGCATATTTTTCAGGTTTTTATTTATCCATTCTCTTTCAAGTCCTAAGTGCAAATATTAAAGTGATTTCCAAGAGGGTGGTAAATAAGACAGCTATGTTTATGCTCCAAAATTAGCAATAAAGCATAATACAATTGTAAATGCATTAATGTGTGATTAATATGTACATACTTACGTAAATGCAATTTTAGTAATGCTTTATGGAGAGCTTCAGAATCTAGGTATTAAAAAAAAAGAAGAAGGAGTTCTTGAAACTCTCAGGGAATTATATAGATGTCTTTGTGTCTATAAATATCAATCTGGAATAATGCATTTTCTCAGAAATAAACTTGGCATAAAATTGTAGGAAAAACCTTCATGAAATGAAAGAGCATGTGAGATGGCCATACAAGAAAAAGAATATTCTCAGAGAATAATGAACAGTGTGGAGTTCAGTAGAAGGGTAATACAGATTCAGAGAGTAAAACTTTGGAGAACCTAATTATGAGTTCCTCATATTTCATCTTTGGAGAGATGGTAGTCATTTGAAATATGATGTTATAAGATGACATTAACATACTTAAATACTTTCCTTTAGAAATGACCACTTAGAACCAGAATAAATGAAAGAGAACAGAAAATTATGTTTTTGTTGACTTTTAAAGACCTCAGGTGAGTGCTGATAATTTAAAAATACATGATGTCTTTCAACTGCAAAGTAAAGGAGCTGTTACAGTGGAGGATTCCTGGACTGAATGTCAATATTATGACACAGTATGAGTGTGTTTCGTGTTTGGTAATTGCAATCATTGTTGCTTTTGTGCGGTCATCCATTTATAATGCTTGGTGTCAGTTTATCTCTTGTAAAAATAAAATACAGTGTGTGTGTGTGAAAAAAATACATGATGTCTTGACTAAAGTTGTATGGAATTTGAGATCTGGAAAAAAACATTTCTTTTCTGTAATGCTAGGATGCTAAGTTGACATTTTTGCAAGAAAGAGATTTCAGGATGCAAATCTCATGTCTCTAAGGTAAGAAGTCAGTTCATGGCAGAACATTCTATTAAACTTGTGTGAGTGGAGAAATATTTCTTTGGAAGGAAGAGGTCAGAAATCCATTTTTAATAAAGTTAGTGGTTTATAATATACCGAATGAGCAAAATGGCTATTTCTGAACTTTAGAAAAAAATAATATAGTTTTTCTGCCTTTATATTATGAAGCTGATGTAAAATATCAAAAATTCTTTATTTTGAAAAACAATGTAATCGATTTGACATAATTCATATATATTGAACCTGTGGTACACACACACAATAAAACTTACATTCAAAAAAATTTTTGCACTAAAGAAATATTTTCAAGTGTAGTTGATTTACAATGCTGTGGGTTTTTTAAATACATGTTTATTGGAGTATAATTGCTTTATAACACTGTATTAGTTTCTGCTTTACAACAGAGTGAATCAGCTATATGTATACATATATTCCCCGTATCCGCCCCCCCTCTTGAGCCTCCCTCCCACACTCCCTATCCCACCCCTCTGGGGGACATAAAGCACCGAGCTGATCTCCCTGTGCTATGCCGCAGCTTACCACTAGCTATTTTACATTTGGTAGTGTATATATGTCAGTGCTACTCTCTCACTATGTCCCTTCCTTCCCCCCTGTGTCCTTAAGTCCGTTCCCTACATCTGTGTCTTTATTCCTGCCCTGTCACTAGGTTCATCAGTACCATTTTTCTAGATTCCATATATATGTGTTAGCGTACGGTATTACTTTTTCTCTTTCTGACTTACTTCACTCTGTATGACAGACTCTAGGTCCAACCACCTCACTACAAATAACTCAATTTTGTTCCTTTTTATGGCTGAGTAATACTCCATTGTATATATGTGCCACATCTTCTTTATATATTCATCTGTCGATGGACATTTAGGTTGCTTCTATGTCCTGGCTATTGTAAATAGTGCTACAGTGAACACTGTGGTACATGACTCTTTTTGAATTATGGTTTTCTCTGGGTATATGCCCAGTAGTGGGATTGCTGGGTCATATGGTAGTTCTATTTTTAGTTTTTAAGGAACATCCATACTGTTCTCCATAGTGGCTGTATCAGTTTACATTCCTCCCAACAGTGCAGGAGGGTTCCGTTTTCTCCCCACCCTCTCCAGCCTTTATGCATTGTTGTATTCATTTCTGCTGTGCAGCAAAGTGATTCAGTTATACATATATATATATATATATATATATATATACATATATATATATATAATTTTCCATTATGGTTTATCGCAGGATATTGAATATAGTTTCCTCTGCTATACGGTAGGGCTTTGCGGTTTGTCCATCCTATGTAGAATAGTGTGTTTCTGCTATTCCAAAACTCCCAATCTTTCTTTCACTCTCTCCTTGGCAACCACAACTCTGTTTTCTGTATCTGTGTGTTTGTTTCTGTTTCGCTGACATGTTCGTTTGTGTTCTGTTTTTGATTCCACATATAAGTGATATTATATGCTATTTGTCTTTCTCTTTCTGACTTACTTCACTTAGTATCATTATATCTAGGTCTATCCATGTTGCTGCAAGTGGCATTATTTCATTTTTTTTAATGTCTGGGTAATATATATTGTATACATCTACCACACCTTCTTTATACATTCATTTTTCAATGAACATTTAGGTTGTTTCCATGTCTTTGCTATTATAAAGAGTGCTGCTATGAATATAGGGTTTCATGTATCTTTTGAATTATAGTTTTGTCTAGATATATGTCCACAAGTGGGATTGCTAGATCGTATGGCAACTCTCTTTATATTTTTTTTGAGGAACCTCCGTACTGTTTTCCATATTGGCTGCACTAACTTACATGGCCACCAACAGCGTAGAAGGGTTCCCTTTTCTCCATAGCCCCTCCAGCATTTGTTAATTGTAGATTTTTTTAATGATGGCCATTCTGATCAGTGTGAAGTGGTACCTCATTGTAATTTGGATTTGCATTTCTCTAATAGTTAGTGATGATGAGCATCTTTTCATGTGCCTATTGGCTATCTGTATGTCTTCTTCAGAGAAATGTTTATTTAGGTCTTCTACCCATTTTTCCATTGAGTTATTTGTTATATTGTTATTGAGTTATATGAGCTGTTTGTATAGTTTGTAAATTAAGCCCTTGTCAGTCTCATCATTTGCTAATATTTTCTCCCAGCCCATAGGTTGTACTTTCATTTTGATTATGGTTTCCTTTGCTGTGCAAAAGCTTATAAGTTTGATTAGTTCCTGTTTCTTTTTTGCTTTTACAGTAGGTCCCCTACATATGAACAAGTTCTGTTCCAAGAGTGCATTTGTAAGACCCATTTGTTTGTAAGTCCAACAAAGTTAGCCTAGGTACCCAGCTTACACAGTTGGCTATATGGTATTGTACCGTAATAGGTTTATAATACTTTTCACACAAACAATACATAAAAAACAAACACAAGAACAAAGAAAACATTTTTAGTCTTACAGTACAGTAACTTGAAAAGTACAGTAATACAGTACAACAGCTGGGATACTCGGGCTGCCATTGAGGGAACAGGCGAGAAGAGTTACTGATTGGAGGAGGGAGAGGAGGTGGGAGATGGTAGAGGTGAAGGATTATCAGCAGTAGGAGACAGAGGGCAAACTCCAATTTCACTCATACCTGACATGGATGGCACATGTTCTGGTTTCTTGCTGGATTTAATTCTATCTACCCTCTTGAAAAACGATCCATTGATGTCTGGGTCGTAGCTCGTTTTTTCTTATCATAGATGATGACATGGTAGCACTGGATTGCATTCTGAATGGCTGCTGTCATCTTTAGGTACCATGGTAGGTTCAAGCCCTGTGCCTCAAAGACTAACTGTGCCTCCTCCAATAAAGAAGATTCCCTTGTCAACTTATGTGTCGTGAATCTCTTCAGTTCTTCAGTTACTTCTTCTTCCTCCTGTCCCTCTTCATCCTTTCTCTGCGCCTCCAATTCCATCAGTAAGCTCCTCATGTTGCACAGCAAGGAGTTTAATGAAATCGTCCTCTTGCAGACCTAGCTCCAGCTTCTCGCTGAGGGTCACTACGTTGCTGAAGTCCTCTTCAGACTTCTGATCTACCTTCTCCAATCCAAAAAAATCAAGAACAAACTGTGGGCAAAGGTTCTTTCAAACCCCATTCATGGTGACCACCATACACTCACACCATGCAAAGTCAATGTTTTTTATGGCCTTGTAGATGTTATAGTCCTACCAAAATTGTCCCTAGGTTCTTCCTGATTTGTCACTTACCTTTACTGCCTGACAAAAAGTGTGACATAAATAATATTTCTTGATAGTCGCTATAACTCCCTGGTCCATAGGATGGATGAGCAATGTAGTATTCAGTGACAGATACACTACTTTGACGTTGGGAAAAGTCATCCATGAATGGGGGGTGGCCCAGAGCATTGTTGAACAGCAAAAGAATGTTTTCCTGGGATGTCCTTCTCCAAGAAATATTTCTCTACATCTGGGATAAAGTGGAGGCAAAACCAGCCCTGGAACGTGGCTGTGTAATCCAGGCTTTGGGGTTACGCTTCCACACAACAGGAAGAGAGTCATTGGCTATGCTTTTAAGGGTTCTTGGGTTCTCTGAATGATAAACTAAGAGAGACTTCAGCTTCACATCACTGGAAGCATTGCCACCAAACGACAGTTAGCCTATCCTTTGCTGCCTTACATCTCGGCATCAACTTTTCCTCCTTACTGAGGTAACTTCAGTCTGGCATCCTCTTCCAGTACAGTTGTGTCTCATCCACATTAAACACCTGGTTGGGTAAATGCACACCATTATCAATAATTTCTCAAAGTGTTTCAGGAAGTTCCTGGACAGCTACCCTATCTGCACCTGCTGCCTCTCCACTTACTTTTACCTTGTTGAGATTGGCTCTACCCTTGAACTGATGAAACCAGCCATGGCTGGCATTAAAAAATGTGCCCTCTGATTCTTTCCCGTGTTTCTTCTTCAAGTCTTCATAAAGGTTTTTAGCTTTCTCTTGAATCAGCATCTAGCTGAGCAGGACTTAGCGCTGATGTTGATCCTGCATCCGCACACTGAGAAGTTTCTCCATCTCCTCCATCACTTTTCCATGCTTCTTCGATATTTTGTCAACATCGTTGGCACAGCAGACTTCACATGTTCCATGATCTTGTCCTTGTTCTTTAGATTCGTGCCAATGATTGAATGACTCTTGTTATAAGAATAAGTGATGTCTAACATCTTTTTGCCTCGCTCCACTGTCTCAATTATTTTCACTTTTGTTTCCATCATTATCGCTTGGCTCTTCTTAACAGTACCAGCTACATCACCGCTGCTTTTACCCTTGCTTCCAGACATCTTGGGCTTGAAATAAAGGTACTGTACTACTGTACTCTATACAGTACTG
This sequence comes from Mesoplodon densirostris, assembly GCF_025265405.1. Lineage (NCBI taxonomy): Eukaryota > Metazoa > Chordata > Mammalia > Artiodactyla > Ziphiidae > Mesoplodon > Mesoplodon densirostris. The sequence continues at coordinate 124,810,336 of NC_082662.1, read as the reverse complement.
TAAAGTACACAAAAGCACAACCACTTATAGAGGATGCACGCACGTGACAATGTATGCCAGACACATGAACTAACTTACATGATTGGACACACGAATGGACGTTTGCGTCTTTGAAAGTTTGAAACTTGAAGGGCCGTATGTAGGTGACTTACTGTATTTGTACTGCCTAGGGAGAACTACCTAGGAAAACTTTGGTATGATTTATGTCAGAGAATGTTTTGCTTATGTTCTCTTCTAGGAGTTTTAAGGTGTCCTACCTTATATTTAAGCATATAAGCCGTTTTGAGTTTATTTTTGTGTATGGTGTGAGGGTATGTTCTGACTTCACTGATTTGCATACGGCTGTCCAACTTTCAAAACACCACTTGCTGAAGAGACTGTCTTTTCCCCATTGAATATTCTTGCCTCCTTTGTCAAAGGTTAATTGACCATAGGTGTGTGGGTTTATTTCTGGGCTCTCTATTCCATTCCATTGATCCATGTATCTCTTTCTGTGCCAATACCATGAGGTTTTGATTACTGTAACTTTGTAGTATTGTCTGAAGTTTAGGAGGGTTATGCCTCCTGCTTTGTTCTTTTTCCTCAGGATTGTGTTGACAGTTCTGACTTTTTATGGTTCCAGATACATTTTAGGATTATTTGTTCAAGTTCTGGGGAAAATGTCATGGGTAATTTGATAGGGATCACATTAAATCTGTAAATTGCTTTGGGTAGTATGGACATTTTCACACTATTAATTTTTCCCGTCCAAGGGCGTGGGATGTCTTTCCATTTCTTTGAATCATCTTCAGTTTCCTTTACTAATGTTTTGTAGTTCTCAGCATATAAGTCTTTCACCTCCTAGTGAGGTTTATTCCTAAGTATTTTATTTTTTTGATGCCATTTTAAAAAGGATTGCTTGTTTACATTCCCTTTCTGATATTTCATTGTTAGTGTAAAGAAATGTCAGCTCAGTGCTTTGTGACCACCTAGAGGGGTGGGATAGGGAGGGTGTGAGGGAGGGAGACACAAGAGTGAAGAGATATGGGAACATATGTATATGTATAACTGATTCACTTTGTTATAAAGCAGAAACTAACACACCATTGTAAAGCAATTATACTCCAATAAAGATGTACAAATAAATAAATAAATAAATAAATAAATAAAATAAAATTAGAAAAAAAAGAAAGAAAGAAAGAAATGCAGCCAGGGACTTCCCTGGTGGCTCCGTGGTTGAGAATCCACCTGCCAATACAGGGGACACGGTTTTGAGCCCTGGTGCAGGAAGATCTCACATGCTGTGGCGCAGCTCAACCTGTGCTACACAACTACTTAGCCTGCACTCTAGAGCCCATGAGCCACAACAACTGAGCCCGTGTGCCACAACTACTTAAGCCCACGTGCCTAGAGCCTGTGCTCCGCAACAAGAGAAGCCACTGCAATGAGAAGCCTGTGCACCACAACGAAGACTAGCCCCCACTGGCCACAACAAGAGAAAGCCCGTGCACAGCAAGGAAGACCCAATGCAGCCAACATAAATTTAAAAAAAAAAGAAAAAGGAAAACCAAGAACTGCAACCAATTTATGTATGTTACTATTGTATCCTGCTACTTTGTTGAATTTGTTTATCAGTTCTAGTAGATTTTCTGTGGAATTTTTAGGGTTTCCATTATATATATTATTATATCATCTGCATAAAATGACAACTTTGCCTCTTCCCTTCCAATTTTATTAGATTTTATTTCTTTTTCTTGTCTGATTGTTGTGGCTAGGACTTCCAATACTATGTTGAAGAGAAGTGAGAGTGGGCATCCTTGTCTTGTTCCAGATTTTAGCAGGAAGGCTTTCAGCTTATGAACATTGAGTATTATATTGGCTGTGGGTTTGTCATAAATAGCTTTTATTATGTTGAGTTATGTTTCCTTTATACCCATTTTGGTAAGCGTTTTTATCATGAATGGATGTTGAACTTTTTCAAATGCTTTTTTGGCATCTATTGAGATGATCATTTGTTTTGTGTTTTTCCTTTGTTGATGGAGTGTATCATGTTGATTGATTTTGCATATGTTGAAACAACTTTGTGACACGGGGGTGAATCAAATTTGATCATGGTGTATGATCCTCTTATGTGTTGTTGGATTTGGTTTTCTAATATTCAGTTGAGAAATTTTGCATCTATATTTATCAGAGATATTGGCCTGCAATTTTCTTTTTTGGTAGTGTCTTTCTCTCTGTGTGTGTTTTTTAAAAGTCTTTATTGAATTTGTTACAATATTGCTTCTGTTTTATGTTTTGGTTTCTTATTTGTGAGGCATGTGGGATCTTAGCTCCACCACCGGGGATTGAACCCACACCCCCTGCACTGGGAGGTGAAATCTTAACTGCTGGACCACAAGAAAAGTCCCCATCTGTTTTTTTTTTTTCAGTAAATTTCTTTCTTTATTTATTTTTGGATGCATTGAGTGTTCATTGCTGTGCACGGGCTCTCTCTAGTTGCAGTGCACGCGGGTTACTCTTCATTGTGGTGTGCGGGCTGTTCACTGCGGTGGCTTCTTTCTTGCAGAGCATGGGCTCTAGGTACGTGGGCTTCAGTAGTTGTGGCTATCAGGCTCAGTAGTTGTGGCTCGTGGGCTGTAGAGCACTGGCTCAGTAGTTGTGGCACACAGGCTTAGTTGCTCCACAGCATGTGGGATCTTCCCAGGCCAGGGTTCGAACCTATGTCCCCTGCATTGGCAGATGGTTCTTAACCACTGTGCCACCAGGGAAGTCCCCCCCATCTGGTTTTGATATCAGGGTGATGGTGGCTTCATAGAATGTCATTGGATGTATTCCTTACTCTTCAGTCTTTTTGAAGAGTTTGAGAAGAATCAGTGTAAGTTCTGCTTTGTATATTTGGTAGAATTTGCCTGTAAAACCATCTGATCCTGGATTTTTGTTGGTAGGGAGTTTTTGTAAATTACAGATTCTATTTTGCTTTCAGTGATCAGTCTGTTCAAGTTATCTATTTCTTCTTGATTCAGTTTTTCTTGGCTATATAAAAAAATAACATATGTTTTTAAGTTATGTTAGTACCTAAATACTTACCATGTATTAGACCACAAAAGAGCAAAGAAAAAAATATTAAAATATTTTTTCAAATAGAAAAAGTATTGAAATATTCTTAAGAAATTGGGATAATAATACTAGTTACAATAATGACAAATTGTTCTGAACTTAAAGACTACTTTATCTAAGATGCATATTATATGTTTATCATTTTATTGTTTTTAAATACATGGAATGTTTTCTCCTTTCTAATGTAATTCTTTTATTTTACCTGTATATTGGGAAAAATTTTTAGTTGCACATAATATTAAAAAATTATACTTTAATAGGAGACATTAATCCATTTACATTTGCTGTAGTATTGAAAATACTTAGGTTTAGAGTTACCATGTTATTGAGTGCTCTTTTCTATTTATTTATGTTTAAAAAAGATTTAATTTGGGGGGAGTATTATTTATTTATTTATTTATTTTTACCATCTTTATTGGACTAAAATTGCTTTACAATGTTGTGTTAGTTTCTACTTTATAACAAAGTGAATCAGCTATACATATACATATATCCTGATTTCTCCTCCCTCTTGCATCTCCCTCTCACCCTCACTATCCCACCCCCTAAGTGGTCACAAAGCACTGAGCTGATCTTCCTGTGCTATGCAGCTGTTTCCTATTAGCTATCTATTTTACACTTGGTAGTATATATAAGTCCATGCCACTCTCTCACTTCGTTCCAGCTTACCCTTCCGCCTCCCCATGTCCTCAAGTCCATTCTCTACATCTGTGTCTGTATTCCTGTCCTGCCCATAGGTTCTTCCCAACCATTTTTCTCTCTCTTTTTTTAGAATCCATATATATGTGTTAGCATACAGTATTTGTTTTTGTCTTTCTGACTTACTTCACTCTGTATGACAGACTCTAGGTCCATCCGCCTCACTATAAATAATTCAGTTTCATTTCTTTTTATGGCTGATAATATTCCATTTTATATTGAAGATGTTCAACATCTTCTTTATCCATTCATCAGTTGATGGACAATTAGGTTGCTTCCGTGTCCTGGCTATTGCAAATAGACTTGCAACGAACATTGTGGAACATGACTCTTTTTGAATTATGGTTTTCTCCAGGTATATGCAAGGTAGTGAGATTGCTGTCTCATATGGTAGTTCTATTTTTAGTTTTTTAAGGAACCTCCATACTGTTCTCCATAGTGGCTGTATCAATTTACATTCCCACTAACAGTGCAAGAGGGTTCTCTTTTCTCCACACCTCTGCAGCATTTATTGTTTGTAGATTTTTTGAATGATGGCCATTCTTACCTGTGTGAGGTGATACCTCATTGTAATTTTGATTTGCATTTCTCTAATGATCAGTGATGTTGAGCATTATTTCATGTGATTCCTGCAATGTGTATATCTTCTTTGGAGAAATGTCTACTATGTCTTCTGCCCATTTATGGATTGGGTTGTTTGTTTCTTTGATATTGAGCTGCATGGGCTGCTTGTAAAGTTTGGAGATTAATCTTTTGTCAGTTGCTTCTTTGGCAAATATTTTCTCCCATTCTGGGGGTTGTCTTTTCGTCTTGTTTACGTTTTCCTTTGCTGTGCAAAACCTTTTAAGTCTCATTAGGTCCCGTGTTTTTATTTCCATTTCTCTAGGAGGTGGGTCAAAAAGGATCTTGCTGTGATTCATGTCATAGAGTGTTCTGCCTATGTTTTCCTCTAAGAGTTTTATAGTGTCTGGCTTTACATTTAGATCTTTAATCCATTTTGAATTTATTTTTGTGTATGGTGTTAGGGAGTCTTCTAATTTCATTCTTTTACCTGTAGCTGTCCATTTTTCCCAGCACCAATTATTGAAGAGGCTGTGATTTCTCCAATGTATATTCTTGCCTCCTTTATCAAAAATAAGGTGACCATATGTGCATGGGTTTATCGCTGGGCTTTCCCTCCTGTTCCATTGATCTATATTTCTGTTTTTGTGCCAGTACCATACTGTCTTGATTACTGTAACTTTGTAGTATAGTCTGAAGTCAGGGATCCTGCTTACTCCAGCTTTGTTTTTCTTCTCAAGATTGCTTTGGCTGTTCGGGGTCTTTTGTGTTTCCATACAAATTGGGAAATATTTTGTTGTAGTTTTCTGAAAAAATGCCATTGGTAGTTTGATAGGGATTGCACTGAATCTGTATATTGCTTTGTGTAGTATAGTCATTTCACAATGTTGATTCTTCCAATCCAAGAACATGGTGTATCTCTCTACCTGTTTGTGTCATCTTTGATTTCTTTCATCAGTGTCTTACAGTTTTCTGAATAAAAGTCTTTTGTCTCCTTAGGTAGGTTTATTCCTAGGTATTTTATTCTTTTTGTTGCAGGGGTAAATGGGAGTGTTTCCTTAATTTCTCTTTCAGACTTTTCATTTTTAGTGTATGGGAATGAAAGAGATATCTGTACATTAATTTTGTATCCTGCAGCCTTACAAAATTCGTTGATTAACTCTAGCTGGTTTCTGGTAGCATCTTTAGGATTCTCTATGTATAGTATCATGTCATCTAGTGGCAAACAGTGACAGCTTAACTTCTTCTTTTCTGATTTGGATTCATTTTATTTCTTTTTCTTCTCTGATTGTTGTAGCTAAAATTTCCAAAAGTGTGTTGAATAATAGTGGTGAGAGTGGGCAACCTTGTCTTGTTCCTGATCTTAGTGGAAATGGTTTCACTTTTTCACCACTGAGAACAACGTTGGCTGTGGGTTTGTCATATATGGCCTTTATTATGTTGAGGAAAGTTCCCTCTATGCCTACTTTCTGTAGGGTTATCATAAATGGGTGTTTAATATTGTTGAAAGCATTTTCTGCATCTATTGAGATGATCATATGGTTTTTATCCTTCAGTTTTTTAATATGGTGTATCACATTGATTTGCATGTATTGAAGAATCCTTGCATCCCTGGGATAAACCCAACTTGATTTTCGTGTATGATCCTTTTAATGTGCTGTTGGATTCTGTTTGCTAGTATTTTGCTGAGGATTTTTGCATGTATGTTCATCAGTGATATTGGCCTGTAGTTTTCATTCTTTGTGACATCTTTGTCTGGTTTGGGTATCAGGGAGATGGTGGTCTCACAGAATAAGTTTGGGAGAGTTCCTCCCTCTGCTATATTTTGGAAGAGTTTGAGAAGGATAGGTGTTAACTCTTCTCTAAATATTTGATAGAATTTGCCTTTGAAGCCATCTGGTCCTGGGCTTTTGTTTGTTGGAAGATTTTAATGACAGTTTCAATTTCAGTGCTTGGGATTGGTTTGTTTATAGTTTCTATTTCTTCGTGGTTCAGTCTTGGAAGGTTGTGCTTTTCTAAGAATTTGTCCATTTCTTCCAGGTTGTCCATTTTATTGGCATAGAGTTGCTTGCAGTAACCTCTCATAATCCTTTGTATTTCTGCAGTGTCAGTTGTTACTTCTCCTTTTTCATTTGTAATTCTGTTGATTTGAGTCTCCTCCCTTTTTTTCTTTATGAGTCTGGCTAATGGTTTTATCAATTTTGTTTATCTTCTCAAAGAACCAGCTTTTAGTTTTTTTGATCTTTGCTGTTTTTTTCCTTCATTTCTTTTTCATTTATTTCTGATCTGATCTTTATGATTTCTTTCCTCTGCTGACTTTGTTTTTTTGTTTTTTAAATTTTCTTTCTCTAATTGCTTTAGGTGTAAGGTTAGCTTCTTTATTTGAAATGTTTCTTGTTTCTTGAGGCAGAATTGTATTGCTATATACTTCCCTCTTAGAACTGCTTTTGCTGCATCCCATAGGTTTGGGGTCGTCATGTTTTCATTGTCATTTGTTTTTAGGTATATTTTAATTTCCTCTTTGATTTCTTCAATGATCTCTTGGTTATTAAGTAGTGTATTGTTTAGCATCCATGTGTTTGTATTCTTTTACAGATTTTTTCCTGTAATTGATATCTAGTCTGATAGCATTGTTGTCCGAAAAGATACATGATACGATTTCAATTTTCTTAAATTTACCAAGGCTTGATTTGTGACCCAAGATATGATCTATCCTGGAGAATGTTACACGAGCACTTGAGAAAAAGTGCATTCTGTTGTTTTTGGATGGAATGTCCTATAAATATCAATTAAGTCCATCTTGTTTAATGTATCATTTAAAGCTTGTGTTTCCTTATTTATTTTCATTTTAGATGATCTGTTATTGGTCAAAGAGGGGTGTTAAAGTCCCCTACTACGATTGTGTTACTGTCGATTTCCCCTTTTATGGCTGTTAGCATTTTCCTTATGTATTTTTTTTTTTTTTTTTCGGTATGCGGGCCTCTCACTGTTGTGGCCTCCCCCGTTGCGGAGCACAGGCTCCGGACGCGCAGGCTCCGGACGCGCAGGCTCAGCGGCCATGGCTCACGGGCCCAGCCGCTCCGCGGCATATGGGATCCTCCCAGACCGGGGCACGAACCCGTATCCCCTGCATCGGCAGGCGGACTCTCAACCACTTGCGCCACCAGGGAGGCCCTTCCTTATGTATTGAGGTGCTCCTATGTTGGGTGCATAGATATGTACAATTGTTATATCTTCTTCTTAGGTTGATCCCTTGATCATTATGTAGTGCCCTTCTTTGTCTCCTGTAATAGTCTTTATTTTAAAGTCTCTTTTGTCTGATATGAGAATTGCTACTCTAGCTTTCTTTTGATTTCCATTTGCATGGAATATTTTATTCCATCCCCTCACTTTCAGTCTGTATGCGTCCCTAGGTCTGAAGTGGGTCTCTTGTAGACTGCAAATATACTGGTCGTGTTTTCAGATCCATTCAGCCAGTCTATGTATTGCTTCAGGCCCTATTCTGCTTCCAGGGGGCAGGCTGAGCCTTTGGTTAATTCTTCCTCCTGATGGGTAATTAGAGTGACATCAGCCTGTCCAAACACCTACAGCTAGACTCTCATTGGTTCCCACTCTTCCCGTGCATCCTCTGGACAAATTGCAAACTGTAAGAAACAGGAGGTTAAAGGTGCTGATTCTCCAAGTGGGGAGATTGTTCGTAAAGTGGCTGGAATGGCAAACCCGAGCACCAGGAGATGAAAAATGAGGTGAGTTTTAGAAACCTTTCCCCATCACAGGTGTACCATCCTCTGGGTTTCCCATGCATGTTTTAGCTGTAGGAAGATTCCCTTGAACCTGGAGATTTGGGAACCATGGAATGGGTAGCACGCAGTATTACTTTAAAGGGTCTGCGTTTGCTCACCCAACCTCACCAATTCTGTCGGCCCCAAGAGTGTCCAGCCTTATGTTTCTTCCAGCTGTGGGTCTAGATGTGGTCGATATAAGTTGCATCACAGCCCCTGAACGAATTTTGTAAGAATTTCTCTCTCTTTCACTATCTTTTTTTTTGTTTTTTGTAATTTATGTTTATAATGGGGTTTAGCTGATTTTCAATGCTGTGTTTATGCCGCTTTACACCCACTTGATTCACTTACAGAGATATCAATAAATACTTTTTAAAGATTTTTACTACAGAGAGATATCAATACATGCTTTTTTAGATTCTTACTACGCAGATATATTCTTCTGCGGTGAATAGGGTGTGTTGAGTCCAGTTCACTGAGCAATGAGTAGGTCTTCTCTATTACATATTTGGTTGATGGAACGGTATCTGTGCTAATTTCAAATCTTGTTTTATGCATCACCCCACCTCACCTTTCCCCTTAAACAGCCATAAGTGTGTTTTCTAAATGTGTGTCAGTGTTCTGTTTTGTAATTCAGTTCATGTGTAGCGATTTTTACTTTCTGTCTATAAGTGATGTCTTATGATAACTTTCTTTACCTGTGTGACTTATTTCTCTTAGTATCATCATACCTAAATCACTCATTATGCTATTACTATCCTTTGGACAATGATTTCATGGCTGAGTGATATTCCATTGTACATAAGTACCACAACTTCTTTATCCATTTTTCTCCTTCGTGGGATAGTTAAGGTGTACCCAAGTCGAGGTTCTTGTAAACGGAGCAGCCCTAGACTTTGGGGTGCCTGTGTCCTGTCGATTTTTGGTTTTCCCAAGATATATGCCCATGAGTGGAAGTGCCCTATGCTCTGTAGCTCTGTTTTTTAGATATTTTAGGAAACACCATACACTTCTGCAGAGTGGCCATTGGCAATTTACATCCCGTGCATCAGTGTTACAAGGCTCCCTTTTCTCCATGGCTTGTCCTGCTTTTCTGTTTTTACACTTTTTCAGGATGGCCCTTTTGACCGATGTGAAGTGAGACTTCCTTGTAGTGCTAATTTGCTTTGACAGCTTGTTTGGTTGGCCAAATAGGGCGTAAGCGTTTTTTTCTGAATATATTCAGGAAAAAACGCATACGCCCTTTTTGGCCAACTGCATCATTGTCGAAGTTCTGTTGCTTTTCACGTGCTTTAAAGGCGACTCCAATGTACCTCTTGAAAACTGTTTCCTGCAATTCTGCTTTCAAATCCTATTGCTTTCAAATCCTCTTCGTTGCCTTACCTCAATATATTTTTGGACAATAGTTATCATTTATAACCCCGCAGGTTTGTGAATTGCAGTGCCCCTGAGCTCCATTTTTCAACTCGCCTTTTTGGGAGCAGGCCACAAAACCACAGGATTGCTTCAGCCCCTATTCTGCTTCCGGGGGGCAGGCTGAGCCTTTGGTTAATTCTTCCTGTTTGGAAATTAGAGTGACATGTGCCTGTCCCAACACCTAGAGGTGAATTCTCATTGGTTCCCCCTCTCCCCGTTCATCCTCTGGACAAATTGCAAACTGTACGAAACAGGAGGTTAAAGGTGCTGATTCTCCAAGTGGGGAGATTGTAATTGCCCTTGGCAATTTACATCCCTCCCATCAGCGTAACAAGGCTCCCTTTTCTCCGTGTCCTATACTGCATTTCTGGTTTTTACACTTTTCCAGGATGGCCCTTTTGACAGATGGGAAGTGAGACTTCTTTATAGTGCTGATTTGTATTTCCTGCTTGTTTGGCCAAAAAGGGCGTCTGCGTTTTTTCCTAAATATATTCAGGAAAAACGCATAGGCCCTTTTTGGCTAACTGCACCATTGTCGAAGTTCTGCCACTTTTCATGTGCTTTAAAGGCGACTCCAAACTATCTCTTGAAAACTGTTTCTACAATTCTGCCTTGCTTTCAAATCATTTTCGTTGCCTTACCTCAGTATATCTTTGGAAGATTGTTATCATTTATAACCCTGCAGGTTTGTTAATTGCAGTGCTCCTGAGCTCCATTTTTTAAGTCGCTTTTTTGGGCACTGTCCACAAAACCCCAGGATTGCTTCAGGCCCTATTCTTGTTCCGGGGTGCAGGCTGAGACTTTGGTTAGTTCTTCCTGCTTGGAAATTAGAGTGACATGTGCCTGTCCAAACACCTAGGGCTGGTCTCTCATTGGTTCCCTCTCTTCCCGTTCATCCTCTGACAAATTGCTATCTGTATGAAACAGGAGGTTAAAGCTGCTGATTCTGCAAGTGGGGAACTTGTTAGAAAAGAGGCTGGAGGGGTGAACCCGACTACCAGAAGATGAGGAGATGAGGTGCCTTTTCCAAACTCTTCCTGGTCAAACGGTGTACCATCCTCTGGGTGTCAGGTATGTTTTAACTGTAGGTAGAGTCCCTTTCATGTAAGGAGGACACCGGGGATTTTTCCAAATCAGTGTCTCCCTGAACCCCAAACTGGGAAATTTTTAAGCTACGGGTACATGTATGTTCATTAAGGGCCTTGGGCAGTAGTCAGAGTCTGAGCTTTAGATGATTGAAATCTTCAGGGTCAGAAGCACTCACCATCGGCCTCCCTTAGGTTACATTTTATCTGTCGTTGATACAAGATGTAGATATAGATATGTATTCTTTTTCAGATTATTTCCCCTTATAGTTTATTACAAAATATTGAATGTTGTTCCCTGTGTTATACAGAAGTTCCTTGTTGATGATCTATTTTATACATAGCTGTGTGTATGTGTTAATAACAAACTCTTAATTTATCCCTCCTCCCACGTTTCCCCTTTGGTAATAATACGTTATAAGATTTTATACTTCTCAGAAATTGGGGAGCTGAAGGAGAGGTATCATTTTCAATTGAAAAGCATTCAAAACAAGATTGAAGCTTCAGCCAAGATTATTAGATGTACATCCTTGGAAAGAAATCACGTCATTTCTCTAATATTGACCTGATAAAAAAGACAAACCCCTCTACTGAACTTGCTTATAATAAAGTGATGGAAATATCAAATGGAAGTGTTAGAAACATCTTATTTTACACGAGGCTTATACACTGCTGTATGTTAATTACAGTTTGGCTCACAGTCTGTTCATTGAAGTTACAATGTTCTCAATTTCTGTTACTGATCCTCTCGAGTGGGCCCCAACAAGGGTCCCCCTGCCCAGTGTCATTGGAGCCAAAAGAAAGAGACTGAGTTTGGTTCAGAAACAAAGGAACACTTTATATTTTGATCAGAGAATGGAGAGGCAAGAGCGGGCACTCCTCCGTGGGCTGTGGGTGGGGCTGCTGTGTAGGGATCCCGGCAGCGTCAGCTGGGAGGCGGGGAGGGCGTGGAGGTCTCGAGGGCCGGGTTGGCTGGAGCTCAGGCTCTATGTCTCAGAGTCTGCAGGGGGTCCGCGAGCTGAGGTGTCGGCCCAGCCATTTTGCACTAGGAAATCGGGTCTGAAGTGCCGGGTGTGGGACCTCTGCATGTGGAAACCTAGGAGCAAGTGAAATTAGACAAAGCACAGAGGAAAAAAAGGTTAGACTTTATTTTATTGCCCAGATTCTATTTTTATCTCCCAGGAATTTTTAATGGGCCTTGCCTTTGACAAACCCCTCCTCTGCCTTTTGTCCCGTTCCTAATTCTTGGGGCGCTGAGGGTGCAGACCCCTCTTCTGTAAGTGCTTCGTGCTGAGTTGGGAGTCCTCATACTCCGGGGAGGGGAGGGGCAGAACTTCTCCCCGGCAGCCTCCAGGTGAGGTTGATTGTCCCCAGGCCTCCTCCCTCACTGCTTGTCCGCCTGAGCACCAGCATTAGAAGTATTCTAGATCCTAATGACCTTTAAGGGTCCAGGAAAGAGATGCGCAGAGACGCTGGTGCGGGGGGCGGTTTTATCCCGCCCCACAGTTGTTTGGCCACCTTAGGCTGACGGTTTCTGCCAGCCTAGGTGCTCTGACCAGTAGTCTACGCTTTCTTCAATTAGGCCCCTGAATTAACGTACAGACAGCACCAGGTGTCAGAGCCCTGCCTGCTCAACTCCCAGACAGTCCAGGTCTGGTGGTGATCCATGACCATGACGGCCACTGTGTCAACGGCCTTTCGAAGTAGCCAGGAGTCCAGCCGGTCTCAATGGCCGCTGTCACCGCAGTGTCTGTAGGCTTTTCTATGGTGACAGCGTTATCTATGGTTCCCCCGCCAAGCTTATTAGCTCCCCTCTGGGTGCAGTAAGTCCTGCAAGCAGTAGTCTGCTCTTTTGGGGCACACTCTTGTTGTTTTCTGAGAGAAGATCCAGATCAAGTGATAGTCATATGAGTCGTCATGGGGGCCCGTTGCCCCAGGTTGTCTCTCTGGAGGTTGGAGTTGGAGGGCTTCCTCTCTCGAGGTCTGTGTGCCTACGGAGCGATCCCTGCAACTTCAGGGCGTGGTGGGTGGTTAGGATCACCACGTGGGGTTCTTTTCCCTTAGGAGGGAGCTGGCCTTGTGGGCTGCTGATTTCTAGGTTTTAGAATCTCCCAGTAACCTGGCTGGATTGGGCGGCTGGCCAAGCCCTTTGTGACAGTAGTTCCTCCTACCTGGAGGGCATTCTTGCGTTGTTCCATTCCAAGTGGTCCCAGTTTTTGCACTAATATTAAAAGGGCAATTCACCTTCTACGGGGAATGTAAAGGTCAAAGGGTTTAGCTAAATTAGGGAGGTCCAGGGCAAGGGTCTGAATTGACTGCTCTTTGCATTCTTGAAAGGCGCTTCTGGATTCTATTCAAAAGGATAATCATCTTTTCCTTTCAGTGTTTCATATAGAGGCCCAGCTATTATACTGTAGTTAGGGATCCAGATGCAGCAAACCCCAGCCTCCCCAGGAACCTCTAAGCTGTCTTCTAGTTTTAGAAGGAGTAAGGCTACAAATGGCTTCTTCCCTTTCCTGGGATGGGCTTCTCTGACCTTCTGTGAGGATGAAGCCCAGGCAGGTCACCTTAGTCTGTGATATTTGAGGTTTTTGTTAGACACCTTCAATCCTTTATTGGCTAGGTAGTTAAGAGGCCTCCTTAGTAGGGCTGGCGATCAGAATATCGTCTGCATATTGAAGGAGGGTTCCCTTCTCCAGAGGTAGAACTTTTAGGTCTTTACCTAACGTTTCCCCAAAGGTGTGGGAATTTTTGAACCCTTGGGGCAGGACGCCCCAGCAGTATTTTTTTTTTTTTTTTGTATGTTGAGTCCTGCCACTCACAAGCCAAAATTTCTTGTGACTCTGGGACTAATGGAATACAGAAGAAGGCATCATTGAAGTCTAATATAGAATACCATGTCCTGGTGGATGGTAGAATGACCAGCAGGGTGTAGGAATTAGGAACTACTGGATGTATATCCTCGGTGGATTCATTGACTGTCCTGAAGTCCCTTACCGGGTGCCCAGTGGCCCACGGGGCTCTCGTGGTCAGGCCCCTCCCAGGATACGGAGCTCCCCTGGGCAGATACCCCGCAGCTCACGGGGCTCTCGTGGTCAGGCCCCTCCCAGGATATGGAACTCACCTGGGCAGGGCCCCAGCAGCTCATGGGGCTCTCGTGGTCAGGGCCCTCCCAGGATACGGAGCTACCCTGAGCAGGTACCCAGCAGCCCAGGGGCTCTCGTGGTCAGGCCCATCACAGGATATGGAGCTCACCTGGGCAGGTACCCAGCAGCCCATGCGGCTCTTATGGTCAGGCCCCTCCCTGGATATGGAGCCCCCCTGGGCAATTACCCCGGCAAGGCTGGGCACACAGTAACCGTGCACATAGCCGTCACTGCAGAGCACCCCCAGCCCACCTGTCGGTCAGAGCTGACCCAGAGCACCTGCAAGCAGGACTTTAACTAACAAACAGCACCTCCGACAGGTCTGTGACCCTGGGCTTCACTCTGTCCGGCCTCCCTCCGCCTGGTCTTCCAGAGGCTTCCACAGCAGCCGGGACACCAGGCCTCTGTCTCCACCCACCACCCCTTCTCTCCCTGACTCCTGGGTTCCTCTCATTAGGAGAAGGTCTTCTTGAACTTGTCTCCCACTCATGGGCCAGATAAAATGATTAGAAAACAAGCCAGGGCTGCAGCCCCTTGTCTATCCTGACCCTCAGGACCCTATACCTGTTCTTTGGACCTGGCTGGTGCAGCAAGGCCCATTTTCTGCAACTGTGAGCCCCTGAGGGGCGAGGATTGGCTGACCTGGGCAGCCTGACCCGGCGGGCCAGCCCTCCCCAGGTGTGCCTGTGTTGAGGTCAATATAAACACCCCCTCCAGGCAGCAAGAGCCCCTGCAGCTGTGCCTGATGCCATATTCTCTGCCCCGTCAGCAGTCTAGGGGCTGGGCTGGTGGGAGGGAGTGAGGGCCCACGGCATTGTGGGTCGCCCGGTGTGAGTGGGGCTCTGCTGGACTTTCCGCAGGAGTTGCCAGGCTGCCACCTGATAAAGAAGAGGATGTGTCACCCGTACCTGCCACTGGAATTTCTCCCCGGGCAGAGGTGAGGAAGGAAAAAACAGTGGGGGCCGGGACAGGAGGGGTACCTCAGGCAGAGAAGTGGAAAGCTTCCAGAAGGGCACCCGTGGCCAGGACCATCCTGGCTGGCCTGCAGGCACCAACTTGGCCTGCGTGCTCTCACTGGTGTGGCTCCACGGCCCTTCCTCTAGGTTTTCAAATCTTTGCACACATTCAGGTGTTTTACCTGGGAAGGGTGGGAACAGTTCAGCAGCACCTGGCCTGGGGCTCAGCTCACGTTTACTCACAGACGCCTTGGCACGGTCCCCCAGCTTTGCAATGAGGACGCTCCTTGCTGGGGTGCTGCTGGCTGCATGGGAGACGATTCCCCACCTCTGACCAACTTCAGAATTGTTTACCACTGGAGCAAGTGCCCTGGTAGGGTTTTCCTCTGTATGACTGGTGGGTTCTGTTTTTTTTTTTTTTTCTTTTTTGGTTCAAGGTACGTTTTATTCCTCTTTTTGTATTTATAGATATGAGCATGGAAATAATCCATTCATATAAATATGTGTATGTGAAGGAAATAATATTTTTTCTGTTTTATTTTTTAAAATACTATTTATTTTTTTAAATTTTTATTTATTTTTTATACAGCAGGTTCTTATTGGTTATCTATTTTATACATATAAGTGTGTATATGTCAATCCCAGTGTCCCAATTCATCCCATCACCACCACCACCCCACCACTTTCCTCTCTTGGTGTCCATACATTTTTTTTTTTTTTTTTTTTTTTTCTTTTTGCGGTATGCGGGCCTCTCACTGTTGTGGCCTCTCCCGTTGCGGAGCACAGGCTCCGGATGCGCAGGCCCAGCAGCCATGGCTCACGGGCCCAGCCGCTCCGCGGCATATGGGATCCTCCCAGACCGGGGCACGAACCCGTATCCCCTGCATCGGCAGGCGGACTCTTAACCACTGCGCCACCAGGGAGGCCCGGTGTCCATACATTTGTTCTCTACATTTGTGTCTCTATTTCTGCCTTGCAAACCAGTTCATCTGTACCATTTTTCTAGGTTCCACATGTATGCATTAATACACAATATTTGTTTTTCTCCTTCTGACTTACTTCACTCTGTATGACAGTCTCTAGATGTACCCACGTCTCTACAAATGACCCAATTTCATTCCTTTTCATGGCTGAGTAATATTCCATTTTATATATGTATCACATCTTTATCCATTCATCTGTGTATGGGCATTTAGGTTGCTTTCATGACCTGGCTATTGTAAATAGTGCTGCAATGAACATTGTGGTGAATGTGTCTTTTTGAATTATGGTTTTCTCTGGGTATATGCCCAGTAGTGGGATTGCTGGGTCATATGGTAATTCTATTTTTAGTTTTTTAAGGAACCTCCATAGTGGCTGTATCAATTTACATTCCCACAAATAGTGCAAGAGTGTTCTCTTTTCTCCACACCGTCTCCGGCATTTGTTGTTTGTAGATTTTCTGATGATGCCCATTCTAACTGGTGTGAGGTGATACATCATTGCAGTTTTGGTTTATATTTCTCTAATAATTAGTGATGTTGAGCAGCTTTTCATGTGCTTCTTGGCCATCTGTATGTCTTCTTGGGACAAATGTCGATTTAGGTCATTTGCCCATTTTTGGATTGTGTTGTTTCTTTTTTTACTGTTGAGCTGCATGAGCTGTTTATATATATTGGAGATTAATCCTTTGTCCGTTGATTCATTTGCAAATATTTTCTCCCATTCTGAGGGTTGTCTTTTCGTCTTGTTTGTAGTTTCTTATGCTTTGCAAAAGCTTTTCAGTTTCATTTGGTCCCATTTGTTTATTTTTGTTTTTTATTCCATTACTCTAGGAGGTGGATCAAAAAAGATCTTGCTGTGATTTATGTCAAAGAGTATTCTTCCTATGTTTTCCTCTAAGAGTTTTATAGTGTCCGGTCTTACATTTCGATCTCTAATGCATTTTGAGTTTATTTTTGTGTATGGTGTTAGGGAGTGTTCTAATTTCATTCTTTTACATGTAGCTGTCCATTTTTCCCAGCACCACTTATTGAAGAGACTGTCTTTTCTCCATTGTATATCCTTGCCTCCTTTGTCATAGATTAGTGGACCATAGGTGTGTAGGTTTATTTCTGGGCTTTCTTTATGTTTTTCTTTTACACCTTTATTGGAGTATAATTGCTTTACAATTGTGTGTTAGTTTCTGCTGTATAAAAAAGTGAATCAGCTATACTTATACATATAAAACCATATCCCCTCCCTCTTGCACCTCCCTTTCACCCCCTTATCCCACCCCTTTAGGTGGTCACAAAGCACTGAGCTGATCTCCCTGAGCTATGTGGCTGCTTCCCAGTAGCTATCGATTTTACATTTGGTAGTGTATATATACCCATGCCACCCTCTCACTTTTTCCCAGCTTTCCCTTCCCCCTCCCTGTGTCATCAAGTGCTTTCTCTACGTCTGTGTCCTTAATCCTTTCCTGCCCCTAGTTTCTTCATAAAGTGTTTTTTTTATATTCCATATATATGTGTTAGCATACGGTATTTGTTTTTCCCTTTCTGACTTACTTCACTCTGTAGGACAGACTCTAGATCCATCTACCTCACTACAAATAACTCAATTTCCTTTCTTTTTATGGCTGAGTAACATTCCATTGTATATATGTACCACATCTTCTTTATCCATTCATCTGTCGATGGACACTTAGGGTGCTTCCATGTCCTGGCTAATGTAAATAGAGCTACAGTGAACATTGTGGTACATGACTCTTTTTGAATTATGCTTTTCTCAGGGTAAATGCCGAGTAGTGAGATTGCTGGGTCATATGGTAGCTCTATTTTTAGTTGCTAAGGAACCTCCATACCATTCTCCCTAGTGGCTATATCAATTTACATTCCCACCAACAGTGCAAGAGGGTTCCCTTTTCTCCAATAAATGCCTCTCCAGCATTTATTGTTTGTAGATTTTTTGATGATGGCCATTCTGACTGGTGAGGTGATACCTCACTGTAGTTTTGATTTGCATTTCTCTAATGATTAGTGATGTTTAACATCCTTTCATGTGTTTGTTGGCAACCTTATATCTTCTTTGGAGAAATGTTTGTTTAGGTCTTCTTCGCATTTTTGGATTGGGTTTTCTGTTTTTGTGCTATTGAGCTACGTGAGCTGCTTGTAAGTTTTGGACATTAATCCTTTGTCATTTACTTCATTTGAAAAACTGTTCTACCATTCTGAGGGTTGCCTTTTCATCTTGTTTATGTTTTTCCTTGCTGTGCAAAATATTTTAAGTTTCATTAGGTCCCATTTTTAAATTTTTGTTTTTAGTTCCATTTCTCTAGGAGGTGGGTCAAAAAGGATCTTGTTGTGATTGATGTCATAGAGTGTTCTGCTCATGTTTTCCTGTAAGATTTTATAGTGTCTCGTCTCACATTTAGGTCTCTAATCCATTTTGAGTTTATTTTTGTGTATGGTGTTAAGGAGTGTTCTAATTTCATTCTTTTACATGTAGCTGTCAAGTTTTCCCAGCACCACTTATTGAAGAGACTGTCTTTTCTCCATTGTATATCCTTGCCTCCTTTGTCATAGATTAGTTAACCATAGGTACGTGGGTTTCTCTCTGGGCTTTCTCTCCTGTTCTATTGATCTATGTTTCTGTTTTTGTGCCAGTACCATATTTTCTTGATTACTTTAGCTTTGTAGTATAGTCTGAAGTCAGGAAGTCTGATTCCTCCTGCTCTTTTTTTTCTCCTCAAGACTGCTTTGGCTATCCAGGGTCTTTTGTGTCTCCCTACAAATTTTAAGATTTTTTGTTCTAGTTCTGTAGAAAATGCCACCGGTAATTTGATAGGGATTGCACTGAATCTGTAGATTGCTTTGGGTAGTATAGTCATTTTCCCAATATTGATTCTTCTAATCCAAGAACATTGTATATGTCTCCATCTGTTTATATCATATTTGATTTCTTTCACCAGTGTCTTATAGTTTTCTGAGTACAGGTCTTTTACTTCCTTAGATAGGTTTATTCCTTGGTATTTTATTCTTTTTGTTTCAATGGTAATGGGATTTTTTCCATAATTTCTCTTTCTGATTTTTCATTGTTAGTGTAAAGGAATGAAAGGGATTTCTGTGCATTAATTGCGTATCCTGCAACTTTACCAAATTCATTGATTAGCTCTAATAGTTTTCTGGTGGCATCTTTAGGATTCTCTATCTATGGTATCATGCCATCTGCAAACAGTGACAATTTTACTTCTTCTTTTCCAATTTGTATTCACTTTATTTCTTTTTCTTCTCTGATTGCTGCGACTAGGACTTCCAAAACTATGTTGAATAATAGTGGTGAGAGTGGACATCCTCATCTTGTTCCTGATCTTAGAGGCAATGCTTTCAGTTTTTCACCATTGAGAATGATGTTTGCTGTCAGTTTGCCATATATGGGCTTTATTATGTTGAGGTAGGTTCCCTCTATGCCCACTTTCTGGAGAGTTTTTATCATAAATGGTGTTGAATTTTCTCAAAAACTTTTCCTGCATCTATTGAGGTGATTATATGGATTTTATTCTACAGTTTGTTAATATGGTATATCACATTGATTGATTTGTGTATATTGAAGAATCCTTGCATCCCTGGGATAAACCCTCCTTAATCATGGTGTATGATCCTTTTAATGTGTTGTTCAATTCTGTTTGCTAGTATTTTGTTGAGGATTTTTACATTTATATTCATCAGTGATATTTGTCTATAATTTTCCTTTATTGTAGTAACTTTGTCTGGTTTTCGTATTAGGGTGATGGTGGCATTATAGAATGAGTTTTGGAGTGTTCCTTCCCCTGAACTTTTTTTGAAGAGTTTGAGAAGGTTGGGTGTTAGCTCTTCCCTAAATGTTTGATAGAAGTCACCTGTGATGCCATCTGGTTCTGGGCTTTTGTTGGAAGATTTTTAATCACAGTTTCAATTTCCTTACTTGTGATTGGTCTGTTCATATTTTCTATTTCTTCCTGGTTCAGTCTTGGAAGGTTATACCTTTCTAAGAATTTGTCCATTTCTTCCAGGTTGTCCATTTTATTGGCATAGAGTTGCTTGTAGTAGTCTCTCATGATGCTTTGTATTTCTGCAGTGTCTGTTGTAACGTCTCCTTTTTCATTTCTAATTTTATTGATTTGAGTCCTCTCCCAGTTTTTCTTGAGTCTGGCTAAAGGTTTATCATTTTTTTTATCTTCTCAAAGAACCAGCTTTTAGTTTTATTGATCTTTGCTATTGTTTTCTTTGTTTCTATTTCATTTATTTCTGCTCTGATCTTTATGATTTCTTTCCTTCTACTAACTTTGGGTTTTGCTCTTCTTTGTCTAGTTCCTCTAGGTGTAAGGTTAGATTGTTTGAGATTTTTCTTGTTTCTTGATGTAGGCTTGTATTGCTATAAACTTCCCTCTTAGAACTGCTTTTTCTGCATCCCATAGGTTTTGGATCATCGTGTTTTTGTTGTCATTTGTCTCTAGGTAGTTTTTGATTTCCTCTTTTATTTCTTCAGTGATCTCTTGTATTTAGTAATGTATTGTTTAGCCTCCATGTGCTTGTGTTTTTTACATTTTTTCCCCTGTAACTGATTTCTAATCTCATAGCATTGTGGTCAACACAGCTGCTTGATGTGATTTCAGTTTTCTTAAATTTACTGAGGCTTTGTTTGTGACCCAAGATATGATCTATCCTGGAGAATGTTCCATGTGCAGTTGAGAAGAACGTGTAATCTGCTGTTTTGGGATGGAATGTCCTATAAATATCAATTAAATTTATCTGGTCTATTCTGTCATTTAAAGCTTGTGTTTCCTTATTAATTTTCTGTCTGGATGATCACCATTGGTGTAAGTGAGGTGTTAAAGTCCCCCGCTATTATTTTGTTACTCTCGATTTCCTCTTTTATAGCTGTTAGCAGTTGCCTTATGTATTGAGGTGCTCCTATGTTGGGTACATATATATATATATATATATATTTGTGTGTGTGTGTGTGTGTGTGTGTGTGGTACGCGGGCCTCTCACCGATACGGCCCCTCCCGCTGTGGAGCACAGGCTCTGGATGCACAGGCTTAGCGAGCATGGCTCACGGGCCCAGCCTCTCCGCGGCACGTGGGATCCTCCCGGACTGGGGCACGAACACGCATCCCCTACATTGGCAGGCGGACCCTCAACCACTGCACCACCAGGGAAGCCCCATATATATTTATAATTGTTATATCTTCTTCTTGGATTGATCCCTTGATCATGATGTATTTTTTTTCTTTGTGTCTTGTAACATTCTTTATTTTAAAGTATATTTTATCTGATATGAGTATTGTTACTCCAGCTTTCTTTTGATTTTCATTTGCATGGAATATATTTTTCCACCTCTTGACTTTCACTCTGTATGTGTCCCTAGGTCTGAAATGGGTCTATTGTAGGCAGCATATATATGGGTCTTGTTTTTGCATCCATTCAGCGAACCTGTATCTTTTTTTTTTTTTTTTTTTTTTTTTTTTCCTTTTTGCAGTATGCGGGCCTCTCACTGTTGTGGCCTCCCCCGTCGCGGAGCACAGGCTCCGGACGCGCAGGCTCCGGACGCGCAGGCTCAGCGGCCATGGCTCACCGGCCCAGCCGCTCCGCGGCATATGGGATCCTCCCAGACCGGGGCACGAACCCGTATCCCCTGCATCGGCAGGCGGACTCTCAACCACTTGCGCCACCAGGGAGGCCCGAACCTGTATCTTTTGGTTGGAGCATTTAATCCATTCACATTTAAGGTAATTATCAATATGTATGTTCCTATTACTATTTTCTTAATTGTTATGGGTTTGTCTTGGTGAGCCCTTTTCTTCTTTTGTGTTTCCCACTTAGAGAGGTTCCTTTAGCATTTGTTATAGAGCTGGTTTCATGGTGCTGAATTCTCTTAGCTTTTGCTTGTCTGTAAAGCTTTTGATTTCTCCATCAAATCTGAATGAGATCCTTGCTGGATGGAGTACTCTTGTTTGTAGGTTGTTCCCTTTCTTCACTTTAAATTTATCATGCCACTCCCTTCTGACATCTAGAGTTTCTGCTGAGAAATCAGCTGTTAACCTTATGGGAGTTCCCTTGTATGATATTTGTCATTTTTCCCTTGTTGCTTTCAGTCATTTTTCATTGTCTTTAATTTTTGTCAATTTGATTACTATGTGTTTTGGCATTTTTCTCCTTTGGTTTATCCTGCCTGGCACTCTCTGTGCTTCCTGGGCTTGGGTGGCTATTTCTTTTCCCATGCTAGGGAAGTTTTCGACTCTAATCTCTTCAAATATTTTCTTGGGTCCTTTCACTCTCTCTCTTCTCCTTCTGGGACCCCTATAATGTGAATGTTGTTGCGTTTAACGTTGTCCCAGAGGTCTCTTAAGCTGTCTTCATTTATTTTCGTTCTTTTTCTTTATTCTGTTCCACTGCAGTGATTTCCACCTTTCTGTCTTCCAGGTCACTTATCCATTCTTCTGCCACAGTTATTCTGCCACTGATTCTTTCTAGTGTATTTTTCATTTCAGTTATTGTATTGTTCATCTCTGTTTGTTCTTTACTTCTTCTAGGTGTCTATTCCTTAATTCTTCTAGGTCTTTGTTAAGCATTTCATGCATCTTCTTGATCTTTGCCTCCATTCTTTTTCCAAGGTGTTGAATCATCTTCACTATCATTATTCCAAATTCTTTTTCTGGAAGGTTGTCTATCTCCACCTCATTTCGTCTTTTGTCTGGGGTTTTATCTTGTTCCTTGATCTGGTATAAAGTCCTCTGCCTTTTCATTTTGTCTATCTTTCTGTGAATGTGGTTTTCCTTCCACAGGCTTCAGAATTGTAGTTCTTCTTGCTTCTGCTCTCTGCCCTCCAGTGGATGAGTCTATCTTAGAGGCTTGTGCAAGCTTCCTGATGGGAGGGACTGGTGGTGGGTAGAGCTGGGTGTTGCTCTGGTGTGCAGAGCTCAATAAAACTTTAATCCACTTTGCTGATGAATGGGGCTGGGTTCCCTCCCTGTTGGTTGTTTGGCCTGAGGCAACCTAGCACTGGAGCCTACCTTGCTCTGGGTGGGGCTAAAGGCTACACTGGGAGGGCTCGTGCCAAGGTGTATTTCCCAGAACTTCTACTACCAGTGTCATTTTCCCCACAATGAGACACAGCCACACCCCACCTCTGTAGGAGACCCTCTAAAACTAGCAGGTAAGTCTGGTCAGTCTCCTATGGGGTCACTGCTCCTTCCCCTGGTTCTTGATGTGCACGCTACTTTGTGTGTGCCCTCCAGGAGTGGAGTCTCTGTTGAGACTCTGGGTCTTTGAGTGGAGTTGAGACTCTGATACTCTGAGTGGAGTCACACAGACTCTGGGTCCAGTGAAGCTTCAATGCTTTGCGGTTCTAGAAATCCCTTAGGAGATGGTCCAAAGCAAGTGAAGCTAATGCTGTCAGTAGAGATGGTGAAGCCAAAGATCCTCACCTTGTGTGCATGTAGTTCAGGCACGTTTAAGATGAATGCAGTCATGTTAATGCCTAACATATTCTATCCTGTGCCTCCCCTCAGGGACCCCCTCCTCAGTTTCTGAGGCTCCCGTAAGTCATGTACAGGGGAATGGAGAGTGGGCTCTGTCCAGTCTGAGCTCTGAGTTTCCCTGTGTGTATCTTAGGCTACTTTGTATTTCTGTGGTGCCTGTTGTAACATCATCCCTTTCATTTCTGATTTATTTGGGCCTTCCCTTTTCAAAAAACATACTACTGTTGTCTTTTATTCTTTACAGAAGTTTAATAAGTGTTAGATCTACTACCCTTACTCTATCTGTACTTTTTGCAGTGAGATTTTTACTTTTGTTTGTTTTCTTGTTACTATCAATAATTAGTGAGACTTCTTTTAAGCTACCTTCAACATTGCTTATAAAGCTGCTTTATTAGTGATGACAGAGCCTTAATGGAAGTCGTGTTCTGGTTGTAAATTAGAATGCACTGTGCCAGCAAAAAGCCCCTTAAGTTTATGTCTCATTACTTCTTGTTCTTTTTTTAATTTAATTTTTATTTTTTATCAGAACAAATTTGATTAAAATGTTTTGTTTGTTCTAGGTGTGTAGATGTGGTTCTTTTACACATATACATATGTCTATACTTCTTTGGATCATTTTCCCATGTAGGTTATGACACAATGTTCAGTAGTCTTCTCTCGGTTTTCCGTAGGTCTTTGGTGATGATATATTTCACATGTGTTTCTATATTTGTGTTAACCCCAATATCCTAATGTATCCAATCCTCACACGTTTCCATTTGGTGAACCATAAGTTTGTTTAATGAATTTGTGATTGCCTTTCTTTGTGAAATATCTTCATTGGTATCAATTTTTAGCTAACACCTATAAGTGATATTATAGGATATGTGTCTTTTTCTTTCTGACTTAGTACAATTTGCCAGATTACCTCCAGAATCATTTACAGTGCTGAAAAATGGCAAGGTTTCATTTTTTTCCTTAGCTAATATTCCATCTGTACATGTACCAGTTCTTTTTGTCCACTCACATCTTGATGGACTTTTTGGTTGCCTCCATGTCTTGTCTATTGTAATACTACTGCAGTGCAGATTTGCCTGCCTGTGTCTTTCCAATTCTGTCTTCTTAAGTTATATGCCCAGGATTGGGCCTGATGTATCATATGGTAGCTCAGTGTTTACCTTTTAAAGGCACCACCATTCCGTTCTCATTAGTGGCTCTTTCCAGGTTACGTCCCACTTAAAGTGGAGGGTATGCATTTCTCCACATCTTCAGCACTTATTGTTTGTAGTTTCCTTGCTGATGGTTATTCTGACTGGTGTGAGCTAATACCTCTTTGTGGTTCGATTTGCATGCGCCTAATAATCCATTGAAATTGAGCTTTAAGGCATGTCCTTTCTTTTTAAAACTGTGAATAGAACTTACCTCTTCAAATTCTTTTCTTGAGTATGTGCCACACTTTGAAATTTCTTGGCCATTACTTCCCTCAAGACATTTTGAGGGCAGGTTTCATATTCAGCCCTGCAGTACTTGTGCCTATGAAGTGATCATTAGCACAGGTTTTAAAGATGCTGTTGCAGGTAACGGCAAGAGGGTGACAGCATTTCTAGGTTCCCTACTCTGGTAACTATGGAAGCAGACCTTCCTGCCAGCGGTGTTCCTCAGTTATAAATTAGAGAGGAATGTGTTCGGATAAACACCCAAATGGTTATGTCTCCATACTTATGTTTTTTTAATCTAATTTATATTTTTCATTGTAGTAATACTCCATTGTGTACGTGGACCACTTCTTCTTTGTGCATTCCTCTGTTGATGGACATTTTCATTGCTTCCAGGTATTAGCTATGGTAAATCTTGCTGGAGGGCAGGATTGCCAGCTTGTGTCTTTTTGATTCTCATCTTCTCAGGTGATAAGCCCAGCAGTGTGTATGCTGGGTGGAATGGTAGCTCAATGTTTACCTTTTCAGGGCACCCGAATTCTGTTTTCATTAGTGGTTCTTACCACGTCCAACATGCAACAGAGTGTACGCCTTTCTCCACAACCCCCTCAGCATTCATTATTTCCAGAACTTTTGCTGGTGGCCATTCTGGCTGGTGTGAGATGATAAATTTTTGTAATTTGGATTTGCTGGTCTTTAATAATTACTAATGTTCAGCATTTTTCCAGGCCTTTTCCTTTTTTAAAAAAAAAAGAAAGAAAAAAAATTGTGAGTACGATATACCTCTTGAAATTGTCATCTTTGTTGCCCTCTTTTGAATTTTTTGGTCGATTTTCGACCCCAGGACTTTTTTGAGAGCAGGTGTCATTTACAGGCCTGCAATGATTGTGAATATTTCGTGATGATTAGCACTGCGTTGAAAGCTGCTGTTGACGGAAACGGCCACAAGGTGGCAGCATTTCTCCATTCCCAAATCTCGATATTAGGGTAGCAGAACCTTTCTGGAAGTCGTGTTCCTAGGCTGTAAATTAGAATCGAATGTGCGAGGGAAAAACCCCATAAGTTTATGTCTCATTACTTCTTGTTCGTTATTTTAATTTTTTAAATCGGGGTAATGATTAGAATATTGTTTGTCCTAGTTGGACACAATCTGGTTCATTTAGATATTATATATGTCTGGTCATGTACAGAACATCTTTGCATGTAAATTACTATTATTTTTTAATAAATTTATTTAATTTATTTATTTCTTTTTAGCTGAGTTGGATCTTTGTTGCTGCATGTGGGCTTTCTCTAGTTGCGGTGAGCAGGGGCTACTCTCCGTTGCAGTGCACGTGCTTCTCACTGCAGAGGCTTCTCTTGTTGTGGAGCATGGGTTCTAGGCGTGCAGCCTTCAGTAGTTGTGGCATGTGGGCACAGTAGTTCTGGCTCGTGAGCTCTAGAGTGCAGGCTTAGTAGTTTTTGTGCACGGGCTTAGTTGCTCTGCAGCATGTGAGATCTTCCTGGAACAGGGATCCAACCCGTGTCCCCTGCATTGGCAGGCGGATTCTTAACCACGGTGCCACAAGAGAAGCCTCCGTGTAAATTATTACACAGCGTTCAGTAGACCTCCCTTGGTATATGGTCGGTCTTTTTGATATATGTATTTAATATGTATTTTTATATGTATGGTAACCCTAATCTTATTTTATCCATTCCTCCCACCTTTCCTTTTAGATAACCATAGTTTGTTTTCTAAGTCTGTGAGTGTCTTCTCTGTGGAAATATGTTCATTTGTGTCAGTTGTTAGGTAACACCTAGAAGTGATATCACAGCATATTTGTCGTCTGCTTTCCGACTTACCTCATGTTGTGTGATTATCTCTAGGCTCATCTTTGGTACTGCAAAGAGCAGTGTTTCATTGTGTTCCACGCCCAATAGTCCATTGTGTATATGGACCGCTTCTTCTTTGTGCATTCATCTGTTGATGGACATTTCGGTTTCTTCCAACTCTTGGCTCTGCTAAATATTGATGCAGTGCAGGGTTGCCAGCCTGTGTCTTTTTGATTCCGGTCTTCTCAGGGGATAAGCCCAGCATTGGGCCTCCTAGATCATATGATAATTCAATTTTTACCTTTAAACGCACCTCCATTGTGTTCTCACTATGCCTGTTACCAGTTTACATCCCCCCAGCAAGTACATGGTACGCAGTTCTCTAAAACCCTTTCAGCATTTATGGTTTGTAGACTTTTTACTGATGGCATTTTGAGTGTTGGGTGGTGATACCTTTTTGTAGTTTGGATTTTCATGCATCCAATAATTCCAGATATTGAGCTTTTATCCACTTCCATGTTCGATTTTTTTTAAAGGAAAAGAGAAAACCTTACCTCTTCAAATTGTTTCCTTGAAAAATTTGCCGTGCTTTGAATTCCTGTGGACATTACCTTCACCAGGACATTTTTTGAGAGCAGGTGACATTTATAGCCCTGTAGTAATTGTGAATATCAAGTGACCATTAGCACTGAGTTTAAAGCTGCTGTTTCAGGAAACGGCCCCAAGGTGGCATTTCTATATTCCCACCTCTGGTTACTAGGGCAACAGGGCCTTACTGGAAGTCCTCTTTGTAGGTTGTAAATTAGAGTGGAATGTGCCAGGACAAACCCCCCAAAACTTATGTCTACTTATTTGTTGGTGGTATTCTTAGTTTAATTTTCATTTTTATCAGAGCAAATTTGATTTCAATGTTGTGTTTGTTCCAGGTGTACAGAATGTGTTTCATAGATACATATACCTTTTCATGTTTGGGTCCTGTTCCAGGTAGGTTAATACAGAATTTTGTGTATACCTCTCTTGTTATTCGTTTTGTCTTTGGTGATTTTATATTTTATAAGTAGGAGCATATGTCTGTTAAACCCAATATCCTCCGTTATACATTCCTCACACCTTTCCCTTTGGTTAACAAGTTTTTCTTTCTGTTACTTGAATGTCCTTCTCTGTGGAAATAAGTTCATTAATATCAATTTTTAGATAACACCTATACTTGATATCATAGGATATGTGTCTCTCGCTTTCTGACTTACTTCAAGTTGTGTGATTTTCTCTAGCTTCATGTATGGTTCTGCAAAAGGCATTGTTTCATTCTTTTCTGTGTCTAATATTCCATTGTATATATGGAGCTCTTTTTCGTCCATTCATCTGATGATGGACATTTCTGTTGCTTCCATATCTTTGTTATTGTAAATACTGCTGCAATACACGATTTTCCATCCTGTGTCTGTTTGATTCTGGCCTTCACAGGTGAAAGGCCCAATACTGGGCCTTCCAGATCATATGGTAACTCAATTTTTACCTGTAAACGCACTGCCATTCTTTTCCTATTATTGGCTGTTCCAAGTTTACATCCCACTTAGAGCTACAGGTTATGCTATTCTGCACAACAACTTCAACATCTATTGTTTGTAGACTTTTTGCTGATGGTCATTCTGACTGGTGTGAGGTGATACCTTTGTGTAGATTGGATTTGCATGTGTCTAATAATTCCTGATGTTGAGCTTTTATCAATATCCTTTTTATTTTTTTTTTAAGATTGAGTTAAACTTACAACTTTAACTTGCCTTCTTGAAATTTGCCGTGTTTGAATTGTTTCTCCATTCCATACCCCAGGACATTGTTTGAGGGCATGTGTCATTTACACCCCTGCAATCCTTGTCAATATTAGTGACTATTAGCAGTGGATTTGAAGCTGCTGCTGGAAGAAACGGCCTTAGTGTGGCACTATTTCTATGTTACCAGCTCTGCTTGCTAGGGAAGCAGAACCTTCCTGCAAGTTGTGCTTTTAGGTTGCAGATTAGAGTGCAATGTGCTAGGACAAACCCCCATAAGTTTTAGCCTCCTTAATACTTTTTGGTGTCTTTAACTTTTTGTTTTTACCAGAGCAAATTTGATTTAAATGTGTCGTTAGTTCTAGGTGTACAGAATCTTGTTCATGTACACATATACATATATCTGTTGATGTTTTGTGTCCTTTTCCATGTAGGTTATTACACAGTGTTGAGTCGGCCACTCTTGGTATTCCATAGGTCTTTGGTGAGTATATATTTTGTATGTATTAGTATATGTTTGTTAACCCCAATATCCGAATGTATCCATTCCTCACACCTTTTCTTTGGCCTAACCATAAGTTTGTCTTCTCAATCTGAGATTGTCTTTCTCTATGGAAATATGTTCATTTTTAGGAATTTTCAGATAACATAAGTGATATCACAGGACATTTGTCTCTTGCATTCTGACTTACTTCACGTTGTGTGATTATCTCTAGGCTCATCTGTGGCACTGCAAATGGCATTGCTTTATTTTTTTCGTGGCTAATATTCCATTCTGTAGATATATCACTTCTTCTTTCTCCATTCATCTGTTAATGGAACTTTTGCTTGCTTCCATGCCTTAGCTATATAAATATTGCTGCAGCGCACATTTGCCTGCCTCTGTCTTTCCGAGTCCGGTGTTCGTAGGTTGTAGGCCCAGTAAGTGCCCTGTCAGATCATATGGTAGCTCAGGTTTTACCTTTCAAAGCACCTCCATTCTGCTTCCATTAGTGCCGTTACCACCTTCCATCCCACCAGCAGCTAGAAGCTACACAGTTCTCTACAACAACTTCAGCATTTTTAGTTTGTAGACATTTTCTGATGGTCATTAGACAGGTGTGGGGTGAAACCTTTTGGGAGGTTGGAATTGCATGTGTCTAATAATTCCTTATACTGAGCTTTAGGCATGTCCTTTTTTCCCTTTTTTTCTTTGTTTTTAAAGAGTGAGTACACCTTCCCTCTTCATATTGAGTTCTTGAAAAATTTGTCATGTGTTGAATTTTCTTTGCTATTCCCTACACCAGGGCATTTTTTGAGGGCAGGTGTCATTTATACCCGTGCACTGCTTGTGAATATTAAGTGACCATTAGCACTGTGTTTAAAGCTGCTGTTGTTGGAAACAGCCACAAGGCGGCAGCATTATTATGTTCTCAACTCTTGTTACTAGGGCAAAAGAGTCTTCCAGGATGTAGTGTTCCTTGGTTGTAAATTAGAGGGAAATGTTCCCGGACAAAGCACCGGAAGTTTATGTCTCCGTACTTATGCTTGTTTTTTTAATTTAATTTATATTTCTTATCAGCGTAAATTTGATTAGAGTGTTGTATTTGTCTGGTTGTACAGCATCTGGTCCATTATTCATACATGTATCTGTTCATCTTCGGATCCTGTTACCATATAAGTTACTACAGAGTGTTGAGTAGACCTCCCTTGGTATTTGGTAGGTGTTTGGTCATTATTTATTTTATATGTATTGGTGATTATATTAATCATATAATTTATATGTTATATGTTTATATACATTTAACATACATTAGTATATGTATGTTACCCCCATAATCCTAATTTATCCATCCTCCCAGCTTTCATTTTTGTTAACCATTAGTTTGTTTTATAACTCTGTGAGTGTCTTTTTCTCTGGAAATATGTTCATTGGTAGCAATCTTAGGATAACATCTATAAATGATATCACAGGATATCTGTCATTCCCTTTGGACTTACTTAACGTAGTATGATTATTTCTAGGCTCATCTGTAGACAAGAAAACGGCATTGTTCATTTTTTTCCGAGGCTCATATTCCATTCGAGACATACACCACTTCTTCTTTGTCCATTTATCTGTTGATGGACATTTTGTTTGCTTGCATGTCTTGGCTATTGTAAATAATGCTGCAGTGCATGTTTGCCTGTCTGTGTCTTTCCGATTCTGGTCTTCTTAGGTTATAGCCCCATCAGGAGATCTCCTGCATCATATGGTAGCTCAACTTTTACCTGTTAAAGGCAGCTCCATTCTGTTCTCATGATTAGCTGATACCACTTTACATCCAGCCAACTGCATAGTGGGTATGCATTTCTCCACAGACCTGTCAGCATTCGTTGTTTGTAGACTTTTTACTGATGGCATTTTGAATATTGTGTTGCAAAATCTTTTTGTAGTTTGGATTTGCATCCAACCAATAATTCCTGATATTGAGCTTTTATCCATGTTCCTCTTTTTTTTAATAAAAGAGTGAGTAAAACTTACCTCTTCAAATTGTTTTCTTGAAAAATTTTCCGTGTTGTGAACTTTTTTGGCCATTACCTACCCCAGGACATTTTTTGAGGACACGTGTCATATACAGACCTACAATTTCTGTGAACCTTCAGGGACCGTTAGCCCTGTGTTTAAAGCTGCTGTTGTAGGAAGTGGCCACCAAGAGGCAGCATTTCTCCATTCCCAAGTCTGGTTAATAGTGCAGCAAAGCCTTCCTGAAAGTCGTGTTCCTAGGTTGTAAATTAGAATGGAATGTGCCAGGGAAAACCTCAATAAGTTTATGTATCATTAATGGTTGTTCGTGGTTATAATTTTTAAAATAGCGGTAATGATTACAATGGTGTTTGTTCTAGGTGTACACAATCAGGTTCAGTTGAACATTATATATATATATATATATATATTCATGTACAGATCCTCTTCCCATGTAAGTTACTGGTTTTTTAAAATTTATTTTCTTTATTTATTTTGGGGTTAGTTGGATATTCGTT
Source organism: Mesoplodon densirostris (assembly GCF_025265405.1). Classification (NCBI taxonomy): domain Eukaryota; kingdom Metazoa; phylum Chordata; class Mammalia; order Artiodactyla; family Ziphiidae; genus Mesoplodon; species Mesoplodon densirostris. The sequence goes on along the minus strand of NC_082662.1, from coordinate 124,779,114 downwards.
GCTGCATGTGGGCTTTCTCTAGTTGCAGTGAGCAAGGGTACTCTCCTTTGCGTTGCTCGGGCTTCTCACTGCAGTAGCTCCTCTTGTTGTGGAGCACAGACTCTAGGATTGTGGGCTTCAGTAGTTGTGGTGCCTGGGCTCAGTAGTTGTGACTCATAGACTGAAGACAGCAGGTTAAATAGATTTGGTGCAGGGGTTTATTTGCTCTGCAACATGTGAGATCTTCCTGGAACGGGGTCGAACCAGTGTCCCCTGCATTGGCAGGCGGATTCTTAACCACCGTACCACCAGTGAAGCTCCCGTATAAATTATTACACAGCGTTCAGTAGACCTCCCTTGTCATATGGTCGGTCTTTTTGAGATATGTATTTAATAGGTGTTTGTATACGTATGGTAACCCTATCTTAATTTATCCATTCCTCCCACCTTTCCTTTTAGATAACCATAGTTTGTTGTCTAAGTGTGTGAGTGTCTTTCTCTGTGGAAATATTTTCATTTGTGTCAGTTGTTAGATAACACCTAGAAGTGATATCACAGGATAATTTTCGTCTGCTTTCCGACTTACCTCATGTTGTGTGATTATCTCTAGGCTCATCTATGGTGCTGCAAAGAGCAGTGTTTCATTCTTTTCCATGCCCAATATTCCACTGTGTATATGGACCACTTCTTCTTTGTGCATTCATCTGTTGATGGACATTTTGGTTGCTTCCAACTCTTGGCTATGCTGAATATTGCTGCACTGCAAGATTGCCAACCTGTGACTTTTTGACTCTGGTCTTCTCACGGGTAAGCCCAGCAGTGGGCCTACTAGATCATATGGTAGTTCAATTTTTACCTTTAAACGCACCTGCATTCTGTTCTCACTACTGGCTCTTACCATTGTACATCCCCCCAGCAAGTAGAGGGCACACAGTTCTCTAAAACCCCTTCAGCATTTATTGTTTGTAGGCTTTTTCCTGATGGCATTTTGAGTGTTGGGTGGTGATACCTTTTTGTAGTGTGGATTTGCATGCGTCTAATAATTCCCAATATTGAGCTTTTATCCACGTCCGTTTTCTTTTTTTAAAAAGTAAACCGAGAAACTTACCCCTACAACCTGTTTACTTGAAAAATTTGCCGTGTTCTGAATTCCCGTGGCCATTACCTACATCAGGACATTTTTTGAGGACAGGTGTCATTTACATCGCTCTAGTAATTGTGAATATTAAGTGACCATTAGCACTGGGTTTAAAGCTGCTGTTCCAGGATACGGCCACAAGGCGGCAGCATTTCTGTATTCCCAAATCTGGTTACTAGGGCAACAGAGCATTCCTGGAAGTCCTGTTTGTAGGTTGTAAATTAGAGTGTCTACTTATGTCTACTTACTTGTTGTTGGTATTCTTAGTTCAATTTTTATTATTATTTTTTTTATTTTTTATTTTTTATTTTATTTTTTTTTGCTGTACGCGGGCCTCTCACTGTTGTGGCCTCCCCCATTGCGGAGCACAGGCTCCGGACGCACAGGCCCAGCGGCCATGGCTCACGGGCCCAGCCTCTCCGCGGCATGTGGGATCTTCCCAGACCGGGGCACGAACCCGTATCCCCTGCATCGGCAGGCGGACTCTCAACCACTGCGCCACCAGGGAAGCCCCAATTTTTATTTTTATCAGAGAAAATTTGATTGCAAAGTTTTGTTGGTTCTAGGTGTACAGAATCTGTTTCATTGATACATATATCTTTTCATGTTTCAATCCTCTTCCATATAGGTTATTATAGAATGTTTTGTAGAAGTCTCTTGGTATTCGGTATGTCTTTGGTGATTATATATTTTACAAGTTATTATATGTTTTATAAGTATTAACATATGTCTGTTAAACCCAATATCCTCCGTTATACATTCCTCACAGCTTTCCGTTTGGTTAAACAGAAGTTTTTTTTCTGTTACATGAGTATCCTTCTCTGTGGAAATAAGCTCATTAATATCAACTTTTAGATAACACCTATACGCGATATCATAGGATATGTGTCTCTCGCTTTCTGACTTACTTCAAGTTGTGTGATTATCTCTAGCCTCATCTATGGTGCTGCAAACAGCACAGTTTCATTCCTTTCTATGTCTAATATTCCATTGTGTACATGGAGCTCTTTTTCGTCCATTCATCTGATGATGGACATTTTTGTTGCTTCCATGTCTTTGCTATTGTAAGTACTGCTGCAATACACGGTTTTTCATCCTGTGTCTGTTTGATTCTGGCCTTCACAGGTGAAAGGCCCAATACTGGGCCTTCCAGATCATATGGTAACTCAATTTTTACCTGTAAACGCACTGCCATTCTTTTCCTATTATTGGCTGTTCCAAGTTTACATCCCACTTAGAACTACAGGTTACGCTATTCTGCACAACTTCTTCAACATCTATTGTTTGTAGACTTTTTGCTGATGGTCATTCTGGCTGGTGTGAGGTGATACCTTTGTGTAGATTGGATTTGCATGTGTCTAATAATTCCTGATGTTGAGCTTTTATCAATACCCTTTTTTTAAGATTGAGCTAAACTTACAGCTTTAAATTCCTTTCTTGAAATATTTGCCATGTTTGAATTGTTTGTCCATTCCATAACCGAGGACATTTTTTGAGAGCATGTGTCTTTTACACCCCTGCAGTCCTTGTCAATATTAGTGACCATTAGCAGTGGATTTCAAGCTGCTGCTAAGGAAACGGCCTTAGTGTGGCACCATTTCTATGTTAGCAGCTCTGCTTGCTAGGGAATCAGAACCTTCCTGCAAGTTGTGCTTTTAGGTTGCAGATTAGAGTGGAATGTGCCAGGACAAACCCCCATAAGTTTTAGCCCCCTTTATTCTTGTTGGTATCTTTAATCTTTAGTTTTTATCAGATCAAATTTGATTTAAAATGTCGCTTTTTCCAGTTGTACAGAATGTTGTTCATTTACACATATTCATATATCGATTGATCTTTGTGTTCTTTTCCATATAGGTTATTACAGAGTGTTGAGTAGACCACTCTTGGTATTCCATAGATCTTTGGTGATTATATATTTGATATGTGTTAGTATATGTTTGTTAACCCCAATATCCTAATTTATCCATTCCTCACACATTTTAATTGACTTAACCTTAAGTTTGTCTTCTTAATCAGAGATTGTCTTTCTGTATGGAAGTATGTTCATTTTAATGAATTTTCAGATAACATACGTGACATCATAGGACATTTGTCTTTTGCTTTCTGACTTACTTCACATGGCATGATTATCTCTACGCTCATTTGTGGTGCTGGAAATGGCATTGTTTTCTTTTTTTCTTGGCTAATATTCCATTCTGTACATGTACCACTTTTTCTTTGTCCATTCATCTCTTTATGGACCTTTTTTTTTTTTGTTTCCATGTCTTGGCTGTTTAAATATTGCTGCAGGGCACATTTTCCTGACTCTGTCTTTCCGTTTCTGGTGGTCTTAGTTCATAGGCCCAGAAGGTGCCCTTCTGTATCATATGGTAGCTCAATTTTTACCTTTTAAGTCACCTCCATTCTGTTTTCATTAGTGCTGTTACCACTTTACATTCCACCAGCAGCTAGAAGGTACACAGTTTTCTAAAACCCCTTCAGCATTTATAGTTTGTAGACTTTTTCTGATGGTCATTTGACTGGTGTGAGTTGAAACCTTTTTGGAGGTTGTATTTGCATGCGTCTAATAATTCCTTATACTGAGCTTTAGGCGTGTCCTTTTTTTTCTTTTTTTCTTTTATTTTTAAAGAGTGAGTACAACTTTCCTCTTCATATTGACTTCTTGAAAAATTTGTCATGTGTTGAATTTTCTTCAGTATTTCCTACCTCAGGGCCTTTTTTGAGGGCAGGTGTCATTTACAGCCCTGCAGTCCTTGTGAATATTAACTGACCATTAGCACTGTGTTTAAAGATGGTGTTGTGGGAAACAGCCACAAGGCAGCAGCATTATTACGTTCTCAACTCTTGTTACTAGGGCAACAGATTCCTCCTGGAAGTCCTGTTCCTAGGTTGTAAATTAGAGTGGAATGTGCTCAGACAAAGCCCCAGAAGTTTATGTCTCCTTACGTAGGTTTGTTTTTGAGAGTTAATTTATATTTCTTATCGGAGTCAATTTGATTAGAGTGTTGTGATTGTCTGGCTGCATAGAATCTGGTCCATTATTCATACATATATCTGTTCATCTTCGGATCCTGTTACCATGTGTGTTATTACAGAGTGTTGAGTAGACCTCTCTTGGTATTTGGTAGGTGTTTGGTCATTATATATTTTATATGTATTGGTGATTATATAATTCATATAGTTTATATGTTATATGTTTATATACATTTAACATACATTAGTATATGTATGTTACCCCCATAATCCTAATTTAGCAATCCTCCCACCTTTCATTTTGGTTAACCATTAGTTTGTTTTATAAGTCTGTGAGTGCCTTTTTCTGTGGAAATTTGTTCATTGGTAGCAATCTTAGGCTAACATCTATAAATGATATATAGGATATTTCTCATTCCCTTCTGACTTAACATAATATGATTATTTCTAGGCTTAACTGTAGTCATGCAAAAGGTGTTGTTCATTTTTTTCTGAGGCTAATATTCCATTCACTAAATATACCACTTTTTCTTTGTCTGTTTATCTGTTGATCTCAATTTTGTTTGCTTGCATGTCTTGGCTATTGTAAATATTGCTGCCGTGAATGTTTGCCTGTCTGTGTCTTTCTGATTCTGGTCTTCTTAGGTTATAGGCCCATTAGGGGATTGGCCACATCATGTGGTAGCTCAATGTCCACCTTTTCAATGCAGCTCCATTCTATTCTCCTGATTAACTGTTACCAGTTTACATCCAACCAACAGCATACGGGGTATGCATTTCTCCACCAACCCATCAGCATTCATAGTTGGTAGACGTTTTACTGATGGCATTTTGAATATTGGGTGGCGAAATCTTTTTGTACTTTGGATTTGCATCCAACCAATAATTCCTGATATTGAGCTTTTATCCATGTTCCTTTTTTGAATAAAAGAGTGAGTAAAACTTAACCTCTTCAAATTGTTTTCTTGAAAAATTTTCCGTGTTGTGAACTTTTTTAGCCATTACCTGCCCCAGGACACTTTTTGAGGACACGTGTCATTTACAGCCCTACAATTACTGTGAATGTTAAGTGACCCTTAGCCCTGTGTTTAAAGCGGCTGTTGTTGGAAACGGGCACCAGGCGGCAGCATTTCTCCATTCCCACATCTGGTTGCTGTGGCAGCAGAGCCTTCCAGAAAGTCGTGTTCCTAGGTTGCAAATTAGAATGGAATGTGCCAGGGAAAACCCCAATAAGTTTAGGTATCATTAATTGTTGTTCATGGTTTTAATGTTTTAATTTGGGGTAATGATTAGAATAGTGTTTCTTCTAGGTGTACAGAATCAGGTTCAATTGAATATTATATATATCTAGTCATGTACAGATCCCTTACCCATGTAAATTACTATTATTTTTTAATAAATTTTATTTATTTATTTATTTATTTTTAGCTGAGTTGGATCTTTGTTGCTGAATGTGGGCTTTCTCTAGTTGCGGTGAGCAGGGGCTACTCTCCGTTGCGGTGCACGGGCTTCTCACTGCAGTGGCTTGTATTGTTGCGGAGCCTGGGTTCTAGGCGTGCGGCCTTCAGTAGTTGTGGCACATGGACTTAGTAGTTGTGGCTCGTGGGCTCTAGAGTGCAAGCTCAGTAGTTGTGGTGCATGGGGTTAGTGGCTCTGCAGCATGTCAGATCTTCGTGGACCCAGGGACGGAACCCGTGTCCCCTGCATTGGCAGGTGGATTCTAAACCACGGCGCCACCTGGGAAGCCCCTGTGTAAATTATTACAGAGCTTTCTGTAGACCTCCCTTCGTATGTGGCCAGTCTTTTTGATATATGTATTTGTATACGTATGGTAACCGTAATCTTCATTTATCCATTCCTCCCACCTTTCCTTTTAGATAACCATAGTTTGTTTTCTAAGTCTGTGAGTGTCTTTCTCTGTGAAAATATATGTTCATTTGTGTCAGTTGTTAGGTAACACTTAGAAGTGATATCGTATGATATTTGTCATCTGCTTTTCGACTTCCTCATGTTCTGTGAGTATCTCTAGGCTCATCTATGGGGCTGCAAAGAGCAGTGTTTCATTCTTTTCCATGGTGAGTATTCCACTGTGTTCATGGACCACTTCTTCTTTGTGCATTCATCTGTTGATGGACGTTGAAGTTGCTTCCGGTCTTGGCTATGCTAAATATTGCTGCAGTGTAGGATTGCCAGCCTGTGTCTTTTTTTTTTTTTTTTCCTGTGGTACACAGGACTCTCAGCGCTGCAGCCTCTCCCACCCTGGAGCACAGGCTCCGGACGTGCAGGCCCAGCAACCATGGCCCAAAGGCCCAGACACTCTGCCAGCCTGTATCTTTTTGATTCTGGTCTTCTCAGATGATAGGCCCAGCAGTGGGCCTACTAGATCATATGGTGGTTCAATTTTTACCTTTAAACGCACCTCCATTCTGTTCTTACTACTGGCTTTTAGCAGTTTACATCCCACCAGCAACTAGAGGTACACAGTTCTCTAAAACCCCTTCAGCATTTATTGTTTGGAGACTTTTTACAGATGGCAGTTTGAGTGTTGGGTGGTGATACCTTTTTGTAGTTTGGATTTGCATGTGTCTTATAATTCTCGATATTGAGCTTTTAATCCATGTCCATTTTCTTTTTTTCTTAAAGTTAAAGAGTAAAACTTACCTTTTCAAATTGTTTCCTTGAAAAATTTGCCATGTTCTGAATTATTTTGGCCATTACCTACACCAGGACATTTTTTGAGTGCAGGTGTCATTTACAACCCTGTAGTAATTGTGAATATTAAGTGACCATTAGCACTGGGTTTAAAGCTGCTGTTTCAGGAAACAGCCACAAGGCGGCAGCATTTCTATACTCCTAACTGGTTACTGGGGCAACAAAGCCTTCCTGAAGTCCTGTTTGTAGGTTGTAAATTAGAGTTGAGTGTATCAGAACAAAGCCCCCAAAACTTATGTCTCCTTATTTGTTCTTGGTATTCATAGTTTAATTTTTATTTTTATCAGAGCAAATATGATTGCAGTGTTGTGTTCGTTCTAGGTGTACAGAATCTGTTTCATTGATACATATATCTTTGCATGTTTCAATCCTGTTCCATATAGGTTATTATAGAATGTTGTGTAGAACTCTCTTGGTATTCGGTATGTCTTTGGTGATTATATGTTTTATAAGTATTAGCATATGTCTGTTAAAGCCAATAGCCTCCGTTATACATTCCTCACACATTTCCATTGGTTAACCGCAAGCTTGTTTTCTGGATACGTGAGTGTCCTTCTTTGTGGAAATAAGTTCATTAATATCAATTTTTAGATAACACCTATACGTGGTATCATTGGATATGTGTCTCTCGCTTTCTGACTTACTTCAAGTTGTGTGATTATCTCTGGCCTCCTCTATGGTGCTGCAAACGGCATTATTTCATTCTTTTCTGTGTCTAGTATTCCATTGTGTACACGGACCTCTTTTTCATCCATTCATCTGATGATGGACATATTTGTTGCTTCTGTGTCTTGGCTATTGTAAATACTGCTGCAATACATGATTTTCCATCCTGTGTGTTTTTGATGATTCTGTTCTTCACATGTGACAGACCCAATAGTGGGCCTTCTGGATCATATGGTAACTCAAGTTTTACCTTTTCAATGCACCTCCATTCTCTTCTCATTATTGGTTGTTAGCAGTTTACAACTCACCAAGAGCAAATAGTGTACGCATTTCCCCCAAACCCCATCAGCATTCATGGTTTGTAAGCTTTTTACTGATGGCATCCTGCCTGGTGTGTTGATACTTTTTTGTAGATTGGAGTTACATGCATGTAATAATTCCTTATATTGAGCCTTTATCCATGTCCTTTAAAAAAAATGAATGAGTAAAACTTATGTCATATGATCTGGCCGACCAACTACTGGGACTATCAACCGAGAAGACTAGAATCTAAAGACACATCCACCCAAACGTCCACTGCAGCAAGACATAAAACAACTAAAACTTGGAAGCATACAAAATGTCCTTTGACACATGAATGGATAAAGAAGAAGTCGTACATGTACACAATGTAAAATTTGCCACAGAAAATGATCAAACGGTGCTCTTTGTAACACCATAGATGCATAGAGGCAATCATACTACATGAAGTCAGTCAGAAAGAGAAAGAAAATATCCTATGATATATTTTGTAAGTGTTATTTTAAAATTTATACCAATGAATAAATATCCACATATAAATACTGACAGACTTATGGGAGCAAGATCTGAGGATGAAAATATGTATATGTGTGTGTATATATATATTATGGAACCAGATTATGTACATGTAGAATAAACAAAACATTTTACTCAAATTGCTCTGATAAAAAATAAAGAAACAAACAAGAAGTAAGGAGACATAAGCTTTTGGGGGTTTGTCCTGGCACATTCCAGTCTAATTGACAACATAGGAATATGACTTCCAGGAAAGCTCTGGAATTGCAAATGTAGAATTCCTGCAGACTTGTGGCCAATTCTTTCCAAAACAGCTTTAAAACCAGGGCTAATGATCACGTAATATTCACAAAGATTGCAGGGGTGTAACTGACACCTGCCCTTACAAATATCTTACCGTCTGGAATTGAGAAGAAAACTCAAAACAGGACATGGAAAAGTGGCCAACATGATAAATAATTGGATGAATGTGTAAATCCAATCTACAAAGAGATATCACCTCAAAAAGTCAGAATGGAAATCACTAAAAGACTACAAAGAATAACTGCTAAAGTGTTGTGGATAAATGCATACCCTCCTATGAAATTGGAGATAGGTAAACTGGTAAGAGCCACTCATGAGAACAAAATGGAGCTTTGTTAAAAGCTAAAAATTGAGCTACAATTCAATCTGGCCGGCCCACTACTGGCCCTATCACCTGAGAAGACCAGACTCGAAAACACAGGATGGCAAACCTGCACTGCAACAATATTTGCAATAGCCAAGGTGTGGAAACAACCAAAATGTCCATCAACTGCTGAATGGAAAAAGAGGAACAGATACATGTACACCATGAAATATTAGCCAAGGAAAACAATGAAACAGTGCCCTTTGAAGGCCTAAGGATCAGCCTAGAGATAACCACACTACGTGAAAAGTCAGAAAGAGAAAGACAGCTATACTATGATATAGTTAAGAGATGTGTAAGTACAAATGAATCAGATTGTATACTCCTAGAACAAACAATATGGTAACCAAATTACTCCGATACAAAATTAAAAACTAAAAAAATGAACAGTAGGGGCTTCCCTGGTGGCGCAGTGGTTGGGGGTCCACCTGCCGATGCAGGGGACACGGGTTCGTGCCCCGGTCCGGGAGGATCCCACATGCCGCGGAGCGGCTGGGCCCGTGAGCCATGGCCGCTGAGCCTGCGCGTCCGGAGCCCGTGCTCCGCAAACAGAGAGGCCACGGCAGTGAGAGGCCCACGTACCACCAAAAAAAAAAAAAAAAAAAGAACAATAAGTCATGAGACATAAATTTCTGGGAATTTGTCCGAGCATATTCCACTCTAAGTTACAATCCAGGAACACGACATCCAGGAAGACTGTTGCCCTCGTAACAAGAGTTGAGAATGTAATAATGCTGCCACCTTGTGGCTGTTTCCCACAGCAGCAGCTATAACCACAGTGCTATTGGTCACTTAATATTCACAAGGACTGCAGGGCTGTAAATGACACCTGCCCTCAAAAAATGCCCTGGGGTAGAGAATAGCCAAGAAAATTCAACACATGACAAATTTTTCAAAAAGTCAATATGAAGAGGGAAGTTGTACTCGTTCTTTAAAAAAAAGAAAAGAAAAAAGGGCATGCCTAAAGCTCAGTATCAGGAATTACTAGACGCATGCAAATCCAACCTCCAAAAAGGTTTCACCTCACACCAGTCAAATGACCATCAGCAAAAAGCCTACAAACTATAAATGCAGAAGGCGTTGTAGAGAACTGTGTACCTTCTACCTGCTGGCGGGATGTAAAGTGGTAAGAGCACTAATGAAAACAGAATGGAGGTGCCTTAAAAGGTAAACATTGAGCTACCATATGATCCAGCAGGTCACCTTCTGGGCCTATAAACTCAGACCACCAGAATCGAAAGACAGAGGCAGGCAAATGTGCTCTGCAGCAATATTTAAAGAGCCAAGGCATGGAAACAGGAAAAAGGACCATAAACAGATGAATGGAGAAAGAAGTGATATATCTACAGAATGGAATATTAGCCACGAAAAATATAAAGCAATGCCATTTGCAGTGCCACAGATGAGCCTAGAGATAATCACACAACGTGACTTAAGTCAGAATGCAAAAGACAAATGTCCTGTGATATCACTTATGTTATCTGAAAATTCCTAAAAATGAACATATTTCCATAGAGAAAGACAATCTCAGATTGAGAAGACAAACTTATGGTGAAGCCAATGAAAAGGTGTGAGGAATGGATAAATTAGGATATTGGGGTTAACAAACATATACTAATACATATAAAATATATAATCACCAAAGACCTATGGAATACAAAGAGTGGTCTACCCAACACTCTGTAATAACCTCCATGGAAAAGGATACAAAGATCAATAGATATATGTATATGTGTAAATGAACAAGATTCTGTACACCTAGAACAAACAACATTTTTAAATCAAATTTGCTCTGATACAAACCAAAAATTAAACACACCAACAAGGATTAAGGAGGCTAAAACTTATGGGGTTTTGTCCTGGCACGTTCCACTCTAATCTGCAACCGAAAAGCACACTTTCAGGAAGATTCTGTTTCCCTAGCAAGCAGAGTTGGTAATGTAGAAATGCTGCCACACTAAGACCATTTCCTCAAACAGCAGCTTTAAATCCACTGCTGATGTTCACTAACATTCACAAGGACTGCAGGGGTGTAAATGGCACATGCCCTCAAGAAATGTCCTTGGGTAGGGAATGGCCAAAAATTTCAAAACATGGTAAATTTTTCAAGAAGGCAATTTGAAGTTGTAAGTTTAACTCAATCTTAAAAAAAAATGATATTGATAAAAACTCAACATCAGGAATTATTAGATGCATGAAAATCCAATCTACACAAACGTATCACCTCACACCAGTCAGAATGACCATCAGCAAAAAGTCTACAAACAATAGATGTTGAAGAAGTTGTGGAGAATAGGGTAACCTCTAGGTCTATGTGGGATGTAAACTGGTAACAGCCAATAATAGGAACAGAATGGCAGTGTGTTTAAAAGGTGAAAATTCAGTTACCATATGATCTGGAAGGCCCACCATTTGGCCTGTCACATGTGAAGGCCAGAATTAAAAAGACACAAGATGGAAAATCATGTATTGCTGCAGTATTTACAATAGCAAAGACATGGAAGTAACAAAAATGTCCATCATCAGATGAATGGACGAAAAACAGGTCCATGTACACAATGGATTATTAGACACGAAAAGAATGAAACAATGCCGTTTGCAACCCATAGATGAGGCAAGAGATAATCACACAACTTGAAGTAAGTCAGAAAGCAAGACATATCCTATGATATCATGTATAGGTGTTATCTAAAAAATTGATATTAATGAACTTATATCCACAGAGAAGGACACTCAAGTATTCAGAAAACAAACAAACTTGTGGTTAACCAAAATGGAGAGATGTGAGGAATGTATAACGGAGGATATTGGGTTTAACAGACATATGCTAATACCTATAAAAGATATAATGAAAAGCCATACCGAATAACAAGAGAGGACAGCACAACATTCTGTAATAACCTATATGGAACAGAATCCAAACATGAAAGGGTATATGTATCAATGAAACACATTCTGTACACCTAGAACAAACACAACATTGCAATCAAATTTGCTCTGATAAAAATGAAAATTAAACAAAGAATACCAACAACAAATAAGAAGACATAAGTTTTGGGGGTTTGTCCTGGCACATTCCACTCTAAATTACAACCTACAAACAGCACTTCCAGGAAGGCTCTGTTGCCCTAGAAACTGGAGTTGGGAATATAGAAATGCTGCTGCCTTCTGGCCGTTTCCTGCAGCAGCAGCTATAAACCCAGTGCTAATGGTCACAGAATATACACAATTATTACAGGGTTGTAAATGACACCTGCCCTCAAAAAAATGTCCTGTTGTAGGTAATGGCCAAAAGAATTCAGAACACAGCAAATTTTTCAAGGAAACAATTTGAAGAGATAAGTTTTACTCTTTTACTTTAAAAAAAGAAAAAGAAAAAGAAAACAGACGTGGATAAAGCTCAATATCGGGAATTATTAGACACATGCAAATCCAAACTACAAAAAGGTATCACCACCCAACACTCAAAATGCCATCAGTAAAAAGTCTCCAAACAATAAATGCTGAAGGGCTTTTAGAGAACTGTGTACCTCTAGTTGCTGGTGGGATGTAAACTGGTAATAGCCAGTACTGAGAAGAGAATGGAGGTGCGTTTAAAGGTAAAAATTGACCTACCATATGATCTAGATTGGCCCACTGCTGGGCCAATCCCCTGAGAAGACCATAATCAAAAAGACACAGGCTGGGCTTCCCTGGTGGCGCAGTGGTTGAGTGTCTGCCTGCCAATGCAGGGGACATGGGTTCGTGCCCCAATTCGGGAAGATCCCACATGCCGCAGAGTGGCTGGGCCTGTGAGCCACGACCGTTGAGCCTGCGCCTCTGGAGCCTGTGCTCCACAACTGGAGAGGCCACAACAATGAGAGACCTGCATATCACACACACACACACAAAAAGACACAGGCTGGCAATCCTGCAGTGCAGCAATATTTAGCATAGCCAAGACTTGGAAGCAACCAAAATATCCATCAACAGATGAATGCACAAAGAAGAAGTGGTCCATATACACAATGCAATACTCGCCATGGAAAAGAATGGAACACTACTCTTTGCAGCCCCATAGGTGAGCCTAGAGATAATCACAGAACATGAGGTAAGTTGGAAAGCAGACAACAAATATCCTGTGATATCACTTCTAAGTGTTACCTAACAACTGACAAAAATGAACATATTTCCACAGAGAAAGACACTCACAGACTTAGAAATCACACCATGGTTATCTAAAAAGAAAGGTAGGAGGAATGAATAAATTATGATTATGGTTACCATAGGTATATAAATACATATTAAATACATATATCAAAAACACCGACCATATACCAAGGGAGGTCTGCGTAACGCTCTGTAATAATTTACATGGGGGCTTCCCTGGTGGTGCCATGGTTAAGAATCTGCCTTCCAATGCAGGGGACGTGGGCTCGATCCCTGACCTGGGCAGATCCCACATGCAGCCGAGCAACTAAGCCCGTGCACCACAACTACTGAGCCTGCGCACTAGAGCACACGAGCCATAACTTCTGAGCCCATGCACCACAACTACTGAAGCCTGCACACCTAGAGCCCATGCTCCGCAACAAGAGAAGCCACTGCAGTGAGAAGCCCATGCACCGCAATGAAGAGGAGCCCCCACTCAACGCAACTAGAGAAAGCACAGATGCAGCAATGAAGATCCAACTCAGCCAAAAATAAATAAACAAATGAAATAAATTTATAAAAAAATAAAAATAATTTACATGGGAAGAGGATCTATACATGAATATATATATAATGTTCAGTTGAACCCAATTGTGTACCCCTAGAACAAACAATATTCTAATCACTACTCTAATTTAAAAAATTAAAACCACTAACAACAATTAATGAGTCATAAACTTATTGGTTTTTTTCCAGGCACATTCCATTCTAATTTACAACCTAGGAACACGACTTCCAGGAAGGCTGTACTGCCCTAGTAACCAGATTTGGGAATAGAGAAATGCTGCCCCCTTGTGGCCTTTTCCCACAGCAGCATCTCTAAACACAGGGCTAACGGTCACTTGAGATTCACAGTAATTGTAGGGCTGTAAATGACACGTGTCCTCAAAAAATGTCCTGGGGTAGGTAATGACACAAAAGTTCAAAACACGGAAAATTTTTCAAGAAAACAATTTGAAGAGGTAAGTTTTACTCACTCTTTTATTTAAAAAAAATAGAAGAACATGGATAAAAGCTCAATATCAGGAATTATTGGTTGGATGTAAATCCAAAGTACAAAAAGATTTCGCCACCCAACATTCAAAATGCCATCAGTTAAAAGTCTACAAACTATGAACGCTGATGGGTTTGTGGAGAAATGCATACTCACTATGCTGTTGGTTGGATGTATACTGGTAACAGCTAATCATGAGAACTGAATGGAGCTGCACTTAAAGGGAAAAATTGAGCTACCATATGATGCGGCCGATCCCTTAATGGGCCTATAACCTAAGAAGACAAGAATCGGAAGGACACAGACAGGCAAACATGCACTGCAGCAATATTTATAATAGCCAAGACATGCAATCCCCTGGTCGAGGAACTGAGATCCCACATGCCGCAGGGAAACTAATCCCGTGCGTCACAACTACTCAGCTTGCCCACCTCAATTAGAGAGGCTGCGTGCCACAAACTACAGAGCCCATGCAACCTGGAGCCTGCACACCACAACTAGAGAGAGAGAAGGAAAACAAAAAAACAAAACAAAACAAAAAAACACTGCCGCGAAGAGCCCGCATGCCGCAACTAAAACCCAATGCAGCCAAAATAAATAAATAAAATACATGAATAAATAATAAATAAAGTTTTAAAAAACAGATACTGTACAACAATACAGACAATCAACAAAATGAAAAGTAAACCTACCTAATGGGGAAAAAATGCAAACCATAGACTGGATAAGGGGCATGTAATCAAAATACATTTTTAAAAATACTCATAAAATGCCACAAGAAATCAAACAATCCAATGTATGAATGGACAAAGGAAACTGATTATTTTTCTAAAAAAGACATATAGATGGCCAATAAGTATACAAAAATGTACTCAACATGATAATCATCAGTACAGTGCCCATAAAAACCACAATGAGATATTATCTCACACCTGTTAGAATGGCTATCATCAAAAATACGAGAAAATAAGTGTTGGTCATGATGTTGACAAAAGGGAACACTTGTGAACTGTTAGTGGGGATATAATTTCGCAGCAACTATGGAAAACAATATGAAGGTTGCTCAGAAAAGTTAAAAATAGACCTGTTACACAATCCAGCAATTCCACTTCTGGGTAATTATCAAAAAAATAAATAAAAGCACTAACTTGAAAAGAAATATGCACCCCCATATTTCTTGCAGCATTATCCACAATAACCAATATATGGAATCAACCTAAGTTCCTATCAAAAGATGAATGGATAAGAAAGATATGATATCTATATCTATATACTTACCTATATTTACATACACACAATGGATATTATTTAGCCATTAGAAAGAAGGAAATTCTACCATTTTTAACATTGATGTACCTTGGGTAATTATGCTGATATAAGTCAAAAAGAAAAAGACAAATATTATGTGATATCCTTTATATATGGAAATAAAAAGAAGCCAAACTTATAAAAATAAAGAATACAATGTTGGTCACCAGGGGCTGGGGTGTGGGGAATAGGAGAGTTGTTTAAGGTTACAAACTTTTAACTAATAGTAAATAATTCCTAAAGATCTGATGCACACGATAGTCAATATAGACCATGGTATTGTATTATAATCATCAAACTTGCTAAGAGACTAGATCTTAATTTTTCTAACAACAATAAAAATTATGTGACATGATAGAGGTGATAGCTACTGCTACAGTGGCAAAGCATAACACTTAAATGTATCAAAGCACCATTAAATTCAAGTAATATTTTATGTTAAATATAAGAAAAAAGAAATGCAATAAGCATAATCAATATACAAACAGATCAAGCAGAATAAATTTTCTGTAAGTTAGAAGACAGTAAGTTGAAAATATCCACTCAGAGGAGAACAATGAAAATAAAAGTGAAGGATTTTGTGATCTATAGGATACCATCAAAAGAAACCTTCTGTGAATTATGGAGTCTTAAAAGGAGAAGATAGAGAGAGAGGGCTTATTTAAAGAAATAGTTGCTGAAAACTTTTGTAATCAGCAGAGAGATTTGGGTATCCAAGTTCATGAAGCTCATAGGTTACAAAAATAAAAAGAAAAGAAAAACATTCCCCAAAACACATTATAGTAAAACTGTCAACAATCAAAAGCAAAGAACCTGAAAAGCACCAAGAGGAGAGAAACTTATAACTTACAGGAAAAACCTCATACGGTTATCAGTTGATTTCTCAGCAGAAACCTCACAGGCTAGGAGAGAGTGGGATAATACATTCAAATTACCCAATGAGGGCTTCCCTGGTGGCACAGTGGTTGAGAGTCTGCCTGCCGATGCAGAGGACACAATTTCGTGCCCCAGTCCAGGAAGATCCCACATGCTGTGGAGCGGCTGGGCCCATGAGCCATGGCTGCTGAGCCTGCGCATTCTGAGCCTGTGCTCCACAATAGGAGAGGCCACAACAGTGAGAGACCCGCGTACCACAAAAAAAAAAAAAAAAAAAAAAAAAAAATTACCCAATGAAAAAAAAACACTGCCAACAAAGAATATCCTCTCCATCATAATTGTCCTTCTTAAATGAAGAGACTGAAAACTTTCCCAAAAAAGCTGAGAGTTCATAATCACTATATCTGTCTTAAAAAAATTCTAAAAGAGTTCCTCAAGCTACAATAAAATAAACTAAATAGTACCATGAAAACATATGAGAATACACAAGACTTGTAAACATAAGTATATAGTTAAGGTAAGAATACTTTTAATAATGTGATATGGTGGTGTGTTAACCGGTTAACTTTAGTATAAAGGTTAAAGTATGTGATTTTTAAAATAACTGCAGCTATAATAATTTTAATGTGTAAACAATATACAAAGAGGTAAGTTGTAACACCATATACAAAAATTCATGGAGGGGAGTAAAAGCAGAGTTTTGTGTTTGTGTCATGTAATTATATTATTATCAACATAAAATAGACTGTTATATCTGTAAGATGTTTTCTGTACGCCTCATGGAACCACAGAGCAAAAATCTTACAGTAGATTCAGAAAACATAAAGAGAGGGGTATCATAACATACCACTACAGAATATCATTAATTCACAAAGAAAGGCAGCAACAGAGGAAGGAACAAGAAACAACAAAAAATCCAGAAAACAGTAAGATGACATCTGTAAGTCCTTAACTGTCAATAATTACTGTAAACATATATGTATTAAATTCTTTAGTCCAAAGTCATAGAGTGGCTAGACAGATAAAAGTACAATATCGGACTTCCGGGTAAGATGGCGGAAGAGTAAGACGCGGAGATCACCTTCCTCCCCACAGATACACCAGAAATACAGCTACACGTGGAACAACTCCTACAGAACACCTACTGAACGCTGGCAGAAGACCCCAGACCTCCCAAAAGGCAAGAAACTCCCCACATACCTGGGTAGGGCAAAGCAGAGAGATTCCCGCACAGAGGAGCGGTGCCGAGCGGCACTCACCACCCCGAGAGGCTTGTCTGCTCCCCCGCCGGGGAGGGCGGCGCTGGAGCTGAGGCTCGGGCTTCGGTCAGAGCGCAGCGAGAGGACTGGGGCTGGCGGCGAGAACTCAGCCTGAAGGGGGCTAATGTGCCACAGCTAGCCGGGAGGGAGTCCGGGAAAACTCTGGAGCTGCCGAAGAGGCAGGAGACTTTTTCTTCCCTCTTGGTTTCCTGGTGCGCGAGGAGAGGGGATTAAGAGCGCCGCGTAAAGGAGCTCCAGAGACGGGCGCGAGTCGCGGCTGAAAGTGCGGAGCCCAGAGACGGGCGTGGGACGCTGGGGCTGCTGCTGCCGCCGCCAAGAAGCCTGTGTGCGAGCGCAGGTCACTGTCCACACCGCCCTTCCGGGAGCCTGTGCAGCCTGCCACTGCCGGGGTCCCGGGATCCAGGGGCGGCTTCCCTGGGAGAACGCACGGCGCGCCTCGGGCTGGTGCAACGTCACGCCGACCTCTGCCGCTGCAGGCTCGCCCCGCACTCCGTGCCCCTCCCTCCCGCCCGGCCTGAGTGAGCCAGAGTCCCCGAAGAGGCTGCTCCTTTAACCCTGTCCTGTCTGAGTGAAGAACAGACGCCCTCCGGCAACCTACACGCAGAGGCGGGGCCAAATCCAAAGCTGAGACCCAGGAGCTGTGAGAACAAAGAAGAGAAAGGGAAACCTCTCCCAGCAGCCTCAGAAGCAGCGGATTAAAGCTCCACAATCAACTTCATGTACCCTGCATCTGTGGAATACATGAATAGACAACAAATCATCCCAAATTGAGGAGCCAGGAGTCAGTGCTGTGCCTCTGAGGTGGGAGAGCCAACTTCAGGACACTGGTCCACAAGAGACCTCCCAGCTCCACATAATATCAAACGGCGAAAATCTTCCAGAGATCTCCATCTCAACACCAGCACCCAGCTTCACTCAACGACCAGCAAGCTACAGTGCTGGACACCCTATGCCAAACAACTAGCAAGACAGGAACACAACGCCACCCATTAGCAGAGAGGCTGCCTCAAATCATAAAAAGTCCGCAAACACCCCAAAACACACCACCAGACGTGGACCTGCCCACCAGAAAGACAAGATCCAGCCTCATCCACCAGAACACAGGCAGTAGTCCCCTCCACCAAGAAGCCTACACAACCCACTAAACCAACCTTAGCCACTGGGGACAGACACCAAAAACAACGGGAACTACCAACCTGCAGCCTGCAAAAAGGAGACCCCAAACACAGTAACATAAGCAAAATGAGAAGACAGAAAAACACACAGCAGGAGAAGGAGCAAGATAAAAACCCACCAGACCTAACAAATGAAGAGGTAATAGGCAGTCTATCTGAAAAAGAATTCAGAATAATGATGGTAAAGATGATCCAAAATCTTGGAAATAGAATAGACAAAATGCAAGAAACAGTTAACAAGGACCTAGAAGAACTAAAGATGAATCAAGCATCGATTAAAAACACAATAAACGAAATAAAAAATACTCTAGATGGGATCAATAGCAGAATAACTGAGGCAGAAGAACGGATAAGTGAGGTGGAAGATAAAATAGTGGAAATAACTGCTGCACAGCAAAATAAAGAAAAAAGAATGAAAAGAACAGAGGACAGTCTCAGAGACCTCTGGGACAACATTAAACGCACCAACATTCGAATTATAGGGGTTCCAGAAGAAGAAGAGAAAAAGAAAGGGACTGAGAAAATATTTGAAGAGATTATAGTTGAAAACTTCCCTAATATGGGAAAGGAAATAGTTAATCAAGTCCAGGAGGCACAGAGAGTCCCATACAGAATAAATCCAAGGAGAAATACACCAAGACACATATTAATCAAACTGTCAAAAATTAAACACAAAGAAATCATATTAAAAGCAGCAAGGCAAAAACAACAAATAACACACAAGGGAATCCCCATCAGGATAACAGCTGATCTCTCAGCAGAAACTCTACAAGCCAGAAGGGAGTGGCAGGACATACTTAAAGTGATGAAGGAGAAAAACCTGCAACCAAGATTACTCTACCCAGCAAGGATCTCATTCAGATTTGATGGAGAAATTAAAACCTTTACAGACAAGCAAAAGCTGAGAGAGTTCAGCACCACCAAACCAGCTTTACAACAAATGCTAAAGGAACTTCTCTAGGCAAGAAACACAACAGAAGGAAAAGAACTACAATAACGAACCCAAAACAATTAAGAAAATGGGAATAGGAACATACATATCAATAATTACCTTAAATGTAAATGGACTAAATGCTCCCACCAAAAGACACAGACTGGCTGAATGGATACAAAAACAAGACCCATATATATGCTGTCTACAAGAGACCCACTTCAGACCTAGAGACACATACAGACTGAAAGTAAGGGGATGGAAAAAGATATTCCATGCAAATGGAAACCAAAAGAAAGCTGGAGTGGCAATTCTCATATCAGACAAAATAGACTTTAAAATAAAGACTACTAGAAGAGACAAAGAAGGACACTACATAATGATCAAGGGATCAATCCAAGAAGAAGATATAACAATTGTAAATATTTATGCACCAAACATAGGAGCACCTCAATACATAAGGGAAATATTAACAGCCATAAAAGGAGAAATCGACAGTAACACAATCATAGTAGGGGACTTTAACACCCCACTTTCACCAATGGACAGGTCATCCAAAATGAAAATAAATAAGGAAACACAAGCTTTAAATGATACATTAAACAAGATGGACTTAATTGATATTTATAGGACATTCCATCCAAAAACAACAGAATACACATTTTTCTCAAGTGCTCATGGAACATTCTCCAGGATAGATCATATCTTGGGTCACAAATCAAGCCTTGGTAAATTTAAGAAAATTGAAATTGTATCAAGTATCTTTTCCGACCACAATGCTATGAGACTAGATATCAATTACAGGAAAAGAGCTGTAAAACATACAAACACATGGAGGCTAAACAATACACTACTTAATAACGAAGTGATCACTGAAGAAATCAAACAGGAAATTAAAAAATACCTAGAAACAAATGACAATGGAGACACGACGACCCAAAACCTATGGGATGCAGCAAAAGCAGTTCTAAGAGGGAAGTTTATGGCAATACAATCCCACCTTAAGAAACAGGAAATATCTCGAATAAACAACCTAACCTTGCACCTAAAGCAATTAGAGAAAGAAGAACAAAAACATCCCAAAGTTAGCAGAAGGAAAGAAATCATAAAAATCAGATCAGAAATAAATGAAAAAGAAATGAAGGAAACGATAGCAAAGATCAATAAAACTAAAAGCTGGTTCTTTGAGAAGATAAACAAAATTGATAAACCATTAGCCAGACTCATCAAGAAAAAAAGGGAGAAGACTCAAATCAATAGAATTAGAAATGAAAAAGGAGAAGTAACAACTGACACTGCAGAAATACAAAAGATCATGAGAGATTACTATAAGCAACTCTATGCCAATAAAATGGACAACCTGGAAGAAATGGACAAATTCTTAGAAATGCACAACCTGCCGAGACTGAATCAAGAAGAAATAGAAAATATGAACAGACCAATCACAAGCACTGAAATTGAAACTGTGATAAAAAATCTTCCAACAAACAAAAGCCCAGGACCAGATGGCTTCACAGGCGAATTCTATCAAGCATTTAGAGAAGAGCTAACACCTATCCTTCTGAAACTCTTCCAAAATATAGCAGAGGGAGGAACACTCCCAAACTCATTCTACGAGGCCACCATCACCTTGATACCAAAACCAGACAAGGATGTCACAAAGAAAGAAAACTACAGGCCAATATCACTGATGAACATAGATGCAAAAATCCTCAACAAAATACTAGCAAACAGAATCCAACAGCACATGAAAAGGATCATACACCATGATCAAGTGGGGCTTATTCCAGGAATGCAAGGATTCTTCAATATACGCAAATCAATCAATGTGATACACCATATTAACAAACTGAAGGAGAAAAACCATATGATCATCTCAATAGATGCAGAGAAAGCTTTTGACAAAATTCAACACCCATTTATGATAAAAACCCTGCAGAAAGTAGGCATAGAGGGAACTTTCCTCAACATAATAAAGGCCATATATGACAAACCCACAGCCAGCATCGTCCTCAATGGTGAAAAACTGAAACCATTTCCACTAAGATCAGGAACAAGACAAGGTTGCCCACTCTCACCACTCTTATTCAACATAGTTTTGGAAGTTTTAGCCACAGCAATCAGAGAAGAAAAGGAAATAAAAGGAATCCAAATGGGAAAAGAAGAAGTAAAGCTGTCACTGTTTGCAGATGACATGATACTATACATAGAGCATCCTAAAGATGCTACCAGAAAACTACTAGAGCTAATCAATGAATTTGGTAAAGTTGCAGGATACAAAATTAATGCACAGAAATCTCTGGCATTCCTATATACTAATGATGAAAAATCTGAAAGTGAAATTAAGGAAACACTCCCATTTACTATTGCAACAAAAAGAATAAAATATCTAGGAATAAATCTACCTAAGGAGACAAAAGACCTGTATGCAGAAAATTATAAGACACTGATGAAAGAAATTAAAGATGATACAAATAGATGGAGAGATGTACCATGTTCTTGGATTGGAAGAATCAACATTGTGAAAATGACTCTACTACCCAAAGCAATCTACAGATTCAATGCAATCCCTATCAAACTACCACTGGCATTTTTCACAGAACTAGAACAAAAAATTTCACAATTTGTATGGAAACACAAAAGACCCCGAATAGCCAAAGCAATCTTGAGAACGAAAAACGGAGCTGGAGGAATCAGGCTCCCTGACTTCAGACTATACTACAAAGCTACAGTAATCAAGACAGTATGGTACTGGCACAAAAACAGAAAGATAGATCAATGGAACAGGATAGAAAGCCCAGAGATAAACCCACGGACATATGGTCACCTTATCTTTGATAAAGGAGGCAGGAATGTACAGTGGAGAAAGGACAGTCTCTTCAATAAGTGGTGCTGGGAAAACTGGACAGGGACATGTAAAAGTATGAGATTAGATCACTCCCTAACACCATACACAAAAATTAGCTCAAAATGGATTAAAGACCTAAATGTAAGGCCAGACACTATCAAACTCCTAGAGGAAAACATAGGCAGAACACTCTATGACATAAATCACAGCAAGATCCTTTTTGACCCACCTCCTAGAGAAATGGAAATAAAGACAAAAATAAACACATGGGACCTAATGAAACTTCAAAGCTTTTGCACAGCAAAGGAAACCATAAACAAGACGAAAAGACAACCCTCAGAATGGGAGAAAATATTTGCAAATGAAGCAACTGACAAAGGATTAATCTCCAAAATTTATAAGCAGCTCATGCAGCTCAATAGCAAAA
The DNA here is from genome assembly GCF_025265405.1 of Mesoplodon densirostris. Taxonomy (NCBI): domain Eukaryota; kingdom Metazoa; phylum Chordata; class Mammalia; order Artiodactyla; family Ziphiidae; genus Mesoplodon; species Mesoplodon densirostris. The sequence goes on along the minus strand of NC_082662.1, from coordinate 124,756,133 downwards.
AAACAAACAACCCAATCCAAAAATGGGCAGAAGACCTAAATAGACATTTCTCCACAAAAGATATACAGACAGCCAACAAACACATGAAAGGATGCTCAACATCTTTACTTATTAGAGAAATGCAAATCAAAACTACAATGAGATATCATCTCACACCAGTCAGAATGGCCATCATCAAAAAATCTAGAAACAATAAATGCTGGAGAGGGTGTGGAAAAAAGGGAACACTCTTGCACTGCTGGTGGGAATGTGAATTGGTACAGCCACTATGGAGAACGGTATGGAGGTTCCTTAAAAAACTACAAATAGAACTACCATATGACCCAGCAATCCCACTACTGGGCATTTACCCTGAGAAAACCATAATTCAAAAAGAGACATGTACCAAAATGTTCATAGCAGCCCTATTTACAATAGCCCGGAAATGGAAACAACCTAAGTGTCCATCATCGGATGAATGGATAAAGAAGATGTGGCACATATATACAATGGAATATTACTCAGCCATAAAAAGAAATGAAATTGAGCTATTTGTAATGAGGTGGATGGACCTAGAGTCTGTCATACAGAGTGAAGTAAGTCAGAAAGAGAAAGACAAATACTGTATGCTGACACATATATATGGAATTTAAGAAAAAAATGTCATCAAGAACATAGGGGTAAGACAGGAATAAAGACACAGACCTACTAGAGCATGGACTTGAGGATATGGGGAGGGGGAAGGGTAAGCTGTGACAAAGTGAAAGAGCGGCATGGACATATATACACTACCAAACGTAAGGTAGATAGCTAGTGGGAAGCAGCCGCATAGCACAGGGAGATCAGCTCGGTTCTTTGTGACCGCCTGGAGGGGTGGGATAGGGAGGGTGCGAGGGAGACGCAAAAGGGAGGGGATATGGGAACATATGTATATGTATAACTGATTAAATTTGTAAAATAAAAAAAAAAATTAAAAAAAAAAAAAAAAAAAAAAAAAAAAGTACAATATCGAACTACATGCTGGCTATCAGAGACTCACTTCAGAGTTAAAAACACAAATAAGCTCAAATTGAAGCTCTGGTACAAGATACTCCATACAAGTGAAAACCAAAAGAAAGCAGTGGTAGCTAGAGTTATACCAGACAAAATAGACTTTAAGCCTAAAGCTGCAACAAGGAAAAAAAATAAGGTCATTGTATAATTATGTTTTCAATTTATCAAGACAAAAATCATAAATAAATATACACCCAACAGTGGAGGATCTTAATATATTAAGCAAACACTAACAGATTTGAAGAGACAAATAGACAAAACTAAAAAAGAAGTGTAGGGATCTTTAATACCCAATTTTCAACAATGAATAGGTCATCCAAAAAAAAAATCAATAAGGAAGTACTGAACCTGAGCTGTACATTAGACTAAATGGACTGAACAGACAAAAACAGAACAGTCCATCCAACAGCAGCAGAATATATATTCTTCTCAAGTGCACATTGAACATTCTCCAGGACAGATCATGTGATGGGTCACTAAACAAGTCTTCACAAATTTAAGAAGACTGACATCATACTAAGTATTTTTTCAACCATAATGGTAAGAAACCAGAAACGAACAGGACAGACTCTGGAAAATTTACAAATATGTGGAAATTTAAAAACATGATCCTAAATAATCAATAGGCCAAAGAAAAAATAAATAAATAAAAAGACCACAGGCTTCCCTGGTGGCACAGTAGTTAAGAATCTGCCTGCCAATGCAAGGGACATGGGTTCAAGCCCTGGCCCAGGGAGATCCCACATGCCACGGAGCAACTAAGCCCGTGCGCCAAACTATTGAGCCTGTGCTGAAGAGCCCGCAAGCCACAACTACTGAGCCCACATGCCACAACTCCTGAAGCCTGTGCACCCTGAGCCCATGTTCTGCAACAAAAGAAGCCACTGCAATGAGAAGCCCGCGCACCACAACGAAGAGTAGCCCCCACTCACAGCAACCAGAGAAAACCCATGCGCAGCAACGATGACCCAACACAGCCAGAAATAAAAACAAATAAATAAATTTATTTATTAAATAAATAAATAAAAAGACTGAATCATGAAGAAGTGAAACAATCTAAACAGACCAAATTACTATTAAGGAGATTGAATCAGTTCTCAAAAACCTTCCAACAAAAAATTATCAAGACTAGATGGCTTCACTGGTGAATTCTACGAAACTTTTAAAGAAGAATTAATATGAATCATTTTTAATTGGATAAATCATATAAATCTATTTGTGGGTGATACACTTTGTATATTATAAATACACTAGGGGAGACATACCCACAATGATATAAAATAAGTTAGAGCTATTGGTTCTTAATCTCTGATTTCTTTGAAAAATTATCATTTGAGTTGAGCTTTATTTCATAAATTAAACACAAATGAGCATATATTAATAATGAGATTCTTGTAAACTTTTTTGAAAATACAAAGAAGTGATAAAGAAGAGTATGTCTGTTACATGAGTATGGAGTATAACGGAAACTTACAAGAACAAGGCTTCACCAATTGCAGTCTTCACTTGAAAAGCCAATATCTTTAATAAACAAAGGTGACAATGCTCATTTTCCAAAGAAAACTACAAGCAAAAAAAAACAAGAAGAAGAAGAAATGGGATTTTCCAGATTTACCTTGATGATTTATGCACATTTTCTCAGTGAATCACACCATTTACTAAAGATAAAATATATGAACTTCATAATGGAGGAATCTTGCAGAAAGCACCTGAACCAGTGAACAGCAGGTGTAATGGGACAAATGATTATCAGATGACTGAAGCTCACAAGACACATTATCACTACTGTGGTATTCTGGGTGAAAATACGTAAGAAAAGCAAAATCTGAAACTATCATGAAAAAAATGTCAGTTTTATGCAAATTTCAGTCCACATATACCTCCCATGTTCCCTGACTGTTACACTGTATTTAAATAGTCTTTCTGGGCTTCCCTGATGGCGCAGTGGTTGGGAGTCCGCCTGCTGATGCAGGGGACACGGGTTCGTGCCCCAGTCCGGGAGGATCCCACATGCCGTGGAGCGGCTGGGCCCGTGAGCCATGGCCGCTGAGCCTGCGCGTCCGGAGCCTGTGCTCCGCAACAGGAGAGGCCACAGCAGTGAGAGGCCTGCGTACTGCAAAAAAAGTAATTAATTAATTAATTAATTAGTCTTTCTTATCAATATACAGAACAAATCTCTCCGAATTACTTTTTCTCCCAGAACCCTGAGTTATCTGGGCCACTAATGCCATCCCACTTAAAAGAGCATTTTCTTCATCCTGCTGTGATAAGCTGACGTTTCTGTTGCATTCAGATGTACATTAATCATTCCACTTTCACTTCTTCACTAATATCCAGCATCTGAAATTATGCCATAGGGCATTTTGGATATTACTGCCTTCCCATGTTGATCTTTCACAAAAAGAATAATTTCAACAGTTGAATGTCATTTATTCATAGTGAGAACTCTCCATGCTCTGTAGGGAGCCTGGATGCAGACAATGGGGAAAAGGCTCTGGATCACAGCGCAGAGGTATTCTAAAGAGTGGACTTTGACTATCATAAGAAGGAAAAAATAAGTAGTTGAAAACAACATTGCAAGTCAGGAACATCAGAAGTAGAAAATAAAAGGTTTGTAGGTTTGCAGTCCATGAAATTTCAGGAGGAAAAGCAGACACAGCCTCTGACCCAGGACAAGACACTCACCTGGGAAACTGCCATTCCCTCATCTTCCTCCTGCTCTGGTCGTCTTCTCATGGACATTATGTTGAGGCACCACATCAGCATGTTGAGAATATGCCTTCAGTACCATCAGTACAGCTCCTTCACCTGTTCCCACTACAGCCACAGACAAAAGGACCTCGAAACGCTGAAATGCCAACGTTTTGAAAAAGAGAGATTCAGGAACGATGACCCCTGAATGGAGACCAAACTGTGAGCTTTTTCCTTCCTGTCTACACAAACTCTCCCCTCACGCAGATGCCCAAAAACTCTGCTACAGCACAGAGTCAGTGGACTATACTGCCCTTCCCCTTCCAGTCCCATGTAGAGCAGACACTGATGCCTCCCCAAAGGACGAAGGACCAAAGACTAGAAGCAACTCTCACTGATTACCCAGCAGCCCTCGGGCTTAAGCCTGGCCTCACCTTAGAATCACCTGGAGTTAAAACAACATGGATGCTCCCACCCAGATCAATAGACTCTGTGGGGAGGGCACAGATGATGTTATTTCTAAAAACTGCATGGGAACCACGTAGCAAACATTTCTTCTGCAGCTTCAAAGTGCATACAAATTTGGGGGAAATCAGGGCCCCACTTTAAGTTATGATCCTCCTTATGGGGCTCATGAAATGGCATCTTTAACAAGTTTTTTGTTGGAGCAGATATTACTCCCACATACCCGTATTTAGCAGCACTGAGCTCGAGATATTAGGCATAGCACACCTGAGTCCACTGCGTAGTGTGAAGGTTTGGGGTAAGAACTTCCAGAAGTGCAGGTTCCCTGGGCCTGATTCCTAGGGGCTGAGCTCTTCCTGGAATGGGTGTGGCCTTGCTGTTGCCTAGGGTAGATGTTGCTGTGTTGGTGGAAATCACGTGGTGGGTTTAGGGATATGTGAGTGGCCACCCTTAGAAATCTACCGAAAGGTACCCTTAGTCCTCAGATCCTCTAGCCCCCTCTCCTCTCAGGGCCCACTTGACCCACAGGACTTCCCAGAGCAGAGCATGACTACCTGTCCTCAGGTAAGCTGAGACTCCATACCCCAAAAGATGCAGAGCACAAAGTTGTTTACATCACAGATTTGTTTGAAAATAAACCGAAGGCTGTGATGGAGGGTGGGATTAACATTTGGGGTTGGGAATGGACAGAAACCTTTGGAAATAATGACATGAATGCATATCTGATGATTAACAAAAAAAGTCATGATCTTAAGTAATAAAACACATTATAAATGAATCTACAGATCAGAATAATTTGCTTACTGTGTGTGTTATGAATTGTAGAGTCACAGTTTGTTCTCCCGACCCCAACTTTATACTTTCTCACATCTTTAAAGTGCATTTATTAAATAAAAATTAGAGAAAAGCATATCTACTTTTTCAAATATTCTTTGAGAATACTGAATCATTAAAAATTTTTATTTTATTCTTTTTAAAAAATTAAATTCTTATACAATTTTAAAAGTTTACTTTTCATTTAGTTATTATAAAATATTGGCTATTTCCCTGTTTTGTAAAATACATCCCCACCCACAGACAATATTTGTACCTCCCACTTCCCAACCCTTATATTGCTCCTCCATGCTCCCCAGTGGTAACCACTAGTTTGTTCTATATATCTGTGAGTTTGCTTTTTTGTTATATTTACTGATTTGTTGTACTTTTTAGATTCCACATATATGTGATATCACACAGTACTTGCCTTTCTCTGTCTGACTTATTTCACTTAGCATAATGCCCTCCAACTCCACCCATGTTGCTGAAAATGGAAAATTTTTATCTTTTTAATGGCTGAGTAGGATGCCATTGTGTGTATATATATCACATATTCTTTATCCATTGTTGATGAACACTTAAGTTGCTTTCATATCTTGGCAGCTGTAAAAAATGCTGCTATGAACATTGAGGTGCATGTGTCTTTTTGAATTAGTGTTTTGGGGTTGTTTTTGTTATGCACCCAGGAATGGAATCGCTGGGTCATATGGTAGTTCTGTTTTTAGTTTTGGAATCTTTTAATATATGCCAATAAGTGTTTAATGCTCCACTTACCAATGTAAATATTTAAATTTTAAGTGATTGTTTAAAAAGCCATTTAGGTTCATAGCAAAAGTGAAAACATGATGGAGATTTCCCATATGCTTCCTGCTCCCACACAGGTATAGGTCCCTCATGCTCAATACCCCACAAAAGAGTGGTACATTTGTACCATCGATGGATCTACATTGATACATCATACTTGTTCAAAGACCATAGTTACCTTATGGTTCATCCTTAGTGATGTACATTCTGTGGGATTGGACAAATGCATAACGACAAGAATCCATCATTATATCAGTAGTATTATACAGATTATTTTAATTATCCTGAGAATTCTCTAGACTTAATCTATTCATTGTCCCATCTCTGTCACCCTGGGCAACCACTGACCTTTTAACTGTCTTATACATATGTCTTTAACATAATATCATATCTTTGGAATCATATATCTTGTACCATTTTCTTTCACCTTGTAATATGCACTTAAGAATTCCAGCCACTACAGAAAAGAGTTTGGAGATTCCTTAAAAAACTAAAAGCTACCATATGATCCAGTAATTCCACTACTTGGTATAAATCTGAAAAAAACAAAAACACTAATCCAAAAGGATACTTACACCTCTACGTTGATAGCAGCACTATTTACAGTAGCCAAGACACTGAAACAACCCAAGTTACCATCAACAGACAACTGACTTAAGAAGATGTGGTAGGGACTTCCCTGCTGGCACAGTGGTTGAGAATCCACCTGCCAAAGCAGGGGACACGGGTTCAAGCCCATGTCTGAGAAGATCCCACATGCCTTGGAGCAACTGGGCCCATGAGCCACAACCACTGAACCTGCATGCCACAACTGCTGAGGCCCACATGCCTAGAGCCTCTGCTCCGCAACAAGAGAAGCCACTGCAATGAGAAGACCGCACACCATGACGAAGAGTGGCCCCCATTTGCTGTGACTAGGGAAAGCCATGCACAGCAATGAAGACACAGCGCAGATAGAAATAAATAATTTTTTAAAAAAGATGTGGTGTATGTACCTGTATAATGGAATATTACTCAGCCATAAAAAAGAATAAAATAATGCTATTTAAAGCAACATGGATGGACCTAGAGAACATTATGCTTAATGAAATAAGACAGAGGAAGACAAATGCTATATGATCACTCTTAGGTGGAATCTAAAAAATAATACCTAAATTTATATACAAAAGAGAAACACACTCACAGACATAGAAGAAAACTTATGGTTACCAAAGGGAAAGGGAGGGGGAAGAGGAACAAATTAGGGTATGGAGTTAACATATACAAACTATTATACATAACATAGATAAGCAACAAGGATTTACTGTATAGCACAGGGAATTTTATTCAATACCTTGTAATAACCTATAATGGAATGGAATCTGCAAAAAAAATCAGTATGCTGTACAACAGAAACTAACATTATTTTAAATCATTTATACTTCAAAAGAGAAAAAAAGAATTTCCCATATATTTTTATGGTTTGATAGCTTACTTTGTTAGTGCTGAATATTATTCCATTCCCAGAATATACTAGAGTATATTTTTCCATTCATCTACTGAAGGACACCTTGGTTTCACTCAGATTTTGGCAACATTCAATAAAGGTACTAAAAATATCCAGATGCAGATTTTGTATGGACAAATGTTTTTAACTCCTTTCAGCATACATCCATGAGAACACTTTCTGGATTGTATAGTAAGAGTATGTTCAATGTTGTAGAAAGTGTCAATCTGTCTTCCAAAGTAGCTCTATTATTTTTCATTTCCACCAGCAACGAACGAGAGTTCCTATTGCTCCACATCTCCTACAGCATTTGTTGCTCTCATTGTTTCACATTTTGGCCAGTCTAAGAGTTACATAGTGGTATATCGTTGTATTTTTAATTTGCATTTTAATGACAGCATGTAATCTGGATTATTCTTCCATATACTTACATGCAAAGTGTCTGTATTCTCTGGTGAGGTGGCTGTAAATTGTGTTGGTCCACTTTTTAACTGAGCTGCTTTTCTTATTTTTTTTCTACCCAACCTGTATTTTATTTCTTTTCTTGCCTTACTGCATGAGCAAGGGACATCCTTGATTTTTAACTGAATTTAGTGGGAAAGTCTCATGTTTCTAACCACTAAGCACAATGTGAGGTGAAAGTTTTTGTAGATTTTTGTTATCAACTTGAGAAAACTCCTATTTATTTCTATTTTACTGAGAGTTTTCATGAAGAATGAGTGTTGGATTTTTTAAAAAGTCTTCTGCATCTATTGATATGATAATATAGTTTTCTTTTTAGGTTGTTAATATGATGGCTGTAATTATTTGATTTTAGAATATGGAACAGGCCTTGCATATCTGAGATAAATCCTTCTCATTCATGGTACAAAATTCTGTCAAAACATTGTTGGGTTCGTTAATTCATTAATATTTTTTTGAGGACTTTTTCATCTAAGTTCCAGAGAGATATTGGTCAGTAGTTTCCTTTACTATTCATATTTTTGTCTGAGTTCCCACGTTGTGTTTTTGGTGTCAGGCTTTCATCTGAGGAAATTCTCAGTAATTTAAAAAATATTTTCTATTTTCTATCTTTATCCTTTTCTTGCTATACCCATTATGTATATATGTCATAGCATTTTTAGTTGTTCCACAATTATTGATTATTTGGTTCTGTTGGTTTCTTTCCAGCCCATTTTCTCTTTTCTTTTGAGATTTGAAGGCTTCTCTTGATAGGTATTCAAGCTCAGAGATATTTATCCTCGGCCAGCTCTTTGGCTGCTAAGATGAAATACCAGAGACTTGGTGGTTTATAAACAACATAATACTTTATTCTCATAATGGCTGAGGTGCTTTCCCTTACTAAGGCCCTGATGCTGGTCCTAATTAGACGCTGATGCTGTCCCTAACGTAGGCCCTGATGCTGTCAATAACTAAGGTCCTGACACTATCCCTAGCTAATGTCCTGATGCTGGTCCTAACTAAGGCCATGACACTGTCTCTCATTCCCTAAGTCTGCCTTTAACTAATGACCTAACTTTTTCCCTAATTACGCTATGCCACTGGCACTAACAAAGACACTGACACTGTCCCTAAGGCCCTGACATGTCCCTAAATAGACGCTGACACTGTCCCTAATGTAGGCCCTGATACTGTCAATAACTAAGGTCCTGATGCTATCCCTAAGTCCCTGACACTGTCCCTAACTAAGGCCCTGACAATGTCCCTAACTAACACCTGTACTGTCTCTTACTAGGGGTCTCAAGTTTTCTCTAACAGAGGCCCTGATCCTGTCCCTAACTAAGGCCCTGAATCTGCCCCTAATAACCTGACAATGGCCCTACCTAACATTCTGAGGCTGGCCCTATTAATGTCCTGACAGTGTCCCTGAGGCCCTGATTCTCTTCCTAAGGACTTGATGCTATGTCTACCTAAGGCACTAACATTATCTGTAACTAATTACCTGACTCTTTCCCTAACTAACACCCTAACTTTGTCCCTAACACCCTGACACTAGTCCTAACTAAGGCCCTGACAATGTCCCTAAGAAACAGCCTGAACTGTGTCTAATTAAGTCCCTCAAGTTATCTCTAACTGAAGCCTTGACATTTTCCCTAACCAAGCCCCTGATGCCATCCCAAGCTAATGGCCTGAGCTATAACTTGTGAAGACCCAAACCCTGTCGCTAAGACCTTGACACTCTCCCTAACTTGGGCCCTGACACTTTCCCTCATAGGCCAGGCTGTCACTAAATAACACTCTGATCCTGTCCATTACTAAAGCCCTGAATATGTCCCTAAGAAAGTCTCTGAAGTGTTCCTAACTAACGGCCTGAACTGTCTCTTACTAAAGCCCTCAAGTTATTTCTGAGGTCCTGACAATGCCATCCCTAACTAAGGCCCTGTTTCTGGCCCTAAATAACGTCCTGATGCTGAACCTAACTGGGGCCCTGATGCTCTTCCTAACTAAGGCCTTGATGCTGATTCTACCTGAGGCCCTAAAACTGCCTGTAACTAATGACCTGACTCTTTCCCTAACACCCTAATTTTGTCCCTCATTAATGCCCTGACACTGGTCAACACAACAGACCTGATGCTGACCCAGTCTAAGGCCTTGACGATGTCCCTCATAGCCTTAGATGCCCTCACTGTTGGCCTGACCCTGTCCCTAACCAAGGCCCTGACCCTCTTCCTAACTAAGGTTGTGATGATGTCTCTACCTAAGGCACTAACACTGTCTATAATAATGCCCCAACTCTTTCCCTAACACTGTGATGCCATTCCTAATAGCCTCATATACCTCTCAATAATGCCCTGATTCTGTCTATAACTAAGGCCCTGACGCTGTCCCTAAGGCCCTGATGTGCTCTCTACCTGAGACACTGACACTGTCTATAATAGTGGCCCGACTCTTTCCCTAACACCCTGATGCTGTCCCTAACTGAGGCTCTGAAGATGTCCCTAAGTAACAGCCTGAACTGTGTCCAAATAAGGCCTGCAAATTATCTGTAACTGAAGCCTTGATATTCTTTCTCCCTAACGAAGCCCCTGATGCTGTCCCAAGCTAATGGTCTGAACTAGAACTTACAAAGTCCCTAACCCTGTCCCTAGGACCCTGACACTCTCCCTAACTTAGGCCCTGATGCTGTCCCTCAGAGCCTAAGTGGTCACTAAATAATGCCTTGATCCTGTCCATTACTAAGGTCCTAAATATGTCCCTAAAAAAGTCAGTGAGGTGTCCCTAACTATCTTACTAAGGCCCTCAAGTTTTCTCTGAGGTCCTGACACTGCCCCTAACTAAAGCCCTGATGCTCTTCCTAACTAAGGCCTTGATGCTGTCTCTACCTGAGACCCTGACACTGTCTGTAATACTCTGATGATGTCCCTAGTAGCTGCAGACATCCCACAATAACACCCTGACACTCGCCCTACCTACAGCTCTGATTCTGGCATTATTTAAGTCCATGAGAACATACCTAAGGAACAGCCTGAACTATTTCTAACTAAGTCCCTGGTGGTGACCCTAATAGACTGAGATATCTGACACTATTGCCCTGATCCTGTCCATAACTAAGGCCCTGAATATGTCCCTAAGAAAGTCTCTTACGATGTCCCTAACTAACGGCCTGAACTCTCTCTTACTAAGGCCCTAAGTTATCTCTAACTGAGGCCCTGATGCTGTCCCTAACTATGGCCCTGAAGCTGTCCCTCATAGAATTTACTGTCACTAAATAATGCCCCGATCCTGACAATTACTAAGGCCCTGAATATGTCCCTAAGAAAGTCTCTGATGTGTCCCTAACTTATGGCCTAAACTGTCTTATATTAAGTCCCTCAAGTTTTCTCTGAGGTCCTGACACTATCCCTAACTAAGGCCTGGTGGCTGGCCCTAACTAACATCCTGACACTGTCCCTAACATTGGTGAAGCTCCGATGCTCTTCTTAACTAAGGCCTTGATGAAGTCTCTACCTGAGGCCCTGCCACTGTCTGTAACTAATGACCTGACTCTTTACCTAACTAATACCCTAATTATATCCCTCACTAATGCCCTGACAATGGTCTTAGCTTTGGCCCTGATGCTGGCCCTCAGTAATGACATGACACTGGCCCTTACTAAGGCCTCACCCTGGGGCTGTCCCAGGCTGCTGGGTAGTTTTCTCTTGTCCGCATCTCTAGCCAGCTGCTTGCCATTGGCCACTCTAAGATTCTGCGATGCAGTGGTCCCACGTGGGATGTGCCTGAGTAGGCTGACCTGCGGGAGGAGGGTCATGGCCACTCTGCCCTCCAGGGGACTGCGGCTCAGGGTAGGAATCACTCTGCCAGTGTCTGGACATGGTTCTCTGTCCTTGCTTGTTGTAAAACCCTTGGAGTTACCTCTAACATTTTTTAAATGGATCTCCCCCTCGGCACATTTATAATATAAATTATTTGCCCCATTAAGATTCAGGAATGACATTATTAAAATGAGCAGGAAGACAAAGGATGCCCCCCCAATGATCTATTACTTGGAGGATTTAAAATTCTAATGAAAACACTCATTCTCATCACCCTCTTGGGCATCAGCACAAGGCTGGAATCAGCTGCATTCTTTATTTATCCCTCTGATTTTTCCAGAACGTTTCCTTTGAGGAGAAATCTCTGGATTCTGAGGGAACTATGAGTGGTAACCATCAGGTAAATCTGATTCTGAAAAGCAAGAGGAAAAGAGACAGGGCAGGAGATGAGAATTGGTGATGGGGAGAAGCAAGGGTGTCCACTTTCAATCTCAGGCTGAGAGTCTGGGTTAATCTCCAACAAAGCCAAGGACCACCAGGATCTGGCCCCACTGGCCTTGTCACCTGGTGTGGGGATTGGGGACAGCCAAACCACCATGGCCACTTTCAGAGAAATAAAGAAGGTGGGAGGGCACCCCTGGGAGCCAGAATGAAAATGTTCATCTTGTGAAATAATAAGATGCCCTTTTCAGAAAAGTGAAGACTCTTCTCTTGGTTCTCAAAGACTTGCAAATACTCTGTATCCTTCTGGAGGCATGTTGAAAACTTCAGCCTTTGAGGGCAGTAATGGGAGGGAATATGGGCTCAAAACAATCCGGCACTCACTCCTTGAGGGTGCTGAGGATGACCAGTGTCCACCCCTTGGGTGCTGTGGGGCCTGAAATCTCCTGATCACCTAGGATGGGAGGGGCTACACAGACACTCCACTGGACCACCGGGGGCTTGGCTGGTGGGCTACAGTCCTTTATCAGATACATAGTTTGCAAACATCTTGTGCCATTTTGGATGGTGGATTATCTTATTCCTTGCTCCTTTTATAAACAATGGTTTTTCACTTTGAGGAAGTCCAATTCATCTATTTTATCTTTTGTTGTTTGTGCTTTTGGTAGCAGATCTAAGAAATCACAGCCAAATCCAAGGTCATGAAGATTTACTGTCATGTTTTCTTCTATGAGTTTTATAATTGTGGTTCTTACATCTAGGCCTTTGATCCATTTTGTGTTGATTTTGTTTATGGGATGGGGGGAGGTAAGGGTCCAACGTTATTCTTCTGCGTGTGGGTATCCAGCTTTCCCAGCACCTGTGCTAACTGTTTGGGAGAAAATATTTGCAGATGACGTGACCAACAAGGGCCTAATTTCTAAAATATACAAACAGCTCATACAACTCAAAAAAAAAAATCAAAAAGTGGGCATAAGTCTAAATAGACATTTCTCCAAAGAAGACATACAGATGGCCAATAGGCACATGAAAAGATGCTCCACGTCGCTAATTATTAGAACAATGCAAATCAAAACTACAGTGAGGTATCCCCTCATAGTGGTCATAATAGCCATCAATAAAAAGTCTACAAATAAACGTTGGGGTGTGTGTGGAGAAAAGGAAACCCTCCTATGCTGTTGGTCAGAATGTAAATTGGTGCAGCCACTATGAAAAACAGTATGGAGGTTCCTCAAAAAACTAAAAATAGAGTTGCCAGGGCTTCCCTGGTGGTGCAGTGGTTAAGAATCCACCTGCCAATGCAAGGGACACGGGTTCAAGCCCTGGGCCGGGAAGATCTCACATGCCATGGAGTAACTAAGCCCGTACGCAACAACTACTGAGCCTGCATGCCACAACTACTGAAGCCCACACGCCCAGAGCCCGTACTCCCAACAAGAGAAGCCACCGCAATGAGAATCCCATGCACCGCAATGAAGAGTAGCCCCCACTCGCCGTAACCAGAGAAAGCCCGCGCACAGCAACGAAGACCCAATGCAGCCAAAAATAAAAATAAATAATAAATTTATAAAAATATAAATAAAATAAAAATGGAATTGCCATGTGAACCAGCAATCCCACTCCTGGGCACATATTCATACAAAACTATAATTCAAAAAGATACATGCACCACTATGTTCATAGCACCACTATTCACAATAGCCAAGACATGAAAGCAACCTGAATGTCCATCAACAGATGAATGGATAAAGAAGATGTGATAAATATATACAATGGGATATTACTCAGCCATAAAACAGAGTGAAATAATGCCATTTGCATCTACATGGATGCACCTAACAATTATCATAGTAAGTGAAGTCAGACAGAGAACGACAAATACCATATGATATGACTTATATGCAAAATCTAAAATGAGACACAAATGAATCTACAAAACAGAAACCGACTCACAGATATAGAAAACAGACTTGTGGTTGCCAAGGGGAAGACGGGGGAGGGATGGACTGGGAGTTTGGGATTAGCAGATGCAAACTATTATATATAAGATGGATAAACAACAAGGTCTTACTGTACAGCACAGGAAACTATATTCAATACCCTGTAGTAAACCATATGTATATATGTAATAAACAGTATGTTTGTGTGTGTGTGTGTATATATATCTGAATCACTTTGTTGTACAGCAGAAATTAACACAACATTGTAAGTCAACTATACTTCAGTGAAATAAATTTTTAAAAAATTAAGTGGAGATTATACCATCAATTAGTTTGAAGGCAATTTTATAAAGTAGGCCTTGTTTTTCTTGTCTTTTCATACTGAGACAAATGTATAACAGATAGAAACTAACCAGGATTACTCCAGTCTGAACTCATATCACACAGAACTTTAATTGTTGAACAAACCATTAATACCGATTACACCATGGGATGTCCTGATCCAATATCAAGTTTGTAAACCTTGTATCAAGCCTGCAGAATCCACTAAATTTGTAAATTCAAACTGAAATGAAGCCAACTATCCCATGCTTTCTCCAAAACTAGTTATATGACAATCAACTGGAAACCATACGCAATCAAATGAATGTAGACAGGAAAGATGAAGATGGTATTTAAGGTGATGTCTTGGGCCAGTTCAGGGTGTTACTCAATTTCCTGGGTATCCCCCATGCACACAGGAGGTACACATGTTAGTTAACTTGTTTGTGCAACTATATGAAGGCAGTCAATACCACAAGTGTATATGTAAAAGGAATTAAATGGTAAATGTCATGCTTTGTATTTTTAATGACAATGGAAAAAAAGTGTAGTGCTGATATTTCTTACAACATAAATGTACATTAAAAACATCCTTAGTGAGCTTCCCTGGTGGCGCAGTGGTTGAGAGTCCGCCTGCTGATGCAGGGGACACGAGTTCATGCCCCGGTCCGGGAAGATCCCACATGCCACGGAGCAGCTAGGCCTGTGAGCCATGGCCGCTGAGCCTGCGCGTCCAGAGCCTGTGCTCCGCAATGGGAGAGGCCACAACAGTGAGAGGCCCGTGTACTGAAAAAAAACAAAACAAACAAACAAAAAACCCCAACTTTGTTATAGAGGCCAAGACTTAATCCAGACGAAGTTCAACCAAAGTTGGATTGTTATTTCCTTTGTAGGGGTCCACATGGTATTAAAGGGCACAGTGGGGGGGACTTCCCTGGTGGCACAGTGGTTAAGAATCCATCTGCCAATGCAGGAAACATGGGTTCAACCCCTGGTCCGGGAATATACCATGTGCCACGGAGAAACTAAGCCCATGCATCACAACTACTGAGCTTGCACACCTAGAGCCCGTGCTCCACAACAAGAGAAGGCACTGCGATGAGAAGCCCGCGTACTGCAGCAAAGAGTAGCTCCCACTGCCGCAACTAGAGAAAGCCCGTGTGCAGCAACAAAGACCCAACACAGCCAAAAATAAATAAAATTTTTAAAAAAAGTCACCATGAGAAGAGTATATTAGTAGCTACCATGTCTTGGGTCCTGCGGATTACCTGGGATGCAGTAGAAACAGTGAAATTTTAGCATTACAGTTTTTCACATTGCTTCAAAAAATGTTAAAAAAATAAATTCAGTAAAGTTGCAAAATATGGAGTCATTACGCACAAATCAGTTTTGTTTCTATACACTTAAAACGAACCATCAGAAAGAAAAATTAAGAAAACAATCCCATTTACAACTCCATCAAAAAGAACAAACTATTTAGGAATAAATTTAACCAAGGACATGAAAGACCTATACTCAGAAAACTATAAAGTATTGATAAAGAAATTGAAGACACAATAGAAAACAATATTCCATGCTCATGAAACAGAAAAATGACTATTATTAAAATGTTTATTCTACTCAAAGCCATCAACAAACAGTGCCAGGAAAACTAGACACCAGGCTCCACAGAACAACACTGGTCACCATCTACACTGCAAATAAAACTAACTAAAAGAGCACAGTATTCCACATTAAACCCTTTTTCTCCTGAGTCCCCTGAAGATGCACCCCACCCACCCAGCAGTCAGCTGCACAGGAAGATTCTCCACACGTTCTCATTTTTTCCTCTCATGGCATTTCCTCACCAGTGGGTCCTGAGAAAAGCCAGCTCCAGTCAGTGTAGGCACTGCCCCATGGTCCAGAAACCTAAGCCCTGACAGGAGACAAGGCTCCTGTCTGCTTGTCAGAGCAAAGTCTGTGGGCCAGATGCACCTGTGCCCCCAGGGTCAGACAGGTGGGTTCGGTGCCCCCTGTGGGACGTCAGAAAAGTGCCGGGAGCACCACACTCACAAACCCAGAGGCCTCATCCAGAATGCTGTTCTGCTGTATATACTAAGTTTGGAAATCCAAACTGAACTGGAGCCAAGTATCTCTCTGTATCTTCTCAAATCATGGTTAAGGAACAATTAATTAGAAACCATATGTAATGAAATGAATGTAGACACAAACTTTATAATGTAAACCGAAATTCACTCAAAAGTGCCCATAGACAAGTTTAAATTACCAAACTATAAAAATTCTAGAAGAAAAAAGAAAATCTAGGACTTCCCTTGTGGTGCAATGGTTAAGAATCCTCCTGCCAATGCAGGGGACACAGGTTCGAGCCCTGCTCCGGGAAGATCCCACATGCCACAGAGCAACTAAGCCCATGTGCCACAACTACAGAGCCTGCACTCTAGAGCCCACGCACCACAACTACTGAACCCACATGCCACAACTATTGAAGCCCGTGCACCTAGAGCCCATGATCCACAACTAGAGAAGCCACTGCAATGAGAAGCCCACGCCTGGCAACCAAGAGTAGCCCCCGCTCACAGCAACTAGAGTAAGCCCACATGCAGCAACGAAGACCCAACGCAGCCATAAATTAAGTAAATAAGTAAGTAAGTAAATAAATAAATAAATTTTTTAAAAAAGAAAAAATCTACATGACCTTGGGTCTGGTGATGTGTTTTAAACACACAACACCAAAAGTCTATCAACAAAAGAAAAATAATTGATAATGTGGACTTGATAAAATTAAAAATTTCTTCTCTATGAAAGAACTTATTCAGAAAACCAACAGACAAACCACAAACTGGAAGAAACTATTTCCAAAACACATATCTGATAAAGGGTTTGTACCCAAATTTTACCAAACAATGCCATTAAAATTTGGTAAAGATTGAAACACACACCTGGCCAAAGAAGATAAACAGGTACTAAATAAGCATACAGAAATATACTCAAGATGCTGGTGGAATGCACGTACAACCAACTTTGGAAGACGGTTTGGCAGTTTTTTCCAAGTCTAAATAGTCTCACCTTAGGATCCAAGAAGCGTACCTCTTGTATTTAGACAACTGCTTTGAAAACCTGTGTTCAAACAAAAACTAGCATCAAGTAATGCACAGCAGCTCTATTCATAATGGCTAAAAACTTAAAGATATCAGGATGTCCTTCTGTAGATGAATTCATAAGCAAATTAGTGCACATACATGTCAAAGGGGAACAGAATACACCACCCCAAAATATGTCCATTAGACAAAAGGATTACTTTGGACTGATTAATTTAAAAAACAGCAGACCCAGGAGAATCTTTGAAAACTAAGTAGAAAATGCCCTTTTATGAGGTAAATTTACATTTATTAAGGATAGCTCCATTTATTAGGGTATGTCCCTCACTGGACCAGGAATTGAATGATGACTAAATATCAAGAAAAATTTGTCGGGACTTCCCTGGTAGTCCAGTGGTTAAGACTCCACACTCCTAATACAGGGGGCATGGATTCGATCCCTGGTCAGGGAACTAGATCCCACATAATGCAACTAACACCTGGCACAGCCAAATAAATAAATATTTTTAAAAAAAGCTTGTCAATGAAATAGGTCTGGATGTAAATCTGCATAACAACCATACCCTTGCTTTGCCTAATAACCTCCCTTAAATGGCTTCCTTCATTCCCTAACATCTTTCTTCTGTTCTTAGCTGAAGGTAGCCTTTAAGGTAATGGCTTGGGCCAGACTAAGTTTTCCTGGGTATCTTTCAAGAATACAGGAGGTATGCATGGTATATATTAAACTTCTGATTGTTTTTCTCCAGTTCATCTTCCTTTCATTACAAGGGGGATCTCAATGAAGAACATAGAAGGGTAGAGGGAAAATTATTTTTCTTCTCATATACATGCAATGCAATAGTATTCAGAGATATAAAGGAATGAATCATCAACCGTGCAAAAAAAAATAGATGAATCTAACACTTACATTGCTAAGTGAAAGAATCCAGTCTGAAGTGCTACACACTGTATGACCTCATTTATATGACATCCTAGAAAAGGCAAAACAGACATGGTAAACAGTTTATGGAACATGTAGTTGAAAAGGTCCTTATGATACTTTAGTGGTGAATACCTGTCACTGTG
Source organism: Mesoplodon densirostris (assembly GCF_025265405.1). Classification (NCBI taxonomy): domain Eukaryota; kingdom Metazoa; phylum Chordata; class Mammalia; order Artiodactyla; family Ziphiidae; genus Mesoplodon; species Mesoplodon densirostris. The sequence goes on along the minus strand of NC_082662.1, from coordinate 124,737,721 downwards.
CATTTGTCTACACCCACAGATTTTTTTACAACCCAACAAGTAAATTATAATCTATTCAAATTATTTACTTAGGATATGGGAACGTCAAAGACTGGCATACAGAATGTAACAAACAATCTAACTGATTTAGAAAGGTATGAAAAAAACTCACTGTTGGTGGTGGGACAAAATGGGCTGACCTAAGTTGACTTTGGAAATAAGCGGACTCTGTAGGCCAAAGGCAAAATATGCTGTACATACACAGTGGACTCTGTAAGTTCTTTCCCATGGGGAGTAGTAGCTCACAGTACTGAAACTACTATATCAGTAATCGAATGGAACAATCACTGAATTTAATGACAAATGGTGGAAGCCAGGTTTCTTACCACTGGAGTGGGAAGTCACAGACAAACAAAGGGAGAAGGTTACAATATCCATGTCATAACAGATCATGTTGCAGGCATCAGTAGAAACTATCTTTAGGCTAATAGAGATACACATAGTTCCACATGGAAATCTTTATAATTATGTGTACATGCATAGGCTGGGATACATGCATATATTTCCATGCACTGTCAGCAGAGCATATTTAGCTCCCACATGTAAGTTTTTAACACCATTCTCTAATAAAAGGAACAAGGGCTCTTTGAAGAAATGGCTGATGCTAGGACTGAGACAGTAAATACATGAAGCAGGATAATCTTAAAATATCAGAAAGTAAAGAAGTATGAAAAATTTTAAAAACCCACAAAAGAAAAATTATGTAAAATGAAAACAGGAGCAAATGGAAAAAGCTCTCAACAACCAAAGCAAGAATGAACTAAGCAGTCTGATAATGTAGTGCTGGATTATAACCAAAAGTTTACAATAATTATTCAAGTGTCCAAACTGGTAAAAATAAGTTACATAGTTTTTGATGAATGATGTTAAATAGAAATCTCCTAGGCAGAAAGCTTCTAAACAATTCATGTAGACACCCAGCTGTCCATCAAGGATGTGAAGCTAAACCCTCTCTCCTCAAGTGTGGCTTCTGCATTATAACTTCCTCCTAAATAAGACACACAGGATGGACACGGGAAAAAATTAATTTCACTGTGGGAAAACTTCAAACACTACCTCAGCCTGGTGACCAAAGTTAAGAATATAAATGAGCAGTTCCCCTAAGAGCCTGTTCTCTTGATACATAGTGAAGAGGAAGCACTTTACCTCTGTGATCTGCTTTTTCAAAGCCAAGTCTAATTACAACAAAAACACCAAGCAAATCCCAGTGCAGGGCAGTTTACACAATACCTGACCAGTCCTCCTCCACACTGTCAAGGTCATGGAAACAAGGAGAGTCTGAGCAACTGTCAGAGCTCAGAAGAGACTAAACAGACATGATGACCCCATGTCTTTTGAGACCCTGGAACAAGGAAAGGTATAACAAAGGGAACATGAATAGAGACTTAAGTTAATAATAAAGTAACAATATTTGTTCATTATTTGTGATGATTCTGTACAAAATCAGACTGGAAAAATTAAAGGTCAAATAAGAGAAACCTATTGTAACAAACTGGAAATCTAGAGGAAACAGGTGATTTCTTTGTAAAAGCACATTACCAAAATGGACCCTAAATTAAGGAAAATACAAAAAGACTAATTAACTACTGAGGAACTTCTTCCCCTATTGGTTATCCTAACACTGTTCCAGGGTTTTCCTTTCCCAGGACAGGGAAGGAACAGGGAAAGAGCTGTTTGGCAGCTCCCCTAGTATATGACCCCACCCAGTGTCTTCATCTCCCCCAGCCACACCTACCCAGTGAGGACACCTGAGGATGCATCAGGGATTATTGATTTAGATGTGTCAACTAGGACTTTTTTTATTCCCAGCAACTGGACAAAGTTACTGAAGTAAAATAAATTAGTATTTATTATAAGGGTAGAAACAAATTAATACTTGCAAGTGGCAAGTTTAAGAATGGGTTTGGACCTGACGGGTCCAGTGTCTCACACTCTCTGTGTGACCTTGTTTCTCTCCAAAACTTTGTCCTGCTCACTGCCTTTGGGGGACCCCATTCACAGGCACAGTCTCTCTCACTGCCCTTGGGCCAACAGCGACTCTAGGCTGACAACCACTCACCATCCTTTTTCCGAGAAAAAGTTTCTCCTTTTCTTGGGTTCTAAGAAAAGTCATGGTTTTGAATACTTTTGGCCTGGCTTGGGTTTCATTCTCATCCTTGACCCATCACCAGAAGATGGAAAATGGGACAGGCTAGATGTGGGTTGTAAACCCATCTTCGAGCTGGGTGGAACATGGGCTCATCCTTCTGGAACTATTTGGACTGGAAGCAGGTGAGATGTAATTCCCAAAGGAAAACTGAGGCACTAGACTTGGGCATGAGAACAGATGCTGGCTGCGAGAAAGCAGCAGATTCTATGTCAATGACAGCCCACAGCATAGCACAGAAGCTGACACAAAAGGAAGAAAGGGGTTCATTTAGGGTCAGGAGCTGCAGCTACTCATCCAGTGCTTTTACTGTCTTCCCAAGACTGCAAGAAGTTCTTTGACTTGCTGAAAAGGCAGGATCATTGTTGTTGGTAAACTCAAGTCTCCTGCCTTGGGCATCAGGTCCTCACATCTCAGAGGCTGGCCCAGAACAGCCCATGTGCCCTCAGAAGACACACAGACCTCATTCCTGCCCCTGAGAGGTGGGAGCCCTTGAGTTATGCCATCTCCCTTGCCATATTAATTACCCATCCCTGAAAAACAATGCTGCTCCTTTTCCAGTTTCTTCTCTCTCCTTTACTAAGGGAAGAAACCAAATGCTAGGGTGGTAAGGAAACTCTTTGTGCAATGAAGTAATGTGAGGCTCAAGAATTATTCCATGCCATGGAACCCATAATTGGCAGGCTTTCCAGAGGCTACATGGATGTATATGGTTCTCCAAGACAATGCAGTCTTAGTGTGAACCTCCCATTGGGAGGCCCAGTTACTCCCATAACTTTGACTCTTAATGAATATGAATGTCAAAATTTCTAACAACTAAAAGGACAAAGGATTTCAGGGCCATGGTCTGCTGTATGGTTGTTGTGTCAGGGACACACTCAAATATTTAGAGGGTTTTTACCTCTCTTGGCAGGCTATGAGGCTGTGAAGGCTGTGAAGGGGAGGCCCTTTTCTCAACCACATGGATGTTGGTAGCTGAAACATCTCAAAGGAATGTCTACGGTGCCCAGGTATCTGTTCCACTGCTCACCACCATGGTCAGCTCACTAATTGTCCACGGGGTCTTGACAGGGCCCAGGCTGAACTGAGCTAGAGGACCGCAGATGCCTCCCTGAATGGTCAGAGGTCAAGGACTGTCCTGCCTGAGACTTGATTGTCTATTGATACCCACTCAGATGGGACAAAGGATGTCTGCAGTCCCAGGAGGGCCCCACCAGCCCTCAAGTATGCAGGGGGCTGGCACGTTGCTACACCCAGTCCTGAATTAATCCACACATGTCCACTGAGTGCCCTCCTCTCTGAGCACTCTGCTGGAACTGGGGCTGCTCAGGCAGAGTAGGGCCAGCACCACCTTTCCCAGATGGGAGGGCAGGAAGCAACCATGCATGACTCCTGACACCCTCCACAGCCCATGACTGACATCGAGTTCAATTTGAAACACTCAGAGACAGTACAGACATTTCATTCTTCTCTCAGTGCCCAGGACTGGGGGGTAGAAATACAGTGGTCCAGCTCAACTTCCTGACTCATGTTTGACCCTGGGCAAATGCTATCCATCCTGGAGACCTCAGAGAGGAGAAAGGAAGGGTAATGGGGGCCAGTTATGCTTGAACCTAACCCTAACCCTAGAGAACCCTAACCTCTAACCCTAACACCCTAACCCCAGAACTCTAGACCCTCTACCCTGACTCTCAAACCCTGACCCATAACCCTGACCCCCTGACCTGACTCAAACCCCAGACCTAAACTCCAGCCCAGTGGATACAGAGGGATGACAGTACTCTGGAATAAACCAAGAGGTTCATGACCCTGCATTTAGCAATAGTTTCTTAGATCTGACCCTAAAACACAAGCAATGAAAGAAAAAAAACAGATAATCTGGAGTTCCTCAAAATTACAAACTTTTTTACATCAAAAGAGGCTATCCAGAAAGTAAAAAGACAGCCCACAGAATGGAAGAAAATATAGGCACATTATATATCTGATAAGAGTCTTTATCCAGAATACATCAAGAATTTTTACCACTCAATAAAAGAGCAACCCAATTTTTGAAATGCACAAAGGACTTGCATAGACTCTTCTCCAGACAAGGCATACAAATGGTCAACAAGAACATGAAAAGATGTCAAACATCAGTAGTCATGATGGAAATACAAATTAAAACCACAATGTGATACCCCTTCACACACACTATAATGGTTATATTAAAAATAAATAAAAATAACAAATGTTGGCAACAATGTAGGGAAGTTGGAACCCTTAAACTTTACTTATGGAAATGAAAAATGGTGAAATCTATGTGTACAAAACTTTGGCATTTTCTCAAAAATATAAAAATATAATTATCTTATGTTTCAACAACTCTACTCCTAGATATACACCCAAAGAACTGATAACAGGTGTTCAAATAAAAACTTATACATCAATATTCATAGCAGTAATGTTCACAATAGCCCAAGGTAGAAACAATTAAAATGTCCACCAATGGGTGAATGGTTAAGCAAAATAAGGTAGATCCATAAGCTGCATTATTCTGTCATATAAAGGAATAAAGTAAAATTGTGCTTCTGCTGTGGAAAACAGTATGGCGGCTCCTCAAAAACTTAAACATGGAATTAACATATGATCCCTCAATTCCGCTCCAGGGTATACATCCAAAATATTAGAAAGCAAGGACTGGAACAGATATCTGTACCCCATATTCATAGCAACATTATTCACAATAGCCAAAAGGTGGAAGCAACACAAGTGTCCTTCAACAGATGAATGCATAAATACACTGTAGTATATACACAATGGAATATGATTCAACTTTTAAAACTGAGGTAATTCTCACACAGAGGTTGCAATGTGGATGAACCTTGAAGTCATTATGCTAAGTGAAACAAGCCAGACACAAAAGGACAAACATTCTATGATTCCACTAGTATGAGGTATCCAGATAAGTCAAGTTCAAAGACAAAAAGTAGAATAAGTTTGCCAGGGGTTGAGGGGAATAAGTGTTTAATGGTTACAGTTTCACTTGGGGAAGAGGAAAAAGTTCTGGAGATGGATGGTGAGGATGTTTTTACAACACTATGAATGTATTTAATGCTATAGACATGCATACTTAAAATGACTTAAATGATAAATGTTATGTGTTTTCAATCACAATGAAAAAAATGATACATGTTATGACATGGATAAACACTGAAAACATCCTAAGTGAAAGAAGCCATACAGGAAAAGCTACCCAGATCATACTCATCTTGTACACTTAAAATCCATGAAGGTTTTTAAAATGAGGGAAAGCCCCAGTGATGGTTCCAGAAAAAGAAAACTGGATTAGAATGGAAAAAGACATTTCCACAAAGTTGGGGCAACTAGTGAAAGCTGAAATGGTCCTGTGGATAGGATTATAATGTGGAAACCATAATTATACCTCCTTTGGGGGTTATGTCCTGGTTCCCTGGGAGACTGGCCCTGTTTTGGCCAAAACATATTGCAGTATTTGGTGTGAATGTAGAAAACTTTGTACCACTATTTAAAGTTTAAACATTTGAAATTTACTAGAAAATACTTTTCAATACAACCATGTCAGTAACATGCCAGAAAATCAGAGATGACATCAAACATTGCTAGAGAAGCCAAGACTTACCCAGACCAAATTCAACCAAAGTGGTGATGCTAATCACTTTGTCCACATGGTATTAAGAGGCACTGTGGGAAGATAATATTAGGATTCACTAGGTCTTGGGCACTGTGGATGACCTGGGTGTAGTGGATGGAAAACAGTGGGATTTCTGAATTCTAGGTTTTCACGTAAAACCACCAAAAAAATTGTCAGAGCTAAAAAAATGAATTAAGTAAAACTGCAGGATCATTTGTGATTCTATACACGAATAACGAACTATCAGAAAGAGGAATTAAGAAAACAATTCCATTTATAATTTCATCCCCCAAAAAACTCGGAATAAATTTAACCAAGGACTTGAAAGACCTGCACACTGAAAACTAAGACATTGATGAAAGAAACTGAACAGACACAAATCAATGGAAAGGTATCCCGTGCACGTGGGTGAAACTATTGTGAAAATATCCATGCTACCCAAAGCAATGTACACATACACGCAACCACTACCAAAATTTCAATGACATTTCATAGAAACAAAACAAATAATCTTAACATTTGTGTGGAGCCACAGAGGACCCAGAAGAGCCAAAGCGACCCTGAGGAAGGAAAATGGGCTGAAGGCATCTCGCTCCCTGATTTCACACTACATTACGAAGCTACAGTCCCAAAAAAGTGTGGAATTGGCACAGAAACAGGCACACAGACCAGAGGAACAGAGCAGAGAGTCCAGGAATAAACCCACAGGTATGTGGTCAGTTAATTCACAAGAAAGGAGCCAAGAACATACACTAGGGAAAGGACAGTCCCCTCAATAAATGGTGCTGGGAAAACCAGACGCCACACACCAAAGAACAACACTGCACTCTGTCTACACCACACACAAAAGTGCCCCAAACCCAGTTTTCCACATCAAGCCCTTCCTCTCCTTGCTCCTCTGAAGACAGACACCCTCAGCGGTCAGCCGCACACAGGAACCTTCTCCCTACTTTCCCTCACCTTTTCCCTCAGCGCCCTCACCTCCTGGCAGGTCCTGAGGAGACCAGGCTCCTGTCAGAAATGGACCCCACGATGTCCCAAAGCTGAAGCCCCAGTGGGTCCTGAGGAGACCCAGCTTCCGTTAGTGTGGACTCGACTCTGGGTTGTCCCAAAGCTCGGCCGTCAGCATGGACTCAGCCCCGCGTGTTCCAGAAGCCAAAGCCCCAGCAGGTCCTGAGGAGACGGGGCTCCCATCGGCTGCGCAGGGAGCCAAGTCCGCAGGCAGAACGCGCGTTCCCACCGAGGGTCAGGGAGGCGGGCTCACATTCCCTGCCAGCCAATGGAATTGTGCAGACCAAGCCACCTCCCAGTTCAGTGGAGGCCCCGCCTTCTGAGGGCACTTCAGCTGCATCCACTAAACTGTGGAAATACAAACTGAAATACAGTCAAGTATCCCATGACTTCTCCAAAACAGTTAAGGAGCAATAACTGGAAACTGTATGAAATGAAATGACTGTAGACACAAACTTTAAAACTTACACCAAACTCACTCAAATTTATTAACATTTAAAATGTGAAACTATAAAAATTACAGAGATAAACACAGAAAATCTATATGACCTTGGGTTTGGTCTGGAGATCATGAGCTTTGAGTTTTAACACATAACACAAATGTTAATGCACAAAAGCAAAAAGTAATCTTATGGACTTTATGAAATTAAAAATTTCTACTCTCAAAGACCTTATTCAGAAAATCAAGAGACAAGCCACAAACTGGGAGAAAAATATTTGTAAAACTTGTATCTGATAAAGGATTTGGACTCAAAATAGACAAAGACCTCTAAAACAACCCCGTAAAAAATGGGTTAGGATCTGAACAGACACCCAGCCAAAAAAGATATACAAATAGTAAAAGTCATACAAAAACATGGTCAACATCATACACCATTAGGGAATTACAAATTAAAATCATGAGATACCACAGCACACCTATTAGGACTGAGGAAGGAGATAGATGGGCTCCAGGCTAGACATTTACAACTGGCTTCCTGTTCACACTTCCTGGGGTGAGAAGAAGATGGGCTCCAGGCCAGACATTCATTACCAGCCCCCTGTTTACATTTCCTGAAGCAAGAGACAGACGGGCTCCAGGACTACATGTTTATGACTGGACTCCTGTCTATATTTCGAGATCTGCACCTCGATACAAAAACCAGCAACAGAAACAGGGTAACTGGACATTGGACATTGGACATTTTTATGGCAAAGACAGAGTGGGACTAAACCCTGTTAAAAGATCAAGAGGTCATACATTTCCCATCCTTGGGGCAAGGGAGACATTGCACATGTGCAGAAAGCCTCCTTGGGGGTCAAAAAGGAAGGGGCACCGCCCCAAAATAGGTGATGCTAAGGACGTCCCATAGGTCTCTGGGCTGTAATCCATCTTGGAAAAAAGTTGCACACACATGTTGGGGAGGGTCCTAGGGCAGGGCAGGTGCGGAAAAAGAAACCAGATAATTGGCCAGAGGTAAACAGAGACCCGGAAGAACTGCCCTATATAAGTGACTTGACCACCTCTTTACTGCACTCCTTCTCATTGGGGGGATGCCCACACCCTTCCTCTCCGGGTGTGCATCTCTGCCTTTCTTCTGTCTTAAATAAACAAACTCTTTCTCTGTGTGCTCTCCCACTTGGTGTTGTGCTATGTCTCTAATAATAAACTTTGTACCTGTTTTTACAGTTTTGCCTCTGTAAGAAATGCATTTTTCACTGGGGGCAAGAGCCAGGTGTGGTGACTAGCATTCCTAGTTTTCATGCAGGCTACCCAGGTTCAATTCCTGGGCAGGGAATTAAGATCTCACTTCACACCACCGCTCACTGCTACCTCTCCAAAATCAGGACTGCCAAACTCAAAATAATGACAATACCAATTGCTAGAGGGTGAGGAACAACAGGAACTCTCCCTGCTTACTGGTGGGATGCATGTACAGCCACTTTGTAAGACAGTTCGTCACTTCTTTCCAAAGCTAAACAAGTCTCACCTTGGGATCCAACAATCGTGCTTTCAGTATTTAGGCAACTGCTTTGAAAATTTATGTCCAAATGCAAACAAAGATGCAATTATTAACAGCAGCTCTACTCATAAATGGCTAAAAACCTGAAGAAATCAGAACGTCCTTCAATAGATGAATGCATAAACAAACTGGGGTACATCCATGACAAGGTAAGTAGAATATGCCACCCCAAAATATGCCTCTCTGGCATAAGGATTATTTCAGTCTGCTTAAAAAAAAAAAAAAAGGAATCTCAGAAAACTGAGTAGAGATTTCCCTTTTGTGAAGGACATTTACAATAGAGAAGTCTCCATTTATAAGGGTATGTCCCTCTTTGCACCAGAAAGAAGGATAATGAAATCTCAAGTAACTGTTATCAGTGAAGAAGTCCTGACTTAAATGTGCAAACAATCATACCCTTGTTTACTGTGCTTTGCATGATAACCTGCCATAACTGGCTTCCCCCTTTCCAATATCTTTCTCCTGCTTTTAGCTGAAGATGGTATTTAAGGTGATGGCTTTGGTCATTTCAGGGAGTGAGTCAGTTTTCCTTGGTATCTCCCCTGTATACAGGGGGTATAAATGTTATTAAACTTCTGTTTTTCTTCTGTTTTTCTCCTGATAACCTGTCTTTTATTATTCGGGGTGGGGGGCGTCTCAACCAAGAACCTAGAAAAGTAGAGGGAAAATTGTTTTTCCTCCCATACACATGCAATGGAATACTACTCAGCAGTAGAAAGGAATGCACCAGCAACCTATGGAAAGACATGGATAAATCTTCAGTATATACTGCTAAGTGAAGGAACCCAGTCTGAGGAGGCTGCACCCAGTATGACCCCATTTATGACATTCTAGGAAAGGCAAAGGTACATAGATGATAAGCAGATCCTGAGGTGGGGGGTTTGAAGTATTCCATGTGATACTCTAGGATGGATACCTGTCACTATACATTTGTCTAAACCTATAGATTTGTATAGCCCAAGGGGTCAATCATAATCTATTCAAATTTAGTTATTTAGAATGTAGGAGTGTCACAGGATGGAATACATAATGTGCCAGAATGTAACTGCATTAGGAGTGTATGGAAGGGGCTTCTCTGGTGGCTCAGTGGTTAAGAATCCACCTGCCAATGCAGGGGACACGGTTCAAGCCCTGGTCCAGGAAGTTCCCACATGCAGCAGAGCGACTGAGCCCGTGCGCCGTAACTACTGAGCCTGTGCACCACAACTACTGAAGCCCACGAGCCTAGATCCTGTGCTCTGCAACATGAGAAGCCACCACAATGAGAAGCTCACGCACCACAACGAAGAGTAGCCCCCGCTTGCCTCAACTAGAGAAAGCCTGTGCACAGCAACAAAGACCCAACGCAACCCCTCCCCCTAAAAAGAAAGAAATGTATGGAAAAAACTCACAGTAAGAGTAGGGGATAAGGCAAAAGGTACTGACCTAAATAACTTTTGGAAATGAACAGAATCTGTAGACTAAAGGTAAAGTTGACCATACATAAACAGTGGGCTTTATTTTATGAAGTTCTTTCCAGGGTGTAGTAGCTAACAATTCTGAATCCTCTGCACATGTAACCTGGAAAGGAGCAATGCATAGATAAATGGCAGGCTCCTTGGTGTGGGAGTGGGAAGTTACAAGTAAGCAAGGGGAGAGCCTCTGCCCTCATAATCCTGGATCTGGGCTTTCTGGGAAGATGCTGACTGGCCAGGGGAAACACACAGATCTTCACGCTAGGAAGATCCTGCAAACATAGGAACTTCACACCCCATCTTTCCACCCAAACCTGCTGGAAACAGTCCTTCATAATCAGTCAATTGTAGCTTTTAAGACATCCTCACCCCTAGGCAGATAACGGAGCATAAGGGTCTTGCTTACCCCTAAGCTGTCCCAGAAACCAGGCCTTGTTGGGGGAGCCAGATTGGGGGTTCCTGGGCCTCTGACCAGCAGGTGAGAGGAAGGAAGAGGATCAGTCCTGAGGACAGAGGTTCTCTGAAGTCTGTGTGGCCTGGTGCCCCGATGGGATTCATTCCCTGTGGGGACATGGGCGGGGCCTGCAGTGGTTCTGTGTTCCACCCGGGCCCTTTGATGAAGCCTTGGGAGCACTGGGCTCAGAAGTCTCCTGGCAGTGACTCAAACTCTGACACAGTGGTTTTACAAAGGAACAACGGAATGAAGCTGAGACCCTGACGGCCACTCCTTTCTGGCTCTGAGGTGTTTCCATCAGGACTGCAGTCACCTGCACGTAGCCTGCTGTGACCTACCTGCCCCCACTGGCCTTTCCTCTCCTTCCCTGCGATGATTCCAGTGACATTTCCAGCCTGGACCCCTCTCCCAGGCCAGACACCTCTGTCCAGCCACTGCATCCCCATCTCACCTTGGGGGTTAACAGGGCCCTCAGAGGACTGTGATCCTGCAGCTCTCCACAGCCAGGAGCAGCCCCACCTTCCCAGGTTGCTGAGCCCAGGCACCGGGTGTAACCGAACAGGACCCTATGGAGCCTTCCCAGGACAGACCCCTCCTCCATATCCTCTTCTGTAGCTCCTCTCTGAAGTACCTGGATAACAGTATCTGATGCACGCTTCCTGAGTTGTTTTACAGATGCTAAAACTACCATCAAGTGGAAGAAATTGACTACTTGATGATCATGAACAGGTAGCCCCAGAGCTTCTGGTGCCTAAGAATTTACAATGTTAACTGCCCTGTTACATCACCATCAGCCAGAGGGTTTTGTACCAGCTGATCACATACCCTGTGACCTCCCTCCTTAAACTGGCCTTTAAAATGCTTTGCTGAAATCCCTCAGGTAGTTTGGGGTTTTAGAGCACAAGCCACCTGTCCTCCATGTATCGGCACTTTTACAATTAAAGCTGCACTTTCCTTCACCACAACCAGTGTCAGTAGATTGGCTTTACTGCACTTGGGCAAGCAGACCCAAGTTTGGTTCGGTAACACTGGGGCCTCCCAGCCTCTCACTCTCCTTGTGCCCCAGTGACTGTCAGCTCCTCCTCCAGAGTCTGTGGCCGGTCCCCACACTAATTCACCTCTACACCCACAACCCAGGCCCAAGCCCGATCCCTCCATTAGGCCCTGACAAAGCTCGCTGCCCCCAAAGTGCACCTCACATCCCACCCCAAACAGCGGTCTTTCTGAAGCATAAATGAGACTTTGACTCTCTCCCACCTGTACACCCCTGCAAAGTTTCCCCACTTTTGCTGGGGTGTCTGGTGGGAGAGGTGTCCATCATGGCCCTGAGAGTCCCTGGCATCCTCACTAGGCTGCTGGATCCTGGGTCCCCTGACAATAAGCATCTCAGCAGGCCAGGCGACACGGCAGGAAACCCCAGAACTGCTCACCTCAGGATGGGCCTAGCAATGCACTGCCACTGCCTGATCAAAGAGAGCAGAGAAGGGTTCTCCAGCTGGGACACAAACTCTGCACAGGCTCTCCCTGAGCCATCACATGATCCCCGTGGGACTTGAGGTAAGCAGGGACTGAGGCACATATTGGTTCCTAAGCAGGATGTTGTGGGCTCAGCCATGTCCCCCACAAATTCACATGTTGAATCCCTAACCCCCAGGACCCCAGGATGTGGCTGTATTTGGAGGTGGGGGTTTTAAAGAGGTGATCAAGGTAAAAATGAGGTCACTAGGGTAGATCCTAACCCAATAGAACTGATGTCCTACAAGAAGAGATTAGGACACAGATAGGCACAGGGGGAGACCATCTGAGGACATGGGGAGAAGATGGCTGTCTACACACCAAGGAGAGAAGCCTGAGAAGAAACACCTTGATCTCAGAGAGCATCCAGGACTGGGAGATGTCTGTTGTTTAAGCTATTCTGTCTGTGGTATTCGTTACGGCAGCCCAGAATAGACTCACACACAGGATAACTCAGGGCTCAGACTAGATAGAGCCCACTCTCCATCCCCCTGTACTTGAGTTACAGGAGCCTCAGGAACTGAGGAGGGTATCCCAGAGGGGAGGCACAAGACAGAAGATGTTAGGCATTAACAGGACTGCATTCATGTTAAACGAGCCTGAACTACATTCACAAGAGATGGTTTTGTCCTGTATGTACCTCGGCACCTTTAGTCTGGACTGTGGATCTTTGGCTTCACCACCTCCACTGATAGCATTAGCTTCACCTGCTGTGGACCATCTCCTATAAGATTTCCAGAACCACAAAGCATCGAAGCTTCACAGGACCCAGAGTCTGTGCACTAGCGTCTGGGTGACCCTCACAGGAGAGCTGCCCAGCTGCCCATCAGAACCCATTTCCCTTTTTCCTGTTTATGGCTACCCTGCATCCCCCAGCCTTCCCACCCCTTGCAGCTGGGACACAGTGTCTTGTGTTACCAAGGGGAAGTGAGGGAGGTGGTGAGGGGCTTGGCCAGCCTGCATCCTAGGACAGAGGGAATGATGCCCCCGTGGTCACCCCACCCTGCTGGTTAGAGCCCTCACTGGGAAGCAGGGAGAAGAAACATGGGGAACAGAGCCTGGGCCCCGACACCCACCTTCCCTGGACTTTCACAAGAAGGGGGACAGACATCTTCAGCTTTGGCCCATTTTTGGGAGACACTTTGTTCCAGCAACAAACCTTTGCTTTAAAGCCAAGGTGCTTTGCAAACCCCTCCCCAGCTGTCACATAAAGTCAGGCTTAATCTCATCACACTTTTTGCAAAACCCAGCTCATGCTGAGACCACCACTTAGGTGATGGTGCTTCAGAGCAGCCCCTTTAAAAGATCCCTGGAGTTCAGCTCTCCCAGCCCTGCCTTCAGTTTAAGAGAGAAGTTTCTTTGACAACCTTGAAAACCCTGCTCAGTTTCCTTGACAACCAAGCTTTGCAATCTCTCAAACTCTTCTCCTTCAAACATTCCTAGTCTAGGCTTGATGAGCCTAAAGTGACAGTGCTGTCATCAAGTACCAGAAAGGGAATCCTCCAAGCCTGTAGTTGTTGGTTACATGATGCTATTGACTGTGAAAGAGCCAGCTTTGCAACGTAACCACTTCTGGACTTGGCACTGTGCCCCTTTCCACGGACAGAGTGGAGTGGCTGTTTCCATGAGCCCCATGGTGGAAGAGCTCACTTTCTGATGAAGCCAGGCCTTGATCCTTTCCAGGTGATTCTAGAGTCCTCATCATCACCAGACCCCCACCCACATGGCTGTTGTCTGTGCCAATCTGTTTGAGATCTTGGTAATCTCCTAAAATGAGGGTTATTTTATACACAGATAATGGGTTGAATGGTGACCCCAAAAGATGTGTCTCCCCAGAACATGTGAACAGGATCATATCTGGGAAAAGGGTCTTCATATATGTAGTTAAGGATCTCGAGGTGAGGTCATTTTGGGTTAGGGTGGCCCCCAATCCAATGACAGCATCCTTGCAAGAGACAAAAGAGGAGAGACCCAGACACAGGAGAAGCCACGTGAAGACAGAGGCAGAGATAGGACGGATACAGCCAAAAGCCTGGGGATGCATGGAGCCCCCAGAATCTGGACAAGGCAGGAAGAACCCTATCCTGGAGCCTCTGGAGGGACTTCAGTCCTACAACAGCTTGATCTCAGATGTCTGATCTCCAGGACTGGAGGAGGATGAATTCTTGTTGTTTTAAACCACCCAGCTTGTGGTCATTTGTTAAAGAAGCCACAGAACAGTCACATAGACCCTGCTCTGTAGGATCCTGGAAATGTGGGACTCACTAAAGGCAGATAGAGGCTGGATTATGGAAGCCTTAAAGTAAGCATTGGGCCCCCAGAAATCCTAAAGCAGTGGCGGACACCAGAGTGTTGAGGGGTCAAGTCGGAAGCCCTAAGGGTGCTGTCTGCATGTGGCCTCCCCAGGTTCTTACACCTGTACACGTGGGGGGTAAGTATTTCAATCCTGATTCAGGACCTTTAACATTACCATTCATACCGCTAATTAAAAACTCACCAATGGAGATTGGTTCAAGATGATGGAGTAGAAGGATGTGTGCTCACTCCCTCTTGTGAGAGCACCGGAATCACAACTAACTGCTGAACAATTATCGAAAGGAAGACACTGGAACTCACCAAAAAAATACTCCGCATCCAAAGACAAAGGAGAAGCCACAATGAGATGGTATGAGGGGCTCAATCACAATCAAATCAAATCCCATAACTGCTGAGTGGGTGACTCACAAACTGGAGAACACTTACACCACAGAAGTCCACCCACTGGAGTGAAGGTTCTGAGCCGTACATCAGGCTTCCCAACCTGGGGTTCCAGCAATGGGAGGAGGAATTCCTAGAGAATCAGACTTAGAAGACTAGGGGGATTTGACTGCAGGACTTTGACAGGACTGGGGGAAACAGAGACTCCACTCTTGGAGGGCACACACAAAGTAGTGTGCACATAAGGACCCAGGGGAAGGAGAAGTGACCCCATAGGAGAATGAACCAGACCTACCTGCTAGTGTTAGAGGGTCTCCTGGAGAGGCAGGGGTGGCTGTGGCTCACCATGGGGACAAGGACCCTGGCAACAGAAGTTCTGGGAAGTACCCCTTGGAGTGAGCCCTCCCAGTGCCTGCCATTATCCCCACCAAAGAGCCAGGTAGGCTCCAGTGCTGGGTCACCTCAGGCCAAACAACCAACAGGGAGGAAACCCAGCCCCATGCATCAGCAGACAAGCGGAATAAGTTTTATTGAGCTCTGTCCACCAGAGCAACACCCAGATCTATCCACCACCAGTCCCTCCCTTCAGAAAGCTTGCATAAGCCTCTTAGATAGCCTCATCCACCAGAAGGCAGACAGCAAAAGCAAGAAGAACTACAATTCTGCAGCCTGTGGAACAAAAACCACATTCACATAAAGACAGACTAAATGAAAAGGCAGAGGACTTTGTACCAGATGAAGGAACAAGATAAAATCCCAGAAAAACAACTAAATGAGGTGGAGATAGGCAACCTTCCAGAAAAAGAATTCAGAATAATGATAGTGAAGATGATCCAGGACTTTGGAAAAAGAATGGAGGCAAAGATCAAGAAGATGCAAGAAATGTTTAACAAACACCCAGAAGAATTAAAGAACAAACACCTAGGAGATTAAAGAACAAACAAGCAGAGATGAACAATACAATAACTGAAATGAAAAATACACTAGAAGAAATCAATAGAAGAATAACTGAAGCAGAAGAACAGATAAGTGACCTGGAAGACAGAATGGTGGAATTTACTGCCATGGAACAGAATAAAGAAAAAAGAATGAAAAGAAATGAAGATAGCCTAAGAGACCTCTGGGACAACATTAAATGCAACAACATTCGTATTATAGGGGTCCCAGAAGGAGAAGAGAGAGAGAAGGGACCCGAGAAAACATTTGAAGCTATTATAGTCGAAAACTTACCTAACATGAGAAAGGAAACAGCCACCCAAGTCCAGGAAGCACAGAGAGTCCCAGGCAGGATAAACCCAAAGAAAAACATGCAGAGACACATAGTAATCAAATTGACAAAAATTAAAGACAAAGAAAAATTATTGAAAGCAATAAGGGAAAAATGACAAATAAACTTATGGGAGTTCCCTTGTGTGTTAACAGCTGATTTCTCAGCAGAAACTCTACAAGCCTGAAGGGAGTGGCATGATATATTTAAAGTGATGAAAGGGAAGAAACTACAACCAAGAGTACTCTACCCAGCAAGGACCTCATTCAGATTCAATGGAGAAATCAAAATTTTCAGACAAGCAAAAACTAAGAAAATTCATCACCACCAAACCAGCTCTACAACAAATGCTAAAGGAATTTCTCTAAGTGGGAAACATAAGAGAAGAAAAGGACCTACAAAAACAAACCCAAAACAATTAAGAAAATGGTAATAGGAACATACATATTGATAATTACCTTAAACGTTAATGTATTAAATGCTCCAACCAAAAGACACAGGCTCACTGAGTGGACACAAAAACAAGATCCATATATATGCTGTCTACAAGAGACCCACTTCAGATGTAGGGACACATACAGACTGAAAGTGAGGGAATGGAAAAAGATATTCCATGCAAATGGAAATCAAAAGAAAGCTGGAGTAGCAACACTCATATCAGAAAAAATACATTTTAAAATAAAGAATGTTACAAGAGACAAGGAAGGATACTACATAATGATCAAGGGATCAATCCAAGAAGATATAACAATTATAAATATATATGCACCCAACATAGGAGTACCTCAATACATAAGGCAACTGCTAACAGCTATAAAAGAGGAAATTGAGAGTAACACAATAATAGTGGGGGACTTTAACAACTCACTTACACCAATGGAGATAAATCGAGACTGAAAATTAAAAATGAAACACAAACTTTAAATGACACAATACACCAGATAGATTTAATTGATATTTATAGGACATGCCATCCCAAAACAGCAGATTATACTTTCTTCTCAAGTGCATATGGAACATTCTCCAGGATAGATCACATCCTGGGTCACAAATCAAGCCTCAGTAAATTTAAGAAAATTGAAATCATATCAAGCATCTGTTCTGACCACAACATTATGAGAATAGAAATCAATTACAGGGAAAAAACGTAAAAAACACAAACACATGGAGGCTAAACAATACGTTACTAAATAACCAAGAGATCACAGAAGAAATCACAGAGGAAATCAAAAAATACCTAGAGACAAATGACAACAAAAACATGATGATCCAAAACCTATGGGATGCAGCAAAAGCACTTCTAAGATGGAAGTTTATAGCAATAGAAGCCTACATCAAGAAACAAGAAAAGGGCTTCCCTGGTGGCGCAGTGGTTGAGAGTCCGCCTGCCGATGCAGGGGACATGGGTTCATGCCCCGGTCCGGGAAGATCCCACATGCCGCGGAGCGGCTAGGCCCGTGAGCTGTGGCCACTGAGCCTGCGCGTCCGGAGCCTGTGCTCCGCAACGAGAGAGGCCACAACAGTGAGAGGTCCACATACCACAAAAAAAAAAAAAAAAAAAAGAAAAATCTCAAATAAACAATCTAAACTTACACCTAAAGGAACTAGAGAAAGAAGAACAAAACCCAAGTTAGTAGAAGGAACGAAATCATACAGATCAGAGCAGAAATAAATGAAACAGAAACAAAGAAAACAATAGCAAATATCAATAAAACTAATAGATGGTTCTTTGAGAAGATAAACAAAAATGATAAACCTTCAGCCAGACTCATCAAAAAGAAGAGAGAGAGGACTCAAATCAATAAAATTAGGAATGAAAGGGCTTCCCTGGTGGTGCAGTGGCTGAGAGTCTGCCTGCCACTATGAGCTACCCCCATGAGCCCCGAAGCCATGCATTCCAACTACTCCCAGACAATGGCTAAGCAGGGCAGGGGATGAGACCCAGCTCAGGCCTGCCTGAAGTCATACTTCTAAAGAACAAAGTTTCCTTGGAGCCTCCCCTTAGCTTGTCCAAGATTTTCTCAGACTTGTTCTGTGATCTGAGGCTCCCTTCCTTGCCCAACCTTCCTTTTCTTCTCTGTCTTCACAGTTGTCACCCTTCCATCTCAGCCTGAATGCTCTCCCTGCCTGCTTCTCCTCCCCCATGCCTTATCCTTCACAGGCAATACCCCAAATCCCTGACACATCCAATCCTGCCCAGGTGTCTACTCCAGATGTCTTCTTCTTGGAAGACACAAACTGACACAAATTGTACACAGATGATGAGATGTGGTTTGGGGTCACTGTCCAGTTGGCAAGTGAGACCTCATCTTGAATGAAATGTGAGGCAAAGAAAGTTCCTGCATAAAGAGGCAGACCAATTGCCATGATTTCATGAGTGGTGACTTAGGAAGATGTCCCCATGGAGAGGAATGTCCCTGCTGGTGTGATGATTAAGGGATTTAAAGATATAGTGTTGGGGCTTCCCTGGTGGCGCAGTGGTTGGGAGTCTGCCTGCTAATGCAGGGGACATGGGTTCGAGCCCTGGTCTGGGAAGATCCCACGTGCCGCGGAGCAACTGTGCCCGTGAGCCACAGCTACTGAGCCTGCGCGATTGGAGCCTGTGCTCTGCAACGGGAGAGACCGAGAGAGTGAGAGGCCCGCGCACCGCGATGAAGAGTGGCCCCCGCTCGCCACCACTAGAGAAAGCCCTCCCACAGAAACGAAGACCCAACACAGCCAAAAATAAATAAATAAAATTTAAAAAAAGATATAGTGTTAAAAAAGCCTATAAGGACAGCACAGTTGACTGTTTACTACTGAATTAAATTGAGGCTTTATAGAAGGACAATGACAAATTGAAGGCAGTTAACAAATAATTAAAATGTGATGGCTGGAGGACCACTATTGTAATGTGTAGTAGAACCCCTTGTTTCCTGTACTGGAAGAACAGATGCAGTAGGGGAGCTGACCCGGATTTCATATTTAGAACTGCAGAGCTCCAGAGACAATTAAATGTTCAGCACAGACAGTACTGGTACCCTGAGGTCAGGGAAGTGGCTGGGAAAATGTGAACCTTGTAAATGCTGACCAAAATGGCCTTAATGCTCCCCTCTCCTTGACTAAACTTTAGACAGGGTTCATCCTGCCTCTAAGCCCCTGACCTCTCTTTCCTTAGAACATTTACTTTAGAAAATGTGTTATACATTTTTCTTTCTCCTTTTCCTATGTAAATCCTTTAGAAAAAACATGTTGACTACTTTACAACCCAGGAAAGTCTTTCTGGGATGAACTGGGAGCCAACCTTTCAAAACCTAATCATCAGGAAGCTAGGGCATCATCTCCCAGTTTCTCTGGGAAGGTAAGAGCCTAACTTCCATGGGCACCAATTATACAGAAGGCCTAGTAACAGAGAAAAACATTTGTGAACTCAGGAATGACTCAATGTGCTAGACACATCCCATTGTCAACCCTGCCCCTAACATCCTCCAGCACACTTCTGCTAGCTCACGCCAGAGCTGGAAAGCCCTCTTGACATTTGTTTCCATGGGGTTGAGGTCAGATGAGTTCTGGCCTCTCTCCCCTATTTCAACAGCCTTGAATAAAGCTTTCCTGTGCAATTTTTGTTTTAACAACATCTCTGAGAATAGTAGTTCTTCAGATCCCTCTGACCTTGGGGACTTACAGAGGGGAGGAGGCTGTCCCTCCTTAGTAAGAGCTAATGCTTCTCCAGGTGGGAATAGGCTGCAAGACACCAAGCAGGTGCCCTTCTCAAGAGTTGTCCCTCCCTGCCTCCTGGCTACTAGGCTGATGACTATGATTAAATTCTAGCATCATTTAATGAGAGACGTGATGGGCCTGATAAGTGAGGAATGAGGTTATACACTGAAGAAGCTACAAGTGGTAGCCAAGGGAATACCACTGGGATTAGGTTTTGAGGCTGTTTGATCAACGGGGCCAGAATTAAAACCTGAACAAGAGGAATATATTGACTCGGCAGCATTTTCTTGGAACCTTTGATTTTATACCTGGGTAAGGACCCCAGAAAATGGAACACTCACCGCTAAGAGTGGCTCTTAGAAGATAAGAATAAGGTGGTTCATACTGAGCAAAGTGCAAATGCCTTTGTTGCCTGGCAGGTTGTAGAAGAAGAAGAAGAAGACTCAGGAATGTGGGTCCGGTGGAACTGATGTTATGTGAGGTCAGAAGACCCATTAGAGGATGCCAGCATTCAGGGGAATCCAGCATTCAGCAGGGCAGTCAGGAATGCACTGGTAGGGGTACCAGCATCCATAAGTTCGGTGGCAGCTCATCTCGGAGTGACAAGGCAGTCATTAGAAGAAGTGCTCATAGAGCTGGTCTGATCACTATCCATGAGAATGAAAAGCCCTGAAGTAACTGAGTCTAGGTGGCAATGATTAACTGCCAGAAACAAGGGGCCCATAGGATTGGAGTAGTAGCCAAAGGGGGCTGGACTTTCAGGGAGTTACAGAGATTGTTAATAGAACATGACACCACCACATGCAAAATAGACAGGTCGCCACTGAGTGTGCTGTTTGACTTTTACAATCAGAAGCAGGCTAGAATGGAGAAGCAGGAAGCTGAGGGCTATTGTCTCAATAAAAACTCACAATTCTTTGCCCAGTTCTCAAACCTGAAACAGAATTCATCAACTGAAGAGATGACCATGTATCCAGGAGGAACAAGTCTGTAACACCACAGCATGTGGTACTGATTCCCCAGGTCCTTCCCCAAAGAGACTTACAGTCATTTTCTCATGTGATTATATACTGGGGAGAGGGAAATACCCAGAGGACTATTAGACACAGAGTCTGAGCTGACAGTGATACTTGTAGATTTAGTATATCATCATGACCCCCTAGTTACTCTGGGGATTACAGGAGCCATGGAATAAATGGAATACTGCTAAAATCTGGCTTAGAGTGGATCTACTGTGTCAATAGATATAACTGATAGTCATTTCTTGGCCTCCAAATACACAATTGGCATGTCACTTAGAAGTTGGGGTATTCCCCATGTTGAGTCCTTGAATTTATTGGAACGGCCAAGTGGAAGACTCCAAAATTATTTCCTCTACTCTCCTCCCAGCCAAGATAATAAATCAAAGCATCCCTGGGGGACAGGAAGGAATATAGAAATTAGCACCACCATTACAGACGTAAAGGATGCATGGCCCTAATGTTCGTCATTCTGGCCCTCAGAGAAAATGAATGGATTGTGGAGCGTGACCACAGACTACTATAAGCTCAGACAAGTAACGGCTCTGGTCGTAGTTGCTATGCTATATGCGGTATTGTTGCTAAAGCTTACTAATAAAGATTCAAGTGCATGGTATACAGACATGGGTTTTGCGAATGCACTTTCAAAAAAAAATTTGATCACAAACGATCAGGAAAAAGGTGCATTTTTGTGGAATGGACAACAACATTTACTTATGGCTTTCCCCCAGGACTATATTAACTCTCTCACTCCTCTGACATAATTCAGATTTCCTCTGAATATATTATCTGGACAGATTATCACATTATTACACTGATGACATTACATTGATGCTAAGTTAGGCACTATGAAAAACTGGTGGCTATTAAATTGGAGGCCTTGCTAAAACACATTTCAGAGAACTGCTATTTCAGTAAAGTCTTTAGGGGTCTGGTGGCCAGGAACATTTGCAATATCCCCTGAAAGGTAAAAGACATATTGATGTGTCTTACAATTCCTATAATAGGAAAGAAACCAAAACACATGGTAGAACATTTAGGGTTCTGGCTGGAACACATTGTACACAAAGAAACGTTGTTATGACACTTAAGTACAATGATATGGAAAGTTACCAGATTTGAATAAAATCCCAGAGTAGAAAAGGGTTCTGCAGCTGGTCCAGGCTATGGTACAAGTGGTCCTGCTACTCAGGCCACATAATCTTGTAGGTTCTATATTGTTAAAAGTGTCAGTGGTGGGAAAAGATGGAATCCAAGTTTATGGCAAACCTTTGTGAGAGAATCCTAATGCGTGCTACTGGGCTTCTGGAACAAGGCCATGCCATCTGCAGTGGAGAATTCTACTTCATTAGAGAATCATCTCCTGGCATTATACTTGACAAAGGGGCACCAAGTGACCATGTGTCTGGAACTGCCCATAATTAGTTGAGTTCTCTTAGGCCCACAACGTCAAAAAGCAGAAGGCTGAGCAGCAGTCCATAATAAGTTAGAAATAGTGCATTTGGGATCAAGTCTAAATGACAACAGAGGGCATAGGCAAGCTGCATGAGCAGGTGGCCCAGACCCCATGTCATTCACAATTGTTGTACTAGAGCCCCTTTGTGGGTAAATTCCCTATGACCAGCTGAAGAAAGAGGAAAAGGCCCAAGCTTAATTTCTGGATGGGTATAAGAGTGCAAACTGAAACTGGATAACAGTGGAAAGCAGTATTTCTTGATAATAGTAGAGAGAGAAAACCTTCCCAATGGGTAGAAGTCCAAACAGAGAATCTGATCACCCACTCTTTGTGGAAGGAGAAGTGACCTAAGGGGAGAACATGTGTACATTTCTGGACATTTGCTAATGGCTTAGTAGACTGGTCAGGAGCATGGAAGGAAAAGATTGGAAGATCAGAGATGAGAAGGTCTGGGATAGCTGTGGATGGATATGTGGGAGTTGGCACTGAGTATAATTTTTGAATCATATATTAATGCCTAACAGAAAGTATCCACCAAAGCAGAGGCACTGAACAATGAAGTAGACAAAATGATTTGGCTCAGTTGACATTAGCCACTTTTGTCATTGGCCAGTCTAGAACTGGCATTAGGGACACATGTATGGAATGGCCACAGTCACACTATGGGTATTTCTTGATCATGGGCAAAGATGATTTTTTTTTAAATGGGCAAAGGTTAAATGATGTTTATGCTTACCGCTTTGTCTTTTAATTGTCCCCATACCTTTCTATTGTGTTTAAAATCTAGAACCAAGAATTATGATAATTATATAAACAAGTCATGAGGTTTAGAAGAAAATTATCAATACCAGAATTATGTAGCAAGACAGTATTCAACCAGAAGCACAGTAAGTTCCAAAGAAAGTGAGCCTTACTTTATTGATAACACTTATTTAGATCCAGATATTGACTCAGACTTTGTAGAAAAATCTTGTTTTAAAACATGGCTACTTATAGTGATTTGGTGGGGGGGGGGGGAAATTACATAAAATGGGAGCAAATGAGCCAGCAGAAAGGTTTTGTTTCAGAATGCAATTGCATTCTCAATTTTGTTAGATTTGTGGGGAACCTTGTGGATTATGTAGTTCAACTCTTTAGTCTGGGAAAATCAGGCCTTGAGAAGGGAGACAGTGTCATAGCACTAATTAGTGATAAAACTATTGTTAGAATCCAGCTATTCTTACAGTCTAATATTTTTCCACTATGTCATATAGTCTATTGTACTTAGAATAATGTTATTTGAAAATACTGTCGTTACCTACATGAAATTCATATTCCTTGAAATAACTGATCTCTTAATTTGTCTTAATGGTGGCCCTGAATAAATCCTGCATTTGCTTTGTTCAAAAGAAGAATTAGGGCTTCCCTGGTGGCGCAGTGGTTGGGAGTCCGCCTGCCGGTGCAGGGGACGCGGGTTCGTGCCCCGGTCTGGGAAGATCCCACGTGCCGTGGAGCGGCTGGGCCCGTGAGCCATGGCTGCTGAGCCTGCGCGTCCGGAGCCTGTGCTCCACAACGGGAGAGGCCACAACAGTGAGAGGCCCGCATACCGCAAAAAACAAAAAACAAAAACAAACAAAAGAAGAATTAAAAATGCAACTTGAGGAAATGGTGATAATGCTGAAAAGTATGAAAACTGATAACAGGTAACTTTCTAAATTATGAATTTATACCAGCTGTTTTCTCACATATTTAATAGTGGCATTTTTTAGAAAATGTTAATCAAACTATTCTACCCCTGGACACTCTTCTTTGATTATCATGTACCTTCTTGAGATGAGGTTATAGATTTTCTATCCTCAACTCTAAGATTTCATTTAAAATTTACATTTGCTTTTGGTCAGTTTAACGACAATAGCTCACTTTCAGGGTTTTTCCCATTTCAGATTCTAAACTTCAGATTATTTCCGTAGTACTAGCTAATCAGCATTTCACACAGATTTTCTTGAAAAAAATTTTTTTCTTTCCCAGATTTCTCATCAGTGCAAGTATTTTCATCACTCAAGTGATGATTCTGAGATCATAAGGTAAAAAAAGTTTATCTGAGAATAATTTTCTCCTTCTTCTCTACATATTTTATAAATTCAATAGTCTTTTACTGTGAAATATTTTTATTATGTAAAATGTATTTTGTATGAGCACCTTATATTAAATTCATTGACAAAAATATTTAATGACAAGAAATGTTCTATCAGAATTTGTAAGAAAAAAGGTCCACTTGTCTAAGATTTGACTGAATGCTAGAATCAGAAAGGAAATAACATAAGGCCAAGAAAGTTTAAGTGATTTTTCCACTCTCCTATTCTCTAAAGCACTGAAACTCGTGAAAATCTTTTACTGTTATACCAACACCATTCTGGCCTCAAAGTCCTTTTTCCCCTTCTCCCTTTCCACACCACACTTTCTGACAAGCCATCACCTCCCTCCTAACCTTACTCCTTATAAAGACTAAGAGGGATGTAACTCTCTGTTCTATCAGTGTTTCTACTAACTTTCATCCCACCTGGTATTTATCCTTTTTCTTTCCAGAGAAGAGGAAAAGTGTCTGTGTGTATGTAGTAAGTATGTGTATGTGTGTGTCTGTGTGTCTGTTGAAGATGGGGGGTGAGTGAGAAATAAGTTGGTGACTAAAATGGCCTTAACATTTCAAACATTTCATTCAGCTTTGCCAAACTTTAGACAGGCTTCTTTCTGCCTCTAGGCCCCTGACCTCTCTTTCCTTAGAGCTTACTTTAATTTTAATTTCTTAATATAATCTTGATATACAAAAGATACATATTTAATGAATAAGATTCAATGAGTTTGGACTTATACAAATGTGGAAACCATCACCACAATAACGATAGTAAACATATTCATCGCCTCCAAAACTTCCCTCATGTCTCCCTTTTTAGTGATAAGAACACCTAACATGAGATTTACCCACTTACATTTTTAAGTGCACAATTCAGTGTTGTTAACCTTAGGCACTACCTTGTACAGCAGATCTCTAGAATTTACTCATCTTGCACAATTGAAACTTTATACCAATGGAAAAACAACTCTCCATGCAAGTGGGTGAACCAAACAAGAAGTATTTGCAATAGTTCAAGTGTGAGAGAGAATTAGAAAAACAGAAGGATGCAGTTTTTTTTAATGGCTTGAATTTGAGGGGGAGAGTATAAGAGAAGAAGGTGTCAAGGATGTTGTCCAGTTTCTTGGTATGGTTTGGCAATAGGAACCACTGTGAAGTTTTAGAATGGACATGTTATGGTCAGATATGGATTTTAGATAAGTCACAGGTGGCTGTGCAGGGGATGCATTTGAAGGAGAGGAGGTGGCAAAGCCATTAAGAAACTACTGTGGAAATCCAAGTAGGAGTTGATAGGGTATGAATGAGGCATAACTGAATCAAATATTCTAGGCAGCAGACTCCCCTGGTGGCGCAGTGGTTGAGAGTCCACCTGCTGATGCAGGGGACATGGGTTCATGCCCTGGTCCGAGAAGATCCCATATGCTGTGGAGTGGCTGGGCCCGTGAGCCATGGCCGCTGAGCCTGAGCGTCCGGAGCCTGTGCTCCACAACGGGAGAGGCCACAACAGTGAGGCCCGCGTACAGCAAAAAAAAAAAAAAAAAAAATTCTAGGCAGCTGTAATTCATTTAGTCTGCAAGTCCTAACTACTGTTAAAAGGAAGTAATTCAACAGTGTAAGACTTTCTTTTCAAGGTCTACAGCAGATTTGAGTAGTCCCTTTCAAGGGAATATGGGAAGCATTCAAAAGCTCTAATCAATTGACAAAAATAGTTCCTTGAATTTCACAGGTAGAACAGAAAATTAAATTCCCCAGCTCAACAGAATAAAGCTGGCCCCCACATTAGAAACTTTTCTTCATTGCAAGCAGAAATGTCATCTGATGAAGGAAAATTGGTCAGTTTTGCTAATAATCAGTTATTGTCTCTGGTTCAGCTATCTTTTTTCAAACTTTTAGGTGCAATACTGTATATTTTGAAGAAAATGGTAATCTCATTGTTTTTGGAAACATTCTTTGAAAAATAGAGACTAAACTATGTTTAGAAATATATTATTTGCAAAATTTTCAATTGATAAATAAAAGATAGAATCAGATATTGCCCCACTGGAATCATAACACTTATTTTATAGCGATACCATTATTACCAAAAATCAGAATTTATGACAGTTTATGCAATCTGATCCTGATACTTTATAAACCTCTCTTTTCATGTTTTCTTTACCATTGTAAACTGTGCTTGGGAAATACAGTTTCTCAGTATTTTTGAAATAAGCAATGCATTTTCACAACACTTGTTCACAATATTCCCGTAGCCTAATTCTTAGTCTCTTGTTTCAACTGGTAAATTCTAGTCCCCTTCTAAGACTTTACTCATAGTTCCCTAAAATTTCCCTGATTTTCCCAGGAAGAAGTAGTTATTCCATCTTACTTAATTTTTTATGTTATTCTTTTTTTTTTTTTTTTTCCTTTTTGCGTTATGTGGGCCTCTCACTGTTGTGGCCTCTCCCGTTGCGGAGCACAGGCTCCGGATGCGCAGGCCCAGCGGCCATGGCTCACGGGCCCAGCCGCTCCGCGGCACATGGGATCCTCCCAGACCGGGGCACGAACCCGCATCCCCTGCATCGGCAGGCGGACTCTCAACCACTGCGCCACCAGGGAGGCCCTATGTTATTCTTTTACCCAATCTAATCGTCATTCACTTTCTTTACTTCGCTCCTTAACAATTATACCAGGACTTCCCAGGTGGTCCAGTGGTAAAGAATCCACCTTCCAATGCAGGGGACATGGGAGGGTTTGATCCCTGGTCAGGGAACTAAGATCCCACATGCAGTGTGGCAGCTAAGCCCACATGCCACAACCACTGAGCTCGTGTGCCTCAACAAGAGGGTCCGCTTGCCACAACGAAAGATCCTGTATGCCTCAACAAGATCCCCCATGCTGCAACTAAGACCTGATGCAGCCAAAAAAAACAAAACAAAACAGTTATACCTTCTATGCTCTGGCAATGTAAAGGTCCTGAGACCTGTGCTCCCTTGCACATCTATCTTTTTGTCTAATTCATTTAATTAAAATTTACAGTGTCTGTTCTCTGCTCCTAGAAATAAACCCAGTCAAGGCTGGGGAAAGCCATATGGGAAGGAAGACTGGTGTGACTACGTGCTGTCACTAAGCTCCAAAGAGCCTTCAATAAAGCACAGCATCCTTCTCTTCCTGTCTACTTGTTCTCCCACTCATTTCCAGGACTATATTAAAACTCCTTTGCTCTTCAAATATCTAACTTCTATTCATTTCCTCTTTACTCAAAGCAGATGACCTCATAGCTCACTAAGAAAAATATAGCCATCAGAAGGAAAGACTCAACCTCTTCCTATCAAACTTACAGTGTCTACTTCTGTACTAATGATCTCCCTTTCTTTTTTTGTTTCATTAGGGCAGTAGTTTTAAACCTTGGCTCCACATTGATAGTAGCACCTGGGGAGCTTTCAAAAAATACTTCTGCCTGGGCTCAAACACCAGAGATCCTGGTTTAAACAGTCTGGGTTGGAGTTTGGGTATCCATGTTTTTGAAAGCTCCTCATATGGTTCTAATGTGTAGTCAAGGCTGGGAATCAATCCTTAGAAAAATTTTTCTTTCTCCTCTTAAAGAGGAGTTGTTGAACAAGTATTAACATTCCATCTACTCATATCATACACTCAAACTTATTTGTTTGTTCTTTATATGTAGAGGGAGTGTAGAGAATCACTCCCTCTCAAATTTGTTTTTTCCATTGACACTGCAATTTACTGAATATTCTCTCATATTAAAAACCAAACCAAAGGGGGGACCTTCAAGATGGCGGAGGAGTAAGACGTGCGTGGAGATCACCTTCCCCCCCACAAATACATCAAAAATACATCTACATGTGGAACAACTCCTACAGAACACCTACTGAATGCTGGCAGAAGACATCAGACTTCCCAAAAGGCAAGAAACTCCCCACGTACCTGGGTAGGGCAAAAGTAAAAAGGAAAAACAGAGACAAAAGAATAGGGACAGGACCTGCACCTCTGGGAGGGAGCTGTGAAGGAGGAAAGGTTTCCACACACTAGGAAGCCCCTTCGCAGGCGGAGACAGGTGGTGCGTGGGGGGAAGCTTTGGAGCCATGGAGCAGAGCACAGCAACAGGGGTGCAGAGGTCAAAGTGGAGAGATTCCTGCACAGAGGATCGGTGCCGACCAGCACTCACCAGCCCGAGAGGCTTGTCTGCTCACCTGCCGGGGCGGGTTGGGGCCGGGAGCTGAGGTTCAGGCTTTGGAGGTCAGATCCCAGGGAGAGGACTGGGGTTGGCGGCGTGAACACAGCCTGAAGGGGGCTAGTGTGCCACAGCTAGCCGGGAGGGAGTCCGGGCAAAAGTCTGGACCTGCCTAAGAGGCAAGAGACCATTGTTCTGGGGTGCACAAGGAGAGGGGATTCAGAGCACCGCCTAAATGAGCTCCAGAGATGGCACAAGCCGCGGCTATCAGCACAGACACCAGAGACGGGAATGAAACGTTAAGGCTGCTGCTGCAGCCACCAAGTGCAAGCACAGGTCACTATCCACACCTCCGCTCCCAGGAGCCTGTTCAGCCCGCCACTGCCAGGGTCCCGTGATCCAGGGACAACTTCTCCAGGAGAACGCACCGTGCGCCTCAGGCTGTTGCAACGTCACGCCGGCCTCTGCTGCCACAGGCTCGCTCCACATTCCGTACCCCCTCTCCCCCTGGCCCGAGTGAGCCAGAGCCCCCTAATCAGCTGTTACTTTAAACAGCTTGGGAAGAGATTCTCTCAGGCGACCTACATGCAGAGGAGGGGCCAAATCGAAAGCTGAACCCCAGGAGTTCTGCGGACAAAGAACAGAAAGGGAAATCTCTCCCAGCAGCCTCAGGAGCAGCGGATTAAATCTCCGCAATCAATTTGATGTACCCTGCATCTGTGGAATACCTGAATAGACAATGAATCATCCCAAAACTGAGGTGGTGGACTTTGGGAACAACTATATATATATTTTTATTATTCCTTTTCTCTTTTTGAGAGTGTTTATGGGTATGCTTCTTTGTCTGTATAGCTTTGTTTTTATCATTTTTCCTAGGGTTCTGTCTGTCCATTTTTTTTTATTATAGTTTTTAGCACTTGTTATAATTGGATTTCTTTATTGGTTTGGCTGCTCTCTTTTTTAAAATTAATTTTAATAAATTAAAAAAGTTATTTTAATAACTGTATTTTATTTTACTTTATTGTATTTATAAATATTGTATTATTTATTGAATTTATTTTATTTTATCTTTTACTTTCTTTTTTCTTTCTTTTCTTCCTTTTCTTCTGAGCCGTGTGGCTGACAGGGTCTTGGTACTCTGGCTGGGTGTCAGGCCTGAGCCTCTGAGGTGGGAGAGCCAAGTCCAGGACATTGGTCCACCAGAGACCTCCTGGCCCCTTGTAATACCAATTGGCAAGAGTTCTCCCAGAGATCTACGTCTCAACGCTAAGAACCAGCTTCATTCAATGACCAGCAAGCTCCAGTGCTGGACACACCATGCCAAACAACTAGCAAGACAGGAACACCAACTCACCCATTAGCAGAGAGGCTGCCTAAAATCATAATAAGTTTACAGACATCACAAAACACCACCGGACGTGGTCCTGCCCAGAAGAAAGACAAGATCCAGCCTCATCCATCAGAACAGAGGCACCAGTCCCTTCCACCAGGAAGCCTACACAACCCACTGAACCAACCCTGGGG
Source organism: Mesoplodon densirostris (assembly GCF_025265405.1). NCBI lineage: Eukaryota > Metazoa > Chordata > Mammalia > Artiodactyla > Ziphiidae > Mesoplodon > Mesoplodon densirostris. The sequence goes on along the minus strand of NC_082662.1, from coordinate 124,707,510 downwards.
GCAGACACCAAAAGCAATGGAAATGACGAACCTGCAGCCTGAGAAAAGGAGACCCCAAACACAGTAAATTAAGCAAAATGAGAAGACAGAGAAATATGCAGCAGATGAACGAGCAAGGTAAAAACCCAACAGATCTAACAAATGAAGAGGAAATAGGCAGTCTACTTGAAAAAGAATTCAGAGTAACGTTAGTAAAGATGATCCAAAGTCTTGGAAATAGAATGGAGAAAATAGAAGAAATGTTTAACAAGGATCTAGAAGAACTAAAGAGCAAACACACAGTGATGAACAACACAATAAATGAAATTAAAAATTCTCTAGAAGGAATCAATAGCAGAATAACTGAGGCAGAAGAATGGATAAGTGACCTGGAAGAAAAAATAGTGGAAATAACTACCACAGAGCAGCATAAAGAAAAAAGAATGAAAAGAATTGAGGACAGTCTCAGAGACATCTGGGACAACATTAAACACACCAACATTCGAACTATAGGGGTCCCAGAAGAAGAAGTGAAAAAGAAAGGGACTAAGAAAACATTTGAAGAGATTATAGTTGGAAACTTCCCTAATATGGGAAATGAAATAGTCAATAAAGTCCAGGAAGCACAGAGAGTCCTATACAGGATAAATCCAAGGAGAATCATGCCAAGACCCATATTAACCAAACTATCAAAAATTAAATACAAAGAAAAAATATTAAAAGCAGCAAGGGAAAAGCAACAAATACCATACAAGGGAATCCACATAAGGTTAACAGCTGATCTTTCAGCAGAAATTCTGCACGCCAGAAGGGTGTGGCAGGACATATTTAAAGTGATGAAAGGGAAAAAACCTACAAGCAAGATTACTCTACCCAGCAAGGATCTCATTTAAATTTGACAGAGAAATTAAAACCTTTACAGACAAGCAAAAGCTAAGAGAGTGCAGCACCACATAACCAGCTTTACAACAAATGCTAAAGGAACTTCTCTAAGCAGGAAGCACAAGAGAAGGAAAGGACCTACAATAACAAACCCAAAACAATGAAGAAAATGGTAATAGGAAAATACATATTGATAATTACCTTAAATGAAATGGATTAAATGCTCCAACCAAAAGACATAGATTGGCTGAATGGACACAAAAACAAGACCCCTATATATGCTGTCTACAAGAGACCCACTTCAGACCTAAAGACACATAAAGACTGAAAGTGTGTAGATGGAAAAGTATATTCCATGCAAATGGAAATCAAAAGAAAGTTGGAGTAGCAATTCTCATATCAGACAAAATAGACTTTAAAATAAAGACTATGACAAGAAACAAAGAAGGACAATATATAATGATGAAAGGATCAATCCAAGAAGAAGATATAACAATTGTAAATATTTATTCACCCAATAAAGGAGCACCTCAATAATAAGGCAAATGCTAACAGCCACAAAAGGGGAAATTGACAGTAACACAATCATAGTGGGGGACTTTAACACCCCACTTTCACCAATGGACAGATCATCCAAAAGGAAAATAAATAAGGAAACACAAACTTTAAATGATACATTAAACAAGATGGACTTAATTGATATTTATAGGACATTCCATCCAAAAACAACAGAATACACTTTCTTCTCAATTGCTCATGGAACATCCTCCAGGATATATCTTATCTTGGGACACAAATCAAGCCTTGGTAAATTTAAGAAAATTGAAATCATATCAAGTATCTCTTCCTACCAGAATGCTATAAGACTAGATATCAATTACAAGAAAAAAAACTGTAAAAAATACAAACACATGAAGGCTAAACAATACACACTAAATAACCAAGATATCACTGAAGAAATGAAAGAGGAAATTTAAAAATACCTAGAAACAACTGACAATGAAAACATGATGACCCAAAATCTAAAGAATGCAGCAAAAGCAGTTCTAAGAGAGGTTTATAGCAATGCAATCCTACCTCAAGAAAAAAGAAAAATCTCAAATAAACGATGTAAACTTACACCTAAAGCAATTAAAGAAAGAATAATAAAAAAAACCCCAAAGTTAGCAGAAGGAAAGAAATCATAAAGATGAAACTAGAAATAAATGAAAAAGAAATGAAGGAAACCATAGCAAAGGTCAATAAAATTAAAAGCTGGTTCTTTGAGAAGATAAACAAAATTGATAAACCATTAGGCAGACTCATCAGGAAAAAAAGGGAGAAGACTCAAAACAATAGAATTAGAAATGAAAAAGGAGAAGTAACTGACACTGCAGAAATACAAAAGATCATGAAAGATTAGTACAAGCAACTATACACCAGTAAAATGGACAACCTGGAAGAAATGGACAAATTCTTAGAAAAGCACAACCTTCTGAGACTGAATGAGGAAGAAAGAGAAAATATAAACAGACCAGTCACAAGCACTGAAGTTGATACTGGGATTGAAAATCTTCCAACAAACAAAAGCCCAGGACCAGATGGCTTCACAAGTGAATTCTATCAAACATTTAGAGAAGAGCTAACACCTATCCTTCTCAAAATCTTCCTAAATTTAGCAGACGGTGTAATAATCCCAAACTCATTCTACGAGGCCACCATCACCCTGATACCAAAACCAGACAAAGATGTCACAAAAAAGAAAACTACAGGCCAATATCATTGATGAACAAAGATGCAAAAATCCTCAACCAAATACTAGCAAACAGAATCCAACAGCACATTAAAAGGATCATACACCATGATCAAGTGGGGTTTATCCCTGGAATGCAAGGATTCTTCAATATACACAAATCAATCAATGTGATACACCATATTAACCAACTGAAGGATAAAAACCATATGATCATCTCAATAGATGCAATAAAAGCTTTTGACAATATTCAACACCCATTTATGATAAAAAGCCCCCCAGAAAGTAGGTATAGTGGAAAATTACCTCAACATAATAAAGACCATATATGACAAACCAACAGCCAAAAAAGTTCTCAGTTGTGAAAAACTAAAACCATTTCCTCTAAGATCTGGAACAACACAAGGTTGCCAACTCTCACCACTATTATTCAACATAGCTCTGGAAGTTTTAGCCACAGCAATCAGAGAAGAAAAAGAAATAAAAGGAATCCAAATTGGAAAAGAAGAAGTAAAACTGTCCCTGTTTGCAGATGACATGATACTATACATAGAGAATCCTAAAGAGGCTACCAGGAAACTATTAGAGCTAATCAATGAATCTGGTAAAGTAGCAGGATACAAAATTAATGCACAGAAATCTCTTGCATTCCTATAAACTAAAGATGAAAAATCTGAAAGAGAAATTAAAGAAACTCTCCCATTTAGCACTGCAACAAAAAGAATAAAATACCTTGGAATAAACCTACCTAAGGAGAAAAAAGACCTGTATGCAGAAAACTATAAGATACTGATGAAAGAAATTAAAGATGATACAAACAGATGGAGAAATATACCATGTTCTTGGATTGGAAGAATCAGCATTGTGAATATAACAATACTACCCAAAGCAATCTACAGATTCAATGCAATCCCTGTCAAACTACCAATGACATTTAACACAGAACTAGAACAAAAAATTACACAATTTGTATGGAAATACAAAAGATGCCGAATAGCCAAAAAAAATGTTGAGAAAGAAAAATGGAGCTGGAGGAATCAGGCTTCCGGATTTCAGACTCTACTAAAAACTACAGTCATCAAGACAGTATGGTACTGGCACAAAAACAGAAACATAGATCAATGGAACAGGATAGAAAGCCCAGAGATAAGCACACGCACATATGGTCACCTTTTTTTTTTTTTTTTTTTTTTTTGGTGGTACACAGGCCTCTTACTGTTGTGGCCTCTCCCATTGTGGAGCACAGGCTCCGGACACGCAGGCTCAGTGACCATGGCTCACAGGCCCAGCTGCTCTGCAGCATGTGGGATCTTCCCGGACCAGGGCACGAAGCCATGTCCCCTACATTAGCAGGCGGATTCTCAACCACTGCGCCACCAGGGAAGCCCCCAGTCACCTTATCTTTGATAAAGGAGGCAAAAATATGCAATGGAGAAAAGACAGCCTCTTCAATAACTGGTGCTGGGACAACTGGACAGATACATATAAAAGAATGAAATTAGAACACTCCCTAACACCATACACAAAAATACACTCGAAATGGATAAAAGACCTAAATGTAAGGCCAGACACTGTAAAACTCTTAGCGGAAAACATAGAACACTCTGTGACATCAATCACTGCAAGATCCCTTTTGACCCAACTCCTAGAGAAATGGAAATAACACCAAAAAATAAACAAATGGGACCCAATGAAACTTAAAAGCATTGCACAGCAAAGGAAACCATAAAGAAGGCCAAAAGACAACCCTCAGAATGGGAGAAAATATTTGCAAATGAAGTAACAGAAAAAGGATTAATCTCCAAAATTTACAAGCAGCTTATGCAGCTCAACATAAAAAAAAACAAAAAACCCAATCCAAAAATGGACAGAAGACCTAAACAGACATTTCTCCAAAGAAGATATACAGATTGCCAACAAACACATGAAAGAATGCTCAACATCATTAATCATTAGCAAAATGCAAATCAAAACTACAATGAGATATCACCTCACACCAGTCAGAATGGCCATCATCAAAAATCTACAAGCAAAAAATGCTGGAGAGGGTTTGGAGAAAATGGAACCCTCTTGCACTGTTGGTGGGAATGTAAATTGATACAGCCACTATGGAGAACAGTATGGAGGTTCCTTAAAAAACTACAAACAGAACTACCATATGACCCAGCAATCCCACTACTGGGCATATACCCTGAGAAAACCATAATTCAAAAAGAGTCATGTACCAAAATATTCATTGCAGCTCTATTTACAATAGCCAGGAAATGGAAGCAACTGAAGTGTCCATCAACAGATGAATGGATAAAGAAGATGTGGCACATATATACAATGGAATATTACTCAGCCATAAAAAGGAACGAAACTGAGTTATTTGTAGTGAGGTGGGTGGACCTAGAGTCTGTCAGACAGAGTGAAGTAAGTCAGAATGAGAAAAACAAATACTGTATGCTAACACATATATATGGAATCTAAAAAAAAAAAGAGCTCATGAAGAACGTAGGGGCAAGATGGGAATGAAGACACAGAACTACTAGAGAATGGACTTGAGGACATGGGGAGGGGGAAGGGTAAGCTGGGACAAAGTGAGAGAATGGCATGTACATATATACACTACCAAATGTAAAACCGATAGCTAGTGGGAAGTAGCCGCATAGCACAGGGAAATCAGCTCAGTGCTTTGTGACCAACTAGAGGGATGGGATAGGGAGGGTGGGAGGGAAGGACATGCAAGAAGGAAGAGATATCGGGATATATGTATATGTATAGCTGATTCACTTTGTTATAAAGCAGAAACTAACACACCATTGTAAAGCAATTATACTCCAATAAAGATGTAAAAAAAAAAAAAAGAAGACAACCCTCAGAATGGGAGAAAATATTCATAAACGAAGCAACAGACAAAGGATTAGTCTCCAAAATTTACAAGCAGCTCATGCAGCTCAATATCAAAAAAACCAAACAACCCAACCCAAAAATGGGCAGAAGACCTAAATAGACATTTCTCTAAAGAAGATATACAGATTGCCAACAAACACATGAAAGGATGCTCACCGTCACTAATCATTAGAGAAATGCAAATCAAAACTACGAGGTATCACCTCACACCGGTCAGAATGGCCATCATCAAAAAATCTACAAACAATAAATGCCTGAGAGGGTGTGGAGTCAAGGGAACCCTCTTGCACTGTTGGTGGGAATGTAAACTGATACAGCCACTATGGAGAACAGTATGGAGGTTCCTTAAAAAACTAAAAATAGAACTACCATACGACTCAGCAATCCCACTACTGGGCATATACCCTGAGAAAACCATAACTCAAAAAGAGTCATGTACCACAATGTTCATTGCAGCACTATTTACAATAGCCAGGACATGGAAGCAACCTAATTGTCCATTGACAGGTGAATGGATAAAGAAGATGTGGCACATATATACAATGGAATATTTCTCAGCCATAAAAAGAAATGAAATTGAGATATTTGTAGTGAGGTGGATGGACCTAGAGTCTGTCATACAGAGTGAAGTAAGTCAGAAAGAGAACAAATACGTATGCTAACACATATATATGGAATCTAAAAAAAAAAAAAAGGTTCTGCAGAACCTAGGGGCAGGACAGGAATAAAGACACAGACGTAGAGAATGGACTTGAGGACACGGGGAGGGGGAAGGGTAAGCTGGGACGAAGTGAGAGAGTGGCATGAACTTATATATACTACCAAATGTAAAACAGATAGCTAGTGGGAAGCAGTTGCATAGCCCAGGCAGATCTGCTCGGTGCTTTGTGACCACCTAGAGGGGTGGGTTAGGGAGGGTGGGAGGGAAACGCAAGAGAGAGGAGATATTGGGATATATGTATATGTATGGCTGATTCACTTTGTTATAAAGCAGAAATTAACACTCTATTGTAAAGCAATTATACTCTAATAAAGATGTTAAGAAAATAAAAAATAAACCACAGAGGTGTTAAAAACAAACAAAAGAACAAACCAAATCAATCCACCGCGAACGAACCAACCAACCAACCAAAACAAAAAAACTTTAGATTTCTCCATCATACCTGTGGTGAGCAGTTTTCTGTATCAGCTTGGCTAGGCTGTGGCACCCAGTTATTCATCCAAACATGACTGGAGGCATTGCTGTGATGGCAGTTTGTAGAGATATTTAACATCTCTAAACAGCTGACTTTAAGTAAGTTGATAATCCTCAATAATCTGCGTGGGTATGGCGGATCTCATCAGCTGAAAGTCCTAAAAACCTTTCAAAAGCTTAGGCTCCAAAATGAAGAAATTCTACCTGTGGACTGCAGGGTCCACTTTTGTCCAAGAGTTTTCAGTCTACCCTTGATACAATCCAAAGGTCTAAAAAGAATTAAATATTTGTTGAGTCCATTAAAAAAACTGGTTCTGCCCCCATCATTCCTCTCAAAACAGCCTACACATGTTCTAATTAACCTTATTTTGCAAAACACCTTTTTCAAGTGGCTACCCAACTGACCCGTGCTTAGAAATTTCATGCTTTTTTGCAGCTCTGCTTTATCTCCTCTATTAGATATGAAGTGTCCATTCCTGTGCAAGTCGGCTGGTCTCAATATTTTGTTCAGTTTATAGATGTAAATAGATGTTGGATTTTATCAAATGTTTTCCACCATCTTATGATTTTTATACTTTAATATATTAATGTACTGGATTTCATTAATTCATTTTCCAATATTGAAATAATCTTGTGTATCTGGGATAATTCAACATGGCCATGAGTCTACCACTTTTATACACTGTTAGATTGGGTTTGTTAAATTTTGGCTTTTGGTATTGGAATCTATGTTACCCTTGATCTTAGCAAAAGATTGAGAAGGGATAGCACATTAGATAAAAGTTGATCAATCAGTTCAATGCATTCCTAAATTTAATTATTTTATAGAGATAAATAGAAAGAAAAATAAAAGTAAAAATTCAAGTTAAGTAGATTTCTTATACTGTTTTAAGGTTAAAGAAATGATATATAACATTCTTGCCACAGAGAGAAAGTTATCGAATAAACTAAGATACATGTAAGTCCACTCAAAGATGTACCCACTGGCCCAAGAGGGTAAATTTGAGGATTAATAAGAGTAACAACTTCAGTGAATTAAAATGTATCAAATATGTTAAAGTTCAATTTCTTGATCTGGGTGGTGGTTATAAGAATATCTGATATAATAATTTATTAAGCTATACATTTGCTTAATTCTGTTTCTGTAACTGTGCTGTTTAAAACATACTTTTTAAACTGGGTGAGTGAATGTATCCATCATATAATTTTCAGAGAAAATGTTCCAGAAAGTTCCATTTCTATGTTAAGTATCAATCTATCAAGTTGATAAACACAAGAAGTCGAATTTGATATTTTTAATATTTATTAGTAAGGCTGAGGCCACAGCCTTTATACAGCACAATTTGCATAAGTTATCAAGATACATCTTGTATACAATCACAAAACCAAGACATATTTTTACATAGAGTAGAACTAAAGACAGATTTACAAGCATTTTTTATACAAATCTCATGTATTTCAGTTCAATTTATACAACCTTTAGCCCAAGAATTTGTATTTGTTCATTAGATTTTCCAGAGAGATTTGGGTAAAACAGAAAAAAAGGACACATTAGCAAATCACCAACACAGCATGCAACATACAGTTAGAAACAAGACATATCTCCAAGTACTCTATTTTTTATCTTGAAATCAATTTTATTAGGTTTTTATTTTTCAGGCAAGAAATTTATTTCCTTTAACATCAGATGTGTTTTTGTTAGGCACACATTAATTGGTAGTGGGAGCACCTGAGCATATTACCAATAAATATACAGACACAATCAAACAAGAATCATATTCACATGATGAATGCCACAAGGATTTAATATTTCAACTTCATCTAGGTTACCAAATGTATAGTTATGTACAGGGTAATGAATTAAGAAAATGTTGTCAATCTATGTATCAGATAAGGAATCATTTGATTAAATGCTTTTGATTAAAGGGTATATCTTTAATAATAACAACAGCATGGAACATACAGAAAGCATCAATGTGTCATATTCAATGAGAATATCTGTTTCACTCATCCATTCTTGTGTTACATCAAAGGCAAGTTATTATTAAAGAGACAGCTCATAATTATTCATTGAGCTTTCTTTTACTTCCAGCTCCAAGCTCAAAAAGAGGGAAAATCACTCTGTCATACATAGAGTTATAAACACATATATAGCTATAGTTGGCTTCTTTTGGAATATTAGACATTGTAGCAATGAAAACAAGTTTTTAAAAATATTGTTAGTTATGATTTAAATAATAAAGTAAAAAAATACTATAAACATCTTTATGATATCTTAATGAAATGAAACACTGATCAAATCGTTTCTAATAAATTGGGCACAATATAGTATATTATTTCATTTTATTTCATATCACCACCAACCTAGTTCACTACCTCTATCACCGCGATCATCACAACCGTTCCTATAATACGAATCAATATCAGCTGGTTACCAGCTATAATATTCCCACAATATGACTATCTTAATGTGTGTGATCCACAAAAGTAAATCCACTGATATGCTGAAAATACACATTTACTAGTGTGATTAATTACAATATGGAGCAAAGACAATCACTACCACTTAGTCTTGGATACTCTTCCTTTAAACTGAAGTGATAAAGAGTTCAGAGTCACCAAAAATCTCCTTAACCTTAAGTAAAACAGGGAAACACCAACTTCTTGCTCCTAGAGTTGTCTGTGTCTGTTACGACCATTCTAGATATCCCTGTCTTTTGTAAAAATTCACTCTGTGCTTTTGCTTCACAGCTAAAGGTTTCTTAAGGACCGAATTTTAAAACAAGAAGCAACTTCCGTCTCTGATGACTCAGTGAAGTTGTGGGAAAAATTAAGATGCTTTTCAAGGTATAAGTGCTATAGTCGGACTAATCACATGTTATTTAGAGATTACAAACTTTGTCTCTATTAGGATAAAAAACGCTAATTCTTGTAAAATAAATGAAATAATAAGTGGAAAATCATGTGCTGTGATATATACAAAAAGTAAAAAGTAAAAAACACCAAGAGCCCTATTTGCAATTAAAAAAGAAATAGTTTTGTTGTAAGAAGGGTAATCAATATCATTCAGAAGAAATGCATTTGTAGAAGGATCAGTGTTGCATAGAATAATTGCAGTACAACCTAGGTGTTTGGTCAGCTGTAAACTTGGCACACTTATGCTCTCTGAAGGGAGATGCTAGTGCACAAAAAGAAGCCCTGTCATTTAACTCTCTGGATTGGCCTGGCCGCATCACCAGTTGTTGGAACAGAGGGGCACCTGTAATGGAAAGACTCCTACTTTTTCAGGTCAAATAGCTACCAAGGTATGACCTTTGTTTTGGTGGCACCTCCTTTTGTGTATCCTAAAAGAAACTGCAACTGGAATGAAGTAAACTAACTGGTCATAAACCTCTCATGCACACTTCTGGAGGTAAGTGGCTACAGAAGAAGGCCCACGGGAGCCAGAGTTTCCTTTTAAGGACAAACAGCAGAGCCTTTTTATGTCGGAAAGAGATCTTTCTGAACCCTTCCCTTCCCCAGTTATGAGTGATGATTATAAGCTTCCTAAAGTGATAAATTCTGCTGGAAACATCCATGGCAACCATCAGCAGTTCTAGTTGTCTCTAAAAATAGAATCCTAGCAACATCAAATCCTTAGCGATCCCCTCGCTGCACGTTCATTTTACAGCAATATCAATGATAAATGACATTGCATTTTCGGGGGAGAGGGTCTTAAAAAATAGAGGGAAGAAAAGTGACTTATCTTCCTTAGACTGGAAAGGAGTGAATTTGTATTTCTTTATGAATATAATAAAGATATGTAACCTGGTATTTATTAGAAATTATTTTTTAATGTCTTAAATTTAATCAATTCCTATCAGATTTCAAGGATGTTTTTGTTTAAAAATGAGAAGATTCAATATCTGAGCAATATATTTGGAGATTATTTCTCTAATCCCACTAAAACCTCACCTTTGAATAAAGAATCAGCTCTTAAACTCAGAATTCACAGAGAATCAACTTAATTAATTTATTTTTGTGGATATGGGAATAGGATAAGATTGGCATAATTTATTTAATTTATGATAACCCGATTTGCAAATCATTTTCATTGAATTTTCTCCCTTTTTTAGGTTAAACAGAAGTTTATATTTTAAAGAAAAAATTAGTTTTGAAACCAATATACTGCTTTTATGCATGTCAGTGCTTGCTATTGGTTTGGAAGATGCTTTTTCACATATAAAAATTGGGAAATAAAAAACTGCATAATACTTATTCCTCACTTATGTGTATAAAACTATATTTGGAAATGTGCTTTCATCTTCTCTCATAGGTCACTTAGTTTGATCATCCCAACATCCCATTAGGAAGGCTAGGAATATATAATTATATTTTCCCACAAATAAGAAAACTGAGGAAAATTGAGTTTAAGTGACATGTGCAAGGTGACACAGTTAGTCAGTGGCAGAACCAAGACCAGAAGCCAGGCTTTTAATCCTAGCTGAGTGTGTCTCCTGTAAGTACACGTTACCTCCTTTGTTCACGTTGTTGGTTGATGGGGAAGAGGATGCTTCATTTTAATGACTTAGACATTGGTCCTTTTATCCCATATTATTAAAATAGCTCAAAGGATATTTTCACCTTAATATAATGTTGATTTTTCACATATTTTCCCAACATTGATGAACTTGATCACTGTGATACTGTCACTAAAGTAGGAAAATAGAGCACTAAAGAGAACTTGAATTTAGGGTCAGGGTTTTCATTTTACAACCAGTTAATGTATTAAGGGGGAAAAAAAGACCATTGTGGAAGAGCAGGAAATGGCACCAATTTAATCAATGTCACAGATTAATACAATTCATTTGCCAGAGGAAGAATTTTCTCTCCATCCATATATCATTCAAGAGAAAGAAAATATATGGGATAATACATTTATTTGCAATTCCACAAAGAACAAGTTATCATGCTTCCTAGAACATACCAATTTAATCTAGGTCCTTTGGTATGTAGATTGAAAATGTCTTGGATTAAGGGTAAATTATGGAATTTTTGATGTTTCAACCAAGGTTCCAATAGTTTGTGGGGCAATATTCTTTTTTGTTAGCCAGTCATGGCTTTATTTCTAGATAAATGTAATTTCATTTCTACTTAGTATTGTCTTAACTATACTTTATTTCAAGTTTTACTAATGTGCTTTTACAACATGAATTCTAAAACTGGTGGTGGTGGTGTTCACCCTTGTAACAGTTAGACACAGAGAAAACCTGTACAACATTATCTAAAAGCTATAATTTCTACATCCCTGGTTCCCTTTTCCCTATAAACACAAGCTCCTTACTTCCAGTCTGGACACATATTGTAGGTGTATCCTATGTCAGAATCTCAAAACAGTTAGATGTTTGAGTAGATAAGATGAAGAAGAGACTTTTGAAAACTGAGATTTGTTGCATTAGTTTTTTCCTTTCAACCAAGTTCTTTTGCATAAAGGATTACTTTTGCCTGTGTTAGAAAACATATTAATCTTTGAGTCTCAGCCTTTAGATAGTTGTAGCTCAACTCTACTCAAAAATTTTTGCATTAAGTAAACAAAAATTTTCTCACTGTTTTTCTTGACAGCCACAAGAAATCCAAGGTTTCAGAACTTTTTTCTTGTCTTCAATATATGAACTTTTTCATTTGAGTTTTTTTTTCTATGTTCCACAACAATACATTTGCAAGCCTTTGAGTATGTTTTTGCCTTTCATTCCCCTTCTCACGGTTACCCCTGAAAACATAGCTTAGAAGAATAGTATTCGACTATAGTCTTGATTTAAGACCATTTAAGGCACTTTCTATACCCTGAGCAGACACATTTCTTCAGTGGGTTTGAGTAGGACTGACCAAAAGTTTATGCCAGTTGACTATTCTTTTTCTGAGATCCACTTTGTCTAGCCAGATACAGGCTTCGCCAATCAAGGTCTTTTTCATAAACTTCCCTCCATTGGAAAAAAATAAAATCTAGAAAAAATAGCCAAAATTATATATATTTGTGTGTCTATTTTCAACTTCTTTTATGGACATTTGCTCATCAAAGAAGTAACAGAGATAAGAAAGGGTGAGGGTGAGAGAAGTAGCAGGCATACTTGTAGGAGAACTAATAACTAACATGTCCTCAAAAGATTTGCTTAATATTAATTAATTTACTTCAACATTTCCCAAAGGCAAAGACATATCCTGAAGGACAGGAGAATTCTAGATAATATTAGCTAGGTAGATAAACCTAGCTAATTCTAGCTAGGATTGTGCTTAAACTGACTGAAAGTTTCAAAAAAGAAATTTGCTAGGTGCATGTTTCATTACTTAATGAAATATTAACTCAAATACAGAATTATTTGAGTGGTGAGTACATAAATATGAGTTTACAAGGCGGATAGAACATAACATTGACTTGAAATGCCATTGAATTTACTGGGAATTTTATTATAGGAAGCACTTCCAAAATGGCTTCTTGTCATATGTAGAGCTTACACTAGTTGAAATTCCATGGGATCTCATACTCAAGAAATTTTTTTCTTTTAGGGATCAGTTGAAAGAAAGGTAGAGAAATTGAGATGGAGATAACCATTAATCCTTGACAATTCTTCTCTCATGCTCTCTCTTTCTTTTCGGAATCTCCTTCAGATAATTCATCTTTATTCCTGGCTAAAATTTACTGTTACATTTCTGACTTCAAAATCTACTTTTCTGTCTCTTTTAGCCTCTGGTTTGGGGATTTCAAATTGCACATTATATGTTTTACTTGGACCCTGCCTTCCTATCAAGCTTATAACATTTCAGACAAACTCATGTTCTTTCTCTCTATCCATCCCTTCTGTAACTACTCAATCTCTGTGACTGACACGTTTGTTCACACAGATTTCAGAGTATCCTTTAATTGCTTTACTCCCTTCAACTTTAATGTCAGTTAATCCTCTCAGTGCAGTTTTTGCTTTGCAATATCTCTTATATAGGTCTCTAGTACAGGCCTCTAAATGCCAGTACCATGGTCTTCTCTTCCCACATTTTTTCAGCTCTTCCCTTCCTCCTCCTTTTTCCTCTTTCATTCCATGTCTCTGTATCTACTAAAGATATACTATGTACAAGCATTGTGCTAGGCTACAAAAAAAAGAGCAATGAAAATCAGGCCTTGCACTACAGAAGCTGATAGTACAGAAGCAGTGAGAGGTAAGTATACAAATTGTTGTACAAGACTGGGATTAATGGCCTAATGAGATAAGCAAAACATTATGTGAATAAGGTGTGATAAATTACACCCAGGGTCATTATTAAAGAGCTGAGTTTACATCGAAAGATATGGAAAATTGTGATAGATGGAGAGAGATGGAGAAGGGAGTATTGAAGGAGAGGAAAAATATGAGCAAAGAATTAGAGGTTTAACCAGATTTCAAGATACTGGTGTGACTGGGGTCAAGAGTGAGTGGAAATGTATACAAGGAGATGATATTAAGTCAATACAATTAGAACTCACCTTAGAGGACTCAATGAATCAGGATAATGATGAACCATTGGAGAGTTTCAATGCAATCTAGCCAGTGTTTTTTAAAGATACCTCTGCCAGCAGTGTGATAAAATGAATTAAAAGGTAAGATATTGATGGCAAGTAGGCCAGGTATACTGCTGAGATGATTTGCATAACAAAGATGAGGACCCAAAGAGGATTAGTGTGGCAGTGAGCATGGAAAAAAATCTATGTAAAAGAAACTGAGTAGGTAGAAGAGAGGCAACTTGGTAGCTAAATGGATGGGGTGAGTGGGTTGGGGAATTTTAAAGGGCCCCTGGGAAGTTACCTCTAAAAATTAACTTGTAAAATATCACATAATGTATGATTGGCATTTAAATATTGAATAATTAAATGGGAAATAAATACAGTATAAATGAAAATCTAAAAATCGGAACTGTATGAGTTACCTGAAGAGAATGTCCAGCAGGAGTTAGGCTGAATCTAAAAGTTTCATTGAACGAAGGCTCTTGATCATGTCTACATACTCTTGTTTTTTTCTTTTTTCTTTTTTTTTTTTTTTTTTGCGGTACGCAGGCCTCTCACTGCTGCGGCCTCTCCCCGTTGCGGAGCACAGGCTCCGGACGCGCAGGCTCAGCGGCCATGGCTCACGGGCCCAGCCACTCCGCGGCATGTGGGATCCTCCCGGACCGGGGCACGAACCCGTGTCCCCTGCATCGGCAGGCGGACTCCCAACCACTGCGCCACCAGGGAAGCCCTCTTGTTTTTTTCTTGATCACCTTTTTTTTTGGGTAGAAATGTTCATCACATATATTTTCACATATAAATCTGAAAATAAGAATTCAGCTTGTTAAGTGTCCATTAATAATACAATTTTCTATTGAAAGAGTTACAATCGTATACGGAGGGTTCTCCTACATTTTACACAAAGCCAGTAGCCTGTGAACAATTTGTTTCAGACAACATAATTAAAATATACACCAATTTTCTTAGCAACTTAAATGTTTTCTTGTTGTATAATAAATACATCACTCTACAATTGTGTTGAAAAAATCTAATTTTTAACTAGTAAAATATCAACTTGCTCTATATAAGAGAAATTCATTCTTATTTCATATTTTTCAGATATATTTGGTGCACAGCTCAAATTTTAATTAGCATTTTCTAGGCTATTTAGGACATACTCCTAAAGAGTTCCTAGACACATTATATTGCTCATTATCATAAAATGAGATACCTGGTAAGTGATCAGATTTAAATTGGTAGGTGATATTTCTGCATTGGAGGATTTCAACTATGAGTTGTTCCCCATCTGTCTTCATTTCTTTCTTCAGTGCAACCTTGATTTCTCCCATTACCTGAGTTTTAACTGGAACAATTTAATTAAAAAGTTAAGGAATATGTCATGCCATTAATTAAGTGATAAGTTCAATAATTTACGCATATTTTCATTTATTGAGTGTTTATCAAGTGCTAAACACCTTATTGCATCCTGTGGAGATACAGATGAATAAAATACAGTCCCAGCCCTTAAGGAGAGGAAGATCTCATGGGGAGACTGACAAATTATACGCTTACAATAAAGTATGTTAAGTATAATGATAAGCAAGTAACAAGAGGGGTATGGAAGAAATGCAAGTAGGTAAGTAGTACTCAACTGCAGACTTCTAGGCCAAAAGAGGTAATAGATGAGACTACAGGGGACTATAGGAAGACAGTCATACATAAAAATAATAGAATTCGGGAGGGTGGGAGGGAGGGAGATGCATGAGGGAAGGGATGTGGGAACAGATGTATATGTATGACTGATTCACTTTGTTATGAAGCAAAAACTAATAAAAAATAATAATAGAATTCTAATATAATATATAGGAAGTATTAAGTCAAGTGAAATGCAAGAAGTTGTTTGCCGACAATTGCTCGCTATTTACCAGGCTTGTAAAAGAACACTTGCTAACACAACTATATGTTGCTGTATATTATATCTACTTCCATTCTATTTTTCTTGTAAAAGAAGTAGGCAACAAGAGTATATGGTAATAACATTACACAAGGGAAAATATGAGTGATTGAAGTGAATTCAATGTATTTCTTTCTAGTGTTTATCTTGGATCTTTACATTACTGAAGAAGCTATTAATACTAGGTCAAATTCTTTATTGTTTCATCCTTTTCTCTATCAATGCATATATTTATCCACTTATCATTCACCAACAAATATTTTATTTTCCACCCTACTCTGTGATAAGCACTCTGTTAGGAAGAATGGATACAATGATAAGCCAACATACACATGCTTATTAGTTTTATGGTTTTTCCGTCTATTGGGAAGAAATCCGTCAATGAAATATTTTCGTCAATAAGTGTACAATTAGAAAGAGAGGAAAGGTTCTGAAATACAAGAGCATGGTTGCAAGAAAGCCTAGGAAAGGGCTTCATGAGCTGAAACCAGAAGAATAAGAAAGAATTAACTAGGTGACATGGACAGGGAAGAACATTATAAAGAGAAGGAACAGTGTGTTCACAAAAGGCAACATCATGGGACTGAGGAACTAAATAAATATCTGTGTGATTATAAGATATTGTTTAGTGGTACTATGTTAAGAATTTAGAACAACAGGAATCTACTAAAGGTCTTTAACATAGATGTAGATCATTCTTTCTCAAAAGTTTCTGTCTCAGGATTTCTTTATACTCTTAAAAAAAAATGGTGGTACTCAAAGAACATTAAAATTTCTAATTAAAAAGTAAAATTGGATATTTAAAAATTTATTTATTGATTCAGTTAAAACGACAATAATATACCTATACATAAGTATTTTAATGAAAAATAACTGGATTTTCCAAAGCAACAAAAAATAGTGAGGAGTGACATTTTATATTTTTCAAATTTCATTAATGCTTGGCTTAATAGAGGACAGCTGGGTTCTCATACCTGTTTCTACATTAAATCCAGTTCAATATGCTGTTTTATTTGAAATATATGACAGTCTCACACAGATATATATATATAGTTGGAAAAGGAAGGAGTATTTCAATATCCTTTCAGACAACTGTGGAAAATCTTTGATACTACATTAACACTTGAAAAGTGGTAGTTTCTTTAAGATTAGTGTAAATGTGAAATCTGAAACCGTATCAATGAACCTTTGGACTGTTACTTTAAAATACAATTGTCTATCTTGCACCTTGAATGGACCAGTTAACTATGCCTGAATTGGTAACATCCTATATTGTTCGTTTTGGAAAATACTGGTTTACTGAGTTATGCAGGTCTTCAAAACATTGACACAATTCATACAATATTAAAAGCATATTTGTTAACATCACCATTGATATCATAAAAAAGTGTGACTATTGAAAAGCTGACAAGCTCAGGGAGGCAGGTATAAGTTTTGGAAAATTTTGTTTTTACTTAAAAGTTGATTTTTATTATTGACAACAACTATTGCCAATTGTTTTTTTCAAAGTGAAAAACTCACTTTGTTAATTTTTGAGAAATTGGCAGCTGAATACAGTCAGCCTTTAGCACCCATGGCTTCTGCATCCATTGATCCAACCAACCGAAGATCAAAATATCAAAAAAAATTTTTTCCAGAAAGCTCAAAAAAGCAAAACTTGAATTTGCCACATGCAGGCAACTATTTACATAACATTTACATTGTATTAGGTGTTATAAGTAATCTAGAGATGATTTAAAGTATATGGGAGGATGTGTATAGGTTATATGCAAATGTTACATCATTTTATATAAGGGGCTTTAGTGTAAGCAGATTTTGGTATTTGTGGAGGTTGGGGGCGGGGGGCTCCTGGAAACAATCTCCCATGGATACCAAGGGCTAACTCTACCAAAGTTTGAATAAGCAGAGTTTATCTGTCAGTTGTCTTTCAAGTAAAAATGATATTTCTTGTAAAAAAAAAAAAAGCCTGGCTCAGCTTGCAACTCAAAAAAATTGCACTAACATATTTTCTCAAGTCAACCTTCATATTTTGGTATGCAGCAGACATGCTATATGTGTAGTTCCCATTTTATCACACAGAATATTCTAGAACATAAACTATTAGAAACACATGTACTTAAGGGTCTAGGTTTAATAACAAGTATTTTAATTTCTTTATCAAGGATATTGTTAAGTGAAACAGGCATGTTTTTCATATAAGTGCATGTTGGTAAAAAAAAAAAATACAGTCACTATTAGTACAATTTGGTGCTGCTGCCCCGATTTATGCTAAGTCACCAGCAGTTTTTGGCAGCATTGCTTTTGCATTATCAATGTAAATCTCAACACGGTAAAATGGTAAATAATATCTTAGTATATTTAAAAAATAATTTTGACCTGGACGCACTTCAACAATCTTGGGGACCCACGGGGATTTCTGAACCATGCTTTGAGAATGACTGTTAAAGAATATAGTTGAGTAATCTCCAAGAGGAAATTAAAGTAACAAAAGCATCATGTACGAAATCTATGATTATAGTTATTTAATCGTTTTGATTTAATTTTATCACACTTTTGGATATGGGTTTTTAGAATGCATTTCTTTCCTGCATTAATTTTTTGCTTTAATTAACTTATATTTTCATGTCTAGATGTACCCTGACATATGGAAATATATCTACCAATACAATACTTTGACCTGCTCTCGTCCTTCTTTCAAAACACTAAGTTCCCCAAATTGGCAAAGTTGCCCTCCATATGTTTTATAAACTAAAACACAGATCTTCTAGACATAGTTAAATCGTGATAATTCAGCAGCCAGTGATCATACATACTTCACGGTAGCTGGGTGTTAGCTTTACCCTTGAGAAATTCAAGAAAATAAAGTGTAAGCCAAGGATTTTTTATGCAGCTAAAGTGTCTTTCAAGCAGCAAGCCTATAAGTTTAAGCATAAAGAACTCAAGAATACCATAGAAAAGCTCATTCTCAGGAAATATATGAGAGGATGAATTTCATCACATCAAAGAGATAACTAGAGAGACTTCAGCCAAAGGAGGGATGGTGAATATTTAATATATTTAATTGTAGAACTGAGACTAAAATAAGAGTGAGAATATAGGTGGGTAGAAGGGCAGCATGTAATTGTCATGTATTCTGATAGAGTATGAAGGATGAAACTGAAAGAGATGGATGACAAAGGGAGAGAAAGGGACAAGTAGAATGAGATTGTTGATTTTTGTATAGGTAAATGGTAGGTGACAAGTTATACTATTTAAAATTGACAAGACAGATAGTAAATGGTAAGTAAGAAGAGCAAACATAATAAAAGGTGTAAAAAAAGACAATCATTGGAACAAAGCCTTCTTAATTACAAAAGAAATTTTAAAAAATTAAAGACATCAAATGGAGAAAGAAACACAACAAATCTAACATCATATACACAATAGTTATAAAACAAAATGCAGAGTTGTGATCAAACATATCTGTCATATCAATAAACATGAACAGGTTCAGTGAGCATATTTTTTTTTTTTTTTTTTTTGCGGTATGCGGGCCTCTCACTGTTGTGGCCTCCCCCGTTGCGGAGCACAGGCTCCGGACGCGCAGGCTCAGCGGCCATGGCTCACGGGCCCAGCCGCTCCGCGGCATATGGGATCCTCCCAGACCGGGGCACGAACCCGTATCCCCTGCATCGGCAGGCGGACTCTCAACCACTTGCGCCACCAGGGAGGCCCCAGTGAGCATATTTTTAAAAAGATATTCAGATTGGCCCATAAAGCAAAGCTTATGAGCTATGCTACGCTAAAACTTAGTTTCATTTCAAATAGTCACAAATACATAAATTGTAAGCATGCCAGATGTATGGAAACAATAAGAGAGTACGGGTTGATATCTTATTGTGAGGCTAAATAGAAATCAATTCAAAATGTAGTAAACAAGACAAAAAAAGGACATTTTATAAAGTTAAACATCCATAAATCATAATGAATACACAACAATTATGAATATCTATGCACCACTACAATAGGTTGAAACTAGAAAATAAGGTGTAAAGATGTAGGAGATGAAAGCCAGAAAAAAGAGAATAATAATAAAATACTTTAACACAGTATTCTCAGTACAAGACAGGTGAAGTAGACTAAAATATGTAAAGACAGAATATTGAAACACCATAACCAGTACAGCAGATCTCAGGATGTATATATTAAACACTACACTTGATAAGACAGAAAATATCTTTTCCTCAATTAAATATGGAACATGGATCATATTGATTGACTATGTATTGACTTACAAAGTAGACAATGGTAAGTTCTATAAAATGAAGCTAATACATTGTCTGATACACACACACACACACACACACACACACACACAAAGGCTTTAACGAAACAATTCTTGGCTGAACAGCAAAATACAATGAGAAAATACAGAAGTTCTGAAAAACAATGATAATGAAAACACTATCAGCATCGATGAGAATAAAAATAATGATCAGAAAAAAATCACCAGTCTTAAACACCTATATCATTTAAAGCAGTGATCAGAAGAAAGTGCATATATATGCATTAATATTCCATCAACAAAATTTTAAAAAATACAATTGATTTAAACTTCCAATTCCAAAAGCTAGAAAAAGAACAACAAAGTAATATAAAGTACAAGAAAATAAATAATAAAAATATACACAGAAATTAATGAGGCAGCATATAGAAAAAATAGAAAAATAGTAGATGAAATTAATGAATCAAAATTCTGGTACTTTGACTAGCATCAGTAAAATAGAAAAACCAATAATAAATTTAGTCAATAACATGTGGCCTTAATATTATGATTTACAAATGGCATGTGGCCTTTTAATTATGACACTATTCTCCTCTCAGTGATTTGGTGTAAACATTTTAGTGTCCTGAATATACCCTAATACTATCAGCTCACATTCTGTTTACACATTCTTGACAGGCAGAAACAGCAAACATGTCTAATATATTTCTTTGAACTTGTGAGGGACCATCTAGCTCAGGTTACTGAACGATTTTAAATAAGTATAAACAAGCCCATTCAAATCAATCTGTTTTATTTCAAAGAACTTTGCAGGAAAATGAGAATCTTCAATATAAAAATGAGAAAACAAGACAGATCTTAGAATCTCCTTTCTTTAATACCTAGAAAAACTAGGGGAAAAAATAAAATTTAGGAAAGTATTAGTCAGTAGCAACTAACCAAAGAATAGTCTCTTGCCAGAAAATGCTGAGTGGTGTGTAGGAATGGAAAGGCAGAATCTGGGAAGGCTCAGCTTAGCAGCATCTCCAACCATACTACGTATCACAAAATTTTGCCAGGAAAAGAGAGATGAATCGCCAAAACCCTGAGAATTATCACCAAGTCCCCAGCACAGAGAAGTGGATGAACAATGAGCTTAGGCAGCCCCAGAAAAATCATACTAAACCCTTGAGAGTGGCAGCTTTGGCTCACTGCTAGGAAGAGCTGAGGGTTTCACTGAAAACAGGAAAAACAAAAAGTGCTCCCCATTTACTGGGGATCCAAGGTTAAGGAGGAGCAAAATCCAAAGCTGAGAGAGCCTTTTCATTGGAGTAAGACATACCTGGGCTTGGTTGAGTGAATGCTGGCAAAACAAAAGCAAAAACAAAACCAAAAATCATTTAAATCAGGGGCTTCCCTGGTGGCGCAGTGGTTGAGAGTCCGCCTGCCGATGCAGGGGACACGGGTTCGTGCCCCGGTCTGGGAAGATCCCACATGCCGCGGAGCAGCTGGGCCCGTGAGCCATGGCCACTGAGCCTGCGTGTCCGGAGCCTGTGCTCCACAACGGGAGAGGCCACAACAGTGAGAGGCCTGCGTACAGAAAAAAAAAAAAAAAAAAAAAAAAAAAAAATTAAATCAAATCTCAAGAGAGAGAGCAAAACGTAGTCAATCAGGGCAGCAAATCTATCTGTGAAACAGCTCTATTTCTTTCCTCCAAAGGCATAGAAAATTGGATAGAACTACTACTGCTCCATCTCTCAAACAGTAACTGGGATGGAGGGGAAAAAAAGAGTATTCTAACTGATAAGGAGGGAGTCACGGAAAATACTCCCACTATTTGGAGCCAATAGGAGTTGTGGACAGAATTGATCACACCACTGAACATGATGAAATGAAACAGCAAGACAATTTTTTTCTGGGAAAAATTCACTGTTGTAGGTCATATACCTCTAAAACTCCAACATGCCAAGCATATAAAATTTATTGTTGCTGTTTACCACTTTCTCACTTCAGAAGAAAGGTAGAATTAAACACTTGCTAACTAAAGTTCTCAAAGCATCACATTGCCTATTTTTTTCTTAGAAGGTTAAATTCACATGCTTCACAGTGTGATACTTGTGAAGTTCTTGTTAAGTTTTTCCTACTCCAGATTGTTCTTTATTGTTTCTACTAAAGGAGGAGAGGAACATACCTACTGAGGTGGTCTCAAAGGACACTTGCATTAATTATGAGTTGTCACTATCTATCGTGCTTGCCCTTTCACTGGTTCAGAATACCTTTGTCATTGGAAACAGATGCATATGGATGGTGACAAAAACCTCTGTTTTCACTCTCTCCACAGGGTGAGGGAGAGTGGTGGGTGGGGTGTCAGCAACTACAGATCTGCTTGGGCCTCTGAACTGAAGAAGACAACGCACACATAAAGGCTATGTGTGGGTGTTTTGTCATTGTGTTTGGAGTAGAGAGTAAATGGGCAGTAAAAATTGCTTTGACCAGCCTCCAGGTCTCTTGGTGTCCCAAAATTTATGTTTTGGTTGTATTAAAAGAATAAAAATTAATCCTACTCTAGAGAAGATATTTATCTTACAACATGATACATAGCTATGATTAAGAGTAGAAAGAAGACTGTCTTTTCTCCATTGTATATTCTTGTCCCTTTGTCCAAGATTAATTGACCGTAGGTGTGTGGGTTTATTGCTAGGCTTTCTATTCTGTTGCATTGATGCATATGTCTGTTTCTGTGCCAGTACCATGCTTTTGATTACTGTAAGTTTGTAGTATTGTCTGAAGTCTGGGAGGGTTATGCCTCCATCTTTGTTCTTTTTCCTCAGGATTGCTTTGGAATTCTGGGTCTTTTATGGTTCCATGTAAATTTTAGGATTATTTGCTCTAGTTCTGTGAAAAATGTCATGGGTAATTTGATAGGGATAGCATTAAATCTGTAGATTGCTTTGGGTAGTATTGCCATTTTAACAATATTAATTCTTCCAATACAAGAGCATGCAATATTTTTCCATTTCTTTAAATCATCTTCAATTTCCTTTATTAATGTTTTATAGTTCTCAGCATGTAAGTCTTTTGCCTCCTTGGTCAGGTTTATTCCTAAGCGTTTTGGGGGGTTTTTTTTGGATGCAATTTTATTTTATAATTTTTTATTTTTATTTATTTTATTTTTGGCTGTGTTGGGTCTTCATTGCTGCGTGTGGGTTTTCTCTAGTTGCGGCGAGCAGGGGCTACTCATCGTTGTGGTGCACAAGCTTCTCATTGCAGTGGCTTCTCTTGTTGTGAAGCACGGGCTCTAGGTGTGTGGGCTTCAGTAGTGTGGCACGTGGGCTCAGTAGTTGTGGTGCATGGGCTTAGTTGCTCCGCAGCATGTGGGATCTTCCCGGACCAGGGCTTGAACCCATGTCCCCTGTGTTGGCAGGTGGATTCTTAACCACAACACCACCCGGGAAGTTCAAAGGCATTGTTTTTTTACATTCCCTTTCTCATATTTCATTGTTGGTGTAAAGAAGTGCAACTGATTTCTGTATGTTAATCTTGTGTCCTGCTACCTTGCTGAATTCATTTACAAGTTGTGGTAGGTTTTTTTTTTGTTTTTTGTTTTTTTTTTTTGCGGCACACAGGTCCCTCACCACTGCAGCCCCTCCCGCTGCGGAGCACAGGCTCCGAATGCGCAAGCCCAGTGGCCACGGCTCACGGGCCCAGCCACTCCACGGCACGCGGGATCCTCCTGGACCAGGGCACAAACCCGCATCCCCTGCATTGGCAGGCGGACTCTCAACCACTCTGCTACCAGGGAAGCCCAGTTGTGGTAGTTTTTGTGTGGAGTCTTTAGGGTTTTCTTTATATAGTATCATATCATCTGCATAAAATGACAATTTTACCTCTTCCCTTCCAATTTGGATACTTTTAGTTCTTTTTCTTATCTGATTGCTGTGGCTAGGACTTCCAATACTTTGCTGAGTAGAAGAGGTGAGTGTACATCCTTGTCTTGTTCCAGATTTTAGCGGGAAGGCTTTCAGCTTTTCACAATTGAGTATTATATTGACTGTGAGTTTGTCATAAACAGCTTTTATTATCTTGAGATATGTCCCTCCATACCCACTTTGGTAAGAATTTTTATCATGAATGGATATTGAATTTTGTCAAATGCTTTTTCTGCATCTATTGAGAGGATCATGTGGTTTTGGGCTTTTCTTTTGTTTATGTGGTGTATCACATTGACTGATTTGTACATGTTTAACCATCCTTGTGAACTTAAGATGAATCCCACTTGGTCGTGGTGTATGATTTTTTTTTTTTATGTGTTGTTCAATTTGGTTTGCTAATATTTTGTTGAGAATTTTTGCATCTATATTCATTAAAGATATTGGCCCATGATTTTCTTTTTTGGTGGCATCTTTGGTTTTGGTATCAAGGTGATTGTGACTTCATAGAATGCTTTTGAGAGTGTTCCCTCCTCTTCAATTTTTTGGAAGAGTTTGAGAAAGATCGATATAAGTTCTCCTTTGTTTGTTTGGTAGAATTCACCTGTGAAGCCCTCTGGCCCTGGACTTTTGTTTGTAGGGAGTTTTTAAATTACAGATTCTATTTCTCTTCTAGGCTGTATGTTTCTAGAAACTTGTCCATTTCTTCTAGGTTGTCAAATTTGTTGGCATATAATTTGTCATAATCAAGAAAGAGATTTTTAGCACAATATTTTTCCATTAAAATAAATAAATACAAAGTAATATTAGATTTTTTATAGCTACATCATTATGTAAATATTCATGTAAACAAATATATGGAAGTTAGGTTGAAATGATTGTAGTAAATACACAAGATTGGGTGGCTGTGGTTGGGAGGGTGATGAGTTGAAGTTATTGGGATGAAAGGGAAAACTATAAAGATAATTAAATACCAAACAAAGAAGGATCCTGGCAGAGACAATGCTGATTGAATGCTTGTGGGCTATGAATTGAGGAATGTGAGCAGCTCATTTCTGGGCACCTGCAGTTAAAAAAATGTTGGGAATAGTGTTTTCTGGGAAAGCTTCACTGAGAGACAGTTGTGTCCACACTGGAGGAGATGAAAGAGAGAGCCATGCGGATACCTGGGGGGAGAATTGTCCATACAGAATGAAATGTTTTTAAGGAGAAATGAGCCCCCCACATCCAATGAAAAGGGGGCTAGTGTGGCAAGGAAGAGCAGAGGTGAGGAGGTCAGAGGAGGAACAGGAGCCTAGGAGAACACAGCATGAACTTTGCCTCCTATTGAAAGTGGTGTGGGACATTGTTGGAGGGTTTTGAGCCAAGGAATGCAAGAGTCTGACTTAAGTTTTAAAAAGTTCATCCCAAATACTCTTTTGAGACTATTCTGCAGGGAAGAAAAGCAGAAGAAGGAAGAACTGATGGGTATTTATTGCAGTTATCCAGGGAACAGATGATGATGTCTCAGACCAGGTTTAGGGTCCAGTGCAGTGAGAAGTGCTTAGATGATACATATATACATAGTAATAGTATTAAAATACAATCATCAAATTAATAACGATTACTTTGGGGATGTGGGAGAAGGATGCAATTGGGGAAGGGTTCCATAATTGGCTTCATCTGAATTTATGTTTTATTTCTTAAGCTGGCCTGTCATTACATGAGTGCTTACTATGTATTATTTATACTCCATTAAACCTACCTAAAGTATTTTAAATTTTTAGAAAACAATATTGAGTAATTTTGACATTTATTTGTTCATTACATCTAGGGTGCAATCTTTTAACATGATATTTACTCAACTATACCTATATAAGGCAGCATCTTTCACTGTTGAGAGACAAATAACAACACAAACTAACTTAAAAGAAAAGAATGTTTATAGGTTGCTATAATTGAGAAGTTCATAGCTGGAAATAGCCTCAGGAAATACCAGCCTCCAGCCTGTTCTAGATTCTCAATTCTTTTCTCAATTTTCTTTGCAAGTTAGCCTTGTACTCAGGCTGTTCCATGAGGCTGGGGACAGAGCTCCCAGCTGTTCTGGGACCCACTTTTAAGCTCTTGACTGAAAGGAAAGAGAGAATATGTCTCAAATATCCTCAGTGAAGGACTCTGCTTTTTCCTACATGGGTCAGATGCCCACCACTGGAACAATCACTGTGGCAAAGAAAATGAAATATGGTGGTTTTCAACCTAACAGACTCATATGGATTTGGGGGCAGACATTCCCAGTGTAGTGGTAGAAGAAGACAAGGGATATTGGAAAGATAAAATAAGAGATTTATGTTAGAATATATCTGTGTATACTTTCAAAAATGTACTGAAATCCATGAATCTGAATGGAGCAGTCAGGGATATGGCAAAACAAACACACACACACACACACAAAAACCCTCTTAAATAGATGCTAGAAAATTTTCTACTAAGTATTAAAGGGAATATTTTTAAATAGATGAAGAATGTAACTAATAATAATAATAAAAAAAGTATGGTAACTACTTATTACATAGAAATGGTAGAAGAGTTTTGCTTGGAATGAAATACAGAACGGTGCTAGAATAAATTTCTGAAATGTGTTTTGATATTCTACAATAATGTGAAAAAAGTTTCAAAGTTCATCAAGTAGTAATGGATAATTCATTTAGCGTATCATTTTCAAATGTGGCATGGGGACTATTTCCAGAAATTCAACATTTTATTCTCTTTTTTATTTCAGCTTCTTCTGGCTAAACATATATCACCACAATAGATTTACAGTCTTGGATGCACTGCATTGTCAGTCCTCTTAAAACTGACATAGCCAGTCCCTATGGTTAAGAAAAAAAAATAAATAAATAAAACAAATTATTGTAAAGAAGATGCTGTTTTAACCCAATCAAAAAATGGGCAGAAGATCTAAATAGACCTTTCTCTAAAGAAGACACACAGGTGGCCAACAGGCACATTTAACATCGCTAATTGTTAGAGAAATGCAAGTCAGAACTACTATGAGGTATCCCCTCACACCAGACAGAATGACCATCACCAAAAAGTGTACAGATAATAAATGCTGGAGAGGGTGTGGAGACAAGGGAACCCTCCCACACTGTAGGTGGGAATGTAAATTGATATAGCCACTATGGACAACAGTATGGAGGTTCCTTAAAAAACTAAAAATAGAGTTACCATATTATCCAGCAATCCCACTCCTGGGCACATATTTGAGAAAGGTGAAAACTGTAATTCAAAAAGATACATGCACCCTAATGTTCATAGTAGCATTATTTACAATAGCCAAGACATGGAAGCAGCTTAAATGTCCATCGACAGACGATTGCTTTAAAAAGATGTGATACAGGGCTTCCCTGGTGGCACAGTGGTTGGGGGTCCACCTGCTGGTGCAGGGGTCGCAGGTTCATGCCCTGGTCCAGGGGGATCCCACGTGCCGCAGAGTGGCTGGGCCTGTGAGCCATGGCCACTGGGCCTGCGCGTCCGGAGCCTGTGCTCCGCGGCGGGAGAGGCCACAGCAGTGAGGCCCGCATACCGCAAAAAAATAAATAAATAAAATAATAATAATAATAATAATAATAAAAAGATGTGATGCACACACACACACACACACACAATGGAATATTACTCAGCCACAAAGAAGAATGAAACATTGCCATTTGCAACAATATGGATGGACCTAGAGAATATCATACTAAGTCAGACAGGGAAAGACAAACATTATATATCATTTATATGTGGAATCTAAAAAATAATACAAATGAATCGATATACAAAACAGAAATAGGGCTTCCCTGGTGGTGCAGTAGTTGAGAGTCCGCCTGCCGATGCAGGGGAAGCGGGTTCGTGCCCCAGTCTGGGAGGATCCCACATGCCGCAGAGTGGCTGGGCCCGTGAGCCATGGCCACTGAGCCTGTGCATCTGGGGCCTGTGCTCCGCAATGGGAGAGGCCATGGCAGTGAGAGGCCCGCGTACCGCAAAAAAAAAACAAAACAGAAATAGACTTAGACATAGAAAACTAATTTATGGCTACCAAGGGGGAAAGGGAGGGGGGAGGGATAAATTAGTAGGTTGGGATTAACATATACACACTACTATATATAAAATAGATAAGCAAAAAGGATTTACTGTACAACATGGGGAACTATATCCAATATCTTGTCATAACCTATAGTGAAAAATAATGTGAAAAATATATACATGTATAACTGAATCATTTTGCTGTATACCTGAAACTAAGACAATATTGTAAATCAACTTATATTTCAGTTTTTAAAAAAGATGTTTTGCAGGATGAGGGATATGCAGTCATAGATACAGCAATTCCTTTATATTAAAACAGGATTATAAATCATAATATAACAAAGATGATTAACTTATACTAAAATGTTTGGGAATGTGATCTTCATCTTACCTTAAAAAGATGATATTATTGGGATACGGCCTTCCTTCGTGGCTCAGTGGTTAAGAATCTGCCTGCCAATGCAGGTGACATGGGTTCGAGCCCTGGTCTGGGAAGATCCCACATGTCACAGAGCAACTAAGCCAGCATGCTGCTACTACTGAGCTCATGCGCCGCAACTACTGAAGCCAGCTTGCCTAGAGCCCGTGCTCTGCAACAAGAGAAGCCACCACAATGAGAAGCCCATGCACTGCAACAAAGACTAGCCCCCGCTTGCTGCAACTAGAGAAAGCCCGCATGTAGCAACGAAGACCCAACGCAGCCAAAAGTAAAATATAAACAAACAAACAAACAAACAAATAAATATTTTTTAAAAGCTTTTTAAAATCAGACCCCCCAAAATAAAATACTTAGGAGTAAATTCTCTGACATAAATAATATCAGTGTTTTCTTAGGTCAGTCTCCCAAGGCAAGAGACATAAAAGCAAAAATAAGCAAATGGGACCTAATCAAACTTACAAGCTTTTGCACAGCAAAGGAAACCATAAACAAAATGAAAAGGCAACCTATGGACTAGGAGAAAATATTTGCAAACAATGTGACCCACATGGGCTTAACTTCCAAAATATACAAACAACTCATACAACTCAGTAACAACAACAAAACATCCCAGTTGAAAAATGGGCAGAAGACCTAAGAAGATATTTCTTCAAAGAAGACATACAGACGGCCAATAGGCACATGAAAAGATGCTCAACATCACTAATTATTCGAGAAATGCAAATCAAAACTACACCAGTCAGAATGGCCATCATTAAAAAGTCTACAAATAACAAATGCTGGAGAGGCTGTGGAGAAAAGGGAACCCTCCTACACTGTTGGTGGGAATGTAAGTTGGTGCAGTCCCTGTGGAAAACAGTATGGAGGTTCCTCAGAAAACTAAAAATAGAGTTGCCACATGATCCAGCAATACCACTCCTGTGCATATTTCTGGACAAAGCTATAATTCAAAAAGATACATACACCCCAATATTCATTGCAGCACTATTCACAATAGCCAAGGTATGGAAACAACCTAAATGTACATCAACAGATGAATGGATAAAGATGCGGTACATATATACAATGGAATACTACTCAGCCATAAAAAAGAATGAAATAATGCCATTTGCAGCAACAAGGATACAACTGTAGATTATCATACTAAGTGAAGTAAGTCAGAAAGAGAAAAACAAATACCATATGATATCACTTACATGTGGACTCTAAACTATGACACAAATGAACCTATCTA
This sequence comes from Mesoplodon densirostris, assembly GCF_025265405.1. Taxonomy (NCBI): domain Eukaryota; kingdom Metazoa; phylum Chordata; class Mammalia; order Artiodactyla; family Ziphiidae; genus Mesoplodon; species Mesoplodon densirostris. The sequence continues at coordinate 124,677,486 of NC_082662.1, read as the reverse complement.
TGAAACAGAAACAGAATCACAGACATAGAGAACAGACTAGTGACTGCCAAGGGGGAGAGGTTTGGTGAAGAGATCGAGTGGGAGGTTGGGGTTAGCAGCTGTAAGTGTTTATATATAGAATGGATAAACAACAAGTTCGTACTGTATAGCACAGAGAACTATATTCATTATCCTATGACAAACCATAATGGAAAAGAATATAAAAAAGTAGAATGTATATATATGTATAACAATCACTTTGCTGTACAGCAGTAATTAACACAACATTGTAAATCAACTATACTTCAATAAAAAAATCTCTTGTTACTCATTTCCTTCCCACTCAAAGTTATGTTTTTGAAATCTACTGATTTTCTTATATGAAAATCTAGGTCACTTTTTTCTGACAGCTCCATAGTATTCCTTTACCTGCATATCATGTGATTTATTTATGCATCCTTCAGCAATGGACACATATATTGACTCCAACTTTTCACAGCCACACACACACACACACACACACACACACACACACACACTATACACAAACTGGAAAGCATTACTTTACTAATGCCTTTGTAAGTCTTTACATACCAAATAATTTATGTTTCATCAGTAGTATTTAATGTCTTATTTTTGCCTTTAGCTTAAGAAAGCAATTATTCTTAATTGTCCTTGAGGAAAAAAAAACCTTCAATGATATAAGCTAAGAAATGCTTCCATGTATCTCTCTAACCCTCCATCTCTTCACCTCAGTCATTTCAGCTCCAGTCTGGTGAGGAGATAGAACTTAACAAGATCATTACAATACAATGTGGTTAATGCGATGATAGGGACACTGAGGGTACAAAGAGAAGACTTCCCTAACAGAGCCAGTGGGAGTGCGTGCCGCAGATAGCTTCTTGGAAGGGGTAAGGTGAGGAGTGGGCCTCAAATGATGAATAGATGTCTTCCGAGATAAAGCCATTTGAGAAGTGGTGATCCTATTAAGTAAAGAAAACAGCATGAGCAAACATAAGCAGTTTTGGTATAACAGAATATAGAATGGGAGAGGGAACATGCCAGGAGATAAACTGGAGAAGTAGGAGGGGCTTGTTGTATTAGAACCTTGCTAGAGTCAGGTAGCCAATAGGGGTACCCAGAAATGTTTTATACTGAAGAGTGACAAAGCCAGATTAGACAGTACCATCAAAGATGATTTTGAAGATGATGATACTATAGGCTAAGAGAACAATTAGGAAACTAGGAAGTTTTCTTGGTGAGCTGTGATGAAAACCTAAAATTGGGCAGTCACTGGGATGGAAAAGAGGGAAGACATTTAAAAAATACTTAAGAGGTAAAATCTTCAAGAATTTGGCAATTGCCTAAGTGAGGAAATGAGAAAGTGATTGGAAGACTAATGCAACCAAACTTGAACTATAAAATATAGGAAGAGGAAGAGTTTATAGGTTAAGAGCTGTAGTCTTGCATTCTATCCTCTAGCAAAACAAAACAAAACTACACTAAAATCTGATACATTGCTTTGGCCAAAAAGTTCCTTCGGGTTTTCCATCGCATCTTACAAAATATTTTTTTGCATAAATATTCACTTCAATTTCACAGGTGTATTACTCGGCTTGATTTTTCCTTTAGTAAGGTAGATAGCTAGTGGGAAGCAGCTGCATAGCACAGGGAGATCAGCTCGGTGCTTTGTGACCACCTGGAAGGGTGGGATAGGGAGGGTGGGAGGGAGGGAGATGCAAGAGGGAAGAGATATGGGAACATATGTATATGTATAACTGATTCACTTCGTTATAAAGCAGAAACTAACACACCATTGTAAAGCAATTATACTCCAATAAAGATGTAAAAAAAAACAAGGAGTCAATGTCTTGATTCAAAAAATATTTATTGTGTGGGTATTTTGTAGAAGTGCTAGACATTGGGAGTATCATAAATATTATAATATATATTTTAGAGGGTTATTGTAAGAATGGAGCTGCCAAAATTTTAAAGATCCCAGCAAAATGTTTAGCAAATAAATGTCAGTTGTAATGTTGCTGTGGTTATTGCTGATAAGGAGGATATGTTGGGTTTTTTGAGAGGATGAGTCATCAAGTAGAATGGATAATATGTATATGTATATATATATTTTATTTATTCAATAGCAACAATGTCACAATAAAACATGTAAGGTAAAGCCCTGTTACTGCTACTTAGTATTTCATACACCAGTGATAGTTGTCTGTGCTTCAGAGGGTTATGTAAATTACAGAAATCACAGTGGTATGTTATTTAATGCATAAGAAGCATCTTCTGTGATAACAGTCTAAAATTGCATTTGCTTGGTGCAGAAAAATACTCAAATGCAAAAGATGACGAGTAGATAGCAAAGCATATTTTTAAAATAAAAGATGTAAACAGGCTAATGCTTCTTTTCTACACCTCTATTGTCGCAAAGAAAATAGTAGAATATACTGATTTTTTAGAGACTAACAGTCACTTAATAAGGAAGCAGTGTGGACTTTCCTCAGAGTGTATTATCTCATGTCTGGGTTACTTTCTTACCTGTAAAATTGGTTCCTTTAGGGGAAGTGTTACTTGGTTGAGCAAGGGCTACTTTTGGGAAATGGGCTGTTTTTGTGGGGTTTTTTTTGTCAGTTCTACTCTTTTTTACTTAACTGTAGGGGTTTTTTTCCTGTAGAAAGTTATATAAATTTCCAAATGACTTTCTGGATAAAATAAATCAGAATGTTTCAGTTAGAGAAAGTAACTAATAATCTAAATGGTAGAAAAATGAATTATCTTCAATGAATTTTGCATTGTCCAAAATTCTGAAATTTATTTCTTGCTGGGTATTTAGAAAATTCATTTCGACTTTTGAGTGAAGTGAAAAAAAGGTTAAAACTACTTGGTAGTTTGAATTCTACAGCATTTTTTCCCCAGAGATTTTGTATTTTATTTTTATTGGTTACAGTTAAATTTCTTAAAAGTGAAAAAGCTCCCTGTGTATAGCATTGGTGCTATAAGAATATCTTTAATGAGTATGTTAAACAGAGTACTTAGTTGCAATAACTATTACTAAAAAAGTTTTAAGAGAATGGATATTCATAATCATTTAGGGTAATAATAGGAAATTATTTATTACAAACTGCCACTTTTTTTCTCATACTTGTTAACACTGATCATTATCCCTCATTTTTTATTTCCTCATATATCAAAAGGTTGAATCATTTTTCATAATTTTATGACTTCTTTTTCAAAAATCAATTCTCCTTTGGCCCAGCTCTTCATTTCCCCAAACCCTTAATAAAATTGCCAAGAAAAATCTGTCAACTCTTTTTATCTGTTTCTTTGGTTCTTTATATTCATATTTCTCAGAATAATTTTGTGTTGCCTTCATAATTTATTGACATTTAAATTTTGGTAGATGGAGTTAGCCTTCCTCCTCCTTGACATATAGTTATGTCACAATCTTGATTAAACTAATGTTTGGAATTTACATTAATGTGACTAATACTGTTCACTGCTGAGACCATTGGGTATTTCATGGAGTTCTTTACTTAAAGATTTCTTTTGTGTTTTATCCTCAAGTTATTAATTACTGTTTTACAATTTGCTTTGCTTTCTATGTACCTATTCCTAACTGTTCCCAAAATTTCCAAGAGTACTTAACCCGTCTGAAGACCATTTTTCACTTGGCTAGATACTGACGCCTGTCAACTCCTCTTTTCCTTCCCACACTAACACCTCACTCGTCATCCACTTGCAGCTAGAACTCACCATGTCTGATCAGATTTTCCCATGTGTTTTCTCTGCCTGCTGCATGACTACTGTCCTTAGAATCTCCTCATTTTACCATTGACGTCCCCACTCTTCTTTTCTCTACCCTTCTTGTCTCTTGGCTCCCAAGTTGTGTGTGTGTGGGGGGTGGGGTCAGTGTGTGGGTTATTCTCTATGTTGGTGGAACATAACCTCAAGTAACTTCCAGATAGGTAGCATGGAGACCTAAAATTTTTTGAGAACTAGACATACCAAAATGATTTTATCCAACCCTTATACTTAATAGATAGTTTGTGGATAGAATTTTAGTTTATACTCTCTTCCACTTGGAATTTCAAGGGCATTACACATGACCCTCTTTTAAGTGTCTATTATTGCTGTTGAGACATCGTATGGATTCTTATCCTTCCTCCTTTGTGTGTAATGTATTTTAATTAGGTTTATAGGAATATCGGAATCTTCTTTATATCTCTTGCTATTTTGAGTACAGTAATTTTATGGACATTTTTAATATCAGATAGAACAAGATTTAAAATGGTTTTATAAGCCACATAGTACCTATAATGTAATTGATATTAATCTTAGTTAACTGGCCATAATCATCAACAATGTTATTTTTCTTTCCAATAGTTGCAGCTACTTTTTTTTTTTTTTTTTTTTTGCGGTACGCGGGCCTCTCACTGCTGTGGCCTCCCCCGTTGTGGAGCACAGGCTCCAGATGCGCAGGCTCAGCGGCCATGGCTCACGGGGCCAGCCGCTCTGCGGCATGTGGGATCTTCCCGGACCGGGGCACGAACTCGAGTCCCCTGCATCGGTAGGCGGACTCTCAACCACTGTGCCACCAGCGAAGCCCCGCAGCTACTTTTATAAATTTATTTTTCATGCAATAGCACTGTAACCATTAATGTTAAAAAATCTTGGAAAGTACAATAGGCAAGAGTCAGTTGATATTAGATTACATATCTGTAGATTTTAACCCACACCGTTTAATTAGTTGACTCTGGGTGAATGGTGTCATTGTTCTTTGTCTCTGTTTCCATAACTTTAAAATCGAAATCATTATTCTATATTTATATCCCCTGCTGTTTTGTGACAATGAACCGGATAATGTAAAGGCATTTAGAACAAAGTAAAACTATATATCTGTAATATTTAGATGTCTTGTTTTGCTAATTTTCTACAACTATGCTAAGAGAATATTCTTAGTTTATATTCATTCACTACCCTTTGCTATGTTTTAATGTCCTTATCTTGATTCAAAAGCCTCTCTCCCATAAATAAATCAGAGCACCAACTCCCAACGCAAGCAGTTTGGAGACTTCTAGGCAAAGAATACATTTTCAAAAATTATTAAAAACTGCCATTAGAGATATTAATCCCTGAAAGTCTAAAATATTCTGGGCTTAAATTTAGCAATTGCCAATTCTTTGATGTGTGCTTAAGGCTAAGAAACAGTCAAGATCTATCCCAGAAATTTAATTCATTTAATTCATTTTTAGTGGTCAATTAATAATCTCCAGTGATGAATCTGGCTCACAGTAAAGACCCAGAATTATTTTTTATTTCAATAATAGACAATTTTTAGGATATGCTTTCAATGTTAGATTCCCAGTGAATAATCCAGGACTAGAAATCAGTAGCACTGAATTTTAAACTCAGGCCATTTAGTTAAGCGTAATAAGGTCTAGAAAAGACATCCTTCATAGAGGGGAGGCATTACTATACAAGGGATCACAGCAGATTTATTCTAGGAAGAAGAGTAGTTTGAAATACTGTAATAAATATATGCATCATCTTTTCAAAACAAACTAGAAAATGTAGGACCTTGAAAACATCTTTTCTGGTGGAATGCCAAAGGCAGAAAAAGAAATCATTTTAGAAAACATGAGTTTAAAAGTCTTGGGGAGGGCTTCCCTGGTGGCGCAGTGGTTGAGAGTCTGCCTGCTGATGCAGGGGACATGGGTTCGTGCCCCGGTTGGGGAAGATCCCACATGCCGCGGAGCAGCTAGGCCCGTGAGCCATGGCCGCTGAGCCTGCGTGTCCAGAGCCTGTGCTCCGCAACCAGAGAGGCCACAACAGTGAGAGGCTCGCGTACCGCAAAAAAAAAAAAAAAAAAAAAAAAAAAAAAGTCTTGGGGAAAATCAGGTCAGAAGTATTTACTTACATGATATAGGCGATGACTGGGACAATGACTGCTAGCATTTATTGACTACGTGCCAGCCACAGTGCCAAGCGCCTTACACTCGTTATTTCCATCAACCATTGCAACACACTAACAAGGTAAATACTACTGTTATACTTACTTTTGTAGGAATCAGAGACTTAGAGAATATGAGTAACTTGTCTAATATCATACAAATAAAAATTGTCATGTGCACATTGGCATATAAAGATATACCGTCCATGAGTAAGAAAATATTTTATGTAACGATATCAATTCCCTCAAAATTATATTAAAATTTTAATATAATTTCAAGAAATATTCATGTTGAACTTCCTTTTCTTCTCAACAAAGAGAGTTTTAAAGTTTATAAAAATTATTTATTTTTTTTAACATCTTCAGTGGAGTATAATTGCTTTACAACGGTGTGTTAGTTTATGCTGTATAACGAAGTGAATCAGCTATACATAAACATATATCCCCATATCTCCTCCCTCTTGCATCTCCCTCCCACCCTCCTTATCCCACCCCTCTAGGTGGACACAAAGCACGGAGCTGATCTTCCTGTGCTATGCGACTGCTTCCCACTAGCTATCTATTTTACATTTGGTAGTGTATATATTTCAGTGCCACTCTCTCACTTCGTCCCAGCTTACCCTTCCCCCTCCCTGTGTCCTCAGCTCCATTCTCTACGTCTGCGTCTTTATTCCTGTCCTGCCCCTAGGTTCTTCAGAACCATTTTTTTGTTTGTTTTTAGATTTCATATATATGTGTTAGCATATGGTATTTATTTTTCTCTTTCTGACTTACTTCACTCTGTATGATAGTCTCTAGGTCCACCCACCTCATTACAAATAACTCAGTTTCGTTTCTTTTTATGGCTGAATAATATTCTATTGCATATATGTGCCACATCTTCTTTATCCATTCATCTGTCAATGTCAAGTTGCTTCCATGTACTGGCTCTTGTAAATAGAGCTGCAATGAACACTGTGGTACATGACTCTTGCAGCACAAGAGGGTTCCCTTTTCTCCACACCCTCTCCAGCATTTATTGTTTGTAGATTTTTTTGATGATGGCCATTCTGACCGGTGTGAGGTGATATCTCATTGTAGTTTTGATTTGCATTTCTCTAATGATTAGTGATGTTGAGCATTCTTTCACGTGTTTGTTGGCAATCTATATATGTTCTTTGGAGAAATGTCTCTTTAGATCTTCTGCCCAATTTTGGATTGGGTTGTTTGTTTTTTTGATATTGAGCTGCATGTGCTGCTTGTAAATTTTGAAGATTAATCCTTTGTCAGTTGCTTCGTTTGCAAATACTTTCTCCCATTCTGAGGGTTGTCTTTTCTTCTTGTTTATGGTTTCCTTTGCTGTGCAAAAGCTTTTAAGTTTTATTAGGTCCCATTTGTTTGTTTTTGTTTTTATTTCCATATCTATATGAGGTGGGTCAAAAATGATCTTGCTGTGATTTATGTCATAGAGTGTTCTGCCTATGTCTTCCTCTAAGAGTTTTATAGTGTCTGGCCCTACTAAAGTTTTCTTTTTAATATTAAAAAAATAAATGGGTATAAACAGCCTAATTTATAAAAAAACTGAAAATAAAGTGAGAATAACAATGAGACTGGCACTGACAGATACAAATAGACTGAAAGGTCAATGAAATATTCCATAAAGTTCATTACCAGCCATGAATATTCTTGAAAATTTTGAGTATGATTGATATGGTATTTCATATTAGTGAGGAAAGGAAAGCTTATTCAGCAAATGTTTCCAGGAAAGCTTCTTGACTATTACCTCATCACATGGAATAAGCAAAATTTATTTAAATAATTCAATATTACCTTTCACACCACAAAAGAGCTAGAAGAAAATAGAAATCATTATGTATCTAATATTTTCTGTGTGTGTAAAGAATATGTAAACAAAGATTAAAGAAGAAATGATAAATAAAATTACTTATACATTTGATTCCTCATATTTTTGTATTTAAGTTTAGGGATAAAAGTCAGGGATTTAAATTGTCATTTTAAAAGGACTGGATACAACCCTTTGTTCACATGTCATGTTACCCTGGACTGAACAACCGCCCTCTGTACAGTTCATTCTTCTCAGTAACCTCAACAACTTCTAACTCCTGGGAGGTAGCAGTGTGCTGGTTAAAAGTATGGACTTTAGTATCAGACACAACTTGGTTTGGGTCTTGACTTTGCCCCTAATGGCACTAAAATCCTCTGGTTTTCAATCTCCCTGTATGACTTGCAGGGGGAAAAAAGTCTATTAGATGTTACTCAGATTTTTCTTGTATTGGTGGTTGGAGCTTGGAAGAGATACTGCTCCTCTCTGCTCCTGGTTCATGTTAAGTGCTCCACAAATGTTACTACCTCACGACTCTGCATAATTGAGACCTGGAGCTGTAGATTCACAGTCCACCTATATAATATGCATTGTTTCTACTTGGATAGCCTATATTTACTTCAATCCTTGAAAAATCCTAAGAGGGGATTTGAATAAAAAAGAGGTCTACCTTTTCTCTTCCATAGAAAATTCAATATTGTTAAGTATTAATACTGTCTAAATTCCTCATTAACATTTAATAGCTTCACACTTTCACAGAAGCATTGAACTCCCTTGTCTGATCTAACCTTGTACAAGTTAGATCCAATTTCTCTGCTCTCCCTGGCATGCTTTGCTCCAGTTGCACTGAATTACTTTTCTCCTACATACCCCTAATCCTTTCTTCCATTTGTATCTTTCCTCAGATTGTTCCCTCAGTCTGGAATTTGCCTCTCCCATTGACACATGTTTAGAGCTTGTCCATCTTCCAAAGCAGTAACCACCAGCTACCTCTCTCACAAAACCATGCCCCCTGACTCCTACAGATTTAGCAATGCTTTCAAATCCTAAAGCACATAATTTGCTCTCTCACTTATGAATTTTCATCCTAATTCTTCCTTGCATTGCTGTTATTAAAAGTGATAAAATAGTTAACAAGGGCTATGGTAGTCTCCAACCAATGCCATTGCTCAATGACTGTACACACTGGTTAAGCATGCATGCCTACTGGTTGATGATGAGACAGGACCACACTAGATCGTAAGCTCCCTCAGATCCACGTATATATTAAATTGACCTCTGTAGCATCCAAATTTTTAACACAATGTCTTGCACATAATAGACATACTCATATTGACCACTAAGCAACTTAAAAAATACAGAAAAGAAAATGATGTATCAGTCAAATTAGGGCAACAAGCTTACAAACAACTAAACATTTTCAGTCGATGGAAAACAATTTTACAATATAATGTGCACAGTGGTTGGTTTTTAAAGACAATATGTGTAGGACAAATAATAAAATGACACAAAAGAATCCACTAATCACATTGTTTTTGACAACATCCTGACCTCAAAATTGAGGTAAAAGTCAGATAACATCACAATTCCTTGTTAATTTTAACAACACATCTACAATATAAATAGGTTGTCAATAAATTTTATCTATTGTCAGCTTTAGTAAAATGGAACAAAATACAGATACTTTTTAATTTAAAAATTAACTCCTTGAAAGATCATTCTTGACCTCGGTAAAATGAAGAGAATTAGGAAACTACCATAATGATAAAAGAGGAAGTGATAGAAGACACAAAAAAGGCATTACGTATTTAATTTGAAAGTTCCTTGGTTTAATTAGAAACAGAGCCTGAAGAAATGGGAATGTCTGGAGTCGTCATGAATTTTTCTTCAGGAACAAGAGTGGTAACTATCATCTGAGTTGTGGGAACTCTGCTGGGAGCTCCTAAAGGCCAAGGATTATGCCACATTCCAAACTGCATCCCCAGCGTTAATCCTGGTGTTAGCCACAGCATTTGCTGAGGGACTCTCTGGACGCCCTAGTAACAGTTGCTATTCTGTTCTAGTTGGGGAGTCTTCCAGAATGGTTTTGTATTTTTGCCTTTGCAAGCTAATTTTTAAACAACCCAGTTGTACAGGGAAATGAGGAAATTAAATGAGTAATTTACATAGAGCACTTGGATATTCCAATCTACAAACCTCTAGAGAGAGAACTATCATTTACTCCATTTTCTTTTCCCTATTAAAAAAGAGAAAATACTTGGAGAAAATACTTTTAAAAAACATTTTTTGTGTATTTATCAAAAGAAGACAACAAGATAGAGGACTCCAATCCTGGGGCCTAGATTTTTCTTGGTTTAATTCAGGACGTCATTTCTGTTGTACACTTGCTTCATGGACTTTGCAAAATATGTCCATTCACCTAACAAGGATTCGAACTAATCACTGTTAGCGTTATGTATGAAATATATACCTATATAAAATAGACTTGAGATGCCAGTTAAAATAAGATGTTTGTGGTTATTATAGATTTCCATTATTTCTACATAAATTGTTATGCTTTTTTTTAAAACCCACTTCCAGTAATATATTAAATCAAATCTTGTTCTCTACCCTAAACCCCTCCACACCACATCCTTAGGTGATGTGCTTTCACACACTCAAGTATCTGAACACATGTGTGAGTAGACCTTAGCATATTTCTACAGTAGTAGAGGTTTATTTGTTTTGGCCCACTGAAAATTGAAATTGAGTAATTAAATTCAGGCTTCCAAAGATACTTAAGAGAATAAATGATGTATTAGGGTTATTTGTTCTTTAAATGCATGCAGCCAGGCAAATTAAGCTTCATACAAAGTAGCAATCCTAATGCCTGCTGCTAAAGCTTGTGAACACCTGGTTTAGAAGAAAAAATGGGTCAAGTCAGTCACTATATGTAATATACATGGATGCCCACCAACAAAGAATAACTCAATTAGAAATTTTTAAAATGTGGGAAAGAGCCAGATTGTCTATTTTGAGGGTATTCGAAGTTTTTAAGGTAAACTGGGAAAACACTTGTCAGACTTGGAAAGTCTAATGGATTTGATCTAAATCTTTAAAGGAAGTCATCTAGCTCTTCCAAGAAGTGCATATTTTGTCTTGACTAATATCACTCTTCTGGATGGGATTCTCTTATACCTACTTCTCATTTAATAATAGCTACAAGTTAAAGAACGTTAATCACGTGTCACACATGGTCCTTATTTGCTCTTTACATCGTGCACTTACTTAAACTGTGGGCGTTCAACCATTCATTAGTAGAGACAGTCCACAAGACTATTACTATTTTCCACTACAACTTATGTCAGAATTCCAGAAATTTTGATTGATCTTATATTCTGACCCACTGAATTAATCTCGTGCTAGGATTAAAATTTACAAGTCACTGCTGTATAGAAGATGTATCTTTATTAGAGAAAATAATTAAGAGGAAAGTAGATTTTTAAAAATCAGAACCCAGAATAAGTAGACTTGCTCAATAAGTAGAATAAGGACACAGCTATTAAAAAAAAAAACTCAACGTGCTCAACACAAACTTTCAGTCCCATAAAACATTACTTTTTGCATTCTGTACACTATAATCCCAAAACAAGAATAAAAATTTTATGAAAACAGACTGTATAAAGATGATTACTTAAAATCTATGATATATGTCTGATTTAAAGTATGACCATCCTAGGTCATATCACTGTAGATCGATTTCACTTAGAGTGGACCAAGGTGTTAAGAAAACAAAGTGCTTAAATAAATAATATGAAAGGCTCAAGATGAAGTGGAACATTGCCATATTTACAATTTCAAGAAAACTGTACTAATCTACAAAGAGACACTATTTTTCTGATGCTATGGTGAAGGATTAAAAGGAGGAAAATTCTGGTCAGGAAACTATATATTATGCTTAAAAACAAGTTGAACTAACTGTTTTGTCTGTTCTTTGTTTTCCCAGGAATTGGCTGTTTATGTTGACTGACAACAAAAGGAAGTGAAAGCAATCCTCTGGATCATTCAAAACAGACAAAATTTACATCATACATATACCTCAAGTCCAACACAAGGTTGAGTCCATATTTCTATGGGGACAAAACAAAATCTTACACTTTAAATTGGTATCTTCTTTTTATCTGCTTAGAACAAATAAATTTCTGTCTGATTCAACAATTTTCTCCCCAACTTCTACCTATATATTCTTCTTAATGTAAAATCGTTTGTAAAGGTTTTTTTTTAATATCTTTATTGAAATATACTTGCTTTACAATGATGTGTTACTTTCTGCTATACAACAAAGTGAATCAGCTATATGTATACATATATCCCCATATCCCCTCCCTCATGAGCCTCCCTCCCACTCTCCTTATCCCACCCCTCTAGGTGGGATAAGCACCGAGCTGATCTCCCTGTGCTACGCAGCAGCTTCCCACTAGCCATCCATTTTAAATATGGTAGTGTATATATGTCAATGCTACTCTCTTACTTCGTCCCAGCTTCCCCTTCCCCCACCCGTGTCCTCAAGTCTGTCCTCTATGTCTGCATCTTTATTCCTGCCCTGCCACTAGGTTCATCAGTACCGTTTTTTTTTAGATTCCATATATATGCATTAGCATATGGTATTTGTTTATCTCTTTCTGACTTACTTCACTCTGTATGACAGACTCTAGGTCCATCCACCTCATTACAAATAACTCAGTTTTGTTCCTTTTTATGGCTGAGTGATATTCCATTGTATATATATGCCACATCTTCTTTATCACACTTGTAATAAATGTTTAACATTTACTCTTCTTGCTAGATTGTAAGCTCCATGAGGGCAGTCTGTCTTAATCATTGTATGCAGCACAGTACTTGGCACATAGTATTTGCTCAGTAAATATTGTTGTCTGACCATAGTTTAAAAGAAAACTATTTATGTTGAAATATTATTTTAGATTTCTTTTTAAAATTTACTAATGATATGTAAATTTTATTACATGAAGAGCATAGTGAAAAGGTCTTAATGAAATGATTTATAAAATGATTCTATACCAAGTGTTTTGTCTCCATATTTAGCTATTTCCTTTGATATGATCAGTACCAATTTGTTTTGTGTTTTTGTTATACTATTTCAAAGCAGGGGACTTCCTAGTGTATTAATTGTAAGTGTACACACTACGCCCTGTGAAAAATAATACAGAAAAGCAAAGGAAGGTGAAAATGAAAAATAATTTTTTTCATAGATTTTGAAGACTCAACTAAATAAATGGAGAAATTTTGTGTTCCATTTTAAAGCTCCTACAAGTATAATGTATATTTACTTGGTATCTAAGTAAAATTTCTTCACTTGGGACTTTAATCATTGCAGTACTTCACATAGTACTTCTTTGTTTGGTGTTAGACACGGATGCTTTCTGACTCTGGCACGTGGCTAGGCCTGAGATACCCCTCTCTGTAGTATGCTACTGTTCACGTGGGGGCAGGGACCCTGCTGCAGCCAGGGCACTGCTAGCCCACTGGCAGCCTCTCTGAGGCCAGAATATCCCTGTAGCTTGTCCAGGGTATACCTGCTGGATTTTGAAGTACAACTTTCCTATAAAGGTTTAATATTTATTGCAGTTTTCTTTTTAATATTATTAGCAATCTCTTATGTATCTCTTATAGAACTACTCATAACTTCACATAAATGTGTTACTTCTAAATTTGCTTATTGTCAAAATGTCATAAGTAACTCAGTCAAAAATAATTTGTCCAAAATATTGCTGCCAAAAGGGCATGACTCACATTACATTACATATTCCATATGGTTCCCATCCTCAATTCCCACCCCTCTGCTCAGTAACTAATCTGAGATTAACTGTTGATAAGGGTCAGTTCACTAAAATATAAACCCATTGACTCATAAGTTTCAATAAAATATAAAGTAGCCTACGACCGGCTTCTTCTTGGAAAACAAGCATGTTTTGTGTGGGACTGATAGGAAATAAGAAGATAGCATTAGGATGAACAATTTCTATTCTTTTCAAATGTCAACATCTATACTAAAATAATTTTATTTATAAACTTTAAGGTTAAGAGAAAGATGAAGCTAAGTAGCTAAAACTTTTGGGGAAAAGTGCCCATGAATTGCTTCTCTGTGTACATGAATTATAGAGTCAGATAAAAATCAATGGCCATTACTTTATTATAAGATTATATTGTTTATTCATTCACTTAAACATTCTTTTTTTTTTTTTTTTTTTTCTTTTTGCGGTATGTGGGCCTCTCACTGTTGTGGCCTCTCCCGTTGCGGAGCACAGGCTCCGGACGCGCAGGCCCAGCGGCCATGGCTCACGGGCCCAGCCGCTCCGCGGCATATGGGATCCTCCCAGACCGGGGCACGAACCCGTATCCCCTGCATCGGCAGGCGGACTCTCAACCACTGCGCCACCAGGGAGGCCCCACTTAAACATTCTTGAAGCAACTTTATGGGCAAGGCTTTCTGCTAAGTGCTGGGATACCAAGATGAATAAATCATAGCTCTGGTCTGAGAGTTGTTCAGCCTTATGAAGGAGACAGGCATAGAAATGGGTAAATTTAAGTCAAAGAACAATGATAACACAATATGAAAATTGTGGTATAAATAGGCACAGATTTTGTGAGTGATAGACGAGTATAGGAGGAGAAGGAGGAAAAATTGAATTCAGGGTATATGTAGTTTGATGCATCTATGAAATTCCCAGGTAAAGAATTGTACCAGCCCTATGCCTGTGTGCCCTTGGACGCACCTTTGGTCTTTCTCTGCTCTGCTTTCAGAAGAGCTGCTCCGTAGTATGTTTTCCAGGCTCCCCTGTTACTTGGCTTCCAGCTGATTTGACCAGGCCCTGGCAGAGAGTGGAAAAGGGGAGGAATGGAGAAACTGGGATATTTCTCCCCATCCTTGTCTATCTCAATATATATTTCTATCTTTTGTTGTGTTTCTTCCTTACCTCCTGATCCCAGCAGACAGGCTTATCTTGGTTTCAGCTCTCCCTGTCCTCCAGCCTTTAGGGACCGTAGCTTTCTTCTGCTATCTCCCTACCCCCTACTGGGTTTCTCAGCATCTTCCATGCATATATAATAATTGCCACCATAAATGTCCTATTTTTTAAATACGTATATTTTTAATATGGTTTCTCTTTTCTTGGTTGGGCACAAATGCCTGGTGGACATCTGAGTCTGAATTCCAGTGAGCTTGGATGGCAATCAACATGTAGACAAGAGTTGATGAGTTTATGCAGAAGGAAGGTGGCAAAAGGAATGGTGGATTGAAGATGGGACTGTGGGACCCTGGCAACAAGTAGAGGAAGCACAGTCTTTGAATGAGTTGAAAGAAAAATTTTTAGTAGAACCAGAAATATGTGATGTCTACTTAAGTCCTCTATGAAACTTAAGCATAACTTAGACCCAGCATTTTTCAGATCAGGTTTCTAAAGACAGGAAGATCAGGTCACCAGGCAAGACAAGATTTGAACCTTAAATCTGGGTTTCCTATTTCCCCATCGAATGTCCATGTGATACCATGCCATTTATCATTCTTTTTTTTTTTTTTTTTTTTTTCTTTTTGCGGTATGTGGGCCTCTCACTGTTGTGGCCCCCCCCGTTGCGGAGCACAGGCTCCGGACGCGCAGGCCCAGCGGCCATGGCTCACGGGCCCAGCCGCTCCGCGGCATATGGGATCCTCCCAGACCGGGGCACGAACCCGTATCCCCTGCATCGGCAGGCGGACTCTTAACCACTGCGCCACCAGGGAGGCCCTATCATTCTTTTTAATAGCGTGTGATTTGGCATCATTTTCTTGGATTCAATCACTTGTTCTTATCTTGTGTGATGTTCGCACTTCAGTTTCTTTTCATGTAAAACCAAGTATCTTCATAGGTAATTGTAAGAATTAAATGAGATAATATGTGAAAAGTACTTAGAATAGTGTTAAGTACTTAGAATAGTTAAAATTCTTGAGAGTGTAAGTCATGATGGATACCAGTGCTATCAGATCTTATCAAAACATTAGGAAAAAATTTTTTTAAATGAAGGATAAGTCATTGTGCACCTTAGAGATACTGATTATGTGTGGAAGAAAAGGATATTTTTTGCATTTTGTAATATATTTATAATACTATTTAATAAAACAAAATTTAATTTCAAATTAAGTTTTCACTTTAGAAGTTAGTTCAGTCATTATTTTTTCTATAAAAAGATTTTTATACCATTAGTTTCTTCTTAGTTCCACATTTTTAAGGCTTGCCTTTGACTTAAATGAGGTTTCATGATTTTCTATTTGTACAGTATTTTAAACAAAAATATTTTTTTAATTTCAAGATATTTTTTCCCTGAGAAAATATCCAAGTTTCATTCTGTAATCCTCATTCTTCTTTCCCTTTAAAATTTGTAGTACCCCAAAGTGCTTAAATGTTAAACATGAATGTTAAATGAAGTGACAAAGTCATTCTAATTTAATAGATCATACAGATAATGGTGACTTATTTCCTGGTGCTTTTGGTATTACTACTTAGAAATTAACATTCATATTAAAACAAAAACAAAGCAAACAGGATAGCATACAGATACAACCAAAATCCAGTGTATTGTAAACTGTAACTTACCTTCAGTGTCTGCTAGTCCTATGCCTACTCCTGGCTGTTTTATAGGCTCTTGGCCATTCTGCCCCATCTTTCCTCTGTTTAAAAAGGAAATAAAAGTTTATATATTCAGTTATGACCCTAAATGCAAATGAGGAGTCCAAGTTTGAAAAAAACAATGACATATATTCAGACCTGCAACAAATTACTTGAATGGCAAATGTTGTACAAACACAATAAATCACTCTATATCTATATCATGTTAATTTTAAAGTGGAAGTTTGTTTATCATTCCTATTTAGTCCAAACATAGTACCCCAAAATTCAGTGTCCTATTCATGGACTCATTTATGAAAGACATGACCATCATGAAATCTTCAAATTTTATTTTAGAATTTTTTTTTCCTGCCGTTTTTAACATAAGAAAGAGAAGTGTTTTTTACATCTTCACACTTTGTTATGATGAGTTGTATAGATCCTTTGGTGAGAAGGGAAATTTTGAATTGAATAATTTATAAATATAATATTGTAATTACATGGATTATTATTTCTTTCAGATCCTCCCTGTATTTTCAGCTGTGTGTAGCACATTGGCTTTTGAAGTCATACAGCTTGGTTTCTGCTTCTGGGTTTGCTACTTTATGCTCTATGTCATGTAAGGTAAATCTCTTAATCTGGTGAAGACTATTTCTTCTTTTGTAATTTAAGGACAGTAACATGAGCTACCATTTTGTTATGGGAAAATCACATGGAAAATGTATGTAAGTGCTTAGCATAGTGTCTAAAACATCATAATATTCAATAAATATAAAGTATTAATAGGTAGATATGTACATAACAGCTTTAGAGTTCAGCCAAAGGCTGTAAGCCATTTTTAATTTCAGTCTTAAACTTCTTGGAAGGCCAAACAGATGAAGAATTCATTATACTCTGAGCACTGTGGGTTCAGAATATTGATAACGTAACAGCCAAAAGATTATAGGTCGCTTCTTATTTCTTCAGAGAAAAAGCTACATGGCGTACAAAAGATTTGGAAGTTGCCTTTATATGTAGTTATATAAAATGTTCTAAAAAGATGGAATAAAATTTCTTAAGTGTTAAAAATGGCGCTTGAACAAAGGAATGTCTTGATACTATACTTTCTAGACAATAATTCAAACATAGCAGTATTTACTAACAATTCATTCTCACTCTCACAAAAATATTTAGTTTGACCAACCAGCTGAAAATGTAACCATACTTATTTCTTAAGACTCCAATTAGATCTTACTTGAAAACTGCTCTAAAGATCCTCTCATCATTCTACTGAAATGGTTCTGCACATAATGAAAGAGGAACTGATATAAATTCCAAAATCATTTTATCTTGAAAGCCATTACATTGTTCCAAGATGACAATTCTAGGTCAAAGTTTTAAACACAAATTTTTATTAAGTGATTATGTGAAGGATAAAGTGCATGAAAAAATGTTATAAATTATATATATATATATATAATTATATATAGTTTGCATCTGAATATATACAAAAAAGTCTTGATTAAGCAATGCATAAAACTTCAATTTGTGTAATTACTTCAATGAGATTCAAGACAAAGAGTTGAAAAATTTTTAAAAATGACTTTGTCTGCCAGGATTACACACGGAGAAAGCTTAATAACTTAGTAGCAATCTCACCTTTAGCAGTATACTATACAAGCAGAGCGGGCCAAAACACATCTTGTTACTGACCCAAACTCAATTGAAAGTGAGGATCGTTTTAGTAGTGCTAATCGAGTAGATGAGAGTACTGAAAAATTACTATCCTATACTATCCCAAGCTTTAACAAAATAAGTATAATTTTTAGTAATTGTAATAAAAAATTTTTGGATAATTTTTATTTGATCTTGAGGCCTACATTTCATATTTTAATGATGATATTCAGCTGCAGTATTTGCTTCTAATGAAAACTGATTTTAACATTTGGTATTAGCAAAAATGTGTATTAGGTGCATTTCTAAGATTATACAGAAAACTTGCAGCACTGTGAAGCTAAATGAAGTACAAAGGAAATGTAACTGTGGGTCATAAAGGATGCAATTTTTCTGAATTCCCAATAAATAATCTTCATCTCAGAACATTCTGACTGCACAGGTTATAATTTGTCTTTGTTAAACAATCACCAAATAGTTATTGAACACTTATGCTAGCCCAAGCAAAACTGTGTTAGATACAAAGAGATAGAAAAGAACCACCAAATACTGCTTTTTACTTATATCCTGTAATGCTTTAGAAAAGAGAGTTTTCTTTGTGCTCATATGGCAAAAACAATAGCCTCCTATGCAGTTTTAAAAGCTTTTGATTTACAAGAGAAACAGAAAAATGGGAAAAAGCAAAATTGAAATGTGGTTTGTATGTAAAAAAACCAATCTACTCCCACTTCAGACATTCAGATATTGAGGAAATAATGTATTTTATGCTCTGAAAGTTATAACTTTATCATCAGTGTTAGATTATATATTTTGAAAGGTACAGATAAATTGGAAGGATAGTAAGTGATGTGTGGTGTAAAACCTTTACAAATTTATATGATATTCACAGCTTGGAGAGAGAGGAATGTAATGAATTTGTAGAAATTCTCTTCAGTTAATTTGGATCATCAGAGTCTGCAGACTAATGAGATCATACTCCTTTTAGAAATAACTGCCAATAAAAAATGAACTAACTAAATACAAATAACTCCATTGAATCCATAGCCTAGGTCTCAAAAAAATAGACAGATAATCTAATAATTAGTCAATTTAAGTAGGAAAAATGTAACCTGAAAATCACAAAATAAACACAGTTTTCACCTTACAAATACATTTTCCCCATTATTTTGCTTTTATAAACTTGAGCCATTATCTAAATAATAGAATTATTCTGGGGATCAAAAGGAAAGATTCATAAAAAAAACGTGATATTAAAACAAAGAGAAATAGAAGTTCCACTCCCAGAGATGGTTTCACTTAACAGAGAAAATGAAAAAGACCCTCTAACAAGGGCCCAGACCAGGGATCTTCAAACTCACTTTGCAAAGAGCCAGACAGTGAATGATCTGAATGGTCTCTGTTGTAATTATACAAGTCTGCCCTTAGAGCACAGACAACATTAGGCAACACATAAGCAAACTGGTGTGGCCGTGTTCCAATAAAACTTAATACATGGACACTTAAATTTCAAATTCATGTAATTATCATGTGTCACAAGATGCTATTCTTCTGGGTTTTTGGGAAACATTTAAAAATGCAAAAGCCATTTTTAGTTCTTCACAGACCTTACAAAACCAGACAGCAGGTTGGACTCACCCTGGGCTAGATCCTGGAGCTGCATGGCCCAATGGTGTTTTTGAAAACTTAGAAAACTAGTTACTGGAGAAAGTCAGGAAGTTTAGATTTTGATATTGGAATAGAGATAACATATTTATCTTGGATTTATCTTGGATGCTGCTAGATTTTGCCACTGATATGACTAAACCCATTCTAACACATTGCAAATACAGTCTGCTTTAGTTTTGCATTTTATTGGCAATATGATTTTCTCGAGGCTTAACGTATTATAAATTAACTTTACTCCAAGAGTATCTATTTGGGGACCTATGTACTGCTTGTTATTTGTTCTAGAAAATATGGATCCACTTCAAAATCTTCCATTTTAATGGTAGAGGAATTTATAGTTGAAAAGTCTATATGAATAACCCAATGTGTTACTTTAAATGTGATATATGAGTTCTTTAAATATGTTTAAATATCTCCTGATTCAAAATCAATTAATCTATGCATTGTGTGATTAAAGCATCCATGTATTACTGCTGCTGAACTTGATTCAGGCATAGCTAAGTTATTATTATTTTAGCAGTTTTTCTATTAAATACAGAATGCACTGATTAAGTAGTTCTTGTGGTGACCAGCATTCATGCTTTAGAATTCACTAAATTAATCCAATCTTTCCTGAACAGTCTATTTTTTACATAGGCATAAACAGTTGAAGTCCTTCAGGGACACTGACTCAGACTTGGATAATTATCTAGTTATTTCCTTTTCAATGTTAAGAAAAGCTTACTCATGAGGCTGTTAACTTTCCAGTGGGGGGGAAAAAAAAACCCACCACTTACATCCTTGGAATAGGAAATAGATTAGTGTCCCCTGCAGTGCTGCTTCTTCCTTCACTGTCCACGCTATACCCTCTGCCAAAGCTGCTGCCCGAGAAGCCAGTGGACACGGAGCTTTCTGCAGGCCGGTGATTGGTGGGCTTGGCTGCATGGTGTGGGAAGAGTCAACACCACAATCAGTGAACCTCCCATTGATCTCCGAATGCATACTTGTATATTTTCTTCATTTACGTATGTAAAGAAACAGCTCTAGCAAGAAATCCACATCTCTTAACCTGCTTTTCATTTTCTTTACCTTAACCAGTAACTCTCAGTGGCAACACTAAAGCCTTTGATTGGTTTTGTTGGCTATAAAAAAAAAATAATTAACTTCTAGGAATCAACCATCAGATTTTTAGACTGAGTTAAATAGTATTATTATTACTTGTGATTTCTTTATACAGTATTGCAATAATGATATGGCAAACAAATAAGAATTGTGGCTATTTCATGGAGAAAGGAATTTAGGAAGACTTGGGTAGATAGAAATGACAGAATACGAGAAAATTGCTTAATTATTTCCCATATTAATAACCAGTAATTTGTTTTTCTCCTGAGAAGTGAAGATGCAAAATAGAATAGATAATTTCAGGAAATGACTGAAAATCCTGGACTTGTTCGTATGTAGCTCTACCAACTACCTCCAGCAGGTTTTTATATTTGAAGATATTTGTTTCCCCTTAGGCATGTCCTAGTTTATGACTGGGGCTTGTTTTAAATAACACATGAGTTTGATTTTTTGTATATAAGAATCCATATTCCCATAGAAGAGATATGAATTTGTGTTATAAATTATGCAGTAAGAGAATGGTACTATTGTTAGCAGAGTTCTAGATTAGAGATTTGGGAGGAAATTCTGATGCAAAAGAATAAAAAGAAGGCAAGTGTAGGCGATTGGGATTGACATGTATACACTGATGTGTATAAAATTTATGACTAATAAGAACCTGCAGTATAATAAAACAAACAAAAGAAAACAACTAATACTAAACT
Source organism: Mesoplodon densirostris (assembly GCF_025265405.1). Taxonomy (NCBI): domain Eukaryota; kingdom Metazoa; phylum Chordata; class Mammalia; order Artiodactyla; family Ziphiidae; genus Mesoplodon; species Mesoplodon densirostris. The sequence goes on along the minus strand of NC_082662.1, from coordinate 124,655,964 downwards.
TTCTTTGGGTTATTTGTATGGAAATATGTTAATATAAATGTTTCAGACATTACATGAAATTTCTAAAAATCTTATATGTCCTAGTATAATGTTATAAAACATAATTCTAGTTATTACTTTAAAATGTATATCTCAGAAATAACTTTAAAAAAAAAGAAAAGAAGGCAAGTGTTTCCTCTTTTTTTGTGGGGGTGGAGATTCTCTAGGCAAATTTTTGAAATTGTCCTTTGTCTTCTGCCACGTGGTCAAGAGTTTAAGAGCATGAGCTCTGATCACACGGATCTGGTTTTGAATCCCAACTCCTGCTGAAGTTAACTCTAGGTGGTCTCAGTTTCCTCATTTGAAAATAATGGGGTCAGTAAAGCACCCCTCATAAGACTGTCATTATGAGGAGTGAGATAAAACAGGAACTCAGTAACTCACTCTTCTTTGTCTTGTGATTTGCTGTACCCCCAAGCTCTTCTTCAGGGCTTTATTGTCAATGGGTGTTCCCCACTGAACAGCACACCTAGTCCCGGACAATGAATTCACCTTGATTCTCTTCTAATTTTAGATGTATTCTAGGCTGCAAAAGTACTTAAGAGTCTCTCTCCTCCATAAATACTCTCCTCTTGTTCACTCAGGAGTTTCTCAAGCAGTTGGATAGATCCACACAACTGGGTAAAGAGTTGATAATCATTTAACGATTCTAAATTATCAACATTCTTCTTAAGGAAATGTATAAAAACATAATGACAATCTGGTGGAGTTTTAACCAATATACCCAAATAAAGTGAAAAGCATAGATACTGTGAGGGAAATCATCTGAGGGCAGGAAACTCTCCATCAGATTAGCCAGGATCAAGTCTTGTAAAGGCTTTAGCTTTTCCTCACTTCTTCCCTTCCATTTGTGAACTAGCAGTTTCTCTAAAGCCACCAGAAATTTTCATACTATCTATTCCAGTGATAGTAGGATTCCTTTCCCAGAATAGAGAAGGAAGAAATGTTTGATAATTAGTCAGTTATATAGCAGGTATCTATAAATTGGGAATAGCTAGTTAGAAAAGGGTCTGAATCCTGTTAAATAGCCAGTCACCAGTGAATTAAGAGTAACTCATAGGACTAGATTTCCAGGAAAAGAATAATAGTCATAATTTTTGTTTAATATTTTCTTCAACTTACGTAGAAGAAACCCAGCTGATGTATATAGTGTTAAAGACCTTTTTTTTTTTTTTTTTTTTTTTTGCGGTATGCGGGCCTCTCACTGTTGTGGCCTCCCCCGTTGCGGAGCACAGGCTCCGGACGCGCAGGCTCAGCGGCCATGGCTCACGGGCCCAGCCGCTCCGCGGCATATGGGATCCTCCCAGACCGGGGCACGAACCCGTATCCCCTGCATCGGCAGGCGGACTCTCAACCACTTGCGCCACCAGGGAGGCCCTAAAGACCTTTTAAAAGGATAAGTTAAAAAATGTAAAGGTAATATGACTGATATAAAATTATGAACATTATAAAGAAGATTAAACTGTATAACCAATCACATAATAAGTCAGGTAAGTCAACTGATTGTAAACAGGGAAAAGCTATCATACCTTTTGATTGTCATTATATAATCCAACCTACTAGGTTGTTAATAATTTTTAGTATGATATTGAATGTAAAAATTTAATTTCATCAACTGGAAAATCTCAATATACTATTTTCAAAGACAAACCTTAATTAATAGACATTAATTTTAAAATCAATTTATCTTTACTAATTTAAAACTTTTTTTAATACCAGAGCAATCTCACAATATATCAAAATATCCACATTATAGAAATGATGTTTCTTATTTACATATCAAAATATCCAATCTTTTCTATTGCAAACTTTGATTTTACCTGATGCAATTTCTAGTTCTATTCCTCTTCTGGGAAATTTGAGAAATGTGAACAGAACGTAAAACAATATAATAATAGAAAAGGAACACGGATAGAAATAAATTTAAGGAAAGCCAGTTTTGTCATACTTCCTAGGTGAATAGAAATTTCATTTGGAAAACCTGTGTAAGTGTTGTCAATATTTTAAACACAAACAAGTAATAGTTCATAAGAAATATTACAAGAAAGAAAACTAAATATAGGGAACATATACATATTTCAGAATAAGTCTAAGTCTACCTTTAACATCTTTGCAAAACAAAATTACATGTAATGTTGAATCTAAAGAAATTTTGGGCGGTTAGGTGAATAATTCAAATGAATCTAGATATTTGGCATTATCTCAAAACATCTGGTGCATGACTGAATTTTTTTTTTGAATTTTTTATACTTAACCTGGTATGTAAGCATAGAGATAGATAGCCTGACATTTAGTTAGTTTCTGAAAATGACTTAAACTAAAATGCAGAGTGGATCTTCCCTGTACAGGGCTATATATACATAGCATAAAATGAGATTAAAAATACAGAAATGCTGAGGTTTTGATAAGCTGGTGCTAAGAGTCTAAATATTTTAAAAGTTCTTTTTCAGTTACTTGAAACAACATGTCTATATGCTAATTTCTTTTAACTGAATCAGCCCCCACATAAGAAACCATCAGCTCAATTAAACTGAACTAAATTTGTATTACTGCAAACTTCTTAATGAATAAAGCACTTTTAGGATTCAATATTGGAGGCCAGATCGTATGCAATTTCAAGACATCTCATGATTTCAGTCAAATTCTTTAGTTTGCCTCTCGAAGTCCTTTATCATCTGCTCCTTTCCATATGTACCTCCCATAATTTTCCTTTGTATACCCTTCATTGAAGCCCATTCAGACCACTCACTCTGAATCCCTATGGTTTGGCTTTTTTTCTCCTGAGCTCTAGCCAAGCCTCTTCTTTCCAGTTTTGTTATATCCTCCTCTGACCCTGTCACTTTATCATATCTAAATTATACTCATCTGGAAAGGCTCAGCTCAGATAGAACCTGCTTCATACATTTTCCTCATCTTTACAATCAGAAGTGAACTTCTATACCTAGACTCTCATAGCACATAATTTTTGTCTTTTATGGCAATTCTCACTTTCTATCTTTAATTGTAGTTATTACATTCATGTGGCTATTGGAAACAGAATCTACCTATGTTTGCTCCATGGTAGCCTTCTTAAAAGCTTAATCCTGGGACTATGCTTAAGCAATATTTAATAAATTGATAGTAAAATTATAATAATGATAACATATTAATAATTCTTTCCTTTAACCAAACAACTTAAAACATCTGAGTGATTTAGTAGCTTTTTCATTTTTAATCCAGTTCTGTTGATACAAATCAAAAAAATCTCATCAAAGACACCACAATACAGGTTTTTTTTAACCCCATGTTCTTTGTCAATGAAATTTTGGGTAACCTAGGTTTTTTTTGGTAGCTTTTAAAATCAGAGATTCAACTTTAATCTGTCATACTGTATATAAAAATATGATCACTCAACCAGATGTTCTGTTATCCCAATTCCCTCAAAACTGGTTTGACTGAAATATTTAATGATAATACATGAAACATGGGAGAGCATAGACTTGTGAATTTAAAAAATTCATAACAGACCATGAATATTATATATATATTTCTAAATTGAAGTGATAAAATAATTTGTATGGTAACATTCCATGGGAGGCACTAGATGGTGCTAATACAGATACTAATACTTAGGCCGATTGCACCTCTTGGTATACAGACAGGTGGTGAGCTCCGGTTTATATTTCAGTGTAATGTCTCTCTTTCTATGTTCTTGTAGAAAATATTATTTTAAAACATTAAAAATAAATATGACTTTCCATAATTTTATGATTTCAAAATCAACAATTTAAAAATATTCTATCTGCTTTATTTTTCCAAATCTTGAAATCAGAAATTCAGAAATCATGTATTATGCACCTGTGTATTATATATGAAAATATTTATTTCACATTAGAATTGAGATTTATTTAATAATGAAAAACATTTTTGGAGCCATTTTCTTAAAGAGTTACATTTTGGGGGGCCTACTTTCTTTTTGAATTTTTATTTGTACTATTAAGTACCAACTAGAAAAAAGAATGTATCATATAAATATGTGATGGAAGAAGTCCACTCCTACAGAGAGGGTCCCTATAAGCTAGAAGAATAAATACTAGCGTGTTGAATAATTTTGTGACTCAGTTATTGAGAGGGCATTTCAGGTAAACGAATTTTATTTTCTGTGAGGCAATTCAATCTGTTTTAACTTATTCTTTGACCTCTTCATTTTCTGCAGCTGCTAGGTGGTTAGAAAACATTTTGTTTTATTACTCCTCTGTGGCTAACCTTACTTAAACCTGGTAGTGTCTCTTTGACTGCACATCTGTCTTCAATTAGTTTGCTCTGTTGATTTTTCCCCTCTACTATATATACATACTTAAAAAATACAGAACTATCACTGTGCCTACCACACGATGGCAGCACCATGCGCAAAGTCTCGGATCAGAATTATAGATGATTTTATAATTGTGGAATCATGGAAATTAAAAGCTGGTAAGGACTCTAAAAATAACCTGTTCCAGAACCATCATCTTGCTTATAGAAAAACTAAGCCCTGGAAAGTTTAAGTGACTTGTTCTGGGTCACAAATCAAACCTAAAAAGTGCTCATCTACTTTTCTATCATATTGACTTGTCTCAAATTAAGAGAGGTTGCCTACCTTAGAATTCAGTGCTTGGAATGTATGAAGCCTCACTTCCATTGGTTTTATATCTTTGGTCTAGCTCAAAGGTATTTCCAAATATTTCAGGAGTAATTTATTATGTAGGTAACCTGTAATTTCCCAAATTACTTGGTTGATGCAGTATTAGTATTATCTTCATAGATACAGTATATAGGATTTTAGGATCAACTGCTTGAAATTAAGAGAAATCAATCAATAATTCTTTTGTTTATTCCAATAGTATAATGATGGAACTGAAATAACTACCTGTTTATTTTAGAAATTATATACTTATAGCATGCTGTTTTTTTTTTTTTTGGTTCTTTAGCTAGTTTAACTTTAATTTAGCTGGTATTAACTTTAGTGACCTTTTCTACTCTATCTCTTTTACCTTTCACTATTTCTATTTATCTATCTACCTTTTATTATTGCCGTTGTTTTAGTTGTTATATTTACTAAAGAGATTCTGCAGTTTTTTTAATTTTTTTTATTTTTTATTAGTTTCTGCTTTATAACAAAGTGAATCAGTCATACATATACATCTGTTCCCACATCCCTTCCCTCATGCGTCTCCCTCCCTCCCACCCTACCTATCCCACCCCTCCAGGCGGTCACAAAGCACCGAGCTGATCTCCCTGTGCTCTGTGGCTGCTTCCCACTATCTATCTACCTTACGTTTGGTAGTGTATATATGTCCATGCCTCTCTTTCGCTTTGTCACAGCTTACCCTTCCCCCTCCCCATATCCTCAAGTCCATTCTCAAGTAGGTCTGTGTCTTTATTCCCGTTTTACCCTAGGTTCTTCATGACATGATTCTGCAGTTTTATCTCATTTGTTGATTGGATTTGGATGTAGCCCTGAAAAATGTCAACTTTTAGTTTCCACTGTTACCAGCACTGTTGGTAGGTTTCCCCTTGAATTATGTGCAATAACATTTTTAGGTTTTCTACTATCATCCAGGGGTATTAAGAAGGGTTTTTGCATCTTACAAGGACTTTAGAAATTTAATATACTTTTTTCTGAATTTATTTCAGTATATTCATTATCTAATGTGGAAAAATTTAAAAGAAGACACTAGAAAAATGGCATAGGTAGCTTCAATACAACTATTTGTAGGAGTGTTCACATACCTCCAAATTACAAGTTTTCACAAATAAAAGTATTTAAAATAGACAACTCTGATTTCTACAATATATCAGTCCTTTGTAAACCCTTGGGTGGGGTCAGTGAAAGGAAGGATGTCATTGAAATATTTTTTAAATGAAAAACTATTGGTGATTATATTACCTCTCTCCCAGGGTCGTTGAGGATGAAATTAACACTAACACTGGGCTTGGTCACTCAGAAAAAATGATTATATATATCAGAAAGTTATAACAAACTTATAAAAATCAAAATATGTCCCTCAAGATATTCCACATCATTCACATAGTAGCTTCTTTCAGAGAGGGAAATGAAGATGCGATGTCTCTATTTTCTATGTCCTGGGAAAGGTGGTAAAGCTTTGAATCATGTTCACACTCTTCCCTCTCCATCCACATTGGCCTTACAACTGACTTTTTCAAGACATTTTAATAATCAGTTCAATCTTTTTTTTTTTTTTTTTTTGCGGTATGCGGGCCTCTCACTGTTGTGGCCTCTCCCGCTGCGGAGCACAGGCTCCGGACGCGCAGGCTCAGCGGCCATGGCTCACGGGCCCAGCCGCTCCGCGGCATATGGGATCCTCCCAGACCGGGGCACGAACCCGTATCCCCTGCATCGGCAGGCGGACTCTCAACCACTGCGCCACCAGGGAGGCCCCAGTTCAATCTTTTTTGATCTAATGCATCACCATTTTGCAGGTGTCTCCCATTCACTCCCTAGTTTTACGGATAATAGGATCAATGAGCACTTTAGGGAACAAAAGTAATAGCATATAACTTCAATACAACATGTATTTGAAATGAGAGTAAAGTTAGCTTAATAACATGGTAGAGAGGATTTTTTTCTTACATAAATACAATATGTGATGGCTCAGTGTACTATAGTTCTTGCATTTATGCTATAATGTTGCTTTTTAAGTGTATCTTCCTTTCTAAAGGGGTTTTTGGTTCAGAACTTATTTTGGAAGAAGACACTTAAATACAGTTTAAGTGGAGACAAAAATTTCACAGTAAATAATGGATAAAAGTTTGATTAAGACATCATAAAGAAAGTAAATTCATTTTATCTTTAATAAGTTTAGTTTATAATTCCAGCTATGTCCAAATAAATAGAATGAACAAAAGAGTTTATCAAGGACCAAGTTTTGGTTTTGTGCTAAAAAAATGCTAACACAATTAAGATCTTTACCTTTAAATAACACAATAAAGATCTTTACCTTTAAAAGATTAATAGTAAGGAGAATCATGTTTGAAAGAAACAAATACTCAAGATCTACATCAATTTTTCATGGACAACTCAATTTTTCAATATTTATTTCATTCTCCTTTGAAATTGAAATATTGTCTCTCACAGTTTGCTTGCAAAACAAGCGGTCCTGTTTGAGTGAAAGTAATTATAAAAATAGTTTTGAAAAATGTTCTTACATAATCCTGAAACTGATCACCTAGATCATGAATACTAAGATAACAAGGATGTTATCTTTAAACGGAATCCAAATAATTTGATTTATATAAAAATCCTGCCCAAAGGAGACATTTCCATTGTAAACAAATACACTGGAAACAAATACAGTGTAAACAAATTAATAATAGCATACTGATTTACATGGCTAATGCTACAACAAACACTAAGTATTATTTTTCATATCATTCAAATGTAGTCAATGGCCAGAAAGTAAAGAGGAATTTGGACAATTATTTGGTAAACACATGTCCAGTCCCATGGAATCAAACATCTCTAATTAATTTCATTAATATTCCTACCTTCTCCAAATAGATCATTTTCAAACACTTTCTCTCCTCCTATACTTGGTTATATCCCAGTGAACTGTAAAGATTACGAGAGAGAACCAGACCAGAACAAATAACAAAATAATTCTATTTTCAGATATTTCTAAACATGATGGTGTCTGTGCATATAAACTTAAGTCAATGACTAATTGCAATGTTCTACTTCAATTTCAGTTGAAGACAGACAAAACTCATGCTTTTGTCATTCTTCAAATTTTTCCCACATATCTTTAATTGGTTATTCAATAAATATTACTAGGATGGAAGATTTATGGGGACAGTGATTTTTGTCTATTGTGTCCACTGCAGAATCACTAACACTTTGAAGAGTTTCTGAAACATACTATTCATTAAAAAAAATGTGTGTATGAATGTGAATAAATGATGAGCAACTAATATGGGCAATTCAGATAATATTTTCTGTAAATTATAAATACATATTTTCAGAATTCCCTTTTTAGCTTTAATTATTTAAAAACACAATAAATTATATGTTTGAAATTAAGAATCAAGGATTAGGTAAGAGGTAAGAAACAACATTTCCTCAAATTTGAATAAAAGGGATGATCTTCAGTGTTTCTATTGTTATTTATGCCAACAATGAATTTGCAATGTATAGGACCACTAATATAGATAATACAGTAGAAGACTAAAGAAACAAATAATTTTTAAATGTTTTTCCAATAAATTTTATCACCAAAATAAGGACACAAATAAAATGTATTCTACCTTTATAATACTCCCTCTCATTCTACCTTAGGCTAGGAAAAACTTGATTAAAGTTGATAGACAACTTACCAGTCAAACTGCAAATGTAAATAATGAATATGGGCATATAATCATAACTTAATCTAAATCATGCCCAATAAAATATTTAAAATAAGAATATAAAATGAAAAATCATTTGTCAATCTTAAATTATAAATTAACATTAAATAAGAAAAGAAAGAAGGGGTTCCAAAATGCAATACAAGATATAAAAGGCATAGAAAATTTAGAGGCAAATATGATAATTATATCTTGTAAGAAATTTCTAATTATCCAACATCATTGACTACTGGAAAAATTATGATTGTGCCCAGGTATAAATCACTGGCTCTTAAATATTTTGGTCATAAGACCCTTTTTCCAGTCTTAAATATTGTTGAATTTCTTAAAGAACTTCGCTTTAAGTGAGTTATAGCTATCAATATTTATCATATTCAAAATTAAGAAAAATTTAACATAAGCAGTTGACAAATACATATTCCATTAGTCATCAAAGCAATGATGTCATGACATCTCATGGAAATGTAGGAAAAGTCCACTGCACACTAAGGAAGGAATGAGAGTAAAAAACGCAAATAACATCTTAGGAGTCTTAAGAATTTTTTGACCTTGTAGAGTCCTGAAAAGGTCTCTGGGACACCTAGGGATCAATGGACACACTTTGAGAATTAATGGTCTACATCTACAGTGATGAAAATGAAGTATGAACTGTGAAAATGAAAAAAAAAGAAACAGCACCAGCTTTTTTTGACAATCATCTTAAACCAGTATATACATGACAATCATTCTATGGTGTCTTTTATTTTTTATTTTCTGCACTAAAAAAATCAAGTTCTAACACCTTACTTGGAAAGATTTATTATTATCATCACCCTTTTAATTTCTCTAAGCTTCTTCAGAATTTGTTTCACCCAGAACTTCACAACTGTAGAATTATAAGGTCTGAGTTAAATATTATATGTATCATAAAAATTTGCTTGACTGTTCTAATTTTGCCTAAAAAACCCCACAAAAACTATATTACACAGAAATCCAGAGTAAATAATGAAATTTGGCAGGCATAAAACAATGCAAATTCTTCCCCAAAGGGCTTTTCTCTACATTAAGTCTCTTCAATTTTCTTGTACATTACTAGTTGGACGGAGCCAAAGTAGTTATTTACTTTAAAAATGTCAGTAGCAATGAGAATGCTTTACAGCAAACTAAAAGTATATATAGAAAGTATGTATATATATATGTATATATATATATATATCCCTATAGAAAGAAATTTGAATTGTGTAGTATAAAAATTACATTTTCTCTCTCTCTAGATTCCGACCTCATTTTACCTCGAGTCAGATAAAAATATAATGTGACCTGTATGTATAACTGAATCACTTTGCTGTATACCAGAAACTAACACAGCATTGTAAATCAACTATACTTCAAAAAAAAATTTTAAATAAAAATAAAAGCTATAAGATCTCTGAAAAAAAATGTGACCTACAGAACTTAAAATAATGCGGTTTTTAGTTTCAAATGTCTTAATGAGGAAAAGTAGATTTTGCTTCTGTGTTCTTTTAAGAACTAATAAAGTAGAAGTAGAAATTTCATTCCATTGTCTTTCTTATGTTTAGAAATAGGGACCTATCTCCTGACTTTTTTTTTGTTTAAAATTTTTTTTTTTTTTTTTTTTTTTTTTGCGGTATGCGGGCCTCTCACTGTTGTGGCCTCTCCCGTTGCGGAGCACAGGCTCCGGATGCGCAGGCTCAGCGGCCATGGCTCACGGGCCCAGCCGCTCCGTGGCATATGGGATCCTCCCGGACCGGGGCACGAACCCGTATCCCCTGCATCGGCAGGTGGACTCTCAACCACTGCGCCACCAGGGAGGCCCTAAAATTTTTTTTTTTTTTGGTCCGCACTTTGAGGCTTGTGGGATCTTAGTTTCCCAACCAGGGATTGAACCCGGGCCCTTGGCAGTGAGAGTGTGGAGTCATAACCACTGGACCACCAGGGAATTCCTACCTCCTGATTTTCATCAAACATTTTCTTCTTAAAAACTTATCTGTTCTTGTTTGATTTGTAATATTAATATTTTGATTAGTTTCTGTTCAAATGATCATTTAATTTTATCTTTCAGTATTTTAAAACACATTGAGGTATAAAGCTATGGTTCTATCTACATTATTTCTCTTTATACATCTGAAAACCATAATACCCCAATCAAAATATTGCTGAAATGTTTTCACTTGAAATCCGAAAGTTTTTGTCACCTCAATGATTAAAATATATATTTACAGACTCAACAAAGTAATAAAATAAAAAAGGCTATTTTTCACAGTCTGACTCATTATACATAAAGATTCCTTTCATCCTATCCCATCCGCATATGTCCCCCTCCCTCCCAAAGATTATCTTGCACAACAGAGAATGGGTAAAATATCATGATTTTACATAATGTAGTACATTCGGATGAAAAGTGGGAAAAAAATCAAGTAAGTCATGGATAGATATCTGGAATTAAGCAATGTTGTTAAGTAGCTACCTATTAGCCTTTGGCATTACTCCACCTCTCCCCAGGTGGCATTTCATCCAGTTCCAGGATCCTTCCTACCCAGGTGATAACGTTCCCAGCCCCAAACTCAGATTGTACCCTCTGTCCATGGTCCCGCACTGTGTCCCCATCAGCCTTCTCATGCTCCATGCTTCTCCTTTCTTTCCTCCATCAGCATTTACTTGCCTGTCTCATTTGCTCTGGGTCCTGCTCTCTGCTGGTAATTTGGTAAATTAACTTTTTGAAAATAAATTTGTTTACACCTAAAATAAAATAATTTGCAATCAAAAAAGTAAGTTTAACTTTGTTAAAGACATGTCATAAATAGCATTTAAGGGACTCTGACATGTTAAAAATTAGGACCTTTCTCATCTTGGATCATGTATCAATAGTCCCACTCAATCATATATGCCCATAGTTAGATCACGTGACAAAGGCACAGCAATACTGAAGCCAAGTTTGATACTTAGATAGGCCAGTTGGTCCTGCTATTCATGTCAGATGACATGAACATAGAAGTCCTCAGTATGAACCAGTAATTCTTTACGTGGATGGCTTGACACACTCATGGCTACTACTAGAAAAGAACAAAAGTATCCATTGATGATATATCAGTGAATTCACCTGTGGGAAGGAAGGTGCATAAACAAGAGACAGTGTCATATGCTCAGAGCTATATATTTACTGTCTGTGCCTCTGCATGTGCAGCAGAGATATTTCTGGCAATGAATGTTAAATGACTATAGAAAGATTTTAAAATGCATAACCAACCTTTCTAAGAAAATATGGAAACTCTTAAAAACCCAGAACTTTAGAAGAGCACTTTGATTTTCACAGACAACAAAGAAATACAACCCTTGCCCCCAGAGAAATAGGCAGAAAACTTTGAAAGCTGAAATCCAATTTGATCCTCTCAGATTTTTGCTGGCTATTTGTTGTGTTCACATCATTACAGTTTGTTTTCTTTTTATTTATTTTAAACTATCCAAAGTTTCCTTTTTAAAGCTTTTCTCTGCTGCCTTTCTTTTCTTTGCACAAACACATTGAAATGAGGAATGTTAAGTCTGTTTCTATTAACCTCTTACACACATTCCAGAAGACTTCACCTCCAAATGATCTCATTCTGATTTCTTTCCCTTTTGAACCCTTTCCTTTCCAGAAACAGAGAACACCAAATTCCTTCTGATCAAAAGTGACCATCTGCTTTGGGTCAGAAGAAAATGGACCACTGATCAGCTACTGCCTTTGTAACCAACACTTCTCTCCACTCCCAGTGCCCACCTGTTTCTCAACCCAGCCACCCATACCACTTGCCCAAGACAGCAGCTCTCACAGAGAGATGGCTTAGTCAGAGTTCACCACAGCAATATGGATAGGAAACCCTTTTGATAGGTGCTGCAAAGGAGCCTTACGGAAAGTGGAGTTTCCAGCATCGGTCTGTGGAAGTAGCTTCAGGACCTTCTCCTACAATTCGGCCACAACAAGGGACCTTCAGTCATAGGTCCTCACACAACTCAGTCAATGATTCATCTTCTTACTAACCTCTCCAAGCTCTCACCTTATCATCCAGGGTGGAGGGATACTTCTATCCATCCTGTATGAGTGTTTCTAAACTTAAAGCTTACCTAAAATCTCAGCATCAAACAAAAACAGCTCAGGAATTTTAAAATGCCCTTAATATATATATATATATATATATATATATATATATATATATATATATATATATATATATATATATATATATATAATGTAATATATCCATAGCAACTAAATTAATTTTCATGGTTTTAAAAATACTTCAATTTGTTTTAGTTTGGGTATGGTTTTAAAAAACAACCTATTTTGAAACTCTTTTCCCTGGTTGGCGTTACCTTCTAAAACAGCTGGGCCTATATTCCACCAAACCAACTGCCTTGGAAAAAAATATTTCCAGGGATTTCTAAATAGAAACAGAGAGTTGTTTAGGTATCAGGATGATCTGGCACAATCTGTCTAAATCCTTCCCTTCAGGTTTCCTAGCATGCAACTAAACCCTGGAGGAAGAGAAAAAGTTCCTTCTGGCTTACTCCATAATTCTTAACTGACCCATATTTTCTGCTACGTCAAGCAGGAATCTGCTGAAAAGCTCGCCAATATATATATATATATATATATATATATATATATATATATATATATATATATATATATATATATATGAAAAGCTCTTTAGGGACAATTTCATCACCCTTGATAGAAATGACTGCAGATGTACACACAGCCTCCTCTACAGAGCATGCTTACTGCTGCACTTGGCTTGTGCAGTGGCAGGGTTTTACTTCCCTGGTTTGTGGCAGCTTAATTATCAGCCTTCAGAAAAGAGGATCGAGTAGGTAGACCAAGTCTAAATCGTATTCCGCCATAATTTCTAGCAACCTCTAATCATTTGTAAGGACTGGAGTATAAATAGCAGATAAGTAAATGACAATTGTTTTTAGTGAAATCAGGAGAGTTTGATTTCAAAGGAGCCAATGTATTTCAAAAGCAAAGGCTTATTAGGTGCAGTCATAAACAAGGGTTAGATTGCCGATTCTGACAATTTCCACCTATGTGTTCTTCATCAGTCATGCTGCCACCCGCACACCCCGACTCTCTGATGGCTCACTCAGAAAACAGAAATGAAAATATCTGCAACGAATCCCTCATCCACTAGGTGTGACAAAATGAGAAAATGGGTGATGAAACACTTTGCACAATGTGAAGAACTATTCTAAACGTATAAGAATATCCATTAGAGCATTATTCAAAGAAAGGGAGTTAAATGCATTTTGCTGCAAATTTTAAGACCCACACCTAGGAAAACCCAGACAAAGTATCATAGGAATACTTAAATCATGATAATTAAAAATAGAGTGAAATAAGAGAAGCATTTGACTACTGTGACATTCACAATTATGAAATATTTGCACTAAGAAAATGAAGTAAGAAATCAACTGAACTTATTTGATGGAAAAAAAGGTGAGAGGTGGAATTTTAAGTACTCTTGGACAGTACTAGTAAGGCTAACTAGAAAAGGGAAACTGCTTTGGTGATAGTCTATAAACTGGGCTCAGTAAATGCATATTCACAATTATCTTAATATTTAAGCTGATTCCTTAATTGCCTGCTAATTCAAGGAACATCACAGTCGTTTGCCCTTTGTACTGCCACATACATCCTCCATTGCTCCTAAATATCTGATTAGTTGGGACAAAAGCATATTAAATTTAAAAAATTTCTGAGAATACAGAGAAATGCAATAGGAAAGTACAAGTCTTAATGTTAGTTTTGTGGAAAGTACAGAATCATAGAATCAAGTGTTTTAGGGCTGGAAGGGACTTAAGGGGGCAAACACTGCTATCGTTTTTTTTAAATTCTTTCTTTGATATATGTTTTTGAATCAAAATTAAATTTAAATTTGAATTACAATGAAGATAATTTTATAATCACCCTGGTTTGATCCCCGTCACTGGCAGTGAGTGGCATTCTTTCTTGGGGAAAATTCCACAAATTGTTGGTGTCAAGTTAGGGACAGATATTAACTAGACTTCCTTCCTAACAAAGCCATGGAATCAAGTCTAGGTGCCTGTCTGGAGCAAGACTCATTGGATTTGTCTTCCTCTACCCAGAAAGCTGAGAAGATTGTGAAGTAGATCAGATGTGCAAGAAAGGAAGAGTGGAAGCATTGCCTAGAGTAGCCCAACCCCATTATTTATTGACATGTTTATGTAAGCTCTGGTACTTTTATTTGGTAATAATTCCCCATCCATCTTATGTTTCTGACATGAAACTTTGTCCTGCAACTCAATATTCTATCATTATAGCTTGCACTAGCAATGAAGCAGTAACCTTAAATTCTCTACTGCAAGGAATCAAATGAGAAAGCAAAAACTGACACACTCATTTTAAGCTGCATCATATAACAATGGCTCAGAACCCAGTGGTTTATGAATGAAATAAAGATACTTTATTTATTACACAGGCACTTGGATATTTACATGCCCAACACATCTGATACACTTGACAACTACGGAAACATGAGTGGAAAAAATGTGTTCGTAGGATCAAGAAAGAACTTTCACCATGTAAAGGTGAATGAGTGCATTAGCAATTTTTTCCTTTACTTTCTCTAAGAATTTCCAAAATCCACTGGATTTTTTTTTAAAGTTACACTTGAAATAACATTTAACAAAAACTGATCTACATTCCAACTGGTATGCTAACTCGAATTGTGAGCAGTTTAAACTTTTATCACAGCGCAACATATTTATAGTCATGCTTGAACAGATTAGGTTAGTAGCATGCGTTCCATTCTGCAATATGAACCTTGTTAATCTATTTCCCAACAAAAGTCAAAAGATGCCCAGTGCATAGGAAAATACAAATCACTGTAGTCAATACATTATGGGACTGATCTTGGGACTTACACAGTGATGATGAAGTCCTGAAATGCCATGCCCACAAAAGCACATTAAAAAGTGGATAAACAGGGGCTTCCCTGGTGGTGCAGTGGTTGAGAGTCCGCCTGCCGATGCAGGGGACACGGGTTCGTGCCAGAGTCTGGGAGGATCCCACATACCGCAGAGCGGCTGGGCCCGTGAGCCATGGCCGCTGGGCCTGTGCATCCGGAGCCTGTGCTCCACAACGGGAGAGGCCACAACAGTGAGAGGCCCGCATACAGCAAAAAAAAAAAAAAAAAAAAAGTGGATAAACATACTTTATCAGACAATCTCTAAAAATTAAAAGATGAGGGCTTTAAATTTGGGGGATGTTCTTGCTGTGTACTTTGAATAGTGCCTTTCTGCTCACCTCCTGGCTTGACTGGTCCATCAGACATCACCTTCCTGAGGGTTAGCTGGCTTTGGTCTTGGTTGCCATTAGCTGGTGGAGGCAGATTATCAGACTGAGTTCTTTGAATGGGGAGGACTCCTGCTATGCTGTGTCTGTGCTGCTTCCTGGCATGATTAGACTGACCGCTTTTATGTGCTGCTGTGGTAGTGTGGGTGAAATAGAAACCCAGAGTATGTATCCTCAGATGGAACCAGCTTGAATGTTATTCATGCAAACAGAAGTGATCTTTTGCTCTATTGAAGTAAGTTGTGTTTTCAAATGCCAAAATGACACCACATGCACAGCACTAAAGGGGGTTAAAACTGGCTGTTTCTTTGGAAATGATGACTTTGGGAGATGGGGAGAACATTCATCTATCTCCGTTGTTTGGCTGATGCCTCTTGGAAGTAACAGTGCCCCTACATTTTTAAAGTCTCTGTACTCACTAAGTTCTTATATAATTCTATCAATTGAAATTACAGCTGTTAAGATGGCTGAATTGTTATGCTTTAATTGATATCTTGACTTCCAAAGGATTTCCAATGGTTAGAAAAAAGAATAACCGTATAAATTCTCTTGTATCATATACAAAGTGTGATCCAACAGAAAGGACCCCACTGTGCTCCTTAATGAGGTAACATGGCCTCATCAAATATGTTTAGACATATAATAATACTACATATTTTTTTGAGAATATAAGAAACATTATTTTCTTTACAGATTTTTTTCCCAAAAGACTAGAAAGTTTCTCACACGGAAAGCTTCATTATTTCACATGCATAATTTATTAAAAATTTTAAGCGTTAAATGGTTTTTCCATTTCCCCTAGGTTATAGAACTTGACTGTTGGCTACATGACTCTTCTGCCTAAAATTTTTTAGTGTTTTTCAGAGGTGAGACTCTCATTGCTAATCTGCTCAGAATGCTTATGTGTGTGCCTTTTTTTGGTGTAATGCCTGGAAAACTGGCAGCCACTTGTGCTTATAATTCCTGTATTCTAAAGGATATTTAAATGCACACAAAAAGGACACACAACATAGTTTTGCCTGCACACATCACAGACACAGCTACCAAATACTATGAGCCAGGTTGGATGGATGGTGGAGACAAAGGAGAAACAGCCAGTTTTATTTCATTCTACATAAATTAAAACAAAAAAGAACTAAATGAGAGACAGCATATTTACGTATCGATACTGTTCCTACACAGACAAAGGGACAGAGAACAGAGGGAGCAGGGAATGCACAGAACAAAGCAAATGGGGAAGGACAGCAGGAAAGAAAGGCAACAGATGAACATTAAGCTGCCATGCTGAGGAATTTATTTGCGTCTTTTACTTGGTTGAAGGCGGAGTTGTTGGACGGCGGCTTTGGCAGCGGCTATAGCAGCCCCTGCATCTTCCAAGTGGGTCTGAGTGACGCTGGTTTTGTTTTGACTGCGAGATGGTCCATGAGAGCGGAGATGGGCTTCGGATGAGGATTTTGAGCTACCGGGACTACTATGGGATTTCTCAATGGTGGGAACCTGCATGTCTGGTTACAAAAGGGTAAAACATGAGTTAAAGTTGCTCCAGCATTCTTCCTGTCAAGCTGGGTCTCACATAATTTGAAACCGTCTAAGATTTATGTTAATTCTGTTTCTTTCTTGGCGCGTTTATGCAACTGCTCACCATACAGCAGTGTGATTCAACATTTGGGAGACAATTTTTGGGAGGAAAGGCAAGAGGATGATAATCTTGAGAAGAGAGGTTTGAGAAGAGGAATGAATACATTCTAAGCAGTCTCATATAAATGAATATATTAACTTATAGTTTCACTAAGCAACTCTGATAATTCTAGTAGGGACCAGGTAAGAAACAATAGGCTGACACTGCCGCAGGAGGAGTTTTAAGTAAAATTCCTGGAGGAAGGTGTGTGAGTCACTGGGATACATGGAAATGGAGACTGTATTATATCATCATCTCAGGTGATTTTAGAGAATGTATATATAAGATCACACATTTACTGTGGTAGTCATAGAGAGAGAGGTCTCTATACCAATCATCTTCCAGAATGTTAATTAGTGCAGAGTTGATCTGGCTAAGTGAAATCCAGAAATGATCTATACAACTCATAAGTAATCTATAGCACTTATTGTAGTCAGTGGTTTACTGTATCAACTCAGTGGCCTCCTGGACGTGACCTCAGTTTTTCATCTCCTAGAACACTTGCATTTCCAATCCAAATTGCAAAGAACCACTTTTCAATTTGCTGTACTTCCTGAGAATTGGCGAAAAGGAAGGAATACTCAGATCCAATATAAAAATTTTTATTTAATATTTAAAAATAGCTCAGCATATCCTGGAAAGATACTACATGGTTCTCTCATACAGGCAGTAACTCATTTTATGATGAAGATTACTGTTGTGCTGTAGGATAAGTGGTTAATGAACCTCCCAAGAAAAGCTCATTCCAATGGGAAAGCTGTGCATATTGCCAAACCCAATGTATGATGCTGCAATTTAAAAATAATAATAGTAGTTAAAAAAAAATCATGGATTTAGTTTGAATGCACCATTTAGAAAAGGCTTAAGTAATTTTCAGCATACCAATTGTTTTGATGACATGAGGAAAATGTTTTTGATATAATTAAAAAGTAGAATGCAAAACTGTTTATGTCCATATATTACATATATGATTTATGAGTAAGAATATATATATGAAAAAATAGGGATTTAAACAGAAGAAACATGCATAAATGGTAATGATGATTATGTCTAGTCAATGAACTGTTGAGGATTTTTATGTTTTCTTTATGAAATACCCCAACGTATTTTATAAAATCATATTAACCTAGATTTTGAGAGCTGAAAAAGACCCAATAGCTCATATAACCCAACCTCCTCCATTTTATAGGTTGAAAAACAGAGAACCAGAGAAGTGAAGATCACAAAGGCATCAACCTAATTATGAGCTGATCTGAGACTAAAGCCCATTTCTTCTGATTCCATATCCATTATCTTTGCATGATATTATATTAAATATTTCCCAATATAATACTTTTCAAAAGAGATTAAATATACAGGCACTCATATTCAAGAAGATACTGAGTGAACAAATAGACAAAAGTTTTTTTCTACTTGAAATATCTCCTACCCTTGGATAGGTCAGGGAAGGTACCATGGCTTCTACTTTTGATGACAGACGGCTTTGGGGACTGCTGGCTGCTTTGACTGGAATGGGACCTGCCATGATCAATGCTTTCAGTCTGTTCTTTGAGAGGATACCACCTAGGCATGTTATCGAGGTGAGATATGCTAGATAAATCAATCAATACCTCAAAAAACGTGCAATAAGTGAATAAAATTTATGGATTAAGCTGTAATTCATTTGTTGTTTTTTTCTGTGATCTGAAATTTATTCAAGGACGTAAGTCAAAGGATATAGTAGTATAACCTTTAGGATGATGATGTCTTCCTCATTTTTCTTCACCCATGATACTGAGAATGTCTTGTGCATACCAGATGCTGTATAAACGTTGGGTTAAATCAAACTGTATGACATCTCTGACTATTAATTAAATTATTTGGAGATGATGCAAAAAGGTAGAGTCACAAGTCAATCTCTTTATGAAATAAAGTCTACTTTTGTTAAATGGACACATTATATTCTTAAACTGGGCTAGTGTTTTTTTGCAGATTGTTTGATTTTAGTTACAAGAGGGACAAAATGAAAAAGAATGGCTAATTTTCAATTACTAACTTATTCCCTCTATTTTAAAACATACTTTAGTTCACATTTGAAACAGAGATATTACCAACAGTTTACAATAAGAAAGCACTGTGTCATGGTTTAATTGGCAACATGTTTTCTTTCTTAGTGTACATAAACAATGGTGCATTTTACAGTAGTTGGCATCTTAAATTTGAGCAGATATTAAAAAATAAAACCACACACTGGATATATGCTTTAGGTTCATGAGAACAATAAATTATAAGGACTTCAATAAATCAGCTTTTTGAAATAGGACAATAAATCAGATATAACCGTACTCTAGAGTAGTCCTGCCTAAGACCAAGATTAGTCCAAGTGGCTATACCGCATGGAGCCTGCAGGTGAAGTTCAAATGATCTAGTTTTTTTTTTTTTTTTCTTATTTTATTTTATTTTTTTTTAATTTAGTTTTTTTATTAGTTTCTGCTTTATAACAAAGTGAATCAGTTATACATATACATCTGTTCCCATATCCCTTCCCTCCTGTGTCTCCCTCCCTCCCACCCTCCCCATGCCACCCCTCCAGGCTGTCACAAAGCACCGAGCTGATCTCCCTGTGCTATGCAGCTGCTTGATCTAGTTTTGATGGGAAAGAGGTACAGAGTGTAGGAACCAAACAAGACCTCATGTCACCTAGACTACTCAACTGTTTTCTATTGTCTCTATCAAAAGGATATTGTATTTTCTAGATGTTATATATTCTTGGAGATTTATTTTTTTAACATTAATTCATAACTTCTGCTTTAAGCAAAGATCACTAAACAAAATATGTATTTTTGGAATATGATAGATGAAAAATATCACAGAATCTGACCATCCTGCCACATTTCATAATTAGGTTACATTCCTTGTGAATTTATAAAAATTGTTTTTACTGCTTTCTCCTACTTCTAGTTTTGCTTCTTAAAATATTTTTAGATTTTTTGTGGGACACTTAAAAGAAATAAGAATGTAAAATGTCACATCAAGTCATTCATACGTGCAATGAGGAATAGCAATTAAATAACCTGAAAATGCATTTGAAAAAAATCCAGCTCATTGTATAATACAATAAATTGATTTCAAATCTTTTACATAATCATTTGATTCACAGCACAATTATATAACTTTCAATCAAAACAATTAATATTTCATCTTGCAAATTAATTATAAAGTACATCAAGTGGTAAAGTGAAAATTATTTCTCCAGTTGCTATTCATCTATTCAAAGAGTCATTCGTAAATAAATTCTATCCACCAAAGAATTTTATCCAGAAACATTTATCTTATACACTTAAGAAATATGCTTTCCATAAAGATTTAATTGATGGTTTATAATGAAGCAAATAAAAAAAAGGAAACCATAGGCTCACCTCACCAAGAAAATCATTGGAAGAAAATCTATCATAATCCCAGACTGTCACCTCCAGTGTTTTCTTCTTGAGCTACAGTTCAAATCAAAATGTCATTAACCTCATTTCTCATCATAAATTTTCATTATACTCATATAATAGAACCATTTATATTTTCATTCCTTGAACTCTTTCCGCTTATGTAAAAATACTTTAAGTTTATATAAAACTGTATATTTACATTCAATATTATGTAAACTGTCAATCATTTTGTGGTCCAACCAAGTATTTGATCATAAGATACCTCACTATTTTGCAAAAAAAGGGTGATTTTTACTTATTTCCTGTTATTCTACCCCTGCCCATTATTAAAAGTACCAAGCAGAATCTATATATATTCTTTAAATACATGAAATTCATAGGTTGAAAAAATGTCTAGGTCATTCAAAGTATTTGGATTATAGTTTTTTGTTTCAGTAAATTGCCAAAACACATTAGTAGCACTGTCTTATTTCTGCAGGTGAAATTTAACTTATTTTAAATTCAAGAATCCAGATTATAATTTATATCCAGCTTCAATTTCATAGTCAAATTAGAAATCTTCCAAAGGATAAATTAGAAACCTCATTTTGAAAGACAACTCATTTGTAAATTGTTTTCATGGATGTCTTTTTCCTATTCTATTTGTATTCTTTCCTCTCTGAATTCATCATTATAAACCATCAGTTATTTTCTATTATTGATACAAAGTTATGACATGAAGATTTTCAGAAACACATTGATGCAATTTTGCTTAGAGTCATCTATTTGTTGTGATAGTCCTTTACACTAGTCTTCTTCATGCTTTCTTCTGTACAGTTTAGTTGCACAATGCCAGATCCGTAGGAAGCCTCAATTTAGAAAAGAGATGATCCCTAAATTGTTGCCAGGAGAGGTAATTCATTTCAGTGCATCTGAATCTTATTTTTTCTTTGTTTATGAAAGTCAAAATACAGCTAGTTGGGAAATATTTTCCCTCAAAATATGATAAATAGAGCCCAGTCTATTGAAATATTTAATTTCGAAATAATCAGTGGAAAATGTCCCACTAGTCTTATTCATTTTGTTTATTTTTTAGCTGTTTTGTCAAAATGTGCACATTTTCTTTCACTGTATCTTCGAACTGCACCCAGTTCCTTTTAATGGCTATATTTCCTTTTTTTTTTTTTTTGCGATGCGCGGGCCTCTCACCGCTGCGGCCCCTCCCGTCGCGGAGCACAGGCTCCGGACGCGCAGGCCCAGCGGCCATGCCCACGGGCCCAGCCGCTCCGCGGCACACGGGACCCTCCCGGACCGGGACACAAACCCGCGTCCCCACCCCCCGCATCGGCAGGCGGGCTCTCAACCACTGCGACACCAGGGAAGCCCCTGGCTATATTTCTTGCATGTATTTTACTTAATTTTTTTTGTGTGTAAGGAAAAATTGATATGAATCACAGTCTTTCAATAACTCTGTCATCACTGTTTTTATATTAGCCTGAATCTGTCATACAGAAAATAATCATTGCATACCTGTTCCATGGAGATACTTTTATAAATGACTGTTTGATTCCACTCAGGATTAAGACTTTTCTGAACATATTTAGTCCTTCTCTTGTACTCTTCTCTTGTACACTGAATTGGAAAAAAAGAAAGAATTACCCTGATTATTTATCTTGACCGATGACTTCATAGTCAACCTGAAGGGCATGCAGACTTTTAAAGGTATTTTGTTTTGAATCACTATGTAATCGTCTCATCATACTCATGTCTTAAACTGTATTTTAAGTTGAATGCACAATGACAATTTAAAAATATCTTGGATGCCTTTAGTTTTATTTTCCCTAAGGTATTTTTTTTAAAGAAAAGCTTTTAGGTGTTCTAACTAGAATACAATTTTAGAAATCTTAATCTCTCCTGGATGTGTGAGATA
Source organism: Mesoplodon densirostris (assembly GCF_025265405.1). Taxonomy (NCBI): domain Eukaryota; kingdom Metazoa; phylum Chordata; class Mammalia; order Artiodactyla; family Ziphiidae; genus Mesoplodon; species Mesoplodon densirostris. The sequence continues at coordinate 124,633,183 of NC_082662.1, read as the reverse complement.
ATTACATGAACTCTACAGTAACATTAATATCTTCTTGTCCTATAAATAATAATTTGATATTTAACTTTCCAATAGTTTTGCAACTGATCATGTCAGCAAAGCTAAATGGTCTTTCAATTCATTTTTTTCTATAAAAAACTGAAATAACTATACTGACTGAGGAAAGGATGAAAAATGGCTGTTGCTATAGCTGAGATTCCATGAACATTTGTTACCTTATATTTATAGTAGATTTTGACACTCTTGGTAAAGTAGAATACTTAATCTAGTTATGAAACAATCTTAATTAAATACAAATTCTTAGTTTATGTCAATAGCTTATGTTACAAATGATGAACCAAATCAAAACTTTTCCTCATTCATTATAACTTGGGGCATTTCAGTTTATCCTTGACTCTTCCATGCCCTCTGATCACCAGTTAGAAGCTTATATCTTACACATTTAAGCATAACTTATTTTTAAAACTTATTCTAATTAAGTCTGACAAAACATTTATAACTGGCATTTATCAACCAGCTAATGGGGTTGGAATTATTGCCATTTGCTATGAGCCAATGGTGCCCACATAGGCAAAGCTTTTCTCTAACACTCAATGGCTTTTTCCAAATTTTCTGCCTAGAAAACAAACCTACTTGTTTGGGGTCCATTCATGTGCCTGGACTTCATAAACTGCCTTACCCTAAAGGTACTGCATCCTGACCCTGGACCTGTAGTTCTATTCCCAACTGTCAGCAGACTAACTCTTGTTATATTCCTGGTCTCAAGCACTGCCAAATTCTGGAATACCTACTATTGTTCCCCAGATGCTAATTTACTTATTCATTCTAGATAAAACTATTAAGAATCAAGCTCCAGTTCACCACTCACTTTTAGAGATGGGTCTACAGCCAAGTATCTTTTTTTCTCCCTCTGGCTTTATTCTCTTTCTAATCAGACATACACAAGGGCAATAATTTCCAACACTGACTGCATATTAGGATCACTTTGGGATCTGAGTTCCAAGGGTTGTAGGTGGGGCAACTAGCACGACACCCACATCCCCCTGCCCTTCACCCCCAAGGAGAGTCTTGGGGTGAGGCTTGAGCATCAAAATTTAAAAAATGATCTAGGTAAATCTAAAGTATTGCCAAGATTGAGAACCACTGAGAACCACTGAGCTCATGTCTCCTAAGACCTCACATTTCAGCCATTGTGAACTGAATCCAGTTTAAGAAATGAAGCAGCACTATTCTCATTTGTAACCAACCTATCTGAATGTACAAAAAAAGAGAGTAGGATTTGACAATTTTGTCATTCAGCACAAAGTGCAAATAATTCTGGGGAAATGTATAGGCAATGATTCAAAGACACAGGAACTTTCATAGACTGTGGACAGAAAGTATAAATTTGTACATATACTTTTTAGGTAAATTTGTCTATGTCTAGTGAAGTTTATGCACTCAAGTACCCAGAAAATTCCACTTTGACTTAATTCCACTTCTACTTTAGAGAAATTCTCCCACATGTACAAAAGGAATTTGTTAAAGAACATTCACTGCAACATTGTTTCTAATAGTGTGTTAATAATATAATAAATAAATACATTATGATATAGTTATTCAATGAAATTTAAGCAGCAGTTAAATTAAATGAAATACACCTTCATTTATCAATATAGATAAATCTTAAAAAAAATCTTGAGCAAATAATTTGCAGAAAAAACCCTATAATAAGTTATCATGATATAGTTAAAATTACATGAAATAATACTGTAAATTATTTATGTTTACTTGTATATATGTATGACAAACATTAATATCATAAGACAGCTTGGGAATTACAGACGTTAAACTCTATTTTGCGGTTATCTCAGGACGACAGGGGAATGGTTTCAGAGGACTTCAGGGGTACCTGTAATATATGCTTTTATTTTAAAAAAATCTGAAGCCAATATAGCAAAATGTTACGATTTGGTAAAATTGGACAGCAAGAACACAAGTATTTGTGACAGTATTTTCTATAATTTTCAGTAAGTTTAAAATATTTTATAACAAAATTCAAAACTATTTTAGCAAATTATGTCCCTTTATACTTTATGCTTTTGATTCTTTAAATTAATGACATAAGAAGAATGAATATGACCACTTTTAAGTTAATAGCCAACTTTGGTTGCTACTGTAGAATTCATGGCTATTCCTGTAGTAGGTATACTAAGAAAAAAACACATTGTGTAGTATGAGCTTTAAAGTTTCTATCTGTTTTGGACTTAATTATCCAAGTGGTTAGATCATGGGAAAAACATATTAGGGATAAGATTCATAATACAGTGAACAGTGGTAAAATTGTTATTTTTTTCAAATTCTGAAAAATTGAATGCACAAAATTTTAAAATAAGATTGAAGATGGAAATTAATGTCAAATGCAAACTCATGTATTTTAACTAAAATTCTATATATGTCAGAATATATTAGAATAGCCTGAACTATTGAAATGTCTTCAAAAAGGTGTATTAGTCAACATGTTTTCTTAATTTATAAATATTAATAATTGTTATATTTCACATGCATACTTTAGTCATTTTTTCACCCATATGTAGCAAAATTATTGAATGCCAACTCTGCACCAGGAATTATGCTCTATCAAAATGTACAACTGCAAATCTCTTAATTGTACTGACATACCATTATGTCATGAGAAGCACTTTATAAAGTAAGCACACTGAAATAACAGCTAACATTTACGAAATGCTACTTTTTCACAGGCAGAGTTCTAAGTGCTTTTCATGTGTTACATTATTTAACCCTCAAAGCAACTCCATGAGTCCAGTATTATTTATTATCCTATTTTATAGCTGATAAGAACTGAAGCTCAGAGGAATTCAGGCATGTTGGCAAGGTTGCATAGTTTTTAATTCATAGGACCAGGTTTCAAACACAGGGAAACTAATTTCTTGCTCTGAAACATGGGCTATATGAACTCAATTGATTAGGCCCATCATAAAATTTCTTAATTGCTGGTTTCATTAGCTTAAGTGTCTAGTTTGTCTTCTTTATTTTACAATCAAAAACTATACACTTCAAATTAAATATATGTTTTATATATATAACATAAATTATTTATAGTGCGTGTATATATACACATATCAAAAATGAGGACAGCTTTAGAGCTGCCTAGGGAAATATTGAATGGTATATCCTAAGACTAAGAGAGTGCTGTGGAACAACTAAGGATAATTATTATAAAAATTTACTTTTGCTCAGATATACTCACATATAACCCCAATTATTTGGGAAAAATCTAGATGTTCACTTTACTAGGTTATCTTAATCTTACTAATAAGTTTGAATCTCTAGTTCTCTCAAGACTCAAGGTCTGTGTCCTTTGCCTTTAGGGTTAATGAGGGTAAACACACCCTTCTCCTGATCCTGCCTCTACCAGCCCTGGTTGACCTGTGTAAGTGCCAATGAGATCCTTTTGCAATTTTTTACACTTGAATTTCCTGAGACGCAGAGATGGCCACACAAAGCTCTTCCTTCAAGAACCCTTGTTTGATAGCTACCATGTACTGACCATCTTGGGCATGCTGTCAGTGGGCTGTGTTCCCACTTTACACAACTGAAAACTCCACACTTCTCATAGCCATATCAAAATCTGTGGATTTACAAGTTGAAGGTGGCCAGGTAAGCAGAGGGATTCTTGAATGTGAGCAGAAATCCAGGCTGAGAAATAAGTGGAGTTCCTTTTCCTTTCCTACCGTGTCTGGTAAACACACTACAATCCCTCATGGGAAGATTGCAATAATGACATTATTTTAGGACAATTAAGCCATACGTAATAATCAGAGAAGTTTTTTATAAGGGAAAATAAAAAGTCAATTAATCAAGATGGAACATGGTGCTTATCAAACAAAAATCTAGGGACTTCCCCGGTGGTCCAGTGGTTAAGACTTTGCCTTCCAATGCAGGAGGCGTGGGTTCGATCCCTGGTCAGGGAACTAACATCCCACATGCCGTGGGGTGCGGCCAAAAACTTAAAAAAAAAAAAAATCGAAACCTTTATTTCCTTAAAGTTTTGACGAATTTCTTTTTTTTTTCTTTCTCTTTTTTATTATTGGACAATCATTTTCTGATAGGTAGATATGATTTTAAGGCTGGCAGAAAAAGGTACTTAAAATTCAATTACCGGGGCTTCCCTGGTGGCGCAGTGGTTGAGAGTCTGCCTGCCGATAAAGGGGACACGGGTTCGTGCCCCGGTCCAGGAAGATCCCACATGCCGCAGAGCGGCTAGGCCCGTGAGCCATGGCCGCGGAACCTGCGCATCCGGAGCCTGTGCTCCACAACGGAAGAGACCACATCAGTGAGAGGCCCACGTACCGCAAAAAAAAAAAAAAAAAAAAAAAAATTCAATTACTCTCTCCTAAACCAGCAGAATAAAAACAGTTCTCTGAGTTTCTCTGTAAAAAAAATTGAGAAAGAAGAACGGAATATAATGGCTTGTTTGTTCTTAACTTTCATAGAATTAGCTAAAGTACTGAAGGCCTTCATTTCTTTTATTTGGTTTTTCTTTTTTTTTTTTTTGGGGGGGGGGTGTACACGGGCCTCTCACTGTTGTGGCCTCTCCCGTTGTGGAGCACAGGCTCTGGACGTGCAGGCTCAGCAGCCATGGCTCACGGGCCCAGCCGCTCCGCGGCATGTGGGATCCTCCCGGACCGGGGCACGAACCCGTGTCCCCTGCATCGGCAGGCGGACCCTCAACCACTGCACCACCAGGGAAGTCCCCTGGTTTTTCTTGATTGGAAAAAAATACATATATATTTCTTTATTGAAAAAATATATAATGAGCCCAATAAAGATGTGTGTGTGTGTGTGTGTGTGTGTGTGTGTGTGTGTGTGTGTGTATGTGTAGTTTTTTCAAAATTACTCCTCTGAGGATGTTGCCTTTAATTTAGAAAGAAGCACAGAGCATATCCCATTTTATAAGCTCTATTTCTCTGTGTGCAATAGTGCATTTATGGGCTGTCACTTGATTGTCCTCTGTGCTCCCTGAGGTCTGACACTATGGCTGTGTTCTCAATTCCAACCTCAGCACAGAGTCTGGAGCAGTCTGTGCTAAATAAATGGTTTTTGGATGGACCTTTAAAACATGTTTGTACTTCTCTTTTTCCTTTAAAATCTATTGAAATAAAATGTTTTGGCCTTCAAATTGTAAATACATACAACACATGAATCTGCTTTATATTCTTTCCAGAGGAAATAGTTTGAGATGCTAACAAGGGTGTTTAGAGCAAGTCCAGCCAGGAATTAGGCTTCCAGGTATCATGATAGCAAAAATCAGCTTCAGTCATGGCAAAATCTCACTAGTGGGAAAAAATCTGTACTTTGTCCAACAGTGTAATGAGAGAAAACCACAACGAAATCCTTCAGATATGCTCATTTCCATTTCTTAATTATCCGGGGACAAGTTTTGAGTTCATGGACTCTTCAGGCTATTTCCTTGTCTTTCTTTTACCTCATCTCGGCTGACATTTGGACTGTCAGAGCTTATGAGTATCTTGATTAAAGGATGGCAAGAGGAAATGAAAGAAGACAAGAAAACTGGACCAGTGAAATTCTTTTAGCTAACAGGACATTTTAAAAAATATTTTAAGAATAAAGAATGTATTATACTTATTACTGAAGAAAAGTTGTTTGATTTTCTATATAGTGTTGTTAAATAATTTGGTGTAATTCAGTAGCCCAAGCATTCTGCATTTCTTTTTTGCAGGGATAACTGACCATTGGCTACATAGAGTTTATTATACGTATTTCTAGCAATAATAGCAACTGCCATTTATTGAGAGCTTACTATGTGCCAGACATTATGCTTATCATTTTTGGTGCATTCTCCCTGTGTTTCACAAAAACCCTGGGAGGGGGTCTATTATGATTCCTAGGTGGAAGAGGAAATAGTTTTAGAGAAACTTCACAATTTCTAAGTGGCAGGGCTGAAATTCAAATCCAAGTTCTTAAGGACTTCGCTCATTGGCCTCCTCAGCCTAACTTACAATGTCAGTACCTCATCAGTATAATTCCTTTTCACATTGACAGTTCTCGAAGAGATGATGTGAAAGTGATTTCAAGATGAAAGATATGTTGAGAAAGTGACTCTAGATCTTCTAAATTGTAATCTAATACATCCCAGATTATTCTGACCATTATTTACATTTACAGAAAACATGTTCTCTTCTAAGTTAAATATAGTCAATCATTGTCATTCTGACAATTTCCCCCTGGTTTCTCTGGATAAAAGAGAGGAAGCTTCTGAATAAAGTGACTGATAACGTCTGTTCTAAAATGACACTAACTCTTTGAAACAAAACTCATTTCACGTATCAGTTTGAGAGATCTGGAGATGAGAGAGCCAGTCATAACAAGCAACCTTTCTCAGTATCAAATTTTACTGGTTGCCATAATTATGTGGTTGCAAAGAAACAGAAAGTTTCTGGGCACCAGAAAGGTTGTAGTAATACTATTCTTTGAGATATTTAATACTCACTGCCTCTTTTGGGCAACAGCTTGCCAGGTTTAGTAAAGATGCTGAATTTTAATGTCACAGACAAAAATCCTGTACCACTAATATTCTAGGTGGGACTAAAATTCCCATCACCCTGTTGCTACAGATGGTACAAGATTCACCTCCCCAAATAAATAACACATTTAATTTATAATGCAATGAGATGTGCAAAAAATGCTTTTGGCTATGTGTTAAGAAATATCCTTAGCTGACAATGTAATGATGCAACATGCTCTAGCAGAAAACAGACAAACCAAGGAGGTTGCTCTTATGCTGTTGCTAACACCCTAGAGCAGGCAGATTATGGCATCCTATATTACACAGCAATAATTTTGTGGTACAGAAGGCATGAAAATGTTTCAATAGCAGGTCTAAGTGAGGGTAAAAGACCAGACAGCTATCATCTTTAACATGAGATACACACCTAGTACTGGTCATCCAGAAGATCAGTTAATTCCTTTTGAAAAATGCCTAGATTTTTTTGTTTGGTTGTCATAGAAGACTCAGAAGAATCTGAGCCATGATTTTTGCATGAGAAGCTAAATGAATTTTAGCAGACAAATTATAAATGAAAACTTTAGTTATATCTCATTTCAAAGTGATAGTTCCTTATTCATACCTTTCTATGTTTTTACTCTTTTCTACTTTTCTGGGCTCCAATGCACATACCTGCTACACATATTTAATAATGTTGTGGTCAGAATAGTCTGCTATTAGCCTAATTCAATTGATACCAACATGTAGAAAAATAAAAATTATAGCCGAAGTTGCACTGCAGGTGAATGTACTTAAAGGGAAAACAAGAGAACTCTAGACATTTCATTAAAGTGTGACACTGAAAGAGAACCAACTCTACCTTGCATTCTGGACAACCATGACTTGACTGCATTGATTCCAAGAGCGAGAATGAAGGATACAGCAGGAAAGTAGGAAAGACAGGAAGAAAAAAGTTAGGAACAGAAATAAGGAACAAAATGTGAAAATAAAAACTAGAGGAGCTATACCATAATATATTAACAACATGAGGCAGAAAATAATCTTAGAACTAAAGTGAAAATAATACCTCACAAGTGTAGTAAATTCCAAGGTCTTGGCCACTATAATAATTAGGAGTAACTTAATGAAAGGGCTAGGAATTGAAAACGAGTAGCACATTAGCCTGCTTTTTGGTCAAATTCCACCCAGAAGCCATGTTTTGTTTGACAAGTGGCATGGGGATAGCTTTAGGTGGGACCTCGCTCTTCATTTCACTATAGTTCCCACCCTTCTTTCTCTGTTACCTACTCCAGAATGGACTGACATATTCATGCCACCTGGCTGACCTTTCTGGTTATTCAAGTTTGCAATAGTCTAATTGAAACATATCCTGTAACAAATAAAAGATAACCACTCTCTTACAGTATAAAAGGTGATACTCGGGCCTCCCTGGTGGCGCAGTGGTTGAGAGTCCGCCTGCCGATGCAGGGGATACGGGTTCGTGCCCCGATCTGGGAGGATCCCATATGCCGCGGAGCGGCTGGGCCCGTGAGCCATGGCCGCTGGGCCTGCGCATCCGGAGCCTGTGCTCCGCAACGGGAGAGGCCGCGACAGTGAGAGGCCCGCATACCGCAAAAAGAAAAAAAAAAAAAAAAAAAAAAAAAAAAGGTGATACTCCAGGATATTAAAGAAGATAGAAAATAAAAGACAGTGCTTTATTTTCATTCATTCATTAGCAAATGCTGATTAGAGATATACCCTTGGCAGTCATTTCCTCTTGTCCCATAATACTGTCATTAAATAACAATGAAGGGCTAATGACCCAAATCAAAGTCAGAATGAAGTTATCAGTTAGTTATATTCATGTTAAAAAAAAGTGGTGGGATGAGGGATAAATAAGGAGTTTGAGATTAGTAGATACAAACTACTACATATAAAATAGATAAACAACAAGGTCATACTGTGTAGCACAGGAAACTATATTCAATATCTTGTAATAAACTATAATGGAAAAGAATATGAAAAACAATATATATACATATATATGTATAACTGAATCACTTTGCTGTATACTAGAAACTAATGCAACATTAAAAATCAACTATACTTCAAAAAAGTAGACAAATTACAGTTATAACTACTACATAAAGACATAAAGTAACATAAAATTAAAGCTTCCCTTTCCTGTTCTATATGGCTAGTTGGTAATGTCTGAATTAAATTCATTTCAGCCTGCAGAATTCTCTTCAGTATTTCCTGAAGGGCAACTCAGCTGGGAAAAAACTGTTTCTCAGATTTGTTTTTTCTGGCAACGTCTTATTTAGTTATTTAACATCTTTACTGATACAGGCTGACAATCCTACACTGCAGCACTATTTACCCTAGCCAAGACTTGGAACAACCAAAATGTCCATCAACAGAAGAATGCACAAAGAAGTGGTCCATGTACACAATGGAATATTACTCCGATAAAAAATATAAATTAAATATAAAAAACAAACATAAGTAAGGAGACATAAGCTTTGGGGCTTTATCCGGGCACATTCCACTCTAATTTACAACCAAGGAACACTACTTCCAGGAAGAAACTGTTTCCTTAGTAACCAGAGTGGGGAATGTAGAAATGCTGCCGCCCTGTGGCCGATTGCTGCAACAGCAGCTTTAAAACCTGTGCTAAAGGTCATTTCATATTCACAAGTACTGCAAGGCTATAAATGACACCGGACAACAAAATGTGTTGAGGGAGGTAATGGGCAAAAAAATTCAAAATATGGCACATACTTCAAGAAACCATTTGAATAGGTAAGCTGTACTCACTCTTTAAAAAACAACAAAAAAAGTACATGGCTATAAGCTCAATATAAGGAATTATTAGACATATGCAAATCCAGCCAGAAAAAGGTATCAGCTCACACGGGTCAGAATGACCATCAGCAAATAAATACAAACAATAAATGCTGAAGAGGTTGTGAAGAAATGCATACCCTCAACTTTAAGTGGCTCGTAAACTGGTAAGTGCCGCTAATGAAAACAGAATGGAGCTGCCTTTAAAAGGTAAACATTGAGATACCATATGATTCCGCAGGCCCACTCCTTGGCCTGTAACCTAGAAAGACAGACATGGAAAGACACAGGCAGGCAAAACTGCACTGCAGCAGTTTTACAATAGCCACGACATGGAAACAACCAAAAAGTCCATCAAGAGACGAATGGACAAAGAAGAACAGGAACGAATGGACAAAGAAGAACAGGAACGTGTACAGATGGAATATTAGCCACGGAAAAAAAAAATGAAACAATGCAGGTTGAAGAACCATAAATGACTGGAGGTAGTCTCACAACTGGAAGTAAGTCAGAAAGTGAAAGACACATATCCTATGGTATCAATTATAGGTGTTACCTAAAAATTGATACCAATGAAGATATTTCCACAGAGAAAGGCAATCACAGATTTATTAAACAAACTTATGGTTAACGAATGCAAAGTGTGAAGATTGGATACATTAGGATATTGGGGTTAACGGAGATATACAAACACATGTAAAATTTATAATCACCAAAGACCTACAGAATTCCAAAGAAGACTACTCAATACCGAGTCATAACCTACATGGCAAATGGATCCCAAGATGGATACATATATGTATAGGTGTAAAACAAACACATCTTGCACACCTAGAACAAACAAAACATTATAATCAAATTTGCTGTGGTAAAATTAAAAATTATATTAAAAAAAAGAACAAGAAGTAATGAGGCATAAAATTATATGTATATATTTCTCCATTTGATAATGGAGAAATCCTGCAGCATTTTGGCCTTCCTGCAACAACAGTTTTAAACCCAGTGCTAATGGCCAGTTAAAATTCAACTTAAAAATTGCAGGCCTGTAAATGACACTTGCCCTCAAAAAAAAATTCTGGGGTCAAAAATTGACCAAAAAATTCAAAGAGGGCAACCTTTCAAGAAGACAATTTCAAGAGGCATATTTTACACACATTTTGCCTTTTCTTTTTTTTTTCTTTAACCAAAAAAAGGGCATGGAAAAATGTTCAACATCAGAAATTAATAAAGACATGCAAAACCAATCTATAAAAACGTTTACCTCACAACAGTCAGAATGATCATCAGCAAAACAGTCTACAAACAATACATGCTGAAGGGGTTTTAGAGAACTGTGGACCCCCTAGCTGCTGGTGGGATGTAAAGTGGTAACAGACAGTAGTTAGAACAGAATGAACGTGCGTTTCAAGGTAAAAATTGAGCTACCATATGATCTGGTAGGCCCACTGCTGCGCCTATCACCTGAGAAGACCATAATCCAAAACACACAGGCTGGCAATACTACACTGCAGTAATATGTACCACAAACAAGACCTGGAAGCAACCAGAATATCCATCAACAGATGAATGAAGCAAGAAGAACTGGTCCATGTACACAATGGAATATTAGCCATGGAAAAGCATGATACAGTGCTGTTTGCACCACCATAGAAGGACCTAGATATAATCACACAACTTGAAGTAAGAAAGAAACTGAAAGAAAGATATCCTTTGATATCACTTATAGGTGTTACCTACAAAATGATACCCATGAACTTATTTCCAAGAATAGGACCCTCATGGATTAAGAAATCAAAATTATGTTGAACCAAATGGAAAGGTAGGAGAAATGGATAAATTAGGATATGGGGGTGACAGACCTATACTAATACATATGAAACATATAATTACCAAAGACCTATGGAATACCAAGAGAGGTCCACTCAAAACTCTGTAATAATGTCTATGGGAAAGGATCCAACGATGAATAGATAGATACATAGGTATAATGAACAAGATTCTGTACACCTAGAACATACACAACATTTTTATCAAATTTGCTCTGAGAAAAATAAAAATTAAATTGAAAAAACAAACAAGAAGTAAGGAGATATAAGCTGTTGGGGGTTTGCCTTTGCACATTCCACTCTAATTTACAGCCTACTAACACGATTTCCAGGAAGGTTCTGTTGCCCAACTCCCTGAGTTGTAAATGTAGAAATTTTGCCGCCTTGTGGACATTTTCCACAAGAGCGGCTTTAAACCACAGCTAATGGTCACTTAATATACACAAGGACTCAGGGCTGTAAAGGACACCTGCCCCCAAAAATGTTCTGAGGTAGGGAATGGCAAAAAAAACTCAAAAGAGAGCAAATTTTTCAAGAAGATTGTATGAGAGGTAAGTTTTACACATTCTTAAAAAAAAAAAGGAAAATGGATAAAAGGTCAACATCAGGAATTATTAGACTCATGCAAATCTAATCTACGAAAAGGTTTCAACACACACCAGTCGAATAACCATCAGTAAAATGTCTACAAACAATAAGTGCTGAAGAGGTTTTAGAGAACTGTGTACCCTCTAGTTGCTGGTGAGATGTAAAGTGGTAAGAGCCAATAATGAGAACAGAAAGGAGCTGCGTTTCAAAGTAAAAATTGAGGTACCATTCAATCCAGCAGGCCCACCGCTGGGTCCTTCACCTGAGTTGACCAGAGTCGAGAAGACACAGGCTGGCAAAGGTCCACTGCAGCAATATTCACAAAAGCCAAGACATGGAGCAACCAAAATGTCCATCAACAGATGAATGGACAAAGAAGAAGTGGTCCATGTACACAATGGAATATTAGTCATGGAAAACAATGAAACACTGCTCTTTGCAGCTCCATAGATGATCCTAGAGATAATCACAGAACATGAGGTAAGTCGGAAAGCAAAAGACAAATATCTTATGATATCACTTCTAGGTGTTATCTAACAAGTGACACAAATGAACTTATTTCCACAGAGAAAGACACTCACAGACTTAGAAAACAAACTATGGTTATCTAAAAGGAAAGGTGGGAGCAATGGACAAATTAAGATTAGGGTTGCCATCCGTATACCAATACATATTAAATACATATATCAAAAAGACCGACCATATACCAAGAGAGGTCTACTGAACACTCTGTATTAATTTACGTGGAAAGAGGATCTGTACATGAATAGATATATATAATGTACAAATGAACCAGATTGTGTACACCTAGAATAATATTCTAATCATTACTCTGATTTAAAAATTAATTTATAACAAGGAGGAAGATGTACTGAGACATAAACTTATGGGGGTTTTCCCTGGCACATTCCATTCTAATTTACAACCAAGGAACAGGATTTCCAGGCAGCTCTGCTGCCCGTTTCTCCATTCCCTAGATTTGGGAATGGAGAAACGCTGCCGCCGTGTGGCCCTTTCCCACAACAGCAGCTTTCAACCCAGTGCTAATGATCACTAAATATTAACAACAACTGCAAGCCTGTAAGTGACACGCGCCCTCAAAAAAAATTCTGGGGTCGAAATTCGACCAAAAAATTCGAAACAGGGCAAGGTTTCAAGAAGACAATTTCAAGAGGTATATTTTCCTCGCACTTTTTTTTTTTTAACAACAACAAGAAAAGGCATGGAAAAATGCTCATCATTAGGATTTATTAAAGACATGCAAATCTAGTCTACAAAAACATATCAGCTCACACCGGTCAGACTGACCATCATCAAGAATTCTGCAAACAATAAATGCTGAAGGGGCTGTGGAGAAATGCGTACCCTCATCTCTAAGTGGGGCTAAACTGGTAAGAGCCACTAATGAAAACAGAATGGAGGTGCCTTTAACAGGTACACATTGAGTTACCATAGGATTCATCAGGCAAACTCCTGGGCCTATGAGCTATGAAGACAGAATTAGAAAGACACAAGCAGGCAAAACTGCACTGCAGCAGTATTACAACAGCCAAGACATGGAAGCTACCAAAAATTCCATCAAAAGATGAATGGAAAAGAAGAACTGGTACATGTACAGATGGAATGTTAGCCAAGGAAAAAGATGAAACAATGCCGTTTGCAGCACCATAGATGAGTCTAGAGGTAATCACAACTTGAAGTCAGAAAGCAAAGGACACATATCCTATAGTATCACTTAATGGTGTTACCTAAAAATTGATACCAATGAAGATTTTTCACAGAGAAAGGCAATCAAAGATTCGATCAACAAACATATGGTTAACCAAATGGAAAGGTGTGAGGACTGGATAAATAAGGATATTGCCGTAAACAGAGATATACCAACACATGTGAAATATATAAGCACCAAAGGCCTACGGAATACCAAGAGAAGAGTACTCAACATTATGTCATAACCCACATGGGAAATGGATCTGAAGATGAATAGATATATGTATATGTGTAAAAGAACCACATCTTACACACGTAGAACAAACAAAGCACTGTAATCAAATTTGCTGTGATAACAAATAAAAATTAAATTAAGAAAACCAACAAGAAGTAATGAGACATAAACTTACCGTTTTTTTTCCTGCCACATTCCATTCTAATTTACAAGTTGGAACATTACACCCAGGAAGGCTCTTTTGCCATAGTAACCAGATTTGGGAATGCAGAAATGCCACAGCCTTGTGATCATCTCCTGCAAAAACAAAAACAGCTTTAAACACAGTGCTAAGGGTCACTTAATATTCACAAGAATTGCAGCTCTGTAAATGACACCTGCCCTCAAAAAAAAATCCTGTTTGAATATTGACGAAAAAATTCAAAAGAGGGAAACTTTTCAAGAAGACAATTTCAAGAGGCATATTGAACTCACATTTTCTTTCTTTCTTTTTTTTTGTTTAACAAAAAAGGCCATGGAAAAAGCTCAACATTAAGAATTTTAAAAGACATGCAAATACAATCTACAAAAACTTTTACCTGACAACAGTCAGAATGATCATCAGCAAAAAATCTCTAAACAATAAATGCTCAAGGGGTTTTAGGGAACTGTGTACCCTCTAGCTGCTAGTGGGATGTCAAATGGTAACAGCCAGTAGTGAGAAAAGAAAGGAGGTACGTTTAAAGGTAAAAATTGAGCTACTATATGATCTGGGAGGCCAACTACTGGGCCTATCACCTGAGAAGACCAGAATCAAAAAGACACAGGCTGACAATCTTACACTGCAGCACTATTTACCCTAGCCAAGACTTGGAACAACCAAAATGTCCATCAACAGAAGAATGCACAAAGAAGAAGTGGTCCATGTACACAATGGAATATTACTCCGATAAAAAATATAAATTAAATATAAAAAACAAACATAAGTAAGGAGACATAAGCTTTGGGGCTTTATCCGGGCACATTCCACTCTAATTTACAACCAAGGAACACTACTTCCAAGAAGATACTGTTTCCTTAGTAACCAGGGTGGGGAATGTAGAAATGCTGCCGCCCTGTGGCCGATTGCTGCAACAGCAGCTTTAAAACCTGTGCTAAAGGTCACTTCATATTCACAAGTACTGCAAGGCTATAAATGACACCGGACAACAAAATGTGTTGAGGGAGGTAATGGGCAAAAAAATTCAAAATATGGCACATACTTCAAGAAACCATTTGAGGGCTTCCCTCGTGGTGCAGTGGTTGACAGTCCGCGCAGGGGACACAGGTTCGTGCCCCGGTCCGGGAAGATCCCACATGCCGCGGAGCGGCTGGGCCCATGAGCCATGGCTGCTGAGCCTGCGCTTCCGGAGCCTGTGCTCTGCAACGGGAGAGGCCACAACAGTGAGAGGCCCGCATACCGCAAAAAAAAAAAAAAAAAGAAACCATTTGAATAGGTAAGCTGTACTCACTCTTTAAAAAAAAAAAAGTACATGGCTATAAGCTTAATATAAGGAATTATTAGACATATGCAAATCCAGCCAGAAAAAGGTATCAGCTCACACGGGTCAGAATGACCATCAGCAAATAAATACAAACAATAAATGCTAAAGAGGTTGTGAAGAAATGCATACCCTCAACTTTAAGTGGCTCGTAAACTGGTAAGTGCTGCTAATGAAAACAGAATGGAGCTGCCTTTAAAAGGTAAACATTGAGATACTATATGATTCCGCAGGCCCACTCCTTGGCCTGTAACCTAGAAAGACAGACATGGAAAGACATAGGCAGGCAAAACTGCACTGCAGCAGTATTACAATAGCCACGACATGGAAACAACCAAAAAGTCCATCAAGAGACGAATGGACAAAGAAGAACTGGTACGTGTACAGATGGAATATTAGCCACAGAAAAAAAATGAAACAATGAAGTTTGCAGGACCATAGATGACTCTGGAGGTAGTCACACAACTGGAAGTAAGTCAGAAAGCGAAAGACACATATCCCATTATATCAACTATAGGTGTTACTTAAAAATTGATACCAATGAAGATATTTCCACAGAGAAAGGCAATCACAGATTTATTAAACAAACTTATGGTTAACCAATAGGAAAGTTGTGAAGATTGGATACGTTAGGATATCGGGGTTAACAGAGATATACAAACACATGTGAAATATATAATCTCCAAAGACCTATGGAATTCCAAAAGAAGACTACTCAACACTGTGTCATAACCTACATGGCAAATGGATCCCAAGATGAATACATATAGGTATAGGTGTAAAACAAACACATCTTGCACACCTAGAACAAACAAAACATTATAATCAAATTTGCTGTGGTAAAAAATAAAAATTATATTAAAAAAACAAACAAGAAGTAATGAGGCATACAATTATAGGGGTTCTTCCTGGCTCATTCCATTCTAACTTACAACCTTGGAACACAGCTTCCAGGAAGGCTCTGTTGACCTAGTAACCATATTTGATAATGGAGAAATCCTGCAGCATTTTGGTCTTCCTGCAACAGCAGTTTTAAACCCAGTGCTAATGGTCAGTTAAAATTCAACTTAATTGTAGACCTATAAATGACACCTGCCCTCAAAAAAAAATTCTGGCGTCAAAAATTGACTGAAAAATTCAAAAGAGGGCAACCTTTAAAAAAGACCATTTCAAGAGGCACATTTTACACACATTTTGTCTTTTCTTTCTTTTTTTTTTCTTTCACCAAAAAAAGGGCATTGAAAAATGCTCAATATCAAAAATTAATAAAGACATGCAAATCCAATCTAAAGAAACGTTCACCTCACAACAGTCAGAATGATCATCAGCAGAACAGTCCACAAACAATACATGCTGAAGGAGTTTTAGAGAACTGTGGACCCCCTAGCTGCTGGTGGGATGTAAAGTGGTAACAGGCAGTAGTTAGAACAGAATGAACGTGCGTTTCAAGGTAAAAATTGAGCTACCATATGATCTGGTAGGCCCACTGCTGCGCCTATCACCTGAGAAGACCATAATCCAAAACACACAGGCTGGCAATACTACACTGCAGTAATATGTACCACAAACAAGACCTGGAAGCAACCAGAATATCCATCAACAGATGAATAAAGCAAGAAGAACTGGTCCATGTACACAATGGAATATTAGCCATGGAAAAGCATGAAACAGTGCTGCTTGCACCACCATAGAGGGACCTAGATATAATCATACAACTTGAAGTAAGAAACCGAAAGAAAGATATCCTTTGATATCACTTATAGGTGTTACCTACAAAACGATACTCATGAACTTATTTCCAAGAAAAGGACCCTCATGGATTAAGAAATCAAAATTATGTTGAACCAAATGGAAAGGTGGGAGGAATGGATAATTTAGGATATGGGGGTGACAGACCTATACTAATTTAACATAGGAAACATATAATCACCAAAGACGTATGGAATACCAAGAGAGGTACACTCAACACTCTGTAATAACGTCCATGGGAAAGGATCCAAAGATGAATAGATAGATACATAGATATAATGAGCCAGATTCTGTACACCTAGAACATACACAACATTTTTATCAAATTTGCTCTGATAAACAATACAAATTAAATTGAAAAAACAAACAAGAAGTAAGGAGATATAAGCTGTTGGGGGTTTGCCTTTGCACATTCCACTCTAATTTACAGCCTACTAACACGATTTCCAGGAAGGCTCTGTTGCCCAACACCCCTGAATTGTAAATGTAGAAATTTTGCCACCTTGTGGCCGTTTCCCGCAAGATCGGCTTTAAACCACAGCTAATGGTCACTTAATATTCAAAAGGACTCAGGGCTGTAAAGGACACCTGCCCTCAAAAAATGTTCTGAGGTAGGGAGTGGCGAAAAAAACTCAAGAGGGCTTCCCTGGTGGCGTGGTGGTTGAGAGTCCACCTGCCAATGAAGGGGACACGGGTTCGTGCCCCGGTCTGGGAAGATCCCACATGCCGCGGAGCGGCTGGGCCCATGAGCCATGGCCGCTGAGCCTGCGCGTCCGGAGCCTGTGCTCCACAACGGGAGAGGCCACAACAGTGAGAGGCCCGCATACCGCAAAAAAAAAAAAAAAAAAACTCAAAAGAGAGCAAATTTTTCAAGAAGATCGTATGAGAGGTAAGTTTTACACACTCTTTAAAAAAAAAGGAAAATGGATAAAAGGTCAACACCAGGAATTATTAGACTCATGCATATCTAATCTATGAAAAGGTTTCGACACACACCAGGTGAATGACCATCAGCAAAATGTCTACAAACAATAAGTGCTGAAGGGGTTTTAGAGAACTGTGTACCCTCTAGCTGCTGGTGAGATGTAAAGTGGTAAGAGCCAATAATGAGAACAGAAAGGAGCTGCGTTTCAAAGTAAAAATTGAGGTACCATTCAATCTAGCAGGTCCACCGCTGGGCCTTTCACCTGAGAAGAACAGAGTCGAGAAGACACAGGCTGGCAAAGGTGCACTGCAGCAATATTCACAAAAACCAAGACATGAAAGCAACCAAAATGTCCATCAACAGATGAATGGACAAAGAAGAAGTGGTCCATGTACACAATGGAATATTAGCCATAGAAAACAATGAAACACTGCTCTTCGCAGAACCATAAATGATCCTAGAGATAATCACAGAACATGAGGTAAGTCGGAAAGCAAAAGACAAATATCTTATGATATCACTTCTAGGTGTTGTCTAACAACTGACACAAATGAACTTATTTCCAAAGAGAAGACACAGCCTCAGAAAACAATCTCTGGTTATCTAAAACGAAAGGTGGGAGTAATGGATAAATTAAGATTAGGCTTACCATACCGATACCAATACATATTAAATACATATATCAAAAAGACTGACCATATACCAAGGCAGGGGTACTGAACACTGTGTATTAATTTACATGAGAAGAGGATCTGTACATGAATAGATATATATAATGTACAAATGAAACAGATTGTGTACACTTAGTACAAATAATATTCTAAGCATTACCCTGATTAGAAAAAATAAATTAAAACGAGCAAGATGTACTGAGACATAAACTTACGGGGGTTTTTCCTGTCACATTCCATTCTAATTTACAACCTAGAAACATAACTTCCAGGAAAGGTCTACTGCCATAGTAACCCTATTTGGGAATGGAGAAAGGCTGCCACTTTGTGGCCGTTTCTCACAACAGCAGCTTTAAACTCAGTGCTAATGGTCACTTAATATTAACAATATTTGCAGGCCTGTAAACGACACCTGCCCTTAAAAAAATCCTGGGGTCAAAAATCGACCAAAAAATTCAAAAGAAGGAAACCTTTCAGAATTCAGAACAATGATAGTGACAATGATCCAAGGCCTTGGAAAAATAATGAGGGCAAAGATCGAGAAGATGCAAGAAATGTTTAACACCTAGAAGAATTAAAAAAGAAACACCTAGAAGAATTAAACAACAAACAAACAGAGATGAACAATACAATAACTGAAATGAAAAATATACTAGACGGAATCAATAGCAGAATAACTGAGGCAGAAGAACGGATAAGTGACCTGGAGACAGAATGGTGGAATTCACTCTCACGGAACAGAAAAAAGAAAATAGAATGAAAAGAAATGAAGACAGCCTAAGAGATCTCTGGGACTACATTAAATGCAACAACATTTGCATTATAGAGTTCCCAGAAAGAGAAGAGAAAGGACCTGAGAAAATATTTGAAGAGATTATATTAGAAAACTTCCCTAAGATGGGAAAGGAAATAGCCACCAAACTCCAGGAAGTGCAGAGAGTCCCAGGAAGGATAAGCCAAAGGAGAAACATGCCGAGACACATAATAATCAAATAGATAAAATTTAAAAACAACAAAAAATTATTGAAAGCAACAAAGGAAAAATGACAAATAAAAGACAAGGGAACAGCTGATTTCCCAGCAGAAACTCTACAAGCCAGAAGGGAGTGGCATTAAAGTGATGAAAGGGAAGAAACTACACCAAGAGTACTCTACCCGGCAAGGATCTCATTCAGATTTGACAGAGAAATCAAAAGCTTTACAGACAAGCAAAAGCTAAGAGAGTTCAGCACCACCAAACCAGCTCTACAACAAATGCTAAAAGAACTTCTCTAAGTGGGAAACACAAGAGAGGAAAAGGACCTACAAAAACAAACCCATAACAATTAAGAAAATGGTCATAGGAACATACATATCGATATTACCTTAAACGTGAATGGATTACATGCTCCAGCCAAAAGACACAGGCTTGCTGAATGGATACAAAAACAAGACCCATATATATGCTGTCTACAAAAGACCCACTTCAGACGTAGAAACACATACAGAATGAAACTGAGGGGATGGAAAAAGATATTCCATGCAAATGGAAACCAAAAGAAAGCTGGTGTAGCAATACTCATATCAGATAAAAGAGACTTTAAAATAAAGAATGTTACAAGAGACAAGGAAGGACACTAAATAATGGTGAAGGGATCAATCCAAGAAGATATAACAATTATAAATATATATGCACCCAACATAGGAGCACCTCAGTACATAAGGCAACTGTTAACAGCTATAAAAGAAGAAATCGACAGTAACACAATAATAGAGGGAGAATTTAACACCTCACTTACACCAGTGGACGGATCATCCAAAATGAAAATAAATAAGGAAACAGAAGCTTTAAAAGATACAACAGACCAGATACAGTTAATTGATAGTTATAGGACATTCCATCCAAAAACAGCAGATTACATTTCTTTTCAAGTGCGTGAGCATGGAACATTCTCCAGGATAGATCACATCTTGGCTAACAAATCAAGCCTCAGTAAATTTAAGAAGATTGAAATCATATCAAGCATCTTTTCTGACCACAACGCTACGAGATTAGAAATGAATTACAGGGAAAAAAATGTAAAAAACACAAACACATGGAGGCTAAACAATACGTTACTAAATAACCAAGAGATCACTGAAGAAATCAAAGTGGAAATCAAAAACTGCCTAGAGACAAATGACAATGAAAACACGACGATCCAAAACCTATGGGATGCAACCAAAGCAGTTCTAAGAGGGAAGTTTATAGCTCTACAAGCCTACCTCAAGAAACAAGAAAAATCTCAAATAAACAATCTAACCTTATACCTAAAGGAACTAGAGCAAAAAGAACAAAAAAAGAAGCCAAAGTTAGCAGAAGGAAAGAAATCATAAAAATCAAAGCAGAAATAAATGAAATAGGGACTTCCCTGGTGGTGCAGTGGTTGAGAATCTGCCTGCCAATGCAGGGGACTCGGGTTCGATCCCTAGTCTGGGAAGATCCGACATGCCATGGAGCAACTAAGCCCGTGTGCCACAACTACTGAGCCCCCGTGCCACAACTACTGAAGCCCGTGCGTCTAGAGCCCATGCTCCGCAACAAGAGAAGCCACTGCAGTGAGAAGCCTGCGCACCACAATGAAAGAGTAGCCCCCATTTGCCACAACTAGAGAAAGACCATGCACAGCAACAAAGACCCAATGCAGCCAAAAATAAATAAATTAATAAATTAAAGAAATAAATGAAATAGAAACAAAGAAAACAATAGCAAAGGTCAATAAAACTAAAAGCTGCTTCTTTGAGAAGATAAACAAAATTGATAAACCATTAGCCAGACTCATCAAGAAAAAGAGGGAGAGGACTCAAATCAATAAAGTTAAAAATGAAAAAGGAGAAGTTACAACAAACACCGCAGAAATACAAAGCATCCTAAGAGACTACTTCGAGCAACTCTATGCCAATCAGATGGACAACCTGGAAGAAATGGACAGATTCCTAGAAAGGTATAACCTTCCAAGACTGAACCAGGAAGAAATAGAAAATATGAACAGACCAATCACAAGTAATGAAATGGAAACTGTGATTAAAAATCTTCCAACAAATAAAAGTCCAAGAACAGATGGCTTCACAGGTGAATTCTATCAAACATTTAGAGAAAAGCTAACACCCATCCTTCTCAAACTATTCCAAAAAATTGCAGAGGAAGGAACACTCCCAAATTCATTCTATGAGGCCACGATCACCCTGATAACAAAACAAGACAAAGATACTAAAAAACAGAAAATTACAGACCAATATCACTGATGAAATTAGATGCAAAAATCCTCAACAAAATACTAGCAAACAGAATCCAACAACACATTAAAGGGATCATACACCATGAACAAGTGGGATTTATCCCAGGGGTGCAAGGATTCTTCAATATACACAAATCAATCAATGTGATATACCATATTAACAAACTGAAGAATAAAAACCATATGATCATCTCAATAGATGCAGAAAAAGCTTTTGACAAAATTCAACACCGATTTATAATAAAAACTCTCCAGAAAGTGGGCATAGAGGGAACCTACCTCAACATAATAAAGGCCATATACGAGAAACAGCAAACATCATTCTCAATGGTGAAAAAATGAAAGCATTTCCTCTAAGATCAGGAACAAGACAAGGATGTCCACTCTCCCCACTATTATGCAACACAGTTTTGGAAGTCCTAGCCATGGCAATCAGAGAAGAAAAGAAATAAAAGGAATACAAATTGGAAAAGAAGAAGTAAAACTGTTACTATTTGCAGAAGACATGATACTATACATAGAGAATCCTAACGATGCCACCAGAAAACTACTAGAGCTAATCAATGGATTTGGTAAAGTTGCAGGATACAGAATTAATGCATAGAAATCTCTTGCATTCCTATACACTAACAACAAAAGATCAGAAAGAGAAATTAAGGAAACAATCCCATTCACCATTGCAACAAAAAGAATAAAATATCTAGGAATAAACCTACCTAAGGAGACAAAAGACCTGTACTCAGACAACTATAAGACACTGATGAAAGAAATCAAAGATGACACAAACAGATGGAGGGATATACCATGTTCTTGGATTGGAAGGATAAATATTGTGAAAATGACTATACTACCCAAAGCAATCTACCGATTCAATGCAATCCCTATCAAATTACCAGTGGCATTTTTTACAGAACTAGAACAAAAAGTCTTAAAATTTGTATGGAGACAAAAAACACCCCGAATAGCCAAAGCAGTCTTGAGGGAAAAAAACAGAGCTGGAGGAATCAGACTCCCTGACTTCATAGTATATTACAAAGCTACAGTAATCAAGACAATATAGTACTGGCATAAAAACAGAAATACAGATCAATGGAACAGGATAGAAAGCCCAGAGATAAACCCATGCACCTACGGTCAACTAATCTGTGACAAAGGAGGCAAGGATATACAATGGAGAAAAGACAGTCTCTTCAATAAGGGGTGCTGGGAAACCTGGACAGCTACATGGAAAAGAATGAAATTAGAGCACTCTCTAACACCATACACAAAAATAAAATCAAAATGGATTAGAGACCTAAATGTAATACCAGACACTATAAACCTCTTAGAGGAAAACATAGGAAGAACACTCTTTGACATAAATCACAGCAAGATCTTTTTGATCCACCTCCTAGAGTAATGGAAATAAAAACAAAAGTAAACAAATGGGACCTAATGAAACTGAAAAGCTTTTGCAAAGCAAAGGAAACTACAAACAAGACAAAAAGCAAACCCTCAGAATGGGAGAAAATATTTGCAAACGAATCAATGGACAAAGGGTTAATCTCCAAAATATATAAACAGCTCATGCAGCTCAATATTAAAAAAACAAAGAACCCAATCAAAAAATGGGCAGAAGACCTAAATTGACATTTCTCCAAAGAAGACATATATATGGCCAAGAAGCACATGAAAAGCTGCTCAATGTCACTAATTATTAGAGAAATGCAAATCAAAACTACAATGAGGTATCACCTCACACCAGTTAGAATGGGCATCATCAGAAAATCTACAAACAACAAATGCTGGAGAGGGTGTGGAGAAAGGGGAACCCTCTTGCACTGTTGGTGGGAATGTAAATCGATATAGCCACTATGGAGAACAGTATGGAGGCTCCTTAAAAAACTAAAAGTAGAATTACCATAGGACCCAGCAATCCCACTACTGGGCATATACCCAGATAAAAACATAATTCAAAAAGACACATGCACCCCAATGTTCATTGCAGCACTATTTACAATAGCCAGGTCATGGAAGCAACCTAAATGCCCATCGACAGAGGAATGGATAAAGAAAATGTGGTACATATATACAATGGAATATTACTCAGCCATAAAACGGAACGGAACTGGGTCAGTTGTAGAGATGTGGATGAATCTAGAGACTGTCATACAGAGTGAAGTAAGTCAGAAAGAGAAAAACAAATATCGCATATTAATGCATGTATGTGGAACCTAGAAAAATGGTACGGATGAACCAGTTTGCAGGGCAGAAATAGAGACACAGATCTAGACAACAAATGCATGGACACCAAGAGGGGAAAGTGGTGGGGGTGGTGGTGGCATGATGAATTGGGAGATTGGGATTGACATATATACACTAATATGTATAAAATAAGTAAGTAGTAAGAACCTTCTGTATAAAAAAATAAATTAAAAAAAAAAGACTCCGCGATTCCACTGCAGGGGGCACAGGTTCGATCCCTCGTCAGGGAACTAAGATTTCACATGTCACATGGCGCAGAAAAAGAAAAAAAAAAGGAAGACACAGAGTGTCCGGTGTCTGAATGGATTACAGAAACAACAAGACCTAAGCAACTATATGCTGCCTATAAGAGACTCACTGAAGATTTAAGGAAACACACAGATTGAAGGTGAAGAGATGGAAAAAGTTATTCCTTGTAAATGGAAACCAAAAGAAAGCAGGAGTAGCAATACTTAAATCAGATAAAACAGACTTTAAGCCAAAGACTGCAACAAGAAACTAGGAAGGTCTTTATACAGTGATAAAGGGATCAATGCTAAAACAGGATATAACATTTGTAAATACTTATGCAACCGAAATATGAGCACCTAAATATATAAAGCAAATATTAACAGACCTGAAGGGAGAAATGGCAACATAGTAATAGTAAGGGACTTTAATAGTCCCTTTCAACAACGGATAGGTAATCCAGGCAGAAAACTAATAAGGAAACATTGCACTCCAACTACATTAGACCAGATGGCTTTACTGGTGAATTCTACCAAATATTTAAAGAATTAATACGAAGACTTCTCAGACCCTTCCAAAAAATAGAAAAGGAAGGAACACTTCCAAATTCATTTAATGAGGCCAGCATTACCCTGATACCAAAATCAGACAAAGATGCCATGAGAAAAAAAAATTACAGATCAGTATCCCTAATAAACATAGATGCAAAAATCCTCAATAAAATATTGGCAAACCAAATTCAACAATATATTGAAAGGACCATGTACCATGATCAAGTGGGATTTATTCCAGGAATGCAAGGATGGTTCATAATCTGCATATCAATAATTTGATATCCCTCACTAACAAAATGAAGGATAAAAATCATATGATCATGTCAATAGATGTAGAAAAAGCATTTACAAAATTCAACATCCATTCATGATAAAAACTTTGAACAAAGTGGGTATAGAAGGAGTGTACCTCAACATAATAAAGGCCATTAGGACAAGCCTCCAGGTAACATCATACTCAATGGTGGAAAGCTGAAAGCTTTTTCTCTAAGATCAGGAACAACAAAAGGATGCCTACTCTTGCTACTTTTCCTCAACATAGTACTGGAAGTCCTAACCAGAGCAATTAGGCAAGAAAAAGAAATACAAAGCATTCAAATTGAAAAGGAAGAAGTAAAATTGTCTTTTTTGCAGATGACATAATATTATACATAGAAACCCCCAAGGGTTCTATCAAAAAACTGTTAGAACTAATAAATGAATTCAGTAAAGTTGCAGGATACAAAATCAATTTACCAAAATTAGTTGTCTTTAAAAACACTGACAATGAGCTATCCAAAAGAGAAAATAAGAAAACAATACCATTTACAACTGCATCAAAAGAAATAAAATACCTAGGAAAAAATTTAACCAAAGAAATAAAAAATTTGTATACTGAAAACTATAAAATATTGATGAAAAAGTGGAAGACACAAGTAAGTGGGAAGTTATTCTGTGCTCATAGATTGGGAGAATTAATACTGTTAAAATGTTCGGGCCTCCCTGGTGGCGCAGTGGTTGAGAGTCCGCCTGCCGATGCAGGGGACGCGGGTTCGTGCCCCGATCCCGGAGGATCCCACGTGCCGCGGAGCGGCTGGGCCCGCGAGCCATGGCCGCGGGGCCTGTGTGTCCGGAGCCTGTGCTCCGCAGCGGGAGAGGCCACAGCAGTGAGAGGCCCGCGTACAGCAAAAAAAAAAAAAAAAAAATGTTCATACTACCTAAAGAAATCTCAAATTCAATGCAATACTTACAGAACTCCAATGGCATTTTTCATAGAAATAGAATAAACAATTCTAAAATTCATATGTAACTACCAAAGACCCCAAATAGTGAAAGCAATCTTGAGAAAGAACAAAGTTGATAGTATCACATGTCCTGATTTTAAACTATATTACAAAGGTATAGTAATCTAAACAGTATGGTATTGGCATAAAAACAGACACATAGATCAATGGGACAAAATAGAGAGCCCAGAAATAAACCCATGCATACTTGGTCAATTAACAAAGGAGCCAAGAATATACAATGGGGAAAAATAGTCTCTTCAATAAATGGTGTTGGGAAAACTGACAGCCACAAGAATGAAACTGGACCTCTATCTGATATCATATACAAAAATCAATTCAAAATGGATTAAAGACTTGAATGTAAGACCAGAAACCATAAAACTCCCAGAAAAAAGCATAGGGAGTAAGCTCTTTTTTTTTTTTTTTTTTTTTGCTGTACATGGGCCGCTCACTGTTGTGGTCTCTCCCGTTGCGGAGCACAGGCTCCAGACGCGCAGGTTCAGTGGCCATGGCTCACGGGCCTAGCCTCTCCGCGGCATGTGGGATCTTCCCAGACCGGGGCATGAACCCGTGTCCCCTGCATCGGCAGGCGGACTCTCAACCACTGCGCCACCAGGGAAGCCTGGGAGTAAGCTCTTTGACATCAGTCTTGTTGATGGTGTTTTTGGGTTTGTCACCAAAAGCAGAGGCAACAAAAGCAAAAAATAAACAAGTGAGACTACATCAAACTAAAAGTTTCTGCACAGCAAAGGAAACCAGCAGTAAAATGAACTGGCCACCTATGGAATGTGAGAAAATATTTGCAAATCATATATTTGATAAGGGATTAATACACAAAATATATAAAGAACACATACAATTCAACAGCAAAAAATCAAACAATCCAATTAAAAACTGGGCAGAGGAACTGAACAGATATTTTTCCAAAGATGTACAAAAGGCCAACAGGTACATGAAAAGGTGCCCAGGACCACTAATCATCAGGGAAATGCAAATCAAAAACACAATGAGGGGACTTCCCTGGTGATCCAGTGGTTAAGAATCCACTGCCAATGCAGGGGACACAGGTTCGATGCCTGGTCGGAGCAACTAAGCCCATGTGCCACAACTACTGAGCCTGCACCCTAAAGCCCACGAGCCACAACTACTGAGCCCACATACCACAACTACTGAAGCCTGCGCACACCAACTACTGAAGCCTGAGAACCTAGAGCCCGTGCTAAGCAACAAAGACAAGTCACCACAATGAGAAGCCCACACACTGCAACGAAGAGTAGCCCCTGCTCGCTGCAACTAGAGAAAGCCCACATGCAGCAACTAAGACCCAACACAGACAAAAAAATATAAATAAATAAATAATTTTAAAAAGTCCTTATCTTAAAAAACAAACGAAAAACCCTACTCAATGTAAAAGTAGTGAGCTAAGTTTTATTCAGGGACCTTAGAGAGGACTATAGTGCAGGAGACAGCCTCTCAGTAGCTCTGAGGGGCTGCTCTGAAGAGGTAGGGGAGGAGCCAGGATATACATGATTTGTGGGGCTGGGAAATACATGTAGTCAAGCATATATCTTGGTAAAAGATGACTGCTAATCACAAAGAACAAATATCTCAAGTTAATAATTGTAATGCTTTTCTGCATATGGGAAGATTCAAGCATTTGGGGTCATTGAAATTTTTCCTTAGATATGCATCTTAGCTATCTAGGACCCCAAAGCACAGAATGTTTCATGCTGTTCCCCACCCATCCTATCCCTTTTAAAAATTAATTAATTAATTAATTTTGGCTGTGTTGAGTTTTCACTGCTGCGCGTGGGTTTTCTCTAGTTGTGGTGCATGGGCTTCTCATTGTGATGGCTTCTCTTGTTGCAGAGCATGGGCTCTAGGCGTGCAGGCTCAGTAGTCATGGCTCGCGGGCTCTAGAGTGCAGGCTCAGTAGTTGTGGCCCATGGCGCCAGTTGCTCTGTGGCATGTGGGATCATCCTGGATCAGGGCTTAAACTGTGTCCCCTGCATTGGCAGGTGGATTCTTAACCACCGTGCCACTAGAGAAGTCCCCCCCAATCCCATTCTGAATTCCCCTCAGAGCACACAGATGGTGAGCAACCTCAGTGAGTTGCAACTTAACCCTTTTTTTTTTTTTTTTTTTTTTTTTTTTTTGTGGCATGCGGGCCTCTCACTGTTGTGGCCTCCCCCGTTGCGGAGCACAGGCTCCGGACGCGCAGGCTCCGGACGCGCAGGCTCAGCGGCCATGGCTCACGGGCCCAGCCGCTCCGCGGCATATGGGATCCTCCCAGACCGGGGCACGAACCCGCATCCCCTGCATCGGCAGGCGGACTCTCAACCACTTGCGCCACCAGGGAGGCCCTTAACCCTTTTATAAATGGGATGATGAGCCACACTCTTTGTTCTTTTTGTTGTAAGTCTTGGTTTGCTGCCATGGGGGGCAAATGACTCCATTTTGGGCCTGTTACTTTTTTTTTTTTTTTAACATGAGGCTGTATTGTATAATTGAGATTTGCTATGAGAGTAGAATTTAAAAGTTCTTGCCACACACATGCATACAAAAGATATGTGAGGCAATTGATGTGTTAACTATCTAGATGGAGGGAATCATTCACAATGTATATGTGTATCAAATCACTACAAATATCTTACAGTTTCATTTGTCAATTACACCTCAATAAAGCTGAATTTTTGTTAAAAAATTAAAGCATCTTTCAAAAATGACCCTTTGGGGACACACAGCAAACTTGGGCTGAAGTGTTGCTCATCCTACGCAACTGTAAAGATGCCATAATAGTAAGAAGGATGTTGACAGATTCCAGAACTTAACATAATTACTGCAAGAAAAGCCTGGGGGAGAAAAAATAGTGATTCAGTTCTTGAATGGGGAAAAAAATGACAGTCAATATGTGCGCCAATACCATGAAAATGGATATTCTGGGTGAGAACTTAATTGTGCTTTTTTTCTTTCCTTCTCACATTGTTTCTTCAAGATGGTTTCCTAAAAATTGATTTGCATATATAACTTTATCAGATAATGCCAAATTCCTTTGCATGCAGTTATACAATTTTGCATTTCCATCAGCAATGTATGAGAGTGTCTGATAATTCATAACCATGCTAATGGAGTATGTTGTCAAATTTTTGGATTTCTGATAGGTGAGAGAGTTGAGAGTTGAGAAACGGTGTCTCAGTGTTGTTTACTTACATTTATTCATTTATTTTTATTTTTGGCTTAGTCGGGCCTTAGTTGTGGCATGAGGGCTGCAGAGTGTGTGGGCTCTGTAACTGTGGGCTTAGTTGCCCCACAGCATGTGGGACCTTAGTTCCCTGACCAGGGATCAAACCCACGTCTCCTGCACTGGAAGGTAGATTCTTAGCTATTGGACAACCAGGGAAGTCCCCCAGTGTTGTTTTTTTTTTTTTTTTTTTGCGGTATGCGGGCCTCTCACTGTTGTGGCCTCCCCCGTTGCGGAGCACAGGCTCCGGACGCGCAGGCTCCGGACGCGCAGGCTCAGCGGCCATGGCTCACGGGCCCAGCCGCTCCGCGGCATATGGGATCCTCCCAGACCGGGGCACGAACCCGTATCCCCTGCATCGGCAGGCGGACTCTCAACCACTTGCGCCACCAGGGAGGCCCCCCCACTGTTGTTTTAAACTGACTTTCTTATTATGAGTAAGCTCGACTGTCTTTTTGTTTAAAAGACATTTTTCTGTCTTTTTTGTGAACTGCCTATTTGTGAATTTTGTCCATTGTCCTATCATGTTAAGGATCTCATTTTCTCAGTTTCTTAATGTAAATCAGCCTTCTGTCTGTGGTGCAAGCTGCAGTTTTTCATTTGTCTTTTGCCATGTTTGTAGCACTTTTTGCCATGAAAAAAAAATATTTATAATCTTTAAACACTTAAATGTATCAGTCTTTATTATCATTTCTTCTGATTTTGGGTAATAGTTAAGAAAAGATTTCACCTCTCCCAGTTCTAAAGAAATTTATCCCTGTGTCTTCTAGGGCTTGTATGGTTTCATGTTTTTAATGTTAGATCTCAAATTATTTTGCTAATGTTTTCAAGTCTTTTATATTCTTACTGATTTTCTATCTACTTGTATCAAACTATGAATGTCGATTTATCTATTTTTCTTTTCTGGTTTGTTAGTCTTTTATTTCACGTATTTTGAAGCTCTGAATTAGGTGCATATACATTGAAGATGGTTATGTCTTTATGTTGAACTAATTTTTTTATTATGAAATGTCCTCTTTACCCCTGCTAATATACTTGTCTTAAAGTTTACTTTGTCTCATATTAATATCATTCAGCTTTCTTAAGAGTAATATTTGCAAATTTCTTTTAACTTGAGTTTTAATATTTAAGAATATATTATATTCTTGCGTATCTATATATACATTATATATATATATTTGTGTATTATTTAATTGGTTCCTTTTAAAAGCCAGTATGATCAACAGAAGAATGGCACAATGATGTCAAGTAACGTCACTTGACCTCTTCCTATTTGTTCATTTATTAAGCATGTATTATTTTTATCATATCAATAGCAAAATAAAATGTAATTTTGAAAAAAAAATGAAAGCCAGTATGAAAATCTCTGCCTTTTCATTTTGGTGTTTAGACCATTTACACTTAGTGTAATTTTCCACATGGTTAGGTTTAAATTTACCATTTTGCTATTTGTTTTCTATTTTTCTGATTTGTTCATTGTCCCCTTTTTAATATTTTCCTGTTTTTTTTTGAATTTTTAAATTTTATTTAATTTCCACTTCTGGCTTATTAGCTATATATATATTTTTAAAATATATTTTTTGTTTATTTATTTATTTTGGCTGTGCCGGGTCTTAGTTGCAGCATGCGGGAGCTTTGTTGTGGCATGTGGTATCTTTAGTTGCAGCATGTGGGCTTCTTAGTTGTGGCATGCGAATTCTTTAGCTGCGGCATGTGTGCAGGATCTAGTTTCCTGACCAGGGATCAAACCCTGGCCCCCTGCATTGGGAGCATGGAGTCTTACCCACTGGACCACCAGGGAAGTCCCATTAGCTGTATTTTTGTATTAGTTTTCAGTGGTTGATCTAGAGTTTACAATTGCATCTTTAACTTATACTCTATCTTCAAATACTATTATACAACATGATAAAATGTAAAAATCATACGAGTATACTTACATTTCTCCCATCCATTCTTTGTTGCTGTTCTTGTCATACATTTCACTTCTACACGTTATTAACCTCACAATACACTATTACTATTTTTGCTTAAACAGATATCTTTTAAATAAATTATAGTTTATTTATGAGAATCATTATATTTACCATATTTATTATTTCTGGGATCTTTATTCCTTTGTATAAATCCAACTTTCTATCTTGTATCATTTTCCTTCAGCTTGGAGAACTTCAACATTTCTTTTACTGTAGTACAATATGTTAGAGACCACCTCTCTCAGATTTGTCTGAAAATATCTTTATCTTACCTTGATTTTTGAATAATATTTTTGTTACAAGAAAAATCAGGTTTTTTTTCTTTCAGAGTATTAAAAATGTTCTATCTTCTGACTTGCCTAGGTTCTAATGAGAAAGCTGTTGTCATTTTAATCTTTGTTTCTCAGTACATAATGTGTATTTTAAGTTCCTCTTATTGCTTTTCATTTTTCTCTTTATCAGTGCTTTTCAGCAATGTGATTATAATGTGCTTTGATGTGCTTTTCTTTTTACACTTACCCTATTTGGGGTTAGTTGAGATTCTTGGATCTAGGGTGGTAGTTAAAAACAGTATAAAACAGTGTTATATCTGAATTCCATATGGTCAGGAAGCTAGAGAAAAGACTGAACACGCTAAGTAGAGACATGGAAGATATTTAAAAATCACAAATAGAACTCCTAGAAATGAAAACCATATTGTCTTAGATGAAAACCACACTGAAGTGACAGCATACTAGATATTGCAGAAGACTGTTGAGTGAGTTTGAAGATAAAGCACTAGAAATCATCCCAAATGAAACACAGAGAGGAAATTTACCACAGATTACCTTAAATTTCTGAGAAAAGGTGAACTTATTGAAATGAGATGAGCTCCAATGTGCTGGAAGATGTGAGAGAGGTAGGGAAGATTCTAAAAGGCAAATAGGATAGAGGTTTAGGAAAAAAGATAGCTAAAAAGATTGCAAAGAGCATACAAGACTATGCTGAGTTTGTATAACAGTTTCTGTTAAGGATCCATTTCCCCATTAGCCACACTAGAAACACCAGAATAATTTTTGCCATTTCTCCTTTCTTTATTCTCTAAGCCATGCTAAATTAGTCCCATGAATTACTTTCCTGGTTTCTCTAGTATTCATTCTTTTCACTGACACCCTAGTTCTGGCTCTATTTTCTGTTCGTCTGGACGTCAATATGGTCTTCTAATTAATCTGCCATCCATTCTAAACTGTGTTGCCAAGTTTTTTCCTAAGGCACCACTTTGATCATGTCACTTTTTTTTGCTATAAAATCTTCAAAGGCTCCGCTGCCCTCTGAATAAAAATTTGGATTGTGTTTCACCTGCAATTCAAAGTCTTACCTATTTCTCCAGCTTTTTATGTCTTATGATATAGCTGTACTAAATTATCTGTTATTTCCAACAAACTTTCATTTTATTGCCTCTTACTTAATCATTAATGAAAACACTTACTGAGTACCTACAATGTGGCATTAGTCTAAATGACAGAGATAAAGTCACTTTCCTTCAACCTAGGTTCATGGAAATCTGATCACCTTCATACAAACCCATATAATGAAGTTTCTGAACTTTCAAAGTTGAAGATCAGACCTCAGATAGAGGTAAAATCACTATGGTACAGTCGCTTAGGAAGTTTTACCTGAAATAACCAACTGCCATCTATGTTCAGAACATTATGGAATGAATTATTTGCATGAGGTTCAAGAGAGAACACAGAAAACAGACCACAGAAAAATGTGTGAGAATCAGATTGAAATGAGTGAAAAAGGTCTAATTTGTCCTGCACAGAACAATTTCCCTATGCTTGGGAAAGGATAAGTGATCTGTACCACAAGAATGGAAAGTTAAAATTTCCCTGTGCTTTGGTTGAATGCTTCTGTACGTAGAACATGCATTTCATCCCTTTGACAAATATTTTTAAGTATCTACTAACAGGCCCTGTGCTTGATGTATATGTCAATTTGAGATGAAGCTCCTGAAAAGACCCAGAGTCAGAGAAATGAACCTATGAACATTTAATAGTATTGTTTATGGTATTTATGTTTCTCCATGAATAAAATCAATGACTTTTTGGCAGCAAAGTGAATTACTAAGGTGGGTAAGAGTCTAAGTAGTGAGTACAAGTGAATTATCAGCCAAGAATCTACCATAGGAATACTGAGTAAGCACGACAATGTGTATTTCTAATGGGAAAAGTCACCTCAGATTTTAGGCTTCTATTAAAGACAGCCCAGACTCACATGTGAGAAAAGGAATGTGGACTTGTTTAGGTATTTAAGCATTTTCAAGGGTCCCTTCTAACTCTTAATATTACAAAGCTTATTGTCAAAACCAAATTTTTTATATTATCCGCTCTTAAAAGGCTACTTTTCCCAGAATTCTACATCAGGTTTGTCAAAATACAGAGACAGATTTACCATGAAATTAATGAAAGAAACTTAAGCTTTTGGGATCCTCACTTGAGCTGGCCCCTTTTAAATAAGTAAATAAGTATTCACTTTTGTACCTAATTTTGACATGTAATTCCATATTGTTCTTTGTAAAAAGAGCCCAAGAATTGTATAAGCTTTAGATCACAATACACCTAGAAATGACTCTGGTAGAAACCTTAGAATTACTGAAGTCTTCTTGTTCACCTCATTTTATTTAATTCTAAGAATTACTATTTCATCCTTCAAAACTCTCTTGGATTTTCTCTTGTCAATTTCTGCTGATACTATTTAGTTCAGGGCTTCCTCACTTGAAAACTGAATCATGATGATAGCCTGATAGCTGGTTTTCCTGACTGCAATCTCCCTTCCAAATAAATCTATCCTATGTAAAGCTGGCAGACTAATTTTCTTAAAAACAAACACTGCTTATTTTGCAAAATTCCCATCCAAAATCAAGATATTTTGGTGTCTTTCCACTATCACTGATCTTCTACACTTGGGATGTGCCCAGGCAAAAGTGACAGTCAATCAGAGGGTACTTGAAGCCACAAGAGAAATGTGACACATTTTTCTAGAGTATCATTTTTTCTTGATAGCAAGTAATTTAAAAGATTATTTCCCCCCCCTTTCTTTTCTTTACTTGTATCAAAGAGATATTGAATTGAATGTAAAAAGATAAAATACTTTTGGGCTCAGATGCAGAAAATCAGATTCACTATTATTCTTGGCTCATGACACATTCTCACCATCGGTTCATTCAAGGCTCTCAAGCATTCATTCATTCTTTCATTTAAAATAATACAACAGGGGAATTCCCTGGCGTTCCAGTGGTTAGGACTCTGAGCTTTCACTGTTGAGGGCCCATGTTCAATCCCTGGTTGGGGAACTAAGATCCCAGAAGCCGTGCAGCCAATAAATAAACAACCAAATAAATAAAACAAATATCTATGAAGTCACCACCAACATGAAAACTAGGACATGAATTTACATTTACATTCACCTCTTTGACCCTCCACTGCATCACCCAGCCTCTTCCCATTCAAGGTAACACTATCTAAATCATCATTCTTGCTTTTCTTTTTAATATCACAGGTATATATATCTATACATCTATATATATATGTTCCTAAACAGTTTTGGGGGGCAGCTTAGAAGTTATTAACTTTATAAGAAGTCTATCACATGCTGTATGTAATTCTTACAGACTTACTCTTTTCACTCAATATTATATTGCTAGGATTAATGCACATTATGGCATATAACTGTAATAAATTCATTTGGAGTGCTGTATATATTCTAATTTATTTATCTATTCTTCTACTTGTAGATGGGCATTTGGGTTGTCTTCAGATTTTGATATTAAAGAGAATGCTCATATGAACAATCTTGTGTATGTCCTGGTACTTTTCAGGTTTCTTTTGGGTATGTACCTGGAGCAAAATGGTAGGTCAAGGGGTTTCCAAATGTTTATCTTTACAGGGTAATGACAAACTTTCAAAGGAGGCTGTACCAATTTATACTCCCACTAGAAATGACTAAAAGATTCTGCTGATCCACATCCTCTAGATATGGTCCAACTTAAAAAAGTGTTTTTTTAATTATGGTAACATATGCACAATATCAAGCCTACCATTTTAATTATGTCTAAGGGTACAGTTCAGTGATATTAAGTACATTCATATTGTTGTGCAATAATCACCCACCACATACATCTCCTGAACTTTTTCATCTTCCCAAACTGAAACTCTGTGCCCATTAAACAATAACTCTCCTCTCTCTCCCCTCCCCAGTCCTTAGCATCCACCATTCTACTTTCTGTGTCTATGGATTTCACTACTCTAAGTACCTCATAGTGGAATCACAGTATTCATACTTTTGTGACTGGCTTATTTCACTTAGTGTAATGTCTTCAAGGCTCATCGACATTGTAGAATGTGTTAGAATTTTCTTCAAGACTGAATTTTATATATATATATATATATATATATATATATATATATATATATATATATATGGACACATTTTGGTTATCCATTCATCCATCTATGAACACTTGGATTGCTAAGTATAAGGGAAGAAGGGAAAATTGGAGTTTGGGTGAAAGAACTGGATAGGTTCAGTCTGGGATATCCAAACAGAAATGCCCAGTTGGTAGTTAAATTACTAGGTCTGAGAATCAGAAAAGAAACCTGAGCTACAGATATTATTTCATGAATTATCAGTGGATAAATGGTAACTGAAGCTACTGAAGAAAGCAAGATGACAGGGAAAATGAATAGAATGAGAAAAAACTAGTTCAAGGATTATGTGCTAGGTGGTTTAATAAGAACCAGTAACAATAACAGTTAACACTTATTGTGACCTTTCTATGAGCCAGGTACCATTCTAAATATTTTGCTCAAATAATTAAAAAAAAAAACTTTGGACTTAGTATTATGCCATTTTACATTTAAGGAAACCAAGGCACAGTGCAGTGAAATAATTTGCCTGAAATTGCACATTATATTGAGTGGTGAAGCCAAAATTTGAAGACAGGTAGCCTGACTCCAGAATTTTGTTCTCAACCCTATACAAACCTCACAGTAATTCTGGAAGGTAGGTATTTTTACCTCTACTTCATAGGTTAAAAAAAAAAATGAGGCTCAGAGAAACTAAGTTAACTTGATAGAGTAATACAGTTTACATGAAGTAGGATTACGATTCAAACCTAAAGACCATATCCTTTCATATGTCAGTTATGAGAAGAGGTTTAATTTCTCTCATAATCTTTTACAATGCCTCACCTAGTACTAAATATTTGTTTAAAAAATGGTATTATTATCCTTAATTATTACTACTAATAATGTAAGAACATTGAAGTTTAGCTCCAATTTACCTTTCACAGGAAGTTACTTGAGGTTGTACCACAACATAAAAAAAGTATAAACTAAGGTGGAACGTGTGGGTCCAGGAGACAGTGACTCGTACCCTAGAGAATAGTGAAAGGAAGTCCCAGTACAAAAGCCTTATAGTAGTCAGAGAAATTGGAGCAGGACAGTGAATTTTTGGAGAGTGGTCCTCATGGAGAAAACTTTGAAATCTAAAAATTAATACAATGAGACTTTAGAGATACGATAAAGGAATCTGGTAGCATGTAGTAAAGATGTCACTGAATTGCCTCTATCACTGTTCTTCAACAAAGGGCATTAGGGTCATGATATTGTTGCCCTAGAGAAGGAAATGTTATCCTAGCAGACAGTTCTATAGTAAATATTAACATAGGAATAATTGAAATGCTTTTTATTACTGTATTTCACTGATTGTAAGACTTTTCCCCCCATATTTTAAACCTTTGGATGGGATGCATCTTACAATCAATGGTGTGTCATGGTTTAATTATTTTCTTTCTTAGTAGTACATAAAATAATAGTGCATCTTCTAATTAATAGCATGCTGGATTTGATCAACTATGTGTGCCACAAACAGTTTTATATGCTTTATAATATTACTCTAATTTAATCTTCCTAACAGTTTCATGTAGCTGATGCTATTACTATTTTATAGACAAGGAAATTGAGGCTCAAAGATGTTAAACAGGGCTTCCCTGGTGGCGCAGTGGTTGAGAATCTGCCTGCCAATGCAGGGGACACGGGTTCGAGCCCTGGTCTGGGAAGATCCCATATGCCGCAGAGCAACTAGGCCCGTGAGCCACAACTACTGAGCCTGCGTGTCTGGAGCTTGTGCTCTGCAACAAGAGAGGCTGCGACAGTGAGAGGTCTGCGCACCGCGATGAAGAGTAGCCCCCGCTCGCTGCAACTAGAGAAAGCCCTTGCACAGAAACGAAGACCCAACACACCCCAAAATAAATAAATTAATTAATAAATTAATTTTAAAAAAAGATGTTAAACAATATGCTCAAGGACTGCTGTCTATTAAGTGGCAAAGCCAGAATTGAAAACCAGGTCTGGGGAATTCCCTGGCGGTCCAGTGGTTAGGAGTCAGTGCTCTCACTATTGGGGCCCTGGGTTCAAATCAGAAACCTCGTGGCATGGCCAAAAAGAAAAAAAAAAAAACAGAAAAAGAAAACCAAGCCTTACTTCAAAGGTCATGCTCTGTTGCACCTCAATATTTACCATGGGTGATACAAAGCTGAATAAAAACCATAGAAGTTGAATAGTTCAAGTGGGATGAAGTTTTTCCAACTCCTCCAGATAGAACCTATCTTGCCCTCAGCTGTGCTCCCATAACATTTTATGAGTACCTCTGTGGATGTAAAATGTCACCTGCCATATCAGCAAACATAGGATATTGTGGCCATCAAGCCATCAGCCACTACATCAGCCCTGAGGCAACTCAGGATAGAGAAAAACAAACAGGCTGCTGGTCACCAAGCTGTCAGCCACTGCAGCTGTCCCCAATGGTGCAACCTGAGGGGATTCAGGATGGAGTAAAAAACTGGATATTGGCCCTAGACAGTTAAGGTGCATATCAAAGGAAGGATTTCAATAAGCCCAAACTCTTGCATCTTCCCATACACAGCTAAATTCCTTGAGATGTCTGGTTTTTCTTCAATTAGCAGTAATCTTTTGATTGCCAACTACCTGGTTTTTGTTGCAAAAACTCCTATATATCCTTGCTCCTCCCTTACCTCTTTGGAGCAGTGTCTCAGAGCTGAAAGGCTGCCTCCCGGGCTTAAGGCCTCAGAAAAGTCCGCGCGGAATAAAATGTAACTCCCAACTTTCAGGTTGTGCGATTTTTTTCATTTGACACCTCTAGTATATGTTGTTATTATGTATAACTTACAAGGAAGTCAGGAGTAGTATCTTAATCACTCTTTCCAACCTTAACAGTGCCTACCACTGATCCTGACACATGAAGAGAAGCTCAATGTCTGTTAAAAGGAAACAGGGTCTCTGCCACTAAGTGTAAAGAGGAGACAAGAAATGCACATATGACTAATAAAGGCCAAATATAGTGTTATAGGAAAATTATAAATAAAATGCATTGGAGTTTAGGAGGAAAGAAAAAAAACCGATAGAGAGTACAGGTCAAGGGGAAACAGTTCAGCCAGCTTCCAGATTTTCCTACACGCTCACATAGACACAGTCTGGAAAAGCTGAAAAGGCTGAAACCAAGCTAATGAGACAATTTCTCTACCCATTTTAAAATTTAATGAGTTACCAGCATTTATAGACCGAACTTTTAAAAATTCACATAAAATCAGGATTTTTGGATTTTCTTGAAAAATGGGAAGGTATTGGAAACTGGGTGCTCATTCTCCGAGGGAAATTGGTTGATCAATTGTTCCCTTCAGATAAAGTTAGTGCTCCCTTGCTCATCATAGTACCTCCCACCATTTTCTTACGCCCACCCAGTGTAAAATACTTTATACCTGACCATGATGGGTATTTGGGTTTAGGACCCCTTCTCAAGACACACCGCTCACTGCTCTATTACACACCGGGTATTTTCAAGCACCGTGTCTCTCTCTGCCTGGAAAGGCTATGCTTTCTACAAATGCATTCAGACTTCTCTAAGCGACTGCTTCAATTCCTTTTACTAGCTTTCTCTGACCATCCCCTCAACCGGGTCACCGCAGCATTCTGGTCATACCTCTATTAAAACCCTAATCACACCGTATGTACAAGTTTTTCTCCTTTACTAGGATGTGAGTGCCTGGAAGCCAGCGGCCCACGATTCATTGACGTTCGCGCCCCAAATCCGTGGCCCGGCATCTAAACACAGGTATTCGGTACGTGTGTGCGGAAATCAATCTCCCCACTTTACGTAAACCTACGCTAAACTACCTACTCGACCTTAGATGTGGGGCTGAGACAGAAACGCAGACGAGTCAAAACAAGTGGACTCTGGGCGAGAAAAAATCACACAACCCCCACCACCGCGGGCAAACGCTACCGGACGAGGTTCCGCCACCGTAACTCCGTTTCCGCTGCTTCAGTTCCAACTCTCGCGAGATTCGGTCTGAGCGCCAGCCCGTAAGCCCCAGAAACACGCAGCTCTGTTTCCTCGGGATTCTCGCGGTAGCGCGACACGCCAGGAGGAGCACTTCCGGCGCTGCGCCCAGGAAGCGGAAGTGAAGCTTCCAGGCTTACAGAGTCGGTGTGTCACTCGGCTTTCCTGAAATCTAGGAAAGTCGTTTTCGCTTCACTTTCCCTGGCTTTCGAGCGCTTACCCTCTGGCGGGTGGGAGTGCAGAGACTGAAGCGCAAGATGAGCACCATGTTCGCAGACACGCTGCTCATCGTGTTTATCTCCGTGTGCACGGCTCTGCTCGCCGAGGGTGAGAGCGGCTGCTTCTCTGACGTTTGATCAGTCCCCGAGGGAAGGATCCTAGGCCCTGGGTCCCTCGAGCCTAGGGAGAGGTCGCGAGCCTTGGCGGGGATGGGAGTGGGGTTCATCTCCATTCCAGGGAATCTTACCTCCAGGAGCGGGAGGGGTAGTGTGGAATCGATTGCCGAGGTTTCTTTGGTCTAGGGGAGGTTTTACTTGGATGTTTGTGAAGACACCTTCGTATCGTGTCACAGTTTTGGTTGAAGATTCAGTTGTCTTAACGTTTGAAAAAAGTTAACTATTGGTGAATATAAAGCAAAAAATTGAAATCCATTCTTATCCAGCGGTAACCACTAATAAAGGCTGTTGTGACCGTTCCAAACATTTCTCTATTAGCGTGCTGCTTTTAATGTTTCAGGTATAACCTGGGTCCTGGTTTACAGGACAGACAAGTACAAGAGACTGAAGGCAGAAGTGGAAAAACAGAGCAAAAAATGTGAGTATGGGGCTTCCCTGGTGGCGCAGTGGTTGAGAGTCCGCCTGCCGATGCAGGGGACACGGGTTCGTGCACTGGTCTGGGAAGATCCCACATGCCGCGGAGCGGCTGGGCCCGTGAGCCATGGCCGCTGAGTCTGCGCGTCCGGAGCCTGTGCTCCGCAACGGGAGAGGCCACAACAGTGAGAGGCCTGCGTAATGCAAAAAAAAAAAAAAAAAATGTGAGTATGGCAACATCCTTTAAAAACAGTTTCAACACATCAGGCTCACTGAGTGCATGTTCACAGTACATATTTTAGGAGCATCAACTGATATAAAAACTTTATAGGAATACAAAGGTGAATCTGACTAGAATTGAAGTCTGTTTAGAAATATAAGACCTTTTTTTTAAAAGAAAACTTTTTAAAATAAATTTATTTTATTTTTGGCTGCATTGGGTCTTCGTTGCTGCGTGCAGTCTTTCTCTAGTAGCGGCGAGCGGGGACTACTCTTCGTTGCGGTGCGTGGGCTTCTCATTGTGGTGGTTTCTCTTGTTGCAGAGCACGGGCTCTAGGCACACAGGCTTCAGTAGCTATGGCACGCAGGCTCAGTAGTTGTGGCTTGCGGCTCTAGAGCACAGGCTCAGCAGTTGTGGCACACGGGCTTAGTTGCTCTGTGGCATGTGGGATCTTCCCGGACCAGGGCTTGAACCCGTGTCCCCTGCATTGGCAGACGGATTCTTAACCGCTGCACCACCAGGGAAGTCCCGAAATATAAGACTTTTATGCAGAATACGTAATACAAACCTCAGTGGAGTGACTGACAAGAGAGGTACTTATGTGCTGTGGTGGTTCTAAAGAAGAGACCCCATTCAGTTGTGAGGGGCCATGGAAGCCTTTTTTGATGCAGATTGCCTTGCAGTACTTCATGCGTAGTTAGAATTTGGACAGAGGATGAGATGAGAAAGGAGTTCCAGGCAAAGGAAATAGCATATGTGCAAAATAGGGAAATTTTAACTAGTAAGGTGTGTTTGGAGAACAACAGGTCATAATGATTGGTATCAAGGTAAGTGGTGTCTTCAGGGATAAGCCAACTTTCATTTGGGTCTGATGGTTGAAGGAGTATTTGAGGAAAAGGTTAAGAACAAGTCAAGTTTGTTGTTTTTGAAATAAAACAGGAATTCCACAGGATACAGCTGAGGGGGCTGCTATAGGTATAATGTGAATGGTTCCTTACAAGCTTGATTTGGTTTTCAGTCTCCTTTTCCTTCTTATAAAGATTAACTCTAACTTTCACATCTTAAAATTCTTGTGACTTTCTGTATTCTATGACTTTTCTGTATGTCTTCATAAGAGTTTGAAGTTTTCTTTCTGACAACATCCCATTTCTAATATCCACATAGTAACAATTTGTGGTCATTTGTGTAAAATTATTCTCCTTTTCTAGAAAAGGAGATTGAGACTCAGAAAGGTTAAATGATGTATTAATGTCTCAGAGCAAACAAAGAATTAGAAACCAAATTCAGGCCTTTTAAGTTACGGTTTACTGTTCCTTCATTTATTCAATGTTGTTAATGCACCTCAACATATTTAAAACCAAGCTCATTATCTTTACCTTCACACATGTGATCCTTTTCCAGTATTTTCCTATTCGGTGAATGGTACTTCCTTGCTTCCAATGGTGCAAGCCAGAAACCTTACTATACTTTCTTCATTTGGCTTTCAGGACACCACACTCTCTTGGTTTTGCGCTTACCTTGTCAATTGGTAGTTCTTTTGCAGTTTCCTTTTTGGTTCCTCTTCTTGACCTCCTGTTGTTGGGAGTGACCCAAAATTTATTTTTTTTCTCTATACTCACTCCCTTAATGAACTCATTTATGTGCTCTATTTGCCAGTGACCCCCAAATTTATATCCTTAGCCCTCTCTGC
Source organism: Mesoplodon densirostris (assembly GCF_025265405.1). Classification (NCBI taxonomy): domain Eukaryota; kingdom Metazoa; phylum Chordata; class Mammalia; order Artiodactyla; family Ziphiidae; genus Mesoplodon; species Mesoplodon densirostris. The sequence goes on along the minus strand of NC_082662.1, from coordinate 124,590,726 downwards.
TAATGCAAGATTCAAATATCCAACTATCAACTTGTTAATTCCACTGGAATGTCTAATGTATGTCTCAAACCCAACCTGTCCAAATTGAACACTGTTCCTCACTTCCAAGCCTGCTACATTTGTAGCCATCACAGTCTTGGTCAGTGGTAATCCTGTCCTTGTGTAGGACATAAGGACGTCATCCTTGTGTAGTTATCTTTGACTCTTCTCTCACAGCCCACATCCAGTACTGTTGGGCTGCCTTCAAATATATCCAGAATCTGCCCACTTTACATCACCTCCACTGCTAACTACCGTAGTCCCAGCCACCATCATCCTTTGCATGAATTATTGTGATAGCCTCCGGCAAGTGGTCGTGTTTCCCTGTAATCTGTTCCCAAGATAGCAGCCAGAATAATCTTTTTAAAAGTATAGCAGATCATGTCCCTTCTCTGCTCATAACTCTGTGATGGTGTCCCATTTGAATTCGGAGGAAAAGCCAAAGTTTTTACAGTGGCCTACAGAGCTCCCCTGTTACGGCTCTGATCTTCTTTCCCTCTCATTCACTCTGCTCCACCCTCACTGACCTGTTTGCTGTTCCTTATTACACATCAGCCTCACTCCTGTGCTGGGACCTGTTTAATGGCTGTTCCCTCTACCTAGAATGTTCTTCTCTGTGATATCTGTTTACCTAACCCTTGTATCTTCTTCAAATCTTTGTTCACAGCTCACCTCAGTGAGTCTTAACTTGACCACCCTATTTAAAACTGCAGTCAGCCTACCTCCTGTACCACTGCCGCTCCTCATGTTCCTTATCCTGCTGTTTTGTTTTGTTTTCATTCATCTGCTACAATGAATGCTTCACTAGGGCAGGGTTCTTTTTTTTTTTTTTAATTGTTGTTGTTTACTGATGTATCCCATGCACCTAGAAAAGTGGCTGGCACATGGTAAATGTCTAATAAATATTTGTCGATTCAAATACTTCCTTCTATCACCCTGTATGTGCAGTCCACTCTCAACCCCTGATACTGTTGTCCTCCTGAAGAGTTTTCAATCTTTCCACATCTCTTCATTTCCACCACCATCACTTAGCCTAAACTTCTATCACATTTCATTTGATTTACTGTGATAGCCTCCTCATTGCTCCACCTGCAGCCACTCAAATGTATTCTGTTCAGTAACACCCGGAGTAGTTTTTCAAAACACAAATCTGATTGTGTTATTTGCCCTTCTTAAAACACTCAATTTCTTCCCATTGCTTTGAGGACAAAGGTGTGGCCTACAAGGTCTAGCATGGTCGGGTACCTCCCTCTCTCCCTCTCCGACCACATCTGCGTCATGTTTTTCCCTACTTTCTATTCTCTAGCCATCCTCTGAACTAATCTTTCTTTTTCCTACTATGGAGCTGGGCTTTTGTATCTGCTTTTTCTTCTGTCTGGAATAATTTTCCCTTCTCATTTATTTAATAAACTCCTACTCATTCTTCAGATCTCAAAGCCTTATTTAGTCTCCCCAGCAGGATCAAATCTTTGGATCATGGACCTTAATTTATCTAGATACTTCTCCTTAGAGAACTTATCATAATTACAATTTTTTCTATGTATGATTATTATTATTCAAATAATGTCCTCTCCCCAACTGAACTGTAATTTCTATGAGGGCAAAGGCCTTTGTATCTCTAGCACTTAACACAGGTCCTGGCACAGATTCACTACTTGATAAAAGCATGTTGAATAGCTTAAAGAATAAATGATCTCTATAACATAACATCACATGTATTCTTTGTGAGGAATTGTTCTGCTATGATCATAAACTAGTTAGCCAGCATGGAGTGGCATCCAAAGACAGATTTCTTCATATCACATGTATCATGGAGTAGTCTTATGAGATACAAAAGACCTTTAGTTTCGAATTTGTTTGGATTAATATTCTCATACCTTAAATACTTATATGAATTTGCTTTGTAGATTTTGGGCTTCCTTAGTATCCACAATTAATTGCCTTGTTTCTAGTTATCTGTATTATAGAAGTTAAGTCTCCTTCACCTGACACCTAAATTCAAAGTAATAGTTGCCAGGCAAAGCTTCCATAGTTGTATTTTTTAATATAATTGACTAATGTGCTTGCTTTGAAGATAAGTATGAGGTAGGTTGGTGATAATTGAAATGTCTCATGGCATTTCTTATGGTCTTAGGTCCTCTATTTCAAGTAATCTATCAAAACTCAGTGAACATGCACAACATAGAAAACAGATTTATGATTATCAAAAGGGAAGGGTGGGGGGAGGGATAAATTAGGAGTTTGGGATTAGAAGATACAAACTACTATATATAAAATACATAAAAACATAAACAGTGAGGTACTACTGTATAGCACAGGGAACTATATTCAATAGCTTGTAGTAAACTATAATGGAGAAGAATCTGCAAAAGAACTTACGTATATATGTATAACTGAATCACTTTGCTGTACACCAGAAATTCACACATTGTAAATCAACTATACTTCAATTAAAAAAAAAAAAACACAAGAACTCAGTAAGCATGTATTATTTTCATTTATATGATCAGTTGACACATATGATTGCTTGCTCGCCGTAGAGGTCACCATGATGAGTGCAGTACGCAATGAACGGGCATAGATACTGTCTTCTAGATATTTGTAATCAAATGGATAACTATTATTTAGCATGGGATATTTAATAGGAAGAAATAAGGTAAATTCCCTCTTTGAACAAACGTCTTAATTGCAAACATAATCCCTTCTGACACTCTATGTTCAAAATTTGGTATGGATCTAGGCAAGAAAAGTTTGTAGGGACCAAATTTAGAGATGGCCCATGGGAATTCCCTGGTGGTCCAGTGGTTAGGACTCCACGCTTCCACTGCAGGGGGCACGGGTTCAATCCCTGGCTCCCCCGCAAGCTGTGCAGTGTGACCAAAGAAAAAAAGAAAAAAAAAAGAGAGAGATGGCCCAGGCGTAGAACTTGTACATAACTATGATTAGCATGTTAAAGAATCTAGTGGAAAATGTAGACAATATTCATGAACAGATGGGGATTTTCAGGAGATGGAAACTATAAAAAAGTGTCACATGGAAATGACAGAATATAAAGGATCCTTTGAGGAAATTATCCGATATGCAAGGCCTTAAAAAATTTTATCTCAGCCAACTATTGGAAAATACACTACACCAAGACAAATGAGTAAACCAAAAAAAAAGAGGAAGATATGAACTCCAGGAAACAAGAGCTCCAACACAGGACTCAGGTGAAGGGAATCGCCTGGACGATGATGAAGGCAGATTTAGATCTGACATTCTTAGGAATGTCAGCTGTGCACGAGGCTGAGCTTCTAAGAGGGTGCTAGCAGAAACTTCTTCAGGAAAATTTATAATACCTAATGATCTGACTTTGTACAGGAAAGATTTAGACAGCTAACTAAGAATTTGGTGCTGAAATAATGGTAAGTATGGAGACAACCAAACAAATTTTAAAATGCCATAAATCTAGGAAAAACTTGCAGGAAGTTAAATCGTTTGCTACATAAATTACCTGTGAACAGTATTTTCACGGTCATAATTTTATAAATGTTGAACTCACATTTAACCAAAATTACAACTATAACAATGGATTTTATGATGTAACTAGCTTATTTCAAGATATAGGGGTTAAAAGAAAAAAGGGAAAAAAAAAACTTTATGGGAGTTCCTTGGTGGTCTAGTGGTTAGGATTCGGTGCTTTCACTGCCATGGCCCAGGTTCAGTCCCTGGTCGGGGAACTGAGGTCCCACAAGCCACCGGTGCTGAAAAAAAAAAAAAGAAAAAAAAAAAAAGAATATAGGGATAAATATCAAAATAATCAGCTAAAAGGTAAAAGTAGTTGCTCTTTGAAATGAAGGAAATAGGGAGTGGGGGCAAGCATAAGACCACTGCTTATCTTTAAAACTGACTCTTTAAAATAAATGAGTGTTTTACTTTGGTTATTTATTTTTTTAACTTTTTATTTTTGTATTGGAGTGTAGTTGATTAACAACGTTATGTTACTTTCATGTGTACAGCAAAGTGTTTCAGTTATACATATACATGTATCTGTTCTTTAAAATGTTTTCCAGTGACAGCTCTCATTGGATGATCACCAACTTGTAGACTATTAAAATAGTTACTACCTGATATTTTAAACTTATATAAAAATCTAATCTATTTACAACTTCAGGCAAACAAAAATCCTTTATGAGTATAAATAAGTAGGCAGCTACAGTTGAAAAAGTAGAAATTTTCTGTCTATTGAAACAATTTTGAATCAATCAGTACATTTTGAACTTTGATAGCTAATAATGAATTTAAGGTGACTAAATATTTTCACACATTTCAGTGAACAAACCAATCAATAGTAATAAACCAAACTGAAGGGAAGCCTTACTATTGCATCTACTCTTTGTTCTGTAATAAAGCGATGGGAAGCACAGGCTCAAAATGTAAAAGAAAATAAAATGAAATGAAAAAAATAAAATAATTAAAACCTCAAAAAAATTTGTAGGGTTTTTGAGGAATACAAAGAAATATAAATATATTTGAATCAGAATTAGGTGTAGATTTCGTATCTTGAGCAGATCTGATCCAAGGCATTATTTGGAAAATACTGGTGTTACCTACAAAACTGTCCTATGGTGGTGGGGCCTTTGGCAAAAGATGCTTTCGTAAAGGTACCAAGCTGTTTGATTTAGTTGGTCACTAGACTTATGAGTGTGCTCTAAATGTCAGTAAGTCTTTTTTCATTGTGTCACTTTAATAACATAGACCAATGAAAGAACACTTCAGTAAATGAGAAAAATTAAAGTACTATATGTAATTGGATTCTTGTAACAAAATTATTTATTTGAGAGCATTTATTAAGTACAAATTATTGTAAAGTATGATGTATTTCTTTAGTTTACAGTGCAACAGGATAAAGCTTTTAGAGTAATTTGTAAACTGTTTGACAACTCTGTAATTCAGAACGCAGCAATACCAAGTCATGGGCAAAAAATGTGTTTCATAGTAGACGTCTATTATTTTTGTCAACTCTGATATCTCCATTTCTTTTCTTTCTTTTTTTTGTTTTTAGAGAAGGATCTCCCTTTATTTTTTAATTAATTAATTTATTTATTTATTTTTGGCTGCCTTGGGTCTTCATTGCTGCGTGTGGGCTTTCTCTAGTTTCTGCGAGCAGGGGCTTCTCTTCATTGCGGTGCACGTGCTTCTCATTGTGGTGGCTTCTCTTGTTGCAGAGCACGGGCTCCAGGCGTGCGGGCTTCAGTAGTTGTGGCACGCGGGCTCAGTAGTTGTGGCTTGCGGGCTTAGTTGCTCTGCGTCATGTGGGATCTTCCCGGACCAGGGCTCAAACCCCCCGTGTCTCCTGCATTGGCAGGCAGATTCTTAACCACTGTGCCACCAGGGAAGTCCAGTATCTCCATTTCTTGTTATGGGGTGAGGTTCTGGTGAATGAATATCAGCAAAAAGAGTTTCTTCGCAACTTCATGAGGTTAAGAAACCATTAGGTTAATTTATATTATCCCTAGAAAAGATTTATCTAGTCTTAATCCAGTGTGCTAGAAGGTCAGGTTAATGTTCATTGTGTATCATCTTATGTTTCTATTCTCTATCCTTCTGACTTTTTTTTTTCCCCTTGTTTTTTATGCAGTCATGGTTAAATGCCAAGTAGCTGTGTTATAGTCCTTCTGAGGTGGGAAATATTTTTTGTTTCTTTGGTTAATAATAATGATAAAGAATAAAGCATCAATGTTTCTGTCCATTTTGTCTTTTAAAGTGTTATTTCTGTAACATCTTGTAGAATTTGACTTAATTTCCTTTTATGATCTCATACTAGTAGTTCATTCTAAATCTCTGTCTTGGGACTTCCCTGGTGGTCCAGTGGTTAAGACTCCAAGCTTCCACTGCAGGGCACACGGGTTAGATCCCTGGTCAGGGAACTAAGATCCTACATGCTGCCTTGTGTGACCAAACGAAAAAAAAAGCCTCTTTTTTCCCCCTATATATGTCATGTTTTATCTTTTTATCTACCTAGAACAGTACCTGTCACTTAGACACCCAATACATATATTCACACACACACATTTTATTATAGTCAGAACTTTACCATTTTATTTGTAATAGTGGAGTTAAATTGAATTTTATATCTCTTTGATAAAGGAGTAACACCAATTTTGCTTTTAGAATTCAGCATACTTAATATCCTAAGGGAAAGATTCCTACCTGCCAATTCTCTTTAACGCAGCTTTTAGAGATAATACATATACTGTACTATTTGCTAGTAAAGGAAGTATACTAAGATAAGAAACAGATAATGTAAATAGAGTAAAGGTAATTTTTGGTGTATCTATTGCTAGTCCATTCATAGGTGATTAAAGATAGTAAATATAAAATATAAATACATTAACACTATTCTTCTTCAAAAGCTTACTGTTACTCTATCGTCATATTAATTGAAAAGCCTCAAGAAAAATTGGTCTTAGCTTTTTTGGCTCTCCTGATCTTCCTACCCTGTGCATGTGTTGCCATTTTTCTATACTATAATTGTTACTTGATTATGTGACCTCACTAAATTGCTTTTTAGAGGGCAAGGATCATGTTTATCTTTTTATTTACCTAGAATGGTGCCTGTTAACTTAGGTAGCCAGTAAGTGAATGAATGAATGCCCACCTTCTATGGTGAATATGAGAATGGTACTACAATTAATCACCTGAGAGAGCAGAATTTTAAAATTGTGCTTAGACTCTACCTAAGGCAATCACCCACAGCTAATGGTCTGAAAATCATCTTAGTTTTGATTATGACTTTGTGTTTATAAAGTCCTTTATGGGTATTTAATTAATGATGCTTACAATATTGCTGTTTGATTTTTAGAATATTGTGTCTACCTTTTACTGTTAGCAGGTGTGGGAGCATACCAGTTAACCATGACCGTAATCAAAGGCAGCATGTAACTTTCTTGTAAGCTTCTTTCATTGGTTCAGCTGTGATAAAACATCCTTTGTTTCTTTTGTGTAATGCATAATTAATTTTTACTATGTTACTATGTTGTTTACAGTGGAAAAGAAGAAGGAAACAATAACGGAGTCAGCTGGTCGACAACAAAAAAAGAAAATCGGTAAGATGAGTTATTGGTATACAAAATATTGAGGTTTCTTGGAAGAAATAAATTCTTAGATAATGAAAATGTAATAAAGTATTTAGTAGTGGTAACTTATGTTTGTATAGTTTTATGGTCTACAAAGCACTGCATATGTTATCTTACTTGATTCTCTCTACTTGTTTTTGCTCTTAGGTTTGAAATTTCAGTTTAGTGAAATGGTGTTGACAGTCATGGCTTTTGAACTTGGCTGAAGGTTCTTGGCATAGTTTGTAAAAGGGTATTGTTGTATTTTTTTTCTAAGATGATTATTTCCAGTTAAGTCTGAGTTACTTGTATTTATTGTTGCCATAGCTTCCTTACTGAGAATTGACTGGTGATGGAGATCTACCAAGATGTAGGACATTTTCTGCTGAGTAATTTTACCTAGTCTGCAAAATAATTATATGTTTTTGGTTTTCCAGTGTAATTTAGAATTTAAAACAGAATGTAGTTCAGTTCCAAAAAGACAATTTATAAATGACTGCATGTGATTTGTATTTATACTTTATGATGCTTCCTGATTCTACAATCAGAACAAAATGGTTGTGAAATTGTGTATTTGGCTCAGAAACTATGTCTCTATGCCTAGGTCACTGCTGTTAAATCCTGGGAGATTACTCTACCAGGCTAGACTATACAAGTGTTCTGTTCTGGTTAAAGCTTTTCAATTTAGTGTAGGGGTATCAGATGTGTTCTAAATGGCCTATTCATTTAGTTCCATGGCAAGATGCTACTGTACATCTACTCTGTGTCAGTCACCCTGGTGGGCATTGGAGAAACAAAGTAGAAAAAAATTCTGTCTTTTAAGACAGGGGTCCCCAACCCCTGGACCACGGACCATTATGGGGCCACACAGCAGGAGGTGAGTGGTGGGTGGGTAAGGGAGCAAAGCTTCATCTGCCACTCCCCATCACTCCTCATCGTATTCACTACTACCTGAACCATCCCCACACGCACACCCCCACCCTCCTCGTCTGTGGAAAAATTGTCTTCCACGAGACTGGTCCCTAGTGCCAGAAAGGTTGCGGACTGCTGTTTTAAGAGGTCTAAAGAGGAAAAACAGATCAATGCAGTGTAATACTTACTTTTTTGTTTGTTTGTTTTTTGTTTGTTTTTTGCTTGTTTGTTTGTTTTTGCGGTACGCGGTCCTCTCACTGTTGTGGCCTCTCCCGTTGCGGAGCACAGGCTCCAGACGCGCAGGCTCAGCGGCCATGGCCCATGGGCCCAGCCGCTCTGTGGCATGTGGGATCCTCCTCGACCGGGGCACGAACCCGCGTCCCCTGCATCGGCAGGCAAACCCTCAACCACTGCGCCACCAGGGAAGCCCCAATACTTACTTTTTAGAGAGATATTCTGAGTGGCATAAAAGTAAAGAAGAAAGGATATCCAAACCAATCTAGAGGATCAGGTTTTCTTTTAGAGATAATGCTTAAGCTGAATCTTGAAGCTTTAGTGTGCATTAACTAAGTAAAAATATAAATAAATAAAATACTGGTCAGTTGAGTTCTTACCATCTGCAACACCCTGAAGTAAGCACTTGACATTTTTTAATTATCTTAACAATGGTATGTGGTAGTGAACAGTGTTACCTCTATTTTAGAGATGAGAAAATTGAGGTTTAAGTAACTTGCTCTTGGTCATTCAGTGGTATGATGGATTAAGTCAGTGGTAGAGAAGGGGTTTGAACCTAGTCATTCATAACTTTAAGAATCTGCAGTTTTTTTAAATAAATTTATTTATTTATTTATGTTTGGCTGCTTTGGGTCTTTGTTGCTGTGCATGGGCTTTCTCTAGTTGCAGCAAGCGGGGGCTACCCTTCTTTGCGGTGCACGGACTTCTCACTGCGGTGGCTCCTCTTGTTGTGGAGCACAGCTCTAGGCACGTGGGCTCAGTGGCTTGCAGGCTCTAGAGCACAGGCTCAGTAGTTGTGGCACACGGGCTTAGTTGCTCCACGGCATCTGGGATCTTCCCAGACCAGGGCTCGAACCCGTGTCCCCTGCATTGGCAGGTGGATTCTTAACCACTGCACCACCAGGGAAGTCCCAAAAATCTGCATTTTTAAGCCTTGTATATTCTCGGTAGAAGGATAGGCATATACAGAAGCATAGAAGGGTCAAATAGCAAGGTATATACCTGGAACTATAAATAGTTTAGTATAACAAATAAAAAAGAAGGTATGTGTAAAGTACAAGCAGACAAGGCTAGAGAAATAAGTAGGGCCTAGTTCATAAAGATCTTTATAAATTAAACTAAGGTAAGGAGGTTAACGTATGCAGAAGTCTTCCCGTGACCATTAAGGGATTTAAACAGAAATTTGAAATCAGATTTTAAGGAAGACAACTCTGGCAATAGTTTGGAGGATAAATCAGAGAGGGGGTCATTCTGGAGGCAGGGAAGTTATGAGGCTTTTTATGTATCCTAGGCATACAAATGGCAAGAACCTGAACTTAGGCAGTGACAATAGGAATGGTGCAGATTCAATGGATATAGAGGAAGTAGATGTAACAGGACTTGAAGGCCTTTTTTTTTTCTTAATTTTATTTATTTATTTGGCTGCATTGGGTCTTCATTGCTGCGCACAGGCTTTCTCTAGCTGCGGCGAATGGGGGCTACTCTTTATTGCGGTGCGTGGGCTTCTCATTGCGGTGGCTTCTCTTTGTTGTGGAGCACAGGCTCTAGGTGCACGGGCTTCAGTAGTTGTGGCACGGAGGCTCAGTAGTTGTGGCACATGCACTTAGTTGCTCCATAGCATGTGGGATCTTCCCAGACCAGGGATCGAACCCGAGTCCCCTGCATTGGCAGGCGGATTCTTAACCATTGTGCCACCAGGGAAGTCCCAGGACTTGCAGACTTTTTAGATGTAGGGTATGTAGAGAGGAATGAGTCTGGGAAAAAGCCCAGATTTCTGATTAGGAGAGGAAATATCAGAGAAGTTGCAGATTGGGATGAGGAAGAGGAGAGGATGATTTCAGGTTTGAACATGTTAGATTTGCAGTGTCTGTGTGACAGTAGGGCGGAAATACTTGGTACACTGTTGGATGTATGGTTTGGAGCTGGCGGAGAGATAAAGGGTACAAATAGAATTTAGAATCATATGATTATAAATTATAATTGAGTCCACAAAGTAAATGAAATCACATAGGGAGACCATATAAAGTAAGAAAAGCAAAGAGCTGAGGATGGAGAGTCTTGAGACATAGAAATTTAAGGGATAGAAGAAGAAGTGGAGCTTGAAGAAGTATTGCCAGAGAAGTTGGAAAGGAGTTGTGTCACAGAAGTTGAGGGGAGAGTTTCAGAGGACAGGAAGGGTTAGAGGCTGGGTGTTAAATATCTAAGAGGCAAAACAGAGATAATTAGTGATTTAGCAAGAATAATTTCAGTGGCATGATAAGGGATAGAAGCCAGATTGTATAGATTAAGGAGATAATGCATGGTGAGGAAGTGAAGACATTGAACATGGGTAATTCTTTGGAGTAGCTTTGCTATAAAGGATAGGCAAGATGTAAAAATGGAAGGCACATGGGCTTCCCTGGTGGCACAGTGGTTGAGAGTCCGCCTGCCGATGCATGGGACACGGGTTCGTGCCCCGGTCCGGGAAGATCCCACATGCCGCAGAGCGGCTGGTCCCGTGAGCCTTGGCCGCTGAGCCTGCGCATCCGGAGCCTGTGCTCCGCAACGGGAGAGGCCACAACAGTGAGAGGCCCGCGTAATGTAATGCAAGGAAAAAAAAAAAATGGAAGGCACATTACCCACTACCCTTAAAATTGACAACACAAACTATCTATACTCAAATTATTTTACCATGGAATGCTACCTTAAATTGTTTGCTCACCAGAATGTCATCAGAAGGTAAAAGAAATAATATTTATGAAGAGTTGCTTATCAAAACATAATAGGAGTTACAAGACATAATATTTGTTAGGAGTTGCTTGAAGGACAAACATCCTATCCATTCTGTAGATTTATAAATTTTACTCCTAAATTAAACCAGACTATCAGAAATCTGTAAACCTAAACTTGTATATAGTTTTGGACTTTGTAAAATTGCTTCTACTCTATTTCTCCTTGACATTTGCACTATTAGACATGTCATGAAAAAATCAGCCAGATAAAATTTACTGTAGTGCTGCTACGGACTGTTTTTGAGAACATTATCTACAACATTACACGATACCCCTTTGATGAGAAATTATGGAAACTTTGTAGTAGTTTTCAATGTCAAGACAAGCAGTGATTCTCATAAATAATTGATTTATTTTTTATCTTATTGACCCTGTGCTTGAACTGATGGTTTTTCCCTCCACTTTGAGACTGGCTGCTAATAAGCATAGAGTCAGATTTGCTATTCATCTCCAGCAACTTTATAAGACCAGTTAAATGTATTCTTGTATACTGACCCTATCTACAATTTTGTTATTATGCAACCCTTACTTTCCCTTTGCTCAGATTCCCCACTTGGGTTTCTGTGAAAAAAAAAAATATATATATATATATATTATATATGACTTCCCTGGTGGCACAGAGGTTAAGAATCCACCTGCCAATGCAGGGGACACGGGTACAAGCCCTGGTCCAGGAAGATCCCACATGCTGCAGAGCAGCTAAGCCCATGCGCCACAACTACTGAGCCTGTGCTCTAGAGCCCGCGAGCCACAACTACTGAAGCCCGGGTGCCTAGAGCCCATGCTCCGCAACAAGAGAAGCCACCGCAATGAGAAGCCCATGCACCGCAACAAAGAATAGCCCCTGCTCGCCGCAACTAGAGAAAGCCCGCGTGCAGCAACGAAAACCCAACGCAGCCAAAAATAAATAAATAAATTTATTTATAAAAAAGCAAACATATATATATATACAGTAATGGGGAGACTATAAAGAATGATATTGCTGCCTTGAAAGAAGGGAGTTTTTAGTAAGAGGGGTGTGGTCAGCAATATTCAGTGTTTCAGAGAAGCAAAATGTCATTGATATCACTAGGTGAAGCTCTTAGAGATAATGGTCTTGGATAGAAACATTAACTTGAAACTGAGGTGTCTGAAGTTTTTATGTTTCCCATTCTTAATTTCAGGAGCAGATGTTTGGGTTATTTTACATTTCCGTCTCATAAAAGAGAAACTACTTTTGATGTATGAATTGTATTTAGATCTTTTGGCTGCAGTCAAGTTACCTCAAATAATGAGGAATTTAAGGATATTTGTGATCCAGAACTCAGGAAAAGCTGAACTAATTGGTTACAGGAAGGCAGGAACTGTGTTAAAGCAATTCCTGCCGGCAGAGCAAGCCCTGGGATAAAGCCAGACATTGGGCTCCACTATTAATTTATAGTACTTCTCTCTCTTCTGTTGTTCAACTTCCCCACTTTCTCTGCAGTGCTTCCCTAGCATTTAATTTTTGCCTGTGCCTAACTTTGGCTTGTCTCCTGTGGTTCTTTCTATATCAGTATTACTCATAATGTGCTCTCTGGCCACCTATATCAGTATTGCTTGAGATACTTGTTACAAATGAAGGGTTCTGAGTCTTACTCCCAGGCTTTACTGAATCAGAATTTCTGGACATGGGACACAGGAGCCTGCTTTTTTAACAAGCTGCCCAGATAATTTTTAGATGAACTAAAGTTCAAGAGCCAGTTCTACATTACTATTTTGCTGTTTCTGCTCCCACAGTTAAATGATTTACTTTCCCAAGATTTTCTGGTTTAAATTCCTGCAAGAAGGAATCCAACTAACTCAGCTCATCTTTTTATGCCGTAGGTCATGGGTAAGCCTATGGATTGGCCTCCTTTTTGGTCAGTAGTGGCAGGGCACGGGGTGTTAGGAATCTTCATAAGGTTGAAACTGAACAGAGGCTATGATGAGAGGGAGATATTCCCCAGAAGGTGGCCAGAGAAGGGAGAGCAGGCATTCTGAAGCTTTGCTGAATGGGGTGCGTATCTCCTTTCTTGGTGACTTGGAAATATGGGAGGACATTTTTGAAATTTATTTGGGGCCCTGAATTAATATATTTATTCTAGATGTTTATCTATGCTGTTTGGATTTTCTATAAAAGAAGGTTGTATCAGGCATTTCATTTAAATTTTGCTTCTCCCAATCTACATGAAATTTTAAAGGCATGTTATTAATTGGTCTTCCATTCAAGACAACTCAGAATATAGAAGTGTCATGGCATACCTAACTCCTTTAATCTATAGAGAAGCATCTGCTATTTTGATCATCTCTTCCTTATTTGAAGATGTTCCCCATCTCCCAAACTGTCGGTTTGATCAGACTACCCAGTTGCCCCGTGAGTACTTTAATTGATTTATATTCTTTGACAGAAAAGTCACTGGTTATTTATTTTTTATTTTTTAATTTTTTTGGCTGCATTGGATCTTTGTTGCTGTGCATGGGCTTTCTCTAGTTGTGGTGAGCGGGGTCTACTCTTCATTGCAGTGCGCGGGCTTCTCATTGCGGTGGCTTCTCCTGTTGTGGAGCACGGGCTCTAGGTTCGCAGGCTTCAGTAGTTGTGGCACGTCGGCTCAGTAGTTGTGGCTTGCGGGCTTTAGAGCACAGGCTCAGTAGTTGTGGCGCCCAGGATTAGTTGCTCCGCGTCATGTGCGATCTTCCTGGACCAGGGCTCAAACCCATGTCCCCTGCATTGGCAGGCAGATTCTTAACCACTGTGCCACCAGGGAAGTCCCGTCACTGGTTATTGACTAAGGTAAATGATGACGTGTTCCTTTCTTACTTAAATTATATTATCATATTGTACAAAGCCTAATGCTGTCAAATAAAAATGTGTGATAGATTGGCTTGAGGTTTGTTCATTCTTTGGTCAGAATGGATGTCATTGTTGCTACTAGTGTATTCCAATAGCTACAAGAAATGTAGCTTCTTTTTAATTGGAGTATTCCCTTTTAGAATTTTAATGTTTCCTTTTGTCTATCATCTTGGATAATAAATCATCCTAGAATATAAATATATCTCCTTTATACTTCCAGTTTTTTTTCTCCATGAAATTTCCTCAAATTTCATAGAGAGTGTATTCCAAAAGTTCAGTGGTAAAAGAGTGTATAGAATTCCTTTCAAATGGAGGAATTGAGGTATGATTCTCCTGTGTATTAAATCCTGAGGTTCTGAATGGCATAAAGAATAGTTCACACAGGACAAGTGAACACTGAATGACATAGAATATTTATTTCCAGCACTCGACTTGAAATCTTTAAATTCTAGGTCTTCAGGGGAGGTGTAGAAGGTTTTAGACATACGTTTTCTCCCTCCTGATGTCAACATAACAGTTGAAAGGTGGGTTGGGAAGTACAACCATCTTGGAAGCCTTGGGCTTCTAGATGTTGAGTTTTCTCAAGGGAGAAAACTAAGGGCGAGTGAACCTTAGGAGGAGGTTCACTAGCTCTACTTCTTTTAAGTAACACACCACCGAGATGAAAATAACATTAGACTGAGACAGTGACTTCCCTACCTTATTGGGGCCAAGAAACAACTTTTTGAGAGGAGTTATGCTAGTTAACTGACAACAGTTAAGGGCTAAGTTACACACAGAGCAATAGAGAACCAGTCAATCACTTTTACTTATTTCAGTATCCTCTTAACTATTTGAGGTACTAGAAGTTGAGTTAACTAGCTAGCTTTTATTGCATCATCTCAGCCAAAACTGTTCTCATAATTACATGAAGCATTATGCTCAAATATTTGATTGCTGCTAATAAACAATATAAAACATCATTTCAAAATAAATTGTTTGCACTTATTTTACCGACTAATGTGACTTTCCCAGAAATTGTTCACTTGAGGAAACAAAGTTTCTTGATAAGGGAAAAGCAGGTTGTTTAAAAAAAGATACTTTTTTCAATACAGTCTATTAGAAGTTGGATTATTCTTATAAAACCATGTATTACATGGTGGTTAGATTGACAAACCTGTCTTCATAGCTTATTTAACCCATAATGTAATGTAAAAACTTTATTTTTAGGGACAATAGTTGGTTTTGTTTTTGTTCCTCTTTTGTATTAATGGTAATTAAAAGCAAAATTGGTTAGGAAATAACATTTAAAATGTACTTAAATCATTGAGGCTTAAAGAAAAGTAGATTTGATTACAGTATGAGATAGAAACTCTAAAAGGATGTTTTAAGTACTTTTAAGGACTTAAATGTTTCATTTCTCATTGTGTCTAACAGAATATCCTTGTAAAACTTGAATCTTATATTTTAAAATAATGAGAATGAATAGAATAAATCTTTGCCTAACAGTTTTATTAGAGTCAGGGTTTGGTAGTCTTAATGGAAGAGAGATAGAGAAGGAGTTTAATAATTTTCTAAGACCAGAAGGAAAATAAAGAGGGTAAAAGAGAACGTGGGTATAGAGAGAGAGATTAGGAGGATCTGAGATACAATTAACTGAGCTGGGAATGGAGAAAACTGAAAATGGAAAAACTTTAGATTAGGCATTGGGGTTACTGGGGAGATGGGAGGTATATAAACCTAACTGTGACTTTATGGAGATATTTACAAGTTTATTGTTCGTAACTTGGGGAGTACCTGAAATTGCTTCCCTGTTGGTAACATTTCTATTAGATCAGGTTTGCTGTTTCCCACATGGGCATTTCTGGATTTCTGAAAACTCTTTCATTGTCTAGGACTTTAAATGTTGAAGTCCTTGTAGTGTTTATGCTTCTTGAGGCATCTTAGCATTTCCTACCAACTAAGCACATCAAGATCATAAGAAACTTGACTCTGTTTCTTTTATCCCCTCCAAAACCAGACGAATGTTAACTTATTTCTGAATTATTTGAAACCAGCAAAACCTACTTTATTTGTATATAGTGGGCACCTAAAAACAATTTGAGTTGAAAAATCTTCAGGAACCAAGCACAGTAGTGTTGAGATATATCATAAACCTGTACTGCTGTATTCTTCTTAAGCCATGTATACATACAGTCTACCTTGACACTACATATGGTTAGAGCTTCTGTTTGGACATAATTGAAAAAAGTGGAATAGAACTTCATAAAAACTATGTCACTTTAGTGTCCTCTCAGCCTTCGGCTTTAAGTGCATCTTCAGGCTACCAGCTTTATCAAAGACTCCTGTCCCTGGAAAGGGATTTTTGGTGTATGGTATCTTCAGATCAGCTTTTATTATATTGCTGATTCATTAAGCAATATTGAGCATATACTACAATACTGAGCAACTAACTACTTGCCAATTACTGAGGATACAAAGATGAAGAAGTCCTTGTCCTCCAGGAGCCTGCCATCTAGTTGCATTGTTAAGTACATAAACAGATCATTATAACAAAATGTATAAACTCGGTGAGTATAATGATAGAGATGTGCTTGGAATATTCTGGAAGCATAAAGAAAGGACTTCTAATCCAGTGTCTAGGACTGCATTGTCCAATACAGCAGCCTGTAGCTACATTTGACTGTTCAGATTTTAAATTAATAAAAATTATTAATAAATGAAGTTGAAATTTTAGTTCCTCAATCATACTGGTCACATTTCATTGCTCAGTAGCTACATGGAGCTAGTGACTACTGTATTGACAGCACAGATGTAGGATATTTTCATAATTGTAGAAAGCTTTTTAGAATAGTATTGCTTAAGGAATCAAGATTGTCAAAAGGAGGTGACACAAGAGCTGAGGCTTAAAAGTTGAGTACAGGCTAGCCAGGAAAGGGTTTGATGGGGTAGGATAAAACAGTCTAGGTGGAAGTAGGGTAGCCAACCACCCCAATTTGTCTAGTCCGAGGACTTTGTTGGGATATGAGATTTTCAGAGCTAAAACTGGAAGAGTCCAGGGAAAACTGGGACACTTGGTCACCCAAGGTAGAAGAGACTTCATGAACAAACACTGAATCAAGAGAAAAGCATCGTATATACAGGAACTTAAAGTTGTTTGGTATTGCAAGAACATAAAAATTTATGGGAGTGGTTGGAAATGTGGCTGCAGAAGTAAACAGGGGCCAGATGCAGGACTTGAAGGTGATAGTGAAACATGATCTTGGGACTTCCCTGGCGGTTCAGTAGTTAAGACTCCACGCTTCCACTGCAGGGGGTGTGTTCGATCCCTCATTGGGGAACTAAGATCCCACATGCCGCGTGGCGTGGCCAAAAAAAAGAAACATGATCTTGTAGGGGTGAAAAGACATGGAAGGATTTTAAGCTGGGGAGTATCATGATTTTGTTCAGTTTTGCCTTTTAAGTAGATCTGACTGCATTTATGTGGAAGATGGATTTGAGGGAACAAGTTTGGAGGCAGATCTGTTAGGAGACTTGAAAGTAATATAGGTAAGAGATGTTAGAAATCCTAACTAAGGAAGTGATAGTAAGGAGGAGGAGAAGAGGTGGATTTCATAAGTATTTATGAGGTATAATTAATAGGACTTGGTGTTTGATTGAAGATAGAGTAGGGAGTCAAGTATGTGCCAAGGTTTCTAGCATAGATGCTTTTCTATACCTTTCTTTTCATGTCTCAGTGGTAGTCCTTTTCCCCCTTTACTTGGTTTTACGCCTGTTTACCTTCTAGTCATCCCAATCTTCAAACACCCAATTTTAAAAAGTCTTATTGCATTTTAAGAGGGCTGCTCAGGTAGAAAAAGAACTCTAGCCCCTGAGATACACCTTAGTTCCACCCCATTTTGTTCATTTTCTTTCATATATCTTCATAATCCTCACTTTCTCCTGCCTGTATCCTTTCCTCCCCGGGAGAACAAACTGGATAGGAACAATTTAGGACAAGGAAGCGTATATTCATCTCACCGTACATTGTTTGGAAACTACACTCCAGTCTGCGGTTCCTGTAGGCCTGTTCTTCCTTCCTTTCCTTTAACTGCCTGAACTTGCAGCCCTCACACCAGTTTCATATATTCCAATTGTATATTTTTTATTTTAGAGGGTATTATATTTTAATTTCATAATCTTCCTGTGAAGGTGAGGATTTGTGTGTGTTTTGTTCATTCATTTATCCCTGGTGCTCAGAAAAGTGCTCGGCATTTAGTAGGTAATCAATAAGTATTTGTTGAATGAATTGATCCCGGTGATAAAAATGCATAATCAAAGAAAGCAGTAGCATAGTATATATAGAGATCATTGGGTTGGGAGTTGGGAACTTGGATTCTCGTCCTGGCTTTGGCCTACAATACCTGTGTGGTCTCTGAGAACTCACTTCTCCTTTGCTGGGCCTCAGTTTCTTCATAAGTACAACAAAGTCCCTTACGTTGATGCAATACAGTAAATAAGGTCATTAATGTACAGCTGAGACTTCTTTAGCGGTTTAGGTTCTGTGTATATAACAATTTTTTTGAAATATATGTCAAATTTCCTAGCTTTCCAAGTGACTTAACTATGAAACTATGCTTATTTTTAGAGTGATTTGACTGTAATGTGAAAGAACCTGAATCTTAAATTCATCTTAATTGGCTTTTAATTTTTAGACTCCATGCTCTCTTAAAGAAACTGAAAGGGGGGAAAAATCATAACAGATGGGTAATTAATACTTGAAACCTAAGTACAGTCATTATGGTTATACTTCCTTTTGATGTAACGTAAGAGTATATCTTAATGTACAGAGTACAGACATTTAAAGTTTAAATTAAACTTTAAATATTTTTATTTATTTAATTTGAACTATTTTGGTGCACTGCTGCATTTGAATTTTCTATTAGTACAAAGTATACAGTATTCCATGTATTCAGCTTATCATATTAAGTGATACTGAGACAGAAGTGCTATTATAGTCATCAGGCAGTGACAGTTTAACATCTGCTTTGCGCTCAGCACTGTGTTTATTAACCAGTTCATTAATTCTTTGCAGAGCGGCAAGAAGAGAAACTGAAGAATAATAACAGGGATCTATCAATGGTAAGAGTCCTAAATATAACTTCATGATAAACCACATGTTTTTCAGCAAAAGACCCTGGTTTTCATCAAGTACACTGCACTTAACTTTTCAGAAATTTATAGTTATGCAGGCTATAAATAATATCATGGTTGTTCCTGGACCAAATAGAAGTGAAAATATGCTACTGGACTGAAGCTTCGTGTTAGTAATATGAATAGCTTTTTTTTTAGGCTCTCTCGAAGTCATAATTTGTCCCTTTCACACAGTTTTTATTAGCTTCCCCCTTATGTTTTCAAATGAAGTAGCTTATTTTCTTTTTCTTCCTCATGTTATTGCTGAATCTTTGGCTTTGTGGTGACCTGGTAATCCCAAATAGGAGTTGGAGCATCATAGATGGCCTTTATTGTGGCCTTTATTCTTTAAGAGGCCTTTTGATCTGAGGGCCAGGCATATCATAAAGTGTAAGGAAAAGTGATTTTATTAGCCATTTACTCATTATTTATGAAGAGTAGAGTTCAAGCATGTCTTTCTGAGGTGTAGGTAGGCTAATTATATGGCTTGACTTATTTTTCTACTTAATTTCTATATATTCAACACAGGACATCTAAACTGTACAGTAGTTGTCTTTTGCTTACCAAGAGACCTTTGCTGTATTATTTTATCTTCTGTTTCTTGAAATTCTTATTAAGAAAGATCATAATTTAGAAGTGCATTTTTTTGAAAATAGCTTTTCTGTTGTCGCAATTATTACATGTTCATGAGACCAAATTTGGAAACTGCAGAAAGAAGAGATAAAAGTTGCTGATAAACTGTTAATCTTAATCTTTATGATTTTTTATTTGTTTATACTTTTATGGCACATGTAATTAAGAAAGAAGTTAGCTGCAAGAAACAAAATGCTTAATAATGGCTTAAACATATAAAAATTTTTTCACTTGCTCAAGAGGTGCAGAGGTTGGTAGTCCTGGGCTGCTGTGGCAGCACAGTCATGTCACTAAGGACTCAGGTTAACCTTCCTTAGCTTATGGTCGTTTGGTTGTTTGATGGTGCTTTACTGTCAGGCATTATGTTCTTCATTCCAGGCAAGAAGTACGGGCAAAAGGCCTAAAGGGATGCTAGCCAAGTTTGTCCCTTTTAAAAGTTCTGGTTGGTACTTACATCTTATTGGCCAGAGTTGGGTCATATGACCACCCCAATACTGTTCATCAGAAGCTGGCAAGGAGAAGAGGCCTTGGAGGTGGAGGGTGGGTTAGCCAATAAACAGCTTTTTGCCAAGGAGCATCTTTTAAAAATGAGGTAAACCAAAACCTTTGGGGTGTGCTTTAGTGGTGGTTTTTCTCTAGTGTAAAATGACAATTTGTTGGTTTCCTTCCAGGTTCGAATGAAATCCATGTTTGCAATTGGCTTTTGTTTTACTGCCCTAATGGGAATGTTTAATTCTATGTGAGTAGCCTTTTATATGGTTTTATCTAAATATTGCTCTATGTGTGTATATATGTGAACAATTAGCTTTTTTGGTAATATTTTGATATTTCAAATTTACAGAAGAGTTACAAGAACAGTACATTGATTAACCAGATTCACAATTGTTAACATTTTGCCTCATTTGCTTTCCTTTTTTCTCTGTTTCTCCATATCATATATGTACTCATTTATACATTAATTGTATGTTTTTCTGAATCATTCAAGAGTTTGTTTTAGGCTTCATGCCCCTTTACCCATAATTACTAAAGTGTGTGTTTCCTAAGAACATGGATGTTCTCTTACTTAACCTCAATCCAGTTATCAAAATCAAGGGAAATTTAATTTTGATGGAATACAATTATATGATAACTTTTTCACCCTCTTAATATTGAGGATATCTTATGTGTAAGGCAAAGACTAAGGTTTTATGGGTCCTCTAAAAAGAAGTTAATATGTCTCCTGGGTTTTTAAGTTCCTTACTAGCAAACTGCTTCAAAATGAAGGTAGTCGTACAGAGGTGTTTTGACTCTTAAAATAGAGTCTTAACAACTATAACCTCGTTTAATGATAAAGTAGGTTAGTGTTGTCTAAACTAGCATATAGCAGGCCTGAGTAATTGTGGGACTGCTTTTGACAGAAGCTGGGAAAATATCCAGAGATGACAAGCTGTCATTTCTTACCTTTCAGAGCTCTCTTGAACTATCCCACACATTTTCCTCACTCACTCTTTTCCTTCCCCTTCTCCTACTCTTCCTCTCCTGCTTCATTTCTACCTGTCTGTCTCTTTCTCTCCTTGTACCCACCCCCCACCCCACCTCCAGTCTGTTCTTCTCTTCCCATCTGTCAGGGGCCCACTTTGTGCCAGGCATTGTGCTAGGTATCAGAATATAACAAATAAGATGTGTTCCCTGCCCTCAGTAATATCAAAATTTTATAGAAAGAAAGGACAAACAGATCAATACATTGATGGATGGTACAATAGATGTGTATGTGTGTGAAATAAAGCAGGGGGGAAAAGGGAGTGGTTATTTTTACTTAGGTGAGGCACCAAAGGGAATGTCCAAAATGATTTTAATACAAAATTTCCACTTAACTAGTGATTACTAAAATCATAGACCTTTAGTGCTGAAAAGGACCTTTGGAAGATTAAATAACTTGCCCAAGGTCTCTAGAAGTCTCATAATTTCTAACTTATAACTCTAAACTCAGTATCCTTTTTTCACTGCTATGCTTTCTCTCATTTCTTGGGTATATATCACCGTGGATTACCAGGCAAACCAAACACTGAAAGATTTTGTAGTTAACTAGTAAGCTTCATTGGTATAACTCAAATACTCAAATATTCTTTAATTTGTCACATTCTGGACAGTATAGAGCTAGCTAAGTACTTATCTATATTTAAAAAATTTGATGCTTAACATCTTATTTTTCTCATACTTCTGATTTTTAAAATAATATTTTTATAGGTTAGTGGTGTGTGTATGTAGAGCTATTCTTATTGGTCTTGGCTTTATTGTGTGATACCTACAATAAATTTGAATCACTGCTTTGCTTGAAGTTCAGCATTTGATTTTATTCCTTAGTCTTATGTACAGGTGGGTTCTAACGAAATAGGCTGATTAAGAAAGAACTGTGGGGAATATAGCCAATATTTTATAATAACTCTAAATGGAGTATAATCTTTAAAAACTGCGAATCACTATGTTGCACACCGGAAACTTATTTAATATCGTAAAACTTATGTATACCTGAATTTAAAAAAAAAGAAAAGGAAGAAAGAATGGTGGCCATTTCTACCAGTGGTAATGCTGCCTTATATTCATGTGGTTCCCTTTCTTAATGTTATTTGTGAACATATCGTGGTATGAACGGCTGCTCTATGGGAAGGGCATCTGATTCAAATATATTTTTCTCCCAATGCCATATTTTTCTCTCAGGTGTAACCTTTTATTACATTTTTTTCTGTAATCATTGAAGTAATAAATTCTTACTGGAAAAATTCCAATAATATATAAATGTATAAAATATAAAATAAAGATCACTCTGCCTTCCTCAAATGAGTGTGTGTCCTTTCAAGATTTGTACTTCTTCTCTCCGTATACAAACATTTAGATATTTGTATGTAGTAATTTTTATACCCCAACATGGTTGTTTTGTAACCTCCTATAGTTACCTGTGATAATTTTTGTAAATACAGTATGTGTAACTCTTGCATAATCATTTTTAGAGGATTTTTATTTTTTTTTAATTTTTTTAAAATTTATTTTATTTATTTTTATTTTTTTGGCTGCGTTGGGTCTTCATTGCTGCATGCAGGCTAGGATTTATTTATTTATTTATTTATTTATTTGGTGGCAACAGGTCTTAGTTGTGGCTCGTGCGCTCTTTGGTTGTGGCATGTGAACTCTTAGTTGCAGCATGCATGTGGGATCTAGTTCCCTGACCAGGGATCAAACCCGGACCCCCTGCATTGGGAGGGCAGAGTCTTAACCACTGTGCCACCAGGGAAGTCCATCTTGCATAATCATTTTTAATGTCTGTCAGTATTCCATTGAATGGATGTACCCTAACTTATATAATCTTCACACAGAATTTTCACAGGTAGTATGTACACCAGTGTATACTTACTTTTTCCTCAGGCATATCCTAGAAGTATTGCTTAGGTGAAATTTTTTTTTTTGGCCTTGCCGCACAGCATGCGGGATCTTAGTTTCCCCAACCAGGGATCGAACCTGCGACCCCGTGCAGTGGAAGCACAGAGTCTTAACCACTGGACTGCCAGGGAATTCCCCTAGAAAGGGTTTTATTAATTTATATGTTTCGATTATTGCCCTCAGTACTTCTGAGTGGTTCTTTCTTCATATATTTTTCATCACTGGGAATTATGTATCTGTTTAATATTTGCAAATCTAATAGCTAAAAAATAATATTTCTGGGCTCCCCTGGTGGCGCAGTGGTTGAGAGTCCGCCTGCCGATGCAGGGGACACGGGTTCGTGCCCTGGTCCGGGAAGATCCCACATGCCGCGGAGCGGCTAGGCCCCTGAGCCATGGCCGCTGGGCCTGTGCGTCCGGAGCCTGGGCTCCGCAACGGGAGAGGCCACAGCAGTGAGAGGCCCACGTATAGCAAAAAAATATATAATAATAATAATAATAATAATATTTCTTTTAAAATTTGCATTTCTTGTGAGATGTAGCATCTTTTCGTATACTTATTATGTTTATTTATTTCTAAATTTCTAGTCCATGTTCTTGCCCTTATTTTCTTTTTATAAGAATTTTTTATTTATTGAGACTATTAAGCTCTCTTTTTGAGATATATGGGCAATGTTAATTTTTATGTCAAATCTGTTACTCTTTTCTGTTATATAAATAGTGCCTTTCTCATACCAGATTATATAAATTTTTTTCTACTTTTTATTTTTTATATTTAAATTTTGTTTCATCTGTAATTTTTTTTGGTGGTTTGTTTCCAACTTTACCAAGTACTTAGCTATTGTTAATACCAGGTAGGGAGTACATAATATATTTTCCCTGGTGATTTGAAATGACTAGTTTATGATATATCAGGTAGCTTCCCAAAGCTTATGTAGTAGATCTTAACCAGGAGTTTGCATCAGAACCAAAGTTTAAAAAGAAAAAGAATTTTCTTATACTAGTAATACACAAGTACTTTTAAAAAATTCAAACAGTATAATGTAGAATAAAAAGTGAAAGTGAAACCAAATGAGTTGAAAACTTATGTTCACACAGAAACCTGCACACAGATGTTTATTGCAGCTTGATAATTGCCAAAACTTGGAAGCAACCAAGATGTTCTTCAGTTGGTAAATGGATAAACTGTGGAACATCCAGACAGTGGAGTGTTATTCATTGCTAAAAAGAAATGGGCTATTGGCCATGCAAAGACATGGAGAAACCTTAAATGCATATTACTAAGTGAAAGAAAGCAACCTGAAAAGGCTACGTACTATATGATTACAACTATATGACATTCTAGAAAGGGCAAAGCTCTGGAGACAGTAAAAAGGTCAGTGGTTGCCAGGGATTAGGTGTGAGGGAGGGATGGATAAGCAGAGCACAGAGGATTTTTTAGTGTAAAACTATTTTGTGTGATACTTAATGGTGATACATGTTGCTATACATTTATGAAAACCGAAGAGTGAACCCTAATGTAAACTGTGGACTTTGGGTGATAATGAGGTGCCATTGCAGGTTTATTAGTTGGCAGTTATGAATAATGCTTCCATAAACATCTGTGTGCAAGTTTTTTTTGTGAACATGTTTTTAACTCCTTTGGATAGATACCAAGGAGCATGGTTGCCGAATGGTATTCATGTTTTTTTTCTGGTCTTTGTGCCCAGACCAGAAATTTAAATGTATATATATATATTTATTTATTTTATATATATATATATATATATATATGTATATATATATATATATATATATATATATATATCTTATGTCTAGGACTGTGAGCACCTAGAAGTTAAAGAATGTATCTCTATTTGTATAAGCTGGTATGTGAAATTAAAAGTCTAGTACCTTTTTTTTTTTTTTTTGGTGAGCAAATTCCAAGTTTTATTTCACATATATTGACATTTCAAGCAGACATTTCAGATCTGATGTTCAGAATATCCAATCTATAGGATTCAATGCTATCTTCATATCCTCAGATAAAACGTCATTGTTCATGTGACATGACAGTCCAGACAATAGCTGGGATTGAAACTGAATGCACCCCTTTCTTTTTCTTTTCATTAAAAATATTAGCAAATAATAATTTAATCAAAATTTAATCATATTTGTATATATGAATTTTAAATTTAAATGGGAAAAAAGGGAAAAAAATATAGAAAAAAAACCCACCATCCCTCAGCAGTTCTAAACAAAAGTAATGTGGGTGTCAGTTATTACAGTACATATTTTGATTGTATTGAACAATCACTATTCATTTTTTGCATAATTTCTCTGTTTCACCTTGATCATCTGTTTATTATAGAATGGAATACATTATCTCTAATATCCATTTTAGTCTTAAAATTGTTGAAAAGAAAAAAGCCTCAAGTTAGACTAAGATGGGAAGGACTTGAGCTCCCAGATTGCCAGAGTAGCAACAAGAGGCACCAAATTCAGCTATTTATTTGTCTTTGGCTTCTCTTCTGGATCATTTCCATAAAGCTGAAACATTAAATCTTAGAAGTGATCTTAAAGTCATTTTAACACATTACTTCTGTGTCAATATGGAAATCCCTCCAATAATACCTCTAGCAGATAATTTTCCATTATTTTTCTTCATTTTCAACGATGAGGAGCTTGATGGTTTCTGAGATAATATAGTTTTACCGAGTAGTATTTAGGGTTTGAAAGTGGTTCCTTTTACTGGACCAAAATATGCCTGCTTGTTCTTATCATGAGCAGTGGTCCTGCCCTCTGGAACTGCAGAGAGTAAGTTCACTTAAAGAAATAATTGAACTATTATAAGCTATCTCTCTCTTTGCGCCTTTTTCTTTCTCTCCCTAACTCTTTTCATTATTAGGCTACACACTAGTAATGGTGTCTATTCTTAGCTATTCCTATGGCAAGCCTCTAATCTCTGGGAAAAATTAATTTGAAGGGTTTTTTTCTTCATATTTGTGGCTGGTTTAAGGTCTTATACTAAATGTTCAGTTTCACATAAATGAATAACTCACTTATAGGACATGAAAGGTTTTCTCTCTCCTTTTTCTTTTAAAGCTTTTTTCCAGCTTTATTGAGATATATATATATAATGACATATAATATAGAACATTGTGTACGTTTAAGGTGTACAGAGTGATAATTTGATACACATACATATTGCAAAATGATTACCACAGTAAGGTCAGTTAGCAAATCCTTCATCTCACATAAATATCATTTTGTTGTGGTGGCGGTGAGAACAATTAAGACTTACTCTCTTAGCTTTCAAGCATATAATACAGTATTAACTATAATTACTGTGCTGTACATTAGAAGCCCAGAGCTTATTCATCTTAAAACTGGAAGTTTGTGCCCTTTGACCAGCATCTCCCCATTTCCCTCAACCCTCATCCTCTGGCAACCACCAATCTAATTCTCTGTTTCCATGAGTGCAGCTTTTTTTGATTCCACATATAAGTGATGTCATGCAGTATTTGTCTTTCTCTGTCAGACTTGTATACAGTATATATATCACATTTTCTTTATCCGTTCATCTGTCGGTGGACACTTAGGTTGTTTCCGTATCTTGGTTATTATGAATAATACTGCAATGACATGGGAGTACAGATCTCTTCGAGATAGTAGTTTATTTCAATTCCTTTGGCTAAATAGCTAGAAATGGGATTTCTGGATCATATGGTAGTTCTACTTTTAATTTTTTGAGGAACATCCATATTGTTTTTCATAGTAGCTGTACCAATTTACATTCCCAGCAATAGTGCCCAGGGGTTCCCTTTTCTCCACATCCTTGCCAGCATTTGTTATCTCTTGTCCTTTTGATAATAGTCATTCTAACAGGCATGAGTGAAATCTCATTGTGGTTTTGATTTGCATTTCCCTGATGGTTAGTAATGTTGACCACCTTTTCATGTACTTCTTGGCCATTTGTATGTCTTGTTTGGAAAAATGTCTATTCAGATCCTCTGCCCACTTTTTATTTTTTTATTTTTTTTGCAGTATGCGGGCCTCTCACTGTTGTGGCCTCTCCTGTTGCGGAGCACAGGCTCAGGACGTGCAGGCTCAGCGGCCATGCCTCACGGGCCCAGCCGCTCCGTGGCATGTGGGATCTTCCCAGACCGGGGCACGAACCCGTGTCCCCTGCATCCCCCTGCATCGGCAGGCGGACTCTCAACCACTGTGCCACCAGGGAATCCCTGCCCACTTTTTAATTGGATTATTTGACGGTTTTTTGTTTTGCTATTGAGTTGTACAAATTCCTTATATATTTTGGATTTTAACCCCTTATCAGATATATAGCCTGCAAATATTTTCTCCCATTTCATAGTTTGCCTTTTCATTTTGTTGTTTCTTTTGCTGTGCAGAAGCTTTTTAGTTTGATGTAGTCACATTTGTTGATTTTTGTTGCTTGTGCTTTTGGTGTCATATCCAAAAAAATCATTGCCAAGACCAATGTCAAGGAGCTTTTTTCCCTATGTATTCTTCTAGAAGTTTTACAGTTTCAGGTCTCATGTTTAAGTCCTTAATCCATTTTGAGTTAATTTTTGTGAGTAGTGTATGATAGGGGTCCAGTGTAATTCTTTTGCAAGTGAATATCCAGTTTACCCAGCACCATTTATTGAAGAGACTATCCTTTTCCCCACTGAGCATTTCTGGCTCTTGTCAGATGTTAATTGACTGGGTTTATTTCTGGGCTCTCTATTCTATTCTATTGGTCTATATGTCTGTTTTTGTGCCAGTAATATATTGGTTCGATTACTATAGCTTTGTAACATAGTTTGAAATCAGGAAGTTTGGTGCCTCCAGCTTTCTCAAGGTTGCTTCACCTATTCAAGGTCTTTTGTGGTTCCATATGAGTTTTAGTATGGATGTTTCTATTTTTGTGAAAAGTAGAGTTTTGATTAGAGATTGTATTGGATCTATAGACTTTGTTGTTGTTGTTTTTAATAAATCTATTTATTTTATTTATTTATTTTTGGCTGCATTGGGTCTTCGTTCCTGCACACAGGCTTCCTCCAGTTGCAGGGAGCGGGGGCTACTCTTCATTGCTATGCGCAGGCTTCTCGTTGTGGTGGCTTCTCTTGTTGTGGAGCACAAGCTCTAGGCATGCGGGCCTTAGTAGTTGTGGCATGCAGGCTCAGTAGTTGTGGCTCGTTGGCTCTAGAGCGCAGGCTCAGTAGTTGTGGCACATGGGCTTAGTTGTTCCATGGCATGTGGGATCTTCCTGGACCAGGGCTTGTACCTGTGTCCCCTGCATTGGCAGGTGGATTCTTAACCATTGTGCCACCAGGGAAGCCCTATAGATGACTCTGGATAGTATGGACATTTTAACAATATTAACTCTTCCAGTCTATGAACATGGATATCTTTCCATATATTTGTGTCTTCTTCAGTTTCTTTATCAATGTCTTATAGTTTTCAGTGTATATATCTTTCACCTCCTTGATTAAATTTATTCCTAAGTATTTTATTGTTTTTGATGTAGATTGGATTGTTTTATTTTTTTTCATATAGTTCATTGTTGGTGTATAGAAATGAAACTGATTTTTGTATGTTGATTTCCATCCTGGAACTTTGCTGAATTCATTTATTAGTTGTAAAAGATTTTCTTTTTGGTTACAATTTCAAGTCAAAAATGTCAAGGGTGTGTATGTTAGCAATAAGAGGGGTAAACATTTTGGGCTATATTTATTCCAGCCCTACTCCTCACAGTTTAACTCTACAGATGGAGAGTAGTGGCGTATGTAGAACAGTATACTGCATATAGCATATAACCAGGAAATATTGGAACAACTGTGTATAATACTTCCTGTGAGTGAATGGGAATATCTCCTCCTGGAAAAGTTATTACAATACTTTGTTTTGCTTTTGTGAGGTTAGTAGATAAGAATAACTACTTCAAGCAGATCTTTAAATATTTTCGTCATATCCTAGTAACAACAGTTCATGATTGAGCCCTTACCCTGTGCAAACTATATACTAGGAAAGCAGTTAGAAATAGTAAGTGGACAATCATACATATGTATAGAATATGTCAAATTCATTCTATTTATATTCTTTGGAGTTCAGCTGTATAAGAAGCTCTTTATAACCACAGTAGTTAATATGGATATTTAGGGATTTTTTTTCCCCAATGAAAAAGATGGTAATGCTACCTCTCTTTTCCCTCTCCCTCTATAGAAACATTCTAAATACCAAATGTCTTTCTAAGAGGGAATGTTCTATATATTTTAACTGGAGTTAAAGACTTTATTTGGATAATGTAACTGATGCTGTCATATATTTTTCTAATATTATGAAGTATCACTATTCTTTTTTTTTTTTTTTTTTTTTTTTTTTTTTTTGCTGTACGCGGGCCTCTCACTGTTGTGGCCTCCCCCATTGCGGAGCACAGGCTCCGGACGCACAGGCCCAGCGGCCATGGCTCACGGGCCCAGCCTCTCCGCGGCATGTGGGATCTTCCCAGACCGGGGCACGAACCCGTATCCCCTGCATCGGCAGGCGGACTCTCAACCACTGCGCCACCAGGGAAGCCCGTATCACTATTCTTAATCACATTAATTTATAATTTTCAATATTGTCTGACTGTACAGCTTATTCATAGAAAACTATAAAAGAAGTTTATATCCCCAGCACCTCAAAATAAACACTGATACATATTTCCTTCTAGTTTTTTCCTAAGACTTTCTCTTTTCAAAACATTTTTCTTTTCCATTTTAGAAAAAGTAAAAGGAATTACTTTCAAACATTAGAAGTATGTTAAAAGTTATCTCAGAGTATTATGTATGCCATTTTTCATTCACCACTATGTATATTCCATGAATTTCTCTCCAGAAGTGTTTATCCTGTTTAATGTGTATATACTGGGAATCTTTGAGTCTTGGAAAAGAGGGTTCTTAAACTCTTATTGGTGTCATGGTTTAGAACAGTGGTTCTCAAAGTGTGGTCTGGGGATCCCTGGAGGTCTCTGAGACTTTTAGGAGGTCCTTGAGGTAAAAATTGTTGTTATAATAATTCTAAAATGTTATTTGCCTTCTTCACTCTCCTTCTCTCATGAATGTACAGTGGAATTTTCCAGAGGCTTCATAGGGTGTGTATTATTGCAACAGCCTGAGTAATGAAGCAGCTATGAGAATCCAACATTTTTCTATTAAATAAAACATTAAAGAGATTGGGGGGAAAAAAGCCTTTCTTCTCACTAAATTCTTTTTCTGTATGGAAAATATATTTTCCATAAAAATACTTGTGTTAACATACTGAATATTGCTACCTTTTAAATGATTTGATAAATGGTTTAAAATTTCTGTTTTAATTTATAAAACAGTAATATTGATAGATATAACCTCTAAATAAAACCTCTTTAGGGTTCTCAATAATTTTTCAGAGTGTTAAAGGAGCCTGATACTGAAAAAATTAAGAATCACTAGTTTAGAAAAAGATTGATGGGAAAAATCTAGGCACCCTTCCTTACATCCTTATACTTCAAGTCTCTTTTTAGAATATCATCCTTTCTTTGTTTTTTAGAGATCAAGGGACTTAGAGTTCTATTTCTGTCCCAGATTCTTCTCTGGAACTAAGAAGCTTGTCAGTCTTCCAAAAATAACAGTTCTTTGTTTTTTCCTTTTTAGATTTGATGGTAGAGTGGTGGCAAAGCTCCCTTTCACCCCCCTTTCCTACATCCAAGGACTGTCTCATCGAAATCTGCTGGGGGACGATACCACAGACTGTTCCTTCATCTTCCTGTATATTCTCTGTACCATGTCAATTCGACAGGTAAGTGACAACATCCACTATTTAATATGTATATCCTTCCTTGCTGTCACACCCTAAGTTAGTGTCTACTTCTGTAATACTGGAAGTGTCTACCTGTTGCTACTGAGATCTTTCAGTTGCTTGTTTTAGAATTCCAGAGTATCATCTAAAACTGTTTTAAATGTATGTAGGTCTAGATTACTGATCCTTAGGGATGGGAAGTAGCCATAAAATCAAACATGGTTTCCACATCCCATCTTTAGAGCTCTCAAGTTTCTTCTTTATTGCAACTATCTAAAAGTAGAAAAGTAAAGAGTGGGTTTTGTCTTCCCACTATCATTTCTTCTTTATTATACACCAGTGCCTTTTGGCACTTCAGAAACACAAATAAACATAATAATTTGGTGACTTGAAGTTAGTCACAGTTGAGATAACGTCTGGCTGTAGAATTTACATTCAAGCAACATGATGGTCAGACATTCATAGTGAAAAAGAGTGAGAGCTAAGAGATACATATAAGGTTGTGAGAGCCTGGAAGAGAGACATAACATTCAATTAGTGGCAGACGATTCAGGCAGAAAGGTTGAAAGAATGAAGTGGCTTTTGAGATGGGACTTTAAAAAGTAAGAGAGGTTAATTAAAGTCTCTGGCTCCAGAACTCTTCATATTTCAGGGCATTATTCAGTTTTTGAACTGATTTTTTGTCCAGATACATGCCTGGGAGTGGGATTGCTGGATCATATGGTAATTCTATTTTTTAGTTTTCTGAGGAACCTCCATACTGTTTTCTATAGTGGCTACACCAACTTACATTCCCACCAACAGTGTAGGAGGGTTCCCTTTTCTCCACATGCTCTCCAACATTTGTTATTTGTAAACTTTTTAATGATGGCCATTCTGACCGGTGTGAGGTGATACCTCATTGTAGTTTTCTTTTGATTAAAAAAATTTTTTTTCCTTTTTTTTAAAAAAATTAATTTATTTTATTTATTTATTTAGTTTTTTGGCTGCATTGGGTCTTTGCTGCTGTGCATGGGCTTTCTCTAGTTGCTGCATGCAGGGGCTACTCTTCGTTGTGGTGTGCAGGCTTCTTATTGCGGTGGCTTCTCTTGTTGCAGAGCATGGGCTCTAGGTGCGCAGGCTTCAGTAGTTGTGGCATGCGGGCTCAGTAGTTGTGGCTCACGGGCTCTAGAGTGGAGGCTCAGTAGTTGTGGTGCACAGGCTTAGCTGCTTCACGGAACGTGAGATCTTCCTGGACCAGGGCTCAAACCCGTGTCCACTGCATTGGCAGGCAGATTCTTAACCACTGCGCCACCAGGGAAGTCCCTATTTTTTTCTTTTCTTTTTTTCTCATTGTAGTTTTGATTTGCATTTCTCTAATAATTAGTGATGTTGAGCATCTTTTAACATGCCTATTGTCCATCTGTATCTCCTCTTTGGAGAAATGTCTATTTAGGTCATCTGCACATTTTTCTTTTTTTGTTTTATTTTTTGTTTTTGTTTAAACTTATATTCTTTTTTTATTGACAAGAATCACGCTACAGAATCAGTCCAACTGGCCAGGGCCCCATACCCAGACTGAGATCTGATCCCAGGTCCGTAGACAGAGGCTTTCATGCATTTTTTTTTTTTTTTTTTTTTTAATTTTTGGCTGTGTTGGGTCTTCGTTGTGGTGCACGGGCTTTTCATGGCAGTGGCTTCTCTTGTTGCGGAGCACGGGCTCTAGGCACATGGGCTTCAGTAGTTGTGGCACGCAGGCTCAGTAGTTGTGGCTCACGGGCTCTAGAGCACAGGCTCAGTAGTTGTGGTGCATGGGCTTAGTTGCTCCGCAGCATGTGGGATCTTCCTGGACTAGGGCTCTAACCCGTGTCCCCTGCATTGGCAGGCAGATTCTTAACCCCTGGGCCACCAGGGAAGTCCCATGCATTTTTTTTTTTAGCATTGCAACCCCTTTTTCCAGTTAAATCTTACACAGAACCACCAAATAGAAAAGCAGTAAAAGTGATAGAAGTGAGAGAGGGGTCCCAGAGCCCCAACTACCTGCTTCTCTGCCTTTATCTTCTTCCCAACTCAATGTCTCCCTACCTACCCCACCCCTGGAGTCCCTGGGCACCCTAGGGGGGAACAGTCTAAGAACTATGGATCTGCCCATTTTTCTGTTGGGTTTCTTGTTGTTGCTGAGTTGTATGAGCTGTTTTTGTATAGTTTGGAAATTAAGCCCTTGTTGGCCACATCGTTTGCAAATATTTTCTCCCATTCTGTAGGTTGTATTTTCATATTGTTTATCGTTTCCTTTGCTGTGCAAAAGCTTGCAGGTTTGATTTCGGTCCCATTTGTTTATTTTTGTTTTATTTCTATTTCCTTGGGAGACTCACATCTTATATTTTGCATTTCTGTTAAGTGTTCTTCCATATCATGTTCATAACAAATTAAAACTCCTGTCTTTTTAGCAAAGTGCATATTTCTAAACTAAATCTTGCTAATTAAGAAGGCCTGAAAAATTGGAGGAGAATTGAGAGGCTGTAGGAAAGCAGTCAGGTCAAGTTTAATGGATGAGGTTGTTGAAAGATATAAAGGAGATAACGTATACACACATACCTGCTATATACACTGTGAAGCTCAGCGACTGTTTGTTGAATTACAGCCTGACAGTTGGATCCCCTTTTTTTATCAGCATGTAAGGATAATAATAAGCCTGCTTCACTGAGTTGTTGTGAGGATTAAAGGAGAACATAGATGTGAAGTGCTTAGAACAGTGCCTGACTGGCACTTTGAGATAGCACCTATGGAAATATTTGTCTTTATTTTAAATTATCCTGTTCAGCAATATTTCAAAAAGCTGAAGGCAAGGAAAGAGAAAAGGATATACAACTATTATTAATACAACTATTGTTTTTTCATATATTCTTACAGTATTTATATGCATTTTTTATAGACTTTTGTTTTAGAGCAGTTTTAGGTTCACAGCAAAATTGAGTGGACTGTACAGAGATTTCCCATCTAACTCCTTTTCCCCCACTTGCAGGCAGCCTCCCCCACTATCAACACCTTGTATAATAGTGATACGTTCTTTTTACAGTCAATGAACCTACACTAATACATCATTATCCCCCAAAGTCCATAATTTACATTAATGTTCACTCTTGGTATTGTACCTTCTGTGGGTTTTGATTTATATGCATTTATTCACTTAACAATGTAACATATATATATTTTCTATGGTGTGCTCATACATAGTCTTCATAATAGTGAATTTTTTTTATAGGCCAGGCCTGCTACAAGATTTTTCACTCCTAAGGTGAAGATCCCTTAGTGAGTTGTTTAATAGAGGAAAACTGTGCCTGATTTGTAACCTCTCTCTGCCTCAGCTTTCTCATCTCAAAAACAAGGGTAACTAAGGACTGGTATCTAGTCCTTAAAACTATTTTCAAACTTTAAAGTGCATAGAAATGTAGTATAGTATTACTGCTGTGGAGGAAAAACTTTATCTAAGAAAAACCATCGTGGGTTCATTTGTGAGACAATAGGAATTTAAATTGATTGTTTAGAATTTCACTAAAGGATAAGATTGCAGAGGGTTGGTATTGAAATACAAATGCTTGAGTAAAGTACCATTGATAAACTTGATTTAGTGTTTCCAAAGGGAGTCTGTGACAAGAGCCACAAGGCACTGCCTGGATTTCCATGAACTTGAACCTTGTTTTAACATTCTTGTTGCTGTTGTGGTTGTTGCTGTTAGGGCTATTTTCCATCTAGAGCAATGGCTTGTGTACAGTAGTCATTTATGTGTTTTTAATTCATAATGAGACTGTCCACAGTCTACCCTTTCAGTCTGCCTTTCAAAATATTGCCTGTTTTCCTTTCATTTGTCTTTAAATCACAGTAAACCTGTGATTTAAAGGGCATCAGAGGTTTTTACACTGGTCTTTATCTCTAAAATGGTAAAGAGTCACTTAATTGACCCCTGTCTCTACAGAATAATGGAGCAAGGATGCCTTGTATGTTTTGTCTAGACTGTATTATTCTAGTCATTAACTAGACAAATGTGTTTATCAGCAGCTAATTCTCAAACGTCTTATTTCAAATTTTATCTTTAAAGTAATTTACCATCATGCGTTGCTTAATGCTGGATACATTGTAGGTGGTCAGTAAGTACTTACTGATTAAGTAAAAGAAGTTGGGGGACTTCCCTGGTGGCACAGTGGTAAAGAATCCGTCTGTCAGTGCAGGGGACACGGGTTCGAGCCCTGGTCTGGGGAGATCCCACATTCCGCGGAGCAACTAAACCTGTGTGCCACAACTACTGAGCCTGTGCTCGGAGAAGCCCGCGCATCGCAGTGAAGAGTAGCCCCTGCTCTTCGCAACTAAAGAAAGCCCCGCACAGCAACAAAGACCTGATGCAGCCAATAAATAAATAAATAAATTTTAAAAATAAATAAATAATAGAAGTTGGAAATTTAGTGACATTCTATCATTTGGTCTTCTTATTGCTTTGTGCAGTGGATTTTTAGAGGGGGGCATGAAGGAGCTATTTTTATTATGAAAGAAATACAGACATTCTCCAGCTTTACTAAGGGGAAGTAACCTGAACTGCTAATGATTGATTTTTCTTCATAACCTGTTTTTAGATTTCTTTTTTAAAGTACAGCATGGTCTATAGTATTGTGAGTGACTGAATGAATGAATAAAGTATTTTATGGCAAATATAATTTAAATGAGTTCTTGGGCCGCTGGGAGAGCCTGGTGGCACGCTCGCTGGCGTGCCTGCCGGTGGCTGCACAGCCCAAGGAGGCTGCCGTCCAGAGTGGCGCCGGGGACTACCTGCTGGGCATCAAGAGGCTGCGGAGGCTCTACTGCAGCGTGGGCATCGGCTTCCACCTCCAGGTGCTCCCAGACGGCCGCATCGGCGGCTTGCACACGGACACGAGTGACAGCCTGCTGGAGCTCTCTCCCGTGGAGCAGGGAGTGGTGAGCATCTTCGGCATGGCCGGCCGGTTCTTCGTAGCCATGAGCAGCAGAGGCAAACTCTAAGGCTCGCCTTTCTTCACCGAGGAGTGCAAGTTCAAAGAGAGACTCCTCCCCAACAACTACAATGCCTACGAGTGCTACAGGTACCCCGGCATGTTCATCGCCCTGAGTAAGAACGGGAAGACCAAGAAGGGGAAGCGGGTGTCACCCACCATGAAGGTCACCCATTTCCTCCCCAGGCTGTGACCCTCAAAGCCCCCAGGAGGGGAGTGCCAAGGGCCACCTTGGTGCACTTTCTTCAGATGGACAGTTTAACTCAAGAGTAGGTATAAGATATTTAAATTAATTATTTAAATGTGTATATATTGCCACCAGATTATTTATGGCTCTGTGGATGTGTTTTGTATTTTTCTGAAAAAAACAAACAAACAAACAAAACCACCAAACCCTGACTTTTCTGGTAAAACAGTAGAGACCCTTCCACTGGGTTTATTTAACTTGTCAAAAAGTTGTCACAAGTGACTGCTGCTATTCCGTGTATTAAAAACCGGTGACATCAGTCTGTGACATGAACCCTGCTTTGCACTGTCCCCTGGGGTTTGGTGGTGAGCATCTCTGTGTCTGGAAAGGTTTCCTGGGGCTTTAGAAGCCAGTTAAGGAAGCTCCCAGTCTTGGCTTCATTCCTAGCATACTGCAGCGTCCCACTCCCTTTGTGCCCTGAAGATATTCCTCAGGACATACCGGTTTACTTCGGGTACAGAAAGCGGAGCACACTGTCGAGGCCACCACTGCCACTCTTAGATCTGCCAGGAATGACCTTTGAACTTTGCTGCAGTCAGTCTTCCTCGACCTACCAGATGGGGGAGACCTGTAGGCACCTTTATAAACTCCTGTTTTCCTTTTTTTGGGATCAACCACAGCCCGTGTTTCTCTGTGGCCATTGGGGAAAAGGCAAAAACAAAGCAATTTTGTAAAATCCATCAGAGAGGAATTGATATTGCACTGGAAGGCTGGAAATGGACAAGATTGGGTGGATTTACAACCACTGCCAAAACCCGAGGGGTGAAAGACAGTTTGTGATAGTGGAGACTTCTGATAAGTAATAGTGTATACATGTATATATTTTTAAAAAAACAAAAACCAAAAACCACACACACTTCCCTGTGTTTGGGAAGCTTCAGGCTAGAACTAGCTGTTCATTTTAGGTGAAATGTCCTTGTCATTGTACAAAAACCCTTAAGGCAGTTTACGTGGTGGAAGTCACTGCTTCTCTCCTGTTGCATTCCTGATTAAGTGGATTTAACATCTACCTCGAAAGCCCTTAAACCACTCATCTGGCAAAATCTGAAGAAAGCTCAGACCGGGTGTGGGAGTTTGCCATCCCAAGTGGCTTTTTTTTCCATATGTAGCCAAAAAGTATTGCAGATAGTGTTGGTGTGCCCCATTCGAACCTTGTCACTGAGCTATCTTTACCTGTGATTTACTTTTAGTAAGGATAATCATGGTGAAAATATTTGCAGACAGCTGTTAGAGTACACTATATGGTCACCAAGTAACCTTATATTTTTCTTTATATATTTTACAAATGTAACCCCTGTCATGGAAGCAAAGATGGAAGAGGCAGGGGCGGTGAGGTTTAAAAAAAGTTCTGAGGTGATGGCAAACATTTAATTTTAATGAATGACTTTTTCGAGTTTATACAAAATGACCTTAGCTTGCTACCAGAAATGCTCCAAATGTTTCCTCAAGGCTTTTAATACTCTCCTAAGATGTTTCTGAACTATCTCCCAAATTAACTTTATGGGAGTCTACAGACAGCAAGACTGGAAAAATCTGATTGGAGTTTTTGTCTTTCACATTCCTTTTTAAAACTCTTTGTTCGAATGCAAATCATCTACTTAAAATACTATTCTTAAACTGAGGCCTAGAAGAAAGAAGCCACTTAAGACAGGACCTTACATCTCAAACTGCTGTTCAGGCCAGGCCATAAAAATGTTTTTTAAAAATTTTAAACTGCGCCCTAGACTCCAGGAGTACTGAGCAATGCTCAGAGATCTCGGTGCTGATTGCATAGGGGTGGGAGTGGGGCGGGGGGCAGGGGTAAGGAGCTGGGATTTGTGGCCGTTCTGTATTTACTGTTTTCACATAGTAGCAAACCAGATTGCTTTAGATGCCTTAAATATGGGACGATGTCTTGTCCCAGAGCCCAGTCAGATTGTCAGGAACTCAGATGTCTTAAGGGCAGACCTTGGCCATCCTTGACCATGTGTATATATTCAGCGGATCGGATGTGAAGCGTGTAGAGATGTCATTGAACCTTTGAAATATTGTAAAGTGTTTCTATTGCTATGATGGGGATTTGAGGTTTCTGTACTTATTGCTGTTTTCAGAATCTGTCTGTAGTTTTACACAGGTAAAGCGGGTGTCACCCACCATGAAGGTCACCCATTTCCTCCCCAGGCTGTGACCCTCAAAGCCCCCATATTGTGATGTATTTGCTGTGCACATCGAAATACAGAATAAATGAAAAACATTTATCACGTGTAAAAAGATAAATAAATAAATAAATAAATAAATGAGTTCTTGAAGTTCTGTCTTCATATTTAAATATTATGTGATATTCTTACAGAGTGTTACCTCAGAAATATAAACACATCAGTAACCATTATTCTTTTTTGAATATTATTTATTTTTTTATACAGCAGGTTCTTATTAGTCATCTATTTTATACATATTAGTGTATATATGTCAATCCCATTCTCCCAATTCATCACACCACCACCACCACCCACCGCTTTCCTCCCTTGGTGTCCATACGTTTGTCCCCTACATCTCTGTCTCTATTTCTGCCCTGCAGACTGGTTCATCTGTACCATTTTTCTAGGTTCCACATATATGTGTTAATATATGGTATTTGTTTTTCTCTTTCTGACTTACTTCACTTTGTATGACTGTCTCTAGATCCATCCACGTCTCTACAAATGACCCAATTTAATTCCTTTTTATGGCTGAGTAATATTCCATTGTGTATATGTACCACATCTTCTTTATCCATTTGTCTGTCAGTGGGCATTTAGGTTGCTTCCATGACCTGGCTATTGGAAATAGTGCTGCAGTGAACACTGGGGTGTATGTGTTGTTTTGAATTATGGCTTCCTCTGGGTATATGCCCAGTAGTGGGATTGCTGGGTCCTATGGTAATTCTACTTTCAGTTTTTTAAGGAACCTCCATACTGTTCTCCATAGTGGCTATATCGATTTACATTCCCACCAACAGTGCAAGAGGGTTCCCTTTTCTCCACACCCTCTCCAGCATTTGTTGTTTGTAGATTTTCTGATGATGCCCATTCTAACTGGTATGAGGTGATACCTCATTGTAGTTTTGTTTGCATTGCTCTAATAATTAGTGATGTTGAGCAGCTTTTCATGTGCTTCTAGGCCATCTGCATGTCTTCTTTGGAGAAATGTCAATTTAGGTCTTCTGCCCATTTTTTGATTGGGTTCTTTGTTTTTTTGATATTGAGCTGCATGAGCTGTTTATATATTTTGGAGATTAATCCTTTGTCCATTGCTTTGTTTGCAAATATTTTCTCCCATTCTGAGGGTTGTCTTTCCATCTTGTTTGCAGTTTCCTATGCTGTGCAAAAGCTTTTAAGTTTCATTAGGTCCCATTTGTTTATTTTTGTTTTTTCCATTACTCTAGGAGATGGATCAAAAAGATCTTGCTGTGATTTATGTCAAAGAGTGTTCTTCCTATGTTTTCCTCTGAGAGTTTTATAGTGTTCAGTCTTACATTTAGGTCTCTAATCCATTTTAAGTTTATTTTTGTGTATGGTGTTAGCGAGTATTCTAATTTCATTCTTTTCCATGTAGCTGTCCAGGTTTCCCAGCACCACTTATTGAAGAGACTGTGTTTCTCCATTGTATATCCTTCGGTTTGTCCTATATGGCCTTTATTATGTTGAGGTAGGTTCCCTCTGTGCCCACTTTCTGGAGAATTTTTATCATAAATGAGTGTTGAATTTTGTCAAAAGCTTTTTCTGCATCTATTGAGATGATCACATGGTTTTTATTCTTCAGTTTGTTAATATGGTGTATCACATTGATTGATTTGCGTATATTGAAGAATCCTTGCATCCCTGGGATAAATCCCACTTCATCATGGTGTATGATCTTTTTTAATGTATTGTTGGATTCTGATTGCTAGTATTTTGTTGAGCATTTTTGCATCTATATTCATCAGTGATATTGGTCTGTAATTTTCTATTTTTGTGGTATCTTTGTCTGGTTTTGGTATCAGGGTGATGGTGGCTTCATAGAATAAGTTTGGGAGTGTTCCTTCCTCTGCAATATTTTGGAAGAGTTTGAGAAAGTTGGGTGTTAGCTCTTCTGTAAATATTTGATAGAATTCACCTGTGAAGCCCTCTGGTCCTAGACTTTTGTTTGTTGGAAGGTTTTTAATCACAGTTTCAATTTCTTTACTTGTGATTGGTCTGTTTATATTTTCTGTTTCTTACTGGTTCAGTCTTGGAAGGTTCTACCTTTCTAAGAATTTCTCCATTTCTTCCAGGTTGTCCATTTTATTGGCATAGAGTTGCTTGTAGTAGTCTCTCATGATGCTTTGTATTTCTGCGGTGTCCGTTGTAACTTCTCCTTTTTCATTTCTAATTTTATTGATTTGAGTCCTCTCGCTCTTTTTCTTGATGAGTCTGACTAAAGGTTTATCAATTTTGTTTATCTTCTCAAAGAACCAGCTTTTAGTTTTATTGATCTTTGCCATTGTTTTCTTTGTTTCTATTTCATTTATTTCTGCTCTGATCTTTATGAATTCTTTCCTTCTACTAACTTTGGGTTTTGTTTGTCCTTCTTTCTCTAGTTCCTTTAGGTGTAAGGTTAGATAGTTTTTTTGAGATTTTTCTTGTTTCTTGAGGTAGGCTTGTATTGCTATAAACTTTCCTCTTAAAACTGCTTTTGCTGCATCCCATAACATATTGTTTAGCCACCCTGTGTTTGTGTTTTTTATGTTTTTTTCCCTGTAATTGATTTCTAGTTCATAGTACTGTAGTCAGAAAAGATGCTTGATGTGATTTCAGTTTTCTTAAATTTACTGAGGCTTG
Organism: Mesoplodon densirostris; assembly: GCF_025265405.1. Lineage (NCBI taxonomy): Eukaryota > Metazoa > Chordata > Mammalia > Artiodactyla > Ziphiidae > Mesoplodon > Mesoplodon densirostris. The sequence continues at coordinate 124,549,761 of NC_082662.1, read as the reverse complement.
ATTTGTGACCCAAGTTGTGATCTATCCTGGAGAATGTTCCATGTGCCCTTGAGAAGAAAGTGTAATCTGCTGTTTTTGGATGGAATGTCTTATAAATATCAATTAAATCTATCTGGTCTATTGTGTCATTTAAAGCTTGTGTTTCCTTATTAATTTTCTGTCTGGATGATCTGTCCATTGATGGAAGTGTGGTGTTAAAGTCCCCCACTATTATTGTGTTACTGTCGATTTCCTCTTTTAGAGCTGTTAGCAGTTGCCTTATGTATTGAGGTGCTCCTATGTTGGGTGCATATATATTTATAATTGTTATATCTTCTTGGATTAATCCCTTGATCATTATGTAGTGTCCTTCCTTGTCTCTTGTAACATTCTTTATTTTATTTTATTTTATTTTATTTTATTTATTTATTATTATTATTTTTTTTTTTTTGCGATAAGCGGGCCTTTCACTGTGGTGGCCTCTCGCGTTGCGGAGCACAAGCTCCGGACGTGCAGGCTCAGTGGCCATGGCTCATGGGCCCAGCCGCTCCGCAGCATGTGGCATCCTCCCAGACCAGGGCACGAACCCACGTCCCCTGCATCGGCAGGCAGACTCTCAATCACTGCGCCACCAGGGAAGCCCTAACATTCTTTATTTTAAAGTCTCTTTTATCTGATATGAGTATTGCTACTCCAGCTTTCTTTTGATTTCCATTTGCGTGGAATATCTTTTTCCATCCCCTCACTTTCAGTCTGTATGTGTCCCTAGGTCTGAAGTGGGTCTCTTGTAGACAGCATATATATGGGTCTTGTTTTTGTATCCATTCACCGAGCCTGTGTCTTTTGGTTGGAGCATTTAATCCATTCACGTTTAAGGTAATTATTGATATGTATGTTCCTATTACCATTTTCTTAATTGTTATGGGTTTGTTTTTGTAGGTCCTTTTCTTCTCTTGTGTTTCCCACCTAAAGAAGTTCCTTTAACATTTGTTGTAGGGCTGGTTTCATGTTGCTGGTTTCTCTTAGCTTTTTCTTGCCTGTAAAGCTTTTGATTTCTCCGTAGAATCTGAATGAGATCCTTGCTGGGTAGAGTAATCTTGGTTGTAGTTTCTTCTATTTCGTCACTTTAAATATATCATGCCACTCCCTTCTGGCTTGTAGAATTTCTGCTGAGAAATAAGCTGTTAACCTTATGGGAGTTCCCTTGTATTTGTTGTTTTTCCCTGTTGCTTTCAGTAATTTTTCTTTGTCTTTAACTTTTGTCAATATGATTACTATGTGTCTCCGCGTGTTTCTCCTTGGGTTTATCCTGCCTGGGGCTCTTTGCACTTCCTGGACTTGGGTAGCTATTTCCTTTCCCATGTTAGGGAAGTTTTCGACTGTATCTCATCAAATATTTTGTCAGGTCCTTTCTCTCTCTCTTCTCCTTCTGGGATCCCTATAATGCGAATGTTGTTGCGTTTAATGTTGTCCCAGCAGTCTCTTAGGCTGTCTTCATTTCTTTCCATTCTTTTTTCTTTATTCTGTTCTGTGGCAGTGAATTCCACCATTCTGTCTTCCAGGTCACTTATCCATTCTTCTGCCTCAGTTATTCTGCTATTGATTCCTTCTGGTGTATTTTTCATTTCAGTTATTTATTGTTCATTTCTGTTTGTTTGTTCTTTAATTCTTCTAGGTGTTTGTACTTTAATTCTTCTAGGTCTTTGTTAAACATTTCTTGCATCTTCTCGATCTTTGCCTCCATTCTTTTTCCGAGGTCCTGGATCATCTTCATTATCATTATTCTGAATTCTTTTTCTGGAAGGTTGCCTATCTCCACTTCATTTAGTTGTTTTTCTGGGTTTTCTGGTACAAAGTCCTTTGCCTTTTCATTTTGTCTATCTTTCTGTGAATGTGGTTTTCCTTCCACAGGCTGCAGAACTATAGTTCTTCTTGCTTCTGCTGTCTGCCTTCTCAGTAGCAATTATTCTTAATGATAAAGGATTGGGGAGTGTATACTTCAGAGGAGCCTAGATATAGATATTCTCATAGTGCGTTATGCACATTAGGTCCTCAGTAACTGTTGAACGAATGAATGCACACAAGCTAACCTGCCTACCCTGGGTTAGAGTTTGTTCTGAAGAACAGAACTTTAATAGAGGAGGTACTGTGTAAGAGAACCCATTAGATTAAGAATCCAAAAACATGGGTTTTAATTCTAACTCTGTTCTTCATTTAACTTTGTAATTTTGGACAGGCCATCCTACTCTTCCAAGTTTTAACTGGAATTTCTCAAATATAAAATGAAAGACTTGAGCAGAAATAATTAGACGATCTTTAAGGTTTTTCCCACTTACAGGTGCTGTACAATATCTTAACTGACCTTATTTACCCTCTCCGCATTCATGAACCCCTTCCCTCCCTCTTTAAAGCAAACCACCTTATCCCCACATCACAGTGTCCACTCCTGATTGCTCTTTAGAACTCCTCCACCTGTCTGCTCCCACCAGTTGAATCATTGCCTTTCAAGAGCCAATTGTGTTTATCCCTAAACTGTTGATGCTAGTTTTACTCATTGTTGCATTTATGTTACTTAATTTAATGTTACATTAACTGATGAAATCTGAGTATAAAATAGTCTTTTCTATGAGAACTAGTTTCATAAAGTTGAGTTTCTAAAAAAAAACTATTGAATTAGATTTAAGTGAGACAGCTGAAAAGATGAGGGGTTGTGTAGAAACCTAGGAGGATTCTGAACTTAGATTACTTTGCAAAATTCTGAATTCTCTCACTTCTTTGAAGACATTGATACTGAATATTTCAGTTTCAGCTTCAGACGGTGCAATAATGACTAAATCCAGCTATAAGACCCATACTCAGAGAAAAAGCCTTCCTACACAAAATAGCTAATGAATGTACTTTGTGTTGAAATAAAAGATTACCTCTTTTTATGATTCTCCACTTGAAAAAATCAGCTTCTTTGGTTAGTAGTCCAAGATCCCATGAGGGAAGAGTCCTTTTACTGTTCTGTGATCTCTGTAACATTGTAGGCCTTTTAAAAAATAAGTAGTAATCATCCTGTTTTAGGTCATATCAGTACTTTTTATTTGTAAGGTTTCTCTTTATATGAGTTCTATGTTAAATACTTTTCTCTATATCTCATTAAAACCCAATTTTTATTCTGTTTCCTTCACAGAACATCCAGAAGATCCTTGGCCTTGCCCCTTCACGAGCCGCCACCAAGCAGGCAGGTGGATTTCTTGGCCCTCCACCTCCTTCTGGGAAGTTCTCTTGAATTTAAGAAGAACCCTATAATTCCTGTCATTCTTTTTAGACACTCAAATCAGACCGGCAACTATTTTGTAGCAAGAGCCATAGGCAGCCTTAGCACTTGGGCCACTTTCTAATTTTGAGTTATTTCTAGGTTTTTTTGGATATGATTCCCATGAGAATGGTACTCAACAAACATGATAGTGCTTTTGGTCACAGATTAATTTTTTTTAAACAAGTGTTTTGATTAGATAAGCACAGGTGATGTTTATGTAATGAGAAATGAATTCTTACTTTGCTTACACAAATATTTCGTGGGATCAGCTTTCAAGTATGTGCTGTGTGCCATGTACCATGGAAGTTGTCTCTCTATGAGCATTTAGAGATCTGGAGGAAAAATTTAGTTTATGTAACTCTTATTTGGAACTATTTGTTGTGTGTTTTCTTCAACCCAAATATATGACCTGAGATCAATAAAAGAGGCCAAAATTTTAGCTATTTCATCTACAAGGAGAGACGTGTTTTGTCTTACCTTATTTCTAGATACATATTTTTAGTAATCTGAACATAAGGGTAAACATTGGCGAGTAAAGGGCAATGCTGTTTTTGTTTTTGTTTTTTCTCGCCTGTCCCCCCTACCCTGGGGCAATGTTTAAATGTAATATTTTATCATACTTGCTTCATATGCTCAAAATACAGATTTGCCCTGTTATAGGAATTCTAAAGCATGAGAGGAAAGGAAGGTAATAACTCACGAGAGTATAAAAATGAGGGTCCTCAGCAGTTTCCTTCATACCGTAGTACAGTCTGTTGGATTCTTGGGAAGGCACTCAGTCCTCCCCTGGAGGCAAGGTTATGGTTATTTGTGATTAATCTTGCAGAGCTTCCTTGTAGTCACAGTGGCCTTCGGTTCCTGCCCTGCTCCTTTTTAAAGGATGAGAGTATGTTTATACCATGATCTCCCCACCCCGATCCATGGAATTAGAAATCTCATGTGGAGTGATAACTCTAGTACTAAATGTTTACTTTTATCAGCAGTGTCCTTAGATGCATGTATTCTACCAGTGAGAAAGGTACGTTATTGCAAAGTAACAACTGTTAAACCAACAGCAAACTTTTCAATGGCATAAGGTCCAGAAGACAGTGGGATAATATTTTGAAAGCTGGGGAAAATAATTATCAACCTAGAATTTTATGTACAGCTAAACCAGAAGTTTGGGACCAAAACTGGGAAAAATATTTTCAGAGCTGCAAAATCCAAGATAGTTGAATTATTAAAGGATATATTTCAGGGATGGGAAAGAATACCAGGGGGAAGGTGTGGGATCTAAGAAACGATGGTCAACACAGAAATTGATAAAAATATATGGATAAATTTAAATATTTTATGGATTATCTAGTTAAAGGATTATCTCAAGACAACCCCACGAAGTAATTACTGTTCTTGCCCTCATTTAACAGATGAAGAAACTGAGGCAAGAGAGGTTAAGTAACTTGCTCAGCATCCCTTAGCTAGTGAGTGGCAGAGTTAGGATTCGAACCCAAGCCGTTTAGAGCCATGTAGTCCAGGCTCTCAAATGCTGTGTTGTATTATAACATCCCAATATAGCCTGTGGTGAGTCTCTTCCCACCTCTTTCCCTTATCTCCTCAGCTACAGTATATGAGCTCTAAAGTTGAGGCTTTGTCTTTTTTTGTTGTTCTTGTTTCCTCACAGCCATCACATGGGTGGGAGGGAGCACAGCAGGAGCTCATTGAAAGCAGATGAAGTGGAACAGAAATCTCTATTGCAAGGTTACCTTTATCAGAAAAGATGCCTGATAATGGATAGTGATAACTTCTAATGGTCTTTTCTCCATGTCATTAACTGTTCCAGGCAAAATAAAAATTAAAAGGGTGATAAAGAAGGAAATGATGATCATGATAACAATGATGAGAAAATGATGGAATATCTAAAATAAAGCATAAAAAGAGAAGAAACCACACTCAAAACTCTGCCGTTACCTTGTAAAGTGAAAATATATAGTTCATCCTCCCCTCAGCCCTCTTAGGTTTTGAAGCTGGTGCTTTCTAATCAGATTTCTAATGGATGTTGAGGTTTTCATAATGTATATTTCAGTGGAAGAGGTTAAATAAGAGGGAGAAGTAAAAGAGGAGAAGGAAGGAGGAGAGAGAACATCTCTTCGCCCTATTCCTAAAAGGACACAATAGCAAGGATGTATGCAGAGGAAACAGAGCTATCACATCACAAGAATGTAAATTCAAGGAGATACTAAGGGCTACTATAGCCTCACAGTTAGCTTTTTTATTTACTTGCCCTGAAAAATATTCAAGACTAGTCATTTGGATGACTCTAAATCCAGACCATCACTGAATTAATGGAGATGACATTTCAAGCCAGAGAAGCCTCTGAACAGCTCTCAAAACACGTGATTTGGCTACTTTGCTTATGTAAAGGATAGGTTGTCCCCTTCCTAGTTAAAAAAAATCAAGCATTATTAATATTTACATTAGGTTACTCAGGTTGTGCTCATAATATACTTAGTAGTAAACTTTTTGAAAATGCAGGTAAACCTAAATTTATTAACAGATAAGACTTCAAAATCTAAGCCAGTTTGAAACCTGGAAAGCAAACGAGTGTACTCATATGCCTTTGACCAGATTGTGGTTCCTCTTCTCTTATTTGTAAATTCTTCTCTTCAGTTTGTTTAGGGATTTAAAATGACATCAGTGGGTTGATGAGCATCCAGAATTTTCCCTTACATCCAAATCAAAATCATTTAGTCACAGGCTAGTGTGTAGTAGGGTTTCTTCAACATAACTTAAACTTATATTGTGTATTTCAGTCCTGCCCTTCAATACAAGTAAAAGCACCATATACTTTCTCCTTTTTTGGATTAATTCTGCTTAAGTTATAGTCTTTTATTTTCTTTGAATTTACTTCTTGCTTTGAGTTTTAAAGCTTTTTAGAATGGAAAAAAAACTCAAAAATAAATGAAAGTTAAAAAAATGTATGAAGAACACCCAGATACTGATTATTCATCTTCAGCAATTAATTCATGGCCAATCTTATGTCTACCCCTTCTTGCTTCTATTCCTCTTATATTATTCTAAAGCAAATCCTAGGCATTGTATCTTTTACTCATAAACGTTTCAGGACTTTAAAGAATATATCTCTCTATATATCTCAATACCATTTTCACACTTAAAAAAATGGACAATTCCTTGATAGGATAATTGTCTATAGATGTCAAAAGTTTTTACAGTTTTTTTTTAATCGGTTGACAAGCGTTGTAAATCTCTTCTAATCTATTATCGTGGTTCTCAAACTAGAATACATCAGAATCACCTAGAAGCCTTGTTAAAACACAGACTGCTGGGCCCTACTGCAGAGTTTCTGATAAGTCTGCAGTGTAGCTTGAGAACTTGCACTTCTAACGAATTCCAGGGTGACGCTGATGTTGGCTGTTTTCAGTCCACTCACATTTTAGTTCCCCACCATCTCTCTTTCATTTCCCTCCTTGTAATTTATTTGTTGAAGAAACTGCATTGTTTCCCCTGTAGGGTTTCCCTCAGTTTGAAATTTGCTGATTGCTTGCCTGTTTTACACACTGTTTGTTGGTTGTCTCTTTTTGTAATATTAGCTTTTGCTAATCACTAATTACTAATAATTAGGGATTTAAAAATTATGATACTCTACTATCTCTTCATTTATTAGGTAAAAATACCTCTATAGGTAGAAGCATCCCTTCATCTACTGTTCAGTTACCCAGTGTTAAATTTTATAGGAAAGACAGACTAAATGCGTGATTATCTGGTTTTCAAAATAATGAGCTGTTCACTCTACTGCTCCAGGGGTGAACAATGTGTGTGATTAGCAGTTCATAGGTTTAAACATACTTGATTCATTTCAGTTCACTGAAGTTATTTTTCTTGCGGAAGCTCAAATTGTCCTATTTTTGTCCAGTGAGAGGCTCTTTAAGCTGGCTCCTGGGGCTGTTTGACATGACCCTAGTTTTCATTGGTGGCATCCTTGCTAAGTGATATGACAAGATGTTCCAGGGCCACCTCATATTTCCTGCCTGACCAGAAGGCAACACTTTCTTCAAGGAGGCCTGATTATTTTTACTGGGGAATGGTATTTGGAGACTACAGTCAGAGCATAAAGATGCTCGTTGAGACTGGGTTACTAGGTTTCTAGGCCCTTTTTGTGGACTAAGATAGGTAATATGTTTTGTTGTTGTTGTTTTAAGATAAAATGCATCATGCGTTTATACCAGTCTATGCCCCTCTTAAATTCCGAGCTACAGAGTTTTTCCTTAATTTCTTTAACCTGTGTCTCTTTTAATTCTCATGCTAAGAATTCCAGTTTTCATTGCCAGAAATGATAGACTATCATATACTTAGTCTTTAGCATAATCCCACAATATCCACCCAAAAGTCTCAGAATATCAATACCAACATTACTACCAACAATATAATTACTGAAAATAATTGAAGTTTTTTTGGGGGGAGGGTGGGGGGGTGTTCTTTAAAATACATCCCACTCCAGGTTTACAGTCAGATTACTGAAATTTCAGATTATCTGGAATAGTTTCTTTTTTGTTTCTCATTCATGTCCTCATCGCTGTCCCCTTAATTTCCCTGAAGTAGCCTCCCAGGTAGTCTCCTTTACTCTGGTCTGTCCTGGCTCATCATCCATCCTGTAAAGTCAATAATCTTTCTAAAATATAAATCTAATTGTGTTGCTCCTCCAAGGAAAGTTGTCCACCGGCTCCCAGTAACCTGTAAGTAAATGTAAACTATTTAGCATAGAAAATCATCCTAGTCTGGATCTTCAGCCTCTCCCACCCCTAGGATCTACCCTTCTCCCATCCCTGTCTCGCATACATCCTAGGCTCTAGTCAAGCAAATTTATTTTTTAAATTCTGCATTTTTCACATTTTTAGACTTTATTACCTTCGTTTTCTCTGCCTGAAATATTCTTCCTCTTATTTGCCTGATTTTCTCATGTTTCCTTCTCAACTCACCTCAAGCATCTCCTCCTCCTAAAGGTTTTCTCTGACCTTTATGTGATCGTGTTAGGTTTCTTTTCCCTGTATTTGTTTGAGCTTTTCATATGAGTCATTTATTAAAAATGGGCAAATCTCTTAACTTTCTAAGCCGCAATGGCCTCATCTGGAAAATGGGATGAACACTCCAGTTAAAACTGTCATATCCAACATCACTCATCTGAGTCTTCAGCTAGATTCTCTTAGTTCCCTCTGAAAAGCCTGCTGCCTGATGCCCACAGCACACTGGACACTCTCAGCCGCACATATGCACTTTAGCTCTTACCAGGGAATTGTATAACGTTACTTGTTTTACTTGTTAATTTTAATTATGTACACTAAGTATTGTGTAAATTAATGAAATATGAATGCAAAAAGAATTGTGTCCATGAAAACTAATTTGAATGGTTTGGAATGACTCAATAAAAGCAAATTGCTAAAAATAATTGCTTTGACTTACATATGGGTAAAATAACAGAGACTGCAAAAAGTAATAAAAGTTTAGAAAGATTCAGTACTCATACTCATTCTTAGTGTTTTAGTTCATACTTCACTTTAAAGAAACCAAAACTGGAAATCAGAGGTGATACATTTTCATCTTAAAAACATTTTATTTTAGGAAAGCATTGCCACAAAACATGGAATTTTCATCATCACAAGTTCTGTTTAGGGACTTCCCTGGCGGTCCAGTGGTTAAGACTCCATGCTTGCACTGCAGGGCACGCGGGTTCAATCCCTGGTTGTGGAACTGTGATCCCGCATGCTGTGCGGCATGGCCAAAAAATAAGATTAAATAAATAAATAAATAATTTTTAAAAACTCTGTTTAAATTCTTCCAGTCTTTGAAAGCTTTGAGTTGCAAATGTTCGATTCTGTTATTTTATTGCTATAAACTATGCATGGAAAACAAAATAAAGATAAGGGTTCTTTGAAGTGAATGAGCCAGTCAGTCATGATGAATCAAACAAAAGAGAGGTGATACATTATGGGTTTGGTGTATACAAAAAAAGAAAAAAGGGACTTCGCTGGTGGCGCAGTGGTTAAGAATCCGCCTGCCAACGTAGGGGACACGGGTTTGAGCCCTGGTCTTGGAAGATCCCACGTGCTGTGGAGCAACTAAGCCCGTGCGCCACAACTACTGAGCCTGCGCTCTAGAGCCCACAAGCCACAACTACTGAAGCCCGCTTGCCTGGGGCCCATGCTCTGCAACGAGAAGCCACCGCAATGAGAAGCCCGCGCACCACAACGAAGAGTAGCCCCTGCTCGCCGCAACTAGAGAAAGCCCACGCACAGCAACGAAGACCCAAAGCAGCCAAAAATAGATAAATTTATTAAAGAAAAGACGAGACTCCGAGAAATAGGCTCATATTCAGGGAAAAAGCCTTGACCCTACATCAGAAGTGAGTAGGTATATATTTGTCATAAGTTAGAAGTGTCTGAAGTACATAAGAATTTTTTTCATGATTCTGTAATTAACTTTTTAGGTTAACCTACAAATTACTGGTTCTAGTCACATCAGCTACATGGATTTTTCCCTCATAGTGTTTTGGATGGATTATATAAAGCAATTGACATTATGCCTGGCATATTGAAAGCATTTGATCTTCAAACACAGCAGTCCTATAAGGTAGATAGGATATCTTTTTATTGTCCTGATTTTCTATGTGACAGATCAGGTTCTGAAATGTTGTGATGTGTCCAAGATCACAGCAAGTGGCAGAACCAGGAAGAGCCTTAGGCCTCAGGGTCCATGCTCTTTCCACTAGAGCACCCGGTAGGCTGACTCCATTGGGTCTACAATATAAGACTGCTGAGCTGGAATCCTGTCTGGACTTGTTACCCTTTATGCAAAATGTCTTCATGTAAGGCAAGCTGGGGTTCCCAGGGAGTATCATTTAAGTGACTATCACTGTCTCTTTTCCCTCTCTTTTTAAAAAACTTCCCCACATTCCTGTTTCACCATCTAAATGGTACATATTAACGTGACTTTGTGAATCTTAAATTATTAAATTCGGAAATTGTCCACCTGTCACATGAATATGGAAGGGGATAAACATAAGTCTACTAAGAGATGGTGTTTTTTAATTTCAAAATTGCTTTTTTTAATTTTTATTTTTCAAACTTATTTTACTGAAGTATAGTTGATATACAATGTGTTAATTTCTGCTATACAGCAAAGTCAGTTATACAAATATATATTCTTTTTCATATTCTTTTCCATTATGGCTTATCACAGAGATGACTTTTTTTTTAATCTTTGAGTCTTTAATTTCTTTATTTTAGTTTTGGCTGTGTTGGGTCTTCGTTGCAATGCATGGTCTTCTCATTGCAGTGGCTTCTCTTGTTGTGGCTCACTGTCTCTAGAGCACAGGCTCAGTAGTTGTGGTGCACGGGCTTAGTTGCTCCGTGGCATGTGGGATCTTCCCGGACCAGGGCTCGAACCCGTGTCTCCTGCTCTGGCAGGTGGATCCTTAATCACTGAGCCACCAGGGAAGCCCGATTCTTTAATTATTTTTTTCAATTTTATTTTTGGCTGTGTTGGGTCTTAGTTGCGGCATGTGGGATCTTTGCAGTGTGTGGGTTCTGTAATTGTGACACATGGGCTTAGTTGCCCCATGGCGTGTCAGATATTAGTTCCCCAACCAGGGTTCAAACCCACGTCCCCTGCATTGGAAGGTGCATTGCTAACCACTGGACCACCAGGGAAGTTCCAGAGATGACATTTTGAATGGCTGCTTTCTGAAGATGAGAGGCTAAACACATATTTTAAACCAGAAAATTATATTTGGATCCAAGGCCCATCTGGCTGCTTATGAATGTAATCAAAGGCCTTTTTTATGCAAGTGATTTTTAGGTTTGTAATTAATTACTGCAACCATTTGCTGAACAAAGTCATCGACCATAAATAGAGATCATATCAAGAAGGTTGAAAATGCCTAAAGCCTGCTTGAGCTGGTGACAGACTGTTCCATTCTAGAGAAAATTTCACATTTTTAAGCAAAATAAGACAATAACTTTAGAGCAGTGCTTTTGAATTTTTTTTGACCACAATCCATGGTGAGGAATACCATTATTGCAACCCAGACACTGAAGTTTCATGAAACAATGTTTACCTCCTATATGCACTTTGATAATTTCATACTTTCATATTTCAAAAAATTTGGTCACATTCTTTAAATGCAGTTCTGCTCTTTTTTGATAACACTGCTCCAAGAACACTCAGATATAAACAGTAAAGTCAGCTTGGACAGGAAAATGGAAATTCCACTGGCTTCCCTATTCCCATTTATATCCCTTGATTCAGGGGTGATATTTAAAATATAAAAATGTCATTTAAAAAGCTTGCTGAAGAGATCCCTCTGAAATTTTATTCTCCATATTCACACCAATTTTTCTAACTTTATAAAAGTACTGTATCTACAAAACATTTTGGTCTCAATCTACTAATTTTACCACCTGCTAATAGGTGGTACCAGGTAGTTTGAAGAAAAAAAAAAAGCGATCTCTTTGGAACTTGAATTAGGAAATTTGGCTGAAGTCAAATTTGGGACAATAGAAAACACTGCTTAAATTAGATGTGGTGGGCTCATCTAAGACTTTGACTATATTATGTTAACCAGTAATTGGTTGTTTTTTGTTTGTTTGTTTTGGGTGTGTTGGGTCTTCGTTTCTGTGCGAGGGCTTTCTCTAGTTGCGGCGAGCAGGGGCCACTCTTCATCACGGTGCATGGGCCTCTCACTGTTGCGACCTCTCGTTGCAGAGCACAGGCTCCAGACGCGCAGGCTCAGTAGTTGTGGCTCACGGGCCTAGTTGCTCTGCGGCATGTGGGAAATTCCCAGACCAGGGCTCGAACCTGTGTCCCCTGCACTGGCAGGCAGACTGTCAACCACTGCGCCACCAGGGAAGCCCCAGTAATTGGGTTTTAAAAATAAAGAATAATCAAATTTCTAGAAAGGCTTTAGCCAAAGTGTGACTTCTTTCCATCAAATATGTTGGAATGACGCTTCCTGGATGACGAGAAAACACAAGAACCTGAAATTAATGTCAGGATATAATTACATACATTCATTCACACATCCACCAGGCACATACAGGGCACCACCTTTGTGCAAGACCCTGTGCTGGGGGCATAGTGGCCACAAAGGTAAGTTGAGTAGGATTCTATGTTCAAACAACTGACAACTTGTGGCTACTGTGTCAGTTACCTTATTTTTAAAAAGGATGATAATTCCTTCAGTGGCCTGCTACTCACAAAATTGTTATAAAGATGAAATGAGAAATAGATATATACTTTGTAAATTATAAGGGGACATTAGTAAAAACAGTTGAACAAGTATACTAAGCAATCATTTGACAATTTATTTTTCTTTCTTCCCCTTTAATCATCAATTTATAATAACTCTAGGCAGCAGCTAGAAGATTTTCTTTCTGAAGTTCATTTGTCTAAAAGCTTTAACTGTATTTAGTAAAATATTGCTGATAAAAAGTGCTAGACTTGTAGATGAACAAATTTTATTTCCTTCTAGTCTTGGTTGTACCCTATGTCCACAGGATAATTTAAATAAAAATGTTATCTTCCAATAAAAAATAATGAACCAACTTCCTGCTTATCTCAGTAGGTAGGATTTACTGATGCACAATGAAGATTAAAAAACACCCAGAAGACTTCAAAATAACGTGAAGTACTATTAGGTCACTCTTAAAAGATTACATGGCTACAGATATAGAGGTCATAATCTCTATAACTCTGGTAAGACTCAATCCTTAAAAGTTCTAACAATGTGAATATCACTTCCCCAAGATGCTTCTTCTCAGTCACATCAGAGCAACGCAACAACACCAGGGAGGTGCAGAGATTAATAATACATAGTCAATATCCTCTAGGAGAAAGTATGAACAGCAGTAATGATTGTGGTATACAGTGCAATAGAGGTAGCTACAGAGAGAAGGAGACCATTGATTCTGTTTGGGGAGGGTTTTGCTATGGGTTAGCAAAAATTAGTAAAACAAAACCCCTGCCTTCAAAGAGCTTACAGTATAGATGGGGCAGCATTTGATTGACTCGGCCAAGTATGGCAAGTAGAAATGAACATAATGTGTTCTAGGACATAGAGGAAGATATCTAACACAGGTCCAAGAAAGGGTTGTGAAAGAGGTGACAGGAGCCAAATTTTAAGGGAATTATTGGAGTTGGCTGAGAAAAAGTTGGAAGAAAAGCATTGGAGACAGAAAGAATAATGTACAAGAAAGTAAGGAAGCAAGAAAGAGTAGGTAGTTTAGGATGACTGGAGCTCTGGGGATACATGGGGAACCAGCAAGCCATGAGGCCAATTCCTGACCAGCTAAGGGGTTTAGGTTGAAAGCTCTAAGCTATTGATTACAAGAAGAGAAATTGCATAATCAGATTTCCATTTTAAGCTCACTCTGGTGGCAGGGTGGACAGAGATTAGGAAAGGCAAGCCTTTGGACAGGTTAGGAAGCCATTCATTCATCACGTGTATATTAAGTGCCTACTGTGTGCCTGGACACTGTGGTCATCAAAAATATACATGGTTACACTTTCATGGAGTTCCACTCTTGGTGGGGGAAGCAGATGTCAAACAAATGAACACATAGTTACAAAATGTAGGTATTCTAAATCACTGTGGGAGAGAAGGACAATGTGACTGTGGTACATCTCTGCTGTTGCTGACTGCCCAACATTCCTTCTTTCTTTTTTAATTAATTAATTTATTTTGGGCTGCATTAGGTCTTTGTTGCTGCACGCGGGTTTTCTCTAGTTGCAGCGAGCAGAGCTACTCTTCATTTTGGTGTGTGGGCTTCTCATTGTGGTGGCTTCTCTTGTTGCGGAGCATGGGCTCTAGGCATGCGGGCTTCAGTAGTTGTGGCATGCGGCCTCAGTAGTTGTGGCACATGGGCTCTAGAGTTCAGCATTCCTTCCTTCTGACAGCAGTTTCCTTTAGGGAACCATACCTTCCCTACTCCATGTGATATGTCAGTCACATTGTCCCTTCTTCCTAAAAGGTGGGCAAATAACAAAGACTACTCAGTTAAAGTGCTCTATCCTCCTGGCCCTGGTGCTTAGGCTCCAGGCTGGGCATAGGGGCCAAACAAAAAACCAATCAGGAACTACTCTGATATTTGATATGTGGATGCTAGGAAAGAGAGGGTCTCTCATTCTTTTGGCTCAATGGCTTGAACCATTAACATCTTTCCTGATCAATGTAAAGAACCAGAGAATGTATCCAATAAACAGGTGGAAGTAGAGCAGAGAGAGAGAGAAAGAAAAAAAAAAGTTTTGGCAACACTATTTGAGCCCCTGGATCTAACTATGCCTAAAGCTGAAGCCACCTTTGAACGTTCCAGTTACACTGAAGGGAATACAGGAGAAGGAGGCACATGCTTTGGGGAAAACATAATAAGGCCAACTTTAGACAAAATGAATGGAAGAAGCTTGTGGGATAACTAGGTGGAAATGCCTAATAGGGTCTGGATATATGTTTCTGTTGTATAGAAGGGAAATCAAAGATGGAGTTACGTATTTGGGAGTTATCGAAATACAAGTGAAAGTTGAAGTCAGATTTGGCTCTGAACTACAAGGAGAATCTATAGCTTGTGACGGAAGAAGAACAAATTCAGGGGAACATTGTCATTTATAGAAGAAACAGAAGCAGAGATGCCTACACAGTATAATAAGGAGAAAACCCAGGAGAAAGGGAGGCTATTTGAGCTGAAGATGAATAAGGTTTTAACAAATGGGCACTCTAGGTTCTTCTCTCTCTCACATGTCCTCCCCACACCCAATCTACCAGCATATTTTGTTGGCTCTGCTTTTCTCAGCACTTCTACCTAGACTACCACCTTGGTCTACCATTGCCTCTCACCCAGGTTATTGCATTAGCATCCTAACTGGTCCATTTGATTCCATTCTTAACACAGCAACAATGTGTGATTCCTTTACAAAGTCAGCCAGATTGTATAACTCCTCTGCTTAAATCCCTCCCTTGGCTCCCTGTATTAGTTTGCTAAGGCTGCCATGAAAAGTACCACAAGCTTAATGGGGACATATGTATATGTATAACTGATTCACTTTGTTATAAAGCAGAAACTAACACACCATTGTAAAGCAATTATACTCCAATAAAGATGTTAAAAAAAATTAACAAATGCAAAAATAAAAACCAAAGTACCACAAGCTTAGTGGGTTAAACAGCAGAAATTTATTGTCTCACAGTTCTGGAGCCTGGAAGTCCAAGATCAAAGTGTTGGCAGGGCCATATTCCCCCTGAAGACACTAGGGAAGGCTGTATTTTAGGACTTTCTCCTAACTTCTGGTAGTTTCTCAGCTTGTGCATAACTCCAGTGTTTCACATGGCATTCTCCCTGTCTTGTCTTTGTGTGCAATTTCTCCTTTTTT
Source organism: Mesoplodon densirostris (assembly GCF_025265405.1). Classification (NCBI taxonomy): domain Eukaryota; kingdom Metazoa; phylum Chordata; class Mammalia; order Artiodactyla; family Ziphiidae; genus Mesoplodon; species Mesoplodon densirostris. The sequence continues at coordinate 124,534,067 of NC_082662.1, read as the reverse complement.
TAAAAAATTTAATTTATTTATTTTTGGCTGCGTTAGGTCTTTGTTGCTGCACGCGAGCTTTCTCTAGTTGCCGTGAGCGGGGGCTACACTTCGTTGCAGTGCGCGGGCTTCTCATTGCGGTGGCTTCTCTTGTTGCAGAGCACGGGCTCTAGGCTCGTGGACTTCAGTAGTTGTGGCACGCGAGCTCTAGAGTGAAGGCTCAGTAGTTGTGGTACATGGGCTTGGTTGCTCCGCGGCATGTGGGATCTTCCTGGACCAGGACTCGAACCCATGTCCCCTGCATTGGCAGGAGGATTCTTAACCACTGCACCACCAGGGAAGCCCTCTCTTTTGTTTTTTTTAAGGACACAGTCGTATTGGATTAGGACCCCCCTTAATGACCTCATTTTAACTGGATTATCTCTGTAAAGACCCTGTCTTCAAACAAGGTCACATTCTGAGGTACTGGGGGTTAGGACTCCAACATAACTTTTTTCCAGGGGACACAAGTCAACCATAACACTTCCCAACTCAGAGTAAAGTCCAAAGTCTTTGCAAAGCTTCTACAAGACTATAAGATGTGTCCATTCCCCTCCTCTTCCCCACCCCACCCCTTCTTACTCTCTGACAGCATCCCCTACTATTCTCTCTACCTCAGGGCCTTTGCACTTACTTTTCCCTCTGCCTGAAAAAGTCTTCCCCCTAGATTTCTGCATGGATCTCTTCATCACCTTCTTCAGGTCTTGGCTCAGCGATCATCTCAGTAAGTCCTCCTCTGACCCATTCTTTAAAACACTCTACATTCAGATTATTCTAGCACTCTATCATTTTTCTTGCTTTACTTTTCTCCATAACATCTTCTGATGCATCTTAACACTTTCTCCTAACACATTCTGATGTACCATATAATTTTCTTATTAATTTACTTTATTGCCTATCTCTTCCCACCAGAATAGATGCTTCATGAAGACAGGGAATTGGGACTGTTTTATTCACTAATATATCTTCAGAACCTAGAACAACGCCTGGTGTATGGTAGAGGCTTAATGAACATTTACTGAACAAATGAACGAGTGGTTAATAGTGTCAAATGCCACACAAAAAAGTCAATATGAAAAAGTTAGAAGAGCATCCATTGGATTTGACAAGATGGAGCTTAATAACACCTTATCCAAAGCAGCTTCAGTAGAGTGGCAGAGGTTACAGTGGATTGGGGAGTGAATGTAAGTTGAAGGAGTAGAGATAGCAAGTGTACTCTTTTCCTATCAGGCTGGTTCTGAGGAAGGAGAGATACAGGTCTGCAGCTAGACGGACACGTGGGTAGGGTGGAAGAGAACTGTTAGTTTTAGATGAGAGGCACTTGGATTTGGTTAAAGGCTGAAGAAGTAGCTTAAGTAAGAGGCTGGGCTCATGTGTGGCGTCTGGGCCCATGGATTACCTGGAGCCACATGGCTGAGTCTCTCCGCACTGTGCACCTTAGAAGCAACTAGAATAGGGGAGGGGCGAGAGGAGCTCTGTGGGGCTGGCCACTCCTCAGCTTCCTCTGCACCGGTACTGAGGCTGCAGGGGCCCCTTGCAGCATCCTCTCCCTCTACCCACCTGAGGAGAACTGGGAAACGGAAGAGGAGAGAGTGGGAAGAGGGCCACAGCCACGGCTGAGTCTCAGCTCTGAAGCTGCGTGCGGCCTTCACGGCAGCTTACACACTCCTAGGAGCATCGCCCCGTTTTCACTGCTTCCCCAACCCCCAACCACGGAGCAAAAAAAGATACCCTTTCTCCCCTTTCCCTGACTTTCTGATGAACTTCTTCTTTGCTTAGACAAACCTATTTTTCATACTGTTGGGGAAAAGAATGAAGGCTCTTATTATATTGGAGCCTTTTTTAAAATTCTCTATTTTTTTAATTTTTAAAATAATTTTTAAAAACTACTTATGTATTCATGGCTGCACCAGGTCTTAGTCGTGGCATGTGAACTCTTAGTTGCGGCATGCATGCAGGATCTAGTTCCCCGAACAGGGATCGAACCCGGGCCCCCTGCCTTTGGAGCGTGGCATCTTAACAGCTGGAGCACCAGGGAAGTCCCTCTATTTTTTAAATTGAAGTATAGTTGAGTTACAATGTTGTGCTAATTTCTGCTGTACAGCAAAGTGACTCAGTTATACACTATATATATACATTCTTTTTACATATTCTTTTCCATTATGGTTTATCCCAGGAGATTGGATATAATTCCCTGTGCTATACAGTAGGACCTTGTTGTTTATCTATTCTAAATATAATAGTTTGCATCTACTAAACCCAAATTCCCGGTCCATCCTTCTCCCTCCCCCTCCCCCTTGGCAACCACAAGTCTGTTCTTTATGTCTGTGAGTCTGTTTCTGTTTTGTAGACAGGTTCATTTGTGCCATATTTTAGATTCCACATATGTGATATCATATGGTATTTTTCTTTCTCTTTCTGCCTTACTTCACTTATAATCTCTAGTTGCATCCATGTTGCTGCAAATGGCAATGTTTCATTCTTTTTTATGGCTGAGTAGTATTCCATTATATATATATGTACCACATCTTCTTCATCCATTCATCTGTCAATGAACATTTAGGTTGTTTCCATGTCTTGGCTATTGTGAATAGTGCTACGATGAACATAGGGGTACATGTATCTTTTTGAATTATAGTTTTGTCTAGGCATATGCCCAGGAGTGGGATTGCTGGATCATATGCTAGTTCTGTTTTTAGTTTTTTGAGGAACCTCCATACTGTTTTCCATAGTGACTGCACCAACTGGGTGCAGTTGTAAATTCCCAGCAACAGTGTAGGAGGGTTCCCTATTCTCCACACTCTTTCCAGCATTTGTTATTTGTAGACTTTTTGATGATGGCCATTCTGACCAGTGTGAGGTGTTACCTCATTGCAGTTTTGATTTGCATTTCTCTAATAATTAGTAACGTTGAGCATCTTTTCATGTCTGTATGTCTTCTTTGGACAAATGTCTATTAAGGTCTCCTGCCCATCTTTCAGTTGGTTTGTTTGTTGAGCTGTATGAGCTTTTGTATATTTTGGTGATTAAGCCCTTGTCAGTTGCATCATTTGCAAATATTTTCTCTCATTCTGTAGGCTGTCTTTTTTAATATTATTATTACTTTTTATGGTTTCCTTTGCTGTGTGAAAGACTGTAGGTTTGATTAGGTCCCATTTGTTTATTTTTGTTTTTATTTCTATTGCCTTGGGAGACTGAGCTAAGAAAACATTGGTATAATTTATGTCAGATAATGTTTTGCCTATGCTCTCTTCTAGGAGTTTTATGGTGTCATGTCTTACGTTTAAGTCTTTAAGCCATTTTGAGTTTATTTTTGTGCATGGTGTGAGGGTGTATTCTAACTTTATTGATTTACATGCAGCTGTCCAACTTTCATATTGGGGCTTTTTTTAAGAGCTGGGAAATCTTTTCCCAGAAAATGCCCAGCCTGTCCAGTGCCCATTGGCTGGATCTGGGTCACACGCTCATCCCCAAGCCCATCAATGCCAAGGGGAATAAGGCAACCCTGGTTGGTTTAGTCTACTCATTATTTGCCCTAGTTATGTGGCTAGGGAGTTAAACACTGGGGAAAAAATCCAGGATCAGTTAAGCCTGGGAAAAGGGAGAAATGGCTTTGGATGGGATACAAATATTAAGGAGTATGGATAATGATTCAGAGAGGCCATTCAAGATAGAATTGGGCTGCCTGAGGGGGTAACCTGGCTCTAGATGGGTCGTCAGCCTCTCTTATTTTGTATCTTGCTATTTGTTGCCACTGGTGCAGAGATATTTCTTTCCATCATGACCAAACATCCAGCCTCAAGTTTGGGGGCACCGGAAAAGGCCACTTGGTAGCCAAAATTTCAAAAAACGCAATAGATATTTGAATCTGTAGACCTCATTCTTGAATTCCTTCTTTGCTATAGGGTTTGAGTTTTCTAGCTGTCTAATTTTTATCCTTCCGCCGGTTAACCTACAGCTTTTGTGTGTGTGCCACCTAGTGGTGAGACTTGGTCCTGCAGGCTATCCAGGGGAAGGAGGTGCTGTGTTCTTGGAGCCACTTGGCCACTGTACAGCAAAAAGGAAGCAGGCAGAGTGGACTGCACACTGAGAGGATTCTAGAATGGCTACTAGAGTAGGGCCAATGGGAGACTCCCTGTGGTTTAGCATGAAGGCACAGATCTAATAAACGCATGACAGGTATTATTACCTTTTTCCCCTCTTGGACTCTCCTTCTGCCACTCCTCAAACCTCTCAATGTCCGTCCAAGAAAAAACAATAACAGCAACAACAAAACCCACAAAAGTATTGTTTCTTCCTTGACTTGGCAACCATCCTAAAAATTTAGGAGAGAAAGAGAGCAGGTGGACCTGGAAGGGTTCCCCTTATCCTGCTGGCCACCCCACCACTGTCTGTCCTCTTATGGCCCATCTCCATCCAGCCAAGCCCTTCTTCCTCCTGCTTCCCCTTTCCTCTACACCAAGTCCACTGCTGCCCCGCTTTTTGCTTAGACTTTATCACAGCCTCAATTTCTTCATAGAATACTCCAGCCCCCGTAACTAAAAAACTGGCTTTCTCATGAGGGAAGTATACATATAATTACACAAATGCATCTGGTAAGACGTGGTAGTTCACAACCTTCCTGAGCAGAGGCTGCTGTTTCCCTGACACTCCTATCTGAGGACCAAGAGGTGGGGATGACATGCGTTTAGCTACCCATTGCCCGATCCTCAGTTTTTCAAAAAGCCTGTCTTCTTTTCAGACTTATATCATCAGTCTGTAACATCTTATCTCCCTTCTTAAAAACAACAGTTTTTTTTTAAAAAAAGAAAGTAATATATACACACAGTAAAGAAGCAAATATTTATGAATATATAAAAATAACAAAAATCTATGCCTCCCTCCCCTATACTGTCCTCCTGCCTCTCCTTCACTGCCTATTCCAAAATAACTACGATTACTACTTAGATGTCTATGATGGTTTATTTTATGTGTCAGCTTGGCCTGGCTATGATGCCCAGTTGTTTGGACAAACAGCACCTAGATGTTGCTGTGCAGGTACTTTTTAGATGTGATAAAAGTTCATGATCAGTAGACTTTGAGGAAAGCGGATGATCCTCCATGATGTAACTGGAGCCTCATCCAAGCAGTTGAAGACCTTAAAAGCAGAGTGAGGTTTTCCAGATAAGAGGGAATTTTCCTCAAGACAACAACACAGATATCTTTCCCAAGTTTCCAGCTTACTGCCCTGTGGAATTTGGTTTCAAGATAGCCACATCAACTCTTCTTTTTTAAAATTTATTTTTATTGAAGTATAGTTGATGTACAATGTTGTGTTAGTTTCTGCTGCACAGAAAAGTGACTCAGTTATACATATACAAACACTCGTTTTCATATCCTTTTCCATTACTGTTTATGCCACCTCAACTCTTACCTGAACTTCCAGCCTGACAGCCTGCCCTAAGGACTTCAGACTTGCCAGCAAACCCCCCAACTCACATAAGCCAATTCCTTAAAATCTCTCTCTCTCTCTCATTCTCTCTGTCTATATAAATATATCCTATGGATTCTGCTTCTCTGGAGAACACTGACTAATAGAATATCTGTAGTGGGGGTGGATAGCTGTCTCCACAAATTCATACTTCACTCTCCTAGTTAACCGATGATGAGTTGCAGCTTGGTGTGGCCATGCAGCTAAATTCTCTCCACTGGTGTGGGAAGAGAAGTGGTATGAGCGACTTCCATGCCTGACCCATTATACCTCCTTGCTCTTTGTCTTTCCTGGATGACTGGCAGGGTGACACAGAGGGCATCCTCAGAAACCATGTGTTGAAGATGGCATCCCGGGTCCTTCTGTACCTATAGGGAGCCAAGTGCCCTCCTCCCCACCCCTGGCCTCACAGATCTGAAACATACTAACCTAGATGCCCCTGGACTGTTAAGTAAGTTGTAAATAAATTTCTTTTGTGTTCAAGCTCTTCCATTTTGGATTTGTTTCATAAACTAATTTAACATACTCTGACTAATAGAAAAATTGGTACCTTGAAGTGGAGTGCTATTTAAAATAAACACCTAGGGAATTCCCTGGTGGTCCAGTGGTTAGGAGTCCTCGCTCTCACTGCCGAGGTCCCGGGTTTGATCCCTGGTCGGGGAACTAAAATCCTGCAAGATGCACCTGTGCAGCTAAAAAATGTAGAATAGAATAGAATGACATTGGCTTAGTGGAAGCATAGCAGGAGGTTAGAAACTGGTATCACTGGCTGAAAAGATGGCATCTCCTCCTCTGCCATGGCAAAACGTTTGGTAGAACTGACGCTGTGGTAACTTGAAAGGCAGACACAACCCCTATTGTGTCAGTTGTGTGAGGGAAGGTGGTTGGAATGAGCCAGAATGTATGAGTTGGCTGCTGCCTGCTGTTTTTTTTAATTTTTTTTAATTGAAGTATGGTTGATTTACAATGTTGTTTAGTTTCAGGTGTACAATACAGTGATTCAATTATATATATATATATATATATATATATATATATATATATATATATATACATATTTTTTTCAGATTCTTTTCCCTAATAGATTATTACAAAATATTGAGTAGAGTTCCCTGTGCTGTACAGTAGGTCCTTGTTGGTTATCTGTTTTATATATAATAGTGTGTTAATGTTAATCCCAAACTCCTAATTTATCCCTCCCCCCCTTTCCCCTTTGGTAACCATAAATTTGTTATGTCTGTGGGTCTATTTCTGTTTTGTATATAAGTTCATTTGTATCTTTTTCTTTGGCCATGCCTCAGGGCTTGTGGGATCTTACTCAGGCCCCCTGCAGGAAGCGGGGAGTCCTAACCACTGGACCGCCAGGGAATTCCCTCTTTTGTTTTTGTTTCTGTTTTTGTTTTTTTTAGATTCCACATATAAGCGATATCATATGACATTTGTCTTTGTTTGGCTTACTTCACTTAGTGTGATAATCTCTAGGTCATCCATGTTGCTGCAAATGGCATTATTTCACTCTTTTTTATGGCTGAATAATATTCCATTGTGTATATGTACCACATCTTCTTTATCCAGTGCTCTGTTGATGGACATCTAGGTTGCTTCCATGTCTTGGCTATTGTAAATAGAGCTGCTATGAACATTGGGGTGCATGTATCTTTTGATATTATAATTTCCTCCAGATATCTGCCCAGGAATGGGATTGCTGGTTCATATGGTAGCTCTATTTTTAGTTTTTTTGTTTTGTTTTGTTTTGTTTTTGAAAGAAAAATTAAGTCATGTATTTTTAAAACCAAACCACTAGGAAAATATATCACAGTCTTGAAACAGCAAACAGACAGGCTATATTATCATTTCAAGTAATAAGTTGGTAAAAACACAAGGTCCTTAATACAATGATAAGGTGCCAGAACTGGGGCAAGAACAATGCATGTCGCACAAGTAGTATTTGGTACCGGAGGGCTGTCCCGTTTTTTGCTCTAAAGGAGTCACAGCTTGCCCGAGTTGCTTACTTTTTCTTCTTTGACCTTCGTGTTGCCAAGGGATTGTTTCAACAGAGCTCTGTTATCACAGGGGGCAAAGTAAGCAATACTGGGTTTAGGCTTTCATTCTATTTTGTTTTACAAAAACCAGATTTTTCCAAAGCCAGTACTTCATAACTCTCTTAATTAAGCAGCTAACAATTCCTCTTTCACTGTTCATTCTTGAAGACTAGCATATAGCACAATCAAAATCCCCTTTCCCTTCAAGGGTAAGTGTCACTGCAAGATTGTCTTGTCACTTGGCTGACTCTGCTGCTGACAGCCTCAGGGCTCATCATGGCTGCCAGTCAGAGGGAAGGTTTGCTTCCCCTACCAGTGTGATAGCACTTCTTAAATTTTTGCAGGGTCTCCAGGCTGAAAGATGTCATGTGTGAGAATTTAAAGAAATGCGCATCCACATCCTGACAGCCAGAAATGAATATCTGCAAGGACCCTTTCAAAGTTTTTATCGAAACTACCTCTCCCAACTATACATCTTCAAGTAGCTTCATGCCCTTGTATATAAAACAAAACCACGCAAAACAAATCCCCAGAAGCCCCCTTTCCCCTTCTAAATTAGTGACCTCATGGATTTTGTTTTATTTCCAGTTTGTGGGAAATGTTGTAGTGATCCTTCTGGTAAACAGGAGGTTGACAACAAACAGAAACACCTCTCCTCACACTCCACCAGCTCATAAGCAGGTCAGATGAACCTGCCAGCCTGTTGGTATCTGTGTACTAAGAGAATCTGGTACCTTGGAGGGCTCTGGTTTGGTACAAGGGAGACTCCCTGTTGCCAGGATAAGCACTTGCCACATGAAATTCAGGCTCACAGAAACTCTCCTGTGCTATCTCTGACCCCAATTTTAGCACCAGGTTTTTTCACTTTCTAGGTTTCAAACACAAAGGAACCAGTGTCCAGAGGCAAGTGATGTAGGCCTTAAACTTGCTGTCATCCTTAATTTCCTCATTCATAAACTTTCCTTAGAAAACCCAAATCCCCATTTCTCTTTTTAAATAGACTCCTGCCTTCAGCCCCGATGGCCAATAGCAGACATCTATTTCCCAATGGATGACAGAGACTCTTTCATCTTCTTGATCATGGTTGGGATGAGGTTCATGTGGTCATCCACACACGTGGTTACGCAACGCTCCAGCTGCCGCTTCACCTGAAGCTCTTTACTCCCTGCATCAATTGAATCTTTGGCTTTGTCGTTGCAATGCATAGTGCACCGGGCCAGGCGGTCCTGGAACTTCTCCAACTCGCTGGTCACCAGGGCCTGGGCTTGAGCCAGAGGTGCATGGCAGCGCTCAATGCACTGGTGCACTTGCTGCATGGACGCCTGGCTGTCCTCACAACAGCCGGCGCTGCACCGGAACATGAGGCCCTGCATCTTCCGGATGTTCTCTCTCTCCAGACTCTTCACCATAGAGTCCACCGCCTCCTGCACCCGGAGCTGCTGCAGCTCCGCCATGGCGACACGGCGCTGCTCCGCGCCGCGCCGGCGCCCACATGGACTCCCGGGCACGAGCCCGCCCCCTCGCCGCCTCTTCCCGGGTCACCGTGGCGCGCCCTATTTTTAGTTTTTTAAGGAACCTCCATGCTGTTCTCCATAGTGGCTGTACCAATTTACATTCTTACCAACAGTGTAGGAAGGTTCCTTTTTCTCCACACCCTCTCCAGCATTTATTATTTGTAGTGCTGCTTGCTGTTTTTATCTAGGTATTACAAGCAAGAGATGCACTCAAACCAGAATCTACTGGTTTGCAGGCAGAAGAAGGGAATAAAGATCTCAGAAATTTGGGATGTTGTAGATGTTAATAAGCCAATTGCTTCAATACCATAAATAGCAAGAGATGAGACTTGCTGCTTAGAGGCCTCTCATTAAGACATCTCAGTCAGACAAAGAGCTTATTTCAATCTTGCCCAATTGTTTCAGATGTTTTCAAGGCAACTACCACTATTGAGAAGGAGAAGCTTGGGGCAAGGAAGCAAAGTGCTGAAACAGGTTAAGGACTCTGTCTAGAAAAGAACTCTGGGTGTATCCCCTGGCACATGGAACTGAATAGAAGCAAATAGATTAAAAGCCTTCTAAGTTTGTGAAGTGAGAGTATTCCTGAAGAAGCCATAGGAAGCCTGGCCTAAAAAGAGTTTTGTTAAAATAAAACAAATCCTGGACTCTCAGATTGCAAAATCAGGCTTCAAAAGCCAAATAGTCCTCGAAGAAGGACTCCTTAGCACCCATTTTAAAATTTCTAGCATTTTGATTAGGATGTGTTTTTTTTTTTTTTTTTTTACAAATAACATTTTTTTTCTCTTTTTTTTTTAAACCCACATTTGTTTATTTATTTATTTTTGGCTGTGTTGGGTCTTCATTTCTGTGCGAGGGCTTTCTCTAGTTGTGGCAAGCGGGGGCCACTCTTCATCGCGGTCCATGGGCCTCTCACTATCGCGGCCTCTCTTGTTGCAGAGCACAGGTTCCAGACGCGCAGGCTCAGTAGTTGTGGCTCACGGGCCTAGCTGCTCTGCGGCATGTGGGATCTTCCCAGACCAGGGTTCGAACCCGTGTCCCCTGCATTAGCAGGCAGATTCTCAACCACTGCGCCACCAGGGAAGCCCTAGGATGTGTTTTGATTTAGTTTCCTTAATATTTCTTCTGTTTGAGGTTCACTGAACTTCTTAGATTGGAAAATTTATAATTTTCATGAAATTTAGAAAAAGGTTGACCATTATTTCTTCAAATATTTTTTCTCTCCACCTCCTAATACCCCCACCTTCTGAGAATCCAGTTATATATATGTCAGGTCACTAGATATTGCCTTATAGCCCACTAAAGCTCTGTTCATTGTGTTTTTCAGTCTTTTTTTTCTGTGTGTTTCATTTTGGAGTTTCTTCTGCTGTCTTCAAATCCATTAATCTTTTCTTCTGCAATATCTAATCTGTTAAACCCACACAGTGTATTTTCAATATTCAGATATTATGTTTTTCATACATATATCTTCCATTTTCCTTTTCATCATGTTCATGTTTTCCTTCTTAAGCATATGTTATACATTTATAATAACTATTTTAACATCTGTATCTAATAGTTCTATCACTTGTGTGATTTCTCGGTCTTTCTTTTGATTGATATTCCTTCAGGTTATTAGCATGCCTGATAATTTATAATTGGCCTTTGGACATTGTGAATTTTACTTTGTTAGGTGCTGGACTTTACTGTATTCCTTTAAATATTTGAGGGGTTTTGTTCTGGGACACAGATGAGTTACTTGAAATTGATTTGATCTTTTTGAGGCTTGCTTTAAGCCTTGTTCTGTCAGCCCCAGAGCAACCACTAGCCTAGGGCTAATTTGGTCCCACTATTGAGGCATCCTTCCAAGGACCCTACACAATGCCCTATGGTATAAGGTCTTTCCACTCTGGCTGGTGGGAACAAAAACAATTTCCAATCCTATATGAGCTCAAGGGATTTTTCTGTCTCCTCCTTTCTGTTGGGTTTTCCCTTGGCCCTGGGTAGTTTCCTCATTACTGAGTACTGTAGATCAGTCGTCAGCCTTCAGATCAGGGACTCCCTGCAGCTCTCCAAAGCTCTCTCTTTGCACAGCTCCTTCCTTTCTAGCTACTCTGAATTATGTCTCCTTCATACAGGAACATGGCTGGGCTATCTTTGGGTTTCCTCTCTTGCACTATGGCCTGGAAACTCTTTTAAGGTAGAGAGCTGGGAAATTTGAAGAGCTCACTTGCAGAGATCACTGTCCTATGTTACCTGTTGTCCAATGTCTGTAAATTATTGTTTCCTATATTTTGCCCACTCTTCTAGTTGTTTGAGGCAGGAAGATGAATCTGGCCCCAGTTATTCAATCATCTTCGGAAGCAGAGTCTGAACAGCCACTTCAAATGAGAACATGGAGGATAGTGAATCAGAAAGTACCACAGTCAGGGACTCAACATTCTCTGGGTTCTCTCAAGTCTTTCCCCCCACTCATCTTCATCGAGGTATAATTGACAAAGAAAAACTGTATACATTTAAGATGTATGACTTGATGTTTTAAGTATGCATTGTGAAATAATCAAGCTAATTAACATATGCATCTCCTCACATATCTCACGTAGTTACTACTTCTCTCTCTCTCTCTCTCTCTCTCTCTGTGTGTGTGTGTGTCTGTATGTGTATATGTGTATGTGATGAGAACTCTTAAGATCTACCCTCTCAGCAATCTCTCAGCTCCTGATCGTCCCCTTAGCAACTTACAAGTCAGTTCCTCAGTTTCGTGGAGGACTTCATCATCTGGCCTATTCTGATCTTTTTTTCTTATCATTTTTCTGCCATCATTCCAGGCATCTATAAAATCCTCAGAGCCAACCAATCCAATAATAATAGCTACTGCTTTTTAAATTCACTGTGCCAGATATTTCATGTATGTTGTCTTCTCACATTGCTCCTACCAGATAGTTATTATTTCCCCCTTTTCTTAAAAAATAAGGAACACAGGGACTTCCCTGGCAGTCCAGTGGTTAAGACTCTGCACTTCCACTGCAGTGGGCATGTGTTCAATCCCTGGTTGGGGAGCCAAGATCCAGCATGCTGTGCAGTGTGGCCACAAAAACAAAACAAAACGAAACAAACAAAAACAAAACAAAAAAATGAAATATGCTGAGTAGGTTGAGCAACTTGTTCAAGAGACAGATCCAGGATTTAATAGTAGCTATTGTTGTTTTCACTATGTCGTATGTCCTGTTTATTAGCTTTACAATTCCTAGATATCCTTTACTGCAGCAACCTTCCCCTCCAGTTCACTCCAACAATTCATTCCCGTGAATTGATCTAATTACCACCTAAAACTCTGAATTTTTTTTTTTTTTTTTTTTTTTTTTTGCGGTACGCGGGCCTCTCCCGTTGCGGAGCACAGGCTCCGGACGCGCAGGCTCAGCGGCCATGGCTCACGGGCCCAGCCGCTCCGTGGCATGTGGGGTCTTCCCAGACCGGGGCACGAACCCGTGTCCCCTGCATCAGCAGGTGGACTCTCAAGCACTGCGCCACCAGGGAAGCCCTAAAACTCTGAAATTTTGAACATATAAATCTCATGTGAACACACCCTGTTAACCTCCCAACTCTTCCACTCCTATATCCCCACCAAACCTGCTCTTCCACATCCTAGAAACCTCCAGAGCCTTAACCTCTACCCATCACTCTCTTTTTCTAGCTTCCTTTGCTTACCAACACAACAAAATTATCATTCAACAACACTCTTGCGTGGGCCTTTGGTTCCCTAGCTCTATCCATCCTTACAAATACTGACACCTGCTTGCTCCTCTCCTGGACCACTGAGTGAGGATGGAGAACAATTGATTCAACAGTCCAATCAGAAATGAGTTTTGCTCAACAATATTTTTACTAATTCTGAATCAGTAGTGTTTCTTATTTCTAATAAGTGCTGTTCCTAAATTTTTATCTCCCATTTGAAGCTTTTCTTTGCTCCTCGTTTTCAGCAGGTGATTTTGTTTCCTACTTTATAGAGAAAAACAGTTCCCTTTCAGCCATGCTCCTTCACTATCAAACATATGTATCTACACTCATGTTTTTATCTTTGTGTTTGTTTTTTTTTTGAGGAAAAAACCCGTAGCATTACTTCTCTTCATGTCTTTACTTACTCTCTTTGTCCCACCCCTTTTTTACTTCCTTTGGAATTTTCCATCAGTTGTTCCTTCTTTCTCTTAGATTTGCAAGCTCTCCCTCTTCCTGGCTTCTTTTCTCTTCCTGAAACAGTACTGAACTTTTCTTCCTTTCATATACGTCATGAAAGTATAGTTGTACATTCTCTGTGTCCACGCGACCTCTGGTTCATTCTGTAATTTATAGTCCAGCTTCTTCTCATTGTTCAACTGAAATTGCTCAATTTAAGGATACTCAAGATTCCTTAACTGATCAACTTTAACAGTCTCATCTCCCAGCTTGACTCTAAAACAACGTTTTCCAGAGTGTTTAACAGTTGCCGCTTGAAAAAACAGTGTGCTGCATTCAAATAAGATTGGGAAATCATGGGTTACAACATTGAACAGATTTCTTTCTTTGATTGCTATTATTTTTTTATTGAAGTATAACTGACTTACAGTATTAGCTTCAGGTATATAATATAGTGATTTGATATGTCTATACATTACAAACTGATCACCACTACAAGACTGATGTAAAGTTTTCACAATTTTATTGACAATATTCCCTATGCTGTATATTGCATCCCCGTGACTCATTTATTTTGTAACTGGAAATTTGTACTTCTAATCTCCCTCACCTATCCTGAACAGATTTCTTTACTGCAGCACTTACTTCAGCTCTAAATGTGCTAATAATTATTGCTAATTTCCAGGAGAAAGATATATTAAGTAGAATCCTTTTTTATAAGGAGCATCTTGCAAAATCAGTGTTCTGAGAGTCATAATTTGGAAAACAATGCTTAGTCGTTTTGAGTGTGGTCCAAGGACTACGTCAGAATTACTTGGCATTAGAATTGCCTGGGATACTTGTTATGATATACAAGATGGTAGCTAAGTCTCGGTATGTCAGAAGCTCTTCTATGAGAAGTTAAGTGAGAATGGCCTTTGAAGGAACATGGAGAAATTAACATATGAGAGTATCAGAGCAATGAGACAGAGGGTGCCTGAGTCCCTAACACTTTAGGGCCGCCATATTATTCCTGCACTGCTCAGCATGTTGTATGATGGAGAAAAAAATTTATTTCTTCTATAAGCATCTGCTACGTTTGCCTTTGATAATGCAACCAAATATGAAACCTAATTAATGCAGTGGTAAACAGAGAACCTACTTTCTGACCAGTCATGGTGAGATTAATTTAACTGTTCTCTGTTGTTCATCGTGTGGAATAGATTTTTCTGTTGTGCTTTCCTGCTACTGCAAAGTGGAAAAAATAAGGACTCTCTTTTCAAAGTCTGTGTTACCTATTTGAAATGTAAACCTTAGTATCTGTATGGAGATCAAGGTTTGGGAGATGTGTATTAGATAATTGAAGACTAATATGGCCAGATAGGAGATATTGATCATTTATATGTAGTACCTATTGTTAATGACTTCAGGTCAAACTGAAAAATGAATCTTAGCTTAGAAACTTATTTTTCTACAACACTATAAAAATTTCACTGAAATGTCTGATGTTTGAAATTTCAAATCTGGTTTCTTGTTTTTCTTTTGCAAGGTTTAACCAAAGTACTTTGGACAATTTCTAACATAAATCATAATCCGGCATTTTTTTTTTTTTTTAAAGAAAGGCAGACTGCCACATGCTGTGCCTCATTTGGATGTGTCTGGAGTCTTGGAAGCTTGACTACTCTACATTTTCCTACAAATGGACCTTAAGAGCTTATTTGAGTATTGGCACGGGAGTGCTGCTAATTGTAGATCCTTGATGGAAGAATGATCCAATTCATTATCAAGTCTTATCATTTCTACTTTTAAAATATATCTTGGACTCATCCACTGCCCTGCTACTCCAGTCTGTCCAGATACCGTCATCTCTGCAAAAACCTTTCCTAATTGGGTCCTTCTGCTGCCTTCCCGTGTTGCTCCCTCCCTCCAATCCATTATTCACAGAGCAGGCAGGATGAGGTTTTAAAAGTTTATGCTCGATCAGGTCACTCTCCTGCTTAACACCTCCGATGACTGTCCTATTGCTCTTAGGATAAAATCCAGACTCCTTTCTGTGGCTGAAGGCTGATCCTCCAGCTTTGCCTTGAGCCACTCTCATCCATCACAGCAACACTTCAGTCACCCCGAGTCATCAGTAGTTTCTAGACCATGCCCAGCTCTTCTCCATCTGAGAACTTTCATGCATTCAGTCCTCTCTCTCAGGAATGCTCTGCCCTCAACACTTTCCTTGCCTAATTTCTTCTTTTCCTTCCAGTTTCAGCTTAGTCGTCACCTCCTCTGCCAGACGTTTCTGTTCATTTACCCACAAAAATGTCACAGCATTTTTCAAATTTGTGATTGCATATTTATTTATCTGCTTATTCTCTATCTTACTCTCTTAAATCTTAGCTCATGAGCATACAGATCATTTTTCTTTAAGGGATATCACTCTTTTTATTTATTTATTTATTTATTTATTTTTGGCTGTGTTGGGTGTTGCTGCGCACGGGCTTTCTCTAGCTGCGGCAAGCGGGGGCTACTCTTCGTTGCAGTGCCCGGGCTTCTCATTGCGATGGCTTCTTTGTTGTGGAGCACGGGCTCTAGGCACACAGGCTCAGTAGTTGTGGCACACAGGCTTAGTTGCTCCACGGCATGTGGGATCTTCCTGGACCAAGGATCGAACCCGTGTCCCCTGCATTGGCAGGTGGATTCTTAACCACTGCACCACCAGGGAAGTCCTCATGTTTGCTTTATTCCTCACCATTAACTTCATGCCTAGCACACAGTAAAATTCTGTTAAATGAACAGATGAATAGGACTCTTGAAGAGGATTTCTAGAGGACAGTGATATATATCATGGTTGAAATAAGTTATTCTTAAATGTATTTACCCTGTAGAAAAGCCAAGGCTGTAATTTTTGGGGGAGGCAGAGAACCATAACTACCTCAGTTAATTCAGTAGTGTATTTGTTATCTATTGCTGCATTAAAAAATTACTCCAAGCTTGAGTAGCAGCTGACAACAATAAACATTTTTATTTCAGTTGGTTTTGGAGGGTCAGGAACCCAGGAGTAGCTTATCTGGGTGGTTCAGGCTCAGTGTCACTCATGAGGTTGTAGTCAAGCTGTTGGCTGGAACTAGCATCATCTGAAGACTAGGGCTGATGGGTGTGCTCCCAACCTGACCAGCATAGCAGTTCAAAATAGGCCTCAGTTCCTCACCATGAGGGCCACTCCACAGCAGCCTCACGACATGTCAGCTGGCATCCCCCAGAACAAGTGATCAGAGAGAGACAGTGTCCAAGAGGAAAGCCACAGTATCTTTTATAACCTAACCCCTGAAGTGACTACTTCTGCCGTTCTCTACTGGTCACAGAGACCAACCCTGATGTAGTTTGAGAGGAGAGTACACAAAAGTGAGAATACCATGAAGCAGGGATTATTCGAGGCCATCTTGGTAACTGGCTTCACAAACAGCTATATAAAGTTCTTACTAGGTGTGAGGCTTATTCAGCCCTGTATACTCTCACATCTAATTCAATGCCTTGTGCAGAACAGGTCCTCAAAAAAATGCTTGTTGGAAAGGCAGGTGAAAAACTACCTACACATATCAGACTTCTCAACAGTAATGTTGTGAACTAGAAGATGATAGGAGTGTTGCCTTCAAAATTCTAAATGAAAATTATTTTCAACTTAGAATTCTGTACTTACCTGATCCCACCTAGACCATCAATCATGCACGAGGTGAGAATGAACCTTTTTCAGTCAGGCAGTTTCCAAAAATTTACCTCCCTTATATCCTTTCTCAAGAAGTTACTACTAGAAAATGTCTTTGTTAAAGTGAGGAATACACCAAGAAAGAAGAAGACATAGTAGGCAGGAAGCAGAGGAGACCACAGGGCAGAGGCAAAGGGAATGAATGCTTAAGATGACAGCAAGGGAAGTCCCAGGGCAATAGCTGGGCAGCAGGTTGAGAGAGCAACCAGTGCAGAGTAGATGAGGTCAGAAGGCTTCAACACAGATATCTTCAGGGGAATAAAACACATTCTCTAATAGATCGGACAATGTAGAAATTGTATGGAGCGTGGTTTTACAGAGCTGCTAGAGGGTGTGGAAGGACTTGGTCAAGTGTTCACAGAAAACTAAACAAATGGAAATTAGAAGCAATTATGAGCTCCAGGAAAAATAAAAAGTTATAAAGAAAGCAAATGTAATTAAATTGGCCACTTATTACCATTGGCTCAGTGGCAACTAATATTTACACACTCATATAATAAAAAATAAACTGCCCACATATCTTGAGTGAGGTGATGGTTACATGAGTGTATACCTTTGTCAAAACTCATTGAACTGTTCCTTTAAAATGAATGTATTTTGGGACTTTCCTGGTGATCCAGTGGGTAAGACTCCGAGCTCCCAATGCTGGGGGCCGGGTTTGATCCCTGGTTGGGGAACTAGATTCCACATGCATGCCACAATTAAGAGTTTGCATGCTGCACCTGAGAAGTCTGCATGCCTCAACTAAGAAGACCACATTGCACAACAAAGATCCCACGTGCTGCAACTTAGACCTGGTGCAGCCAAAATAAATTAAATAAATAAATATTTAAAAAGTTAAATGAATGAATTTTATTGTAAACTATACCTCAATACCTCTAGCTTTAAAAATGGATGCCTGCAAATTGGTATCAAAAGGTTTAAAAACAATTATACACCAAGGTCTAACTAGGATTCTGTCCTAAGAAAATAACTAAGCCAATGACAGATTCATTCATTTTTTTTTTTTTTGCAGTACGCAGACCTCTCACTGTTGTGGCCTCTCCCGTTGCGGAGCACAGGCTCTGGACGCGCAGGCTCAGCGGCCATGGCTCACGGGCCCAGCCACTCCACGGCATGTGGGATCTTCCCGGACCGGGGCACGAACCCATGGCCCCTGCATCGGCAGGCGGACTCCCAACCACTGCGCCATCAGGGAAGCCCGATTCATTATTCTTACTATCTATCTTATTATCTAACATCTGACAAATTACTCAGTTTTGCCAAATCTCAGTTTCCTCACTTGTAAAATGGGGATAATAGTTCCTGCCGTACAGTGTCATTTTGAGGAATAAATGAGATAATACAAAGTAAAACAGTAAATTATGATAGTATTTAATAAGTGGTTAGCTATTAACATTATTTCTAGGTGGTGAAATAATTGCTTTAATTTTCTTTAAAAAAAATCTCTAAAGATTTTTCTATAGTGAGCATGTGTTCCTTTTTAATTTTTAGAACTATTTATTTTGAAATATTATAGACTCAAGAAATTGGAAAAATATTATAGAGAGATCCTTGTTTAAGTTTTTAAAATTTGTTTTTAACTGACTACATATTATACCCATGCAAATAATCAAAGTTCTATTATGTTTTAGAAAAAAACACTAATACAACCAATGATATATCATATACATGTAAAAGAGTTGAAATAATTGCAGTATAACTCTGCTCTCTCAGATACAGATGGGTTCTAAATTTTTCTGTAAGATCCATGATCTTTCATATTCTGGGGTTATTAGCTCCAAGAACAAATTCCAAAGTCAATGACTCTGATTTTCATTAAACAAAACAAAACAAAACAAAACAGAAGGGCACTGCAAACTATGAATGCATTATGATTATAATGACAATTGTACAGTGCTTTTTTTAAGACCACTTTCACAAATTCTGTTTCATACTACCTGATATTTACAAATTCGACCTATTTTTGAACATATGACTATTACAGCATGAAAAATACGTTGAAAATGGAAAAGACTGGATTCTCCAAGTAGAGATAACTAACTGGCGTCCTGGAACATTCTTATCAGGGTGATGATGTCAAAAGTCCAGATTTGCAACACCTCTGACTGAATTACTGTTCATTTGCTTATTCAACAAATATTCATTACAGACCTAATCCTAGCGTCAGGGTGCATAGATCAGGAAACCTATTAGATCTTGAGTAAGACAATTATATTCTTTTTTTAAAAAAATTAATTTATTTTTGGCTGTGTTGGGTCCTCGGTGCACGCGTGCTTTCTTTTAGTTGCAGCGAGCAGGGACTACTCTTCGTTGCGGTGCACGGGCTTCTCACTGTGGTGGCTTCTCTTGTTCGGGCTCTAGGCGCGCGGGCTTCAGTACTTGTGGCACGACGGCTCTGGAGCGCAGGCTCAGTAGTTCTGGTGCACAGGCTTAGTTGCTCCGCAGCATGTGGGATCTCCTCGGACCAGGGATCGAACTCATGTCCCCAGAACTGGCAGGTGGATTCTTAACCACTGTGCCACCAGGGAAGTCCCAAGACAATTATATTCTATATGTGAAGAATATGTGCATTCTCAAGGCTTAAAATGGAGTTCAATCTGTAAACTATTATAAGAGAAAGTCCCTGTAAATATGGGCAGGAAAAGCATTCTGAATAATTTTTTTCCTCTTTTTGTGTGGATGGTTTTCTGGTTCCTCATTGAAAGAAAAGTGTAATAGACGTATTATTGTATCCAGGAAAAAAGTTGTATGAGTGTTTATTTTTAATGTAGTTCTAGAAGATGGAGTAAGAGCTGGCTACTCCCTAAAGACATTTTCTTTTCCTCCTGGTGGATGCATCAAAGCATGGAGTACCGCTAATGATGAAACTAAGCCAAAGCAACAGCCTGGCAGCTGGATGACATGGGGGTGAGAGGGGAGTGAGGGACCCCAAATGGGTTCCCAAGGGCTCCCTCCTTTGGGAATCCTGGAGACGGGGGAAGAGGATCTAGTTGCTTTTCTTCTTCACCTCCAGTTCTCTGGGGAAGGAAATTTGGATATGGAGGCGGCTTTAGTAGCACCCAAGCTTGGCTCTAAGCAAATTGTGAAGTAGGCAGTTTCTCTCAGCTTCTCCTCCTCCTTTAGCAACGATTCCACTCCTCCCACTCCTCTTTATCCCTTCACCTGTGCCGTCCCTCGTGCATCCATCTCAGAGGTGCACTCCTCTCACTCGGTGTGTGCCTGTCTCTTTAAATTTTCACCCTGATCTCAACTGGCCAACACCCTCTGTGGCTTCTCAGCTGCTTTGGGAGTATTGTTAACAAGCTCCTCCCAGGAAATTTACAGGTTCTTTAAATCTTTTCCCCAGGGCCAGCTTCCAGGGTTTCAAAATCCCCCTTTTCTATGATAAATGTCCACCCAATTAAGAGTGAATTTTGATGGCAACCTTCACGGGGACAACATCTGGACCTGGTGTAGTGAGAAGAAATGTGCTTTGGATTTGCACAGACCTGGATTCCCATCCCACGTCCTCCAGGTGGGGAGATCTACAACCTTTCTGAGCTAGTTGCCTCTTCTACACAAAGGATGATAAAACCTGACTTGCTGAATTACCACTGAGTTATTTATGAGAGTGCCCTATATGAGCTCCTCACTCAATCTGTACTAGTCTCCTTTTCTTTTACAGGGTTATTATGAACATTATGTGAGGAGATAAATGTGAAAGGGCGTTGCAACCTATAAAGCTCTCTCTACATGTTGGGTTTTTCAAATAATAATATGTTAATAACACTAATAATAAAAGCACCAGTAAGTAAGGGGAAGAGCTAAATATTTTGGTGGAGTTTTGTCATTTTAATAATCTATGAATTATAGCAACAGACATCATGACCATATGTCTAAAACAAACAACAGGAACCATAATCTGACAGGTCAAAATGCATCTGTTGGGGCAGAACATTATAAGTAGGAATTGCACCCCCCAAGTAAAAACCTTGAGACGTGTGGTCTCTGTACATGCAAATGACCATCTTTGATCCAGTGATCCTGGAAATCTACATTGCTGGTTATCAACTCATGGTATGTTTCAATTCTGTTTCCAATGGCCAACAATAACAAAGGTAGTAGCTGAGTTTGGCCCCAGCTGTTCTAAGTTTGAATGTTGCCGTTTCCACTTGAGGACCAAGACCTACAAATCTCAGAAGCATCACAGGGGTTAACAAATTGGCATAGAGTTCTGGAAAAGTTGACCAGTGTAGTTTATTTCTGTTTCAAACCTGAAAATCACCCTCCCTAATATTGTGCTGGTAGGTAAAGGAAAGAACATGGAGCAAGACTGCAGCCCCTAGAAGAGTAACAAGCCTGCCGGAAATAATGGAATGTGCATATTGGCAATTAATTTCTGTTCATGAAACACGCTGCTGCAGATGCATGGGAATTCAGTATGAAGAATGAACAAGACTGCTTTTGTGTAAGATCCCTTACCTGCCGGGACCTTGGGAGTGCCTTTTTTCCACAGGCCTTTTCATGAGGATTTTGCTCTTTATAACCTGTCATTAGGTTTCCGTTTGTGCTGCTGTCATTAATAGAATTTACGTAGATCTTTCGGAATTTAAAAAGAAGTTTCAGATCAGCTTGGTGCTGTGTGACCACCTAGAGGGGTGGGATAGGGAGGGTGGGAGGGAGACGCAAGAGGGAGGGGATATGGGGATATATGTATATGTATAGCTGATTCACTTTGTTATACAGCAGAAACAAACAACACTGTAAAGCAATTATACTCCAATAAAGATGTTTAAAAAAAAAGCAGCTTCACATCAAAGTATCTTGTTTTTTTACTTGTATTAATTTATTCACAATTATTTACTGCATTTATTGTTTTTGAATTTCTGAATTTTATTTATTTTTTATACAGCAGGTTCTTATTAGTTATCTATTTTATACATATTAGTGTATATATGTCAGTCCCAATCTCCCAATTCATCCCACGACCACCCCCGATCCCAGCACTTTCCAAAATATCGTATGTTTTCTTGACAGTCCTCCCGTTGGTCTTTACAATAACATTTAAAATTTTTTTAAATTTTTATTTTATATTGGAGTATAGTTGATTTACAATGTTGTGATAGTGTCAGGTGTACAACAAAGGCAATAACTTTTTTAAAGTATTATTACACAAATAAAGAAATGGTGGCTTAAGAGTGAAGTAATCCCCAAAGTAAAATTACTAGCACTCCAATCCTCCGCTTTCTTCAGACGGAAAAATCGAGAGTAAGATCCTGGGATGATTACATGCAGTGATGTACCTGATAACTCTTGTTTCAAATATTGATATGGAAGAAGAAAGCGAAAATGAGAGAGAGAGAGAGAGAGAGAGAGAGAGAGAGAGAGACGGAGGGAGGGAGGGAGGGAGAGAGAGAGAGAGAAAGCGTGCATGCGTGTGCGTGTGTGTAAGTCTCTGGTGTTTCGCCCATCCTTTCAGCTAAGCGAGGGCCATACCTGGACCGCGGACGAGCCTAGCAAGGGCCCCCAAAGGTCTCGCAAACTCCGCCCCGGAAGGCCCGGCTCCTTTCCTGGAGGACCCTCAACTCTAGTCCAGCGGCGCCACGCCCCTCAGGCTGCAGCTAGCTCGGCCTCCCCGCGGCCCCCGCCCCTCCCGCGGCCCCCGCCCCTCCCCACCTCCCCTTAACCTAGGGCACGACACTACGCCAGTCCCCCATGTTCCTCCGAGCGGGTCTGGCCGGGATCTCTCCGCTTCGTCACACTCTCCGGCCTGCTCTGGTCGCCGCCATGAGCACTGGTACCTTCGTCGTGTCTCAGCCGCTCAATTACCGCGGCGGGGCCCGCGTGGATCCGGTGGACGCCTCCGGCACCGAGAAGGCGTTCGAGCCAGCAACCGGTAACGGGACGGAGACCGGGCGGCAGGGCCGGGGCGGCGGGGCGGGGAACGAGGCGGGGACCGGGGTAGGGGCGAGGGTCGGGCGCGGATTGACTCTCCCCCGCCCCAGGGGTGAACCTAGTCTACCTCCCTGAACCTTCCTGTAGTGCATTCAGCAGACGTTTACTGAGCACAGGTAAGTGACAGTGTAGAGTATAAAGTTGTATGTGTAGGCAGCTAACGGTGCTGTGCAAACTCGGAAGCATGTGGACCGGACACGAAGGGGGTCGTAGGAAACTGGACAGGCTGGTGAGTTGCTCGATGTTTTCATGGGTAGTTTTACAACGGCCTGAACAGAGAGTCCACAAAGCCCCGGTGGGTGAGGTGGAGTCTTCGTTAGTTATTAAATTTTAAGGTTAGGACTGCAGTAATGTCTTCAACCGTGCACGTAGCAGAGGAGTTCTAGAAGGACGGGGTGAAAAGAAACACTTGTGCCAAAATGGAGGAGCGCGCACAGAGGTTTCTAGTTAGCGTGAATGAGGACTTTGTTGCCATCCCCTAGTGTTAAAATATTTCTGAACATGAACCAGAACTGGGAAAGGGGAAAAAAAAAATCCTGCTTTTATCCCGTGTTTAATGTGTGCCCAGCGCTGTGCCAGGCCCTCAGTTTGCCCTGGGAACTCCATAGATCACAAAGCAAATGAGGAACAGGTTTTTTGTTTTGCTTTTGCTTTATGTTTGTTTTGCTGGATGTTATGGAATATTTGTGAGGAGAAAAATGTAAATGTTTGTGCAAACCAAGTGGTATGTAGCCAGAGGGATAAAACTGGATTTCAAGAGACTGGAGAATTTACATTTGACCAATTACACCAAACCACAGAGCAGCGACTTGTCAGAGCAGGAAGGGGCCACAGACACCATCAGGCTCTTCTTTAGGTAGGAGGAGACAGCCTCTTGACCCCCACCCCCATATTGATACAAAAGAAAGAAAAATTGCTCTTTATTTTAATTGCCTACAGTGTGTGTGTGATCCTTAAGCACTGCCTTTACCAGTTAGCTATTCAAATTTGTAACAAATAGCAGGTTTGTGAAATCTCTGGAAAAAGCAGCGTCCCAGGTGTTTTTGTGGGAGGGGAAAAGAAACTGCTGACTTGACGTCTTAGGGAATTCTTTTTAGTAGAGTCAGTCACAACCGTTGGGATTTGGGTCTAGAAAAACTGATCATTTCATATTTTGCCCAGGATAGGGAATAAGACTGAAATAAGAAAATGAGGGACTGTTTGTTTTTTCCCCATATTTGAGAAAAAATTTTTCTTGCTTTTAGGAGTATCTTTTCTTGATATTCTGTTTATTAACCGTATTCATCAAGTATCAGTATTATATGACTTGTATAGAACATAAACCAGTGATTTAAACTCAGAGTTCATAACCCAGGAGACGGAGTACTTTGATTTTGTATGACCTCTGGTATTCTCAAACATTGTTAAGGAGCATTGTGAAATAATTGATTGGAGGTTAATGTTAGTAAACCCAAATGTAAAATAGAGGAGGGCAGGGGTTCTTACCCTGAAGTTCATGGTGTGCTAGGCAAGGGACATGTTCTCTCTATAATTCTGTGATATGGTTCAGTACATTTTTCTGGACAGAAGCCTGCAATTTTTATTAGATTCTTAAAAAGGTGAGCTGCTGGTATAAGGGTAGTCACTAAATCAAACCATACTTAAAAACAAGAGGATCAGGGCCTCCCTGGTGGCGCAGTGGTTGAGAGTCCGCCTGCCGATGCAGGGGATACGGGTTCGTGCCCCGGTCTGGGAGGATCCCATATGCCGCGGAGCGGCTGGGCCCGTGAGCCATGGCCGCTGGGCCTGCGCGTCCGGAGCCTGTGCTCCGCAACGTGGGGGGCCACAACAGTGAGAGGCCCGCGTACCGCAAAAAGAAGAAAACAAAAACAAGAGGATCAATAAAAGGAAAATTGGATACACAATACTTTATTTAAAATGTGTGGCAACCAATTGAGATAACACTGACTTTCCCTGTATTTATAGGGCGAGTGATAGCTACTTTCACGTGTTCAGGAGAAAAGGAAGTAAATTTAGCTGTTCAAGATGCAAAGGCTGCCTTTAAAATATGGAGTCAAAAATCTGGCATGGAACGTTGCCGAATCCTTTTGGAGGCTGCCAGGATAATAAGGGTATGTTTTAATATAATGTCTTCCAGAAAAGTCCTCTTGCACTGTTCTGTGAATTCTTTATGATGATTTGCAGTTAGACCTTGATGCGCTATTAGGTGATACCTTTTAGATTAAGTAGGAAGGCATTTCCATATGCTCACCTTGGTATGTACAACAAGTTTTCCATCAGTGATTTCCTTCTGGCTCTTGGCTCCTTGTGACATCTCTCTCGGCAGGTTTTCTTTTCCTTCTGTTTTTTTTTTTTTTTTGGCGGTACACGGGCCTCTCACCGTTGTGGCCTCTCCCGTTGCGGAGCACAGGCTTTGGACGAGCAGGCTCCGGACGAGCAGGCTCAGGGGCCATGGCTCACGGGCCCAGCCGCTCGACGGCGTGTGGGATCTTCCCGGACTGGGGCACAAACCCGTGTCCCCTGCATCGGCAGGCGGTCTTTCAACCACTGCGCCACCAGGGAAGCCCTTCTTTTCCTTCTTTGTTGGAGTGATAATGTATCCTTTGTAGCTTGTCTCCTTTTCATTTTACTATGTATACTTGTTTCCTTTTTACTTTTTCCTCTGATGACTCTTAAGCTCACTTTTCTTTTTCAGGTTTATTTTCTACCTTAGTTGCCTGGAAGATTTCATAGATTCATCGATGTTCCCCTCTTAAGAAATAAAGTTTAGCTTTTTACAGTCTTAAAGAGCAAAAGTACTAGATTGTCATTACAGAAAATTAGAAAATTCAGAGGATATACACCAAAATATAAGTCAAGGATATCTCTCAGTGTAGGACTGTGATGATTTTTTTTTTCCTCATCAGTGTGTTGTCAGAAACTGAGGGTCTAAGAGTTACCCTACTTGCAAGGTTATATGTGTATTCTGACAAGAGACATGAAGCTTTCTGGATTAGGGAAAGGTTTTATTACAGGACCCAGATGCTGTACCCAGAGCAATACTTCAGCATTAGTTTTCTGAGTCCCAGTCCCCATGGGGTGATGCAGTGAGAGGCAGATGTTAACCCTGTTGCATGCAGTGGTTGCACCACAGGAGAGGAACCCTAGCATTATGAGACTCAGCTTATATGGGGGCTGCACATCTGCCCATTCTCTTCTCTGGAGAGAGGTTACTCATTAAGCAGATCTCATAAGGGGGGAAGGTGTCATTAGGTTTATTACCCTGGAATATAAGCAGATGTCTCCAGGAACAGGAATTAGAGAGCTTTATATCTTCCCATCACTCCAGTGACCTCTATCTTTTGGGAGACCCTGTCTCTGCCTTCTAAGGCCTTTGTTTTTCAATCAGCTTGCCAGTGTCCTTTGCTCAGAAAGCCTGGACCATGCAGTAGTGTCAAAATATTCCTGGAGGGCCTCCCTCGTGGCACAGTGGTTGAGAGTCCGCCTGCCGATGCAGGGGATACGGGTTCGTGCCCCGGTCTGGGAGGATCCCATATGCCGCGGAGCGGCTGGGCCCGTGAGCCATGGCCGCTGGGCCTGCGCATCCGGAGCCTGTGCTCCGCAACGGGAGAGGCCACAACAGTGAGAGGCCCGCATACCGCAAAAAAAAAAAAAAAAAAAAAAAAAAAAAAAAAAAAAAAAAAAAAAAAATATTCCTGGAGAATTTTCTCCCAACAAGGTATTTTCTGCTATTAAAATTTATTTTTTATTTGATAGATTAAAAGTGGTAACTCAAAGCTGATAATTTATTATTCTGATTTGTCTCTCACATTTTCCTTGGGCATAAACATTTGGGTTGTAATATCTTCTTAAGAACTGGCTCCTTTATCATTATAAAATTACTTTTTAAATCCTGAATAATATCTAATTTTTTTTTTTGCTCTGAAATGGACTATCTGATATTAATTTTCTTTTCCTTTAAACTCCCATTCCATTTTCTTTAATATCTTATGTAATATTTTTACATATTACAGTCAAAAATATATTACTATATTTCTCTAAAGCTCTTGTCTGAAGATCATACCCTGGATCTGCCTTTACCCAAAACTATTCCATAACTAAACAAATCCCACCCTCTGACCACAGCCTACAGTTACAGCTCTCAGTTGTTTCTCTTAGTAATTTTTCTAGTTAATCGTGATCTGCAGTTCTTTGCCCCTTCCATTTTTAAACTATGTACAATTATATTTTATAAGATAAAAATATTTGATATTTTCCCACATTTTTAGCATTTCTAGTGCTCTTCATTCCTTTGGGTAGGCCCAAATTTCCATCTGTTACCATATTTTTTTTCTGCTTGAAGAAATTTCTTTAGCATTTTTTATACTGCAGGTTTGCTGGAGATGTCCTTTCAGGTTTTGTATGTCTGAAAGTCTTTATTTTGCTTTCCTTTTTAAAAGAATCCTAGGTAGATAATTCTAGGTTGACAGTTTTTTCTTTCAGTACTTTAAAGATGTTGCACCGCTGTCATCTGGCTTGTGTCGTTTCAGAA
The DNA here is from genome assembly GCF_025265405.1 of Mesoplodon densirostris. Classification (NCBI taxonomy): domain Eukaryota; kingdom Metazoa; phylum Chordata; class Mammalia; order Artiodactyla; family Ziphiidae; genus Mesoplodon; species Mesoplodon densirostris. The sequence goes on along the minus strand of NC_082662.1, from coordinate 124,506,673 downwards.
GAGAAGTCTGGTGTCATTCTTATTTTTGTTCCTCTGTTTTTAATGTTTTTTCCCCCTTTGGCTGCTTTTAAGATTTTTCTTCTTATCACTAGTTTTAAGCAATTTCATTATATCTTCCTTTTTTTAAATTTAATTTAATTTTTTTATGCAGCAGGTTCTTATTAGTTATCTGTTTTATACATATTAGTGTATATTTGTCAATCCCAGTCTCCCAGTTCATTCCACCACCCCCCACTTTCCCCCTTGGTGTCCATAAGTTTGTTCTCTACATCTGTGTCTCTATTTCTGCCTTGCAGACCAGTTCATCTGTACCATTTTTCTAGATTCCACATATATGTGTTAATATATAATATTTATTTTTCTCTTTCTGACTTACTTCATTCTGTATGACAGTCTACGTCCATCCACATCTCTACAGTGACCCAATTGCATTCCTTTTTATGGCTGAGTAATATTCCACTGTATATATGTACTACATCTTCTTTATCTATTCATCTGTCGATGGGCATTTAGGTTGCTTCCATGACCTGGCTATTGTAAATAGTGCTGCAATGAACATTGGGGTGCATAATTATGGCTTTTGATGCAGTTTTCTTTATATTTCTTTTGTTTGGAGTTTATTGATCTTGAATCTGTACGCTTACAGTTTAGTTAAATTTGAAAAAATATTGGCTATTATTTCTTCAGATATTTTTTTTCTGCCCCCTTTTATATCTCCTCTTTTTCAGAGCCTCCAGTTACATTTATGTTGGGCTGCTTGAAACTATTCTACAGCTCACTGATGCTCTGTTCATTTTTTCCCCAGTTTTTTTCCTCTGTGTGTTTTATTTTGGGTAATTTCCATTGTTATGCCTAAAGTTCATCTATCTTTTCTTCTGTAGTGTTTAATCTGCTATTAATCCCATCCAGTGTATTTTTCATCTCTAGAAGTTCAACATGAGTCTTTTTTGTTGTTGTTCCACGTTGCTCCCTAACATGCTCATGTTTTCCTCTGCCTTCTTGAGCACATGGAATATAGTTATAATAATATTTAATATCCCTGTCTACTAATTCTGTCATCTCTGAATTCTGGTTCTGTTTCTATTGATTGTTTTTTTTCCTCCTGGTTAGGCATTATATAACATTCCTACATTTTGCATGTCTGGTAATTTATTACCAGTAGACATTGTGAATTGTATGTTGTTGGATGCCAAATATTCTTGTACTTTAAAAAAATATTAATGAACTTTGTTCTGGGACACAGTGAAGTTACTTGGAATCAATTTGATCCTTTCAAGGCTTGCTTTTATGCTTTGTTAGGTATGACCAGAGCAGCTAATTTTGCCCCACTACTGAATACCCTCTTGAATACCTAGCTTGATGCTCTGTGTATTAGTGAGGTTTTTCTCACTGTGGCTGGTGGGAACGTGAGCTATTCCTGGCCCTGTGTGAGTTTTGGGGATTTTTTTCACCTTTTTGGTTAGTTTTTTTACTGGCCTTGGGTAGTGTCCTCACAACCTACCAGTTCTCAGATGAAGACTTAAGGGGGATCTCTGGGGTTCTCCTGTGCAGCTCTCTTCTGTCCCATACTCAGCCTGCAGACTGTAGCCATCACATACTCCCTGAACTCCCAACCTGTTTCCTCAACTCAGAGTATCTGTTGGGCCTCACCTAAGTTCCTCCTCCCTGCTCTGTGATGTACTCTTTCCAGGCAGTAGGCAAGAATACATGTAGGGCTCACCTCATTTGTTTCCCTCTCTCAGGGATCACTGCCCTGAGCTGTCTGTCCAGTGTCTGAAAATTGTTGTTTCAAGTATTTTACCTGGTCTTTTTAGTTGCTTAAGGTGGAGGCTAAATCTGGTCCCTGTAACTCCACCTTTGCTGGAAGCCCATTGACTCCTAGTGAAGTGAATGGTTTTTGGTATATTTATTGGTCTTATGTTTCCTTTTTCACTTTGAATCTTTTGATGCTTTTTATCAGATTATAAAGATCTTAATGGTAGGCCCCAATCATTTCTTAGTTGGAGTGTTCTTATAAAAGTAGCTATCGTTTGGCTTTAAAAGGAGAGAGAAAATGTGTTTTAAAACTGTGATAACGCATTTACATATAAAAAGATTGTGTATATAGATTATGCACTTGCCTTCAGCAACTGCTTTGCTCAGCTCTGCCTCTTAAAACAAGCAGGGGCTCAGGCTTGTCAGGGTTTAGTGGGCATGTCTTTGCTCAGGTGGTTCTCTTATAGAAGCTAAACACTGAGCTTGCTGGGGGGTTTGAAGTGAAGGAGAGAGGTGAGTCTCCTGCCCTTTGCTTCTTCTCTTTCATCCCAGAGGACCCCTGGTCAGGTCACATGTGAAGCGGGGTGGTGGAGAGGATGACGGGGTAGATAGGAAGTACCTGTTTCCCAATAAATACTTACAGCAGTGCATTGTCATGGTGGACAGTTTTGTTTTGTGATGGCTCTTGTACTAGTAGGGTCAGGAAACTTATATTGTTTTCCCCTGCTCCCTCTGCTCTCCTTATTCTGGGAGGGTAAGCGAATACCGTTTCCCTGAAAGCAATATTAAGTATCAGTAGAGACCCACTGGACTCTTTGATAGTTTTCGTCAGGGACTTTTTTTGATGATCCTTGAAGGTATGTTAAAAGATCTCATAATGGCTTTTTATTTTACTTTTTAATTTTGGCTGCACTGAGTCTTTGTTGGTGTGCGTGGGCTTTCTCTAGTTGTGGCGAGCAGGGGCTACTCTTTGTTGTGGTACATGGGCTTCTCATTGAGGTGGCTTCTCTTGTTGCAGAGCATGGACTCTAGGTGCACGGGCTTCAGTAGCTGTGGCAGGTGGGCTTGGTAGTTGTCACTCATGGGCTTAGTTGATCTGTGGCATGTGGGATCTTCCCGGACCAGGGCTCGAACCCGTGTCCCCTGCATTGGCAGGCAGATTCTTAACCACTGAACCACCAGGGAAGTCCCTCATAATGGCTTTTTAGAAATAACCTTTTTTGTGAGGGTAGAGAATGCTGGAATAAGACAAGAAAAATCTCAAAAGGCCAGCCAATAAACTGAATTTTCTCTTTGAGTTCAAACCTTGAAACAGTCCTCAAAGCTAATTGCCTGTCCATCGTTTACCAAAAATAAAAATAATAATAAAAAAACTTCCTTTCTTAGTAAATATTCCGAGGCTTTTCAGCGATAGTCACAGATTACTTCCTGTCTGTCCACTCTTGTATTAATGTGGAAGACAACAGCATTTCACTTTTGCCAGTTTAATATTTCTTCATGTGTTTGAAGTGTGATATACTGATTCATCAGTGTATTCATGCTGATTAGTGAACCAGTACCTACTTCCTCTTTAGGGACTAGTTGCCCTCTTGCATTCTAGAAATGTAGTTTAAGTCACTTACGGTTGATCGTGCCTTTTGCACATGTGTTTCATGTTGATCATACTCAACAGATCTAAGAAGGGGAATAACTTACACCTAGTTAAAGAACTGTTACATCAGAACTGATGCTTGTTGTCCTTCTAGGTACCCTCTTTCCAGTATCAGTAACTAGGAAACAAGTTAATTGTTAAAAAGTCGTTTTGGTGAGTATAGAATCAGAGAAAGAGAAGGTAAATTGCTGGTTTAAAAGGCAATTTATTTTAGACTGTGTTGAATGTAAACAAATTATCCTTTCTGAAGGAACATGTCTATTCAGTAATTGCAGAATTTATTTAGAAGTTACTAACTTCCTTTTTTGATTTTGTTTTTTGTTTTTTCTTGGTTTGTTGGCTGTGAGGCATGTGGGATCTTAGCTCCCTGACCAGGGATCAAACCCTCACCCCCTGCACTGGAAGGCAAAATCTTAACCATTGGACCACCAGGGAAGTCCCACTAAGTGAGACTCCTTGAAGTGAGCTCCTTGAAGGCAGAGACTGGATCTATCCTTTTTTTCTTAGGTAATCATTCTGCATTTGTTACTATCTCCACTTCACTTAGTTGTTGTTCTGGGGTTTTATCCTGTTCCTTCATCTGGAACATATTTCTCTGCCATCTCATTTTGTCTAACTTTCTGTGTTTGTGGTCTCTGTTCTGCAGGCTTCAGGGTTGTAGTTACTCTTGCTTCTGGTGTTGTCCTCTCGTGTAGGAGGCTTGTCTAGAGGCTTGTGCAGGCTTCCTGGTGGGAGGGACTGGTGCCTGCCCACTGGTGGGTGGATCTGGGTTTTGTCCCTCTGGTGGGCAGGGCCATGTCAAGGGGTGTGTTTCGAGGTCATTGTGGGCTCAGGAAGACTTTAGGTAGCCTGTCTGCTGATGCGTGGGGCTGTGTGCTCACCCTGTTGGTTGTTTGACCTGAGGCATCCCAGCACTGGAGCCTATAGGCTGTTGGGTGGGGCCAGGTCTTGGTGTCAAAATGGCGGCCTACAGCAGAGTTCATGCCAATGAGCACTCCCCAGTACCCCTGCCACTAGTGTCCTTGTCCCCACAGTGAGCCACAGCCACCCTCCGCCTCCCCAGGAGACCCTCCAAGACCAGCAGGTAGGTCTGGCCCATGTTCCTATGAAGTCTCGGCTTTTTCCCTGGGTCCTGGTGCGCATGAGACCTTGCGTGTGCCCTCCAAGAGTGGAGTTTCTACTTCTCCCGGTCCTGTGGAGTTCCTGCAATTAAGCCCTCCTGGTATTCAAAGCCAAGTGCTCTGGGGGCTCCTCCGCCTGATGCCAGACCTCCAGGTTGAGGAGCCTGACATGGGGCTCAGAACTCTCACTCCTCTGGGAGAACCTCTGCAATATAATTATTTTCCAGTTTGTGAGTCTCCCACCTGGCGGGCGTGGGATTTGATTAGATTGCAAACGCCCCCCTCCTACCATCTTATTGTGGCTTCTTCTTTGTCTTTGGATGTAAGATATCTTTTTTGGTAGGTTCCAGTCTTTTTTGTCAATGGTTATTCAGTAGTTAGTTGTGATTTTGGTGTTTTCATGAGAGGAGGTGAGCTCAAGTCCTTCTACTCTGCCATGTCTGGAATTCAACAAATATGGAATGAATGAATCAAAGTACTTTATACCTCTGGTCTTTGTAGAAACAGAACATGTCCAAATATCATTATCAAACTGTCCTTTCATGTATTTCATACTGATTTTCATATTCCTCCTTCCAATCTTTTCTGAGATTTGTACTCAACCTTGATAGAGTTTGTGTTAATTAGATGCTTCTGTTAATTTCTGTTGCTATTTCATTTTGCTTCTGGTAAGCCTTACTGATTATCAGTTTTAGTAAGAGAATGCATCTTCTTGTCAATTATTTGATTCATCTTTTATGTATGTTTAGATTTTGACCACAGTGTTTATTTTAAATTGGATCCATAATAGCAAATATCTATTTCTTACATATTCAATTTTTTGATCTCCTTTAGGGGCATTATTTAGCTTTTCTTTTTAGGTCTAATTTCCCAGACTTTTTCCTTCATCCCTGGACTATCTTACCTCTAAGTTGTATATAAACTACATCTGGAAACAGTATTAGAAAAGAGAATTGATGAGTACTAAGCATTAGAAAATAATTGTCTTGTGATTATCTTATGATTTTAACATGCTGCATTTCTTTGGGTGAATTAAAGCCGTGGGTATATAGCCTTTCAAATGCCAATTGTGTGTTTGGCTATTTTGTACAGTTTTCCTAAGTAAGGACTGTTTGCTCTTACTCTATACATGCAAACACATGCACATGTATGTATACATATTTATACAGATGTACATATATAATATTTATTTCTCAAAACATTCCTTTTCTAATTGATCTTGAAATGAGGTGTTGGTCTTGTATCTGTGACAGTTACTTGATGGGGAGAGCAGGGTACTGTTTAGCAATAAGTTTTATTTCTCTTCCAAATGTCACACTGCCATTCCTTCTGTTTTCATTGAAAGTGAAAGCTGTTTCTATTTTTAAAAGTTGGGCAATGTATTCTGGTTTGACTGTTGAATGTGTTGAGGTGTACGGTAATTTGTCTTAAGTCTGGTCTTCCGTTTCACCCAAAGGATCGGAAGGATGAAATTGCCACTGTGGAGACCATCAACAACGGCAAGTCCATCTTTGAGGCCCGCTGGGACATTGACACTTCCTGGCAGTGCCTGGAGTACTATGCAGGCTTAGCGGGATCCATGGCCGGTAAGCCCTCACCTGGCCTTCTGTGACCAGCTGACAAGGAGGCAGGAGAGCAGAGCCTGGGGGGCGGGCAGGATACAGATTTTGGAATTAAGACAGGCCTGGGTTAGAATCCTGGGCTTGGGCTTCTCTGGTGGTGCAGTGGTTGAGAATCCACCTGCTGATGCAGGGGACACAGGTTCGTGCCCCGGTCCGGGAAGATCCCACATGCTGCGGAGCGGCTGGGCCTGTGAGCCATGGCCACTGAGCCTGTATGTCTGGAGCCTGTGCTCCGCAACGGGAGAGGCCATAGCGGTGAGAGGCCCGTGTACCACAAAAAAAAAAAAAAAAAAAAAAATCCTCGGCTTATCACTGTCTACTTCGGTGACACTGAGAACTACTTTATCTTTCTTTATTTAAACTGGAGATGGTAATCTCTATCTTCTTGGTTATTATAAGGATTAAATGAGATGATGTATGTAAAGCACCTAGCCTCATACCTGAGCTGTAGAACAGGTTGTGGAAAAACCAATTCTTGTAAGAGTCAGTAAGTACATCATATTTATTAGTTTTACCTACTTAGCAAAAAATTTTCTTTGTCTAGGAAGAGTACATCAGTTTACATGTCAGCTGGTTTATCAGGGCCCATGAGGGCTCTGGGGAGCCAGAAGTCTGAGGTTTCAGGGTCCTCAGACTCTTCAGCTGCTGAGTCTTTCCCTATTTCTGTTTCATTTCATCTAAGTTATGTAGTGGATGCTTGGTTAATTTTTAGAGGGTTATATTGAGTTGAACGAACATGGTTTTGAAGGATAGAAAGGACTATTTATGTGAAGAGAACATGCAGAAGCAGTGTAAGAATGACTAGAATGAACAAAAGAACAGACGTGGGGTGAGCCCAGTGGCTGGGGCCTGGGAGGGGGCTGGTCTGACGAGTCCAGAGTGAGTCCAGGTGCTGGTGGAGTCTTGGGACAAGTGGTACTACACTCTTCTCTACCCTCTTTTTCCCCTTAGGCGAACACATCCAGCTCCCCGGCGGATCCTTTGGTTACACCAGAAGGGAACCACTAGGGGTGTGTGTCGGAATAGGAGCATGGAACTACCCCTTTCAGATCGCCTGTTGGAAGTCGGCTCCAGCTCTGGCTTGTGGTAAGAATGAATTATTCCTCTACCTGTGAGCCACCCTTTCTCCCAGGACACGGTTTCACCCCTGCCCTACCCCTTATGGAGCTTTGACGTTATACACACAGATCGTGTCTACATTATTCCCATTTTTATTTAATTTATTTTTGTTTATGGGAAGGAAGAAAGTTAATTTTGGTCTTGGAGGTCTTTTTTTTTTAAAACTGTCAAATGAATTAGATTTGTGCTACTTGTAAGTTCTCTTCCTTTATGGACAGGAATTCTGGGCATGAATTTCTGTGTAGGGGGTAGCACTTAGGAATTTTGACTTCATTTAGGAAGCAGAAGATAAACTTCCTCCTTCATTTGTGTCTTAAGAGAAGTGATAAGGCTTTCATCGGAGAAGCTTTGGCTGATTAACAAAAAGTTTTCTCACGCTATTTAAAGAGAAGAATCTGTCGGAAAAGAAGACATTGTACCTTAGAAAAACTGTCAGGTTAAAAAAGCTTTGCTATTAGGACACTGTATTGAAATGCAGCTTTTTTCTTTCTGCTGCTTCACGTTCTTTTTGCACATTTCTCTGTGATAGAGGAGAAATAGAATTAAGTTACTAGCTTTGGGTACTTGCATCAAATTAATTAACCTTTCTGGTCTTCAGTTTCAACTCTTATAAAATGGGTCTGATCATACCTACTTCTTACTACTGTTGCAAATGTTAAATGAGATTAATATATGCAAAAAGGCCTAGATATGCAAGTGTAAGGTATTATTGGCTGAGACACTGCAAGTGTGTGGCTTGGGGTCTGTTTAATGAGAGAAACCAAAGTGGGAAGAGCAAGATATATTTACTTATTAATAACATTTTTGACCTAGCATTTGATGGGGAACAGGAAACAATTGGAGGGGCTTCCCTGGTGGTGCAGTGGTTAAGAATCCAGCTGCCAATGCAGGGGGGACACGGGTTTGAGCTCTGGTCCGGGAAGATCCCATAGGCCACAGAGCAACTAAGACCGTGTGCCACAGCTACTGAACCTGTGCGCCTAGAGCCCGTGCTCCGCAACAAGAGAAGCCACCGCAATGAGAAGCCTGCACACCACAACAAAGAGTAGCCCCCGCTCACCGCAACTAGAGAAAGCCCGCATGCAGCAATGAAGACCCAACACAGCCAAAAATAAATAAATAAATAAATTAATTAATTAAATTTTTAAAAAAGGAAACAATTGGAGTTGTTCTTGATGTGTCCTTCTTGTCCTGTCTTCAAAGGATCCTGTCTTAAAAGTCTTCCTGTGTTTGTGTCTCGGTAATACAGGTAACGCCATGGTCTTTAAACCTTCTCCCTTCACACCTGTGTCCACACTGCTGCTGGCTGAAGTCTATACTGAGGCCGGTGTGCCTCCTGGGCTCTTCAACGTGGTGCAAGGAGGGGCTGCCACAGGCCAGTTTCTGTGTCAGCATCGCGATGTGGCCAAAGTCTCCTTCACTGGAAGTGTGCCCACTGGCTCAAAGGTGAAGACAAGACCAGTATAGGAGAACATAAATGGCATGTAGATCCGGCTGTGTCAAGCCTCCCCAGAATATATGTTGGAGGCTTATCCTCTGATTTTACCCAGCTTGTATTGGCAGGGAGGCTGTAGGTATTATTGGGCAGAGGTCTGAAGTGTGCTTTAAAAGTATGAAGGATAATTAGAACAGCCCACTGGTGTTAGGCTCACTGGGGATGGGAGTCATCTTCTCCTGCCTGTGTCTGAGAGGGCAGGCCCTGAGCTGCCACTTGTATTGTTTGGTGACTTACCTCATCTATAGCAGCCACCTCGGAAGAAAGGGTATTTTCTCAGTTTATTTCAGATTCATTGTTTTGACCTCAGTTTGTGCTCGGAACTCTGTCCGCCTTGAACATAGTAACAGTAATACAAAAGAGTTTCTGCCCATGACGGTCAGGGGAATTGACAGTATTTTTTAAATGAACTCCCTATTCAGACTATCAAGTGCAATTCTGTGGATTCTCTTCAGTGTTCTGGAAAAGAATATTTCAAGTAGACAGAGGACAAAGTATACTGAGAACAAGGCTGCAGGTCATGCATAGTTCAAGATGACTTTGGTGGGTCAGGATCTTGTTAACGTAGCACGTAATCTCATTGGTGTTAGACTTCTGAATGCTTTTGTTCTTGTTCTGTAAGATCATGGAGATGTCAGCTAAAGGAATTAAACCTGTTACCTTGGAACTTGGAGGCAAGTCTCCACTGATCATCTTCTCAGATTGTGATATGAAGAATGCTGTGAAGGGGGCACTGATGGCCAACTTCCTCACGCAAGGCGAGGTGTGTACCTGACCCTGGAAGAGGTTTAATGGGAATCTCCACCCCTTCATCTCACAGCGTGGTTTTTTTTTTTTTTTTTTTTTTTTCGGTACGCAGGCCTCCCACTTTTTTTTTTTTTTTGCGGTACGCGGGCCTCTCACTGTTACGGCCTCTCCTGTTGCGGAGCACAGGCTCCAGACGCGCAGGCTCGGCGGCCATAGCTCACGGGCCCAGCCGCTCTGTGGCATGTGGGATCTTCCCGGACCGGGGCACGAACCCGTGTCCCCTGCATCAGCAGGCGTACTCTCAACCACTGCGCCACCAGGGAAGCCCTCACAGCGTGTTTTAAAGCTTGTTATTTTGAAATAATTTCAGACTTACAGAAAAGTTACACAAATAGTATAAAGAATTCCAATCTATCTTTGGACCAGGTCCCTCAGTGTTAACATTTTATCACATTTACCATTCTGTTGGTATGTCTATACCTACATATGCATATTATTACTGTTTTTTTTCTGATCTGTTTGAAAGTTGCAGACAGAAGATCCCTAACCTCTACATTCCTATGTGTATTTCCTAAAAACAAGTGCATTCTCTTAAATAAGCACAAAATACTTAGTAAAATATATAACTTGATATTAATGTAGTACTATTACTCAATCTATAGCCCTTATTCAGATTTCTCCATTTGTTTGACTAATGTCCTTTTAGAAACAATTTTTTTTTTTGCTGGTCCAAGATCTAATCCAGGAGGATGCATTGCATTTACTTGTTGTGTCTCTTTAATTTCACTTAATCTGGAACAGTTTTAAAGTCATTCTTACCTTTCAGGACTTTGACATTTTTGAAGAATACAGGCCATTTATTTTGTGGAATGTCCCTCATTTTGGGTCTGTCTAGGTTTTGTTTGTTTGTTTGTTTTTTAATTGGACTCAGGTTATGCATTTTTGGCAAAACACCACAAAAAGGATGTTTTATATTTCACAGTGGTGTTGCTGACTTTGATCACTTGCTTAAGGTGGGTCTTTACTGTGAAGTTATTGTTTTTTCCTTTGTGGTTAATAAGTATATTGTAGGAGATAAAGTGAGACTATCTTGTTCCGTATCAAACTTTGACTTACTAGTGTTAGCACCCTTTGTTGATGTTTGCTGGAAACATTTTTTTCTGGTGGTCACCAAGTGGTGTATTTCCAATTCTGTTACTCCTTCTAATAGTTCACTATTACAAGAAAGAACTTTTTTCCCTTTTCCCTAGTTTGTTTTTCATTCATTATATCAGCATGGATCCATGGATTCTTATCTCATTCTGCAAGTTATAACCCATTACTAGTAGTATTTATTTTGATGCTCAAATAATTGCAGATTCAGATAGTGGGAGCCTCTTTCTGTGACTTTTTGATATGTTCTCACTATTCTTTGAGCACTTCTTTCCTTCCTGGCACAGCAAGGTGTTCTAGACACATCTTGTGCTTTCTCTGGTGGAGCTCTGTAATGAGCCGTTTCTCTAAAGAGGCTTGGTTCCATTTAGTGGTAAATGGTATTTAGAAACCAAGATCTGGGTGCCAGGTGTACTTGTTTCTACTGGAGTGTCATTGCTCCTATGTCTTCTGAGAGGCCAGAGCCGGGAAATATATAATTGGCATATATGTATGTATGCACACACACATCTATTTATGAATCCATCTATATTAATAACTACAAGTTTATACAGATATTTCCAATCATTCCAATACTGCAAGGTTTATTTTAGCCTCCTTCCTTTCATATTTATAATTTCCTTCTCTGACAGTGAGACATTTAGCTTCCATTACTCACAATATATGTAATTACTCCGTCCTAGAATATGTTTGTAATAGTTTCAGATTTGTGAAAGTACACTACTGTGAAAAATAAACCTTCTAACTAGAGTGCAACATTTTTTTTTTACAGCTCTTTTTGTCTTTAGCCTGGGGTACAGTTAAAATTCTGTGTTCAGAAGTTAATGAGTCAGTTCTTCCTTACCACCCCCTTCAGTATGGTTATGATATTCATTTTAAATAATGAGTTTATTCGTTTCTGTTTGTATTTCATTTGGGGTTTATTTTCACCAATTCTTGCTTTAGGCGAAATACTAACATGGATCTAAATGTCAGAATTTTACCAAAAAAGCAAAAACAGAAATGGCACTCCTCCTATCCCTTGTACCCACTCCCGTTCCCTCCTTCTTCCAGTCCATCCCTATCCAGCCAAACCTGTTTCTCATTTTTCCTTCCTATTTCTTTTTACACAAATGACCAGGTACTGTATATTTCTTATTTTCTCTTCTTTCCTCAACGAAAAGGATAGCATATTAGAATTACTGTTTTGCTTTTTGCTTTTTTCACCTGGAAATCACTTCATTTCATAGAAATCTTCTTTCTTCTTTATAGCTGTGTAGTATAATTCCTTGTATAGCTGTTAGTTTATTCAACTACTCTCTTTTGGATGGGCATTTAGTTTCCAGTATTTTGTGATTACAAACAGTTCTGCAGTGAATAACCTTGTGCATGTGTGTGTTCACATTGTTGGAGATATATTTTCAGAGTAAATTCCTAGAAGTGGTAAATGTATATGTAATTTTTTGTGCCTATTTTTTTGTGGTAAAATATATATAATATAAAATTGACCATGTTAATCATTTTTGAGTGTACAGTCCAGTGGCATTAAGTACATTCACATTGTTATGCAGCCATCACGACCATCCACCTCTAGAACTCTTTTCATCTTACAGGACTGAAACTCTACACATTAAACAATAACTTCATATATCCTTTTCTTCCCAGTCCCTGGTAACCACTATTCTACTTTCTATCTATATGGATTTGACTATTCTAGGTATCTCATATAAGTGGAATCAAACAGTATTAGTCCTTTTGTGTCTGGCTTATTTCACTTAAGGTCTTTAAGGTTTATCTATGTTGTAGCATGTGTCAGATTTTTCTTCCTTTTCAAGATTGCATAGTATCCCGTTGTATATGTATGCCACATTTTCTTTATCCATTCATCTACCGGTGGACATTTAGGTTATTGCTACCTTTGGCTATTGTGACTAGTACTGCTATGAACATTGATGTACAAATATCTATTCAAGTCCCCGCTTTCACTTCTTTTGGGTATATACCCAGAAGTGGAATTTCTAGATCATATAGTAATTCTGTGTTTAATTTTTCAAGGAATTGCCGTACTGTTTTCTACAGCAGCTGCGCCATTTTACATTCTCACCAACAGTGCACAAAGGCTCTAATTTCTCCACATCCTTGCCAGTACTTGTTATTTTCTGGTTTTTTTGGTCACAGCCATCAGAGTAGATGTGAAGTAGTATCTCACTGTAGGTTTTTATTTATATTTCCCTTATGATTAGTGATGTTGAGTGCATATATAATTTTATAAGATAGTGCCATATTCCCCTCCAAATGGCTTGGACCAACTTGCATTCCTACCAACAATATATGTGTGCCTATTTCCTCATGAGGTAAGGGGTGATACTTCATTGTAGTTTTAATTTCAATTCTCTAATTATGAATGAGATTGAACATCTTTTCTAGGCTTAAGGACCATTTATATGTGTGTGTGAATTGTGCATAACTTTTATCCAATTTTATATTGAACATCTAGTCATTTCCTTCAATTCTTTTTGTAGAGATTTTTTTCTTATTCACACATAGTGAAGTTCACTTTTTTTCTTTTTGGCCGTGCTGCAACACTTGCAGGATCTCAGTTCCCCAAAGGTTTGATCCCCCCAAGGGATCAAACCCGGGCCCTTGGCAGTGAAAGCGCCAAGTCTTAACCACTGGGCTGCCAGGGAATTTCCAACTTCACTTTTTTTGGTGTGTTATACTATTAGTTTTGATTTTCCCTCAGTTTTTATAAGTTATTTAAATATTGGTGATAGTATCCTTTATCTGTGATGTATGTTGTAAATGTTTTCTTCCAGTTTGTTGTCTTGGCTTTGTTTAGGATGTTTTTGCCATGCAAAAGATGATTAATTTTATGTAGTCAAATTTATCATTTTTTTTCTTTCATTGCATCTAGATTTTGAGTACTAGTTAGAAAACCTTTTCCTGCACCTAAGTTATAGAAGAATTCACCTATATTTTCTCTTGGTAATTGGTTTTTTATTCTATATTTAGATTCCTTATACATTTGGGGTTTACTCCTGTGTACAGTATGAGATTGTATCTTATTTTCCACATGGCTAACCAGTGGAACCATTTGTTACTAATTCATCTTTACTCTAGTGGTTTTAGATTCTACCTTTATCATAAACTAAATTTCCTTGAGTACTTGGATCTATTTTTGGACTTTCTTTTCTATTCTACTGTTCTGATAGCATTTGAGTAGTATTTATGTTCATGTCTGTGGGAGGTCTAAATAGTCATTACTTGTGTGTGTGTGTTTTTTTAAAATTTTGGTTGCGTTGGGTCTTCGGCACTGTGTGCGGGCTTTCTCTAGTTGCGGCGAGCAGGGGCTACTGGGCTACTCTTCGTAGCGCTGTGTGGGCTTCTCATTGTGGTGGCTTCTCTTGTTGCGGAGCACGGGCTCTAGGCACACGGGCTTCAGTAGTTGTGTCACGCAGGCTCAGTAGTTGTGCCTTGCAGGCTCTGGAGTGCAGGCTCACTAGTTGTGACGCATGGGTTTAGTTGCTCTGTGGCATGTGGGATCTTCCCAGACCAGGGATTGAACCCATGTCCCCTGCATTGGCAGGGGGATTCTTAACCACTGCACCACCAGGGAAGTCCCATTACTTGTGGTTTTAGAGACAAACATTGACTCTGAACTGCCCTAGGTTTTTATTAGACTCAAGGCCTCAGTTCTTGATCTATTTTTACTCTTCAGTCCCTTCCACTCTTACCTCCTGCTCTCAAAATATACAGCCAAATTGAGCATCTGAGATGAGGAAATAGGAAAAGTCCTGTGGGTCATATGGATCTATTAATTACTTTAAGGAAATTTATACAAAAACAGAGGCATAACTTTTATCTCAAAGGGCAGAGAGTTTGTGTGTGGGGTACTATGTCCACAATTACATGTGTGATCCTATTCAGTATGGTGATTATTTTTAGAAATGGAACTAACCTTTAAAGAAAGTATACTGTCTCTTTTAAATTTAAAGCTGTTGGACTTTTTTTCCTTTTCCTTTTTTCCCCCTCATCTACATATAAATTTTTATGTGTCTGTCCTTTAGGTTTGTTGTAATGGTACAAGGGTATTTGTGCAAAAGGAAATTCTTGATCAATTTTCAGAGGAAGTGGTGAAACAGACCCAAAGGATAAAAATTGGAGATCCCCTTCTGGAAGATACAAGGATGGGTCCCCTGATCAACCGACCACATCTGGAGCGAGTCCTTGGGTTTGTTAAAGTGGCAAAGGTGGAGGTGAGATGAGAGGAGGGGGAGGGGTAGTTACTCCTAGGTTACTTGCTCTATGCTTCTTTCCTATGGGCATATCCATTTGGGAGCTGTATTCTGCATTGTACTCGCAGTGGAGTGACTAAGTGTGCATTTGTTCAGGACACAAGTGGCATTTCGGTAATGCATACTGGGGTTTTATGTTTAACATAAAATATGCGTTCTTTTTTCTTTTTTGGCAGGGTGCTAAAGTATTATGTGGTGGAGACCTCTACGTACCTGAAGATCCCAAATTAAAGGATGGGTATTACATGAGACCTTGTGTGTTAAGTATGTCCTCTTCTTGTTTGCTTTTAAACAGTTTGGATTAAATGTCAGATAGACAAGAATATTTATAAACTGTGTATATGGTATAAGGCAAGGGTTGGCAAACTGTGTGTCCCCGCTACTCAGATTTAAGGAGTAGAAGTCCTCCCTTACCTTGGAAGCCTCATATGTGCCCCTTCTCTTCTTGGACAATAATATCAGTTACCTGGGACTTAACTGGGTGTACAGCTGTTGTTCTAGAATCAAGGCACTCCAAAAAAAATGAAAGGGCATGTTTGTTAAAAATTCAGTAATGAATTTCTTTTCTCAAGAAAGTTGGTAAAGAATGTGCTTTTCTTTGAACTTTAGGTCATCAATATAATAAAACCAATTTGTTGGACAATATATTAATATTTTCAAAAATTATATGATATAACAATTTTAGCACTTCCTTTCAATCTGAAACATCTCCTGGTTTGGACAGTCAAGTATGTGGTCATCCTACTGTCCTCACACCCAGCTCCTTCTCTTCTACTGGGGGGTGACACTGTTCTAGATGTTGTTGTTGTCATTTACTTTTCTGTGTCATTTTATATTGTATGTTAGTATCTCCTATAAAAATATTGCTAGTTTCCTTGGCTTTAAAAAACTATATATAGATGGAATTATGTTGTATAATTCCTTACACCTTATCCTGAAGATAGATTCAGCTGATTTTTGTCCCCAAGGTTGATAGTGGTGTCACACTTTTCAACACTTGATATTTGGTGCAGTTTAACCTTTTAGGTCTTGCTAAAAAGCTAAGGATCTGCTGAGGTTTAAGGGCTGTGAATTTAGCATCCATGCCATGGATTAGCTTGTAGCTATTAAGGAAGAGGGAAAACTTACTATATGTTTTTACATAGAAAATACAGGTTAAACAGTAGTGTATATGGTATTATCCCAAATCTATTAAAAATCAAATATGTGCATGGGAAAAAGAAGGAACAGAGAATATGCATCATATTTTTTCAAAGGAATCAGGTTTTTTGGTTTTTTTAAAAATAAATTTATTTTATTTATTTATTTTTGGCTGTGTTGGGTCTTCATTGCTGCACATGGGCTTTCTCTAGTTGTGGTGAGTGGGGGATACTCTTCGTCGTGGTGCGTGGGCTTCTCATTGCAGTGGCTTCTCTTGTTGTGGAGCATGGGCTCTAGGTGCATGGGCTTCAGTAGTTGTGGCACGGGGGCTCAGTAGTTGTGGCTCACGGGCTCTAGAGCACAGGCTCAGTAATTGTGGTGCATGGGCTTAGTTGCTCCATGGCCTGTGGGATCTTCCCAGACCAGGGCTGGAACCAGTGTCCCCCGCATTGGCAGGCAGATTCTTAACCACTGTGCCACCAGGGAAGTCTGCATCATAATATTGATAGTGGATTTCTCTAGATGCTGGGATTAAAGGTGATTTTTTATTATACTTTGTGCATTTCTGAATATTACAGATTTTCTACAGAGAACATGTATTTTACAATTAGGAAAAAAAATATTTTTAAACAAACTGTGAACCTATGCAAATGACAGGGAGCTAACTACCTTAACTTCATTCTAGTGATTCTGAAAGCCTTGTTTGTCATCTACAGTGTCAGTATCACTTGGAAAACTTGTTAAAAATGCAGATTTCTGGTCCCTGCCCTAGACCCCCAAATGTCACTCTCAGGGCCCAGGACCTTGAGATCTGCATGTTAATAAGTCCTCAGTTCATTTTTACACGTTAAAGTTTGAGAATGACTCCAGAACCTCAATCTTTAGATTCATTTACTTGAGATTTGGGGCTAAAGTATAATGAGTGTTATGTGTGGGGCAGGAACCTTTTCTTTCCTCGTAACATCAACTGCCGCTTTATCCCCTCATCTCTTTTGACTCTCCAATATAGAATGCATTGCACACAGAGCCATACTGTGTTATCAACCTGTGTAAGACAAACTGTATTCTGGGACTGTTGGGTAATGAATTGTCTTGAGTAATTTAATATTCTGGCTAACAGTTTCCCTAAAAATTGTATGTGGATTAGTAATTTTCAAAGATTTGATTATAATAAACTATCCTTAAACACAACCTAAAATTATTTAATATACCTTTGAAGATAGTTTAGGTGTCCTCAGAGTACAGTGTAACATACAGACGACCAGAGTGCTGTTCTTACTTTGTATGCACAAGCTCTGTTTCATCTCTTATGAGATTTTAGGGTCCTCCTCTTTGTAGATATGTGAGAAGTTGGTTTTTAGCTTTGGCTAGTGTAAAGCTGGTGTTTAAAGTAGGGTTCTCAAGCTGTTTTTCTGCCTCCACATTGTTTACATGTATCACACAACCTTACAAACAACATGTCTCACTCCATGCGTGGTTGCCAGCATTGAGGTGAGCTGTTCTTCAGCCAAAGTGTGGATAAAAGCACCACTGTCTTTCAGTATTTCACATCTAAATATATGAGCTTCTTTAGACATATATGCATGTTTTAAAATGTCAAGTGTGAATTTAATCTTTTTAGGGAATTAGCAACTTAAAAACTTAAGTACATTTTCATATAAAATGAACACTTTCAATTATTTCTAAGTTATTATTTTTACATTGTATTTTTTTAAAAA
This sequence comes from Mesoplodon densirostris, assembly GCF_025265405.1. Taxonomy (NCBI): domain Eukaryota; kingdom Metazoa; phylum Chordata; class Mammalia; order Artiodactyla; family Ziphiidae; genus Mesoplodon; species Mesoplodon densirostris. Next base: position 124,488,879 of record NC_082662.1, on the reverse strand, counting down.
TATTGTTTCTCATTCTAATCATATCAGGGTCATTAAGAAAATGTGAAAAAATATAAAAAATGTTAGTCATGTGTAACATTTTAACAGAAATTGGGAGGATATATACAGTTTGTACCTTTTTCAGTGAGTGTTAATCATGAGCATTTACTTATTAAATTTTCTTCAAAAACATTACTTTTTTTTTAGTAATCATTTTAATTCATTTGGAGTGCATCCTACACACACACACACACCCACACACACACACACCGTTTTTTTGTTTTTTGTTTTTTTTTTATTTTGGCCGCGCTGAGTCTGTGTTGTGGTGCACGGGCTTCTTTAGTTGTGGCACGCGGGCTTCTGTAGTTGTGGCATGTGGGCGCCAGGGCACACAGGCTCAGTAGTTGAGGCACGTGGGCTCTCTAGTTGTGGCGCGTGAGCTTAGCTGCCCTGCGGCATGTGGGGTCTTAGTTCCCCAACCAGGGATCGAACCTGCGTCCTCTGCATTGGAAGGCGGATTCTTAACACTGGACCACCAGGGAAGTCTCCAAAACATTACTTTTTGAGGCTTCATAGAAGTTCATCATTGGGTTGTGTACCATTCACGTGATCATCCCATCTATTTTGGATGTCTAGTTTGTTGCTTCTAGTTTTGACTGTCACAGGAATGTTGTGATGGAAGTCCTTGTATGTACATCCTTGTACACCTCATTAGCTATTTCCTTATGATGAATTCAAAAAAGTAGATTTAGAATGAACACAGAGGCCATGGCTCCTTAATATGTAGTGTTAAATCGTCATGCAGAAAGGATGCTCGGATTTATATTCACACTGAAAATGTCACATTGAAATTTCTCTAAAGCCGTGTATTCACTGTTTACTATGAACAGGAAATTTTAACGTGCCAGAAATAATCATTCCTTTGCTGATGTTTGGTTTTTTAATAATGTTTGCAGCTAATTGTAGAGATGACATGACCTGTGTGAAAGAAGAGATTTTTGGACCGGTTATGTCCATTTTATCATTTGACACTGAAGCTGAGGTTCTGGAAAGAGCCAATGATACCACTTTCGGACTAGCAGCTGGTGTCTTCACCAGGTAGGTGGGGAAGGACACCCCAAATGGCTTTGAAGAAATGGGGCTGCAGTGTCTTCTTAGATATTTAATTGATCTTATTCCCTCACTGGAGTTTGTCCTCACTGCATTTTCATCAGCACTTTCTATTTGCTTCAGCTAAAGTCAAAAGATGGCAAAGTAGCATTTCACAGTTAGCCCTGAATAGCCAGAGAACCCTAGTGTTGAGTTTAAATTAAGCTATTAGCTTTATTGATGAAAATTCTATCCTTTTTTCATTCATACACTGAATAAATATTTAAGTTTCTGATCTATGTAAAGCATCATGTTAGGTGCCTATTAAAAACATGTATGTCAAGGAATTTAGAAATCCGTAAGCATATAAATACTGGGCAGTATCCTTCAAAGCCATGATTTTTAGCTTTATAGTAGTCCTTAAATTGTAATGCATGTAACACGTGTGGGCCTTTTTTCTATTGTTGTGTATTTAGGGTGCTATTTCCAATTTTAACTGTTGTAAGTAATGTTGGGATTAATATCTTTGTACATAAACTTTAGCCACTATAAGAAAAACAAAAAGTGATTTTGCAGAAAAATTTCTTAGAAAATTCTTGCAGATTGCTTGTTTATGTACAAATTCTGATTAGTCTTTGGCAGTAGTAGGCAGTTTTCTAAGACTGTTTACACTTGGGATTATGCTGTTTCTTTAGTGACATACAAGGTTATTATTTTTTGTAGTTTTGTGGTCAGGCACGTGGGATGGAAGATCCAAGTCTCCCTTGAGGACCTGATGTAATAGCTTCTTTTTGAGTTCTGAAGGAAAAAGTGAGGAGCTACTTTTTTTTTTTTTTAATAGACTTTATTTTTAAGAGCACTTTTAGGTTCACTGAAAAACTGAGTGGAAGTACAGAGATTTCCCAGCTACCCCTGCCCCACACATGCATAGTCTCCCCCATGATCCACATCCCCCACCAGAGTGGAACAGTTGTTAGAATTGATGAAGCTACATGAACACATCTTTATCACCCAAAGACTATAGTCCACATTAGGGTTCACTCTTGGTGTGCATCCTATGGGTTTGGACAAATGTATAATAACTTGTACTCACTGTTGTAATATCATACAGAGTAGTTTCACTACCCTAAAAGTCCTCTCTGAGGAGCTGCTTTTTTGTTTGTTTTGTTTTGTTTTGTTTTGCTTTGTGTTTTTGGGCTGTGCCTCACAGCTTACAGGATCTTAGTTCCCCGACCAGGGATTGAACCCAGGCCCTTGGCAATGAAAGCACAGAGTCTTAACCACTGGACCGCCAGGGAATTCCCAGGAGCTGCTTTTTTTTTTTTTTTTTTTGTATATATATGTATATTTTAAACTATTTATTTATTTATTTATTTGGTTGTGCCAGGTCTTAGTTGTGCATGTGGGCTCCTTAGTTGTGGCAGGAGGGCTCTTTAGTTGTGGCATGTGAACTCTTAGTTGCAGCATGCATGTGGGATCTAGTTTCCTGACCAGGGATCGAACCCAGGGCCCCTGCACTGGGAGTGTGGAGTCTTAACCACTGCACAACCAGGGAAGTCCCAGGAGCTGCTTTTTCTGATTTGAGGATTGAGTGGGATAAGCCTCTCCTCTTGCTTTGCTTTGCCACCAAGATACAGACAAAGGCCAGTTACAAGGAGGGTAACTCCTTTTCTTTTTTTTTTTTTTTAAAAACAGCTTTGTTGGGATAATTCATGTACCAAACAATTCACCTATTTAAATTGTACAATTCAATAGTTTTTAGTATATTTACAGATTGTACAACTGTCATTATAATCTAATTTTAGAACATTTTCTTCATTCTAAGAACAATAACAGCTACTCTGCATTTTCCCTTCCCCCCAGTCCCTGGCAACCACTGATCTACTTTGTCTTTATAGATTTGCATATTTTGAATATTTTACGTAGATGAAATCATACAGTATGTGACCCTTCACGACTGGCTTCTTTCACTTAGTTCATCTACTGGCTTCTTCTCAAAGTTCATTTACTGTTATAGTATGTATCACTACTTTATTCCTTTCTGCTACTGAGTAATATTCTGTTGTATGGATATATCACATTTTGTTTATTCATTGACCCATTGATAGACATTTGGGCTGTTTCTACTTTTTGGCTATTATGAATAATGCTCCTATGAACATTCATGTATGAGTCTTTGTGTGGATATTTGTATATTTCATTTCTGTTATATATCCAGGAGTGGAATTGCTGGATCCTATGGTGACTCTGTGTTTAACTACTTGAGGAACTGCTAAACTGTTTTCCAAAGTGGCAGTACCATTTTACATTCCCATCAGCAATGTATAAGGGTTCCAGTTTCTCCACATCCTAGCCAGCAATTGTTATTGTCGGTTCTCTTGATTTTAGCCATCCCAGAGGTTGTGCAGTGGTGTCTTGTATCAGTTTTGATTTGCATTTCTGTGAGTTGTCTTTTTACTTTCCTGATAGTCTCATTTGCAGCACAAAATTTTAAAATTTTGTCAGTGTAATTATTCTATTTTTTCTTTATCTGTTACTTTGGGTGTCATGTCTAAGAAGATTGTATCTAACCGAAGGTCATGAAGATATATTCCTGTTAGCTTCAAAGAGTTTTGTGGTTTTCACTCTGACATTTTAGGTCAGTGACCCATTTGAGTTAATTTTTGTGTGTAGTGTAAGAAAGCGATCTTCCTTCATTCTTTTGCATATGTATATCCAGTTGTTCTAGCACTATTTGTTGAAAAGACTATTTTCCCCCATTGAATTGTTTTGGCACCCTTCTTGCGGCTGCTTATTTTATACATGCGTTTGGATGCGACTATAAAATTCAAATCCTTATCTATTTTGCATGGATGGTATAAGATTTTAAAACACATTTTGAAGAAACAAGAATTTGGCAATGTTTTGAGACCCTTAGAAGTGACAGTCTAACTTTTCCTGGTAAGGTTGTAGCAAAAGAAACTGTGAATAGGGGCTTCCCTGGTGGCGCAGTGGTTGAGAGTCTGCCTGCCAATGCAGAGGACATGGGTTCATGCCCCAGTCTGGGGAGATCCCACATGCCACGGAGCGGCTAGTCCCGTGAGCCATGGCCACTGGGCCTGCGTGTCTGGAGCCGTGCTCCGCAATGGGAGAGGCCACAACAGTGAGAGGCCCGTGTACTGCAAAAAAAATAAAAATAAAAATAAGATAAAAAAGAAAAAAAAGAAACTGTGAATAACCAATGCATTTTTTTCTTCATAGGGACATCCAGCGTGCCCACAGAGTGGTGGCTGAGCTTCAGGCTGGAATGTGCTTCATTAACAACTATAATGTCAGCCCAGTGGAGTTGCCCTTTGGTGGATATAAGAAGTCAGGTGAGGATCTGGGAACTGTGAAAGCAAACCCCTGTCTCTAGAGACACTGGTCATAATTCAGTCCTTATGGAACAGGTTCCTAAACCTGTGTGTGTATCAGAATCACCTGGAAAAGTATATGAATTCCTGGTCCTCCCCAGGCCCACTGTAACCATCTCTGGGAATGGAAGCTGAGCATCTTTATTTTTTCCAAAAGCTCTCCAGAAGTCTTTGATGTGTAGACTGGATTGTGAACAGCTGGCATATATCTGAAAAAGGTTTATCTCATGGGTAGGATTACTTTTTCCTCACAGTCTGTGATTGCCATTAAGTGTAAAACCACCCCTAGGCATTCTAACCATGGCAAGTTTGTAAATCTAGTCTGTCAGGAGATTTGAGGCATCAGGAACATAGCCATTACTTTGAGGTTCTTTCTTTGGAGTTTGTTGCTAATTTCACCAATTCTGTATGGAAATTGGTTTGGACTTTGTAGGTGCACCATTCTAAGAGTCCGACCCCTAGTCTCCTGGCAGATATTTATGTCCATCACAGTGTTGGCAAACATAAACATGGATGAATGATGATGAGATGGTGGGTGTTAATTTGACAGTTTTATTTGGTATTGCGTTTGGTATCATTCTGGCATTCTTTAGTCATACTTCACTAGTCATTCTTTTCCCTATGGGGTACCTGGAGGAGCTGTAACACAGACCTAAATGCAGGGTAGGAACCAAGGCTCTGTTTTATTCATTCATAACCCTCAGTTTGTTTGGAATCTGCAGCTTTGGCCTCAGTGGGGCCTCTGAGGCCAGCTTTCCCTTCCCTAAACCTGAATCTTTGGATCAGTGCCCATGGATATGCCTATATGAGATGAGAGGGACAGAAAGCTGGCCTAACATGCCCAATGGGCTCCGTGCTGAGAGGATTTGGAAAGGAACAAAAGGCAGAGTGAGGCCTTAGCAGGGCCATTGTGTATGTCCCATTTGGAATGATGCCCCCTGGAGATGTGCATTTTTGGAGACTGGGCCTTGCTCTTAGGATTCAGAGCCTGCCTCAGTCTGGGGTAGGGGCCACAAGGAATGCTGTCCTTTTAGCACGTAACCTCATCTACTATTGCTTGGGCAGTGTCTTGGCTTTGAGTAACCTGAGAGCCTAAAGGGTCCACTCCCCACGTGAGTGGACAGAGTATAAATAGTAGGTGCTCTTACAGATTTAGTATAAGAGAAGGTTAATAAGCCTATTATGTAGAGTTAAGTTTTAAGTTAGCACTGACTTTCAAAGGCATCAGGTTATTGATAATTGTAGAGAATGCTCTAATGCTTGATAAGAAAGTCTGAACATTTTTAGACCTTAGTCTAGAACAGTAAGTAGATACTAGAAGTTAAGAGTCATACTGGTAAGAAATGAAACCTAAATATTTCCCCATCCCCGAGGGCTAGTGTGTCCCTTTTCCCGCATCTAGCTCCACAGTTAATACATGCTGTTGAGGACTTGATCCCAGAACTTCTCGGCTCTGTGCTATTCTCCAGCCCTGGGAGCAGTGCCTGTTTCTTCAGGTCACTGTGGCTGGATTACCGCAGTGGCTCACCCTCACCCCTTCTCTTCCTTTCAGGGTTTGGCAGAGAGAATGGCCGTGTGACAATTGAATATTATTCACAACTAAAGACTGTGTGCGTGGAGATGGGTGACGTGGAGTCTGCTTTTTGAAAATGTGCAGTGAAGCCAGTGAACACGGCCGGGCCTGGGAATAATGAGAACCGGCTCTCTTGACTGCGGCGGTGCACAGCCACCTACCAGTTGAGATCCAGAATGTTGGCCATTCAGGATAAGAGAATGGTTCAGTGTTACTCTTCATCGCTCAATCAATTTCCTAAGTGAAAATGTGCGTAAGTGCCTTTTAGATGCTAATCAAGAAAGCTGTGATTTTCCTTAAAGCAAATTTCTGTGAAATCTTTGAGAGCCGCTCTTCCACAGAGCCGACCCACTGACAGGTTCATTCTCTAGCTTGCTTTAAAGAACCCGTGCCTTTAGAGGTTTCAGGGGGAATCAGCAGAGATTTCTGCTCCTTGACATTTTTAAAGACATGGCCCCTTGTCATTCCATTCAGAAGGCTGGCAGTCGAGAGAGAGGGCTTGGCTAATAGTTGGGTCAGTGTGTGAATGCTGACTGGCCAGAGCCAGCGCTGTGGGGATGGGGGAAACCAGCTCCAGTCCTTGAGTTACAGCTTGCTCTCTTATGACAGAAGAGTTTCCTTTTAAACGTACAGATTATTTGTAATCCACTGCAGTATACTGAAACTAAATAAATCACACCGTCAGTCCTTTCAGTGTCATGTTTTGAAGCTATATACATCTCAGGGTTATAGGAGGACACAGGATAGGGCTAAAGTTAAACGTTTAAGGCAGAGGATTTGACCTTCTTTGCAGTGAGTACACAGGGGCAGGCTTCTGTTGCTGTAATGAACTTTCAGTGGCCCATTCAGACTTCTGGGCTCCATGTTCTTCCCAGCCCAGATAAACTGGGCCTGTCCTTAAACGGCTGTCAGATCATGGTGACTTCTCAGACTGTTGCAGTGATCCTCATCTTGCCCTCTTATCTTCCTTTCAGGGGAATAATTTAGATTTAATAGTGGTATTAGGGTTCTCCAGAGAAACAGAACCAATAGAATAGAACAGATACGTATAAGAGAAGATTTCGTATTGGAATTGGCTTACGTGATTATGGCGGCTGTGAAGGCCCACAGTCTGCTCTCCACAAGCTGGAGATCCAGGAAAGCTGGTGGTGTAATTCAGTCCACGTCCCGAGGCCTGAGAACCAGGAGTGCTGCTGTCTGAGGGCAGAAGATGGATGTCTCAGCTCAAGCAGAGAGAGTGAATTTGCCCTTCTTCTGCCTTTTTGTTCTATTTGGGCCCTGAATGGATTGGATGATTCCCACCACATGGGGAGGGCCATCTGCGTTCCTCAGTTCACCAGTTCAAATGCTGATCTCTTCTGGAACACCCTCATAGACATACCCAGGTATCCCATCGCCCAGTCAGGTTGACATGTAAAATTAATCATCACAGTAGCTAAGAGGTAAGTGGTGATTCTTGTTACTGGGCCTGCATCTGATTATCTATTATGATGGGCAAAAACTGTAGTTAGAGGATGAGAACAATTGAACCAGCCTCTCCTGATGGATATTTGCACAGCGGGCACATGCATGATACCAAGCAAGGCCAACAATGATCTCACCCTGGGTCTTCGGGGGTCACCCTGGGTATTTGTGTGACTTCCACAGTAGGAGCCGCCTGGGAGAAGACAAGTTTCTGGCAGTTCCTCTGAAGAGAAAACAGCCAGGGAAAGGGAACCAACATTTGAATACTCCCTGCGATCCATCTGCTCCTTCCCTTCTCATTGAATACTCACACTAAACATGAGGAAGTTGTTAGCCCCAGTTTTCAGATGAAGAAGCTGAGAATTGGAGAAATCTGGACCACAGCCAAGTCAGTAAGTTGAAGAGTAGAGTTCCAATCCAGCTATGTGGGACTTTAACTCTTATGCTTTCTGCTCTCCTTCCCCGATTCCTAGACCTTAACTCATTGTATTCATTTCATATGACTGCTGTAACAAATGACCACAAATGTGGGGACTTTAAAACAATACATTTATTATCTTGTAGTTCTGGAGGTCAGAAGTCCAAAATGGTTTCACCAGGCAAAACCCAGGATGTTGGCAGGGCATGCTCCCTCTGTAGGCTCTAGGAGAGAATCCTTCCCCTCCTTTTCCAATCCCTAGAGCTGCATTCTGTGGCTCACGGCCCCTCCTCTTTGTTTAGCAGCAACAGCTTAGCATCAAGTCTCTCTGCTTCCATTACCTTCTTCCTCTGTGTAGTCAGATCCCCCTCTGCTTCTCTCTTATATGGACACTTATGATAGCATTGAGGGCCCACCGGATGGTCCATAATAATCTCTTATCTCAAGATCCTTAACATAATCATATCTGCAAAGTCTCCTTTTGCCATATAAATATTCACAGGTCTCGAAACTTAAGATGTGACATAGCTGGTGGGGAGCATTATGCAGCCTACTGCACCCAACATGGTCCAAAGTGTGTTCCAGGATGTCATCAGCTATCGTACTTCACAAATTTACCTGAACAAAGATTCTTGTTAATGAAGCATCTTAGGAGAGTAATAATATGTACAAAATGCACTTAAGGAAACATGATTTAACCAAGAGGCCAGGCCTTCCTTTGATTTGGAAGAAGTTGTATCATCTAGTTAAATGCTCTTGGAGTCTCCTTTTTCTCTACTAGTATTTTTTTTTAAAATATTTATTTATTTGGTTCCGCCAGGTCTTTAGTTGTGGCATGCAGGATCTTCGTTGGAGTGTGCAGGATCTTTAGTTGCGGCATGCAAACTCTAAGTTGTGGCATGTAGGCTCTTAGTTGTGGCATGTGGGATCTAGATCCCTGACCAGGGATCGAACCTGGGCCCCCTGCATTGGGAGCGTGGAGTCTTACCCACTGGACCACCCGGGAAGTCCCTCTACTAGTATTTTTTTTTTTTTTTTTTTTTTTGCGGTATGCGGGCCTCTCACTGTCGTGGCCTCCCCCGTTGCGGAGCACAGGCTCCGGACGCGCAGGCTCCGGACGCGCAGGCTCAGCGGCCATGGCTCACGGGCCCAGCCGCTCCGCGGCATATGGGATCCTCCCAGACCGGGGCACGAACCCGATCCCCTGCATCGGCAGGCGGACTCTCAACCACTTGCGCCACCAGGGAGGCCCCCTCTACTAGTATTTTGATTAAGTTTTGGAAGTTAAGCAGAAGGTACCCTTCTTTTTCCTTCTCCCATCTAATATCATCTCCCAGAGGTAACTACTGTTAACATTTGGGTGCATATCTTTCCTAGGATTTTCTTAAAGGTAATAACTGCCAACTAACCCTGTATCCTGATGAGGCCATGTGTAAATGTATTCAACTCATGTCCTTTTATATGCATTTTAAGATTTATTTGGTTGACAGCTTCCTGTGCTACAGTGTCATTTAACTGCTACTGGTAGAAATGGTTTTGGAATTGTATTAATGAGAGAGAGAAGAAAACCAAGACCCCTGTTGGCTTACTCCTTTGCAATAGCTCAGAGTCCTGATCTCTGGCTTGGCTTTTCTGTGACTCCAAACAGAGGCAGTCTCTCACTTCGGCAGGTTTTTTTCAGACAAAAGGTGGCCGCTGGGTCCCTTCTTTGCTCCTGCTGCTCTTTATTTCTTACACCTTCGATCCTCTTGCTGCCTAAGGCAGGAATCTGGCAGAAGGAAGGTGGGCTACAGTTTACTGACACCATCCACGGAAGTCATCCACCAGGAGCTTCCGGAGAAGGGGGGCAACCCTGAGTTCCTTACCTGCTTCTTACAATGGCAGAGTCTCCACCCTAGCTTCTCTGAAACGCGTAGTTCTGAGTTTGGCTTTCCTCAGAAGTAAAAATGATTCCTTGGTTTTTCTTATACCTAGAGACCTATCTTTGTATTTCTTTTTACAGTGTGAGGGGGGAAAATATCAGCAAAGGGGAAAGAGGAGACCAAGTCTTAGCAGTTAAATGATGCTGTGAAAAACTATCAATCAGAAAGACCAGCAATGAGCTATCTCTTGAGAGTAAATCAGCATTCCTCATGCTCTTGCTTAAGGCCCTACTGCGGCTTTTAGTTCAGTTAGAACACAGTCCAAACTCCTCACCGTGACCACCACTGCCCTTCTCTGATTCCCCCCTCTGTCACTCCCTGTTCACCTGTGTGTTACTCTGCCAGGCCTGTTCTTGCCTCATGAGCCTCACACTCGCTGTCCCTCTTCCCCAGAGAGCATGTTTTCCCAGATCTTCACCTGTAGGCTCCTGAAAGCCAAAAACTAAACATTCACCTCCTTAAATCTGCAGTTGCTGCACACATCCTTATCCCACTACACTGTTTTATTTACTTCAAAGCATTTATCACTGTTTGAGATTACAAGCTTATTATTTCTCCAATTAGAATGGAAACTCTAAAAGCCAGAACTGTCATGCCACTGGGCTCAGAAAGTACCTAATGTTTGTGTAAGTGAACGGATTCGAAGGGCTGGTAGAGCCTTGGTACTCATTGTGGCCCAGGGGCAGCAGCCTGTGCTTGTTTGACCTGTGGAATCTCAGTTCTCACCTCAGGCCTCTGAATCAGAATCTGCATTTTGACAAGATCCCCAGGAGGTTCTTACGCACGATAGTTTGCCAAACACTGGTTTTATAGCAGCAGTTCTCAACTTTGGCCACATGTTTGAAATACCCAGAGAGAGCTTACAAAATACTGAGATTCTAATTTAATTGATTTGGGGTGTGGTCTGCTCATCTGGATTCTTAAAAGGTCCCTGCTGGGGTTAATTTAGGGGACAGACAAGGTTGAGAACCACTGCTTTACTGCTGTGCTATCCAAGTACAGTAGCCAATAGCCACATTTAGCTATTTAAATACAATTAAAACTAAATAAAAACTCAGGTTTTTAGTTGCTCTTGTCACATTTCAAGTACTCGATGCCACACGTGGGTTGTGGTAACTATAGTGGACAGTGCAGTTGAATAATACTTCCATCATGTCAGAAAGTTCTATTGGACAGTGCTGCTTAAGAGAGGGAACTGAGAGAGCTGTTTTCGATTGAATTAGGAGAGCATCTTTGGAGGCAAGTAATATAGGGATGAAAGGAAAGTGGGGCAAACTCTGGGGGTGTCCTTGGAACATAAGAAGATAACCTGGTTGCTGACTTTTGATAGATGAAGTTTCACCAGCAGGTGGCTCTCCTGCTTCCTACCACATCTTGTGCTGGAACCTGAGCTGGCCCTTGGCCACGGGAGCAGCACGCTAGGTTTGTTCCTCAAGAACCTTACACAGTAAGGACAGGTGGAGGTCAAGATGGCAGAATAGAAGGACGTGGAACTCACCTCCTCCCACAAATACATTAAAAATACATCTACATGTGGAACAGTTCTCACAGAATACCTGCTGAACTCTGGCAGAAGATCTCATACAACCAAAACTGTAAGAAAGATCACCGGGTAGGACAAAAGAAAGAAAGACTGTTTTCTCAGTGAGGTTATTGTTGCTGCTCAGTCCTCGAATAGATTTCCTCCACTCAGGCTAGGGACAAAATGTAAGACACCTAACAGGCACAACACAGGGAAGATCATGACCATTAAGCAAAATACAAGCTGTATCCGTATTCTGAGATAATACCAATCACACCTGCTTGTCGTTTTTGTCCAGGTTTGTAATATAGTTCAGAAAACAAGTTTTCAGTAATACAGGAATGTGTCCAAAATCACACCTACAGTGGCCACCTAGGCTCCTCCAAACTGGCTGTGGTGGAATTCCTAAGTCGTCTCAGACTGAATTCCCAAAAGGCCTCTCAAGGCCAGGAAAGCCATACCAAGGCCTGCCATCAACTCTGCCTCGGTGGAGTCCCCTCTTGTAGAAGTCCCCCAAATATTGAGATTCCTGCACCTGCCAGGAGACAGTCTTTCCCATTCACCTGCTTGGAACCCAAGAGTCTCCAATTTCTGGGGACCAGGCAAAGAGAAAAGAAAAATGTTTCAATTCTACCCATAGGTATAGTTTACCAAATTGCTGGAAGTCATAACTAACTTGAAGGGAGGGGCTTCCCTATATCTGGAAAACATAGATCAAAACCAGTAATGCTCCAGACAAAAACCATAAAAATTATAACCGTATACACCAGTTCACTCAGTAACCAATCCTTTTAACTTTTTATGAAATCATCAGGTTTTCCATTAGCAGTCTTTGATTTCTTACCCAGTTCAGCAGTATGAGCTGAAACTTATGAGACCTGTACTTGTCAAAAAGTCCTTCCTATGAATCTTCTTGAAGATGGAGCACTTTTTGCAAAAGCATCAGAGTACAACAATAATTGTCTATAAATGACAGAAGACTTAAAAAGGTACAATTAAACACCTGATTACAATGTAATCAATAAAGAAACTTGGTTACAATAACTAGAATTATGACTGATTATAATCTTAACCCTTAAAAACCTTAATCTCTGGCAAAAACCAAGGAGTAAGTAATTGTGAACTTTTTTTATACCAGCATTTCCTGATTGGAAAACTTACGCTTTAGTCTTCCTCTCCTAAGAAGGCAAAGGTAGGTAAACTTAGACCCACCCATCAATTAATGTTCCAATATTTTATCCTATTTGAAATGACCCAGATAGTCAGTCAATGAATCCTCTTCATTTAGAGAATTTCAAGTTGCCAAAATCTGGAGAGACTATTTTAGATAGACATTCAGTGATCATTTCAATAGATGCAGAAAAAGCAATTGATAAAATTCAACATCCATTCATGATAAAAACTCTTACCAAAGTGGGTATAGAGGGAACATATCTCAACACAATTAACAGTCAACGTAATACTCAGTGGTGAAAAGCTGAAAGCCTTCCTGCTAAAATCTGGAACAAGAGAAGGATGCCCACTTCTATTCAACATAGTATTGGAAATCCTTTCCACAGCAATCAGAAAAGAAAATGATATAAAAGGTATCCAAATTGGAAGGGAAGAGATAAAATTGCCATTACATGCAGATAACATGATACTACATGTAGAAAATCCTAAAGATGCCACATAAAAACTACTAGAACTGGTAAACGAATTCAGCAAGGTAGCAGGAGACAAGATTAACATACAGAAATTGGTTGCATTTCTTTACGCTAACAGTGAAATATCAGAAAAGGAAAGTAAAAAAAAAAGTCCCTTTTAAAATCACATTTAAAAAATACATAGGAATAAACCTGACCAAGGAGGTGAAAGATTTATATCTGAGAACTATAAAACCTTGATAAAGGAAACTGAAGATGATTCAAAGAAATGGAAAGTTATCCCATGCTCTTGGATTGGAAGAATTCGTATTGTTAAAATGGCTACACTACCCAAAGCAATCTACAGATTTAATGTGATCCCTATCAAATTACCCAGGATATTTTTTCACAGAACTAGAACAAATTATCCTAAAATTTATATGGAACCATCAAAGACCCAGATTGCCAAAGCAATCCTGAGGAAAAAGAACAAAGCTGGAGGCATGACCCTCTCAGACTTCGGACAATACTACAAAGCTACAGTAATCAGAACAGCATGGTGTTGGCACAAAAACAAACATGGATCAATGGAACAGAACAGAGAGACCAGAAATAAACCCACACACCTACAGTCAATTAATCTTTAACAAAGGAAGCAAGAATATACAGTGGAGAAAAGACAGTCTCTTCAGCAAATGGTGTTGGGAAAGTTGGAAAGCCACATGTAAATCAATGAAGTTAGAACACTTCCTCACACCATACACAAAAATAAACTCAAAAGGGCCTAAAGACTTAAATATAAGACATTACACCATAAAGCTCCTAGAAGAGAACACAGGCAAAACATTCTGATATAAATCATAGCAATGTTTTCTTTTTTTTTTTTTTTGCGGTACGAGGGCCTCTCACTGTTGTGGCCTCTCCCGTTGCGGAGCACAGGCTCCGGACACGCAGGCTCAGCAGCCATGGCTCACGGGCCCAGCCACTCTGAGGCACGTGGGATCTTCCTGGACCGGGGCACGAACCCGTGTCCCCTGCATCGGCAGGCGGACTCTCAACCACTGCGCCACCAGGGAAGCCCGCAATGTTTTCTTAGGTCAGTCTGCCAAGGCAATAGAAATAAAAGCAAAATAAACAAATGGGACCTAATCAAACTTATCAGCTTTTGCACAGCAAAGGAAACCATAAAGTGACAAGACAACCTATAGACGGGGAGAAAATATTTGCAAACGATGCGACCCACAAGGGCTTAATTTCCAAAATATACGAACAGCTCATACAGCTCAATAACAAGAAAAACAAAACCCAATTAGAAAATGGGCAGAAGACATAAACAGACATTTCTCCAAAGAAGACATACAGATGGCTAACAGATGCATAAAAAAAAGCTCAACACGGCTAATTAGCAATGGATTAGAAAAATGCAAATCAAAATTATAGTGAGGTATCACCTCACACTGGTCAGAATGGCCATCATTGAAAAGTCTACAAATAATGAATGCTGGAGAGGGTGTGAAGAAATGGGAACCCTCCTACACTGTTGGTGGGAATGTAAATTGGTACAGCCACTATGGAGAAAAGTATGGAGGCTCCTTAAACAACTAAAAATAGAGTTGCCATGTGATCCAGCAGTCCCACTCCTGGGCATATATTTGGAGGAAACTATACTTCGAAAAGATACATGCACCCCAATGTTCATAGAAGCACTATTTACAATAGCCAAGACATGGAAGCAATCTAAATGTCCATTGACAGATGAATGGATAAAGAAGATGTGGGGTGTGTGTGTGTGTGTGTATATATATATATATATATAATGGAATATTACTCAGGTATGAAAAAAATGAAATAATGCCATTTGCAGCAACATGGATGGATCTAGAGATTATCATACTTAGTGAAATAAGTCAGACAAATATCAAATAATATCACTTATATGTGGAATCTAAAAAATGATACAAATGAACTTATTTATAAAACAAATACACTCACAGACATAGAAAACAAACTTATGGTTACCAAAGGGGAAAGGGGATGGGGGAGGGATAAGTTAGGAAGTTGGGCTTAGCAGATACAAACTACTATATGTAAAATAGATAAGCAACAAGGACCTACCGTATAGCACAGGGAAATGTATTCAATATCTTGTAATAAACTATAATGGAAAAGAATCTGAAAAGAATATATATATATGAAACTGAATTACTTTGCTGTATACCAGAAACTAACACAACATTGTAAATCAACTATACTTCAATTAAAAAAAAAACCTTATACAGTAAGTATTATCATTATCCTCAACCTACAGCTGAGCAAATGGAGGCTTAGGGAGGCTAATAAACTCAAGGGCATATAGCTACCTGCAGGGGGTGGATACTTGAGGTTCAGTATGGAGCAACGGTAGACTGGTATGGTTGTCTAATTTCCACCTATAACAGAACTCAGAATGTGTTTTTCCATAGAAATAAGCTGACTCTTTGGAATGTACACTCTGAAACAGCAGTGAGTGGAAGCAGTACTTATGCCCTTTTTTTTTTTTTTCTCCACGAGACCAGGGAATTTAATACAAACTAGCTTGCCAGGCAGGGTTATTCTCTATGGCATTGATACAAACTGGATTCTGCCCAGCCCTTGGGTGCCCTGGAAGTGTGTTGGTGGAGGAAACAGGGAAATGAAAAGGCAGAGCTCTGGGTTCCCCACTTCAACCACAGCACCCTTTCATGTGTTGGGTTCCTTATAAAACTTCCTTTGAGCCCATTCTATAATAGCAAAATGACAAAGATGGATCATATTACTTTGAAAAGCATACCCTGTTAAGACTTCAAACAAAGGTTAAAACCCAACTTTGTCTCCATGTCTCCCCTGCCCTGCTTTGCTGATGCCTCCTACAGTCTGATGAGAAAAGAAACCTTAACAAGTTCTCCAATCTCTTTAGGTGCATTTCTTATCAAACAAAAACCAAAAAGGCAAAAATCAAAATAAAAAAACAACCCAAACCACAACCCTAGCTTATTACAAATTTTTAATTATCTTTTTAAGTCAGGAACAAAAAAAACGTACTATTCATCACCACCATCATTTCATAAAGGGACATTTTAATGTAAAAAAGAATACAAGTTAAAGCTTTATAAAAACAGTCCTCATTTTTCTTATTTTGCTCTCCACTGGTGAAAATTTCTCATGAACCAACACTGATCTAGTCCAGCTTTCTCATCCAATTCCCTGAGGACTCCAGGCAGTCATCTAGCCAAAGCTGACCATCTTCAATTGCCAACCAGGGCATTCTATCCTTAAATGTTTTCACTCCTTGAAGTGGTAGTGGGGTACAATGGAAAAGGCATGAATTTGAGAGTTAGGCCTGGGTTCAAATCCTATCTAATCCTCAAAGGCTACTGAACACTTGAAATGTAGTTAGAGCAACTAAAGAGCTGATATTTTTGTTTGTTTTATTTATATAGTATAGCATAAATTTAAATGTAAATAGGCCTATGTGGCTAGTGGCTGTATTGGAAAGCAGAGATCTAGACACTATTACTGTCAAGTAGTTTAGGGCCACATTCATTTCTGGAACAGCCATCATCTCATTCTGCCAACTCGCATTGTTCTCCAAGTCAGCTAAAACCTTTTAAGGCTTCCATATTTTGTTGCTAAGGGTGTCCTTCCCCATTTGTACCTATGCAATCAGATCTTTGCATCCAAATGCAGGAAATTAGATTCATCTCTATTAAGTTTCATAACCTTAAATTTAGTCTGTCACTTCAGTTTTTAAGCATTAGAAGCAATCTTCAATAGAGATTTTTTAAAAATCCTATTGTTATCCTATGTATTAGCAAGTGATAAGATAACCTTATATCATAACTAGCACTAAAAGACTTTCTTCGAGCCCCAGTTTTTCACTGCTGTGGCCTGACTATGAACATATTTCCACAATTAGACCTTTTTCCAGCTCACACATTAAGTAAACATCCTCTGGCAGGGTGAGAAGGGGTGCTTAATACCCGTGGCCCCTCTCTCACCTACTAGGAACAGGCTACTTATATTTTAGATAAAGACTCAAAAAGAAATGAGTGATAGAGTCAGGGTTAGGTATGAGGCTGACGCCAGGTAGTTTTTATTTAGGGGAAAAAAAAGTCACTGAAAATAAAAGTCACTCAAAATGAATGAGAGTTTCAAAACACCCTATAACTCTTTAATGGCAGCTTTTGCACCCACTGCTCAAGCCAGTTCTAACCCAACCAAGATGCTGGAAAGCAGAGCACACAGTGGTGCCCATCAGGCCAATGAGGGCGATGAAGCTCAGGGCTCCCCGTTTCCGCTTTTTAGGTTCTAAAAAAGAGGAAAGAGCAGAAGTTACTGGGGGTGCTTCACAATGATGATGATGTCAACATCCACCAGCCATTCTGTCAAGGCACTTGGAGCTGTACATTAGACCATCTAGTCTTAGGAGGTAAACCAGCTCTTCAGCCTAAGCTGTCAGTATGTCAGATACTGCATGCAAAGTCGTGTGCCACAACAGTATTGAACTTCAAAACACATTATGGGATAATAATTAGAGCACCTTTGCTCCAGGATCTTATGGAGTTTTCCCTCTTCCAAGAGGTAAGTACAGCCAGAAGAATCTCTTCCCCCTTCTCTCTCAGGCACACCTGATTAGGAGCAGGGGATCTGGGCTCAGACTGCCTGGGTTTGAATCCTGGCTTTCTAGTTTACCCTTAGTAGCTCTGTGACCTAGAGTCTTAATCTTTCTCAGCCTCAGTTTCCTCATCTATAAAATAATATTATCTATGTCATAGAATTGTTGTAAGGCTAAATAGCATATGCAAAGTTCTTAGAACAGCAATCGACACATTGAAAATGCAGAATGCGCTTTGTTACTATTCAAAGGTTAATAGAAAGAAGATAACAGATCTTTCACCTAAATATCAAGTTACTTTCCCTTTTCTTAAAGCCCTGCTAAACAGGAAAATATAGTAGTATAAGATTTTAAATTTGTTTCCTTGACAGATGTCAATATGTCCTTACCTCCTGTGTAATAGCCATAAGCATAAAGAACTCGTCCAACAATCCAGGCCAAGCCCAAGCCAGAAACTACACGCTAAGATAAAAGGGCTCCGTTAGTTATTGCATGAAAGAAACAGGCAGAATTTTATTAACATCTAAGATTGATTACACAATGTTTTAACAAAAAGTTAACAGTTTCATGGATATAGTAAAATACTCCCTACCAAAGTTAGGGTAGAATGAAGTTGTTTCAGTCAGGAAAATCAAAGCGCTGTGATCCTTCTATGAACTGCTCAGAGACCTGGGAGGTGATTGCTGGCCTTCTCCTAGGTAGGTGGGATGGGAGGAATCTCCCAGCCTGTCCCAGGGGACTCAGTATGCTAGAGCGCAGGGGAAGGAGAGGCAGGCCTGGGCGTCACAGAGTAAGCCAGGAGAGGAAACGGACTGAAAGGCAGGACTAGGGGAGGAGCGCTGTGGACAGGAGATGGACTGCGCACTCCACAGCTGTGTGCTGCTTCATCTCAGCCAGGTCCCCCCTGGGAGGGCTCTAAGGGGCTGTGCTGTGGCCCACGCATAGGCATGGGGCTCCACTAGAAAAAGTCAGGGGAGTGTGTCATGTTGTGAATCCCAGAACATGTGGTCTTGGAGGGGAAAGTTTCCCCATTCCCAACACCCTTGGGAAGAGAGAGTGAAAACTCATGCAAGATGGGAAATCCTTCCATTTGGATACCCTGCTGGGGTGACCAACCCATTTGGTCTAAAGGAGACAGGGGAGAGGAAGAGAGAGGGTGTGTGAGGACGTGAGTCACTGTGCGTCACCGTCCCCAACTGTCTTTTCAATTTAGCAGTGGCATCAGTGGGGGTGGGATTCCTACTTTAGGATTTTTATTTGTTTGTTTTGATGATTTTAGGGAACTTAAGTATCAGTAGGAGCATGAAACAACTATAAATGAAACCCCCAGGCACACAAGTCACTATCTAGAAGCTCTGTAGTGTCTGCCAGTTCTCTCTTTAAAGTCGCATAATTACCGTAAACCCAGGAACAATATCAGGTGCTTGTCTTCAGAGTAGTCTTAGAGTATTTCCAAGAACTAAGCACAAGGAATGGGATCTAGGGGAGTGGGACAGGAACGGGGCTGGGGTGGACATCAGGTGACGCCTAGAGAGACCAGCTAGTCTGTTTAGACCAGCTAGCCTAGTTACTTGCTAGGATTGGGGCTCTTTAGAGGCACAAGAAAGAAATATCTTCTCTAAGAGAGTAGCAGAATTTTCTTTGAAAAAAATACAAGACTTTGAGGTCATGAACTATAGATGTGCCATTCTGGCAGCTGACAAAAAAAGCACAAGGCCATTCAGGTACAGACCAGAGGCTTATGAAAGTCTCAGAACCAGAAATGTGAGGTGCCAGCACTCTGGTCTGAACTCAATGGAGGGGAAATCTGGGCCCTGAAAAGGAAACACTTTCTGTGTAAGGCAAGACCCCAATGGCAACTAATCAGGCTCAGATAAACTTGCTTTATTTAGATAAGGTGTAGTGCAGACCAAACCTAAGGCTCACAAAGGCCATAGCGGCCCACAAGGCCCCGAGGTCCACCCTCACCTCCAGCCCTCACCTCCTGCTCACCACTGAAGCCGCCCTGCTCACTGTGCACCACACAGACCTGGCAGGCTCCTGCCCCAGGGCCTCGCCCTTGCTCGACTCCTGCCTGGAGGTGTCTGGAGATATCTGCAGCACTTGCTCCCTCACCTACTGCTTAAGTGTCACCTTCGCAGCAAGGCGCTCCTCCTGAGTGCCCCACTCAGCACTGTCCCCCCGCCCCTCCCCAGGCACTCCCTTTCCACCATCCCTGCTTTTGCTTCCTCTGTGGGGTGCATCACCTTCTAACATTCTACACGATGTCCTTGAATTGCTTTTTGTCTGCGACCCCAGCTAAGAGTCAGCTCCACAAAACCAGGAGTCTTTGCCTGTTTTGTTCACTGCAGTAACTTCAGGTGTCCAGGAAATGTTTGTTGCATGAATAATGTGGCAAAGGAAAACTCAATGGACATGAACCTCCTAGGATCAGAGAGACCTGGGTTCAAATTCTGATTCATCTACTCTGTACCTATGTGATCTTGAGAAAGTTACATAGTATCCAAGAGGTTTCTCCTTATCTGTTAAAAACGGGAAAAATGCTACCTACTTTAAGGAACTTTGTAAGAAGTAACTGAAATTCTTTTAAATACATGGTGCCTAGACATTGAAGATGTTCATTAAATTTTCATGTCCTCTTCCCTCCTGAATGGCTCAGTGAATTAAATCTATTCAATCTAATTAGATGAACCCCCTCCCCGGAAAAACTTACTGGGTGGTAAACACCTCCGACAGCTAGAAAAAATAAGAAGGGAGGGTACACTTCCAACCTGGAATAGATAGAAAAAAAAGGGTTTTTTTCCTTTAAAGTGCTCTATATGTCTACATAAAACTAAGAACGCTTTACATTCTTACTTGCCAAGTTAGAAACTTGAGAATAAAAATAAACATTGACCAGAGGCGAAAGGCCTGACCACTAAGATCCACCTTCTTTTGCTCTGCTTGGGATTAGATTAGAGGTAACTCAGAACACAGTGAGTCAAAGACCTCAAATCTAACCAACTGATGAGGCGAATTAGAGTAGATTTCCTTGCAGAGCTCAAAGCCTCTCACCCCCTAGGCTGAGAGATTCAGTATCAGTTTAGAGTGAACTTGCTGCAAATACTGCAGAAGAGTAATGCAGCATTAAATTCATGTTTGAAAAGGGCATTGGGGGAGGGATGAAGTGGGAGTTTGGGGTTAGCAGATGTAAGCTATTATATATAGAATGGATAAACAACAAGGTCCTACTGTACAGCACAGGGAACTATATTCAATATCCTGTAATAAACCATAATGGAAAAGAATATCAAAAAAGTATATATATTTATAACTGAATCATTTGGCTGTACAGCAGAAATTAACAACATTGTAAATCAATTTTACTTCAATTAAAAATAAAAGAAATGGAAGGAAAAAAGAAAAGGTTATCTAGAATCCCACCATCCTAACAACTCTTAATTTTGCTTAATATTTAATCTGTTCACTTATACATTTTTAATGATACTTTTAATGAGTATTCATGATCATCATCATTGCTATTACTCAGCAAACAGAGTACCAAGGGTTGAGGTGTTGTACAGAAAACACCCACTCGGCAGATGTCTTGGGGGCCGGGCAGGGCCAGCACTCACGTGTTCTGGTGGGCCCGCTGAATGCAGTTGAAGAGGTGTCCGTTTTCAGGGTCAGTGCTATACATTGTAGGATACTGTTAAAACAAAGTGTGTGTGATCAAATGGTCAAGTGTAGCATTCAGTGTTGAGAGTTAAAATCAACCTTAAAGATAATGTATCCCAAAGCATCTTCTGCCATAACCTTGGTAAGATGATCATTCAATTTCTGCTTATATGCATGTGGTGACAGAGGTCTCATTCTCAGAGGCAGATTCAATCTGTGTCTATTAATATCCAGTGACAAGAATATATGCCTGTGCCATTCAAGGGGTAGAGGCAGCTTGTGCCAAATTCAGGGTTTTTGTTGACGTTATGCCGTCACTGGTGGCTTTGGGATGCATTACAGAGATGCTATTGGGAAACAGCTCCTTCCCAAGAGTCAGCAAATACCACATCCTTTTAAGGTTCCCCTTAATGGGGGAACAGAAACTGAGTGTGTGAGAGTTTTAATGTGTCCATCAAAATAATAAACTAGGCATGAAAACTTTAAAAGGAGCTCTAATTATAAATTGCTCAAAAGAAGTAAACATTTAAAATTGCTCACCAGGGACAGCTTCAGTAATTATCCCTTCTAGATCAGCTAGAGCTAAAGGAAGCATTCAATAGAACTCCTTCCTATGTCTGATGTCCAAACACAGGCTAACTCAGCACTACGTGCTTCTTTTCTACTTGGGAAACAGGAAAATCACCAGAAGACATCATTTTAAAGTGGCACACCAGGAAACAACTGCTATTTAACCCACTCCACCCCCCGTTTTTTTTTTTTTTTTTTGGCCTCGCTGTACAGCTTTGTTCCCTAAACAGGGATCGAACCTGGGCCCTTGGCAGTGAAAACGCAGAGTCCTAACCACTGGACAGTCTGGGAATTTCCTATTTAACCCCCTTTAGAAAATAACTGTCTTCCAAGCAAAGAGCTCCAGCCAAAAGCACACCTGGTCTTTTTACAGAAGAGACAAAAGTAAAACAAGATGGAAATGACTCTCCAGAAGGGCCCCATATTTCTTGCCTTCCTCCTGCCAGACAGGGGCAGAACTTCCAATAGGAACAGGCCTGAAACTGCCACCGCTGACCACTAGCACCTCACCTTTTCCTCCACAACTGAAAACAAGTTCTTGCCCCGATGAACCCACAGAGGCACTGCTGTGTTCCCACTCACCTCCACTTTGTACTTCTTGCGGGCCTTGGAAACGTTGATGGCTAGATGAGTTACCATTATGAAGCTGGCAGCACCAGTTAGAATCACGAAACCATATTCCTTAGAAAGGACGGCCATCCTGACTCTGTGGGAGAAAGAACACATTAGGGCGCCGCCTGGCACTGTGGGCTCCAAGCTGCAGGAGGCCTCAAGAGTGGGATGCTTTGTTACCAGCAAACGTATCCCTACAGATCAAAAAGAGGTGTGAGTGATCTGGTGGTTCTAAGAGGTAGAGAGATTACTGTATACTGATATTACTGTATACCACCCAACAGAATTAAAAAATGATTCAATTCTGCAATATACACACAGAAAAGTTCACGATCACATTGTATATTCTCTTTTGTGCCCGAGTTCTTTTGATCAACATTGCATGTATGAGATTTATCTAAACCACTGCAGTAGTCATTGCTATTGGATGGTCTGGCCACTAAAAACCACAATTTAAAAAAATATTTAGCAAGGCAAAATGTTAAAAGATATACTAAGTTACGGAGAGACAGAGAGAGAGAGAGACAGAGAAAGAGAAAGAGAGAAAGAGAAAGAGAGAAACAGGATATAGTCAGTAAGTACACAGTGATTCCAAGTTTTTTGCTTGTATGTCTGTTGGCATCGGGGACACTCAGGGCAGGAACCCTAGGGCCTCCCTTGGATCCTGAGGCATGTGCTGGTACAGCAGCAGAAATATCACACTGGTAGGGAAGGGATCAGTTCTAGTTCTTTGAAAACAGAGCAAGGCTCTGGGCAGCTCTTGGAGAACCCAGATTCTTCATCAAATTAACACTTCAAAACTAACCCCATGATGTGTTCTAGTGCCTGCAATGAAGCTTATTTTTAAATGCATCAAAAAATGATGATGCAAGCTAATATAGCAAAATATTAATGCTAGAACCTGGGTGGTAGCTATATGGATGTTCACTATACAATTCTTCCAACTTTTCTGCATGTTTGAAAAATTTCATATAAAATGTTTGGAGAAAAAGCTCATCTCAGCATTTTTCAGTGTTCAGCAATTTCAGCTCTTTTAGCTCTTGTCCTACTCCAGGAGGAAAGAAGAAAGAAGGAAAGAAACAGACTGGGGATCAAGGAGAGGAAAACCTGCTGGGTGGGAAGAAGCCCTAATAAATTCAGAGTAAGTTAGTGCTGCCCTCCAGTCTCTCTGAGCATTGATCACCAGATGTCTGAAGGGTCAGAGCATGGCAGGACACAGAGAAATAGCGACAATGCTTCCAGAGATCCTTAGCTGCTGTCCCATCACGTGCATGGCTGCCACAGGCCAACAGCTCCTGTGTGTATTCTGTCTTCAGTTTAAAATTTCCATCCCTGGGAATTCCCTGGTGGTCCAGTAGTTAGGACTCCACGATCCTACTGCAGGGGACACAGGTTCAATCCCTGGTCAGGGAACTAAGATCCCGCATGCCACATGGCATGGCCAAAGAAAAACAAATTTCCACCCCTGAAAACTGTTTGGCTGAAATCTCTCCTTAAAGCCTGGGAAGGTTACCCTGCTGCAAAATGTTTTAGTCATCCTCACAAACAACCCAACAAGATGCTAATATCCCTATTTTCCAAAGAGCACCCAGAGGTTAAGTAATTTTCCCAAGGTCTAAAAGAGAAAGTATCCGAGTTGGGATTCAAATTTAGGTTCCAATTCAGTTCCAATGTCCCCTTTCAATCCCACTTGACGATTTAGAGCTGAACTGACATTGGGATCACAGAATCTTTCTCAGTGTGGAATTTGGGGCCAGCAAACAGGTCAGTTCTTTAAAAGTAAGCTTCCCTTAGGTCTGCAAAATAACATTTGGAACCAAAATCCTAAATTCTGCCCATCCCCAGCCATGTTTCACAATAATTCCCATTAGTTTCCCCTGCTATATTCTTTCTTTACCTGGAGCTGCTCGTGGAGGGGCACCCAGCATCCCCTCCTCCGGGACAGGGGACATACACACTGGAAAGGGCCGTCCCCATGACTCAACATGGGAATCACCTCCAGGTCAACCTCTCCTGGGCCACCTTGTGTGGCTGCAGAGAGCAAGGAGTCTTTGGCTGCCTTCGAAGCTTCCCTGCCCTCATTCTCTTTTAGAATTAGTCCTTTCCAGAGTTTAGAAAATCAGCTTGGGGAGGAAGCTTTGGTAGTAGTTATTAAAACAAAAATATGGGGCAAATACTGAACACCTCTTTGAAAATAAATAAACATGACTACCTGATATCCCTGGAGTTCAACCCATCTGGGCCAAACAGGCCACTGAAAACGGAGCTGTCTCTAACTTTGTCAAAAGCCGCCTGTTTAAGCACGATACAATTAAGCATATCTGGTTTAGGTCAAAGTGTGCAAGTTGAAAGTCTGTTCAGACCTCACCTTTAGACAGGTGGCTAGGCTCTCTCGCAGCCTGGGGTCACCTTGTGTTGGTGCAGACTTTTCAGCTCATTTTTCATCTCCCCTCAAATCCCATAAGCTCCATTTTACAGAAAAGGAAATGGAGGCTCAGGTAGAGAGATGAGGGCAGAGCTAAGACCAGAGCAGGTTTTAGAATTCTTCCCCAAATACTCCAGCTAGCCCAGACAAAACATTAGAATTCGGTGGCTCGGTCACTGGCCTCTGTTTTTCTGGCCTGTAAGGATTTGGGTAGGAGAAGCTAGGTGGCAGGACAGAGAAGTATCTTTTGAGTAGATGTTTCTGTTGCAGGCAATGAGCACTCAGAAAGGCAACAGCTCAAAAACCTGCAATTAGAAATTAATGTTTACTACTGACCTCCTCTTCTAAAGTATAAGTGCAACCTGGGAGGTTACAGTCTTAGGCAGTCACACCCTAGTGAAAGTGACTCTCTTCACATTTTGCTATGGTGATAGGTACTGAGGGGAAAAGAATCTAGGTGAGGGCAAGCAGAGCCAGGAAGAAGACCTTTGAAGGACAGAGAATTTACAGTAAGGGAGACCCAGAGTCCAATGCTAAAGTGGGTAGTGTGCAAAGGACAGTGTGCTCAGTCAGGAAACTGAGCGTACTAGGGGCAGGAGGAGAGAGGCGGCCCTCCCCCAAGGCTCTCCCTGCAGGAGCCCTGGACACACCTGCATAGTAGGTGCTGGAGCCAAGCCTGTTCAGCACGCCCCCCCCCCCCTCCCTCCCCACACCTCCTTGCACTTTCACCACGTGAGGAGCCCTGCTTCACAGGCCATTGTAGCCAGCACTTCCCAGCTGGCGTGATCAGGGCTAGAACAGAGAGAGCAGCCAATTGCATCAGATACTAAGCTCCCGTGAGGGAGGGACCATGTGTGTCCAGCATCCCCCGTGCCAAGCACAGAGTGTGTGCTTATAGAAAGCTGTGGAATAAATGAAGCAAGCTGTAAGTCCAGGTAGCTTTCAGAATGCCTCCTCCGCTCTGCACAGTGCCTGGCATAAAGTGTGTGCCTAACCCATGTCAGTTTCCTTTTTCCCCCTCAAAGCATCCACTGAAACAATGGAATCAATTGGATGTATGAATTCCTGGAGAAAGAGGAGATCAGAACACAGAGAAAAGCTCTGTCGCTACAGCTGCTGAAAACATAAATCCAATAGGGACTGCAAAACGCTTAAGTCTTGTCCTTTAAGGAAAGAATTAGTTTAATTCACTTAGGGTTCAAAAAAACCTTCATCATTTGCTGAATCCTTATTTTCCGAGGAATCCAGGGCAAAGAGATGCACGCTCCCACCCCGTCGTTGGTGCGGGTGCGTACACTGGCGAAAGGGGAGGCACCTCGGCTCACAGCAGCCACGTTCCAGGCAGCTCCAGCCACGCCCGAGGTTGGGCCAGTCCGCAGCTAGCCGATAGCTCCCAGGGCACAGGCTTGAGAAGCTGATATGTGCAACACAACCTCTTTCTGACATGAGCACGCATTCGGACTGCACACTATAGTTTGTTGATTACATACCTGCTCTGTGTCACTGGCAACCCGTATATCCACCCAACAAGATAAGGTTCTTGGGGGTGGGAACTCTGCCCTAGACTTTGCCTTCTACATGGTGCTAGACACACAGAATGCAGTCCAATGGTCCTTTTGGAGCTGAACTTTCATGACTGGTATAGATTACTTTATAACTCACTTGGTTGTATAATAGCACTTGTGAATTATCACACAGTTTCAGAGGTTAGTTGCACACCAGCTGTAAAGATTAAAATTTATGATTTGTACAAATAAAATTTTATTTAGTTACTTGGTAGTATTACACGCTGCTGGGAGAAGTGTAAAACAGAGCCACCTGCAGGACAGCCTAGCGGCAGGCAATATGCTTTACATTGTTCATAACCTTTTGCTCATTAATTCTACTGGGAATCTATCCTGGGGTAATAATCAGGAAGGCAAACAGATTTGGTTCAAAGACATTCACTTCAGCACTATTTATAACAGCAAAAACAGAAATGGTATAGATGTCCAAACAAAGAGGACTAATTAAATAAATAATATATCTGTAAAACAGAATAGTATATAACCATTAAAAATGGTGAAACATTAAAGATGGTGAAACAGACTTAATATACAGCATATTAAGTTAAAAAAAGAAAACAAAAAGAGTATATCTAGTTTTCTCAATAATAGAAAAAAAATAAAGAAGAAAATATCAAAATCATAAGCATAGCTATTTCCAGATGGCTGAATTATAGATTTTCCTTTGTACCTGTCTATAATGTGCAAAATGAGCAACTATATACCAAAAAGTTATGTAAAAAAATGGCCTGACAATAATTAGTAATCGAGGAGACAGGAGGAATAGACAGTATGTTACAAAGGAACCAAAGAATCGGACCTGATTTTTAGCTTGAATCCTGTCACTTATCCACTATGTGCAGTATAGAGACAGCCTTGCAGGTAAGGGGCCAGTTTTGGAATCACATTGTCTGGGTTTAGAACCTGGATCTCATATTCCTAGCTGTGTGTCCTCGGAAAAATTACTCAATGTCTTTCAAGCATCCTTGGTTTCCTCACTTGTTAATTGGAGATTATCATGGCACCTACCCCACACCATATAGTTGTTGTAAAGATTAAATGGGGACACTGTCTCTAAACAACCATCAGGATGCCTGTCACATAGTAAGTACTCAATAAATGTTATATATCAGGTTATACTATGTGTGCTAATGTTCTGTTAACTGTCTTTGCCCTGATTCAGTGATAAAAGCAGATGTTCAAATACATGGTGATGAGATACATTTAAGAATTTATAATTTAGAATTATCATTTTAAAATAGCAAACAAAGCTTAGAACTACATATATTCCCCTCCTTTTTGAACTCTTAATAGCCAGCCATGTTATAATATATTATCTGAAGGGCAGGGGTATTCAGAACGAAGCAGGCTTCTAGTACAGACTATGGAACTCAGCAAACTGCAGGCATGCAAACCCTCCCTGTAGCCAGACATGCTTATCCTCGCATGGGGCTGAGCATCCATTCATTTACTTGTTCAAGTTTATTGAGTGCCTACTATGGGCTACTCAGTGGGCCTGTGCTGGGGATGAGGTGAACAAGCCAGACTTTGGTCCCTGCCCTCAGGAAGCTCATGTTTTACTGGGGGAAGCAGGCAAATAAGTAAACAAATACCCAATTCCAGATTTTTCCTTCATACCAACGATCGGAAACTGTGTACAAACCCCCCCACCCCCTCCACAAAAATGAAACTAAAAGGGTTGGGGAAAGACAGAGATAGGACAGAAGTGTTTCTGTTCTCTCTTCACTTATGAGTAACTACAGAGGTATATGCGCCTAGTTAACTGTTTCCTGGCAGTCTTGAGTCAAAATAGTTCAGCTGAGAGAAAATTAAGTTGAAGGTTTAAAAGGAATTAGTTTTTCTCTTTATTTAGAAAATTCATGTCACTTATTTAATAGTAGAGATCCTTTTGGGAATGGTTTTTTGTTTGTTTGTTTGTTTTGCGGTACGCTGCCCTCTCACTGTTGTGGCCTCTCCCGTTGCGGAGCACAGGCTCCGGACACACAGGCTCAGCGGCCATGGCTCATGGGCCCAGCCACTCCGCAGCATGTGGGATCTTCCCGGACCGGGGCACGAACCCATGTCCCCTGCATCGGCAGGCGGACTCTCAACCACTGCGCCACCAGGGAAGCCCCTCAGTGGATTTTTAAAAAGCTACAAGGCACCACTGTAAAGTCTTACTTTAGGAGTGATCAAGCTTGGACTTCGAATGAGGCAGTGTTGGTCTCACCCCTAGAAGATATGCTCTATTCCATAGAAGATATGCTCTATTCCATAGAAGATATGCTCTATTCCAGTGCCTGAGTTAGCAACATGGAGTTTCATTATGATATTTGGCTAAGGTACTCTCCTATAGGAATGTGATTGACAGATTCACCTGGAAGCATAACTACTCCAGCGCTTACGCTTTGCTCAACCTTTCCTCCAATTCCTGCTTCTGCCACCACTTGCCTTATCTCACTGGGGCAGGGGTTCCTTCAGTTACAAAAGGTTTACTCAGAGAACTTCCTGAACTACATTCAACGGAATACTCCTGGGGTAAAGCTCTCCTTCACTTATTTACTCCACTCCATCTTAGCTGCCAATAGAAATTCCCCAGGGCACAATCAACACTGCACAAATGGAGCAAAAGGCAGGCTTTATCATTTGGGCACTGGCCTCAAATAATTTACGACTTCTGAGCCATGAAGTTACAACAACTTATCTTCTCCTAAATGAAAATCAATCAAATGTCTTAAGGGAGAGAGGATTTCAACTTTCACCTCTCTCTTTGCCCTCAAACAAATAAAAACCAGTGTGGACAATGGTAACCCTTACTTCCATTTGCAAGATTGCTCCCCTCCAACTGTACTTCAATTTCTCAGCAGTCTTTTTTTTTAATGCATCAGGAATGGGACAATGCTGAAGCACTTACAGACTGACTTGGAGCCATTCCCCAATGTTTCATTAAAATCCTTATTTGGCTGCCTGTATTATTAATCCAATCTTCCATATATATATATATATATATTTTTAAATTTATTTATTTTAATTATTTATTTTTGACTACATTGGGTCTTCATTGCTGTATGAGGCTTTCTCTAGTTGCGGTGAGCGGAGGCTACTCTTCCTTGCGGTGCGCAGGCTACTCTTCCTTGCAGTGCGCAGGCTTCTCATTGCGGTGGCTTCTCCTGTTGCAGAACACGGGCTCTAGGAGTGCAGGCTTCAGTAGTTGTGCCACGTGGGCTCACTAGTTGTGGCTCGTGGGCTCTAGAGCGCAGTCTCAGTAGTTGTGGCGCATGGGCTTAGTGGCTCCGGGGCACGTGGGATCTTCCCATACAGGGCTCGAACCCGTGTCCCCTGCATTGGCAGGAGGATTCTTAACCACTTTGCCACCAGGGAAGCCCCGGTCCTTTATTTTACATGGCATTTTCATGAGAATAATACAAGGATGGTAACTTAAAGGGCTTCATCAGATCACATCAAATGGACCTCCATGAGTCCCCAACACTGGGAGGTGGTTCCAAAAACTCTGAGGTTGTGCTAGGGGTCTTCTCAGCCTGTACTCTTTTAATGAGGTAGCTGTCCAGCCTCGTTTCTGCCTCCAAAGGAATAGTCCTCAAAATTATTTCTAGGCAAGGCAGCTGAGCCCATATAAAGCTAAATGGAGAAACTTGAGATCCTAGAGGCAAGCAGCACAAAAGTAATTCCCTGTTTCCACGATGGGAGAGAAAAAAAGGAGAGTCACAGAATTTCTTTGGGTTCATCCTACATTTTCAGAATGCCAGTCTGGTCACTTCTACAGTACACAGATGATAAAATCTGTTTGAGTGTCAAAGTTTCAAATGGCAGTGAGATTTTAAAAAGAGTGCATGGGGGCTACCCTGGTGGCGCAGTGGTTAAGAATCCACCTGCCAATGCAAGGGACATGGGTTTGAGCCCTGGTCCGGGAAGATCCCACATGCTGCAGGGCAACTAAGCCCATGTGCCACAACTACTGAGCCTGCGCTCTAGAGCCCACGAGCCACAACTACCGAGGCCCGCATACCTGGAGCCCGTGCTCCGCAACAAGAGAAGCCACCGCAACAAGAAGACCGCGCACCACAACGAACAGTAGCCCCCTCTCGCCGCAACTAGAGAAAGCCTGCGTGCAGCAACGAAGACCCAATGCAGCCAAAAATAAATAAATAAAATAAATAAATTTATTTTTAAAAAAAGAGTACATGGACAGTTAAGAGAAGGAATAATAACCATGTGAAGAAAAATAACTATTCCCCACAATTGTTTTGCATATTCAGTAAATATCACTCCAAGGGCTAAAAATGAAAAGTTAGTTGAATAGGCAGTCCATTATTTGTCCAGCCTTGAATATTATTAACTCAAGTGAGGCAAACAGCAGAGGCAGGTAATAAAGTGGGTCTTTCCCGGTTTCTCATATTCTTTAATTCCTCATCAGTGTTGCTGACAGAACACTTGGAAAGTGGAAGCACACTACAAGTTAGGGGGATGGAAGATCTGTCTTCTTAAGAGATAAATGTCCTATAAATTCAAATATATTCAATTTTATAGTTAAGTAGCCACAGCTTGGAATATAAAATATTCAAGTTCCACATGTCATTTTAATTCCAACACTCTCGTGAACTGTCAGTGCTGAGGACGCCTACATTACTGCACTGGCTGAGAGCGGGAGGTGGGAGGGAAGGACCAGCTTGATGCTCAAGTGCAAGTGAATATTTCCTGGTTATGTGGGATGAGCCTGCACTGACACAAATAAACTTTGTTAAGGCCAAATAAGCAAATTACCTGCTCTTTTCTTCTCTGGAGTCTGACTTCTGTGCGAAAAGGCACTAGACACATATGCTTAACTGAATCTCCCCTGGGAAAAACTGGTAATTCAGCTCTTCAGGAATCTAAGAATAGTAGATTGTAAGGCAGAACAAATCCTAGGTTCCCCTGTTTGTAGGATGACAAACTTTCCCAAACAGACTCTTGACCCAAAAGGCCCTCTGGGCGAGAGTTCCTTGATGTGCTGACCTAAAAGCCCTGAGCCACGTTGGACCATCTGGAGCCCAGCCAGCCTCCAGGGAGGTGTGATCCCAGGGACAGGCTGCAGGACATTTCCCATAGTCTGAAGGCACCAATCTCAGAGGACAGGGAAGAGGATGGGGAGAAGTTATGGGATGCAGAAGAAAATAAAAATCTTGTAACAATTCATTCAAGGGAGCTGATCTGACAAAGTCAATGCAGGATAAAGCGTTTCACCTAAATGGAATGCTCACTTTAAGTCCACATCTACCACCTTCCTCAGTAGTGCCTTAGAATGATTCCTTTCCTGATTTATCCCCTACTGAATGCTGGGTACCACGTGCAGTGCAGGGCTACAATGGTGAACAAGACTGAGAAAGAAGGTCCTGACCTTCCAGAATACAGAGTCAAATGGAGGGGGACAACTTACGAGGATCATGAAACAGGAAGGTAACAGATTGAGCTAAGGGCTCTGAAGGATGTAACAGTGATGTGAGAGTGAGCATACATGTAGAGAAAAAAGCAAGTACACAGGCACGGAGACAGGAAAGGGGTTTACTTGTATAAGGATGAAAAGGAGACCAGTGTTGACTGAAGGGTAGTGATATAACCTAGAGGAAGAGTGGTAGGAGAAATCAATGATTATTAATAACACTTATTATTAGCACATATATTACTTAATATGTGTCAAACACTGTTCTAAGTAGTTCATCAATATTAACTCATTTAAACCCTCACAGCATCTCTATGATATATTATTGCTCCATTTTACAGATGAAGAAACTGAACATCAGAGAGGTTAAGTAATCTGCCCAGGGACACACAGCCGTAACAGAGAAAGCCTGGATTCACACACAGCCAGGCAGTCTGGCTCCACAGTTATGCTCTCAACCCTTGGCTGTATTTGTCTCTCAATGAGGTTGGGGAGCAAGTTTGACCACACTTGACCTCTTTTGAAACTTTTCTACCTCTCCGGACCCTCTCCTGAGCATAAAATATATTAACGAGAACAAAAAGCTAATAATTAACTCCAAGCCTGTGACTGATTAAAGCCTGAGAACTTTCTAATTGGAAGAAGAAAAAAACTTGGAAAAGGTCCAAAAAGGAACATTTTTTTTTTTTCTTTTTAATGAGTGTCAGCACTGCACTATGACAGGAGGAGAGATTACAGGGGGAAAAAAATCCTCCAAACTTTCAGGCATTCAGGTTTGCAAAGGGCAAAGCAACACAAAAATTGGCACTTCATTTTTACATCACGATTTCCATACAACCTGTCCCTTAACTGGCATTATACAGGAACTGAGGGGCAGAGTGAAACTAAGCCCTGACTTCCTGAAGAGGAAAAAAAAAATCTCTAATGAGTCACATGGACACCATTTGGATTCTCCATCACAAGAAATGTGGGTGGACTGTATGCAGTGAATTCTTAGCAGCTGCTGAACAAGTCCCCACCAGGCTACCAGCCATTCTGAATGAAGGAACTGCATAGGCTGCAGGCTCCTGCCTGAAACAGGGGTCTAACTCTTCAGGCCTGTCTGTACTTAGAATGAAGCTGTGTCACAGTCATTCACATTTCTTAGGCTGGAGAAATAAAATAACACTATTAAATAAAAAAGAGTGAACTAAGTCACCAAGATATTAGAACACAAGTTCCAGTTAATAAATGGGTCGACTCTAGAAAGAACTCATAGTGTAACAGGGGACGGATGATTCTAAATGCTGAACTCCTTAAATGTATTTGCAAATGTATTTGGAAGGTAGTACAACTTCCCCATAGGAAGATAGGCACATAGACACTGTAAGAGATAGCGAGGGAAACACAAAAATTCTATTTTACATAGCAGTAACCTACCTGGTAACTGCTGAATTCTTCTTTTTCAGGAGGATGGTATACTCATAAGTAGTATTAATGAAACCAGTTGTAAAAACCATAGCAGTATATTCTTTTAAACACATATTGCTTTAAAAAATGCTAAATGGTTCATGGTCAATTGTGGTTGGCAAAGGTGTTCTGAATACAGATTCAGAATATTTAAATAGAAATATAGGGAAGAATATATTTAAATATTGCTAGCTGTGCAGTAGGCACTAAATTACTCTTTGACACATTGATTTGTCATCCACTTCATTCCAGATTTCTCCACATAGGTTCAGTCTCTTTGCTATCCTCCAGGTTAGGAGGTTCCCCTTCATGGATTGCATCTCTGCAGAACTCTAAACTGGCAGGATTAAGTCTAAATAAGGGGGAAGACTGCCCTTCTCCAGTTTTGTTCCTTAATCTAAGGAGGCCCTACAGTGCAGTTTCTATGACTGGGCACAGTACCTCTACACAGTACCTCTGTTTTATATGTAGTAACATCATTTGCGGGGGGAATCACTTGACAAAGTTTTCTATTTCTGTAACATTGTCAGGGGGGAAGCTTTACAGAATGTCTTCCCCGGCTGAAAGTATTTGTTTGGGTTTTAGATGTAAACTTATTTAACTGTTAAATTTAACTCCCGCGAGAATAAACGTTCTTGATCCCCTGACTCAGATACTATGCTCTCATCACTGAATTCGTTGACCTAAACATAGTCTGTAATTTTGACCAATAACCTTGGGTGCTTCCCAGAAACTGTAGGCTCCCAGCGATCTACAGATCTCCCAAGAGATGCCCTTGCTTCCACCGACAGAGGAATCGAAAATCTGCGGCAATTCCACATGACCACGCCCAGGTCTACAGCACCTGCCAAGAGCCATATATCTGCAGAGCAGTAAGTGTCCTTTCCTCCAGATCTCCCTTTCTCCAGTTAGCGGATTAAAGCCGCAAGCCCTTAGCTCTTTTCCTACCCACCCTCCTGTCTCTGCTTTCCTTTTACCTCCCTTCCCACACTCACTTGTCCTCTAAGCTACAGTGTAGCGGTAAACTCGTGACTCCCAAGGAAAGTGATAGCAGAAGCCAGAACTTCGGAGAATGACTCCAGCCCCTTCCACCGCCCCACAGCTGCCCCACCGCTGTGGCCCTAGCGCTCCCTGCAGCAACACCAGATGAGGGAAATTCTCTGAAATCAACCTCAACGAAGACTCTGCCTTCTCTCCTGCTCTAAGGCAGCGGTAGGAAATGACCCACTTGTAAGTTCCAATTCAAACATACGACGAAACATACGTTTCTATGAAACCGGAGGAAAACAAACACAATTCCCTGGGAGGCCCTCCCGGAAGGTCCCTAGCAACACATGCACATCCGCAGCTGGCGCAGCGCTCGCAGGCCACTTTAAAAACCTGTGTTACCGATCAGGCCTGCACTGCCAGCTGCCCCTGCAGTGCCCTGCCCGCCCCTCCTGTGCACCAGAGATGCAGTTGGCAAGGTCAGGTGGGCTCTGGGAGGCAGAAAGAAGGAGTCCGGCGTCCGCACAGCCCAGGGAGCGGAGGAGGGAAAAGGAAGTAACGGAGGAAGGGTTGACCTTGAGAATCTCCCTGAGTTTTAGATGGCGTGGCCGGCCCAGCTTAGAAGCTCCAAACCCACTACATCATGGGGAGGATGGAGGGCAAAGGGGATGGGAAGGTAGAAAGAAACCTACAGACAAGAAGGGAGAGAGAGAGAGCGAGTCCCTATTCAGCTTGGGATGGCCGAGATACGGGCGGTGCCCAGCGCAGGAGCTGAAATGCCTCCGAGGCCCACGCTCCTCGCTGCCCGCAGGTGCGGGTACTCACCTGAATCACCTTCGCTCGGCTAGTGCAGAACGCAGTGCGCAGCGGAAGTGTAGGTGCGGCACCCTTGGCCTCCTGCAGTGGGGCGCGGCCCGGAGTAGTCCCCGCCCCCTCCCGGGGCTGCGCGAGGCCACGCCCTGAAGGCGGGGCTCTGGGTGTCAGAGAGAGCGCTCTGAGTACCTCTTCTGGGCCGCTGGTCTTGAGGCAGAGACTGCATTTTCTTCTTCCTCACCGTGGTCCACAGATTTACCCCTCCTACTCCCAAATGCATTTATCTGTTCCTTTCTGCAAATGCCCTCGTGGCCGCCTTCCTAAACTGTCCCAGCCAGTTCATACTTCTCGGATTGAGTTTGCAGCACGGTAATAATTTATCCCCAGCAGAGCCACCGTAGCTTGCTTCTAGGGGCTCTGGGGTGAGGGCGGGGACACGGGTTTGCCGGGCGCGTGCGGGCAAGGGGCAGGTCACCAGAGCCGGGCTGCAAGGCTGTGATGGGTCCGTTCTGGCTTCGTCTAGGGTGTGCGAGGCGCTCAGTGTCTCAGATTGCTACAGTCGCCAAGTGAAGGGATTTAGGGATGTTAGAGTCTGCCTATTTCCCTAACAAATGTTGTTAGTTTTGCGAAGATCCGGAAGCGAGCCCTGCCCGTGTGGTGGCCGCACCCATCCTCGCCCACGCCGCCCGCTCGCCGGGGTCCAGCTCTTCGGGAACTAGACCGCACCGCCTCGGGGATCCACAGATCTTCGATAGCGAATACAAGCCCCAGTTAGGCTCTCTAGTTCAAGTCCGATGAGGTCTTGAGTGAGGCCTGCAGGCAGGGTCGATCCGGAAGGAGTAGCGCTTGCTTCTTTTTTTTTTTTTTTTTTTTGTGAAACCACTTATTTTTTTATTGAAGTATAGTTGATTTACAATGTTGTGTTAGTTTCACGTGCACAGCAAAGTGATTCAGTTACACACACACATATATGTATTCTTTTTCAGATTATTTTCCCTTATAAGTTATTACAAAATATTGAGTATAGTTCCCTGTGCTATACAGTAGGTCCTGGTTGGTCACCTATTTTATGTACATTAGTGTGTATCTGTTAATCCCAAACTCCTAATTTATCCCTTCCTTCCCCTTTCCCCTTTGGTTACCTTAAGCTTGTTTTCTATGCCTGTGGGTCTATTTCTGTTTTGTAAATAAGTTCATTTGTATCATTTGTTTTAGATTTCACATAGAAGTGTTATCATATGATAATTTGTCTTTCTCTCTCTGACTTACTTCACTTAGTATGATAATCTCTAGGTCCATCCACGTTGCTGCAAATGGCATCATTTCATTCTTTTTTATGGCTGAGTAATATTCCATTGTATATAACTATGATTCTCCATTTCTGAGTGGATTGCACCACAAAGTTTTCCATTAGAAGCCCATGGAAACAAACATTTACAGTCCCATCCTGTTGTAGGCATGTGTTGCTTTTCCACATCTATTTCCCATGCTGCTATGATCAACTACCACACACTTAGTGGCTTGAAACAAGACAAATCTTATTTTTCTGGAGGTCAGAAGTTTAAATGGGCTTCACACAGCTAAAAATCAAGGTGTCAGCAGAGCTACATTGCTTCCTGGAGACACTTGGTGAGAATCATTTTTTTAACCTTTTTCAGCCTCTAGAGAATCCCCTCGTTGTTTGGCTCATGGCCCTCTTCCACCAGTTAGCATTGGCTGGTTGAGTGTTTCTCATAATGCATCACTCTGACTCCTCTGCCTAACTTGTCCACCTTTAAAGTGATTACAGTGGAGAAAACAACCCAATCCAAAAATGGGCAGAAGACTTAAATAGGCATTTCTCCAAAGAAGATATACAGACTGCCAACAAACACATGAAAGAATGCTCAACATCATTAATCATTAGAGAAATGCAAATCAAAACTACAATGAGATATCATCTCACACCAGTCAGAATGGCCATCATCAAGAAATCTAGAAACAATAAATGCTGGAGAGGGTGTGGAGAAAAGGGAACACTCTTGCACTGCTGGTGGGAATGTGAATTGGTACAGCCACTATGGAGAACAGTATGGAGGTTCCTTAAAAAACTAAAAATAGAACTACCATATGATCCAGCAATCCCACTACTAGGCATATACCCTGAGAAAACCATAATTCAAAAAGAGACATGTACCAAAATGTTCATTGCAGCTCTATTCACAATAGCCCGGAGCTGGAAACAACCTAAGTGTCCATCATCGGATGAATGGATAAAGAAGATGTGGCACATATATACAATGGAATATTACTCAGCCATAAAAAGAAACGAAACTGAGCTATTTGTAATGAGGTGGATAGACCTAGAGTCTGTCATACAGAGTGAAGTAAGTCAGAAAGAGAAAGACAAATACCGTATGCTAACACATATATATGGAATATAAGAAAAAAAAATGTCATGAAGAACCTAGGGGTAAAACGGGAATAAAGACACAGACCTACTTGAGAATGGACTTGAGGATATGGGGAGGGGGAAGGGTAAGCTGTGACAAAGCGAAAGAGAGGCATGGACATATATACACTACCAAACGTAGGCTAGATAGACAGTGGGAAGCAGCCGCAGAGCACAGGGAGATCAGCTCGGTGCTTTGTGACTGCCTGGAGGGGAGGGATAGGGAGGGTGGGAGGGAGGGAGATGCATGAGGGAGGGGATGTGGGAACAGATGTATATGTATGACTGATTCACTTTGTTATAAAGCAGAAACTAATAAAAAAAATGGAAAAAATTAAAAAAAAAAAAATTAAAAAAAAAAAAAAAAAAAAAAAAGAATCAGAGGAAATACTAGAGAACCTCACTTTAAGAAGGAAAGAGACCAGGGGAGTTTCAGAGAACTGGAACTAATGTGCTCTTTTCAGCATGCTCTGTGATGGAGATAATTTTCCATTATTGGGTCATTCAACTTAAGATTCAAATCCCAAGGATAGGAAGTCTGATTGGCCTACTTTGGATCACATGTTTAGTCCTTGAACAGGAAAGGATACAACACCCAGTTTGAAGGATTGATCAGAACTGAATCAGAAGAGGAATAGATAATATGGTAGGCAGAACAATGGTCCCCCTAAGATGTCTACATGCTAATCCTAGAAACAGTGAATATGTTATGGAACATGGCAAGGGGGAATTAAGGCTGAAGATGGAATTAAGGTTGCTAATCAATGGACTGTAAGATAAGGAGATTACAATGTGTTCTCCGCTTGCTTCTTAAGTGCCGTAAACTCAGCCTTGGAACCGCCGACTGCAGAAGGCACCAAACTTTCCAGTTTTCACGTGCCTTAAGTGTGCCCGTCACCCCTTTCCTCTGGATACCCCACATCCTACTAGGGATTGCCACATCTGGGCCACCCCTAGTGTCTCTTATGTGGGAGTACTTCCCCTCTCAGCGAGAGCCTGTGCTTCCAGGTTGAGGTGTAGAAAGGCTGGAATCTATATCTTACAAGGCTCTAGGCTGGGTGTTGGTTCCTTTTTATTGATTTGTCATATCCACACATCCGGAAGTATTTTGAAGTCTCATAAAATCTTTACTATTGTTGTTTAAACAACTTCCAACCATTCTCACGCTTTTAACTTTTTCAGTACAAGAAGGCCTTACATGTTAGGGTTTCTGGCATGTTAATTGTAAAGGACTTGTTTTCACTGAACACTGCAAGTAGAAAAAGTAGGAAAGCATTTTTACATTACTGAGGGACATTTTTACCCCCTTGCTTCTATAGACTGACGGTGTTCTCTGTTGTAGTCTTTGTCCACCTCCTCCCACCCCTCCCCACGCAGACCTCATTTCATATGTTGAAACCTAATCCCCTCTGCCATGGTATTCATGGCTTGGACCTTTGCCAGGTATTAGTTCATGAGGGTAGAGCCCTTATCAATGGGATTAGTGTCCCTATAAAAGGGACCCCAGAGAGCTCCCTTGGCCCTTCTGTTGTGTGAGGACACAGGCAAGACAGCCATTTATGAACCACGAAGTAGGCTTTCATCAGACACTGAATTTGCCAGCACCTTGATCTTTGCTTTCCCAGGCTCCAGAATTTGGAGAAATAAATGTTTGCTGTTTAAGTAACCCATCCTATGGCATTTTTGTTATAGCAACAAGTCAGAAGTAAGACACTTACTGACTGTTCTATGTAAGAAGAAGTGGCCTGATGTGGTAGAAGGAATGATTGAAGAGTCAAGAGCATAATTCTAGCCCCTCCTTTCCCAGTTATCCGTTTGACACAGACAAGTACTTAACCACCCAGGACCTTACTTTAAAAAAATCTCATTATAAAAGTAATATTTGTTTATTGCAGATATTTTGGAAAATATGGGGAAAAATCCACAAGAAGCAAAAATGGAATCATACTGTGTATACTTTTTGTTGTCTGCTTTTTCCATTTCATAAATTATAAACCATTTCCCTTTTTCTTTCTTGAACAGTTTATTCTGCAGCATTATTTGGTACTGATTGCACATCATTTCACAGCATGTACATACCAATCCCCTCTTGTTGGAACTAGCTTGTTTTCAATTTTTTACTATTACAAGCAACGTATAACCTTGTAGATAAATCTGTATGCATGCTCTGATTTCTTTTGGCTAAATACCCTTAAAGAGGAATTTCTGGGTCAGAGAATACATACATTTTAAGGTCTTTTGATATCTATTAACAAGATGCACTCCAGGAAAAGATTTATAATCTCCAACACTGAATATTAGATATCATTTTCCTCCATCTCACAGTGAGGATAAGACCTGTCTCACAAGGTTATTGTGAAGTTCAAATGAAATGAGGACAGAAGTCCTACATTCCTTTTGACACAGGATAATATATTTTGCAAGTTCCTTTATAACAACATGAATTATGATGTAGAACACTTTGGCTCAGAGGTTACTCTGTCCCTACTTAACTCACCATTGGTTCTTTCTCCATTTACAAGGTCTTCTTCCAAGCCTCTTCATAAAGTCACCATTGACCTCATAAGCTCTCTCTATCCTTGGATTCTCAAACATTGCTCTATCCAGATTCTTTTCTTTCTGCTCTCCTTTACTAGTTCCTCTTTATCAACCTGCATCTTCAGATGTATTCAAAATTCTCCAAAGTGCTATCCTTTATTTTTTCTTCTCACTCTTCTCTTTGATGAGTCTCTTCCTTGACTCTCTTATTGGTTGCATCCACTCCTGTGGTTATTTGGGTTTTCTAGAGCCCAAACCCTCATCTCTTTTGGGAAAATCCCTCATTTTCTGTATGTTCTTTGTAGGTAATGCTTATCAAAATATACAAGTTGAAAGGCAATTCTTCCTATCCCTCATTTCAGAGGAGATAAGGGGGTGAGCACATGCCTTCATCTTTGCCAATCAGATGTTACTTCCAAGAGAATGAACAGCAACAAGGGGACATTTGGAGTTCTCATTCATTCACGTGGCTGCAGCAGTGGATGGACCAGAACTCTCCGAGGGGCTTTTCTGACCACTCCATTGAAAATTGCAACTTCTCTCTCCTCAAGACCCTCTTTATCCCCCTTCCTTGTTTTATTTTCTACCATCTGACATATTTTTGGATTTAATTAACTGATTTATGACCTGGGTGCCCCATTTGAATGTAAGTTGCATGAAGGTGGCGGTGTTGACTCTTCACTGCTGTGTCCCCAGTGCTCTGAGGTGCCTGGCATGGAGTACACACTCAATAACTATCTGTTCAATGAATACACATATGGCTAGTTCTTGTTGCCTCACTGTCTGGAACTCCCTGGGTTTGTGACCTTTTCATGAAGCCTGTCCCTCCAGCCTACCAATGATTCTGGGAGTCCCCATAGCCTTCCAAGAAATACCCTATTTGTTGAGTTAACCAGAGTCAGTTTCTGTTTCAGGCAGAACCACCTACTGTACCCACAGGGTAACTAAAACCACATTCATTACCTTTCCCAGGAAACCTTTATGTATTTCAGCAAAGGACATCCTAAGTAACTACCTTAGCTGGAAACTTAGCACCACTCCTTGTCTTTCACTCCCTGGGCTTGGGAATCAGATAGTCCTGCAATGGAATTCCAGAATAGTCATTTATTTAGCTGTGAGATTCTGGGGGGAAATTATATAAGTTCTCTGAAAATTTTTTTTTATCTGCAAAATTAGTATACCAATACCCATTTTGCTTGGCTTTTGTAAAGATAGCCTGAAGTCTGGGCCTACTATAGGCACTTAATAAGTGTTGTTATTATTAACCGATTCTTGTTGATGACACCTCAAAGCAGCCTCCCTTCTAGTCCCTCTGCCCTAGTTTATGCCTCAAGTCTCCTCTAACCTAGACAATTACAGTAACCTTTTAACTGCTTCTCTTTAGACATTCATCACCCAGCTACCATCATAGTTACCCTTCTAAAGCAGACCTCTCTTTTGGTGACTGACTAATGCCTATAGAATGGATTCCAGACTCTCCTACATGATATTTCAAGATCCTTTAGCAGTGTAGCCTCAAACTGCTTTTCCAGAATGCTCTCATTTAACATCAATTTCATAAACATTTGTTGAATGCCTACTAGTTGCCAGGCAGGAACAGAACCTGCATTTTAATAGGGGAAATTGCCAGTAAAAACAAGATAATTACAAATCGTGACTGAGATTTCAACCTGCATCTTTAGGAAGCATGGACAACTTCTGTTGCCTCTTTTGTGCTTCTGCCACCCACGTGAAAAGAGCATGTTTCAGGAAGCCATTGCTTCTTCACTCTGAGTCCCAGAATGGGACACATGGCTTGCAGACCCAAACCTGATTTGCAATCTGGAGCCAAACTTGGCTGAACACAAACAAGGTCAGTCAAGCCTAGCACAAGCACAGCCAGCCTGCAGACTTGTATGTGAGGCATAAATATTTACTGTAACTCACTGTGAGTCTGAGTTTGTTAGTTATTTTAGCAAAACTGGAGTAATACGGAGATAGAACCAAGAGAGCTTGTTTGTGGTCTGGATGTGTGGATAAGGAAAAGAAAGATATCAAGGCTTCTGCCTTGAGTAATAGAATGGAGAAAGGCATCAGTTACCAGGGAATTACCAAGGTAGAGAAGATTGGTGGGGGAAGGAATTTGGGTTGGGGAGCCAAGTTCAGTTTTTGACATCTGTAATAGTCTGTGTAGGCTAACTGTTGTTGAACAAATAACCTCAAAATAGCAATGGCAGAACACAATAGATTTTTCTTTTCTTGTTCATAAAACAGTTCAATGTGAGTATTCAGTGGGTGATGTTTTGTGCATTGATTCATGAATCCAACCTCTTTCTGTCTTGTGACTGCCCTGCTCTAGAGCTACATCCAGCTGCATGGGAAGCTAGGAAATGCTTGGCTGGGAGCTCAAGGTAATAAGGATTTGGTGAACAACTAGCTAATCTCTGCCACTGCATCTTATTTTGAGATACCTCTTAGATATCCAGGAGAAGATTGAGAGTTACTATGAGTCTGACTCTCAGGTCTGAGCTTAAGATACATTTTTGGAAATGAAAGACATGTGGATGGTATTTAAGATCACATGTAAATGGAATAGAATGAGGTCAGGATAGAGATCCCCACTGTTGGGCTCTTCAACATTTGGAGGTTGGTAAAGGAGGAGGAGCTGGCAAAGGAAAACAAGAAGAAGGTAAGAATTCATTACCAGTGAGGTAAGAGGGAAACCAAGAGAGAGTGATTTACAAAGACCAGAGAGGAAGAAGGAGTGATCAACTGGCAAATGTTGCTGAAAGGTCAAGTAAGGGTTGGAAAGAGAAAGGACATGAATACGAGCAGCTTCAGAGGAGCCACGGGGAAGGAAGAATGCTTGATTGAAGGTGGGTTGAAGAAAGAATTGCAGGAAGTATGAATATGAGGAAGTAGAGAGATAAGAGTGTGTAGACAACTCTTTGATATGTTTGGCTGTGAAGGGAAGTAGAAAAATAAAGGGTCAACAGGAAGACGATGAGTGGCCTAAATAAGGCAATAAGGAGAGATTTTGATGATGTAAGAAATGGTATAACTAAAGGAGGCAAATCCTTGGGCAACCAAGAGTAGATGGAAGAAGTGGAGAGACTGTACTGATAAGAGAGCTACTTTATAGTAACAGGAGGGGAGAAAAAAAAATAAAAATGATGTATTTTTACTAGGGAAATAGTATTAGGGAAGGACAGGTATCCCCATGCTTCCTTTCCTTCCAGGTGGAGGGAGCTCAGCTATTGTGGCTCGTAGTTTCCCTCTTTGTCCCTGCCCATGCTGTCCCCGGGGAGGTGAAATGACTTACTTGATTGGTGACTCTGGGAAGAATAAACTGAATATAGTTGGCTCAAGTTCACTCTTCTTACTCTTGGGAAGAGAAGATAAACACACATTTATTAGTCATACAAATAAATGTGAATATATATATATATATATATATATATATATATATATATATATATATATACACACACACACACACACAAATGCTCTGTTTGGGCTGCTATAGCAAAATACCACAGACTGGGTGGCTTACAAAAACAATAGAAATTTAGTTCTCATGGTTCTGGAGGGTGGAAGTCCAAGATCAGGGTGCCAGCATGGTCAGGGGAGGGCCCTCTTCTGTGTCTCAGATTTCTCACTGTATCCTCTTTGCCCTCATGACCTAATCACTCCCCAAAGGCCCCATCACCTAATACCATCGTCTTGGAGGTTAGGATTTCAACATATGGATTTGCAAGGGGGACACAGATATTCATATCATAGAATATGTATGTATGTATATACAAATATATATATTTATAGCTTTGTCTGCTGAAAGGGTAATGACATCCAAGTAGCAAAGAACACACCTAGGACCCAGATCTTGATTGTCTGATTTCTAAATACCATCCCCCACTAGGAGAAACCAGGGATTCTTGGGAAAATGGCTGAAACCCAGGTCAGCCTGGAAAATTTTGTTTTACTAAAAAGGTGTGCTAATAAAAATTTGATATTTAATATAAATAAGGATAGTATGAAATTATAGTTCTTTAAATAAAAATCTGTGAGCGATATTGATAATGTATAGGTAATATGTAAATGCACATGTGTATATATATATGTATTACATAGGAGATATATGGGAGTTCTCTGTAATATATAACTTCTCTATAAGTTTGGAATTGTTGTAAATATAAAGTTAAAAATATTACAACTCCCATTGTCCTTACCCTGTTAAAAATATTTTTAAAGGGCTTCCCTGGTGGTGCAGTGGTTGAGAGTCCGCCTGCTGATGCAGGGGACACGGGTTCGTGCCCCGGTCTGGGAAGATCCCACATGCCGTGGAGCGGCTGGGCCAGTGAGCCATGGCCGCTGAGCCTGCGCGTCCAGAGCCTGTGCTCCTCAACGGGAGAGACCACAACAGTGAGAGACCCGTGTACTGCAAAAAATATATATATTTTTTAAAAAATATAAAATTTGTATATGTATTGTACATTTAAA
Source organism: Mesoplodon densirostris (assembly GCF_025265405.1). Taxonomy (NCBI): domain Eukaryota; kingdom Metazoa; phylum Chordata; class Mammalia; order Artiodactyla; family Ziphiidae; genus Mesoplodon; species Mesoplodon densirostris. Next base: position 124,444,320 of record NC_082662.1, on the reverse strand, counting down.
TATATTTAACTCCTATCTTATCCAGCTTCTCATTCTCCCAATAGCACTTTTCAGTATCTATCACACTCTGTAATTTACATATTTATTACATCATTTATTATTGTTTGTCTTCCCTCCCCCACTGCTTCTTTAAAGGATGCAGGCTCCACAGTATTTCACTGACATATGCTAGAGGGCCTAGAACATCATCTGGCCTGTAGTAGGTGCTCAATAAATATTTATTGTTGAATGGATGAATGGACTAGAACTTTCTGGGTCTGGTAGGTCATTATGGCTGACTCTCTGTGGGCCTTTCTCCTGGTTTCTTCAGAGGCACCTCTGCTGGCACTTCTCATGGTGCAGGTGATGTATATCATCCCCTCAGCCTCTGGTTTTCCTGTGGTGTCTTTTGGTCAGGTTTTCAGTAGGGTTCCCATCGTCCTTCTAGGAGATCCTCTTTGGTCAGAATTTAGAAGGGCTCCAGGCCCGATCCCTCTCCATGTTGTGACCTACGTGTGGTCCTTGGCAGCACTCATACATCATTTACCCTCATTAGGGAGGTAAGCAGGCTTCCAGTACAGTCTGGTCTTTCACCCATTCGATTTATCATTCTCCACACCAATCAACACATACCCTTCCAACTAGGGAACACCTGTTAAGCTCTTAAAGCAGTCTGCTTAAAGGTCCTCACACCATGCTTGAGGTGTGAAGGAAGCACCACTCACCTATACCCCTTGGGGATAGATGGGAACTTCAATACAGAAACCTTTTCCTAAGTCCTTTCTAACCTTCAACCTCCCAAACCCTTTTGTACCTTTGATAGGCATTACTCATTTAACTGGGTTTTGTAAACCTGCTTATACCTTTCTGCATGGTATTCTGTCTCTCCATTTACTTTGGTATCTGATACATGGTGTCTCAGTTAAAACTTCAGGTTTAACATCTTGTTGCACATGTAAATCCATGACCCATCGTGGCTCAAAGATATATTGTTACCAAATAAATAACTCATTAATCAAAAAGCAATTTCAAAATAATTCAGGTGCTTTTTTGCATTTCTCCCCCAAATACCATGAAGGGGATTTAAGATTACAGTGATATATCTAAAAGCTTCCTTTCCCACTTCTGTTTATATTCCTCATACATCACAGCTGTTCTCATTCTTCTGTCTTCCAGATTTTCCCTAAATTCTTCCCCTGGTCTTAACAGGGACCATTTTTTCCCCCTCCCTTTCCATTTCTGCCATATTTTGTATCCCTAAAAATCCCAAAGAGGGCCTCCCTGGTGGCGCAGTGGTTGAGAGTCCACCTGCCGATGCAGGGGACACGGGTTCATGCCCCGGTCTGGGAAGATCCCACATGCCGTGGAGTGGCTGGGCCCATGAGCCATGGCCGCTGAGCCTGAGCGTCTGGAGCCTGTGCTCTGCAACGGGAGAGGCCACAGCAGTGAGAGGCCTGCATACCGCCAAAAAAAAAAAAATCTCAAAGAATAATCTAACCAGACTCATCCCTGGCTAGAATGAGTGTGATCAGGGATCTTTGGCTGTTCATTAATGGTAGCTGGCAAGGATTGTCCAGCTACACTTCATTTATTTTTATTTTATTTTTTCGCCATGCCATGTGGCTTGCAGGATCTTAGCTCCCTGACCAGAGATTGAACCAATGTCCTCAGCAGTGATAGTGCTGAGTCCTAACCACTGAACCACCAGGGAATTCCCTACACTTCATTTCTTTTTTTTTTTTTTTTAATTTTATTTATTTATTTTTGGTTGTGCTGGGTCTTCGTTGCACGGCATGGTCTTCTCATTGTGGTGGCTTCTCTTGTTGCAGAGCATGGGCTCTAGGTGCGTGGGCTTTAGTAGTTGTGGCACGTGGGCTCAGTAGTTGTGGCTCGCGGGCTTCGCGGGCTCTAGAGCACAGGCTCAGTAGTTGTGGCGCACGGGCTTAGTTGCTCCGCCGCATGTGGGATCTTCCCGGGCCAGGGCTCGAACCCGTGTCCCCTGCATTGGCAGGCAGATTCCCAACCACTGCGCCACCAGGGAAGTCCCTACACTTCATTTCTTAATTCTCTTGTAGTCAGGTGTGGCTGTGTGAACAACTTCTCCCTAATGCAATGTAAAAAAAAGTGAAGTGTGCAATTTCCAGACCTGACCCATAAGGCTACTCGTACTTGCCTTTCCCCCTTCTCTTGAGCTAGAATGGCAATGACCAGAGTAGCCTTGGATGGTAGAGCTGCTATCAGCCCGGGGCCCTGCATGATTCTATGGAAGAGGGCTACTTGCCAACCTGGAATAGCTTCCTCAGGATGTTACATGAGTGAGAAATAAAGGTTTATTTGGTTTAGCCATTTCACTTTGGTGTTCTATTTATTGCAGCAGTTCAGACAACTCTAAAAATATAGAAATTAGAACCAGGAGTGGGTTGCTGGCATAATAAAACTCCAAAATACATAGCATTGACTTAGCAGGTGGGCGGCATGCAGTGAGGGAATGGAGAGCTTTAGATCCTTGTTATGCTGGGGAAATGCAGTTGGTAAAACACTTTCTGAGATAACCAGGAAGGCAGATACAAGTTCCTCCTGAGCATGTAATAATGGAAGGAGCAGTTGGAAAGAGCCCGAATTTTAGGGTGAGTTGGCTGCTGCTTGCTGATTTTAGCAAGGTATAGGTCCCAAAACTTTGAAGCCAGATGTGTTTGAGAATTCAGAATTTTTTGAAATTTAGAAAGTTAGCAGCACATATATTGTATAGTATAGTATAAAACACCCTAGCAGTGTCTGGGTCAGCACCCCATAACCATATTTCTATTTCTGCAGTGAGATGTATGATCATTCACACTAAGCAGGATAAATAAAAACTCTAAATAATCCACATCGATTTAGATCAAGTTTCAGCATCATAAAGTTATAGAAATGAGCCATAGAAAAACCTGTTTTTCAGATAATGATTGTGGGCCTAAATTATAAGAAAGAGGGGATTTGGGGGCAAGATGGCAGAGTAGAAGAACTCAAGCTCATCTCCTCTCACAAGCACACCAAAGTTGCAATTAACTCCTGAACAGCCATTGATAAAAAAGACTGGAACCTACCAGGAAAGATATTCTTCACCCAAATACATATAGAAGAAGCCACAATGAGATGGTAGGAGGGGCACTCTCATGATATAATCAAATCCCATACCACCGAGGTTTGTAGCCCACAAACTGCAGAATAATTATATCTCAGAAGTTCTCCACAGGAGTGAGAGCTCTGAGTCCCACATTAGGCTCCCCAGCCTGCAGTTCTGGCATCAGGAGGGGGAGCCCCCCAGAGCATTTGGTTTTGAAGGCCAGTGGAGCTTGAGTGCAGGAGCTCCACAGGACTGGGGGAAATAGAGACTCCACTCCTGGAGGGTGCATACAGGGTCCCATGTGCACCAGGACCCAGGGCAAAAGCAGTGACTTCATAGAAACAGGGGTCAGACCTAGCTGCTGGTCTTGGAGGGTCTCCAAGGGAAGTGGGGGTGGCTGTGGCTCACCCTGGCTGGGGATATGGACTCTCATGGTGGAGATGTCAGGGGGTGTTCATCTGCCTAAACTCTTGCAGAGGCAGACATCTTGCTTGGGACATTAGCACTGAGACCTGGCCCCACACATCAGCAGACAGGCTGCCTAAAGAATTTCTGAACCCATAACCACCTCTAGACATGCTCCTTGACACGGTCCTGCCCACCAAAGGGCCAAGACCCAGCTCCACCCACCATGGGCAGACACTGGCTCCTCCTTTCAGGAAACCTGCACCAGCTTCATCTACCAGGGGACAGACACCAGAAGCAAGAGGACTAGGATCTTGCAGCCTGCAGAACTGAGTTTGCAAACATAGGTCAGAACTTACCCAGGGACCCAGTGGTCCCTAGCCCTTGGGTGATGAGATGGGAGTGTATGGGTGGGACAAATAGGATATCCCTTACAGAGGGCCACTTGTCAAAGTTTGAGAAACTTAACTAACCTACCACATACATAAAAATACAAGTAGAAATTTAAACAAAATGAGATGGCAAAAGGATATGTTCCAGACAAAGGAACAAGATAAAACCTCAGAAGAACAACTAAGTGAAGTGGAGATAGGCAATCTACCTGAGAAAGAGTTCAGAGTAACGATTACAAAAATAATCCAAGAACTTGGAAAAAGGATGGATGCACAGAGTAAAAAGTTACAAGAATTTGTTAACAAAGGGTTAGAAAAATATAAAGAGTAACCAAACAGAGTTGAAGAATATAATAACTGAATGAAAAATACACTAGAAGGAATCAATAGCAGAATAAATGAGACAGGAGAATGGATCAGTGAGCTGGAAGAGTGGTAGAATAGAATAAAGAAAAAAGAATAGAATAAAGAATACAGAATGGAAGAAAGAAAAAAGAATAAATAGAAATGAGGACAGTTTAAGAGACCTCTGGGACAACATCAAACACACTAAAATTCACAATATACAGGTCCCAGAAGGAGAAGAGAGAGAAAGGGCCTGAGAAAATATTTGAAGAAATAATAGCTGAAAACTTCCCTAACATGGGAAAGGAAACAGTCACCTAAGTCCAGGAAGCACAGAGAGTTCCATACAGGATTAACCTAAGGAGGAACATGCCAATTCATGTAGTAATGAAGTTTACAAAAATTAAAGATAAAGAGAAAATAGTAAAAGCAACAAGGGAAAAGCAACAAATAACATACAAGGGAATTCCCATAAGGCTATCAGATGATTTTTTCAGTAGAAACTCTGCAGGTCAGAAGGCAGTGGCATGATATATTTAAATGATGGAAGGGAAAAACCTACAACTAAGAATACTCTACCTAACAAGGCTCTTGTTCAGATTTGATGGAGAAATCAAAAGGTTTACAGACAAGCAAAAGCTAAAATAATTCAGCACCACCAAATGGCTTTACAACAAATGTTAAAGGAACTTCTCTAAGCATAAAAAAAGCCACAGCTAGAAACAAGAAAATTACACAATGGAAAAGCTCACCAGTAAAAGCAAACCTACAGTAAAGGTAGGAAATCACCTACACACAAACTAGTAGGGAGGTTCAAAGACAAAAGAAGTAAAATAATCTGTATCCACAATAAGCAGTTAAGTGATGCACAATACAACTAGATGTAAAATATGATAATCAAAACCAGTAATCATGAGAGGAGAGAGTACAAATGCAGGGTATTTAAAATGCATTTGAATTAAGAAATCAGAAACTTAAAGCAATCATATATATATATACACATATATTACACACATATATATGTGTGTGTATATATATATATATGTATATATATATATATATATATAGAGAGAGAGAGAGAGAGAGAGAGAGAGAGGGACTGATATATCAAAACCTCATGGTAACTGCAAACCAAAAATTTATAATAGAGATACACACAAAAAAGAAAAAGGAATCCAAACACAACACTAAAAATCATCATCAAATCAGAAGAGAAGAGAACAAAAGAGGAAAGAGGGAAAAAAAAGACCTACAAAAACAAATCCAGAAACAATTAACAAAATGACAATAAAAACATATGTATCTGGGGCTTCCCTGGTGACGCAGTGGTTGAGAGTCCACCTGCCAATGCAGGGGACACAGGTTCGTGCCCCAGTTTGGGAAGAGCCCACATGCCGTGGAGCGGCTGGTTCCATGAGCCATGGCTGCTGAGCCTGCATGTCCGAAGCTTGTGCTCTGCAATGGGAGAGGCCACAACAGTGAGAGGCCCGTGTACTGCAAAAAACAAAAACAAAACAAAACAACACAAAAAAACATATGTATCAATAATTATCTTAAACACAAATGGATTAAATGCTCCAAGGAAAAGACACAGACTGGATGAATGGATACAAAAGCAAGACCCTTATATATGCTGTCTATGAGAGACTCACTTCAGATCTAGAGACACATACAGACTGAAAGTGAGGGATGGAAAAAGGTACTCCACATAAATGGAAATCAAAACAAAGCTGGAGTAGCAATACTTATATCAGACAAAATAGACTTTAAAATAAAGATTGTTACAAGAGACAAAGAAGGACATTGCATAATGATCAAGGGATCAATCCAAGAAAATATAACAATTGTAAATATATATGCACCCAACATGGGAACACCTCAATATATAAGGCAAATATTAACAGACATAAAAGGAGAAATTGACAGTAACATAATAATAGAAGGGGATTTTAACACTGTACTTACATTTACATTGATGGACAGATTATCCAGAAAGAAAATCAATAAGGAAACACAGGTCTTAAATGACACATTAGACCAGATGGACTTAATTAATATTTGTAGAGCATTCTATCCGAAAGTGGCAGAATACACATTCTTTTCAAGTGCACATGGAACATTATCCAGGATAGATCACATGCTGGGCCACAAGGCAAGCCTTGGTCAATTTAAGAAAATTGAAATCTTATTAAGCATCTTTTCTGACCACAACACTATGAGATTTGAAATCAACTGCAAAAAACACAAACACATGGAGACTAAACAATATGCTACTAAACAACCAATGGATCACTGAAAAAATCAAAGAGGAAATAAAAAAAATACTTAGAGGCAATGAAAATGAAGCCACAATGATCCAAAACCTGTGGGATGCAGCAAAAGCAGTTCTAAGAGGGAAGTTCATAGTGATACAAGCTTACATTAGGAATCAAGAAAAATCTCAAACAAACAACCTAACCTTACACCTACAGGAACTAGAGAAAGAAGAACAAACAAAACCTATAGTTAGTAGAAGGAAAGAAATCATAAAGATCAGAGCAGAAATAAATGAAATAGAGACTAAGAAGGCAATAGAAAAGATCAATAAGACTAAAATCTGGTTCTTTGAAAAGATAAACAAAACTGATAAAACTTTAGCCAGACTCATCAAGAAAAAAAGGAAAAGGGCCCAAATCAATAGAATTAGAAATGAAAAAGGAGAATTTACAACCAACACCACAGAAATACAAAGGACCATAAGTGACTACCACAAGCAACTAAATGTCAATAAAATGTACAACCTAGAAGAAATGGACAAATGCTTACAAAGGTACAATCTCCCAAGACTGAACCGGGAAGAAAGAAAATATGATCAGACCAATTACAAGTACTGAAATTGAATCTATGATTAAAAAATTTCCCAACAAACAAAAGTCCAGGACCAGATGACTTAAAAAGCAAATTCTACCAAACATTTAGAAAAGAGTTAACACCTATCCTTCTGAAACTATTCCAAAAAATTGCAGAGGAAGGAACACTCCCAAACTCATTCTATGAGACAACCATCACACTGATACCAAATCAAAGAAACCACAAAAAGAAAAATTACAGGCCAATATCACTGATGAACATAGATGCAAAAATCCTCAACAAAATACAATCAAACCAAATCCAATAATACATTAAAAGGATGATACACCATGATCAAGTGTGATTTATCCCAGGGATGCAAGGATTCTTCAATATCTGCAAATCAATTGGTGTGATACACTAATTAACAAATTAAAGATTAAAAAGCATATGATCATCTCAATAGATGCAGAAAAAGTTTTTGATAAAATTCCACATCCATTTATGATAAAAACTCTCCAGAAAGTGGGCATAGAGGGTACACACCTCAACATAATAAAGGCCATATGTGACAAATCCAAAGCTAACCTCTCACTCAACGGTGAAAAGTTGAAAGCATTTTCTCTAACATCAGGAAGAAGACAAGAATGCCCACTCTTGCCACTTTTACTAAACATAGACTTGGAAGTCCTAGTCACAGTAATCAGAGAAGAAAAAGAAATAAAAGGAATCCAAATTGGAAAAAAAGAAGTAAATCTCACACCGCTTGCAGACAGCATGATACTATACATAGAAAATCCTAAAGACACTACCAGAAAACTTCTAAAGCTCATCAATGAAATTGATAAAGTTTCAGGATACAAAATGAATACACAGAAATCTGTTGCATTTCTATACACTAACAACAAGAGATGAGAAAGAGAAATTAAGGAAACAAGCCCACTCACCATCACATCAAAAAGAATAATATACCTAGGAATAAACCTACATAAGGAGGTAAAAATCCTGTACTCTGAAAACTATAAGACACTGATGAAACAAATTGAAGAAGACACAAACAGATGGAAAGATATACCATGTTCTTGGATTGGAAGAATCAATATCATTAAAATGGCTATACTACTCAAGCCAATCTACAGATTCAATATAATTCCTATCAAATTACCAATGGCATTTTTCACATAACTAGAACAAAAAAAATTAAATTTGTATGGAAACACAAAAGACCCCAAATAGCCAAATTAATCTTGAGAAAGAAAAACAGAGCTGGAGGAATCAGGTTGGCTGACTTCAGGCTATACTACAAAGCTACACTAATCAAAAGTATGATACTGGCATCAAAACAGATATACAGATCAATGGAACAGGATAGAAAGCCCAGAAATAAACCCACACACATATGGTCAACTAATCTATGATAAAGGAAGCAAGAATATACAATGCAGAAAAGACAGTCTATTCAGTAAGTTTGGGGAAAACTGGACAGCTACATATAAAAGAATGGAAATTAGAACATTCTCTAACACCATATACAAAAATAAACTCAAATGGATTAAAACTTAAATGTAAGACTGGAAACTATAAAATTCCTAGAAGAAAACACAAACAGAACACTCTGACATAAATCACAGTCATATCTTTTTGGGCCCGTCTGCTAGAGTAATGGAAATAAAAAGAAAAATAAACAAATTGTACCTAATTAAACTCAAAACCTTTTGCACAGCAAAGGAAACAATAAACAAAATAAAAAGACAACCTACAGAATGGAAGAAAATATTTGCAAATGATGTGACTGACAAGGGATTAATTTCTAAAATATACAAACCGCTTTACAGCTCAATATCAAAACAATAAACAATTCAATCAAAAAATGGGCAGAAGATCTAAATAGACATTTCTCCAAAGAAGACATACAGTTGGCCAACAGGTATGTGAAAAATTGCTCAACATCACTAATTAATAGAGAAATGCAAATCAATATTGCAATGAGGTATCACCTCACACCAGTCTGAATGGCCATTGTCAAAATGTCTACACATAATAAATGCTGGAGAGGGTGTGGAGAAAAGGGAACCCTCCTACACTGTTGGTGGGAATGTAAATTGGTGCACCCACTATGTAGAACAGTATGGAGGTTCCTTAAAATAGTAAAAATAGAGTTACCATATGATCCAGCAATGCCACTCGTGGGCATATATCCAGAGAAAAATCTATTTTGAAAAGATGCATGCACTGCAATGTTCATAGCAGCACTATTTATAATAGCCAAGACATGGAAGCAAACTAACTGCCCATCAACAGATGAATGGATAAAGAAGGTGTGGTATATATATACAATGGAATATTCCTTAGCCATAAAAAAGAATAAATAATGCCACTTGCAGCAACATGGATGAACCTAGAGATTATCAGGCAAAGTTATGTCTGGACATAATCCAGACAGAGAAAGACAAATATCATATGATATTTCTTATATATGGAATCTAAAAAAAGATACAAATGAACTTATTTACAAAACAGAAATAGACCCACAGTCATAGAAAACAAACTTTTGGTTACCAAAGGGGAAAGCAGGGGAGGGGATAAATTAGGAGTTTGGGATTAACAGATACACACTAATATATATAAAATATATAACCCGCAAGGACCTACTGTATAACACAGGGAGCTATACTCAATATTTTGTAATAGCCTATAAGGGAAAAGAATCTGAAAAAAAAATATCTGAATCACTTTGCCATATACCTGAAACTAACACAACATTGTAAATCAACTATACTTCAATTTAAAAAATTAAAAAATAAAACTATCTGTTTATATTCTTTAAAAAATTATGAGAGAGATGAGTCCAGGCAAGAACTGACCTGTTTTCAAGCAGAAAAAGACCAGATAGAGCAGACAGAGTCCAGAATTTGGGGCATTTCTTGAATGTATCTCAAACTGTAAGAAATCAAACTGTCCTTGCTCAGACACTTCCTGTTAGGCTTTCTCAGTCAAAAAGAGCCCAGCTCTGAGCTCAACATTAGAATAAGGCTATTGCTTTCCTGCTATGCCTTTGTTTCAGATGGCCTTGAAAAAGATCTTTTCATAGCTGCCTATCTGTATTCATCTCTTTGTATAAAATATTTTGTTTGTACAAAAAGGTTTCTACTAAAAATTTTTTTTTTACATAATACAAAAATTTCAGAAACTTTTCATATCAGTACTTAGAACACATTCTATTTAATTGTGGCATTTTAATGTAGCAGTTGAATGTACCTATACTTTGTTTAACAAGCCCCTTATGGCGGACAATTTAGATAGTTCCATTTTTTCTCTCTCTCACTATTATGAAAAAGACTGCAGTGAATATCCCTGAAGAGTTGAAGAGATACTCTGGCATATTTTGCCAGTAAATAACTAGCAGTGGGATTGCTGGGTTAATGAGCCTTTACATTTTAAATATTGAAATCATTTGTCAAATTTTTCTCCAGGAGGAGTCGACAAATGTACCCTTTGGCAACATTCCAGAACAATGTATGAGAATGATTGTATCTCAGGCTCGACCACTCAGGCTTAGGGCTGCTGTGCCACACAACTCCAGAGGAAGTTATGGGTGTTCACAGCCTCCGTGGATGCATGAAGCCACTCTACATTCTTGCCAGTCTCATGGGAGAAACATTGCATTCCATCATCTTTGTTCTCATTTTGTTACCTTTGTGTAAGGCTGAAAATCATTGTCCATCTACACTTTTATTTATTTTATAACTACTTGTTTATCCTTTGCTTATTTTTCTATTTAGCTTTTTTATTTGAATTTATTTTGTCTACTTATATAAAGTTTTGTGAAAATTAAGGATATCAGCTATTTGTTTTCCTGTACTGCAAATATCTTTCCCCAGTTTGTCAATGATTTTTAGGATTTATTTATTTATGTATTTATTTATTTGTCAAGGAGAAATTTATAAATATGGTGTGGTTAAATTTATCAAACTTTTGCCTTATAGCGCACTGCTTTGATATCTTTCTTGGAAAGGTCTTTTTCTACTCCAGGATCTAATATAATTCATTCATGCTTTATTCAGGAATTGTATAGATTTATTTTATACAAAATCTTTATACATCTGTAATTAATTTTGGTATAAACAGTGAGATTTGAATCCAGCCTTATTTTTCATAACATTCTTCAATTCCCCCAACACTATTTTATTTACCCCACTGACTAGATTGCATATAAATTCACTGATCAGAAATGACATCTTTATTATGAACAAAATCACTATGCATATTTAGGTTTATTTCTGGATTTTCTCTTCTGTTCCACCAATATCTTTTAAATAATTTTAAGCATGGCAGCACTATCTAGGTTTTTAAAATATTTAATTTTTTTGCTTGGTGCAGTCAACATGGTTGGCAGAGTTGGGGATGAGGAATTAGCTGATGATTGGTGGTGGCAGTACTAAAGAATTAGCCAGTGTGTCCAGGATGGCGAGTGCTGAGTATTTGACCTTTGTGGTTGGTGTGTTTGGTGGCACTGGGGCCAATGGCTCAGCCAGAGAGGCTGGGGCTGCCAAGGCCATGGCCAAGAAGACAGTCTGAATAGTCAGAAGATTGCTTACATACTGGGGCATTGACTGAAGAAGGAAATATATTGAGAATAATGGAATCCAAATTTCTCACAATGTGAGAAGGGAATTACAAGTATGGAAAAGCAGAGGCTGGAAAAAAACCCTGTGGTGTTGGTTTGGAATTGGAAATATTGGTGTGAACCCATGGTTTTGAATCTGTACAAGTAGATTGCTATAAAAATAGATTTATAAGTTGTATGCATGTATTCATATACTTCTAGCTCTATTTCCTGTGAGGACCTAAAAGCTATAATATCCCAGTAACAATGAGTATAACCAGTGCCCAGATCTTGGTTTCTAAATACTATCTTCTACTGAAAGAAATGATCCTTGGATAAATAGCTAATTCCAGATATGGGAAAAAACAACAAGTACAAAATGAACCTGGAAGATATTTTATTTTGTTCCAGACAGTTAAAATTGCTCAAAGAATAGTAAGGGATGTGTCATAGGACATAAGAATCTGCTTAAAGGAGATTCTTCTTGTTAAATCTGGGACAATTCAAGCATCAAAACAAATAATAATAGTGACATATGCAATCCACTCAATAAAATAGAAATCCATGAGTTCTTACTGGTATAAATAAATGCATAAATAAGAAAGAAAAAATTGAGGGAGAAGGGAAAACTGCCTCACAGTAAGATGCCAACTAATAAGTGTAGAGGGAATGATGAACTAGAAACATTTTGCAATCACTATAGTAATAATTGATTCAGGGAAGATTCATCAGTGGATGCTAAAACCCGTGAATGGGGACTTTCCTGGTGGTGCAGTGGTTAAGAATCTGCCTGCAATGCAGGGGACGTGGTTTCGAGACCTGGTCCAGGAAGATCCCACATGCCACAGAACAACTAAGCCCATGCACCACAACTACTGAACCTGCACTCTAAGAAGCCTGTGAGCCACAACTACTGACCCATGTGCCACAACTACTGAATCCTGTGCTCCTAGAACCCGTGCTCCACAGCAAGAGAAGCCACCACAATGAGAAGCCCATGCACCACAATGAAGAGTAGCCCCCGCTTGCTGCAACTAGAGAAAGCCTGTGTTCAGCAACAAAGACCCATTGCAGCCAAAGATAAATAAATAAATAAATAAATAAAAATAAAACCAGTGAATGAATGCTTGATGAGGAACAGATATTTACATATTTTCAGAATTATCTCCACACAGACTGCATGTTAATTAATTAATACCAAATACTTGTCAGTTAATTTTATGGCAGAGAAATCCAATAGACACTCTCTTATAAACATCCCCAGTATTGGGACAAGTTGACATTGTGTACTTCCTGAAAGGATGCCATTAGAAGAACATAGCATCACTTTTGGGGTATTTCTGTCAAAATATAAAACTTGTATGTAATTATGAGGAAATATCAGATAAACCCAAATTGAGGGGCCCTCTTAGTCAGCTCTGGCTGTGATAACAAAATACCATAGTGTGGTTGGCTTGAGCAACAGAAATTTATTTCTCACAGTTCTAGAGGCTGAGATCAGGTGGCCAGCATGGTCAGGTTTTGGTGAAAGCTCTCTTCCTGGCGTACCTTCTCAGTGTATCCTCATGGCAGGGGGAGAGAGAGAGAGAGAGAGACAGACAGACAGACAGACAGATGGTGCTATGGTCTCTTCCTCTTCTTATAAGGACACTAATCTCATCATGAGGGTCTCAATCTCACAACATCATCTAAACCTATTTAGCTCCCAAAGGCCCCATCTCCAAATACCATCATGTTGAAGATTAGGGCTTTAATATACAAATGTGTAGGGGGTGGGTGCAAACATTCAATCCATTATAGGGATTTTCTAGAAAGTAACTGGCTTACTCTCTTTAAAAAATGTCAAGGTCGGGGCTTCCCTGGTGGCTCAGTGGTTAAGAATCCACCTGCCAGGGCTTCCTTGGTGGCGCAATGGTTGAGAGTCCGCCTGCCGATGCAGGGGACACATTTTCAAGCCCTGGTCCGGGAAGATCCCACATGCCACAGAGCAACTAAGCCCGTGTGCCACAACTACTGAGCCTGCGCTCCAGAGCCCATGAGCCACAACTCCTGAAGCCCGTGCACCTAAAGCCTGTGCTCTGCAACAAGAGAAGCCACCGCAATGAGAAGCCCGTGCACTGCAATGAAGAGTAGCGCCCGCTCGCTGCAACTAGAGAAAGCCTGCACGCAGCAACAAAGACCCAACTCAGGCAAAAATAAATAAATAAAATAAATTAATTTAAAAAAATGCCAAGGTCATAAAAGTTGGGAAAGACTGAGGAACTTGAGATAAAAGAGACATGACAATTAAATGCTATGTATGATCCTGGACCCATAATAAACATTGTTGGGATAATTGACAAAATTTGAATGTGATCTGTGGATTAGATTAGAATGAGTCCTTTAAGAGGTGAAACATCAGGGAAACATTTTCCTGTTAGCCTGGAAGAAGACAAACAGCCATGTGGTGAACTGTTAATGGAGGGGCCATGTGGCTAAAACCTGAGGGTGGCCTGTAAGATCAGAGGGTGACACCCAGCTGACAGCCAACAGGAACCTCAGTCCTACAACCGAAAGGAACTGAATTCTGCCAAAACCTGGATGAGCTTGAAGAGGACCCCAAACTCCAATAGGACCACAGCCTGGTAGACACTTTGGTGCAGCCTCATGAGACCCTGAACAGAGAGCTAAGTTATGTTGTGCCAGACTTCTAACATACAGGAACTGTGAGACTGTAAATGCATGTTGTTTTAAGCTGCTAAATTTATGATCATTTGTTACACAGCAATGGAAAACAAATACAGATACTCAGAATGCAAATGAGCTGCTGGGAAAGTTTCTTGACCAATGAGAGAACTGTTAACCCTCTGAAACCTGGTACAGATGCTACTACACTACCTGTGTGTTTTGAAGTTTCTGCCAAATCCAAATTGAAAAGGAACACTTTGCATACCAGATAATGTACAACATCGAAATTTAGGCAGCCAGTATGTTAGAACTGTTATCCTGAGGGAGAGGTTTGATTTCATTAAAAATGGTGCTTTACATAAAACTCCTGGAAGAGAAAATAGGCAAAACATTCTCTGACATAAATCGTACCAATGTTTTCTTAGGTCAGTCTCCCAAGGCAATAGAAATAAAAGTAAAAATAAACAAACGGGATCTAATCAAACTTACAAGCTTTTGTACAGCAAAGAAAACCATAAACAAAATGAAAAGACAATGTATGGACTGGGAGAAAATCTTTGCAAATGACGTGACTGATAAGTGATTAATTTCCAAAATATACAAACAACACATACAACTCAACAACAAAGAAACAAACAACCCAATAGAAAAATGGGCCAAAGGCCTAAATAGACATTTCTCCAAAGAAGACATACAGATGGCCAACAGGCACATGAAAAGATGCCCAACATTGCAAAGAGGCTTCACCAGAAACCAATCCTGACAGCACTTGATCTTGGACTTCTAGCCTCCAGAATTGTGAGAAAATAAATTTCTGTTGTTTATGCCACTCAGTCTGTGATATTTTCTTAAAAGCAGCCCAAGCAAACTAATATAGTGGCTGGTTGATTAGTCAGTCTTATCTAGATTTTTTTTTTTTTTTTTTTTTAGCGGTACGCGGGCCTCTCACTGTTGTGGCCTCTCCCGTTGCGGAGCACAGGCTCCGGACATGCAGGCTCAGCGGCCATGGCTCACGGGCCCAGCCACTCCGCGGCATGGGGCATCTTCCCAGACCGGGGCACGAACCCGTGTCCCCTGCATCGGCAGGTGGACTCTCAACCACTACTCCACCAGGGAAACCCAGTCAGTCTTATCTAAATTAAGTGCAATCAAGATATGAGAATACGATTTTCAGCAGCCATATTGATAGTGGCCCAGTTTCTGAATGGAGGAGGAACTGGGTGGAGTAAAAGTTTGGTTTTCTTACATACTCAAAGAATGAGTCACTACAAATAGCTCAGTTTTCTGAAGTGCTAAATGCCTTTAAGCACTCAAATATCCTTTGAAAAATTATTCTGAACTGGCAGCCAATTTTATATGCTTCTTCCTCTTTTAAACCTCTTTCATAAATATAAACTTTAAAACCTCTTTCATAAATATAATCAATGCAAACTATTAAAATCAGATGGGGGGAGAGAGAGAGAGGCTTATCATGAAAATACCAATTCATGTATTTTCTGTATGAGGCTGTCTCCTGCCTCCACTCCAATCCTGTTCCCAGATACTATTTTAATAATTTCTATAATTTTTTTGTGGTGGTTAACTCCATACTTCTCCACAATAACATTACACCATTTAAAAAATTTATCAACTTTACACCTTGCCATTTTATGATGAGCGAGGATTTAGTTCACTTCCATCAATCCCAATTTCTCCACCCTTTGAAAAGGTTCTATCACTAGTCTCAGTTCTTCCACTTGTATTCAGGCATCTTTAAACAATACATTTAAATCTCTGCTTTGTTTTCCACAAAGAAGACATAGTATGTAATTTCGCACTTTGGATCTTGATAATTCCACTGCCTGTCTTTATGCCATTTCCACTCTTCTTTTGATAGCTATAGATCTACTTTGACAATATTCAGATTAATAGCATTTATACTTTGTTCTGAAACTATGGTTAATTTCCCCATAATTTGTCTATAGTTTAATTCTATAAGTTGCAAGTCAATAGCCAATGTTAATATTATTATGATGGTGTAAATACTGTTTATGATAGAACCAAATATTGTGTTGGGCTTCCTCTTATTTCATGTCATGATCCCTATACCTCTCAATGGATAATGGTGCTAAACAGAAATATAATGTACATAATTAATGTTCCTTTGTAACTCTGGATCATAACTGTGAACACCAAATAATTTGCTTGCCATAATCTAGTGGTATCCTTAGGGTTTACCGAGGTACACAAGGTAGTTTTCTCCTAATATTAATAATAGCTATCATTTATTGAGTACCTACTAAACATCAGGCATTCTGATATACAATATTCCTGTTTTACCTTAATAACAATCCTGTATTACTCTTGTTTTTACAGATGAGAAACCATAAGGTATTAGCTGGGAAGACTGGATGCAAATAAAAGACTGACACCACGTTGGACTGACCAACTCATCGGCCTGGGACTTCCCCATTTTTAGCATGAAAATCCTGTATCCTGGGAATTGCCTCAGTATCAGGGTAACTGGGATTGTTGGACAACCTACAAGTCCAGACTCTATTTCTCTCTTTCTTCTTTTTAAATTATTAACAACAACAATAATAATAATTATCCATTTCTATGGCTTGAGATTCACTGCTCTTCTGCTAGTCAGTTATATTCATTTGCTAGTGAATCATCTAAATTGGGAGCTCTTACTAAAGCCTGGACTGATGTCAAAACTGTGTATATCTGCAGTACTGAATGCCACTGTTTTTTCCAGTATATTAAGAGATATTCTTCTCATTTGGTTTTTATTGGATGGTAATTTTTCTATATGCAGTGTACTTTAGGACCCTTCCTTTTGCTGGTTCCCCCTCATGTTCTGTCTCTACCATGGAGCACCTCAGAACTCAGACCTTGTACTTTTCTCTCTGTACACTTGCATGCTGATTCATCTTCTCCCATGACTTTAAATGTCATCCATTTGAGCTAATAATTTCTAAATATATATTGTCATTGTAGTTTCTCCCCTGAACTCCCAACACAGATACTCAATTGCCTATTGGATATCTCCTTTTAGAGGTGAAATAGCTTAAGCTTAAAATGTCTAAAAGTGAATTCCTCTTATTCCCTGGAAAACTTGCTTCTCCCACAGCCTTCTACATTCCCAAAATGGCAACTCCATCCTTCTAGTTGCTCAGGCCAACTTTAGAGCCATCCACAACTCTTCTTTCAATCTCTGACCCTATATAAAATCTGACAAATCCTCCAAAACACATCCAGAATCTGACCATCTCTCACTACCTTCACCCTAACAACATGTCCAAGCCATGTCTCACTTGGATTATTGCAATAGCCTCTTAATGGTATCTTCATTTCTGTTCTTGCCCATCTATAGTCTATTCTCAATAAAAATCCAGAGCTATTCTTTTAAAACACATGTTGGGTCACTCCACTGCTCAAACCTCACAAACTGTTCTCCATCCCACCTAGAGGATGATCTCACATTATGTGGCACATCATCACCCCATTACTGTCCTGACTCCATCTCCAGTCTCCCTGGCCTCCTTGCTCCTTGTAAACTCCAGATATGCTCTTTGTTATTCCCCTTTCCTACAAAGCTCATCCCAAATTATCTGAAAGCAGGATCCTCTACCTAATATTCAGGGCCAATATAAAATGAAAATGTGGGAGTTCTTGTTAAAAATTTATTAAGATTTTCAAGACAATGAGGTAGTGTGTCAAACCAAGTATGGGGCCCTTCTGAGCATGTGGCCTTGTGTGAAAGACTGAAAGTCTTCCCCCTCCCCCAAGTCATCGTCTCATTGAATCCTCCTTCCCTGTCCACCCTATTTAAAACTTCAGTATGCACCTTTCCACCTGGAACTCCTTTTTTATCCTCTACAATTTTCTTTTTCTCTTTAGCACTTCCCACCCTCTGCTATACTGTATAATTTACTTACCTTTATTTTACACTTTCTGACTTCTTCCTGCATTAGAATATATGAGGCCTGGGGTTTTGTTCTGGTCAATCCTTTATGCTCAGCACTTAGAAGAGTGGCTGGCACATAACAGGTACCCAAATATTTGTTGAAAAAAAGGATGAACGAATATGTTGATTTTGTAGTCTTCTGGTGGAATCCATCCTTTAGAGGGAAAATCCTGCGAACTTGCAATATTTGTAGAAAACTTGCACAAATTGCTTTCATTTACTTCATTTTAACCCCAGAACATGCTTGGACCACAGAACAGTTGGGCTCTCTTGCCTTCCCAGAATTTAGCCTCTCCTTATGCAATCCTGTCTCTCCTTATAAGGTTCTAAAATTTTTTTTTAATTCTCGGCTCTTTTTCCTTTTTAAAAGTAACTTTATAGATAGTAATATGGTTTAGAATTCAAAAGTTACAAAAGTGAAAACCTTCTGTCTTTGCTTGTCCCATCACCTAGTTCCTTTCTTCAGAAAAAACAAATATTATCTTTTAACTCTCTCGTGAACCTTCCCAGAGACATTCTATGCAGAGAACATACTAGTAAATATGAGTGTGATGCAGATGTATGCTCTTTTTTCCTCCAAAAAATGATTTGACAATAGGATATGAGACTGGGACTCTGCTGTCTCAGTTTTGACTAAGGTTCCAGGACTCTGGGTTTCAAATATTCCCATGTTTCTCAGGGAGATGCCAGAGGGCCTTTGTAGTACTTGGAAAAGTACTGAAAACTGGTGTTGCAAGCCTTGAGCCCTCACCAGTTAGGGTATGAAAGAGGCTGGGAAGGCCTAGGTGGAGTTTGAATTGACTAAGAGATCTGTTGCCTTGGGCTTTGCGAGAGCCACACCCTGTTCCCTCTGGGAGGCATGCTTTCACCTCACCTGCAGCCTAGGACTGAAGCTCATTCTCAGCTGGGGGTATTTTTCTCCACAGGGGACATTGGCAATGCCTGGAGACATTTTGGATGGTCATGACGGGAGGGATGCTACTGGCGTCTGGAGGACAGAGATGCTGTTAAATATCTTGCGATGTAGAGGATAGTCCTTCACAACATGCAAAAAATATGTAGCTCCAAATGTCAGTAGTGTCGAGCTTGAGGAACACCAGCCTAAGGAGAGGGTCTACTTCAGGACCCCTTGAGAACTGGCTAAATGTCTCTCGTAATTGGTGGATGCAGGGAACCGATGCCTGGCCCATGTCAAGAGGCTGAGGCTGGCTCTCTGCGCTAATGGTGGAGAGGTGAGCTTGCTGAACTGGGGGCAGCCTGCATTCCCAGAGGGTTTCATAAAAGGACGCTTGAGTGATTCTTGTAAACCGGAATCAGAATTGTGAGAGTGAAGCAGGGAGCAGGAACACTACATGGAGAGAAGAGGTGAGCTCACAGAAAGAAGTTGTAAGGGTACTGCCAGAAGCTCTGGAATGTGGAAGTACTCATAAGCATTAACCTATGCCTGCGGAGCTGCAGGGGAGATACCTCCAGTCGGAGGAAGGTATGGAGAGTGGGTTATCTCTGAAAAACCTCCCAAAATGCTTTAGGAAAGAATGCATCTGTATCAAACACCTGGAAAGCCCAGTGAGCTTATGAGAGTTATCAACAGTATTAGTTAAGACCTTGGCTGATGCTCCAGTGGCACATAGAGAATAATATCCAGAGCTCACAAGATCCTACTTGATTTGGCCTCTGCCGACCTCTCTAACTTCACCTTTTCTTTATTTTGCTCAAGCCACAGTTGACATCAGACATTTCCTTAAACACGCTGAGATTACTCTGACCTCAGGGCCTTTACTTGCTTTCCCCATTACCTAGCATGCACTTCCCCAATATCCTTACATCACTGTTTTTCTCTTCATTTGAGACTCTGCCCAAATGTCACCATCTCAGAAAGGCCTTT
This sequence comes from Mesoplodon densirostris, assembly GCF_025265405.1. Classification (NCBI taxonomy): domain Eukaryota; kingdom Metazoa; phylum Chordata; class Mammalia; order Artiodactyla; family Ziphiidae; genus Mesoplodon; species Mesoplodon densirostris. Next base: position 124,424,154 of record NC_082662.1, on the reverse strand, counting down.
CCTGACCAACCCATCTAAAATAGGCAAATTGCTATTACTCTCTCCTTTGCTTGCTTTATTTCTCTTCAGTGCACTTAATTCCTATAACCTTTTGATAATGTAATCACATACTGATTACCTCTCTCCTCCATTATAATGTAATATCCCTGCAGGGAGACACTTCATATTTATGTTCCCAAGGTCTAGGGCCAGTTCAGCATTTGGTAGATGTCCAATAAACATTTGTGTAGAAGTGAATGAATGTCTGAGCAATGCTGATATGGTTTGCCAAGCTGTTAGATTTGGCTTCAGGTTTGTGAGTGAAGTCAGCTCTGCCTGAAAGCAGAGTCCTTTCCCAACTCTGAGCCTGCCATGTTCTCTGACGAGTTCTCTCCTATCGAATTGGCCTGAAGCAAAAGATACCAATGCAGGGGGCAGTAGGACCAGTTGACCCACCTCACACGGCCTTTCAGATAAAAAGCTCATTAGAACATTTGCTGAAGTCACCCCTCCCTGTTGAAGGACTCAGATGAAAGCTGTGAGTGAAGAGTAATGACTCCTGTATGCTTTTTTGTTTTAAGTCAAGTATGTCTGTGTTTTATTTATATACTCATTTAAAAGAGATATATTTAAAAATTAAAATAGGAATTTATTGTGGAGGTGCTGGGAAATTGAAATAAGGGGCAAAATGGAATAAGGTCATCCACAATTCTATTACTAGACGTTATTACTTTTAACATTTTGTGTAGATTCTTACCATTTTTTTCCTATGAATATAAATTATATTTTAATATGGCATCATATTAAATAATATATCAAAATGGCATATATTCACAAATAATGCCACATATTTTATGGTTATTTTCATATAAATTTTCTTGTAATTCTCTCCCCAAAACCCCCCAAATCTATACACATGCATCCTGTCTATCAGTTATATATCTATTCACTCGTCTATTTTTGCATCTATGCAACTCTGAGTTAATTTATCTATTATCATATAACATTTGCACCTCATGTTTCTATGTATCTATCTTCCTGTCTATGTAATCTATGTATTTATGTATCCATTCATCTATCAATCTATTATCTATCTATTACCTATCTATGTACAGCTCTCTCTCTCTCCCTGTGCATTTATCTATGTAGGTATCTATGCAGGTATTTTGCTATCAAGGTATCTATCTTTCTATTTATGCATCTATCATATATCTATGTATCTATTTATCTACCAATTATCTATATATTTCTCTATCATCTCTGTTTTTATCTACATATCTACCTAAGTATCTATTGATCATCTATTTATTTATTTATTTATTTATTTATTAAAAATTTATCTTGGCTACATTGGGTCTTCGCTGCTGTGCACTGGCTTTCTCTAGTTGTGGCGAGTATGGGCTACTGTTCATTGCAGTGCACAGGCTTCTCATTGCAGTGACTTCTCTTGTTGCAGAGCATGGGCTCTAGGTGTGCAGGCTTCAGAAGTTGTGGCACACAGGATCTAGAGCACAGGCTCAGTAGTTGTGGCACACTGGCCTAGTTGCTCCACATGGCATGTGGGATCTTCCCGGACCAGGGATTGAACCCGTGTCCCCTGCATTGGCTGGCAGATTCTTAAACACTGTGCCACCAGGGAAGTCCTTCATCATCTATTTATATATGAATGTATATACATATGTATGTATCCATGTATCTATCATCTATGTATCTATCTTTCATTTTTATTTACACAAAAAACTTCCTGCTATGAACACTTTGGCACCTTGTTTCCTTCATGTAACGTGTCTTAGAGACCTTATACATGAGTACTTCCAGAGCTATCTCATGCCACTAAACAGAAAAAAGAATGAAAAGAAAGGAGGACAGTTTGAGAGACATCTGGGACAACATCAAGTGCACTAATATTCACATCACAGAGGTCCCAGAAGGAAGAAAGAGAGAAAGGGCCCAAGAAAATATTTGAAGAGAAAATAGCTGAAAATCTCCCTAACCTGGGAAATGAAATAGTAACCCAAGTCTAGGAAATGCAGAGAGTCCCATACAAGATTAACCCAAAGAGGAACACACCAAGACACATTGTAATCAATATGACAAAAATTAAAGCTAAAGAGAGAATACTAAATGCACCAAGGGAAAAGCAACAAATAACATGCCAGGGAACTACCATAAGGCTATCAGCTGATTTTTCAGCAGAAACTCTGCTGGCCAGAAGGGAGTGGCATGATGTATTTCATGTGATGAAAGGGAAAAAGGTGCAACCAAGAATACCCTACCTAGTAAGACTCTCATACAGATTTGATGAAGAAATCAAAAGCTTTATAGACAAGCAAAAGCTAAAAGAATTCAGTACCATCAAACTAACTTTACAACAAATCCTAAAAAGACTTCTCAAAGCAGAAAAGAACAGGCCACAACTAGAAATAAGAAAATTATGAAAAGGAAAAGCACACCAGTAAAGGCAAACATATAGTAAAGGTAAGAAATCATCCACACACAAACTAGTAGGGAGGTTCAAAGACAAAAGAAGTAAAATAATCTGTATCCACAATAAGCAGTTAAGGGATACACAATACAATTAGATGTAAAATATGATAATCAAAACCAGTAATCATGGGCTTCCCTGGTGGCGCAGTGGTTGAGAGTCCGCCTGCCGATGCAGGGGACACGGGTTCGTGCCCCTATCCCGGAAGATCCCACATGCCGCAGAGCGGCTGGGCCCGCGAGCCATGGCCGCGGAGCCTGTGTGTCCGGAGCCTGTGCTCTGCAACGGGAGAGGCCACAGCAGTGAGAGGCCCGCGTACAGCAAAAAAAAAAAAAAAAAAAAAAAAAAAAACCAGTAATCATGAGGGGAGGAGAGTATAAATGCAGGGTATTTAAAATTTATTTGAAATTCAGAGATCAGCAACTTAAAACAATCACGTATATATATAGACTGCTATACCAAAACTTCAAGGTAACTGCAAACCAAAAATCTATAATAGATATACACACAAAAAAGAAAAAGAAATCCAAACTTAACATTAAAGATAGTTATCACATCAGAAGAGGAGAACAAAAGAAGAAAGGGGAAAAAAGACCTACAATAACAAATCCAAAAACAATTAACAAAATGACAATAAGAACATACATGTTCATAGTTACCTTAAATGTAAACAGACTAAATGCTCCAACCAAAAGACATAGAGTGGCTGAATGGATACAAAAACAAGACTTGTATATTTGCTGTTTCCAAGAGATCCACTTCAGATCTAGAGACACATACAGACTGAAAGTGAGGGGATGGAGAAAGCTATTCCATTCAAATGGAAATCAGAAGAAAGCCAGAGTAGCAATACTTATATCAGACAAAATAGACTTTAAAATAAAGATTGTTACAAGAGCCAAAGAAGGATAATACATAGTGATCGAGGGATCAATCCAAGAAACTATAACAACTGTAAATGTATATGCACCCAACATAGGAGCACCTCAATATATAAGGCAAATGTTAACAGAAATAAAAGGAGAAATTGACAGTAACACAGTAATAGTGGGGAACGTTAACATCAATGGAGAGATCAACCAGACAGAAAATCAATAAGGAAGCACAGGCCTTAAATGACCCATTAGACTGGATGGACTTTATAGAGCATTCCACTTGAAAACAGTAGTATACACATTCTTTTCAAGTGCACAAGGAACATTCTCTGGGACATATCACATACTGGGCCACAAATCAAGTCTTGGTAAATTTAAGAAAATTGAAATCACATCAAGCATCTTTTCCGATCACAATGCCGTGAGACTAGAAATCAACTACAAGAAAAAAAACTGCAAAAAACATGTGGAGGCTGAACAATATGCTATTAAACAACCAATAGATCACTGAAGAAATCAAAGAAGAAATAAAAAGATACTTAGAGACAAATGAAAAGGAAAACACTATGATCCAAAACCTATGGGACACAGCAAAAGCGTTTTAAGAGGGAAGTATATAGGCATACAAGCTTACATCAGGAAACAAGAAAAATCTCAAGTAAACATCCTAACCTTACACCTAAATCAACTAGAGAAAGAACAAACAAAACCCAGTGTTAGTACAAGGAAAGAAATCATAAAGATCAGAGCAGAAATAAATGAAATAGAGAGTAAGAAAACAATAGAAAAAACCAATGAAACTAAAAGCTTGTTCTTTGAAAAGATAAACAAAATTGATAAACCTTTAGCCAGGCTCATCAAGAAAAAAACGGGGCCTCCCTGGTGGCGCAGTGGTTGGGAGTCCGCCTGCCGATGCAGGGGATGCGGGTTCGTGCCCCGGTCTGGGAGGATCCCACGTGCCGCGGAGCGGCTGGGCCCGTGAGCCGTGGCCGCTGGGCCTGCGCATCCGGAGCCTGTGCTCCGCAACGGGAGAGGTCACAACAGTGAGAGGCCCGCATACCGCAAAAAGAAAAAAAAAAAAAAAGAAAAAAACGGAGAGGGCCCAAATCAACAAAGTCAGAAATGCAAAAGGATAAGTTACAACTGACACCACAGAAATACAAAGACTCATAAGAGACTACTACAAGCAACTACATGCTAATAAAATGGACAACCTAGAGGAAATGGACAAATTCCTAGAGAAGTACATTTCCCCAAGACTGAACCAGGAAGAAACAGAAATCATGAACAGATTGATTACCTGTACTGAAATTGAATCAGTAATAAAAAAAACTCCCAACAAACAAAAGTCCATGACCAGATAGTTTTAAAGGTGAATTCTACAGAATATTTAGAGATGAGTTAACACTTATCCTTCTGAAACTATTCCAAAAAAATTGCAGAGGAAGGAACACTTCTAAAGTCATTCATGAGACCACCATCACCATGATACAAAAACCAGACAAAGATACCACAACAAAAGACAATTACAGGACAATATCACTGATAAACATAGATGCAAAAATCCTGAAAAAAAAACCTAGCAAACCAAATCCAACAATACATCAAAAGGATCATATGTTGTGATCAAGTGGGACTTATCCCAGGAATGCAAAGATTTTTCAATATCTGAAAATCAATCAATGTAATATACCACATTAACAAATTGAAGAATAAAAAGCATATAATCATCTCAATCGATGCAGGAAAAGCTTTTGGTAAAACTCCACATATATTTACGATAAAAATTCTCCAGAAAGTGGGCATAGAGGAAACACACCTCAACGTAATAAAGACCACATATGACAAACCCACAGCTGATATCATACTCAACGGTGAAAAGCTAAAAGCATTTCCTCTAAGATCAGGAACAAGACAAGGATGCCCAATCTTGCCACTTTTATTCAACATAGTTTTAGAAGTTCTAGCCACAGAAATCAGAGAAAAAAAAAAGGAAATAAAAGGAATCCAAATTGGAAAAGAAGTAGTAAAACTGTCACTGGTTGCAGATGACATGATACTATACATAGAACATCCTAAAGGCACCACAAGAAAAGTACTAGATCTCATCAATGAATTCAGGAAAGTTGCAGCATACAGAATTAATTTACAGAAATCGGTTGCATTTCTATATACTAACAATGAAATATCGGAAAGAGAAATTAAGGAAACAATCCCATTTTTCATCACATCAAAAAGAATAAAACACCTAAGAATAAATCTCCCTAAAGAGGCAAAAGACCTGTACTCCAAAAACTACAAGATGCTGATGAAAGAAATTGAAGACCACACAAACAGATGGAAAGATATACAATGTTCCTGGATTAGAAGAATCAGTATGTTAAAATGACAATACAACCCAAGGCAATCTACAGATTTAATGCAATCCCTATCAAATGACCAATGGTATTTTTTGCAGAACTGGAACAATTTTAAAATTTGTATGGAAACACAAATGACTCCAAATAGCCAAAGTAATCTTGAGAAAGAAGAAAGGAGCTGGAGGAATCAGGCTCCCTGACTTCAGACTATACTACAAGCTACAGTAATCAAAACTGTATGATACTGGAACAAAAACAGAAATATAGATCAATGGAACAGGATAGAAAGCCCAGAAATAAACCCATGCACTTAAGGTCAGTTAATCTACAACAAAGGAGGCAAGACTATACAGTGGAGAAAAGAGAGTCCCTTCAATAGGTGGTGCTGGGAAAACTAGACAACTACATAGAAAAGAATGAAATTAGAACATTCTGTAACACCATATACAAAAATAAACTCAAAATGGATTACAGACCTAACTGTAAGACTGGATACTCTAAAACTCCTAGAGGAAATCATAGGCAGAACTCTCTTTGACATAAATTGTAGCAATATTTTTTGATCTGTCTCCTAGAATAATGGAAATAAAAACAAAAATAAACAAATGGGACCTAATTAAACTTAAAAGTTTTTGCACAGCAAAGGAAACCACAGGTAAAATTAAAAGACAACCTATATAATGGGAGAAAATCTTTGTAAATGATGCATCCAACAAGCGAGTAATTTCCAAAATATACAAACAACTCTACAGCTCAATATCAAACAAAAGGAAACAAAACAAAACAAACAAACAAAAAAACCCAAACAACCCAATCAAAAAATAGGCAGAAGACCTAAACAGACATTTCTCCAAAGAAGATGTCCATTTGGCCAACAGCAACCTGAAAAGATGCTCAACATCACTAATTATTAGAGAAATGCAAATCAAAACTACAATGAGGTATCACCTCACACTAGTCAGAATACCCATCATCAAAAATCTACAAATTATAAATGCTGGAGAGGGTGTGGAGAAAGGAAACCCTCCTATACTGTTGGTGGGAATTGTAAATTTGTGCAGCCACTACGGAGAAGAGCATGGAGATTCCTTCAAAAAGTAAAAATAGAGTTATCGTATGATATCGGCAATCCCACTCCTGGGCATATACCTGGAGAAAACTATAATTCAAAGAGATACATGCATCTCAATGTTCATTGCGGAACTATTTGCAATAGCCAAGACATGGAAGTAACCTGAATGTCTATTGACAGATGAATGGATAAAGAAGATGTGGTATATATACATATATACAATGGAATACTACTCAGCCATAAAAAGTGAAATAATGTCATTTGCAGCAATATGGATAGACCTAGAGATTATTATTCTAAGTGAAGTAATTCAGACAAAGACATTTCCATATGATATTACTTATGTGTGGAATCTAAAATATGATACAAATGAATTTATTTACAAAACAGAAATAGACTCACAGACATAGAAAATAGACTTATGGTTACCATAGGGGAAATGGGGTTGAGAAGGGTTAAAGTGGGAATTTGGGATTAGCAGATACAAACTTGTATATATAAAATAGATAAACAACAAGGTTCTACTGTATAGTACAGGGAACTATATTCAATATCCTGTAATAAATCATAATGGAAAATAAATGTGTATGTGTGTATATATATATATATATATATATATGTATATATATTGAATCACTTTGCTATACACCTGAAATATTGTGAATCAACTATACTTTCAAAAAAATCTAAAGGAAACAAGAGTTATCTCATTCTTTTCTTTGATGGTGGCATTGTAGTCATCTAAGGATGTCCCAATAGATTTAGAATTTCTTTTGTCCTTATTTTATTGTGGTATATAACATATATAACGTGTACACTTGCATGCACGCAAACACACTATTTAGATACTACTCAGGTCAAGAAATAGAGCACTGTTACCACCTAAATACCCCCAGTGGACTCCTACTCAATTACAGCATTATTTCTACCTACTAGATGTCACTCTATTGTGACTTTCGTGATAATAATTTCCTTGCATTTAAAAAAATTTACTACTAGGGATGCATTTCTTAATAGGATAGTTTATTTTTCTGTTTATAGACTTTATTTAGATGGAACCATACTTTATGAATTTTGTTTCTTGCTTTTTTTTCTACATTACATTTATGAGATTCATCCATATCATGGCAGGTAGCTGAATTCATTCATTTTATTACTCTATAATAGTATTCCACTGTATAACTAAATCTCACTAAAAAATCAATTCTAATGTCAATGGACACATGGATTGTTTCCAGTTTATGCCATTGTAGAAAATGCTTTTATGATCATATTTATAGATGTATTTTGATTCTCATGTGCATCAATTTTTAAAGATATATTTCTAAGACTGGAATTTCTAGGTCATGTCAGGTTCACCAGAAGTGCCAAACTCTGTCTAAATGTTAGCACTCATCCCTCCCCACACCCCTGAGCAGAAGACACTTAACATTACTCAGAAACCTTGCTAATACTTGGTGCTGTCAGACTATTAACTTATTTTTTACAAGTGTCTTGATGAAGGTCAATTTATTTGTTGCTCTTCCTCTCCCTCCTTTAAAACTTTTTTGCTGTTACAAACACTGTAAAGAACCCAACCTCATAGTCTATCTTCATAAGTGGCTGTAACTATATCCGTAGTATATCTCCTTATTAGTAGAAATGCTAAGTCAAAGTACTGTGAATATTGATAGCTACAGCCAAATTCTCCTCCCCAAGAGTCCATCAGTTTATATTCCCATAGTAGTAACCTGAGCGTATCTCTACATTGCAACAACAATGGCTATCATCGAACTTTATTTTATTTTATTTTATTTTTTATTTTTTTGCGGTACGCAGGCCTCTCACTGTTGTGGCCTCTCCTGTTGTGGAGCACAGGCTCTGGACGCGCAGGCTCAGAGGCCATGGCCCATGGGCCCAGCCTCTCCGTGGCATGTGGGATCTTCCCGGACCGGGGCACGAACCCGTGTCCCCTGCATCGGTAGGCGGACTCTCAACCACTGTGCCACCAGGGAAGCCCCGAACTTTATTTTTTAAATTATTTTTCTTAAAGCTAGTACAAGCCAGCTCCACTGTACCACTGTGTAATCAGAACTAGCACTGGAGGTGGATGTGATTAAGAGGAAGATTTCATTTCTCTAGGTCTCTCTAGTCAATCCCACTCTAAAATTGTTGGATTCCATTTTTCTCTTCAGGCTGAATTATTTCCATTCCTTTCATTTTCCCCACTGATCTTACCTTTTGTCCTTTGTCCCTCCTATTGTTCTGCTATGAATCTTTTTTTAAATTAATTTTTATTGGAGTATAGTTGCTTTACAATGTTGTGTTAATTTCTGCTGCACAGCAAAGTGAATCAGTTATACCTATACACATACCCACTCATTTTTTTAGATTTCCTTCCCATTTAGGTCACCACAGAGCATTGAGTAGAGTTCCCTGTGCTATACAGTAGGTTCTCATTAGTTATCTATTTTATATATAGTAGTATATATATGTCAATCCCAATCTCCCAATTCATTCTCTCCCCATTCCACCCTTGGTAACCATAAGTTTTCTACATTACCATTTGTTTTCTACATCTGTGACTCTATTTCTGCTTTGCAGGTAAGTACGTCTGTACCATTTTTCCAGATTTCACATATAAGCAATATTATACAATATTTGTCTTTCTCTTTCTGACTTACTTCACTCTGGATGACAATCTCTAGGTCCATCCATGTCGCTGAAAATGACATTATTTCGTTCCGTTTTATGGCTGAGTAATATTCCATTGTATATATGTACTGCATCTTCTTTATCCATTTCCCTGTCGATGGACTTTTAGGTTGCTTCCATGTCCTGGCTATTGTAAATGGTGCTGCAATGAACATCAGGGTGCATGCATCCTTTCGAATTATGGTTTTCTCCACGTTGAACTTTAAATGTTTGTCAACCCCATAGGTATTTCATTTTTATTTTGATTTGCATTTATCTAATAATTAGTAAGTTTTATTATTTATTCATTTGTATTTAATGGCTGAAACTTTATTTGAAAATTGCCAGTTCTTATCTTTTGCCCATTGTCATATCAGATTGTCATTTTTTCTTGTTAACTGTTATAAGCTTTTTATAAATTAAGGAAATTAGTCTTTGCTGCAATATGTGTCGTAAATATTCATTTTTCATTTGACACTGATCTTTGGACTTTGTTTACACTAGTTTTATTCCATAGAGAAAAAAATTGTGTATTGAAATTTACCAATTAAAAAATTTTATGGCCTTTAGGTTTTATATTCTTCTTAGAAAGGCCTTTCCCATCTTCACTCATGCTTTCTCTTTGAAATTTTATGGCTTATTTTATGTTCAACTCCCTGATACATACTAAATCTTTGATAATTTAGGTTGAAATCTTTGAGGTATGAAAATATGGGAATTGGTAGGAATCTAGCTTCCTGCCACTAACAATTTTTCTGTAGATCCATGATTTTCTGACTTGTTTGAAATGCCAGCTTTACCATGAAATAAAATGCCATATGTATTTGGGTCTAGTTTTGGATTCTCCATTTTGTTTCACTGATGTCTAATTTTTTCTCCAGTCTAAAAATAGTTTTAAATTTTGATCGCTGCCTAGGATTTAGTAAGCAAAAATATTTTTTTCCTTAACCAAAATGTCAAAGCCATACATAGATACACAGGCACAAAGAACACGGGCACTTCGAGCATACCTGAGTGGGGTTCTGTGGGTGAAGGAAGAAGGATTAATATGCGGCTATCTCGCACAGAGGTTAATGGGCTATAGGTGCCAGGGGTACAGAGGTATAATGCTTTGGTGGATTCTTGATTAGAAAGAAATTCTCTGTACACACATGAAATTGCAAGCTAGGCAAATAATAGATATTAGGGCCAATATCTTGGGGGCAAAGTCTTATTTCATTCCAAATAGTAGGGTACCTAGTGACTATGGTGGTTATTCTATTTTTTTAAATTAACATATAGTTGATTTACAATACTGTGTTAATTTCAGGTATACAGCATAGTGATTATCTTTGTTGATTATATTCCATGATAGGTTATTACAAGATAATGAGTATAATTTCCTGTGCTATACAGTGTATCCTTGTTGTTTATATATTTTATATATAGTAGTTTGTATCTGTTAACCTCATATCCCTAATTTGTCCTTTCCCGCTTCCCTCTCTCCTTACCTTCCTAAAGCCCTACCTCTAAATACTATTGCATTGGCAGTTAGGGTTTGAACATATAGATTTTGTGGGGAACACAAACATTCAGTCCATAACTCTCCATTAGACTACATTTCCCATCTTTCTTCGTAGGTGGTGTGTCTATGTGACTGTGTTATATCTTTGTTGAAAGACAGAGTCCACCCAAGCTTCCCTGCATGTCTTTGGTGAGTGTGCTGGACTTGTCCACTTTGTAGGTCAAGGTGACTGGCTTTTTTTATCCCCACTGCTGTGATAATCCCACACACAGGCTCAGGTTACATCCCTCACAGTCTCAGAGAACTCTTCCATATACTCAGATGTGTTAGGATATTAGGATTGAAAACACTTACCCAGTTACTCTGTTGTCTCTGCGAGAAGTCAAATCTACTGGGATCATGCATGGGAATCCTAGGATGTTACGCACGTTTATGAAACCTTCTACCACTGTATGAGCGTCAGGGGCGCCAACGTTGAAGCTTCAGTACACCCAGTGACAAACAATTCTCTCCCAGTAGCAGGGAGATTTTTCTCCACTGCACGTGCAGTTCTCAGCAAGTAGCTCCACCTCCGCTTCCCACACCCTTGGCTGGGACTCCTTGGGCCCTTTGTTGTCCTGCCACTTTATGAATCCTGGCTTTCCATGACCTTCCCCCGCAGGGCTTAGCCCTGCTGGTCCTGGGGCATTCCTGGAAATTCAGCCATGGTCAGCTTGCAGACCCTTCTGCCTCCCGGATGCTCTGCTGGGTGTTCCATGGCTCTGGGGTTTGCTCTGGCTCCTGCTTCTCTCTCCAGCCTTTGCTTCATCAGTGAGCCTCCTTCCACAGCAGCTACTCGCTCAGGCTTTGGACCACAGCTATTTTTCTAACCTCTGCCCCCAAGGCTCTGCATTTGGCTTTAAGATCCATTTTGGACATACACAATCCCTCATGGTGGTCAGAGCCTGGGTAGTGATCTCATCATGCCCGTGGGTGTGAGGTGTGTCAGGAAGAAGAACCCCAGGTGATCCTAGTGATACTGGACTGGCCATCAATCTCATGGAAACACCTGTGGAAAGGAGGGAGGTGGATTGTTTTGAGAAAGAAGCCTAATGGCAGATAACTGATCACACCAAGCTGCTGTTCCTCAGAGGAGTGAATGTTGTGTGAGATCCTAAGTCGAAAGCAGGAGGGGCACCAAGAGGGGTGCACAAAGGGAGCTCCCAGGGCACCCCTCCTTTCTAGGCACTGGAATGTCCATGATAAGGCCATGGTGATTCATTCCCAGAGGTATGGAAGGATCAGAAGAAGGTGGTGCTGTCATAGGGCCAGAGGTGGACCAACACTGCTCCAACAGGCTTACAGTTTAGGAGTGCAGGTGTGGGACCCTAGCAGTTCTCTCCTAATCTATGAATCTCCAACTCTCTCTCCCAACTTTTTCACCCCTCAGGTGGTAGAAGCCCAAAGGTTGCAAAACCAGTTTCCAGGAACCTCCTTCCCAGCCCAGCTTTAAATGTGCGAGTGGTTGTTACTCAGCAAAAAAATCTAGTAACATTTACTGCCTCTCGGGAGGAAAGTGGTGGCAGGAGGACAGGAAAAGGAGAGGCGTTACGCTTGTGAACTTGAATTCAACACCTCTATTACTTACCCACAAATATAAATTTACTTAAAAATACAACAAAGAATTACCAAAAACATTTTTTTAAATGTCCGTTGGGTGACCTCAAATGGAGAGGCGGTATTGCATAAGGGAGGAGCTGAAATAAAAGATACAGAGTTGGAGTCAGGTGCTCTGCAGGGTTATCAGGGGAAACCAGTGTCTGCAGGCATACACATGTCCTGGGGTGAAAACCAACCAGATGAGAAAGAAACTCATGCAGTTTTCACATGGACATTGCAGGTCCACGGGACTCCTCTGAGAGCAGACTTTCATACTGGAAGCTCTTCTCACCCAGCGCAGCTCCTAAAGTAGGTTTCATCACTGAGAATTTTCATGTAGACGATGACTGGCTATTTTCCAAGATAGACGGTCTGCATTCCTGCAGGTCCACACCGCTCTGAAGGCAATCTAGTTCTCCTACCTGCTCCCCTGCTCCTGATCTCAATTTAGCAATCACAAGGAATCAAGACTACAGAAGGCCAGTCTATTGAAAACAACTGGGCATTTGTTTTCCAACCTTTTTTGATCACTTTCTCACAGTGAGAAATAGCTTTTACACTGCAACCTAATACACATGTTCATGCAAATTGACACACATATATACATATATGAAATAAGTTTTTGTAAAATAATACTTCCTTTATTGCATGAGATGGGTTAAATTTTCTATTCTATTTATTCCTGTTTTGTATTTTTTGGGTTTTTTTGATTAAGTAGTAATAAATCACGTACGTTTATGTTTAGATATGAATTAATGAATTCAATTGGTTTCAGGTGAAATTGGCACATAGGGACATATCACTCAAAGCGTGAAAAACTTTGAAAAACTGAGTTTCAATGATTTTGTGAATATCCTCCACGGTGAATATTATTACAACTGTATTTTAATCATATGCAATTTATTTAGAGTATATCATTTGATGAAGTCAATCTTTAAAAAGTCAGATAAAAGTGCATCACTTTTGAAATTACAAAGTATCTATTTAGTGGAGTGATTTGGGGATGGCATTTGGCCATGGAAATATGATAGTACTTTTATCTTTTATTATGAGCTACATATTTAAACTAGTGGTGAAAACAATGAGTGGTGTGGAAACATGTTTTAGAAATACATAAAGCAAAGTTAATTCACAAAATAAAATGTTAACAACAGAATTTTTGTAGCACCTATTACCAGATAATGATACAAAGAAGACTGCAATAAAAATGTCATTTGTTGGACTTCCCAACAAATGGTTAAGAATCTGCCTGCCAATGCAGGGGACATGAGTTCGAGCCCTGGTCTGGGAAGATCCCACATGCTGTGGAGCAACTAAGCCCTTGCTCCACAACTACTGAGCCTGCGCTCTAGAGCCCGCGAGCCGCAACTACTGAAGTCCATGCGCCTAGAGCCCATGCTCCATAACAAGAGAAGCCACTGCAATGAGAAGCCCGCACACCACAATAAAGAGTAGGCCATACTTGCCATAACTAGAGAAAAGCCCGCACGCAGCAGCGAAGAGCCAACACAGCCAAAAATAAAATAAACAAAATAAATAAATTACCAAAAAATGCAATACCATGAATGTTACAGGTTACACTTCAGTTATTATTTTGGAAGCGAATAATTATTCAATCTTTCGAATAATTCAAATCTTTTGAATAGATTCAGTAATCTATTCAATTATTCAATCTTATTCAATCTTGGTCACATATTGTTTTTTCTGGTTTATGTGCCTTTATGATGTGAACTATGTCCTATTCATCTTTGCATCCCCACTTTGGAGTGTGATGCACTGCGCCTTGATTGTCAAACAAAAAAGCAATAAATCAATATCCACTATATCAAGGTGAAAATCCTCAAATATTCAAAATCTTTCCTAAGATTGAGCTTTAAACCGTTAACTAAACAATTCAATCCCTTTTTCCTTTCCCAACATTTTTATTTTTAGGACAAGTTCGACCTCTACATATATCTAAGTTAGTACTTAAAAATTTGGTACCCAGTATCTATTACAATACTTTTTAATCCTGTAATTTTATAGAATAGGTTCTACTTCCAGTTGAAACAGCTTAAAGGAAATGAGCAATTATGGATGAAATCATTTAAACTGATATATTGAAAATCAATCAGTCAATCAATCTCATGTATTTTTTGGGTGTTTCTCACACATCTACTCTAACTTGGTACCACTGATTCTTTCATTCAACATATAACTGAGTGCCTATTCTCTAGCATGCATTACGTCATACAAATAATTTAGGAGAGTGGAGTGGAATGTGTTTATATGTTTTTGTGAATCTGTCCCCATCCACCCAGATGTAGGGAAGACAGCCAAGGCAGAGTCTGTGGGGTGCCATGTTGGGAAACAGGGGAGACTGCCCAGGTTGCCTCCTCTCAGATGTGGGATAGTACTGAAGACTTTGGATAGAAGGCCACATCCAATAGATCAGATTAATGGCATGCATGCTCCATGGTTGATTTGATTACTACCCCTCTTTAAAAATAATCAGCTTTATTGGGACTTCCCTGGTGGCCCAGTGGTTAAGACTCCACGTTCCCAATGCAGGGGGCCCAGGTTCGATCCCTGGTTGGGGAACTAGATCCCACATGCATGCTGCAACTAAGAGTCCGCATGCTGCAAATAAGAGCCTACATGCCACAGCGAAGATCCCATGAGCCACAACTAAGACCCAGCACAGCCAAAATAAATAAATAATAAACAAATATTTTAAAAATAAAATAATCAGCTTTGTTGATATATAACGTATATGAATCAAAATTCCCCCATTCAAAGCAAGCATCTCCATAAATTTTGACAAATGCATACACTTGTGTAACCACGACCCAATGAAGGTATAGAACATTTCCATAATCCAAAAAATTCCCCTGCATTCCTTTGCACGAGTTGGGTCCATCCCCCACCACACTCCTGGCCCTAGGCAACCATTGATCTACTTTTGCTTTCCTTTTATTATCCCTGTGAAATGTGACAACTGATCTGCAGCAAATCAAGAGAGAACTGTTGGGTCAGGGTGGGAATGAAGAACTGTGTGCTGATGAGGCTGGTGTGTGGGTGGCAGTGTTGACTTGTGAGAGATGCCCAAGGAAAGTGAATCCTGAGGGGTTGGAGTTTGTCGGTCTAGCTGTGTCTTACTAGATGGAGACATGCCCTCCTTTGGAAGCCTTGAAGAATTGGGTCAAATTGCCGAGATCAGTGGTCTTTTCAGGCTATGGACATTTAGATGAGGGTGGGAGGACTGACCCTGATGGAGTGAATAGATATATTGGAGGTACTCTTTTTTTGGGGGGGGTGATAAAGAGTTTTACTGACAATATCAAGTGAACAGAAAAATCCAGAGAGCATAAAGAGTAAATTTATGCTATTTATATTACAGAAACAAGTTTATTAGATTCACCAATTCATCTCTGGAGGCATGGCAGGAATCAGTGAGCCAGCTGCTAAGCTTGTAAAGCAAGAATATGGTCCTAAGAAGGTTAAAACTGCACTACAATTTCAGTTCTTAATTTGTTTTTCAGAAGCAGGGTCTGTATTTCACTTAGCTATGGACAAGATCAAGAACAAAACCAAATTATATTCAGGAGAATGACATAGACTTGGGTTGGAAATAGCTGTATATAGAAAGAAAGGAGATGGTCAAAAAATTCATGGGACAAAAAACAAACTTGTTTCATGTAGAGATCATGGTTTGAGCCTAAATTGAGTTCTTGCTAGAATTCGGGCATGTGTGGACCACTATTGGAGGTGGTCTTTTGGGAAAGCCTAGTTCCATATGGGTAAGAGATTAGAGTTAGGAATTCAACCCAAAATTCTGAATCCTGCTGAGGCCCCAGTGGGCCTTTATCTGTGCTTCTTTAAGTTATGACATATTTAGGTCAGGATCAATAGCTGGAGTTCAAGAAATGGTATAGGGCTGCAACCAGTAAGCAATCATGCAAGAAGAACTGGGAAGGTATAGATGGCCAGAGTATTCAAGAGAGTGGTTTACAAAGGCTGGATAGTCAGTATGGAACATGGAAGCCAATGGAACTTGGAAATGGGCACAGTAGTCTTTAATCAAGTCATCTAAACTGCAAAGGGAGGAGTTGGGGGTCTTACCAAGTATTCAAAACAACTCTGTAGTGGTGGTGGGAGGCATTTAGAATTTGAATCAAGACCTACTGAAGAAAACCCCACCACTGCTCACAACCAATATAGCAGATGCTGGAGGTGTCCACTCATATCTCCTCAGTGTATATCATTTCCATAAATTAAGGTTTCCAATCACCAGCAGCCATTACTCTCTGCCTGAGGGCACCCACTGGCTGCTGAAGCCTACTCTACATGGGCATGCTGTGCACTGGATCTTAGCCACAAGGATGAGAAGTGATGTGCACGCTATAGATACTGAAGAATTACCTGACACTTCCTCCCACCACTGCCACCCCCCAGCCTTGTATTTTCCAAATGAATAAGGGTAACAATATTTCCCATCCCGTGTGCTCTTCTTACAGTATGAATTTGACACTCCTCCCACTGAAAAGTGAAGTCTAAGTCCTCTTCCCTTGAAATTGAACAGGCTTTTGGGACTGTTTCGACCAACAGAGAGCAGTGGAAATGTCACTATGTAACTTCTGAGACTAGGTCATAAAAGGCTATGAAGCTTCTACCTTGCTTACTGGACTACCATCATTTGCGTTCTTCCAGCTACCATATAAGAAGTCTGACTGCCTCAAGGACACCATGTTGTGAGGAATACCAAACTAGCCCATGGCGAATGATCAATGGAGAGTCATGAGACTATGGAAAGAGAGAGATGCTGGCCAATCCCCTAGCTGACCCAGTTCCCCATGCTGTTCCATCTCTAGCCACCATTTGACAATAACTACATGAGAGACCCTGAGCTAGAAGAGCCCAGCCACATCCTTCTTAAGTTCCTAACTCACAGAAACTGTAAAGGATAATGACTGTTGCTGATTTAGAGTCCCTAAATTTGGGGTGATTTGTTATACAGCAACAGATAACCAGAACATTACCATCCCTTAACCAATGGCTATCAGGACTTGGTGTATGAATTTTCCATCCCCTTCCCCAATAGGTGGGGTAACATTGAAGAGTGTGTTTTTCTCTGCAGTTACCACAGTGGTAACTTTTTAGTTGCTGTCCTTTCTCTGCTTCACTTTCTCATTCTCTTCTGGTGTTTCCCAGGATTGCCTCCCCAAGAAACAACTTGTAGTTAAATCCCTCCTCAGGGTCTGGTTCTTAGGGAACCCAAAGTGTGATAGTTTCCAATGTCAGGCATTTCTCATTTAAGTCTGAGTCCCTTGTTAATTACTTCCTCACCCTTCCCCTGAAATGTGTTTAAAACATTTGCCATCCTTCTAAGGCCCTTTCCTTCCCACCTCTCCTTTCACACCAAGTGGATGACCTCCCTGCTACTTCCCTGAGAAAATGAAGGCTGCCAGCAAAGAATTCCTCCAACTTTCTTCTCCTCTTCTCTTTCTTCTGCTCAATTTTTCTCCTTCAGCCCCCACCCTCAACCCCCAGTGCTACGTGCCCCTCTTCTGATAGTGGCAGAAGGGATGTCCCTCTGCCTGTCTAGGTCTGATTGCTCCACATCCACTCTGGGTTCCCTCCTCTCTTGTCTCCTCAGAGACACAGCCTCTGGCCATAGCCACCCACTCTCTTGGATTTTACCTTCTTTACTGGCCCATTCCCCATGGCTCTCCTTCACTTTGACCTTACCTTTCCTCTAGCTATTGCCCTCTCCTTCCTTTCTCAGTGGAGTTTCTTTAAAAAAAATGTATCCACATTTGTTGAGTCTCTACTTCCTCCTGTCTAATTCACCCTATGCCTACCCTAAGGTGAAATGTCCCAGAGACAGCGTTGAAACTACAAGTCCTACCAAAGCTGCTCAGTTCAGATGAGTGCACAAGAACCCAGTGTTTGGTTTCCTGCCTGTCCCAGTGCCACAGCTCACAAGGATACTTCACTCCTGTCACTGAGGATTACTTATATTCTTCCAACAAGTCAGTCTGTTTCACATCTTGGTACCTTTGTACAAGCTGTTTGCTCTGCTTGAATTCTCTTCTCCTGCCCCAACCTTCTCTAACAATTCTTATTCTGACAATTCCTACTCAGTCTTTAAAATTATCTAAATTATCATTTTTTTCAGGGAAGATTTCTTCTCTAGCCTTAGAGGACTTTCCTCTATGTTCCCATGGCCTTAGGACATGATAAACATCCAGTGAGTATCTGAATTAAGTATGGGAAGCAGCAAGTAAGGGTCTTAGGTACCAACACTTACACAGTTTTGATTCTGAGTGTCCTTCTGACCCCATCATCAAACCAGGAAAATTCCAATCTTACTAAGTGGCTATTCCAGGCTGCCAAGTAGATATAGGCAGATAAATCTGGGGGGAGGCATCAGGAAAGGGCAGAAATAAGGGGCATGTCTTGATAATGCTCCCTATGTTAGTTTACTAGGACTACCATGACAAAGCACACAAGCTGGGTGACTAAAACAATGTACATTTATTTTCTCATAATTCTGGAGGCTAGAAGTCCCAGATCAAGGTATCAGCAGGGATGGTTTCTTCTAAGAGCTCTCCCTTTGGCTTGTAGATGGCCATCTTCCTTCAGCGTCTTCACAGGTTCTTTCCTCTGTGTGTATTTGTGTCCTAATCTCTGCTTCTAATAAAGATACTGGTGGTATTGAATTAGAGTCTACACATATGACCTCATTTTACCTTAACTACCTCTTTAAAGGTCCTATCTCCAAATACATTCACATTCTAAGGTACTGGGGTTTAGGACTTTAACATGTGAATTTTGGAAGGACAAAGTTCAGCCCATAACACTCGCCCAATGTGGAGAACCCATGCTCCTTAATGTTAAGTCCTGAAGACATCAACTTAGTTGTGAACCCTGAGAGAAAGAGCTTCTAGGCCCCAGAGACATTAACTTCAGTCATGGGATTTGTTTTCTTAACCTAGCTCTCTGTTTAAGGCCAGTACTAGAGGGAGAATAGGTTAAAGTCAGAAAGCAATTCTATTTCTTCATAACTATTATATGATCTTTCCACAGCTGCTCTAGAGACCAAATTCCATCCAGGAGGCCTCTAGGATCCAGGGATGTGTGGAGGCTGATTATAGGGAGAATGAGGGGATTGACTGCAGTCAGTTTCCAGAGATACTGTGCAGCATATCTTCCAGGTTGGGAGCATTGGGCTCAGGCATCAGGGTTTGTAGAAGAGCTGATGCTTGTGTAATCACTAGCTTCTACCCAGAGCATCCTTGATGCTGGCATCTGCAGTATCTCTGGGGTTGAGAGGGTGTAACAGGAGTGGAGAAAGGAAGCCACTCCTGAGGGAAGCAGCACACTGTGAGCCTCTCTGCTGGGACTCAGTGCTTTGGGAAGTCTCTGAGCCTTCGCACTCTAGAGCGGTGCCATCAGAGGCTGGGGCCACTCCCTGTTCATATGTGGCTCTTGGTTGAGGGACAAGCCACTGTTATACCTCTTTGAAGACTTGGAAAGGTTTGGAGAAGGAGAGGTGGAGAATGCTCAGAGAAGCATGAAGCAACCCTATTTTAGTTTTTGATGGCTCCCGTTTCCCTCAAATCAGGAGATACTTTACAATGCAACTGCTACTAGTCTTCCGTTAATTTGTCAGTCATCATGATAACAAGACATAGAACACAGAATATTTACATTGGAAGGGGCTCAAAGATCGATTCCAGTCTTTCATTTTGCATGTGAGGGGAAAAAACACTTACTGAGTAAGATGTTATAAATCTTAAAAGGTGGTTATTACCCTCATTTTATAGATAAGGAGATGCCACTCAGAAAAATAAAGTAACTGGCCTAATGACACAGGATAAGTGCCAGGACTGGGACTATAACCAGGTTTCCTGATTCTTAGGCCACTTGTCTTTGGGTAATGACTTTAACCCAAATCCAGTGATGTGGTGCTCTCCAAATTTTAATGCCCCAATCTATGTCCTCAGTAGATCATATCATCTAAAGAACGCAGACACTGCTCAGGAAAAACTGGAAGGTAATATAAAGTCAGCGAATAGCCTTTCATTACGCAGCCCTGATAGACCCCGGTTTGACTGGTGGGATGCTAAACTCACTGGAGCCCTGCCATGTACCTTGCTCAGATTCCACTGAAAATATGACTTAGATGATACTATATGTATAAAATCCTAAAGACACTGCCAGAAAACAACTAGAGCTCATCGGTGAATTTGGTAAAGTTGCAGGATACAAAATTAATATACATTTGCATTTCTGTACACTAACAACAAAAGATCAGAAAGAGAAATTAAGGAAACAATCTCATTTACCATCGTATCAGAAAGAATAAAATACCTAGGAATAAACCTCCCTAAGGAGACAAAAGACCTGTACTCTAAAAACTATAAGTTGTTGATGAAAGAAATTGAAGGCCACACAAACAGATGGAAAGATATACCATGTTCTTGGATTGGAAGAATCAATATTGTAAAATGACTATACGACCTACCCAAGGCAATCTATAGATTCAAGGTAATCCCTATCAAATTAACAATGGCATTTTCCACACAACTAAAGCAAAAAAACTTTAAATTTGTATGGAAACACAAAAGACCACAAATAGCCAAAGCAATCCTGAGAAAGAAAAATGGAGCGGGAGGAATCAGGCTCCCTGACTTCAGACTATACTACAAAGCTACAGTGATCAAAACAGTATGGTACTGGCACAAAACAGAGATATAGATCAATGGAAAAGGATAGAAAGCCCAGAAATAAACCCACATGCCTATGGTCAATTAATCTATGACAAAGGAGGCAAAAATACATAATGGTGTTGGGAAAACTGGACAGTTACATGAAAAAGAACGAAATTAGAACATTCTAACACCATATACAAAAATAAATTCCAAACGGATTAAAGACCTAAACATAAGCCTGGATATTATAAACTCCTAGAGGAAATCATAGGCAGAACACTCTTTGACATAAATCACAGCAAGATCTTTTTGGATCTGTCTCCTAGAGTAATGGAAATAAAAACAAAAACAAGACAAATGGGACCTAATTAAACTTAAAAGCTTTTGCACAGCAAAGGAAACCATAAGCAAGACCAAAAGACAACCTACAGAATGGGAGAAAATATTTGCAAATGATGCAACTGACAAAGGATTAATTTCCAAAATATACAAACAGCTCATGTAGCTCAATATCACAAAAACAAATAACCTAATCAAAAAATAGGCAGAAGATCTAAGTAGACATTTCCCCAAAGAAGACATACAGATGGCCAACAGGCACATGAAAAGATGCTCAAAACTGCTAATTATTAGAGAAATGCAAATCAAAACTGCAATGAGGTATTACTTGACACTGGTCAGAATGATCATCATCAAAAAGTCTACACATAATAATGCTGCAGAAGGTGTGGAGAAAAAGGAGCCCTCCTAACACTGTTGGTGGGAATATAAATTTGTGCAGCCACTATGGAGAACAGTATGGAAGTTCCTTAAAAAACTAAAAATAGAGCTACCATACGACCCTGCAATCCCACTCCTGGGCATATATGCAGACAGAATAATAATTTGAAAAGATACATGCACCCCAGTGTTCATAGCAGCACTATTTACAATAACCATGACATGGAAGCAACCTAGATGTCCATGAACAGATGAACTGATAGAGAAGATATAGTATATATATATATATATATATATATATATATATACATATAATGGAATATTACTCAGTCATAAAAAAGAATAAAATAACGCCATTTGCAGCAACATGTATGGACCTAGAGATTATCATTCTAAGTGAAGTAAGCCAGACAGAGAAATATAAATATCATATGATATCACTTGTATGTGGAATCTAAAAAAAAAGAACTTATTTACAAAAGAGAAAGAGACTCACAAACATGGAAAACAAACTTATAGTTACCAAAAGGGAAAGGAGAAAGGGAGGGATAAATTAGGAGGTTGGTATTAACATATACACACTATTATATATAAAGTAATCAAAAAGGACCTACTGTACAGCACAGGGAACTCTACTCAATATTCTGTAATAACCTATAAGGGAAAAGAATCTGAAAAAGAACATATATATATATATATATATATATATATATATATATATATATATATATAACTGAATCACTGTGCTGTACACATGAAACTAACACAACATTGTAAATCAACTATACTTCAATTAAAAAAAAGAAAATGACTTAGAGATATACTGGAGGAGCCCACGTTCCAGAAGTGGGGAGTTGTTGAGTACAGGACCAGCCATCAGGGTCAACTGAGAGAGAAGGGGAATCCATGTTCAGTGTAACAGTGAGAATTGAGGAGAACTTTTCAAAGAAGAAAGGACCACAGACTGGAATGTGGAAGAGAAAGAAGATGCAGAGAGTGTTTCAGGGTATTAAGATGTAAGAGAGTCAGGGCAGCAGAAACAGAGCCCTCATTGAAAACTCAGTCACTTGGGAGAAAGAGAGCACTCTGGTTGTCATCCTGTGCCACCTTGTGGCCACCTTATCAGTTCCCACCAAACACTTCACCTTCTCTCACTCCCTTTGCATTTCCCATTATCCCTACCTACGTTTGAACGTCAAAGTCACTTGAGTCGTGCCCACAAGCAATGCTTAATTTCAGTGGTGGATCTCAGGGCACTGATTTCTTTGCCTCTCTTTGTAGCAACGAAAGATCTAATTGTGGAATTCTGAGAGCTATGGGGGAGAGGGATGGGGAATAGAAGAGGTTCTCATGTATTTCCTTCTCTGCTGCTGCTGCTACTAATACGGTCACAGTGGAACTACTGTTGGGAAATTCCACCATCAATGCATGAGGGTTCATTTTCATCCTTGTACTGTAGTAGAAATGAAAACAGATTCTGATGCTTTTACTGAATTTTAAGCAAAAGCTTGTTTGCTTAATTAATATCCTAGACACCAAGTATGGCCTATAGCAAGAAAGGAACAAGCAAGTATGAGAAACTATGCCCCACTCTCCTTCCCCGAAGATTGATTCTGTCAGAGATACTCACATAGTGGCAAACTGCTGTGGGTTTGAGATTATGGCTTTCCAATAATAATAGTTAATACCTATTTAGCACTTCCAAAGGCCAGGTCCTATTCCAAGCAATTCATATAATTAACCCACTTAATTCTTCTTTTTAAAAAATATTTATTTATTTATTTATTTGGCTGCACTGTGTCTTAGTTGCGGCATGCAGGGTCTTTGTTGAGCGTGCGGGATCTTTTGTAGTGGCACATGGGATCTTTTAGTTGCGGCATGCGGGATCTAGAACCCGGGCCCCCTGCAAAGGGAGCACAGAGTCTTAACTGCTTGACCACCAGGGAAGTCCCTAACCCACTTAATTCTTCACAACAACCCTATGAAGTTGGTACCATTCTATCGCCATTTACAGATAAGGAGACTGAGGCTGAGTGACTTCTCTAGGGTCACCCAGATAGTAGGTGCCAGAGCTGGGATGTGAACCCAGACATTTGTTCTCATGACTCCCAGTTTGCACAATCTCCCTCATCCCTACATTCCATTTAGAACGTTGACTTCAGATCTGCCTGTGAACTCCCGTTCTTCCTCTGTGTATCCTACTACCTCTAGAGTAGTCTGTCCTCCAGAGCCATTTCCCCTGAGCAGGTGCTCTTGAGAGAAATCTTTCACTTCAGTTTTTTCACTCATCTTTTTCTTCTCCTCCTAATACCTCTTTTCCAAACACTCAGACTATGCTGATTCAGGAATAAATGGGAATATTCCAAATATTTGACATTTAAAAAAAACGATGGAAGAGCAGGAGGTGGGGGAGGTGATTCCTATTCAATTCTTTCCTTCCTAAGGCTTAGCATGCAGAGCGCCATGCTAAGGTGGATAGAAGGTGAAATCGAAGAACAACACACACCATCTGTCCATATGGGGGCGGGCGAGTGAATACTGAAGGTCTAACATCTAGAAGTTTTTCAAAGCCTATATATAGGCTTTCATATATATATATATATGTTCTTTTTCAGATTCTTTTCCCTTATAGGTTATTACAGAATATTGAGTAGAGTTCCCTGTGCTGTACAGTAGGTCCTTTTTGATTACTTTATATATAGTAGTGCGTATATGTTAATACCAACCTCCTAATTTATCCCTCCCTTTCTCCTTTCCCTTTTGGGAAAACTTCCTTCTTCAAAGGAAGAGACAGGAAACAGTAGAAGCTAAACAACTGCCACTTAAGTTGTTCGAAAATTAAAGAGAGCCAACACCCTTTACTCTGCTATACAATTTCAGAGCTCTGTGAGGAACACGATACTAGACTCCAAATAAGGATAGATCCCAGCTCTTAAAATGCAAATATGAAACAAGAGAAACTCTTGAGGGGCAAATGGAGAACTGACTGAGCAGAGCTGCTCAAGGGAGTGGGAATTAATTACAGTAAAGCTGGTTTCATAATACAGAGTGAGAAGACCATCAAGGCCCAAGGTAAGAAGCATTGGTATATATCCATGATGGAAAAGAGAGACCTTTCCTTGCATTAATAATGTTCCTGGAAAAAGAACTCTCTATATAGTAAGTTAAGAATTACAACAGCCTCTCTGGAAATCAGAAACAAATTTGAAAAAGAAATAAAAAACAGTGTAATGATGCGAGCTCTAGGAAGTGACTTCTGTGAGCCATTGTGAGAACAGGGGTGACTGAATCAGGCACACTGTCAGAAGAAGAGGGAATGGGGTAAGACAATGATTTGAAAAGTACAAAGATGTCATGTATGTAGGGCTTTTAAAAAATCATCATTATTATTCCTCTCAGAAGAGGCATGCTTTGAGACAAAGGACAAGGTCAGCACAACTTCAAGAGAAGCACAATTCCATGTTTTATGTGCATTTGATGAAAATTTTAAAGTGAATCTAAAATAATTCTGATAAAGGACTGACCATATTCTGAAACTTCCTGAGGACAGTACCCTACCCACTCTGAGTGCTGATAGATGAGAATTCTTCTCCAGACATTTAGCCGTTCTGTATCCTTCCTCCACTGGGGCAGGCCTCCCGGCCTATGAGTTGAATCAACCCTAGGACGGACAAACATACATCCTGGATTTTCAGGGGCAGGACGAATTTAAATCACCCTCAATTTTTTTCACAAGTTCAGCGGCTTTTGTTCATATATCCTGACGGTGGGCAGGAAAATAAAGTCATTCTACCGCAGGGCAGAAGCTTTGAGAATTTTCATTTTCTTCTATTGTTTCCCACTGGCTTAGCTGTTCCCTTTCTTCTTCCAGGCTTTTCAAATATTTCCCTCTTCTTTTTTCTTTGTTATCTTCCATCATCTTTGTCTTCCTTTCTTCTTGAAACCCTCGGCCTGGCTAGGAGGTCTCGCTGGTCTGTAGAATGGGGCTGGCACAATACCAGTCACCTCACTGCATTCACTTTTTTGCTGACAGTGTTCTCTTCCTCTGAAAAACAAAGTAAAACATTTTCTTCTTCAACTCAGAACCTTACCTCCCCTACACGCCCAAATCTTCCGTGAGCTTACTCTCAATTACAGACTTTCATATGACCTATTGCTACTGTCCCTTCCCAGGGGCAGTAAGGTAATAATAATAATAATAATAATAATAATGTTTGGTTTTCCTATCTTAGGGAACAAAGCCTGCGGTTGGTGATCCAGTCACCTTCTCCGGTGGGTTTATCAGATGCCGGCAGAGGGTACTGTCAGGACCTAACTGTGTAATCTCAGATGGGGGTGGGCTCGGCGGAGGTCCTTCCTACATCCCAGCACGCGTCCAGGGGACTCTCATTTCCTGGGGTTTCTCTAACCTTGCTTTCCTAGCCCCACAGTAACCCCGACTGAGGGTCCCGTCCCTGTCCTCTATAGAACATTGGGCATTAGTGACTAACATCCATTTCGCAAAGCCAGCGAAAAGCAGCACTCATCTCCGTTCAGCTTGTTTCCTCAACCCCGCCCACCTTTGGAACTGACCATTCAGCGTCGGACTTTATGTATCAGCACCTGATTGGTGGATAATCGAAGGCTCGTTAGAGAGGGCTGATGCCATTGGGCAATCTCTCCGCGCGTTGTAGGCAGTGGAAACTAGTTCGAAAAGCAAGCGACCAGGCGGGGACCGCTTGGTCAGAGGCAGCTTCTCGGAGGAGGTCTGTTGCCTTAGCAACCGCGGAAGCTCGGGGCCGGCGTCTGCAGTTTGGCCGAGCGTTGAGCCCACGGTCATGCCGGGGACACTAACCCCAATTTCTTCAGCAAGCCTTTCCAGATTGACAGAAGAGATAGAGTAGCCTCGATTGCTCCATTTCTGTCATTTTTATTCTTTATCTCCAAAGTATTTTTATTTGTCACCCTCAAAGTAAAAATCCACTTGCCTTGACATGGGCATAAGAAATACTTTTATTTTCTGGGTCAATGTAATTTTTTAAAATAAGTAAACTGTGAAAACTTTGCCAGGCAGCCTTTTTCTCATTTCCCTACATTTTCTATGAGAAAAACACTTTCCCTGCTTGTTATTTATATGCTTGCTAGACATTTGTATTTCTTCTCACATAGAGAGATTACATCACGAATCCCTGCCACATTCTGAAATTTTCAGATACGTTAACAGATGCAAGAAAGAGTAAGGAACATTCTGAAGTCACTCAGAGTGGGATAGGAGTCGGCCACTCTTAGGGATATTTTCCCACCATCCCATTCCTAATCGCCTTGGTTTAAAGAAAACAGACTGCTTTTTCTTCTCAGAGATGGAGGATACTAATGGAGAAGAGGGGGAATAAGCAGACAAAGAGGGAAAGTGGTATCATCTACCAGGCATTCTTGGATATCCTCAGTGTAGACAAATTTCTCTCTCCCAAAATAGTTTTAATATTATTTTTATGTATGTATGCAAATTTTCCCTTTTTTTTTTAAATTAAGAATTTATTTTTAATGAGCAGTTTTAGGTTCACAGCAAAACTGAGGAGCAGAGATTTCCCATATACCTCCTCACCCCACACCCACATAGCTTCCCCCATTATCAACATCCTTCACCAGAGTGACACATTTATTACAACTGATGAACCTACATTGACACATCATCATCACCCAAAGTCCACAGTTTACTTTAGGGTTCACTCTTGGTGTTGTACGTTCTACGAGTTTGGACAAATTATGTATGTATTTTAGCAAATAACCCCAAAGCATTTGGATCTAAGTTTGTGAAATAGCAGGTTAATAGCTGGTTGATCCTAGTTTGAAATTTAAAAGCAAGAAGAAGGAAAAGGAGAAATATGACTTTTAAGTAATGTACTGGTTTTCTTATATAGCTCTGAAGGCAGTTCCAAGAGGAATTCCATAGGCATTCTGAGCAATGTTGTCATGTCACCTGGAAGTAGACATATAGCTTCCTATGGGGACTCCTTTGCAAAGCAATCCTCGTTTGGATGTATAAATTCTGATAATCAAAATTAGTTCATCTTTCCTTTTTTTTCCCCTCCTTCTCTTCCATCTATCACATTTTCACAAGGATGTGAGGCAAGACTTAATAGACTTAATTCAATTAAAGCTACTTTGAAATGTGAAAAATATAAATATGGAGTTTATTACTATTATTTTAGTCATTACCAAATTATTACCAAAATTCTTAGTCATCACTGATTACATCCTGTGGTAGTAGGATTAAAACAGGCTATAAATGTGCTACTGAAAGATTATGTAGATCAAAATGGAAAATGTTGAACAAAATATTTTACTGTTGACATTGCATTGTTATTTGAGATGCATTAAAAGAGTTTTTATTTCTGCCACTTTGAAATTAGTAGGCATTCCTAATTCTCTCTTTAAATTTTTCTAGCCCCTATGTTGTTAGTGAAATGTATGTATTGAACCACATGGGATTGCCAGGATTTTGATTTTATTTGGTCAAAACAGTCAAGTATGGACAGTTTCATGTGATTCAACCTAATATCTGAATAAGGAAAATTTCACTTAAATATTTTGAAGTTGTCCTTTTTTCGATATAAATGGTCACCTTCTAATGTATTGATTTTATAAGATAAGATTTTATATACTGGGTTTACTTACAGCAGGACCCATTTAAATTTTACCAGACTTTTCTGTTTTGCACGTGTGGTATGATATTCTGACTAGAAATTCAGGAATTTAAGGGCAACTAGAAACCTTTCAGCACATGTCTTTCGCAGCATTAACCACAATCCTCCCTGACAAGTTGGAGGTTACTGACTTTGAAATGTAGCCAGTGCTGAGAACCCAGGGTGTATTCTTTCCATGACCCCTAAAAACTGGCCTGTTTCCTATTAATGATGTTTTGTTTTGTTTGAGGTACTTTATGGTCTAGTTTCCTTGTTAATTTCCAGATCTTCTGCCATTCTTCTTGTACAACTCATTTTCCTTGTGGTGGGTCTTACCAAAAGATACCGTGTACAGAAAAGGGGCTTCTGGAAATTATCATGTTTCAGCAACGAAATTGTTTAAACATCTGACTATCATTTACAACCAACATCTCTGGTCTCATCCATGGAAAATATCACACATAGCAGAGAAAATTGAGAAGAGCTGGCAGAATATATCTGTTGAGTTTGCATAGTGCACTGTTCAAATGGGTTCCTAGGAGACCTCAGACCAAGGCTGTTTGTTACTTCAGTATAATTTTCTGTGTGTGCCTTTCTGCAGAGAGCTGAAGATCAGAGTCTGGTTTTAAAGGTGAACTTGAGAAATCAATTAGTCCATCCGCCTCCTGTCTGGAAACTCAGCATCATGACGGACAGAGAGTCTGTCTCCAGGGCAAAAGGAGGCTCTTTAAAATTTTGGGGCAAGCAGGAAGCATTCCTGCTGGTGCACACCCTTGCTGCTGTGTTCTAGTCCCAGCTCACTGTTGTTCTGAGGGCCCTGCAGAGGAAGTAACTCCATGTGGTTTGGACCGGTGGTTTGTCACCCTGGGGAGCCATTGACTAAACCTGTTCTTTAAATCCCTGGTTAGGAATTTTGAATATATCCTATCTTTAGGAGTTCGTTGGCTTGTAGATTTCTCCAAGGCCATTTTTCCGGGGTTGTTTTTGATGAGATAAGAAAAACCTGCCAAGAAACACTGGTTAGCCTGGAATTGAGCTTTGGAGGCTGAATTGCCTTAATCTTAGGGTGTGAGAGTCTAGCTTACAATGAGATTTCCACCAGTTTAAAGGCACTGAACTAAATAGGGGTGAGAAGATTCCACAGACTTGGGAACACACCTCTGAGTGGAGCAGCAACGGTTCTACTTTCTTTAATGTAAGAATGTGAAGTTCTTTGTTGAGCCTGGTAGGCCACATGCTTCTGTATATAAATCACACTATTATTAATGTAATCTGAAGCATAAAAACTTTGGGATGATTGGTGAACAATTCAGTCATCTATAAGATGCAACCAGAGAAAATCAGACTTCATTAATTTCCTCACAATGTGAAACTCCTGCTTTATAATTACAGCTGTTTTAATTGAACCTCAGGTGACAGCTTTCTGTCTATCAACTAAGGAAGAATTGATTTCATTTCATATCCATGATCTTGTACTAATTAATGTATGAAATGCCTTTATTTGTGAAAGCATGTTTGCATGACTTAAACACAGTGCTCTCCAACAGAAATATAGTGTTGTCCTTATGTGTAACTAAATTTTTTCTAGTAGTCCCATTAAAAAGTAAAAAGAAATGGGTGAAATTAATCTTAACAATATTCTTTAACCTAATATATTCAAAATAGTATCGTGTCACTATGTAATCAATATAAAATCATTAGTGAGATATTTAATATTTTAATTTGTGTACAACATCTTAGAAATCTGGTGTGTATTTTACATGTACAGTGTATGCTAGTTTGGACCAGTCACATTTCAAGTGCTCAACATCCACTTGTAGTTAGTGGCTGTTGAATTGGAAGCACAGTTTTAAACTGTTACTGTATCTGTAGTTAAGCAGAGGATTTCAGAGGGGAGAGAGAAATGAGGCAGGAAAGAGAGGAAAAAAAAAAAGTCCTTGCTGGATATAGAGCATCAATGGCGCCAGATTTCCCAGAGTTTGTGGCCTTCTGTTCAACATTTCAACTTTAAACAGAAAGCATCAACTTCCTTTATCTGACACCCCAGGAGGACATTGTGATCAAAACAAAAATCCCATCTTATAGACTCAACATCTGCCCTACACAAATTTGAGAAGTGAGAACAGGTGCTTTGGGCTGGTAGCATGAGAACGGACTTTGGGAACAGGACAGATAGACCTGAGCTCAAACCAGCCCTCTTGGGGCTGAGCTGTGAGCTTATGTAAATCTGTCGCTTCCTTGGCCCTTCCCACTCTAGTCATGGGCACAGAAGTACCAGTCTGGTAGAGTTTTAGTGGGGATTAAATTAGATTCGTCCTGTGAAGTTACCTAGGTCAGTCGGTTTGTGGTGTACAGGAGGCGTTCAGTCTACCGGGGCCGTTATCTTCCAGTTTCTCCAGCTATTTTGCTCATCAGGGCACTTTGCTCAACCTTTTTTGCCCTTCACTCTCTCTTCAGGATCTGAAGTTTTCCTACTCCAATTCCCCAAATCTCCATTTCTGCTGCAGCCCCTGCTCATATGCCCGCTGTAGTTATGATTGTGTTATGAATATAAAAGGCTTATAGTCAAAGCACCAGCAGTAATGGTAATAAGAACTCAGCTACTGCCCGTTCCAATTCCACGTTAAATGTTCCGTTAAATCACTCCAAATTCGGTAAAAAGACCAGTTGTACTTTTATTTTTGACCGATGGGTGGCAGCATTGTCCAAGTCACTGATCTCGGAGCAGGCTGGTCCCTCAGAGTTTCCTTTTTTTGGTGCCTTTCATTATCTATGGTTCATTCTCTCAATCGGGAAGAGAGCTTTTCATCAAAAAGTTCAGGACACTGGAATACAATGTCAGCTCCCAAAGTGCTAGAGGAAGCCCAGGACACAGAGCTTCTGTCCATTCGGACACTTGGGGAGATGGCTCAGGTCCAGAGTCAAGGTTCCCATTGTAGATGGGTCTGGGAGAGTGATGGCAGGATGAAATGCTTTCCTGCAGGTGACCAAAGGTCCAGGTGTGGCGAGGGAGAGGGTAGAGAGGCTGATCCCAAGAGATTGCATGAAAACGTTAAGAGTCTCCACAAACAGAGGCTGCTGATAGGTATCAAACGCTGGTCTTGCAAGGTCACTGTAATAACTAGGAATTAATTTTCTTACCCTCATCCTCCCTTAGTAGGATCTACTGTCTTTTTTTAATTATCAACAATTCCTTTTTAAAAAAAATTTTGTTTATTTATTTTTGGCTGCATCTGTTCTTAGTTGCCGGGCGCAGGCTCTTTGCTGTGGCGCATGGACTCCTCTGTAGTTGCAGCGGGCAGGCTCTCTAGTTGTGGTGTGCGGGCTCCAAGGTGGCCCCAGAAATTGCGGCACACAAGCTTACTTGCCCTGCGGCATGTGGGATGGCATGTGGGATCTTAGTTCCCCCACTGGGGATCGAACCCTCATCCCCTTAATTGGAAGGCAGTTTCTTAACCACTGGAACACCAGGGAAGTCCCAGGACATATTGTCTTTGAATTAGAAGGATGTGCTTAAAAATTATTCTTTTTTTAATATCTTGTTACCTGGGATTTATCCCTCACCCTGGTTCTCAACACCCAATACAATGAGCATTTAGCACTTTGAATGATAATCTTTAGACATCACATTACCTAACCCTTTGAATTAAAGAGGATCTAATCATATTTGAAGACTTAAACTTCTTTCAGGCTTTCCTTTACATTTTCTGATTTTTGTCAGGTGACTGATTTGGTATGGATCAAGAGATTAACCAGAGAACATTTAGAGAATGCAGGAAAGCATGAAAGAGAAAATAAAAACTACTCATTATCTCGAAAAGATATATATCTTGAAAAGTAAGATAGAAAAACTGTTGTTTATTCTTCCAGAGGTATGGACTAACCAGAAAACCTTTTGAATTATATGATTGTGAATTTTATGATTAATCATGCTGACAAAAAAGGGGGCATGAAACTTCTAGGATTATCTTGTTTTGTTTAATTGTTCAGTTATTCACGTATATATGAAAACATTGAAGAACCTGCTATGTGCTATATATTGTGCTAGATTGGGGGGTGAGGGAGAGAGTTGAGCTGTAAGACATGGTCCTTGCTTGTGAGCTCCTTAAAATTTACTGGAGAAGAGAGAAAAACAAATCAATAATTCCAGTGTGGTAACTGCTACAACAGGAGAGAACACCTTTTTATAGAAACAGAAAGAAAGGCACCTAAATACCCACTGGCAGTTAGGAAAGGCTTCACAGGGAGGTGACACAAGCTGAGTATTTAAAGGCAAATATAAATTATCTGTATTGAGCATAAGAAATTGGAAGAAGGACATTCAGGCAGTGGAATGAAATGTACAAAGACACATATTCGATTGCTTGGTGTTTGTGAATAATGGCAAGTACCTGGTATGAAGCTGGAGTAGACTATGTGAGTACATTGGGGAATAGAAGGAGTGGTGGGAATTGGGCAGGGAAGCTGGAGTGAGATAATGATGGGCTTTTTATGGCCTGTTGAGTTACTGGGACTTTTATCTTATAGGAATTCATGGCAGATGGAAATGGGGAGTTGGAGAGTGAGAGAAATGTGGGATGATTCCCAGGATTCTACTTTGGATGATTGGATGAATGTTTGTAACACAGAGGAGGAGCAGGGTTGTGGGAGGTGAGAAAGATGATGAGTTTATTTTCAGACTTCAGGGGATCCTGCCCAGGTGACAACTTACTATATGCATCTGGCCATCAGCAGAGAGATCTAGATTTCCAATTACAAATTGTGGTTACTAATAATGACCATTTACCGAGGATTTATTATGTACCACATTCTGTATTAATCCTCATGTTAAATCCTCTTTCACAACCCTGTAACCACATTTTATAGATGAGAAAGACCAAGGTACATGACTTGTCCCATACCACGTGTCCAGAAAATGGTGGAGCTGGGATTTGAGCCGAGGCTGATTCCAGAGCCTGCATTCTCAACCACTGCCTTCTACAGAGCCATCTACTTGGAGGCGTGGTTAAGTAATGGGCAAAGATGAAACATTCAGGGACAGGATGCAGAATGAGAAAAAGACTGAGAAACATAGCTATTTGTGGGACAAGTAGTAGAAAAGGAGCTGTTGGAGCCTAGGACAGAGTTGCTACAGGGGAAGGAGGAAAACAAGGAAAGGATGTTGTATGGAAACCCAAGAGGGGAATTTTTTAAAAAAATATTTTTATTTACTTATTTATTTGGTTGCACTGGGTCTTAGTGGTGGCAGGCAGGATCTTTGGTTGTGGCACGTGAACTCTGAGTTTCGGCATGCATGTGGGATCTAGTTCCCTGGCCAGGGATTGAACCTGGGCCCCCTGCATTGGGAGCGCATAGTCTTACCCACTGCACCACCAGGGACGTCCCACCAAGAGGAGAGTTTTGAGGAGGGAGGGATCAACAATGACAATACTACAGAGGTAAAATAAGACATGGACTGAACAGAACCTTTGGGTTTCTCTCTCTGTGTCTTCCTGGCACCAGCCCCACATTTCCAGCTGATGACCAAACATAAGCCCTTGAGTGTTCCACAGCCTTTGTCACCTTCTAAGTTCCGTTTCTGTTGATAATATGACTATCTTCTCAGACATCCAGAATACACACTTTGGGATGATCTTTGGTGTCCTTTTCCCACATGACCACCAATGACCAAATCCTGTTGGCTTTTACTCGACAACATTTCTCTTGTCTACCCCTTCCTCTTCATGCCCTCACTGATAATCCAGTTCTTTGCTTTTTACCTCCACCGTGTATTTCTATCCTAGTTTGTCTTTCTTTTCTTTTTTTTTTTGCGGTACGCGGGCCTCTCACTGTTGTGGCCTCTCCCGTTGCGGAGCACAGGCTCTGGACGCACAGGCTCAGCAGCCATGGATCATGGGCCCAGCTGCCCCGCGGCATGTGGGATCTTCCCAGACCGGGACACGAACCCGCGTCCCCTGCATCGGCAGGCAGACTCTCAACCACTGCGCCACCAGGGAAACCCCCTAGTTTGTCTTCTTACCACTGGCTGCATTCTCCTCTAATCTGCCTTGCCCATGAACTCTTCTGAAGTCTCACCATGCCACTTGCAGCTCAGGGACCTTCAGGGGCTCTTCATTATTTACAATATAAATTCCAAATTGTTACTGAAGACCACCTATGAACTAGCTCTAGCTTATTTTTTCCAATCTTTCCCCCCTGCATTACGTGCCTTGTAGCCTCTTTTCCAGCCAGACTGAAAAATGTCTTGTTTCCAGTGTTTTGCCTCCTTAGATCCATTGTTCAGGCCAATCCTTCCACATGGATGCACTTTCCTTTCATCTTTCAGGTCCAAATCTTAACCCATCCTTCAAAGGTCAGCTGAAATATTATTTTCTCTGTGAAGCTTTTCTTGACCCTTTCTACCAGAAATAATTTCAGCCTTCTCTGAACTCACGTGAGTATGACACTTTATCTGTACCTTTCTTAGGGCAACTAATGCTTTCTAACTTATGGGTTTTAACAATATATATGTGTTTTAGTTTTTGAAGGCAAAGTCTATCTCAACTATTTTTCTATTCCTCATTTTGCTTATCACATGTGTGTTTTATATGTAGCTGTTCTGCTGAATATTTATTTATTGAGTGAATGAATGGATAGCTGACATTATTGTCATGATCTGTGCAATCTCTGGACATTTCCTTCTTAATCATCTCTTTATACAAAACTAGACTTGAGTCTTTCCTCTCACCATTTTTTTTTCTTTTTTTCTTTTTTTGGCCATGCTGCATGGCTTGCGGGATCTTCCCTGACCAGGGATTGAAACCGGGCCCCAGCAGTGAAAGCCCGGATCCTAACCACAGGCCACCAGGGAACTCCCGTTAATCATCTTTTTAGACTGAGCCGCTTTAGTGCCCTGCCCTCTCAGCTGTATGGTGTAGACTCATAGCTTAGGTTTGAGAAAAGTTGATTTTGAGTAGTGTCAATGAAGGCAGTAGAAAGCTTAGGTAGCTATTTGATTTAAAAAATATATCTTTATTGGAGTATAATTGCTTTACAATGTTATGCTAGTTTCTGCTGTGCAACAAAGTGAATCAGCTATATGTATACATATATCCCCTTAGCCCCTCCCTCTTGAGTGTCCCTCCCACCCTCCTTATCCCACCCTTATAGGTCATCACAAAGCAGTGAGCTGATCTCCCTGTGCTATGCAGCAGCTTCCCATTAGATATCTATTTTACATTTGGTGGTGTATATATGTCAATGCTATTCTCTCACTTCGTCCCAGCTTCCCCATCCCACCCCCCTCGGGTTCTCAACTCCATTCTCTATGTCTGCATCTTCATTCCTGCCCTGCCACTAGGTTCATCAGTACCATTTTTTTAGATTCCATACATCTGCATTAACATACAGTATTTGTTCTTCTCTTTCTGACTGACTTCACTCTGTATGACAGACTCTAGGTCCATCCACCTCATTACAAATAACTCAATTTCATTCCTTTTTATGGCTAGTAACATTCCATTGTATATACGTGCCACATCTTCTTTATCCATTCACCTATCAATGGATATTTAGTTTCCTTCCATGACTTGATTGTAAATAGTGCTGCAATGAACATCGTGGTACATGTATCTTTTTGAATTATGGTTTTCTCAGGGTATATGCCCAGCAGTGGGATTGCTGGGTCATATGGTAGCTCTATTTGTAGTTTTTTAAGGAACCTCCATACTGTTCTCCACAGTGGCTGTATCAATTTACATTCCCACCAACAGTGCAAGAGGGTTCCCTTTTCTCCACACCCTCTCCAGCATTTATTGTTTGTAGATTTTTTGATGATGGCCATTCTGACTGGTATGAGGTGGTACCTCATTGTAGTTTTGATTTGCATTTCTCTAATGATTAGTAATGTTGAGCATCCTTTCATGTGTTTGTTGGCAATCTGTATGTCTTCTTTGGTGAAATGTCTATTTAGGTCTTCTGCCCATTTTTGGATTGGGTTGTTTGTTTTTTTTTGATATTGAGCTGCATGAGCTGCTTGTATATTTTGGAGATTAATCCTTTGTCAGTTGTTTTGTTTGCAAATATTTTCTCCAATTCTGAGGGTTGTCTTTTCATCTTGTTTATGGTTTCTTTTCCTGTGCAAAAGCTTTTAAGTTTCATTAGGTCCCATTTGTTTATTTTTGTTTTTATTTCCATTACTCTAGGAGGTGGGTCAAAAAGGATCTTGCTGTGATTTATGTCATAGAGTGTTCTGCCTATGTTTTCCTTTAAGAGTTCGATAGTGTCTGGACTTACATTTAGGTCTTTAATCCATTTTGAGTTTATTTTTGTGTATCATGTTAGGAAGTGTTCTAATTTCATTCTTTTACCTGTAGCTGTCCAGTTTTCCCAGCACCACTTATTGAAGTGGTGCTGTCTTTTCTCCACTGTATATTCTTACCTCCTTTATCAAAGGTAAGATGACCATATGTGCGTGGGTTTTTCTCTGGGCTTTCAATACTGTCCCATTGATCTATATTTCTGTTTTTGTGCCAGTACCATATTGTCTTGATTACTGTAACTTTGTAGTATAGTCTGAAGTCAGGGAGCCTGATTCCTCCGGCTCAGTTTTTCTTTCTCAAGATTGCGTTGGCTATTCGGGGTCTTTTGTGTTTCCATACAAATTGTGAAATTTTTTGTTCTAGTTCTGTGAAAAATGCCACTGGTAGTTTGATAGGGATTGCATTGAATCTGTAGATTGCTTTGGGTAGTATAGTTATTTTCACAATGTTGATTCTTCCAATCCAATAACATGGTGTATCTCTCCATCTGTTTGTATCATCTTTGATTTCTTTCATCAGTGTCTTATAGTTTTCTGCATACAGGTCTTTTGCCTCCTTAAGTGGGTCTATTCCTAGGTATCATTCTTTTTGATGTGATGGTAAATGGGAGTATTTCCTTAATTTCTCTTCCTGATTTTTCATTGTTAGTGATTTCTGTGCATTAATTTTTGATCCTGCTACTTTACCAAATTCATTGATCACCTCTAGTAGTTTTCTGGTAGTATCTTTAGGATTCTCTATGTATAGTATCATGTCATCTGCAAACAGTGACATTTTTACTTCTTCTTTTCTGATTTGGATTCCTTTTATTTCTTTTTCTTCTCTGATTGCTGTGGCTAAAACTTCCAAAACTATGTTGAATAATACTGGTGAGAGTGGGCAACCTTGTCTTGTTCCTGATCTTAGAGGAAATGGTTGCAGTTTTTCACCATTGAGAATGCTGTTGGCTGTGAGTTTGTCATATATGGCCTTTATTATGTTGAGGTAAGTTCCCTCTATGACTACTTTCTGGAGGGTTTTTTTTTATCATGAATGGGTGATGAATTTTGTCAAAAGCTTTTTCTGCATCTATTGAGATTATCATATGGTTTTTCTCCTTCACTTTGTTAATATGGTTTATCACATTGATTGATTTGTGTATATTGAAGAATCCTTGCATTCCTGGGATAAACCCTACTTGATCATGGTGTATGATACTTTTAATGTGCTGTAGGATTCTGTTTGTTAGTATTTTGTTAAGGATTTTTGCATCTATGTTCATCAGTGATATTGGCCTGTAGTTTTCTTTTTTTGTGACATCTTTTTCTAGTTTTGATATCAGGGTGATGGCAGCCTTGTAGAATGAGTTTGGGAGTGTTCCTCCCTCTGCTATATTTTGGAAGCGTTTGAGAAGGATAGGTGTTAGCTCTTCTCTAAATGTTTGATAGAATTCTCCTGTGAAGCCATCTGGCCCTGGGTTTTTGTTTGTTGGAAGATTTTTAATCACAGTTTCAATTTCAGTGCTTGTGATTGGTCTGTTCATGTTTTCTACTTCTTCCTGGTTCAGTCTCAGAAGGCTGTACTTTTCTAAGAATTTCTCCATTTCTTCCAGGTTGTCCATTTTATTGGCATATAGTTGCTTGTAGTAATCTCTCATGATCCTTTGCATTTCTGCAGTGTCAGCTGTTACTTCTCCTTTTTCACTTCTAATTCTGTTGATTTGAGTCTTCTCCCTTTTTTTCCTGTTGAGTCTGGCTAATGGTTTATCAATTTTGTTTATCTTCTCAAAGAACCAGCTTTTAGTTTTACTGATCTTTGCTATTGTTTCCTTCATTTCTTTTTCATTTATTTCTGATCTGATCTTTATGAATTCTTTCCTTCTGCTAACTTTGGGGTTTTTTTTGTTCTTCTTTCTATAATTGCTTTAGGTGTAAGGTTAGGTTGTTTATTTGAGGTTTTTCTTATATCTTGAGGTAGGATTGTATTGCTATAACGTTCCCTCTTAGAACTGCTTTTGCCACATCCCATAGGTTTTGGGTCATCGTGTTTTCATTGTCATTTGTTTCTAGGTATTTTTTAATTTCCTCTTTGATTTCTTCGGTGATCTCTTAGTTATTTTAGGAGTGTATTGTTTAACCTCCATGTGTTTGTATTTTTTACAGTTTTTTTCCTGTAATTGGTATCTAGTCTCATAGCATTGTGATTGGAAAAGATGCTTGATATGATTTCAGTTTTCTTAAATTTACCAAGGCTTGATTTGTGACCCAAGATGTGATCTCTCCTGCAGAATGTTCTGTGAGCATGTGAGAAGAAAGTTTATTCTGTTATTTTTGGATGGAAGTCTTATAAATATCAATTAAGTACATCTGGTCTAATATGTCATTTAAAGCTTGTGTTTCCTTATTTATTTTCTGTTTGGATAATCTGTCCATTGGTGTAAGTTGTGTGTTAAAGTCGCCTACTATTATTGTGTTACTGTTGATTTCCCCTTTTATGGCCATTAGTATTTGCCTTATGTATTGAGGTGCTCCTATGTTGGGTGCACAGATATTTACAATTGTTATATCTTCTTGGATTGACCCCTGGATCATTATATAGTGTCCTTCCTTGTCTCTTGTAATAGTCTTCATTTTAAAGTCTATTTTGTTTGATATGAGTATTGCTACTGCAGCTTTCTTTTGATTTCCATTTGCATGGAAGATATTTTTCCATCCCCTTACTTTCAGTCTATATGTGTCCCTAGGTCTGAAGTGGGTCTCTTGTAGATAGCATATATACAGGTCTTGTTTTTCTATCCATTCAGCCAGTCTGTGTCTTTTGGTTGGGGCATTTAATCCATTTACATTTAAGGTAATTATTGATATGTATGTTCCTATTACCATTTTCCTAACTGTTTTGGGTTTGTTTTTGTAAGTCTTTTCCTTCTCTTGTGTTTCCTGCCTAGAGAAGTTCCTTTAGCATTTGTTGTAAAGCTGGTTTGATGGTGCTGAATTCTCTTAAATTTTGTTTGTCTGTAAAGCTTTTGATTTCTCCATCAAATCTGAATGAGATCCTTGATAGGTAGAGTAATCTTGGTTGTAGGTTTTTACCTTTCATCACTTTAAATATATCTTGCCACTCCCTTCTGGCCTGTAGAGTTTCTGCTGAAAGATTAGCTGTTAACCTTATGGGGATTCCCTGTATGTTATTTGTTGCTTTTCCCTTGCTGCTTTTAATATTTTTTGGTTGTGTTTAATTTTTGTTAGTTTGAGTCACATGTGTCTTGGCATGTTTCTCCTTGGGTTTTTCCTGTATGGGACTCTCTGCACTTCCTGGACTTGATTGATTATTTCCTTTCCCATGTTGGGGAAGTTTTCGACTATAATCTCTTCAAATATTTTCTCAGACCCTTTCTTTTTTTCTTCTTCTTTTTCTGGGATGTCTATAATTTGAATGTTGATTCACTTAATGTTGTCCCAGAGGTCTCTGAGACTGTCCTCCTTTCTTTTTTCTTTATTCTTTTCTGCAGCAGTTATTTCCACCATTCTATCTTCCAGCTCACTTATCCGTTCTTCTGCATCAGTTATTCTGCTACTGATTCCTTCTAGAGTAGTTTTTAATTTCAGTTACTGAGTTGTTCATTACTGTTTGTTTTTTCTTTGATTCTTCTAGGTTGTTGTTAAACGTTTCTTGTATTTTCTCTATTCTATTTCCAAGATGTTGGATCATCTTTACTATTATTACTCTGAATTCTTTTTCAGGTAGTTTGCCTATTTCCTTTTCATTTATTTGGTCCAGTGGGTTTTTATCTTGCTCCTTTGCCTGTAAGATATTTCTCTGTCTTCTCCTTTTGTCTAATTTACGGTATTTGAGGTCTCCTTTCCCCAGGCTACAGGGTCGCAGTTCCTCTTGCTTCTGTTCTCTGCCCTGGTGGTGAGGTTTGTCCAGTGGCTTGCATAGGCTTCCTGATGGGAGGACAGGTGCCTGCGTTCTGGTGGGTGCAGCTGAGTCTTTTTCCTCTGATGAGCAGGGCCATATCAGGTGGTGTGTTTTGGGGTGTCTGTGAACTGAGCTTAGTATGACATTAGGTAGTCTGTGTGCTGATGGGGGGTTTGTGTTCCTGTCTTGTTTGTTGTTTAGTGTGAGGCATTCAGCACTGGGACCTGCTGGCAGTTGGGTGGAGCCGGGTCTTAGAATCAGGTAGAAGTCTCCATGAGAGCGCTTGATGATTAATCTTCCCTGGGGCTGGGAATTCTGTAGTGGTCCAGTATACTGGACTCAGTGCTCCCACCTCAGAACCTCAGGCCCAACTTCTGGTTGAGTGACCAGGACCCCGCAAGTCGCTCATCCCAGCAAAAAAAAAGGATTAAAAAGAAAAAAAGACTAACAAAACCCCAGACAAATGGTAAAAAGTAAAATCAAACAAAAGAAACAGAAACAAGGAAACACACACACACACAAAAGAAACAACAACAGAACCAAATAAAGCAAAAAGCAAGAGAACAACCAAAGAAAAGAACCCAGGAATGAAATCAAACAATTAGGATTAAAACTAACAAAAACAGATAACCTAAAAACAAAACCAAAGAAGTGTGCCAACTAAAGAATAAAACAAGGAAACAGAACAAACCAATAAAAATGATTTAAAACATAAAATAAGGGCTTCCTTGGTGGTGTAGTTGTTGGGAGTCCACCTGGCAATGCAGGGGATGCGTGTTTGTGCCCTGGTCTGGGAAGATCCCACATCCCACATGCCACGGAGTGGCTGGGCCTGTGAGCCATGGCCACTGAACCTGCATGTCTGGAGCCTGTGCTCCGCAACAGGAGAGGCCGCAGCAGTGAGAGGCCTGCATACTGCAAAAAATAAAATAAAATAAAATAATAAAATAAAATAAAAAGGGAAAAATCACAGGGCAACAGAAAAGCAAAGTAGAAATGGAAATTTTAAAAATATATATAATTAAAGAAGAAGAAGAAAAAAAAATAAGGTAAAAGAACACAGAACAACAGAAAAGCAAAGTAAAAATAGAAATATATATAAAAAAATTAAAAATATGTTATAAAACATGGAGATCCCAAAAGACTAAAAAAAAAAAAAAAAAAGAAACTAAAAAAAAAAGTCAGAGCTAAGAACAGAATGAACCAAAACCTAATAAAATTAATAGTAATAATTATGTTTCCCTGGGGTCTCTGCTGTAAGTGTCCTTTCATACACCGTGAGCCACAGCCCACCTCCACCTCCCCAAGAGGCTCTCCTCTGCCTCTGGGCTGGTCTCTGGACCTGCTGTGGGCCCTGTGGGGACCACTCAGAGTCTGATGTGGCCCAGTTCCTGCATGTGCTTGTCCCCAAAGTCCACAGCTGCCAGAGCTAGATGGTTTTCATTTGTGGGAAAACTCATTGTCAACTCAGTTATCCCATAGACTCAGGGTCTACCTAGCTGATCACGGGGATTTAATCTGCAGCTTGTACAGCTGATGGAAAGATTTTCAGTCTTCTTCTTTAGTCACCCCATCCCTGGGGTTCAGCTTTTGTTTTAGCCCCACCTCTGCATGTGGTCTTAGCTATTTGATTTTTGAGATATGCTCTAAAGAACTAAATTTTCCTATTTGGTGAAAAATCTGCAGTTCTCTGGGGTATCTCAACATCCAGTCTGCTTATTCTTGAGATGTTTCATGGGATCTCCCTCTGGTGTCACAACATTTAGAGTGTGCCTTTGAAGTTGGGTAGATATTAAGGGAAAAGGAAAAGATGCTTGTCTTGAGAATGGCATCCTGTATCCTTTGGAAATATCTTCATGTTTGGTGATCGTATAACATTTCTGGGTTTTCCCTTGACTCATAGATAGAACCAGATTAGAGAATTAGGAGCCATAGCCAGGACACTGGACACAGTTTGGTGGTGCCTGTCTGTCCTGCTTGTGAAATTCAATCTGGAGTGTGGAGTTTCCATGGCTAAGCTTTCTATCCTGCATGGGTCTCTTTGGCTTTCTCTGGTCTTTGAGGGTATTTTCCTCTCTAGCCACATGTGGATGAGCTGCTTGTTAAACTAAATGCAGTGGAACTCAGAGGAGGGATCAATGGAAAATGTCTTCTGGTGTTATATTTATTTGGGTTTCAATGTCAAATTTAAGCCTATACTTTGAGCGTACAATCAGT
This sequence comes from Mesoplodon densirostris, assembly GCF_025265405.1. NCBI lineage: Eukaryota > Metazoa > Chordata > Mammalia > Artiodactyla > Ziphiidae > Mesoplodon > Mesoplodon densirostris. The sequence continues at coordinate 124,381,073 of NC_082662.1, read as the reverse complement.
TGGATCTCATAGTTTCTTACCAGCATGGGCAGAGCTAAATTCCTCCTTGAAAATGGAATCCAGGTTTTGTTACCTCCTCTTTAGCTGCTGTTGTTGATGGTGGTGAGGATAATCTAAGGGAAAACTCTCACATAAAGAAGGGGTTATCCAGGATTTGTGAGCTCTCCAGGACAATCCACCAGTGTATCCTACAGAAGAAAGCATATCTTCATTAGAGAAGACCAAGGAAAATTAACTTTGTTGCTGATTATCTGCCTGGTATGGAGTCTGGCAAAGAGAGCAATTCAATAGTCTTTTAAAAAAATATATTTCTAGCTGTTTCTCCCTATCCTTTCTTATTCATCTTCCTCCCTCTATTCAGTGATATACAGTGAACCAAGGAAAATATCACATCTTCATTGAAAGATGAGGTTCCTCCAATCCTTGGGGAGAGGAGGGTGGTAAAAGACACCCAAAACCTACTGCCCTTCTTGAACAGGTGCTACAGGATCTGTCTGGTTCTTCCTCCACCTGGTTCATAGGTATCCATAACCCAAATGTGAAGCTCAAAGATAAAGAAGATCCTGGGTGCCACCTCTGTTAGATTGCACATCACTTTGTGCTTTCATCCTCCCCTTTTTTATGTCCCCTTTTACCCAATCTGGCTTATTCACTCTGACACCTTCCCACATGGAACCTAAAGGGATTACTTTGGAATCATTTTCACTGGAAATCAGTGGATCCACATATGACCACAATTTTTTCATTTCCTGTTTCAAAAAGAATAGATTTGTTATTTTTGTGTAAGTACTCTGGTGACTTTTCCTTAATTCTTTATTCCTTTGGTCTTGGGTTTCTACATTCTTTTCCGTTCTTTAAAAAAAATTTTTTTAATTGCTTTTTTTTTTTTTTGCGGTATGCGGGCCTCTCACTGCCGTGGCCTCTGCTGCTGCGGAGCACAGGCTCTGGACGTGCAGGCTCAGCGGCCATGGCTCACTGGGCCCAGCCACTCCGCGGCATGTGGGATCCCCCTGGACTGGGGCACGAACCTGTGTCCCCCGCATTGGCAGGCGAACTCCCAACCACTGTGCCACCAGGGAAGCCCTAATTGCTTTTTTTAAATTAATTTTTTATTGAAGTATAGTTGATTTACAATGTTGTGTTAGTTTCTTATGTATATATATCCACTATTTTTTAGATTCTATTCCCATATAGGTCATTACAGAATATTGAATAGAGTTCCCTGTGCTATACAGTAGGTTTTTTTTTTTTTTTTTTTTTTTTTTTTTTTTGTGGTATGTGGGCCTCTCACTGTTGTGGCCTCTCCCATTGTGGAGCACAGGCTCCAGACACACAGGCTCAGCGGCCATGGCTCACGGGCCCAGCCGCTCCACAGCATGTGGGATCTTCCCGGACTGGGGCACGAACCCATGTCCCCTGCATCGGCAGGCGGACTCTCAACCACTGCACCACCAGGGAAGCCCCAGTAGGTTCTTATTAGTTATCTATATTATGTATAGTAGTGTGTATATGTCAATTTACCCCCCACCCTTTTTCCCTTCTAATTTAGCTCTCTTACAGACTGTATTATGTCTTTGCCTGCTGTTCATTAGAAATTTGGAGTAGGGGGATTTTGACTTCTATAGTTAAAAATTAGCAGGAGTCTCTTTTAAAAAGGGGATCAGATCAGACCTTTTGTGCTATGGCTAGCTGAGGTTTGGAAGTTTTATGTGGAGTCTCAGGTTGAGACTGAAAAATTCAGATTTCAAACTGATAGCCTAAAGATTCTGGATTCCATTTTATGGAGTACACCAAAACAGATTGGAAGAATCAGGTGACTCACAACACAGGCAAAAGTAACTAATTTTTAAGATTCTAGCCAAGATTGTGAAAAGTGACCAACTTGGAAAACAGAGTATTTTATTTTATTTTTTATTTTTATTGTTTTAAATATTTATTTATTTTTGGGCTGTGCTGGGTCTTAGTTGTGGCACATGGGATCTTTTGTGTGGCACATGGGCTCTCTAGCTGTGGTGTGCAGGTTCAGTAGTTGCCGTGCGTGGACTTAGTTGCCCCACGGCATGTGGGATCTTAGTTTTCTGACTAGGGATCGAACCTACGTCTCTTGTATTGGAAGGCAGATTATTAACCACTGGACCACCAGGGAAGTCCCCAAACAGCCTATTTTATATCTCTAAGTATCTTATTAAATCTTTTATAAGGATTGAGAATGATGCATATATAATATCCAAACCAATGTAAGGAATTATGTCAGTAGGACTGGGAATCATGTTCATGGAGCACTTTCTGATTTACTTGTTATTCCTTATGAAAAAACATGATTTCTCATTTAATCATCACCACATCCTTGTGAAGGAGACATCACTGTTACCTTGTTTTATAGATGTAGTGACAGAGGTCAGACAGTTTAGGTTAATTGCCCCAGAGTCACACACAGTGGCTGAGACTATCCATGTTATCTGACTTCAGATATCATCTTCCTTCTGTACATTTAAGTCTATATTTTGGTAAGCAAGTGGGATAAAGACAAAAAAAAAAAAAGGTTCACTTTCAGAAGCTTTCCTTTCCCCTGCCTTCTAAAAGGAAGGCTTCTCAGGTGGGCAGCAGCTTTTGTTCTGTGGAATCCCATGAGAAGGGAACAGAAGATTGAGCTACAATGGTAAGGGCAGGGGAGTGCTGGAGGGAAAGAGGTATTTCAGGAAGGGAAGCAGGAAAGGGGATGACAGTAAATGCAGGCTGAGACTTGAGAGGTAGTTTCTGGGCATTTGGGGAGTGTGGGCCATGAGCTTGGTAGAACATCAGCACTCTATGGCAGAGTAGGAAGGGGATGGGGAAAGCGCGTCTTCAGTTTTATTATTATTATGAATGGAATTCTTCCTTGGTACCTTTTAAAGAAATTGCAGCAAAGATTTCAATTGCCTTTCAGATCTCCTTGAAGGGTGGCTTGTTCTTTTGGATTCAGTGCCTCTGTACAGCTGGTCTAGCTTTATGGGTGTTTGTTATGTGAGCTAGAAAGCCAAGATGTTAGTCTAGGTTTTCACACACTCATGTGCAGTTAGGTAAGGAAAGAGAGGTCAACAGTGTGTTATGTCCAAGCTCAATGGTACCAAAGGGAACTGGCAAAGGAAAAGTTTCTCCCTCATCTCTTCAGCTCTGTTGGTGCAAGTCACAGTTAGGCCTGAGTCAAAGAGCCTCAGGTTAGAATTCTGAGGGTCTACACTTCTGAAGTCTCTCTTTTGTCCTTAAACCAAGAAAATTCTTCTTGGTGCTAATCTGATCCTTCTATAATTGCATAAGGGCCATGAATATTCTTTTATTTACGCGAAGAGAAATAGCACAGCTCTAAAGGGAGACTTTTTGGCAATTTCCCCCTATTTCATAGCTTGTGGTTAGCATGGTCTTGTGACTTGATTCCACTGGTGTAATAGTCTGGGCAGCAGTGTCGGCCATGGGTCATGAACCGGGCATGGAATTGTGCTGCCTTAGCTGAACTACTGACCTCATCCCAGGAGAGAATCCACTGAGTCTCAGTCCAGTGAGGGGTGGGAATAGGAGAATCTGAGGTCAAAGGTAGACTCTGGCATTTGACTTGTTTGGGGATTTCAGGCCTGATTTTGCTGATAATTGGTATTTTATCTGCTGGTTTCAAGGCTTTTAGTTCAGTGTGGGAAACTGATTACTCCCTAATTATATACCAATGTCCAGAATGGGCTTCCCTTGTGCTAATTGCCAGAGCAACAGTCTATTGAATAGTTTGAATAGGAGTAGAAGCAAATATTTTCTTTCCTGTCCTTTGATCTACTTCCTTCTACAACATGAAGCAACTATGCTTGCAAAATGATGTACATTGTTCATTGCAAAATGATGTACATTGTTCATTCCAAAATATTGGCCTGTGCTTGATTAATACTGTAATTTAGGAGATATAGTTTCATAGCTTCCTGCCCCCTCTTTAGTTGCAACTTTATTTCCCTTAAGACAACTACATTAAAGGGAACTGCCCTCCTTTGGATGAATCAATTTTACCTGTAACTTTATAAAAAGTCATCCATCGTACTTTATGGTCTCACCTTGTGGGGTTCATTTTTGTATCAGATAGGACTCTTTGGTTTGCAAGCAACAGTTAAAAAGCCAAGTCAGTCTAATTAAATTTGCAGTTTAATGCCTTATGTGACAGGAAAGACCATAGATATATTAGTAAGGCTTGGTTTTGTCTCCGAGGCCCATCTCTCTCCACCTCTCAGCTCTGTCCTCCTCCTGGTTGGCTGCAATTTTGTCTGTGCTGGCAAGACAGGTGCCAGCATAGACCTAAAGAGACATGAGTAACTAGAGTGGCTTAGATAATTCAGAATTAGTCTGAGAAGTATTATGGCTGAGCCTTGGTTTCTTCATCTGTAAAATGGGAACAATAATACCTCATGCACAGAGAATTAGGTGAATATTTAATGAGCTCATGAAGGCATGTGTCTTTGTGGCTAAGAACATGGACTTTAGAGTCACATCTAGCATCTTCACTTATTAAGTTATTGGTGTAAAATGAAGGGACTTATAGTACCTGCATTATAGGGTTGGTGGGATTTAAAATGATAGACTGTACATAAAACCTCTAAAAGGGTGCCTGGCACATGGAGCCACTCAATAAATGGTAGCTATTATTTGAGTAGAATTTTGAAGTGGCCATTAATGGTTTGAAATGAAAAAGCAAACTCAGGCATGGGAAATGGCAGGAAAAGGGCATGGATAATGATTCATAAAGGAGGGAGTTGGGGTGGGGACTGCAAGGTAAGCTTGGGTAGTGCCCAGGTATAGAAATGTGGCTTTTGCTCTTTGTATCAGAACTATGATAAAAAGACAGACCCCCACAGCAGGGGAAGGGGAGGCTGGGATGAAGTGGAAGAGTGGCATGGACATATATACACTACCAAATGTAAAATAGATAGCTAGTGGGAAGCAGTCGCATAGCACAGGGAGATCAGCTCAGTGCTTTGTGACCACCTAGAGGGGTGGGATAGGGAGGGTGGGAGGGAGGATCAAGAGGGAGGGGATATGGGGATATATGTATGCATATGGCTGATTCACTCTATTGTACAGCAGAAACCAACACAACATTGTAAAGCAATTATACTCCAATAAAGATGTTAAAAAAAAAAAAGACAGACCCCCAGGGTATGGTCTAGAGAAGACCCTGTCAGCCAGCCAGGAGGTCAGCACTTTGGAAGTTTCCATCAGAGATTCTGTGATTTTGGAAGTATTCTTTTTGTAGAATTACAGTGCCTGGCTTAGTGCCTTTTCCTTGATCAGTGTTTGCTGCACTGACTTGACTTACCTTCAAAGTCAGAGACAGTCTTCTTAAGCCTTCAATGGTGGCAAATCTTCCTTCTGGGAGGGTGGATTTTGTAATTCAGAGCCAAATCTAATGAATAAGTTGAAGGATCAAGCTGAGTAATTCTGATTCAGATTTTAAAAAATCAAACTAAACTAGTGTGATTCCCCCCCACCCCGCCTCTGACTGGCTTTTGAAAACAATAGGATGAGTAAGTTGTAACACTCTAAAAATCAGTTTCATAATTTCATATTTTACATATGAAGTATATGAACTCAAATTACAGGGTACTTGCTACATAGTAGGCATGATATTACGTGGAGAGGTTGCGAAGTTTAATAAGTATTTCTTCTTGGGGGATCCATCATCTGGTGGGAAGGGAGAATAAGATCAGTCATCATAATGAGGTGAGATCACACTTGTGGAGTTTGTTTGGGTTCTGTGAGCCAGCCTAGGCAGTGGATATGGGTGAGGTGGGGCAGGGGTGTGGGATTTGGGGAGGTTTTAATGTAGAGGTGAAGCCTGAGCAGGATGTTGAAGGAAGAGTAAGAATTTACAAGAATAAAGAGGGTATGGGGGTAGGGTTGTTTGTGTGTGTGTGTGTGTGTGTGTGTGTGTGTGTATCTCAGATAGAGAGAAATTTATGTGTGAAGGTTTGGAGACCATGGATGTCAGGAGAATGTTCTGAGGAATAAGAAACATGAAGCTGATGAAATACTTAGGGTAATTTTCCCCATTAGTTGTGGCCAGGAGAGGTATTCAATTTTTGATATCTAAGGTTAGTGTTTAAAGAATCCTTCTAGAATGTCCTGTCTTAAAAGTCAGCAAATAAAAGGCAGCTGAGAGAAAGAAGTGGGTTCTGCCCAATTATTCCTCCCAACAGTCTTATGAAGATTTTCAGATGAGGAACATGAAACTCAGTGGGTTTAAGTAATTTGCCTGAAATCTAGAAGGCTAAGAAAAGGTGGCACTAGGATTTGAATTGGAATCTGCCTCACTCCAGAAAAAGACCATGCTCTACTATGAATATAATTTCATGTCTATCTGATGGCTCAGGACTTCATCTCGCCTGAGGCCCACCATTCTGAATATGAGATTGTTCTGTACAGTTTGGTAGCTGGAGATGTAGCAGGAGGTGCAGGAGGCTGAGTGTGTGGACTGACCATAGGCGATGCTCACACCAGTGGTTCTCAGATTTCAGAGTGTGTAATGTTCCTCTGGGAAACCTGTGCTGGTTCTGACTACCAGACCCCACTTCTGAGGGTCTGTCTTGTTGTGAAGCACCTTGGGTGATTCTGATGCAGATGGTATGTGATGCACACTTTGATGAACATTACCCTAAATGAATTTCTTTTCTTTTTTTTTTTGAGGTACACGGGCCTCTCACTGTTGTGGCCTCTCCCGTTGCGGAGCACATGCTCTGGACGTGCAGGCTCAGCGGCCATGGCTCACGGGCCCAGCCGCTCCGCGGCATGTGGGATCTTCCAGGACCGGGGCACAAACCCGTGTCCCCTGCATCGGCAGACGGACTCTCAACCACTGCGCCACCAGGGAAGCCCCCTAAATGAATTTCTTATGTGAACTTGGTTCTCTCTCTTCTTCTCTCCCTCCCTTCTTTCTTTTCTTCCTTTCTCTCCTTCTTTCTCCTTTTTTTCTTCTTCATTTCCTTCCTTCTTCCTATCCTTTCATCTTCACTTTCCTTCTGTTCCCATGCCCTTCCTTCCTTCCATCCATCCTTCCTTCCTTCCTTTCTCCCTCCCTCCCTCCCTCCCTCCTTCCCTCCCTCTGTCCCTGCCTTCATCCCTCCCTTTCCTTTTTTCCTTTCTTTCTTTTGAGGCTTCTGTTGATTTGGTTCCTATGGTTTGAGGAGATTATGCATAAGTACTATTCCTTGACTCTCCAACAAGACTGTGCATTCCTTGCAGGCAGGGATTGTGTACTCTCTGTGCCTTTCACAGACACTTACATGGGTACCTTCCCCCAATTAAAACACACACTGTGTACCGACTACCTTCTGATTACAACTAGGCATTTTGAAAACTGTAATTCAGCCAAGGTATGTATTTGCTTTAACATTTCATGTTGTCTCTCTGTTCTTTCTCCCCCTAGTCTATGCCTCTCTAGCTCTTCTGCCCTTTACATGATCCTGGAGGGTCCTAGATGGATAGAATGTAGACTGATGCTTAGTGATTCCTTTCCAGTTCCAGTTCTCAGCATTTCTCCCAGCCTCTGGTGAAATCTCACCCCTTGGGAATCTCCAGACCTGTGCTTCCCTAGTCATGCTCACCTTTTCAGATGATTTTCTCATCTTGTGCTTCTAAAAAAAGGAAATCCCATTTTAGTTTGCTTTTCATTCAGTTCTCCTTGTTGTAGCTGGCTTAATATCTGGGTATCCCCCTTTTTGGTCATAGGCTGGCTGGGTGATCCAGACTTGTCCCAGTTAGTCTGTTTTTTCTTTCCAGCATAGTGGATTCCTTGCACAATATCACACAAATTATGGGGTTCCTTTCTGTTTCTCTGCCTTGGCCCAGGTACCTGGATTCTGGAGTCAAGTTGCATGGATTCAAGTCCTGCTTGCTGACTGAGCTTGGGCAAATGTTTTAACCTCTGTAAGCCCCCATGTCCTCACCTGTAAAATGAGGACCATGAGGTGGTTGTGAGGTTTAAATAAAATGATGCTTGAGTAAGAGTGCTGCTTTATGGTAAATGCTGTTGCAATTATTGTTATTGGAGATTATTTTTACTGTTCCTCCCCTTCCCCAGCTCAAATTCTGTCAATCTTACAAGGCCCAGCTGGAGTTCTGCTTCATCCACAAAGCTTTTTTTTTGTCCACTCAAGCCAGCAGGGAACTCTACCCTAAATTCTCATGATGAGGTGAATGTTTGATTGCCTTTGACATTCAATATTGTGTTACTATTGCACTAGGTCCTAACTGGTTTTATTCTTGGTCCCTGGTGTCAAGAAAAGTCCTTGAATACTGATAATAAAGGCTGTCTTTTTCTTTTGGCCTCTCCACCACCAGTTACGTTTGTAGCATTAGCCCCTTTTTCGAGTGTCACGGTTAAGGATGTACAGATCAATACGCTCAACGTGAACTCATTTAGGATAAACAGAGATGAACTGGCAGCATCTACACTGCAAGGGACAACATCCTGGGGTCCAACATTCAGCTGGCTCTGTCCAGTTGCTGCTCTTACTAGATGGGAAGAAGGTGCTTATTCAGAGAGAAATGCATTTTAAGGCGTGAATGAGTAACTGATGGAAGACCTTGTTTTGACATTCATCTCCTTCTAAAGCTGGTGATTTTCAGCCCTGGATGCACAACACATTCACTGGGGAGCTTTAAAAAATACTGATGCTCAGACCATATTCTGGGCCAGTTAAATTTAAGTCTCTTTGGGGGGCACACAGTTATAGTATTTTCAAAAAGCTTAATAGGCATTTTTTTGTTTTTACTTTTTAGATTTTTTGTGTTTATTCTATTACTGATTACTATTAATTTGATCAAACAAAATATATTTTAATTGGCAGTTATAATACATTTAGGGACATTCATCTCCACTAATACATTTGAAAAGCTTCCCAGGTGGTTTTATGGTTTTATTACGCAGCCCAGATTGAGAACGTTGCACTGCTCTAAACCCAGGTTCCACAGCCCTTCCACCTGGTGAATGGGCTTTAGTTTGAATTTTATGTATTCATCCTGTTTTTCTGGGGTGTAGGCTGTAATTAGCTTGTAGGAATTCACTTTTAAGAGAGCATGGATATCTTAAGGGTTCAAACCATGCCCTGAAAGAAACAGTTTATTGTCTTGAGGCAGCTCACAGACACTCAGTATGCTTAGAAATAGAATTTCCTTGCCCTAGGTCGTTGATGCCATAGTAGAGAACTGACAGGGCTCCCTGAGGACCTAAAGTATTTATAACACTTACAGTATTTCTGCAAGGTGAGCTTTGCTGCCAGAGGCCTGGATTGGGGCAGTTAAGAGTCACTAAGGTAGAGGAGTCAGGCACAGCTGCTCCAGGCTCCTGGGGAAACAGCTCTTAGCACACAGACAGAGGGGCTCATGTGTCCTTCCCAGAGAACAGAAAGGAGCAAGGCCGGGGAGCCGACTCCCCCAGGCTTCTTCCTTCACATTGTCTGAGATATTTTGTGGAGGAACTCAATTAAGACTTAAAAAAAACAGATTTATTGAGGTGTAATTTACATAACATAAACTTCATCTGTTTTAACTGTACAGTCCAATGAGTTTTAGTAACTTTACAGAGCTATGCAACCATTACCACAATCCAGTTTTAGAATATTTTTTATCATCCCTACCCTAAAAGATCTTTTGTGCCTGTTTGCAGTCAGTTCCTACTCCCAGCTCAGATCCAGGGAACCACGAATCTGCATTCTACCTCTATAGTTTTGCCTTCTCTGGACATTTCATATAAGTGGAGTCTACCATGTGTAACCTTTTGTGTCCTGCTTTTTTCACTTAGCAAATATTTCTGAGGTTCATCCATGTTGTAGCATGTATCAATATTTTGTTCCTTTTTTATTGCTAAATAGTATTACATTGTATGGATGTGCCCCATTTTATTTATCCATTCATCAGCTGATGGCCATTTGGATTGTTTCCACTTTTTGGCTATTATGACTAAGGCTGTTATAATCATTCATGTATAAGTTTTGTGTGGACATATGGTGTCATTACTCTTGGGTAAGTAGTTTGGAGTGGACTTCTTAATTTGTATGGTAATATATGTTTAAGAAACTGCCAAATTGTTTTCCAAAGTGGCTGTATCATTTTATATTTCCACCCGAAATTCATGAAGGTTCCAGTTTTTCCTCATCTTTACCAGCACTTGTTTTCTGTGTTTTTGATTTTAGTGAGTATGACGTGGTATCTCATCATGGTTTAGTTTGCATCTGCCTAATGATAAATGATGTTTAGCATCTTTTCAAGCACTTATTTGACATTCATATATTTTCTTTAGCTACAGGTCTCTTCAAACATTTTGCCCAATTTTAAGATGGCTTGTTTGTCTTATTATTTAGCTGCAAGAGTTCTTTATATAGTCTAGATAATGTTCCTGATTTGATATATGATTTGCAAATATTTTCTCCAATTCTGTAGCTTGTCTTTTCAATCTCTTGATGGTGTCTTTTGAAGATCAAAAATGTGTAAATTTGATGAAACCCTCTTTATCAATTTTTTCTTTTTTGAATCCTGCTTTTGGTATCTTATCTAAGAAATCTTTGCCTACTCAAGATCATGAAGGTTTTCTCCTAGATTTTAGGAGATTTTAGATTTTCTTCTAAAACAGTTGTAGTTTTAGCTCTTGTATTTAGACATTTGATTAATTTTTTTTCTATTGCCTTGGAATTTTATTTTTTATACAGCAGGTTCTTATTAGTTATCTATTTTATACATATTAGTATATACATGTCAATCCCAATCTCCCAATTCATTCCACCGCTGCCCTGACTTTCCCCCCTTGGTGTCCATATGTTTGTTCTCTAAATCTGTGTCTCTATTTCTGCCTTGCAAACCAGTTCATCTGTACCATTTTTCTAGATTCCACATATATGCATTAATATATGATATTTGTTTTTCTCTTTCTGCCTTACTTCACTCTGTATGACAGTCTCTAGGTCGATCCATGTCTTTACAAATGACCCAGTTTTGTTCCTTTTTACTGCTGAGTAATATTCTATTGTATATATGTACCACATGATCTTTATCCATTTGTCTGTTAATGGGTATTTAGGTTGCTTCCATGACCTTGCTATTGTAAGTAGTGTTGCAATGAACATTGGGGTGCATGAATTATGGTTTTCTCTGGATATATGCCCAGTAGTGGGATTGCTGGGTCTTATGGTAATTCTATTTTTAGTTTTTTAAGGAACCTCCATACTGTTCTCCATAGTGGCTGTACCAATTAACAATGCCACCAACAGTGCAAGAGGGTTCCCTTTTCTCCATATTCCCTCCAGCATTTCTTGTTTGTAGATTTTTTGATGATAGCCATTCTGACTTATATGAGGTGATACCTCATTGTAGTTTTGACTTGCATTTCTCTAATGATTAGTGATGTTGAGCATCTCTTCTTTCATGTGTTTCTTGGCAATCTGTATATCTTCTTTGGAGAAATGTCTATTTAGGCCTTCTGCCCATTTTTGGATCAGGTTATTTGGTTTTTTTTGGATATTGAGCTGCATGAGCTGCTTGTATATTTTGGAGATTAATCCTTTGTCAGTGCTTCATTTGCAAATATTTTCTCCCATTCTGAGGGTTGTCTTTTCGTCTTGTTTATGGTTTCCTTTGCTGTGCAAAAGCTTTTCAGTTTCATTAGGTCCCATTTGTGTATTTTCGTTTTTATTTCCATTTCTCTAGGAGATGGATCAAAAAGGATCTTGCTGTGATTTATGTCATAGAGTGTTCTGCCTATGTTTTCCTCTAAGAGTTTTAGAGTGTCTGGCCTTACATTTAGGTCTTTAATCCATTTTGAGTTTATTTTTGTGTATGGTATTAGGGAGCATTCTAATTTCATTCTTTTACATGTAGCTGTTCAGTGTTCCCAGCACCACTTATTGAAGAGGCTGTCTTTTCTCTATTGTATATTCTTGCCTCCTTTATTAAAGACAAAGCGACCATATATGTGTGGGTTTATCTCTGGGCTTTCTATACTGTTCCATTGACCTATATTTATGTTTTTGAGCCAGTACCATACTGTCTTGATTACTATAGATTTTTGTCGTATAGTCTGAAGTCAGGGAGCCTGATTCCTCCAGCTCTGTTTTTCTTTCTCAAGATTGCTTAGGCTTTTCGGGGTCTTTTGTGTTTCCATACAAATTGTAAAACTTTTTGTTCTAGTTCTGTGAAAAATACCATTGGTAGTTTGATAGGGATTGCATTGAATCTGTAGATTGCATTGGGTATTATAGTCTTTTTCACAGTATTGATTCTTCCTATGAAAGAACATAGTATATCTCTCCATCTGTTTGTATTATCTTTAATTTCTTTCATCAGTGTCTTATAGTTTTCTGCATACAGATCTTTTGCCTCCTTAGGTGGGTCTATTCCTAGGTATTTTATTCTTTTTGATGTGATGGTAAATGGGAGTGTTTCCTTAATTTGTCTTTCTGATTTTTCATTGTTAGTGTATAGGAATGCAAGAGATTTCTGTGCATTAATTTGTATCCTGCTACTCTACCAAATTCATTGTTTAGCCCTAGTAGTTTTCTGTTAGCATCTTTAGGGTCCTCTATATATAGTATCATGTCATCTGCAAACAGTGACAGTTTTACTTCTTCTTTTCCAATTTGGATTCCTTTTATTTCTTTTTTCTCTGATTGATGTGGCTAATACTTCCAAAACTATAATAGTGGATAATAGTGGTGAGAGTGGGCAACCTTGTCTTGTTTCCTGATCTCAGAGGAAATGGTTTCAGTTTTTCACCATTAAGAGCGCTGTTGGCTGTAGGTTTGTCATACATGGACTTTATTATGTTGAGGTAGGTTCCCTCTATGCCCACTTTCTGGAGAGTTTTTATCATAAATTGGTGTTGAATTTTGTTGAAAGCTTTTTCTGCATCTATTGAGATGATCATATGTTTTTTCTCCTGCAATTTGTTAATATGGTTTATCACATTGCTTGATTTGTGTATATTGAAGAATCCTTGCATTCCTGAGGTAAACCCCACTTGATCATGGTGTATGATACTTTTAATGTGTTGTTGGATTCTGTTTGCTAGTATTTTGTTGAGTATTTTTGCGTCTATGTTCATCAGTGATATTGGCCTGTAGTTTTTCTTTTTTTGTGACATCTTTGTCTGGTTTTGGTTTCAGGGTGATGGTGTCCTTGTAGAATGAGTTTGGGAGTGTTCCTCCCTCTGCTATATTTTGGAAGAGTTTGAGAAGGATGGATGTTAGCTCTTCTCTAAATGTTTGATAGAATTCGCCTGTGATGCCATCTGGTCCTGGGCTTTTGTTTGTTTCAATTTCAGAGCTTGTGATTGGTCTGTTTATATTTTCTATTTCTTCCTGGTTCAGTCTCAGAAGGTTTTTGCTTTTCTAAGAATTTGTCCATTTCTTCCAATTTGTGCATTTTATTGGCATATAGTTGCTTTTAGTAATCTCTCATGATCCTTCAAATTTCTGCAGTGTCAGCTGTTACTTCTCCTTTTTCACTTCTAATTCTGTTGATCTGAGTCTTCTCCCTTTTTTTCTTGATGAGTCTGGCTAATGGTTTATCAATTTAGTTTATCTTCTCAAAGAACCAGCTTTTAGTTTTATTGATCTTTGCTATTGTTTTCTTCATTTCTTTTTCATTTATTTCTGATCTGATCTTCATGATTTCTTTCCCTCTGTTAACTTTGGAATTTGGTTGTTCTTCTTTCTTTAGTTCCTTTAGGTGTAATGTTAGATTGTTTATTTGAGATGTTTCTTGTTTCTTGAGGTAGGATTGTATTGCTATAAAGTCCCTCCTAGAACTGCTTTTGCTGCATCCCATAGGTTTTGGATTGTCGTGTTTTAGTTGTAATTTGTCTCTAGGTATTTTTTGATTTCCTCTTTGATTTCTTCAGTGATCTCTTGGTTATTTAGTAGTAGTCTCCATGCATTTGGGTTTTTTCCATTTTTTTCCATATAATTTATTTCCAATCTCAAAGTGTGGTGGTCTGAAAAGATGCTTGATATGGTTTCAATTTTCTTAAATTTACCAAGGCTTGATTTGTGACCCAAAATGTGATCTATCCTGAAGAATGTTCTGTGTGCCCTTGAGAAGAAAGTGTCGTCTGCTGTTTTTGGATGGAATGTCCTATAAATATCAATAAATCTATCTGGTCTATTGTGTCACTTAAAGCTTGTGTTTCCTTATTAATTTTTTTGTCTGGATGATCTGTCCATTCGTGAGGTGTTAAAGTTCCTCACTATTATTTTGTTACTGTTGATGTCCTCTTTTATAGCTGTCAGCATTTGCCTTATGTATTGAGGTGCTCCTATGTTGGGTGCATATATATTTATAATTGTTATATTTTCTTCTTGGATTGATCCCTTGATCATTATGTAGTGTCCTTCCTTGCCTCTTGTAACTTTCTTTATTTTAAAGTCTATTTAATCTGATATAAGTATGCTACTTCATCTTTCTTTTTCCATCCCCTCACTTTCAGTGTGTATGTGTCCCTAGGTCTGAAGTGGTTCTTTTGTAGACAGCATACTTATTTTTGTATCCATTCAGCAAGACTTTATCTTTTGGTTAGAGCATTTAGTCCATTCACATTTAAGGTAATTATCAATATGTATGTTCCTTTTATCATTTTCTTAATTGTTTTGGGTTTGTTTTTGTAGGTCCTTTTCTTCTCTTGTGTTTCCCACTTAGAGAAGTTCCTTTAGCTTTTGTTGTAGAGTTGGTTTGGTGGTGCTGAATTCTCTTAGCTTTTGCTTGTCTGTAAAGCTTTTGGTTTCTCTGTCAAATCTGAATGAGATCCTTGCTGGTTAGAGTAATCTTGGTTGTAGGTACTTCCCTTTCATCACTTTAAATATATCGTGGCACTACCTTCTGGCTTGTAGAGTTTCTGCTGAGAAATCAGCTGTTAACCTTATGGGAGCTCCTTGTTGCTTTTAATAATTTTCTTTGTCTTTAATTTTTGTCAATTTGATTACTATTATCTTGGTGTGTTTCTCCTTGGGTTTATCCTGCCTGGGACTCTCTGTGCTTCCTGACTTTGTTGGCTATTCCCTTTCCCATGTTAGGGAAGTTTTCAACTATAATCTCTTCAAATATTTTCTCTGGTCCTTTCTCTTTCTCTTCTCCTTCTGGGACCCCTGTAATGCGAAAGTTGGTGCATTTAATGTTGTCCCAGAGGTCTCTTAGGCTGTTTTCATTCTTTTTTCTTCATTGTGTTCCACAGCAGTGAATTCCACCATTATGTCTTACAGGTCACTTATCCATTCTTCTGCCTCAGTTATTCTGCTATTGCTTCCTTTTAGTGTATTTTTCATTTCAGTTATTGTATTGTTCATCTCTGTTTGTTTGTTCTTTAATTCTTCTCGGTCTTTGTTAAACATTTCTTGCATCTTCTCGATCTTTGCTTCCATTGTTTTTCCGAGGTCCTGGATCATCTTTGTTATCATTATTCTGAATTCTTTTTCTGGAAGGTTGCCTATCTCTACTTCATTTAATTTTTTTTCTGAGGTTTTATCTTGTTCCTTCATCTGGTACATAGTCCTCTGCCTTTTCATTTTGACTATCTTTCCGTGAATGTGGTTTTCGTTCCACAGGCTTCAGGATTGTAGTTCTTCTTGCTTCTGCTGTCTGCCCTCTGGAGGATGAGACTATCTAAGAGGCTTGTGAAAGCTTCCTCGGCATTTGATTAATTTTGAATTAACTTTTAGGTATGGTGTGTGTAGGAATCTAAGCTAATCTTTTAGCGTGTGGATGTCCAATTGTTCATGTACCATTTTTAAGAAGTTATTCTTTCCGCTTTGAATTGCCTTGGTGACTTTGTTGAAAATCAATTGACCATAAATATAAGGGATTATTTCTGGACTCTCAATTTCATTCCGTTTATTTATATGTTTATGTTTATGGTCAGTATCACACTGCCTTGGTTATGTGCTTGATGATAAGTTTGCAATTAGAAAGTATAAGCCCTCCAACTTTGTTCTCCCTTTTTCCAATTTTTTATTTTGCTATGCTGGATTCTTTGTATTTCTGTGTAAATATTAGCTTGTCAATTTCTGCAAAAAGCCTGCTAGGATTTTTTTGTGTGTGTGTTGTTAAACTTATTGATCCATTTGGAAGACAGTTGCCAACTGAACAATATTAAGTTTTCTAATCCATGAATACAGAATGTCTCTCCATTTATTTAGACCTTTAATTTCTCTCAGTAATAATTTATAGTTTTTGATGTGCAAGTCTTACAATCAATACTTTTTGAGCATTCATGTGGTCCTGCTAGGGAAATTTGTTTGCTTGTAATTTTTTTCTCCCCAGAGCTCTCATGGACAACAGTGAAGAGAGGGAGGCATAGCTTAGCAGCCAAGAGCAGGAGGCAGTGTGGTGAGTGGGAAAGGCACTAGCCTGAGGATCAGGAGGACAACCCTGATCTTTAGCAAGTCACTTAACCTCTCAGTTTGCTGCTCTCTAAAATGAGTACAATAGCATTTATTTTGCTTCAAGGTTGTCAGGATTAGAGATAATGTGTGGAAAGACTTGGAAAAATGTTGGAGTATATGGGTGTTCACTATTTGGTGCTTGACATTGTTGGTACCTGTGATGATGATGATGATTATACAGCATTGTGTGTGTGCTATTAAAGGGTTCTCATCCTGGACACTGAGTCTCTTTGCAGCTCAAGGCAGATGCCAATGATCCACAGTGAAGAAGTGAACATTCCATCTCATCTGATCTTCAAGCAACTTTAAAAGTTTAATTTTTATTTAAAAAATTAAAATTTTTTCTATGCAATTTAAAAGGTTACTTTGCATTTACAGTTATTACAAAATATTGACTATTTTCCCTGTGTTGTACAATACATCCTTGAACCTGTCTTACACCCAATAGTTTGTGCCTCCCATTCCCCCATTCCTGTATTGCTCCCCACCATCCACCACTGGTAACCAGTAATTTGTTCTCTGTATCTGTGAGTCTGCTTCTTTTTTTGGTATTTTTTTAGATTCCACATGTAAGTGATATCATACAGTATTTGTCTTTCTCTGTTCAGATAACTTACTGAATTAGCTATTTTCATCCACATTTTGCACCAAGGAAACTGATGTTCTGAAAGATAAAGTCAAGTTCCCAAGGTCACAGAGTTAGTAAGAGGCAGAGCAGGATTTAAACCCAGGCTTTTCTAACTTCAAAGCTTCTGCTTTTCCTTTACACCTCACCACCCCCACTACCCCCACCAAGTCTCATCAGGGGATCTACAAGACAATGATAAATTCTGGACAAAACACATACTTAACTCTTCAATGGAAAAATGGATACTGTTAAGTAATTAATATATCTTGCTTATCTCTCTTACTTAACATGTTAAAGGTTTAATTCTGCCTTGAGATTAAGGATGGCAGATGTGATTTTCATCACCAAGGATTAGATGGGAAAACCAAGCTGAATTCATAAGAGGGGATCACAGTGAGGTATTACAAAAAGTCACCTGGTTTACATAGCTATAGAGATGGAGATAAAAGGCAACCTTTGTTTCCAATTTTCAGTGTGACATAATGAGCACTAAATTCCACCTTACAGCTTCCATTTTCTCAAGTACAATATCACTGGTGAGAGGAAGGTGGAGGTTGTGACAATGTGAGATTTCAGATCCAGAGTTGCTGGTTACTCTGGGCTTATTCAACAGCAGCACAACTATCCATGTATATGAGTGTAGTCTAAAGCTGAGTCTGATGGTTCACCTGTTCTTTTCTTGTTTCCCATGTAGGAGATCTAGGTTTGATTTCTAGCAAATCCTTTAATAGGGTGTTATGGAGAGTGCCTAGGCTTTGGAATTAGTTAGATGAATTTTTATTGCATTTCCATTATTTGCTACTTTTGTGGTTCTGAGAAATATATGTAACTTATCTAAGCCTCCGTTTGTTCATGTAAAATGGTGAAAATAATTGTCACAAGGAGTAAAATGAGAGAATGTCTATAAAAAGCTTATTAGTGCCAGGGGTATAATATGTTCTAGACAAAGAGTACCTTTGCTTCCTTCTATGGGAGTTTGAAATAACTATATTTAGTTTTAAAGAAATCTCACTGTGGCCAAGTATATTAGTCAGCTTTTGCTGCAGTAACAAATAGCCTGCAAAGCTCAGTGGTTAAAAATTCCATACATTGTTTCTTGCTCATGTCACCTGAGGGCTGAATTAACTGTTCCTTTGCTGGGCTGCACTGGGTTTGGTTTTGCTCATTGTATCTTTTCATTTCAGGATCCTGATTGAGGAAGCATACTTTTCTCATGGCAGAGGGCAGAAATAAAAGAGCTGGAGCCAAGCAATACAAGTGTATTTAAAGTTTCTTCTTGGACATGGTGCATATCACATCTGCTCACATCCCTTGTCATATGGCCAAACCCTACGTCAGTTGGTGGGGAAGTGTACTTTACCTAAAAGGAAGCATGGTATAGGCTTTGTAAAAGAATAAACAAGCTATATTAACAAGTAAGAATTTTGTTGTAGGCAATTCTTGGTAATCCAAAGATTAATAATTATATACATGGAATATTTGGGCTTCTTTGTTTTTATCTTTCTCTTTGGCTATGGCAGTTTGTCTGTTTTTTCAGTTTTTCTTTTTAAAAGCAAAGCTGATAAAAGATAATTTGTCAGTGTCTGAGAAAATATTTTCCTACCTCTTATTCTTCTCAGCCACTTGCTGATCCATCCTTATTTACTGGTTTAAATGTTGGCTTTCTTAGGCCCCTTTCTCTTCTACTTCTATGCTCTTTTCTCTGGCTGACCTCATACAGAACCATGGCTTTAATTGACTACTCTCTGAGGAATCTTTTTTCAACATTCCCAGTTCAGATGCCTTGGAGCCCCAGACTCATATTGTCAGCTGCCCATGTGACATCCTATTATAATGACATATAAATCTCAATATAACAAAACCCAACTGTTGTTACTCTATGTGTAACCTCTAGGACCAGACCATCCAGCCATTTGTATACATCGAACACTAGCATGCATCCTTGCTGCCTCCTTCTCCTTCCTTTGCTTATCCAGTCCATTTGCAGGTTACCTTGCCTTTGTCTCTTAAGGGCCTTTCTGATCAGCCATTTCCCTCCATCTCCTCCCACCCCACCCCCACCCCAGATCATGATCCTCTGTCACCTGGACTACTGCAATAGCCCCAGTTGTCTCCCTGTGTTCTTTCCTTCCCCTTCTAATTTGTTTTCTGTGCTACAACTACAGCCAGAGTCATTTAAAAAAAATTGAACTTGGCCATTTCTCCCTTTGGCTTAAAACTCTTTAATGACCTGCTATAGCTTTTAGGATAAAGCCTAAAATCCTTTCCATGGCCCTGAGGGTCCTGTGTGATCTGGCTTTTTCTCTCTCTCCTGTTTTATTTTGCATTATTCTTCTTATTGTCTGTATTGAACACTACAATGTTCTCCTATTTCAAATCCTTGAGTGTGTCACGCCCTCACCTACCTTGGGGATTTTGCACATGATTCCCTCTGTATGGAAAGTTCTGACTCTGACCCCTATCCTTGAAATCCTAGCTCAGATGTTCCGTCCTTGCTGAAGCACTCCCCAGCCTCTCCAGGCTGAGAGCTGTTTTCTCTTTTATGATATAAAAATGTTTATGCATATCTTTATGTTCATAGAATGTGTCTTGTAATGTTATTGTTTGCTTGTGTAACTCTCTGCCTGGGCTTCAAGGTCTGAGAGTTTTGTCTTATTCTCCAAACAATGTTTTTAAAAATTCGTTTGAGTTTAAATAAAACTGTTCCAAAGAGAAACCAAAATTCTCTGCTTGTAGAACTCTTTTGGACTAAACCCCATTCATTTTCTCCCTGGCACAATGTAGTCCTTAGAAAAATGAACTTTTTCTAAGGAACTTCAGGGAGAAAATGAACCACCTTAGCACCAATGTACAGGAAGCTTGCCTTTCAGATGGGACTCAGAGACTAATGTTACTTGATACCTACCAGTTGTGTGACCTTAAACTAGTCATTTCACCTTAAAGAGGTGAAGCCTAAAGGGCTTCATTTTTTCATTAATAAAAATAAAGGTGTGGCCAAGAGCTCCAATATCTCTTACACCTCTAAATTTCTGTGTTTGTGATTTGGGGTGTAGGTCCTTTATGTAAAGAATCTCTCAGTTTTAGAACCGCAAACGGAGTTTAATCCCCACTTTAACTTGAGGGAAAATGAGAATTACAGAGATTATAATGTGTTCAGGGTTCATGCAGTTTACAAGGAAATATCTCACTATGTAGGTAACACTGATCATTATGGTGAGTTTCTTTTTACTTGTTGTTTGCTGGGTGGGATTGAGGGGTTAAGACAAGATCAGCCTAAATCTATTTTTACTGGAAGCTGGTAATCCCTAAGAGGCTTCTTAGAAGGAGAGTTGCAGGGTTTCAGTGCTTCAATGTAAAGTTGTGCCGTGTGGGCTTCAGTGAGTCTGCAGCTCAGGGAGCTTTATGGAGCTCCTGCCATGTGCATTGCATGGTGCCAAGTTCACTGGAGATAAAGAGCTGCAAGCCATGGACTACTTCTGAGGGAGACCAGATCAAAGGATTAAGCCAGTTCTGATCCACTTTGCTTTTTGGGAATGAGGCCAGTGTCACTTACATGAGTCCAGGGAGTGATATTCAAGAAGACCCCAAGTCATACACCAGACTGTATTGTTCTTAAACGTTAATCTCTTGGCTTAAATAATTGGCCTGCTTAAGAAACCAACCAGCCTGTCCCCTTTCCTAATCTGACTGCACTTAGCATTGCCTTTAGGTTGCCCCATATTCCTGGTGGTTCCTCCCTTAACCCCCAAAAGTACCAGAACTATTATTGCCAGAGCTGATGATGGCTAGTATACAGTGTCCGCCATCTGGCTGCTTGCAAGGAATGGATAATCCTTTTAAAGTCTTAATAGTAGGAGATGATTTGTTTGGCCTTATTTTCTAACATTAACTTTTACATAGCCTGTATCAAATCCATAAGTTTGATTTACAATATTGTGTTAGTTTTAGGTGTACAGCACAGTGATTCAGTTATGTGTGTGAGTGTGTGTGTGTGTGCGTGTGTGTGTATTCTTTTTTCAGATTCTTCTCCTGTATAGTTATTACAAAATATTGAGTATAGTTCCCTGTGCTATACAGTAGGTCCTTGTTGGTTATCTATTTTATATATAGTGGTGTCTATGTGTGAATCCCAACTTCTTAATTTGTCTCTTCCTCCTCCCTTTCCCCTTAGGTAACCATAAATTTGTTTTCTATGTCTGTGAGTCTCTTTCCTTTCCATTTTGTAAAAAAGTTCATTTGTATCTTTTTCTTTTCTTTTTTTTTTTAGATTCCACGTTTATGTGATATCATATGATATTTGTCTTTCTCTATCTGGCTTACTTCACTTAGTATGATAACCTCTAGGTCCATCAATATTGCTGCAAATGGCATTATTTAATTATTTTTTGTGGCTGAGTAATGTATATATGTACCACATCTTCTTTATCCATTCCTCTGTTGATAGACATTTAGGTTGCTTCCATGTCCTGGCTATTGTAAATAGTGCTGCAATGAACATTGGGGTGCATGTATCTTTTCAAATTACAGTTTTCTCCTGATATATGCCCAGTAGTGGGATTGCAGGATCATATGGTAGCTCTGTTTTTAGTTTCTTAAGGAACTTCCATATTGTTCTCCATAGTGGCTGCACCAATCTACATTCCCACTAACACTGTAGGAGGGTTCCCTTTTCTCTACACCCTCTTCAGCATTTATTACTTGTAGACTTTCTGATGATGGCCATTCTGACCAACTGCTAACCTTTTTAAATGTTAGTTTTCTTATCCATCCAATGGGACAGTAATTTCCTTCAAAGTTGTGGAAAGCTTCTGTGAGTTGGACGTCACTCTAACAATATTAGGTGCTGTTCTGTGTGGAGCCCAGTCCTCTCCTCCTCGGGTAGGTCCTGTGTTTGAGGAGTGTGAGATGCTGGGTGGAGTCGTGAATGCCAGGAGGTGCCCTCAGCCCTGCTGCAGCCTTGAAATCTCAGAGACAGCAGCTGTGTAGACAAAGCAGAGGGTTCTTCCCACAGCCAGGACTTTTCCTGCTCATTCCACAATGACCTGGCAGGAAAAGGAACTCCAACAGATGGGCTGGGGTGGGGGGTGGCAAGGGTGATGAGACATTGCTCGCCTGTCACCCCCCTTTGTAAATCTTGGGCACACAAAGTTAAATTACTCATATCCCTCAATAAATTGAGCCTCATCATCATTTCCCTGTGCTAGGTGCCTCTCTTTTTCATTTAATACTCTTTACTCTCTTTCCCACTCACCATTCATTTATTTAGTCAACCAAAGTTTATAAAGGCCCCTTTTATGATAGGCTTTGTTCTAGGCCTTGAGAGACATCAGGGAACAAAACAGGCAAAAGTTCCTTCCCTCACAGAGCTCACCTTCTAGTAGTAAATGTGGGACAATACTCATTATCTTTCAGACGATTATAAAATTTACTTATTATTACATTTCATTACTGTCTCATGTAAAAATAGAGCAGGACAAGGGGGACTCTGTGTGTGTGTGTGTGTGTGTGTGTGTGTGTGTGTGTGTGTGTGTGTGTGTGTGTGTGTGTGTGTGGAGGGGATTTTGAGGGCTTGTAATTCCAGGCAGAGGAACAGCCAGTGCAAAGACTCTGTTGCAGTCTCAGTGCCTGGCGTGTATTAACAGCAGGGCAGCCAGTGAGGCTGGGTCAGAGTGAGTAGTGGGGACACTGGTAGAAGATGATGTCAGTGAGGTAAATGGAGTGATGGAGACAGGGGAGGCAGATCATGTGGGGCTTTGTAGGACAGTGTAAGGACTTTAGATTTTACCACAGGGTTTCAGGATTTTGAGAATCACAGAGGTTTCTCATTATGGTTCTCTCTTTGTTCACTCAGTATTGTGTTTTTGAGATCCGCCCATTTTGCTATATGTACATCTAGTTAGTTGCTTATAACTGTTCGATAGCACGCTATACATTTTACCTAGTCACTTTTCCAACTCTCTGCCACTACACATAACATTGCAGTGGATGTCTTCATGTGTGCTCCATTATAGGCTGTGTGATCATTTCTGCAGGAGATCTACCCAGGAGTGAGTGGACTTGCTGGGTGGTAGGGTAGGCACACTCTCAATCTGACTCAAGTGGTGCCAGATTGCTCTCCCGGCTGGCTGTACCCATCTCTACTTCCTTCAGCAGTGCACATCCCTGCCAACATGTGACATGATCCAGTTTACAAAGTTTTTTGCCAATCTAATAAGTGTAAAGTAACATCTATTGTTTTAATTTGCATTTCTCTGAATACTAATAAGTGTGAGCACCTCTTTATATGCTAGTTAGTTTTTGGGGGTTTCTTCTTTTATAAGTTGCCCATTCATATTCTCGGCCAATATTTTTATTGGGGTCTTGTTATTTATCTTTTTGATTTTCAGGAGTTCCTTGTATATTCTGGATATTATCCATAGTTGTTTTCAGAAGGTTAGATTTGAAGTGGGCTTTGAGGTAATCTAGTCTAACCACCTCATTTTACAACTGGAGAAACTAAGACCCAAGCAATGGAGAGACATCTTTAAGATCACACGTGTAATGGAAAAGCTGAAACTGGAAGTTACTACTTCTCCTATCATATCATGTGAAGTGGGCATCCTTTTAGTGAGGCAGGAATGGCAGTAGGTGGCGGGCAGGAGCTGTTAGGTGCTGCTGGTTCCCCAGCATCTGCATTTCTTTGCAGGCAGGAGGACCACTTACCCTGACCTGATGGCCGAGATCAACTCTGGACCCAAGAGGCCCTGACATTCTATGAGGTCCTAGGTCTAGTGACCATTTCCTCCTTCCCATTCACATGGTCACTACTTCAGGACTTTACCTCCTCGTGCTTGACCAGTGTTTCTCAAATTTTAGTATGTATAAGATTCACTGAGAGAACATATTATAATGCAGATTACTGTCTCACCCTCTCCTGAGGATTTAGAAGCACTGATGGATCCTTAGAACCCTGATACAGGTGGCCCATGGGCCAGATTTTGTGAAAATCAGTTTCATTAGCTACCTGACTGATCTTCTGTTTCCATCCTAGAGTCACTTCAATTTGTCATTCAGGCTGCCAAACAAAACTCCAATCATTCCCCAAACACATCTCTCTTTGTCATACCTCCATGCTTTCACTCTTACCATCCATCTGAAGTGTCCCTTCCTCCATGAAATCCTGTGACTTTTCAAGATCTAGGTTAAACATGGTCTCCTCTAGAAAGCCTTCTCTGGTTTTTCTGGGACTCAAGCTCAGGGGCACAGTGTGAATGAAGAAATCTGGCAGGGAGTAGGAAGACTCCCTTTGCAGGCACATTGCCCTTTGAAATCATGTGGATACCCTCTGTATAAAAAAGGTGGTTAAAGACACCTCTTGAAGGTAGCAACACCCTAGACAAGCCAGACTTTTCTTAAAAAAAATTAAATCAAATACAGAAGCACATAGTTTATTTAAAGAGTTGTAGTTCTACAAAATTTGTTATGAAAAACAGCAATCTTCCATTCTTTTCCCCCATGCTTTTCCTTCCCCAGAGGCAGACACTTGAAACTCTTTTGACTGATTTTTTTTGGTATCTCTAAAGAATATGCTTATATTGCTTCTATCTGATTTTTCAATTTTAGGCACTGTCTATTGACTTTCCACTGAAGAGAATAATGATTTAACCTTCTGTCTCCCCACCTCCCCCCACGCCTTCCACTCACGCCCTGTCCTGCGCCTCATGTTTTATTGTTTGGCCAGTTTTTACATCCAGTACACCACGATGGTTCTCTCTGCCTGGGTGACTGGTGCTACCAGGCCCCTGGCTGTCCAAATCAGAAGTTTGGACACCCTCCTTAACTTCTTCTACTTTCTCTGTATCCTCCGCCCATCCATTCTTTCCCTACCTCCCCTGTCCAGTCACTCACAGAATTCTGTCAACTCTACCTCTGACATAACTGACATTCATCTGCTTCTCTCTGGTCCCAGTGCCATGGCCCTTGCTCTATCACCCTCTGTCTCCCCTGGAAAATTGCAATATGCTAGTTTCCTTGTTTGCCGTCATACCTCCCTCCCTTCACCTAAGGTGAAGACCTTACAGCCAGAGTGAGCTTTCTAAGCACAAATTAGACCATGTGTGTGATTCTCATGCTAAAAACTCTTGAGTGGACCTTGGGGTCCCCAGGGGACACTTCAAATTCCTTATCACGGTAGGCTAGACGCAGTGTTTTGTCTACCATCACATTTTGCTTTCCTGGCACACAGACTGCCATGAGGTTGGGAACATGCAAAGTGTGAGGGAAAGTGACATGTCATTTCCAGGCCTGGGGAGGTAAGAGCTACACGCCTATTACATCTCTTCTCTCTTCTGCAGTGGACCTGAGGCTCGTGTTCTAGAGGCTGTAGCTGCAGGATGGAGGAGGGCTGCTCTTCCCACATCAGACTTTACATGACTGAAAATTGTCTTTGTTGTGTTAAGCCAAGGAAACTTTAGGGTTTATCTGTTACTGCAGCAGAACCTATCATAACCCTGAGTAACACAAGGTATGCGTAAGGACTTCAGAGTCTGGCCTTGGGTCTCTCTCTTACATGATCTCTCCTGTCTTCCTCTCCTTCCACTCTATATTCTAGCTATAATGACATGTCAGGCTCTTTCCCACTTCTGGGCATTTACATGTGTAGTTCTTGTTACTTAGAATGTCCCCCTAGCCCACATATATTCTTTGCCACTTTGCCTGGCTCATCTCAACCTTCAAGTCTCAGCTTAGATGTCTCTTCCTCAGGGAAGCCTTTCAAGACTCCCTACTACTTTCTGGGTTAGGTATCCTTCCCTTGTGTCCCTTTGAACCCCGAGGCCTACCCTTCACTTACCACTCTGGCCTGAAATCACATGTTTACTTATGTCTCAACCAAACTGGACTGTAAGATCCCCGAGCATCTTGATTCTGCCCATTCACTGCAGTCTCTTCAGGGACAGTCAGAGAAGATGCTGAGTCCATTTTTTTTTGTGTGTGTGGAAAGATCCAGGGCCTCTTAGGGGAGAAACTATTGTGCAAAGCTGCAATTCAGATTTCTTCTGCCAAGACTATCTTGGTAGTTTAAATTCTTGAGAGCTACTATTGACTAGTGGTTTGGGGGAAACAGTCAGACAGAGCTGGTTTGACTTCTGGTCTTATTGTGTAATGTTGAGCTAGTTACTTAAGCCCTAATTTCCTTATCTAATGGGGGGTAATAATAATGATAATATCCACCTCACAGGGTTATTTTGACAGTTAAATGAGTCAATATATATAGAAACACTCAGAACTATGCTTGACATACAGAAATGTCCAATAAATGTTAGATATATTGTTATTTTAAAGAATATCCTAAATGCAAATGTGGTAACCTCGAATGGATCCTGGAACAGAAAAAGGACATTGGGGAATAACTGGTGAAATCCAAATAAAGTCTGAAATTTAGTTAATAGTAATATTCCAATGTTACTTTTTTAGTTGTGACGGATGTACTGTGAGATAACTGTAATATGAGCTAACTTTAGGGGAAACTGGGTGAAGCCTATATGGGAATTCTCTGTTCTCTCTTTGTAACTTTTCTGTAAGTCCAGGATATATTATTATAATTGGTATTCATTTTAGTTCCACAATATCCCTCTGCGATGTAAGCACTATAATGAGTGCCATTTACAGATGAAGAAACTGAGACATAAAGAAGTTAAATAACTTGTCCATGGTCACCCCTCACAATCGGGATAACAGAATAAGAATGATTGGTGAGCTGGGATTTAAATAGAATGCAATAATAAACATTTATTGAGCCCCTACTTTGTGTAAGGCATGTGCTGTGGCCATGGAGAATAACAGGCAGTCTCTGTCCTCAAGGTCATGACAAGTAGGAAGCCTAAGTTCACACAGGTGTAAGGACAAAACCAGGGGTAGGAATCCTATTTGTGAGCCCATGCTTTTAACCATCACACCAGACAAATTTGGGGGAATAATGTGCAATTCACAGTGGAAGTGCAGAGGTAAAGGCAGGTCTGGTTGGGGGTTTAGGGACAGCTAGCTCCATGGGCGGGCCTTTGATCTAGTCTTGAACGTGAGCATGATTTGATCTGGGTAGAGAGAAAGGGAAAACTTGGAATGGGTCTTTGGGTTGAACCACCCCTGCCTTCTGCTTTCTTTCCCTTCTTCTAAGCACTCCTGAGAGCAGGACCATATGGGTACATACTTAGCTATTCTGCTTTATCAGAGACAGGAGGTCACAGTGCATAGAGCATGGGCTTTGGGGTCAGGCAGCCTGAGGTACAGCAATTGTTCTGCATCTTATCATCTGTGTGATCTTGAGCTGGTTACTTGGTCTCTCTGAGCATCAGAAAAATGAGGAAACAATGACCTCCTTACCTGGTTGTTGTGAGGATTAACCCCATGAGAAAATGCTTCTGAAACGTGGTAGGATGCTGGGCATTTGGTAAGGCCTCAGTAAGTGGTGGCCGGCTCTGTGTGCCTCTCTCCTTCGTTTTGTCCAAGGCTGACATGACAAACCTTTGGTTATGTTGCTAAACATTTCTTTGAAAGGCAGCTTTGTTTAAAGGAAAGAATGTGGACTTTGGGAGGCTGTACTGCTTACCATTTGAGTAAAATAGTGCCACTGTAAAGTAGGATTGTTGTGATAATTAGGAGGTGAAGTGTGAAGACAGCCCATAGACATATTCCATTCATGTTAGTCCTTGTATTTTTCTCCATTTGAATCATTTTAATCTTGACTGCCCCCCCCCAGCCCTGCCCTAAATTGTTGCTCTTTGAGGACGGATCTCAAATCTTGTATTTGTCACATCCCTCCCTCCAGCACTTAGTTTAGGGGCATAGCATAGTAGGTGCTCATCAAACACAAGTTGGCCCGCTTTCGGGGTGGCCTTCCTCAGCATTTAGGTGTCCCCAACAGCTTCTCTAGACTTTGTTCTATGCCATCCTTCTGAGATCAAGGAATTATCCCTGGGTTGGTTGAACAGGAAATGACCAACTTGTGAAATGGCCACCAAATGTTTTATTTATTTTACTAATAGGCTTCAATCTCTAAGACAGCTCTGAGGAGTGGGAAGGGGAGGGCAAGACGGAAAGCAGGGAGCCTGGGAAAGGTCTATCAGACAGCAGCGCCTGGCAACTAAATCAGCTGAGGAAACCCGTCCTGGCCAGAGTCCACCCTGCTTTGAAAAATCCTCCTGCTGACTTCCACCCTCTGCCCGAGCTCGTCCTCTGCCTCATCCTCGCTCGATCTGCGGTGGGCATTCTGGTAGAGCACGGCACACACGCCCGTCAGCCAGGCGGCCACGGTGCCCGCGGAGAAGATGCAGAAGCCGATGAGCAGCAGGAAGATGTAGTCTTGGTGGTCCAGGTGTGTGACGCACATGTACCGGAGCGGGTTCCCCACCTTCGTGATGGGCCACCCTGCCAGTTCTGTGGGCTCCAGGCACGTGGCATTTTGTTCATCTAAGAGGAAACACACAGCAGGCAGAGTGCTGAAACAGCAGAACTCCCAGGGTCCTGAGGCCACCAGGGACTTGGAGAGGCTGTCTGGACTCTCGCTACTCAAAGTGTGGTCTGCGGGCCAGCGATATCGGCATCACATGGACCCCGTTAGAAATGCAGAATCTCAGGCACCACCCCAAGGCCTTCTGAATCAGAATCTGAATCTTAACAAGATCCCCAGGTGATCTCTGAGCACATTAAGGTTTGAGACTGCTCCTGGACTGCTTTTTGCCCTAGGCTTAGCTGTGTTCAGATTCACCTCCTGAAAATGGGCTTTGCTTTTTAAGGCTCCTCAAGGAATGAGAGACCACAGCAGGAGCTGGGAGGTTGGAAGCTTAAGCAAAATTGCCATGGAGTGTTGACACTCCACAGAACT
The DNA here is from genome assembly GCF_025265405.1 of Mesoplodon densirostris. Classification (NCBI taxonomy): domain Eukaryota; kingdom Metazoa; phylum Chordata; class Mammalia; order Artiodactyla; family Ziphiidae; genus Mesoplodon; species Mesoplodon densirostris. Next base: position 124,352,155 of record NC_082662.1, on the reverse strand, counting down.
CCACCAGTGTTCATCATCTCTGTCTCCCCTTCCTCTTATTGACCCCCTCCTTCCCCCTCCACCTTGTCCTTTTCCCTTGTCCTGTTCCTGAGCCCAGCCAGGGATCACTAAGGCCACCCAATGTCATCGCACACCACTTAGGAGGGACAAAATTCTCTGGAAATGCCTACTGTGTGCTCTCTATGCCTCACCCTCAGCCCCACCTGCCCCCAGCCTGGAGAAATCAAGGCGGAGCTCAGGGAAAAGAGACAGCTAATACAGGAAGCAGTTCCGTTTCTCGGTGGTGATGTTGGTATCATTGGATGATCATATGATCTACATGAGTTTTCAGTCCTTTTTAGCCACTGACTCAGCTGCCTGGCTTCTTCTCTGAGCACCTTTCCACACCAAGCACTGCGGACTTCAGTATATAAGAGAAGGCAAAGTGGGCTCTGGAGCCAGACAGACTAGGGTTCAAATCCATTGTTACTTACTAATTTGGTAAACTTCAGCAGGATGTCTGACTCTGTCTCTGAATACCATTGCCTCATCTTACAAAGAACACTACCTATTCTCAGGGTAGTTAGGAGGATTTAACTGCTGCAGGTGAGAAGGCAAGCTATTGTACACAATAGTGCACACAATACACTGTGCACAATAGATGCACAGATGACTCAGAGCTCTGTCATCAGCCCTGAATTTTTCTAGCTCCATATACTCCTCTGTGTTGATGCTGAGGTGCCTGTGAGTGGTGTCCAGGTGAATATAAATGAGCATTAGATAAATGAGCTCACATTCAGGGTTGAGACCAGGGCTTGAGACAACTATGATCCAAATCATAATAGCAGCTAATATTTACCAAGTTCTGTCTACATGCTAAGTGATATACAAATGCTATCTCGTTTAATTCTTGCAGCAACGTTGACACACACTATCATCCTTGTTTTACACATAAGGAAACTGAGACTCAGGAAGGTTTCCTAACTTGAAGGTTTTGGATAACCTGCAGGTTCCAGGTGGGGGACAGGAGACAGAAAACCCAGACTGAGCTATCTGAGCTTTTTTTTGCAGAAGTGGGAGATACAGAGAGAGGCAAGTGTGGGGAGAAGCTTCACCTAGATCAGGGTAGAAACTCCAGACTATGTGAAGACACTGATATCCTTGGTGACCAAGGACGTGAGGGAAATCAGGCTTGGACTGGAGCTAGAAGCAGGAGAATTAGGGAAAGGAATACAGAAGTGAGCTGACTGGGTAGGAGGCAGCTGGCTTTGGGTGGCTAGAGAGAGCTGTCCAGGCTGAGCGCTAAGTCCTCTCCAAGCTGGACACTATTCCCTGCACCCTGGTTCTGGGTCAGTGCACCTATAGAAAAGTCATTTGTTACTTTCAGGAAGATGGCCTGAAGTCTGTGATGCTGTGAGGACTCCCTGATGGAGGAGGCTGTAGACATATGAGGAGGAAGCCAGCATGGGGGCTGCTACATCCACTGGTTACAAAGATTACAGAGGAAAGGAGAGGAAGAAGCCCCTCTCTAGAATGAGTGCGAGACAGTGGCCCTCAGGGCAACCCTGGCCCATGGGAGAGGGACAGGTGTCTTGGGCCTCCATCTCAGGGTGCTGTAAAGGGACGGGAGCACAATTACACCTCAAGACTTGTCTCTAGTCAGCCTGGTTCCAGGACCTCTGGGGTTTTGCCCAGGAGGCCCAAGAGTGTGGGGCTGGTGAGGAGCAGGGGAGGCTCCTGCCATCTTCAGGAATTCTAGCAAGAGAGGGCTTAAGTCACCTGCCCAAGCTGCCAAAGACACCACATGGGAATATACAAAGAAAGATGTATTTGAGGAAGGAGAACATGGGATTCTGAGGGTCTGGAGTGTGCCTACGGCAGTTTATCTCATTCTATTTTTAAAAAGATTAGGCTTTTAAATTGGGGCTTGGGTGGCAGAGATGAGACTAAACATTAAACGCATATTTCTCCATTTTGGAGCATTACCTTGAAAGGAGCAATTAGGCAGTGATTTTAATGCATTGTTAGGCTGCTTTTAAGTGAGGGATGTGGGTGGATCTGTGGGGAGGGTTTTTCTACTGCTGTATTCACTCTCCCCCCCTCATTGCCTGTCACCGCCAAGGTGTGAGCTCTCAACTCTTAGCAGGTCTGTCTCCATCCATTCCCAGTTTCCCAGCTCTGGACCATTTCACACACTCCTGCCAGATTTCCCCTTCTGCAAGCTAGGCTCTTGCCAGGCACACTCTGGATCAAAACCCTCCTCTGACTCCCCTGTGGGGCTCAGAATAACATCCAGATCAACTGGCCTGGTGTTCAGAGCCCTCAGGATCTGCCCCCTCCTACCTTTCCCACCTTACTTCTGAGTTCTCCCAGTACACTGCCCTTGTCAAATTAAACTGTCTTTATTCCTTGATTACATATCCCCCTTATCTCTAGTTAGCTTTGTTACACTGCTCTTTTTGCATCAAATATCTCTTCCTCTAATTTTTGCGTGATCAAGTCCTTCCTATCCTTCAAGGTCTAGTGTAAATGCATCTACCCCCAATAACCCTTCCCAAACCACGTCAGAGGGCAGTCATGTGATTGTTCCCACTCCGAGCTCATCTATAGCATTTCCTTGTATCATTCTTACTGCACCTATCACATTCTATGTTGCTTGGTGGTTATTTGCTAGAAAAGGGGTACATCTTTTCTCTCCTACTAGAGACATTTTTAGCTCTTGACGACATAATCCATGTCTGATCATTACTGCTCTTGATAATAAGAGCTATCATTCACTGAATGAATTACTTAATTTTTAAGTATTTGGGGATTTTCTAGTAATGTTTTTATTATTGAGTTCTAGTTCAGTTCTACTGTGGTCAGAGATATACTCTTTATGATTTCAGTCCTTTGAGATTTATCGAGAATTTGCTTTATGGCTGGACATAAAGTCGATTTCAGTAGTCTTTGCATGTGCACTGAAAAAAATGTATTCTGTCTTTGTTGAGTACATTGTATGTTGATTAAGGTGTGGTTTTACACAGATCTTCTGTATCTTTATTTGTTTATTTATTTATTTATTTATTTGCGGTATGCGGGCCTCTCACTGTTGTGGCCTCTCCCATTGCGGAGCACAGGCTCCGGACGCGCAGGCTCAGCGGCCATGACTCACGGGCCCAGCTGCTCTGTGGCATGTGGGATCTTCCCGGACCAGGGCACGAACCCACATCCCCTGCAACGGCAGGCGGATTCCCAACCACTGCACCACCAGGGAAGCCCTTTATTTATTTTTATTTATATCTTTATCGACTTTTTATATTCTTTGACTTTTTATTGACTTTATTGACTTTTCAAAACTATTGTCTCAGTTACTATTAGATTGTTAGTTGTTTATTAGTTACAGGGGAAGTATGTTAAAGTCACCAGCTATGATTATGCAGTTGTCTACTTCTCTGTATAATTCCGTCAAGTTTTGCTTTACATATTTTGAAGCTATGTTATTAGATGCATATAAAGTTACCTCTTCTTGGTAGATTTACCCTTTTCTCATTGATCAATATCACTTATTATCTGTAGTAATGCTTCGTACCTTAAAGTGTACTCTGTTTGATTACATTAGTATGGCTGTACCAAATTTCTTTTGGTTAGTGTTTGCATTGTATAGCTTTTCCCATCCTTTTACTTATGATCTTTCCATGTTTCTATACTTAAGGTATATTTAGTAAGCAGGATGTAGTTGGGTTTTGTTTTTCATCAGTCTAGCAAGCTTTGTATTTTAATCAGTCCATTAATGTTTAATGTTAGACTGGTATATTTGGATTAACTATTTGTTTTCCATTTGTCCTACTTTTTAAATGATCCCATCCCTTGACTATGTTCCTTCTATTTTATTATTTCATTTCCTCTTCTTTAGCTTGTTAGTCATGCATTCTTTTCCTAGTCTAGTATGATGACTTGAGAGTTTATAAACCTATCTACTCATCCTGGAGTGTCTGATATGTGCTAGACACCATATAAGGTGCTTCATAAAATTAAACTCTACTCCTGAGCACCCCACTAAGTAGTTTTAATTATTCCCAGGCTACAGAATGAAAAAAATTGTTCATCAATTATTCTGTCTCTGCCTTTCTTGATCTCCTTGCCTCTGAGAAAAGGCTATCAGGTACTGCTGTGTGTTCTGTGCGCTGCACAATCCCAGGGCTTTCATTCACATTACAAACATGTGACTAAGCCCCATCTTATCACTTCCTCAGCTCTACTTCATGGGTGCAGGACATTTGCCCCAGTTAAAGTGCCCAGGTACAATTACAGGCATCATTAATGTTTAAATTCTTCCTGCAAATAGTTCCTAAGGAAACATAAACTACCCCCTTATTTAGTTCCACATGTGGCACGTTGCTCACAGGTGGAAAACCTGTCTGCCAAAATCGAATGCATGGAGGAGCAAGAGTTTCTGGGGCCCAGAACCACACCTGTTAATGCAGGAGCCCAGAAAGCCTTCCTTCAGAAAGCCAGCTTGAACCTGGTGGTTTTAAGAGGAACTGCTCCTTTTCTTGGTCTGCAGAAGTGACCACAGTTTGGGTTCTGCTTAGCTCTCCAGAGGAGCAGGCTGCTCTGAGCTCCCTGGGCAGTCTTGCTTAGGAACTGTCTGGGCTGAGTGGAGGAGGCCAGCCTCCATGTGGTGGCCACGTAGAGTGAGAGGATAGAATTTGGAGACTTCTCTCTCAATTACACTGCAACTTGGAGAGCAAATACCAGTTTCTAACAGCTTAAGCACTTTGTCATGAAACTTCCACCTGGAGCCTAGAGAAAGGCCTAATTCCCTCATTTCTCCTCCTTAGGCCTTAGCTTGCCTGAACATCATTAGATGTTCAGTATTTTTTTCTCCAGCTAAATTATGTATTTGTCAACTACCTATTCATTTGTCTGCCTCCGCCCACTAGATTATGAACTCCATGAAGGCATGGATTTGTTTTCACTGCTGTGTCCTCAACATCTAGAATAGTGCTTAACACATACTAGAGCTCAAAGTATGTTTGTTGAGTGAATTCAATATTGTTTGTTATTAATGCCTCTTGGGGTCAATGTCATTGACATAATGCTCGGCTGGAGGAAAGGGAATCTGGGGAGATAGAAGACTATAGGTGGGTCAGCTAACCTCTTGCCACCTTGGACTACTCTACACTAGGCTAATACCAATCCCTGCTTACCTTGTGAGAGTCTGGGGAAGGATTCAGTGAGCTAAGGGGTGTGAAGTCCTGGAGGAGGCAGGAACAGATGACTGTTCTGTTCAAATGGAGGGGTAAGCCTTGAAGTGTCCTCTGAGACTGCAGAGAAGGAAATGAGGGTAAGTGCAGATGGGGAAGGGGCTGAGGATGCAAGGGCTGCCAGCATGATGGCAAAAGGTAGTTATTATTATTTCCCAATTACTGTTTGAGAGCAGAGACCCTATTTGTTCACCTTTGTAGCCCTAGTGCCTGGTACACAATAGAGGTTTGATAAATGTCTATTGAATGCATAGAGAATGAGTGGACTATTGGTTTAATCTCATACAGCAGTTCTTAAACTCATATTTTTGGCCTTGCTGTTTAGGACTGGTTTCTGATGGAATTTGAAGGGATCACTATCATATTCTGCTGTACTATGGGTGGCCCAGAGGAGAAGACTCCCTAGAGGGAAACCTAGACTGGACCATATAGCAGCCCAGCACCACCAAAGCCAACTGGCCAACAAGGCTCCCTTCTTAGACCCTCATGCATGGTCCTCTGAGCATTTCCAGTCCTCCATTTGCTCCTACTTTTGCCTCCCTAGAGCTCCTTTTCCTCATCACCCAGCTGTCTTCCCTTGATGGCATGAGCCAGGCTTCAGCAAATTACAACCTGTGGGCCAAATCCATCCTGTAGCCTGTTTTTGTAAATAAAGTTTTATTGGAACACAGCCATGTCCATTCATTCATGTATATTCTATGGCTGCTTTCATGTTACAAATGACAGAGTGAATAGTGGCAACAAAGACCCACAAAGCTTAAAATATTTATTATTTGCCCTTTCAAAGAAAGTGTGTGCTGACTCCCAGTCTGAAGCATCCTTGGCTTTGGATGATTTGGGCTTGGGCAGTACAGTTCTTATCTGATACAATTTTTTCCCTTGGATAAAGAGTTCATATTTTGGTAAAGGTTAAACCTGATTCATAGACTCTTGGAACATTACAGGAACAACCTTGAAATCCAGCAAGTTCAACCTGATTATTCTTGTGCTTTAAGGGTGCTTTAGCCTACAGGACTGGTTTTTTTGTATAAGTGGTTGTATATGGGCAAGATTTAGAGGTAGAAAGACCCCTTTTCCTCATAATACTTCTCATGTGCTTGTCAGTACCCAAAATTCTGCCAGCAGGAGATAGAACCTTTCATTCCACTGATAAAAGAAGGCTTAAAGTGTAAAGTCTTCTGAAAAAGAAGCCAATGACTTAAGCCCTTCCCTGGGGAACCCCTGCTACTGCCTTTCTTGAGCAGGTTTTAATGGAGGAGGGGAGCCAGCTACATGACAGGCCTGGGGGATGGTACCAGGCAGTTCCTGGAAGCTAATGGCAAACCCTAGTTTGCTCTGTTTGGCCTAGGACCTGCTGAATAATAACTCATCCTCTCAGAAAAATCCAGATAGTGGACAGTTATTATCCGCATGGATAGTAGGCAATTTAGAAAAGTTCAGTGGTGGAAGGCAGCACCGTTCACCAGTCACCCAGGCAGAAACTTGGGATCCCTTCCTGTTTCCTCTCTCACATCCCATAATTTAAGCCATGAGACAATCCTGTTAGTCCTACCTTCAAAATATATCCCAATTCTTACCTCTTCTTATCTTCTGAACCATTACCCTGGGCCAAGCCACAGTCTTTCCTTCACCTGAACTGTGACAGCCTCTTAACTTGTGTTCCCACTTTCCACAGTCTCTCTCCATTTAGCAGTGGGAACCAGCTGTAAACCATAGATCGTGTCACTTCCTGCTCAAAACCCTTTCATGACTTCCTGTCACATTTAGAATAAAGTCAAAAGCCTCTCCATGGCCTGTTGGTCCTATAAGATCTGGCCTCTGATTTTTTACCTCATTTCTTACCTTGGCTTCACTTCGCTTCAGCCATACCCACCTTCTGCTACATTGAGCTCATTCCACCCCAGGGCCTTTGCACTTATTCTTCCCTCTGTCTAGAAAGACCACACCACCCTGCACCATATTTCCATTGCTGGTCCCTTCACTTTATTAAGTTCTCTGCTCTTCTTACTTGATGCTTCAATATGTTGGCATTCCCCAAAGTTTCTGTCCTTGCCCTGTTACCCTCTCATTCTAAACTCTTTCCCTGGCTCATCTCATCCTTTGTTTGGTTTTGATGATCACCAGTGAGCTGATGATTTCCAAACATATATTTTATTCTCCATTCTGAATTTCAGGTCAGAATATCCAAATGCCTCCTGGCTCACAAAGACCTCCCACTCAACACGATCAAGATGGGACTTGGCTTCTCCCCTAACCCCCTCACTACCCCTCCTCTCAGTGGAGCCCCCATAGCTGTCCAAGCCAATACTTGATTTTTTTCCTTTCCTTTATTTTCGATGTCTCATTGATTTTTTATTCACTCAAATATTTCTTGAGCATTTTCTCTGTGTCTGAATCTTTCTGAAGATTCAGACCTGCTCTTTGCTCTTACCGACCTTCCTGTCTATCAGGGAAGACAAATGTTAAATTAATACAAATCTGTTAATTGTGCTAAGAGTCACAAAGGGAGCACAGGGAACTCTGGGAGGGTCTAGTTCAGTCCCAAGTCCTGTTGCTTCTACCTTCCAAACAGTTCCTTCCGACCTGTCTGTACCTCTTCATCCACACTGTTGCCATAGGCTGCCATCCTCTCTTGTCTGAATGCCCATACAAGCCTCCTAGCCCTGTATCCATCTTACCTGCCTGCCAAAACTTCTCAGGATACATTGCATGTTCTCTAGAAAAACCATAAACAAAGGCCCTAGATGGCCAGACTCCCACTTCTCTTTCTAGCTGCATCCACGCTTTGCTGGATTCCTTACAGCTTGGGGAATTCTTCCTCTCTAGAGATGAAGAAACTGAGGTTGGCTGCTTTGGCTGGCCTTGCACTGCCTCCTTCTAGGGGCCTGAGTGGTGTTGGTTGATCAGAGGGGCCATGCATAGAGGTCTGGCATTTCTGAGCTTGAGGGAACTTTAGATCACCCACCCTCAGGGATTCCAACAGGGCTGAGTTAGAGGTCCTTCCCAAACTGCACATGCTTGCCATCCCCATCGCTTCTCGAATTTTCTGGATGATTTAGGGATCACTGACCCAGTCTCACCCCTCTCAGCCCCCTCATTGTCCTCATGAGGCTGCTCCTCTGGCTCTCAGCAGGAGGGAGCCACAAGGCCAGGGTGTTCGTGATAAGGTGGGAGAGATGTGCTAGCGGAGCAGCTGACAGCCTTGGCAATGACTGCTGCCCAGCTGTTCCCTTTTTTGGTGTCTGGTCTTTATTGCAATTTCCCTGATGGAGGAGATGGGTTAGCATTAATAGTGGAAGGGTGTGAGGACCTGAATTCATTCTGGAAATCTAAGTTTGGGCGCAGTTGTAGATGATTTTGTACTTGGTGGATTGAAATGGGGCCATTATACTATGAGAGCAGCCTTGAATACAGGATGAAATAGCCTCAGAATGAAACTGAGATGTTCCCTGTTCAAAATGCCCTCAGAATGACTTGTACTTGAAACAGCACATGACCCAACCCATCTGCTCCCTGCAGATGTCCCTGAGTGACTTTGTCCCCCTGCCTCAGCAGCACTCCTGCCCAGACTCCTCTTTTTGAATTGTGGGCCCCACCATCGGACTAAGCAGGACTGCCTAAGGACTATAATTTAAGGGTTGACACAGATGGACCCTCTGTCCTGAGACTACCTCCACATCTACGCTAGTAGCCTGTGATTTTCTGAATTCTCACTGTTTCTGGTTGTTCCCTGTTACACTGCAAATGCCCCTTGAGGGAGACATATCAAAACATTATTAGCTACTAACATCTTAGTGCAAATCAATTTATTCACCAGTTGGAGCAGCCACCATAGAACTAGAACCCAGACCATTGTCCTAGGGTTTCTCAAAATGTGGCCTAAGGAGCACCTGCCCCAAAATCTCACTGAGTCATCACCTCTGGATATGGAGCCTGGGCTCTTGTGCTCATTACAGTTTGAGAATCACTGGCGGATCAGGCCAGGTCTGGAAGGAAAGTCCAGGGCACTGAGTGCCTGGGAGGTGGAGGCATTGTTCAAGGCCAGGCATTGTTCAAGGCCATTGCTTAAGACAGGAGGCAGGAGAGTGCAGGAGTTAGAGGTTGCACTTCCTAATTGTGTGACCACTGCCCTCATCTCTAGGAACACCTGCACCTCGACACGGACTCATTGTGCACTTGCTCATCTGGGACCCTGTCTGCTGACCACTGCTCTCCTCTTCCTTCATCTAAGTGCATCTTATCTTTCTAATTAGGTCCATAAGCTGCCAACTAGAAGGGATTTATAGAGTATTTAATCCTATTCCCTTATTTCAGAGACAAATGAGACTCAGAGGGAAAAATGACTTGCCCCAAATCACACACTGGCATGACTGGGATCAGGCTTCCTGGCTTTCAACTACATTTTCTCTCTCTTGTATCCCTAGATTTGCCTTATTAAAGACAGGAATTATGACTTCTTTCCCTGTGATAAAGCACCCCAGCAACATAAATACAATGTTGGGCATGTAATAAACATACAATAAATGTTTCAGAGTTGAATAGAATGTGATGTGCCTGATAGTAAGGAAATAGCATGGCATGGGAGAAAATATTGAACTTGGGTGCCAGAAGATCTCCACACTGGGCTGGGCTCTATAGCCACTTACCTGGGAGGTGGCTAGATTCTAAAGTTCCAGCTTAAGCTTCCTATATCTTCCTATATTAAAGGCTTCACCCACCAATATGGTGGCCACTAGCCATACATGTGGCTATTTAAATGAATTGAAATGATGTAAAATTAAAAATTCAGTTCCTCAGTTCCACTAGTCTAATTTCAAGAGCTCAACAGCCACATGTGGCTAGTGGGTAGTGTATTGGACAGTACAGGTTTAGACCATTTCTACTGCTGCAGAAGCTTTTGTTGGACAGTGCTGGACCAGACTTTGAGGGTGGAGGGGATGTAGGAAGCCAGGCTTTTTCTGTCCAGGAGCTTAGAGCTACGTGAGTTTTTGAGAGCGTCTTCAGAGGCATTCAACCCTGTCCTGCTGGGGAGCTCTCTCCTGGGAAGAGCTCAATTTCTACTCTCACCTTCAAGCAGCATTAATGACTGGAAAATTACAGTTCCAGCCAGGAATTAGTTCTCCTATTTTCTGACCTGAGCCAAAAAGGAAATGGAATCTGTGGACCTGTTTTAACTCTGTATTGATCAGAGCATCCAGGCAACCAGCACATTTCAACTCACCTCCATTCCTGCTATGATTTTTGTGTTTGGAAAGTGAATACATAAACTCTTTGAGGACTGGGCAGTTTTCAGTGCATCTGGTGAGTATATCATTGGAGGGTTTCCTCTGAGGAAGACTTTTGATAATAGTGCCAAATCTCTTGTCAATATGGGAAAGTTTTGAGGTTCCTATCTGCTGTAACCTTGTGATGAAATACGGTGAATAAAACATTCAGCCTCCTCTACAGCCCCTCTGTGGGGGGTGAACTTAGCCAAGGTGTGACATAGGGGAAGGACATATTATTGCCCTCATTTCTTTTGTTTTAACACCTCTCCATTTCTTTCCTGGATCTTGGTTTCCTTCAAGGTTCCCCCACTGCTGCAGAATTAATCTTAGCTAATTGCATTTCCCAAGCACTCACTCTTCCCTCTGATATGAAAGTTGATAAAAGCTTAGGGGCACCTGTATTATTCTGCCCTGGAACTTACATATTTGTTCACAGTCTTTTTCAAGATTGGGGCACTTTTAGGGACCCAGAAGGATGAATCTCTAATGGCTAATTTTAGCCCAATGGTAGGCAGTGGATGGGGAGAGACTGGGGCAAAAAGACTACTCATTACTCTTCAGATCACAAAATTACACCATGTAGGTGACTTCCTTCTCCCAAGGCCATGTCTGCCCCATAGTTGAACTGACCTCCTTGCCCTCATCCCTTGAAAGATGTCTGCATGTTCACACCTGTTTCTGGAAGTGGGGTTTGTGTTTAAGGTAGAACTTCAGTTCCAGACTCAGGTGACTCAGGAAGAGCCACCTTGCTGCTGCTGGCACAGCCCTGAGTCTCATGGCCTGGGCTGAGACCAAGCCTTGATTTCAGCTTCTGGTTTTATTTCCCAGGGTCTGAACTCCTGTATTCATAACTCATCCAATATTCAACTCCAGGATTCCCTCTGTCCGATTCTCAGGGATTAGAATCCTGGGACCTGCTGCCTACCTTCCCATCTCCTATTTATATCCCCATATGCATCTGTATGGTCATGTCTCCTGGACAGGGTACACTGTCCTCCAATAAGGCTGAGCCTTCCTGAAGTCCACTGCTTGTCCCTGGGACCACCTGACTGATATTTGCTACTCTCTTAGTATCCTGTATCTTTCCTACATCTGCCAACCATTTGTTTATTGAATGTTTATGGTGTGCCAGGCTTAATGTTAACGGCAGTTTATAAATGTTCTCATTTCATCCTTACACCAGCCCTAGACAGGTTGGTTCTATTATTAGACCTGTCTGAAAGATGAAGAAATTGAAGTGTGGAGAGGTTAAGTAAATTATCTATCTCCTACAGATACTAAGTGGCAGGGCTAGGGTTATGATCCACAACAGTTACATTCCAGAACCTGAGCTCTTCACACTGGGCTCTCCTGCCTGTATGGTGGCCGTCCTTCACCACCTGTAGCTGAGGCTGTCCGAAGTAATTGTTCTACCCCAAAAGGCACATGCTTGCCTTTTTTGTCTTGCTGTGTCCAGTGAGGTTAGTTCTGCTGTGCCTAATTGGACCATGGGACACATAAGGTTCAGGTGGCCCATAGTCAGATGAGTCTCAATGCACAACACCAGGGTTCTTGGCTAGCTACCTCTATGAACGCTTGTTTGGCACATAATAGGCACTCAAGAAATATTTAGATGGATGAATGTGTGAGCTGAGTGGTAGCATGGAAGTCCCTTACTTCACTGCCTTGCTTTTCAAGGGGTCTATATACTGGAATTCTGCTGTCATGCAGACCTCAGTACTGCACTGCAGGCAAAATCTCCCAATACTGAGGTTTAGTATCTCCCTGGGTCTAAAACGAAACCCATCTTTAAGTTGGATTCTCCTTCATAAATAACCAGGTTATTTAGCTTATTTCATAGAAATTCTTCCTGTATCCTGAAATTTGGGCACATGGGGAAGAGAAGTGTAGACCCCATTCTAGAACATGCCAGAGAGTACCGTTTTGATAGAAAATGTGGTATAATAGGTGGGTTAAAGGTTGAGAGTTCAACTAGAGTGTTTGTAAATAGCAAAGGTATTTCCACCTAACAGAGACATGAATCATCATATGAGAGTCACATGAAATAAACATCTTCCATTATGTTGAGGTCTGACTAAAGGGCAAGAGAAGCATCTAATGAATTTTATTGTGTGAGTGTTTTCAGCTTTTTGTGTATGTGTGTGTGTGTGTGTGTTCATGTATTGATGTGTATCTGTGCATTTATATGTGTATGTGTGTCATGCATATGTAATATGTGGGTGAGTGTGTATGTAATTATGTATATATGTATGTGTGGTATGTTTGTGTAGATACAACTTTGTGTTTGTATATGTGCATGTATGTATGTGTTTGCATTTGTGTTCATGTGTATGTTTGTGGTTGTGTGTGTGTGTGTGTGTATGGAAAGGGAGAACCAGACTGAATAACATGCAAAGGAGAGCAAACACTGAGGTTAAGTTCATTCTTTTAGAGTTCGGGTAGATTGGGGTGAAACCTCGGTTCGCAAGGGAAGTGCAGGCATATTATAATGAGTTTATGATGACTAGGGTTTATTATCCAATGAAAATGATCTAGTGTGAGTTCCAAGTGTGGACAGGTAGGAAATAAAGCTAAAATTTAAGTGCTGTGGGCATATGCTTATAACATGACATATTTATAACTAAAGTGACTTATTGGATCATAGTTATGATCCAATTTGATCAATGGATCCAATTTGATCCATAATTTGAGGATTTAAGAGAGAGTAGCCACATGGGAAAAGACTTGAATGTGAAATCAGGAGGTTCAAACCATTTTCTTGCCTTTTAGTAGCTGTGTAGTTTTGGGTGAATCAGTCTATCTTCTCAACCATAGGATAGGGGTTAAAAATACCCATCCTAGCCTCTTCCACAGCCCTAGAGCACAAAATTTAAGGGTTGGTGTGACACTCAAGTAAAGAAACTGAAACAGCATGTGTGAAAAAACTTCAGCAGCTACAAAGCTCCATACAAAGCTAAATTATTCTATGTCTGGGCTGGGGCTCACTGCTGTTTTTAAGAGATAATAATAGTGAACTGGAGCAATGAGACCATATTTCTGTATGAAGTGAACTGGGAGGATTCCTCTATGCCACCAAACAGCAGAGGGAGATGAGCAGATTAGCAATTGTGTGTGTGTGTGTGTGTGTGTGTGTGTGTCAGGGTGGGGGCCTCCCACTGGCCAGTGGATGAAAGATTTTTCTGCCTCAAAAGCCAGACTCTTTATTCATGAGGAGCTTATGAGCTTGACAAGATAGACACCCGCCTCTGACATTTTTGAAAATATTCAGTGAAACAGACCTGGTTTATAATCTTTTTCAATCCTGGATTGAATTGAGTCAAGGAGTCCAAAGTAGTTAGCCTGAAAGTTCTGAGAAGACACGTTTTAAGCAAAATTCTGATTACGGGAGATTTGGTCGGAGATGAAGTGATAGGCTTAGGCACTGGGGAAGAAGCCAAGCTACTTACCCTTTTCAGCTAAGTAGGGGGTCCTCCTGGCAAATTGGTGGTTTCTGCTCAAGGAAAATGTGTATGAACGGTGGGGAGGTGTCAAGAAAAGATGATGCTGGTCCACAGGCTAGTTACATGAACACTGACAGGGAGAATCCCATTTGAGAATCACATTTGATGCATGAGAATGATTAATACTGACCCTCTTTTAGAGAGCTTTCTAGAAAGCAGTACAGCACCAGTCATTGAGAAAAGTGGAAAGCATGATCACTGGAGAGGCAAGGCGAGCCCCCCAAGAAACTGCTCCTGTGTTCTTTTATGATTAGTGCTGTTAAGATGGTCTGACAACGTTTGTTCCTTTTGATTTATTCTAACTCATGTTGAAGTACCTGGCAGCAGGGCCAGGTGCCTCGGGCACAAAATTTAAGGAGACACTCAGTCTCGGTGCCACCTTCGATTCTGCATCCTGGGAGCCTTGCTTGCCTCATCACAGTCCAGCCCCTGCTTGGAAGACAGTTCAAGACACGTGCATTGGAAAGCCAGGAGGGCACATTTTTACTTGTTCTCACCACCCATCTCCTTCTCCCCTAGTGCGCCTTAAAGTCTGTCATTTTGGTCAGGAATCTTTCTAGAATATTGCCACATGGGCAGGACTTCAGGGTGGAAACTTCAGCAGGACTTTTGTGAAGCTGGTGCATGAAAATATTTTCAAAAACACACACCCAGGGAAGGCAGAGGAGACTTGGTTCTGATAGGGTTTAACTACATCAGTGCCTCCAGGCTTTCTGTGAGGGGTTATTTCACACTTCTACGACGTTCTGACTTCCCTGGGTGAAAGTGGTATTGGTGGAGTGGGGGAATTGAAGGATGAGAATGGGACAGTAAAGTCACTGAAAAGAAGAAGGGATGAGGCACTGGAGTGCCCCAGGGACCATGGCAGAGGGGTGGAGACAGTGGATAGAGTGGCAGCAACTGGCTTGGAACTCTACCAGGTAAGACTTGAGAGTCTGCCTGTGAGATTGGAATCCCCCTGCTTGACACAGTGGACACTGGTGGTCCATTCGCCACCCATTCATGCCGTGCTCTCCTTCCTTGTGAGGTTAGCATCCGATGACAAAGAAGATATCAAAGGCCTTCTCTTCTCCTCCCTCTCTCATTCATGTCCAGGTCGCTCACGTGCCCCTCCTCTGTCTCTGTTGAACTTTCCCTTCTGTATATCATACCACTGGATTTTCTGCTGGCTATGAACGACTGAATTTACTTTTAGATCCTGAAAAATGTCAGTCACTGACTTAAACAGATTAAAATAGTTTACCAATGGAATACAGTGTCCCTGTATTTCTTTGTCACTTTGCAGTTACAGTACTTTACCATTTCCACACATATCATTTCCTGTTGACATGACAACTCTGTATGTTTGGTAATATTGTCCCTACTTTATGGATCAGGAAACTGAGGCACAGAGAATTTGTGACTTCCCCAAGGGCAGCCAAGTAGTAAGGGCTGAGTGTGGCAGCAGAACTCAGCTATTTGGATGGCTATTCTAGAACTTTTTCTACTGGTCCTTACTGCCTCTCCAGTCAACCCAAGGATGGATCCTGCAGAGCAATAACGCTTTCAATCAACTTTACCCAGACATCTCTCCCACACTGACCATCTTTCGACTTCACTTTTTCTGGAACCAATTCCTCCTATGCCATCACATCCTCATTCCCACACCCAGTCAAGTCCTCACCTGGATGGTTCAGAGGGGACATTATTAAGTAGATGGTGAAGTCCAGGAAAGAGCAGTTGCATTTCCAGGGGTTTCCACTCAGATACAGGGTCTGGAGTGTTAGGAGGTTATGGAAGGCGGCATGGTCCAAGGTCTGCAAGCCGGTATTTCTGAGGTCCAGGTACCTCAAAGAGGTGGTGTTGGCAAAGGTGTACTTGTTGAGTGATAACAGATGAGGGTTGCTGGAAATGTTCAGTTGCACCAGGTTGCTGAGCATGGAGAAACTGTATGGGGAGATCAAGGTTAAATTGTTGAAGCTGAGATCGAGGTAGATGAGTTTGAAGACCCCGACGAAGGTATAATCCATCACCTCCTGAATCAGGTTCTTCTGACAGTCCAGGTAAACAAGGTCACTGAGGAGTCCTAGATTCATCGCTGGCAAAAAAAGGATGCTGTTATCATTCAGGTACAGCCTCCGGGTGTTCAGGGGTATGTCAGAGGGGTATTCAGTTAACTGGGCCCCTGTGCAGATCACTTCTTGGGCTTGACACTGACAATTATTTGGACACCTTGACCCCGATACCAGTCCCATTCCAAAGGAAAAGAGTAACCACCCGGGCCCAGGGCCTGAAGCACGGGACATAGTAAGAAGCGGCGACTACCCTCCTTCCACTTTCCAGCGGGCGCTGTCCCTCTGATCGGGAGGCTGCCGAGGGGCGTGGTGGGGCGGGGGGTGGGGCGCTGGAAAGAACTGTAACACTGGCTTTGGGCGAAGCGATTTTCCATTACAGGAGAACTGAACAGAAGTTGAAACGCGAGGCCCAATGCCCTGCCGCCCGGCTTGGTGGCTCTGCTGATTGCTCACTCCCAGACTGCTGCTGGAAGCCTGCCGGCTTGGCGGCTTTAAAAGGTCTCACTCTTTCCCTGCGTTCAGCAAGTGAAGGGGAGCCAGGGGAGAGCCACGTGACAATGAGGTTGCCAGTTGACACCTTTGTGATGTCAGCAGCCTCCGGAGACTGCCCAGCTGAGGGAGGGAGAGTCCTGACTCTTCTTCTGGGTGGTGTGAGGGTGTTTTGTGTTAACTCAGTAAGCCGGCTGTCCCTGGGGGAGTGGGGGGAAGCGCACGGATTCACCGTGTGTGCGCGTGTGAATCAGCTCCCCAAGGAGGTGCAGTGGATTAGACTAGATTGGACCCCCTAATCCGCAGGCCATAGAGGGATCACGGAAATCTCCAGTCCAACTCCCTTTTTTTTACTGATGTGAAAAGTGACCTGTCTGAGGTCAGTTCTCAGCGTGGGTCTCTTCCTTAGGTACTGAGTTTGGATAGGTGCCATTTTTGGGGTGTTGTCGGGAGAAGATGGGAAAGGGTGGAGGAGGGGGGAGTGCCTTTGAAACGAGGCAAGGGAAATTTCCTGATAAGGTGGTGTTCTTACGACTGTATTCCCAGTTTGCATACAACCCTGTCTGCATTTGGAATATATATGTGTACTAGTATTTAAAAGCCTTTTGAGCAACTATAAATATTCCCCCTAAAACAAAACCCAAATGTATTTAAAAAAAAATCTGAGTGCAATGATAGGAACTATTTCTTACCATTTATATTCTAGGATTTTTAAAATAATGAGGGCCTCACTAGTGCTTCTAGTATGAGTTTATACTCATTAGCTGCTTGAGGGAGAATGGGAGGGCGTCTTTTGGAGGGAAGGATGGAGAGTCTGGAAGCTTAAGTGTTAGGATGTATCTCACCCATTCTATGGAAAAAGGCACATTGGGCACAAACAAAGAAAAAGCATCTCAGGAATTAAAAGTTTTATTTTGGGGAAAATAGGATTTCATTCTTTGAAACATTCATAGATAACATAACTTGAATATTAATAAAGTAATGAAATCTATATTTAGCTTAGCACAGTGCCTGGCACCTGATATATAATAAATATTTATTGAATGAATGATGCGTGAATGTCTCTGATGGTTTGCTCCCTTTTCTTGTTTCTCTGCCAAGAGAGAAATTAATAAACTCAAGTGGATTTGTGGCTGGTTAGCTAATGCTCGATTGTGTTTACTTACTCAGCATTCCCAGGGTTACTGGCCATGAATTAGGATGATGACTTTGGTGTGTTTACCGAATTGAAAGTGACCTTATTTAAGTAGAAATTTAAACACTTAAAATAATGACCCAAATGATAATTGTACTAATTGAAGCAGAATTTTATTGATAGAAGTGTCACCCTCTCCTTATAATTAAAAAAATAAATAACTTCCTGGCCAGATCTTAACATGATTGCCCAGGAGAGGAATTTGGAACATAAAGTCTATGGAGAAGAATTAATTTCCAAAGTGATCGTTTCTTTTCGGGGCTGGGGCAAAGGTGTGGTTTGATGGTGGGGTGTGGTGGGGATGCTTTATTTAGATGGTGCTGTGTGTGTTGTGTTTCTTTTTGATGAGAGACGATGCTGCCTGGCCTACCAGGGCTCGTGGAGTGATTTTACTGATGTTCCACCCTTTCTTTTTTTAAAAAAATCTTCTCAATACTTTATTTTTTATTTTTAAAATTTTTATTAGAGTATAGTTGATTTACAATGTTGTGTTAGTTTCTGCTGTACAGCAATGTGAATCAGTTATACATATACATATATCCACTCTTTTTTAGATTCTTTTCCCATATAGGCCATTACAGAGTATTGAGTAGAGTTCCCTGGGGTATACAGTAGGTCCTTATTAGTTATCTATTTTATATATAGTGGTGTGTATATCTCTGTCCCAATCTCCCGAGCTACCATATGATCCTGCAATCTCACTATTGGGCATATATCCAGAGAAAACCATAATTCGAAAAGATACATACACCCCAATGTTCATAGCAGCACTATTTACAATAGCCAAGCTATGGAAGCAACCTAAATGTCCATCGACAGAAGAATGGATAATGAAGATGTGGTATATATATACACACACACAATGGAATATTACTCAGCTATAAAAAAGAATGAAGTAATGTCATTTGCAGCAACAGGGATGGACCTAGAGATGGTCATGCTGAGTGAAGTAAGTCCACCTTTTCTTCCATGACTTTCTCTCTCTTTCTGACTCTTCCTTTCCTCAGGGAACCAGTGTCTCCATGTTGCCCTATTGAGTTTCCAGCCCCTCATGTAGACTAACTTTCTCAAGACATTAGCCTCAGGCTCAGGCTTACCTGTCTGGCCATAAGATTACAAGTGTTGTCACTTAGAAAAGCCTTAGATGAATAAAGCGTACTAAAGCTTATTGACTAACACACAATGGCTGTGTCTCTCTCTCTCTGAAGTATTTTTATTTTAACAAAGCATCATGAGTGGTTAAACTCAAGGAACAGTCCTTTGGCTTGAGCTAGCTGTGTAATTTTTGGTCCTGAAGTCTGAATATCCACAGGCTAATTTCAGCTTTTCCAGGTTAGACCAGATCCTTAAAATGTGTTCTTCATTTTGAGGCCGAGTAAGTATGTGTTAGTGAATGAGTGGACGAGAAAAAGGAGAGTAAAGAATGTAGCCTTTCCCAGACTACCTGATCTCAGAACCGTAAAAATTCTTTTTTCAAGGAACATCTTGTGAAACTACTATCTCAGGGATCCTTTTTTGGGAAATTCTAGATGGGGCTGTTTGCCTTTGGTGGAGTTGTTTAAGGTCTCTGGGGCTATATTTTTCTCATCTACATATTGGGGGAGGTGGACAAGATAATTTCCAAATCTCCTTAGGACTTCCAAACTCCTTCTTAGTGGAGAGGTTTCAGGCACCACCCAGTGAGCCAGTAGGGGAAGAATTTTGGAGCCAAGAGAAGAGCCTTTCTATTCCTTCTAATCACATCACGTAGCCCCACCTGTCAGGTGGGTGCAGACGGAATTTGCTCTTCCAGCGAGCTACTCATGCAGCTTCAGCTGCAGCTAAGTTGCCCTTAGTATGGACAGCTGTTTTATGAGCCTACCTCTGCCCCCTAGGTGGCTGGCATGACGATCCTTCCTGTAGCACAGGTGGGGTATGAGGTGAGCATGCTGAGAAGCCCCTGGTATCAGTACAATCTCTCTTGCTGAGTCTGGTCTTGGGCAGGCTTCTATTTTTAGCTGCATCTGATAGAGACACTGACTTCCCAGCTTAATGATAACTCTCAGGTACCAGCCTGCCTCCAAACAGCTCTCTCGTAATCCAAAAGGCCCCTGATATATAAAAGGAAAGGGCAGGGTGACATAGAGCAAAGTGGACTCAACCGAGACACTCGATTTCTCTCACTGTAAAGCAGTGTGACTTTGTGACTCCCAGGACCTTGATTTCCTTTCTGTGAAATGAGACAGGATGCTCTCCAAGGGCCCTTCCAAATTTAAAGTTCTATGAAGACCCAGTCTGTTCAGGGAGAGGATAGATGCTTGGAGCTTTTAAGGCCCAAGCACTAGGGACAGAGAGTCAAGCAACCACCCAGTGCTTGACACAGTGTAAGCAAGTCCATAAAAGTTAGCCAGTAAATATTCCACCCAGATGCATGGGTATAGGTGCTAAGGGGAATGTAATTTTGACATACGTTTATTTGCCCAGGAGAAAAATAGCAGAAAATAATAAATGTGTCATTAAGTTAAAACTGCTAATGTGTTCAAGTCAGTACTTTCATGGGGTCAGGAACCTAGGGGCACACAAGTTACTACTGTGTCCTGCTTCCTGGGCAGGGAATTTAGTGAATTTAGATCTAAAGAATGTCCAAATTTCAAGGACATTTCTGTAAGGAGCTGCTGATGGTATCCAATTCACTCCAGACTTTTGACATTGTCTGAGCCCTTTTCAGCAAGGTCATCTCAGCAGGTATGAGCCTTGGGGTAAGTCCTGTGGAAAGCAGATGAAAATTAATAGAAGGGTCAGCCTGAAAGAAAGGAAAACACAAAAAACTCCCAAGACATGCTGGGAAGCCTGGGGCTTAAGGGCCAAATCTACGTATCTATCTACCTATCTATCTATCTATAATGAGCCTTGGGTCTGTTTTTAGTACCACCTGGTATGAACTATTTTTGTCTTTTTCCTCAGGCTGCCTGAGTTCCTCTCAGGAGATTGGAACCTTACAGAGTACAGACCAGGGGAAATCAGGCCAATTGCTGTGTTCCCCAGGGATGCCTTTGTCTTCAGGCTTCATCCACATTACACATTTCTGCAACATTCATTATCCAGTGGAATCCAAGGGAAAGCCTCAAAACTGCACACTGTTTTGGGGGGATAGGATCACATTTTCAGTTTATAACAAATCTATATCCTATTGCCCACAGCTAGTCTTAGGTGAGTAGTCATTATGCCTGAAACTCACATTGTGACTTTGCCTGAGCCCATTGATGTGGGAGGAGAATATGGACTCTTTGTAGATTTCAACATGGGATCTGAGAGGACTGTGGTGTAGTGTGAGCTTTGAGATGAGAAGACTCCTCACTGAGTGACTTTGGGCAAACACCTTAGTTCTAGTGGTATTAGTTTCCTTTATGATAAAAAAGGATGACAAATCTTGCTTTTCCAGGGTTCTTATAAAGATTGCATATGATTTTATACACTACAAAATGTAAAATAGATAGCTAGTGGGAAGCAGCCACATAGCACAGGGAGATCAGCTCTAGATGGTGCTTTGTGACCACCTACTAGAGGGGTGGGATAGGGAGGGTGGGAGGGAGACGAAAGAGGGTGGGGATATGAGGATATATGTATATGTATAGCTGATTCACTTTGTTATAAAGCAGAAACTAACATACAATTGTAAAGCAATTATACTCCAATAAAAGATGTTAAAAAAGATTGCATATGATTTAATATAACACATCTACTGTTTACTATCCCCTTGTGTCATGCATGTGATCCTCCCAGCAACACAGTGCGTCATGTAGCATGACCCCCATCTTACAGATGAAGACAGAGAAGCTCTAGGAGGTGCCACCTGCCCAAGGTCACAGAGGTGGTGAATAATGGAGATAGGATTTGGTTCAGAAAGTTTTACTTCTGAGTGTAAGCCCTTAATTACTAAGCCATACCACCGCATCATGGGCAAATGCCTCAAAATGTTCATGCTTGTTTTTACAGGCTCCATGGAATAAATTGTTGCTTCCTAGTACCAAATGGTACCTTGACTTCAGACAAGATCAAAACCACTGTTGTCATATGATCTATGAATGTTTTGGGGTTCCTTGTCTTTCAAAAGGCTTATGACACTTATCAGCTTGAAATTCTTATACTAAAGATTGAGACTGTTTCTATATATATTTGAGTCACTGAGGTGACTCAAATTCCCTATGTACCCACTCCTGTAAGAAGGAATTCATTAGACCTTTGAAGACAATCTGGTACATGTTATATCCCTTGAACAAACCATTGGGTGGTGGATACTTATTGAAGCCCCTGGTAGTGCAAAACCACTCAAGTGAAAATCTCTCCATAATCAAGTGTGACCACCCTACCCCTTGGCCTATTCTTTTAATATTTGATACTGAAATTTGAATACAGTGAAAGCCTTTGGTGGTCTCTTAATCTACACCTCACATAAGCTCACAGGAAGTCAGGAGGAGGATTGAAGGAAATTGAATCCTGTCTCT
The DNA here is from genome assembly GCF_025265405.1 of Mesoplodon densirostris. Taxonomy (NCBI): domain Eukaryota; kingdom Metazoa; phylum Chordata; class Mammalia; order Artiodactyla; family Ziphiidae; genus Mesoplodon; species Mesoplodon densirostris. The sequence goes on along the minus strand of NC_082662.1, from coordinate 124,329,938 downwards.
CCTTCAGCATGCCTTGTGGACAGATTTTCAAGAAAATAAATAATGTGGGAGGTGAAAACTTTGAACACAAATGCTACAGGAAGATGTTAGAGGATTTTTTGCTTGATGGTATGTAGAGCAGTCAACTTGGTATTTGATTTGGAAATTGAAAAGGATAGCACTAATCCTGAGTGAGGTTGGTGAGAACGTCTCTAAGTCTCAAAGTTTTCCTAGTGTTTTTCAAAGGCTGTTAATTTTTTGGAAGGTCTGGCTATCAGAGCTACGTGGAATGATATGGGTACTTCATCATGCTGCTTCTGCAAGGACAAATGGTAAAAGGCGGGGAGAAGCAGGGAGCTCATAGGAAGAAAGCCTACTGTACTATGGGCCTTGCAAGAAGCATCAGTACTTCCCATCAGAGCTCATGGACCCACTCCTATGGGCAGGTCTTCCTAGCACTTCACTTCCTGGACAGACTGAAAAAATGACCTTTAAGACCTGGCCATAGTCCCAGTGACATCAAGTCAGAGGAAAGTAGATAGTTGAGTGACAGGTTAACTTTGTGATAAATGCTTTTGCCTCCTCCACCAGGCACGCTCTCCATCCAAGCTCTTCTCCATGAGAGCTCCTGTTGATTCCGAAAGCTTGGTCTCTGTGCACCAGTGCTGCATTGAATCTCAGAGATAGAGTTTTGGGTGAAGTAGAGAGAATAGCTTTACTGCTTTGCCAGGCAAAGGGGGACACAGTGGGCTCCTGCCCTTGAAAACTGTGTGTCCCAACCTGGGAGGATTTGGTGAGGAGTTTTAGAACAATACATCAAGGGTGGGGTTGCTGATAAGATTAGGCTATGTATAGGGCCTGCACCCCTTCAATCTGGTCTCAGATAATCTCTTGATGAACTTCTCTGGTTCCTTTTAATCTGGCCTCAGGTGGTCTTCTCTGGAATGAAGAATACTGACATCTTCCATTTATTTGAGGTTTTAGTTCTATTAGGAGCTCAAAAGATATTGTTATGTGTATCCCTTGAGGCAGAACCAGGACCCTGCCCCAAGGCTGCACGATTGTTTCTTGGCTGCTCCTCCCTTGTCTCTGCATCCCTTCCCTTCCCTGATTAGCAACTGTTTAAATCTGCCCTTTGGGACTCAAGGAAGTTCATGGCAGCTGGCATGTGTTCTCTACAAACAAGGAACAGGGAACACGGAAAGGCTTCCATGCCCAGGAGCCCCACAGTGTCCTGCTCAGCTTCACTATGAGGGTGGATGTGGGCAAGGCATCCTCCTCCCTTGTGGGTATCCTTAGATTAACCTAAGTATCAGCGGCAGGGTCCCTAGTCTGTCATGGGGCTTAAAGGGCCTCTGCTTCATAGATCTTGCTGTCTTTCTTCCTGGAGAGCTTGCTTCAGATGTCTCTCCACTCCCCAAACTGTAGAGGGTTAAAGGTCAGAAAAATGCCTATGAGAAAATCCTGGTCCATACATCCTGCTGCATCATTTGGCCACTTGTCGTCACCTCTGTTTTCCCAGCTTACAGCTGCCACACTTCTGTGCAGAAACAGTCCACGTTGGGTTCCTTCTGAGATAGATTCTTTTGCTGTTGCCCTAGTAACAGAATTATTAAACCACGTTCCAGCCTCGAGAGTATTTGTGCCTGGTGAGGTAATGTCTGTCGCATCCAGACTTTCTTTTCATTCCCACTCCCACCCCCTCACTTCAGGCCCAATGTACCTCACATCTAATGTATTATTCTCATCCCTGGCCTCAGTACCTCCTGCCCACCCTCTCCTCTGAGGCTGCTTCCAGCTCAACAGCACGCTTTCTCAGGCTCAGAGATTCAGTGTTGGTCAGTTTCCCCATCAGCCTGGCATTCAAAGCTCCCCATGGTGGCCCACACCTCCATTCCTAAAACCCACAGCCCTCCCTGGGCTTTAGCAAAGCAGGTCGTGGCCATTGGGCAGTGACAAGAAATAAATCCAACAAGAACTAAACAGGGAGAATCCATAGGGCTTATCTAGTGACTGGTTGGTTGGGAGGCAATATAGTGTAATGTTTAAGCATATGGGTTTTGGAATTAGTCTAATGGAGCTAGCTGTATGATCATGGACAAGTTTCTTAACCTCTCTAAGTCTCAATTTCCCCAAATGCAAAATGGAGATAATGATATACCTTCCCCATAAGGGTTTCTCTGCCCAATTAAAGATCTTCTAAAGTGCTTGGCTTAGCATCACAGAAAAAATATGAACATCTTCATTGAACATAGAAATACATCAAACATGTTAGCTGTGATGATGAAGATAACAGAGAAAGGAGGAAGGGTGGTGGTATGAGAAATGGAATTGAGAATGGCTCCTGATTTTGGTGAATGGGTGGAAATCACGCAGGTAGGGAATCCAGGTGCAGAAGGAACAGATTTGTGAGAACAAACCATTCTTTCATTTTTGAGCTTGGTGAGTTTGAAGTGTCCTCCCTTTTACTGATTCTCACTGAGTGCCAGCCACTGTGTTAAGCACATTAGGTGCATTATCTCATGTAATTCTCACAACAAGCCCTTGAGATAAGTATTGTTAACACATGGCAAAATCAAGTAACCTGCTCGAAGTTATTAGGTAGCAGACCTGGGATTTGAACTCAGATCTTTGTGTCTCCAGAGGCTACACAGTTTACCACTATACCCTCTGACTCCTAAGTATCTTTACTGTAGTTAAGAAGTCAGTCTTTGGGCTTCCCTGGTGGCACAGTGTTTGGGAGTCCGCCTGCCGATGCAGGGCGTGCGGGTTCGTGCCCCGGTCCGGGGGGATCCTGCATGCCGTGGAGCGGCCGGGCCCGTGGGCCATGGCTGCTGAGCCTGTGCGTCCACAGCCTGCGTGTCCGGAGCCTGTGCTCCGCCATGGGAGAGGCCACAGCAGTGAGAGGCCCGTGTACTGCAAAAACAAACAAACAAAAAAACAAAACAAGAAGTCAATCCTTTTAAATTACTTATTTATTTATTTAATGCTTTTAGTGTTAAGATGGTCTTTGGGGAACATAATGGTCTGAATGGCTTCCAGTCTAGACAGTGCTCTTCCCCTCATCTGGGGTCCCTATGTGTAAATTTGGCGCCTGGCTTGGGGACTTCTTTTATGACGCTTGCTCTCCTGAGCTCTCACACTTGGTCTTATTGCCTCATTTCCATCCTCTCCCTGCCTCCCACCCCCAGGCTGGGATCCTTGGTCTTAAAGTGAATTAGCATCTCTGAGCCTCAACTTCCTCCTCTGAATACGTAAGCAGTTACAGAATTGCATCAAAAGATATAGATAGACGTTCCTTGAGGAGAGTGGCCGTTTCTGATTTCTCTTTGCATTCCCAGTGCCTGGGCCAGAGCTGAGCAGATACCAGGTGCTCTCTGATTCCTGAATGAATAGATGACCAGCCGATTGCATATACTGGTGTAGATGATGCAGGGTCCACTCCTTTTGTTTGACTCTACTGAGATTTTTTTCTTTTCCACTTGTCCTGCTATCCTGGGTGCTTACCCCAATTTATTTTGCTTTAGGGATGACTTCTTTAAACTTTTGGAGTCAGCTAAACCACAATGGTAGACTGGGTTATAACACTGGTGTTGGGTGTTGGGTGTGTGCCCATCTATGTTCTGGGGGAGGAGGGAGCAGGTGTGGGGGACCAGCAGGTGTAGGCTGGATCATATTTCCTCCACAGGCTTTCTTTTTAATGGGGAAAGATGCTGTAAGAACCCAAAGGACATGAATTTACCTGTAGCAAATGCAATCCAGGTGCTATGGTTAAAGCCTAAAGACCAAAGTGATGATATTAGGAGGTGGGGCCTTTAAAAGGTGATTAGGTCGTGTGGGTGGAGGCTTCATGAATGGAATTAATGCCTTATAAAAGAGGCCCCTTCCACCATGTGAGGATACAAGAAGTTTGAAACCTGGAAGAGGGCCTTTATCCAAATATGCTAGCATCTTGATCTCAGACTTCCAGCCTTCAGAACTGTGCACAGTAAATTTCTGTTGTTATAAGACACCCGGTCTGTGGCATTTTTTATAGCAGTCTGAACAGATTAAGGCACCAGGGTACCATGAGTTGGTTTTTAACAGGAGTTTTCTGTTCTTTTAATAACAATGCTTCAACATGGCAACTTTTATATATTTTTCCCTCTATCATTCCATGTACTTTCAGTTTCAATAAGCTGCATATGGATTTCAATGCTACTTAATTAAGCCCTTAACATATAAAAATGCACATTTAATACTCGGAGTAAACCCTTGACTTGTTCCCTCTGAAGATAAACAGGTGAGATATCTTCCTGAGCTCAGAGTTCTGAGATAATTAAGATTAGTTGCCATAGAGAGAGAGACAGAAACACATTAAAATGTATCATACTTTTCATGTTTAGGAAATTCATTTAATTAAATATTCAGGACCATCAAATCTACCCAGACCCAGATACCTATTAATCTGTTGGCCACACAGCCTCCAGAGTGATCTTTCTTTGTCAGGAAACCATTCTAATTGCTCCACTTCTCTGCTCAGAAACTTTGAATGGCTCACCATTGTCCTGTGGACAGATGATGGTCAATCTTCCTAACACGTGTGAGTCCAGGACTTTTAGGATCTGACCCAACTTCCTTCCCAAGCTTGTTTGTTACCACTAGACCCTTAGGTGCTTGCTGGCACCCACTGGCACTCACAGTGTTCCCCAGCCTCTTTACATTATTTACCCTTTGGATTCTTTTTCTTGTTCTCTGTTGGCTTTGCAATTCCTGCTTACTCTTTAAGACCCAGTTCAAACTCCTCCTTCAGTTTACATGCTAGGCCTCTTGGGATTCCTCCAGACAGACCTACCCTAGGCTTTCTTGAACTTTGTACTTTATGACAGTTCTCATCATAATGTACCATAATTATACATTTCCCACTAGACTGTGAGCTCCTTGGGACCCAGGGACCTATTCATTATGTAAATATTTGTATATTCGTATAATGCCTAACTCATAGTAGGTCCTGAATCACTCTTGTTGAAGGAAATTAAGTTCATGACAATATACTGCCAGTTAATAGTATGCATTATGATGTTATAAAGATTTCTGAAGTGAATTTTTGAATTGACTGTGACCCTGGTCTTTTCTGTGGTGCTTCCCAAAAATGGGCAGAAGACCTAAATAGACATTTCTCCAAAGAAGACATACAGATGGCCAAGAAGCACATGAAAAGCTGCTCAAGTTCACTAATTATTAGGGAAATGCAAATCAAAACTACAATGAGGTATCCCCTCACACCAGTTAGAATGGGCATCATCAGAAAATCTACAAAGAACAAATGCTGGAGAGAGTGGAGAAAAGGGAACCCTCTTGCACTGTTGGTGGAATGTAAATTGATACAGCCACTATGGAGAACAGTATGGAGGTTCCTTAAAAAACTAAAAATAGAATTACCGTATGACCCAGCAATCCCACTACTGGGCGTATACCCAGAGAAAACCATAATTCAAAAAGACACATGCACCCCAGTGTTCACTGCAGCACTATTTACAATAGCCAGGTCATGGAAGCAACCTAAGTGCCCATCAACAGATGAATGGATAAAGAAGTTGTAGTACATACATACAATGGAATATTACTCAGCCATAAAAAGGAATGAAATTGGGTCATTTGTTGAGATGTGGATGGATCTAGAGACTATCATACAGAGTGAAGTAAGTCAGAAAGAGAAAAACAAATATCGTATATTAACACATGCATGTGGAACCTAGAAAAATGGTACAGATGAACCGGTTTGCAGGGCAGAAGTTGAGACACAGATGTAGAGAACAAACATATGGATACCAATGGGGGAAAGCCACGGGGGTGTGGGGATCGTGGTGTGATGAATTGGGTGATTGGGATTGACATGTATACACTGATGTGCGTAAAATTGATGACTAATAAGAACCCGTTGTATAAAAAATAGATTAAATTAAAAAAAAAAAAGTTCCACAATGTCCTATGGAAGGAAGATCATCTTTGCATACCTGGCAGCAATAGCATGAAGCTAAAACTAGGGTTCACTGATACCCCTTTGGTTAACAGGTAAAAAGGTCAAACTTAGAGGCCACCAAAGAATCACTTCCTCCATGATGCCAATAGCATCTTATAAACGTTCTAAATACTCAGTAATGAGAGGTTGTATAACATGGTGGTTAAAACATGAAATTTGGAGTCAGGTGGACCTGACTTATCAGTTGTGTGACTGACAGCTCACTGAATCCCTCTTCAGTTTTGTTATCTGTACAATGGGCATAATCATACTTTATTCCTACAATGGTTTTTTGATATTCAGCGACATAATTAACAGGGAATCTGGCATATAGGAAAGTGTTCAGAAAAGACAGTAGCTATTATTTTTGTTTGATTTTAGAATTGTTATGAGTTATTAATAAAATATATCATAGCCAATACAGAATAATACAATAATTTAAGTTCCCCCCAAATAAATAATATTGCAGTAATAATGACTAATTTGCTGGTGAGTTAGAATTTAGTTTGTTATTAGTAGCTGTTTGACACCATCAGAGATTAGAGCCAGTTCCAGAAGAATTCCAAAAGAACTGCTCAGCTAAGGCCATCCCACAGAGAGAAGTTGCTCAGATAACCTACGGTTCTGTGAACAGCAAGACCAGCAGACAAGGTTCCAGGACCAAACAGTCCAAGTGTGTGTTAGATGAGGCTGGAGCACAGCTCGTGGCTGCAGACCTTCAGCACAGCCTCAAAAAGCACACACAATGCAGGCAATCTCTCTTCACACAACACTGGATTGTATGAGATCACCGCCCCCTGCACTGGATGAGAAACTCTTGACAATGAACTTTCTTGGGAGCATTACATGAAGCCTACACCTGAAGCTGCCTCTTGACTCTTTCCCTAGCAGACCTGTAACCACCAAAGCTTATCACTCATTTTGACCATGAGAGTGTGTGTGAGTGTGTAATCTCTGGTGGATAAATCCATTACAAATGGAATCCCATGCTTTTGGTGTTTTCTTAAACATTCTTCTCTGATCAGGCATCACCACAGAGAAGAGTAGTTTTGTTTAATGACCTCTGCTTTTGCAATACTTTGTTTTCTTTTTCTTTTTAGAGGTAAGAGTTTTCTGCAGTCAACTTAAAGTATACCCAATTCTGGATCATGGAAGGGAAATTATATGTGTGTTGAGGTCTGTGAAGGAGGTTGAGGTCTGAGGAAATTACTAGCATGTCCCTATATGTCCCAAGTGTGCTCAGGAGCTGGCCCCAAGCCCTGGTTAAATCCATGAGAGGCCAGTGCCCTTCAGAGACTCCAGAACCTGCTCTGGCTCTGAACCTGATCTCCTCCCTCCCCTTCCTTCAATTCCCCTGAAAACTAAGCCTGGGGCTGAGGGGCAGCCTAATTGCATTGCCCCCTGATGGTGATCTGGCTGGAAAGAGCCTAGAACTGGGAACTTGGGGACCTGAATTTAGTCCTGGTGCTTCATTAACTAACCTAGCAACCTTGGGCAAGTGCCTCACTTTAGGCTTCTGTTTGGTCATCTGAGAAACACAGGAGCTATGTCTGTGGGTCTCAGGTTCTGTGGACCAGGCCAGGGACAAGCATCAGGGCAGGAAACAACCCCTTTACCTCCTACTGAAAGACACATCCCAGCTGTCCTTTACAAATGGTGTTGCCCAAACTAATGATGTGTGATTCTGAGACTGGTGCAAAATGGAATTGGCAGCCTGGGGGTTTAGAACAATCAAGAGTCACTGGGAGAGCAGGGGAGATGTAACTGGGACACAGCAAAGCTCTGAGCTTCCCTGGGAGAGGAGTGGAGAAATGTCCTTCTGCAGAGGAGCCACTGTCCCTGGAGCTGTCAGAATAGTATATGTGAAATCAAACTCTGGTCTTTGATCTTGGTGGTAAAGAACCTCCCACTGCAAAACAAAACTAAACCAAAACAAAACTTCTAGGATGTGGTGGTCCCATTTGGAGAAATCAAGGTGGACTGGAGATGTTTGAAGACACTGGTAGGGCAATAGGGAAGGCTGAGGAGTGTTATCAATAGGGCAAAATGTGTCCAATTAGAACAACACGTGACCAGACAAAAGGGGATTTTCTTTTTTTGATTGAAAAACTAGTTCATGCCCATGGGAAATAATTTGGACAGCTCCAATAATTATCACTGAAAAATACATTTCCCTCCTACTCTCGCCCTTTGGTCTCCATTCACAGAGGCAACCATCTTTTTACAATTTGTATGTCCTTCTAGAAGTATTCTGGGTGCTATGAAGGAAAATAAAAACAGGGTAAAGATAGAAGTGATGGGGGCTCTTTTAGCTAAGAAGGCCAGGGAAGGCCAGCCTGGGAAGATGACATAAAAGAGAGGCATGACCCATGCCAAGGTGGGGGCATGAGCTTGCCGGATGGACGGAACGACACAAAGACCTGAGGATGGGGATGTGTCAAGCATGTGAGAGGAACAGGCGTCTGCTGTGGATGCGGCAGAATGAGACAGGTATGTGATGGGAGAGGGGGTCACAGAGGCAGGCAGGGGACACAGCCCACAAGGCCCTAAGTGATATATACATCCATTGGGTAGTTTGGGCAGGGGATAATAGCTGATATGTTTTTAAAAGATCCTTCCACCTGCTGTGTGGTGAACAGACTGTCAAGGGCAGGAGTGGCATTGACGGGCAGGTGGCTGTTGCTATAATCAGGAAGCAGGTGACAGTGGCGTGGGCGAGGGTTGTAACAGTAGATTTATATTTTGAGAGTAAAGCCTGCAGAATGTGGGGTGTGAGAGAAAGCAAAGTGACCTGAGCGGCTAATGTTCTCCATTTACTAAAATGGGGAAAATGGGGATGGAGGGGCCAGTAGGGTGGGAACTGCCATTTTCTGGCTTAGTGTTATACTCAGGGTGGCTGTTTCCTGTCCCAGTAGGATATATGGGTCTAGAGGGCAAGGCTTAGGTTAGGGCTGGAGACATAAATTTGGGTGTCATCAGATATTTTAAACCCTGGGCCCAGAGGGCCATCAGAAATTGAATGCAGAGAGAGAATGTAGAGAAGGCCGGGACTGATTCCTGGTACCTCTAACATTTAGAGGTTGGGAAGAGGGAAGGTCAGCAACAGAGACTGAGATGGGATAACCAGGGAGGAAGGAGATGTGGCATCCTGGAAGCCCAGCATAGAAAGTGCTGGATAACTCCCCCAATTCTTTTTCATGTCTGCATTGCATTCCACTGTATGGCTATAACATAGAGGACTATTTAACTAGTCCTCTATCCACTGGTGTTTGGATTGTTACCAGTCTTTTGCTGGTGTGTGGTTGACTTTATCAGTAGTTCTGGATGAGGCACTCACAGGAAACTGTTTCAAGACCTCTGTTTTCTCTTGCAGCACAATGAGTAGCCCTGGCTTCCTGACAGCACCACCGCTCACACATATGTAAATGAATACTGGGGGAGCCAGAGGTTAAAAGCAGGAAAGCCCTTTTGAAACCACTATTCCAGCCACTCCTTCTATGGGCAAGAAGACTAACTTGTCCAAAGTCATCTGGCGCCTTGGCCACAGCCAGTGTTAGAAGACAATCGCTTGACCCTCAGTCCACTCTTGACAGAATTCCACATTGCATGCCAAGGCATTTCCAATGATCAGCTCTCCCAGATTTGCTGAGCTGCAGGATATGGATATATTCTGACTGAAGGGAGTGAGGTGTAGAGGAATGAATACAGATTTTGGGCTGAACAGAACTGGAGTGAATCCCATCTCCAGCTCTTACTAGATGTGCGGCAATGTACTTGACTCTGAACCTTGTTTTTTGTAGACTGGTAATGATGTTACCTATCACTATGTGATGCTGGAAACCCCTGCCCCAGCCCTGAATGTAGCAGACTGTAAATGTGAACTCCCTCACCTGCCCGACCCCAGTTCTTTTTCTTCCTCCCAATGCAGTTGTTTCGAGAGAGAAATTGGAAACTTCCTCATAAACATTGAAGGAAGCAAAGACCTCAGAAAGTGCACCAAAGACAGTGCTCTGTGTGTATGTGTGTGATTTAAAGCTTTGTCTTGTTCTGACAATAATATCCTAACACAAATGTCTCCAAGCAAACTATGAATATATTAGAACTATCACTTTCAAAAGATTTGTGGGGATAAGAGTAACAGAGATTAAGGAAAACAGAAATCCCTTGATAATCCTCATTTTAAAATAAAAGACCTTATTTTCCTGAGTATAACACCTTTTTTTCTGATTATTATGCTTTTTGCCAAAACATGGAAAATATGGAAAGGATAAAGAAGAAAATAAAAATAAAGAAGAAAATAAAAATAATACACAATTCCATAACCACTGTTAACATTTTGGTGCATTTCCAGTCTTTTTTCTGTGTAGATGTGCTACTCAGATCTCCATTCATGAGAGATCTGGCATCCAGCTGTGACCTCCTTTGGGACTAGCCTTGGCATTCGCACCAATGTCCCTGCATTCTAGAGGTGTCTCCAGCTGGGACTGAGCAAGGCTGTGCCACAACAGCCTGGCTATTTCCCCTCAGACTGTTGTTTGCTTTTTATTTGGCTTTGTGACGAGTAAAAGTTTTATATTTTTACGTAGACTGATCTATTAATTTTTTTCTTTTGCCATCTCGCCCAGTGTTTTTTAATGCCTAAAAAATCTTTCATCATCCAGAGATCAGGCAAATCTTCAACTACATTTTCTCCTTTCATTAATAGGTTTATTTTTTATGTTTAATTCTTTAATCCATCTGAGATTTATTTTGTTTTATGGCGTCAGGTGAAGGGTCTAGATGACGTTATTCCCAAATAGTTTTCCTACCACCATTTATTGTTTGACCAAAGGCAAATAACTTAACCTCTTTTAACTTCCATTTCTTTATTAAGAGAGGATAAGATAAATCCTATCTTGAAGGGTTAGGCTGAAGAAAAAAATGAAGTCATGGATATGAAAGCATTCTATAAATGCTATAGAAATGTTGCTTTTTCCAGTTGTTATAAGAAAATAATGTGTGAATGAATGCTTGCTTGTTTGGTGTAGTCTTGTCCCAGTGCCCTTATGAAAACAATATCCCCACAGGGCTAGCTCCCTAGATCCCAACAAACCCAAGACTACTTGGACCCACAGAAAAGTTTCATTATGCCACAGATGAGTTCAATGTAAGCTGTTTATAGTAAGGCCAGCTCAAGAGCACATATGTTTAGGGGTCAGGTGGGAAGGGTTAGGATTGGGGTGGTGATCAATCAGGGAAAGTGGCCAATGCCTTGCATGAGTTAACAGTATCTGATGAGGGAAAGCACTTGGTTATTCTTCTCTGAAGTCCTAAGGGTCACAGAGAGGGTGGCATTTCAGGAATTCCTTAAATGATAGGAGACACATAGCTTGGCATGGTGAGAGGGAAGGTTTTCCAAGCATGCCATGCTGTCTTGGAGTTGGCTGGTAGAAGTTAGGCTCAGAAGGGTGAGTTGGACGGTGCTATCTTGGCCTGGCCATGATTTCCACTCTTCATTGAGACAGGAAGAGCGATGTCTTATTTCATATCAGAGAAAGAGATGCAAAAGAAGTTTTCTGGCAGATAGAACCAATTCTTAACCACTGAGGAAAGAATAGCTGTAGACATAATATTATAAAGAAGTCTCTCAAAATGTAACCATTTCACCTCTGAAGCCAAATTATTAATATTTCCTGACTTTTTTCTTCTTTCCTCTCTTTTAAAATCTATTATTGTGATTAAAATGTGTTTAATAGGGAAGGGCTACAGAAGGTCTGGAATTTGATGAAATCCCTAAAAGCATACTGTCCTTAAGAAATGGTGGGGATTTCCCTGGTGGCACAGTGGTTAAGAGTCTGCCTGCCAATGCAGGGGACATGGGTTCGATCCCTGGTCTGGGAAGATCCCACATGCTGCGGAGCAACTAAGCCCGTGCGCCACAACTACTGAGCCTGCGCTCTAGAGCCCATGGGCCATGACTACTGAGCCTGCGTGCCACAACTACTGAAGCCCGCATGCCTACAGCCTGTGCTCTGCAGCAAGAGAAGCCACCGCTATGAGAAGCCCGCACACTACAACAAAGAGTGACTCCCGCTTGCCACAACTAGAGAAAGCCCACGCTCAGCAATGAAGACCCAACACAGCCAAAGATAAATAAATTATATATATATATATATATATATATATATATATATATATATATATATATATATAAAGAAATGGTGGAAGATAGAGAGAAGTATGGAAGAAGAAAAATGAGATAAAAATATGTTCTTTGAAATTAGGTATTATATCTCCTTCATTCTTTAGTGATTTAGGGAGTTTAGTATAAACAGTAGGACATAGTGTGTGTACAATTTATACTGGTTGGTTGAATTAGGTAAAGCACAGACTAGGGAAATAGACTTTGGTTAACCAAGAGTTAACATGGTGCTCTTGAAGAGTCATTGGTGGTGGCTGAGTTATGTAATACTGTGCATTCCCTGCTAAGTGCACATTTCCTGTTCAGGACATGGATTTGACAGGGCCTCTTAAACGTAGGTGACTTGGACAGCTCTTTTTAGTGGGGAAAAATGAAGATAATTTGGTCTGGCTTTGGAACCTACTTCTTCCTTGTTCCTCATCACAGGGCCTTCATCCTAGCCAGGCAAGTCTATTCATTATTCTCTAAATCTAAATAGATGGTGCAGATCCCGCCTCTTCGCCTACATTTATGCTGTTGCTTCAAGACCAAATTCTAGCTTCTTTTGTAAAGCTGCCTTGAAAACCCTTCCAACTTTCCTCCTTTTGAGAGTAATCTCCCTCTATCTGAATTTTTCCCCTAGCTATTGTGTCTATGTAACTTATTTGGTACTCATATACCCTAATGTTAATTAGTATTTTATATACATATATTTACATCTCCAAGTAGATAATATATTTCTTGTTGTCTGAGACCTAGTTTTATATTTCCTTATTACCTTACCCCAATCCCCCACAATAGTGCCCAGTACAAATCCGGACCCATACCAGGTACCCAAAGTTATTTGATAATGCGATGATTTCAAAGGATTCCATGAAGCTCATTTCCAGGTAAATCATGGCATCTTATTCTCTTTGTGATGCTAATAAGGCAGAAACAAGGCGATGCTGGATTTAGGCTTAGCACACTGAGAGTACTTTCAAGGGGAACAAAATAGTTGCTGTGAGGGTAGAAAAGCAGCTGGTCAGTGTTCCTCCTCTAGAATTCTACTGCCAAAACTAGCTTTATGAATGCAAAGTCAACCAAAGCTTGACCCTGTCCTCTTTGCACAGGCTAAGTGTGGGAGACAATAAGGACATTGATGACTATAAGACAGTGTGGTAAATATTATGATAGGGACATGAATAGGGGATGTGGGAGCCCAGAGAAAGGGCATTAAAATGAGCCTGGGTTAGGTGGTCAGGGAAGACTTCTTGGAGAAGACAGTGGTTGACCTGAATTTAGACACCGAAGAGAGGGAGGAAGAGATTTTGTTGACCATCACAGCCCAAGTCAGGAAAGGGTGTTTGGGGAAATGTAAAAGAGGACTTTTCTAAGATAAAGTTATTTTACAAAGAAGCATTGGGAAATCAAGGGATTTAATTACAACTGCCTCACGAGCAGGATTTGAAAAGGAGTGGGAGGCTCATGGAAACCTTAATTGCTGAGAAAAGTTAAGAGGAGAAATATGACAGAACTAATGGGTCTGTATGTATGTCATGTCTGATTTGTCATTTTTCTAGACAGGCACTCTGCCTCCTGCCTTCTTCTCAGTTAGAGAAAAAAAGATCCTTCAGCTAGTAAGGTAGAGATACCATTTAGGATGCAGAAATGGGACCTGGAAATATTCCTTACTCCTTTTAAGGAAGAAAAGGTCCATCTCGGGTTACCTGATTGTTAAGAAAAATAATGTGTTTGCTCAGCGATAATAATGTGTGAAGTGCCTGAAAGAGGCCTGAATCAGGCTGAATAATTTCTTCCTTCCTTTAGAAAATAAAAAACAGCTTGCTTGGTTTCTCTTCCAATTTATTCTTGTGGTCTTCCATTCCTTTGGAAATCTAGGAGGATGCTTATTTTATGAGCTTTTGTAGACCAACCCTTCTATATTCAGAGAGGGTGTCCTTGTGTGCATTAAGCTGGATCTTTAAGATTAATGCAATATGCAGGAAAATGTGATAAATGATACAGCATTAGCAGATTTTAGTTTGTAAAGTGGCTGCATATTGAAGGCATCTGAAAACATTGTAACTCACATCATGGTCAGAGCATAACAGAAAGATGCCAAGGCAGAGGAATGGTGACTTGAGAAGGATGGAACTGCACCCAGCCTCCTGGTTTGTCCACACAGAGATTGCTAGAGAGAGGGCAAGATTTAAGGATGAAGTTTTTATAACTCTTATAAAGTTGCTAGAAGGAACAAATCTGTTGGTGTATACAAAAGAGAATCAATGTGGCTGAGAAAAGAAGAGGCTCCATACGCAGGTAGAGGATAGATTAGACCATTTTCAAGGCTCTGTCCAATTCAGACTTTGATCTCATGACTCTCTGAATCAGGACTCAATGAGATGTTTTTCATAGGCTCTACTATCTCGTAGACCAAGGGAGTCCTTGGGGGTGTGTGTGTGTGTGTGTGTATATATATATATATATATATATATATATATATATATATACACATATATATATAAACATATATATATATTTCTTATATATATATATTTATCTTTTCCCCCTAAGCTTTAATTATTCTCACTTGTGCAGCACTTTACAGTTTGTGGGAGCCTAATTTCACAGACTCTATTGGTTATCTATTGCCACAATGATGCTGTGTAACAAACAACCATGAAATCTCAGAGGCATACAACAATAAGTGTTTACTGCTCACTTGTCTGGAGGTTTGCTAGGTGGCTCTGCTGATCTTGGCTAGGCTTGCTCATATAGCTGGAGGTCAGGTGTCTGTTAGTTGATCTAGGATGGCCTCAGCTGAAATGACTTGGATGTCTCAGGCCTGATCCATGTCTCCTATCTTCCTTCAAGCTAACCCAGATATGTTCTCATGGTGATGAAAGAGGTGGTAGGACTTCCCTGGTGGTGCAGTGGTTAAGAATCCACATGCCAATGCAGGGGACACAGGTTCAAGCCCTGGTCTGGGAAGATCCCACATGCCACAGAACAACTAAGCCCGTGCACAACCACTGAGCCGGTGCTCTAGAGCCCGTGAGCCAAAACTACTGAAGCCTGTGTTCTGCAATGAGAAGCCACCACAATGAGAAGCTCGCGCAACGCAACGAAGAGTAGCCCCCACTTGCCGCAACTAGAGAAAGCCCACATGCAGCAATGAAGACCCAATGCAGCCAAAAATAAATAAATAAATAAATAAATAAATTAAAAAAAAAAGAAAGAGGTGATAGAGGAGGCATAAGAGAGTAGGCAGAAACATGCAAAGCCTCCCATACTGGCCAAAAGAAGTCACGTGGATGTCAGTGCCAAGGTGTGGGGAAATGTACTCCACTCCTTTTGTTGGAGGAATTGTAGAGTCATCTGGCAAAGGATGTAGATACATGGAAGGGAAAAGCATTGGTGAGATTACAGCAATCTAACACACAGATAATTGCCTTACTGAATCCTCAGAGTGTAATCCTTTACCCTTGAAGATTGGTACTACTGTCCCTTCCTTTATAGATTAAAAATACGGACACCAAAGAGGTAAAAAATTTTCTGAGGCCACATGACTGATTGGTAGCATCTCAGAACCTGAAATACTGGTCTTCAGATTACAAATACAAGACACTTTCCATTGTACTGTACCATGTTGACTTAAGAGCACGAATCCTAGGAGTTTTGTCAGGAACTCCCAAGAGGTAGATTGGTAAAGTAATGCATGTGACCCTCAATGTTGTATGAGTTGGAGAATACACAAAATTTTACTTACTTATTCTTATAGTCCTATTTCTGAAATTCCCAGCAGTTGTATAAAATATAATATTTTCACATAATATATCAATCCAAGGAATTTGCTAGTTATCTAAAAATTAGTTTACTTGTAACTAGGTAGTTACTTAATGTATATTTGTCAGGGTAGACTAAATGCTGTGACACATACTCCTAAATCTTAGTAATGGAGAACAATAAAAGTTTATTTCTTGCTCATATTGGCCAGATCTCAGGGACATGGCCACACCTAAAAGCAAGGGAGGCTGGAAAATATAGTTTAGCTCTGTGGAGAAAAGAGGATATTGAAAAACACTTAGTAAGACCCAAAGGAATGGACCATAGTATAGGTAAGTTTTGCAGGGAGACTAAGAGGTATGTATTAGGTGATAGAGAGTATAGGGCAAAGGAAGATGGAAGAGAAGAGCTTGTAACTCTATCCAAGGAAATTGTAGACCCTGGGGTCTAAGACATTAGGCATAATATACTCTCTACTCAAGACGCAGGATGATCATTATGAATTATGAATTTAGGAACTTAAATCTGATTACGTCACTCCTCTGCTTAAAAACCTTCAGTGTCTACCCTAAGAATAAATGTTTAATATGGGTTACACAGTCTTCCAAAATGTATCCTCTGCCTGTCTGTCCAATCTTATCTACTGTACTTTCCCATTCACTCTTTTTACTTAGCTGTAATGGTCTTTGTGTGTGTGTGTGTGTGTGTGTGTGTGTGTGTGTGTGTGTGTGTGGTACGTGGGCCTCTCACTGTTGTGGCCTCTCCCATTGCGGAGCACAGCCTCCGGACGCACAGGCCCAGCAGCCATGGCTCATGGGCCTAGCCACTCCACGGCATGTGGGATCCTCCCAGACCGGGGCATGAACCCGCATCCCCTGCATCAGCAGGTGGACTCTCAACCACGCGCCACCAGGGAAGCCCTGTGATGGTCTTTTTTTTTTTTTTTTTTTTTTTGCGGTATGCGGGCCTCTCACTGTTGTGGCCTCCCCTGTTGCGGAGCACAGGCTCCGGACGCGCAGGCTCCGGACGCGCAGGCTCAGCGGCCATGGCTCACGGGCCCAGCCGCTCCGCGGCATATGGGATCCTCCCAGACCGGGGCACGAACCCGTATCCCCTGCATCGGCAGGCGGACTCTCAACCACTTGCGCCACCAGGGAGGCCCGGTCTTTTTTATTTGCCCAAAATGTGAGGATATCTCCTCACCTCTTGCCATTAATCATGCTATTTCTTCCATCTCCTCAGAGCCCTCTTTTATGAAACACTTCTCACTCATTCTTTTTCTGACTAAGACCTACTCATTCTTCAGTTCCTAGCCTGAGAATTACACCTTCATGGTAGCTAAAGATCAGTCTAAAATTAAGACACCAAACCACAGATCCAAGAAGCTCAGAGAACACCAAGCAGGATAAATACCAAAATACACAGAAACACATACCTAGGCATATCATTCAAAGTGCTGAAAGCCAAAGATGGGAGATATTCTTGAAGGCAGCTAAGGAGAAAAGATACATTGCATTTAGAGGAACAAATGTATTAGTTAAAGCAGACTTCTTGTCAGAAACTATTCAAGCCTGAAGACAATGGAGTAGCATTTTTAAAGCACTGAAAGAAAAAAGTTGTCAGCCCAGAATTCTATATCCAGCAAAAACATTTTTCAAAACTGAGGGAGAAATAAGAATCTTATAAGACAAATAAAAACAAAGAATTTACGTTGAGCAGACCTAGAACTACAAGAAAAGTTAAAGGAAGTTCTTCTGGTATCAATAAAAATGATACCAGACAGAATCTTGGATCTATACAAAGAAATGAAGTGCTGAAAATGGAATGAATGTAGATAAATTTAAAGTCACTATTTCTTTGAATATTTTTCTACCTTGCTTTCTCTTTTCCTTCTGGGATTCCAATTATATGCATATTAGACTGATATTATCCCACAGTTCTTGGGTGCTCTAGTCTGTTTTTTTTTAACCCACTTTTTTTTTTTTTCTCTCTTGGGTTTCAGTTTGTGTTGTTTCTATTGACCTATTTTCAGATTGACTTATTCTTTTCTTGGCTGTTTGAAGTCTGTTGATGAGCCCATTGAAGGCATTTGTTATCTCTGCTACAGTGTTTTTCACTCTAGCATTTCCATTTGATTTTTCCTCATAGTTTCTCTCTTTTTATAGAAATTACTCATCTCATCATGCATATTTCCCACCTTTTCCACTATGGAGAAGAGCCTGTGAGAGTGTGTATAATTCTCCTTTGTCTGTGTTTTCAGGGGTTCTATATTTCTCGTCAGCCTAAACTCAGCCTTTAGCAAAGTATTGAAAGTTTTAGTTGAATTATTCTTATCTGGGTCTAGTGGTGTTTGCTCCAAATGATCAAGTGCTTGTGTTTGTTTCTTTTGGGAGGTGCCTGTAGTTTACTTAAATTTTGGGTTAGTTGGTTGCCCTTCATTCCCAGCTCTCTGATGGGTTCAAGAAAAATTGTGGATTTGTAGATTGTCCAACATTCTTTTTTTTTGGTGTAAAGGGTGATTTTTTCCCCCCAGTTTTCTACATCCTAAGTGGGAAGCTTCTTAAAAACATTATCATTTTTTTTCCATTTTACAAAGGTGTTGGACAGTATTTCTCTTAGTGTCATTCCCAGACCATCTGTATCAGAATGATAAGTTTATTAAAAATGCTGATTCTGAAGCCAAACTCTAGGCTTATAAATCTGAAAATTTAAAGGATATTTATCTTATCAAGTTCCCCAGGTGATGCTTATGCACCTTAAAGTTTGAGATTGTTGGATTCAAAGTCAGCAGCAAGCATTCATTAGCACTTATGATGTACCAGGCACTTTTTCAAAGACTGTCCTGTTTATATCTCACAGCAAACCTATGACATGGGCACTCTGATTATCCTCTTTCCAGACCATGCTACTGGGTCTCAAAGAGGTAAATTAACTTGTCCAGGGTAGCACAGCTAGGATGTGGAAGGGGCCAGATTCAAACTCAGATGGTCTGATTGTAAACACTAAGATCTTTTAAAAATTGAGATATAATTCACATCTCCATCTTATAAAATGTACAACCAGTGGGTTTTAGTATATTCACAAGATTGTGTAACCATCACTGCTATCTAATTCTAATTCCACATTTTATTATCATCCCCCCCCCCCCCCCCGCAAAGAAACTCCATACCTATTAGCAGTCATGCCCCATTTCCCCCTCCCTCCCGTCCCTGGCAACTACTAATTTACTTACTGTCTTTGTCTATTTGGGACATTTCATGTAAATACAATCATACAATATCTGGCCTTTTGTGTCTGCCTTCTTTCACTTAGTAAAGCCAGATCTTAACCACTATGTCAGAAACTTAGAAACGGGCTTTTTGTCGCTTAGACAAAAAGGACTAACACCTGTCAGCTTGCTAGTGCAGGAGGAGACAGGATAACCATGAAAAGAAAGACAAGCATTCCATTCAATGTAATAAAAACTTATTGAAGACCGCGGGTGTACTGGGCCACACGGTGTGCCCCTCGAGGGGAGGTTTCGCGCGGGGAGCGGAGTTTCTGGGCTGCGGTGTGGAGTGGGGAGCGGAGGGTCCACTGCCGGGTTCCGCTCAGGGTGCGCTTCTCCATCCTATTCCCGCCCCAGGTCCGCCGCGTTCCGGCCGGGCTCCATGCTTCCTGCGGGAGGCCGAGGAGCGGGAGAAGCTGGCGAGCGGCGGGAAAGGATGGGAGGACACGATGGTCCTTACGGAGAATCGTACCAGAGTCTCTGAGCTGCACGCCGCGCAGAGGCGCCAGAGCTCCCGGCGCGGGCGAACCCGGCCAAAGCCTGGAGGGCCAGCTGGCAGAGGGGGCGCTGCTGAGCCCGGACGCCGCTGCGCGGAGCTTGCGGCGGAAATTAAGAAGGGCTCCCGCGCAATCTCAAATTCCCGGCACCTCAAGAGGGGATGGAGGAGCTGAAGAAGTAATACTTCTTTTAAGGAGGCTTGGGCAGGCATTCTCACGCTGAGCCTTTTGTCCCTGGCGATGTTAGAGCACTAATCGTGCGGCATGGCCAAACGTCAGGTATGTGCCTGAAGCCATGGTTACTTTCCCTCCAGAAATGATGGTTCGGTGGTGAGCAACCCTTTACAAGGCATTGCAAAAGTTCGTGGATTTGCTTTGTTTACTAAAAGGGGAAGTAAAGTGAGTTTAAAAAAACACAAAAAACTTTCGAGTACCTCCTATGAGCAAAGCACAGGGCTGGATACTCTTAGTATTGGTGCATATAAGAATTGCCCCTTGAGTGAGATAAAAATAAATTTCTGGCTTTCACTCCCAGAGATTCTGATTCTGGGGTCTGAACAGGGCCCCATGTCCTATATTTCTAATAGGCATCCTCAGGTGAGCATGATGTAACTGGTCGGGGACAGGCTGGCAAGCACAGCTGGAAGATGATACTTCTCAACTTTTAATGTGCATATGAATCACCTGAGGTTCTTGTTAAAATTCAGAATCTAATTCATCCAGCAGGTCTGGGATGGGGCCAGAGAGTCTGCAGTTCTAATCACGTCCCAGGTGGTGCTGACTTGCTCTTCTGGGGACCACCTTTTGCGTGGCTAGGCTGTAGGGGATATAAGGTCAAGGATAAAAAGCCCTGGTTTCCACATAAAGAGCTTACTGTGGCCCGCAGAGAGACCTGCATAGAGTTGCCTCTAAGTCAAGGCGAAGTGGGCTGTCCCAGTAAAGACCAAAACATGCTATGGATGGAGAGCCCTCCCACCTGTGCTTCAGTGCGTGTTCATGAGGAGACATCCAGGTAAAATGGTGTATGCAGTATCTGATCAACTGTTTAGCAAGATAGGAAAGTATTGCATATCTGACACATATTTCCATCCCAAATGGTTAATATCTTCAGAAAAAATATTGATACTAAAGAGGTAAGGCCTAATTTTCCAGAAAATTCCCTGATGTGGAAAACCTCATTTCCTGATAATGCTGGGTAAATCTGTGTTTTGCAGGGGGCTCCATATGTTGTCAGTGCTCATGAATTGTTCAGTTTTATTATCCTCATTAACAGGGATAATGCCTGCTTTTTAACAATCATGATCACCATCTGGAGCCTGGAAAACCACAGTTTGAGGCTCAAGTAGAAAGACGAGACCGTCCTGACTGGGTCCCAGCCCAGTTATTTCCCCACTGCCCCAGCCCTGTTTATGTCCAATTGCTTGGCTGCCAGGCACATGAGAACCATACAGACAGATGTGATGTTAGTTCCGGTTCGAGAGAAAACAGAAACCAAGCAAAACAGAACAAAACTCAGAGAGTGCAGGGAACATTGGCTCTGACTTCACTGTTTAATCTCATTCTATCTGAACAAATATTCATAAAGCAGCTTTCCACGTGTGTTCCCCTCACAGCACTGGTGACCCCTAACTTGGCTGTTGGCATGTGACAGGTGGACTAATGTGACTGTCATTGCTCTCCCAGCTCTTGGGGTGAATTGGGTTTGAGCCCCTGAGCGTCTTCTCTTTGTGCTTCGCAGAGAAAGATTGCCTTGTCAGGAGGAGGTGGATAGACTTCCAAAGCTGCCTGGTAACCATAGCAACCACGCACACCTGCCCTGGTGGGTTCTTTAAGGCACCTCTCCAGACCTTTCCCAGACCGATCTTTTCAAGCTCTCCCAGCCTTTAACAAAGCAGCATTCTGAGACCATTATAGCCCTAACATGTAGGGGTAGTTCAGGAGTACTGACCTGCCTGCTTTCTCCTGGTACCTAAACAATCATCACCTCATGCGTTTAGCAGAGGATCTGGAAGAAATGGGAAAGTGATGAGGGAAACATAAGCCAAAGCCCACTAAAGAAATAAAAGACCTGCTTTAATCACTAAAATCAGGAGAAGATAAAATGCTCATGTTCAAGAATCACTCAACCCACTGTAAGAAATTATGCCTAAAAGTTTGCTCAGGGATGGCAGGTAGGCAGTTTAGTCAGAGATATTTTTCTAGAGAAGGCAAGTTTCTGAGGGTGGAAAGGGGCAAAGTTTGATGGCGATGAAAAAGGGAATGTTAATTGTTCCTTCAGGGGGGTTATGTATTTTTCCAGGGGCACGGATGGGGGGAGGGTACTGTGAAGAAGAGTGAATGGAATGGGGCACTGGGGCCAGATGGCTGGGGTTTGCAGCCCTAATCCATCATTAGAAACTCGGCCAATTCCAGAGTAGGCAGAGAACAAAACAGAAACCAGGCTTCCCCAGGTTCTCTCCTCCCTGCACTTTCCAGGCTTTCTTCCCACCCTGCACCCCCATTACCCTCCATGGCAGCCTTTTCCTTGCATGTAACTTCTAAAAGAGTGGTGCCTTTCCATCAATTGCTGCCAGATTGAAAAGAGGTCGAGACCTGATGCTGACTTTGCATTGATGCTTAAAGCACTATTGGGGATCAGCCAGATCAACTATTTGTGGTTTCTTGACCATTTCTCTGCTGACATGTAAACACAGTGAATGTTTACACTAAAAAAGTGGGAGTATTCTAGCTGACCTTCACTTCACGCCCCCCCCGCCCCACCATCTCCTACACATTCGGGTTTAGCGGTGACCATGGAGCAAACTGTTATGGCTTAAGTATAAGGAATGTTTTACCACAGAGGGTGTAAATAGCGATGTTTCCAGTCCCCGTTACTATAAGATGGAAAGGGTAGAAATACGCAGTCTGGTTTGCACTACTTGTTCTCTGGGGGATGCACACTTCACATTAGACCTCCCTCAGTTGCATTTGGTCCTGATTGTGTGAGATAAAATCCTGTCTTCTCTAGGTGGAAGGGGACTGTGATACTTTCTCATGGATCCTATGTAACTGTTCCGTTACTTATTGGGTGACTTTGAACACTTCACTTAGCATCTCTAGGCCCTGGTTTCCTCAGCTCTAAAATGAGAGGATTCGGGATGGAGGGAATTAGACTAAATGTTATTAACATCACTTCTAGTTCTAACCCTCTATGGCTTTCTTGGATGCTAGGCAAGGATCAAGTTCTAATCATAGAAATGCTTGTGAGCCCTTTCAGTCACAGACATTAGCTCCATCCTCTGTCGCTCTGGGTGAAAGGTGATATAAATTCTTGGTAGGGACCATAGGCTCATGTCTAGTTGCATCCCTGGGATGTGCAAGGCCCCAAAGTACCCAAGACGTAGCATGAGAGGCAGCAAAGGAGTTCCCTGAGAGCAAGGATGATTTATATCAGCTAAAGTGTAGCTATATAATGGGAAATTTAAAATAACTGTCTTAAAGCAATGGTTCTCCAATGTTTCTGGGCCAGCAACATCAGCATCACTTGGGAGCCTATTAGAAATGTAAATTCTTAGGCCTCACCCACACGTGAAGAATCAGAAACTGGGACCCAGCAATCTATGGTCTAACAAGCTCTCCAGGTGATTCTGATGCATGCTGAATTTTTTTAATTAATTAATTAATTAATTAATTTTTGGCTGTGTTGGGTCTTTGTCTCTATGAGAGGGCTTTCTCTAGTTGCAGCGAGCGGGGACCACTCTTCATTGCGGTGCGCTTGCCTCTCACTGTCTCGGCCTCTCCTGTTGCGGAGCACAGCCTCCAGACGCGCAGGCTCAGTAGTTGTGGCTCATGGGCCTAGTTGCTCCGTGGCATGTGGGATCTTCCCAGACCAGGGCTCGAACCCGTGTCCCCTGCATTGGCAGGCAGATTCTCAACCACTGCGCCACCAGGGAAGCCCTGCATGCTGAATTTTCATAACCCCTGGCGTAAACACACAAGGATGATTCTATCATGGAAAAAGAGGTCTGGAGGAAGGCCACCCTGGGCTGATAGAATGTCACCAGAAACACAAATTGATCATCCACCTACTTTACCAGACTTGGCTCTGAATCACTTTGGCTTTTCTTAGAAAATAAATTGCACTCTCCAAGCAAAAATACCCAATGGCCATTATGGATGTTTAGTACAATTTGGTCCACCTACTGAAAAGAATTTGGTTCACCTATTGTCATTTTGAGCAATGACACCATTGTTGGGCTAAATGTTTGCTGAGGTGAGGTACCACGCACATGGATATAGTCTTTGGTGTGTTTATTTAAAAATTAGCCTCATTAATTCATGTGTCTTACCAATACAATAATTTTATAAGGCCGTATCTTATGATCCTTTAGTATCCCCCTCATAACAGATTGCTGATCACTGAGTAAGCTTTCAGTAACCAATGATTGAATTAAACTGTTGACTTCATAAGAGACCAAGCCAAGACACAGTTTGGGAAAGGTGAAATCAAGAATCAGACTCTTATCTGGATACCTAGATCAGTGTAGACAGCAATTCAAGATATTTAGAATATCAAGCATTTGGTTCTCAATGGTAGATTTTTAAAAGATAATATGTTGGGTTGTGTTGATTTGAGCACTGCACTGGGAGCTGAGATCCATACTTTAGTCCTAGCCTTGCCTCTCAAAGTAGACTAGTCAATTAACTAATTTTGCATCTCATTTTCCTTGCTTTATAGGGAAGGAGTTTTTACAACTACAAAGACTGGACAAGAGGAGCTCTTCCATGAATCTATCTTTCTGCTCCTGAGGGAATATGTATGCAGGACTTTCCCTTAGGAGAGAATCTGTACATCAGGTACCTAGACCCTCGACTCCATACCCCATCAGATGAAACTGCTTTCCATCAGTCTGTGTGACTCTGTGGGTGGGAGAATCATAGGGTGAGTCTGAGGTCAGAGAATGACACATTGAGTTTTCATTTCTAATCTGAGAAGTCTTGGTGGTTTAGAAAATTGAAATGACTTTCTTTCATTTTCACATGTAGCCGTGGTTTCCAAGAGAAAATATCAATGTTTCTGACCAATTCTTAATTCACAAAAACTAGAAGGATCATGCCTATTTGCTTTGCCCCTGTACCACGGAGCAGACTAGAGAAAGCCTGTTGGTGCAAGCAGAAAGTAAAGCCACTTCTAGATCAGACCTCCTGGCTGCCGGCAATCAGATCAAACCAACAGCCTTTAATGAGCTCCTCCCAGGGATGGTGCAAGGTGCTCCAGACAATTATGAGGTGGTGTAGCTGACACTGCAGGTGGTCTGCCCAGCATTCATTCCTTCTTCTTCCCAACCAACAGAAATGTATCACTGAGAGCAACAATGTCCCCAGTTAAAAACATTTCCTAGCTTTCCTTGCACCTATGTGTAGCCTGTGACCACACTCTAGTCATTGATATCCAACTGTAACCTTTGCATGGATCTCCAGGAGGGCTATTTAAAGATAGATGATTCAGCTGGGAGTTGTGCCCATTTTGCCCTTCTTGCTTTTCTCTTTCCTGCTGCCTGGAATTTGAATGTGGTATCTGGAGCTTCAGTGGTCATCCTGGACCATAAGTGTGGAAGCCACACACTGAGAATGATGGAGCAGGAAGTGGGAAGGGATCCTAGTTCCTGTTGATTTCATATCAATCCTAGCCTGCCTCCCCACAGACCTCTTTTACATGGGAGGATAACTTTTTTGTGTGTTTAAGTCTCAGTTATTTGGGACTTTCTATTATATGTTGCTACATCTAATCCCAGTTGATAAAGGTGGTCCATGTTCTCAGGAAACTTCATGCCTCTGGGTGCAGTGTAGTCTGGCACATTCAGGTAAGTTCATGTGGTCCCTACCACAGAGTTTATCAGTCTCCGGGCAGAGTCACAGGGGACTGGAGCTGATGGCTGGGATTATAAAAAGGCTCAGCAGGTATTTTGGTGATTAGGATTTGAGGCATCCTTAGCACACATGAGATGTTAATAGTGACCTGGTTTAGTTCCTCCCATCCCACCTGCCCCTCTACATTTTGGGCCCCAATTCAGAACCTGGTACATATGAAAAGGAGAACTCAGAGCAATCCCAGGGTTTGTTCTGGGACCTGGAAGGAAACCTCGGACCATGGAATCAACGGCTCTGCTTTAAGCGTGAAGTGGAGACAGGACTATATGGGTGATAATCTCTCAGAAGTGACTTTGTACTTGTTTGGATTTCAACTGCAGAATGTAGCCCAAGAAACTTGGTTCAGACTTGGCTCTTAGGGTCTGAGTGTTCTCTTTGAACATATACAGGAAGTTTTAATTAGCTGCACCAGGCTCAACTGAAGTTAACCATGGATCCTAGCTCATAACTCCAACTAAGCATGTGGTTGTTTTTTCTTGAATTTACATGCACTGAAATTCACCTTTTGGAGTATAAAGTTCTATGGATCATAACACATGATAGAGTCTTGTAATGACCACCCTAGATAGGATACAGAGCAATTGCAACATCTCAGTGAATTCCCTCAGGCTACATATAGTTTTTTTTTTTTTAAAAAAAGCTTTATTAAGGTATATCACATATCATACATTTAAAGTGTGCAATGTAATGACTTTTCACAGATATGTGCAACCATCACTAGTCAATTTTAGAACATTTTCATAACCACAAAGAGAGCCCCCCCCCTTACCCTTTAGCTATCATCCACCTATCCTTCCATCTTTCCCAGCCCTAAGCAACCACTAATCTACTTTCTGTTTCTATAGGTTTGCCTGTTCTGGACATTTCATATAAATGGAATCATATGACATGTTGTCTATTGTGACTGTTCTGTTTTTTAGCATACTGTTTTTAAGGCTTGTCCACACTGTGGCATATATTATTACTTCACTCCTTTTTATGGCCAAATAGTATTCCACTGTATGGAAATACCACATTTTGTATATCTATTCATTCACTAGTTAATGGACATTTGGATTTTTTCCACTTTTTTGTTATTGTGAATAGTGCTGCACTTGTGTATGAGTTTTTATTTGAACACCTGTCTTCAATGCTTTTGGGTAAGTAAGCAGGGCAGGAATTGTTGTGTCATACACTACTTTTATGTTTAATTTTTTGAGGAATCACCAAATTGTTTTCCATACTGGCCGAGCCATTTTACATTCTCACCAGTCATATATGAGAGTACTAATTTGTCCACATCCTCACCAACTCTAGTTACGTTCTATTTTTTGCTTATCACTACCCTAGTGGGAATAAAGTTACATGGTAGTGTTTTTTGTTTTCTTGGTTTTTTTTTTTTTTTTTTGGCTGTAATATTCTCACAGCCTAAGTGGAAATGTGGAGATTTTGGTCCTATTTTTTGCCTTTAGTTGATCCAAACAACTGAAGTGAAACATAGGCTTTTAGAATAAGAGCTATAAAGGGGGGTTGGCAGAGAAAATAAATCAAAAAGATTTGTCTAATAAACACAATATGAGGAAGAGCAAAACATTATGAAAATCATGGGTCCAGTGTACACTTTAGTCAATACATATTACTTGTTAATATTGTGTGCCAGGCTCTGTGCTAGGCAGTGTGGGCTTAAAACTAGTTAAACAGGAATAGAGACTGCTTACTGAATGGAGGGGGTACACAGAGGAGGGGTCCTTCACACAGTCAAGGTATCACGAAGTCTTCCTGGAGGTACAGGGATGAAAAGCAAAGAAATTCTCATCAGGTAATACAGGACACTGGAAGTATTTGGGGAAAAAAACTATGCTGGAATATTTGGGAAATATCCTCTGGATGGCCTATTTTTCTGAGGCCTTTAGGCTACAGTCTTGATTAGAGTCTCATTTCTTTTATTTCCCAATTTGCTGTTGGTGGGTGTAATTCTTTCTTGAGGAAAATAAATCATAGCTAAGACTTTTGTAAATACTGCTAGCTTTTGATTATTTGCACTAATTAAAGGGGAACATATAATTCAGGATGGCAACAATCTAAACAGAATTTATATTGACTTTGGAATATGTTTCTTCTGTTGATTCCCAGATGTTTCTGTGCCTGATGTTCTCAGAATGTACATATCCAACTAAATCATGAAGCCCTAGGAAATGGAGTCTGTAGACTTTCAGGATGATGCATTGTCCTAAGCAGGACACTTTTCTTTTGAAAGCACTTCTGGTTCACACCTTTCTTGTGGTGGGACAGAATTGTTTGGGTTTTAGGTTTTCTGTCTCTTGATTTTTGCTAAACAAGAAGAATAATTCTGAAACCTTTTGATCTACTTTAGAGGTGGCAAAGATCCTCAGAGTTCACCTATGCTGCCCATTTACTCTTGGTACCATAAAAAATTTTGCCAAATTCTTGGGAGGAAAATAAACTCTTCTGATAAGATCAATTCTTTTGATGAGACTCTGTAGCTTTTGAAATCAGCACAAATAATGTTAATTCATGACCCAAATAGCCTAGATATCATCATAAAATACATACAAACATATAATAGACCAGATTTTAGATGACATTTCTTTTTTTATGTGTATCTATTTTTTTCAGATTAGTTTCCTTTATAGGTTATTACAAAATATTAAGTATAGTTCCCTGTGCTATATAGCAGGTCCTTATTAGTTATCTATTTTATATATAGTAGTGTGTATATGTTAATCCCAAACTCCTAATTTATCCCTCCTCCCTAGATGAGGGGCCAAAATGGAGAAAAGATTCTAATCCCAAGTAAGTAGTATTATCAATTGGTCAAAGTAAGAAACAGACTCACATAAGTACAATAAAACTTGAAACTCGGGCTTCCCTGGTGGCGCAGTGGTTGAGAGTCCACCTGCCGATGCAGGGGACACGGGTTCGTGTCCCGGTCTGGGAAGATCCCACGTGCCGCGGAGCGGCTGGGCCCGTGAGCCATGGCCGCTGAGCCTGCGCGTCCGGAGCCTGTGCAAAAACTTGAAACTCATTTGGGCCAATTATGGGGAATTAGCAACAAGTCTTTATCAAATTTTTTTAAAGTTTTGGAGAATAAAGATATTTGAGTATCTGGTTTGAATGAATGATAAAAAGTAATTTGTAATTAGCACATCAGTTATATATTTGTTGTCTATTGCTATATGGCAAATTATTCCCAAACTTAATGGCTTAAAATAACAATAAATATTTATTATCCTACACAGTTTCTGTAAATGGATTAGCTGAGTGGTTCTGGCTCAGGGACTCTCATGAGACTGCAGTCAAGATGTCAGCTGAATCTGCAGTCATCTGAAGGCTTGACTAGGGCTGGCAAATCTGCTTCCAAGATGACACACTCACGTGGCTGGAAAGTTGGTGTCTCAATCCCTCCCAGTGGAATTTTCCATAGATCTGCTTGAGTGTCCTCACAGCATGGCAGCTAGCTCCTCTCAGAATAAGGATCCAAGAGAGTAAGGCAGAAGCAGCAACGTTTTTTATGACCTAGTGTAGGAAGTCACACATTATCAATTATGCCTTATTTTATTGGCCACACTGACCAACCCTGATGCCACGTAGGAAAGGGCTACACAAGGGGGTGAATACCAGGATGTGGGAGCACTGAGAGTCTTCTTGGAGGCTGACTACCACAAGTTAGTAATATATAAATTGCAAATGAATCATTTTAAAAGAAAGAATTTGATTGAATACCTTTCTATTCTAGAATCAACATCTGACTATAACTGTTATTAAAAAGAATCTAAATGAGTGAAGCCAAATTATGAATTTGAGCTCTTTTAGGGAGGAAGCCTTATGACCAACATCAAGATGGCTCATTAGGGCTTCCCTGGTGGCGCAGTGGTTGAGAGTCCACCTGCCGATGCAGGGGACACGGGTTCGTGCCCCGGTCTGGGAAGATCCCGCATGCCGCGGAGCGGCTGGGCCCGTGAGCCATGGCCACTGAGCCTGTGCGTCCGGAGCCTGTGCTCCACAACGGGAGAGGCCACAACAGTGAGAGGCCCGCATACCGCAAAAAAAAAAAAAAAAAAAATGATGGCTCCTTAGCCCAGGGTTGTGGAAGACCATCTAATAATCAGCTTGATTCTACTCTTAGCCATTGTGAACATAGAGCCCTTGGGTCTTGGTACTCTCCCCAGATTCTCTGAAATACAGGCCTTCAACAGCTACTCCATGTCAGCTCTTATGTTATCTCCATGAGGCTACTCATCTCACCTGGCTTGAACAGTTGTTTCCAGCCATTTCCCCCAGTTGACTGATGATGTTCCCTAATGTCAGATGCTACACTCTTATGGGCAATCGTCAGATCACTGGCTGTTAACCCGTTCTTCCTTTTAACTCAAGAAACACATTGGAATACCAGTGAGTGAGAGAAGGGTTATTGTAGGGAGAGACTCAGCTTTGTTCTAATTTATATACATAGATAAAGCATGCATATGAATAGACAAGACATTTGCAAACTTTAACACATTAACTATTACTAGTAACAAATACCTTGCAGGATGCTGGCGTCTTTACCCTGAGATTGAGGGCCTCAGTGAGGAGACTAGCTTGGTGAGCCCAAGTTTGAAACCTGGGCTGGCCAATTAGGTCTTCCCTGTTTCATGGCAGGCTTGCAAACATATGCCACTAATTGTAAGATAAACCCGGTAAGAGTACCCGTGTGATTGGCTCCTATCCTTTTAGACAGATCGGCTGCCCCCAGCAAATAGAATGTGTGAAGTCTTTAAAGTCCAGCTGTGGAGACTGGCTTTCCACCTCCAGAATTCTTTTCAGACTGCCTCCTGTTTTCCCATTTCAACTCACTGTTTTTCTTCTCATATCCCTCTTTCTCCATCCAACACTGTTTTTTTTTCTTTCTTTCTTTTTTCGGTACCTTGGCTCTGCTATGCACCAGGCCTCTGTGCTCCAATGATTGGTGTAGACGTGTCTGTTGAATTCACCCTCTGGATCTGGGCAACCTTGGCTGAGCTGTGCTGAAGTACTGCTGTCTTCCCACTGCCCCTTGGTGTGAGTCTATCCCTTCAGCCCCAGTAGCCATGGTAGGGATTACACACCCATTATTCCACACTGGAGGAAAACAAGTCAATGACCATTAGGTGGGACCATTATTATAATTTTAATTATAAGAGGTAACATTTGTCCCTTAGAGTTTTTTGGTTTTTTTTTTTTTTTGCGGTACGGTACGCGGGCCTCTCACTGTTGTGGCCTCTCCTGTTGCGGAGCACAGGCTCCAGACATGTAGGCTCAGCGGCCATGGCTTACAGGCCCAGCCACTCCAGGGCATGTGGGATCTTCCTGGACCAGGGCACGAACCCGTGTGCCCTGCATCGGCAGGCGGATTCTCAACCACTGCGCCACCAGGGAAGCCCCCTTAGAGTTTTTTTTATTTCTTTCTTAATAAATGAGTATTTATTTATTTAATTATTATTATTTTTTAACATCTTTATTGGAGTATAATTGCTTTACAATGGTGTCTTAGTTTCTGCTTTATAACAAAGTGAATCAGCTGTACATATACATATATCCCCATATCTCCTCCCTCTTGCGTCTCCCTCCCACCCTCCCTATCCCACACCTCTAGGTGGTCACAAAGCACCAAGCTGATCTCCCTGTGCTATGCGGCTGCTGCCCACTAGCTATCTTAAATGAGTATTTAATATGTGGTGAGTTTTCCTTCTCCCATTTAACAAATGAGAAAACCAAGTCTGAGAGAAGGAAAGCCACACAGTTACTGAGCTATGGGGACAGGATTGGAATGTCAGCCTTCTGACTCTTGGTCTGAGGCGTTTTCATTCTGCTACAAATGGTACGGGAAAATGTCAGAATGGAGATCTACAGACCAAGAATAATTAGTGGATTATTTGATGAGAGTGCATAATGATAAATCTTTTAAGAAAAACTGGACTTTTTTTTTTTAAAGAAAATGTGCAGTGACTTTCACCATAATGATCTAATAGCAGTCTTCAAGCTTTAGAAAATTAATGCAACTTAGCAAGTTGGATGGAAGGTCAGTGGCAGAAATATCAGAATTACAGGCTATTTAGAAAGAAGTGCAGTTGTAGTACTCTCTCTCTTTATATATATATTTCAAAGAATAAATAATGAAGAGCAGTTTTTACTCTTCAAGTATTTATTGCAAACCTACTGTGGACAAGGTATTTGCCTTGACATGTGAAATCCTATAGCATCCATATTTTGTAGAACAGTGAAGCCTGAAGGATCCTTTGAGGACTCCCCCAAGAAATGCTCTAGGAAACATTTTTGTATTTAACATGGAGATGTTATGGAGAACATTATGGGTCATATCATGCTGGATCCCTTTTTAATGACAGAAATATCTTTTAGATCTCGGTATGTTGAAGAACTTCTTGGAAACTGTATATCTCAGAGCCTATTGTGTTTCCTTCTTTGAGTTTGTCTTATGGTTTGCATTTCTGTGTCTGGTCTTTACCCCAGAAAGGAAAGGATTCTTTTGTCTTACAGGATAAGATAAAAGTAAGGTAGAAGTAAGATTCTGTGTCTTACAGAATTGCTCGGCTTTTATTTCATCTTTGCTCTGATTTTCATCACCTATGTATGTGTATTCTGTGGTTGTACATATTCCTGAAGTGACCCTGAAGTGAACAGGATGCACTTAAAAATTAACTTCGGGAGATATAATAACTTTACCAATATCTACAAAGGGAGTTTTAACAAATGGATGCTATTTATGTTTTGTTAAATGATACTCATTTGCTTAGAAACAATGTGTTATCAATAAAAGAGTGAGTATAAATAGAAAAAAAGAAGAGGATCCATATCTGGCTGGTAATTTTCCACAGGCTACATTTCCAGTCAGTGGCCAAGTGAAGCTCCAGTGAAAAAGCTATGATTCTGCTCTTGGAAGCCCCTCAGTGCTAAGGAATTGTCGAGGCTTCCCAAAAGGCTGGCTGATTGATTGATCTCATGAGATTACTCAGTATAATTAATGCTTTCATTTAGCATTTTTTTCTGGATTGGAGGAGTATGTGGGGAAGAAGAGAAGGTTCTATCAAGAGTTTTCTCTAGACCCATGATTCTCAACATGTGGTCTGACACCATCGTTATCATCTGAGAATGTGCAAGAAATGTAAGTCCTTTGGCTCCACACAGAACTACTTAATCAGAAACTCTGGGAGTGTGGCCCAGCAGTCTGTGTTTTCATAGGACCTCTAGATGATTCTTCATGCTCAGGTTTGAGAACTTCTCGTTTGTAGAGGCAAAGAGCATGAACTCTGGAGTCAGACTTCCTTTGCTAGAATCCTGGCACTACCACTTATTAGCTGTGTGGCTCTGGGCAAATTGCTCGATCTTTCTGTGCTTTAGTTTCCCCATCTATAAAATGGACATAATTATAGCACCACCTTCAGAAAGTTGTTATAAAGTTTAAATTAGTGTCTATACTTAGAATAGTACCTGACACATAATAAAAGTTCAATAAATGTTAGCCGTTATTCTCAGGAGACATGTTGTCATGGAAAAATGGGGGGGATTTCTCTCTCCAGCCCTTCTTTCCATGAGAACTCCATGAATCTTTCTAGTGCAGGCTTCCCTGAGGAGCAGCTATAGGCTGGAGTTTCTGGGATAGGATAGAATGGAGGATATGTTCAAAGCCCTATTTACACATATCATAAATGTTGCCCTAGAGACAGCCCTGAATTATGGACAACTTAGCTGTCCTTCTTAGCATTGGTAAGGTCAGTGCCTGACCTGTGGGGCAGAGACTTGATGCCTCAGTTGGTTTTGGGGAGCAACCCTAAGTGTCTAGGGGAATACAAAGATACTGTGAAACTCACACAACAATCTCAAAATAAAATAATCTAAACTTAACTTTAAATATTTAAAAAGAAATTCCATCTTCACTGGATTCTCTAAAATTATGCATATGGGAGAAGAGTCCAGACAGAACCAAATGACTATTTGATGTTAACCCCTCTCTAAAGTTTGGGGATGACTGTTGCAACATTGAAATGGATTCTTTCCCCCAACATTGCTACAGACACACTCATCAACACAGCCTTGAGACCCAGTTTCCAGCTGAGGTAGGCAACACTAAGATTCCCCTTCTTCCAAGGTCGGAAACTTGCCCAAGATGAGATGCAGCTTGACTGAATTAAACTGTTGTCAATAAGATGAAAAACACCAGATCGACTGGGTTTTTTCTTTTGGCAGCACCAACAGCCAAGCTGTCTCATCTGTATGGCTGATCCACTCGATCATGCAAAAGTAGTTGCTGACATGACCAGAAAAGAGTGATTTGTTTGGGGGAAATGGTTGGAATTGGAACGAGCTGGGATTAAGCTCAGGAGCCCCGAGGTTCCATGCCACGCCTTAGCAGCCTCAGAGATCAGGCAGCTTCCTTTCCTATTCCTAGTAGGAAGAATAGAAGGAGAGGACACAACCAGACCAGGCTGGGTCAAGGTCTTTGGAGCCAATACATATTTTTGGCTGAACGTGGAGAGTAGTGTGCCACATGCAAACTGGTGTTGTGGAAACCAACCTGAGAGTCTAGCATCCTTCTCTCCTCATGCCCCAAGCCTGAGGACCTTTAGAGGCCAACGAGAATGAATTCTAGAGCTCTGTCCTTGGTCCAACAGCCCAAGTGGGAGCATGTGCTGTGGGGATACAGCCCAGCATCCTCCATGTGTTCCTTCCCCCAGGACCAAGTGCTTTTCTTATCTCAGTGCATTTGCCTCCCAGCCCATCCCTCCCACCTCGACATCTCTCCTCATTGAACTTCCCAGTGAATTAGCTTGTTGCTTTGACAACAGTTGGGAAGAGAGGGTGGGGGAGGGTGAAGTAGAGGACTGGGAAATACTGCGTCGTTCTGGGGCAGGACTGAAGCTGAGACCCAGACAGGAGCACAGCCAGGATGAGACATTAGCTTGAGGGCTGCAAACAGCAAAGGAGGATGATTTGCCTTGAGCCGGAGGGGCTTTTCTTACTCCTTCACCTGCCTCTTACAAGCCTCTAGGACTCTGCAAATAATGGATTTATCTCAGGGGATTGAGCTGGTGTCTCGCCAAGAGAAAAGCATATTGATGGCAACAGGTTGAAGCCTCCAGTCGTGGCAAAATTTACGACAGGGGCTTATCAGCCTGAAAGAGGCAGAGTGGGGGAGGCCTGGGCGGTGTCTCTCCCTCTGGAATTTCTGCTTGATCCTTTTGCTACATGAAAAATGAAGTGTGGTGGAGTAGTGGGAAGACCTTGCTATGCTTGGATGATCACACAGATTCAGATATGGAGCCTGGTTTCAGAGCCTAAGAAACACCCCGGCAATACCAGTTAAAGAGTGTAGAGATAAATAGGCAACTCCTATAAAAAGGGCAAACATCTGACTTCAAATAACATGTTTCCTTTCTGAGCTGAATTGCCTAGAGTTGAATGAGGGTCAGATTCGCATTCACTTATCTCTCCTTAGCTCAGCTCATAACTTTCCCTGTTTTCTCCCCAGGGTGTATTAAAAACAGAGCTGCTTCCCATGAATGTGATGGTTCCCATTCAGAACTCTGTCACGACTTTGTCTTTTCTCTATCATCTTGAAGGGAAAAATATCTTCCATAGTTTCAAGGTCAACTGCGAGCTATTTGGGTTTGGAAATGAAATGAAGCCCTTGGAAAGCTTATCCCCCTCTTCACTCATATTTTACTGATGTTTAATAAGACTTAGTCATGCTCCAGCCTGGGGTCAGAGGTCAGGCAGCCATAAACCTGCACAGGGAATTTCATTAGGGCAGTTACTTTTTATTTTTCACTCTCTCTTTTTTTATGCTACAGAAGGAAAGGATTAAAAACAAGTTGTTTGCTTTTGCTTTGTGTTTTGTTTTTGTGGCTCTTTGGATCTAGGCTTCTGGCCTGGAGGAGCACCTGGAAATGAATGTGTAAATACCGATGACTTATATGCCTGGCCCACCATTCTGCTTCTTTAATTTTCAGACTCAGCGGCTGAAGTCCCTAACTCCTCAGGGGCAGGCCTAGCCTTACCTTAAGCTTTGAGGTTGATTTTCTTCCAGTCCTGACTTGGAATCCAGTGTCCCTTGCTGCTGTCTGATCATGTTCTGACCTACGCTCTCAGTCCCAAACTGGTCCTAATGATCTGCTTTAGTCCTCTTCCTGTTTGGTCTCTCTGTAGCACAGGCCCTACTGTCCATCGCCTGTCCTCCCTTTGGTTTCCAGGCAACCACTTGTTTCCTGGTTCTCTTCCCACTTCTCCTCGTCTTCACAGCCTCCTTGGCAGGCTCTCCTCTGCTCTCCCCTGAAATGTTGACTTTTCCTAGGATTCTTTCATTTGTCTTTTTCTCTTCTCTGGATAATCTTATTTACACCTGTGACCTTAATCACCAAGTCTAGGCCGTGGGCTCCCAAACATTGCTACTAAGCTCCAGATGTATTTCCAGGACTTTCTGGCCATATCTCCTTGTATGTTCCCTGGTAGCTGAAACTTAACACATTCCTAAAGAACTCATTATCTTCCCCCTCAAAGTAGATCTTATAGTCTTGCTTTTGATTGGTGGATTACTATCCATCTAGTTCCTCAAGTAAAACATCTCAGAGTCTTCCTTGGCTACTTCTTTTCCCACATTCACCATGTCCAATCAATCATATGTTCTGATGTTTTTACTGCAGAATTTTTTCTTGAATCCTGCTTCTCCTTTCCATTTTCCATGTTCACTGCTGCTACTTTGGTCTAAATTCTCATCCTCCTTCACCTGTAAAAATAATATATTTCTCAAACAAGCATAAGCTCAACAAATATTAGTCGAAAAAAATGAATGAATGAATAATCTATCTAGACCCAGACAGACAACAGTTAACGTTAAATGACACACTTTATGGAAAGCATACTTGGCACAATGATTGGCACATAGTAAGAACTCAGTAAATATGAGTAATTATATGTAAGAAATATTTGAAAGCATGAACTTTGAACCCGGGCTGCCTGGGTTCCAATCCCAGTTCCACATTATACATTTCTTATGTATGTGATCTCTGTGTCTCCATTTTTTCATTTGTAAAATGTGGATGATTACAATAAGGCTATTGTGAGAATTAAATGATTTAATTTATGTAAAGCTTTTAGAACAGTGTCTAGCCTATAGTAAATGCCCAATATGTTAGTTGTTACTAGTATATTTTTATTGGTTTCCTACCTCTTGTCTTTCATAAGTCAACATGTTGGGCTTTATTAAAGGAAATGTGCATTGTATGTGGTCTCATGTATGGCATTCTACAATTACATAGAGGAAAAATCATCACCTCATTTTTACCCAGTAAAAATCATATCTGTCTGCTATGAAATTCATAAATACTGAATCACAGTCTTTTTGTAGCATTTTATTATAGCTCTTTAGGGTGACCCACTGTCCTGGTTTGCCTGGGATTGAGGGGCTTTCCAGGATAGGAGACTTATAGTGCTAAAACTAGATCAGTCTGGGGCAAACCAGATCAGTTGGCCATCCTGTTCTTTATTTTGAATAGAGTTCCTTTTCTGAAGATCAGCTTCCAAATATGATTCCTCAAGTACATTTCAGAAGTGAAAACGAAATGCATAAATTAAGGTGATGGACTTGAATGTATGGTTGGGAATATGACTGGAGAGCCCTCACATACCATCTTCTATTCTTACCTATCAAAATGTCAATGTCCTGGGCATTTCTGGGACACATGAAGGCCCTTTCATATTGGCGAAAAGGATGGCTTCTGGTTTCTGGCTTTGTTCTTAAACACTGCAGCTCTCTTCAGCTTAGTCTCTGTACTGAGGATCAGACTGAAAGCCTATTCCTCATCCCCCAAGCCTTGTTCTCGCCAGAAAGACTGAAGGGGCTAGGAGGCCCTGTTGGCAGCTGAGCAGTTCTGAGCACAGACATTGCATTGACAGCCCCGGTTGCAGAGAATTGAATGGGGCTGTTACCCTCCACCAAGTCGTGAATGGCTTTTGCCTGCTTCACTCCGCAGGGCCCTCCTCCTGTGTCTTTAAATTCCAGTCTCTGTCTTCCCTCATTGGTACAAGATTTATATTCATAGAAAATAAAATCAATTCACATCATTTCCTCGCCCAAGTCTGTTAGTTCTGGAGGTCTGTAAGAGCAGTTCCAAATCCTTGGCTTGCTCTTTCAGGCCTTTCGTAGCCTGGCTCCCAGCTACTCTCCAGCCCCTTCTCCTCACACTTCCTGGGTGACCTCTGCTTCAGTATCCAGCATTCACCACCATTCCTCCAAGACCACGTCGCCTTTTGGATTAGTCTGCTTGAGCTACTAGAACAAAATACCATAGACTGGGTGGCTTAAACAGCAGACATTTATTTTTCACATTTCAGGAGGCTGGGAAGTCCAAGATCTAGGTGCAAGGAGACCCGTTTCCTTTTGAGACCTCTCTTCCTGGCTTGCAGATGGGTGCCTTGTCATTGTGTCTTCACATGGTGGAGAGATAGTGCTCTGGTATCTCTTTCTCTTCTGAGGAGGACACTAATCCCATGGGGAGAGCTCCACCCTCACGATCTCATCTAAACCTATAAGAGATTGCCCCCTCAGTAAAGCCTTCTTTGGCTCCCCTCTGGGTGCCTGCAGCACTTTGTCTATACCTTAGAGGAGTTGCTACTTTGTATGAGAACATGTTTACATGTCCACCTCTCCCTGGCGTCTTTGAGTGTCTTGAGGGACTGGACTTCCAGTGTCTTATTTGAAGTCACTGTGTTTAGTACAGGTGTGGTGTACAGTCTGTTGAATGACTGAATAGCAGCAGCAACAAAGCCACAACCACTGCAACAACATTTAACCTTGATTGGGAGCATTTGTTCTGTGCTGAGTGCTCTGCTGAATGGCCTACAGCCCTCCTCAATCTTCATCCTCATCTCAGTCCTTTAAGGAAAGTGAATTTACTCTCCCCATTTTGCAAGGAAGGTAAGTGTTAATTTGGTCAGGAACTGGAGTTCATCTTTACTCTGTCTAGGCAGCAAGAGCTTATGAGGCTCAGACATATCATTAACTGGATTTTTTTTAAGCTTTAAAATACTTAAGTATAACCTTTATCAATCTATTCTAACATGTTGGAGACTCCCATGTATTAAGAATGGATGTGCTGACCACAAGTTCAGTGGAACCCCTAAGGCAACCTCCAAAAAACCCTATTATATAACATTTTCTTAACGTGATGTCCCTTTTTGTTTGTATCTGAAAGTTATAAAACTGTTTTTCTTTTACAAGATTCTCAGTTATGGTGTTTAACAAAGCCACATTGGCCTTGCCCTAGTACGTATGAATCAGGCTTAAGTGCCATTCGAGGCTGTGTCTCCTACTTGTTTCCCAGGCAATTTCCATGTTAGGTTTAGCAGATGCCTGTGCTTTGTGCTGCACGCCTGTTTTGGTGCACAATTTGAAGTGAGAAAATCACTTAGTGAAAAGTTAAGCCAGCCAACAAAATCAGGCTCAGAAAATTTCTATTAGGGGGACAGATGTGATGATGGTTGCATCATTCTAGATAACTATAAAGATAATAAAAAGAACTATGATTTCTCAAGAACCTCCTGTGTTTCAGCATTCACACTGCCATAATCCTCACAATAGTCCTATAAAGTCAGTGGACTTTCCCCATCCTAGAGAGGAAGAAACTGAGGATAAGAAAGTTGTGTAACTTGCTCAAATGAGAGGACTTGGGAACTGAACCAAGGTTAGTCTTATATCAAGTCCCACACTCTTCACCATGAGCTACATAGCCAGACACCAGTGAGCTATGCAGTGTAGCTACACAGCTGGATAGTGCCAACAGCACCGTGTCTGCAGGCATCCAACACTCTAATCCAGTTTGTAAAATCACCAGCCCATGTTCCCCTAATGTGACCTAGTGTGCATTCCTGGTTTCTGTATTTCTAGGGAGGGCTTCATATCCTTCTAGGGTGGCTTACCAGGGTGGGCCTGTCCTGGAAGTAAGACTTGCTCACTCTTCCGTAGGGTTGGAGATTCTTTTGGACATTTTCCCTGGGCAGAGGCAGTGTGCGGCCAGGGTAAGGACATAGTGGGTGACAGCTGGCATAGTAGCTTGATAGCAGGGACACTGACTGATCTGCTTAGTGGGACATATTTAAACCTGTCCCTGACCTTTCCCCAGGCACTCTGCCTCCATCTTATCTTGTTTCTACTTCTGGTGCGAAGGATCTAGACCAATTTAATGATGAATAATGACAAAACCCAAGAAATATTCTTATTAAGTCTTATTTTTATCTTGAAAATGGGGAGTATGTGGGCAGGAAGAAGATCTAGGCGAATCCCATATAAAGACCCGGGTGGCCCTCCTCACTTGTTCACACACAGAAAATCTTGGTGGAAAGATTTTACAAAGCTGGAGTGAACTTGAAGATACATAATTCTCTAAGCTGTAAAATTCACTCTGCTAGAATCAGTCTAATCCCTTGAACCAAAGAGCAAACATTTTGCCACATGTGTTTTTCCATTGTCATTTAAACCTTCAGGTGGGAAAACAACTGTTTATAAATTCTAATATCGAGAAGTTATGTCTCTATAAGCCAAAAGGAAGTGCAGGTCAGAGCAATTAACTGGACAATTCAGTCTCCAAACCTGGATCTTTACTGCCCAGAGTGTCTAGACATAACTACATTTATCCTGGTTTTACTTTTGTAGTTTATCAGTGTCCAGAAATTTGGTTTAGTTCAGAGTTTTATTTACTTGCTTTTTGAAGCTGGCCTTGAATTAGCACTTCATTTTTTTTCTCTCCCATTGGTGTGTTCTCCACAGCTGGAATCAGGGGCTGGAGAGTGTTGAAATGCTGGAACCATCCATCGTGGGTTTCCAGGATGGCTCTGGCCGTGGGAGCACAGTGACCCTGGGAGGCTGAGATGGACTCAGTTCTCCTGACATAACGTGGCTGGAGGAGCCCCAGCTCTGGAATTTTATCATGTTCCTTCACGCTGGGGGCTCAGCCAACCCATGGGAAATTAGACTTGGGCGGGGCCACCTGGCAACAAATCCAAACTGAAATAGGAATTGGCTCTTTAAGATGGACTGTGAAAATGTACGTGGGCCCACAGCCCAGATGCCTAAAGGACATTGGAAAGGGTGGAAGTGGAATCAAGAAGACTTTTAGCCACACGCTGAAAACAACCCTTATTCAACTGGCAGTTCGTTATGCGCACTGAGGCTGGACTATGGGAAGGACCATTGAATGCCTTCTCAGGCCCATAAATAATGTCAGAGGCGCAGCATGTCCAGGAGGCTATTTTGAAAGCTGTTTTAGATTTTTTTTGCTTGATTGATAGATATATTCATTTTCTTTTCTTAAGTGTTTTTTTTTTAACATCTTTTTGTATTTATTTTTTATTTATTTATTTTGGCTGTGTTGTGTCTTCGTTGCTGCACGCAGGCTTTCTCTGGTTGGGGTGAGCTGGGGCTACTCTTCATTGCGGTGAGCGGGCTTCTCATTGCGGTGGCTTTTCTTGCTGAGGATTGTGGGCTCTAGGCGCGCGGGCTCGGTAGTTGTGGCGCATGAGCATAGTTTCTCCGCGGCATGTGGGATCTTCCCGGGCCAGGGCTCGAACCCGTGTCCCTGCATTGGCAGGCGGATTCTTAACCACTGTGCCACCAGGGAAGCCCTAACATCTTTACTGGAATATAATTGCTTTACAATGGTGTGTTAGTTTCTGCTTTATAACAAAGTGAATCAGCTATACATATACATATATCCCCATATCCCCTCCCTCTTGTGTCTCCCTCCCACCCTCCCTATCCCACCCCTCTAGGAGGTCACAAAGCACTGAGCTGATCTCCCTGTGCTATGCAGCTGCTTCCCACTAGCTATCTATTTTACATTTGGTAGTGTATATATAAGTCCATGCCACTCTCTTGCTTCGTCCCAGCTTACCCTTCCCCCTCCCCGTGTCCTCAAGTCCATTCTCTATGTCTGTGTCTTTATTCCTGTCCTGCCCCTAGGTTCTTCAGAACCATTTGTTTTTTTGTTTTTGTTTTTGTTTTTTTTTTTAGATTCCATATATATGTGTTAGCATCAGGTATTTGTTTTCCTCTTTCTGACTTACTTCAATAATCTGTATGACAGACTCTAGGTCCATCCACCTCACTACAAATGGTTTCATTTCTTTTTATGGCTGAGTAATATTCCGTTGTATATATGTGCCACACCTTCTTTATCGGAATGGTGACCTTTTGATGAGGCAAAGTAGCTAGCTTTGAGTGTGCTTGTAGAATGTATCAGTCATTGATTACTTACCTCTTCTAATAGCTCAGACACTCCCGGAAGTGAGGCCTCTTAAGCCCAAGAAAAGGCTGGAGCTAGAAAGGGAGTGCCGGGAACACCTATTGCAGTGGTCCTCAATTTGGCCCCATACTGGAGTCACATGGGATATTATAGAAATACTGGTGCCTGGGCCCCATTCCAGACCAATGAAATCAGAACGTCTGGGGGAGCCACCCTGACATGGATATGTTTTAACACCTTCCTAAGCGTTCTGCTGTGCAGCCGAGGGTGAGAAACACTGAGCTAGATGAATTTTACATATGAAGAACTCGAGGCCCAGAGAGATGGAATATTGTGCCCGAATCATGTAGCTAGTGTCGAAACCAGACTCTTATTTAGCCCTCTTATGTCACATTAAGTTTCTCCTCTTTATTGTGGTTTCACCATAAATTAAAAGCACACTTCAAAATGTAAGTTTTCAAAATGTAAAGTACCTTTAAGAAATGGATTTCATTTTAAAGCAAAGAATAATTGAATCACCAATGCACTGATGCTTTTCTATGTGATCTCTTGACAGGTGTGACTATTCATTGTATTTGGAGCCAGTGAGTCAAACGCTGGCTCCTTGGCTGCTTCTCCATTGTGGGCCCAGAACGCTGACCTTCTGTTTCTCCTCCGGAAATCTTGCAACTCCTTTGATTCCCTTTGTTAATAGAAAACACTCTCCACAGATCTCTAGCTGGTGATACATATCTACCAGAGGAACATTTTCCATAGAACTCACTTCATTTGGGGACCATGCATCCAGGAGAGCTATCATTTCTGGCCAAAGGCACATCCAGACACATGTGCCATCATTACCATACAAGACATCTGGTTACCAACTAAATGACTGCACTGGACGTTAGCAGCCAGCCCTGGGAACGTACTGTTTTTTTGTCCAGCCCACCATATTTGCCACATTGCAATGAAAATTCATAACCAGGCTTACCAACGATACCATTTAATCACATTTCATAGATAAGACTTCATGGTGTTCTAGTCTCTATACGAAAAATTTGAATTTCTTCTTGTGTTAAAAAATGGAACAATCTATGATGTAAATTTCAAGGCATTCGGAGAAATTGCCTTATCTAGACTAGTCCTCTTCAACCATGGCCACATCAGACACACCTGGGAGATTTAAAAAATAGTGTCATTTGGGCCCCACCCCAGAGACTCTGATATAATTAGTCTGCACTGGGGCCAAAGCATGAACATTTTCAAATGAAGCTCAGCTGAGGCTCATGTACAGCTTGGGTTGAGAACCACCACACCTGATTATAAAAGAGGGCTCTGAGCTCTGAATTTTTCTCTGTGGCCTTAGAACTATAGCAGTCTCATCTCATTTTATTTATACAACAAATTTATGTTTAAGAGGGAAGATGATTTTGAACTACTTTCCCTAGGTATCTTTTCCTCTAATAGTCCATATACTTTTTTCTTCACCTTTACAACCTCATTATGGCTAACGCAGAGATTTATCACCCCTGGGAAGGAGAAGGTGAGTACTGCCAAGAACAGTAATTTGCAACCCTAGATGCCCTTTAGAACTACCTGGGAAGCTTTAAAAAATTGCTGGTGCCTGGGATCCACTCCAAACGAGTTAAATCAGAATTTGGGGGGATGGGCCCAGGGAATACTATAAAAGTATGTGAGGCGTAATAGTTTTTTGTTACGCAGCTAAGGTTGAGAATGATGGCTCCAGTAAGAAATGCATGACGTGTCAACTGAAAATGAGATTCTTATTTCTTAGAATCTTGCATATTCTAACCTAAACTTTTGAAATCCAGGGGAAAGTGTCTACTTACCTGTAATTGGAAGAGATGGAGGTTAGTTTTATTATTGATGATATGATTTTATGATTTAACCGGTAAATATTTATTGAACAACTACTCTATGCAAGGAAACTGTGATTACAAACACCCCCTCCCCTCACCTGGGAACTTTTTGTTTGTTTACTTTGGGTCAGAAAGGAGTTGAAGGTGGATGTATGTGTCTGGGTCCCAGCATGAGAGAGACGGCACACTCAAACTGGATAACTGAGTAGGATTTCATAAAGGGACTCTTTATCATGATATGGTCAGGGTTTAGCGAAAGCAACCAGAAAAGGTGCAGTCTCCTTGGGCTGGCTGGTAACAGTGGAAGCTGTCATCCTTCCCAGGCCTGCAGGGGCTGGTCAGACTAGCTGTACTGGGAGGGCTGCCTGACAAAGGCAGTGAACTTTTCAAGAGCAGCAAGTCTCATAGGAACCCTTTCCATATGAGATAATTCTAGTTAATTCCTGTCTCATGTAGCCAAGAGTTCTAAGTAATACAGAAACTGGTACTGGGAGTGAGGAGACATAGATGACAGAGCCTACATTTTGAGACTGGATCCATGGAGTAGGAAGTGATGTGGTACACCTACTCCTGGCTTGGAAAGCTGGTAATCCAGTAATTTAACAATGATTCCCTCAATCTCTTGGGACTCAGCCTACTAGGCTTACCAGGGCTCGAGCTTCTAGCAGCAGCATAGGAAATGTTGACATCATTCATTCATTCATTCATTCATACATTTATTCATTCTATTAAATCAAGAAATACTAAGTGGCTATCAAGTGCCAGGCACTGTTCCAGGCACCGTTAGAGGCTGGCTTCTTACAACAGGGTCTAGAGCAGCAATGGAGAAGCAGCAAAGGATCCTGTGTTTGAGTCAGCTGGTCCCAAACACAATAACCATTCATGCCTATCAGGAGTTCACAGAGAGGAGCATCAGTGTATTTGTGATTAGATCACCACCTTGAATCCA
Organism: Mesoplodon densirostris; assembly: GCF_025265405.1. Lineage (NCBI taxonomy): Eukaryota > Metazoa > Chordata > Mammalia > Artiodactyla > Ziphiidae > Mesoplodon > Mesoplodon densirostris. Next base: position 124,285,276 of record NC_082662.1, on the reverse strand, counting down.
TTTCTTAAAGGTACTTTGTAAACTTACTTTTTTTTTTTTAGCATTTATAAAATAGTTATTTATTCATTTGTTTATTTTGGCTGTGCCGGTCTTAGTTGCTGCATGCTGACTTCTTTGTTCTGGCATGCGGACTCTTAGTTGTGGCATGCATGCGGGATCTAGTTCCCCAGCCAGGGAGGGATTGAACCCGAGCCCCCTGCATTGGGAGCGTGGAGTCTTACCCACTGGACCACCAGGGAAGTCCCTAAGCTAACATTTTGAATTATTCTTTTCATTTATGGTAAAACCACAATAAAGAGAAGGAACTTCATGTGTGGGGTAACAGTGCTAAATAAGAATTTAGTTTTGACATTAACTAGCCACAGAGCACCTGATGTTATTTTGGAAATTTCTTTTTTAATTTTCCTAGATGTAGAGATGTGACTTGGGCACTGTCAGGGGAAAGACACCACTGAAGAAATTTAGGAGAGGAAAAAGGCCTCTCCTTGCAGCCAGGGATGGTCTCCAGAATAAGGGAAAGATCTTAATTCATTCAAATATACATTTATTGGATGCCTATCATGTGCAGATGCAGGGATAGGTGGCAGGGATCCCAAAATAATGCCAGAAGCCTTGTCCTTACGGAGACTGGGGTTTCATGGAGATTCAAGTGAGCATAGAGAAGTAAATAAATAGTGACACCATTTACATGGAGGTTGTGGAGTCATCCTTTTGGAATCTCTTGAAAGTGGCTCAGCTGTTTTAAAGAAAAGGAATTGACTACTTGCCAAGTTCTAGCCTGAGCATTTGTGATTGTGTGCTTTTTGTGCATGTGTGCACATCCATGCATGCTTGCACACTCATTCTTCATATAGAAAGAATTCTCTCCTGAGATTAGGTGGGGAGGAAAGAGGGAGAACCACTAGCTTTTTTCCTAACGTTTTCCTGGTGAAACATAAGCAGAAATCCAAGACAGCACAGCCTGTGAAGGAAGGAAAATTCATCAGGTCTAAACTATCTGCTCTTTTCTGGCTTAAAGCTGACATCAGCAGGATGTGGGGTTTCAGAATGAGTCCTAGAGTCCTGTGAGATGAATTAAACTTCACGACTCCTTGGAACAGGGACCTCTTTTTATGTAAGTTTCCCAACGTCCTTTGGGGGAGCCTGGAAACATACGGGTTTAGCATCTGGGGTTTCTTGTTAGGTTGGCCTTGCTTTGCTAACATCCAGAACTTTTGCTGAAATCTTTGAAGACCAAAAGTTAAACAAAATCCCAGGAGGAGGCAAGTGTCAGAGAACATTCGGAAGCCTAAGAGGTTAATATGCTCCTCTCTGCCTCTGTCATAATGAACATGCTTTCAGTCCTGACTTTTGCTAAGTGACCTTTAGCTGAGATGTCAGGGTCTGTTGTTCTTATGTTTGGCAGCCATGGAGATTCATTCTGAACAGAGCAACAGTTACAGTTTCAAGGGGTAGGTTAGTTGGCTGAAGCTAGTTTTTATGAGGGGGGAACAGTATCATGGGGGTGTAGATGCCCCAGTAGCAGGTGTCCTATTGTTCAACCTCACTGGGAACCAGAGACTGAGTTAGGTCCCAGAGGGAGGAGCAGGGCAGAGGGACTGAGGTCCCTCATTTGTTTAGGGACATTGCAGAGTTGCCTTTTGAGGAGATATTTGAAAGACATTGGAAAGGACTAGGGATAGACCTGGGGGTTTGGTATTATATCATTTCCTACATACACAAGGGTATCTCATGACTGTGGGTGGATACCCCCTAAATACCGCAAGCTTTCTTTCTGAGTGTACCAACGGCAACTTTGGGGTGTTAAAGTGGCCCCAGAGGCAAGGGGAGATGAACAGTGACCACCCCTTTCAAGGTCATCCTGACATCTCTAACCCTCCCGTTGTCAAGCCTCTAAACTTGTTCTGTTTCTGACGTGTGTCCTGAACTTCAGGTGACCTATATTTAGATTATGTAAAAAAGGTTAGAAAGCAAATGGCCTTTTTGCGCTAAGGTCAGAGTTCAGTCCTGCTTGATAATGGTGCTTTGATCTCCAGGACCTGCCTGTCCAGATCTATGGTGTCTGTCAACTAACTTCGCCCTGCACTTGACCTTTTGCTTGCCTGGACCTGTGGTTACTGCCAAGATTCTGATCTCTCAGTATGTCACCTCTGGCAAAAAAAAAAAAAAAAAAATCCCCCAGTCCTGAGATTCAGATATTCCAGATTCTGTTCTGTCCTCTTACAAAGGTATTTAATATGAAGGCCTTTTAAAATTAAAACAAACAAACAGAAGGCAAAGAAGTGCTTTTAAGAGGAAATTTCAAGCAAATTATAGGATCAATGTTGCAGGACTCAGTACGAGAAGTTTGTTTGGCTAGAGTCTTATAGAAGACACTTGGAATCACAACTGAATTCTAATAGATGAGGGTGAAACAGAGATTATTTGCTGCAGCTCCCTGTTTTGGGGCAGGTGACCCTCCAGCGATCAAAGACAGATGCTTATCTCCTGTCCTCTTGAGAATTTCTGAGTGTGCTTTCCTTTGATTTGCTCATTTTGATATTTTATCACCCTGGCAGCCAAAAAGTGCTTCCTCATGTCCAGCTGGAATCTTTGCTACTTAATTTAAAAACCTATTTTTCATCCCTTGTCAATTTGGGTTATTTTTTATGGATCCCTTCCAGATGTGCACACGGTTTTCACAATGTGGTAAACCCACTTGGACACAATACTCTCCTAAGGGTCTGACTCTCCCCAGGATGTTGGAACCACTGGACTAGGAATCAGGAAGACTCTAGTCCCCTGCCTGCCAAGAACCCACGGTTTGACCTTGGACAAGTCATTTTCCCTGACTGGGCCTCATGTTCCTCATTTCTAAAGTGAGGGTATCAGACCACACGATTTCTAGGATTTCTTCCAGCTCTGACGGTTGTGCTCAATAATTTTGCTAAAAAAAAATCATGTCTCAAGCAATGAATCTGTGCTTAGCATGTAATAGATACACGATAAATATTTGTCAAACAGAATTAAATCATAGGGGTTTCCAGTGAAGGTTTCTCTTAGCAGTCACTAAACTTCTTAATCACCTGGATGCCCTGTCTCTCCCAGGAGGGATCTCTTCTGTAAAAGTAAGAACCAGAGCAGCTTTCTTCATAAAGTGTTACAGGGACCTGGCATAGGAATAGTCAGTATTCTCAGGCCCCACAGACAACCAGTCCCAACCTGTTTCTAGTCACTTCTTTGCTGTCATAGCCAATCTATTAAAATACCTCTGTGATTCCAGAAAGAAAGGAAGTGTCCATGAGGAAGAGGTTATAAATACACCCAATTATAAATATATCCCATTAAAAATAGATATCGACAAGGAGCTCCAGACACAGTTGGGCTCAATAAACTGAGCTGAGGGAGAAAAAGTAGCCTATTATCCAGAAAGCAATCATACTTTCTTAAATGATTCCTTAGTAATATCTTTGGGGTTGCATATGGCTCTTAATTAGATACTACATAGTGCAGGGTGGTCAGAGAGAGATTCGGCTTGGAAAGTCCAGTAAAAATAGAATTAGGACTTAATAGATATTTTTCTTCTCTATGTCCCAGGACTTACACAGAAACCCCAGTGAAGCATTAGGGGTGATTGTGTTCCTGGAAGGACCAAGATGACTTTTGAAAGAGAGAATGCAGTTCATGCCTGGTCTTTAAAAGCTCCAAGGGAATCCCTTGTGGGTGTGGTAGAAGGAATCCTGGAGCTGGAATCAGAGGGCCTGGGCTTCCCACCTGGGCCCAGCATGTCCTAACTGGGTGACCTTGGGGAAACCAATGAACTTCCGAGGCTCAGGTTTGCATTATTAAGTGAGGTAATAGATGAGAAAGCATCTGGTATGTGGGAAAAACTCAAATGTTTGTTTCTTGTAATGACTGTCTGGGGTCAGGACTGATATAGCAACAAAGCAGCAATGACACAGGGCATGTGCTGCAGCTGAGAACCTCCTAGGACACCTCATTCGGACCATGTGACGAGGGCCTTTCCTTGCTGTATTAGTTTGCTGGGGCTGCCATAACAAAACATCACAGACTGGGTGGCCCAAGCAGCAGAAACCTATTTTCTCACAGCTCTGGAGGCTGAAAGTCCAAGAGGAAGGTGCTGGCAGGGTTGGTTTTCCTCTGAGGCCTCTGCACTTGGCTTTCACATGGCTGCCCTCTTGCTGCCTCTTCATGTGGTCCTCTCCCTGGGCACATGCACCCCTGGTGTCTCTCTGTGGGTCCTAATCTCCTCTTCCTATAAGGACATGGGTCAGATTGGATTAGAGCCCAGCCCAGCAGGCTCATTTTAACGTATTCATCTCTTTAAAGGCCCTGTCTCCACAGTCACATTCTGAGGTACTGGGGTTAGGACCTCAACATAAGAATTTGGCAGGGAGGGAGGCAAAATTCAGTCTACGTCACCCAGAAACTCACTGAGCCTCCATGAGGAGCTCAAGTCACATGGCCACGTGGGTCTTTGCAATCTAGCTCCCCAATGAGATTCTATGCTCAAGATCAATCCTCCCTCCTCCCCTCTCTCCCTTCCTTCTTCTTGGGAGGAAAACTCAAGCTAACACCTCTGTTTTGACAAGTGAACACTTCTCCTTTTCAGAGATTCTTCACCTGTGGTTGCTCAGGTTTATAAGCAAGAACACTGAAGTCTCTGGGTTCTTCGATGAGTCCCTGGGCATTTGGGGGGACTCTTAAAATGACCCTATACAATGGCTTCTTAGTGCTAAAGCCCATGCTGTCAGCTGGCCTGTGTAAGGCCGTGAGACAGAATGCTAGAACCATACCTCTAGGGGACCGAATGGGGCTCCCCTCTCTGTGCTTTCTCCTTTCTTCTCTCAGCACACCTCCTACATTGTCAATCATCCCAAACTCCATACACCCAGCCAGCTGTTTGGAACACAAGAACTAACCACAGCCAGAGGCATCTTGGGCCCAAACTCTCCTCTCTCTCTCTCTCTCTCTCTCTCTCTCTCACTTACTCTCTCTCTATTTCCATTTTATTGCTCATTTCCCAAGTAACTTCCCCCACTGCCCCCCATTCTCAATCTTACCCCTTTCAAGGCTTAATTTGGGAATCTGGTCTGGAGACAATGGGTCTTTATCAGTCAATGTTTGACCTATCAAAAAATGAGCATTACCAAACTAACAGTTATATCAAAGCCCTTAGGCCCAGTCATGTTCCTCTTTTTGTAATTCTTGCCTAGAGTATTAGCTTCTCATGAATGGGACCATATTGTACCCTCCATGACCCTTAGTACAATGCCTTACACATAAGAATAGTCAAAACACTTTTGTAGGAAAACAATGAAACTTTTAGGCATAATATTACCCTCTGAGAGGTTTAGGCCTACAGCAGCTTTAAAGAAACTACTGTATAGCACAGGGAACTCTACTCAATACTCTGTAATGACCTATATGGGATTCAAATCTAAAAAAGAGTGGACACATGTGTACGTATAACTGATTCACCTTGCTGTACAGCAGAAACTAACACAACATTGTAAATCAACTATACTCCAATAAAAATTAATAAAAAAAAAGAAACTTGGTAAGCCCCTCAGTGGGCTTACTAAACCATGAGTTGGAATGTGCTTCCATTACGGGGTGGGGAGGTGTTAGTTATTTCATTGATGTAATTTGAATCCCTAAGCTTAGCCATGGGTGTTGTTTATTTTAAAAAAGACAAAGAAACAAACTGCAAGTATGACTTCTTTTGACACAAAAATATAAAGCAGAAAATCATAAAAAGTAGTTTTCATAGACATGAATGCCTAGGTAAAATGCAGGACCTTATTAACGAAATATAATTTTGCCATGTTTATGCATTAAAAAACTTCTACCGGTCTTTTGGCTTCAAAGTTAGAAATTGCCTCTTAGGTGCTTACTCCGATATTGAAGTCCCTGAAGTTTCATTGAAGTTAATACCTTCAAGCTTTCTTAAACAAACGGCACAGTGGGCTCTGATTCCTGTCCTAATCTCACTTGCTCTTTTCCTCTCCCTCTCTTTGCCATCAGAGGATGAGGAGGGTAATGACAAGATCAAATGGATCATGATCTCCTGTATCTGACCTTTCCAATGCTCCTCCCCACTCAGTAGAAATAAGAAATGAACATTGGGCACAAGTCCTAAACTTCTCATTCATTCACCCATTCATTCAACAAATATTAAGCACCTACTGTGTACCAGATATTTTGCCAGGTACAGGCACTACCGAGATGAGAAAGTCACAGTCCCTGTCTGCAAGAAGCTCACAGTCTATTGGGGAGTAGAAATACAACCAAATAGTTCCTATACACTGAGATATTAGAAATAAGTATAAAGTCCTATGAGAGTACCGAGAAGATGTCTGTTTCTTAGCATGAAGACAAGGAAGGTTAGGGACATTGGAACTAGGCCTTGAAGGATGAGTACAGTTTTGTTAGATGGGGAGGAGTGGTGAGAACAGTCTAGAACTATGGGATCCAAAATGGTAGCCACTAGCCTCATGTGGCTACTTAAATTTAAATTAATTAAAGTGAAATAAAAATTTAGTTTCTCAGTTGTTGTGGCCACATTTCAAATGCTCAGATGCCACCTATGGCTAGTGACTATCACATTGGATAGTGCAGATATAGAACATTTCCATCACTGTTGAAAGTTTTATTGGACAGAGCTGTTCTATACAGAGGGAACAGCATAACCCAAAGCTCCAGGACATGAAAATCCATATGATCTTCAGGGAACAGTGAAAATCTAGTAATCAGAAGAGATTAATGTTGAGCTTTATTTTTTAAAAAATAGAATATTCTTCTTCTTCCCAACAATGTAACAGATGCTAGCAAGTTTGTTGGACATTCTGGGAAATTTCAGTACAGTGACCTAACAATAGCATTTCTCTTAGTAGCTGAAGGTGAACTTTGAGGAAACTGCAGCTTTTTAGGCTGCCTGAATTAAAGAGATACTGTCCCCCAGAACAGCTTTTTGGAACAATATTTTAAAGGGGAGGAAGAACAGTAATGTAAGCATATATTTAATACTCAAAGCAAAACCTGTGAAGCATATACTATTATTTCCCCTACTTAATAGATGAGAAAACAACTCAGAGACATTAGATAACCTGCCAAGGCCCCACAGCTTGGAAGCAGTGAAGTGATGACTAGAAACTGGGAAACTCCCTGCTCCAGAACTTGTGGGCTTTCCCTCAAATTGTTTTAGGGCAATAGAACAGCCATATCTACAGCTCCAGAGGGTACAATCACAATACAGCTGTCGTCATGATGACCTGTCAGCACATAGCTGACCTTCCTTTCCCAGCATTCTCAGTGAAGATTCAAGCCACTTCTCTTCTAAATGTAAAGGTACCTTTACTAGAGAGTCCAGGGTTTCTGTAGATCAGAAGTTCTCAAAGTGAAATCCAAGACTAACAGCAGCACCTAGGAGTTTGCTATAATGCAAACTACTTGGCCTCAGACTACACCTACTGAATCAGAAGCTCTGGGGTTAAGCCCATCCATCTGTGTTTAACAAGCCTTCTGGGGAATCCTGATGCACTCTGAAGTTTGAGAACCACTGCTGTACTGAAGTATTTTTATAGTTGAAATCAGGTTAAAATGAACACTAGTAGAAGATTAATGAGAAAAGTAAAAAAAAAAAAAAAAAAAAAGTAGATAGGTAAGAAGTTACAAAAAACAAAGGAGGAAAGCCAGAATAAACCCTGTGGTGCTAGATTAGAGTCAGCATATCAGTATAAACTCATACTAATTTAAATATCTATATAAGCAGATAGATAGAACTAATTATAGGTTTGAGTGTATACATAGGTTAGTATACATAAATATATATTCTAGCTCTGCCTACTGAGAGGGCCTAGATGCAGTGACACCCCAATAGCAGCAAACACACCAAAGGCCAGGTTTTGTCTTCTAATTACCATTATCCAATGAAAGAAATTTAGGGCCATTTGAAGAAATGACAGATTCTGGGTAGAGTAGGAAAAAATATTTAGATAAGCCCAGAGCATCTTGTCATTTGAGAAATCAAAGAAGTGCTAAGAAAAAAAAAAAAAAGCATACGTCCAGAAACCAACCTGAAAGAGCTCCAGTGGCCATATCTGGAACAATTTAAGAAACAAAATAAATATCAATAGTTTTGGATTATAACCCAAAGAATAAAATAAATATCCGTGAATCCATACTGATCTAAATAGATAATTGAATAAATAAATAAATGGGGGAGAAGAGACAAATATTCCTTACAAAAGACTTCTAAATAATTTATATAGACACTTCCCCCTCAGGAAGTGGAGCTTGAATCCCCTTCCCTTGAGTGTGGACTAGACTTAGTGATTCATTTCCAAAGAATAAAGTATGGAAAGGGACTAATAGTAACTCTGTGGAGAAATCTGGCAGACACTATTTTAACCAGTGATGTCATGTGGGTATCACGTGTCTCTGATATGATAATGAGAAGGCACCACACCTCTGTGGTATTGTTTCCAAAACACACAACCCCAATCTAGGCATGAAAACCCATCAGACAGATCCACATTGGGGGATAATCTGCAAAATATCTGACCAGTACTCCTCAAAAGTGTTAAGGTCATGAAGAACAAAGAATGACTGAGAAACTGTCACAGACCAGTAGAAACTAAGGGGATGTGATGACCAAATACAATGTGATACCTTGGGTTGGATCCTGGAATGGAAAAAGATTGTAAGTGAAAAAGCTGGTAAAATCCAAATAAAGTTGTACTGTGATAATAGTGTTATAGCAATACTAATTTCTTGGTTTTGATAAATGCACCAGGTTATATAAGATGTTAATATTGGGAAAGGCCAAGTGAAGGGTATACAGGAACTCCCTGTATTATCTTTGGAATATTTTTGTAAGTCTAAAATTATTCCAGAATAAAAATGTTTGAAAAAATAAAGATAACTTGGTGAAGATGTGTGGTATAAGGCCCCCAAATTAAGGTCCAATATTATGTGCTGCCTTGACATCAGGTGAAACTGGTAGGGTCTCAAATGGCCTAACTGCAAGTTTCCCTCCCCACTCTGCTACCACAGATAAGGTCTCCTAGCCAAATAACCCTCCTTATCCAATGGACTGGGTACAAGTCCTGCTTACCCTTGAGTAGCTCGTCTTAGTTTCCTGCCAGCTTTTGGAATTATTAAAACAGGCAATTGCATCCTCCTGTGGGAAGCCGGGGGTACCTCATCCTCTTGATACTACAAAGCTTGCATCCTATAGCCTGCTCACTCTGTTCCTGAGTGCAACTCCTGTGTGGTCCTTTGTGGCATGTGGTGTCCTCCCTTCCCAGACTGTGAGTATATGTGATTAATAAACTATCTCATCTGCACAGTATCAGTTGTCATATATTCGGTCATCCCTATAACCTAGGGTGGACTCCCTGCCTTACCAACAGGGCAAATAAGAGGAGATTATAATAAGATGTCTAACTTCTCACCGTGTATGCCAGATGTGCTACAGGGTTCTGTCTCCCCAGGGCTGCTCTCTGGATTGGAGTTTATCTCCTCTTGCTCCGGGTTAGGAGATCTGGGCAGGGAAAGGATAACGTGGTTTAAACCAGAGATGAGGAGGAGGAATATGATGATGAGGAGACAAAGGAAGAAAAACCAGGGAAAGAGGAAAAGGAAAAGATAACATACTTCTTAAGCTCCAGCCAGGGCTCAGGATATGCCCAAGGAGATTTGGAGGCTTTAGGTCAGAATTGACTGCCTGGCCATGCAATGGGCATTGTGTTGGATGTCACAAGCTTGTGACCTGGCTACCATCCCACCATGTAACTATATGGTCTTGGACAAGTCCTCCAAGTTCTCTGAGTCTAGATATTCTCTCTCTCTCTCTTTTTTTTTTTGAGTTATTTATTATTTATTTAGTTAGTTTTGGCTGCATCGGGTCTTAATTGTGGCACACGCGATCTTTGTTGAGGCATGCGGGATCGTTCGTTGTGGCACACGGGCTCTTCGTTGCAGCTCTCGGGCTTCTCTCTAGTTGTGGCATGCGGGTTTTCTCTTCTCTAGTTGTGGCGCACAGGCTTCAGGACCCTTGGGCTCTGTAGTTGTGGTGCACGGGTTCCAGGGCATGTGGGCTCTGTAGTTTGTGGTGCACAGGCTCTGGTTGAGGCGCTTGAGCTCAATGGTTGTGGCACACAGGCTTAGTTGCCCCGCGGCATGTGGGATCTTAGTTCCCTGACCAGGGATCAAAGTTGTGTCCCCTGCATTGTAAGGCAGGTTCTTTACCACTGGACCACCAGGGAAGCCCTGAGTCTAGATATTCTTAACCACAAATGAGACTAATGGGACCTGTGTGCCCTATACTTATCAAACTGGATGAGACTCAAATGTAGTGTTCTGTTCTATGTGAGTGTGCAAAAAGTGTAAAAGCATTTTACATTTTATAAACATACTGAGCACATCACTTTAGGAAGTAGGGGGATTATTAGAGAGTATAGGGGTAAGGATGAAAAGGTATGGCTTCTGCTCTCATGAAAGTTTTAACCCAGTAGAAAGTTCCAAGACACCCAGAGATAACAACAGTTCCCACACTCATAGGTTACATGGGGGAGGTGTAAACAAAATGCTGTAACAGAGAAGATTTGACCAGGGAGTTGGCAGAGATTCCATGGAGGAGGTATGAGATTTGCACTTGGCCTTGAAGCACGAGTCATCATAAAATATTACATGGAGTGATGGCGGTGTGTTGGAATCAAAAACTGGTTCAAATATTTGTGTCTATACTTATTAGTTCTGTGACTGTGGGCAAGTTTAAAGCTTTCTGAGCCTTAGTTGCCTTGTCTTCAAAAAGGGGATAATGATATCTATAGTTGTGATAAGAATTAAATGGAGAATATAAGGGAAAGTGCTCCACAGAGTGCCTGCCACATAGTAGGTGCTCAGTTAGCATTGGCTGAGTCTGAAGCATTTATTGTCATAAGGCTGGGACCAGGTTTTTCTGGGCAGGGGTTGGACCCAAGGAGTAGATAGGAACTTGACCAGCCCCTGGTGATTTCCAAGACACCAACAGCCTTAGTCTGAAAATGCTTCCCCAAGGCTGCTTTCTGTGCATGAGCCTTGGAGCCTTCAGACACATCATAGGTAGAGAGTGGTGCATGAGGCAGGGCCTGGACAGTTGGGGACCCAATGATTCTAGCATGAAGCTGGTGGGTAAACCCTTCTCTTAGGCCATCCACTCTGGGGTCTGGGTAACTGAAGTGGGCATTGATTCTGTGGCCTGGAAGTTATTGGCAAGGATACTCAAGCTGACTTGGGTGGCTTGCTACCTCAACATCTCCACTTGGACATCTAACAGACATCTAAACTCAATGCATCCAGACCCGAGCTCTTGATCTCCAAAACCTACCTGCTCTACCCTCAGGTTATGGCATCTTCATTCTTCCAGTTGCTCAGGCCCAAATCTTGCAAGTTGCCTTGACTCTTCTGTTCTTCTCACAGCTCCCATCCCCCCATCCAACCTCTCAGGAAATCCTATTGACTCTACCTTTAGAATATAGCCAGTATCAACCACTTATTACCACCTCCACTGCCACCCCTTGGTTGGAGACTCCACCACTTTTCACCTGTATTACTAAAGCAGCCTAACCCATCTCACAGCTTTTGCTCTTGCCAACCCCACTCCCACCCCATACAGTCTATCCCCAGTAGGGCAGCCGGAGTGATACTGCTAAAAGTTAGATCATTTCAGTCCTCTGCTTAAAATTCTTCAAATGTCCCCATTTCACTCAGAGTAAAGGTTAGGGTCCCTACAATGTCCTACAAGACTCTTTGTGAGCCCAGGATCCTGTTCCCTCTCCGACTTCATCTCCTACTAACCCCCCTCCCCCTGGCCCTCTGCTGCAGCCACAGAGGCTTCCTCCTGTTCCATAGGGCCTTTGCTCTGGTTGTCTCCTCTGCTTGGAAAGACTTTCCTCCAGATAGCTCTATGCTAACTCCCTCATTCCTTAAAATCTTTGCTCAAATGTCAACTTCTCAACGAAGTTTGTGACAATCCTATTTAAAATAGGAACTGCACACCTCCCCGTCTTCCCCCAGTGTGCTCCATCCCCGTTACCCTGCAACACTCTTTTCTCACTTAGCGCTCATCACCCATCCTACCTCTTCATGTACTTCTTGATTATGTCCATTTCTGCTTTTTCTGTCTCCCTTTACAGAATATAAGCCAAAAGAAGGCAACTGGGTTCACTGAGGTACCTAGGTGCCTAGAACACTTTGTGGTTGCTCATAAGTATTCATTTGCTGTTCTCATCCTCAGTCCCTCTCTGCTGCTGGATGGGGCAAGTCTACTGACCTAGGAGCTCATCAGTGGCCTGGGTTGCAGCCCCAGCTTCCCTTTAGGATTGCTGAGTTAGGTTTCAGGAGTGAATTGACTTTCTGAAATTCTCAAGCTGAAGTGGGAGGCTCAGCCTACCACAGACCTCAGGTGAGCTGACTCCAAATGAATCTTTCACTTTTCTGAGGCTCCCAGGTTGAGAGAGATTTGAAGAGGTTGGAGAAGCAAGGAAGGGCTCCTGAGTGGGGTGGTGGCTCAGGTATCCCTGTTTGCCCTGAGTCGTGAGTTCATCATCTCTGGAGGATGTACCCAGGGTTAGCTGTCTCTTTTCAAAACCCAGCCCTCCACACATGCCCACCAGTTGTATGACCCTCACGTGGGCATCTCTGATGACTCAGTAGCTGAGTGGGGTGGGGGATGATTTCAAACGTCAGAGTTGAGCTCGTCTGTGGATGGGTCTGGACTCTGAGTTGAGCATGGAGGAAGGGGAGAGCACCACGGGCAGGGAGTTGAGAGCTCTGGGGCTCCCTCCCACCTACTTCTTAGCCATGGATTTTCTATCTGCTCAAAGGGAACAGTAAACCCTGCCGGTCTCCCTTCTAGCATCTGAGGATCAAATGAGATAATGTATATGAAAGTGTTCTGAAAATAATAAAGAGCTTTGTCATGGTAAAAAATTGTTTTTATTCCAAATGATAAGTCAGGGTGAGATTTCTAAGAAGTCATTTGTGTGGGCTGTTCTTTTAAATCCTGTTTTTTGTTTTTTGTTTTGTTTTTTTTTTTAATAAAAAGCAAATCCTGGCCTGTCCTATCGACGAAGAGTGGAAGCGTGCTGGACAGATCATGGAATCACCCATCTCTCTGCGGCTCAGCCCTTCTCTCCCGAAGCAGCTTGCCCTCTGGTGGGACGTGCTGCTTGGCTGAGCACCCTCCAGCTGGCGCAACCCCTTACATGGCTTGGGATGGGGCTGTCACCTCGCTGAAACTGGCATCCATGCCTCTTGGTCACGAGGGTGAAATCAGTTGCCTCCAGAGCTTCACTGACACCATTAGGGGATAGAGGGAAGTTGGGTTAATAGTTTGTTCAGTATCTGAATGGGCAGCAGTAGAAAAAAGGGGAAGGTAACTCATATTTGTAAGACTTCTCTGCTGAGCCATCGTTACTTAAAGCCTCGCATCATACCTGTGTCTCTCTAAGGTATTATTATTCTTATTTTAAAAAGGAGAAAACTGATGCTCAGAGAGGTTAATAACCTGTCGCAGGCCACACAGCTTACTAGTAATCAGCAGAACTGGCACTGGAACTCAAATCTGCCTGGTTTCAAAAGCCACGCCCTTTCCATGACACCACAGAGCAGTGGATGGAGCTGTCGTTTTAGCTCCTTGCCTTAGATGTGTGCTCTTAGGCAAGTCATTTAAACTTCTCACATCTGTTTCCTCAGCTACAAAAGGCAATGATAACTCTGTCCCTCACTGGTGGTTATGAGATTCAAGTGAAGTAATGTATGTGGAGTGATCTGAGTATTGCAAACTGTCCCATGCAAGTGAGGAATTACTGTTCTAATTTAGAAAGTGTTGCTTTCATCCTGTGACTCCCGTGCTCAAGAACTTTCAGTGAGTTACTCTTCCCTGACCCAAGAAGACTCTGGCTTCCCAAGCTCCGTCTCTTGTGTTCTCTCTGTCCTCCTCCAGCTAGCCTTGCTTTGTGATCTTGTAAATGGCACATCCATTACCTGAAATGTCCTCCCTGCCACCTCACTGCCAATCTGGCTCTTTCCCCACCTTTAAAACATGGTCCACCTGCTCCAGGAAGCCCTCCCTCACAGCCTCACCTGGCCAAGCCATGTGGCTTCCAACATGCTGCCTGGCTGCTGGGTGCAAGTGCTCTTCAGTCATTTCATAAGCTTGAGTACTTCTCTTCAAGGAGGTTTTCGAGACTTGCAGGGCTGAGATCATGGTTCTATGTTCTTTGTCCTCACAATACCTCATGCGGTACTTAGGACCCACAAGTTCTACACTCAGAAGGTGTTGACTGATGGACTCATGCAGGGCACTGGACCCATGCTTCTATCCTCTCTTGTTGTGGCAGGTCATGGGAAGGTCTGGCAGCTCTTTCAGTCAGCATCCTGCAGCCCCCACCTCTCTCCTGGAAGAGCTCACCCCTTGCCTGCCTGGAACCATCACCCCTCCTTTGTGTCTGGCCAGACCACTTTGTCCTTGCAGAGCCAGCTCTCAGCAGAGCTCCTTGCCCAAGGACTCTGGCCTCAGTCATCTGCCCTACCCTGCACTCCTTTCCTGGCCATATCTGGGCGCTGGGTTACGCTCTGGCTTATCTTCCAAGAACCTTGAGAAGAGAGAGCAGCCTTGACATTCCTTGGCACGTAGTAGGTGCCCAATACTTATACTTTATCAGGACTGCGCATTGATCTCAAAGAAGAGTCAGCTGGAATCTGCACACCTGGATTCCAAAGTTTCCCAGGTGCTTTTTATTAATCAGAATGAAGGCACAAGTACCCCAAGGAGAGGCAGTAACAGAGAAAGCATGCTTCGGTGTGAAATATGCCACTGGGTGTGTTACCTCATCTCTCGGAGCCTCTATTTCTTAATGTGTAAATTGCGGATGACAATAGCGCAGACATTATTAGGTGGTAGTGAGCATGGCTTTAAAGTCCGCCCTGAGTTCTGTCCTCAGCCCCATCATTCAGGGCTCAGCTTAGATGTCCCCTTCTTAGGAGAGACCTTCCCCATACCCTAAGGAAGTCCCTGGTGTTGTCATAAGCCATTGCGCCCTGTGAATTACCTTCCTAGGTCTTCTTACCATCTACAATGATTTTATTTGTGTACATGCACAGTGTCTGTTTCCCTGGTAGAATGTAAGCCCCACGAGAGCAGGGAACATGTCAGTCTCATTCACCATTGTATCCCTGACTCAGGAATGCCTGGCACTTAGTAGGTGTTTAGTCAATTTCGGTTTCTTTTCTTTCCTTTTCTCAGTAAATAGCATGTTGTCAGTCTCAGTGTCAGGAAGATAAAGGCTCTCGTTTAACCTCTAAGAAATCTCCTACGATGACATGAAGGTCAGAGCATGCACATATCACGAAGAAGCTCCTACACTATAAACACCTTTCCTTCAGAAAAAGAAAGATCAGTGGGTGGCGGGGAGGGGCAGGGGCTGGTGACCTTTTAATCTGAAGCAGCAGAACAAATACCCTACTTCCACCTAATGAACTCGTTTGGAGGTGTCCTCTGCCTCAGCAGCTGGACACCTGGGATCCTCAGGCCATGGCACAAGTCTGGGCTGTACCCACCTGACAACAGAAGAGTTGCAGGGCTGTGGGCATTTCTGGGGACAGAAGCCTGGTCTTGCCCGCCCCCCGTGCCCACCCCTGTCTTCCCAGTGCTTAGTGAGCACCAGACTTTTCCCCACCTGGGTCTGTTTTGGTCATGGTCAGCACAGTGGCCCCTGAGGAAGCTATGAAAGCTGTGGCCTTTCTCACCCAGTGCTGGCACAAGGAAGATGGACATGGGTGTGAGTATGGGGGTGGGAGAGAGTGTGCATTAAAAAAAAATTGTTTTTGAGAGAAGGAAAATGGGAGAAGACAGAACAGAAAAGAGAGGTAAAGGCAAAGACAGAAGGGAGGACAAAGGGGGAAGGTGAGGAAGGAGGAGAGAAATGTTGGAACAAAGGAGTTTTTGGTTTGTTTTTATTTTTGTTTGTTTGTTTTTTAATCTGAGAAAGGTTTGAACTGATAGAAAGGAGCCGGTTGAGAGGGAGAGTTTGAAAAGACAGAAACACAGACTGAAGAAAGGCTATTCACTGGAGCAGAGTGCAGGCTGAGCACCCTTCCCAGTTTGTCCAGGACGAAGGGGTCTCCTGGGCTGTGGGACGAGGCACACAAAGGACTTCTCCTGGGATGTCCAGTGGGCCTGGCCAGGCAATGGCAAAGAGTGGCTTTGCTAGAGAGGAAGGCCAAGTTACTAAGAGCTCACCATTACATGCGTTCCAAAGCCTTTCAGATGCTGAAGCCAGACCGTAACGCATGTCACCTCCACCTCCCACAAAAACACGTTCTCCAGGCTGGTGATGTGAAGCTGGAAGTGACCTAACCTTGCTCGTTTTCCTCATATGTAAAACAAGGACGGTGGGTTGGATGATGTCTGAGGATCCTTCCAGCCCCTGTTGAACATTGTGAGGCAAGGTATGTAAGTGGCTTCAGGCCCCTGAGCACTGGGGCCTCCAGGGGAAAATCTTCAGGCTGGGCTGCTTCTGGCTGTCAATGGAAGCCTCTCTCCAATTCTGTCGTGGAGGACATGGCTTTGAGACAGTGGGTCCGCACGTGAGGGTAAATGGACCAGTGAGTGGGTGTGTACAGGCTTGTCCTCCCTCAAGGATCCCTGCCTCCTAAGTGTGGTCTGGGTTAGCCAGGCACTGGCGCAGCAGCCATCCATCTGTGTGGGACTGAGTGATTTCATCAGCAGCAGCATGTGGCAGGGCCTCCAAGTGACAACAGCAGGAAATGAGGGGGAGAAGGGGGCTGGTGAACTGATCAGATTTCTCAATTATTTCTTTACACTAACCAGTTTGGGCTGAGAGAGCACCTGGGGCTCTTTAGTTTGGGGGTGGAGAGGAGGTCCCAAGAGAGATGCTATTGGCCATCCTTCAGTTTGGGCAGGTGGGGACCTGAGTGATTAATGCACAGATAAGAAACAGATGTAACTTTATTTTCGAAGCTGGTGGTGCAGGTCATGACAATTACATGAGTTTTTTCAAAAAGAATCAAAGTGAGAAAAAATAAGACGCATGGGTCTGCGGTAGTGTTCATGGGTGTTGTATGTTGGGGGAGGTGACTGAAATCCCAAATCGATAAGGTAATTGAGTTATTTCCGTCAAGTGTTTAAAGCTATTACTTTAAGTGGACACAGGGTCGTTGGCTGTGTTTGCTGTAATCACCTTTGGACTCATTGGGCATATTGATCTCCTCCAGCGCTATCTGGTGTTCGTAAAACATCAGCGGAAGTCTTCCCCTCCTCCTCCCCTCCTCTCCCTCCCAAGGCTTCTGAAAAGCAAAAACACACTTCTCTCTGCTGGCTGGGCGGCAAGTTTTCCACTCCACATCATCATCATTTGTTCTAAAAGCAAAATGCAATTTTCTGGGACTCTTTACACTTCTGTGCACACACACACACACACACACACACACACGCACACACACAGCCTCTGTGCTTAACAATGTGCTTTTTAATCTAGAAAAGGAGCAGAGACAACACGTCCACTATAGTCCTGCAATATCCTAGGGCAGGGGAACCGTTCCCAGCCCAGCGAGAGACATTGTCCCCATTGAGGCGCCTCTCCAGCTCTGGGCGGCTCACAATCCCAACCTTTGTCACCACCAGAGAATCGTGGCCTGTACCCGTCCCCTCAGACTCCACCCTGCTGGCCCCCAAAGGTCACTGACAGTGATGTCACGGAAAAGCATGTGGTCAAGAGAGTCTGTCTTTGGAAGGAGGGCTGGAAACTGTGGGCCCATCCCCCCTCCACCCAAACCCCAGATGCTGGCCCTGGAGAATTTCTGCAGCTTGGAAGCAGTGCACTGAGGGAGGTACTCCGTCCAGGCCTGAGTGGCCGGAGTGGGAGAGCCCACTGAGAGGGCTGGGCACTCTGCCATCTTCTCTGCTCTCCACGTGAGGCACCCAGGCAGGCAATGGAGGACTGAGCAAGATGGACCTCGATCCCCTCTCCTTGGACCTCCAGCCTCTAATCTACTCTAACCCTCTTCTTGCACAGCTGGGTTTGGCACCACTTCTTTGTGTTCATTTGCCTTTTGGATTCCCCCTCCTTTCCTTTGTATCATCAGCAGAACTGACATACACAGATAACACCTGTACCCACACACACCACCCTGATTGTCTCCATAAACCCACTCTGTAAGTGTCAGCCTCATCCAACTCAGGCCAGAGAATCCAAGGAAAGCCCCACTGGAGAGGTCCCAGAAGTGTGGTTAACTGGAGTCTGCATACATCTCCCTGAAAGTTTGGGGACACAGGACTCACAGGTGCTCTTGGGGAATATAGAGAGGACCCCAAAGAAAGCAACAAAATTTATATTAAAATTGCATTTGCTGGGCTCTGTCTGTGTGTCCTAAATATTTCACATACATTATTTCCTATGATATTTTCAGCCACGCCAGGAAGGAGGTGCTTCTGTTGCATTTTAGTGCTGAAGAGGCCGAGCCACAGTGGTGACCTCCTGTGATCTTCTGAGTCCCAATCTGTGACATTTTCCCTAACCTCCATCCCCACTGTCTTCCCATAACACTCTGCACCTCTAACTTTGCATTCCAAGTCTGACCAGAGCTACATTTTAGAAAGATCCTGAATTGGTGGCATGGAGATGCATTGGATGAGAGACTAAAGGCTGGGAGAATGTGAGGAATCCACCGCAACCGTGCCAGAGAGAGAGGAACTATGGCGGTGAAGGAAAGAAGGGTTCTGGCTGGGTGTGGGGAAGGAGTCTGGAGGTTGAGACCACCAAACGTGGAGCTGAGTTTGACTCCAGTGTCAGATTAAGGGAGGTCAGCACCTGCCCAGGGCAGGATTGGGGAAAGTTTTGCCTCACAGCAGGGGACTTTCCTAGAAGACCTTTAGAAGACCCTTTCAACCCTTTAACCGGTTCCGTTATAGCAGTGGCATTCTTTGGGTTGCTTAGAAGTCAGAAGCTCTAAAAATAGAAAGCCTTATTATTACTGATTAAATTTCTTTCCACCTACAGAATTTTCTGAAAGTAATAAGAATAGGAAGGCTGAGTCTGTGCAGAAGGGTTCAGGGAGCAGAGATGTATTGAGAGGTGATGAGAGAAGAGGGAGGGTGGAAAGAATGTGAGGCCAGGCAGGTAAGGAGGGGGTGAGGGTTAAAACATCACTGAGTGAACACACTGATGGCTGAAGGGAGCTTTCAGCATGCATCGGTGTCCAAGTGGGGCATTAACTGAGTTTTTACCGAGGCCACTGCCTTGGCTGAAGGAGGACAGGGGCCAAGGGATGCAGGGACTTCGAGCCTGCCTCTGCTTCAGGGCGATGCATGAATGTCCCCACAGCTTTAAAAGGTGTGCGGCTTCTAACCCCTTCACTCTTCTGCCTCCCAATGCATGTCATGCTCATAAAAATTCTGAGACGGGCACCCATGGTGATTAAGCATCTATAAAGTCATATGCAGAGACGAGTTCAAAGAAAAGAAATGGAAAACACTATATTTGTACATTTAAATTATTTTTTTTTAAAAAAAGATGATCTCTCCAATTGAATCAGCATCAGCTGATTCAGTTGGATTCACCCCTGTAGCTCTGCCTTAGAATAATTGAGAATGATGTGAACTCCTCTTTCTTATGATGTGAACAGTCCGAGTCCATGTGTTTCCTGTATCTTCTCCCATATGACTTGGTTCAGCGTCCTGGATGCCCTCCTGTGTTGTCCCTGCAGGAGTGTTCTCATCAGCATGGAAAACACCAGGGCTTTGAAGTCAGGCTAGAAAGCTGGCTTTTCTCATAGATGGCTTGGGCTACTGGCCTCTTAAATGGGATTATTCCAAATTGCCATTTACTCATAGGTTAAAAAATGATTGGATAACAGCATTTTCACATGGTTTGACATAATCATTCCTCTGAGTTTTGTCTTTTCCAACATGGAGGTGATAAAGGAGTTGTTGTTTAATGAGTATAGAGTTTCAGTTTTACAAGATGGAAAGAGTTCTGGAGATTGGCTGCCCCAAAATATGAATGTACCATTAAAAAACAAAGTTCCAGGGCTTCCCTGGTGGCTCAGTGGTTGAGAGTCCGCCTGCCGACGCAGGGGACGTGGGTTGGTGCCCCGGTCCAGGAAGATTCCACATGCCATGGAGCGGCTGAGCCTGCGCGTCTGGAGCCTGTGCTCCGCAATGGGAGAGGCCACAACAGTGAGACAACAGTGAGAGGCCCGCGTACGCAAAAACAAACAAACAAACAAAACAAAGTTCCACAGAATAAGTTTTAAAGACTTTATTGGCTTTATTCAGTGATTCATGAATCAGGCAGCATATCCAGTTTAGCAGATAGAAAGGAGCTCTGGGGAACTGTGCAAAATGAAAGATTTTTATAGGAGGAAGGGAGCAGGGACAGGGAAGTTATACTAGGCAGAAAGCAGACTGGTTACTTTCCCTACAGGGCATGGCAGGGGTTCATAAGGCATATTACCTATCTAATGCTAATCAGGTTGGCTGGTTTAAGATTCCATTTCTCGGAGAGTGGAAACTGTAATCGAGTTAAGTCCGGGTTTCGTGACATGGGGCTTAGCATAAGCAATTCCATTTTAGTCCTGTTGTCTTGTTTTTAATAGTACTTAACACGGCTGGGCTGTACCCTTAAAAATGGTTAAAGTGGTATATTTTGTTTGTGTATTTCGCCATAATAAAAACAAGAGATAGTAAAGTCTGTCTCACCTGACAGTAGTGAAGATGGGACTAAGAGGATGTGTGTACAGTGCTTTGCACAATTCCTGGCACATGGTAGACACTCAGATCAATAAATATTAACTTTTATTAGTAATATTAGTATTAATAGTTTATAGTGGGGCTTCCCTGGTGGTGCAGTGGTTAAGAATCCACCTGCCAATGCAAGGGACGTGTGTTCAAGCCCTGGTCCGGGAAGATCCCACATGCTGTGGAGCCACTAAGCCTGTGAGTCACAACTACTGAGCCTGCATGCCACAACTACTGAGCCCATGTGCCACAACTACTGAAGCCCGCACACCTAGAGCCCGTGCTCCACAACAAGAGAAGCCACTACAGTGAGAAGCCCGCACACCACAACCAAGAGTAGCCCCCACTCGCAGCACTTAGAGAAAGCCCAAGCACAGCAACGAAGACCCAATGCAGCCAAAAAGTAAAAAAAAAAAAAAAAAAAAAAAAGTTTGTTGTTACCAGCATTGGTATTCTCTTTCCCCAAGCTAAAATCAAGTTGTCCCTCTAGTACTTTGGGGAGGAGAAAGCTATAGGGGATGATTACCTAATGGAATCTCCAAAATATTCATTATTGACCTTAGGGTTTCCCTTAAGCTGGAATCTGAATCTCTTTATAATAGTAATAGCTTAGGAAGAACAATCTTTGACATAAATCACAGCAAGATCATTTTTGACCCACCTCCTAGAGTAATGGAAATAAAAACAAAAATAAACAAATGGGACCTAATGAAACTTAAAAGCTTTTGCACAGCAAAGGAAATTATAAATAAGATGAAAAGACAACCCTCAGAATGGGAGAAACTATTTGCAAATGAATCAACATACAAAGGATTAATCTCTAAAATATATAAACAGCTTATGCAGCTCAATATTAAAAAAACAAACAGCCTAATCAAAAAATGGGCAGAAGACCTAAATAGACATTTCTCCAAAGAAGACATACAGATGGCCAAGAGGCACATGAAAAGCTGCTCAACATCACTAATTATTAGAGAAATGCAAATCAAAACTACAATGAGGTATGACCTCACACCAGTTAGAATGGGCATCATCAGAAAATCTACAAACAACAAATGCTGGAGAGGGTGTGGAGAAGAGGGAACTCTCTTGCACTGTTGATGGGAATGTAAATTGATACAGCCACTATAGAGAACAGTATGGAGGTTCCTTAAAAAACGAAAAATAGAATTACCATATGACCCAGCAATCCCACTACTGAGCATATACCCAGAGAAAACCATAATTCAAAAAGACACATGCACCTCAATGTTTGTTGCAGCACTACTTACAATAGCCAGGTCACAGAAGCAACCTAAATGCCCATCGACTGAGGAATGGATAAAGAAGTTGTGGTACATATATACAATGGAATATTACTCAGCCATAAAAAGGAACAAAATTGGGTCATTTGTAGAGACGTGGATGGACCTAGAGACTGTCATACAGAGTGAAGTAAGTCAGAAAGAGAAAAACAAATATCGTATATTAACGCATATATGTGGAATCTAGAAAAATGGTACAGATGAACTGGTTTGCAGGGCAGAAATAGAGACACAGATGTAGAGAACAAACGTATGGACACCAAGGGGGGAAACTGGGGTGGGTGGTGTTGGTGGTGGTGGGATGAATTGGGAGATTGGGATTGACATGTATACACTAATATGTATAAAACAGATAACTAATAAGAACCTGCTGTATAAAAAAATAAAATAAATTTTAAAAATTAAAAAATAAATAAATAAATTAAATAATGTTGAAAAACAAACAAACAAAAATAGTAACAGCTAACACTCATTTTAACCTAAATGAGCTCATCTAAGCCACACAAAACTCTAGGGAATGGGTATAGTTATTTTCATCACTTGCCTGAAGTCACACAACTAGTAAGTGACAGTCCAGATGAAACCGTCTACAATTTTGACCACTAAGTTGTACGGCCTACACCCAACCCACCATTGCTTTATAGAGTTTCTAGCTTAGAGCCACTTTACATGATTGGTTCCTCTTTAGTTGTGGCCAACTAAAATCCTTAGGTCTTATTCTCTGAAATGCCAGCCATCATCTCAGATTTGCAAGACGTTTGTATTTCAGATGTAAGAAGGGCACAGCTGGAAGGGTGCCCACTTTGGGAGGAGTCTGGAGGTGCTCCCTAGGTGGCCCATTACTCATAAGACTGCTTTGTTCAATGTGCCTTCCCCGAGAGCTCTGAGCTTGACTCCCTTACCCCAGAAGTTCTATTCATTTAGTTTTGCATGTTCTTCACCCACTAATTAATTAATGTAATGTATGCACAGAGTAATAAACACTCGAGCAACATAGAACAACAGAAAATGAAAAGTAAAAGTGCCCTGTCCCTCTCCCTCACCTATGCCTATGTTTAGTTGCTTCTGTTTCTAGTTCTTCTGGTAGTTATTTCCAAACTTTAAATGCTTTTATGTCTTTTTCTTGTTTTTCAGCTTGAAATAGTGTTTACTGATTTTTCACTTAAAAGAGGAAGAATATAAGTCATTTGCAGTAATTGTATTCCTCCTCCAAATTTTGCTTTTTTCTTGTTCTTTACTTATGTAATTTAAAGTTATAAATTGAAATTTATGTTTTTAAAAGATTATAATTCATGATAGCTCAATTTCAGACAATATTTCCTGATTCTGCACTGTAAAATAAGGACTTCACCACCCTCCACGTTCTAACTTCTGTCAGTGCTTTATCACTTTTACGTTGCTGGCATGAAATATTTACATTCTGGTCTGTAACCACCATTAGGTCCTCTGTGTTTTGCTTATATGTTGATTTCATAGAATGAAAATCAATGAATATTTACATTATGATTATGTAATTATTATTTTCTTCAGAACCAAGCAGTGTGATTAGACCCATGGAAAAATGCAATTCTATTGTTGAAGTAATTGAACAAGGAGGCATTAGACTGAGGTGACTCTAATGCTTTGGTAGTCTACTAAGCAAACCAAAGTCCGAGCCAGAGTCAATTCCTGTAAGTGTGCTTGTACCTGAGAAAATGAAATTCAAGGACAACAATCACCATTAACTGGGCTTTTCCAAATAAAGCAACTGTTAGCCAGTCGAATCATTTTCTTGCTTTGCTTCTGTGTCTGCTCTGTAAAAGCCTTTCCCATAGTTCCTGTTGGCCCCGCATCCCTAACCATTCTCAGTTTAGCACTGCCTCATCCAAATTGATATTTCCTCAGATAAACTCTTCAAAAATTTAACGTGCTTCAGTTTATCTTTTTAACACTATGTTGTTAAAACTCCTCCATTCAAAGGAGACCGATCCCAGAATCACTGTCAGATGAATTCTGTTTTCATACATTCTATCCATGCTCAGAATCATAACATTTTCATTCTTTTTTCTTTTTTTTTTTTTTTTTTTTTTTTTTGCAGTATGTGGGCCTCTCACTGTTGTGGCCTCTCCCGTTGCGGAGCACAGGCTCCGGACGCGCAGGCTCAACGGCCATGGCTCACGGGCCCAGCCACTCCGCGGCATGTGGGATCTTCCCAGACCGGGGCACGAACCCGTGTCCCCTGCATCGGCAGGCGGACTCTCAACCACTGCGCCACCAGGGAAGCCCAACATTTTCATTTTTGTATATTTGGATTGTGACTTTCTTCTACACCTCTTTCCTAATTTTATTTTTCCTGGCATTTCTAACTACCTTTCTTCTTGTTCACAAAATGGTGATATTCTTTTACCTTCTCAATAAGATCATTCAGCTTCTAATTCCAATGACTTGTTACAGGACGTTTCCTTGATTCTTAAAGATATTCTCAGAGTTCTGTCCTCCTTTCCTAATGAGCATCATTACTTTCTAGGCCCTCTAAAGAATTGTCAGTCTAGGATTTCAATTCATTTCACATTTTACTTCCACTCTTTCTGGGTCCCATGCTCTCCACTCTTAGATTTCTGTTTTGCTTGCCTGGAGTGTGCTTTGAAATGATTGTTACAGATGGGTGCATTGGAAGCCAGCTTTCTGGGCCTTTGTTTGTCTCACCACTCCTTCCCCTAGTTCCTAATTTGTTTGGCTAGAATTCTAGGTTTAAGACGATTTTTCTCTCTGCTTTGACCTCTAGTATAGAGTTTTACTGATAACAATCTGATATGTGTTGTTTTATAAGTAACCAGTTTTATTTTTGCCTAAACTATTAGAATCATTTTTGTCCTTGGTGTTTCTAAACTTTAACTGGGATATATTTGAGTGGTGGACCTAGTTTGTAGTTTTTGTAAGCTCCAGGCATCTGTCCTCTTTTCTTTCTTTCTTTTATTCTTTTCTCCCTTCCATTTTCTCTGTATTCATTTTCTGGAGCTCTCATCAAATGGATGGTTCACTTACTGGATTGAGCATCTAAGTCTTTTAACTTTTCTCTGATATTTTCCATCTTTTTGTCTTTTTTAAAAATTTATTTATTTATTTATTTATTTATTTATTTATGGCTGCACTGGGTCTTCATTGTTGCACGCAGGCTTTCTCTAGTTGTGGTAAGCGGGGGCTACTCTTCGTTGCAGTATGCGGGCTTCTCATTGTGGTGGCTTCTCTTGTTGTGGAGCACAGGCTCTAGGTGCATGGGCTTCAGTAGTTGTGGCTCATGGGCTGATAGAGCACAGGCTCAGCAGTTGTGGCACATGGGCTTAGTTGCTCCATGTCATGTGGGATCTTCCTGGACCAGGGCTCGAACCCATGTCCCCTGCATTGGCAGGTGGATTCTTTTTTTTTTTAACATCTTTATTGGAGTATAATTACTTTACAGTGGTGTGTTAGTTTCTGCTTTATGACAAAGTGAAGCAGCTATACATATACATATATCCCCATATCACTTCCCTCTTGCATCTCCGACTGTGCCACCAGGGAAGTCCCTGTCTTATTTTTAATCTAATGCTCTAGAAAATTTCTTTGAATTTGTCTTCCAGCTACTCTATTGACCTTTTCTCTTTAACAATTGTGCCTTAATTTCCAATAACTGTTTCTTGCTCTGTGAAGGTTTTATTTTTATAAGAACTATTTTTGTTTTATGAATGTAACATCTCCCTGAATCTCTCTGAACACACTAGTTGGAATTGTTTTAAAAGTTGTTTTCTATCTTGTTTCCTCTGGGGTTTTTAATTTATCAAGATTCTTTTGTGATGCTGATTTTTTTCAAATACCTAGTGATTCTTAGAAGTCTACTCATATTTTCTGAATGAAAGAGTAAATGTATTAATTTCTGAAGCCAGCACGAATTTCCTTTGTGGGTGTAGAGTCCTGCTTTCTTATCAAGTCTCTTTCCTAAACAGAAGGCAATTAAGGTCAGAGACAAAGTGCCTGCCCTCATGTTAGTTATCATGTTAGGGATGCAAACATCACATACATAATGGGATAAATAAATATAATTTTTAAAATAATATTTGATGAGAATAACAGGGCTTTATGAGGGAGCATACCTGGGACATCTAATTTAGATTGAAGTTTTAGGGAAGTCTTTTCTTAGGAGGTAACCTCCATACTGGGCTCTGAAATGTGGATTGGAGTTGCCAGGCAGAGTGGGTATTAGAGCCTTCCAAGCAGAGGGAATGGCATGTTTAATGGCCCTGGAGGCAGGAAAGGGTATGGCATGTTTTAAGCATTGAAAGGAAACCTGTGTATCTATGACACAGTGATCAAGAGCAAGAATCCATGAGTTTAGAGTAAAGAAGTAGCCAGGGGCTGGGTCATGGCACCTTGAAGATCAAGTTATAGGTTATTTTTCAGTGCAATGATAAATCATTGAAAGAGTTTAAGCATGGGAGTAATATGATCAGACTTATGTTAATAAAAACATTCTGGCTGTAGTGTGGCTAATGGAATGGAGAGAGTAACAGTGGAAGCAGGGGAAGAAGTTAGGACATTTTTGTAGTGGTCCAGGCAGAAGAAGATGGTAGATCATCATGGGTACATTAGAGATGAGGAGAAAAACTGACAGGATTAGATGGTAGCGGAGGTATACAGAGCAAGGGGGGAAGCAGATTCATGGATGACTCTTAGACTTCTGGCATGAGCAAAGTGGTAGATAGAGATGCCATTTAGGGATGAAAGACCCTGGAAGACAAGCAAATTTGGAGGTAAGATCATGAATTTAGTTGGGTTATGTGAGGTGTGAGATGTCCAGTAGGCTTCTGAACACTTGAATCTAGAGAGAATGGCACCATGGAGGCCAAAGGAGCATGCTTCAAGAAAGGAAGAGAAAGGTCAGCATGTTGAATGCTGTCATGCTGTCCAAGAAACAGTAGCTGAGACCTATTAATTCAAATTTGAAACAAAGAGATTTTTGATGACTTTGGAAAGAGTGGTCTTATTAGAGGGGTGGCCAGACTATGTGGGTTGAGAAGCAAGTGAAGGAGAGCAAACGGACAGAGTGGGAGTGGAAGAGGGGTGCTTAGATAACACCTTGGAGAGACTGGCTGTGAAGGGGAAGAGAGGACAGAAGCTAAAGAGAAGTGCAGCATAATAGTGTTTCCACATCAATGGTATCCATTAGACTGTGAGCTCTAGAAGGGCAGGGACGATTTCTTTTTATATTTCTTTCCATCCTCTGGCCCAGTAGTGGAACATGGTAGTTGATCCAACCAATCTATGAGAATATACAAAGTCTTAGAGAGACTTTCTAAAGAGAACCATTCTAAAACAACCTAAGTGTCCATCAACAGATGAATGAATAAAGAAGATGTGGTGTATATATATATATATGTAATGGAATACTACTCAGCCATAAAAAAGAATGAAATTTTGCCATTTGCAGCAACATAGATGGACTTGGAGGCGTTATGTTAAGTGAGGTAAGTCAGACAGAGAAAGATAAATACTGTATGATAGCACTTATATGTGGAGCCTAAAAAATACAACAGGGCTTCCCTGGTGGCACAGTGGTTGAGAGTCCGCCTGCCAATGCAGGGGACACGGGTTCGTGCTCTGGTCCGGGAAGATCCCACATGCCGCAGAGCGGCTGGGGCCGTGAGCCATGGCCACTGAGCCTGCATGTCCAGAGCCTGTGCTCCGCAACGGGAGAGGCCACAACAGTGAGAGGCCCACGTACTGCAAAAAATAATAATAATAATAATAAAATAAAAAATACAACAGACTAGTGAATATAATATAAAAGAAGCAGACACAGATATAGAGAACAAACTAGTGGTCACCAGTGTGGAGGAGAGGCAACTTAGGGGTAGAGGAATGAGATGTACAAACTATTGGGTGTAAGGTAGGCTCAAGGATGTATTGTACAACACGGGGAATATAGCTAATATTTTGTAATATGTGTAAATGGAAAGTAACTTTTAAAAATTGTATAAAAAACAATTTTAAAAAAGGAGAACCATTCTAATGTTCCATGGCAGGCAGAGTTGGCTCAACACTCAGCCCCCCGTGCTGTTGCTGAGACTGATCAGAGGTCCACATAATGGCAGACTGTTGACAGCTATGACTTGTGTAAATTGTCTTTATCACCCTGGCCTCTTGGGGGTTAAGCTGCTGAAGGTTCTACTTGGGAAAGATTAAAAGGATCCAGTGGGACTTCTGAGTAACCCCAGGTACCGGTTTTAGAGTTGAACTGTCCTCTCAAGATAAGAACAGCCGTAGACCCTCCTTATTTTTACTGAGTACCTACTATGCAATGATCACTGTGCCATGCGTTTTTACGTGTTCTCTCACCTTTTCACAACTCTCTCATTTTCACAGCTATTGTTTACATTTCATAGATGAGAGCATGAAGGCTCAGAGAGAGTAAGTATATCTCCTAAGGTCATATATGTGTTGTAAATAGCAGAGTTAGGATTTGAACCCAGGTCTTCTGATTTCACAAGACACACACTTTATAAAGGCATATGGAAAATCAGCAGGATACAAGAGGAACAAGATGGGTTTTAATGGTCCAAGAATCTTGATGATGTGTCTTTTCAGTGACTTTCAAGGGACATGAAAAGCAGATGATAATTAAATGATCACAGGTTGGGGTGGGGGTCGAAGAGAGAGGAGGGGGAGGGGCCGCTGAAGAGATTGATTCATTAATGGGATGAGACAGTCCAATGTAATTCAGGTGAGGGGACCCCTGAGAGGCTATGCCAAAGGGATGCTCATAAAATGTTGGGTTTGGGCTCAACCCTTGTGGGTTTTTTAGAGAGGTAAGGATTCCATCCTTCTTTTGTTTGTTTGTTCTGTCATTCCTTAGCTATTTGCCTTATAAAATAAAATGTATGGAGGAAAGGGGCTGTGATTTGTGACATACCAACGGCAAAAACAAATAATTCTGAAGACTAAAGAATATTGTTGTTCAAAATTTTTAAATATTTATATTATTTTTCTCATTGTAAATGTAATAGGTAATAGGTAAAGGTAATAGAGAACTTATAAAATATCGAGAGGTATGCAGAAGAAAATAGAAATTGTCTTAAAATTCTATGCCCTGGAGTTACTCATTGTTCAAATTCTGCTCTATTCCAGGCTAAAGAATATTTTTGTAAAAATCCAAAGCTCCTTTAAATTCACATAAAACATTTAAAGGAATCGTAAGCAGTTCCTTCTTTTTCCCACAGGCACATTTGATCTTACACTAATGGAAGAAGGGAAAAGTCTAGTTTTTCCTAAAAATCCATAGAAAAGGAATGTTCTTAGCCAGCCATGGTACTACATTCCAGTGGACCCCACATCCTACTAGCCAGGGAGCTCTTTCAGTTTCCTAATCTAAATCCCTCCTCTTTTTCATACCCATCTCCTTTAGTCCTGGCAACAATACAAACATCTATATATTCAATAAACACAAAAATAGGAACACTCAATTTGCCATTGAGGCAACTAATATTTCACTGAAGGAGCCCAAGCCATAAGATGAGATAAAACCAAGAGGGGACTAAGCTCTTTTTATCATCATAACTCTCTTAGGACCTCCCCCATAACAGAGGCACTAGCAGGAGGTAAAAAGAAAGCAAAGGTTAAATAGGAGACATTTAGGGACCACCAGAAGGGGAAACTCTTTTAATAACAGAATCATAAAAAGTGTCTGTGAACAGATGTTCTTCTCTTTGAGAAAACCCAAAGATCTCACAGCTGGCTAGTGGCAAGCTTGGCCCAGAACCCAAGATATTGGACTCCCTGGCAGAAGTTAGTGTGGGTAAAGTACCCAATCCAACGTCTCATTAGGCATGAATTAGACAACTCATTAGGCATGAATCCCCTTCTTTGCCCATCTAATATGCTTTCCATTGCATTAGCAGCCTTCCATGCTGTGCAGTGTGTCCTCAGGTGGACAGGGTAATCAAGTTTGATGGTATGGACTTCAGCATTGGCATTGAACTTCTATTCACCGTGTACAAACTTTCTGGTTCTCCACATTGGCAGGACTCATGGAGAACATCAACAACCCAGAGGTCATGCCAAATGGAGTTATAAGAGAACTTCTTAAAAACATCCATTGGAGAATACAAAAAAAACCCATTACATTTCTAATTTTTTGGTAAAATCACCCCAAATCTGGTTTTATCTAGATTTTTGCACATGCTTGTATCTTTTTAAAAAAAATGTCAGGGCTACCAGCTTAAGCACACAGGGGGATCCTAAATTGCAATAGCAGCAGGAAATCTGGAGATGCTCAAGATACCCTTCAGCTAGCAGGACCCAAACAAGAGAGGCTGCCTGAGAGGCAGGAACCACCAGTACTGTTTGTTCGTTCCCTTTGGTGCCTACTCTGTGTCTATCCATGTTTGCATTTTCCTCCACCCCCATCCTGTGTGCATCCCCACTCCCCTTTTGCAACTGCAGGCTCCCTATTCTTATCAAAAGGTGCTCTTCTTCTCCAGATCATGTAATGCCCGTTACCATAGCACCCAGTACTTCACATTATTAAAACAATCTCTTTATTAGTAAGCCCGCTCCTCCCAGGAAGCCAGGCGCCTCGGAGCCCATTTGACAAGATGATGAACCTGTGTCTTGGGAGGCTTAGGGATATGTCAGGGGGCAGGACAGAGAGGCTCAGAGAGCCCAGACCTCACGCCCCACTCCTGGGTTGTACCTCGCTGCCTAGAGACGCTCCCAACCATGTCTCATTTTGTTGCCTTTTCCTTTTCATCATGCACTCCTAATAATTATACATGTTATCACATGTCACATTTTACAAAAGGCTTTCAAACACATCCCTTCTTTCAATCCTCACAATATCCCTGTGAACTAAGAATTTTGTGTTCATTTTTAAAAGCTGAGGGTACTGGAAACTGACATTCAGAGTGGTCTGACTGTTCTAGGTCGTACAGACACTCAGGGGCAAAGCAAGAACTCAAAACCTGACCCTCTGCTGTCCCTACAACTATTTCACTTACAGTGGACAAACAGACAGATAGACAGACAAATAATTCTATGGCTCTGCAGAATGGATGCTCAATAATTATTTGTTGATATTTTGGACTACTGTGTCTGCTTTTGAATCAAATGTGATGTTACTGACCCACCATCACTTGCTTCCCTTCCTTTCCTTTCCCTTCCTTTCCTTTCCCTTCCCTTCTTTATCCCCTTTCCTTCCTCTTTCTTTCCCTCTTTCTTTCTTGGCACATACTATGAAAAAGACACAGTTGAAAGTGTTGGGGGAGGACAAAGAGTCTCCTTCATCGTCTATATTCTTAGCCAGTGAAGGGGGGATGAGACATGTTATACACACAAGCTGTCATCCAGCGTGGCGTGTTATAAACGCCATTCGTCCATTCACCAACTATTTATTGCCTACCAACTATGGCCCAGGATTCACTGATGAATAAAAGAGATGTGGGCCTTGCCCTCATGGAGCTTCTGTCCATGGAGGGAGGCAGGTGTTAAACAAACAGTACACAATTAAAAAAAAATTTTTTTCTTTCTTTTGCAGTACACGGGCCTCTCACTGTTGTGGCCTCTCCCGTTGCGGAGCACAGGCTCTGGACGCGCAGGCTCAGTAGCCATGGCTCACGGGCCCAGCCGCTCCGTGGCATGTGGGATCTTCCCGGACCGGGGCACGAACCCGTGTCCCCTGCATCGGCAGGCGGACTCTCAACCGGACTCTCAACCACTGTGCCACCAGGGAAGCCCCCAGTACACAATTATTTAATAATAAGTGTGATATGTGCTGGGGAGGAAGAATGGGTGCACAACAAGAGCATAGAAGCGAGGCTCTGACCTTGGCTGGGTGGAAGGATTGGGGGCTGAAACACAGAAAGCTTCCTAAAGAAAAGAATTTGATCCAAAGAGGTGGGGTGACATGCCTTGCCCCTTGGCCCCCTTCCACCCCAGAAGGAAACTGAGGTCCTGGCCTCATCACAACTAGGCCCAGTCTGTGGTAGAGGCCAAGGAGACAGCGTGGATTAAGAAGGTGAAAGTAAAGGGCCTGAGGGATGGGTTTTCAGTAGCAGCACGTTCAGTGGTATCAGTCGGTGGGAATGCTTCACATTGAGAAAATCCAAAGGGACTGAGCTGGTTGTGGATCAGAACCAGGAGGTTCTTAGTGATGGGAGGTAAGGGTGGGAGTTTCAAGGGCAGGGAGAGAGAGAAAGAGATGCAGAGAGACACACAGAGAGAAGAGAGGGGGAGACTACGAGCTGGGGAGGATCAGAAAGAGGTGGCATTTAGGATAAAGTAGGATTCAGCTAAAGGGGATAAGCAGTAGAGACGATGGTGCTGCAGAGGGTGAAGCAACCAGAGCAGCAGGGGGAACAAAGGAACGTGCAAGGCGTGTTTGGGGAAAGAGTAAGCTGCACACTTTTCCAGAACCTGGAATGTGCTCAGTCAAGGGGAAGCTGAGGGCCTGGGGAAGTGGGAGGGGACCCAGTGCAGATACCTCTGTGGGCAAAGGGGAACCATTAAGAGTATTTGGTTTGAGGAGTCGCATCAGCATTGTGCATTAGGAGGATTAATCTGTCAGGAGTGTACAGGATGGATGGACAGGGAGGGAGGAAGGTGGCAGCTACCCCTCCACCTCACTCATGGCGTCTTCCTGGTCTACCACTGGCAAACTGATCAATAAATGGAAGTTTTAAAACAGTCCTCTGCCCGCCCTCCAATGGAAAAAGGGTGATTCATTTTTAGCACTCATCGTGATTGCTTTTCTTAATTACCAGTCATGATGGATCCCTCCCTGAAGCACTGAAAGGGTATATCCCTGCCTTTCAAACAGCTGGGAAAATAATGGATGTTCAAGAACTACTTGTTGGATTTATTGAATTTCCTCCCTTTTTGATTTCACTTGTGGTGGCCTGAAGTCCTCGGGAGCTATTTTTACCTGCCAGGATGTTAAGGGGAAGTCCTCTCTGCTGCCCCTACCTTCTCCATCTCTGATTTCACAATCTTCCCAATCTTGGCTGGCTGAGGCCAGCAAAGGGCTAGGCCCAGTGCATCACCACAGGCCAAGGGGGGGAGGGGGTGATAGCAGCTCACACATAGTTCTTGACTCGGCGTCAGAAAGACTCCAGTCCCTAAATATCTGTGCCCCAGCCTGCTGATGTGTCTGAAATTCCACCTTAAGAGTCACTGATGTTTGGGCGATTTCAGAAATAGCGTTGCATCCTTAACAGCTGCTCATGGGTGAAGTCATAGGGGGCCAGCAAAGCCTTCCTCTCGGCATGGCTCTGCATCGGCAAACTGCTTCTAGATCTGCCCTCAATCCCTGCCAACCCTTCATTTCCTCTAGGTCAGTCTGTCTAACAGATCTTCTGAGATTGTTCTTGCCAGGCGGTACCTCTTTACTTGGCCCTCTGTATACTAAACGCTTCGAGCTATTTCTGTCTCTCAGGCTTATTTCTCCCAACTAAGTCTTTTCAAAACTTGTGGCTGGGGCTTGCCTGGTGGCGCAGTGGTTGGGAGTCCACCTGCTGATGCGGGGGACGCGGGTTCGTGCCCCGGTCCGGGAGGATCCCGCATGCCGCGGAGCGGCTGGGCCCGTGGGCCGTGGCCACTGGGCCTGTGCGTCCGGAGCCTGTGCTCCGCGGCGGGAGGGGCCGCGGCGGTGGGGGGCCCATGTACCGCAAAATAAATAAATAAAAATAAACAAAAAACAAAAAAACTTGTGGCTGCAGGCCAGCACCACCTCATTCCCACCTGACCCCCATACTCAACCCATTTTTCAGAACCTTCACCTGACGAGAGGCTGGGCTTGCTGTTTGCCAGGGATAGAAGTTTGGACAGTTCAAGGATTGCATCTCCAAGGTGAAGTGAGATGTAGTGGAAAAAGCACAAAATTTAGAGTCAAAAGAATTGGTTTCAGAGCTTGATTCCACTACTTAATAACTGTGCCTTTAGGCAGTCAGTTAGGTTGTGACAAGGCATCCATGCTGGCCTGCAGGATAACCAGGAGGGGCCAATGAATAATCCCAAATACTGAAAAGTGGCATACATACCCAGTTAAGTTTTGGCCTTCTTTAGACACCACTCTGTAAGGCTGTGATTCTCAAATTTCACTGCTCATAGGACTCACCTGTGGATCTTGTTAAAGAGACACATGTCCAGGCCACAAAGATTCTGATTCAGAGGATCCAGGCAGGGCCCAGAAGTCTCAGTGTTTAACAGGCCCCCCACATGAGTCTGATGCAGATGCGCCTGGACCCTCTGAGCAACACTGCTGCAGGTGGAATGTCTCAGACCCCAGCTTCTTGGGTGTTCCACGGTTTATACTAGCAAAACTTGGCACTACTATCTCCTCTAAGGCTAATATCATACACTGAATACACCAATTACTCAAACTCTGTCTGATATTGCTAAACATTCTGACCTTCAAGACCTTCCTTGTGCCACACCCCAGTATCCCCCCTGCCTCCCACCCCCAATCAACTATCTCTCTGTCTTCAGCTATTTCTATTCACTTTTGCTACTGGACAGAGTTACCTGAATGCTGGTGGTTAACGCAGCTCTCACACAATTCCTTCTGAAACTAAATTCCTTTTGGATTTTTGGGAACAGCTGCCTGAAAATGGAGGTGGTTATACAGTGTTTGGCTTTTGGACTATGTCTCGGCTGGACACTAACTCAAAAGGCCTTCCCCATTATGGAGAAAATCATTACAGCAAGATACATTCTCATGTCTTAATATCCAACATTCTTTCTAACTGCAACCCTTCTGGGGTTTGCTTTTAACAGTATTTCGTGCCTGTTTATAAATAAGCTATAAAAGCATGTTGTAGACTCTCAGGTGTTATACACAAGGGAAATTTCAGTACTATTGCTTATATAATTGCAAGATCTTGCTATGATACAAATGCCTGAGATCAGAACAAGGTCAGTTTTGCCTAAATCCTCCTTTGCTGCGTCTACATGCTTTGCTCAGTGGATCTTTGGAGAGGGCAAAATAGTGGTTTTTACTGCCATATAAAGCATATGCCCAAGCACTCCTAACTGAAAACCCAGTCAAATATAACAGACACTTGCCCTTCTGTAAATATAGCTCTACAAGTGGTGGGGCCTTTGAGCTGTGCTGAGGTTAATGGTGAGCTTCCTAACATCCCTGTCTGCCCCGCCCTGCTCAGCTGCCAGCAATGATCGTCTGCCTCAAGCAGTCACTGGATGGTATATTTAGAGCCTCTTCCCCAAGAGTAAGTGGGATCTGAAAATAGACTGCTTGGCCTGTGTGTGATTGGGTTGCAGCCTCCAGCTCTACACCTGAATGCATGTAGGCCATAGCCAGCTCAATACACATAGGTTCAATAGAATTCAAGTGACAGTGGCCTGGTCTTGGGGGCTGGGCTCTGCCTCTGTACTTTTCCTCCCTCGCAGGGACTTGAACAGGCCTTTCTGAGGTCTAGGGCTGACATCCACCTCTTTGGCTGGGACTCCTTGGATCTGGACCCAGTCTGGATTAGAGTGTCCCATATTCGCATGGCTGGCCTCTCTCTGGAAGGGACCAGATGTTTCCCTCTGGTCTCAGCCCTATTCTTCTCTCAGCATGATCACAGTTGTTCTGTATCCTGAGAGCTCCCATGTGCTTTGCAGCTGTGGTTGAGTTGTTTATGACAGGGAGGGTTTTATGATCGTCATTTGACTGGGAACCAAGAGATGGAGGCATCTCTATAAATGTTGCTTCTACCTTGAAATTTTTATGACAATGTTATTTAGTTTGGAGTTAAGGGTCGTTATAAGTTACCCTTAAACTCTCGGCTCATAGCTCCATGAGAGCAGAGACAAAGCCTGTTCTGTTCATAGCTGCAATCTCAACATCCATTCAATGAGCATTTATTGAGCCCTTAACGTGTACAAAGCAAAATGCTAGATTCTTTGATAATATAAAGATGAATAAGAGGGTCTCCCTATACTGAGGAAGAAGATTCCAGTTTAACAACTAGTTGTGATACAAAGAGAAATCCAACTAGTGCTGTAATAAGTATTTAAGCAAGTTTTTTGGGGAAAGCAATGGAAGTACTATCTGTAAAGCAAGATTGACAGAGGAAACGGCCTTTAGATAGTGTCTTTAACGAGTAAGATTTTGACAGCAGACGGGGTGGGGTGTGAGCATGTCATGCTGAGAACACAGTGCCAGCAAACCTCAAGTCAGTATATGCAAGTCTATGCAGCAGATGGCCTCAGCCACCACATCTCCTGCTAAGCAAGAGCTTCTTGGGTTCATAAGCCCCAGTTGGATATACTAGCAGATGGGCAAAGTGGATCTTATTGGTTCCTTGGAACTATCTTGGGAAGTGCTTTCTCATTTTCTGCTGATGGGTCCTTCTTAGCCTCTTGTTGTAGAAAGCTTCTCTTTCCTTAGGTCAATAGTTCCCAAACTCATCTGCGTGTTAGAATCTCCTGGGATTCTTTGAACGGTTCCAAAACACAGACCACAGCCCCAGACCAAGTGAATAATCCTGGAGGTAGACAAAAGTATATTTAATTTTTTAAGCTTCCTGGATGATTCTAATGCACAGAAAAGTTTGGAAATCCCTTCCTTAAGGCACACTTAACTCAGTCAGCTGGTTTTGCCAGTGACTGGAGCAGTTAGCTACAATACAAACATGACTGGTTGCAAAGCCATGGATGACACCTTGTAGATATAGCACATGCTTTTGGACATATTATGGAAATGTCCCAATTTTTTATGATAACTGAGACAGTTCTAATTTAAAGCTAATCGGCACTCTTTCTGAATTAGGTACTTCATTTCTGTCCTCAGAGGATCTCAGTCACCAAGACTGATGTACTGCACTAATGCCAGCATGGAGCCTGTCCACATGTGAGTCTGTGATTCCAGAAAAAAAGAGCTCATGAAAATGAAATTTAGGCTGTAAAGACTGTTGGGACTTAGGACCACTCATCTCCTCTTGTCCAGTGCCCTGGAGTTGACATCAGGCGATCTCAGCCTAATCAATGAACTTAGTCATTTGCTAATCATACATTTACCAGATTTCTATTATGTGTTAGACTCTGTTGTAAAGACAGCTGGGGCTACAGAAATGACTCAGACCAAGTTGACAGTTATTTAAGCTCTGCTGTCTAGTAAGACAGGGTTTCAGTTGCATTCATGATTATAATAACACAGGAGTTAATAATAATGTTGAGTGACACAAGAGTGGTCCCAACCATAGACTATGGGAGTCTAGGAGAGAGAGTGGTTCAAACAGAGAGCCACATAAAAGGCCTTATGAGAATGGCCTTGGGGAATGGGTGTTATTTGGACAGAGAGCAGAAAGAGGGGAAGGCTATTCTGGGCAGAGGAGCAGAACGAAGATGGATTACTGGGGTGGTGCCATGCGAAAATGGCAAGTCATCTGAATTTGACCAGCATGTGAAGGAGAGACAAAGCCAGGAAGGAGGGTTGTCAGCAGTACAGAGTTGACATCGAATTGTGGGTGAGAAAGTGGAACGACGGAACTCTTCTAAAGGGGAGACCTGAACATTTTTATTCCTCATCTTCTTGAATGCACTAAGCTCACTTCCTCCTCAGGGCTCTTAGATTCTCTGTTCCCTCTGTCTGGTACACCTTCTCCTCACCTTCTCTTTTCTCCCCTCGGCTGAATCCTACTCATCCTTCAGATCTGAGTATAACTGTCATTTTCTCAGAGAAGTCTGCCCTGGCCTTTCAATTGAAATTAGATTCCCCTGCTATAGTCTTTCATCTCATCTAATTATTTTCCTTCCTTGTACTTAACGTGGGTTATAATGATATATTTAGGTCTGTGACCATTTGTTTGATATCCATCTCTTCCATCCGACTGCATAAGCTCCATGAGGTCAGGGACTTTATCTATCTTGTCCCTTAGTGTATCCCCAGTAACTGACAGGAAGAAAGGTCTCGAGAAGTGTTGGCTAAATGATAAGTGAATGAATGAGTGATGGCAAAGAGAAAAAAACAATATAAATAGAAACCCCCTCTTACATACACACATACATAAAACAGAAACATGTCATTAATAAGAGAAGGATCATGGTCTGGTGCAAGATACATTGGCTAGGAGTCAGAGTTGGGGCCCTGGTGTTTATACTCATTTCTGCCACTACCTAACTGTGAGACCACATCCAAAATGCAATTTGTTAGACTAGCTATTTTTCCTTCTCTGCGGTCACAGCCTTGGTCTCAAATTCCTCATTTATAAAATTGTGATAATACAGCCTGCCATATTTATCTTCAGTATTGGAAAAAACACTTGAACTTAATATATTGTCATGTAAGTAAAGTACCACACAAATATAAAACTATTAATCCATAGCATCAGTGTGGAGATATTTGCGTCTAAATTGTATATCTAATGTCTATTGGCAATTCACAAATAAGTGACTTCAGTTTTTCATTCATGTTTGCTGCAAAAATTATTTTCTATCACCATTGGTCAAAAGTAAAAAAAAAAAAAAAAAAAAAAAAAAGTTAAGACCAGTGGTAAAGCTATATCCTTTCATTACCAGAGTGACTATGAGATATTATGTTGAGTCTGTGTTGAACATACTAGTGAAAACACATGCCCTTTACATTTACTCAAAGACACTAATGGCTTTCATAAAAGCAGAATGTATCATTTAAGGGGAATAAATAATTAGCCTTGACAAGAAGTAAGCTCAGGATTCTCATGAATGAATTAACCAATTCCCACTATGGATACTGAGTATTTGGTTTTTAATTTTACATCCTAATGAAAACTGAGGACCAGCTGGAGACACTGGAGGGACTGAGACACAGGGTTGTCTGGGAAGGGCTTAAGTTAGGATAAAGTTGTTATATCAACAATGGTCTTAAACAAGGCACAGTGGTGCCAAGCAAAAAATGTGGATTAGAAAGAAAAGCCACATTCGTGTTTTTTGTACTTTAGGCTTAGTACTTTATGGCTTGTTATGGAATGTTAAACCATATGGAAGGTATCTCACAAGGACAGCAGGCTGGGATATTTTGGGTCTAATCATATCAAGCATTTTTTAATGCAAAACTATTTATTGAGCATCTATTGTGTGTTCTAACGTTTATGTGAGAAAATTTTATGTGGGGAAACAGTTGGGAGAAGGTAAACAGGCATGAACAACGAACCAGAAGTTGGAATGAACATACTGTGCTCCCACAGTGAATGAGCAAATTAGCAAGAGCAGAAGGGACCATTGGAGAAAGGGAAGAAAGAAAAGCAAGAAAATATTACTTCCTTGATTGTATAGAACTTTATAATATGAAACAAACAAACAGACATAACCCCAAACCAAACCAAAACGTATGCACAATTCTCATCACATTTGATCCACAAAACAAAAACCAAATGCAGAAACCTCAGTGAGGTCGGGGGTATGGGTGTTTGCCCCAGAGAGTAAATGAGCTCGCCCAAGGGCACACAGCTGGACAGTGGGGGGGGGGGGATGGGGGTGGAGTGGTGGGGAGGGGACGCCTCGCATTACTCTCCCAGAGCACTTTCCTCTGTAGGGCTCAAAAGATAGGATGAGATGTGATGGTGAAGCCTTTCCACGCCAGGCTAAGGAATTTGGTCTTTATTCTGTGAGGAAAATAAGTAGACAGTACACCTAATTTAGCACAAGGGGAAGAAAGCAGAGTTCACCACAAACCACCAGCAGGTCATCTTGACATGGACCTTGGACAAGGCTCTACAGAGAGCTCTCTAAAGGATGGTTTTTGAGTGCTTGGAAGAACCCTTGCCAGCACTGGTTCACCGAAAAGCCAATTATGTTGGAGCAACTTATTTTCTCCTCTGACAGGAGTACCATAGAAAATTTAGTTTGTACTTCAGTAAGACACTTGTTTCAGATACCACTCTGGAGAAGATGGGCAATTACAGGATGGGTGGTGGATTAATTTACATTGAATTTTTTTCCACTTTATTTCTTTTAATTTTTTTGATTTATTATTCTTTTATTGAAGTATAGTTGATCTACAATTTTGTGTTAGGTTCAGGTGTACAGTAAAGTAAGTCAGTTATATATATATATGTATATATATGTGTATATATGTATACATATAAATATACATATATACATTTATTCTTTTTTAGATTCTTTTCTATTATAGGTTATTACAAGATATTGAGTATAGTTCCCTGTGCTATACAGTAGGTCCTTTTTGGTTATCTATTTTATGTATAGTAGCGTGTATATGTTGTAATTTGCAGTGAATTTTAAAGGTGAAGGGGATTTTAGAACTCATCTAACCTACTCCGTCCTTTTAAAAATGAGAAAAAGGAAACAAGGGGTAAATTGACTCGCTTTAAGTTATATCATCATCATCATCATCATCATCAAAATAGCTTACACATATTGAACACTTACTATGTATCTGGCACATTCTAAGTGATTAATATGTATTGGCTTCTTTAATCCTCACAACAGACCTATGTGGTAACAGAGGCCCAGGGAGATTCAGTAACTTGCCAATATCACGAGGTTATAAGCAATGGACCTGGGATTTGCCAGCAAGGCTGGCTTCTGAGTTGGGACTTTCTCTTTAGGTACACCCTCTCCAGGACATAAAACTAGAAAGTGGGAGAACAAAGTGTCACTGGTACTAATGAATGGACTTTCTGGTGGTACGCTATAAGACGTCCCTGCTATGTCCTTTTCAACATTTTTACCCACAAGTTGGATAAAATATGGAAAGCAGTTCATCAGATCTGCAGAAGTCATGATATGGGGAGAGGAATAAAAAATACACTGGACAAAAGAAGCAGGATCTCAAAAAATCTGGGCTGATGAATGAATCTAAACGTTTTCATTTCAGAGGAATATAGGAAGATATTGCGTGTTGACTCCCAAACCAATTGCCCAAGAATGGGGTGGAGAATATGCATAAAGGGAATACAACTTGGGGTGTGGGATTTATCAATTCCAACATGAATAAGCATGTGGGGCTGATCAGAAGCTAATGCAAGGAAGCAAATGACATTCTGTGTGTATTTTGCACTGGTCACGTCCACGCTGGATCTCAGCTGATGCTATGAGACCAGTGACTAGCCAGGGGAGCTCCAGTCACCAAGACTTTTCACGGTGATGGCCTGATCTTTCTTCCTCCTTCCTGACCCGCTTTTGCTCTGACGTCCATCTTGGCCTCTTCCCCCATTGTCCTCCTGACTTTGTTCCTGCCTCTTGCCCTTTATTCTCAGTTTTTGTTCTGGGTCCTCCTAGCGTGTGAACCTTGGGGTTTTTTTCCCCATGGGGCCCTGATTTGACTGCCTCTCTGACTATCAGCCATGCTGCATCAGGAGAAAACCTCTCATCTTTGTTTCAGCCTCTCAGAGCCCAGTCCATGACTCTGACCCCTGGAGGGTGTGCTGATAGCACTCCCATTGCCCTGCCAATACATGCAGCACAAGAAGATTTGAACCATATCTGGAGTATTGTATCCAAATCTGGCCTACCCCCTTCCCTACCATAAGGGAATCTCTGTAAATTGAAGTATATTCATAGAAAAAGGATAGGCTGTGAATAGTCTTGAACAGTTGGTGATATGTGGAATGAATAAAAGAGGCCAGAATGCCCAGAGAAGGTAGACTATGGGCTTGGGAGATTTATCTCCAACTTTGCAGAAGATCCTACTGTGAAAGACCCCACAGGTTTCTCTGCGTGGCTCCAGGGAGTAGCCTAGAACCTGTGGGCAGAAGCGGCAGGGAGGAGACAGATTTCAGCTTAACAAAAAACTTTCTCATGGTAAGAGCTGTCCAGAAATGGAATAGAATGAAATGGTAGTGAGCTCCCCATTATTGGAGGTATTCAAGTATAGGTGGAGCAGTGGCTTGTCAGGAAAGCTGTATAGTAGATCCAAACATCAAAGCGATGGTTAGGCTTTTTCATCTGTGGGTTGGTTGCACCCAAGTGTCTCTGTGCCACTGAGGACTCAGTGGTGCTTTTTGAACAGGTGGCCTGATGACAGTGGTATGTAAGGTAAATGCATCCCTCTAGTGAAATATCAGAGAAGGACCACCCCATTTGTCTGCCCTACCTGTATGTTTTCTGTGTCAGCGAGCTCTGGCTTCTAACTGCCCTTGTCAAGCTTCTACCTTTAGAGCACAGACAAATGCTTCCGGCCACCAGAACCGTAGGGGCCCACCCCAGATCTAAGGGCCACTCTGGCTTAGTTTTCCAAAGCTGGGGATGACCTCTCACACTTGGCCAATCTTGTGTTTATGAAAGGGCTCTGTTCTCTCTTGGCCCCTATCCCCACCGCCTTTCCCAGATCAAATACCAAGTGCATTGGATAGATAGAAGCCGCAGTGAGAAAATGCATTTTAATAAAACCCCATTGATTTTGGGGGCTGCAAGTAAAGAAAAGGCACCTAAAGAGTCCCACCCCCCCCCACTCCCCCACCCGGCCACCTCCCCCTCCTCTGTCCTGACCTACTCTGGGGCGGTCACACATCGATTGGCTTCCCAGATAATAGATTGTGCCACCACCGGTGGGGACCTCTGGGGACCAGCTGGAAGGTGGAAGAGTCGCACGCAGCAGCCCAGCCCCGACTTAATCAAACTAGCAACAGGATCTCCAGCGGCAGCGCGGCGGTGGCAGTGTGGCAGTGGCGGCAGCGGCGGCGGCATTATGCGTGATTACTGACAGGCACCAGCTGCTGCCGCCACCGCCGGCTCAACGCACGATGTGGACTCTCAGATCGAGAGGCAGATTCCTGACTAATCCCAGAGGGCTGGCCCAGCCCGAGCTGCCCGGGCTGGTAGGAAGCAATGACCACTCTTGCTAGCCCAAGTTGAAGGGAGCCCGGCTGCGCTCGGGAGCCGGGAGAGGCTGAGCGACTGAGCAGACGCGCCCGGGAGGACTATGAACTGAAGAGTCAACATGTATGGAAATTATTCTCACTTCATGAAGTTTCCCACAGGCTTCGGAGGTGAGTATTTCACATGGCTTCACCGTGGGGACCGTCTGGAGAGACGGAGCGGAGACGGGGAGATCCGGATAACTGGATTAGGATTGAATTAGGAGAGCATATATGTTTATAGGCATATATAGTGTGTTTCCGTGTGAGTGTGTGACAGTGTGTGTGTGTGTGTGTGTGTGTGTGTGCATGAGAGAGGGACAGGGACCGGGAGAGGGAGGGAGCGAGAGAGGGGAAGAGAATGGTCCGTAGGTGAGGATCTGTTTGTACATCAGAATGAGTGAACAGATGGGAGGATATGGGGATATTCTAAGGAGAGCCTCAACCCACATGCTTGGGAATATGCCTCAGGCAAAGGTAGACTAAGTGCATTGTTATAACCCGGTGTGTTTGCGTGGGTGTGAAGGGTGGAAAAGGTAGGGGAAATTACTAGGAGGTACCTATTATCCAACTTGCCATGCAGAAAAAAAAATGTGACTAAAAAGGTTTTGCCTATATTAAGGGTCCCTGGGATACTTCATAACAAGGGACTGATTGCTTTATTTAAAAGCAGATTTCCTTAGAATTGGATTTTTTTTTAAAAGAAAACATAGCACTTTAATTTGCCACCCTGTTTTCCTTCCTCTGTTTTCTCCCCTTTTGATTTGCTAATAGCCTCTTGTTCCCTCCCCTGCTGCTGCCCCCAATTCCATTTCCAGGGTCGCTGCCATCGGTTGCAATCTGGGAGTTGGTGGAGGGGCTGGGTGGTCCAGGTTCTCATAGCAGAAAACAGGCGAGCTGGAGCTCCAAGTTGCCAAGCCAGGCAGCGCAGCTG
Organism: Mesoplodon densirostris; assembly: GCF_025265405.1. Lineage (NCBI taxonomy): Eukaryota > Metazoa > Chordata > Mammalia > Artiodactyla > Ziphiidae > Mesoplodon > Mesoplodon densirostris. Next base: position 124,241,422 of record NC_082662.1, on the reverse strand, counting down.
GGCGGCACTTCCCAGGGGCTGCCTTCACACCCAGGCACTTTGGTCCCAAGGCTCCGTCCATTCAGTGACAGAAGCAGCACTGTCACCCAGCTTTGGATACATGGAACCAACAGCTGACCAACTGGCCTCTCACTTGGCATCTGGTGGCGTATAGTTCAGGTTCTTGGGAGCCAAAGGGGAGAGCTTTTGCCCCGCGGATGCTGGCAGGCAAGACAAAGCAGAAACTCTTGTCAGGTCTTGAGAACTGAAAAGTCCCTGCTCTCCCCACCTCCTGTGGGGACAGATAGGCCATTCATCTGAAGGCTTGGGGGCAAAGCTTGCCTACCCCTCTGGGCAGTCCCCTCTATAAGGTGTGGTGGGACATGGCCAGTGGATGGGGTCCCTGTCCTGGAGTCATTAAGCCAGGGGGTTTGCTGATTCATTTGGGGTACATTGGGTGGTTTTGTGGGCCAAGCATGGAGTTAGGCACTGGTAATATAGATGTGCATGAGATGTAGTCTCTACTATTTGGACCGGGCAAGCTTGTTATTACCCAGACACATTGTAATACTGCATGGCATGTGCCCTATCTGTTGCAGGAGGAGGTTGCCACTTGGACACAGCGGGTGGGGGGCCATGAACACACATCCTGGAGGTGGTAATGCTGAAGTTCTTGGGCCCAGTCTTGTGACATGACCCGGTGAGAGTGGTGGCCAAGGCTGTGACTTGGACATCTGATCTCCAGTTTATAGTTGGGTCCTGGGTGTGAAAAGCCTTTTCAGCTCCCATCTTGGTCCCATTCACAGCTGAGAAGTACTTTTTCCTTTTCCCTCTGAGTTCAGTTGTCTGAAGAACACGCTTATCCATGAGATTCTTGGGACCCCTGAGGTCTGTGAGGTTATGGCTTCATGACTGCCTAGGAGACCCTCTGCAACAGTTGGGGTGAATAAAAGGATTGAAGGTGGACAGACATAGGGAGAGAAAGTCTGGAGAAAGACTTTGGGAATATGCCTCATATTCCCCAGAATCCGAGAATTCGCTGGGGGCCGCTGGCTGGAATCTTGGGACGGTAGCCTCCTAAGGGACCTCAAAGAGCATCTTAGCCCTCTTATATTATAGATATGTAAACTGAGGCCTCAATAAAGGCAGGAATAGTTTAAGGTTATGTGGAGTTGAGGGGAAGAGCCCTTTTGGAAAAGTCCCTGAGCCGAACTTCTAATAGTGTTCCTTCAATCTGATGGAGTGAAAAGAGCATGAAAGACACACACACACACACACACACACACACACACACACACAAAGAGAGAGAGAGAGAGAGAGAGAACTGAGTTTGGTTTCTATGTTTTCACTTACTAGCTGCGTGACCTTAGGCAAGTTATTGAACCTCTCTAATCCTCGTCTCTAAAATGGAGTTTAACATGCCATCCTCAGATCATGGTTGTGAGCATTAAACGTGCAAATGCTTGAAAAAGCAGCTATAGAGTGTTGTCTGTATATGTGGTATTTAGTAAAAGTTAATATTTTTCATCCCCTCCATTTTGTTCAAGTACTAAAATGCAAATTAATCTAAAAATCAAACATTACTGTAGAATAATGAATTAGGAATCTGGGGAAATAAAATTAAATCCATGAAGACCCACATACGTTGCTGGTTTAAATTTTCATAATTGTGAGAGCTCTGGTATTTAGTGTAATTAGGTTTCAGATAAAAGGAAACACAATTGGCTGGACCATGGAAGAAGTAAGCTGATATAACATGAAGGGTGGGGGGAGAAAGGATAATCTAGGCTGTTGAAACATCTCTCCCTAATGCTTCTTTTCCTCCCCATTCCTGAGGGAGGAGAACAATTATTTTGTATAGTTCTGCTGATGTTTTCCATTTTGTTTGCTTTCTCCAGCTAAGAGGCAGAAACACTGAGCAAAGGACAGGGACCCCTTGAAAACGGCGGTCTTCATGAGGATTTGCAGCGGTGAGGGAGGGAGGGAAGGGAGGAGGAGGACCCACCCATAGGCACTGGGGAAACCTGAGGATGGGAGCAGACATTACCTGCAGCCTCTCACCACCTTTGCCCAAATGCAGCAAGTTGTACCACATATATGAAATGATTTAGTGTATAACCCCTGCCCTTTTACATATTAACAAATGGAACCACAGAGGGCTCCTGGGATTTGTGAGGATCTCTAGGGAAGCAATGCGACCCTTGGGAAACAACACCTGAGATTTGCATCTGGGCTGTGCTTACCAGATATCAGGCCTTCCCCCCCATCCGTGAACAAGACACTGGTCAAAGTGGCCACAGAGTGGAGACTAGTTGGGTTGCAGCAGCCCCACCAGCGTGCCCACTCTCCCAACTCTGGGCCCTGCAGTGTGATGAGGTGAGAGCCCTTTTCTTCTCCTTTTCTGCCAAGTCCTGGCTTTGCCAGCTGCCCAGTAAGAGATTTGTTTGCCTGGATGAGACAGTTGCTGCCTCTAAGAAGACGGCAAAACAAAGCCTGTAATCCCCCACCCCGTCCAATTGTGCGGTAATCCTCAGGGTGAGAAGGAGATCAGGGGAGAGGGGACTTCTCTTGTTTCATTTAACAAGCACGCAGTAGCGCTTACTAAGTGCCAGCTACCATTGTAAACACTTCAGTAGTATTATCTTATTTAATCCTCATGACAACTCAGTGAGTAGGTACTATTACCAATATTATCACATTCCTTTTATCAGCGAGGAAACTGAGGCATTGCAGGGTGCAGTAACTTCTTTTAAGGTCCCATAGCTGGAAAATGGCACAGCCAAGGCTTTGAACCCAGGGAGTCTGGCTGCAGAGTCCAGGACATGCTGAGTTGCCTCTCACGGCTTCTGTGGACCACAGACTTGCTGCAGGAAGGTAAAGGAGCAACACCCGCCTTGAGGGGGTGAAGAGCCCTAAGCCAGCCACGGCACTGCCCAATGGTTGCAGACACAGTAGCCTGGCATTGAGGAATAAAGCGCAGGATAGGATAGCAGTCACTCAGGAGCAATGGTGGCCTCTGGACAATTAACTGCTGGCTTCTTCTGGGGGCCTACTGATTTGCAAGAGTCCTGCCCTACAGACTCTGACCATTTGTGTAGAATACTCCCCTTCTCACCTAAGAATAGCCATAGAGGAGGGGTTGAGTTGGAGGTGCGTGTGTGTGTGCACGTGTGTGTGTGTGTGTGTGTGTGTGGAGGGCAACATGAGGATGTGGGAGGAGGGGGTGTGTGTGTGCGAGTGCCAGAACATATTTTTCCCCTCCAACAAATGTGTGGGTGGTTAATAGGGACCTACCATGGATGTAAGTGGTTAGGGTTTATGTAGGAAGGAATAACTGTTTACGAGATTTAAGAAGGAACATATTCAGTATAAACTATTTTCTGAAACATTTACAATCTTACCAAGAGATAGAGAGCTGAATAGCAACTGGGGGAAGAAATTATGCAAAGGGTAATCAAACTTCTCCACCTCTTCCTTCCCTTCATTATGTAGCTTCTGTATCTGCAGAGAATTTAGCCACCAGAGTTGGGTGGCTGGGAAGCCAGGGCTCCCAGAAGAAACTGCTATTTTCTCCTCTTATTTGAAAGTAGAAAACACAGAGGCCCAGGGAATCTAAGAAGTGAATGTTCTAGAATGCCTGGGTTTGGGTGGCTTTCATGAGATTGACCCAGGTCTTGGTTCAGTGATTTTCTCAAAAGAGTGAAAATAATAGCTGACGTTTATTAGACATCTTCCATGTGCCAAGCCCTCTTCCAAGGGCGTTATATGCACCATCCCATTTAATATTCTCAAGGACCCTAGGAGGTAAGGTACCATTGTTATCCCTGTCCCCATTTTTACTGACAGAAATGTCTGAGCCACAAGGAAGTTGGGTAACCTGCCCAAGATCACCCAGCTGGTAAGGAGTGGACCCAGGATCCAAATTCAGGCAGATGTCAGGAGTGGTGTGCTTAATCCTACACTGTGCATACCTCTTGCAGCTTGCTGGGGAAGGCAGAGGGGGTGGGAAGGGTGGAGAGGAGGTGGAGGGGGGGTGGGTGTGTGGAGTCCCAGATCCACCCCAAATGGGTGAATTATGTATAAGAACAACAATTAACATATTCAGTTCTTACTCTGTGCTCTTCACAACTTATTTAGGGATCATAATGCTTTTCCTTGAATATGCATACTTGCAACAAATGAATAAAATGACAGGGGTGGGGGGCAGGGGACTGAGCCCTCAAAGGTGCTAATAAGACAAAGGTCAAAAAAATTTCCAAGAGAGCCTCACTTGATTTTAATACATGGAACTTGATTTTGTATTCTAGCGTGGAGGTTGGCAAACTTCTCCTCTACAGGGCCAGATAGTAAACATTTTAGTCTTGGCTGGCTATAATCTCTTCCACAACTGCTCAGATCTTCTGTTGTGTTGGGGAAGCAGCTGTGGTCAAATGCATAAGCTAATGCACAGGGATGTGCCCTGTTGAGTATGTTTGCCAACCCCTAGGGGATCATTCCAGAGACGTTTTATTACTGTTTCTGATTGTCCCCCAGTCAGCGTGATTAACAGCACTACCTCTAAATAACTCCCCTGCACCCCTTCCCTTCCCTGCAAGAGCTGAATCTTTAAAGCTAGAAAAAGGACTTGCTACTCATCCGTTTTGACCCCTCAGTTACAGACGAGGACACTTGGGAAAGCAGGTGGGGCTTGCCCAGGACCTGTGGCTGTTTATGGTCTTCAAACTGGGTTCCCCTGAGCTCCCTCGGGAGCCACCTGGGGTGGCAGAAAGAAGAGTAGAGGGAGGCTAAGCCACAGAGAGCCCTCCCCCAACACGTTGGTAAAATAACAGTATTACCAACTACACAGGGTCAGGGTTAACTTTCCACAGTATAGAGATTCAATAAAATAAAGCCTGGATAATTGTAAACACACGATAAAAGTTTGTTTCTCTTTCCTACTTCAGAAAAGTTGGAGACTACGGTAGTAAGTTCAGCTAAAATTTTGTATGTAGGTTTTTCTTAGAGGAGGTATGCCTGTTCTTAAAGTGTCAGACTGTGCAGTAGGAGAGGCTGATAAAATGAAGTAAAGAAGACATCGACTCTGTGCCAGGTACAGAAAATTGTATTTTAACGAGTTATTCCAGGGCAGACACTCATGAGATCGGGCAGAAACAGAGCAGTGACCTGGGACCTCCCATCCCTATAATCTTCAGGATACCTTTGCCCCAGGCCAGTGTCCTTAGTGAGTCATGTCCCCCTGAGTTTCCTCAATTTCAATTTGCATAACCTGGGGCCCTTGGTTCCCTTTATCAGATACTGTAACGGAGAAAGGGGTGAGGGAGAGAGCAAGAGTTTCTAGGTTCAAGACCAAACTCAAATTCCTGATGGGATTTCAGAATTCAGCACCTGAACTTAAAAAATGGAAAAGCTTGTGATCTTTGATTAAAAAAGCATTTACAAAAAGAGGAGCGGCAAAGAAAGTGCTTAATAAATACGTTGGGCTGTTTCTTCTCGGCTGGTTGCCTGGGTTTCATTTCTGTGACTCAGCATCTCTTTTGTCCCTCCTCCGGCTGGTCACTAGTGTCATGAGGAAGCATGTCTCTTGGAAGGCTTGGGGCTCACGTTACCTATGTTTTCTCAGCCCCAGTGACATGGGGAGCAGAACAAAGGTTAGAGATCTTCAGGAGGGAAAGCATATCCAGACTGCTCCAGGAATGCCTGTCAATCATTCATTTAGCGCACCTTGGCTCAGCGTCTGGCTTGTGCAAGAGTTGTGTGGGACACCGAGAACCATCCTCTGCCCTGAAGGAGTATATAAACCAGTTATGAGCTCTGAAGTCTGCAGAACAGTTAGAGATGAATTATTCCTGGAAACGTTTCTTGGGGCTGAAGTTAAGTGAATAGATTCAAGGAATTTAGGTACCTGGAACCTGAGAACAAATAATATCATGTCCATTACCCAATGGTAACATTGCACTAGGGATATGGTTTGTTGTATTTTAAGACATCTGCAGTCTTTAGAAGACAGTCCATATTGAGAGGCTAGGGAGAGCATATATTTACAAGAAGCCTATATAGACAGAGAAAGGGATTGAGGTCATGGATTCAAGAGCTGGGTGTGGGCAGAATTGGTGTTCAAGGACTTCAGGAACAAGGGGTGAGAGGGGGGCACCCTCAGCAAATGCTTGGAACACTTCCTGGCGTTTGTCTTGGTGGATGGGCTGGTACATGGTGTATCAGTGCATGGAACTTGTTTAAAGGGACAGACAGCCTGTCCTGGTTGGTGGAGACCCTGCTCCAGTACCCCCTGGTGCCTCGAATGTGTTAGGGATGGCACAATATCCATCTGTGCCAGAGAAGTTCAAATTTGGTCCTGGGTGGGAAAGCTGGTTTGCAGGCCAAATGCCATTAATTACATGTAGGAAGGTTGACAGAAATAATGCTAGACTCAGATTCTAGGTCTCTAATGATTCACAATAAGCACTTGAAAATGTCATTTTATCATTCTGAACCTCAGTTTTCTAATCTGCCTAATGGGGATAATTTCTGCCCTTCCAACTCTTCTGAGTCAGTTTGAAGCTTGAATGGAAGAGACAGTGGCCTCCAAGGGACTGCTATATCCGTAGTGCCTAGCACGGAGCCTGGCACACAGTAGGCACTCAACAAATATTTTTGACTGACAGAACTAATAATTGATATGGAAATACACAGCAGATAACTATAAAGAGTTTTATGAATGTAAGGCGGTATGTAGTGGATGGAATAACTTGGACCTGGGAACAGAAGACCCAGTGTTTTTGTCCTGTGTGGCCTCGACCTAGTCATGCAACTTCTCTGGGATTAGTTTCTCTTCTGTAAAATAAAGTGGTTCTTCAAGTCCTGAAAGTCTGGTTTCTACCCCAAAACAACATGGCCTTATTAATTTATGACAGAATCTATTTGGAATGGTGATTAAACTGATCATGGCAGGAGCTAGTTTGTACTTGCTCATTCATGAAAAAATAACAAAAAAGGTTTGTTAAGCAACTAAGATTGTAGAAGTGTTGAGCCTCTTTAAGTCACATCGTTTTCGAGCAATTTAAAAAGCAAGCATAGTAGGAACCTCATTAGCATATTAACGGAGTGTTAATTACAAAAGAGTCTTTTAAAGCAGATTTTATAAAATTCCACTTAATAACCATTAGCTTGTGGTACTTGAAGCACAAACTCTTCACGTGTGTTACTTAGAAGTAATAAAATCGTAATTTAAAAGTAATCTGCCAACTTGTCATGAATTTAGACTGATTTTTCTCTCAATTGATCCAAATGAGTGAGGTTTTGCTATAATTATATATAATGCTGGTAATAATGAGGCTGATTATCAATCTTTGCCTGCTTTTCACTACCTCCATCATTACAGGTTTTAGGGGAGGGCGTGGAGGTGGAGGAAGAACGGAGGGATGGAGGGGGGAGTGGAGGATGCCAATCTCCCCCTCCCCCTTCGCCAGGCACTAGAAGAAGCAACCTCCAACCCCTACCCTGAACAGCCAGCCAGCTCTCCTTTGGGGACTGCAGGAATCAGGCAGAGCTACCCTGTGTGAGCCCAGAAAGGCTGGCCGGTTGGCCAGGGCTGCACACAGCGGTGTCAGCCTATCAGCTGCTGTGTTCTCTTATTCCTGCTGAGAGGCCAAGGGGGCTGAGCCTCGGGGCAGAAGGAGTGTCTCTTCTCCCACAGCTCACTAGCCACTTCCATCACGTTTCTTCATATTCCCCATCAAGAAAGCCAGAAAGGACACTGGTAGCAGAGAAAGCTTCCTGTTAAGAGATTCAGCCTCTACTTCTTCTCACTCCCTGAGAACTAATATCTTAGTGTCCACATCTATTAAAATGTGGATCTCAGTGCCTGTAAAATACCTTCCCATCCGGTCTCAAGGTGGCCGTGCGGCTCTGATGTGTGTGTGAAAGGGTTTTGAAAATGCCACAGCAGCTTAAATATAAGAAATGCATATTAGACAGCCCCTGGCATCTGAGTACCCCTTCTGCGGAAGAAAGAGGGAGGAAAAGGCTGGGCTGAGCTGGGACCCCTGATGAAGGAAACCAGAGCTTGTGTTTGATGTGAGAGGCTGGAGGCAGATGGGAAGTGTTCTAGTCAGAAAGTGCCAGGTCATATACACACTACTATATATAAAATAGATAACTAATAAGGACCTACTGTATAGCACAGGGAACTCTAGTCAATACTCTGTAATGATCTATATGGGAAAAGAATCTAAAAAAGAGGGGATACATGTATATGTACAACTGATTCACTTTGCTATACACCTGAAACTAACACAACATTGTAAGTCAACTATACTCCAATAAAAATTAAAAAAAAAGAAAAAAAGAAAGAAAGTGCCAGGTCAAAGTCCTGAGAGATGTCATGAATCGGGTTAGGAAGGGCAGATTTGGGGACAGAAATTGGGCCCAGGGAGGCTTGATGGAAGAGTGGTCCTGAGTAACTGCTATAAGTAGATGCACAGCTAGTATAGTATATGGTGGGGCTGGGATTAAAATCCAGGTCTGCTGCTTTTCCCCTAGAATCAAATGCCACTTGTATAATTTACTAGCCATGTTCTCTTGGGCGAGTTATTTAATTTCTCTGTCCCCCAGTTTTTGCATTTGTACAATAGAGAGTTGGTAACCTCAAAGGGATTTGTAGGGATGAAATGAGTCAATATCTGTAAAGTGTTTAGAACCATGTCTGGCTCATGACAATTGCTTAATAAATATTATCTGTTGTTGTTACTTAGTAGAGGAGATAAAATTTAAGTGTCAGTTAAGTGTCTTCATACGGCAGACCCTGGCCTACCTCTCTTGCTGCCTGTCTGTGTATTACAAGCCAAGCTGGGAAAGCGTGTGTGAGCAAGTTTCCCTTCAACTAGGAAGAACAGGCCAGGTTTCTGAATATTCTATGATTCTTAGGCTTATGTACTACATCCCTCCATTGGAGAAAAGGAGGCAGATTGGGTGTGAGATTGTGCCCGCCGTGACAGAGAGTAGAGTGGGGTAGGGCCCTGTGATGTTCCCTTGACTTCAAATGGAGAGTTCTGACTCTTAGAAATAGCAAGTTTTTGCCTCTGTCCTCTTCCCTGTGGGTGGGTATTAACCATTCTCAATGATTCATCATAAGTTTCCATTCCATCCTGAAGCTGGGACAGTGAATTCTCTACCCAGGTACAGCAGTAAAGGGGTGGAAACACCAAGCCATTTGTTCCCTTGTCTAGCCAATTAGAAAGACTCGTGCTTAACATTTTACGTTTATTGGCCGAGGATAAGGTTGCTAAGCAACTTCCTTGCCTTGGTGAGAATTCTGTAGTTCTAAGTACCTGGGCTTCTCTTTCTCAATAAGTACCCCCTCAACACACACATGCAATTTGTTGTCTAGAGATTGCAGAGATTTTGGATTTGGTAGACATCAAGGACATAGATTTCTTACGCAAATAATTTCTATTGATGAACTCTATATATAGTTGTATACGTTAATTAACCAAAAAAACTATTCCATTCATTGATTAGGCAACAAATATTTTTTGAGCATCTAGCATGTTCTAGGCACAGTGCTAAATACCACAATGATAATCGTGGTGAAATTTAAAATATGTGGCAGCCAGTAGGTCACCAGGTACTCAGAATGGAAGTTAGCATGGAGGATATCTTTGTGCTGGGATGGATTCTGGGGAGATCTGGAGGGTCCTAGGGGAAGGGTTGGGGTGGCTGGGATAATGGAGGGGCACTCTGGGCTCAGAGGAGTGACTAATATTATAAACAACTGGTATGTATGTACTAGTGTATAGTAGTGACAGTCCTTAACAGAGCACTTACTATTGGCATGGCTTGGGTTAAACCCTTTACTTACATAATCTTCTACAATGGTATTCAAGCCAGACTCAGGTCTCCCTCACCACTATTTACAGTATGGTAAGTAATTGCAGCTGCTACCACTGGGCCAGTCATCTCAGATGCTCTTAGCACCCCTGAGATAGGTATGCATATCTCCATTTATGGCTGAGGAAAGTGGATGAGAGAGGTCCAGTTCCTGGCTCAAGTTTATGTGACTGGAAAGTGGTACAACCTCAATCCAACCTAGGACATTTGGGCTTCAGAGGCTGGTATTCCACATAGACTGCACCCCTAATGCCCATACAATGCACACAAAGGCTTCAGAAATCAATAAAGTGTATGCACCCTGCAGATTTCCAAGGAGCTTTGCTTCCTGGTGACACTATCAGCATTTCAAAGTGCAATCTGGAATCCAAAACAGGCTGAAGGGCTAACATGGTCCAGCTGATGATGACAGGGGCCCCTCGGCAAGTGGTCCAGACTCAGACCATTCCAGACCACCACCTGCACTTCTTTTAGATGCCAGTGAGCCATATGCTACCTACCTCAATGTTCATGGAACAGCATTGGAAGGGATCTTAGAAGCCATTGGGTGCTGGCTCCTTACTGGGGAGAATAAGGCCCGGGAATACGAAAGGCGTTTCTTCCATATGTCGCCAGGAGAGAAGAGAAGCTCCTGAGAATGTCCTCTCCCGTCAGATAAGTTAATTTCTATAAAAATCATGGCTATGCTAAAAGAATGAACTCTGCAGAGTACGGGTTTTGTGTATTTCCCAGGCATCTGACAGTGGGCACGGTGTGAGGGGCTGACGGGGATCAAGAGGGTGTGTGGTCAGGGAGCGAGCAAGGCTGATGGACTGCAGAGGCTGGAGAATTGGGCTCCCAGCCTCTGCAGAGGAGCCAGGGAGAAGCATTAGAGAAAAACTTGACTTCGGATTTGGAACCCAGGTTTCTGGAAAACTTGTGCTAGCTGTAATTCCCACATGGCTATGAAAAAAAAAGGAGTGAGAGCGAAAGAGGCTGATAAAAATGTCATGGGCAGGTATGCTTTAGAGTCTATTTGGGAGAATGGATTAATTTTCCATTGAGAAACACTTTTGTCATTATAGGCATTGTTTTCCACCTTTTCTAAAAGCAAGGCTGTTTATTTCTAAGAAATGCTGGGTCATTGTGAGAGGCAAAGAACCAAAATGCATTTGTGTAAGATGTATTTGTCTTTTGGAATTTTACTTAAAAAAATACGGTTATAAAGTAGCCCATCTCTTCTGGGTCATTGACTCAACAGAAACAAATCACATTTTAAAGGCCATTGTAAATCAAACTTTAACTGTGTTTAATTCTATCTCAGCAATGTACCATTGTCATCATTGAGTAGTCAAGGCATATTCTGATTGTCTTAATTTATATTATTATTAAATATAATAAAAATGATGTACTTTTAAATTTCAAATCTCTCTCGCATACCATTTTATTCTGGAAACAATTTGTGAATTTCCCCAAGTCCATATTTTTATATTTTGCACAGTTCATGTTTCTTAAACATCATAACTTTGCATACTATTTTCATGATATTGAACATGTGTTCTTGTACTTAGAAGTGTTCTGAGGTCAATTTACTTTTCTTTTGAAAACTTAAATAACAATTTTCAGGAACATCGTTTTATATAAAAAATGGAAGCAGAGTCACTTGCTGTAAATAGGAGACAGTGAAAATGAATATAAAACTATTAATATTATCAAAAAGTTTGCCTACATACCACTTAAAATACCACCTAAAATGTCCCTTACCACTGGTGTTGCAGTTTCCATACCTTGGGAACTCTCAGGTTGATGAATGTGTGAAGGAAAATCTTGTTCCTGTCTGTCCCATAGCTCTGAGCCTGGTGTCAGGCACTGGGCTTTACCTTGGGGATATAGAAATGAAAGGCATAGTCTCTGAGATCCAATTAAAACAGAATATGCAGGGCCCTTTGGTCCATTTTTGGAAAGCCGACGCTGGAAGGGAAAGTTGGTTCCCCTCAGATGGCTTGGCTGCGGGGAAGGACAGCTGTCATCCCAGACGAGTTCACAGCTCCTTGCCCATCAAGTCGGGCTGGCTCCTAACTCACCTGTCACATGTTATCTTAGTAACAGGCTCAAGGTGTACATTGGCCTCTTTAAATGTCACAGACTTCCAGCGCCTCAGAAGAGTCTAAAATTGTTCTTTCTAATCAGTGACCATCTGGGAAGATTTTTGTTTTTTCTGTCTTGAGTTCTTGGAAGGCGCCCTCTTCTCTCTTCTTCAGATGAACTTTCAGCATGAGATCATTTCATAATTGAGTTATCTTGTACTTTGTGGTGTGATGGCTCTCCGAATCATCTCTGCTATCCTTGACAGAGCACACAGGAGAGAGCATGGGCTTCAGATTGACAGTTTGAATCTAGGCTCTGCCGCTTACTTCCCAGCTAAAGCCGGTACAGTGCTAGTGGTGAGGATACATAAACAGACACTTTTTTCCCCTCTCAATTTAGTGAAAAATACAAGGAAATACACAAGCTGTTACTTACAAAACAGACAAGGGCATTAAACCAGAGTAGGAATACCAGGGAAGACTTCCTGGAGGAGGTGATACTTGAGTTAGACCTTGAAAGATGAATCGGAACTTGCTAGACAAAGGAGGTGGGGGTAAGTCATCCCGGAACTGGGAGCAGCATGGGGGTGAGACTGAGCCTAAGTGGTCTCATCTGTAAAAGGCTGAGATGATCCTCAGAGGCCTATTATCAGTATAAAATGAGTTAATGTATGGAAATTGCCTATTCAGGACAGGTAAGAAGTGTCTCACTTGTTCATTTAAACCCCTTTACCACTCCTCTGTGGACCCAGAGCATTTGGTTCACCTCAGTTGTGGTACTTAAAAGATCATGATTGGGATTCATCTGTTTATGAGACAAGACACCTGATAGACTGAAACTCCTAGATAGAATCACTAGAAGGGCACAGACTCCTCAGACATGGGTGTGACTGTTCTCTCCATAAGTAGACCTTAACTAAGTTAGTAGATGCTCCAAGGGTAACTCCAGGTTGACATTTTTCTAGTGGGACATTTATGTTTAAGAGTAGCTGCACAGTTATACCTCTGATGCTCCACGCTCCCCTCCAGAATGTGAAGAGAGCACCTCCCTCCCTAAATTCTGTTCCTAATACTACACTCAGTGCTACTGAGGTCTCTGAAAGGCTTAAGACATGAAGTGCATGTAGAAGGCACTCAAGAGATATTCCTTGAACCAACAGTGAACCACCTATGGTCAGGCACGTGACTTACTCCCCTCAGCATCCTATCTGCCTGGCGTGGTGTTGGGCTCCAGTAGGAAGTGGAGAGAATTGGATGGTTTCTCCAGCAAACCATGCTTACTGACCACCTCTCCCCTTAATCCTCTCATGTCTCATCCACAAGGACAGCATGGGCGCCATGGTGGAGCCTAACACATGGTTTCTTTGAATCTGTTCTGGCATGGCAGCCACACAGGGCAGTGGCACTGTGATTTAGGGTGGGCTTCTCTGTTATTTTCCCAGTCTCTCCTCTGCTGTTGCAGATGCTCAGGCTCACAGCTCCTCTCTTCTGGAGAGAATGTTCCATGCCAAGCTCCTGAGATAGCAGTGGGGCACCCTTCTTTTCTTTCATCTTGAGTTGCAGCTAAACTTGGGCTCAACTTATCTGGGGAAAATGGTACCAGGTGCCATCTGCCCAGAGCCCATTTCACAGACACTTGTGGCCGCAGCTCCCTATCCCCGGAGGCAGAAACACTCTGGGCAGGCCTGGCTGCGCTTGCCTTCCTGGGCCTCTGTGGCCATTGAGCCATACCCAACCATCTTGAGTCTTCTTCCCTGAGTGCTGATTAACCTTCCAAGAGATTGGCAGGACAAGAACATTATGGGCATAAAGCTTCAAAAGCTACTGGCAGTCAAGGGCATGATAACAGCCTCTGCCTTCCCCATGGTCATTATGGAATGTGTTCCCGACAGCAGGACCTGTGTTCCCTTCGGTTCTGAATCTTTAACACCTGATGTAGTTCCTGCACCTTAATAAATGTTCGTTACATATGAATGAATGAATTTCTCCTCACTTTATAGTTTCATCCTTGCCCCAGTTCTCAGAGAAATATGAATTTGAGGCAGGGAATTCTGGAGCAGCCTGGACACCTGCTCACTCCATCCCCCAAATGGGGGCTTGGTATTGACTCACCTTCCCTGTCTGGCTGGCTCAGGTCACAGTCACCCAGGCCTGGGGACATGTGGGCTATGCCCCTATGGCCCTGGCTGTTGATCTGACACAATTCAAGGTGAATGTCATGTGGTGCACCAGAGAACTGGCACATCAATGAGTATTTCAGCAGGCCCTTTCCCCTCTCTGGTCTTTGCTTGCCTTTATTCTACCAGCTGCGGGAGTTCACAGGTGTGCAGATGTGGATGGAAGGAGGGGAAGGATATAGGAAACAAAAGGAGGGGGCTCTGTCCTAGTGTGCCATCCCTGTGTTCCCCTAGCCTCTCATCACCTTTGATCTTCTCCTTACAGGTTCCCCTGGCCACTCTGGCTCCACGTCCATGAGCCCGTCGGCAGCCTTGTCCACAGGGAAGCCCATGGACAGCCACCCCAGCTACACTGACACCCCAGTGAGTGCCCCACGGACTCTGAGTGCAGTGGGGACCCCCCTCAATGCCCTGGGCTCTCCATATCGAGTCATCACTTCTGCCATGGGCCCACCCTCAGGAGCTCTTGCAGCCCCTCCAGGAATCAATTTGCTTGCCCCACCCAGCTCTCAGGTAGGTGTCTGTCTGTCCTCTCCAACGTCTTTCCAGACATCCTAAATAGTTTCATCCTGGCACAGAGGCAGCACTCAGCAGGTGCTTAATGCATGCTTGCAAAAGGATTGGGTTGTCTCTGCAGACTTCTCTCCTGCAGGGCCTTCATTGAGTGTGCCCTCAGGCAGAGCAGCCCCAGAGAACTGATGATGCCTCATGGTCCAGGAAACCGTGGCTGAAAGGGAGCCACCCCTGTGGTTTCAACGGTTCAGCCCTGGCTGTGATTTCAGTCTCTCAGGCCTGTTTGTCTTCCAAGGGGTGGACCCCCTTGATTCTTCTCAATACTGGGTATTTTTCGAGTCAGTGAAGTGCCCAGTGCTCTATGAAATGCTATAGGGCAGCAGTCCCCAACCTTTTTGGCACTAGGGACAGGTTTCGTGGAAGACAATTTTTACACGGATGGGGGCGTGGGAGGGCTGGGGATCGGGGGGATGGTTCAGTGGTAATGCGAGCAGTGGGGAGCGGCAGATGAAGCTTCACTCACTCGCCCGCCACTCACCTCCTGCTGTGCGACCAGGTTCCTAACAGGCAGTGGACCGATAACAGTCTGGGACCCCACCGGTTGAGGACCCCTGCTATAGGGGATACCGAAACGATCAGGATGTTGTCTTTGCTCTCCAGGAGCTTACAGTTGAGAGGGGAAATAGGCAGGTGTGGCACACGGATAAATCTAGAGCAAGGCAGACTGTGTTACCTACATGCTCTCTCTGAGATAGAGGTAAAGATTATGGAGACTCGGGGAAAAAAAAACAACCCTCACTTTAATTCCTAGTGCCTTTTGCTACAACAGAGGCGAGGATGTATATCCATGATAGATACTACATTGTTGCTCTGAGGAAGCTACAGGGTGGCCAGATGCTGTGTACTTCCTTCTAGCAATGTCACACTGAGATTATCAACCTTCCCTTCTTGTACTGGTCAGCTATTGCTGTAATGATGCTGCATGAAAAACAATTCCCATATTGCCATGGTTTACAAAACACACATTTTTTTCTTACTCACAAGTTTATGTGTTGGCTAGGAAGGTTCTGTTTCAGATGGTGGGAGAGCTGGGCTAGGCTGCAGCCTGGGTGCAGGTCAGCTCCTCATGTCCCAGACTAAAGAAGCGTCAGCTTCTTGGGGCATGCTTTTCTCAAGGTATCTCCCAGGAATGCGAAAGTCTAAACCAAATCAGGAAAATACGGTGAAGTCTCTGCTCACATCATGTCCGTTAATATCCCATTGGCCTAAGAAAATTGTGTGACCAACTCCAACATTGGTGGGACAGGGGAATAGTTTGTGCCTGGTTCATTGGGAGGAACTACAAAGACACAATGCAAAGGATATGAAGAATTAGGAACAATGATCCCATCTACCAGACTCTCCTCTCTTACTGTTCTGGTATCTCACTATTGGGCCAGGGTCCCTCAAGACATCTAGCAGCAGAATTAGTAGGTCCTGTAGCCTCCTTTGAATTTATAGTTTTAAGAAGAGGCAGGACTCCCATTGTGTTAACATTTCTTACTGCTACACAGAGAACTTCAGAGACTATCCCTAGAGTCCCTTCCAAGACATTTCATGTGCTCAGAGTCTGAAAGCAAAGCCATGTGGAGTCATAGAATTTTACAGCCGGTGAGGACTTCAGTAATTTTTTCATCTATGGATTAGAGAATCTGGAGAAGACCTTAGCCATCATCTAGTGTAGGGATTGCAGGAGCCAGGGGCCATGCAGTTAACACAGGTAGGTGAATGAGCCTGGTGCGGTCTGTACAAAGCTGCCCTCGTCCCCTGAAGCCGTTCAAATTCAAAGACTTTAAGTACTCCACGGGCCAAGCAGAGTACTTCTGTGGGTCCCATTTGGCCAGGGCTTTGAAACCCAATTTATAATCTAATGGCTCTCACCTGTAGGATATTTTTCAGCGTACACATTTCTCCCTTATCCCATATTTTGGCCCTTGTGTGGGTTGTAAAAATCCCGCAGAGGACTCTAAATGCCCCACCCCTGCCCAGCTGAGAACCACTAGTTCTGTCTAAGTCCTTCAGCCCACATAGGCTCAGTGGGCTCAGGTGATGTGTCCAACCTCACACAACCAGTCACAGCAGAGCCAGGGTTAGACCCCAAGTCTCCACATCCCCACTCAATCTTTATGATGCTGCGTTTACCCACTGCTGTGGTGTATTCTGACTTAACCAGTGACCCCAGGATCTTCCTGTTGGCTGCCAAGGATTAAAAGATGAATAATCGGTGCTCCCAAGGAGTCTTGTGGGGGATGTGCCACATCATGCAGATAAGTTGCAACGTTGTACGTGCTGTCGAAGGTGTAGTGGCAGAACCGAAGGGAGCCTAGAAAAGGGTCCTGTGAACTTCCGGTGGTGTGTTCCAGATGTCAACCACTCGGATCAGTGGGGAGCAGACAGTGGTTGGGAGGGACATGGGTTTATGCCACCCTCACCCACTGTCATCGGCAGAGCTGGTGATACCATACCCTTTAGAATGTGGGACTTGAAGAGATTGGTTTATTCATTTTCATTCATGTGAACAGATGCCAGGAAGGCAGGTCAAAGTCAATAGGTTAGAGACAGAAAGAGAGGTGGAAGTTCTGGGACAAAAGTGAAATTTCGCAAAGGACATTCACATTCATTCAAATAACTATTTAGCAGGATCTACTCTGTATCAGGCACTATTTGATACTGTCCTAGGTTCTGGGGACAAGCACTAAATAAGCCTGTACTTTCACGGCAATTACACTGTAGTAAGCAAGACAGACAAAAATGAAATGACTAAACCAGGTAGTTTCAAATGGCAATCATTGTATCAGGAAGAAATAAGACAGGGTGAGGTAATGACCAGTGACAGGGCTTGTGGGTGGGGAAGGGGCAGGGCACCGGCCCTCCAAGCCTGCTTTTAGCCACCACACTCCAGTCTAATTGAGCCAAACCTGGCCAATAAATTCAGCTTCACAGCCATGTGAGTGGCAGGGCCGCTATTCCTGGACCATATGTCTGTACAGAGGGATTGGGGTTGAAAGGTCAGCTGAAAGCTTTGGTCCTGGCCAACTGGGCTGTGTGCAGAGGCCAAGGCCAAGTTTGGCTTTGGGAGCTATATTAAGCTTGCCAACACTGGTGAAGCTGAGCAGCGTTTGGGGCTTGGGTTCTGGAGGCACACGGCAGTGACACTTTGCCCAATTAACTAGATAACACATGATATCTAGTGCTCTTAGTGTTAGCCACAGTGAGCTGGACTCTGAACACTCTGGATAGACGATTCCTATGCACCCTGCCTTTCTTGTCCAGGATTGAGGCTGAGTGGGACTTGTCCGGGAAACATGCGCCTTGTGTGACCTGGGTCTAGGGTAAGTGTAATTTGAGGGTGAAGGGAAGTGCTTAGTGTGGGAGCAGCAGGGTGGGGGGGGGGGGTGTCCCGTTCTGTGCTCTGTCTTCCCGGTGTTTGAGCTTCTTTTTTTTTTACTCTTGTTGGATTTTCAGTCTTGAGGAATAAAGAGAAATGAACTGATACTCTGGAGGCAGGGACTGGTTAAACTTTTGCAAACCACTTTAACTTATATTTATCTCAGTTCCCTTTCCTCTATTGTGGGGTAACACATTTTGCCCTGATTACCCTACAGGGATTTTTTATGAATATCAAAGGAGATGTGGATTTGAAAAATCACTGCTTAAGCACTTATGATACTCTATGGCGATAAGGTGGTATTATTAATATTATTATTATTATACCTAGGTGCTATATCATACACCTAGGTGATGTATATTATGCAACTATGTGATCATTGGTTCAGGTGTGTGTACTTTGTTGTTGAAAAGTTCTAGAGAAGTTCATTTCAACAATCATTCATTGCACTAAGCACTGGCGATTTAAAAAATGTTTAAGGCTCAGTCCCTTCCCTGGGGAGTATCTAAGTGGAGTGAACAATTTCCCAAAACACCAAATATATAATTGAGAAGATATTTATGCAGCTTTCAGACAGAATGATCTAGATCACGTTTTTCTGAGTGTGTGTGTGTGTGTGTGTGTGTGTGTGTGTTTAATGCTGCATTTCTGTAAGTATGATATCTGTTGGCTCGACCTCGAAGGCCCTACCTTTGGAAGGCTCCTGCCTCTTTCTCCTCTCCTGACCCAGCTGCCTGACCTGGGTTCTGTCCCTGATAATTCCTGCCCAGGTAGTGCTTGATAACCAAATTATTAACCTTTCAGATGCTTGCATTTTTACAGAGAATACTTTGATAATAAAAATTGCAAATGTTAGAGCTAGAACAGACCTTAAAGATCATCTTGTTTAATGATTTTTTAAAAAACCATAAAGTCGGGCTTCCCTGGTGGCGCAGTGGTTGAGAGTCCGCCTGCCGATGCAGGGACACGGGTTCGTGTCCCGGTCTGGGAAGATCCCACATGCCATGGAGCGGCTGGGCCCATGAGCCATGGCGGCTGAGCCTACGCATCCGGAGCCTGTGCTCCGCAATGGGAGAGGCCACAGCAGTGAGAGGCCTGCGTACCGCAAAAAAAAAAAAAAAAAAAAAAAAAGCCATAAAGTCTTTCCTTCAAGTGAAAGTATGTTTGGAAGCCATTACATGTCAAATAAAAACAGGTCAGGTGAACTAGAGGTGGGAGATGTGAAGCCTTCTTACTCAACCTCACCACCCCCTGCCATACACACTCTCTGAGCTCAAAAACCACTGCTCTAGTCTGTGGATGAGGAAACAGCTTCTCTAAATGAAGTCATCCAGTCAAGATCACACAGCAAGGAAGTGGCAGGTCCAGGCTTTGTACTTTTTTTGACAAAGACCCTCACTCGGTTAAAGAAATGCCACTCTAAGGAGACCACTCATTGGAAGAGGCGCGCCTGCCTGCAGCCTGCCTGGCTGGCCACGTATCTGCCTCGAGTGGAATAATTTGGGCTGAAAGCCACTCAGAAATGTGGCTCCCAATGTTCTGTGATGGCTCCAGGGCATCTAGGATGCATTCAGGCCTTGGCTGAGAGGACTGAAAATGGAAGACAGGCCAGCCAAGTGCGTTTCTCTCAGGAGCAGCCGGACACCTGGTAAATCCAGGCTCTAAAGTGCTCACTTCAACAGAGCTGCTTCTAATGGAACAAGACAGCTGGGGCCGTGGCACTGGGGACCATGCAGCTAATGGGTTTGAGGTCTGGTGGCCACCTTCGATCTCATCTACCATTGCTCTGATCCCACACAAACCCCAAACCAGCAAAGAGGCTGATGGAGACGAGGGCATCAACCCACCTGTCCCAACCACTGCCTCCTAATGCCAGCCCAACGCAGGAAGAGGAGGGGTGTTGGAGAGAGGCTTCCAGGAGAGAGTGGCCAGAAACAAGTTGGTTTCTCTGGGTGCTCATTGCCAATGAGGTGGGGCAGGAAGCAGTCAGGGCAGGGGCGGTCTGGGGAGCTCCTGCCACACAAGACAGACAATGTGTAGAAGGAGGAATGACGACCTGAGATCCAGGAGCCCGGGGTTCCAGCTCCCACCTGTTAGATCTGGGAAGGCACTTAACATGGTACTTGGGCAGGTGTAATAGTCTCGGTGTCTCTCTCCTTCAGTCTTTCCCCATGCTGCGGCCTCATACTTTGAGGACCTTTTTTCTCTGCTGGAAACGTCATGGCTCCTCATTGCCTCTCAGATTAAACCCACTCTCTTTAGCCAGGAAATCAAGTTTCGGGCTCTGTCACAGCCCACCTTCCAGCCTTGTCTCCCATCCAGCCACTGGACACAAATACCTGGGCTTCCCTTCAAGCCTTTGTTGTCAAAACCTTTTGTCCATCACTGGCCCATCCAAATCTTTCTTACCCGTTTTTTAACTTTTTTAACATCTTTATTGGAGTATAATTGCTTTACAATGGTGTGTTAGTTTCTGCTGTATAACAAAGTGAATCAGTTATACATATCCCCATATCCCCATATCCCCTCCCTCTTGCCTCTCCCTCCCTCCCTCCCCATCCCACCCTGCTAGGTGGTCACAAAGCACCGAGCTGATCTCCCTGTGCTCCCCGTTTTTTGAAGCTGTCAAGTCCCAGATCAAATGCTCCTTCCTTCAGGGCATCTTCCCTAGTCTCACTTGCTTTCTTAAATTATCCCAACCGGCTTTTAATCTCACAGATGGTCAGTTTCTTGGGTTAGTGCCTGTGTCTTCTTCCTTTTTGTATCCCAGGATTTCTGAATGAACTTAAGAATAAACCACTTTACAGCTCAATTTCCTCATCTGAAAAATAGGAAAACCTCCTAAGGTTGTCGTAAGGAATAAAATAGTTAATTAGCGCTGAGCAAACTTTCCTTGGACGGTAGCACTAACAGTAGCAAGAACAATCATTACTGTTCTGTGATTGTTGTGGGCTGGAGGTGGTGGATCTGGTCCTGTTGGAAATGGGAGCGAGAGAGGAAGGTGAGTGAGGGCCTCCTGAGACCGAGGTGATGGTGTCCTCCTCTTTATTCCCATGACGTTTCTTATCCATCTGAGGATTTGCAGACAAAGTCATGGTTAGCTAGAGGGCTCTTTTTTGGGGAGTCATCTCTTTCATGGGGTGGAACTAAGTGCTAATAACTATTTCCTTGAGGCACTCAGAATTCCTAGCCCATAGTGGCCCTCAGGCCACTTTTGGATGTGGGGCTCTGGAATTAATTTTTTCCAAAACTCCCAGTGTACATCTAGGGTTGAGTACCACTGTATTACACCAAAACAAAACAAAATACTGAATATAAGACCTAGATGTCTTGCTTTAGCCTTGTATAAAAAGGAGGGAGCAGGGGGAGGGGGGAGGAGAAAGAGGAAGAGGAGGGAGAATTCTCCCACCATGGATGTGTTTTCATCCCTCATATGAATGAATTTTTTAAAATTCCTGGTGACTTTGATTTCAAAGCAAGGCCCTGAAAGCTGTCTCTTCTTTTTTTGCATCCCCTGCAGCATTTAACCCAGAGCCTTTGCCCACCTCCTATGCTCAATAAATATTTGCTTAGTGAATTGAAAAGCTAGTAAATTTAGAAGGAACCTAACTCAGGCTCTGTTGTATTTTAGGTTTTATTGATCATTCCTTCTGTCCCAAAGGCCTTGAATAGAGAAGAAAACCCTACCTTTGGTTCAGTTTGGGAATTACAGTCACTTCAGTTAGGCAAAAGTCACATAGACCATGCAGAAGTCAGTGGACCTTCCCTTAAACCCCCAGATATTCACCAGGTGCCTCTACCGGGCACTTAACTCACATTTACTCAGCACCACCTTTGTTTGAACTTACTTGGAAGTGTTGTTTGTTTTGGGGCACGTTCCGACTCCTCAGGGAGATTGTCATCATTTTATTTTATTTTATTTTATTTTATTTGCGGTACGCGGGCCTCTCACTTTTGTGGCCTCTCCCATTGCGGAGCACAGGCTCCGGACGCGCAGGCTCAGTGGCCACGGCTCACGGGCCCAGCCGCTCCGCGGCATGTGGGATTTTTCCCAGACCGGGGCACGAACCCGTGTCCCCTGCATCAGCAGGCGGACTCTCAACCACTGTGCCACCAGGGAAGCCCATCATTTTTGAGGAATGAAACACAGACCTCCGTTTCATATCTCCCTTCACAGTGCCTAGAATGTTGACCTATACCCATGGGTACAGAAACATTGATGATTGGATGACTGGCTTGTATTTATTTAACTTTTCTTTGATGAATACAAAACACGTAGAGGCAGCTTCTCAGTCATCTCCCTAAGAGCACCGGGAGACAAGGAGGGGGTGGCGGTGAGGAGTTAATGTTAACTTGTGATAAGGGGTGAAGAAAGGGATACACACACGTTCGTTTATTCAGCC
Organism: Mesoplodon densirostris; assembly: GCF_025265405.1. Taxonomy (NCBI): domain Eukaryota; kingdom Metazoa; phylum Chordata; class Mammalia; order Artiodactyla; family Ziphiidae; genus Mesoplodon; species Mesoplodon densirostris. The sequence goes on along the minus strand of NC_082662.1, from coordinate 124,218,972 downwards.
ATTCAGTTCTACCAACTCCCTACCACATGCTGGGTTCACGTCAGGCACCCAGAAGACAAGGCAGATGGTCTCTGGCTCTAAAGATTTTATATTTTCATGGGAAGATATTTGTTCCTTAGAGACAAGTTCAAAAACATGATCTGGGACTTTTAACCTAATTTTTGGTGCTATTGCAATGATTTGGGCATTTGGCTTACCATCCTCAGTAGACTTGTTGAGATGACCACTACACGTATCGTCTCTTCCATTTTACTGTGAACGTCTTAAGAGTGTGCATTTTATTTACCTTTGTATCCCAGAGCCTGGCACAGTGCCTGACATGGTGAGTGCTTGTGAATGACTGTTGATTCACTAAACGGATAGATTTGCATATTTTGCTTGGTTCTCTCCTAGTCTAAGTCTTTTGCCTGAGGGCCATAGCTCCCCTTGGAATACTGCTGAATAGGCAGGATGTAGTTAATAAAAAATTAAAAAATACACAGAGGACTTGTCCTAAGTGTGCTGTTCAGCGCGGATTTCTAGCTCAAATAAAACATGAGTGGGGCTTCCCTGGTGGCGCAGTGGTTGGGAGTCCGCCTGCCGATGCAGGGAACACGGGTTCGTGCCCCCGTCCGGGAGGATCCCACATGCCGCGGAGCGGCTGGGTCCGTGAACCATGGCCGCTGAGCCTGCGCGTCCGGAGCCTGTGCTCCGCGACGGGAGAGGCCACAACAGTGAGAGGCCCGCGTACCGCAAAAACAAACAAACAAACAAACAAAAAACATGAGTAAAATGAGTAAAAGTTGAGAGCTCTGATGTAGATGTGTTGTGATTTTCGGTTTAGGTTTTGGCATTTGGAAATGACTTAGCTCCTCTATGCTACTCTTTTTCTCCCTTAAATTCACATCCCTCATAGGCAATTTTAGATACTCTGTACTTGGAAACTACTTCTCGAAATAGAACCCACTTTTTTTCCCTCAAGGATGGACTTATTGCTTTCTGCCTCAGGGATTGGGTTTACCCTGGCTCTGTGTTTTATTGTATTTTTTTTCTCTTGCAGCTAAATGTGGTCAACAGTGTCAGCATTTCAGAGGACATCAAACCCTTACCAGGGCTTCCTGGCATTGGAAACATGAACTACCCATCCACTAGCCCTGGATCTCTGGTTAAACACATCTGTGCCATCTGTGGGGACAGATCCTCAGGTATGTACAGGAGCAGACACTCCTCCCAAGTGCCCCATGCAATGAGGATACCAGAGAAAACACCTCTTCCATTGCCCTCTTGACTCCTTTGTACCCAACGAGAGAAAAAGGGTCTTTGAGGATGTTCCAGTTTGGGGCCCAGACTGAAAATTTCTGTCACCACAGCCTTAATGAATTTAAAGCATAATTTCATGTGGTGAGATTAGATTTATAGAAAACATTTCAGAAGCCCTTCCCTGGAGTTACTGTGTTGCGTGTGTATCTGGGATCGAGAAGCTGTTGTAATGAGTAAGTATCTCAAGCTAGAGTCTCTTTAATTTTTTAAAAAATATTTTTTATAATTCTAAAATTAATATCCCAACATAGGAAATGTGGGAGAACTAGAAAAGTACCAGTGAAAACAAAGAGTTATTTATAGTGTTCTTAACAAAATAAACCCTTTGATATTTTAGCGAATTTCCTTCTACAACATTCTAGGTTTTTAACATGTTTCCATAGGTGGAAATAAGTGTGTTTTCACTGATTTTATCTTCTTTGATCCTCTTCCATTTTTGCCCAAATTATTTCTTTCCTGACTTGTTTCCCTACCTCTCCATCATTCCTGCCTCCCCACTCCCCATCTCAACAATTTTGATGACATTTGAATCTCTGATTTGATGAATGAGGAAGATTCTTTTCTATAGTTGTCTATGATGGCTGACAATATTTTCTCATCTTTTTATTGTCACCAAAGTCACTGCAAAGTGTGACTCCACTGAAAGTTCCAGGTGCCTGGAACTTAGCTACACAGCTGATGTTTGCTTGTTCTCAAAAAGTTGTTTCCAAATCATGCAGACTTGACCATTGCCATAGCAACGGAATTCCAGCCACCCTGATAGAGAGTTTTTTCTGCTATGGTTTAATTGAAAGTTGGGCAGTTCTTTTGTATATGGAAGAACCACAGGAATGGCAAACTGGTCCCATGTTTCTTAAAGACAAATACTTCAGAGCTGAGCCCAAGATAAAATCCCGTATTTATTATTGCTATGAGTTCAGGAAATTAGTATAGTCAACTGATTAGGCACAGACTAACTTCATCAAGCAGGCTATCTCTAGCCACCATTGCATCTTAGAGTGGCTTCCTCTGAAATGTAAGCTCCTGGGATGCAGATATTTACATTGGCTAGTTCTCAGGGACTTCAAGTTCACTTCGATATCAGCCTAAATACAACCAAATTAGAAAGTCATGTCAGGTCTATAACTAAACAGTATCACATGTCATAGTCAAGAATCAGACATAAATATGTTTTGAATGATCTGTTTCATTATATTTTTCAAGTCCCACAATTCCAGTCCATTGAGCATAGCTGCATGGTGTGTAGTATTGGGAAGACTTCTACTTAGAAAGAGTATGGTGACTGATTCTTGATGCCTATGTGGGCATGGGTATGGTGGCTCTCCTGACCAAATTAGCCATCTCTGGCTGGAGTCCTGGAAAACTGGATGTGTGGAACAGGTAATAAGGGCAATGAAACATGTAACAGATTATTCTGGATCAAGCAAAACTACCTTCCATCAGATCTTTATGTCACACCTCAAGATTATATGTCATATTATGCCATAAAGATCATATACCAATTTATTCCTCCAATAGGCAGGAGTATTTTAAAAATTTATAACTCAGGTTCTTGTTCATAGTTTATGATAGAGGATAATACTTTTAAGTGAGATTCCTAAGTCCTTGAGCTTCAATTATGGGGAAATATATGTGAAGCTGAGGTTCTTTTCCTGCTAGATAACACGTAACCAGCATCAATATTTTTATTTCTTATGTATACTAATGTCTTAAACGAAGGCAGAACATTTTGCTTAACTACACATAAGAGTTGCCCTATTAAATAAATGTAAGCAAAATCTTAGGTCAGGACTTCTCTAATAATGTTCTCTGGAATTAGTGATTCCAGAGAATCACTTCCAGAGGGTAGACACGAGGAAGGGCATATTTACTCTGCTTTGGTTTGGTTCCTGTCATCAAGCCTGCATTCCCTGCTTTGCTTTGTGTCCCATTTGCCTAGGTGATGTGCCAGTTTCCCTAGGCAAGAGCCAAGGCGTTCTTTTGCATGAAAGACCCAAATAAACGCAAGAATAACTTATGGAATGTCCTTTTCTTGTGACCAGGAAAGCACTACGGTGTGTACAGTTGTGAAGGCTGCAAAGGGTTCTTCAAGAGAACCATAAGGAAAGACCTCATCTACACGTGCCGGGATAATAAGGACTGCCTCATTGACAAGCGTCAGCGCAACCGCTGCCAGTACTGCCGCTATCAGAAGTGCCTTGTCATGGGCATGAAGAGGGAAGGTGAGGTGCCCCACTACCCCTCCCTCCACTCAGGGGAGAGCAGTTTGCATATAAATAAGGGAAACAAGTGCAGGACCTAGGAAAGAGTCCTGCTAGGCTGGACTATGTGGAAGAAGTTTGAAGCAGAGGGGGGAATGACTTTGGGTACAATGATTTCTCGAGTGTTTCAGTTGAATGCTTCCTGCCCTGGTAAGTGTGTACCCCTGAGCAAAGAGAGCAAGAGCATCTTCCTCCTCCATGTTCACCTATCCTCTCCTGGACCTCAGATGATGGTCCAAACTGGACCCTCTCCCTTGCTCTTCCAATAGTCAGGCAGCATCAGAACTGAGGTCTCGGGGTCGTTGTGTGCTGCCCTGTAATGGAACATCAGACTGACCTTCTGGGCAGAGCTGACTTCTCCCCTCTAATCCTCACTCTGGGGAAGCCTGCTGGTATGATTAATCTCTCTGGGCTTTTATAACCTTGGTCTGCTACAAATCCTCTGAGATTGGGGTATTCCAAAGTCTTTGGGGATTATTGGCATTACCAATAATCAGACTTCACCTTCTCATTCAGAGAGATCATCATCATGTGTTTTTAAATGTTACATCTTTCAAACTTACAGTGTGGGTTAGCTGGGTTGTTGTAGAGAAAAAAAAATCTGAAAGTGCTTTCTGTTTATGTACAGATCAAAAAGTCTTTCTGTTAAGTAATACAAATAACCTGAATTGGGCAGTTAATTAGCTAGTGAACTCAAGCAAGTACAGGGTGTAAATGGTGAATTTTAATAGATTTCAGAGTGAGGAGGTCCTGCTTCTCTCTCTAGGAAATGGGAACAAGACGTTTAGTCACTCCCAGGTGGCTTCTTATTCTTGAAGAACTTCTTTTCTGTGAGGAGGGGGGAGGCTGACTGAAAGGACCAATGAAGAAAAAGTTTGAGCCCCTTCTAAGAGAGAATGCTACCAAGAAGGAAAAAAAAAGATATTCCTAGCATGTTTGAGATGGAGGTGGCCCTTGAGAATAACTTAATAACCCTAACCATTCTTCAGCCAAGGAAACAGGCTTGGACTGTTGGAGTAAGTTTTCCAAGGTCCCCAAGGTAGGTGATGAACAGAGACTAGGACCTCTTACTCCCAGGTCAGAATCTCAAATTGACAGACCCCCAAATATGCCCTCCTAACCCGTTCATCTCACGGTCCTCTCCATTATAGGAAATAGCCATTTTTCAGTTGCTCAGACCAAAAGCCATTGGACACCTCTTTTTCTTTCATACACCACATTCAATGGGTGAGGAAATCTTGTCTCTTTCTCAAAAGATGTTCAGAATCTTTCCATGTCTCACTATTTTTACTGTTATCACCAAGCCACCATTCTTTTTTGTAATAATACAAATAGCCTCCTAAGAAGTTTCTCTGCTTCCATCTTTATCTTCCTTCGGTCTCTCCTTATCAAAGCAACCTGAGTAAGGCTTTGAACAAGTGGGTCAGGTGAAGCCTTTCCTTCACCAAAACCCTCTGATGCCTTCCCTTCTTACTCAAAAAAAAAAGGCAAACTTCTGGTCATGACTTCAAGGTCATACATAGTTTGGCTGCCCCATGTCTCTCTGCTCCAGCCTTCCTAGTCTCTTTGCTGGGCTGTCAGGGGTGCTCTCACTTTGGGGCCTTTGCACTTACTGTTCTGTCTGCTTGGACTATCCTCTTCCCAGCTACCTGCATGACTCACTTCTCCTCCTTCATACCTTTACTTGATTGTCAACTTCTTGATAAAGCTTTGCCTGACTACACTGTGTCAGATTGCCCCAAACACCCTGATGCTTCCCAGTCTCTTTCCCACAGCACTTACCACTAGCTAACGTACTTTAAAATTTTGTCTGCTGTCTGTCTCCAAGAACGCAGGGATATTTTTTCCTGCCTTTTTTCCCCCCACTGCTATATCCCCAGTGACTAGCACATAGTAGACATTTAAGAAAAAATTGTTGAGAGAATGGATGAGTGATTTAAACTAAATATAGGAATCATAAGTTTTAGTAATGCAGGAGCTTCTAAAAATTATTCATTCACTCAGTCATTCATTCATCAAGTACGACTTGAGTGACTACTTCATGCTTGTGTCATACTTGCTGTAGAGGGGTCAACAATTTTCTAGACTGGAGCATGTGATGTGAAAAATCAGCTGGTGGAGATAGAATCGATACTCTTTGTAGCTTCCACCACTGTGATAGTCAAAGCATAAGATTAATGCCCCCGAAGTGTGTCTCTCATCAGCATAGAGCAGGATTGCTGCAGATTGCAAATCACCTATACTCGATTCTCCTGCCTCACAGTCTAATTCTGACTCTCAAAACTCAACCTGAGGGCTTCCCTGGTGGTGCAGTGGTTGAGAGTCCACCTGCCGATGCAGGGGACACGGGTTCGTGCCTCGGTCTGGGAAGATCCCACATGCCACGGAACGGCTGGGCCCATGAGCCATGGCCGCTGAGCCTGCGTGTCCGGAACCTGTGCTCCGCAACGGGAGAGGCCACAGCAGTGAGAGGCCCGAGTACCACACACACACACACACACACACAAAATCTCAACCTGAATATTTCTGGCTCAATTAGGGTCAGAGTGGTTCACAGAGTAAATAATGGGAAGCGTGGTTCTTTATTTTAAGTCAAACAGGGACATGTGGATTGTAAGGGCCTGGGCAGTCCTTCTTTTAAACCTAGTATTATGATTCTTTCATAGCAAATAGTGTCCAGTTTTGGTTCCTGCATTAAAAAAAATAATAATGTGGAGCAACAGGAGTGATGAAAAGCTGAGTAATAAAGATTAGGAGAGGGAAAGGGGCTCTCTGAGAAATTGCTAAAGGAATTGATACTATTCAGCCTTACAAAGAAGCGAATCAGTTCCTCATCTCACTATATGAAGGGTCAATTTAAAAAAGTTACTGGACAGCCTTTCCTTCACCACTATCATTTCTGGCCTTCATTTACAGAATTTGGGGCTCAGTTCAGACACTTTCTTGAGGACAAGACTAATAAAATCCTGGAACAGATAACTGAGTGATACTATGGAACTTACATTCCTGGAGAGTTGGACAGGCAGAAAGAGATGAAATTGGGGTGGGCTCAGAACTCACCTGCCTAAAGCCAGGGTACATAATGGTGAAGCTGGAGTGGACATTTGCTATTGTCTGAGGTAACACATTCATTTCCTGAAAGAACAAGCAGAGGTTCTGAGAAGCTAGGGGTCTTGCCTAAGCTTGCATGGCAAGCTAATGGCAGAGTGGGTGTAGGACTGGGACCCTCTGACTTCCAGGCCACCAAACGATCCTCAGGGGTTCTGGGGGAGTCTATTTCCATAATTTTGGGTCATATAATGTGGTTTGGGTAGTAAGAGAATGGATTATTTTTGAGGCAATTTGTGGTCAGCACTTGACATTCCTGTGGGTCTATTAATCCACCCAGCCCAGAGCCTTGGAGTCAGGGGTAAGCTCAGGAGGCAGCCAGCCTGGGTCTACATGCTGGCTTCACCACTTTCTAGCTCTGTGACCTCAGGCAGGTTACCTAACTTCTCTGTGGCTCATAGCATTTCAGAGCGTTCTCGTGGGGGTTAAATGAAATATAATTATGAAAAGTGTTGAGCATAATTCTGACACAGACAAAGGGCTCCATAAATTTTGGCTATTTTAATACATCTCAATAAATGTATGTTGGACTAATGGAAAATCCTGTTTTAGGTCCCACTGGCCCCTCAATGTACCCTGATGTACTGAGTAGCAGTAGCTCAAAATGCGCCATAGAAGATTTCCTTCAACAACAGATACATGACTCCTCATTGATGACAGTAAGATTTACGTCACAAAAAGGAGAACTGAATAGCAAAGGATCACTCAGTTAATTGCAAAATTGGAATTAGAGTCTAATTCCCTGAAGCCAAGGTTATTTTCTTTGGAGCTTAAAGGTTATTTTCCTTGAGTGTTACAAATCTGTAGGAGAAATCAGTTGAGGGCCACAAGAGGAACTTGGTTTGCTTTCCCCTATCTTTTCAAATCAAGACAAATAGAAGCCCATTAACCTACCTTTAAAAAAAAATTAATACAAGAAGCATTCAACTTTAACCAGCAAATCCAACTGATGATAAAAACACATATGAGAGTTTCTGTATGTTGTCAGTGAATGAAGCCTAACAGAATGGACAGAAAGAAAGGATGAGGGGAAAAGAGAAACAGGGAGAGGGAGGAAGAGGTCAAGAGCGGGGATAGAGAGAGAAAACCAGAGAAGAGCCCAAGAGTGTAAAGAGAGGCCAAGGGGAGGGGAAATGCTACTTTTCAAAAAACTTTTAAATAATTGCTTCGTTTAATCTTCATAAAACAATCTCAGGTAAGTACTATAATCCCCACTGTACATATAAGGAAACTGAGGCTTTGTAAACTGAGTACCATGTCCGACGTTACCAGCTAGGAAGTGGTCCGGACCATTTTGAAAAAGATTTCTTTGGGGGCTTCCCTGGTGGCGCAGTGGTTGAGAGTCCGCCTGCCAATGCAGGGGACGCGGGTTCGTGCCCCGGTCCGGGAAGATCCCACATGCTGTGGAGCGGCTGGGCCCGTGAGCCATGGCCACTGAGCCTGCGTGTCCAGAGCCTGTGCTCTACAACGGGAGAGGCCACAACAGTGAGAGGCCCGCATATGGCAAAAAAAAAAAAAAAAAAGATTTCTTTGACTCCAAGGTGCATGATTTTTGCTCTTCTCCTATTTTGTCCTCTCTGCCCTCTTTCTCACCCATTTCTTCTTTTTCTTACTCTCCCGCTTTAATCTCTCTTTCCTTTCTTCCTTTACTCCTTCCTTCCTACCCTCCCTCCCTCTCAACCCCTGAATATCATTCTCATCTTGAAGTTTCTTGGTGTGTCTCTATTAAAGACGGTGATGTATCAGCTGCATTTGTGCTGTCAGACCCTTCTCTGACCTACTTTGAGAGATCAATAATATCACTTGCGTGACAAACTAGATGTCCAGCATTCAGTCCCAGCTCATTCCACAGCCTTGTGGCTCAGAGAGTAGGAGGTGCCTTGGAAAGTGGACAAAGGGGAGGAAAGGAGAGGAGATGAGACGTAGAGGTTGCTCATGGAATAGCTGTCACTGAGGTCCCTCTTGGCCACTGCTTAGAGTATAATTTTCTTGATTCTTGGGATTTAGAAAATGTGTGCCAATATTGAATTCTGCTTATTGCTACTGGGAATAAAAAGATGGAAACTGAAGCTTTCAGAGGATGGAAACTAACCCCATAGAGACTGTTCTCCCAGTGAAGAGCACAGAATTGGGAAAGGGGTCTGCCTGACATTCTAATGTACAGACCAAGAGGGTTCTTTGATGAAAACCCTAAACTTCGGGACCCTGAGAAAATTCCAGCCTCCACCTTTGCCTGTGTACCCTTCCCCATCCCCCAACTCAGCTGCTGATTCTGAAATGTCATCTAGGTGACATTATTCCACCCTTTCGCTTACTAAATACCCACATGGCTCCCTGAAGATCTTCCCTGACAAGTCAGATCAGGTGATGCTGTGTTCAGGCCGGTGCACTAGGGGCAGACCTAATGGGACGTGAATGCCAAGGATGATGCACAGGATCTGACAGAGGGAGTTTTTAGAGTAATGTGCTTGTTACTTAACTATTGCATGCTCACGGTTTATTAGAGGTAGCAGGTGGAGGAAGGATAGGGGAGAGAGCATGCAAGGAGACAGTGGTTCATTAAAAGAAAGGGCAGAATTGGAGGTTATTAAAGCTTAAAAGGCACATTTCTTAGAGTGGTCACCATAATGAACTGGAAAAACTATGGACTGAAAAAACCCATAGTTTGGCACAGGCATAAGAAAACAGCTCAGCTCTGCTTTCTTGGTTTCATCTGTTAACATGACAGCATCTCTGGTTCATTACCACCATGATGCCCATTTTACAGAGGAGGAAAATGAGGCTTAGGGATGTAATTAACTTTCCCACAGTTGTCCTGGGCATGTGGTAACGTCTGCACGTCCTTGTCCCTGCCAGCTGTGCAAGAAGAAAGGCAGAGAAGCCGGGAGCGGGCTGAGAGTGAGGCAGAATGTGCCAGTAGTGGCCATGAAGATATGCCCGTGGAGAGGATTCTGGAGGCTGAACTTGCTGTTGAACCAAAGACAGAATCCTACGGTGACATGAACATGGAGAATTCGGTAGGTGGTCTTAGATCTCCATCCATCTCCCATTTCTTGGAGGGGGCTGGAGATGGGGAAGGAGTATGTTTGAGTCCTAGAACCTGTCCGTTCAGAGTACTTTGTTGCTTTTTTAGACAAATGACCCTGTCACCAACATATGCCATGCTGCTGACAAGCAGCTCTTTACTCTCGTTGAATGGGCCAAGCGTATTCCCCACTTCTCTGACCTCACCTTGGAGGACCAGGTCATTCTGCTCCGGGCAGGTAAGGGATACCAGGGCTCCTTTCTTCTTGGGTTGCCATTTTGAAATTACCCTTGGGATCCTAAAACAAGTGACCTGATGGAGCTGTAACCCATCCAAGCTGTGCACCTTGTTGAGACAGGATAACCTTATGCCAGGTTGTTCTTTTTTATATTATTGGTAAGCTCTGAAATTTGGATGGCCCTCCCCCAAAACTTTCATTTCCAAATGAAACACTGTTAATGGAGGAGTAAGACTCTTTTTCTTTTTTTTTAATATTTAAATGTTCTCTTTTATACTCAACAAAATTTTTATTAGTTTCTATAGGCATTTTATTATCAGAGAAAAATAACTTTTTAAACAAGCACATAATTTAAAAAACAAGGCATGTTTACAAGAAGGTGAGAATTTTCTATTTGATGAGATTTTTCTGTCCATTGGTCTCTTAAACTGCTTCCTAGAATCCTTTTAGTGTCCAAGAAAGGCTCTTTTTCCATGCAAATTTTATGCAGCCATTATAATTCGCATTTAATTTTCAAAGACAGTTAAACAATTGTTATTCAAGACAATCTGAAGCTGTGCCTCATTACTGTTATGAAATTGGAAAATAGAGATATTCCCATTTCACAGGTGAAATAGGGGAAGCCAAAGATGTTTGCTCAGGCTTTTACTAGATGGATTCCAGGGTCCCTTCCTATTTTAAGATTCTACATGCTGTAATCTCTCTAGCCTCCCATTTCTGTGCAATTGACATATGCCAAATCTCCTCTTTGTCATGGAGCCAGCAGGGAAATTTCATGAAGATTCGCTGAGCCTGGGGAGCCAGTCCACTTATTTCATCCCTATTAGATAATAGGCGATCCCTGAGTGTCAATGGAAAGCTACATGCCGTGCTGGGTGCTACTAAACAACGCCTAAGAAGTAAAACTAGGTTGTGAGGTCCTGGGGGCAGACACTGCGGGGTATACTGGCTTTATCTACCATGGCAGATAACATAGTGACCATTACCCATTAAGTGTTCAATCCATATTTGTTGATGGACTGGAGGGGAAAAAAAGAGTTCTTGTCCTCAAGCTGCCATCCTGGGCTGCATTGGGGAGACTGTGGGGGAGGAGCATACCCACGAGTCAGGGGACCCCAGTCTTACCCTTTGTTCCCTCACTAATTAGTGATGTCGTCTGGAACTAGTTTTTGACCTCCCTGGATTTCTGGTTCTGCTTTTATTCCAAAGGATAATAATACATGTCTTGGATGATCATCAATGAAGCAAGAGTGTGGTCAGGTTTCCCTCAAGGCCTCATTCTTATTCTTGCAGGGTGGAATGAATTGCTGATCGCCTCCTTTTCCCACCGCTCGGTTTCTGTGCAGGATGGCATCCTTCTGGCCACGGGTTTACACGTCCACCGGAGCAGTGCCCACAGTGCTGGGGTTGGCTCCATCTTTGACAGGTGGCTCTATTCTGCTTCCGGCGCTTGTATGTGTTTGTGTATACATGTGTGCATGTGTGTGTGTACTTGTGGGTAGTGCTGGGATGTAGTATGGACAGCCCAATCAGCTGTACTGGCTGGAAGCAGAGACCCTTCAGCACATGAAAACATAAACCTGGGGAATGAGAAAGGGATTAAAAGAAATGGTAATCCAAGGAGATGGAGTCAGTCAGAGGCCAACAGAGTTGCTGGCAGATGAAAGACCCTATTATCCCTAAAGGTTTCCAGGGAAGAGACTGTATTATTGACATTACCTAGTAAGGTGGGAGTGGGGAGTTTGAACTGCTTATCCAAGGGGGCCTGGATGGGAATGAGGGTTTAGGATCTGACTTTAGGAACCTGGGAAAGATGAGCTGAGGTTTTTGCTGGTCTCTGCACCAGGGTCTCTGGAGGAATCCTGCTATAAGAGCGATAGCCTCAGTCTGGGATTCTGTGCCTTAAATGGTTCTAAAGGAAAATTAAGCCAGGTGATTTAAAGAGATGAGAGACGAATGGGTGGGTGAAAGGATGGAGAACTGGGAAAGGAAGAGTAAGATTGAAAATAGTCTCTCTGTCCAATGCCAGGGCCCTGTGGTCCCTTCCCAACCCCATCATAAATGGTCTTCCAGGGCCATGTGCATGTCCATCTAAGATGTCCCTACTCCTTCCCTGCCTTTTCCCACAACATGTTCCACATGGAGACCATCATGGTCTTCAGTTGACACCTCTTGATGGTGTCTAGAAATTTCTGCCCTGTCACGGAACGCCATCCTTTGCGGTGTTCTTCCAGACATGCGATGCCCTCACCCTGCTTTGCCCGTTGCATTTCTGCCAATTCCCAAATCCTCTAGGCTGCCTTTCCAGCTCCCTCTCTGTGTTCACTGCCTCATCCTTGGTGCTCCCTGGGACTTTGATCATGGCAGTTATTGGCTTTGTGTTGCTGCTACATATTGCTTCTGTGTCTGTTTCTTTAATTAAACTGTGAGCTCTTTGAGATCAGGGACTGTATCTTATTCATCTCTGTGCCCCTAGTACCTGGCGCATCTACTGGAAAATGGGGTGGGTACACAATAAATATTTGTTGCATTCATTTTATCAGCCCTTGGCCTGGTATTCATGATTTTCTCATCACCTGCCATTGTTTGCTGTGAACAGAGTTCTGACTGAGCTGGTCTCCAAAATGAAAGACATGCAGATGGATAAGTCGGAGCTGGGGTGCCTACGAGCCATCGTGCTATTTAACCCAGGTGAGTATGTCGTGCTTAGCTCTCCTCCATGGTCGGCCCCCAGTGCTCTGATGTTCTCTAGTCCTCTAGCTCAGCAGAGGCAGATAAGGGAGGACCAGGAGACCTATCCTCGGGAGGACAAAGAGTCAACTCTTCATGGCCTCTGCTCCTCGAGCCATCTTGGAAAGGGTCTCAAATGGGCGTGGAGTGTGCATGTTTGGGGGTAAGTGGGGAGGACGAGAGATGCCAGAGGGCTAGAGTAGTAGCAAAGAAGGCGGTAAAAAGTGGTCAGGTTCTACATATATTTTTAGGCAGAGCCAATGGGATTTGCTGACAGGGTGTGAAAGAAAAAGAGGTATTAAATATAATTCTTAGAATTTTTCATTTTGTTTTCTTGAACACTCGGAAAAACAGAGATTTCATTTACTGAAATGGTGGTTCAAAGGGTGGGTGGCTAGGAATCAGGACTTTGGACATGAGAATCTGAGATGGATAGTAAGCGTCCAAGAGTGGCTCTCCCGGAAGCAATTGTTTATGTGAGTCTGGATTTCAGAGAAGAGGCAGAACCAGAGATGTACATTTGAGAGCCATCAGCCTAGACCTGGCATGCAAGGCTCTGAGGCCGGGAGTAAAGTAGAGGCATTGCAGAGCAGAGGCTGAGGGCTAAGCCCTGGGGCATGGTGATATTTAGAGGTTGCAGAGAAAAGGAAGAGCCAGCAAAGAAGCCTGAGAGGGGGCAGTGAGTCAGACAGGGACGAACCAAAGAGTAGTGTCCTGGGGGGCCCAGGGAGGAAAAGCGTTTCAAGAAGGAGGAAGTGATCAGCTTCTTCAGATGCTGCTGTGGGTCAAGAAAGATGAGTATTCAGAATTACATAGTAATTGACACATATGCTTCATCTCCTGAATTAGGTGATCTGTTAATTGATGCAGGATGTTGGTCTGTCGGGTTTTTGTACCCCATCTCTTTATTCAGTCCATGCTTAGCGCATAGTAAGCACTCAATAAATGTGTGAAGGTAGTATTTCTAGAATGGCCCGGATAAAAGAAAACTCTCCTCCTTGGAGTCAGCCGTGCGTACCTTTGCTCCAAGAGTTTATTGGGTAGATTGGGCACAGGAAGGAGGTGTGAGGGCACAAAGGGCTGGCTTTGTGTATTTCACAATGTCCCCCATCCAGCGTGTCTCTCGTAACTCTGCGGGAGGTGGCCTGTGTGAATGGGGACAGACTCTGTAGAAGGGTGTCCCGCAGAGGTGTGTAAGGAGAGGTTGAATCAGCTGTCTTTTTCAGATGCCAAGGGTCTATCCAACCCCTCTGAGGTGGAGACTCTGCGAGAGAAGGTTTATGCCACCCTCGAGGCCTACACCAAGCAGAAGTACCCGGAACAACCAGGCAGGTGAGGGAGTCCTGGAAGAATGGTAACAACCGCAGCAACTCTTCTGATCTGCCATTAATGAATGGCGACATGCAGCAGGCACTGTCTAGATTTTTTCACAACCGTCTCAAAGCTACTCAGACACTGGCTCCATGAAACTGGAGGTCTCGTCCGTCTTGTTCACCTACTGTTCACCACTTTGGCATCAGAGCTTAACAATTAGTATTCATCTTTAAATGTTGAATGAACACCCCAGTGAACGAACGATGGTGGGAATCCTTAGCTCCACTTTCTAAAGAGGCCCCAAGGCTGAGAAAGGAACCTTGCCCAGGGTCACAGAGCTGGTGCATGGTGGGGCAGGTTGTGAACCCAAGTTTGTCTGATTTCGAAGAGCTTGTGCTTTTCAGTGTGACTGCATTGCTTTCTGCTTTGCCCTCATGGAAGCCCCTCTGCAGTAAAAGGTACAGGCTTTGGTACCCAAGAGAGGTGACCACTGGCCCCAAGGGTGCCATCTGTAGCCTCTGGCAAGGTCCTGGGTCTGGGCTTCTTGTCTGAAAAGGAAGACATGGGTCAGAGGATCTCTGAGGCCATCTACCAGTATTCCTGAGTGGTTAAAAAATCCTTTTCCCAAATGTTTCCCCCAAATACAGCTGAATAAAAGTTTTCCTCCTCCACTAACTCTAGTTAAAAAGAGAGAATATGATCCTCAAACCTCACAGAAAATGGAAAATGAAACTTGAAAAAAAACTTCTTTAAAGGCATGAGTTTGTTTTTAGGATTAATTACCTATGCTCCCAATTCTCACTGATGACTTTTATTCCTCTGTGGAGTCTAATTTCCATTAGCCCATTTTTCCTGGATCATGAGCCACTATCTCTCAGTTGTCCAGAAGAGGCTGAGCTTGTTTTTTATCACAGGCAATGAATGCATCTGTGTGAGTGGGGTCCAGCCAGTTGATACAATGTGTGTAGGCCTTGTGTGTTATGGAGACTAAGCTGTGACAACAGACTTCCCAAATATCAATAGTTGAACACAAGTTTACTTCTTCCTCACAAATCAGTCCTGGATGGGTAATCAGTCTAGTGCGGTGACTTTCTTCCACACCATCGCTTAGGGACCCAGACTCCTTCCTTCCTGGGGTTACACCATGTTGCCGAGTCTCATTGTTTTTTGTTTTTTGGTTTTTTTTGCGGTACGCGGGCCTCTCCCTATTGCAGCCTCTCCCATTGCGGAGCACAGGCTCCGGATGCGCAGGCTCAGCGTCCATGGCTCATGGGCCTAGCCGCTCTGAGGCATGTGGGATCCTCCCAGACCAGGGCACGTACCCGTGTCCCCTGCATCAGCAGGTGGACTCTCAACCACTGCGTCACCAGGGAAGCCCTCTCATTGTGTTTTGTATGCTGATGGTGGAAGGGAAAGAGGAGAGGGAGCACACAGGTGAGGCTATATGGGCAACACACTGACGTGGAAAGGGTACCCCCTCCCTTTACTCACTTCCATTGGCTAAAACTTGGTCACATGGACCAGCTAGCCAAGGAGATTGGAGAATGTGTGCAGCTGGATGCCAAGGAAGAAGGGGAGAATGGATTTTGATAGGCACCTGGCAGTCTCTCCTACATCTGAAATGGGTGAGATTGAAAGAGCCCTACCCAACAAGCAAGGCCTGGCTGCCAGCATCAGCTCAGCTTCTGGCCAATGAGAGCTGACTGAAAGCCCTGTGCTGGATGACATCCACCGAATCTCCCAGCTGTAAGGCAGCATTACTCATGTTTGTGTGTGTGTGTGTGTGTGTTTGTGTGTGTGTGTCTTGTGCACATATTGTGTGCAGGGCATTAGAACTAGGAAGGCTCATATTCATCCTTTTCCTGGACTTGGCTCTAGGTAGTGCTGTTTACCTCTTTAAAAAACAGAACTCTTGGGCTTCCCTGGTGGCGCAGTGGTTGAAAGTCCGCCTGCTGCTGCAGGGGACACGGGTTCATACCCCGGTCCAGGAAGATCCCACATGCCGCAAAGCAGCTGGGCCCGTGAGCCATGGACGCTGAGCCTGCGCGTCCGGAGACTGTGCTCCGCAATGGGAGAGGCCACAACAGTGAGAGGCCCGCGTATCACAAAACAAACAAACAAACAAACAAAAACATAGAACTCATTTTTTTTTAAAGCTTTATTGGAGTATAATTGCTTCACAATGGTGTGTTAGTTTCTGCTGTATAACAAAGTGAATCAGTTATACATATACATATGTTCCCATATCCCTTCCCTATTGTGTCTCCCTCCCTCCCACCCTCCCTATCCCACCCCTCCAGGCGGTCGCAAAGCACGGAGCTGATCTCCCTGTGCTATGCAGCTGCTTCCCACTAGCTATCTACCTTATGTTTGGTAGTGTATATATGTCCATGCCTCTCTCTCGCTTTGTCACAGCTTACCCTTCCCCCTCCCCATATCCTCAAGTCCATTCTCTAGTAGGTCTGTGTCTTTATTCCTGTTTTATCCCTAGGTTCTTCATGACATCTTTTTTTCCCTTAAATTCCATATATATGTGTTAGCATACGGTATCTGTCTTTCTCTTTCTGACTTACTTCACTCTGTATGACAGACTCTAGGTCTATCCACCTCATTACAAATACCTCAGTTTCATTACAGAACTCTTTTTTATCTTATTATAAAAGCCAAGCATGCTTTGGTAGGAAATAAGGAAAATGTTTTTAAATAAATAGGGTAATATAAACTGATTGTAAATTTGGGAGGTATATTTCTTTCTAGCAGCTTTGTGTATCAATGTATGTATACATAGAAATGTATATTTACAGATCTGAAATCATATGGTTTGGTGTATTATTTTGCTTCATTAGCTATTTTAGGCATTTTATCAGATATTGAAAAGTACAAAATTCTTATTTTCAATGATTTTGTAATATTTCACAGGATGGCTGTAGCCTAATGTATCTAGTCATCACTCTGTGGTTGACATTTAGATTGTTTCTAATGAATAACCCTTTAAAAACTTTGGAACTTGCCTGTTTTCCCAAGAAGGGGACTGTCAGGGGCCTGGGCATCCCCCAGGCACTAGGCAGAGATGCCAACACTTGTTGCCTGGCCCAGGGCAGGGCCTAGGAGTTCAGGGAGGGAGTGCAGGGACTGGGCCCCTGCATGTCCCTTGGGTGCATCCAGTACAGCCTGGACAGCGGGTGACCACCCTGAAGCTGAGCAGGTCCATCAGGGATGTCACTTGGCTCAACCAGGTGGGCAAGTGTGCCAAAGGCTGGTCACCTCTGGTTTGCAGAAAGTGGTTGAGGGGGTTCCTGGTGGCACACAGCCCTGTCAAGGCCATTTTCTTGGTGGTGGAGGGCTGCCACTCCGTGGAGACTTTTCAGAAGTACACCTCACAGGGGCGAGTTCTGCTTCCTCTAGCCAGAAGCAGAGATCAAAACTCAGGAGGGGGCAGAGCTTGCAGGAACCTTCTCTCTCTCACACAGCAGGTGCCTTCAGAGGCTGTGAGTCCCCCTTGTTGCCAAACATGTGAGCGAGGAAGGCGACGGCCGCCCTGTGGCTATGGCTATTAGCGGGTGTGTTTATTTCTACATCCTGATATTAGCTCCCAAACCTGGGACAGACAGCAAAGACAGCAGTCCTGTGGTTAGCATTTTTAAAAATTATTTTATTGAAGTATAGTTGATTTACAATGTGTTAATTTCTGCTGTGTAGCACAGTGATTGTTATATATATATATACATATATATATATACATTCTTTTTCATATTCTTTTTATTATAGTTTATCACAGGGTGTTGAATATAGTTCCCTGTGCTATACAGTAGGCTCTTGCTGTTTATCCATTCTATATATAATAGTTTGCATCTAGAATGGTTAGCATTTTACACATTGTAAAACTTTGGCATTTTTAGAGTAAAAAAATACATTTTCAGAGCTAATGTCAGCCTAACTTCACATTTTATAAAGAAGCCGTTTTCTTTGCCTAATTACAGAAACCTCTTTCGTGGCAGAGCCTTGACCAGGAGCTCAGCTTCCTTGTTCTTATCTAATGGTGATACCATTCAGATGCACTCAGAGGCTTCCTTTTTTTTTTTCCACATCGAGAGGCCTGTGGTATCTTAGTTCCCTGACCAGGGATAAAACCTGTGCTCCCTGCAGTGGAAATACACAACCCTAACCACTGGACAGCCAGGGAAGTCCCACTTAGAGGCTTTCTAATCAAACGTTTTGAAGGTGTGTGTTGGTCTTGGTATAGACCTTTAATTTTTCCATGTAGGGAGGTAATTCTTACCTTTTTAGATGGTGCCACTCTGTTCTTCTTATATTGCCACATTTCCTTAAAACTTCTTTCAGCATGATTATAGACCTATACGCATTTTTGAGGAGTATTAAAACTCCAATTTGAAAACTTATTTGAAATAATGTTGTGACATCCAGTGAAGATCCGGCCCAACCAGAAGTTGCTGATTTAAGGCCACCGTGACTAACAAGATTTCGATTCCTGTACTTTTTATTGGAAATTGTGATTAGAGTGATTTGATTTCCAGTCATTATCAGTAATAACATTAAAAATAAGCTTCACTGGCAAAAAGGATTTTGAGAGATGAAGAAGGACCACAGAAGCATGTTGGACATGTGGGAGACTGAGGAGCCTGGAAAGGACCCTGTATGTGTGAGGCTAATTCCTTCACACACTAGTCTCTTTCCCTTTGGTGAGCCTTACAACTAAGGTCCTTAATTATAGAAGAGTGTGTGTGTACACATGCATTTGTGTGTGTGGGTGTACCAGTGTGTGAGGGCAGGTGAGAATGGAGGAGAATGTGTGTGTATACTTTTACACATGTGAATATGTGCAAGCTCATGTGTGTGAGGGCGTATAAGAGTGCGAGTGAATGTGTGTGCACACGTGTGTGTATGTGTGAGAGTGGTGATGGTGTGTGTGTGCACATGTGTGGGAGGCATATGTGAGTGTGTGTATGCATGGGTGTGTGTATTATCTCTCCAGACTGTGGGCCCCTCAGGGGTGAAGTCTACTCTTTTCTGTCTCTCTCTCTTCCTAACTGAAAGGTAAGCACATCCATGTTGTTGCAAATAGCATTATTTCATTATTTTTTATGGTTGAGTAATATTCCATTGTGTGTGTGTGTGTGTGTGTGTGTGTGTACACACACACCCCACATCTTTTTTATCCATTCGTCTGCTGATGGACATTTAGGTTGCTTCCATGACCTGGCTATTGTAAACAGTGCTGCAGTGAACATTGGGGTGCATGAATCTTTTTGAATTAGAATTTTCTCCGGATATATGCCCAGGAGTGGGATTGCTGGATCGTATGGTAGCTCTATTTTTAGTTTTTTAAGGAACCTGCATACTATTCTCCGTAGTGGCTAGAGATCATCATACTAAGTGAAGTAAATCAGACAGAGAAAGACAAATATATGACACTGATTATATGTGGAATCTAAAAAATTGATATAAATGAACTTATTTACAAAACAGAAATAGACTCACAGACATAGAAAAGAAATTATGGTTACCAAAGGTGAAAGGGGGCGGAGGGATAAATTAGGAGTTTGGGATTCAAATATACACATTACTATGTATAAAATAGACAACCAACAAGGACCACTATATAGCACAGGGAACTATATTCAATATCTTGTAATAACCTATAATGGAAAAGAATCTAAAAAAGAATATATATATATATATATATATATATATATAATGGAGTCACTTTGCTGTACACCTGAAACTAACACAACATTGTAAATCAACTATATTTCAATAAAAATTTTCAAAAAATTTAAAAAAGAAAGTCACTTAGACAAAAAATAAAATAAATAAACAAAACAAAATAAAAGTGAGCACAGACTACGAAGCTGATGTACACAGTGGTTATAAATGGGTAACAGAAATGTGGTAACTGAGGCACATTGAGGTTGCATTGCTTAAAGTAAGTGTGGTATGAGGAAAGGCATAGTCCAGCGAGGAGATGAGAACTGCTGGTCCTGAGAGTGGGGGGCTCTTCCTGGATCCCAGAACCTATCTCACTGTCTGGTGCGTGGTTTGTACACAAACACATTCAGCCAGTGGTGAGAGCCCCTGTGGATTCTGCACATCTGCTGTGCTGTGCTGTTCTAAATGCTTTGGCCAATCTTCCAAGGAATCCCCAGGCACAGTGAATGTAAGGAATACCAGCTGGTTAGGGTTGGAGATGTGAGTCAGCATCAGCAGGCTAGCTCTTCCTCTCGCCCACCACGAATGGGGGTGCTGAGGGCAATTCTGGGATGTGGCCACATAATTCAAGAGATTCTCAAGAGGTCACAGGATCCAACTTCCACCTTTAAGAAACATAACAAGACCTCTAGCCTATTTCTGAAGCTCTCCAGAATTACAGATTCTCCAACTGCCTTAGTCTCCCCAACCAGGCTCTTTCTTCTAATCACAGATTGGTCAAGAAGAACAAATGAGCTGCCTCATGCCAGCAGCTGCCCCGTGCATGCTGGTTCCCCAGTTCTTAATGTCTCCTTGCTTCTCCACAGGTTTGCCAAGCTGCTGCTGCGCCTCCCAGCCTTGCGCTCCATCGGCTTGAAATGCCTGGAGCACCTCTTCTTCTTCAAGCTCATTGGGGACACACCCATTGACACCTTCCTAATGGAGATGTTGGAGACCCCACTGCAGATCACCTGAGCCTCACCAGCCACAGTCTCCTACACAGGACTAGTCAGGGCAGGTGTGTGTGGACCACCCCCCTGCACACGTTCCTCCACCCCCCACCCCCAACCCTTCCTGTTCCCCAAACGTGATGCTTATAATAAAGAAACCTTTCTACACATGCGACTTTTATAGGTGGAGTTTTGTATAGATGTTAACGGTAACCCTTCTTTGCTATCTAAGGGGCTGGGGATCTTTCTGGAAGTTCTTGGGAAAACTAACCAAGCCTCTGTACATATAATTAGTTTAAATTATTTTTTCACTTGCATTGGAAAGCCAATGACCAAATAAAGTAATATATGTGATATTGGCACTGCTTGGAGCATGGGGTGAATTATTGTGCAGCAGGGCAGTTATCTCAGGTGTGGGAGGAAAGGTATGGAGGGTTAGGAATGGGGGCTGGGGCTGGGGTCCTGAAAAAAATAAATCCCACAGTTAGATACCCCATGTCTAAGCTGGGCACAGCTAGCTTTGCCTCAGGGTAGCCCCTGGAGAGATTGGGAAGAAACATTGTCTTCCAGAGCCAGCTTGGTTTTTTGTTTGTTTGTTTGTTTTTTGCTCTTTTCCTCCTAAGAATAATGAGTACTAACAGCCTTGTCCTGACTGGGGGTAATGGAGTATATGGGCAAGAGTAGATGCTCTTTTTTTTTTTTTTCTTTTTGCGGTATGCGGGCCTCTCACTGTTGTGGCCTCTCCCGTTGCGGAGCACAGGCTCCGGATGCGCAGGCCCAGCGGCCATGGCTCACGGGCCCAGCCGCTCCGCGGCATATGTGATCCTCCCAGACCGGGGCACGAACCCGTATCCCCTGCATCGGCAGGCGGACTCTCAACCACTGCGCCACCAGGGAGGCCCGATGCTCTTTTTTTTAAAATTTTTATTTTATATTGGAGCATAGTTGATTAACAATGTTGTGTTAGTTTCAGGTGTACAGCAAAGTGATTCAGTTATACATACACATGTATCTATTCTCTTCAAATTATTTTCCTATTTAGGTTAGAGAAGATGTGCTCTTGAGGGGGAAGACACGGGTCCTTGGAGTTGGTGGGAGGTGGTAATGGATTTTGGTAAAGGTAAAGGAATGGATTTCCTGTCCTTAACTAGCAACAATAACAAAAAGACCAGAGTGCACCAAATTTGTTTTCCATCATTATCTAACTATATGTAGCCTGTTCTTAACAACTTACTGACCAGAGACGTATTAATACGTCTTTTGTTACCCAAACATTGTTGACCGGAGTGTTTCAATATTCACTTACATAACAAATTGCTGGCCACAGGCATTAGTTTCTGCAAAAATCCTCCTGTCAATAATGTGTTAAAAGGGGAAGAGAGAAAAGCTCTTCCAGCTTCTAGCCTATGATCACCTAGTGTCTTAGAGCCCTGCTGTCTGCTGGACAGTGAGCTCCTTGAGGGTAGAAACCGTGTCTAACTGACACCACAGCCAGCCTATACAGCCCATCTTGTTCAAGTCACCTTCCTGCCATCTGCAGAAACAGGACTTAATGGATACACAATTCCATGCCCCTTGGGGTTGTAGAGTATACAACCTGAACAGCTGCACATGGCTTACCTTCTTCATACCACCAGAACCTGACCTGGGGTCTGGCATGAAGTAGGCACATAGTAAAAGTGTGTTGTTGAATTGGGTTCCACACAACTGGAAAGAATTCCCTAAAGGTTTTTGTGATGGCAGCTGCGTCATTCCGCATCAGCAAGGCAGCTGCATCATTCTGCATCAGCAAGCTGTCCTCTCAGAAAAACCCCAGGGCTAACTCTCCAGTCCAAATATATTCATCAGTGATCATGCAGTTTTGGAGAAATAAAAATTGCTTTATTCCTGTGAAAAAAAGTTTAGGGATCCCTTAGACTTGGACATTAAGCAATGGAATTAAAATCAATTATGCTGTTTTTTTCCTTTTGTTTTTCATCTGCATTTATTCGTGAACCATGATGAAAATGATTGGGGTGAGAGGAGACTAGAATTTAATGCTGGGCTCCCTGACCTCTTCCCTCTGCCAGCATAACTCACTGGACACCTTCAGCTGCCTTATAGGTAACATGGAGCTTCCATGGAAACCCATTATGCCCCAGGTGTGGTAACCCGAGTTCCATTCCAGTATTTGATCCCTTCCTCACTGAACCCTAGCTCTTGCCTGGAGAAAAATTCAGGCTGATGAATGCCCAGCAGGGCGTCTGAACATAGATCACGTGGTGTCTCCTGGAATTGCTGCCACAGAACCCTCTGAGCTAGGCAGGAGCTGGGCAGGCATCTCTCCCCAGGCTGGTCCCATGACATTCGGGGTCCCTAAGGCCACCTCCTTCCTGACCTGGTCCCCCTCACACTCCAGGATGAGCAACTGAGTGAATGTTCAATATTCTTTAAGGCTCTGATCCACAGCAGCCACAAGAAGCTTCTAGAGCCTACAACCCTGAAGAGAGAATTTCCTCATTCAGCTCACATCACCAACTAGAGGAGTCAGCTCATGGAGAGAACAGATTGTCCCAGCAATGCTGATTAATGTTCCCTGAGACTCACAGCCCCATACTCCCCAGGTTGACTTACACAGATAACAAAATCAGGGGAGTCAGTCTTGTGTTCCCAAGAGTTCTCATGGAGCCGGAACCCAAGGCTCCGGGGTGAAGAGTATGGATTCTGGACATAGCCAGCCAGAGCCTGGCTCCTGGATCCACCTGCTGGTGGTCTTGTGTTTGGAAGGAAGTTGTTTCACCTTTCTGGCTCTTCTTTCTTTCCCTTATTTGCAAACATCAGATAATAATACCCACCTCGTAAGGATAAAAGATAAAAAGATGCAGGAAGCCCAGTGTAAGAGCATGTATGTGCCTTGGCACAAGACATACTTGAGTTTGAGTCCTGACTTTGCCATTCGTGATGGACATCAGTCTTGCCAAGCCTCAGTGACCTGATCTGTAAGTTGGGATAATTATACTCTTTGCCTCAGGATTCTTGCCAAGATGATATAGATAATGTGTGCAAAGCTTTTATCATAGTATCTGCCATAGAAGATGGGCAAAAGTATTAGTTAATTTTCTTCTGAAGTGTGAGATTGTAGTTAAAACGTAATCTCTGGCTCTGAGATTACAGAACATTCTATTCCACATTCTGGTCAGGATCATCCAAAGTACTGTGCAAAGAATCAAACCATTCTGGTTTCTAGTTTTGGTTTAACACCTGTATTCTAGTTTGTATGTTCATAAGTAAAATGGGACTAAGGCCCCACTTACCTATCAGTGCTGACACTACACATTACATGGGAGAGCCTTGTGTGAGCTGCGAAGGCTACACAAGTGGAAGAGGTTTGGAAACTGTAGAGCCTATGTTCTGAGTTACACACTGGAAACTAGTTTAGGATGTTGCCGTGGTTATAAACAAGGGCTCTGGAGTCAGCCCAGGGGCTTCCGTTAAAATCCCATCTCTGATCACTGAGTGACCTTTGGCACGTGACTTAACCTCCTGGAACTTAGTTTTTGCAAACTTAGACTTTGTAAACTGGGAATAATAATATTACCTCTTCACGGGGTTTATTGAGAGATTTAAGTGAGGGGATCTATGAGACACACAGCACATGGTCAGCTCTCAATTAATTTCAGTTACAGTACCTATTATTACTGATCCAGATATTTTCTACAGGATTCCTGCTCTGAAAAGAAAGTCCTAGACTCCATGGAAAACCCCCTCTCCACTTCTCTCCTCTGCACACTTATTCTTCAGCCTGATAGCTCCCCATATTAGCCTCCTCCTCTGTGTTTACACTTCATCAGTGAAACACAGTCCCCTACCTTCCTCAGATGGTGGCTGTGGAAATGGGTGAGATAATGTAATGTATGTAATGTTGTACATTATGAGGGGTTATTAAAAAGATGTCACTTGCCCAGCAAGCATTTCTTGGCCTTGGCCACTCCTGTTCATATTATTCAGTGAAACTAATCAAATGATATTTGATGATAATTTTATGTTACTTCCTTGCTCAAAAACTTTCAATGACTTCCTTTTTTCTGTTAGGTAGTAGTTCTCATCAGGAGGCAATTTTGCTACCTCCCTGCCCCCCAGGGGATGGGAGGTTTAACAATGTCTGAAGAGATTGTCACAACGGGGGTGGGGAGATCTATTGGGTAGATGCCAGGGATGCTGCTAAACATCTATGACACACGGGGCAGCCCCCTACAACAAAGAACTATCAGCCCCAAAATGTCAATCGTGCTGACAGTGGGACTCTGCCCTCAAGCGTCACTAATGGAACAGAAAACGGAATGGAATTTTCCTATTGTTTTACAATTTTGGCTCAAGCCCCAAGGTGAGGCCAGGAGGTCCCCTCATAGTCTAAAGAGGAACTACGAGATGCTTCCACACAGGACTTATTAAGATAGATGAGATGATGTATGCTATTTGTGGGAATGCAAATTGGTGCAGCCACTGTGGAAAACAGTTTGGAGGTTCCTCAAAAATTTAAAGATAGAACTACCATATGACCCAGCAATTCCACTCCTGGGTATATATCAGTAAAAAACAAAAACACTAATTTGAAAAGATATATGCACCCCAGTATTCATGGCAGCATTATTTACAACAGCCAAGGTATGGAAGCAACCCGAGTGTCCATCAACAGATGAATGGTTAAAGAAGGTGTGGTATATATACAATGGAATACTACTCGCCATAAAAAGGAATGAAATTTTGCATATGAAGCAACATGGATGGACTTGGAGGGCATTATGCTAAGTGAAATAAGTCAGACAGAAAAAGACAAATACTGTATGATATCACTCACATGTGGAACCTAAAATAAAACAAACTAGTGAATATAACAAAAAAGAAGCAGACTCACAGATATAGGGAACAAACTAGTGGCTACCTGTGGCTGTGGCAGGGAGCGGGGCAATACAGGGGTAAGGGATTAAGAGATGCAAACTATTGGGTATAAAATAAGCTACAAATATTAATTGTACAGCACAGGGAATAGAGCCAATATTTTATAATAACTATAAATGGAGTATAACCTTTAAAATTTGTGAAACACTATATTGTACACATGTAACTTACATAATATTGTACAGCAACTATACTTTAATAAAAGAAAAAAATGTTGAGCTGATTCTGTGACTTTTACCCTATACTTCCTGAGCCAATATTCATAGAGGATTGAAATTTAAGAATAAGGGGTACTCGGGGGCAATGCTGTGGCTTTACCCCACCCCTTCAGGGGGCCCAGGAGAGGGAAGGGACCCTGATACCCAAGCCAAGTGAAGGGGACAGAAAAGAACCCCTTCACTGAGACTGGATGCAGGTACCTATGAGAAGGGGAGGCTGGTCCCTCATTCCTGGCTGGATGCTTGCTGAGTGACAGAAACACAGAGCCACATTGATGGGGGTGATAGAGTACTTGGAGAGGAGATACCTGTGAACATACAGACTGATGCCTTCTTCTTGACTAGAGCACTCTGAAGACAGGAGTCCATCTTGAGGGTGATGGTGGGGTAGAGAGAGAGGGCAGCAGTGCATGCCTTATCCCCCGTACTTGGTATGGTCAGGATGCGTTATTTTCTTTCAGTCAAGTGAATATCCTGGAAGTCATGCTTAGAATACCCTAAAGGTACCAAGTTCAAGGGAACGGCCTGTCAATTTCAAGTGACCCCCTTAGTAAGAGGCCACTGGTTGAACTCCTATGGGCAGTGACTAAGTGTCAAACAGAGTTTGACATCGTCTCAAACTGGAGGTCAAGCTGAGCATGCATTGGCCATACCTGGTTACTGGGCAGCGTAACATCCCAGCGGGGCCTCTTGAAGAACTCACATATGCCCCTAACAAGAGACATCTGGCGGGGACTTGCTACACGAAGGCACTGATAGCACTCCATTCTTAAGAACTTTCTTAAGAACTTTCCCTGTCTTCCCATCCTTCCTCCAGGGCCCCGATTCCCTGGTGGAGAGAGAGAAGGAAGACACAGGAGAGGAAGGAGGGAGAAAGGTGGAGGAAGAGTGAAAGAATAGTCCTCACCTTCCTCCCAGAGCAGGTCTCTGGGCCAGCGGTCAGGCCAATGGGAAGGGACTTTGAATTCAGTGTAAGACTAAAGTTCAGATTCGACTGGATGTTTTAACGACCAAAGTGAAATGTTCTAAGCATTGCCTGAGGCACCATCAATGGGCAAAGAAAGGAGATACCACAGGGCAGTTTGGAGGCTGTAGCTGGAAGAAAGAAAGCCCTTTCCTGTCTATATCCCACTGACATTAGAGGCTTCACAGTACCACCGCACTGGTCAAAACTGGGGCCAGGCCTGCACCACCTTGACTCTGCCTTCTTTGGTTGCCTTGGCAATGCCATGCCCACTTTCCCCTTGGAGTCAGCCCAGATGGCCCATCTGAGCCCTTCAGCTGAGTGCATCAGCTGTAATGATTTCATTTCACTTCTGAGATGAGCCAAGGCTTTCTAGCAGGAAAATCAAGGTCCCCCAAGGCTAGGTCCCAAGGCAAAACTTGCCAGTTTTCTCTTTCTTACACGTCGCCCAGCGCTCACTTCCCCGCAGTGTAATCTTTCTCCAACAACCTGCTGACTATGTCTTTGCTGACTATGTCTTGCTGATAATAGAAGACTATTGTCTTCTCTGCCTGGCACGACTTCTGCACCAGTTGCACTTATCCAAGGCCTACTCATCCTCTAAGGCCAGCTCAAATGCAACAACCCTAGGAAGCTTGCCCTGGTCTCTCTGTCTTTGTAATTTTATCGTTATTTGGGGCCTCCACTTTGATTATAATAACATGGTGTTCTGCATTATTGGCCATTTGTATGTACTATCCACTTTACTTGTAAACTCTTTGAGAGCAGAGATCATGTCTGATTCAATTGTGTATCCACAACAACTCTGAGCAGAGTGCAAGGTGGTGTTCAAAGCATGTTTAGTGAGATTGGTACCTTTGGCTTCAATCCCAATAGATGGCAGCCTGTTGCAAGTAGAAGTTCCATAGCAAGCCCAGGAGCCTTCCCATTGGAGCCACGAGTCAGAAAACCAGCCTTGGGTAGACTGCTAACAGAAGGTATAAGGTCCCCACAGTCTTCTGAGTTACTCTTCATGGCATGGTGGGCAGTGGCCAGGAAGTTGAGGCATGTTCTTTGCCTTCAAGGAACTTATAATTGAGAAAATGGAAAAAACAAGGATCACAGGATACTAAGAAATGAAATGTCTATAGCATTCTGGAGTTCGCAAAGCACATAAAGGTCTGCAATTGTAATCTGGCCTCGGAGAAATAGGCAGGGGAGCCCTTGTTATCTCCACCTTAAAGGTGAAGAAACTGAGACCCTAGAGATTCATGACTTGCCCCAGGACCTCCAGGTGGGCAGTATAAGGACCTCAGCCACCCTCACTGCCAATGCAGAGCAAGTGCCACTGAACTCCAGGGTCTCTGGTCCTATATCTTCAGCACTACCTTTGTATCTGATGCCCAAGAAATACACGTAGATTAAGGGATTGATACATACAATAAGCAAATATAAAATAATAAGGTGTTTTGTAATAAATGTGGAACTTGGGCCAACAAATCACATGTATGTTTGAAATCTTCGAAACTTTTGCTGCAATGATATATTCTTTGGATAGTTCTCTTTTACATTTGTCTTCAGAACCGGTTTAGAGGTCACCTAAGAAAAATGGTCTCACGGTTCTAAATAAAAAACTCATTAAATGACAACTGCAATAACTACCAGCGGACCCAGATTCACGTCACCCCCATCTACCCAGAACCCACTATACACTAGGTTCTGGGCTCTGTACTTTCGTACCTCCAGCTTTATGTCATCCCTTATTTAATAGATTTGGCTGCTTCCAAAAAAATCAAATATACCCTATGTGAGTACTAATTTGTCACCACTGATGTAATTCAAAAGACTGGGACTCAGGCCCTGGAGGATGCTTCCCCTAAATGATCTCAAGGCTTCAGGCAAAAAACCAATAATGCCTTCCCCCTTGGAGAAAGATTGGGCCCCCTGATACAGGATTAATTTAGGGCGTTCCTGGGAGGGACTGAGCAGGGAACAGAATAGAAAGCACTCCCCTCCCCCTTTCCCCAAGGCAGGCAGGGAAGGAGAATCTGGGAAAGGACCCTCACCCCTCTCCATGGAAAACTCCATGGAAATATCTCTCGTGACAGTTTTGGAGCGCACAGCCATCTCCGACCACACTGAGCTGGCCCAGGTCCAGGCCCCCAGGGGAAGATCTTCTCGGTCAGCGCAGCTGCGGGATGCTTGTAACCCACTCAGCCCCAGCTGGACGTTCAGTGCCAAGATTGTTAGGCATGGGCTCCCTCTGCTGCCGGCTCCGAGCATCACAGCCACTTTCCGGAGAAAGTGGCTTCCAGGAGGGGCAGGATTTTTTAAATGGAAAACAAATAAGAGCTTGAAAAATGAACCTCAAATAGACTCAGAAGGTCAAATAGGCACTCACTCAACGGAGGTTTAGCTTCCGGAGAAATGGGCTCAGAAGAGGAATCTCAGAGAAGAAAGAATGGAGAATCTCATGGAGGATGCTTAGAAACAGGAGTCCATCTAAGCTGGGAAGGAACAATCTTCTGGGTAAAGGAAACATAGACCTGTAACTGTTAAACCACAGATATTGCATATGGAGTCCAAGGACAAGGCCACATCAGGACTGGTTCAGTGCAACAAGGGACGTTCCCATGGCAACACTGACAATTAGACTTCTTTCTCAGAGGTAGAATTGGGGACTTTTGAGAGTGACTGAATGTGAGTTTTCAATGGGACTGTGTTCTAGGGTCTGTTGCTCTTTTCCTATAGAGGCCATGTGCCAATTGCAGTGTAGAGTGTTAAAGTGCTAGATCAACCCTTCCTAAATGTGCAGAGACAGATACGGACATTCAGAGCAAGCTGAAGTCGTGGCACACTTGGAGGTAGCAATGCTAATGTCAGGCTACCTGGTGGAAAAAGCAAAGGAAAAGGAGTCAGAAGACTAGGGTCCCCCTCTGGTCACAGGCAGCAGGCTCCATGTCTGACCTTGGGCAGTTACTGGACCCCTCAGGACTTATATCCTTCCTTGGCAGGGTCAAAGATTCTGACAAGAAGATCTCTAAGGTTCTCTCTACCTCACTGAATCAATAATGTCTTTTAGAAATTGATTGATATTTTATTCCATGACCTTATAAGGAAGCAGGGGATCACCCCGAGCTCTCAGCACTGATTCTAGAGAAAATTCTGAAAGATCCTCTATCTTAGAAAGTCCAAAATTTAAAGGATAAAACAAATAGATTAAAAATCGTTTTTTGAGCACCTGCACCTACTATGCTATGGGTTAGTGTTCTGTCAAATGATAGAGCTATATAACTGGTTTCTAACCCCAGTGGACATAAATGAGTTTATCCTTCTCAATAGATGGCAAAGAAGACCACTCAAGGTACTTCTTTTGTTTCTTTTTCCCCTCCATCTGCTATCTCAAATCAAAATCCTCCCAAAGGTACCCTCTTCTTATGTATTTATAGTAGGTCCTTGAAAATCCACCTTCCATTTGTTACATCTACATATCACATCTATGGGAAATATATAGTATTGTTTTGTATGTTTTAAAAATGTACATGGATAAACAACAAGTTCCTACTGTATAGCACAGGGAACTATATTCAATATCCTGTGATAACAATAATGGCAAAGAATATATATATATGTATAACTGAGTCAGTACAGCAGAAAGTAATGCAACATTGTAAATCAACTGTACTTCAATAAAGTTTTTTTAAAATGTACATGAATGATGTTTTTGCTATCAATCTCCTTTTGATTCCTTCTTCTTTGTTTTACTCAGCATTATGCTTTGAGATCCATCAATGATGCTGTATGTAACTCTAGCCAATTCCTTCTGATTGCTGCACACTATTCCTGTAGAGTCCTCAGTGGTCTAGAATCCTTTCCCATGACAGGCACTCTTGCTTAGGGTCTCCTTGTTTACCTGTATGGGAGTTTCTCTGGGGCGTATCCCAGCGGCAGGACTTGCCTAATTGTAGAGTAGTCACATGTTCATTTCACTCATACTTCCACACTGCTCTCTAAGAATTTCACCAATATATGTTACCACCAGTGCTTGAGCGGCCCATTTCTATACATCCTTCCTTGCATTTGGTCAAATTCTTAATTTTGTCAGTGTGTTGCACATCAAGTGAGACTTTTCTCTGAATTTCCTTTCTCTTACTACTGAAAAAGTTGGGTTCCATTCAGAGTTCTTCTTAGCCATTCAGATTTCCTCTTCCATGAATTTCCTATTTACAGTGTTCTAAGGGACTCAACCAAATTCTCTTTAGTGACCCAAAGCCCCCCAACATTCCCAAAATTGATTATTTTTTTCTTTCTCACCGGAAACCAATGGGCTCAGTAAGTTGTTCCTGTTATCTCTTTACTTAAATAGAATACAGCAAGATTTATACGCTTCCTCCAAGAGATAAATTTCACATCTTGGCAACAAACAGAATACATCATGCATGCAAAGATCCTATGAGAAATTTTGTTCAAAATGTGGACCAGCTTGCTGTTCATTGCAGCTGCTAAAGAACAGAGAGGAGGCTGCTTGTTTAATGAGCCTCAGGTGACCAATTGGATTCTGACTAATTGTTATCACTGCCAGTCATTGCCACCCTAAGAGGGTGCTGGAATAACCATCTCTCACATTCTGAAGCAGACACATAGGTACAGGTAAGGCCCCTAAAACTGTTTGGGGGAAGGGTCCAGGTTTGCTTGGGCACAAGAAAAAGTAAATCTCAAGAAGAAGACTGAAATACAAATGGTAAATCTCTGGGTTGAATGCTAATGTGTTGGGTAGAGACTAAAGAGGAAACTGAATTAAAATTTGAAAGGATCTCGAAGTTTCTGCTTTGTTGCCTATCTTAATTAAAAATTAGGCCTGGCCTGTGGGGGGCAGGTGTTGCTCTTTTTTGGCAAGTGCCCAATATATATGTCCCTCGTCCAGGTTTCTATTGTGTTTCTTGACCTTTACTTACAGAGTGGCAGGAGTTCCTTAAATAATTTATGTGTTATACCTTTGAAAACTGTAGATGTTACAAGTGTGTTCTCCCAATCTAGTATCATTTATTATCTTGAATAGAATCTTTAATTTTCATGCAGTCAAATCCATCCATTTCCCATATTATGGTGTGCAAATCTGGAGTCTTGTGGGAGAAATCTCTTTCGTCCCAAAGTTTTAGAAACATGTTCTCATTCTAAAGTATGTAGTAAATTAACCTCACCACAGATTCCAGGAGTCAAGCGAGGGTCCAAGTGTCTGCTTTGTAAGGGGTAGATTTAGACTGGAGACATGACAGGACTTTCTTCCTGAATTAAAGATGTCCAGATCTGCAGTGCAGGCTGACTTGATTCACCCCAGCCCCTTCCCAGGTGGAGAAGCTGGAGAATGGGCACCTGAAGTGGTGCGAGTGGCCCTGCTCGAGGGTTCATCCCATGGGTCCCTGGAGCACGTGGCTCATGCACTTGAACACACACAGGACTAGGCAGCAAGTCAGGGCTGTGCTGATCCACATTGCCGGAAGGGTAACATGGCTGAGCGATTGCCTGCTCGCTCCATTCACACCAGTCAGACTAGTCACTTTCCCTTTCATGAGGAGGAACAAGTGACAGGACAGAGAGGGAAGCTGAATGGTTTTTCCAGTACTTCTACCTCCAGTCGAGAAGCAGAAGCCTTTCAGCTTTGGGCTGAGATGGCAATGTGAGATTAGGAAGAGAAGGGAAGTGTAACAATTCCTCTCATTAGGTAGTCTGAATGTCTTCATATTACAGTTGAAAAGAATGAGGCTCAGAGAGGTTGATAACTTGTCCATGGTCACACAGTAATAGTACAGCCAGAGTTCAAAACAAGCTCTTAATTTCCCCTCTGTGATCCCAAACAGAGGGATGGACTCTGATCCCCTCCATGCTCTATCTTCCTCAAATTATTGCCTCCCAGGATACTGGAGCCTCAGTGGTCACTTGTCACAGTGGCCTGATCTTACTGCTGAGAACCTAGAGAGTCAAGGGACTTGTCTGAAGCTGCCAGCAAATCAGAGGCAGAGGATGTGTGTCTTCCAAACATGTCATGAAGGGTTCTGCCTAATTGCTGGATGCTTTTAGCCTTGAGCTTCTGTTCCAATGAGACCAGCGTAAACAACAGAGACCCAGCTCAAACTGACTTAAGCAAAAAAAGGGAATGTATTGTCTCCCCAAACAGAAAAGTCTAAAGGCAGGTCCAGCTCTAGGCACAGCAGGATCCATGCACCTGGATGGTGCCTTTTGAATTTCACGTGCCATCTCTTGGGTCTGCCTTTCTCTCTGTTAGAGCCATTCTTGGTATGTTTGACCAAAGAGGACTCACCAGGAGCTCTAAGTGGGCATCCTGGCAGACCAGCGACCCTGGCAGAAAGAGAGGACTATTTCTCTCTTCCCCTATTCCAGCAGAAATCCTGGAGCAGGCGTTCACAACCTCTAATTGGTTGGAGTCTAGTTCCAGAACAACACATGGGGAGGGCGGTAGGAACAGTGACACCTGAATCACGGGGGCTGAGAATGTATAGTGGTGGTTTCCTAAGCTGAAATGAAAAATGAGGTATGGTCACCAGAAGAGGTGGGAATGGATGCTGAGAGGCCAAAAAAGCAAGATGTCAACAAAACTGGCAAATGCAAGCTGCAGTCACCTATGTTATTCCTCTGTGGCTGCCTCTGCTGTACTCCCAGGCACCTATGCTGCACACACACGGCATGCCAGATGCTGGGCTCAGGGTTTTATATACATGACCTCACGCTATCCTCCATGCACTCCTGTGAGGTGGGTACCACCACGAGCCTCATTTTAATGATGAGGATAGCAAAGCTCAGGGAAGCTATATGACTAACTCAAGGTCACATAGCTAGTAAGGGACGGAACCCAAACTCAAACTCAGGAACGCCTTCACTTAAATTACATACCATTCACCGCTACGTAGACACTGTTGAAATAAGACAGCTAATCCCAGGGAAAGAAGACTGCCTGCATTCTGCAGATAATATAACATAAGCCCCCCACCCCCAACCATTGCCAAATTGTAGAACAGAAAGCACAAATCCATACTTTCATTGCCTCTGATTTCTGTCTTGAAATTCTGGATTTCCACTCCACTCACAGACACTTCCTCCCTTGGAAAAAGCTGACCACCCATGTGGGAGAGCCGATGTTATAAGGGGACAGCTGTTTGGGGGTTGTCCGTGGACGGAGACACACTTTGTTTTAAAGCTGAAGAAAAATATTCTCCCCGCAAGCTGCCTGGTTCCAAACTGGCTAAAACACTTTTGTTTAGACTTTCCAAGCAATTTCATCCCTGGGGTGGAAACAGAGCATAGAATGATTTGGAGCAAAAGGACAATTTGGGGACAATTATGAGTGAGTGAAAACAGAAGGTTATAATGGATGTTGTCTTTCAACCCTTAACTCCGGCATTTTGTAACCAAGAATTCTGTCCCTCAGGTTTTGGTGGTGGGAACGTAATGCCGAGCAGTTGTCTGGAACTGCTTCTAGATGTTCAATAATTAGAAACAGGGACGCTGACTCAGGAGCGCATCAGTTGGGTTGCTGAGCACCAATTCACACACGAAAAAAAGAAAAAGAAAAAATGTGGAAATGTGCAAAGATGAAAGTTGAACAAAAATGAACAAATATTTCTTATATATTTTTAAAGTGACTTGTAGTTCTTTCAAAATTGAATTGTCAAATGTCTAAAGTAAATTAGTCCTATATGAGGAATGAGCTGGAAGCAAAGTTGAAAATTTTTCAGTAATGACGAGAAGGCAAAATCTTCTATTGGGGGCACATGGTCAGTGCAGGGAGACGGCGGGGTTTAGGAGAAAGTCAGGTGACACACTAGGATGTTGATTTGTCTGCAAAAATGTATGTTGAAATTTGGTCCAGGATGGGATCAGGCATGTCTCCATTTCCTCAAAGAGCTTTAAAAACTGGAAAACACCCAGCTATTGTCCATGACCTAGACACAGTCTTCCTGGAGGCAGAGGAATGCTTTTTGGGGTGTCCCTTCTAACTCAATGATTCTTCAGGGCCTTTCCACCTTATCATGGGTGCCACAGCATGAAGCGTGTGGAGAGTCTGTGAACATGCACTCACTCACACATACACAGGCACACACAGAATGTAATCATTTAGGCAGCGCCACAGGATGCAGTAGAAGAGAGAACAAGAGGCTTCGGTGGAAATAGGAAAATTTCCCACAGCGTGGAGCAGGGCTGGCTTGGGTTTTCCACACATGTAGGAGTGCATCATTTGTAGCAGCTGCAGACGTCACAGCCACTGTTTTCTGTCTGAGTCTGTGCAGGGCAGATGAAACCATGTAACAGGTAGGATGCAGACTCCTGGATCTTTATCTGTCTTGTATGCCATTCTGCTCCGTTCTTAGGAATATTCTGTAAGCAGACACGACCAGAGCCTGGCACACTGCTAGTGCTGGGTTGGCCAAAAAGTTTGTTCGGGGTTTTCTGTAACATCTTATGGAAAAACCCAAACAAACTTTTTGGCCAACCCAATATACAACCTACTCTGCAAATGTCTGTTAAGGGAATAAATGACACTTCTCAGACCAGGGTTAAGGGCTGGTCTGGGGCCATCCCAAATCTTCAACCCAGAGTCTTCTGCATCTCCAGGGAGTATTGAGTGATGGAGTGCTGGAGCCAGGGCGGAGTTGGGTGGGGGGGGGCAGAAAAGACTCTACACATTGAAGTCTGGGTGCCCTTTCAGGAGGAGCCACCCAGACATCTCCCAGGCAGCTGACTGCTGCCTTGTTCAATACCCCTTCTTTGTACCCAAGGGGCTCACCAGAGCACATGCCCATTAACAGAGCTGCCAGAAGGACCTAGCCCTGATGCTCAGCCTTAGGGGGGCCTTTGGAGAAGTTTAAGAAATTTAATACTCATCAGACAGCCACTATATGTAGAACAGACGTTTACTCTATGTGAAATCCTATGCCAAGTAACAGGGTGATGCATAAAGTACTCTTCTATTTATGAAAAAATAACTGTATATGGGTTTATATGGTATATGTAAATGCATGGAAAAAGAAAGGATGTACATTATTAATGATGGTTACTTCTGGGAGAAGAGTGGAATTAGAGGTGGTACTAAAATGTACTTTTACTTTATAATCATCTTTTCTACTTCTTTTCACAATGAGCTTGTATTTATATATCACTTCTGAAATTCTCCAAGACATTTGTCATTTCTTGTCATTAAATACTTACAAATGTATACGTATATGTTTATTTTCTGTCTCCCTCATGAAGACATGAAAACTATTTGGGGGATGTCAAGGACCAGGAACATCTATTTTGTTTACCTTTGAACCCCCAGAACCCCAAATAGTTTCTGGCACACAGTAAGTGTTAAATATATATTTATTGATTAAATGAATGAATTATTTATAAAATAAAAAAATTCGAAAAACATATGTGCTCCAAATGGAGGGCTTAAGTCTCTGGAACAGAGCCTGGCTCATGCTAAGTAATTAATGTGTGAATTTAAATTAAACACTTTGGTGTAGAAGGCTCTGTGCCTGCTCTTAGAGATTTTAAAATCCAGACATCCACATTTATAAGCATGTTACGAAACAGATTATGACAAGTCTCATAAAGAGGTACAGGCAAAGAGTAAAAGGGCTCAGAAAAGGGAGCTGCAGTTTCCAGCAGAGGTAATCAGAGCAGGCTTCATGGAGAAGGTGAGGTCTGAGAAGGACTTGAAAGATGATATCATAGTTCCTGGGTCTGCCATACAAATTACTACAAACTTGGAACTTAGAAATTAGGGCTTCCCTGGTGGCACAGTGG
Organism: Mesoplodon densirostris; assembly: GCF_025265405.1. NCBI lineage: Eukaryota > Metazoa > Chordata > Mammalia > Artiodactyla > Ziphiidae > Mesoplodon > Mesoplodon densirostris. The sequence goes on along the minus strand of NC_082662.1, from coordinate 124,182,438 downwards.
TTGAGAGTCCGCCTGCCGATGCAAGGGACACGGGTTTGTGCCCCGGTCCGGGAAGATCCCACATGCCGCAGAGCGGCTGGGCCCGTGAGCCATGGCCGCTGAGCCTGCGCGGCCGGAAGAGGCCACGGCAGTGAGAAGCCTGCGTACCGCAAAAAAAAAAAAAAAAAAGAAAAAAAAAAAAGAAAACAATAGAAATTAATTTTCTTGCAGTTCTGGAGGCCAGAAAACCCACATCAAGGTGTTGACAGGGCTGTGCTTTCTCCAAAGGCTCCGGGAGACCCCACTCATCGCTCTTCTAGCTGCTTGTGGATGCCTGGCAACCCTTGACATTTCCTGGCTTGTGGCTGCATCTCTCTGATCTCTGCCTCTGTCTTTACATCACCTTCTCCTCTGTGCGTGTCTGTCTAATATTTCTCTGCCTCCCTCTTGCAAGGATACATGTAATTGCATTCAGGGCCCACCCAGACAATCCAGGATAAAGTGCTTCTCTCAAGATTATTATTAATCACTTCTTTTGCCATATAAGGTAATATTCAGGGTTCTGGGGATTAGGAAATGACTATATTTTTGGCAGGGGGGTGGGGTGGTGGTGGATTTTTCTACCAAACATGGATGGAGAGGACTTCGCGATGTGGAGGAGAGAAGAAAGGTGTTCTAGGTGGAGAGATCAGTATATACAGGGCTCTGGGAACAGGAAATCACAAGTCATGTTCAAGGACTGGTATGTGGTTTGTTCAATGTAAACCTAGGTGTGTGAAAGGGAAGAGCGAGCAATTCCATGTCTTAGCACAGTCCACCCTCCATATCTGTGGGTTCCACATCCACAGATTCTACCGATGGTGCATTGAAAATACTGAAAAAAAATTCCAGAAATTCCAAAAAAGAAAACTTGAATTTGTCATATGCCAGCAACTATTTACATAATATTTATATTAGTTATTATAGGTAATCTAGAGATGATTTAAAGTACATGGGAGGATGTGCATAGGTTTTATGCAAGTACGATACCATTTTATATAAGGGACTTGAGCATCTTGTATTTTGATATCTGCGAGGGGTCCTGGAACCAACCCACCTAGTATATTGAGGAATGACTGTGTACACCCCCAAGAATTTGAAAACAGAGACTCAAACAAATATTTGTATGCCAGTGTACATTGCAGCATTATTCACAATAGCCAAAAGGTAGAAACAACTCATGTCCATTAACATATAAATGGGTAAACGAAACATGGTATATCCATAAAAAGGAGTATTATTTAACTATAAGAAGGAATGAAGCTCTGATACATAACTAAAAAATGATGAACCTTGAAAATATTGTGCTAAGTGAAAGAAACCAGACACAAAAGGAAAAATATTGTATGTTTCCACACATATGAAATCTCTAGAATAGGCAAATCCATTGAGACAGAAAGATTAGAGATTACAGGGCTGGGGGAATTGGGGAATGGGGAGTTATTCTTTAATTATCATAGAGTTTCTATTTGGGGTGATAACATTTTGGAAATAGTGGTGATGGTTGCACAATATTGTGAATATAATTAATGCCACTGAAATGTACACTTAAAAATGGTTAAAATGTACATACATTTGTCAACACCAAGAGTGAGCCCTAATGTAAACTGTGGACTCTGGGACACATAATGGACATATAATGCTGTGTGGGTGTAGGTTTATCAGCTGTAGCAAATATGCCACTTTAGTCGAGGATGTTGATAATGAGCAGGGGTATATGGGATATCTTGGTATCTTCTGCTCAATTTTGTTTTGAACCTAAAATTGCTCTAAAAAATAAAGTCTATTCTTAAAAGGGTACAACGGCACATTTTCTGTTATACAAGTTTTACCACAATTAAGAGAAAGAAAAAAAAGGAAGGAGTGGGTCTTATGGGTGAGTGGGACAGGGGCTTGCGTACCAGGCTGAGGGAATGGAGTAGAAAAGGGATTCCCTGCCTAGAGGCTTCCTCAGGGTCCACACAGCCATCTCCCTGATGCTGGGAATATCAGGCATGGACGTCTCAGAGCTGCATCTCTCCCTGCACTGGAGGGGGTCGCCTTGCCCAGAGTTATGCCCCCTTCCAGATGGCAGACTGTGACCAGTAACTGGCTGACGTCTGAACTCTTGTCTTAATTTGGGACCACTCTGCAGAGCCATCCCAGATCCAGAATGCTCCATCAGATCAGCAGAGGCCTTTGTTACCACTGCATGAGGTCCAGCTTCCCCACTCCCCAACCTCTGGCCCATCCTGCCCTCATTTCCTTACAGGTCTCTCTTCTAAGAGGACTCCCCAGTAAATCTTCTGCATGCAGTTCTCCCATTCAAAGCTGTTTCAAGAGGACCTAACCTACAACAGGAGCAACTGGGAATTTTTTTTTTTGGTTTTTAATTTAGGGGTGGCAGTCTGAGAGTTTTGACTTGGGGAGATCATCTTGGCAGAAGCACGTAGGATTAGTTGGAAGAGGAGAGAGCAGGGGCAGGAAGGTCATTTGGGATCCCATCAGAGGACCTAAGGACCTGCAGTAGGATGTTGGCAGGAAAAGGGAGAGAATAGGAAAAACAATTAGAGGCAGAATTGGCAGGTGAGGGCGGTTAACTGGATAGAGGCTATAAGGTGACATTGAGATTCCGAGCCTGAACCACTGGCAGTGGTGGTTTTGACCGTCACGGGGCATGCGGGGCAGGACAAGGATTGCAGTGAGACGATGGCGGGTTTGAGATGACGATGGGGCATCCTTGTACCCCAGGAAGAAGAGAGAACATGGTAGTTTAAGGTCTCCCCCAGGATGAGAACAGAGGCTCAGGACAGAACTTTGGGGACTATGCAACTTTGAGGAGAAATAACCAGTGAAGGAGGTGAAGAAAGAGCATATACAGCCAAGGAAGCCCAAAGGGGAAGCTGAGTGAGAGAGTCAGATGCTACGGTGGGAACCAGGATGGCTGTGGGTGTGGCTCTGTATGTGCGTGTGTGTTAGCAATTTTTCTCAAGAACAAAATGGTGTGTCCCTGATTGAAGCGGGACCTGGCCCATTGCTTTTTTATTGAAGTGTAGTTGATTTACAATGTTCTGTTAATTACTTCTGTATAGTAAAGTGATTCAGTTATACATTTTTTTTAATATATTCTTTTCCATTATGGTTTATCATAGGAGATTGAGTATAGTTCCCTGTGCTATACAGTAGGACCTTGTTTTTTATCCATTCCATGTATACTAGTTTGCATCTGCTGACCCCAAACTCCCACTCTCTCTCTACCCCCACCCCCTCCCCCTTGGTAACCACAAGTCTCTTCTCGATGTCTGTGATTCTGTTTCTGTTTCATACATAGGTTCATTTGTGTCATACTTTAGATTCCACATATAAGTGATATCATATGGTATTTGTCTTTCTCTCTGTGACTTACTTCACTTATTATGATAATCTCTAGTTGCATCCGTGTTGCTGCAAATGGCATTATTTCATTCTTTTTCATGGCTGAGTAGTATTCCATTGTACATATGTACTACATCTTCTTTATTCATTCATCTGTTGACGGACATTTAGGTTGCTTCCATGTCTTGGCTATTGTAAATAGTGCTGCAATGAACACTGGGGTGCATGTATCTTTTGAAAGCATGGTTTTCTCCAGATACATGCCCAGGAGTGGGATTGATAGATCATATGGTAATTCTATTTTTAGTTTTCTGAGGACCCTCCACACTGTTTTCCACAGTGGCTGCACCAACTTAGATTGCCACCAACAGTGTAGGAAGGTAGAACCTGGTTCTTGAACTCTCATCCCTCAACCACCCTCATCTATTCTCTCCTATACTTTACCTACTTACACCTTCCTGCTTTTGAGGGTTCGTGCAATTTGAAACCCAGATTGCCATCCTTGGTTTGACCCCCTAGAAGCCATTTCAGGCCCCATAGAAGCCATAAATATGTATCCATAATAATAAATACCCAGCCCAATCACTGCAAACTATAATCCTAAAATATATTACTCTACATATGGAATCTAAAAAAAAAAAAAAGGTTCTGATGAACCTAGGGGCAGAACAGGAATAAAGACACAGATGTAGAGAATGGACTTGAGGACACGGGGAGGAGGAAGCATAAGCTGGGACAAAGTGAGAGTGTAGCATTGACATATATACACTACAGGTATTGAAGAAGGCTAAATGTAATAAAATAGATAGCTAGTGGGAAGCAGCCACATAGTACAGGGAGATGAGCTCGGTGCTTTGTGACCACCTAGAGGGGTGGAATAGGGAGAGTGAGAGGGAGATGCAAGAGGGAGGGGATATGGGAATATATGTATACACATAGCTGATTCACTTTGTTATACAGCAGAAACTAACACAACATTGTAAAGCAATTATACTCCAATAAAGATGTAAAAAAATAAAATAAAATTGGAAAAAAAATATATAGTACTCTAGCTTCTTATAGAAATATCACCACAAAATGACAATTTATCATTGTTCTTTCTAGACAAGTCCCTTTTGGTGAAACTAATTTGGGAGATACTATTTCATCATTCAGTGATATTTATACAAAGATCTTGAAAATAAAATGTTCTCATCATTTCAGAGGTAGGAAATGCTTGTCTTTCCACACCATCTCTTATATTTTCTCTTATAGAAAACTAAGGACATTGTAATATACCCTCATTCCTATTTTTTATGTTGTCCATCAGGATGCTTACGGTCAACTGTTGGAACACCTTCCATTTGGTCTTCTGATACAGTCACTCTTCCTATCTCCCCCCTTCACCCCAGCCTTCTTCAATACCTGTCCCTTGGCCTCCTTCCTTTCTCTTAATAGTTTGATGGGTAAAAATGTCATTTATGGTACATCTCTTCAAATTCTTTTTGGAGGTTGACAAGATGTAGAAACTAATTAAGTGGGTGATGAAATCAAGTTTTGGTACCATAATGGTCAGATAACTGAGTTATTTGGGATCTCGGGCTTCGTCAACACTTCTCAAGTCACACCACAGAGGCAGTGGCCAAGATATAGGTGTGGCTTGTGGCACCAGGACTGTGTCCAAAACATGAACCTCCCTGGCACTGTGTAGCATGGAGGAGATGGAGGTTGCATGAGGTTGCTATGCCAACAAGGGGAGCAAAGGCATCCATTGGCTGATGGATGCCCTAAGTATCTTCAGACAAGAGAGACTGGCCTTGGAGAGAAAGACCACACTGCTGATACCACCCTGGATGTCCCTGGTGTGACTCAGGAGCCACAGGGAGGGATGTGGAGTCAGGTGAGGCTTTTCCTCTGTTATATTATGCAGCACCACCTGTGTTGATGATGAAGTAGGTGCTAGCCTTTGGTTGCCTTAATTGGATGGCTAATTTGCAGCATGATCCTACTAGACTCCTAGGAACCAGAATATACTCACACATCAAAACAGCCGCACACTCTGCCCTCCACTGTGGGGTCTGGCACTAGGGCTGGGCAAGTACCCAGCAGCTTGGCTGTGGCATGTCAGCCAAGAGGCCACCCTGAGCTCTGCCAAGAGGCTGCGGGGAACTGGAGGTTGTCTCTGCTGGCTCACTGGCACTGCTGTGGTTTCTCCTCCAATGAACCCACAGCTAATGCCCCAGGTGTCAGGAGGACAGTTGTAAATGCAAGGAGGCCCTGGAGTAGGGCTCTATCGAGAGCCAGATCTGAAGAAGCTTGGAGGTTGGCTGCTAGTTCTGTGTGGGTCAGGAAAACATGGCCTGGAAGATGGGACTTGAGAGTGAGAGTGATGTCCAAGGCAGGAGTGCAAGGACCATCTTCATGATGAAATCTCTCTGGTCCAGAAACATCACCTACCATGCATGTTTAGGTGCTATCCCCAGGAAGCCTTCTGCTTACTAACATTCCTAGCCCCACCAGCTCTTTGTACCCAGAAAAGGAGGCCTTGTTCACAATGGTATCACTTGAGAAGTGGGTTTGGAGCCCCTAGGAACCCCACTGCCCTTCTGGAGCCTCTGACTTTGAGTGGCCCCCAGAGTTCTGATGGACCTGTTTCTCCCAGAGGTCTGAAGTGGACTCTGGAAATGGCTGGAACACATTTGACCAAAAACAGACCCCAACAGTGCTAGTCCAGTGGCCTTTCTGAAATGACAGAAAGGTGTCCTGGAATGATCTAGTCCGATGATACCCAAATCTGCCCATGTATCAAGTCCTTTAAAAAAAAAAAACAACCTTTGAAAACTATGTAGTCCTGTGTGCTGCCCAAGCCACTGAATCATAATCTCTGAGGGTGGCTGGATATTTGTCTGTTTAAAGCTCCCCAGGTGATGCTCATGTGTAGGCCGTGTTCAAATCCACTTCTGGGCAATGGGCCCAGAAAGGTGACTCACCAAGACTGGAGGGGGCAGGCCTGGAGCCCAAGACTTCCAGCACCCAGGCCAGTCTTACATCACCCGTGACTCTCAGGCTGCCCTGGCTGAAGCCTGCACGCCCACCCGCAATGCACCCTCAGGGTCCCCCCTGACCAACCCCCCAACCCCACTCAGCTGAACAACAGTGCTCTTCCATGGGTTCATGCTGTGCCTGCTCTTTAACCTGCTTTTCAGGAAAAAAATGTGTTTACTTGTCTCTCTGATTCCCTCATTAAATCATAAAGTCCATGAGGCCACAGACCACAACAAATCAAACTCTAAGTCATCGTTCCAGGACAAGGGCTGAGGACCCCATGGGGTCTGGAGAAATATAAAAGTTGACTCTCCTCCAGAGTAGGAGACGTCATAGTATTGTGGAGGGGGAATCAGCTTTGGAATCAGTTTCTGAAACTGAGCTTTGAATCCCGGCCTTGCTGAGCTTCAGTTTCTTCAAGTGTAAGATGAGGCTCAGAGGGTTACGGTGCCATCACAGGAATTAATGTAGGTGGAAGCATCTGGCTTATTAGGTATACGATATTGGTCAGGATAGGCGAGGTTTGCTGCTACAACAAAATCTCAGTGCACAAGACAAGGCTTTGTTTCTCTCACACACTACCTGCTCAGGGAAGGGGCGGTAGATGGTGGGACTCTGTTGATGGTAGGCACTCTGGGACCCAAACTGGCAGGGTCTCCACAACCAGCTCAACATCAGGCTTTGGGGTTCACAGTGGCAGGGAAACAAAACACGGAGAATCACATGCCGGCTCTCAAAAGTTCTCCCCTAGAATTAACATACATCATTCTATTCGCATTTCATTGGCCAAAGCCAGCTGCAAACACACATCTAACATTGAGGCACGTGCTCAGAAGGAGAAGAGAATCTGAAACCTTGATGAGCACTAGTAATGCCCACCCCTGTATGGAAGGACTTATTATTGTCCAGGTAGCAGAAAGAGACGTGACCACACTGAGGCTAGAGCCCAGCCTCCAGGACTCTCTTCAGAGGCTGAATCTCTTTCCTAGCATCACACAGCTGTCGATGGGCAGTTTTCTGTTGCACGAACTCCACTCCCTTCTGAGTCATTTGCTTCTCCACTAGTCAACTGCCAAAGAGAAACATTTCCAACGCGTTACCAAAATGTCTGAGCAAATAGAATGAAATTCCACTGTCAAGCCTTCCAGTTCAAGGATTGTTCCTTCTTGCAGGGTTCATAACTCCTGTCATATTTCTAAATGGCTTATGCTTGTCAGTAATAGTCCTTCCTCTGTAAACAATGGAATTTGAGGTATGACTTAACAAAAGATATATCGTTTTTCAATACATGCTTTTGACTTGGGGTGTAAGTTTACATTATGGGTCCCTGAGCAGTCATTTGCAAAGACTTCCTCTTACAGCCAGCCTCCTCCAGAAGAATTGTCATCATTCTCACTGGGGGAGCCCTGAATTTTGGGGGGTGTCCCAGCTCTGCAGAAGCTGCTCTGACAGCAGGTCCACTGAAACACTGATGAATTAAAATAAAATCAAAAAGCTCAGGGGGAAGAGGGGAGAGATTCAGCGACCGAGACTCTCCCAGCTTACATAAGATTCTTCCCTAGGAATCACAAACATACCTGGAAGTTCTTTTACTGACTGATTATATATGCATATTATATTCTGCTCCTGCTATAAGTCAGCTTTTGATTTAGATTTCAGGATGTGCCAATGAGTGAAACAATTCTCTGCTCTCATGGAGTTTACATTCTGAGAAAAGAATAGAAAAACAAACAGGGGCACCCATAGGTAAAGAATTCTATTTTATGTAGAGTCCATGAGGAAGACAATAGTGCAAGGTAAGGGAAGAGAGCATGACCTGTGTTGGGGGAGGGCAGTGCTATTTAGACAGAGTGGCTAGGAAAGACCTCCTGAAGAGGAGACGACTGATCAGAGAGGTGAATGAAGAGAAGGTGCCAGGAATGCTAAGATATGACAGAGTATTCCTTTCAGAGGATGTGTGTATGTAAGTGTGTGAGTGTGTGTATAAGTAGCAGTGGTCACAGGCAGGGCAGGTTATAAGCCATCATATTTTGTGCAGGTTGGCACATTCTTGGGGCACTAAGTTGTACATGCCATACAGACAGGGGTGACAGCAAGTTTCAAGGCCCTGAGGCAGGAAGTAGCTTGGCTTGTTTGAAGAGCAACAAGAAGGTAACAGTGACTCAGTGACCTGGTGAACAAGAGGAGGAGAAGGAGGGGATGAAGGGCCACATTGAGGGGAGTGTGTTGTCCGTGGTGAGGCTCAAATTCTGATGCACCAAAATGTAGCCCTTTTCAAAGCCCACACAGACCTTCATCATCCAGCACCACTCTGCTGTACAAAGGGGCACGGTTGCCATAAACAACTGGGGAGATTCTGGTCATGGCTGGCCTTAGGGTTCCGGCAGGAGAGAGTGGAGCTCCATGAAGACCCTCAGTGTCTCCCGGAGGCATTTTAGCATGACTCAGTGGCTGGCGTGGGAGGAAGGCAGATCCCCTCCCCACTCTCCTCACTTCTACCTACCCCATTCCACCACCCAGCCTTACAATTCTCAGTGTTTTTTAATCTACTTTACTTCTGGGAATTTTCCAGGGCTCTTACTGAGCCCTGCTAAGAGTTTGAGGATCTGAGGGAAAGACAGGAGCCTCTCCCTCTTTGGATGGATTGTAGGACCCTAGACCTCAGTAAGTGGGGAGCTCTGGGAGCTTCCAGCCAAAGGTCCTGCTGGTCAGCCCTGAGGTGGAACGGGAGTTCAGAAAACAATCCCATATCCTTGTCCAGCGCATCCTCGTCCACCATCTGCTGACTGAGCTCCATCGGCAGCCCGGTAATTGTTTATCTTGGCATTCCGGGGTAATAGGTCAGGTTAGATTCTTTTCTTTCAGATATTCTCCTGACATCAAAGTGGAAGGGATGTAAGGTAAAAAGAAATAAATCGGGGAGGATTCCGCGTGCTTCACAACTGCTTTCATGTCTGGGATGCGCAGGAATGCCGGGGTGGGCACAGATTCTGTTATCTCCCCCAGTTCAAGGAAGGGTGGTGGGTGGGAGTGTGGTGTCCAAGGGGAGAAACGATCTGGACAGATAGCAGGGCAGCAGGCTGCATGAAAGCAAGAGTCAAGGGCAAGATTTTTCAAATTGAGATAGCGCGGTGGATAACACAGGGCTCAGGCTGAGCCATAAAGCATATAAACTGGTGGGAGGTGGCCCATGGTAGGAGGAATGCAGAGTGACTGGGAATGTCGATAGAGGGGGCTCTATGGCTTATGTGTGACCTCTGGAAGGGCCCAGCCCCTGCTGCAGCCCCCATTTTCTACCTGTGAAGTAGCATCTTTAAGTATGGCATTTTCGTGTATTCAGATCTTCTTGAATACGTCTGACTTGGGGACAATTAATTCTCTTCCAAAACAGCAAATGGTTAACCAAAGACCTCAAAGCGAGTTCATTTTCCTAGCTTAGTTTTGGTCTTGGGCCTCAGAAGTTTACAGTCTGATGGAGGAGACGGTGGGAGCATGTGGCAGAGGTTGCAAACATCTCAAGCTACACACGGTGAAGAAGCAAAGTGTTCAGTAGAGAAGGGTGTTAAAGAAGGGGTCCCTGGAGGAAGCCATAGAGGATCTGTCTAGGAGTACTCCACGGAGGAGGAAACTTTTAGGAGAGGGAAGGAGCTTGTGGAGAGAAGGCTGGGGAGCAGCCAGATGACAACATTTGAAAGGTTGGGAGGGTTCACTTCTGTCCCTGTTCCTGAATGTGCCTGTGATAGCACTGGCACACAGGGCTCAAGGCAAGTTCAGTTTTTAAAACATTTCTCCGTACCTCCTTCTTCCTTTAAATGAAATTTATACAGTTTTTTTAAAAAAAGTGCAACTTGGCAGTAGCCTCAAAAAACTTCAAAATGGTCAAACCGCTTCACCGGAAAGTTCTACTTCTAGGAATGTGTTCCAAGGAAATAATCAGAGTTAACAACCACCTAGGTGCAGGCATGATCAAAGCAATTATTTTATTATAATTTATTCTTTATTTAAATAAAAATTTTTTATGTTGTTCTCACAATAACCCTATATGGAAGATACTATTATCACCATGCTGTGTGTGAGAAGAATGACATCTATGAAAAGTTAGTTAATTTGCCTAAAGTTATAGTGAACACGTGGTAAAGCCAGGATTTGAATCCACATCTGAGTGATCCAAAAGCCTATTTCCAACCTCCACAATTTTCTCCCTTTTTAGGGACAAACACCATGATTTATGTATAAGGATTGATTAAACCAATGACAGTTCATATGTCATATATTATAAAGACGTGAAAAATGACATTGTGGAACACTTTGATGTCATGGAAAACAATGTATAATATGTTATACTAAGTAAAAAATAGGTTATGAGACATTGTGCACAATGTGAGTCTAAGTTTTGGAAAAAAACAGAACAGTGGTTAGATCATAATAAAATAAAATGATATTTATTATATGTTAATATTGGAATTGTGGATGATTTTTATTTTCTTATTTATGCTTTCTGTAGTTGCAAAACTTTCTTAAAAGAAATGACAGAAAAGGTAATTTTTTTACCTTTATTTTTACTTTTTGATAACTGTTATCACAAAACAGTTTGTTTCTTTATTATAAAATGAATATGTGATCAGTATTAAAATCTTGGAAACTACCTAAAAGCAGAGGAAGGAGATAGTTACCCTAATCTGGATACTTAGCTGTCCAGGGACAACTATATTGGTGTATTTCCTTTCAGTCATTCATCTGTGCATGTCTGTTTAATGGTTTATTTTACATAGCTGTGCTTAGGTTTTAATATGAGCTATGTCATTTCAATAGCAATTGGGAGCAAGAAAATTTCATTTCTTTTTTTTTTAAACTCTGTAGTGACATATATATATATATATATATATATATATATATATATATATATATATATATATATATATATATTGGGTCTTCATTGGTACACACGGGCTTACTCTAGTTGCAGTGAGCGGGCTTCTTCGTTGTGCAGGCTTCTCGTTGCGGTGGCTTCTCTTATTGCAGAGCACAGGGCTCTAGGGCGCAGGCTTCAGTAGTTGTGGCACACTGGCTCAGTAGTTGTAGCACACGGGCTCTAGAGTGCAGGCTCAGTAGTTGTGGTGTGTGGGTTTAGCTGCTCCGCAGCATGTGGGATCTTCCCGAACCCATGTACCCTGCATTGGCAGGTGGATTCTTAACCACTGAGCCACCAGGGAAGTCCAAGAAAATTTTCTTTCTTAACTGTCTTGCTCACTTGACCCTACAGTCTGTGAGGGCGGAGGTGATTTTTTTTCTTGTTCTTTATTGTATTTGCAGCCCATAGTTCAGTGTTGTCACTTTGTAGATGCTCAATAAATACTGACCAAATGACTAAGTGGTGGGACAGGGGAGGGAGTGGCTAAAAAGTTTTGCATAATCGGAGCAGTTCTGCATTGGAAGAGTTTGGAGAGAGGGCCTCGAGGTGGGGCAGGCAAGATGGGGAGCTGTGGAGGAGGATCTGAATGCATGGTTAAAGATTGAGACTTGACATATAAGGCCACTGGGACTGAATCCGATCTTCCACGTGGGGATGTTACAAGATCAAAATCAGGCAACGGAAACGCGATTCTGGCAGCTGTGCCGTGGCTGGCGGGGGAGGGGGAGCAGCAGAGGGAAGGAGGCTGGAGGCAGGGAGGCAGAGAGGCTGTCCTCGCTAGTTCCAGCCAGAAGACTCTTGCCCAGATCACTGCCTGGGGAGGTTGGGCTGGGACTGGGACTGTGAGAGCGTGCATGGAGAGGAAATTTCACTCTGAGCTCTGCTTCTCGGGACCCGTCGGTCTGAGCGGGGGAAGGAAGAGTCCAAGAGGATGTGGGAGGGCGGGGCTCAGAGCTGGGGAAGCTCCGGTGCCAGCAGCAGAGTGAAAGTGCCGTTTAGGCAGCACCCCGATCCCCCCACCTCTTTTGGCTTCTCGGTTGCCTGGGTGTACAGAGGAACAAATTTGTGGTGTGGAAGGATTCCAGGCCAGTCATCCATCATCCACAATGAATACTCACTGAGCGCTCATCACACACTCTGCAGCCTCACCCTTTCCAAGAGAGAGTTCTGGAAGTGGTCCAGGGGTCTGCCCAAGGTGACTCGCCAGATTCTCCCTTGAACTTTGCTCCCTCTCTTGCTCTGTTCCCCGGTTTTCTTTTAATTCAGAAAAAGCAACAACAAACAGTTCCCAGCGCCCTCCCTCCATCGGCCTCGTCCCTCCCTGTGGTTTGGCAGGAAAAGCGCCTTGGCTGTCCCGGAGATTATCTAACGCCGCGTGCTAAGGGCTGAGCGGCTGAGCCTGCGGGGCGGGGCCCGAACGCCCCCGGGGAGCCCCGAGTCTCGCCAGCGCCTGCCCTCCACGGGGCGACTCCTCCCTGCAGCGTTCCGGGCCCAGCGCAGCGGGAGAAGCTGGGCTGCCTGCACTGGCCACTGAGCGCCAGCCGCCCTGAGCAGAGGGGAGGAGCGGGGCTCAGCCCACCAAAGGCAGATCGACAGCTCATCCAAGCCTCAGTTTCTTGATCTGTAAAATGTGAGTGATAGAACCCGGCCTACTTAGAGGTTTGCTGTCAAACTCGGATGCAGGAAGACTTCTTGTAAGCGCTCTGAGTACTGTGATTTGTATTAAACAAGTACTAGTTTTTAATATTATTAATTATAAGTGGGAGTGTGCTCAAGCACTACCTTGAAAAGTAATATGAGGGGTGCAACGGGCGATTTTCTTCTCATCCATTCTTGTAATGCTGTGCTGGCTTGTCCTGACAATGGGCTCGCATGCTCCTATGTCTTAGAACTTTTTACGGTGATGTTTTCCATTGATTATTTATGCACTATTAGGGACCGATCAAATAAAATATTTCATGTTTTAAAAAGCAATCACATTCAAAGCACAATAAAAACCCGTAAAATTAGAAAGCCTTGCTTAATGGGCTTATCAAATTTAACTATATGGGACAGTTGAAAAATGGAGATATAATAGCAAGGAAGGGGATATAACACAAAATGCTAGAAGGCAAAGCCATGCTTCAAGGATTCCATGAACAATTTTTTGAGGGTGTCATTCCATGCCACTCTGGGATGACTGAAAAGCACACCTGGCTGGGTCTTACTTGGAGGCATCACCCTATGCTCCCACCACACCTGTGTCCATCTTGAAGTACCCCCTGCCCTGTTCTGAAACCTCTGCTTTCCTTGGCAGTCTCCTCCAGCAGTCTGTGGGCTGCTTGGGGGCAGGGAGGGGCTGGCATGAGGCAACCTTGCAGCCAGCTGGGAGCCATAGAAAGTGCCCCACCAGAGATCAATTTGCATACTGAATGGGTGGATAGGCGTGGCCAGCGAGTACAGTGGGGGTGGGGCACATTGTGGAGGTGGGTGGGATGAGAGGATCTTTTACCCAAAAGGTCCCCCTCTCCTCTCCTTTCTTCTCTCAACACGCAGGAAGGCTGCAACATCTCAGCCACATCAGGTAAATACAACAAAGGTGAGATGTTTGCTAGTGCGATTGACTCAAAAGGAAACAAGCTCTAATTGTTGCCAGGCTTATCTTGTGATCCATTTGGGTAATTTCCTTTTGGAAGGTGATTAACTTGTGAGCGTTCATGAAATATGTTTTCAGCCCCTCTCCTGTCGGCTGATGGAGCCCACCCTTGATGACTCTCAAGGGAGTTTGGGAAACATATCAGATGATCACAGCCCAGGGGGATCTGTCTTAAAAGATGGGAACAAAAACCTGCTGTCAGTACTTCATGAACTGGGAAATCCAAGGGCATTCCACGCCCAGTAGCTGGGTTTTCTCACCTGAAAAACTGAAACTACTGTGTCTGGCCTTTGTGCATCTCTCAGGATGAGGGAAAACATGAACTTACAGAATTTCCCATGGGGAGCTTTATGGACAGAACATGCCAAGTCTCAGGCCTGTGTGCTTTGCCCTGCCAGTGACAGCCAGCCAGCCAGGAAAGGGAGAGAAGGTGCCGCCTCTCCCGCTTAGGTGGATGGAGGCGAGCAAGTCTGATAATGGACATGCGCAGAGCTGAATCACGGATCTGCCAAGTAAATAGGTCAATGTATGAAATATAAATATCTACTCTTAAATAACACAAACTTGGAATAAACCATTGGACATCTCTAAAACACACACGGAATCAGTTCATAGCAAATCTAAACTCTATATATTTCTTTTTACTAAGGAAAGTTGTTTTTCTTACTGAAGGTAATATGTACACATGAAAAATTCGTGTTCACAGAAAAGTAAATGGAAGGGAAAAAAAAATCCATCCTAAGTCGTCTAACTCAAACTTTAACCGCTGTTAACCTTAGGCAACCGAAGTCATATGCGAAAGTGTTGGAATGCTGCAAAACGTCACCAGCGTGATCTCTAAACCAAGCCTGAACACAGGACTTCATCTGGCTCTGTCTTTTGGAGGCTGGAATTCTTTGGGGGTCCCCAGCTGAGTCAACAGCACTCTGGAGAATGAGCTAGATTCTCTGGTCTCTGTTAGGCCTCCTGATGAGGACAAGCAGATTTGAGGGCAAAGGCCATCTGCTACTGGAAGGGGTGGTGACACCCCAAGTTCCAGTCCTTAAGGGGAAGGGGGTTTGAAAAGAGTACATAAGCCCCTGGAAACATCAGCATACATGGGCACCACGAGGCAACCGAGACTTTGAATATCCATAACTTGATTTGGCTCCAATGGGGTGGTGATGGTGGGAGAACCAATCCTAAATCCTGGCTTGTGATTGGAGAGGAGACTCCAGTGTGCTATGAAAGTGACGAGGCCCAGCTGGGCCCCTGCAGCCCTTAGCGATCCTGTCTTACTGCAGACCCGGTTTGCTCTTACCCTTGTCCTCCAAGAGCAAATGGATACATTTTAGGCTTGGGGTCTGCCCTGACATTGAAGTACTCATGACATGTGTGGGTGAGAGGCTTGGCTTACATAGGGTACTTTGGGGCCACACTATAAATTAAGGGAAGAACTGAGACTAATTTATGAATAGAAATAATAACTGAGAGTTGCTTCACAAGTTACTCAAAGAAATCTGGAGGGGAAAAAAGCAGTCCTGGGCAAGAATGTTCAACATGCCATGGACCAGATGTAAGGGCTAAAAGGGTTTCTTTTAGGGATTGTTTAGGACACTTCCCAGGAATTGTAGGCTGTGCATCCCATCAGCTCCGTATGAACAACTTGGAAAGAACCATGGCGACCTAGAAAATTTCACTTGTCCTGCTTATAATTCCAGGCTGAGCGTTGACAGATTTTATGTAGGAGTGGCAAAAGTCCACTTGTCACACCCTAAACCTCCAAATTACCACCCACCCCCTGCCTCTGCTTTCTCCCAAAGCAATGGGGAAATTCACTTTTGAGGGTGGTTCCTGCTTGCAAGAGCTGATATCAGCTTTTGTCAGAGGATTCTGGACAGCCCAAGTTTGCAGGAGAAACACACACACACACACCCAGTCTCCTGCATTCAGAATTGGTGATCATGCAGAAATGTTCCCATGTGAAATCCACCTTCACACTGAAAAAAGAAAAGGAAATACAGGTGAATGGCGAGAATAAAATTATGGAGATTGCTTAAACTACTTAAGAGCAAGTAACATTCAAGGCATTTTAAGGATATTCTTTGCATAAAATAAAATGTATTGGTTACAAGAATTCAAAAGTTTAAAGCAGCTCCTCAATAACTTGAGTTGTCAACACATCTCGCTGAGAAATTGTAGACAAGTAATATTCTGGATAATTGGTTTATGAAAATTCAAACAAATTGAGTACCCTCTCACCTTAGTAATCACTCTGGAGGTTTTATGGGAGAGGGCTGACTTAGAGACTCATTACTGACCTGTCCAACAGAATAGCAATGCCCTTAGAATTACTGAGGGGGCCGGACACTGAATGCCCCTCCTCTGAGCTTTCTGTGTAGTTGATGTATTCAATTTTCTTCCCCTCTTGGCCACCTGTGTTCTCCGTTGTCATTTCCTTTGATTGACAATGTGTTTCTAATCTAAATTGTCATTTCAACCTTTGTAGTCCTAACTATCTAAAATTTGGTTCCTTTATTTTCTCTTTTTTCCCCTTAATTGCTATATTTTGTGCCTCAGTGTCCTCATCTGTAAAATGGGGACAATAGTAATACCTATCTGATTTGGTTGTTACATGGATTACTTATGTAAACTGTAAAGCAGTTGGAGTAGGGGCTGTCATTTAATAAGTTCTCAATAAATATTAGTTGTCAATGTTGTTTGATGTTACTAGTATATAATTATTATGATATTTATTTCCTCCTGCTCTTCTTGATTTGGATGCTGGCAGAGTTTCACTTTATAGGCATTGACAGTCAGTGAAGCCCCCCTTTCTTTTGGTTAGCAAGATAACCAAATCTCAGCAAATTTCCTGCTTTTGGCTATTTGGGGATATTTTCATTGCTGCTGATGCCTGAAGGACTCTTTGATTACTTCTAGGTTTGTGGGTTTTCTTGGCAGTTGAATTGCATTAAATTGAATTGAGAGATTAAGTGTCTGAGTGCTGAATAATGTGTCCCTGAATTTGAAAATAATAACAAAAGTATATTTCATTAAGAATTTTAATAGTCTGGACTTTCCAGTAATTCACTTATGCCTTATTTCCAGGGTAAGAATGGGACAGGCATGAAGAGAAGCAAGTGCAAGGGCCCTGAGGTAAGATTACGTTCAAGAACATATGGAAGGAACTAAGACACCCACATTTTCAAAAGGATGGGGAGGGATTTGAGATATCTACAACGCCATAGTTAAGCAGATTTGGAACTCAGATTTGGAATAGTGAATGTTCCAGATGACAATAAATCACACATTTATGTTTACATTTATGGTTTAAAATAGGCCAAGATCAGCGAGAAGGTTTTATCTCATTTGTCAAATCCAGCTGATTAGAAGTGGCTGTGTGGAGCTCGCTGTGGAGCAGCGAGTGCGTGTCAGCTGAGTGCTGTGAGCATTTACTTGTGTGTCTGTATGTGGGTAGGTAGGATGGAAGGGAGGCCTCGTATTTGCTATCCCGGAAGTAGGATGGTCTCAAGAGAAGGCATTTATGTTATATTCAGGTTTCCAAGAGGTCTCTTTGTTAGCTGACACTGGAATAAGAGCTGGGAGAGATAAATACCTACAGCTATTCCTGTCCTTTCAGCCCTGACCGTGTCCACCTCACCCTGATCTGGCCACCGCACACACCTGCGCCCTCTAATTGGACAGCCAGAGTGAAGAGGGAGAAAGGAGGGCAGAGGAAGATCAGAGAGGTGCTCAAGAAATATTTGCCTCCCCCAAAACTTCTTGGGAAGGAGACTCAAGCAAGAAAGTTGAATTCTTATTGTTCATTAGAAAATGAATTCTTGAAACAGGGATCCATACCTAAGTCTGCTGGGGATGGGTTGTGTTTACCCAGGCACATACCTCTTCAGAAGAGGTGAGAGTGGTTGACCAGTTAGCTTCTCTGGTCGGTCCTAGGATCTTGGAGCCTGAGGTCAGCTGAAGAGTGGGCCTGGGATGATTTACCCAATGTAGTTTCAGTGCCCTAGTCCCTAGGGTTGGTTGTCTTCTTACAGGCCTCTAAAACCTCCAATAATACAACCCCTCCCATCAATGACCCAAGAGCTACTCTTGGTAGTTGTAGGAGCCAAGGCTTGGCTGGGTTAAGTACTCAGCCTTCAAACAAAAAGGGGACTGAGGTGGGTCAAGCAAAGCAGTGGCCAGATGGAGAAAAAGCTGGATAGAAAAATCAGAAAGAAGAGGGAGACGAAGATGCTAAGATTTGCTTAACTCCATAGGAATGTGGGAAAAGAGCATAAAGATTTGGGTAAAGTAACTTTCATCTTCAGTGCAGCTGAGTGCTCCAGTGGGCATGGAGGCTGGGAAGATGGCCCTCATGCCTTTGCGGTGATCTGCCACCAGGGGGCGCTCTAGTTCACAGCAATGTCCAGTGCTGCTAGAACCTGGGTGGGAGGCATTCTGGGAAAGGAGGGGCAAAGACTTCATTAAAAAGAACCCAGTAAAGTACTTTGGTTGAGTCTGTGCTTCCCAGCGAGGAGGTTCTGTTTTCTAAATGCCATTGGCAACACTGTCTTTTCAGTGGCTCCTGAAGAAAGGGTTTGACTACGCTGGTGGAGTTGATCTGCGAAGAGCCCAGCTGGGTTTTAAGTGGAGACACATCAACCATGACCTCCCTTTCCTGCTCAGTCCCTGCCGGCCTCCTTTTCCCACTCTTCCCCCGGCACTGATCCAAATCTGCTGCCAGGCATTGTTATTTCAAGTTTTATTTTTCACTGGAAAATAATTTTTAATTGAGATCCTATCTGCTCTAAAATCTGCTCCTGGCATTAAGCTCCTCCTTCCTTTGTAGTCTGGTCTTTCTTAAATGGTAACCACTAGACAGGTTTAGTCAGGTTTGAGCAGGTAGGGAGTTCTGTGCCCCCTTCTCCCCTGCCCAAGGTGGCTGCTTGCTCTTTCCTCAGTTATGGTGCTGCCTGGAAGGAGCCATGTCTGAGAATTAGGGCTCTCTGCCAGACCGGAAACAATTTCACAGCGAAAGTTCGACTCTCTCGCACCAGGCCATTGTGGGGCGCTGGGTACTTTTATTTTTCTGGGTTCCTTTGTCATGATGGTGGGGTTGGGTGGGCTGGGTGAGCCTGAGCAAGAGGGACAAAGGCCAGCTAACCTGCATTCTTTAACTCCACCCCCACCCCGGCACAGTCACAGAGCTGCCCTGCTGGACAAGGGCAGAGAGAGCTAGGGCCCCAGGCCGTGTGGAGGGTCCCAAGAGTATGAGACCTCGGACACCTTGTGGTGCCCATTTCTCAGCTTCAGGCCCCGTGTCTTTCCCATGTAGGTGCATATTAGGCATTTGTAGACTTAATTTTTCAGGTGGGCCTTAGGAACACGTCTGTGATCTAATAATCACAGTTAAGTGTCTTGTTAGTTTTAGACCTGAGAAGAGTTATGTATCAGTCAGAGCCAGTTAGGACACAGAAGCCACCCCAGTTACTTGAACAGTGAGAATTTAATATAAAGAATAGTTAACTAGACATCACATTGCTAACTACATCACTGAAGAGGCAGGAAGAGAACACTAGGTTATCACATATGTAGCAGTTGCAAGAAGCTCTACCACCCATAGGGCTCTGGGGACAAAGGGAAGAAGTTGGAACTATAAAAATTAGAACCTTGGAGGAGAGGCCTAGGGAACCCAGGCCCCTGACCTTGGAGGATGGGGCACGGCCAGCTGGTTTGAGTGTCCCTGAAGTGGACACGGGTAGCTGGCTCTGTGATGTGGAGAAGATGCAAAGTGGACTCTGCTGCTCTCAGGGGAAGGCATCATTACTACCAGGGTGAGGAAGCATTGCTGGGGCGTCCCTTAGAGCAACACGGAGGAGAAAGGAAGCCCAATGAAGCAAACTTCTAGGACGAGGTGAATCCCTTCTTCTACTCTCCTGACCTAGCAGAGCCTAACATGGAAACACCTGGAAAACAGAAATGTGGTTCGCAGAGTCCTGGCCCCAGCATGACAAGGCTGAGTTTAGATCTGAGAGAGAACAGCCTAAAAACGGGTACAGTGTGCTTGACTGGAATAGCAGAGGGGGGTCAGGAGTGGGCAAGATGGGAGAGGGACTCAACCAGAATTTTTTTTTGTTTTGTTTTCTTTTTTTATTGCTGACACTTCAAGACCAACAGGTTTGATGATCAACCAATAAGATGTCAGACTGGCTGCCTGGGGCCAGGAGGCTTATGTGGGTTCCTGCACTGTAAGATGACCCCATTCTTGACCATCAACCTAGAGAAAGTTCTGTGGAAGCTGGCAAGGCATTGAGGTCTCTGAGGGCTGCTCTCCAAAGCTGGGAAGGCCATCAGAAATACTGCAGACAGGAGAGGGCCGCCCTCTTGTGGAAACCTGTGGTTCTGCAGGAGGGTGCTGTGACCTGTGGTCGGCTGGCGACTTCACCTTCCCATCTTGAACTCCAGGAAGGACCAGCTGGGAAAGGTCAATTTGACCCCCTGATGCAGATGAGAGGAGCGCTCACCACTGATTCATGGTGGCGATGC
The DNA here is from genome assembly GCF_025265405.1 of Mesoplodon densirostris. Classification (NCBI taxonomy): domain Eukaryota; kingdom Metazoa; phylum Chordata; class Mammalia; order Artiodactyla; family Ziphiidae; genus Mesoplodon; species Mesoplodon densirostris. The sequence continues at coordinate 124,161,970 of NC_082662.1, read as the reverse complement.
CTTTCTTCAAGAGGAATAAAAGTCTCATCATTGAGATCTGGATCTACTGCCCAAAGAACCTAATGGCCTGTTTGTCCAGGTATAGACACTCAAAACTGAGAGAGACAAGACCATCTCACACAGATGTCTGCTTTGGGTCTTGGAGCATCTTTTAAAACAGAGGTTGGCAAGCTTTCTCTCTAAAGGGCCAGATAGTAAATACTTCAGGCTTGCGACTATACTGTCTCTGTCTCAGCTACTCACTTCCACCATCGTACTGTGAGAGCAGCCATTGCCAGTCACCAAATGAGAGAGCAGATTGTGTTCTGATACAATTTTATTAGGGAAACCGAAATTTAAGTTTCATGTAATTTTCACATGCCACAACATATTATTCTCCTTTTGATTTTATGAAATTATTAAAAAATGTTAAAACCGTTCTTAGTTTGCAAGGCTTACAGAAATAGGCAGTGAGCTGGGTTGGGCCCATGGCTAGAGCTGATGGGTCCATGACTTACAGTCTTTAACAAGTCATTCATTGGGTGGTGCCATTGTGAGCTAAACTCACTGAAGCAGCTTCTGTGTTACCTTGCAATTCTAGGAAGTAGCTGTGTACCAACAGGATCCGGCTCCTGGGGTCCCATGGGCCATGGGGCCAGCCGTCTCTTGGTCCCCTGTTTAAAGGTTTGAGGGGGTGTCCGTGGGAGAGACTAAATTTCACCCTTTTCCTAACTAGACTGAGATCCTCATTCTCCTTGAAATGTGTCTCTGGGTTCTAACAAATCGAGCTGTTAACAAAGCGGAACCTAATATAGTTTGAGGAGTGCCACAGTACTCAATTTCCTGATTGATAAGAAGAATCACACCTGGATATCTTTAAACAATATACCCCTTAACCAAAAATATGGGTTTAATGACAATGTGATTTTTATATGGTTTACTAGGAACTCAATCCTTTTGAAAAGCAAACTGCACCTGTACTGTAACTTGCATTAAACGTGTGGTTTTGTTTCGTGGCTATTGAAACCTACAAGTTGGAGATTTAAATGGAGACAGGATGAATATGAAGAGCTTTGAAAGGTTTAAAAGGATTTCTTGGTGGAAAAAAAAGTTTCGAGCAGTATTACCTTTTAGGTAACAAAGGGTGGAGTTAAGGATCTGTATCTGTGTTTTGATGTACTTATGTAAAGCAACTCTGGAAGGATACAGAAAAACTGAATATCTGATAGATGTTGGGGAGAACTGTGGGAAGGGTGTGCAAGGGCAGCCTTCCTGCATCTGTTTTTATTCCCTGATTTTTGAACCCCATCAGCATCTGCCTTTTCCATTCTTCCTCCCCACCTGTCAGCAGGGCCTGACTCTGCCAGGCTCTGAGGACACAGAGCTCCATAGGACACAGATGTGTGTGTTTCCAGTGAAGGAGGCAGGCATCTAAAGAAAAACTGGTCATGTCATATGATAAATGGGAAACAGCCTGTGAAGGGACCCAGAGGAAGTGCTAATTACCTGTCAGAGAGCATCAGAAGTAGCTATTCAACAGGCCAGAGAAGAAAGCTGGGTGGAGGTGTTCCTGACTGAGGACACAGCCTGCACCCAAGCACAGGGATGTGCTGGGGTGATGTCCGGGCAATGTCTGTCTGAGGCACGGGTGGAAGCAGAGAGTTAGTGCATGGAGTTGAGTGGGAGAGGAGAGAAGAGAGCAGGGCAGAGGGAGAGATGATGCTAGAAAAGTTGATTGGGGCCAGAGAAGAAAAAACTTGAGACTTTTCTTGGGATGGGGGATGCATCAGAGGACTCCATGTGTATGTCTGAACACCAGTGATGATGGCATGGGGCAGCGGCTGCAGCCCGGAGGTGCCCTCATCTTTGAGGTGGGAGGTGGGACCCGCTGAGCCCGGCGACCCTTCCTTCAAGGGCTGACTTTTCATGACTAGGTCAGTGTTTCTTCTGTTTATGTGATTGCCAACCCTGTCAGCTGAGGCTCTGCCAGGTGCACGCAGAGCCCTCTTGTTAACGCCCTACCTTCTCAGGGCGTGAGAAATACTATCTGCCCTGGGGCTCCAGGGAGAAGATGCAGCCCAGAGTGAAGCCACTTTGCTGTGCCTGGGAGTGAGTCAGTGATGAAACCGAAGCCCGCTACCCAGTGGGAAGAAAGATGAGATGCTGAAGAAACTCCAAACTCTGATGGCTGTGCTCCGCCCTCCCCACCCTGCCCAGATGTTCTGGGAGACTCTGGCTGAACTTTGGGGCACACCCATCCGTTTTCCTGGCAAGCATGGCAGCCCGGGGTGTTTGCACTACCTGGCTTTGAGCTGCTGCTGGCCCAGAACCAAGACGGTGGCTTAGTCCTGGTGAGGACACTGGGCTGCCTGGAAGGTGTCCGGCACCTGCAGGTAGGTGCCCTGCTGTCGCCGTAAGGATCCGAGGCCAAGGTTTGTCCTTGAAACTTGGCAGCTTCAAACAGGGGCAGCGTAATTTTTCAGGCTGACGTTTAGGGTGGGTCTTACTCCACTTACATATGAAATCAATGAGATAATGAATGTGAAAACATTTTGAAAAGTCACCAAACTTCTTATTGCACCCCATCCAGCTGCTTTTCCTCCTGCATTTCCCACTTCCGTCTCACCATTACCCCAAGCTTCTTCCATTCCTTTTCTCCTTCCTTCCTCCTCACCTCACAATTAAACAGACACTGAGCTTTTCTGACTTGGCTTCTGAGATGTCTTTTACATTCATCCCCCCACCTTGATTTCATGTCTGCTGCCCCTGGTCCACGCCCTGGATTTCTTACTTATACTAGAGTAGTAAAGTGTATCTGTCTACCTCCCCTTTCTTTTTCCTTTGAATTATCAGCCACACTGTTACCAGATTTAGTCATCTTAGACTATATGCCTAAGTATTTTACTCCACCAGTCCCAAACTTTCAAAGGCTATTACCTACAGAGTAAGAAATTCTAAGGTCCGGTATTCAGCCCTCCTGGCTTGCCTCACTTCCCTGTGTTCACAGAGATCTTCCAACTCACCTTGGCTTTTTGGCCTTTGCACTTTCACTCAAGCCCTGCCATCTGCCTGGAATGCCTTCATTTTCAATAACCTCCTGACAAATTTCCCCTCCACTCTTTAAGGTTCAAAAAGGATTGTAGATAAATTATTTATGGGATAAGAAAGGTGGAAATGACTATATTTTAGATGCATCAAAGAATCTTTCTTTTTAATGGTCTTGTTAACATATTCATGCAGGAAATATTCATTTTGTGTAAGAAACTGTGCTGAAGATTAGGGTGGAAAGTTTCACTGTTTACCCACTTGGGCACAGGGATCTAGAGCTATGAGGATTAAGGTTACAAACAAACCCACAATCACAACTCTAATACTGGTGCAAAAATATCTGTAGAGTAGCTGTTTCCCTTTTTGCTCTAGCTACCAGGAAGCTCAAAGGCAAATTTGACTCTCAGTATTCATTTGCTCATTCAGACAGTCATACATAACAGGTGCCAAGAATGTACTCAGAACGATGTTAGATCAAACTCGGTGAACAAGACATAGACACAGCTGCTGCCGGCAAGATGTGACCATTAACTCATATTCAGCATATCAGCATTATCCATTTTCTCTTCCCAGTCTTGTAGTTCTATTTTATTTGTTTGTTGTACACAGCTTCAGTTTTATGTTAAATTCTTTTCGGAAAAAGAGAGATACAATCAGTATATAAAGGTAAAAATGTTCCAGCACTGTTAATAAGGTCACAGATTTGATCTCTATTGCCATGAGCTATATAGTTTTGTTCTTTTATTATAGACTTTCTCCTAAAGCCAACTAGACATATAAATATAATTGATACACAGTTAGATGTGATCAGAGCAATTTTGTAGGGCTTTACTTTTCTCTGTTTCGCCTTGTAAACTCAAAGTGACATTTAACATTCTATCACGATCAAAATATTAGCCCCGGGTTATTATTTTGGGGGTGATTTGCTTTTCTGTTCCCGGTATATAATTTTAATTTTTATAAAATCCATTTCAATATTGATAGTATTCATATGCAACCTCAAATCTTTTTTGGAAACCACATGGGATATATTATGTAAATAAATTAACAGTTCAATAAACAGGGCATATTCATCAGAAGAAATGAGAGAGTATGTAGGCTAAGGGGCAAGGGGTGTCCTCAGTGTTCTGGCAGCAGCCACTCTGGCTTCATATCCTTGATGGGTGAAGATGCAGGTGGGGTCCCTTCAAAATACCTGTAAGTAGCTGGGGTCTTACTCCTGGGTTGGTGGAGGCGGTCTCTGCACCTGCTTATTGCAGAGCTGCCTCTGGGCATTGCCTGCCTGAGGGGCTTGTTCAGAGCTGTTGTACCCTAGCACTGGACACCCCAGTGTGGCAAAGGCTTTAGCCAGGCCCCCCAACTGTTCCCCTGGGTCTTGAGTCCAGGGCTGTCCTCCCAATCCACATACACATTCACCATTCACTGCACACAACTGAGGTGAGGTGGGCAGGGGAACCAGGCGCAGGATGCTAACAGACACGTCTCTTCACAGATCCTTCTCTATTTAGGTGCCTGGGGAGTTTACTCCTTGTAACCCGTCCCCCATTTCATCCAAGTTCCTGGTACCTAGTGTGAAGTATCACATGTAGATGTCAAGAGGGAGCTTGTCAGAGCCCAGGAGTGAGAGGCTTATGCAGGAAGCCTGCAGTCTGGGGGCTTGTTAGGAGCATGTGCGATTGTTGCAAACGAAATCCCTTCTCAGACTGTAGGTGGAACTGAGGGCCAGACAGCACCTGAACTTCCCTCAGGGCCAAAGACTGTCTTCAATTGAATTCAGTATTCAGTTCAGTTTAATTCCAGTCATATTCTTTGGATACCGCTGCCTAAGTGCTAGGTACTAGGGCCACAGATGTATATAAAACACAGTCCTAGAGATGCTTGTTGTCTGATGCTGGTGATGATGATGGCAACTGAAATCCACTGAACTCTCACTACGTGCCTATTACTTAGGTTGCATGTAGTTTTCATTTGACACACAGAGAAACAACTCAATTATTTTATCAGTTTATTAAATGGGGAAACTGAGGATTGGAGAGATGGGGAAACTGAGGATTGGAGAGATGAAGAAACTTTGCCCAAGGTCGTCCTAAGTGGCAGAGTCAAGGCTCAGTCTCAGGTCTGTGTGACCCCAGGACTCATCCTGTAACCACCCTTGCATCCTCCCAACCAGAAGGCACAGCCTACCCCAGGCACAGAAATGCCTCAATTACTCAGTGACAACTATTGTCATTAGACACATGGGCTCTGTCTAAATTCTGGCATGGCTCCTGTTCGCTCATGAGAACAGGGCAAAGCCAAGATAATTTTCCTTGAGAAACTATATCTGCTCATTCATGGGGAGGTTAAAGCGAGACAGAGAGGATATCTGAACTTCAGGTTAACCAGACAGATAGTTAGATGTTTCACATCCATCATCTCTATTAACTCTTGAGGAATATTTTATTCCTTTCCTTGTACAGGTAAGGAAATTGGAAAATGGAGAGGTTGGGTGATTTAAGATTAAACCATTTACAAATGTCCCAGCGGGGAATTGGATTCAGACCTCTCTGTTCCCAAAGCCCAGGCACGTTCATTCCAGTACACCCAGTTATGCCATCGAGTAGACTAAAACTTTAGGGCATTCCCCATGGAGTCAACACATATTCATTGGGTCTCTTTGGTATGTAAAGCATCTTGCTGGGCACAGGAGAATCACAGATGAATCCGACATGGATCCTTTCCTGAAGGAGCTCACAGTCCAAGAGGGAGATGAAGTGGGCACATAGATGAATCGACTACAAGATCCAAAGAATGTGGTGCTTTAAATGGTGCCTTTGTTAGCCAGGATGAGTCTCCTCCGTGCCTCGGGCTGTCCTTGACATGTTGGTGGGAGAATTTGGCATAGACATCGCCTGATTTCCCTCCTTTTCAAGCAGCTGGTTTGGGATACCCCCTTTCACCCCAGAAATCCCCAAGGCACCTTGTCCTCCAGTTCCTTCGAGAGATCTGAATGTCAACGCAGGGCCAGGAGGTTCCCGGGAAAAGAATCCAGAGGTCAGGAGAGTTTGTACTCCCAGTGTGTCCCCCGCCACACGAGTCTTTAGCCGCCCCCGTTAGCGTATTGCCTTCTCTGTCTAGGCAGTAATGTGTCTGCTTTTTTTCCTCTCGCTTGAAATGCACTTTGACATTTTTTAACAAATAACACAATTTTCCCTTTGTGTTTCCCTTAATAAAACACAGAAATGAGAGCAAGAAAAGGAAAGTAAAAAAACATGTTCCTGTCATCTCCACTCTGTAGCAGGACGTCCTTTTCCCTCACTTTCTGTCTCCCTCCCACCAAGCATCGGTCTTCCCACCCCTCTCCCCAAATCTCAGCCACAAAGATTCATGAGTCTGAGGGTGTCGCCTCTCTGTTTTCTGCCATAGAAAAGGGGTAGCTCCACAGCTGGTCTACATGTCTCGCCCGCCATCTTCCACAGATTGCTACTTGACTGGAGACAGATGATGGGAGAGAACTTGAATGGGATCAGGGCGCCTCCCACTTGAAGAAGTACCCCCCCCAACCCCGGTTACGAGGTTCCTGCACACCCTCTTGGGGCCCCATGGTTACTCCTCATTCGTTGCCTTTGCCTGTCCTCCCATGATGGCAACTTCTGGACCAGCCTGACAAGGACTCTACATTTTCTCCTTAAAGTGGAGTACTAGGCTTAAGACACAGTCCCTGGATCTCTTGGAATCTGCTTGAAGTTGCAAGATTCCTGACGTTTGGAACAGCTGCCTATCTCTTACCAGGGATAAATGGAAGTTTCCACACTTGAGGCCAAACACCAACTGTATAATTGCAATCTGGGGAAGATGTGGCCTACCAGCAGCCCGTGTGAAAAAGGACTGAGCAGGTTTTGTTAATAACATGTACAATGTGAGTCAACAGCGGCCAGTCACCGAAAATGCTAACATAAAATCAGACCATGCTAATGAATGTTTTATGGCCAGAGAAAGGAGAGGAGGCCCTGAACACAGGATCACTGGAAAGTTGCAACAGGTCTGGCTGCCATAATTTATGAGAGATAGAGAAAAACTGGAGCGGGTTCAGAGAAAAGTGAACAGGACGGGGGAGGCCGCTCTGCCCACATCTGACAGATCTTGGAACTAGGATTTGACATTGTGAGTGTCCAGCCCTGAGCAATCAGTGGACCTGAGGTGGCAATTCTAGGGGAATGAACTTGACCATATAAATAAAATAGTTGTACCAGATGAGCTTTAAGGTCACTTCCAATTCTGAAAGTCTGTAATTTGGGAAGTCTCTCCTACAGCCTGTTTACCTCGCTTCCACAAATTCTTGGAATAAAATACTTCTTTCTGATAAAAGGGAGAACACGGCTTATTTTTCATAAAGAGCTTCTGGACGGTGGCTCTGTGGTAACTTTTTTTCATTAAAAAAGGTAAAATAATGGTGTTTGAGTTAAAAATGGAAAACCATGAGGCATGATCAGGAGGATTGTTCACAGATGGAAATATGCCTGTTCACTCATTCATGTCACTGAGTTGACTAAGGGCCAAAGTGAAACGATAAGGGGTAGGAGTGGGATTCATGATCCCTAATTCATTGGTAGAGGTAAAATAAATCATAGAAGATAAAACTCTGAATAAACAAGGTGTATCTATATTGGTTTAGACACATCACTTGGACACATCAGCTAATCCACACCCAGACAAATTCTGCAAAGCACATAAGGATCCACTGGTTCTACTGGCTATCCCATTGTCCAAAGGAAGTCTGATTCTACAAACTTTAGACTGTGGGGGGCCTTACAGACCATATAGTATAGCCCTGTCATTTCAGAGAGGAAGTATTGCTGCCCAGAGAGGTGAACGGATGGCCTGACTGACCCAGTGGCAGAGATGGGAATGAAACTGAGGTCCTTTGATTCCTGACACACTGTGTTTTCACCTTTACTGCAGTGCTTCCTCCCTCCCCCCCAGACAGTGAGTGCATCCCTCATCCATCAGTTAAGTAAAGGGTACTTGTTGATCACATATATGTGCCTAACTCTGCACCGAGGACCCTATGACTTATAATGTATCATGAGATACAACTCTGTCCTGGAGGTGCCCAAGGGCCAGCTGGGGAAAGACATTCCTACCAAACCCTTGTGTAATTTACACTAATCAGGCTGCCTTCCAGATGCAAGGACCACTGGAAAAAGTTGGGTCCCAGCTCCAATGAGAATCTACCCACTTTCAGGATATTCTCTAAAAGAAGCATTCTCACTACTAGTTAACACATTGCATAAATTCAAGACCTTCAGTGAAACCAAAACTCTGCTGGACATTTAAAAATATTCTTTATGATTGTATTTGCCTAACTCTTTTTTTCTTGCCTAACTTCTATTTTATGTATTCTCCTAAGAATACTTGTCATTCATATACATTTTCTTCACACCCTGCTCTACCTGGGGTGACAGAAAGGACAAAGGACAGGTGTCAGGGGACATGCCACTAGCCATCTGGTCAACATCAGAGAAATCTCCCAGCCCTGCTAAGCCCCCCCAAATCATCTGAAACAATGGATAAAACTATTTGTTCTGCCTACCTCACGGGTTTATTGTAAAGATCAAGCAAAATCATGTATGTGAAAGTACCCTGAACAGTATAAAGCAGCGTTCAAATGTAAAGTATTAAACTCTTTGCCCTTTTCCCTTGTTTCTCTGAAGTGATATTCAGTGTTTGGCTTGTGCTTGCTGGCATAAAGTACTGAAAATGGGGTCACTGCCCCTAAGCACATTGCAGCAAGTGCTGCCAGTACTTTTTCTTTAAAAATAAGCAAGTGGTCCTGTCCTTGGAGCAGGTAATATAAAACGCTTGCTCTGTGGCATGTCCTCTGCTCAGGTTCACCTTGCCAAAGTGCGTGGGAATTCCAATTCACTTCTGTTCGGTTCAGGAACTGAGGGGCCCCCAGAGAACCCCAGAGAACTGAAACTTCCCGTAGTATTCAGGTGCCCTCTGTGCTCTGTTTGCCTCACCTGTAATATTGGGATAATGTCTCCACCTCATAGGGTTGCTGTAAAGATTCAATGAGTTAACTATGTAACCAAGCCTGGAACAAAATATATGTTCCATAAATGTTAGCCAGTGTCATGATTTTTTTTTTATTGAGCCTCCACTTGAAGCCCAGGACAGTGGTAACCTCCTGGGATACACAGGAGACCCAGTTTCTGCTCCTGCAGGGGCTAATGTTCTATCACTGGAGGCTAGGGTTAGGAGGTGTAGTGAGTTAACATTTCCCCCCAGATACATTGCTCCCCTTAGAATGTCCCCTTAGCTGACTTCCAGCGCAGTGTTACTTCGAGCTCACCTCCTGGGGGTCAGATCCCACCAAGCCGCTACCAGGAGCCTGATTCAAGCTCTGGCCTTGGATCCTAGGCATCTGCATCTGTGAACGGCTTTCGAACTGAAACGGTGAACGGGGTTTTGAGGCCAACGGAAGTTGGAAACTTGCGGGAGCCCTGGGTGACCAAGAAGGGGTTTGAATAGCTCGGAGCTGCAGGGTCCCGCAGCCACGCGCGGCAAGTAGCTTCTTGGCCTTTCCGGCGGCCCGGGTGAGGTTTGCGGTGCTTTTATCACTCGCAGTGGTTGGAGAGCGTCCAGGGAACCAGCGTGCCGGCGCCGCGGTCCAGGTGGCGTGGAGATCTCTGCGAAGGCGCAGCGGGGACTCGGGGCCGCGGGCGGCACTGGGGCCAGCGCTCCCGGAGGTAGCGATTACACGTGGAGGGGAGGAAACTTTGCGTGCCCGGGAGGTTGCAGCGGCCGAGGGGCGCACCCGGTGGTGGCCGCGAGGTTGGGCTGCTCAGCCAGGCTGGGAAGCGAGCACCACGGGCCCTCCACGGGACGCGCTCCCAGCCCCCTCCCTGCGCACCCCACCCCCTTCCCTCCGCCGCGCACGCAGCGCCGCGGCCCCTGTCAGAAGCGACCGGATCCGCCCCAGCCAAGCAGGGCCCGACTCGCACCCAGGACCGTGGGCCTCCGCCTTCCCTCTAGCCTGGGAGAAGCATCGGGCCCTCCCCTCCTCCCGAGGAGCGACGCGGGCGGGCAGGACGTCCCGAGAAGGCCGGCCGCCCGCGGCCACGTCCCGGCCCGGCCCGGGCGCGCCGAGGAGCGGAGCCAGGGGCCGGCGCTCGCTCCGGCTCCGTCCCGGGCGCGCCGGAGCCGGGGGCGGCCGCTCTGGCTGCAGCCTCGAGGGCCTACGCCTCCCCCGGCCGAAGCTTCCCGCGGCGCTGGGCAACTTCATTCGGCTCCTGCCACCGGGAGCGAGCTCACCCATCAGGTAAGGAAGGCTGCCTGTTCCTAGGCTCCAGCTCGGGCGGGCGTGTTTCTGAAAGTTGATTTGAAATGCATCCAAGAGTGAGCAGGGCCAGCCGCGGCTCCTCCCCGAGGCGACTTCTTTGCTCCTGCAGACATTCCCGGCACCGGCCGACCGGCGGGAGGACCTCCCCGCGCGCCCAGCACGCCCGCTCCTGCGCGCCCCCAGCAGATCCCAGTGCCCTGAGTCCGGGAGCTGGCGGGACGCTCTCCGGGTCGCTTACTCTGCCCCTCCTCGGTCGGGGCAGGTGAGGGACGCAACGCGGCCGGTCTGGGCGCGGGCTATAGACCTCGTAGTTCCGCGTGCCTGGGCCGGGCCCCGCGAGGGAAAACACCCACTCTATTTAATCTCCATCTTACCTCAGTAGTTGGGTTCCCGCAGAGGCGTCCCTAGGGCCCCCACTAGTATAGGTTGGGGCGGAGTCGGACTCGGGATGGGAAACCTGGGCTGGGGATCGGGTGGAGGGGGTTGGGGGGCAGGGGAAGGAGAAACGCAGTTGGGGGGCGGAGGCCTAAGTACTTAACGCGTTGACTTCGAGTGAAATCAGATCAGTCAGAGCAGTTCGCTGTGACTCGTTTCTCTCCTCCCACCCCACATTTCTCTTGGCTGGACTCTACCCTCCCAGCTCATTCTGGTCACCCTGGACACTCCCTCCGTCTTTTCCCAAGAGTGCGGCGGCTACGGGCGCCGCGTCCCAGAGAGCACAGACGCCTAAAGCGTCGTCTCCTCTCCTCTACAGGTCCTCCCGGCCCGGCCCGAACATGCTGGACGGCCTGAAGATGGAGGAGAACTTCCAAAGCGCCATTGAGACGTCGGCCTCCTTCTCCTCGCTGCTGGGTGAGTATTCAGGCCATGCGCCTGGGCGCACCGTCTTTCCGCCAGGCCCCAGCTCTGGAGCCCAGCTTGCCTGGACCCGGTCGGCAATAGGGGAGCTAGCGGCCCGCTTCATGCACTCAGTTGAGCCCACTCCCTGTCTAGCCGTCAGTTTCTGTGGGTCCTTCCTACCCTTAACCGACAAGCCACCCCAGGCCTCACGCATCGGGCACCGAACTCCCCAGAGCCGCGAGGGGCGGGCGAGATTGCTTGCAAGCGTTTGAGTGGCAAATCATTAAAAATACCCAGGACTGGGTTTTTAATCACAGAACTGATCGACGTCTCATAAATGCCGCCGTCTTCTCCGAGGCTTAGGGACCAGCACACAAACCCCAGTCACGGAGCACCCAAGTTCGAGGCGGCTTCTCGCCTCCACCAACTCCAGCCCCAGTCTCAGCCTCAAGCACCGCGGAGAGGCTTTTCCGGGCCGGTGGGCAGAGCAGCGCGGGGATTAGCCCGCGCGGCAGGGCCCTTGCCTCGGCTTTAATTAACTGGAGCCGGATCTCGGGTCCGGCGTGTCGCCCTCTCTCCCGGGTCTCCTCAATCTCTTCGCAGTGACCACGGAGGAGCGGCGAGCCCAGGGCCTCGACTCACACGCGCGTCTAACCGAGCTGAGGCCAGGGATTCCCACCCTCCACCCCGCACCCCGACCTCGATGCTTTTCAAGTTTGGTGAATGGGTGTTTTAATTTTTTTTTAGCGGGAGGGCTTTTCGTTTTGTCAGTTAAACCTCTTGCCTCTTTCCCTAACTCGGAACCGCTAGAGCGGGGTGGAGGCGGAGGATGAGGCTGCTTGGCTAGAGAAACCAGACTGAGGGAGGAATCCCCCCCCCCCAGCTCCCCAGATGAAACGAAATCGCGTGCACCGCTTTCCCCTTTTTCAACCGCCCTTTCGGAAACTTACCGACCCAATACAGCCTTGGAAGATCCAGGGCGTCCGAGCTGGCCCAGACCTGGCGCAGGGCGCGCTCGAACTTCTGGCGTTCAGCGGGCGTCGCGGCTCGCCCGGTACTCCCTGCCCGGCCCATGTCCGCTCTCTGCGCCCGGGTCGTGGCCCTACACGCCGAGACCGGGCAGAAAGAATCGGGAATATTTTAAAGATCTCGCTACTTCTAGTCCTCCCTGCCTGAGCGCCAAGGTGACCGGCCCCGCTCCTGAGCCGGTGGCTGCGTCTCCTGAGGGGAAGGCGACCGAGTAGCAGGGAAACTGGGAAGGGTCAGGCCCTTTGGGACACCACGCGCAAAGGTATTGTTACCCGGGGGAATAGGCCTTCTTTAAATAGCTGTGAAACGTGCCGACATAGCGACAAAGGTGGCTGAGCATCCCACCACCCTCAAAAAAAAAAAAAAAAAAAAAGCCCCCGCACCCGCAAACTAAAGGGACAAAAGTGACACAAGTGCAAGGGTTGGGACAGAGAGGAGTCCCTTTCGCGCTGAGTCGCTTTGGGTGCGGTTTCGCCCTCACGCGTGGCTGCTGAGCTCGCCTGATTCCCGGAATCCTGGCCGGACACTCCGCGGCGTCTCCGAGTCCTGCTTCTTCCTTTTTTTTCTTTTTTTTTCTTCCCTCCATTTTGATGCTTCTTAATTATGAAAAAAAAACCATCTGTAATTTGCGCTCCAGCCAGCAGTTTGGGGTTCATTGGTTTGAACAATACTTAGTTTGCCTAGAGCGAGAACAGTATTTTTCTGCACGCACGGGACTTTTTAGGAAGCAAAGAAAATGTAAAGTTTTCCTTCAAAAAATAGAACAGAATTGCGTTTTAGCAAAAGACAAAACCAAACAACAAAGTAGAAAATTCTTTTTGCACACTCACAGTTTTAATAATAGACAATAGAGACAAGCATAGTGAGTGATTTAGTGATTACGTGATAAACCTGGGAGCACAAATTTATTTGCAGGCCGATTTTACAGGATGTGCGCACATTTGCACGCATACCAGGGTAGGTTTGATCATTAAAGGCCACTTATTGATTTCTACCCCCTTCCCTGGTAGAACTGAAACCTTCCCACATAGTCCCTGTTTATTAGAAATGCCATTTGGTTTGATTTTGCTCTGTTCTCCAAAACTCAGCTTGGATGTTTTGCAGGGGGCTTCCCAGGGTGGGAGGACGCGGGGGTAAATCCGTGGGTGTGGAGTGATCCATAGCTGGTCCGGGCCGGGTTTGGCCGGGATGCTGGGCCGGCTCGGCTCACAGGCGGACGTCTGTTGCTGCTGTAGGCAGAGCGGTGAGCCCCAAGTCTGTCTGCGAGGGCTGTCAACGGGTCATCTCGGACAGGTTTCTGCTGCGGCTCAACGACAGCTTCTGGCATGAGCAGTGCGTGCAGTGTACCTCCTGCAAAGAGCCCCTGGAGACCACCTGCTTCTACCGGGACAAGAAGCTCTACTGCAAGTATGACTACGAGAAGTAAGTGCCCGCGCCTCGGAGCGCGTCCCACACACTGGATCAGCGGGCGAGGGAGACTTTGTCCTTCTTCACCCCCTCATATGCTTCTGGAAGGAGCAAGATGCACCCGAGTGCCCAGATAAGCAGGTGCCCATTCACCTGCATCCTCTACGCTCCCCAGGGCGGCAGAGGACTGCGCGGGTGCACGCAACAACGGCCCAGGCCCCGCAGGAGCGCAAGGGATGGCTCCCGCTGTGGTCTGCTCGCCCAGTTTTCCCGACCTGGCCATTCCCCGAGGACACTCCTTTGTGGGTACTCCCACCCCATCAACGTTGTTTCTCCCCTCCCTGCTTCACGGGGGTGCCCTTGGGGGCGACCAGTGGCTCACCTCTGCTCGCCGGCTCCCCCTCTACCTTACCCACCTGTCTGCGCCACCCACGCGCTTATGCGCAGAGCTGAGGTGGTCCTGATTCCATAGCTTGGGTCCCCTGTGCTCCTACCTCGCTTGACTTTGTCCACTGGGGTCCCCAACAGATTGGGCTCAGAAACACCGCTGCTGCCCCTCTGATCTCCGCGGCAGCGCCCACCCCTTTTGCTTTTTCTCTCAGTGTATTCTCCCCAGCCCCTTCCCCGTTGTCTGCAAAACCCTCGGGCCATAAGAGCAGTTAGGCCAGGTCCTCCATCCTCCGCCTCCTCCCTAATTCCCATCTGGGTATGCGTTTCTGCCACACCGCAGGTTCAGTTCCCTCCCGTCGACGCGAACGTTCTGGTATGTTTTGAGGAGAACTAGGAGACAGGTATTTAAGAAAGTGGACTATTTCGATTCTAGATCTCCATAGTGAGATCTAAAGACTGGATGAGGCTGGGGAGTGGGAGTTTGAAGGATTTCCTGGTTCTGGCCAGGCAGGCCCGGAGTTGCTTAGTAGAGCTAAGAGGGGGTAGGCTGGGGGGGTGGGGGGCGGCGCTGACTTTCCTGGTCAAAGTAGCTCAGTAACAGGGACACTGACTTCACCGAGCTGTGCGGGGTATTGAAGCAAAGAAAAGTGGCTGAAACGGAGGCCTCTGTTTTTGTACCCGAGGACTGGATAAGTGACGGAGTGCCCTCGGGGCATGGGCAGGAGAATTCTGCATTTGTCACTGGTGAATGAAAGGGACAGCACTATATGAGGATAATCAAGGGAGGGTTAGTGTTCCTGAAAAGCAGTTCCTATCATGTTATTAAAAACACACCATGAAAGGAGGTGTCCAGGAGAAGTCTCAATATAACAAAAAGCTCTGAGAGAGAACAGAAATTCTTCTTGTCTGATTTGCCTGGGCTCTGAGGTTTACTACAGACTGACAAAGCAATCAGATCCAGTGACCACACACACAAAAAAATTCTTTCTGCTGCTCAAGCTCCTTTGCTATAGCAAGCTTGAATTTTACCCCCATGTGGATAGAGTACTGGGCATTTTGTTTTGTTTTGAAAAGATAATTTTACATCTTTCAGCACACAAAAAAATAAGTGTTTGATTTTGGATGAGTTGGGCAATACAGAAATATATAAAGAAGTGAAAATGCATCACCATTACCCAAAGTGGTGATTACGGTTTCAATTTTTTAAAAAAGAAGATGTGGTTGTATCTGTTTTTGATTGTTTAGTGCTCTTGTGTCTGAGCGAAAAGTGCTGTTTTTAGGTAATTAAGCAGATTTTGTGCACACAACTTCAAGTACCACCTTTGGATAAAGCTTCTGGTTGATTGCTCTTTTTTTCTTCTTTTCCCCTGTTGCTTTTCGTCTGAAGGTTTTGGGATTGTGTAGTCCCAATCTTTATCTTTGTGCTTATAGATTACTGAAATGTCCACATCTTTCAGGCACAACACTAGCAAATTCAAAAGTATGGGAGCTTAGGAAAGGATTTGGGTGGTGAATTTCTATTGTTTGTGAAAAAAAAAATCACGAATCAAAGAAGGCTTAAGGGTCAACACAGCTGTCTGGCCAGTCAAATCTTCTTTAAGGAAGTCAGGCTGTGTCAGGAGGAGAAGAAACAGTTGTTGTAAAGTACTTAACACAACAATGTCCCCTCCATTTCAGCCTCCCAGGTTTGGAGCGGTTTGGGCTTATTAGCCCACTAGGGTCAGTTCTCCCCGCACAAAGCTATTTCTGCAAAGGGAAAATTGCAGGGATCAACTTGCCAGCTGTTGGCCAGAACCAAGCAGATTTTACAGAGTAGTGTGAGCTACATTGTTTGGAGAGGTGTTGATGCTACAGTGAGGGTTTTTAATTTTGATTTTAACATATATTTTGGAAACACAGATGGCCAAAATGGAGTTGCTTGTCTCTTTAGTTCACTGTCAGCCCTTGTCTGTGCCCAGAGCCTCCACTGTTTTTTCTGATTAATTTTATTCCGTTTTTCTCTCCTCTGTTCCCCATCCCAATCCCGTTCTTCTTTAACCAAGCAGGGCTGTAATATATTTAATAATCTTAATGGCATTCATCTGTGTGGTAGTTGCTATAAGAGAAGAAAGCGTGGTTGGTTGGTTTGTTTGTTTGTTTTAAAATTAGGCTCAAGACAAATTCCTTTATTCAACAAGCTCTTTGAGCTTCTACAGGCAAGGCACTAGGCTAGGGGATAGGAGGACACTGAGAAAAAGTCTCGGAGCCTGCCTTCAGGAGGCTTATATTATAGCCTAGCACTTTTTCCATCTATCTTATCCTAACTATTGGGTATTTCTTGAAAACCTCTACTGAGACTGCAGGACTAAGTATTGAATAGAAGTTGTCTGGAATGACCAGAAATTTATCCTCCAGGAGGATGCAATTCAATTTTAGATAATAGTCATGAAACAGTCACAGAGAGCACATTTCCTCTTTAACAAATACATTTGTAAAAATAATTTTTGCTTTTTTTCTTTGGATCTTTTTAAAAATTTGAGGCCCAGCCAAGGCAAGTGGAAAGGAAATTAAGATGGAAGTTAAAGTGATAGGCCAATGGTGGTGGTAAATTATGGAACAGTTCATCGAAAATGAATATTCAGGCAGTGCCCTTGTCTCCAAAATTCATGGAGTTCAAATGCTATTTTTACACATCAAAATAAAAGAACATGTAGCTAATGTACAGTCTTCAGTGAAGTTCATAATCATAATATTAACAAAGTGGGCTTATCCTATTTATGTTAGCCATTTGTGTGTGCATTTCTGACCATTGAGCACTGTTGCATTTGAATTATTAGCTGCCTATTCATGGTGTCAGGCAGCCAGTTAAAAAGTGAAAATTCTACTCTGTCAACTAGCTGTTACACCTTCTTGATGTCAAACACCATGTTTGTCTAATTTTAAAGAATTGAATTGACAGTGGCGTCTTAGACGTACAGCCATTCATTTGAAGACTTCAGGGTATTTTGTTAAATATTTGTCTCATACACTGTGACACTCTTAGGAATAATTTATCTCCTCAGCATCCAAAACAAATAAGCATTTAAGGCTGGAGTGCAGAAAACTGATTTATGAATGTCCAGAAATTGAGAACTGGAGGTGACCTTTATGGTTCGTGACGTGCCGTCAAAGAAAAATAACTAGTTCGGTGGGATGGTACATGCACAGAATTGATGAAGGAGCATCATGTCATGTAAAACATCAGGATGCTATAGGTGTGGGTGTTTAAACGTTGGACTCAGCTGTCTTCAGTGTTCCCGAAAGTTAGCAGACAACCAAAGTATTTTCCAGCCTGGGGAACTTCTACTTACATAACTCTTGTTCCCTATTTAACTGAGTCCTCTAGGATCTGGTTAGTTTGGAGTTTTCCCTGAATTTGTTCCAAACAAATACTGTAGTTGGACTTATACATTGGAGAAAGAAGAGGCTGCTGAATAACAGGAATGTGGTAATACAATAGATAATTAAGCCTTCTGGAAGGGATCCCACATTTAAATCAAGTTTATATTGTTTCTTTCATGTGCCTGGCGGCTCTGTGTGTCAGGCGGGGCCCTCTCGCCTCACATATGAAGTTTATCATTACCTCTTAGATTGTTCTGGACATCCTAGGAGCAGTGTGGGATAGTACTGCTGTCATCAGGGCTGCTCTTATAACATCATAACTCCCCACATGTCAGCAAAGTGCAGGCCTTGGGAAACCTTCTCTCAGAGGGCCAGTCCATGTTTTCTCCCCTTTCTTTTGGAGCAGACCAGTTTTTCCGAAGAAAGGGACTCCAGTGAAGCAAAGTACATATCCCTCACTTAGACCTTTCTCTGTATTTTTCTTTCGACCTGCTGATTGGCAGCCCCGAGGAGAAAATGGCCGAGGTCATGGTTTCTTTTAGGATCAGTAATGAACTAATACTGCATTTTATCAAGGTAGTGTAGGCTGTATGTGTAGGGAGGAGGGTTAGTTTGGTTTTATTACTGTGACATTACTAGGAGATCAAAATTGGGCATCAGTTCCTCATAAAAGAAGCCCACAGATGAAATTACAGAGGCAGTTGTTAGATTTTTACTCTATCTTTTGTCGGCCTCACTCCTGGCATAATAAAATTTAGGAATATAAAAATCAAACACAGCTAGGTAATAAATTGATGTCTGCATTAAATTGCAGGGGGGCTTAGCTTGGGATAAGCACCGTCCATGGGCTGTGGCTGGGTTTGTGCAGGCTGACTTATCTCTTTTTTTATTTAGAGGGTGGTTGGAAACACTCCTTGTTCAGAGGTGTTTTCTCTTTTTATATGTATTGGTCCGTAGGTAGGACTTTCTGAATCTCAGACTTAAAATGTTGAAATAAAATTAGAGAGCAGGAGTAGATATTAATAGTATTATGGGGATTAGATAGGAACATTGCCTTTCAGAGTAGACTTGTGGGATTCTTTTGATCCTTAACGTAAATGGAGCACATTAAAAAAGTTATTTATCCAATCCAGTTTTACATATTGTAGAGTTCTGGGATTTTGTCATCCACCTGGCTAAGGAGTTGCTTTTGCTGTTCAGATTTCAGTGACAAGAGCTTTTCTGATAGTTCATTGTTTGTCTTGCTTTTTAGTTTCATTTTTCTTATTTATAACTTTTGTGTGACCTAAAATACTGTTACTAATTTTAGAGAGCCCTCTTTATTGTTGTTTTTTAATTCTGGGAAGGTTTTTTGGAATTAATGAGTAGGTACTGTTTCTCTAATGAGAACAATTCCATTCATTAAATTCTCAGCTAATTAATTTTTATGGTCAAAGAAATTATTTGGGTCCTACTGTTCAGAAGTGAGAAAATAGACAAGGATTTAAAATACTCATTATATTGCCGGGAATTTATTAAAGCTTCTTAAATTGATATACAAAATGTCATTGTTGCTTTATATCAAGATCGAAGTAAACCATATTGAATCACGTTAATTTGATTGTTAAATATAGTTGTACAATACTGGGAAATGAACTATGGGGGAAAAAGTGCAATCACATCCACCATAGAAAGGTTTAAAAGTAATTTCCACCTTAACTATGAAATCTTAGCTTTACTTTAATGCTTTGCCATTTTTTTTATACCTTTCTAACATGGAAATTTAAATGCCCATATCTTCAGATGGGAGTTCTTGGTAAGCCACTTGCAGGGTGGGGTATGGAGGATTGGGGGCTGTATGGGGTGGGCAGTGCCACCCCTCAACCCACCCTGCACAGAAGCAGAAAGGGTCCTATGTGGGAGAGCCCTGTCCAGTGTCCAGCATGCCTGAGGCTTCCCCCTAGGAATGAATGCCCTGTATGTTTTTCTAAAAGTTTCTTAGCAATGTGTAGATCAGCGTTGCCAGCAGCCTTTTCAGATTCAGTTTGGGGAAGTTGGTAATTTTAGGAACAAAATGTAGAAAAGGTTCTGGAGAAAAGAGGCCCTTTTCTCCTTCGTGCCTGTTTTCTGGAACCCACAGAAAAACTTGGTACGCCTCACGATTTACATTTTCTCTTTCGTCTCCTTGACTAGTGCGATGTGGGACAGTTTAGTCTATTTATCACAATTAGAATTAGTTATGTTATCATTGACCAATGTCAGCGGCAGCTTTGTGTCTCTTTGTCGTATATTAAATGAAACCCAGCCAACTGTCTTGCTGAAATGAAGCAAACACCTTCCAAATGTCAAATTGTTATTTTAGTCAAGCACAATTATCTGTCTCTATATTTTTAACCAAGATGAAATTAATAAAATTGCTGTGGCCCTGGCATTAATTAGCAGGAGGATTAGAGCTATATCAGCTAAAAAGGAGGTGTAAACACTATAATCTTGCTGCATGTTTGTTTTCACACTACTGAAAATAAATAAAATGAGACTTAGGATAGGGATTAAGTTTCTTTTGGCATTAGACAGCAGATGCAATTGGAATGCAGCAGAAACAGTGAAGTATTAGTGAAGACATTATCAGAGGAATAAAACTGTGGCCCAACACTGGTTTCCTACCAATTTCTGGTAGACTTGGTCCCATTGCAAATAGCCCCATCTGGGCAGTTAAAAGAGGATTTTAAAAACCTACTTCCGTGCTGTACTTTTCAGTTGCGAACGAAGGCGACCAGATCATCTGTAGAGCTTGTCACCTGGCTGCCATGCTCGGGTTCGCTAGAATTTAATGGAACCCTTGCCAGATCCCCCATTATTGCACCGTAATGTCATAACAACTAAAAATACAAAATGGACTGTGCTTCTCTTAGTCCTTAACTGAAGTCACATGAAAGAGTTTGGTCTCTTCTAGCCTTTCAAGATTCCAGTTGGAGGATCCTATTTTTGGATAACAGTAAATATGTCTGGCTTTTCTGACTCTCTAGGCCTCCAGTGGCTTTCTACCCTGATAGATTTGTATTTTATCATCATTACCCTATAATGGACAAACCCTGGTAGGTATCTGGCCACTGTGGATTGGACTACCTTGTCTCATGGGCCAGTTAAACTCTCCATATTAAAAAAGATCTTTGACATCCAGCAGTGCTAGGAGTGGGCCACATGCCATATCTGACTTCACATCTAGCCCCATCCCATTCTGCCTCCCCCTCGCTCCCCTATGTCCTGTGGAATTCTACTAACTTGACTCTTGCAAGCACATGCTATTACTTAACACCATCTCATCAACTGCCTCATTTCTCCCCCATGCCAAGTTTATGGACTGTTAGTCCTCTTTTAATTTTTCTCACTTGGAGGAAACAAATTCATCTTTTAGATACACAACATAATGGTCTACCCAGTTGTGGAGCAGGGCTCAGCTACAATACCTGCTGAGGGGCGTTATGCTCAGGTTTGCATGATCCCATGACCACACTCTTTGGGTGACCAACTGGGGCCCCTGAACATCTTTCTGAGTGTGCCTGGCACCTTCATGGATGCTGGGTTATGGTTTTCAGTGGGTCGGAGAAGTGCCTGAGTCTGATGTTGTCACCGGTAAACCAGGATGAGGAGTCATTTGGTGAGAAGCCTGGCTAGCACTCTGATAGAGTGTACTCACTCTCAACTTTTTTTTGCTGCTTCTTTGGGTGTCACACTTCTCCAAGCTGGAAAGAACCATCCCTTATCTCTTGAGCACCAGGGTCTGCTGCTGCAGTGAGAAGGGATCTTTGGAGCAGCCTCCTCTCCTAGTTCCATCTGACCCCTTCAGTTACACGGTAGCCACTCCTTGACTCACAATTCTCTTGCCTGCTCCCTGTCAAGCCTCAGGAACTTTTAAAAGGATTTTTCAAAACAAAACAAAACAAAACACCCCCTCCTGAACTCCAGATTAGCCTCTTAAGCTCATTAAAGTTGCTTTAAATACCAAGATGTTGGGCTCCTGGGGACTCTCCCCCCAAACCATATTTTCATTCTTACCATTGATGTCATCATTTGGTGTGCAGCAGATTAGGGCCAGCTCCCTCTGGGCCCATAAACAGTCCCCTCACTCTCCGTAGGAGGGTCCAAATATGTCTTTGTTTGAGTACTCAACAGCCTAAACCTAGTGGAAGCGGATGCCGGCTTGGCCTGGGGCCCCCAGCTCCAGGGTAGAGAAAAGGTTGATGTCACGGGGGACAGGGTGGGGCCCGGAAAAGGGAATGGGCAGGTGAGTGGACAAAGTGTGGCTCATACAGTTTTCAGGAGTTTGGTAGTCTTGGAGCCCTCTCCCAGTCGCTGGGGAGACCCAGTAATGGGCGAGATTTAAAGGATCGTCCTTGCCCTAGAGAGTCAGCATGGCTTTGGGATCCCTTTTGACTAGGACCCAACAGAAACACTAGAGCCCAGTTTCTGTTCAGCTGCCAGGCATTGCTGGCCATCATCATACAGAGGTGGATTTTTACAGCTACACCTGCCTTTTTGCCTGATGGTCTCTCTTTTATTGCAGCCTCTTTTCCAAAGGGCCTCCTTAATACATCCCACCCCGGTCTCTGTCATTTCAGGCTTCCTTCCTTAAAGCTGGCTCTTGGGGAGAGCTTTCTGGTTTTGACAGTGGAACAAATCCTTTTTAACATAACCATCGAGAGTTTCCTCCCCTGCTGCTGGCTCTCCCTCCCCCCTTCTCCTCCTGTCCCTCCTCACATTGTAGCAGGGATTCCTGTTGTGCACGTATTCCCCAGTACCACGCGCAGCGACGGATACCGTCTTCCCAGGGATAAGGGCTCAGCTCTTCAGAGGCATAAGCCATGCCATGCTAGTGCCTCATGGGCGGTACCATGAAGTAGACATTGGAAATCCAACGGGGAAGAACATCCCAGGAGACCCTTCCCTGTGTGTCTTTGGCTGGAGTGTTGCTTGGTCTCTGCAGCTGTCTTTCCCCTGGGTCTCTATGCACCTGGAAGCCCCGAGTTCAACCACAGCATGGGTTTTCCAACCCCATTTTCAGAATCTCAGCTCAGCCTTGCCTTCTTGCGTGTCTTATGCTCAGAAACCTATCTCATGACCTTTTAATTTTCAAATTATGCTGTGTGCAGGCTAGAGCCTGCTCTCCGCTAGCTGTCAAAATGGAGAGGATGTTATGAAATAATTCACATTGGGATGTACTGTGATATTCTTCCAAAGATACTTTTTAACTGGAAGGGTGTTCAGTCAAATTATTTTCTTTGTGTTCTGTTATTGGTTGGGTTCTTCTATTTTAGAAGTCCACGTCCATAGATGGAAGGGGTTGGACAGGTGGATATGAATGGTTTGGGCACTCCACAGCTCTCTGCATTACTGGAAAAATAATATGAAACACATGTCCTACTGTCAAGAGATATCCAAGCCACAATTTCCTCATCTATACAAAGGAATAGAATAATAACAACCTCATAGGGTTATTGTGAGGATTAAATAAGGTAATGAACTTGAAAAGCCTTTTGGTAAAATGTGGAGAACTATACAGGCTTGGGTATTATTATTGTTGGTTTTTTAATATGAGTAAAAGAATACATATTCTTAGAAGCTGTGTACAATAACACAGTCTAGTGGTTAAGAGCATAAACTCTGGAGCCAGAGTGTCTGGGACCAAATCCTTGCTCTGCTGCTTGCTAGCTGTGTTACCTTGGGTGAAGGTCATGCTTTCTCTGTGCCTGTTTCCTCTCTCTAAAATGGGGATAAGAATAGTACCAACCTCAGAAACTGCCAGTTATAACATAAATAAGTACTAGGGATGTAATGCACAATATGATAAATATAATTAACATTGCTGTTTGTTATATATGAACATTATTAAGAGAGTAAATCCTAAGAATTCTCGTCACAAGGAAAAATATTTTTTTCCTATTTATAAAAAGTTTGTATCTATATGAAATGATGGATATTCATTAAACTTACTGTGGTAATCATTTCATGATGTATGTAAGTCAAGTCATTATCTTGTACACCTTAAACTTATGCAGTGCTATATGTTAATTATATCTCAATAAAACTAGAATAAAAAAATTGTACTAACCAACATCATAGGGTCATTTTGGGTTAATATTTTTGTAGCATGCAGATCAATGATTGGCTCATAGAAAATGCCATCAAAGGATGTGTTGGAAAAAAAAGTATCTTTTTGAATTTTCAAAGAGCCTTCACAGATATTATCTTTTTTTTTTTTTTTTTTTTTTGCGGTATGCGGGCCTCTCACTGTTGTGGCCTCCCCCGTTGCGGAGCACAGGCTCCGGACGCGCAGGCTCCGGACGCGCAGGCTCAGCGGCCATGGCTCACGGGCCCAGCCGCCCCGCGGCATATGGGATCCTCCCAGACCGGGGCACGAACCCGTATCCCCTGCATCGGCAGGCGGACTCTCAACCACTTGCGCCACCAGGGAGGCCCCAGATATTATCTTTATTGGACCTTACAACAATTTAAAAAGTTAGATAAGGAGAAGTGTTTTTTTGTTTTGTTTTGTTTTTTTCCCTTGCATTTTGTAGCTGAGAGAGAAGCTGGGATGCTATCCGAAGCCTCTGACTCCTGGTCCAATGGCCTTTCCACTAAATCACACCATCTGCTCCTTGAATTCTGGTGTTCACACCCCAGTGAGATCACAATTCTCAGTCTGTCCTATTGAACTAGCTCTTGGAAAACAAGTCCCCACCTGCTAGATACTTGAGCTTTCCGGCAGCCTTCCGACGGTCAGCTGTTTATATATTCTGTGGTTTTAAAGGAAGTTTTTTGGATTTGGGGAATGCCTGAGTGAGTGAGTGTGTGTGAGTGTGTGTGTGAAAGCTGCTAGTGTACACTCATCACTCCTGTTTATCAAACTCCTCCGCAAGCGCAAAGCTGTCCTACCCATCCCTCCTATCCCATCCCATCTGCATTGGTCTCCACTGTCCGCCAGCATCGCTGTTCTTCCACACCAGAAGAATGACACAAAGGGAGACAAGCATCCGTTTTCCTCCTCTCCAGCTCCCAGAGTTTGCTATTGGTGACTTTTGTTCTGGGAGCCTGTCTGCACATTTGGCAGCAGAACTGTTAACTATCAGATCTGGAGCCTTCTAGGCATACTTCCATTGGGACTAGCCAGCAGCTGTCCATCCATTCCTCAGATAACCCCTTTCCAAGTTTTCTTCTGAACTGTGCTGTATTTTCAAACAAGCCTCAGCCTCAGCTAGGAAAGTTCCCACTGTGCCCCCGTGTGAGACTGATTTCCCAAACTATTCACTCCCTCTTGTTTATTACTTGGCCTGGCTGTATCGAAAAAGGGATAATGGAATCTTGGGTTTTGAGGAAATTAAGTATTCCTATATTGTATTATTTCTCTCACCACTGCCGACACTTGGTTCTCTTAAAGGTAGGTCCAGTCAATTTTAGAGAGATGAAATGTACATTTGAATTTAATCTCTGTAAACTGACGTTTAATGAAACTAGAGATTTCAGGTAATACACCAGCAATTGGAATGCACTTTACCTAGTTGTATGTGCATTTCTCAAATTTAGAACTAAATGGAATCTTATAAACAGTTGGTTCATTAATTAAATTACTCATGCACTCCTTTAATTATCAGACTTATTAAATTCCTGTATGTGACAGATACGTAAAAATGAATAAAACAAAGCACTGATGTATTAACAGTCTAGCAGAGATTGCTTAGAGACATGAATTAAACAGAGGCTTGAAAGAACAGTAAACTTGTTTTAAGAGAGGCATGGCCACTGGGACTGAGTACCAGCTTGTCTAAATTCCTTGGTTCCCTATTGCTATGTGCTATTCGTTATCTCTATAGTGCTTATCATAATTTGAAGTACATATTTATTTGTTGGTTTACTATCTGTCTGTGTCACAAGATCATAAGCTCAGTGGGCAGGGACCTTCCTCTTTTTGTTTCATTTTGTTTTTTAACTCCTGTATCTCCAGCATCTCTCATGGTTCTAGACAGATAATAAGCATTAGACATGTTG
This sequence comes from Mesoplodon densirostris, assembly GCF_025265405.1. Taxonomy (NCBI): domain Eukaryota; kingdom Metazoa; phylum Chordata; class Mammalia; order Artiodactyla; family Ziphiidae; genus Mesoplodon; species Mesoplodon densirostris. Next base: position 124,136,571 of record NC_082662.1, on the reverse strand, counting down.
GCTGAATGGATAAATGCACCAATGAATGACTTGCTTGGGGTTGTTGAAAAGGCTTCGTGGAAGAGGTGATATGTTAATTGGCTCTTGGAGCATGAATGGGAATGTGAACCATTCAGGTGATGTCCAGGAGGCAGTTGTAAAAGAAGATCTAGAAACTATCCTGGACAAGAAGCTTTAGGATATGTTGTCATATAAATATGAGAAGTGCCCAAGGGGATCCTACACAGAGTGAGAAGAGGCCCAAGGGTGTAGCTTTGGGGAGCCCTGGGAGAGGCTGTGATGAAATGGCACGGATGCAGGAGAAAACGCCAGGGTGAGTGGGCTTCTGGAGTACAGGGCAGAGGTGGGGAATTTTAAAAAGTAGGGCCACCTATTTGCTCTTGGGATTGCCAGTTAGTCAGTGGTAACCTTATCAAGAATAGCTTTGTCAGAAGCTTGGAGGGATCAGGACAGCATTTTAATGGGTTTTACAATAAAAGGAAGAAGAAATGGAGTGATATGGCCAACGTTTTTGAGAGGTGGAAGAAAGATGGGAGGGAAAACAGTACCTGGGGTAGAGGTAGAATAAAGGGAAGATGTTTGAGGATGGGGTAGTTTTGAGGCTATATGATGGCTAAGGTGAGTTTTGCCAGGAAAGGGAGGAGGCTGAGGATCTGGGAGAGAGAGGGGCCTCCAGTTGATAGAGGAGAAGCTTGGGGAGGGTCAGGGATACATCTAGGGTCCATGTTGAACTCCTGCTTTGGTCTTTCCTAACCATTCATTCCCTTTGTTCTTTTGTGCATTTCTCTGTGGATTAGCCAGAACTGATCGTCACTGAACAGAGGCCAGCAGAAGGTGGGTCCATTTCCCATCTCTCCTCAGGATCTCTTGTAAGGTGGCTACTGCAGCTTCCCACGTAGCTTCTTTCTTGAGGTCACTCTGGTTCATGGGCCAAGGGCTGACGGCAGAGTGGGGCTTCAAGCTTGAGTCCTTCTTCAGATCCAGTTGTCTTGGTGTAAAACTTACTTATCATCTTCCTGTTTCTGCTCCTCGTCCGTGAAGATCTGTATTTGGTTACAGCATAGTCCAAGGTATACAGTATGCGGCTGATTCCCCAGGACACGTGTTCACATCTCCCCAGGCCAGGAACTAGTCAGTTGTGCTTGGCAACTAGACCATCCATAGACCTGTCCATTGATAGGCTTTTGCTTCCCGTGATTCTCAGGAGAACGATCAAGAGACGGGAGTCCAGGATGGGGGCACCATCCTCCTTATTGACCAGACCTCGGTGGCTTGGTCTCTTAACCCACTATCACTCTGTTTTACAGTCTTATTCATATGGTTGGTTCGTATATTTACTTTCCCAGACTGGAGGCTAGAGTGACCTATAGTGGAGAACCGTGGGTTTCCAGAATCCTTGAGCTTCAGTAATTCCTTTGCCTCTGCTTTATCTGGGTGGGCCTGGGCAAATCATTTAACCTCGTTGAGATTCTCCCATTAGCCTCAGCGCCTTTACCACGAGCTCTCTGAGGTCTGGAGCCTGATCACAAACTGCCTGATGTGTACAGTGGCGGAGTGGGAATGTTTTTGACACGGAGTGGGAGAGCGGTGTATGGTTGGGTGGGAATCCTTCCTTAGGTCTAGGGCTGCTGTATCTGTGTGACCCTAGGAGAGGAAAGGTGACGGGGTCATAAGAGGCCTGGCCACCTAACTTAGAAGGAAATTAAACTAGAATTGGTGCTATCAAGGAAGCTGAGTATTTTCCAATGGCTCTGCCTCTGTGGCCAGTAAATTCAGTGGAAAATATATCATTCAATGATGTTATTTGATATCATAGACACCCAACCGATTCATGGGATGAATTTTTCTGCTTGTCACCTGGCTGTAAGAGCTCCATTTAGACCGAGCTCAGTAGTGCTAGAAGGGAGAATTGGGTGGAGAACTGTAGTACAAACTGCAATACTTCATGATGTATTATTTTTCAGTTTCCCTCTTGACAGTGAAAGGGCAAGGGCCAATGGAATGTACTCTTTTAAATGGCAACATGGACACAGTGGGATTGCTGGAAAGCCATTAGTAGCCAAACCTGGTTAATATCAGCTCAGGTAAATGCTCTTCATCACTGGCCCCTTTTCTCCAACTCAGTTATTAAGGGAGTCCCCCAATGAGCTCCTTTAAAATTTTAATGATGTACGGTATTGCAGAGGTTGAACTGTTACGATGAGGTGATTTCAGCTTTACCCTGACGTTGCTGGTTAATTAGAGAGGAAAGAAGGTTCTGAAGCTCATATTACCTGTAACGTGGTGAGACCCACCATCAATAAAGTCGCATGCCATGGAATCCAGGGAGCTCATATTCCTGCCTTTTTACCAGATTGAGCTAATTCTGGGGACAAGATGGAGGGAGAATATGTCCTGCCTGTGGCCCTCCAATTGTTTGTGGCTTTCGTCCAGATAGCACTTATTCTTAGAATTGAATAGTGTTTTTAGGAGAAGCTAATGGAGAGATTTGTATCCAGGGCCTTGGTTTGATGTTGTAATTGTGCCTGAGGAGGTCGGTCAGTCCTCAACAGCCACCTGTAGCCTTCTTGAACATGAAGCATGTGCTTTGAGTTGCTCTTTTTTTGGGGTGGTAACACAAACACACATAGACCATATTCTGTCCCTTTGTGTAGCTGAGGACGTACATAAGTGGGATCACTGGGCAAGGTCAGAGTTGTAACTTGGGGCCAGATAACTGAGTCAATGTCTCTTGGTTTCCATGGAGACCCAACCCATGTCTTCAGACTTACCAGAACCAAGGGATAAGTAAATGAGCTGATCAGCCACAACCAAGCTTAAAATCCAAGGGCATCAGTACACAGTGAGTGATCTGCATTTTCAGGTCTGTAATGGGGAGTACAGCTGGGGGTGAGGATGGTGTGGCACAGTGGCTGGCACTTTCCAGGTTGGTGGCTTCTGTCTTACATGGCACGTCTCCATGTACCTCACTGAGAGCCTAACTGAAGGATCATTCAGCATTTAGGAGTCCTGTATTTCAAGGGTCATTTATAATTTTAAAACCCTATTTGGTATTGGATATCCTGGGGCTTTTTTAAAAGCCCATTTCTTATTTGGCTCTTTAAAAGTGGGAATTCAGATTATTAGCATTTTTCATGTAAGGTCAGTTTTCAGTTTTCCCTTCTAAAAGGTGACCCCCAACTTGACTCGGTGTCTTTTCTCTTTGCTTTGAATTTACTGTTTAATTAAGGAGGTTGATGATATATTTAGGGTAAGATTTAGGATTGTGGCCCATCCCTCAGTTTTGGTCAGCCTGAAAGTAAATTTTAACTTTCATTTACTTTACTTATTCAGCTAATATTTGTTGAACACCTGCTGTGGGCATTGTTATAGGCACTTGGGGTAGAGCAGTGAACAATAAGAGAATTCCTGACTTTACGGAGCTTACCTTCTAGAGGGGAGGAAACACAATAAACAAACAAATAAAATATGTCTCCCCCCAGATCTCCCCAAGTTTGACTCCTTCATATGTTTACTCAGATATCCAGGTATTTAATATTGCAACCCACCCTGACACTCTTCATTCTCCTATAACTTCTATATATTTCCTTTTACCAGCTGCTAATCACCTTCTAGGTTACACTGTAATATATTTCTTTATTATGCCAATATATTGTTCCCCCCATTAAAATCTAAGCCCATGAGAACCGTGATACAGGTTATGCCTCATTTAATCAAACACTTTGCTTTATTGTGCTCCGCAGAGATTGTGTTTTTTTACAAATTGGTTTGTGGCAACCCTACATCGAGCAAGTCTGTTCGTGCCATTTTTCCAACAGCATTTGCTCACTTTGTGCCTCTGTGTCACGTTTTGGTAATTCTCGCGATATTTCAAACTTTTCCGCTATTTTTAGATTTGTTATGGTGATCTGTAATCAGTGATCTCTGATGTTACTATTGCAAAAAGATTACGACTCACTGAAGGCTCAGATAATGGTTAGGGTTTTTTAGCAATAAAATATTTTTATTTATTTATTATTATTATTATTTTTTGCGGTACGCGGGCCTCTCACTGTTGAGGCCTCTCCAGTTGCGGAGCACAGGCTCCGGACGCACAGGCTCAGCGGCCATGGCTCACGGGGCCAGCCCCTCCGCTGCATGTGGGATCCTCCCGGACGGGGCCCGAACCCATGTCCCCTGCATCGTCAGGCGGACTCTCAACCACTGTGCCACCAGGGAAGCCTGCAATAAAGTAGTTTTAAATTAAGGTATGCACATTTTTTTAGACATAATGCTATTGCACACTTAATAGACTATAGTATAGTGTATACGTAACTTGTATATGTACTGGGAAGCCAAAAAATTCGTGTGACTCACTCTGTTGTGCCAATCGCTTTATTGTGGTGGTCTGGAACTGAACCTGCAATATCTCTGAGGTGTGTCTATATTTATTTTGTTCACTGATGAGAGCCTGGAACATAGTTTTGTTTACTAGTCTGATGCCTGGAACATAATAGGTACCCAGTGATCGTTGTGGAAGGCTTGGAGTAATTTGATTCATCAGTAAAGCTGTCTTAGACCCATGGTGGACAAAAGTGAAGGCAAGAGGATGATTCCAAGATATTCCACCTGAGCTGAGTACCTTTACTGAGATGGCCAAGATGTGAGGAGAGTAGGGGAGAGGCAACAGTGGGGGAGGCCAGACTTTTCTTGTGTGTGGACAAGATAACACATCTACTTCTTAGCTCCATTATTTTATTCCTTAAAAACTTACATAGAAACCAAAAAGGAGGGGGAAATGTAAAGGAAGTGAGTGAAAAACCCAGCAGTGTTGATGTTTGGAAACCCTATTTGGAATAGAGGTTTTTAAACCCAGGTTTTGTGTCACGATATTCATGAATCCCTTGCCTTATTTTCCCAGAAGAGAGAGAGAGAGAGAGAGAGAGAGAGAGAGAGAGAGAGAGAGAGAGAGAGAGAGTCTGTTTCTTGGGGAGAGGGTCCATAGACTTTCATCAGATCCTGGAATCTTCTTGTGGTCCCCAAATGGTTAGGAGTTAGTAATCTGAAAGAAAAGGAAAGTTTTAGGCAGATTCTCACATGGAGATGGCAGCATCTTAAGCATGGGCGGCAGAAAGACCCCCTGCTTCCCCACACGGACAAGGGTTCAAATCCCAGCTCTGTTACTTGGCAAATTAACCTCTGAGAAATCTTTCTCCTTATTGCTAAAAGGCAGAAACTATCTCTTTACCTATGTTATAGGGATTAAAAATTATGCATGTCTATCCAGCATCTAGTAAAGATCCTCACTAGATGGCAGCTAATATACTAATAATTTACTCACTAATGTTTGCACTGCCAGCCAATTGTAGATTATGCCCATATGGGCAGTTTTATTCTCAAACCAGTGGTTTGTTTCTTTCATTACTTTTAAACCTCAGCATTACTTTTCTAAGAATTCTCAGTGGATATACCTAATATTTTAAAAAGATATAAAGGCAGAGGGATTGCCTTGTGAAGTAAAAACACACATCAGATTCCAGAAGGAAAAATCAAGAGCAAGAAGTACTTGGTTTGAGAACAGGAACTTTAAAACAGGTAAAATCTACTTACCCTTGTTGGTTCATATGAACTGACTGATAAACTTAAGCTGCAGGCATCCAGTATTTATTTGTTACATTAATCCTAAACTGAAAGATAATTAGCAAATTTGTTAAGTAGGCTTATGTTTACTCTTCCTTGCCAACAATTATGATCATTTGTTGGCAACTGAAGGTTGAACTGAGTTCTACAGACTTGATTACAGCTGTCAGGAGGAAATAATGCATTTGAATTTCACAAACCTGTGAACTTTCCAGGTCTGGTATGATATTTAACAGAGGCTCAGTCTCTCTCAGAAGGTACCTGTAATGACAAGACTTATCAACTTATTGATCACCCTTTTTAAACAAGGCCATAGAATAAACCCTAATTAATCAGTTTGCTAATAGTAATTTTGTGAATGGGCGTATATGCCAATTTTCAAATGTATCTATGGCACTAATTAATTTATGCATATGCTGTGTGTTTTAGCTTTTATGAGAGAGTCCAAAATCTTTGAATTTGTATTGTATTTTAAAAATCCCATATGATTTCTCTCAACCTTTCTAATATTTACTTGGAATCTACCATGCAAAACTAGTGACACTGGACTTTGAGAGCCTAAAAGAGAGAAAAGCCTAGAGAGTCTGTGAAAACAGACACTATCATGTGATCATCACCACAGTCTCATTTGAGATGAGGAAATTGAGGCTCAAAGAGGCTAAATGATGGTCCCAGTGTTACATGGGTTCTGAGCCATGTAGATGGGAAGCAGGCGCGGGCTTTCTAATGGCAAGTCCAGTGCTCTTTGCCATGTCACAGCTGCTTTGTCTGTGTGGCATAGCCCTGGAGATGCTGCCTATTCTAATCATCAGGCTGTGTGGAAAGGTCATGCCAATTTCTTCTGTGAAGGTTTAAATTCAAGCAGTTCTGGGACAGTTCTGTTGCTGAGCAGATAGGTTTAAGTTGCCCTCCGAGAATAAGTGAAGTGATTTTTCTGGACACAGTAACGCAAAAATTCCATCTGATTACCTGACACAGTGAGCATCGATTGAGAAACAAAACCAGCAATGATGCTGTGTTAACTTGGAAAATTGTCCTTTCCATCATTTCTTCTGGGTTTGGGTGCACGTATAGATTTGACCTTTATGTATCCTGAGTGTAAAAAAAAATTATATTATTATATATGAACTTATGTATACATGCATATACACTTATACATGTGGAATCATTGGATTTTAGAGATGGAAGGTACTTCATAGGTCATGGATAGTATAATAGTTAAGAAAAGAAGATTCCCAGCAGATTTCCTGATTTTTAATCTTTGTTTTTAAAGTACCACTCCTGTGGACAGCATTTAGCTGAGTTTTGCTTTTTTATCCATTCTGATAACCTCTTTCTTTTGATTGAACTGTTTAGTCCACTAGCATTTAATGTAATTATTGATATAGTTGGATTTCAATCTACCATTTTGCTATTATTATTATTATTTACTTTCTATTTATGCACTCTGTTTTTTTGTTCTCCATTTCTCCTTTCGTGCTTTCTTTTGGTTAATGGAATATTTTTTTTTAGAATTTCATTTTTATTTACTTATTGGCTTTTTAATTATACCTCCTTAGATTATTATTAATTTTTTCTTGGTGGTTGCACCCAGGATTACAGTATGCATACATAACTATTCACAATGTCCTTAGAGTTAATATTGTACCACTGCACATAACATGTAAGAACCTTGGAGCTGCTGTATACATCTATTTACTCTTTTACCCTGTTCTTTTTTGCTATAGTTGTTAGTCTTTTTAATTTTTTTCTTTCTGTTTGTCAGATTGGATAATTTCTACTTACCTATATTTAAGTTCATTAACGCTTTCTTCGTCATCTCCAATCTGCTGTTAGGCCAATCCAGTGAATTTTTATTTCAGATAGTGTACTTTTTAGTTCTAGAGCTGCTCTGCCCAGCACAGTAGCCACTAGCAACACGTGGCTATTTAAATCTAAATTCATTCAAATTAAATACAGTTTAAAAAATTAATTCTTTGGTTGCAGTGGTCACATTATATGCAGTCAATGGCCATATGTAGGTAGTGACACATTGTTTTGGACAGAAAAGATATAAAACATTTCTATTATTACAGAAAGTTTTATTGGACAATGCTGTTAAAAATCCCCATTTGATTCTTTTTTATAGTTCGAATTTCTGTGATGTTAGTTCCTATCTTTTCATTCTCTTTAAGCATGTTTTTCTTTATGTCCTTGAGCATAGTTATAATAGATGCTTTAAAATACCTATGAGCTAATTCTAAAATCTGGATCATTTTGGGGGTGATCTCTGTTGATTTTCTTTTCTCTCGAGTATGGGTCATATTAATAATTTTATATTGTATCCTGGACATGATACATTATAGATAACCTGAATCCTTATGTTCCCTCAAAGAGTATTTGTATTTTATTTTAAGAAATTTCCAGTTGGTAGTTAACTTGGATGAACTCAAACTGCAAACTCTGTCTTCCCTTTGGTGGGCCACACATGGAATCTCAGTTCAGTTCTCTGATCCTTAATTGGCAACTTGGAGTCTACCCAGCACACATGGGGTTCAGGGACCAGCTAGAGATTTGGGGCTCCCCCTCTCTGGGTAGTTCCAGGTTTCTTTTCTCACTTTTAGCTGCTGTGGTTGCCCTAAATTCTGTCCTTTGGTCCTTTTGGCCAGTAAGACTGTGGCTTTTTCATTTGAGTTTCTGAGTCACTCTGTGTGACTAAAAGCTGTAAAAACAGGAAAATTACCCAGTTCTAGTCAATTCCTCCATGCACTGATTCTTCTTCAATGTCTGCCTGCTTTGGGTCATCATCTGGTGTCTTCACATAGTTGTTTCCTATATTTTGCCTAGAGTTTCTAGTTATCTGTGGGAGAGCTGGTTTGATGGGATCTACTTAGTCATTGCTGAAGAGGAACCTTATTTCAGATCTTGAATCAGCCACTTACCATATGACCTTATGCTTCAGTTCTCTTTTTTGTAAAATGGGAATAATAATACCTACTTTGTAAGATGAAATAAGTGCAGTAAGGGCACTTAGAGTTATTTCTGGCATAGAGACATTGCTCCAAGTTACCTGCTGTTAATATTACGAGGCCCACCTTCTCATTTAGCATCTGTGGAAATCATATAGCTGATCGGTGACAGAGCCAGCACTGGAACCCTGATCTCCAGCTGGGCTGCACATATACTCCATGTACATACACAAGAAATATAGTAGTCTTAAAGATAACCATTTGCCCATCAGTAACATTTTTAATTATTCAGTGTGTTATAACTCTATAAATTATTTTGTTTCCATGAGAATGATTTTTTTTGAGAGGTGTTTCCATGGAAATGATTCTTTTGAGGGGTGGGTGAAAGGCCAGTCTGAGAGATCCTAGTAATAATAGCCTTTTCTGTTAGACTCCACCAAAACTTTTGTTTCCCATTTTGTTCCCCATTTTGTTACCCTTTATTCACCTACATCACTGTGAGGCTTTTTGTGGGGAGTTATTTTGGCATATGGGCACTTACTACCTTCAACTACATTGTTCTGTTTTCTTTTCCTGTTTAATGGGACTGTTCAATTCCACTCTCTTTACTTTGTGCATGAATTAATCTTTCCAGACCCATGTCATGCTCGTTGCCCTTCACTGAATGGCCTTCAGGTTGCTGACCTGATTTAGGGACAGAGAAGCCCAGTCTTGCTTAGAGATCAAGCCAGGTCTTTGCGTATCCAGCTCTCAGCTCAGGGCTCTCTTTTACCTTGGGGTAAGGTCTTCCCTGATGCACGTTGATACAGTCATGCCCACCATTTTGTAATTTGAAATTTCTGCCCCAGAGAAATAAATTGCTTCTCTCCTGGCAATTGTACCATGAGCTGAGATTGTCCTCGGAAACCATATTCTTTCCACATGGGCTTGAGATAAAACAGGAGACCCAAGAGAGTTGGGGAATACAGTATGCGTTTCCCTTTGTTATGGAGCAGGAAACCTAGTACACACTGGAAACACATTGGAAACCTAGAACACACTGGAAAGGTGAAGTCTGCCCTAATTGTGAGTATGACTTAATTGCATAAACTCAGTCACTTTGCAGAGCCTCATTCTCACAGTTGGGCCTCCAGCAGGATGCCGGCCATCATGGGCACAGGTGCACAAGCCCTAGAACTGGCCCTGCCAGATGAATCACCTGTTTGTCTTTGCTGGGTTCCTGGCCAGGTGCCGGGACAGACTTGCAGTGGGGTGAGGGCACCGTGGAGGTATAACAGAGAGCTTGCTTTCCAGCCTGTGGGGCTTGTATGTTGGGCTCACTTGTACCCACTTGTCCACATGTGGGAGATAGCCCTGTGCCCAGTGACAAGATGACAGCCATGCACATCCCTCTGCGTCCACATGCTGACAGGCTGTTGCTGTAGCTGGGATTGACATCAAGACGGTGAACCCACAGTCCCCAGCACTAAACACAGGAGCAGATACTTGGCCCAGTAGGCACCTGGTCACAATACAGACACTTCTGTGAGAACTTGTGAGAAAGAGCTGAATGGGGGCGCAGCTTGGCATTTTGGTTAATGAGTTTTCCTTTCTCCCACTTTGTGTCTCATGCTTTCCTCTCTCCTTCCTCTCTCATTGCTCTTCCTCTCCCCCAGTTTCCACCCCAGAGCCAGAATGAATGAAGCCATGCAATTTCCAGGCCTCCATGTTTGATGGAAATATTTTTCCATTAAAGTTCCTTGTTGGACTCGCTAAGTAGAGATGGTGGCTGCAGGCAGCTTTGGCCTCTCCTCACCTTTGAGAATTGCCCAGTCATGGCCTCTTAGGGAGAAGGATTTACAATTGAGACAATGCGGCTTTCACAGCTTTTAATTACACTTGACTCCTTCCAAAGCCTCCTGCTGGCAGTAGCTACCTTGTTGAAAAGGGCCTGGATTTGGGCTGAGAGCAGTGTGGGAGGCCCTCCCTGGCTGGGCCGTGTGTCCAGACCCTGAGTGGCCCCTGCCATCCAGCTGAGTTTCTCTCCCTGGCGGTGGAGGGCTTCAGGGAGAGAAACCCGAGGCTGTCCGTGGGGAGGTGAGCCCTAAGGGTGGAGTGTTCAGAGCAGCTGAGGAGGGCTGCCCTCGTGTCCTGTGTCCTTTTTGTTTGTTTGTTTTGGCCGTGCTGCATAGCTTGTGGGATCTTAGTTTCCTGACCAGGGATCGAACCCGTGCCCCCTGCAGTGGAAGTGCGGAGTCCTAACCACTGGACCGCCAAGGAATTTCCCCCCATGTCCTTTGAGGTGGATGCTGGGATAAGATTTGGAATTTGGTGCTACACTCTGAGATTCAGCAGCACCTTGGTTGCCCTGCACACCCAGAGGGCTGGCGTGACAGTCCATGGTTCTCTCTCTGAAGTCAGGCTTGGTTCTGTTGAGGTCAGGAAGACCTGGGGCCTTTTCTGGGTGTCTATATCTGCTGTCACAGCCCCTTGAACATGGCCTGGGCCTGTAGCTGTTTCTGGATCATGTGCAAAGGTTGAGTTAACCCAGGGTTTGGGTTGCATTGGGGTCTTTTCTCTCCTTGGGGTGCTGCTTCTTTCTCTTCTTGGTCCCTCTGTGGTCCTTTCCCATAGTCCTCTCTTTCTCTCTCTCTGTCTCTCACCCGCCTTCTCCCAACCGGTGAAAGCATCCACTCCCCTAATTGCAGCTGGCATCCCTTGGAGAGTGATTTTTGAATCCCAAACGTAAAAGCTTACCTCTACCTTAGTTTCTGGACCCATATTTTCAAATTTCTAGCAAGGAGATTGAAACCAAGTTGTTGAACCAGTGAGTTCAGTAGGGTTTCTTCATCTCAGCCCTGTTGACATTTCGGGCTGGATAATTCTTTGTTGTGGGGCACTGCCCTGTGCACTGTAGGGTATTTAGCAGCTTTCCTGACCTCTCCCTACTAGATGCCAATCTCAACTGTGACAATCAGAATATCTGTGACCATTGCTGTGTCTCCCCTGGGGGGGCAAAATCTCCCCATGGTGAGATCCACTGGGGTGTAGTGATACTAGTTACTGAAATGGGGACCACATGGAACAGAGCAGGTTTGGGGAAATAGATGAGTTAGGTTTTAGAGCTATGATAGCAAGGGTGTTGGTGGCAGACAGGTTGAGGAAGGCCTAGGGAGAGCTGGGGAAGAAAGATGCGGTCACTTGCAGAAAGAGGTCAAAAGGCCAGGGTCCAGACTCCGTGTTTCTCCTAACCAGCCAGCCTAGTCACTTGACTTAGTTGAGCCTCTGTTTCTTTATCCATAAAACGAGGAGTTGGCCTAGATGAATGTTCAGGTTCTGCTGCCCGGGGACTCTTTCTCCACTTGTTTCATTCCATTGACCATTTCGAAAAGGCTGCCTTCTTCATGGATGGAGCGATTCCTTCAAAGGGAAAGAAAACAGGTGAGGGAGGAACACACTTGCTGGGAGGCTGGAAGGCATTGTGGTTAATATTGCCCTTATTTGCAGGTATTCCTAGTTGATCCTAAGAGAACCACACATTGCCTAGAGGGTGCAGCGAAATCCTGAGCCTCAGAAACCATCATATGGAAATTGGACTCCTGACAGCTCAGGCATGTCCAAAACCCAAATATCTTCCCTCCTATCTCATCTGCCCACTTCCCCTCCTCCCTCTCTCCAACTCCTTTAATCATCATTTCCATCCAGCCTCCTCCAGCCTATTGGAAAGATCTGGGAGGCCGGTGATGGATTTGACTGAACGGTGTGTAATATGAAAGGGCAGAGCTGAGCCTGAAGGGACTGGGGGCTGCCCGAGCTCCAATATTGCTTCCTCCACCAGGGCAGTGCTGGGGAGCCCCTCTGGGATTACTCACACGATATTACTGCCACCGGTGAGGGTGGAGGGAGGAAAGGGAGGCAGGCAGGCGCGGGGGAGGGGCTTAGGAGAGCTGCCGCCGAGGCAGAGAATAACAACAACACAGATAACGGCAATATTTGAATAATAGTAAAAATAGTAATAATTGTGTTTTCCAGGTTTATTAACTTTGGGAAGTCTGGTTTATTAACTCTCCTGGCTTATTAACTTGGAGAAATCTATGCTGGTTGCTGCAGATGCCTGAGGCTGGTGGGTGTGTTTGAGTTCATCTGTCTCAGGCAATCCGAGAGAAAGAGGGGCACAGGAGAGAGGGAAGGAGGCAGGAGCAGTGATATTTGAAGTAATTAGAGAGACTTTATTGAAATCAAATGCACAGGCAAGAAATGGTAATTAACTGAGGGAAGAGGATGCTCTGCTCTCTTTCATCCAAGGACCGTGGGGCTGTCATAGATAATCCGCATCTTGGGGGCACTGGAGAGATTGTGTAAAGGCAGCGCTGGAAAGAATACTTAAAAAAAAAAACCAAAACAGAGATCTAAATTGAACAGAACAGGAAGGAAGCATACTTTTCCTCCTCTAGTTACCATTGGTACAACATGTCAAAAAAGTAAAAGTAAAATAAAAACGATAGAATGGTTTAATTGGAAATTCAAGTTCCTTCCCAGAAGTTATTCACTCCTACAAATAATCCAAGACTCACTAAATAAGGGAAGAAACTGATTATACAGATCTGGGAAGGTCAGATAGAAAACTTTTAATGAGAATTACAGTGAGGAGTGGGATCTTGGGGGGGGGGGATTTCAGTATTTTGAAACTGACATCATGGTATTGGCATTAGGAATCCAGAAGGTTGCATTTCCTTGGGTTCCCTTTGGGGGCTGTGCAGGTGCCTTTGGAGGGTTTTGGAGATGAAGGGGTGATGGCCATCGGCGCTAACGAGTGGGATGGGCTCCTTGGAGAGACATTCAGCTTAACCTAAGGAAGACTTTCTAACATTGCTTTTGAACTTAGAGTCAGCCCTTTATTATGATGGTGGCATAGAAGGCACTACAAAATCCTTATACTGAATATATATTTATTATCTACTGTCTTTCAGTACAAAAAAGAACACTAGCTTAACTAGATGAGTTTGAGATCAAAAGAGCACTGGATTTGGAGACAGAAAAGCCAGGTTTAAAGACACCCTTTGAACCTCAGTTTCTTCAGGTGTAAAAATGGGGCAAATTATGTCTCCGGCAGGGTTGGTGCAAGGATTGCAGGAGATAATGAAATCTGAATAACGCTTTGTAGGCTGTAAAGAGCTATACACCTTTAAGATTAGAAACAGTGATTGTTATTATTACTAGGTATTGTTGTTTTATGAATATGAGGCTCCATGGTTCTAGTTGCAAACACTCTTTTTCTCCCAGCATCTCTGGTGGTTTTGCTTTATGTTCACCGTCCTGGAGCTGGACTATAAGGAGCTGCTCTGTCAACATTGACACAGGGATTGCTCTGTGTCTGGATGTATTCAATCGGTAATTTTGCTTGCAGCTTCCTTTGTCAGTGCTTTGAGACTCATGCCCAAAATACACTGTGGACACGCAAAGTCTCTCCTGTATTATAGGGATTTACTTCTAATTAGGAGAGTATCAAGTTGAGAACTGGGCCCCTCATCAGGGTAGAGCCACTCTTGGGCTGGTGGAAGGAGGCTTAAGCCAGAGCCCTGGGTTGAGCTGTGTGGTCCAGGCTCCCATTAAGCCCAGACATTCAGCCCCAGGTGGGCCTTCGTCTTCCCACGCTGACTAGTCTGTTCTCATCACTCTTACCTTCTGCAGGTGGTCTGTCCGAGAAGGCAGGGCTTTCTAACTATTCATCCCACTTATTCAGCATTTATTCCCCCAAATCTACTGAATGCCTGTTATGTGCCAGGTTTGAATCTTATTTTAACAAACCATCCTTCTCACTGATTGGTGTCTGAGTTAGGCTGTTGATGCGGCCACACTACAGACTAGGAAATGATGTGGGTGAATTTTGCTCTGTCTTTAAAAGAGAGATGATAAAAAGATAACTACAAGTATTTAGTGGGCACTTTTCATTCATTTAAACCTTTATCCATTCAGCAAACGTTTGCTGTACTGTTGTTGGGCTTATGGGAGGGAATAAAAGAAACAAGATAAGATCCTTGCCTTTCAGTGTTTTATGATCCAGTGAAAGAGTTGAAAGCACAGATGGGAAAGTATTGGGAACAGTGAAATCAGCAAGTGCAAAAGTGATGGAGTATAAATTAAACATGCAAGGCCTTATCATTTAGGAGCAAAGGAGTCACTAAAATGGACTGAAAAATAAGTCAGGGAAGGTTTTCTAGAAGAGGTAAGTTTTGACTTATGTCTTTAAGAAGGCAGTTGGCCAAGACCAGTGCTTCCCAACTTTGCTGCCAGTGGCGGTACAAATGGTGAGTTTACCTGGCACGCAGTTGCACATTTTGTATTGCAATAGGACTGTTTTTACTTTTAATGTGTATAGAAAGATGGTAACGTCAAACCAAGGATGTCATGGTAGTGATATAAGGTTTCTGTTTTAAAATATATCTGTTTAAGTAAAATAAGTGAATTGATTACAAATAAAGGGTTACAGTAGTACAGGTGGTGAGAGGCTTGGCGTAAACCATGTCTGTGACATGAAAATTCTTGGAGCTTAGGAAACACTGGCAGAGATGATATTATCACCTTACATAGGTTTAGTGCTTTACAGTTCACAAAACATTTTCATATATTTTATGTGGGGTATCATCATAACTGCCCTAATAGTCCAGTCCACTGGCTGGGCAGGTAATATTACCCTGGCACAAAGTAGAATTTTAATATGTATGTTTATTAACTGAATTTTGACTAGCCATTTACACGTAAGGAAACGAAGCTTGGAGAGGTTGACTTACCCAAGGTGAGACACCTAGTAAGTAGTGGACTGGGATCAGATCCTGAGCCTTTTGGTTCTGAAACAGTTACTCCATGGCAGAAGAGTAAGGGAGGTATTCCAGGTAATGGGGATGGCATTTGAAGAAATGGAGTTAGTATTAGCAAATTGTGGTCTGACCTAATGGGTACAGCAAGACACTGGTGTACTGAATTAGGGCACGATTACACATGCATTGAAAAATCAGGAAAGACAAGGATGGGAATAATTGGAGAAGAGTTTTCAAAGACTAGGTGTTCAGGAAACGTGGTGGGTTGTTCATTATTATTATTATTATTGTGGTAAAAGTCATATAACATAAAATTTACCATTTTAACATATACAATTCAGTGGCTTTTAGTACATTCACAATATCTAATTACAGCACATTTCCATCATCCCCAAAAGAAACCTTGTATCCCTTAAGCAGATATTCCTCTTTCTCTCCTTCCCCAGCCCCTGGCAAACACTGCTCTGCTTTCTGTTTCTATGGATTTGCCTATTCTGGCTATTTCATATCAATTGAATCATACAATATGGCTTCTTTCACTTAGCATAGTATTTTCAAAGTTCGTCCATGCCATAGCATGTATCAGTACATTAATTCTTTTTATGGATGAATAATATTTCATTGTATGACATACCACATTTTGTTTGTCATTCATTCATCAGTTGATGGACATTTCGGTTGTTTCAATCTTTTGGCTGCTATGAATAATACTGCTATGAACATGCACGTACAAGTTTTGTTTGAACACCTGTTTTCAGTTCTCTTGGGTATATACCTAGGGGTGAGATTGCTGGGTCATATGGCATTTCTATATTTAACTTTTTGAGGAATTGTCAAACTGTTTTCCACAGCAGCTACACCATTTCTTATTCCCACCAGCAGTGTATGAGGGTCCCAATTTCTCCACATCCTCACCAACACTTGTTATTTTCCTTTTTTTTTTTTAATTATAGTCATCCTAGTGGATGTGGAGTGGTATCTCATGGTTTTGATTTGTATTTTCCTGATGGTAATATTTTTATACACAGTTGACCCTTGAACAACATGGGTGTGAACTGCACAGGTCCACTTTATACGTGGACTTTTTTCAATAGTAAATACTACAGTACTACATGACCCTCAGTTGCTTGAATCTGAGGATGTAGAACAGTGGATGTGGAGTAACTGCCCATAGGGAGGGAGGGCTGACTCTAAGTTATAAGTGTATTTTCGACTGTCTGGAGAGTTGGGTCCCCTAAACCCTGCATTGTTCAAGGGTCAACCGTACTTGCTAGCCATCTGTATGTTTTCTTTGAAGAAATGCCTATTCAAGACCTTTTTGAATTGTGTTTTTTGTCTTTTTTTATTGAATTGTTAAGAAGCTTTATATATTGTGGATACTAGATCCTTATAAGTTATATGGTTTGTAAATATTGCATTCTGTGGGTTGTCTTTTCATGTTCTTGAACATGTCTTTTGATGCACAGAAGTTTTTAATTTTGATGAAATCCAATTCCCATTTTTTTCTTTTGTTGCTTGTTCCTTTGGTGTTGTATTCAAGAATCCATTGCCAAATCCAAGGCCTTTAAGATTTACTCCTATGTCTTCTTGCAGAAGTGTTATAGTTTTAGCTCTTATGATTGGGCCTTTGGGTCTATTTTGAGTGAATTTTTTGTATATGATGTAAAGTGAGGCATGATTAGGTTCTTGACTACAAAATGTTACCCAGCAGTAGTATAAGGAGGATTATTCTGGCAGGTATTTTTCAAATGAAATAGAAAAACTGGGAGAAAAACAAGGAAGCTGTTGTGGAGAACAGAGCATTCAAACCATGTGGTTTATTTTTAAAGTAGAAATTTTAGTGAGGTACAATTCACTTACCATAAGATACTCTCTTTTAAATTATACAATTCAGTGATTTTTAGTGTATTCATAGTGTTGGGCAACTATCACTCCCACTTTCATTTTAGAACATTTGCATCATCCCCCAAAGGAACCCTGTACCTATTGGTAGTTACTACCTATCCACAACCCCCCAGACCATGGAGAGCACTAACCTCCTTTCTGTTTCTGTGGGCTTGCCCTGTTGCAGACACTTCTAATAAATGGAATCATAAAATATGAGGTGTTTTGCATTTGGCTTCTTTCCCTAAGCGTTCAAAGTTTATCCATGTTATAGCAAGTATCAGTACTTCATTCCTTTGTATGGTGAATAATATTCAATTGCATGGATAGACCACATTTTGTTTTGTTCAGTTGGTGCACATTTGGGTTATTCCCAGTTTTTGGCTATTATAAATAATGCTGCTATAACCATTCATGTAGAAATTCTAGTGTAGATGTAATGTTTAGCTTTTATGTGATACTCATATTACATACTCAATAGTATTTTGTCATCACTTTCTACCTTTATCTTTCCTTATGATGTCTTTGACTAATCTGATGGAATTATTATTCAGGCACTCCAATGAGAGTTCCTGTTGCTCCACATCCTTGCCAGCATCTGGTGTTGTCAGTGTTTGGATTCCGGTCATTCTAATAGATATGCAGTGACATTCTCATTGTTGTTTTTCATTGACCAGTTTTTATTTACAAACATGTGATGATTGATAGTGTTACATTGCATTTTTAGATTACATATGTATTTGAAGAATTTTTCAAATGTTTAATGGCCCTTTGTACTTTTCTGCTTTTCTTATTCCTTCTTTTATAACATACTTTTCACTCTCTTTCATGTGTGTATATAAATTAACCCTTTATTGTATTTAATAGATATACTTTCCCCAGTTTATAATTTGCTTTAAAATTTTTATCATATACATACATTTTATCTTATAATGAAATATTCATTTTCTTTTGTGATTTCTTTCATGGCATTAATGCCAATTAGTTAGTAAACAAATATGTATGGAAGCCCTTCTCTATGCCAAGAACTGTGCCAAACACTCGAGAAATTATAGTGAAAGTCAGACATGGTGCCTGTCTTCAAGGAGCTTGGAGCTCCTGAGATCACTTATACTTAATTCTTGCCTTTAGGGTTTCATTTTTTACATTTGACTCTTCCATCCATCTAGAATTATATTACTGTATATTGTCAAGTGAAGAAATTACTTTTCTCCAATATCCAGTTTTCCTGATGTCTTTTGTAGAAAAGCTTCTCTCTTCTCCATTTGTTTATGATGCTTTTGTTATCATCAGTTGAACTCATAGCCATGAGGGAATTTTTCAAGGGGACTTAAATTGTTTCATTTATTTGTCTATCAATTCTAGGTCTGTCAGTGTCATACTATTTTAACTTATATAGCTTTATAATATATGTTTTAATATCTTAATAGAGCAAGACTGCCCTTGTCACCATAGTTTTTTTTTTTTTTTTTTTTTTTTTTAGTAAAGACTTTTTGGTTTTCCTTGATTCATTCCTTATGCTGTATGTTTTATTCATTTTGTCAAGTTAGAGAAAAAATATGAT
Organism: Mesoplodon densirostris; assembly: GCF_025265405.1. Lineage (NCBI taxonomy): Eukaryota > Metazoa > Chordata > Mammalia > Artiodactyla > Ziphiidae > Mesoplodon > Mesoplodon densirostris. Next base: position 124,117,759 of record NC_082662.1, on the reverse strand, counting down.
TATGATTTTGACTGGGATTGTTTTAAACTTTGGGAAATTATTGCCTTGGTAAACCACTCTTCTCGTTAAGGAACAGGACATGTCTCTCTATTTATTCAAATATTTAACATCTTTCAGTGAAGTTGCATTTCATCATAATGATCCCACATATTACTTTTTAGGGTTATTCCTATATATTGTATGTTTTCCTGCTGCTGTGATTAAAATCCCCCTTTCTCTCTGTCATAAATTTTGTTACTAACAACATAGAAAAATTATTAATTTTTACACATTGTCCTCTATTTTACTAAATTTATTAATTTCAAGTTTTTCATTGCTCTCTTGGTTTTATTCACTTTCAAATAATGACTGTAGTATCTTCTTAATTCCAGCTGTTGTATGTCTCTGTGTCTGTTTTATCTACTTTTTAGACAGAACTTCTTTAGTGGTGGTAATAGGGAATATTCTTGCCTTTTCCATGGATTTTAAGGGGAAATGAATGCCTTTTGATTTTTTAAGTATGGTGTTGGCTGTAGGTGTAAGGTTGACATTCTTTTCTTTTTTAATATTATTTATTTATATTATTTATATTATTTATTTATTTTTGGCCACGTTTGGTCCCCTTGCTGTGTAGGCTTTCTCTACTTGCAGCGAGCAGGGGCTACTCTTCATTGTGGTGTGCGGGCTTCTCATTGCAGTGGCTTCTCTCGTTGTGGAGCACAGGCTCTAGGTGCGCAGGCTCAGTAGTTGTGGCTCACGGGGCTCTAGAGCGCAGGCTCAGTAATTGTGGTGCACAGGCTTAGTTGCTCCGCAGCATGCAGGATCTTCCTGGACCAGGGCTCAAACCCATGTCCCCCTGCATTGGCAGGCGGATTCTTAACCACTGCACCACCAGGGAAGTCCCCTGACATTCTTTTTTTTTTTTTTTTTTGCGGCACACGGGCCTCTCACTGTTGTGGCCTCTCCCATTGCAGAGCACAGGCTCCGGACGCGCAGGCTCAGCGGCCATGGCTCATGGGCCCAGCCGTTCCGCGGCATGTGGGATCTTCCCGGACCGGGGCACGAACCCGTGTCCCCTGCATCGGCAGGCGGACCCTCAACCACTGAGCCACCAGGGAAGCCCCTCTGACATTCTTTATCATGTTAAGGAATAGTTTTATTTTCTATGAAAAGGTTGGTGGGCACTGGTGTGTGTGTGTGTGTGTGTGTGTGTGTGTGTGTGTGTGTGTGTCTGCGAGAGGGAGAGAGGGAGATAAGAGGTGGGGGAGAGAGAGAGAGAGAGATCTCAGCTAAATTACTTTCAGCTTCAAATAACAGAAACCCAATTAACCTGGCTTAAATGGAAGTGGAATTTGTTTTTTTCCACATTATAAGAAGTCTGGGGATAGGCAGTACTGAGACTGTGCCGCGGCTCATCAATGCCATCAGCAATCAGGCTCTTTCTCTATTTCTTCTTTCCATCCTTAGCTCATAGACCTTTATCCTCATGGCCAAGAAAGGCTGCGCAGCTCAGCCTCACAATCACATTCAAGGCAGGAAGAAGAAGAGGATAGGGCTAAAAAGGGAAGGGTAAAAGGCCAAAGAGTCAAACCAGCTGAGTCTTTTCTCCTAGGAGCCACCCAGGGGCTTTCACTTTATCTCATTAAGTCAGATGGATAACCCTTAACAGTACAAATTGGGAGAAGGGGTGTGAGCACGTGGGTTGGGTCAACCAAGCAACAGCAGTGCCGCAGCTTGGAAGCAAATGGCTTGGAGACCCTAGAGAAGAGAAGTAATAGAATGCCTTAGCATTCAATACTCTGAACCGGGGGTCATTGGCTTTTGTGTGATTTTGAACTTCTCCTCTGACCCTCTGTGCCAGAATGGGTAAGTTACTTAACCTCTCTGTCCATGGGGTGATGTCTGCCTTGGCTATCTAGGAGGCTGCCTGTGAAGTGCAGGTGAAGTCAAATCCTAAGAGTGCCCCTATTTTCATTCTTTTTTTGCATTAGGATAATTTTTTTTGTATTTATGAGTACACTTCTCTTTCTTCCTGATTTTTATGGTATTATTAAATTACTTTTGCCTGAACTGAGCCGGAAGGTGAACAGGATGTCAAAAAAGGTAACATGGACGGCTGTTAGCAACAGGGATGATTCCTTTGAAATGGAGTGGAAATAAGGTGCTAAGAGAAAAAGCCAGAAAGTCATACCAACTTCTGCCGAACCAGGGGAAGGAGGCGGATAGAACATTAACAAAGCTATTTAGTACTTTGCCCCAATCTGCTTTGCCACCCTTCTCTGCCTTGGGGTAAGAGAAGTGCCTTGCTTCACAGTTTTATTGGGAAAAGCACCCTCAATCATGTTGCTTTGTGGCAACTATTAATTGCTTCCTGAATTCAGACAGCATAAATAAAGTAGGTTGCCAGGGAGTGAATTACCCAGCGGATAAATGGTGGGTCATTAATGTAGTGTTGACCCTGAACCTGGAGGATGACGTGAGATCTACAAGAGCTCTCAGGAAATTTACCAGAACCCATTTCAGCTGGAGGTGATGTGTTTTAAATCCCTCTGTAATGCAATGAGGGGAATCAAATTAGATAATAGTTTGCAGAAATCTTCTGGGCCTGGAGCCCCACTCAGAAGGATTTTATCCTCTTGTATTATCATACTTCACATTTTAGGACTATACCTGTGTCCCAGTGTCTCCCAGAATGGCTTGATTTTCTCCCACATGGTGAAACTCAGAACTGACGCATCTGAAATGGCTTGCTCTGTAGGTGTTCTCTGTGCTCCTGTTTTTATAGTTATTTTGTATTAATAAGTAAATTCCAGTTTTGTCTTATTCTGAAGCTCAAGATTTTAACCAATACAAAGAGAAGGGTAAGTTTAATATGTAAGTTTATCCATCCTCCTGCCTTCTTTGTAGCTTTCTCCTGTAAGAATATGCAAGATTTCATTCCCCGGGTAGGTAAAACATAGTCGGAATAGTTGCAGTGTGTGTATTAATTGTATTTCTGGGTATTTGTATTTATATAAGTCTTAAAAACTAGAATTGGAGCTGTTTGGGGGTTTCATCTCTTTACTCTCTTCACTCTGCCTGGGTTCCACAAAGTCAGAGCACCCTCGAGGAACAGAATAATTAACAATGGTTGGAGGGCTGTGTGTGATGTATATGCTGAGTACATGGTGATGGGGTGGGCGGGGTCAGAAATATAGGAGAGAGGTCACTTTCTTCTTGGGCATTTACAAGCATCAATTCCATAAATGATCCTATCAGGGTAGTTTTTTCTTGAGTTTTTTTCTTTTTTCTTTTTCTTCTTCTTCTGGTTTTTCTAAACTCACTTTCACTGAACCAGATCCTGATCAGGAATGTAAATATGCCGAAGGGGAAGGGGCACCTCAGTCCTGTTGAGGGTAGCAGGAGGGAAGGTAGAAGCCTTGCCTGGGTCCCGGGTGCACCTTGGGACCCAGGTGCTGACTCCTGCTGGCTGCTGGTCTTCCCTCAGCCTCTACCTTCTGCACGTCCATTTTTCCTTGTGCTGTAAAAGGACAGACACATCTGGCTCCACTGCCAGCTGCAGTGGAACTCAGGTGTCCCTGGGAGCCCCACCTGCATGTGCATGCAAATGGGGGCAGATTAACACTAAAGATTCCTTCCTCTGGCTCCACTACCCATGTGGGACCTTTAGGACCCTGCAACTCTCCTCAGGCCCCTCCGCATCCCCAAGACACACACTCCAAAGTATTTCTGCCTGTCGCTCTACCGCCTGTCAGCCCCAGCCTCCAAGCAGAATTCTCCCGACCTTTCTGTTCTGTTCCAGCTCCCTCTGCATGAAGCATCTTGAGGGAGAGTCACAGGCCCTACTGCCAAGGGTGTCTACTGGGAGGCTGCTGGTGTGGGTCCCAAGAGGCGGTGCCAATCCTCGAGGTGACGTGGGGTGATGGTTTCTCGCAGAAGCGGGTGTTGTGCTCTGTTCCTGGGCCCTGGGCAGCAACACTGGTGCTCGCAGCCCTCTCCACTCCGTCCTCACCCATCTCCCCGTCAGCTCTCAAAAGAAGTTCTTGGGGCTGGGAAGGGGCAGGCGCTGTGTGACCCCTTCTGTCTCCCGGTGTCTGCCTGTCTCTCTCTCAGACCTGTGTGTGGTCTCTCTGTCTCATACACACTTGTACATACACAAGACAAAAAACCCACCATAAATGACTAAGCCACACAACTAGATAAGAAGAACCTTCCTTTTTTTAATCAGGAAACGAAACACCCCATGCCGCCATGCCACACAAATAGACTGTGGGTGACGGGTGTCTGGTCATAACAGCCTGACTGATTCTGGCCCTGCTTTGAGAGACAGACAGCGGGTCCTCACCTGAACAGCTCTCATCTGCCTCCTGTGAGTGTATCTGAGACACTACCGTGGAGAATAGCCCTGTAAGAATTTCCATTTTCAGAACTCTTGATTTAAACCCACTACTGCTGAGAGGGGCACTCCTTGAATACTTTTTAGGCAATATCGTGGTGAGGATTAACTCTCAGCTGCTAGAGTCAAGGTTTTCTAGGAGAGGGGCAGAGGTACTTGGGGGGGGGTCACACGTGTCAGGAGATGTGTCAGGAGCGCACGGGACTCTCCAGAGCCTCTTGTGCCTCCTTAGTGGTTTTGAGTTTCCGCCAAGGGCCCCTGCCAGCCAGAGGGGCCAGATCTCGGCACTGTCAAGCGAGTAAGTACAGGATGGGGAAACCCTGCTCTGTGCTTCAGACTAACACAGAGTCAGGGTGACAAGGATTTAGTTTTACAGTGTTGGATTAAGGACCAAATACAAGTTGACTTGGATAATTTTCTCCTTGCTGGCTCCTTAGCTACAAGTAATTTATTCTAACCTTCTTCCATAATGCCAATTACAGCTGTTAGCACATACTTCAAAGGCAAGATTCAAAATACAAAGCTATGGTTAGGATTTCCTGCTCTGATATCCCAGGGGGCTTTAAACCAAGGTTGAAGTTGGTGGAGATGAAAGGGAGTGGGGCTTTTCCTCAGTGTTCTTTGGTTAGTGTGGATGTTGGGGGAGCTTAGGGAGGGTGGGTAGAGCCAGCCCAAAGAGGGTGTGGCCAGAGGCAGGACCAGTCAGGAGCTGTGGATGTGGCCTGGGCTGACATCGCCTTCCTAAACATAAAGGCTGTGGTTTACTAGAACCCTGATTTTCACTAAACAGGGAGGGGTAGAGAGCACAATGAAAGGCGAAGATGAAGAAAGAAAACAGGGCTATTAAGAGACGGAATTAATTGATAGACATGTCTTGTTGGACATGGCAAGAGGAGCAAACAGTGGAACTTCTGGCTGTCCTTTCTAGGGCAGGATTTCTTATCTGTCACTTAACCTGGGGAATGGGTGACAGAATAGGGAGCTGTGTAGCCAGTCCATCAGGATCCTCCGGGGTGTTGGTGTCCAGGGCTTCTGTCTGGGAGGAGTGGTCACTGTGCCACTAGTTGGCGTGAGATGGACACCATGGACTGTTATCTGCCGGCTGTGCCCTTAGGCCAGTCATGCTCATTATTATTGGGTGCTTGTTGTGGGGAAAGGCAACAGGCTTGGCCACTGGAGAAAAGAGAAACTGCCAGTCTTGTATAAAGGGAGGAGGTCCTAGAGGTCTTGTGGGTCTGGAAACCATGGGCATCTGTGCTCTTTGGTCAATCACTGAGAGGCTAAAGAAAAGAGAAAAGGGAATGAATCTCAGAATGGGAGGTAAAACAGAAGAATAAAGGGTATTGGGAGAAAAAAATATTTTTTTAAAGGTAGAACAAAAACTAGAAGAAGTAAATGAAGAGAAAGAGAAGCTAAGAGGCAAGGAAGGAAAACAAGATGCAGGACTAGCTAGTAAGGGGGCCAGTCTGTTCTCTAACCTTCGGTTACTGTACCCTGTCTCTTGTCGGATCATCAAACCAGGAGAGGGTGACTTAGGAAAAAGCTACCACTGACCCGGAGGTACCCTGCACTTAAAATGCAAGCACAAAACCAGGGTTGCTTGAGCCCATTTTAAAGCATCCTGGGCCGTTTGATTCTTAGAGGCTGACTCAACGAAGCCCTGTATCCCTTTGGCCATGCTCACTACTTTGGCCTCCAAGGGACAAGCTGACAGTGTGTTCTGAAGCTCAGAAAAAAGCATGTGGTGTCTGTTCCTGACCCCCACCCCGCCAAGGCATCTCCCACACAAATGGCTGAGACAGTATTTACTTCTCATGGAGGTGTCAGCTTGTGGAGATGTTTGCTGCCTCGTTTAGGCGCTGGCTTGTGTCCTCTCTCTGTTTGCTGTTAACCCTCCCTCTCGTGGCTGTGGGCTGAGGGCTGGCCCCGGCCAGTTCTGGCTTAACCCCTCACTGCCTTCATCGCCTCACTGCACAGTCCAGCCCTGGCTTCTGAGGGCAGAGATGACAATCAAAGGATTCCTCCAGTGATTTTTTTCTTTTATCTTAGAAGAAAAAAAAAAAAAGGGAAAATGTTGAGATTTTCTAAAGAAGGCTTTTCCAGCTTCCTAATGAATAAGACTTAGCTGTCATGTATGCTCCCATGAGACTGACTTGTGCGTTCTGCCTCTGTGGACTCACCTGGCCTCTGGCTTCTCTTGGGTTTGACCAGAAAGAGGCGATGATAGAAGAACTGAGGCCAAAAAGAGGAGGAGGCTGAGTATCTATTCCCCTGACTCCATCCTTCTACAGTCCCGACATGTTGGCTCTGTCCTTTCACCAAAGCCATAGCTGCTGTCAGATGTGCTTTTCACACAGCTCTCTGGGTGCCCGTAACTGCTTCCTCTCCTCCGCCCGACCCCAACCCCCAGGCCTAGGGATGGGCATGCTCCCTGAAGCTCCCAGCCGTGGGCTACTGTGCCATCCTTGGTTGCTTTCCTTAAACCCTATCCCACACCATTGTAAATAGTCCTTCTAAAAACTCTTCTCTGTTACCTAACCCAACAACAACAAAGAGGAGAGGATATGTGTTTGCCCAAGTATGAAGTTTGTCAATCATTTCTAAAATGGTTCCTGACACTAGGCAGCTTCTTCTGTCAGTTTTGTCCGGCTTTTTCTAAATGAAAATTTAAACGTGAGTTGGGGTAAGGAACGGAGGAGGTGGGTTTCTAGAGTTTAGGATATGTGTGCCTCTGATGTCAACCTGCTGGGCCATTCAGCTGGGATGCAGGGCCAGCTTCATGGGCATGGGACCCGTGCAGTCATGCAGAGCCCTGTGTTCAGAAGGGTCCCACATTTGGTTTAACTCTTTGCTGTCCCATCTTGAAATTCTTAATAATTGTCTATAATTATAAGTCTTAATTTTTATAATTCCTGCATTTTCACTCTATCATGGGACCCCATAAATTATGCTGGTCCTGCTGGTATAAACTTGCCTATGGACTCTATCTTGCCTCCAACTGGCATAAGTTGAGCATGACTCACCCTCTGCCAGCCATGGGGATATAAGGCTGCAACTAGAGTGTCATTTCTTCAGAAGACATTTTTATTCCCCCTGCTGGTATGTAGCCTCTTTGAGACAGAGAGCAACCATTGAAAGATAATTCCTCTGTATTTTGTTCAGTCTCCTTTTCTCCACTTAAAAGTCTGACTATAAGTTCCCATTATTTATTGCTGCATAGCAAATCACCCCAAAAGTTAATGGCTTGAAACTATAGCTGTTTGTTTTGCTAATGAATTTGCAATTTGGGTAGGGCTCAGCAAGGATGGCTTGTTGCTGTTGGATGTGATGTCGGCTGGGATGGCTCAGCTGGAGACAGAGGACCTGTTTCCAAGATGGCTCACACGTATGGCTGGCAGGTTGGTGCTGGCTCTTGCCTGGGGGCTCAGCTGGGGCTGTTGGCTAGGGGACCTGATTCCTCTCCATGTGGGCCTCTCCACACAGGGTTGCTTGGGCTTCCTAACAGCATGGTGTCTGGTGGATGATCCAAGAAACAGGAAGTAGAAGCTGCCAGTCTTAAAATCTGTACCCAGAAACTGGCATGGTGTGACTCCCATGGTCACTTTTACTGTCACAGTGCCCACCCAGATCCATGGTGAGAAGATACAGTCCCAGCTCTTGATAGGAAGAGAGTCAAAGAATTTACGATCAGATATCTTTTTTTTTTTTGTGGTACGCGGGCCTCTCACTGTTGTGGCCTCTCCCGTTGCGGAGCACAGGCTCCGGACGCGCAGGCTCAGCGGCCATGGCTCATGGGCCCAGCTGCTCTGCGGCATGTGGGATCTTCCCAGACCGGGGCACGAACCCGTGTCCCCTGCATCGGCAGGCGGACTCTCAACCACTGCGCCACCAGGGAAGCCCCGATCAGATATCTTTAATCTTCCACAGTAAGCATACTTATTTTATATATGAAAAAATTCAAGGCAACAATGCAATGAAATCTTTCTCAGGACAACCGCAGATGTGGGACAGAGCTGGACTCAGTGCCTGTAAGCTCCTGATTTCCCAGACTGTGCTCTCTCTAGCATATCATACTGATATTTTGCATAATCTAATAAACCGTAATAACTCTTCTCTGTCCTTGTGGCCCCATTTTTCAACCTCAAAGCACATTAGAATAGTAGTAAGGGAGATATTCCAGTACTTTTGTTTTGAAGTGCTGAAACAGAGTCTAGGCATTTAGAAAACAAAGGAGAACACCAAAACCATAAAAATAGAAGCAGTTCTCATTTGTCTTGGTTGATTAGGTGATGTGGGGCGGATGTAACAGCACATGGTAACCTCATGTTATAATGGCAGAGTGGGTAGACCAGGACCACCTGCTTGAATGCCCGTGATGGTACTAGGAGGCTCCTTGTGGGTCACTTTGAAGCTATAAGTTAAGATTAAAGGCTCTTGGGGAGCTCTCAGGCCTCATGAATGGCATGCCACCCACTGTGCCCTCTGAGAAGCTCCTGGGGGAGTCGGGCCTTATGGCAACAGTTGCCTCCCATCCTCTTTCAAAGAGCTTGGGTACCTTTGTGCTGATGGAGCCCAAAGATGAAGAGCTCACTTTCCTAGGAGCCTCCGGGGCAAGCATACCTTTATCCTTCTCCCACAGTGCAGGGTCTACAGATTAGAACTTTCCCAGCCCAGGGTGATAGCCCTTAATCTTTGATGACAATTCTGGGAAAGAGATTGATGATCTCCAAACTCTGGAGTGTACGGCCCTTTGTTATGGTACTTGGGATACCTTTTCTATCTTCAGGCATTTCTATGCAGTAACTGCAGGGCCATGAAGTAGTTAAGAGCTAGCTAGTGGACCTCCACATCTATCAGTTATAGTACCTGGGGTTCTAAAGGAAAGGGTACTCCTGTCCTGCCATCTCTTAGGTGGAAGCAGAATGGGCTTGGGAACTTCCATTGGTTTCAGAATCCAGTTGAGTATAGGTTTCTTGCCACACAAATCCACATGAAGCTGGGAATGTGATATAAGCATGACTGGGCCCAAGACTCTTTTTACACATAAAGATACTTTTCATGTGATTATAAACCTCTGATAAAGTACTTATCACTTCAGGCCTATGTGCCTCTCATGTTGAAAAACCCAGATGAATAGAGGCACTTTTATTCTGACCACTCTGATTCCAGCCAGGCATTCCTAGGGAAGAGTAAGGGACCCTGGGGAAAGAAAAAATGTGAATCCTGTTGATTGCAATGCTTAGTTCTTGGGATTCCATTACATCTGCGGAGGAGATTCCAGATAAGTCTTAAACTCCTAGAATGTCAGAGGAAGTGGGAAAGTCAGAATAGAAAGAGACTCCCAGATTTGGGGGACGTTATAGCAAATAATGTCAAAATGGCAGCTTTTGTATAAAAAGTTCTTTCCCTGTCCTGTGGATGATTAGATTTACCCAAGATTATTCTAGGAGTCATAATCAAATACAATATCCTTTCCCAAGTCCTCGTTCACATAGCATCCCATCTGTATTACCAAGTACCTGAGTCTGTGCAGATGAAATGCGCTGAGCTCTCCCAACTCTTGGTTCTGCCATTCAGTTATAATTACTTTCCAACCGACCTCAGGGACCCACACTGCATACCTGCATGACTCCCCAAATCATTTGCTAGGATGTGACAAGACCAAAAATACAGGGGCAGGGCTTCCCTGGTGGCGCAGTGGTTGAAAGTCCGCCTGCCGATGCAGGGGACACGGGTTCGTGCCCCAGTCTGGGAGGATCCCACATGCCGCGGAGTGGCTGGGCCTGTGAGCCGTGGCCACTGAGCCTGCGTGTCCAGAGCCTGTGCTCCGCAACGGGAGAGGCCACAGCAGTGAGAGGCCTGTGTACCGCAAAAAAAACAAAACAAACAAACAAACAAAAAAAAAAAAACAGGGGCAGGGAGAAGGAAGGGCAGGAGAGGGAAGGTATGTGGGCCACATCTGCACCTCTGCCCTGTTGGGTGCAGGGCCCCTCCGTTAATTGTTCATTTTACACAGGCACTGATCTGCTTTGTCTCCAGTTCCCTCGGGGTTGTGATGATGTCCAGGTACCCTTGATAACTCACTTTGATGTACTGCTCCATCTTGGGTGCCCTGTGGATTTTGATGGAGGCAGCTTTGAGGTTGAAATGCTCCATCTGGTGACTTCCTACTAAGTAAGAAACAAAAGGAACAGGCAAAGGAGGTGCTTCTTATCCTCTTGCCCTCCTCATTTATTTTATAACTTGAAGCATGCCAACTCTTCCCATCCTGGAAGAGAGCTTCGGTGGGGAACAAAGTGAGGATGAGCAAGAGACCAAGTCTGGGTTGGAAAGCAAGTATCATAGTCACCCACCACTGGTGAAGAATTTGAATTTATACTGCATAAAGCTAGGATGAGTCAGTGGGGCATCAAGGGTCCTTGCCTTCAAGGAACTATCAGGCCACTGTAAAGGACAAGAGTCTAGAGAGCCTGAAAGTCTGTGAACTAGGCAGAGGGCAATAGCCTTTGGTCACCAGACCAGGATTCATATGATCACTGCCACTTACAGGAAGTAGAGCTTTGGGCAATGTCTTGTATTCCTGAGGCTTTTGTTCATCTGTAAAATGGGGAGAATATTTGTGCCATGAGAGTGTTGTGAATATACGACACATCTTTGAGAAATGACCATTCAGTGTAGGTAGACAAGCATTTTTCTCACTTCTGTTTCTTTTTTCTCATTGAGGCAGCAAGATCGGACATGTCTTCTCTCTGGGCCTTTGCAATGCGGTGATTTTTGCAGAGCTTGGATGCTGTGGTTTGCTTTGCCAAGACCAGCCCCCTACCACCAAGTTTCTAGCTCCAGACACAAAGAAGTATTGGTTCCCATGGGTCATGGGGAAGGTGGATGGTTCACTGGTCTTCTTGAGCACCTGGCAATGTCAGATGCCCAGCAGTTTTGGATTCTTCCCTGGAGAAGCTTCTGAGAGCCATGCAGGGAGTGCAAATTACCCTGAGAGTTTATAGCAGGAGATGAACCTACAGGAAGAATTGGGTGGAACTTGGCTAGAGGTGGGGGAGGGCGGGTGTGGGGCTGGGGAGGGTTCCTCCAGGGAAAGGGGAAGAAGCCATCATGCAGACCATTGTTGCTATTGTTAGATCCAAGGCAGAAGCCCTGGGAGAAGATCACAGGGTGCCCTTGCATCTTGGACTGAGAGGTAACAAATGAGCTGACAGTCTGCCCTCCAGCCCCCCACCAGGACTTCTTGGTTTTGCCACTGGGAGCTCTTGCTAGGCAGCGATTCCTTCCCTGCCAGGTTTTTGTTATTAAAGTTGATCCCATGTATCAGGGAGTGGAAAGCAGGCCTTGGAAGTCAGCATCCAAGTGGGATTCGAGGCTCTCTATAGCAGCGTGTGCCAAGGGCTGGGGGTGGGGACGTGCGGCGAGCTCTCCGCTCAGCATCCAGGAGCGAGCCCTCAGCATCATTCACTCTGTCAGGGTATCTCGGTGGTAATCACTTCCAAATGGCTGTGGGGTGGGGAGGGGGCTCCCCTCCAATCACCCAAGGAATGCCTTGACTCAGGACGGAAAGGGAGGTTTTCCATAAGCAGCTCCTCTTTCCAAAGGGGACGGAGGGTAGAATATGAGACGCCTGTGAGCCTCTCTCAGTGTCATCTAGAATACTATCCATGTCATCAGAATGAAGGGGGAGGGAACGATCATCGAGGGTACTGTCAGGTCCCATCATCTGACCTGGGAGGTGCTTTCAGGATGAGCAGCTCACCCCTCTAGAAACGACCACTACGTCTTGAGCGTCTTCTGGGTGGAGATTGTAAGAGTGTGGGCACAGACACGGACTCTGTCTCTACCTGATAGACAGGTGCTGTAAAAGTCACCCATCATACACATACGGACCAGAGCTGGAGAACATAGTGCAAGGGAATCCAAATCACATATCTGGGTGACCAAACCAGCACTGTTCCTTACTAGCTATGTGATTTTAACTGAGTCACTTAACCTTTCGATGCCTCGATTTCTCTTACCTGTAAAGTAGGGAGTATAATGTCTGTTTGGTAGAATTGTTGCCAGGACTCAGTAACAACACTTGGCAGAAAGTGCAACTCACCAAGTGCGTGCTTAGCATAGCTTACAAACCTGCTATGGGAGATTCAGTGCCTTTCCCAATGCTTTACCTTATACACCTTGCTGCCTGCAGTTCCTGCTGGGTGCTTGGCAGTGTCACACATGAACGTCAGATCCAAAACCTGTCTGGAGCTTTCTTGCATGCAACACTATTTCCTCTGTTTCTCGCTGCAACCCTTATCACTTCCATCTGCGGTGAGGAGACGAGAGGACCTGGAGGGATTTGGACATGTGGCTCATGTGTAGGATATCCTGGGTGTTCTCAGTTCTCCTCCCAGCCACGGGTCCTCAGAGGGCTGACCCTGGGTTCTCTGGAGTTCACTGAGAACCCACAAATGGCCGCCGGCCTGGCCTCCTGCAGTGAGGATGTGTTAGATGCATGTATTTCACACTTGGACTAATCCTTTCTTCATTAATATGCTGACTGGTTTTTCCTCAGAACTCTCTCTTCCATGGGTGATCCTTTCCTTCTTTTCCCCTCACGTTGGCAAGCAGTCTCCAGAAGTCCTTCTCTGGCTGCTCAACCTCCAGAAATGGTTCTGTGTCTCAACCTTTATTAAGGAGGAAGGGGGAAGTAGCATTCCTAACCATGGTTAGTGGTCTTCACTGTCTTTTTTTGAAAGTTAAAATTTTAAATGTGCTGTTGCTCAGGGACTATTTTCATTTAAGGCCTGAGTCCAAATACCAACGGTGGAATGAGGTACGTGCTGTTAACTCACTGTACTTCTCCTAGGTCCTTCCACGCATGGGTCAGGCTCCTCTGGGTGGAAATCCCCAGGAGGTATGTGCAGAGTTCCAGGACCAGCTGACCTAGCAGAGGGTGGCTGCTTAGCTGCAGACTCAGAAGGATCTGTCAGAAGGGTATTATTGAGGTCCAGAGGTCACAGGCGAATCACCTAGTATCTCACCAGCATCTTTATTAAGTATGTACACACTGCACTGCATATCACCCCAGAATTCCTTCTGTGCGTAGCATGACCCTGGGGATGCAGGTCCTGATAATCTTCTTTATTCTGTCTGTGACACAGGCATGTTTGTGGCTAATAACTGTCTCGAGTTGTACTATGGCCTTGGGCTTGTTCAAACCAACCCCTCCCCCCACCCCTTTTTAATTTCTGTCTGGCACCTGCGCTATCCAAAATTCTTGTGGAATGGCAGTCCAGTTTTCTGAACAGCAGATATCTGTCAGATTTAAGCCTTTTTGGAACTAGATTCGGTGAGGTTTGGATGGACAGAGTTATGAGGGCCAGTGATGTAATATAGATTGATTTTCACACAAAAGTTAGAGTTCCTCTCTCACTTTCTTTGTCTCTCATTCCCTATTATCTTTCCTCTTGCTTTCTCACCACTTCCAGATCTGTGCCCTGGCATTGCTTCCTGTGTTGGTCAGCAGAATGAATTTCCTGCCATTTGTTTCACTGTCATTTCTGGAACGAGAAGGGAAGTTTGGCTTGCCTTGCCTACACCGCCTGATTCCCTTGCATGAAGCCACAGGGAGTTCTCATTACCACTGCCCATATGCACAGACACAGCATCTGTCTTCTGCCCGGGAGGACACAGGGAGAGTGACTGCCAGCAGCTCAGGCCTGAGCCCCATCTCCTGCTGACCACTTCACTCTGCATGCTGCCCGGGCAGGGGGACGGGGAGGAGAAGGAGGAATGTGGCGTGGTACACACAGCTTCCAATAAGGACTGGAGTGGAAATCCTGCTGATGGTGGGAAGTCGGGCAGAAGCAGCCACCACCAGCCACCTTATCTCTGGGCAGTATCAGGAGCTGTATCCTGGGTGTGAGATGGTGTGAGAGCCACCGGCAGGCTAGCGGTGAGGTTCAGAGACCATCTGCGCGGACTGCACTTGGGAAGGAGCCGTCACCGTGCGATGTAGATAAATGGGGGGAGAACAAGCAGACGATCACGTTTAGCTTTTAGAGAGTGTATTGGTTAGCTATTGCCACAGGAACGCAGCATAACAAAGCATCCTGAAACTCAGGGACTTAAAAAACCAAGCGTTTACTTTTCTCCCTCGTGGGTCTCTGGGTTGGCATGATTAATTTGTTTCAGGCTTTGGGCCACGTGGACTTGGCTCCAGGTGTCAGTTTGGGTTCGGGTCTTGTCTACATTCCCTTTGGATCAGCAGGCACTCAGCTGTGTTCCCATGGAGGATGATGGCGGCCAAACCACATGTGCACATTTGCTCACATTCCATTGGTCAGACAAGTCTTATGGTGAAGCCCAAAGTCAGTGGGGGAGGGAAATTTACTCAATCTCAAAGGGAAGTGGTGGGAGGGGAGTGAATATTTATTGTGTGTAGCTGGGGTACAGGTCCAGGTGGAATTTGGGCAATGAGGAAGTTAGCTTCTTTGTACGCACATCTGGGTGTGAGGGCTGCACTGGTTTCCCATGTGCCGTGGCTCTTGGCAGATCAGTCCTCGTCCTCCACACTGCACCTTATCTCTTAGGCCCGAAATCTAGTCTTCATGCTCACCCTGCTGTAGTTTTCAAGGAGCTGCCATTATGGGCTTTATGCCTGTCATTGAGACCAGTAATAAAGGTAGAAACCAGGTTTGAGTTGGATGCTGCCAGCACTTGGGTTAGATTTCTGCATCTTTGTACAGTTGGACCTCTGTGTCCGTAGGTTCTGCTTCTGGGGACTCAACCCTGAGGATACAGAGGGCCAACTGTGCTGCAGCGTTTTATATAAGGGTCTTGAGCATCTGCAGATTTTGGTAGCTGCAGAGGGCGGGAAGCTGGAATCAATCCCCCGCGGATACCGAGGAATGACTGTATTTCTTTTGAACTACCAATGGGTATCCAATTTGACCTTTCTGCTGTGGAATGTGTATTTGGCCAGCTCCACTCAGGAGCCGTGTCAGGAAGAAGAGTGGTTGTAGGGTCTTTTCTGCTTCCCAACACTTACCCAGCAACCTGGTCTTGCCTCAGCCCTGAATTGGAGGGGTTTCGTTTTAGGTGCTATATTTGACCTACTAGGTCCTTTCAAACTTAAGCCTCAAAAGTTTCCTCTTGGAGTCTTTTTTGCCCCTCGTGCTAGTTTTCTAGAACACTCCATCCCAGATAGTGCCCCTTCTCCTCTCTTGCTTGCTCAGTCATGAATTTCTAGCAGAGGGACCCTTTCTCCAGGGCCCTGCCACTGCTGGCTGGCAGTGAGTCCATCAGATCCCGTTACTTGTGCAGTGTGCTATTTATCTGAGTCCCTCCTACCTGGAGACCAATCCAACTGCATATTTCTATCTCCTTCCTTCCTGTCCTCCTTTCCATGAACACCTACTTTGTGCTGGCACCTGTGTCACACACACAAGCCACACTCCTTGCTCTTGGGAGACTCATACTCTGGAGGGTCCATGAGACAGGGAATAAAGATCAATGTAATTCAAAGTAGTAAGTGTAGTTATGAAACAATGTACAAATCACAACTGGAACTTGAATTAGATGCACCCCAGCCTGCTGGCGGGGTTTGGTGTGGGGTGGTATTGCGTGGAAGGTGTCCAGGAGGAGGTACTGACTGAGAAGAATTGGCCAAAAGGAGAGGAGAAACTTTCCAGGCTAGTGGGACAATGTAAGTTGAGGCATCAGGCAGGAGGAGTATGCCAAGCACCAAGAAGGAAGCAGCAGTTCAGCAGTGCTGGATTAGAGATGTCAAGAAAGATGGGGACTGGCAGGTGATGAGGCGGGGAAGGCTGACGGCAGATCACAATCCTTGGATGTCATGGAAGGAGGTCTGTTTGGGGACCCACTGAAAGTGGCATTTGAAGCAGGGGAGTGACATGGTATATAAAAGTGTTAACCACGTACAATTAGTTATAATTATCTTGGTTTGGGGGGTAGAAATAAGGCATAGACTCAATAGCAAATAATTTCCATCTTTCACTGCACATCCAAACCAGTCCTGCATGCCTCAGATGACCAAGTTTAGAGGAGGCATATCTTGGTGAGATGGTCCCACAACAGGAAACGTAACGTTTTTGCAAATAATGGAGAGAAGACTGAACTAACTCTAATGGCGATTGTGTTCCTTTTTCTTTCTGAGACTGAGCTATAATCTTGGAGGACAAGACTTTTTTGAGAAGGAGAGGCTAAGATTTACATGGCACTTGCCCTGAACCCAGCACATCCCATGGTCCTCTCGATCCCATGAGGTGGTTTCCGTTATTGTTCCCATTTTACAGATGAGGAAACCAAGGCATGGAGAGGTTAAGTAACTTTGCCAGAGTGGCCTAGTTAGGAAAGAGTGGAGCCTGACTTCACCACCTCAGTTCTGACCCTACCTCCAGACCTGAGCTTCAAACCAGTATGTGGCACAGGGTCTACCTGTCACCCTCTTCTCTCTCCAGGCCCAGAGTCTGTACAACTTGGATGGAGGGTGTGATAAACTCTGCATTTTAAGAAAGTAACATCTGGTCTAGGATAATCCCACAGAGATACCAGACAGGACATCCTGTGTAGAAGACATGGAAAGTTTTATGTTCTGTAGCTACTGCCTTGGAATCCCCCCTGAGCTCCAGAGCTTGGACCAAAGGCTACTTAGAGAGATAATTGTTAGGCAGAGGGGTCTTAGAATCTGGCAGAGCACCGAGTATGAAGGAAGTGGCTTCTTTCTCAGTCTTAACCTTGGCTCCTTACATTCCTTTCTGGTACCTGTCTGCTTCCCATCATGCTTTCCCTCCTCGGGACCTGGAGAGCTGGCTGTTGGAGGGGAGAAGGCTTGGGCGTAGGCGCTGTCTGGAGGAACAAGTCATTGGGCTGCTGAAGCCAAGTCCGTGACCAGCAGGATCCCAGGAGGGTCAGCAGTTTGTGGTTACTTGGCCACTCTTCCAGCTGAGGAATGTGCTTCCCCCTTCTCATCTGTCTTGTGCTTTTGTAAATTTTGACGAGGATCCATGAACAACCCAAAGCTCCAGAGTGGGTACAAGGTCAGCCAACCACAAAGCATTCCCAGCCCCCAGCACATTTGGAGTAAGTCAGATGCCACTTGTGAGCCATAAAGGAGATGATCACATGTATGGATAAATGCCACAGGGCTATGGAAAGATGGGTGCACAGGGAGCCTGTCCCAGATTTACCTTCACATCTGGGATCATCTTGGAGTTCTCTGTCTGTCTGTCTGGTATTGTAATCTCAGCACAAAAGGAATGTTCTCACCAGCTCTGCATTCCTGGTTTTGGCCCAAGATGTATGAAAATTATACATTATCTTTCTCCTCAAATCTTGAGAGTTTCATTAATATTATTTATATGATACCCTTCCAAAGATGATTTGAGGCATTTATAATAATATCAAATGCTATGGACCAAATGAATTTGGGGGAAGGGACAGTCATATGTTGAACCTTAATCCCCGATGTGATGGTATTTGGGGATGGGGACTTTGGGAGGTAATTAGGATTAGATAAAGTCACGAGGGTGGGGACTGCATGGTGGGATTAGTGCCCTTATAAGAAAAGGAGGAGACCTGAACTCTCTCTCTCTGCCATGTGAGGACACAGCAAGAAGTCTCCATCTGCAAACCAGGCAGCAGTTTCTCACTAGAAATCAAATCTTCCAGCACCTTGATCTTGGACTTCCCAGCTTCCAGAACTGTAGGAAACAAATGTTTGTTATTTAAGCCACTCAGTCTGTGGTATTTGTTATAGAGTCTGAAATGACTAGGATAATGATTCAATAAAATGATTGACATAAGAATAAAAGAAGGAGAACAAGGGTGGTGTGGAGCAAGAGGTATTCCATAAAACACAGGCTCAGAGGAGTCATTCAGGTGAACATATGAAACTTAGTTCTGAACATTGGAAGCCAGAGGAGAAAGCAACTGTTCTGAGTTACATGGGGCTCAATTGCTAGCAATTGGCAGCCTCCCTGGGCATCTGGAGAGAGAAACTTCCCCTGGATCTTTTCTCTAAGGAGGAGGAATCATAGGGACGATTATCCCAGGGTCACTGGGCAACTCAGTGGGCAGTGATTTTGTGAAAATACCTTTGCCACAAATTCAGTAAGAACTGCTACCTTATCCATCTTCATGGCACTCAGGTAAAGTCAAAAGAACTGGGCACAGACATTTTTGTTGGGCGATAGAGGACACTGAAGGCAAGGACATGCAATATCACTGTCAAGGGTAGTCAGGGAGTGAGGAGGAAAGGTGAGACCAGCATCACGGACATCTCAGAACATTCTCTTCTTTCGGTACGCCAGTGCGAGGGAACACGAGAAAGGCGGGGAGGGGTTGAGGGTTTCCTCTTGTCTCTGCTGTCAGACTGTCTGTGTGGTGTTGGGAAAGTCACTTAACTATGGTCCAGCACAATGTGGGCCTTGCAGTCCCCTCTTCTATAAAATGAGAAGACAAATGATGTCCTGAAGCTCCCTTTGTACTCCAGCCTTCTATGATTTGGTATTTTTTCCCCTTTCCTGAGAGCCATAAACTGGAACCCAGTGAAAGAAGTCATCCCACAAAGAAATACTTCACCTTGAAAAAGCAAGTGGCTTTCCAGGGATAAATAACTCGGCAACAGCTGAAAACAAAGGAGAAAGAAAAAGAACCGATTTAATCCGTGTTCTTTCTTTTTCAGTCCTTTCTGTTTTCACTATCCCATTGCTTTTGCTCCTGATTTTGTTTTCTTCTTTAAGTACCTCTTGGAACCTGGCTGTCAGTTTTGACACTGGGAGAGCATATTTAGCAAAGCGTTCTCACCTTTTTTTTTTTCCTTTTGATGCTGAATTCCATCAGGTTGGAAACTGCTAGTCTGTGTAAACAGGGAGGAGGGCAGTACTTCGGATGGTGTTGAGGAAGCAGAGAATGGTTACGTGAAGCCATGCGGTACATTCCCCAGCTCCTTCTTGTCCTCTGTGTGGACATGTTTATGTAAACTTCAGGTCTTACAGAAATCATAGTATGTTACAGTATTGCATTGGCAGAAGAGTGTATGCTTGAGGCGAGTGTGTGTTGGACCCAGGCTAGTTTGGGGGTATGTATATGTGCATGTATATATGTGGGGGACCTGTGGGGTGGCAGTATTCAACCATACAGGCGCCAGGTGGGATGACAGGCAGGTGGTTATAACACCCGATAGAACCCAAGCCGTAGAAAGTTCACTTGTTAAAGGGAAAGTGATATTATTATGGCCCATTGGGGGCTACCACAGATGGCACAAGGTAGCTGTCCCATGGCTTCTCACCAGGTTTGGGATTGTGTTAAGCCGGTCCTGAGAGTTGGCAGTTTTGAGTCAGCATCGTGCATATTTGCACAGTGGGCGGTGAGGAGAATTTTACCATGATTTCAAATGTAAGGAAACCAGATAACTGGGCTCTAATTTATTCGAGGGTCAGAACCTACTGCCATCAAACTCTTGATCCTCAGATTCTCTTGCCCTTAGATGCCACCCAGGAGCTTCTCTGGTTCAGTTCCCCAAGATGCTAAGTCCCTCTGTAATTTGCCTGGGTCCACAGGCGTCCTGGGATTCGTGGATGCAGAGAAGCAGGTGGGGTGGGGAGGGGGAAGGGAGAGTTCTGGGCATTTCTACGATATTATATGCAAGTGCTGTGCAAATAAAATGCAAATTAAAACCGAGTGCTCGAGCACTACGCAAAGGTGATGCAGATTTGCTTTTAATTTCTCTTCTGTGCAGTTGCGAGCATCGTGGAGGCATCCGTGGAGCAGTTGTGGGGCGGGGGAAGCAGGGAATGGCAGGGAGAAGCTGAGGCTGCTTTGTGGTCAGTTGTGGACTTGACAGTGGGTCTTCCTGTTTGATGCTTGAGTAAAGTATAAAGTGCAGCTCTTCTGAGAAGAGCTTATGAGAACTGCTTTCACCCTGGAGTTTTCTCTGTACTTAGAAATGAGCGAGGCTTTGGAGAAGGGAGGAGAGGACTTCATTGGGCTCAGGTCAAGGTTCCGATGGGGAAGAAGGTTGTGTTGGGCACTTCTTGCATGTCTGGAGAACTCCACTGAGGAAGGCCCTGGAAGCTGCCTGATCCAAGAGAACATCAGTGATGGGAATGTCCTTTCTAGGTCAGTGGGAGAGTTAAGACAGTGCTGCGTCAGGCCTAAGGTTGTGAGTACATTTTAGTTGATGGCAGCCTCTGATCGGCTCTGAGCTCAGAGTGATTTGAGAACTCAGGATGTCAGCTGAGAATGGTATGGGTTGGGAAGGTTGGATTGGTGAGGCGCTGGCCTGCTCCCATCTCTTGGTGTCAGGCTCAGCAAGCCTTCTGGTGAATCGGAATTACTGCATGACTAACTCTTCCCAAAGGGGCCTGAGGGAAGAGTCTTCTATCGCAATGTCCTTTGTCCCACAGAAGGTTCTAGGGCAGCCTGTCCTTGATGTCTAAACCAGTGATCTGACCGTCATGCTTGGTCAAGGCCAGGCCTCTAAGCAGGACTTAAAATTTTCCTGCCTGGGAGGAGGTCTAAGGGGGCAAAGAAAGGATTTGGGAGATGAAGTTAGGCATCAGTCATGAAGAGCTAACTGCCACCTCTTGGAAGCTACTAATAGTATAGTTCCAAAAAGAATACTTTTCTTTCTTTCTTTTTTTTTTTCCAGTGTGTTTCTTCGTTGCCCCATTATCAGTCATACATGCAGGAGCTCCAAGAGAAATATGTTTTAACATCCTGAAACTGAATTATTAAATGGGGATTAACTTGGTATTGACTTTTCTTCATGGCTGATTTGCAGTATAAACTGGGTTTAAGGCATCTTTTGCTAAACCTTCTGGATTTTAGTAGATCGCGTTGGATGAGCCATTCATTAAAGATTTCATGCTGATGTTATTTGTTTAGGCTTTGATGCCCTTTTTCTGTCTTCCCTCCCCTTTCATTCAATAATGATATCTTTCAGGCAGAGAATACCTTCCATCCTGTGGTATTAAGGGCTTTCCATGATGGAGAGCCTGGCCCCATGGCCAGCGGCTAGGCAGGAAGTCAGAGGACTTTGGTGCCCTCGCTGCCTGACCTCCTGATAACCAAGCAGCTAGGATTGCAAGGATGGAGTGGGTGCCAGACTCCCTGTTTGGTAGATGTCTCCTCCAGCTGCTTTTTAAAGACTGGATCCATTAACAAGGGAACTCACCTTTACATTTTGCTCTTAAATTTTACTCTTAAATGCCCAGAGAGAAATAATGGCTTAAATTCATATGGATATGTAAATGTCCATTACCGCATTCTGGTCAGAGAGCCGATATTGAAGGGAACAGGAAGGATAGGGTGTCTAGGGTTGAGATATACCAGAAGGACACTGGCTTTTTAAAAATCATGAGTCTGAAACATGAGACTCTTTGAGACTCATTATTTTTTTCATCTACAAAATGCGAAAAATAAAAATCTCTTGGAGTTGTAGGGATTAGTTAAAATTATTCTTGTAACGAGATCAGCAGAGAATAGATGCTCAATATCCCCTTCCCATGTGCAGAAACAGTTCACATAGCTGAAATCAGAGTGTTGGCATCACTTTACATATCAACCTTACAAAACAAGCACCTTCTTTGATTCTGTAGTCCCTCTCTTTTTCATTGTGAGTTGCTGTGCAATATTATGTATGGTAATTTGCTAGACTCATTACTGTTGGTTAATTTGGCTGTTTCTAAAAGCTGCAGTCCCTTCTGTGGGCTTTGGAGCCTCCCTTTTCAGCGACGATTCAACCTCGCGGGGATTCATCACACAAAGTGCTGCCTCACTTTACTCTGGAACACGGTGAAGAGAGGTGATCTTAGCTGACGTGGAAGCATTTCACACAGACCTCAGCCACATCACACTCTGGTCAGAGGTCAGCCACCAAAGTCCAGAATGGCACTTGGAATGTCATTCCCAGCCCTTTGGGCCCCACATTCTGCAGCTGAGCCTTCGGACTGTATGTGTTGGAGCCCCGGGCTGCAGCGGCACGGACATCCTGCTGTCTATTTAGAGCCCTTTGGCTGACTGTGCAGAATTCCTCCCTTTGACCCCACTGACAGCAGCCTCAGCCCCTGGGCCACACACCTTTCAGCTGAAAGTTGCACTTGAGCCTCCAGAGTCCTTTCAGCCTTCAAGTGATGGAGGCCCTCGCTGGCCATAAATCTTTGAGACGTCTACTCATTCATACAAGAAAGAATATGTGTGAGAGGGGAAAATGTCCAAGGCCTGGACCCCACTGTACGAGATCTGATTTAGTAACTTTGTGATGGGTGGCAGGCATCGGCTGTTTATCCTACATTCAAGGTGTAAAGAGAATGCTCTAAAGGCGCGTGGAGAAGAAACAGTTAATTCTGAATGGAGGCAGTGAAGAAGGCCTCGCAGTCAAGGTGATGTCTGGAGCTGGCTGTCTAAGAACCAGGCTCTTCTCCGCTGAGCCACACACATGTATCACGGCGCTTTGACCAGACATGACATTTGCATTTTGCAGATACCTCTCCTTTGAGATGGTAAACTCTAGCGTGCCCTCCAGGACCTTCCCAGTTTCCTCTCCTGCCATCCCCTGCCTCACTGTTTGTGCTCTGGTGTGCCCTTCCCGCTTTTTCTCAACTGACTGACACCTGTTTGTCGTCAGACTCCTTTTGCACCGAGATTTTGCTATTGTTGATGAACATCCTATACAAGTTTGACGCTCTGTGTTTCACTGTTTCTTTTGAAAAGAGATGTCTAAGGATGGACAGGATTTGACAGGAGGAGGTGAAGGAGGTTGGGAAATAGCATTCAGCAAAGGGGAAAGGTGTAAGCACCAGAGGACAGAGTTTTCGCAAGGACTGGCAGGCCCCAGCGGGCCTCAGGGCATAGGGTTCGGTCGAGGTGGTGTATGAGGCTGGGATGGGGGTTTTAACAGGCTAAGCTTGGACCTGGGGCTCTGGTGTGGGGTTTTCAGCAGTACTATGAAGTGATCAAATCTATTTTAGAAGAGAAAAACTGCACTTTCAATGGCAACGTGGAGCATCTGATTGCTTCAATAAATCTCGATTGGAAAGCCATTTTGGAACTAATTAAAAATAAAGAGAAGAGGCCATATTTTTCAAATGTGTGTCCTGTGTGGGCATGTGTGTGTGTCTCTCTGTGTGTGTGTATTTAAGCAAGTTAAAAGAACTCACAAGCAAGTTAGATTTTATCAGTTTCGGTTTATGTATGTATTTTGAGTGGGATTGCTAAACTGGATTTTTAGTCAATTCTCTCAAGGTTTCAACTATTTCCAACCAGACTTTTCTAGCCAAAGAAATATTTAGGTGGAGAGAAGAATAAATGTGCAATATTTTCTCCTGTTGTTCAGGGTGGTGCCCCAGACTTGGTGTGCAGATTTCAGGTCCATATGTTCAATTGGCTCCTACCAGCCACGTGAACTTTATGTTTATCCCGGCTCTCCTCCCATCTGCCCCTGGGGAGGGAGTTTTCTCCTGGGCTTGTGGCTGAGAACCGCCACTTGGAGAATGTTTGCCTTAAAGAGCTGGGAACCCCTGCCTTTTCATTTATGGATTTGATATCCAGTGTTTCACCCTCTCTCTCTTGAGGAGAAAAGTATCTCCATTTTTACATACAAGTAGGTGGAATTTACTATTATCCACTGATCATGCACTTCGATTTTTTTTTTTTTTTCCAACACAGCACAAGCTTTATTCAGTGGCCAAAGAATGGAGAAGCGGGAACTAAGTTCACAGGTCAACTTCTTCTTTTTTTTTTTTTTTGCGGTATGCGGGCCTCTCACTGCCGTGGCCTCCCCCGTTGCGGAGCACAGGCTCCGGACGCGCAGGCTCCGGACGCGCAGGCTCAGCGGCCATGGCCCACGGGCCCAGCCGCTCTGCGGCATACGGGATCCTTCCAGACCGGGGCACGAACCCGTATCCCCTGCATCGGCAGGCGGACTCTCAACCACTTGCGCCACCAGGGAGGCCCTCACAGGTCAACTTCTGATTTTGGTTTTGACGTGGATGCCCTTGTCCTTGGGAGGCCTGGGAGCTTATATTTGGCAGTGGGAGAAAAATGAAACTTCATGCTTGTTTAGGTGATATCATTAGATTCTTTCTTTTTAAAAAAATCATTATATTTGATTATAAAAGGGCTTCATATTTATTATAAAGAATTCAGAACACGTAAAACATCATGAAGAAGAAACTAAAATCATCTATCATCTCACTTTCCAGAAATCTCTATTAATGTTTGGATTCCAGCCTCCCATATCCCATGGTTTTTTTTTCCCTCTGCCTATGTATTTTTGTAGGGATCATATTATAACATTTTATAATCTGCTTTCGCATTTGACAATTTATCATGAACACTTTCTCGTGTCATTAAAAGTTCTTTCGCATTTCCAACATTGTTTAAACAGCTACATACTATTCAATTGAATTTATGTACCATATTATCCAGGTATTGGACATCACTGATTTTCTTTTCTTTAGGGATTCGGAGCTGAAACTCATGGATAGGTTTCAGATTGGCATCCATGCATCATCTGTAATTGCATGCAAACATTCACGCGCGTTTGATTTTTATGGGGAGAAGGACCATATCTTTTATTAGAGAGTCAAAGGCTTAATTGCTGAAGGGTCAAAAATGGAGGAGACATTTACTTAAGTCAAATTCCTAGAAGGGAAATTACTGGGTCTAAATGGTCTGTACACTACCACCAGCAGTATGTAAGGGTGCTTGTTTCCCTGCACCCTGGCCAACCCTGACCAACCAGGACCAGCCCTCGGCATTACCCCATTGAGATTTGTTTGTTTGTTTGTTTGTTTGTTTTGGTTTGGTTTGGTTTTTTGTGGGCCCTCTGGTGTGAGGTCAGTCCTGCTGGGTTTCTCACCTTTTTATGATGTGGGCCCTCTGGTGTGAGGTCACTCGTGCCTGCTTCCCAACCCCTTGGTGATGTGGGCCCTCTGGTGTGAGGTGGAACCTGCTGGGTTTCTCACATTTTTATGATGTGGGCCTTCTGGTGTGAGGTGGCTCCTGCCTGGTTCCCATCCACTTGGTGATGTGGGCCCTCTGGTGTGTGGTGGATCCTGCTGAGTGGCTCATCCCCTTGGTGAGGCCCTCTGGTGTGAGGTCACAACTGCTGGGTTCCACACATTTTTATGATGTGGGCCCTCTGGTGTGAAGTCACTCCTGCCTGGTTCCCATCCCCTTGGTGATGTGGGCCCTCTGGTGTGAGGTGGATCCTGCTGGGTGCCTCATCCCCTTGGTGATGTGGGCCCTCTGGTGTGAGGTCACTCCTGCCTGGTTCCCATCCCCTTGGTGATGTGGGCCCTCTGGTGTGAGGTCACTCCTGCCTGGTTCCCATCCCCTTGGTGATGTGGGCCCTCTGGTGTGAGGTCACTTCTGCTGGGTTTCTCACCTTTTTATGATGTGCCCATTGAGATATATCATCAGGTTATTACTCATTGTACTGGCTCTTTACTTGTAATTTACCCTCAAGCATTGTTGAGTTAGTGCTGCAGTTGGAGTCACAAGCACCCCAAAATGCTGAGGTGTTTGCCGAGGTTCAGCTGAAAGAGCCTGGGTTTGTAACTAGAAGATCTGGGTTTGTGTTCTGTATCATCATGACCACTTCCCTTGCTGGGTGGGCCAGACAGTGTGGTGGGTAGGAACTTGGTCGCTAGGTTCAGACTTGATCGTGTTTCCACTTGGTGCCTCTGCTTCCAGCTGTGTTACCTTGCACAGGGTGTGTAAGCACTCTGTGTCACAGTTCCCTCATTTGTTAGAATAAGGGTCTAACATTAGTGCCCATTTTACTTGCAGGGCTGTAGTGAAGACCAGCAAGAAAACCCTTGTATGGCACTTAGCTTTGTGTCTAGTGTGTAGCGCGTGCTCATCATTCATTACCGATCACTGTGGGGTGTACTATTCTTCAGGTCATTTCCTCTCTCTGAGTCTTAGTGCTGATGTTGAGAATCATAGCCTTTTAGAGTTAGAAAAGGTCTTAATGATCTTCAGCCCACATCTCTTTTTACAGATGCGATAACTGGGTTAGGCGTGGTGATGTGACTTGCCGACATTGAAACAGGGGTGATCATGCCTCCTTGTTCAGAGGGTTCAGAGGACCAAATGTCGAGTGTGAAGTTCTTTTAAACTCCTACACATTAATCCAATGTTAATTAATAATGCACTGTCTGTATGGCCCCTGAAAAAAATAAAACTCAATAGAAACTGGCTAAGTGGAACTCTAATTGGTTAAATGGACGCTTCTTTAAGCCCTTTGTTCCCCTGAGGACACCTGCATATAGCTTTGACCCAATAAGTGTTTTTGATATTGCCAATGAGTGTGAAAAGGGTGTAAATCCCAAGACACCAGGCTGGTGTAGAGGGTCATCTCTATCCCTGGGTTGCATTTGCTTGTCTGTGTAAGTTCCTGGGTCTTGTTCATCTCTGAGAACCAACACTTTGCACACATTTTGAGGGAATGAGCAAACGAATGATTATATATCTAGAAGAAATAAAGGGGGGGCCTCCCTGGTGGCGCAGTGGTTAAGAGTCCGCCTGCCGATGCAGGGGATACGGGTTCGTGCCCTGGTCTGGGAGGATCCCATATGCCGCGGAGCGGCTGGGCCCGTGAGCCATGGCCGCTGGGCCTGCGCATCCGGAGCCTGTGCTCCGCAACGGGAGAGGCCACAACAGTGAGAGGCCCACATACCGCAAAAAGAAAAAAAAAAAAAAAAAAAAGAAATAAAGGGGAATGATTTTCATCATCAGGTGTTTTTTAAAGTACAAATCAATCAGACCTGTTATCTGGTAGGTGTGGATTGATGCCACAGTCTGAGCACTCCTGCTGCACAGGTGGCCTTCCAGGTGAGAGGCTGCCTGCTCTGCTCTGTATGGGCTTTAGAACCCCCTCACTTGTCTAACCTGTCTTTTACTTCCCTCTCTGCCTTTTGGTGTATAACAACTAATCCTACCACTGATTCACTTTCCTGAGCCTGGCTTCCAACTTTTAACACAGACCCCTCAGTGCGGTTCTCAGAGCTTTTATTTATTTTTAATTTTTATTTTTATTGGAGTATAGTTGCTTTACAATGTTGTGTTAGTTTCTGCTGTACAACGAAGTGAATCAGCTATACATATACATATATCTCCTCCCTCTTGGACCACCCCCCGCCAGCCCACCCATCTAGGTCATCACAGGGCACCGAGCTGAGCTCCCTGTGCTATACAGCAGGTTCCCACTAGCTATCTGTTTTACACATGGTCGTGTATATATGTCAATATGAAAACAATGTTTCCAGAATGGGCAACTATGATTTAGAGCTGCTGTGAGAGAGATGTTCCCAGTAGCTGTGCTCATTTTGATTCACTCCACGGTGTTCATTGCAGCACTGTTTACAATAGACAGGACATGGAACCAACCTATATGTCCATTGACAGATGAATGGATAAAGAAGATGTGGCACATATATACAATGGAATATTACTCAGCCATAAAAAGAAACGAAGTTGAGTTATTTGTAGTGAGGTGGATGGACCTAGAGTCTGTCATACAGAGTGAAGTAAGTCAGAAAGAGAAAAACAACTACCGTATGCTAACGCATATATATGGAATCTTAAAAAAAAAAAAGGTACTGATGAACCTAGCTGCAGGGCAGGAATAAAGATACAGATATGGAGAATGGACTTGAGGACATGGGGTGGGATGGGGAAGCTGGGGCAAAGAGAGAGTAGCATTGACATATATACACTACTGAATGTAAAATAATTAGCTAGTGGGAAGGAGCAGCATAGCACAAGGGGATCAGCTTGGTGCTTTGCAATGACCTAGAGAGGTGGGATAGGGAGGGTGGGAGGGAGGCTCAAGAGGGAGGGGATATAGGGACATATGTATGCATATGGCTGATTCACTTTGGTGTACAACAGAAACTTAACACAGTATTGTGAAGCAATTATACTCCAATAAAGATCTATTAAAAAAAAAGAAAAAAGAAAAGAAAACCCCCAGAATCCTGCAGAAACATGATGCCAAATCCTGCTTTTTATAGTTGGTTTATGTTGGTTGTCTTTCAAAGCCAAAAGGAAGTGTGACTGCCTTTGCAAGGCATCCCTGCCCATCTTAGTCAGCTGTGAGCAGCCGTACAGAAGAGTGGTTGGGAGTACAGTTTCAAATCCCAGTTCCACCACTTACTAGCTGTGTGATATCAGGAAAGTTATTTCTCCTCTCTAGCCTGTTTCTCATGTATAAAACGGAGATGATGACAGAACTGACCTTGTGGGGTTGAAATGGGGACCAAAATGTTTAAAACAGTACTTGCCACAAGTAAGCATTCAGGATTAAGCATCATCATTATTTTTAATAATAATAAGAGAAACACACTTGGCCACACTAAAAGTCATAGATGATTAGATATTTTCCAGTTCACTTGCCTCATTTTCTAAATGAGTGATGGGCCCAGACTCAGTCAGCTGGTACATCACATACATGGAAAGAGGCAAGCCCAGGCCCTGAAACCTCCTCTTCACCTCTAAGCTAGGGACAGAGATCTGCTACTACTTTACATCAGTGTTTCACATACCTTTGATCAGTTTCTCCATTCTGATGGTCACATCTTTAAAGCCACCACCTGCGCATTATACCTCCGTCAGTGCCTAGGACCATGCTGTAGACCAGAAGTTGGCATTCAGCATTAGCTGGCTGCTGGGTTACTCAAGCATGGGGCTGTGCAAATTGGAGTTATTGCTAAGATGGAGAGTATTAGCAACGTCTGGACTGTGTAGGGTAACGATAAGAAAATTCTTAGATCTTATATTAGTAACTTTAAACCATTTCTAACCATTTTAACTGTGAGCAATGGAATGGGCAGTTATATAAAATGGTGGGGTTTTTTTTAGTTTTCTAAGAGTTTATTTTTCTGTTTGATCCATAATGAATTTGTTTATTTATTTTTTTTACTTTATATAACATTATTTTATTAATTTATTTTTGGCTGTGTTGGGTCTTCGTTTCTGGGTGAGGGCTTTCTCCAGTTGCGGCGAGTGGGGGCCATTCTTCATCGCGGTGCGCGGACCTCTCACTGTCGCGGCCTCTCCCGTTGCTGCAGACGCACAGGCTCAGTAGTTGTGGCTCACGGGCCTAGCCGCTCCGCGGCATGTGGGATCTTCCCAGACCAGGGCTCGAACCCGTGTCCCCTGCATTGGCAGGCAGATTCTTAACCAATCTCTTGTGGAATCCTGCTTACTGCAGTACCGCAGGGAATGCCATGCTGCACTGAATTTGTGTATTTTATTATTATTATTTTTTTTGCGGTACGCGGGCCTCTCACTGTTGTGGTCTCTCCCGTTGCGGAGCACAGGCTCCGGACATGCAGGCTCAGCGGCCATGGCTCACGGGGCCAGCCGCTCCGCGGCATGTGGGATCTTCCCAGACCGGGGCACGAACCTGTGTCCCCTGCATCGGCAGGCGGACTCTCAACCACTGCGCCACCAGGGAAGCCCAATTTGTGTATTTTAAATAATGGTTTCTTTTAAAAACATTTTCCTTTTTCATATTTATTACGTATGTCTTTAATTCATCTGGAATTTATATTTGAATATTTAGTCCATCTAGTCTTTCCTCACTGAATTGCATGCTCTTTCTATCACATATAATGTCTCCATGTCTACATTGGTCTATTTTTGAGACTTTTTTGTTCATTTTTCTATTTTTCCAACTCTGTGCTAATGCCACACTTTCTTAATTATTGTAGATTTTTATAAATTTTGCTAGCTGTTTCTATCACAAAAGGTAAGGTAAACAAGGAGTCCTGGTCATCATCTGATCTGGGTAAGAGTGCCCTTTGCCAGCCTCCAACCCTCTACTGTAGAAGTCAAAAACCTCAGTGCAACCAGCCTCCATCCAGCCATACAGCGTCTGTCAGCAGGAGCCCTGGAAATCTTCCCATGAGATGCAGTTAAAGTGGTGGTATTTAAGCAGAAGCTGGTTATAAATTTAGCAGAGATATTGGAAAAAGAAGGCTAGAATAAAGGAACTCCGTAACCTTTAGTCCAGTGGTTCTCAGGTATTACCATGCATCAGAATCACCTTGTTAAAACAGGCTTGATAAAACATGGATTGCTGGGCTTCACCCCTGAGTTTCTGATTCAGAAGAGAGGAAAGGGCAAGAATTTAGTTTTCTAACAAGTTCCCAGGTGATGCTGATGGGCTGGGGACCACACTTTGAGAACCTCTGCTCTAACGTCTCTTAAGTCTGAGAGTCTGTAATCCTTAACACTCCTTGAGAGGCTCTTGTTGTATGCTGTGTTCTCAGCACCTAGCACAATGTCTGACCCATAGTAGGTGTAGTGGGCTGAAGATGTCCCCACAAGCACATCAGGTCCTAAACCTTGCAACCCGCCAGTGTGATCTTATATGGAAAAAGGGTCTTTGCAGATGTGATTTAAGATAAGGATCTGAGATGAGGAGATTATCCTGGATTATCCAGAGGGACCCTAAATGCCATCACAAGTGTCCTCATAAGAGACAGAGAGAGGGCTTCCCTGGTGGCGCAGTGGTTAAGAATCCACCTGCCAGTGCAAGAGACATGAGTTCGAGCCCTGGACCGGGGAGATCCCACATGCTTCAGAGCAACCAAGCCCGTGCGCCACAACTACTGAGCCTGTGTTCTAGAGCCCGTGAGCCACAACTACTGAGCCAGCTTGCCACAACTACTAAAGCCCACGCACCTAGAGCCTGTGCTCTGCAAGAGTAGCCACCGCAATGAGAAGCCCGCACACCACAACGAAGAGTAGTCCCCGCTCGCCGCAACTAGAGAAAGCCCACGTGTAGCAACGAAGACCCAACACAGCCAAAAATAAAATAAATTAATTAATTTAAAAAAAAAGAGACGGAAGGAGATTACACACACACACACACACACACACACACACACACACAGATGATGTGAAGACAGAGGCAGAGATTGGAGTAATGCAGCCATAAGCCAAGGAATGTCAGCAACCACCAGAGCTAGAAGAAGCTTTTTCCCTTGAGTCTCTGGAGGCAGTGTGGCTCTGCTGATACCTTCATTTCAGCCTAGTGAAACAGATTTCATACTTCTGGCCTCCAGAACTATGCGAGAATAAATTTCTGCTGTTTTAAGTCATCAAGTTTGTGCTAATTTGTCACAGTGGCCATAGGAAATGAGTATAGTAAATATTCAGTAAACATCAATGAAATGAATCTAGATGCAGGTATTAGGATGCCCATTTAACTGATACATAAACTGAGGGCTTGATGTATCTGGTCCAAGTACTGTACATGCTTACTGCGAGGGAGACCCAGTTCTGTCACTTACTTCAGTTTCCATTCCTCCAGCCTGGTGGTTTTCATCCCCAGTTGCAGATTAGCACAATTAAATTTGAATCCCTGGCCATGGGGCCTGTGCTTTGTTATTTTTTAAAAGCTCCTCAAGTAATTCTAATCTATAGCCAGGGTTGAAACGGCCGAGACCAGGCTCGTCATAGAATCTGGCTGATCCTCACGATGACTATTAAGGGAGGCTTTGAGTCTGCAAAGTACTCCTATAAAATTTAACCTCCACCGCGGCCCTCTGAGGCAGGCAGGGTGGGTGCCGTCCTCTTTTTCCAGATGAATTATGAGGCCAAGGAGAAGTTAGATGATGCAGAGTGGCTGGTCCTCCACCCAGACTCAGCCCTCTGACCCACACCCAGCGCTGCTTGTACTGTGTGGCACGTCACCAGCCCAAGCAGTAATTTGTGATTGTGTGCACCCAATGACATACGCATGGATTGTTGGTCCTGAGATTCTGGACATTGGAAACAGGAACACTTTTAGATATTGAATCACTTAAAATGTGTGATGGGAGAAAAGGTCGGTGAGCTTTGAGGCTAGGGAAACTTAGTGACATTTCTTCAGAAGGCATTTCTAATTCATCCCACATCAGTTCCTGGGGCACTCTGCATCTGATTCTTTGGCCAGGCTTGGGTGCCCACTGGCCCCAAATATGTGTTAGCGTGCTCATCAGCCCTAGGATCCCATCTGGGGACAACTCGATCTGCAGTGCCACTTTGTTTGTATAAATATCAGGGCTGCCGGCTCTCGTTTTCCATCAACGATCAGAGAAAAGTAGTCGACCACACTTTTTAGGGACTTTGGGTCCGTGGTTTCTAAGGTGTATCAACAGTACCCCTCCCCTAACTCCAGATGGACACATAATCATAACTTCATAAATGTAACCACCAAAGATGAGATGAAGGCACAGGGCAAGGAGGCCAGAGTCTCTGGTGTGGGTGTTTTGAAAGACACCCACTGCGGGGGGCCAGAAGCCTGTTTGCTCCGTCCACTTGGCCCAGCTGCCAGCTCCTATGATTCACTCTGCCAATCGGATGTTACCTAGTGATTTTTATGGAGTTAAAGCTAAAGGAAATTTGAGGAAGAGATCACTTCCTCTATTTTAATTAGAGTTGTGAGACTGCACCACTGCACATCTGTAGCAGACTGGCTGCTGGGCCAGCACTGAGGCCCCTTGAATTTTAAATATCTGGAGAGGTTTATTTGAAGAGCTGGGTCATGACTGCCGCTGCTGTCTGAGCGTGTGTCAGCGCGCGCGCACACACACACACACACACACGCACACGCACGCAGGCACGGTGTACCTCGTACAGATGTTTGAACAGTCCCTGGAGAACACACATTTTGTGTTGTAATAAAGGAAAACACAGTCCTCAGCTGTAACCTAGGAGACATGGGATCCCACCAGAGATGGAATCTAACCGCATCTTGGCTGCTTGCAGGAGCAGCCCAGGAGGGCCTTTCCTCCTGCAGGCGTCCCATTGCCTTGTAGTTCCCGGTGGCAGCTGCCTGCTGTTCGCTCACACATAAATCCCTGGGGAGAAATAAGAGCTAAGTGATTGTTACAAAGGGGCGAAGGCTTTGACTCCCACGGCTAGTCACAGAAACGTTTCTGGCTCTAACACACGACAGGCACTGCTCATAACAAGACACCTTTCTGCCCCTCACCTCTGAGCATATTTTGGAATCACAGGACTGGAAGGGGACTTGGGGGGTGGGGACCACCTACCCATTCCCCCAGTGCCTGTCAATTCTTCCTCTGTGTTGGCCCGGCCCAGGAGAGCTGTCCACCCAGGCCCCAACCTGGGATGGGCATAAATATTGTTATCTCCATTTAATAATGTGGTGCTAGAGCGTATTTGTTCCAGGGGAAATGACAGCGGTTTTAAGCCTAGTGACTTGGAGGTGATTTAACCCCCCTCATCTGTATTTGTTTAACACACTTCAGTTTTATTATTCGGTTTTCATACAGGAAGTTAATGAATAACTCAGTCTGGCTCTATGGCTATACAACCAAACAAGGGACCCTGGCTGGGAGTTCATTCTCAGGACAGGCGTACCTCGATTTACACAACAGTGGCATTCTTGGGAAATTGGCTCTACATCAGATATTTGAAATAAAAGAGTTTTTAGAGGAATTTAGTGGTCAGTTGGTTTGTTGTTATTGTTACTTGTTTGTTGTTGTTTAGTAAAACCAAGAACGTGGATAACTTTTCCCTAATTGACTTCTATAGATTTGTTGGGAATAGAGTATTCCTCAACAAGACTCTTGTATTTTCAAGACTCAGGGGGCAGGTGTGTCCCTTGTAGGAGGTGTTGCCTGGGAGGTGAAGGAAACAATACTTTTAGCGTCTAGAATTTTGGGATGGGAGACCTGGGTGGGAAGACCCAGCTTCACTCTTCCTGGACAAATAAATGGAGTCTACCAGAGCTCTAGAATGCAAAGGAACAAAAGAGTTAATAGACGTAACTCACTGAGGGCCCAGTTCCAACTAAATCTTGTCACTGCCTCATTTTTGGCAAATTAGTTTCTGAATTTGGGCTTCTCTCTTTAGGAGAGGGGTAGTCCATACGCCAATTTACCTACTGTGTGGAGTGAGAAGGACTTCAGTGCTTCAGGCCCCAGGGAGAAATGAATTTCCTTGTATGTGAAGAGGAATTCTCAAGTCACTGATCATATTCTGCCACCGGAACAGTCTTTAGGGTCTGATGAATTGGGCTGAATCAGATGGATTTTATGGAGGCAGCCTGGCCCACACTACCTGAGGCAGCTGGCTAGGCAGGGAGTAGGAGGTCATTTAGACAATTAGTAAAGTTTTTAAAATTTCTGTGCTTCCTATTATCAAGACAAATACAATGGGACATTCTTTTATTTTTCCTATTAACCTAGTCTTACTATTAATTCCCATTGTATGTATCTCCTGGATTTTAACCTAGTTGGGTGATAGGAGGGGGCAGAGAGATGGAGAATTTAAGGTAGATACACCTTGGAATCTGCAGTACTTAAGAATTGCTGGTTCCCTTCCAGCATCAAATATTCTTTGTAGACACAATCTTGCAAATGCTCAGAACGCCTCTTAGAGGTAGCTAAAAATGCAAGAGGGGTTGTCTTCAGAGCTGGAGAGGCTGCAGTTGAATCCTGGTGCCACACGTGATCTGCGTGGTTTCTGGCAATGTGCTTTTGTAAACCTCAGTTTCCTTACCTGTAATATGACTCTACAGTAATAACCTTGCAGGATTCTTGAGGATTAAAGGAAAGTATGGAAAGTGCTAAGTTTAGTGCCTGGTACATGGTGGGTACTCTCCCCTCCACCCTAGATACTCTTGTTCCATCTTTACTGAATCAAGGGAAACTGAGGCACAGAGAAGTCAAGGGAACTTGATGAAGGCAAAGCCGAGTGTGGAATCCTCAGATTCTGGTTTTTGAAGCTGTGTGCTTTCATTGCCCAGGTACACAGCGTTGGGGTAATTTAGACCTGTTGAGCGTCCTTCACGAAATGAGTCAAAGGAACTGGCAGGTCGACCTACTCTGGCTCTTCCCTAGCTCCTGTCTTCCTGGTGTGACCTCTGAGGTCCATCAGGGCACTTTCTGCACAGATCCAGAGCCTGCCAGGAGGAAAAGAAGGACACTTATATTTACTGAGTGTCCACGTAACGGGTGCTTTACATAAGTTAACTCATCTAATACAAGAACCTTCCAGGGTGGGAATTATTGAACCTAATTTTATAGATGAGGATATTAAGGTTTGGGGGTTTTAGGTAATTTGTCACAGAAGTAGTAAAAGTGGTGTCGGGAGGGGTCAACTCAACCCCCTGGACTTGAGGCAACAGCCCTGCCGCCAACCTCACCTCCCCCTGCACAGCGACTGCTCAGGGGTCCTGCCTCCTCTTGGACTGAGCCTTTGAGTCTGAATAAGTCCTGTTTTTTTTTTTTTTTTTTAACTGGCCAAGGAGAGGGGCTGCCATTTCTCTAATTAGCTAGTCACACTCTGACGGACTCCAGAAAGCGGCATCACATGGCTGGCAAAGGTGGGACATCGCATAGCCCCTGCCCTTCCTCCCAGTCTCACTCCAGACAACTGAGCCACCTCAGACATACAAGGGCCCATCAGGCCAGAGGAGGAGTTTGAAAAAGAAGCTTACAGTGCTTCTGTTAGTAAGCCGTTGCTGTGTTTAACAACCCGTCCTGGCTAGAAACACTTCCCTACTTGCAGCCTAAGCCCAGCCCATCAGGCGGAGCCCGTTCCCTTTCATTTGGTCCTCGTTGGAGATGGTGAACAGCTGGTCCTCACGGGCTCCTTACTAATCCTTCATGGGAAAGCCCATATGCATGCATTCACCTTGGAGATTTCAGCCTTCTCTTGTCTTCTGGGCAAGAAGTCTATCCTCCCTGGCAGCCCTGAGACACAGAGCAACTCTTGACCAGGAAAGGCCTGAGGCCTCTCGGAGCTGTCCCTTATTTCTTTTTAGAATGGTCCCTGGTTTTGTGGGTGTCATGGGAAGGGACAAGAAGAATTACAGAGTGATAGTGTTTAGACTGGAAGGAATGTGACATGCTATCTCATCCACATCTCATTTTACAGAGGGACCTCATCCCACAGGTCCAGACTCACTCAGCTTAGGTAGTAAGTAGGGAATAGAGTTCTTGCAGAACTTTCTCTCCCTGAGGATTTCCTTCCAGGTGTGGGATGGGCCATAACTGTGAAGTGGAGATGAGAATTCTTTCATTTTCCTCATTGGATCCCTGCATCCTAGCTGGAGATCCTGCTGCGCATTGCACATGAACATTTAAATCTGAGAAATACATTTATTCTTTTTAAGAAGAGTACTCTGGGTGTGTGGCTAAGGTTTAAAGGACATTCTTCCAAACATCAAGCCCT
Organism: Mesoplodon densirostris; assembly: GCF_025265405.1. Lineage (NCBI taxonomy): Eukaryota > Metazoa > Chordata > Mammalia > Artiodactyla > Ziphiidae > Mesoplodon > Mesoplodon densirostris. The sequence goes on along the minus strand of NC_082662.1, from coordinate 124,081,164 downwards.
TCTTACCTGTCAGGGCTTGGCAAGGTCAATTTCCATTTTTCCTGTCAACCCATTTCACAGATGGAGAGACTGAGACCCTCTGGTTCTCCTGAAGGCCATGGGTGTTTACCCGCTTCGGTAGCTTGTGGTACTGGGGGCCATTGCAGGCCGGTCAGAAATCTGAACACTTTCTGCCAGGTCCCTACACGCTCTTCTCTGCGGGAAGGAAGATCACCCAGATGGAGCCTGCCTTTCTTCCCACCCGGGTGCCCAGGCGGGCACTGTGCGGCCAAGGCTTTATAAAGGGAAGGACTTGCGTGCTCTGGCAAACCTGCTTGCGCTCAGCAGAGGTGCCCATAAATCTTGCTGAAATCAAATGCTTTAAAAGAGGAGGAAAGTTTAAGAGGCCCTGTGGGCATATTCTAATCAGTGCTCGCTAATATCAGCCAGCTCGGATTTAGAATGTGGTGTTCCCAGTGGAGGGGGCCTGGGTAGGCACCATGTAAAATGCCGCCGGCTGTAATTAACTCTGACCTCCTCCGCCTGCCGGCTCCTGGCTCTTAATATTAGCTTTGACTCCCAGAATGAGCCTTCCGTGTTTGTTGTTGGGATGCGTTCTTTAAAATTCATGGTTAGCAGCCCTTCTTTCGCTCCCATCCTGACCCAAAATACACACACACACCCTGAGCCAAGGTGATCGATGGTATCAAATGAAATCAATAATCAGGTAGATCTTTGCAGTCACTGAAAATTCCATTTATCTCAATAATGCCAATAATCCCTACATTTATAGCTTATACTTTACAGTGTGCAAAGTGATTTCATTGTTCCTCATTACAACCCTTTCAGGTGGGCAGGGCTGGTAGTATGTTCATCCACCAGATGAGAAAAAACAAAGGCCAGAGAGGGGGACGGGTGTTTGGCATCCCCTGTGTAGTGAGTGGCTGAGCCCCTGATTCAAACTTAGGTCTTTCGATCTCAAAACTGTTCCTTAAATACTGGTGTTGAGATGGACCATAGAGATAGTTTGTCATGATGGAGGTTGGGGTGAGGGGGAGCGAATTTGGTCTTTTCCTTACTTCCTGCCAATTGAGGCAATAATTATTCAGCAATTTCTTTCTTCTACCTCCTGGCAACCAAAGGATATTAGACATAAAGTAAGCATAGGCTTGTGGTGTGTAATATCTTTTGGACAATGAGAATGATGAGAAAATTCTACCTAAATGTCTGTGACCATGAATGTGTGTTTGTGTGTATTTTATTGGTTAGAAGAGCCATACATTTGAAAATGTTCTGAGAACCTGCTACATGCCGGGCTCTGTTCCGGCCACTCAGATGTGATATCTCTGTTCATTGAGTTACATTAGAGCTGGAGGAGACAAACTAGGAATAAAGATGCAAATAAGAAAAACAGTGCTATGTAAGGTGATGTATAGAGTGACCAGATGGGTACTTTAGGGTGGGTGATCAGGGGGCCTACTGGGGCTGAGATCTGAATGCCAGAGGGAGCCATCCATGTAATGGAGGAGGAGGAAAGGGGGGGGAGGGTGAAGAGGGAGGGGGAGGGGGAGGGGGAGGAGGAGGAAAGGGGAGGGGGAGGAGGAGGGGGAGGAAGAGGAGGGGAAGGAGGAGGAAAGGGGAGGGGGAGGAGGAGGAGGGGGAGGAAGAGGAGGGGGAGGGGGAGGAGGAGGAAAGGGGAGGGGGAGGAGGAGGAGGGGGAGGGGAGGGGAGGAGAAGGAGGAGGAAGGGGAGGAGGGGAGGGAGAGGAGGAGGAGGAGGAGGGGGAGGAAAGGGGAGGGGGAGGGAGGGGGAGGCAGAGGTGGCAGTGGTGCTGGCTGTTCCAGGCAGAAAATACAGCCAGTGAAACAGCCCTGTGTTGGGAACAAGCTTGACCTATTTGAGCCCAGAAAGAAGGCAGTGAGGCTGGATCTGAGTGAAGGAAGGGAGAGTGGCATGATATGGGGTTGGAGTTGGTGTCAAGGATCAGACTGGAAGTTTAGTAAATCAGAGTAGGGATTTTGGATTTTATTCCAAATCCAATGGGAAATCCCTGGAGGGCTTTACACAGGGGAGTGAGCTCTGATTTACATTTTCATAAAGACCCTCTGGCTGCCCTGTGGCAGAGTTTAGGAGGGCAAGAAGTGCAGGTACTGGTGGAGACAGTGAGAAAGGGAAGAGCTCTGGACATGATTCAGAGGCCTCATGGGACTGGTTGACTTAGATGGTAGGGTGTGGATGATAAAGTGACTCCTAGGTGGGTGGAGACCCCACTAACGGCCACGTGGACAATTTGGGGAGTAGACGGGGCAAAGAGTTCGAGATGTGTGTTTTACATCCAAGTGGAGATGTCAAATAGCAATTGGATATAAGTTTGGAGTTTGGAAAAGTGTCAGAGATAGGGCTTTGGGATTCATCAGCCTGTAGATGGTATTGAAAACCATGGGGATGGATGGATGAATTGGGTAGAGTGTGTGGAGGGAGAGGAAGCAGAGGCCCAAGACCCAGGGTTTAGTCTCCAGCAAGAAGCAGGAGTGTCAAGGTAGGGGGCTGGGGGTAGAACACGTTATGAGCTTCCTTCTATCCACTGCCGGAACCCCACTCAGCGGTTTCACAACTGTGGGCTATTGATCACCATGGCCTGAGTGAGAGGTTGATTTATCAGTGAAAACCCATTGCGATCTCTTAGGGGAAGACCCTTAAATTATGTGGATAGTTTAAAAGTCTGTAGAATCATTTATCAGTCAACAGGTAACTTACTGAACATACACTATTGGTTAGGTGGTATTCTGGGCAATATAGCTTCATTTTCAGAGGACAATGCATTGTGGTTTCACACACACACATACACATTTACACACATATGTGTGTGGTATTATTACTTGTGGGTCCATGTGCCTGAGTGGGCGTTCTGTAACAGACAATCACTGTATACACATAAATGCAAAAATGCACAGTTGCAGCCATCATCCATAAAGCCTGCTTTCTGCTCTGTGTGGAGCCACCCTGAAAGTTCCCTTGTCCTCACCTCCAGCAATCCTAGAGTCTCTTCTGTCTCCTGGGGATGGAGCTGGACTCTGTTGTTAAGCTCTGTGTTCGACATGTTTCCTGGCTTCCATGTTTGCTGTGGTCACCTCTTAAATCTGCAGACCTGAATCGGTGAACATTTAGGTCACCGGTCCAAGCAGACTTCAGCTCACAAACTGGTTGGAGGTTCTGGTCTGTGCTTTGGGGTTGGGTGTAGTTTCTCAGCTGCAACTTTTCAGTGGAGATGAGGGTTCAGGGAAGCCACATGCAAGAATCTTCAAGAACTAGAGTCTTGGAAATTTTTTAGGAAGTTTAATATCTTGCATTTGTGGATAAAAAATGTCACCTGCTATATCAGTAAACAAAGGATGTTGCAGCCATCAAACCATTAGCCACTGTAGCCGCCCCCAGCTATGCACTGTGAGGGGATTCAGGATGGAGGGAAAAGCAGGATGCTGGCCCTAGATAGTTAAGGTGCATATCAAAGGAGTGATTTTAATAAGCCCAGACTTTTGCATCTTCCCATACATAGGAAAACGCTAAATTCATTAACTTGAGATGTCTGTTTTCTCTTTAATTAATAGTAATCTTTTGATTTTCCGACTACCTGATTTTTGTTGCAAAAACTCCTATATATCCTGGCCCCTCCCTTACCTCTTCAGAGCGGTCCCTCAGAGCTATCTGAGAGACTGCCTCCCGGGTGTAAGTCCTCAGCAAGTTTTCCGAATAAAACATAATTTAAATTTTAGGTTGTGCATTTTTTTTTTCAGTCAACACATCTTTCTCAGAGGCAATGAAAATATTTTCTACTCCTTATCCCATTCACCCCTGAGAGAGCCCTGGAAGTTCAGTGAGAGTAGGAATTGTTATTCTGAGTTTATGGAGAAGGCCCCTAACAAAGAATCCCGTGTGAGGTCCCAGAGTTAGCAGGGGATGCTGATGGGACTCTAGCCACCAGGGCCAGTTCTCCATATCTTGGAGTGAAGAGGTGCTTTCTCCTACAGGAAAAGTATTGCTCTCATGAAATTTGCAGAGTCCATATGTAAGGACCCCAATCTAGTCTCCGGACCTTAAATTCCTGTTCTCCACCAACTGTTACAAAAGGGTCCAACTAATACACGAATCCTGGGGTATTGGGGTACAGGATAAATGGGATAACATGGAGGGGGGAGGGGGAGGAAGGAGTGAAAGCTGTACTAAGTAACAGTGGAGTTCAATGACGTTTATGTTTGATCTGAGATCTATAAGCCTGCTTCCATACCTTTTGCCCTTTCTACCTAGCCTTATACATTCTGCAGCAAAAAACGGACTGGACCACAAAAACATGCCTACTAGTTTATCAAGCTGGCTTTCTACTTGGGTACACAAATGCTAGTAATACTAATGATAGCCATGGCTTTAAAAATAACACTGACAGTGGCATTTCCAAAAATAAAAAGAGAACTTCAAGTTTGAACTTTCACGATCCTGGTCATAGAAAGTCTACGACAGCGTTGAATAAATGTAAGAGGTGTCATCTGAGGTGGAATGGTGAGACGTGGAGGTGAATCCGAGAACTCCACACCCTTCATCTCTAAGCGGTCAGCCTGCAAACCGCTGAGGACCGGCCTCAGAAGATGGCTCGTCAGAGCAGGGGGCTTTGGGGTGGGGGGCAGTTGTTCTTCAGGGTTGGGATCAAATTTAAAAGCACCACCATTTACCTTGGTTGCTAAGCCCTCCTGAGCCTGAAGTGAGGAATTCTGATTGGCAGAATCTGTAGGAATTTAGACAAGGGGAACAGCACGGAAAAACGGGAAGCTTAGGATGGGGACCCTGGCTGCAAAGCAACTCAGTGCTTCAATAAGCCCGAATCTGCTGAGAATACATTTTACGAACATGCAGCTAAGTTGGCTGCCTTTGTTTGGGGGTTTGTTAAGCATTATCTAAAGAATGCCATGGTTCAGCCTGCTCGGTGTGAAGTCTAATTCTTCCCCTTTCTGGAGCCACGGCCTGGTGTGTTCAATTTTTCTCTCTCCGTAGGGCTGCAGGCGCTCTGGTACTCCAGCCAAAAAAACACTCATATTTTAGCAAGCTTAGTCCCAGTCTGGTTGCCAGGCAGTAAAACGAGCACTTGCCTGCCCCAGGGAGAGGGGGACCGCGAGATGGAAAGGGGTCATGTAAACGGCTCACTCGAGCCCTCCCCCTAAATCTCCACTTGAGAGTCTTTGGGGCAGTTGATATGTTTATTGATGTGGAGAGACACTGCTGCATAGGCCCAAACTGTGGTCGTTTGTCAGAACTAATACTACAAATTATTTTTATTATTATAGAGATGCTAATCAGAGGATAAGTTTGCCCTCTGCCGCTTCTGGAGGGTGTTAGATACACTCATTTGACTGATGTGGTTCTGGATACGCAGCACGGACCCCATTTAACTAAAGGGCAAACTGAGGCATAAAGCAGCTGAGTTTCTTGCACTGAGAGAATAGATGAGTCAAACATCAGCATCCTGTTCCCCTCAAGGGAGGGCAGCATTGCAGGTGGAGTTCATGTATATTCTTTTTTTTTTTTTTTTTTTTTTTAGTTTCTGCTTTATAACAAAGTGAACCAGTCATACATATACATCTGTTCCCACATCCCTTCCCTCATGCATCTCCCTCCCTCCCACCCTCCCCATCCCACCCCTCCAGGCGGTCACAAAGCACCGAGCTGATCTCCCTGTGCTCTGCGGCTGCTTCCCACTATCTATCTACCTTACGTTTCGTAGTGTATATATGTCCATGCCTCTCTTTCGCTTTGTCACAGCTTACCCTTCCCCCTCCCCATATCCTCAAGTCCATTCTCAAGTAGGTCTGTGTCATGTATATTCTCTCTGAGATCTTCTCTCCAATTTCCCTGCGGTGCAAGAGGCTGCAGGAGAGATGCCCTTCAGTCCTGGAAATACTTCTCTGTGACTGATATTAAGAAGAGGGTGCGGGCTTCCCTGGTGGTGCAGTGGTTGAGAGTCCGCCTGCCGATGCAGGGGACATGGGTTCGTGCCCCGGTCCAGGAGGATCCTTCATGCCGTGGAGCGGCTGGGCCCGTGAGCCATGGCCGCTGGGCCTGAGCGTCCGGAGCCTGTGCTCCTCTGCAACGGGAGAGGCCACAATGGTGAGAGGCCCGCATACCGCAAAAAAAAAAAAAAAAAAAAAAAAAAAAAAAGAAGAGGGCGCTGAGATAGGCCCTCTGGCTTTTCTTCCAAGTCTCTGACGGAACAGGAAGCAGACTCGGGCCAGTGCTTGCTGACTGCAGTGCTACTTTCCAGGGACAAGACCTCTGCCCACTGGATGAAGTCCACACCCGTTTATTTTTCACAGACCGTGGAGTTCCCGTCAGGGAAGAACCGAGTTCAGCCACGACTGGACAAGTCTGGTGAGTTTGCGACCCACAGTGGAAAGGCTCCTAGTTCTGGCCTGGAACTCACTGACACAGGAAAACGTGCTGAATGCCCACAGGATGTACAGCTGGTGGTGGACATTTAACTTCCGAGCTCCTCAAGCCCAAATTCCAGAAGAGGCCCTCACAAACAGAGAGGAGGCTGCCTCCTTTGTCTCCTGCCTGGTGCTCTCGGGGCTGAGGTTCCCCGTGGGCCTCAGATAAAAAGACTCACGCCTCACCTTCAGGACCCTCGGCACTGGGTCCTCTTTAACGCTCTGATGCCTTGCTCTTGGCCTGCAGGTGAGTTTTCTCTGGGTGAAGGCTTTTTAATGCTGTGCTCCCCACTGAGGGCCTGTGTACTGAATTTTTTTTTAAACAACTGATTATCAATTTATTAAAAATGTTGATTTAAGCATCTGCAAGGGTGACTTCAACCTCGACTCCTGGCTCAATACTGATGGAAGCGATCTGCTTGACAATCTCAGGAGGCCTGTGCAGGTCAGTGAGTCACCTGTGGATCCTCATCTGGAAACGATCCCAAGTCTTAGAACCTTCACCACCAGGAGTTTTCCTTGTAGTTATTCTCAGAGTCTTGGGAGGCATCCGAACCGGTCCTTTCACTTTGGGATTCTTTTCCTTCGCACCTCTGATCATGTCAACACATACCTTCTCCAAAGACTTCACGTTGCGGCTGGTGAGGGTGATTCTAATCTGGTGAATCGCCATGCCACCTCTGGCTCCACGGAAGTCTTTCTGGCATCTTTAAAAGCCGTGGCTGCGGCGTGGCTTCCTGGCCGACTTGTTCCTCAGTGGGGGTGAACAGCGGTGAGGCAGGGACAGGAGCTGGTGGCCCGAGGCTCTGCTGCAGTGGCGACCGCATCTTCTTCAAAGAGCCTGTGTACTGAATTTTATCTGGTCTTGCCACCTCCCATCCAACTGCCAGTCAAACCAGGAGGTAGTCCAGAATCGGATGGTATGGACTAGCCCCGGGGCATATGGAACCAGTGAGGTTTGGAGAGACTGCAGGTGAAGAGGGAGGACAGCAAGAGAGAGGATGCAGCAAGCGCGCAGAGAGAGAACAGCTGTGGCAGGGAAATTCCTGTGTTTGATGAAGAGCTTGGCGTGATGGAGGTGCCGGGAAGAAGTGAGGGGATGTGAGAAAGGTTGCTCTGAAAGGCAGGAGAAACCTACTGAAGGAGAGCCTGGATTATTGTCACTTTTCATTCTTTCATAGAGGGGCTGCCGAGTGTCTCCTGGGTTCCAGGTGCAGTGCTAGATTCTCGGCATACAAAAACGAATAGGGCACAGCCACATGCTAGATGTTGATAGCTAGATGCCTCCAAGACAGTTAAATGTGGTGAGGTTATGGACCTCTCTGAGAATGTGATGTAAACTGGGACAGTAAGGCAAGGTGGTTTCGTGAGTGGGGGCTCTGCAACTAGAGCCCCTGGTTTGAATCCCGGCTCCACCGCTGGTTGGTTCTGTGACCTCAGCAAGTTATTTAGCCTCTTGGTACTACTGTTTCCCCATCTTTAAATGGAGGATAAAAGCAATCTGTATATCCTATGTAAGGACTAAATTAGCTGCTATGGGTTAAGCCTTTAGAATAGCAACTCGTGCATGGTAACCGACATTAGGTATGGTAGTTATTCCCAGAAATTCACATTAAGCACCTACACACAAAACCATACAATTTCTGGGGGGTTCATAGACCTCCTGATGCCCAATCATAGACCCCTGACTAAGAATCCTAGTTATTTCTTCACTTATGTCACCCAACCAATCAGAAGAAGCTGGATTCTTGCCCTGAAGGACAACAGATCCCATTCTTTCTCTGCCATTCTAGCAGGAAGCATTTTAGGTGCTGTGGGGTGCCGTGGAGGGTGGAGGTAGGGTGCACCCAGCAGAAGGATGAGACCTGCCTGTGGCCACAGTGGACGGAGGGAGGCAGATTCCAGGAATCTGAAGCCCAAAGAGGGCTGATGGAGCAAAGGAGGACTTAGGTATTCCTGGCAGCCGGGTGCTTTGAAGGATTCACGTGGAGCAGTGACAACCCATATTAGATCCGTCTCTGATCCGAACATACACTTGCCCGCGGTGAGAGGGAGTGTGAGATGAAGAAGACCCAATGAGTGACATTATCCCAGGTCTGGTTACCCTGTTTGCGGCCCCTGAACAGTCTCCCAGATGCTGCCACGGCCCTGGAAGGACCCTTCCTGGGCGGAAGATTTGGCAGAGATGCCCTCTCGAATGAAGCTGGCACTCCTGGTTGTGAGCCCTGGCGGAGAGTGGAGGGATGGGCAGATGCCAAGACAACTTCATCGAGTGGGCGTGCCACCCACAGAGCGTTTCTGACCCCCACCTCCTCCTGTCGCCAGCGTCTTGCCACTCAGCCCTGCCCGGACTTCGGGATTCCAGCAGCCCCAGCAAACTGGCCACTCCACCCCGACTTGACTTGCAGCTCTTACCAATGAGCCGTGCAGGTCCCTTCCCCGGCACTCCTCATTCCTGTCTCAAACAGTCGAATATAGGTCCCAGAGCTGTTCCACAATTGCACCTTACTTGCAGCTCATTCGTACCCTCACCATACATTGCTAGGAATCATGAACACAGTTGTGGCATGCCTTGAATTTGGCTGATTAAAGATTTTAGTTCCCAAATCTTGGGCTCGGTGGAGGCCCTTACCTCTACCTTTCTATATCTCTCTACTGCTCAGTGCCCCGTTTCTCCTGAGGTCAGTTGGAGTTACCAACAAGAACGCTCACGACACCAAATGATGTGTATGGAGTTCCCACGTCCTTTGTAAAGTGTGCTCACGTGCGATATCTTACTAATATCATCCTCCGTCTTCAGTCATGAGTAAATGCTTTTTTCCAACCACTCTCTTAAGAGCTGAGGAATTTATTTCAACCATGGAAGCCTGTCGTCAGTCACACTTTAAAAATCTTTTTGCTTTTCATGACAAATGTAGAATTACACTGTCCGAGGTGATTTTAGCAGCCGAAGTCAGGAGAGAGTGGTTATAACCTCCAGTTTTGAATCCTGTGTTCACCCTGGGTTCGAGCATATGGTTGTGGGACCACTGGCCATCCATCCTCTTTAAGTTACCCATCAAGGTGCATGTGCTGATTCTTCCTGGGACCCACGGCTGCATGCTGGGGCCGGGCTTTGCCAAAGACTGCATGGGGGAGAGTGGAGGGCGGCTGCCTCTTGGGCAGCGCAGTCTGGCTGGAATCTTTTTATGTTTCAAGAGCTCTTCATCAGCAAGGTTCTGATTTTAAAATGTCAGCAGGCTCTTGTTATCATAAAAAGAGGGACTTGTCTTAGCATTAAAGACCTCTTGAAGGGCAGGAAAAGGCAGAGAGGGTTTTCCAGGATAGACTGTGACCGGGGAGTTGAAGTTTGGTGAGGAGAATCAGAAAATGCATTCTCAGGGCGTGATACTGAGTGCAGAGGAGGGGCCCTAGCAGGGGTATATGTGAAGGAAGGTATTGCGATGTGGTTAGAAGTCACCTGTAAGTGAGAAGACTGCGTCACCCCCATCGGGTTTAGTTAGTGTGACATCCTTTGGCATTTTTTCCTGGGGTATTGCTCACAAATGCTAATGGGCAGTTGCATTGGGCTCTCTAGCAGAGCCCAGACTGCTGCTTGTTGGGGGGTGGGACTGTTATTCACACTTGCTAATGAATAACTTCCCTTAGTGTATTAACCAAGCAAGTCAAACAGGTGACTGTGGGCACCTAGAAGCAAATTACTTGCCTGGTAGAGGCCCAGCCTGGGACTGAGATTGGGAAGACTTGAGTCCTGTAGCTCTTCAGTGGCAGTTTCAGATGTCAGTCTGGCTGTGTTTGATCAATGCGGAGGCTCACTGATTGGAAACCATAGGGTTCCTTCCACCATTAACCCCAGGGTTCCCACAAACCCTGGTCTAGTGTGATTAAATTAAAAACTGAACTAAGACCCCAAACACTTCACTCTGGCAAGGTGACAGGATACTAGACCTCCTAAAAACAGGTAAGGAAATGGGAATTGCTATCAATTATTGAAGGCCTACTATGCTTCAGCCAGTGTGCTCTCTCTCTATTGTTGTATTAAATCCTGCCAACAACCTTATGAGGCAGGTTATCATCTCTACGCTACAGATAGGGAAACTGAGGCTCAGAGAGGTTAAGTAACGCACTCTTGCCCGTGAATGGGTTCCCACCAGTGTTTCACCTCTAGGGGAGTTTGTTTTTTGCCTCCATGGCACGTTACGTCCGTGACCGCCATGGCAACAATGCCATAAAGTTTCAAGGGACTTAGCAGCCCTGAGGCTGTGGCTGGAGACTGCGTCCCACAGCTCTTTATGAGGGTGGTGGCCATCCATCAGTCCCGCTGCCACTTCTGATTTCTGCAGTAAATACTCACCCCTGGAGTCCAGCTCTGGGAAGGTGGATTAGCTAAGGGTAGCGTAGTCATGTCTCAGTTCTTGGAGAGAATCAGCAATCAGCCCTGACTTCTCTGCCCCAAAACCAAAATCCCATGTTAGTTCAATTCAGTTCATTTTAATTCAATCTGACAAACAGTTAAGTACCTACTGTACTGTACATGGCTAGGTACTATGCTATGTACTGGGGATTTAAAAAAAAAAAGGAATATTGTTCCTCTAGGGACACAGTGTAGTGAGGGAGACAGATATAAGTTGATAGTTATAAATTCAGTGACATAGACCAAAGTAGATGTGTAAAGTGTTCTTAGACCATGAAGATGAGAGTGTAAATACATACGTGTGTAGAGGTCCTGAGGATGGGAATGGAGGATGGCCAGGGGAGGCCACAATTGGACCTGAAAAGTAGAGAAGAGTGAAAAAGTCATTCCAGGAAACTAGGCAGGTGTGCACTGCCCAGGACTCAGGGGACTCAGGGCAGATACATCACCGTCAGGCTAGGATGAGATTACGCTCACTTAACCTCTCTGTGCCCAGTTGCTTAGTCTGTAAGATGGGTATGATCATGGTGTCTGACTCAGGGTGGTGATGAGGAATAAATGACTTCATCTAGCGCCTTGAGGAGTGTCTTGGGCATGTAAAGCTTCAGCGAGCGTAAGTTGCTAGTGCTTTTTGTTTCTTGTCTTCACGTGGTGCTACCTTGTGGCATCGCTCTGTGATCCTGTGTGTTCTCCCAGAGGTGCCAGATTTGTGGTCAGCAATCCGTTGAATGTCTTTTTGCACCCTCATCTTATTTAACTCTTGTATCATCACTTAGCTTTTCTCATGCTTGTGCTCTGAACCACCAACTAGATGTTAGACTTCCCTGTGTAAGGAACAATCTATGTTTTTGTGATACTCATCACATGGAGTGACTCAATACAGTGGGTGCTTAATAAATGCATATTTATTACAAATAAGGTAATGTATGTAATAAGATGCAATGTGTTTGGTGGGGGCAACATTCATATCAGGAGAGACAAGATAGCAGAATTAGGCAGGTAGGTGCTCATTGTATAGGAGCCCAGATGGGAAGGTGAGATTTGCCTCAGTGGACAGGCTCCAAAGGATCCCTGATGGGTTGACCTCCCTTTCTTGAAAAATTTCTCCCCTTTGAGTCGATTGCACTTTTCTTTTTTTAAATGAGATAACAAATTTCCTTTTTAAAAAAAAAAATTAATTAATTAATTTATGGCTGTGTTGGGTCTTCGTTTCTGTGTGAGGGCTTTCTCTAGTTGCGGCGAGCGGGGGCCACTGTTCATCGCAGTGTGCGGGCCTCTCACTGTCGTGGCCTCTCTTGTTGCGGAGCACAGGCTCCAGATGCGCAGGCTCAGTAATTGTGGCTCACGGGCCCAGTTGCTTCGCGGCATGTGGGATCTTCCCAGACGAGGGCTCGAACCCGTGTCCCCTGCATTGGCAGGCAGACTCTCAACCACTGCACCACCACAGAAGCCCTCGATTGCACATTTGTATCTGCTGGATGAATGGTCTTTGTATGGACACAGAGTATCTCAGGACTTGCTGTTAGGGGGGGCTTCTGGGTGGTATTGGGTTCCTATGAAGCTGTCAAGCAGACTCCCTTCATTAGACCACACATGCTACTCATCCTTTGTACAGGGTGGGGGAATGAGTCCCTAGGCATGACAGGTCACTCAGGGGTGGTGATGGCTTTACACATCCCTCCTCCAAGAGCTTGCTCAGAAAGAGGTCTCCATCAGCTGGACACAGCACATTTGAACTTGCCTAGATGGCTAGTGCACAGAATCCTCCTCACACACTCTCAGGGGTGCTCGTACCTGCGCCAGAGCAGTTAGTGCTGTGGCTCCTCCCACCTTGTGTCTCCAGCTGGGCTGGTGCAAATCCAAACCATGAAGTGCTCCTCCCAGGACAGATGGGAATGTGGGTGCAGTGCATAGGCTGAGCTGTAGAAAGTCCTCTATTTCCTCTCCCCGTGCTGCCAGGGATGTGCTTATAAATACCTCTCTGTGGGCCATAGAAGAATGTTCATGGAAGTCCTGCCTTCTTCACAGCCGTCACTCTGGGGACTTCCCCAGGGCTGCATTCACAGCTGAGGGCCTTGTCAGCCCCAGGCTCACCCTCACTAGCCTCTTCCTAAACCACACCATCAATAACTATCGCTCATATCTCCAGGCGGGCCCCTAACAAACTAGCCTGACTGCTCTGGGCCTCCTGGGGGCTTCTGCGTTTCTCTGTGCCTCTTATTTCACCACTCACCGAACAGTGGAACACAGCCAGCTCGCTTCCCAGGCCATCCTCATCCTTCCGCCCCTTCCTGCCATCACCTCTCCCCACCCACGCAGCCCCTGTCCTTCCAACTCCCCCACAGTGGTTTTCCATCTGTGCTGATGGAGGTGAGGGCTGTTGCACACTCTTGGGCCTGGGGTACGCACTTGTTTGAGCCCAGCGGAGGTGGAGACAGGCTGGATGGCAGGGGAGGGAGGAGTGGGTGAAGGTCCTTTCCACAGTTTGGTTGCCACCCTCACGTTGGCCCTGCTGCTTCTGATGAGTGAATGAGGCTGGTTGACGCTTTAGCCACCGGTGTAACCAGATCTCCCAGGGCTCTTGAAAAATGGAGTCCTCTTCAGCAGCAAATGTTTGCAATTAACTTTAACATATGGTGGAATTTGTTTTTGCATCCGTAAAGCATGATAGGCAGTGAGGGTCTGGCAGGGAACGCACCCAGCTTGTCACGCCCCGGGCCGAGCTGGTGGGCGGAATCTTTCCACTCGATTTACAGCACGGAGTCACTTGGTGAACTGAGTGGTCATCAATGGGTCAGCTGGGGCCCTGAGCCCTCCCTCTGGCTTGGTGCATCCTCTTCCTTCCAGGTGTTTCTACCTGCCCAGCAGCAGGGTAAAGTGTGGTTCTTTTCCTTTTTTTGATGGGGTCAGCAGCCGCTGGTCTTAGTAACCCTTGCTTCTTAGTTTTGGCCACTGTCCGGTTCCTGTGCTCTTGGAACACTGTGCCTTCCGCTGTTGGGCCATCCTGCAAGATCCACAGGCTTTGATCAGCATGCAATAGAAAACATAGGTCAGCTCTGGGACCAAATCCCAGGTGAACTCTATGACTTAGTAGGTATTGGGCTGCAAGTAACATGAAAATGAATAATCGTAGGTTTATACCAACGGGAGAGTGATTTTTACTTAAGCAGAAACTGGGAGGGATGCATTTCTTTGTTGGTTTGGCAGTTCAACCGTGTCATCCACAGTTTGGATCCAACCTCTCTCCAAATTCCTACCCTCTGTCCTCCGTGTGTTGACTTCATTGTCCTGCTTGTCACCCAGTGCCTGTAAGGTGGCTTCACATCCTCATAAGATAGGGCCCAGAGTGAGAAGGAAAGGGCCGGGACTAGAGCTTTCTTCGTTGTTTGCCTCTGAGAGGAAAATCTGTCTTTGAAGTCCCCAGCAGACTTCCCCTTATATCACTTTGGCCACATACCGCCCCCCGCCTCCAGATTAGTCACCGGCAAACGGGGAGAGATTGGTCTGCCTGGCTAAGATCACTTGTGACTTATCCCTGGAACGGGGTACATTGCTGCCCATCAACATTGGGGTTCCCTTAGTGAGGTAGAAGTGGCGACTGGGAAGGCAACCAATGGTGTCTGCTGTGGTGCTCCTCCACTGGCAGAAAAGGCAAGGGTCACTGGGCTCGAAAATGCAGGAAGGGGAGAAGTCACTCCTGGGAAACAGAAGTGTGTGGGGTATGAGATGGCAGTGGTCCGCACCTCCCCAGGATTCTTTTGCATCTATCCTGCATGCTGGCCTGACAGAGTTCCTTCTACAGTGCTGTTTGTCTCTGCTCAAAAACGTGTGGACTCCCATTTCCTATGAAATAGAGGTCAGACTCTGCTTAGCATTCAAGGCCCTATCTCTCTGGCTCAAGACGGCCTCACATCTTGCAGGAAACACACATTTCCTATTGTATCTCTTGATACTCCTCTGTGCCAAGCAGGTAGCAATCAAGCTAGTCTACATTTTTACCTGCTTACCTCACCTTGGGCTTTTTGTCTCTGCATCCTAACTCACTCTAGAGTCTCCATTTGGCATGTATGACACTGTAACAGGCCGTTCAGATTTTCTACGTATTATTTAAGGTTCTCGTTTAAGTCATCATTTCTTTGGAGAATACTGCCTTGATTGTCCCCAACTGGAAGTTTCCTGAGTCTTCTGTGAGTTTCTGTAGCTCTTGTTTTCAGTGTACCTACATGAGCCACAGAGAGTGCCGAATGGGCAAGGATGACTTCATAGTGGCGTTTGAGGCTTGAGCTGACCCTTAAAGGCCAGGCAGGATTTAGTTTGCTGAGAGGACAGAAGCCATGCCACATAGTTGAGGGGCCAGGATGCAACTGTGAATAACACACCAGGGTCTTCACATTCCTGCTTTTGCCTCACCTTCAAGCATCTTAATACTTTCTCTAGGAGCATGTAAAATTGGCTCATGGCCACCATACTGGATAGCACATATATAGGGCATTTATATCATTGCAGAAAGTTCTGTTGGACAGTGCTTATCTGGAGGGTCGCCCGGGGAGGTGTCTAGTGGGGCTGAAATCCTGATGTCCTCTGGTGCAGGGACAGTTCCCACGTTTACTCTATTAGTTTGCTGAACTCTGACCTGGCAATCTCTAGTGTGGGGATGGAAATACAGAGCTGTACAAACAGGCCTTTGAGAAGCTGGTTCTCAGCAGGATATTCCCATGTAGCCCTGCTCCCAGCACTGGGATAGATAACACCCTCTGGAGCCAGTCTCCAAATTGAGAGTCCAGAGTATCTCACCCTCTTTTGTCTCCAACCCTCCAAGGGACTGAAGTGTGCTTAAAGAGGTAATAGGGGTAAATGATGAAACAGGAGATCCATCTCTGGGTAGCTCTTGGTGAGCCTTTGGTGGCTTAGCCAGGGATGAGGTAATGAGTCTAGGCTCTTGAAGAGGCCACACACCTGAGCAGTTGGGGATTTCTCTCTGTCCTGTTCTTCAACTTTGGGTCCAGTATATAGAAAGCATGGCTCCCTTCTGGAGATTCTTGTTGCCTGTCATAGGGTCTTTGTAGTTGCTTTCAAAAATTTTCATAAAAATATGAAGCACATCTAGATAGCTAAAACCAGGCTATGTACATGTACATAAAACCTGGTACGTGGACTGTTTTACAAACTGTTTTTAGTGATATCCTCTCATTTGCTGCTGAAAACTGGTGACGTGGTTTTCATTAACCCCATTTTTCAGTTGAGAGATTCAGGCTCAGAGAATTAGTTAGCTTGACTGAGGTCACACGGATAGTAAGTGGTAGAATGGTGTCTCAAACTCATGCCTTTCAGTGCTCTTCCCACTACACTATCATTTCCCTTTAAATTATATTATAAAAAGACATTTAGCATCCCTTCCACCTTACTTCCTATTTGTACATATTGCAGTAGGTGTGGGAATATTTACTAGCAATCCTACTGAGACAGTAACAATCTCTCTCAAAGCCATTCCTAAGGCCTCAGTATTTTGCATGTTGTGTGAGGTGCAGGGCTTTGTTTATCCAGTCTCTCTGCTCACTCTTGAGCCAGCTGCTCCACCATTCATGACTGTGGCTTTAACGTTAGCCCAAGAACATCACAAGAAGTGTAAATCTGAGGCAAAGGAAAATTACTTGGATAGAATTACCATATGACCCAGCAATCCCACTACTGGGCATGTACCCAGAGAAAACCATAATTCAAAAAGACACATGCACCCCAGTGTTCATTGCAGCACTCTTTACAATAGCCAGGTCATGGAAGCAACCTAAGTGCCCATCGACAGGCGAATGGATAAAGGAGATGTGGTACATATATATAATGGAATATTAGCCATAAAAAGGAACGAAATTGGGTCATTTGTAGAGACATGGATGGACCTAGAGACTGTCATACAGAGTGAAGTAAGTCAGAAAGAGAAAAACAAATATCATATATTAATGCATATATGTGGAATCTAGAAAAATGGTACAGATGAACTAGTTTGGAAGGCAGAAATAGAGACATGGATGTAGAGAACAAATGTAGGGATACCAAGGGGGGAAAGTGGGGAGGGGAGATGGTGGTGGTGGTGGGATGAATTGGGAGATTGTGATTGACATATATACACTAATATGTATAAAATAGATAACTAATAAGAACCTGCTGTATAAAAAATAAATAAAATTAAATTTAAAAAATGAAACTATAATTTCAAAAAAATTAATAAAGCCCAAGTTTTATCAATTGTCATTTAATCAACCAAGCAATCAGTCAAAATAAATGTTACCTCAAAAATCCCATTTAAGGAAAAAAAAAGGAAAATTACTTGGCATATTCATTGCCAAATATTAGTGCTTTGATTTATGTGGTTTTGACTTAAGCTTGGCTCTGCTTTTGATTAGATCAAACAATCCAGAGTCGTCCAGACTTGGGCTCCTTTCAGTATGACTTTCCAAGAATTCTACCTATAGCACCCAGGAGGCTTACCTCGCTCTAAGTTAAGGCCAGTTCTTACTCCATGTGTGTGCTGGGTCCCATGGGATACCCACTCCTTCAGCTGGATGTTGCTCTAGCATGTCTCCCCTACCTCTGAGGTCCATCCTGAAGATTCCCCTCATATCACATCATTCCTGTCGGCAAACATTCCATAATTACTCCCATTGAAACCATCCTGGACCCTATGTCCCCCTCCAGCTATCACTCCCTTTCTCTGTGCTATTTCACAAAACTCCTTGAAAGAGCTGTTTACTCCTGTGTCCCCATGTCCCCCAGTCTATTGCACCCCTCCCCCGGCCATCCACTCTCCCTCACCACATTGCCGAGCCCAGTGGTCAGTGCTCAGTCCTCATCTTCCTGGACTTGTCAGCAGCACTGGATGGGTTTCATCCCACTTGTTTCCTTGAAACATTCCCTTCACTTGGCATCCACTACACTTTCCTGTTCTTTCCCCTGTCTCCTGGTCACTTCTTCTCAGTGTCTGTCTCTTCTTACCTGGAGTATTTAAAGAACCTCCTATTGGCTTTCCTCCTTTTGACCTTCCTCTCCCTACACATAGCTCTCAACACAGCACTGATAGTGATCCCATTAAAACTTTATCCCATTAAAACTTCATCCTTATACCCCAAAGAATTGAAAACAGGAAGCCAGTCAAGTTCATGGACATGCATGTTCATAGCAGCATCATTCCCAGTAGCCAAAAGGTGGAAACAGCCCAAACGTCCATCAGTAGATGAATGGATAAATAAGTGTGGTATATCCATTCAATGGAATATTACTTAGCCATAAAAGGAATGGAATACTGACACATGCTTCAACATGGATGAACCTCATAAACATGCTAAGTGAAAGGAGCCAGGCACAAAAGGACACATACTGTATGATTCTATTTATATGCAATATCCAGAATAGGTATATCAGTAGAGACAAAACACAGATTGGTGGTTGCCCACATTTAGGGTCAGGGGAGAATGGAGGGAGGAGAAACTGACTAATGTGTTAAGGGGTTTTATTTTGGAGTAATGGAAATGTTTTGGAATGAGGTAGAGGTGGTGCTTCTACAACACTGTGAAGGTACTGAATGCCCCTGAATAGTTCCCTTTGAAATATGTTACGTGAATTTTACCTCAATAAATTAAAAAGGAAAAGAAAAACTTCATCCGGCAAATCACTCCTCTGCAAAACACCCTCCACTGGCTTCCGGAGAAAAAGCTGAAGTCCCCACTGTCATCTGCAAGGTCCTCTCTGGTCTATCTAGCCTCTCCCCCATAACTTCTCCAGTCACAGCTCTTACCACTCTACCCCTTGCCCACATCATCCAGGCACACTGGACTCCATGCTGTTTCCTGCTTCTACCCCAGGGCCTTTGCACCTGCTATCCTCTCTGCCAGGAAGGTTCTTCCCACAGGTAGTGGTAAGGCTCACTTACCTCACCAGCTCCTTCAGATCTTTGCTCAAACATCAGCTACTCAGTGAAAATTACAACTCCTCACCCTGGCACACTTCTCATCCTCTTTTATGCCTTCCTTTTAATCTACTGCACTCATCTGACATTCTATTTGGTGTCTGTTTGTTTTCAATCAAATGTAAACTCCAAGGGCTGGGATTTTGCTTGGTTTGTTCACTCTTATATTTCTAGCACGTAGAATGGTGCCTCAATATCAGCAGCTAGAATCGTAGGCACTACACAGTTATTTGTTATATGTGTGAATAAAACCTTTTCCATAAGGATCTATAATTTGAGTTTCCCAACTTCCTTTTCAGTATTTGCTAGTTGTGAAGACCTTGTGTCCCTTTGTGAGGAATGCTGCAAAATTCATTATTTTTTCCCCAAGCGTACCCATAAATTAGGTGGTCATGACCTTTATGTTGTTTTCTGGTTGGTCAAGATGTGTTGTGGTGTATGTTCCCCCTCTTTTTCTCTTCCCCTCCCATGGCTGCAGTTTGGGCAAAGAATTTTTTTTTCCACGGGGCTACTGACCTGTTCTTAGAGGGATTCAGCCCACGACTATAGTCTAGGTAGCAATATGTTTCAGTGACAGTAACAATTACCAAATGTTCTTCCCATGTGGCTCTTCTTGGTACAGTTGGGATGGAGGTTGATGCTAGTATATGCAGCTCCTTCCTCACAGTGAAGAAATAAGCAGGGCTCGGAGAAACACTCATGTTCAAGTGCAAAATAAATCTTGCCTTTTCCTTAGAAGTCCCTTCTTCCTGGTGGACTGGGGCAAGGTCTACAGGCCTTTTGAGAGGCATCTTTGCAAAAGCTTCTCTGCCTACTCCCTTGCCCAAATAAAACACAAACCCCTGTCTTTGTGCCTAGTTGAAGTAATCTGCCTGGCATCCAGTGATAAAGGCAGGCATTTCTCCTGTAACTGGCATGAGGTCCCTCCAGCCTTAGGTTTTGGCTTGGAAGAACTGGTCTTCAAATTCCTAATTGTCCTTAAAATTCTACCTGGGAACCTGGAGTCTCTGAGAAGCAGGGAAGTGGTGGACTACTTTATTAGCATCCTCCCTTTGATCCCTTCTTATAGACTCTGAGAGCTCACTGCCCTAAGTGGAACAGAGACACCCCTAAAAGCTCATGTTCCCTTCAAGACTTCCTCTGGCTTGGGGACACCCTAGCTGGTCATTATTTTATTCCCATGGTAGGGAGGGGTTGTTATAAATTATTTTTTTTAACTTCTGGCTGTAGTATGCTATGAAACCAAACTGGATCCCCAATCTAAGGGAGTGTGTATGCACTCACATCTGTCCACATAACTTGTACACATAACTGGTCACTGTGATTCCAAGCCAGGAATCCTGTTTCACAGAGATTTTTGTGGTTCTTTAGCTCCTCATGTCTGTCCCTGTTCTCTAATCCTCTGAATGGGGCTGGCTGTGGGGATCAGAGCCATATGAAAGGCATCCAAGATGAAAATTATATCCCAGACTTGCACACGAATATTGTGGTTGGGGTGGAGGTTTGCTGGCTGGTGCTGCACACTCGCCACTGTTCCTCCTGGCTTTTCTGTTTTTCCCCAATTCCCACTCGCTTGTTTCTCACACAAGTTCCAAGGCTCTTCTGGGTTAGACCTGGCCTGGGCCTTTGATCTCAGTGCCTGGGCTCTCTCTCTCTCAAGAAGTGGAGGGCAACATCTGGCCTTTCCTTTCTAGGTATAATATTTCAGTAGAGTTTACTGATATTACAATATAGGTGTAGATGAACCTCATTCATCTACCTCTACCTTATCTGGAGCTTGGGTTGATAATGGTGGTTGATAAGCATTGCCTTGTAGTCACATAGACTACATTTGTAAAGTACCATCCTACCATTTGATTAGGCAGCCCTCAGAGCTAAGTTAAACAATGATACAATGGATCTTTGGTGGGTTTTAGCATTGACAGACTTGATTTGAATCCTGCCCCCTGCCCCCAATTACTAGCTGTGTAAAGTTGAGCAAATTACTTAAACCTTCACAAGCTTCTATTTTCTCATCTATAAAATGGGAATAAGTTTTGAGCAGATGAGTGACATGCTCTAATTTAGTTCTTAATGGGATCACCCTGATTTCTTGTTGAAAATCAACCTGGCAGGTGGCAAGGAGAAGCAGATGGTCCATTTAGGAAGCTGTTGAGGTAATCCAGGGAAAATATGATGGAAGCACGGCGCACAGAAGGAGTAATGGAGATAAGTGATTAGATTCTGGTTATACTTTCAAGGTGGAACAGAAATGGCTTGTTGACAGTTTGAATATGAGGCATGTGGTAGAGAGGAGTCAAGAATGATTATGAGATGTTTGTCTTGAGCAACAGGAAGGATGTAGGTGCCATTCATCAACAGAAGAGTGGAGACTGTGGTTGGTTGGAGCAGATTTGAGTCAGGGTGAGGTAGGTGGGAAAAGATCAGGAATTCTACTTTAGTTTGAAGTTTGAGATTTAGAAATTAGAAATCCAAGTGAAGGTACTGAGTGGATATATAAGTTCAATTTAGGAGAGTGATCTGGGGTGGAGATAGAAATTTCAAAGTAATTTAGCAGATACATGATACTTAAAGTAATGAGATTGGATAAGATCACCAAGGACAATGAGTCTAGGCAGAGAAGGGGATGAAATATTTCTAGGTTAGGGAGATGAGGGAAACTAGAAAGAAGACCAAGAAGGAGTGACCAGTGAGATAGGAAGAATACCAGAGAGTGAATGGTCCTGAAAGCCAAATGATCCCAATGTCAGATGCTGCTGGTGGGCTCAGTGAGATGAGGACTGAGAAATATGGAGGCCATGAGTGACTTTTACAGGAAAGTTTTGTTAGAAAGAGTAGAATAAGTGCCTGATTGGATTGGCCATAAGAGAGAGTAGAAGGAGAGGAACTGGAGATAGAAAACAGAAGTAGGGGCTTTCCTGGTGGCACAGTGGTTAAGAATCCGCCTGCCAATGCAGGGGACACGAGTTCGAGCCCTGGTCCGGGAAGAACCCACATGCCCCGGAGCAACTAAGACCATGCGCCACAACTACTGAGCCTGAGCTCTAGAGCCTGCGTGTCACAACTACTAAGCCTGCGTGCCACAACAACTGAAGCCTGCAAGCCTAGAGCCCCTGCTCCACAACAAGAGAAGCCCCCGCAATGAGAAGCCCATGCACTGCAACAAAGAATAGCCCACCCTGCTGTAACTAGAGAAAACCTATGCACAGCAACAAAGACCTAATGCAGCCAAAAATAAATAAATAAAATAAATAAATTTGTTTTTAAAAAAAGAAAACAGAAGTAATTTCTTTTTGAATTTTTTCTACGAGGTTTGTCAAGCAAATTAGGACATAGTTGGTGGAGGAAGTAGGATCAAGAGAAGGATAATTTTTTTCCTAACACTGGAGAAATTAAAAATATATATATTAAAATGTTTACAGAGAGGGAAAATATATGACATAGCTTTTGAGTAAGCCTGAAGTGGTGAAGTCTAGTGTCTAAATGGAGAAGTTGCCCTAGATAGAGCTTGGATGGGATGAGGAAGTACTTCATATAATACTTAGCTTCATATAACTGTATCCTGACTACAGTGGGTTAATTAAAAAGGGATTTTATTTTTCTCACTGAAAGGGAGTCAAGAAGTAGGGAGTCCAAGGATGGTGCAACTGCTCACAAAAGTCTTCAAGGATCCAGGCTTCTCTTCTCTTGCTTTGCATCCTTAACAGGCAGCTTTCATCCTTTTGGTACCATGATGGCTGTTTCATCTCCAGATGTTATATTTTAGTTCCGGACAGAAATAGGGAAAGGGTGAAGAGCAAAATGTACACACCCACTGAGGCTGACTCATTTCATCAAGAGAACAATAGCTTTTCCAGAACTTCCTGCTCATACCTCCACCCCCAGTAGAACCCCATGTACTGCTTCACGTGGCCACTCCTAGCTGCAAGGGAGCCTGGGCAGGTGAGATTTTCAACTGGGAACACAGTCACCTAGATTTTGGTTACAGGAGGTAGAGTATGAACAATCATTGTGTCTTCCAGTTTTTTAAATTAATTTTTTTAAATTGTGGTAAAGTACACATGACATAAAATTTACCATCTCAACCATTTTTAAGTGTACAGTTCAGTGGCATTAAGTACATCACATTGTTGGGCAACCATTACTACCATCCAACCACAGAATTCTTTTCATCTTTCAAAACTGAAACTTTTTACCTATTAAACTATAACCTCCCAATTCCTCCTTTCTCTACCCACTGACAACCACTATTTTACTTTCTGTCTTCATGAATTTGCCTACTGAGGTTATCTGAGTGAAATCACATAATATTTGTCCTTTTGTGACTGGCTTATTTCATTTAGCATAATATCCTTATTATGTTGTAGTATGTATCAGAATTTCCTTCCTTTTTAATGCTGAATAATATTCCAATACATTCCAAAGTATGTACCACATTTTGTTTATCCATTCATCTGTTGATGGACACATGTGTTGCTTTCCCTTTTTGGCTATTATAAGTAATGCTGGTATGAATATGAATATACAGACATCTGAGTCTTTGCTTTAAATTATTTTGGCTATATACGTAGAAGTAGAGTTGTTGGATCATATGGTAATTGTATTTTTAACTTTTTGTGGAACTACCATACTGTTTTCTGCAGCAGCTGCACCATTTTGCAGTCCATAGTGCACAAGCATTCCAATTTCTCCTCACCAAACTTGTTATTTTCCACGTTTGATAGTAGCCCCCCTAATGGGTGTGGTGTCTTCCAGTTTTTAATGGGTGAGGAGAGAGATGAAGGATAAAAAAGGGTAAAATGTTGAAGGGTAAAAAGAAAAAAAATAAAGTATAGAGATAAAAACTGTCTCCCTTCCATTGGGTCATACTTTGTTGAAACCTTTCTTCTGGAGCTCTCAAGACATATGGAGTCTAAGTCAAAAGGAAAGCAATGCAATGTTATGGGAAAGAGGCCACATCAGAGGTTCAGGACACCTGTTTTTTTTTTTTTTTTTACTCTGGGCTCCACCACTGCTGAATTTTGGTGCTGTTATACACCAAAAATGCCACACCCTGCTGTGATGCCAGTTTTTTGTGTGATGAAGATAATAGAATCAGATAATAAAATCTGACACCCCACCCCCTTTACTTCAGAGCTGAGATGTTACCTAAGATTGCATATGCTTTGAGATCTTTGAACTAAAGGCATTCTGGAAATTCAGATTATCCGGAGATATTTTCCACCCCTCACATGGAAAGGGAAAGTTCTACATGGCGCTCCCTTTGGCTTTTATGCCACAGTGGGAGATTTTTACTCAGATGGTCAGTCAGTGTTTGTCTTTCCTTGTCTCCCCTTCGCCCAAGAGTGGGTGATCCTTGAGGAGAAGTATTACAAGTGAGGAGGAGGAGGGTAGTAGTAACTGGCAATGTTTTAAACCAGGGGTCCCCCCCCAATCCCTGGACCACGGATCAGTGCTGGTCCCCGGCCTGTTAGGAACCAGGCTGCACAGCAGGAGGTGAGCGACGGGCAAGTGAGCGAAGCTTCATCTGCCGCTCACCATTGCCCCCCTTGCTCACATCACCGCCTGAACCATATCCCTCCTAACCCCATTGAGGAAAAATTGTCTTCCATGAAACTGGTCCCTGGTGCCAAAGAGGTTGGGGAACCGCGGTTTTAAACATTATCGTGTGCTGGTCACACTGCACCAGATGATTTAGAATATCATCACTGGTCTTCAGAATACATCTAGTTCCCAATATAGTGCAGTTGATATCAGTTGGTTCTATGAGGAGCTTTGGATTGTGACAATATGGCTTTTTCTTTTTTTTTTGGACATATAGCACAGTGGTAATAATGAAAAGTGATGGTGACAAAAAGCAAATGGGATTCATGGAGAGCTCGGTGTTACCCCTGCTGGGATCTCAGAATCTTTCCCATCAAAACATCATCAATAATGTCCTTGTCCTTCTTACTATTAATACACACACACACACACACACACGCACACACACACACACACAGAGCCCAGGAAACATACATTCTTTGTAAGCGTATACATTATATTGGCCACGTGCCATCCAGTCAAGCCAAAAATTGTGGAACAATAGGAATCTGTGCCCAGAATATCAGCTAAAAATACCTCATTCCCTCTGCTCTGTTCTTTGCTGGGTATGTTTAAGAGTGTCCCAGGAGGCTAATGAGGATGAAGGGAAAGGAAAACTGACATTTTTCAAAGGAAACCAAACCTTTAATTCCCTAAAAAGGAAACATGTATTTTCTGTATGTCTGTTTTATGTTTCTTGCCATTTTTGCATGTCTGTGTGACAATATGGAAAGTCTGTAATATAAATCGTGCCACCTTGGCTTGGATTATTGGAATCCATGCTTTTACCGCAGTCTTTTGCATCATGGCCTGACTGGTAGACAGCTTCCCAGGTTTCGGCAAAGAAGAGGGAGAGAGGAAAGCGAGAGCTTCTAAGCAGGAGAGGCTCACTGACACACACTGTCTGCTCATTTAGCTGGTTAGGAGACTACTTAAGAGCCTGGGGGACACATTTCCATCCCTAGCTGGACCATGTTATAACCTCTTTTATTTCTTTTATTTTTTTATTATTTTTTTTTTTTGCGGTACATGGGCCTCTCACTGTTGTGGCCTTTCCCGTTGCAGAGCACAGGCTCCGGACATGCAGGCTCAGCGGCCATGGCTCGTGGGCCCAGCCGCCCCGCGGCATGTGGGATCTTCCAGGACCGGGACACGAACCCGTGTCCCCTGCATCGGCAGGCGGATTCTCAACCACTGCGCCACCAGGGAAGCCCAACCTCTTTTATTTCTTGATCATTAACTGAGCCTCAAGTTCTGGCTGGTCCTCTCAATAATCTGAACTTTCTCTGTGGTCAGGGGTAGTCACTGCTCCTTCTCTGGCCTTGGTTTCTTTCCATTTATAAAATGAGGGGAGAGTTGGACTGATCTTGGGGTGGGGGGTCTGACAGTTAGGGGCACAAGGCAAGAATATGGGCATCTCAGTGTAGGTCCATACAGTGGTCAGCAGCCTCCATGAGAGGCAGTCATCTGAGAACTGAAGTGATACGGGCAAAGGGTCTGTTCCAAACATTTGTCAGATAATGTCAGCATTAACCAAATAGCAACTGTTGGCTCTGGTTGGTCAAACATGGAGCTGCCAACTTCCTGAACATATGTTGGGTGTTGGGCAATGAAAGTGGGTGTTGGTCGACACTGGTTGGCTAATGTCAATATTGACTTTGGGTTAGGGTAGACCATAGCCATGGTTGCCTGAATGAAATGCACCCTGTTTCCTCTCGAATATTTGTCCTTTCATATTTGTCCATTTGTCTCTTCTCTGATAACATATGAAAGGCTTGTTGAAGTTTGATTTAATTTGTTATAATAATGAAGAACAGGGCCTTGAGATGCTCATGAAGTTCTATTTTTGGCTCAGTTGGCTGTCTTGAAATAAATGATCTTATACAAATATGTACATGGGCAGATATGTTAAATTGATTTCAATAAAGGGAGTTAAGAGCTGCCACTTACTGAGAGCAGCTAGTATGTATCAGATCCTTCTGATACATTATCTTATTTAAGCTCCAAAACATCTTGTGAGATAGTTATGATCTCATTTTTAGATAAGGAAACTGAGGCTCCAAAGGAGTCTATAACTTGCTCAAGTTCTCAAAGGTGGAATCAAGACTTGAATCCAGGTTCTATCAGACTTCAAAAGCCAGGCTCTTCCCACTCTGCCTGGCTGATTCTGGAACAGATGCTTTGTGAGAACAAGAAAAGTACTTAGTCCACCATTTCGAGGTAAAAGCTGCCCATTGCCAGCAACATTTGCCACCAGTGATGAGCTGTTTGTGTTATCCTGCACTTCTCGGTGAAGCCAGAGCCTCACGGAGCCTCTGGGATGTGCAGACATCACACTTAGCCGTTCTCATCCCATTGTATGGTCCTTCTTACAGCTCCCCAGGAGCCCCAGGGAGACCGAGACTCTGATTGGCTCTGCCGGCCACTTATTGTTTTCCATTTTCTCCCCACTGCAGAGTCTTGAGACTGTCTCCTATAGAAGATCCTGCCACTCCTATTGTCCCTGCAGACTTTCCCACCGCCCCAGGACCACGGGCTCCATTGCTTATTGTGGTGGTGTTGGCTCAGCCTCAAGGACAGAGACCTTGAGCCAGCTGACAAGGTTGCTTGTGTCACTACTTCTAAGGCCACAAGCCATGCTTTTGGTTCCCAGTACTTTTGAATACTCTTCTCTCTCACCATCTCTCCTTCTTTTTAGCCACATGGTCTCCCAGACTCCCAGCAGCAGATTTTCCCGACAGACAGTTTTGGCATATGGCCAATCCCTGTCTCGGTGCCTGGATGACCTCAGTTACCAAGTCAACATGGTAGTTAATGCATGCTGCTATGCTGCCCCCTGGTGGAGAGGGTGGAAACTGAGTGATAGGCCGATTATTGCTTTCTTCTTAAAGAGCTGTACAAAACCCCCCTCCTACTTTCTAGACCAAAGTGTTCATATATCTGATTAAAAATAGTGTTGTCAGTGTCTGTGGAAAGGCTGCATGATCTGTAGTTGTCTGCTGTCCAAGGCTAAAAGTGGCTCTGATTTCTTATTTTGGTGGGAAAGAACCAGTATCCAGTCAGTTGTCCTTAAGTTGGCATTAGGGTTTTTCATGTATTTATTTTGTTTTCCATCCTTCCACTTAATTGTCTATGGTGTGGAGGCTTTGAGAGGCTCCCTTTGAGGTCTGCAGTACTCTGGGTCAAGGTTAATGAAGACCTCAGTCTATCCAAACGTACTCTTGATTTAGGAACCTTCTACAGTATCATAATGTGGGCTCCCCTTATATTTCTGCTCAGCCTTCAGGAGTCTCAAAGCCCTTACCCTGGGATAGATCTGGGTTTGCATGAGGCTGCCATGTTCTTTTGTATTCCTGTATGTTGGAAGTTGTGTCATCAGCCTGGAGAGTAGGTATAGGGATAACATGGCATCTAGTGTCTGGTTCCTAGAGGATGATGTGGCAGGAGGTGGGAGAGATTGGAGGGAGTCATGGGAATTCATGGGTGAAAAAATCAGATGCATTGATACTGAGAAGAAAATTAAGCCTCAATCAACCTCCTGGATTTTACTTTGATACACAGAGCAAGGAGGCATTTCATCCGGCCATGCCAGAACAGTTAGTTGGGTAAATCCAGACAAATCCTGTGTGGATAGGCAGCATGCAAACCCTACCGTGAGGCCATTAAACCATGTGGAAACTCATACCCTAGTTCCATTATATTAGCAGGACTGGCCCCCAAATCCACAGCCAGCACCACCAAAAGGCTGACTGCTGACATTCTTGCATTGTTTACAGCCTTGGTCCTAAACTGTTTTCCCCAGTCCTTCTCTTTCCATGCTCCTTTATCTCATCCTGATTCTCCCAGTCTCTGACATTATGATCCATTTTCTCTTCTTTTTTCACTAATTTATCTCTATTTCATATTCAGCTCTTTTTCTTCATCCTCCTCCTCCCCCTTCTCCTCATCATAATGGTTACCCTTTTTTTTTTTTTTTTTTTTTGCGGTACGCTTGCCTCTCACTGCTGTGGCCTCTCCCGTTGTGGAGCACAGGCTCCGGACGCGCAGGCTCAGTGGCCATGGCTCACGGGCCCAGCCATTCCGCGGCATGTGGGATCCTCCCAGACCAGGGCACGAACCCGTGTCTCCTGCATCGGCAGGCAGACACTCAACCACTGCGCCACCAGGGAAGCCCAATGGTTACCCTTTTACAGAGGATTTACCATGTGCCAAGCACTACGCTAAGCAGTTCTAATGTGTCAGTTCAATTCATTCTTATTGTGTCTCTCTGAGGTAAGTCCCTTTATTATTTCCATTTTATAGATGAGTAAACTAATGCCGCCATAGCCTGATCAAGATCACATAGCTAATAAGTGGAGGAGCAGGGACTTGGATCTAAGTTTATTTGATTATACCATGTTGCCTCCTTGTCCTACAGCTCAGTCTTTCTGGATGGGCTTTCTTGGGTCTTTCTGGGTCCAACCCCCATGGCCTACATTTCTGCCTGTACTCTGAAAACAGTGACCCACCAAATCCCCCAGTGACTGGGATTCCAGCAAGAATTATCTTGTTTCCCAATCTTTATGGAATCAGAGTAGACTCTTGGGCATGGTGGTGTTGGGTCTAAGCATCTACTGGACACTGTTTGTTCTTAACCTAAATCCACAGAGGAGAGAGCTCTTTTGGGGATCCCTTCAGATACTTTGGGGCCCAAGAGATGAGTAGCTTGAAGGAATCAACTTGGTTCCTAACTCCTGCCTTTCACCTGCATGTGGGCAGCAGGGTCTCAGGACCTCCTACAAAGCCATGGGCCTATCCAGGAAACTTCACAGGAGCTCAGGCCTCCGTCTTAGCTGCTTGATCTTTTTACTTATTTCTCCTGTGAAAAGAGTGCTAGAGAGGATGTATAAAGAAGAACCTATGGATCAGCCCTCCCAGAGTCTGTCTGTCTTGTGGAAGAGAGGCATCATGAACCAAGCTGAGCTGAAATATGGTGAGGTTCTCTTTGAGTTCATAAAATAGTCCTGTTTGCTCTTACCCCATAAATTTAGTGAGGTAATGAATATAAGAAGCACCACAGTTCTTGGCACCAAGTGACTATTCAATGAAGACCAATTTCCTTTTTTCCTATCTTCTACAAGCTTCTTTTTCTTTGTAGTAAAATAATTTGGGGGATGAAATATATTCTAACCATTAGGACCCCAATATTCTGAATGTGGAATGATTTTCTTGAGCTCACATAACCAGCATCGAAGTCCAGGTGTCCACAAGGGGTCCTGGCACATGGTCGTCTTTCTGCTATAACTCCTACAATGCAGGATGTGCTCTTGCTTCCCAGAGGTCTGGCCTCTGTCTTGATTGCCTTAGACGTGTTCTCTAGGAGTTTCTCAAGTGTCAAGCCTTCATATCTGCTTTGGAAACATTCTTATCTCCTTAGCTACAGGGCAGGATCCCCAACCCTATAATAAAAGCATGAATCATAAAAATGGGAGTGAATTTAAAAAGTATGTAGCCTATGGGCTTCCCTGGTGGCACAGTGGTTAAGAATCCACCTGCCAATGCAGAGGACACTGGTTCGAGCCCTGGTCCAGGAAGATCACACATGCCGCAGCGCAACTAAGCCCGTGTGCACAACTACTGAGCCTGCACTCTAGGCCTGCAAGCCACAACTGCTGAGCCCGCACACCCTAGAGCCCATGCTCCACAACAAGAGAAGCCACCGCAGTGAGAAGCCCGCGCACTGCAACAGAGTAACCCCTGCTCGCCACCACTAGAGAAAGCCCACGTACAGCAATGAAGATGCAACACAGCCAAAAATAAATAAGTAAATTAGTTTTTTAAAAAAAGAAATTATCCCGCCTAATGGGTTTGAAACACGCCTTAGGAGCAAATTGATTTCTTCTTGTATATTTGTATAAAATATATCTATATATACATATATCTTTATATGTATGTAATATAAATCCTTTCTGGAAGTACGTATATATTTGTACCATACAGATAGGAAGAAAGGGACTATGTGAATGAGTTGTTGGTTTTAGCTGGTGTGTATGTATGTATGTTTTGTGTGTTTGTGTGTCCGTTCATACATAACCTCATTTGGCCTTACGTGTTCCATATATGTATATATATGCATATATATAGGTGTATCTGTGAATGATATGGTTCTGGAAAATACCTTGTTTGGAGAATTACCATAGCAAGGCCCTGTCATGCTGAAACACCATCTGGAGACCTGGATTTAGGTGTGGGTTCGCAGAATAAAGACTCTCCCCTTCCACAGCCTCTAAATTCTTGATGTAACACACTGATCTAGGGCAGTACTTTTCCATTAAAGATAAGAAACCTGGGGCTTCCCTGGTGGCGCCGTGGTTGAGAATCTGCCTGCCGATGCAGGGGACACGGGTTCGAGCCCTGGTCTGGGAAGATCCCACATGCTGTGGAGCAACTGGGCCCGTGAGCCACAACTACTGAGCCTGTGCTCTAGAGCCTGCGAGTCACAACTACTGAGCCTGCGCGTCTGGAGCCTGT
This sequence comes from Mesoplodon densirostris, assembly GCF_025265405.1. Taxonomy (NCBI): domain Eukaryota; kingdom Metazoa; phylum Chordata; class Mammalia; order Artiodactyla; family Ziphiidae; genus Mesoplodon; species Mesoplodon densirostris. Next base: position 124,050,245 of record NC_082662.1, on the reverse strand, counting down.
GCTCTGCAACAAGAGAGGCCACGATAGTGAGAGGCCCGCACACCACGATGAAGAGTGGCCCCCGCTCGCCTCAACTAGAGAAAGCCCTCGCACAGAAATGAAGACCCAACACAGCCATAAATACATACATACATACATACATACATACATACATACATAAATACATACATAAATAAAAAGCTGTCTGCCCCTTCTCAAAAAAAAAAAGATAAGAAAACTGAGGCCCAGGGAAAGATGGTGGCTCTTCTGAGGCCTCTTGGTAAAAGAAGAACCCATAAGCCCAAGTCTTCCTACATCAAGTCCTATGCTCTTTCCCTGAATCAGGTCACCTTTTCTTTTCTTCTTTGCTACCCTCCATGGCACCTAATCCAAGAAACACTGTTTCGCTTGCATTATCTTGGCACATTGTGGTGGGAGGTTGTGCCTTGTCTAAGGCGTGTGCTCTGTGTGGCAGCCCTGCCAGCTGTGCATCCCCGGGTTCATCTCCTGGGTCAGTGCCACACTCTTTGGAGAGGAAGTCATGCCCATGTCAAAGCTGGGAGAAGTCAGCAGAAGGACTCCGGCTGCTGAGGAAGAAGTGTTCTCTCAGTGTAGGGCTCAGGAAACTTTTGAGCACAGAGAGCCACCTTCGGGGTAAAAAAAAAAAAAAAAAAAAAAAAAAATCCACCAAGGTCCAAAGACAGAGGCCAGGCAAATAAAAAGAACTAAAAATTGTGCTCCTCCTTATAGGTCACAAGGTCCTTCTACCTGTTTTCATTTAGTCCCCAGTAATCCAGGAGTGTCAGCATCCTCATAGCCTCTTCCATCTGAGCAGACTGAGACTGCCACAGATTAAGTGATGAGCTCCAAGTCACACTGACTGCTTGGAAGTGGCAGAGCCTGCCGATTCCGGCACTCTCAACAGAACTACAAGTTGTGCATCTTAGAGCTTGTGGCTGTACTGGGCGAGAGGCAGGCAAGGCATAGAATGGAATTTCAGCCAGCCTCTGTTTCTCTGCCTGGTAGAGGGAATGGGAAAGGGCCAGAGGGAAGAAGAGAATAAATAGGTGTAGAGGGAGGGAGGGAAGGAAGAGAAAGAAGACTCAGTGACCTCTAGCCCAAGCCAAGTGGACAGGGCTCTGCTTTGGGCCATTCTGGCTAGTCCTCTCCTACATACCCCAAACACACCCTCCTATGGTCATTGGCTGGAAGCCTGCTGCCTGCTGGAGAATGTGAGCTCCCTGAGGACAGGGCAGCCTTGTTTAGCACTCCATCCCTACGCCTGCCCCACGGAGAGTGCTCAGCAGAGAAAGGAGAGCATTATTAGAGAGCTTGGGCTCTGGACACTTCTCCACCAGCTGGATCCTGTTATCCCCATTTTACAGGTGAGGGGATCAGATGCAACAAAGAGATAAGCAATCATTTGAAGAGATTTCAGGGGTGGGTGAATCTCTAACAGTGGGCAAAGTTGAGAGTTGTTATGTATGCCCAGAAGAGCTGGGCATTTCTGGAAACCGTGCTTAGCTTTCTAGGGCACAGGCAGGCTGCCAGGCTCTGAACCCAGAGTGAGGTCTCATTAGCATTCAGAGGCCAAAGTCACCGTGGGGGCCGCCATCCAGGGCATTGGGAAGAGACAGGCTGTGTTTTAATTACGACCTGGACTTTTGAACAAATCCTTTTCTCTGCTTGTCTGAGCCTTAGAGAAAACAACTTGTGGGAAGTGTGTAGTCAGCAGCTGGGTCCACAGTGGTACCCATACAGCTGTGTACACATCTGGCACACAGGTGGTGGACTGCGTGTGCCTTTTCTCCTTGGGTTGCCCTGGGGTTAGTGAGGGTAACAAGTGCCAAAGCAGTAAGGTGAGGTCAACCTGGTCTTTACCCAGAACGGGGCAGCCAATGCAGAGAATGGAGAGAAATGGGACTGCCCCCCTCTTCTGGGCCTGTATCCCACCCCTTACCCAATCATGACCATTTCACCATCTGAGCCCAGACAGTCCTGCCACTTCCTCTGGCCGTTCCTGAGTCAACATGGTGAGATTTCTTTGTTGAGCTCACCCTAACCCTCCCTTCTTCAACTTGGGGGAAATTTTTGGAGTGGGGGATGAAATTAAGAAGGGAGGAGGAAGAGGAGGAGATTAACAGGGTAGAAGTTAGACAAGCACAGATGCCACCACCTGCAGCTGTGGATTCTCAAGAGCTTGTTGACTCCTGGGAGCGTTTGCCTTGAGTCTGTTTAACAGTTCATTCCTGGGGAAGGGGAGGAGAAGGAGGGCTTGGGGACAAAGAGCCTTTGACCAGCTCCTGTTAAAGTACTGATTCGTTTGCTCAGGTTGGCAAACAGTGTCTAGAGACTCCGGGCCAGGGATGAACTGGGTGGGTTTTCTGTCTGATGCACAACATCCAGCATGGGGGGAGGGGAGTAAAGGCAGTTGTTCAAGGGCCTGGGGTGCCCTGAGGTTCAGACATGGAGAGCAAAACCACCCTGGGCAGCTGGGGGAAGGGAGGGGGCAGGGTCAGGGCTGCTAGTACCTGGGGTTCTGTTTTGGGGGCTGTCACATACCTTGTTAGTGGTGAAAGAGCCGCACCAGCCCTTGAACTGTCTCCCAACCTCACCCCCCCTTTCTGAAGCTGAGAGGCAGAGGGAAGGTATATCAGGATGGGTGTTTTTAATGTGCTTCTGGCCAAGGGCAGGGAGGATTGGTGTTGGGGCCCAAGGCCCGGGTTGAGTGAGACCACACATGCACTTCTCATCCCGAGCTGTGCTGGAGTCACCTGCAAGCTGGCCTCTGTCCAGGGAGGCTGTTCCCTAGTAGATTCATGGGAGGCGGCTTCAATCCCTTCTCCAAGCCTTGGCTTCCTTCACTCAAAGAGTTTGAATGGCTTCCCTCTTTCTTGTACCAGTTCCCTCCTTGGGAATTCCTCCTTACCTGCTTTTCCACTCTACCCTCAAAACTCTTTACTTCATCCAGGAAGCTTCCAAGATAAACACACTGTGCACGTGTATAGACTTAGGCATCAACTAGTACAGCTTTAGAGCTGAGAAGTGATTAAATATTATAAACAGACTGTGGCTTTATGCCACTCTGTTTTGTATTCTTGAAACATTGTTTTGTATCATTCTTATATTCTGTTTCCCAAAGGTCAGTCCCTCTGGGTAGACATTATTTATCTGTTTGTTTCTTTGTTTGCTGTTTCTCTCACTATCACATGAGCTCCATGGAGGACGGGGACTTTGTTTTGTATCATCTGTGCCCACGATACTGCCTGACACATAACAGACACTCCACATAGGCTGGTTTATGAACATGAATGTTGCTGGGTGGGGCTTTCTTTCCCCACCTCCCTGTTAAGACACAGCGTCTTGTGTAGTGCACAGTGGATGCTTCTGAATCAATGAGAGAATGAATGAAGACTAAATGAGTGAGTGAATGTATGAACGAGCTTTTGAGATAGGATTGGCCACACTTAGGCCATCATGGCGGATGGCCTGTCTATAGAAAAATGCTCTTCAGTTATTTGTTTCCTTGTCTCCTGCCGAGGTAGGGCTCATGAGCAGAGCAAGGTGCCTTCAGCCCCCTGATATCCTCTGAGTCAGCTTGTGTCTGCCTTTGTGATGAGAGGAGGGGTGTTTGGAGCTTTATGAATTCACTCTGCCCATTTTGTCTCCGCTTGGCACCATCCTCTCCCTTATACCATCTGACCTTCCCATGTCTAGTGACACCTCTGGTATGTGGAGACAAACAGAGAGTGTTTTTGAGAGAGATTTCCCCCCTATTGCGCTACTACTTTAAAAAAAAAATAACTCTTTATTTTGGAAATAAAAAAATGAATGCTATAATGAATGAATCCCAGAGATATTTTTAGGGTCTGTTATCTCTGTGCTTATACCCAAGGCTTTGACAAAGGCGATTATGTTATCATGAGGAAATTTAAAAAAGAGAAAGAAAAATGGAGAAATCTACTTTCGATTTTAATCTTTCATAGACTGCCCTGAGCTCTTACTGATCTGGGGTGACCGGGAAGAGATGGGCCACCTTTACTGGGAGCCTACTGTGTGTCAGCTCTGAGGCCAGGCTCTTTGCACATCTTATTTCAGAAGAGGGTGAGCAGGTGAAGTCAACAGGTCAAATCAAATCAACTTTTATTGAGTACCCACCACGTGCAAGAGGTTGTAGGGCATATAAATATTCCATAGGCCTAGTTCTTGGAATACAGGCTGTTGGCAGGATAAGTTATAAACATGGGAAAATTAAAAAATAAGGCAAGATTAAGATTTTTTTTTTTTTTTTTTTCGGTACGTGGGCCTCTCACTATTGTGGCCTCTCCCGTTGCGGAGCACAGGTTCCGGACGCGCAGGCTCAGAGGCCATGGCTCACGGGCCCAGCCGCTCCGCAGCATGTGGGATCTTCCCGGACCGGAGCAGGAACCCGTGTCCCCTGCATCGGCAGGTGGACTCTCAACCACTGCGCCACCAGGGAAGCCCTAAGATATTTTAAGTCAGCATTAGGAAGCAATGCTCTTGGGACTTTTGGAGCTGGAAGAGATTGTCTGGCCTCACATCTTTTTTTTTTTTTTTTGCGGTATGCGGGCCTCTCACTGTTGTGGCCTCCCCCGTTGCGGAGCACAGGCTCCGGACGCGCAGGCTCCGGACGCGCAGGCTCCGGACGCGCAGGCTCAGCGGCCATGGCTCACGGGCCCAGCCGCTCCGCGGCATATGGGATCCTCCCAGACCGGGGCACGAACCCGTATCCCCTGCATCGGCAGGCGGACTCTCAACCACTTGCGCCACCAGGGAGGCCCTGGCCTCACATCTTTAACAACAGCAAGGTTTTGCAGACAGTTGTCTGCAGAGCGGGCGGCAGAGCCCAGGCTTCCAGATCGGCTGTTCTTGTGTCTTGAAGCATCTCCAGATAACTGCCCAGTGACCAGCACAGACAGGTCATGGTGAAAGTGTTCAGGGGAGGTGTGGTCACTCCGGAGGGGTGTAGGGGAGGTCCGGGCAGGATTCAGGGAAAAGGTGGGAGCAATTGTGTCCTGAAGGGTGTGTTGTATTCAGGTAGATTAAACAGAGAAGAAAGGGCTTTGCAGGAGGGCGACAAGGCATAACAAGGCCCAGAGGTAAGAAATCAGGAACGTTGTGCGCAGGTGTGGTGACATATCACGATCCTCCAGCTCTGGCCGCCAGGAGCCTGGGAGCCGACCCCACGCTTCCCAGTCTCCAGGCCCTGGATCTGCCCCCTCCTGTCTGGCTTCCCTGCTGCTGCCTTAGTGCCGCCGCTTGTCACCACTCAGCTGCTCTCCCTCACTCATCTCTCCAACCCCAATTCCCCTCCACCTTTCATACTGCAAAGGGTTCCTTTTCTAAAACAGGCTCTTAGCGTGTTAAAATTGTTCAAAGGCTTCTGGTTGCTTGTCAGATGCTGTCCAGCCGCAGTGTGCAATCCGGTCATGACTTGCCTCACCTGTCACCCTTCTCCAGGCCCCCAGCCTCCAACCTGGTGGAGGACACAGCATGCTCCCAGCACAGCATGTACTTGCAGCACGTCAGGCCTTTGCTCAGGCTGTTCCTTCTGTGGGGAATCCACTCCCCAACCCCTTCAGGCCTGCTGCCTGCCCACCTTCCTGTCTTCCGTTTGACCAAGATTTATTGAATGGGTAATAAAATGCAAATCCCCCTGCTGACTCCCGGACAGTTAGTTGTCTTCTCTTCTGTGTTCCGGGACCCTCTAGTTATTTAGACATGTTTGTCTCTCCCATTAGCCTGAGCTCATTTCTGGAAGGGATTTTCTTTTATTCACCTTAATATCACTAGTACCTACTGCATCCGCCTGGCATAGATAGACACCCTCTTCGTGGTTGGTTGAAAGTAAGTGAAATGAGATAAGAGTTAAGTCCCGAGAGCTGGGCTGAATGCACTGAACGTCAGGATGGGAAGTTGGGATGCAGTTTATCTCTCAACTAGATTACACCTCAGAATGCCCTGGGAGCTTGTTAAAAATTCATATTCTGGGGCCCATCCTTTTGCATGCTGATTGGAGTGGACCTGGACCTTATTGTTATTTTGTTTACATAATCACCCCCCTGGGGATTCTGGGCAGCCTGCCTGGCACCAGTCTGTAGGGCATCCTTTGGGAACACTGTGCCGTGGACCACACCAAATACATGCTGGGCTTCAGCTCACCCTTCTTCCAGCACCTCTCACCCTGCTTTTCTTAAGCCTCTGAGAGAGTAACTTAACTGAATTCTCTGGTGCAACCTCCTCAGGGAGTAAATCATCTGGATTTAAAACCTATTCCATTCCAAGCCTCTTTGTCCCAGTTCTTGAAGTTCCTTTCGCTGTTGACTTGAGAGGAGACCTGGGACCCAGCCATCTTTCTCACCGACCTTGCTTTGCTTTCTCCCATGCTGCCAGGCTGTTTGCTGTCAAATGCGGGGGCTGCTTTGAGGCCATCGCGCCCAATGAGTTTGTGATGCGGGCCCAGAAGAGCGTGTACCACCTGAGCTGCTTCTGCTGTTGTGTCTGCGAGCGGCAGCTCCAGAAGGGCGATGAGTTTGTCCTGAAGGAGGGGCAGCTGCTCTGCAAAGGGGACTATGAGAAGGAGAGGGAGCTGCTCAGCCTGGTGAGCCCGGCAGCCTCAGACTCAGGTGAGTGCCGTGTGGTGGGCAGGGGGTGTGTGGGAGAGTGGGGTGCGGTGGCAGTCTGCATTGCTTTCTCTTTTAGGGGGCCAGCCACCAGGGCACCCTGGTCCCATGGCAGAGCAGCGCTGTGCATTCCAGGAAGTTCCTTTGTGAGCTCGGAGTAAGCTCTTATCAGTCAGGTATTGCCGTGATGATGCTGCATAACAAATTACCCCCGAATTCTATGGTGTGCCACCAGAAACACTTATTCACACATCCACAAGTCTCTGGGTTAATGGAAGTGACTCTGCTTCACACTGAAGGTCTTCAAGTCACCTGGGATCTGCTGATCTCAGCCGAACTTAGCTCTAGGCTGTAGACCAGGTTCAAGTCTGCTCTGTGTGGTTCATGCTGGGGTCCAGGCTTGAGAAACAGCAGCTATGGGGCATAATTTCCTGGCAGTGGCAAAAGTGCAGGAAGGCATGCTCAACCATGCAAGTACATTTCAAACCTCTGCTCATATCATGGCTGCTAATATTTCACTGGCCAAGTCAAATCAGAAGATGAAACCCAAAGTCCAGGGAGGGGAAATACACTGCCATGTACTGCGAGGCCCTGACAGGGTAAAGATACATAAAACTATTAAAGAGAATGATGGATTGGAACCAATAATTCCATCTGCCACAGTCACTGAACTACTCTCGCCTTTGTTTCCTCATCTGTCAAGTGGGAAAGCTGGAATCTCTAAGGCTTGGTGGGTCACATAAAGAAAGCATCTAGAATATACTTGTTCCACTCACCCAAGACCCACCCACCCTCCCTGGAGAGGGAAAAGAGAGGAGGTGGCAGGGTTCAGAGTCCTTTTAGAGCAGGTATTACAAGGCCAGAGAAATTAAAACTGCCCAGGTGAAGCATGGAATGCCTTCCCAGGGTGTCTGTCCCACAGGGCGGCGTGTGTCTTAGCCTGGCCTCCCTTTTCCTGGAAGAATCTGGAGATCCAATTAGGTGATATCCATGTAAACTTACTAGTTTTTGCCACTGCCAATTACAGTCCAGTTCCAAACACCCTACCATGGCTTACAAGGCCTTTGGAATCTCACTGCCCAACTCTTCAACCTCGTGGGAGCCTCTGACCCCTCCCCTCTACACTCAGCAGACATCAGTGTCTCCACTCACTTCCACATCTTAAAAGTTTCTTCCCTCTCTGCCTCTTTCCCTCACTCTTTTGTCTTGCTTGCACATCTTTTAAGCTTCTTTCTAGGGCCTGCTTCATCGAGGAAGACTCCTATTCCCATGTGCCGGGTGAGTTTACCCTTAACCTCTCCTGCCGTGAGATGGATCCTACTTGATTGGAGTTGCTTGCCTGGCTGTTTGTTGTCCTTGCCAGAGTGCTAAGCCCCATGAGGGACCGTGTGTGTCTTTTTTACCACTGTATCCACAGGGCTTAGCACAGGCCTGGAACACTGAGGGTGCTTGACAAAATCTGTGTTAAAGGGTGAATAAACACATGGAACAGAAGTCCTGTGGTGTGATGCTTGAGTCCGAGAGCTTTGGAGGTAGTCAGGTGGGCATTCTGACTGCACCACTTAGATCTGTGTGTCTTTGGGCAAGTTTCGGAACCTCTCTCAGCCTCAGTCTCCACGGCTGTAAAATGGTGATCATCGTGCCTACCTAATCATTTTATTTGGGGGAATAAAAGATAAATGTATGTAAGTGCTGGTGCTTATTTACCAAGTGCCTGCTGGTGTTGGCATCTTCATCACAGTCGTGTTTTGCTTCCTTTACCTCCCAGCTGGTTCTTCTTGCCTGACTCTGCTTGCAGCCACAAGTAAGCTGACACCAGTACAATCCCAACTTCTATTGGATTCATTAGACTTAAGTTTTCCTGGATGTTTTAATCTGAGGGAAATTTATCCTTGTCAGTAACACTGCCACTGACAGATTGAATGTCTCACTCTTGGGTAACTGGGCCCATCCTAAACTGAGCTTCATGGCCTCCACTTAGTGGGTCATCTCATCCTACTTTTCCTTTAGGTGTCATGCCGTACCCACTCACTAGGTCTCTTCTGCAGAATATTGCACAATCTTCAAATTCCCAAGGGGCTTAGGTGCTATGGTGATCAGAATACCAGCATGACCTCAGAAAAACATGCAGACCCAGAAGGACATACCATTCTTTCTCACATGGAAATAAATGCTGTGGTCCAGCCTTTCTTGCTACACAATTGTGTGGGTCTTGACCAGTGTTTTCCAATTACAGATTTTAATTAGCTACAAACAGTATGAGTCACTAGTGTATTGCCCTCTCCCCATGTGCAAAGACAAAAATAAGTTGGATCTAAGGAGTATTAAAAGTATAATGTTCAAAGACTTGTTGTTGCCAAGGGGGAGGGGTCTGGAGGAAGGAGGGATTGGGAGTTTGGGATTAACAGATACAAACTATTATATGTAGAATGGATAAACAACAAGGTCCTACTGTATAGCACAGGGAACTGTATTCAATATCCTGTGATAAACTATAATGGAAAATAATTTTTAAAAGAATGTATGTATATGTATAACTGAATCACTTTGCTCCACAGCAGAAATTAACACAACATTGTAAACCTACTATACTTCAATTTTTAAAAAAGTATAATGTTCAGAGTAAGAAAACTGCAATGGGTCCACTTTTCTAACCACATTTTCAGCAATATGTTTTGTAGTTCCGGGCATTTCTTTCTGGGGCTGATATTCACAAACTGGAGCTTTCCAGTTCACTTATTCATGTATTCGTTCAGTAGACGTATCTTGAGTGCTTGCTTTATGCCAGGCATGGTGTCAGGCTATGAATGACAAGAATGGCATGGAGGTGGGGAGGTCTCCAACCCATGTCAGATGAAGGAACTGGAGATATTTAGGCTAGAAAAGTAAAGACTAAATAAGGACATAATTATTGCCTTCAAATGGTTGGACCAGATCTGTTTTTTTTTCCTAGCTTCAGAGAGAAGAATTAGAATTCATTCAATTCTTTAACAAAATCACTGAGTATTTATACTATAGATGAAAAGGCAAAGGGAAGTAATTTTGACTCAACATAGGGGAAGTTACGATGTCATTCTAATTACAAGGTCTAACACAGTGTAACTACTCGGAGATACCCAATTGTTGTGATCAATAAGTACCTAATGAGTTGAGTTAAATCTTCGAGAAAAGAAGTCCACCTCATATTTACAGAAAACAAACAATTTTAGGATCTGTCCCAATACAGATACAATTTTTCCTCTCATTTCTGTCCTGAGTGTTTTACATATTGTAGGTGCTTGATTAAATATTTGTTGAGTGAATGATTGAATGACTTGTCATCTTTAACGTTTTTATCAATGGCTTGGATGAAGACACCGAAGGCAGGATTATTCGATTTGCAGATGACACAAACCTGTCAGGGAGTGCTGGTGTGGCAGCTGATATTCACAATGTTCAATAAGATTTTGACAAGCTAACAGAACAGTACAAAGTCAGCAAGATGAGATCTAACCATTGGGTTCCAAAATTCAACAGTGATTATATGCAGTGGGGCCTCAGAATTTCACATGGGGTTTTAGTTGATCATAAAGTCAATAGGAACCAAAAGGCCATATACTGCTTTACTAGAACTATGATGTCCCTAACATGTAATTACAGTTCCATTTTTTTTTTTGCTTTTGTCAGAGTACACTTAGGATTTTTGGTCTAGGTTTAAACAATGCATTTTAGGAGATCAAAATCAAATTAGAGAAAGTCTTGAGGAGAGCGATTGGCTCGCTAAATGATACATATCTAAAGAAACTCAGTATATTTAGTTTTGTAAAAATAAGACTAAGGAGATATGAGAGTCACACCCAAGGGTGTAGACCCATGTACTGGGAGTGAAATGACAGATTTTGGTTCAATATAGGATAGAACTGTGTCCAAAAAGGGTGCAGACTAGACTCCCTTTATGGGGAACAAACCTGCTTGTCTTCTAACATTTTAATTACAGTGGGTGGGTGACTGGGTTAGTGACCTCTAGGGCTGCTTAAATCTAGGATTTTAGAATATATGCTGCTGACTGTTCCAACTTACACAAAAGCATGTGACACGTTTAGAACTATATGGGACACCAAACTCAGGAGATACTCAGGTGCTGGATGTTCTTTTCTTGTGTGGCCAGAAAATCCTCCTTTTGCTCCCTGCTTTGCCAGTGGCCTTGAAGGACCCTCTCAAGCAGTGGAATTGTATTTGTAGCCAGAGTCAGACCGTTTCTTTGGGTTTATTGGGCAACTTGGATGCCGAGGGCCTCCAGGATAGACCTGGCAACATTCATACCTGTGCTTTCTTGATCAGAGAATCCTGGGCTCTGACCATAATTGGTAGGCACATTAGAGGTTATCTGGTTCAGACTCCCACCAGGAGCTCATCCAGCCTCTGTTTGAGCCTGTCTGACCATGGGGAGCTCTTGACCTCACATTCTGAGTGTGGATTGACAGAATTGTTAAATTGAGCCCCAATATCTATTTCCATGTGTAACCTCGGCCTTGGCCTTGGTTCAGCTTTCAGAAACTCACAAAATACATCAGTCTCCCTGACATGTGGTAGCCCTTCAAGTTAGAGACAGAATCCCTTATGCTCCCTAAGTCTTCTCTTTTCCTTTCTAGTTCTTCCTCTTTCCTCCAGCTATTCCTTAGAAGAGACTCTTTGTTCTATCTACAAAAATACTATATTCTCTTTAGAATGTACCACCCAGAAGGGAATAAAATCTTCCATATGTGGTCTGAACTAGCACCATGTTATTATTACTAGTCATGGACATCGTATTCTATTGATGTCATTAGCTTTTTTGACCTAGGGAAGGGGGTGGAGACTTGGGGGCTGACTATAGGCCATCAGGGCTTCTGGCTCGTCCATGTTGCATTTCTTAATTACCTAGCCCTTTTATTTTCACATTTTCTTTTAACATCAGAGTTTGTCTAAGAATGTCTTGTGTAGTGATTTTTAAAGACTTTTAAAATTTTGAAATAAAATTTTAGATTTATAGAGCAGGTGCAAAGTGGGACAGACTTTCCCATATACCCTTCACTTAGCTCCTCCTAATGTCAACATTTTACATTTAAATATACATTTTGATAAACGTGCATGCAGTAGGCACTCAGTAAATGTTTGTTTATTGTGTGAATACCTGTTCACGTTAGCCTCTGTGGTCCTTAGCAGAGAAACACCAACCAGAAGTATGACTTTCTTCTTACTGGAGCAGGAATGAAGATTATTCACACATACCAGAGTTTACGAATCCTTCTTCCTTCTTAATTTTTCTTAGGATGTGGGATATTGCTGCTTTGAACGATCCAGATGACTCTCTTGTTCTCCTTGTGTAATACATCTCTCTCTCCTCCTCTTTTCATTACCACTGATATTTAGATACTGGTTTTCATTTCCTTCTACAACCTTGGAACTGATTTTTTTGTATTCATTACAGAAATATTTCAGCCTATCTTGGAACTCTTCTTGTTCTTCAATAAATTAGAATAGAGAGGCAGCAGTTACCTCATGAGTTCTGGAAAATACTTGACTGTCCTGCGGGATTATCTTGTCAGCTCATAGTCATGAATTTTAAAATGCAAGGAAAAGTCAGCAGGAGGTATGAGGAAGTCTCATTCTCCACCTGGTAGTACAAAGGGCTTGGGATCTAAAGTTAGACAGATCTGAATTTGAGTCTTGCCTAAACTCAGAAGCAGTGTGATCTTGGGAAAAGTTACAGGCACACCTTGGAGATGTTGTGGGTTTGGTTCCAGACCACCTTAACAAAGAGACTATCTCTGTAAAGCAACTCACAAGAATTTTTTAGTCTCTTCGTGGTTATAAAAGTTATGTTCACACTACACTCTAGTCTATTTAGTGTGCAATGGCATTATATCTAAAAACACAATATACATACCTTAATTAAAAAATACTTTACTGCTTTAAAAAAATGCCAAAACAGTTACAATAGTAACATCAAAGATCACTGATCCCAGATCATCATAACAAATATAATAATGATGCAAAAATTTGAGATATTGCGAGAAGTACCAAAATGCGACAGAGACATGAAGGGAGCAAATGCTGTGGCCAATACAGCGCCGACAGACTTGCTCAATGCAGGGTTGCCACAAACCTTCCATCTGTAAAAAAAAATGCAGCATCTGCAAAGCGTAATAAAGTGGTACACAATGCAATGAGGTCTGCCTGTACTTCTCATCTCCAGGACTCTATCTGTTAATCAGTAAAAAGTGGATCATAACACTTATTTTGTGGATTGCTGTAAGAACGCAGAGAGGTAATGCATATCAAGGGCCTGAAATTTGTTGGATGCCCAGTAAATGGCAGGTGTCATTATTATCTCCTGGTGCAGAGGCTAGCATACTTCTGGATAGCTCATGGCTCATAAGCTTATTTCTCCAAAGATCTATCACTTCACAAACATCTCATCTTCTGTCTTTGCGCTTCTACTTTAGATGCTTCTGGATAGCTGACCCTAGGGCATCTCAGGGTAGTACAGAGGACCTCTCATTTGGGGTGGCTAGGATGATGGGCTGGAGAGGGATCGATTCACTCCATGGGCCTGCGTGTCTCAAAGGTACTCTCCAGGCTTTGAACATTAGAGCTAGCATTGCACCCTGGAAAGTCAGTGCAGAAGACCAGGAGGTCTTGCAGTCGCTTCTGGGACTCAATAGGAATTTCAAGCAAGAATGGAAAGGATGTGTTGAACTTAGCTGCCGTTCTCTTCTGCAACACTCATCTTTGAGTTCAGGAAGGACACTGAACCTGACAGTTACCCATTAGAGAATGCACTGTATTCCTGCAGAGGCCTCAGCATTGCTCTGTTACATGCCATGATCTATTTCTGTCCTTCCAGGCAGCCACCTAACCAACCTTTAATCCGAGAGATATTTCTTACAGACGCCTACCCCATGTCAGGCTCTGTGCTAAATGCTGTGTTTTCATTGCAGAAAAAAAAGGGCAGAGGAGTTAGAGAATACTGAGCAGCTCAGATCAGGAAAACATCTCGAAGTCAGCCTCCTAATATCAGGGGGAACAGAGAGGCCAACCTAGTTGATATAAAGGGGCTGAGAGCTAGGAAAAGAGACATAGTCTGGAGATCAGCCTTGTCATCTTTTCCTTTAAGAAACAAGGGGGTGAGCTATTATAAAAACAAATACAAAAACAAAAAACCTTGAGTAGATATTAAAATACTTAGATAAACATTATAGTTGTTAAGATATCCATTTAAATTCTATTTTATATTTTCTTCTAAAGCAGTGTGTTCAAGACTCCTCTACAAGAGCATTTTCCAGAAAATTTTAACTGCAGCTCAGTAAAAATCGTTTTTAAATCATGCCCTAGCATACAAATTTATGTGTGTATATGAAATAAAAATTCAACAGTTATATTGATTTACTGCTTAATCTACATGCTGATATTAACCATTATATTTATTTTTTAATTCTAGTCTTAGCCACTCTATTAATTTCATAATCCATTGATGGATCATGGCCTGAAGTTTGAAAAATACCGCTTCAAAGGGCAGTTACTTTCAACCCTATCCCCAGGTTTTGGAATTACAAATTCCTCAAATTTCAAGCTAATGAATATGTTTTAATCTTCTGCATATACCCACACTGTGTCAGGTGCTGAGACTAACACCAAAGACTCAGAAGATATCGTCTGGCCCCAAAGACTTGGCTCAATGCCGTGCGTAAACACGCAATAACTGTTATCTGTTTTCATCTTTGTTGGTATTATTAAGGAGACATGAAGAGCACACATATTTATATCATGACTAGCACAAAGGTCTTTGTGGACATTTTTTGATTTACTAATCTGGCATCTCTGGATAGTAGGCAAGAGGCAGTTATAATTGCCTGAGCCTCTCAAGTTTTTTCCAAAATCAAGTTTTGTCTTTTGTTAGTATCACAGCCACGAAATTGATGACCAGAATTATTTGTTGCCCTCAGTCTGAGGCTCAATGCTTCTTGCCTCTTCTGAACCTTTGTCTTCTAGTGTATTTGTTTTGTCTTCGTGTTATAGATGGAAAAATAAGGACACAGGATACTTGAGTCGGGGATAAGCCAGAATAAGAACTTAATTCTACCAATTACCGAGTCAGGATACTTGATACTCAGCCTTTGCTGTAATTATGAGTTGGGTAGAGTTTATCTTTGGTGCTTGAAAAGTTACAGGCAAAATACAGATTATGCATTATCTCTTTTCTGCTGAACTGTAATTTAATTTTGGATATGTGCTCACACTTAATTTTGATAAAAACCAAAATTTAAAACTAGTGCAACGGTTTCAGAGCATATTTAATCTATAATGGTGTGTTGTGTGCGTTCATTTCTTTGCACAATCCCTGTAAGAAAAAAAATTGGTCAAGTGGACAATTGATCATTGTGATCTTTGCATGATGAAGATGATGTTAACAATTATGGAGCCCTCACTCTGCACAGAGCATTGCCTTAAGCACTTTACATGAGTGAACTAACTTAACCTTTATATCAAGCTGGTGAGGAAGGCAATGTTATGATTATTCCCATTCTACAGATTAGGAAGATGAACATGGACAAAGTATTAATTTGCTTAAGGTCCTACAGCTAGTAATGAAAAGAGCCAGCATTCAAACGCAGGCAGTTCAGCTCCAGTCTGTTTCGTTAATAACTAGGCTGTATTGCCTAGTTGATAAAAATGTACACGTGTATTAAAATTGACCTCACGGGGCTTCCCTGGTGGCGCAGTGGTTGAGGGTCTGCCTGCCGATGCAGGGGACACGGGTTCGTGCCCCAGTCCGGGAAGATCCCACATGCCGCGGAGCGGCTGGGCCCGTGAGCCGTGGCCGCTGAGCCTGCGCATCCGGAGCCTGTGCTCCGCAATGGGAGAGGCCACAACAGTGAGAGGCCTGCATACCGCAAAAAAAAAAAAAAAAAAAAAAATTGACCTCACGTTTTGTTCTCGTGTTTCACTGACAGCTCTCCCTGCTAGTTATGGCAGGGCTCCAGGTACTCTGTCAGACTTACTACCTGAGAGACCTCAACTGAAAAATCTTTTCACGTACAATTAAAGCAATGAAAACAAGGTGATTTGAACTGAGTCTCCACTCCCTTTCAAATCAATCACACGTTTGCCTTCTGTTCTAACCTCTGGTTTCTCCTTAATAATTAATATAATTAATAACTATCACTATACTTCACATGCACACCTTTTATAAGGAAGTAGGAGGCTTTCAAGGATCCAAAGCCAACATGATGTATGAATGTGGAAGTACTTTAAAAGTATGCATAAGTTACTATTATTGTTTTTTGTTGTTTGGTTTTGTTTTTACAACTATTCAACAAACTTCTGTTCTGCTCCCTATGGCTTATTTGATGGCAGCAGGAAAAAACAGTTGCTCTTTTTGTCCAGATGAGAGGCATCAGCCATCCAAACCACAGTCCTCATTAATTAAATGGATAAAAGTACAACGGTGGAGTAAATCAGTACATATAAAAACTTTTTCTAACAGGCTTCTACAGGCTGACCTGGAATGTCCTGCCATCTGCTATAACCCCACTCTCAGGAGAACTGCACTCAGATTAGTTTTTCCGGCAGCAGTGATGAAATTTGTGCTTCTGTCTATCCATCTTTGTATCGGATCCTCTTTGGGTACAAGGGCAGGGCTTTGCAGTGTGACCGGTGAGTGTTAGGAGTGAAGTCTCTGGCCATGCAGAGCCAACCCATGACTTTGACCTTTCATGACCTGAGCTGAATAATCAGAGACTCACTTTCCTTTACTATCATGTAGTAAAGATGGGGGAGGAAGTGCAGAAAAGATGCCAGTTTTCTTACATTGACTTTCCAGCGAAATCTATCAACTTTTAGATTTCCTACCAAGAGTTTTCATGATGGGTCTAAAGAAGATTTAGACAGTATATGGAGCAAAAGGAAGAATCACCTCCAGTAGTTCGCTGTGTCCTGGTATCAGTGACCTAGGAAAAACCCAAAGTCCAGTTTACGAAGGATTGGTGGCAAACCAGGTTATGGCTTCCTCTGAGCACTTTGATATTTGATGCTGTAAAAGTATATGGAAGACTGAGTAATTTAAGAACCATTTGGATTCTTAGTGGTCCAAATCCAGGTTTGCACATTGGGATCCAGAGCTGTGCTTTTCTCTTCTTGGGGATTTGAGTAGCATGTGCATGTGTGCATTGGGTAGGATCAGTGGACCAAGCTGGTATTCAAAGTGAATGTCCAGGTATTCCTTCTTAGGAATCATAAGCGGGGGGCGGGGGGGGAAGCAGTGACTGAACCAACTCAACATTCATTCCATCCATAGAAATTTGCTGAGGGCCTGCATCAGGCAAGGACTGGGTTGGGGGCATGGGGGGGGAACATGTAGAAGTATATGAGGTTTGACTGATGAGCAAATATTTTAGAGCACAGACTGTGTAGCTGGCCTATTATAGGTGGTTGAGTGAAAGCTCTGCACTTATGAAACATACTCTAATGGAGGGAGACAGTCAATAGCCAAATAAATAGATAAATGAGATTGTATGTTCAAATGAGAGTTACTCTTCAAAGTAGTCACCCTATAAAACTTATTCTATGTATGTATTTTAAAAAATACTTTGGACTCCTGCGGAATAGGCCTTGAGGATTTAATGGGTCTGCGGGTACAACCTGGGCTTCAGGGATTTTTTGGAAGATCCGTGGTTGACTCTGATGTACAGCCAGGGTTGAAAACCACTGATCTAGGTGAAGGTGAAGCTCAGGGGGACAGAGTTGGGGCACCTCAATCAGCTGTTTTTCCCAACTGCAGAGCTTTGGTGCTGAACCAAAGAGGTTCTAGAATTAAGACAGAAGGCAGCTTTTTCATTAGAGTGAGAAGGGTGGTGAGATTTAACAAAGAAAAATCCAGTTAAATTTGAATTTCCCATAAATAGTGAATAATTTTTTTGGTATAACTATATCCTATGCCATACAAAGTTATTGTTTACCAGAAATTCAAATTCAACTCTGTGTCCTGTATTTTATCTGGCACCTCTAGATACAGTGAGCATCTAGTGGGGAGGGGGTGTAACCAATAGGGTGGTGATTGATGCTGGAGCCTGCACAGGTGTATAAATAGATGATTGATTGACTGGTTGGTTGATGCTAGCTAGATAGGGAGAAATGTAATCCTGTCCCAAGACACGCGAGTTCCCATTGCCCTTACGTGTGCGGGTTTGGCCCCAGCCGGGCACAAGGAGGCTCCTTCTCTTGGGCCTTAGAGAAAGGCGGCGAGTGGGAATCTCCCGTTACCTTGGCAACTCCCTCCTGCAGTCAGTTCACAACCCTTTGAATGACGCTCCTGCTAGGTGCTCACCAGTCCGATTTCTTTTCTTTCTCGCTATCGTTTTTGCTTCCAGCGCTCAGGCTGAGCCAGCGAGCCGAGGCGGGGCTCCCCGTGCCATCAGGCTGGGAGGGAGAGCGAGGTGGTGCCGGGCGCCCCAGCAGATCGGGGCACCGCATTCACCCGCTCCTCCGAGGCCCTTTAGAAATGTACAAGGGCGAGCGCAGAAACACACACGGACGGCAGTTTTATGAGAAAAATGCAGATAAAGAGCCCGGCGGTAGGGCCATATGTTCCCCATAATCTCCAAAGCCGTCACTTCAATTAGAGCCTCCCCTGAGTTCTAATGCCCGGTCCTGAGTAAACAAGCCGCTCTGAAAGCAGAACTCGGTTTCCAATTAAAAGTGTACTAACATTTCTCCTTCCCTTAATTCCCGCCGAGCAAAGCCCCGCGCGGGCGGAGGCGCGCCCGGGTCGCGGCGAGGTCGTCGCCGGTCCCCGCCGCCCCGCGCCACCGCGTTCCCAGGTGACGTCAGGCGGGCCCGGGATTAGGGCCCACCCTGCGCTCCCCGCGCCCGCCGCAGAGTTAATTAAAAGTAATGCCACGGTAAATCCGCCGCTCTCTTCTGGTGGAGCCGCCTTCGCCCGCGGGCCAGCCTTGGAGGGAGGGCTTTCCGAAGCAGGTGCTGGGGATTTGCGTGCGTGAGTGTGTGTGTGTGTTTGTTTTAAGAGGGAGGGGCGTGTTGTTGAGTTTTCGAGGCTGAGATGACCTTTCCCCCCTCACTCCGTGCCTCCACCCCTGCACGTGCACTCGGATGGGGACAGACAGAGGCACAGACACATGCCACCTGAACTGGGCTTTCCTTTTGGCTCCCAGGGGTCCTATGCATCCTGGATTGGATTTTGTTCCTGGGACTCAGGACTCCTGCACACTGGGCTACAGATATCACTTACTGATTTGTCTCCCCCGACCCGTTTCATGCCCCAACCTTGAGAATTCTAAGAGCATAAATAAATGGTGGCCAGATCTGAGCTTATTTAAATAGCAGGAAAGCAACTTAACACCAACTGGCCTTCTTTAGGAGCTATTTGGAGTGCTGAATCTGAACCTTGCAGGTCCTTCAACCTCTACATTACGGCATTCTAAAAACTTGGTTTCTATGGATGCTTTCTGTTCAGCACAACGGGTTGAAAGTTGCCTGGTTTCAGATGGGAGAGTGATTGCTAGATTAACTTTCTGGCCTACTCTCTATACTGTGAAAGAATCAAAGAATTGAAGCCATTATCTGAAAAATTCCAGAAACATCAACAAGCAGAAAATCCTCAGTAGATCATTCAAATGCAAATGGTTTCCTTCTTTCATGAATTAACGACCCAAGTAATTACTTCAGTTTTCAGCTTGGCCTTGATGGTGAAGACCTCAGAGAATTAGTCTCACTAAGTCCATGACTGTTTGTTTATTCCTTACTCTCTGATTGATGCTAACTAAATTAAATTGAGGCCAGTTCAGCAAACATTTTGAGGACCTATCTATCTGTCAGACTCTGGGTTAGATACTAGTGATTACAAGAGGAAGGGAAACAGCCTCTGTGTTGCAAGCTCTCAGGTTCCTCCGTGGATAAGAAACTCCAGTAACAAAATAATTACAGTAAAATATAATATGTGTGTATGTTATAGTGGAGCTACAAAGTGCTGTGATCGTAGAGATGGGATCAGTAATTCCTCTTGGGGTGTTTGTACGTTATTGGGGCAGAGGGATCAGGGGACTGTTTTTCTTTGTTGCTTGTTTGTTTTTGTTTTTTTTTTTTGCGGTACGCGGGCCTCTCACTGTTTTGGCCTCTCCCGTTGTGGAGCACAGGCTCCGGACACGCAGGCTCACGGGCCCAGCCACTCCGCGGCATGTGGGATCTTCCCGGACCGGGGCACGAACCCGTGTCCCCTGCATCAGCAGGCGGACTCTTAACCACTGTACCACCAGGGAAGCCCCGGGGACTGTTTTTAAAAATGCTCACAATGGATGTGGCATAGTAGAGTGGTTTTGACAGAGTACGTCATTTTCAGGTGATGAAAGGCAGATGAGTACATTGTTAGAGTGGTATAGCTTTGCATGTACAGAGTTGCAGAAATAGGAATGTACCTGGCATGAGAGGAGGGCTGGAATGTAGAGTTCCTCTGCGGCAGTGGTCCCCAGCCTTTTTGGCACCAGGGACTGGTTTTGTGGAAGACATTTTTTCCATGGACAGGGCAGGGGTGGGGGTGGGCAGGGGGATGGTTCAGGAGGTAATGTGAACAATGGGGAGTGATGGGGAGTGGCAGACCTCCTGCTCTGTGGCCTGGTTCCTGAGAGGCCTCGGACCAGCAGTGGTCTGAAGCCCAGGGGTTGGGGGCCCCTCCTCTGGGGGTTTGAGATTCTGGTGTTGGTGAACGGTAAGAATGATGCCAAAATGGGAAGTGTTTTGTGTAGCATCTTATCTTATCCTGATGGTCATTCAAAGTCTGATCAGAACTTTGTAAACACAGTAGTGACGTTACTCAATTTGTGCTTTCAACATAGAAGTATGGAGGGTGGGTTGGAGTTGAGGTATGACTGCAGTCAGGGAAGCTGGGCAGGAGGTTATTACCATGTTACAGGTGAGGGATAAGGCTTGAACCAAGGCACAGATTAGAGAGAGGTTTCAGAGAATTCTTTCCTTCATTTATTTATTCAATACCAAGTGAACCTCTACTACGTGCCAGGCATCATTCTAAGTTCTGGGGACATAATGGTAAACAAAACAGGCCAAATATCCACCATTGGGGAACTTAAATTCTAGAATTCAATGATGTTAAATATAGGAAGAAAAGCTGAAGTTGAGGGTGACTTTGAGGTTTCTAAGTTGAATGAATGTTGTTATCACAAGCAGAGATAGAAAGTTCAGAAAAGAAGGAAAGATCTAGATAATGAATTCGGGTGGGTCGTGTTGAATTTGAAGGTTTTTGTGGACCACCTGCATCTGGATGTCTGGTGGGCAGTTGAACACATCTCTGGGATTCAAGAGGGAGGTCAGGTGTGGATTTGAGGATCACAGAAAAGCTGAGGGTTTAAAACTAGGTAGTTTTTCACCAGTGTCTCCACTGATGCAGTTGTTTGAGTCTGCATGGCTATGGGAAAACAAATAAACAACAAAACAATAACAACAACAGACATCAAGTACAACAATGGTTCTCAAAGGAAATATATCCCAGGACCAGCCGCATCAGCATCTCCTGGGAACTTGTTAGAAATGTGAATTCTTAGACCCTACTCAGACCTCCTGAATCAGACGTCCTAGGCATGGCGTCAGAAATCTGTGAGTCTGTTGCCCTGTAAAGTTTGAGAACTACTGAACTAGAGCAGCCCGTACAGCCTACCAGATACAAGCCACGATGACTATAGCTCACGCATGAGCAGTACTTGTTAGGACTACTGTCTACAGAAACTGATGTCTCTACATCCAGGACACCTGTGGGTTGTTCTGATTCCCCCAGGGAACATGTGGACACAGACATTAATTTACACCCTGAAGTGTTATGCCTTGATTCCAGCTTCTTTTTTTCATTCTAGTGTAATCTATGATATTGTGGGGCTTCTACCCTGTCTCATTCACCTCAGATTCTGATGAATGCAGTCTTCTGTTTGTCCATGTTTTTATTATATCCCCAACCATACTATGAATGAACAGGTATGAAAGGACCTAGGCATCAGATAAGGCTTGACAAAACAGTTTCTGAAATTCCTTTTAACTCTGATTCTATGGTATGAATGATGCTCACACACACACACATACACACACACACACACAACCATTCTACAAGTCCCTCTTTATTACCGTCACCTCCAATGTCATTCATTCAGGCAACACTTGAACCCATCCTCTGTGACTAGCCTCAGACTGGTCACTCAGGGAACATAAAAGATTCAAAAAATACCGCCTCTGTGGTCCAGATGGACCTCAACACACTCGAATTGACCAGCAAATAATACATTATTGTCTGAATAAATTGACAGTGATTTGATGTACGTTCTAGGTGTTTGAATGATTTTAGAGAAGAGAGAAATTGATGAGGACAGGAGTAGTCAGTGATTCAGTTAATGCATTGTTTTCAAACAGAGGCTGTGCACACCTGGATTTAATTTCTAGTTCTTCCACTTGATAGCTGGTGACCTGGGGTAAGCAGTGGGAGCTTCCCTTCCCTCACTTGTAAAATGGGCTGTTGTGAGGCTTGTATAGGATAATATGTATAAAGTGTTTATTGTGGTGTCTGGCACAAAGTAAGTGCTCAATAAAGAGAATTTGTCATTGTACATATGCATGGGGGACTTTTGCTTGTCCTTTGGACATCCTATTCATACACTGGCAAAGGAGAGTGAGGAAATCCAAGAAGTGGTAACATTCCAAGGACATCTTCCGACTCACCACAGTGCCCTTTTCACATGGTTGAGAAGCTGTGTGTTAGGCGGCCTGACAGTGATTCGAGGAACCACAGCTGGCATTACCTCATCTAACAGCTGGGGTGTGATGAGAGGGAATTCAGGCCCTCAAAGGAGGGACAAAGGACACCAGACGCAATCCCTGCAAAGTGGAACGTGCCAAAGGGAGTGTGACATTGATTCTAGCACTTTCCCCAAGAATTCGTTTAGATTCATGTATATGGGGCAGTCTGGTTTGAATAGTGTTTATTTTCTTCATAAACGAACTACAACTTGGGAAGCTTCTCACCTTTGCAGAAGTACGTGCCTCCCCCAGCGCAGATGAGGCAATGATATCAGATGTTTCCTACCCTGAGAAAAGTACAGGGAAGTGTTCACTCTCCATCACTCCTTCCTTTGCTCGTGTCTCCTGGTTCTCCGGGATGCTGTAAGCCTACTCCATACTATCTGTAAGAGAGATCCATGGAGACTGGGTTTTCCCTCCAAAAGGCTGGTAGAACCATGCACTGGCATTTTTCTGGTGCTTTTCCTGGGTTGAGAAAGGGAGTGGAAAGGCCTCCCTCTCTTTGATGAACCCTGGGTCTTTGAGCCAGGACACAGTAATTGCCAATGCGAAGGGCTCAGGGCAGAGCTGGACCTCTCCCCAGAGTGTCAAGGCTCCCACAGGCCTCTGCACACCCTCATCTGGAGCCTTTGCTGCCCCAGCACAGGGGCATTTCCCCAGCTTTCCCTACACCATGAGCCATGGAGGCAGGTTTTACAGAGTGTTCCCCACGCTGTTCATTTTCTTTGACTTTGGGTGTGCCCAAGGACCAGAAGGAGGTTTTTCCTTCTCCTTGTCTGAGAGCTCGTCCTTGAGAGTACTTGGTCAAATGCATACGACAGACAGACTGGTTTCAGTCACCGTAATGCCCTAAATGCATTTGGATAGTCTATGTAGGCAAATTCCCTGTAACAACAGATTTATAATCCTTAAGGTTCCAGAAAGTTGGGTGAAACTTGTATCTCAAAGGCTAGAATTCTCAAGTTATAAGCTATAGAATTTATGATTTTCAGAACAGGTTAAAATGCCTATTACATTAGTGTAAGTAGGGGGGAAGGATTATTCAGATATAATAACAATGGTTATAATTTTGCATCAGACATAGGTTCATGTAACCCAACTAACTTGAACTCTCAATGAAGCAGAATGTCATTTGAAGTCCTCCTGTAGTATAAAGAATGAATTAATCAGAAAATAAATGGATATTAAAGATTTATTTCAAGCAACAACCTTGAAAAAGTGTTTGGAGTTAGTCCCCACTCAGCCCAGTCTTCTAGACTTTCTACCCTTGCAGTTGTATAAAGCAATTTTTTTATGTTTAAAACAGTATCCTTCAGGACTTACTAAAAAAATGAGAACCATACAGAAAAGACTAATTCGGTCTATAAACTTAGTGAAACAGAAAGATGGAATAATTTACATTAGAAAACTTTATATCAACAGATGTTAGGGGTGTTGGTGCTCAACCCTTCAGTTTGAGCACATGGCGTTAACAAGAATAGCACTTTTCTACAACATCAGTCCTGGGGTTCCTGCCCCAAAATCCACAATTTAAAACAAATAATGAGGAAACATCAGCCAAACTCAAATTGGTAGACTTTCTATAGACTATCTGGCCTGTATTTTTCATGAGTGGAGCCTCACGAAAGTAAAAGGTTGAGGAGCTATCCCAGATTGGGAAAGGTTATGGAGGCACAGCAACTAATTTCAGTGTGGGTTCCTGGGTTGGATTGTGGACCAGCAGGAGGCCATGAGAAGGACAATTAGCAAAATTTGAATGAAGATTCAAATTTGTATTGTATTAATGTCACTTTTTAATTCTGACAATTGTACTGTGGTTATGCAGAGATATCATGATTCTTAGGAAATATTTAACTACTTAGAGGGGGAAAAAACAGTAGCCCATTCCCTGGGCAGTGGGTCAGCAAAGTTTTATGCTGAGGTGTTCACCTATCAGCTGAGCAGGAGCCTGACTCAGAACTGTCGAGGACTTTCCTCCTCTCACTACCTATGATGATACTTGGTGTGAGGAAAAGCACTGGACTCTGAGCCAGGAGACTGGGAGCCTGTAATGCAGGCTGCTACTACTAGGTGTATGATCTTGGACACGCTCCTTCACCTAACTGGGGCTCAGTTTCTTCAACTGTAATGTGAAGCCATTGATCTAGATGTTCTCCAGGTTCCTTTATTCTTTGATGGTGACCTGATTCTCAGCATGTTCCACCAAGGGGCAGCTGGAAGGTAAGTCATAATGCTGTGTTTATGTGCTGAATTGTGAACAATGTGACATGGCAGTGGAAACCTGTTGGTCTCACTTAACTCATGCAGGGAGTTATTGCCTTATATGTAGGGCTGATCCTATCACCAGGGAAAGTGAAACTTGAAAAGTTTGTGGGAGAATGTTAAGATTTAGATTGTCATCTAGAGAGAAAATTGGGGGGTGTTGTCCTTAGGCATTGCCTAAGTGACAGTCATGTTCTCTCCCTTCTATAGCTATTGATATTAAGTCATTATAATAAAATTAGAAAAAGATCATAATGGAAACAGAACATAAGCACAGAGGTTTTTTTCACCATCATAAACACCTTCTCAGAAGGTCTCAGTCAGCATTTTTCAGTGTGAGCACTATTGGCATTTTGGGTCTGACAGTTTACTATTTTGCATCTATGGCCTTCATGCACTAAATGCCAATAAGGCCACCAGTTGTTGTCACAACCAGGAAAAAACTGTACATTTGCAGATGACACTGTGGGACCGAACATTCCTGATTGAGAACCACTGGTCAATTGAGTGATCATAACCAGATAGCAGGTTTGCTAATATTTTCTTTTTTCGTTTAAAAACATAGAAGATTGTGTTGAAAGGAATCTAAGACATCACTTCATAGTTGAGGAAACTGAGGTTAAGTGACTCATCCAAGGCACTGTAATTATTGAAGGAGGCATGTTTAGTATTAGGCTGTCTCTCACCCACTGCAGGGCTCACCCATTGACGTGGTCAGAGAGATGTTTGGGACCAATAATTTAAATGACTGGAGGGCTATCTATAACTTCTATTAATGGATGCCCTCCTCAAAGTCCTGAGCCTGAGGGTTTTCTAGAATGACCAGTTCTTTAACCAGTTTAGCTGGGAAGAAAACGTAGGTGTCTAAGCATAGCCAATGCTGTATTTCATATTCTAAGACACTTTTACTGGCTGCATTTTAACATATCCCTAATTGGGTCATGACTCACAGTTGATGTGATGAGAAAGCATTGTATCAAAGTTTAATTTGTCACATTTTTTCCTTGGTGGTCCATAAAACAATGCCATGTTTTCTGATTAAAAGCATCTTATATTTGATGAAATATGGTAGATAATTTCCAGGACAGGTTGTAGAGATCAGTTTTCAGTTTTATCTATCCCTAAAGGGGATGCAGCATGTGGCAAAACCTGTCCTTTTAATTATTTGGTCTCAATGTGACACAGTAGTACAGGTATTGGAGACAAATTGAAGAGAGGCTCTACAAGTACAAATGATAAGCTGTGCAATTTCTCTCTCTTGTCCCTGGAATAAAGTTCCATTGAAGTCATTTCTGGCCTCCAGTTTTTGCCTGTGGCCTTTTGGATCTGGCCATGGTGCTGACTGCTCATAGGCCTTTACTACTGATTTCCAGCAAATCCTATACCTAAAATCTAAATCCTGGGGCAAATAATTGCCATGTCTTGTTACTTAATTGCTACTCTGGCATAAGCCTTCAAAAGTAGTTCCAAGGAAAATAACAAAGGAAGTGAGAGTGTGATTTAAACTAACTTAGATTTCATTATGGCTAGTGAAATGGAGTGTCTGGAGATACTCACTCACCTAGCAGATGAAGGGACAATTGCCAAACCTGTGAAATCGCTTGTCAATCTGGAGATCTGTATCAGCCAGGGACCAGCCAGGAGGACAGAACCAACTGTCAGCATTTAAAACAGAGTTTGATACAGAGAATTGGTTACACGGTGATGAGATTGTTGGGATGCAAACAGATCGGGGTGGTGAGACAATCTACAAATTTGCAAAGGAGAGAAGCCTCAGAGTGACAGGTGATGTGACTTCTGTGGACATCTGGTGGAAACAAAAACTACAGTGAGATTCTTAGGTGTGCCTTGGAGCCATGCAGGAGATGCAACAGCTACCAGAAACCACCCAAGGCAGAAGGGGGTCGAGGGAACACCTTGGTTTCTCCCTTTCCTCTGTTTTCCTTGTAAATGCCTCCCATTGGCTGGACCCAGGCAGATGTAGCAGCCTGCAAGGGTCAGCCCCCAGGTGATACATAGGACATAGAGGAGAGGCAAGGAAGAAATCTGAGTGCCAAGGAATTGCACTTAACCTGTGAAACCAGTAAAACAGATGAAGAAGAAAATTAGAGACATCTAAAATGGTGGAAAGAAAATTTAAAAATCAGTGTGTGTTCACGAAAGTGGAGGCCTTCTTTTGTGTTGAGGAAAGGCATGTCTCTTGACTTCCTAGAGACAGGGAGCAAAGTATAGAAAAAAGCCCTGAACTAGGAAGGTAAGGGACGGGGACTGTAACTCTACTTCAGTCTTTGCCACTGGCTCTCTACGGCTTCCCATAGTACTGAGAACAAATCCAAAGTCTCCATCATGGCCTGTGTGCCCTAACCTGGTCTGCCTCTGCTTCCTCACCTCATCTTCTACCTCTCTCCTCTTCAGGGACGAGGACATGGCCCTAACAGCTGAGTCCACCTGGCTCATTCTGCTCCTCTGCTGGGGACATTCTGCCCTGAGCTCTCACGTGGCTTACTCTTTCTTGTCACCTTCAAATGTCACTTTCTCATCAGGAGCTCCTCTTATCTAAATGTCCAGGACCACTCTATCTAAAATGTCATCCTTAACTGTGGATCTCTCCATCACAGTCACCCTGTTGTAAATCTCTTTTCATTACTTTTCACTATTTAAATTCTGGAATGACCGAGTTCATTCTGATTTGTTATGTTTTCCCCAAAGATAGGTAGGTTCCCCAAAAGGAAGGAGTCTCATCTGTTTTATTCCCCACCATAGTCCCCAAACCTAGAACAACAGTGGCCAAAACATTATGTGGCATCAGTAAATGTTTGCCAGAGTAGTGAACGAAAGAATGCCTTTAAATGACATTGAAATTAGCTGCTTGTATGACGATCTCCCTAGTTTGAGGCTAAAGTGTTTTCCCCTTTCTTCCTTTTTTTTTTTTTAAAAAAAACAAAAAATTTTGGCCATTCCTCATGTTAGTAAGACCTTCTTGGATAGAGTATATGATATTAGTTTATGATTACGTAGTTGTAACTGAGAAAATTAACATTTAAAATTTCTTAAATGTTTACTGTGTGCCCAATACAGAAAACTGAGATTTGGAGAAATTAAGTAATTTGCTTCCAAAAGAGCCAGCATTGAACCTAGGTCTCTTTGATTTCAAAGCCCCTACTCTGAATCATTTCACTGTGTTGCTTCTGCATTTTAGAAAACTAAAATGCAAGAGCCCTCTTGACCAGCTCCACTTACTCTTTCGCTGTCCATGCTCTGCTCTCTCTCTTCTGTCTAGAATCTCCTTGCCTCTTCCTCTTTTATTTTAAATGTATTTTTGTTAAATCCAGCCTATTCTTTCCACAGTCTTCTTGAGTAATCCCACCCTGATCCCCAGTGACCACATTTGCTGCCCCTCCACTGAATTCTGCCCAGCCTCACACTCTGATGGGGAATTCTCCCCATCAAAACACTTCTCCTGCTGCTTTGTAAGTGCCTGATCACCTGCTGTCTCCTCCACTAGCCTGTACATTCTTTGAGCCAGGACTCTGTCTTGTTCATGGATGTATGCTAAGTACTTTGCAAAGTAAATATTTTAAAAATAGAGAGTAGAATGCTGGTTACCAGAGGCTGGGTGGTGGGGGATTTGGGGAGATATCATTTAAGGGTACAAACTGGGACTAGTAGATAAATAAATCCTGGAGATGGAATGCACAGCATAGTGATTATAGACAACAATACTGTATCATAAACTTCAGAGTTGCTCACAGACTACATCTTGTTTCCACCACAAAAAAAGAAATGATAATTATGCAACATGATAGAGGTGTCAGCTAATGCTACGGTGGTACTCATATTGCTGTGCACCTTAAATTTACACAGTGTTGTATGTCAATTATATTTCAATTAAAAATTGTTTTAATTAAAATTTTTAGGTGAATGCATGAATGCTGAAAGTATTAGGATCCCCCTGTATATTGAAAAATATTTATTTATTCCTTTAAATAAAGAATCTATGAAACTGAGAACTCTTCTTCACTGAGAGGATAAAATTCAGCTTTGCATAAAGAGTTTGATCCATGCACAACTTCTTAGGTGCACATTCATTCTGTAGAACAAGATGTGTGATATAAAGAGGAGCTATATTAGCTTAGAACCTGATAGCAAGGTTAAGCTGCAGCTGCTGTTACAGCCCATTAGCCACCTATGTTTTCCCGAAGCTCAGCTGTATCTGTAATGGTAGGGTATTTCCACATTGTCAAGCTTCCCGATAACCTCTTGCCCCAGCTCTCACTGGCATCAGTAGCGATGAAACAGCTGACTGCAAGGGAGGACTCATTTAAAGACTTGGTCTAGGACATTAAGCTAAAGGGACACATCTGATGACATCCGTGTTTTGTGAGCAGTGCATAGCTTTGAATCATTTGGGTGAGGCAAGCAGAAGGGCCGCCCAGCCCTTTGCTTCAATCCTGGAAGAGGTGATTCTGAATAGAGGGGAAGAGAGCAACTCCACACGAGGGTGAGGGAGAGCTGAATCATCCCCCTGAATCCTTTCAGGGGCTCACTGCTCTCTTACCAGCTTAGGTGTCCCTGGCTTTGGTGTTTAGTGGCCATGACACTTGACAAAGAGGCAGATCTGACCCCCATGCTTGGTAGGGTACTTCAGGACGATGCATACCAAGGGCTGTCCCTGCTCATGTCAACCTTAAGTCACTGCACACTCAACCCCACTTTTCCTCTATGTGCACCATTATTATTTTTTAAATTTGTTTTAGTGAGATCGTTTAACTCTCTTAGCAAGTTTCAGTTATAAAATACAGTGTTATTAACTCTAGTCACCATGTTATATGTTAGATCCTCAAACCTTATTCATCTGGAAGTTTCTACCCTTTTACCGGGCTCACCCTATTTCCCCCACTCCCAACCCCTTGGCAACCACTTTTCTACTCCCGGTTTGAATATCTGGTCGTTCTTAATGTTGCTAATTCATGTAACAACTTAAAAGCAAAAATACTTTGAGGGCCAACACTGCCAAGGCCGAAGTAGCTAGTTTGCAACTTCTGGTTTACACTTGCACACCATTATTTTTAAAGAGGGAAACATTTTTAATCATAATTTTATTCTCCCCTAATTATCAAAACTGGGAGGAATTACTCTGAAGATTTGGAGTAATTGAAAAGATGTGAAGGCCTCCGTTAGCTGAAAGTAAGAATGTGTTATGATTGCCAGACCTCCCTGTGTATGCCTGCAAGGGTAGGGGTAGGGGTAAGGGGGAATGTTCTAGATCAGTGATTTTCAAAGTGTGATTCCTGGACCAACAGTATCAGCATCACCTGGGAAATCATTAGAAATGAAAAGTCACAGACTCCATCCCAACCCTACTGAATCAGAGACTCTGGGTGTGGAGCCAGCAGTCTGTGTCTAACCAGCCCTCCAGGTGATTCTGAGGTGTGCTCAGATTTGAGAACCAAGTTTAGACTTGAATTCCAGTGGTCTTAGGTTCAGTAAGACCTAAGTCAGTAACAGTATTCTTCCTCTCTTCAGTAACAGTATTCTTCCTCTCATCCTCATTTCAACAGTAAACTCCATACTTTACAAGCAATGACGGGATTGCAAAGAAGAGATTTTAAGTTTAGAAATTCAAGGCTAACTAATTACACGAAGCATTCATGACGGTGCTATTAGCAAAGATTTCATCAATATCGAAACCATCTTGGGGCACACAACTTCAGTTACGGGTAATAACCATAACTACTCTGCAAATTGTTGTAATGGAGTTCACTGCACACAGTTATACTCGGTTGATAGTTAATTTAGGGAAAGCTCTTCCTGTGATAAATATTTGTTCTCCTCACCCAATCTGTGTTCTTACCCGTGAAGAATCACTGCTATGGAAATGTCTGCTGAAGATCTCTCAGGAAAGGCAGCCCAGCTGGAAGGGGCTGAGGACCTCCTGCCCTAGGGCCCCATCCTTCCCACAGCTGTCCTTGGAGACTGTGCCTTCCAGTCCCCTAAGGAATGGCTGGGGGACAAATTGCATGGTACCTGCCCCACAGTGTCATCCTCCCTCTGTCCCATTTCCATTTTCTTTTCTTTAGTTTCCTTCCTTCCCCTTTCTATCCTTGTTATTGTATTTTGGGTGTTTCTTTTTCATGGCTCACTTTCCTGTTCTCCTTGTGGAAACATAACTGGATGGGCACTGATGAAACAGTGGGCCATCAGTGGAATCAATATCAACATGAAAGAGAAATACAGATTGTAGTGTAAGGGAAGTAAATTTCATTCCAGCTGAGCCCCAAGTATGGAAGTAGCTTGTAATTCTCTAATAATTTCTGTAACCACTGGAAGTTGGTTGGCATTGGCAAATCTGTGAAAAATGGAAAGACAGGAAAGACTCTGCAGCATGCCTGTCAGTGCAGTGAATCACTTCATTCTGTATTAACTGGACACCAACTACGAAAACTATTAATCTCCTGAGTGTTCAGCGTGGTGTTGTATGTGGAAGATACAAAGATGATTTAGGTTTGATCTTTGTTTTCTAGAAGCTTATTCTGGTTATATAGAAGGTACACAAAATTATAATGATGATAGTTAGCCAGCATTTGTGAAGTTCTTATCATGAGCTTAGTGCCATAAATATTGCACATAAATTGTCTATATCATTATTATAATTATCCTATTGGGTAGGTGCTATTAACCCCATTTGACAGATGGGAAACCAAGACTTAATGCAGAGGCAACTTGGCCCAGACTCCTAGCTAATAAGTGATGGAGCAAATATTGATATTTAAGCCCAAAGCACTGCTCTTAACCACTCTGCTGTAGCGCCTCAGGGAGTACGTCATAACGGAATTTCTATATTAGTCCAGTGCAATTTTTTTTTCAAAAAATCTTAGCGCTTGTAATATTGTTTTTGGCTAAAATAGTTGGAGAATAATGTAAGGCAACATATAAAATTGTCTTCTAATTTGCATATACTTGAGTAATGAAAACAGTGGAGGTAGACAAACATGTGCTCCAGGTATGTGGAAAGGGAAGAAATTGACATGGGAAGAAATTGAGAGAGGCTTCAGGAGAAGATAGATTTGGATCTTCTTGGTGGTACAGAGCTATGAAACCGAAAGAAGCTTCTCCCACTGCCCCCAGTCATTCTTTGTCACATTGCTCGATTTTATTTTATTAGCATTTAACATGGTTAAAGAATAAATTATGTGTTTCTTTATTCCTTGTCTCTCTTCTCCCGCTAGAGGTAGGAGAGCAGAGGCTGTCTGGACCTTGTTCACCCCTTATCCTGTGTCTAGAAAGGTGCCTGTACGTAGTAGGCACACTCATGATGTAGTTGTTGAATGACAGGTGTTCCGTATGAGGAGTGTGAGTTTCATAGTCAGTGGAAACAGAGTAAGTTCATGAGCACTCAAGAGGCATAATGAAAATAAAAATATTTAAAAATCTTACATTTTTATGCTATTTTACCAAATTTTTTCAAAGTGCTTTTACTTACTCCTACTATTCAGTTCATAACCCTATCAGGGTAGCTTGGCAGGTCTTTATTACCCTGATTTTACAAATTAGGAAGGTGGGGTTCAGAGAGGTTAGGTCATTTGCTTTAGGTCACACAGCAGGTGAGTGAGTGGTGGACATAAGAACAGAGGCTAGGTGTCTGACTTCACTTTTCCCTTCTCTTTTGAGCCTATCAGCAGTCTGTGGAATGGTCTAGAGTCGGAAGGCACAGACTTGGCTGGGTATTGGCCTCGGCTGCCGTTCCAAACCAGCAGAGGGCCTGCAGAACCAGGACGTCTCCACCAAGGGGGCAGGCATTCAGAGCAGCTGTGGTCCTCTGGGCAAATTCTCTCTGTGGTCAAGTCCAAGGTGAATTGGTCCAGGGAGGACTCACTTCTGTGATAACATTTAGAGTGTGAACCAGTTCACCCCAGCTCTGCAGTAACCTAGAACAGGGGGTCCCCAAGCCCCAGGCTGGTCCTGGGCCTGTTAGGAACCAGGCTGCACAGCAGGAGGTGAGCTGGCAAGGAGCCATCTGCCACTCCCCATCGCTCATACCGCCTGAACCATCCTGCCCCCCCACTCCCACCCCCCCCCCACCACCCCCCACCCCCGTCCGTGCAAAAGTTGTCTTCCACGAAACTGGTCCCTGATACGAAAAAGGCTGGGGACTGCTGCTGACTTAGAAGATTGTTCGTTTGGGTCTTTTTCACTTTGGAAAGATAATTAACCCTTTGTCTCCCATCCCAGATAATTTTATCCTCCTGAAGACTAGTGATTAATGCAGCAAAGTTGGACTATTCCAAAGAGATATGGTATTGATCCACTTAAGTCAGTTCCTAAGTCGGAGCAAACACACTCCAACCTCATTAATATGAACCGAATACAATGTCATGCATGTCACACCCGTGCCTAGTGAACCATCGGGCTGGCGGATTAATGAGCTTTTATTGAGCCTGAGAGCAGAGCCCCGAACATCTGATTCATCTTGTTATGAGCTTCCCGGTCTCCTTCTCTGGGGCTAGCCGAATCAAAACGAACAAGTTATGGCTTTTATTTAGTATATGCATCCATGCTTGATTGGAATACAGTGATGTAGGTGTAGAGGTGTCTTCTGATATCTCGATTACCAGGATTTCCAGTATATGACAAAGCTATGCATAGGTGCTTTGAGCATTTACACCTCTGCTTATCAGTTTGGGCTGCATGTGGCCACGTTTTCATTAAGAAGGGGAGGAGAAAGAGATGGAAAAACTCAAAGAGGAAAAGATGCGGAGTGTGTGCGTCTGTAGAAGGGGGGAGGGAGAGAGGCAGGGTAGATGCCAGCACAAATCCTTTTTGAATGTGAAAAGACCCCAAACTGATGCAAATTCACAGTAATTCCACCAGTCAGTACCAATACTGTCTCTTTTCCCTACAAACCTCCCAGGCACAAGGTTTCCCTTTCAGGAGCACCAGCCAGCCGAGAAAAGCAAAAGGAGAGGGGTCCAGGCTGTGGCAGGCGCCAGCACTCCCAGAGTGGAGACCCAGCTCCCCTCGGGGGGCTGCCTGGATGTCGGAGCTGGATGCCCTTGCTCTGACCTGCCTTCCCCTCCCTCTGCCTGGCACAGCAGTCTCCATCCACAGTGGGCATCACTGAACAAAGGTGTCTTTCTTGGGACCCTTTACCCACAGCCCGACTCAGAAGAGCAGCTCGGCTTCTGTCTGCCCTGCTCTTGAAATGCCTAGTGCCCTGTGATTGGGGATTGTCCCTGTCCCTGAGTGGGGTCGCAGTGGCAGGGGGTGCCTGGGGAGGGTGGGTAGGAGTGGGAGGAACCTGGATTTAAACTAAGCTCTGTCCCTTTTGGACTGAAAAGAATGGCTTTTCCAGCAGGAGCTCAAGAGTGTGAGTGGACGGTCCACACCCCTCAGAAAGCTTTCCCTTTTCTTTCCTCACTCTTTAATAACAGGGATGCTGCCTGCAGTTGGGCCTCACCTGATGTTCTGCAAGTCACAGGTTTCCTTGGATCTTCACAACAACCCCAGAGGCAGCTTAGGCAGGAGAGGGGAAGTGGGAGTGGAAGATGGAGCATCCCAGCTGTGTGCCCTTGGGCAAAACATCACCCACCTCCCTGGGGCCTGGTTGACTCATCTCTCATCTGTAGTAAAAAAAAAGGGGGGGGGATTGGGGCGTTGGATAATAACACATTTCCTGCCCCCTACTGTTCGAATAGAAGCAATGAAACAATGCAATTGTAAGGTGAAGCCCAGTCAACTATTAGCTAAGGGAAAGGACTTATTATTTCATCTTGTAGATGAAGAAATTGAGTCTCAGAAATGTGAGGAATTTCATTTAGGGGTATATAACTTAGTAGCAAAATTAGAACTAGGGTCTAGGTCTCCTATTTCATGGCTAAAGTTACTTTCCACCACTCCATATGTTCTTTGGATATAAAGAGTGATGTTTTCGTGGTCTTTGGCAACCTAGCATCTAGATTGCCTCCACTCTTGGGCTGGGACATGCACAGGTGACTGTCATTTGCTTATGCCTGATTTGCTGGTTAAAAAGCCTGTTTCTCTGCTCCCTGTAGGAGTGTCTCAGGCCTGGGCTTGGATGCAGACAAGCTTTGCATGAAACCTGGCCCTCTCACCTAGGCCCTGTGTGTTGGGGGAGGTTCCTGAAACTCTCTGAGACTGTTTATTCCTCAGGTAGGAGAGGATTTCCGCCACTCCCTGCCATGCTGTGTTGCCATGGAGATGAGATGAAATGTTTACCCTGGACACGGGGCCTGGCACACAACTGATGCTTGGGATGTGGGCACTTGCTTCTTCTTTTTCAGGGCCCTTGTCTAGTGCTGAGACCTGAGAGACTCCCTCAGCCCAGTCTGCAAAGTGGACCTGGTGGCCTGGTGGCCTGGTGGTGTCACCCACACATGGACACAGGAGTCTAGCAGATGGTGCCTGTGCTTTCCTGGCCCATGGTGCCCTGCGCTCTGGGTCCACAATTTTCCTGTGTAGCTCCAGCCACAGAACTCCCCCCCATGTCCCACCATTGCAACAACATCGGCTCTGGAACATCAGGACCCCTGGAGTAAGCTCCACGTGGCCTTTCCACCCTGCATTTCTTCTCCCCTCAGGAGTGCACCCTCTGCCTCAAGCCCATTCTCTCCCCTTTTCTCCAGTTCAAGGCTGAACCATTCTCAGAACCCCTGCCCTCTCCCCTCTGCTTTTCCAGATCCACTTCTCCCTCCTCTCTTGCATTTAGGCTCCTGCCTTTACTAGCTCCTCTGTCTCTTTGACACCTGTCTTTCCTATATGCCTACATTTTTAAATTGAAGTATAGTTGACTTACAATGTTGTGTTAGTTTCAGGTGTACAGCAAAGTGATTCAGTTTTATATATATATATATATATATATATACTTCTACAGATTCATTTCCACTGTAGGTTATTACAAGATATTGAATATATAGTTCTTTGTGCCATATAGTAAGACATTGTTGTTTATCTCTTTTATATATAGTAGTGCGTATCTGCTAATCCCTAACTCCTAATTTATCCCTTCCCCCCTTTCCCCATCTATATATACCATGCCTAAAGAGCATAACCAAATACTATTTTATATTTATTGTTTCACATGTGCTAACTCTAACACAGTTTTCTGTTCCTTGAGAGCAAGGGGTCATCTCAGATCTCACTCATCCCCTTGTGATGCAGTGCAGGGTGCTGAGTACCTGATGACATTCAAGGTACTATTGGATGTACCTCATCTACTGGATGAGCCTCACTTCCCGGGTCAAGGTCTTGCTCCCATGCTGTTAGAAGTTCTCTCTGGACCTAAAACACCCTCTCTGTCCTTTCCTGCCTGGCAACTTCTGTTCATTGTCTGTCATTCACCTTCACCTCGAGTGACACCTGTACTATGTCACCTTCCCAGTCCCCTCCTCCAAGTTCTCTAAGCAGAGCTATTATTTTGGCATTGTATCTTTCTCCCCTATTAATCTGGGATCCGTGAGAACAGAGGGCAAGTCTTAATCGTCTCTGTAGCCCAGAATTGTCCTTGTTCAGTGCGTGATACACGAGCCCACGATAAATGCTTACTGAGCAGATGATTACACGAGCAAGGTGCAAGGCAAATCTTTTCCGGGAACTTGATTTGGGTCTGAGTTGAGACCTCCTTGAAGAACTCTGTGTGAAGCATTTTGAAAACAGTAGCTGCAGGGACTTTGCTATTCTAGAGAGCTTTACCTACTGCCTCTTGAATGTGAAACGCTGCCTTGCATCCAGAGTTATGCTCCAGGAGAATGGAATTCTGATCCATTCAGTGCAGGGCAGCGACGGAAATAGTTTCCTATATATTCTGTCTTCATAAATTCCTCCCTTACTTCTTTCCCTCCCCCCTCCACCGACCACAAGTCCCAGACCCTTCCTCTTACTCCCCCGGCCTGAAGGACATTTATGAGGCCCATCACGTGGGAAGCATGTGAGGCCTGTTCCTGCCTCTCCCTTCCCTAGCATGAGGGTCTCTGGTCCTCCTCCTTCACCGCCGCCTCCTGGGCCAAGCTCTGATATCTCTTGCCCTGTTTATGAGCTGTTGGGATTTTTCCAACAACCTGAAATGAATCTGTGAGGCCCCACAGGTAGTACAGCCTGTCTCGGGGCCATAAACCATGGCTGGGTCTTTCATCTGCCATTGCTTATGTCATAAATGAGTGGGAGGACCAGGCAAGGGGGAAGCAACAGCCCCCAAGCCATTCCAGATTTTTTTTTTTTTTTTCACAAGAGATGGGAAAGAAAGACCCTGAGAAACATGTTCCAACTTTGTGCCAAGCAAATTCATTTCCCCCTGGTAGGCTGTGTGTGGAGACTTACTCTCTAGACTTTCCCTCTAGGAGTCAGATTTATGCTGCGTTTGTGTCTAAATGGCCTCCAGGGATGCTGACATTTGTTGCTGGAGACAGCAAGTGGTGTTCCTTTCATCTCCGCTGAGGGGTGTCAGCTTAAATTATGAGGGATCGCTCTGGCCTGCATCTGGGTGTGGGAGCCTCTGGCAATGCCGAGGGGCTGCCCCTCCTTCTGCTTCCGCGATGTCTCTGCTGTTGGAAGGTTTTTCTGCATCTCCTGCTCTCCAGTACTCCTGCTGGCCCTGGGAGAAATCTCCTGGCTCGTTTAGAACTTTCATTTCTCTTGGACAAATCAGTAAGTATATATTTCAGGCACTGCCTGCTTTCACGGAGAAGTTGGCATCAGAGTCAGGCAGCCCTGCCTCTGCCGAACGAGGAGATGGGAGCCTCCCTGAGCAGTCTGGAAGTTCCCCGAGGGAGTCAGAGGGCACTGCTATGCTCGTAATATTTACAATCCGGCAGACCGAAGCTGGGTGACAGTTAGCGATGGTCTGCATTCCCCTTGGCAGCTGGGTTGTGACATCTGTCTGCACTTTGGGAAATGCCCAAAGGCCCTCCGTTCCTCTATCTTCAGAGTTTCTCTTGCTCAGATCTGCCAGGACACCTGAAATTCCATAGTGGTGACTGTTTGGTTGGAGGCATTCCATGTCTATGTGTTATTGACTGTGGGAGAGGACACTTCAGACCCTGCTAATCCCTGACTCAGTGTAGCACATGAGCAGTGCTTCCTGCCCCCAGAGTCAGAGCGTGAAAGCCTGGAACACAGGATATGTAAGTTTTGATGGAGAACGGGTCAGGAGAGGTCTAGGGCAGGGGCCAGCAAACTATGGTATGCAGGCCAAATCTGGCCTGGTGCCTGCTTTTTTTTTTTTTTTTTTTTTGTGGTACGCGGGCCTCTCACTGTTGTGGCCTCTCCCATTGCGGAGCACAGGCTCCGGATGTGCAGGCTCAGTGACCAAATGGCTCATGGGACTAGCCGCTGCGCGGCATGTGGGATCTTCCTGGACCGGGGCACGAACCCGTATTCCCTGGATCGGCAGGCGGACTCTCAACCACTGTGCCACCAGGGAAGCCCAGTCTGGTGCCTGCTTTTGAAATGTAGTTTTATTGGAGCCCAGCCATGCCTATTCGTCCTGTCTATGGCTGCTTTCGTACTACAGTGGCAGAGTTGAGTGGTTGCAATAGAGGCCATAAGGCCTGCAAAGAGTAAAATATTTTACTCTCTGGCCTTTTACAAAAAATAGTTTGTAGATGCCTGGTCTAGAGCATCTAGTGCTTCTTGGAAGGCAAAATGGGGCCCTTAGCAGACAGAAGAGAGAGATATTGAACAGCAAAAAAGGAGGAGTCAGAAGAAGAAAACGCACCACAAAAAAACGATAGAAACACTCCAGAGACAAATCTTATTCTCGTCCTCCCTCTGCTCCCACTTCTGTCCCTCCCTCTTCTTCTGAAAACAAATGTTTTCGTCTCTTTCTTCTCACAGGGATGTAGAGAGAATGAATGAGCAGTCGCCTGTGATGCTCTTTACGTCCTCCAAAAGTGGGCACCAAGGGCTGCCCTAGGAGATGGCTCTTTCCCCCACTTCTCCTTTCTGCTGTTCTAGGTTGGGATAGCAGGTCTTGGGGAATGTGCATGTGTCTTAGGCAGGGATAAGTCCAGAGACAGTACGAAGACATCAGGGACCTCAGCCATCCACTTCTAGGGCTCTGAACAAACTTCAGCAATCACATCTTCCTTCTGGAACCAGCCCCCCGACTACCACCCCCCGCTTCTTTCCCACAAGCGCTCACACACATACTTTCTATAAAACCAACTCTTAGTGTGAGCTAGGGTCATGTCTGCAAAGAGAGAGGAATGAACGCTTGTAGTGTAAAACCTTAACTTCAACTCCCATCAATGTGCAACTGTTAATAACAGAAAACATGGGTCTCAGATTAAGATCCCTTCTTTTGAAATGATGATGATCATGATTTACTAAACATCTATCACACTCTAGACAGTGCTAAACCCTTTCCATACATCATCTGATGTAATTCCAACAACACTGTTACTTTCTACAATGAGAAAACTGAGTCTTGGGGATTTGTTCAGAATCACACATCATAACTGGCAAGGCCAGAATTGAAACCGGAGTTAGTATGGCTCCCAGAGCCCATGCCTGTGGACATCGTGCCATCTTGCTTTCCTGAATGTTGTCAACATATATGAGCCATTACCATGGAATCCACATTATTTTAGACT
Source organism: Mesoplodon densirostris (assembly GCF_025265405.1). Lineage (NCBI taxonomy): Eukaryota > Metazoa > Chordata > Mammalia > Artiodactyla > Ziphiidae > Mesoplodon > Mesoplodon densirostris. Next base: position 124,010,926 of record NC_082662.1, on the reverse strand, counting down.
TTGCATTTTCATCAGTTACATCATCCTAGTCATCAGTATACATTTGCATCAAGCTAAAAAAGAATCAGACTGTAAAAGAATCAGACTGACCCCGTGAGATGTTTGCAAATACCATTTTAAGGACAAAACTGGTATAAGATAAGTGGTTTCTGAAGATGATACAATTGCATTTTAAAGTAAATTCTGTGCTTTGGACTTCTCACTTATTTGTTCTAGACTCAGTTCCTTATAATCACCTGCCTTGCAGGAGATGTACACAATCCTTGGCATGGGGTGTCAACCACGTTTCCTCAGAAATATTACTGAAGGCATCACCAGTACCAGAGGAGCATCCTTTTGACCCCAAAGAATCCACCAACAGAGAGAATTACTGACGTCACTAAAGACTGGGCTCGGTTGGGGGGGGGGGTCTCTGAGTAGCATGAGGTAGGGCCCAGCAAGGATGAATCTGCATAGTCAATGGCCTCCTTTTTTCTACCTTTCTTCTCTTGTGGGGTCTTCTTGGTTCCCTAAGGCTTTTAGTTCTTACATGCTTATTTTTTACTTGCCATTCTGAAAACCTCCTTTTAGAAAGATCCTAACTACCCTTCAATACTGAGGTCTGACTGAGATCAGCTTACTGAATCCCCCCACCACCACCTCCCATCAAGGAAAGAGCAGCCTAAGAATTGAAGATGCCAGAGTGACCCCTCCTTGTCATGAGGATTCTTCTTTAATCTCTTCTTCATTCATCTTGTGGGTTTTTTCATCTGTACTATCAAGGGGAGTGAGGCAGAGGGGGAAAGACATCCTTCCCACAACATCTAGTAAGAGCCTTCTCTGTGCCTCTGTGTTAGTTACTTTGCACACAGCAGCACTACTCCTATGCTACCCTCTGGTGGGTATTCTTGTCTCCAGTGCAGGCTCAGTGCAGGACTTCCCTTGCACAGGGCGGTACTTAAAACAAGGGATAGAGCTGGATGGAGACCTAGGTCTGCCTACGTCAGACCCTGTTCAAGTACACTGCAAAGCTTGTGCCCTCAAGGAACTCAGAGGGTCGTCTTCCTTCACGTTCAAATCGTATGCCTAAAAGTTCATAGAGGAAAGAATCTTAGCCATTGTTCTTTCAAATAAAATAAGGTTTTTTGGCTCTGGCAGAGCCAAAAATTAGAACTCAACTAAAGTCTAAACTAAAACATTATATGCAAAGAGCATCTTTCCAGAGGAGGGCGGGATGAAGAACAAGGATGTGTAGCTCGCACATGGTGGGTCGCCTCATCTTGGATTTCTTTTTTTTTTTTTTTTTTTTTTTTTTTTTGCGGTACGCGGGCTTTTCACTGCTGTGGCCTCTCCCGTTGCTGAGCACAGGCTCTGGACACGCAAGCCCAGCTGCCATGGCTCACAGGCCCAGCCGCTCCGCGGCATGTGGGATCTTCCTGGACCGGGGCACGAACCCGTGTCCCCTGCAATGGCAGGCAGACTCTCAACCACTGCACCACCAGGGAAGCCCATCTTGGATTTCTTGAAGTGGCCAGAAGGAGATCAGAATCAGGGGACTGGAGCTGGGGAAGCTCTTGGGACAAAGGTTTCTACTGGAGGAAAGAGGGCAGCTGAGCTCTGTAAAGACCCAGAGAGAAATGAGGGTCTCATTAGGGTAATGTGGGCACACAACTGCCTATGGCTTTTCATGCTGAAAGTAGGAAGGAGTCTCTCTCACATGGGTATTTCCCAGATCCTAGAAGCATCTTCTTAGGAGTGTGAAGTCTGTGGGATACAAGAGGTAGCCTGGGAAAGAATGTCATATATACTGAAGGCTTTATTTCCTTCAAGTTACTGCTTGTATTGATCACTGCTTATAGAGTTGAAATAATTCACGTAAATATAGATAAATACAGTTACTTTAATAGAGAGTTATTTATTTTATAGACAGGCAGTTTTGACTAACTGCCTGTGTTATCTGTACCTGCACGTAGTCTAATGTTGGTCTTCTGTCGCCTCTTAAACAGTATTGTTTTCTACATCCTGGCAGTGGCTAGAATTTCAGACATAGTATCTAGGAAGTTATATATAACTTATCCAGGTCTAGAGTTGAAAAATGACATTTAAGAAATATTAACCACCAACACTTACTGGGCATTTATTATATGCTAAGCAGCCTTCTGAGTGCCTTCTTGATAAACTCATTTAATCCTCACAACAACACCAATGAAGTAGATACTCCTGTATCTCAATTTTGCAGATAAGAAAATTGAGCCATAGAGAGTTAAGTCACTTGCCCAAGGTTACACAACTAGTAAACGTGGAGCTAGGAGAGCCTCCAGAGAGAAAGTCCTGAGCTGTGATGGTGGACTTCCTGGTTCCTGTCTCCACATTTTAGAAGTTTTTCCTTAGCCCTTCCTGGGGGTTTTGGGATCAGTATCACACAGGGTGTTGCATTCATGTCTTAAGTCATCCTTGGAACATGGACCCAAGTGTCTTGTTATGGAATAACAGACAACTCCAGGAAGTGGCCTTAAGGGACTCAACATGTTGTTTTTTGCTGCTTTCAGGCAAAAGTGATGATGAAGAAAGTCTTTGCAAGTCAGCCCATGGGGCAGGGAAAGGAGCCGCTGAGGATGGCAAGGACCATAAGCGCCCTAAACGTCCCAGAACCATCTTGACAACCCAACAGAGGAGAGCATTCAAGGCCTCGTTTGAAGTATCCTCCAAGCCGTGCAGGAAGGTATGGTGGTGGGGGCAGGCGGCAGGGAGAAGGGAGGAAAGGGGACGAGGCCCCCTCTTCTCTGTGTGCACCCTGGACTCCTCTGGGGCATCACTGGGCACCTGGGGGTCGGGGTGGGAGATGCTGTTCAGACAGAGTCTGGGCAGGTGGCCTTGAGCCCCGTTGGAGACTCCAGGGATCACTGCAGCTGTGGCCAGGGTCATGGTAGAATCTCCCTGTGCTTTTCGGTATGCATACCCACTCCAACTGGCTACTTGCTCATACCTTTCATTTCATGGAGAGCAATGGGGAGAATAACAATAAGAGGTTCCAGTTGGGATATAGATCGAAATGTTATAACAGAGTAAAAATACAGTGGCTTGTAGCATGTATTCTTTTTCGGTCCAGTTTGTTCTGCTTGAGGTGGTGATTTTGGCATTCATCCGTGTTGTGGTTCATCCATTTTTGTTGTTGCATAGTATTCCATGGATATACCATGGGCTGTTTGACCATTCACCTGTTGGTGGGCGTGTGAGTTGTTTCCAGCTTGGAGCTGTTACAGATAGGACTGCTGTGAACAGTTATGTAAAAAAAAAAAAAAAAAAATACAGTGACTTAATGAGATAGGAGTTTATGTCTCTCTCACATCACAGTCCGGAGATGAGCAATCCAAAACTGGCCGAGAAGCTCTGTTATCCATCACATGGGTCCAAGGGGCTGCTCCAGGTGTCACCATTTTTTCCAGCCACCACCATGGTGGAGAAAGAGAAAGTCAGGGCAAGCAGCTGCCCTTTTAGGGGCATACCCTGGGATTTTTTGCATCACTCTCACTCATGTGTGTTGGCTAGGGTTTAATCCTGTGGTTGTACCACTTGCAAGGGGGACTTGGGAAATTAGTCTATCTGGGTGTCCATATGCCTTGCTAAAACTTGGGGATAACTTTGCTAAGAGGAGGAAGGAGAGAATGGATATTGGAGACAATTAGTAGTCTCTGCCACAAATAGCTGTGTCCGCTTATTAAGTACCCACCATTTATGGACTCCCTGCTGTATGCTGGGTACTGTCCTTTATGCAATAAAAATAAGAAAAGAAAGCTTTCTTGAAATTGAATTGAAATTCATAGAAGAAAGACATTTTCAATTTCTTAGCATCCGTCCCTAGCATCCCAGCCCTTAGCATGCCTCCCTCTCTGTATGAATCGGCTTTTGCTGCAATAACAAACAAAATCTTAGCGGCTCCCAGCAAACATTTATTTCCTGCCCCTGGGCTGTGGGTTGGCTGTAATCCAGCTGGGCTCAGGTTCAGGCCTGCCCCACCGGTCTCTCATTAAAGAGTCCAGGGCAGTAGCCACCTGGGGCACACGGGTCTCATGACGATGGCAGAAAGCAAGAGGCCAAGTCACACCGGGCAGTCCCACTGAATGGCTCTCCTTGAATATCACCCACTTCACATCCACTTACATTCCATGGGCCAAAGCAAGTCATGTGGCTAAGCCACTGTGAGTACAGGGGGAGGCATACACCCCTCCATGGAGGAGGGGCGGGAAGGATGGATATTTGCTGAACGATAATACAGTCTCCCACCACTTCTGCCTTTTGAAAAAAGTTCTCCCACCTGCAGAAGACTCCCTTTCCCTGGCCTCGCTGCCCTCTAAGCTCTGGGAGAAAAGCTGGTAGAAAGTTGAACCAGCCCCAAGGTAGACCTGCACAAGGACCAGTTCCCACTTCCTCATTGGTTTCCTTGTTCTACATGTACTGAACTCCCAGCCTCTGTATGGCCTGTGCCCAGTGCTTGTCCCTGGGCAGCGTCTAGGCCACCAGAGGGGAGGAGATGTGTACACTGGAACACTGGGGAGAAAGCTCTGAGGACCAGAACAGAGGGGCAGCCAGGAGCTGCCAGAAGAGAAAGGTCGCCTCTGTCTGGGGGATCAGGCAAGGCTTTGTGGAACAGGTGGGTTTTGAGCTGGGCCTCTGAAGGCTGGATAGGGTTTCAGCAGGTGGACGTGGGCCCCTGGGCATACTGCTGTTTCAGTTGGTGTTGCAGAAGGATGTGCCTGTAAAATCTTCTCTAATTATCCTGCTTCTCCTAAGCCTCAGCCCCAGTGGCGTGATAAAGATGAGCACTTCCCAAGGCCTCCAGCTTGCTCTACTTATGTGTTTATTCAAGGAGCTCCTACCATCTCATCTCCTCCTCAGAATCTAACCAAGAGGGGGCAGTGTCTCTCAGGACCACTCTTGGGAAATCTGTGCTTCTTCTCCCTTCCCTTCTAGCCACTTTGCCAGCCCCTCACCAAATGCCTGTATAGAGGGCAGATGTTGAAACACGACTCTTCATAATAGGGACCCTGATTGTCCTGTCTCTTCACAGTCCCAGTGCATGTGCCTGCATCAGCGCTGTCTCTCTTGCTCTGTTGGATCCCAGATGGCTCTTGTCTTATTTCCTTTGGGCAGGGCTCACAGTGAATATGAATATTCATGAAACACCCAAAGTGACCTAAAGCTATGAGGGACAAAACCAAAAATTTAAGTCAGTGAATTTAGACAGGAGAAGAGAGCAAGAGAGAACCAGTTGTTTTTGCAAAGTGATTTTCACCCTCAGTTCTCCTTAAGTAGGTTAATGCATATGCCTGGCATACAGCTAAAAACACAACAATAGATTTTGCTAATATCTAAGAACCACCTGAAGGCCTAATTTCCAGAGGAAGAGAAACCCAGGAACACCTCTTGGAATGCACATCAAAATTAATGCTTATTCTTCTCTTCATTTACCTGGGTAAGGACCTTCTCTCCTCCTGAAGGAGAGCTATATTCTTGTGTTTGGGATTTTGCTGAACACTGAACACTCGCCAGCTCCTATGTAAGATGCAGCCTGTTGGCCTCCCCGTGCACCATGTATGGAATGTTCTGCCTTCTACTCTAGGATGCCAATGTTTCTATATTTCTAATGTCCCATTTTTTCAAGGTGAGGGAGACTCTGGCTGCAGAGACAGGGCTGAGCGTCCGTGTCGTTCAGGTGTGGTTCCAGAACCAGAGAGCTAAGGTAATCTGCTTCTTACTTCTGTCTCTGTGGGGCCGGTTTCCTAAAACAATAGTAGGACATTGTTTTTGCCAGCACGTTTTCTAACCTCAACTCATTGGGTAGAATAGTTCTCGTGATTCAAAAATTTTATGCTCAGCGGTCATTTCAGCTATAGCAGCCCTGCAGAAGGGGAGAGATGGGGCGATTGTACTCAAAATGTATGTTAATGTCGCATGGAACCCTAATGTTCCACAGAACACACTTTGAGAAACGTTGGGTTACAATGTTCCTTCCGGGAAGTTTGTGTGTTAACGAGGTGCTTTGGGAGTCAAACTCCTTACCTAGAGGCATACATCTCCTGGTAGGAGTCTCTGCCACCAGGGCCAGCAGATAGGGGCCAGCCTCATCCCACATCATACCCTGTCAGCAGGCCCTTGCTGCACATCTAAGCTGGGCTGAAGACCCTACATCCCCTCACATAAAACTGTCACAACATAAGCACTGAGAGGAAATCCCTCTTCCTGCTAAGACCAGCCACACTGTTGCTTCCCAGCCAGCTGTCTTTCCACGGCTGCGGTGTAAAAAGCCCTCAGCCGCCATGCACCGGGCTCAAGGCGCTGTTCCTGAAGTGTGGCTCCTTTCCTGAGTAAAAGCAGAGGAAGGGGTCCCTCTGCTTTACCCACGAGCCATTTCCCCCTGGCCTAGCCGCAGGAACCTGCTGCAGGCCCCCTGACTTCTAATCCTGTGGTCCTCCCCTCATCAGATGAAGAAGCTGGCCCGGCGGCAGCAGCAGCAACAGCAAGATCAACAGAACACCCAGAGGCTGAGTTCCGGTAAGCTGGAGCCTCTCCCGCCAGGCCTCTCCCGCCAGGGGCCTCCAACCACCCAGCCCTTGGAATGACATTTCTGAGCTCTGTGAAGCCCAGTCCACACCTGCTTGGGAGATGGGACCTTCCAGGGAGGGCCAAACCATGACAACTGTGAGAGGGTTCTGCAGGCCCAGAACTGCGGATTGGAGGTCGCCCTACCCTCATGCAAAGCCCCTTTGCCCGGGCCCTGCTGCAGTGTCAGGGCTCTGTGTCAGGCCTACCTACAGAGTCAAAGACATGCCCAGTTTCTCATCCTGCGTGGCCCTCCTCCTTCCAGGCAACCACGGTCCTAGATCAATAAGAGATGGAACTGGGGCTGGAACCTGTCTCTCTGATTCTGAGTTCCGCTCGGCCACGCTGCCTTAACTCACCCTTACCTCCATGTACCTTCATTTGCTGTTGTTGTTTTCAATAGGGGTGGTGTGGGGATTGGGGAGGGTGTGAAGAGGCACAGGTTGTGGGACCCTTCAAGGAAGTGAAAAGAAAAAAAGCAAGAATAACTATATTAGAACAATCATTCTTAAAGGGATATGCACTGCCCCCTCCCCATCTCAGCTGTCCAGCAGAATTTCCTGAGTGGTCTCTTTGTAACCTAGAGCAGGGATTCTCACCCTTTAACATGCACCTAAATCACCTGGTATTTGGTAATGTATAGATTCTGATTCTTAAGGTCTTGGTGGGCCCAGAGAGTCTGCATTTTTAACAAGCTCTCATTGCTGCCAGCCTTGGACCACACTTGGAAGGCCGTGGAATGTGACATTGGTTGTCTGGCCTCTAAACAGAGCCCCTTGTCCTTGCATGGACCTTACCTTGTGCTTGATACCTGGGCTAGGCTCCAACGAGAATTTGACTCTTGCAGTCAAGGGTTCTTTTTGCTTTTGACCTTCTAGGCCAAACAGAATCTTAATGGCAAGATAGCTGCCCTGGGAGAGAAGTGAAGCAAGGGCACGGGCCCTGGGGCAGGGTGGAGCCGCGAGCTGGTCAGAAGACCTGAATTTGCCCCAGTTCCACCTTCCAATGCTGTTTGGAGATCTGGGACCTGTCTTTCTGTCTCTTTGCACCTCAGGCTTGCATTTCTAGGGTAGGGTAATGGGGCCTGCTAGTCCTATATCGCACAGTGCTGTGCACCTCAGAGAGGGTCACAGATGTGAGAGGGCTTTAGGAGGAGCCATGTAAGTTGACTCCATATAGGTCAACACACTCAAAGGGAGGAGAACTCATGAAGGCATTATGAGAACACAAACTCCTAGTGCTTGGAACTTTGAAGAATTCTATGGGCAGCTCCTAGGGTAGACTTAAGAAGGTGGCAGATTGAGTCCCTGAGAGTTAATGGAACTGTGTTCAGAGAACCACAGCAGGATGTGGAGGCAGGAACGGAGTCCTCCTTTTCTCATAAAATTCTGTACACGAGTGTAGCGAGTTGTCATTCCAAAGCACATACACACGATCTCATGGAGTCTTCGTATCAGCTACACGAGGTCCGCTGGGCCAGTGTCATGAACCCCACTTGATAGACGGACTCCTAGTGGCATAATGCTGGAAGGATCTTTAGATGCATCCACTCCATTGGCTGCCAAGCCTGTGTGTAGCATCAAACGCCTTTGTTTTAATGATGTAGTTCAAGGAAGCTCTCCAAGTACAACACCCACCATGCCTATCCTTCAAGGCAATCCCTGATGGCCCTTGGTAGGGCACAGACTGGGAACCACTGATGTCACTTCAACCCTTCCGTTCTATAAATGAGGAAACCAAGATCCAGGAAGTAAAATGATGTAGCCATGGTCACACAACTTGTGTGGTCACAAGCCAGTGGGGCATGTGAAGTTCAGAGCTTGTTCTGTGGTCCTCTCTCCCTCCCAGCGTGTGATGCTGGGCTGCACATGGAGAATGATCTGCCTTCTTCTTTGTCCCACAGCTCAGACAAATGGTGGCGGGAGCTCTGGGATGGAAGGGATCATGAACCCCTACACTGCTCTGCCCACCCCACAGCAGCTTCTGGCCATCGAGCAGAGCGTCTACAGCTCAGATCCCTTCCGACAGGGTCTCACCCCACCCCAGATGCCTGGAGACCACATGCACCCCTATGGTAAGAGGGACTCAAGCCGCGCAGAGACCTCACATGACTTGGTTGCGTGAGTTTTTCATCCCCGCCCAGACACCTCTACACAGTTCCTAGATACTCATTAAAGTTCCAGAGCAGAATAAGTGTCCCACAAAATACTGCTAGAATCACCTAACTGACGGCTCCAGAAGAAAGACCAGCACACATACACATTAATCATGCTTCCATTTATGCTCCTATTCAAAGCTTCTTTTTTTTTTTCCCCAAAGCTTCTTATTTGTTAGTTTGAATAGGAGGTTGTGTTTTCATTGTAGACCTGTTTGTTGGGATTGAACTTCCCAAGTCTTTCATTTCATGCCAGGTACCACACTTACATGTTCATAAGCATTATCAGCAGTGATATAGGCAGAGGCCTTAATTATGCAAACTCTCACATAAGAAAAAAATATATTGAAAAGCACAGAAAACAGATGTTTGAAATGGACTCTCCTATTATGGATACTAGTAGGTGTTCTAATGTAATTCCTGAAACATAAACTGACTTGTGAAGTGAAAAGTATCTCCTCCCAGTCTCACCCCAGCCAAAACGGAGCTGCTTTAAACGCAGGGAATGGGGACAACTGAGACTCCCCCATTTTCCCAGTTTGCTGCTTAAGCTGAGGTACAGAAGCTGGGGCCTGGGCACCCTGATGGGATGGGCAAGCTCTGGAGTGGAAGGCTGAAGTTCAATCTCAGTGCCAAACATAGGCCACTGCATTTTTATACAGAGAAGGTAAGTGGCCTATGTAATACATTCATCTGTACTGTGAAATCTGCAATTGTTAACCCTGATAGCTAAAAATAACATTTTATTCCGCAAGCCTTCAAAACATTAGTATCAGAGATATATGCCTCAGTGCACAGATTATCAACTTCTTTTTTGCCTTCATTAAAAAAAAATTATCTATAATGTTAAAATCAGCCCTATCTTCCCATGTGATGCATTCAGCAAACACTTATTAAGATCCAGCCATTTGCAGGAACGTCATTGACCAACCTCATTCATTCATACATATATATATATATATATATATATATATATATATATATATATACGCTCCAGTGACGGCCATCCTCTTTGCTCCCTTAGAAGACTCATGTAAGGTCTGTACCTGTCTTCACCACTATGCAAAAACAGGGCAAATGACTTTTTGGGTTTTTTTGCAAATTCTTACATTTTCAGAATCCTAGGGGTCTTGTTACATAAAGGACTCCTGTGATGAATCCTTCAGTAAAATGAATAATTAAAGCCACATGACAATTTTTATAAACTGCAGTTTTCATCTTTCCTATTTACTTGAAGTAGAGGTGAAACGTACATCCTCAAGGTTCCGGTCACAGTGGTCCCCCAGCTGTTGCTCAGTTTGCCCTCCTGTTTTTTTTTTTTTTTTTTTGGTCAGAGATGTAAATTAGTTGAGTCTGGGCACCTAACCTCCCTTTCCTTTGCAGTACAAATTTGGGGAAACAGCCGGCACTCAGTATACTTGTGCTATCTGAAAGGACAGGTGTTACCACCGGAGGTTTCGTGTGCATCATTCTCAGAGCTGATGTTTGTTTTCTTACCATCCCTCCTTCAAGAACCATTTTTGTGGCCAGAGTCCTCCAGAAGCCCTTGCCCCTGTCTCTCCAGCCTGTGGTGCTATGTCTTGCCCACTCCCCACCCTCACTGTCTAGACATTCTGACATTTGCTTATGCTGCACTCAATTTAGCACTTTGTTATATCCTAGTTCATATTATTTTCAGTTGTTGCACTTTAGACGTGAGCCCCCCTAAGGAGATCTTTTGTGGACAGGGATTATGCCCCCTCCTACTCTTCTATGTAGCTCTACCCTCCCCCACCCCCTCCCCAGCACCCAGTAGAAAGCGCCCCCTGGGGGACGTGCTCAGACCACGCTGGTGAATTCAACTGAATTTCCCAGCACTGAATGGGTCCCTTCTTCCAGACCCTCATGCCAGTGTTTCCTTTCCATTTCAGGTGCTGAGCCCCTTTTCCACGACCTGGATAGTGATGACACCTCTCTCAGTAACCTGGGTGACTGCTTCCTAGCAACCTCAGAAGCCGGGCCCCTGCAGTCCAGAGTGGGAAACCCCATTGACCACCTGTACTCCATGCAGAATTCTTACTTCACCTCTTGAGTTCACCCCTCGAGTTCTCCGGCTAGGCTCCCATTCTGGAACAACCCCATTACATGAGGGGTCAGCTGGCTTTAGGATGGGGAGGCAGGGAAGAGGTGGGTTGGGGAGGGAGTTGTGTCCGGGATGCTGTTGTATAATGATATGGTGTAGCTCGGCATTTCCAAAGACTGAATACATTACGGATTGCATAGTTTAATGTTTCTAATAAGAGTCTTAGTGTTAGGTATGAAGATGTGTTTATCGTTAAGGACAGGGATTTTAAATATAGGCATTTTCTTGCAAACTAGATACCTAGAGAGCCCTAACAACTTCCCACCATTTTTGGGGAAGCTCTTTTCAAGAGGTGCATATGTCTACCCATCCACACACCCACAGACAGACAGACAGACAGGTAGATAGATGTGTGCGTGAGTGTGTAACCTTTCATACTTTATCATCAAAGTTTATTCCTAATTATAACAGACACCAACTGTACAGCAAAAGTAACTTTATTTTCAGTGTGAACTATATTTAAGGAAATGCTTGATGCACTTAAGTTATAAAATGAGATAATTTACTTTTATAAACTTTATTTTGAGTTTGAAGAGACTTGTGGGCAGGGCAGAGAGCGCTGCTCCACCGAGGCCCCGTAGCTTTGAGTGCTTGAGTTAATTCTGTTTTCAGAGAGTGTCACTGAGGTCTGGAGAGCAACTCTGTGTGGCTGACAGTATTCACTGGTGGATTCTTGACTTGCTCTGTTTGAGGTGGAATCACTGGGCTTGGGTGGGACAGAACAATCCCTGATCATGTCCTTAGAAAAGTTAAAGCCTAGATTCTTCGGCTTTCTTTGAAATTCAGACATGTGGCTGATGGGCAGCACTGGGAAAGTCAATTCTGCTCTTGAACTTCACCATCTGCAAGTGTGAGACGAGGCTGATAGTATGTACCTACCTCACTGGGGACGCTGAGGCTTCCTTCAACCCCAGGACACATGAGCAGGGCTGAGACTAATATCTGATATTTGCTTAAAATACAACCAGACCAGCCACTTGGCAAAGGAGGATACCTGGGGCTGCAGAGCAGGAACCTGAGGGCAACTCTGCCTGCCACGGTCCCTTCTGCAAAGCCTGTGCTGCAGATACCGGCTCAGGGCAGCTTGGGGGGATGCCAGAGGCCTTCGATGGGAAGGAGGCTGTAATGGATGGGTTGGACAGGGCATCATCATGCTCTAGAGCAGGGGCTGGCAAACCACAGCCTGCAGGCCTGTGTTTTATGGCCTGCCTCCTAAGAAGATTTTTTACATTTTTAAAGGGTTGTAAAAAGCAAAGAGGAGAAGAATATGCAACAGACTGTATGTGGACCAGAAAGCCTGAAATAGTTACTATCTGTCCTGTCTGGCTCTTTTCATAAGAACTTTGTTGACTCATGTTCCAGACGCTCTGTTTGCTAACAACCTCTTGGAGTTTGCAGAGGCGGAGGGGGTCCAGTTGGAAAGCCAGGGCTCCTCCTTCCGGCTCACTTTCCGGGCCGCTGAGCACAGAAGACCCAGCTGCCATTGTACACAGGGACAGTTCCACACCCTGTCCTCCAATTGTGGTGCTAAGATGGGCTACTTCTGTGATAGGAGGCCTCCTGAGAAACCAGATGGGGAAGACGGAGGACTCCTCCAAGAGAGGCTGGGACAGGTTTGGCCTCACTCCTAGAGATGTCACCAGTCATCAGAGCTTCGGACACAGCTACTTGTCCCCATCATTCTCTGCACGGCCAGAGGGAACATGCCCCCTTATGGTAGAGTTGATGTTGTGTGATTTTTGTGCTCTTTTTTATAATTTATGCAAACCACCCAGAAACCCAAACCAGTCTGTTGAGTAAAAATCATGCAGATGCTATATGGCTCCGCAGGCTTCCGTGGTGAGGATCAGTTGGAGAAAAGTAGCAGATATTTTGTGAGGGAAAATGAATAGAGATCCTATTCCACTCCTTAATGGCATACCAAGATGAAATTAAAAACCTCTTACAAACGAGCTGGTGTTTATTCAGGGGCAGGGGTGATGGGCTGGGGCCTGGGGGACCAGGATGTTTTGTCAACAGTGGGGGAAGCTTTGCATGAAGGGAAAGTGTGACTAAGTGACGACAGCAAAACAGAAGGAGAAAGCAGCTTTTACCCTCCTGCCAAGATGGACTCAGAGACCTCACTCCTTACAGACACCCCTCCAGAAGGAGGCACTGCCAACACTCCATCCTCCCCGGCAAGTTCACTCAAGGCAGAGCAGCTGTGATACGCATTGTGGGAGCATTTACTTGGAAATCAGAGCAGAGTCATGGGGCAGGAGAAAGATTCTTCATGCAGGACTGAAGGCAGATGCCTTGCCAGGGACAGGGTCAGAGCAACAGACAGTGTGGCTCCCCTGATAGATTCTCCCAACACTCTCAACAAGTTTAAATGTGATGTATGGATAGGCAAAGATTATGCTTATGGAGAAAAGAAGTCAGGAGACAGTGTGACTGGAAGACCAGAAGACATACGCAGAGGGGAGGCACCATTGTTCTGCATGTTCTCTCACCCGCCTGCAATTGTTCAGCCCTTCCACCCCTGTCCCTGGCTCATCCACCCCATGGTAGAAGCTGGCTCTTCTTCTCACGAGGGCCTGGAAGGAGAGAGATGTGGGCAGGTTGGAACCCACTTAGGAGGCTTCTATCTCAGACCTCCACTAGGCCAGCCCTGGTTTCATCTCCAGCTTTCCAGACAGAGCTTAGGGATGAGACCTTCACCCCTCATATTTGCCTACTTGACAACTACTTATCCTTTAGCACCAGCCTAGACTTGGCCTTCTCAAAGGAGTCTGCAGGGCTGGATTAAGTACCTGTGTGGAGGAAATGAGCTAATGCTACCTTCTGTGATCACCCCTCCCAATTTTATAATAGCTCCAACACAAGAGAAATTTCTATTTTTGCTCATATGAAAAGCCTGGGAGGGAGTGCGTGTGAGAAGGGCACCTTTCTTCCATCCAAGATTTCACTGGGGAATGGTTGTTTCCATTCTTCTTTTCTCTCCCCTTCCAGCTGAAAGTGGGTGTGTCTAGATCCAAATCCAGCTCGTCCCCTTACTAACTGCATGGCTTTGGGCAAGTTACTTTCCCTTGCTGAGCCTCTGACTCCTCATCCAAAGGACAGGCAGGGTCCTTGTCACTAGCTACCTCAGAGGGGTGATGAGGATGAGTGAGAAAACACATGCAAAGCACTTAGCCTTGCACTGGGCACATGGTGAGTGCCCCGTGTGTTAGCTGCTGTGCCAGGGACCAGACTCTGCTCTCGGGGTTTGGTCACTGATGAAAGCCTTCTGGGAGTCTCAGACCACATTTGAGGAAGAAGAAGAATACATCCAGTTTCACTTGAGAGGGAGGCTCCTAGTCAAGCCTCACTGGAGCTCCTTTAAATCTCAGTGTGGGTCTTCTATAGCCTGACTTACAGTTGTCGGGGACTGGTTTGTTGTTTTGTTTTTTAGAAGCATGAGGATAAAATTCCAATTCCAAAGACACATTAAGAACTCTGACCTGCAAGGAGAAGCAGTCAGGTCATAGGTGATTTGTCCAGCCATCTGTCCTCTGGGGCCTTAGACATTAGGGCTGAGATGAGAGTGAGAGACCACAGCCACAGTCTGAATAAGAGAGTTCTGAGTTGACCTAGCATGAGTGAAAATGGGAAGAAAGTGGAATGAATTTGTCAATTCCAAACTCAAAGACAAAATAAATTTTTAACTGAACTTCCAGTAAAATCAAAGTACTTCTCTCCTTCTCTCCCCTTTCCCATCTCCTCACATACAAATCCATTCAGTCAATCCAAGTTGACCTGCGAACTGACATGATTTCACTAGAATAAAAGCCAAGTTAATACCTTGTTTTCCTGCATCCCTTTGTTTTCCATGTTGCAACATTCTGTTCAATGACAAAAAGGGGAGAGCTATCTTTAGGGCTCAAAAAAAAAGGCCTTGAGACATTTATGCTAAAAATACAGTCCCTCTACACATGGATGATGTGGACAATTGGCAACTCCCTAACCTTGAAGTTTATGCCATATTTGAAGTTCCCTAAATAACCTTGAGCAGGGCTCTGAGGCTCCATTTCTTCATCTGTAAAATAGTGCCAGTGACACTTGCCTGTCTTACAGGTTGGTCACGGTGAGCATCAAAGGAAGTAATTACGAAAGCTCTTTGTAGACCACAGTGCTGTAAAAACAGGAGGGCTTCTTAGTATCTTGTCTCAGGAGGCACCTGCAGATGGACCACTTGGGGATCATGGCATCCAGGGGAGCAGTGCTCCTGCTTGTGTGGATGCTCCCAGCAGAGGTGGCCTGGTAGGAAATCAGGATGATGTTATCAGGACAGTGAATGGAGGATCAGAGTGAGAATATCTTATTTCCTCTCTCAGAAGCTGTGGATTACTTCTGCCACTGCCTGATGGGTCTTCTCCCCTCCAGGGGTGGATTCTGGAAAAAAAACACAAAAAAACAAAAAACTAGGGTGGCCCAGCCCCTAATGGATGGTGCATTAACTAATCTGTCACTATTTTTAATCTCCCCCCCATCACCCCATGTGCCTAGGATGGGAAAAGTGGAACCTGCCCCTGATTTGTGGTGGGAATGACCCTCCCTAGATAGTTGTGCAGCTGATCACTCTGGCCTTTTTAGCACCTTATTTATTCATGTATTTAATTCAGTCAGTAAGTATTTACTGAGCATCTAGAATGTGCCAGGCTCTGGGATGGATCATAGAAATAGAGGTGAGCAGAAAGAGACATTGGCCCTGCCCTCGTGGAGCTTACAGCTTAGTGGAGGAAATAATCAATAATCAAAAATGGTAATAAATTTAACTTGCATAGTATCAAGAGCCACCAGGAACACTAAGAGCTATAAGAGAGCAGAATGCAGGGAGGTGTGACCTAGTCAGGAAGGTCAGAGAAGGCTTCTGTGAGCCAGTGATGATAGAGCTGAGACTTTTTTCATCTCTCCTAGTGCCTTCCCCCCATCAAGTATGTAGCTCTGCATCTCCTTTCTGTAAGGTCTTATTCTAACTACCATGGGTGGAAAGAATCTGATGAACTAATGCCCTCTGAGGTGTTCACTGATAAGGCCTAAAGAAGTTGCTTATGGTATCTTTAATGCAAAATGTCTTCAGAGTCAAAGGAACGGACCACTGTCACTCAATCAACACTGTTATTAAGCTGATGGTGGACATTTGCTGCTTTTTGGCCATCCAGCCTCCATTCACTCTACTGATAACATCACTCTGATTTCCTTCAGGACTTTGACCTTTCTCCATCAGGGTGACTTGGGTTGCTGTAACCAAGAAGCAGGGACATATAATCAAAGCTAGGCCAACAATTTCCTCCCAGGATTGACATCTGCGAGAGCGGCACAGAGTTGGAAACTTGTTTGGAGTTAGTTCATTTCTGAAGGTGCTCCTGATGAGATGGCCAAACAGTTCCTGTTGTCTGGTTCCCAGAGTTGCCCTGCTCCCCATCTGTTGCCAAGACTGAGTTCCAGATACTTTATGATTCTGTGGACAATCTTTCCTGCTCTTCCAATGAAGACCCTTTTTGCCCAGGTTAGCCTTGGTTGGTTTCAGTTGCTTGCAGTCAAAAAGCCCTGACAAACCTACTTACCTACAATTTGTGTGGTGTTTTGCCTTGTACAAAGGGTGTGTGTGTGTGAGGTCCTTACCAGAACCCTCTGGATTAGCCTGGGCTGGTGTTCCTTCCTTTTATAGGTGAGAAACCTGTAGCTCAGAGAAATTAAGTCCAAGGTTGTAGAGCTAGTTATGGTCGGAGTGCATTTTCTAATTTATTTCTCCCGGATTTCAGTTTTCTGTTGTTCCCCCAGCCCTGACTTCTAAGTGTCAAGATACTCAGAAGTTTAGAAGCACATTCATGACAGGGATGGTGAGAGGTACAGAGAAGTTATGATACCTTTCGTCCTACAAGGAGCCTACAATCTAGTTGAAAGTAAAAGATGTGCAAACAAACTCAACATATATGCCTATATATTCCAGGTATCAGGTTACTGGCATAGGTAATGTGTGCTTTGGGCATTCTGAAAAGAGAGAAGTTATTGGGAAAAGGTAAGGAGAGAAGAGGCTTTACCAAGAAGGTGGGGCTTGCACTGAGCCTTCAAAGATGGATAGAATTTAGAAAGGTAGCAAGAAAGAGGGAGGACATTCTAAACAAAAGGACCAGAGTGGGTACTAGTACAGAGGAAAGGTTGCAAGGTGTGTTCAAGTACAGATGCATAGAGACCATTCTGGTTGGAGTGGAGGGGTGACTAATGGTGGAATTTGAGGCATTGAATGAGGTTGATGGTGAAGCTGTTGGTGACAGGATCTTGTTGCCAGTGATTTACTAACACAGATCAAAGATATCCTATTTCAAGGTGTGGCTGAGGCTGATAGTCATTTCCCTTAATCTATTCTCTCCTGAAACAATACCTTCCATTTCTAGCTGGTACAAGGTAACTTGGAATAAAGCCTACATTTCTCAAAATCCAGTGCAGTTAAGTGTGTTCATTTGGTTGAGTCTTGACCAGTGAGATAAGCAGAAGTGTCATATGGCATCTTTGAGGTAACTTTCTTAAAAGACGACTGGTATGTGCCCTTCCTCTCTTCTTCTGTGTCACTGTCTTCTTCCTGGCTGGAATGCAGATATAATGCCTGGAACTGGAGCAATTGTCTTGAGGTTTTGAGATGAATTTGTGAATGGAGGCCACACATGGTGACACAACAAGGTAGAAAGAACCTGGATTCCTGAAGACTTTTGAGAGACACACTGCCATTCTAACCCTGAACTATCTATGTTCTAACATATATATGAGAGAAAAATAAACTTTCTTTTTTTAAGTTACTGTAGTTTTGTGTTTCTTTGACTCATAGTTAAGTCTAATCCTACCCCAGTTAGGAAGAAATCTAGGCTCATTTTGTTCCGCTCCTGTAGATAAAAAGTGAAATGTCCAGACAATATATTCCTAGGTAATGGGAGTCAACTGAGGCAAGGCAGATAGACGGTGCGATGATAGTCTTATGATTTTAGAATATACAGATGATCTAAAAAGCACAGACTTTAGAGCTGGGTCCTCTTGTCCCTTGAAGAAAGGGATGTCAAGGTGGCTTTTTTATCTGCTCACCTCATCACAAATTTCTCTAAATATCTTACACATATTTGGGCATCTACAACCAATGTGGAACTTGTTCAGGTTACCCAACCTCCTGAAGGAGAATGAACAGGCAATTCTATACACTGTTTCCTACATACCCCAGTTTTAGCCACCAGTGTAGCTGTAAAAATCATATATATATATATATATATATATATATATATATATATATATATAATATTCATTCATATTCATGACTTATTCACATATATATGTATACATACATGCATATATATGTATGTGTATAAGTACCTGTATTTACATATGCATATGTATGTACATAATATGTATACACACACACATATAACACATATTTATGAGGATATTTGGCCAGAAATCACACTCTCTCATGGCTGGCCAGGTATTTTTTCTTAATCCTAGCCCTAAGCTATAATTTGGACAAATCCTAAGAATGCTTATATCTGTGTGAGTTGGGGACCCAGAAGACATGAGAGTTGAAAAGAAGCAAAATGCTCTTTTAATTTCCTGTGATACACAGACTGTTTCCTCCAACCATCTGCTATAATCTGGGTGAGAAAGCAGAAAACAGGAGGCTGAACTAATTAGTCTAAGGAAATTTGCTCCTACTCTGAAGTAGGAAAAAAAGGACGTAAAGACACCTAAGGCATCTGGTCTACCTTATTCTGCCTTGGACAGATAGGCCTGGGTGGAGGACCAATCTAATATGATAAGAGAATTAAGGCATTTGGGAGGCCAAGTGGAGTTGATTGATCACAAATCATACATCATGCCAATAACAAACAATTTATTGATTTTAGAGAGGAAACTTTGTTCCCCTAGTCTCATGTTTCTGTGAGGAGAATTCCACTGGAGAAACACTTCTGACCTCTTTCTTCCCCTCTAACTTCCTTCTCCCTGAAGGAGTTGCATGAAGTATCTGAATGATGGTTTGGGGAAAGGAGCTGAGCATTCATGGCCCAGCCCTGCTGAGTCTGTGAGTCTTTGCTGTCTCTCTGTGGCCTGGACTCAGCATTAGGTGTTCCTGGTTCATCCATGTGGAAGGTTCCTGGGACAGAAATGCAGTTTGGGGAACAGTTCCATTTAAGGCAATTGTGTTATGGGTCTCGAATGTGGCTACAGATCTAAACTTCATCCTTTAATTAGATTTACCAATAAAGCTGATTTTTAAAAAATCTCCATTTGGCTGATTCCTTTGTAATATTTGCTGGTTAGTCACAAACTTGGGAAACAGAACCAATGATGTTATTTATTATTCCCCCAAACTCCAACAATTAAATACCCATTAGATGTACCATAAAAGTTTAGCAATTGCGTGGCAAATCTAAATAAATTTATTCATTCATCCACTCAACATTTTAGGCAAACTTTTTCAGAGCTATCTCTGTGCCAGTCACTAGGCTAGAATAGTGAGTATGAATTTTAATTTGAAAACTCAGCTTTATAAGAAGCATATCTGTCTTATTTTCTATATGGCAACCTAATCTAGTTTCAACCCCTTTTCCTCCAGGTTGGGTTTCCCTCTCTTTGGCCATGTTATAGTCTTGGGTCTTGGGCAGGGTCAGTGTAGCCAAAGATTAAGAGAAAGGGGCCCATCTGTGTTGGCCGTCATCCCAAGGTGCCCATCACCATGGTCAATGCCATCTACATTTTTCATAGCTGTCAGGGTCCTGACCCACCTTGCAGTGGTTTCTGTTGGGTCTTCTGATAACATTACTAGGAAACCTATGTGGTATCCCACCCTTTTCCTTCTCCTAATCAAGCCAGGGATCCCTTTTTTTTTTTTTTTAACATCTTTATTGGAGTATAATTGCTTTACAAGGGTGTGTTAGTTTCTGCTGTATAACAAAGTGAATCAGCTATACATATACATACATGCCTATATCTCCTCCCTCTTGCATCTCCCTCAGGGATCCCTTTTTAATATGAGAAAAAGCTTTTCTTCATTATGTTTTCAATCAAGACATTCCCCCCCCCCATGTCCCGAATCCTTACTTGTTTGCCTTTATTTAATTCTGCTTCAATAGAATAAAATAATATTTTAGAGTCACATATTTTCCTGCCTCACTAGGTTCTGGAAATAATTAATCTTCCCCTACAGAGCATAATTCTAGCTGGTGAGAAAAGGTTTGTAAATAAATCCTTATGATATAATTGGACTTTTTGCAAGGGTGTGTGCAGAGTTCCACAGAGGCAAAGTGAAGAAGGAGGGTTAGGAATGACATCATGGTGGAGGTGATATATAATTGGGACCTTGAAAGATGAGGGGAATGCCAGGAATAGAGAGGAGGACAATCCAGAAAGAGCAGAACACAGTGTTGGGGGGACTGCTATTGTGGCTAGAACACTGCAGGCAGGGGAAGAGGGGTTGGGGAATGGCTGACCCAAGGCTGTGAAATTAAATTATGGCCTTGTGGGCTGGGAAGGACCTCAGATGCTTCCTTAGCAGATGGGACCTCATCTACCAGGCATTAGAAGTTTTTCAATTCAACAAACATCTCCTGAGCATCTACGAGAAAGAGACACTGCTATGGGAGGCCATAAAGATTGACATAGCTTCCATCCTTATAAAGCTTAAAGGTTAGTAAGGAGGCATGGCATATTATTAAGAATTTTTAGTATATTTATTTAAGAAAATATTTGACAGTTTATTTAACAATCTATATGAGACAAATAGATACAAAACAAAATACAGTCAGCAATACAAAACAGAGACCTAAAGTATAGATCCCAAGAAGTCAGGACTCCAAACATGTCAGCCAGCTGGGTCCCTACATCCCCCAACAGTCAGATGTTTGGAAGACCTAGGGTGATGGACTAAACTTTTCACTTTTCATTCAGACATTGACCAATGGAGAAACAGACACAACTTAGACAGATATGACCTCGGTTCTCTCTTTCTCATTCCACGGAGATGGGGAAACCAGTGTAGAAAGAGCACAAGAGCACTTTGGATTCAGACATGCTTGCTTTGTCATTCTGCCACTTCTAGCCACATGTTTTCCCCCCCAAACCTCTGTTTCTTATCACTCAATGGGGATAAAGATGCCTGGTTGCCAGATTGGTATGAGGTGTAGAAGCATGAGATCAGTAGCAGCATTTAATCTGGGGGCAGTTGTGGTCTCTCTGGGCAAAGTAATGGCCTGGTGTAGGGGGATGGGAAAGGGCAGAAAGGGTATAATGGGGGAAGGATTTCGTGGCAGAAGTCACAGGACTTGATCACTGATCAGACAAGGGAAGAAGAGAGAGAGATTAAAGACCTTTTGGACCTGAGTGACTAGAAACATGGGGATGCCTTTTAAAATTGGCAACACCAAGTAAATCTTAGCACGTCCTGTCTTCCTTTGTGGAGGAAGATTGCCTTTGATGAATACAAACACAGAACACGGAACTGGGTGTGAACCAGCCTTTGTGGGATGTCAGGCTCCTGTCTGGGATCCAGCCCGGCCAGGGGAACGGCTCAGAGGGAGTTTTTCCAGGGAGGCTGCTCCATGCCTGCCATGATTCCAGGGCTGCTGCTGACAACTCTGGCAGAGCAGTGAGCTGGAGAGGCTCAGAAATGGGCGTCTTCTGGGGGGAGATTCCAAGGGAAAGGAAGGTCTCCTCAGGTGCAGGAGGGTGCGGCGAGGAGAAAGGATGAATTCGGGATTGACCTTCCTCTGGGGATTGGGACATTCCATCAACAACCCCTCTTTTGTCCTCAGATCTTGCCTGATGGCCAGGCTGAGATTGGCTGGGAGATTATCTTTCAGGTGGGGAGTTCCACGTGATTTTATCAGGAGAAGGCAAGAGCCTGCTCTGAGTGATCTTAGGTTAATTACCTCGCTTTGCAAAGGCAGGCAGAGACCTTGGCTTGGAGTTAAATGGAGGGGTTTCTAGCCAAGTGAACAGTCATTATGGGCCAGAGAAATGACTCGAACCAGGGCCTCTGCTAACCTGAACATCAGACGGTGAAGTGAGGCTGCAGTGTCCACTAGGAATATAATATGAGCCACTTGTGGGTTTTAAAATTTTCCATTAGCCATGTTTAAAAAAAAAGTAAGAAGTAATGGGTGCTATTAATTTTAGTAATACATTTTATTAAATCCCATATATTTGAAATATTATTTTTCAACATGTCCCACTAGCTATGTTTCAGCTCCTCAATAGCCACATGTGGGTAGTGTCTACTGTATCAGACAACACACATGTAGATAATTTGGGCGAAAAAAATTTCAAATACCAAGTGAGCAGCCAAAAGGAAGATGCTGTAGTTCTAGCTTGAAATATCTGAAAAAGCTTTTCCATTGCAAATGCAATGTATTAGCATTTCCCTCTGTTACTGGCTAAGGGCACCGTTAAGTTGAATTCTCTAATTTTCTTGCATCATCTCTCTCTTTTCTTCTTTCTACCTCCTTTTACCCCATATTTGTCAAAAAGAAAATGCTAAAATATTGAGAGAACAAGGACTTGGTCATGTTTGTGTATCTTTATTCAAGAGGAATCATAGCACGTAGTTGTTGAATCTGGATAAATCTGACCATCAGCCAGCATAAAATCTCTTCTACATTTCATTCCTTAGGGTAGCTACCTACAGTTTTTGAATTCACTGGGTAATTGCTTGCTCCTTGGCCTATTTATGCAGCTTACTGTTCTATGTCAACTGATCCTGGATGTCCTTAACTAGGGAAGACATATCAGGGACAAACATAAAAATGACCAATTATTTCCTGCTAGACATCATCTCCACACCTCTTACCTCTAATTCCTAGCACAGTGCCTGGAATATAACAGACATTTGAAAACTATTCGCTGAATTAAGTGAAATTGCCAAGATGTAAACACTTGGCCTTTGCCCTAGAAAACTGGAGAAAGATATATTTCATTCAGATGTAAAGCCAGCAGGGGAGCCTGCTCAGTCACCAGAAGAGGTGGGTGTCACTGGGTCAGCTGTTCATTTATTCCTTCAGCAAACGTATCTGAGCTCCAAATATGTGCCTGGCATTACATTCTGCATCAGTGTATAATGACGAATCACATGAGCCCCTGCCCTTGTTCAAAAGAGAAGCAGGTACACAAAATTACAATCAGTACATGACACACATTGAAATAGAAATTTGTACCAAGGAGCGTGGGAATATAGGAGAGGGCAAACTTAAATCTGCTTGGGGACTCGGGGAATGCTTTGCAGAAGACATTCAAGCTGTGTCTTGGGAGGTGAGAGGGAGTTGGCCTGGAGACCAGGAGAGGAATGGTGTTCTGGGTTTAAGCACCAGCATGATCAGAGGTAGGCAAGGGTGCAGGGAAGGTGAAAGAGGCTCGAGAGAGATGACGATTATCTGCTGTGGCTAGGCCAGCAACTTTCAAAACTTTTTGTCTCAGAGCCCATTTCCACTTTTAAAAATTATTAAGAAACTCAAAGAACTTTTGTTTATGTGACTGTATGTATTGGGATTTACCATCTTAGAAATTTAAACCAAGAAAAACGTAACATTTATTAGCTCCTTTAAAATAATAATAATAAACTATTACATGTTAACATAAAAACCACATTTAAAAATAAATAACTATATTTTCCAAAAGAAAAATAATTTGCCATTACCTTTGTTTTACACTCTTCACATCTCTTTAACATCTGGCTTCACAGTGACAGCTGGACTCTCATATCTGCTTCTGCACTCAGTGGCCAAAGCTAGAAAAACTTAAGCAACAAAGTTAATAAAGAAGTATTGGATTATAATCCAAAGTATAAAGTAAGTATGAATCCATATTGATATATACACATGAATGATTGAATAAACAAATAAATGGAGGAGAAAAGATAAATCTCCGGTGTGAACAATTTCAAATAACTTATATGCGTACTCTGCCTGCTAGGAGGGGGAACTTAACTCCCCACTCCTTAAGTGTGGGCTGCAGTTAACGATTTCCTTCCAATAAGTACAGTTTGAAAATAGAGAAAAGAGTAACTTAATGGTGGAGAAACCTTACAAACACTACCTCAACCAGGTGACTAAAACGAACCTAACAGTCACACATCAGGTTGACAGTATATACCTTTGATACGATATGATGAAAATACCACTTCTGTGGCCTTTATCCCCAAACCCATAACCCCAGTCGAATCATGAGAAAAATGTCAGACAAATTCAATTGCGGAACATTCTGCAAAATACCTGACCAATATTCTTCAAAATTATCAACGTCGTCACAAACAAGGAGAGTCTGAGAAGCCATCAAAGCAAGTGGAGCCATAGTGATGAAATGTAATGTGATATCCTGCATGGGGTCCTGGAACGGAAAAAGTTAATTAAGTGAAAACTCTAGAAATCTGAATAAAGAATGGACTTTAGTTGATAATCATGTGTCTTTATTGGTTCATTAATCATAACAAATATACAATGCTAATACAAGATGTTAATAATAGGAGAAATTGGGCACAGGTTATGTAGGAACTCGCTGAGCAATCTTCATAATTTTTCTTTAAATCTAAAACTGTTATAAAAAATGAAGTCTTTTTTAGACATAGAGAACAGACTTGTAGTTGCCAAGGGAGAGAGGGGGTGGGGGAGGGATGGATTGGGAGTTTGGGATTAGCAGATGCAAACTATTATGTATAGAATGGATAAACAACAAGATCCTACTGTATAGCACAGGGAACTATATTCAGTATCCTGTAATAAACCATAATGGAAAAGAATATGAAAAAAGAATATATATATATATATATATATATATATATATATAACTGAATCAATTTGTTCTATAGCATAAACTAACACAACATTGTAAATCAACTATACTTCAGGGAAACAAACTTTAAAAAATAAAGTTTATTTTTAAAAATTTATGGGTCAGTCTTGCACTTTGAATAGATTTTTTAAATCCATGGTTCATTTTGTAACATCGTTCATTGGTCTTTTGGAAACTATTGATTCTCTGAGCTAGACAACTCTTCCCAGTGTTGACACATTTCATTACACCATATTCAACATCACATTTGTTAATATCACCACCGATCTCATCAGAGCAGTCTTTGAGGACTGGGGAGATGTCAAGCTCTCAAGCACATGGGAGTTTTCAAGGGTCTCATTTTCTTTTGAATGCTCCAATTTTATCATTGGCAACAAAAATTGTCAGTTTGTTCCCCTTGAATTGACAAATTCACTTTGCTCATTTTTGAGAAAATGTCTAACAAATAACTAAATTGGCATAACCATTGTTTGTCAGTCACTTTTTCAAGTAAAAATGGTATCCTGCAAGAAGAGCAGCTTGTTCAGCTCACACCTTGAACAATCACATAAGAGCTTTGTGTGGATGCAACATCATCCATCAGTAAGCAGCTGAAGCACTTTGTGTGTACTTCCCATAGCATCATACCAAATCTTTAAAAAGACCTGTATTCAAGGGTTGAGATTTAATAAAATTAACCATTTTTACTAGCTCATCTATTACATTCTTTTTTGTTGTTGTTAAATATCTGTTAGATGAAATCATCAACTTTTAAAAAATTAATTATTTTTTAAAAAATTATTTATTTATTTATTTATTTATTTTTGGCTGCGTTTGGTCTTCATTGCTGCATGTGCGCTTTTAGTTGTGGCGAGCGGGGGCTACTCATTGTTGTGGTGCGCAGGCTTCTCATTGCAGTGGCTTCTCTTGTTGCAGAGCACGGGCTCTAGGTACGCGGGCTCAGTAGTTGTGGCTTGTAGGCTCTAGAGCACAGCCTCAGTAGTTGTGGCATAAGAGCTTAGTTGCTCCATGACATGTGGATTTTCCCAGACCGGGGCTTGAACGCGTGTCCCCTGAATTGGCAGGTGGATTCTTAACCCCTGTGCCACCAGGGAAGTCCCTCATCTATAACGTTCTTAAATGAAAGTGGCTTTTAAACAAATGGGAGTGTGAGGAAGTGAAGAATGCGATGACTACTAGTTCAATGTGGGGCTACTGCCTTGATTCAGGTTAAGGTTTCAGTGGTATTACCAACCGTTTCTTTAAGAGCACTAAGCAGACCAGTGACATGAGGGGCTATGTTTTATACCAGATACCTCTGACAGCAGTGGGGAGGATGGATTGGAGGGAAAGCGACACGAGACACAGCTGTCCCAACAACAGCTCTGGGCTTGCCCCTGCCCTGGTTGGACCTGCCAGGCCCAGGGTAGTGCCTGCCTGTGGATGCTTCTGTCAAGGGCACATGGGTCAATACAAGGCAGGTTGTGGGTTCTTGCCCCATGAGCCTCTAGCCAAAAGACCTGGTCCATCTTTTTCCAAGCTGTGTGCTCTAGGGTCTTGGTGCATCCTGTAGTGCAGTAGAAGGAAGCTCTGCCAGGCTTCTCTAGACCGGGGGGTCTCCAACACCCTGTTAAGAACCAGGCTACACAGCAGGAGGTGAGCGTCGGGCGAGCGAGCGAAGATTCATTTGCCGCTCCCCATCGCACCCCATCATTCTCATTACGGCCTGAACAATCCCCCCGCACCCCACCATCTGTGGAAAAATTGTCTTCCACAAAACCAGTCCCTGATGCCAAAAAGGTTGGGGACTGCTGCTCTAGACACTTCCCAGACTCTACTTTTAAGCCCCACCCCTGCATCCATAATAACAATGGTGTTTATCCCATTGTCCATGCAAGCAGGGAAGGCTGCTCTTTCCCTATGTGTGCCCTGAAGCCAGAGTGATCTTTCTAAAGGCAAACTGGACACCATCGCTGTGGCTTTCAGCACCCACAGCCTTGTCTTCTCCCGCTTCCCTGTGCCCTCCAAGTTCTTGTCCCCAGACCTCCAATCACCCAGCCTGCTGCACCTTCCCCTGTCTCCAGGTTTTTGCCTAGGTTATTTGTCATACAGCATTCTACCACCACCGCACACCTGACTAACTTACTCATCCTTCAGGTTTCAAATTTGATGTCATGTCCTCCAGGAGGTCCACTGCCCGTCCTTCCATGTCCAGGCCTCTGCCCTTTTTCAGGCTCTTGGAGCCTCCACTGGACTGTGTCATGGGCTACAGGAGGTGGGACCCGGTCTGTCCTCCACTTTTGTACGTCCGACCCCTAGCTGGTGCCAGGACTTACAGGGGTTAATATCTGCCAGAATGAAAGGGTTTGGCCTGTCTCTCTTCCAGCTCTGCCTTGGCCTTGGCTTCTTAAGAGCTCAGGGCCTGACACACTGTGGTCTCAGATCAGAAAACCAACCACAGAAACAGATTTCTGTTCTCAGTGGGCATAAGAGCAGGAGGGAGTGAGCAGTAGAGAGTCAGACACCCTGAGCTCATAAGACTGGCTCTGGACTGGACTCCCATGTGACCTTGTGAGACTCTCTATGCCTCAGCAGAGTGGTCATAATGCCAGTTTCTGTACCTAAGGTGACTGCAAGAATTAAAGAACACAAGCATGTAAAATTCCGGGCACATAACAATCATCCAAGAAAATGTGGTTCTTATCTTTTTGTTATTATTCGTCACTGCTATCTCTTTTTGACCCTTCAGTGCACTCAGGGCTGACTCCACCCTCTAAGTGTCACTATATCCCACCCTCCTGGAGACTTTCGGCTACAGCAGTTGTTGCTGTGCCACCCACAGCAGCCTGAGTCCCACTGATCCTAGAAGTCTCTCAGCCCTGTCCCAGTTCCCGGCCCTTTGGGTCTGAAGCACACATGCTGACCTGGGACTGGTGCCGCCTGGTAGCGGGGAGGGGTGGTGGGACCGGTGTTCCAGCAGTGTCTCTGCCAGCCGCTGGTCTCAGGCAGACCGCCTTGGGGCATGTGGGCTTCTCCTGCTGTTGTGACCCTGGGAGGTCTGCCCCAATTCTTCTGACATGTATGGATGGAAAGGCCATCTTCCTGTCCCTGTGCCCCTAGCGGCCCAGCTGCCTGCTACTGTGACTAAGCCCAGGTTGGATAACATTCCTAAACCTCCAACCTTTTAGACTGGGTTCAGGGGGGGAGAGTCAGAAAGGGAAGGCCTTTCTCCTAAGGTGAACAATGGGTTTAGATTGCTGCCCACCCCCAGCCCCCAAGGCCCTCTCAGTTTCTTGACCTGGGCCCATGCATGACCTGACTCTGCCCCCAAGGGAAACAGGTATCTCTGCCCCATCACAGTCTTCATTCACGTTCATTCAGTGATACAGGACCTGCCTGCTCCCATGAGGCCGGTGAAGCTTATTGTCAACACCCTTTCTGCATCCTTATCTTTGCAGGAGAAAGATTTTGTCTGCCATTCAAGAGGTACAGACAGTAGCCAGAAGGAGGGGAGGGGTTTATAGCCCTAGAGGCCTCTGGAGGCAAATGATCCAGAAACATGTTTACAGGGAGGTCTAAGACCTTGGGGCCAAAGCATTCGGGGACCAACTAACATTTGCATAAGGCTTTAGTAGGTGAGCAGCCACTTTCCAAGCAGAGCTGCGCTTGATCCTCACTACCACCATGTGATGGGGTCTGTTCCCTTTAAACTGGGGAAATGGATTCCCGCTGCTTAATTGACTTGCCCAAGGTTGTAAAGTTTAGGGCCTGGACTTGTCTCAGGATTTCATCTGCAGAGACTACAGACTTGAGATTTAAGGCCCTAAACATGCAAGCACCTTGGACATAATCTGTGCTCTCAGTCTTTCCTCCCTTCCTTTCTCTCTCCTTTCCATCAAATATTTAATGAGTATATGCTAAGTGCCAGGCCTTATAGGTGCTGAGAATATGATGAGGAGAAAAAAAACACCATCCCTTTCATGGAGTTTACTGTGTAGAAGTTCTCAGTGGTGGCAGGGAACCCCTTGAGAATTCCATTTGGGAAAGTAAAAGTATTTCCCAACATAATTATACATGCCATTTGCATTTTACAAGTTACATGTATCTTATTCAGAATGCTAATTTTTTAAAAAATTGGCTAATAGTGAAAAAGTTTTTTGTTGTGATTTTCATTTGCATTTCTCTGATTACTAATGTGCTTAAGCATAACGTTCCCATGTGTGTCAGCTGTTTCTGTTTCATCTGTGAAGTGCCTAGGTGAGTGACCCTTTTTAAAATTTGTTTTGTACTGATATGTAGAGTACTGTTAGTAATCTGGATATAATCCTTTGTTTATATACATTGCAAATATATTCTCCCAGTTTTGTGGTTTTCTTTTCACTCTCAATCCTACAGATGAACAAAAATTTTTAATTATTTTACAGCTTTATTGAGGTATGAGTGAAGACAAAAAACTCACACATATTTAATGTATACAGTTTAATGAGGTTGGACATTTGTATACACCACCAGACATCATTACCAGAATCAAGGTAATAAACATCTATCACCTCTAAAATTTCCTTGTGCCCCTTTGTGTGTGTGTGTGTGTGTGTGTGTGTGTGTATGTGTGTGTGTTGTAAGAACATTCAACATGGGATTTACCCTCTTAAATTTTTTTGGTGCACAACCCTGTATTGTCAGCTAGAGATACTATGTTATAATGCAGATCTCTCGAACTTCTTCATCTTGTATAACTTTAGCCTTACATCCACTGCACAACTCCTTATTCTCCCCAGCCCCTCTCCTGGTAACCACCTTTCTATTTTCTACTTCTATACTTTTGACTATTTTAGGTAACTCATATAAGTGGGATCATGCAGTATTTGTCCTTCTGTTACTGGCTTATTTCACTGAGCATAATGTCCTCCAGTTCCATCCACATTGTTGCAAATGGTAGAATTTCCTTAATTTTTAAGGCTGAATAATATTCCATTGTATATATATATATATATATATATATATATATATATACATACTACATTTTCTTTATCCATTTATCTTTTGATGGACATTTGGGTTCTTTACATCTCTTGGCAATTGTGAATAATGCTGCAATGAACTTGGGAGTACAAATATTTCTTAAGATCTCAATTTCAATTCTTTTGGATACACACCCAGAAGCGGGATTGCTGAGTCATAGGGGTAGTTCTATTTTTAAGTTTTTGAGACACCTTGAAATTGTTTTCTATAGTGGCTCTACCGTTCTACATTCCCACCAAGAGTGCGGGAGAAATTGAGTCAGAACTCAAGGTGGCTCTCCTCAAGGTTTCCCTTGAGCTCTCAGTTAACATCATTTCTTTTTATTCCTAAAGGTGTTCATTCTCACCCTCCCAGAGACACTGTCCCTTGTCAAAATTCTTGCTTTGTCTCACTTTTCAGAATATCTCCACCTTTATAACATACAATCACATTTTAGTTTTCCAGACTTCTCAGTGGTGAACAAGGCTCTCACCATTGCTTTTGTTCATAAAGAGCACAAAATGGAAAATGTTGACACGCTTTTAAAAATTTGAGATATTATTGACATATAACATTATATGAGTTTCAGGGGTACAACATAATGATTCAGTATTTCTTTATATTGCAGAATGATCACCACAGTAAGTCTAGTTAACATCCATCATCATACATCGTTACAAAAAGTGTTTTTCTTGTGATGAAGACTTTTTAAGATCTAATCTCTTAGCAACTTTCAAATACACAATACAGTATTACTAACTATAGCCACTATGCTGTACATTACATCCCCATACCACAATTATTTTATAACTGGAAGTCTGTACCTTTGGACCCTCCTTCACCCATTTCTCCCACCCCCTCTCCCCACTTCTGACAACCACCAATATGTTCTTTGTCTAAGAACTTGGTTTGCTGTTGTGTTTTTTGTTTAATTGTACATATAAGTGAGATCATATGATATTTGTCTTTTTCCATCTGACTTATTTCATTTAGCACAATGTCCTCCAGGTCCATCCATGTTTTCACAAATGTCATGCAAGTTTTTATGAGATGTGACAAAGGGAGAATTCATTCCAAGTGAGAGGATGGTGTTTCAACTGGGTCTTAAATGATGGGTTTCGATAAACAAAGGATAGGTAAGTACATTTTAGGCAGAGGGAACAAACTACTTGGGCAAAGGCAGGGAGAGGTGCAGAACATTAAAGGTGAGAGGGAGCTTGAAGGCTGAGTATTGTTTTGCACTGTGATGCAGTGAGAGGAGAGTGGCATCTGCCCTCAGACTTGTACTGATGTTGGAGGGTGTGGTGAACTTAGGGCTTGGCTCTTCACACTGAAATGGAAATAGCAATACTTCACTTATAGTATTGTTGTGGGTATTCAGGGAAGTTCATATAGCAAGCAAGGCACTTAAAAAGCACAAACATTGCCTACAGTGTAACCCCTACTCTTAAGAGGAAACCAAGATTTAGAGAGGTTGTGACTAGTTAAAGCCTCCTGATGGGTTAGAGGCAAGACTTCTTTTCGCTATATTTTTGCTGTTAACCCACACTACTTCCTTCTTCAGAAAACCTGTGCTCTTTTTTTTTTTTTTTTTTTTTTTCTGCGGTATGCGGGCCTCTCACTGTTGTGGCCTCTCCCGTTGCAGAGCACAGGCTCTGGACGCACAGGCTCAGCGGCCATGGCTCACGGGGCCCAGCCGCTCTATGGCATGTGGGATCCTCCCGGACCGGGGCACGAACCCGTGCCCCCTGCATCAGCAGGCAGACTCTCAACCACTGCGCCACCAGGGAAGCCCCTGTGCTCTCTTTTGTTAACTTGCACGGTGACTGTCTACACATACAACTGCTCAAACATGTTGACCAATGGATGGGTAACTGGTTGGATGTTTGGTCCGGCCACCTGTATTACAGGCAGCACTTTAGGATTTTTCTTAACTGTGTCTCCTCTTTACACCTGTTGTAAATTCCCTTTGCCTGAGAGAAACTGGGCTGGATTTTTGTATGCACTGTTAGTGTTAAATGGAATAATGACTTTCCTTAGAAAAACCCTACAATATCCAGAAAGGTGTGCTTGGAAGCGTGACGTGAGCTCCACGTTTGGAAGGCACATGAGAGCAGGGTATCCCATTTTGGCAGACAGGCAGGAAAGCAGCAATAGGGACAGGGAACCAGATCCCTGGTTCCTGTATTAGTTTCCTGTTGCTTCTGTAACCATTGATCACAAACTTACTGGCTTAAAACTACACAAGTTTATTCTCTAGCAGTTCTGGCAGTCAGAAGTCTGAAATGAGTCTTCTAGGGCTAAAATCAAGGCGTCAGCAGGGATGGTTCCTTCCAGGAGGCTCCAGGAGAGAATCTGTCTCTTGCCTCATTCCACCTTCTAGAGGCTACCATCATTCCTTGGCAATCCTTTGTTCATCACATCACTCCAGTCCATCACTTCCCTTGTCACATCTCTTACTTAGGTAGTCAAGTGGCCCTTTGCTCCTTCTTGTAAGGACCTTATGAGTACATTTAGGATCCACCTGGTTATACAGGATAATCTTCCCATCTCAAGATCCTGACCTTAAACAAAGGCTCTTTTGCCATATATGGTAACATTTACGGGTTCCAGGCACTTAGGGTGTGGGTATATTTGGGGCCATTATTCAGCCTACTGTGCCCTCCAAAGTGCCTCCTATCTGGGTACATCACCTCTCCTAGGCACAGTAGGATAACATAAAATCTTCCTCTTGCAGATGTACAACCCTGGACAGTGTTCCCATGTATCATCTCATTCCATCCCCATGACAACCTTGTGTCACTTCATACATGAGGAGAAGTGATGCTCAGGGAAGTTACATGGTTTGCTCATTGTCACATCATGAAGTCAGGAATCTTGCAGCCCTTTCTTCTACATTTTATTGAGCAATTAGGTTTACAGCTGGGGCTCCCTCCCCTCACTAGATCCGTGACATAACAGGCCTGGTGTTCAAATGTTAGGTGTTTTCAGAACTAAGAAAAACCACAGGTTCTTAGATCTCAGCTCTTTGAGAAGATTAAGAAAAAGGGATTGTGAGATTCCTCAGTTCTCCTACTCTTACAAGTAGGAGAGAGATTAATTTTTTCTAACATTCTCAAGATCTAGTCTTTGACCTTTCTGTACGTACATGTTCCTATGTAGAGGCAGTTCAGTTGCAGAAGTAGAACACGATCTGCCTAGGAACTCAATTTTCTAGACAGAAACAAAATAATTTCCAAAAGTAAGAATACTCAAATTAATGTGATTTAGGCATAAGTTACTGGACCCTTTTCTCACTTCTATGCATCTCTTGCCATCAAGTAACCATTTTAGAATAGTTTAGACAAGAAGCTGAGATAAATTATAAATAGTAAGTGGTTTCTATCTGCATCCTAATCAAGTCAAATAATTGATTAAAATGCCAAGAGTTTGGTTAGGAACATTCATAAATGGACTTAGTGCATTTTAAAATCAAATTGATTGGTATCAGTATAACCCCTGACAACTGGTTGATTGTTTCAATCCATGAGAAACAAAACGAAGTCAAACTGATTCACCTTAAGTCAATGGGAAGCCCATCTGGGAACCAAACAGTGCCCTGTTTTGACTTTATTCCTCACTTTCATCCAATAACTTGGTGTCATGTTGGCCCAAGTTCAGTAAGGCTCTGAGCTATCCATTGATGTTTTACCACATTCCCCACTCACCAAATATTTGCACAATCTTTCACTTTCTATCTGAACATAGCAGGGCATCAAAATGTGGGACAGTGTGTTGACTGGGTTAGGAGTACAAGCTTTGGAGTCAGCCCCCACTGGGTCTGAATCCCCAGCTCTATTCTATGTTGTTAAAGAGCTGTATGACCTTCAAGAAGTTACTTTATGCCTCTGGATATCAGCTTTCTTAATTATAAAATGGGTAATAATAATAGTACTGTACCCACATCAGAGTTGTGAACATTAAAAGTGATAATCCATTAAAGCACTTTAAATTGTGCAGAGAACATTAAAAAAATACCCTCCAAAAAGTTACTTATTAAACTTAAAATGTGTATACTTCTGAAGCAGTGTGGAAAAAGAGTTACCCATGAAATTCAATAGAAAATAAGCAAGTAATTCTTAGACTTACTTAGACTAGTGATGTCAGAGACTTCCAGGCATTGTGATTGGTGATGTAACTATTTTCCTCCTTCCAATGGTATTTGTGCCTCAGCTCTGAGCAAATGGTTACCAATATACCCCAAACAAGATATTTTTTATACCCACTAAAACAGTAGGTACATCCTAACCAACAAACTTTGAAATTTTCTCTCTTCCAAATTATGGTGAGTATGTTGCATGTTATCAAAACTTTATCAAATAGGTCTGGGTTAGGGGAATCTGGAAATCTGAGGATCAGAACAAACCTACTACTTGTGGCTTTTCGCTAAGAAAGTTTTCTATCCATCAATCTATTCCTGGTAGGTAGGTCAGTCATTAAGATCGCTATTGTTCTTATTTGTGTCTACAAGATACTAAGTCATTCGGTTAGTACACGTCTCCTCTTGGTTTCCTCAGACAGCAGAGCTGAGTGAAAGACTTAACAGAGGAGAAGAAAGGAAGCAGGAAGCAGGAGTGAAGCACAAGCAGAGCAAAGCATGGGTGGAGTCAGCTGGTCACCAATACAGGTGACCCAAAGCACAGCATCAACAAAGAAGGAGCTGGGAGGTGAGTGGTGAAGTCTGGGGTGAGGGCTGTCCTGTAAGACCTCCATGAAGCCGGTGGCAGCAGTTAGGGAAGAGGGTCTGAAGAGAGGCTAAAGGGGGTGTCCAACAGAGGGCATTAAACACACATACCAGTAAATGTTTTTATTGTACCCAGGACGCAATGCACCTGGGTTAAAAGGATGGAATGTTTTCTTTTCAACCAGTTCTTTTGACACTGCATGGTTGGGCTCTGAGAAAATGTATGCAACTAAATGTTGATACATTTGTATGTTTTTTCTACTAGTGGACTTAGTACTGAAACTAAATCAAACTCCTTAAGGCCGTTCTTGCCTCTATTGTCCAGTCAATGTGTCTGTTCTATTAAGTGGCTACACCCAATGCAGTGCCAGCTGATTTGAGTTGGTTTCATGCTGGGTTCATATTAGCACTCTTCTTTCTTGATGGGGCCCTGGTCTCCACCTTCCCATTCCAGTATACTGTGCCTTGGGCCTCTGGGTCGTGCTTGATGGACAGTTGTGAGTGCCCCACCCCCAGCCCATCTGGTAGGTTGCTGGGATCCATCCAGACCCCTCCCTTGCAGAGCACACTTTGCTCTCAGGATGCCATCCTGTGCCAGCCTCTCATGATGGAGAATGATGTGCCCAGCATGGCCCTCTGTTCCAGGTGCGCACACAAGACATTCCTTGCCACCTCTGTGCCACGCTCCAAATGTGCTGCCCCTCCGTTTGAAATGCTCTTCCCACAGTCTCTGCCATATTTCTTGAACCACCTACAGACTCTTACTTTTCATGATGCTGTCCTACTCGGACCTCAGCATGCAATGATTCTTCCTTTTCTCTGAATACCAGCCATACTTGATAGATGTTTAGTCTCTATTTATACTGTGTCTGAGGAACCATCACTTCAGTCGTAAAGCTGGTTAACCTGCTGTCCCTTTAAAAAAAAAAAAAGAAAGAAAACCCTGATTTGTAGTGCTTGCTGATTTCCATGAGATAAATACTTCCTTTATGGCCCTTCAAACTGCCAATAGTATAACAACGAGGTAGCAAAAGTTCTGAATATCTTACCATGGGCTCTCGACAGAATTCTCTCTTTGTCTTTGACTTTTGAGAATTTGATTTTAAAGTTTCTTGGCAAAGTTCTCTTTATATTTAATCTATTTGAGGTTCTTTGGGTTTCACAGCCTGGATGTTTTTCTCCCTTTCCAGATTAGGAAATTTTTCTGTCATTATTTCCTTAAATAAGCTTTCTGCCCACTGCTCCTCTGGGGCTTGCAGAATGAGTACACTGTTTTGCTTGATCATATGCCATAATTTCTATAGGCTTCCTTTATTCTTTTTCATTCTTTTTTCTTTTCGTTTTTCTGGTTGAGTAATTTCAAATGATCTGTTTTGAGCTCATTGATTCTTTATTCTGATAATTGAGTCTGCTATTGAGGTTCTCCATGAAATTTTTTAGTTCCACCATTGTGTTCTTCACGGCCAGAATTTCTGTTTGGTTCCTTTTTATGGTTTATATCTCCTTGTTAAACTTCTCATTTTGTTTATATATTGTTTTCCTGATTTCGTCTAGTTGTCTGCATCACTGATCTTCAAAATAATTATTTTGAATTGTGAGGCAATTTGTAGATCTCCACGTTTTTAGGGCTGGTTACTTATGCTTTATTTTATTCCCTTGGTGGTGACCTATTTCCTTGATTTTTTATGACTCTTATAGCCTTGTGTTAATGTCTGTGCTTTTGAAGAAGTAAGCATCTCTTCCAGTCTTTACACACTGTCTTTGGCAGGGAAATCCCTTTACCAGTCAGCCTGTCCAGATATTCATCTGGTGGTATCCATGACGTGCTTGCTGCTTGAAGTTCTCAAATGGGCCAGTCTGGTGCCTGGGTCTGCAGGAGCAGGCCTGGAGCCTGGGTCCACAGGGGGCAGCTAGGCACCAAGGAGTACTGGGGTGAGCCTGGTAACTGGGTCTGTAGGGGTGGACCTGGAGACTGGACCCACAGAGGCAGGTCTGGACCCTGGGTCTGTGGAGGTAGGCCTGAAGCCTATGTCTATGTGAGCTGACCTGGAGCCTGGGTTCATGAGGGCTGGCCTGGTCCTGGGCAGGCCTGGAGCCTGGGTCAGTGGGGGCCATCCTAGCCTTGAGGTCTGCTGGGGCATGCCTGGACCCTGGTTC
This sequence comes from Mesoplodon densirostris, assembly GCF_025265405.1. Taxonomy (NCBI): domain Eukaryota; kingdom Metazoa; phylum Chordata; class Mammalia; order Artiodactyla; family Ziphiidae; genus Mesoplodon; species Mesoplodon densirostris. The sequence continues at coordinate 123,974,371 of NC_082662.1, read as the reverse complement.
CCTGAGAGCCTGAGAGTACAGGGGAAGGTGTGGCACTAGGGAAGGCCTAGACCCTGGGGCCGCAGGGGCTGGCTTGGAGGCATGGTCTGTGAGTGCTGGACTGATACTTGGGTGGGAAAAAAGCCTGGAGCCATGGGAACTTGCCTGGAGCTTGGATCCATGGGAACCAGCCTGGCGCTGGGGCTAGCCTAGAGCCTGGAACTGCAGAGGATCTCCTGATGCAGGGGTGAGTCTGGAAACTGGGTTTGTGGGTGCCTGGGGTGATGGGGACCTCATTCTGGGGTCCACAGTGAAGTTGGGTGCTCACTGCACTATCTTTCTCCCATGGGGTGGGTATCTGTCTCTGTAGTGCACTGCCCAGGCTTGCAGGAGGGGTGATGAGTGTTACGTGATACTGTCCTTTCTAACCTCTTGAATTGTCTTTTCTTATTTCTGTGCTCCACCCATGTGCTGTAATCTCTCATCTGGAATCCTTAGCTCTTGTGAAGATATTTTTGGGCATGGTTAGTTGTTCAAATTGATGTTTTTGTGAGAAGATGAATGTGGAAACTCCTATATCTCCATCTTGTTGACATTACTCCTTTTTTAAATTTATTTTTATTTTTTAAAAAATTTTATTGGAGTATAGTTGATTTACAATGTTGTGTTAGTTTAAGGAGTACCAACTTATGGTTACTGGGGGTAAGGGCGGGGGAGAGATAAATTGGAAGATTGGGATTGACACATACACACTACTATATATAAAATACATCACCCCTTCTTCTGATTAGGGACTTTGACTCCATCTGCAAATCCCTTTTGTCATATAATATAACTTAATCACAGAAGTGACATCTCATCAGATTCACAGGTTCCACCCACATTCAACAGGAGGGCATCCTATAAGGTCAAGAGTCATTGGGGTTCTCTTAGAATTCTGCTTCCCACAATGGGGCAAAAAAGAGTATCTTCCTCAAAAGGTTGTGAATTATATATGAAAAGCATTCAGAATAGTTCTTGGCACATAGTAAGTGCTCAGCAAACTTTAGTCAAAAAAGCGTTATTAAATGTGAGAGTTTTTCAAAGAAGATTTCTTGGATTATTTACCTTGACTCCAGAGCCAAGTATCACTGGGAACTCAATAGATGTTTATTAAGTGAATGCATAAATCTACCTCATACAAGTATATAAAATAAAATTTCACCAGTATAAGCAACTTGGGGGTCAACTGGTCCAACATCTGCATTTTAAATGTAACAAAATTGAGCCAAGATTGGTGAAGTGATGGTACGAAACCACTGACTAGGGGCAGAATGTCCTGTAGGTAACAGACCTCATGATTCTCTGTCTAATATCTTTCCCTGTATTCAACTGCACTGCAGACATTGACCTGGAATTACTCTCTCAGTTATTTTATCCAGTAAGACTCTCAACTGCCTTAGGGTCAGGGCAATGGTTTCTACTTTAGTGTCTCCTAATAGCACCCAGTGTAGTGCTAGGTGAACAAAGGGTAGGTGGACTGAGTTACTCTCTAGGTGACATCATGGGAGTTATCTGACTATATAATCAGTTATGGTGCAAAAGACCAACTCTATCTTTCCCTACGTACCAGCGAGATTCTCAGTATGATTTTTCATAGCAAAACAGATGACTTTAAGAGCAGATAAGCCTTTAGACACTTTCCAGTAGAGGGATGCCCAGGTTATATTTTTGTGCAACATCAGGTCCAGAGATATTAATAAGAATTATTCTTAAAGAATATTGGTCACTCACACCTCCCTTCTACCAGCTCTCTTCCCTGGTTTATTTTATTTCATAACACTTTTCATCATCTAATATCCTATATACTTTTCAATTTTTTATGTTGCTTTTAGTGTCTCCCCCATTAAAATGTAAGGTTCTGTGGGAAGGCGTTTCAGTGTGTTTTTTTTCCTGCTTAATCCCTAACTCCTGGAACACTGCCTTATACAAAGTAGATACACAATAAATAATTTTTGAATGGAGAATGAAATGGGCTTGGGAAAAGTTGGGTTGAGAAAAGTTAGACTAAATTCTTTCCTTCAGAATTTCTCACGGCCTTTATTACAAGAATATGTGTCAAGGTTCTCTGAGATGGGATGTGGTGTATGGCAGCATTTCCCATGAATGATCACTAACATAAGGCACATCACTGTGCAGAACACAGTGCATGAAGCATTCAAATTTTCTGTCTTATTTTTTCAATGAGGGAACTGAGACCTGGGTGGATGAGTGACTTACCCAGGGTTCCAATCTCATTGTTTGGGCTGGAACCTCAAATCTGCTGACATTCAAACCATTGCTCTTTCAACTTCACTCTTCCTGAGACATCATTAAATTAATTTCTCTGCCAGATAATAGCTATGTTTTAAATGACTACCTTAGTCCAAAAATCTTTTATCAGGTGGAAGCATGAAACTTGATAGAACAGCTCCCAACTATAAGGAAAAACATAAGATACTTAAATGGACATATAGATCAAATCTCAGTATTAAGAAAAAAATGCCATTAGTCATCTAAATTCCTTCTCCATAATGAAATTTAATTATGATTATACTCACCTGAAATTGAATTTTCAAGAATTTAAAAAGAACATATCAAGCATTTAACCTTCATGATGAATTTGAAAATGAGAGAAAATGTAATGAGTGTAGGTAGTAAAAGAGAGACATCTCCTTCTCTCTCCCTCTCTCTCTTTCTCTGTTTCTGTCTCTCTGTCTCTATGCTCTCTGTATCTGTCTATCTCTGTCTCTGTATCCCTCTCTCTCTCTCTCTCTCTCTGTCTCTCTCTCTCACACACACACACATACACACACACACACTTATTTTACTTCTTTTGCCTGAAGATTCTGGAACTCTTTTCTTCAATGGTGAGAACTCTTTGAAAGAAGGATTGATGGTGGTTGGAGGGTCAGACAGCACGGTGCAGTAGAGACAGACCTGAACCTCCTAGCAGGGAATTGGGTTTCCTTCTGTCTCTGTCACTAATCAGCTGTGAGCCTCCTGGCAAGTCATTTCTTGGGTCTTAATGGATGGCGGAAAAAGGTTATCTTCCTGCTATGAAGAGTCAGTAAGAGCTTATGAATGCTTTTCCCTTTGTTGCAATAGTTAGTGTAGGTACTAAGCTTAACCTGTAAGACTAAGTTTAACCTGTAAGACAATAGCTCTCATGAGACTCACCGGGAGTGCTTGGCAAATATTGGCTTCCAGACCACATTTCCAGAGATTTCTATTTAAGAACTCTGGGATAGGGCCCAAGAATCTGTAGTTTTAGCAAAAGCTCCTAGAGATTCTGATGCAGCTAGACTGAATACCATGCTTTTGGAAGTATTGTTCTAAAGTTGTGGAATTTCCATTGAAATTGATCAGGAAAAGCACCTGTGTTTACAATACCAGGCTGCCATGTTACAGACTTATTGCAACCTAATTAAGAACACTATTATAGGGGGAAGAATAAAGCCAGGGAAAATGAAAAGATAATAGTAAAAGTGGCTGACAAGAGAGATTAATGATCTCCAGTCCCCATAGCTGAGCAATGCCCAAGGGTTCACTGAGGGCTCTTGTTAAGCCCAGATAAAGATAGAGGAGAAAGGAGAAATGGTTTGCTGTGACCCAACCATATCAGCCAGGCTACATTGAGTCTTGACAGCTCTCTGCTAGGTTCGTATAACTTATTATTCCCACTTTCCAAAGGAAAAAATAAGACTAACGACTTGTCCAAAGTCACATAGGTACTAAACAATAGAAGCTAGATAAACAAAGCTTTTGTGCTCTTCTTCATATACCACACAGCCACTATGTTAAAGAATGCCTGTGAACATATGTATGGGTGTTTCTCCGGGCTTTGGGTAGATGGATTAGAGAGAAAAGAAGAGAAGAAATTGAATGAAAGAAGAGAAATAATGGAGGGAGAGAAGTAGAAAATGCAGAGAAAGAAAACAGTATCCATGGTGAAGAGTATCATAGGATTACTAATATTTCTAGTTGGGGCAGGGACAAAGGCACTTGGAAAAACTGAAAAGGAGGGGACAGTGACTTTGGGGCTTGAAATCCTCTTTAGAGTACTCCCAACTTCCCTGACTCACGTAGCAAATCCTGAGGTCAGGAGTGGATTATACCAAGTAATATAAAGTGTAAATGATGGATACGGTTCAAAACACAGGCTGCCAAGGATATTTGTATTCTAACAAGGAAGGAAAACTAAGCCAAAGGAATGCATGTCTAACTGTGGAATTTCAGACCATAAAGGACAATTAGGAGTGAGTAAAGTGACCTCCCCATTGCATCTAAAAGAAAAAATCCCATGACAGAGGCTTCCTGCTCTGCTTCTGCCTATGCATAGGAGAACAGGGCTTTATTCAAGCACAGATTAGACACTTCTCCAAAGAAAAGTGGATTTGTTGGCAACACCCTGAGCTTGAGAGATGAATTTTGGAGTTGAAAGAAGGCTGACCTCAGGCCATTATCTTCTGATTAATGACCCATTTCTTTCCTCCACTTCTATTCCTGTGCTCCCACAGCAGGCAGAGTCCTTCTTCCTGTTCAGAGTAGCCCCAGGCTGGCCACTGAGTGAGCACCACACCTCATACAGCCACCTGCAACTCCTTTATGTGGCTGGTTACCCAGCAATCAGGGAGGCCTATGTTTTCAGGGCACCTGTCCCTGACCTGTAGAAGGTTCCTTCATTTAGTCCAACAACTTCTGCAAACCTTTTGAGGTCTGGGATCAATGACTCTAGCAACTGGTATCCATGCTCCTTGAAGAGGTGCTTTTAGGGAGTGAGGCTTTCACCCTCTGTCATTTGATAGGAGAAAGTTTACTTTGCTCTTAAGCCAGCCGACTGCCCAAAGATGCATCCCAGAGGGTGTTGCCTTATGCTGCTTCTTCCAGATGCCACTAAGGGATTGCAGGGTCAGCTTTTTTTCTTATTTTCACTTGTATATTCATTGACAAATAGTTATTGAACACCTAGTGTTTGCTAGTCATGGCACTAAGTACTGTGAGTCCTCGAGGAGCCCACAGGCTAGTGGGGGGAGACAGATAAACGAGCAGGAAATTACAATCAGTGTGCTAAGTGCAGAGATAGAGGAAGAGCAGGATGCTCTGGGACATGTGGGGGTGGGGTGTACCATGGACCAGGAAACACGTAGGACACAGACCAGGGCTTCAGAGACAATGTCCTGGAGGAGGCGTCAGCTAAGCTGCATCCTGCAGGACCATCAAAAGGTAGTGAGCTTCCCTGGTGGCACAATGGTTAAGAATCCACCTGCCAATGCAGGGGACATGGGTTTGAGCCCTGGTCCAGGAAGATCCCACATGCCGCGGAGCAACTAAGCCCGTGCGCCACAACTACTGAGCCCGCATGCCACAACTACTGAAACCCGCGCGCCTAGAGCCCATGCTCCGCAAAGAGAGAAGCCACTGCAATGAGAAGTCTGCACACCATAACCAAAAGTACCCCCTGCTCACCACAACTAGAGAAAGCCCGCGCACAGCAAAGAAGACCCAACGCAGACAAAAATAAATAAATAAAATAAATTAAAAAAAGGTAGTGAGGCAAACAGGGGGAATGTGGGGATAGGAGTCTTCCAGACAGAGGGATTAGCATGAGAAAAGGCCCAAAGGCCAGAGAAGTGTTGCATGGTGGAGAAATTCCCTAGTGGTTCAGCAGCAAGAATGGAGTAGGGGGGTGTTGGAGAAAAAAGTTTTAGAGGTGAAGTAAGGTGGGAGAGATAAGCAGGGCCAGCCCATAAAGGGTCTCATAAGCTTTGTTTAAAAATTGACTGCTATTCTGAGGGCAATCCAAGGTCCGTTCAGAGACTCACTTGCTTCTTTGTCCCCTATGTCATAACCAATGAGTATGAAGGACACATCCACTGCCACTTCCGTCACCAGATCTGCCATGGGCATGGCAACTGTTTGCTGGTTTTCAAGAACCTTCCCAGCCATCACCTCACACCATTCTCCCAAGAGCCCCAGGAACGTTCCCTATTTTACCCTCACTTTACAGATTTTCAAACTGCAACTCAGCAAGGGTAATAGACATGCCTCAAATCACATAGGTAGTGAGCGGTAAAGACAGGACATAAATGCAGGATAATGGTAAGTGACAATATAATAGGTTAATCAAGAAAGGTAATATAAAGGGGGCAGAGTTCCTGTGAAGCTAATGAATCTGCAGTCTTAATACAGCTCACTTCCATGGGCACCTTCAAAGAGCCTTGGAGAAGTTCTAGGAATGTGTTCAAGTGGTCATGGGCTTTTGTAAAATTCGCACAATGAAATGGAATTAAATGGAATCAATTAAGACCTTCTCTTCTCTCTGCCTTTCTTTCCATCCTGTCTCCCTCAATGTTGGGTGGTGCTACAAGAGCAATTTTGAGTTTTGGTTAAGGAGCAGTGGATTTGGGATTACAGTTGTTTGGGGATTAGTTCTGTCTGCGGTCACTTCTGTGTACAGTTACTCTAGCCAAGCTGGTACAGAAATGGCTCCCACGAATATGCCTACTACCCACGTTCCAGTTCACTGATGAAATGAAGATGCAGGGCCAGAGATCACATCACACCTGGCGCCAGAAGTGTGTAGATCGTGGGAGTGAAAGAAGACTTGAAATATATGGACCCAGAAACTAGTCTTTGGAAAATCCTTCCAAACATCAAATTGGAAGTGGGGGATTTGGCTCTCATCAATGACTAATCAAAATGTAATTTTCCTCAGGTCAGGAACATAATTAAGGATGGAATACATGCAATTATAAATACACCCACACCCGCTATACATATATAGGTAGAACGTGTGGGTGTGTGGGTATGTGGGTGTGTAATGAGAATTACATGATATAGAATCTATTAGAATTCCTGATTCTTGGGCTTCCCTGGTGGCGCAGTGGTTGAGAGTCCACCTGCCGATGCAGGGGACACGGGTTCATGCCCCGGTCTGGGAATATCCCACATGTCGCAGAGCGGCTGCTGCTGAGCCTGAGCATCCAGAGCCTGTGCTTCGCAACGGGAGAGGCCACAACAGTGAGAGGCCCGCGTACTGCAAAAAAAAAAAAAAAGAAAGAATTCCTGATTCCTGTGTTTGTAGGAACGAACTGTAGTGGTAGTACAATACTGAGTAAATCTGTGTGTGTTTATATGTTTTATGCATCCCACCTTTCAGTAGTAACAAACTTTAATTAACCATGCTAAAAGAAAGATGAAATTATCTTTTTATTCTCTTTGGTAGAAAACATTAACAAAAATATGTATGCATACAAAATAGTATGTAGCTAAAAATGTAGGGAACATATAAAAATGTATCAGGCAGTTCATTCACAAAAATGTGTTTTTTTCTGGATTTTGCAATGTTTGTTGTACCTGCCAGCTTTTTAAATTTTATAATTCATTATTTCTTTCTTCATTCTATATAAATATTTACTTTCCTATCAAATTTGAATTATTATTTTGTGTTCTTTCTTTTAAAAAGTCCCTCTCTCCCCTCCACCTATCCTAAACTGTATAACCTGATCTGCTCTGGCTACATGTATTGTGTAAACACTGGGCTATTATGGTCCGGGGGAGTTGAAGCTTTGGCTGAGGAGGTGTTGTTTGAGCTGGGCTTTGATGAAGGATGAATTTTTTTGTTAAATGTCCTAACCAGTTATGTACCAGTGAGTTTTAGCCATGAGACCATTTTGTAGAATCATAAGAGGATCCTATAGAAAGAAGGAGATTCTAAACAGCCAGCATGGTCCAATATAGCCATAAGGAGATAGTGAGTCTTTTATCCATGTGCCATGTGAATGTCTCGGCTTTCCTCACACATAGAATTGAAGCCAACTGCTGGTAATCTTTGTCAGTAGGATCTTCAGTGCTGCTTTAAGTGGGAAAGGTGGTCTAAGGCTCAATAATCCAAGGTTATATAGTTCCAAATCTGCCCTCTTTCCTGTAAAAGACACTATTTCCCTCTATGATGACCAAATCTTTTCTGGTCTAACCCTGCTCTATCAAGCTTTCAGTCCTATGGTTCGTCCACACAAGGTTTGCTCTGCATCACGAATTATGGTGCGCTCAGTGTCCTGATGGGCCCACAAAGACTGAAGACAAATAAAGCCACATCATCTTTTCCATCCAATGTCAACTCCAGGGTTGATCCGCATCCTACAGAAGCCTATACAGGGTTTTGGCGCTGGAAGTCAGGAAAGAAAATGCTCTAATGACTGCAGTGTTAATAAGGAACCAGCCTAAATATGATTTGTCCCTCACAAAGGCCACTCTGTCCTCGGTCGGCCGCATGGGAATCCTGTTTCAGCTCCAGGTCCGGCCACCCTGGCTCGGCTGCTGTCTTAGCGTGTGGAGCAGGCCAGGCCCGCCTGATAACATCACGCTGGCATAGTGGAGCTTTGTGTACTTTCAGGGCTCTGGTTACCTGGGGCAGGCAGGATGCAGGCTCGGTGCCGGAGGCCAGGAGGGAGGCAATGACTAAGTAAAAACAAGCATGAAAGGGGAGTGTTTTGGAAACCCCAAAGGAAGCTTTCTTCCCCTCTGTATCCTCAAGGTGCTTCCCAAGGAGGCTGTTCGATCATTGCCATCAAACTCAGCCAAGAAAAGGAATTTGGGCAAGATGTTTCAACTGTCAGCTGCTTTGGGTGGGTGCGTGTGTTCCTACCCACAGCTGGATGTGTGCCAGCTTGCTAAATCAGGCGCTTCTCCTTAGTCCCTGGAGCCTTCTCCGTGTGACAAATCACAGGCGAACTGGCTTCCAAACTAGGGTTGGGTTGCCTGCGACTTCTTCATCTGAAGCCAATAGCCGTTTTTTTGCCTTCAAGCACCAGTCAGATGGTTCTTCAAGTTTTCACTTCAGATAAATGCAGCCTGAGAACGCTTTTCATAAATCATTTTGCTCAGCCCAGGGCCTATTCCAAGGAGACTGAGTTGGATCAACAGCTCTTTTGGGGAGAGCCAGAGTCCTTCCTGGGAATGAGGTCCATTCTCTGAGCTTTGGGCCAGAAGCTGCAGTGACATAAAACTGCAGGAATATCGAGTGCAGGCCATGGGGACTTAGAAAACAAACTTATGGTTACAAAAGGGGAAGGGGGGTGCAGATAAATTGGGAGTCTGGGACTGACACTACTATACACACTACTATATTTAAAATAGATAACCAACAAGGACCTACTGTATAGCACAGGGAACTCTGCTCAATATTCTTTAATAACCTAAATGGGAAAATAATTTGAAAAAGAATAGATATATGTGTATGTAGACACACACACACAAAAAAACAACTTTGTAGAACATATGTGAGTTCAGAATAAAGACCCCTGGTAAATTCATGCAATATGCTTTGTACACTAGTAAAATTCATCAGGGTCTCTTGGAATGCAAAAAATTAAATAAATAAAAAAATAAAAATAAAGGCTGTCATTTCCTCAGTGTGAAAAAAAAAATGTGTAGGCTGTGGGGTTAGCTGTCATCACCCCTCAAGGGCCCAGGCCCTGCCTACCTCTTCTTGTCACCTCTTACCCCAGGTGCCCATGTTCTCCTGTTCCCCAGCGTATTCTGGTGTGACCCATCTGCCACATTCTGTGCCCTCCTCGGGTCTGCTCGTCACAATCCCCTTCACCAACATTTCCTAATGCTCCATTTCCCTTCCCTGTGAAACATGAAAATGTCCCACGTCTCAGAGCTTTGAGGTCCAGAAGAGCAGAAGAAGCAAATATAATAAAGATAATGCTAAATATGAAATATAATGCTGAGGTGTTATATGAGTTTCCTGGGACTGCCGAAACAAATTACCACTAACTCGGTAGTTTAAAACAAAAAAATCCTATTGTCTCACAATTCTGGAGGGCATAAGTCCAAAATCAAGGTGCTGGCCATGGCTGACATTCCCAAAAGCTCCAGAGGAGGGTCCTTCCTTGCCTCTTCCAGCATCTGGGGGCTCTGGGCATTCCTTGGTTTGTGGCCATGTCACTCCCTCTCTGCCTTTGTCTTCACCTGGCCTTCTCCCCTGTGTGTTTGCTTTCTCCACTTCTCTCTCTTATAGGGGCACTAGTTCTAGTCACAAGTTCTGAGGTTAGGACATGAACATACATGTTGGGGAGCCATGATTCGGCCCACAACAGGCGCAAAAAGCAGATACCGCACTAGAGGGTTATCAACACTGTGCCGTATTTGCATTTTTTAAAGTGACATTTTACTATTTTAATTTGAAAGAAAGTTACATGGTGGAAATTTCCAGCATCCTCATAGGGAGGCCTGTGCAGTAGTTTGGGGCAGGTTTTTTTGCTTGGCTGTTTATTTCCTCCGATCACACCAATGCTCTGCCTTATAAGTGCCACTTGAGGAGAAGAGCTTCAGGGTTGCCTGAGAGTGAGAGAATGTGGCCCCTGAACCAAGAGGGGAGTAGCCAGTGGGAAGCTTGCTTTCCTAGGTTGCTTTGGAAGAAGTGTCGTCATCCTCTGAGGAGCTGGAAGGGGATGGTGGGGATGTTAACAAGGGCTCTGCACAAGAGATCCGCTGGAACTGAGGGCCTGTTTGCAGCAGTACTCTTGAAAAATCGCTGCCCGCAGACAGGTGGCTACGTTCCAGCTGGTCCTGGAAGGAATGAGGAAGAAAAAAAGGGGTCCCGTTTTCCTAACTCTCAATACTTGGTCTTTCCAAGACAGAGCTGGCCAGGCCTTCACACTTCTAACGTTTCTAAAGGAAGCAGACTCTGGGAGGACTTTTAGCCCCTTTGGAAATGTGTACAGAATGCAGTTCATGAATTCAGAGAACGTACTGTTCTTCCTGCTTCCTGGATTGCCTGTCCCCCAGGCATCCACGTGGCTCTAGAGTGACCACCTTACCAAGAATAGCATCTTTATCCTCTTTCTTGCTCATTTTTTCCTTCTAGCACTCACCATCCACCTTGAGGATAAGACTTTGTCTGGAGCTGTAGAAGTTTGGGAAATACTTGTGACTAAATAAATAAATTATGTCCAGAAAATACTGAGTATGCACTATATGATTCTATCATGTAAAGTTCTAGGAAATGTAAAATAATGTATGGGGACAGGAGGAAGAGACTACCGAGTGTGAAGAGAAAAGTTTGAGGGTGTCGGATGTGTTTATTATGTTAATGGTGGTGCTGGTTTCTTGGCTGTATGCATGTGTCAAACTTATCAAATTGTTTTCTTTAAATATCTACAATTTATTGTATGCCAGTCATACCTCAATGAGGCTGTTAAAAAAGAATAAAAATTAGATATAGAAAAAAATAAAGGAAATGTGGAACTGGAAGGGATTCATAAAACCATCTATTTGACATAGTCACCTGCCATCAGATAGGAAACATTTCATTGTCATCCTTATTTTCTGGTAGAGGAAGGTGAGACCTGGAGAGGTGTGATCCTTATTTTATGGTAGAGGCTTGAGATCACAGTATTTTAGGACATGAGGAAATAAAGCTTGAATCTTGTGATTTCCAGTTCAAGGATCTTTCTACTAACCATTCAACCATTACATCAATTTCTCTTTGGTTTAATTCAACCTAACTCTCCATCTTCATTAACAATTGGTTTTCCACTGGGGATGAGATAAGAAAAACTGTAGGGATAGTGGGAAAATATGTGTAGAGGTGTCCTTCAGACAACGAATGGATACCAAGTGGAACTCAGCGTGCTGAGAGCAATTCTCAAATACTTTGATTTGAAACGTGCTGTTATGATGATAATGATGATAATAATATCAGCTGCTGGTGTGTGTCGGGGGGAGGGGCGGGGGGTACATGAATGTGTATTGGGAGGAGACAGTATAGAGAGCAGAGTAGTCAAATGTTTTCATAGTAAGCTAGTAATTTTATTGACTCTTCCCTGCCTGTCTTATCTTTGCAAGGATCACATTTTTTTCCCCAGCAGCTTTATTCCCCAGGCTCTTTGGAAATTAAGATTTCATTTCTTCTCTCACTCCCCCTGGCTGGCCAGCCCTCGTGCTCACTGATCCTTACCAGGAGAGATGACCTGCAGGGAGGCAGCTAGCATGCGTTTCCTTCTTCCCTCACTACAGTTGCCCACGAGCAGATGCATGTTTATTTCTCTCCTAACTCAAGAATCACTCTTTATATGAAACTGTTCCTTAGTTGGGCTTCAGAGACTAAAGATTAAAAAAAAAAAAATCCAGAGAGACCTGTGGAGTTGATGAAAGGCTTGGATAAGCACCCTAGAAGAAAATGGAAAGAATTGGTGCTCTTTGCTCCGGGGAGAGGGGAGCCTGGAGGAGGCGATCCAGCAGGGCTGCACAGGCACATGGCAAGGTACCTGATGAGGCCTTGACTTGGTGGGTGAGGTGGAAATGGGTCTGGACAGGCGGCCAGGTCTAGTTCCAGCCACCGAACATGGGCAACTTCCATTAACATTCCCAGATCTTGATTTCCTTATTTTTAAGGTCTCTAAACACTCTTGCAGCTCTGTCTTCCTGTGATTCTAGACACCCCATTCATCAATCTTAAAATTAAAAGCAGGGATGGAATGTTCTAATTTTTTTGCTTCTTCCCTACCCAATAAAGAAATAGTGACATTTGCAGTGTTTGTGCAGATTTGAGTTAAAGTGCAGTGTAGTGCCATGAGTGTGGACTCACCTATCAGGCAAACTCAGGTGAAAATCTTGGACTGACCTCTTACTGGGGAAAAGTACTTAAATCCTCTTAGACTTGTCTTCTAGGAAATGGAAATAATGATGCTTCCTAATTAGCTTTTTGGGAGGATTAAATGAGATAAGTGATAACAGCTGGTATTTATTGTACTAATTTAGGTACTGGGTTAAATGCTTTTTATGCGTTTTTCATTTAACCTTGTGAATTTAAGTTTTATGGATGAGGGAACCATTTAAGATCAGAATAATGCCTAGGTTTATCTGGATGCAAACCCCAAATTCATAACCATGATGCTACGGCAAACTCACTAACCTCCCTCTCATTAGGAATTTGCCATAAATGTACATTAGATTTCTTTTTAGCCTCTGTAGGCTTCTGGGTGACATTTTATTTTTACAACTCTTTCCATAAAAGCAAAATAAAGAATTTTCTTTGATTATGAAAATAATAAATGCATAATATTTATGTTTTTTAAAAAATGCAAATCTAAAAAGCCAAAAGAAGAAAATGGAAATTATTTAGGCCCATTTCCTAGAGAAAACCATTGTAAACATTTTGTTATATGTTCTTCCATTCTATTATGTATATTTTATTACATATATGCACTGTTTTCCCCCAAATAACATCATTTTGCTTTTCTGGTTTTGTAACTGGCTCTTTTCCCACAACGATATATTATGAATAAATTTAAATGGCAATTTTTAATTCAACAAATTTTCTTGAATATCTATTATGTGTCACGTGATACATCATGGAAGTAAACAAATTAAAATCATACTTCTTATGGAGTTTACACTGTGTTGTGCCATGCAACCAACAATAAGCATAATGAAAAGCAAATCATATAGTCTCTAAAAAGATGATATGTACCATCAAAAAGAAAATAGAGCAGCATTTGGGTTACATTTTTAACCAAAGACCTTATGAGAAGATGGCATTTGAGCAAAGACTTGAAGGAGGTGAGAGATTTAGACTGTGGCTGTCTGAGCTTTCCAGGTGGGGAAAACAACCAGTGGTGGCGTAAGAAGGGTCAGAATGTGATTGGTTTCTGTATATGCATGAAAGCAAAACCAGCAGGATTTTCTGACAGATCAAACGGGGAGGCGTGAGAGAAAAAAAGCCATCATGGAAGACCCCAGGGTTTTGGTGTCAGCAAATGGAAGTTTGGAGAAGACATCAACGGAAATGGGGGAAGGTTGAGGTAGAATAAGTTCTGGGGGAAAGATCAGTGGTCAGTTTCTGACATATTGGATCTGCAGTGTCTACTGGGCATCCAGCTGAAGATGTAGGATGTACACTCTGTAGTCCAGGAGTGAGAGTGGGGCTAGGGAGAGACACAGACAACGGGAGTTATCAACATATACACGGTACTTAAAGTGATGTACCTGCCTGAGATCACCAGAGGAGAGCAAGTACAATAAGTAGAGAAGAGAACAAGGGTTGAATCCTGGGGGACTCCAATGTTGAGAGTTTGAGGAGAAGAGGAAGAAAGCATAAAGGAGCCTGAGAAGGAGGAAGCAATGAAGTAGAAGGAAAGCCAGGAGAGTGTTGTGTCCTGGAAGTCAGATAGTGTTTTAAATGTTTAGAGGAGGAGGGAGGAATCAACTGTGTTGAATGCTGCTTCTGAATCAAGTAATATGAGGGCTGAGAACTGACCATGTGCCTACAGCTGTAGTGAGTGCTGAGGGTGAAGGAGCCTCCAAGAGCTTCTCTGGTTCTTAGTTTATTCAGTGGATTATAACCCATTACTATTATTATTAATTTTAAGGTTCATGTTGTCCTAGATTTGGCCATTGGGAGCCCCTTCCAGCTGGCCTCTGTGTCCTTTTCACAAGTCCATACTATTCTTGGAGCTCATACTTATTTTCTAATGGACATTTCCAATTGTCCACTATCATAAGTGCTCTACTGAATATCCTTGAACAGACGTCTTTGTATCTTAGGCCATTTGTTAAACTTGCTCTTATTTCAGAACATATACTGACTATTTTCTTTTAATTTTCTCCCATGCATGCTTTTTATTAGTATTGTCTACTTCATTCCCTTATAATGAGCATCTGTGTTTTTTTTCAAAACAAAAGTTGCTTTATTGTTTCTGATTTTCATGCTTACTGAAAATATGTCAAACAAAATAGGAAAATAAAATTTGAAAACGGAAATTCACCAGGCTGAAATAACCCACTAATAACTGTTGGTGGAACACTCTTCCAGACATTTATTTCTCATTGTATAACATGTAACTATATCTGGTGTGATGTGTGCATCCATAACTTTGGGTAATGAGATCATAATCATACCAAACAGATGTTCTGTAATCTACTGGTCCCCCACTCAATAGCATAGAACATGCATTTTAATATATACTAAAACAGAATATAACTAGCTTTGCAAGTAGAAAGACAATGACAGTAGTTTCCCCACATGGGTGCTACATTTTCTCATTTTATTTATCTGATAAATATTTATTGAGCATGTACTTTGTGCCAGCCTCTCTGACACCCTCTCCCTACTTTGATATTAGGTGTGAGTGAGTATTTGGGTAGTCATTATTGCTATTCATTAATGTTTAGGTTCTCCTCTCCTCCCAAACATATAGTAGGATCACATGTCCCCATGGAGTTTGGGTGTGGTCACTGGATTTGCTTTAGCTAATGAAACGTGATCAGGTGTCACTTCTAGGCCAAAGCCATGGTACCACTGCAAGACTTGCCACCTTTTCTCCTTGCCGTGGGTCTCTGGAAGCACATGTTAACATAGAACTTCTATCAGCCTGGCTCAACAAATGAACCAAGTTCCCTGCCAAGTCCATTGAGGAAGAAGTACACTTTTGCAACATTAAGTCACTGGGATTTCATGGTTAATTGTTACTGCAGTCTACGCTCTCCTATGCTGACTGATAGTGTCTAACCAGCTATTAATTTACCTAGTTGTGTTAATAAGAGATTTTGACATTTGCCTTGCTGAACACCAGATATATGATATTTATAATTTGTCACTGATCTACCAGGCTAATAATTTTCTGGGTGTGAAATGGCAAATTACCCTGAACCGAGAGCATGATGGGAAAGAAGGCTGCAGGTTAGTCACTGTTCATCAAAGTGTGGTATGAGGAACACCAACATAAGATTCACCTGGGGTGCTTATCTAAAAATGCAAGTTTCCTGACCCCACCAATAAGAGTCAACAGCTCTGTGGTGTGCATTTCTAACAAACTCTCCAGCTGGGATTCAAAGCCACTAGTGTGAGGAGTGATTAAGGTCACACACTGACACAGCAATTTGGGGACTGTTGCAAAAGGAGTTCATTAGTGCCAAATGAGTACTTCCTAGTGTCAGAGATTATGCTGGATCCTGGAAACACAAAGACTGACAGAGTTCCTGCCCTCGGGAAGCTCAGAGATGATTACTGTGGGAGACATTTGTATAAATAAATAACTTTAATCATGTGTTAGGTTGGAAGCTTCTACAAAGATGCAGTGCAGGCCCCAGGGTAGAAGTGGTGGTCCCTTGGGGTACAGTAAGGCACAGAAGTGATTTAAGCTGAGGGGAACAATTGTGTTTTGAAAGCTGTTATCAGTAACATGAGCTTAATATGATGTGGAGTGAGGAAGGAATCCTGGGGTGGTTTTTGAAAAGAAAGTTACATGGTTAAGGAGTGGCTGGGCACTATATTTTCAGCTTTGAAGAGAGTGACTAAAATCAAATACATCATCTTCAGAGATTTGTCTTTGGAGATGGCAAGGAAGGGAAGCACTTGGCTATTTGGGTGCATTTTGGTGGAAGTGAAGAGAGGGGGCTGGATCCAAGCAATCAGGTTTGATTTGGATAACCATGTCTGCTTTCTGTGTCATTTCCCCCTCCCATTCCACCTCCCCCCAGAGACGTCTTGGTGTTCTGCAGAGGAAAGAGACCTGATACGAGAGATGCACAGATATATTCACGTTCTGGCAGCATTTTGCAGAGAAGATTCCTACTTGAAAATAACTGAAACAATAATAGATCATAGATCCAGGCAGGACTAGAAAAAAATGCTGATTGACCTACAAATAAAAAACTGGGCCTGAGGATTCAACACTAGTGACAATAATCTTCTGAGGATGGGGTGTGTGGCCCTTTGGTCTCAGGTTTAATTTTTTTTAATTTATTTTTTATTTTTAAAATTTTTAATTAATTTTTATTGGAGTATAGTTGCTTTACAATGTTGTGTTAGTTTCTGCTGTACAGCAAAGTGAATCAGTTATACATATACATATGTGGGATGAATTGGGAGATTGGGATTGACATAGATATACTACTATGTATAAAATAGATAACTAATGAGAACTTACTGTATAGCGCAGGGAACTCTACTCAGTGCTCTGTGGTGACCTAAATGGAAAGGAAATCTAAAAAAGAGGTTTAATGTTTCATTAGCTGGGACATAATAAGATCTTCCCTTGAGATTGGCTTGAAGGAAAATCAGATGTCCTACCGAAGTACTGTGGCTGGTACTTAGGAAAAGTGTTGACCTCTTTTCCTAAGCCTTTGTACTTGCTCTCTGTAAGATTGAGCAGCTGTCACGTGCTATCTGGTGAGCCATTGCATTCCAAGGACAGTAATAGAACTCACCACATGGTTCTGAGTTTCCTTAGCTTCTCCAAAGTAAACCCATGCAGAACTGGGCAAATGGAGAGCTGATGTCCTAAAGCCACATCATCTGAGGAACTATTGCAGAAACCAGGGAGGGTTAGCCTGAACAGGAGAGTATCACTGGAGCCATGAGGACTGCAAATATCAGAAGGATGGTTAATGAAAGAATAAATGGATTTTATGTAAAGTTGTCCAGCAGAGTGTCTAGCAAATAGTGGAAATATGATCAGCTCTAGTTTCCTGTTGTCCCTTTGCCCAGGGGCAGAATAAGGACGACTGTGTGGAAAATGCAGGAAAGAAGACATGGGCTCAACATAAGGATGGATTTTTAAATAATTATAGCTGTTTAAATATGGTATGAGCTATCTTAGGAGAATGCACTCATCTTCATAGTCAATGACAATTACTGAAACATCATCTAAGTGTCAGGTGTTGTATTAAGAGTTGAGGATACAATGATGAATAATATGTACAGCTCACTCTCTCAGAGACCAATATGAGAGACAGATATGGATGTAAACAGATAAATTCCAATGCAATAGGCTCTGATGGACTGAAGGGAAAGTGCTGAAGGATCACAAATTATGAAGTAACTGATCTGCCTGGGGGAGTTGGGAGAAGTTTTACCAAGCAGATGACACTTGATCAGGATCTTGAAGGATGAGTAGCAGTCTGCTATTCACTGGTATGGAGTGCCTTATCACTGGAAGGGTTCAGACAGAGACTGAATGGCCGCCTGTCAAAGGTGTTGCAGAGGGATTTCTGGGGAGGTGGGAGACTCGCCTGGGTGACCTCAAGGTCCTTCCAAATCCAAGATTCTATGAAAGAGCCACAGTAGTAGAACATTAGTGTACTAGCATATATGTTACCATCCATCAACACATAATTCCCAATTCTCTGCCTCATGGGGCTAGAAGGGAGCTGCTGTCAACCTGAAGAGGGTTTCCAATGGGATCAGGAAGGGGCAGGATTTATCTTTTCAGTGCCCTAAGGGTATGTATCTCTTTACACTTCTCAACTGAGTGTACTGAAATGGGACAGTAAGATGGACTGAATGAGAAAACAAGGAGAGCTGGGGATGGAGGAGAAAGCTTTGCCCCTCTGCACACTTGGCAGAGCCGGGGGGTGTTCCCTCATGCCCAGGTGGGCTTATATGACTCCTGGCTGTACAGAACAGCTGAAGCTGCCTCCTTTGCTGTAGCTCTGCTTGCCTGAGCCAAGGCAGCCATCTGAGGCTCTCCTCCTGCCATGCAGCACAGACTGTGTCCTGCTAAGAAAAGCAATGGTGGCAAAGGAGAAATTCCCAAAGAGAAAAGTGCATCCAGAGTCTCTCAGCCTCGCAGCTGAGTTTCTCGGCTGGAGAATACTTGAATTGTTCACATTCTTGACTCCGCTCAGGTGAGCACAGGTGCACTCAGGTGGAGCCACCGTCCTTTTTCTTCACCTGTGGGGCTGAGAGGCCCCACTGACAGGAGGGCAGACAGACCTGTTATTGTCGCCTGCGCAGGGTGGTATATCAAATGCATCTTAAGAAGGGCTTGGGGCTCGAGACTCTTGGGTCTCCTAAGCACAGCCCTATGGAGAACCCTAAAAATGTAGGCTTTTTTCTTGGGGTGGAGCAGGGGAAGAGCACTGAAACAACTGAGTCTAGCCACTTTCTGAGTGACTTCTCATGGTCAGTCAAATGTAGAAATAAATCACTTTACTTCCAGCTTCTCAAACACAAACCTTGGCTTTCACACTCGTTAAACTCTGGAGCTAGTTAACACATCAAGTTTCTTCTGGGATGTCTGTCAAGAAGGATTAGCAGCCAGTTGATGGATGTGGGTTCAGACTGCAGTGAACTTGTAATATCCAGTCAGCTCACGAGAGCTGGCTCTGTGTCCCCTGCTGACCCCTGCAGGTTCCTCTGAGTCAGTAGGAAATGCAACCTGATCTGATGGACTGACTATATGGTGTGTACCGATTGTGTCTTTCCTGTAAGCCAGTAATAATCCTGCTATTAATTTTTCTAAAGAAATATACATGCATCTGCTTATTTTTTTTTTTGCCAAAAGAAACACAGAAAGAGTAAACCTCAAACTCACGAGATTAGTTATTTGCAGGGAGTGGTGGGAATGGAGTGCAAAGAATTGGGGAAGGACAATTTAAAAATACCTTTTTGTATGATAACTTTTGGAACCAGGTCAACGTTTTACTATGCAAAAAAGTTAATCGGGAAGGATGGGGAAGAAATGGAATAAAATGGAATACAAACAGAAACAAATGGGTCCATTTACATTTCGTTTGAAAAACATAATCACACCAAAGGAGGAAATAAAACTAATCCAAGTGACATTTGACCACAGTATTTTCACTATATAACCTCAATCTAAAGTAGAAAAGAACCATAAATAAATATTGAACTCTACTTAGCAGGTTTGTTTTTCATAGTGGTGTGGGTTAGTAATTTTTTTTCTTCTTTTAAAATTGAAGTATAGTTGATTTACAATACTGTGTTACTTTCAGGTGTACAGCAAAGTGATTTAGTTGTGTATATCTTCTTTTTCAGATTCTTTTCCCTTATTACAAAATTTTGAGTATATTTCCCTGTGCTATACAGTAGGTCCTCGTTGGTTATCTATTTTTTTTGTACTGTATGATTCCATATTTATGAAGTTCAAGAAGAGGCAAAACTAGTCTATTGGGTTAGATATCAGAATGATGGCTGCCTTTGTGGAAGAGGGCAATTAATAGGAAAGGGGCACAGGGAAATTTCTAGAGTTATGGCGATGTTCCTTGTCTTGAACGTTTGTCAAAATGCATCAGACTACCATTTGTTTGTTTCGTTGCATGCCATTGTATCTTTTTTTTTTAACACGAAAAATTTGAAGCTTTTATTAAGCAATTACTTTAAGATAATTGATTCTGTACTCAAAAATTTCAAAATTTCTTGCCTCAAATACATCCACAAATACAAATATTCAGTCCCATTTTTTTTCCTTTTCTTCTTTTTTCTTTTTTGTAGAGATATGGATGGACCTAGAGACTCTTATACAGAGTGGAGTAAGTCAGAAAGAGAAAAACAAATATCGTATATGAATGCATATAAGTGGAATCTGGAAAAACTGGTATAGATGATCTTATTTACAAAGCAGAAATAGAGACACAGATGTAGAGAATTAACATATGGATACCAAGGGGGAAAGAGGGTGGTAGTGGAATGAATTGAGAGATTGGGATTGACATATATACACTATTGACACTATGTATAAAATAGATAACTAATGAGAACCTACTGTATAGCATAGGGAACTCTACTCAGTGCTCTGTGGTGACCTAAATGAGAAGGAAATCCAAAAAGGGGGGGATATATATTTACATATAGATGATTCACATTGCCATACAGTATAAACTAACACAATACTGGTGATCTATTTTATGTATAGTAGTGTGTATATGTTACTCCCAAACTCCTAATTTATCCCTCCCCTCCCTTCCCCCTTTGGTAACCATAAGTTTGTTTTCTATGTCTGCGGGTCTATTTCTGTTTTGTAAACAAGTTCATTTGTATCATTTTTTAGATTTCAGATATAAGCGATATCATATGATATTTATCATACTAAGTGAAGTAACAGACAGGGTTAGCAATTTTGAAACTACTGTGTGAGTGTTTCAAGATTGGGCAAATAAGTATTTTGTGAATGGAAGCCAGGTTACTCACTGTCATAGAAGGAAGTTACAAATATGGGAAGGGGAAGGGCTACAATGCACTGGTAGTATAGATTTGAATGGAAGTACCAGTACAAACTCATGTTTTCTCTATATGTATATTATGCTTAATATATACACAGCTTACCCTTGGACACCACAGATTTAAATTGTGCAGGTTTACTTATATACAGATTTTTTTTCAATAAATACATACTACAGAACTATACAATCTGCGGTTGGTTGAATCTGCTGTTTTTGGTAATTGTACTGGGGTGATATAAGAGAATGTTTTTGTTCTTGGGAAATATATAGTAAGTTATTTAGGGATAAAGGGACATGATGTCTGCAACGAGAGAGACACAGAGAGACAGAGAGACACAAAGAGAGAGAAAGCAAATGGGGCAAATTATTACCAATTGTACATCTGGGTAAAGGACATACAGCTTTCTTTGTACTTTCTTATAACTTTTATGTAATTTGAAATTATAACAAATAAGAGTTATGACATAAAGGGATAAATATTAACTATTATGGTGATGATTATCCTTGCTCCATCTTGCACTGGCTTGTGGAGAATTAAATATCGATTACATTAAAAGAATTTCCATTTGTATTCTATTTCTGCATGTGCAACATGTTTTCACACTTGTTCCTTCATTTGATTCTCTCAACAGTCTTTTTTTTTTTCTTTTGTCCTGGTTCTGAATTTTATTTTATGTTTTTAGCAAAACAGCATCCTTTTATATGTGAATTTTGTAGTCTCCTTGACATAAATGTGATAAATGGTACGAAGGTTTTGACATAAATGATGAGATTTCTGGTTTGATTCCTTAGTAGTTATTCTTATTATTTAAAAACATGATTCTTGAGCTAGGCATAAAGGTCATGTTTTTTGTTATGGTAGATGAAAACAGTAAACCAATCATACATCCTTTGAATTATGCATTTTCCACAGGAAACATCTCACAGATTTTCAACTCTTTCCTCTGGTCAGTCTTGAATTATCTTACTCTTCTGTAAACCTTTTCCTAGAGCTATTGCAAAACTGGATAAATTTGACTTCCTCACAACAGTCTTTTGATGTAAGCAAGGCAGATATTTTACAGGAAACCCCAGTTAGATACCTTAACTGCATTTCTCAACATCACAGAACTAGAAAATGCCGAGGTCCAACTAAAAGTTGGACCTAGGCACTCTAACTTTTAGTACCCAGTTTCCCTTGCTGCACCGAGGTCATGCCTTTGATCTCAGCAGCATGCATGCTCCCTATCCATCAGGCATGGAGGGCAATGATTAGACTGTGATGATGTTTGGACACTCTGCCCGGTGTCGCTGCACCTGTCTCGGATGAGATCTTCCCACAGTGTAGCACAGTGTCATATGCATTGTGCTATTTAATAATTGTCTTGTAGGTGGTCATACCAGTATCAGAGCCTGGACTTTACTATACATACAGATTCAGGTCCCTTTCCCCTCATACATGCCCACAACCTTTTTGCTGTCTATTAAGTAAAAGACTGGCAGCTTGGGATACATTGAGCTTCTTAAATTCTATGGCTCCTTTCTTTCAAATTGTTCGATCCCAAGTAATAAAACTCTGACACTGAGGAAGGGTCCTAGGCATGTGGACAGGTATTATAGTATGGACAGGAGGTGAGCCAGTGGGAAAGTCAACAATGGCCCTTGGTGATTAGTTAAAGGTGCAGGTCTTGAAAATATTCATGTTATAGTTCTAGACTCTTTTGCTCAGAAGAGTCAAAATTAGAATTTCAGGGGGTTTTCTCTCAGTGCTAAAGGAGGCAGGGAGTGTCCTGGAATAAGACTTTTTAAACTTGTAACCAAACTCCCCAGATTTAACTCCATTGAGGCCTATTGCAAGCCTCGATTTCTCTGTATAGCCGTTCATGGTCCAGCCTGTTCCACAGTGTCTTCTTGTTCTGAATATTTAACTCTCTGATCGTCTGAGCCCTTCGTTTATTTCTGATCACATGTTACCTGTTCCCAGTCTTTCTCCACCACCATTTATCTGAAGCAGACCTTCTTAACCTTTGAGGCTGTGACCAGGATGCAAATACGCACATACACCATTTTACTTGTAATTTCAATCACCTCCTTTTTCTTACTCGTTTCTAGTAGGAGTATTAGGCACAGGTAGTGATTTGTTTGTTGTTTTTGGTTTTTCTAACCATCTTACCTGACTAAGTACAAAGAATCTCAGTGCTTGGCTTCAGGCCACAGCACTGGGCATCGTGTGCATTGTGTTAGTCCTAGAAGCAGCCAGCAGGTTGCCCACTTCTGTTTGTCCCTGACCAAGCTTGGTTCTTGATGGACCTTGGTTTAGCCACTATCCCATCACACTGGGCTTCTATGGAATATTGAATTCTTTGTTCACTTGAGAAAGGTGGGCAGATAAAAGGTAGAGACAGAAGCATGTCTCCTGACTCAATTTTCACCTCCAGATTCTTTTCTACTCATTCAATCCAGCCTCAAAACACCTGGATCATTTTCCTCTGTGATGCCAAATACCAGAATTGAATGCTGAGTTCTATGAATTGATTAAATGTTTCAATACCAGGCAGACATAACTTTAAAAATTATACTGTGAGCTTCTGAAGTACATCCTATTTCCTAGGGATTTTTTTTTCCTTTTTTTTTAAATTTTACAAATTTAATCAGTTATCCTAGGGATGTTTGGAGATAGATTATACCCTATCTGGGAATGAACTTGGAGCTTCTTGGGAGAAATTATTACCCAACCCTCTTTTGAAAATCTTACCCAGATTTGCCAGGTGGCCAAAATTTTAGTCATCCTACAAAATTGATGTTAACCCCCCGCCCCCATATTTACCAGTGTTACATCTTAATCACCGGGTTGTCTCCTCCTGCTTCTCCTCATTTCATGAGGATGAGTGAGAATTCAAGGCTTCTGACTCCATGTCCAGAGTATTTTCAGGGCACAATGCAGAATGAACAATAATAATGTGGATACAAAGAAATATACCCTACAGTTCTGCCTTGAGGAATGTACAATGTAGTTTGAGAGGGAGATTTGTGTGTGCCATGTCTAATTCTGTGTGTCAGCATTTTCTAAAGTAAGTTCCTTGGCATTCTAATTTCCCAGAAATCTAACAGATGCTACATGGGAGAGAAAACTCACCCATTTATTCATTAAAAAAAATTTATTGAAGTATAGTTGATTTACAATGTTGTGTTAATTTCTTCTGTATAGCAAAGTGACTCAGATATACATACATATATATTCTCTTCCATTATGGTTTGTCACAGGATATTAAATATAGTTCCTTGTGCTATATAGTAGGACCCTATTGCTTATCCATCCTATATATCATAGGTTGCCTCTGGCTAATCCCAAACTCCCAATCCTTCCCTCCTCACCCTCCGTCCCCCTTGGCAACCACAAGTCTGTTCTCTATGTCTGTGATTCTGTTCCTGTTTTGTAGATATGTACATTTTAGATTTGTATTTTATGTGGTGTATTTTAGATTCTACATATAAATGATATCATGTGGTATTTGCCTTCCTCTGTCTGACTTACTTCACTTAGTATGATAATCTGTAGGTCCATTCATGTTGCTGCAAATGGCATTATTTCATTCTTTTGGATGGCAAAGCTCACCTACTTATGTACTTGGTGACACAAACAAACCAACCATTAGCCAGCCACTCACGACCAAGGACTTTTAGAAAACGTTGGCACATGATAGAAACTCAGTAAAAAATTGTTGAATGAATGCATCAGTAAACAAAATCCTGAGTGAAACAGAGTTAAATGGTATGGTGGGTCAGTTGCCCCAGAAGTAGACCCTGAGATGAGGCCATATGGGCAGGGATTTATGAAGGAAGTGTTCCCTGCAGAAGGCAGTAAGTGAGGCAGGAGACAGGACACAAGTGGAAGAAGTGAGGCAGGGTACAGTTTCAGGTGATGTCTCAGCCTCAGTCTCAACCTCAGAAAACTCTGAGGCTTACATTACTTGGCAGAATTTGTCTTACTCCAAGGCAAGGAGCTAGGCTTCCAAACTCCTGCCCCAGTCATCACTGGCCATGAGCCTCCCAGGGGAATGTGAACTCAGTACTCCAGCTCTCAGGGCCCCTATCAGTTCTCTGAAGAAATCTGTGAGGGACACAGAGGCTGGTGATGAGCATGAAGTACTGCAAAGAAATCTTGGAGGTCTGGATAGAGCACTGACAATGAAGCTCCTCAAAGCCTTTACTGTAGTACATTGATGTAAATTGTGAAGAGTCAGGAGAAAGATCAAACGCTCAATGTTTTCCAAAATTATTTGGCCAGGAAGTCCATTTTGTTTTTCTCAGTGCTTCTCTTACTGGTTTTCTGTGAAACATTCTTTGGGAAATGCTGCTTACATTTTGCTCTCTCTTGCAAATTCTAAGGGTTTAGGGAGACATAAGATTAAGATTGTGTAAATGGGTTTGGGTTGGCCAATAATTCCCTAATTTACAGTACTTTCCAACTGATTAGACTGCATGTGGTTGATTTTAGATAATATTGAATACTTTTGAGGATGGAAGATATTTAAGGTTGCCTGAGGAAAGTGAGGGAGTGATGGTTCTGTGGAATTTCAATGGCATTTTCGTCTTCGATTTCAAAGATCTAAAGAACATGTGTACCAACAAAATGAATAGATATAAAACTTTTACACATACACAAAATTAAAAATTATAAAGTACTACATAACAGGATATTTAAAAGATCTTTCAATTCTAAATATCCAGCTGAGGAAGGGCTAGTAACTTTTTCTCTTTGTTATACCACTGACCGCCATTAATCCAAGGCTGAAGTCTGGCTTTGTCCACTTTTTCTGGAGAGCTGAGAATTAGGAGAGACTGTTCCGATTTTGAGAAATCAACCTCAGATTGAAAGAAAGAGAGTAAAAAGAGAGTAGAAAGAGAGTAGAAGGGAAGGAGAATGGGAGGACAGGAGGGAGGAAAACCCACACCGATGATCATGGGACAAAACAACCCACCACTGTAAAGGCAAGTTACACTTACACCCCTGTCCTGAGGGTCTTCCACTTCCAGAAGCCTGTGAGTTTATATTTTTAACCCAAAACATTTCCACATTCAGGAATGGAGGGATTTTATCTTAGTTCCTCCAAGTGCCAAATGGTAGAGGCAAGAGATGTGCCTTGTACAAAGTTATTCTGCAAGTGTAAAATTCACAGATTGGTTTCTCACATTGAGATTTGCAAAATGACAGCAATACATGCACCCAACTACAATAATGGTCAACTTTCAGATTACAACAGCTTTTCATGTGAGAGGATTCATATGAAAAGTCAAACAGTGAAACATAAATGCGCTCATTGACTAATGTCCCAGAAGGGATGGAGATTTTCAAATGTTTTTGGTATAGTTCCTCTCCCGGAGATGGATAATTTGTTCACTAAGATCCTGCTGCCTTAATTAGAGGGTTATCTCTCTGAAATGCTTGTGAAGCATGGTGTTTTGGTTTACTATATTTACTGGTGGAGGGCAGGGATGGACAATTTCTGTGCCATAGGACTTCAGCTTTTACATTTGCATGGTATCTGTGTATACACACATTAATCTGCTTTAAGTGTGTGCCTGTATATATCCGCACATAAATGTGCTGAGATCCAAGATGACCAAGAAGGGAAATTTCCCCCGATTATGAACAATTTCACAAGTGGGAATAGGGTGGTTCCCATGGAATCTGTCATATAAATCTTTGTTTCCAGACATTTCTGTTACCCACTGTTTAGCATTCAGTGATTCAGCATTGGATGCTAAAAATGTATTTTGATCCTTGCGCTCTTATTTCCGTGTTGTTTTCTGGGGTATGTGAGTGCCCTCTGGTGGGCATTTGGCTGGAAATGCTGAGCTGAGGATGCTTGGCGATGAAGGACAGACATGCATGGAACTTCTGTGAAGAGCAGGGGCCAAAGACAATGGGATCCAGCGCTCCCTATTCTTCTCCACCCCTGCGATCTCTCCACAATCGTTTCAGAAACCATGCATTGTCTAAATCATAGCTATCCAATAGAACTTTCTACAGTGATGGAAATATTCAGTTTAGCTGGGCTGTCCAGCATGGTAGCCCCTAGCTACTGAGCCCTTGAATGTGGCTACTGAGCACTTGAGGAACTGATTTATTTTTTATTGAGGTGAAATTCATATAACATAAAATTAATAATTTTAAATTGTGCAATTCAGTGGCTTTTAGTCCACTGTGCCACCACCACCTCTATCTAGTTCTAAAACATTTTCATCACCTCAAAAGACAATCCAGTATGTATTAAGCAGTGGCTTTCCATTTCCACCCTCCCCTCAGTCCTTGTCAAACACCAGTCTGCTTTCTGTCTCTATGGATTACCTAATCTGGATATTCCATATAAAAGGAATCACATGATACATGACTTTGTGTGACTGGCTTCTTTCACTCAGCATAATGTTTTTAAACCTCGTCCGTGTTGTAGCATGTATCAGGACCTCGAACCTTTTGATAGATGAGTAATAGTCTTTTAAATGTATGTACCACATTTTATTTATCATTTCATCCATTGATGGATGTTTGTATTGCTCCAACTTGTAGCTATTGTAAACAGTACTTCTATGAATATCCGTGTACAAGGATCTGTTCAAATACCTGTTCTCAATTTCTTTGGATACATACTTAGGAGTGGAATTGCTGGGTCACATGGCAATCCTGTATTTAACTATTTGAGAACCTACCAAATTGTTTTCTAAGAGGTGAATTTTTAGTTTCATATAATTTTAATTAACAATTAAACAATAATTAAATCATTTAAATCCCAACTTTTCAAAAGCCCTAATGATTCTGCAGCACCTTGATTCTTTTTGTGCAATAGAGCAGGATGCTTAAGAACTATCCAGGCAACATTTAAAAACATACTCATGCAGGGAAAAAAATTCCATAAATATCCACAGTCTTAGTTTTTTCTGTCCTCTCTGCATTATAGGGAATTAGACCACAGGTCAAAGAAAATCAGGATTGAAAGTGACCTTAGAGGACAATTATCCCAGCCCTGGCATGTTACAGATGAAGAAACAGAGGCCCAGAGAGGTGACACTTTGTTCATAAACATTTGATGGGCACCCCACTCAGGGCAGGCTGGGGAGCTTCTGAGGCATCATGTGAATGCTGGATGGCAGCTGAGAGCAGGGGGGCAATAGGAGGAAAGGGAGGATGGAGGTGGTTGATGCAGTGAGACCAGCCTACTGTATTGGCCAGAGTGTGGGCTCTGAGTGTGGGCTCACCTACCTAGGTTTAAAACTAGACTTCACTGTATCCTAAAGCCAATCCTATTGTTCCTACATTCAGATATAACCTGAATCCAGCCAGTCGTCACTACCTCTATCATTACCAAGCCTAATATACTGCTTTCCACTTGAATCACCAGCACACACCCCATCCCTTTCCACTATTGTCCATTTGCAGTCTATTCTGCCCCAGCAACCTGATATATTCTCATTGCACTTAAATTCCCAGGTCCTTGCCATGGATGTGGCAAATGTATGTATGTGCTCCAGTTACTCTTCAGCCTCATCTCTTATCATTGTCCCTCCTGTTCTCTGCTCCAGAAGCAGCAGCTTCCTCAGTCTTCCTCCAACCCACAAGTGCATTGTGAACTTGCTATCCTCTTTGTCTAGGGTACTCTTTCCAAAGATATCTTTTCTTTGTAAAGTTTTTTTTTTTTTATTGAAGTACAGTTGATTTACAATATGTTACTTTCAGGTGTACAGCACAGTGATTCAGTGTTTTATATATGTATATATATTCTTTTCAGATTCTTTTGCCTTATATGTTATTACAAAATATCGAGTACATTTCTCTGTGCTCTACAGTAGGGCTTTGATGGTTATCTATTTTACATATAGTAGTGTATATATGTTAATGGTTCCCTCTGGCCCTTCATTCAGGTCGGTGCTCAAATGTCACCTTATCAGAGAGCCTTCTCCTGAGCATCTGTATTAATGGATGCCCTTTCACCACCATCATCACTCTCTCTCCCTCTCTCAGTCATTATGACTCTCCATAGCTCTCATTACCTGGAAGTATGCTATACATATTATCTTCTATATAAAGTTATATTATTATTCCACTAGACTGTGAGCTCCATAGGGATCAGGACTGTCTTTTTGTTTTCTGTTGTGCCTAGAACAGTGACTGACACACAGAATGTAAAGAAACGAAGTGAAGGAAGAAGAAAGGGAGGAAGAAAAAAAAAAGAAGGAAAATTGGCAAATGAGTTAATCTCCCTTAAATCCCAGTTGTCTCATCTGAAAAATGGGATTAAGAATCATACCTATCTCATTTGAAAAGTTCTCAGTAAATACAACTTCTTGTTATAACTTTTCCTTTGGAGGTCGTGTCCTCATCCCCTGTGCTCTGTGCGTCCTCGGGAAACGCACTGTTGACCTTTATTCCTTCCACTTCATTCCTACCCAGCTTGACCCGTCTGACCTGCCATTTTCTGCCTCTAGATGGCGCTCTTGACTCCGCCTCTGTTACACCTCTTTCCTTCACCTCTTTGCTCAGGATTCCTGGTTCCTTCAGGTTCTCCACTGATTTCTTACCATGTGGTACATTAATGCACTGCTGGGACTGACTTCATATTTACTATACACACGCACTTCTCAACTTTTCAACTTCTCAGCACCCTTTAGATCCATTGAGGTAATTCCCTGGCAGTCCAGGGGTTAGGACTCCGAGCTTCCACTGCTGGGAACCAGGGTACACTCCCTCGTCGGGGAATCGGGGAATTAAGATCCCGCGAGCCGCTTGGCATGGACAAAAACGGCCCCCCCCCCAAAACCAATTGCATCTCTGACTTATATAATAAGGTAATATCACTTTATTACATCTGCCTCTCCAAACAGTAAGAATGAGGCTAGGTGATCTGTCCACAATAGACAGTGACTAGGGCCCCAATTGTCTAAGATTAGCTACGATATCTACTAGGGGGTCTCCGTAGGTCAAAGTTTCCTGGGCTGGTCTCTTACCCTGAAGAAGAATGGGGCTGGTGGCCCGTCTTCTCACCAAGACATTTGTCCTTTGTGACCTTGTTTCCTGAGCCGGAGGACCAGTCCTCTGGGGTACAGAAGACTAGCTCCAGAATGAACATTGCAAACCTTCCTGGAGCATCAGTTTTCGGGGTATAAGTAATTTAAGTCATTGCTGGAAGTGGAGCACAGATATATTAAAAAGTAGACTGTAATATCCTCATAAATTTTCAAGATCAAATATTAATCTTCACAGAAACGTCTTACTTGTGGGGACTGGCTCAGCCTACATTCCCTGGCTCTTGGCATACTTCTCGTCCCCCAGAGGTACATGTTCTCACTCTCTTCTGCTCTTTGAATATTTCACTGGAATAATCTGAGGTGCATTATTGAGATAATATGTGCTGCTGTAGATATCTGCATGCTTTTCACAATCACAATGTGAAAAAGAGCGGCCCATTGCCAACAATTTATTTGATTAGTGACTGTGGCTCCTATGAAATAGGGCCTAGTAATCCTTAAACCAACACCTATTCCCATCTCCCAAGAGCATTATCAAATGAACAAGCCTGGAGTTGATGTACGTCTTTTGTTTTTAGGGGCAGGGAGAAGCTTTATTTATTTTGCAATAATTAATATTGGGAAAGAATGTTGCATTAAACACATCTTTAGTGTTTTTAAGTGGGGCCTGGGTGTGCTTAGCTTTTAAGGTTCTAATGATGGATGTTTTACATTCTTTAGGAGCGTATCAAGGTTTTCGGGCATTTGGAGGCTTCTTGACCCAATGATCACCCAGGAGTTCATAATCCCTCAATTGGTAAGATGATTGTGCATGAAAAAGTATAGCTTACCTTGGTGGTACCTACAGCAGCAAGCTCAGGTCCTCTGTAGGGGTCCTGGAGCTTGTGCTTGGGGCTGGTAATTACACTTAATAATAAGGTTGGTTCAGGGATTGTATAGTCAAAAATGCAGTCTGGAGAGTTCAAAAATTCATCTTGTGGCTGCTTCCCTGTTCTTCATTCCTGGACCAGCTTTCTCAAGTTACTCTTCTTTTGACCAAAGAAAATCATAATCACAGGGAAGGAACTTCAACCAAACATCTGCTGGGGAAACAAGTAGAGCTATTCACCTGCATAATCAAAGAGGTTTCTAAATTACATGGGGCACAGCAGTGACCTGGAATCCAACCACAGGAGCAGCCATACTGGGGGTCCTTCTCACTAATAGGAGGAAATTGACTGATGGGGAAAATTGCTTGTGGAGGGTGCTTAGGCCACATAACCCCCAAGTTACCTTAATTCAGAGTCCTGGGCTAGCACAACTCCTCTCTTAGGTAGAATTCCACTTAGGGAAGGGGGAGGAGTGGGTCGTAAGAGACTGAAGGTCGTAAGAGATTGAAGAATGATGCTTAATGGAATACACGAATGACAAAAGAAAGTTGAAATCCATTTCGGAACTGGAATCATTCCTTTGATCTTCTAGCTGTTGAAAGTTTGCTTTTCACATAAATGATCTATTCAGATAGATTGTTTGCTGGGCTTTGAGACAGTGGTGCTTTGAAAAAATTAGTCTTCCCATTACTCACTGGCAGGGTGGTCCTAGGTTAGCTTTCATAGCAGGATAGGATACATTTCCTTATGGGGCTGCCCTTTTAAAGCTCCTTCCTTTCACTTTATAGAAGCTAGCTAATAAGCTCTGGAAAAGGGGTGATGGTTCTTCTGGATGACACATTCACCTCTTAATTGTGGCCTTCTGAAAAGGAGTCCTGATCTTTTCCTAACCCATGCGTGAAGCCTGTTATGGGACTGTGAAGTCACACACCAACCTGGTGGAGTGGAGGCAGCACAGATGAGGGGACTTTGGGTGCCTCAAGCCAGAGCAGAGACCAATCAGCTATCCTCTCTCACAACTAGGGGACATTTGTCCCTGAGTAGAAAGAGAACCAGGCAGATGGTCAGCCATACACGGTGTGCTTGGAAAGAATATAGGAATTTTCCCTGCGCTGAAAGAATGTCTTTCTGCTGTCACCTGATAGCTGCAGTGCTGGGCACCCCTCACGAGCTCCTTCTAGGGCTGTCACGTGCACACCATGATGTTCGGCTGACCTCCCTGTCACCCCTTCTAAATGTCCCTCTTCCATCCTCCCCCCTTGTAGCCTGTGCCATCCTTCTTCCCTTCCTCCCTCCCTTCCTTCCCTCCTTCAGTTATTCCTTCATTCACTCATGACACAGGATTGGTGGGTGAGAAAAGTAGGAAGCAGACTTAGATGACCACATTGAGAAGTGATGATTGCTTTTGCTGCCCGTCTTCAGGCTGTCTGCTCATTTTCAAGTTCCAGTTCAAGGAGTTAGGTCCTGTGAAGCTTCTCCTAAGTGCTCCCAAGGAGAGCCACTTGCTGCCTCCTCTGATTTCCATTGTCCTTGTTCAAACTTCCTTCATTGCAGTTGCTGCTTTGTGTTATTATCTTATTCCATGGAGTCTCCCTACTGTCCAGTGAACACTTAAAGGGCAAGGATTAGTCTTACCGATTTCTAAGCCTGCAAGTGAACTCTGTTCTTGGTCCACAGTATGGGCTCCATAAGTGTGGATTAGATAGATGAATGAATGAAATGCATGACTGATCTCCTATTATCTGGAAAATAATGTCAGAATTCCTTAGGACAGCCTGCAGTACTTTGCTAGGTCTCTTCTCAACCTGAGACAAACTCTCTGATTCAGCCAAGATAAACTGTGTTGCCCTTCAATATACTACATACACTCCTACCTCCTTTTCTTCCTTCCTCCCTTCCCTCCTCTCTCTCTCCCTCCCTCCCTCCCTTCCTTCCTCCCTCCCTCTCCCCTTCCTGCTTCCCACTTTCTTTCTCTCTTTCTTTCTCTCTCTCTCTCTTCCTTTCTTTCTCTCTTCCTTTCTCTCTTCCTTCCTTCCTTTCTTTCTTTCTTCCTTCCTTCCTTTCTTTCTTTCTTTCTTTCTTTCTTTCTTTCTTTCTTTCTTTCTTTCTTTCTTTCTTTCTTTCTTTCATCTCTGCCCTTTTACCCTCTCCAACTGTATAATATTTACACATGTTTTACTCTGAGTTCCCATCTTGCTCCTTAGTGGAGACTGTTCAATCTTCTGCAACCCTACTTTCCTACTCTGAATTACTCACAGGGCCCTTAATCACTTGTACCTTGTAGCATCTCTTACAATAGTTTTAAAATTGCTAGTCAATGAAAAATAACTTCTTAAGAGTGCCTTCTTGTCTCCTGGAAGCTTCCTGAAGACAGCAATGATGTCACATGCCTTTGAGGGTAGAGCTCACCCCCTCTGAGCCCATCGCATTACTGGGAACTCAGGAGCTGCTCAGGGCTGCTACTGAATGAATGAATGAGGCCAGCTCAGAAAAGGAAGACTTGGAGCAATCAAGTCATTTCCAGTTTGAGAGTAGTTTTCCTCTTCTGCCTCAGCTGCCCTAGATAACTGACAGAAGCTACAGCGGTGTGTTGAGTACCTGAGGAAGTGAGAGAAGGTGAAATGGTGTGGAAGAGGAAGGCTTGAAAGACCCCCAGGGACTTCTCTCTTTCACAGGTGCCTAAGTCAGACTCCAGTGGAAAAGGGAATCAGAATTACTTTGTCTATTTCCTCCACCTAATTGTGCCATTGACAATGACTCTACTTCTTTCCCTCTCTCCTTTCATATTCATCCACGCTTCCTCGCCCTCAGTTTCATGGATTTCCATTCCACAGTGTGTCTTCTAGACATGCACAGCCATTCTGCCTCTGTCTTAAAAAATTTTTTTTAACAGAGTAATCCTTTCTCTGCCAAATTCCCTTCCTAAACTGCATGTTCCATCTATTCTTAATGATAGATACAAGATACCTTTACTTCTTTTTGTTAAAGTTGCAAACCCACTCTGCTGATTCCCCAAATGCTCTGTTGGGTTTATTTGATACCAGTGGGCTTTATTTGATCCCATTTTGTTCTAGATAGTACTTAGATTGTATTGAACTGTTCAGCTGAAGTCTGTTATTCATCTTTGTACCCATGGCACTTAGTATAGCACCTGACTCTTGTTGAACTGTATTAAATTCAAATGAATATCATTTTTGATGGTGTTGAATGTAAGACTTATATTTACTGTAAAGACCAGTGGCCTTCAGAGTGTGCACCCTGCACCAGCAGCATCAACATCACCTGGAAATTTGGTAGAAATGAATCAGATACTCTGGGGGAGGGCCCAGCAATCTGTGTTTTAACAAGTCTTCCAGGTGATTCTGATGCATGCTCAAGTTTGAGAACCACTGATGGACTCTCCGTAGCAGTTGAACTTTTTCAGTAACTAGTTGTTATATATTAAGGGATGCAAGAACTCAATGCAGGTTTGTTTAAAGTCCTGCTATAATATGGTTCTAGTACATTGTATGTAAATCTGCAGGGGGCAGTGTGGTAGCTGGAGCTTGTTTTCAGTCTCTGATGTTCTATCAGTTGGAGAGAGAGTTGCCTGTCTGTCACCACACACGCCCTGGGCTTTCTTTGCTGCCCTCAATTTGCACTTAGCTGTTCTGTCCTCAGCATCCAGGGGATAAGAGGAGTAATAAAGACAGTGCTTGATTCGAGCAAGCCCGCCTCTGGCCCCCTGTGCTATGCATGGCATTCCTATAACCTGGCCAAGCCGCCCAAGCCCCTGTTCTGCTGAGATTCACCTGCACCAGGTAGACAGTGAGGGATTGTTCAGAGTGAAACACTGTGCAATCAACTGGAGATAACAGAGCACAGGGGTCAGGCGAGCTGCCCGGAGCATCTTTCATCTTTGACTTATATTGGTAGGGTGTAAAGTGTGGCATCGGCCTGGCCTCCTCAGCGGTCAATGACGGCCTTGTTCTGCCCCCCACTTATCTGCCATCGCTCTGATGTCACAAGTTTCATTTGGGTAGCTGACTTCAAAGGGGCTTTTCAAATTTTTTTAAATTTTTCTATTTCAGGGAT
The DNA here is from genome assembly GCF_025265405.1 of Mesoplodon densirostris. Classification (NCBI taxonomy): domain Eukaryota; kingdom Metazoa; phylum Chordata; class Mammalia; order Artiodactyla; family Ziphiidae; genus Mesoplodon; species Mesoplodon densirostris. Next base: position 123,939,449 of record NC_082662.1, on the reverse strand, counting down.
AATAGCCCAGCTTTTCAAAAGCATTTTGCTGTGCAATCAAATCAAATATTCTTAAATGCATGGGGCCAAGTTAACCCAGCCCAGGCACAGAGGCTCCCAAAAGGTTGCCAAGAACTTGGTGCCAGTTCTGACAGATGGACAAAGGGAAGCTGTGTTTGCTGTCCTCCTCAACTCTATTCTTCTCTCAAATCCATCTGTGTGCTGAGATTTAAAAAACAAAAGATACCCCTCACCATTCCCTTCTCTCTGTGCAAACCGATGCAACTGGGCTATTTTCCACCAGAATCTGCAATATACTTACTACCCAGAAATAACTGGGCAATGGAGTCAAATAATTGAATGACTGAGTTTTTCTGATGGAATGACCACTAGTTCTATAGAAAAAGTCAAGTTGAGTTCTGGCCCTCATGTCTTATAGACTCAGCTTTCATTTGAGGTCATATCTGTAAATGGACCACAGAATCTATCACTCTGTAGTCTGTTCCTTTTCTTGTTTTCTTCCATTGTCACATTAATGGCCGAATGCTCCATGGTGGGTTGCCTGGACCACATGGCAGCCTCACCTGACTTTTAGGTAGGCTGAATTACCAGACACAAGCTCTAACCTTACATGGGAGGAACATATTTCCAGTGAATGATAATGACAAACATTAATTGACATTTGTTATTTTATAGGCACTGAGCTAAGTGGTTTCTAAGTATCATCTCATTGAATTCTCATACCATCCCTCTGTGACAGGTTCTGTTAACCACATATTACAGATGAGAAAATAAGGCTGTTAGCCACAGTGTTTCATGGCTCCTGAGTCCTGCTGCAGGTGGAATCTGAGTAAAGGGAAATACAGAGATGAAAGAAAGAATAGGACCATGATTTTTAACCAGGGAATTTTTTCTCTGAGCTTCTCAGCAATAGCAAGGGATAAGTAGAGCCATCACTTTTGGGCTTTCAGCCCCCCAGGGTCTGCCTTCTCTCTGGGACTAAGGAGAGCCCTCCCTGGGGGAAGGGAGGAGATTCCTTTGCTACTCTAGGTGTTGGGGATTGGAGAGATGTTAAGCCAAAATCATGTCTGAAGAGCAAGGACCAAACTTGACTTTACAATCTCTAAATTGTGGGTACCTGACTGTTCACGGCACCAAAGAGCATAGGGCAGAGTTAGACACAAATCTTATACTTTAGGAATATAAACTTAGTGGTCCTCAGGGAATGTATCTGCGAGTTCAGACATAAAAAGCTATGGAGATAAGTACCTAAAAATAATGATGGACAGAACGCCATGCCATTGACCTCTGGGGGGGGGGGCAATTTGCAAGTCAACCAAAATGCATCAGATGATAAAAATACTTTTAGAATTAGAATTTGAGCAAGAAAATCCAGTAACAAAGGATATCCCTCTGCTGAATTTCAATGTTGAAAAGGAACAGGTCACAGAGAAAACAGAGCTCCCCAATACCTACTTTGCTTCTATACTCTTTCAAAAAGAAAGATTGTACAACTGTGAAGGTCAACATCAGCATTGTTGGGAGGAGATTTAAGCCCTGGAGACCGGGAGAAGCAATAAAGGAGAAACAAGGTGCTCTACATGCATGCAAGTGTCCTGAGAAGAACGGACTGCTTTCAGAGGAGGAGAGAACTTGCATATGAGCTGAATGGAAAGACCTTGCCCAATCTGAAATCTGAGGAATCCAGAAATCAAAGGTCTTTGGAAAGCTGGCTTCTGAGCTCTTGGACAAGGAAGCAGTGAACCCTTGGATCCGGCGTAAATGTATTGAGGACAAGTGATGCTAAAATAGACTCATCTCCTTTCTTCTTGGGATTTCTACAGGTATTTAATGAAACATCTGACAAACTCATATGGTTTCAAGCTAGGCACAGTGACCAATATGCTAAGTGAGAAAATTAGAATCCCAATGTTATTGGTGGACCGGGCCAATAAACCAAACTTCACAAGATAAATATAACATAAAATCAATAATTGTTCCAGTACTGACTAGGGTGAAGGTGGCTTGCTAGGCCTACCCTTAAAAAGACTTTAGGCTTTTAGGTAATTATAAACTTGATAAAAGTATCACCTGAGATGTGATATTTTTGCCTAAAATGTGAGTTCAAACTTGATCCACGTGAATGGAAATATAGTGTTTAGAACTAGGAAAAAAGGAAATCAACCTATTTTAATGCCTTCCTTCTGCAAAATATTTTCAAATGCATTATCTCATTTTATTTATTTTTTTCACAACCTATAAACCCCAATTTTTATAGTTAAATTACAGACCAAGACACAGAAAGGCTACTTAAAGTTTTTAAGACCATGTAGCCAGAAAATAGAAATGTTAGAGTTCAAACTCAGGTGGGTTTAATTCCAAAGCCCTGCTCTGTCCATTCTCCCATAATAAGTCTTCTATAGAATCATGTGGGGCTCTGTTTACACTGAAGCATTGGGGATGGGAATACCTATGCTCAAGGGAGGAATTAGCAATCTAGAGCATTTTTAGGGACTGATTCCCCTGTATTCCACTCTGGAGTTAGTGTGCTGTTCAGGGCACCAACTTTTTTTGGGTGAGGAGGAGGACAAAAATATAATGTAGTTACAATGATAAAACATCGGAAAATTGTCATATGAAGAAACACTGACAATATTAAATTAGCAAACTAAAGATTTAGGGGGAATTTGAAATATGTCTTCCAGTAGTTGAATGTCTGCTCTAGGAAAGAAAGAAAAAGATGTGTTTTGATTTACTCCAGAGGCAGATCTAGAGCCAATGGTGGATGGTTACAGGAATGTCAGTTTCCACTATGTGTAAGTTTCCGATTGCTGCTATAACAAATTACCCCAAATTTAGTGGCTTAAACAATACAAATTTATCATCTTACAGTTCCATAGGTCAGATGTTCAACATGGATCCTAGTGGACTAAAATCAAGGTGGCAAGAGGGCTGTGTCCCTTCTAGTGGCTCTAAGGGGGAATCTATTTCCATCTTCTAGAGTTTGCCCACATTTCTTGGCTCATGACTCCCTTCCTCCATCTACAAGGCCAACAACATTGCATCTCTCTGATCACTCTTCTGAAGTCCCTCTGACACAGCTGGGCAAAGTTCCTTTCTTATAAGGACCTAGGTGATTAGGCTGGGCCCATCTGGATAATCAAGGATAATCTCCCTGTGGCAAGATCCTTAAACATCTGCAAAGTCTCTTTTGCCATATATTCATGGGTTCCAGAGATTAGGACATGCACGTCTTAGGCGGGCCATTATTCTGTTTATCACACATTCAGCATAAGAATGGATTATGTAGATAGATTCCTAATAAAGCTATACAGCAGTGAGTGGGCTGCATTGACATGCCACTCCTGGAAATAATCCAACAGAGAATGGACCAACTTTTGATGACAGTGCTGTAGATGGGATTCTAATACCTGATAAGAGGTTGATTAGATGTCTTTATAAGGTTGTTCCAAACCTGAGACATAAGAAATCTGTCACAAATGGTGTAGTGGGTTGAACAATGTCCCTTCAAAATTCATGTCCACTCAGAACCTCAGAATAAGACCTTTGAAAATAGGGTCTTTGCAGATGTAACTAGTTAAGATGAGGTCATACTGCATGAGGGTGCGCCTTAAATCAAGTGACTGGTGTCCTTATAAGAAGAGGAGAGGAAACACAGAGATACAGAGGGAAGAGGCCTGTGAAGCTGGACACAGAGATTGGAGTGATATAGGTACAGGCCAAGGAAAACCAAGAATTGTTGGCAGCCACTAGAAGCAAGGAAGAGGCAAGGAGGTATTCTTTGTAGAACTGTAAGAGGGAGCACGTTTCTGCTGACACCTCGATTTCAGACTTCTGGCCTCCAGATTCTCAAAGAATAAGTTTTTTCTTGTGATAATTAGTTATGGCAGCCCTAGGAAACCCATACATGTGGGAAGATCTAGGGACTCTGCTTGCCCTTATTTCGACACATACTGTCTCAAGATTTTTAACTCCAGTCCTTTTGTTTTTTATAGACAATTTTTTTAAAGAGTGGTTTTAGGTTTACCAAAAAAATTAAGAGGAATTTACAGAGATTTCTCACATACCTCCTGACCCCACACATGCACAGCTCTCCCACTGTCAACATCGCTCACCAGAATGGTACGGTTTTACCAAAGATGAGCCCCCATCGACACCTCATAATCACCCACAGTCCATAGTTTACAATTCACTTTTGGTGTTGTACATTCAGTGGGTTTGGACAAATGTATAATGACGTATGCCCATCATTATAATATCGTACAGAGTATTTTCATTGCCTTAAAATCTCTATGCTCTGCCTATTCATCTCCCCCAGAAACCACTGATCTTTTTATTGTCTCCATCATTTTGCCTTTTCCAGAATGTCATATAATTGGACTCATATAGCTTTTTCAGACTGGTTCTTTCACTTAATAACATGCATTTAAGGTTCCTCCATGTCTTTTCATGGCTTGATAGCTCTTTTTTTTTTTTTTTTTTTTTTTAGCAGTGAATAATATTTCACTTTCTGGATGTAGTACAGCGTATTCGTTCACTTACTGAAGGACATCTTGGTTGCTTCCAAGTTTTGGCAGTTATGAATAAAGCTGCTATAGACATCCATGTGCAGGTTTTTGTGTGGACCTAAGTTTTCACCGCCTATGGGTAAATACCAATTGCTGGATTGTGCTGTAAGAGTTTTAGTTTTAGTTTTGTAAGAAACCACCAAAATGTCTTCCAAAGTGACTTTGCCATTTTGTATTCCCAACAGTGATATATAAGAGTTCCTGTTACACCACATACTTGTCAGCATTTGATGTTGTCAGTGTGATTTTGGCCATTTTGATAGGTGTATAGTAGTATCTCATTGTTTTAATTTGCATTTCCCTGGTGACATATGCTGTGGAGAATTTTTTCATATGCTTATTTGCTACCTGTTTATCTTCTTTGATGAGGTGTCTGTTAAGGTTTTTCGTCCATTTTTTAAATTGGGTTGTTTTCTTATTGTTGAGTCTTAAGAGTTCTTTGTTTATTTTGGACAACAGTCCTTTATCAGATGCATCTTTCCCAAATATAGTCTCCCAGTCTGTGGCTTATCTTCCAATGCTCTTGATACTGTCTTTCACAGAACAGAAGATTTTAATTTTAAAGAAGTCCAGCTTATCAGTTATTTCTTTTGTAGATTGTGTTTTTGGTGTTGTAACCTAAAAGGCATCACCAAACCCAAGGTCATCTAGATTTTCTCCTGTTATCTTCTAGGAGTTGTATAGTTTTACAATTTACATTAGCTCTATGATCCATCTTGAGTTAATTTTTGTGAAATGTGTCTAGATTCATTTTTTTGCATGTGGATGTCCAGTTGTTCTACCACCATTTATTGAAGAGACTATCTTTGCTCTGTTGTATTGCCTTTGCTCCTGTGTCAAGTATCAGTTAACTAGATTTATGTGGGTCTATTTCTGGGCTCTCTATTCTGTTCCATTGATCTTTTGGTCTATTCTTTCACCAATACCACACTATCTAGATCACTGTAACTTTATGGTAAGTCTTGAAGTTGGGTAGCATCAGTTCTCCAACTTTGTTCTTCTCTTTCAATATTGTATTGGCTAACCTGGTCTTTTGCCTCTCTATATAAACTTTAGAATCATTTTGTCCATATCCACTTAAAAACTTGCTGAGATTTTATTTGAGATTGCATTGAATCTGTAGGTCAAATTGGGACGAACTGATATCTTGACAATATTGAATCTTCCTATCTATGCGCATAGAATATCCCTCCATTTAACTCTAATTTTGTTCATCAGAGTTTTGTAGTTTTCTTCATATACATCTTGTATGTATTTTGTTAGATTAGTACCTAAGTATTTATTCTTGGGGGGTTCTAGTTGTGTTTTAATGTCAAAATCCACTTGTTCATTATTGATATGTACAAAAGCAATTGTCTTTTGTATATTAACCTTGTATCCTGCAGCCTTGCTACAGTCTCTTATTATTTCCAGGAGTTTTTGTGTCGATTCTTTTGGACTTTCTACATAGACGATCATGTCATCTGTGAACAAAGACATATGTCTTCCCAATGTGTACACTTTTTATTTCCTTTTCTTGTGTCATTGCATTAGACTCTACCCCTTTTTAACATGCTGTTAAGGTCTTTGGTCCACTTTTTAAATGGAGATATCCTCTCTCATGCTGTAGCTCTATCGTAATGGCCAAGTGTACAGGCCCTGGAAGCTAATGGCTCAGACCTGAGTACTCAAGTCTCTTTATGATTCAGTTCTCTTATATTTTTAAGGATAAATAATATTGCTTACTTTGTAGGCATAATAATATTACCTACCTCGTTGTGTTATGGTGAGGATGAAATAAAACATCAATATTTTTTAAAAGAACTCAGTAAAGTATATTCACTCATTCTATGATCATTTATGGAGTCTGTCCCATTTGCTATGTACTATTCTAGATGCCTGGGATATCACCACGCACAAGTCAGGCAAAAAGTCTCTGGCCTCATGGCATTTACATTGTATCAGGGAGCAGAAGATAATGAACAGAAAACTTAATAAATATGTAAATTATGTAATAAGCTGGAAGGAAATAAGAACTATGTAAAAAAAAAAAGATGCAGAGTAAGGGACATCGGGAGTATATGTGGAGAGTTTCAGGCTGAAATTCTAAACTGAGTAGTCAGAATAGGCCTTATTGTGAAAGTGAGATTTGAGCAGAAACCTGAAGCAGATGAGGGAGTTAGTCATACAGATATATGGGAAGGAGCATTTAAAGCATAGAGAACAAGCTGTGCAAAGGCCCTGAGGCAGGAATATTTCTAGTGCTTTGAAGAATATTTCTATTGTGTTTGAAGAATGTTTCTATTGTGCTGAACAGAGATATAGTTATAGAGTTAAGGGAAGGGAGTGGGTAAATGAGGATTCAGGAAGGGGAAAGGTGACAATCTAGGGATTTGGCTTTTATCTTGAGCAAAATGGTAGCCATTAGAGGGAAGTGAGCAGAAGAGTGATATGATTTGACTTACTTTTTAAAGAAAGTTCTCTAACTACTCAAGCTAGGTATTAAGAATAAATCACACAGGTTTAAGAGTGAAGCAAAGAAACTACTGCTGTTGTCTAGGGGAGAGATAATGGTGGTCTGGTCCACGTGGTAACAACAGGGGAGGTCAGATTCTAGATACATTTTAAAGGTAAATCCAATAGGAGTTGATGATATTGAGAGTAAGAAAGGAGTCAAGAATAACTCCAAGGGATGAAGTGAGAGAGTAGCATTGACATATATACACTACCAAATGTAAAATAGATAGCTAGTGGGAAACAGCTGCATAGCACAGGGAGATCAGCTCAGTGCTTTGTGACCATCTAGAGGGATGGGATAGGGAGGGTGGGAGGGAGGCTCAAGAAGGAGGGGATATGAGGATATATGTATACATATAGCTGATTCACTTTGTTATACAGCAGAAACCAACACACCATTGTAAAGCAATAATACTCCAAAAAAGATGTTAAAAAAAAAAATGACTCCAAGTTTTTTGACCTGAGCAATTGGAAAGGCCATTTACTAAGATAGGGAAGATTGAAAGTTGAGCCTGTTTTGGGGGAAACATAAGGCATTAAATTTTGGATATGGTAAGATAGTGATGCCTATTATATTTTTGATGTAGAATAGGCAGTTAGATATAGAAGTCTGGGTTTAATAGATAAGAAATAACTTTGTAATATTTAAAGACATAAAATTCTAAGTTATTGATTTTGTGGAGTATAAATTACAGGAGGGTGAGGACCATGTAAAATTCACATCTGAATCTTCAGACTGCCTAGCAGAGAGATTCACAAAGTTTATTGTCCAAAAATGTTGACTGAATAATTGAACACTTATACTTTACTGAATTTGTTGAGTCTGTAGCATAAATATAGTACTGATGTGCCTAAAAACCTGGGCTAGATGATTGTTTTCTCTGCTAATTATTACTTAATAGCAAATAAAAAGAGCAGATTATCTGGTTTGCTTACAACTAAGAGTCACTTCTCCTCTACAGCCCTGAGTTTCATCCTTCGTGACATTTTGTATAACACTGTTTCCTAAATGGATGCAGTAGAAAAATCGAGGATGCAGAACAGTTTAAGTGATAGGTAAATTTCCCATTTGTTCCCTACAAATGACTGCAGACAAATCATGCTACTTATCTTGCTGAAATTTCTTTGTTCTATTTAATTCTTACTTTTTTAAATCTTAAAATCTAATCCCATCCTCTTTCTCCCATCTCAGCACCTGCTCTGGACCCTGAAGGGAGCTTTTTTTTTTTTTTTTTTTTTTTTTTTTTTTTAATCTGAGAGCCTCAGAGAAAGATGAGCTCATGATCCCTTCAGAGGCTTAAACCCACTTTGTAATCTCAAGTATTTAAATCCAGAAGAATCAGCCAACTGCTCAACATCTACATTTCATCTTGAGCTCTAACCAGGCAGGATTTTCTGACTTGAATCTAGACAGAAAAGGACTTATTTTCAAATTAGACCCAGCCTAAACTCACCCTGAAGCTGACTAGAGTCCCCTAGTCTAGTAATTCTGAAGCCTGGAGATGCACGACAATCACCAATGGGAATTTTAAAAACTACAGATTTCAGGACCACATCCCAGATCTACTGATTCAGAAACCCCCAGGTCTTGGGCTCAGGAGTTTGTATTTTCTAAAGTCTCATTGCTGATTCTGGTACAGATGGTCCATAGATTTAGAACGTGCTACTTCCTTCTAACAAGATGGGACTCACAACATCTGAGACATCTCCCCTATTTTTAAAGGCATCCCCAAAAGGAATTGTTCAAACTGCCTCTGCAAAAGAGCTATGTTTCTAATGTCTTGGTAAATTCTCTTTTAGAAAAATGAGATTGGCCATGCTCATTATTTATTCATTTTATTAATATTTATTAAGCAGTTTGCTAGCTGCTGAAAATACAATGAAAGAAAACACAGTCCTTGCCCTCTTAGAACTCTGCCTATAGTTGGTGGGGGGAACAGACAAATAGGCAATGCATGGTGGGAGGTGCTCTTAGGAATAGATAGATGATATGGAATATTAGTAGGCAGATACCCCGATGGACACATCACAGACATGTATCACAGACAAGCAAGCATGTATTTCTTGTGTGAAGATAAGTTTGTGCACATATCCTTTGTGCCTACATCATCTTCAACCTTCAGGTTGGAATGAACTGGCCTGATTTATGTTTTGTCTCTTTTTCTCGGACCCCTATTGAACACTTCCTTGTGTGTCTTAGTCTTTTGGGGCTGCTATAACAAATACTGCAGATTGGGTAACTTATAAACAACAGACATTTTTTCTCACAGTTCTGGAGGCTGGGAAGTCCAAGGTCAGGGTGCCAGCATGGTTGGATAAGGGCCTTTTTTGTGTCGCAGATATCTCATTGTGTCCTCACATGGTGGAAGGGACAAGGGAGTTCTGTGAGGTCTGTTTTATAAGAGCGCTAACCCCATTCATGAAGACTCCACCCTCACGACCTAATCACCTCCCAAAGACCCCACTTACTAATACCATTATCTCTGAGGGTTAGGATTTCGACATATGAATTTGGAGGGGGACACAAACGTTGAGACCATAGCACTAAGTAACCACCACAGCTGCCAGTAAACACATGGAACGCATGAACGCTGATGTCCATGAGGACAACAAACAGAACTGCCTTCACAAGCAAGAACGTGGTATTTTCGTTGTAGTTTATCAAATGTGATTCCACGCCCCTCTACTGTACTCTGGAAATTTGTAGCATCCATTAGGACATATTAGGACAACCCTTCTATATAACTTTGTAGTACATGTACCCCCTTACTCACACATTGCAAAATGGTTACCTTCCTTACACATCATCTTTTTTTTATTAGTTTCTGCTTTATAACAAAGTGAATCAGTCACACATATACATCTGTTACCACATCCCTTCCCTCTTGCATCTCCCTCCCTCCCACCCTCCCTATCCCACCCCTCCAGGCGGTCACAAAGCACGGAGCTGATCTCCCTGTGCTATGCGGCTGCTTCCCACTAGCTATCTACCTTACGTTTGGTATTGTATATATGTCCATGCCTCTCTTTCGCTTTGTCACAGCTTACTCTTCCCCCTCCCCATATTCTCAAGTAGGTCTATGTCTTTATTCCTGTTTTACCCCTAGGTTCTTCATGACATTTTTTTTTCTTAAGTTCCATATATATGTGTTAGCATACGGTATTTGTCTTTCTCTTTCTGACTTACTTCACTCTGTATGACAGACTCTAGGTCCATCCACCTCATTACAAATAACTCAATTTTGTTTCCTTTTATGGCTGAGTAATATTCCATTGTATATATGTGCCATATCTTCTTTATCCATTCCACATCATCTTTTGTTTCAGATATTCCAAGGTCCTGCAAATGGCAATGCATTTGCTGCAACTTGAACTTATTTCATAGAACTGAGTGAATATTCCTAGGGCAGAAGGGCAGGCAGTGGTTCTCTTTAAGCACTGATGAAGAATTCTTAATAATGAAACTAATAAAAATTCTTTGCCTGTGTGTATATATGACACATGTGACTACCTGCGTGCATGGCCATCTGCATATTTTTACTTTGCCTTCACCACTTAGGTTTAGGGTGCTTTATTTACATGATCTCATTTCATCTTCACAGTCCTGTGAAAAAGACAGGGGCTAGTGATATTATATCCATTTTGCCAAATTTTAAAAAAAAGATTCAGAGTGTTTATGTCTTATTCAGGGTTACAGCTAGTGAGAGCAGGAGCCTGAAATTAAACTCAAGGGTCTCACTCCAAATACAAGGCTCTCTTGCATATAGTATTTAAGGTGCTTAGTGCATTCTTTGGCAATTCACAGCCCCACAGCATTCCTAAAGAGTGAGGTTGTTGCTTCTATGAACTTGCCACTGTTGGAGTTTCTTCTTGGTGTGAAGTCCAAACTGAGAAGGGTGTCCTGTTATTTTCTCCTTGAATATTTCATATTGGCTCTTTGGGTGGAGATACCCACCTGGCCATTTATTAGTGCTTGAATGTGGCACTTGTTACAAGAACTATCAGTAATGCTGATGGTCCAAGGCCATTGCTGTCTTTCCTCACTTTATGCTTACTATTGACAATGGCTCTGTCTGGCTCATAGGATGACTTTTGTAAATTGCTTACACTGTCCATATAAGACGAGTCTACCATTAACATAAGGGATTAAGAGTGTGATCAAAAAGAAATATACTTTGCTTGGGACAAATAGGAGAGGGATAAGATCAGGACTCTAGGACCCATATGGCTCTGTCAGTGGTGGAGGTTGTCATTTACAGTAATGATTTACATGGATTAAGCCTAACGGCTTAGAAGGTGCTGGGTTGGGATAATTTTGCCTTTATGAGTTGTCACCCTGAGGTCAGGAAATAAATGTCACAGGCACCTAGAAAAGCAAGTTGAAAAGGTGAGGGACATGAAGTCATGCCTCCAGGGTGACTGAAGGGTGTTCCCAGCATACGCTGCCGACAGCCAGCACAGTTTGTCCTCATCTGCAGGGGGATGAATTCCCTGGAGCTTGTGATGATTAATGGCACACCAGCTGCTCTATCTTTATTGCTGTCAGTCACCGTGTCTGCCCTGCTTGTCCGCAGAGACGTGGCTTCCGTGGTCAGAGTGCAAGGTGCCGATCAGTGTCTGCCTTCTTGCTGTCCTCGCCTACCTTCCACACCAGCTCCCGCTTTCTTAACAGTTTCCTTAATTTCATGAGCTGCTTCAGAGGCATCTGATGGCCAACTGCGCCACCTGCTGAGCCCAAGAGCAGCATTTAAAATTAGGATTCTGTGCACATCTTAATGGAGCTGGCTTGCTATCCTGCCTGTCCACTCCACCTCTGCAGCTGGGTAGCTTAGATGAAAAAGATATCTGAAAATATAATTTGAGGTAGAGACAGTAGGATGGTGGTTGCCAGGGATTGAGGGGAAGGGGGATTTGAGAGTTATTGTTAACAGGTGGAGAGTTTCAGTTTCACAAGATGAAAAGAGTCCTGAAGATGGATGGTGGTAATGGTTGCACACAATATGAATACACTTAATACTACTGAACTGTATACTTAAAAATGGTTATGATGGTACATTTTGTGTTATGTGTATTTTACCACAATAAAAAATCCATAGAACTGTATGAAGGAATAGAGTTTTCAGTAAATGAGATATTTGATCATCAAAAACACATACAAACATACATAAATAACATACATACAATTTGAGGATCTTCCATGCATTCAATACCCTGTCTCCAGAAAACTCTTTACATCTCATTAATCCTGAAATTGATAATGAGAGGACACAGTCATTCATTTAGTAAAGTGACAGAGTAATGATTGGAAATGACCCCATCTCTGAGACTTGGGTTCTGATCCCCAACTCTATAACCAGCCATTCCAAGAACTTAGCCTTTCTGAACTTATTTGTCAACTCATTGATTAAAAGAAAAAGAGATCTAAGATTTCTTTCAGCTCGAAGGCTAAAAAATTCAAATATTTCCCATGAAGGTAAAAATTTGACTCAAATTCTCAATAGGTTGGAAATGAATGAAACCTTCTTAAGTGCAGGCTTTAGTTAAGGAGAGAGCACAAAGGAAAAGAGCACTTTAAGGCAAAAAGGTGACACAGGGAAGACGGGACAGTTTTCATATGGAGGGTTCTAATTCTTTAGTGGATCATGAAAGCAGTTTATCGGCTTTCAATCAACATTTGAAAAAAAGGAAATAGAACAGAACATATCTGACTTTGTTGCATGTATCATGGTGAGTGTAATGTGAAACTTTTATGATTTCTGTATGTATGCTATTCTCTTCTAGTTTGTGAGCCTGGGAATGACAAAGCATGTCAAAAATTCCAGAGAGAGGTGGGCTTGAGAAGTCATGAGTGCATTCTGAGGATCCAACACCCAGGCCACATTCTTTGATGGGTGGACTTCCAATTCTGTGTGCCATGTCACATCAGATGGTGTAGCTTTTCATAAATCAGACATATCTGAAGGCTTGAAGGGCATGGTGTGAAAAGCTAAACAGACAGTCAAACTATTAGTGCTAAATTTTCCAGACCTTACAGAGTATTCCTATTAAAAATGTACATGTCCCCAATGGTCTCATTTGCTAACTTTTCCAACATTCCATTCAGTAAACTAAGCAATTGCATTTGAGAGACTTTAATTTCCAAATTATGCACAGAATGTTTGCCAAAATGCACTTAATTTGGGGTTGTTCTCATTCTTTGGTGAGAGTCTGTTGTGTAAAGAAGGTTTTCCAGATCCCCAGAGGGAGGTTCTCACAAATCCCCAATATTTTCTAATAAAGTTACATAACAATGTAATAAGATCATAATAGTGGGAACAGTTACCTATAATAAATGAGAATTTTATCCCCAATCCTATGTATTAAGTATTAGTCAGGGTAGGTTAATTGCTATAGCAAAACAACCCCCAAACTCTGTGATTTAACAAAATAAAATATTTCTTCTTGTTCACATAAAATCCAATGCAATGCTTCTGGTTGGGTGGTTCTCCTGGCAGGCTCTCCAACAAGTGGTGACTCAGAGGTGCAGGCTCCTTCCATCTTGTGACGCCACCATCTTTAACAGGGTCTCCAAAGACAAAACAGAAGGAAAGAAAAATGGGGAAGGATATTAACATCTTGGCTTGGAAGTAACACACATCACTTACACTCACATTGCTTAGACCAGAACTGGTCACTCAGATGCCGAAGCATGTAGTCCTGGCTGGGAAACACTTTCCAGCAACAACTCTACACCATGGAAAGAGGACACCAGTCTCTGATGGTCTGGTAGCTGCCACAGACACATCCTGCACTTAATACAGTCAATCAGAGGTCCACAATAAATATCTGCCGAACTTACAAAGGGATAAGTGAATGAATAGTAGAGACTATTTTATTTCTTAATATTTTATTATTTCCATGACCAAAGCTTCATTTCCTTTTTAAAATCATTTTAAAGAATAATACAGAGCAAGCACTAATTTTGCTGGTTTTCCTGGCAGGTCTTTCAAGTGATTCTATACCATGTCTCAGGATAGCTTAGGTGGAATTTTCCTTAGGAACTAATGTAGGGGTCTGGTAAATGAACTTCAAATCCTTTCCAACTTGGACATTTGTAAGTTACACAAACATCACTTTGACATTGCCCATAATCAATGACATATTCTCTTGCAATGATTCTAGTTCAGCTAGTTATGGGACTTGGTTGATGAAGCCAAGGCAATGGTTGTAGCCAGGATATGAGAAGTGTCCCCAGAATTATTCGAGACTAAGAAAACCAACTGAACTGCAAAACATTCAACTTTACTATAACTTGTCTCATATTATACATTGGGCTTATGGTAACTTTATTTTTAATTAATTAATTAATTTACTTATTTATTTATTTTTTGCTGTGTTGGGTCTTCGCTTCTGGGTGCAGACTTTCTCTAGTTGTGGTGAGTGGGGCTACTCTTTGTTGCAGTGCACAGGCTTCTTATGGGGGTGGCTTCTCTTGTTGTGGAGCACAGGCTCTAGGCACACAGGCTTCAGTAGTTGTGGCATGTGGGCTTAGTAGTTGTGGCTCTCAGGCTCTAAAGTGCAGGCTCAGTAGTTGTGGCTCACGGGCTTAGTTGCTCTGCAGCATGTGGGCTCTTCCTGAACCAGGGCTCGAACCCGTGTCCCCTGCATTGGCAGGTGGATTCTTAACCACTGCACCACCAGGGAAGCCCTTATGGTAACTTTAAAAACCAGACTGGAAATTTAAAAATCATCAGCAGATTTTAGTACCACCAGAGAGAAAATAAAATGATATATCCAGTGGTTCCAAGAATTCTATCCACAAGATAGATGTATTGTACTTACTGTGGAATAGAGACATTTATTAAGCCTTTCTGTAACTTGAATGACATTTCCTGTAACTCTATCTAATTTACTTTGTTCTAAACTTCTGCTCAGTCCAGATTCTGATTACTCTGCAAATGCTCTTAATTGATTACCCCTTAATAAATATGTTGAATTGATCAACACTCTCTATTCCTCCCATAGAACTTACAGACTGATGCCCACAGTGTCTTTCATGGAACAGAAGTCCAGAGGCAAGCAGTCCAGACTCAGATGATAGTATCATGAGGTTGCTAAGGATCCAGCCTCCCTCCAGGTTTCTGCTTCACTATCCTTGGAAAGTAACCATCATCCTTATGGCCCATTTTGACTCCCAGAGTGCCAGTCATCCACCACTTTCTTTTTAAGAGACTTCCAGGAAGTATCCCATATACAGTGAAATGAAATGTTTAATATAGTATGCTTGTATCATTTTAAAATGATTATCCACTTTAACCAACTCATTTAGATTAACTACCAACTACCAATCTTAATAATATCTGTTAACAGAGCTTCTAATTCAGTGTCCCATGATGTTGAATAAGAAGAGGATGCTCGGTAGAGAGAATTAAACATTCCTGTTTGGGGAAATGTATAGTAGGTAGTAGGAATGGCAAAGTAGCATTTGGTTTTCTCATCAGTCACATGCACAATTGGAAGCCTAATTCTGTCAGTTAGAGTACAGTCCAAGCAGATATAACAAAGAGCCCCCCAAAACACAGTGGCTTAAATTGATAGAAATTTGTTTTTCTCTTATGTCACAGTCCAGTGGTAATTATAGGGCTTGAGACTTGTAGAACAGCTCTGTCCTCATAAAAGGTGTCATCCCTTTGTGGGCAAAGGTGTTTGCTCCAGTGTTTGCTTCTTCCTCAGACGGCTGAAAATTTTTTTAAAAAGGGAAGGACCCAGAGAAACATGCACCCAACCTTTTTAAAGCTAGCCCGAAATGGCATATATCACTTCCATTCCACTGGCCAGAACGTAATCATATGGCTACACCTAGCTGCTAGGTAAGCAGCTACAACTTGTTTCCTGTGGAAGAAAGGGAAACAGATGTTTTGGGACAACTAGCAGTCTCCCACAGTAATTTGTTGCTATTGAGTCTAATCAGCTCTAGCACATCTGATGGGATCTCATTTCTAAACATGTATGTCTTAGAATCAGACCTTGATTAATAATAATAAGATGCTATGAACATTCCTGCACTTGTTTGTGTGTGGACATAAGTTCTTATTTCTCTTGTGTATATACCTAGGAGTAGAATTGCTGGATCATACGGTAACTCAGTACCTTTTGAGGTACTGCCAGAATATCTTCCAAAGCAACTGTACCATTTTACATCCCTGCCGGCAAGGTATGAGGGTTCCAATTTCTCCATATCCTTGTTTTCCATATCCTCATCAACTCTCATGATTGCTGTCTTTTTGATTATAGCCATCCTAGTGGGTGTGAAGGTATTGCCTTCTGATTTGTATTTCCCTGCTGGCTCATGATGTTTGAACACATTTTCATGTGCTTTTTAGCCATGTGTATATCTTCAGTGAAATCTCCATTTAGATCCTTTGACCATTTAAAAAATTGGGTTATTTGTCTTTTTATTATTGGATTATAAGCATTTTTTATATATTCCAGATACAAGTCCCCTATCAGATATATGATTTGCAAATATTTTCTCCTATTCCATGTGTTGTATTTTCACTTTCTTAATGGTGTTGAAGACAAGTTTCTTGCCTCCAATTAACTAGCAGACAAAGGTATTATGTGGATACAATACAGGGAGAATTTTCCTGCAACGAATTTTTTCTAATGAAGTAGAGTTGATTTACAATGTTGTGTTAGTTTCAGTTGTACAGCAAAGTGATTCAGGTATATATATATATATATATATATATATATATATATATATATATATTTCAGATTCTTTTCCCTTATAGGGTATTACAAAATACCTAGTATAGTTCTCAGTAGGTCCTTGTTGGTTATCTATTTTATATACAGTAGTGTGTATATGTTAATCTCAAACTCCTAATTTATCCCTTGCCCCCCTTTCCCCTTTGGTAACCATAAGTTTGTTTTCTAGGTCTGTGGGTCTATTTCTGTTTTGTATATAAGTTCATTTGTATCATTATTTTTAAGATTCCACATAAAAGTGATATCATATGATATTTGTCTTTCTCTGGCTTACTTCACTTAGTATGATAATCTCTAGGTCCATCTATGTTGCTGTAAATGGCATTATTTCATTCTTCTTTATGGCTGAAATATATATATATATATATATATATATATACCACATCTTCTTTATCCATTCATCTGTCGATGGACATTTAGGTTGCTTCCATGTCTTAGCTATTGTAAATAGTGCTGCAATGAACACTGTGGTGCATGTATCTTTTTGAATTATGTTTTTTTCTGGATATAGGCCCAGGAGTGGGATTGTAAGATCATATGGTAGCTTAAAAATCACCCCAGATGGAGGCTGTGGTTGATTAAGAGAACAAGTGTCCATGAGCTCCTCAGGTAGTCTGTGTAAATTCTTTTGTGACCAACTATTTAGCCCATAAATTCATTCAAAATAGCAGTCAGTTCAGTCAAAATAGCAGTCAGTTCAGTCAAAAAGCTGGCTTGGCTGAGTTTTCTTTTTTACTGGGCTGACCGAATGTTGACTGGACCAACTGCTTATCTGGTAGTGAAAAAATGTCCAAGGACTTCACTGCTTTTTATTCCACTTATTGACCATAGAATCTACTCTACTTGGTTAGAAGAATTACAGCTTGGAACCAACAGATCCAAGGGAGCCAGCTTGTACACGAGGAAGTTAAGACACTCATCCTGGTCTCATAGTGCCTGGTAGTGAGGACGATCAGAAGCTGTCTCCCTGAGTTTTAGGCAGGCGATCTCTCTCCCTACACCCCTATATTATTGCCCCTTCTCCCTGCCCTTCCTGGTGGCCTCTTAAACCTTCTGACTCACTTTCCTAAAAAGCAAGACTGGGAAGTGAAAGTCTCCGGGCAGTGTTTAGGGTCTTTAACAACAACTGCGTTGCTGTTGGGGCCCAGGTTTGGAGTAGCTGGGCATATAGATTCAGTCCATTTTTTCTCTTATTGAGCAGATAGAATACTCCCAGTAGCTAAGGGCTTCTGGGCACAGAATCTGCCAGTGAGGCATCCTGGCTGAGGGTTGATCTAGCACAGGAACAGATGACAGGACGGCAGGCAGTCTGTCCCCTTCTAGGGAATAAGGCAAGGATTCCTTTAACACAATGTGACAACTAATCTCTCTATAGCATCTGACTGAGAGGTTTTAATTACTACTGTGATATACACACATGATTTCTTTATTCACACAAACAGCCAGGGTGTTTATGTGTTTCTCCATTATTTTGCAGGGTGTGTATCAGCACAGAGTGAGCTGATTCTGAATCCTTCTCCTTCTTTTCTCCCTGTCTCTTTATTTCCCTCTTTCCTCCTGTTTTCTTTTCACCCCCCTTTCATTTCTTCTTAATTTGTGCGAATGCGCTTATTGATTTTCTGCTTTGAACATAAGGCCGAGTCCTTCAGCTTTCCTTCCCCTCCCAGATATGGCAGCAAACCCAGTGGTCACAGGGAATGGAGGTGTTTTCACAGCCTGGCGAGCATTCAGATGAAGACCTCTTTGGGAGAGTGTGTGTGTGTGCTGGGATGGAATTGCATTGTGGAGAAAGGCAGGAATCACAAAAATGAGTTTGGGGGAGCATCTAGATCAGACTTTCTTCTAGCTTAGAGTTAAACTGTGATCCAGTTCTGAGCCTGTGTCACCATAATACCAAATATCTATAGCATTTGCCATGTAAAAACATAAATGTCTTGATTTTACAATAACAGATGTCTAAATAGTTGAAAGAATCAAGACACTAACTGAGATTATTTGTTTATATTCAAATATAAGATGATCTAAATCATCAGTTTGGAAGAGTATTTGAAATCTCCATTTGTAAATCTCCCTGCTTTTACTAGGCAGAACAATGTTGAAAAAGATGCCAAGAAAAGTTTTAGAAAATGGAAATATTGATCAGACATGGTTTGAGGGCTAAGATGTTCCACACTGAAGCACTTCTCAGTGGTTTAAATATATATATGGACACTTGTTTCATTTAAAGAGAAAGAATATGAATTAAAGAGGAAAACTCTGAAATCATCACTGTTATGCCCCAATGGGCAGAGTGAGGATAATACTCGGTCATCCTTTGCCTGCTCTGGTGATTCCAGGCCTGTGGGTGGTA
The DNA here is from genome assembly GCF_025265405.1 of Mesoplodon densirostris. Taxonomy (NCBI): domain Eukaryota; kingdom Metazoa; phylum Chordata; class Mammalia; order Artiodactyla; family Ziphiidae; genus Mesoplodon; species Mesoplodon densirostris. The sequence continues at coordinate 123,920,285 of NC_082662.1, read as the reverse complement.
ATTTTCACCCCAAGGTTCACTTCGCCCCAAGGCTTAGAAGAGATTTTAGGGTTTTTAACGATTCTCCCTTAAGTTCAGTTCTTACCAAGAACAAGACTACAGCCACTTTGGAGAGACAAACTGGTGATGCTTAACCTGATTTGATGGAAAGGACACTTCATCCTTCCTGTTCTCTACTCCAGGAACCATCAAATTAACGTCATTCACTGTCTCAACATGCTACGTTTGGCGGACTCTAGCAATGATTCCTAAATTTCTAGCATCTCAGCCCTCAGTTCCCTGCTATGCTGCCCTCATCCTTCTGCAGCAGGCCTTGCTTTGGAGTGGATAGTGTAAGGGCCTCTACAGCTCCTGTGTATGACTCAAACCATACCATGCTGACCTAGTCTAGCCTTTGGTCTGACTCTTTGGGCTACCCAGGGTCTTAGCTACCTACTTTAGAGGGTTAAGTGCATCACAAAATTCCCTCCCTCTACCAAGTACCTGACCAAGAACTGGACTATTTGCCTGTTATCCAAACTTATTCTGTACTTTTTCATTTCTAAACCTTTGTCTGCTGTTCCACCCTCCTGGGATGTCCTTCCATCCTCAATGTCATCAAAATCCTACACATTTTAAAAGATTCAGCCTAAATGCCTCCTTTTCCAAGGGCCTTTCCTCTGAGCCCTCATAGCACTTTCCTTGCAACTCTTTGGGGCTCTGATAATACTCTTTGTGGAAAGGAGGAAGGGCCTTGATTGGAAGACAATGCATTTACTTCAGCTCTGTGACCAAAAGGTGTGTGGCCTTAACTGTGTTAACTGTGTTCCTCAATCTCCTTGAGTCTCAGTTTCCTCATGTGTCAACATGATGAGTTGAATTATATGGCCTCTAAGGAGCCTTCTGTTTAAAGCTCAGTAATTATAATTATATAATTATGTACTATAATTATATAATTATAACCCTATGATTATAATTCAGAGTTTACATGTTAACTCCCCTATAACCCACTAACTTCTTTAGGGCAAGATTGATACTTTATTCACTTAAACTTTCTTCTTCTGTTTGGGGCAAGAGTATCTTACACACAGTACATACCCAATAAATCCTTGTTAAATGAAAGAGTGGATGACAAAATGCTTGCTGCAATTTGATCTCACATCTTATTTTGTTTTTAGATGTGATATGGAAAAGAGTTGATGTGTACTGTTTATTTAATAACTGTTTCCTACCTCCTGTTGTTCATACACAGTGCTTGCTTTAGCTAAAATGTTATGTACCAGATATCAAATTTTGATGAAAGGAAGGTGGCTCTCCTATCCTTCTCTGACTATATTTGTCTGTGTGCATAAGAAATTTTCTCTTTCTAAATAAATTGTATAAGATACGTATTAATTTATCTGAGGGGATATTCTTCACCCTCTGCCTTCTGTCACAAAAGAGGCATGCTTTTGATTTTTGAAGAGATGCCCAGTGCTTCTATATAACCCCATGGCTACTGGAACTCTCTGAATTGGTTGGCTGCATAAAGTGGGAGATCACCCATGTGATGTGATTTCAGACGTACTAGTGGGGCTACCATCTGCCTACCCATTGGTTGTCATGAAAGAATTACTCCTTTGGTTCAAGAAGGCTTTGTATCTTCAAGAGTAGCCTGGTAAAATGGTATACCTCAGACTATCACTGAAGATCCCTTAGGCCATCACCCTTTACCTCAAGCGCATTCTAGAAAACCCAAGTTCCAGGTGAGGCTAATAGGTGTTACATAAAATGGAATCTCTGTGATGAAAAAATTGGGGCAGCTAAAACATTTAAAATTAAACAGGATTTTGGGCTTCCCTGGTGGCGCAGTGGTTAAGGATCCGGCTGCCTATGCAGGGGACACGGGTTCGCACCCTGGTCCGGGAAGATCCCACATGCCGCAGAGCAACTAAGCCCATGCGTCACAGCTACTGAGCCTGTGCTCTAGAGCCCGTGTGCCACAACTACTGAAGCCGGCATGCCTAGAGCCCATGCTCCGCAACAAGAGAAGCCACCGCAATGAGAAGCCCGTGCACCGCAACAAAGAGTGGCCCCCGCTCACCTCAACTAGAGAAAGCCTGCGTGCAATAACTAAGACCCAACACAGCCAAAAATAAATAAATAAAATAAATAAATTTATTTTAAAAAATTAAACAGGGTTTCCTGGTTACAGGACTTCTCAGAACTCTGAATAGGCCAATGTGCAAGGGGAATGCAGTAGTCACAGTCCCCAAATGTATGTGACAGAACCAGAACCCTCTCCAGTACTTATTTTATTTTATTATTTATTTTTTAGATTAAGTGTCCCAAGAGTCTAGATTTTCACCGAATATACTCTGAGGAAAGCTGCCTTAGGAGCCATGAGAGCTAGCCCCATGCCAACTTCAGAGAGGCAAGCAGGGCTGAAGTGAATAAAAAGATGCATCAAAGACACACTGCAGCCTCCAGCAGCTCAGCCAAACTCAGCATGGCAGGTGAAGGCCCAGAACAGGTGGTGGATGATCCCAGTTCTGCCTGAGCCTCAGGTGTCACCTTTCCTTTCGCAAAGTGGCACCTGATTCAGCTTTGATCGGCTGTCCTCACACTTCCACTGGGTGACCTTGAGGGTTCAGAGAAAGCTGTGCTGTTTCATCAATGTACTTGCTCAATGCTGGGCCCTGCACTTGGCAGAGCAGAGGGCAGCTATGAGAATCCTGACCCAGGACTTCAGAAGGCTCTGCCCATCAGATGCCAAAATTACTGCTTAGCTCACTAAGTCAAAAATGTAGTCTGTTCTGCTCGGGGAAGTGGTCTCAATGGGAGGGGTGGAGTGATTGGAAATCAGTAAAGCTTATTTCTTGATAATGCTGAGTTAAAAATAGATGATGATTGTTTCCCCTTGACTTTTCAAAAGCTTCTTTGCTGTCTGTATACAAAATTCCTAAGACAAACAGGTTGACCACAAACTTTGAAAGAAAAGACTAACCATTCTATAGCTAAATCAAAACCTCTTACACGAGTGAGTGGGCTGCCGTTTGGGAACTGAAGGAAGCCGCTGGGATGGACGTGGGAGGAAGAAAAGGGGGTGAAGAGCAGCAAGGATGCCAATTCCAGGTGAGAAGCCGTGGTCCGCCCTGAGAAGCCCCAGACTGGGGCCCACGGCTCTTGTTACGTAAGAAGGAAAAAGCACAGTGAGAGGAGAGGCTGCAGATTCTGTAAAGCCCTCCTAGAGCAGGCACTGTGTCCAGGCTGTCCCGCTTCCTTCAGCTGCTGAAATCTAGTGCACTCTCCCCATCACAGCCCCACCCCATCCTGTCCTACTCAACCCCCCACTCCTCTACCAGCTCTCTGTCCTGATCGGTCTGTCACTCACCTGGTGCCCCTGCTTCAACTTTGCGCTCTGCCTGGAATGTCCCAGGCTTCGGTCCTCACCTCCTTGCTGGGCTGTGACCTCCTCAAAGGCAGGGGACACACCTTGTGGTGGTCTTTACAGCCCTAGTCAGCAGCACACAGCAGGCTCAGAGGATACTGCCAACCTCCGGCTCCTCCGTTTCTTTTAAATTCATTTCTCTTGTTCCTCTCGCTACTCATTCAGCATCAGGATGCCTCTTGCATTGCTGCACTGCTTTTTTCCTTACACACCATGATCTCACTCCTCCCTATTAGACTGCAAGAATCCAAAGAGCACCCTTATTCCCCAGTGAGGTGTCTTGCCCATCCTGTGTGGTCAAACCCAGCAGATGTGAGCAACTAACCACACTCAACCGAGAGCGAAGGGCCGGGTCCGGCTCGGCCGCTGGGGGGCGCCGCCTGGAGCGTGGTACCTCCAGGCTTAGCAGGGAGGTCAGAACATCTGGACCAGGGAGCTGAAGATGAAGCTGATTTCCTACTTTCTCTACCCCTAGCCCCTATGTCCTCGCTTCAGAGTCTGGAGGACCCAGAAAGAGGGGACAAGGTGACCGCCCAGTGGTTAGGGGAGCGGCAGGACAGTGGTCCAGGAAGCAGAGCAGGCTGAAGATGCAGCAGCTCTTCCTCATCTGCCCTGGTGGCAGCCCAGCGGGGGGCTAATGAGAGACGAGGTGTGAGGCAGGAGCTTCAGCGGCAATTACAGCTGCTCAAAGTGCTGACAGCATGTGGTGCAACCGGCGCCTGCCGCTACCTGTGCCGCCCCGCCCCTCACCTTCCTAATGAGGTTATTACTGCCCCAGCGGCTGCGGGGGCCTCCAGGCCCTCCCCACCTCTCCGTCTTCCCACTTGTGGGTGCGCAAGCAGCCCTCAGTTCTCTAAGAGGAGGATTGTCTTAAGGGTGTCCCTATACCTGCAGGGGGAAGTGTCCCATTAGCCCAGCTGGCTTTTCTGCTCACGGCCTTCCCTGGCTTCTTCCAGAAGGAGGAGAAGGGAGCAGGGGATTGCTGTGGTGCCCCCAGCATTAGCGACCTCTGCCTTCCCCGGGCTTAAGCTTGGGTCTCCCTCTGCGGAACCATGACAGTGACACCGGTCTAATGCCTGCTCGTTTTCAACACTCAGCTCAGGAGTTCCCTCTTTGGGGGGTGCCTCCCTGGGCTTCCCTTGACTCTTGCCTCTGACCGAGAACCCTGCCACGGCCCTTGCCTGGCTCTCTCGCACGCCTCTTGCCCTGGGTTGTAACGCTCACTCCCTTTTGCTTTCTCAGCCTCATTATCAGTTCCTCCAGCTCTTCTGTATCTCGGTTCCCATCACGGTGCCTGGCAGAGCTGGGTTCTGTAAAAGCTGTTGAATAATGAAACAAAGGAATCAATCATTCGAATTCACCACCTAGCTCAGCTCTGGGTGGCAGGATCTGGAGAGGCCAAGGAGCCTGTCCCCACCCCCTCTTCCAGGGGTATAGCAGTGCTCAGCATCCTTCCCGGAACACAGTCGGGGCTCCATAAATATCAGGGCTCTTCCCCTCCACTCCCTCCTCAATCCAGGCAGCAGCACTAATCATTTTGTTAGAAAATCAGAATGGCTTCAGGACACATCTGCTGCTGAGTAGGAATGTATTCTAAAACAGGCTTGCAAGACTTTTTTCAAAAGTGTATTCCTTCTTGAATCATATTTGTCCCACAAACGGGACAAAGACCTTTGCACTTTTACCAACACCAGGCCTGTCCCCCTCTCCAAGCGCTTCTTTTTCTCCCTTCTATGCTCCAGCCAATTCCTGGAGGTACAGACCAACCTCCTAACGCCGGCATCTTCCCCCTGCCCGTGTCCGATGCTTCAAAACCACCCCTTCTTTCTTCCTCCCTGCCGCCCACTCCAGCTCATATATTCTCTCTTTTCCTTAGGGAGAATAACTCTGATTGAATTTATCTCCCAATAAGAGAAAGTAAGAGGGGCACAATGATTTCAGTCCAGGAGGGGAGGGAGATTTCTGGGTGTTGGTGGGCAAGGATGCTTCCTGATGCCCCATATGAAACCTGAAACTTCCTTCTTTCCTCTGTACCCAACCCCTGGCTGTGATCAGGAGGTAAACGACGAGAAAGAAATGAGATGCTAAAGCCCACAGCCTCTAGCCCGCCCCGCTCTTGGAACAAAGATGTGGTCGGCTGGCAGGAAGCAGCGTGCGTAGTCCACAGGCGCGTCCACCTGCCCACAGCCTCCCGTCCTCGAAACGCCCGCCGTGCTCCACCTCTCAGAACAGCTGGCCCGCGTGTCACAGCCAATTAGGCTTTGGAGGGAGTGAGAGGGAAAGAAGTGACACCGCATACTGACCCCTGCTGTCACGGGGCAGATGTGGAGGCCAGCACGCGTCCCCCGCTCCGCCACGCCGCTAATTAATCACCTCGGCCACCGAGTCGTGACAGCGCTTTGAGCGCGGCGCGAGGCGCACGTGGAGGCAGGGCCCGGGCACCTGCGGAGCGAGCTGCCGAGGGGGGAGCTCTGGGCGCCCAGCCGCCCCCTCTCTCAGCTGGCCTGGCAGGCCTGCTGCTGGCAAGTTTTCACGGAAGCTGCTGGGGTTAAAAGGAAGGGTGGAAAACAGGGAGGAAACTTTTGAAAAGCCGTAAGTAATTACACAGAGTGCAGGCTAGTGGAGCGAGAGAGCTGGGCATGGAGATGGGAATGGGGCCGGAGCCAACCAGAAGACAGACCATCTCTTTAGGGCCGGTGTTTGGGAAGAGTTTGTGGGATGCTCAGGGGTTTGCCTGGGAAAGAGCCTGGGACCAGGAGGCCCTACAGTTTTACCTTCTTCCTCCTTCTACCAGTCTCTTTGTGCATGCTGTTTAGATCCTGTCCTTTCTCCGTCAGACATTTAGGGAGTGGATCAGGTCCTGCACCAAATACAGAGGAGCCTTAACTCCTGCACATCTGGTAAAACTTGACTTAGATTTTACTGCCTCTAGGATATGGCCCCAACCCCTCAAGTCCACTGTGGGTAGCCTTGTGATGAGCACCCTGCACCCTGAATTTTCCCAATCACAGCACTCAAGTAACAGAACTGTAATTGTCTATTTAATGAGCTCAGGGACCCCTTCAGTGCTACTCACCTTTGCCACTCCAGTCCCTAGTACAGTCTCTGGTGCCAACTTTGCATTTACCCATATTTGTTGAATAATTCCTGAATAAGGCATAAGCATACATTCAAGGAACATAAGGTCTGCTGGGGAGATAGGTACATACCAGGTCACTGCACTGCAGCCTGGCCAAGTCTGTGGTGTTATGTACTAGGGCACAGGGTGAGGGGTGAGGGCAGAGAAGAGGAACGCCAGTCCCAGTGCTAGCCGCAAAGCAAGTAAGTGACCTTGTTTGATTGACAACTGCTTTTGTGAGATCTTGGGTCAAGTCTGCTCCATTTCTATGAAAGCTCAAAATAATGGCCAAAGCAGTCATATCAATCACTGTATAGCTTATTCTTAGGCAAAAACTCCCCTTCTGGGATATAAAGCTTGTCCTAGCCACTCATAAACTTGAAACAGGCCAGGCTGCTTCAAGTGACATGAAACACCGCATGGGAACATGCTATGTGCATCCACTTGGATATAGATCATTAAAGGTTCATTTGTTCTAATATTAAGACTCATGAGCCATTTATGCCTATGAAATCAAGCCTCGAATCTTTACTCCTTAGCGTGTGTGGAAAGGAAGCTTTTTGGCATCCAGCCTCAATGACAATTTCAATGTCCTCTCTTGCCCTCTCTCCCCAAACACAGCACTGCAGCTTTGCAAGCATTTTCTCTGCTGAGGAAGCTCTCTGCCCTTGGTCCACCCCTGTGGTAAATGTCAGCTCCCCTTCAAGATTCCCCTGAAACCGTCTCTCCTCAGACTTCCTTTCCAGAAGACAGCCTAACAGGAGAGCTGGAAAAGTCAGTCACAGAAGTCATTCAGTGGGGTCAGGTTCCTTCTGTTATAGAAGGGCAGCTGAGAACAAATTGGAGGATTCCAACAAAATTCTCTTCCATTTTTTGATTGGTTGAGTGGATAAAAGAATCTATAAGCAAACAAGTGAGGGAACTTTCAACCTCTCCCTCAATAGCCGTGGAAATAACAATTGATTTTATTCACTCATTTATTCTCTCATAAAGACATTGATTTATCTATGGCTCTGAATAAATTAAAAAATTCTTAGAAAAGAGCATTTTCACAGAAGTCTCTTAACGAAATGTTTAGATCTTGGGATACCCCCAAAGTATCTCTGTGCTTCTAGAGAAAAGTCTAAGAAAAATAGACAAAAACAACTAAAAAGCAAGTGGTTTAAAAGTTTTAATAAATGATACTTTGAAATGTCAAAAACTGAAATTTGTAGCTTAAAATATGTGGGAGGGGCTTCCCTGGTGGTGCAGTGGTTGAGAGTCTGCCTGCCGATGCAGGGAACACGGGTTTGTGCCCCGGTCCGGGAAGATCCCACATGCCACAGAGCGGCTGGGCCCGTGAGCCATGGCCACTGAGCCTGCGCGTCCGGAGCCTGTGTTCCGCAACCGAAGAGGCGACAACAGTGAGAGGCCCGCGTACCGCAAAAAGAAAAAAAGTGGGAAAAAAGTTTTTAAATTAAGGAGAGAGAACCATGCACAGGAGTGGCTGCTGCAGCCTGTAGATTGCCTGAACACCCTCTGACCCAGACCTGGCCTTCATTGCTCGCAAGCCTTAGAGAGCTAGCATTTGGGGGACAATAGGATAGCTCTGGACCACCTTCCAGGGCATTAGACCTTGCCACCTCTCTGTATTATACCTTTGGTCGTGAACCTCAAATGGCAATGGTTGTATTGGAAGGAATATATACTTGAAAGTCAGGCTGGCACTGAGTTCAAGTGTGCCCTCTTAACTTGTGTGCCTTTGAGCCTCCTTCTTTTATTCAGCAGATACTTCTCTAACACACGATCACTCTTGCACTCACACCATATTCTTATATTTATTTATTTATTTATTTTTTTGCGATACACGGGCCTCTCACTGTTGTGGCCTCTCCCGTTGCAGAGCACAGGCTCCGGACGCGCAGGCTCAGCGGCCATGGCTCACGGGCCCAGCCGCTCATGCGGCATATGGGATCTTCCCGTACCAGGGCACGAACCCATGTCCCCTGCATCGGCAGGCAGACTCTCAACCACTGCGCCACCAGGGAAGCCCCATATTCTTATATTTATATCCTGAGTAAGAAGATAGGGAGTCAGATACTCCACTCGTACTAGGGATACGAGTGGGATGTCCCAGACATGCTCCCTGCCACAGAGCTCTCAGTTTGGTGACAAGTGCCATTTAATTCCTTCAGGGGTTGGTGCTGGTGTCTTCTTTGTAAAACGGGAATGATAGTGCTTATCTCAAAGCCATGCCATCCCTTGTCTGGACAGTTTGCTTAGAGCAATAACCAAACTTGTGTGCATTTTGCTTTGACTTCTGATACTTGTTTTTGACATATGTCATGCCATAAATTCCACTTTTTGACATTTATAACAATGTTGTGGTGAGCAATAAATGGGCCAGTATTTGCTCTTTCAAAAATTAATCTACCTGGAAAGGAGCTAATCAGTTAAATTTTTTCTTCTTCCTGTTTCAAATGTTTCTGTCTTTGTTTTTGCTTCTCCTTGTATTTAATGCCCAGCAGTAGGTACTACTGGAGATGCAGGCAAACGTTTTCTTATTTTCCTATTTTCTTCCTATTTTCTGTTTTCTTACTTGAGGTGTATATGGAAGTATGTGTTATAAGTGGTGAGTGAATGTGTGTGTATGGGATGGTATATAAAATGTGAGTGTAACAATGAGTTAGTGAGTGTGCATTTGCATATGTGTACGTATGTACACGTGTGTAGGTGAGTGTGTGTGCATGAGTGAGGGTATATGTATGGGTGTATGTTTATGTGAGAGTGTATGTGTGAGTGTATATGTATGCATGTGTGAGTGTGTGTGTCCATTAGTATATATGTGTAAGTGTGTATGTAAAGTAAGTGTATGAGTGGATGTGAGAGTGAGTATGCACACATGTGTGTGCACACATATGTGAGTGAGTGTCTGCATGTAAGCATGTGAGTATGTGTGTCTGTGAGTGAGATTGTGCGTATGTGTGAGGCTGTGTGTTTATGTGTGTGTCTGTGAAGGCACCGTGATGACTCCCTAACTGGACAGACTCTGAAGACCAGTCGCCTGCTCATAAGAGCAGGACAGGGAGTCTTAGTATAAAGTTAAAAGGCAGTCAGGCAACATGTTCCTCGGTACCGCTCCAAGGGGCTTTTCTTGGACAGATTTTTCTCTACTTAATCAGCCTTTCAGTAAGAAAGCAAAGTAAATAGGATATTTTTTAAATGGCTGGGGAGTTGGCCTGAAAAAAGAATGGAAAAATATCCCCCCAAAACCAGAAACCAGCGGGGATCAAAACCAGAAACAAAACCAGAAACAAACAAGCAAACAAAAAAACAGCTGACAGTATGAACCTTGTTGGTGAAATGTAAACCGAGCAAAAGTGACGAACTTCAGCCGCTTCGGGAAGGCAGCGTGCAGCCCTGGCTCTGCTCAGCGATGGACAAGGGATGCCTGCTTCAGGACTGCCCTCCCTAGCCTTTCAGCGTCTTCCTGAAAGCTGGGCCAAGGTTTCCAGTGTAAAAGGCGAAGTCTCCATCTTGTGGTCAAACACAAAGCTGCAGCTCCTCAGGAGCAATTCCCAACGCACGCACTTACCAGCTAAGAGCACCGGGCTGGATCTGCAGCCGCATCTGTGAGGCTGGCGAAGTTGTCTGCATCACGAGGCCTGGCTTTCTGCAGCCCCTGCCTTTCTCTCTGCGGCATAATAGAAAAAATATATATATTGGTCTTTGCCCCTGGTTCCCAGCACAGGGCTCCTAAAAACCTTGAAGCTTCCTAACTGCTAAGAACACTTAGGAACATCTTTTGTTCAAATATTTGGTCTTTGACCCTGTTCCCTGACACAGAGCTCCTAAATTCCTTGGAATTTCCTGGGTGATAGGAGTGTCTTTTGCTCTAATGAGGCAACCTGGGTGGGCTCCTGGGTGGGCTTCAGGATGAGGGCTGGTCACTGGAAAGAACAAGCCATTATTAGAAATTTGGAACTTTCAGCTCCATCCCCCACTCTCTGGAGAAAGAAAGGGGGCTGAAGCTTGAGATAACTCTATCATGCCTATGAGGTGAAACCTCCATAAAAATCTCTGAAATAAGGGGTTGGCAGAGCTTCCGGGTTGGTGAATACATCCATGTACTGGCAGGGTGATGCATCCCAACTCCACAAGGCAGAAGCCCCTGTGCTGGGGAGTCTTCCAGACCTTGCCCTATGTACCTCTTCATCTGGCTGTTCATCTGTGTCCTGAATGATGTCCTTTATTATATAATAAATTGGTAAATGTGTTTCCCCGAGTTCTGTGAGCTGTTCTAGGAAGTGATAGAACCCAAAGTGGGGGTAGGGGAACATCCAATTTGCAACCAAGTTGAGCAGAATTTGTGGGTAATCTATACTTGTCATTGGCATCTGAAGTGGGGGACAGTCTTGTGGGACTGAGCCCCTAACCTGTGGAGTCTGCTTTAACTCCAGAATTCAATTATCATACAATCAGCTGGTGTAGCAGAGAATTGCTTGGTGTGGGAAACAAGCCCACACACCTGGTGTCAGAGGTGCTGTGAGTGTGGTGCAGTGAGAGAGATTAAAGGAGAGACACGGGGAGATGCAAACTCCCTCCTCCTCGCTTCAAAGGCTGCCACTCTACTGCCTTCCATCCACCAAAGCTGGCTAAATATCTACCATCATTTGCTCTCTTTTCCCCCATATATTTTTCCTTTCTAAGGCAATGTTACCACTTTACAAAAGAGAAAAAGAAGGCCAAGATCAGAAGTTGTCAGATGGGTGATTTCTGCACTTTTGTTACCAAAAGGGTGGGAGTTGAGTTTTGCCTAAAAGAATAGCAGACAGTGTGAGCAGTCACTGTTAAGAGAGGAAGCTCACAAAATCTGCCTGTTTGCCAATAGGGATACGACTTCAGATTGGATCCTTGGCTGAAGGTGGGTCGAGATCTGTGCATCAGCCTATAGAAGGAAACTTGACCCACCAGGCAGGTCGTGCCCAGCAGGGATCTCTAGTCTACTGCCAATCCACTGACATTTTGGCAGCTGCCTTTTTGGGTCTAAGGGAAATTACTGGCAACTTCCCAGGCTGACTCGAGGCTCTATGATCTTGTATATCCCAGTAACACAAGGAGGGTTCTAGCCTTTTATTACAGACACAAACTACGGGAATGTGTATTAGAGGGCAGGGTACTCTCTGTGGAGTAGAATACTGACACCACTTCAAATCCCCTTATGGAAAAATAATAACGACTAACTTGTTGAAATGTTTTTAAAATTTTTTTATTCATTTGTTTTTTATTGATGTATAGTTGATTTACAATGTTGTGTTAGTTTCAGGTGTACAGCAAAGTGATTCAGTTTTATATATATGTATATTTAGATTCTTTTCCCTTATAGGTTATTACAAAATATTGAGTAGAGTTCCCTGTGCTATATAGTATGTCCTTGTCGGTTATCTATTTTATATATAGCAGTGTGTTTATGTTAATCCCAAACTTCTAATTTATCCCCCCTCTTTTGGTACCTGGCAGCTACTTAATAAATATTAGCCCCTGTGATTACCCATGAAGTCACTTTTAATGGTATCAGTGCAATCTTCCTAACAACCCTGTGATTAGAAAATAATATTATCTCTAACAGATGAGAAAATTAAATCTTTGAAAGGCTAGCCACCTGGTGAGACTCTGGTTGAACTGGAACTCCAATCTCAGTTTGTTTGACTCCCCGAATCAGGCTACAATATCAAGCTACTTTTAGGAAAATGTAAAGACATGGAAAGATGTTCATAATATATCATGTGAAAAGGAAAGGCGTACAACATAATGGTACAGTCTAGCCACATTCTGTGAAAAAAGAAAGTGTGGGTGTGTGTCATAGACAGAGGAAGGTAAATTATGAGAGTGGAGTAAAGGGTTTAAGCATAAGAGGGTTGGAACCTTTTTTCTGGGTTCAGATTCTGGTTCAGCTGTTTCCTAGCCTTTTCAGGAAGTACAGACTAGAGGTATATACACAGGTATATAGACAGGTATATACCTGTCTATACCTCAGTGACAGTCCTACCTGACAGGGTTGTCCTAAGGATTAAATCAGTTGGGAAAGGTGAGCACGTGAAATAGGGTGTGGTACTTAGTACCCACTCCATACATGTTGGCTCTTATTCTATATAGAAACAGAAACTTTACAATGCTGTTCTCAAGGTAGTGTGACTATGGGGGACTTCTCTTCCTTGGTTTTCTATACAATGGAATATTACTCAGACATAAAAAGAAACAAAATTGAGTTATTTGTAGTGAGGTGGATAGACCTAGAGTCTGTCATACAGAGTGAAGTAAGTCAGAAAGAGAAAAACAAATACCGTATGCTAACACATATATATGGAATCTAAAAAACAAACAAAAAAATGGTCATGAAGAACCTAGGGGCAAGACGGGAATAAAGACATAGACCTACTAGAGAATGGACTTGATACCGGGAGGGGGAAGGGTAAGATGGGACAACGAGAGTGGCATGGACATATATACACTACCCAATGTAAAATAGATAGCTAGTGGGAAGCAGCTGCATAGCACAGGGAGATCAGCTTGGTGCTGTGTGACCACCTAGAGGGGTGGGATAGGGAGGGTGGGAGGGAGACACAAGAGGGAAGGGATATGGGGATATACGTATATGTATAGCTGATTCACTTTGTGATAATGCAGAAACTAACACACCATTGTAAAGCAATTATACTCCAATAAAGATGCTTAAAAAATGAATCTTTTGTTTATAATGTGTAATAAAGGAGGGAAAGCATTTTAAAAGAATGGGGGTAGAGCAGGAGGGTCAGGGGGAACTGTGGGTCAGGAGCTGGATGAAGACCAGGTGGAGGCTGGTGATGGGAAGGGAAGAAGCTGTGTGTGTGCATCCTCCCGGTTTCAACTCAGCCAGGAGGAACTGAGGTTCTAGTTCAGACATGGCTTGTGCTTATGATGGGGCAATAAAAATGGCCAGCTGTCTTCAGATCTGCTCTTCTCTTCCTACATGGTAACAACTCCACCCGCTAGCTGGGTTCATGGCCACACAGAATGTAGACTACCATTTGCAGTTTTCCTTGCCGGCAGGTGTGACTTGGTGACTAATTCCAGCCCATGGGACACACATGCTGTGTGTCACTTTGGGGAAGTGTCTTAAAGGCAGAGGACGCTGACGTTTCACTCTGCCTCCTTCCTGTGGCTGAAGCAACACCTGGGGTTGCAGCTGGAGTAGCCACTTTGGACCATGACGAGGACCCCCATGTGGCTAACAGAGAGGCAACAGGAAGGTGCCCCTTCTCTGATAACACGGAGCCTCTATACGAGCCACACTGCTGGCTTTAGGACTTCAGTGGCATGAGAGAGAAATAAATTTGTGTCTCATTTTAGCCACTGTTATTTGGGATTTTCTGTCATTCATGGCTCATTGATTTGCAATGGGGGCTACCTCAGGGGACACGTGGCGATGTCAGGAGATGTTTTTAGTTGTAAGAACTGGAGAGCTGCTCCTGGCATCTTGTTGGGAGAGACCAGGAAAGCTGCTAACCAATGCACAGGACAGCCCTCCACAACAAAGAAGTATCCAGCCACCCATGTCAGCAGTGCTGAGGTTGAGAGACCCTGCTAAGCTCAATCTTAACTGATAGAAGGAGCTTACTAAGAGCATATCCACATTGGCTTTGTAACGAGACTTGACCACCCCCCGGGGCATGGTCACAAGGTTGATCTGTGCCATGGGAAATGCTGCCAGGTTGATTACAGCAGGCACCGGGGTCAGTGGAACAAGGACAGGCCTTTCTGGAAGGTGGATTGCACATACGTAGCTTTAGCTCTGAGGTAGACATCAAGGTGGCGTGTTCGCCTTGCTGAGAGGTCAGTGCGCTCTGGTTGGGGTTGGAAAACATTTCAGTTTCAGTTATTCGAGGCAGCTCCTGTCCCGTCCTAGTCCATAAATTTCACTGCCGCTGGTGCATTTAAATGGCAGGCCAGGGTCTTCCTTGAATGCTCTCTGTCTCTAGTCTTCATCTGAGCAATGGGTTCCTGGTCCACATAAACACAGTTCCCTGTGCACCAGAGGCTGGGGCTCCTGGGTGAATGATAGCATAAGAAGGACCAACAGATCTATTGCTTGTCCCAATATTGGGGCAGGTTAGAGGAAGGACGTACCTGTTCCCAGAGATCTAGGTGGTTGAACTCCCAGAAATCTGTGGGGCCATGACATCCCACCCAGAGAGGAAGCATCTCCCAGCCTGGATCCCAAGGGTTAGCTACACAAGTCATGTGCTGTGAAGTCTGAGAGTGAGTTACATCTGTCAAGCTTTCCCTCACTGATGGGCTAGTGACTCTCTCCTTGGCCAGATGAAACTTTGGCAGAGCAATCTTAAGAAGTATATGACTTGCACAAAGAGAAAGACAAATACCATATGATATCACTAATATGTGGAATCTAAAATATGACACAAATGAACTTATCTACGAAACAGAAAGACTCACAGACATAGAGAACAGACTTGTGGTTGCCAAGGGGGGGAGTGTGGGGGAGGGATGGATTGGGAGTTTGGGATTAGCAGATACAAACTATTATATGTAGAATGGATAAACAACAAGGTCCTACGGTATAACAAAGGGAACCATATTCAATATCCTGTGATAAACCATAATGGAAAAGAATATGAAAAAGAATGTATGTATATGTATAACTGAATCACTTTGCTGTACAGCAGAAATTAACACAACATTGTAAGTCAACTATACTTCGATAAAATACATTTAAAAAAAAGAAGTATATGACTTGATGGTCAAAGAGCAGTTCCCTACATAGGAAGAGACTTGGCTATGTGGTTTCAGAGGCATCCCCCTCACTCTGCCCCAATCCTCCTCCCAGTGTGGCTGTGAGACCTCAGGTATTTCACAAGGATCTTGGGGCTGCCCAGCTCATTTGACTTGCCTTGATGTACCAGGCATCCCCATGGCCTGGCTGAGCACGGGCTGATCAAATTAGGTTGGTTGTAAGCCTCACTTCATTAAGCACTCCTAGATGTGGGCAATTTGATTCCAGTTCAGGTCCTGGGTGAGAAGGTTGGACAAGGTGGTCCATGAATGGACATTGCTCTTCCCTTGATGCAAGTGGCACATGGTGATGTTGGCAGCTTCCTGTTCAATTGTGCTTATCAATTCTACTAGAATGTTGAGGCACTCTCACAAATCCCTTGATGAGTTTGGTGAGAGGCTCTTGTGACCCAAGAGTCAAAATAATGGAGGTAAACAGGGTCAAACAGTGGGAGTTCTAAGGTGGCTGGATGGGGAAAATAAGTCACAGATCAGTAGTAATTAGGGAGGAGAGTGGGGATATTGGAAGTAGTTGCTAGAGCAATTTGAGTGAGTTATTTTAAACTGGGTCTCCTCTTTGAAAAATAATTTTAAATTATAGTGCACAAAAGCAAAGATAATAGTATAATAAGCCTCATGTGACCATCAATTCACAGCTCATCTTATTTCATTTTGTACCCCTACCTAATTCCTCCCTCCTACCACCCTGAGATTATTTTGAAACACATTGTATTGTTTTTGTATAAATACCTTAGTAACTACCTCAAAATATAGGTTGTTTTTTAAAAACATAACTAATAATACCATTATCACACCTAAAAATTGAAGGATAATTCTTTAATATCATCAAACATTTACATTCCTCCAATTGTCTTATAATAGTTTTTTTACTATTTGTTTTGAATAGGGATACAAATAAAGTCCATGCATTGTAGTCTACTGATAAGTCTCTTCTCTTTCAATAGGCTCCCCCTTTAAGTCTTTTTTCCCCCCTTACAACTAAGTTGTGAAGAAACCAGGTTGTTTGACCTATAGATTTTCTCATGGGCTGGGTTTTTCTGTCCTCATTCCCATGGTGATATTAATGTGTTACTCTGTCTCCTGTATTTCCTAAGATGAGTGCTTAGACCTAGAAGATTGACCAATTTGGATGTAACTTTGTTGTTGTTGTTAAAACCATTTCAGAGGTGGTATGTGTATTTCCACTGGAGGGTACATAATGTCTGGTTATCTCTCTTTTTGTTGATTATTGCTTAGATCATTAATTCCCAGGGGTTACAAAGTGGTGATCCTGAGCCATCTCAGGATCCAGGCTGTGCAGCTGAGAAGCTATAAGGGAAACTTATGCTTTCTACAACTTGTTTTGCTTTTTTCTCCCCCAAAGGAAAAGTATTTGCAAAATCACTGAAAGCAATATGGCATAATGAAAAATGTCAGATTGACCTCGGTTGGAATCCTAGTCCCAGCACTCATTCACTCTATGATGTGGTATGTAAGTTCCATAATTCCTCTGTGCTTTAATTTCCTGATGCGTAAAATAAACATAACAGAACACACCATATATCTGTGTGGTGAGTATTTGGAAGAATGTATATAAAATGCCTGGTACATAATGGACTCTCAGTAAAAGCTAACATTTGTAATCCCATGTTTTTTTGTTTTGTTTTTACTATCCACATTTTTTTTACATATTAACGTCTGAAATTGGGATGCATCTTATAATCCAAGGTATTGTAGGTTCAGTGACATGATGGCAATAGATAGCTTTCTCTTGCTCAGGTGCACTGACTCTAAGTCATTGATATTGCTACAGAGGCTCAATCATTTGAAAAAGGGCTTTCTCAAGTGAGCATATTCTGTTAATAGTTTCTATTAGCCTTAGAATTTTCCGGTTTCATGGAGGCTGTCCATTCTAGGATGCTAGGGATGGATTCTAAATGTCTTTTTTATAAATCAACAATAGAAAATTGTCAGAAATACTTTGGAAATTCTAACATTATCATATGTTATTGGATATTTAAGGCAAAAGAAAATAGGAATTGAAAAAGTGAGCTACCTCCGTGTCATAGGTCACTTCAGATTCTTCTCTCAAACTCACCCCCTCCCCTTTCCTTTCTCCTTCTTCTCTCACCACAAGGTGTTAATCTTGAACATCAGATTCTGGAATTTGAGTGGGGCTCTTGTGGACTGAATATATATGTCCCCCACAGATCCAAATGTTGAAAACTAACCCCCAAGGTGATGGTACCAGAAGGGTCTTTGGGAGGTGATTATGTCATGAGGATGGAGCCCCCTTGAATGGTGTTACTGTCTCTAGGAAGGGGTTCCAAGGAACTCCCAAACCTGTTCTTCCATGTGAGGACACAGCGATGAGCTGGCTGTCTGCACCTGGAAGAGAACTCTTTCCAGAACCCAACCCTGGTTCCCTGATCTTGGACTTGCCTGTCTGGTACTGTGAGAAATAAATGTCTGTGGTTTATAAGCCATACTTTGTTATAACAGCCCTGCATAATAGTTGTGCATATGTTCCACTTCCTCTACTTGTGATAGTAAAGAGAGAAGGCCAGCAATCTTGGCCTTTCATATAATCATGTTTTGTTTAATTTAACTGCATACCATAGATATATTTCCATGAGTCTATATAGTCAAATTTTAACAGTTAAGCACTTATGACTAAGTTATTATTTCATTCCATAGTTATACATAATTCAGTTAACCTTTATCCCTTATGGACATTTTTGTAATTTTTCAGTGTCATAAAAACATTGCTATAGACATCTTTTAGTCAAGCATTTAAAAAAATTATTTTGGATTGTTTATTGAGAATGAATAATTTAAATGAAGAACTAATTTAAATGCAACTGTGGCTAATTAAAGCCATTATTAGACAAAAAAAGATATTTTTATAAGTTTGGTTTTAAGAGAATCTGTCCAAGGCTAAGAAAAGATTCCATTAGAATAGGGAAGGTCAAGAGGGACAGGAGTTTGAATGGGAATGAGAGGGTCAGGCCCTAATCAGCAAGTTGTGGGCCCTGTAAGACTTTTGAGCTGATGATACAATGGTGACCATGGCTTCTTACCCAGAATGCTTCACTTTGATATTGGTGGAATCCTGACCACAAAATGCCAGATAATCCAAGGGATCCCTTGCTTACCACACAGGGACAATGCACTAGGCCTTCATGATAGTTGATAAAGAGCTTACTGCCATGTCCAATCAAGAGGTTCTATGCTGTGCTTTGACCAAACCTCTATGATCCCCTTCTTTGGGGATTTTTGTGGATGACTTTATGTAAGGTGATAATGAATATTTTCCTGCTCTTTGCAACCAACATGTTTTTTCATGTGTCTTTTCCTTGGTGCATGCTTTTCCCTCTGCCTCTAACACCTTTCCTCCCCCTGTTGCCAGGTTGGTCCCTTTTGGCAGACCCCGTTGCTTGCTAAAAGAAACCCAACTTGATTAAGGTTTGGAGCAGCAGTGTGCTCAGTTGGTGCGTTCTTTATGCAGTCCCAGTGGAAGATCTGTGGTTGGTCTAAGCCAATCATAGTAATCTTATGCTCCTTTGTCAACAATTGACGTAGGGCTGTGTAAACAACATAATGATGGCTAACAGAGCCTAAGAGAAAGTTTACTGAAGACGTCTGGAAAATATTTTCCACCCTGATAAATAGTGAGAGTGCCCCTTCCTTTTCCACACTGGAACATTGTTAGGTAAGGATGGGTGTTGTATGGAGCTTCAGCAGCCATCTTGCATCATGAGGGGTAACATCCCTGATACAATGAAGGTGGTGGGCTAGAATGATGGAAACAGCTTGAATCCTGCAGAGAATAGAATTTCCTACTGTGGGTGGGCACTAGCAGCTTGGCAACTAGACAGAGGGTGAACACCCAACACTCACCAGTGCCATCAAGTCATAGTGCAGAAAAATGACAGAGTTAGGAACAGACTGTATTCCAGACTAGGGCTGATGTTGTGGCCCCGTGAAGGCATTCGTGTCCTAGGTTCCCTCAGTCTTACTGCTTGGCTGTCCTTGGCTGTGGTTTTCCTTGAATTGTTGCTTTAAACCTGCTTCACCTCTAGCCTTGTGTCTGTACTTTAGGGAGTATAAAGGAGAAAGAGACAAGCACAAAGGGTCAGGGCTCATGATAAGAAAATGAAAATGTCCTAACAACTTCCATATACTCCTTACTGACCAGAGTTGACATGTGCCACCTCTAGGAGAGGCTGGGAAAGAGGATTTGGGGGACACATTGCCATCCTGAGTAGAACTGGGAATCTGTGAGAAAAGAGCAAGAGGTATGGGTTCGATAAGCTGAAACGCTATTTGGGAAGATCCTCTAACCACCCTTTTGAAATGAACATGTCTCTGGTGCTCGGCATCTTTCAGGAGAGTGGGAAAGTGAGAAGGAGCCTTGGCAGATGGACATCAAACTGGCCACCAACTCAGGCTTGAGCCAAATGTAATGAAAGAACATCACATTTCTTGTTCCCTGGTACCACAAAGCCAATCATACCCATTAGGTCAGAAAGAAGAAATGGCTTTGAAACTGAGTAGGACCCTGTGGGGCCCACTCCAGTACAAATCCTTTCCACGTCCCCTGTTTCTTGTTCATAGGAAATAGGCTTCATTAAGCCTCCTAGACCTTCCCTGAGTTCCAAAGTGTAGATTCAAACAGTTGCTTATCAGGGAAGGGAGGGAATGCAAAAATGAAGGAGGTGCAGTCAAGAAACAATAGTACATGGATAAAGCAGGGTCCTGGTTCCTCCTCAAGGAATACACATAACAATGTATTTTTGAGCTCTTCTATAGGACCTAAGACCCCCACCCAGGTGGAGGATGGTAACTTCAAGCTGAGCACAAGATTCCTGGAACACAGCCCTGTTACTTCACCACCAACCAGTCAGAAGAAAGTCACACATCCTCCAGTCCTCACCCCAAATTTTGACTATAAAAACTTCTCACTGAAAACCATTGGGGAGTTCAGGAGTTTTTGAGCACAAGCTACCCATTCTCCTTGCTTGGCTCTGCAATAAACATTTCTCTGCTCCAATCTCCGACGTTTCATTTTATTTGGCCTCACTGTGTGTGGGGCACATGAACTTGTGTTCAGTAACAGCTACTGTTTGAAAATAGTTCAGCTCTTCCTCTGCATTTTCTCATCGTGTTATACTGCTGGAATTCTCTCTCTCTGTCTCTAACTCTGTCTTGATCTCTCTGTCTCTCTTTCTGTCTCTCTCTGTCCCCTCCTCCTGAAGACCCGGTGATCTCAAGCTTGACTGGGTTCTATTATCACCTGGACTGCTTTAGCAATTCCTGATGGCCAGATCTCTCAGCAGACCAATCAAATCAGAGTCTTTGGAGATGGGACCCAGGTCTTAGTAGTTTTTTAAATCTCCCAGGTGATTCCAATGAGCAGCAGAGGTTGAGAACCCCTGCAAGGAGAGCAGTGGTTTGAAATACTGGCCACACATTAGTATCATCCAGGGGGCTTTTAAAAGATGCTGATGCCAATTTCCACCCCCAGAGATTCTGGCTTAATTGGATTGGGGTGGGTCCTGGGGCAGCGATTGGTTTTTGAAAGCTCCCCAGGTGATTCTAATGTGTAGCCAAATTTGAGAAGCACTGCACTGGGGTCACAAAACCAAGGAACAAAGGAAGGAATCTTTCTTCTGGGCAATAAAATTGCTAAAATGCTGTCAGCTAGCATGTTTATATGCAAAGCTAGAACAGTGGTTATCAACCCAGGTGGCACATTAGAATCTTAGGGGGAGTTTAAAAAATATCACATTTCTGGACTCTCCTCTCTGAGATTTTAATTCATTTATTGTGGGGTGGGGACCTGGAGTTGTTTGTATGTTTTTCAAGCTCCTTCATGATTATTAGAGCAGCCAAGTCTGAGGACCACTGCAAAGTAATAGTGATAATGATGATGATGATAATGATGATAATAATAATAGCTCATAAAAGGGTATAATTGTGCCAGTAGAAGTCCCTGTTAGTTAAGGAGGGGCAGGTTCTATTTATGGCAAGGCTATTGACCATCAGTGTTTGTGTCTTTTTCCATTGTTATTGTTAACTCTGTATACTTTCTGCACCCATAAAAAAACTACCTCATTTAAGAAGAGGCCCTACTCCTTCGTTGCGTGCATTTTACTGTCACCCCACCTGATAGGACATCTCTAGAAGTGTTAGTGATTAACTAACAGTGTGGCTTCAGCTATGAAATGTCTGAAGTTACCTGTTTAAGGCTGTATCCCATTCTTTGTTTAAAAGATGTCGGCTTCCTCTGTCCCCTCGTAGCCCTACCCCCTCAGTCTTTTTGTGAAGATCTTACTCAGACTGGTTGCTTGGGGTTGTGTAAACAAAACCACCAGCCTAAATGTGTTACGGCTGAGACAGATGTTCCTGGTGATACAGGCGTGTCCTGCACTTTGTGAGCCGTGGCTGCCACACGGCTCGGTTCTCCTCCTCCCTCTGCAGAGGTGCTGGCAAGAGGACATCCAAGGACAGGAGCCTCTCTCTTCACACACCCATAGCTGCTACCAGCAAGGCGGATGCATGGGGCTTCTCAGAGAAGCTCAAAATGTAAAGCCACCAAGGGATGGGGATCTTGCCTTGGGCTGGACCAGGAGAGAGGTTGGATAGGCTCTATCTGTAGTAGGTGTGACTGCCTCCTTTCTGGCCCTGAGAACTTCCCCAGCTCTCTCATCTCTACTTTTATCATCTCGGGCTCCCTGAAATTTGTTACAACTTGCCTCACATGGCCAAGAGGGAAATTACACACGCCACTCTGAGCTGTGCTGTGTTCTCCAAGAAAGAAAGGGAGCATGGGCCCTTCAAGATGTGACCTTTTGAGAAAGTGACACCATATCCACTTCTCCTAGGATGTCTCTCCATCTTCCTTTATACTCTCAGATTTCTTTAAATTTGATTTTCAAAGTCCAATATGTAAAAAGTTAGAAATCAGCACTTGTCTGGTTGAAGAGTGAGGCTCCCCCAAACTTCTACAGACCCCTAAGTTTCTGCATCACACAGGTGAAACACCTCCATTCCCCTTCCCGGCTTGTTGAGGAGAGTGTGAAGCTTTTCGGTGCCTGTCAATTACACCATGAAGGAAGCAGCTCTGAACTCAGGCAGGCCCAGGATGGGTCTATGTGCCTTGGAACACAGCCTCTCTCCTTCCCCACCTGAGGAACAAACCTGGTTGGTCTGAGGGCTGCCAGCTGTTCCCCACAGGCCTGGCTTCCAGATTTCAGAGAGCATTGCAAAGACAAGAAAGGTGACCCCTCCCGCCTCCACTATCTGACAGAGGACACGCAAAGACAGCAGAGGGGATGGCATTTATCAGCACCCAGGTGCATGTTATCAAGAAGATTAGAAAAAACCAATCTCTTTGCTTGAACTGCTTATGTCTGCAGTTTTCCAGGGTCCAGTGGAAATTGTTAATATGGCTGTTAAATGACAGTTGGCAGCTAGGAGTATGGTCGTTGACTAGAACAAAACATTAGGCCAGAAATTTAAGACAATGCATTGATTCCTTTCCTCTCTGATATAGAAACAAAAGAACAAGTTTCTTGGTCTAACCAAGAATGTTTTGCAACCTCACATTAGTGACACGGAGCAGGAGAGTTCTCTGTGGAAGGCTGTCCAATGCACTGAAGGGTGTTTAGCACCATCCTTGGCCTCTACTCACTAGAGGCCCTAGGGACCGCCCTCCAACAAATTGTGACAATAAAAAATGTCTCCAAACATTGTTCCCTGAGGGTCAAAATCGTCTGAACCACTGTTCTTATCAGTTGACTTGGAAGGCAAAAGACTATTTGCCAAGCCAATTTCTAGCCACAGGTTGAGGAAATTAAAAATCATTTCAGGACTAGAATAGGAAGATGTTTTTTGGAGTCTGAGGGGACAACATTAGAGGCAGCTACAAATGGGGTTTTTCTGAGAAGGGACCCTCTGGCCCATCATCCCACAGGCCAAGACCCATGGAAGGAGTGGTCTGGAGGATGGGATAATAGAGATTTAGATAAATGTGGAGGTTCCAGAGGAAAGGACCTGGGCCTCCATTGCAAGGTGTAGCCTGGAGAGGATTCCAGCTTAAGAATGTCCTGGAGCCTCTCACACCTTCTTATGGGGTAGGGAAAGGAGCTGCAAGTATCTGCTCTGAAAAAAGCCTTGGAAAAGTAGTTGAGAGATGGCTGCAGACCCAGAGGGTGCCAGGAGAGATGCGAAGGATGCAGATGCCAAGGCTTCGCGAGGAAGAGTGAAGCCACAGAACAGATGGGACGCGTCCATCAGCAGTGGTCATGACCAAGGTCAGAGTCTGAAGACTGGTCACCTGGCTCCAACAGAACCTGTGGAAGGAAGGCTCTCCATGATTTTAAATCACCCACAGGAAGTGGATGAGTGGAGGGGAAACTTCTGAACTGATGGAGAACATTTGCTTTGACAATGTTTCCCTTGCATTGTCAGGATTAGTATTTTTTTCAAGACACCAAAGTTAGTTTATGTTCAGTTTTAGAAAACAGTCACATTTTTGCACACCAGAGTTTGTGAAATGTATACCTGCTACAATTCATTTAAGCCAGGATTTCTGATCTTATTTGAGAAGGAATACTTTCTTTTTTCTGAGAAATATCTACGATTAGCCATTCAAACCAGTGTCCCTCTTACTACACTTCAGGGAATTCTGGGTGTTGACTGAAAAGAAAAAAGCACAACCTAAAAGTTGAGAATTATGTTTTATTCGGTGGACTTGACCAGGATGCAGCCACTCTGAGGGACTGTTCCAGAGAAGTAAGGGAGAAGCCAGCATATATAGGAGTTTAAACAAAACAAAACAAACCCAGATAGTCAAACATCAAAAGATTATTGCTATTTAAGAAAAACAGCTATCTCAGGTTAATGAATTTAGTGCTTTTCTATGTATTGAAAGATGCAAGAGTCTGGGTTCATTGAAATTATTCCTTTGATATGCACCTTAACTATCTAGGACCCATATCCTGCTTTTCTCCATTTTGAATCCCCTCAGGGTGCACAGCTGGGGAGGCTGCAATGGCTGCTGGCTTGATGGCCACAGCATCCTTTGTTGACTGATATGGCAGGTGACATTTTTCATCCATATGGGTTAAAATGTGCCATTCATATAAAACAAACAAGCAAACAAATCTATTCTTGGATCATTGTGCTTATTATTAATAGCGAATCATCTCCATTGAGTGTTCAAAAATAAGAA
Organism: Mesoplodon densirostris; assembly: GCF_025265405.1. Classification (NCBI taxonomy): domain Eukaryota; kingdom Metazoa; phylum Chordata; class Mammalia; order Artiodactyla; family Ziphiidae; genus Mesoplodon; species Mesoplodon densirostris. The sequence goes on along the minus strand of NC_082662.1, from coordinate 123,895,712 downwards.
TCAGACAGCTGTGCTCAGCCTACAAAGAAAAATTCTAAGATTTCTAGGGGTGCAAGGCCAACCATGCCTCTCTTGGAACTTAAGACAAACACACCCTGGAGAACCACTGGTGCAGAGCTGAAGACACGGGTGCTGGTGGGTATAAGACCTGGTTTCAGAACCTGGCATTTTACCTTGTGGGCTGCTGAGATAAGAGGTGGGAGCTGGGCTCTGGAGCCAGGCAGATCTGGCCCTTAACCTGTTCCACTGTTCACCAGCCCTAACCCTCGTCAGCTCTCTCCCTTCCAGCTCCTTCTGGAGTGCCCTGCCCAGAGTCTCAAGAGTCCCCCAAAGTAGGAGGCAGAGATTAAAAGCCCACATTGCCAGGTCTTAGAGAAAGCCCTAGCTGGAAAGTTCTCACGTGGCAGGAACTTCGCCAGCCAGTGTCAGAGGAAGGCCCGGGGCCGCGCTTCCTTACAGAGATGCTTCTTTCAACAGAGGACTTTGGTAAATTGTGAGCCTTTTTGATCCTCACATTGATTGAGGGGCCCTGTCGGTATTTGTGGGTAGGGCCTTAGGTTGTTAAATATTCTGAAATACAGTGAACAATCCAGCATGACAAAGAATTGTTGCAGCTTCCCCTACAGCTTTGGAAAGTTCCACCAGAACAGGTGAAAAGCCCACTTATAGTTGCCTGAGGAGCCTACACCTTAACTCCACTTACCATAAAAATATAAAGGACTTTTTGAAAAATTTTAGTATACACTAGATTTCCTAGAAATGAAGCCGCCATGCAAATCCCAGGGAAGATTCTTCTTTAGTTTTGTTCGGAATTTTATGAGATTTTTTTTAACTGATTAAAAAAAACAACAAAAACCCCCCACATAACCTACAGTAATGCTGCTCATGGCACTTGAGATCCCAATGTAGTACATTTCTACTACTGAATTTGTGACTGTCACATTTTTGACGATTCTGACTAGATGCAAGTTTCCAATAATTATATCTTCTAGAACACTTGGACCTGGACATTTATATACTTAAGTTGCTTTGTTATATATATAAAGCAATCTGCATTTCAATATATAAATATATGTATTTATTTACTTAATTACTGTATATATAAAATATATGTTTACTTAATAATATTATTTTTTTAATTATTAAAAAATACTTACCTTGGATTTTTATTTTAAATGACAATTTAAGTTAGGATTTTTATGAATTATTTTGAAATTATACACGTAAGTTAGCTATATTCAATTTAAATAGGAAAGAGCCCAAAATATTTAAAAGGCACCCCAAAGCGAAGGTCTCAGGGTTAAGGCAATGAGAGCAATTCTACAAATTCTCCACTGGAAGTCGCTAGAATCTCACCCAAAAGGGTCAGGGACGCCTAGGGGAGAATCCTATTTCCCTATATTAAATCAATAGCGATGCAAATTGCTATTAACATTACTCATCCCCTTCCTCGCCCCACTCCACACACAAGGGATTGTTTTTTCCCAAGTGTCTCCTCTCTCTCATATCTTCTCTTTCACATGTGTGTTAGCACCAGCCTCCTTTATTCACAGCCAGTGTGCTGGCTTGTGCGCCTGTCTTCCCTGAGGTTCAATTTCAAGGATATAGAGATGTCGAGCTGCATGGAGGATGACTGCCTTATCTCTTTGCTCTGGTAAAAATCAGATAAATTGGCATTTTGAAGAATTTAAAATGAGACCATACATTACACGCTGTGTTGAAGTTTACCATGCCAGTATTGCCGCCCCAGGGGCAGATAGACAGAGTTCTCTTCAGCAGAGCTGTATAAATGATACCACTGTTCTAACGTTAAAATAGAGAAATGACCAAGGAAGGGGAAAAGGCTCAATATTTTTAAAAAATCTATTTGACTATTGAGGAAAAACATTTCTCGATACAGCACATCTTCAGGGCCTCAGTATGTTGTAAAGGCCTTGGCCACAAGATAACTTCTCTGTGAATCACAATCTCTCTGTTTTCTTTGTATCTCACAAAACCAATTTGCCTAGGTCTTCACTCCCCTTTAGAAATGGAAAATCCATGTGTGGCACACTTTCTGAGAATTGTCAGAGAAAATGAAGACTGCATCAGGACCAGAGTTAGAGCTTTAGGAGTTGAGAAGTCAGTTCTGGAGCCCCTTCCCTTGAACTCCCACTCCTTAAAGAAGAGAAACCCCCATCCTGGGGAGGAAAGTGGGAAGATGAAGTGAAGATTCAGGAGTGTAGTTCCCTCAGGTGAGGGGAGGCTGGGGGACCGGAAGGGGATGGAGCATCCAGGGGCTTATTAGGCAGTGACTATGTTCTACTTCTTGTGTTGGGTCAGGGACAAAGATGTTTGAATACAAACAAGCAAAACAAGTGGATAAAGCCCCAAAGTGGGCCCTGCCCAGACAGGTGACAGGAGAGTATCACGAACCAAAGATTACGATAAATCTGAGTCTGAGTACTTGAGGTCCAAAATGAAAGGGAGAAGGAATAAAGAGTGGTCCCTAACATCACCTTCCAGCTCTGAGAGGCAGAACCCAGACTCAGATGTTGGTCTCCAGCTCTAAGCGAAGGTCAGCTCTGCTGTTCTTTATTGCTCCTTCAGCTCTTGAGTTGTCTTGCAATGCACACTTTGCTGAAAGCTAGTTGTAAATAAATAAATAAATAAATGAAAAAAGGAACAAATAAAAAATAAAAACAAAGGACTGTGGGGATCCAAATGTAGAGAGGAAGTGATGTATAAATATCAAGACAGCATCTTTCAGGAATAAAGATGCAGACATAGAGAATGGACTTGAGGACACGGGGAGGGGGAAGGGTAAGGTGGGACAAAGTGAGAGAGTGGCATGGACATATATACACTACCAGATGTAAAATAGATAGCTAGTGGGAAGCAGCTGCATAGCACAGGGAGATCAGCTCCGTGCTTTGTGTCCACCTAGAGGAGTGGGATAGGGAGGGTGGGAGGGAGAGGCAAGAGGGAGGAGATATGGGGATGTATGTATATGTATAGCTGATTCACTTTGTTATAAAGCAGAAACTAACACACCATTGTAAAGCAGTTATACTCCAATAAAGGTGTTAAAAAATAAAGACTTTAAAAACAAACAAACAAAGCAAAACAAAAGATAACATCCTTTATTTGAACAGGTAAATTTCACACAGTCTAAAATCAATAGACCCTGTTTCTCTCTGAGAATAGCACCCTCAAAGGATTTTTCTGAGAAAGAAAACATTCAAAGGACCCTTATTTTATGGAGAGGATCTAAAAAGTTAGAGAATAATAATAGTCATTCCAGAAACAGAATGCCAGTGTGGAATTCCCTAATTTTCTTTTTCTTTTTCTAGATAAAATTTAGCCAACTACAGCCTGCGGGCCAAATCCAAATAATGTTTTATTGCAGTGGTTTCAACTGGGATGACTGTTCCCTAAGGAACATTTGGCAATGTCTGGGGGCATTTTTGGTTGTCACGAGTCAGGGTGGGGACGCTGCTGGCATTTAGTGGGTCAAGTCCAGGGATGCCACTAATCATACTGCAATGCACATAACAGCCCTGCACAACAAAAAATTGTTGGGGCAAAATGTCAGTAGCAGGGAGGTTGAGAATCCCTGGGTTTATTGGAAGCCAACCACATTCGTTTGTTCCTGCACTCTCTCTGGCTGCTTCAATGTGCTCCAACAGCAGAGCTGAGTATCTGAGACAGAGATTATATGGCCCCAAAAGCCTAAAATATTTACTATTTGCCACTTTAGAGAAAAAGTTGCCAACGCAAATCTAGATCATCAGTTAAGAACAATGAGCGAACAAGAAAACCCGTGTTAGTTTTTGTAATGCTAATGTTTTGTCTGCAACATGTATAATATCTCTTAGAAATCCTCTTTGTTTTGACCTGGTATGGCTATGTTTTAATTCTATATCCTTCTGATGACCACTCCATCATATCTATTTATTATGGCCCTACTTACCCATCAGCTGCTGAGTTGAGCCCTCTCCATTCAAATGCAGGCACATTTCCTGTTCTTTGGGGAGCTCATGGCCCAGTAGGGGAGACAGATATTAATTAAAGCATCACCCTAATGAATATACAATGACAAACTGTGAGAAACTAGAGACAGATTCTGTGACAGTTGACTGGGGCTCAGGAAATGCTCAGTGAGGAAGTGATTTGAACAGAGGCCTAAAGTGAGGAGCAGAGGTTAACTAGACCAAGGCTGTGTGTGTGTGTGTGTGTGTGTGTGTGTGTGTGTGTGTGTGTGTGTGTGTATGGTGGTGGTGATAGTGGTCTGGGCAGAGGGGCAGTGGGGGAGAGTTAGACAATGGTGAGAGAGCACTTGGAACGTTGGTGATTGGGGCTCAAAGAACCTGGGCGGGGGGATGGTTGAAGATGAAGCTGGAGGAGGACGTCTGTGGTGACCAAGCAAGCCTGTGTGCAAGGTTATGTGTGTGGTCTTTATCCCAAGAGCACAAGAATGAAGATAAGCTATTGAAACACGTGGGGAGGGGGGATTTGATCCCATTTGCATTTCAAAGTTATAAATTGTCAAACTCTAAAATTGAAAAAAAAAAGTTGAACTCCTTTAAAAACACAGTTATTTTAAAAATAACTAGTTCACGGATTAACTTAAAAATGTAAACTATTGTGTTCTTTTTTTCCCTCCCGATATAGTCAGGGAAGAGACTGAATTAAATATGATCATTTTCCTTTTCACAAAATACGTTTGTGCGTGTAGACTCAGCTGGAATTTATCCCACAGTGATTTCTAAGGTCTTACGTCTTTTGAAGATCGGTTGAATATTTATGTGTGTGTTTTGATGTTGTTAAAATTCCCAATTCTTGCTGTGCCTTCTAAGTTTTCTAGGACTTTTAAAATATACTCACCAGAAGTCAGTGGAATCAATAGCTTATTGCATACATTCTCTATGGTGTAGACCATCTCGTTTTCTTGTGCAAACAGTGGTTTTTAACCAAGTTTTTATTTCCTTTTTGTCTTATCTTTACAGCTGATCATTCTTAGCCTACTAAATTTTATTACTGTACATAACTACTACTGTAATAAACAGTAGTACTGTTCCTTATTTATTAGCAGTGCCTTTGGAAATTTAGGCTGCCAACCCTCTGTGTGACTAAGATTAACCAAATATTCTAGTGCATGGGTTAAAAGGTGGTTGAAAGGACGGCGTGCGTAATAGTATGTGATTTTGGTTATTGTTCCTTTGAGTTATTGACAATTGTCCTTCTAGAAATAATGATTTCTATTCCATAGCAGGGGTTGTCAAACTACCGAGTCCAGCTGGATGCCTGGTTTGTACATAAAGTTTTATGGGAACACAGTCACCCTCATTTGTTCATGTAACATCTAGGGCTACCTTCATGCTACAAGACAAAGTTGAGTAATCACAAGCCTAAAGTATTTGCTATCTGACACTTGACAGAAAAAGTTTGTTGACTCTTATTCTAGAAAGTAGGTGAAGCTATGTATATCTTCCTTTTTTGTAAGAACATTTAGTGGCAACTACACACATACCCTTTGCCTTTTTATAGTCATCCTAGAAACTCAGTGTCTTCCCACCCATCAGGTAAGACCCTGTAAAGGACTGATAATCGTTCTTAGCACTCACTCCATAAGCAACACATCACTTAGCATTTTATATACATTATCTCACATAACCCTCATTGCAGCCCTGTGAATTAGATAGTATCATCCTCATTTTGCAAATGAGTAAATTTAGATGAGACAAATTAAGTAACTTGTGGCAGAAATTAGAATTTGATTCAATTTCTCTCTCTTTCTTGGGCTACTAACCACTCTATTGCACTGAATTCCCTGCGTATTCTCTATCAGGACCAGCTAACAAGGGAAAATGGCTGTTGGGTTCAAAAGTAGTATGTAGCTTCCTGGGAAGGACCTGAGGTTGCCAGCTCTCAGGACAAAAGTATTTCTAAATGCACAGACTTACTCTCCTTCCAAAAAACCATCCAGATGCTATACTTAGAGTGGTTATGGCTGGGTTATCTTTTTGCAATTCATTTTTGAGAGATTTTAGTTTTATCTTGAAATATGCAAGGTAAAGAAGTCTGAACAGAAACTTCTCTTGACCACGTGGGGTTCCAAATATCCGCCATATTCAAAGCTCTCATTTATCGAAGACCAGAATATTTGATGGAATTATAGAATTATTAAAGGAGCCCTCCTTCCCAGCCCCATCTGTCATCATTTGAATATTTGCATTTCACAAGCAAAATCAATTACCTGATGAGATGCTGCTGCTTCTGCCATCACAAGGCGGCCGCTGCGGCTGCCCCAGCCCTGAGATGCTGGGGATTTCTTAAATGACATACTATGGCATCGCCTGCAGCAAACTGAAACCCTTGATCTGCTAGTCAAGCCTGCTTGATTGCAATAGAACTCACTGGATGGACCTCTCAGAACCCCAGTCCACTTGTCCCCAGAGGCACCCACTGATTTGTGAAAATAAATTCACATCAACTCCCAGTTGTTTGAATTCAACAGGTAATTTTCAAAAGAACCTGGCATTTGATGTAATTCAAATTTCTTTTCCCTTGAAGCAGTTTGTTTGAAAAAATATATATATATTTTAATGACTCTTCAAACAAAATGGGAATAAAATAACATTGCACTCTGGGGCTTTTCCTTCCTCCAGGATAAAACAGGAATTATTTAAAATCTCTTCTGAACACAGCAATACCCTACTAACCTCCCCGGTTGAGAGACAGGTCACTAGGGTTGAGTAAGTTAAAAAACAGAATTTTTAAAGTCCCCAACTGTAAAACGAATTACCCAACAGATGTAGCAGGCTCTGAAGGAATCATTAAGAGCTATTTAGCTAAATAATATCTGTGCTAACAAGTCCCACACAACAGATCTCAGTGACAATGTGCACTCTACAATGGCCGTAAACACATATCACACCATAAGGGTTCTATCAGCTAATTAATATAGGGTGAGAGCTTAAAAAAATGAAATTAACTGAATAAGATTCTCTTAACTGATCTCTCCACTTAAATAGCAAGAGGAAAGCTATTTATGGAGCTCAGAGAGCATCAAGTCTCCATTTGATTTTGTTTTGGCCTCTGAGGACAGGAACTCCCCATATTTTGGTCTCTCTCTTGCCCTTCTAGAAACTCTTCCAGCAAATATGTTTAGAGAGCAGTTCTCTGATGCTCCTGCCACAACAGGAGTGATGAGGATTCTCAGCTTGTGAGTCTGTATTAATCTCTCAACAGCATTTATTGAGCTCCTACTGCGTGCCAACTCCTAGATACTTGTCAACAGATGGTGTTGCCTTCACCCCTTGGCTGCATCTGCCTTAGTCACGCTGGACAACATTGCTGGTAGTATAGCTGCACTTGGGGAAGCTCTTAAAGCTCAAGTAAATGAATCTCAGTAGCCTTCTGACTTTGATCCATCCCACGATCAGTTAATTCCAACCCCGTAGTGGCCTTTCGCAGCCGTGGGTAGTGAAGGGGAGCAGAATTTGTCCCCCCAAAACCTGCCACTGTGGCATGAGGAATATTTTGAGCTAAAGGCAATCAAAACCCAGTAGATTCAGAAAAAGCTCTTTACCTCCCCCTCAACTGCAAAAATTTACATTGGAAAGGGGTTTTGTCACAAGGAGAGAGCTACTACCAGAGGTACCTTTTTATTTATTTATTTATTTATTTATTTATTTTGCGGTATGCGGGCCTCTCACTGTTGTGGCCTCTCCCATTGCGGAGCACAGGCTCTGGACGCACAGGCTCCGGACGCACAGGCTCAGTGGCCATGGCTCACGAACCCAGCCGCTCCGTGGCACGTGGGATCATCCCGGACCGGGGCAAGAACCCATGTCCCCTGCATCGGCAGGCGGACTCCCAACCACTGCGCCACCAGGGAAGCCCCCAGAGGTACCTTTTTATCTAACAAATTTATTTGAGTAACAGGGCAACCTTTGTTTTCTAAACGTCTCCTTGCCCTTCCAGTGAATGGCTTTCCTCTCCTTTGTCTCTGCAGACTCCAACCCCTTTGCTTAGCTCAGGATGTCATATAAACTTCAATTACCTGGCTGCCTTTGGAGTCTTCATACTTTTATGGGACTCTCATTTGTACGTAATTTTGTTTGTTTTTCTCCTGTTAATCTGTCCTATATCAATTTAATTATTAGACCAGTCAAAGAACCTAGAAGGGAAGAAGGGAAGTTTTTTTCCACTCCTACAGTAGACAGCATCAATCTTCCTTCCAAGCTCTCAAAAAAATCCAAATCAGAAAGTCGTACTAAATAGGTTTCATGAACATGAATGTGACAAGTTCCAATCCATCCCTCCAAATCAGAGATGTGCTGGAAAGGAGTCTGGCATGACTATTAAAGTGTTGTCATACAGGTTCACATTAAAATTAATTTCCTCTGCTTCCTATATCACACCTACCCCCAAATAGTAATTATGAGGTTGCGTGCCTTTCTTCCTCTGGCTGTCAGTTGCCAGAAGAGTTTGAATTTATGGTGCATGGGGCTGCTGAGAGTTTGGTCTTTAAGTATAAACTTAACATCTAACTTCTGTGGACATATATATGGCTCATACTTTAGCAAGATGAATAGCCAATAAACAGTTGCCATCCAGTGTGACAGATGAACAATAAAGATTATACATACATATATATATATATATATATATATATATATATGTGTGTGTGTGTGTATGTATGTATAAAGCCTACTAGTTGCATGAAAAATGCAGTGATCATTGTTGCCTTGGCTGGAGGATTGGGGATGGCTTCTCAGAGGAAGGGGTGGAACACTGAGCCCTGAAAACCCATTTAACCCAGAGGACAAGGGTGGAGGAGAGGGGGAGGAATAAGCATTCCAGGGAGAGGGATGAACCTAGTAGAGCTTCCAGTGAAACAAGATGGTAAGGGCAGGATTCCACTGGTAGTTTGGCACCACTTAGGCATCTGGTATGAGGCAGAGAGCTTCTGGAAATGAGGACTGATGGATGTTCAGACACCACATAGCACAGAGCAAAACATCAGTTTTTATATTAAGTATGCTTTTGAAAGCAACATTGTTTTTTATTCATCATTGTATTTCCCAGAGCAACAAACATGGTGCCTTGCTCTTCCTAGAATGTTTGTAAAATATTTACTCATTTGTCTGCTGAATAAAATACTGAAACAATATTTTTCAACAATTTATTGACCCATTTCTGTACAATTAGCTGGATCATGAGTATGATAAATAGAATCCGATCATACACTCTTCCTAAAACTTGGGAAGCAAGACACCTTTAAACAAGGCTATTCTTGGAATGGGGTGCTGATCACTGATGGACAACACATACAAAAGGGAATGGCATTGTATATATGGGAGGAGAACTGTATGGAAGGTTAGTGGGGGGATGTTTGCTTTTTAAGGAGCATGAGACTGGACCATGATGGAAGAGTGCAGTATGTGCTTAACTCTTATACCCACACTGTCCAGTAGAAATATAATGCAAGCCACATACATAATGGAATGGAATGGAATGAAGGAGGCTTAAAAAGGAAAAAGAAACTAGTGAAATTAATTTTAATAATATATGAATGAGAAATTTTACACTCTTTTTAAAAAATTGCCTTCAAACTCCAGTGTATTTTATATTGCCATCACATTTCAATTTGGACAACCTCACTAGCTACATGTGACTAGTGGTGACTGTATTGGAGCATCTCCAAATAACAGGAAGATAGAGATCACAAAATGCTGCTATAAATGGGGTTGATCAGCAAGCTATAGGCCTATACCAAAAGATCAAAAACTTTCAAATTGGTAAGTCCACACCTTGTTTTTCTAACAAGTCAGAGTGGCGGTTCACTGTTTGTGTGATGACTCCCATGATGGCCGTTAACTCTAACAAGAGGCCATAGAGGGGCATGGGAACAATAATTGTGATATTTATTGAGCACCTACTATGTGCCAGACACTTCTAGTGAATTGTTGTACTTAATCTTTGCAACAGCCTGTGAGATAAATGCTCTCAGTATCTTCTTTTTTACAGATACAGAAATTGAGACACCAAAAGTCTGTTACTGGCCCAAGTCACATGACTGTGACTGGAAGCAAGATTCAAGTCCAAGCATGTGACACTGGTCAGATCACTGTTCTGCCTCCCAGCCAGCATGAGTGCCTTTGGTAATGCACTTGTTCTGGCTGGGAGGCAGAATATATATATTATATATATGTTATATATGATGTGATTATATATATGGATATATATACACATATACATATATTTTTTATTGGTTCTATTCAACAAATTCAATCCAGGAAACCTTCCCACAAACAACCTCCACAATTATTAGTGTCCAGAGTCAGGGCCTTCCCTGGCAGCCCAGTGGTTGGCTCTGTGCTTCCACTGCAGGGGCACAGGTTCGATCCCTGTCAGGGAACTAAGATCCTGCATGCCTCAAGGTGCCAAAAAAAAGATGTGAAGATGTGGTGTATATATATATATATATATATATATATATATATATATATATATATATATATATACATATATATATATATATGTATATATGTATATATGTATATATATATATATGTATATATATATATATAAAGTGTCCAGTGTCAGAATTGTGTAAGGCTCTGGGTAGAAAGAAATTAATAAGGTAGGCACCAAGTCACCAAATCTGTATGGGATTTTACAGTTTAGAGAGGAAAACAAACATGAATTGAAAACTATTCAATACATTTGTACCAGCAAAGAGGGAGAACCCAAGGAGCACAGGGTAGGAAGGAGAGTATGATACGTTCAGTTCAGTTGTGGGGACTAGAGAGGCTTTGTAATGTGCATCTTCAGAGCTGCATCCAGAAGGCAGAGTATTCCCTGGTTTAGACTCCAATGAACAACTTTTCATTATTAAACTAAATGAGTCTGTTTACCCACAAACATACATGAGAGGAATGGAAACCATGAGGTAGTAATTCCTACTCCTTTAAGGGTATCCTTCCTCTGGTCCAGTGTTTTATATACTAAGGAAATTAATTAGTTGAGTCAAGAGCAGCATCTGTCTTAATGAAATAAATTAAAATAGTAAAGAATGGTGGATATCAGGGGCAGTTCTGGCCTCAGGATTCATATCCTCCTGGCAGCCAGACATTTTTCCAAGTATAAAGTCATGGCCAGGAATCAGTTATTGATCCTGTGCATCTTGCACTGAGTAAAGGTGTTATTTCATGAGACTTTTACTTGAATATACATATTGGTATACTGAGGTACAACATATAATGTATTTCATACTATGGCCACAGTCACAGAAGTTTGAAAACCACCAAAAAAACCCCAAGAAAGCACTGAGGAAATAAAAAAATACCTAGAAACAAATGACAATGAAAACACAATGACCCAAAACCTATGGGATGCAGCAAAAGCAGTTCTAAGAGGGAAGTTTATAGCAATACAATCCTACGTCAAGAAACAAGAAACATCTCAAATAAACAACCTAACCTTACACCTAAAGCAATTACAGAAAGAAGAACAAAAAAAACCCCAGAGTTAGCAGAAGGAAAGAACTCATAAAGATCAGATCAGAAATAAATGAAAAAGAAATGAAGAAAACAATAGCAAAGATCAATAAAACTAAAAGCTGGTTCTTTGAGAAGATAAACAAAATTGATAAACCATTAGCCAGACTCATCAAGAAAAAAAGGGAGAAGACTCAAATCAATAGAATTAGAAATGAAAAAGGAGAAGTAACAACTGACACTGCAGAAATACAAAGGATTATGAGAGATTACTACAAGCAACTATATGCCGATAAAATGGACAACCTGGAAGAAATGGACAAATTCTTAGAAAAGCACAACGTTCTGAGACTGAACCAGGAAGAAATAGAAAATATAAACAGACAAATTCCAAGAACTGATATTGAAACTGTGATTGAAAATCTTCCAACCCAGGACCAGATGGCTTCACAAGTGAATTCTATCAAACATTTAGAGAAGAGCTAACACCTATCCTTCTCAAACTCTTCCAAAATATAGCAGAGGGAGGAACACTCCCAAACTCATTCTATGAGGCCACCATCACCCTGATACCCAAACCAGACAAAGACGCCACCAAAAAGGAAAACTACAGGCCAATATCCCTGATGAACATAGATGCAAAAATCCTCAACAAAATACTAGCAAACAGAATCCAGCAGCACATTAAAAGGATCATACACCATGATCAAGTGGGGTTTATCCCAGGAATGCAAGGATTTTTCAATATACGCAAATCAATAAATGTGATACACCACATTAACAAACTGAAGGAGAAAAACCATATGATCATCTCAATAGATGCAGAAAAAAGCTTTCAACAAAATTCAACACCCATTTATGATAAAAACCCTCCAGAGAGTAGACATACAAGGAACTTACCTCAACATAATAAAGGCCATATGTGACAAACCCACAGCCAACATCATTCTCAATGGTGAAAAACTGAAATCATTTCCACTAAGATCAGGAACAAGACAAGGTTGCCCACTCTCACCACTGTTATTCAACATAGTTTTGGAAGTTTTAGCCACAGAAATTAGAGAAGAAAAAGAAATAAAAGGAATACAACTTGGAAAAGAAGAAGTAAAGCTGTTACTGTTAGCAGATGACATGATACTATACATAGAGAATCCTAGAGATGCTACCAGAAAACTACCAGAACTAATCAATGAATTTCGTAAAGTTGCAGGATGCAAAACTAATGCACAGAAGTCTCTTGCATTCCTACACACTAATGATGAAAAATCTGAAAGAGAAATTATGGAAACACTCCCATTTACCACTGCAACAAAAAGCATACCTAGGAATAAACCTACCTAAGGAGACAAAAGACTTGTATGCAGAAAACTATAAGACACTGATGAAAGAAATTAAAGATGGTACCAAAAGATGGAAAGATATACTATGTTCTTCGATTGGAAGAATCAACATTGTGAAAATGACCATACTACCCAAAGCAATCTACAGATTTAAGGCAATCCCTGTCAAACTACCAATGGCATTTTTCCCAGACTAGAACAAAAAATTGCATAGTTTGTATGGAAACACAAAAGACTCTGAATAGCCATAACAATCTTGAGAAAGAAAAACGGAGCTGGAGGAATCAGGCTCCCAGACTTCGGACTATACTACAAAAACTACAGTAGTCAAGACAGTATGGTAATGGCACAAAAACAGGAATATAGATCAATGGAACAGAATAGAAAGCCCAGAGATAAACCCACACACATATGGTCACCTTATCTTTGATAAAGGAGGCAAGAATATACAATGGAGAAAAGACAGCCTCTTCAATAAGTGGTGCTGCAACACCTGGACAGCTACATGTAAAAGAATGAAATTAGAAGACTCCCTAACACCATACACAAATATAAACTCAAAATGGATTAAAGAGCTAAGTGTAAGACCAGAAACTATCAAACTCTTGGAGGAAAACATAGGCAGAACACTCTATGACATAAATCACAGCAAAATCCTTTTTGACCCACCTCCTAGAGAAATGGAAATAAAAACAAAAGTAAACAAATGGGAACTAATGAAACTTAAAAGCTTTTACCCAGCAAAGGAAATCATAAACAAGACAAAAAGACAACCTTCAGAATGGGAGAAAATATTTGCAAATGAAGCAACTGACAAAGGATTAATTTCCAAAATATACAAGCAGCTCATGCAGGTCAATATGAAAAACACAAACAACCCAATCCAAAAATAGGAAGAAGACCTAAATAGACATTTTTTCAAAGAAGATATACAGATTGTCAACAAACACATGAAAGGATTGTCAACATCACTAATCATTAGAGAAACACAAATAAAAACTACAATGAGGTATCACCTCACACTGGTCAGAATGGTCATCATCAAAAAATCTACAAACAATAAATGCTGGAGATGGTGTGGAGAAAAGGGAACCCTCTTGCACTATTGGTGGGAATTAAGTTGATACAGCCACGATGGAGAACAGTATGGAGCTTCCTCAAAAAACTAAAAGTAGAACTACCATATGACCCAGCAATCCCAATCCTGGGCATATACCCTGAGAAAACCATAATTCAAAAAGAGTCATGTGGGCTTCCCTGGTGGCACAGTGGTTGAGAGTCTTCCTGCCAATGCAGGGGACACGGGTTCATGCCCTGGTCCGGGAGGATCCCCCATGCCGCGGAGCAGCTGGGCCCGTGAGCCATGGCTGCTGAGCCTGTGCGTCCGGAGCCTGTGCTCCACAACGGGAGAGGCCACAACAGTGAGAGGCCCTCGTACTGCAAAAAAAAAAAAAAAAAAGAGTCATTTACCACAATGTTCATTGCAGGTCTATATACAATAGCCAGGACATGGAAGAAACCTAAGTGTCCATCGACAGATAAATGGATAAAGAAGATGTGACACATACATAAAATGGAATATTACTCAGCCATAAAAAGAAATGAAATTGAGTTATTTGCAGTGAGGTGAATGGACCTAGAGATTGTCATACAGAGTGAAGTATGTCAGAAAGAGGAAAACAAATACCGTATGCTAACACATATATATGGTATCTAAAAAAAAAAAAAAGAAAAAAAATGGTTTGGAAGAACCTAGGGGCAGGACAGGAGTAAAGACACAGACATAGAAAATGGACTTGAGGACACAGGGAGGGAGAAGGGTAAGCTGGGTATATATACACTACCAAATCTACTAAAATAGGTATCTAGTGGGAAGCAGCTACATAGCACAGAGAGATCAGCTCCGTGCTTTGTGTCCACCTAGAGGGGTGGGATAGGGAGGGTGGGAGGGAGACACAAGAGGGAGGAGATATGGGGATATATGTATATGTATAGCTGATATAGTTTGTTATAAGGCAGAAACGAACACACCATTGTAAAGCAATTATACTCCATTTTTAAAAAGAAAATGCCCAGTCCTTTGGATATAAGGTGCCAGGAGGCAATATCTGGACTTCATGAAATTTTAATACAAAGCAGAAAACAAATGCTAATATGTCCTTGTCACAAAGCACATGGCATGTAGAGAAGCTTAATGAACTGCAAAGAGCTTGCCAATCCCGTTTTAAGAAACATCGATTAGCAGTCAGTAATCACAACTCTGTCTTGATGAGCCATAGCACAATTTTTGATCTGATTCTCTGAGCCGCAATCATTCATTCAACAAGGATTTATTGGGAACTGAGGTGGCAGAGAGTCCTGGTGAAGAGCAGGGGCCCCCACCTGTGTCAGTTACAGCCGTAGAATCTTATGTAAGTTAAGGAAACTCTCTGTGCCTCAGTTTCTTCATCTGTTACATGGAGATCTTAGTGCTTACCTCATAGGTCTGATGTGACAACTGAATAGATGAACATGAATGTTTCAAAAGTGATTCACATCCTGCTTCACAAATGGTAGGCACTATGTAAGTGTAAACCTAAGTGTTATCTCTAACTATTACAATGTGTCTGCATCTTCAGAACACTCAGTGTATCCAGTATTTGGGAAGATAGCAGGGGTTCCATGAGTGAGCACCTGAATGAGAAAGTGGATGTGGCTGGATTATTATAATTGCACCAACATGCTGAAGTTACCTTTGCCTGGGTCCACAATTCACCAGGAAACCAGATCAATGCAGTGGGAGAAACATTAGACTGATTGTTTGATGCTGTATAGATAAACGTATCCCCCAAAGTGTTACTACTTATGTTTAATTGTGAATATGGTTTAATTAATTGTGGCTGCAGGAGTATATTTTAAATCACCCTCATGCAAACCATTATAATTAATGGTTAATTCTTGATTCTCTGGAAGGAAAAGGAACGTTTATCAGAGTAACAATTTGGGTTCAAAATAAGGTCCTACCCATGTTCCTATTACCCAGATAAACTCTACTGCACAGAGCAATGGGGAATAGCTCCAAATTAACACTGCCCATGGGAATATCCATTTAATATTTTCGCACAGAGAATTTCTTCTGTTATTATTCAAGCATCAGTCGGGAAACACCATCTTTTTTTTTTTTTTTTTTTTTTTGCTGTACGCGGGCCTCTCACTGCTGTGGCCTCTCCCGTTGCGGAGCACAGGCTCCGGACACACAGGCTCCGCGGCCATGGCTCGCGGGCCCAGCCGCTCCGCGGCACGTGGGATCTTCCGGGATCGGGGCACGAACCCGTGTCCCCTGCATCGGCAGGCGGACTCTCAACCACTGCGCCACCAGGGAAGCCCGGGAAACACCATCTTGATCTGAGCATGCTTTGATGATGCAGGAGTTTATAGCTATAAGCAGAAAAAGATCCATTTTCTTCAATAAATTTGGTGGAAGCAGAAAAACATGCAGTAAACTAAACTTGATTTGCATGACATTGTGCACTATTGCAGCCCTTCCTATGAGCCAGGGAATGCTCTTTGATTGAATTTTTCTGTTTCTCTATGTCTGTATGGTATTCTGGGAACAATCCAGGAGCCCTCTGTTGGCTCATTAACACCTGTAAATCCACATCGCCTGGTGTCTTCCTTATACTGTAGAGGTAATGAGTCTAAATCATGGTAGGGTTGTATTTTTATTAAAATTTCTTTGTATCTTTTTCTTTTCATGTCAAACAGATTGCTACATGTTTAACCCTTTAATGCCTTTTATGTTATTTCATTATCCTGGGAAGTAAAGCAGGAGTTAGAGAACTATCATTGGGTTGATAAGAAGCAGAAATCAAACACCCAGGGAAGTTGTGACTGGTAAAATATAGGTTCTGTGTGGTGACAGAACAGTAGGAGATTGGAATTCCAGATACTTAAGCTGGGGGTCAGTCTATAGGATGCCAAATAAAGGCTCATTAATTCATTAACAGATATTTCTTGAGTGACCCATACATGGTGATGAAGGCAAGGTGGTTATCAAGAGGAAAGACAAAACCACTACTCCCAAGTCACAGTCTGGCAAAAGAGATAACAGTAAATAAATGCAAAACTGGCTAATACATAGAAATATGCTCAGGGTACTATGAAAAACTAGAGAAGGGAGAAGCTAACCCATTCTGAAGGATCATGGGCTTCTCAGAGTAGAGAAACTTGACCCAAATGTTAAGGAGTCAGTTAGCTGTGGAACAGAGTTGGGGGCCTCAGAGGGAAGAAGTAACATATATGAATGTTCTGTTAATGGAGAATGAGGTTGCCTATGTGTATACAATTCCAGGCAGAGTTCCGATGATCCCTTCCATGATGGGGTGGCTTCAGTGGTAAAGGCCAGCTCACTTTGGTGATCTTACACTTTGAGGCTGAAAAGCCATTTGGTTCTAATTCCTAGCTGGTAATCTATTCCCCAGAATGAGCTATTTCATCATGACCTATTCCATGGAAATAGACTTTGCTGATTTACTGAACAACTGTGCCATCAGTGGGGGTAACCACAAAAGTGTTGTGAAGATGCTGACCATTCTGTGCATAGTCATCCTGCCCTGAAACATCTGGAATCACCTGTCACCATCAGAAAAAGCCTCAACACACAAGTAATAGAGAAACTATACCTCTCCCCTATGTCCTTCCAGTGTAAGAGTTGGGGGTACCAGACCTAATGATAGTGGATAAAAGGGAATCAGAATGTACTAACTAATGCAAGCTTGAGTCTGTTCTGTGTTGATATATCAGGCTATATTGTTGACCAGCCTCAAGGTTACATTATTCTGAGTGGATATGGTCAATGGGTACCTTCTGCTGGAGAGATTAATAATGAATAAGACCCTAGTCATAAAAGTTAGAGTACAGGGCCATATGGAAAAGTTGATCCTATAGATTGCTCTATTAATTAAGGTGAGCTAGTTACCATAACAAACAAGTCACCAAATGTATAATGGCTCAAACACAGTACAAGGTTTGCTTGGTTTTTTTGATGTGTAACAGTGCTGAGTAGAAGAACAGATTGATTCAGTGAGTGACCCTCATCCATGCAATTATTCAGGAACCCAGGCTGATGGAAGATGTGCCATTTTCAAATTGTGGCTGAGAAGATCACCTTGGGGGTTGTCTCCGTTCCTGCCAGTTAAAAGAGAAAAGAATGTAGAGGAAAGCATAGGGGAGGTTTTTATACGCTGCCTGGAAATGGAACACACCATATCTATTCATATTCCATTGGCTAGAACCCAGTTATATGGCTACATCTAATTGCAAGGGAGTTAGGGAAATGTAGTCTAACTTTATGCCCCCAAAGAAGAGGAGAGCATGAATTTTTGATAACAGCTAGCAGTCTTCTACAATCCCCCTCACCTGGTACCACCTTGACTATTAGACCTTACTTAGATTTTGTACATGGTCCAATAATCACCTTGGGTACTAGGACCATGGTTTACTGCTGTCATTGTGTGCAAGCCATGTGGCCATATGCTTTATCCTCACTACTGCTATCCAGGGTGATGTGACATGACAGTCCATGGTTGATCGCCAAGATCGTAAAAATAAGAGTTGGAGAAGCTTCCCCTGTGATCTCATGTCTGGAAGGCCACATTGTTTTAAGATGATAGAATCTGAAGCTTTCATCTGCTTTATTGGTTCATAGTTCTGGATAACATTCTGACTGAACAAAGAGTTCCAAACAAACAAAAAAATTTGAAAATAACTGGGCTAGACTTCTAAACCAATTTCTATGCATCTTAGAAATAGATTGTGTCAGAGAAATGAGTTTAAAAGTTGTGATTGAATAGTGGTGAGTCATGAGAGATATCTAGAATTCAATTATAAGAGATAGGAAGTATATGAAAAGAATGCAAGATTCTGACAGGTCCAAAAGTCTTTAGAATTAACTAGAAAATGCATTTATATATATTAAGAAACAAAGAAAAGCAAAATCCAATCTAACAAGCTGGAGCTGGGAATGCAGTTTTCTGGGGGTAAATGGAATAAATCATGTAATATGTAACTTGATATGAACTAAACGTTCTATGAGGCCAGTCCATTGGAGGGTTTTGGTATAACCATGGTAAATGGAATTAGGCAAGCCCCATCAGTACTGCTGACAGATATCCAGTCACCATCCCAGCTGAAACCTCAGGTCATTGTGTTAACATCAACTGAATCAGGTATTATCCCCCCCAAATTATGTGGGTAACACTATTGTTTCTTTACTGCGTAAACATCTTTCAAAACTCAGAATATTTAGAATTATTTAGAATTAAGTATTGGAATGTTTAAAAGACCAGAACTGTAGTATTAATATTTGTGTCAGGAAAAATTTGGAATTTCAGTTACTCAATTTCAGTTACTAGTAATGGTTAGATACTTATAATGCCCTATTAGAATAATATTTAAGCTTTGTAACTTCAATTTAAAACATACTATTGAGTAATTGATTTAGTCCTGTAATTTTAGGTTGAAATCTTACTAATTTTATATACAGTGTTAAAATATTTAAGAGAACTTAAGGTTCACTGTATTTAAAAGTCTAATTTATTAGATTTATAAGAATTATTTAAGTATGGGAAAAGTTTTTCAGCCAGATAATTGAAGTATTTAAAGAGAAAATGGAATATATTAAATTTATAAGTGCAGCTTAAAATTTGTAAAGGAGCTTAACCAAGTTTATATATGGGACCAAACATGAATAACTGCCCCTTTCTGAAATATGATTGTTAAGATTTGCTAGATTTAAAGGTAAAATAGTAAGACTTGCAAACTGAACTAAAAAGCTTAAGGAAGGATTACATTTTTGGATTAGTAACTTTAATAAAATGGGTATTAATTATTATAACCAATAAGATAATCTGATTGGAATTCTTTGGCACAGAAAAACTACTCTCAAACACACACACACACACACACACATACACACACAGATACAACCCTTAAGTTTATCAGATTTTATATTTAGGATTCCATATGAGGTTTCAGGAAACCTGTAAAAAGAAAAAAAATCAGTCAACCAATTGATGGCATTCCATATTGATGGAATTGACCAGTCTTCAGATTCCTATCTCAAAGGTTTCCCAAGAGCAAATCCAAAGATGGAGAGCCTGTTCATTCTGTGCAGTGTTATTCCTCAAACTGAGCAATGTATGTAGACCCCCTTTAAAGGGAGAAATGTTCAAGGATCCCTGTGTTAAATTATTTTTATGTGACTTACATATGTTTAACATAAAACTAGATATAAACGTTCATGGTAAGAGCTCTAATACGCTCCAAACAACTTAAGCAACTAAATAAAAACTCAAATACAAACATAATAAAATTCAAATGAATAACATGAATGTACTGTGATGAGTAATGTTTGGTTGAAACGCAATCACAGTTTGCAACACGAGTATGGTACTGGCTGTGCAGCCCTAGTTCCTCGGACATCCGTTATTACCTTATGTACTGACTCCATTTGCCCACCACTTTCTTCTTCTGAAGAACTACTTTGTACGGCCTGCTATGATGTCATTTGATTTGGCATGAACACATCATTTCCTATTCAGTTCACCTCTGTTCTTTTCTCATTAGTAGGAGCCATTAAAGCAGTGCCACTTGGCAACAACATAATTGCAAACAAAAGCAAATAATGCTGACATCTTGGGGCAGAGCTCAGTTATAAGGTGGTTATTGAGCTCATCCAGGATACCTATGCATTAAAGTTTTTGGATTATTATAAAACTGAAAACTGATTTAAAAGTTACTATAGAATGTTGAGGGTGTCCAGTTTGAGAAACATGGTAAAGAGGAAAGAAGTTAAGCTTTGAAGAAAGACAAACTCAGGTTCAAATCCTTCTAATTTTTCCACTTGATAGCTGTGTGACCGCTTAGTGTCTCTTGTCCCCATTAAAAAAATAAGGATAATAATACCAATCACAGAGCTGAAAGGAGAATTAGAGGTAATATGTATAAAAAGATGAACAAATGGGTAAGCACTCAGTGAAAGAGTGTTGCTATTATTATTAGAGATTACCTATACTTAATATATTTACCAAAAAACCTCTTCCAAAGTTATGTGTGTGTGTGTGTATGTGGAGAGAGCTGTGTAGCTGGAAATTTTACCCACATCAGAGACAAATGAAAGATATTTTAAAGCAATGGTTTTCCATATATGTTCTATGCAGCCTTAGCTAGGGGGAGGAGCTGGAGTTGGGAGAACTGGTGGGGTTCAGGGTTTCTACTTTCTCTTCAACGGGAGCAATTTTGTTTTACATACACGCTTTACACACAGGGCTTCCATTTAAGATAATATTTGAATAAATAAATTTTATGGCTAAAAATAAAAAAAGTTTGAAAAGCCTTACTATATTATTATAATGATGATGATGATGACCCTTGACCCATTATTATGTGGCAGACACAACAACCATATGAGTTAGGTATTACAATTATCCTAACTATACTAGTAAAAAATTAAATGAAAAGTATATATATACGTTTGTCTCCTGTAGTGCTTTGAATAAATTATATTTTTGGCAGTGTTATGACAAGAACCTGAAATATTCCTCAATTTTGAAAGCCCTTGTAAACAGATCTTCTAGGTCTAAACTTAAAATGTAATTCCTTAAAGTTAGGCAAAATCGTTTTCTCACCGTTTTGAAATACTAACTCATAGCCATCAGCTAGGAATTCACGCCTCTTCATTCAGCCTCTTAATGAGTCAGCATCCTTCATTTGATTTCTATTAAAATGAAGAAGCGTGAAACCAGTTTTGGGCAAGTTGAGAAAAATAGACTGCCTCTGAATTTTTCACTGTAATTTCATCCCAAGGGCCCTAGAAACGCAGACACGTGCATGACTACCAGCTAACACACCACATCTCATGCACATGTGTGTGTGCTGGGACACACATACACACACACAGACACACACAGACACTGGGAAAGGGCTTATTGTTGTTATGCAAATGTGTCTCTTAACTAAAGACCAGGATGCGAAATTGTCTAAGGAATTTATTAATTCTGAACTCTGAAAAAAATACATGAGGATGAGAGAAAACATTGGTTAAATTTCTTATAAAATTATCTAAGCTGCTACCTGTGTTTGGGGTTACAGAGCTTTTGTTATCATCTGATGTGTATTTCATTTTTGTCAAAGGTGAAAAATTCATTTTGCCTTAGAAAGTGTGAAGTGAATCATCTCATTCTACTGGACAAAGTGTTCCATTTCATGTTGTAACAACCCAGTGCTGATGGAAATTTGGAATGTTGTTGCTCAGATTCTCGAAGGCACAGTGGAGATTTGGAGGCTGCTTTCTCCCCCTTCAGCTCTTAGCACAGAGTGTAGAGTTGTAGCACATTGTACTGAAGGCTTCTGCCTTAACACCCATAGATGACCTCTGAATTGACCTCTTTTTTTCCCTTCAAGGGAATCATTATTTTCAACAATCTTGAACAGTTTGGTTGATTGAATCAACCATATCATTATTTTAAAAGGTCATTAAAATAAATGAAAAAATTCAAATGATTATAAAGCCTGTGCTTTCTGCAATATGATCACAGCCAGAAGCTCTGTGTATATATAATAAAATAAGGCCATGGCACAACTATCATGTTGTGGTCCGAACGCAGTTTGGAAAAGAATTTCCAGACACAAGGCAGAATGTAAAGTGGATAGAATTTATTAGAGGGAATGGTCACTGCCAGAACAGCAGGCCGACTTCCTAGTAATCTGGGAGAGCCGACCCCAAACATGTGCTATTAGTCAGTTTTTATAGCCAGAGAACAAAGGAATGGTCCGAGGTGAAAATTTTGTTTACTGATTGGCTGAGGCACGTATACTTTCCTTCTATAGGGTAGAAGTGGGACAGGGCAGATGCCTTTCCTTATTTGGGAAGAGAGAAGAACAGGGCCCTTTGCCCAGGTGGGCTCAGTAATTTCATACCCATCGCAACATGGCAGGGAGGGTGATGAGAGTCCGGTAGAGGGTGTAACGCTGAAACATTTTCAGGCAGGGTTGTCCTTTGTCCTTGAAGCACCATTGCCCTTGGAGTACCACATATCACATAATGTCACAAATATTCTTTGAAACCAGGAGGGTATAAATAAATAAATTAGTTAGTTGGGAAAAAAAAAGTCTAGCTAATGCAGCCAATGGATGAGAGTGTGTTGTGATGAAAAGACATTAAATTAAGATTAAGGAAAACAAGGTTCTTGCTTTTGCCCTTTAGTAACTAGCTAGATTGTATTGGAAGAGTCACTAATTTCTTTTGAGTCTTAGTCTTTTCCTAAGCTAAATATTACAAAGATTTCCAGCCCTACCTGTGGTAAGTACTCAATGTGATAATATGTATGTTGTAGTTCATTAGTGAAGTTCAGCAGGTATTTCTGACTCTCCTCTTTCTGGTGCAAGGAAGGGTTGCATTTACTGCTTGCTTTGAGGTTAAGTATTACCATATGAAATGCTCTGGCCAATGAAATGTGAGCAGAAATGATGTGTGTCACTTTCAGGTAGAAACTTTAAGCACCAGTGATTGATTTGCCCCATGCCCTTCTCATTGCAGTAGTGATTGTAGACTCTCATATTGAGATGACATTTTATCTTGATTGTTTGGGTCTTTAAGTGACTACAATGAGCAGAGCCCTGATGCCCCAGGTTGGACATGCAGCATAAGTAAGAATTTTTATTATGTTGAGCTTTTGACATTTGGGCATTAGTTATTACTGTAACATAACCTCACACATCTTAACTAATACAGTGTATGCAAGCACTTTGAAAAGTATTCAGGATTATTCAAGTAGTCAGAAAGAGAAAAATAAATACCGCATTCTAACACATATGTATGGAATCTAAAAAAAAAAAAGGTTCTGAAGAACCCAGGGGCAGGACAGGAATAAAGATGCAGATGTAGAGAATGGACTTGAGGACACAGGGAAGGGGAAGGGTAAGCTGGGACAAAGTGAGAGAGTGGCATGGACATATATACACTACCAAATGTAGAATGGATGTCTGGTGGGAAGCAGCTGCATAGCACAGGGAGATCAGCTTGATGCTTTGTGACCACCTAGAGGGGTCGGATAGGGAGGGTAGGAGGGAGACACAAGAGGGAGGGGATATGGGGGTATGTGTATACATATGGCTGATTCACTTTGTTATACAGCAGAAGCTAATGCACCATTGTAGAGCAATTATACTCCAATAAAGATGTTGAAAAAAAAAAGAATGAAGAAACCACAAGTTGTGAAAACATTTTTATTCTGTGTGCATTTTTAAAGAGCTCAAAAGGAAAAGTAAAAAAAAAAAAAACCAAATGTTTCCTCTTTTAGGATATCTTCTTTGTAGTGGAAAATCAAGTTGCAAATGCATAGTAAAGAAATGGCCACGTGGAAAACAAGTACAGGTAAAGTATTCACAGGAGGGACAGTAGTAACATGCAAGTAGTCCTTGCTAAGCAAGCCAAGGAATGCTTCTTGTTTGGTTTTGTTTTTTGCTGGTTAGGGCATATTTTAGCAGCTGTTTTTAACTGACCAGGAGAAAAGTAGGCTTGGGTTCTAAAAGAAAATCTTGTTTCATGTAATCAGAGGAGACAATGTTGGAGGGGTCTTATATAAACATTGTGTTTTGTTTTGTCAGCACAGTGTTTAATTCTTTTCCTTTTCTTAATTGGAATGCCTTTCTGTGAACATGAACCTGGCTGTTCTCCAGAGACCCATCCCTCCCTAGTGCCTCACCTAGCCCCTCTATACAGCTGTTACCTGCCTGACCCTGGAGATCATTTCAATTTTGCAATCCTTGCACTGAAGTGTACAGATTTCAGGGAACAATGGGAGTTTATAGTAACAATTAAAAACGAATACATCTCTGCAAAAGTAAAAAAAAAAAAAAATATATATATATATATATATATATATATATATATATATATATACATCTCTGTGCAACTAAAATGTTGTTTAGACAGTACAGGCAACCTGGGAGTCATTAAAAAACTGGAGATAGACACCACCTTGAGGGTGATTGGACACTTTTTTCCCCTGTAACCCTGAAAGGAAATTTAAGAGCTAAGCAATGATTGAAAATTAAGCTTGAATTGGGTTACTGAGAAAGCCACTGAATTAAATGTGATATTTCTTTTAATTTGCCTCCTTATTTTTTAATTATGTCCCCATTAAACTGCTTCTCATCTTTTATGGTTTTAGATCCAGATATAGATCAGTAGCAATGAGGCTGTCTATATAATTGGCTCTTTGTCTATGACAGTGACCATACTTTGGACCTTGGACCATACTTTGGGAAAAAACTACTTTATAGGTGTTGTCTTGCAAAACCACCTATTTAAGAGATGACCCCTAAGAGAGATTCCATGGTCAAGTACCTTTGGGACTCTGCAAATCTTTTTTTTTTTTTTTTTTTTTTTATTTGGTGGTACGTGGGCCTCTCACTGTTGTGGCCTCTCCCGTTGCGGAGCATATGCTCCAGACGTGCAGGCTCAGCGGCCATGGCTCACGGGCCCAGCCGCTCTGCGGCATGTGGGATCTTCCTGAACCAGGGCACAAACCCGTGTCCCCTGCATCGCCAGGCGGACTCTCAACCACTGCGCCACCAGGGAAGCCCGAGACTCTGCAAATCTTGATGAAGAGCTGTACTTGCCCTGAGGACAATGCGTTGCCCTGATGACACTGTAGGATCAGTCTTAGCTGGAGCTACCTGGGAGGTTCAAAATCTTCCTTTTAAAAATCTCTCATTCTCTCAAATCCTGGTTGCTTTCTATCAGCACTCTTGCTGCCTCAGTTTTCAAAATATATCTTGAATGTGCCACTTCTTACTAGGGTCCCTGTCACTGCTCTTGCCTGGTTCTTCTTACTGGGTCCCCACTCTGGCTGCTCAACAGTCTATTTCCCACACAGAGGCCACCTGATCCTTTAACACTTATCAGGCCATGCCTCTCCCCTGCTCCAAAACCACCAAGATTTTCTTATCTGTTAGAATAGCATCCGTACTGTTTACCATGCCTACGAGACCCTGCCTGCTCTGATTCCTGGCTACCATTCCCACCTCCTGTCTGGCCTACCTGCCTTGTTCCTTCTACACCAGCCAGTCTGGCCTCCTGAAACATGCCAGACCCACACACTCACTGTCCTCTCCTTCTGGAATGCTCTTCCCTCAGACACCTGCTTTGGTACTCTTCCAACTGTCCACATCTTTGCCCTAATGTCATCTATTGAAAGAGTTCTTACTGTCATACTTGCTCCCCTTATACTAGTTTATTTTTTCATTATTATTTTTATCACTGCCTGACATTATGCTATGTATTTGTAACAGGATATTAAAATAAGACCCCTCCTGTCTTTGAGGTCCCAAAGCTGAGAACAGTGGTTTGCTCACTACTCATGCAGGATATGCCAACTGCTGCTTTGATGGAAGAAGCTAAGATTAAATTGGGGAGGGGGATTTATAAACTTTTAGAGTCAAGATTTCTTTAGAGAGAGAGCCAAGTGGTAAGGATAAGGTGGTGGAATCTTGAGATAACTACTGGGGAGAACTTAACACATGTTTCCTGGGGTTTGAGGGTTCCTAGGGACTGGTGTCTGACTTATGAGTTACAAATAAGAACCTTCCAGGAGAGAGTCTGGCTGATGCAGCCTGCTGTGGGAGCCTGCTCTTCCAGAATGACTCTATTTCCCAGGCCAGATGTGGACTCCTGGCCTGAAAAGTCCAGGTGACCCCAACAGAAGGAGAGATCAGAGGCTGAGGAAGAGGTTAAAGGTGGCCAGATATAGAAGAAAACTACAGCTGGGAGGCCCCCAGGATGCAGGAGAGGGATCTCCAAATGGAGTGTTTGGATAGACCCAACACTGCAGGACTACCCATTCAGGATGGTGCCCATTCTTGTTATCCTCACATCTACCTGGAGGACTGACCTTGGAGAGGCTAGTGAGTGGGGATGGGCTGGTAGAATATTTTCCCACATCAGGCTTCCATGCCTGGATCAGTCCTGAGCTGGCAGAGGCAGGGGAAGGGAGAAGATCTGAAGCAGATGAGACAGCAAAATTTTAATCTGTTATTGCAATAAAAAAAAGTAACTTGAAAAAGAGACTGCAGAAAGTCTCTTCAGCAAAAGAGATGCCTTCTCAACCTAAAGAAAACTAACCAAGCTGTTTCTAATATTTTTTTTCTGTTCTTGTTCATATATTTCATTCATTCATTTATTTATTTTAATTGAAGTATGGTTGATTTACAATGTTGTGTTAGTTTCTGGTGTACAACAAATTCCAGATTCTTTTCCATTACAGTTTATTACAAGACATTGACTATAGTTCCCTGTGCTATACAGTAGGTCCTTGTTGTTTATCTATTTTATATACAGTAGTTTGATCTGCTAATACCAAATTCATAATTTATCCCTTCCCTGCTTTCCCCTTTGGTAACCATAAGTTTGTTTTCTATGTCTGTGGGTCTCTTTCTGTTTTGTAAATAAGTTCATTTGTATCATTTTTTTAAGATTCCACATATAAGCAATATCATATGACATTTGTCTTTCTCTGTCTGACTTACTTCATTTGTATGATAATCTGCAGGTCCATCCATTTTGCTGCAAATGGTATTATTTCATTCTTTTTTTATGGCTGAGTATTATTCCATCATACATATACACCATATCTTCTTTATCCATTCATCTGTCGATGGACATTTAGGTTCCTTCCATGTCTTGGCTATTGTAAATAGTGCTGCTATGAACATTGGGATATTTCTAATGATTTTTAGATACTATGCTGGGATGCTGCAGTGGTGGTGGGGATAGGTGGAGAGATGGTCAGAGGTGGAACAGCCAACCCTCATGAAGGGAGAATGTCCCCTTGACAGGGAGGGGCTCTTACTTTGGGAGCCTTCTTGGCTTTCAGGGCTAGGAAAGACCCTCAGATGGGATTGACTCTGGACGCTGGGAGCAAGGCTCTGAGTTTCCACTTTCAGGAGACTATGATGGCTTGGACAAGGCACGTCAGGCAGTGACTTTTGTGGAAAGTCACCTAGAAGTCACTGCTGAATGTGCGCACTGGGTAAGATCCCTGGCACCTCTGCATTGTCCTTCAGAGGCGAGGCCTGCTACTCTAACGAGGGAGAGTTCAGGGTCATGTTTAATTTGATTTAGAAAAGTTAAATAATGGGACATGTCTTGCATCTGAGTGTAGTGGTTGCAAATTTATATGCACCACACAGGAGAATGGGACCACAGGGCATAATCCTGGAAAGTCAGAGGAGGGGAATTAAGCCACCCTCTAATTTACTGCTCTATATAACATGCCTGTCAAGTGCACTTTGGGCAGGTACCTGGAGTCCCATTTGCTGGCAACAAGTCATAAACAGCTTGTCCACCGGAAAAATCTTGTAGTGAGACATTGTCAGGCCAGAGAGCTGGACGTCAGAAGGCCACTCTGGCTCCTGACCCACCCTCGGACTCCTCCCTTTAGAGGCAATGGGGCTCCAGGAAGACTGAAGGGGAAACATGCAGACAACCTCACTGGAGACTGAATTCATACCTGCCAGGAGGTGGAAGGGAATAAAAGGGGAATTTACAAACCTATTAGGGAAAACGGAGCATTAAAGAGAAAAGAGAAAAAGTTATAAATGAAAAGGGGTGGGAAATTAATGGGGACTAAAATAGATTAAAATTTTGCGTGCTTCACAGGGTATATAACACTTCACATGCAATTAGGAATAAAATCACAACTCCTCAAACCCATGTTCCCTGGAGGCAAAGGAGGGAAGTGATAGATGTAGGAGTGGGAAGAAAACCCCAGATGGCCATTGTCACAGGCTTGGGGCAGGTGGTGGGTGCACAGCAGCTGAGACCTCTTTGCTTTACCTGTGTCCTCCGTGGACCTACATTTACAATGAGAACAAGGCACAGGAGTGAGGAAGGGGAAGGGAACAAAGCCAAGCAGCCCTTTCCTGTCTTGTCCTGTGCAATGGGAACGGTTGAGCCATTTCAGAGGGGGTATGATTTCTCCTGTAAACGAACAGAGGCACACTTGCTAATAATGGTGACAACTAACCTATGTTCAGAATTTTCAGTTTGCAAATCACTTTCTTAAATATAACCCTGTGGGGCAAGATCCTTTGAGACAGGTAGGAGGAGTAAGTGTTTTAAAAGTTATATCTCCCGGGCTTCCCTGGTGGCGCAGTGGTTGAGAGTCCGCCTGCCGATGCAGGGGACGCAGGTTCGTGTCCCGGTCCGGGAAGATCCCACATGCCGCGGAGCGGCTGGGCCCGTGCTCCATAGCCGCTGAGCCTGTGCGTCTGGAGCCTGTGCTCTGCAACGGGAGAGACCACAACAGTGAGAGGCCCGCGTACCAAAAAAAAAAAAAAAAAAAAAATTATATCTCCCTTATTCTACAGATGAAGCAAATGTGCTCAGAAAACCCAGCTAAGTGGCCCAAGGTTGCACAAAAATCAAGCAGCAGAGCCTGATATTTCAAACCCAGGTCTTGTCAACCAAAATAATAATAATAATAATGATAATAATGCAGGAGGCTGTAAATAAGAAAAGAGTTTATTTGGGAGTCTTAAGAGTTGCAATTCGGGAGACTCAGATTCGGGTAACCCTGAAAGAATGAAGAGAAAGAGTCAGGGGCTTATAAAGACAAAATGTCAGGAAGTTTGTGGAAAGTTGCCTGGTGAGAATTGTGGTTGACTCTGATGCAAGTAGGAAAATATCTGTCCTTAAGGAAGTGCAAGTTGTTTTAGGATAGTGGTCAGATAAGTATATAGACTGTCACAAGTTATTTTAGAGTAAGAGTCCCATAAGTATCTTGAGTTTCTGGCAGGTGTTCTGGATGACATTATGCACTGCTGAGACGTGCAGTGCATAAGTCACACTTCATTAATGACCTCTCAGCTCCATTTTAGAGAGTTCTCTTAGCAATATCGACTCCATTATGATTTTCTTTTCACAGCCTTAAAATTCTAATCTAGGCTCACTATTTTCCTGGGGTGAAAAGAGGGTAGAAGGGGGGGAGAAGTTTGGTCTTAGGGACAGAGTATATGGAACAGTACAATCACCCCCCTGAGGTCTCCCTGCCCCCAGATGTTTTCTGCCCAGCGTTTACAACCCCACAATGAGACCTTCTCCATTTGTGCACAGTGGTTCTCAAGGGGGGTGCTCCGGACAGTTTGCGTGGGACAGTTCTATGGTGCTCAGGATTGCAAGATGTTTGCATCAGTGCCTCCCACTCAATACAAAATGGCAGCACCAGCCTGGGTCATCATGACAACAAAAATGTCCCAGTCATTTCCTGCTTCCTGGGAGCTGGTACCACCCCTGATTGAACATTTTGTCTCCTAAGAGGGAGGGGTAGCACGTTGACCTTGTGTTAGAGGCTGAACTCTGTAGATTTGGAGAATGGTGTCTCCCCACGCCTTGCACTGAGGGAAAATAAACCACAGAATTGAAACGTGGCAATGCACAGCCCACTGGTGGGGTTCACCAACAGTGAGCAGAGGGAATGGTGGAGCAGCTCTCCCTGGGCTCATGGATTCCATTGTCTGAAACAGAGTCCAGGCCTCCATTTCTTTTACCTCTAGAGAGATTTAGGAGCATTGTGAAAATCATCTATATCTTCTAGTAAATGTAGCTACATGTGGACATCCTTGGTTATTGATTTATGGATAGGAAGACTATAGTTCCTGGTTTACCTAGGGATGGTCCTTGTTTACCTAGGGATGGTCCCAGTTTATTCCTGTTTTCTTGACATCAAGAAAATAACATCAGTATCAATATCAGTATCAATAACTCCCTCTTTCCCTCTGAGATATGTCCTGGTTTGGATAATAAAATATATGTTCCTCCTAATATGGAGAACTCAGGGTAATTCCCTACATGCTGTGTGTCTCAGAAGCTGAGAGATGAGTAGCCTCTATACAACCTAGAAGGCCCTCCTTTGAATTACAGTGCGTGTTTGACCATTGTTATGGGCTGAATTATGTGCTCCCCAAATTCGTATATTGAAGCCCTAACGCCCTGTATTTCAGAATGTGACTGTATTTGGAGATAGAGTCTTTAAAGAGGTAAGTTAAAACAAGGTCTTAGGGTGGGCCCTAATCCAACATGACTGGTGACCTTAAAAGAAGAGGTGATTAGGAAACAGGCACACACAGAGGGAAGACCAAGTGAAGAAACAGAGAGAAGACGGCTCTCTACAAGCCAAGGAGAGAGGTCCTTAGAAGAAACCAACCCTGCCAACAACACCTTGATCTCAGACTTCCAGCCTCCAGAACTGTGAGAAAAGTAATTTCTGTTTAGGCCACCTGCTCTGTGGAAGTTTGTTATGGCAGCCCTAGCAAGCTGATAGGGTCATCCTCTGGGATATATAAACCAGTACTGACCACCAGCAAATAAAAAACATTGTTCCTGGGGTGATGGGACCTTGGAACTGATTTACACAACAGCTTCACTTGGTCTGTAGAACTAAGAGCCTGAGTAAGAAAAATCACTCCTTAAGGGTCAGATCTAGAGAGAGGGACCTAGTCAGACTGAGGTAGCCGTGAGGAGTTAGTGGTCCAGACTCTGGGAATTGTGGACCTTTACAAAGCCCTGGAAACAAGGCTTGAGGCCCAGCCACAGCTCTTCCCCTTAGCAACTAACCTGTCCTTCCAGTGGGGCTCCATGAGTTTCCTGACCTCATGAGCTGCTCTTGTTGGTTGTGTTTGCCACTGAGAAACATGACTTTAGGGGCATCTTCTAGCATTTGGGGTTCCATGGTGACCACCATAAAGCATACACACCAGCCAGTAGGAGGGGAAAATGACTTTGTCTTGTACCTTTACCTCTCTGGAGGCTGGGTTACAGGCATGAGTAACATCCCCTGTGTGACTCAAGGGGCCAGTAGTCTGCAATCCAGTGACATCCATTCATTAAGGGCTGGTTTTGGAACTAACCGTATGTACATGTACTCATATCATGGCTCAGCCAGTGCCAGTTTTACTATCTTAGGCAAAATTACAGAATCCTTCTAAGTCTATGATTTGGGAATATAATATCTGCCAATTAGTGTTTTATAAGAATTAGGTAGGATGATATTTGTGAATTTTTCAGTATTCTCTCCACCTAAAGAAGCATAGCTAATTCCAGTAGTAATATTTCTGGATCAGGCTCAGCTTCAGTGGAGCCAGCTGCCTTTCTGGCCCAAGGAGGTAGACATTATTAAAAGACACTTTTTAGTGGAGGTGCTGTGACTCACAAGACCATCCTCAAGGTCCTGTACCAGCGGCTGGTGGTCTCTGTTCCCCACAGCCCATATTTCCTCCTGGTTCTCAGCCCTTTCTGTGTGGAGACCTGTGGTTTCCTTTCTTGGAGCACCTACACCCTGAACATCACATTTGAGTTCCTCTTAAGTTCCATGGGTTTCAGTTTTACCTTCCATTCCCACTCTGGGGATGGAAACAGGGCAGTATTTCAGAACAGGACATGGAGATGCTGATTCAGCAACTGGAGTAAGACTCCAGATGGACCTCGGGCCCCCGCACTCCAGGTGTACTGGCTTTGCAGGAGCAGTGCCGAGAGCCTCCACAGGTCTCCCTTCACAGAGAGTGTCAGTAGCTCTCAGATCTTAGGGGACCAAGGTCCAATCAATCACCATCAGAGGTCACAATCTACTCCCTCTACTCCCTCACTTGGATCAACTTTATAAAACTCAGGCCTTCAAGAAGCTAAACTTGTCCCTGAAACTGGATTAGAGAAGGTGACAGTGTTGAAGTGGCTTTTCAGAAATTCCTAGGTGCCCAAACACACAATGTCTATCTGCACAACACACCCACCATCATCCAATAGGTATTCATTGCAGAACAAAAAAATCATTTCTAATATCCCTTATATAATTATCACTTGGTCTGTAGGACCAAGTATTTGTAGTTGTACCCTCTGGTATAGATTTCTGATTACCAACCTCCCCCCAGCGAAATGTGGATTCCTTTTTAGAGAACTTTAAATATTGTCTATATCTACCCAGAGGGTATAGGTTAACAGGAACACACACTTGACAGGCTGTCCCTAACTGAGGTATTTGAAAGCAAATTATGGACAGTATAGCCACATCTTTATGCATATTTTTTCATATAGAATATTTTTATAAGATATATATATCATTTATACGTTACTTATGATACATATTATATAGAATATATATATTAAAATGGTACAAATGCACTTATTTACAAAACAGAAGTAGAGTCACAGATGTAGAAAACAAACTTATGGTTATTGGGTGTACGGGCAGAGGGGAGATATACTGGGAGATTGGGATTGACATAGGCACTCTACTATATATAAAATAGATAACTAATAAGGACCAACTGTATACCACAGGGAATTTTACTCAATACTCTATAATGGCCTATATGGGAAAAGAATCTAAAAAAGAGTGGATACATGTATATGTATAACTGATTGACTTTGATGTACACCTGAAACCAACACAACATTGTAAATCAACTATACTATAACAAAAATGTTTTAAAAGATATATATATGTATATATATAAAGTAGAAAAATTATATATATAAAAGAAGAAAATATTATTTTGTATATGTATTGTGTATTTGTACACACATGTATATATGTGTGTATATATATATATATGTATGTATATGCAAAAGAGCAATTGATAAATCAAGAGATATGAACATTTTTGAAGTTCTTGATACACACTGTTGATGTTCACACTCTGACTTTAGAGAAAGGTCATATCATGATACAAGTGCCACAACATTGTACAGAGTAGATATTTCACTGGATAGGAATGTGCATTGTCATTTAAAGAAATGTGTGTTAATTTATAAATAAAAATAATATCAATTTAATTTCCCCATCTTTAAAAAAAACTAATGGTGAGGTTGAACATTTTTCTGTTAATTCATTAGCAGCCTTTAGTCTTCTTGTGAATTGTTGGTTTCTATATTATTATTTTTTAGGGTTCTGTTGGTTTCTTTTTTATCAATAGGCATACACTTTTAAATACAATTACTAGATCTTTGTCTGATGGCATTTTCTGCAGATGAGAAATGTGTCTAAAGTTACATAGCTAGTGGCTTAGATCAAATTCAAACTGAGGTCTCTCTGACTTCAGAACTTATTCTCTTCCAATCATACCGTACTTCTTTCCAGTGTGCTAGGGAAATGGTGAATTAGACAATGTCTGTGTGGGGCCTGAGGCAACTCAGAGCCAGGACCTACATAAATGTGGAGCTTAATTACTGCCGTGCAGGTCTTGGAAATGTCTCACAAATAATTTCTTATTTAACCTCAAAAATACTCCTATTAAACAAGAATCAAGTATAATTATGATATTGACATTTTACAGATGAAGCTGCTAGGGTAAAGTGATATCCATGTGCATTAGGTCAAGTGGAGGTCAAATCCAGTCTTAGACTCAATACTATTATTTTATGATAATACATAATACTCCATTTATCTGTCACCATGAGAAGGAAGAAGCAGGTCACTTCAGTTAATTTTCAGCTAAATAAAAATTACTCCTTTAAATACCAATTTAAAAAATCTTTTATAAAAATTTCACTGAAAAATATGACTGATTCATTGCACACATTTATTTTTTCTTCCTCTTGAGAAGCCATTAAAATGTTAGTAAATAAAATGTCTTAAGGGTATAAAACATAACAATGAAGAGAACATCACAGATGAGGAATTTAAATAAACTCCTGAGAGAGAGAGAGAGAGATTGGAATTGAGAGAGAGAGGGACTGAGAGAGTAAGTAGGGAATTTTAACTGTTGAGACAGGACATAAGAGATCTCAACTGAGCAATGCTACTTAGAGTGTGGTCTGTGCACCAGCTGCAATAGCAACGCTCCCAGGATTTGTTAGGAATTCATGGGCCCTATGCCAGAGCTGCTGATTCTGACTCCATGGGTGGGCCGGGAATATGTATTGAATAGGCTCAGGTCATTCTTACACATGGTTGAGTTTAAGAAGCATGAGTCTAGAGAACCCCTGTGTGATACGTATGAGGAAGATGTTCTTTGCCTTCCTAATCCCAGAGAGGCTTGACATTTCCAAGTACCAGATGTGAGGGAGTTAGAGGTAAACAACCTCCCTCTTATTATTTGCAAAGCCCAGGGCAACAGGACAGATGGAGTCTCCGAGCCCCTAGCTGGCAACCATGCTCTCCTCCCCTCTCTGTTCTGTACCACCCAGGGCCTCCTGGGCACCTGCATAGTCAGCCTAGTTGGCACATCGTAGCTCCATCCATACTCCCACAGATGGCCCCCTGTGACTACTGTTCAAGGCCTAGGTGAGAGGCCTACATGGCATGTGGAGAGGACTTGGGGCTTGATTGGGCAGAGAATTCTGGGGTCCCAGTCACTCAGAGCATATCTTAGTCTAGAAAGGAATCTGTGAGCATTGGATAGTTCCTCCCTTGGTCTCTCAAACTTCTTGCCCAGTGAGGAGGGTAGGGGTCAGAGGAAGGACAGAACAGGAGCTTCTAGAGCACAGGGACCAGGACAGGGGCTCCAGGCATGTAGCTGGAAGAGTGAACAGGAAGGTAACATGGGCTTATAAATAGAGAATTAATTGAAAGCACATATATGGAACACTTGGCATTCCTTAACCCCTCCATTTTCCCTGACTTCCAGACTATTCTTCTCTAAATTGAGAAATTGGATATCCTTTAGAGAAAAGACCTCTGTATTTTTTTTTCCCCCTAGGGAATCTTCCTAAAAAATAGTCACACACTTCTAGCCTAATCATCCTGGGCCATAACCTGAGAGATGAATGCCCCACCTAGAGGCACCAAGCCCCTAGCCAGCTCTTGGTTGTCACATTTAAGATATTGACACAACTAAGGATCAATAGACAGCAGAAGATTGCCAGCATCATGAAAGAGAAGATGGAGATAAGGTAGAATAATGTAACCTCATAAAAAACCATAAATAAGAAAACCTAAGAGCACAAAATGAAACTCTAATTAGAATCCTCTGCGTGAATAAGAATAGTTAGCATCCATAAAGCAAGATATTATATTATAAGAATGGAAAATTCAAGGCAGGAAAGATCTATTTGACACCAGAACTCTGGTTACCAAAGTGGCATCACAGTTGCCCGTATAATAACCATTCATCTCATTTCCTCTTTTCTGACAGAATCCTGATTGTGCTCACTTTTCTCCAAATGCCTTGTGTTCTGGGGAGACTTGGTCCCTCCCTGGCAGCAAGAATGGATCTTGATTAAGATAATAGTGGTAATTCTGTTCTGTCTCGTAATCTGCTTAAGAATTGGGTATGTGATATAATATCCACCAACGAGGTTTGAAGAAAAGTCTGTAGTACTGTTTCTGGGAAAGTTTTTTTTTTTGTTTGTAAAAAAGGACATAATACAGAGGTTCCTTTTCTTTCTTCAGATCTAGTTGTGTGAGGACATGATGCTTGGAGTTGCTACAGGTATCTTGCTACTAAAAGTCTATAAGTCAGTCCAATGACAAGGGTGACACAATGAAGCTGCCAGAGCCCCTATGTCATTAAGCAACTGAGTTTATTAATCTCTTGTGCCACCAACCTCCAGACTTTTTCCTATGGGAGATAATCTATTCCCTTTTTGTTTAAACCATTTTGAATTGAGCCCTCACTTACTGGTAGGCGAAAAACATCTTAACTGAGATATTAAAATAAAAATATTCAATAGAACATTTAGAATATAATACCAAGAAAGTCCCTAAAAATGAAAAAATAGACAGAAATGGAATATATGAGTTAAAAGATCAGACTTAGAAGATCATCCCAGGAAGCGATTCCAGAAAGAGCAGAGAAAATGGAGAAGGGGGAAATTATCAAATAAATAGTATAATGGAATTTCCCAGAGTGAGGGCTATACATCTCGATTTGGCAAGCCTTCCCTATTATCAATTTGAATGAATGAAAATGATCAAAACATTGACACATTATTGCAGAATTTCAGATCACCAAGGATAAAAGTCATTTTCAGAGAGGAAAAAATAGTTCATAAAAAGACCATGTATCTTATCAGCAATCCTGGATGCTAGAAGTCAGTGGGACAATTCCCTTAAAATACCAATGAAAAAATATTTTCATGAGGAATTCTACACTCAACCAAACTGACTGTCATATGAAGGTAGAATAAATATATTTTCAAACACACACTGAAAAAGAAGAAGGTACGTGGAAATTATATTATTTTTTGACAAATACCCATTTCTCCTCCCTCTCTGTTATAGAGGAATATACTTCCCTATCCCTTTGAGGGTTGGCTGTGGGACTTTCTTCATCCAGGGACTGCATGTACATGTGACATATACCATATTGATCAGAGGTTTTAAGTGTGCTCGTGAGGTTAACTTAGGCCTCATATTCTGTGCTCTCTCATAAAAAGAGCAAGCCTCAGGCAGTGCTGATTTTTCAATCTGGGTCCCAGCACAGGACCAAAACTTGAACCTGACCCACAACCTGGAACCAAGGCAAATGGCTTTGAGTTGTTTCAGTGGAAAAGGAAATCTAGATATGATGGAGAGTGCATGAAAGAGTAGCACACTCCCAAAAGAAAGACCATAAGTAATATTGTATCCCTTCTATCCTGATCCAAACCCTTGTATCCTTTCTCATACATCTTCCCCCAGGTTTCTGATTATATAATTGACAATTCATTATATAATCATTCATTATATATAATGAATTATATATATTGAATTCACAATTCATTGAATTCATTATGTATAATGAATTCACAATTCATTATATAATCTTGCAATTCATTTTCTGGGTTATCTCCTAACATTCATACTTTGAAATGACTCCTTGGGGACCTGATGGTATTGAGTCTAGATATAGCCCCAAAGTAATGAGTGTATGAAGGGATAGGAGTTGAGGAGGATCAGCATTTTCCTGTGATTCAAAAGATACCATCACATGTTCTTCAGGGAGGGGAAGACTCATCTCAGATAGGGGAGAAAAGTATGCATCTAATAATAAACAAATCCTGGCAGAATATGAAGGTTCAGGGTCCTTAGTTTCATTTGAATTTACTCATATATCCTCATTTGAAATTTTGGTGTTTGAATTCTTCCCAATTATCTTGCTGAATTTAACATAAGAGATTATTCAAGCTTATAAATTCTATTTGTATTATAATTCAGTCATCCACAAGATTAAACTTTGGGTTGGTATTCAGATATCTCAATCTGAAACTAGAAGAGCGGAGTTACTTTTACTCTCTTACATAAAACAGACAAAGGAGTTTTGCTGTCACTAACCTGGACCTTGACCTGGAAATTTATAGCTCTGAACACCTCATCTTCTTTCTCAATGTTCTACAGTATACTTAAGTACATCCAACCAACCTGATAGTCTATATAACCTTTACTTCTACTAAAATGTTTTGTGGAGTAAGTTATTTGGTCAATCAAAACTGGGTCTTCTGTAGGCACTTGGCTCCAGGTAACCACAGTGATGTCTTAAATAACTGTTTCGCTACTACATGCCATGGACTACCAGTATCCCATGTGCCACTAGTAGAAATAGGATCATTAATGCCTTTAAGTATAACCAAATCAGAGATTCCCATCCTTTAGATTCTGTTCATCTGGATCCACATCGGGAGCAAATAACTGTATCAGTCAAGGTTTAGTTAGGGAAGCAGAATGATTCTGAGTGTAACAAGATATGGCATTTATCATAGAAATTATACCTTACACAGTTGTGAAAGAAGTTTAAGTGGAGATGTGAAATGGGAAGTTAGAAGGTCAGATAAAGAGGAGCTGGTATGGGTGGAGAAGTCAGGACTTGCAAGGGAATCTAAGAAACTTAGCCAAAGTGGGACCATGTAGGGGGAAACTTTGAAGGGGCTGATTGGGAAGCTATTGCTTCTGAACCTACCTCTGTGTGTCTGTTGCTAGGCAGCCGGAGGGAGCCTGGGCTGTTGTTGTTCACCAGGACCAACAGTCAGAAGACTTGGACATGGAGGGAAGAAGAGTAAAGACAAGGTGGAATTTGCCAGGCACCTCTGTTTCTATTTGTCAACATAACAAACTGCAAAGAACTTCAAAGAGGAATGGCTTCCTTTTCAGCTCCCAAGTTTCATGCAAATTCTTCTCTTAGTAACTCTAGTCCAGAATCATGCAGAAGGGGCTTTGGGAAATATAGTTCCAGGTTTAACCAAGCTGACAATAGGACAATCTAGCACATACATCTTGGACATTACTTATTTTCTCACTCCCTCAATTATTTCTAAAACAAATAAAGGTGATTATCAAACCCACTGGTGCATATCTTAATAGTGAATTTTTATGTGCTAAATAAAAACTAGATCACTCTCAGATGAATATTAATATTAAATGATATACACACATCTTACTGTCTACACAGAAGAATTTTAAACTTAATTACCTCAAGACACACATATGCCAAAAAGACAGTTGAAGATATAGATATATATGTAAGTATCAATATATATACATATATATGAATGGGATGGTAGATTATATGTAACTTTACTTCTTGCTGTTTTTTCAATTATTTGAATGTGTATTATTTTATAATCAGAAGTTTCATAACTTAAAAGCAAATTAATAAATCATTTCTGTTGTCTATATTCAGGACTAAATGCTAAATGGCACATATGAATATAATAAATATTAAATTTAATCTATCAAAACCTACGATCTGGGGCTTCCCTGGTGGCACAGTGGTTGAGAGTCCGCCTGCCGATGCAGGGGACACGGGTTCGTGCCCTGATCCCGGAAGATCCCACATGCCGCGGAGCGGCTGGGCCCGCGAGCCATGGCCGCGGAGCCTGTGTGTCCGGAGCCTGTGCTCCGCAACGGGAGAGGCCACAGCAGTGAGAGGCCCGCGTACAGCAAAAAAAAAAAAAAAAAAAAAAAAAAAACAAAACAAAAAAAAACCTACGATCTGGAACTTCTAGCATTCTAGGCACTACCAACTGTATTCTCAGTTTTGAATTCTATGAGTGGACCAATGACCATTTTTTCTGTACTTCTTTCTCTTCTCTTACCACCACTTTTCATAACATTGCAAAGAAAAAGGCTTATTTATTTTCAAAGTTGCAACCCCTCCCATCCGCTCCGTATTCTGCTTTACATAAGTGAAAACATTAACCTTCTCATTTAATAAAAATCATGGCCCCAAGGCTTTGGTGCTGGACAGAGTCACAGACTGCCTTAGGAAGAGGCAAGTTGGGTTTGGCTGCCCCTGGCTGGGTCTGTGTACTCAAAATCTCCACACATCAGAGCACAGTGCCTGGCCTCATGAAATGTTATTTGAATTTGGCTACTGGGAAAGAAGGGTAAAAATTTAACAACTGTATCTTAGTTTCATCTTTGGGTTGGAGGGTGGGGATATGGGTTCCCATGCCCCTCAGGGAACAAAGGAGCTGGGTTGGCATTTAATTTCATCTTAGGAATCATCCACTATGACCATCCAGGGGCCTGTGCCTGCCAGTCTCATCCCTCTGACTATATTTAGTCCATTATGAATATGGAAAAACATTGAAAATGATTCACATCGACATCCCTCTGTCTAGCTTAATAACATCAAAGTCATTAACAACCAATGTAAGCTCACCCTGACAGTGTGATTTGGAAACCTCAGCCCTCCCCAGCATCCTCCTCTGGCTGTCTTGCAGACTGGACACAGGAAATCAGTGTGCATGCCCTGCCACTCCCCAATCACCTCCCTGTTCCTAAGAGGAAAAAAAAAGTACAAAGGCCCCGGAAAGAAAAGGTTTCTGTTGGCTCTATGGCTGTTGAAATGTGGGGCCAGCTGGAGTTAGGCCCTCATCACAGGAAAGAGGTGAGGGTGAAATGAGGGTTAGTTGAGAGACCTCCTCTCTCTGTGCCTCTCAACTGAGCAGCTGATGCTCTACAATCTCAACTGTCACTCTTCTATTGGGCCACCTTAATAGCTTCATTATGATGATTTCTACTCAGGTTTTTCCAGCAGAGGACTTTTCCACATATTACCTCACATGTTACTCCACTAAGAGGTGAGTCTTCTGTCCTTTGCCTTTAGAGCATTTATCAGAGTTTATTTATTTAAATAAGTGTCTGTTTTCTGCAGAGTCTGCAATCTCTGAAAGGGCAGGGTTTGTTTTGCCCACCATTATTTAGTCCTGGGGCAGTGATTAGTGTATAGCTGTGTTAAAGAAATAGTAGTTAAATAAATGAATAAAAGGAGGGGAGGAGGAAGGAAGGGGGGGAGAGGAGATAGAGGGCAAGTGAGGAGAGGGAGGGAGAGGGAGAAAGAGAGAAGCTGAGAGAGAAAACAGAATCAAATATTGACTTTATTTTATAGTAGGAGAAATAGAGATATTGAGAGGGTAAGCCATTTGATTCAGGTTTCTTGGCTAAACAGTGGAAAAGTCTATATGAGTTATTGCATTTTCATATTCTGGCTTTGGGGTTCCCACCCCACCCCCACTCCGAAACCACTTGTTCCCCTAAAATTAACATTAATCATATTGTGGGCTCACCTGTACATGCCCATCTGTGCTTTGCCTCTCTCTGGTCTGTGACAGGCCATGGTAGGCAAGTAAACCCTGGATAACTGTGTGGTCAAGGTAGAGTACCACACATGGACAGAGGGACCTGAAAGCCCCTCTCTTACTCTGTTTCTGGTGTGGACTGGTGGTGGTGAGCAGTTTCTCTAACTATTCTACAGTTATCTTCACCACCAAACATCCAGACTAATTCTTATAACCCAAGGCTAAAATCAGTCTCCTTTCTTCAGTTGCATTGCTGGGAATATGACACAGAGAAACCCATAGCTCAACTTCATCCATTTGTGCTTATTTTCCTCTTTTTTCACGTGTCTCTTCCTGCATCACATCCAACATTTGTGCACTCCAGGAAGAGTCTGCTCCCCAGCCCACCTTGGCAGGGACTGAGTGGGATCCCACCTGCCCCAGCATCAGGGTATCTTCCTAAACCAAGAGAAATGGCTCATGGAGAAGTGAGATCAATTAGGCCAAGGGTTACTTGCAGACTTTTGAGAGTATAGGCACAGGATTCCCTCCTACAACCAAAGAAAGATTTGGAGGAAGACTTGTGCAATTTCCTTCTTCTCTGCTCCCAGTGAGGACCTGGGAAGTTCCTCCCAACTGTTTGATGCTGAGGGAAAAGGAACTTGTAGGTACCTTCCTTCTACTTCATAAAGGGAGAGTGAAGAAAGAATTCACTTTGTAAACATAGCTAATAGGTGTTCTGTTCAAAGTTACATTGACCAGATGGATTATTAAACAAATGTGTGTGAATGCTTAGATAAAGGTATGGATTCTCTTTAGGAACCAGCATGGGATCAGCAAGACAAGTCATGTCAAACCCTTCTTTTGGAAAACTATATTGGAATATCAGGCACATGCCATAGATAGGATGTACATTCTTCTAACACATTGTGATAGGAAGCTTGAATGGAACAGCTAATATGATGAATTGTGGAAATAAGATTGGAAATCATCTCATCAAGTTCTAAGGTTCTTTAGTATCAATAATATTTCCCAAATAGTTTTTTCTTTTTGTTTTTTCCCTATGCCTGCCTGGTTCTCTACCAAATTTTTCAATGTTTCTTAAAAATTCAACTTTGTCGTTGCCAAGGTATAATATACACACAGTGAATGTTCTCTCTCTCTCTCTTTTTTTTTTTTTTTTTTTTTTTTTGCAGTACGCTGGCCTCTCACTGTTGTGGCCTCTCTCGTTGCAGAGCACAGGCTCCAGACACGCAGGCTCAGCGGCCATGGCTCATGGGCCTAGCCGCTCCGCGGCATGTGGGATCTTCCCGGACCGGGGCACGAACCCTTGTCCCCTGCATTGGCAGGCGGACTCTCAACCGCTGCGCCACCAGGGAAGCCCTGAATGTTCTCATTTTAAGTGTATGGTTTGATGAGTTTGGACAATTGTATACACCAGGTGACTGCCACCACAATCAGGGTACAGAACGTCAATGCTTTTTTGATATTATGATATAGGGTACTAACTTCACCCTCTACCATCTGCCAACGCCTTCCACCAAGGTCCAGAGAAAGAAAGTAGTAAACCAAATACTTGAGATGGAAAATATTTTTTTAATTTTTTAACTTTTATTTTTAATCATGGTAAAATACACATAACATAAAATTTACCATCTTCACCATATTTAAGTGTACAGTTTAGTTGTGTTAAGTACATTCACATTGTTGTGCAACCAATCTCCAGAATTTTTTCAGAGATCAAAAATATTTTGAATAACTTTTAGTTAAGTTACCATATAGAGCTGTTTAGGCATTTCCTAAACTCCCAATAGCCAAGCCATACAGGAAGCACTTTGTGTAGTGATTAAGTGTATGAACTCTGGAATCACATTGCCCAGGTTCAAGTCCCAGCCCCAGCACTTAACATATTATATCATCTCTAAGACACTGCCTGTTGTAAGATACACCATTATTATCTTAAACACTAAGAAGGAAAACAATGACTAATTAAAGTAGGAAACAGTGCCTTAATAATGGTCCTACATGACACATGCATCAGTTCCCCCAGTCTCTAGCTAGCTTGAAATTCCTTTCTTCCTTTTCAGGGAATTTGGCCGTTTACTACAGTGTCTTTCTTAGCACATGATAGGCAATCTTTTTGCACATATATCAGGAATAAAAATGAACAGCATGAGCTATTTATGGGCACCGTCCATTTACCAACTTCCATAAAGGACTTGGTAGTTGTTTTGTTAGAAAATATGAAATTGCTGTTATTCCTCAAGCAATAAATACTTGCTTCTCAAATATAAAATTTATGATCTGCTGCTTTATTTCTGTCTTTTGTGTATACGATAATTTTTACTTCTAATTCCAAGTCATAGAATACACTTTTGATGATATTTTAAACAACAGTTAAGCTCAATACATATAAACTCAGTTGAAGCAACATGAACAGCTATGTCCAAGGCCACACAGATGCACAGAATTGCAGTTATATCAAATTCCTGCCTGGTTGCCAGTAATTGTGAGATACCATTGATTGTGAGAGGCACCCCGATTTCAGAGATATTAAACATGAAAAAAACATGCATTTTATAATCTATGAAATACAGTCCAGGCTGTGTCCTTGGGCAGGATATTTAACTTCCTTGTACCTCAGGTTCTTAATCTATAAAATGTGGTTAGTAGGGCTTCCCTGGTGGCGCAGTGGTTGGGAGTCCGCCTGCCGATTCAGGGGACAC
Source organism: Mesoplodon densirostris (assembly GCF_025265405.1). NCBI lineage: Eukaryota > Metazoa > Chordata > Mammalia > Artiodactyla > Ziphiidae > Mesoplodon > Mesoplodon densirostris. Next base: position 123,851,644 of record NC_082662.1, on the reverse strand, counting down.
GGGTTTGTGCCCCGGTCCGGAAAGATCCCACATGCCGTGGAGCGGCTGGGCCTGTGAGCCATGGCCGCTGAGCCTGCACGTCCGGAGCCTGTGCTCTGCAACAGGAGAGGCCACAACAGTGAGAGGCCCGCGTATCACACACACACACACAAAAAAAATGTGGTTAGTAATAGTACATGTTTCATAGGGTATGCATGAAAATTGAAATATTTAGCACAGTAAGTGATGTATAATAGGTGTCCAGTAAACATTAACCCTGTTACTATTAATATAGCATCTTAGTTGTATCCAAGTATATCAGATATCTATTGCTGCCCAACAAATTACCCCAAACTTAGTGGCTTAAAACAGTAAACATTTATTATTTCACAGCTCTTGTGAGTCAGAAATTTTGAGTGGCTTACCTGGGTGGTTCTGGTCCAGAATACCTCATGTGGTTGCAGTTAGGATGTCAGCAGGGGCTGCAGTCATCTGCAGAGTTGACTGAGGTTGGAAAATCCACTTCCTAGATGACTGACTCCCATGGTTTTTGGCTGGAGGCCTCAGTCCCTCACCATGTGTGCCCCTCTAACTAAGGCTTACTGAATGTCTTCATGACAGGGCATCTGGCTTCCCCCAGAGCAAGTGATCCAGGAAAGAAAGGAGGCAATCACAGTGCCTTTTAGGATCTAGTGTCTGAAACTGTACACTGTCACTTCCACTTTATTTTCACCATTAGAAGCAAGTCACTAAATCCAGTCCACACTCCAGGAGGGTAATTAAGCTCTACCTCATTAAGGGAAGGATGTCAAAGAATTTGTGAACACATTTTAAAACCACTACACTGTGATAACTTTAGGCCAAAATAACTACCATCAGCTTCTCTTTCACCTTCTCACTTGTTGGTTTCCTACGCAGTATCTACTCTCTCATTTTCCTTACCAACTATATTAGACAATGAGAAACAGATGGCATATTCAAATTAGGATCCTTTGAGAAGGCTTTATTACAAATGCCAGGGTAGCTGTGAGGAAGTGCAGGAAGCTGGGGCAAGCTGCAGCAGTGCACTTAGCCCCATAGTCTGGAAGGGATGAGGGCAGAGAGTTTACCACAACTGGTAAGGAGAGAGTCACATAGAGCAGGCTGTCTAGAGAGAAGTAGTGATCTTTGGTCAACGGACACAGCCAGCCTGAGGCAACTTGACATAGGGAAACCAGGGGAATAAGTATTTTGACCTCACTCTCCTCTCACCCTCCAGTCTCCTACTAAGATGCCCGATTAATTGAGGCCAGAGGCATGAAAGCCTGTTGCATTTGGAACTTATAGGTGAGACTGCTGTGGAAGAAAGCAGGGTAGAGAAAGGTGGGAGCTAGACCTGGGTAAGTAAATAGATGCATTCAACACACCCTGTCTCCTTTCCCCCCTAACATCTCAAACAGAGGACTCAGAAAATCCCATCAGTAAGTCTCACATCATGGGGAGATGTGAGATTAATCACACTCCCCCTGAAACTTAAAATATTAGCTACAGTTGGGTTCTTCATTTAAGTTTGTAAGAGAAAAATAGAGAGAAAAAAAACAATTAAGGAACATAAAAACCTGCTAGAATCTCTGCCTCTGTAGCATCACGAGGTCTAAGCTGGTATTCATAACAGGCTTCTTCCACTGCAAGTTTCTTATTCTCCCTACTTTTTGCCACCATCTCAGATGGATAGGGTTCTTTACATTGTAGGGATAATTAAATCTGAATTCCTGAAGGATCTGTATTCTTGATGGTCAAATCTTTTGTTTCCACAGATTTCCATTGACTGGGGTTAGGAGGAAAAGAGTAATAAAAGCCAAACCAGAGAACTCCTTGTGTTCTCAAAATGGTCTTCCTTACTGCTTTTGCAGAACAGTAACCAAATTTCTCTCTGATAGCTAGAATTAACCACCCTGCCCAGTACAGTGATCTCCATTCTCTGCTTATTGGTCAGAGGATCCCAAAATGGGCAGAAGGCAGACTTAGCTTCCAATTCATATGAAGGATGACTTGGTTCCCAGGTGGAAACTTTCCTCCACTGGGCTCTAGAACCTCTAAAAACATAACTGAGGGTCATAGGAAATGCAAGAAAAAAAATCTTCCAGTAGGTTATTAGATATTATAAAGAGAGAAACTTCTCCCATTTCTGATTCTTGGCTTCTGAATCCATGCATCCTAACTATGGGAAGGTGGTGTTGGTTTAAGGCAAATCTGACACTTGAAAAGTAATCCTCCAATTGTGCAGGATGTTATGTCAGCTGAGACCCTAAGTAAACCTTCAGTAGGCCAGGCCTCTGCTTTAAATCAAGCCAGCTGCCTCTAGAAGTTGGGGCATTTGATAAAACCACTGAATTCTGTGGTTGTAAATTATGTCATACTTTTACAAAATATGTCAACTGTTATGAGGCACTATTGTCTGAGATACCATAATGATGGATGAGTTTTTTTTTTTATACAACAGGTTCTTATTAGTTATCCATTTTTTTTTTTTTTTTTTTTTTTTTGCGGTACGTGGGCCTCTCACTGTTATGGCCTCTCTAGTTGCAGAGCACAGGCTCCGGACGCGCAGGCTCAGCGGCCATGGCTCACGGGCCCAGCCGCTCCGCGGCATGCGGGATCTTCCCGGACCGGGGCATGAACCCGTGTCCCCTGCATCGGCAGGCGGACTCTCAACCAATGCGCCACCAGGGAAGCCCTAGTTATCCATTTTATACATATCAGTGTATATATGTCAGTCCCAATCTCCCAATTCATCACACCACCAACCCTACCCAGCCAAATTGCCCTCCTTGGGGTCCATACGTTTGTTCTCTACATCTGTGTCTCTATTTATGCCCTGCAAACCAGTTCATCTGTACCATTTTTCTAGGTTCCACATATATACGTTAATATGCAATATTTGTTTTTCTCTCTCTGACTTACTTCACTCTGTATGACAGTCTCTAGATCCATCCACCTCTCTACAAATGACTCAACTTCATTCCTTTTTATGGCTGAGTAATATTCCATTGTATATATGTACCACAACTTCCTTATCCATTCGTCTATCGATGGGCATTGAGGTTGCTTCCATGACCGGGCTATTGTAAATAGTGTTGCAATGAACATTAGGGTGCATGTGTCTTTCTGAATTATGGTTTTCTCTGGGTATATGCCCAGTAGTGGGATTGCTGGGTCATATGGTAATTCTATTTCTAGTTTTTTAAGGAACCTCCAAACAGTTCTCCATAGTGGCTGTATCAATTTACATTCCCACCAACAGTGCAAGAGGGTTCCCTTTTCTCCACACCCTCTCCAGCATTTGCTGTTTTTAGATTTTCTGATGATGCCCATTCTAACTGGTGTGAGGTGATACCTCATTGCAGTTTTGATTTGCATTTCTCTAATAATTAGTGATGTAGAGCAACTTTTCATGTGCTTCTTGATCATCTGTATGTCTTCTTTGGAGAAATGTCTATTTAGGTCTTCTGCCCATTTTTGGATTTGGTTGTTTGTTTTTTAATATTGAGCTTCATGAACTGTTTATGTATTCTGGAGATTAATCCTTTGTCCATTGATTCATTTGCAAATATTTTCTCCCATTTTGAGGGTTGTCTTTTCGTCTTGTTTATGGTTTCCTTTGCTGTGCAAAAGCTTTTAAGTTTCATTAGGTCCCATTTGTTTAATTTCCATTATTCTAGGAGGTGGATCAAAAAAGATCTCGCTGTGATTTATGTCAAAGAGTGTTCTTCCCATGTTTTCCTCTAAGAGTTTTATAATGTCTGGTCTTACATTTATGTCTCTAATCCATTTTGAGTTTATTTTTGTGTATGGTGTTAGGGAGTGTTCTAATTTCATTCTTTTACATGTAGCTGTCCAGTTTTCCCAGCACCACTTATTGAAGAGACTGTCTTTTCTCCATTGTATATCCTTGTCTCCTTTGTCATAGGTTAGTTGACCATAGGTGCGTGGGGTTATCTCTGGGCTTTCTATCTTGTTCCATTGCTCTATATTTCTATTTTTGTACCAATACCATACTGTCTTGATTACTGTAGCTTTGTAGTTTAGTTTGGAGTCAGGGAGTCTGATTCCTCCAGCTCCATTTTTTTCCATCAAGACTGCTTTGGCTATTCGGGGTCTTTTGTGTCCCCATATACATTTTAAGATTTTTTTGTTCTAGTTCTGTAAAAAATGTCATTGGTAATTTGATAGGGATTGCAGTGAATCTTTACATTGCTTTGGGTAGTATAGTCATTTTCACAATATTGATTCTTCCAATACAAGAACATGGTATATCTCTCCATCTGTTGGTACCATCTTTAATTTATTTCCTCAGTGTCTTATAGTTTTCTGCATACAGGTCTTTTGTCTCCCTCGGTAGGTTTATTCATAGGTATTTCATTCTTTCTGTTGCAATGGTAAATGGGAGTGTTTCCTTAATTTCTCTTTCAGATTTTTCATCATTAGTATATAGGAATGCAACAGATTTCTGTGCATTAATTTTGTATCCTGCAACATTACCAAATTCATTGATTAGGTCTAGTAGTTTTCTGGTGGCATCTTTAGGATTCTCTATGTATAGTATCATGTCATCTGCAAACAGTGACAGTTTTACTTATTCTTTTACAATTTGTATTCCTTTTGTTTCTTTTTCTTCTCTGATTGCCGTGGCTAGGACTTCCAAAACTATGTTGAATACTAGTGGTGAGAGTGGACATCCTTGTCTTGTTCCTGATCTTAGAGGAAATGCTTTCAGTCTTTCACCATTGAGAATGGTGTTTGCTGTGGGTTTGTCATATATGGCTTTTATCATGTTGAAGTAGGTTCCCTCTATGCCCACTTTCTGGAGAGTTTTTATCATAAATGGGTGTTGAATTTTGTCAAAAGCTTTTTCTGCATCTATTGAGATGATTATATGGTTTTTATTCTTCAATTTATTAACATGGTGTATCACATTGATTGATTTGTGTATATTGAAGAATCCTTGCATCCCTGGGATAAATCCCACTTGATCATGTTGTATGATCCTTTTAATGTATTGTTGGATTCTGTTTGCTAGTATTTTGCTGAGGATTTTTGCATCTATATTCATCAGTGATATTGGTCTGTAGTTTTCTTTTTTTGTAGTATCTTTTTCTGGTTTTGGTATCAGGGTGATGGTGGCCTCGTAGAATGAGTTTGGGAGTTTTCCTTCCTCTGCAATTTTTTGGAAGAGTTTGAGAAGGATGGGTGTTAGCTCTTCTCTAAGTGTTTGATAGAATTCATCTGTGAAGTCATCTGGTCCTGGACTTTTGTTTGTTGGAAGATTTTTAATCACAGTTCAATTTCATTACTTGTGATTGGTCTGTTCATATTTTCTGTTTCTTCCTGGTTCAGTCTTGGAATGTTATACCTTTCTAAGAATTTGTCCATTTCTTCCAGGTTGTCCATTTTATTGGCATAAAGTTGCTTGTAGTAGTCTCTTAGGATGCTTTGTATTTCTGCCGTGTCTGTTGTAACTCTCTTTTTTCATTTCTACTTTTATGGATTTGAGTTCACTCCCGCTTTTTCTTGATTAGTCTGGCTAATGGTTTATCAATTTTGTTTATGTTCTCAAAGAACCATCTTTTAGTTTTATTGATCCTTGTTATTGTTTTCTTTGTTTCTATTTCATTTATTTCTGCTCTGATCTTTATGATTTCTTTACTTCTGCTAACTTTAGGTTTTGTTTGTTCTTCTTTCTCTAGTTCCTTTAGGTGTAAGTTTAGATTGTTTATTTGAGATTTTTCTTGTTTCTTGAGGTAGGTTTGTATAGCTATAAACTTCCCTCTTAGAACTGCTTTTGCCACATCCCATAGGTTTTGGATCATTGTGTCTTCATTGTCATTTGTCTCTATGTATTTTTTGATTTCCTCTTTGATTTCTTCAGTGATGTCTTGGTTATTTAGTAATGTACTGTTTAGTCTCCATGTGTTTGTGTTTTTTACATTTTTTCCCTTGTAATTGATTTCTAATCTCAAAGCGTTGTGGTCAGACAAGATGCTTGATATGATTTCAATTTTCTTAAATTTACTGAGGCTTGATTTGTGACTCAAGATGTAATCTATCCTGGAGAATGTTCCATGAGCACTTAAGAAGAAAGTGTAATCTGGTGTTTGTGGATGGAATGTCCTATAAATATCAATTAAATCTATCTGGTCTATTTTGTCATTTAAAGCTTATGTTTCCTTATTAATTTATGTTTGGATCATCTCTCCATTGGTGTAACTGAGATGTTAAAGTCCCCACTATTATTCTGTTACTGTCAATTTCCTCTTTTAGAGCTGTTAGCAGTTGCCTTATGTATTGAGGTGCTCCTTTGTTGGGTGCATATATATTTATAATTGTTATATCTCCTTGGGTTGATTGTTTGATCATTATGTAGTGTTCTTCCTTGTCTCTTGTAACATTCTTTATTTTAAAGTCTATTTTATCTGATATGAGTATTGCTACTCCAGCTTTCTTTTGATTTCCATTTGCATGGAATATCTTTTTCCATCCCTTCTCTTTCAGTCTGTATGTGTCCCTAGGTCTGAAGTGGGTCTCTTGTAGACAGCATATAGGTGGGTCATATAGATGTTTTTGTATCCATTCAGCGAGTCTGTGTCTTTTGGTTGGAGCATTTAATCCATTCACGTTTAAGGTAACTATCGATATTTATGTTCCTATTACCATTTTCTTAATTGTTTTGGGTTTGTTTCTGTAGGTCCTTTTCTTCTCTTGTGTTTTCCACTTAGAGAAGTTCCTTTAGTATTTGTTGTATAGCTGGTTTGGTGATGCTCAATTCTCTTAGCTTTTGCCTGTCTGTAAAGCTTTTGATTTACCCATTGAATCTGAATGAGATCCTTGCTGTGTAGAGTAATCTTGGTTGTAGTTTCTTCCATTTCATCAATTTAAGTATATCATGCCACTCCCTTCTGGCTTGTAGAGTTTCTTCTGAGAAATCAGCTGTTAACCTTATGGGAGTTCCCTTCTATGTTATTTGTCATTTTTCCCTTGCTGCTTTCAATAATTTTTCTTTGCCTTTAATTTTTGTCAGTTTGATTACTATGTGTCTCAGTATGTTTTTAATTGGGTTTATCCTGTATGGGACTCTGCACTTCCTGGACTTGGGTGGCTAAATCCTTTCTCATGTTAGGGAAGTTTTCGACTATAATCTCTTCAAATATTTTCTCGGGTCCTTTCTCTCTCTCTTCTCCTTCTGGGATCCCTATAATGCGAATGTTGTTGTGTTTAATGCTGCACCAGAGGTCTCTTAGGCTGTCTTAATTTCTTTTCATTCTTTTTTCTTTATTCTGTTCCTCAGCAGTGAATTCCACCATTGTGTCCTCCAGCTCACTTATCCATTCTTCTGCCTCAGTTATTCTGCTATTGATTCCTTCTAGTGTATTTTTCATTTCAGTTATTGTATTGTTCATTTCAGTTTGTCTGTAATTCTTCTAGGTGTTTGTTGTTTAATTCTTCTAGGTCTTTGTTAAACATTTCTTGCATGTTTTCTATCTTTCCCTCCACTCTTTTTCCGAGGTCCTGGATCATCTTCACTATCATTATTCTGAATTCTTTTCCTGGAAGGTCGCCTATTTCCACTTCATTTGTTGTTTTTCTGGGGTTTTATCTTGTTTCTTCATCTGGTACATAGCCCTGTGCCTTTTCATCTTGTCTCTCTTTCTGTGAATGTGGTTTTTGTTCCACAAGCTGCAGGACTGTAGTTTTTTTTGCTTCTGCTGTCTGTCCTCCAGTGGATGAGGCTATTTTGGATGAGGTATTTTTAAGTCCACAAAAAATGATGCTGACTGAAACACTTCAGGTAGGAAAAGCAAATGTTCATTCCTATGAGGACAAGGTACTACCTAACTTTAGAAAAGCAGTATCCAATGTAGCCAACCTGAAACCTGACAGGATCCTATGGGGAATGGTACTGCGTAAGGAGTTCTTCTTGGGCTTCTGCTGGTGGTAAATTGTTCACTCAACCATGGTGGCAACCAGACCTACTTTGCTGAGAAAGACCATGGTGTTCAGTCCATGAAATCTTCCTCCTTGCTTCCATGGCCACTTTGTAACTTATTCCATTGAGTAAGCTCTGGGGTGGCTGGGAAAAGAATCTGATTGACATCTTCAAGATGGGTTATCTTGTCCTTAGCTGTGGATACCCTCTAGTGGGCATTTATCAACATAAATCTCTTGATTCTCTCAGAACTCCATTTAAGTAATCTTTATCATCAATTTTTCCAGTTTTGTCCTTTCCAAATTCCTGATAAGTTGACCAACCTATTAGCCACTGTCCATGAATCAGCATGGATATTTAATTCAGGCTATCTTTTCTTTCACAGGAAGTGTGTAATAGAATATACTGCATATAATTCAACTGTATTGTGAGATTTCCCCTTACTGTTACTTTTCAGGACCACTCCAGACTGGAAATACAGTGCAGCATCTGCAGACTTTTTGCTGCATATTGTGTATATCAGTGTGTAAGCACACCATTGCTTTTTCTTCTTCTGTTAGTTGGTCATAGACAACACCAAATGAAACCAAAGGTGTGGGCTGAGGAAGAGGCAATTAAACACAGTATGGACAGGAATTGTGGTAACCTGGGCTATCTTTTTGTGCAGTTTACCTTCTTGACCGCTGGGGCTGAACTTTTTATGTGTCACTTTCCTCTTATAATGTAATGATTCTGTGTATGTCCAATTTTATGGTTTTGTAGATAGCACCCAGTTCATTATAGTAAGTTCAGGCCACATTGTCATTTGTTGACCCATTATCAGGCATTCATTCTCTACCAGTGACAAATCATAAGTTACTTTCAAATGCAGAATAGTTGTTGGCAGAGAAGAGCTTGGCCTTACTCAGGGGCTATGCTGTGGTTCTCCTATTAGGCCTTCCAGATGTTCCATATGTCATCTGTGTCTAACATAGACTCTTCCAATACAAATGGCTCTTCTAGGTCACAGAGGCAACTTGCATCATAGCTTTCATCTATCACAGAGCTCTTTCTTATTCTGGGATTTACTCAGAACTGACAGATTTATGGGTTACTTGGCAAATAGTTCAGAATAGCAGGTCAAATATGTATACATTGTGTTCAAAACCCCAAAAGGCCAATAGGCATTGTGCTTTGGCTTCCTGGTGGTATAAGTGCAACAACTAATCTGTCACTTTATAAGGTATAACCCAACATGCTCTGAACTCTGAGAAACTTCCTCAATGTGGCAGAGCCTTGAACTTTTATAGGGTTTAACTCCTACCCTTTGGCATGCATATGTTTTACTAAGCATCTAGAAGGTTTTTTATTCCATGATTACCAGTTCTAAATAGCATAATATCATTAGATGACATTGATGCTGAACAATCATGTTGTGATGTTCTGTGAGATATCAGTATAATTATGACAGAGCAAGACAGTTTTTATTGCTCAGGGGAAACACTGTGAAAGTATATTGTTAACACTGCCATGTAAATGCAAACTGCTGCTAATTTTTCTCACTGATTGAAATGGAAAATAAAGCATTTATCAGGTCAATAGTTGTGTATCTGATGTCAGGGATGGTGAGTCATTTGCTCTAGTAAATATACCTCATCTAGAGTTGTGGCTGTAATTGTAATAACAATATAATTAAGCTTTCAATAATCTACTGACATTCTTTATAACCCATCCGGCTTTTGCAGCAGATACACAGGAAATTTTACTGAGAATTTGGAAGGAATTTCCATCTCTGCATCTCTTAAGTTTTTGATGGAGATCCTATTTTCTGCAGTTTCCCTAAAGTTACAATTTTTATTGTGCTTTACTATCTTGGTGTGTGTAGAGAGAGGTCAATTGCAAAGGCTTTCACTTGTCCCTTCCTAACATAATAGCCTTCCTTCGAAGAAAGTGAAAATGTATGAAATCTGTCTTCTACTTGGTATTTTAATTTTTATTACACATTCTGAACCAGTGAAATAACCCTAGAATGAGTCTGCATAGGGCCACTGTAAGATGAGCTTGGGCCAAGTCTTCTATTATCTGAGCTCCACAGTAATGTGGAGATCTTAAGCCAAGGCTCCATTTATCATCTCATTCCATAGGCCCCTATTTGACAAGTGTACTATGGTGACATTTTAGGTCTCTGGAAATAGGAATTCGTTCAGAGCCAGTATCTAATAAACCCTGGAAAGTGATTATTACCCCTTTTCCAGTGTATAATTCACCCTGGCAAATGGCCTCAGATCCCTGTGATGAAAGTTTGGTATACGTTTCACAATATATAAGTTACATAATGGTATACACATATGTCTGTGTTGCAGGGTCTAAACTCAAAGGAATCTAGCCTTTTCCTCAGTCAAGAGGCTCTAAGTCTGAGAACAGGCTTTCTGGGAACTGGTTAAGTGTGTAGGAATTCTTGTTCTGGCAAGTTAAGTTAGGTTTCTGCACATTGGACTTAAAATATTTACTCTTACATATGTCAAGCAACCTTAGTAGAGAGCTCATCCATATAATATCAAGGGACTTTGTGATTAATTAATCATTACTACACATCAAAACACTCTTCAAATAATTCTAAAATTTTTATGGAAACACAGAAGACCATAAATAACAAAAACAATCTTGAGAAAGAAGAACAAAGATGGAGGCATCATGCTTCCTGATTTCAAACTATACTACAAAGCTACAATAATCAAAACAGTATGGTACTGGCACAGAAATAGACACATAGATTAATGGAACAGAATAGAGAACCCAGAAAAGCAACCATACTTATATGGTCAACTAATCTACAACAAAGGAAGCAAGAATATACAGTGGGTAAAAGACAGCCTCTTTAATAAATGGTGTTGGGAAAACTGGACAGCTACATGCAAAAGAACCAAATTGGACCACTTTTTCTTACCATATACAAAAAAATAAATCCAGGGGCTTCCCTGGTGGCACAGTGGTTGAGAGTCCGCCTGCCGATACAGGGGACACGGGTTCGTGCCCCGGTCTGGGAAGATCCCACATGCCGTGGAGCGGCTGGGCCCGTGAGCCATGGCCGCTGAGCCTGCGCGTCTGGAGCCTGTGCTCCGCAATGGGAGAGGCCACAACAGTGAGAGGCCCGTGTACCGCAAAAAAAAAAAAAAAAAAAGATTCCATTGGGAATTAAAACAATAAATTGTCCTTTAAAAATAAATAAATAAATAAATAAATAAATAAATAAATCCAAAATCGATCAAAGACTTAAGTGTAAGATCTGAAGCCATAACACCTCTAGAAGAAAACATAGGCAGTACATTCTTTGACATTGGTTTTAGCAATGTATGTTTGACTATGTGTCCTTAAGAAAGAGAAACAAAAGCAAAAATAAACAAATGGAACTACATCAAACTAAAAAGCTTTTAAACAACAAAGGAAACTATCAGCAAAATGAAAAGACTGCCTATTGAATGGGAGGAAATATTTGCAAACAATATACCCGATAAGGGGTTTATATGCAAAATATACAAAGATATCATATAACTCAACATTAAAAAAAACTGATTAAAAATGGGCAGAGGACCTGAATAACTGTTTTTCCAAAGAAGACATATACATGGCCAACAGGCACATGAAAAGAGGCTCAACATCACTAATCATCAAGGAAATGTAAATCAAAACCACAATGAGATATCACTTCACACCTGTCAGAATGGCTATTATCAAAAAGACAACAAATAACAAGCTTAAGCATTGGTAAGGATTTGGAGAAAAGGGAACCCTTGTGCACTTTCTGTGAGAATGTAAATTGGTGCAGCCACTATGGAAAACAATATGGAGATTTCTAAAAAATAAGAATAGAACTAATGTATAATCTAATAATTCCACTCCTGGGTATTTACCTGAAGAAAACAAAAACGTTAATTCAAAAAGAAATCTGCACCCCTATGTTCATTGCAGTATTATTTATAATAGCCAAGATGTGGACTCAACCTGAATGCCCACCAATAGATGAACAGATAAAGAAGATGTAGTATATACATACAGTGGAATACTACTCAGCCATAAAAAAGAATGAAATCTTGCCATTTGTGGCAACATGGAAGAATCTAGAGGGTATTAAGCTTAATGAAATGTCAGACAGAGAAAGACAAATAATGTATGATTTCACCTGTATGTGGAATCCAAAAAGAAAAAGAACACCAAATGAACAAACACAACAAAACTGAAACAGAGTTACAGATACAGAGAACAACAGGCCAGAGGGGAGGGGGGTTCAGGAGAGGAGAGAAATCAGTGGGGGAAATTCAGAGGTACAAACTTTCAGTTACAAAATAAGTGAGTCATGGGCATGAAACGTGTAGTGCAAGGCATATAGTCAATAATTATGTAATGTCTTTGGGGACAGATGGTAACTAGATTATGGTGGTGATCATTTTGAAATATAAAGAAATATGGAATCAATATGTTGTGTAACAGGAACTAACATAGTGTTGTAGATCAGTTATACTTAAAAAAACAAACAAAAAAACCCCCAAGTAAACTAATAGAAAAAGAGATTAGATTTGTGGTTACCAGAGGCAGGAGGTGGGGGGGGGAGGGGGAATTAGATGAAGATTGTCAAAAGGTACAAACTTCCAGTTACAAGATAAATTTGTACTTGAGATGTAATGTACAACATGATAAATACAATTACACTGCTGTATGTTATATATGAAAAGTGTTAAGAGAGGAAATCCTAAAAGTTCTCATCACAAGGAAAGAAACATTTTTTTCTATTTCTTTTATTTTGTATCTATATCAGATGATGGATGCTCATTAAACTTACTGTGATAATCATTTTATGATATGTGTAAGTCAAATCATTATGGTGTACACCTTAAACTTATACAGTGCTGTATGTCAATTATATCTCAATAAAACTGGAAGAAAAAATCCTATAAGTGGAGTGGTATTCCTCCACTATTTAAAAACCCTCCAATGCCTTTCTAGCATACTTAGGATTTAAAAATAATCTTTTTATCTTGTTAAAAACCACACTTGCTCCAGTCCTTCCATATTTCTTTCTTTTCCTCTATTACTACTCACCCTGGATCACATGCTATAGGCACACAGGCCTTTCAAATCCTTGAACATGCCAGCTTCTTCCCATCTTTGAACTTTTGCCCCAGCTGGTCCCTCTGCCTGGAATATTCTTCCTTCTGATCTTTGTCATTCAGATTTCAGTGAAAATGTCTCCTCCTCAGAGACCTCAGCATAGCACTTTTCACCATTTAACGTTTTATGTTAGTTATTCCTTTATCTATTTTTCTGCCTATTTACCATCTCCCTCTCTCTTTAGAATATAAGCAGGAATCTTGCTTGTCTTGTTCACTAATGTATCTATACACCTAGAACACGGCCCATAGTAGCTTCTCAATAAATATTTGTTGATTGAATGAATGAATGAAGTCTCCACCTCTGAGGGAACTGCTTTGGCTAATGAGATGTCATTAAAGTTAAACCAAGGAGTAAATAAATAAGCCCTTAACTAAACAATTGGGGGCAATGCAGATGTCAGAAATAAAAAGGACATATTAGGTTCAAAGAACCTGATTTCTTTGAAATACTCAGGTTATTCATAACAAAGGAAAACCAATAGCAGGCATATTACTTATTATACAAATGGAAAATGACCAGACTACATATAAAAATAGAACTCTTGTCCATAATCTGCAGTAACCAGTCTAGGAAGCCAAACAGTAACCCCTGTAGCAATCAGCCCCAAACAGCCAGGACTGGATTAATAGAACAGCTTTCCCAATGTTTGCCTCCACTTCCACATTTGGACCAACTGGAGAAAGCCAAATATGTACCCCAAACCAATTACATAGGATGCCCCTCTCCTAGTTAGCTTGCTTACAGCTTTCCTAGGCTGACAGCCTCCAATCAGGGCATATCTGAAGTCTTCTTGGGTTTTATAAAAGTGTTCCCACTCTTCTGCCTACCTTTGAGTCTCTGCCAAATGCATGTGATGGTGACTGACTGCCTTGCTATAGCAAGCTCTGAATAAATAGCCTTTGCTTATTTTCTTTTGAGTGGTATTTATTTCCTCAGTTATATCAACGTGTCTACTACCTAAATAATTCAGAATAATGAAGGGACTCAGCATGAATTTTCCAGATACTTTTGCTGTGTGGACCAGACCTCTGGGATTTGACATGGACTTTTGAATTTAAATGTTGTGTATAGGACACCGTTTAATGCCAGAAGAGCCTAATGAGTTTGCATTGTATTGTGTGATGTATATCCCCGTGTGCATTGATTTGATAGATCATTATGCAGTCACATTGCCTTCTCCCTTCAAAAACAGAACAGGAGAAATGAGAAAAAGAGGTTGAGTTTGAAAATAGTATAAAGTTTCTTTCCTTCAAGAAATATCTACCAAATTAAATGTATATAATTATGCATGGTTATTTATCTCTAATGGATGTTTCTGTGACAGAATTAGAAGGAAAACTACCTTGCTGTTGTGGTTGTCTGTCTGGGTACTGTGAGTTAAAGAGAAATTGCCATGTTCAAACCATTAAAGAAATGTCACTGTCAATCCACCTCTAACTGCATCATGTGCTTTTTATTCTTTGTGTTAAAAATAAAGAAAGAAAGAAAGAAGAGAATATTTCCAGACACTATCCTGTTCCTGTAAAAGTGAGCTGTGTTCTAACCCCAAGCTTCGTACTTATTTCTTGCTTACTTATAAATTTTACCTTAAAAATCAAACATCTAAATGTAAGCACTTTAAAAATTACCATGAAGAATTTTCCCTTATATGTCATTATTTCCAGTCACAGCCTCTAATTTTTCTGATGATTTAGTGAAATATTTCCCCCCTCCCTCCATCCCTCTCTCCCTTCCTTTCTTCCCTCCTTTTCTTCTGTGGCTTTTGTTTTTACAAGGAGAGAAGCAGAGTCTCTTTTTAATATACCTTTCCTCCTTGTGGCCCTACTCTACATTTTCTTACTCAGCCCCCTGATATACGTATGATGAACCTGCACTTTGAAAGCACATATTCTTAAGAAACCATAATAGGTTAATATTGGCCCCTAACTCCTGGTGTGGTCCTAGAACAGAAGATCTGGAGTAATTTGAGGTGTTCTTGATAAAAATTGCTCTGGGTTTCATGCTTAGCTAAGATAGGACATGCCAGAGGATAGATTTAACTGAATCCTTAATACTGAAGATATGGTATTTCCCCTGGATAACTTGGTATCAGAGAAACCACACCCCACTCTGACCTGGCTCCCTCAGATTCCTCAGCTTCCTTGGAAACACACTTTGACAAAACTAAAACAAAGCAGCTAGTGCTTTTTGCAAGCAATTGTATTGCTGGGGCTAAGAGATGGCTGCTCTATATGAGTACCATGACTCAAACTTTTGAGCCTGAGTTTTGGACACCATGGGGAGACAGTGGATCTGACCAGCCTGTCATGGGAGGGAGGATGGTGCTGCAGGGAACATCGAGTTGGGAACAGAAAAAGGGTTAACTGTGACACCTTTCTTGCCCGTGTTCATTTATTCCATTACATTGGATGGGAAAAAAAGGGATTACAGGGACATGTCTTGACCCCTAGACCCGGAAGTAGAGTGGATAAAGGTTGTCAGTGGACCTGACAGTACCTCCCTTACTGGGCACAGTGAACTGATGGGGAGATGAGTGTGAGTGGGATATAGGCATGGGTGTAGAAGTCCTGGGCTTGGAGTCGGCTTGTTACAGAGTTTAGTTTTGTGTCTGGCAAGACTCTCAGCTGCCCTTGGCATTTAGAGGCACCAATAGCAGCACCTAGGGCTCTGGTACCTAGCAAACTTTGGAACTTAATCACCAATGGCATTGAGGTACTTGACCTTTGGGAGACTGGCTTTCCCCACAACAGCTATAGTATTAGCTAATGTGTGTGAAATACTTCCCAGGTGCAGACACAGTGCAAAGAGCAATATACACATTATTTCTTTTAGTCTTTGATACTACTTCACAAGGTGGATACAAATACCACCCCTTTTTCCAAAAGATAAAACTGAGGCTCAGGGCACTTATGAGACTTGTCCAAGCCTGCAAATGTGGGGTGGAGAAGGAATGCCAAATTTCTCATGTCCAAACCCATGATTTTAGTTTCTGTGTTATCCAACAGAAATAAAACCCACTCCTCTATCCCTGTCTCCCTTCTCCTTTTGTCATTGCTTAGTCAAAGCAATTCCCCCTGCTCTAAGAAGAAATGAGAGAATTTCTCAGCTTTTCTAGATGGGACTAAACCAAAATGTGGTCCACATCTGACTTGGCATTGGGTTTAGGTTTAGTAGTTATGCCATCACACATGTCTCAATTCTTGGATTTTGGACTCAATTATATTTTTTTCTTGTGGGACCAAACAATAAAAATGCCTGGCCTGTCACCCACTTTATGTCTCTTACCTTTTCCCAGTCCCCAATTCTGCTTTTCCTAATGATTATCAGCTGTAAGGTCATGTGATTATTCATTTGGTACTATTTACATTTATTTTCATAATATATTATGTGCTGCCTGCTTCATGTTCACTCCTCTCCAGCCCTTGTCTTCATAGCTCTTTATCGCCCCCCATCCCAATTTTGGAACAATCATCTATAGCCGTTAACTGACTTAACAAATCTTTCTGTCAGTGAGAAATTGAAATTTTTGGAAATTTATGGAAATTGAAAACTAATTAATGTTTATCTCAGCAGCTAACCACATAAAATCTACTGCTTTCCTATCTCAGGTTCTAAAATAATGATTGCCCATGAATTGAGCAAGGAAGAACGTGATAAGTCCTGACAGGGCACAAGCTGAGATGAGAGGGAACAGGTAGGTTTCAGCCTCTTCCACTAATGAGGACCACAGAGGGCTAGAGCAGCTGAGAGCCTCTAGGAAAAGGTGGCCTCACCACTTGGGACAGTTAGTCACTGAGACACACAAGTTATGCCTACACACAAACACACGGAGAGAAATATTAAACACCAAAAAGCTGTTGATTTCAACATTTTTAAATGGTCCTCTTATAAAATTTCTCTTGTAACCATTTATTCATACATTCATTCAATAAACATTTATTGATTGACCATCGTATGAACATTTTGCATTATGTACTGGGGAGCCAAAAGTGCCTAAGGTGTGATCTCTCTGCCATTTACATTACAAGCAACAGAAACTTGTTGGATGGGAGAGAAGGGAGGCCCAGAGACATGGCTTAAGCAGAAGAGGATTAGTTGTGTGTTCTACATAAATAGAAAGAAGGAAAGAAACTTTCTTTTTTGATTTGGGAAACGGAGTGAAGCCATGTTCTCTGAGTCAGCCAGGTTTCTTTACTGCAGGACTTGTCAGAGAATTCAATGTGCTAATATCTGCTGTTAATCTCAAAGAGGGAAATAGAATATGCTGCTCCTCAGATCTGTGTGCATGTGATATTTATCACATAGGATAAAGTTCCCCAGAATATATTTTGGGAAATTCTGGCCTACAGTGAAATTGCAAAAGAATTAAGATTAGAAAATAGATATGAAAAATTTTTATGTGGTGGTTGGGCTTTGGAAAGGATGCTCTGTTAAAGGAATGGAGGCAGATGTTGAACTGGCCTGGACATTGCGTGGCATGAGAGCTGCAACTGCACAGCTGGCCCTGTCACAGGGTTGCCACTGACCCATAATGACTCAGAGCAAATTTGAAGCACGTACCCCTCCTCAGTGGATGCAGTCCTATGCTGGTTTCATGGTTGGTGAATAGCGTCAGGGCTGGGTTTCAGCCCCCACTGCCTCTCTAGTAGGTGCCCTTGGGAAGTATGCAGCTCATACAACTGAACTTGACACCTAGTCTGGAAGTCAAGGCTCTTCCTGCTGACCTTAATTAAACTTCTCAATGCTACACTTCAGTCTTCTAAACAGTAAATCAACTATCAACACAGAATCACATAAAAATCAACTGGAGGGTTGGTGAAAATAAGGGTTTTAGGCCCATCACCAGATCCACTGAGTCTGATACCAAGTGTATCCCAAGAGTTTGTATTTCTCACAAGCATACCTGGTTATTCTGATGGGCTGCCACTTTGGGGAACACGTGTGAGAAGAGCTGTTTGATTCATTTAGATGGCAGAGTAGATGGCAATTTTGACCTGAAACCCAGGAATTTTGCTTTATCCTAGTAACAAGAGGTAGGTAGAAAGCTTAGATGAGAAATAGAACCACTAAGATTAAAGCTTACCACCTAAAATTAATCTAATTAGGTTTCTTAATTAAGTGGTCTACATGTACATTTTCTATTAATACCCAGTTTATTAATATCTAGTTTTCTATTAATATCTAGTTTAATACCTAGTTTATCTAATATTTCTATGAATATCTATTAATATCTATGTCACTAAAGTAACTTTTATTCTAATAAAATGCATGTTAAAGAGATGGATGCTTCAAAAATACTATTAGTGGGGCCAGCGGTGGTCCTGAGTTCAAATTCTCAACCATTCCCCAAGTTGCCTTGAGTTGTTGTGAGAGAAGGAGGCCAGCGCTGGACACTAATGCCCTGAGTAGATTCACTCTAGCAGAGTGGGATGAAACCAAATACCATGTGGAAAAATAAAATAAATAAAGTCTTGAATAGTTTATTTTGTCAAAGACAAATTTGGTGAAATTCAACTTTTATTAATACTACATCCTTCAAATTATAGTAATAACCTTAACAAAGTGCATGACATATAGATAGTGCTGAATAGATATAAGATTCTCAAGGGTATGAATAGCATCTTATTTCTTTCCATACCTCCCAGAACCTAGTAGTAGTTGAACAAATACATTCTGATTATCTATTACTTGACATATAAGTATTTGTGGGGTAATAAGTGTTTTATTGTTTTAAATATATAAGAACATTTTTTAAAGTATTGTAAGTTGGTTGATGTAAAAGTCCTGCCATAGGCATTGTAAGATCTATTATGGACAAAGTTCTTTAGTTACAATGAACGTGAACCTAGCTAAAATAAGAAATCCAGGGTTTTGACTTGAGCAGAAGGCATGGTGGGGTCTCAGGAGGTCTGGAAGCAGGAATTGGGATATCTCCACATGCTCTGGCTTTCTTGTTTCTCTGTTTCAATCTCTCTCTCTCTCTCTCTCTCTCTGTCTCTCTCTCTCCATCTGTCTTTCTCCAGCAGAGTTATGTACCTTGCTCTGTGATCTTTGCCAAACATGGTCTCCCAAGGATTCCCCAGTTCAAATGGATACATCAGGTCAAACGACTGGTCTCTAAATCCCAACTTCAGGTTCTCAGGAGAAGAATGTGATGGCTCATTATTTTTCTTGAAGTATAGGTGATTTACAATGTTGTGTTAGTTTCAGGTCTACAGCAAAGTGATTTAGTTATATATATATTTTTTCAGATTATTTTCCATTATAGTTTGTTATTAGATATTGAATATAGTTCCCCGTGCTATACAGTAAATCCTTGTTGCTTATCTATTTTATGTATAGTAGTTTGTATCTGTTAATCCCATACTCCTAATATATCCATCCCCACCTCCCTTTCCCCTTTGGTAATTGTTAGTTTGTTTTCTATGTCTGTGAGTTCACTTCTGTTTTGTATATAGAGTCATATGTATTATTATTATTATTATTATTTTTGTGTGTGTGGTACGCGGGCCTCTCACTGTTGTGGCCTCTCCCATTGCGGAACACAGGCTCCAGACACGCAGGCCCAGGGGCCATGGCTCGCGGGCCCAGCTGCTCTGCGGCATGTGGGATCTTCTCAGACCGGGGCACGAACCCGTGTCCCCTGCATCGGCAGGCGGACTCTCAACCACTGCACCACCAGGGAAGCCCTGTATTATTTTTTAGATTCCACAAATAAGTGATATCATATAATGTTTGTCTTTCTCTGTCTGACTTATTTCACTCAGCATGGTAGTCTCTAAGTCCATCATGTTGCTGCAAATGGCAACATTTCATTCTTTTTATGGCTAATATTCCATTGTATAAATAGACCACATCTTCTCAAGCTAGTCATCTATTGATGGGCACTTGGGTTGTTTCCATGTCTTAGCTATTGTAAATAGAGCTGCTATGAACATTGGGGTGCATGAGTCCTTGTGAATTAGAATTTTTGTTTTTTCTGGATATATACCCAGGAATGAGATTCCTGGATCATATCGTAGCTCTACTTTTAGTTTTTTAAGGAACTTCTATACTGTTTTCCATAGTAGCTGCACCAATTTACATTCCCACCATCAGTGTAGGAGGATTTTCTTTTCTCCACACCCTCTCCAGCATTTATGATTTGTAGACTTTTTGATGATAGTCATTCTGACCAGTGTCAGGTGATACCTCACTGTGATTTTGATTTGCATTTCTCTTATAAATAGCAATGTTGAGTATCTTTCTGTGTGCCTCTTGGCCATCTGTATGTGTTCTTTGGAGAAATGTCTATGTAGGTCTTCTGCCCATTTTTTGATTGAGTTGTTTGTTTGTTCGATATTGAGTTGTATGAGCTATTTGTATATTTTGGATAATAACCCCTTGTCAATTGCATGGATTGCAACTAATTTTTCCCATTCCATAACATGTATTTTCATTTTGTTGAAATTTTTTGCTGTTCAAAAGCCTTTAGGTTTGATTAGGTCCCATTTGTTTATTTTTGCTTTTATTTCTTTTGCCTAGGGAGACTGATCTAAGAACATATTGCCAAGATTTATGTCAGAGAATGTTTTGCCTATGTTCTCTTTTAGGAGTTTTATGGTGTTTTATGTCTTATATTCAGGTCTTTAAACAATTTTGAGTTTATTTTTGTATATGGTGTGAGAGAGTGTTCTAATTTCATTGATTTACATGTAGCTGTCCAGTTTTCCCAACCCCACTTGTTGAAGAGACTGTCTTTTCTCCATTGTATATTCTTGCCTCATATGTTGAAGATTAATTGACTGTAAGTATGTGGGTTTATTTCTGGGCTCTCTATTCTGTTCCATTGATCTGTATATTTGTTTTTGTGGTGATTGGCTCATTTTGAATCAGCTCTCACTCAAGATCAAATCATCTATAACAACACATGGGAAAAAAGGGGCAGGTTTACAAACATGGCCGATTAACCTCACACCTGTTGTACGTGTGCTGTTCTCAAAGAAGAGAGATATGAGCTAGGAGGGTCCCTGCAAAATCCTCTACAACATCCCTTGTAATTTGTACCCACTGCCACTTAATCCATCTTTAGGGAATCTTTACACTTTGCCCTTATAAAGGGACTTTGTCAAGCACAATAATTGTGTCAATTAAACTTTAGCAAATTGGACATAAGATTTGGATTCTGTAGGGACTGAGTCATTTAAAAGGATCTTGTGACAAATAATTTTAAATTAAGAAATAGTATTAAAAAAAGCAGCATTAATTTATATGTTCTCTAAGAGAATGTTTTTGCTGTTTAGATTTTCTGAAAGCAAGAACACTGACACTATATTCATACCTTTTCTTCTGAATGTTATTTTCCTTACAGAACCACACACAGAATTTAAATAGAGCACTTAGGGGAAATAATACTAGTAATGGCTAGGATTTCCACCCAACAGAAAAAATATATATATATGTTTTTGGTAAATCAAGAACAGAAATATACAAGGACAAATAAACATAATATTAAAGAGTTCATGTATAAATATTTCAAAGATGTTAAAATTTTATTATTGATAAGTTTGGATAAAGGACAAAATATTTATGACATATATAAATTGCTAAAAAGATTCAACATTTCATACTTATTATGATGCCAACTATGTAAAATATACATTTTTTTGTGAGAGAAAACACCAAAATATTAAAAGTAGTTATGTGGAAATAATTATACTAAGGACTATTAGCATGGTTCTCTATATACCTATATTTTCAACGTAGCTTGTCTTACTTTTTTAATGGAGGTGGTTGCAGTATTTATTTAGTTGGTTATTACTTTTTTTTTAACAATAGGCTTTATTCAGATTTAAATAGCTTTTCCTATATTGTCCTTTGTCTGTTCTAGGATCCAATCCAGGATTATAATGTCACAGTTAGTCATCATGTCTCATTAGTTTCTCCAAGCTGTGACAATTTCTCACTCATTTTTTTTGTTTTAATGGCCTTGACATTTTTTAAGAGTACTGGTCAGGTATTTTGTAGAATGTTCCTCAATTTGGGTTTGCCTGATATTTAGACTAGGCTTATGAATTAAGACTTTATTTTTTCAACCAGTTTTAGATTTACAGAAAAGTTGAGCACAAGCATTATTTACAATTGCCAAGAAGCAACCTAAGTGTCCACCAAAAGATGACTAGATAAAGAAGATGTGGTACATATATACAATGGAACACTACTCAGCCATAAAAAAGAATGAACTTTTGCCATTTGCAGCAACATGGATGGACTTGGAGGGCCTTATGTTAAGTAAAATAAGTCACACAGAGAAAGACAAATAGTGATGATATCACTTATATGCGGAATCTAAAAAATACAAAAAACTAGTGAATATAAGAAAAAAGCAACAGACTCACAGATATAGAGAACAAACTAGTGATTACCAGTTGGGGAGTAAGAGGTACAAACTATTGGGTATAGAATAAGCTACAAGGATATATTGTAGAACATGGGGAATATAGCCAATATTTTATGATAACTACAAATGGAATATAACCTTTAAAAATTGTGAGTCACTATATCATACACTTGTAACATATAATATTGTATAGCAACTATACTTCAATAAAAAAAAATTTTTTTTAAGTTGAGCAGAAAGTACAGAGAGCTCCCATATACTTCTCCGTTCCACCCAATGGAAACTAATTTTAAAGACTCATAGAGCTGGGTAGGACCTTATGGATCATGGAATTCCAAACCATTCACTCTATAGATGAGAAATGTGAGGCTCATATACTGAAGCAATTTGCCTGAGGTCACACAGTAGTGGGGCTTACTTAGAAGACACATTTTGGGTGTGTTTTTCAATTACTTTTAAGTTATTTCTCTGTAAACTAAGGAGTGTATTTGTAATAAAAGCGTTAAATTCAGAAAATTTTATATAGCTTTTTTTTTTAACTTGTTTTAATTAGAGAACTTGGAGACTGCCTTGCCTTAAATTTCTCTCAGAAACAATGCATGTTGACAGTAATTCTTCCAGCAAAGAGTCAGGGAGAGCCAGCATCTGGTTTTAAATAGTTAGCACAATGGAATAAAGGCCCTGGTGAATGTATACAGACCTTCGTTGTTTACACAATCTAAAGCGGCCTTTGGGATGGATTTTTTTCCCTTCTCTTATGGTGACTAATCAAGAAACAGATATTTTCTGAGAAAAGCATCTTGGTTTTGGACAATGATTTTCCAATTTGCAAAGGCCTCAAAGGCTATTTGGCAAGTAAAGCTCAGCTCTGGGTTGTCTGTGAAATTACTGATTGTCTTTGTGGTTTTCCACGTTTTTGTACTAATGTTCTTTCTCAGTCCAATGTCTTTCTCCTTTTTTGGTCTGCAAATTGCACTCTCTGCCTCATGATCTAGCAGAACGTTTGTTCCCAGATAATGTCAAGGAAAATGGCCAGAAAGTAAACATCACAAGTACAACAGCTTAGAGGTAAAAAATGTATTACATTTTTCTTAACATAGCCCAGATGAAAAACAATGTCAAGATGCCTCAAATTTACTTTGGCTCAAAATCCTTATCTTCCTAGAATATAGCAAAAAACCAAAACAAAACAAAAAAAACAAATCATGAGCTCAGGTTACAATCAGAGGAAAGTTAGATTCCCAGCTCACACTTAGTCTGGTTCAAGATCCTATAGATGCTACAGCCCTATGACCTCTTCACCAACAGGCACCAAACTTCCATCTCTGCTACTAGTCTTTAAAGCCACATAGACCGTGCCTGATGCTTTTGTCACCACGAGGGCACTTTTTTTGCTGCTGATACTACTGCAGCTGCCACCATTACTCCAAGGAGCCATTTCTGCCACAAACAGAAAGATTTTCCTCTAAAGACAGCAGCTCTTTCAGCCCCAACACAAATGCTTCTTTTATTCACCTGTGAGTACAATGTTTCTTTCCTTCATCAGTTAAAGAATATAACTAAATCCACTTTTGCAGGGATACACCCTTGCCTCCCTGTCTCACTCAGCATATTCTTTAATGCCCTTGAACCAGCAACCTGAACTTGTTTGTCTTCCAGCGTTCTCATACCCAAGGCACTTTATCCTTCTCCACACCTGGTAGTGAGGTAAGCTTCACCTTCCCTTTCTTTCTTGGCGAACTCTTAAGACCCTGATGTATTTATTTGTCTTTTTAGGTGGACTGAGAAATCACACAAAAACAAGACTTTGATGTTCTGCTCTGATGTCTAAGAGTTCCTATGCTATGTGAGTAGATCAGACCCTGACTATACTATTCTGGAAGGTCTGTCACCTCACTAGATTTAGAAACCCCAGTATATAGGAGAGAGATCTAGAATGTGGATTCTAATGAGAAATTTACTATTCCTGACTCAGTTTCCCCTTTAAATTGAATATAAACTTTAAAAAAATACTGTAGGCAAAGCTTGCTTTGGGAACTTCTTGTCTCCTTTTTGGATCTTTTTCTCAACTCCTGCTGTCCAATGTTTCTTTTAAATGATGCCAAACATTTGGATAGTTAGCTGGATTTTTCAGTTTTGCACCCAGATGTTTGGAATCCTGTGGACATTGTCAAAGATTTGTTTATTATCATCCGGCTTGTAATCACACTGTGTCTGCATAATCTTCATCTTCCAGATGAAAACTGAAAAAGCCAGTCAGTCATCCAGATGTCTCCGAATATCTGGGTGTTCGTCATTGCCAAAGAACATCTGGATGGCTGCAATTTTTTTTTAAAGTTTTTATTTGAGTCTTTGGCACAGACACAGTCTTGGGTTTAGTTGCTCTGGATACAGCACAATAAATAGTCTTAATGGGATGGGTAGATATTTAGCAGGGAGATATTCACAATGTTCCTGTGGTTAAAATGCCAGTCACTGGTCTGTACAACTGGAACATCATCTCCATCTGAGAAAATGTTCAAAGGAAGTAACACAGTGACCCTCAGTGCTCTCTCCAGAGGCCCAGCAGGATCAGGGGAGTTAGAAAGTGTGTGCCATCTGCATTTGTGTGGAGAAAACCTCCAAGGCTAGAGATGCAACTCAGAGAAAAAGAAAGATGAATGAACCTTAGCACAATTTATAGCTCAAAATATAAAGTTGGGAAATAACCATCTGTCATAAATATAACCAGATATCTAAATAAATCTTGGGAATTTTTTTTTACCTCTTTGAGGCAACTGTAAAATGAAAGAGCTGGATTAGATGATTATTAAATTCTCTTCCATCTCTGGCAGTTGATTATTCTAGAAAACCTCTGTGCCCATTGTACAAAGGAGGTGAGAATACAGAAACAGAATGGCATGGCAGTTAAGCTTGCAACCTTCAGTCAGAAAGATTCAGTTCACAGCCTAGCTCTGCCCCTCACCTGCTCCATGAACCCAGGAAAACTCCTATAGCCTCTTGAGGCTTGCTTTTCTTGCCTTTACAAATGTAATGATTTGGAGCATTGATGTAAGGATTAAATGAGGCAACATATTTAGAAAGAGCTTACATAGTGCCTGATGTACCACAAAGCTCTAAAAAAATAAACTCAATGCAGACTTAAGATTCATCTTTTAATTAATGTCTGGAGTGAATCCGGAATTCAGAAGAGAGAACGGCTGGATTTAGAAAGATGGGAGTCACACAGAAAAGAGGAAAAAATGGTAGAAAGTTAGGACCAGAGATGTGAGATCAGAACCTAAGATACTCCAATATGAAAGGTAGGGTGGAGATGGATCAGCTTGTAAGGCGGAGGGAAACCAGAGGGTGTGGTGTCCTAAAAATCCAGAGAAAAGAGAGTTTTCAAGAAAGAGGGGGTAATTTGCGGGGTCACATACTGCTAATTGGTCAATGAGGTGAGACAGAGAAGCGTGTGTTAGAGTTGGCATAAGGGAAGTCGTCCTCGTTTACATTCCTTCAGAAGCGAACCCAGAAACAAAGATTCAAGCGGAAGTAGTTTACGAGGTGAAGGTAGGGAAGTGGGGAAGTGAGACAAGGGAGGAACGAGAGCCAGCTGCTGGTGTGGGCTGCTGATGATTAATACGCCAGGGGAAACTCCAGAAGCCACTGTAAAACACACTCCTCAGAGGGTTACTCCACAGGAGGGGAACTATTTAATGTCAAACCCCGTCAATCATTGTTTGAGTCCTGCTCCAGCGTTGAGGAGAGAGCATTGATTTGCTGGCATTTCTGGTTTTCTGTGTAGAGGCGATTTGGACTACGGTAGCAAGAAAGGAGCCTTGGGTAAAGAAGTGCAGGTGCTGTTTGGAGGTGGAGCTTGCAGGCTCTGGAGTCGTAAGAATGTGGAGGAAAGGCAATGTCGGTGGAGTGACGGGACAGAAACCAGACGAAAATGGGCTGAAGAGTGAAGCAAAATGATGAGATGGAATGGTATGTGCTGACAATTGTTTGAGAAGGTTAAGTTATGCAGATGAAAAAATAGATGGGCAGTTAGTCATTGTGAGATAGGGTTTCAAGGGGAGGTGTTTCCCTAGAGTATATTTTCATGGTGATTGAAATGACCCCACAGAAAGGGAGAGACTAATAATGAAAGAGAACTGGAGTGAAGCCCTTGAAAAGGGCAGAAGGGACCAGGGTCTTGTGCACACATAGTGGCATTTAGTTTAATAGATATGGCTTTTCAATTCTCTTGGATGCAAAGGAGAAGTTGGGTGCACGTAGATGCATTGACATACAGTTTCTGTTGTTATTTTTTTCTTTTTGTTTTTTCTTTTGTTTTTGAACTATAGCTGACCTACAACATAGTTAATTCCTGTCATACAATATAGTGATTCCGTATTTTTATATATTTCAAAATGATCACCACAATAAGTCTAGTTACAATATGTCACCATACAAAGATATTACATAGTTGTTAATTATATTCCCCACACTGTACATTTCATACTCATGACCTTTATTTTGCAATTGGAAATTTGTACCCCTTAATCTCCTTCACCTATTTCTCTTCTACCCTCCACCCTCATCCCCTCTGTCAACCAACTGTTTGTTCTCTGTATCTATAACTCTGTTTCTGGTTTGTTATATTTGTTCATTTGTTTTTTTAGACTCTACATATGGGTGAAGTCATACAATATTTGTCTTTCTCTCGTCTGAATGATTACATTTAGTATAATAACCTCTAGGTCTATCTACATTGTCACAAATGGCAAGATTTCATTCTTTTTTATGGCTGAGTAATATTGCACTGTGTGTGTATGTGAGTATATATATATATATATATATATATATATATAGGTAAAATTATATATATATATACCATATCTTCTTTATACATGATGAGCACTTAGGTTGCTTCCATATCTTAGCTATTGTAAATAATGATGCAGTGACTATAGGAGTGTATATGCCTTTTCTGATTAGTGTTTTCATTTTCTTTAGACAAATACCCAGGAGTGGAATTTCTGGATCATTATGGTTGTTCTCTTTTTAAATTATTGAGGATCTCCATACTGTTTTTCATAGTGGCTGCACAAATTTACATTCCCACCAACAGTTCGTGAAGTTTCCTTTCTCTCCACATCCTTGCCAACATTTGTTATTTGCATTCTTTTTGATGATAGCCATTCTGACAGGTGTGAGGTGATATCTCATTGTGGTTTTGATTTGCATTTCCCTGATGAATAGTGATATTGAGCATCTTTTCATGTGCCTGTTGGCCATCTGCATTTCCTCTTTGGAAAAATGTCTCTTCAGTTCTTCCCATTTTTAATCATGTTGTTTGTTATTTTCACGTTGAGTTGCATGAGCTGTTTATATATATATATATATATTTGATATTAAGCTCTTATCGATCATATAATTTGCAAATATCTTCTCTCATTCAGTAAGTTGTCTTTTTATTTTGTCAATGGTTTCTTTTGCTGTGCCAAAGCTTTTAAGTTTAATTAGGCCCCATTTGTTTATTTTTTGCTTTTATTTCTTTTGCTTTAGGAGACGGAGCCAAAAAAACATCACTAAGACTGATGTCAAAATTTTCCTTACTGTGCAAAAGCATTTTAGTTTGATGTTACATTTTTGCCTTTGTTTCCCTTGCTTGAGGAGACATATCCAAAAAAACATTAGTAAGACCAATGTCAAAGAACATACTACCTATGTTTTCTTCTAGAAATTTTATGGTTTCAGGTTTTACATTTACGCCTTTACTACATTTTTAGTTTATTTCTGTATATGGTGTGAGAGAGTAGTCCAGTTTGATTCTTTTGCCTGTAGCTGTCCATCTTTCCTAATGCCATTTATTGAAGAGGCTCTCTTTCCCCATTGAATATTCCTGCTTCCTTTGTCATGGATTAATTGACCATGCAAGTATGGGTTCATTTCTGGGCTCCCTATTTTGTTCCATTGATCCATACTGTTTTGATTACTATAGCTTTGTGGTATAGTTTGAAATCAAGGAACATGATTTATTCTTTCTCAAGATTATTTTGGATATTCAGAGTCTTTTGTGTTTCCATGCAAACTTTAGAATTATAGTTTCCAGTGCTATGAAAGATGCCATTGGTATTTTGACAGAGATTGCATTGAATCTGTAGATTGCCTTGGGTGGTATGGTCACTTTAACAACATTAATTCTTCCAGTCCATGAACATGGTATGTCTTTCTGTCTGTTTGTATTGTCTTCAATTTCTTTCATTAATGTCTTATAGTTTTCAAAGTACTGATCTTTTACTTCCTTAGCTAGATTTATTCCTAGGTATTTAATTCTAATTAATGTGATTGTAAATGGGATTATTTTCTTAAGTTCTCTTTCTGATAGCTCATTGTTAGTGTATAGAATTGCAACATATTTCTGTATATTAACATTGTATCCTGCAATTTTACTGAATTCATTTGTGAGTTCTACTAGTTTTGTTGTTAGTGTTTTTAGGATTTTTATGTGTAGTGTCATGTCATCTGCAAACAGTGATAATTTTACTTTTAATTTCTTATTTGGATTCCTTTTATTACCTTTTCTTGTCCGATTACTGTAACTAAGACTTCCAATGTTATGTTGCATAGAAGTGGCAAGTGTGGGATGGAGAGGCAATGTTGCAGTTGGCCATATCTGCACCCTGGGTTTGATTACCAACTTTTATTTGCCTGCATGGTATTTCATCTGTTAAATTGGGCTAACAATACTGACTTTACAGGATTTATACAAAATGTTTGATAAAATAGTGATAAAATCTGATGAAATGAGAAACACCTAACCCAGTACATGATTCATTATTATGATTCATAAGACACACTGCAGAAATCCTTGTAACACACCCATGTAAAGAGCTTAGTAAACTGAACCAACTAAGTTATACCACTGATAACTAACTTTCTATTCCATCTTTATAAAGTCTTTTTTTTAACATATATGTTTTCACTGACTTCTCATAAGAACCTTATGAAACAGGAAGTGTTGTCTTCAATTCATATTTCTGAATGAGCTGTAGAAAAGTAAAGTGAATTGCTCAAAACAGTTTGCTAATTTAGAGCTGGGCCTTGAACCAAATCCTCTGCTGTGAAAACCTGAGGCTTTCAGCATTACCCCTCAAATCTTTGATATTTCACACATAGGGCACCTGTCCAAACAGCCCCAATTCCAGAGAGGACCTGAGAAAACAGGTGAGCTTTCCCAAAGTTTGCCTTGAGGACCTAAGGGAAACGTCTCATTCTACTCTTAGTAACACCCAGTTCAGCTGTACATGTTAAAGTGCAGCTATATGAGATGTTTTATCAGGTGTCATTTGTACTCCTAGTAAGAAAAACTTTCCAGTGAACATACTTAAGGTACTACTATTTGTTCTCTTATTAATGGAAACTAAGCAGCAACTTTACCCTGCGGCAGTGTTGTCACTTGGATCATTTATGTCTTGTTTTTCGACTAAAAGTAAATTCACAAGCAACTGAGAAAAAAGAAAGACTGCTTTCACACAAAAAATTACCATCTTAGAAAGAGAGCTAAAACTGAAAGTGTATAGGCATGGCAGGAGAGAATTCTTGGTCTTTTGGACGTTATCTCTGCTTTTTTAGCTAGAAGATAAATCCAAACTGTAGCCTTCACTTTGCTTGAGGGGGAGGGGTGGAGGAGAAATAGGTCAAAAGGAAAACTGTCTTTCACCAATCTCAGTGTTTGTTGGAATAATATATAGCTGTTTCTATGAAACACAAAAAAGGCTTTTGAGATTTTGAAAGTGATTACATTGACACTAAGGTCAGTTTGGGGAGTGTTAATGTTAAGTCTTCCAAATAATGAATTGGGCTATCTTTTAAACACAGCTTTTTTTTATTTCTAGGAATTTATCCTTTTCCTTTAAGTTTTCTAATTCGTTGATTTATAGTTATTCATAGAAGTCCCTTACAACTCTTTTTGTTTCTGTAAGATCTGTGGTAATTCCACTTTCATTCTTGGTTTTAGTAATTTGAATCTTTTCTCATTTTTTCTTTGTCAGGCTGGCTAAAATTTTATCAATTTTGTTGATCTTGTCAGAGAAGAAACTTATAGTTTATGGACTTTTTCTGTTGCTTTCTATTCTCTATTCCATTTATTTCATCTCTAAAATCTTTATTATTTCTTTTCTTCTGTTTGCTTTGAGTTCAGTTTGCTCTTCTTTTTCTAGTGTCTTAAGGTAAAACATAGGTTATTGATCTGAGATCTTATTTTTTATCATAGGCATTCTCAGCCCTAAATTTCCATCTAAACTCTACTTTAGCTGCATTCACAAGTTTTGGTATGTTTTATTTTCATTTTCATCATCTAAAAATGTTTTCTCATTTCCATTGTGATTTGTCCTTTGACTCATTGATTACTTAGGAATATTTTGTTTAATTATGCATATTTTTGAACTTCCCAAATTTCCTTCTGTTACTGATTGCTAATTGTATTTCCTTGGGGATAGAGAACATACTTTGTATGATTTCAGTCTTTTTATGTTGATTGAGACTTGTTTTATGATCTAATATATATTAGGTGTTGGAGCATATGTATATATATCCTGGAAAATGTTCCATGTGTACTTGAGAAGGATGTATATTCTGCTGCTGTTGGGTAGAGTATTCTATAGATGTCTGTCAGGTCTAGTTGGTTAATAGTGTTATTCTGTAGTGTTCTCTAGTGTTGTTCTTCTATTTCTTTCTTAATTTTCTATCCATTTGTTCTATCCATTGTTGGAAGTAGGATATTGATATCTCAAATTATTATCATTGAATTGTCAAATCTGCCTTCAAGTCTGTCAGTTTTACTTTATGTATTTTCAGTCTGTTATTAGGTGCTACAAGCCTTGATTAATGTTTAACATTCTAAAAAAGTTGACTCTGACAATTTTTGCCAGTTTTCTCATTGCTTTCATGGAAGGGAGCATTTTCAGAGGTCTTTATTCCACCATTTTTTTTTGCTGACATCACTCTGAGATAATAGGTTTTGCTGATGGATTTCATGTTGTTTGTGAGAAAAAGAGAGGAGGCAAGGATTTGGGGCCTGAACATTTATTAATATGACATTACCATTTTTTTAATATGGGGAACTAGGAAGATCAGATTTTAAAGGGGGAGGGTCAGGAGTTTAGTTTTGGGCATATTTTCTTTGTCCATTAGCCGTACAAAAAGAGGTGCCAAATAAGCAGTCAATTTACCAGTCTGGAGCTCAGGCTAGAATTCCAGGCTGCAGGTGTAAAATTGTAGGCAAAGACCAGAAGTCTCTGTCTCTCCAGGCACTTATGTTTCCTCTTAAGATCCCTCAGGACTAGGAAAACTGTGCTACATACTGTCCCTCAAACATACCAAACACTGTTCTACTCTTTTGCTTTTGCTTGAATCCTTCTTCCTGCCTAACAGACTTTCTTGCTCCTTGTTTAAAATTGACCCTTTTTAAAAAAACCAGTTGGAATTCTCTATATCACAAGCCTTTCTCATTAATGGAACCTTCAGCTACATGCTTCCCCTCTACATTACTCATTGCCAGAGCACCTTCATTCAGCACACTTTTTACCATGAATACATTTGTCTTCTATAACATTTATCACCTTGATCATACTGTAGTTATTTTTTACGTATCTGATATCTTCTCTCATTGAACTCAGATCCTTGAGGCCAGGACTCCTGAAATCTATTCATCTTTATATTTCCAGATCCCAGCATGGTGTTTAGCATATAGAAGGTACTCAATAAATATTTCTGAATGACTGTGGGTATGCTATGTGTTGGCTTCTATGTTAGGCAATCTTCCATTTTAACAAAACATAATGGATCCAAAACTGAATTCATTATTGACTTTCAACAAATCTGAGCATGTGGCACTGCCGTTTGCTTATTACTAATGCTTGATACTCCTGTACCCTCTTTCACTAGTCTCTCTCCTACCTCCACCCACTCTGTCTAGGCAATATTAAGTCTTTTCAATTCTTCATCATAAACCTTTCTTCAATCCTCCTACTGCTATCCCCACTGCCACTCCTTTCTTCTAGACTATCATTTCATCCAGGTTACTTTCTTTACATCCAGTCTCTGGTTATATCCAGAGACTTCCCTTTCTCCCCTCCAATCTCTCCACTCTGAAGCCTGCATTATATATCTGATGTGAGAACTGTATCCTGATCCCTACTGCATGATACTCTTTAATGATCCCCATAGTCTCCAGTTAAAATCCAAATTCCTTAATATGGTGTCAAAGATAATTCTCATCTCCATTCTCATCTATCACCTCTTCATCCTACTGAACTATTTGCATTTGCCAAGGGCATTGTGCCTTCCCCTGCTACCAGGTTTTGCATATACTGAAAAAACAAAACAAAACAAGCAAACAAAAAGGAAATAATTGACTCCTCTTTACCTAGGTAAGGCCTACTCTTTTCCTGTGTCTCATCTTAGATGTCAGTTCCTCTAGGAAGTCCTTCCATGTTCACTCAAAACTGAGTTAGGAACTTTGTCTATCTGTTTCCACAGCACCTACTGCTTAAGCCTTGGTAGCACTCATCACACTACATTGGAATTGCTTGGATTGTGTTTTTCTTGTGGTGTGGTGGTTATCATATATATAATTTCCTGATACCAAGCAGGTGCATAGGAAGCACTGATTGTTTCATGAAAAAATATTTATGGAATTTAATTAATCTGCAAATACTAAGGGCTAACTATAGTTTTCATTAGCAGCCTTAACTCTCAGTCCTCCTTCATAGAGTTTTCCTTCTGCTGAGAATGAAGACCAGATAAGAAAGAAAATGTATGAATATCCACAAATGTGCAAATTTAGACATGGGAAGAACTTTGGTAGATCCTATCAAGGCAACACTCTCATTTTACAAATGTGAAAGCTAAAGCCTTAAAAGCTTCAGTGACTTATCTAGGGCCAAAGTGGTGATATTTAGCAGAACAGAGATGGAAATATCAATCTCCTAACCCCTCCTATCACTGTCTGCCCATGCAGCTGTATGACTTCTGGAAGGTCATAGGAACACTAGTCATCAGGGCTGACTAATGAAGTCTGCCCACTGACTCACCGTTGAGTCACAAGACCTCGCATGACTTGGGAGGACTGGAAAACTGATTGTGTCTGTTCTTGTAGGTAATCATTTCTCCTCTGGCGAGACAATGCTGGCACCTCCACTAAGGCACCCTGCTGAGCTAAGTTTGAGGAAGCACAGAGCCCCAAGTGCTCACCATCATCCCTGCAGATGGGATATGTTTGCATCAACCTCGGAGTTTTTCCAAGGCTTTGCACTTTCTTCTATGACTTACAACACAGCAGATGTACCATACTTTGTATGAAAATTGGATTATTTAAAAGAGATTTTCGGAAAAGAAAACCCATTTTCAGGAATTCTATGTAACCTAGAAGATTGTTTTTCAAAAAACTCCGTAGTACCTTGCTTAGTAAATAAAAGCAGTGGTTGGGCCAGAAGTCTTGTAATCGTTTTTCCATCTCTGAGATTTTGTGAGAATATTGTTAGCATAAGTAATCACATATCAATTTCTCTGCTTTTAGTGAGCCCGGATTCTTGCTGGCATACTTGGAAGGAAGGAAGACCAGGATAAGTTTGGTGTGTCCTGTCTGCCAGGTACCTCATGTGCATTAATATAATTCTCCTGATATTACCATGAGGTGTGCTCTGCACTTTACAGATGAAGCTGCTGAGATTCAGAGATAATTTATGGCTTCACCAAGGTGAAGCTACTGGTCCTTTACCACACTTTGAGTATCAAGGATCTGGGTCATTGTTGACCTTGACAAGAAGTCAAGTTCCACTGGAGTGGTGGAGAATGAAAGTCATATTGGATGGGGTTGGAGAGAGAATGGGAGTTTAGGGTGTAAAGACTGAAAATGTAGACAATTCTCAAAGACTCAAAAGGTCTCACTCTCTTTCTTTTCTCTCTCTGTCTCCCCCCACTCCACTTTCCCTTTCCGTCTCCCTCTCCCCTCCCCCCCTTTCTTTCCACATTAGTGTGCACTTGCCTCTACGTGTGCCTGCACAAATTCATCCTCCTAGTCATAGTCCCATGAGATGATTGCTATGATTCTTGAGGAAATATCAGATTTGTCCTGCAAAGCTCCAGTGGACCAGTCCCTGGGCCATATCCTGGAGTGACCTTGGCATTAGAAAGGCAGAGTATATGACCTTCAAGCTGCCATGAACTTTTTGTGTTTGCCACACTGTTGAAGGCATCACAGGGCCACTCAGCAGACTGCTAATCATGATATTCCTTTCCAGAGACCCTCTGAGCTCAGTTATTTTTGTTACGGGATATTTTGTGGAAAGTGCTATGTATAAATATGATATGTTTAAATTATATATTGCTTATTACTAGATATCTTAATGGGCTTTTTTTCTTTTAAAGCACATTCTACTACTCACATGTCTCCAGCGTTACCAGGACTCTGGTGTCAGGCTGCCAGTGTCAAAATCCAGCTCTAACATTTATTCGCTGTGTAACTTTGAGCAAATTACTTAATTCCCTAACATTTTTGTTGCCTCACCCACAAGGGTTAAAAGCACTCAAAAGTCTGTTAAGATGATTTTAAGAAGGTATCAAATATAAATACTTAGCATAGGACTTGGCAAAGAAAAAAGCTATCATTTTTATCTATTTTATGTCTATACATAATTTAATGTGTAAGGCATGAAATAGTCAATGAAGAGAACTGGATTTCTATTAACTATCAAATTAGGTTGACTTTATAGTGGTTCTATGGAATGATCAAAAAGGAGATGTTAATGATGAATAAAATATCATCTTTAGCCTCAAAATAGCAAACATAAAAATTTGCTATAAAAATAGCAAACATAAACATGTATGATAAACAAAATACTACTAAATAGCAAATTAATTTCTAACATTGCTTTATGTATTTATTTATTTTTTCTGGCATCCAGAGTCAAGTTCCCACCCTGTCCCTTCTTTCTACCTCAGAATCATAGAACTTCAAAGACAAATGATCTTAGAGACCAACTTGTGTGACTACTTCTGTATAAACATGGTATCAGTGTTCATAAATTTGGACAACTCACAGAAATTTACATTGTCCATAAATAAGTGAAAGAATAAGAGTTTAAATATAGGTCTCTGTATTCACAATAGCCAAGACATGGAAGCAACCTAAATGTCCATCAACAGATGAATGGATAAAGAAGATGTGGTATGTGTGTGTATATATATATATATATATATATATATATATATATATATATACACACACACACACACACACACACACACACACACACACACACACAATGGAAATGCCACTCAGTCTTAAAAAAGAATGAATACCATTTGCAGCAACATGGATGGACCTAGAGATTATCATACTAAGTGATGTAAGTCAGACAGAGAAAGACAAATACCATATGATATCTCTTACACATGGAATCTAAAATATGACACAAATGAACTTATCTATGAAACAGACTCACAAACATAGAGAACAGACTTGTGGTTGCCAAGGGGGAGGGGGTGGGGGAGGGATGGATTGGGAGTTTGGGATTAGCAGATGCAAACTATTGTATATAGAATAGATAAACAGCAAGGTCTTACTGTATAACACAGGGAACTATATTCAATATCATGTGATGAACCATAATGGAAAAGAATATGAAAAAGAGTGTATATATATGTGTAACTGAATCACTTTGCTGTACTGCAGAAATAAACGCAACACTGTAAATCAACTATACTTGAATAAAATAAATTCTAAAAAAAATAAGTCTCCAGATTCTTTAACAAATGTTCTGGGATCAGATGCGTGAACAGATTAGCAGAGGAAATATTGAGGGTTAATTAATTCAAAATATTTTTGCAGCAGCAGCCTGGGATGTGAAGGGGCAGCCTAAGCTCCACAAGTAGGAACACGCATAGAAGATATGCTGGCAGCAGTGCCACTTCTCGGCATGTGACCTCCTCGTCCTCGCCCACATTTTGCCCATCCCTGGTGATTCTGACCTGATGCCCTGCTTGCACTCCAAGCTCTCTGGTTCCTCATTCTTATTTACAAAACATCTCCCCCCTTCAACAAGTGTTTGTGTGGACTGGCTCTGTGCTGCCTTAGCATGGTTTAATAATTCTTTCCAAGGTACTGTCCCCATGGGGACTGTGGTGGGGTGTCCAAAGTCCTACATTTTCTGACCTAACCTTTTTTGAGTCTCAGCACATTTGACTCACTTAAACCTGTTAAAGACTAACTTATCCAGATAAAAATCATCAAACAGGATCAATGAAGAATTGCTATACATTAGGGTTCATTTGAATATCTATCTTTTTTTTTTTTTCTGCAAAAAGCTTTATTGTTTCCATTTGGTCCACGTCTTGGGAGAGGGCCCCAGGATGGTTAAAAAGCTGCCTAGTGGCTGCAGAGTGGGGCTTCAGGCAGAAGCTCTGACGCCAGAGGGGCTCCTCAGAGGCCGCTGGACTTCAGAGACTCCTGTTCGTGCTCGAGGGTGAGACTTTCAAAGAGATACTCGCCCAGCCCAGCCTGCGGAGGTTGGTCAGGTGGTCGCCCATCTTCTTGATGAGTTTCATCTCCTTATCTAGGAAGTGGCTCTCCAGGAAGTCGCAGAGGTGGGGATCTGCGCGGGCACAACCCAGGGCACGCAGATCCAGAAGGGCCTGGTTCAGGTGCTTCTCCATGTTAATGGCAGCTTCCATAGCATCCTGGGTTTTACCCCACTCATCTTGAGATGGCTTCTGCATGTCCTGGAAGAGGGCGCGGCCGCCGCTTGGTTTTGCATTTTCAAGAGACTCTCGGCGCTCTCCTGCTTCTCTTCGGCCAATTCGCGGAAAAAGTGGCCCACGCCCTCCAGAGTCACATCGTCGTGGTCAAAATAGAAGCCCAGAGAGAGGTAGGTGTAGGAGGCCCGCAGATGCATGCTGACCAGGCGGTTGATGGCGGCCTCCACCTCGGTGGAATAATTCTGACGAATCTGGGAGCTCATGGTTGATCAGTAATAAGGAGTTCGGCTCAGAAAATGGTGTTGGCTGGTCCCGGTGACCGCAGATAGCTGAATGGCTGACTCCGAAGGTTGGAGGGTGGTCGGAGGCTGGAGGAAAGGGCGACCCTGGGTCTGTTCCGTCCAAACACTGTTGAAGCAAGAGACAAATCCGGGGAACCGCCGAGTGCAATGCCTGAATATCTATCTTGATGAACTTGGGCAAGGATGGAAAATAGCTTTCATTTCATGTGCTAACTCCAGATCATTGGTAATGGATCCCAGAATGTTCAGATGACAGTGTTTCTGGGCTACACCTTTTCTTAAAGGGAAGAGTACAGAAAAAAAAAGAATGAGTGCTGTAACCAATTGGAAATGCCTACTACAGGCTCATATCTGCTTACTTTGGACTAGCTCTGAATAGCTAATTGGGCATTTTCTGAGACTTATTTTGTAGATGTGCCCTTGGAGATTTAAAGTTTTTCTCTAATTCCCAAGTGATAAACCTTATACATCTCTTCCATATTTAGAGAATTTGAGAAGTTCCAAAGAGGAGAAGAAGAAGGGTATTAAAAAAGGCTTACTGTGTCCTACACACTTTCATGGATATGACCTTTTTTTAAGTATTAAAAAAATGTGTGTTGGGGGAATAATTTGCCCTGACTCTGAAGCAGAGCCTGCTGGCAAGGGTCAAGTGTCCCAGCTGTTGGAAGAAAAGGATCTAAGGGTCAGGGAGCCTGCAGGCCCTGATATTTTTAGTGTCACATCCTCAGAGTTAAGTGTCAGAGAAACAGAAAGGCAACACCGAATAATGAGAGAGGAAGTAATGGGAAACCCATTAACATATTTTATAAAAATTAATAACTTTGACATTTCTCCACTGTTGCACAGTGCCTTAAGAGCCACAGCTTTGCCTTGTGTAGAAAATGTCCCCCCATCACCCAGTTCCTGGCTCTGTTGGGTAACCCTGAAATTCCTAGGGGTGGACACATCATCCCATATGAGAACACACCATAATATTAAAAGGTAGCATCTAGGACTCTAGTGACTCAGGTTCAGTTTTTGGTTCTACAACTTTCTGATTGAAAAACACCAGGTAAATCCTGAAACCTCTAACCCCATTTTCTTTTCTCAGAAATGAGAAACTGTAGCTTCACTATATATTTACTTTAAAGATTGCAATTATTCTGTTCTAAAAGTGCTGAGAGCTTCCTCAAAAACTGTTCACACCTAGAACATGAAACTTTGCTTTTCTGAGCAGTTTACTCAGGATTTGTCCTCTTGTACTACCACCCCAAACACACATGCACACACATGTATACACACACAACCATGCACACACACACACTCTTGCACACACACATACACGTATTTCTGGCAGCCCTCTAGAGATAGCTCACGTGGATCCAGGAATAAATCCAGTCAGGTACTACGCAGTGTTCCCAGGTACTGCTGCTTTCTCTGTCCCATGAACTAAGGAATATGGTTAAATCTTCTATTTTCACTTAAAGTCCAGAAGGAAAAAAATGCATAATAACATCA
The DNA here is from genome assembly GCF_025265405.1 of Mesoplodon densirostris. Lineage (NCBI taxonomy): Eukaryota > Metazoa > Chordata > Mammalia > Artiodactyla > Ziphiidae > Mesoplodon > Mesoplodon densirostris. The sequence goes on along the minus strand of NC_082662.1, from coordinate 123,812,646 downwards.
TTTCAAGATCAAGGATGGAAGCCTCCAGATATAATAACTGAAACACAAAACAAGAGAATTTGGAAGCCACTCATGGCATTTTCTTAGACAAATATCTTCATCTTCATCTTCATCATTGCTTCCTGGGAAGCAATTTAAATTTTCTTAATCTAAAAAAGGAGGGTTTAGAAAAACTCTAGCATCCCTTTTAGTGCTAACATTTTGTATCCAATGATCTTCACTCATTTGTTCATCCAATATTTATTGAGTGCCTACCATGTGCCTTTTCTAGGTGCCTGGGGTACATCAAAAAACAAAACAGGGCAAGAATCCCTGCCTTTGTAGAGCTTATATTCTAATGAGAAGAGAGAGCAAACAAGCAATAAACATAGTACTCAATAAATTATGGTATCTAGAAAGGTGATAAATATTAAAGGGGAAAAAATTCAGACAGAAGAAGAGATTAGGACTATAGAAGAAGAGTGGCAGGATACAATTTCAGAGGCCTAATTTTAAAAGGTGATATTTCAGCAAATACTTGCAAAAGTAGGATGCTCAGCCATATGGATATCTGAGAGAAGAGCATTCCAGGGAGAGGTTTCAACCCATGCAAAGCCCTAAGGCAGGAACATGCCTGATGTGTTCAAAGTACAGCACAGAAGTCTGGGATTTTGAGCTTTTATCTGCATGAGATAGGAGCCATTGGAGAGTTTTGAACAGAGTTTTGAACATGATATGACTTACACTTTAAAAGGATTATTCTGACTGCTGTGTGAAGTGTAGACTGTTGGGAAAGGCAAGGGTGGAAGGAGGGAGACCATAGTGGGCAACTGAAGTGTCCCAGTGAGAGATGGTTTAGATTAGAGTAGTAGCAGAAGATGGTAAGAAGTGGTTGGATTCTGGATATATTCTGAAGGTAAAGACAACAATCCTAATGGATTAGATGTGTGTGTGAGAAAAGAGTGGAGTCAAGAATGATTTCAAGATTTTTAAATTGAGCAACCTTAAGGATGTGGTTGTCATAACCTGAGATGTGGAGGAAGACTGCAGGTTCTGTAGGTTTGGCAGAGCGTTGGGGGTAGGGTGGAGCTCACAGGTTCAGTTTTAGATGTGCTAAGTTGAGATATCTATTAGACACCCAAGCGGGGGTGCCAAAGGCAATAGTATATGAATCTGGAGTTTGAGAAAGAGGTATAGTTTGGAGATAAAACAGTTCCAAGTCTTGAGCTAAGAATGCCACAGATATTCTACATCAATACTAAGGGCTCAAAGTATTTCCTACTCCTGAGGATTTTATATCTGGAGTGTTTACAGTCATCAGTGATGTCATTGTCACTGCCATGACCAAACTTCTGCTAGATTAAAAGTACTTTGTAAAGTTTTCTGGGCATTTGGGTATATGACTGCATCCTTGGTCTTCCCTGATGCACACAAGACACCTATTCAAATTATTCTGAAGTATGGTTCCGGTAGAATAGATTATGGCATACGGCCCAATGGCTGTCATATTCTGATATTACAAGACAAAAAAAGTCATAGTAGGTATTAAACCAGTTCCTTGGGTTTACAGAAATGTAACTTCATCTTTTGTAGCTATCAGTTCTATTTTATCCCCCGATTTACCTGATCCCGAAAAGCAATCTTAGTCAACCTAAAGTAGATTCAGTCATTTTAATTTTACAGTAAATAAATTATAAATTCTCTCTTCTCTTTCCTTCTCCCAAGTTGGCTTGTAAGTTTGAGAGTACATATTCACGTTGGGATGGAGACAGGTGTCTGAGAATCTGTAATCATACACATGCAGAGATGTACCTTACTACATCTCCTTCTTGGTTGTCATCATCCTTGCACGTGGGCCTCCACTGAGATCTCTGCGTCCACATCGGCCCCCTGTCCACAGGGCTTTCCACTGTGGGGAAACCTTGTCAAGACTGAGAAACATCTTCTGGTGTTCTGATTCCTTTCCTCTCTCCATTATATTCTCCACATCTACTCTTTGGCTCATTTGGAGGAAGTGGATAGAGGAAAACTTGGCTGCTCTCCCAGCCACTCTGGAGCCCCAGGAAGTATGGGGTTCACTGTCTCAGGCCCTTTCTTCTTTGACTTACTTTGTGGCTTGATTTCTCTTCAGCTTCTGCTTGATACCTCAGAAGTGTAAGAAACCCCTGTGAAGATTCTTTACAGGAAGCCTACCTCGATTCCTATCTCCTCCTGGTCTTCAAATCTATCAGGGTTATTCTACATTTCCCAGTAATGCCTGTGACCAGGAGACAGGCCAAGGTAGGTAGGTGACAGGGTCCTTCTCAGAAACCTAAGCTGGGGTCTAACTTTCTTGTTTCCTTTCCTACTGTCTTCTAACTTGCTAGTTCAGAGATTTTAGTTTTCATCTCTCTCTGTGTGTCTGGAAAATGGATCAGACAATTCTTTTTCTAAACCTATAATTTATGCCAACTTTACAGAAGCTTAATAGCCAGAAAGTAACTTCTTTTGTTTTTCCTCATATTTTTGGTGTGACTGTTCTTCCTAGTACAGTAGAAATCGTGGTATAGTTCAAAGGAATGAGGTGAGGGAGGGCATTACAGAGAAGCATAAACCAAAGGGATTTTGGAGGCAAAAATCATGTATCTTCCCAATGTTATTCAATCACAGAGTCTCTGGTGATCTGTGCTGTGAGCTCCAGCTCAGCCTCCTTCAGCTCCAGGCTCTAGCTCAACTTTGCTTTAAGACCTGGGCTTCACAAGCATGAGAAGCAAGATGTGAAATCGATCAGACAGTGCATCCGACCCTAGACCATCAACCTGGCTCCCATCATCAGCTTCCGAGAACCCAAGTAACACACCTGCAAAATTTGTAGTTTCTCTATCTGTAAGACAGGTATGTTATGTCTCAAACACATACACATATGTTGGGGAGAGTGGGAGGTGATGGGAGTATAAGGAAGGAGGTAGTGATCAGGGGTGGTTGGAAGGGCACCATGTTGGGGATCAAAGGATCTAAAATATACGTCAAGCTCTGCCAAAACCTTCTGTATGATTCTGTGCTATTGGTTTAGCTCCTATGTTTCTCAAAGCCCTTTTCTGGAATGTGAAGAGGAATACTAGATTCACTCATCTATTTCTGTGTTCAATCATAATTTTAAAGTGGACTGAGCATCCTCATTGTGCTAGGTGCCAGGCCACTACTGCAAATCCTGCTACCTCCCTCTTACAGCACCATCTCTGACAACCACAGTGACAACAACCATGAACTGGGCTCCTACTAGACACCAGCCACTGTACTGAGTGCTCCATAGACACTATTTTATTTAATTCTCAGAACAGCGTGGTGAGGGGCCAATTCCATCTCTATTTTTCAGTTGAGAAAGACAAGGCTTGGGAGATTAAGGGGCTTGTTCAATGTTTTCCAACTGGCGATAAGTGCCAGAGTCGGGTTTGAACCCAAGCCTTTCTGTTACCAAAGCAGATGAAAAAGAGTTACTATCTTCCAGTGTGTTATAGTCTTATTCCTTCTGATATAAACATGCTATGATTCTATGTAGGGATGAATGCATTATATGCACATCCAAACAAATACACATAGCAATAGTTCATGAACTTGTCCATCATAGTAATGTCACAAATGCGTGACACACCTAACACATTGGACACACAGGTGTGCCCTGTAAGTAATGATGACTCTATGAGTTCTTTGATGCAGCATCTCACTCTCTTGGGTGCTTCCAACCCCATTTCAGGGCTATGCCCCTCTAGAAGGATGACTCTCCGATCCCGTCCGGTCTATGCTGTGAACAGTGTCACTATGTACAGTGACCTGGAGAGAAGGAAGAGCTGTCCTCCCTTTCCACTCCCATACTTGAATGTCTCTTTTCCTGAGCTCAGCATGGGCAAATAGGAACACTGCCAAGGAATACCACCCTAGCTGCACCTTTAGGTGCTAAAGAGAATTTTCATGTATACAGCACAGCATTAGTTTTCTGACTGGATGGTGCTTCCCCAATTCTCCTATTTGGTGAATGAGTCTTTTTCCTTAAAAGTTGCCTTGGACAAATAGGAGGTATCATTAAAAGTTGCCTCGGACAAATAGGAGGTATCATTCTGGACATAGGGATTCAGGAAACACTCAGGAAAGGACTTGCAAGAAACTACTCCTGAATGACTGGATCTCAAAAAATTGCTGGGGATGAACTGTGATCAAATTAAATGGCAGACCTCAATGTATCCACTCTCCCAATAAACCACATTTATTACCTTACAAAAGTGACATTTTCCCTGATGGTGAAGCAGTAACCTTCGAAAGAAATAATTGTCTGTAACATTATTAGTCACTGGCATGCAAAGTCATTCTCAGGCATTAAACTCAAATGATGTCTTTGATGATAATTATCGTCATAAAAAGATGGACTGGGCTTTGTTATTATGGAGGGAGTTAGAGGAGAGGAGTAGAAAAAGCCTCATTTCCCATGATCTTTCTATTGCAAGAGCTGAGATTGGAGTCAGAACATGAAGGTTACAATGTATGGAGGCTTCCCTTTCATCCTGTTGAAATGGACACCAAGAAATGTTCCCCTTTCCCTGGGGTAGGAATCATACTGAGCTTACCTTTACTATGGGAAATTGGTATGGGCAAAACATTGACAACAAATACAGATCAAACTGCACAATGTGCTTTTCTATTATCCTGTCATCTTCCTGAAGAAGCACAAACAAGGGTAAGCAAGTAAACAATGTAACATTTGTGTAGAAGTTGAACTTTACAGTCTTTTCACATGAATTGTCTCACATCTCCCAATAGCTCTGTGAGTTAGCAATTCTCATTTACATTTTATAGATAAGAATACTGAAGCTCAGAGAAAGGAGTTGAATCCAGCATTTGATAAAATCATGGGCTTATGGAATATTGGATCTAGACGGCACCTTAGAAATGATCTAGTTGGAGCCTTAGTCCAAATCAGTTTAATTTAACTTGATTCCATTGGAATTCATTTAGAATCTGAGTGTACCTAGTCAGGCACTGGGCATAAAAATAGAAATTGGGCCTGGTTTCTGTCCCTGAAGAGGGTACCTTCAGGGGAGACAGCCTGGTAAACAAATAACTCTCATACTGTGAAATAAGTAATACCCAGAAGAGGCATGTGTGATACATCAGGCAGGAGTCATCATTCTGCCTGGAAGGAGAGGAATGGGGAAGATGTAGCCTAGAGGGATGCTTCTAGCTGAGCTCTGGAGGAAGAGTTCTGGAGGGCCAAGAGGATTCGGTGACCCAGCAATGGGACAGGGCTGTGCAGAAAGAGGGAGTGGCATGAGCAAAAGACAAAGAGATGCTTACAGAAGGTGGGCAGTTCTTTGTGGCTAGAGCATAGTTTTGTGGGAGAAGGGGCTGGGGAGGAAATTGGAAAGGAAAATTAGCATCAGAATCTGAAGAGCTTTAAGGACCATGTTAAATAAGTCAGATTTCTTCTGTAAGAAATAAGGATCCATAAAAGACTTTTTTTTTTTTTTTTTTTTTTTGTGGTACACGGGCCTCTCACTGTTGTGGCCTCTCCCATTGCAGAGCACAGGCTCCTCCGGATGCACAGGCCCAGCGGCCATGGCTCATGGGCCCAGCCATTCCACGGCATGTGGGATCTTCCCGGACCGGGGCACAAACCTGTGTCCCCTGCATCGGCAGGTGGACTCTCAACCACTGCGCCACCAGGGAAGCTCCCATCAAAGACTTTTAAGCATGGTAATTTAGTAATAGTGATCATAATAATGATGATGATAATGATAACAGGTAACATTTATTGAGCATTTACTACAGGCCAGGTCCTTTGCTAAGTATACTTCACGGGCAGTAACTTAGCTAATCTTCTTAAAAACACTTTGAGGAAGGAACTATAGTAATCCCCATCTTACTGATGTGGAAACTAAGGCTTAGGGAACTGAAGTAGCCTCTTGTGATAGAGCCAGGGTCTCCTGTTATGATGGGATCAGATGGCTGCATTTGTTCGAAGGATTACTACAGTGGTGTGGAAAGTGGGCTTCGCTGGAGAAAGGGGTTAACCTGCTCAGAAAAGGGTGACTAGTCCCACTAGGGATGCCCTTGATTTCTGAGCTGGAGAGGGAAATGCCCAGTTCCTTTGGTGCTTGCTTCATTCCCCAGGAGGCCTGGGGACAACCAGACCCTGGGTAACCAGACCATTTAATTCCTGCTCCTGCCCCCCAACTCTGCCCCTGACTCCTCCAAACATTTGCACTCATCGTTAGTGACAGCTCTGAAATCCATCATTGTTGGTTCAAAGGTCCTTAGTCAGATGAAGGCTGTTCATCCTATGAGGTGGACAACAAGCAGGGTGGGGCGCTACCTGCAGTCCCAGACAGGTTGGGGAAGACAGGAGGAGCAGAGACGACCCTACAATGAACACCTCACAGTGCGGTCTCCAGAAATGTTCAGATTCTATGCTAATTAAATGTGGGGAATGTAATTGTGAATGTACTGGTTAAAGAGATGAAAATGGCTGAACTGTAAATCAGTTTATTTAAATGAACTTTTTTTGCTAGCAGAGTATAGGCATATCATTAGCTTGTAAATGTGTCTAATAAGCCTGTCTTCACTAATATGCCAAAAAGAGCCTAATTAACTTTTTTTTTCTCTCCAGTTAGACAGTAGTATGAGGATCCCTGATCACATTTCCACACTATCTTTTTAGCATCAGCAAAGCAGCACTAAAACAGCCCCTGTGACATCTATAAAAATGCTAGTTTATAATTAGGACGATCTTGGCTTGAACAATAATGTTGCAGTTTGTAGTGATGGCTTCTATTTCTCCTTCATTTTAATGTATTAGCCTACAATGCTCTGGAGATTTCTAGGCAGACTAGCCTGTTTCCATTCCCACAATTGCTGGCATTATACACTTTAGGTTAAGCAAGGAGAAGCAGCTGCAATTTGGTAGGTTTTTAATTTTTTTAGTGAATGCAAGGGCAGAAGGAATACTGACAAGAAAAGACAAGTATAACACCATCCATTTATTTCTTAACTCATTGTCTGAATGTGGGGACCACATCCTGGAGATGATTCTGATGAGAACCAGGTCACAGGAACCCCAAACAACAGAATCCTGGTGTTTCCCAGTGTTCTCTGGTGCAAGAATTGTTAGCCTCTTTCCATCAGAGTCCTGGAGGCATGCAAAAGTCTGCCATGGATTCCACAAAGAAAATTTAGGAAGGCTGACCATTTTCCCTTTTTCGTCCTTATAATTCTTCCTGGACTTCGTTTGCATATTGAAACAAAATGCCAACACCACTGTTAGAACCACATCACTGATGCCTGCCATGTCTCTTTTGTCACGCCCAGGTTTTAATTCCCTACTGCTGCCCTAAAGCTAGAGCTTTTACTACTGGGAGAGAGTAGGCCATGAATAGGTTTCAGGAAATCTGTGAATAGCCTGAAATAGGTACTCCATCAGAATTATTTGTGAGAGGTTTTACCCATGCCAAACTTGTGTTTCACCATTGAAGAATCTGATCAGGAGCTCTTGGGTGGGATTAGGGAATCTCTATTTTTTAAAGAATGCCCAGATAATTTTGATCATATACCTTTAACTGGGAAGAATGTTCTCAACTTTTATCATAGCCTCAAATCAATTTGTGACCCCAAGAAGTTTAAGAATGATTGGCCTGGAGTCTTGGCATTCCAGGATTGCTCCCTAATCTGGCCTCATCTTTTGTTTCCAGACTGACCTCCTACTGGAGATTGAGGCATCCAGTAAATAATACAACTGTCCCCTCCCTGAGTCCTAAGCCAATTGAGAAATAAGGCAAATGAATAAGGCAGAATGGAGGTCAACATATTACCTCTTTTCCTAAGTGGCTAATATTGAAGAATGCATCCTACAGCTTCAGCCTAGTGGGTTTATTCATACTAATGCCCCAGGTTTAATTAGATCTACCCACTCAGCCTCAGGGAGTGTTGGGCTGGGGCTGGCATCCTCTATCCCATAGGAGCAGAAGTTGTCTCTGAAAACTTATGACACAGACGAGCAGAGCAGTACCTGTGCTTCCCCGGAGCAACTGACTCCCAAGGTGGAGGAAAGTCAGGGGCTGGAGGGCACATGTTCAATTTCTTTCCTAAACTTCCCTGAGGCAGCATGAGTGAGAGGATGAGAGAGACCAGAACTTTTCTCCAACAGAACCCCCTCTACATGGAGAGAAGCATTAGGAACTGTGATTACACCTTGCCTAACATTTCTCACTGTTTCCCAAAATGTCATGCATTTTCCTGCTTCTTTATCCTTTTCACACCAGCTCTCCTATCTGGAATGCCCTTTCAATCACCACCACTTATCTGAATTTCACGTGTCCTTAAAAATCAGACAGAGCTCAGCTTCTTCAGTTGAGTGTTCTCTGCACTATTTCCCCATGTAAGCATTCCCTGTGCCAAGGGTACATCTGCTCTGAACTCCCACAGCAGTTATCCAAAGCCTGATAGAGCATCAGAATTACCTGGGGGAGATTTTATCTACACCAAGCCTGAGTCTTGCTATTGAAGAATCTGGTTCAGTAAATTTGGGGTGGGGTTTAAAAGTCTGCATTTAAGAAAAATTCCCTCCAGGTAATTCTGATAATTCATCTGCTCCAGAAAACACTGTTCAGTCATTATTTCCATGACCACTTTCAACCCTGTGTGTGAGAGGGGAGAAATGCTTCTCATAAAGAAGAGGGACTGCAGAAAAGCATGTAGCATACAGAGGAACACCATGGGTAAGGGTCTTAAACACTTCAGTGAAACAGCAGGTGCTGGCTGTGGAGGAGGTAGAGAGAACAACACATAGTATTTTCTCTCCAGCAAAAAAATGACCTTTGGTATCCGGAGGGCATAAGAGAATTATTTGACTATTCTCAGCAAAATGAATATAATAATATCCTTGTAGGGTTACTGAGTGGAGTAAGAGAATGAGTACATAAAGCCTGGGTTCTCCTTCTTCCCTCTCCTAAGACTGCAGAGAGTTGCCCTGCGCCCACTTTTTACAACACACACAGGGGTTGGCCTCTTTATCCTCCCAGAAATGGATCTTCCAGCCTCTTACCCAGCAGACATGGCCTCTCAAAGTTCCACTTGCGTATGCAACTCAAATTTTGCGGGAGGTTTTTTTAAACTTTTAACTCTATAAAGTGCCTGGGATGTTTCTGCTTCTTTGTAAATTTTCATTCCCTTTCCCTAAACCAACAAAACAAAGCAAACATAAATAAGTAAAACATTTCTTTTTGCAAAAAGAAAGAAGTTTTTGACTTCTGGATTCCTACTCTTATGAGGTAACATGAAAAAAGAGAGGAAAGGAAATAAAATTAGATTCAGAGTGTAGATTCTATATGCCAGACACTATTTTAGGAATTTTTCATGACTTTTAAAAGTCAGTACAGAGGTGGAGGTAAAATTCACAAACTCTGAAACACAGGGTGCCTGGCTTTGAATCTTGGTTTTACAATACTTCTTATTTGCTCTGTGATTTTGAGAACCTTAACTCTCAGAGGCACAGCTTTCTCATAAGTAAATGGAAACACGGTCTCTGAAGCTGGCCCCCAATAAAGCATGTCTCCTGGTCTTCGTGTCCTTGTGTAATCCCCTCCCACATCCAACTTCTGCCCACCTGTGATCTGATTGAAAGAACAGAAAGAAACTAATAGTGCTGTTCTGGGGATTCAGAGCCCAGGCATTAAACAACCTGGTAGACTGTGCTTTTGTGTTTTGGGAGCCCTGAGAAGTCATGTAAGGATTCTCTCCTGGAGAGGCCCTGAGACCATGTGGGGAGAGGACCCAACCATCTCAGCATCCCCGTTGAACCCACATGACTCCATCCCCAACTGCACCACAGGAGAGACCCCAAGAGAAACCACCAGAAGAACCCCAGCCCCATCATCTGAGCCGCATCAACTCACAGAACTGTAAGAGACAATAACATGGTTGTTTTAAGACACTAAATTTCAGAGTGGATTATTACACAGCAATAGATAACCAAAACCTGGAGTAATAATTTTTACCATTTAGATAAAACACAGTCATACACATAAAGCATCTGGAGCATAATAATTGCTCAGTAAGTGTCCATTAACTGTCTAATCTTTGCAAACAATTCTGTGTAAGGGAGGTACTGAGATCCCCATTTTCATTATGGGAAATCTGCTGCAGAAAACAGAAGGGAGGAGTAGAAACAGGATTCAAGGAGCCAGGTCTACTTGACTCCAAAAACATGCCTTGCCCTTTCTTCACAGCCATCTCTCTAGGGAATTAGAAGGATCAACTTGCCCCAAAGTCTTAGGAAGTCAACAATTTTTGCATACCAAGTCCCTTTAGTAATAAATAACGAGGGAAACGGAGGACTACAGGAGCCGAAGTGTGTGTTCTCGTGGTAGAACTGGTTGCTGTGGAGATGGCTGCAATGTATCAAGCTGGTGGTGATTTCATCTGGGGAATGAGCCGTGGGAGGGCACGCAGCAGGAGGCACCACCGCTCTGTCTCCTAATGTAATGTAATGAAGTAAGTCAAACTACCAAAGAATGAAAATAGGGAGAGAATATTTTCTAGAGATAATGCTTCCTTGCATCTCCACAGTGCTCTTACGAACACCATCCACTGGCAGAACAAGAACAGCAGTGAGTGCCATTCAGTGTTAATTACATTTAAATGTAAATCTAAAGACATAAGGCTCAGACAAGTCATTTTTAATAATACCTCATCCTGGGCTATCACAATTTTTGTTTGTCATCATCTAATTGATTTGTGTCCATTTCAATTATTTGTTTACTTTAGGCTCATCACTTTCCTGGGCTAGTGGGGACAGGCAGCAAGCAACCTTCATTTCTTCCCTCCATTGCTGTTCACTCTCATCAACACCTACCATCCCAGACCATCTGACAGTGGACCTTTTAAAAATAGTTCGCTGCTGCTTGCTCCCTGACTGTTGACACTAGCCTTGTGGTGATGCTAATCAATCCCTCAGGCCTTCACAACCCAGTTCAAAATGTCCCAGAGGAACATCACCCATCACTCCATAGCATCCCTGGGAACCTGCATCATTTTGCTTTTCAGGTTATATCACCTAACTTGTGTACATGTGTGTTTCTTCTTGTTAGAAATCTACAAGTTCTTCAGCATGAAGGTGTGCTTACTGTCTTGCATCTCAGTTGTTTTCCACAATGTACAACACACACACACACACACACACACACACACACACACTCACACACACACTGTACAGCAATGCTCTGAGTTCTAGTTCTTCTCATCAGAAGTTACCTAACATGTGTCCCTTCTCTCAAGTCCCTCCAAGGGGCCAAGAGTGGTGATGGCTTCACTAAGTAATTTAGAAATGTAGCACTGCTAATGCATTAGTTCTCATAGGTGACCCTTGCCAGATAACAACATGCTCTAAATTAAATGAAAATACACATATTTCCTTGCCAAATAACAACATGCTCTAAATTAAATGAAAATGCACATATTTCCTTAAGATGAATACTGGGTTAATGGAGGAAGTCAGGAGCCATAGATCAGAGTAGGAGGGTAGATCATCTGAGACAGAGAGACCTTTCTGGACCCTCAAATCTTATCATACCCTCAAATCACTGTTTATTGTGCCCAGCCCTCTGGGTTTGCAGTAACTTTGTTTTGTGGGCCTGATGATAGTGAATATTGTCATTGAGTCCTCTAGGAGCCCCCCAGTGCACAAACTAGATACTAAAAGGCAGGTGAGAGATGGTACTCAGAGATGCCAGGCTTTGGGACAAATATAGGATGGAGACAGTTGTAGACCTAGAAAGGGGGACGGCCCCCCATATTCTAGCATTCATGCCTGTCCCCTTCTCAGTCTCCCGCTGTGTCCTTCATTCTCAGACAACATGCTCATGTCTTTGAATGCCTCCATCTCAAGACCCAATGCTTTTTTCACCCCAGTATGAATCAGAGTAGATATGGCTTCCCAAGAGCCGAAGGGAATGGCATTCACCGATCACTGCAGGGACAGGCACCGGAGGCTCCAGCAGTTGAAACGTTTGTAACAGATCACTGGGCAATATTCCAGTCTCATACTTCCACTCTGCCTGTCAAGGTATCAGGAAAGTTGGCAGTGTAGTGCGATGAAGGCTTTGAAACACAACCCCCATTGCACACCACATGCTGGAAGGCATCCAAGCCACAGTACCCTGTTGGGTTCATTTGCAAGTCCCTGAGTCCCAGGTTAATAGTACAAAACAGTGGCCCTGACCCATCCGTACAAAAGGAAGGCTGGCAGGCTCACAATCGTCTGTTCATTTAACTCACCCTTCTGAGCATCCAGGTATTACACGGGGGGCATGTGCAGGTGGTGAGCACAGGAATACATATGGCTGATGCATATTAACACCCATGTACAGATAGACACATGCACACATACACATATATTCATGCACACATACACACACACACACACTGCAAACTAGAAAAATCATCTGTCAGGCTGGTTCTTGGCTCAAGCCAACTGGCCTTGGCCTTCTCAGTGTGCTCCCAAAGCCAGAGAGTGCATCTCTGCAGTGCTCTGAGTAGGAAGCACATTCTGTCTCCTGATGGCCACCTGAGCCTGAATTCTTTTGCCCAGCACAGCCTGACCACTGTGCTTTGAAAGTCAGCAAGTCTGTGTCCCAGCCATGGAACAGAAGGCTTTTCACAGCCACCTGACCTGTGTCCGGGAGGCTGTCGACTCCACGATCCACAGCCCAGAGGCCCCACCCTGGCTCCCTTTGCCTTGTGGCTCTGTTTCCTGCCATGTAACTCTCCTGCCCCATGATTCCCATCCGTCACTTTGCTGATGAGCAGCTGTCCACTCTTACATCTCCTTATGTTCATTCAGGTATAGGTCCAGCAGGCAGCGCTGCCACACACGGTCTGAGTGAGGATGCCAAATGCCTATTTAACACACACCTGCATGCTTCCTGCTACAACGTTTTGTAGGCAGGAGAGGGAGGGTCTTAAGAGCAAGAACTTTAGGAAGAAACTGATCTGGGTTTGAATCACCACTCTTTAACTATGTGTCCTTGGACATGATTGAATGACCTTAATTTTTCTCAACTGTAAAACGTGGATGAACAATGCCCATCTCAGAGGGCAATTGTGAGGACTGAGTATGTCCTGAGCCAGTTCCAGGCACGTACTAAGGTCTCTGAAACATTGGGTGTCACCATCACCATCTTCATCATCATCACTGTTGTCATCATCACTTCATGCTCTTCAGCAGCAGAAAACACCTAAGAAATACTTAGGATACTCATAATACCCTTTGCCCCCTGCCCCTTGCTCCTTTTTGCCCTGAAACCTCAGCTATTCTGAGCAGGAGTCCAGAAATCAAAAACATCTTTTTCCAGCTGAAAAAAAGTTTTTTTTTTTTTTTTTTACTTATTTATTTTTGCTTTGCTTTGTTAGTTTAGGGAAAGAGAATGAACATTTACTAACAAGCAAACACATCCCAGGCACTTTATAGAGTTAAACATTTAAAAAACACCCCCACAGAATTTGAGTTGCATATGCAAGTGGAACTTGGAGAGGACAGGTCTGCTGGGTGAGGGGTGGGGAGATCCACTTCCAGGAGAAGAAAGAGGCCAACCCATGTGTATGTTGTAAACAGAAGGGGAGCAGGATAGCTCCCTGCAGACTTAGGAGAGGGAAGAAGGAGCACCCAGGCCTGAGCCTGGTCAGAAGGTGGAAGGTGAGCTCCAGGAATTCAGGGCCCCCATCAGAATGTCAATTATGTGGCAGGATGCGGTCCGTCTAGGGTCCTGGGTCCACATGTTAACCCCTGGAGAGGTTTCTGATTCGAGGTAAGAAGTGAGAGATGGAAAGCTATTGCTCTCCTTAGAGGATTAATTTTATAAGGACTTCAGAATGCCGTCACCTCCAACTCAGGTCTGGCACAGAGAATGCTACCCAAGAGAATAATAATAGCGGATTTATTGTGCAATTACTTGTGCCACACATTGTTCTAGCTATTCTACATGTATTGGCTCATTTAATCCTCCTAACCCCTCTGCAAGGCAGAGATTTATGAGTCCCATCCTGTAGATGAGGAAATTGAAATAACAGAGAAATTATTTCCAGCACAAGGTCACACAGCTAGTATCTCTAGAATTTGAATTCCAGAGTCTAGTCCAGGAGCCTTCACTCATAACCATCATGGAAGCAAGGTTCTGCAGAGAAATAAGTGGTAATACTCAACAGCAGGCCCGGGCAGCATCAGTTGGTGCTCCACCAACTGGGCAGTGGTGTAGACCTTCTCTAGGCAGAAGCAATGGCACTTTTGCAAACTCTGTGACCAGGTGGCCACATGGAGCATGAACAACTAAAACAGTTTGTAGGACCTCAAAGATAAGATTTGTCTTCACCTTCAAATAGAAGGACAGACTGAAATGTTGGCCTGACTCTAGCAACTAGCTAAGGCTGAGGGTAAGAAGGAATCTTAAATAGGGAGGAATCAGGTAATTTTATTGTACCTTGAATGTGTCTCCAAGCAAGCTGGGTCCAGCATAGGGGTCATAAATGACTGCCTGCCTGCAGCTTAATCTCGTCTGACATCTGTTTTTGTAAACAAAAATGGGACACAGTCATGCCCTTTCACTGAGGGCTTCTCCACAGCTGCTTTTGCACATAACATGGGAGCTGAATAGTTGTGACAGACTGTATGATCTGCAAACTCTAAAATATCTAAAATCTGACTTTTAACAGAAAGAATTTTGCTGCCTCCTGGTCTGGAGAAATATTTAACATTTTCTCATTTAATCCTCCCAGGCCCAGGTCTTAATGTGTTACCATCCCCATTTTACAGATGAAAACATTTGAGGCCCAGATAAGTTAGGCAATTTATTCAAAGTTCTGTGGCCACAAAGTTCTGTGGGTCAGAATTAGGGTCCAGATCCCTTTACTCCAAAGACTATTTCTTTTGATTTCATCCTTCTACAAAAGGTTTCTTCTGTGTGTATAGACAGCATAGAAGCCTCTATTTTTCCTCCAAAACTCACAAACAAAGCCCTGAGGAAGAGAAAAGGTGGTAAATGATGCATGCATGCATCCAAATGCAGAGTATTTTCTTTCCCTTTCTGTGTCCAAAAACTCAAGAAGGACACTGGATATCACCTGTGCAAATTACCTGTACTTTACACAATACATGTATATTTGAAGACTTCAGGCTTCTAACTTCAAAATTTTTTTGGATCTATAGAGCTAAGATCACAGAGGAATCAACCGGCCCAAACCTAAGAAGAGATGATGCCTGTAGGGGAAGAAGAGATGCAGAAACATGCTCACCTGGTGCAAACACATCTGGGCACTGGTACAAAGAGTCTTGCTGCCATAGTTGACAAATGGGTGAAGGTCGAGTGTGGGCTGGGGCTGGTGGGATAGTGTGATACCCCTAAGGGGCTACAGAAATTGGAGGAGTCTGTAATCTCGTCTAGCCTCATTCTCTGTGAAGCTACAAGGCACTCATAAAAGATCAGAAGAGTCCTAAGAAGTGTCTACTGCAGGGCAGACATGGGGAAGAGAAGAAGCAGCTGTAGAGAGGCAAGAAATTCACCTAGATTTGTCTCCTTTATCTCCCAGACAGACAAAATCTTTAATCTTTGGGGAGAAAGGCAATAAGCACTTCTGACCTTAGGATGTAAGGGAATAGTCATTTCAGCTGGGAAAAGGGAACAGAGAGGAAAATTCTACTCCTGGGGAGAATCCTGACAGACACTACCTTAGTAAAATGATGGAGGTGGATATCACTAGTAATACATATAGTCATCAATTACCCCCTGATATGATACACTGAGAGAAGTACATCACTTCTGTGGCACCTTCTACTAAAGCATCACCTCCATCTAATCATGAGAAAACATCAGACAAACCCAGTCGAGGAACATTCTATAAAATAACCTACCAGTAATCTTCAAGAGTGTCAAAGTCATGAAAGAAAGGAAATACAAACTGTCACACATTGGAGCAGACCATGAGACATGACAATTAAATGCAGTGTGCGCTCCTGGATAGGGTCCTAGAATGCAAAAAAAAAGGACATTCATGGAAAAACTGTTGAATTCCAAATAAATTCTATACTTTAGTTAATAGTATTGCACTAAGGCTATTTTTTAAAACATCTTTATTGGAGTATAATTGCTTTACAATGCTGTGTTAGTTTCTGCTGTATAACAAAGTGAATCAGCTACATGTACACATATATCCCCATAACTCCTCCTTCTCACGTCTCCCTCCCACCCTCCCTATCCCAACCCTCTAGGTGGTCACAAAGCACCGACCTGATCTCCCTGTGCTATGCGGCTGTTTCCCACCAGCTATCTATTTTACATTTGGTAGTGTATATATGTCAGTGCCATTCTCACACTTTGTCCCAGCTTACCCTTCCCGCTCCCTGTGTCCTCAACTCCATTCTCTACGTCTGTGTCTTTATTCTTGTCCTGCCTCTAGGTTCTTCAGGACCGTCTTTTTTTTTTTTTTTGATTCCATATATATGTGTTAGCATATGGTATTTGTTTTTCTCTTTCTGACTTACTTCACTCTGTATGGCAGGTTCTAGGTCCATCCACCTCACTACAAATAACTCAATTTCTTTTTTTATGGCTGAGTAATATTCCATTGTGTATATGTGCCACATCTTCTTTATCCATTCATCTGTTGATGGACACTTAGGTTGCTGCCATGTCCTGGCTATTGTAAATAGAGCTGCAATGAACATTGTGGTGCTTAACTCTTCGAATTATGGTTTTCTTAGGGTATATGCCCAGTAGTGGGATTCGTGGGTCTTATGGTAGTTCTATTTTTAGTTTTTTAAGGAACCTCCATACTGTTCTCCATAGTGGCTCTATCAATTTACATTCCCATCAACAGTGCAAGAGGGTTCCCTTCTCTCCACACTCTCGCCAGCATTTATTGTTTGTAGATTTTTTGATGATGGCCATTCTGACTGGTGTGAGATGATATCTCATTGTAGTTTTGATTTGCATTTCTCTAATGATTAGTGATGTTAAACATCCTTTCATGTGTTTGTTGACAATCTGTATATCTTCTTTGGAGAAATGTCTATTTAGGTCTTCTGTCCATTTTTGGATTGGGTTGTTTGTTTTTTTGATAATGAGCTGAATGAGCTGCTTGTAAATTTTGGAGATTAATCCTTTGTCAGTTGCTTCATTTGCAAATATTTTCTCCCATTCTGAGGGTTCTCTTTTGGTCTTGTTTATGATTTCCTTTGCTGTGCAAAAGCTTTTAAGTTTCATTAGGTCCAATTTGTTTATTTTTGTTTTTATTTCCATTTCTCTAGGAGATGGGTCAAAAAGGATCTTGCTGTGATTTATGTAATAGAGTGTTCTGCCTATGTTTTCCTCTAAGGGTTTTATAGTGTCTGGCCTTACATGTAGGTCTTTAATCCATTTTGAGTTTATTTTTATGTATGGTGTTAGGGAGTGTTCTAATTTCATTCTTTTACATGTAGCTGTCCAGTTTTTGCAGCATGACTTTTTGAAGAGGCTGTCTTTTCTCCACTGTATATTCTTGCCTCCTTTATCAAAAATTAGGTGACCATAGGTGTAGCCACTGGGGGCGGACAACAAAAACAATGGGGGCTACGAACCTGCAGCATGCAAAAAAGGAGACCCCAAACACAGTAAGTTAAGCACAATGAGAAGACAGAGAAGCACACAGCAGATGAAGGAGCAAAGTAAAAACACACAAGATGAAACAAATGAAGAGGAAATAATCAGTCTACGTGAAAAAGAATTCAGAGTAAGGATAGTAAAGATGATCCAAAATCTTTGAAATACAATGGAGAAAATACAAGAAACGTTTAATAAGGACCTAGAAGAACTAAAGAGCAAACAAAAAATGATGAACAACCCAATAAATGAAATAAAAATTCTCCAGAAGGAATCAGTAGCAGAATAACTGAGGCAGAAGAACGGATAAGTGACCTGGAAAATAAAATGGTGGAAATAACTACTACAGAGCAGAATAAAGAAGAAAGAATGAAAAGAATTGACGACAGTCTCAGAGACGTCTTGGACAACATTGAACGCACCAGCATTCGAATTATAGGGGTCTCAGAAGAAGAAGAGATAAAGAAAGGGACTGAGAAAATATTTGAAGAGATTATAGTTGAAAATTACCCAAATATGGGAAAGGAAATAGTTAATCAAGTCCAGGAAGTGCAAAGAGTCCCATACAGGATAAATCCAAGGAGAAACACACCAAGACACATACTAATCAAAATATCAAAAATTAAATACAAAAAGAAATATTAAAAGCAACAAGGGAAAATAACATACAAGGGAATCCCCATAAGGTTAACAGCTGATCTTCCAGTAGAAACTCCGCAAGCCAGAAGGGAGTGGCAGGACATATTTAAAGTGATGAAAGGGAAAAACCTACAATCAAAATTACTCTACCCAGCAAGGATCTCATTCAGATTCAACAGAGAAATTAAAACATTTACAGACAAGAAAAAGCTAAGAGAATTCAGCATCACCAAGCCAGCTTTACAACAAATGCTAAAGGAACTTCTCTAGGCAGGGAACATAAGAGAAGGAAAAGACCTATGATAACAAACCCAAAATAATTCAGAAAATGGTAATAGGAACATACATACTGATAACTGCCTTAAATGTAAATGGATTAAATGTTCCAACCAAAAGACATGGACAGGCTGAATGGATACAAAAACAAGACCTGTATATATGCTGTCTACAAGAGACCCACTTCAGACCTAGAGACACATACAGACTGAAAGTGAACAGATGGAAAAAGATATTCCATGCAAATGGAAATCAAAAGAAAGCTAGGGTAGCAATTCTCATATCCAACAGAATAGACTTTAATATAAAGACTATTACAAGACACAAAGAAGGGCACCACATAATGATCAAGGGATCAATCCAAGAAGAAGATATAACAATTGTAAATATCTATGCACCTAACATAGGAGCACCTCAATACATAAGGCAAATGCTAACAGCCATAAAAGGGGAAATCAACACTAACACAATCATAGTAGGGGACTTTAACACCCCACTTTCACCAATAGAAAGATCAGCCAAAATGGAGATAAATGAGGAAACACAAGCTTTAAATGACATATTAAAAAAGATGGACTTAATGGATATTTATAGGACATTCCATCCAAAAACAACACAATACACTTTCTTCTCAAGTGCTCATGGAACATTCTCCAGGACAGATCATATCTTGGGTCACAAATCAAGCCTTGGGAAATTTAAGAAAATTGAAATCATATCAAGTATCTTTTCCAACCACAACTCTATGAGATTAGATATCAATTACAGGAAAAAAAAACTGTAAAAAATACAAACACATGGAGGCTAAACAATACACTACTAAATAACCAAGAGATCACTGAAGAAATCAAAGAGGAAATCAAAAACTGCCTAGAAACAAATGACAATGCAAACACAATGGCCCAAAACCTATGGGCCATTAGAACTGCAAAAGCAGTTCTAAGAGGGAGGTTTATAGCAATACAAACCTACATCAAGAAACAAGAAACATTTCAAATAAGCAACTTAACCTTACACCTGAAGCAATTACAGAAATAAGAACAAAAAAACCCCCGAAAGTTAGCAGAAGGAAAGAACTCATAAAGATCAGATCAGAAATAAATGAAAAAGAAATGAAGGAAACGATAGCAAAGATCAATAAAACTAAAAGCTAGTTCTTTGAAAAGATAAACAAAATTGATAAACCATTAGACAGACTCATCTAGAAAAAAAAGGAGAAGACTCAAGTCAATAGAATTAGAAATGAGAAAGGAGAAGTAACAATTGAAACCAGAAATACAAAGGATCATGAGAGATTACTATAAGCAACTATATGACAATAAAATTGACAACCTGGAAGAAATGGACAAATTCTTACAAAAGCACAACCTTCCAAGACTGAACAAGGAAGAAACAGAAAATATAAGCAGACCAATCACAAGCACAGAAATTGAGACGGTGATTAAAAATCTTCCAATAGACAAAAGACCAGGACCAGATGGCTTCACAGGGGAATTCTATAAAACACGTAGAGAAGAGCTGACACCTATACTTCTCTAACTCTTCCAAAATATAGCAGAGGGAAGAACACTCTGCAGCTTATTCTATGAGGCCACCATCACCCTGTTACCAAAACTAGATAAAAATGTCACAAAGAAAGAAAGTACAGGCCAATATCACTGATGAACATAGATGCAGAAATCCTCAACAAAATACTAGCAAACAGAATCCAACAGCACATTAAAAGGATCATACACCAGATCAAATGGGGCTTATCCAGGAATGCAAGGATTCTTCAATATGTGCAAATCAATCAATGTGATAAACCATATTAACAAATTGAAGGAGAAAAATCATATGATCATCTCAATAGATGCAGAAAAATCTTTTGACAAAATTCAACTCCCATTTATGATAAAAACCCTCCAGAAAGTAGGCATAGAGGGAACTTTCCTCAACATAATAAAGGCTGTATATGACAAACCCACAGCCAATATCGTTCTCAATGGTGAAAAACTGAAACCATTTCCTCTAATATCAGGAAGAAGACAAGTTTGTCTACTCTCACCACTATTATTCAACATAGTTTTAGAAGTTTTAGCCACAGAAATCAGAGAAGAAAAAGAAATAAAAGGAATCCAAATCAGAAAAGAAGAAGTAAAACGGTCACTGTTTGCAGATGACATGATACTATACATAGAGAATCCTAAAGATGCTACCAGAAAACTATTAGAGCTAATCAATGAATTTGGTAAAGTAGCAGGATACAAAATTAATGCACAGAAATCTCTTGTATTCGAATACACTAATGATGAAAAATATGAAAGAGAAATTAAGGAAACACTCCCATTTACCACTGAAACAAAAAGAATAAAATACCTAGGAATAAACCTAACTAAGGAGACAAAAGACCTGTATGCAGAAAACTATAAGACACTAATGAAAGAAATTAAAGATGATAGAAACACATGGAGAGATATACCATATTCTTGGATAGGAAGAATCAACATTGTGAAAATGACTATAATACCCAAAGCAATCTACAGATTCAATGCAATCCCTATCAAACTACCAATGGCATTTTTCAGAGAACTAGAACAAAAAATTTCACAATTTGTATGGAAACACAAAAGACCCCAAATAGTCAAAGCAATCTTGAGAAAGAAAAACAGAGCTGGAGAAATCAGACTCCCTGACTTCAGACTATATTACAAAGCTACAGTAATCAAGACAGTGTGGTACTGCCACAAAAACAAATATAGATCAATGGAACAGGATAGAGAGCCCAGAGCACAGGCCTGACACCTGACCAGAACACCAAGACCCTGTCAGCCACGTGGCTCAGAAGAAAAGGGAGAAAAAAAGAAAGAAAGAAAGAAAGAAAGAAAGAAAGAAAGAAAGAATAAAATAAAATAAAGTTATTAAAATAAAAAGTAAATTATTTTTTAAAAAGTAATAAAAAAAGAAAAAAAAACAAAGAAAGAAGAAAGCAACCAAACCAAAAAACAAATCCACCAATGATAACAAGCACTAAAAATTGTATTAAAAAAAACAAAACAACAAACAAACAAAAAATGGACCAACAGAACCCTAGGACAAATGGTAAAAGCAAAGCTATACAGATAAAATCACAGAAGGAAGTATACACATGCACTCTCACAAAAAGAGAAAAAGAAAAACTATATATATATAGGAAGAGAGCGACCAAATCAGTAAACAAATCTACCAATGATAATAAACTCTAAATACTAAACTAAGATAAACATAAAACCAGAAAAAAATTAGATGCAGAAAGCAAACCCCAAGTCTATAGTTGCTCCCAAAGTCTACTGCTCAGTTTTGGGGTGATTTGATGTCTATTCAGGTATTCCAGAGATGCAGGTACATCAAGTTGATTCTGGAGATTTAATCCTCTTCTGAGGCTGCTGGGAGAAATTTCCCTTTCTCTTCTTTGTTTGCACAGCTCTCGGGGTTCAGCTTTGAATTTGGCCCCACCTCTATATGTAGGTCTCCTGAGGGCATCTGTTCTTCGCTCAGACAGGACGGGGTTGAAGTAGCAGCTGATTTGGGGGCTCTGGCTCACTCAGGCTGGGGGCAGGGAGGGGTATGGAATGTGGGACGAGCCTGCAGTGGCAGAGGCTGGCATGATGTTGCACCATCCTGAGGTGCGTCATGTGTTCTCCTGGTCAAGTTGCCCCTGGATCAGGGGACCCTGGCAGAGGTGGGCCGCACAGGCTCCCAGGAGGGCAGGTGTGTATAGTGACCTGTGCTTGCACACAGGCTTCTTGGTGGCTGCAGCAGCAGCCTTAGCATTTCATGCCCATCTGTGGTGTCCACGCTGATAGCCATGGCCTGCATCTACCTCTGGAGCTCGTTTAGGCAGTGTCTGAATCCCCTCTCCTCACGCACCCTGAAACAACGGTCTCTTGCCTCTTAGGCAGTTCCAGACTTTTACCCGCACTCTCTCCCAGCTAGCTGTGGTGCACTAGCCCCATTCAGGCTGTGTTCACGCAGTCAACTCCAGTCCTCTCCCTGGGATCTGACCTCTGAAGCCAGAGCCTCAGCTCCCAGACCCCACCCACCCCAGTGGGTGAGCAGACAAGCCTCTCGGGCTGCTGAGTGCTGGTCGGCACTGATTCTCTTTGCAGGAATCTCTCCACTTTGCCCAAAGGCTATTTTGTAGATTTTATAATTGTTTAAGATGTCAACATTCAGGGAAGCTGAGTGAAGGGTATATGAGGACTCTTATACTATATTTTGCAATATGTATATATTATGTACATATATATGCAATTCTGCTATAAATCTAAAATATTATTTAATACTATTTAAAAATTTTAAAAAATAACTATTCAAAAAGTATATGCAAGTCGAATTTCGTTTTACCACTGATTGCCATTAGAGTTATAGGAACCTGTTATTTGATTCTGACTGCTTTTTAAGGTAATGATTATAACGTTAGTTTTCTATATCTCTACTCTGATAACACGATGAAAATTATGTCATTATTTGTAAACAAACACATAATTTTACTAGTACAATATGTTTCAAAGGATCTTACCTTGATATTTTTCAAATAAATGATGTCTTTTGAAAACTTGAGTTTCTTCCAATGTGTATGAGTTGTAAAATTCTTCACTTATCAGATCACATCGGTTAATGAGTGGCTACCCAATGGAACCTACTCTGCATTTTCACACCTCAGGACCTGTGTTCTTGCTATTTCCTCACCTGAAATGGGTTTGCTCCTCTTCTGTATTAGTTCTTCTCATCATTCAAGATGCAGCTCAAATGCTCTGCTTTCCTACTCTTGTGCTTCCAAAGTGTGATGTCTTTCACATCTGTAATATTCAAAATATTGAAAAGCTGGTATATCATAGGCATTTACCTATCAGGTCAGGACTGACATTGTCCATAAACACACAGTTTGGCCAAATGGTACATACTTGTTGAATCTCAGCTCTTCTTTTCCAGTTGTACATTCCATTCTGCCTTGCAATTTAGATAGTGTTTTAAAAATGATGTATGTCTTTGCCTGCTGGATTATAAAATCTTTGGGAGTAGCTTCCTTATCTTTGTGTACCTGCCATGCATTTAGCACAGTGCCTTTTCCCTAACACTTGCTCTAAGGGCCCAAAGAGTCTTAAGGATGGAGTTGGAATTTGAACCTCTGTCATTAACTCTCATGACTGCAAATTCCATATTCTTTGCAATGTGTCTCTCATATATGCCAAGCCAGTTAGGATGTATTTGACTCTAACAAAGAGAATAATGGTCAACAATGGCTTTGACAATGAAGAAATGTAATTTTCTCACATAACAAAATTCTGGAGATGGATAATACCAGGCTCCTTGCAGAAAATCAACATATTGTCAGGAATCCAGGCTCACTCTCTCTCTCCTCTCTGCCATCCTCAGTGTGTTGGTTTTTTGTCCTTAGGCTTATTGACTCATGGTGGCAAAATGACTCCAGGTACCACAGTCACACATAATACCATCTCACACAGGAAAAAACAAGTTGCAGAAAAGAATATCTCTGCTCCCCAAGAGACTTTCCTTTATGTCTCACTGTTCAGAAGAAACTCACGTGCTTCACCCTAGACCAATCACTGGCAGTAAGAAGTGGAATGTTTTTGTGATTAACGTAGACCAATCACAGTTTCTTCCTTGAAGCTGGAGTAGGTACCTACATTCCCAGAGCATGTTGTAATCTGTGTCATATTTGAGCAAACTTGGGGTTCTGTCAGCAAGGAGGAAGAAGAGAAAAGGAGGAGAGAATGATTGTTGGTTATGGGCTAGCATCGGTCATATGTTAACTTGAGTTATTCTTTATTTTACATATATATTTATACTGCCTCTTTAATTATATTTTTTTTGATTCTGATAGTAGGAATCAAGTCTTAGACTTCTCTTGCATTCTCCAGAGTCTGGTCCAGAGATGAGCTCAATAGATATTTGTTGATCAGCTGAAGAAAGAAAAAAATAAACACAACCTAATGTCAGAGAGTTGAAGACCCTGTCATTCATAATTCCTCCATAGTTCCATGCCAGACTTAGGTCCTTTTGGTGCACTTGCAGAGGATGCCAAGTTGGAAAAAGGGCACCAGGAACTCCGTGTGGTGATAATCAGTTCATTGACTGGGCGTGCACACATGCCAAATTATACACCAGGCAGACATTGGCACACCTGCTTTGACAAAGCATGTCCATTATGGTATTTGTGTAACTACTAATGCCAGCAGCAGCATTCCCCACATTTATCATGTTATTCTCATTTCCATATTTTTGCTCATGCTATCCCCTTTTCTTGGAAGGTCTTTTCCTCTACCGCCACTCTTTCACCTGGCTGAATCCTGCTTACCATTTAAAACCCTTCCTGGGAGTCTTTCTTCCCAAATTCTCCCACCAGGCAAGATTTGAGGGTTCCTTTTCTGTGATCTTGTGTGGGTATCCTAATAATTGCACAAAACCAAAACTTTATATTTTGGTTTTTGGCCCTGAGGCATGTGGGATCTTAGACCCCTGACCAGGGATGGAACCCACACCCCCTGCACTGGAAGGCGAAATCCCAATCACTGGAACACCAGGGAAGTCCCCAAACTGAAAAATGCTTTGAAGGAAAACATACATGGCTATAGAAGTATCTAAGAAGACAAGCAGACTTAGTGCATCACAAGCAGCATTCAAACTGAGAGTGAGAGACTGAGGGGACATTAAGCAGGTTTGTTTAAAAGCCATGGGGAAGACACTGAACAGTATTAAGATGCCTTAGAGAGGGTACGTGTGTGGGGGTTTTGGGGCAGGAGTCATATGGTCAGGTTTCTGTTCGAGAATAAACGATTTGGACTGCAGTGTATTTTATAAAACATGAGTCAGAAGGGACATGGAGAGAAGAGTTGAGAGGCTCCTTTGGTGGTCCAGGAGACAGATGGCCTAGATCAGGGTAGTAGCCATGGAGATGGAGCGAAATAGATGGATTCAAGCTGTATTCATTTTCTATTTCTGCTGTAACAAATTAACACAAACCTAGAGGCTTAAAACAACACCTATTTAGTATCTCACAGGGAGTCAGAAGTCCTGGCACAGAGCGGCTCAGCTGGGTTCTCTGCTCAGGGCCTGTCAAGGCTGAAGTCATGATTTGGCTAGCCAGGGTTTTATCTAGAAGTTCTGAGGAAGAATCTGCCTACAAACTCAACTCAGGTCATTGACAGAATTTAGTTCCTTGAGGTTGTAGGACTGCAGTCTCCATTTTCCTGACATATGACCTCCTTCATCTTCAAGCCACTGATGGTGCATCAAATTCTCCTCATGGTTGGAATCTTCCACTTCCCCTTCTGCTGCATCTGATTTTCCTCTTCTTCCTTTTCTGCTTTTCAGGGCTCATGTGATTACATTGGGCCCACCTAGAAAATACAGGATAATTCCTCTTGAGGCCAGTTGATTAGCATCCTTAATTATATCTGCCATGTCCATTTTGTCACACAATTATAACATAACCATGGACATGCCATCAGAGGGCAAAGACTTGGGGGCCAAAATTCTGCATACCACATAAACTTAATTAAAGAGATAAAATCAACAGTTCTTGGACATGGATTGAGGGACAATAATTATATTCTTCTTCCTTGAAGACAAATGCAAGTGGAGGGAAGTTAGCCCAATACCATGTAACAGGCTACTGTTATTTGTCAGGTAATATCATCAGGTGTTTTGCAGGTCTGGTACATCTCATGAGTAACAAGAACTGGGTCAGAGGCAATGCACCCTGAGCTCTAGCCCCAGCTCTGTGCATCTTTGAGCAAATCAGTCCACCTTTGGGGGCCTTGGTTTCCTAATCTGTAAAAGGAAGGAATGGAACCAGATTGTTTCTTCCAAGTGCAAATTTCTAACACTGAGTTAATCATATTCATTCATCTTTTCTTCCTGCTACTTAATCGGGAACAGGCCAGTTGTGAGGAGGAGGGACTGTGGAACTGTCTGCAAATGCTGAATTCATCATGTCTTTTCATAGAGTGTAATACTGACAGATGTTTCTGAGTCATAATAAAAGGTTAAATATTTTAATAAAAAAGACACATGTTGAAGGTGATATGGGTTTCTATTAAATTCCTCCATACCCACAATTTTTCCTCACATGCAAATGAACTGGAAGCTTATTAATGAAATGAGAGGCTGGAGCCTAATTAGCGATGGGACTGGGGAAGCTTATACTAGCTGATTCAGCAAACTAACTAGATAATTAAAGTCCATAGCTGGACTTTGGCAGCTTCTAGAAAAGCTTATTAATGGAACTCTCAGAAATTGCTTTGATTATGGCCTCTCAACCTAAGGGCTTAATCCAGGCCATAGACATTTTACGGTTATTCTGTGCAGGGAATCATTCCCTTCCATCACCGTTAGTGGGCAGGCAGAATACAAACCTGTTAGGTCAAAGCCTTATCAACTTGGAGGCCCAAGGGAACTTCTGTGTCTACTGCTGAACCAATCTTTTTTGAGCCCATTTTTTATTTGCTTCTCAGCTTAGAGAGATACACCGGATGATACTTTTCATATTCATTGCCTATTTGAGTCTAGGAGGCCTAGTATTTTAGATACTAATTTTTAATTTAAAAAACACTTATGTAGTAGTTAGCATGGCAGACACAGTTCTAAGTGATTTACACTTGTGAAACCTCATTTAATCCTCACAACAATCCTATGAGGTACATGTTACTAGTATCTTCCATGTATAGACAAGGAAATTGAGGCAGAAAGTAATTTACCTAAAATCACAGTGAGTAAGGAGCAGAGCTAGTGTACAAACACAAGAAGTTTGACTCCTGAATCCAGACTCTTAGCCATGACCCTATGTTGCTTTTGTAGCTTGACATGGTGATAGTTCAGAAGAAAAACTGAATAAGACAAAGCACTAGGCTTCCAAACTAAGGCTGGGTTTCTGAAATTCTGATTGTAAAAACAGAACATTAATTCTATTTTGTTAGAAGTAGTTAGTGCCATTTGGCTTCTCTTAGATCTTGAACTTACATATCCAACAACTGAATCATGGAAAATACAGAGGACAGGAGAACATGTTAAAGGATACCATGGAGGTGCAATGGGCAAAATCTAGTCTTTACGAAGCCCTACAGGACAAGCCACCAGATTCTTCACCAAATAAATTACAAGGGAAAAAAACAGATCAAGTGAATTCATAAGGTGAAAGAAACCTAAGAAGCATTTCAGCTAATTGCAATGTATACACCTTCTTTGGATCTTAATTTAAACAAAATGTAAAAAATTGATACATTTGATATAACATTGATAAAACTGAAAGTTGGAACACTAGTTATTAGTTGGTATTAAGTAATTATCATTAATATTTTAGCTATGAAAATATATTATGTGTTACATTTTGAGTTTGCATACCGTATTCTAAGCATTATATACTCAAATACTTATGGATGATATAATATGATGTCTGGACTTGGTTTCAAAAGAATGTGGAGTTGGGATAGTGAGCAAATGTGCAGGTAAAATAAGCTTTGCCATGAGTTGATAATTGTTAAAGTTGGATAATGCATACAATAGAGTTTATTATACTATTCTGTGCATAGAATTGAAAGTTTTCATAATAATTGTTTTAAAAAAATTTATCTTGTTTGAAGCCTGAATTTTATTTTATTTTTCTTTCACAAAGCTAAAGGGACCTACTTTAAATAATATGGAATGATATGACATAGGGAAAATTGAAGGTTAAGTAAAACTTTGTTTCTGCTTAGATATACAACTAGTTTCAAAGATAGTAAAGGCATCTGGATACAAGAGAACCTGCTTGTTTATGCTCCAGGACAGAAATTATGGTATTTGTTTATACCCAAACTGAACAAATCTGACACTGCGAGAAGCCACAGACTTCCTTACCAGCATCATTGGCAGAAAACCCTGCCTCTGTGGGGTGTGCGCATCCAGATTCTTGGATGTTCATCAAGACCAGATTGAATCTTTAGGGCTTCACCCATCACCAAGCTGAAGGATGTTTCATTGCTTTTCCCCATCACATATGTCACTGAAGATTAGGATTTCCTACTTAAAATCTTACCCTTAGGTAGTGGTCGGGAGCACTCCTCATTTACTTAAGGCCAATGAGTGGATCAGCCTCAGAATTACAACATTTCCCTTTCCAACAAAGGAATGCCAGTCTTCTGTGTCTCCTTGGCTCTCGGCATGCAGAGCTTTAGAAGCCTATATGTCTCTTCGGCAGAGTCACTAAACCCTTAACTAGCTTTGAGTTCAAAATGTTTGCTGGGATGGCACCATGCAATGCAGCCCAGTGGGCGATTGCTCTGTAAAAGGAGCTGTTCTCAGAATCCCATTGGAGAGTAAACTCCACAGAAAGAGATGTTTACATTTCTTTTTCTCTTTCTCAGTGTCATTCTGCTATATTCAGGATATGAGTGATATTCAATCCTGGATTTGAATTAGAATCACTAGTGGAACTTGCAAATATACTGATGCACAGGACCCACCTCTACAGACTCTTATTATTATTAGTAAATAGCTTCAGGCATCAGTATTTTTTTAAACAGTCTTCCAGATGATTCTGATGCTCAGTAAAGGCCGAGTATCCATATTTAGAAGGCCTTAACATCAATGACAATGTGAAACTCTGTCTGTGAACAGGGTTCTTGAATGTTTATCACATACCTACTCAAAAAGGTTCAGGAAGCACAAGGGAAGTACTTTAAAAATATCAAGTATTTTACCCAAACTAAACATGATCAATGCTTTCCACTTTTATGTCCCCTGATTACTTCAACAAACAAAAGGCTCCGTGGTCCAGCTCTTGCATTCACTTTTGTGTATTGTTGCCCAAATCTAGAATTCATGAATGGTGGTGACAAGTGTAGACAGAGCACAGAAATGGGAGTCAAGGGAGATAGGTTCTAGTTCTAGCTTGGCCATTGTCTTAACCTGTCTGAACCAGAACATACCTTTAGCCACTCTCTCTCTACCTGTGGGCCACAGTCACCCTGCAATGAGTAGTGGTGAAGTTCATTGCAGGGAATGATTGACCTCTACTTGGAACCCATTTGCTCTGTTTTGGCATATTCCTGCCTCTAGCTTCATCCCATTGCCTTAAACCTCATCTCATTTGCATGGATCCTTTGGACTTCCATTCAACGTAGTTCCATTCTCAGTTTTGCTCTATCATTTCAGCTCCAAATCAAAACTTCATTGTCTGCTCTGTGAAAATGGAGGTGGACTCTTTAAGTACTTCTTCTTTGTCCTCTAACACAGGAAACATTTTGTTAGTAAAGGATGCCAGAAAGGCATTTGTAGAGGATAGAATTTTCCTTTTTAGTTCTTTGTGCTTCTTTGCCTGTCTTGCAGCAAATGCAGCTTTCTCAGTGCCTGACTTCTACAGTACAAGTGTCTTCTCCAGGGCCAAGTTCCTGCAGCATGCACAGCTTTGCTGGCACCAACCTTCTGCAGTGTGCACGGCTCCCCAGTGCCCAGCTTCTGCAGTGTGCATGGCTTTCCCCAGTGCCCAGCTTCTGCAGTGGGCATGACTTTTCCCCTGCCCAGAGCCTACAGCACAGGCAGCTCCTCCAGTGCAACATGAGCAGATTGCTCTGAGCTTGGCTCCTGCAGCCAGTGGCCTCTCCAGCACCCAGCCTCTGCAGCATGCCCAGTTGCAGCTTACCCCAGCATCCCCTCAAGCATCTTTGCAAAGGGTCACACTGGCAAAGCACCTCCCCATCATAAGCTTCCCTGAATGATCTTTTATGGGGTTTTTCAGCAAGTTCTGAGGTGCAGGATGTCCCTGTTAACAGCTTCTTCTGGTATCCTAGAGGACAGATTCCTAGCAAAGTCTACTTGCTTGACACTTCAGTGAATTCTTCATTATCCAGTACCCTCTCTGGATCTCAGCTCTGCGGTGGTGAGAAAGGCAGCTTTTTTGAGCACGCTATATCAGCCTAGTGGTGGTGGTGGCTATTCCTTGTATCTGCTTTCCTGTATTGTTCAGAGAGCTCTTCACTTCTTACTAGCCAGTCCCCTGTTATAATTAATAATTCCTCATATTAAATTTTCCTTGTTCAAGTTATTGTGTGGTTTCTATCTCCTGGTTAAATCCAGACTGATACAGGTACTCAATTTATATTAGGTGAGCTCTAAACTGAAGAGATTGGCCTACATAATCTCTTGTATTTCTCTTCCATTTCCTAGACTTAAAACAATTCTATTCCATAACTCATGATACTTCTTATCATAATAAAAAGTATAATGCATAAATCTTGAATTAATCCCTGAGGACAGTACAACAATGAAGACCTTGACGTATGACAAGTATCCATATTAACACATGGCCAGACCCAAGCCTAGCAAGAATCCTTCAATGAACCTACATCTCTTGTCTGAAGACCTTTGTTCTTTAGTAACATACTTTCCTATCTTGCCTTCTGAAGTATTGTTAGAAAAGGGATTCTATCAAGAAGGAGTTTTTTTTTTTTTTTTTCTTTTCTGGAAAGTTCCTCAATATGGTTTCATAGGAAGGGGTGGGTTAGTTCAGAGATGAGATTGCTTATCACTGGAAAACAAAATGTTCTTAGGATCTCAGAAAAATTCACTAGGAAATTGTCTGCATTAGTGGTTGCTAGAGAAAGAGCGAAACAGGAATGAGTAAAGTTTGGATAACAAATGTTGAAGTGTTAATTGTACTACTGAGCTGGTAGTCACTTTAATTTCCTGCCAATGGGCTATTGTTGAGAAATTAGACTTAAAATTAAAGGCAGCCCCTTTCCCAGTGAGTCACTGGTAATTGGTGCCTTTGAAAATACTGAAGGGGAGTATTGACTTGAGGTTTCTTTCCTAATTTGCATTTTTAATTAGATAGGATCTCAAAGGGTTTCTGAGCACACACACCCCCCTTTTTTGCCTTTTGCATTGCCTTTTTTGAATTGTTGCTCTGCAATTAGAATTTGTAACAAACGAGTTGTTGACATATAAATGTCAACTCTGAAGTAAAATATTGTGGCTGAAGAAATGAGCAAGGTTTTGACCATTACTTTTTAAATGAAAGCACTTTTCCAAAGGTTAGCACATTCCTTCGATGAGAGAGAATGAGTTGGACTGGAAGAGGAATGTCTGGATTTCACTCTGGTTAAAGTCCTTCCTATAAGCTGTTTTCTCCAAGTATATTTGAGTAATTTCTGAAACACAGTACACAACTCCCACTTCAGAGAACATTTCCTTCTTTTTCAAAACTCTGTGTTGAATCATCAAGTGAACAAAGTTAACAATCCAAAAGAAGGGAGTTAAACTCAGTAATTCTTCAAAGAGGCTTTTGACCAAATGGTGTGCATCTGGTCAAATCTTGCTTCGTTAAATGACTGTAGGAAAATAACCATGGGGTCAATATTTAACTAGCCCCAAACCATGGGACTGTAATTGATCATGGCAAAATCATTTTATCCAAACTTCACTCATTTATTTGCATTTACAAGCCCATGTTTTATGTCTGGTGCCGGTAGTCAGGGATGAAGTGGCCTGGTTACCTCTGCTTTCATAGTCTAGTAAAGACACAGCTGGACCTACAAAAATAGAGTAAATGTGCTATGGACATAGGCAAAGCAGGGCATATGTCTGCCATTCCAGGCACTGATCATCTAAGCTATTTTTAAAGGCTTCTAAAGAAAAGGAATCTGTAAACTCCCATGACAACCTGTCCAGCACACAGCCAGGAAGCACTTCCTCATATCTAGCTTAAGCCCCTCGTTCTGTGGTTAAGCCGTTACTCTCTGGTTCTGTTCTCAGCTGAGAGAGAAAACAGCTGCTCCCCGTCCTGCTTAGGTGAGCCTTTTATAGACTTCAAGACAGTGTCTGCCTTCTGTCTCCTTGTGACAGGAAAGAAACCGGGGCTGCCAACGAAGATAACAATATAATTTTCACTTGGAGATGGAATTATTATTGCTATGGTTACTAGTAAAATTTTTTTCCAAAGGGAAAAAGGCATTTATTCAGCACACTGCCTCTGAGAAGAACAAAGTGCTAATAAACCCTCCTTCATTTGTCTGCTTTGTTGATTACTCAGAAACGTTAAATGGGAACCAGTCAAAATATGTCCTGCTGCCATTTGGACTATGGTGGAGAAGTTGATGAAAACCAGTCCTTCCCTCAATTTCTGAGCTGCACGAGTTCAATGCTTAAACCAAATAGAATCTCCCAATTTATTAAATCAGGGTCATTTCAAGAGGGGGCTTTGAAGGAAGAAACAAGTAGAGTGTGATTTAGAAGTTATGATTGTCATTAAGAGAAAAGGGATCTAGTAAAATTTTTTTGCTTAATTGTGAAGAAAACCCTGGAGAAGTCACAAACAGGTCAGGACAGGCGTACGAGTGATGAATTGCCTAGGTCTTGGGATTTGAAGAATGTTGTCATAAGTAATTGCCCTTCCAAAGCATGCCCCTTACTGGCCATCCAAGGGCCTGCCATTCTCCCTTTTATCATTTCTATAGTTGAAGACAGGATAGTTCAAAATTAAAATAAAATTGTCTTCTGGGACAAGTAAATCATCTAGTCATTATCAGTTCTTAACTCTTGGGCTCAGATTTGTTTGTGAAGTTAGTTCTAGGCAAGAGCAGGGCTTTGAGAGAATGGGTACAGGACAGATGCATGCTGTCTGGGCATGCATTGGGTAAGAGGGAAACCTGGGAAAATGTCATTGGAACACTGGCCTCAGGATGGAGAATTTGGGGAGGGGGTGAAGAGGGAGGGCCACTGGAAACAAATGTATGTACTTGGACTGAACATGACCCAATACCTGTTTTCTGGTAAATCAAATTAAATTTAATAAGTAGAATGTCACTTGCATTTTTTGCAATTAATAAACTATATTCTTACGCACTTATTTGTTCATTTGTGTTCTTTAAAAAATGATTTGTGGTGGCTTAAGGAATTAAAAGTTAATATAGAATACATTAGTAAAGAATTAAAAAGAGTCTAGTTGTGGAGAAGTGGTAGTTACCATATTAAACATGTATTTTTTTAGCTTTTATTTGACCACTTTTTAAATCTTCCTTGAAGTATGCCATACAAATAGAAACATTTGTATAAGACAGAGCTAGATTAATTTTTATAAACTGAGTACATCCTGTAACCAGCACCCAGGTTACATGTCCTGGACAAACAGGACATTTCTAGAACCCCAGAAAATCTTCTCCTGTTTGCTTCCAGTTACTACCTTACCCCAGTCTCCTGGCTTGCAACAGTAGAAGTAATATTTCCATTGTACTTTATATAACTGGCATCATACTGTATATATTCTTTTTTTTTTTCTGGATGGCCTTTTTGCTCTCAATATTACACTTGTGAGATTCATCAATATTTTTATATATACTTATAAATTATTCTTATTGCTGATTAACATTTTATTGTGTGGATAAATAATACACTTATCATTTTATTGACTGTGTAGTCAAGAAGAGCAGAGGAGGGCAGCCTGCAGAAAGCCAGAGGAAAGAAGCAGATGTACAGAAAAGAACAGGAAAAAGGCATAGAGAAATGCCAGGTAGCTTTCCAGTTCCTGGGTCCAGCATTTTCCAGAGGCTCCGTGGTCCTGTGTTCTGTAAGACACACATATACCTCATAATAAATTCCCATTTCCTGCATAAGCTAGCTCTAGTTGGCTTTTGTCACTTTTCAGCTAAAGAACGTTAACAAATTCACAGTGGCAGATACCTGAATCCATCTGTTAGGAGAAAGTATCAGTGGCACATTCTCCTCACAGATGTAATGTATCCTTTAGCATTAGGTATTGCTACATAGAATAGACAAACAAAATAACCTAAGCTAAAATAAGATAGAACTTTATATCTTGGATAAAATAAGTTTAGAGGTAGGCAGTTCAGGGCTGATATGGCCATTCTTCAGTTGTCAAGAAACTAGAATCCTTCATCTTTCTTCTTTGCCACACTTGGCTCAAAAGTTCTCCTTCATGGTTGACTCATGGTTCAGTCTGGCTCTGAAGCTCCAAATCTTCATGCTCAAGTTTGAGGTCTAAAGACAGAGGAAAGACAGAAGGGCAGAAAGGAGCTCCCAGGCTCTCTCTCATTTCTGGTGCTCACAGAAGTTCCTCTGAACAACTCCCATTCTCATCTCATTGGTCAGAATTTAGTCAGCTGGCCACTCCCATCTGGTAGAGGGTACTGAAAATGTCTTTTACCTGGCACATTGCTAGCCCCAAAGATAGAGGGGATCCCTTAGGAAGAGGAATGAAAAAATGGAGGATGGGTAGAGTACTAATAGTCTCTGTAAGTCACATAGTGCATTTATGTATACCCACCACAAGAATGTATCTAAAAGCACACAAATCTGCTCAAGTTAACAGAACTGATGGTCTATCAGAATTTTCCACAGCTAGTGCCATTAAGGACAGAGAGATGGAGAGACCACTGGATTATGGCCAGTCTCCCTCAGGAAGGGGATGAGGGAAGGCACAGAAATGAGGTGGTAAAAAATTGCTCCCTTTGTTCACAAACCAGCAGTTATTTTAAAGGGACTTAAATTTCCCATCAGTGTCATACATTTCTGTTGAGATATTTACCCAGAACCAATATCTCTCCTGCTTTCTCCTGTAGAGATGATGTGTATTGTTGCTCCCCAGGAAGCGCGCAAAATAGGTTAGCTGACAAACAGCTAAAGTCAGTTCTCTGGAGGATCTTCTAGTCTTAGACAGATGCAGTGTCTCTATGAGACAATCTGCAGAGAAAATGCGTCCTTTTCCAATTGAGCAAGAAGTCCAAAGATCCGGAAGTGTCTCCAGAGCCCACCTGTGTGTTAACCAGAGCACAGATGTGAAAAGAGCAAAGGAAATTTGGAAGATTAGCAAAGAGTTGGAAAATTGGGTCACACTCTCAAAAGTGAGTGCCATTTTTTTAAAAATAAATTTATTTATTTATTTAGGCTGCGTTGGGTCTTTGTTGCTCTGCGCGGGTTTTCTCTAGTTGCTGTGAGCAGGGGCTACTCTTTGTTGCCCTGCGCGGGCTTCTCATTGCGGTGGCTTCTCTTGTTGCGGAGCATGGGCTCTAGGCACGCGGGTTTCAGTAGTTGTCGCACACGGGGTTAGTTGCTCCACGGCATGTGGGATCCTACCAGACCAGGGCTTGAACCTGTGTCCCCTGCATTGGCAGGTGGATTCTTAACCACTGCGCCACCAGGGAAGTCCAGTGCCATAT
This sequence comes from Mesoplodon densirostris, assembly GCF_025265405.1. Lineage (NCBI taxonomy): Eukaryota > Metazoa > Chordata > Mammalia > Artiodactyla > Ziphiidae > Mesoplodon > Mesoplodon densirostris. The sequence continues at coordinate 123,776,912 of NC_082662.1, read as the reverse complement.
TTTTTTTTTAATGTCAGATCCTTGCCTGCAAACTGCTGGTAATAAAGATACCAGCTCACCTTGGGACATGCAGATACTTTGGAATTTATGAGAAAGGACATCTGTGGAGCGTGAAAAAAATACATTAAAGGCAGGCAACAAGATTTGCTTTGGGAAGTTATCTGACCTGGGAATTGAGATTTTACCTGGCTCACAGTGGGGGCTTTCTGTGTTTTCTTTCAGCCTCTTGAAATTCCCTCACCCCAACCCCACCACTGCTATTTGTTCACTTTGCAAAAGCATTTAGGCCTAGGGGACTAATGCAAGGTGATACCTCCACCCTCCTGGAGAAAGGAACTGTTTTCTAATTCAACCAAGGTGCCCTTTAGACACTAAAAGATGTATACTGGAGTGGTGCTGTGTCACCCATTAGGGACATGTGGTAGATCTGTGACATTACTTTTATTACCAGATTTAGGTCAGGATGACCTTCCCCTATTATCACAACTCTTGCAGTGTCATTGTTTTCCAGAGGCTATGGTGTTTGAACTTTATTTATGAAATATACATAACCTTAATTACATTTCAAGAAAGCCTCAGGACTTCTCAGAATTAGACACGAATTTTGGAGAAGTCACTGCAATTTTATCTCCTAGCAAAAAGTCAAAACTCAATATAGTGGCTAAAATCATGGACTTGGGGTCAGAACCCAAGGATTTGAATCCTAACTCACCCATGCAATGATTGTGTGCCTTTGGACAAGATATGTGGCTTCTCTGTCTCACGTAGTAATGTTAATACAAGGATTTAAAACAAAACTCTTAAAATAATGCTTAACCTCTATAAAGTTTAGCTATTATTATTAATTATCAGGAAATCATTGGCTACTCAACAAGATATCTTTCTCAATATTCTCTCTGATTTCAAGAAAGCTAATACTGAACACATCAAGGACACCTCTTTTCTTAACTCATTTGGACAGTGATGCACATTTAACCTGCCTATTCCTTAATTCTATTAAGAATTCTTGGGTAAAACTTCCTGTTTTTGATAAGTACCCACACTACTAGATAGCCCCTTTTCTTATTTGAGAAGATGTGAAGATAAATCTTTATTTAAAAGAGTATAACAATGTTATGGGCTCAATGTTTGTGCCTCCCCAAACTTCATATGTTGAAGCCTAATTCCCAATTTGTATTATGAAGTGGAGCCTTTGGGAGGTGATTAGGTCATGAGGGTGGAGCCCTCATGAATGAGATTAATGCCCTTATAAAAGAGGCATCAGATTCCTCCCTTGCCCCTTCTGTACATGCAGTCATGGTGAGAAGATAGCCATGCATGCACTAGCAAGCAGGCTCTCACCAGACACTGAATCTGCCGGCACCTTGATCTTGAACTTCCCAGCCTTCAGAACTGTAATAATAATTGTTTGCTGTTTAAGCCACCCAGTCTATGGTATTTTCATTAGAGCAGCCCAAACAGACTAAAACAATTACCTTTATGTGCCTATCAGATTTTCTCAGCCTTGTCCATCTCTGGAACCCTTGGCTGTGGCAGTAGCAACACTGACTTCATGCCCTACAAGTCAAAGCCCCCTTCTCATGCTAGTTCATGCCCACACTGCTCTATACTGCTCCCTTTCACCTGCCTAGGGACTTCTCTGTTGCTGCTGATGTATAATCCACCAAGAAGAACAGGGAAGTTAACGTCCCAATAAGATGAACCTTTGACTGATGGGAGAAGGACGTGAGGAGAGGGATTCTTCTCCCTTATTCCATCTGGATAGAGTATTCTGAGAAGCAGTTGTTCATATGGTGCCTCAGGAGATGGTCCTGAGAGGTCCAGCAGTCAGTTGCACATGACACTAGGAGTAGGACAGCTTGGAAACATACCTTCAAATTGTCTCTCCCTTCTTCTCTGCCTCTTTCCTCCCATTTCCCCTCACTTTGGCTTCCCTGGGATTGCACACCTAAAAAAGTGCTAGTACCTAGGCTTTTGCCTCACACTCTGCTTTCTGGGGAACCCAGGTACAATGAAATCTATAATTTTTAATTTTAGGTAAGATTGGCCTGTTCTAAAACTATACTAATTTATTTTGCATATTTGCATATTAGTAGCTCCTATCTTGTGTGATTCAATGATTCTTTAAAGTGGTTTGAATCTTGATACCAATAGATTTTTTCCCTGAAAGTTTAATTAAATTGTTTTTAAAAATTTTTACTCCAGTCTTGGCTAAGAGCTATCACCCCTAAACCCCACCTAAAATTCCTAACACATCTTCAAGGTTACTTGTCATGGAGACCTCATCACTCTCCTCTGCCAACCATTTAACTGTTTCAGATCTACTTCTGCAAATGATATTAGGTATTCTTATGTTCTTTAGTCCTCTTATCTCAATAGGGTAACCTACATTTCCTTAATCTCTCTCCAGTGACATTATTCTGCACCCCACCTTCACTCCTTGCAATGAATTCCAGGACTTCCCACATCTACTGCCACATAATGTTTTTTACACACTGTTATTAATACATACTGAGTGTGATATGTAATGTGACATGATATGAATTTGACTCTGGTATATTGGGGCTCCCTAAATAAGCGTTACCTCGATATTATTCACCAGGAAGCTATTTATTATTGAATTATGTTTATGATTGTATGGTTATATGACAAATATCTACTAAAAGACTCAGAATGTTTTAATAGCTCTATACTTTTTCCTCTTTCTTCCCTGCTGACTTAAACCCTTTTCCTAATATTTCCTCTTATTGAGTGGTTAATTCATGAGAAAGAGAGCACCCCTTTTTCTACTCTCTCTGGATTTGTTCTGCCTTTCCTTTAATTACGGGAACAAAATTTGTGATGTGGGAGAATAGCTTCAAGTATTAACCTACCGCCTTCCTTGGTAAATTGTCCTACCACCTCCCTCCCTCCCAACTTTGCCAGCAGTGAGGTATTCTTTACTCACAACCCCAGATGTAGAAATGCAAGGAAAAAGGGAAAAATTTCAAAGTGGCTTTTGTCCTTACAAAAAGACATTGGGCCAAACGTTTATGTCCTCAAATTTCATACGTTGAACTCCTAATGACAGAATGTGATGGTACTAGGAGGTGGGACTTTTGAGAGGTAATTAGGTCATAAGAGCAGAGCCCACATGAATGGGATTAATTCCCTAATAAAAGAGACCCCAGAGAGTTCACTTGTCTCTTCTTCCATGTGAAGACACAGTGAAAGGTGCCATTTATGAACCAGGAAGTGGGCTCTCACCAGACACTGACTCTGACAGACTCTGATCTTAGAATTCCCAGCCTCCAGACTGGGATGAATTTCTGTTGTTTGTAGGCCACCCAGCCTATGGTAGTTTGTTAAAGCAACCTGAATGAACTAAGACATACTTCTCAAACTCAACATTTTGGGAGAAAAAGTAAAGAACTAGGGTGTTTTGAGTTCCAGAAACCTGACATTGAAAAGTAAGACCCTTAATGATATAAGGAATAAAAATTATGTCATATGATTTGGAAGAAGACATATTGAGCCCATTTTCTCTCATATGGGATAAGATCTAATTTCCCTGGGAAGACAGAGGATAGCCAGAGAGGAGAAAGATAAAATTAGACATTGTTATGGGTCCCTGAAAAAGATCTCTGCATCCCATTTTTCCCTATTCCACTCTCAGGATTTAAAGTCACATACCCCTGAGAAGTTTCCTTGAAGCATCCTGGTGCTATAACAGCAGGGTAGAAATGGGACCATGTCTTCTCCAAGCAGAGACTCTGCAGTCACCCTATAAATATTCTCACAATCCCACAGTGGTTCTGGAGAATAACTATCTTGGATTCCCCTTGAGAGGGGCTTTTGAAGTAGCTAAGGGCCACAGTCTTAAAGAGGCTTTGTAGGTGGGTTCTAAGGAGGCTATGGTATGACTTCCCCAGACTAATGATCAAGATCAAACACCCCCAAGAATGCCAGATGAGGTTATGGATGTTGTGGACGAGGTGTGTGGCCTGAGAAATCGTAGCCACTATGTGTATTAATTAGGATTACTGGACAGGAACATGCTTCAAACTTCATGCTGGGTTGAAGATCTGCTAAGTGTCCAAGGTAGTCATTCTCACGGAATACTGAGGCTACAACCTTAGAAAATGGAGGCCAAGTCCTCTTTCCTTAGTTCCCCTCAACCATCCAGTATGACACCCATACCTTCCATTTACAACTAACACCATTATAGAAGTCAGTGGAGAAGTCACTGGCTTCAAGGAATTTCAAAGCTCATGTTTAACTGCTCACTTTTCTTTTTGCTAGAGGACTTTGTGTTATCCCTCCATATGCCTTTCTTCAGTTTATTCATCTGTAAAAGGTGAGAATGATATTTGCATACTATTTATAGAAAGATGGAAAGGCACTAGATGAACATATGGGCTCTACTAGACTTTGAGTTCTCTGGAAAAAAGTTGCTGAACAAGGAAAATATACTTTTTTTAAAAACTGACCATTCTAAGTAGAGTGAGTTATTTACCACCACTGTGTACTTTTTTTTTCTTTTTCTACAAGGTGTCATATCATGTTTTTGCAAGGATTCTAGTGAACAGGAGGGCTCATCAATTTCAACCTAAAGCTATTAAAATTTTACTTTGTTAGTAATAATTAAGGTGTGCAGCCAGGGCTCCCTATAGATCACACGTGGAGTCAGGGTCAAATTTTTCTCCCATTGCACCTCATGAGTCTTAAATTGTCAGGTAGTTGGGGAGGAGGAATAAGCTGGAGGCCTTGCAGGAAAAGAGAAAGAGAAGGAGATGCTTCCCTTACACTACACATAAAAATAGAAATAACAAATGAATCTCTTTCTATGAGCCAATCCCCCCAAGAGAGTTTCAAAAAATATTTTCTCTTAGATTTAAGCCGTTGAAATGTTTCAAACAAAATGTTATCCAATTTAAAACATTTTTCCATTAGATTTGTAAAGTCATCCGAGGCACTTGCTAAAATTTCCCTTTGACGTTGGCTGATAAAATATCTGACAGGGTAGAAGTTCTACAGCATGGCAACAAGAAATGTCATGTCCTCTGTGCCACGTTTTCTTCTTACCCTCGTTTTCCTTCTTAATCTGATTTCCCTCCTCAGAGTGTATCTTTAGCTGAACAAGAAAACTCCACTTGCTTGCTCTTTTTCCTCTGTGCCCTTGTGCAACCCACCCCACCCCAGCTTCTGACACTCCAACAAAATCAGAGTCACCAGAAAATGAGTCAAAGAAGGTTTCCTATGGAAATACTTAGTTGCACCAAATTTTGAGGACATGGGATACTGAAGAGAAGATTCATGGAAGTTTGGGACTCAAGCCATGGGGAAACAGAAGCAAAAAAGACTGGAACTTTGAAACCTGATAAATAGAGCTAGCTGTACAGTATAAAGCTGATAATGGGTGAAAATATTCTCTTATATTTCTGTTACTCATTCTCCCCAAGTACATAAGGACCATAGAGTATTTCCCACACTGTGCATTGAAGATTTTTCTTTTTTTTCGGTACGTGGGCCTCTCACTGTTGCGGCCTCTCCCATTGCGGAGCACAGGCTCCGGATGTGCAGGCTCAGCGGCCATGGCTCACGGGCCCAGTCGCTCCGTGGCATGTGGGATCTTCCCGGACCAGGACACGAACCCGCGTCCCCTGTATCGGCAGGCGGACTCTCAACCACTGTGCCACCAGGGAAGCCCATGAAGATGGTCTTGACCATGAAAGAGATTTGAGAGCCTGCTCTTATGAATCTATGGCCTAGAAGTTTGATGCAATGAAAACAGCCCGAAACATAGAGATGGGAGACCCAGGTCTTGTTAACTGTAACTTTGACCTAAACATCTAAAAACCTTTTTTCCTCCTTCTGTTAAGTGGAGACAACTACCTACCTCAGAGTGTCGTTATGAGAATTAAATGAGATAATGTATGTGAAAGAGCATTATAGATCATAAAGTGCTATACCGATATTATTTTTGTTAAGTTCTTTGGTAGATTGAATTCTAGGTCCCAATTCTTCACACTTCCCTGGATCTATGACCCTGGCGATGTGTCTTGCTTTGGTAATAAAATGTGGGGAGAGAGTATATCAGTTTCCAGTGCCTCACCTAAGCCTTAAGAAGTGTCAACTATTTCTGCTGTCCCTCTTGTGCCTCTGTCATTGTCACGAGAAGATGTGCTGACTAGCTGGCTGGTCCAAGAAGGGTGAGAGATCTAACCTGCAACTCAGACCAATGGTTCTCAAACTAGGCACAGATTGCTGGGACCCACAGAGATTCTGATTAAGTGTGGGGTAGGATCTGATAATTTGCATTTTTACTAGTTCCCAAGTGATGCTGATGATGCTGGTTCAGTTATTTCCAGTCTTCCCTTCCTTCCTCCCTTCCTCCCTCTCTTCTTTCCTTCCTTCATTCCTTCCTTCCTTCCTCTTTCCTAATTTCTTTCCTTCTTCCCTTCCCTCCTCCCTCCCTCCCAGTGTGTACATCATCCCTGTATCACAGGTCATACTGTGCTCTAAAACAAACCAACAGGAACAATCTCATCCCATATAGGACTGGTGTGGCTGAATTTAAAATTCACTTTCAAACATGTTTCTGAAGATTAAAAGAGTCTCCTGAAATGTTGAAAGGGAGGGTAGGGGGATAGAGAAGGGAGAAGATTGAAGCTCTGAGAACTACTGGCTTACAGCTGCCCAGCTAAGCCCAGCCTGTATCACCCACTCCCAGACAGCTTGCGATGTGTGAGCAAAATAAGTGCTTAGGGCTTCCCTGGTGGCACAGTGGTTGAGAGTCTGCCTGCCAATGCAGGGGACACGGGTTCATGCCCCAGTCCAGGAGGATCCCCCATGCTGCGGAGCGGCTGGGCCCGTGAACCATGGCCACGGGGCCTGCGCACCCGGAGCCTGTGCTCTGCAACGGGAGAGGCCACAGAAGTGAGAGGCCCACGTACTGCAAAAAAAAAAAAAAAGTGCTTATTGTTGCACACTGCTGAGATTTGGTTGTTGTTACACAGCAATAGCTGACCAGTATAAGTAATTGCTCAGACAAGTTATAAATTAAAGAATATATGATTGTCTTCTCAATAATGACTTCTCAAAGTGAGGAAAGAGGCAGCTCCTGCATTGTGGGGAGAGCACACAACAGCCTTTAAAATGCAGTGTAATATTAATTTTCCCCAGGGAACAATCCCCCCACGTTGATATTTCTCATGTTTTCCCTGCTCCATGCTGCTCCCTACTCTATCTCTCTGCTCTCACCCTAAATGTTCTAGAAACTCATTAAGTGTTCTCCAGAAGCAGGTTTGAAATTGAATTTTAAATTTGGCCACATGGGTCACTGGTGGAATAAACTTGTTCCCATTGTTCTATTTTACAAGACAATATGACCTGTGATACAAAGATGATGCACAGATCAGAAGGGAGGGAGGGAGGAAGGGAGGAAGGAGGTGAAAGGTGGAAAGATAGACTTGCAGAGCCCATAGAGTCTGATGAACTCTGTCCGATGACCCCCAGATTCAGTTTTTATAAACTTCCCCCAGTGTCTGCTTGAAGGACAGGCGAGCCAGTGGCACTGCTTCCGTTACTTTAGGCTCCATTCAGTGTTTGAACAACCCTTATCCAGTGTGTACATGTAGCAGACTGTATCTGCCTCTAGACCATAAGCTCCTTGAAGATTGAGCTCTTTATTTTTTTCACAGGTACAACGCAAAATTCCACAGCAGTGCCTGGCACATACTAGGCATTCAAGATATTTTTTTCAAGTTGAAAATGAATTGAATTACCCTGAGGTCAGGCCATGAACAATGTCTGGGAGCAGCAGGTTACTGGGCAGATGAATCGTTGCCCTATTCTCACCAAGCCCAGCTGCCACAGGTACAGTCCCACTGCCTCCCAGTTCCCACTGCCACCCCGTCCCTTCACTGCAACACCCAATTATGAGGGCCGTGTAGTCCACTTACTATATCCAATTACTTCTTTTTCTCTTAAATCCTTTTTATTAACTCTCTCATTTTCCACTCGGCTTCATTTCCTTTAAGTCTTTACCCCTCCATTGTTCCTTACCATAGGAACATGATCCCTTGGCACTTTCAGAGTTTTTTTGCTGTTTATAAGGTATTTGGTTTGCCCTTTATAACAACATTGCAATGGAGGTGGCATAGGAATTTTACACCATTGGAAACTGAGGCACAGAGAAGCTTAGTAATTTGCCCAATGTCACACAGGTAGCAGGTGGTGGAGCTGAGACACAAACTCACTAACAGGCGCATTTTTTCTACTGCTTCACAACACCTGGAAAGTGTTTGGTTCCTTTCTGGGCCAGTGTTAAGGCAATGAGTTCGACAAAGCCTATCTGAGTCTCTGGGTCTATGATGCAGCATGTTAACTGCTAAGCTCCATCAAGGTGACAAGGCTTTCTCATGCTTCTAGGAGATTCTACAGCTTACGAAGTACCTTTAAGTGCACAGTTCCATTTGATAACGAACTGTCTCTGCTTAAAGTGATGGCTTTCTTGCCAGATTCCCTCCAGTTCTGTAAGAAAAAAAGCACCCAGAATGTCACAGTGATAAATAATGCGACATCCATTCCACCACTTTCCAAGTCCAATGAGCTGCAGCCCTAAAAAAAGCAAAGATGAGTCTCTGGGTCCCTAACTGGAGTCTGGAAGTGAGATAATCGACGATGGAACAGGGCAAAAAGGGCAAAAGAGGCAGTAAGAATGGGAAGCCTCCACACCACAGAGGCAAATGCTGACAGGAGGGCGCACAGTAAAATATTTTACTACGAAGCAGAATTACTCCAAAGACTGATGGACTTGCTCGCGAGACCCACTCACATTTATGAAGGTCATAAGTTACGGATGCCCAGCTCACTCAGAGGAGCACAGCCATCACCTTTTATAGGTGGAACTTCCTGCAATATATTAAACTCTCCAGAAAACAGACAAGGGGTTTATGGCAAACGATAACTTTAATGCTTAGAAACCATTCAGTGATTTGGGGAGGATTATTAGTAACAAGGGCAAGATGCTGAGGCATTTCCAGGCACCAGGCTCTCTCTCTGCTGCTTGCTTTCACCAATCCTCCTTTCTCTGCATCCCAGCCAGAAACGTGGACCCCGGATCTCATCTGAGGTAAGAAGGGGCTGTGAGAAGGATGTGAGCTCAAGAGGGCAGATCTTTACTGGATGAAAAGTAGTGACAGCCCCGAAGAGAAGAGGTGCCTGATGGGGATCTTTAGCTGTAGCCGAGACTGTCCTTGGGAACGCATAAAGGGCAGGTAGCCAGAGAGACGTCCGATATCACAGCAACTTTTTACAAACAATAAGGAGCTGTCCCTGGATGAAATGTCCCCCTCACTTGGAGGAAGCTATAGACAGGACAAGGCTGGGGTCATCTTCAGTGCTTTTCTCCCCATGATTTAGAGGAAACCCAGAGGGTCCTCCCCACCCAAATCTGATGACTCCGATTTGGTTTAGTCCAAGCCTCCTCAGAAACCTTGGCTTTCAGACTGCGAGCTGATGGGCATTGCTGGTGTGCAGAAGGTTACTGGAAGCTGGGCTAGCAGATCTGGGCATGGAAAAATCTGCAAGAGTCTGATTTGGCAGGCTCCACCCTGCACACCGCATCCCTTCGGGGTCGGGAAGGGGCCAGTGCACTGAACTGGGAATCAGGAGCTGTGTGTTGAAGTCACAGCCTGGGATGGCAGACATAGCCCTGCAGCTCTCAGGGCCTCAGTTTCCTCATCCGTAACAGAGACGTATAAGATGCTCCCACGGAGTCCTTTCACTCCATATTCTCTGACTGGGACTTCCTGTCTGGGTTCTGACCCAGTATGCCCTGGTGACCCTCAGAATCGGGTATCCAAATGATGTTTAGTCTCTTTTGTTTTCCCTGGAGACCTGCTTTTAAAGAGCATGGACAGATCATTCTTGGTGACTGAACTGAATTGCCTTGAAGAGAAAGGGGAAGGAACAGAAGCAGAACATACCCTGTAGTGAGAGCACAGGTCCTGGACTCCAGTTCTCACTGAGCTGTCTCCTCCTTTATAAACTGAGTAAAACCAGACAAAAATTGCTTACATTTATGACTGCTTACTGCATGCCAGACACTGTTCTAAGGGCTTTATCTGTGCAAATTCACTTATGCTCACAACAACTCTATGAGGTAGAGATCATGGTTAACCCCACTTTACAGAAGGGGAAATCAAGGCACAAAAGGTTTGGTAACCTGCCCAAGGTCTTAAAGTGGGTAAGGGGCAGAGCTGGGATTTAAAACTCAAGCAGCCTGGCTTCAGAATCCAACATTAAGCAGCTGTGATTTTTAAAACTTGGTCTAGGTCAGCAGTTCACAAACATTTATATATATGTATCATCTGCAAAGCTTCTAAAGCATTCAAGTTCTGACCCTCTTCTAGGGATTCTGATTTAGTAGTTATGGGGTGCATCCCAGGATTCTATATTTATATCAAATGCCAGAGGAGGTACTTGGAAGACCACAGAACTCTGAGAAAGACTGTTCCAAAGTATCTCCAGGTATTTTAGGAGCCTATTTGGGGAGTTAGGGACAGATTAGTGGGTGGACAGCACCTCCCTGTCTTTGAAGAGCTCACCGTCTAGTCAGGGAGAAATCCCAACATAGAGTATATTCAAACACAAGGCATCCATCAACAGCCAAATGGATAAAGAAGGTGTGGAATGTATACATATACAATGGAATACTACTCAGCCATAAAAAAGAAGGAAATTTCACCATCTGCAACAACATGGATGGACCTGGAGGGTACTATGCTTACTGAGGTAAGTCAGACAGAGAGGCAAACACCGTATGTTATCACTTATATGTGGAATCTAAAAAATAAAACAAATAAATGAATATAACAAAGCACAAACAGACTCACAGATACAGAGAACAAACTAGTGGTTACCAGTGGGGAGAGGGAAGCGGGGAGGGGCAAGATATGGGTAGGGGATTAAGAGGTACAAACTACTATTTATACAATCAATAAGCTGCAAGGATATATTGCACAGCACAGGGAATATAGCCAATATTTTATAACTTTAATTGGAGTATAAACTATAAAAACATTGAATCACTGTGTTGTATGCCTGAAACCAACATAATATTGTAAATTAACTATACCTCAATAAAAAAATTAAATACAGATATATTAAAAATAAATAAAACACAGGGCAGCCTGGGACAATCTCACCTTCCCACCAGGCTGCTGACCTTTTCATCCCACCCTCGTATGACTCAAGCAGTAGCCGCCCCATCACTATCTAGCACACTGGGACAAGAGCCCACCTCTAGGTCCTGGAGTCTCTCACCGGCCGCTGCTTCTCTGCTCCCATTACCTTTGGGTCTCAGTGCTGGGTCCCACCTACAGCTCCAGGACTGGGGTGCCAGATTTCTACAGGGAGTCCATAGAGGGGTGAACTCAAGGCTGACTCTGATTCCCTTTCCTGCATGTGAGTGCTGGAGAAAGAAACACCCACTGCAAAGCCATTTGTACCTCAAGGGGCAGACTTTAGCCAGGGTGGGCACTCTCATGACCTCTGCTTGTGGAAGGAGCCAGGCTTATTTGTTTCTCCTATTTCTAAAGAAGAACTTTTTAAATAAAAGACACTTCCAATTGCTTAGAAACTTGAACGTTCTTTTTGCTTTCCTTTTTGCATGTGTGGGCGAAAACACACACGTGTGTGACACGTGCCACTGTGCGATATAGATCTCTCCCATCCCCAACCTGGACCCAGGGTAATCCGAGTCTGACTGTGGCTGTGTCTATTGGCTGTCTAGAAGGGCATCTGTGTCTCCTACCACGCCTCTCTTCCTATCTGTGTTTTAGATCATCTGTTCCCTGAGGGCAGGAATTGATATCTACAAACCTCCTTCTGTAAGGCTCACATTCTGTAATGCTCACTCACATTCCCATGGATGTGGGCCCTTAATACAGACATTGCTCCCAGGTGAGACTCATTTGATACTTACCCTACTTAACACCCATGAATCTACTCTGTATGTGCTGAAGTGTCTTGAAGTAAATTGCAGACCTGGGAACAGCGTTGCTGTGCTTCACATATCACCAATCTTAGTTTTGGATATTGGCTTGGAAGTTACACTAGTTCAGGGATTTTTTTTTAGACTGGACTCCAAAGAACCCTGGAATTCACCAGGTACTTCTTCCGTCTCTACCGCCTGCACAACCCAGAACCCAAGAGAAGGCAAAGTGAAGGGTTACCTAGTGCAAAGAGGAGACTGAACAGGGCCTTCCAAACCTTCGAATCCAAGCAACCCTCCTTTGATATGTTCATACACATCTCTGTCTTCCAAAGATTTTTCTGAGGAAAATTTTCTGATACTTTTAGAAAAGTTTGAAAATTACTTGAACTTTTCATGATATCTCTGATTTAAATAATCCAATATAGGGTTTTTCCTCCCACTGTTCTGCCACCCATAGATGCTTGCTTGGTATTCATCCAAATCAATGCCAAAGATATTTATCAAGATGGACTAAGTCCAGCACTAGAGACTTCATGTACATTAATAAAAGTGAAAGCACATGTAAAGCACTAAGTCAATAAACACCTATTGGTTACCATTAATACTATAATTATTATTAGAAACTTTCCTCCACTGTTAATGTCAATCCAGGAATTTTTTTAGAGTTTTTCAATAAATTCATGTATATTTATCTTGTTCACAAGGGTACCATTTTAAAAATTGTGAAATGTCTTGATGAAATAGACATATGGCATCAGTCTAATAATCATAGCAAAATAAGGACATGCATTCAGGATGTATACATTGTTCATAGTGAATCCATGCTAATCCCCAAGACTACTCCTTTCTTTTATAAATACTAATCATTTGTTAATTCTCTATCTGAGAATTTTCCTAAACAGTACACATCTATTTCATCTGTGTGCCAGATTCCATCCTTTTTCCCCTTCTTGAAAACTTGAACTGGATTTTATTCTTTTCTGCCTCGTATTTGATATGGTTTCTCGAAGACCTTGGTTCTTTATAGTCCTACCTGAAAGCTATGTATTTTCCACCAAACTAGGAGCAAAGTCCTTTCATCTGGACCTCGTCACTGGGACCCCTGTAAACAGCTGAGGTGTTCTCATTGCCATCTCCTCAACTAACTCAGTTCTTTCTGCTTTAATGATCATTATCCTTGAAGAACAATAAATAAGGAATGAGGAATTGTCCTTCATCTCTGATAAGGTGTTAAGTGAAGGTTTGGTGAGTGTTGAGTGTCCTACAACCTACCTGCGGCCACACAGAATGAAACCAGTGGAGTGATTTTTTTCCCTCTGAGCATCAGTGCGAAAACTTCCTTATCGCCAGAACAGCCCATGCTGGAGCAGGTGCTCCTTAAATTCTGATTTATCATCTTTCCTGGAATATTTTGATTCCTAAAAGTGTGATTCCTTCATTTCATGCAAAATTGCACTTGTTCTTATAAGAAGCTGAGGGAGAAACGATCCTTGGATTCTTTACTTAAATAGGCTTGAACAATCTCTTTCAGGAAAGGCATTCAAGTGTCAAAGCTTAAATTCTTACCCCTAGAGTTTTTGGTTTATGTCTTCTTGTTCTTTCTTCAGTGAGTTGAGGGACATCTCACAAAACCTAATACTCTTAAGTGATATGATTATGCTTCATATAAATCAGGTCTAACTATGGGCAATCTCCTGTGTGCTAAGTATTGTACCAGACACTGTGGGGAGAGCATGACTTTTGGATCAGACAGTGCTGTACTTAAATCCAGGGGCAGGTTCTTAATTGTTACTCAGCCCTAGACAAATGATTATCCTCTTGCAATCAAAGTTTCTTCATCTGTAAAATAGTCCTTTTAAATTTTATTATGCCTATTTCACAGGATTATTTTTTAGATTAAAGGAATACTGTGTGAAAATAGTTGTTCCCAAACTTTGCTGCACAGTGGAATCATCTGGGATTTTTTTTTTTTTTTTTTTTGCGGTACACAGGCCCCTCACTGCCGTGGCCCCTCCCATCGCGGAGCACAGGCTCCGGATGCGCAGGCCCAAGGGCCATGGCTCACAGTCCCAGCCACTCCGCGGCATGTGAGATCCTCCCTGACCGGGGCACGAACCCATGTCCCCTGCGTCGGCAGGTGGACTCTCAACCACTGCACCACCACGGAAGCCCCTGGGAATCTTTTAAAAACACCAATGGCTGGCTCCCCCATCCAGACTTTGTGAATTAATTAGTTCCCGGCATTGAGAGTTTTCAACACTTCGCAGGTGATCCTAATGTGCAACAATGTTTGGGAACTGCAGCATTGAAGTGCTAGACAGACAGCAAGCATCTGTTTAGTATTGACTTCTTCCACTTTGTTTTCTCTTCCCCAACAGAGAACCTAACACTTCCCATAACATGCTAGCTGTATACTCTGTTTCTATATCCAAATTGAACAGGATAGGTCGTTTTGGTGGGAATCAAAGGCTTGAACAAGAGAAGTTCTTGCCCTCTTGTGGCTGAAATTCTTATGGAGCATCTTTTCATATAAATATGGCTTCTATAGTCAACCCTAAGTTTAGACTTCTGAGTTTCCCAAAGATCTGCACACTTTGCTACTTGCTCAAGTCAGAATGTGCTCCTATCTTCAATTCCCTGCCTCTCTTTTTCCCTTCTCTCTTCTTCTCCTGGTAAACACACCTCTGGCTGGCACCTGTTTCCAGCTCACAAGTCCCCCTCAGACCCTGAGAGCTGCTACCAGCAGCAGGAGGCTGTGCCTACCAGCAGGGCATCACAGAGAGGCTGCGCCTGCCTGTTGACCCTTGAGTAATTCACTCTCAGTCAGGTGCTCCCAAGGGACACTCTGACTCATCAACTCCCTAATTTCAACATGAGATGACTCACTTGCCTAACTTCTCACTCCTTGGGCCAGCTGATCTCCCGGACTTGGGGACTCATCAACTGTTTTAGTGCCAGGGAATTGAAAAATGACAAACACCTTTCACCCCCTTGTTCTGATTGGTCACCGACTTGCAACATCTCATGAATCTGCTTCTGGGACAAGTCCTCCCTTGTGGGTTAGTTTACATCAGTGCCTACGGAAGCCCTGAGCGGTTTCCTCACCCAACACCAAATTGCTTTCTGGAAGATCCTTTTGTCATTGTCTTAAATTGTGTCTAAAACCCCAGCCACAAGACACGTGGATGGTGCCAGAGATGAGGATGCTGGCATCCCACTTGGGTCCAAGCTCCAAGACAGCCTTTGTGGAGTGGTTCTCAGTAGAAGTGGGAAGAATTACCTGGAAATTTGTCAAAAATACACACACATCCTCTACCCCTACTCTATTATACTCTGGTTGGTTGAAGGAGGATGCTAGGTGATTATTTTGGGGAACAAAAATTCTCCTCCACCTAATCAACTATTGCATGAGTGACTTCGTTATTACCATGTCATTAAGAATTACTGATTTAGTGGTAAAATATACCTGTCTCTATAAGTGGCTCTTTCAATCTCTGCTTAATCATTAGACTCATTTGTGCAGCTTTTACAAAATACAGGTTTCCAGATCCCACCCCAAATCCACTAAATCAGAATCTTTTAAAATAGTGTAAGAAATGTGTCATTTGATAAAAGGCTCTTAGTTGATTGTGGAATTAGCCAGGGCTGAAAACCACTGACACAGCCATTAAGGGCCTGGCTTCTGGACTCAAACTTGGGATAAATCTTTATAGAGGCCACAACATCTAACCCAGCACCTCAGGTCTTGGGTGCTCAGAAATAATAACTAAACGTTGACATAATTGAGCACCTGTTACAGGTAAGTAGTGTACTGGGTGCTTTATACACATTATTGCATTTAATTCTCACAATAATTAACTTTATATATGAAGTTCAGAGAGATGAAGACTGTACCTAGAAAAATCCAGATAGACAACCAGGTCTAATTCCAAAGCTCATGCCCATTTCACATCACACTCTGCCCTAGTGCATGAGTGTTGGATGCATGAATTATCAATACTTAGCCCTTCTTAAAAATTAGAACACCTCCCTATGGCCTTAGTCTCAAATCAACAGTTACCACCTCATTCACATACCTGAAATGATACCCACTTAATCATGTGAAGGCAGATGAAAACAGCACCAATTTCAGGTAAATGCCCATGTGGGAGCTTTCAGGTGGCCAAAGATAGTCAAGTGACCTCTGAATTCTAAGTTTTTAAGCACCCATATTGTCTCATGAGCATACATGGAGTCTCAGACCCAGCATGGTTAGAAAGAGCCTGAGTCCGGAGTTTTGAGGAGACTGGAGGAAGTGGCCTGGTGATTAAAAAAGGGACAAGCTTCCAATTACAAAAGAGAAGGCTTGGAAGGATTCTCATGTGGAGAAAACTGCTTGCTCACCCACCAGTGCTTTTGTCCCCCTAGACAGTGTTTCATAAAATACACAACCATAAGGCCCTTGAACTGTATTTTACAGTTAACCGCAGGTCCCACATGTTGGGCCACACACGAAAGCAGACATCAGATGTTGAGATGCCTAGGAGGGACATGAACCATCAGGTGGGCAGGCAATGAATCAGAGAGGCCAACTGCAGGGGCAAGGGCAGGAGCAGGCAAGGCTCATGGGCCTAGGAGTTACAAAAAGCTGCCCCAGCCTTCCCTGGTGGTGCAGTGGTTGAGAGTCCACCTGCCGATGCAGGAGACGCGGGTTCGTGCCCCGGTCCGGGAAGATCCCACACTCCATGGAGCGGCTGGGCCCGTGAGCCATGGCCGCTGAGCCTGTGTGTCCAGAGCCTGTGCTCCACAACGGGAGCAGCCACAACAGTGAGAGGCCCACGTACAGCAAAAAAAAAAAAAAAGAAAGAAAAGAAAAGAAAAAAAGAAAGCTGCCCCAAGGAGGAAATGACACAGGGTTTTGCTGGGTGTGAGGAGTGCTGGGTTCAGGGAACATGGCTGGAGGTAGAAGGTGTCAAAGGCCGTTGAGGACATGGGGAGGGGGAAGGGGAAGCTGGGACAAAGTGAGAGAGAGGCATGGACATATATACACTACCAAATGTAAAACCGACAGCTAGTGGGAAGCAGCCGCATAGCACAGGGAGATCAGCTCAGTGCTTTGTGACCACCTAGAGGGGTGGGATAGGGAGGGTGGGAGGGAGAAGCAAGAGGGAGGGGATATGGGGATATATGTAAATGTATAGCTGATTGATTCACTTTGTTATACAGCAGAAACTAACACACCATTGTAAAGCAATTATACTCCAATAAAGATGTTAAAAAAAAAAAGGCTACGGAAGGCCTGCAGACCTTCCAGTCACTGCAAATCCACAGTGTGCTCTGAATACTGCAATCAAACTACACCCCAACTCAGGGTCAGACAATCTCCTGGTTTCCAGGTGTAGGCAGCTGAGGTGTATGGAACCAGAGCTTAAACTCTCTCTGCCACGTGCACAGGCACTTACAGATGTGCGTACATACACACCCACACACATTCACTGGATCCCTCCTACACATACACACACACATACACACACATCCTCACCCAGCTGCTACTTTCAGGACTGCCTTCATCACCTCATTTTAAGAGCCCTCAGAGAACAGCTCGGTGCTTTGTGACCACCTAGAGTGGGGGATAGGGAGGGTGGGAGGGAGGGAGTCACAAGAGGAAAGAGATATGGGAACATATGTATATGTATAACTGATTCACTTCGTTATAAAGCAGAAACTAACACACCACTGTAAAGCAATTATACTCCAATAAAGATGTTAAAAAAATAAGAAAAAAAAAGTGAAAAATAAAAAAGAGCCCTCAGGAGTCCTGGAGTGTGTGGAGATTCAGGACCTCCCCTCCCAGAGCTGGAGCCCTGTGACGTTTGCTGTGACTGGTGGCCTCACTGGGGAGCCCAGGAACAGATGGATGAGAGTGCAGCAGGGAAGGGCTCATCTTGAGGGAGGCAGCTGTCTATTCAGAGGCTGAAGGCAGACAGTCCTTCCAGCAAAGGACATTCCTGCCTTTTCATTTCTGATTGATCCAGAAACTGTCTTAATGGCTCATTTGTCCAAAAGTACATCTTCCTTCCATTGAGTAAATGGTGCCCATTGACGCAGTGAGACACTCACAGAGAAGGGTTAGCCTCACATTGCTTTACCTGTTAGAAGGCTCTTATTTCTTTTTAATTAAAAACAGTGAGAGACTACTAAGTGGGAACACACCCTAGAGTTTCCTTGTGCTGAAGAGATGGGGTGCACAGATGTGACAACAGATTGGGAGGGGAGGTGGGACATGGGGGAAAAGAGGTTAAGAGTGAGTTTCTGACTTAGGCAAGGGGATTGAAGGTTTGTGGGGACTGAAGTGGCATATTTCATAGGTAGCATCTGATTTTCCAGAAGGACACTTACTTGCTCTTTCTCTGACCCATTTTCTTCCCACTTGGATCTTTCATCCCCTCTCTTCTTCCACTGATTTCCTTCTGCTCCTACTGGCCCCTGAGCAATCTGATACTTTCTCCCCATTCTACTCACTGTCTCGTTAGATCTCCCACTGTTAGCCCATGACTAAGACACCTGACACTGATGTGTATGGCACACTTGAGTTCCCCAAACACTCTCACTGTATCATCTCACTTTTTTCTGCAAAACAAACTTCCTCCTCTTTCACCAAAAAGGTACATCCATGGAATTGCTTTTTTCCCAAAGAGTAAAACATAAAGACTAAGTTTGGCTGTTTTGTGTGTTTCTTTCTGTTCATTGTTCTAGAATCTCAGTGTATCTGCATTACTGTCACTTATTTTAGAGTCTGCAGAGCCTAGTGCACAGTATTCACAAACCAGCAAGTTCTGAGAATGCTGGAAACTTCTGATTATGTTACTCATTAAGGAGTGGAGTTTACAGTCCTGGACCCAGACCATTAGAGCTGGTTGACAATGGAATAAGCTGCCTTAAAAAGTGGTGAGACCGGGCTTCCCTGGTGGTGCAGTGGTTGAGAATGCGCCTGCCAATGCAGGGGTCACAGGTTCCATCCCTGCTCCGGGAAGATCCCACATGCCACAGAGCAACTAAGCCCGTGCGCCACAACTACTGAGCCTGCGCTCTAGAGCCCTCAAGCCACAACTACTGAGCCCACATGCCTAGAGCCCATGCTCCACAACAAGAGAGGCCACCGCAATGAGAAGCCTGCGCACCACAACGGAGAGTAGCCCCCGCTTGCCGCAACTAGAGAAAGCCCGCACACAGTAGCAAAGACCCAACACAGCCAAAAATAAATAAATAAAATAAATTTTAAAAAGTGGTGAAACCCTCATCAGTGGAGGTGTTCAAACAGCAACAGGATGGCTCTTCTGAATATTGTAGATGGAACTGATGGATAGAGTAGGAGCTTAGATTGAAATCCCCTACACTTCCTGTCAACTTCTCTGATTTTCTGATTGCATGAAAGGGTTTACCCTTTACCCTGAGGTTTCATTAAAGTTGTTCTTATCTACAAAAAGTTTTGCAACAAAGATTCTCTGAGGATTGTGTTTTAAGTGAAGCCTTTTATGTAGTTAAATTCTGATAAGCCCTCCTCCCTTAAAAGTAGCCTTGAATGGGATTCTTTGGTCTTCATTCAGTTTTTTTATCTCACATTAACACTAGATAGCTCATCACATCTTAGAGCAAATGCCCTGCTCAGGTTCTGAAGACAAAGCCTGTCGGGTCCTTCCACCAGAAACCACCTAGGCAAGAGGATCAACTTCCCGCTCCTGTCCCTGGGCTGATTACTTCTCCCTCCCTTTTCTCCTTTCTTTTAAAATCTCCTGGTGGCACTTTTAAAATGAATCCTCAGCATCTTCCCAGGCTTCTTCCCCAAGCACCATTTTGTCTCACAGAAAGTGAACCATTTAAATGTTAGCCTAAGGAAGCATTTCTCTAAGAGAGATTAGAACAACACTTGACATAGTAGGTGCTTCAGGAGAACAGATCCTTGTGCTCAAATACTGCTGCATACATTCTTCCCCTTTGGAAAATTTCAATGCATATTAGCATATTGAGAGTTCTGAGAAAGCCTGTGCAAAGAAACCTATTTCAAAATGACCCGGACTTCTCCAAATTTGTGTGATCATAGAAATCCTGTTATAGAATATTTTATTTTGGAAGGGAAGGAGGAAACTGGCCCATGGCAAATGAGGTGGTATCTAACATATCTGCCAAGGGTGGCCTAGATAGGGCAGACAGGTCTCAACATCGTTCACCATCTTGGGGAAATGGTTTCCATTTCTGGGTTATGCAATGTTTGTATCAACTTGTGCCATGGTGCCCACCTCTACTTTTGGACACTTTGTCACAAAAAAATGGAGAGCTGGCATTATTATCAGGGTCTTTCAATAACAGCAATCCCAGACACCTCCCTCGGGAATCAGTCTTTGATGAGTGCTGTTGACTTAGCTCCAAGTCACCATCCAGAGCAAGATGACCTTAATCTTCAGGGCTGTGCCCAGGTTGTATCTGCAGCTCCCTCTAGGAGCAAGTGTATTTCATCTTCCAGCTCCAGGGCAGCTGGAAGAGAACAATAATTCCTACCATGGGATGCTCCTGGTAATTCACTTGGCAGGAGCCAGGGGCTCAGAGGCTTTCTTCACAAATCTCTAAATCAACTGGCCATGCAGATGCGAGAGCAGCAGCAGCTGTTTCCGAGGCAAAGGCTATTCATCTTCTGCCTTTTATTCTCTTGTTTCTGGGAAACCTGGAAGAGTGAATGTCTCCACCACAAAGCATCACCTGTCTGGATGCTCACTAAGGTTTCACTGGGATTGTGGAATGTGCTAGGTGCTTTCAAAAGGCTTCCACATGAAGAATCAAGTTCTTTTATGGAAAGGACTTGGAGTCATGAAGGTTCTGTTTTAAAAGAGTTCATAGAATCCAAAGCTCCTGCTCTGCAGTTTCTGTCATCTCTATGTGACACAAATCAGGTATTTACTGTACCTAGTATTGTTCTAAGAACTGGACGAGGTTCAAAAGAATGTACAAGATGCTGGATCTGACCTTTTGGTTAACTGGTACTACTAGGGAGACTTAAGAAAGGGGCACTAATTACCCTCCAATAATTTAGATTTCCCCCTGAACCACTCCAAATCACGAGAGAGATTAGAAAAGAAGACTTGCCTTCTTTGTGAAAATGGTGTCAGTATCCAGCCTTAAAACAAATTAGTCTACTCATTTTTCAATAAGAGAAGTATTTTGAATTTTCTGTTCAATCCATTTGGAAGTAAAGGAATATTTCATTTCCCCCTTTAAAATTATACCACATATTAATGCTTTTAAAGACCGAGCTGTTTTAAAATTTCTCCTTTATTTCAGTTTATCAGGAACATTTCCAACAATGGTCTTTTACATAATGGTATCTAGTGCAAATGCAGGAGCCTGACAACTTAGGCAAAGCAGTTCATGTGCAGTCCTCCATCCTATCCTCAAAACGTATATTTATGTCACAAAGATTTTTACACTGAATATTGAAAAGTAAAGTAGGATCTGCTACAATTTCCCTTTAAAATTTATAAAAACTTCGAGATTTTAAAAAGGTTACTTAATATATGTGCACTACCTTAAAGAAATTTGGCTATTGTCAATAAAGTGCTAGCATTTGTGAAATTATTAGTCCCATTCAGAAATGATATTTCTCATATCTCCTGGGAATTTGTGGCAGAATAAAGCATATCCAAAGTTTAAAATAAAGAAGACTTGGGCTTCCTTGGTGGCACAGTGGTTAAGAGTCCGCCTGTCGATGCAGGGGACATGGGTTCATGCCCTGGTCCGGGATGATCCCACATGCCGCGGAGCAGCTGGGCCTGTGAGCCATGGCCGCTGAGCCTGCGCGTCCAGAGCCTGTGCTCCACAACGGGAGAGGCCACAACAGTGAGAGGCCCGTGTACCACCAAAAAATAAATAAATAAATAAATAAAATAAAAGAGTTCCTGGTCTTCCTCATTCCAGATGACAGCAACTTTATTCTTGTTTTTTTTGTTGTTGTTGTTGTTTTTTTTGTGGTACGTGGGCCTCTCACTGTTGAACTCTATTCTTTTTTAGACAAAAGTCTGAGAGCTATTTCTGAATAGAGGCCAACCAATCCCTATTGGCAAGTGCATTGGCTCTACTTCCCAAAATAGCCAGACTATAACCACTGTCGTGATCTTCACCTGTTGCACCCTTATCTAGGTTACCTTCCTCTCTCACTCAGTTTACAGACACAACAGTCTCCTGGGAGGTCTCCCAGGTTATGCCTTTGTCTGCCTACAGTTTATCCTCAAGCCAGTGGCAAGAGTGACTCTTAAAAGTCACTGAAGTGACTTATGAGTCACTTATGCAGTCAGGAAGTGACACTCCTCTGATCAAAACAGTTCAATGGCATCCCTTCATATTCAGGATAAAAGCCAGAGGCCTTCAGTCATCAACATGGTTCTCCATGGTCTGTGCCTCCCTCATTACCTCTCTGATCTCATTTCCTACTGCTCTCCTCTTTCCTTCTGCTCAGCCATATTTCCCCCAGAACACCAAGAGGACCTTCTCAGTACCTTGTTCTTGCTTGCTGTCACTTCCACATGGAGACCCCTTTTCTTAAGATATCTGTATGGGTCAACCCCTCACCTTTGTTAGGTCTTTGCTTGAGGCTCTCTTATCCTGATACAAAGCACTCACTATCTCCCTCCACTGTCTTATTTTTCTAGCATTTATCACCATTGACCATAGTTTGTAGTTTATTTTATGTTCTCCCATCCTCCCCAGCTAGCATCTAAGCTCCTTAGGGCAAGGATATTGTCCATTTCATGGAACAGAGCCAGACACATAGAAGGCACTCAACAAATACTCATTGAGTGAAGGAACCAAAGAGTAGTAAGGTTCATTAAACATATATCAACGATTCCGGAGGCAGATGGCGGAAGAGTAAGACGCAGAGATCACCTTCCTCCCCACAGATACATCAGAAGTTCATCTACACGTGGAACAACTCCTACAGAACACCTACTGAACGCTGACAGAAGACCTCAGACCCCCCAAAAGGCAAGAAACTCCCCACATACCTGGGTAGGGCAAAAGAAAAAAAGAATAAACAGAGACAATAGGATAGGGACGGGACCTGCACCAGTGGGAGGGAGCCGTGAAGGAGGGAAGGTTTCTACACACTACAAGCCCCTTCGCGGGCGGAGACTGCAGGTGGCGGAGGGGGAAAGCTTCGGAGTAGCGGAGGAGAGCACAGCAACAGGGGTGCGGAGGGCAAAGCGGAGAGATTCTGGCACAGAGGACCGGTGCCCTCAGTCACACACCAGCCCGAGAGGTTTGTCTGCTCGGCCGCCGGGGCGGGCGGGGTTGGGAGCTGAGGCTCGGGTATCGGCTTTCAGTCGGAGCGCAGGGAGAGGACTGGGGCTGGAGGCAGAAAGGGAGCCTGAAGGGGTTAGTGCACCACGGCTAGCCCAGAGGGAGTCCGGGGAAAGGGTCTGGAGCTGCCGAAGAGGCAAGAGGCTTTTTTCCCTTTTGTTTCCTGGTGCGCGAGGAGAGGGCATTAAGAGGGCTGCTTGGGGAAGCGCTGGAGACAGGCGCGAGCCGCGGGTAAGGCGCGGACCTCGGAGACGGGCGTGGGCCGCCGCCGCCGCGGGACCTGTGTGCGAGCGCAGGTCAATCTCCGCCCCGCCTTCCAGGGGGCCTGTGCACCCCGCCACTGCCGGGGTCCCGAGACCTGGGGACGGCTTTCCCGGGAAAGCGCACGGAGCGCCACGGGCTGCTGCAACGTCACGCCGGCCTCTGCCGCCGCAGGCCCGCCCCACACTGCGCGCCCCTCCCTCCCCTCTGCCTGAGTGAGCCAGAGCCCCCAAATGAGCGGCTCCTTTAAACCCGTCCTGTCTGAGCGAAGAACGGACGCCCTCCGGCGACCTACGCGCAGAGGCGGGGCCAGGTCCAAGGCTGAGACCCGGGAGCTGTGAGAGCAGAGACAGGGAAATCTCTCTGTGCAGCCTCGGAGGCAGTGGATTAAAGCTCCACGGTCCATTTGATGTGCCCTGCGTCTGTGGAGTGCATGAATGGACAGCGAATCATCCCAAATTGAGGAAGTGGACTTTGAGGACAAGATTTAAGACTTTCCCCCCTTTTCCTCTTTTTACAATGAATTATCCCAAATTAAGGAGGTGGACTTAGAGAGCAAGATTTCAGACTTCTCGCCCTTTTCCTCTTTTTACAACGAATTATCCCAAATTGAGGAGGTGGACATGGAGAGCAAGATTTTTGATTTTTCCCCCTGCTCTCTTTTTGTGAATATAGACGGGTGGATGAAAGGCTCTTGGTGTTGCAGCCAGGAGTCAGTGCTGTGCCTCTGAAGTGGGAGAGCCAACTTCAGGACACGGGTCCACAAGAGACCTCCCAGCTCCACATAATATCAAGCAGCGAAGATCTCCCAGAGATCTCCATCTCAACACCAGCACTCAGCTTCAGTCAACGACCAGCAAGCTACAGTGCTGGTCACCCTATGCCAAGCAACTAGCAAGCAGGAACACAACCCCACCCATTAGCAGAGAGGCTGCCTAAAAACATAATAAGGCCACAGGCACCCCAAAACACACCACCAGACGTGGACCTGTCCACCAGAAAGACAAGATCGAGCCTCAACCACCAGAACACAGGCACTAGTCCCCCCCCCAACCAGGAAGCCTACACAACCTACTGAAACAAACTTAGCCACTGGGGACAGACACCAAAAACAACGGGAACGACGAACCTGCAGCCTGCAAAAAGGAGACCCCAAACACAGTAACATAAGCAAAATGAGAAGACAGAAAAACACACAGCAGGAGAAGGAGCAAGATAAAAACCCACCAGACCTAACAAATGAAGAGGTAATAGGCAGTCTACCTGAAAAAGAATTCAGAATAATGATAGTAAAGCTGATCCAAGATTCTATTTCCAAGATCCAAAATCTTGGAAATAGAATAGACAAAATGCAAGAAACACTTAACAAAGACCTAGAAGAACTAAAGATGAATCAAGCATCGATTAAAAACACAATAAATGAAATGAAAAATACTCTAGATGGGATCAATAGCAGAATAACTGAGGCAGAAGAACGGATAAGTGAGGTGGAAGATAAAATAGTGGAAATAACTGCTGCAGAGCAAAATAAAGAAAAAAGAATGAAAAGAACAGAGGACAGTCTCAGAGACCTCTGGGACAACATTAAACGCACCAACATTCGAATTATAGGGGTTCCAGAAGAAGAAGAGAAAAAGAAAGGGACTGAGAAAATATTTGAAGAGATTATAGTTGAAAACTTCCCTAATATGGGAAAGGAAATAGTTAATCAAGTCCAGGAGGCACAGAGAGTCCCATACAGAATAAATCCAAGGAGAAATACGCCAAGACACATATTAATCAAACTGTCAAAAATTAAACACAAAGAAATCATATTAAAAGCAGCAGGGCAAAAACAACAAATAACACACAAGGGAATCCCCATCAGGTTAACAGCTGATCTCTCAGCAGAAACTCTACAAGCCAGAAGGGAGTGGCAGGACATAATTAAAGTGATGAAGGAGAGAAACCTGCAACCAAGATTACTCTACCCAGCAAGGATCTCATTCAGATTTGATGGAGAAATTAAAACGTTTACAGACAAGCAAAAGCTGAGAGAGTTCAGCACCACCAAACCAGCTTTACAACAAATGCTAAAGGAACTTCTCTAGGCAAGAAACACAACAGAAGGAATATACCTACAATAACGAACCCAAAGCAATTAAGGAAATGGGAATAGGAACATACATATCAATAATTACCTTAAATGTAAATGGACTAAATGCTCCCACCAAAAGACACAGAGTGGCTGAATGGATACAAAAACAAGACCCATATATATGCTGTCTACAAGAGACCCATTTGAGACCTAGGGATACATACAGACTGAAAGTGAGGGGATGGAAAAAGATATTCCATGCAAATGGAAATCAAAAGAAAGCTGGAGTAGCAATTCTTAAATCAGACAAAATAGACTTAAAATAAAGACTATTAGAAGAGACAAAGAAGGACACTACATAACGATAAAGGGATCAATCCAAGAAGAAGATATAACAATTGTAAATATTTATGCACCCAACATAGGAGCACCTCAATACATAAGGCAAATACTAACAGCCATAAAAGGGGAAATCGACAGTAACACAATCATAGTAGGGGACTTTAACACCCCACTTTCACCAATGGACAGATCATCCAAAATGAAAATTAACAAGGAAACACAAGCTTTAAATGATACATTAAACAAGATGGACTTAGTTGATATTTATAGGACATTCCATCCAAAAACAACAGAATACACATTTTTCTCAAGTGCTCATGGAACATTCTCCAGGAGAGATCATATCTTGGGTCACAAATCAAGCCTTGGTAAATTTAAGAAAATTGAAATTGTATCAAGTATCTTTTCCGACCACAATGCTATGAGACTAGACATCAACTACAGGAAAAGATCTGTAAAAAGTACAAACACATGGAGGCTAAACAATACACTACTCAATAATGAAGTGATCACTGAAGAAATCAAAGAAGAAATTAAAAAATACCTAGAAACAAATGACAATGGAGACACGACGACCCAAAACCTATGGGACGCAGCAAAAGCAGTTCTAAGGGGGAAGTTTATAGCAATACAATCCCACCTTAAGAAACAGGAAACATTTCGAGTAAACAACCTGACCCTGTACCTAAAGCAATTAGAGAAAGAAGAACAAAAAAACCCCAAAGTTAGCAGAAGGAAAGAAATCATAAAGATCAGATCAGAAATAAATGAAAAAGAAATGAAGGAAACGATAGCAAAGATCAACCAAATTAAAGCTGGTTCTTTGAGAAGATAAACAAAATTGACAAACCATTAGCCAGACTCATCAAGAAAAGAAGGGAGAAGACTCAAATCAATAGAATTAGAAATGAAAAAGGAGAAGTAACAACTGACACTGCAGAAATACAAAAGATCATGAGAGATTACTATAAGCAACTCTATGCCAATAAAATGGACAACCTGGAAGAAATGGACACATTCTTAGAAATGCACAACCTGCCAAGACTGACTCAGGAAGAAATAGAAAATATGAATAGACCAATCACAAGCACTGAAATTGAAACTGTGATGAAAAATCTTGCATCAAACAAAAGCCCAGCACCAGATGGCTTCACAGGCGAATTCTATCAAACATTTAGAGAAGAGCTAACACCCATCCTTCTCAAACTCTTCCAAACAATTTCAGAGGAAGGAACACTCCCAAACTCATTCTACGAGGCCACCATCACCTTGATACCAAAACCAGGCAAGGATGTCACAAAGAAAGAAAACTACAGGCCAATATCACTGATGAACATAGATGCAAAAATCCTCAACAAAATACTAGCAAACAGAATCCAACAGCACATTAAAAGGATCATACACCATGATCAAGTGGGGTTTATTCCAGGAATGTAAGGATTCTTCAATATACGCAAATCAATCAATGTGATATACCATATTAACAAGTTGAAGGAGAAAAACCATATGATCATCTCAATAGATGCAGAGAAAGCTTTCGACAAAATTCAACACCCATTTATGATAAAAACCCTCCAGAAAGTAGGCATAGAGGGAACTTTCCTCAACATAATAAAGGCCATATATGACAAACCCACAGCCAACATTGTCCTCAATAGTGAAAAACTGAAACCATTTCCACTACGATCAGGAAGAAGACAAGGCTGCCCACTCTCACCACTCTTATTCAACATAGTTTTGGAAGTTTTAGCCACAGCAATCAGAGAAGAAAAGGAAATAAAAGGAATACAAATTGGAAAAGAAGAAGTAAAGCTGTCACTGTTTGCAGATGACATGATATTATACATAGAGAATCCTAAAGATGCTACCGAAAAACTACTAGAGCTAATCAATGAATTTGGTAAAGTAGCAGGATACAAAATTAATGTACAGAAATCTCTGGCATTCCTGTACACTAATGATGAAAAATCTGAAAATGAAATCAAGAAAACACTCCCATTTACCATTGCAACAAAAAGAATAAAATATCTAGGAATAAACCTACCTAAGGAGACAAAAGACCTGTATGCAGAAAATTATAAGACACTGATGAAAGAAATTAAAGATGATACAAATAGATGGAGAGATATACCATGCTCCTGGATTGGAAGAATCAATATTGTGAAAATGACTCTACTACCCAAAGCAATCTACAGATTCAATGCAATCCCTATCAAACTACCACTGGCATTTTTCACAGAACTAGAACAAAAAATTTCAAAATTTGTTTGGAAAAACAAAAGACCCCGAATAGCCAAAGCAATCTTGAGAACAAAAAACGGAGCTGGAGGAATCAGGCTACCTGACTTCAGACTATACTACAAAGCTACAGTAATTAAGACAGTGTGGTACTGGCATAAAAACAGAAAGATAGATCAGTGGATCAGGATAGAAAGCCCAGAGATAAACCCACGCACATATGGCCAACTTATCTTTGATAAAGGAGGCAGGAATGTACAGTGGAGAAAGGACAGCCTCTTCAATAAGTGGTGCTGGGAAAACTGGACAGGGACATGTAAAAGTTTGAGATTAGATCACTCCCTAACACCATACACAAAAATAAGCTCAAAATGGATTAAAGACTTAAATGTAAGGCCAGAAACTATCAAACTCTTAGAGGAAAACATAGGTAGAACACTCTATGACATAAATCACAGCAAGACCCTTTTGGACCCACCTCCTAGAGAAATGGAAATAAAAACAAAGATAAACAAATGGGACCTAATGAAACTTCAAAGCTTTTGCACAGCAAAGGAAACCATAAACAAGACCAAAAGACAACCCTCAGAATGGGAGAAAATATTTGCAAATGAAGCAACTGACAAAGGATTAATCTCCAAAATTTATAAGCAGCTCATGCAGCTCAATAGCAAAAAAACAAACAACCCAATCCAAAAATGGGCAGAAGACTTAAACAGGCATTTCTCCAAAGAAGATATACAGACTGCCAACAAACAAATGAAAGAATGCTCAACATCATTAATAATTAGAGAAATGCAAATCAAAACTACAATGAGATATCATCTCACACCAGTCAGAATGGCCATCATCAAGAAATCTAGAAACAATAAATGCTGGAGAGGGTGTGGAGAAAAGGGAACACTCTTGCACTGCTGGTGGGAATGTGAATTGGTACAGCCACTATGGAGAACAGTATGGAGGTTCCTTAAAAAACTAAAAATAGAACTACCATATGACCCAGCAATCCCACTACTAGGCATATACCCTGAGAACACCATAATTCAAAAAGAGACATGTACCAAAATGTTCATTGCAGCTCTATTCACAATAGCCCGGAGCTGGAAACAACCTAAGTGTCCATCATCGGATGAATGGATAAAGAAGATGTGGCACATATATACACTGGAATATTACTCAGCCATAAAAAGAAACGAAACTGAGCTATTTGTAATGAGGTGGATAGACCTAGAGTCTGTCATACAGAGTGAAGTAAGTCAGAAAGAGAAAGACAAATACCGTATGCTAACACATATATACGGAATTAAAAAAAAAAAAAAACGTCATGAAGAACCTAGGGGAAAAACGGGAATAAAGACACAGACCTACTTGAGAATGGACTTGAGGATATGGGGAGGGGGAAGGGTAAGCTGTGACAAAGTGAAAGAGAGGCATGGACATATATACACTACCAAACGTAAGGTAGATAGATAGTGGGAAGCAGCCGCAGAGCACAGGGAAATCAGCTCGGTGCTTTGTGACCGCCTGGAGGGGTGGGATGGGGAGGGTGGGAGGGAGGGAGATGCATGAGGGAGGGGATGTGGGAACAGATGTATATGTATGACTGATTCATTTTGTTATAAAGCAGAAACTAATTAAAAATAAATTTAAAAATATATATATCAATATACCACCTAAGATGCAGGTGCTACATATATTATTTCATTCAACCTTCACAACCTCCTAAAGAGCTACGTATTATAATTTCACACACACACACACACACACACACACGCACACCCCACATGAGAAAACTGAGGCAGAAACAGGTTAACTGCATTCAATTAGCAGCTGTCACATCAGATGTAGAACGCATACCTACTTACCTTGTTAATCCGTGCTCCCAACCACTCTACTCTACTGCTTTCTTTTGAATCACCCAGGTAACCAGAGTTACAGGGATTCAAAGAAAAGAAAAATGGTTTGCCACTGAGGGGAATCTGGGAAAGATTCACCCAGAAGCTAAAATTTGAGATGGTTCTTGGAAGATGAATAAATTTCTAATAGGTAGAGAGAAAAAGGTGACATTCCAAGCAAGAAGAGAAGTATGAGAGGTATGGAAGCAGAACAACTCAAAATTTGTTCATCCAAGAGTG
Organism: Mesoplodon densirostris; assembly: GCF_025265405.1. Taxonomy (NCBI): domain Eukaryota; kingdom Metazoa; phylum Chordata; class Mammalia; order Artiodactyla; family Ziphiidae; genus Mesoplodon; species Mesoplodon densirostris. The sequence continues at coordinate 123,746,551 of NC_082662.1, read as the reverse complement.
ACTTAGAGAGGACAAACTACTCGTTCCACTTTGCCCAGGACTTTCCTGGTTCTAGCACCAAAAATCCTGTTTCCTGGGAACCACTTCTGTCCTGGGCAAACTGGAGCAGTGGATCATCCTATGTGACAAATGTATCAGCTTCAATAGAATGGAGTGTTTGCATGCATTGTTGAGGAAATGTTGAGAGTAAAAGTGAAAAAGAACTTGGAGGCTGGGGGAACAAGTTTGGAGCTCATGGTGCAGGTAAGGGGAAACCTTCAGAGGTTTTTGAGTGGAGGTTGGTGAGTGGAAACAGAAGCCCACATGAAACAGGAAAAGACAATGCAAGCCCAGTTGTGGTAAAATGCTGCCTTGTGTGGGGTAGACCGTGGATGCCAGAGTAGCTAATAGTAGAGGGAGATTGATCAAATCTCATCTATCCCAGGTTGTTTCAGATAGCTGCTGCCTCTTGAAACTGACGTCCTTCCCTCTCCTTAGAGCTCGTCAGTCCTTGGTAACAACTATTGCCAACATCAGTTCCTGGAGGATAGAGGTATGTCATCTTCCATGCCTTTGCATCCAAAAATAATTTATGAGCCTTGGAGATCCAGGAAAAGCCCCTGTCTTGGCTCCATTTCACATTTTCCCATCCCCCCAAATTTCTCTTTCTTCAAGCATGAACCTACAAACTGCTTTTCCCTAGAGTGGCAGGACTTGTGGTCAAATCCTTACTCACTCTACATTAGCACTTTCCATGATCTCTTTTGGGAGTTCTACACTCACTAATCTAGTAAAACGTCCTTCTTGAAATAAAAGTGAGTGCAGTGCATATTTAAACACTAGATGAAAAAAGAAGTACCAGGGAGCCTATGACTGCCTTTATCCTAGGAGAGATCTAGGATCATCTTATGCAAATTGCACAAAAGGCAGTGATGCTGGATAAAAACCACCAAAATAAATGCACATGATAGTTTTTTCCTCACTGTTAAGTGCAACAGTCTTGCCATCAGAGGTCCTCAGCACTTCATGAACTAAATGGAGTGGGACAGAAGGCTTCAAGCAAAGTACTGGTAAACTGGGATAAGCAAACTAGGGTCCTGGTAGAGCTGGAAATTGTCCTTGGCTTCCACAGATATCCTGGCAACACACACATGCATACACACACACACACACACACACACACACATTTCTTTTTCAATCTCCAGAACATACAAAGGAATTTTGTCTTAACAATACAAGTTCCCCCAGAGATAACTGACCTCAGTGCCTAGGAAATTATTTGTCCCCAGTTCTCTTCATGAGTAAAGTCTGATTTTACCCAAAGGTCAGAACACTTAGCCTTTCCTATCTCTACCTCAAGCTTAGCTTTCTGGGTGAGTAGGAGCCAGTGCCCTATAATTGCAGCTGAAAGGAAGTTCTTTTCCATGGCAGCACAGTCTGCACAACGAGATGGACAGAAATCAGCCAGGCTCACCCTCCATCCCATAATGCTTTCTGAGGCAATAAGAATGGAAAGAGAAAAAGAGGCTCTGACACCATATCACACTCCACTGCCAGTGGCAAAGGGGAGGGAAACTCCCCTTTCCTCCACATTCTCCATACTTCCTCCTCATTTCAATGTTGCTAATTTGAATTCAGATGGAGCTGGATTCAGTTCAGGTTACCTCAGTAACTATCTGTGTGAACTGGATAATCTGCTTGACTTCTAAACTTCAGTTTATTCATCTGTGAAACAGGGAAACATCTTTCCTGGTAACTTCAAAGTTGCCATTGGGTTGTTGTAAGAACTGATATACCAAATGCTTAGTGCAGAACCTAGTATATAGTAAGAGGTCGGATAAGGTAGCTAGAATTATTGTGCCTCCAACCTCTCTCTTCATTTTTTGTTTGTTTGTTTGTTTGTTTTTGCCTTGCCTTGCAGCATGTGAGATCTTGGTTCCCCTACCAGGGATTGAACCTGTGTCCCCTGCAGTGGAAGTGTGGAGTCCTAACCACTGGACCACCAGGGAATTTCCTCTCTTCATCTTCTTGCTTCCTCTGTTTCTCCCTCTCCTGCTCACTCATTTCATACCGCAACTTCAACTCCCAGCCCCGGAAGGGCAAAATAATATCTGCTTTCACCTGTCATTCATTAATTTGCTAGATGGGCTGCTTCCCAGAAACCACTCTTAGAAACTTAACCGGATTTGAAAGTTAAAACCATCTCATATTCATGTGTAGCTTAGACATTGCTTTGAACCTGGCTAATTAAAAAAAAAATTTTTTTTAAGATGGATATATATTTTAAAAGCTCACAAGTTCTCTTGGGTACCAAATGGCTCTTTGGAAAGAATCCTGTGACAAGTTAAGCATAAATGAACCAGAAACATAGAGATTAAATTCCTCCTGAAACACTCCTGGGTGTGGAAGTTAAGGAAAAAGCAATTGGAAGATGTTTCCCTGTTTTGCAGAGCTGCATGCAGCTGACTTCCCTTAAGGATGTCTGCTGAGCTGTGGGAAGAGCTGGGCTGGCTCAATGGAGCCTCCGGGGTACCCCCGAAGCCAGTGGGTGACTTACCACCCCCCCCGGGGTGGGGCAGCGAAGGCGATTTGATGGGAGAAACTTTCACTCTAACTGCTCTTCCGACAAAGCTCCTCTCCGGGGACCTCAGACTGGCACCTTTCACCATTGTTAAATTCACTTAAGATAAAAGCGACACCAGGCAAATGACAAGGGAAGTGCCATTAAGGGATGAGCATCAGCGGTGATTGATAGGCAGGCTCTGTTAAATGCTTGGCTGCTAGCCCCAGCCTCGGTGAGAATTGCTACCTGAACGCCTGCTTTAGCCAGACAGATGCACAGGATACAAACCCCAGCATGTGGGCCTCAGCCCTTTGTTTCCCAGGCAGCCTCAGCCTCCAGCCCTGGCACACACACCCTGCCAGCCCTCCCATCCAGGAACAGCACCAGCATCCACCCAGAGAGCTCAGCGCCTGCTGAAGGCGGGTGCCTGCAGGTGGTGGGCCAGGAGCTCAGACTGGGCAGGAACCCACTCATGGGGCAATTAGGAGAGAGAAGAGGAGGATAACTCAGCAAACCATAAGGGCATGTACTCTGTCAAGTCTCTCTTTCATCCTGTTGTGTTTCGGTCTTAGTTTAAAATCATATTGGCCATCTTGATCCTTTCCTGGGATTGTGGACCAGGAGACCCACTGGGGCCCTTGCCTGGATATGCTCATATGCATCAACTCGGCTCAGGTCAGGAGTCCTACAGCACTGGGTCTTATTGAATTACTCGCTTAATCATTTTTTTTAGGGTTAATTCTCGTATCGGAAAATATTCGAAAAGTACAACAACAACAAAAAGACACAAAGAAAAAGAAAGATGGTAGTCACACAGAAAATCTGCAATTGTTTACATATTGTTGGAAGGTCTCAGAAGCCAGAATACATGGGTTCCTAGTCCAGCTCTGCTGTTTCATAGCATGTGAGCTTGGGAGAGTTACTTATCCCCTCTATGCTTTCAATCTCTTCATCTGTAAAATGAAGTACAGAACCCACCTTATGGAGTTGTGAACATGCCATAAGTTTAAAAACCGAAGCACTTAGGAGAGGGCCCAGGGCACTGTAAATACTCAACAAATGTTAGCTGTTTTCATGCAGCAATTTTCACCAATCTGTGACTGCAGTTACCATTCCATTAGATCAGTGATTCTCTGCCTGGGGAGATTTTGCCCCCCGCCCCTGCAGGGATGTTTGACAGTATCTGGAAATATTTTCTGTCACCATTTGGGGAGGGGAGACTACTGGCATCTAGTGAGTAGAGGTCAGGAATGCTACTAAACATCCTACAATACACAGATGGCCGCCCCAATAGCAAAGAATGATTTGGCCCCAAATGTCAATAGTGCTGAGGCTGAGATCCTGCATTAGATTAAGACACAAACTATGACAAATCCTAGCCCCCATCTGCTCACCCTGAACTTTAGCTCCCCTCAGGGCATTTCGTAGTATTTTCCAGGTGTCCTGGGTGATGGTGTATCTTATATATGCTTGGGAACTCACCTCTCTTCTGCTGCAGCCTCATCTTGACCTGTGTGGCTGCTCTCCCTGCGATGGCCCCTCTGCTGGTGACACCCAGAGCTGAGTTGGAGGTTGGAGACAGGGTGGACCTTCTCCCAAATCTCTGAAACTTTGTTACCTAGGTCTTGAAGAGGCATCATGGGTGCCCAGAGGCTGGTGGTTTTTACCGACACAGCCTTCAGCTACTTTCCTTAAATGCTTTCTCAGGTGAGTCTCAAAATCAGACTCTCTGGCTGGGTTTTAGAACAGAGTGTATGTTATTGAAATTATCCTCATCTTCTCATCTTCATGGGTATCTCCATCCCCAACCTTCCTTCAGTCCAAAACATAATGATCTCATGCATATCATATCTCTCATCAGCTCATGCAAACAGACTCTTTGAGGCAGCAAGCCAAAGGTATCCATTTCTCAGCAATATTCTTGCTAGTACACACGAACTTACAGATATATAACTTTAAAACACAATTGTGATTTTTACCATACCCCTGAGGCCTAAATCTTTCACTAAACAAAATAGTGTTAGCATATTCAGATGTCATTAAATTGTCTTCCACATCTCTATTTTATTGACTGTATAGAATTCCATTTCATTGCTATATAATATCCTTGAGCCCATTTCCATTTTATTAGACATTGATGTTGTTCCCTAATATTGAAAATAATAAGATAATGTAGCATTGAATATCCTTACAAAACCTCTTCATACTCTTGTCCAATTATTTTCTTAGGATAAATTTCTAGAATATAATTTAAGGGTTTTGATACATATTGAAGAAGAAAAGATTTAGATACTTTGTCTTAGCAACAGTGTCTACCTATCATAAGGACATCAGAATAGCAATTCAATATTCAAAATGGCTGGGAAAATTAAGTCCTTTAGTTACTGGAACATTTTAGTTAGGTGAGAATTTTTACCCACTAATATCACATATGGAAGGATTATTTTAAATAACACACTTAACACTAACTTACCCAGAACAAAATTCCACCTTTAATAATTCAAAAGGCACTCACGGTGCTTCAAGGTCATTAATATAACCTCACTTCTCACTGCAGAATTTCAGATCATGTGTGTAAAAGCTCTTTGTAAGTGGCAAAAGGAACTATAGAGATATGAAGGTTTATGATTTCAATTTTTAAATAGAAATTGCATTGGCCCGATTCAACAAGAAATGACATATCTTGAAAACTTCTTTTTCGGATAAGGCCCAGATATTTACTTACATGCCATTTATCCCTTCCTTATGAAAGCAAAGTAAAGAATGTTGAAAAATTCCTGTTGCTTCAGGTTTTTTTTATTATGTTCTAGATGAATATATTTTACTATAATTTTGATATCTCAAAATATCAGGCATAAATTCTTTCTAGTACCCACCCCCATGATAAATTTAGGATGATAATAATAGAGAAACATCACAGTGAAGGAAAAAGTCCTTTCCTCTGCCTTCATCAAGTGAGGAATCTATAGGCAGACCCATCATTACCCTTAACTACCTCTTGTAGCCATGACCTTGGGCAAGTCAGTTATCCTTTCTGGAACATGTTTTCTTCATAATGAAAAGGCAGTGGTTTCTAAGATCTCTTTAAGCTCTAAAACTTCTATGACTTTATGACTTTGTTCATCTCTTCTGAAGGATTTGAATTCCATTCTCTAATTTTCTTGAAGAAGTCTTGAGCTAAAGAAAAGCATTTTTCTTAGATAATAGGATGTTGAGTGGGAATTTCTCCAGTATCCTGGAATGTTGGCTCAAGCTCCAAAGCTGAGAACAATGGATGAGAAGTAACTCCTCATTTTAAAGAGAAGAAATAGAAACATCTTGCCAAAATGTACCCAAAGGAAGCGGAACCTCTCCAGCAACCATCTGCCCCATCAATAGCTGACAGTGAATGTGAGACAGATGCAAAGATTCAAATGGATGACTTAGAGATGCATTGAAAGAAGGTTTTTAGACTAGCGGGGAGGACAGGGATATCTCTTCTCCATTTACTTTCCTTTTCCGGGTTGCCTCCCTCCAAATCAACTAATGAGGACGCAAGAGAAATACTCATAGAGATTGAAGGTGCCTGTGAGAAGTGGAGAAAGGTCTCTCACTGCCCCCTGGATATTTAGGAAGTGCAGAATTCTGGGCTCCAGGGCTGAAGGAGAGAGATGGAGTGAAAGGGTCCTTGGAAGGCTTCTTTGAGATTGTACATGAAACTCACGACTGGTGCCTGTTCCCCACACGGAGAATTCAGAAGGCTGGAGACTAGCTGTGGCCACGCACAGCGGTAGGATCAGGAGAGAGAACAATAGTAGGCAGCCAGCTACACTACCACCTTGTGGTCTGGCAAGGATGAATAAGATTCCTATGACCAAGATGGCAGAAGAGTAAGATGCGGATACACCAGAAATACAGCTACACGTGGAACAACTCCTACAGAACACCTACTGAACGCTGGCAGAAGACCCCAGACCTCCCAAAAGGCAAGAAACTCCCCACATACCTGGGTAGGGCAAAGTGGAGAGATTCCCACACAGAGGAGCGGTGCCGAGGGCCACTCACCAGCCCGAGGGGCTTGTCTGCTCACCCGCCGGGGCGGGCGGCGCTGGAAGCTGAGGCTCGGGCTTTGGTCAGAGAACAGGGAGAGGACTGGGGCTAGCGGTGAGAACTCAGCCTGAAGGGGGCTAATGTGCCAGAGCTAGCCGGGAGGGAGTACGGGAAAACTCTGGAGCTGCCGAAGAGGCAAGAGACTTTTTCTTCCCTCTTGGTTTCCTGGTGCGCGAGGAGAGGGGATTAAGAGTGCTGCTTAGACTTTCGCTCTCATCCCGGTTGCTCTGTGAGTCTCTGCATACCTTGCTTCACCACCTTAGAGACTGCTGTTCTGAGGACAGTTCTGTTGTCACAGAAGTGGGGACAGAGACACACTGAGGCAGAGTTCGTGTGTACTAGCAAGAATATTGCTGAGAAATGGATACCTTTGGCTTGCTGCCTCAAAGAGTCTGTTTGCATGAGCTGAGGCAGAGGAGCCCCTTCATCCTAAACAGGGGAAACGAGCCTGCTTCACGGGAAGTCTGGTCGTAGCTGCGTCAGCGCTGGACCTCAGGCGGATTCTAGTCTTAGTAGAATTTTATCGGGCCGGAGGAAGATGGCGGAAGAGTAAGACGCGGAGATCACCTTCCTCCCCACAGATACATCAGAAATTCATCTACACGTGGAACAACTCCTACAGAACACCTACTGAACGCCGACAGAAGACCTCAGACCCCCTAAAAGGAGAGGGCATTAAAAGGGCTGCTTAGGGAAGCGCCGGAGACAGGCGCGAGCCGCGGGTAAGGCGTGGACCTCGGAGACGGGCGAGGGCCGCCGCCGCCCGCCGCCGCCGAAGGCCCGCCGCCGCCGCCGCCGCCCGCCGCCGCCCGCCGCCGCCGCCGCCGCCCAACGCGGCCCGCCGCCGCCGCCGCCGCCGCGGCCCGCCGCCGCCGCCGCCGCCCCCGCGGCCCGTCGCCGCCGCCGCCGCCCCCGCGGCCCGCCACCGCCGCCGCCTGCCGCCGCCCGCCGCCGCCGCCGCCGAGGCCCGCTGCTTCCATTCACTCTTCCTTTTGCTTTCATTGCCCCCTCCCTCCCTCCTTTCTTTCCTTCTTTCTTTCCATCCTTCCTCACTCCCTCCCTCCTTTCTTTCTTTCTTCCTTCCTTCCTTCCTTTCTTCCCTTCTTCCTTTCTTTCCCTCTCTCTTTCTTTCTTCTACTAATTCTTTCTTTCTGCTTTTTCTCCCTGTTATTCTGAGCTGGGTGGATGAAAGGCTCTTGGTGCTGCAGCCAGGAGCCAGTGCTGTGCCTCTGAAGTGGGAGAGCCAACTTCAGGACACGGGTCCACAAGAGACCTCCCAGCTCCACATAATATCAAGCAGCGAAAATCTCCCAGAGATCTCCATCCCAACACCAGCACCCAGCTTCAGTCAACGACCAGCAAGCTACAGTGCTGGTCACCCTATGCCAAGCAACTAGCAAGGCAGGAACACAACGCTACCCATTAGCAGAGAAGCTACCTAAAAACATAATAAGGCCATAGGCACCCCAAAACACACCACCAGACGTGGACCTGTCCACCAGAAAGACAAGATTGAGCCTCAACCACCAGAACACAGGCATTAGTCCCCCCCACCAGGAAGCCTATACAACCTACTGAAACAACCTTAGCCACTGGGGTCAGACACGAAAAACAACGGGAACTACGAATCTGCAGCCTGCAAAAAGGAGACCCCAAACACAGTAACATAAGCAAAATGAGAAGACAGAAAAACACACAGCAGGTGAAGGAGCAAGATAAAAACCTACCAGACCTAACAAATGAAGAGGTAATAGGCAGTCTACCTGAAAAAGAATTCAGAATAATGATGGTAAAGATGATCCAAAATCTTGGAAATAGAATAGACAAAATGCAAGAAACAGTTAACAAGGACCTAGAAGAACTAAAGATGAATCAAGCATCGATTAAAAACACAATACATGAAATAAAAAATACTCTAGATGGGATCAATAGCAGAATAACTGAGGCAGAAGAACGGATAAGTGAGGTGGAAGATAAAATAGTGGAAATAACTGATGCAGAGCAAAATAAAGAAAAAAGAATGAAAAGAACAGAGGACAGTCTCAGAGACGTCTGGGACAACATTAAACGCACCAACATTCGAATTATAGGGGTTCCAGAAGAAGAAGAGAAAAAGAAAGGGACTGAGAAAATATTTGAAGAGATTATAGTTGAAAACTTCCCCAATATGGGAAAGGAAATAGTTAATCAAGTCCAGGAGGCACAGAGAGTCCCATACAGAATAAATCCAAGGAGAAATACACCAAGACACATATTAATCAAACTGTCAAAAATTAAACACAAAGAAATCATATTAAAAGCAGCAAGGGAAAAACAACAAATAACACACAAGGGAATCCCCATCAGGTTAACAGCTGATCTCTCAGCAGAAACTCTACAAGCCAGAAGGGAGTGGCAGGACATAATTAAAGTGATGAAGGAGAGAAACCTGCAGCCAAGATTACTCTACCCAGCAAGGATCTCATTCAGATTTGATGGAGAAATTAAAACCTTTACAGACAAGCAAAAGCTGAGAGAGTTCAGCACCACCAAACCAGCTTTACAACAAATGCTGAAGGAACTTCTCTAGGCAAGAAACACAACAGAAGGAATATACCTACAATAACGAACCCAAAGCAATTAAGGAAATGGGAATAGGAACATACATATCAATAATTACCTTAAATGTAAATGGACTAAATGCTCCCACCAAAAGACACAGAGTGGCTGAATGGATACAAAAACAAGACCCATATATATGCTGTCTACAAGAGACCCACTTCAGACCTAAAGACACATACAGATTGAAAGTAAGGGGATGGAAAAGGATATTCCATGCAAATGGAAATCAAAAGAAAGCTGGAGTAGCAATTCTTATATCAGACAAAATAGACTTTAAAATAAAGACTATTAGAAGAGACAAAGAAGGACACTACATAATGATCAAGGGATCGATCCAAGACGAAGATATAACAATTGTAAATATTTATGCACCCAACATAGGAGCACCTCAATACATAAGGCAAATACTAACAGCCATAAAAGGGGAAATCGACAGTAACACAATCATAGTAGGGGACTTTAACACCCCACTTTCATCAATGGACAGATCGTCCAAAATGAAAATAAATAAGGAAACACAAGCTTTAAATGATACATTAAACAAGATGGACTTAGTTGATATTTATAGGACATTTCATCCAAAAACAACAGAATACACATTTTTCTCAAGTGCTCATGGAACATTCTCCAGGATAGATCATATCTTGGGTCACAAATCAAGCCTTGGTAAATTTAAGAAAATTGAAATTGTATCAAGTATCTTTTCCGACCACAATGCTATGAGACTAGACATCAATTACAGGAAAAGATCTGTAAAAAATACAAACACATGGAGGCTAAACAATACACTACTCAATAACGAAGTGATCACTGAAGAAATCAGAGAGGAAATTAAAAAATACCTAGAAACAAATGACAATGGAGACACGACAACCCAAAACCTATGGGATGCAGCAAAAGCAGTTCTAAGGGGGAAGTTTATAGCAATACAATCCCACCTTAAGAAACAGGAAACATTTCGAGTAAACAACCTCACCCTGCACCTAAAGCAATTAGAGAAAGAAGAACAAAAAACCCCCAAAGCTAGCAGAAGGAAAGAAATCATAAAGATCAGATCAGAAATAAATGAAAAAGAAATGAAGGAAACGATAGCAAAGATCAACCAAACTAAAAGCTGGTTCTTTGCGAAGATAAACAAAATTGACAAACCATTAGCCAGACTCATCAAGAAAAGAAGGGAGAAGACTCAAATCCATAGAATTAGAAATGAAAAAGGAGAAGTAACAACTGACACTGCAGAAATACAAAAGATCATGAGAGATTACTACAAGCAACTCTATGCCAATAAAATGGACAACCTGGAAGAAATGGACACATTCTTAGAAATGCACAACCTGCCAAGACTGACTCAGGAAGAAATAGAAAATATGAATAGACCAATCACAAGCACTGAAATTGAAACTGTGATTAAAAATCTTCCATCAAACAAAAGCCCAGGACCAGATGGCTTCACAGGCGAATTCTATCAAACATTTAGAGAAGAGCTAACACCCATCCTTCTCAAACTCTTCCAAACAATTTCAGAGGAAGGAACACTCCCAAACTCATTCTACGAGGCCACCATCACCTTGATACCAAAACCAGGCAAGGATGTCACAAAGAAAGAAAACTACAGGCCAATATCACTGATGAACATAGATGCAAAAATCCTCAACAAAATACTAGCAAACAGAATCCAACAGCACATTAAAAGGATCATACACCATGATCAAGTGGGGTTTATTCCAGGAATGCAAGGATTCTTCAATATACGCAAATCAATCAATGTGATACACCATATTAACAAGTTGAAGGAGAAAAACCATATGATCATCTCAATAGATGCAGAGAAAGCTTTCGACAAAATTCAACACCCATTTATGATAAAAACCCTGCAGAAAGTAGGCATAGAGGGAACTTTCCTCAACATAATAAAGGCCATATATGACAAACCCACAGCCAACATTGTCCTCAATGGTGAAAAACTGAAACCTTTTCCACTAAGATCAGGAACAAGACAAGGTTGCCCACTCTCAACACTCTTATTCAACCTAGTTTTGGAAGTTTTAGCCACAGCAATCAGAGAAAAAAAGGAAATAAAAGGAATCCAAATCGGAAAAGAAGAAGTAAAGCTGTCATTGTTTGCAGATGACATGATACTGTACATAGAGAATCCTAAAGATGCTACCGAAAAACTACTAGAGCTAATCAATGAATTTGGTAAAGTAGCAGGTTACAAAATTAATGTACAGAAATCTCTGGCATTCCTGTACACTAATGATGAAAAATCTGAAAATGAAATCAAGAAAACACTCCCATTTACCATTGCAACAAAAAGAATAAAATATCTAGGAATAAACCTACCTAAGGAGACAAAAGACCTGTATGCAGAAAATTATAAGACACTGATGAAAGAAATTAAAGATGATACAAACAGATGGAGAGATATACCATGCTCCTGGATTGGAAGAATCAATATTGTGAAAATGACTCTACTACCCAAAGCAATCTACAGATTCAATGCAATCCCTATCAAACTACCACTGGCATTTTTCACAGAACTAGAACAAAAAATTTCAAAATTTGTTTGGGAAAACAAAAGACCCCGAATAGCCAAAGCAATCTTGAGAACGAAAAAAGGAGCTGGAGGAATCAGGCTACCTGACTTCAGACTATACTACAAAGCTACAGTAATTAAGACAGTGTGGTACTGGCATAAAAACAGAAAGATAGATCAGTGGATCAGGATAGAAAGCCCAGAGATAAACCCACGCACATATGGCCAACTTATCTTTGATAAAGGAGGCAGGAATGTACAGTGGAGAAAGGACAGCCTCTTCAATAAGTGGTGCTGGGAAAACTGGACAGGGACATGTAAAAGTATGAGATTAGATCATTCCCTAACACCATACACAAAAATAAGCTCAAAATGGATTAAAGACTTAAATGTAAGGCCAGAAACTATCAAACTCTTAGAGGAAAACATAGGCAGAACACTCTATGACATAAATCACAGCAAGATCCTTTTGGACCCACCTCCTAGAGAAATGGAAATAAAAACAAAGATAAACAAATGGGACCTAATGAAACTTCAAAGCTTTTGCACAGCAAAGGAAACCATAAACAAGACCAAAAGACAACCCTCAGAATGGGAGAAAATATTTGCAAATGAAGCAACTGACAAAGGATTAATCTCCAAAATTTATAAACAGCTCATGCAGCTCAATAGCAAAAAAACAAACAACCCAATCCAAAAATGGGCAGAAGACTTAAATAGGCATTTCTCCAAAGAAGATATACAGACTGCCAACAAACACATGAAAGAATGCTCAACATCATTAATCATTAGAGAAATGCAAATCAAAACTACAATGAGATATCATCTCACACCAGTCAGAATGGCCATCATCAAGAAATCTAGAAACAATAAATGCTGGAGAGGGTGTGGAGAAAAGGGAACACTCTTGCACTGCTGGTGGGAATGTGAATTGGTACAGCCACTATGGAGAACAGTATGGAGGTTCCTTAAAAAACTAAAAATAGAACTACCATATGATCCAGCAATCCCACTACTAGGCATATACCCTGAGAAAACCATAATTCAAAAAGAGACATGTACCAAAATGTTCATTGCAGCTCTATTCACAATAGCCCGGAGCTGGAAACAACCTAAGTGTCCATCATCGGATGAATGGATAAAGAAGATGTGGCACATATATACAATGGAATATTACTCAGCCATAAAAAGAAACGAAACTGAGCTATTTGTAATGAGGTGGATAGACCTAGAGTCTGTCATACAGAGTGAAGTAAGTCAGAAAGAGAAAGACAAATACCGTATGCTAACACATATATATGGAATATAAGAAAAAAAATGTCATGAAGAACCTAGGGGTAAAACGGGAATAAAGACACAGACCTACTTGAGAATGGACTTGAGGATATGGGGAGGGGGAAGTGTAAGCTGTGACAAAGCGAAAGAGAGGCATGGACATATATACACTACCAAACGTAGGCTAGATAGACAGTGGGAAGCAGCCGCAGAGCACAGGGAGATCAGCTCGGTGCTTTGTGACTGCCTGGAGGGGAGGGATAGGGAGGGTGGGAGGGAGGGAGATGCATGAGGGAGGTGATGTGGGAACAGATGTATATGTATGACTGATTCACTTTGTTATAAAGCAGAAACTAATAAAAAAAAAAAAAAGAGCGCTGCTTAAAGGGGTTCCACAGACGGGCGCGAGTCGCGGCTAAAAGCGCGGAGCACAGAGACGGGCGTGGGACGCTGGGGCTGCTGCTGCTGCCGCCAAGAAGTCTGTGTACGAGTGCAGGTCACTGTCCACACCGCCCTTCCGGGAGCCTGTGCAGCCCGCCACTGCCGGGGTCCCGGGATCCAGAGGCGGCTTCCCTGGGAGAACGCACGGTGCGCCTCGGGCTGGTGCAATGTCACGCCGACCTCTGCCGCTGCAGGCTCGCCCCGGACTCCGTGCCCCTCCCTCCCGCCCGGCCTGAGTGAGCCAGAGTCCCCGAAGAGGCTGCTCCTTTAACCCTGTACTGTCTGAGTGAAGAACAGACGCCATCCGGCGACCTACACGCAGAGGCAGGGCCAATTCCAAAGCTGAGACCCGGAAGCTGTGAGAACAAAGAAGAGAAAGGGAAACGTCTCCCAGCAGCCTCAGAAGCAGCGGATTAAAGCTCCACAATCAACTTGATGTACCCTGCATCTGTGGAATACACGAATGGACAACAAATCATCCCAAATTGAGGAGCCAGGAGTCAGTGCTGGGCCTCTGAGGTGGGAGAGCCAACTTCAGGACACTGGTCCACAAGAGACCTCCCAGCTCCACATAATATCAAACGGTGAAAATCTTCCACAGATCTCCATCTCAACACCAGCACCCAGCTTCACTCAACGACCAGCAAGCTACAGTGCTGGACACCCTATGCCAAACAACTAGCAAGACAGGAACACAACGCCACCCATTAGCAGAGAGGTGGCCTAAAATCATAAAAAGTCTGCAGACACCCCAAAACACACCACCAGACGTGGACCTGCCCACCAGAAAGACAAGATCCAGCCTCATCCACCAGAACACAGGCACTAGTCCCCTCCACCAGGAAGCCTACACAATCTACTGAAACAACTTTAGCCACTGGGGACAGACACCAAAAACAACGGGAACGACGAACCTGCAGCCTGCAAAAAGGAGACCCCAAACACAGTAACATAAGCAAAATGAGAAGACAGAAAAACACACAGCAGGAGAAGGAGCAAGATAAAAACCCACCAGACCTAACAAATGAAGAGGTAATAGGCAGTGTACCTGAAAAAGAATTCAGAATAATGATGGTAAAGATGATCCAAGATTCTATTTCCCAGATCCAAAATCTTGGAAATAGAATAGACAAAATGCAAGAAACAGTTAACAAGGACCTAGAAGAACTAAAGACGAATCAAGCATCGATTAAAAACACAATAAATGAAATGAAAAATACTCTAGATGGGATCAATAGCAGAATAACTGAGGCAGAAGAACGGATAAGTGAGGTGGAAGATAAAATAGTGGAAATAACTGCTGCAGAGCAAAATAAAGAAAAAAGAATGAAAAGAACAGAGGACAGTCTCAGAGACGTCTGGGACAACATTAAACGCACCAACATTCGAATTATAGGGGTTCCAGAAGAAGAAGAGAAAAAGAAAGGGACTGAGAAAATATTTGAAGAGATTATAGTTGAAAACTTCCCTAATATGGGAAAGGAAATAGTTAATCAAGTCCAGGAGGCACAGAGAGTCCCATACAGAATAAATCCAAGGAGAAATACGCCAAGACACATATTAATTAAACTGTCAAAAATTAAACACAAAGAAATCATATTAAAAGCAGCAAGGCAAAAACAACAAATAACACACAAGGGAATCCCCATCAGGTTAACAGCTGATCTCTCAGCAGAAACTACAAGCCAGAAGGGAGTGGCAGGACATAATTAAAGTGATGAAGGAGAGAAACCTGCAACCAAGATTACTCTACCCAGCAAGGATCTCATTCAGATTTGATGGAGAAATTAAAACGTTTACAGACAAGCAAAAGCTGAGAGAGTTCAGCACCACCAAACCAGCTTTACAACAAATGCTAAAGGAACTTCTCTAGGCAAGAAACACAACAGAAGGAATATACCTACAATAACGAACCCAAAGCAATTAAGGAAATGGGAATAGAAACATACATATCAATAATTACCTTAAATGTAAATGGACTAAATGCTCCCACCAAAAGACACAGATTGGCTGAATGGATACAAAAACAAGACCCATATATATGCTGTCTACAAGAGACCCACTTCAGACCTAGAGACACATACAGACTGAAAGTAAGGGGATGGAAAAAGATATCCCATGCAAATGGAAACCAAAAGAAAGCTGGAGTAGTAATTCTCATATCAGACAAAATAGACTTTAAAATAAAGACTACTAGAAGAGACAAAGAAGGACACTACATAATGATCAAGGGATCGATCCAAGAAGAAGATATAACAATTGTAAATATTTATGCACCCAACATAGGAGCACCTCAATACATAAGGCAAATACTAACAGCCATAAAAGGAGAAATCGACAGTAACACAATCATAGTAGGGGACTTTAACACCCCACTTTCACCAATGGACAGATCATCCAAAATGAAAATTAACAAGGAAACACAAGCTTTAAATGATACATTAAACAAGATGGACTTAGTTGATATTTATAGGACATTCCATCCAAAAACAACAGAATACACATTTTTCTCAAGTGCTCATGGAACATTCTCCAGGATAGATCATATCTTGGGTCACAAATCAAGCCTTGGTAAATTTAAGAAAATTGAAATTGTACCAAGTATCTTTTCCGACCACAATGCTATGAGACTAGATATCAATTACAGGAAAAGATCTGTAAAAAATACAAACACATGGAGGCTAAACAATACACTACTTAATAACGAAGTGATCACTGAAGAAATCAAAGAGAAAATTAAAAAATACCTAGAAACAAATGACAATGGAGACACGACAACCTAAAACCTATGGGATGCAGCAAAAGCAGTTCCAAGAGGGAAGTTTATAGCAATACAATCCCACCTTAAGAAACAGGAAACATCTCGAATAAACAACCTAACCTTGCACCTAAAGCAATTAGAGAAAGAAGAACAAAAACATCCCAAAGTTAGCAGAAGGAAAGAAATCATAAAAATCAGATCAGAAATAAATGAAAAAGAAATGAAGGAAATGACAGCAAAGATCAATAAAACTAAAAGTTGGTTCTTTGAGAAGATAAACAAAATTGATAAACCATTAGCCAGACTCATCAAGAAAAAAAGGGAGAAGACTCAAATCAATAGAATTAGAAATGAAAAAGGAGAAGTAACAACTGACACTGCAGAAATACAAAAGATCATGAGAGATTACTATAAGCAACTCTATGCCAATAAAATGGACAACCTGGAAGAAATGGACAAATTCTTAGAAATGCACAACCTGCCAAGACTGAATCAGGAAGAAATAGAAAATATGAACAGACCAATCACAAGCACTGAAATTGAAACTGTGATAAAAAATCTTCCAACAAACAAAAGCCCAGGACCAGATGGCTTCACAGGCGAATTCTATCAAGCATTTAGAGAAGAGCTAACACCTATCCTTCTCAAACTCTTCCAAAATATAGCAGAGGGAGGAACACTCCCAAACTCATTCTACGAGGCCACCATCACCTTGATACCAAAACCAGGCAAGGATGTCACAAAGAAAGAAAACTACAGGCCAATATCACTGATGAACATAGATGCAAAAATCCTCAACAAAATACTAGCAAACAGAATCCAACAGCACATTAAAAGGATCATACACCATGATCAAGTGGGGTTTATTCCAGAAATGTAAGGATTCTTCAATATACGCAAATCAATCAATGTGATACACCATATTAACAAGTTGAAGGAGAAAAACCATATGATCATCTCAATAGATGCAGAGAAAGCTTTCGACAAAATTCAACACCCATTTATGATTAAAAACCCTGCAGAAAGTAGGCATAGAGGGAACTTTCTTCAACATAATAAAGGCCATATATGACAAACCCACAGCCAGCATCGTCCTCAATGGTGAAAAACTGAAACCATTTCCACTAAGATCAGGAACAAGACAAGGTTGCCCACTCTCACCACTCTTATTCAACATAGTTTTGGAAGTTTTAGCCACAGCAATCAGAGAAGAAAAGGAAATAAAAGGAATACAAATCGAAAAAGAAGAAGTAAAGCTGTCACTGTTTGCAGATGACATGATACTATACATAGAGAATCCTAAAGATGCTACCAGAAAACCACTAGAGCTAATCAATGAATTTGGTAAAGTTGCAGGATACAAAATTAATGCACAGAAATCTCTGGCATTCCTATATACTAATGATGAAAAATCTGAAAGTGGAATCAAGGAAACACTCCCATTTACCATTGCAACAAAAAGAATAAAATATCTAGGAATAAACCTAACTAAGGAGACAAAAGACCTGTATGCAGAAAATTATAAGACACTGATGAAAGAAATTAAAGATGATACAAATAGATGGAGAGATGTACCATGTTCTTGGATTGGAAGAATCAACATTGTGAAAATGACTCTACTACCCAAAGCAATCTACAGATTCAATGCAATCCCTATCAAACTACCACTGGCATTTTTCACAGAACTAGAGCAAAAAATTTCACAATTTGTATGGAAACACAAAAGACCCCGAATAGCCAAAGCAATCTTGAGAACGAAAAATGGAGCTGGAGGAATCAGGCTCCCTGACTTCAGACTATACTACAAAGCTACAGTAATCAAGACAGTATGGTACTGGCACAAAAACAGAAAGATAGATCAATGGAACAGGATAGAAAGCCCAGAGATAAACCCACGGACATATGGTCACCTTATCTTTGATAAAGGAGGCAGGAATATACAGTAGAGAAAGGACAGTCTCTTCAATAAGTGGTGCTGGGAAAACTGGATAGGGACATGTAAATGTATGAGATTAGATCACTCCCTAACACCATACACAAAAATAAGCTCAAAATGGATTAAAGACCTAAATGTAAGGCCAGACACTATCAAACTCTTAGAGGAAAACATAGGTAGAACACTCTATGACATAAATCACAGCAAGATCCTTTTTGACCCACCTCCTGGAGAAATGGAAATAAAGACAAAAATAAACACATGGGACCTAATGAAATTTAAAAGCTTTTGCACAGCAAAGGAAACCATAAACAAGACCAAAAGACAACCCTCAGAATGGGAGAAAATATTTGTAAATGAAGCAACTGACAAAGGATTAATCTCCAAAATTTATAAGCAGCTCATGCAGCTCAATAACAAAAAAACAAACAACCCAATCCAAAAATGGGCAGAAGACCTAAATAGACATTTCTCCACAGAAGATATACAGACTGCCAACAAACACATGAAAGGATGCTCAACATCTTTGCTCATTAGAGAAATGCAAATCAAAACTACAATGAGATATCATCTCCCACCAGTCAGAATGGCCATCATCAAAAAATCTAGAAACAGTAAATGCTGGAGAGGGTGTGGAAAAAAGGGAACACTCTTGCACTGCTGGTGGGAATGTGAATTGGTACAGCCACTATGGAGAATGGTATGGAGGTTCCTTAAAAAACTACAAATAGAACTACCATATGACCCAGCAATCCCACTACTGGGCATATACCCTGAGAAAACCATAATTCAAAAAGAGACATGTACCAAAATGTTTATAGCAGCCCTATTTACAATAGCCCGGAGATGGAAACAACCTAAGTGTCCATCATCAGATGAATGGGTAAAGAAGATGTGACACATATATACAATGGAATATTACTCAGCCATAAAAAGAAATGAAATTGAGCTATTTGTAATGAGGTGGATGGACCTGGAGTCTGTCATACAGAGTGAAGTAAGTCAGAAAGAGAAAGACAAATACTGTATGCTGACACATATATATGGAATTTATGGAAAAAAATGTCATGAAGAACATAGGGGTAAGAAGGGAATAAAGACACAGACCTACTAGAGAATGGACTTGAGGATATGGGGAGGGGGAAGGGTAAGCTGTGACAAAGTGAAAGAGAGGCATGGACATATATACACTACCAAACGTAAGGTAGATAGCTAGTGGGAAGCAGCCGCATAGCACAGGGAGATCAGTTCAGTGCTTTGTGACTGCCTGGAGGGGTGGGATAGGGAGGGAGGGAGGGAGACGCAAAAGGGAGGGGATATGGGAACATATGTATATGTATAACTGATTAAATTTGTTATAAAGCAAAAAAAAAAATAAAACTATACTTCAATTAAAAAAAAAAGATTCCTATGACCAATTAGGTCCTATGGAAAGTCTCTGGGCTCAGGTCACCTTACAAGAGGGCAGACTGTCCGGGCAAGAGTACTTCAGGAGTAAGAGTTATGGGGTGAAGGTTAGTCAAGAGAGTGACACCAGTGACATGAAAGTCTACCCCTCTTAATCTAACCTCCTTCCCCTTGCTTTGACCTCAGGATGTCCAGAAGACAAAATGGGGAGGTGACAGACAAAGAACAAAAGACCATATCATGCCCTCTCCCCAGCTGTGAGTGCTTGAACCATGAGTCAGACATGACTTAAAGAGAGGAAGGAAGTTGTGGATTGCATTTGAGATTGAAGTTAAAATATTAGACCAGATTGGAACTCTTAATATCTTACACGGAGTAATAATGAATTAAATTACCCCATTTACAACTGAAAGTGAACAAACACTGCTGCAAGGTATGCCTGAGATTCCATGAAGGGGTGGGAAAGGGGAGTAAAACTGAGTAAATTTCAAGGATGGTGGACTCCACTGAGTCAACATGAAAATAACTTCAGTGTGTCTAATTAATTATGTGTTCAAGGACCACCATATTTTGTTTGTGTGTTTTTATAGCTAAGAAAACTGAGACATGGACAATAATCTTTTAACCAAGAATCTGCTTCACCTTTCACGTATCTTGATAGTGTGTGGTTATTTTTTTCCAAACACATTTTTTCTGTTTTCTTTTCTATGGCTTTCTTCACTTTCACAATTATAATATTACTCTAAAATAATAATTTCATGGTAATAACAAAAATCAGTTAATGTAATTTCATCATTAGATATATAGAGGAAGATTCATGAAAAGGTAGTGAGAAAAATTGGTCCATAATAAAGTAATGTTATATTTTAACCATAAAACTGTTACTTTCAGTGAATTTCTTCTTCAAATATGTAAGAAATTTAACAAACAGGAAATGAATATTTTTTTATTTAGTTATAACTGTAAAGGCCATGTAGAAAGAAATCTACACTTCTCAAAGAAATTACTTTATAAAATAGGGATTATGGAAAGTAATGGCCTTTGAAGACAGACAGACTTTGGTTAAATTCCCATCTCTACCACTTACTATTTATGTTACCTAGGGCAAATCATTTAGTCTGTCTGAGTGTCAGTTTCCTCATCTGTAAAATGGTACTATTAATATTTATTTCACTGAATTGTAAGGATTCAATAAAATCACATTGACTCAAAGTACACAGTCAGTAAATTTGTTTCCTGCCTTCCCTCTGCTTTTCAGTCCCAAAAATGTTTGCCTAATTTTATTTATTATAGTTTGAATACATAATCTGTTTCATCTATTACATATCCTAATAGTGTGTGTGTGTTTTTTTAACTGGACTTTTAATAATTATAAACTTGATCTGTAATTTTTGTTACAAGTCAAAGAGAAATTTAATGAAATGTTTAATGACCTCACCACCTCCCTAAATACCCAATATTAACAGTTTTGGGGGACCCTTTTTCATACTCTTTCCTTTGCTCGTACAGACACTGTTTATACATTATTCAGAAAATTGCTTTTCCCTCTTAAATATATATTTGGACACATCTCAAGTCCATACATATAACTCATGTTTATTCTCTATAATAGCTATAAAACATTCCATAACTTGATATTCCTATTTTAATTTCTCCTTTTCATTGACATTCAGGTTACTTTCAACTTTTTTTTTTCTTTTTTTTTTTTCTTTTGCGGTATGCGGGCCTCTCACTGTTGTGGCCTCTCCTGTTGCAGAGCACAGGCTCCGGACGCGCAGGCTCAGCGGCCGTGGCTCACGGGCCCAGCCGCTCCGCGGTGTGTGGGATCTTCCTGGACCGGGGCACAAACCCGTGTCCCCTTCATCGGCAGGTGGACTCTCAACCACTGGGCCACCAGGGAAGTCCTACTTTCAACTTTTTGCAACCATAATTAATGCCATGATCACCCACATATGGGAATCATGCCCACTGGGGTCTGCATTTCCGAAGTCTAGAATCCCCATAGAGGGACTGCAGAGGCAAAGAGTGTGTGCATTTTAATGTTAACAGATATTGACATATATTGGAGATATATTTGAATTAGGTAAATTCATTATGTAAAAAAAAAAAAAAACCAGCAAACAACTCAAAGAAAATTTGGTGAATTCTTCTATTAAGCGAAAGCAGCTTTTTTATCTAACAAGCCTTTAATTTGGTAAATTCAAAACCTCAGAGATTGCTTTTTCTTTGATTGAGGGAACTTTCCATGCCAGAAAGGGTGTAGTGAATGGCTGAAGGGAAGTTTAATAATATATTTTCAATTTAGTGTCCAAGGCAGGGCTCCGGTCCTCTGAATAATTTCTTTTCCTCTGGCCATTGGCCTTTGTGAGGGGAATGTGAGCTACTAGCTGCATTGGAAACTGCTCCTGATGTCACCATGCGAGCTCTTCCCATTTAGAACAAATCCAGTCTCTGGGTCACTAGAAAGTCACATGTCACATGTCACATATTGTCAGCTTTTCTCTCCCATCACTCATTATTTAAGGGTGTTGGCTGAGATCCCAACATCTTTATCTCTTAGGGGGTTGGAAGCCTCGGCAGCTTCCTTCCTCTCTCTCTCTTCCCTTCCCCATATTTCTCCACTTTGGTCACTGCCTTTTAGGAAGATGTTGCTCAGTGAGTCTCAGAGTTGTCTGGCCCTTTGGAGCCCTAGATTTCAATATTGATAACATCAATATCACCAAGATTAATGGGGAAAAGATCTACATCTGCATCCAATTCTGGGCAGACTACAATGTGGGCTCAACCATGGAAGTTGGGGTGTCATTTTAAAAAGAATCATCAGAAACCATTGCCCTTTCTGCCCTCCTATGAACATGAGGACCTAACATCTGGGAAGTGATTTTTCTTAGTTTTCTTCTTTTATAATGATAACAACAACAACAATAATAATAATTTTGTAAATGCCCCCTATGTACCAAGTTCTTTGGGAAACATTTTCTGTACATTATCTTGTTTAATCCTTACCACAACCATTTTTGGATGAGGAAAATCATACTCAAGAACATCAGGTAACTTTTGCAGTGTATCACAACGGTAAAGGGTAAAGTTGAATTTGAACCTAGAAACTTCCTCTTCCTCTGAAAACCATGTTCTAATATAACCACCATGTTATGGTATTAGAAGACAAAAGTCCCAGATAAAATTAATATAGGCAGAATAAGGTGGAACTGGGTTTTCCCAGTTACCTTGGCCATGGGTGTCATGAGATGTTTCTTTTATATGCATAGTTGACAAAAGTGTTGCATGGTTAAAAACAGGAACATGGTCAATATTTATCATATATATTCTATTGCTGAATAAATTTCAAATGCATTAAAAATCCAACTTTTTATGGTAAAACTGTGATAACATGTTATTTCTGATTATTTACAAGGAACTTCAGTATCTTATGGAGTCTTGGGATCATAGAAATTCAAACACTCAAAAGTAGAAAAGTCTTTTTTACCCTCTTACTTGATTCTTAATTCTCCTATTCTACATCCTTGAAATATGTCATAGATCTTCTATTTGGAGTTCACTAGCATAACCAACATGACACAGAAGAAGAACCAGACAAGTAAATAGACAATTACAATCAAATGTGATGAATGTTGTAAAAGAGCTAGGTACAAGTTACTAGGCAGTGTAGAAAGGGGACCAGGTTGGATGAAGGGGGATTCAAAAGAACCTTCTGAGGGAGTATGACAGTGTGTAGCTCTTGAAGTAAAGAAGTAAGTCTGATAACAAAGAAGGCTAGTAGAGGAATGAATGGAGATAATTCAGATAACTGGAAGTGGGCAGAAGTACCAAATCTTCAGCAAGAATGTGAGTCATAATTACGGGAATCCCAGTGTGGCTGGAGCACAGATTGGGGGTGAGGGAGTGTTGACAGCTAAGGCAAGACCCACACTGGAAAAGTCTATCACGTGCTAATGAGTTAGGATTATATCCTGAAGATGAAATGGAGTCACTGAAGGTTTTTAAGGGACATAATCAAATCTGTATTTTTTAAATGAACACCAGAGGGCAGCAATGTGGGTGATGGGTTAGAAGAGAATGAGAATGGAATCTGGGAGACTATGAGGAAGTTAGAGCAGGGTTTGACAAAGAGGTGAAAATGAGGGAGGACAGAGAGCAATAGATTCCATCACTACTTAGCAGTTAAGTTGAAAGAATTTGGCAATAACATGCGTGTAGTATGGGTAGAGAATGGGAGAACTAACGGATGCCCAAGTTTCTAGCTTGGGTGCCTTGATACATATGGAAGAAGAACCCAGGAAGAAGCAGAGCCAGTTCTATCTCACCACAGGCAAACTCTAGTTATAAAACAATTCTTCTTGTATTGACCTGACAACTACAACCCTTTAACATTCTCTGTTTTGGTCTTCGTCTGTTCTCCATCATTACAAAGAACAATGATAGATGCTCATAATTGATAGATGCTTAAAAATCCAGATTTTATTATCCCTATCTCTGTATATATTTATTTATATATTTATATATTCATCTTTGAGCTCCTACAAAAACAGTAATTGTATAACTCCAAGGGTTCATTCCCATGGTTTTGCTTAATATCTGAAAAATAAGGTTACCTTCTGAGATTTTATAAGAAACAAGTAATAAAAGTTCAGCCAGCATATACACTAAGAGGCAATGGATAAATGGTGAAAAACGTAGTTGCACCCCATTCTTTTCCTCCACCCACTGGCCTTTTCATTGCTGGGTGTTATATGTATTACCATTTATTCCACCATAATGACTAGGAGGCTGACTGTAGTTCTGTTCCTGATATGATACTTTTGTTTTACAAAAGCCCTTGGGATGAGAGAATCAAATATGGAATTTGCTGAAGGGCACAAATATAGGCAGTATTCAGCGATCCAAATCCAACTTAATGACATTCAGCTAAATCTGGGATGTCAAAGATGCCATTCACTCTCAATGACAACTGCTATTTTTTCTTTTTTCCCATCCAGACTTTTTCAAAGAGAAGATAAATTTTGACTTGGTCAGTTACTGAACTTCACTCAAAGAAGATACATGAAGAATGAAGTGGTTTTGTATAGAGACACAGTATGTGGAGGTTATAACAACTCCTGCCTCCCGATTAAAAAATCAGTGTAAACCCAAGCTGCACAGTCTTTTCTTCCTTCTGGGCAGATCTTTGCTTGGATAGCCAAGTTGCAAGCATATCTTATTTTAATAGGAATAAGGGCAGGTATTTCTCATTCTTATATTGAGCCAGGATCATTTTTCAAACATATGAAAAAACATTGTGTTTTAATATAACCCCATTAAATTTTAAAAAATGGTATAAAAATCATCCAAGGATGTATAATTAAAGATGGTAGAATAATGATATTTTTATTTAGCTCCTCTCCATTGAAATCTACTAATCCATTGACATTAATTTTTTAAACAAAAGAATGAAAAAGAGAGAAGGCTTCCTGTTTAGTGGATCAAGAAACCTCCACAAACTACAAAATACATCCACTTAATAATGTTAATTCTAGGATAAGATGAGGGGCTATAGGGAAGCCAAATACATGGTTCTTAGAACATAAGGAAGTTATAATGTCTCCAAACCTCTTTGCCAAAGAAATCTCTCTGTGGACTCTGGGTGAAGGGGGGAGGGCAAAAACTGACATGGCAACATGAAATGTCTATGCATTAAAGCAGAGAATCTGCTCCCATTTTTCTTTTGGAGAACCAAGTTTTTTATGGATTTATAAGCACTCCTGTGCTAAAGATCTGAACCTTTTGTCTGTTATGTAGGCTGAATATTTGCTTCCTAAACTTTTTATGTTTATTTAAATTTTACATATAATTTATGTTTCAGTGTTGCCTTTATTGGGATGGGGCAGAGCAAGGGGTCTTTTAGGTAGTCAAATACATTTTTTCCTATCTTTGGTGCTATGTATAGAAAATCGTATCCATTCTGAAATTTTTACTGAAATGTTAGTTCATCTGAAATTGATGTTGAAAGTTACCTTTTGAGGACTTCCCTGATGGCTCAGTGGTTAAGAATCTGCCTGCCAATACAAAGGACACGGGTTCAAGCCCTGGTCCTGGAAGATCCCACATGCTGCAGAGCAACTAAGCCCATGCACCACAACTACTGAGCTTGCACTCTATAGCCTGTGAGCCACAACTACTGAAGCGTGTGCACCTAGAGCCCATGCTCTACAACAAAGAGGAGGCACTGCAATAAGAAGCCTGTGCACCACAGCGAGGAGTAGCCCCCACTCGCTGCAACTACAGAAAGCCTGAATGCAGCAATGAAGACCCAACACAGGCAAACATAAACAAAGAAATAAAGAAATAAATTTATTAAAATAAAGAAATTTACCTTTTAGAATAAATTAATTAATACAACAGTGAATAAATCAGCCTTTCCACTATCACCTTTATCATATATTAAATTATTATATAAGCTCATGTCTATTTTTGAACTTTTGAACATAGTTTTGCAGCTCTTTAAAGTGGTGTTGCAAGACTGGGTATTCTTAATGAATCATTGCTAAACCCAATAGATGAGAGGGAAGACAGCAGAAGCAAGAAGAACTACAATCCTGTAGCCTGTGGAACAGAAGCCACATTCAAAGAAAGATAGACAAGATGAAAAGGCAGAGGGCTATGTACCAGATGAAGGAACAAGATAAAACCTCAGAAAAACAACTAAATGCAATGGAGATAAGCAATTTTCCAGAAAAAGAATTCAGAATAATGATAGTGAAGATGATCCAGGACCTTGGAAAAAGAATGGAGGCAAAGATTGAGAAGATGCAAGAAATGTTTAACAAAGACCTAGAAGAATTAAAGAACAAGCAAACAGAGAAGAACAATACAATAACTGACATGAAAAATACACTAGAAGGAATCAGTAGCAGAATAACTGAGGCAGAAGAACGGATAAGTGACCTGGAAGACAGAATGGGGGAATTCACTGCTGTGGAACAGAATAAAGAAAAAAGAATGAAAAGAAATGAGGACAGGTTAAGAGACCTCTGGGACAACATTAAACACAACAACATTCGCATTATAGAGGTCCCAGAAGGAGAAGAGAGAGAGAGAGGAAGGACCCGAGAAAATATTTGAAGAGATTATAGTCAAAAATTTCCCTAACATAGGAAAGGAAATAGCCACCTAAGTCCAGGAAGCACAGAGAGTCCCATACAGGATAAACCCAAAGAGAAACATGCTGAGACACATAGTAATCAAACTGGTAAAAAATTAAAGACAAAGAAAAATTATTGAAAGCAACAAGGGAAAAACAACAAATAACATACAAGGGAACTCCCATAAGCTTAACAGCTGATTTCTCAACAGAAACGCTACAAGTCAGAAGGGACTGGTATGATATACTTAAAGTAATGAAAGGGAAGAACCTACAACCAAGATTACTGTACCCAGCAAGGATCTCATTCAGATTTGATGGAGAAATCAAAAGCTTTACAGAGAAGCAAAAGCTAAGAGAATTCAACACCACCAAACCAGCTCTACAACACATGCTAAAGGAACTTCTCTAAGTGGAAAACACAAGAGAAGAAAAGGACCTACAAACACACAAAAAATAAGAAAATGGTAATAGGAACATACATATTGATAATTACCTTAAATATGAATGGATCAAATGCTCCAACAAAAAGATACAGGCTTGCTGAATAGATACAAAAACAAGACCCATATATATGCTGTCTATAAGAGACCCACTTCAGACCGAGGGACACATACAGACTGAAAGTGAGGGAATGGAAAAAGATATTCCTTGCAAATGGAAATCAAAAGAAAGCTGGAGTAGCAAAACTCATATCAGATAAAATAGACTTTAAAATAAAGAATGTTACAAGAGACAAGGAAGGACACTACACAATGTTCAAGGGATCAATCCAAGAAAAACATATAACAATTATAAATATATATGCACCCAACATAGGAACACCACAATACATAAGGTAACTACTAAAAACTCTAAAAGAGGAAATTGACAGTAACACAATAATAGTGGGGGACTTTAACACCTCACTTACACCAATGGACAGATCATTCAAACAGAAAATTAATAAGGAAACAGAAGCTTTAAATGACACAATAGACAAGATTGATTTAATTGATATTTATAGGACATTCCATCCAAAAACAGCAGATTACACTTTCTTCTCAAGTGCGCATGGAACATTCGCCAGGATAGATCACATCTTGGGTCACAAATCAAGCCTCAGTAAATTTAAGGAAATTGAAATAATATCAAGCATCTTGTCTGACCACAACCCTATGAGATTAGGAATCAATTACATGGGAAAAAATGTAAAAAAACACAAACAAATGGAGGCTAAAAAATACATTACTAAATAACCAAGAGATCACTGAAGAAAAGAAAGAGGGAATCAAAAAATTCCTAGAAACAAATGACAATGAAAACACGATGATACAAAACCTATGGGATGCAGCAAAAGCAGTTCTAAGAGGGAAGTTTATAGCTATACAAGCCTACCTCAAGAAACAAGAAAAATCTCAAATAAACCATCTAATGTTACACCTAAAGGAACTAGAGAAAGAACAAGAAACAAAACCCAAAGTTAGCAGAAGGAAAGAAATCATAAAGATCAGAGCAGAAATAAATGAAATAGAAACAAAGAAAACGATAACAAAGTTCAATAAAACTAAAAGCTGGTTCTTTGAGAAGATAAACAAAATTGATAAACCATTAGACAGACTCATCAAGGAAAAGAGGGAGAGGACTCAAATCAATAAAATTAGAAATGAAAAAGGAGAAGTTACAACAAACATGGCAGAAATACAAAGCAGCCTAAGAGACTACCACAAGGAACTCTATGCCAATAAAATGGACAACCTGGAAGAAGTGGACAAATTCTTAGAAAGGTATAACCTTCCAAGACTGAACCAGGAAGAAATAGAAAATATGAACAAACCAATCACAAGTAATGAAATTGAAACTGTGATTTAAAATCTTCCAATGAACAAAAGTCCAGGACTAGATGGCTTCACAGGTGAATTCTATCAAACGTTTAGAGAAGTGTTAACACTCATCCTTCTCAAACTCTTCCAAAAAATTGCAGAGGAAGGAAAACTCCCACACTCCTCTGTGAGGCCACCATCACCCTGATACCAAAACCAGACAAAGATACTACAAAAAAAGAAAATTACAGACCAATATCACTGATGAATATAGATGCAAAAATCCTCAAGAAAATACTAGCAAACAGAATCCAACAACACATTTAAAGGATCATACACCATGATCACGTGGGATTTATGCCAGGGATGCAAGGATTCTTCAATATATGCAAATCAATCAATGTGACACACCATATTACCAAATTGAAGAATAAAAACCATATGCTCATCTCAATAGATGCAGAAAAACTTTTGACAAAATTCAACACCACTTTATGATAAAAACTCTCCAGAAAGTGAGCATAGAGGTAACCTACTTCAACATAATAAAGCCATATACAACAAACCCACAGCAAACATCATTCTCAATGGTGAAAGACTGAAAGCATTTCCTCCACGATCAGGAACAAGACAAGGATGTCCACTCTCACCACTGTTATTCCACATAGTTTTGGAAGTCCTAGCCACGGCGATCAGAGAAGAAAAAGAAATAAAAGGAATACAAATTGGAAATGAAGAAGTAAAACTGTCACTGTTTGCAGATGACATAATACTATACATAGAGAATTCTAAAGATGCCACCAGAAATCTACTAGAGCTCATCAATGAATTTGGTAAAGTTGCAGGATACAAAATTAATGCACAGAAATCTCTTGCATTCCTATACACTAATGATGAAAAATCTGAAAGAGAAATTAAGGAAACACTCCCATTTACTATTGCAACAAAAGAATAAAATACCTAGGAATAAACCTACCTAAGGAGACAAAAGAC
Organism: Mesoplodon densirostris; assembly: GCF_025265405.1. Classification (NCBI taxonomy): domain Eukaryota; kingdom Metazoa; phylum Chordata; class Mammalia; order Artiodactyla; family Ziphiidae; genus Mesoplodon; species Mesoplodon densirostris. Next base: position 123,717,030 of record NC_082662.1, on the reverse strand, counting down.
CTGTATGCAGAAAATTATAAGACACTGATGAAAGAAATTAAAGATGATACCAACAGATGGAGAGATATACCATATTCTTGGATTGGAAGAATCAATATTGTGAAAATGACTACACTACCCAAAGCAATCTACAGATACAACGCAATCCTTATCACACTACCAATGGCATTTTTCACAGAACTAGAACAAAAAAATTCACAGTTTGTATGGAAACACAAAAGACCCCAAATAGCCAAAGCAATCTTGAGAAAGAAAAACGTAGCTGGAGGAATAAGGCTCCCTGACTTCAGACCGTACTGCAAAGCTACAGTAATCAAGACAATATGGTTCTGGCACAAAAACAGAAACATAGATCAATGGAACAGGATAGAAAGCCCAGAAATAAACCCACACACCTATGGTCAACTAATCTATGACAAAGCAGGCAAGGATATACAATGGAGAAAAGACAGTCTCTTCAATAAGTGGTGCTGAGAAAATGAAATGAGAAAATGAGAAAATGCAAAAGAATGAAATTAGAACACTCCCTAACACCATACACAAAAATAAACTCAAAGTGGATTAGAGACTTAAATGTAAGACCAGGCACTATAAAACTGTTAGAGGAAAACATAGGAAGAACACTCTTTGACATAAATCACAGCAAGGTCTTTTTTGATCCACCTCCTAGAGTAATGGGAATAAAAACAAAAATAAACAAATGGGACCTAATGAAACTTAAAAGCTTTTGCACTGCAAAGGAAACCATAAACCAGACAAAAAGACAACCCTCAGAATGGGAGAAAATATTTGCAATGAATCATCGGACAAAGGATTAATCTCCAAAATATATAAATAGCTCATGCAGCTCAATATTAAAAACACAAACAACCCAATCCAAAAATGGGCAGAACACCTAAATAGACATTTGTCCCAAGAAGACATACAGGTGGCCAAGAAACATATGAAAAGCTGCTCAACATCACTAGTTATTAGAGAAATGCAAATCAAAACTACAATGAGGTATCACCTCACACCAGTTAGAATGGGCATCATCAGAAAATCTACAAACAACAAATGCTGGAGAGAGTGTGGAGAAAAGGGAACCCTCTTGCACTGTTGGTGGGAATGTAAATTGATACAGCCACTATGGAGAACAGTATGGAGGTTCCTTAAAGAACTAAAAATAGAATTACCATATGACCCAGGAATCCCACTACTGGGCATATACCCTGAGAAAACCATAATTCAAAAAGACACATGCACCCCAATATTCATTGGAGCACTATTTACCATAGCCAGGACATGGAAGAAAGCTAAATGCCCATCGACAGACAAATGGATAAAGAAGATGTGGTATATATATATACAAGGAATATTACTCAGCCATAAAAAGGAATGAAACTGGGTCATTTCTAGAGACGTGGATGCATCTAGAGACTGTCACACAGAGTGAAGTAAGTCAGAAAGAGAAAAACAAATATCGTATATTAATGCATATATGTGGAACCTAGAAAATGTTACAGATGAACTGGTTTGCAGAGCAGAAATTGAGACACAGAAGTAGAGAAAAAATGTATGGACACCAAGAGGGGAAAGCTGCAGGGGGTGGTGGTGGTGGTGTGATGAACTGGGAGATTGGGATTGACATTTATACACTGATGTGTATAAAATGGATTACTAATAAGAAAAAAAAAAGAAAAAATATATAGTAGAGGATAATAATTTAAATACTCAGGCTAAGTGGGACATTCAATTAGGGGCTTTTCCATTCCGTGCTTGAACAGAGAAGTATCCCTATTTGTTGTTTCATGTGTATGAAGAACAAGTAGTCAAAACTGTCTCCTACTATAAGGGGAATAATTACAGCAGATGGCTATTATACCACTTTTGAACACTGGTATTTCCTTTTATGGGGGTTAATGTTTGAATGTGGCATGAGAATTATTACAAGACATGTTAATACTGAAATGTGCAGCTAACTTTCTGTATAAAATTTTATTTTCTCCTGAATGTCTTATTCTATCTGATCATTAAAAAAATATGTATTTATGGGAATGCCCAAAAAAATCCAGTAGATGTTGAAAATGGTACTATATAAAAAAATTTAAGGTGGATACTGAATTATTAGTGAGACTAAAAGGGGGTAAAAATGAAGCACATATGGGAAAAAAAGTAGCTATTGAAACTGGGTGATGGGTATTGCTGTACTCTATACTTGTGTGCATGTTCAGAAATGTTCATAATAAAATCTTATAAAAAAATTTGGGTTGACTCTGTAGGGCAACCATTTTGGCCCCTCCAATAATGGAAGACCTGCTCTTTTATCTCAATCTATATTATAACCTCTCATCTGAGTTTGGCATTTCTCTCAGCAATGGTACCCAAGGATCCTCCAGTTTCCCCTTTCTCGCTTTGGCCTCTTGACAAACTGCCGATGCTGACCACCATTCATTGTTTTGGAGCCGCTTGTATGAGATTACTGCAGCCCCATTGGATGTCTTCCAGACGGAAAGAAGGAGAAATTTCTGGAGGTCCCTGGTTGGCTACCTCCCCCTACCATCTCACACCCACACTTCATCGTCAAAAACATTAAAAGTATCCTTTCAATCAAATATTCTTTATTATCTTTCTATACTTGTTTGGAGAAAGCAAGAAACTGCTTTTCTTTTCATCATGACTATATGGCCTCTTATGAGCTCATACTTCAGCTGTCCTTCTCCCTCTCCTTTAAGTTTCCAAAACCAATATATTACTCCTATAACAATTACCATGAATCTTGTAGAATTTACTACAGAAATTCCTAAGGCTGAAATATTTCCACTAGAAATATTTCCAAAGTGGGGCAAGTTGCTTCTCCCAAGTGTTTCTCCAGTCACCCAACTGCTGGGTCTCCTCTTACTTTTTTCCTCTGGCACCTTCTTAGTATCTTACTTTTACAGAAGGCAAAACAAAGAACCAAAATAAACTGGCAAAACTAAAATGGCAGTAGATTAGAATCTTCCCATAATCACACCAAGACTGTATTTTTTCCAGGCCTTTTGCAAATGGCTTTGCATGCATTTTCATTTAATCCTCAAAATACTCCCATGTAGTATATATTATTATGTCACCGTTTTGCAGATGTGGAAACTGAGGCCCAGGGAGGTTATTTTCCCAGGGCCATGTAGCTAATAGGGATCAGTGCAGAGATTCAGACTCAGTTCTGTCTGAATTCACAGCCTACTATTGAACACAATCTAATGGTGCCTCACAAATCCTCATTTATTCAGGACTCACATCAATACTAAACACTCTTCCTCCCCTGCCAGGCCTCTCTCTTGTTGCTGGGTGAGTGATGGTGCTGTTAGCCACGACTGTGGAAAGAAACCTCTGTGACAGTTAGCGGTCTTCATGCACGTAGGAGACTCAAAATAAAGCAAAATAGCCTATTTGCATGAGTACAATCTGCTCAAATGTCAGCGAACACGAGCTGCGACAAATTTGAAGACAAGGAAAAGGAGGATAAAGCACCGCCACTTGCTTGTCACCGCAGCCTTTGTCCAAGCCCTGGGACCTGCTGGGGAGCACTTCCTGTCGGATAATCCCCAGCCAGACAAACATTGTCATTTGACTTCAGCAGATCACTCTGATCCAAATCAGTTCCCGGTCCAAGCTTGACACCCAATCATGAGTGGAATTTGGTTTAACATGTACCTGACTGTGGAAGCCAAGTGCTCGCCCCGACCCTTGCCCCTCTTGACCCCCGTAGCCTCATATGTCAGAATGTGACATCTCAGGTGTCAGCTGTAACTCCAAGTGCACAGAGCAGGAGAAAGATGGGCGATGACAACAGAGGCTCTGGTGCCCAACCCAAGCCTGGCACCAGCGCCTGCCTCCTGCCTGGATGGGGGAGCTGGGACCCACTGACTGTGTGTCAGGGAGGCTGGAACCCCACTGCTAGAATCTTTTCCTTGCTTAAGTACCTTTCATTATAAACTCTGAACCACTCAGTGTGAATTTAGATATCAAATAGCATTTTCCCTGGCTGGAAGAACCCAAGGGTGCAAGAGTGTAGACATGAGATCACCAAAGGCAAGACAATTCACAGTTCTGCCTAGGATGGCCCCTAGAGGCAAAGCAGGAAGGAGACATGAGCAAATGGGGACAGAGAGTGAGGCCAACTGAGCATTTAGTACAGACCATTCCTGAATTAGGTGCTTTATCTAAGTTATATAATTTTATTGTCACAACCACACTACAAAGCTCAAAAAGGAACCTGCTCAAAACCACATGCCTATTAAGTAATGGCCCTGGCGTCCAGCCTGGTGCACTGCACAGCACCCTTCCTATTACACTTCTCCACCTGGGGCAAGGAGAGCAGTACCAGGCACATGCAGCTGAGTTCTCAGTTCTTTGCATTATCTCTCTTATCTGGCACCCAGAGACGGGAAGGGATAGTCAAGTTCAGGTTCAAATCAGCCCATCTACCTCCTAAGCCCCATAGGATTCTGTGACAGCTGAAAATCTCCCCTTCCTCACAGACATCTTATAGCATCCCTGGAACTTCACTCGTTCCTCAGAATGCACTAGGCAGGAGCTTTCAGCTCCATGAGGGAAGGGTCTTCCCCCGATGGTGGTGAGGCATAGAATGATGATGGCTTCTTGACGAGATGATGAGTCAAATGCTTGCAGACATCCCCTGCTCATCTTTGCCAACATTGCTGGCAACCATATAAATGGTATTGTAGAGTACTGTGTTCTCAGACTTTGGGATTTTTAATTTTTAATAACTCTGAGGACTGTCATGTTATTGCCTGTGTTTTAATTTGCCAGGCAAATATATAAACCATCCCCAGTTATTATCACTATAATTTTATAAAGAAGGAAACTGTATGAAACATGTAGGAAAGACACCATCTCATCATAAAAACAGGCTTTTCCAAGAAAGGAACTTGGGAAGCATCCGTGGACATATGTATATGTTTCATATTTTGTCACAGATAAATGAAAATATTATCAAGCATCAGCATGAGTCATTGGGCTAACATTTAGGGACCCCTAATTAAGGTGGAAAGACCTTAGACTGAGAGTCAGGGTACCTGGGGTCAATCCCTGACTCTACTGCTAACAATCGACGTGTGCATGTTACATCATCTCTCTGGTACTTAGTTTCCTACCCCATAGCATGGAATAATAGTACCCATCTTAGAGGGTCATTAGAGGATTAAGTGAAATAATGAGTGCAAAGCACAGATGAGACTTGTAAATTTCCTCCTCTGTAAATAAGGGAAATAGAAGAAATGAGCTTTGAGATCCCTTCCAGCTCCCTATGATTCCAGGACAGCAGCCCAAACCTCCTGACTGAGCCATATAGCATATACCTAAGAGAGAAGATACTTTCTCCAAGAGAGACTCTCAAAGAGAAAGTATCTCATAAATCTCAAGGCAGATCAGATTTGGGGTGAATGTGAGCAAATTCTCAGCCCCTCTTTCTTTTTTATTTTATTTTTATTTATTTTTTATTGAAGTATAGTTAATTTACAATGTTGTTAGTTTCAAGTGTACAGCAAAGTGATTCAGTTATATATATATATTTATATTCTTTTTCAGAGTCTTTTCCATTATAGGTTTTTATACAATATTGAGCATAGTTCCTTGTTCTATACAGTAGGTCCTTGTTGTTTACCTGTTTTACATAGTAGTGTGAATATGTTGATCCCAAACTCCTAATTTATCCCCCCACCCTGCTATCCCCTTTGGCAACCATAAGTTTGTTTTCTATCAGCACCTCTTTCATCCATGGTCTTTTCCCAGTCTTACTAGTACGCAAATCAAAGCAGCAAACACTCTCATGTTGTTGAAATGCTAGGTTACCCACCTCAGGAAGCTGAGGGCAGGGTCAGGAGATAAACATAAGAACCTGAAAAATTAAATAAAAAAAGATTTCAACCCTAACAGCATACTGGCTTTGAGCCCACTGTTTGCATCAGGACCCCTAAGTCCTATTCCATCTCACTTCTAGACGCGATGCTCTCAAGAATGTCAAATCTCAAGAGAACGCAGGGGAAGAAGGTAGGCTCGAGGCATGCGTGCTGTGCTCCTGCACGTGTGTGAAGGATGAGGCAGTGGGGTGTCCTTCCTTCTCCCTCCACTGTCCTCCCACCTCTGGGCCTCATCCACCTGAAACCCACCAGGAGAAAGGGACCCTACATGCCTCCAGTTGTCTAGTGAGCAGATAATCACTTGCTCTCCCTCTCATACAGCGAGATTTACATGTTAGGTGTATGAGGCCAGAGAGCTTAGGCAGGAAACACATTTTCCAAAGCTCCAAGAATGACTTAAAAGCACTACAGGCTCAATGCATCAAGCTCCAGGCTGGATACAGGTGCACTGGTGGCACCTGCCTTTGCCTAACTGTTGGACTTCATCCTGTCTCCAGACCCCATTGCCTCATTGTCACAAAACCTGGCTCAAGTCCAGTGCCTTCAGTGAAGAGCATTTTTAGAGTTAGTCCTGTCAGCCTCGAGAGGTTCTGAAAGTTGACCATCATAGGAGAAAGCCCATGAATGAGAGTGTATGTGTGTATGTTCATATTTCTCATCGGGGAAGAGTGAAGGCCATCAAGGATGCAGCTTGCCAAAGGTCCCCAAGCATCAGCATGTTATCAGATAATGTTCTGAAGGTCATCTGCAAAAGCCGAAGTGCAGTTGAAGGTCAGGATGCCCAAGGGAATTGGCTTTAGCAGTTTTCACTAGGAAAGGAAAATGGAGCAGAGTACAGCTCAGAGCCTCACCACTGACTTACCCAACCTCCGCAACCAGCTGGAGGAAGTTGCACGCAGCCCTCCAGATTCCAGAACTTGGCTCAGGGCTACATAAGAGGATGGAGCTGGTAGAGGGCAGCAGTGGAGGTTTGAAAGAGATAACAGAGCTGGAGAATGTTTCATAGCTTCCAACATCCGGTTTCCCCTCTGTTCTTTTAAGGTAAAGCTCAAGGAACATCTGAGGAGGGCAGGAGGCAGGTTTCTGAGTCAGGGTCTCTCCTTTTTTATTATTTGCCCATGTGAACCAGAAGCTTTCAAACAAAACTCAGCAAGTTTTATTGTCTTTTTCTGCACAGCAGAGATAGTTTCTGTAAGAGCTGTCACAATTAAAATGGCACCTTAAGAGCATCTACATAGCTATAGAATTAAATACTAAAAGATATGAAACAGTTCAAGTGCACAAACCAGGGTCCCCTCTCCCATCTCAAGCTCTTGCCTCTCTTCCCAGAAAGAACTGACTTTTAAAATACTTCAGGTCTCCACAGGGAATCTGCTGAAGATGCAAGAGTGAAATGTAATAGGGTCTGCTTTGTGCTTGGTCACCTCTCTGCCAGTGGGGACACGTAGTATTGGAAAGAATGACAGGTCACACAAAAAGGGCAGGGAAAGACCACCAGGGTGACATCCTGGGACAGGCAGCTCTTCGGTGAGATATCCTCCTGCAGAGCAGGGAGGGTTCTGCTAGGACCTGCCAGGGCTGAACTGCAGCCGAAAACCCCATCTCCCCTGGGTGGATGTGCCTAAAAGTGGCTTTGGGCAGGTTTGCAATAAGCCAAAAAAATGTATGTCACACATATATTGAGCTGGGGCTGACATGTCAGGCATTGCCCAGAGCACTGTGTTAGTCAGGGTTCTCCAGAGAAACAGAACCAAAGGTGATATATTGTGTGTAGGTATGTATGTGTGTATGTGTATGTATCTGTATACCATGTTTGAGAAGGGCATGAGAACCACACTCACCTGGATGCCAAATGTATTCTTCCCTGTTCCAATTGGTAACAGCAGTACTACCACCTAATCAGAGTCAATTACCTTTGTTTTCTTTTCTTGCTGTCTGGTCTTTTGTCACAAAGAGTTTAAAGTGCCCAGATAGCAGCTATAGCTTATAGTCCAATGGGACTAGCAATTCTCCTGGAGGAAGCATTTCTTCATTGTGAATTAGACTTCCAACCCACAGAGATTAGAGTTATGGGAATGGGATATACAGATCCCCTAAGTCCGTCACTGGAAGTGACGGAAGTAGGTTCACTTCGACTTCTACACTTTGGTCTCAGATTCATGTGCTCTACATATCAGGGACATAGCACAAGAATGGTCATTGATTTAAGATGTATAGTATATTCTGAAGGATGAGCCTTATCATTTCAAGGTATCATCTCCAAGCTGGTGCTGTCTTCAGGTATCCATTTTATCACTCTGACATGCTAGCAGCATCTGGATGGTGCTGCATATCATGGAGAAAGTGAAACTCGTGGTCATGTGCTCACTGTCACCCTTCCTTTGCTATAAAGTGTATTCTTTGGTATGATGTGATATTATGTAGACTCCTGTGTCAGTGGATCATATGCTTTAGAAGCCCTCAAAGAGTGATACTAGCTGAGGTTTTGAAGGTAGGAAAGACAAACTCAAATGTGAAATATCTGTTGATTCTAATCAAGATGAATTATTGCTCTTACAGAGTAGAAAGGATCCCATGTTGCCAAGTTGCTACCAAGTGGTTGGTTTGTCTTCTTGGAATGGTGTCATCTTGGTGAGGGAGGGGCTCAGTTTGGTCTGCATTGCTGCATGGACACTTGACAATTGCAATAGCTAGATTAGGCTTGGTGAGTGGGAAAGCCATGCATGTTTCCTGTCACCATGAACATTCCATTATGCGTCCATTGTGCTGGCACTGGGGTGACCAGTGAGAAAAACAGGCTGAGTAATTCTGTCCACGTGGTTGCTTAGTGCCTCTTCTGTGAGGGATGCTGTCTGGGACATTAAATAAGGGATGCAAAGATCTTCTTTCTTTGTACTCACTCCCATATGTCCATCCACCATATGTCCTCCCAAGGTCTCTTTGTCTCTGATCTTGAAATCTTTCCTCTTCCAGGCTCCTGTACCATTAGCCATGGAAAAACAGAAGTTTCAGAACCTTGCACTTGATCTTCATTGCACGAGCTCTTACACCACAGTCCTAGGAAGCTTGTGAGGTTTCTATCAACTACCAAATATATATACTCCAATTATTCTAATTCCCAGGGACTGAGGAAATTACCAAGTGTGAGTCCATGGACCTAGTGAATGTACTGTGAGCCAGACCTAGGACCCCTTCTCTAACAACAGACCATGATAATTATCTGTGACCCAGATATCACTGTCAACTTGGCACCTGTGTCAAGCAGTCTTCAAAATGCTTGTGCAGTCCTCTTCCCCCAGTATATGCTTACCTGAGTAAATGGCCAGGGACCTTTTGGTGAAGGAATGGGAAAATCATTACCATATACATGTACTATAATATTTATAGGGTCTTTCTATCTGGGCACCCAGCCTTTCTGTTAATGGGTTCTGGATCTGAAAACTGACTCACATCTGGAAGCTGGGTAACAGACCTTGACTTTTAATTAGGGTACCTGTCCTCAGTCTTCTGACCATGTATCCTTGGTTTCTTTGACTATATAGATTAAGCAGTGTTCTTATTGGCTGTCCATTTTTCTTGCCCCTAGAGATGTCATGCTTTACTATGCATCTCCATGGCTCTCTAAGAGTGTGACTCACTGGCTGTATTCCAAGCTTGTCACTCATTATGATAATTATATCCAGGGTCAATGAGATGTGTTTATCCAGCTTCTAGGAGACCTCTAGGCATGAGAAGTTCACCATCTCCTGAGACAGCTTATTCCATCATTAGACATCCAATTTTCTGGAAATCCTTTCTTATGCAACAGAAATATGCTTCATGGAATTTCTATCCATGTGGCCACAGCTTTAGGTATTTTCACGTAGCTACCATGCAAATCTTCTCCCTTATTTCCCTCACAATGACTAATTCCTCTTGCTTTGAGACTAATTTCAACAGAGTCAGACCTTCACATTTACCAGGAAAATCAGAATGCTCATCCTAAGTTATCTGGAGGGGAAAGAGAACAATGTGCCCCACTGAGGTGTGACAACATAATAATAAAATTATAATAATAAACAGACAACACATATGGAGTGTTTACTATGTGCCAGGCCCTGTGCAAAGCACTTGACTCACATTATTCTCACAATAACCAGTCATATATGCAACAAATATTTATTAAGCACCTAAATCATTCTAGAAACTGGAGATACAGCAGTAGAGAATACAAAAAAACCCTGCCCTTATAGAGCTTACATTCTAGAGGTGGGAAACAAGCAATAAATAAGAAAATTAAGTGCTATTTATAGTATGTTAGGTGTTGAGTGTTAAGGAGTATAATAAAATGAGGAAAGAAGACAGGAAATGACACATGGTTTGCAATTCAGAGATCATGTTCAAGAAAAGTCTCACTAAAAAAGTAACTGAGTGAAGACCTGGAGTAGGTAATAGAACTACCTTTGTGATAACTGGGGAAGACCGTTCCAAGGAGAACAAACAATATGGGCAAAGACCCTGAGGTAGGTATTATTATCTCCATTTTACAGATGGTTAAATGACTTTCCCAACAGCCACTGCTTGAGGATGGAGCCAGAATTCAAACTCAAGGCTACTTGACATGAGAGCTGGTACATTATATACCTGTCCAGTGACGGAGTGTAAGCGACCTTAGACAAACCAGAAATGCTCTATATTACAGATGGTGACCCAAAGGCCTAAAAGAGGGAAGCAACTTGCTCAGATCAACACTTATAGATAATGGCGGAGCTGAGACCAGAGGGCTGTCATTTCAAATGCACCATCCCTGCCTCCAGGATCCAAACATTTATTCTCTGGCTAGAAATCTCTCCCAGACCAATGAATGAACTTGGCAAAACTTTATCAATGTATTTTACTGGGAGGTATTTTAAAGAGTCTTGTCTTGACCCAACAGCATAAACGATGTCTAGCTCTGCTTCCTCTCATTGGCAGTGGATAACGAGGCATAGTCCATAAAGTTAGATCCTTCTAAACTTGAAAACAGGCTCTACACTTTTTTCACTATGTGATCTTCGGCAAGTTATTAAGCATCTCTGACTCCCAGTATCATCATCCATGGAACAAGGATAGAAATGTGTCTCAGGGATGTGGTAGGGATTAGATAAAATAATATGTATACAGCACCTTGCACAGTGAATGGAATACAGGAGATGCTCTAAATGTGTTCATTGTCTTCTTCCCTATGTAATTAGTTGTACTTTCACATGCACAACTCTTGCTTTCTTAATGTATTATAATTTTATTGAGGGTTGAGAGGTCATATATGTAGGTACTCACCACATTTTATATTATATGGTGGTACACAGTGAATGCTTACAAGTGATTATTTGATTGCTGGATTAGTGGGGAAGAGAAAGAAGGGTGATTATTGCTTTGGGATTCTGTTGATGCAATAGCCATCTGGTTGCAACATATGCCAGTCCACTGCTCACCATAGTTGTTTGGGCCGATGTGACTGACCAGGAGGTATCCTCTTACTCCTTCAAAAGTCAGTATGTGTCATTCTGGAAGACAGACCACTATTCAGGTAGAGGAAGACATTTCTTCAGTCAAGAGAAGAGAAGTAGTTGTCAGCAGCAGGACATCCCAGCCCTTAGTAGGTTCTTGCAATTTCCTGGTAAGAAGCAGAATTCCAGTTTAACTCACAACTTTAACACCCTCTACCCACACATCTTTCATCAGGACTGCTATCAAAGAGTCAAATTGACCGATTTCAGTTTTTATTTCTTTTGCCCACCCTCTGGCAAGATCTCAATAAGCAGCTAACCAGCTGAAAATAGGAGGAGAAGGAAAAGGCCTGGACCTAGATGATTCAGGAAATGGCTCATCAGCCATCCAAAATTGAAGTTACTTTTTCATTCATATAATGTGGAGAAAAAGGTCTCTGTGATAAATATTAGGAATAATTCAGTGGGGTAACTGTTTATAATTTCTTTTTTAAGAAAGAAAAAGTGAATCATTTGTGTTGTCCTTTCCCCTGCATTAGCTTGTTTAGTCCTCATAACAACCCTGTGAAATAGTTATTATTACCCATGTTTTATAGATGAAGCAACTGATCCCAGGAATATTAAATAACTTGCTTGAGATTATACAGCTGATAAATTGCAAACCCAGGACTTACATCGATGTGCTTTTAATTTGAGTCCAGTGGTTTTCTTCTGCACCTCATTTTTCTTCCTCCATTTCAAAAGGATTGATAAAGGATAGTCTCTCCTGACCCTATTATGAAGGGTCAATGAATGTGAAGAGGTAGCATTACAGAACTATCTTCTCTTTTCGTGAATCATACAGAGAACCCAGCCTTAATACAAACAGATTTTTTTAGAGAAAAAAATAGTTTTCAGAAGTTAATAATGTATCTAACATTAGTTTGTACTTGTCTCTGAATAACTGAGAAGACCTCACAGACATGATGCTTCATCCCCAATCACTATGGAGAGGGGAAAGGGTGTCAATGTTCCCATTTTGTGGCTACAGGGTGAAGAGGAGAGAAAGAGAAAGTATAGCAAAGCTGGGAAAAGAACCAGTAATTCTAACTTCTAGACTCATATATTGGCCAAGTTCAGCTTGACAAACTTTTAAAAATAAATCAATCTATCAATAAATTGCCAGAACATTCATCATACACATACAGAGGAACAAATAATAAAAGAGAATAAGGAAAATAAGTACTGTTGTGTTAGGGAGATAGAATTATGAAGAAATGTCTCCAAGTTTACATGGTTTATAATGATTTTATATTATTTTATTATAATATAAAAGGAAGATATAAAGCAATAATTATATTCACTTGACTGGATGCCGTGAAAGTACCCATTTGTCCAGGGCTAGGGTACTTCTTTCTATCAAATTCCCAACAGGCCGATTGATTGAGTTGATGCTCTTGGAAGACAGATTTCTTCTGGGTCAGAAGTACCACTTACATCTTCTCAATGACATATTGTAGGTGGAATTGGTTCTCATGGAATTAGCACCCCACAGCTGAACAGTGATGGCCTCAGTTTCCTCTAGTATTCCTCAAAATGAGCAGTGATGTAGAACTTGACTTTTTGGACTAAAGTCTCTTTGAACAGCTTTGGTAACAAGGTTTTTCCCTGTGTTTTTATCTTAAAGGCTTGGAAGATTTTTCTTTCAATTATTTCAGTAAATTATGCCCAATTTGCTAACTTTTATAATTTCTCATTTATTTCATTAGCTTTTATAATTCCCCAAGTAGCTTAGAATGCTGGTGCTTAAGGGAGAGAAGAGTTAAACTTTCCTGTGTGCAGATGAAGAAACTGAGGCTTAGAGAATATACTTCTAAATTTAAAGTAAGTACATATCATATCACTTTGGAGCATAGCCTATATCACATTTTTCCAACTATAATTACAGGCTGCCCTATAAAGTAATTACAGTGGTTCTTCTCCTTGATATTACTGGTTTCCTCAATTATAATATTCATTAGTTCAGCAGAAAGCACTCTAGCTGTAGGTACTGAGGGCTTAAGAATAAACTTGAACTATGACGTTTTCACATTTTATAGTGACAGACAGACATTGCACATGTAAGAACTTACACGTGGAAAATTTCAATAACCGGTTCCCATTTCACTTGTTTTCTTACAGGAGGATATTATCCCATGACTTAAAAGTCCGAAACAAAATTTATCAAATCAAAAGAAAAGGGAGTCATCCTTACCTCTTTTCATCTAGGGGAATTCCATAGCTTGAATATGGGTGATGCCTCCCCCAAATTTCTGTTAACTCAGGTGGGAGTAAGTGAGGTATGGCATAGAGGGGGGTGTCTACCTTTGTCTGTGCCTCTCTACCTGTATACACTTGAGTGTATGCAATATTTTACAGAAGAATTCGGGGCAGCCAAGGTTGGGCAGAATCACATTACCCAATAACCTGTTACCCAGTACTCAGCTCCCTGCCATTTTTCTAGGCTCCCTTTTTCCTCCTTCCTTCTTTCTACCTTTTCTCCTTCTTTCCTTTCTGCTATCCTGAGTACTCCAAAGTCATCTCCCTGTATGACAAAGAGCAGCATCACCATTCCTCTTATGTCTTCACACTCGCCTCATAACGCTGACGCCTCAAAGTCACTCTTCTTTTTCTCCAAAAAGATCATTCTCTCTTTAGTAGTTCCTGTTACAGTAATAAATACTTCCTCCATTGTGATACCTACAAGATTCAAGCCACTGAATGGGCCACAGAGGCAGACAAGACAAGGTCTAGGGAAGGTACAGTCAGAAAAAAATTGCTGGGAGAAATATGCTGTGGAAAACAATTTGGCAGTTTCTCCAAAAGTTAAATATAGAATTATAAGATGACCCAACAATTCCATTCTCAGTATATATCCAAGAGAAATGAACGCGCGTCCAGACAGAAACTTACTCATACATGAATGTTCATAGGGACACCGTCATAATAACCGAAAGGTGGAAACAACTCAAATTCTCATCAACAAATGAATGGATGAATAAAATGTGGTATAGCCACACAATAGAATATTATTCAGCTATGAAAAGGGACAAAATACTGATACTTGCTATGACATAGATGAACTTTGAAAACATTATGCTGAGTGAAAGAAGCCAGATACAAAATCTCACCTATTATATGATTCCTTTTATATGATATCTCCGTAATAGGCAAATCCACAGAGACAGAAAGCAGCCTAGAGGTTACCAGGTGATGGGGGCGGGAGGAAAAGGGAATGATTACTTAATGGGTGTGGGGTGTTTTTATAGGATGATGAAAACGTTTTGAACCTCGAGAGAGATGCTTGTTGTACAACATTGTTGAATACTCCGAATACTTCCACATTGTACACTTTTTAATGGCTAACTGTATGATATATAAATTTCACCTCAATTAAAAAAAATACACATACACAGGGCTTCCCTGGTGGCACAGTGGTTGGGAGTCCGCCTGCCGATGCAGGGGACGCGGGTTTGTGCCCTGGTCTGGGAGGGTCCCGCATGCCGCGGAGCGGCTGGGCCCGTGAGCCATGGCTGCTGGGCTTGCGCGTCCGGGGCCTGTGCTCCGCAATGGGAGAGGCCACAACAGTGAGAGACCCACGTACCGCAAAAAAAAAAAAAAAAAAAAAAAAAATACACATACACAAAAAAAAGAAAGAAAAGGGAGTCATGAAAATGAGGGTAGCCATTGAGAATTTCCCAGGCTCTCCCTGCAGACTCTCAGGCAGTTTCCGGGAGCTGCCCCACTTTCTCAGGAGATGCACAGTGAGCTCTGTATTCAGGCAGCATCATCTCATGGAGTTAGAGGCCTGGACTCTAGGCCCCATGTGCTAATTATTATCTGTGTGATTCTGAGAATATCACTTAATATCTCTGGTCCTCAGCCTCCTCTGTCAAAGAAAGGGGTTGGACTAAACAATCTTTAAGTCATTTGGATTACATGAAACAGACTGGTTAATTTAAGCAGAGAAGGAATGAACCAGAAAGATATCAGTTGGTTCACAGAACTTAGGGAAGGCTGGGTAATTAGTCTTGGAAAAAGATGCAAACAGGATAGTTTGGTGGGTGAGTTGAGGGGGGTGGAGGCTGATGGTGGGAGGGGTACAGTGTAAGGGAAGAGGTTTCATTGAAGTGCTGCTGCTAAAGTGAGTGAGCACCTAACACTCTCTCCTGTAGCTCTTTACTCAAGACCCAGAGCCCTAGGACAGAGGCCAGTAGGGTACGTCCATGTGTGCAAATCTCAACCAAAGATAGCAGCCAACTTAATTAGAGCCTCAACAAGACTTCCCATAATGGTGGAGAGGCTGTTACCAAGCAAAGGGGCAGGTGCTGGGATGGAAAAAATAAAGACTTTTAGGATCTTTCTAGTTCTTTTCTTCCTCTTCCTTCCCATTCTCCCTTCCTTCCTTCCTTCCTTCCTTCCTACCTTCTTTCCTTCCTTCCCTCCCTCCCTCCTCCCTCCCTCTCTCTCTGTCTCTGTCTCTTCCCCCCCGCCCCCAACTTTCTTTCTGGCTCTTGCAAATATCAACTGGCTTTTATGCTATGGCGAGATTATATTTTAGGACATATCAGTGAGCTATTTTCTCCCAGAAAATTTCCCATTTCTTTCCAGACTCCCAGGAAGATGAACTCATGGTGGGAAAAGGAAAGGGTTGCCCTGGCTGCAGCTGGGTACCAGAAAGCTGGAGAGTGGTAGTGCCCATAAGGATCAGAGCCAGAGAGGGCTGGGAGCATTGAGATTAGAGCAGATGGCTGGGAGAACAGTCCACCAAAGACCCCTAGGTACTGCTGCTAGTCAGAGGGATTTCCTTTCAGAGTGTTCCCATTAACACATTTTCTTGGCATTAGCCTATGGCTGCTGGGATGAGTGGCTTTTTTCCTTTTCCAAACTGTCCTTATCAGTAATGCAACAATAGCTAATTTAATTAGCTGACCTGAACGGCAGCCAGTTTGAGCTAATTTGGTTTTGCTAGCTGCTCCCTGGTACATACAGAACTGATAAGCATACTTCCCTCCAGACAAACAGTGGGGGATTTGAGGGGGCAGAGAGAGGGATAGTGGTTCCTCCAAAGTCTGTCCTTCACCTGTGGGATTTAGCACTTGACCAAAGGCAAGTTATTCTTGAGTCACTATTCCCCAAGGGCCTGTCAAATTTGTCAGCAGAAAGAGATAAAAAAGACAACCAGGAAATTGCAAAGGCAAGGTGCCCAGGATGAGCATGGTGGGGAAGAAAACATTCTCCTTAGCAGAAAGAACCCTTGGCCAAAAAGATCTGGATCTCAGCCACTGATTGACCTTCCCCAAGTCAATCCACCTCTGTGTCTCAGCTACCCATGCATAATAATAATATGCAGGATATATGCATAATATATATTATAATATTATATGTATATAATATGAATAATAATTATCATCACCCTACTTCCTTCACTGACATGTTGTAGAACTCCAACACTATAATGAGAAGAGATTTCTCTGACACACATAAAGGACTATGCCAATGGGAAACGTTTTGGTAATTAGCACACTATTAGGAGTGTATTCTCTGTTTCTCAAGAACAAGAACCAAATACTACTGCTCTCTGTGGCCCTAGCACTTGACATGTGCCTACACAAAGAAGGTGTTCAACATGTATTTGTTGACTGAATGATAGAGAAATAGGGGTATGAGGAGATGGGTAGGCATAGTTTAAAGTTTGATGAGGTCAGTACACAACTAGCTAAAAATCATAAACTGTAAGCCTTCTTTTCAGTTCAGTACCTTAATCTTCTCCACCCCTGATAAAGGAAAACTGGTTCAGAAAGACACCACTGTTGATGTCAGATTTATGTTCACAGAAGAGCTGCTCTATCCCACCTGCACCTCTGTCCACCATCCCCACCCCAGGGTCTTCCAGAGCGACCACCCCCACTAGTAGGTGAAGGACCACACCCAGAGCAGGCTTTTGTGTTTGCTTTGGGGTTCTTTTTCCTTTTAAATTACTGCCTTTCAATGGGATACATTGAATTATAATTTGCATCTGTTCACAGGGAATAAATGGTGTATGCTTGAAATGAGCAGGTTTGAAAAAGTTGGGACTAGGAAAGATCTAAATGATAATCTCCATTCCCATAACTTTAATATGCTTTCTGATATTGGTATTCGGTCCAACCTATTTTTAACCATCTGGACGACCGTGTTAACAACTTCGTCTTACTCCACACACTCCGCTGGGAGATCACATCCATTTCCATGGCTTCCACGGCATCCATCCCATATGCTGACAACTCACAAGCCTTTATCTTCAACCTTGAGCACACCCCTGAGCTTAGTATGCAGGAACACAACTGCCTGTTAGGAGTTTCCACCTGGATCTCCTCTTACACCTCAAAGCCAAGATTCCCAAAATTGCCCTCATTACCTAGTTTGCAAAGTCTGTTTGTCTTAATTCTCTGTGTTTTTGAGTGGCTCACAGTTTCCAGACCATAACCCCAACCTTTCCTTTATGCCTACTTCTAGGTGGACAATGAGTTTATCAATTTTGACTTCTAAATATCCCTCAATTCAGGTCTTTTTTTCACCACTGAAATTATTTTATTTGTATCTTTCATCTTCTATCCCACTAAAAACAGGAATTTCTCCAAGGCAGAGATTCTGTGCATATCAGGCAAATAAGAAATGTTTGTCCATCTGAACTGAATGAAAATCACCCTCACTCTGTTCTATCAAATTCCAAATCTTTAGTGAAAACCAATTACTGTACTTAAGACAACCGAAGATATAGCTGAGTTTCTCTATTCTACTGTAACAGGTATTCCAATGGACTCTAAATTGACAGTCAGTCCCCAAACTTGGGGTGCATACAGCCTGCTCAGCTGGGACTGTGCATCCTCACTGATAGGCCTACTTTCTGGGCTTGCTCTAAAACTTACAACTCAGACATAGAACACTCAGCACCCTCTCCAGTGTTTCCAGGAAAGGCAGAATCTATTCTAGCTGCCTTAATTACTTCTTTACAGATTCCTTGTCTTTGATTTACTCACAGTTAGACCTAGAATCAGGTGTGGATTCCTCTTCATAATGTCAAATTACAAATACATGCCTATAGTACATTTGAGGTACTGGGTATCCCTTAATAATTGGTTTATCAATGATAATTTTTAAAATTTTATTAGCTATTTCTCTTTTACTTAGTTACTATATGGTTTTCATATCCATTTTTTTCCTAAAACTTGAACCCTATTGTTAGTGGATGACATCACTGCATATGGAAAGGCAGCCCAATCAAAAAAAGGGTCTTGACCCCGACAGTCTCAGTTCAAATTCTGATCCACCACCTACTATCTGTGAGAATGGGTAATTGCCATATTTCTCTATCTCAGTTTCCTCAACTCTAACTGGGGTAATAATGTCCCCACATACTTTCTAGGCTTCTTGTGAAAATGAAAAGAGCTAATTTGTATGTCACATTTAGTATTCTACTTGGCACAATATATGCCAGCTATTATTATGTTACTTGATAGTGAGGACCAAAGGACATCAAAGGGGATTTTGATGAAAAATTTTTTTAATTTTAATTGCAAAACTAAGTGCTTACCATGGACAGATTCTGTGCTATTCATTTTACCTATATTACCTCATCTAACTCACACACCAACTCTGTAAAGTAGCTTTTATTACACCTATTTCACAGATGAGAAAATTAAGCCTTGTAGAGGTTAAGAAAATGACCACTTAGCACACAGATAGTAAGTGACAGAACTAGAATTTGTACTCTGGACTGAGTCCAAAACTAAAATTAAATACATACTAATTATTCCAAGTCCTTATGTCTCTGTAAATAAAACAAAGAAAAAGAAAACACTTGGATGAATCACAAAATAGCTATGCTGAGTGAGAGAAGCCAGACCAACAAAAATTATATACTACATGATTCCATTTATATAAAACTCTGGAAAATGCAAGCTAATTACACTGACAGAGAACAGATCAATGGTTGCTTGGGGAGGGTAATTGGTGAATGGGGTGGGATGGATGAATTGAAAAGAAAACTTTTGAAGGTGATGGATATGTTTACTACCTTGATTGTGGTGATGGCATCACTGGTGCATATGTACGTCAAAATTAACCAAATTGTGTATTTCAAATATGTACAGTTTATTATATGTCAATTATTCTGAATAAAAAAAACTGTTAAAGAAAAAAACGAGCTACTTTTATACCCTCAATGTCAGACAGTTAAACAAAGAATAATTAATCATTATTAATAACACAGCCCAGTGTTGGGCAAAAAAGAAACAAATCCCCAAGCAGCAGGACCTCTGAGTTCACAGGTGGTGTAACAAGATTCCACATAGTTAAAAGCCCAGGCTTTTCTGACGGAACTGGTTCTCATCTCCTTCCTCTTGAACTAGTTGTGTGACTTTTGCAAGTTACTTGGCAAAATCTTAGGTGTTCTCACTTCAGGTGAAAACTCAGAGGCAATAAATCCTGCATCACAGTGTTGCGGGGAGAATTAAATGAGGTGATGTGCATACGCCCCTCAGTGGAGTGTTGGGCTCCTGGTAACCCTGGATCAGTATCTGCCGACTGTTGTGGAGGTGTGTGGAAGGTCTGATTGAGGCTCCGTTGGACTTTGCTGTCCAGGTGGTGTCAGGTCCACAGTGGAGGCAAGGAGGAGCAGTTATTCTGGGTGTACCCCAAAGGGTGAAGTGACTGTCACCATACAAATGTGTGTCCTGAAAGGTCTGAGCACTTGGGGGCTGTGATCAATCATTAGATCAAGCTTTCCCTCATGCCCTGGAGGCCCCTCCCCATCGTCCTCCAGGTCCCATTCCTGCCCAGAATGCAAAAAGCAAAATACCAGCTACACTGCTGGGCTCAGGCTTTGTGCTTTTCTACAGAAAATAGTCATGCCTTCTGCTTTATTCCACTCCTCTGCTACCTTAACGTGCTGGCCTGGAGGATAAATGAGGTAATAAACACAGAGCCCTGAACCCAGGGCCTGGATCACAGGAGGAACTCAATAAATGTGCGTTCTCTGCCCCCTTTCGCCTTATAAATTAGACCTGACTTCTCAGAAATGCAAATCCTTATGCACTCACCTCAGTCTGCTTTCAATATCCCTACACAGGAGCCTTTTTACGACCCCCTTAAAGCCACCCAGCATCCCTCTCCTCAGCTAATTGTCCCACAGAGATCGGGGGCGGGGCAAGTTCAGGGACGCATATGGAGGCTTGAGCCTCCCAGCAGAAGAGACCGCGCCGGTACTGAGTTCTGAGAATGAGGACCTAATTCATCTTAACTGACGTTGCTGCGCCATCCATTTTCAATGACATGGTAGCCGACCCGTTTATCAAGATCAGCATACTACTCTATTATTATGATTATTTAGCATTTACATAACACTGGATTTGCAAAGTGCTTAATAATAATTTATTTATTATTTCATCTAACTCTTCACTAATGGAAAATCCAAGGGGTTGTCCTGAGTTCACTGACCTCCACTCTGGAGACACCTTAGCCCATTTCCAATAGCTTGCCCAAGTGCCGGCTGTAAAATATTTTAATGAAAAACCAGTTAGTATATATATATACGTAGATATATATATATATATATATATATATATATATATATATATATATATATGTTTTCCCCCCCTTGGCATTTGTAATGTATCTACTGAGATAATACTCTTACTTTACAATAAGTAAAAATAAGCATTACTATAATAATAAGTCACTGAAGCTATGTCTCTCTAGAACTGATATGGAGCCTACGGGTGTGAACCCCAAATGTATGGCAGGCATGGAAATGCACCACTTGCATCTCCCTTCAAGGAAGGGCTCATTGCCCAGCCCCGAGGTGTGTGTTAGCTGGCAGTCTCTGGTTGTTAGAGCCTTCAGGGTCCACCTAAGAGAGGGACTGAGCATGGCCATGGTCCAAAGGTTGGCCTTTTCTGCCCAACGCGGGACTCATCTAAAAGGCAGGCTTTGTTCCAGAACTCCTCTTCTTCAGGTGTGCATCACTGTTTGATGGCTTCTCTACCCAATCATGCTTCCTTCTCCTTTTCCTTCACAGATGTAAATCTCCAATAAACATTTTTAAGTCCTTACTTCACATGAGTGTCTGCTTCCCAGAGAACCTAGCCAGCCAGTATGAACCCAGAGTTTATACTCTGACAATAAGCCACGTCATTTTAGGCAAGTGTCTCTGGACTGCAAATTTTTCACCACTATATTGGGATGACTAGCTTTGGTTCTTTCAAAGACCTTTCTATTTCTTCCATCCTATGATACTTATGAACTTACGTAGAATGGAATTTGGTATAAATTCTGTGCCTTTAGTCTTCATGCAAGGGGGTTTTTTGATGGAGGGGGGTTTTTTGATGGAGGAGGGTTTTGAGGAGCAAGCTCAAGAACCCCCCATTTTCCTGTCTACAGTAATCTATACTGATTCTACCTTTCAACTGCACATTAAAATGTGCAATAGAGGGG
The DNA here is from genome assembly GCF_025265405.1 of Mesoplodon densirostris. Taxonomy (NCBI): domain Eukaryota; kingdom Metazoa; phylum Chordata; class Mammalia; order Artiodactyla; family Ziphiidae; genus Mesoplodon; species Mesoplodon densirostris. The sequence continues at coordinate 123,695,165 of NC_082662.1, read as the reverse complement.
CTTCCCTGGTGGCACAGTGGTTGAGAGTCCACCTGCCAATGCAGGGGACACGGGTTCGTGCCCTGGTCCGGGAAGATCCTACATGCCGTGGAGCAGCTGGGCCCATGAGCCATGGTCGCTGAGCCTATGCGTCTGGAGCCTGTGCTCTGCAACGGGAAAGGCCACAACAGTGAGAGGCTCGCGTACCGCAACAACAACAACAACAAAAATCCATGAAAATGTGCAATAGAAAGATGATTATGAGTGTGGATTGATGTGTGTGAAAATTATACTGTAAGAATGTATGTGTATGTGTAAAATAATACATTTAACATAAAACATGCAAAATGCATATAGTTAAATAAGTATCATAATATAGGTGATTTAATACATATACTTACATATATATATGCATTTTATTTATACATAGAATATCAGTCAAGACAGAGATCTGTTGTGACAGAAGATCTCACAGCAGAGAGAAAATAGGTAGAAGGTCTCATTGAAAGATGGGGAAGACAGGATTGCACTCTTAGAAGATCTAATACCTGAGTCTAATGGTCCCTAAATCAAACTATACCCAATAGGGATAAGAAAAAGTTTAAATGAACCACCCCAAAAGTGAACAGCTTCTTGGACAGTGCACACCTCAGAATTCTGGGAGATGCAGCTTCCCTTATCAGATGCTCAGACTTGTCACCTGCGGAGGTTTGGCTTTCAAGCCCAGAATCAGAACAAAAGGTGTGTGCTTTCTCCCTTCATGTCCTTATTTCTTTTCTTTCTTTTTTTTTTTTTTTTTTTTTTTTTTTTTTACTGTTGCTCTCTAAACAATCTTTGAAAAAAGCCTTGTCTCCACCTTTTCCCTGGATTCCTCAGTGGTCTCAGGTCAAAGGTGTCTGCTACAAAAGAAACTGTTAAGAAATTTAATTAGGGGGCTTCCCTGGTGGCACAGTGGTTGAAAGTCTGCCTGCCAATGCAGGGGACACGGGTTCGTGCCCCGGTCCGGGAAGATCCCACGTGCCGCGGAGCAGCTGGGCCCGTGAGCCATGGCCGTTGAGCCTGCGTGTCCGGAGCCTGTGCCCCGCAACGGGAGAGGCCACAGCAGTGAAAGGCCCACGTACCGCAAAAAAAAAAAAAAAAGAAAGAAACTTAATTACGGTTTTTGAAATTAAAAGCCAATAAGAATTTATTTCTGTAGTAATAATTTTTACAAAAGCTGTCATTGTAAGGCCTAAATGTAAGGTTGTCACTGGACACTGGTCCTGTGAGTCACATATGTAAACAGAAGTCTGTAGTTTAAAAGGTAGTACTGGCTAAGATTTTAAAGCATATTCAACAAAGTTTTATGTAAATTCATGGAAGATTGATCTGTAATTAATTAGGATGGGAATATGGGATATTTGAGAGATATTTTGCTGTAGCTCTTAGAAACCTGGTGAAAGAAACTGTACCCCCCAACTCCCAATGAAGAAGACTCAGCAATATTCCTGGGCAAGAGTTTAGACTTAATTCTTTAAACAACCATTTCAGAGCAGGTAGTAAAGGAATCTGGGACTTAACAGAGGGCAGCATGAAGCTACCAAAAAGAAGTCACCCCACATTCACATCATTTACTATTTGGTAGGGGAATCATGGAATAGCACAGAATTACTATAAGTTCATTTCTTCAAAACAGTGTACAAAATTTTTCTTGTTATTCCTTGGGATCAGGTGGGTACCGTGAGAGGTAACATGCCAATCACAGGGAAGGAATCATGATACATGAATCAACCCTCAGGCAAAATTGCTCTCAGGTATTTTTCTACAAGGCCCTGGACCTGTCCTGTCCTGTGCAAAATATTAATGGCTTGGATGAAAGCAGCATAGGAGGGTGGCTATGTACCTGGCCTTTAGAGTCAGACAGAGCTGGGTTCAAATCCTGACTCTACTACATACTGGCTGTATATCTTTGGACAAGTTACTTAATCTTTCTGAGTCACAGTGTGCTTAACTATAAAATGGGGACTGCACACACTTCGTAGAGCTGGTGGAGGCAGAATGAAATAATGTGATGTGTAAAGCACAGTATCTCTCAGAGACATGCTCCCAAAATGGTAGCTCTCTGTTGCACATTGAATACATTGTCTGAGAGTAATGAGCTAATATGCTGGATGACAAAATCAGGATCCAAAAAGGTCTCGCCAGGCTGGACTCAAGGACCAAATCTAATAGGATGGCATTTAACAAGGATAAATGTAACGGTACTGCAATTAGGTCTGAATGGCAAGCTGTACACATGCCCAGTGGGGAGATAGGGCTTATCAACAGCACACCTGGAAAAGACTTGGGGGCATTATGTGACTCTTTGATCATTAATGGGTCAGTGGGGTGAAGTGGCTGCCCAAAAGCAAATGCAGTCTTAAGCAGTGTAAAGGCAAGCTCATTGTCTGGAACAAAGGGAGAAACAATGCCTGTCTCCACTGCCCCTCTCTGGGTACTACACTTTAATAGGGGTGGTGATAAGCTGTGCTTTTTTCAAAGACAAAGAATCAGGATAGGGCGGAGACATAAGCTCCATCAGAGCAAAGAACAGTGGAGGCCAGGGAAGACAAGGGAAGCTCAGGACAAGTGTTTACAAACATTAGAAAAGCAGTTATGTACATGATGATAAATCACAGCTCTGTGATACAAATTCCTAGCTCCTTCCCTGTTTAAAGTTGCTCAGAGAAAAATGAGGATGAGGGTGGCATTACAGAAAGGAAGATTGCTATGCAATATAAAGAAGATACTTCTAACCGTCAATGCTGTCACAATTGGGGAGGGAGTGAACTCCCCATACCTGGAAGCATCCAGGCTGAGGCTGCAGGATTACCTGTGAAGGATGTTGTTAAGTGATTAATACACCCTCTGGAGCAGGGCTCAACCTGCAGCCCACATGCCCCCAGAAATTGTTTGCAAAATCCTGTAAGTATGTGCATAAGTTCATTTTTCTCTGGGATCTCTTCAGATCCTTTATGGAACCTGAAACTCTACCCCAAAACGATTAAGAAGAACTGAGTTGATGCCCTGCTGCTTGCAATTTTGGACATCTACTGTATGCTACTAGGCTAGGTACTGGAGACACAGAGATGAGTAAGATATTATCTCTATCCTTATAGAGGGAAACTTTGAGCTTGGTGTATTCTTTTAAACCAACAAGTGTAAAAAATTCCTCATCTGTGCTATGATAGAGAATGATGTACAGAAGAGCAACAGGAAAGAGTGGTCCTTTCTTCCTGGGAGGCGGTTCTTTTCGACTCTGTGATTTGGGGATTCCATCGGCCTCCTTCACCACTCTTTGGGCAGAAGTTATACTCACAGACTCACCAAGGACTCCAGATTGGTGATGGAGATTTGGCAAAGCAGCAGACCTCTTGAGAGCCCCAGAAGACTCTGGAAGTAGCTTATCTCCAGACCTGACCTTTCCCCCAAGATCCATCTTATCTACCTATGATGATGCAGGCTCAGAAGGATGTCCTAAAAAGAGATGTCATGAAATCTGTAGGAATATGTTTTTGATCACTTCGTGAAAACCCAAATCACCCACTGCCTGGGCCTGTGAGCACAACATTAAACTGCCAACCTGCTTTACATTTATTTACCCACCATGTAATGCCTGCTTTATTGAGCCAATAGATTGGAGGCAGTAATATTCATTCACCCATCAAATCTACCTGGCTTCCAAGGCCTGGCTGTCATCCTACATCCTTCCGAGGCCCCCTCAGGCCCTCTGCCTGCTGAGAGCACCTGCTCTCTAAACCCCTGCAGTACCCACTGTGTATACCTGTCATTAGGCACCGACTGTTTACCATTTTGTACTGTCACTTAGCTGGATCCTATGAGTACATTTTGTCTAGTTTTAGACTAGACAACTCTTGCCTGATCATCAGTTCTCCAGGGATGGAGGACCTGTCTTAAACCCTTCTCCTCTGTCTTCCATTGAGCTTTTCCTGGGACAGCTTATGTCATAGGGGCTCAATTAAAGGATGGAACAATCATTATAAAACTAGAATGTTGGGCTTCCCTTGTGGCACAGTGGTTGAGAGTCTGCCTGCCGATGCAGGGGACACGGGTTCGTGCCCCGGTCCGGGAAGATCCCACATGCCGCGGAGTGGCTGGGCCCGTGAGCCATGGCTGCTGAGCCTGCGCGTCCGGAGCCTGTGCTCCACAGTGAGAGAGGCCACAACAGTGAGAGGCCCACGTACCACACACACAAAAAACAAACTAGAGTGTTTTAGATAATCAGCTTGATCTGCTTGAAAAGCACATGTGAAAGAGGAGCGGACGTGGGATTTAAGACGCCCGTAGAGATATAGATGAGTTTTCTATACCTCTGATCTGTCTCCACACTCTGCACTAAATAGGAGATGGGGAGTAATGCCCTCCTGGTTTCTCATAGTTATCTGTCTAAAGGAACCCTGGACAAGCAAGAATGCAGAAACGTGCCCTTCCAATGCTAACAAATTTTGATTTAGTTTTGAATTTGTTTGGCTAGAATCACAGACTGTCAGAGCTAAAAAGATGCTAGAATTCAGAAGTACAAACTCCTCATTTTGAAGGTGATGAAAATAAAGTCGCTAGAAGCAAAGTAATTTTAGGACAAGGATAACTAAAATTACTTGGTTATAGAGCTACTTAGTAGCAAAGTTGAAACTAGGATCTAGATTGCTTGAGTTCCAGATAAGTGCTTCTCTACTTAAATACTCTGGACTCATGTCTGTCCAAGTAGAAGGTATAGTCCTGACAATGGACTTTGGGGTCCCTTAGTTACTAAACCTACTGCTATCCCTCTTGGTCTCTCTGCTGCAGGCATGCCGGCCTCTGTGCTGTTCCTTGAAATGCCAGGCAAACTCCTGCTTCAGGACCTTCGAACATGCTGTTTCTGCCTGGATTGCTTTTGCCCCAGATATTCATGTGGCTTGCTGCCTCAACACCTTTAGGTCTTGTTCAAATGTCACCTTGTTAGTGAGGTCTCCCCTAGTCATCCCAATGAAAATGACCTGCTCGACTGCCTGCCCCAGCCAAATATTCACTCTCTCCTTTCTCTGCTAACTTTTTTTATTGTTAGCACTTATCACTAACATTTACTAATATTTTACTTATTTATTTTGTCTATGCCTCTCTCCTTTATTATACTGTGTCCTCTCAGAGGGCAGGGATTTTTTTTTTTTTTGATCTGCTTCATTTTGTTATCTACCCCTGATGTTTAGTACAGGTCATGACACATAGAAGGTGCTCAGTAAATTCTTGTTAAATGAGTGATAGCAGTGCTGATCGGGACTGAAGTCGAAGCCCAAGAATGTTGTTGCAAGATTCAGGGACATGTGAGCCAATGGCCAGAGAGGTAGCCCTATTCTAGTCCTCGAGGCTTTCCTAGAAACCTGCCGGAGCCACATGGAGCCAAATCTGGGAAGTTATCCCACCTCTTCCTGGTCTGTTGGAGTTACTCAGGCTCCCTGACAAGCGAGGCAGATGGATCTCATGGGGTTTTAACCATGGATTTAGAATTGTAACCTACAGGTTTTTCAGTAGAGTCAAGCCTTATTGACCACCCAGTCAACTGTCATATAGCATCTAAAGAAACCTCAGCAGATGAATCTGATGTCTGGGCTGACTGGGGTAGGGCATCCCTGAGGCGATACTTAGGTTTCGTTAAAGTGAAAGCTCACTATTAATACACACCAGCAACAAGAACCAACATTCAAACTGCCAGAGGCTTATTTGCCAACGTCCAGGAGAACCCTTGTCATCTGCCAGCGAGGGTCCCAGCCATGCTTAGAGAACCACTGACATGTATGAGGAAGCAACGTGCAGTGTCCAGACAATAGTGAAACCTTCACCATCTTGGCACCATCTGAGTCGCAAGATTGTAATTGGCTCTTAGAGGGACTCAAAGGACCTGAGTCATGCTCCATACCTGGCTCCCAACTTAGCATCAGCTGGGGTAGGAGGGTGCCTGCCCTACAGACTGTCGGGGGCCTACATATGTGAGCCCAGACCTTCCATAAGAGCTTCTCATTAACTCCCAACCACTGTGAATTCTTTAAGGGCCAAAGAAACCCACGACAGAGAATTTCTTCATACCCAGTGACACAGATCCAGGTGTTCCCAGGCATTTTCCAAGTCAAAGTGTCCTATGGTCCCCCTTTGGTCCCACCCATCCCTTGGACCATGTTACTTGCAGAAAAACTAGGTTTCAGAGGTCACCTGAGGTCTTGCTGTCCCAGCCTTTCTTACGCTCCACATAGGGCTCCTGTGTTTGGGGTAAGCCTCTAAACTCAGGTCCAAACACCGATTCAGAGCAGGAAGATTTTCCAATAAAGCTTGAACCCTTAACCATGGAGTTTGTGTTGCCCCTCCCAGCTCCCCCCAGCTGTCAGGATGCAGGGAGGCTGATCCCACTCGGTCTGGGGGCTCTCAAAGCCCTTTCTGCTCTGGGGAGCTGCTCTGAAACCCGGTTACACCGGGGAAAGGAAGGACAGCTCCGTGTGGACACTGGTTATGAAAGTGGCCTCCCTCAGAAGTCACCTCTGGCTCTGGCCAAACGGGAAACCATCAGCTATTTTCTTAAGCTGCCGTCGTACACGAGCTGAAATCTAAAGCTGGCTGTGAGACCCTCTCTTCTTTCTCTCTCTCTCCATATTCTCTTCTTCCTCCAGCACGAAATGCTTGGGGCCCACCTGAGACCTAACATTTGTCTGTTTTGAGAATAGATGAGTATTTATTAGAATTAAACAGCTGGGAGCCCTGTGATATTTAGATGGGTATTAGGAGGAGTGTATGAGAAGAAGATAATACTGGGTCTTTTTTTCTGTAAACCAGTCTGGGCTTAGTTACTGAGGGGATTTCTTGGGTCTCCTGTGAGAGCCAGATACAGTTAATTTCCTGCGAAAGCTGCGGGCTGGGCTGCGCTGATATTGCAGTGTTATTTAGAATAGAAAGGTCAGGCCTGAGATTGAATAATCATTGACAAGAAATCCACGGGGGATATGAAGCAGTTGGTGATCAGTGACTGAAACCTGGCCTAAATCCTCCCCTCCTTCCCTTCCTTCCCGGGAATCTGGCTGATCCTGGGGTTTGTTAATTATTTTTTTCTGCAAAATGTTTCTTGAACCTCAGAGCTCATGGACAAGGTGTGTGGAGACAGGGAACAGGACAGCTTTCAGGCCACATTCCAGATGGGAGTATCAACCTTACACACTTGATGCTCCTGCTCTGGGGCCACCCTTTGTCCCGGGCACCCACGTGTGAATTTTCATATTACAAATGGTGGCTTTCTCCTCAGCACCTGGAAGCACTCTGAACACCAACAGGGCATTTTTCTCTGCCTTGTCTCTGAGATAGTCTGTGTAGCCCAATCTCGCTGCCTGTCCTGAGTGTGAAGCCAAATGCAGGACGTCAGGAAAGTGCAAGGGGAATTGGATGGATGTGAAGTAGGAGATAGATGGGTCCCTGGGCCGGACAGCTGGTGTTTGTCACGTGGAGTAAAACTAAAGCTTTGTTCTCACCCAGACACTCCAAGGACAAAGCCAGTGGCAGAGCTGAGCTCTGCTGAAGTAAAGAGATAAGGTGCCCACTTCTGAGGTCAAAGAAAACTCCCTTGTCTACACATGCACAGGAAAGCTCCTTGGGGGTCATAAAGGGAGGGGGCACCACCCCATAATAAGTGTGGATGTGCGCACACAGGCCTCTGCGATGGGATCCATCTTAGCAAAAAGTTGTGCACGCGTGTTGGGGAGGGTCCTGGGACCAGTCAGGTGTGAAAAAAGAAATGAGATAATTGGCCAAAGGTAAATGGAGACCCAGAAGAACTGTCCTATACAAGGGATTTAAATCACCTCTTTACTGCGCTCCTCATTAGAGAGGACGCCCATACCCTTTCCAAGTGTGTGTTTCTGCCTTGCTTCTGTCTTAGACCAACAAACTGCTTCTCTGTGTGCTCTTCCATTCGTTGTGCTGTGTGTCTAATAATAAACTTTGTACCTGTTTTTACAGTTTTTGCCTCCTTGAAACATTCTTACTTTCAAATGGGGGAAAGAGCCAGGGCCACTTTGCCTCTAGCCTCTAGCCCCTGGTGGCCTAGCGGTTAGGATTCCTGATTTTCATCCAGGCTACTCAGATTCAATTCCTGGGCAGGGAACTAAGATCTCTCTTCAGGACCGCTCACTGCTGTCCCTCCGAGATCAGATGGAGAACCCACTGTGTGTCACGCATGCCCTGTGCCCTTTGAATAGAGTGTCTCGTGAACCCTGGCAGCCCTGAGATCCCTGCTTTACAGATGAAGAGAAAGGCTCAGGAGGCTCAGAGAGGTTGAATAACTTGCTCAAGATCTCCCAGCTCCTAAGCAGCAGAACAAAGCTTTTAAACCTAAGGCTTTCCAGGTGCCAAGTACACGCTCTTTGTCTGAGTCATGCTGTCTCATAAATTTCCTAATCTCCACTTAGACTCTTTCCCTGTTGCTGCCCTCCTGCTCTTTAACCCAGTCACCCAAGAGCGCTTCTCAGAAATCCTGATTCTCAATAAAAAATTTCTCTCTTGTTGAAAACCATCAGTAGCCACTGTATCAGAGGTCAGATCCCACAAACTGGATGGCATAGGGTGGTGTCCAGCTTGGAAATGGGAGAAATAGGAAAGGGGATTTCTCAGATCCCTTTTGAATCTCAGATGCCATGCAATTTATTTATTTAAAAATTCAATTAATTTCTTAAAACTTTGGTCTTGGAACAATTCTTCAAAGTATAGTTATCTTGCTTAACTTGGGAACCTTAAAGGCACAAATAATAAATAATCAACAAATAGTCCACGAGCTATCAATTGCAAGCTATCGTCTATGGTTAAAATTATTCTGAGGGTCATGAGTGGTGCCAGGTAAGGATTAGTGTCCATGGTCTGGTTAGAATAAGGTCATTGGTGTTATATCTTTGTGGGTAGCTCATAATCTAAGTAAGATTATCAATAGGGAATGTCATTTGAGGATGACTTCAGGGCACAATGGGACACATTTGGCCTGTTGCTGCCCTGTGTTGTCACAGACTGTTCTGGCATCTGGTGACACTTTCTGTGCTCTCCGAGATGCCATGGCTGGGTAACAGGAAGGAATCTTGGATAACGGACTGGGTAATAGAAGAAGCTTGGACCAACAGACCCTTCCCCAGGGTTGCCCACCAGGAGGCAAGAATATCTTTAAGTATGAATATCCCAGAGTGTGATTAAATGACCCGAGTCATCCATTATTCCCCAGGTTATGGAAATTCACCTCCTTCCCTGAGATGCAATTTGATCATCATTGCCAAACTAGTTACAGAATAATGAATAGAAACATTTGTTTGCCTTTTATTAAAATTTAAAATATTGATTAAAGAAAATAATATACATTTTTAAGGACCATGATCTGGTGTCTGGTATTTGCACTAGAAGCTAGAAGTCCTGAGTTTTATCTACAGATTGGACTGCAATTTCTCTGGAAAGAATTGAAGTAGAATTCTTTCACAAAGAATTTTGGCCTTGAGTCCATTTCCTGAAGCTAGAGAAAGTACAGGGACTTGCCAATGGGCTTGAGAGTTTGTTTAAAAGGTAAGTTATTTAGCCCAGCAAAAATATCTGCTATACACTAATATGTATAAAATAGATAACTAATAAGAAACTGTATTATTAAAAAATAATAAAAATAATAATATCTGCTATTATCTACTGTCCCCTCTTGTTCCTGAGCTTCCAGTCCTACACCTCGGCCAGAACTGCTTCCTTCATGCCACCTGTACCTGAACTCTGAGACCGCTGGGACAATGAGATACAGAGAGCAAGAACTTGCACATTCTGGAAGAAAATAAGGAGGAGGTATGGCAGAGTGCTCAACAGCCCAGACGCTGAGGACTGACCACCAAAGTTTAAACCTGGCTTCTTCACTCTGTAGTTTTGGACCCTTAGGAAAGTTGTTCACCCTTTCTGTGCTTCAGTTTCTTCATTTGTAATGGATATCATGATAGTACCTATCTAGGTTTGCTGAGAAAATTAAATAAGTGAATATATTCCTTAGAACCATGGCTGGTCCATTAGAAGCACAATATCTCTCCCTGCCTGCTACACATCTACACCTTCAAAGCACCCTCTCCAGTGTCGAGCCCTTTGACATGCAGAAGAATTAAATAAGGGGAACTGGCAGTGATTTCTCATCCATCTGGTTCAGGCGGAAGCTGCAGGTTCCTAGGACCTTAGTCCTAGACCTTCCTCTGATGTGGTTCCAGAAGCAAACCGAGGGATATGACTTTGAGGCAGCATGAACCCATTCATTCCTTCACTCAACAAACACTTGTTGAAAACCTCCTAGGAGCCAAAACTACCTTGGGAAATTCACTCCACAGTCCCCCCACCTCAGTTTCAGAATGGGAATCATAACACTTGCCCTGTCGCACTCACAGGACTGTCGTGAGGCTCCAAAAGAATGTGTCAGCACGCATTATAGATGCTAGACAAATTGACGTTGCCAGTATTATAACCATGACGACTGTCTCTCTCTCCAGGGTAGTGGCCCTGCTGCCATCAGATGGCAATCCCTCTGGTGCAGAGTGGCACTAAATCAGATGTTTGACCTCAGGAACACTGGCGCCAGGGCACCATCTGGCATCCTCTTTGCCTTTGATTTATCAGCGCGGAACTTTCCCCGTGCAACACCATCAACGCAAGGTTGGTGACACCTTTACTGCCTGGCACCATGTAGAGCAGCAGTGATCTTATGCGTTTGAGGACAAAGTGCAGAAGCTCACCTCTGCCTTCTCAGCACCTGTTTCTCAGGCTAGAAAAAGCCACAGGTGTTGTCCAGGAGAACGTGGACACTCTAGCTGCCCCCGGATAGGTCAGGCTGAGCAGAACAGCCAAGGCCGTGCCAGGGGAGGATGTGTTTCTGCAAACCCTCCCCCCCGCCTTTCCCTAGTTTGCTCTTGTGGCTGCCATCCCTGAAGTTTATAGGTATCATTACCTATGAAAAATCGGTTCCATCTGAAGACAGTCGGAGATGGGGATGGGTGGCAGATTGCAATTTAATGATCAGATTAAAATATGCTAAAGCAAACAAACAAATAAATAAATAGCCCAGCAGCCTGGAGCACCACAATACATTCTGTGGGCAACCGAGACTGGGGCTCCAGAGACTGGCTCGTAATTCACCCCACAGGCAGGTTTAGTAGCCTGTTACTGTATGACCACAAGGAGAAACAACTCTCCAAGAAAGATTTACACTGAATGGCACTGGGAGCTGAAGGGCTCAGAGCCGGGAGAGGAGAGAGAGGTGGGAAAGTAAGAGTGGTGCTAATGATGGGAAAAGAATGGGTGCTCGAGTTCCCTGTGTCAACATCTTTCCTCCTCTTCCAAGTCTCCTCCTGTCCCTCCACTGACTCACCCCCTGAGTCAATGTCACCACATGGCAATGAAACATAACGTGATAAGACCACATCCCAGAATGTAGGGTCGTGTTTCTATTTCTATATATCTCATCAGCCTGTGATCTCATGAGGGATGAGCGTGTGAATTGTTCCTCTTATGATTCTTCCTTTTAGATACCAAGATACTGCTCCACAGGTCAATGTTAGAAGGCTGAAGGAATGAGCTATTACTTTTCAGAGCTTGTGTTCCTCCTTGAGAACCTACTTCGTGGGGCACTCTAGAGTGGAGGGCGGGGAGATGGGGGAGCACTGCATCCAGACCCCTTGTGGTCCTCGCATGTCCACCTCTCTGGCCTCTTTGTCTTCCTTGGGGACCTTCCCTTGCTGTCTCTGGCTTGTACCTGCCAGGTTCCCTCTTCCAAGATAACCTTTGTACCTACTATTCCCCCTTGCCTAGAATTCTCTTCTTATCCATCAATACAGTTAACTATTTTTCCAGTTTGCAGCCTGAGACACAGTTCCTCAAGAAAACATTGCTGACCCCCTTGACTAATTCAGCTCTCTTTATTGTGAACTCTCATAGAATGTTATATCTTTTTTCATATTACATATCCAGTTGCAGGTGTACCCCTATCTATGTGAATAATGGATTGATGTTAGATGCCCCTACTAGGCAGTAAGCATCCTGAGAGTAGGGACTAGGTATTTTTATTTTTGCTTATCATCCCCAGCATCCAGAATAATGGCTGGTGCACAGGAGGTTTTCAGGAAACATTTGTTGGTTGGAGGAACAGAACCTATCCTTAGGTGTCTCATTATCCTATGTGAAGTGGACATCACTGAAGTCTCCACCTCACCATATCCTATTATTCCACGACCCATCACCCTTTGACCTCCACTGAAACATCTACAGTTATTACAATAACTCATCTCCACGAAGCCAGAATGTAAAAACTGATTAGGGCAGCTCTCCACCAGGGCCCAGCATGGCTGTGCATGGCTGTTGTGTCTGAAGGAGGAGGAAAAAGGGTGAGGAGATCTGAGATAATCATTCATTTCCGCCCTTGGGGGAAACTTTTTTTTTTTTTTTTTTTTTTTTGTTCACACTCAGCAAATGATGCTCTTGTACCAAGAACAAATGTCAAATGTTCTGCTTGGGACTTGGGGGAGACAGAACATTAGCAAAGGAGGAACCATTCAGTGAAAAGGACAGAATTTCTGTTTAAGGACTGAAAAGCCAAGTAACAAATGTCACCAAGAGACTCCAGGGAGACAGCTTTGCATCAACAACCAGCACTACAGAAAAAAATAAATATATCCATGACCACCTTTAATCATCTTGCACTCCCAGCTGCCTGGAATCTTTCACAGGGTCTCCCTCTCTCACTCTGACAAGACCCTTAGCTCTCAGCACTGTAGCATCTATGGGCAGGTGTCCTGTGAGACCAGCACTGGGGAAAGAGCAAGGGGAGGCCATCAGAGCAGCAGACAAGACCCTGCCTTGCGACTCCTTAAATAGCATTGCCAATAAGAAGACCGCAGCTCCATGCCACGGTGGCATGGCTTCTGGTAACTTTCTTTGTTCCTTTATTCATCTGACAGCTATAAGCCAAACTCCGTGATAAGCGTGGGAGTTCAGTCTCCTGTACTAGGTTGTAACTGGGATAACGATTTGTTCACCTTTTTATTCCCCCTGAATAAAAGTGTTTGGGAGGGCTTCCCTGGTGGCGCAGTGGTTGAGAGTCCACTTGCCGATGCAGGGGACACGGGTTTGTGTCCCGGTCCGGGAAGACCCCACATGCCACGGAGCGGCTAGGCCCGTGAGCCATGGCCGCTGAGCCTGCACGTCCGGAGCCTGTGCTCCGCACCGGGAGAGGCCACAACAGTGATAGGCCCACGTACCGCAAAACAAAACAAACAAACAAAAAAAAGTGTTTGGGAACTGAGCTGAAATGGAGGTGTTCTCATTGTAGAGGGAGGCAGATGGAAACCAGTAATTGCAACACAATTTGATGAGTGCTACAAGAGAGGCATATACAGGGTGCTATGGGGACAATAGTCCTCCCTGGGGACTCTGGGGAATGGGTGACATGAGCACTGAGCCTTGAAATATGAGAAGGTGTTCTAGTAGGGAGAAAGTCATTCCAGGCAGAGACATTGTGTATAGAAAGGCAGGTCCTAGCAAAGGCAGATGGACTTTATTTACACTGGGTTTTCTTGGAGTCCATGCCACCATCCTCTCTTGTCCCAAAGACTCCAATTATCTTCTAACTGGTGTCACTATTTCCAATCTTATTTTCCTGTGGTCTATTCACAACACTGTTGCCAGTATCATACTGTTAAAACTTAAAGTCTCATCATATGACTCCTTGCCCCAAACCCTCAGAGGCCTCCAGGCTCATTCAAAGGAAGAGCTAGAGTCCTTGCCACGTCCTAAGGCTCTGTATGTTCTGCCTCTCCCTTGCACTGTTCATTTTCTGACCACATCACCTACTAATCTTCCCCTCATTCTGCTTCTGATTCAGCCACACTGGGCTACTTGCCATTCCTCAAACCTAACCGATGGGCTCCTGCCTCAGGCCCCTTGAATGGGCTGAGCCTGCTGCCTGGAACCATTTTCTCAGATATCCTAATGGCTTCCTCCCCTCCCCTCCTTCAGCAGTTTGCTCAAAATCATCTTCCCAGTCAGTCCTGGACCAGCCTATCTTGGCCCTCAACAGCAATTTCATCATCCTTTCTTACCTTTTCCCCAGCACTTGCCACCATCCAACACACCATCCATTTTACATATTTTGTTTCCTGTCCGTTTCCCCCACCCACAGGAATCTAAACTCCCTGACAACAGGGATTTGGTCAGTGTTGTATCCCTAATTCCTAGACTAGTACCTGGCATGCAGGGCAGGGTGCTTGTTCAGTATTGGCTGAGTGACAGAATAAATGAATGGATAGTTGAAAATAACCTTGTGTTCAAGCCAAATGCTGGCAGGGTTAGTGAGGTCTGTTAGACACCCCAGGTTTGCATCTTAAAGATAATTAGAAAGCTTTAAATAAATCACAGACTTCATGTTTAGAAGTGAGGTGGGCAGAGCTGCTCTTAAACAAAGCTGTGAGGTCATGCCATGGTAGTTTGTCTTCATCCCTGCTGCCCGCTTTGAGACCTTGTCTCTCTTCACAACCCCATGCTTTTTTTTTTTTTTTTTTTTTTGCCATGTGGTTTGTGGGATCTTAGCTTCCTAACCAGGGATCGAACCTGTGCCCCCTGCAAAGGAGGGCAGAGTCCTAACCACTAGACAGACAGGGAAGTCCCCATACCCCCTTTTCTGACTTCTTACTACCCAAGTGCCAGGGATCTCATTTTAAGGGGGAGGATGTGACCTCCCTCCAATGTCTTACTCGGCTTTGATTTTCCCCCCTCCTTTTCTCAACTCCACCCCTGCTGTCTTGCTGTCCTTTAATATTTCTCCTTTAACCTTTCTCCTCTCCTTTCCTCCCATTTTCTTTCTTCCCTGTCCCTTCTACCTCCTCCCTCCCCTTCTCTCTACCCTCCACTCTTCTCTGTCTTTCCTCATTTCCCCTCTCCCTCCTTCCCTCATTCAGTCTTTCCTCCCTCCCACCTCCCTCCCTTTGTCTGAGCACCTACTAGGCTTATAAGTTGGTGCTTCATTCTCTGTGTGAGAGATATCTGGCCCCTTGAGTTCTAACAATTTATGTGGGGAGATAAGATATTTAATAACAATTCAAAGCAGGGCCAAAGACACACCAGAGGACTTTGGGGGAACAGATAACTTCAAGAAGGAGAAAGCCTTCCTAGAAGAGATGGACCCTGCTTAGAGAACAAGCATGTGAGCGGGTCTGTGAGTATGGTAGGGCCATCATTTTGGGTGGCTGATATCATGACATCATGAGCAAAATTTGCAAAAAGGGTAAAAGAAAGGGAGAAGCTTGGAATTTTGGAGATGCTATGAGAAGACCACTGGCTACAGCTAGCAGTTCTTATTTGCGCTTATAGGAAAAAGGAGGCTAGATTAATGAAGGTCTCTCAGAATTATATTTCTTTTCTATCCTAACATTGTTTCTTTACCTCTACAGAGCAACCTAAACTTATATACATATGTTTTAAGAAAGCAGTTACTAACTGATCTGAGTGATCTTGTTCACTGGCATATTCCCAGCCTTCAGCTGCCAAGAGGTATTGGTTGAAATGGATGGAATTGAATTTCTGTATGACCGGGGGAAGGGAGAGTAACTACATTCCAGGCTTGGGAAGGCTCTAAATCAACATCATCATTGCTTCTGGGTGTTAAGGATGCCTGCCTAGCATCCTTCCACCTTCTCCTTGAAGCTAGATGATTTAAAATAATGAGGTCATACATTTCCTCAGCAGCTTCTTGGGCTTCCTATTGTCCTATCCCTTGATGGGATTAGTTGTTTCAAATCATCCAGTAGCAAGAATGTTTTCATTCTAATCCATATCTGTTCCCATCAGCCCAGCCTAATTCCATTTCCCTTTGGCTTCGGGCTTTATTAATGGACATGATAATTCTAAATCCTTTCCCAAGTTTGTTAATTGATGAATACAGTTGTTATTCATCAACAGGGACCTAGAGATCTGGGTTGTTTTTTGTTTAATAATTTGTCTTATTGAAAAAGTCTTCCCAGTGGTAGTCCCTCTAGAGGTTAAGATCCTCCTGAAGTACAGAGCTACTGCTGGCATGTAGGAGGTGGTGAAGTGCATGCTTGCTACCTGAAGAAATGTACGGATGGTCACACAGAGAGCTGCCTGTCTGGCAAGTGTCTGGGATGTCTCAAGCAATAACCTCCTGGGAGAGGAGCCCAGGGGGCTCACAGAATCCTCAACAGAGATTTTGCTATTGCCATAAAGGAGGTATTGGCCATGCAAGGCAAGTCCCAGGGAGGGAAGTGTACTGAATAAAGCAGTAATGTGTGGAGAGGTAAGACTGTAGACCCAGAAGTAAAAGAGCTGGGTTTATGTCATTGAAGTTTAAGATGCAGTGAACTGACTGATACAAAAGCAAACTTGGGTGGAGAAGACAAATGTTTAATGTGATTGATGAGATCACAGTGGCTTGTTATCTGGAACCAGGTGCAGAGGGCCCTGTTTGAGCTTCTAGTCCATGTGGACATGAAGAGGTCTGGGCTCTCCAGGGCTCTCTACTCATTGGTCTGTCCTCTTAGACATGCCTGGTGGGTGATTCAAGACAGACCTGCACAGAAGGGCCTTTGTCTTCAATTTGAGGTAAGAGTTGGGAGGTCTGCTCCATTCTCTAGGAAAGTTTCCCAGAGCCCTGCATCTGGAGAGCAATTTGGCATTTCTTTAACCATTAATAAAAATTGTTTCTTTGTTTTTCAGTTTTGTTGAGATATGGTTGACATATAGCACTGTATAAGTTTAAGGTGTACCACATGATGACTTGATATATATATATATGTCACTGTGTATGTATATATATATATATATATATATATATATATTTATTTATTTATTTATTATATGTCATTATATATATTAACATATAAATATTTCACTGTATATATGTGTGTTTATATATATACACTGTGAAATGATTACCACAATAAGTTGTTAACATCCATCATCTTACAGATCCAAAAAGAAAAAGAAAAAAAACGATTTGTTCCTTGTGAAGAAAACTTTTAGGATCTACTCTTTTAGCAATTTTCAAATATACAGCAGTGTTAACTGCAGTCATCCTGTGGTACATGTCTTGATTCCCATTCAACTACTGCTACCTGTATTGATTAATAAGAAGCTAGATACTCAAAGTAGGTTTGGCCTGGAAGACTTGCGAATAAACCCAAAAACTAGCATTCAGAGAGCAGAGTATCCCCTGAGGAGAGATTTTACACGTTGAAGCCATTCAAGTAAGACATTAGAGGCACAGCACATCTTTTCCTCCTAGAATAGGAGAGCCAGGAGAGAACAGGGATTCAGAGAATGTGGCATGTGTGAGACAAACTTCAACGACCTCACAGTTTTGTCCAAGACCAGCTCTGCTTACCTACTTCTAAGCATCAAGTTTGCGATTTGTTTAAAGAATCCTACATTTTCTTAAGTTAGAAACAGTGCAATAGTGAGTGAGAAATGATGAAAGACACATTGATTGAGCCAGAGAGATAACAGGAATTTCCTCAGGATGGACAATATCTTAGCAGCTAGGCTAGACTGATATAAAAGAAAGAAAGAAAGAAAGAAAGAAAGAAAGAAAGAAAGAAAGAAAGAAAGAAAGAAAGAAAATATCCATAGCTAATAGTTCCTTACAATGGAACTAGGAAAAAGGAGGACATTCTAATTGTTACTAGTTCAGAGATGGTGATACACCCAGATAGATATACCAGAAGAAAAAGTAATACTAATAATAAACATATTTTTAGCACTTATGTGTGTCAGGCATTATTCAAAGATTTTTGGGTTTTTTTAAATTGATATATAGTTGATTTACAATATGATATTAATTTCAGGTGTACAACAGTGATTCAAAACTCTTATAGATTGTACTCCATTGAAAGTTATTATAAAATATTGGCTATATTCCCTGTTAACTGTTCTAAGTATTAGTGCATTTAAACACCCCCTACAACCGTATGAGGTAGGTATTAGTATTATCTCCATTTTATAGGTGAAGAAACTGAGGCATAGAGAGATTAAGCAATTTATCCAAGGTCACAAAGCTAGTAAATAGTTGTAGCATAATGGGGAATGTATATTTGGTCTTTGTCCCTGGTTCCTGACACAGAGCTCCAAAAACCCTTATAACTTCCTATGTGATAGGAGTATCTTTAGTCTGTGGGCCCCTTGATATCTTCAGGATGGGGGCTGGTCAGAGAATGACCAAGCCTTGTTGAGAAACTTGAAGCTTTAAGTCCCACCTCCCAACCTCCATGTAGGAGGAAGGGCTGGAGATTGAGAAAATCACCAACGGCCAATGATTTAATCAATTGCATGCATGAAATGATACTGCCATAAACACCTCTAAGCCACGGCACCCACATGCTGGGAGGGTAGGACACCCCAACTCCACGGAGAGAGAGGATTCTGCACTCAGGACCCTTTCAGACCTTGTCTTATGTACCTCTTCATCTGGATGATCATCTGTATATCCTTTATAATAAACCAGTAAGTGTAAGTACATCAGCTTCCTGAGTTCTGTGAGTCGCTCTAGCAAATGATCAAATCTGAGATGGGGGTTGTGGGAACTCCCAATTTATAACTGGTCAGTCGGAAGGATGGGTGACCTGATACTTGCAGCTGGCATCTGAAGTGAGGGTAGTCTTGTGGAACTGAGCCCTTAAGCCTGTGCTGTTTGATGCTAAATCTGGGTAGTTGTTGTCAGAGTTGAACCGAATTGCAGGACACCCAGTTGGTGTTGGAATGTTGGAGAATTGGGGTTGGTATGAGATAAAAACCTCTCATGTAGTGTCAGAAAGAACCTGACAGTAGCAGAGCTGAGATTCAAGTCTATGTGGTCTGGCTTTTAAGATCTCAGTGAGCAAACTACATGTATCCCTCACACCAAAGGCTCCAGGAAAGATCCTCTGAATGCAGCAGATGGGGGGTGGGTAATGAAATCAATTAGAGATGCTCCCATGGATGACTTTAAAGGTCTTACTAGGGGACTTCCCTGGAGGTCCAGTGGTTAAGATTCTGTGCTTCCACTGCAGGGGGCAGGGGTTCGATCCCTGGTCAGGGAACTAAGATCCCACGTGCCATGTGGTGCAGTCAAAAAAAATAAACAAACAAACACATAAATAAATAATATAAAGGTCTCACTAGATGATATAAGAAAATGTGGACACATTTGAAGGGGAAAATCGAGAAGATCCTGGTAAAATACTTCAAGAATTATTACTGAATTCCAGCACAGCAGTTATTGTGTAGAGGGACTCAGACATGTCCTGTGTTATGAAGCGGCTCTATGGAGATGGTGCTCTACGG
Source organism: Mesoplodon densirostris (assembly GCF_025265405.1). Classification (NCBI taxonomy): domain Eukaryota; kingdom Metazoa; phylum Chordata; class Mammalia; order Artiodactyla; family Ziphiidae; genus Mesoplodon; species Mesoplodon densirostris. Next base: position 123,675,818 of record NC_082662.1, on the reverse strand, counting down.
GAGGACTGGGGAGGGCAGGAACACACCTGTTGGGAAAACAATACCTGAGTGGGTGATGGGAAGACACCTCTTGTGGAGCCTGACTCCACGTAAGGGATTAAAGCTAGCAGGACGTATCTGAACAATGGAAGCCTTGGACAGATCCAGAACATTGGAAACAATTTTCAAAATAGAGTTTAGAAAAGTGTGTTAGGAGAACATATGTCTGGGGCCAGCAACAAAGAGAGGGAGCTGTCCACAAGACAGAGAAGGGATGTGACTGGGGAAAGGGTGGGTTTCATCATTTTCAACTTTGTTGGCTCTGCTTAAAAGGAGTTGGGGAAAAATAGGAGAGAGAAACATTAGGGTGAACATCAAAGAGATTGCAGAAAGGAATGTTTCTGCTGATACTGAAGCAGCACCAGACACTCGAGGCCTAGGACTCCAAGGCAGAAGGAAGGAGAGGCTTTGTGGGCAGAGGTGATAGAGGGACATCACCTCTGTTGCCGGCATTGTGCAATGTCAACCTAAGCTTTGGCTTAGCAACTGGACACCAACTCCAGTGGAGACAAGAGTGGGTCACAAGCTGGAGAAGTTGGAGAAGGAAGAGAATTCACAGTGATACAGGATAAATGTATCTGGGATTAGGAACAGGAGGCTTAAAGGGAAATGGAAATTGCGATTCATCTTAAATATGTAAATTGATACCAGGAGGGAAGAAGGGAGCCTCAAGTAGCCTGTGGTGGGAAGGGACCCATTTTACATTTTTGAATTTTTCACAAAGACATGAATATTTCAAAGGTCATTCTCTGAGAGAGAAGGCAGAATGCATAGGTTGGATTGTTTGCCCCAGGATATAGGAAGCAGAGAGCAAAATTAACCTCTTGTTGGTGGCTTTTTCTCAACACCGCAGTTGATACTAGTCAACTGGCATTGTAAAGACTGAAGTAAAGATTTCCTTTTTACTTTTTTATGTGTTTTCTGTCTTTCCCGCGCCGTTCCTGTATTATCAAATCTCTGATCCAGTCATTCATTAGCAATAGTCATGTGGTACCAGGATCTGGGTTCTGGGAACTTAATTTTGCTCTAGTAGTCTGGACTTTGCTTGTGTTTTCTAAATTCTCTAAGAGGAAGCTGATCCTGGGATGTGGTTCATATGCTTCCTGAGTGACTTTTTAGGAAAAGTGGGGTACCAGAGAAATTCAAGTCTGGATTGATGAACTTTGGAGGAACTGAAACAGCTACCCCCATTCCAGTAGAAGGGACCTCTGCTGCTGCTGTAAAAGTAAGAAGGCCTTGACTCTACCTCTGGCAATGGAGTGCGCGTTCTGGCTGACAATGAATGAGCACAGTAGGAGATCAGGAAAGGCAGAGCTGTAGGCTAGTATTTCTTAGAACTTTTAGGTTATGAGAGAGGGAGATTTTACTTTAAACTTTAATTTCTCTCTGCATATATATTAATTGGAGATTTATATTCAAATGTACTGTAGCACTTGGTGTCTTTTATGCTGTCCAGATGTGCTCACTGTCAATGCTGGTGAGCTACCCTGGACAGTACAGCTGGTTATCATGGGAGAGAGGGAATTTGGGCTTGGAGTGTCACCTGGACATAATGAATGGACTCTATAATCTATCCAGAGGAATCCAGAAGCGTGAGCTAAGCTCTTTTGCATGGATACCAGGAGGATAACAAGAACAAGCATGTGGCCCTTTACCACTCCTCTTCCTGACCCACACACTGCCCAGGGTAGCCTAGGAAGCCTGCCCAAGGCTAGATGCCATAGACTGTGTCTCACTGTGTCTGACTGACCCAGAGAGTAAATCCATTGCTCTCTTTATTTGTACACTGTCGGAGCTTTTCTGCAAGGCGTGAGAGCAGAGCCCCCAGAGCATAGCCTCAGTCCTCTCCCCGGGCCTCTGGTGCAGAGATCCAGGGTAGAACACCTTCCTTGGCTCACCCACTAAATGATTTCATACGACTGAACTCTTGAGCCATCCTCCATGCTGAATCTTTCCAGAAGGGAGGCGATATTTTGGATAACAAAGGGTGGTGGAAACACTGGGATTTTACTTTTTGTTTTAAGTGGGGAAGGTTGTGATAGTCTATAAGGATAGGCAGGTAGAACTCTATGTTGGGGGGGGGGAGTGCTGAGCATATCCGATTTTGTGATTTGAAAGCTTTAGACCACTACGCTTTGAAGTGACTGCTGGCCACCAGACTTGACGGAAAGTGAAGGCTGAAGTGGTGGTCCAGCCAGAGCACTCTGAGACAACAAACTCTGTAACAGACCACAACCCCAAAGGTCAGGGCTCAGTGTGGGTACAGACAAACCACTGGGAGAGATACTCACATGGGATGGAAGACATAACACACGGTAGGCATGTACATCTAGTGGAGTGGCATCTAGCTAGCATACTTCAGAGAGCCTACAACTGGGTAGTGTTTCTAACCTAGATTCCTTCCCCTGAAGCATCTCTTGGCTACCACAATTTTCCTTATGACCAGATCACAGCAGACAAAGAGAAGGAAAGGAGAACCACTGGGCAAACAGCTGTGACTCAGAAACTTAGAATTTATTCTGGAACATCACCCTGATATTTTAACTGGTGCTTGGTGGATGGGAGCTAATCACAGACAAGCAGACAAGATGGGGTGTTCTGCCTTCCTATAGCACAGCTAATATTTGCACATAAAAGATCCTTCTTTCCCTCTCTCCCTCCCTCCCTTCCTTCTTACTTCGGGGTAAGTGATGCAAGGTCATTTGCCCCACTGTCAATGTAGACTTTAAAATGATGAGGGTCACAGTTTAAAGCCACACTAACCCATGTCTTACTTTGGGGAAAGACAAGTTTCCAGCAGGTATAAATTTACACAAAATACAAGTATGCTTTTTTGCAACAAAAGAAACTATTTATTTGGAATATGCATTACCAGTACAAATTAGGAGACTGTAAAACCTACACCGTGTTAGTATCATTAGAGAACACAAAATTTCAGTTGGAATCAAAAGGGACAGAAGCCTGTGCTCTCATAGAAGCAGGAAAGCTTAAACTTTCAAAACCAAAACAGAGCAGAGCTTTGCAGGTTTATACTCTGAATAATAAGAACAGGGGAGGGGGAGCAGGAGAATAAAACCAAAAACCAAAGGAAAGCACTTCAAAATAATTGAAAACGCCAAAGGAAAGAAAAGAAGTAAAAAGAGAGAAAAGGGGGAAAACATTGAATGTTTTTATTAATTTTAACAAAAGGAAAAAAAAAGTTTACAAAAAAATAAAAGATTCCAGAAAGCTTTGAGCTAGGGATTGAAACCATAAAGGTGATGTGAAAAGCTTGTCATTATTTTGTTATGACTTAAAAACAAGAGTGCAAGCGTTTGGGTAGAAACACTTCCTAAAGTGTTCTTAACTTTTCTTGCTTGGGTTCTGGCTGCTTTCTGAATGCTTAATCATCTGTTGAATGAAAAACATTTAAATTAAGCTTCCTCCAGATAATATTGCTTTCTTTTCTCCCCTAACTTAACAAAAACATTCCAAATCAAGCCAGTTTGACAATTTGCTTTAATCAGCTGCCTAAATCAGAGGTTAATAAGAGGCACACTGCCAATGAATCAGGTGTAACTGCTCAGCACTGTAACAACAGCACTGAGTCTGGCTCAAAAGATCAGTAGGCCAAATGACTCTATGTTGGCTTCCTGGATCTAGTCTACTCAGCCAATGGTGCACATCCCACCAGGATCTCCTGTGGGATTCTACTGGAAGAAAAAAATCCTCTCTAGCTGAAAAGAGTTGTGGAATGTTGTTATTAATCAAGAAGAAAGAAAAGAAAGCATTTTATTGTGTCATTCACAATCAACCAAGGCAAAAACCTTTCCCTACAGTATAAAAAGGTCCCCTGGACCAATTCCTTGAATTGCTAAAGGGCTAAAAAGAAAACTCAAGTCCTTGCCTTTGTTTTTCTCAGGGATTGCAAGAATGCCACACACTCCAAAAAATGCAGGTGAAAAATATGAATCACTGTGGGCTTGATCTTTGAAGTCAACTGAATTCTGAAGCAAACAGAAGTACAAGGAAACAGCCTATTCCACAAATGTCATTTTTTCACATCACCTCAAATACATATTTAAGGAATAAAAACAGCAAGACCATAATCCTGACAATTAAAAAAAGCCCCCCATAAACAAACCAAAAATAACACAAAACAAAACATAATTTCTTTTTTATATTTTAAAGAGCAGAAGAAAGAAAAGAAAAGAATTTATTTCTGGGTCTCAAAGTTAATAAACATAATAACGTGTTAGGCTGTACCTATTATGCTCACTATTCCAACCTTTTTTTTTTTTTTTAGTTTACAAAATGAATTACTGTCACTTTTAAACATTGTGAAACAGGAAATGGATGTGCACAACTCGACACTTTTCTAGCATTCTTGAACTAATTCACAAATGCAAGAAAATAAAAGAAAAATGGGGGAAATGGTGAATGTAGGTAGTTCGGTGTTAAAAACTAATGCAGGAATGATGTGCATTGTCACAGAAAGAAGAGGGGAAATTCCCCATCCTGTTTTGCGTGCTATGAGGGTCATTTTTAAAATTTTTATTATAAACACTATTAAATTCAGACCGCTTTTTTGGTTTTTTTTCTTTATCTGAATATACAAGAACATTCATTATCAAATGTTCATCATCAATACTACAAAGAACGAGACACGAGTCGCAAGAAACAATGGAAAATGTTAATAAAGCTGAAAGAATCGTTGAGTATTTTTTTGTGTTTTTTTAAGTTTTTTTTTAAATTTGAGTTTCTGTAGTTTCATCTTTTTTTGGTATCGAAGTCAGGTTTTTCTGGGCAGAAAAATAAAACTCAGAAGGAAAGAGGGGCAGGGAAGATATGTGAGAGAAAAGGCAAACGGTAAATAAAGAACCACCACCACAGCAAAATAAAAAATAAATGTAAAGGTGTCACTTGGCAAAAGTACCACACAGGAGTCAATTCCAAGCCAGGGGGAGGAGTTAGGGATGAAAAGGAGGATGTGATGGAGAGTTACAAGGTGGGCAAACCCTAGGGCTAGTATCACTTCTCAGGGGAAATCTGCCAGGGAAAATAGAGCGCTCCCACTTCCATCAGAAAATGAAGGAGTCTTGGGGCACATTTCGGTATCTGTAGGATTGACCTAATACGAATTCCCAGGGAGCTGTATTTCCAGAGGCACACTACTTTCCATCCCCATCCTTCTGCTGCCAGTGTTCTCATGCTTCGCTTAATGCAAAGAGATGTGGTGGCCGCCACATTGGATGTGATCGTAGGCGAGGAGGGGAAATCGTGGGAAAGGTACTGGATGTGAAGAGCACTGCGTGAAGTGCTAGGTGGGGAAGATGCTGTGAGAGGTGATCAGTGCAAACTGCTGCAGGGAGAGAAACTGCCTGTGCAAAGGTAGCACTGCTCTGATTGCTTTCATTAACTCAAAATGGCAATCATTCAACCCAAATCTGGAATCAATCTTCCTGTTTCCAAGAGAACCCTATTGTGTCCCTTTTGTACTTTGCCCTTAATCAGGGGGATACGATCCCACCATATTCCTCTGTGGGTAGTTTCAATAGATCCCTGCCACTCAGACAAAATTCTCCACTGGTTTTAATCACTGTAGAATGGTCACAAGATGGCTCCTTCCAGGAATCCTCTTTACCAAGCCCTGATCTGATTATGGCGCAGGTTAGAAGAAAGTTTTTCTACTGATCTTAGTCATCCAGGCATAATGCCATCTTGCCAAATATTTACTTTTTGCATTTCCTTCAAATACACATACCTTCTAGTTCCTTAGGTTAACCCCCCACCTCCCAAAACCCACACACAGGAACATTTTCTAATCATTACTGAAGTGTCATGCAGAATGTCCATGACCTTGTTAGCTGGCCACTCTCACCCCTCAGGGTCTTATACGTCTCCCGGAGGCCTCCCAAACATAGTAGATGTGACAGGGACTAAGTAGTTACAAGGCTACATACTGGATTCAAGTACAAGCTAAGAGAACCAGGTCCCATTTTTTCCAATTTAGAAACATCTCTATTCTAAGAAACAAGCAGACCAAAACAAACAAACAGAAGGAAGAACACTAACCCTTCTCTTTGTCATCAGGCTGATGACCTCAGGGTACTAATGTTAACCAGAAGTTAGACCAGGAAAACCATTTATTGTCCCTATGTGGCATGAACCAGTTTATCTTAGGGATGCTTCTTCCCCTGACTTCACAATTACAGATTGGATATGAATGAAATGAACTTCTGCCTCTCCCAAGCCTCTTGGTGAGTCAGGCATAATAACCCCCATTTTACAGATGAAGAAAATGAGGCACCAAGAGATCTGACCACCTCCCACTTAATCAAGTGACAGAGCTGCCATGTTTATTGCCGGCACAGTTGGCTATGAAGAATGTGTGCACAGGCGACATGAGGACAGCTTTCTAGTACCTACTCTTCACTCTCAGATATTACCAGGGAATAAAAATCATGGATGATTTCACTGAAAGCATGACCTCCCTGCTCCCCATCACTTTCAGGTCTTCAAAGTAAGCAAGCAAAATGTTTGCCCAAGCCATGTTCTTATACATCTTTCTCCTCCAGGACAAGAATGTGGTGCCATATAACACTTTGGATAATTAATGCAATGTCCCTAACATAAACACAAAAACAAAACAGAACCAAATCCATTGTAGACTTTGTAAGTACTGTGTGTGGCTCCCTGAGAGCTCCAGAGGTGGTGAGAACAGGATTAGTTTATACTGGAAACCTGGCCTTCATCATGATCAAGTCCTGTGTATGTCTTTCTGGTGTGTGCATGCTGGGGGCCTGGAAGCCCCAGGCACATGCTGCTTCTCTGTGTCAGTGACCTTCACTCAGAGTTGTTAATTCCCTCTCTTGGGCTCACAAGGTATAATGCTATGGTTACTAATATAGGTATTTGAATGTGGCACGTGCCTGATTTGGGGCAAATGAAATGTGTGAGGCTGTGCACATACCTACGTTTGTATGCTTGTGTGTGTGTGTGTGTGTGTGTGTGTGTGTGTGTGAGAGAGAGAGAGAGAGAGAGAGAGAGAGAGAGAGAGAGAGAAAGGGGATAGGTAAAGTGTTGCAGGATAAGAACCTTCTACTCCCTAGTGATGCATTCATCACCATGCCTAACTCAGACCTGGTTTTGCAGTAGATTCTGAACACCGCTTACTGCACAGTCTCCAGAGACTGTCCCTCTGAAACCAAGAGCTGTTACTGGGAAGATGCAAAAGCCTCTAGGAATTCTGCCGTTCTTGTTCCTTGAGCCTTCTCTTGCTGCCTGACTTCCTGCTGGGGACCAACCTAGCAGAGGTGAAACCAGAAACTGTGGCACTTCTAGAAGCCCAGCAATGGCAGCCCCCAAAGAATACCTGGGGCTGAGAAGGAAGAGGAGGAATTGTATTCTAATCAGAATTGCCCCCGGGGAGGTTAGAGCAAGAGGAGGCAGGGCGGCCTGGAATGAGCAGGGCAATGTGGCGTATTCCTGCTAAGAGGTAGTGAGAGTAACGAGAGAAACAGAGAAGGACTGCCTGTTAACAGAGGGAGCAAGGGATCCGAGGGAGGTAAGTCTGGCCCCTCAAACTACCAGCATGAAAACATACCAACACTTTTATTATTTTCTTTGTATTTTTTTCCTCTTTAAATTCCTCTAATTGTTGAAAATATCCTTCAGGGATGTAATAGAGGGCAGGGACCCAGGGAGTCTAGGACAGAGGGAAAGGGGCAGGGAAGATGATGGACACCAGGCTGACAGCTGGAGGCGGGGAAGGGTGGCTTCTACCCAGAAAAAAAGGGAAGAGAGTATAAAGAAGTGTCCAGATTGGCTGAAACAGCATCCCAAAGAAGAGAAGAGAAGGAGACTCTTATTGTGTGTGCTGATTGCTTCGACCTCCAGTCTGACCGCTTCAGCGTTGAGAAACCCTCCCTCCTGGCCCGGCCCCGACTGGAGCACAGGGTCAGCCGGGATGCGACTGCTGGGAGATCAGTTGGAGGTATCAGAGTGAACACTGCCAGGGCCTTCTGTAGGGGAGGTCACTGATGAAGGGGTAGTAGCATCCTGCCAACCTCCATTAGCCTAGAAGGGAAAAAGGGAGAGAAGTCAGTCCTCTGAGATCATCGGGTGGCTGTTCTGAGCAGACAATGACAATAAGGCAACTTGGGTAAAGGGCCGAGCACAGTGCCTGGCACACGGGAACACTCATCCAAGGGGCGGCTAGGATTGTGGTCGATAACGCCCACCTCCCCCACCCTCAGATGAGTTTCGCTCTTCCCAGCGAGCCTCTGGACACAGTACTAGCACCTCTCACTTCTCACAGGCTTTGTAGTTCAGTCCAAGCCACCAGATGATTGTTCTGTGTGCTCTAGGATGACAGCAGCTGTCCTGCAGACCAAGGGACCGAGTTCTAGCTCCGACCCTGGCAACAATTAGCTATTGGCTCTGGCGAAGCACTTCCCCCTGTTTGGCCTTGGGTTCCCCTTTAATAAAATTAAAAGATTAGCTCAAATGCTTTCTCGGGTCCTTTCCAGCTCTGGATGCTCCCTGTATTATGGGATCCCAGGCTCCTGTTCTACGCAAGGTTCTGTTCTAGCTGCTCAAGGGTGTTTAATGATGAATGAGATACAGTTCATGTCCTCAAGGATGGGGATGAGACAAGCAGACGAATGAACTATAATGCCAGGCAGAACCTAATACATGGTACAGCCCAGTTGTCATGAAGCTTCAAATGAAGGCAGTATCTCCTCTTGATGCAGTATCAGCAAAGGCTTCATGGAGGAGGGATTCTCTGAGGTGAGCCTTGAAAAGCGGGTGATCAGACGAATAAAACAGGTAAAACAATGGTGCCAACACCATAAGGACTGGTCTGTGTGACTATATCTAAAAAGGTGGTAAGACAGGAAGCTACAAGTTTGATCTGTATTTGTAGATCATCTTCTAAGACTCTATATCCAGATGCATTAAAACAATAAAAGTGTCCTAAAAGGATCTGTTTTAACGACCACCCCTTTCAAAAAATACCCCACCATTAAATAGCTGAAGAATGATTTGCTACAGTGGTTGATTCATGATTGTTTACAGATTTTAAAGCACTGAACTGTAAATGTGCTAAAAGGCCTCTTTTCCCCAGTCACTGGGTTCCTTTGAAGTTAATAGACTCTTAAGACTGGAAATGTTAATACTGAACAGACCAGGTTTTAGGGAGTCCTGGTAAATTATTTTTACTGTACTTTCCTCTCCTTTTATTCCCTGAAGTAGGTGGGGGTACCTGGGGCAGGTATTATTATTGTCATTTGGGAGGGACCACAGCTTCTACCCTAGTATAATCCACAGTACTTAGCAGCATGGCTGGCACCCTTGTAGGTGCCAGCAAACATCCATTCACGTTTCATTCATAAGAAAGCACAGGCGTAAGAGAAAATCAGGCTTCTGGATTCCAACTGAGACACAGAACACAGGCTTCCTAACCTCTGAATCAGGCTCCTTTTTCTCTGCCCTTTTCATCCGTTTGGCTCTCTCTGTCATTAGCTCACCCAAATGATGCTCCAATGTTCCCAGGAAAGCCAGGCTTTTTTTCATTCAGAGCAGCTTCCCACCAGTTACTTGAGCATGAGGGTAGGTTTTTCCCCACACACCTCACTTTAAGAACAGATCTGGACACTAAGCGGGCAAAAGGTCATCCCGGGCAATGCCAGGAACACGGCCCTTCAATCTTGGATCAACGACTAACTGCTCTCAAGTTCAAATCTCATCTCTTAACTGAGTCAGGCAGCTCTACCCACTCCCCTTTTCTGTTGGAGGCCATTTCCCCTGTTGTTTGTTAAAGAGAGATTAGAAAGAGGCCAATGAGGGGAAAATGAGAATTCTTTCTCTTATAATAGGAGGCTTTGCTATCTTTCAGGGCCTAAGACTCTGTAGTATGATCAGAATCAAGAAAAGAATTCATTCAATTTCCACATTTAGGTTGGTCACCAGAGTGACAATATCTTACTTAGCCTCCCCTCTCAACCAAAAACACATGTATTCTTTTGGTACCATTTTAGGCTGATTGAGAATCATGGTTCTGTTTATTTTTCCCTGAAGAAAATCTTTTAGCATCATTTATCTTTTCTGACGATAAAAGTAAGATATGCTTATAGGATATTTGCAAATACAATATTTGCAATTATGCATGCAATATCATATTTGAAAATAGGAGAATTGTAAAGAACAAAGAGTACAATAGCCATAATCCTACTACCCAGAGATAATTACTCTTAGCATTTTGATATGCATCCTAATAATTTTTTAATATGTGTATGTTTATCAGATAGGTAGATAAATAAATAAATTAACTCACTAATTAAATAGACTGGAAGGTGTGTGTGTGTGTGTGTGTGTGTGTGTGTGTGTGTGTGTGTGTGTGTTTGCTGGGTAGCATGGGATTTTAGGAAACTTTCCAGGAGCTCCATAAGCACAACATCATAAAGCAGAGAGTGAGGTGTTTATAAAAGAGGAAAAATGTCATGTATCTTAGACTTGACCTGGTATGAGACAAGTAGGGGAGGAAGCTCTCTAAAGCAGCTAGTGTCCATGTCATAGCACGTGGCACAAAGGCATGTCATTACATTGCTCACAAATCACCACCACTACCATTGTTGAGCCATACTATAATTCCATTAAAATAACAGTAAGTGGTGCCCCAAATGAAGCCATTAGTAAAAAAAAAAAAAAAATGAGCTCTGTGGTGTTTCATTAGCAGGGAATTAGCAGGCACTGTATATTGACCAGAGGGTTCTAGGAGACTTCTTTTGGAGTCATCTCTGAGCTGAAATAACTCAAACAGCAGACATTTGATCTCTTTCCTTCAAAAGTTCTGTTTTCTCAGACCAGTGCTCAGGATGCCAGAGGGGAGAGAGAGCTCACAGATGGTAGAAACAGGAATTAGTGCAGCCTGATACCAAAACCAGCATTTTAATTATGCTAGTTGGCCTGGTGAAGAAGAGTATATAAAACCTTAAAAAACCTTATTAAAAATAAAGAAAGAAAACAAATCTCTTTAACTGCCTTTTCTTCGCTCCCCCTCCATCCACAAACACACACACAGACACATAAGCACACACACTTCAGATGGGGTGACCACTAGCCCCAGTTTGCCCAGGACTCCGGGATTTAATGGAATGGGGGACTTTCAGTCCCGGGTCACCCTACCCCAGGATATCCCAGCTATGACCCTTGATTTCTTGCTAAATTCAGGACACTGTAGCCTATGGGTTTCAAGTTAGATGAATGCAAGTACTTTTTAGAACAAACGAGTCTAACACTGGGAAATGTTGAAGGATCCTTTTCTCTGGAGGTGCCTTCTACCATGGCATATTGTCTGCTGCTGCTCGTGCTGCTGCTAAAGCCTCCATGAGATCAGAAACGGCGAGCAAATCCACCCTAACCGGCTTTCCCGTAAATCACTTCGGCTGTTTCAGCTGTATCATTCCAGCTTTAATGTAAGACGTTCAGAGGCTGCACCGTCTTGGGAAACAGCTGACCTCGCTTACTGCCACGTTAACCCGGGGAGCAATTCCTTCCCTCTTCCTCCACTGCGGGTGAATATTAAGTAGGAAACACCGCCTTTGTGTGTTTATTTATCTCTGGGAACAGTGAGAGTCAAAGATGGTCTCATTAACAACCGTGTGAGGTGGCGGGAAAATAAGACCTCTGTTTTAATTTTTCTTCTGCACTCCAACTTCCTCCTTCACTCTCCGATGCAAACCAGCCTTTAAAGGGACACACTCACTTTGTAAAATGCTGCTGTTGGAAACCACCCTGAGGGGATACAGGGGTGGGAATCTGTAAAGCCAAATATGCCCTTTTTATCTCAAAGCATCCATAATGGGAGAGAGTTCACATTTACACCCAGTTCTTTCAAGTTAATTCTGTAGCCTGTGGCCTGGGAAGCAAGACTTGTGTAACATTTAATTCCACCAGGGGAAACCTAAGCCAGCAGCAGGCTTGACCTGGAACCTCATGAAGAGGAAGCTAATAGAATATAGAATTAGGACAAAACGCAGTAGATTTCCTAGTTAAGAAAATCTGGACTTTCAAAACACAAATTCAAGGCATTTGGGAACAAAATGTTTCAGGAACAAAAATGACTACTCTCTATCCTACCTACATAACCTGATAGACGCCACATTTTGCCAGAATCCCATCTAATGGATAAGGCAAAACACGCCTATCAGAGGAGGTAGAGGAAGCTAGCCGTGGAGCTGGGGATGGAGCGATGGTGGATGGCAAAACCCACACGGTTCCTCCTGACATACACAGGAGCACCCAACTGCAGCTTAAGCCCTGACTTCCCTCTCCTCTGTTGCCCTCCTCGAGCCAGAACTCAGGGGGCCACCTGCCTCTCCCTCGTTGTTGCAGAGCCAGTACCCCTTTTCGCCCAGAGCAGCGGCTGCTGGGCTGAGTGAGAATTGCTGGTCCCATCCTGCTCTTTCTCCCGCTCTTCCTCTGAGCTTACCTTAGCAGTACACGGTTGATGCAGAGAATTCATCACCTGGTGTGACAGCCCAAGCGAGCCTGGCACTAAGAAACTCTCATTTGCAACCCAGAAATACACTGAGGTGCCACAAACCGGCTGATGTCAGCACCGAGTTGAGCTTGATCTGCATATGGGCCAGATGCCATCACCAGCAATGCCTTCAGCAAGGGTGAGGAGGTGGACGTGCTCCAGGCCCTCAATAACCCAGGCCCTGGCGGGGCCAGCCAGGAAGAAAAACAAAGAAACATGCATGCATCCTCTCTCCCTCTTTCTCTCCACACACACACTTGCACATACAATCACACACACAGCCACCATTTATCAGGGGAGACATCAGCTCACACAGTGGAGTCACACCCTAGATCCAACATTGTTCCATCAAGACAGAGCTATGTCTTCCTGATATGCATAGACTTTTCCCAAGATTATACTGTGAGCACTTCCCAAGAGATGCTCTGGGATGAAAAAATGCTACTGGAAAGCCCCCTTAGGGACAAAGGATTCAAAATTTCCCTGGGAAATTTTACAACAGTAAACAGACCCATGCCTATTCTGGCACCCCTACAGTTCTCTCTGGAGCTGCCCTCAGCGTGATCTTTCACAAATGTAGTTTTGATCAAGTCACCTCCCTGTTTAAACTTTCAATGGCTTCCTACTGGACTCAAGGTGAGGTTCAATGTCCTCATCAGGTCTATCATGTCCTGGACCTTGCTGACTCTTCAACTCAATGCTCATGTTTAATACTTCAACCATATCAGGGTACTTAGAAATTCCCGTAACAGAGCTGCCATTTCATGCCTGTTTCTTTCCCCTTGAATACAGTGCCCCACTCATCCATTTACTTGCCACTCTTGCCTTGGCTCTTTTTCAAGACTGTTTAAGTATCCTTGCACCTGTATCTGACCCCTGGCAACTTTTCTTCCTCCTATAAGCCCTCCAGGTCATTTCCCCCCAACCCCGCACTTCCCTGCCAGGATGTACCTCTATCACAGCACCTGTGATGCCATATTGCATTTGTTCTTTCACATGTCTGGATGATGAGAACAGGGCTATGGAACTTATCTTTGATTCCAAAGTTCCTACCATGGTGCTTGACACAGCGTAGATTTTAATAAATATCTCTTGGAGGAACATAAGAAGAAGTAAATAAACATTTAATGGCACTGTAACATCCATCCTCCATTGTGGGTATGGACATAGAGAAGGGTATCAGGTCCCTGACCTCCACAGTTCAGTCTGACTACATGTAAAGAGCTGTGTATGCCTGGAAAATATTCAAGATGCAAAGCAGAGGTAGCACCAGGGTTCAAGGTAACTTTTACAACCAGGAAATGAACGTTTCTCTTGCTAATAAGTAGGCATCAAGGAGATCTGGTATTTCATAGCTTATCTCAGACAAGAAACTATGATTCATATTTATATTGTTCTGTTTTCTTTTTAGGGAAAGCAATTGAGAAAAACATTGGATACTGCCTCTTGCAGTTCCATCTTAACAAGGAGTGTTCTCCACAGGGCACAAGGAGCGGGAAGATATCCCACCCTGCATCTGGAACGGTCTCCTAGTCACCACCTCAGGTGTCCTGGGAATCAGACAAATGTACAAAATAGACATAGTCCCAATGTGGCCTGTAGGTCTTTGCCCATCTTTAGTCTCTCGAGGGCTGAGACCCACATGCAGGTAGAGCTTCCACCATGGGACCTGGGAAAGGAATTGCCAGATAAAATATAGAATACCCAGTTGAATTTGAGTTTTAGATAAACAACAAATAATTTTTTAGTGTAAGTATGTCCCATGCAGTATTTTCATTTGCTAAATCTGGGTAAAACCCTGTCTGGGAAGAACCTGTACTCTCAGCCAAAAATTTTTTATTCTAGCCTAGTTCGGCTAGAATAAATTTTGCTGCTTTCCTTGCTTTGACCTTCTGCACCTGTATCTTCATACAGGGAATGTCTTTCTTGTGGCTGTGACCATCTCTACTAAGCCCTTGCCTAGCTTCTGCTTAGTGTCCTGCTATTTATCACAGTTCATTTGAGAATGAGGTAGTGACATACATACACTACTATGTATAAAATAGATAAACAAGGACCTACTGTATAGCACAGGGAACTATACTCAATATTTTGTAATAACCTACATGGGAAAATAATCTGAAAAAAGAATATATACATACATATATGTATAACTGAATCACTTTGCTGTACACCTGAAACTAACACAACATTGTAAATCAACTAGACTTCAATTTTTTTAAAAAAGAATGAGGTAGTGACTTGCTCTTGTAAATGAAATCCTTCTCTGGAACCTCAGCCCACCAACTACTGCCTGCCATCACATTTCCCTGAAGTTGGTCCTCTGTCTGGATTATTCCATGCTGCTGGCTCTAGGATTCCTGTTGCCATGGTCCCCTGTCTATTGGGGGTATCCTCTCTGATTGCCACTTACCACTAGGTCGGTCCCTGGTGACCTTACACCCACACACCACCACACCCCTTGCTAGTCTGCTGCCCACCACAGCCTCTTGAGCCCTGAGATTTTGCCGTGAAGGTTAAGAATGATCAGTAGTACCCTTAGCCATTCCTGGTAGAGAACAGACGTTAGTACTTTAAGCTGCTCTGAAGAAATAATAGATTTCTCACTGCCAAAGTGAGATTCCTTCCTACTCTACAGAGAAGTCAAGTGAGAGGTTTTTGCCTTTGCCTACCCCCTTCTCTGGTCTCTAGGAATCCATATCTTCTTTCATGGCCCAGCCTGAGGGCTACCTCCTTTCTTCAGGTAGCTTCAGGGCAAACCATCACCCACTTCTCTACATTCTGGTACCACTGACCTTTTGACATTTCATGTTGACATTTAACCACATGCAGCTTTTATTTATGTAAATATTCATGCAAGCACCAGATCTTATTAGCTGCAATCCTTTAATTCTTAAAATCTACAAATATGTGTTCAGTGCCTACCTCATACTATGTACTAGGCATACTGTGGTAGATATAACACATTTTTTAAAAATGTGGTGTCTGCCCTCATGGAGCTTGCTGACTTGTGGGAAATAGACATTCAAAACATATCAAAAGAACAAATATAGATTCCAGATGGTAATAAATGCTATGAGACAGAGGAACAGGGACCTCACTGAGGTTGGGGCTTCTGGAAAGTCAGCCTAAAAGTGAACAGAAAATAGACAAGTAAAGAGTGGGGCAAAAAGCCTTCTAGGCAGAAGGAGAAACCTGTCCAAAGGCTCCAAGGAACTGAAAAAAGGCCTGAAAGAATGGAGCATAGGAGCAGAGTGGCGAGTGCAGCAAGACGGGCCTGGAGAATGCGATGGCTTGATCATGCCAAGACTTGCAGGCTTTGATTCTTATCTCAAGTAAGATGATAAATCATTCAACCACAAGCCATTAGAAGGCAAGGATCATGTCTGATAGTGCAATTGCTCAAATAAGTACTTGAGTTGAACAAATAGAGAAATGAATGCTTTGATAGCTTCTTTTTGTGCCTGCCCCTGTGTCTGTAAGGCCATCTGTATGCTGGTACACATTGTAACTTTGTAGTTATGTAAGACTCGTAATAATAATTCTCTTACTTTGGTTGATGAATATATAATGGTACATAAACTCAGTATGAACATCTATTCTTCTCAGGCCAGGAGTCTACGACTCAGAAACTAGAATTTGCCAAACTTAGTCCCTACTATATGCCATAGCTTCTGGACATTTCAGGTTTCAAAAGCTTGGGGTGCATGAAGTGCAGAGCATGGCTGCTACTGATCTCAGGAAGGAAGGTAGATGACTCATGCTCTTAAGTTCACCTTCTGGGAATCTATGCGCTGTTTATTAAGGTGCTAGAACCTATGTACCACAAGACTGGCCTCAGAGAATTTTTTCAGGGGATTCTAATACCTTCTACTCTCAAGCCTCAATCCACCTTAGCAAACTTGGTGTTGGACAAGACAAACTGTATTCCTGGGGGGTTATACTTCTGAGACATCACTGTGTGTGGTACCACCTTGTTAGTTAATACAGTTTACCTTACACTGGCGATGCGAAGTCCTGGGCTGAGACCTGTATAGTCAGATGGTAACCCTGATCCATGTTCACTTGGTATGAATGTGAACTGTCTTATTACAAGTCATTATCTCCAACTGTATCTGGCATGCAGTCAAGGGCACTCAGTCAAAATCCAACTGCAAAATTACAGCACCATCACAGTGCACCATCCTGCCAGCTCTCAGCGCCACACGACTGAAGTACATGCACATATAGGTCAACTCCAAGATCAAGATCTATTTTGGAACCTTCTTAACTTCATCCTTCCTTAATTCATCTGTTGTGAAGGCCCAGAATTAACACTGCCATGTAAGGCACTTGAGACACAGAGGATGGTCTGGGTTGAACCTTTCCTAGCTTGCACAGGATACAAGGTAGTGTACATTTCCAAGTTTAAGGCTGGGATGCTTTTGGATTTCTGCTCAAAGTGCAAATAGGACAGTTACATATAATGTTTCCATGTTCCACAGACTTAGGGGGGCCTTAGGCTGAATGTACATACAGGAAGTGAAAACTTCAAATGTGTTTTATTTAACTTTTCAGAGACAAAGAAAAATAAGCTCAGCTTGCTTTAGCTAAATAGAGGTGTCTTAGTGCAGAAAACTATTTATATCTGAATAAACATCCTCTGCATCCAGGCCTGCAAAACTAAAGCACACGCACACTTACACACATCCACACACACTACACAAAAACACACATAATTTCCACACACTTTATCATACTGATGTAGAGCTAATACGTGTTCAGAAAATACTTATGGCACCTAAAAAAAATGTGCATACACACACAGATGCTGCAGATGCTGGAAAAGAGTAGCTCTATAAGACAATAGATAATTATATTTACTCATATAGCCAAATCTGAAAAATTCAAGCAAAGGGTATTTTTTTTACTCTCAGTATAAATTATGTGATTGGCTGATACAGACAGCTCCAGATTCTTCATTTTAGTTTCATAAACTTTGATTTTGCCGTGGTTTTGTTGAAAGGCTATTATCTAAGGGTACACACAGGAATTGTATACACACCTGAACGAGAAACGGTGGCTAGCTACGGAACACACACATAACTCGTGGTGTAAACCTTGAGGCTATTTACCATCACACAGGAAGCTAAATCCTCTTACACTTTCCTGACCATCCAAGAGACAGCAATTACCCCAGATTATCAGACCAACAATGACATGTCGCGTAAAGAGAGACACCGAGCCAACTTCACATCCCAAAGACTGGCATATTCAAGTACACTTAGGACATTAATAGCAATTTACGTGCCATCACTGAGACAAAGCCACAAAGGCTCCGTTGGCAGCCTCTTATTTTGAAGCCTATTATTTGTGGGAGTTACAGGCTATAATCACAACAGAAACTTTCAAAACCCTTATCTTCCGTGACGCACCAAATCTATTTCAGAGCCATAATTGCTATGTCACCGGAGAGTCTGCTGCTTAATGCACTCAAATGCCATTTAGTGTTTGCAGGGTCATTACAGCTAACAGAAGGGTAGGAGGGAGAGATGGTGGGAAGTCGTGGGGTACAGGCAGACAGGGAATGTTGAGGGGAACGTGCTAGAATGGGGCATGAGGCTCTACTGTGCCTTATTTAGGGAATGATACTGTTGTTTTGAGAATTCTATGTACCTATGAAATGAAGGCAAGTGCTTGGAAACTACGTACTCAAGAATTCTGAGTTATTTTGACACCACCCCAGAATGCTGGGGGATATCCTCTTTTATTCTGAGATTCTCATCCAAGTATAAGACTGGGTTGATTTTTTTCATTTTAATTTTATTCCTTTTAGATTGTCCCAGCAACCTCTGCAGTAGAAATCTTCCAGCTGTGCTGTGGGCTCAGGAGTCTGACTTGGCTTTTCTATATGTGTTCTGCCAGGGAATGAGAAGGGCAGAGGGGAGCGATGATGGTGAGACGTCAAAATTCAATCATCTAGAAGAATGTGCTACCTTTCAGATGGTAAAAGAAGACGCAAGGAGACAGATATAGCCTCCAAAATATGAGAAAATATCTAGGCACTCAAAAGACCATTTTTTAGACCTAAGTTTAGCTAAGGTCATAAGAAAACTTTTAAATTATATGTAGCTTTATTTCTTCAACCTGGTTATAAACTAGCCAATGACTTATTTGGCAACTCCTAATACTTAGGGGAATACTAGACGTAGGGTAAATCTTCAAGGAAAGTTTTGACTGACTAATGTATCTCTAGGTTCTTTTAGACAATTCTTGGGTTCTATTTTATAGTCCTGAGTTTTTTCATACACTAGAAATACAGAAAATGTCAAACCAGTTCAGATTGCAGGGTTAATTTTTTTTTAAGATCACCACCAGTATCACATATAGATCTGCCTTTAGTTTTCCCAGGATAACAACCCTGGGGCCTTATTCCTCCTGAGTCTTCCTCCATTGAGAAATAGAATTTTCTCTATTTTCTAAATATTGGCCAAGCGAGAAATGGAATCATACCCTTCTTGTGTAAGAGTTCTTAGAAATCAATAAGAAAAACATGAGCATTTCAAGAATGCATAAAAAGACTAACAAACAGATGAAAAATGTTCAATCTCATTAGTAAATCAAAGAGATACAAATTAAACTAAAAATGAGATGGCACTTTATAATGTGAATTGAAAAAGACTGAAAAACTGCTAAGACATTGTTATCGAGAATGTAAGGAAATGGGAAGGATCAAAAATGCTGGTAGGAACCATAAATTAATAGGAGTTTCCAGGAAAAAAGTTTACAATACATCACAAAGGCCTTAGATTTGTTCATACCCTTTGATCTAGCAGCTCCATTTCTAGGAATTTATTCAAGGAAATAATACAAAATATGCACTGAATTTTCTGTACTATGATGTTTACCACAGTGTTATTAATAATAGTAAAAAAAAAAAACAGCTTAAATGTTCCACAGTAGAGACTGATTAAATAAATTACGGACCTTCCCAGTAACAAGCTCTTATGCAGTTATTAAACTTATGTTTGAGAAGAATGTTTAATGATATGGAAAATATTCATAATATATTTTTAGTAAAATAAGTAGGCTACAAAATGATGTGTTCCATATGATCCTAACTTTTCTACACCCACACAAAACATACTTAGACACAAAATGCTAGGAGGCTGCCAAGCAAAAAGTTAGCAGTAATTTTCTTCTTTGTGACTTTCCTGCATTCTCCAAATTTTCTACATTAAATATATTAATTTGTAATCAGAAAAAAAAGAAAATGTAAAACTTAAACAAAGTGTAGGAAGGAAAGTCCACATCTAATTTAGGTCTTTGTCTTGTGTGTTTGAAAGGTCGTGGCCAACCTCTACAGCTCATTGGAAAAAAGACCAGTGCAATTAATGGTCAAATCCAAGTCTGAGGAAGAAAGATGGAGGTAAGAGGGACTCTTCTGCCTGGAGAATAGTGCGTTAGCAGGTGATTTCACAACTCTCTTCAAAATATAATTACCTGTCAAGAGTATTAATCAGTTGTTTTTCCCATTACACAAAAATTAAGGTCAAAGGAAGGAGGTTAAACATAGCAATCAACTTAGACAAGATGGAGAGTTGCTTGAAAAGAAGCATTTGATCTCTTTTTAATTTTCCCTATCCCAATGCCCAACACAACTGGTTAATAGTAAATTCCAAGAAAATGCCTGCTGATCGAATGAGTGAATATGAATGAATGAATAAATGAAGGAATTGTAGATCAAGCTCAAGTCTTCAGAGACAACACCTGCCCCAGAGAAAAGTATGGAGAAGAGAAGAAACAGCAACAGATACCTGGTCCCTGAACATACGCATAAAAGAGTTCTACCATGAATTAGTAAAGATTATTGGGTATAAGGTATATGGAAGTTGGAGGTAAAAGATGGGTACTGGGATATGATAAATAGAGAGAAAAAGAAGAAAAAGCCATTGTCTTATGGAAGAGACTCTTTCTGGACCACAGAAACCCAAAAATGTGTAGGGGTTCCAGGCAGGCAGAAAATCCAGACACAAGCTGGTTGCTGGTTTTTCAAAAAAAGAAAGAAAGAAAAGAAAAACCTCTTGACAATAGGTTCAAGTAGGCTCACTTCAAAAAGTATGCATTAAGCACCTAGTGTGTACCAAGTCTGAATGGAAGGCTGGGATACAAACTAGAATCCTCTTCAGAAACCTACGGCTGAGAGGAAGTAAAGAAAAGAATCAGAGAAGAACTCCCATTCCAAGCCCAGCACACTAAGTACTATGTAGGAACTAGGAAGAACTTCTAGGAGAAGATAATCCTGATCTAAACCCTGTAAAATGGGTAGGATTATGAGATGTTTTCCCACTGCCACAGGTTCCGGGCCATGGATTCTACTGCTTGAGAATTTTAACCACTAGCAATTGTCTCTAGGAAAGGTCAAGCTTACTAGGACAAGAGGGGTAAAGAACCAACATTTACAGTGCCAGGCACTTCTTGAACATGTAATCTAGAGAAGTACCAGGGCAGGTACTTGGTGATTTAACAGCAAAAACAATCACTCCAGACAAGGAATGAAAATTGACACCCATAGGTATATTTTTTCTAACCTTTAGACTTTTTTTTTTTATTGCTGTTGTTCTGATGCCTGATTTCATCCCTCACTAAACTTTTTTCGTTTACATTGTTAAGGTCCTAATTATTTTAATAAAATTGAATTAAATAAGTTAATACATGTAAAGTGCCTAACACATGGGAAGAAGTCAGAAAGTGTTAGTTATTAATACAATTATTAAATGTCATTTTAGCCTGTTAATTTTCTCTTCTTATTGTTTTATAATTGTTCTTTAATTTACTGCTTAATATCCCTTCCTTATTTTATTACTACTTGATCTGTTTTATAATCTTTGGAAGTATGTTCTTAGAAGAGGCTATTTATTTTCACCACTCATTCTAGCTTATTTTATGTTGTTATTGTACTCTTTGCTACTTGTATATCATAATTGCTTTTAATGTTCATTTTGCCATTTCACATGCAATTTTATCCATCTCCTGCCTTTTTATCATTCCATTGCCTTCTTTCTTCTTAATTCTCTGTTCTTCTTATTTCCTGGATCTTTTAAATTTAATATTTGTCATTATTTTTTTCTATTTATTTTTTCTAGTTTTATTCATCTATTACCCTTGTACCTGTTGCACTTATTCTTTTAACTTATTCTTTTAAATTTTTATTCTTTTTAATTATTAAAAATGCCAAGTATTAAGTGTCGACAAAGGGGGCCACTTGACAGAAGTGCTGGCCCAGTGAAGCAAGGTGGCTCCTTCTCATCTCTTCTGTTGGCCTAGGAAAAACTGTTACTTCTATAGTTAATGTCCCAGTCTCTTCACTGCTGATCTTCCATCCTCCAAAACCATTACTTAACATGTATAATTTATTAAGTTAACACACAAAATTTTCCTCTTCTTCCATTTCACTGTCCCCAAATTAAAACTTCAAAACAAAACAAAACCTCTATTGATATTTGGTACCTAGATTCCTGAAACAGTCTTGCCATCTATTTTAGTGAACCATCAAATCTCTCCATGAAGAGACACTTGATCTAAAATCTCTCTTCTCTCTTGTGTATGATCACTGGGTCCCTGGCTAAGTTGGCTAGCCAAATATGACATAATAGTGGTGAAGAGTAAGCTATATCCAGGGAAGGATTTACTATATACGTTTTAGATTTAATTTTAATAAAAGAACCAACCAGTCTTAAGCCTTCTATATGCTACCCTGAAAGGATATATAACAGAATAGTCATAACTGAGTTCTTATAGTTCTTTCCCATATCAGCCAGGCTCCAAAATATTTATTACTAGGAAACATAATGGATTATCTTACTGTAAGGTTCTTGACACCTCCCTTCATTAAGTGTAAGATGTAGAGGTTCAAGGGTCCATCTGGATAAAGGGAAAGAACAGAAGCTTTGGAGTTAGACCATCTTGGTCCACACCCTGGCTCTATCACTGACTGGCTATTTGACTTTTGGGCAAACTACTTAACCTCTCTGAATCTCCATTTTCTATCCATAAAATGGAGATGAGAATGTTTATAAAGACACTGGATTAGGGTACTCAATAACTATTATGAATTAGTATTCTTAGTATGGATAATGGTGGAGGCTCAAGTTATCCTCAGAATGTTAAGCATGTAATTAATTGTGCTTTTGTTCTTCTACCCCTCTAAAAAGGCACAGAACCCTCAGTAGTTACGCTGGTTCTCTCTAGAACTACTGAGCTCTGGTGAGAGAGGGATCTGAAACTTCCCTCATGAGAACCTCATCCTCTTACAGAGGGAGTATCCTCAAGGTCTACAGGTCGGCTGAGGCTGGCTTCCACACTCCCAGAGACTGGAACTCTCTAAGCCCCAAAGAGTTTATAGAAATGTAGAAAGGTTCAAGTCAAGATGAGTTCAAAGACACGTCTGGCTTAGGCTTGGAAAATTATTAGGTTAGATGAATTAATGGCGGACAGAGTTGGAAATTATGATGGCCATTCCCCAAATTCTTTAAAAATCATATTATATTGATTATATAAAGGTGGTGTAGTCCTTCCCTTTCAGTGAAGCAGGGGACTGAACCAGGTAACTCCCAGTCCTTCCAGCTTTCTGTGACTTTACAGAGTGTAAGAACGATATCCTATTGATATTTGCATTCCTGGTACTGGATATCACAAGGTTCTCAATAAATCTGTCAAATAAAGCACTTATTCATTTACTTAACCTGGTTAGTTGTTCCCGACTCAAGTCAGTCATGCCTTCTGCCTTATATATCTGTGAATTTGGAGAATATTTAGGGATCCAAATACTTAATATTTAAAGGTGTGGAATACAATTTCCCAAAACTCACTTAGAGCCAGGTATAAGTAGAGATTTTTTAAATGTACCAAAGTTAAAAATAACAATTGGATTTTCTTAAAAAGAGGTCTAATATTTTCTCTGAAAACAAACTTGTCTAAGAACATGGAACTCCTTCCCAGAGGGCAAGAAGAGGGCCATCTTCTGAAATCAATACTAACTTTTCCCCACAATTAAATTCAGCCAATTTAATTAGCTTAATATTTACTGAGGTCTAAAAGGGCTATGCCACTTTCAGGAGTAACCACAAAAACAAACTGCCCTTTTGAGGTTGTAATTGTTTTTTTTCTTTATGGAGCAGAAGGCGGGGTCGACTTGAGTCTGGAAGAGCTAACCCAATCCTAGCTCAAGGACAGCATGGCTGCAAGGACAAATGTGGGCCCAACTGGACAGGATGCTGTAACACATCAATTCCAATGAAAACAGCATGGCGTCATTGTCATGTCAGAGACAGAACTATTTCCAAAAACACAAATTTATCTTTTCCTTATAGCTTTGAAGTATTTCCTCTCCTCTTGTATTTTCTTGGGAATGGAAAAACATCATGCTTATAAGTAGAACAGGGATACTGGAAGAGGCCTTTGACATCATCCAGCTCAAGTGTCCTTTTTAGAGTACAGGAGACTGAGTCTTATCTAGAGAAAGTGACTTGTCCACAGTTACACAGGCAGAAAGTGGCAGAAGTGAAAGATGTGTACACACATTATAAATGTGATCATGTTTGGAGTGATTGTGTCACTAGGTTTGAGATCAAGAAAATTCTTTGTGACTACTTCTACTTCTACAAAGAGATAAGGAATCTCCACAGAAGGATACTTATTTTATTGTAAGTCCATGGTATGGCTTTTTTGTGCACCGGGGAGTAGGTTTCTCAAACTATTGCTGGTTGGTCTTGAATTCCTCTCTTCTGCTATATAGCTTAATTTCAAATTCCCTCCTAAACTACAAAGTTGATTGGCTCCCTTGTCCTAGTATTCCAAGAACAGGAAACCTAATCACAGATAAAGTGTTGAATGAGACTGAAAGTTAAAATACATCTTGATTGGCATCAGGGTTTCTCCAACTTGACCTGGATATATTATGATGTAGCCTCATTCCCCAAGGTCAAAAATGCTATTGATGACATATTTATTGAAGGAATGGATGAATGAATTAATGAATACAGGAATGCATGAATATTTGAATATGCCATTGAATGATCTGGCCTCATTCATCTTCTGTACCTTTAAGGACTTTCACCTGGCAGCTGGTGAAAAACAGTGGATTGCATATGAAATTACAATATTGGGATTTTTTTTTTTTGCTTCTCCAACTATTGTGGGCTCAAATAAAATGCTGTTCTAGTCTCGAATGCTCAGTTGATACGGTATTAAGGCTGAAAGGCCTCATCATGTAAGAAGCTAAAGGGACTTACTCTATTTCCCTTTGGCTCGGTCATCAGGGAGAGCCAGGCTTATAAGCTTCTGGAAGGTGGGAGTCCATCTACTCTGTACTGCTGCCTTCAACCCTGCAGAGATTGGTTTACCATGTTCAAGCCTATCCTCACTCCCTTTACCCCCCAGACTGGGGCTGTTCACTGGTTCCTGGCTGTAGCACCAGAAGGTACCCAAAGGCAACTAACTGGGAGCACATCTGAATATGTTTTAATATCTTCAAAATTCACATTCAGCTTGGTAGAACAATTAAAACTTCATATAATTAAAGTGAGTTTTTAAAGATCTGCATATGATTTTAATTATCACCTTCACTCTCCAGTCTTACAAGTCCACATGTGGCAACATCTTATTAATATATACTTTAAGTGGAAGGAGGTCTCTCAGAAGTAGTTAAGAAAAAATGAAAATGATGGCAGGTGGCCAAGTATTACCAAGTAACCCCTGTGATGTCTAAATGCCTGAAACGTGTTCAATTAAATAGTTCTCTATTTTTGTCCCAATGATTCTGTATTTTATTTATTTTCTTTGTAAATGTCCTTTTGTCCCTTTGCCTAACATGGGAGAAAGCAAAAACAAAAATAAAAACACGTATGTTATGGTTTACAAAGATCAAAGCTTCATATCTATTTTTCCACTACTATAATTATCACAAAGCAAAATCAATGAGACTTTTCTGTCATAAACTGACGTTAATGGCACTTTGCCTTTATAGAGAGAACACTAACATTTTATTTCTATTTTCACTTAATCTCTTGAATAATGACCATCTTATAGGGGTATCTGTCAACATTTAAGATGTGGCTGGAGTGAACTCACTCCCTTAATTCACATTTTATTTCATTTTTTAAAAAGTTATTATTATTATTTTTTAATATTTATTTATTTATTTGGCTGCGCTGGGTCTTAGTTGCGGCACGTGGGATCTAGATCCCTGACCGGGGATCGAACCCAGGCCCCCTGCATTGGGAGCACCGAGTCTTTTTTTTTTTTTTTTTTTTTTTTTTTCAAGTATAATTTTTTTTTTATTTTACAAATTTAATCAGTTATACATATACATATGTTCCCATATCCCCTCCCTTTTGCGTCTCCCTCCCACCCTCCCTATCCCACCCCTCCAGGCGGTCACAAAGAACCGAGCTGATCTCCCTGTGCTATGCGGCTGCTTCCCACTAGCTATCTACCTTACGTTTGGTAGTGTATATATGTCCATGCCGCTCTTTCACT
This sequence comes from Mesoplodon densirostris, assembly GCF_025265405.1. NCBI lineage: Eukaryota > Metazoa > Chordata > Mammalia > Artiodactyla > Ziphiidae > Mesoplodon > Mesoplodon densirostris. The sequence continues at coordinate 123,649,735 of NC_082662.1, read as the reverse complement.
TTGTCACAGCTTACCCTTCCCCCTCCCCATATCCTCAAGTCCATGCTCTAGTAGGTCTGTGTCTTTATTCCTGTCTTACCCCTATGTTCTTGATGACATTTTTTTCTTAAATTCCATATATATGTGTCAGCATACAGTATTTGTCTTTCTCTTTCTGACTTACTTCACTCTGTATGACAGACTCTAGGTCCATCCACCTCATTACAAATAGCTCAATTTCATTTCTTTTTATGGCTGAGAAATATTCCATTGTATATATGTGCCACATCTTTATCCATTCATCCGATGATGGACACTTAGGTTGTTTCCATCTCCGGGCTATTGTAAATAGGGCTGCTATGAACATTTTGGTACATGTCTCTTTTTTTTTTTTTTTTGCGGTACGCGGGCCTCTCACTGTTGTGGCCTCCCCCGTTGCGGAGCACAGGCTCCGGATGCACAGGCCCAGCGGCCATGGCTCACGGGCCCAGCCGCTCCGCGGCATATGGGATCCTCCCAGACCGGGGCACGAACCCGTATCCCCTGCATCGGCAGGTGGACTCTTAACCACTGCGCCACCAGGGAGGCCCACATGTCTCTTTTTGAATTATGGTTTTCTCAGGGTATATGCCCAGTAGTGGGATTGCTGGGTCATATGGTAGTTCTATTTGTAGTTTTTTAAGGAACCTCCATACCGTTCTCCATAGTGGCTGTACCAATTCACATTCCCCCCAGCAGTGCAAAAGTGTTCCTTTTTTTCCACACCCTCTCCAGCATTTATTGTTTCTAGATTTTTTGATGATGGCCATTCTGACTGGTGGGAGATGATATCTCATTGTAGTTTTTTTTTTTTTTTTTTTTTTTTATTTTACAAATTTAATCAGTTATACATATACATATGTTCCCATATCCCCTCCCTTTTGCGTCTCCCTCCCACCCTCCCTATCCCACCCCTCCAGGCAGTCACAAAGAACCGAGCTGATCTCCCTGTGCTATGCGGCTGCTTCCCACTAGCTATCTACCTTATGTTTGGTAGTGTATATATGTCCATGCCGCTCTTTCACTTTGTCACAGCTTACCCTTCCCCCTCCCCATATCCTCAAGTCCATGCTCTAGTAGGTCTGTGTCTTTATTCCTGTCTTACTCCTATGTTCTTGATGACATTTTTTTTTTCTTAAATTCCATATATATGTGTCAGCATACAGTATTTGTCTTTCTCTTTCTGACTTACTTCACTCTGTATGACAGACTCTAGGTCTATCCACCTCATTACAAATAGCTCAATTTCATTTCTTTTTATGGCTGAGTAATATTCCATTGTATATATGTGCCACGTTTTCTTTACCCATTCATCCAATGATGGACACTTAGGTTGTTTCCATCTCCGGGCTATTGTAAATAGGGCTGCTATGAACATTTTGGTACATGTCTCTTTTTGAATTATGGTTTTCTCAGGGTATATGCCCAGTAGTGGGATTGCTGGGTCATATGGTAGTTCTATTTGTAGTTTTTTAAGGAACCTCCATACCGTTCTCCATAGTGGCTGTACCAATTCACATTCCCACCAGCAGTGCAAGAGTGTTCCCTTTTTTCCACACCCTCTCCAGCATTTATTGTTTCTAGATTTTTTGATGATGGCCATTCTGACTGGTGTGAGATGATATCTCATTGTAGTTTTGATTTGCATTTCTCTAATGAGTAAAGATGTTGAGCATCCTTTCATGTGTTTGTTGGCTGAATGTATATCTTCTGTGGAGAAATGTCTATTTAGGTCTTCTGCCCATTTTTGGATTGGGTTGTTTGTTTTTTTGCTATTGAGCTGCATGAGCTGCTTATAAATTTTGGAGATTAATCCTTTGTCAGTTGCTTCATTTGCAAATATTTTCTCCCATTCTGAGGGTTGTCTTTTGGTCTTGTTTATGGTTTCCTTTGCTGTGCAAAAGCTTTTAAGTTTCATTAGGTCCCATGTGTTTATTTTTGTCTTTATTTCCGTTTCTCTAGGAGGTGGGTCAAAAAGGATCTTGCTGTGATTTATGTCATAGAGTGTTCTGCCTATGTTTTCCTCTAGGAGTTTGATAGTGTCTGGCCTTACATTTAGGTCTTTAATCCATTTTGAGCTAATTTTTGTGTATGGTGTTAGGGAGTGATCGAATCTCATACTTTTACATGTCCCTGTCCAGTTTTCCCAGCACCACTTATTGAAGAGACTGTCCTTTCTCCACTGTACATTCCTGCCTCCTTTATCAAAGATAAGGTGACCATATGTCCGTGGGTTTATCTCTGGGCTTTCTATCCTGTTCCATTGATCTATCTTTCTGTTTTTGTGCCAGTACCATACTGTCTTGATTACTGTAGCTTTGTAGTATAGTCTGAAGTCAGGGAGCCTGATTCCTCCAGCTCCATTTTTCGTTCTCAAGATTGCTTTGGCTATTCGGGGTCTTTTGTGTTTCCATACAAATTGTGAAATTTTTTGCTCTAGTTCTGTGAAAAATGCCAGTGGTAGTTTGATAGGTATTGCATTGAATCTGTAGATTGCTTTGGGTAGTAGAGTCATTTTCACAATGTTGATTCTTCCAATCTAAGAACATGGTACATCTCTCCATCTATTTGTATCATCTTTAATTTCTTTCATCAGTGTCTTATAATTTTCTGCATACAGGTCTTTTGTCTCCTTAGGTAGGTTTATTCCTAGATATTTTATTCTTTTTGTTGCAATGGTAAATGGGAGTGTTTCCTTGATTTCACTTTCAGATTTTTCATCATTAGTATATAGGAATGCCAGAGATTTCTGTGCATTAATTTTGTATCCTGCAACTTTACCAAATTCATTGATTAGGTCTAGTAGTTTTCTGGTAGCATCTTTAGGATTCTCTATGTATAGTATCATGTCATCTGCAAACAGTGACAGCTTTACTTCTTCTTTTCCCATTTGGATTCCTTTTATTTCCTTTTCTTCTCTGATTGCTGTGGCTAAAACTTCCAAAACTATGTTGAATAAGAGTGGTGAGAGTGGGCAACCTTGTCTTGTTCCTGATCTTAGTGGAAATGGTTTCAGTTTTTCACCATTGAGGACGATGCTGGCTGTGGGTTTGTCATATATGGCCTTTATTATGTTGAGGAAAGTTCCCTCTATTCCTACTTTCTGCAGGTTTTTTTATCATAAATGGGTGTTGAATTTTGTCGAAAGCTTTCTCTGCATCTATTGAGATGATCATATGGTTTTTCTCCTTCAGTTTGTTAATATGGTGTATCACATTGATTGATTTGCGTATATTGAAGAATCCTTACATTCCTGGAATAAACCCCACTTGATCATGGTGTATGATCCTTTTAATGTGCTGTTGGATTCTGTTTGCTAGTATTTTGTTGAGGATTTTTGCATCTATGTTCATCAGTGATATTGGCCTGTAGTTTTCTTTCTTTGTGACATCCTTGCCTGGTTTTGGTATTAAGGTGATGGTGGCCTCGTAGAATGAGTTTGGGAGTGTTCCTCCCTCTGCTATATTTTGGAAGAGTTTGAGAAGGATAGGTGTTAGCTCTTCTCTAAATGCTTGATAGAATTCGCCTGTGAAGCCATCTGGTCCTGGGCTTTTGTTTGTTGGAAGATTTTTTATCACAGTTTCAATTTCAGTGCTTGTGATTGGTCTGTTCATATTTTCTATTTCTTCCTGATTCAGTCTTGGCAGGTTGTGCATTTCTAAGAATTTGTCCATTTCTTCCAGGTTGTCCATTTTATTGGCATAGAGTTGCTTATAGTAATCTCTCATGATCTTTTGTATTTCTGCAGTGTCAGTTGTTACTTCTCCTTTTTCATTTCTAATTCTATTGATTTGAGTCTTCTCCCTTTTTTTCTTGATGAGTCTGGCTAATGGTTTATCAATTTTGTTTATCTTCTCAAAGAACCAGCTTTTAGTTTGATTGATCTTTGCTATCGTTTCCTTCATTTCTTTTTCATTTATTTCTGATCTGATCTTTATGATTTCTTTCCTTCTGCTAACTTTGGGATGTTTTTGTTCTTCTTTCTCTAATTGCTTTAGGTGCAAGGTTAGGTTGTTTATTCGAGATATTTCCTGTTTCTTAAGGTGGGATTGTATTGCTATAAACTTCCCTCTTAGAACTGCTTTTGCTGCATCCCATTGGTTTTGGGTCGTCGTGTCTCCATTGTCATTTGTTTCTAGGTATTTTTTAATTTCCTCTTTGATTTCTTCAGTGATCACTTCGTTATTAAGTAGTGTATTGTTTAGCCTCCATGTGTTTGTATGTTTTACAGCTCTTTTCCTGTAATTGATATCTAGTCTCATAGCATTGTGGTCGGAAAAGATACTTGATACAATTTCAATTTTCTTAAATTTACCAAGGCTTGATTTGTGACCCAAGATATGATCTATCCTGGAGAATGTTCCATGAGCACTTGAGAAAAATGTGTATTCTGTTGTTTTTGGATGGAATGTCCTATAAATATCAACTAAGTCCATCTTGTTTAATGTATCATTTAAAGCTTGTGTTTCCTTATTTATTTTCATTTTGGATGACCTGTCCATTGGTGAAAGTGGGGTGTTAAAGTCCCCTAGTATGATTGTGTTACTGTTGATTTCTCCTTTTATGGCTGTTAATATTTCCCTTATGTATTGAGGTGCTCCTATGTTTGGTGCATAAATATTTACAATTGTTATATCTTCTTCTTGGATTGATCCCTTGATCATTATGTAGTGTCCTTCTTTGTCTCTTCTAGTAGTCTTTATTTTAAAGTCTATTTTGTCTGATATGAGAATTGCTACTCCAGCTTTCTTTTGGTTTCCATTTGCATGGAATATCTTTTTCCATCCCCTTACTTTCAGTCTGTATGTGTCTCTAGGTCTGAAGTGGGTCTCTTGTAGACAGCATATATATGGGTCTTGTTTTTGTATCCATTCAGCCACTCTGTGTCTTTTGGTGGGAGCATTTAGTCCATTTACATTTAAGGTAATTATTGATATGTATGTTCCTATTCCCATTTTCTTAATTGTTTTGGGTTCGTTATTGTAGTTCTTTTCCTTCTGTTGTGTTTCTTGCCTAGAGAAGTTCCTTTAGCATTTGTTGTAAAGCTGGTTTGGTGGTGCTGTACTCTCTCAGCTTTTGCTTGTCTGTAAACCTTTTAATTTCTCCATCAAATCTGAATGAGATCCTTGCTGGGTAGAGTAATCTTGGTTGCTGGTTTTTCTCCTTCATCACTTTAAGTATGTCCTGCCACTCCCTTCTGGCTTGTAGAGTTTCTGCTGAGAGATCAGCTGTTAACCTGATGGGGATTCCCTTGTGTGTTATTTGTTGTTTTTGCCTTGCTGCTTTTAATATGATTTCTTTGTGTTTAATTTTTGACAGTTTGATTAATATGTGTCTTGGTGTATTTCTCCTTGGATTTATTCTGTATGGGACTCTCTGTGCCTCCTGGACTTGATTAACTATTTCCTTTCCCATATTAGGGAAGTTTTCAACTATAATCTCTTCAAATATTTTCTCAGTCCCTTTCTGTTCCTCTTCTTCTTCTGGAACCCCTATAATTCGGATGTTGGTGCGTTTAATGTTGTCCCAGAGGTCTCTGAGACTGTCCTCTGTTCTTTTCATTCTTTTTTCTTTATTTTGCTGTGCAGCAGTTATTTCCACTATTTTATCTTCCACCTCACTTATCCGTTCTTCTGCCTCAGTTATTCTGCTATTGATCCCATCTAGAGTATTTTTTATTTCATTTATTGTGTTTTTAATCGATGCTTGATTCGTCTTTAGTTCTTCTAGGTCCTTGTTAACTGTTTCTTGCATTTTGTCTATTCTATTTCCAAGATTTTGGATCATCTTTACCATCATTATTCTGAATTCTTTTTCAGATAGACTGCCTATTACCTCTTCATTTGTTAGGTCTGGTGGGTTTTTATCTTGCTCCTTCTCCTGCTGTGTGTTTTTCTTTCTTCTCATTTTGCTTATGTTACTGTGTTTGGGGTCTCCTTTTTGCAGGCTGCAGGTTCGTAGTTCCCGTTGTTTTTGGTGTCTGTCCCCAGTGGCTAAGGTTGGTTTAGTGGGTTGTGTAGGCTTCTTGGTGGAGGGGACTACTGCCTGTGTTCTGGTAGATGAGGCTGGATCTTGTCTTTCTGGTGGGCAGGTCCACGTCTGGTGGTGTGTTTTGGGGTGTTTGCGGACTTTTTATGATTTGAGGCAGCCTCTCTGCTAATGGGTGGCGTGCTCCTGTCTTGCTAGTTGTTTGGCATAGGGTGTCCAGCACTGTAGCTTGCTGGTCGTTGAGTGAAGCTGGGTGCTAGTGTTGAGATGGAGATCTCTGGAAGATTTTCGCCGTTTGATATTATGTGGAGCTGGGAGGTCTCTTGTGGACCAGTGTCCTGAAGTTGGCTCTCCCACCTCAGAGGCACAGCACTGACTCCTGGCTACTCAATTTGGGATGATTTGTTGTCTATTCATGTATTCCACAGATGCAGGGTACATGAAGTTGATTGTGGAGCTTTAATCCGCTGCTTCTGAGGCTGCTGGGAGAGGTTTCCCTTTCTCTGTTCTCACAGCTCCTGGGTCTCAGCTTTGGATTTGGCCCCGCCTCTGCGTGTAGGTTGCCGGAGGGCGTCTGTTCTTCGCTCAGCAGGACAGGGTTAAAGGAGCAGCCTCTTCGGGGACTCTGGCTCACTCAGGCCGGGCGGGAGGGAGGGGCACGGAGTGCGGGGCGAGCCTGCAGCGGCAGAGGTCGGCGTGACGTTGCACCAGCCCGAGGCGCGCCGTGCGTTCTCCCAGGGAAGCCGCCCCTGGATCCCGGGACCCCGGCAGTGGCAGGCTGCACAGGCTCCCGGAAGGGCGGTGTGGACAGTGACCTGCGCTCGCACACAGGCTTCTTGACGGCGGCAGCAGCAGCCCCAGCGTCCCACGCCGCTCTCTCGGCTCCGCGCTTTCAGCCACGACTCACGCCCGTCTCTGGAGCTCCTTTACGCGGCGCTCTTAATCCCCTCTCCTCGCGCACCAGGAAACCAAGAGGGAAGAAAAAGTCTCCTGCCTCTTCGGCAGCTCCAGAGTTTTCCCGGACTCCCTCCCGGCTAGCTGTGGCACATTAGCCCCCTTCAGGCTGAGTTCTCGCTGCCAGCCCCAGTCCTCTCCCTGCGCTCTGACCGAAGCCCGAGCCTCAGCTCCAGCGCCGCCCGCCCCGGCGGGGGAGCAGACAAGCCTCTCGGGCTGGTGAGTGCCGCTCGGCACCGCTCCTCTGTGCGGGAATCTCTCTGCTTTGCCCTACCCAGGTATGTGGGGAGTTTCTTGCCTTTTGGGAGGTCTGGGGTCTTCTGCCAGCGTTCAGTAGGTGTTCTGTAGGAGTTGTTCCACGTGTAGCTGTATTTCTGGTGTATCTGTGGGGAGGAAGGTGATCTCCGCGTCTTACTCTCGGGAGCACCGAGTCTTAACCACTGGACCACCAGGGAAGTCCCCTCTCACATTTTAAAATAATCAAAAATAATTTCGCCCTAAAGACTAATGCTTTCTGCTACCACAAGTCTCCGTGAATTCAAAGGGAGAAGTTCATGTAATGCAAGCTCTTCCTCCTTCCCTCAAGATCCAACTGAAAGGGGAAGCGATAGGGTAGGCTAGAAAAGATGGCGGAGACTAATTCAAATGAAAGAGTTTTCTGGAAAGAGGAGCCTACAGTTGAGCCTGGTGTCCCTTGAGTGAACAGTAGGGATCAAAAACCATACTTGTAGGACTCCAGAACTACTAAGCTGAAAGGACCTTAGAGCTTGTTGATGGGATAAATTTGACAGAGGAAGCAACGATACAGAGATGAAGAGACTCGCCAGAAGAAAACCCACAAGAAGGATCCAAGTTTCCTGACTTCAGGTTGCTGCCACTGTCCACCTGTTTGTGCAGGTTCTAGTCCCACGTCTGGTAGAGAAAGCAGTGAGAACCCCATGAGAAACGGTGTCCTCCAGGCTTCTGGTTGCCAAAGGGGAGTGGGGATGGGGTAGGCAAGGATTGGGAGTATGGGATTAGCAGATGCAAACTCTTATATATAGGATGAATAAACAACAAGGTCCTACTGTATAGCACAACTATATTCAATATCCTGTGATAAACCATAATGGAAAAGAATATGAAAAAGAATATATATATGCATAACTGAGTCACTTTGCTATACAGAAGAAATTAATACAACATTGTAAATTTATTTTTCAATAAAATTTTTTAAAAAAAGAAACGATGTTCTCTTGCTATGTAGATGGCTACCCCACAAGCAGGTTTTGATAAGGGGATTCTTTTAGGAAAGAAGGCGCTAAAGAATTCAAAGGAATAATTCTCTTGACAATATCATCACTCTATAACTTCATCTATTTAATGCTGATCTGACTCTTAATTCTCAGAGAATCTGCCTTGGTCAAAAAGTTTAGAAACTTTTTCCAAAAAGAAAGACTTAAGAAGCTTTTTGAATTAAAAAAGATAGTCTATTTGTGGGTTAGTAAGGCATTTAAGAGAAAAATCATTACTAGGTATTTTACAGCTGTTACATAAGATGTGGCATTTTTTAATTCAGTGGTAGTTTGTCTTCTGATTTATTCATTCAACAAACATGTTTTGAGCAACTAATATATGCATTTTGGGACCACATGCGTATTTGGGAATGAAAGACAAAGACTGATTGAGTGTGTCTGTGCATATATCTATAAGGCAAGGGAGTGTGTGTGTGATAAAGTGGAGAGAAGAGGGGAAGGAGGGCTAAGGAGAAGAAGACAAACAGCCAGGAGGATCTGGGTGTGGGAGAGTCAGTGTGATTTGGGGAGTGAGGGGGATGGATAGGTAGATGGGGCCGGAGCATGGAAGACTCTGAAAATGTCCGACTCAGGGATTAAACTTGCTTAGGTGGGCAATAGAGAAGTGCTCTTGATTTCTGGGCAAGGAATGACAAAATTCTGGGGATGTGTGCAGGAGAAAGGAGACACTAAAGGCAGTAATGGTAATTAGGAAATAACCACAATAGCCTAGCTAATGAACCATTTCTAGAACGAGGATGGTGGCAGTGGGAAGGGAAACCAAAGAGTGGATGTGATAGGTAAGTGATCTTTCAGTCTGTCTAACTGACAGAGAAGTGAAGTAATCTCCCTCCATCACTTAGAGCCACTCTAAACCCAGTAAGCATTGCCCGTTGTCATTTGAGAATACAAAGCACTCAAAAAGGTATAATTTAACACAACTTAAAATTGATACGAAAGGAACAGACCGTATCATGATCAGCCTTTGATTCATTTACCCTGCATCTTAAAGACCCAGGGTCTTTAACGGTCACTCTGGCTAAGGAAGGGGGTCCTTAGGCCTTGTACAACTCTGTATCCTTGTTGAAAGTGTACCCTTCCATCAGAAGAGAAAAAAGTGACAACTGTGTCCTAACCTATCCTCACTAGGAACTACCTACTGGGGAAACTGCTCACACAAGAGGAGGAAAAAGGTCAAATTAGAAAGTTATCACTTATAACTTTTCATGCTGCATTCATGTGGAAAAACTTGTGCTTTGCCAAGCCCATTCCTACCTATTTTCTCATTTTCCCTAAAGCAGTCATGAAGGTACTAAGAGTGAGAATTACTGGCCCCATTTTATAAAAGACAAGGTTTGACGCCTGCCCATGGGCACATGAGGTTACAAGGACCAGAGTCTCCCAACTCCCACCACAGGGCTCTTACCACCATGCCTTGCAACCCAATCACTACATGGCCTTAGTTAAAGGAAAGCCATCTGAACTCTACAAGATTTAAAATAGACGCTGGTTGGATAAGATGTGAATACTGTGAAAATCCAGGCAGGGGAGTAGATAAAGGTTGCCCAGAAAATGTCCTCCACTGAATGAAACACAATCCAGAGCCCAGCTGGGAATTCCATTGCCGCCATGGGTTTTGGAATTGTTTATTTCTATTCATTGGCTCAAATCTTTCATTCCTGTCCTTGTCTCTTCTTGTCTACCTCCTTTTCTCTCTCTCTCTCATTTCTACTAGCAGCCAGTGCCCCTCTCTGCACATACACATGCCTCGGCATCTAATACCACTCTCTAAAAATACATCTCGCAAGCATAGTCTCCTGCAAGGTGGCACAACTTAAAAGTGATACCAAAGGAACAGACTGTATCATGATCAGCTTTTGATTCATTTACCCCGTGTCTTAAAGACCCAGAAATAAAATAAACAGTTCACAGGGAAAAAAAATTAATGCAAAATGAGAGACTCTTTCAAGTGGCATTTTCCAGCCCAGTTTTTGCGGTGGGCTTATGTAATCAGGCATAATGATCTGCACATGTTTGGTTACACTATTTCAGAAATGATTCCCAGCCCACCAGATGACGTCAGAGGGGCCAACGTTGACCCCCCAGAGTCTGAGTGCTGCTCTCTTCTGTGCTACCCAATTAGGAAAGAAAGATGCCAAATAGCAGAACTGTCAGCCCCACTTCCTGCCCAGTCATGTAGAATTTCTGCAGTTCTCTTTCTGAGTGCGCCCATAGTCTCCTCCCCACACTCTTATACTTTCCTCATGTTCCTCTCTTCCACTTACATACAGAGCAAAACTTTTACTAGAAAGACCGATCTTCTAGCTCAAAAAGATCCAGGCAATGGATAAATGCCTATGTGCTTGAACCTCCCCATACAAACACAGAACAACTTAATTCATTTGGAATCCATTTTTGAGAACATAATTCTCCACCATGGTATCTTGGATTTCTTCTAAGCAGGCATCTGACAAGTCAGCCATGAATACAGGAATAATAATTAGTATAAGCACAAGAAGGGAAAAATCCCTCTGCTCTGGAAACCCTTTCTAAAAAAGGGACACAGGTGCCCAGAGTATGTTTAACAGGGACAGCTCTAACCTCCCTCCTTCCCTCCCAGAGAGGAGCTTGATAAATATTATATAAACTCAGAGGAGATTCTGCCTAAGGAAGGTAGAAAATAAAGAATTCCTAATTGGAAGGGGCCTTAAAAGTCACCAAGACAGTCATCACCTGGTACTTAACTCCCTTCTACAACATCCTTACCAAGTAGTTAGCCAAACAATGTCTGAATGCGCCAATGATGGGGAATTCTTGGCTTCCAGAGGCAAAAGATCCCTTCTTTGGACAACTCTGACTGCATCTTAGAAAGGCCCTTGAGATGTTGAAGTGAAATCTGTTTCCCTGAATCTTCTACTCAGTGATCTATCCTACCTCCCTTTAGATCATTCACGATGAATCCAATCTCTCTCACTGATGACAGTGTGTCTTAAACTATTACTTACCAGCCAAACCTTCTCTTTAATGGGCTAAGAATTCCTAATTTTTTCAACCGTTCCTCATCTGATGAAACAGCTGGTACCCTCTTGCTTCCTTCCAGTCTGGCCATTGTCATATATGATTTCACCAATGCAGAGTTAAAAAGCTACCACCTTTTTCATTGTAGATACCATACCTCAATTAGTATAGGCTAGAATTACATCAACACACTATGCCTACCTTTCCTTCCCTCCATCCCGAATTTATTTTAATCCTAACAACAGAAACAACAACAAAAAATCCTCACCATCATCCAATCATAGTTTTCTTAGAAAGTTCTAAGCCAATAGTTCTACTGGAGCATCTTATGACCTCTAAAAGCCCAGGAAATCACCTCTGATCTAAAGAACAGCCTCCTTTTCCAGGCTGCCCTCTTGTCCCAGCTTGCTGTCACCGCTGCTGAGATAGCGGACGATTGATCTGAGAAATCAAGTTGGATTGCTGTCCCAAATCTACACTCGATTCTCCTTGTGTCTGTCTGATCGATTTCACTCTGTGCGACATAGCTTGTCGCTATGAATTTTCATGCTAGTCAGGAGCCGCCAGCGCACCCAAGAACAAGTAGAAGATGGTCTGCACCCCTCCCCATCCCTTCAGCATACCCAGCCTCTGTGTTAATTTTTTAAAATCATCCTTAGATGGGAGAAAGGTGTTTTTTTTTAAGACCACAGACTTGGATGCAATGGATTTCGGCTACTGGTTTTTCTCCCCAGGTTCCCAGGCCCCCGCTTGTGGGGACGTTTCCTACCACTGTTGTACTAGGTGTCACCTGTTTAGCAGCCCCTCTCAGCTGAATGCATGTGGCCGCAGGTGCCATGCAAACACTGATTGTGTGTGACAGCCCTAGACGCCAGCTGCCTGCATGAAGCCTGCCCAATCGCCACTTTTTTTGAGGGTAGAATGCTGCCGATGGCATGACCGATACAGAAACAAGAAATAGGTGACCGTAAAGCTAAGAAGTCCTACTAAGTGGCATTCTGAGCCCTATGGCTTTGAACTAATTGATAGTGATAGAATAAAAACAAAGGGTGGGGGGGGAGCCTTGTTTTCTTACACTGATGCCCTGCGGACTGTACATCTGACTGGCTGCGAGTCCGTCACTGTATCCTCCTGTCTGGCTGATAACATGGCGAAGGGTATCCACCTAAACAGATGAACAACAACAGAGAGGAAATTAGTCAGGGAGATGCAGGGAAAGGGAGGCACATCATCATCACACAGGCTACCATTTGGGCTTGCCAAATTAATGCGATCACTGGAGACATTCTTCCTGGGAAAGGAACCATTAGGAGGAGGCTGGGCCTCCTCTCTACGCCGAATCCACTATCTTTTCTGATCTCAGTAAGCAAGACAGAAAAATGGTCAAAGAAAGCTGGGATTCCCAACACTGAAACTAATTCAACAATGCTGCATGAGACGGCAGGGACTGGATGATAGAGGGGCTGAGACTGGGGAGAGTGAAGGGATTTTCCCTGCCTTCCGGATCATCCTATCTAATTTCTTTGCTGGGGATCCTACAAAAGTCAAGGTCCTGTGTAGAGGGGCTTGGCCAGGCCCCTCACAGAGAGAGCAGTGTGTGACTAATGTTGTCTTTCTGAGGACTTAAATGATGGCCAGCTGTTTAGTCATTTGACTAAAAGTCTCACCGTATCTCCTCAAACTTGTTTCCAGGTAATGTTTCCTGAGCAGGGGGCTGAATCACCAGCCAGTTGGTCTCTTCCAGGCATGTAATGCTTCCCGCTCCTCTGGCAGGGTGGGAGCCTGGATGGGCTTGGCTCAGAACTTCCCTAGCGATTCTGACCCAGAGCACAGGACCTCACCCTGTCACATCAGGCTGTGTGCTGACACAGGAGGATGGCTTCTGAGCTCTCGTGAAGGCAAGCTGCTGACTAGGGAGCACTGAGGGTTTACACCACACGCTTGATTTTTGTTTCCCAGCGTGGACTTATAGACTCATCACCAGAAACCCAAATCCCTTGACCTCAAGGATGACTACGAAGATGAGTTTAGTCAACCTGGCTGGGTGTTTTTAAAGGTTAAAATGAAAACGTGAGATACTAAGGTATGTGCCTAGTCATTCATGACCTCTATATTGGGCAAATGTTGAGTGTGGAAAAGCAACAGACAAGAGAGGGACCTGAAAAGTGAACTGATGGACTCAACTCCTCCTCCCTTTCCCTTTCATGAGCAAAGAATACACTGGGTCCACTTGCCTGACGGGCCTTAGTCACCTCACCCTGTGCTTGCTGCTCTCCTGCCTTCCTATGTGACTGACAAGCCAGAGCCAAACGCATTCACAAAGTGTGGACGAGATTCCCCACGACAATGGTTGTCTTTGATTCGGTTTGGTTGTTGGTAAGGTTTTGTTTCTACATCTCTCTCTGTCTGTCCATCTCTCTCTCTGGACAGAAGCAGGAGGTGCCAATCCGACTGAGGGCTCTTGGACGCTAAAGCATTCACCTGGTGGCACATTGGCTGGGTCCCTACCTGTGATTGCACGTTGGCTCCAACCTGGGCCCCTTGGTAAGAATCCCCATTGAGTGACTGCACGCTCATGAACAAATCTCCAGAGTTTGACATGTTAAAAGAACTGGAAGAACCTGGAAAGGAAAGAGTGAGGCACCTGAATCACAGAAAGGAAAAGGCTTAACCCCCGCAACTAACAGCCAAGAGGAAGAATGACATGCAAAGCAACCCCCCCAAATAAAAACTAAAATCAAAACAACATCAATAGAGTCTGGTTAGTAGCATGAAGAACAGAGCAAGCAATAAAGGGTGCATATCATTCATGTTATGCGAAGCCCACATCTCACTGCAAGTTGCCCATAGGTCTGCTTCCCCTTAGCAGCTTCAAACTGAGAAAGGAAACATGTATTCTTTTCAACTTGCTCTGTTTGAATTGAAGACAGTCTCCAGACCCAGGGTCTCTCTTTCATGCCTCTAAAATTCTAGGATTGGCTGGGGGACTGTGGGCTGGAAACTACAGGCTGGTCAATGGTACTTCTGCCACCACGATGGAGCATGTGAGCTATCAGCTGGATTCTAAATAAACTAACGCTACACCCATCTACTCTCACATGGGGAGCAGCACCTGGGAGGGGAGGGCATGAAGGCAACGCTGCACAGTAGGGCTGGCCCTGTGATATGAGTCACCAACATTCCTGATTTCTAGAAAGAAGGTGATGTTCCCTGCTGGGTGGCAAACAGTCCAAGAGAACCATGAAGACTGCAAAAATAAGTGAGAATAATATGGTCTTCTCTGCCACCTGCCATTTTGGAGGAAGATGAGACAGAAAATGGACCAGGAATTCTCAAGCATGCATGAAATATGAAATGACAGTAATAATAATAATAATAATAATAAAGTGAGTCTCCAGAAGAGTAGTTAACTATCTGCTTTCACCTCCTAGAGTTGAAACTTTCTCCAAGACTTAGCCTGTAGGCACCACCCGGGTTCCACTGGTTCCACTGTGATAAACCTAGTCCCCCCTCAACCTAAACACAAGGCCGTGGAAAAGCTTAATATTATTCTGAAGCCATCGTGCAGCTCAGTGCATTAGGAAAGAAAGCTCAACGTGCAAGGTTTGGTTAAAACATGACGTTAGCCTGGAAAAGGAGAGACCTCAGGGACCCAGGTCAGTTCCACTCTATTGTTTCCATCCCTATATTGCTCAAATTGCACTCCTGCCCTTGAATTCTGAGACAGCCATCATCCGTGTGGAATCGCCCAACAATGATTCATGCCCCAGCTCTGACTCTCTTTTATCCTGAAATAGGGATTTGTGCCGTCTTAGAGAGCTGTCTCGCCTCATATGAAGAGCTGCAGCTAAGCTGAACAGAAGGTTTTTTTGTTCCATGGCAGGACCACTTAACTAGCAATGACTTCTAAACTCTGCCACTCTCCTCAACTATTCATGGTATCCTCATCCTTCAAAGGCAAGAGCCATTTAGAGGAACCAAATTATGTACTTGAGGACAATTTACTTGGGGACAACCTCAAGTTAAGGAACATCTCCATTCTGCTTTGTTCTTTGGGGTGTTCATCCATATGCAAGGAACCAGCTGAGTATTTTGCTACACAGACAGATCCTCTACTCTTAACTCCCTTCTCATGGGAAAAAGGGATTGCTTTCTTTGGGGGGTGGGGGACAACTCAAGCACCATCCAAAGAACTATGACATCCTGATAACTCTGAAACATGTCCTATGTATGTCATCTGGCACACATTTCTCGGTTTAGCTTATCTGAAAGGAATTAGAAAAGTTGGATCTTAGGCAAAATAGGTACAAGATTTGACCAGGTGTGGCTTACACCCAATCAGTGGGCAGAGGCTTTGGCCTGGACCTTCCTTCCATTAATGTGGTGCAAATCTTTCAAACAGTGCCCCCCAACATGTGGGTGAAGCAGTGCGTAGCACAGATCACGTTCGTATGTTAAGATATTTAAGACCCAGGCATCTATGTCCTAGTTACATCCTTCTCAAATCCTTCTTTCAACCACAGCAATATAACCTAAATATTAAAAGCCATTTTATAATAAGTATTACAACACATGCTCACAGGTAGATGTCATCAGAACCAAGAACCGGCAGCTCTAAGAACCCAACTTATGATTGTTTATATGATATCAGAATTTTTTTTTCCCCCGAGAGTATTCAGTTTGAAGCCCAGGTATCTTATTTCTCTCCCATCCAAATACCATGTAATAAACATACACTCTACATGCTTGGTTGATGGTTTATTGGAAATTATCACACAGACTGAGAAATGGGAGAAACTTCCAAAGGGCTACACTGATGCCAAGGAACATGGCACCCATGGAACCATGAAGCACGGAATGTGCCATTTACAAGATATACACTGCAATTGACACAGATGATTTAAAAAATATATGTGCATAGATAAATTGTAAATATGTCTGGCTGCCTAATGTACATAGAGATAAGTATGCACATATCAATGTACTTCATGTACAAATGCATTTGAATCAGAGCAGTAATTGCAGAAGGAGTCCCTGTGCTTTTGGCCACGCTGTTTCAGCATTTCATTGTCTCTGTACACCCACGTACAACACCGCCATGGCCTCTGCTTCTCTGATAAGTAACTAGAGGCAGCAATTTCACTGAGGAAAGAGACCAGGTGTCACAAATACTGCAATAAGGCAGACACGTCCACACAAACATCTAAGTAATGAGGGGAAGACTCATTCTTCATCTGGCACTGGAAGTTGGAAAGAACTTATCCTGGATTGGATAACCTCCTGGGAAGGATGTGATTCATAGACAAATAGCAAGTGGGCTCTCTCGGAGGTGCTGTGGAATTCTCAAAGAACTAAAACAGAATTACCTGGCTTGCTGAGAAGGTCAGCCTGGAACCTTACCTGCAGGTGGCTATAAAGTGATGGCAATGACTTAAAATGGCACATTTTAAGACGTGCTTGCCAGTTAAAAGGTTCTGAATTTGCCTTGGAAAGACAGGCAGTAGCTCATTTAAGCCGTAATCCAGACAGCTGGGGCATGTACAAAGCTAAACTTGCACTCAACTAGACAGAGAAGTGATAGATCACCTACAGATTCTGATGCATTTGCTCATGCAAACACGATGTGGAGATGTGTTAACAGCCATTTTCATAAAAGACAATTTCCTGAACACTCTGTTTCTACTCTAAAGAGTCTCCAAGAGAATTACATTTGTTCAGGGGGAAAAAAAAACCAAATTCAGTTAACTTGAAAATCCAAAAAATAGAATACTAATGATAATATCTCAATCTAGAGCAGGGTTTCTTGACCTTGGCACTATTCACATCTTGGGCCAGATAATTCTTGGTTGCAGAGGAATATCTTACGCATTGTAGGACAGTCAAACACATCCCTGGTCTCCATCTAATAGATGCCAGGAACATCCATCCCCCTACAACTGTGACAGCCAAAATGGTAACTTTACCAAAATTGAGAACCAATGACCTAGAACAAGAATGAATTTACTTTTTCTTCCAAAAGAACTTGAGGTGTTTTAAAAGTATTAGCTCATTATAACTCACAGCATTTTTAGGAAGCAGATGGATGGCAAGTATTGTCTTAATTTCTGCAATCTAGAAATCAAGGCTTCACACAGATTAGGTGGCCAGTCTGATCATATTGGACTCTATTGGCCTCCTATACCATTTGGAGGCTCAAAGATAGAGTCTCTTTGCTGGATGTAAGCTTAATTATATTATGGTCACTTCTCTGTTTTTCATGATTTTTCCCTCCAAATTAAAATAAAACCATTGTTACTTTCTACTCAGGGCAAAGTACGAGAGGGAAAGGTTATCTGGTTCAATGGGAAACCAGATAACCTTCAGTAGGTGTGCATGTCCAGGTTCTAGAGTTCCAATTCCAGGAGGCTGTGTTTTCATTTTCTACAAGGGAAGAAACATAGGAAGAAAGAACACAGCAGAAAACATCAAGGGGATAAATTCTTTCACTGGTTTTAAAAAACAAAACCATGAGGGTTCCGATGGCTTTACTAGAAGTGTCAGTCAACTTCTCTGGATGTGTTACCTCCTCTCTAACCATGTGTACTATACATAAACTTCTCTTAGGAAGCCAGTGTCCAGGGTCTTAATATGATAACCTTCCACCAACCCAGAAAAACACCAAACTTCCTATGAGGGGCATAATAAGAATATGTTAAAGGGCTTGCTGCTAACTAATGTCATGGCTGAATCTACTGTTGTCCTTGACACACACAAACACGTACAACTAAGCAAAAGAATTCAGGGCTTCCCTGGTGGTGCAGTGGTTGAGAGCCCGCCTGCCGATGCAGGGGACACGGGTTCATGCCCCGGTCCGGGAAGATACCACATGCTGCGGAGCGGCTGGGCTCCTGAGCCACGGCCGCTGGGCCTGTGCGTCCAGAGCCTGTGCTCCACAACAGGAGAGGCCACAACAGTGAGAGGCCCGTGTACCGCAAAAAAAAAAAAAAGAATTCAAATCTGTGGGTTCTGAGCCTCAAAAACATGGGGACTGCTTAGCTAATCACAGATCCTGCTAAGGTATCAATGCTGATGCTATGCCACAGAAAATATCTGTAACTCATAAGCCAATTTCTTTCTTCTTAGATATTAAAATGTTCTCTAACCTTCCAAAATATATAATCCAACCTTCCTAAAAGGGCCTTATTTTTCTGAGATATTAACTCTTGCTTTCATAATCTCATCAAAAATAGGAAATTGAGAAGGTGTCACTTTAGGTCACTCCAAAAGAATTATGGACCCAGAGTTATTAACTATTGCTTCAGTTGGTCCCCATTTTTGTTTCTTTTTTTTCAAAACTTAATTTTCTTGTCTTCTCTCTATTCTTCCTCCTTGCTCCATCCATTGTGCCTAACTCTGCTGGTGTAAAATATGAAGCATTCCAAGTATCTCAAAATACTTGTTAATTCCTCACAGGCCCTAGCCCTACGTGATTTTTATGAATTATGCTTAAGGAAATAGGAGGCCAGGCATATATCAACAAACAGGAATATTTAGAAGAGGCCTAAATAAAGATACTGAAGTACTGCTCTCCATACAAAAGCCTCTAGAAGGAATAAGATTTACTTGCAAAATATCTTCCTTGCAGTAGAAATGAGTATTTATATTTAGTAAAGCTTCTGGAAAAAACTTCTGCTTCAATACTGAGGATATAAAAAGTTCCCAGGTTCCAGAACTCTAAGCTCAACTAAAATATATTTTCACTTCCTAACCTCTTATTTAAAACTTGCTATTTCAATTATTATTTACCCTTCGGACTTATCAAAGAGCTGGTATACAACATTATAAACACCCTATGTGCAAAGCTGAAACATTTTAAAGTTCTCCCTCTATCTGTGTAGCGATTTGGGTTGTGTTAAGAGCAAAGAAAAGACAGAAAAACCCATTTATAACTTTTCCTGTTAAACCATTTATCTTTTAAAATTCCATGCTATTGCACATATACAATAGTATTTTCTTTTGTCTCTATTTTAGAAAAAGTACTACAAAGGGGTTCCTCTGCATATTATTTCTAACAACTTAGGCACCACTGGAAAGCTTAGCTCAAATTTTCCATAATAATTTACTCTGTGCTCAGAATAGTCACATGAAGTTTAAGCCACCAGAAAAATTCCTTAGAAAACTGTAATCACATACTGATATTCCAAGAGAGCCAAAATAATTCTTAAACGCAGACGAGGGGGTTAAAATGCTCACTTTTCTCTTTTCAAGTGCTTTAGGAAAGAATAAAAAGTTAGGGATTTAGTAATGAAGGGAGTCCACGGGGCCCTTCTAAAGACTGTTCATAAATCATGCTAAGCCATCTGCGACGCAGATATATCAGGGACAGGAAAAAGTCATTTTGATATCTGTTTTGCATTATGATAACCTTTGCAAGAGTATCGAATGTGTTTTTGCTAATATTGACAGAATTGTACTTCTTCCAAAGAGACAAGTGAAAATGTCTGCCTAGCAGTACAATTCAACTAGTGTTGCTGGGTCTGAAATGCTTAATAATTGACCAGATGGGGAAGAAGGAAACTCTCTAGTTATTGAACCTGTTAGGCTTGATCCTTTGTCAATCATACCATGATGAGAAGAGAAGGAAACACACACACACACACACATACACACACATACACACAAAACCTCAAAAAGCAAATATGCTCTCCATGGTTACCTAATCTGGAGTGCTGGGAAAAATGAAACTGGATTGAATTCTACATTGTCTTACCATATCCATGTTTACAAAGCCCAGGCCACTCTTCATGCATGATTCCATTTAAACAAAAGAAAGCTGTGATGGTACAGCCCAGTGACTTGGAGAACTTTATGATAAAAAGTTAGAAGCATCTAGAAGCTCACAGAAGACATTAGTGTGTGGAGCCTTACATGTCTCCAATAACAATCTACCACAGGGTAGAAAGAGGACTTATTTTAGTGGGCAAACAAGCGGGGAGGTCAAAGACACCATATACCCCCAAATATTAGAAATTAGATTTAAAAGTCATATTATGATCTAACATATTTAATTTGTGACCCTTTAAAGTTGGGGCATCAATTTTCTTAGATATGTACCCCACAGCCAAAATCAATGCATCTGGTTCATTATGGGGAGAAATATCTTAATCTAACTTATTTAATAAAGCCTTATTTAATAAGAAATATTTCTGGTTTTCCCTTTAAAAAAAAAGCACCAACATGCATGCCTTCCATAGCATACAAACACCAAGGTTATATTTTTTATGCATTACTGATTATTTTTTTCACATGTGGCAATTAAGAACTGGTGGTACAAGGCACACCCCCAAAATATATTATGTTAGCCTAACTCTGAAATTAGTGATACAATGCACATTTACTAAAATAAAACCAGGAGCACAGCACATGACTGATACTGTAACAGAGAAACTGGAATCTGAATCATTTGAATTAATGACTGGCAATTTTCTTTTGTAGTTTACATAAAGAAAACCAACACAATAAAACGGTAAATAACGACAGCTATAAAAAATGGATAGCAATCACCATAGTTGGCTTTGCAGACCAGCACATTTTAATAAGATATTTAAAGAAGAGTGAATATTCCTTCAAAGAATGCATGCTAGTAGATGACCCAGACATCATGTGATAGGAACAGCAAAATAGATAAGGGCAACAACTTTATATGAGACAGACTAAATGCCTGAACCCCAAGGGACTATCTCAAAGTATTAAGTCGAGCTTACTTATTAGAATCTCTGAAAGGAGAATTTAGAGGTCTCCTCATCAAAGCCAACCAATTGACCTCTGTCCAACTTAAAGAGACACATCAGTGCAAACCCTCAGACAAGTCCATCTTATAAACAGCAAAACACATTGCTTTTTGGAAATCAAAAGAAAAACCCAAAGTCGCATCAACAGTAAAAAAGACAATCAAGTACATAAATCAACCCATCCATAGCCTAAAGAATTAAAAGAAAACCCCAGTGTAGGAAAAGCACATAAAAAATGGAGAACATTTCCCCCAATTCAAAGAAAAAACTAACCAGCTGAATTGGGAGTTGACGGTGAGTTAGCTTGGCTTCCATGGGCTGACACATTGGTAGCAGTGACAGCTGTTTTGGCAGCATAAATATTGGCTTCCTCTTGAAATTTACCTATGTTCTTCTTGTACCGGATTCGTTTATTTCCAAACCAGTTTGATACCTAGAGCGGTTTAAAAGAAGACGAGAAAGTTACCAGTTCATCCTGCACAAACATCACAGAAGAAAAGGAAGAGCTTATGAGAGGGTTGAAGAGGGAGGCTAATTGGTCTCATCCTAGCTCTGATTTTAAAACATCAATTAAAAGATCTGAAGGAAGGGCTTGGAGAGGAGCAACTATATAAAATGAGATTCTCTTGCTTAATATAACACAATCTAGCAAAAACACTGTGACAAAGATTTTTCTAGGGAGGAGCTGCTCATTTAACTAGGACCCTTGTAGTTTAGGGCAAGCATTTTAAATCTGCTTACCTCTTAAGTATAGGACACTAAAATAAACCTAGCATTTCAGGAGAAATGCCCGTTACTTACCAATGCTAAAGCTGACTTTGGGCAATCAAAATATACAGACCTTTAAATATCCAAATAAATCTATATCAACATATGGGTGCTTTCATGGATGGATTAATTTCACATTTTTATTAGTTAAATAACTTTAATATGGACTAGATTCTTAGCTGCATTGTACTACTGACCTTAGGATCAATATAATTCAATCCAATAAATTTCACTAAGTATTTTGTGCAAAGCTTGGTGTTATCTACATGAGGAAAAACGGAAGCCTAGCACTGATTATTCCTTTGAATTCCAGGCTTTAAATGTTAACCCCAATATACAAAATAAACGTAATTTACTTTCATTTGTTAACTTATTTCCTTCATGTGGCTCACAGCGGCTGTCCTGGCTTGATTCTACGCCCATTCTCTTTATACCAAGACCTCTGCCAGACACAAGTGGAGACACAGTGAAATTCAAGTTTTACTCCCATAATCCTGCCTTAGGAAGGAGAGTTTTATACCCCATATTTCAGATGTGATTTCAAACTAAAATATTGTGGTTTTATACAATTACAAAACAAACCATGAATTTGGTGAGAGAAGGAGAAGTTGGTAACACATGTGCCACAGCTTACATGTAATTTAATTTAACCCAACAATGGCAGATAAAGAAAATTCTTGCAAAACTACACTTATTTTTAAAGTGCATTAGCTAAATTTAAAAATCTTATAAGGCTATCCCTCATAGACCTATACAGCTCAATACTTCAGCAGAAATGCCAAGCCTCTATTATAAAAATCAAAACATAGCATTGCAATATTAGTAAACAAGAAAGAAAAAAACTCAAGAGAAAATGCTTTATTTATTGTAAATGCTGGTGCCTACAGAAACAGAGTTAAACTGGAAGAGGAAGGGAATTTCTGGGTCCATTTAGGGACCACTGCCTATCTAATTTCACTCCCAAACTCATGCTTTTCTTGATGTAACTTTCACTATTCATAGGAATCAATCATCATTGTGGTTGGGTTTTGACTTCTAAGTGGAACAGAGAGAGAGGAAAAGAGGCAGGGAGATTTTTTTCTGAGGTAACTGGATGAGCTGGAAGAAAGGGGGAAAGATGAAGGAAGTTTGGAATGACTTTTGAGGAGGAAAGAAAATGCCTGTGGTCCAGTAAATTGGCTACATGAGAGAAGGTGAGAAGGAAGAGGGTGGAGAAGGGACCGGTCCTGGGATGATTCCTTTCTACAGGAGAATAGATGCTCATGCAGGGAAGATGCTGGGTCAGTTCAGGCATTTCCTGCATCGTCCACTAGGGGGATGTCATATGCCCTGAACAATGTATAGAATCAGTGTTTTCATTAATTAACTCACTGTTCAACAATCATTGACAAGGTCTACTATGTGCTAGGCACTAGGGATACAGAGATGACTGACTTACTCCGAGACAGATAATGCAGAAGGAATCACTGATTCTCCGGGGAAAGTTTGGTTCACATTTTGAACATGTTAAGTTTGAAGAGCCCGTGGGCAGAGCCATGGTGAAGTCCAGTGGGAAGTAAGATATATGAGTTTGGTATTCCAGGAGAGAAGTCTCATGGGGATATTCAAAGAGAAGTGTATTTGCAGCTGTGAGCACGGAGGGGAACACTCCGATTAACTGTGTAGAACAGTGCTTTTCAAAGTCAAGTGTGCATGGAGGGCTTATGAAGACAGATCCCTAGCCTCCTCTCCTTTCCACCAGAGATTCTGATTCAGGACTGGGGTGAGACCCAAGAAATTTTTTTTAAATTGAAGTATAGTTGATTTACAACATCGTGTTAGGTTTAGGTGTACAGCACAGTGATTCAGTTACATATATATATGCACATAAATATATATGTATATTCTTTTTCAGATTTTTTTTCTCTTATAGGTTATTACAAAACATTGAGTATAGTTCCCTGTGCTATACAGTAAGACACAAGAGTTTACATTTCTAACAAGCTCCCAGCTGATGCTGCCTTCTGTAGATCACACTCCAAGCAGCACTAGAATAGAGGAAGGGCTGTTCTGGGATCAAAGGAGAGGATGGTCAATAGATGGGTTTCTGTGTCTAAGCATATTTTTGTTTGGGAATCACAGGAGGACTCACTAGTAAGTGGATTTTAAAAGAATATGTGTCTCAAAAAATAATTAAGAACCATGGGCTAAGACATGATGAGATGGGGGCTAATGAAAGAACAATACTTTTCGGATAGTTAGAGATGGCAGATCCTCTAAGAAGACTGAGCAGGAGTGGCCCAAGAGGAAGGAGGAAACTCCAGAGAGAACAATGTCAAGAAAGCCAAAATATAAGAATTTCAAGATGGAGGGGTGATTATTAACAACAACAACAACAACAACAACAACAAAACCCAAAACAGGGCTTCCCTGGTGGCACGGTGGTTAAGAATCCACCTGCCAATGCAGGGGACATGGGTTCGAACCCTCATCCAGGACGATCCCACATGCTGTGGAGCAACTAAGCCTATGCGCCACAACTACTGAGCCTGCACTCTAGAACCCGCGAGCCACAACTACTGAAGCCCACGTGCCTAGAGCCTGTGCTCCGCAACAAGAGAAGCCACTGCAATGAGAAGCCCACACACCACAACAAGGAGTAGCCCCCGCTCGCCGCAACTAGAGAAAGCCTGTGCCCGGCAACAAAGACCCAACTCAGCCAAAAATAAATAAATAAATTTAGTTTTTTAAAAAACCCAAAGAAACAAACAAACAAACAAAAAACAAGAAAGACACAGTCAAAGGCATCTCCTAGATTTGAGAACTAGAGATAGAGGGAGATTTAATATATCATGTGGTCCAACCAACCATGACTAGAGATGGGGCAACTAAGACCCAAATAGAAAGAGTGAGTTCCTAAAATTCCATGGTGGACTCAGCATAAACATGCTCCTAGCAAATGCTCGTTCTATGATATCATATTATCTCCCACTGGAACTTGTTTGGCAATGGTAGAACAGTCTGGTTATTGTTGGGAGGAAGTGATGTGATGGGGAAGGAAGAATGGTATCGCCTTGGGATGGATGGGGGAAAGAGAAAGGTGAAACAATATATGTAAATAATCATTTTAATGGACACACTATTTGCACCCTGGATTTCCATAATGAAGGATGTGAACATTGCTGGAATAGGCCAAGATTCCATTTTTTATTCAGATACAATACAGACTAGATCCTGAAGAGTTCATTCTATTTTCAGTAGGGATTTGGAATTCCAAATCCCAGAATTTGAATTCAAACAATATAGTGATTTTCAACTTTAGCAGCAGAAGATTCCATGACTGAAATTCTCTGTTTGTGGGTTAGTAATATGGTTTATACCTGGAAACATGCAGCAAGCACCATAAAACATCAGTTCTCTTTCCTTGTGGACAATGGGTCTAGATTTGGACAAGAATGGTTAGAAACCTAGATAAACATCAGGCCACCTGAATTAGACCACTGATGTTCTGCTTTCCCAGCGTTGCCAAGACTGGAAATGACCTTCCGCTGGGTCCAAGTACCTGAAGAAGGTCCAGGTTAAAAAGAAGATGATTGTTTCTGCCTTGTCTGAAAGGAGGTTTCCAAGGCTGCTGCAAAAATCACACATAGATTGCTGGGGAGAGCCCGGCAATCTCTTCATTGCAGATCCCCTGTGTGGAGTTCTTTACTTTGACTAGACCTAATTCTGCTTAGCTAAACACAGGTTGATGGGATCAGCACCCAGCGGGGAGTAGCAGAAGCCAGGATTCAGTTCAAGGAAGTAGAGATGCTCAGTTTATACAAAACAGCGTCTACTTCATTTACAAAATGTTAAGTGAAGTTTTCCACTAAAGTAGGCCTCTTCTCCCCAACTTCCCCCTCACCCTTGCCCTTTTTGGAAACACCAGTACATTTGATTCTCTTGCACGTGACATAATTCTGAGGAAAGTTTTCTCTGAGAGATTTCTTGACTATCCCTACTGGTCTCAACTAGAGACTGGTGGTGGTATTTGAGGTTCAGACCGAGTAAGAAGTTTGGATGGATCCTTTGTGTAGACAAAATGTAGATACATATAAAACTTGCTGACTTTTCTACTTCATATTAATGCTGAACACTCCAGGTCCATAAAAATTTTATGTCATGTATCTTTCCACGTCAATAGGCACCTGTTACGGTTATTGCTCTTTGGGGGAAGGGGGCACTCAGTGACATTTTGTGCAGTCATTCCAATGCAGGCATAGTGACATGTTAAAATTCCTACACTCCATCAGTTACAGAGTGAGGACATCAAGAGAGGATATTTGAGTCCCTTTCACTTAAAAGTTCCATTCACTGACTCTTAAAGTTCCTGGGTTGGGCAAAAAAAATGGGCCAAGGAATTGAGTATGCTTGAGAAAATAACATGAGAAATTCAGATGGCTTTCCAAGTACATGTAGAATTTTTCACCCATTTGAAGCAACGGAGAGCTCAGAGGGAAGAACACTATCCCTGTTTTTACACTGTACTTAGTCTTCTCTTACTTCTGCTGGTTCCTCTCAAGTTTTTCCGGGTACTGCCTTGGAAACTTTCTTATGCACACCATGTGCTGACCTTGCCATTTTAAGGCTTAAGTTGATGGAACTTACAAGGCATGAAAGTTCAGGAAAGCAAGACCTCCAAGACTCTGCACTGTGACTCCACCACAGCCAGGCTATGGGCTGAGCCCTTTGAGGGCTTCTTACCTGGGACACTGTGATGCCACACTTCTTGGCTAACTCCTCTTTGGCTTCCTCACTGGGGTAGGGGTTGCTGAGATGGGAATAGAAATATTCATTCAGGATTTCCGTCGCTTGCTTGTTGAAATTCCGTCTCTTCCGCCTTCATAAAGAGAAAGGAAACAACAACGACAACGGAAAAAAAAAAGTTCACACCAAATACATATAAAAAGGGAGAGGAGAGGATCTACGACTGGGAGAAGACACTTTTTTGAGTGAAAAGTGAACAAGAGGAGATTTGAGCAAAGGGGCTGGATGCTGAAAGCAGTGCTGAAAGCGTTCTTTAAATACTTCATTGTGTACTGTCGGGACACTAAGCAGAAGAACAATCACACGTATTATACAAATATTTATACAGAGTGGTGAGGGGTGTGAAGTTTCAAAATCCCACTATCTTGGTTTTGAACCCTGGACCAACTGAATACCAGCTGGGTGATTTGGGATCCCTCTCCAAACTTCAGCTTCTTCAAATGACAGTCAAAAGAGTCAAACTGACCTCACGGGGTGACAGGGAGAAATGAGGTCATACATAGACAGGACTCAGCACAGTGCCTGGTACATGACAAATACTAGGACTTAGTGGGGATTCTTCCTACCAGGTTCCAGGCCTTGGGACATACCCCTCAGAGCCATCAATTCAAATTATTCATTTTTCACAACTAGTGAGGTAGCTATGGTTATTCCCATTTACCAATGAAGAACTGAGTTCAAAGGTCACTCAACTAGTAGGTTATAAGGCCAAAGTATCAATTCAGGTCTGCCTGACTACAAAACCCAGCCTCTTTCTTGTATACAAATTGCCTCCTGGCAATTACACAGAGACTCTGTAGCCATAAGTTAAAAATAAGTTGTCTGGACTTCCCTGGTGGCACAGTGGTGAAGACTCCATTTTCCCAATGCAGGGGGCCCGTGTTTTATCCCTGGTCAGGGAACTAGATCCCACATGCATGCTGCAACCAAGGAGCCCATGTGCCGCAACAAAGGAGCCCGTGAGCCACAACTAAGGAGCCCACCTGCTGCAACTAAGGAGACTGCCTGCCACAACTAAGGCCCATAGCAACCAAATTAATAAATAAATATTTTTTTAAAAAGTTATTTTCTCTCTGTTCTATCCCCATATAAGTGCATGCAACATTTTTAAAAGGCATGGGGAAGGGGGGCGAGAATGGATGGAAATTAACCCCCTGACTACTTGACTTCCCTTGAAAGGAGAGAAGCAGCACTTTCTAAGCAGGAACAGCTGCTAAATGGTAAAACATAAGCCCAGAGAAATCTTTTTAATATATAGGTTTGCTAAAATGAAGAACACCACTTTTTGAATAAAAGCATTTTTCTTCTTAAAACAAAAGTGCTAATTGAACTAATTTAAAGTGAGAATCACTTTGTTGCCTCCTCCCTGCTAAGGCCTGAGGATAGCTGGGGTTTGCTTAGGGATGCCTGGCTCCTTGCAGATGCTGGCTGGCCCTCCTTGAGGGGGTGGGGTCTCTATCTTTAAATTAGCTCCATTAGCACTTCTGCCTTTCTAGCCTTTATCAAAAGCTTTTCCTTATGGGGAAAAAAAATTTCCCGAACATCCCTGGTTATGCCAGGATATTGAAGTTTCTGATTTAAGCCAACAGAAAGCACCAATCGCCTTGCTAGACAGGAAATTCAGCTAATATTGTATTTTCCGGGTCCCACTTGGATTAATTAACATAATAAAGTGCCTGATTTTACCGGATGAACACCATCTGTCCACAGGTATTAACCACATCTGCCCAGATTATGCCAAGCCCAAGTCACCCTCCCAAATCATGCTGAGTTTCTGGGTCACCCAGCATCAGAAATTGGGCAGATTGGATTAAAAGGCCCAACTAAAAAGGAGGCGTGTATTAAAAGCTCTTACATGATGGGAATTTGAGGAAGGTAGCCAAGTGGCTAACCCGGTCTCCAAGCTAGTCTTTGGATAACCTCTGGCTTCCTCTTGGACTAAAGAAAACAGTTGTTTTAGGCCTGGGGAAGTGGCCCCTGAAGGCTCCCCTAATTGCAAGTTGTTTGCATTAGCATTACAGTGTATTTCTTGGGACTCTTCCAACTGAGCTCATAGGAAGCCTCTCTGGAATGAGCTGGGGTGCAGGGATGGTGCAGACAGCTGTTCCCGGCTCTCTCCTCCTGGTGACGTGCAATCTTCCTTTAGGTGGTCTCATCTACTCAGATGGATGCACTTATCACCTTGTGCAGTGGCTGTCTTAATCTAGGGCCTTTGAAGCCCCAGAATTAGGATTTTGCAGAATTTCAAGAAACCCAGTAAAAATAATATAACTCTGACAATAAGGTTACTTGAACTAAGACACCTGGTTTCTTTGCTTTGGCTGGAAGTGTTTTCAGCTTGGTGAGTTAACATTTGTTATTTCAAGTCAACCAAAAGCTTTGATCATCAGTTATCCAGGTAAACTTAAGAAATGTGGAAGTTGATTAAATTTTAGGGATGGAACCTTTCAAATCACAGTGACTCAAGAGTGAAGAGTGTAGGTATTGTGCACATATGTTGCTAACAACCAAATGTATTATCTCTGACCAAATGCCTCTCCTAAGAGCCAATGCCCCACGTACTACTGCATACCCCAGACACTTCCAACAAACTCTGTGTTTCTAAGACTAGTATCACATTTCACCCAAACCAGCTCCATTTTCTTCTATTTCCGTATTATATAATGACATAACCATCGTTACAGAGTTCATTGTATTTGCTTATTTGTTCGTCCATTCATTTGTTTGTTTATTCCTTCAAATATTTGAGTACCTAGCATGCGCCAGCATCTGGGAGTGATTCTCAATCCTTCTTGCTCTCTTACTAGATAAACACTATCTGTCCATAGGTATTAACCACATCTGTCCAGATTAAGCCGAGCCTAAGCCACTTTCCCAAATCATGCTGAGTTTCTGTGTCACCCAGCATCAGAAATTGGGCAGATTGGATTAAAAAGCCCCACTAAAAATGAGGCGTGTATTAAAAGCTCTTGCATAATCGGAATT
Source organism: Mesoplodon densirostris (assembly GCF_025265405.1). Taxonomy (NCBI): domain Eukaryota; kingdom Metazoa; phylum Chordata; class Mammalia; order Artiodactyla; family Ziphiidae; genus Mesoplodon; species Mesoplodon densirostris. The sequence continues at coordinate 123,620,175 of NC_082662.1, read as the reverse complement.
TGAGGAAGGTAGGCCCCAGAGCAAGTCTTACCAGTTCTATTTTTCAAATCTATCCCTTTTGTTCCATCCTTAGTGTCGTTGCTATTTTTGAAATGGGTTTAGAGGAGCCACAGTCTGTCATATAATGGTCTTAGTTGTGCTGTCCAACAGCACTTTCTGCAATGAGGAAAATAAATGTTCTCTGTTCTCCAATATAGTAGCCATCAGCTGCATGTGGCTATCGAGTGGCTGAAATATGGCTCATATAACTGGAGTGCTAAAGTTTTAAATTTTATTTACTTCTATTTTAATTAATTTAAATTTAAAATCAAGAAGCCACAGACTAGGCAGTGCAACTCCATACTGATGCTTTCCCTAAATCATGGCCAAGCAACCCTCCTGGAAGGAGAGCATGGACTCACAGCCCTGGTGCACACCATCAAAAGCACGAAATGGCTCCAAAACCTCCTGCTGTAGTCTATTCCATCACATACCAATGTTTATCTTAAAATAAGAATATTTTCCTCCAAATATTTGAGTAAAATGGGGAAGGTTTTTCATACTTATTCTGTATTTCCCCAGTTTGAGAAGCACACACCTCAACAGTGGTCTCCTACCGTTTCTTTGAATTCAGCTCATCTTCAAGAAAATCACTAGAGGAATTCCTCCAAACCATGGATCTGATCATGAAAATAATAATAATAATAATAATAATAAATAATATATAATTACTGAACCTTACTATATTATAGCTGAATTATGGTGTGAATACTATGTTCCAGACACTATACGTTTTAAATATATTATCTTATTTATTCTTGTATAGAATTATCCCCATTTTAGAAACACAAAAACTGAGTCTTAGAGAGGATAGGCCACTTACCCTGGGTCACAAAGGCAGTCAGGGTTGTAGCAAGAATCTGAATCTAAGAAGTGCAACTTGAGAACTTACACTATAAATTACTATATTCCCTCCTTAAACAGCTCAGAGTTTCTGCTGCTTCATAGGACCAAGTTGAAATATATGCTGATAGAGTTAAGGTCTTTCAGTGGATCTAGCCCCTCCCTAGTGTCTCATTTCCCTCCAATCCTACACATGCTCTACATAATTTCATCCAGCTACATCATATGCTTCTCCATTCCCCGAAGACACTCAACGGCGTTCATGTTCCCTTGCCTTTTCATACCACCCTGTGTATTTCTCTCCCACAGCATTTGCCACAAGTTTACATGTGTCTTCCCAACTAAACAGCAAATTCTCAAGGGGAGGAACCATGTTTCACACATATTTGAAACCCTGCTGCCCAACACATAGTATGCATTCCAGTAAGTAATGCCTGTTGAAGTTAAATTATGTTGTTTACTTTGCTTCTGTGATTCCTTCTATTTGTTAAACATCATACTCCTCTGAGATTCAGCACTGTCTGCCTCTCCCTGATTTTCGATTCTCTCTTCCCTTTGGGTAAACTTGGCAGATGTACTTCCTGTGATCATGTGCAGTTTTATGCTGTTATAAGAGCACGTGTCCCAGGAGGTTATGAGCTCTTGAAGGCAGGACCCACATTTACATGCATTTTTTCATCTTTGTTATTCCAGTGGCTAATATAGCATTTGACAGAGAGTAAAAACTCAGAGAAGTAAATGAATCTAAATACAGTGCCAGTTTGGCCAGACCTTATTGGATGTCCTTTCCTCTTTCTTACCGTCCTCTTTGCTAATCATTTTAGGTAACTCCATCTACCAGGGTGAAGTGCAGAGGTGTACTTCCAACCATGTGTTTAGGTTCTTATTGTTTTCTCTAGCAAGATGTTATTTTTAAAAAACAAGATAAAATTACTGTATTGCTAGAAAACCATTAAAAGGGTTTACAAGTTCTCTCTCTCAAAGAATTATTGTAGTCCTGACAATAAGCTTACCAAGTTTTACAGCACAATGCTTGATATAAAGCTGAAATAATAAATGTTGAGTGAAGGAATGAATGAGTGGAATTTTTAAGTGAAACTTTTCTGGCACTATAAGGAAGACAAAAAGGATATGACTTGAGTGGACAAAACCTGGCCCAAATGCTCAGCTGGGGAGTGTGGAAGGCAGAATCCTAAGAAGATATGTAAGATTCCACCCTGGGGTACATCCCTTTCCCTTGAGTGTATGTGTTGGGGGGCACTGTGAAAATAACAGGATATCATTCCTGTGATTAAGTTACCAATCAGTTGACTTTGCGTTAATGAAACGGGAGATTAGGTTAAAGCCTTAGAATGGTGACATTCTCCAGGAAGAAAGCAAGGAGCCAACTTGTAAGCTGCCTATGGAGAGGGCAGCTTCTAGGATCTGGGGACCTCAGTTCTACAATCACAAGGAACTGAATTATGCCCCTACTGGAATGAGCTTCAGATAAGAGCATAGCCTCAGCTGACCCCTGGATTGCAGCTCTGTGAGACTAGAGCAGAGAACCCAGGTTAGCCTGCCCAGGCTCCTGAACAACAGAAACTGTGAGATAATAACTTTGTGTTGTTCTAAGCTGCTAAATTTGTGGTAATCTGTTCTTCAGCAACACAAAATACAAGGAATGTTACACAACAAAGCAGTAACATTCAATTCTGCATACCCATTACACTACGAAGACTAATCCTGTTACTAAATCAAGTCCTCCTTGTATTGTGTCTTCCAAGAAATCTTTTCCGATGAAGCCCTGTCCATCAGATGCATGGTTTAGAGAAGCACATCAACATCAGCAGTGAATGTGTCTTTCTTAGTAAAGTGTGTTTAGCTAGCTTTCCCAATTATAGATAGAACTAGAAGCAATGATATTAGCTACCACAATCAGGAAGTCCAGGCAAACGTTTATTTTTGAGCTGGAAAAACCATTTGCTTAGCCTTGGGTTGGCACTTGGAGTCATATTTTTTCAGCGATACTAAATATACATACCTCTAAGTAAATGCTAATAACAAAGACAAAAGGTTAGTTGTTTTAGTTTTGAACCTTGGCTCAGAGGCAATGATTCAAAGGTTGCAGCCAAAGCAGGAAAGAGACCCTCTCTTACAGTGATTGTCCTTCTGGTGCCAACTGGAACAATCTAGGCAAAGGCTGGTGCAAGTGAAAGGAACTGTGTACAAAGCTCGCCTAGTTTCGTGTCTTTTAGAGTCTGACCTTCTGCTGGCCACAGCAGAGTTACTGAGAGAAGAAATCCTATGAGAAAATGATTCTGCTCCTCCCTTCTCTCTGATTTCTTTCTTGAAAAGAACCCAGTCTGGGCCCAACTTTTCTTTTTTTTTTTCAGTATCTGCCAACATAAATGCCAACTCCAGCATTTTAACGAGGGGAGTTACCATGGGGATGTAAACAACACATGCAGAGTGGCAGCGGCCACAGCACAGGGGAAAGACCCAGACACAGGCCACCAGTCACTTGCACTTTGTACCGTGCGGAACGGCCTGCTTTAAAGAAGCCAGGCTGGCAGCAGGCCACGGGGCGAGGGAGATGCACAGGGGGTTCCTGCTTCAGAGGGCCTGTGCCTTCCCCCACTCATCACCATGCTCTGCTGGGAACAGCTCTCTTCATTTGTACTTTCTCTTGACTTACTCTATGGAATTCTATTAGCCCAGAGATACAGTTTGCTAGCTGGCATTCTTATTTCATATTCCACATGACCCAAAACACAGTGAATAAAAGGGAGTTTAGGAGGTGCCAGGGAGTTTTAAAGAGGTCTGTGAACTGTAAAGACCACACTTGTGAAGAGAGAGAAAAGTACAGGTAAGAGAGCTGAATAATACATGATTTCCGGGGTGAAAAAATTTTAAAAGCAGAGCATTTGGGTGTCTGAATGAAAAGGAACAAAACTACAGATTATTAAATGGTATATGACCCTGACATACCTAATGTTTCAATAATAAAAACCATATGTTGGGATTATATTCAGGAATTGAAACAATGAATGATGAAATCTGCATTTATAGAAGATGGCTAATTTAAGATGAACTGTAGATCACAAAGGATATCCATACTCTGAAAACTTATTTATTAGATCAATTATCAACACACTCCCCTAGAGTAGATGAAAGATATGATATCACCATTTTACAGGCTGGATAACAGAAGCCAAAGAAATCAAAGGGATTGGTACAAATCCATTGGTCTAGAGGGTAGGAGGACCAAGAACTGACTACTTGTTTTATAGTCTCAGTTTTTGTCGTAAAGGACCTTTCTATCCGTGATTTCAACTGAATTCTTTGACCTCACAAATTAGGTCACAAGTTAATGTCAGATAGAAAACATCAAATCTTGATTGAAAATCTGGCCCGTATCAGACCACTCTGTGCCCAAGGGACCATGTCTTCTTCATCTTTTCATCTTTGTGCCCCTAAAACTCAGCCCAGAGTAGGACACATGGTAATCTAGTTATAAATATTTGTTGACTCAAACTGGGTGCCCTCTCTGCCTACATATACTGTGGCAAAGATTCCCAGCTCTCAATCAGAACTTTCTTGGAGAAAATATGTCATTGCAGTACCTAGTAAGACCTGTATGGGCCCATAGTTACAACCTATTCCTGTGAAAGAGACACCTAGTGGTATGAAAACAAAAAGTCCTGCCTTTTCTGTCCCTGTAGCTAAGTCATCCTTGCTTCTCATGAAGAGTGAGTAGCAGTGGCCATAAAAAATATCCCCTCCCATGACACATTTTCCTGGAGCCGTATAAAACCAATGGTTATCCACCCTCTCAGCACTCCTTTCCCTGACCTACGAACCTTTCTCAGGCTACCACTTGGCTTAGCCTTGAACATGATGACAACGTAGTCTTTGGAGAGGGCCAGCTGTGGATTCCAACCCTGGATCAGTGGTTCTCCCAAAGGACAGACCCCTCCTGGGGACTCACCGCGCATCCAGAAACCGGGAACGCAGGATCATGACGGCCTCACACGTGCTCTGCTTGAGCTGCATCTGGATGGAGCTGAACTTGCGGTGGATGATACTGACCATCCGCTCGATCTCCTTTGGGGAGATGGGCCTGGTCCGGCTTTGCTCTCGCAGGAGATTCATCACGTGGGTGGTGAACTCATTACATGCCTGGAATGGCAGGATGACAGACATGGGGTGTGGTGAGGGTCCAAGCCTCAGCACACTTGATGTGAGGCTGTGTAGGTCTTTCTAGAGACGTGTGCAGGTAAGGAAAGTGGGCTAGTTTGTGGCATTTTGTCAAATCAGAAAAAATAAATGATGCCTGGAAATCCTTTTCAGCCCATTTGATTATAATTTTTGGCCATGATGTAGATTTTTTTAAAGGGAAAAGAAAATTCTTAATTATTTTTCAAAATCAATTATTTTTCATGATTTTACTACTATGAAAGATGAGAACATGAACAGGAGTATAAAACACACTTCACAACCCTTCACCCCAATGTTAACAGTCAAAGAGAGTTTGGGGCCAAATATAGCATGAACTTTCTGCCTTGCCCTTATCTCTGATATGTTAAAGCTTCCAAATACTCAATTTAGCATAAACAGCCCGAAGAGTGGAATCATGGAGTTAAAAGCTCTGATAACTCTTTTGGGAGATTTCTCATCAATCTATTTCTACTTCTAGTCTTTTTTTGTGTGTGTGGTACGCGGGCCTCTAACTGTTGTGGCCTCTCCCGTTGCGGAGCACAGGCTCTGGACGTGCAGGCTCAGTGGCCATGGCTCACGGGCCCAGCCGCTCTGCGGCATGTGGGATCTTCCCGGACCGGGGCACGAACCCACGTCCCCTGCATCGGCAGGAGGACTCTCAACCACTGCGCCACCAGGGAAGCCCTCTACTTCTAGTTTTATCGTAAGAACTCCCTCCTATGCCGGTCTTCTGAAGATCTGCTATGTCTACAACACAAAGGGAATAGGTTAAAAAAACAAACAAAAAACAAAAACAAAAAAAACCGCATGCAAATATGAATTAGAGGATTCAGGAGTTATCCCTGCAGAAAGGAAAACTCTCAGTTTAGAGACCAACATACTCTCAGCTCTGGAAGTGAAACTGGAGATCATTTTTCCCAACTCCTTATTTTACAGTTGGGAAAACTGTGGCTCCAAGAGATGAAGGCCCACAGCAAAAAACAGCAGCTGAGGCAGGATCTGAACACATCCTCATCCAGGCCAGGGTGTCTGTTCTTTCCCAGACCCTGAATCTGCTCCTCAGAGCACCACTGCCCTTTCTCTTAGTTACTATTACTTATCATCTCTGTAGTCTGGTTTTATTAGTGAACATTCAATAAAATATCTACTCACAGGTTAACTCACAGTAATGTTGTAAAACTGTATAAGATTGTAACAAAAACAGGCAACTTGATGCTGTGAGAGTTGAAGAACTAAGGACTCAAAGGGTTCAACTTAATATTAACAGTGGAAACACGCCCATTGATGCTAACACTGCATTGCCCTTGTTTTTTACAGCACCAAGCCCTTCATAGCTGTCAATTATGCAGTAACAATAACATATTTACTGTTCATTTCTCCAAGAAATCCTTCGAGGTCGGCTGGCCAAAGATACAAAGGCAGATGCATCCACTGGGCTCTGTCTACACTGAAGGCTGGGAGGCCTGGGTTTTGACCTGCCTCCGTGAGTATGTGGGCAAATCCTTTCACTACTCAGTACTTCGTTTTATTTGTCCGAGAGTGGATTTAATCATTCCTAACCCTTCAGCAAGGCTAGCAGTGCCCATGCTCTTGTGCAGTGACCTGCAGATGGAGTAAATCACTCACATGAACGTAGCAGTGGGCTAAGAGCACAGACTGCCTGCGTTCAGATCCTGCACTGGAACTCACTTCGCTCTGGGGCCTTGGTTAGTTATGTAAGATCCCTGTATCTCGTCTTCCCTGTTTGTGAAATGGGGATGACAGTACCTCAAAGGGTGTGGTAAGGACTACATGAGTTACTATCTTTGTGTCTGGCCATATAAATTGTGTCATTATTATCTCTTCAAAGTACAGAGAACTCAGAAACCCAGCGTAGGATCACGATTGGGCAAACCTCTCCAGGCTTCAGTCTGCCCCGTGGTAAAACTAAAGGGGGTCACAAATACCTTCTTTCTACTCTGCAGGCATATGCTGAAGACAATCCACAGAAGATCAGGTCCAATAGCATTTTGCTCTTACTAAGAAAACTGCTACCTAAACACAAGACCTTAGTATAAGCTTCATCTCTCCCTAGCCTCAACAAGGGAGGGAGAGAAAACCTGGCAGCGAGTTGGCAGCAAGTCTATGAGAAGTCGGGGTGGGGCGTGGCGGGGGGAGGCACACTGCAGGCATCCTAAGCGGCTTTCTGGAGAAACGCTTCATCCCCCGCTGGGCTGCAGCCTCCCCCCTTGATGGGGGCTCACAGGGAGGAGGGACTGGACGTGAAGGAGGTATTGTCAAGTGCACTTGCTCTCTGCTGGGAAGCCACAGTGCTCGGCTAATAATGATGCTTCCTTACGGTGAATAAAAATACTCACAATATCTGATGCTTATTTAGGGCATTGGATCCCGGGCCCCTTTCTGCTCTGCCCCAAACAGACAGTGGAGTCTTTTCACCCACTGCTGAGATGGAGCAAGGCAGCTGCTCCACAGCTGCTCAGGAACACACAACAGACAGTGCAGAGGAGTTCCAAGTCCATTTTAGACAGACAGAACACAGTGATCCAGATTTTTCCAGGACCTGAACTACCCACGCCTCCTCCTCAGTTCCCCCAAGCTCGGCACCTTCAGCAGCTGTGCTGCTCCCATGAAGTCAGGCGCTCCTGATGGAATTGGGAAGAGTGGGGATGACAGTCGTTAATTAAATAGGACCCTCGCCGGCTGAAGGTTTCTGTGACAGAGGAGACTCTGCTGCAGACTGTCCTAAAGGTGGTACACCTCCTGGAGCTACCCCTCCAGCTGCCCCCAGAAAGTGGACGCTTTCTGAAAGGAGACATCCCAAGTTCCAGGGCAAAGGCCCTTCTGGGAGCAGCCTACCCAAGAGAAGCTCTCTTAGAAAATCCTGCTTGAGTTTAAGCAATTTAATCCTAGACTTGAAGCCTCCTTCCTGCCCTCTCTCAGCCCACCTTCTTCTCTTACTGCTTCAAACTGGATTTGGCTGCCAATTTCAGCAACGAATGTGACTGGGATGTTAAGACTTTCTTATGGACCTAACCCACCTGGGTTCGGCCTTAGAGACTGAGCCTTGTCAATGCCCTGGCAGCATTATTCACAGAAACAAAAAAGTGAAGAACTCTGCAAAACTACAAGAGTATCGTTTTTTAGAATAACACTTGGAACAAAATTCAGGTTTCTGGATATCACGGTTTTATCTATTAGAATATGCTAGCTCTTAAATACCTTAGCTTCCAACATGATCTGCTGAAAAAGTGTTTTACCAGCCCCTTTTAATGAAGAAAACAATTTCCTTCTTTTCTTTTGAATGAAAGTCTCTAGACTTATCTAATAACCTCAGGGTGAAACAATGGCTGATTCATGTTGGGTTTTTTTTTGGGGGGGGGAGTGGGGGAGGGGGGAGTAGGGTTATGGTAGCTACTTACTGGAAAGCTAATTGATCCTCTGGTTATCTACCATCACCAAACTAAAACCAAACCAAACCAAACCAAAACAACAGAATCAACTCTTAAATAGTCAGTTTGGTAACCATCTACGTACTACTGAAACAGAGACTGATATTTTTACTAAGGTTTCCTATTTTTAAGAAAGCTCCCGCAAGGAATGCTTACAGAAAAAAATGAAGATCTACCTCTCAGACATACTAGCTAGAAGGTTAATGGCATAATTTCCTTATAATCTGCTATTTACTATAATTAACAATACAACTAATATTAATAAATTATTAAGCTCATAGAGTATGTTAAACATTATTCAGTTCTTACCCAGAAAATGCCCAAAGAAATAAGGAAATGATTTTTTAGCGTTTTTTAAGAATAACAAATACAGACGACTACTACATTTACCTAATTTGCTCTGCACTGATGGAGTTTTTCCTTAAGTTCCCAATTTCCAGCATGATTATTATTTAGAATAGGTAGATATCTATGAGAAGTTTCTGAAGGAGAATAGTTTTTTATCACTAGCCTCTCTTAGAGAGCATCAATCTAGTCCATGAAAGTAACAGAGAGGTCAAGCCGGTTACTTCATTGTCTACAGACGTCCACACTTGTTCCATATTAAGTGTGGTTGGGTATTGTTCCAATAAAAGCCTTTGGGCTAAGGGTCAAAATCTGGCTTCCAGGGTCAACTCTGTCCCTCCTTTGGATGTGTGACCCATATACATCACCTAACCTCTTTGACCTCCAGTTCCTCACCTGTATTGAAATGGAGATGATGACAGTACCTGTCTGGAGGATCCAATCTTAAAATTACCTTGAGGAACAAGTGCAGTTAAGTTGACAAAATTGTTTTAGTCATTTTGGATGAGGATGGAAGAATGAGACAAGGGGGGGTTAAATCAAGGAAACAGTCCGTTCGTCTATGTTGCTGGCAACCTGAGCTAAGAAGAAAGCCAGTTTTAAACACCATCCAGCCTAACATCCATTCCAGTTATAGGTTTAGGGAGGAAGCCACACTCTTCGTGTACCCCTGGAGTTTGGCATGAGTTAACCTGGATACTAGGTCTAGATAGGTTGTTATGCCAGAGGCCAAGCTTAGCAGTGAAGGTAAAATAGGGAAAGCACAGAGTAGCAAGAACCCAAGAGGCCAGCTAGGGACCTTGTTAGCAAATGTCCCCATGTGTCTTCCCAAGTTATCCCATTGGTTGGGGCAGACTCTGAACCCTAACATGATGGCCCAGGTAGGGAAGCTGTCATAGATCAGCCAGCTTACCTGAGCTGAGCCTCTCCTGGGAACTGAGGAAATGTCTACATGAGCCTACACCGTGATAAGAATGTTTGTTCTTTCTCAGGAAGGTGGAGGGTGATGATCCACAGGTTCTTACCACAAGATTGCTTTTATTTTCCTCCCCTTGAACCCTCCCTACACCTGTCTCATGGTTGAAATTCACCACGCTTGGCTTCCAGCTTCACACCTTTTTCCCTCATAAAAGAAGGGACTTTGTAGAAATCCATTTCAAAGGTAGATAGGAGTGCAATAATGAAACTTTCTTCACTTTAAATTTTAAAATGCCTATTTCTATTTTAAAATTTAAATTTTCTATTAAGTTGGCATTTGCCTTCTACCTAGACAGTCATAAGTGGACAGTATAGGGTCTTCCACTTTTTGCTTTTTCTCCCCCTTCTTCTGTGACTCTTAAAAAAGAAAAGAAAGCCATAAACCTAACAATTCAATGAAAGTAAGTTAACTTAGAACTTCAGGACAATGTCACATCCAAAGAGATGACAACAAATATATCTGTCACCTAAATAATGGGAGGACAGCCTGATGTTAAGGGACTCCTAATAAAGTAGTATGGCTCATACTGACCAGAGGAAGCAATATTGATATGTAAATTCACATGTGGGGGCTTCCCTGGTGGCGCAGTGGTTAGGAATCCGTCTGCCAATGCAGGGGACACGGGTTCAAGCCCTGGTCCGGGAAGATCCCACATGCCACGGAGCAACTAAGCCCTCGCGCCACAGCTACTGAGCCTGCGCTCTAGAGCCCACGAGCCACAACTACTGAAGCCCACGTGCCTAGAGCCTGTGCTCCGCAACAAGAGAAGCCACTGCAATGAGAAGCCCATGCACTGCAGTGAGATGCCCACGCACCGCAACGAAGAGTAGCCCCCGCTTGCCTCAACTAGAGAAAGCCCGCACACAGCAACGAAGACCCAATGCAGCCAAAAATTAAATTAAAAAATTCACATGTGTGTGTATGTGGGGGGGGTCCTCCAGTAGAGAGGGGCGCTATTATAATTAGAATACTGTACAACATTTATATACTGTTATATGACTTAAAGCCTTTCTTAGCCTTTCCTTCATATGATTTTTATGGCTCTTTGATAGCCTAGACTCCAAATCCACAGCTCTTTGTCAAATACCACCAGCTTTTAGGGTATAGTATGTGGACCACTGGATCCCAGAGACCATTTAGTCGAGTGTCAGGACTGGAATTCAACTTTGTCTGACTCCAGGGGTCCCCTGAGACCCTCTACTTTTCTTATAGCGGGAGGTGTGTCTTGTATTGCATACCATATATAAAAAGCAGAACATGTTTGACTCCCATTTGAACTGAATCTAGGTAGAGTGAGGGACTTTAGTGTCCGTTCCCATAGGATTCCATGAGCACCATGACCCTCTGCTCATGACCCTGAGAGCCCCGGGGCTGCATGCGCATAGGGAAACACTCTGGAGCTCCAGGAACTGAGTTTTCCTTATATTGACTATGGATGTTTCCTGAAATCATCATTTACAACTTCCACTTTTTTTTAATGGCTTTATCTCTAGTTTGCCCGGGCTTTCAACAGTGGACACCAAGGACTCGGTGGGCTCAGGTTCAGCAAGTGGCTCTGGGGTGAGGCCGGAGATGCTGGACCCCAGATGTCAGTCTCCAGGAAAAGCTGCCCGCCTCGGCGCCCACAGGCCTGAGTTTCCTGATGCCTCCGCCCTTTCCCTGAAGGGCTGGGGGTGGGGGGTGCCCAGACCCCACAGGGCTGTGGTTACCTGCTCGTATTTCTCCAGCTCCGTGTGGTAGATTTGTCTGATCTGTGAGAGTTTGGCTCTGTAATCAGAATGCTCCACCGAGTTGTCGGAACCGGCGCCTCCAGAAGCTGCCGCCGCCGCAGCCGCCGCGGCCGAGCCGCCACCCTTCTCTGGCCCGGCCACCCCCTCCGCCAGCAGCATGTTGTCCAGTCGCATCAGCTGGGGGTCTGTTGGCTCTTCTTCCTGCGCTCCCCGGATACTCAAAACTGCGGGAAGACCCAAAAGAGTGGGGAGGTGTTAAGAGTAACCCAATGAAGCAAAGTTTAACAATAACAACAAAAAGCTCCCAATGTGGGCTTCCCTGGTGGCGCAGTGGTTGAGAGGCAGGGGACACGAGTTCGTGCCCCGGTCCGGGAAGATCCCACATGCCGCGGAGCGGCTGGGCCCGTGAGCCATGGCCGCTGAGCCTGCGCGTCTGGAGCCTGTGCTCCGCAACGGGAGAGGCCACAACAGTGAGAGGCCCGCGTACCGAAAAAAAAAAAAAAAAAGCTCCCAATGTACTGTTTGGCTAAGTCTCAAATTACTTGCAATATGGCATCTGAGCAATGGGTTGGGAAAAGAGAGGAATTGGAGGAGGAGAAAATGCAAGGAGAAATTTGCTTTGTTCCCCAAGTTAATTATATCCCATCATATGAGGTACCTAGCATAGTCAAATTGATGGAGGCAGAAAGTAGACCGGTGGGTACCACGGGCTGCAGGGAGGGCGGGGATAAGGAGTTTGTGATTAACCGGTACAGAGTTTCATTTTGGGAAGATGAAAAGAGTTCTAGAGGTGGATGGTGGTGATGGCTGCACAACAATGCGAATGTACTTAATGCCACTGGACTGTCCTCTCAAAAATAGTTATAATGATAAGTTTTAGGTTATGCATATTTTACCACAGTGAAAGAAATTTCAAATCTACAAAACAAAAATAATTATAGCAATGTAATTTTCACTTTCATCCCCAAACTGCCAAATTTTAATTCAAGGAAAAGCACTTCCTTCTTCATTTCTAATTTTAGATTTCTGTGAGGTTGTGGTTTTACACTCATTGATTTTGTAATATTCGATCAGCCTGAATTTTCATCTCCAAAATAATCTAAGCCAGGCAAATCCAGTTAATTTGGAGTGAAGTGTTAAGACCTCTCCCCTGGACTAGGGATTTCCATCTCACCACATTGAGATCAATCTGTTCCAGGTGATAAGAACTCCATCCTGGTACAAACAAGGGTGAGGTCCTTTTAACAAGCTGTCTCAGGGATTCAGAGAAGCCGGTATTCTGATAGGATGGAGGAGGCTCAGCTCTGTTAGAGGCTGCTTTTTGTTAAAACACCATGACCATTTGCGGGGGATGAGGGGGTGATTTCGACTGAAAGAGATCAAGTGATTTAGTAAATCAGCAGAAGAGCTAGGCAGTCTCTTTTTACTACCTTCATACAACCTGCCATAAAGTAAATCACTCATCTGAGCCCAGTTTACTTGTCAGCAGCCAAGTCTTTGTTGAGAGCGAACACGAAAAGAATTTCCAATTAAAAACAAATTGAGGGTAGGGAAGGAGGAACATGATTAAAGACAGAGGAGAAGGCGTCCCATGCTGGTTCACATCTTGGGGATGGAGATGGCAGGGTCTACGCGGCCTGGTGGGTATGTGAGCACTGGCGCAGCCAGAGAGTCCAGAGCTGTTTCCAGCCAGGATGCATCTGGTGAGCACCACAGGGACGGTGCCAGGTGCAGTTGTCTCCTGAGCCCTAGCAAGGCAGCCCCACGGGGCTGTGACAGGGAAGGTGGATCTGAGCTCAATCCGAGGGGACATGGAGACATTCAGGACACTTCATCACGTATAATACCAGCGTAACTGCTGGCTGTGTCCACATGCTCCTGGCTTCTAACAGGCATGACAAGAAGCAACCTTGGAAGTTGTTTCAAAGGAAAGCCCGATTCCTGTGCTAAAAGGAAAATGGCAGCTTTGCTTTCATGAAACAGGAGACAGTCAAGTGGAAGGTCAAGCCACGTGGACCAGGGGTGGCAGTTAGGGACAGGAGGATTAAAGGCACAGGGTAGGGACACGTGCCCCCCACACCCCATGAAGTAAGAAATGACAGGAGGAGGGAAGGGAGGACGTGGGGAAGGCAGTTAGCTGGGGAGGGAAGAAGGAAGTCCACCCTGACGCACAACAAGCCCACACTTCAGGACCCAGGTTCTCCTCTTGCATCTGAATTTTTAATATTCTGCTGCACTAAAAGAAAATTGCTACATTGTTAATGGCACAGGTTAGGGGATCCTGGAGGTTTATTTTGGACCTTTTGCCAAAGAAATCCTTCTTTTGTAATGGGAAACTGTCCCTTAGATCTTAGAATAATAAAGATTTAGTCATGTTATTCAGTTCCTTGAATTTATTTACTCAGATCTACAAAGTCCTCAGAAGAACATATCACCACTAACAAAGGTTTCCTTAAGAAAGGAAATGAATGCAGTGACCATTTCCTGAATACCAGTCCCTAAAGGTGCGGAAAAGAATGTGACCCCCCAAGCAGCTGGGCTTAGAGCCCAGGAACCCCTCCTTCCTGGCCTGTACAGCCCAGTGAATTCTACCAGGTGAGGGCATTTACGTGGGGTTTATGGATGTTTCCCCAGTGAATTTTATTGAATGAATTTTAATTACTTTACCAACGAAAAATATCTATGGGCCATTTACAAATGAAAAAAGAAAAAGAAGATCAACTCTGAGCCATTCTGTAATTGTTGCACTTTTGCTTGATCATTAAAAAACTGGTGCTGAGGCAAAACTTGACACTAATATGGCCAGTGTATCCCAGAAGAGGCTGCAAACTTCGGCTGACGGGCAACCTCCCCGAGATGCTGAGGCTGCTAACACCTGAGCCAGGCAGTGATGCCTCCAAGTGCTTCCTCCTCACCACTCTGTAACAATCCTTCCTGACAGATCCAGCACTGACAGATCTTGTAATGGTTTCTGGTCGCAACAATGTTAGCAAAGCAAAAAATAATCATGTCATCTTAATGGTGAAGACATGCTTTCCTAGGGCTACCTAAACACTGCCTTACCTGAGGTGATGATGAGCATCGTCAGACAGCACCTGTGCCTAAGACTGACCTGCTCACCCCATTAGCTTGCTCCTCTAGCAAAGTTCAATTCGTTATGAGAGGAGAAAGAGAGGCAAAGAGATAGGCATGCACAGACCAAAGTGCTGGTACTAGTTTTTCCAGGTACTAGGTAGGTGACTAGGTGGGCATGTTACTACTAGTATTTCCCATGTGCCCAATATTTACCTCTGAAAATATTTTCCCTTCCCAGCCTCTCTCAGTTGCACCCACGCCCATGCCCCACTTTTTCGTTTAAACAATCAACGGGAAGCACAAAACGTCCACACAAACTCTGTACACCTACCTAATTAATATTTTTCTTGGTCTTGAAATCTAACTGGTTTTAAATGAAATAAGAAAGGAAATTGCTAAAGCTGGCCAAAGACACTGAAAGGATACAGCATAACCCCCCTACCCACCAAAGAAGTTCCAGGACTATCACAGAGGGTAAAGCCGTAATCTATACTGACTCTTTTTTTTCCCCCTCAGGTGTGAAAGATACATTTAGCCGGGGGAAAAAAAAACACACACGCACAGTAAGAGTGTTATCATTTCTCTTAGCTTTTATATAATTTGATGAATCCTGTAAACAAATACTCTTCAAAAAGAAATTTGGATTCACTAAGATTTCATATAATTGATTTCTAAATGTGGCCAAGAAGAAACTGGTATGCTAGAAATACAATGTACCATAACATCAGTGTTGCTTGCATTTATACTCAGAGTTCAGGACACATAAATTGGCCCCAAACCAGAGATTTGAAGAAAATAAAAGAACAGAAAAGTGTGGGAAAAAAAAAAAAAAACAGTCTTCTCCAAATTACACCCTTTAAATTATACTCAAATGATTGTGAAAATAGAAATTTCAGAGTATGTGTCAGATCCACCACCATAACTACACACACACACACACACACACACACACACACACACATACACAATATAAGCAAAAGAAAACTTTCCTCTTCCACTATTTTACATGGAAGATTCTGTTTCTGAGGGT
Organism: Mesoplodon densirostris; assembly: GCF_025265405.1. Classification (NCBI taxonomy): domain Eukaryota; kingdom Metazoa; phylum Chordata; class Mammalia; order Artiodactyla; family Ziphiidae; genus Mesoplodon; species Mesoplodon densirostris. The sequence goes on along the minus strand of NC_082662.1, from coordinate 123,604,485 downwards.
CTTGGGCTGTGTATGTGTGCTGGGCAGAGGCCCGGAGGGACCAATAAACAACACTGCATGTACAGATTTCTGCCCAGAAGGAGCAGCATCCGAATGTACCACTATAAAAATGGGTGTTGGGGCTTCACAACAGTGAGAGGCCCGCGTACCCCCCCACAAAAAAAAAATGCGTGTTGAGATTCACTGGTATGAGAAACTGTTCGGCCAGGGAGTTTAAAAAAAATCCCACCAACATTAAATAAATAAATGAAAAGGCTGATATGTCTAAGCAGAGTGATGTTACCTATTTACTGCTTGAAGCCGGCACTCTGGCAAGTAGGAGACAAAATGATTATTTAAAAGCTCCTTTTTTATCTCTGTGGCACCATGCAGGTCTCAAATGAACCTTTCGCCAGGACACCAGATATGTTAACACTCACCCTCCAAGATCCAATTTCAACCAGCGGAGCTGTTACCTAATCCAGCAACCATCACATATGATCAGGTTCCTGCTCCCCTGATGGGTGTCCTGCACTCTCCCTAGCCCCCGCCCTGCTATGCTCCCCACCCAACAGCTTTTACTGAAACAGGTTTTAAAGGGAAAAATCCCCTGTTTATGCCAGTATATACAGGGTTTTAACAGTCAGATCTGTACACTTCCACTACCAAAAATGAAATCAACTGCAGTGGATTTGCTCTCCACGGAGGGTCACCCCAAAAGATATTTAACCCTTTTAGTAATCATTCTTCAGTAGAGTTTCCTTCTCATAAATCTAACCCCTCATGGAAGAGACCGGCCAAGACAGGTAAGTGATGTATATAGAAATTGTCACATGCCCTTTCAAAAGCACCCGATGTCACAGTCTACCTTGCTGCCATCACTGGCCCTGGGGTTCTTTGGTGAACCTCACAAGATAAGGAGGCTGTCAGAGCACTGTCGGAGCTGCTCTCACAACTGGTCTCCTGCTGTTCTTTATTTATTTTTCTTCACACAAGGAGAAAAACAAACCAAACCCAAAGGCAGTTTCGAGATCCTTGGCAGGAGGGCCACGAGCGGGTTGTTTCGTCCTTGGCTGAGCTGTGACATGGATCCGGAGCAGCTCCAGACAACGCCCACTAGAGGGCACTCTTTCTTCACCAAGGACTGGTTGGACTGGGAGGGTCCGGCTGTTTCCTGTCCCAGGTTATTTCAGAGCTGGGGAAAATGCCCCCGCTTAGATTCATACTTCCACGGGTGGGGCAGGCAGCAGGGGAGGAGGGCAGATCTACGGAGAGGGCTGTCTTCAGATTCGGACAGCAGTCCAGGGACCCAAAGCTGGGCTGAGAGATAGAGAGAGATGATAGAGATAGACAGCCAACAGACAGGCGGTTTGGGAAAGGGCATAAGGCGTTCTCCCCAGGATGGGAGCCCTCACACTTTCTGGCCAACCTCTTTGCTTGATTTAAAGGCACAAGACTTAACCCCCACGCAGTTGTTCCACTGTCCACGAGCTGTTCTTCAACACACATGACCAGGAAAGCTGGGGGAGGGAAGCTCTGCCAGCCTCACCCCGAGCCCTGCTCTGCCATCTCCCGGGGGGTCAGAACTTTGGACAGAAGTACTGGGACAGCAATCCGTTGTCCTTTCATTTTTTAGAAATAGAGCAAAGTGCCTGCCTCCTGGAAATATCACAGTTAACACCTTTTATTTGTTCAGAAAGTACTTGTGTGCAATGAATTGCATCACCTTATAAAACATGAAGAAATATTCCAAACTTAGATAGTAGATAACTGCAGATTACAAAGGCAAAGTAATCTCCCCCAAATCAAAGCAAATGGGACGGGGCTTCCCTGGTGGTGCAGTGGTTGAGAGTCCGCCTGCCGATGCAGGGGACGCGGGTTCGTGACCCGGTCTGGGAAGATCCCACACGCCGCGGAGCGGCTGGGCCCGTGAACCATGGCCGCTGAGCCTGCGCGTCCGGAGCCTGTGCTCCGCTAAGGGAGAGGCCACAGCAGTGAGAGGCCTGCGTTCCGCAAAAAAAAAAAAAAAAAAAAGGGACAAGCCACGACTAGAATCTAGGTCTTCAACTCTTAGTACAACGTTAGGATTCTGACTGTCACAAATGGTAGCCAAGTGGATGTGATTTCAATTCTGCGTATGTGTGCATGCATGCACACACACACACAAACGCACACACAAAATGTCTTCTGCGGCCTAGGTCATGACTGACACTCTAGGCAGAAGACAACCAGATACGAGGTAGGGAAGGAAGTTGTTCCTACTGACTTCTTAATTTCTTTACAATTTCCTCCAAATCTGGTCCTCTTCAATTACTTCTTTTGGCCAATAGGACCATCATGATTAGAGCCACTGAGCCGTGTGATAGAATGCCCTCTTCCATCTCAGCCAGAAAAATCCTATTTCAAATCTCAGCTCAAAGTCCTTCTCCATGAAACCCACCCAGACAACAGCTAAAAAGGAGCTCCCTTGCCTCTGAGCCACCAGGGCAAGTACTATCTACACCACAGCCACAGCACATCTCAGAACAACCAAGGTCACACCTTCTGCCTTGCGAGCAAGGTTGTGAGCTTCTGAAAAGCAGTGACAACCTGTCCTACATCTACGTATCCCCACTATGACCACACAGAGCCTCTGGCACTGAGCAGCTATTCAAGCATCTCTTAATATATGAGAAAGAGGGAAGGAGGGAAGGGTGCAGGACGGTACTCTCCGATGATCTCTGCCTCAGTCCACTGTCCTTGGCGAGGCAGTTCCTTATATAGGCTCTTTCTCCCTCTGGTCCAGTTACAATTTGGACCAGAGTCAGCTGCTAGTAGAAGGCCTTTCCCTCTGTCACCTCTTCCACCCCCACTTCAAAACCCTGTCAAATCAGCCTGAAAATTCTAAGTAAGCAAATCTACACAGTCATTAACCCAGAGCCTCCAGAACGCACAGCCTGGTATGTCCCCAGTAACCCAACATTATCCACGATGAAGGCTCTGGGTTTTGGGGAGAGCCTGGCACATGACTGGTACCTGGGGAAGAATTCCTGGGAGGGCTGACAGTGGCCCACAGTGAAGGGGCCACACATACCATGTGACCCAAAATGAGCCCTCTGAGGAGTGCTCAGTTCACTTACGTTACTAACTGCGTGCCTCTAAGGTGCCAGGAATGAGGTGGGTGCTGGGATTTCCAAGAATCATCAGACATGGGCTCTGGCTTCAAGAAGCCCAGGGCTTAGACTCCTCTAGTCCCTTCTTGCACGCTACACCAACTGCCCTGAGGCCTGTGGTGGGAGCATCATGTTGTCAGAGTAGGTGGCTGGCAACCAAAAAAGTCCCAATGGGTACACACCCTCTCTTCCTTCCTACAGTTTCCTTCATTTCCCACAAGCACACTTGCCCCATATAAGGAACTAGCTTGAGCTGAAAAATAACTACGACATAATTTGATTCTTCTGAACCAAAGGTGGGACCGACATCTGATGTTAGTGTCTTGAAGCTTAGGGTAATATGTCCCAATGTTTTTCACCCCTTAATTCTCAACCCCTTCATTTGTTTGATGGACAAGCGTTTTTGTGTGTTTTGAAGAGTCTGTCCATCCAACAAATGGAAATGATTTAACAATGTGATTTCCTGAATTTTACAAACCAGCATTAGAGATAGCTGCCAGTCAGTGCTTCTGGATGGCATGGAAGACGAGTTACCACCTGAGCGGAGACCATCCAGCCTAGGTGGAGATCTCTGAGGCTACAGTTGCCTGGAGCAGCTTTGTCAGATGAGAAGTCCAAGTTCATGGAGACTTCAAGTGTGACAGCCACCCTTGGACTATCAGCTGTTTGTCTCTTAGCCCTTTAGAAGCTTAGGGACACCAAGGTTGGGACCCACGGGTCTAGGGTTTTCTTATGGCATCACCAGGGGTTTAGACATGAAGATAAGATGTCTTCTAGGCCTTTCAACTTTTTGTCTTGGTTTGTTAGGCAGGTAGACCAAGCAAGGAGACTTGAGGGCTTTAGTCAGTTGACAGCAAGACTTTGAGATTCCTCAAGAATTTCATCCCACAAATATTCACTGAGCATCTCCTATGGTACCAGGCACTGGTACCTGAGTTTCAAAATAAAATTGGTCGAGCAGGGACCTTAATGATACACTCATTTTTTCACACTTACCATCCACTACTACGTGCAAGGCTTTCTGAGAAGTTTTAGGGCAGGAGGTGAAAATACAAATATATGACACTCTCGAGATGGTTTTACATATTTTTGTTGTGGTGGTGGTGGTTTATATTTTTGGGTCTTCTTTAGAGAAACATGCCTTGCTTTTCTTGTCATCCTTTTTTCTGGGCCAGGCTTTGGCAGCCCTGGTCACATGCATTTTCTACTTCTCAGGAAACACTCGGGCACGGATCCCGATCACACGTCCCCTGCTTGGCACACAGAGCCTCCTGGGCCAGCTGGCAGACAGCAGGCTCATGTGCTGGGCAGCAGACTCCTGCCTTCCTGGACAGGTGCCGGCTGCCTGGGTAAGGGGCATTGGGCCTTAATAGCTCTAGCTTGGACTGCTGCTCGGGGAACCCCTTGGCCTAAAGAGTTATTGCAGAAGTTGGTAGGAGGGCATGACGTCACACTGGCCTTGGCCTCAGACTGCCATGCTTAAAGGGGTGAGAAAAGAAGAAAAGCTCCCCGGGGAGGACCAGCACAGGGTGTGAGAGGCCCAGACGGCACCTGGTAGCCCATGATGCAAGAAACGGTTTCCTACCAAGTTGTACATAAAAAGCATGAGAAATTGGGAGCCATTGGTTGGCGGCTTGCTGTGCAATCCCAGAGATGCAAGCTTCTCCCTACAATGGTAGCTCCTCAAGGAAGTGACCACAGAGAAAGAAAGAGAGATTTCTCACTATTCTCTTGCCTTAAGATGAAAATATTCTGTAGCTTGGAGTCTCAATTAGGCACCTAGCACATTGCCTGCAAGTGCTAATTCATGACAGATTTCCTCTCCCATTAGATTTCAATATCCTCCCAAAGCGTAAGGACCCAAGCCCTCTTCTGTCAGCTCCATAACATGGCACGAAGGAAGAACACTGGTACAAAGCCAGGTCCAAGGCTCCCACTGCATGACCTTGTCTCCCTTAAGCTCAGTTTCTTTATCACCCAACAGTCAATAATATCAACCACACCATGATTCTTATTAAAGGATTAAATAAGGTTATTTTTACAAAAGCACGTGTCCGTGCTTGGTAACTGGTAGGTTTTCAATTGTTGGTTAAATCTAAATCAATTCCATCGATAAAGGTCCCTTTGGGAAGAATAAGAAAGCAAGATAGATTTAGAGTTAAGAGTTTGGTTTTTATATGTTAGGAATCAGCAAGGCAGAAGGAACCAGGCTAAGTTAATGAGTGTACAGACACACACACACACACACACACACACACACACCCTACCTCACTGTGCTGTGCTTCCAAGGCAAGCTCAGACTGACACCATCAAGCCCAGGAAATCGATCCTCAGCTCAAAGAATACATTTCAAAACGTCGTCTTCTTTTTTCTCCTCTTTCCCCCTCTTTATGTTCCTTTCTTGCTATTCTTCTTCCAAGCACATTAAGAATCCCACTTCCTCTGAAGCCTGATGTGTCCCCTCTTTACAAGAGCCCCTGGCTTTAGTCTACCTGAGCCAGAAAGCATCCTGACCTCACATTGTAAGATGCAATCCTCCTAGAAGGCTGAAAAGACCCTTCTGGGAGCCACTCAGCTCTGAAGCAATCTCACCTTGTGTCAGACAAGCTAGCCTGGATATCCTCTTTAATGGCTGCTTTCAAATTTCCATTAAAAAAATAAATTATAACCAGAAGGGAGCAAAGATTCTATTCATGATCAAGGTTTGAAGAAATGTGTTTCAGTTTCGACTTTTGGGTGGGATTCAGACCTCACAGTCATCCCTTTCTGCCGGGGCATAGAGAAACCCCACACTCAAAATATTAAGATAATTGGATATTGCCACATTTGTATCATGTGTGATCTTATCTTCTTGACATCATTCCGCTGTCTTAGGACTACGAATGCTTTTCTAGCTCCTAGTGACTAGCAGTGACTTGCATATTTTCAAGTTCAATCATAGCAGAATTATTTTTTTTCCTCCAACCTTCCAAACGATTTCCTCAGAACTAAGTTTGAAAAAAAGAGCATTTTGTTCCCACAAAAATCTTTCCAGTTTTTGAAAATTACAGAATAATTCAACGGCAGGGTTCCTAATACAATGTGCTGTTGATTTTGAGGGGTCCTTACAGAAGACAGTGATAACAGCTAACTTGCTCCATGATTATTTGCAATTCCACAAATCAGAAGACGCATACTTCTACTAATAGTACACCTTCATCCTCTGGAGGAGGCTTACTCTCTAACAGGTGGGAAAGGGACACCTCTGCCAGATGACCTCCACAGACAGAGGTGTGCAGACCAAGGACAGAGGGATGTCATTACAGTTGGCAAACAGCAAATTCTAGTCAGGGTCAGACACAGGGCCTAGAATCAGGAAATGAGGTGAGACATTCTGGCTGTCTCCATCCCTTTGGCCTCTTTAACTTGGTCCTTCTACTTCTCCCTCCATTGGAAGACAATTTCTTTGAATCTATAAGAGGAAGGAAAAGACTTGCTGAATCTCAGGACTACCGTTACCACTGCAACTAACACTGATAATAATAAGGTCACTTCATGTATATGTGTGCTTTAACTCTACTAATGTTTTCTTGAGATATGAGATGTGATGGAGCACGTGTCTCTCTCCTGTATGGGACCCAGGAGAGGGGAAAGCTAGGAAAAGGGCCTGGCAGAGAGTTTTGGTACAAAGATGAAGGAAAAGGATGCTCTGCTGGTTTCTTCCAACACATTCCTCTCCATGGACACAGAACACTGATATTTAGTTAAGTTCAGGGTCACTGGGAGGAAAAACAATTTCCAGGTTCCCTTGCAGCTAGATGTGGTCATGCCTCCAGTGACAAAATTCCAGTTAGTGATAGATGAGTAGAAGTAAGACATAAAACTCCTAGGAACATCCTTAAAAAGAAGAAATGCCTTTCTTGCCGCTTTCTCTCTTCTCCTTTTGCTACCTGGAACATGAATATAATGGCTGGGGCTCTAGCAGCCACTCTGGACCATGAGTTGACCTGGGGAATAGAAGCCACACTAGGGAGAGAAACCAGATAGAAGTTCTCATATCCTACAGACCAGTCTGTGGTCACCTTCAGACTATATGAAAGTAAGAGAGAAATAAACTTGCATTTTGTTTAAGCCAAGTTGTCTTGGGAGTTGGGGAGGTTTTTGATTTGTTTTATTTGTGTTTGGCAGCTTAACCAATCTAAGCTAATAAAAGCTATTAAGAAAAAAAGAAGAAAGAACTCTAGAAGGCAGAGTGATTTCTTGTTGGGTAGAATGTTACAGAGGAAATTAGAAAGAGGCAGATTTAATAACTAGAGGCAAGTCACAGAAAAACCTGAGTAGCCACTGGGGAGAATTTCTCTCTGCAAAAAAAGAGAAGGTTTAGAACGGACAGAAAAAGCCTTGATCCTTAGAGGGGCCTCTCTTGGCTACCACTCAGGCTATTAGCAGAAGTGGGAGAAGATCTGGGAAGCCTGGAGTTTGGAGCAGGGGAAGGAGAGGCCTCCTGGTCAGGGTGTTGGATGGCCTGGAGGAGTGTAGTCTGAACCAGGAAAGAGAGGGGTGGGTGGTGAGGGGTGGCTGTATGTGGAAACCAGCCAAGAGTACTCTGCCGCCTCTGTGATGAAGGAAGCAAAGTGGGGATTCCATCTTGACCAGAGGAAAGCTAAGGCAGACTAAACTGTCATCCTAGAAGCAAATGTAAGAGCAGGAGCAATATGTGAGACCAAGTTCTAACAGATGACTTTAGGCTGCTGGAACTTGCCCACTTACATACAGCTTGTATTGGGATATTTTCCTTACACCATAGTAAAATAATGTTTGTACTCTAACCAGCCTGCTGGGTTTGCCAGCTCCAGAGAACTGGAAGAGGAACACAGGAGAAGGGAAAGAGGAATCCCAGTGCAGCCCACTTAGAGAAGAAATCACCTCCATTCGCTTTGGTGGTAGCAGAAATTCCCCAGCGGAAGGACTCTGGTCTATTTATGGGCATCCCAGGTCCATTTCAAAACACCTGCCAATTAGCTTTCCTTTTTCCATGACCACAAACAACACCTGTGACCCCAGACAGTCATCTCACAAATGTACACAAGGTCAGTCAGGGTCCTTCAGGGAGCGTATGTGGATGATCCATCACCACTCTTTATAAAAACCACCCGAAGCACATGTCTTGCTGCTAATGAGTCACTGGTGTCATTCTCAGACACCAGGGGCTGCAGAATCTGCAGGCAAACAGGCTACAGGAGAAGCAAGAGGCTTTTTCTGCTTCTCAGAACTTTCTGAGTAGCCTCTGAAAGCACCAAGTCTTTTACAGATAAGGAAGGTTGGACGGCAGGACAGCCTGCTAGCTGTGTCTAGAGTCTCATCCTGGGCAAGAGGATGAGAATGCTGAATAAGAAATGCTGGTTGTGGTGGTGGAATGGGGGGAGGACACTGAGATGATGAGCTCCAGATTGCAAAACATGCCTTCAGTCATCACTAGCCTGGTCTCAGCATAAAAGAGGAACATGTCATGGGGACCAAGAAAGGTCTTGGCTTAAGAGAGGCGCGACATTTCTGCTTTGGGGAAGAGTCCATGAAGCCATCATTTCCAATCTTTCCCATCTCAGCACCTGTGCCTTTCCTTGGGGAATGAGCTCCGCGGTGGCTCTGAGCTCCTGGGCTGTCCTCCGTGGTGTCCCCTCTTCCCACCAGAGTCCACGTGGCCGAAATCTCGAAAACATAAACACCTGGCAGTCAAATGGGTTTAACTTTTCTTGCACTTGAGTGTAAGCATTCAAATTCTACCCTGAGCAAGCATTCTCAAATGCCGATTCAAGTTGCCAGGGGGACATCTTAAAGGAGAAGTCGATTTCAAGTAAATGATTGAAACTTATCGAAAATAATGTGCTACTTAGCGTCTGCGGCAAACATCCTGGCAGGCAGTGAGGGGAAGCAGCACTGAAGCAGATGGGAACGATTAGGCTCTGATTTTCAGTCGGGCTTTTTCTTGTTGGTGTTGCTTTTACATCCTGGTAAAATCAGGATGTCGGGGAGAGAAGAGAGAAGCGTTTTCTGGACCATTCCTTCCTTCTGTGTGCTTGAGATGGAGCCCCCCCTCCCACCAAGAACTCTCACACAGGAGGTGCCCTCCCCTGTGGGGAGGTACGGTGGTCATCATGACCATCATTATCAAAAAGCATTTAGCACCACAAGGCACTCGCTAAATACATCAACGGTTGACAGAGAGACAGATGATGGAGATCTTAATTTTCCTTTAAAGATCTGCCTCCCTGAGGCTGGGCCTTATTTACTGTGGTTCTTACTACACTTATCTGAAAAGGTATCTTGTTTTCTCTTCTACTGGGTGAGCCGGTATCTCTCCAACCCACAAAATATCTCTTAACTGTTCCACCAGGCTGATGTTACCATGGTCCTCCTCAGGCCCCTCAACGATGGTACATCACTGGCAAACTGCATCTATTTTGCTGAGGACACTGAGGTACAGAGTGCTGATTGCCCAGCAAGTTCCCTGCAGTAAAGAGAGGAGACCCCACCTGTCTCCACTTCATCAGAGGCCCTTACAGGGTCTCATGCTCTTTGGGGTAACAGATACACAGTCATCTCAGAAGCCAACTTTGCTTTTCTCTTTGGGAGCTGCTTGCTTTCCAGTGACACTCTGACTCTGCCAGACTGGTCATGTCCACTTATGTCTAGTGACAGCCTTACAGCTCCGTTAAAACAAAAATCTCTCAGCCTGCACAAAGTGTTGCCAGCCTGCACAATTTCACCAACAAGGACCCAGGCTGGTCTCTTGGTCAAGCAGTCACTCAACAAACATATGCCGAGTATCTACTCTCTGCTGGGTCCTGTATTTCAGCTGGAGAGACTCGACCAGAAATAAGAGAAGTCTGCAGAATCATGGGGGAAAGAGAAGCACTGGCTGATAACACAAAGTGAAAGTAATAGGTGTGTGGACAAATGGTACGGGAGCCATGGAAACAGGGATATTTTCTTGTGGGGGAATGAAAGTTGCAAAGCAATTTGCCAAAAATAAGCTCATTTGCTTGTACTCTCACCTGAACAATATGGGGTATTATTAACCCCTTTATTCAGATGGGGGAATGGAAGCACAGTAGACTCAGAAGGGCCCATGGGCACACAACTAGTTCTGCAGTGGACTCACTTCCAGGGCCTTCCCTCTACATCCCAGCTGCCTCCAATCTTAGCCGGGCTGGTAGCAAGCAAGGGCCGGCGCCCTGAAGAAAGCACAGGGCTGACCCAGGACGCTAGGGCCTGAATTAGTAGCTGGCAATTTTCACAGGTTGGAGGCCAGTGTGAACTTTCATGCTGCCTTTTGCAGAATTTCATTTCCTCTGCTCTCCTGAACCAGCCTAAACCAAGAAAAGCTACTAACAACACACATGTGGTTTTCCCAGCTTCAATGCCCTCTGCCCTATTATGTCTTAAAGTAAACCGAAAAGTCACAGAATTGTTTATACACCAAAACCATCAGTTTGCAGTTGTGCAAACCTTTTTTTTTTTAAGCTGAATTTGTCTTCACTTCTTGTGACAGGAGATGTGGAAGTGAAATTTAAGGTGCTGTGGTGTTGCTGCTTGGTAATGTGTGGAGATGGGTTGCTGGTACATGACCTTGGTTTGAAGGTTTGATATCACACAGTAGGAGACACCCTCCAGTTCCAGGTTCTGTTCCCAATTTGCAAAGCAGAACTGCAGGGCCATCTCTCTGCCTTCATATGTTACCAAATGACACTTAGACTCATAGAAAAATGAGGAGAGAGGTTCTTTGACGTCCTCCAATGAAAGAAGCGCTTATCACTTGCATCAAGACGGTTGAATGTAGTCTTCTCTCTCTTTTTTTGAAATTAGACAGAGATCGTTCAAGTCTTGTTTATAATATGGGGTATGAATGTGGAATAAAAGCAAAATTAAAATGTAAAAAATGATGGCTGAATGTGCATATATATATATGTGTATATATACATATATACATATATATATTCATTTTGCCTGGAAAAAATTAAAAAGTTATAGAATTATTCTCAGCCTTTCCTTCTCATCTTCAAACATCTCAAACCCGTTATGGAATCATGACAACGTTAGGAAAACAGGTAGCTAATTTAAAAATTCTGTAAACCAATGCAAATTCTGTGCATGCAGTTTCCCCGAAAACCGACTTTGGTTCCTGGAACCCTAAGGTTCCACTAACCTCCATGCAAGGCCAATTATTTGGATTATTTTGGCATTTATTAACTATGATAGTAAAGGCTGTTTTAAAAAAGGGATGGGGCGTGGTGGCATTTGAAAGTGGCCGATGTAAGCCCTATACAGGGTATGAAACTACTACTTGGGCTTCCCTGGTGGCGCAGTGGTTGAGAGTCTGCCTGCTGATGCAAGGGACGCGGGTTCGTACCCCGGTCCGGGAGGATCCCACATGCCACAGAGCGGCTGGGCCCGTGAGCCATGGCCGCTGAGCCTGCGCGTCCGGAGCCTGTGCTCTGCAACGGGAGAGGCCACAACAGTGAGAGGCCCGTGTACCGCAAAAAAAAAAAAAACAAAAAACTACTACTTAGTGCTAGTTGCCACCTAATGGTTATGCAGGGGTGGGTGGACCTACACTCTTACACTTTTAAATTCCCTTTTGTTTTCCTGCCCAAATCTAAATACTTTTGCTACTTTTGCTGCTGGTCTTAAAACACAGGACGGCAGCAACACATGTAAGAGACAGTTGCCCAGCCTTGAAGTGACAGGGATGGAAAGAAATATGAACAGAATAAAAAGCAGAGATCTTCTTAACTGCTCTCTGCCTTACTGCTATTCATGCAGCTCTGTGTTTGGTAGGACCCTAGACTCTCAAAGGGCATTAGTCTGTGCTTATGTCCCGTGAGAAAATGCTCACAGCTAGTTCTGTGGTCAGAGGCAGAGTCTCTAGGATTGCAGGATCACTGTTCATTTCTTCACTCTAAAATAATCCTGAGATGATCTCAAAGATGCTAAGGTGAATTTCAAGGTATGGCTTTCCCAGACAATTACTTTTTGATAGCCAAGCATTTACTCAGTTCATGTGTAGAAGTGGAAAGACTCCATTACTTGCCCCTCCATCATCTAAGTGACAGCACCCACACTCTCCCATATACACACTGGGAACATAGGACCCCAATCCTGGGATCTCGTGTAGACACCCTGTCTTAAATTTTAACTGAAATTTAGAAGTTCAAGCCATGCACACAATGATGGGTATACTAAAGGCATAGGTTTATCATCCCTTAAAATTAAAGGAGAAAAAGTTAATCAATGCATGTCAAAGAAACTTTTCATTGCTGAAATTAGACTTAAAACTTTGCACTCGCTTTCCACAGCTCTGTGTTATTGTACAACAACCCTCTGTGTGGTTCCTTCTGGATTTTTCCTAGGAGTATAAATTAAGTCCCGAAGAAAAAGAAATCCCCCAAGGGGGTACAATTTATCCATTTGGAGACTATGCGGATCTTTAAAAGACATCGATTTCCCTAGAAAAGGTAGAGAGGGAAGGAGAGATAAAAGAACTCTCAAGATGTTTGTGGACCAAGAAGCATTACCCTGGGAATTCCTTGGAGGCCCAATGGTTGGGACTCCTCGCTTTCACTGCCGAGGGATCTCTGGTTCGATCCCTGGTCAGGGAACTAGGATCCCAAAAGCCATGCAGCACGGCCAAAAAAAAAAAAAAAAAAACCAAAAAAACAGAAGTTACATAGACCAGATGCCCAGTGGTTAGGACATAATACAGTGGCCCCTCCTCCTAAATCATATGTCACAGTGTCCTTCCTAACATGTGACTTGGCTTTGCGGTGTTGCTGTCCTGCCTTTAGCTGGCCATGCCCTTTACATCAAAGGAAACATCCATGTCTCTGGGGATTTGGAGTCTCTGCTTCCTGGAAAGAACAGCAGGAAAGGTGCATGAGAAGGAATACACGTGCGGTGAGCTATGATAAACAGCTAACAATTTATATTTATTCTTGGGTGCAGCTCTTCTTTACTGAAATGCAGTAATTAGGTTATTCATTCATTAAATCAAAAACATCATTCCTTGAGTGCTTACCATGTGCCAGGTAGGACTGGGGACACAGAAATAAAAGACAAAATGCCTGCCCTAAAGGAATGGATGGTTTCATGGAGAAAAGCTGACAAATAAATAGAGCATTAAAATGCCCTGGTGTGGAGGAAGTTTACCCTCCAAAAGGCCTCTGCTTGTGATATGATCACAATTAAGCCATGCTGACATTCATCCTAATTTCCTTACTCCAGCAAAGGCTGTCACATATTCAAATACACAAACAGACACCAACATATGCTGGCGCAGTGGTGGACCAAGGCCAGGGACCAGGTGTTCACATTTACCTGTAACTGTTTCAGCCTCACCTCATCCCCACGCCGTTAAGTGCAGCAACTGCTTGCAGGACTTAAACAATTAAGAGCCACTATTAAACAGAACCTCAGCTCCGCATCTGAGGACACAACACCCTACCCTCTCTCCCTGAAGAGCTGCTTCAGTGAACAGGGTGTGGGTAGGGGGACCCCGAGAGTGCAGCCAGCATCCATCACACCAACATCCCCCGGCAGACGATCGTAACAAATGCACTTCCTCCTCTGTGAAGAATTAGGGCTTCGTAGCCTGCACCCAAGCCACAAGCTGCACACCAGACCAGAGACGGGCTGGGAGGGAGAGACAAAGGTGGTTTCAAGGCTTTTGTGGCTTTGAAAAAGAAAACATCTCTGAATGTGAGAAAGCATTCAAATGGTCTCCGCAGGCAGCCTGGCCCTGTGGTTGGGCACTCTTGGGTCTGTGGCTATTGAGTTCACCTCAGGCTCAACTTCATCCCACCGTATTCCTCTCTCACTTAGCCCTCGAGACACCCCACCACTGGGATGGCCCTGCAAACCTCATCAGAAACGTGAAAAGTCTGGGGCAGTGATCTTTCACCCTTGATCTTTGACAGGGCGTCCTGAAGGCAAAAGTCTCAGACTCTTAAAATCTTATCTGGTTCCTTCCGGTACCAGAGAAGAAAAGTAAATATTTAGCCACGGGCGCAGAGGTTGGGGGAACAGCAGCTGTAATTAAGACTCCGTTTCTCACCCCTCCCAGATCGGAGGTGAAGCCTGATCCCCGCACCCCTCCTTGACCCCTCTATGCAAGCTTACCCAGGGCAGTAAAGCACAGCCTCCAACCAGCAATAATTCCACATATAAACAAGTCTTGCTAGGCATGAAGCACACACCAGACAGTAATCAGCTTATCTAATAGAACAGGCCTCTTTTCCTAACGTAGAGGAGGATTAGCAGGCTTGAATTACAGCCGTGAAGTGTAATCAAGCCCTGATCGACACTGGCAAAGGATACTGTATATTCCTGCTGGGCCTCGGGTTGTTGGCGCGATGTGGTATACCTACAGGGGACGGAAAGGAAATGCTTGCGATGGTAATGACTCTGGAGAAAAATTAGATTAGAGCTGGTGCCCATGGCCTCCCTTTACCCCTTCCAGTCTTTGGAAGGTCTTAAAGTTACTGCCTTTGAACAGATTTTGCAGGTCCGTGAAAAATATACTCTCCCCCTAAATCGTAACCGAGGGCGAACTCCTCCCTCGCTTTTGGTCACAGAAGCCACTTCAGCGGTGTCTGTGACACAGAGCCCATGCTGTCTCTAACCACAGTGAGGGCTACAGCGTGGTGCTGTGCAACTCACTGGGGGGCGGAGGGGCAGGGTGGGGACACAGCTGACGCGGAAATCACAAAGGAATTTGTACTGGGCCTCAGAAGTCCAAGGACATCTTGATAATTTAAGAAACTCATTCTCACTTTGAAGATGCCAAACCAACCCAAAGCAGCTAGGAGCTGCCTTTTCTATCGCCCGCCATGGAGACTTCTCATCTCATTTGGGAGGCCAGCATTTAATGCTATGCTTGTGAAAAGGACATCTTTATTTCGTAAATTCCATGAGAGGAGACAAAAAAAAAAAAAAAAAATCTGAATTTGTTGAAGCTTCCCAAAGGACCCTCTACCTGACTTAAAAAGGAAAACATCTTACTTAAAGTTTACTTTCCCTTGCTCTGTCACTTCTCTGTGAGGAACTTTCCATCACATCCTCTTCAGAGCAGCCCTCTAAGTTCAACAAACCAGTGGCCTTCTCTTCTAAAGGATAAAGAATCACAGCCTCCTCTGAAATTCTTCATCTGTCTTGCCACCTAGTCTTTTCTCCTATTCATGTTTCTTAAAGATCAAAGAACCAAAGTGGACATAACATTTTAGTAAACTGCCTCCACATAGCATGAGGAATACTAGGAAAATCACTTCCTGACCTTCCTGAGTCCTGGACCTCCCTCTCGAGGTGGATCCACTGCACTGACCCTGCAAAGATGCTGGTCACCTCTGCCCTGCCCCCAGAGGTCCCTCGCCAGGCCTGCTTCTCTCTCATCCAACTTCACCTCAACTAATTCGTTCCAACACCTGCTTTTCAATGTGTTTCCAACACCTAATTCTTTCTAGTACACTTAGCAGGTGTCTTCATGGCGACTTCATGAATGCCCTCTAGAGATAATCCTCAGGTGAGGAAGGAGAAGCAAGGTGGGGGGGGGGGTATAGGTAAAGGTTGTAAAATGATGTGTGTGGACCACTAGTCCTGCCCTTCCCATCCTCTTCCTCACCACCTTATCCCTTAAGACACAAACCCCCCAAATCACTCTCCACACTTAAACACAACGTGGAGATCCACAGCAGAGATGTTTAACTCTGGTCTCTGACACGAAATTTTGAGGCCAAAACTGTCAGACTCTTCCACAATTGATAAGTGCATAAAACTAATGCTTAAAGCAATTGAATAGACTACAGTATAACCTCCAGTACACATGAGATACACATGTGCCTGTAGGTAAATGCTGAGTTGAGTGGTTTCCCCAGTTCTGTCTATCAGGGTGCAATCTATCCACCAAGACCTGAAGATAAGAGACAGCGTCTTTTCAAGGGCAGTGTGTGGTAACTGTATTTAAGAGCTGGGTCGGGGAAGAAAAGAGCTCTATTCAATGAGGGACATGTGCTGAAGATCCTCTGAGAGATGAAAATTCATTCCAAGACGCAACCAAAATAATTCTAGGATTCAAAATTGTGCTGCCAACACAAAGGCTGAGAACCACTGCTCTTAGTGACACAAAGCCACCAAAGGCAAGAAGGAACCAAGCTCTATCGAGAATGTCCTTGGTGATGAGTTAAGCTGACCTCACCTGACGTTAGCTTTGATAGCCAAGGAACAGTTAGGGCTGAAGCCTGGAACTGGATGTGATCAGATCCGAGAACTCAGACACTGAGTATGAAACGCCTCTCTGGGTCTGAGTCAGCGGCATCTCCCTCTCTGACAGGCCCCACCACTTACCTTGAGCTCGGTGTGCACTCAGGGGCTGTCTCAATGATCAGTGCCGCTAGCTCAGCTCAGACTTCCAGCCAGCCACTGTGTCACCTCTGGGGCCCTCCAACTGGCCTTTCAAACCTCATTCTAATATCTCCACCCAAAATAGTGTGCAGGGCTGCAAAGTATTGTCCCACCATGCCAGCCCTCTTGAGGGGTAGTGTGGGCAGGGGAAGGGGAGTGGGCAGTGCTGTTCACGGGCCATCCTCCAAGCCACACGTCCAGTCTCTATTATAGCTTTCCAAATTGATATGTGATCCTGATAACGAGTTACTCTTTGCACCCAAGTGAGTTAGCACTGTCTGCAAAATGGGCCCGTTGCCTCTCCCTTCCAGGCCTGGTGTGAGCTGTATCGACACACTCCCCCCCAAAGCCCTCTCAAATTTATTTTCCCAGCTGACATCTTATATTTTCCCATCAACAAGCATGCTGTCAGAGTGGCTTGTCAGTAGTGTTGCATCTTTGGCTAGGATTTAAAATGTCTAAAAGGATTTTAAACCGTATGTTCTTTTAAATACAGACTTCGTTAAATTAAAAAAAAAAAAATTGCTTCGCTGAGCCCCAAAGGTCTAATGGCAAAGAATTTGGGTAGAGTAAACCTGTTACAAATTACATCCTGTGGGGGAAAGCATTGCATAATTAGAAGGTGTTGCTGCTGTAGGCATCTGTCTGTTGAGTTTCCTATCTGTAGCTAAAATGAATCTCGCAGCATCTTTCTGCTGAGTTTCCTATCTTTAGCTAAAATGTATCTTGTGACAGCCACCAGGTGCTTTCGTGAACAAGGGTGATCAGACAGAGGCACAGCTTGAGTGCTTGAGATCAGTGGGGTTTTTCCTATTCTTGGGGTAGGGCCCAAACTTGAATTCAGCCCTACCTTGCCCTACACAGATCTCGGGTTTCTACATTCCATTCTCCTTCCCTCATGTTCGCCCAGCCCCCCTTCCGGCCTGGAGGCCCGCTGGGTCTCAGGCAGACAGGTCTGGCGGGGGCAGATGGGTAATTTTTCCTTTCAGCTTTAATGGCTGCTATTAACAATAAGTTGCCCTGCCCTACTGATGGCTCAACTTTCAGCTTTTTCTCTGATTGCCTATGAGTAACACTGTGTCACATGAGCTGTGTTTAACAGAGGTGTAATAAATGCCAAAGAAGAAATATTACCCAAAATAAAAAATAGTTTGTCCCCGTGTGGCCAGGATCTCATGACTCACAACAATGTTCATTTCAGCTTCCAGCATAATTTCCATTTGCATTTTTTTAAGGGTCTCCGGGGGCTTTAAAAAAGCTGTTTAAGAGAAAAGGCAGAAAGACTGTACTGATCGTCAAGTTTGGGGATTTCTGCGCTCCAGAAAAACAATTGCTGCCTGCACACAAGAGACAGACTGACAAGAGACAGACTGACAAGAGAGGAGAACCCTATGGACACATAGGACAGAGAGAGGCAGGCAAGAAGCTAATTACTGATGGTCTGCCTTTGGTGAAAGACAGGCTGACCTCCTTGGTGTGGTTCAGAACATGGGCTTTGGCGACCAGGAGAAAGAGATGGAGGAAGGGAAGGCTGGACCCCCCTCTACCTCCCCCCGCCACCCCGCCCTACACACACACACACACAAACTCACACCCTCGGGGCAAGAAAGGTATCAAGTTCTCATTTAGTTGCAGGAAAACTCTGTTCTCCTTTTGATAATAAGCAAAAAATACTGCTATGTTTTTCAAATAGTAGCTGGTTAGAGCTATTCCGATCCCGAAGGAAAAAGCAATAAAATCTGAAATCCCCTGGTGGTCCCTTGGTTGAAAACGTGGGCAGGAAGTATTCCAAATCCTCAAGGTTTTCAGGGAGAAGGAAGATGGAGATGGAGGGAGGGTGGAGGAGGGCTCACAGAAGGCCTGGGAGTGAAATGTGCCCCTTGTGTGAAAGCTGGCGTCTTAAGGCAACAGGATCAAGAGGTATCTACTTTTAAACTGGCCTTGCCTTTGAAAGGGATCAGCTAAACGCTGCCCACACAGCCGTCTGGAATAAGTGGATGCGTGAGCCCCACTGGTACTGGCCTAGGTCTCCTCACCTCCTTCTCTGCACATCTCTCCTGCCTGTGTCATAAACGCCAAATCCTCACTGTGCATCTGAGTAAGGGGATTTAGAGACATCAACAGTGGCACTTGACTTCAGAAAGGCACTCTGCTCAGTTTCTGAGCCGGCAGTGTTAACTGGTAGAGATGGTGATGAGCTCCAAAAGTTACGGCCCAAAGAAGAGATGGGCAAGTAGTATAACTGCCTGGCCATACCCTACAGAAGGCCCAGGATGATGGTGAACCCACATAAATGCAGAACGCCTGCAGGCATCGTCTGCAAGACAATCCGGGCAATGAAGCGTGGCAGGAAAAGGGAAGAGAGTGGCTCCAGCCTGCCTTGGTCACTACAGGAAGGGCATACCCACCAGACTGTGAGGCCGAGGGCAGCTGGGGCACAGGAGGTGACTCGAGTGATTGTATTGAGTGATTGTAGTGATGCCACAATCAAGAGGTGACTACAGGGACTTCCCTGTGGTCCAGTGATTAAGACTCGGCGCTTTGAATGCAGGGGGCCAGGGTTCGATCCCTGGTCAGGGAACCAGATCCCGCGTGCTGCAACTAAGACACGGCACAGCCAAATAAATAAATAAACAATTTTTTTTTTTTTTTAAAGAGGTGACTGCAGAAGGAAAAGCACTGGTTTTTAAGTAAGATCGATGTTAGTCTGCCACTCTTGATATTTGTGATCTTGGGCAAGTCATTTTACTTTATTGATTAAAAACCATAGCTGGGACACAGAGGGTTCCTTAGGTCATTTTTAAAGGTCTCAGTTGTTAAAAGACACGTCTCTGGAAAACCAGCCATTGTCTAAATGGGAAGAGCTCGTCAGACAGCCTTTGAACAGATTCGGACGCCTTTTCTGCTATAGCGCTTTACACGTTACCAAGACCTTTCATGTTATCTCACCTACAGTATCTCATCTGAGCCTCACATCCATCTTCAGAAATTGATCTTGGATACCCACTGTTTTGGAAACTGGCTCAGAGAGGGTGAAATCAGCGCAGGTTTAAACAGTTCATGCAAGTCCAGTTCTTCAAAGTCCAGGCTCTTTGCACAATCCTGGGCTTACGCCCTGCTATTCGGAGAAGCACGGACTGTGTGTGTACGAGCGGGAGGATGTACTGGTGTCACGCCAGTTACCATGTTGTGAGCTGGAGTGGGGAGTACAGAGGTAGGGAGGTGGAGTAGGTGCAGGCAAGTGGAGAATGTGGCGAGATACATGGACACTGACTTTTCTATCGGCGGAAGGCAGTGGGGCAGGCTGGCAGCAACTGGACCCAAATCCCTTTCAGTAGTTCAGCGTCTCATCACTTATATAACAATTATTCATAAACCATTCCATTTTGTGCCACGGTAATAAAACTTGGCTCAAGGTCCACATTTGGTTTCCTGAATTTCCAACTCAGACTCTAGCTTCCTGGTTATAATGATATTATTTGCATTTGTACAACACACACAATACCTCATCTGATCCTTATGACAGGACCAGTTCTATCAGGCCCATTTAATAAATGACAAAGTAAGACTCCATTATGCGAGAGATAGAGAGCATGACCCAGGTGCTTTAATTAAGGGCAAGGTGTTTTCTTTCTTTCTTTCTTTTTGCGGTACACGTGCCTCTCACTGTTGTGGCCTCTCCCGTTGCTGAGCACAGGCTCCGGACGCGCAGGCTCAGCGGCCATGGCTCATGGGCTCAGTCGCTCTGCGGCACGTGGGATCCTCCTGGATCGGGACACGAACCCGTGTCCCCTGCATCGGCAGGCAGACTCTCAACCGCTGCGCCACCAGGGAAGCCCGTGTTTTCTTTCTTTATAGGGTCTTCTGAGCCTAATTCTTTCCTTGCTTCACACTACCCCTCTCAGGGCCTGAGTCAAAGACGGAAAGGCTTCTGAAGTTAAAGAGGATTGTGTCTTCTGCTCAGCTCTGTAGGGGCCACAAAATGAAATGAACCAGAGTACAGTTCCACAATCTGGGCCAGTCTCATTCATTCAACCTCTGTGGGATTCTTCCTGATCCCCCAAACTTTAAGCCAGCAAGTTCGAGTCATTAGTAATGGAGTCCAACACGTATGCAAGTTGAGGCAACGGACCTGATGTTTAAATTAATTTGAGCGGAATTCTTAAGGAATGTGCTCTTAACTCCCGCAAATAGGCTGACGATACTCAGGGTCCGAGGTGGGCGAGTGAGTCAGAGTGGAGTGGCCAGAGAAAATGACAAGAAAGTTAAGTTGGTCTGCTGGAGGAGTTGATATGCTTCTCGCTTGACTGTGCCACACTCAGCCCAAAGTGACTGTCCTTGCTGGCTGGAACCCTTCTATCGGGGACCACTGGGTTTCACACAATGGAGAGGTGATGTGGGTATAAATCCAAGTCACATTTCGGAAACATTTAAGGGAGTAAAAGCTAAGCTATAAAGAAGTACTCAGCCTCCACAAGGACCTAGTGGATATTGACAGAGTCCCCCCTCTGGATGACAGGGTTCCTGCAAGGTGGAGAGGTTGGTTTACTTTGCAGGCCCTATTCTCTACATCTCTGGCTTCCTGTGTTGGAATTTCAAATAGGATGGGTTATCTAGTGCATGAGGAGAATACAGCTCTGGACTTAGCCTTTAAGTTCTACCTCTATCACTTACTGGCAGGGAGGCCTGGGCTGACATCTTGGAGCTTCTTTCCTCAATTGTAAAATAAAGTTGGCAGGGCCCTCTGTCTACAGTTTTGGTGAGCCCCTAGTATATGGCCTGTGCGAAATAAATGTTCAGGTTTTTTTTTTTTTTCCCTTTTCATGTCCCTTTTGATGGTAGGATTCAAAGAGTACTAAATTTTGGCTTAGCCTGTCCCTGAATGAGAAAAACTGTCTTTGTTAAGTGGGCACATCCACTGATGTGAAGAAAAAGGGGGCCAAAAAAATATATATGTATATACATGTATAAGTAGAAGAAGATCAAAAAATACCCTCCTCCTTCAGAAGATATAGAGTTAAACCACATTCCGGTTCAACGATATGAGTCCTTCATTTGAAATCTTGTTCTATTTAAATACCCTGTGGTTTTCACAGCAATTTCATGTTTTACTTAATTGTCCAGAGTGGCAGATGTGATTTTTGTATAAGTTTCTATCCCATCTGTTTTTGTGCTAGAAATATATGTGGAAGGTGCTGGGACTTCTACATAAGGATGGGCCTTATCTACACTTATAATAACATGCTTACGAACTTGAAAATGAACCCAATCTGAGCTGGCAGTGAGTACAGAAGGCCCATTTTTTGACGTTTGTGCTGCCTCCCACTTCTCCATTCTCTCCTCTGCTCCAGATTAGAATTCTTCAGGAATGACTAATAGAGATATCTTTCCTTATGCAATGGAGAGTTAACACGTTCCTGGTACATCTACACAGACAAGCAGATGCAAGACACCACCTCCATCCTGCACCCTGTACGCTGCTCCTTTCCAGCCCCGACGTGGGCATATGCCTCCTCTCCACTCCTGTTTAGGGGAGCTCTGATAAAGCTTCTAGGATAAAAGGTATTCCTTGTATTCTAAGCCGAACCTCCACACTGGGCTGGATTTCTGGGCAAGAGACCTGTGCAGTCACACAGGGCCCCATGTTCGGAAGGTCCCTGCATTTGGTTTAATGCTCTGATGTCACCATCTTGAAATTCTTAATAATTTTTGATCCAGGTGTTCACATTTTTGTTTCGCTCTGGGCCCTCCCCCCCCAAATTATATAGTCAGTCCTGCTTCAAAGTATATTTTCTTATTAAAAACTATTTTGTAGTCATGGAAGCAACCTAAATGCCCATTGACAGACGAATGGATAAAGAAGATGTGGTACATATATACAATGGAATACTACTCAGCGAATACAACCCATTCATAAACTGGAACCCACTGATAGGGAATATTGAACTCTAGAAAAGCCTTTACTTTTTATACCCAAACGGGAGTCAGAAGACTTGGGACAAGGCCACGTCTCTGCGTCTCGCTAGTGGAGTGACCTTGAACAAATGTGGTTCCTCTTCTCTCTTAGCCCCAGATTCTCTCATTCATTTCTTTCAGAACCCTTCACAAGCCCAGGGAATGCTTGGAACAGGGCTTGGTTGGTGTTCCTTGTCTGCAAAACGGGAATGATGATGACGATGATGATGATATTAATACAAATAATATCTGTACCTCAATAAGAGAAGAAGTGAGGATAAAAGAGATCAGGAAATATAAGTGCTTAGAAAACTGTAAAGTGCCAGGCCAGGCAGATATCATGCTTACACCTGCAGATGATCATACTTTGTGTTTCTACAGCCAATGCTCAGTACGGCTGCTCCTCTATGGTCTTCTCTTTAGCCCCTTCATCCAGCCACCCTTAAGGTGTCCTTCTAGGTTCTGTTCAACTCTGCATGTATTAGTCTCCCCCTTCTCTGCTTCTGGATATCTTCTCTGAATGAAAGCATACGGCTCCATAGTTACTGTTGATACCCTACAAGTCACAGGTTTATTAAAAATCATCGTGGCTATCAGTTGTTCCACATACTGTTTTCTCATTGCCTCTGAGAGTTATCCGTCCAAGGGCTGGGACCACATCTTACCCTTCTCTTGTACCCCTACGGCATTTGGGACTTTGCTAGGGGCAGGGAACAGGTTCATAAATACTTCCTAATTTAATCAAACAAGGTAAGCAGAGTCAAGGAGGATAGCCCATAAAGCCATTACCATGGTTTTGCATAACAGTATTTTAAGGGGCATTTCACATCCTGACGGTGTATCTGACTCACAGTGACACAAGTTTCCATGGTACCCTGGAAATGAGATGGTTTTATAATCAGACGAACCTAAGGTATATTCTGACTCCTCTGCCTCTTATTAGCTGTCTGACTCCGGGCGAGTTAGTTAACTGCTCGAAGCCCTAGTAAGTAAAATGGGGAGAGTCACATTTATCGCACAGGATTGCCATCAGATTAAAACGAGTTAACGTGTGTGAAGTGATTAGACTAGCTTGGCACGCAGAAGGCACCCAATAAGTGAGAGGTGCTTTCTCCCTGACTTTTACTAGGTGAACTTCATTTTGAACAGTTATGACCCACTAGCTGTTTGCTTCCTCCTTCCAAATCTAGCACCGAAAGAGAGCCATTATCAGCAGCCAATCATCTTCCCAGGTGAGGCCAAGTTCCCCCTTCCCTGTCCAAGTTTCCAAAACAAATCAGAGCAAACAGTATCCTATTTTCTTCAATCAGAAAAAAATAATTAATGCTCACCCTACTGCACATGTGTGCTTGCGCATGCACACACACATACACAAACCTGCACGTATAATGCACCCAAGACAAATTTTTTAAAAGATAACATTTAACCTTGCTGGGCAGTGACAAAAGTCATGAATGAATTAATAGCAGGACTGTATGTACATATGTCTTTAACCTGCCTGCCATTTCTTGTCGAGACATTAGATCTATATGCTCCTGAAACTGAGGCTTAAATCAATATCCGTATTCTATTGATGACCATATATGTGGTCACTGGTAGAAGCTACCATGCTGGAAAGGCCAAAGTGGAGGAAAAGTATTTTAATCTGTAACTACATGGATATCTGTCTTGCTGTGCTGAAAAATTCCCTCCCAAAGGAAGAAGCTCAGTTCACAGAAGAATTATAATTATGACAACTTACAAAAATAAAACAAAAGCCTTAAACTTGAACAATAATGTCTTTAGACATCATAAACACGGACAGTAGTTTCAATAATAGTAAAGAAATATACTGACCTAAATATTTGATATAGGATTGTGAAAAAATTTTGTATCTAATATTTCACTATGCATTTCAAATCCTATAACATATACATAGATCTGTGTACCAAAGTTGCCACAATTAATAAAGTATTTTTCCATGTAGGAGACCTGTAGCTATTTAGACAAATTCCAGTAGAATTATAAAGGCAAGATAAAAGAAAAATTGCAGCTGAAAATGTAACAGAATAAGACAACTAAATTATGGGACCAAACATCTGTGGTCTAAATAAAATATGTGATGGTGCAGGCAGCACCATAAAGTTTCTCCTGACATTCTGAAGAGACCAGCAGTGCTCACTCATGAGAAATATGGTCATCCCCACATTTCTGCGACAAAAGCATTAGAGCAAGCTACACTGTCAAATATTCTATATGGATGTGTGACCTAAGGAAAATCATATTAAGAGTCTAAAGTGATACACAGTGTGAAATATTATACATAGATACACAAACACACACAAAAGTCTTCCTGTCATGAACATATAGGTGCCCGATTTTCATCTTATTCTTTTAAAAATATAAATAAATGAAAGCCACCAGCCAGCTGTCAGTACCTCTGAGATGTGATGTGTGTACAGTCTGTCTCCCAAAGCTATTGAGGCTGTTGATACAACTGATAGAAGTGCCCAGGGAAGACGCCTACTCACTCAGCTCATGGACAAAGACTTGAGGGACACTTGGGCTACAAAGCAAAAAGTACATGCCCAAGTACTTAAAAACTTGGATTTTTTCCTCCAGAAATAAAGCTAGTAGTAAGATGCCCTTTCCACTGAGGCCGTATGGAACATTTAGGTTCCTTGACCATTGGCAATAGAAAAACCAAGAAACTGAACCCATCTATCTTCACAATCCTTTAAATTACTCTTTTATGATTTAGGTGGAAGTAATACCAAGGGGGCATGTGGATTTGGCAGCTACCTATTAAAAAAGAAAAAGAAAAAAGAAAAAGAAGAAACCTCTGCTGGGAGCACAAAAAGTCATCTTAAAGAATTTATACCAGGGCTTGAAGGTCACTCCTATCTCCATGGATTGGTCATCCATGGTGTGATTAGAGTCAGACCTTTTTAGTGTTGCTGTTCAAAGCATACCACCTCCTCTTATCTGATGTGCCTCATCATGATTATGTTTAGTTACACCAATTTAGTAAACATGCATTAACACAATCAAGATTCACCTTTGCCTTTATAGCACATGGGTTCTCTAGTATAATATGACCCTTATATTCCAAATCAGATCTAGAAAATAAAAATGACTAGCCAGTCTATCTTCCCTGGTCGGGGGAATTTGGGAGCTAAGGCTCTCACTTCTAAATCCAAGTGCAGTGCCATTTCAGAAACTTGCCCTGTTTCTTGGAGATAGCTGAAACATTTCCATCCAGCTGCATTTCCAAGGCTCTCTTATAATTAAGTATAGTCATGTCAATAAGTCCTAGTCAGTGGGATACAAGCAGAAGTATGAGTAATATTCTACAAAGTCCTCTTGAAAGAGAATAAGTCCACATTTCTTCCATTCAGATGTATGGGATAGCTGGAGCTCTAGTAGCCATCTTGGATCATGAGGATGTCAAAAGATTACACTTGTCTTATGTTTCTTGAAATGGGGTGAACAGTGGTTTCCGTTACAGTTGAACCTAATCCTAACGCATTCACACTGGATTTGAATTGCGATTTTGGTTAAGTTGCTTAACCTCTCTAAGTTTGTTTTCCAACCCGTAAACTAAGAAAAATAAAAACCTATCTACTCAGAGTTATTAGAAGGGTGAAAATTGAGACAACGTATATGAAAAGTACTTGGTACACTGACAATTATTGTACCAATATTAGTATTGTTGCTATTATTTTCCAGTTTATTTATTGCCAGAGAAAAGCAGGTCATTGACTGACAAATTACAACTAGCTAAAAATAGGAACTCCAATTTCATTTTTCTGGCAAGATTTTTTATTAACAGAAAGTGAGTCCAAGATAATTAGTTGTATGAAAGTGACCATAGGTTATTAAACATTTCTAATTGTTGTGTTCCTAGAAAACTGGCTGCCAAGAAGTTATTTTAGCTACCTGAAAAACAGAGAACAACAGTATTTCTCATTCCATTTAGGTCCAAAGTGTTTGCCCCTTGCTCACCTAATATCATTTGGATAATAGAAGCCAAGCCAGGAATCAAGGTGGATTGAGATGCAGGGAGGAGTCTGTGTACAGAGCACTTCAGAACCAGGTCTTCAACTACAAGGTCACCTCCAACAGGTGTGGTAGCATAAACCAATAAGAAAATGAAGCACTTTATTTTTTATAATATGTCATAAATCTGAAAAAAGTTAGCTTTCTGTTTTGGGTTAATTTTCACCGTTATCTCTAGAGTTAGGTTGGATCCCATTTAGCTGAGTAGGAAAATGAAGGAAGACTCTGAGCTGAGAATTATTGCAACTTGCATGAGAAAAGAACAGAGATCCTTAAGCCAGGCTGCTTTTGCTAGGGCATCACAGCTCTTAGCATAACCTTCTAACACTTTCTCTTTTCAATTGGCAATGTCTCTGTAGGCTGCTTTCTCCTTCCTTTTAATGACTTAAACTTACAGAAACGTAGGTGGTTAGGAGATACTACAAATGTATATCCCTATTTAGCTTTACAAGAATAGAACATCAGAATGAGGTGGAAACAATAACAGATATGATCATGCAAAGCTGGTTTCCAACAGTAGGTGAGGAACAAAGTGAAAGTTTTAAAAAATTGATCTGTATGGAGCATCCACATAAACTAATGAAATATCAGTTAATCAATCAATCAATCCAAGAGAAACAAGGTTAATGTTTTCCCCCCTTCTTTCAAATTACTGGTAGATATTTGAATCAGTCATTCCTCTAAGCTAATCTGTAACACTGCATGAATCTGGGATTGAGGGGGAAAAATCTTACATGGATCCCAAATAAATATAGCCTGAGGTAAACAGCTTTACCATTTTCTAAATGCTTTACTATTTACTAAAAACGTTCATAAAAATAATGCCCAATAAAAGAAGATATGCAATGTTTACTTTTCAAGCTTTCAAAAACACACCAAACCCAAGTCTTTCAGCACACAGACACACACACTTAAAATACTACTAGTATATAATAAATATATGCATATAAGATTGCACTCATAAGTTTGCATAATTTACTATACATGTGTGTTCTATTTTTATATATTGAGTTAGTAAGCAGGGTATCCATGTTTCAATGTGAAGAAAAATCCTTGCCCCTGACCGCCAATGTGTCCCAAGTGGAACGATGTGAGGGGACAGGACTTTTTAGGGTACAGAGAAGGGGAGTGGTTTTACTCAAGATTCTTGACTAAATCATGGAGTCATAGCTAAGGAATCGATGAGAAATGGAAACTAAAAAGAAAAAGGCAGGGGTTGGGGCAGAGGCCACTTGTACTTTTCGAATACAGCCTGAGTCCAAGTGAAGGGGAAGAAAATATCCAAAGAAATAATTACGCATTTGGCTTCAAATGTGAGTGCAACCCAAGTACTCTGAGGAGAGATCTAATTGGGAAACGTCCGAGGAGAAAAAGAGGCAGTTTGAGAAATTCCTACCCATCAAGCTTTATTGTGTTATTCCAACTAAGCAGAGACAAAAAGACAAATCTCAGCTCCCTACTTTCATTTATAATTGAACCAGGTCCAGAAGGATGAAGCAAGTACCATCTGTAACGCATGCTGCATTAGCAGCCGGGAGAATGAAATATTCAAATTACTCTAGGCTACCTCGCATAATGACAGGAGTACAAAAACTGACTTGTAATCGGGGAGGGGATTTGAAGAAAATAAAGTTTTTTGGGTTGTGTTTTGTTTTACATTGTTGTTGTTGGGGGGGCATGAATTAACCTAACAAAATGTTATTCTCAAAGAGAGAAAGAAAACATAGACCAAAGGATGTCCCGGAAAAACAAAAAACTTATAATCTATTTATTATTCTCAGAAAAGCTGAAGAAGGGAAGGAGGGAAGGAAGGAAGGAAGAGAGGGAGGGAGGGAGGGAGGGAGGAAGAAAGGAGAGAAAAAGAGATGGAAAGAAAATGCTAGTTCAAACTTTATCAGTTTGGAATCCCTCTCACTTTAGATAAGATGCCGTTGTTCTAGTATTTTGCTTCATGTAAATAGGGGCACTATTTGGGGGGAGGGGGAGGGGGAGGGGAGAGTTGGAGCTGCTCATTCAGATACTGTTAATCAGGGCTGCTGAATTGTGTGACATGGTAAGTGGCTCTAGCCCCTAGCAGTAGTCAAGATGGAGTGACAGGCTCCATTTAAGATGTCACTGCATATAATAAAGTGTAAAACTATACTTAAAATAAACGAGATAGAAACAATAAACTTGACTCAGTATTTGAACTTTCACAGACACACAGAGACTGGAGGAAAAAGCATGTGTGCTTTGGGACTTTTCAGAGGCCCCTGTCGCTACAGTGCTTTTACAGCTGTCATTTTTAGGGGGATCCAATCTGGCTCCAAGTGGAGGTCAAGTGGTCATATCTTACCACGTGAAATGGGCATCTGACTAGCTCACAGCCAAAACCCTCTGGGGGGGCTCAGTAGCACAAGCCAGTCCAAGGGCCAGGCCTGCAGTTACCAGTCTTCCCTGAAGAGTGTGTCAGAAAGGTAGTGTCAGCACCCTTACATCTCCTGCTTCCAGAAGATTCTCCTGGCTACTCTCTTCTGTGTCCCTTATTGTTCACCTGCACCAGGGGGGCCTAGCTGCAGCCTGGCTTCATCTCTTTAAAAGGTTTAACACAATATTACCAAGGCTGGTTGGCCCCAAATTGGAATGATACTTTTTTTTTCCTCCAGGCCCTGCAATTACTGTTACATGTGGGGGTGGATTCAATGTCAAAGCAAATGTTTTCCTTATGTTTCTTTCTTTAAAAAAGAAAAAAAAAGAAACCATAAATGGGAGCCGGCAGACAAAGCTGAACCAGCCACCCAGGCTTCTGCGTCATTGATGGGGTACTGAGTGTGAACTTCCTCGTGTATGAGACTTAGAGGCTTCGGCCCAAGGGGTGACCCGCCCCCCAGAAACCTATGTTAATGTCACCCATAAGGGCAGAGCATGGAATGAACCACTCGTTGCACTGTTATCACACCAGTTACTGGAATTTGGATTCAGCCAAATAACATTCTAATTTGTTGCCTATATATTGCTTACCACCTCTGCCTTCCATGCCACCCCCCACCCCTAATTACATCCTAAGTTACTTGAGGACAACCTTTAAAAACACTGTTTTTAATTAGAGTGTAGAGTACATTAAATAAAAGTACACAAATCGTAGATGCTTGGCTCCATGAATTTTCACAAAGTACATGCAGCCCAATATTCAGAATCAGGATCAAGAAGGAAAATATTATCAGCACAGCCCAAAGTCCTGGTCACCCTCTTCCAGTCACTATCTCCAAAGGTAACCAGTATCCTGACTCCTCTTATCCAGAGGTTTGTTTTGCTTACTCTTGAACTTAATTTTCCCTTCCATTTCCTCATCACTCCCACCCGGCCTGGCACTTCCATTCACTTAGTAATTCAGCAAGTATTTCGTGAGCACTTTCTATGTGCCAGGCACTGAGCTAGGTGAGCACATCAGGCACTCCAGACATGAGTGTGGAATTGCCTAAGCCGAAAGCAAAAAGAAACAGATTTTAGTTTTAAGCGTCTTGCTGTTGGCATCAAGAGAGCGAGAAAAAAAGTCATCTAGCTAACACACTTTGAGGAGGCAAAGTATAATTTTATATCAGAGTTTGCACTCTTGTCTTGCACTTGGCTGATTGTTGAGGAGGAAAAGAAAGGCTGTGGCATGCGTTCTGATGGTGACAGAGGAAAAAGGCAGTGAAGTTTCTACTCGACCACAGGCCCTGGAAATCTTTCTCCCGTGCTCTGGCAGGGACCCTCCTGTCATCTGCTTTTCCTATGTCCTCCACTCCACGGAGCTGAGATCAATTCCTGGCATCAGGGAACATCTAAAACCTGCCACTTCAGAGTCCGCCTGCAGCTCGCTATGTCACTTCCCACCAAGCCAGGGTGCAGTCATTCGGAGTGGGAGTTTTACTAGCCATAAGCATGACACCATGCGATGATATATTTAAGCAATTATGAGCAAGAAAACAGTGGTTGTCTGAAACAACTGATAAAGTGGTAAAAATAATCAACAGTGTTTTGTGATCACAAAGCCCTACCTGCAGACTTGTGAGTCTGTAAGAGGTGAAAATAATGCAGGTTTAGGGGGGTGGGAGTGGGGGTAAGTTGTAGGATCAAAGAGGAAAAATCGCTGTGAGCCATGAGGTGGTCATAGGTGAGGGTCTAAGTGGCCAAGGAGATGGATCTGTGTAGATTGGCTGCCCAACCAACAACAGAGTTCAGTTTGGCCCCAAAGTCTAATCACTTCAAAAGCCATGAGATACCATTTTAAATGATAAAGCCAAAAATGCTGTAGTGAAAACCACTCGAGTACAGGAGTACTTACTCAGTCTGATTAGATCCTAATAGACCCCAAGGTGCACTTTGACCAGCCCACCGAAGATGTAAACTGTGGCCTTGGGTTAATAGTCTGAACTGGTCTGGTGGTTAACAAACTTCAGGAAGTTTTCTTGGGTCAACACAACCCAGTGTGTTGTATGTAGTTTCACCTGAACGAAAGCTTGCTGGGCTACAAAATAACTGTGTGATTCAGAGTTTTTTTTTTTTTTTTTTTTTAAGGCTGAAACCAGAAAAACACCTTTTAAAACTCTTTTCTTCATTCT
Source organism: Mesoplodon densirostris (assembly GCF_025265405.1). NCBI lineage: Eukaryota > Metazoa > Chordata > Mammalia > Artiodactyla > Ziphiidae > Mesoplodon > Mesoplodon densirostris. Next base: position 123,573,347 of record NC_082662.1, on the reverse strand, counting down.
CTGTCAGGACCCAGTTGACTGCAGGACCCACTGACTTCATTGGCTAGACATAATTATGTGATTAAAAAGGTAGATGAGGGCTTCCCTGGTGGCACAGTGGTTGAGAGTCCGCCTGCCGATGCAGGGGACACGGGTTTGTGCCTCAGTCCGGGAAGATCCCACATGCCGCGAAGCAGCTGGGCCCGTGAGCCATGGCCGCTGAGCCTGCGCGTCCAGAGCCTGTGCTCCGCAGCGGGAGAGGCCACAGCAGTGAGAGGCCCGCATATCGGGAAAAAAAAAAAAAAAAAAGTAGATGAGATAACACCTCAAGTCCTGACACCTCTTTCAATAATTTGAAAATTAAAATATTTCTTTGGGATCACTATTTATATTCTTTTAATCAATACCTTTGTATTCCTTATTTGGTCAAACTTCAGACAATAATAGAAAATATGAATCCTTTTGAGTTGAAGAGTTAAAGACTCTAATATAGGACCAATTATTATTAGGTTACAGTGACTCAGAGCTTTCCACGTATCATGTCAATTTTTAAAATTAAAATATTTCGTGACTTTTCTCCATTTGTACTCTTTGGAAGTCACGGTCAGCCCATCAAAAATATCACTGCACCTTATCAAGTTATGTCCTTAAACTCCAATGTAGTTTATATATGCCTCCCCTACAGGAATCTGGGTTCCAAGGGGGATGGGGAGGATAATGATGTCCTCTGTCTTGTTCATTGATATGTCCTCTGTTCTTAGTGCAAGAAAGGGGCATCTTTCTCTTGACCACCACGACCACCACCAACAAAAAACCCACCTTGATCAGTCAGTTTCAGAAATGTGGCTAAATATCACCTCTACTCCTTGGACTCCAAACTCCCTCCCCTACAACTCCCAATGCATCGCTGAGCTCAGATTGTCGAGCTCTTCCATGAGTTGCTACATAAATATAAAATTGTTCTCCTTGTCTAGACTTTATCTTTGACAACTATTTGAATCATGATTTTTTGCTATATTATCACATTAGGAATTCTCCAGGTCCCAATCTCTACCCTTCGTCCCCGTGCATATAGGTTCATGTTGTGATAAGCCTAAACGCATATATTTATATGTTAGTATACAGACATGCAGAGTTTGTACTAAATATATTACCTTCCTCCGTTTGTCTTATAAACACTGAATCTTGTGAGCTAAGAATACCAGGAATTCTCAAATCAGTTTTCCTCTAGTGAGTAGATTTTGTGGTTCTGGTATTTTCACGAGACAGGCTTCTATTCGGAATTATCAAAATGTATGTGATGCTTTTTTTGTTCTGGACTATGTATGCATGCATAGTCTTAGGGTACCTTAAGACCTCGTAGCCAAGTGCATTTTTTTAAATCACAGCAAAGAAAAAGTAATTATAAATATGATTGTGAGCAAATGTAGGTACAGTCTTTCTGTGTAAAAAAATGTATAAATTACCTCTCTGGAGAAAAACACCCTACTAATTTTTAACATGTTTTGCAATGCCCGAATTCAAGGGGCCTTTTTAAAAACTGAGCTTTCCAACAGAGGCCACTATTTTCCATAAGACTACGGAAGGTACGAAATCCATAAGCCATTTCGTGACGAATACTTGGGTTACACAGGACAGTGTGTGAGAGAGGGATGGGGGGGAGGGCTAGTCTTTGTGTTCGGCCATTCCTGTGCAATGCTATTCATATAATATGACAATGATGGCTTACATCAAAAGCCACAGTGCAAATAATCCCCTTCTCCATGCCATCCCAAAGCAAAAGCTGGCCCCTAAAATGAGGGGCAATGTGCCAGCATAGATATTCCTTGTATGCCAGCTAGCTCTGTGCAGAGGGGAAAGCAGGGGAGAGTTTTTTTGTCTTTTTTTGTTTTTTCTGAATTGGGTTTTACAATGAATGTTGACTGGCACCAGGCGGCTACCTTGGGCCCCCAGAGTCTTCTTAAAACCCTGGCAGCCTGCCAGGGGAGCTCCAACTTTGCAGCCCAGAGACAGCCATGCTGGCAGCTTGTCAGGAGCCAGGGAGTTACATGGCGCCCTGGGGGTAATAATATTTTCCAGAACGCTCAAGCTAATAGTCCCATGATGGGTGATTCAAAGGACTATAGGTATGTTCTTCCCTGTCCGCAGTCTTGGGACTCTCATCCATCTCTGCAAAGTGCTGCACCACACTCTGCTGACCTTGATGGCAGAGTTGGGGACACAGTCTTTTGTTTCACTTTACCTCCACACCGAGGGTGTTCTGTTCAAGCCAAGCCTGGTTGCTACTTACTGTCACGCTTTGAATTCATTTATTTAAGACAAGAATATGTAGGACATGTACCTAGAAGCACGTTTTTATATCTTCTTTAAAAAAAAAAAAAACACTACAATGACATATACATAAATACATGTTAAAATCCACCCAAGTTTAGTAGGATATCTAGTTCACACATTGGTTTCTCCCCAGATCAATGAGTTGGAACCTTCTGTTGTTTCTCTGAGGGTAGCTGCAGAAACTGACAGTTGACTAGCTTTTGTTCTTCCACCAAAGTTCCACAGAGAGAAAAGCTACGTTTCATCTCCCAATGTCACCTTAAATTTTAATCTTTTAGTTTCTCTCATCAAGATGGCTTTTAATTCTTAGTGTTGCACTCAATATGATATAGAAATTTGTAGAGCCCTCTGTTTACACTATATTGATTAAAAAGACAAAGGCAGAATAACTGAGTTCCTTTAAGTAAGCTTTCAGATAAAAAGATCCACAGGGCCCTCGAACCTTCCAGATGAGCTGAACTACTTCAGAGGAATTGTCCTATGATTCACAACCCACCTATCACAAAAAATGATGAAGTAAACATGCCCATAAGCCAATCTGTATTATCCTAATATGTAGATCTTTCTCTCTCAAACACACCCCTCTATTTGTTTTCGAACAATAAACTGCATTTAGTTACTCCGTTGAAAAGGAGGGTAGTCATTTCTCTTTACACAACGACTTTTTCAGGCCTTGCAATGCAACTACACGGAAACCCACATACAGGTTGATGCCAGTTTTACGTGTTGAAACAAACCAGTCACTCTTTCTCCTGCTAAGCAGTTAAATTAGAGAGTCTTCAATTAATAACAGCTGAATATTCTGTCACATTTAGGAAGATGTATGGTAAGACAAGCGAGTTGTGATGTATCTGACAGAAATGATAAAGGTTCTCCCGACACAGTCTGGCAGATACTTGGCTCCTACTGCGGCTCTTTCTCATGTTCTAAAACGTCAGCAGCACAGACCCAAGATCTAGCACTGGCTTCAAGAAAAGAAACACTCCTAAGTGAACAGGGAGGTCTCTGACAAGTCCTCAAGAGGTGCTCAGCCTCTGCTTTTACCCATGAGCGCACAAGCCTGTGTTCCTGTCCACCAGTGAGGCAGCTGCATAGGCAGCAGGGCAGCAGGTGCACTGGCATCAAGATGCTGGGCATGCAGGTGGGGCGCAAACCCTAACCCCCAACCTGCCCCATCCAGCTTTGCTTATATATTCATTTCCCCCCAAGCCCACCCTGTGACGACCCAGGGAAGGCGCTTTTCTTATTCGACATCTACCAAACCAAGGCGAAGAGTGCTGAGCCCCTCTCGGCCACACTAAACAACAATCTCTCCACTCAGGGGTCTTTCAAGGCTCCTCCGGCCACTCTACAGGGTGAGGCAGCTACTCAAACTGCATTATTCCTGCTTCCAATACTGAGCGCCTTTATCCACATTCTTTAAAGAAACTGCTCAGGCCCAAATTGAAAAGGAAATAAAAGAGACCATGGTAAAATTGCTAACATACGGGGAGTAATGGAAACACTCCGCGACACAGTTCTATCGCGCTTTTCCCCCAAGATGGGCCAGACAGCCCTGTGGCCCAGGGGAAGAACCACTCTCATTTCCAAGAACCAAAGGGGTCAAAGCCATGTGCAGGCTGTGTCACTCACAAACGGAGCTTCCAGAACCACACAAGGGCAAATGTGGTCTTAAAAAATAATGCATTTTTAAATTCCAAAGAACTCCTTTTCTAAAACTGAAGCATCATCTCACAAACCTGGGGACAAATGTACCAAGAGCAATATAAAACAAGGGGGTACAAAGTCCTGCTATAAAACAGTGTGAGACAACCACCACCAAAAGCAGCAAAACCAGACAACAAAAGAACAAGGAGAATTCCCATAACCATGCTTTTGTACAGAGAAAGGATTGAAGCAGTAGTCTAGGGGCTTTTTTGATATAAAGACTAAGAGTTGCCAATTTAACTTGAACTGCACCACCTAAAAAGAATCTCAGAACCACACACATTTGAAAAAATTACAAAATAATTCAAAGAAACAAAAGCACATGGACAATATCCTGCACTTTTTTACTTTCCATTAAGAACTTTTGAAAGCTAGAAGAGATAACGATACAACTTTTCTCTTGCAGCATATATACAGGATTCAGGTCATTTTTACAGTTCGCTCACCATACCTGCCTTAACAAAAACTGCAAAATACAAACTTACTCACGTTTCCTGTTAGGAAATCAAATTCATCTCCAAAACCCTTTCAAGTTACATTCTTTTGAAACTTTTATGTCAAAACACACATATGCACACACAATTTTTCCCTTCAAGGTACTTTATAGAATTAAAACTAGTTCTAGGGATTCTTTAGCCATTTCCCAAGTGCAGAAAATACTTATGTAGATGTGGGAGGGCACACAGGAGGACCTCACCTCCCTTGCCCCAATGACAAAGGCCCCAACATTACATGGGCAGCATCTCACCTGATTCACTGTGCTCCAATCCAGGTCAGAATTGCCCCTTCAATTCGTCCATGTATTATTATTGCCGATTTTCCCATCTACTTTATTGGCAAAATGCCTTGGATTAATAAAGACCTCATGGTGTTTATGAGCAGAAGATCACTTTATTCCCTTCATACACCCAATGACACTGTGGGGCAACAGGCCCTACCACTTAATTAGATTATATAACCGTCAGGAGTTGGTGAGGTTTTGAATTTATATTTCAATTCGTATTTAATAGAGCTTAATTAACAATTCCCCCCTCTCCTCCTTCTGCATTCTGCATTCTCCCCTATGTCTTATTTCTCAGATCTTGTTCTAGAAGGGGAATCTGGCTCATGGCATTTGGTAGGGGAGCACCTATGTACTGGAGGTCATTTTCCTTAGAAAAGACTTGGCTATGGCACCACCGGAAGGAAATGATTGGGAGAGGTGGGTCTCTTTCTTAAGAGTTGATTCTCTATCTACCTGGATATCTAAGCACTGGAGGCACCAATACCCACACCACCACCCCCCCCAAAAAAAAACTGAAGGGAGCTAAAATAACACACTAATTGCCGACTCCTCTGACCTGCTCATTTCTTGGGGAGGCACCTGAAAACCTCTCACAGCATTTGAAAAAAATAGTTGACTTCCGCAAACCCATGAGACACACAAAGGTATAGAGAGCCAGTTTGCAGAAGCAGTGGTTCTCAAACTTTTTGGGCTTGGGGCCCCTTTACAGTCTTAAAAATTATTGAGGACCCTAAAGAGTTTTTATTTGTATAGATGATATCTATCAATATTTCCTGTGTTAGAAATTTGAAACTAAGACATTTTTTAAATGTTTATTAATTCATTTTAAAACAACAATAAGCCCATTATGTTAATATAAATAACATATGAAAAATATTAATTTTAAAACAAAAAATTAAGAAGAGTGAGTTTGTTTAATATTTTTGAAAATCTTTTTTAGTGTCTGACTTAATAGAAAGCAGCTGGATTCTCATACTTGTTTCTGTATTCAGTCTGTGGTAGTATCACATGCCATGTAGCCTCTAGAAATCTCCACTGCACCCTCATGAAAGACCAAGGGTGAAAAAAGCAAATAATCTCTTAGTTTATCAAAATGGTTTTCACCTCATGGTTCCCTGAAAGGGTTTGGGGATCTCCAGACTATAATTTGAGAAATGTCACTTTTGAGAATTTCAAAATGTTTTATGGACATAACACAACAGGCCTGAAGTAGGTGAATTCCTCCTTTGCTTCCCCAGTCCTTACCCTGATCATCTTAGCTAATGACATGATATGTAAGCCACTGGCTGCAAGTCACAATGAAGACACATCTGAATATAGTCTTTCTGTCCCATAACTTAGGCGCTAGGTCTTATAGAACTTTCTTACCTAGGATATAAGATAAGGGACCGTTGAAAAAAAACACACACACACTGGAGGAAGAAGAAAAAGGAGAAACAAAGACTTTCCTAAGCCTCATGCAAGCTACCTCTTGTTCTAGCATCTGAACTCTCAGAAAAAGCTGCCTCAGCCAGTGATGCTGCCCAAGGGCAGCCAGACAGGCAAGAGGATACCAGACTATTTCAGATCAGTTTCATTCCTACCCAATAGGAATAGCTTGCCCAGACATCAACTATGGGTATATTTGTTCTTTTGTGGGCTTTTTTTCCCCTTTTTAAATGCTCTTGTTTGAGAATATATTTTAGTTGCTAAGAAACTAGTTTCTTATTGTAGACTCAGTGAGAGTAAAGATAAAGCAACTGTCAAAATAGCATGTTATTTTGACAGTAGCCATATCATAACCATAAATGAGACAGTTTATCTGTACATTTTTACCCTCACTAATGGGATCTAAATACTGTATTCTCAGATATTTCATACATACACAAAGACACACACACATGCATTTTAGTAAGAAAGGCCATCACACAGTTAGCAATGAGCATTCAGGGAATACATACACACAGACACACAGACACGCAGACACAGACACACACCCCACCAGCCCCCCAGTTTGAAAGCTCCTTTTAAATGAAACTTCAGAGAAGTACACGTACTGTACTGTCTTTAGCTCAGTGTGTACTATCTTTGAAGTATTTTTTAAAGGTAATACACATTTTCCCTTATCAGTAATATTTTTAAATCCTAACTTTTTTTTTTTTTTTTTTGCGGTACGTGGGCCTCTCACTGTTGTGGCCTCTCCTGTTGCGGAGCACAGGCTCCGGACGTGCAGGCTCAGCGGCCATGGCTCACGGGCCCAGCTGCTTCGCGGCATGTGGGATCTTCCCGGACTGAGGCACAAACCCGTGTCCCCTGCATCGGCAGGCGGACTCTCAACCACTGCGCCACCAGGGAAGCCCTAAATCCTAACTTCTTACGTAAAGCAAAAAAGGTGTGGGTATGTTTGTATCCATTCAAACCATCATTCTTACATACTGATTCTTTTTGTTTGTTTTTCTGTTTTTTTGTGGTACGTGGGCCTCTCACTGCCGTGGCCTCTCCCGCCGCAGAGCACAGGCTCCGGACGCGCAGGCCCAGTGGCCACGGCTCACGGGCCCAGCTGCTCCGCAGCATGCGGGATCCTCCTGGACCGGGGCACGAACCGGCATCCCCTGCATCGGCAGGCGGACTCTCAACCACTGTGCCACCAGGGAAGCCCATACATACTGATTCTTGATCCATGAGTTGATGGTACCCACTATCAGACGGGGTAGACCTTCCATACTGGCCTGCTTGGTCCATGGTTCTTCTAAACCATATACTTGTGCTTTGATCAACGACAGATTCATTTCTTCCCTCTTTCTCTCACATCCATCCATCCATCCATCCATCCAATCATCCCTTAGCTACTGCCCTATAAGGCTTTCAGTGTGGTTAAAGGATTCAACCCTGATAATAACAATATGTTCATGTGAAGGAACAAATCTACCAAAAATCTCCAAAAACCAAATATCTGAATATGTACCTCATTTCATTTTTGTTTTGCTGACAAGTAGTATCTGGCAGAATTTGAAGCAGGAAGAAAGCAAAAATAAATCATTATCTCCCTGTGTCTGCCCAGGACTGACAATACTAATGAATGCTATTCGACATCACTTTCACCTATTTCTAAGGTGATGATTCTTATAACTCTATCTGAAATATATTAAGCAGGTGTTTAAAATAATGATTTGAAAGTAATATAGCAACATGGAAAATTCTTGAGTGCTTTAAATTGTGAGTTTAGTAAGCAAGACACTTGTACAGATACCAGTTTTAGCAATCTAATCTGTATCTATACCTACCTACCCACCTACTTACCTAACTATCAGTCTGCAAATGGATAAAAACTGAAGAGGGATAATAAAAAATGCAGGGAGTCACTGTATTGGGGGGATAGGACTAACAGTATTTTCCCCTTTGTTTTCCAAATTTTCTGTTGTTTTAATATTGTCTCGATAATCATGTAGAGAAGGAAGGGTATCTTAAAGGGCTTTAGTTGTACTTGATTTTCCTGACTTCTGGTGGCTTGAAAAGTTTCTGCAGAGGGAGTGAGACCTACTCAGCAATGTCAAGGTGAAGAGTAGGCTAAAATCAAACCTACTATAAAGTTGTGATTTTTTTCTTTTTGGTGTCCCTCCCACTCCATCCTGAGGTGCTCCCATGAGGTCATGGTGTCTTTTTCCAACCCCCACTGGATATCTGATGCAATGTGTTGACCTAGCTCCTCACTGGAGTGAAGGAGAGATATCATGGTTGCTTGCTCCCCATGACCACAATTCCCATTCCCATCAGGGTTCAGGGGTGCTTCCTCTGAATTCAGCCAAACTGCTATGTATAAACATTTCTGCTGTGAGGTTTGAAATTTGTGAAACAAATTCCAAGAAGCCAAAGGCTTCTGCAAAATATGTGAATCTTCGGGAAAGAATCTGCTTTTTTCTGATTGACCCTTTTAATGATGTATTATTTAACCTCAGATGATAGAGATCACAGAGACTGCCATGACCTCTTCTAATGGCTGTTAAGCTGACCTTAGGCAACAAAGCCAGCAGGAATCAGAATTGATTAGGAGGATTTGCTACCTCTTTCTGAGGAGGCTGGCTGTAGAGTTCTTCTTTCCACTTAATTATCCCTTGGCCTGTCCTCGGATACACATGACTGCTCCTAGAAGCCAGCAGGAAAGGTGAAGCAGTGGAAGTCAGTGGAACCCCAATGAACTGGCTCTCTCTCCCACACTGGAGACACACACACATATATGTACTCTCTTTGTCTTGCACAACAATTATTTACAGTATAGTATAATATTTCTATATCTTGTATTTTGAATAGAGGATTTGGATTTGATGCTCTTAGTTTTCAACATTTTGCATCTCAAATCCTGCTAGTTTGTATTACCAGCAGTACTTTTAATTCTCCTGACAAACCCAAAATAAAAGAGAATGAAGGGTGCCCATACCATTTATCACATTGGCTAAATGTCTTCATTTTGGAGTTAGAAGGGTGGGTAGACCTTTTCTCATGGATTGTTTGACAGGTAACGCTCTAATACTCACGATCTGTTTACATATTAGGAGATGGAGTAAGAAATGTTTCTGTTCTGATTTGTGAACCTTTATTATCCAGCTTTCAATCTCCAATTTAAACAAAATTCTAAACCTTTCTGGCCCTGGCATGTCCTGGTACACAATTCCTCCACGAATATGCCAGTAGTCACTTCCTTTGTCTCACTGCACCTCAGGTCAAGTCCCAGGAAACTTAAGCATCACCAAGGTCTAGAAAATTTCTCCATTGAAAAGAATTATTAAGTATTTCACAACTGTTCTAATCCTTGGCCCAAGAAGAGACAGCAAACAAAATCCTGATTTGCCCACTCTTCATGTGGAAACTAACAAATATTTTCATTTCCAGGGAGCCCATATCATTAAAGATTCAGAAAGGTAAGTTACCTGTTTATGATTACACACAATCGATGGCTGTTGTAATCTAAGAGCTAGCAAGCGACCACAAAATATAAAAATGCACTGTCATATTATATCCATAACAGTCCAAGAATATAAACATGACCAAACTTATCTTTGTAAACAGTTTCAGTCCTACCTTTTTGTACTTTGAAATATATATATACATATTACATGAAATATATATATACACACACAAACACACATATATATGTATATATGTGGTTTGTACATATATAGATGTCACATTTACATAAGTAGGAGAGTTACAAACATAGCAGCCTGGACCTGCTAAAATAAACAAAATCATTCTCAAATAAACTAGTATTTTAAATCTGAAAAAAGGAGTCAGTAGTATTTAGTGGTAAGAGAATAAAATTTGGAGTCAGAAGATCAGAATATGAGCTGGTGTTCAGCAACTTATGAGTTAGGTACTCCCTGGAAACTCAGTTTGTTTACGCTTCGATTCCTCATCTACATAATGGGAACAACAATAGCTCCTCAAAGACTTGTGGAGAGAAGAAAAGGAGAAAATGCAGTGATTTTCAAAAGAATTTTGTGAAATATGAAATCCTTTCTTTAGGATTACTTAGAAGCCCAATATGCAAAATAGAGCAAAGTGGTCCTGCTCCAGAAGAAAAGTGGGATCCTGCAGAAGCTCACCTGCCAGCCCTCACCTCATCCCCACCCCATGCACTGATGGGGGAACCATGAGGATCTTACAGAGCTCTTTGCAAAAAATTTGAGATAATCCATGTAAAAGTGATATAAAACTGCTGCTGTTAAAATGAGGTAGGAAGAATCTAGGTAAGAGTCACTTAGAAAATAAGACAACTATTCACCATAACTTTCTCAAGTTATATTTAAGAATGTTACTACGCACTTTTACCTATGAATTCCATGCTAAGTGACTAAGACATAAGTGGGGTTCCTTCCATTATTATACTGGCTGCTCTGAACCTCTTACACAATCGAAATGGTAGACACAAGCAAGATACTTCTCAACACTTTTGAAATGTAAAAGCCGATTTTCTTAGCTTTTCTTTGGCCTTAAGAAAATTAGATTTAATACTTTACTTAAAAATATACACGTTAACTACTGATTATAGGCTTTGCCTGAGTATTTTTCCTAATAAAACAAAGCAACTCACATTTAGCTTATATATATATATATATATATATATATATATATATATATATATCATATTGAGCTTATATATGTATAAGCTAAATGTGAGTTGCTTTGTTTTATATATACACACACATGATATTGTTCTAAAACAATCATATGCTTTCCTGGGTAATGCCAAGGGCCCTGTGGGAACAACAGATCAATAAGTGATTGTTTATTCTGATATTTACAATGTATGATGGAGGACAATGGAGGAAAATCTTTCATAAGTGCATGACTCAATAAAGTCAGCTCTGGTTGGATTGGAAAGTGAAAGTATTTGGAGGAGAATGGAACTCAGGAATATATTAGTTACATTTGGTCACATATGCAACTATGAAGGCACACAGCAGAATTCATTAAGAGACTTTCCCGAAGGCTCCTGGAAAGGTCTTATCTCAGACAGGCTCTACTCTGCTAATGACTTTGTAAGACATTTCATAGTGGGAGTAAATTCTCTGGCAGAAAATGCATAGAAGCTCTGGCCTAACCTGTACCTGGTTGACTAAGTTTATCACTAATTGTTATTGAATTGATATTGTTACTATTACTTTTACCTTCTTTCACTACTTTAAATTTCAATGCTCAATTAGAAGAGCCAAAATCACTTTACAAATTTACTCTGTTGACAAATGGTGATGTTTAAAAGGCACCTCATTTGTAGTTCTCTGAGCATCTTCCAACGTATTAATTATTACAGGACTTTGGAGAAGAAGCAGTATTATTAGCCCAATTTTATAGGGGCAGAAATGCAGGTGTAGATATAAGTGTTATTATTAAGCTGAACTAGAATTTGTATAGTAAGGGATTGAGTCTTTATAAATCACTTTTATTTAACACGCAGCTTGTGATGAAAAAGAAAGTCCCAGAGCACAGTCGGGGAGAGACAGAATTCAGTAATTCTAATTTCCAGGCCATTGCTCAGTCTGTGGCCTGTGCTTTCCTTAGATTTTTCACTGTAAAGTTTAAGTTTCCTGCTTTGATATCTTTCCTTGGAGAGGCACTGTGGCATAGTGGAAAAAATATGGATTTTAATATCAGCTTTGCCACTCACTACGTATGTGACCTTAAGCAGCTTTCTTCATCTCTCAGACTCAGTTTCCCCAACTTTAAAATGAGAATACAACTGTTCACTTGCAAGTTTGGTGTAGAAAATAAAAATATGACTTTGTATGTTTGGTGTGGAGAATATGAGCATTGCCTTGCAAGCTTAGTATATTACATGGAATACAGTCTTGCAGATGACAGGTAATCAACCAGGATGCAATCCTCCTTTCTCTCCTTCCCTCACCCACTGTCTTCTCAGATAAGATACTAGCCCAAATAGCTCAACCAAGATTTGGGACTTATGTAAAATTTTTTCCTATACTGCTGAATAAAATCTCCTCAGATTACCTATATATCACCTACTTCCGGATTAACAGCTACTTTAGAAAAGAGGTCATGTTTGTAACTTCTACTTATTAACCCTTTCAAACTTCTTCCTATGAGAGAGTGGGGAGAAGCTATTTATTAGGCAACCACCAGGTATCAGCCATTGCTCTAAGCACTGGGGATGCAGAACCGATACAGACAGATCAGGATGTTCTCCCAAAGACAAGCCCTGGGCCCTGTTGGACTGTTGCAAGGAGGCAACAAAGCAGTAGATTTGAACTCATCAGGTACCTTGTGGAGCTATACAGACATCAGAGTAACCATGAGTGTTATTGTTATTTCACATAAGAGGAGCTGTGTTCAATAACTACTTGCTCATTGGATATATATGAGATGTTGTGGTTGGAAGTTCTTCAGCAGTAAGAGATCTCAATCCAAACGTAAGGAAGTAAGGAACTAAGAAACAGACAAGAGGGATTCTTCTAAAGTTACAATATTAGGCTAGAAATAAGCCTAAGAAGCATAATTTGCCATTGAGTCAGACATATGACCTTGAACTGCTGACTTCAATTTCCCAGCATCAAATACATGGGGATTACTGGTCTGTGTCTTCTGGGTATTCCTGAAATTCTGCCACTGTTCTCTGATGTTCTGTGACCCTACCTCCTGGTGTATCTTCTGGAGCTCTGGGACAAGTGTGAAACAAAGTTATCAAGATAATCAAACGTGTCCATATGATCCCATTGGACTTCAGTTAACTAACCAATATCCATCCTATCTTTCCTCCTTAGAGACAGAAATCCAATTTATTTAAAGAATATGCCCAGGTAAATCATTACATTTCTCAGCCTCCCTTGAAGCTAGGAGTGGTCATGGGACTAAGTTCTGGATGATTATATATATATATATATATATATATATATATATATGTATGTATTTATATGTATGATTATATGCATGTGGAAGTGTTACATGAGAGTTTTAAGAAGGCTCCTTAAAGGGAACTAACTGAGATGAGAAGTATGCACTTTTTTTTTTTTTTTTTTTTTTTCAGTACGCGGGCCTCTCCCATTGCGGAGCACAGGCTCCGGACGTACAGGCTCAGCGGCCATGGCTCATGGGCCCAGCCGCTCGGCGGCATGTGGGATCTTCCCGGACCGGGGCATGAACCCACATCCCCTGCATCGGCAGGCGGATTCTCAACCACCGCACCACCAGGGAAGCCCGAAGTATGCACTTTTTAGCCTTCTCCTTCCCTCCTTCCTGCCTGAAATATTAATGTAATGGCTGGGAAATCCAGCAGTAATGCTAAATTATGAGGTGGTCTTGAAAATGGACATTAAATGTAGAATGATGCCTTTATAAGTCCCCTGGTTCTCTGTTGACTCACCTTTGGAATTCTATTCCGTAAGATATTGTTTAAGCCACCATATTTTTAAAATGGTGCCAGCAGACATATATAATCCTAAGTGATACAGTGTTAGTAAGCTATCTGACAGAATCCTGGATTTCCTTGCAATCAATTTTGGAAACACATATGAAAGGTCACACACAGTCTCATAGATGGTACCTATAAATTCTGAGGGGTCCAGCACACATGGTTACACAGAAGTACAGGTTCAACATATATCATTTCCAACAGCAGCAGAGAGAAGTAAGTATTTGAGTAAAAGGATCAAAACAGCGGATGGAAAGGGCTAGAAGTGTTGGATCCTTGAGTCCTAAGGAAGTCTCATTAAAAGGAAATCAAGAGAAAAGAAGAAAGGAACACTTCAGCATGTCAGGGTCAACCAAGACTCTGACTGTAGTAGAGAAAGGAAATAAACAAGAGATCAATAGAACCATTATCAATTTTGTTATCAAGGCAATAAATATTACTATGATCATGGCCATCTTATTATGTTGCCATTGATTGGATGTTTGTGTAGAAGGAATGCAACAGCTAAAATACTACCAGGAGCACCCCTTTTAGGCTAGCTGGGTTGGTCCATCACTAATCTTGCCCCGCTAGGAATCTTTTTCACTGGCTTACACTGCTGTTTGCCAGAACTGACCCTGTAGCAGGAAAGTCAATCATACTATTGGAGTCAAAGCCTAGTTCCACTCCTTCTGTCCAGTAACTAGTATGCAAAGCCACGACATCTCTGCTCCATTATGAAGTTATTCATTACTATTTCACATTCATCACTGTCAATTGCTCTACAGTCACTCTCAGAATCATGCCTCTAGCATTTTCAAGCAGCAAGCTGGCTAAGACTATTAACTCCCATTCTGTAGATATCTAAATAAAAGCCCAAATTTGGTAAAAACGATCTTCATGTTGTCTTTTTGGGGTCAAGTTGCAGTTCTCTGATTTCATTTTTTAAAAGTTGGAGGTTAAAACAAGGTTAGTAAAAAACAGACCATTTTTATGTAGCAGTTTCCTGAAATTTAATGTAAATATTGGTCTCAATGTGTCATTCATTCATTCATTCATTCACTGTTTAAAATGAGTCTACTACTGTACTGGAAATCCAGTTTTGTGATCCTTAGTGTCAAACATATGATAGGTCTTCCAGTCCATAGTAATACAGATATCTTGAGGCTGAAGGCCTTGAAGGTTTTTCTCCCCTTACCTCAGAATAAAATATGCAGTTTTCCCCATTCTGGAGTTTCTCTAGAACTCATTGTACCTTGAGTAGGAAAGATACTCTTCAAGAACCCCTGAAGACTGCCTCTCAAAGACTGGGCATTTTTTATTTAACTCTTACATAAAAACTACAACTTCCAGCTTTTCTTCTTGCCCATAAATTTGTATTTTTTTTTCAGGTGGGATGTAGTTTCACCTAGAAAGGTTAAAGAAATTTCTATTTTAAAAGAATTAAACTGTTGGCTGTTAGCTCCAGGTTTACAAGTCCCTCTTGGAATTGATGGTGACATTTCTTTGCTGTTAACATAGGTGATTTTCACCCTAGTGCTTCATTGTGGCTTTGGTGGTTTATAAATCAAATGCAAACACACACACACACACACACACACACACACACACACACATGCTGACTCCAGCCTCCTAGGACACCAGCCTCACAAAGTTGTCTTCATCTAGAGATCATAACTATGGCAATGACCAGGGGACTTATTAAAACACTCTCACCATTTATTAGAGCAGTGTAGTGAAAAAGAAAGAAAAAAAAAGGTTGGCTACCATCCCACCATTGCAACCTACAGGGACGCATAGCCCATTTCTGCAGTTACTTCCTTGCAACGATATTACATTTAAACGACAGAAACAAAAGACTATACGAGCCAGTATATCATTCTTTCACTCTTGGATCTGAAACACATTTTACTTCTAGGACCCCTTCTGGCTGCTTGTTAACAGGAATTGCAATTTATAACCTTAAAAATCCATCCAGCCTTCTTTGGCATAGTAAAGGCATAAATCTGAGTCATACAAATTCTGGATCACTATGAAGAATTTTACCAAAAAGTCCTCCTGGTCCACTAAATCCAGAGCTATCTTCTTCATGGCCCATGGATGCTATCTTCACTCCATGAGCCTCAAATACCCACAATGACTACTTGGCCAGTCTCTTTAGTGATGTCCTAGAAAATGTGCCCATCGGTCTATTCCTTAGCTAGGATAGGCAAAACTATTAAACCCACATAGTGGCAAAGAAGAAGAAGGAGAAATATCCCCTCTACTAATACCAACACTCACACATATATAAATTACCGGTTCTTGTTAGAGTTTCATCTTTTTATTTTTACTTTGACTGCCATATTCAATAATGTTCTAAGTCTGATGGTTTCAAAATCTTTATCCTATATCTAGTAACAGAGATCAAATATCAATATCCACAGGGAGAATTAGTTTTCCTGTCTTCCCATTGAATTTTACAAATATCTGTATTACAAAGCACTTATTATGTACAGGAAAGAGCTGATTTTGTCTTCCACATTAACTGTGAGTTCCTTGAGAGCAAAGATAATGTCTTATTCATGCCTGGCACATAGCAGATACATATTCAATATTTTATGAATTAATTAACAAATTCATCTTTGTATCCCAAGTACCTCAAGTAATCGCTGGCACACATCAGCTACTCAGAAAACATACTAATTCCATAGTACACAAACCCTTAATAGCGGGGTCTGAGCTTTGAAGGGGTCTTCCCCCCAAACTGGCACCAGGATTGGTTTTTTTTTTCCATCCATTGGTCCTCTATCTGCCATGGTCACTTATTTGTAATAGAGCTGGCTAGCACTGGGAGTAGAGTTTATGGCCACTAGACTGAGTTCCCTGAAGACAGAACTGACTCTTTTCATAGTTTTTATTTTTTCCATACTACAATTTAAAAAGTATTTTCTTCATCATAGGGTTCAGCACATATAAAGCATATGGCATGAAGTAATGGCTCAATACGTTTTGTTGTCATAGTCACAGATCACTGTAAAGATAACTGTGACCCATGGGAATTGGACCCATGGCATTGGATCCATGAATAAGATGCTCTCATGGTCTCTGCCAAATGGCCACAGGATTTTGCCATCATCTCATTCTTCCCTACATCCCATCCCTAGTCCTTCGCTGTACCTCTTATTTCATCTCCCTACATTTGTATCAAATTGTCTCTTCTTCTGATATGAACATTTTAAAAATGTAACCTATCTTACCTACTCTGCAGTCACTGAGGCTAGTTGCTACCATATCTTTTTCCACAAAGAAATAGAGACTTCCCATTAGGTGCATTTCTTTTAGCTATAAACCTCTAGTATTTGTGCCTAGAGAAAATAGACTTTAGAATTAAAATATAAAATATTAATCGTATATTTCAATATAATCTTATTTTACCTCTGAGATCTCAGGTAAATGAATACTAATGTGCAAGGAAACACACACACACACACACACACACACACAGCCACTTCGTAAAGGCTGCAGCAGAAACTGTGTCCAATCCCAGAAAAAGAGACGGCACTGTGCTGCTTAAATGAAAAGGAAGAAAAAAGGCAAGAGGGAAAAAAAGTATAATCATCTAAACTTTTAAAGACAGCAATTTAAGCAAATTGCCATATCTGCTTTTAGAAATGAAAGGGGAAGAAAAATGCTCCTTTCTTTTGAAGTAAAATTGAGTAGGCCAATGGCTGTGACAATCCTCTCAATAACCACTAACAAAAGACCAGTTTGGGTGGTTAGGGAAGCCGCTCAATAGCAGGTATTCATTGAATCTTGGAATAATTTCGCTTACCACAAGCTGTGAGAGAGAACCAAGCATGGCGCAGAATACAGCCCGCTAGGTAACATATCAGCAGCCGAGGTGGAAAAGTAAAACCCACGACCAAATATTTCTTGAGCTTTAGTGCGTGATTATTTACTCAAAGGCAGGGAGCTGAATGTGGAGCCCAGTTAAGGCACATGAACAGGCAGGATGGTTTCAAAATAAAATTGAGTATGAATGTATGTCTATGATTGATTTACACCAGGGAACCCTTACGTGTTATTTAAGCTATTTTACCTTAGACTACAGAGTGGTAGTGAGTTTTCTGAACTGTAGCTCCTGGGGACTAGTTTTATTTATTCAAGTATTTATTGAGTACCTATGGTATGCATGACAATAGTAAGATGCACCGTGACTGTGAAGAGGAGAAGACATGCTCCAGTTCATAAGGGACCTATACCAAAAGTGGTATCCCTAAACAGACCAACTATCACACCAACTAGAAACAACTGAAGAGTTAAAAAATACTGTCTAAAATGGCTGGCACTACAGTATAAGTGACATGAGTAAGAGTGGAAAGAATGAGAATTAAGGAAGTTCAGGGTGGAGTTGATTAGGGAAGGTGAGAAATTGGGCCATGTAACACGTTGAGTAGTAGAACTGGTTTTCATGTTTCCTTTAAGTAACTGCACATTCAATGAGATCAACTAATAATTAAGACCTGTAGATTTTAGGAAAGGTTTTATTCTAATGTTATTTAATTTAAAAAATGGAATAATTTGAACTGTTCATCTGAGCATAAACACAGTTTTATAGAACATGTGAAGCGTATATCCACTGGTCATACCTATTTGTATCACTTTATGTAATATCTCATTTAATTTTTCCTTTGTGGAAAAGAATGTACAGTCTCACTCAAGAAGAGCTAGAGGTATAACCACTTTGAAAAATAGTGTGGTAGTGTCTTATAAAATTAAATATATAGTTATTATATAACTTAGGAATATAAGTCCTAGGTGTTTACCTAAGAAAAGTGAAAATATATGTCACACAAAGATTTGTGCACAAGTGTTCATAGTAGCTTTATTTATAAGAGCCCAACTGGAAACAATCCAAATGGAAAAATGGATAAACATATTGTAGTATTTTCTCACAATGAATACTGCTCAGTGACAAAAAGGAAAACATTACTAAGTCAAGCACCAATGTGGATGTATCTCAAAATACGATTTTTGAGATTTTATATATAAGTCTGACACAAAAGACTACATTCTGTACAATTTCATGTACATGAAAATCTAGAAGAGACAAACTATTCTAGAGTGGCCGGGGATCAGGGATAGTGGTGGGGATTGATTGCATAGGGGCATGAGGCCATGTTTTGGGGTGACAGATGTTCTCAATCTTGATTGGAGTGGTGGTTGGAGGAGATAAACATATTTCTCAAAGCTCATCAAACTGGACACATGAAATACATTTACTTATGCAAATTGTATCTTTTGAGTTGATTAAAAATAAAAACAAAAGAAATAATACATTGAAGTAAAAACTCTGATATATTTCCCTAACTTCAACCTAATTTATTTCTTTATTTAAGGGACTGATCCAGTCCATCTTTAAATA
The DNA here is from genome assembly GCF_025265405.1 of Mesoplodon densirostris. NCBI lineage: Eukaryota > Metazoa > Chordata > Mammalia > Artiodactyla > Ziphiidae > Mesoplodon > Mesoplodon densirostris. Next base: position 123,554,258 of record NC_082662.1, on the reverse strand, counting down.
CCACTAATGTTATATTGTGATTCACGTCAATCTAACTTCAAGCAAATGGTCATTCAGAGGTCTGAAACTTTAATAACCCAAGGCTCAAAGAAGGCTCTTTTCTCGTGGGGCTCTGCCATCAGGTGCTGAGAAAACACAGAGTGGTTAAACTTCCAGGGCCACTGAAAGTAAAGGCAAGGAGATGCTTAGGTACCACTGTCAGGTAGAATCCACTTGGATACGCACCATTCCTCCTTGTCTCTTTGAATCTCTGTCAATGGCATCACATCCCATTTTACCTCATAATCCTTCCTGAATATCTACAGAGAGTCTTCTTATGAACTGAAAAATCAAAGGCATTCACATGACATCTATTTTCTGGCTTCACCATATTCCCACTCTACTTTCCTTCAATAGAGTGAAACTCTAGGCTTCATTTAAAGAGGGACGAGAAGGAAACTAGACCATGAGAAACACACAGTATTTTCATCATCTCTTCTCTACCTTGTTCTCTTTCTGATTTTTAAGCAAGTTTTTCCCTCTTTTCTCTTTCTTTCCATGCTGCTTTGCTGACTTTTTTCCTATCTCTCTCCTGCGTCTGTCCATCTTGTCTGCCTCATATGTGGTTGACAATTATTATTTTGACTTTCGGTGCCTTTCCTGGTTTGAGCCTTTGTTAAAATCTATGTATTTTTTTCTGGAGGATAATGCATATGTCATTGTTCTTCGTGTGGCTTTTTCCCTTTTCTTTATTCGGGGAGCAGAGGAATGGATTTTTCTCCAAGAAGGAAGATGAAAGGAGGAATTAGGTTGAGACGAGAGAGCGTGGAATAAGAGAGGAAGGTGTCAATTAAAAAAATGAACCCCACTGCATCCCCCTCTTGACAGGTGGGGTGAGTGGAGCTGACAGCCGTCACATTAGCTGGCTTTGGTGGAACCCTCATGCCTTGTGGTCCCCTGAGCTCAAAAGGAGTGATTCCAGGGCCGGAGGACACACTCACACATTTTTACTTGGTGTTCCAATGCTTCCCCCGCAGCTATTTCTAATAATGGTAATTATAATGATTTGAGGCTTAAGCAGGGCAATTCCGGCCTGAAGGCAGATTGTAATGAAGTAGTCAGGGTGAAGGGAGGGGAGTGGGCAGCAGTGGGAAGAGGCTGCATGGGGCACTTTCAGGCCTTAAATAGCTTTGTCTAGTCAAGTGCAACCAGGGCGGCCTCATCCGTGGAGTCCAAAGTTTTGTCCCGCAGGATATTCAGAAATCCATTTCTGCTGGGGAAGGAGGATCACTTACATCCACAGGCAGGCCACACTGACTCCTGGGCAAAGCAGCAGCTCTGTGTGCCGGGACATCCACAGCCCGTGGCCCTTGGTGGCTGCTGCTCTCTTGACTGTGGCTTGAATCACACACCACTTGGCTCCGTCCAGCCCCTCCCTATTCCCTCACCATCGATAATACTGTCCTAAGAGCCTTGGCCAGAATCCAATTACTGCTGATATACATCTTCCCTTGACTCCAAATGACTCTTTCTGCCATTGAAGGATACCCTGGAATGTTGAAAACTTGTCCTGATTGCAGAGTTAATGGTCATGTGGTCCTCGGCTCTGACGGAATGGCCTTAGGGAGAGCCTTGATGGGTCTCTCTAGTCATCAGTGTTAACCCACCTCTCCGCTCTGCCCTTATTAAAGCCATTCGTTCTGAAAGCTAAATGAATATGTTTCATCTTCAAATGCTGGAAAACAATAGCAGGCAGCCAGCGATCAGTATAGAACAATGCGGGCTTAATCACTGCTATTCTCTTTCCTTCTCCCTTTCTCAGTTGCTTTCTTTTCAGCTTTGTTGTTACTATCAGCAAGGAGGCCCTAATACACAAGTTCATGAATCCATCTGTGTGTATATAAGCACACACATATTGGCACATACAAATCTCTAATATTTACAAAAAACTTCTGAAGTACAAAAACATACATATTCTATATATGCATACTGTATATAACTTAATCTCATAATTTAATCTCATTATATCTCTTTTAATCTCATTATATCTCTAGATATAATGAGATATGCATAGATTATGCATATCTAGGTATGCTTACTTTTGGCCTCTCTATCCATTCAACAAATTCTTTTGCACCAAGTGTTGAATGAATACTTACATTTAAATACTTCATTTTACAAAAGCAATATATATTTTTTTCAAATGACTGTGGTGTTGCAGATATGGAATATATTTATATTGGAACTGGAATAGAGATGAGCTAAAGCTATAGTGCATATGTAGTTTATGCAATATAACATAAATAATTGCATAACATATAATCAAATTAAGCATTTACACTAAATTTTAACTGAAGATGTATATTTTTGTAATAGCATTAATGAATTATAGAAGCATTTGAAAGGTTCCATGTTTCCCTTTTCACCTAATATCTATAGCTCTTGCTATCCAGCTTGGAAAATGATGTCATGATATTATCTCTTTATTCCACATTTCCTTACTTCACAGATATTCCTGAAGTAACTGAATTCATTGGCAGAAAAGTATATAAATATTCCCGCTCCAGATCACAGTACCGTCATAGGTAATTTCATCTTTCCATTCCTAGCCCCTTATATGCTATCCAGGCACTTAAGTAAATACATACCACTGCAAGAGAAAAAAGTGTTCTATATGTCAAACTATATTTGTTACTCATGGTAATGGTATATTATTAATTTTATCACACTGTAATTCATCACTACAGATAATTTAATACCATGTTATCCTCAGGGCCTAGTACTGTGTGTGACATATAACAGGCATTCAAACAGTGTGTTAAGTGAACCACTTATGTTATAGCCATTTCATATAATGGGGAAAATATACCCATTCCCTAACTTCAAGAGTTAACACATAGTCCTGGCATAACACATTATCTGATAGTGACGGCTTACAAATCACTTTGAAGGAGAAATTCAGATCATGAAGCTGATTATTCAGCCAAGAAATAATAGATTGTGGTTAAGTAACTCAGTATTGTAGTTTTTATATTTTCTGTATTTTACACATGCAAATGAGTTGTCCGTTGAAGTTGGTTTTGGTTCATTGTGTACAGGAAATGCTTCCTTTAAACCATCACTGGGAGTCTGGACTTTCAGCAATATACTTCTTACAACAAAATTCCAGGAGAAAACAAGAAAGCATATGACTTCAAAACATACAGTTCTAGCATTTGATGTATTTGTTCTGTATATAAAGTACAAACCCACTGAAATTACATACATCCGAATGTCCATTCAAATCACAATGTACAAACATGTAGTGAAAAATACAAACACACACACAAAATGAAGCCACACTTACACAACATAACAACATAAAGTAAGTAAATACCTGCATGGGTACAAGTAAGCCCGACAATCCATTTGCACATTAGTCAACTAAAGAAAAAAAGTAATAGAATATTTCTGTGGACATAGAAAGAAAGAAACACATAAAAGTTTATTTTTTAAAAAACACAGTTTTAAATTTATGAAAGTTATTTTCCTTTAATTGATCAACAGGTTTAGTGTAAGATTTTAAAATATTTAATAAAAGTTAAAATCTTACTTATAATTGATTCAAATATAAAACTGATTAATATTTTTATTTTTTAATTTATTGAAAAAAATAATTTCAATGTTTCTTTAGCCCTCAGTTAAGGTTCCCATTACACTTGAGCAGTATCCTTCTGTCAATTTGAAGATGATCTTACTTATGTCCAAGCAGGTTACTTTTTATAAAGAGATGGTAGTATAGAGAATAAAAACATACCACATAGTATTCCAGCATTCTTTTTCTGCATCAATGATACATCTTTTGGAATTTCATAATAAAAAAGACCTTCTTCAGACCCCACTTGAAACAGTTTAGTCGTGGTCCTAGGATTTTCTTGAATGACAAATTCAAAGACCTGCCTCACCGCAACAGAAAAATCCTCCTTTGTAAGGGTAAAGATTCCAAAGGAAACAAGAAAGACCCTTGAAAGTTGCAATGGTGGGTATCAAAAGATGCACATGACCCAGGGTTCCATAGTCCAGAAAACAGAAATAACATTGTGTTGATGGTAGCACTACATCCTTGTGGGATACAACAATGAATGAGATACATGACTTGGCATCAAGGAGTTCTTATTCTAGTGGGTGAGTCGCAAACATCCTGAGATTGATGGGATCAGCCAGGAAGTATGCAGAATGAGATCCATCCATAACCCATCTGAGGTCAGAACTCTAGGGAAACACCAATATCTAAGGGTCTGATGGAGAAAGAGAAACCCATTAAGAGGAACAAAATAATGTAGAATCACAGAGGCCCAGGGAGTAGGGCTTCTGAGAAGAAGTCATGAAGGAAAGTATCAAATACATCAAAAAGTCCATTAAGATGAGAACTGGAAAATATACATTGAACTGAGCAACTGCGGGGCCTTGGTGACATTAAGTAGAGCAGTCTCAGTCAAGGATGGAGACAAATGAAGACTGGAGTGGTTGAGAAAGTACAATTTCTGTCTTTGATGATTTGAATGAAATGAAGAAGGGAAAGACTGTATACAGCTGGAGAAAGATGGAGCCAAGGGAAGGTTCCTGTAGGTTAGAAGAAACTTCAGAATGTCCACGGACTGGAGGAAAGGAAACATCTGAAAGGGATAGAGTGATATCACAGAAGACAAATATAATAATGGGCAAAGCAAAAGACCAGAAGGGAGAAGAGGCTAGTATAAGGGGCACAGGTAGAAGAATCACCTTTATATAGAAAAGAGAATATCTCACAGAGAAAGTCGAAGAAAATTGGATATGTATCCAAATGGATACATTTGGAGACAATGTGAGGGGAGACTGAGGGATTTCCAGACTAAATTTCCAGATTAAAGCGTTCAATTTTCTTCATGCAGTAGAAGGCAATGCCCTCTGCTAAGGAGGAGGCAGAATTCAGGACTTAAGGAGAGGGAATATATTTTAAAAGTCACTAGGGTAACTAGCTTCCTCATCACAAGGGAAAGCGTAGACAGGCAGAGCTGAGATCCCAGGTGAAGCTGAGGAACTGATATCTGGGGTGGCGCTAACCCTCATATTTGTATGATTAGGTCCATGCAGTATGCTCAACTGTCCCTTTATCCACTCTTTACTACAAAACAAGACCATGTTTTAAGAAGGGAAGGTGATACTCAGAAAGAAATGGATGACCTGGGGCTGATTTCCAGCCTCCTCTTTTATTTTTCTTCCAATTATGTATGGTGAACCTCTCCTGTGCCTCAGCACTGATGAGAAATGCTGGCTTCTTACTAGCTCACAAAGCCAACAGTGTAATAATAGAAAAAGAAGACACACCTGGCTCCCACAATTGCGGGGGAGGGGGGGGCAGGCTGGTGCTTTGTGCATCTCTCTGCAGGTTGTCCAGGCCATCTCCCCAGCATCCTCCCTGTCCTCCTGGTTGCCCACTCTGTAGGGAAGTGCCTGGTAGCTGATGCCCTGTGAGGGCTGGAGCGCTGACCCTTCCTGCACCTTTGGCCCTCCTATCCCACCGGTGATGCTGGAAGGTCAGGAAGATTTGTGGCAGCAGGGGTCCAGGCGATACACGGAGACCTGCCTAGCTCACACGGGCCACCAAGCCATGCTCACTTCGGTGGCAGACTTCATAAGGCTCCGCTCTTTGACTGGCGTTGAGTTTATGTGAAAGTAATTAACAGTAATTAATCCTTAATTACAGTAATTAGCCAAGTCGCAGTAAATTAAACCACATCTGGAGCAGATGAGGGCTTCCGAATGGGAGGCAAAGAGAGGCGACAATCGGGGAGATGCTGAATTCATCTGACAGCATCTGATTAAGTCTACCTGTTGCTGGCAGCCTCATTTGCATGTTGTTTTTGTTTGCATTTCCCAGTAACCCTTTCAACGGCATTCACAGTGTGGACCTCTCGGGCCCTGCTTAACTACCAGTTAGGCAGCCCTGCTGCCATGAGATGAGGGAGTTCCTTTGTATCCAGCAGGGTGGTTGGGTTTGCCTGGGCTTTATTTATATGTTCCCCCCTTCCTCCTACAAACAAAAATATAAATAGCAGGGACCTCATCAAGTAACGGGCTGAAATCAGAGGAGAAGCCAAGGGAGATTTTTTTTTTTTTGGCTGATGAAAAGGGAAGATGATATGAGCCATTAACATGTGTGATGGGAGAATGGAAGCAAAGGGTGGGAAAAAGGCAAAAGACACTTGCAAAAGTATTTGGTCAAGGGGGTCATCCCTTGTAGACAAGTTCCTAGAGATGACAGAGAAGGAGGCCAGCCTCTGAAAGACATTGTTGACCACATGTCACAGACTCAGACATGAGTAGACACACGTGTACGTACACGCGCGTGCACACACACACACACACACACACACACACAGAATGCATTGGCAAAAAAACACTGGAATCCTCCATTTTTCTGACTTCATTCTGATGAGTGCTACCTATCTGTGCATTACATTTTTGCACATTAAAACAAAGAAATACACTCAAAATCCTACCATCCAGAGACAGGTGCTGACAAATCTTAAAAGAAGAGAAAATATGGCCCAAAATTGCAATGAATGGTTACTGAGTTGCTTCTTTAACACCAAGGGAATGGAGCCAGTTGAGTTCACTGGACTTTATGTCCTGTTGCTGTACTAGACTTGACCAAGTTCATGCAAAGCAGAACTCTTTCTGGGTAATGAATCTTGGAGCCGGACCTGCAAGGTTGGTCAGACCCCAATATAGCTGTGGTGGCTAAAGCGAGGGGAACAGGGAGAGCCATAGACGCCTTTGCTCCAGTAAGACCTTTCAAGGGGGAGAACACTGAACCTTTTTGGAGGGATAGGAGAGGGCTGGGGGAAAGGTCAGAGGAGATAATCAGCTCGCCTTCTAATCTTATACCTAACCGGGCCCTAAGACCAAGGAGGAGAAAGTGACACTATTTCTTCCTCACCATAAATAGAGCAGCTCCAGGAGCCACACCTCTACCTCTCGAGGTGGCAAACGAGAGGTCAGGACGTCCACACACCAGACTTCTGGGCACACAGCTGGCATCACCAGGTTACAGCCAACAAGGCACGAGCTTCAGGTACGTGATCTGGCTGTGGGGATGCCTGTGCACCACTCCATCCACGTTCGCTTTTCTCATCAAGGCCATCCGGTCTGGGACTGACAGTTAGGGGCTATGTTTACGGAGCAGAGCAAAACTAACTGACAAGAAATGGGTTCATTGACTCCACACTCTTCCAGGCGGAAAGACCCTCCATTCTTAACCTCCTCCAACTCGCTACTTTGCCTTCTGCGCCCTCACAGTGGTTTACTGTGGCCTTTAGATGTTCTGAAGCCCTCCAGGATTTATCCCAACAATAATAAGTGGCTCTGTTACTTACTATGTGTGTAACGTGAGGCAATTTTAGAAACTTAAGTGTGTTTCTAAATATGGAAGTAGGGGACACTAATGGCACCTATATCAAAAAACTACTGGGAGGATTAAATGAGGCGATGAATTTAAAGTGCTTGCCACAGTACCTGATGTATAGGAAATATTCGGTAATGTTTACTACTATCACTACTACTACTACTATTACTACTTACAACTTCTTCTTCTTATTATTAATATTATTATCATTATCTGTCCTTTGCTTATTGCACTACACTGAGAAGCAGCACAGTGTACTGATTAAAACATAGACTCTTGAGCCAGACCGCCTGCTTACAGTGACTCAATATGCCACTGATTAGCTGTGTGACCTTAGGTAAGTGAGTTAACCTCTCTGGGCCTCAGATTCTTTAACTGTAAGAGAGGGATAATACTTATATCTACTTCATCTACTTCTTTTAAATGCATTAAATAAATTGCTTAAAAAGTGCTAAGTATAGTAAATGCTATATAAAGCTGCCTGTTATTATTATTAATAATAAATATTTTTTGATGATAAAAATAGGAAAACAATTTTTTGATGATAAAAAATACTTTTCGATGATGATAAAGATGAGGAAAAAGAGGGAGAAAAAAATGAAGGCACAAATATGAGCACAGGGATAAAGGGCAAAAGGTAATTCAGTAGGTCAGTTCTGACCATTTCATAGTGAGTGAATCTATCGATAGGCTATCATTTAGCGAAAAACTCACTCTTTATCAACAAAGGCATTCTGATGATTTGAAGCCGACTGTCCAAAATTTACTTCCTAATTACTGCAGGGATTGAGTCACATATTTTATTGTTTGCTTTTTTAAACCGCTAAGGGCAGTTACCAAATAGCCCTGGATGCTGCCTGGAAAATTCTGCCTTGAAAATGCATGTCAACCACCTTTATTCAGATGGCCTATAAAAGGGACTGTAAAGAGAAGCGGCTCTTGCAAGCAGAGCAGAAAAGAATATAAACACTTAACACAGTGCTGGGGAGCCTACCAGCAAGAGCCCTACAATTATCTTGTGGTTTCCTAGAAGTTATAATGAGCTGATCCACTTGGCGTATCAAATTCCTCCTGACCGGTTTTGTAGTTCTCACCCATGCAGAGACACGGCTCTATGAAGAAAAAGATCAGACCACTTAAACTGAAATATGTTGTAGTGGGTGGGGAGAATATAGAGAAAGAGATGCATCCTGCAGTTAAAAATTACTCAATGACTCTTAACTGGTGTTGTAAAGTTAAAAACCAGAGGCCCTGAGCAAAAAATATGCCTTTTTGGGAAAATAAACAAAGCTTTGGCTGGGCGAGTTTCCCTCCTTCTGTTGATTGAAGCATGGTTAGTTAACACAAATACCCAGATATTCTGCATTTCCTCCAATTTCATTATTTAGGTCATATAGAAAACCAAGATAGGTTATAATTCTGAATAATGGGCTACATGCTGCCTGTGAGGAAATATTATAATGGTAATAAATAATTTCTGAAAATTACGAATGACTTCTGTGTTTTTGGATTCACTTTGGAAAACAAATAAATTATTGGTTTGCACAAGAAATGGGAATGTGTTTGTGCAGGATCTCGTCAGTGCTTGTGGGCACTTTGTTCCTTTCTCCAAGAAGCACAGTCTGAAATGGTTCACCTGTGATAACTAGAGCCACCCCAGTTCTCACCAGGATCAGTTGGAATGCGCCATCTCTGCTTTTTGTTCATTTGTTTCTTTTCTCACATCCCAGCAGATGATGAAGTGAGAAGGCAAATGCTGACAAATTCTACTAAAAACATCAATGAGGTAGAAAGCCTCCCTTCTCAGATCTGGGACAGTGGCCCTCATAGGTTGGGGGAAGGCAGTATTAACTGTTAATTTGGAGGCTGGGGCAAAGACCTCCAGCACACAAACAAAAATCAGTTCATGTACCAGGTACCTACATCCAAATTCTAGCAGCTGACAAAGGCAAAGAGCCTCATGGCATGTGTGGCAGAGGTCACCTCTTCATGTGCCAAAGGAAAGTGGTCATGAGTCATCTCTGGTGCATGAGAGGGGACTGCTGCCTTCTGCTCCGAGCTAACTCAAGACCTTACCATCGGGCTTCCCTGGTGGCGCAGTGGTTGAGAATCTGCCTGCTAATGCAGGGGACACGGGTTCGAGCCCTGGTCTGGGAGGATCCCACATGCAGCCGAGCAACTAGGCCCGTGAGCATGCCGCGGAGCAACTGGGCCCGTGAGCCACAACTACTAAGCCTGCGCTCTAGAGCCCACAAGCCACAACTACTAAGCCTGCGTGTCTGGAGCCTGTGCTCCGCAACAAGAGAGGACGCGATAGTGAGAGGCCCGCGCACTGCGATGAAGAGTGGCCCCCGCTCGCCACAACTAGAGAAAGCCCTCGCACAGAAACGAAGACCCAACACAGCCAAAATAAATAAATTAATTAATAAAACTCCTACCCCCAACATCTTCAAAAAAAAAAAAAAGAAAAAGAAAAGGGCCTCGTGGTCATATAAGCCTGGGCAGGGCCAGGACTAACAAGGTTAAGCTTGCCTCTTAAAAAAAAAGACCTTACCATCATAGGTGTGTGTCTGTAACACTCTAAATCAATCTCTAAATCTCAACAATAAAAACAACTGCAACTGTGTGAACAGATGCTGCTGCCAGAAGACCCACCCAAAGAACGACCACGTCTCTGCTCAGAACCACCAAGTGAAGGTTATTTGCCCTATTTACTTTCAAAATCACATTAGTTCTTGCAAAATGGACTTTATTAAAATACTCTATATAGGAATTGTCTTCTTTTAAATTATAACCAAATGTAGCTTTATTAATGCCATACAAAACTGCACAGCCACAGTCCCTGTGTTCTGGAATCTTACAATCAAAACCAACAGAATTACAGAGATTCCCTAAGACCATAAGACAGACATTAAGGGCACACATTAAACAAATACATAAATTAAATAAGTTAATTACTGAATTTCATTACATGTTCATTATGTACATGCCAAGGGGTGAGTGCAATAACTCATTCAGGGGTTGCTAAAGGGTCAAAATATTTATCCCTGGGGGTCTGTAACAATAAAGCTTAAGCTTGGTGTCGAGCTGTAGCAAAACTGTACCACCGTATTGCACTGCTCAAGCATCTGACCAAAATGAAGCGATCAAAAAGAGTAGCCGGAGGGAACCCAGAAAGCTAAAGGGAAGGGCTTCGTCCTGCATTGTGGAAACACCAGAGCGGCTCTTAGAGAAAGCGAACGCTAAGATGGATGCCCATCCCCGACTCTGCCTCTGCCCGCAGACACTCTGACGGTGTCACTGCCCCTAGATGTGCCTCGGTTTCTTCCTATGTAAAAGTGCACTCTGCCAGCCTCGTACAAAGAGTGCAATGAAGACACGAACAAAGCATACCTATGAAGAACTGCTTCATAGGGTGAAGCGCAGGGCTGCTTTTACTAGTAAAGCATTCTTTTTTCATGATCGGTTTTAAGAATTACCTCTCTTCCTAAAAGACTTTCTAAAGACCATTTTTATACTCCATAGACCTCGACCTTATACTCAATGGACTTCAAACATAGGGCTGGGGACACCCCTGGTGGCGCCGTGGTTAAGAATACGCCTGCCAGTGCAGGGGACACAGGTTTCAGCCCTGGTCCGGGAAGATCCCACATGCCACGGGGCAACTAAGACCGTGTGCCACAACTACTGAGCCTGCACTCTAGAGTCCGTGAACCACAGTTACTGAAGCCCATGCACGTAGACCCCGTGCTCAGCAACAAAGAGAAGCCACCACAATGAGAAGCCCGCGCAGTGCAACAAAGAGTAGCCCCCACTCACCGCAACTAGAGAAAGCCCGCACACAGCAACGAAGACCCAATGCAGCCATAAATAAATAAATAAATAAATCTATTTTTTTAAAAAGCGTTAAAAAAAAACCAAACAAACAAAACATAGGGCTGATTCAATGATGTAAGTGGCCAAGCTTACAATTTTATATAATTCCCTGAGGTGGTTTCAGCATGCATCCACTCATATACCCAGATGTGACCAGGCTTTTTTGGTTAATTCATTGGTTCCAGCCATATTCATGGCAGAATGCCACCTGGTTGATTAAACTGATCCTGTGGTGATCTAACCTAATCACTGTTGCATGGCTAAAAGAACTGGACTGTCAGGGTCACTGTCTAGTTACTCAGATGATGGACAAGTAGACCCAGGAGCCATCATTCCCATCCTGTCCTAGTCTCTCTACACGAAACCCATGGCAGAAAAAGACCACAGTCTCTGTAACTGTAATTAACTTATTCAAATCAGAAAGATCCCATTCCCTAGAGGAGGCAGCTGTGGGTTGACCAAAATGTTGGTATGTAAAAAGAGAACTCACAAATAAACACCGTGCACAAACTGCATTCCACAGTAGTCTCAAATGATTTTTAATCTTTTCAAAAACAGATTAAACTTGTAAGACCAAAGGGCCATATAAGACACCACATAGTATAACACTTTTCCAGAGATAATATCCAGTCACCCAGGGCAGTCAAAAATTTTCAACTAAACACAAGAGATGGAAATTCCGGAAGCTCTTAGGTAGCTACATTTCATTTTCAAATCCTGGGGTCATCGAAGACTCCCTCTACCAACCAAAAAGTAGGACAAAGCAAATCCCATCATGGTGCCAACCACTCCAGTTGCCTTGGGCAAGTCACTTTAATTCTGTCTCTTGGCTTTCTTGCCAAAAAAATGATGGATAGCTACTTCAGAGTAATGATTTACTTGTGTAGGCAAAGTGCTTTGAAGATAAGAAGCCAGACATATCACAGGACCATTATTTTTGCCCCAAAATGCGTTTGTTATGGGTTGGGCATCAGATGTTCCTTATTTGTGCATTAGTCTGAGAATGTTAGACATGCAATGGTTTAGTGATTGCTGGGAGCAAAACGGAACCCTGAGATGTGTTTATGGGTAATCAGCCAGTCTGGCAAACCACCAGGGGCTGAAACCTTACCTGTGGGGAAGCAGAACGGTGGTATAAGAGTTAAGGTTGTGCAAACAAAGGCAGGTTAAGGGAAGCATGAAGATCAAGAGAGAATAAAGAGAACTGGTGTGCAGGACACTGTGGCATATGAGGGCCTGAATGACTAAGGTGGTCTCTCACTGGCACAACTTCCTCCTGGGGTTTCTGGTTAAGTGTGTGAACACAGAGCAGATGGCAAACCTCTCTGTGAGAGACAAACATTCTGAAGACTCAAGAATCTGAAGTTAACAGAGGTTCACTTTAGTCCAAACCTTGGGGGAATTTATGCATTATTAGTCTGTATCATAGCTTCCAGGCATTTGTCCCTTTAGAACAAGAACTCTCAAAGGCCTGCCAAAGAGGAAGGGACAAATGCAGGTCCCTGTTTAGCCTTCCTCCTCTCTGAGAGTCTCCACTGGGGGAGGAAGATGCCACGCTTAGGAGGCTAAAACACCAGAAGGGATTTTCTAATGAAAAGTGGAACCCAAAGGTCCCTCTACTTACTACAGCATTTGTCATTCAAAACCAAGCAGCACACAAAAGGACCAGAGTAGGCACCGCAAAGACACAATAAAGGGATCCCAGTCAATGTCGGCAGAAAACAGGCAAAAGGCCCAGCAAGTTATGTCATCATCCGGTAATAAGCAGAACCACGGCGCTCTTACACCTTGAGAGGTGACAAAGACGAGCATCACAAAGTAGCCTGAAAGTAGCAGAAAAGAAAGGCAGAGTGGTTCCAAACTCTGTGGACCAGGCCCCATCTCTGGATGAGGCACTTGGGCTCCTTCCCCTTCACTTTGTGGCTAAAAATGGCACCGAGAATATCTTTCTTCGGCTATTGAAAAGGGCATCTGCGAGGAAAAAGAAGGTACTAGATGTGAGATGTAGCATCACTGTTGTCTAGAGGAAGTTGTTTGCATTTCCCTGTGTGCGTGTCTGTGTGTACAGAAGAGGAAGCACACTCCTGACAGAGAAACCTAGGGGCCAGGAAGCTCAACAGAACTCCAGAATTTGGGGATGTGACTTATGTCTCTGCCAAGTGCAGAAAAGAGCAAAGGTTCTGATGGAGGCTGAACAGAAGAACCCCTGTGCCACAAAGATCTGTAACCCAGTAACATCTGACAGTCTCATTTCCCGTTAAAACAAGATTCTTCTGGGGCTTCCCTGGTGGCACAGTGGTTGAGAGTCCGTCTGCCGATGCAGGGGACACGGGTTCATGCCCCGGTCCGGGAGGATCCCACATGCCATGGAGCAGCTGGGCCTGTGAGCCATGGCTGCTGAGCCTGCGCGTCCGGAGGCTGTACTCCGCAACGGGAGAGGCCACAGCAGTGAGAGGCCCGCGTACCACAAAAAAAAACAAAAAAAACCACCAAGATTCTTCTGGGGCCAGGGAACGTTGAATCAAAACCAATTAAAATGCTTTGGAGCTTCTAAGAAGCTTAGTCCAAATTTTAGATGAAAGTACCTTGTTTCAGGTAAGCCTATGTGTGCAGAGCGACCCACAGACTCACTACACCTACCCTGTGAGCCGATTTACACTATTTGGGGATAGAAGCTGAGTTCAGTAAACACTCCCCACACTTCAGCTCCTTCCAGGCTGTGGTCTCTGGCCCTTCTTCTCATCTGCACGGTTCAAATTAATTATACACTTTAATTTCATGAATTATTAATTTGATTCTGACTCGGCAGCTTATGATTATCCAGCGCTACAGACTATACAATTCCAGCTTCATTAAAACATCACCAGCTGCCTGAGAGACAGACATTAAATAGGGGAGAGCAATAATAAAATTAAGCTTCCGGCGCATAGCAACAGAGTCTTCCCCAGCCGCAAGCAGTGCAGGGCTCTGCTGCCTGGCTGGCCCGGGCAGAGAGGAAAAAGTCCTTTTAGACACGTCCACGCCCCTTCTCAGAATGTTTCTTGGCCTTCCACCAGGTACGCAACTTCAGATGGTCAGATGGCATGATGGTGGGTAGGGTGTTCATCTGTCTACGTCTGTCTCCAACCCCTTGCGTTTGCCTACCACCCAACATGAACTCTTTGATGACTGTCATGGCTCCAGGCACAACAGGCTGGCCACCACCCCGTGGTGCCAGTGCCAGCTTCTGAGGAGGGTCCACAGTGGCTTACAACCTAGCAGTCAGGGCAGAGCATAAGCCTCTAGGGGGTGAGTCTAAGGAATTTCTTTGCACTGAGTCTCTCTTCCCTCTCTTTGGCTGTTTGGTTGAAGAATGGACAGTATGGTGATTGGAAAGGAACTGGGTTTTAGGTGCAGCTTGTAATATGCCCAGAAGTCAGTTACCTCGCCCTTCAGAGATCATTTATGCATAATGCCTAGTCTAGGGTCTGGTACATGATATGGGCTCAATCGGTACAAATTCTCTTACCCCACGTTTGCATTTATCAAAGGAGGGAATCAAGTTCATAATCTCTGAAGTTCCTCTCAGTGATGATTTCTCCATGTGGAAAGATTACCGTTCTTACAAATCTTATGATGCTTGAGCCAGATTTGATAACTCTCTCTCAGAAATTCCATGCTTACTATTAGCAAGAAACATTAGAAAATCATATATGTAAAACTCAAAAAGAGCACTGCCATAGGATTTTAGCTGTATCTTCTTGGAAAACATCCTGGGCAGTTACTCTCGGAAAAGTCCTGGTCACACCTGTTTTCAAAGAATTAAGAAACCACTGGCTGCTAAGACAAGGTCTCAGCTCCACCAGGACTATGGAAGTACATGACAAAAGGGGAAGATGACCAAAAGAAAGGAGGCAGTGAGAAATGTTTCCTGAGGGGGGATGGGAGAAGAAGGGAAGAAAGCGAAAGAAAGAGCCACCCAAGCACCTTTCTTCTTCTCCCTTGTATACAAAAAGCCCAGTGAAGGATGCAGAGACCTCTGTGGATTCATATACACCTTGCAATAAATAAAACCACAGCATTTCCTCCCAGCAACTTTGTGGCAAAACAATTTGTAGAAGGAAAAGGCTGGAATTTAGACATTCCATTTAGCTGCTTCAGAAATCTAAGGACCTTGAACCTTGTGGGATTTGAAATCGATAGAATTAATTAAGGGAGATGTCCGGCACTCTCCACTAAGTAATCAGCAGGTACAGTAGACCTGGAAGTCTATAAAGAAAAATGGAACAGGATGACATTGAGGGAGGCAGCAAGGATTAAAAAATGAGCATCCAAGTGGGAAAGGCACACACCCATTGATCGCGGAGTAAGAGATTAAGGCTTCGGTGAGCAGCAAGACGCTTCTGTAATGGAAAATGGTTACAGAGCATGAGAGTAAGCCCTGCAGGTATCTATAATCAGTGACAGCCAGGCGTAGCCACACGGGGGACCGACCACTTGCCAGGGAGCCTAGAGCTGAGAGTCAGTCCTGGGGAAAGACGCAAAACTGGGTTTAAAAGAGAATAGTATCTTACAGGATCGTGTTTGATTTTTCACCATGTGATAGCATATTTATTGTCTATTTCCTTCATTAAAGTGGAAACTCCACGAGGACAAGGATTTTGTCTATTCTGTTCATGTTGTATCCCTAGTGCTTAGAGTACAGCCTGACCCAATAAAGATGCTGAAAAAAGTTCTGTTACATGATTGAGCATCACTTGTTAAATGAAGAACAAATGAATGAAACATTGCAAGTGAATATAGTATATGTTATAATACATGTGCCCCCTCGCTAGTCCTTGGGTGGGATTCCCCCTTTCCCTGGGGCCAAGCCAGCATCAGGTGGAGAAAGTGGACCCACAGGTGAGCTATTGATGAGAAGCCAAATGAAATGTTCAGGATTCTTACCTGGGGAACAGGAGTGGACCTTTAGTAACTCCATCTTTCATGCTAATAATAGCAAATGGAAAGGGAAAGAATCCAGATAAACACTTTGGAAGGTACTCTACAGCGGAAAACAATGGCACTTGCCTGATAGAGCACTGCTGCCCAAAGAAGTCAAATGTTTCTGCTTTTAAGGCCTTATGCTTATACCTCCATTCTCTCCTAATCCTATACAGAGGCCAAAACAAAAACACCTGCCACCCAATTTTACAGATGGAGTCACTGAGTTGTGGAGCAGTGTACCTAAAGAGAATTCTGGCCACGCTGAGAATCAGATAGAAGAGAGTCTTAAGAGCCTCTAGCTCCCAAATTCATATGCAACCCAGTCAAACGCCTGTTCAAGTGCCCGTGGGGGAGAAGCAGAGAGTCCCACGTTCCTGGGTGCACAGCTGACCTTTTCCACCACAAACCGCAACTGGAAAAAGCCCCCTGCACGACAATGCCAAGAGGCAAATTCCAGAAATAGGAATAGACAGTCTGCATGAACCTGAGAATGCTTACAGACTCTCGGGATTAGAGAGACCCTTACAGGCACCCAGACCTACCCTGATTCCCTCAGCCATCTTCTCACGGGTTCAAGTAAAGAGATGAGGATGCCTATCAAAGAAGTCCTGACACTCTTTTGGAGAAAGAGTCCCCCCACCCCCTGCCCAGGAGGGTTCTCCTAAAATTTGTCTTTTGTTGCAATGAAGTTACAGCCACTGTGAATAGACCTCAGGAAGGAAACCACAGAAGCCCTAAGCCCACCATAGTTTCAGGAGAGGAAGCAACTCCCTTGGACCAGAGATCACAAGACCAAACAAGCAATGTTCCATTGTGTATCTCTGTTACCTTAACAAACATCTCACCACCTCCTTGCTATTCCTACTGAAGAAGACAGTAGTCGGGCCTGGGGGCAGGGGTACTCAAGCACCAATGATAATATTTCTCTGGGTGAGCCCCTGGCAGAAAGCACTCTTGAGGGGCTTCTGTTTACGTCAGCAGATGCTAGCCTGATAGGTAGCAGCTTTTGTATCCGTGACTTCTTCCAAATGAAGTTACAAGGCACTGGGGCTCTCGGATACATCGCACAGTCCTAGGAGCTCTCCTTCCTTGGCAGACAGAACTACAAGGTGGGGAGTGAAATGTTGACTTTCACTGCAGAGTTCCAATGTCAGTCACGTATCCAAGAGAGCCTCAGAGGGATCAGGATGACACCATAAGGATCCTTGGCACACGGGAACTTCACACAGTAAATGATCCAGCAGGCTCTGCCATCTAGGAGCTCAGAATCCAGATAAGGTGACGTTTCCCATGTGCCCAGAGGTCTTTAACAACTCCCCGTTGTCATTAGACCCATGGGACTATAAAAAATTAAATTAAATTAAAATATGTAGAACAGTGAAGGGAGGATTTTGTGGAACAGAAAACACAATCTTTCATTGTTTCTTAAAAACACAGCGTTGGATCCTGTCTGGATACGGGGACTTTCCAGTTTACATGTGAGGCTGGACATTTTGCATTCAATACAAATTAGTTCCTCAAAATCAGAATCAATTGTCATAGAATGTAGGGAAGTGTTTTCCCATGGGGCAGGCATTTGTGGTAAAACTGGAAATGTTCAACTTGATTCTAATGCTTTACGAAAAGGTCAGCGTGGGATTCCAGAGCTTTACCTAGAGGATGTGAACTCCGTTTGCAGGCAGGGTGAAATGGGGAGGGTCGGTGTGCCCAGGCTCGCCATGTCCACATCGCTCTGATCACATGTCACAGGGCCAGCAGCAGGCCGTGTGCTTCAGAAAACAAATGAACGCACACATACACACGTACACACACACATATCCCATGTAATTTCAGGAGCCAAAACACTTCCAAATTCAATGACAGGAACAGCAGGCCACGGCTGGTATGCTCATTGGACAAGACAAAAACAATGTTGCTATGGAATTAATCTAAAGCCCTGGGCTTCAGTGGGGCCTGGAACAGAATCACCTGGGGATCTTCTCAAAAACACACATGCCTGGGCCTCCCCACATCCAGAGATTATACCCAAGACATGTACAACTTTAAAAAGGTCTCCAGGGAGTTCCAATACGCCATCCATCTACTCCCTGGTTTCTTGTAAATACGATTTTTACAATCTGAATTAATAGCCTAAAGCTTTCAAATCCTCAGGTCAAGTAAAAATGGCTAGTACTTCCCGGCGTCCAGGTTCTGGCTGTGGATTCGTCAGAGAACTGCATCACATTTGGAATCAGGGCTCGCATTCTACAGGTTACCCTGAATGTCAGACCATTAGCCTCCTAACGTTCCCTCACACAGGATGAGGTACAGACAGAAGAGTTTCTCCCTACCCCTACACCCCCAGATTTAAAGCTGAACGAGAGCGGATAGAAAAATGGCTCATCATGGTATTGCCTGCCCCGGGACACCACCCTGACCATGTGTCCCTCTCACAGGCCAGCACGCCTGGGTAGGTCTCCTAGGCAGATCCTGGTAGCCCTCGGCTTGTTCAGTTTATCGGATATGAGGGTGTCTCTGGCTGGGAGCAAGGCTGAGTAGAATTCTGAAACACTTTCGTTATCAACCAAAAGTTGTCACTTGGCCAGTTCCTGAGGGTCAACCCCTCCTCTTTCAGTAAATCCAAGCGTGATTCAACTGGGGTGGGTGGGGCAGCTTTACCATAAAGACTGGAAAAACAGGACTGCAATTCAGCTTCAAAAGACCTAAAATAGGCCTTAATTGCAATTCACATTTGTCCATTTTAAAATCTGAAACCCTGAAACAGACTTCCCTCTCACAACCAGTCCCTGCCACAAAAGTAAGAGTCTGTCAGTAGCTCCGTCATCTTTATATCAAGTCTGGATGCTCAAAAGCATTACTGAGTCTCTGGTGACCTTAAGCCAGGCAACCTCTGTCATCAGCTTTGATTTCACCAAGTAGCAGAGGTGGGCTTAGCTCATCCCCAAAGCCCAGGCAATTCAGGGTTTGGCTCTTCACATGCTCCTAAGTCAATGCCACACGAATCCTCACCATGTGATAACAATAAGCACAGTAGATCTGTAGAATCATCTTAGAGACTACATTTGCCACCCAGTTCCTAAATACTCCTGGTGGGCAAATATTCCTCTTAGACCTACACATACCAGAATTAGTCCTATAGGAGCAGCATCCAAAATAATGAAGGCCACCACATCTTGACCACTCAGAGTCATGAGTCAGAGCTCCCAAATGTGATCCAACTGGGGGCTTCAACTCGTAGTTGCTGATTTTCACCCAGGCACATTGTGGGTAACAGATCCTTTTGCAAAACACAACCTAGATTCCCCAAAATGACCTTGAACATGCTACAATGCCAACACCACACGATATCATTATATATTAATCTATATGTATGAGTTTAGAGTAAAAACATAAATAAAAAGGTAAAGCATGCTGTTACGGGCAAGTTCACATGGAAATACACTAACATTTTTACTAAAGTGTGCATAGCTTAGGAATCAGGCTTAGACCTAACTCCCAACTCCATGACTTAAGTGTGTGTGCCCTTGGGCAAGGTTCACTATTTTGAAGCTCAGTTTCTGAATCTACACAAATGGGGATAATACTACCTACCTTGATTCTTCTTTTGCAGATTAAATAAAACAGCAAATATGGTGTCTGACACATAGTAAGTACTTAATAAAAGACTGCTAATATGTTAACAGTTACCATCATTTTGATTATTAATAGAGATTACTCTCCTTGAGATCACGCTAGGTACGGTCTGTTAGTGGTGGACAAGAACTGGATAGGGGACAGATAACATTAACTCCACTTACTGCTCTGAAACCACAGTCTCCCCCTAGTGGAAGCCTATTAATTTGTTTGTTCGTGCACTCTGATGGGTTCAACCAAGGCCCACCCTGTTTCCAGGCAGGGCTGCATGAAAAAAAAAAACTTTGTTTTGTTTCTCCCTCAGAAATGAGCCCTGGTCCACGCAGGGGATGTATCCAGAGAGCGTTTGTCCTAACTTTCTGGAGCCAACACACACCTGCCCGAGTAGCTGGGACGCTGTACTCCCATCATCCCAGAGCTACTCAAAGACCATCCCAGTTGCTTCTGGAGGTATTTCTAGCTGCATTATTTATTTGAACACCTGTCTGACAATCCTAGACAGCGCTCGGTCTTGGAAGGGAGGGGCCACCGGGCCACCCAAGGATTCCTTCCCAATATGGTTGCGTTTCCTGGTCTATATTCATCCTGCAGCCAAGAAGGGCCTTCCTCTTCCCCAAGTCTGGTTCTGCTCATACCATACACCAGGTGGATAGATGTCTCCAAGAAATACCTCCAATGTCATATTCTTAAACGCTCTCAAGAGACCCACGTACCTAACGCCATGCTGATGTGGATCAAATAAAGAGCATCTAACCATAGCAACTAACAACATATTAATCACCCTCAGCTATCCTTCCTGTGGTGGCATGCTACTAGCCAATATCATTTCCTTCATTTTTACCAATAGAACAGATAGAGTGAGAATTGCTAGGAAAGCACAATCCTCTTTCTGATCTTTCGGCCTCTGTTTATTTGGTTCTTTTCAAATGTGATGTCCATTCATCTGCCTTCTGCTGACTCCAAACCTACCTATTTCTCAACTCATTGTCCCAAGTCCTCTCCATTACCATCAGTTTCCCACCACCACTACCCTGGAACGAAACTGCTCTCTGCCTCCAAGACTGAATATTGTCTGTATTATAGTATTCACTATTTTAATTATGTTCCATAGCGAACGGTCATAGCTGGAGTGAGCTCAACAAATTGAGATGACTGCTTTTTAGGTCTTGTGAGAAAGCAATTGTGTATGTTTTGCCTTTTTTTTTCCCCCTTTAATAGTTTCTAACTCAGTACCAGGCACATACCAGCTGTTGAATAAAAGCCTGAAAACTGACTGAAAGCTTCCTCTCAAAGCCGCACTGCAACCTGCCTTCATACAAATGTTTACAGGTAGGATTCTCGCTGAAGGAGCTTAGGTTTGGCTCGCTAGGCCCTGCTTTCTCTGCACATACTGCCTTGGGCTAAATTGCCTAATTTTGTCAATATTTAGGTTTCATATTCTGTTCAAGGGGCTAAGGATCTTATTATTTATTTAACTCACAGGAGTCTTAAGTGACTGCATGTTTATGAAAGGTTCTGAGGGCCCATGATGAATGATGCTACATGTGTACAGAGCCCCACTGCCTTACATATAGATCCGCGGGTGGTGTGTTCAGTCATACACATAAAAACACTACTTGGCAGTCACCACGCACACCCTTTTCCTATGATCTGAAAACATCTTGCTGGCATAATTCATAAGCAGAATGCCTTTATATTTAATGACCCAAATATGCCAGCCACGTGCCTCTGAGAAGCAAGTTAGAACCAATAAAACAGCAACAATTTTGTTATAACCCCCTACCCCCAAATAATCTCTCTGCCTTGCATTCTGACCTCTCTGAATGGCTGCTCTCAGAAGCCTAAGAAGGCAACCAGCCTTTGTGGGAGGTCATCTCATGGGGTGGTGATGAGAATAGGGTTGGAATCAAAGGGTCCTGGCAGTGTGAGTTGTAGGTCCAAAGATACAGATTTTTAATGGACTGACAGAATTTATGCTTTCAGGGGAAGACTTTATCCTGGCCAGGGTTTCTGAGTCAGAGGAACAGACTCAGATAATTCACAGACTGAGAAAGAAAACAAACAACAGTCCCCCAGTCCAGCTTCCCACATTGAAGGCACGGGCTAGTGAAGCAAAAGTGGACCTGTGTACATTGAACTCATCCACTTACTGAGTTCCTACTATGATCCAGGTATTATTTAGGCACTAGAATATAGCAGGGAACAAGTTAGATAAAGTCCCCATCCATAGTCCCCTATAAGTTCCCCTTGTATCTTCAGGAAAAATGAAAAGATCCCACAGCAATCTGCTGGAGAGGGTTCTTGGGTTAATAAGAATGCACTGATCCTGCTGCTGAGAACCTCAAAGTCAAAGGACCCTCAGATCACTAAGCCTTCCTAAGGCTCCATGAACAACTAATTGCAAAGAAAATAAACAACCACAACAACACTTCCATGATTGTAATCAGGTCTCTGCAGCACTGAAAGGTTCTCCATTAGAACCACCAAAGACGACATCATCATTTTTCACTGCTTTTCCTGAAAGAGATTTAAGCACACAACTGAGAAAAATCATTTAATGAAAGAGTCATCGCTTGAGAAGTCCAATTAAAAGTCATATTCATTCATTCAGTCAATTATTCAATAGTCAACATGTATTGAGCAACTCTGTGTGCGAAGCACCGGAAGAGCCTGGTGCCTTGGGAAATACTGAGATGGATGGCAGAGTCCCAGCTCTGGAAGAACTTAAAAATCAACTGGGAAATTACAATCCTCATTTTACAGATGAGTAAACAGTGTCATGGACAGTTATGGGATTTATTTTAAATGCTTCATCCTATAACTAAATCATAAAGTCATCATATAGATGGAAAACACTGAGCTGGACGGTAGGACGTCCTAGTTCTAGCCCTGGTCCAGTCCCTTCTTTGGTGCTCCAATCTCCTCCTCTGAAAAATAAGGAGGCGGGTCTTTAGAGGGGGTCCCTACAGCTCTGAGATTCTAGGACTCTACAACTAGTGACCAGTAAGGTTTGGTGGTTAGAACTAAAGAACTAAACCTATCGACAAAGGGAATATCTTTTTTTTTTTTTTTTTTTTTGCAGTACGTGGGCCTCTCACTGTTGTGGCCTCTCCCTTTGCAGAGCACAGGCTCTGGACGCGCAGGCTCAGCTGCCATGGCTCACAGGCCCAGCCGCTCCGTGGCATGTGGGATCTTCCCGGACCGGGGCACGAACCCGTGTCCCCTGCATCGGCAGGCGGACTCTCAACCACTGCGCCACCAGGGAAGCCCAAGGGAATATCTTTTAATAAGAATTATTATTTAGCTAACTTCCAGTCCTACCTAAAGGAATATGGAAGTCATTCCATTCCGTTGGCATTGTTGTATCTCTTCTTAGAAGATGCTTAGTTCTAGGTGGGATATGTCGTCTTCTACAGACTTTCTAGCTGGTATCTCTGCCATCTTAGCAACAATGGCAAAGAAAGCTGAAGCCCTCCCCTACATCTCCCTTCAGTCCCTGTTAATTGTTATAACACAGGGTACTAAGTGTTTGCAAGAGCTATGTTGCTCCGTGTAAGAATAACTGCTCCAAAGATAATGTAACCAGTCTGTGTGTGATGTGACAAATGCAGGCCTTGACTATGTGTAAAGAACTCTTAATTAAAGGTTTAATAGACAGAGGATTGAACGAGATCATATGCAAGGTCCCTTCCAGTGTTAGCTTTCTGTATTATATTACTATGAATTTTGTGAAGATAATGTAAAAGATTATCGAGTTAACCAGTGAATCTCAAGTGTTAACTCATTTCTATTCCACGTGTGGGTACTAACTTCCAAAAAAGAAGAATAAAAATTAGTGTAGAAAAACCTCTGTTTGGATTTTTAAAGACAGACCATTTAATACTTTTATTACATTTTCAGATTTTTCTCAGAACTTGGGGGATGTCTCCTAAATTGCCAATCAGTTGGCCACTTTTGCAGTACGTGAGCTATAAAATCATATGTGTGAAGATCTAAATGACAGAAAGATTAGGTTTAAAGCCTTTTGCTTATATTTAATTTTTTCCTTCCTGCTCCCATTTGTCCCTAACACTCTTATTTTTTTGTTCCTAGAGGCACAGGTGGTTCTTATTTCAGGCTGCATGCATGGTTCTGCTATTCAAAGATTAATGAATAAAGGGGGCCTTGTAAACAGATTAGCATGATAATGGTAATAATGCTCTCTGCTGCCTTCTGTGCCTACTTCAATCTGTGCGCCCCTGTGAACGTCTCCCCTCCCCCGTGCATGGGTCCCCTTGTCCCGCTTTCCCACCACCTGATTCTACTCTTTCAGTCTTAGGCAGACAAAAGTGAGTCAGGCAGCTGCTCAGAGAGCAAGAGAGGACAGGAAGAGGAGGCAAGTGATGGAGACAGACAGACAAGCAGAGTAGACAGTAAAACACCCAATGCACTTTAGGATAAAAAGCTTTATGCAGAATAAACAGACAAAATACAAGACTTCCACTGTCATTCAAACAGTACCTTCACACTTCCTTCTTCTTAGGACATTTGCTGCCTATCACGATTGTATCTTCCCTCCTACTTTTTATTTTCATCACATGCTTGACATCATATACTTGACATCATATACATACCTTTGCATCTGCAATTCCTAACTGTTCTAGAACCACACACATGTCAAGGAAGGCCCAGAGGTAACTTGTCATTTTGGAGAATGAGGTCTAGAAGCAAAAGCTAGCTGTTGATTTGGTTTTTATAGGGACACGTTCAAAGGGCCTTTCCTTGAAGGCTTTAGCGAGAGGCAGAAATCTGAACCTCTCTGAAAACTTCCAGCTCCCCCCTGGGAGCTGAGTATCAGTTATTAATCCATGGTTTCGTGGGGCCTCAGTTTACACACCTCCTGGAGCCTCAGTCAGTCAATGTCTCAATCTCCGCACACATGGACCTTTCCGCGGGTCCTCTCTGCACCCGCGTTCCTTTCCTCTAACTCTAACCCACTGTCTGCTCTCCACACCTGCGTGAGGATGAGCTGGGCAGGGAAAGTCACTCTGGAGGGATGCCATCAAGAGGCCCACACTGTGGATGAAGTCCGATAGCCAAGGTCGGTCCCTATAGCAGGAGAGAACGTGGAAAGCACCCAGCACCCATGCCTGCTGGCCCAGATGGAGACTCCAGCAGCTGGAAGACAGTGAGCTGAACAGGCCTCAGGGCCCACACACCAGGCCAGGAAACTCAGCCCCATCCCTTCCTTTGTCTCCTAAGACCTGCATGTGTTTTCCCTCATTTGAGGGGAGCCCAGAGCACGGAGAGCCGGGCTGACCCTCTGTCTCTCATGCTGATTAACGTCCCCCCACTGCCTCCCTCTGACCCCCATGCGGGCACCCACCCCACCTCCTTCCTCTGTGCCTTCTGATACCAACCGGGAAAAGGGAATCTAAAAATAAAGCCGGGGCCAGAGTGTGTACCACTCGATTGGGCTCCTGTGCTCACAGATCTGCTTATTTTGGCCTATCTCTCCCCAGCGATAAGACTGCTAACAGCCTGTTATCAGCCAGTCGGTGAAAATGTGCTCCAGCCTGATTAGGCCTCAGTCTTTGCCAAGGTTATAAACAGCCGTTATCGTTTTCCCGAACAGAATAATCCGGACAGTATCAGCTCAGAAACATATGGGCCACACAGAGAAGATAGCCGCTGACGGACACTTCATTTTAATTGTAACGAGTGGGTAGTGGCAGCCTGCAGACGGCAGACAGAGAGCTACCCGATTGGCAGCAAGGTTTTTTTCTTTTTTTTTTTTTTAATCCCTTTTTCCTTCCCTGGTTTCCAGTGCCTAAACTGCTTTGATATTCTGGGTGGCATAATGAACTAGACCCTGCCCCAGATGTTACCAGTTACCAAGCATGACCCTTCCCTAGAAGGCAGATGGGACCCTTCTGATTCTCTTACAGGCGAAAACAACAACAAGAAAAAACAGCAAAGTAGAAAGCGGGGGCCGGTGATGGTGGTGGTGACCGATACAGTTCTTTCTACCCTTCAGCCCCCAATTCAATTTCAATGACCCATCCTCTCGCCATACACTGATCTCCTGCCCCACAGCCAGGCTTTTTCTTCAGAGACCCACCCCCCAACCCAGCCTAGGAATGCCATATCTTAGTGCCCAGCAGAGAGCCAGCCCTCCATACATGGTGGCTGAATGCTTCTAACAGAGCGTTTATATTATTTCCTTCATCTTTTCACAGGTAGACATAGACATCAACCAAGATTAGGTATGTATGTGGGAGAAGCCCAGGCTTGTAGGCATTCTGTGTCCTGAAAGCAATTTCCCCAATCTGGTTTCTCCCCCTCCTCTTTTGGGACCGACTTGTTCCTTAGGCTTGTCGCAGAAATTCAACTATCTGTAGCACTGGAGGGTAGGCAGGGGGGTATCCCCAAAAGAGAAAACTGGGATGATAAAAGTTTTGGTGAAAGGGTTCATCTATGTTTCCAGGTCAGCAGACATCGCGGTTGCTGACAGCTCAGCCCTGGGTCACTGCTGCTAGCCCGTGGCCAACACCACCACCTCCCCGTTCTTTCACAGGGTGATGCAATCTTCCCCCCTCATGTGTCACTAGAAACAGAGTGGAAGGAAGAGGCAGAAAGAGCCGATAGCAAGAGGGTACAGTGAGATGAGCGTGTCTCTCGCATCCCGCAGCAGACTCACTCGGTGGCACCTGTCCCGTTGTTCTCGCCGTTGCTGCTGTTTGCTGCTGTACTTGGGCTCACACCTGGCTGGCCAGATGGGGTCAAACAAGAACAGGTGGATTCCGAATCCGAGGAAGATCAGCACGGCTGCCCCCACCTTGGACTCAGCTGTCACTCTTCACTCTTCTGTTAGGCATCCACGTGTGTCAGTATTTCACACAATTAAACACCTTCAACATGGTCTTCCTTTCCTGGCCCTCTTCTGTTTCCTCCCCTTTCCTCCGTAAACCCTCAAGTGTCCTTTCCCTTTTACCATAGAAAACCAGCACCTTCCACTGCCCATGCACACACTCAACAAATTCAACAGCACTGGAGGAGTCCCCCAGTTTAATTCAACTTCTGGTGGCCTTCGAATAAAGAGGAAAGGAGAGAACCGAAAGGAGAAAAAGGAAAGAAGATAACTGAACCAAAAAGAAATTCCCTCCAACCACAATGTCATCCTTCTTTTCTTGACATCAGTTTCCAATTCTGCAGAGAAAGGATATTGCTTTGCCCAGGAAGACATGGTAACAATAGCTGATATTATTGAGCACGGGTGTACGTGCCAAGCACTGGTGGACGCACTCTACATAAATTTGCTGATTTGACCCTCAAAACAATTCTACGATTCACACCCAAGTGACCTGCTTCCTGGCTGCATCTCTACGACTCCAGCATCTCCTGGTCCTGAGCAGCTTACATCCAGGGAGCATCCTTTCCCAGGGGCCTCTGGAGGCCCATGACTAGCTCCACCACCACTCCATCCTCGTGCGATCCTCTCTCAGATTTACAGGGGCTCAGGGGAAGCTCACCCCCCAGGACCGACAAAGCACTCTGGCCCCAAGCTGACTTCTGGTATTTCACTGTCAAGTGAAAACTGAGTCCTTGGTAATGTTCCTGTAATAATATCAAAATCAAAAAGAAAAGAGGAGGGAAATTCTGCTGCCAGCTGAAACGAGCCTCAGGCACATTTTTGTTTTCTTTTTTTTCATGGCTTTTCAACACCTGCCTTCGCTCTCCCACTCTCCCAACAAAATATGGCTTAGGTTGCCTTGCAGAATTATCAAAAGACTGGCCAGCAGATCTCTGCAAGAAAGTCTGCAGTGGGTGGTCTGTGTGCAATGTCTTGGTGGTCTTAAGCTCAGTCCCTGCAGACCAAGTTTCAAGGTTACAGCGGTCTTTCCCTAATTGCCATCAGAAACTGGAAATATTCTGGAAACATGAGAATCCCCCTCTGAACTCCTGAGTCGGCTCAGCGGTAGTTTATTCAACTTGAAGTGCTTTTTTTTCCCTCCCCTTTTCTATTTTTTGCCTTTTTATTCTTTTTGTTTCAATGGACCCTGCTTTGTTCTTCCACAATTTCGGGCTCACAAGACTAGAGGATTTCCTGAGACAAGCAGCTGGGCCTATTTTTCTGGAGGGTCTGCTTCCCATTTTGTCCATAGCCCTCTTCTTCTGAGAAGCTTCCACTGTCATAGAAAGAAGGCCAGCTCTCTCAGGTGGAGCCTTCTGTGTAGTCGATGGTGACAAATGTGATCATAAGAAGTTGGTGGGCTGCAGCCATCCTGTCCCCATTGCACTGCTGCTCTATGGGCTGCTGAGCCCCATGAGGACCGTGTCCAGCCGTCTCAGAGCATCTATGACACCACTGCCACTGCTGATGTGCTTGGGTATCCCCATGACTGTGACAACCTGAAGGACCAGGGCGCTGTCTTCCTCCAGTCTTGATCCCCAGCCCCTAGCATGGAACCCAGCATAGAGTGAGCATCCAATAAATGCTGCCTGAAATGAAGGAACAGATTTAGCCCAAACCTGCCCAGTGGGTGTTCAAGGCCAAGTACTTTGGAGATAGCCTAGATTCCACATCTGGCTCTACCACACTTTCTAACTCTGTCTTAGCCTCAGTTTCTCCATCTCTAAAATGGGGATAATCAGAGTACCTGTGCCACAGATGCATTGCAAAGATGACGTGTGTTAAAAGCACTTAGCCCAGTGCCTGACACATAGAAGTCACCTGACACAAATATTTCCTGTTTGTGAATAACTACCCCTTATTCATCCCCATCCACCCCTTCCAGAGCTGCTATAGTAGTCGACGTGCTCTGATCAAAGAAAGGGCTGCGTCAAGGAACCCTGCTTCCGATCTCCATTGTGCTGGGGCACCAACAGTCACTTAGTCACTCAGCCTCGGCCTCTGTGGCCTGCCTTAGGCTGGGGTCACTTCACCTCACCTAACTGACTTGCAGATTGGCTATGAGACAGCATGACCTACCAGATGTGGACATGTGCGGAAAAGCAAAATCCAGACTCTCAAATCTGCTGCCAAGTTTTGTTCTGGCAAAGCAGCTCGAAGTCTAGCACTCCACGGACCTCGCTACATGCCCCATGGCGCCTGCGTCTCTCTGGGGCTCTGCCAGCCTCTGCCTGCCATGGTCCACACCCCCACCCCTGCCATCAAGACAATGCAGAGCGTCTGCTTGGCCCGCAGTCCTCACCGGGATCCCTGCTGAAAATTAAACCAGCTTAAGGGCGAACACCCAGACGACCTCCCTCCGGCCCACAACGTCACTGCAGCAGGACACGTGGCTTCCCCCTTGGGAGCAGCAGCTTCTCATTTCCACATCCTTTCACTGTGCTTCCAGGCTCCAAAGCTGTTGGGTTTTTTTCTTCCCCTTTTTCCAAAAAGGGCATCTTAGTTTTGAGACTCTTAAACCTATTTGCGTTCCCAAGATAAGCTCTTGAGCATAAAATTCATTTCAGCATGGGGGTCTCTTCCTCTTTTCTTTCCTTCCTTTCATTGTGAAGCTTTCATGAATTCATAAACAGCCCTAGTGGTTTTAGTATCAGTGTCTTATATGAGGCGGGGATTTGTTCTCTCTCTCTCTTTCTCTCTCTCCCTTTCTCTGTCCCTCCCTCCCTCCCTCTCTCTCCCTCTCTCTCTTTCTCTCTCTCTCTCTCTCTCTCTCTCTCTCTCTCACACACACACAAACACACACACACACACACCCCGCAATGGCGTTAGCCCCAATGCTGTTCTCCTCCCTCCCACCTCTAGACCTGTCCTACCCCTGGCTCAGTCAGCGCTCTCTTTCCTAGCCTCCTGTGGGAACACTGCCACATAAAATAACAAAATAGTCATATGGTAAGCCACGTTAAAACCTTGGGAAGATTTAAGCCTGGGCTTCATGTCACAGACACTCCCTCTTGTAATCTGTATTCCAATCTCGGTGTCAGTGGAGCTGTGATCAGAATATCCAAGGTCTCATAAAAGATTCAGGGCTTCCTGACTTCCCTGACATTTGCTGTTTCATGTTGTTCCTGCTGGTTCCCTTTCAGCCTCTGAAGGGTTCACAGTCCCTTTCAACTCGCCCCTGAAGATGGCAAACTTGCCAAGAAAGTCTAGGAACTCAGGACAAGCATAGGACCTAAGTCGTCCTGGGAATTTAGCTGTGACTGGGGTTAGGGTTCTTTAGCTTCTTTTTTTTTTTTTTTTTGCGGTACGCGGGCTTCTCACTGTTGTGGCCTCTCCCGTTGCGGAGCACAGGCTCCGGATGCGCAGGCTCAGCGGCCATGGCTCACGGGCCCAGCCGCTCCGCAGCACGTGGGATCTTCCCAGACCGGGGCGCGAACCCGTGTCCCCTGCATCAGCAGGCGGACTCTCAACCACTGCGCCACCAGGGAAGCCCTTTAGTTTCTTTTGTTGGCTTCTTTTGTTTGGTTGAGGGTTTTTCTAAGATGGCGTTACTGCTGCCTCCTCTGTGGTACCTGGAAGTAGGATTTAGGAATCCAAAAGGGTAACAAGACTTTCCCTCTTCACCCTGAATGCTTTGGAGGGGTGGGTTGCGTGTGCCTGACTCAGTGTGTTCACATCGTTCAGGTTCTTTTTATGATTTAAATCATAATAAGACTGTATTTGTTATCTAACCTCGACTGTATGTATTATCTAACCTTGAAAAGCATTGAGGCTATCATTTGTAGTGGTGGCAGTCCCTCAGATAGGGGCCAACGCATTCTCTGATGGTCAAGTTTAAAGACAGGTATGTTACGTGTGTGTTTCGTAACGAATACCACATTGGTATGGACACAGGTAGTCTAAACATTCAAGCAAGGTGTATTGTGATTTAAGGAAGCCAGATGTAAATAAAGGGGTGCTTGTGAACAGATCTTTTGGTTTACTATGAGGATCATCATAGGTTTCTTAGCCAGATGCACAAGCAGATTTCTAACATGATTTATTTTCCATTCATGCAATTTATACCTAGCTTCTCAGAAACACATTTAGGGAATAAACTGAGTTACACCATACTTCTTCAGGATGTCACACATCTTCACACACACACACAAAATCCCTGATGCACCTACAGAGATGGCGAGAAAAGAAGAAAAGACACATTGTCATATGGCTAACAGTACCCAGACATCAGAGGCCAGAGGGGCAGAAAAGAACAACAGATTCAAGACACTTTCAAGATACCGCTTAGTAAGTCACAAGTGTACAGAATTTGTAAAAAGAAGGAAAACAAAAAGCAAATGTAGAACTCCAAAACTCAGGCAATCAAAACCTAAACGCCTTTTAAAATTTAATCTCTTTTGAAAACATCTTATCTTAATTATTTCTGTAAATGCTGTGGCCATTAGGCAAATTAACACAAAACCCCAGATCAAAGTGCCACTCACACACAGACAACTTGCATAACATTAGGTAGCATGAAGGTGAACAGGTGCTATAAACAACTTCTTGGAATGTTTTTAATGTATCTACTAATAAAACCTTCTGAAGAGGTTAAAAAAATGCTAGAACACAAATTGATAATTAAAGGCAAGTTGATGGTACCTCAAAATTAAAGCTGTCAAGTGAGAAAATTATAATCAAAATTGTCTGTCTCTGTACTTCTCAAATCCTTCCCTGTGTAGTCACATAATATAAACATATATATGTATATATATGCATATGTTTCTGCATATGCATATGAAAAATCAAAGAGGCAAACACATAGCGGTGAATCACAGATAACACAAAAAGAATATGCAATCCAGTTTCATAAGTAGATATACCTATAAACACACACCCTCTGACACAGGCGGGCAAACAGGACATTTCCCGTTATAGAGCAATGTAGTTCTGAGAAATCATTATGCACGGTTTTCAGGACTGAGTTCTGTTACATTCTTTGGAGAGTACATTATTTAAGAGAAGTCCACAGTCAGATATTTCTGGAAGTAAATAATCCTATCATTCATCATATTTGGTAACTATAGGTTTTTTTTTTCCATTACCAGACATAGCCCATATTTTTTATTTAGAGTAAAATTTATTTTTTCAAAGACATAATACTGTATAAATGCGTGCTTCTCAACAGGGGGTGAGTACGCCCCCAGGGCACATCTGGCAATGTCTGGAGACATTTATGGTTGTCACAGTGGAGGAATGGAGATGCTGCTGTCATCTATGGTAGTGAACAGGGATGCAGCTAAACATCTTCAGTGCACAGGATAGCCCCTCTCAACAAAGAATTTTCTGGATTAAAAAGGTCAATAATGCAGAGGTTGGGAAACCCGGATATGGATTATCACAAACATTTCAAAATTCCTCAAATCACATCCCTCAAAGACTTGAAAAATGAGAAGCTGGAAAACATAAAAGGGAACTTTTTTTAATAGTATTTTGATTGTCAAAAGAATAGCTGCGTTTTGTGGATGCTACAATATATTACTTCACCTAAAAGATGTTCTTTTTTAACTTTTATTTTTATTTACTTATTTATTTTAATTGGGGTATAGTTGCTTTACAATGTTGTGTTAGTTTCTACTGTATAGTGAAGTGAATCAGTCATATGTATACATATATCTCCTCTTTTTTGGATTTCCTTCCCATTTAGGTAACCACAGAGCACTAAGTAGAGTTCCCTGTGCTATGCAGCAGGTTCTCATTAGTTATCTATTTTATACATAGTAGTGTATATATGTCAACCCCGATCTCCCAATTCATCCCACCCTACCCCCCCCCCACAAAGTGTGCTCTTAAAATCTACCACCTGTAGTTGCATTACAGTCAAGCAGTGAGCAATGCTGGAAAATCAGCAAGGATCTCAGAAAAAAGAACATTTACCTTGAGACACTCTTCATTGAACAAGGACAGTATCCTAACTGATTGTGTTAAAATCAAATAAAGTAAGATATAACAAAAGCTAACTTTTTAGCCAGTGAAAAATAGACACGTCTGGCATTTAAAGTCCTACATGTGTGTATCCATCGAATTCCATAGCATCAGAGCTCTGATGTTCAGTAATATACTAGTATTATTTGTGCGATCAGTTAAGGTATAAAATGTGCGTGCCCTCAGTCTTTAATATTAATAAGTCTTGTAACTAGCAGTTTCTCGCAGCTCCGAATTCTTGAGCACAACTAGAAAGGGCACTTATCCTGAAAAATCTAATAAATTTACAGTTTTATATACTTCCTTCAATTGTAAAAGTCTTGTTCAATAAACTTTAAAATGCCACTATAGAGCAATAACACAGACAGTATAAACCCAGCCCTGGGAAAGCTGTGCAACCAGAAATTGTTCCCCTTTCTGCTAGAGCAATAAAGTTTTATATGTTTGAACTGACTGTAAAAAGGTTTGAATGTTGGCAACTGGGGAATAATCTGTCTTCTTTATAGTTATTATCATATTTCCCACAAGACCCCTTGGTCTGTGTCAATCCTTCTTGTATATGACACCTTTGTACTGTCAGCGAAAGCAAGACTACTTTACTTTTTTTTTTTTTTAAACTATAGGACTTGTATCTGTTTTCCTTCAGATTACAGCTAACAGGAATAAATTATTTCTGACAAGCATCTATTGCAGCATTTTACCAAATAAAGCTGGTTGTGAGCTGCTTTTCCAAGAGCGGGGGGAGTGGGGGGAACCTCCCCTCTTCTTCTCTCTCTTTCTCTCCACTGATTCAAATGCAATTTAGGGATGGGTAAATTGGAGGAAATGCCAATAAAAAGAGATTTGTAGGAAAGTTGCTCTGAATGCCAGAGCCCATTGAAACAAGGTGGCTGGGTCCTCAGGGGTGCTATTGGATGTGTGTGGAGGAGAGGTTTCGGAAAAGGGAGAAGGAGGAACCATCCCTTTTCCTTCCAGACATGTCTCAGGTCTGAGAGCAGCTGTGCTGCTGGGTTCAGACAGAAAGCCGAATCCAGCACAAGTGGCTAGAGCTTCCCAGACTCTGATAGTGAGGACACCGTGGCTCTGACCAGCAGGGGCAGACACCCAAGCTGTCACATGGAGGCTTGGGCTCTGGGTTAAGAGGTCATCTCAGATGAAATGAGTTTAGGGGCTCATGATAATCAGCAAAGAGTCAGTGTGTGTGTGTTTGTGTGTATTTATGTGTGTTTGGGAGGGGCGGTGTTAAGGGGCAAAGGGTCTCTTCCCCTCTCCCTCTCCCAGCCCCACCACCATAGCTTAACAACAGATAAAGGAACCTGTACCCAGGAATACATGACAAACAACCCAGCTTGACTAAAACACTCCCCTCTCTCTCCCAACTCTGCACCACCATCCTCAAGTGTCCCTGCCTTTAGAATAATACAGTGGAACAAGTTAGAGAGGAATAAATAGATACTTGCAAACACCAGGTTTTTCAAAATCAAAAGACGTTATATGGCTGGTGGTCCGTGGAACTGGCACAAGAAGTCTCTGCACTTTGGAACAAAGTCTCTCTAAGAGACCACGAGAACAGGATGGCCAGGCACATGGAGACAGATGTATACATATATGCCTGTACCTACTCATCGTATAGCCCTGTGAGGGCACACGCACACTCAAACACAACTCAGCCAACTCAAAATGAACAGTCAACTCAAATATGGAAGTTCTGGTGTGGGAGGGTAAATGCAAAATTATATTCATAAATATAGCAAATCTATCAGAATGGGACCCTGAAAATAAAATTGAGTGAATACGACTCATCTCAGTGACCTTGGGAAGAGCCTGAGCCTCCCACTCATGAAGGTGAGCTCAGGATGTCCTCTTTTTTCCCCTCATTCTCCCCATCTCCACGAGTGCTCAGGGCCACATTCTGACACGTTCTCTTCACCCAGTTCGGACAACAAACATTCTAACCTATGTACGGTGACACCAAAACACCTCATCACCATAAGCGCCTCATACTAACTATCAGAAGGCTCAAGGAGCACTGTATCCCCTCTTACTCCCCACCCCACCCCAGAACTGCTACAGACTACACTTGTTAACAAAGGTGGATTCCCATGCCTCTTAATATCCCTTAAAATGGCAGCTGCCTCCTGGAAAACCACAGATCCATACTAACATTTTTTTATTCTCTTCAAAATAGGTTCTTGATATAGGTCAAAAGTTCTTGGGTTGGGTCATATATCACAGTGGTATTAATCAAAGGACAACAGATGCTTTTTTAAATTTTTGGTATGTAACACAGATATAGAAAAGTACACAAATCACAAGTGTACAGCTCAGTGAAAAAATACAAAATGCTTTACAAATGTGCACATCATCTTCCTGCAAAGCCCATGCTAATCATCTCTGTATCCTTCTCAATTTTTCTATGTGCTGTTGAAGTGAGCAGCTTCACCACCAGTGGAATGGAAGAGGAGTGGAGGTATAGGTATTTCCCAAAGAGTAAAGTATGTACCACAGGCATCGAATTCATCAAAGGTGTTCATGAAATGCAGATTTCCAGGCCACAGAGCAAACCTGCTGAGGCAAAGCCTGTGAAGCTGCATTTCATAAGCGCCCCCAGGTTATTCTTGAGAACAACTGACATTGCCTGCTGAATACACCAGCAATGCCCCTCCTGAACCCCAATCATTCCCTTTTCAAAGATGAAGGGTCTCAGCACACACATTTCTGAGATCACAGTTGGTGAAGTTCAAAGATTGGCACTGTGTTTTGACACAGAAAAGAAAGGGATTTAGAAAAATAACTAATCAACAAGGGAAAAGAATTGTCCTGGAAGCTCTGTGTCATTCTGCCTTTCCCCTGAACTCTGTAGTCTGCAAATCTTACTATTCTGGGCATCCTAGTGGAATTTAAAAAATGCAGAGAGGCAAGAGTCTCCTGAAAAGGCCAGACGTTGGATCTCTCCTCCTCTTCCTTTATTATTGTCCTTTTTATAAATTTTAAACAAATCCAGGGATTTGTACCTCACTGGTCCTAAAATACACCTTCCTTCCTGAACCCAAAAGGAGCTGGCTTTTGTCAGGACATATTTCAAGACAATATCCTGGGACCGCAGAGGTGCTCAGGAAGACACCATGGTAGGGTCCCAGCCTTTAGAATAAGTAAGGAGCAGAAGGAACCCACTAGCCCAGGGAAGACTCTCATTTAGGGGGTCTGGTGTTACTGTTCCCAAGCTTATAGATTCTCTCCATTATCTGATTATATGTGGAACTCGACCAAAACATAAATAGAGCAAAAAAGGCAGATCAGTGGGCATTAGGTATTACTGCTACATTCTACTACTTCTCAACTATCAATATTACTGCAGATGCTATTAGTACTACTGTAACTAACAAGTTCTGATGCCTGCTATGTGTGACACATCATTCTACACTCTGTAGATGCATCACTGCATCTAATCCTCAGAGCTTCTCTTACTCAAATGTACCAACAATATTATTTAGTGGGAGACAAGATCCTGTCACAGGTTAGTACCATTTTTCTTTATACATGGATTTCATTCCCATTCCATTCAAGGCTGAATATAAGGATATCTGAGTGTGTAAACTAGACAAGTGCAGGAAGAGAACTTTTCTGTTAAAAATTGTCAATAAGTTGAGGAAATAACAAGAGAGACTATATCCTAGATGCCTTAGGACAACCAAAGATACCTTCTTTCTATAAGGAACAGCTAGTCCAGCAAGAAAAAAACAGAAAAAGCAAAAGAAAGCTCTATGTTATAAAATCATTATAGTGAAGTAGATGACAAATCATTGAAGAAGAGGGCAGTGGGATGCCAATTATAAGAAAAAGTATATACAGGATATATCCTTTTTTGGAGAAAATTTTAATACCCTTAGCAAGATAGTCTCATGTGAAACAATCAGAGAAATACCAAATAACTGTATATAGCCAGCTATTACATACAGTAGTACAAATCTGAAGAATCAAGAGAAGAGAAGATTCAATGCAAGTTGTAATTACTGGGAAAAAAATAAGAAGCAGCAAAGTTTGAAGGGTGGATAGAGACTCGATATACATAGAAGACAAAAAAGCATCCCAGTAGGAGTGGGGGGACAGCAAGGCAACCAACTTGCCTGGAAGGTCTGGACCCATGAGTGAGAAAGAGAAATAGGGAAAAGGACGCAGGGAGAAAGACTGTCCCCTCACCTCACCAGTGGGCACCACATGCTAATGTAAGACTTGGAGCAGAGTCTAGACCACGGTTGACCGGGCCAGCCAACCTAGGTCCTTCTGCTCCTGTGGAAATACTGAGGATCTCTGAAAGCTTAAATGACAATCCCAAAATCCCCAGAATGTGGACCATCTTAAGGACAGGGTTCCTAGTGACATGACCTCAGAGGCAGCAGCTAGATCTCAGAGGATGAGGTTGGGCTGAGGAACATCTTCTATAGAAGAGCTCCAGAGAAAGATCCAAAAGCTGCTAGAGGTGAGGGCTGTGCTTCAGCAAGAAGCACTTTCTAAGCTAAACGAAGGACAATGATGGACATAGACTAAGGTCCTTCTAACTCCAAAATTCAGTGATTCTGCGAAAACTCTAACAGGAGTGTGAGGCATACCACAACTCTTAGTGACTACGGTCCCCTGCAAGAGTTTCCGAGGCTCCCACTGATCCGGTGCCTACAATATAAACATCCAGCCAGGGTGGTGTCCTTGCTGATGGGACCACCACTGAAAGCAAAGAGACACACTTTAACATCAGACAAGAACAGCACTGTTTGGGTAAACGCATGTGAAGCTGCTAGCTTGCAAACATTAATTTCTTGGGTGAAGTTCTTTACTGGATCCTTGATACACAGGTATTGTTTTGTCACTAACTGCAGAAATAATGCTAATACTCTGGTGCTTGCGCAATGTTTTATAGCCTGCCCACACTTTCATTAGTATGAGTATGTTTAATCTTGATAATAAATCTATGAGGTGTTATTATCCCCACACCACAGATGAGAAAACTAACACCCAGAGAGGGTAAATGACTTGCTCAAGGCCACACAGCATATAATCACCAGAGCTAGATGAGGGCCCCTATTAACCAAGTCCTCACAGTTCACTAAATGCTTGCCATGTGCAAGCCACAGGGCTGGCCACCACCAGGACACAAAGATGGGTCGTAAAGGTCACAGGAACCCAATACAAAGGGAAAGCACCTTGCTCATGGAACCTGTTCACCTTTCAGTTCACTCCCCTTCACATCACCTAGGCAGGCTGGACTCCTTCCGTCATCCCATCTGAGGCCAGGTCTCCCCATGGCATGCTCACCTTTATTACGTCTCCAGCACAGGCTCTGTACTACTTGACAAAGAGGTAATAAAGGGGACCACTGTCTGCCCCTCTCCCTCCCATCTCACAGCAAAGCCACCACATCCCAGGCAGTGGGAGAACAGCTAGGCACTGGCTACATAAAGTGGCAGGGAATCTTCTGGGGCCACTAAGGAAGCCGAGTAACATGAATCATGAACTTCTCTCCCAGGGAACCAAAGCACCCCTCAGCAGTCCCCAGTGGAGAAATCAACAGAGCCCCCAGCTCCCCCAGCATGCCTCCCTGCTTCTCCCTAACCCAGCAATCAGGGCATGTTCTGCTTCCTGCAGCCCCGGGGATCCCGAGCCTCTCGGGAGCTGCCAAGGCTTTCTGATGTACAGGCTGCTGCTAATACCGTGTTATTAAGCACACATTTGTCTCCACTCCTCTGCGCACGCCTGCTTCCCTGCCTGAAGAAAAGCCACACACGTGCTCGCACAGAGGGACACGGCAGAGGGCCCTGGAACCCACAAAGGGAAATCAGCATGCCAAGGGTTAAGCACACCCTGTAATAAGCATCTCTGTTCCGGCATGTGGCGAAAGCCCATTACCTCCTGCCACATTACCTCATTCATTTCTTATATGCGGATGGTTTATTTTCCCATGAGCACCCTGGCTCTCAGTATTAAGTCCCCTCCTTCGCCTCTATTTCTCTATCCATCACATTTAACACTCTGACAGTAACAGTCTATAATGTTTCTATTCTACAAAACCGCTCTGTCAACTCCGGGCTTCCAGAGCAGCAACTGAGGAAAATAAATAACATCAACGCCAGGGACGACAGCATCACAGCTCCCTCTCTGCTGGGCTTTTTTTAAATTTTATATTATTCTAAAAAGGGAACAAAAAAAGAAAGGGGATGGGGGAAGGTAGAAGCAAGGAAGATAATTTCCTTCTCATCCAATAGACAGACCTGAGGGGTAGGCACGGCATTTCCCTTCCAGGCAAAGAAGTGATTTCCCCTCTCTGCTCTCAAATCCCCTGACCACCCCCCTTCCACGTTCATGGTGGTTTACGGAAGCACTTACTGCACTGTATTCTCTCTATCTGCCACCACAGAAGCAAAGCAACAACGTCGAGTGGGTACAGGGCACCCCATTCACAGTGTAGGGTGATTCATAAATTCTTGTCATCCTTTCTGGAGCAAGAGTCCATGGAGGAGATGCAGGCTGTCCATGGGTCTATAACCTTTGTTCTGGGCAGACACCCGGGGAACAGAGACTCTGGAAGCCAGGAGCAGGTAGAAAGGTAAGAAAACATTAACTCCTGAGAAAGAAACCACTCTAGAAAGCTGCCCCATCTCCCTGTTCCTAGGGGTTTACCAAAACTGGGTTGATTTCATCTTTTTAGATATAAATCACTTAAAAACATGTTACCTTTCCTCTAGCTTCTTTAAAAGATATCCAGATAGATAGATAGATGGATAATCTTGAACATAACTTGGCTTCCTCTTCAGAACCCAAATCATTCATCATTATGAATGCCAATTATCACCCAGGCCCACTGCTAGGTGGGAGTCTGCAAGCCTGTTTTACGTAAACTCCATCTGCTGGGCTTTTTATAGTTATACTGAGCCTCGCGGAGTTTCCTCTTCTTCGTAGGTAGTACAGTGTTATAGTTCACATGGCTGTGGTACCAGATCCTGGAAGCCAAAGCTGACCTTGATTGATGGGTTGTGGGACCTTGTTTCTGATCCCCTCCCTGCTGGGTCCTCACCTGTAAAATGGAGACAATCGTGTTTCCTAGCTCCTGGGGTGGTTGTGAGGATTTCCTGAGTTAATACCCATAAGTGTTAAAGACAGTGGCTGCCAGTAGTAAGTGCCCAGTAAATATTAGTGATGACCGTGCATATATTCTAGCAGGGGTGGGGAAGCCAGACAACCATCCAGTTAGAATCATGTTTGAAATAAGAGTCAAGGGATTCGGGGGGAGGGTGGCCTTTGGGCACTTTGTTGAGTCAATTACACAAACTGATGTGCTCGGAGCCTTTACTGGGTCACGTAGAGGCCTTCTGCGCCAACGTCCCCTCACTTCACATGGGGGAGGCTTCCAACAGTGGGTGCTGAATGGTGAGATGTATCAATAACTACAGCGAGATTCATTCAGTATCAGGAAAGAACAAGGGGACGGAAGACAAAACGAGAAAAACAACTAACGGCCTTTCACTGAACACAGCCAAACGCAATTCTGTGATTCCTTCTATTCCTCTGCACAGGGCTGTTTCTCAAAGAACGGGAATAAGAGGTACTGTGTATGAAACTGCCTTGATAAGTATGAAATACTCTGTGCATCATTATTTTTACCAACAGGACCATTACTATTACTTAGCTTTGCACCCAAGAGCAGTTAAAAGGTATTTTGTTGTTGTTGTTTTGTTTCTGTTGAATTATAATTAATTCACAATGTTGTGTTAGTTTCAGGGGTACAGCAAAGTGATTTAGCTTATATATATGTATGTATACATACATACATATATTCTTTTTCAGATTCTTTTCCATTATAGATTATTACAGGATATTGTATATACTTCCCTGTGCTATACAGTAGGACCTTGTTGCTTATCTATTCTATATAATAGTAGTGTGTATCAGTTAATCCCACACTTTTAAACCTAAAGGTATTCAGAGGTGGGCATCTTGCTTTCTCCCTCTGCTGCTACATAAGGGGTCATGGAATTTCTTTTTTCCATCTCAGGTGTGGTAGAATGGAGAAAAGGACAGGTTCAGGGCCTAACCTCTCGATAACGGTTACCATGGGGATTCACTCACATCCACCTCCACTGCTCAGACCCACTCCCCACCGAGGGGAGGTCAGACTCCAGCACATCTCAGCCTTAGAACTATGCCTGCATTCCAACTGAAGGGGCCGATGAGAAAAAAGGTAAGACCAAGTGGGATGGAGTATTTCTGATACCCGGAAGCAAGGAGAAACTGGTTCCCAATACTTCATTTCTTGTCTGGTTCAATTCTAAACATCACAAACAACTTACTGAGGAAAGATTACTTCTGTTTTTATGACGTTTGGGTGTTGCAGGGCAGGGCGGGTGATAGAAGGACTCTACTCAGACTAACTGAATTTATTTCATTATTTTATTTTATTTTTTAAATTTATTTCATTTATTTATGTATGGCTGCATTGGGTCCTTGTTGCTGCACGCGGGCTTTCTCTAGTTATCGTGAGCGGGGGCTACTCTTCATTCAGTGTGCGGGCTTCTCACTGCGGTGGCTTCTCTCGTTGCAGAGCATGAGCTCTAGGTGCGCGGGCTGCAGTAATTGTGGCACGTGGGCTCAGGAGTTGTGGCTCGTGGGCTCTAGAGCACAGGCTCGGCAGTTGTGGTGCATGGGCTTAGTTGCTCCTCGCTATGTGGGATCTTCCCGGACCAGGGCTTGAACCTGTGTGCCCTGCATTGACAGGTGGGTTCTTAACCACTGCACCACCAGGGAAGCCCTATTTCATTATTTTAAATGATCATATTTCATTAGTGACACTCATAGTACTCCTTGACACTTTAATCTTTCTATTTTGGTGACAGAAAGGCAAAGGTGACCTCATGGCACCAAAGGTGACCCCCCTAGGGAAGGAGTGAGCTTTTCATATAATTTCTTTCCAACAAATTAACATTGAGAATGCCTATGTATAAAGAAGGCACTGGAGGGATAATACATAGGTAGGCACAGTTCCTGTGTTCAAACGTTTGTAATTTAGTGAAGAGAGAGGAACTTAGGAACAAATGACTAAAATTAAAGGTTGAATAAAGGGTTGAAAAATGATAAAATACATACTAATAAAAGCTATAGGTACTTGGTATAGGAACAAGGTAGAAGGGGTAATTAATCTGAATGGGGGTCTTAGGA
Organism: Mesoplodon densirostris; assembly: GCF_025265405.1. NCBI lineage: Eukaryota > Metazoa > Chordata > Mammalia > Artiodactyla > Ziphiidae > Mesoplodon > Mesoplodon densirostris. The sequence goes on along the minus strand of NC_082662.1, from coordinate 123,512,319 downwards.
GAGCTTCCAGATTTTCACAGAAAGAGTGATTTTGGGGAGGCTACAGAGCTTTCTTTTGGTCATTAAGGGTTCAGCTGTTAGTGTCATTCAACCTAGGTTCAAATCCTTATTCTGCCAATTCCTACATGGGTCATTTAGGGCAAGTTCTTTAACCCCTCTAAGCTCAGTTTACGGGTCCATATAATGGGGACAATGATAGTATAGGCCTTACAGCTTTGCAGGGAGCATTAAAAGAAATAATGAATGTAAATAACACAGTGCCTGTTAAACCCTAAGTTAGTATTAGCTATTTTTATTATGATTATCCTTCCCCAAACCCTATGAAGTAGGTGATGTTATGATCTTCACTTTAAGTATTGAGGAAACAAACACAAGACAAATTAGGTAACCTGCCCAGTGTCACATAGTAGATGGAGGATCCAGGACACAAATTCGGGTCAGTCTGACTCCAAAGTCCATGTTCTTTCTTTCCCACTCTATTTTATTCTGATCGACTGCAAACTCTGGCTCCTCACAGAAAGGAGGCCCCAGAAACTTGAGAGCTAAGTCTTGGAATCACCTGCAAATAAAGTATGATTCTAGGAGATCACGCTTTGTCTCTAGGGAGACAAAGTCAAATGAATGTCAGAGATGTAGCCCATAAAAAAAAAAAAAAAGAACAATTATACAGAAGCAATCACAATATTCTTTGAAACTAAATAATTTGCCCCGATTTGTAATGAATGAAACTCTAGCCAGCATCCAAATTCCCTCCCTTTCCTAATTTCCTTGCTTTTATTAATGCCAAGCCCGTCCTCCCAGGTAACCAGATTGGAAAACCTGTAAACATAGATACATAGAAGTAAAGACGGACGACATCTCAGAGCCTAGTTCAAACTTGCACACAACGCAGCAGAGGCTTCTGTGACAACCCTGGCAAAGCCTCATTTCTGACAGTTACAGGCTTTAGTGGGCATCTGTGATCACACCTTCTGGCTATTTGGGGACAGTTATAATTGTTAAACAGTTTTTCATTGTACTGAGTCATCTGTCGTCTCAAAAGTTAATAAATGAATTAAATGATTCAGTCATCCTTGAGTCATACCTATCCTTCAACCTCCTTCTCTAGGTGGTCATCAGGCTCTGCTAATCTTTCTTTCAAAATAGCCTGATCCTTTTCATTCCCAAAAATACCATTAGTTTATTCGTACCCCGTGTCCTTTTGTCTCCCGGCTGAAGTTCCTGTCTTCAATTTCTCTCCAGTCTAGTATGCCCTGCACATTTTCACCAGACAGAAGGTCCTTAACTCTGGTTTCAGCATATGTCATCTGTGCTCAAGGAACCACTGGGCCTCCATTTCTTACCACTTATCTAAACCCTTCTGCTGGACACTCAGTGCCACAGGATCAATAACAACCACATGGGCCTCATTTTACCCACTGCATCCTCTTCCCAATATTTCCTCCAATTTGGTCTAAATGACCATTTCAGAGGACAGTCCCACAAACAGACCATGCATATAGAAACAGGTGTATAGAAGTTTTATGGAACATGTCTAGGGCCATATAACCACACATGGATGAGCCAGGACTTGCTCTTCAGATTCCCTGTCTAGGAACATCAAGATAGGATATGGTACTAAAGGTGCGTGACTCTGCAGAATGTTGGGATCAGTGGGTAAGATGGTATCTATATGACTCCCTCGTTCATACAATGAATGACTATGGAGCATCTACTATATGCCCAAGCCTGTCCTAAAACATTGGGAGAAGAATATAAAAAGACAATAAACTCAAAGTACTTACAGTCCAATGGGAAAATAAACATGTAAAAATTAAAATGGGGCTTCCCTGGTGGCACAGTGGTTGAGAGTCTGCCTGCTAATGCAGGGGATACGGGTTCGAGCCCTGGTCTGGGAGGATCCCACATGCCGTGGAGCAACTGGGCCCGTGAGCCACAACTACTGCACCTGCGCATCTGGAGCCTGTGCTCCACAACAAGAGAGGCCACGACAGTGAGAGGGCCACGCACCACGATGAAGAGTAGCCCCCACTTGCCACAACTAGAGAAAGCCCTCGCACAGAAACGAAGACCCAACACAGCCAAAATAAATAAATAAATTACTAAAAAAAAAAATTAAAATGATGTGCAAAAAATAAAATTACAAAGACTAAGTAATATAAGTTGTATACTACCTTGAAGGAATATACAAGGCAAAATGAACACAAAGAAGAAATATCTAACACTGGATCGGAGTACTCGGGCTAGGATTTGCACAATTAGCAATAGTTTCACCATGGGGATGGTAGGTACGGGAATTCCTAATAGAGGAGACAATTTCAGAACTATGAGGAAAAAAAAGTAGCAGGTTTTAGGTATTTGCAGCCTGTGATGAAATAGAAGAAAATGGTAGGAAAGAGCCCTGGAGAAATTGACAAGGGCTAGATCATAAGGTTAACATAGGTTACACTAAAGTCTTCAGGGTTCATCCTGAAGACTTCAGCCCTGCGTCCATCATACCTGCACACTCAATGATGATCAGATTTAAAGCATACTCCAGAGGGTATGCCACAGAAATGCACAATTCCCAGCAGGCTATAAAGCTACGTCTTCTCTTCCTCTCAGGAAAGCATATGGGACTTCAAGTGAGTGAAAGTGACATTTTTATGGTGATGATTTGAATTAGTTTAAAATTTTAAATAATTTGCAAACCTCAGGTCTTAGACTGTTATTAATATCAAAATTACTTGTGACATACTTCACAACCGATCATGGCACAATAGTTTTGAGATTCAGGACTACAGCTTTTGACATTGGGACTGCCAGTGAAGAATTCTCAATAGGGGTACGGCAAGCAGGTTTGCATGTTAAGAGTGTCATGGTGGGCCTTAGAGAGGATGGACAGTGAGAAGATATTTGGGGCAGAGATACCAGCTAGGAGGTCAGCTGTCTGGGTGAAAGACAGTGAGGGCCTGACCTAGGACAGTGGCAGATGGAGAGGACACATGATATGGGATATAGTTAGGGTGTGTTTGTTTACTTTTGTATTCCCTCACCTGGCACCAACTCTGGCATAAAGCATTCAATAGATGTTTACTGCTAGAATCAACACAAATTGGCTAATGATTAGATGGGGGGGCAGGGCAGGCTTAGAAAAAGAGTCTAACACAGATAGGAGGTTTCTGGATTGGGCGGATGAAAGAGAGGAATAGAGGAAGAAGATTTGATGTGGCCCAGGGCGCTGAGGAGGTCTGCCCTGGACGTGCAGAGTTTGAGGATTCTGTTGAATGTAGATGCAGAGATGCCTGCTTGGTAGTTATACACGCAGATCTGAAACTCACGGCATCAGTCTGGGTGGAAAACACAGGTTTTAATTTACCACTTGTTCAATAAATATTTACTGGATATTTGCTTTGGTTCAGGCATTGTGCTGTTCAATGGGGATGCAGAGGTTGGCAAGAAAGAGAAGTCCCCTGTCCTTAGGGAGATTACAAGTAGATACATTTGTGAGCCACAAGTATTGAGGTGATAAATGGAGTCATGGGCAACGGTGGGGAATATTGCAGCGGTGAGTCGAAAGAGATGCACCCCTGAGGTTTGCTATGAAGCAAATCAGGATGAAATGGAAATCAGGAGAGGTGAGAGTTTCACTGTAGAAAGATCATTAGTAGTAAATACAGCATGATTCTACAACTGAAAAGAGTGTAGATTGGATTTGTTAACTGGGAGCTCCCATGTCCTGGAGAGGCAGAAAGCTCACCTCAGCAGAAGCACTGAAACTTTCTAGAAGTTAGAAATCTTAGAATCAATGGGAGGTGGAGGGGGGAAGTGCGTAAAGTCTGGCATAGCCCTATCAGAAGGCTTCACGGAGTTAGGACCTGAGTCAGGAGGTGCAGAAGATACACTGGACAGTTTTAGACAAAATCGAAACAGAACATGGCACATGAAAAGGGCTGGCCTCAGAGAACACTGACCTAAGTCTTCTGAAAGGCAAACAGGGAAATAAGATAATCTCTGATTAGTGACTGGTTGCTAAAAGAAAGGTATTGTGGTGTTCAGGGCAGTAGATCTCCCTCCTGGAGTCCATGGTCAGATCAGTTCTTCACTGGCTACGTGATACTCAGGAACAGGCCTTGCTCCTAACTAGCTGGGCCTGGAGAGCAAAAGTATGTGAAAGCTGCAATGGAATGACAGATATACTAAGTGAGAACACATGAGAACAGCTGAAGGCACAGCTCTCCCTCTGTTCTACTAAGTGAGGCCGCCCTAGCTAGAGGTCAAGGAGAAAGAGTGGAGGCAGGGGACAGGGGTGGCAACATGGGAGCTCTTCTAAGCAATGAAGGTAGTGTAAACATCTACAGAGTAAAGGAGACACCTACCTGAAGGATGCCATACAAATGTCACACTTCACCCTCAAAAATATATGTCCTGCTCTACTAAATTTACAAGACCAACAATTTTTGGCATTTCTCCATGCCAGATTTGTCCTCAGGTCCTCTTAGGTATTACAGTAATTGTAATACCTCCCTGATTCCTCTGGAGGCACCCAGAGAATAGCAGGCCCACCCTAAGGACCAGGTTAAAGCTATCATGCTGCCTTCCTTCCCCCAGAGGGAGTCTGAATTGCAGGGCTGGTTCAGAGACAACTCTTCTTGTGGCTCCAAGTCAGATCTTACTGGGAATATAAACCTGCCATGTTTCAGTGGCAGTGGGGAGGGCCCCTAATCCCACATCTTCCCTTCTGCAGAGACCTCAGTACACACACAGTTACTTTGGCAAACAGAGGTCCCAGGAAGGACACCAATCACACAGGCACCCCTCTGGGGATTAGCACAGTTGGGCCAAGGCTCACAGACACCATATGCTATGGTAAAAAGAACCCAGTCTTTGTTTAGTCTTCACACTACAACTTACTAACTCCATGACTTTGGGTAAGTTACCTAACCTCTCTGTGCCTTGGTTTCCTTATGCAAAATTAGAACATAATTTAAATGCTCCCCTATAACACATGGTTGCTGTGAAAATTAGGTAAGTTAATGCTCCCTGAAAGGTCTTTTGATTTTAATCTTATTTTTAAAAAGGTAATACATTTACAATATAAAAACACATCCACGACATACATATTATGATTCCCATATGCTGCTGAGTCTTGGTCCCAGCCTTGTCTCCATTCCCCCATCCCCAACTCACTGCTAGCCCCTACAGGTAGCCATTTTTATTCCTTTCTTGTATATCTTTTCAGTGTCTTTTGAAAGGTTGTTTTCAGTGTAAAGTGCTCTATAAATTAGTGATCATTATTGCAGTAGGAAAGTGGGCTGGGAGGGGTAGGATGGGATGGATGGTTGTGTTATCTATAAGGGGCCCCATCTCCTCCAAGAAAACCTGTCTCATTGTTACCAGAATCAGACTGATCCCTCTCATTCATTCATTCACTCATCCATTCAACCAACATTTGGTGAGTGCCTGCTCTACTCAAGGTACTGGGGCTAAGCATCAGCATAATTCTAGGAATTCTAGCGAAGGTTAATAAGTGCATCTATGGTACTTTTGAGTTCACATCATCCTCACTTACACTTACCCTCACCCTCATGCTATTTTTCTGCCTGGGAATAAGCTGCCTATGGCCAGTATACCATATAAATTTATATGACCATATACCATACAAATTTTTAGTATTTCCAATAGCATATGGTCTGGCGTACACAAATACATATAGTAAATGCTCAAACAGACCTGTGTACTTGAGCTGGCATGGGCAAGAAGTCCCATTAGATGATTCCACCATAGTCAGGCAAGCAATTTTGGGTTCAACAGCCTTTCTACCAACCCCTGAGAAAATCCAAGATGGCCTGCGAGTCCCGGGGTAGGCTCTGGACCAGGAGGATACTGTAGCCTCAGATGTGGCTAGATGAGACTGAGAGAACGGTCTCCAGGTTCTTCCTTGGCAAGTAGAAGTGATAGAGCAGGAAAAGCAAAAGGAAGGGAGCTTAGAGCTGCTTAAAACATGGTGAAAATGATCAAGGAGAGAAAATTCATCCTCACAAGGAAATGTTATATGCCAGCTGTTCTCTGGTGTGAACTGTGTTGCATCAATTCACAACACAAGATATTCCAGCAACTACTGCCCCTGCCCAGACAGGCAAAATACTTTCTTTTTAAGATCTAAACACTCTCAATCACTTTACAGCACATCCTTGAGCTGCCCTTCAGAACCCTCTGCATTCTTAAGGATTCCTCCTCATTTTGCCACCATGTGGCTTTGTGATCTTCAACTATAATGTAATGTAGCCTCTCTGTGTCTCCACTACTTCCTCTGTAAAATGGAGACGGCAATTCCTGTTCTCCCTGTATGGTGCTGATGGGAATCAAATGGGTTAACATATGATTCAGGTGTGCTATAAAAACAAAATGTATCACTGGTATTAGAATAAGTATGAGCTCTGATCTGGGGGAAAAAAAGGTGTTATTTTTAAATGAAATATTTCAAGGTAAGGACCAACTAATCACACACACGGCAGTCATTTCACAGTCATTCTTCTTCTTTCCTTTTCTGATCTTCCAACCCTAGGGAGACCTTTCTGGCCTCTTCTCACAGCAGGCCTGACAACCACTTCCAAAAAAATATAAGGTTAATTCCAAATGCAAGCATAGAGTCCTTAACATTCCTTCCCCACTAGCCCTTTTATCCTGTCTGTCTGTCTGCCTGTCCAAGATGCCTTCTTTCCCAGAGACCACAGCCCCCTCCCTTTCCAACCCCCTGGCCAGCATCCAATGTGGTGGAGATGATAACGGATAATGCAAACCTGCTGCCTGCAGACACTGGAGAGAGAGAGCACAGAGGGGAGGCCGAGGAGGAGCCGGTCAGGATGCATGTAATCAGAAGGGTTATCTAATGCTAGTTTCATTCTAATTGAGTCAGTACCATATGTCACCCTGCAATAACATTGCAAGCAGCATGCAACTGAATACATATTTAATTCACATAATGGGTACAGCAGTAGAAGTAATCAAGGCAGTTTGCCATAAGCCATAAAGAAATGTAGCTTGTTCCTATCAAGAAACATTTGGCACTTAGGGAGAGAACTGTATCACCAGCGAGAGGGGAACTGCATTTCCGCAAAAGCTCAAGGGGGAAGGGGGAGGGATGGGTGTGGGAAGCACAGCGCGGGGTGGTGGGGGAGGGATGAGGAGAGGGAGAAAGAAATGAAAGATGAAAACACCAAAGAAATGAAAGCCAGAACCTCGACCCATGGCGAATGAAAATCAATGAAGGAATATTATCAGCGGATCATTGGCCATTTCGATATAATTAACAGTAACGGATTTATTGGCAGAAGCTTAATGATTTAACGTTAAATGTGCCCCAGAATTTCCTGTGCTGTCATGAGTCCTTCTCATTCCCTCCTGGGCCAACCCACGTCCCAGGAAATGGATGTATCTGTGGAAGGTTAAAAAAAAATTTTTTTTTCACATCTCTTCATCTGGATTGGCATCTGACAGAAACCTGTTCGCCCATTCCCTTCATTTCCTCCCTCAAGGAGATGATTAATACAGCTGGGCAATGCTCATCAATATCTTTGGACAGATCAACTGGAGTTTTCATTAAACTCATATTAATGTCCTAGATACACAGCTGTGGACAGGTTATTCTTAAAAAAAATGAAAGAAAAGAAAAGGAAGAAAGGAAGGAAAGAAAAGAAAAAAAGAAAAAGAAAACCTGCACCTTGGTTAACTATTCGCCTGGAATTAACAGGAAACCTGGCCCCTTCCCTCATTAGGGCTTCTTCCACCAACATGTTTTGATGTATATTTCATGAGGATAAACAAACATTCATTTCACTTTGGGAAGGTGTTTGCTGTAATGTATTGTCAGCGTAGCCAGCAATGAGGGGACATTAATTTCAATTCTGGTGTTTAAACACTTTGGCGAGTCCCTATTACTCATTCCCCAGCTCGATATCAGGAGCCCCGGAGGAAGGTCGCCAGCTCTCCAAGCGGCCCTGGGTGCCAGCAGAAAGCAAGGCTCTACCCTCTAGCTGGCTGGCTCTTCTCAGAGGGGACTGTTACCCACTATTCCTCAGTTAGATGGCGCCACGAAGGGCCACTCCTTCAGGGAAGACCCAGCCTGCACTACTACAATCTTTATGAAAAGCTGTGTGCTTACAAGTTTGGAATGGAAATTAAACTATTTTTTATTGGCCTAAATCTGAGGATGCCAACCATTTTATGGAAAAGAGCAAAGCCTTGTAATCTAGAAAGGTAAATATTGGGAGACGAATGGGAGTATGGAGATAGGGTCATGTGTCATTGATGAAGACCTTAAAATAGATGCAGAAGAGGTGGTGGCCACTAGTGAAACCAGAGGGACTCATGGTGGCAGCTTCCAGCCACCCCATTGCCCATTAGAAATGTATGTGTCAGCCTTTCCACCTTCAAAGCATCAGAGATGGAGACCACATATATCACATGAGAAAATGTGCGGAGGAGCTTTGCAAAACTAGAGGACTAGACAAATAAATAATCACTGATTATTATTCATTTGTAGCTCCATTTCTGATTGCACCTGCAACTTTAGCTAAAAGTTCTTTAGCAATGCACCAGACCTCTCTTTCAAGCTGTTATTGATCTATACATGCTCTCAAATACACCAGAGAATCTATTTGTAGGAGCTAGCAAGCAAATACTTCACCATTCTAAGGAATCCTTTTTAATAATGTGGATATCTACCCATAAGTCTATCTGAAGGGTTATTTCCAGTTAATGATAAACTATCTAAAGGTAGTTGCACATGTGTTTCAAAAATACAACCCTGACTAAGGCTGAGAAAAGGAAGATGAAAAGATGGCATGAGATGCTTGGGCCCTGGAATGAGCCAGGAAGAGCTGGGAGAGGCAGGCATCCCCCTGACAAGGGGCTCTGCCACAAAGACTAGTCCCCAGAAAGCACCATGGGGGTCACAAAGGGGAAGCACCCAGGGCTTCTGTTGGGGGTAACCCGATACACAGGGTCTCAAACAGGTGCTTACAGCAGGACACAGCTGGGGAGAGTTAGTGAGATCCAAAAAACATGAAACCAATAAGGAAAAGGAAAAACCCACCTGGTTCTTATCAAAGTTACCTCTTCCTTAAATGAGTGCTAAGTCCGCACTTTCTCCGTGTACAGATTCCTAAAAAGAGCCCAGAACTGAGTACCAGAAGCCAGTGCTGGTTATGGTTACTAGACAAATGTTCAATCTCATATTGCCAATAAGACACACAAAATGCTTTTAAAACCCTGCACGTGTTTCTGGCTTCATTCAGATGCACACTGAAAATCCCTGGAGTCACACAAGCTGTGCTGGTGCATGATGGTAACAGTACATGTGGACCATTGGTTCAAATCCTAAAATACTTCTCTACCAGTTGATAAACAGCTGTTCCTCAACCAACCTCTCTACCTCCAAGTGCCACCCTCTTTTTGCCCTCGTGTCTCCCCTGTACTTTCCAAGGACTCAGCAGCTGAAGTGTTAATATCCAGCACACAGAAGGTAGTCCTGTCTTGAGGACCCTGCTTTGTCACTATGGCTCTTGTCCACTCTGCCTGGCTGGTGCCCATGCCACCCTGGCTGTTGTTAAACAGTCTGAATACCACTTCTGCATCCAACAGTTATCAATGATCAACGCGTCCCTCATTTGTCAAACAAACTTAACCAACACTGAGGATGTTCCTGGCCTGCACACAGGGAACCAGGGAAAGCAAGTAGAAACCTTGTCTATCTCACTGACTCACCTCTATGAACCCAAGGAGGCATCATCAACGCCCCCCTCCCTGCTTCCCCGGCCCTGGAGGTAAAAATGGCCGGGTTAGCTGCCTACTTCCCAGCCCCCAATTCCTTTCTGCCTTGTAATTTCTTTTTCTTTCTTTCTTTCTTTTTTTTTTTTTTTTTCAGTATGCAGGCTTCTCACTGTTGTGGCCTCTCCCGTTGCAGAGCACAGGCTCTGGACGCGCAGGCTCAGCGGCCATGGCTCACGGGCCCAGCCGCTCCGCAGCATGTGGGATCTTCCCGGACCAGGGCACGAACCCGTGTCCCCTGCATCGGCAGGCGGACTCTCAACCACTGCACCACCAGGGAAGCCCCACTAGACATTTCTTAACAGAGCTAGAATGCTGGATTTGGAAGGCTAGGTTCAAGTCTTGGTCATAGCATGTAACATCCTGTGTCCTTGAGGAAGTCACTTAACCTCTCTAAGACTCAGTTTCCCAACTGGTCATTAGTTCTAGGAATTTATGTCTAATTCCTAGGGCTGTGGTAGTGATGAAGTGAGATAATATATCTGCAAGTGAGTTTTCTTTTATTTCTTGCTGAAGTTCAACATACAAGACTAAGTGGTTCTTAACCATAAAATACTATATAAAATTGATTTACTTTCTATACTACAGATATGAGTACAGGCAAAAGAAGGATATATTCTATAAGTACATATATCTAAGAACAAAGAAGTGCCATTACTAAGTGCAGAGCATCAAATCCCTTTTTTGCCAATACAAGGTGGCCTTAGGACTCTGTCTTGGAAAGCTCATAGGAAAAGCACCTCCCCCCGATGTTAAGTGATTTCTGGGCGTGTGCACTGATAATCCTCTGTCCACATTTATTACATTTAGGAAGTAGCATCTACATATATCTTGATATCCAGTGAGGCCACTCAGGTCTATGAATCTAGGGCACTTAGAGAAACATCTAAATACAGTCTTCTCAAACTAAGGGCTGTGGTCTGCTTGACCACATGGGACCCTTCTTTCCAGCATCTGCCCATTCTGGCTTCTAAAATTTTTAAAGCATCTTTTAAACCTGCTTCTCAATACTTAGGGCAAGCACTAAAGCATAGATTTCCTTTGTTCTCCTTCAATTTTTCAGAATTCAGAAAGCATAAGAGAGATCAAAGAATAAAGACAGTTCTTTTATTTCTGCAATACTTTCACAAAGCATCAAGAAACAGGGAAAACATGATGATAACGCTCTCTGCCAGAGATAGGTAGACAGATCTATAGATACATCTACAAAAAGCAAACAGTACCCTCGCTCAAGCTGGAGGTATTCATGAGGTTATTCACACGGCTGCTTTAAATGTAACTCTAGCTGTTAGATGTTCTTGTACATAAACGAAAGGAAAGAAATCTTAAGAATAAACATAAATCTTAAGGTGATCCCCCATCAATACTAAAAGGAAGAAAAGGGGGCACACTAACTGCAACACAAGCACAAATCAAAAACACAACTGCATTTCCCCATCACAGTAAGTCTCCGGACCAGGTTCAGCAGTCCTTAACTAGTTTACCTTGCGACTGATCCACACTCTGCGTGTGTGTGTGTGTGTGTGTGTGTGTGTGTGTGTGTGTGTGTGTGTGTTAGGAGGTGGGGTGGTGGTTCCTGATACATAAAGCAAAGTGATACAGCAGAAAGATTCAATTCAGATGATCTGGATTTGAATCCCATTTCTATCACCAGCTATTCAACCCCAGGCGAAGCACTGAACTTTTCAGTCTCAGGGCTTTCCTTTGTAACATAGGGAAAACAACGATATAAACTCTGCTTTTCTCATATATTGTGAGTCAGGAAAACATAGGTGAAAAATGTGGCCTGTTAAAAGGAGCATGGTCTTGGAATCACAGGGCCAGGGTTCAAAGTCTGATTTTGGATACTTGCTATATGACCTAGGGTAAATTCCTTGGAATCCTGGTTTCCTCTTCTATAAAGTAGGGCTCTACCTTCTGCCTCAGGGCACCCTGATGGGGATCAAATAAGATGACACCTGATATGATATGTGGGAAGCTGTACACCACTACACAAAAGCTACTGTGATTGACTGATAAAGGGTCATGCAAAGGTAAGTTATTATTATCTGCTTACTGATACCTATCAGGCAACTTTTGAGTGTTAAACCAAAATTTGATGATGGTCAGAGAATCACAACTTTCCCTTCATCGTCTTCCTCAGGACATGCTTAGTGAACAGCTCTCCACATCAAAAAAACTCACAGCCTGGGCTCTTAGCAGAACTGGCATGCGGGGAAAATAAGTAGAAGGACAAAACTCGCCTGCCACCACTGCGAGCTGCTCTGTCCTTGCAATTATCCTATCTACAAGGAAGGAAGGAGTGAGGTGAGCAAAAGGGGTATGGGAGGAATCCCCTTCTTCCAATTCAGGTTGTTTCCTAGTGACAGACTCCAATCCATGAGGGACTCTGCCATGGCAGCGACTCCCAGCACTTATATCCCCGAGCATATCGGCCTAATGACCCTGCCACCAATTCCATCAGCAGCCTGAGGAACGAGGTGCTATTTAATAGTAAGAGAAAAATAAAGAGCAGAACCTGGAACTTGGTTAATCTTGGGGTACATGATTAGTTTTTTTAAGTTAAAAATATCCAGCTCAAAGGTAGAGTTGATAGTTGACAAAAACAGCAACTATTAAGTGACTGATGGTCATCATTCGTAAAAGAAAAGCTCTTTGAGGTCAGAAGGGGTTTTTTTTTTTTTTTCTGTTTTGTTTAACTGATGTATTCCAAACACCAGAAGAGTGCCTGGCATCTAGTAAATGCTCAATAAATATTTATTCAATGAAGGGGTGGATAAATAAATGGAAGGACAAACAGATAGGCAGATAGATGGATGAACAGGTCCCTCCTGTGGGTCCAGGGAGAGCCATACGAAAACCACTCTTTTTTTCTTTTTTTTTTTTTTTTTTTTTGCGGTACGCGGGCCTCTCACTGTTGTGGCCTCTCCCGTTGTGGAGCACAGGCTCCGGACGCGCAGGCTCAGAGGCCATGGCTCACGGGCCCAGCCACTCTGTGGCATGTGGGATCTTCCCGGACCGGGGCACGAACCCGTGTCCCCTGCAACGGCAGGTGGACTCTCAACCACTGCGCCACCAGGGAAGCCCCGAAAACCACTCTTATTTCCAAACACTGGCAACAAAAGTGAGTGATTCCAAAAATCCAATTTATATGCTACTTTCTCACCAATTCAGAACAACCATAAAGGCCTGTCTAAATCAGCGATAGCTGTCTAAGAGAGTATATTATATAAAAGTAGGATGACTTCTTTCTAACTCTTACCATTGAGCCTATAATATCCCAGGCAGATCACATCTATTTTAATAAATCTATAAGAAAGATTTGTGATTATATTACCATTGTATGTAAATGATGCTCTAACAAGACATAATAATATAATCTTATTGAGTACTTATATAACACAAAAAATACTTGAAGGTGCTATTTTCCTTGAGTGAATACTTAGAACATTCCCTCTGAAGTCTTTTTATACTATTAATTTATTTAACAAGTTTATTTATTTGTGGATAAATATTTTTACTACTAAAGACAAAGGTAAATTGGAGTTCACCAGGACCAAAAATCAAAACTTTGCCAACAGCAGAGTTTAAATTAATGTCTTCTTGCAATTTGGTTTTCATTTACTTTCTCTGTCTTGGTCTGGAACAAAACTCAACAGGCTGTTAAAACTGCATTTCTCTCTTCACAGGCATCTAGGACTGCCAATTAGCTGCAATGTATCTTTGAACATCTCTGTCTCTAAAAGGCAGCTATAATTAACCCCATAATTCCTCTCTTAAACTATCAAAAGTAAAAAGATTTATTTTAAATGTCCAATTAGCTTTTCAACTTATTTACTTCCCAGTTTTTATTCCCAATGGTTTATGATATGTATGATATATATGTGTATATATATGTATATATACATATGCGTGTGTGTAAGCAAACATACACACATGCAAACACACATACATACACACACACATACACACACACACACTTCATTTTCTATTACCGGAGCGTAAAGCAAAAGAATACAACCAGTTTTCTTCTCCCTCACAATTTATTGCAAGGAAAAGGTTTAAATTTAGAAATGCCAGGCTCACACATAGTAGGTGCTCTATAAATATCTGTACGATTATAAATTAAGAATAAAAAATGTATATATAACACACGGAAACTCAAGGAATTGAGAGTGTTCAGCCTAGGGAAGAGAAGATGAAGGGAGAAAAAAATAATGGTCTTCAAATATTTGAACAATCTTTGTGCAGAAGAGCAATGGATTTGCTTTACACTGTGTCAAAGAGGAGACCCCAGATAGATGGGAGAAAAGTTTCACTGAGGCAGATTCAGTTCATCAAGAGAAAAAAACAGCCTGTTTCATGTATATAATAGCCTAGCAGCTTTTTATTAAATAATAATTACCTCAAAGGCTCCTTTAAGATAGAAAAATTCTGTGATCTTACTACCGATTTCTAGAAGATAGTAAAATTCTGTGATCTTACTACTGATTTCTAGAAGTATTTAGAAAATATCCAGATGACATTAGCCATCCCTGTAGTTGTACTGGTAGGTCCATTGGGTAGGAGTTTAATACTGAATCCCTTCTGAATCTATAATTCTAAAATTGTAAGCCATCCCTGTAGTTGTACTGGTAGGTCCATTGGGTAGGAGTTTAATACTGAATCCCTTCTGAATCTATAATTCTAAAATTGTAATGTCCTCTCTTTCAGATACTCCTGAAATAAGCTTAAGGGCTTTGCTTTAAAAAAAAAAGCAAATGAATATAATAAATGTTTGCTTTATGATCTACTAGAATATAATATTTTAGTAACTAATTTATAGTTCTTTATGGAATACCTATTGGACCCATCTTCCTAGAAAAGAGACTTTCCTTCTGCTTTCATTAAACCAACGAGGTCCACTCGACCCATGGTACAGGGGCCAGATTTCCACACGGGATGGAGTAATGCATCTGCTCCATCTGTGGGCTCATTCCCACCAGGAAGGAAGAAACTATTAGTTAATTTCACGTGGTCACTGGTATTTCCAATGACACCCCCTTGGTCCAACTAAGATCAGATCAGTGGGCTTAAAAAGCAGGCATTTAGAGTGAGAAGACATAATTTGTCAACTTCATCCCATCACTTCCTTTCTCTGACCCTCAGATTTGCCATCTTTAAGATGGGGCTAGGTCCATGTTTTTCCTGAGAACATACTTCAGGGGGTGGTTACAAATATCAAATGAGAGCATAAATATTAATGGAAGCCTATAGTGTTGTTAACAGGTGGGGGCCTGTTTTCTGGGTAAATTTTTTAAATAACTATAAAACATAAAGCAGTAAAAATTTTGTCTTTTAATGACTTAGGCAATAATTAAATGAACATAACTTCTTTTGACTTTTCCTTAAAAAGCAACATTAGGTCTCAGATCTAGTAATTTGGGATTTTTTTATTGTGCTTGACAGTCTGATGATCTCATCTGGTGACTTTATAAATAAAAAGACCAAAAGAAGACTCTCTGCTTGTAGTAAAAGCCCAGACAATTACACACAGTGTCCATCACCTATTTTCAATAAAGCCCTTCAACTATATCATAAGTACGTGTCTCCTCCTGAGGTCCCTAAGTCCTGACAGCCCCACCACGGCCATCTACCTCTCTGGCATCCACAGCAGAAGACTGTCTCCTTCATTGTCTCATGAAACTTTTTTAGCCCTTTCAGAGTACAAACCAAGTTCGGTCAGGGTTTCCCAGTCCTCCGTCTCCTCACCATCTTCTCCTGCCTGGTGATCATTCACCAACAAAATTAAAAGATCAGCCCAGTAAACAAATTATTTGATGTGGTTACTTAAGAGTATAGAAACCCACGTAACCTTTAGGGGGAAGATGAAGAGTGGGAGGAAAAGCTACGGATGTTTTTTAGATTTATTGGCAAGCCCATTTCTCAAAATATCAGTCTCAACACAAAAAGATACGTGTAGAATTTGATTCCGTTTTTTTCTCCCCCTGCCTAGGTTAGTACACTTTCCTCACCATGGACGTGATTTCTTTGCAGTCTCAGATAAATCTAAATTAAAATGAATTTAGAGCTTCTCTCACCTCCAGACAGGTCCCTCCTGGAGTTTGGAATATGCCCTAATTAACAGATGACGTCAGTAAAGAAAGCAGCTGTCCATAAAACTATCCTGCAGACTGGGGGTAGGGATGGGGGGTGCCAAAGGCGGGGCTTGTGGCAATGGTGCCCTTAACTTTGGTCTCTTTAGCACTGTGTAGGTAGTGGCAAAGGTTGAGGAAGAGGAAATGATCTCTAGTGGATAAAAGGTCTCCCACTGGTGAGCTTAGAGGCAATTGAGAAAAAGGTTTCCCCTTTAGGGGTCCCCAGGGACAGGGAGAACTAATGCCCTGGATTGGACTAAGCAAGAACCCACCCACCTGTCTTTTCTCCTTCGAGCCCCTCTGCCCTACTCCCAACAAATGCCATACAACCAAAGGGCTCGACACCTTTTTCACCTGAAAAACTGTGAGTTGAGGATTACACCATCAATGTCTCTCTCTCTCTCTCTCCCTCCCTCTCTCTCTCTCTCTCTCTCTCTCTCTCTCTCTCTCTCTCACACACACACACACACACACACACACACACACACATGAGATAAGAAGAACCTGGAACACATGCCCAAGCTTCATGTTTCAGTCTTTGGTTAGAAACTTTCTGACAACAAAATCTATCACAGGAATGCATCTTCTTTAATAAAGCATTCTTTTACAGGGATAATTATTAGTGTACGTGTTAGCTAATGAAAACCAACAGATTACAAACATAGTTCAAAGGACCACAGGGATGGGGGCTGCTTCACCCTCAATGGGTGGTGGCAGCTGAGGGACTGGTTCCTGAGATTTTTCACCTGAGGCCCCGGCCACCAGCTCATGTTCTCAACTGTTGCATGAAGAAGGCCAACAGCTTTGCTCGTCAAAAATGCAATTTCCCACACATGGAGGGCAATAGCACAAAACCATTTCCTTTCATTGCCAAATGAATTGTATTTGGTAATCTGAAAGCATCATAAATTGTAGAGACACAGATCCAAGAAGGAGCATGCTTTTATGCCAGTTGGGATGCAGACAGAATGTGGATACAAACGATCTGGATGTTGCCAGTATATGGGGAAAGGATGCAGGTCTTGGGAGCTCAGTTCATAATCTGATTCGAGTTTGCCTTTTTGATGGTTCTACATGTTCCACCAAAGGATTTCCTTGTCCTATATAAATAGATGTATCCATGTGCAGTAAACAACTTCATTACTAACCCCCTTTCACTTACTCCTCCTTTGTTAGGAACTTGTAATGGTTGCCCACTACCAACCATGTCAATCCTACAGTCCTGCCTGGAATGCAAGGTACCATGTTGAATTGGGAAGAGCATGGCTTTACACAGACATGGGCATGGACACCATCACATATACTTTCTATAAAATGGGGCCAATTATACTAAATCGATAGGGTTGTTGGAGAATTAAATGACAAAATACATATGTGAACGATCTACTTTAAATTGTTTTTGCCTCCTCTCTAGAATCTGATCCAACTCATCTTACCCGTCTTAGTCCATTCAGACTGCTATCACAAAAACATCACAGACTGGTAGCCACCAGTCTATAAACAAGAGAAATTTATTTCTTACAGTTCTGAAAGCTAGGAAGTCCAAGATTAGGGTGCTGGCAGATTTGGTATCTGGTGAGGGCCCACTTCCTGGTTCACAGATGGCCATCTTTTTGCTGTATCCTCACATGGTAGAAGGGGTGAGGGAGTTCTCTGGAGTCCCTTTTAGAGAGCACTAAGCTCATTCATGAGGGCTCTGCCCTCATGATCTAGTCATCTCCCAAAAGTGTCACCTCCAAATACCGTCCCATTGGGGATTAGGTTTCAACATTAGAATCTTGGGGGGGACACAAGCATTGTCTATAGCACTACCTTCCTCTATCACTACTTTAACCCAAATCCTATACAAAAGGCAGGCCAGTTTCCTCCCTGTCACCCCCTCCCCATGCCAAGTTAATTCCCACCTCCATGTTTCCTTAGTGCTGGTTACTGTCTCCCGTTATTACCCCATTACCTCACCCCACCCCCACCTCTGTTTCATGAAGCCGACTTTCATTATCATGAACCCCAAGCCCCTGCTTTGTCTCTGAAATATCACTGTACTTTCACTCC
This sequence comes from Mesoplodon densirostris, assembly GCF_025265405.1. NCBI lineage: Eukaryota > Metazoa > Chordata > Mammalia > Artiodactyla > Ziphiidae > Mesoplodon > Mesoplodon densirostris. Next base: position 123,494,320 of record NC_082662.1, on the reverse strand, counting down.
ATGACACCCAATTAACAACTTCACTGAATATTATCATCTGCAGTTTATGTATTTTAGTCTAGTCTCCCAAACAATACAAGCTCCACTAAGGCAGAGATCAGTCCTTTTATGGACCCCACAGCACCTTAAAAATTGTGAGTAAATGGTGCAAATACATGCACTTTATAGACTGTGAAGCAGTATATGCATTCGTACTTGCCACAAACTATGGAGGTTTGGCTATTATTCATGTTGAGATCTTAACAGTACTTTCCAGTTGGGCGAGGGGTAGAAACTAGACCAAGAATCTTAACTAGAGTGCTCAAATGGGTGTGACGGTGATCAAATTAGCCTGATATGATAATCTGATGCAAAGAAAGGGAAAAAACAAAGAAACAAAAAGCCCCACCCAGGTAGTCACTGCTATGTGTGAGGCAGACCCTATGAAGCAGCACGTCCACCCACTTAAAGGCAGACCTCAGGCCCTAGCTTAAGGATCAAGATTTAAGCTTTAGGAAAAGGAACTCTGGGCAGCTAGGAGGGGCTCGGGCAGAGCTCTTTGAAGAAAAGAACAACGCTAACGTGTGTTATGCGCAATAGTTGAAGAACCTCAGCATCACTGAGCTAGCAAGTTGAGGGGCAGGCTTTGAACCCAAGCAGTCCCACTGCAGAGACTGTCCTCTTAAACACTTCACTATAATCCATTCAAGACTTGGTGTCTGAGCCAAAAACATCCTAGACCATAAACTCTGTACCTAAGGCAGCCAAAGTCCAGGGCTTGAGATTTTGTATCCTCTTGTCCTTAGTAACCATCTTGCTTCACCTGGGTGCCCTAGTTTCCACCGTTATACACAATCCTGCCTCCCTGCCTTGCCTTCTTGGTTTGACACATTGCCCTACTTGGATTTGATATTAATTTCATATACTGGTTCCCCTGTAGTTCCATTCTCTGTTGGTCTAAAGCTAGCCATATCCTACTTCTACTACAAAAATCCAGTACCCCAAGGGTTCTGCTTGTTTAAGAGGGGATCTGAAAACAGAGAGAGAATTGAAAGGAGAAGCCCAGGCAATGGGCTGGACAAACACAGCAGTTATAAAAGCATGTCATGGGCTCATGGAAGCTCTAGTTTATCCTACGCAATTCAAAGCCTGACCTGTGGCAGCACAGAGAATGCAAAACCCCTCCTCTCTCTCTGCTCCCCTCTGTGCAGTGAGCTACTTTGATCTAGCTCCTCTATCAAGGTGTGCTCAAGAAATCAGATGAGAGCCTGAGTCTGCAAACTGCACAAGTTTATGCCAAATGGAAACAGCACAGTCCTAACAGCAAGGCATGACGGGAGAAGTTGTGAGAAGTTACCAGACTCCGACTGCAGAAATGGAAGGAGACTCAGCACACAGATCACAACAAACAAGGCATGCACAAAAAGTCCAAAACCTAGTGTAATGGAGTGAATGTGTCTCCCCAAAATGTATATGTTGAAGTCTTAATCCTCAATCTGATGGTATTAGGAGGTGGGGCCTTTGGGAGGTAATTAGGTTAAATGATGACATGAGGGTCACACCCTAATGATGGGATTAATGCCTTTATAAGAAGAGGAAGAGACATCAGAGTGTCTTTTCTGTGCCATGTGAGGATACAATGAGAAGGCAGCCATCTGCAAGCCAGGAAGAGAGCCCTCACCAAGAACTGAATCTGCCGGCACCCTGATCTCAGACCTTCCAACCTCCTGAACTGTGAGCAATAAACGTCTGTTGTTAAGGCCACCCAGTCTGTGAATTGTGTTATGGCAGTCCAAGCTGACTAATATACCTAATCTGATGAAATATAGAAATTTCAAGTCCAATCCCCACCAGGATCTGCTTGAGAAGTTTTCATCCAAGAAGGTCCCGTGGGCTATAACACAAGAAGACAGCACTTAGTCCTTAGATGGGGGGTCCTGGAGTTCATTCGTGACGAGATGAGTAATATCAAGTGAAAGGATCTTGCAAGATACAATGGGAGAACATGAAAGGAAAAGCCAGTAAAGTGCATGGACCCCTCATAATGATGGGCAGCCTGATGCACGGCATACATCAGAATAGCTCCTTTATTGAGAAGGAAAGCCCCTACCCACTTGGCAGGTCTGGTTTTGGCTGGCTCGGTCTGAGCAGTGCTGGGCACTGGGGTGGTGGCTGGATCATGCAGAGACTGCTGTCTCCACCAAGAAAGGGCTAGGACAGAAGAGAATGATGAGTAGTAGTATTAATACTTCTGGGGCTTCCCTGGTGGCGCAGTGGTTGAGAGTCCGCCTGACAATGCAGGGGACACGGGTTCGTGCCACGGTCCAGGAAGATCCCACATGCCACGGAATGGCTGGTCCCGTGAGCCATGGCCGCTGGACCTGTGCGTCCGGAGTCTGTGCTCCGCATCGGGAGAGGCCACAACAGTGAGAGGCCCGCGTACCACAAAAAAAAAAAAAAAAAAAAAAAAAACTTCTTAAAGTGAATGGTAAAAGGAAGAAATTTCCTATTCTCTTTAATGCCAAGGATTGGATGCCAGAGACAGAAAAAAAAAGACCCAGAAGGGGACCTTTATTTCTATTCCATTTCTAGAGATGAAATAGTTTTACAATTTTCTCACTAAAACTCCTAGAGGAGAGATCTGTGGACATCACCTATCAGTCCAGGACCAGGAATTACGGCTTAGATTGTTCTTCCGGCTCTGTCATCTACCAGCTATGTGACTTTAAACAAGACATTCTAGACCTCTAAACCTCAGTCTCCTCATCTTAAAATAGAGTGAAGTTTACTTCCCTGGCAAGTCTCCTAGGGTTGTTTTTAATAGGAATGTAGATATGAAAGCATTTAGTAAGCTATAAAGCACCATGTCAAAGAAAGGGTTTATTTGCATGGGTACCATGAAATCAAAAAATCGTTCCATCAAGTTTAAAGACCCTTGCAAGTGGGTGAGCCTGTGATGTCTTTCTCTGACCAAATACCCAGGACCACCTTTGGTCTCTGTCAGACGAGGACCAGCGGCCTCCAGGATCAGCTGGATTCCAACTTTTAAGTGTTTCTTCATTTTCTCCAGTTTGGTAGAATTAGTGGTTTTGCTCCCTGAAGCTATGGCACATTGGGTGGTTTCTAAATTTTGGCAGCATCTGAAAAAATTTCTGCCTATTTAGTTGGCATCAAGTTCTTAATGGTACTCAGTGGTTCAGAATTAATTCTCCCACCACAGAATTATCCAGGATATTCCATGCCTATTTATAATTTTCTCAGAACTCCTTGACTCTTAGCTTTCACTCCAAGTCCCTAGGCTACCTCTCTTAACTCAGAAAAGGGTTTTGGTGGCAATTACCAAAAAGCAGCATCCCAGCTTAGCAAAGCAATGATGACCTTGGCAGAGCAAGGTCAAGAATAGGGGAAGCAAACTATTCGCATACCTCAGCCACAGAATCAACTAGAATGGTCCTGAAAACACAAAGACGCTAAGGTTCTTTGGTCTAGAGTTCAACTTTTCATTCCTCCTTGTTCAGGTGTATGTCATGACCCCAGGATAACCAGACTTGATACCATGAAAGCTAATCTGCTTCTAGCAATAAGCATTAGGGGCGGGGGGTGGGGGGGAAGCAATGCCATCTCATGAAATTAGGAAGCCCCAGCCTCAACAAACTTGAGAAGCAGAGATGGAGGCTGACCAGTGATTACTGACTAAAAGGTAAACAAAACTTGCCACATCATGAAAGGTCAACTGGATGGGAAAACTGTCTCACTGTTGGAAACTACATAGACCCATGTCTTGTTTTCAGCTCAGCATCACTTCATCTCTGTGCCCCAGGTTCCCAGCGTGTAAAACACCCATAGTTATTCAAGCCCCTCTCTGACCTTTGCCTACAAGTTTCCCCATAGCTGTGCTTTTGTTGCCATTGGACAAGAAGAGACTCCTCCAGTGACCTTGCAAACCACAAGTCTCTCGCTTTGCCCCCTAGTGGCTGGGTGCAGCATGTGCTGAGATACTAGTGTGAAATCCCACCTCCATCCCGCTGGGAGGTTTACAGTTAAAAGAAACGTTCTCAATGCCAAAATACAAGCAGATTCACAGGAGTTTAGTGTCTTAAGGCAACTTAAAAATGTCAGTTACTTTTCCAGAAGAAAAAGCGCCAGAGAGGCTGGGCTGATGAAAGTAGAGAGAAATGGTGGCTCTTGGAGCTTGGACTCTCGGAGGACAAGGTATACTCCCCTTTTCTGGTCCTCCCTGCCTGCCTCACTCTGACCCTTTGAGGACAGCACTGAGCATGTATTTTACAGCCTTAAATGATTGTAGGTGATGAATATCCCAGTGGTTAATCTTCCAAGGAAATACCTTAACTGTAAGATGCTTTTTTTCTTTTTACCCTTTCAAACTTAATATAAAATGTGTCCTATACTATGGTCATTGTCACAGCATTTACCTGTCTTGTTAGTAGGTATATATTGTATGAATTTGTTGGCACCTAAATAGGTTTGTTGGAATTCCTCAGAAAATGACCCTATTAAAGAACTCAGAATTTTATTACATACACACCCACACCCACTTCTGAGTGAGTGCAGTGCTTTGGTGTTGCCCTTTTCTGTTGAGCACAGTTGTAGCTGTAAGACAGATGGGTAAATTAGACAGAGAATAAAAGAAAAAAAAAAGGAGGACTTACACCCCTGCCTTTGAAGTGCCTGAACATTTACCAGATGAATTTGGAACGGACAAATCACAGGTAGCCCAAAAGCCCAAACAATATGACTGAGGAGCCTCCCCAGACAAGAATAAAAATAAAATCTATATGTGCTTAAGTGTATATACACATTTGCAAATAATCAGACGTACACACAAGGGGCACAGGCATGCCTCTGCACATTTATGTGATACACAGAAAGAAGTTCAAAGAGATGGGGCAGATATCTTTTTATAAATACAGTTGAGCAGGTATAAGAATGCCGATCAGCTGCGGCTTAAAAAAGCGGGGAGAAAATCCTATGGAAATCATGAATACTCCAAGAACCTCTAAGACTGAACCTGAATGCAGACACTTAAGCTCTCAGCTTTGCCATTAAAGCTGGGGCCTAAATTATTGATCTCCTGCCTTTATCAGCATAACAGTCACGTCCCAGTATCGAGATCTAAGTACACTGCAGTCCCTCTGCTGCAGCCACTGAAATAATTAGGAGAAATTCTCATTAAAGGAGAGTGAAAGGTTCAGAGACAGAGGCAGAGCAAAGGGTCTGAGAGGGTGTTTACTGTCTTCCACGGGGTCGAAAGATCACTGCGATCAAATCCCCGAGCAGTGCCCAAAGATGACAGCTTATCAAAGGGAAAAAGTACAAACAATTCACACATGCGGTGGCCCTCTCTGGTATGTTTACATCTGTGAGTGTCTGTGTAGAGTCACACACAGGCTGCAGAGAAATTGCTGTCTGTGTTCATAGGGGGTGGTGGGGGAGACAGCTGCATACTTGGTGTGTCAATAGGAAAATAAGAGAGAGCAAAAAGGAAAAGAAAGACCAAAGAAAGGAAAACAGCCTGAGTAAGAAAAATACATGAAAAATAAATAAAAAGAAACATATTAATAATGGAAAAGCCACTGTGGACTCTCTTCAATTTAATTTATTCATTCTTTGAAAGTACAAGGGGTCTGGGGAAGAGAGGAAAGGTAAGGCATATGGGCAAGCCAGCACTTTCTCATGAGCTCCCAGTTGGCTTAGCAGAGATACCAGGATAATATATACCAGAATTCAGACACTCACACTCACAGAAAACCTTTACTCGACGACAAGGCTCTCTATTGATTTGAATGCAGATTTCATCAGCCTCTTACCCTCCCCCAACACGTACAAAAAAAAAAAAAAAATCAGCCTTTCACACATGTTCCCAGAAATGGCCCAGCCTTATGAGAGGAGAGAGCAAAGGACAGAGAACAGCCTTTCAGACACTGTACTGCTGGAGGGAAAGGGTTACGACAGGGGAAATTAAAAATGAAGCAAGCGGTAAAACAGTGAAGGAAGAGGGCAAGGATGAACAGAAGCCTCTCGCCCCGGCCCCAGGTGCGGGCACACGCGTGCACGCACACCCGAAGTTTGCCCATATCTAATGTCAACGTGCAGTCGTTTAAAAGAAAAATTCCATCTCACCCGGCTAATCAGAATTGTTAGAGAGACCATTACCACAAACACTGGGAACATCTGAAATTGATTATTTTGACTTCACTCCGTTAATGAAATCCTCCAGCGACCAAGAACTAGCCTTGGATGAATTTCTACATAATGAAAAGAAAAAAACAAGAGTAACTTCACTGACTTAAAAAAAATTTTTTTTAAAGAAAGAAAAAGAAAAAAAAGGACTATCTGTGTATTTGCAATGTATATGTATTTATTTGGTGATTTCTGTCCATGTGGAATAGTTGAGCCGAGCTGAATCTGTTCCCACCATTTTGTGCGAGTGCAGATATTAGCATGGACCTCACATCCCATAAGTAGCACCACATCATTAAATGTCTTGGGCTGACGCATAGGGAAGAGAAATGCGGGATGTCACCGGCTGATAGGGAGGAAGACTTGATGTTATTTATTAGGGAACACTTACCAGAAACTGCATTTTCTCCATTTGCATTAGATACGGCACTGCTGCCTTTGTAAAGTGCGGACAGGCGCGCGGACTCAGGCAGAAAGGGAACACTCCTTCCGAAACCACCGCCCCCCCCCCCCCCCGCGCTTTGTTCACTGTCCCCTCAGTCTCAGGCCTTGGTCTACAGAGAACCTTACCCTACTACCTTCTTCTGTTCCCTCTCCCTTCTCTGCTCCCTACTCCATTTTTTCTGCCCCAGAGTCGCTTTGTCGCTCTGAAAACCCCTTTCTCACCCGTGCTCCCGGCAGGGTCAATACATTCAGCTCACCCCATCTTCCTTTCAATTCTGACCCCGAATGCCTTCAGTCAGCTAGCTATTGAGATGTCAGGATGCCTACAAAGAAAGGCCATCCCAGCAGTGCTTATAGGTGGATTTCCCCTAAATTCATGAATTATAGGAGTCACACGGGGAGGGAGAGAAGTGGGGAGAGCTGACATACATATTTTTAATGAGAGTAAGGGGAAAACTGAGTTAAGGCTTCCAGCGGAAGTGCTGAAATTTTCCACCAGGGGATTCTCCTGGAAAGGGATTGTGTGTGGAAGCATAATTGCTAGATCCCTGGCCCCCCAGCTTCCTCCCCAGCATTTCTGTGTGACAGTCATCAAAATAATCCAGAAATTTGCTTTAAAGATGCAAGCCTCAGGCCATCAGCTCTCAAAGAGGTCTGAGGCTATTTCCCCTGGATCTCCCTGAGGGTGTGTTACAGGTAAGGCAAGAAAACCAAATAAGCGTTTTCCGTTGTGGCAGCTCTCAGGAGTCCTCGGCCTGGGGCCTCGGTCACTCGAGAACAGAGTCTGGCTCCCTTGCAGACTGCCCACCGCTTACAGGTCCTCATATTCTTGAAGCAGTCAAATGGATAAGAGGAATTCTCTCCAGCCCTCAAAAACGCCAGCCGGTAGTCCAACCTCCATACCGGCAGCAGGTATAGAATTGGGAGAGGAGGAAAGGGCTCGTAGAGGACCAACCCGTGAGGGTCCAGGAAAAGCTCCCACGTGGGCGTATCTACCGCAAAAGCCAACTGGGCGGCAGAAAGTACTGGAAGGCTGTGAGCATTGGAGTTTGGGGCTGAGGGTAGAACAGAGAATTCCCTAAGAGTATGGGGATGTGTAGTGTGAACTCAGAAAAGGACAGTAGCCCACAGACAGAAGGTCAGAGATGCAGTGCATGTATTCTAGAGAATTCAACTTCTGGAAAGGAGTCTGGAGTTAGAACTCAGTCCATACTTGAGACCACTTACTCCCGGGGAGTCCAAGAAAAAGGAAGAGAATAGGAGGATTCCTGTGAAACAAGTATTGCTCACCTGCAATACCCATTCTCCTCTGCTAGGAGAATCTGCCCTGGCCCTGCATCCTCTGTGCATCTTTTAGGGGGCACCCCTTACCCTGATCCCTTGCTCCCAACTCCCTAATGCAGCGGCTTCTCCCCCACCTAAAGAAAGTGGCCGAGTGTAATTATGCAGAAAGCACCACTGGAGCTATATCAATAAGACAGACGTCTGTTGTATCATTCTCTCTCAGTAAGGCATTTCTTCTCCCCAATTGCTCATATAGAATCATAGCCTAATAGCATCCCATTAACATAATTGCCAACACAACTAGTGTTCCGTGTCTCAGAGCCATTTACTTACTTTACCATAAAGAATACCAAAACAGCCCTAAAATCACAAAGAGGAAGGAAGAAGAGGGGTGGGTGCTGGGGAAGGCGAGAGGAAAAATTTACCCCCTTTATATTCCCTTTGCTCCCCCGAAAGGGGTTCCAAAATGATAAACACAGGAGTGCCTCTCTCATCTGCGGGAATCGGAACACAGAGCTTTCCTACCAGACTCCCAAGCAGACGTGTGCTAAAATCTAAACGGATTCTGCCAGGCGAAATGAAATTCCCATTATTTTTAATTAATCCTTAATTAAAATATATTACTCCGCAGATTCCGCAAATCTCTCTTAATATGCAAATGCCGCCCATTCAAGGATATTTACATATCATTAATTAAAACGGCACATTCTTTCAGTCTAACAAGCTGAGGGGCTATGGCTGCTGCCACACTGGCGCGAGGAGCCCGTCCTGGCAGTGCCAAGCTCATCTGATAAAAAGACGTCAAGCGTTGGCCGCGTCTGGGGACGGTGAGGCCAAAGGGGGAGAGTGCATTATACTTTGATGCTCTCTAGAACAAGGACTTCAAATATTATCTTGGGGCTCTGGCCAAGTGCTTTTGGCAGGGCTCTGAGGCTACCTGTTACTTACACCTACCTAAAGATCACCTCAGGTCCCAGCCCAGCTGGGCCCTGGCTGGGAGACCATGCGTTTCTCACTCAGGCAACCATGAGTCACGGTGGAGGTGGGCTGGGTGGAGGAGGGTGCTGGCGTGGGAGAGAGGATTTGTACACACTTGTCCTATTTTCGCCACAGAAGTGACGTCTTTCTGAGCCTCAAAGTCGACCCCCGCACCCACCGCCCTCCAAATCAAGACACAATGAGGTTGGGTGGGGAAAAATGAAAATGGACCCAGTACACCAATTGCTTAGGTTAACAACAAAGGATTCCTAGGGGAGAAAGAGTCTCTGGGGTGGGACTTTGTGTTGGATTTCACAGAGCCCTGTAATGGCAAGTTCAGGACCAGGTAGCAAAGGGGTTGACCATTGGGAACAGATGATGGAAGGATGGTAACAATGACACAGTTCCCAACCAAAATGTATGCTGGAGGGGGGGGGGTTTCACCTAGAAAAAGCATGTAGAAATGGACGTCAATCACTATTTCCACAGATAAGCCTTATCAATCAGGGAGAGACCTACAAACAGCACTCCACCCACCCCCAAAAAGGGACAGAGGTAGCCATTTGTGTATGGCCAGAAGGACAGCCCGCTGGCCTCACATCTCTCACTATCTGGACCACCTGAGACAAGGACAGGCCCGGAAACAAAATTCAGGGAGCATAAGCTGCATTTACCATAAGCCTTGCCCTGAGACCTCTGGGAACGCCCACATCTGAGAATCTCACTCATCGAGATGTGCTGCTGGCAGCTGGCTGGGCTCTCTTACCAGCTGACTGACTCACTCTTGCACAAATCATTCAAATGTGTGCCTCTGCAAAATTACAGCTGATTATATACCATAGGCATTGGTGGTCATTGTTTAATGGTCGAAAACAAAAATATGAAATCCTTGAATGCCAAGGGTCTACTGCGCTTAACTGAAAAACTGCTTATCAAATTATGACAGAGGTCTTGTCCCTGTGATATCTTCAGGCTGAAGTGGTGACCCAAAGGGTCTGAGATACAGCTCAATGACCATGATCCGAGGCTCCTGTCTTGGCCCAAATGCCCTCTGCTTCACTGTAGTCTGTAGTCCCATCAGAGTCAGAGTTATTGCTTTGCCAATATTTATTTTTTCAGATTATAAATTTCTATAATGAAAGGACCTTAGCTGAAACACTGCATTGTTTTTTCTTTAGCTCACTGCCATGTAAAGACAGGAACTAAATACATACACAATGGATGATCAAACTGAGATCAGTAAGAAAAAGGAAAGGTCTCAAGGCCAAGGGTTCATGAAAGTGGGACAGTCGGCCTGCAAAAGCTTTCAGAAGCAGCGTCAATATGGGTGGGGAGAGCCACAACGTTTGCAAAAAATTAACTAGAGTGGGTAGAACCATCCCAAGATAGACATGATCTCAGCTTCTCTTCTTAGGGGGCAGCCTAGTGTTTAAAATCAAACCCAGGGTCAAATCTCAGCTCTACCCAGGACAAACTGCGTGACAAAATCAGTTGCATAAAAATCTCTAAATCTCAGTTTATTTATCTGAGAAAAGGGGAATTCATGCTGTCCGTTACTGAGTTCTGTGAAAATAAACGAGATAACTGAATAAGGAGCTCAGCACATAATCAGGACTCAATAAAAGGCAGTCATTATTAAATTAATATTTATTGTTACTTTTTGGGGGGGGAGGAGGGCAGATGTCAGGACCTTAGTCTGAAATCTCTCCCAATTTTAAAATCCAGTGACTCTCAGGAATCTTCTCATTCCCATCCTTCATCTTCCAAATTTATTTCAGCCCCCCTCCTAGGCATTATTTACTGATAGCCTTTGAAACTAGTCTAGGGACATTTCCATTACTAGAATAGCAATAACAAAAGCCCCACAGTTCTACTGAGCTTATCAAGCTGCAGGATATCTGCTCCATCAGCCAGAATCTGTTATCAGGCTTCTCAGAGCAGCTATCATTATTTCATTTTTCTTTCTCAAACTAATCTGAGAAACGAACACACTAGTACATTAGAACAACATAAGCGTTAGCTAAATACATTACTGAATCGCTGAAACCTTAGGCATATTTATACACAAAAGCATCAAATAAGAATAATGAGAATAAGGGATTTGAGCCTCCTTTTAACATTCACAATGTGTCCACTGAATGCAGAAATGAATAGAGCCTTCTTTCTTTCCACCCAGCTTTTGAAGCTATCGGGAAGAGCTGAGTTGCAGGCAGATGAAATGGGTTCCATATTTGCAGAAGACTCGCAAGACTTGGATTTGGAAGAGCAGCAGTTGCATTCAGAGGACTCGATCTTTTGGCAAAAACGGGACTGAGGCATGTGGTTCTTCAAGGGCAGAAGTGGCTGAATCACTAACATCAGGTATGGAGTGTCCTGGCTGCCAGCAGCAGAGGTAGAAGTTGTTTCTAGTGGATATGCCTCCGATGATGCTGTGGACACTGGCTGCCCGGCCCTCCAGACATTCTGTGAGCCAACCAGTGTCCCATTTATTTTTTAACCTTTGCCTTTTAAATCCAAGATCTTTCAATAATTTTTTTATTCTGCTGAGAGGAGCCAGAGTGTATGACTTTTAGTGCAACCAAAAATTCTGACCAGTACAGCTTTGCTGCCAATATAAAAGAGATCAGCAATTATTTCTGCCCAGTTAGACAAGAATTTTAAAAGTAAATTACTCACAGAATTCATTACAGGGTTGGAACCCCTTTGAGGAAGACTCGAAGTCCTCCTCTCCCCCCACCCATGACAAAAGGTCTCTTTTCTAAGATCCCACAACACAAATTCCAAGTCTATGCCACCATGAAGCACCAGAACAATGCAGATTGACGCCAGGACCTGTCTCTCATGATGGGGGTTCAACCCAGGCCCCAAAACTTAACATTCTGTGCTGGTATCATGACCAGTGTTGACACTGCTGTCACCTATTATCAAAAGCAACGTGGACATGGGACCAGAGGGAAAGTCTCCATCCAAAGGGGTTTAAGAAGACACAGAGCCTCAAAAGCTCAAGACACCTGCACAAGGCCCCCAGCTGGTTAATGTCAGATCATACTGAAAAGGAAAGACTTTATTAGGATGAGGGAAACCTGGACTTTCTAAACTCTATGACCTCAGTTCATCCGCTTCAGTTGAGACATCTGAGTCCTCTTCTTTACCATACGGCCACCTCCCTTGGTTACATGGCTTAATATTAAGTAATTCATAACATTCACCCCATGCTAAGTGGCTACCAGTTTTTGATGGACAATGCAGCCTTTTGCTTTTGCAGGATTTACCTGTCACGAATGGGGAGACTGTGCGAAACCCCTTGACAGAATCATCTGGCACCATTCAGCAGGTGCTTGGATTCCTGCACACAGGGCTACCACCTAACTTTCTTCAATACTTGACTTCTGAGAAGAGTAATTAACTCACACATCATCTGATTAGTCATCGCTGTGCTATGAAAGGTGGCCTAGAGTTCACCCCAAACTTACCTGGCAATTGGTATTTTACTTAAGGTGCCAACACACTTCACCATACTTCCCTAATGTAATTATTTGCATAGGACTATGATGGATAGGATATCATACCAAGAGCAATACATTGCAGAGTACTCAAAAAGGTGTTTGATGATCTCATAAATGTTTTAATTGCAATGACAGACAGGTGCAATCATCTCATTAAATGTAAGTATCTTTGATATAGCTTTACTTTTAAAGAACACACAGCGTGTCGACGGTAAGTATCTTTACTTGCAGAGCCTAGATCAGGCAAGCTACGGGCCAGAGCCCAAAGCACGAAATGTCAAACAGACTCCACGTTTCATGAACAGTAACATATTATTACACTAGGTCACACTGTGCCCATGGGGAGAGGTGCCCCACTAAGATACCTCTGCTCTGTCCAAATCTCGATAAAAGACTTACAGGGGGAAAAAAAAAAAAAAAAAAAACTTAGATTTTGCTGAAGTCATCCCTTTGGCTGATAGACGCTAAGGCTGTGACTTCTGGGAAACATCTGAAACTTACAAAGCTGGGCAGGACATATTTTCACAAGCTGTGCTTATGTTAGCACCAATGCATTTCTATGATATCATAGTCAATTTTAAAACAGTTATGTTTTAGAGATGTAGTTCTTTGTAGTAACACAATAATAAAAGGATAAGGGAGGGAGAGAGTTCTAATTCAGGAGGAAGAAAAACACTTCTGATCAAAGTCCTGCACATTAACACCCTCCTATCCAAAGGACATCAGTAAATATGCACCTTCATATGCATGTATAACACAATGATAATCTTCACATAACAATGAGATACCATGGGGGAGAAACAGTGGTCATAATAACCAAGCAACCAAACTCCAGACAACTGTGGAAAAGACCAGTGCAGCTTAAGTGTGGCACAAAGGCAGCCCACTGCTACCCGGCTGTGTAGGGGGCCCTGATCCAGGGGGTGGTCAAAGTCCACATTTCTGAACACCATAATGGGTGCAGGGGGTGCTCCAGGCTTGTCTGGAATGAACTGAAGATGTCTCCTCTGACCCTGAGCCATTATGCATGACACCAGACCACCACAATTGACCATGGAAACTCGGGATTGACTTAGTACAGGCTGCAGGATGTACCCAGGGCTTTCTAGGGCTTCCAGGTGTTCTATAAAAGTCCTACAAACTCTGCCTAAACCCTGTCTCCTAGATGGCCTGAAGTCTGGCCAGGATAAAAGTTCTAAAAACAGACTAAGGAGGTATTAAAAACACACTCGTTCTTCAAGTCTGACAGGAATTGATTTGATTGCATTTAGACAGTATTTAAGAAAACATTCGGACAACTGATGCTCTCCATGGGAGGGTATGTTTTAGGTCTTCGGGTTTATTTTTCTTTTTTACTCTGGAACCAACCTAACCAACCCTGCTTGAAAACATGAAGTGAAAAAAGAGCTAACACTACTTTTATCTGAATGTCCAATGAGGTGATGATGCTTACATACACATTCACTAATACCAAAAATAAAATTACAAAGGTCAGGATAAGAAACTGGCTTACAGTGAAATTGCCAGTGATCCTTGGACCGCACAGCACAGAGGGAACAGCCTCAGGGCTCTCTCTGTGGATGTGGAGATCTCTTGGACACGAACCACCGGGACTATTATCCCTCATGCCAGATGGTATGTCCTGCAGACGCATGGGAGACAGGGGCCGTTGCTGGCTTCAATCACAGATACTCAAACATTGGCCCTCCTTTTCTTTCTGACCACTACGGATGCTGAAGAAGTAAAGGATAAGAGAATGGCATCAAGGGTTCAATCTATGAAGAACATAGAGCTTAGTGAGGAAGAGTCAGCGGGAATAGAGAAAAACTGAGGAGAGGTTGCCTCCTCTTGGCTATTTCCAACCTGTGTTGCCTGAAGCAAGGTGAAGAGGCACAGCAACAGGCGATGTGTTTGCCTCCCTCCAAATGTGCTCAGCTGTTTGAATGTGGCAATTATCGGATTGCCCTCCCCCCCTCAGAGGCATACTGCAGATATATAGATATATAGATATATATCTACATATATATATAGATATAGATATAGATATATATATATATATTTTTTTTTTTTTTTTGCGGTACGTGGGCCTCTCACTGCTGTGGCCTCTCCCATTGCGGAGCACGGGCTCCGGACGCGCAGGCTCAGCGGCCATGGCTCACGGGCCTAGCTGCTCCACGGCATGTGGGATCTTCCTGGACCGGGGCACGCACCCGCATCCCCTGCATCGGCAGGCAGACTCTCAACCACTGTGCCACCAGGGAAGCCGATACTGCAGATATTAATCAAGACTCCTGGCTCCACAGGTAAGGTAGGTAACCCTTGTGCTGAATAGAATTTGTGGGGAGGAGTATATAAATCCTTGAAAGGGAATTAGTAGTATCAACAGCTGATGCATTATTTATTTAAGAGGCACAGACCAGGGCCTCCCTGGTGGCGCAGTGGTTGAGAGTCCGCCTGCCGATGCAGGGGATACGGGTTCGTGTCCCGGTCTGGGAGGATCCCATGTGCCGCGGAGCGGCTGGGCCCGTGAGCCATGGCCGCTGGGCCTGCACATCCGGAGCCTGTGCTCCGCAACGGGAGAGGCCACAACAGTGAGAGGCCCGCATACCGCAAAAAGAAAAAAAAAAAAAAAAAAAAAAGGCACAGACCACAATCTATATTATTGTTAGAACCAAAATGAAATACTGTACTAAAAAGCAAAACGTTATCCTGTGCTTGGTTTTCCAAGCTCAGTGACTAGCAAGCAAGTATGTTGCAGTCAAGGGTAATGTACATAAAAGTAGCACTGTTTTGTTAACCAAGAAAAGAAAGTGATGGCAGCAGGCAGCAGTACAACAACTAAGTGTGACCTCTACATGAAACCACTTCCTCCTTCCTCTGCTGATGTTGCTTACAACTGAATGGGGTTTTATCCAGCGGATAGAGTGACAAGGAGCAACGAGTTAATATCAAGGAAGTTTATGTAATGGCAGAGGTCCTTCACTTTATCCCGAGGAGATCCCTAAAGCGTCCTTGATCTTTCGCCAATCTCTCCATGCAGGTGTTTTGAGTCTTCTCAGCACTGCCATGTCAGCTGCAGCTGAGAGGCCTCAGTCTCCTGGCCGCCGCTTTCAAACCTAGTGTTAAGTTCCCCAAGGCTCCAGGCCCCAGCATGTCCCATGTAGGCAAGGTCCCCAAAGGCCTCCATTCAAAGCCCAAACCAGTATTTCAGGCTTCGGCAACATTCCCTGATATATTAAAGCCAGGTGCAACCCTTCTCCAGTTTGCTTACACCTTATTTTCTACCAGGACAGCATCTGATTCTCCCTAACCTCTTCTACCAGTCAACATTTTGGGTTGCAAACAACAAGGATGGACTCTGGCTCACCTAGTAAGGAAAGGAATTTATTGGACAGAGATATGCAGTGCCTCACAGAATCAACAGGAAGTCTGGGGAACCAAACTCAGCAAAATAAGCCCAGGCAGCTGAGGCCACAGCCAAGGGGCTGCCACAGGAAGTCAGTTAGGAGACAGGCACCACGCTGCTGGCTCTGGGGACGCTGACCGGCCACGGCCACTAACCCCCGGTTCTGCCGCCACCTCTGTCGTCTTGTCCCTCTGCTCATCTCCCTCAGAGTTCAAGCTTGGGCACATATTTCCAATCAGCCAAGTGCTAAGTGCTCATGTTCCTGCTGCCAGGCTTGGGAAGCAGGCACTGTAGGAGCCCCTCAGATGGCAAGAGAACGTTCTTCCCAAACTCGTCTCCTGCTTCCTCGGTACAAATCCCACTTCCCTTTACACACTCAAAGGACCCTGCTTAGTTCAGCAGAGTTTGATAGACTAGAAATATAGAATATATAGTAAATATTAGCTCCCGTAGAAGGTGCTTTGGGGATACAAGGGAAAAATAAGCTACAGCTGCTGTTCTCAGAAAACTTAAGCATTAATATAAAGGGAGGAAGGCTATATTCCTAAGGAGGAGGTGGCAGAGAAATACATGTTCCAGGCTTATAACTTAAAATGAAGAGATCTGTGGGTGAAGAATTTCCAGTGGTATTTCAACAGAACCTTCACCCGTCTCCAGCTGAGATGATATGAATCAATGTGTAGCTTCAAGTCTGGATGCATTCCTGGGATGTGATTACTACAGCTTGAAATGACGCACCTAATTTCCAGCTATTCGGGGAAAGAAACATTTCCGCACTGGTGTCTACGTCACACTGTTCATGGGTAGGGATGGAGGCGTGGGGATGGAAACCACACTTTCTAAGTGCCTCCTATGCACAGGCACTGTGCGACACGAGTGATAAGTATGATTGTCCTTGGTCATCCCAATAATCTTGGTGAGGCAATTGTAAACTAGAGGCTAAAGGCGAGGGTTCTGGAAATCAGAGTCTAAGATCAAATCCTACCTCTGCTACTTAGTAATTGTGTGCACTTGAGCAGGTTACTCAATCTCTGTGTCCTTTGTTTCCTCAGCTATAAAATGAGCATAGTAAGAGCCTCTGCCTTGATAGGCTGTAGTGAGCGTTCAAACAGATAATATATGTAAAGTGATTATAACAAGTATCTAGTATATAGATGCTCAATAAATATTAGCTATTATTATTATAAGGTAGCTAGTAAAATCCCCCTTTTACTGCCCAGTAATCTGAGGTTTGCAGAGGCTAAGTATTCTGTCCAAGGTCATAAAGTCGGACCTTATATGTAGAAATGCAGCAGAAGTGGAGTGTCAAACTCTGGTTTGACTCTAAAAGCCACTGTTATTTCCATGACACCATGCTGTGTCCACACGCCTATAATATCAAACACACTCAAGCTGCTGTCCAGAGCCAAAGCTGGTGTTCCACTGCTGTGATGCTGAGGAACTGTCAGAGCAATTATCTATATTAATAGATCTCTAGTATTTCATCTCTAGTGGTTATCTGTACTTGTTTTGGTCATTCTTAGAAAGGCAAGGACTGGAATTCCCAGAAACCTTTATGACCACAACAGATAAAAAGCAGTTTTCAGTGGGTCCATCTACACAGAACAGGCTGACGAGAACCTTTAGAAATGACACGTTCACTTTCCTGGCCTTTGGGCACAGGGTCACTTTTACAAGTAGGCTAAATCATGGCTGCAGAATTACAGTGTGTTATAAGGTTGATTGGTTTTTTGTCTTTGCTTTTTCTTTTTCTCCCAGTTCTCCTTCTTTTGTTCTTCCTTTTTTCTTTCTTATTTATTATTTGAGAAATAACCACAAATTATGAATGCAACTGCGGTTAAGAGAAAAAGGAACCATCCTCTGAATTTTTAGGTCTCCCCATTTGCCACCCACCTGCCACCCATCACTCTTCTCCCTCTTTCCCCTAGAATCTGCCTGACAGCGGGGCACAAATACCAGCAGCCACGACACTGAAGCTGCTGGGAAGCACCTCTGCAGTGGTTCCTTAGCAGATGGCCATCCCCAAAGCCACCGGAATGACGGGATGGCAGCTCAGGGAGGGGCGGGGCACCAGGAGTTTGTGTAACTCTGGGACTATCTGTCCATCACCTTTCTTTCCTGCACAGCATGCAGGTTGCATGGGCTTAACCACAGCGGTCGATAGAGCCACACAGATCAGGGTGAGTCAGTGAAAGACAGTAAGACAACAAACTTAACTGAGGAAGGAAAAAGAGCATCTCTTTCCTTGACCACCCCATCAAAGTAAAATTGAGCCTCCTTTCTATTTGAGCAGACCAAAAAAAGACACAACAGGACCACTCAGATCCCCTAATGCTGAACAGGAAGGTGTGATCTAAATGTTCCTACATCCCACGTTCCATAGCTCAGGACCAACTAAAGTTGTTGTTAGCATCCTGTATGGATTTTGTATCTAGTTTCTGCCCTCAGAGAACAGGTATCATCAATATACTAGAATTGTGACATTATTGCTTTATTTCTGACTTGAAGTAAATCTTACTTACATTGCATAAGCATTTACTGTTATTTTGATTTTATTGCTTCAATTAATCCAGTTTTAATACATCATGATAATATGGGGTTTAGTTTACCATATTATTATTGCCAACTGTCAAGATAAACGTCTCCCGATTACCTGAAAGACAGCAGATGTCCCCACCTTCCAAATAGATACCAACACATGACACATCTCCTACATCCTAAAAATGTTTAACTAGAGCAGGTAGTCACTGAAATAAGTGTTCCACTCTGATGTCCCTCTATCACCACGTATTTCAGAACCTTGTCTCTTGGAGTCAACTACTTTTTATCATCTCTCCATATGTTCTTGTTACTTTTCCACCCTGTGGAAAACAGTACCAATACACCCCATTGTTTTGTTTACCAAACAGCAGATTATTTGCTTATTTGGACTAGAATATGTTGTCTTAATATCATTGCTTTAGTCCAATATCCCACATAGGAGATTTTTTTCATTCTTAATACAGGTTTGGTGTCATACATATAATCCACAGTTAACCCATTCCTAAACCTACTTGGTGACCCAAGTGTACCAGCTGATGAAAAATCATATCACCTATGTTTGATACAGTATAATCATATATTATATGCAACATATAATAGCTAATATAATAGTATAATAGTGTACCATTTACATGACTTGAGGATTCCAGGAGCAGAACTGATATCCACCACCTCATACACAATTAGTTATATTATAAGAATTTCCCATACGTTTTAGCATTTTATTGTCCTTTTACTTTCTATTCCACATTGTGAAGGTTTTTTTTCCTTCATTCCTCAGTGTCCATCACTCAGTCCTAAATTGGCACAGCAAATCCTCCAGTGGCATCAAATGGCATGCCATGTTTCAGCCAAATTCCAGACAGTTTTCTCCTCATAATTTATCTAAGATGAAAGGAATAGATGTGCTGTGGTCCTACATAGATTTGAGAGCCTACTTCATCTTGAAATGCTATGGAGAAGTATTTCTCATAATTTAGTTTCACAGAAGTGAAAATCCTCAGCATTACCAGTTTGTTGATCTAAATGAACTCATGATGAGATGAATTCTACTATTATTTTAAATTTTCTGACTCTGCAAAATATGGATTAGATCCATTAGAAGAATACAGATTCTACACGCAAATATGGCTGGGGAGAAAACTTCCAAGACACATGTTAAGCATTTGCCTCCTGAATTATTATTGACTTGAAAAAGATCCCTGATTCTATTAACTAGTCAACTATAACTGAGATTTTGTCAGGACATAAAACCACTTTTGCTACTCCATTTCTCAGCTTCCATATTTGCTCAGCTCTTTCGCCAGTTACATTATTTATGTATTAGACCAACATATATGTGACATTTCTTACCATTGAGGAATTATACCAATAGATCCTAACAGTTATTCATTATATTATATAGCCTACTTCCTGGTCAATAAATCAGATAATGAGAATGTCTTGTTTTGACTCCCTTAAAAATATCATTTCTAAAACATTTATGAATATAACATATTAATTCCACTCTCCACCTGCAGTTGAAGGCAATTATCTATATATCCACAACAGTCGAGGAGGTGTATACCATAATGGTGAAAAGTTACATTACCTTCTTGTTCCACACATCTACTAACTCCAAAGGCAGCCACAGCCTCATTTATCATACAAAAATCTTCATCAAGTCCTTATACCATATTAGATTCTAACAACAATGAGTAGATTCATTCTAAAACCAGCATATCCATGCCATGTAAAAGCCTATTCACTAAGGTTTACAGCAACTGCATCACACAACTGTCTACAATGTTTTATAAATCTAAAGCCTGGTGCAAACAAACAAAACAAAAACAGATGACCACAGTCAAGGAGGTAAACTGGAGCTCCAGACCAGCAAACACAAAAACCAGATTGATCACAAAAGAAAGTTCACTGATCATTACCAGAAATACTCACATCGTCCTGATCATCCCAATGGGACAACACCACAGGTAGCTCATTTGGGGGGAGGTTAAGAGTAGTCCCAGCACCCATGTGCCTCCTCCATCTCTACTTATTCAACACTGGACTTTTCTACTCCAGAAGCCAGCCCACACCCTATACAGCATGGTGCCCTGCAGAAGATAGGTGTTCAAGGAAGGTGTCAGAGATGGGGAGAGGGAAATGTTGAATGAATGAATGACTCCTTTCGGCTCATTTCCCTAAAGTCAGTTCTTCTCCTGGGGCATGCACTCCAGGGTGCTGTCCCTGACCCAAGCAGGTCACATCGGGGGCCCTTCTTTCATTTCCCATCACTCTGTGTTCCTGCCTGTGATAATATATGTCACATACTATTTACCAACTGTGAACCCCCTGAAGGCAGGGACTGACTATTTATTTCTCATCCCCAGTTCAATAAATGTTGCTGAATGAATAAGTGAATGCTCAAGATTCAGTTAACTGCCTTGATTCTTCCACTGACTGATAACAACTGAGTCCTTCCTAAATAGGCCTTATAGCACCACATAACTAAATCTCTTTTCGTGAATTCTGGGGCAGGGGAGAGAAGTAAACGGGACACTGATGTGCTGCACCAAAGCTTCTACTCTCAGACCATTCTCTCCCCATTCTGACTCTTGATAAAGTCAAAACATCACTAGTATATATCAAAAGTATAAACATCACAAGGGAAAGCTTAAAGATGGGAAGAATTTAAATTCCAGTATTTCTTGCTTTCTTGTTCCCATCTTTACAAACACTTCTGGATCCTTTTCCTGCTCTAATGTGCTCAGCATGGCCAAAGCAGAGGACTTAAAGAAAAAGACCATCAATGAGGAGACAATCACATTACATAACAAATTTAAAATCAATGAAACCTGAAAACATATGTCTCGCCATGATGTCAACTCTAACCAGAGTACCAAAGACTGGGCCTCTTTTCTGTCAATACAATACAAGTGGCAATTCTCAGGGACCTTGGAAACACACACACCCTGCCTGCTTGGTTCAAGGTAAAAGCACTAGGCTATATGTCAGGGAACCTGAATATTCTTGCTATTATAAGTTATCAAACAATCTGACAAAGTTTTCCACGTTGTCCCCATCTACAAAATGAAGCTATTAGAGCGAGACACCCTGCTATTTATTGTGCTTATAGAGTACCTGCCAGAGATTTCTAGTTCCAATTTTTTATATCCTTGAGTTTTTCTCTACCATTTACCAAAAAACAAAACGACGGAAACTTCTCAGAAATAAAGTTGCACATTAATCTGGAGAGGAGCAGGTTTTTAAAATCAAATAATCAACACAGTGACAAAACCCCAAAGAAGAACGGAAATGTTATTCTACTGTCATGCTTATTGTCATAGACAGCAAAGGACAATGAACCAGAGAATGAACCCTAAGCAGAGAGAAAATTAAGTCCCAAGCTATTTAAAGCACCGATTTGTGGGCCAAGGTCTGAGAAGTGTGGTCATGAAGCCTTTGCTTACACTGACCTCAGTTCTCCCATCCCTCTTGCCTGGCAGCCTGGCCCTGCCACTGAATCCAGGAGACTCAGGCCAAATTGACCACCACGTGCTCCAAAACATTTTTGAAAAGTTCTATCTTAAACATCAAATTAATTTCAAAAGATTTTTTTTCTTAAAGAAAAATCACAAGTGAGATTGGATAAATATACTGTGATATATTCATACAATGGACTGCTCACTTGGCAATAAAAAGGAACAAACTACTGATGCAAGCAACAACATGTATAAATCTCAAAAAACAAGATGGTGAGTAATAACCAGACACAAAAGTATACATACTGCATGATTGCATTCATTTAAAGTGAAAGAACTGGCAAAATTAACCTAGGATGAAAAAAATTAGAACAATGGTTTTTGGAGGTGAGAGGTGAGGGTGGGGAGAGTGGTGAATTGAAGTAGAAAGGACCAGGAGAAACTTTCAGGGTGATGGAAGTCTCTAGATCTTAATTGGGGCGTTGGTTACATGGGTACACTCGCTTGTCCAAACACATCAAAGTGTATACTTAAGATCCATCCATTTTACTGTCTGTAGACTTACCTCAATTTTTAAAATTCACAAGCTTACTCATCGCCAACCTCCTCCCACCTCTGACTAAATCTAGCACTTTTAGGGGTACAAGGAGAAAAACACTGAATTCTGGAAGCAGAGGACCTGAAATGTAACCCCGGTCCCCTTACCTTCTAGCTCTATCACCTTAACATCTCTACTCCACATTTGCCCCAACTGCAAAATGGGAAAATTCTATTCATGGTCATTCTGAACAAAATACTCCAAAGATAAAATGTCAACATCATATAGAAAAATGCTTTGTAAATGGTATAATGTTATGTACAAAAGAGATTATCATTCCCCAAATCGGGGTAGGGATCAGAAAAGGGCATCTATCAGAGGGCACCCCCCACTGGGATAATGTTCATTTATGTGATGATTTTCTCTTTCTACCATTTTGAAACATGGGTTTCTGCAGCTGCTCAGGCCACTCAATATTTGGCCCCCACCTTTCCTTACACGAGCGCGTACATACACACACACACACACACACACTCCTTCCATAAGCTCTGTCTGCTCTCCCTTGCTTTAGCCACTCTGTCTGCTTTGCAAGATGCCCGATCTGCATAAACCATGAGGATAAATCAACCAACCAGGCAATGAGAAAAAGGCAACAAACCGCAGCCAAGGCCAAGGGGCAAAACCCCACACCGCGAGGGGTAGGGCAGTAGGTCCTGCTGGGAGTCTTGGCTGTCCCCTTGCTTAGAGTGGACTTAGTCACAGGAAGTCACCTATTGGTGGTAATCCTCTCTGTCCCACTCCCCTCTCTTCTTCTCCCCAACCTGCTCTGTTTGGATGGTTGTTTATGTGTTCTCCGTGTCCCTCCCTCTTCGCCGGCTCTCAGTTCTCTCCCGCACTTTCTCTTTCTCTCCAGGCTGGGTTTAATTTGACACCTTGAGCTTTGGTAACGAGGTGGGGAGCGGAGCAACCACAGCGGAATTCATTAGGCTCAACACTGCAGGGCCCGCTCTCTGTGCGTTAATGACATCGGAGGGTAGGGAAACGAGACAGCCACCACGCGAGATGAAATAAACATGAGGACTGTCAGCAGTGACAGCCTAAGCAAAGGGGACAAAATGAGCCAGGTAGAGACCTTTCCCCGTCCGCACAATGCAAACCGACAGCTTGCAAAGACCCGGCCCCCTCCCCGCATCTCCCCGCCCTCACCCAAAGCTGAAGAGTGAGGAAGAGGTGGGGTGACATGGTAGTGTGGATGGGAACGAAGGATAGAAAACACAATGAAATTATCATTGTTTCAGCATACAAATTTCATTTATCAGTTTAATGCTGGCGCAAACCAAATTCATCACCCTCCTTCGGAGACGGGAGGTACAAGGAGGCTGGGGGCGGGCCTGGGCTGCGTGATGCTTGGAGCGATCTTGCTTTCCTCCTCTCCCCACCCACCCCCACTTAAGCCCTCCTGGCTGATTCTTTTTTTCTGCACAGCATCCTTCCCCCCACCTTCAACTGCTGTAACTCCATCTCTCCCTATTACTAAAGGAGCACTGGAAGGAGGAAAGGAAGAGAGAGAGGAAGCAGAGGTGACGGAGGAGGAATAGACATGCTGGCTCCTCTACATGTGTGCACTTTTAGCAAGAAGAGCAAGGGGGCCGCTCCCAGCTACCAGGTGTCAAGAGGGTTAACTGGCAAGGGAGGTCTTAGGGATTAGGATGGCCTTCTCTTCTCCACATAATGCAGAAGGAATGAAATGGCTGTAATCAAACGAAGCCACGGCCGCCTTCTTCCAACAGCATAATCCTATATCCACAGGAGCAAAGAGAAAGCCTCCCTCGACTGCACTTGCCTAAGAGAAAGGTGCTTCCCGATCTCCAAAAAGAGCTGATGCCTACGGCTGGTATCTGGAGGGCTCCATTTGCCCCAGTGTAATCGGCAGATCCACGCAGAGTGGAGAGCTCCTTTCACGCCCCTTCCCAAACACCTTCCACTCTTTCTCTTTCAGCCTTTCTCAGAGAGAGGACGCATGTGAGCCAGAGCACATACTTTAAAGCCAAATATCACTGTTTTCTTTGGCCATGGATGTCTCAAGCAAGGTTTTCAAAGAACTCCCAAAGCTGCCAATATTATTATTAGAAGGGAAAAGAAAGCCATTATTTTTATTAATTGGCATTCAAAGGAAAGTTTATGAAGGCTGGATCAATGACATAATTCAGACTTAGAACAGAGCCAGCATGGCCATTTGGAGTTGCATGAATGTTAAGTTTGCCCTATCACACCCACGGCAAGGAGGGGGAGGGCAAAAAAACCCCACTAATTTGCAAGTCTGCCACAGGGTTTGCTACAGGGATGTGAAGATTGTGGAGGGGGAGTGCGAGCCCCTTACGCTTAAACCTGGTGGGTCATGATCTAGGGAGCCAAGTGGCCGTGACTCCAAGCCACGGGCATGAATAACTGATATCAGAAAACTGCCTAGTTGTTTTGAATACTAGAAAAAATGGATTTGGGGTGTCCTGGGTTTAAGGCCTAGAGAAGCCCAACAAAAGTTGTATCTACACTCAACAAGCCCTTAGTTTCCTTATCAGAAAATGGTTCAGGTCTTCTTTCCCTGGACGGTGTGAGAATAGATGAGCTAGCGCCCTATACGAAGCATCACCATCCCTGAAGGAAGGCAATCCATCAATAAAAGTGCTTTAGAAGTGTTTTACATGTAAGAGACTGATTTTGCTTTACACTAGAAAATCTGATTTAGAACATTCTGTTAAGGGAAGGAGACGCACACAGTCCATTTGTTCTGGAAGGTGTAAGTGGGGTGATTTAAGAGTAAGGCTTGGGGAGAGGGCTGAACTAGACCTGAAGGCCAGCGTTACCACATTCTAGCACCGGCCACCTGAAGGGGAGCCCGGTAGTCCATCATGAATATGAAGGGAACAGCACACAGGCTGCCATATTGAACCAAGAGAAGCAGCGAGCGTAAGTAACATCAAAGACACCAAAGGCTGAACAAAAAGCATGATCCCCATACTATTCACATTCGGACTGGCCCACAATTTTATGTCCTTTGGCCCAATTGTAATTTCAAGCATGTCCCGAGACCAGGGGCTCCTTTTCATTTGCATGTTTTCATGACTCTACATGGCCTTACCCCCTTCAAAGGTCATCCCTACGGAAGCTGATTGCTCCCCTCATGTTTTCTCCGTTATCTGAAAGAAGAAAGCCAAAGGCCTTCTCACCAAGAGGAGGCAGTTGACAAACAACTCCTGTGTCATCCTGAGAGGCAGGGAGTATAGTGGAAAGAGGGAGGTGGCTTTAGGGCTAGATACACAGGTTTGATCCCCTTTCTCCGCTATTTACAAGTCTGGGGACCCTGAACAAATGCTTTAGCTTCGATGGGCCTCAGTTTTCCCCTCTGTAAAATGGGGAGTAGTGTAACAGCAACCTCTGCGCTACATGCACTTTAAGGATGGTAAATGTAACAAACCTAGAACAGTGCCTGGCATGTGGCAGATACTCTTTCAATGAGGACCAGGTAACTGAAAACGTGTCCAAAGAAGTTGCTGTGACAGTTCTGAAGTTTCCCCGCCTCAAAGTATGTGAAGAATGAGCTACACGTGCCGAAAGGACTAAACGTACTACCAGAATAACCTATAGCTTGATAACATCAAAGCAGTGCAAAATTCCCTCCCCCTGTAATTAGCACTTAAAATCACGTCCCCAGTTTTAGGCCCTTCCTTACTTTTCTTTAGGTATCCTCAACCTCTCAACCTCACCTGCTCTAATCACCACGCTCGCCCCAGTCCCCACCGCAGTATTTTACAACCTTGGTGCATAATACTATAAGCTTTGAGAAAATACGAATAAATGCTCAGCACCAGCCCCCTCAGAAGTTCTGATTCCACTGTTCCAGGATGGAGTCCAGACATTGGTGGTATTTTGTGAAAGTTCCCCAGGTGATTTAAACAGGAAGTCAGGGTTTGAAAACCACTCTGTACCAAATATAATTGTTATTGAAAGGTTTATGCATAACATTAAAAACACATTTTTATGACCATAATAACTTGGCAGGAGTCTTAGGTCTGCTCACCAAAAAAGGTAGGCTTCTCAGCCTCCGTGAAAGAGCATACCTGGGAGGGGCGTGGGAGGTGAACTAGGTCACCTCCATCTCAAGAAGGAGGCTCAGGACGGTAAAGTGACTTCCGCTAATAATACAACAACTTGTGCTGGCAGAGCTGGCTTCCTCCCCACAGAGCCCTAGGTCTCTGGAACCTACTTCCTTTGGCTCAAGCTCTGAGGTCTGAACTGCTAACCCTCATTCTCTCTTCTGGTCTCCTTCCTTCTCATCTCATCCTTCCCAGAGTTTCCTCCCCTGCCGGCCTTTGTTTTCCATTTTAGTGCTAAATGCTTCTGCTTTGAAGTGTTCCACGTAGTGCCTGGAGCTTGGAGAGAAAAGGTGCCATGAAAATCTTAATAAACAAATAAATAATTCATACTAGGTATTGGTCTATTCTCTGCACCACTGCGTTTCAAACATTTCTTAGGAGCCGACTCTCACCCATAAAGTCAAACAAATAAAATCCATGATACGGAAGTGCAGAGGTTGAAGTTGGGATGGGGGTCCAGAGCCTCAGGGGCTCACCCACCTCCTGCCACTGCCAGGAGGGCCACCCTGGGGCACCCTTGCCCCTTTCCGGGGCCCTATGGGGCAAACACGGGAAACTTCCTCACCACAGGACACCCAATTGCACCGTTTGTTTATGATGGACAGCCCAAAGGACACGATTTCATTACATTACACATCCTCATCCCCCAGAAAACAAGAAAGAGAGGCATTTGTTTTAAAATAAGTACACTTCTGTTAAAACTGCATTTATTGCAATTGGGTTGTGAGGAAAATGAAGAAACATGGCCAGTCAGATCTACTCAATCCACTCAATCTTGAGATGGGATTGAAGTCCCCCAAGACTATCAAAATATCTCCCGGACATCCCGGAAGGTCCAGTGGTTGGGACTCCGTGCTCCCAGTGCAGGGGGCACAGGTTGGATCTCTGGTCGGGGAACTAGGACCCCGCATGCTGCATGGTGCAGCCAAAAAGAAAAAACAAAAATCTCCTCTCAGCAAGCAGGGAAATCTCCCTAACATATGTGCACGCATGTCTGGGAGTCTGTTATCTCCCTTGAAGACTCAGGGTCCCCACATACCCTTTCCATTCAGAAGGAAGGCATAATGGAGAACAATTAGAAGTGAGGAGATCAGTTTGGCCACACTTCCTGCCTGGAAGCATCCATAGGTCTTTGGCAGCCAAGAGAGGCTGCCTCTTCCTGGTTGTCGGCCTACACAAGAAACTCTAAAAACCACCTTCAGGTTTGATTCCTTAATTGATGTGGCTGTCAGTGACAAGCGTCCCTACTGTTGATCAAACTAGTCACGCAGTAACAAGTACTGGTTCAGTGGCTAAATTTGCCAAAAACATCACTTTGATTATTTTAAATGATTTTCATAACATAGATGAAGTCAGGATTACAACCGAATTTTTGTGTCTTTGCTTGCTTGCTTAATTATGCTTTTACCCACCATGAGCTTCCGAATCAATGTCCCCTTTATTCTGCTCCAAAACAATCCTGGCTTGCTTAAGGACTAGGTCTGAACATCTAGAAGGCGGTCAAGGAAAGGAGGCAGAGACTGAAAAATAAAATCTCTTCTGATTTGCATTATGGGTTACTTGTCAAAACACTTATGTTTCATCCTCCGATCTCCACGAGGCAGATGCCATGCTCCCCATTTAAAGATGAGACAACCGAGGCTGAGAATGGTTAAGTGACTTGCCCAAGGTCACACAGTCTGTGTGTCCTCGAGCTTGGACCCAAGGTCTTCTTCTTCTAAATGTAGTGCTTTATCCAACACATAACTCCTGCCTCAAAATTCCAGGTGCCAATTGTTAAACTGTACCGAATGAGTCAGAAATCACTGCCAAATGTTTAATTCAGCAGGTCAGGTCACTATGGTGGTGTCATTTCTCCCCAGCAGAATCTTACCACCATCCCCAATTTCTCTGCTGACAAATCTGCACATTAATTGGGAGTGAGGAAGGTACCGGTGTGTATGTGTTGGCAAGCATAATAGGCCACGAACAATTTTCAAAGGGCCACTTACTTTGTCCTTAGTATATCAAACCCAAGTTCTTCTGCCATCGTTTTCCTCCCACCTCTTGCTCCAAATTCTTTTCTATCACTCCCCTCTAACTGTTTTAACCCTCCCCCGGCCTTCTCCTCTGCCTTAAAATCAAACAGCCATGGAGTTTGTTCAGATTCCCTATTCATCAAGGAAATGAATTCCATATGCATAATTCATTTCTTTTGTGACTTTTTTCCCCTGCAGGGAGTTAATGCTCCCCAGTGCATTGGGAACAGAGACAGTGACAGAAGGAGGAGAGAGCAAGGGGGCAAAAATGCCTTTCCCCATGTAGCCAGGACAGATAGGGGCCAAGAGGTCTGGCCTCTGCTGGCTGACACCTTGAGCTCCACAATTCTATCTCGCCAAAAGGAGGGGGCACCCTGTGCTGGTTATTAGGAGACAATAAGCTTCAAGGGCGAGGAGCCCGCGGAGCCTGGAGGGCTTTCGAGGCTGGAGGCCTTCTTTCCAAACCCAGTGGCTGACTCACGGGTGGAAAGAAATCGATAGCGTCCTCCCACTCCTTTATGGTTCTGCTCATATGAAAAGCCCCAAACTAAAACAAAGAGATAGACACCGTGCCCAATGTACCATGTTTAACAGCTGTTGCATTTGGAGAAAAAACAGTCCCTAGTCCAAAGTCAGATTTGAAAAACAGCTTTATTAAGAGAAAGATTTACTGTATATGAACTCCAAGCCTAGAAAGTGGAGGAGAGCAGCTGAGAAAGACAGATCTGCCAGACGGGGAGCCCAACTGACTCCACTGGCTGGTGTTACCTTTTGGCAACAGCCACTGACCCACACGACATCCTGGAAGCTACAGGCCTTTGGTTATTAACTCTTTAATAACAGACGAGAGTCCCCAAAGTTCAGAGCTGGCTTGAGAAATGGCAGAACAGATTTTAAAGCCAAGATGGAGCTTTTATTCCAGCATAATTTATTTCAGGGAATTTATGTTACTTAATATCTTATTTAAATTTTTTTTTCAAAAATCCATCTTTCAGGTGAAAGGGGGGAGGGATAAATTAGGAGATTGGGATTGACATCTACACACTATATATAAAACAGATAACTTATAAGGACCTACTGTATAGCACAGGGAACTCAATACTCTGTAATGGCCTATATGGGAAAAGAATTTTTAAAAGAGTGGATATATGTATATGTATAACTGATTCACTTTGCTGTACAGAAGAAACGAACACTACATTGTAAATCAACTATACTCCAATAATAATTAATTTTAAAAAATCCATCTTTTCTCTTTTTTTACTTCTGCCTTCCTCCATCTGTATAAAAAAGGTACCGGGGGTGGGGGAGTAGCTGATATTCATTTTTAGATTTGGGAATTGTTTTATCTAATTTCAAAGACCACCTGTAGTTTAGGATCTGCATCTTGGAAAGGAAGATGGGCTGGCTACCCTAACCGTCTCAGATCAGCACAGTTTTGTACACAGCTCCTCGAACAGACTGGCCCAAAGTTGCTGTTTAATAGGTAATAACGAAATTTCATTTGTTATTTACTTTTTTTTCTCTGTGTGGTCTGATATGGGCTAGGTAGGATGAAACCAGTAAACTAGTAGAAGACAGAAGTGGATCTACCAAGAAATTTTACTATGATTCCTGTCAAATTCACTTGTAAAGACAAATACAACCCTCTACAGCATTCATGCAATGTACGAAAACCAGAAAGCAGCTGGCCAGCTTTATTTTACCATCGACGAGAAGCACAGTGCCAAACTAAGCCCTCTACATGGAAGCTAAGGACATCAACAGTGGACAGGTGAGTTATTAACCAGAATGTCTGGTGTCTGGGGCACTAGAGTGAGGACCCTGTCCTGGCCTCAGAGAGCTTATGGTCTATTTAGGAAAGAAAGAATTGTAAAGAGAATACTAAAGTTAAAGTTATAGTGAACCCAAAGAATATATAAATATATAAGTGAGCCAAGCTACCCCCAACAGTTAGCAGGGATTCCCAGATACGCCCTGCATAAGAGCCATCAGATCACAGAAGTCTAATTCAAAGGCTTTGGAGTTGGATGGACGTGTGTTCAAATCTCAACCACGCCACATACTGGCTATGTGATTTGGGACACAAATCTAAATCTCAAACCTCATCTGTAAAATATATGCTACAGTTTCTCTTCTTCAAGGGTGTTTGTAAGCACTGAATTAGATTAAGCTACATAAAATACCTTGGTAGTGTACCCAATAATGTATGTATGTAATAGGTACTTAAAAAATTATAACTTTAAAAAAAGGTATTAGCTCATTTAACCACTGGAAAGAAACACAGTGATACAAACTGACATGGTGACAGATATGTTGCTGTGGCACAAAGTGGGAGGCTGCATTCTGGAACTTACAAACCCAAATGCTTCTCCATCTGCAGTATGGACTAGCTAGAAGGTGTGACAAAGAGGATAAAGAAAAACAACCCTTTCACCACAACCTGAGATTTTCCATCCCATTCTGGAGTGTGCATCTCTGAATCTTGCCCTTTGTTTCTGCTAAGTGGCCCCTCCACCAATATTCTGTCTTTGACCACAATACCACGTCAACACTGCTCTCCTTCCTATACTAAATCTGGACAGTAAGCAGCATCGCCCCGTCACGGGGGTACGGAGAGCGTCTGCAACGCCCCATTTAACTGCTCTGGGCTCCTATCTCCCGTCTTCATTAGCATATTTCAGCAGTGCCTTGATGGATGAAGATAGATGGGGGAACATCATCCTTGGTGAAATCACTGTTTCATCAAGGTTAAACCAGCCTCGAGCTTCGCCACCTCCCTTTGTTTGGCTAGGTCTCTAATAACAAAATTAACGGCAGAATTAATGCCCAGGAGGCTCCCAGTGAAATATACTGATGCCCCCAGAATGAAGCTTTAGCCGGTACCTCCCAGTTTATAATCCATCAATCAGTTGCTTCCATACTTTATCTTAAAATAAAATATCACCTCCATCACAGCAGAAGCCCGCCTCTCTATCCTTTCCTTTAGGCTAAAACAGCTGGGCTGGGTAAAAGGATAAGAAGTGGCCTGTTGCCTTAGAATCATCACAGTGTCACCGGTCAAAGCAAAGGACAGACATTCTGTATTATGTCCTTTCTCTACCAGTAGACTGTGAGCTCCTTGAGGGCAGACGGTTTTTGTATTATTATTTCCTTTCAACACCTCATGATGTCTGTTGTTCTCTGAGGCAAGGGTGTTCTTTACTACATCCTTGCTGATAGTAAAGAACTGTGTTATCCATGATAAAAATACCTAATCAGGGCTTCCCTGGTGGCGCTGTGGTTGAGAGTCCGCCTGCCGATGCAGGGGACACAGGTTCATGCCCCGGAGATCCCACATGCCGCGGAGCGGCTGGGCCCGTGAGCCATGGCCCCTAAGCCTGCGCGTCCGGAGCCTGTGCTCCACAACGGGAGAGGCCACAGCAGTGAGAGGCCTGCGTAACGCAAAAAAAAAAAAACACCTAATCAAATCGATAAATGTATACTGAACACTTCCTATCTTTGAGGACTTCACAAGACAAGGCTGTAGAGCCAATCCTTAGGCCTCAGGACTGTAGGAACTGCCCCATGTTTAGATGTTTCAACATCACTTCTACAGGATTCCGTCCCCTAAGCAACCACTGGGACACACTTGGGTGTTGGTTCTCCGTATGAAAACGGTCCGATGTCCTGCATGTCCTAACCGAGACCAAGCCGAGCAGTAATGCAGATGAGAGCTGGGTGAAATGTCTGAGGTCTATTTTTAGTTTCCTTTCTTATTAATAGTTACATCCCCCTGGCAAGACACTTCCACTCACTGGGACTCAGTCTCCACAAGACAGAATAAGCCTGAGCTCAATTCCCTCAGTTCTGAAGTGGGGTTACTACCAACTTCTCATGCATACTCTCTCAGGGAGATGGTGATGGAAATCCAGAAATACACCTGAGTTCTTCTGAAAAATAGGCCTGAGAGAAATAAACAGTACTAGAGATAGGACTTATCATATGAAAGTAGACTATTGCTAACCTATACAAACAATTTTCTAACAAAATGAGAGAGAGGGAGAGAGGGAGAAAATGGGGGGGGGGGCAGGAGGGAGAGGGAGAAAGGGAGAGAGGAGGGGAAAGAGAGAGAGAGAGGGGGAGAGAGAAAAAGGGATAACCAAAAAGCAGCCTCCATGTTATATAATTAATCAAGGTACTTTATCTCACTGGACCTCAATTTTCCAGGAGTTATTTGTGAGGATCAAAGGCTTAAAATCTATCAAGTGTTCTAACTTCCTGAAAGGAAGGGTGTTAGCTGAATACCAAAAGCCACCATGCCCATGCACAACCAAACACAATATGTGATATTGGTCGCAGAAAGGACGCAGACCCCCAGGCCCACGCCACTTAGAGGGCTTTGAAACTCAGCAGACAATAAAATCTCTTTCCTCATACTATTCTCTGATGTAGACTAAGTGCTGAAATTCCTAAAATCCACGGGAAGAAAGAGTACTGGGGAAGACACATGACCTTGAAGCTGTTCTTCATGCCTCCCCAAAGAATAGCTGAGGGAAGAGCCCTGAGATGGGCTGGGGCCGAGGCTGCTCCATAAACTGCCTTTGGTGGCAGGCAAAGTCTCGCAGAGAGAACCACATGAAACCAGGGCATAAGAAGGCAGGTCATTTCCAGATACAGCCAAGTAAGAGGGCAGCTGGGGAGGCACATCTGGTTGGGAAAAGGCCTAACTGCTTTACTGGTCTAGACTGGGCTACTGGGTGTCCTCCTGGCCTGAGCAAGTTTCCTGGGTGCCCTAGTAGGAGTTGCTGTACCCCGTTCACGCCAGATAGTGGGGGAAATGGACCCCATGCACGTCTCTCCTCTCCTCTCCTCTCTTCGCTTCTCTCTCCTTCCTCCCTGACCCCCAACCCCAGAAGAAAACACTAAGTGAGTATCACAAGTCAGCTGTGGCCCAGGGCCATGGAATGTGAGGTCAGAGGCAGCTCAGGACGCAGCACAAAGAACAGGTGGTGTGGAATTCTAGAACCACACTGCTTTCCATGTTCTGCTCACAGATCATGAATGGCTGCTTCGACAGGAACTTTTTGAGGGGTGGTGTCTCCCTGCACAGAGAACAAGAAATGGTCGAATATAGTTCTACAGCATCTTATCACATGTAGATTTGTGTAACCACCACTGCAATCTAGATACAGAACTGTTCCTCACTAGGATCTCCCTCCAGCAGGCCATTTTAGAGTTACACCCACCCCCTCTGGCCACTATCCCTAATTCCTGGCAACCACTAATCTGTTCATCATCTCTATAACTCTGTCATTTCAAGAATGTTGTATAAGTGGGATCTTACAGTATGTAACCATTGGGACTGGCTTTTTTCACTCAGCATAATGTCCTAGAGTCTCCTCCAGGCTGTTGCACGTGTCAATGGCTCATTCCTTTTTGATTGCTGTGTGGTAGTCCATCAAATACTCACTGTCCCGTCTAAGGACATCTGGGTAGTTTCCAGTTTTGGGCTACTCCAAATAAAGCTGCTATAAACATTCATTACAAAAAAAGAAAAAAGAAAAAGAAACGACCGAGGATGCTGGTATCATGGAGAGGTTCTAACTTTCAGAGCCAAAAGGATTCTGAGAGACCAAGTCCCTCCTCCGACAGAGAATTGAAGTTATTAACAGTTGTCGGTCCAGAAGACTGTGCCTGTGTTTGCCTTAAGACACAAGGAACCAATGAAAAAGAAGCACATCCTGTCCTTCACGCTGGTGTCATCACCTGTTTCCAAGGATCTGTGCTGGGCACAGAGCCATCCCCTGAGTGGAGCACTTTTAGAGCAGTGCAAATTGGTAATTCCTAACCCTAGACTTACCTTACTCTGATCCTTGTCCTCTCTGGGGAAACTTAAGAATGAGAGCCTTTAGCAGGACTTCAATGAGAGGCAAGGTGAGAACCTGGAGCTCCCCCATTAGAATCCCTTTGCTGCTATGTCAACTTGTGGACACACAAATCTAAACACAACAGAGAAGACACAGGTCTGATTTCAACCCTGCTCAGCTAGGCTTCCAAAATCCACACTGCAGTCTGTCGAGAGGACACTTGCTGACCTGGCAATTCTGAAATCTAAAATCCAAGTCTTGTCAGCTCCTAGAGCATTCTGACTCACTGGGACTTCCTACACTACCCTGTCCACTCTGGCTTTGCCAGGGGCTTCATTTACCCAATCAGGCCCTAGGATTTTGATCTCATCTTGGAACCCATGGTTTCTAGAATCCCAAACAAATAATCTCACTGTTCTGTATGACTGTCTCATCATCTATGAAATGGGAGTAAATCATCCTCACTGATTCTGTAAGGCTTATCTAAGAAACTACTAAAAATTAATGACCACCTTCCAGGCTCCCTAGGAACCAAGTCAAGCATCAAAAGAGGAGAGGTCTCTTGCCTTCTGTTACCTAAACGGAAGGAAATAATGGCTCTTCGTTTGGAAGGCTAAGACTGGGGACAAAACCCAAGACACTGAAGTCTGTACTAAGCAGGTGGGCTACAGGGCTCGCCTTGTCCTTCTCACTTCCTGCTCTTGAACTGCTAAGAGGAGATTAGCGGCATGAATCCCTTCGTGCTGGCCACAGGCCAGATGTGCCAACACACTTGTGCCTTTCTGAACCTTCAAAACCACCGTAAGAGGCAGATATTGATATTTTCCTTTCCAGACAGGAGCACAAAGGTTCAGGCGGGACAAGTGGCTGCATAAAGCCACACCGCTAGCAGGTAGTGATATTAAGGACCAAACTAGGGCCTTCTGATGCCAAGCCTGTACTTGGCTACCATTCAACTCCCAGAGCAGGAACCAGGCAAGCAGTACTGACTCACCCCAGGAGGGGTAAGGGGTCGTATGCTCACGCTCTTTCTCTGGCTGCCAGATAATACCTTCCTTAAGCGTTCAGCTCCAAACACTCCCGGTGCTCCATACACACAACCGCCAAGAGGAGCAAAGGCCACACTCTGACCCAGGAGGCCTCTGCCAGGGAAGCATCTTTAGAATCGGTAGTGAGCAGGTGACCTCATTGAGGAGTGTCCCGTGCAAGGTGCCAGTCAGAGCTGGGAGAAAGGGCAGATCAGCAGGGCTCGCCTGCCTTTATCTCTCCCAACTGCTTTGTTCCTCAGACCCCAAAGAACAATAGATGGTCACGCTCTTCTTCTCCTGTCTTTTTCACACGGGCTGTGTGTGTGTGTGTGTGTGTGTGTGTGTGTCCTTATCAGAAAATTGACTGTTTTATATTATATTCACACATGCTGTCCAGAGTAAAGGCTCCACCAGGCTCAGAAGAGGCAGCACACAGAGAAGTCTGGTACTTTCCTAAGACTCCTCTTCTGGCTTAGCAATCAACCTGCAGGTCCAGCTGTGCACAGTGTCTTCAAAGGGGAAACCGAGGAATGCTGTACAAAAATCAATGCTTGGCCCAAAACAGTTTGGAAAGTAATCATTTTAAAGCACACACTTGTGTACTTATCCACCCTGGTTCACTATGTTTTCCTACATCTCACTGTGGCCAGGGCAGAGCATGACCCAGAGAAGCCATCTGTATTTTCCAGCAGATCAAACAGGAAGAGGCGTAGAAATCTGCGCAAGTGACCACGCTGCCGCTGTTGCTAGGCAGCAAGATTATGTCCATTCCCCGCTGCTTGACAACTAGCATTTCCTATCACATACACACACAGCCATAGCAGCAGCACAAGTGCCCTGAACTGTTGTCTTACTTACAGCTTTCAGAGAAAAGGGCTGAAATTCAAGGAACCTTAGAAGTCCAAATGGGTCCCTGGCAACATTCCACTGATATCCAGGTGGCCCCTAGAACAAGATGGCCCCATTCAATCAAACAGTGTCCCTTTGGTGACTCACGAATTTGTAACTGATGGTTGCACAAATATTCTACTGAGTGCAGTGATATGCCAGAGAGATGGGGAAAGAGCTTGAGTCAGCAGGCTTGAACTTTTGGAGAAGAAAGTCTATGCTGTCTGCTCCATACCTCCAAAGAACTCATCAGTGAAATAATAATCTTTTTCCTAGTATAGCCTGTGTAGTGGACTGGGATACAGTAAGAGGGCCAAATACCTTAAATGGTGATGTTTCTTTCTGTGGTCCCCAACAAATGCCAGGGGAACTTGGCAAACCTGTCCTGAGGGCAAAATTGGCCAACAGTCATCCTAACCTCATTGGTCACAATCTGTCAGCTTCTCAACAGCAAAGCCAAGTCATGCACTTATTGTTCAAATCGAATAGCTGCCTACTATATAACAGGACACCCTCAGTCCACCTCCTGTCTTTGAGTGATAAAGAAACAGATGTTCCAAACCACACTGGAAGTTAGTGTCCCAGTGTGCACTTGAACTCAGAGGCCCTTAGCTTCTAGTCAACTGTCTCGGCCACTATAATACCAGCTCCATTGTTTTCAAGCTAGACCCACATAAGAATCATGTTCGTTTATTTTTTCTTTCAGTTTTATTTCAGCCCATCTTTTTAATGTGTTAACGTTTCTAACAGCCCCTTTAAGAAGAACCATATAAAGTTCTGCTCTGCTCACCAGGCAAGCAGTCTCATAATACCACTGGGGGCATATGCATTCTCTTCTAAATCTCTCCACAGCACTTCAGAAAATTCTCCAGGCATCGTTCTGATTCCACTCTGAATTCAGTGAGATCATCCAAAGTGATAACCTCACTGGTATTTCATCTTCTTCTCAGCCCCAGCTGGAGAATTTTTCCCTTCATTAAAATTAACGAGGTCCGTTTCCCAAGTTCAAGACACCGAGCACTCCTGTTGGTGGAGTTTTGTTTCTTAAATTGAGCTACAGTTCTCTAAGTGCAAAGTTATACTAAGCGTCATTTACTTTATTGCTATGTAATAAGAAGCCAAAATGGAAGTGCTAAGCTCTCTTCCTAACACATCCGACACTTTGGCAGCCACGTGCAAACACACACAAACCACACGTCCCCAACTCAGCCCATGGTCTCTCTGCATTTGGCCACAAAAGGAAACTTACCACAGTTTAGAATCGACAGCTTGGAAGAAAAAATTAAAAACCCGTGCCTTCTAAGTGGCCAGGGATCTAGCGTCACAGCCAATGTAAGAAGAAAGACACAGTCTCCCTGCATCTGACAAAGCCATGGTGTCCATCCATAAAGTAACACAGGGTAAAAGGATCTGAGCAGATGGGACGATTTCTGTTCCCTTCTCTGCAGCCAGCAAACAGGTGACTAAATAGCCAGAGCTGAATGTGGCCTTAGTCAACAGTCATAAAACGCTCCAGTCTGACCAAAAATCAAGGGAAAATACCGTGTCACCAAATAAAAGATGTACTCAACACTACAGTACTCATGAAAGGAAAGGGAGAGAAGGATAAAAATAAAAAGGCAATTTCATAAATGAGGTGGAAAGGAACTCTACAAGGGAACTATAAATACTCAGATCCTACACCCCCGCTAGAAACAAGCTGGCCTCGTCCCCAGTGTTCCAAGCTGAAATAAGATGCTTTCAGATGGTCACAGAGAAAGGAAAACGGTCGTTCAGACCCACTCCTTCGGTCACCCTTTCAAGTGCCTCTCCTTAGTTAGCCCAACCAATTTTGTTTGCGCCCGCTTTTTCTCCCCTGTCTCTGTAGACCTGTGTTTCGGTAAAAATAAAATATAACTGTAAGTGAGATCAAAAGGAAAAAAAAAAAAAACAAGATGCTGAGGGCTAGGACTGAAGCTGGGGTAGGAGTGGTAGTCCTGTCCAGTGATTCTAGGCCACCGGATTTGTCAGAGCCCATTAACCCAGGCAGGGAAGGGAGCTCACAGCTCCCACTGTTGGCTGATCAAAGTCCAATCAGAAAGTAAGGGAGGAACCCAGCCAGCCTCATGCGACCCAGCACAGGAAGCCAAGTCTAAAAAGAATAAGCGCTTGTGAATAAGGTGCACCCAGACATCGTTACCGGAGCCTGCCAGAGAGAGGGGGGAGGCGGGGTGGGGAAGGAGGTCTATTTGAAGCTGCATCCTAACTAACCTTAATAAGTTAATGCAGAAATCCTCCCAAGGAGTCTGGCTATAGGAGACGCTGTTCTCAACTGAATCAAAATCTGTTATGTGGTAATATAATAGATGTAAATTAAAACAGAAAATCTATCATGCCTCTAATGTACCCTGATAGCCAAGTGTGTGGATTGTCCAAGGAGAGGCACCAAGAGGAAGGGTGATATATGGCGAAGCTGGATGGAGGGTGAAAAGCGTGGCGAGCCGAGCGGGAGAATGGTGCAGCCTGCTTGCGCTCCTCAGACCCAAGGGCAAGAGACGAATAAATGTTGATTAGTGTTGATTTTGTCCGACAAACGCCTGTCGAGTGACAGTTGGGCTAAGCTGCACTGAAAGAGAACCATTAATCTTGGTCTGGTTTAAGTAGAGTATATTAATTTGTGTCATTTTTACTAAGTTGTACCGAGAAAGGCCTCTCGCTGCTTTGCATATAACTGCTTTGGCGGTTCAGCCCGGTTCCCCTCCCTCCCCTCATCATCCCCCTCCCTCCCTCCCCCCCAACCCCCCACTTTTTAAAACAGATACCACGGTGGCAGCGGTGGCAGCAGCAAATTCAAATGACACAGCAGGGGACTGAGAGCTCCTCTCTTGGATTAAGAAAATAAACTCCCAGGGTGTTGGCATAGCAACAGCATTTCAGATGAACTGCTATATATTCAGTGATTAATAAATTAACATTTTTTACAGTGGTTCCCCCTTTCCTCCCCACCCCCGCCCTCACTACAAGCCCCCTCCCCACACACACACTTCCACCTTCTCTAAGCTGCATCTCTGCTCCTACAAGGCTAAAGAAAGGAAGCTCAGCACATCTGCAGCCTCAGAGCTAACTCCTGCCCACAGCTGCCATCTCTAAAGACAGACCTCACAGCCTCTTGTCACCTATAAGGCTGTGAGGAAGCTGGGGTTAGGGGGCAGACCCAGACAGAACTACGTTCAACAAGGTGCACGGAACGCTCTCCAAGATACTGACAGCAGCAGGCCCCCGCCCCAAAGATTTGGGCCTTTCCAAGTCCCAACAGGCTAGGAAATAACGAAGAGGTTTTGTTCCTCCCCAAAAATACATCCCTGAAACAATGACCCCAAACAATGTCCAGAAGAGTCCTGACCGCCCACGCTTGTGCTACATGAAAAGAAAGATTGTGACCCTAGGATGGCGGTACCTTCATAGGAAGCTGACACTTCCCTTTGAGCTTACAGTTGGCCAGCAGACACTACAACAAATTTGGGCAATTCACATTCCAGAAACAGGACCCGATCAGCATTGTGGGAGGAAGGGAAGAACAAAAAGATATTAAGCACTGCCATGGCAGTCTAGGCCAGTTTCAACAGTAAGTCAGATTCAAAAAGCAGGGGCTTCCCTGGTGGTGCAGTGGTTAAGAATCCGTCTGCCAATGCAGGAGACACAGGTTCGAGCCCTGGTCTGGGAAGATCCCACATGCCGTGGAGCAACGAAGCCCGTGCGCCACAACTACTGAGCCTGCGCTCTAGAGCCTGCAAGCCACAACTACTGAGCCCACTTGCCTAGAGCCCGTGCTCCGCAACAAGAGAAGCCACCGCAATGAGAAGCCCGCGCACCGCAACGATGAGTAGCCCCCGCTCGCTGCAACTAGAGAAAGCCCGTGTGCAGCAACGAAGACCCAACGCAGCCAGCCAAAAATAAATAAAATAAATTTTAAAAAATGTTTTAAGAAAAAATTCAAAACGCACTCTTTTTTCAAAGCCTTCAGGAAATAATACTATGCTTAAGGCATAATATAGGAAGAGAGAAATGATCAATTCTGTTTCTTCACAGCTCTCACCTGTACCAGTGCTTTAGCATAATCACTAGTCCAAAGTGAGCCCCAGCAGGTGTGGAACAAGGCTGGGTCCTGCTAAAAGCCAATGGCACTAACACAGGGCCTCAGGAGACACACGGCCACAACATCCCTGAAGGAGCCTCTGGCTGAATCTCCCAGTAGCCTACAATTATAGGCTCTAAGAAACCAGGAGGAATACTCAGTGAGCAACTTAGAAGCTACCTTCAAACTGAAAGAAAGAATAGACATACTGGGCTTCCCTGGTGGCGCAGTGGTTGAGAGTCTGCCTGCCGATGCAGGGGACACGGGTTCGAGCCCTGGTCTGGGAGGATCCCACGTGCCGCGGAGCAACTAGGCCCGTGAGCCACAACTGCTGAGTCTGCGCGTCTGGAGCTTGTGCTCTGCAACAGGAGAGGCCGCGACGGTAAGAGGCCTGCGCACCGCGATGAAGAGTGGCCCCCGCTCGCCGCAACTAGAGAAAGCCCACGCACAGAAACAAAGACCCAACACAGCCATAAATAAATAAATAAATAAAAATTTTTAAAGAAGAATAGACATGCTGTGTATAGGTCCAGAAGACAAAGCTGGAACTAAGAATGAGTATTACAGGCGGTGGTGAGCTAGCATTCAGAGAGGCAGTGCTACAGAGAGCTGGGTAACCCTTACCCAGGACCGTTACAAACAGGTTCCTTCCTCAATTAAATGGCAGGTTCAACTACGTAACCTTTTAGATAGCTCAAAGCCACTGCTGGAGGATGAAGACAACAAATAACGGCAGCAAAAATATTCTATGAGGCTGAACGTGTGCCAGAAGCTGTTTCAATGGCTTTACATGTATTAACTATGAGAAAGATATCTATGAAGCAGATACCACTGTTATACTTCCCATTAGATAGATTAAGATGCTGAAGCTAAGAGAGGTTAAATAATATGTCCAAGTCACCTAGCATATAAATGGCAGAGCTGGGAGTCTGGAGCCAGGCTCTTACCTACTACGTGATGATGTTCTCCATCAATTCAATTCAAATTCTACCAGATCCGAGACACAATGTTGGGACCCTTGAATAATAGCAAAATGGACCTGGCAATGAAAACACTAGTAATAGAAAATGATGTGATTATTAGTAATAGAAAGAGAGAGGGAGACAGAGAGAGACAGAGCAGAGAAACATGGCTCTGGAAAACAAGAAAAAGTCAGTCAACACCATTCATTTGAGGACATTCTACATGGAGAGTGTAGCACAGTGGATGTGATAACAGGAAAACTGATTCTGAGTCCCAGCTATGCCACTAACTAATTGTATGAATCCACTCTGGGTTTTCTTCTCTGTAAAACAAATCGGTTGGGGATTTCTAAGGTTGCTTCTAGTTCTTAACCCTATATGAGCAGATTGAGGGTCCAAGCACCATA
Source organism: Mesoplodon densirostris (assembly GCF_025265405.1). Taxonomy (NCBI): domain Eukaryota; kingdom Metazoa; phylum Chordata; class Mammalia; order Artiodactyla; family Ziphiidae; genus Mesoplodon; species Mesoplodon densirostris. The sequence goes on along the minus strand of NC_082662.1, from coordinate 123,452,562 downwards.
AAATCAATTACCCACTTTTTAGGTTATTCCCAGAGTCACCCGAATAACATCATTTTGTGCTTCCATCTCTACCTTTCCACCACCTCCAAGCTTGTGGAGAGCACCAGTGAGTCCACGGTTACATGTTCTCTGGATCATACATACCATGTGTATCTAACGCATCCACGCCGCTGATTCTCCCCAGTCTATTCATCATGAGAAACGCCTCGTCGTAAGTGTGTTGGAGTGGTTGATATAAAGCAAGAGGTTGAGAAAAAGCCCAAACACAGGGCTTGAGCAGTGTCAAATCCATAGTGGGCATTCTGCCTATTCTATACTAATGGACATCTCTAATTCCTGAAATTATTCATGGATTATGAAAACCTATACACTCAAGTTCATAGAGTTTGGCTTTTCTCCCCCTCCCGTGTGCAGCAGGAGAAAAGCTGTGCTGTGAGCCTGAGGACAGGTACACCAGGTCTCACCTCTCTCAATGCAGAGCCTGACTTCTTCCCTACCTCCCTCTGAAATCAGGATATCTGAGATTTTAATTCCTTGGGAGAACGGGCAGCATCACAGGGGGAGGGAAAAAGCATAATGAAGATGAACGGGTTGAAGGCAGTGGGGGCACTAAAGGATACTTCCCTTCTTTGTAACTTCAACTCCAGTTCAGCCACATCAATGAGGTGCTGCCAGGGCTATTGATGCCGAGGCCGTGGCCAGGTCCTAGGGCTTCAGGGCAGAAGGGTGTTAGGTCAGCCCCAAGTAATCATGATGATAACAATAACAATATCAGTACTTGTCCAGAGAGAGGGGTGGTGTGAAGGGAATCACATTAAATCCAAGAGGACTCAGATAAAATGATGCTAAGGGTCAGACTGAATCTCACAACAGCCTGTGATTTGTGGCTTATGCCACTTTTCTAATTTGCCTCTCCCTGGCTGATGGCCCATGAAGGTGAGGGGGGTTACTGGGTGTTGCCCAGGCTCGGCTTACAGAACAAGCAAGTCACAACACTGCTCGCCCAGTTCCTGACTCTGCTGCAGCCACCGTGGCTTCCAAAATCATGTTTTGAACTGTGAAAATAGTCAAATGTGGAAGCAAACCCGTTTCCGATTCCTTGATTTGTATTATTTTCCTTCACTTGTTACGAATGCTGATTTATCTTAGTGATTTCATATGCATCTTAATTGCTTTCCTCTTGTGTGTTCAAAGTGTATCTGATGCAAGTGTCTGTCTGCAAAAACAATATGTCCTGTTTATATATTATCTATTGTGGACTGTAAACAGTAATGGCAGGGACTGTCTTTTTTCTATCACACTTGTAAATATGCCCAGAGGCTAAACAGCTTCTCCAATAAGTAAAATAAATAATGAATTAAGTAAGTGGACTTGTCACTCTCTGTGTGGAATATTTATGCTTTGCACCTTATCGCACTAAAAGGGTCAACACAGAGTGATAGTGTTTACTTTCCTCTTTTACTTAATTTTTTGTCCCCCTCCTCCACCCCCATGATTTTATTACATGAATCTGAGAGCTATAGTTTCTAGCCTCTCTATGTTGTTTACCCCCAAAGACATTTAAGTTTGTTCATAAAGTACACTGAACATTGTAGAAAAAAAAAATTCTCATGCTCACTGTGTCTACGAAACTATTTGTTTTATTTTAACCAGAACTTTCATCTAGCACTTAAGCCAGATGGAGGCTTTTAAAAGGTGTCTTAAAAAAAAAAAAAGTGGTAACAGTTATGTACATTAACCTGGAAGAAAAAGAATAAGCAATGCTGTGTTTAATATATTGCTTCTTCCTTTCTTCCATCCCCACCCCCCAATTTCTGCCAGGTCCCTGTATCTCCCTTATGTAGCCCATAGTGCTGCTATTTCATAACCTACTCTGTCAGGGACATCAAACTACCTGGAAACCTTCTAGAGCAGACAAGATACCTTCATAGGAAGGTGAGACTCGCGGACTCTCAGGCTTTTGTGTGATGACACCAAATGCCCACCATTCTTGTTTTACTATGAGTTGTGGAGGATCGGAATTCAGTACATGATAAAAGCAAAGATCCAAAGATTGCGCAAGAGAGTAACTGCCAAGTATCTTGTGGGGGCAATGTGATCAAGAGAAAAAAGCGTAGGCTTTAGAATCAGAGAAACCTGAGTTTTGTCACTTACTAGTCATAGGAGATTGGACAGTTTATTTAATCTCTCTAGGGCTCAGTTTCCTCATCTGTTAAATGAAAATAATAACTTTTTCAGGATCATTCAATGTACTTTACACGGATGATCGCATTTCATCTGCTTTCTCTTCTCCTTATTATTGAGAAACAGAAGAATGATATCAAACGGGATATTACAGTGTCTCCTGGTTATAGACGGATCAATGGAAAATCGCTAATTACCACAGGCAGGCTATATATAAAAACTGCATATTCAAATATATGAGCACCATGCCTACAGGTCAGAAAGCCCAGCTGAAGATCTAAAGGAGACCATGACCTTTCTCCTAAAATGCCCCAATACCCAGGCATATAAAATACCTCGCTCAGACTTAAGAAACTCAGAAAAGGAAAATATATTCAGAATTCTTTTTATTTATTTATTTATTTATTTTGGGCTGCATTGGGTCTTCATTGCTGTGTGGGGGCTTTCTCTAGTTGCGGCAAGCGGGGGCTACTCATCGTTGTGGTGCGTACATGCTTCTCATTGCGGTGGCTTCTCTTGTTGAGGAGCACAAGCTCCAAGCACACAGGCTTCAGTAGTTGCAACACGTGGGCTCAGTAGTTGCAGCACATGGGCCCTAGAGCACACGTGCTTCAGTAGTTGTGGCATGTGGGCTCAGTAGTTGTGGCTCACGGGCTCTAGAGCACAGGCTCAGTAGTTGTGGCACATGAGCTTAGTTGCTCTGTGGCATATGGGAGCTTCCCAGACCAGGGCTCAAACCCATGTCCCCTGCATTGGCAGGTGGATTCTTAACCACTGAGCCACCAGGGAAGCCCAGGATTCTTTTTCACGTCACCCAAGAATAGATTAAACAAATCTTTCTTTCTATGCCAAAAGACTCTCAGATCTAAATCCTTTTCCCTAATCAGAATCACTAACGTCCAAAAGTATCCCCACAGTGATCACGAGCACTAGCTTTTCTAATGACTTCACAAAAGGACATTAGTACTAATTTCACATTGTTTTAAGGTTGTTTAATTCACCTTCCTGAAAAAGTGGGGGGTTTTTGATAGCGTTTTTTATATCATCTGTGATTTTTGGCATACTCATTCACACTGTCTTTCAAAAAAGAAACAGTCAAAATATTGCTCATATAAAATATATAAATAGATGGAGTCATACATACAAGCATCCCAAATGTGGCTGAGATAACAGATTACAGGAACTACTACCTTTTATCAAGGAGTTGGCAAGCCAACCTTCTAGCTGGAAAAATAATTGAGAAATTTGGAGGCATAGTCTCACAACCAGTCTACTTTTGCCAAACGATCTCTCTACTACCGCTACACCCACATTTAACAGAAATGCTGAGGTGGCTTGATGGGAAATTGGCCTGACAGTAAAACCTTTTGAATAATTTCTGTTTTAAAGAATCAAGTAATCGTGGCAAAGCTGAAGTCCAGCTAGGGACCAGGAGACGTGGGTTTTCATCCCATTTGTGCTGCTACAGGCCAAATGACCTCAGCAAGCCACATGCATGACCTTTTGCATCTCAGCTTCCCTGTAAATGCAATGAGTGGGTTGGACTCAATTCTATGTGACTCCTCTCCAACACTAATAGTCTGCGAGTCAAGAAAAGGGAAAGTCTGCTAGAAGGGGAAAACCTTAGAGACACAGAGAGAAGATCTAAAAATGCTTATGGTAACCTGCAGAAACTGTGCCTATGAGGGAACTCTAAAGAGCATTTTGATATGCAGAGGGCTCCCTTCCCCCTCCTGTCTGGTCTCAGTATTTCCTAAGTAGCCAACCACTTACACAGCTCCATATTTAACTCAAAACGCTCAATGTGGGCTTCCCTGGTGGTGCAGTGGTTGAGAGTCGGCCTGCCGATGCAGGGGACACAGATTCGTGTCCCAGTCTAGGAAGATCCCACATGCCGCAGAGCGGCTGGGCCTGTGAGCCATGGCCGCTGAGCCTGCGTGTCTGGAGCCTGTGCTCTACAATGGGAGAGGCCACAGCAGTGAGAGGCCCGCGTGGGCCTGCCAGGTCCTTGTATCTCCCTTATGTAGCCCATAGTGCTGCTATTTCATAACCTACTCTGTCAGGGACATCAAACTACCTGGAAACCTTCTAGAGCAGACAAGATACCTTCATAGGAGGGTGAGACTCGCGGACTCTCAGGCTTTTGTGTGATGACACCAAGTGCGCGCCATTCTTGTTTTACTATGAGTTGTGGAGGATCGGAATTCAGTACATGATAAAAGCAAAGATCCAAAGATTGCACAAGAGAGTAACTGCCAAAAAACAAAGAAAAAACAAACAAAAAGACGCTCAACGTTAACTTTCTCTTTTTCGATGTTTAGATCACAAGTGTCAGCTTCTCCACATTCCTTAGAGGACGGGTCCACAGAGCCATGGAAAATGATTAATGTAGGAATGGCCACAAGCAGTCAAATAAGCAGAGCTACAGATATTAAAGAGAAAAGAGTGCCACAGATGACCAGGGTACGGGCCCCAGCCCTGGCCCTGGCTGAGAACTGGAGGTCAGCCCAAACAAGCACTGACTTCAAGAAGCTTGCAGGAGGATGTCAGTCTGCTCCACCCTAAGCAATGATGGAACTGTTGCCATGGCAACAAACGTACTTGAGAGGGACATGAGCAAAGGGAGACTTAAAAAGAAAAAAGACAATATGTGGCCTAAACAAAAATATGTGACAGCGTAAGGGGTGCTGTAAAGCCTTTACTGCCACTTGTTAAGGAAGACCTGTATAGCTCACTCGTGAGTAATAAGGCGGTCAACCCAAACTAAGGCACTAAAAATTTTATAGCACCCCACATATCATATAGATCTAGATAGACAGAAGAACAGAGATACATATATAAAGGATTTCTGCAGATACACTCACAAACACACAAGGAAATGTTGCTACTGATTCTGGAAACACCATCTTCTAATAGAGTCGTTAAATTTACCAATATCCTTAATTTATCGGCTATCAAATTCCACATCCCATCAGTTCAGTTCTTAAAAGGTTCAGAAAGCTCAGCTGCAATGAGAAGGAGCAGTGATGGTTTCACAGGGAGTACAAACCAGCCAGGTGCATAAAGCTAGGAATCTCAGTTCTAATGGTGACTCCACAACTAATTTATTATTTCACAGTTGGATTAAACATTCCCTACTGCCATCAGAGATTGTCAAGGTGACTGTTGAGGACTTGAACAGCAAGGACCATTGCGACCCAGTATAGAAGATAAGAGACTGCTGTGTTGCGAGTCTATATCCCTTACCTTACCCAAAAGATACGCTCCAGGGGGACCAGTCGTAAACTGATTTATAGTCTTATTAGAAGACTACAGGACTAGAAGACTTAGCCATTTAAAGCAAACCTGTAGTAAACGATTTTAGAGTAGACTTTTTAAAACATTCTTGTAAAATGAATAATGACTCTAATTTTTTTCTCTAAATTTAGTTTTCTATGAGTTTTTTCAAAGTGAAGTACACATAACTCAGGGGAATTCCACTGCACACTGTGCCAAGAACAGACATCCCCCAAACAATCGAGGTACTACTTCTCAGTCACCTGAATCTAAAACAGGTACAGAAAGATGCCTTCTTGGGGCCTATGCTCTATTTGCTGTAACTCCCAGCTGCCAGTTTCAAATGCATGGCCCCAGCAGGAAACCAGCTTGGTTAAATTCAGAGGCCTCATCTTGCCCACCGCTAAGTACTTCGCCATGATATGTGAGAAAAAAATGAGATTACATGGATGAAAGTGCTCCATGCTCACTGGAGAAAAAAATACTATAGAAATTGAATGGATTGGTATTATTAATTATTATTTCTACTGAACCATTTCTGAAGCACAGACATGGATGCTTGCCTGGCTTTTAAAGAGAGAGTGACGCCCATCCCTTAACCAAAGGCCACGTTCAGTCCCTTCAGTAGCTCAGAAAACGTGAACAACCAAGTCGAGCTTCCCCAAAACATCTTGTCCATCATATTGGCTTCCAATCTCTTGGAACTTCCTTCAGGTTGAACATTATTGCCTTTCTCTGCTATTCTGACTCTCCTGTTCTGTTGCTGAGGGTTCATTCTTGGGTCCCATCTGGGTCACCATGTGGGATCACCATTGCCGAGCTGAGCCACGCTCACTTATGCAGGAGGCAACTCTCCCTGAATTGAACACACAGAGGCTGTAGGTGACACAATGATCAGGCCAAGCCACACATATGTCCCAGTGCATTCCAAAATCAATAGGACATTTATAATAATGGAAGTTCAACGGCTTCCATTTTGTGAAGTATTAAATGTGCCAAGAGACTGAGTTAAAGCTCAGGCTATGAAAGGGGACTGTAAGTTATACTTCCTTAAAAAAGAAAATTAGCAAATGGTTCATTTTACCTTAAGGGGAAAAAAAAAGGCATTTTCAATTAGGTGAGTGGAAGGACAAATGCTCCAAAGTGCATTCTGCTGAAGTTATAAGTGCTTTTGAAACCTCCTGTCAAGGCGTTAGTAACACAAGATTTAAGATGCCCGATTAATTTTTCCCAGCCACCAGCCAAAAGTAGATGCAGGAGGAGGTTAAAAGCTAAGTGTTTAATTAATATTAAATTTATAAGATTCTCTATCACTGAAAGCATTGTAAAATTGAAAAAGCAGTTAATTTTACGGTTGCTGTGTATTCCTCTGCTTTGATCTTTGATCTATGATATAAAATCACCAACTGTAAAAGATTCCTGAGCTTTATTATACCTGTTTAATGGTGAGAAGGAAGAAAGAGAGGGGGGACCTACAGACATGAGTGGGAGTGATGTCCTGAAACTGGTCATTAGCATTGATCAGAGAAAAACCTAAACATGGGATATATTCAGGAAATAGCCTTTGACCAAGCCACAGAGAGAGACAAGGCATACTCATCTCACCCATTTTTTACACCTCATTTTTCTAGAGTACTAAGACCTACACACAGCAGCTGTCTATCCATGACTTCAGACAAAACACTGAAGCAGAATTAGGGAAGAATTTTCCAAAATTGAGAGTTGCCAAGACTTAAACTGTTCACTGGAATCGACCACCACATTGCCTTTTCTACAGAGAAAAATTCTGAAATTAGAAAAGTGTGTGTCTGTCTTGAACAGTCTATATAGAGATTCATTCTACCAAGGATTCCATCAACTCACCCACGTGGAGAAACCCAGGCCTGGACAAGGAATGCTCAGCCGGGGCAATGAGCCCTCTTTCATCAATGGCATTTGCCAAAGCCCTACTGATAAAGGACAAAGGGACAAGAATCGGAGGAGATGGGAGGAAAACCTGCCGCTAGAAATGCTACCATCCTGAGCAAGGTTTCCCCAGGGTTTCAAAACACCCTATTTCTGCCAATCTAGACAGATGCTCGGTCTCTTTGTACAAGACCAAGTCATGAACGCTTAAAGTTAAAAAGGGGAAAGGGAGTAGGTACCCCTCAAATAAACCGAACATTCAGCCTGCAAAAACATCCAATACTTGCCTTCACCCCTTCCCCACCCAAAGTTGGGGTTGGAGGCGGGGAGCGGTTTGAGGATGGGGGTGACAGGGTCCAGGAAGGAACGGGGCTAGGAGGTGCAGGAAAAGAGAGTATTCCCTGCCCAACAGAAGTTTGTATCCTTGTACCCAAAAGAACAATGAGGGCACTTCCAACTCCTGGCCTCCTTCAATTCTGTCTCAAATCCAGAGACAAAGACCTATTATGCAGAATAGATTTTACAGAAAGGCACAAGGAGGGTGAGGGGGAAATGGGATAATTCATGTGAGGTGTTTTTTCTTTTTTTTTTTTTTAATCCCATCAGGGATCTCATTATAATTTCATTATTAGCAGAAAAACCAAATAAGTGGCAAGAAAAAGAATATCAACTTAATATTAACACACACACACTCACACACACAAAGATGAAAGATCTTCTAAGCTTCAAAGCAGCTGCTAATTTTCCCAGCTTCAAACGACTCAGTGAGAAAGACACTGATAATGAATGTGCTTTTTCCACTGGCTCACTTATAAACTTTTTCCCTTTCCGTCTCCCTCCCCAAAATTAGTTCTCATTTTTAACTAGAAGCATACATCAGATGTAATAACAGAATCCTGACTTCATACATAATCTTCCTCCAGTGCTTTATCAATAAAAATGTAGAGGAAATAGAGAAGGAAGAAGTACAGATGATGCTCATCTGAAACATGGGGATGCTGAAGTGGTGGAATGTACAAGGCTGCATGAGTACTGGAACCTTACACAGTTAGTGAATCAGGGTCTCAAAGATGGGAATCCACGTCTCTGAAGTCTCAATGCTGGGGACAGTCAAAGAGGGAGAGAAGACAGAACACAAGAGAAAAAAGAACACAAGTTTCTCAGAGCACCAAAACCACACAGCATCTTTTTTTAATTTTTTTTTAAATTTTAATTATTTTTTATTGAAGTATAGTTGATTTACAGCGTTGTGTTAGTTTCAGATATACAGCACAGTGATTCAGTTATATATATATATTTCAGATTCTTTTCCCTTATAAGTGATTACAAAATACTGACTATAGTTCCTTGTGCTATACAGTAGGTCCTTGTTGTTTATCTATTGTATACATAGTAACACATATATGTTAATTCCAAACTCCTAATTTCTACCCCTCCCCTTTCTCTTTTGGTAGCCATAAATTTCTTTTCTATGTCTGTGGGTCTACTTCTGTTGTGTAAAAAAAAAAAAAAAAAAGTTCACTTGTATCATTTTTTTTAGATTCCACGTATAAGGGATATAATATGATATTTGTCTTTCTCTGTCTGGCTCACTTCATTTAGTATGATAATCACACAGCATTTTTGACTCATTGCATTCAAAACGGGATTCCAGGTAGGTCTTAGCACATTTCTAAAGAGACAACCGCTGGTCCCCTTTAAAAGACAAGCTCTCTCACCAGCAAGCATTTGTCACAAGCACAATGATGGGCAGTGTCTAAACTCAGAAAACTAAATGTCTTGGATGTCAAGAGGCCACAGTTTAATAAGTGGAGTGATACATGTTTTTCCTTCTTTCTTTTTACAATCAATCTCCTTTAAGGTAACACAAAGCAAGCCAAAGGAAGACAACCTCGAAAACTAAGCGAAGCATCACTGTGGGAACCCATTCTGTTCCCAAGCCCATGTCCTAGTACCAACCCAGAGGGAGGTCCCGTGATGAAGCTTGAGGCAGTGAATAATAAAAAGCACTTAGCACTGTGCCTGACACAGAGGTGGTGCTCAGTAAATAATAAAACCCAAACAAAGAAATCTATCCCCCTCCACCTTCCTCAACAGTAATAGGGCATATTGCCTTGGAAAGAACAGCCAAGGAAAAACTACAAATACACCTCATTGCCCATAACCTGAGAAAATACATTTCAAGAGTACAGAACTGGTGCCCAGAACACTAACTTTCTTTGTCTCTGTAACTGTCTTTTTCCATCAAGAAGCTACAAACTTGAGACGTGTTTGCACTGAATGTATGTTTCTGAAAGCTTTCCCTGGTGGTGAAGTGGGATACTGCGAGCCTAGTTCTCCTAGGCAATTTCATTCTGGACCAAAAAGTAAAAGAGAACAAGTTTCCAGAACTGAAGTTCCCATAAGCTAGTGCCAAGTGTACGCTACAGCGCTCAAGAGTCTATGTGAGTCTCTTTCTGTTTTGGAAGTAAGTTCATTTGTATCTTTTAGCTTTTAGATTCTACATATAAGCGATATCATATGATATGTGTCTTTGTCTGGCTTAGTTCACTGAGTATGATAATCTCTAGGTCCATCCATGTGGCTGCAAATGGCATTCTTTCATTCTTGTTTATGGCTGAGTAATATTTAATTGTGTGTGTGTGTATATATATATATATATATATATATATATATATATATATATATATACACACCACATCTTCTTTATGCATTCATCTGTTGATGGACCATTAAGTTGATTCCATGTCTTGGCTATTGTAAATACTGCTGCAGTGAACACTGGGGTGCATGTATCTTTTCAAATTATGGTTTTCTCCAGATATATGAACAAGAGTAGGATTGCAGGATCATACGGTAGCTCTATTTTTAGTTTTTTAAGGAACCCCAGACACAGAAAACAAACTTATGGCTACCAAAAGGAAAAGGGGGGTGGGGGAGTGATAAATTAGGAGGTTGGGATTAACATATACACACTACTATATATAAAACAGATAACCAACAAGGACTTACTGTATAGCACAGAGAACTACACTCAATGTTTTGTAATAACCTATAAGGGAAGAGAATATGAAGAAAAATACATACATTGTATGTATTTACATACATTGAATATGAATTCAATATACATTGAATATATATTCAATATATCTGAATTGCTGTGCTGTACACCTGAAACTAACATGATATTGTAAATCAACTATACTTCAATTAAAAAATATATAGAGAGAGATATACATGAAAAACAAAAGAGTCTATGCGGTGGGTCGTGACATAACACATTCTGTAGGAAAACCATTCAATTCTGACTAAGGGGAATTTTCTACCCTACAGAAATATATTTCCAAATTTATGATAAAAGTCACCGGAGAAATAGACAACACTTACACAAATTTTCACAAATATATTTTCTAGAATTAAAATCGTTTTCAAAAGTGAAAGTTATTTGCTTAAATTTTTATAAGCAGCTTTGATGACCACAGGCTAGGCAAAGGTTCCCAACCTTTGTGACTATACAGTCTCCCTTTTTCATGCTAAATAAATTGCAAGGACCACTAGGAGACAGTGGTTCTACTTTTAGCTTCTACAGATGGAGGAAACGTACACATGACAAAAAGCCAATAGAAACTGAAAAGTGCTTTTTTAAGTGAATATGCATTTTATTAACCACAATAGCATCTCATACATTTAAAGAATTTCAGTAGGTATATCTGTATGTGCATCTGTGTGTACGTGCATGACACTGTTCTGTTTATAGACAATGCTTGGTGTACACAAGGATTTTCCAAACCTTTTCAACAACTTCATGGTTCCCCCAGGGTCCATGGCCCACAAAATGGGAATCACTGCACTAGAGGAAAGAAGATTCCAGTTGAAGAAATATATGCCTCTAACCAAATCCTTCATTGAGAGAAAATGACATTCAAACAGCTGAACGATTTTACACTCACCACTCCTCATTTTACTACTTCTACCAATACTATCAAAATGTTGATAGACACAATACAGATAATTTCCCAGTTTACATGGTCTTGGTTTATAACACAGTAAAATTTCTCTTTGGTACAAGAACTGATCTTCTATCTTCTGTGTATACATTTCCTATTACAAGAACTGAGCTTCTTCTACCTTCTGTGTATACATTTCCTACTACAAATTATCTCCGTAAGGATATTGCAGAGAATAACATAATCAAAATAACATTTCTAACAAAGATATATGTGTATGATCAATAACAAGAGTAGCAATTGCTTAAGAAACATTAACAAAGAATTCTTCCGATCCAGTTCGCCCTGTGGTTTTAGGACAGTGGAAGGATGATAGGAAAGCAACAATCCATACAAAAGACTGACCTCCACATAAACAGCCACAGGCATTCCCTCCCCCAGTACACACCTCATCCCCACTATCTCCCTATCCGATTTCCATTCATCTGTTCTCAGCTCCTGTTTGTCTGAGGCCACACGCAACTGGATTTGTCAAGCCCCCTTTTAACAACTTGTTGTCACAGTCCATTACCAAATTGCATATAGTTATATATTCCACTAATTAGGCTTCTAAAATATCATTAACATGTCTCTTGATCATTAGCATAACGTATGAGGCGTCCTCGTTAGGCACGACTCGAGTTTGTTAATGTGGTAATGAAAGGCACAAGGCACACTCGGCAGGAACCAAGACACACAGAAGTGGGGACTATCCAGGCACCGATGCCAAGCCACACAGATATGGATGGAGATTCTGACAAAGGCAAAGAGGAAGAGGCAGAGAAACACACCCAAAAGAAAGCCTCAGAAACTCAATGGGTTTGGCATTTAGATGGCTGTTTTGGCATGAAGGTGAAATTGAATGCACCCTTCCCAGCTTGAAGGGAATTGAAACCTGGCAAGGCTATTAATCTGCCTAAGCAGAAGAAGTTTTAAGATTTCCTGGACAAGAAGGAAACCAAGTACAGAAATCTCCTTTCCTCTGACCTAACACACTGGTGCTCCATCTCTCCCCTATTCCTCTCCCACCTCCTCTCCAGTCCTGATTACAGCAAACGGCAGGCAGTCTATTAGAATTACCTGGGGGCAGCATTTTTCTAGTCCTCACCGGGCCCTTTATTAACACCCTGCTAGATGTCTCTATCTGTACCCACCACGTTAGTGATGATCATCTCGTGTGTAATGGGGCAGGTCTTACCTCCAGAGATGAGAAGCATGCTTTGTGAAGAAAACAGGAGGAAGGAAGGCATTGAAAGAATGGCAACTGTGTGTCTATATGGTGAGCGTGTGTCAGCATGTGTGTGAGTCCATACCAACAATGTGCCAGATGTGGATGGTCATCTCAAACAGCCAGTCTGAGATGGTGAAAATGTTTCTAAATGTTAGGACTCACAGGACACGGACAGAATAAAGTATTTGGTTTAGAAAAGTGACAAGCATATGCTGGGCTGAGAATTTGAAGGAATTTGGAGAGTTGAGCTAAGAGCATGTGCAAATCAAATGCCTAATTCATCCTAAACAGAGAAGAGCTTGGTCCAGGTGACTATACTTTGGTCACAGGCTGAGGGCATAGGAGGGCAGCCTCAGAAACAACCAAGAGAATCTCACTCCTGTGATCACTACTATAAAAAAAGATCAATCAAGAACTTGGGAGTTGGGCCTCCCTGGTGGCGCAAGTGGTTGAGAGTCCGCCTGCCGATGCAGGGGATACGGGTTCGTGCCCCGGTCTGGGAGGATCCCATATGCCGCGGAGCGGCTGGGCCCGTGAGCCTGCGCGTCCGGAGCCTGCGCGTCCGGAGCCTGTGCTCCGCAGCGGGGGAGGCCACAACAGTGAGAGGCCCGCATACCGCAAAAAAAAAAAAAAAAAAAGAACTTGGGAGTTCAAAGTCCCACCTATGACCAGCACAGAAGACTCTCTGGGCTAATATCTCCGAGTCTGAAATTTCATACAGATAAACTAAAACTATCCAAAGCACTCTCAGTAGAGCACAGAGAGAGGTTGTGTCACAGTGGCTTTCCCAGAATGGCTTCAGCAGAAGCAACAATGGGAAGAGAAAACAAGGTGTGTGACAACCCACTGTTTTAAACCATATCTCCTCCCAATAGGATGCTTTCTCCTATGTAGGGATCATTACCACCCCAGCCTTGCCTCCTGGGGCCACTTCAGGAAGCATGTACTCAGCATTTACAAATATTAAAGCCAGTGCCACAGGAGAAAAGAGGCTGGGTAAACTCAGATGACGCCTAAATGGAAGTTTTTCCTGGACTGTCTGGCCCAATTGACACCTGAATGAGTAGCCTTAATAGTGTCTCAACAATCCCGTGACTTGATATGTCTATGCAACCAGGGTTTACTTACAGGGAGGGAGAATAAAAGTTAGTTGGTTTTATAGACCAGATTTGATACGAGTGATGGGGCCTTTTTGCTTTAATCTATCTCTTTCTTAAATAAGATAGAAATAAAATGGTAGAAAATAATCTACCCAAATGCCTGTGCAGACATTCTACAGGCAGACACAGGAGTAATCCTCTGTGAGCTCTGAATGTAATTCTTGCATTCCAGAACCATAAAATCCTTTCTGATTAGGTATGTCCATCCATCCTTTTCTCAATGGAGCTGTTAAAATACTCCACTGGCCGGATATGCATCTGGATGTGAAAGATTCTTAATTATGGCCAAATAGATGGAATGTGCACCAAAAGCGATGGCCAAATTTCATGATTATTTCTATTCAAAAGTCCTTTGTTGCTTGTGGAATGGTCAACTAAACCAGCCCAGGACCGCAGAGCCACTGACCTAAAACTGACTCTGAAGAAGAATGGGCAGTAAGCCAGCCGTCATCCCAAGGCCCAGCCCCAAACTGCTCCTCCAGGCTGTCCTTTGCAACACTTTCCCACATCTTTAGCAGTCAGGCAAATGTCCATAATAGGTTCTGAAAACCTAATTCTCCCTCTCTGATGAGAAAAGAAAAAGAAGGCAAACCATAAAGACAGAAAGAGGAGGACAACTGAAAAATGGAAAACATGAATTGAAAAGAAAAAATTTCTTTGGCTTTCCTCCCCAAACCTGAAGTCAATACAAATCCAATTATGCATTCAATAATGTACTCTGCATCAGGCCTGGTTTTAGGCTGTGGGGATATAGTTGTGGATAAATCCCTACTTCACGTCAGGGGATGAGGTGAGAATGGAAAAAACTGTACACACACACACACACACACACACACACACACACACACGCAGATACACACAGGCAAGAATATGAACTAGTAAAAGAGCCTAAAATGATAAGGATTATTTTTAAAGACATAAAAATGTTATGTTTGCATGCCTACAATAATTAGAATTAGCTAAAATTACACTAACAAAATATAGCCTCTAAATAGCAACTGATGAGATAAGCTTTAATTTTTTAAAAAATTAAGTAGATCTGCTTCTTAGACATTTAAATACAAATGGGTGTGTTTGAAATACTTGAATACAAACGTTGTTTCCTAAGGTACTCTATATTCTCCTATAAAAGTTTGCCTAGATCTTTACAATATGTATTTGATGGGTCTGCCTCATCAATGAAACAAAAGTAAACTTCAGCCACGCCTCTGCAATAGTTATCACAAATTCAAAATCAGTAAAATCAGACTTGGCGACATCTGATCATGGATAAAGAAAAAATAGTTCCCCTGTCTTCATCTCAATACCAGAAGTTGATGGAGAGAAGGCGCCTCACCTCTGAGCAAAGTCAGCTGTTCTACCTTCACTCTTCTGAGCCGTGCTCCTGGTAGATGGTCCTCCCCCCGCCCATCCCCTCCCACTTCATCTTGCTCTTCATCAACCAAGCACACACTTAGGTGGGATGGAGCCTCGGCAAGAACTGGGACTTTTAATAGAGAAAGCAATTAGTGATAGGGCAAACAATACCCACTTACCTGGCGGGATTGTGGTGAGAGCTAAATGGGATGTTTAAAAAGTGCCCTCTAAACTACGAAATCACATACACAAAACTTACTATGATCACCATGAAGCAGGAGGGGAAGAATGGAGGCCAAAATACTTCAAACAGCCACAGTTCAACAGAGTTCTCACTGAAATATGCTGGGTAACCACGCTATTATTTCTCTAGAGTCTAGAAAACTTCCTGGTCCTATCTCTGCATCTAAAGCAGGATTTTTTTTTTTTTTTTTTTTTTTTGCGGTACGCGGTCCTCTCACTGTTGTGGCCTCTCCCGTCGCGGAGCACAGGCTCCGGACGCGTAGGCTCAGCGGCCATGGCTCACGGGCCCAGCCGCTCCGTGGCATGTGGGATCTTCCCGGACCAGGGCACGAACCCATGTCCCCTGTATCGGCAGACGGACTCTCAACCACTGCGTCACCAGGGAAGCCCTAAAGCAGGATTTTTTTAACCTGATGAAATTAGAAGATCCATGAATGGTCTTGCAGGAGTTCCTTAGCTTCCTGAAATTACATGAGGAAAAAAATGTGTGTATCTAAGTTGATTTTCTGAGGAGAGGGCCATAGCTTTCGTCAGAATATAAAGAGACACCATGACCCAGAAGAGGTGTCCTGCTTTGGCTGTAAAGGTGAGTGTTTAAGGCTGTGGGCCAAGGATGAAGATCACGCAGGAGTTAACATTTCAAGAGTTTAAGAAAGCATCCACTGCCACGTCCAAACCAGCTGGTCCTTCAGGTCAGTTTCCTCCCCTTGAGGACTCCCCCTACCCACAGGCCCTTAACTGAATAATCTAGTAAGTCGTTGCTTGAAAGATATTGTAAATATCTCCAACTGAATGCAGTTTGGGGCGGCTTCCAATTAGCCTTCACTTAACGGTCTTTTTTCCCTGCCAAGTTTGAGCAGTGAGGATCCAAGGCCCTGCCCTCTGCTTGGCTCAGGGTTTAGGGGCAGGGGGGAGTCAAGTTTGTGATCAAGCTGGTAGGTGTCAGCTCGAACGTGTCCATATGTCCCACCTGAAAGCCGAAGAGGGAAATTAAAAGGTGCTTTCAAAAGAGGTGTGCCTGGCAGCCTGGCAGCAAAGGGAGCTGGTTTCCTGTGAGTTTCCTTCTTTTGTTTCTCTCCCTCTAGCCTAACCCTAACTTTCCCTGCTGTCACTTAATCATCCATGATCATTTTACCCTTTTCTCTGCTTACTGGCTGATTATCTCCCCATTTCATTTGAATCCCACTGGAGATACATCCCAGCTAAAAACAAAGCTGATGGCCAATTAAAAGGTAAGTGCCTTATGTCCAAAGCCAGAACTTTTCAATATTCATAAGTAGGTAACTTTTGAATGACGGAAGAACAATGCATGTCCATAGCCGGGGCTAATCAAGCACCTACATCTTGCAATTCAAATCATCCGGCGTCTGTTTAACTGATTGCTGGGAATTACCTGCTTCCCTAGTGCTGGCTGGGAGCCTCACTACTTCATAAATATTAGAGATGTAAAAGAGCACGGAGTTCCTAATGTGTTTATTTCAGCATAATGAATTCTTCACGCAAGTGATAGGATTACTGAAGCAGAGCTTGGTAAAAACCCTACTGATTTTGGCAGCTCTACTATTCTCCAGGAATAGCATCTAAATATAAATGAGGAATAGAGCATAACGATCATTCACTTGGACTTAATGTTTTAAGTAAAATAAAACTTACTTTTCCCATATTTTCCAAATGATCAGACCACCAAAATTGCCACTGGAGTAGTACAAAGTTAAACAGAGAAATAAAGGAGAAAGTGAGCCCTGGAGTAGCAGGGCATCTTTGACAAGATGCAAGTGAACTTCAGCATCTCCAGGAGAAGGTTAGGGGTTTGTGTCGATCATCTCTTGAGTTCCTCTCCAATGTGGTGATTATTCTCCCAATAGAAAGTCAATTTAGAATTTGTTCTTAGGACAAGGGATGCTTTCCAGTGTTTATTAATAATACTGCTAATTTGGGGGTGGGGGAGGTGTTAAAGGGGGTTCTTCAGTCTTGCGCAGAGAGGTAAGCCAATGCCACTTTACAAACTGAGGCAATGGCAGGCCAAAGAAATGTTAAGTCACAAAGCAATTCTTTTTCTAGAAAAGAATCAGGTATGAACATCTCTGCTCCCTGCAAATGCTCTGTCCACCGGGAGGCAGCATAGGCTGTTGGAAAGAGAAATGGGCCAGAGCCCAGAGATCTGGGTTCTAGTCCCTGCTGTGTCACTGACTTGAGGCACGTGGTGCGGCCAGCAACACAATCCCAGTTACAAAATGAGGGCACATAAGGGAAAATGAGACAAGTGATGTGGATATACTTCAAAGGCAAAGCTATAACCTGCTAAAAGGAGATCCACACATACACAGAAGCTTGGGGAATGTGGTAACTGATCTTTTCAACTGTAACTGGCTCTCTCCTGATGTGGAGAGACACCACTACTACAGGGATTTAAAATAAACAGAACAACAGGGCAAACACACCTTAAGACAGAGTTTTCTAAAGGGTATCTCTAAGAATCCCAATCCAGGGAGAACGTCCTCAGCTCAAATTCTGAAAAACAACCTCACTACACCATACACACCCCTCTGGAAGATTTCCAACGCACATGACAACAACTATTAGCTCCACAGAGCACACTAAGAAATGCTGTTTGAATCTATTAAAAATGGTAATAATGCCTAGTTCCAAACTGGAGAGAGAAGATTCTTGAAAGATCAGCCATAGTCTTAGGTGGCTGGTCAAGTGGTTTCTACTATTTTATCCACAATCCCCTTCTTATTCTCTTAGATGAACAATATTCATTTGTGAGGCAGCTCACCCAGGTGAAAGGTTAATCCATGGTCATGAAACTCAGCCCAGCTAACAGACTCATATGGGGGTTGAAACTTGTCACCTTGGCCCCATTAGCTCTAACCAACTGAGCTGACCAGCCCAGACATTAGCCTTAGTTATAATCTCTCAGGGAAATAAAAGTTTAAAGACACCAGCATATGGCCTATGGGCTTTAGCATATAAGCTTAAGGAATTTTTAAATAATATTTGAGATGAAGGTATGCTATTTCACCCATAACAGGAAAGAAATAGTCAAGGGATAATATGATCTAACCTCTGGAGCTGGGCTCCAGGTGGGTTCAAATCCCAGTTCTACCATTTAACAGCTGTATAACCTTCAGCAAATTACTTCACTTATTTGAAACTTGGTCTCAAAATCTGTAAATTAGGATAAATATATTCCATTCCTCAAAGGATTATCAGGAGGATTATGTGAAATGATCTATGTCAATGGATTTAGCACTGTGCCCAGCACATGAGAAATATCAAAAAATATTAGTTACTACTACTACACTCAAAAGGACTAAATAATCTCAGAAAACGCAGCTCCCTCTCAAGTGAAAATCTAGAAAATGCAATTTGGGGTTTTCTTTTCTCATTACATAAAGTGTTTTTACCTTGTAATTGATCAGAAAATGTGCCTCTTAAACCTTCGCTGAGAATTTCAGTGTGTGGTTGAGATGGCCATGATCAGGTTTTTGTCCTTGAGAACAGATTTCTAAATTAGTAACTTCAGAAGCTATAAAATATGATTCAGCTAACTGAAACTCATTTTTCTAGTATACTCCCAGGAATATATTTCTCAAGGGAGGTACACCCAACAAAATGCTAAATAATTGCAAGGTATTATTATTTGGCCTAGCCTAGAATTTCCCACCAACATAGATGGGTAAACGGAGTTTCCTACCACATATCAGAGGAGTAGGATAGATGGGTAAACGGAGTTTCCTACCACATATCAGGGGAGTAGGAGGAAGGAAAAGGTGGGGAGGGAGTCCCAGAGGACACAGGGACAGCAGCAGGCTCGGAGCATGGACACGGGGACTCCAGGGGCACAGGGCTGTAGCAGCGGGCCTCCTGAACTAAGCCCTGGTGACAACGTCAAGGACCAACCTAGACGTGTTCACACACTGAATCAGCCCCAGGTTTCGAAAACAGCCATTGGAAAGTTTCCTGGGAGTCACACAGCAGCAGCTCCAGAGGCCAAATATAGAAAGAGACTAAGCCAACCTTTCGAGCCCCATCTCGCGGTTCACAAAACCATACTCTACATGGACATATCCTGGCTATGTCTCCTGTCATCTCAGGAGACCCCAGTGAGCAGGATTTCCATGGTGACCACCTGGAAGGCACCTCAATCACCAAATAGAATAACCCTTCGCCTCCTCAGACTCCTGGCTCTTAACCTCTGAGACCTTTCCAGGCACACCCAGCCCAGGGAAGCCAAATCCCACAGTCAATAGGGTGTTGCTGTCGTGCACACAAGGCCTGCAAGCTCTCCCTCCTTCTCCTTCTCCGACTTCACTTCTGCCCTCTTGTGACACGTCATTTGTAACTGTCTCGTGGGTTTTATGTAGTTGTGGTGGGCACAATTAAATGCTGTTCTAACTAGCAGAGTCCTTGTCCAGAAAACAAAAACCATGCACAAGTCAGTCTGGTAACACTGGCCACGTCTAGCAGCTGCTTCACATGGCTGTCTCGTCGATCCAATCAATGGTCAGCTGTTAATAAAGCGGGATAAAAACAAATTGATCACAAAAGGTCAGTTTGGTACCTAACATTCAGAAGGCTGCTGTGTGAACACTTGTTATCTGTGGGGAATCCACACCACATAAAATCAGCAATATGCCACCTTTACAGAGTCATTTGCCTGAAAGAAGGAAAAACGACTCCAGAAAAATAATGTTCTGTATCTCTATCAGTGCAGAGGAAATAAGATGTGGAGAAAAAAAGTAATAAGTTAGTTTTCTTTTATTCTAATTCCTTGTGATTATTTAAAAGATTATTCCAACCAGAAGTAGAAATGGAAGCAAAGTGGTCCCGGCGTAACCCGCAGATTGTTAATAAGAAAAGAAATGAGTTTCAGCTCAACTCTTTATTTTCATACCTGGTTACTACATGTAGAAATTGTGTGCATAAGCTTCCTTTGACTACTTGAGAACTACATAGTTTTGAGGAGTCCTCACTCCCCTACAATAAAGGGAAAAGTTGAACAGGCTTACAGAGTTCAACTGACATGCCCAGGAGTGCCAGCCTGAGCCGCCAACCGGCCATGCCCTACCAAACCTGTGCATTGTATTAAGGCCCAGTTTAGACCTGCAAAATGTGTGAGAGTCCATTTTTATGAGCTGCCTCTCCATTTCAGAGGGTGAAAATGAAGACACAGCAAAGTGGGAGAGGAGACCCTTCATCAGTCCGTTGGCAAAAATCAACGGTCTAGGTAGGAATGAGGCAAGAGCCAGAAGTCACAAGTCGGCAGACACAGAGAGAATGAGGAAGGAGGGAGGTGGGGACGGTGGGGGGGGGGGAGTCAGAGAGAAAGAAAGCCAGACAAGGAAGGAGCAACTGAAAAAAAGGCTGGCACGTATAGGCTGACCCGACCATGTGGACCTGGCATTCAGAAGGCAGCATGGTTAGGTACTGGATCTGGATACCAAGCTTTCGTCATAATATTGGTCTGTGTCCTTGGTCAAGTCGCTTCATCACTCTTTGCATCACTCTCCTCACACATCCTCTAAATCTGTCTCCATTCTGCTTTCCTGCACTTGAACACATAGGGAAGACCCAGTCACTGAAGGCCCCAATGCACAGAACAGAATTATATCTTGCTTCCTGAGTGTTATGGGCAAAGAACTGTGTTTGGTTTCTTCAATTCTATGCTTTTTTCCCCCCACTAGACATCCCACAGAAACATTCTAGGAAGGTTATCTCTGGGAGTTGATGGAGTTTACCTCTGGCAAGGCCATGAGGACATGCCAGGTCTTCTTGGGTTCTGATTGCCCCCTAGAAGCACCACCTAGGCTCCAGGAGAAGAGAAGGAACCCCAAGGGGCAGTCTAGCTGCAGCCCCCCAGTAAAGCCCAGCATTAGATAGCACATGCTCTGGAGTCATCCCACCTCAGACTGAGAGTTCAGTCAGATCATAACATGGAGTTTGATTTTTTTGTTTCTTCCCCAAGGTGATCTCACCAGACATGCAGGTAAGACAAAGGAATGTATACTGTTGTTACCACAAGTACTTGTTTGCTTATTTATTAAGGTATGGAGCATTAACTATCTAAGAGGCACTGTGCTAACTACTGGCCCTGGTCTGGGAGAGCTTGGGGCTCCCACCTACACACAGACACAGGAACGTGTCAACAGCACAGTGACCCTCACACCGTCTCCGAGGACCCCCAGGAGGAGCCTGAGGAAGGTAAGAAGAGCTTTCCAGCACCACTGATATTGGAGCCGGTCCTTGAAGGAGGAAGAAAAGTTTGCCAGGTGGTGTGGAATATGGGGAAGGCATACAAGGCAGAGGACACAGTGCAACTGCCAAGAGTCAGCAAAGAGTGTGACCTGTTCTGAGAATAGTGACAAGTTCAGTGCCGTTGGTATAGCATGCACTCCTTGGCAGTCCAACAAGGCTTTCGGTATAAATGTCTAGGTGACGGCCTCAGATGGCTTGCCTATAGGGATGGTAACAAAGCATTCAGGTTCAAAAATTGGAACGTAAGGACTGAACATGAGCCAGTTCAACCTTTAAGAGTCACATAGAGGGCTTCCCTGGTGGCACAGTGGTTGAGAGTCCGCCTGCCGATGCAGGGGACACGGGTTCGTGCCCCGGTCTGGGAAGATTCCACATGCCGCAGAGCGGCTGGGCCCGTGAGCCATGGCCGCTGAGCCTGCGCGTCCGGAGCCTGTGCTCCACAACGGGAGAGGCCACAACAGTGAGAGGCCCGCGTACCGCAAAAAAAAAAAAAAAAAAAAAAAAAGGGTCCCACAGAAAGAAAGAGAATCTTAGGTAGAGAGAATATAAATATAGTTGTAATTCGTCAAAATATTTCTGGAAGGACTTTTTAAAGGGCATTCTCCTACAGCATCCCCTATGTACTAAGGACTATTCTAAGCACTCTGTGTATATTAACTCATTTAATCTGCTCAATAACCGTAGATCTGTCATTCCTCCTACTCAACCGATAAGGCAAGGAGGCCAAGAGTTCAACTAATGTGTCCAAGGTTAATCAGCCAATTAATAACAGGGCCAGGACTGGAAAGCCAAGTTGGATTCCATCTCCAGTGCTCTTAACCACAGTGCTTGACCACCTCTCATGAGGCACTGGTAACACCCTCACCTCTAGAAGGCGAGAGCAGGGGGACACAGGTGGGATCCCCATCTCCTTCCCATCTCTTCCTTGGCATAGGACAGTGCTCCCAGTGAGTGCCAGGCAACTTTCCACTGTAGAAACTTTTGCACCTTTGAATTCAAAACAAATGTAAATACAGAAATGGGCCAGTTCTGAAATTTTCAGGATATAGGTAGTGTCCACAAAAAGGCCACAGGCAACAGCTTAAGGGAAGGGAGGATAAGGGGCCCGCAGGCGCATCAGCTCCCCGTCAGCCTCCCCTTCCAAGCTCCCAGCCAAGCTGAGCAGCACCGGCCCAAGCCCAGCAGAGGAACCAGGGCTGCTAGAGGCAACGGAACTCAAGACAAACCCAGTCATGTGGAAGTCCCCTCAGGTCCCTCTTTCCTTTCTATCATCACTTCCTAGTTCAGTCTTGGCCACTGCAGGCCGCTCAGTGGCAACGCATTACAATGGCAACACATCCCAGCAAGACAGCTCTGCAAGGGGCAGGTGCCAAACCTCCTTCCACCAGAGCACCGCCCAACAGCGAAAGGTTGGCTTAGACACCAGGAAGTGGAAGGTCTGAGTACCAAAGAGCCTTACCCGTCACTACCAACTCCAGTGCAGAGCCCTGCTCTATCCCCTACCTCCACCTTCTTGATCTAGGAGCCATGGTTCATTTCAGCAAAACTCAACTAGCATTCTTCTGACCTGGGGCAAAAAAGCTCCCTAACTGAGATCCTGAAAAATAACATTACATCATGTTGCCCGTGTCAAGTTTATAAATGGGCTAGGGGGAGGCTGGGGTGCAACCTGACACTATCAAAACACTGGCCCTGGAAGAAGAAAGGAGGCCATTGTTGTAGGCTTGTCAGCCCTCCTCTAGCTGGAGGTAAAGTGAGATGCGAGAAACGTGAGCAGGAGGCGAGGCACAGCGCAGCCTCTCACTCCCTGTCTCCCAAGAAATGAGGCAGCCTCCCTGCAAAATGGGGTTGTCTCCATCTCCTGTGGGGTGGGTCACCCTCCTTTCTGATGGTCGATGAGCTTAGTAATTTTTATTCCCACGCCTCAGAGCAAAACAGCACTCAGGTATGGATAGAAAAGTCCAGGGACCTTTTTTTTTTTTTGGAGCAGGACTCACATCTCTTAACAGACAACCCAGGGGGGAACTGAGCCCCAGTAATTGTGTGTCCACGAGAGTAACAATTTTATTTGAAAGACAGAAATGTGAACATGGCCAGAAGTTAGAGGAAAAAAACAAACCCCAAGAAGGGTCAAGTGAACATCCAACCATAAAACAAGAGATCCTGAAATCTGAAAAAGAAAAGGAAAAAAAGGGCATTTCAAAGTGAAGGGCTGGGGTTCAGATCAGGAGACAATAAAGTGACAAAAAGAATGTGAGGAGGATTAAGGGGCTGGGACAGACACAGAACCAGCCAAAAGACCAAGTGTTGGCACAAAGATTAAAAACATTTTAATGGATAAAAGGAGAAGAAAAAGGATTTATGGTGAGCGAAAGTTCAGAAAATAGAAAGCGAGACAAATGTAAGCCAGCCTGACTGGAGACAGAGTTCTGCTGGTTGAACATTTCATTTGATTTTCTCTGTTCTTTCTTCCCCATCTCCCAGCTCAGCCTCGAAGCACAGGAGAGCATGCACATGTGCTATCCATGGCAGAAGGTGCAGGAAAGCCTGCCATCCCGTCCCCAGCAAGGGTGGTGCCAGCCCTGCAATCATCCAGGACAACAGAACTTAAGGGCCACCAATGAACCAGAGAACCCAAGGACAGGGCACCAAACTGATCACTGGCATTTCTGCTGGTATTCTGCTCGTTTCCACCCAACTGTTGCTAATCCTATCATCACTCCACCAGGAATTTAACCTCGTACAAAAGTTCTCCCCACCCCCTCCCAGTGCCTTCTGGGCTTAATTCACCAGCAATTAAGAAAGCAGACCATCGGGAACCCTGGGTTCCTGGTTGCTAAATTCTGCTTTTATGTTAATCCCACCACATTTTCTTTGGGACACAACAGGGACCCCCTCAACTAAAGTGGAATGGTGCCCTGTGACCCAAGTGCATCGCCCTTCAAAAGAGCTTTCCTACAGAGCCTGGAACCAGCCCCCTCCCTGGTTCAAAGAAGAGAAGGAGAGGGGTCGTGGACTACCCTCCAAGCTCAGAGCTTGCATTTCCCTCACTCAATTCCAGTCCCTCAAGTCTATTTTTTTTTTTGGTGGGCAGGGAGACTGTTATTGGTGCCAGAGTGTGATGCATTAAGGCTTGCTGGCTGATGGCAAGCGAAGACACACAGGGGGGAGGGGAGGCAGCCACCACTCACCTCAGTCCAGAACCTAACACGCAGACGCAGAAGGTGGGGGGCCCTTGGACACAGGGCATCCATGAACTTGCACCAACCCTTCGGTGTAGCAGGCGCCCCCATGAGAGTTCTTTCCCTGTTGGAGGTGTGCGTACATTGTCTAACTTCCTCTTCTTTTGCCGTATCCCCCGATTAAATTATCTGTCACATTTCACTGAACAGAAATGGAGTGCCTACTCTGTGCCAGTCCCTAGCTTAGGTGCTGGGAATACAGTGACAAGCAAAATCAGAATGGTCTTCACCCCTCAAACTTGTTTGCCTTCCTTTTCCCTCCCCCGTGTCCAAGGCTCTTACCAAACTCAATCAAATGGTTTCAGATGATTTCATGTAAGCCATGTGGTTCATGGTCATTTGCCCAAAGAGAAACGCCCAGATTCTAGAAGATGCTGAGAATCTCAGAGTACCCAGGAAAGTGGGGGGATGGGAAGGCCTCAAGGAGCAAAGAGGAGAGAAAGGGAATTCGGGGGGATGGAGGTTGGCTGAAAGAGAAGGAAAGGAAGGATGCAGGAACATAAAAATGGCGATTTTAGGAATCTACCTACACATTTTTTAGATTGTTATACACGTCCTGACAAGCTTCTATTCCCTCAGGGATAATATCTCTGATTATCAGGAAGAAAGTGCTGGTCCAAAAAAAAACTAAAATTGCCTAGCCTGCTGAAGCGTGGTGGGATTATGAGGAAAGGCCATGTCCAACCAACACTCACCATTCTGTGTTCTTAGAGACTTTGGTCTCTTGCTCTGAACTTCTCACTTTCTCAGGAAAAAAAAAAAAATTAGGACTAAGAAAGGCCTCCTTAAAAGTCTGACACCTCTGTCCCTTAATTTATTTTCTCATTAATGAGTAGAGGGGGGATTTATTGTTTGAAACAATGTCTGTTTCATATCAACTCTTTTTCCCTGTTTTTCCCCTAGACAGTGGAGCTCCAATGAGACCCAGAGCAGATGTTTTATATTTCAGGAGAGAGCAGTCTCCCCCAATTCCTGAAAGATTCCTGGAATTCTTATACTTAACAAAAATTAGCTACAGAGAAAGAATCATGAATCATGACTTGGGAGTCCATGAAGCCTCTGGGAGCCCATGGTGTCTTCCCTCCTCCTACCAACCTTCCACCACCCCAAATGCTTGTCTGTCACCCACTGGGTTTCAAGGGAAAACCTCTCTGAAAAATGAGGCATCTGCCTCAAGAGCAGACCTCTATGTTTGATCAGAGAAGCCAATCCCTCAGCCATAAGCCCAAGAGCTAGAAGTGGGAGTCAGATCTGTGTTCTACTCCTGGCTCAGTCTTGGCTTTGTTAATCATTCCAGAAATATAGATCTCAATTACCTCATCTGTCCAATAGAGGTAACAACATTTGACCTCTCACTCTTGTTGGAATCATGCAAAGATGAAGTAAGATGCAAGTGTGCTCTAATAAGTTAAATCCTTATAAAAGTGAACAGTATTTGCATTAAAATCATTGACATCTGGCATTCTGTTTACAAGGGGTTTGGATTAACTAGCACACTTCTGCACGTGTGAGTAGGATTAACAGGCATACACCTCTCAAAGGCTGCGCAACCCCATTCATGTCCCTTTACCACTGCTGGTAAAGGCTGTTACACTGCGAGCCTTTAACCATTCCACATTTATTTGATAAACATTTATTGAGCGCCTGGCACGGTACTTGGTACATGTTGGGGGCTCAGTAAATGGTCATTGAATAATGAATGAACCAGTGCCTAATGCAGAGATGAAGATGACACGGCAAGCTGCCACCACTCTTTGATCCTGAACCCATATCCAAAATCATTAATGGATTAAGGCGCTCTTCTCTGAAGACCCTGGCCTCAGCTCAGAATTCTCAGACTTGGCACATGAAATGAAACCTCTTTGCCATTCCTGACCTAGGCACAAAGATAAAACACATTTTAACCCTGCTTTCATGGAGATCCTGAACTAACAGGGAAAAGGCAGTAAACAGACAAATGTAGCACAGTATATGTTAAGAGAGAAGTATAAGAGTCCAGAAGAAGGTCGTGGCATCTAATGATGTGGATAAACTTATTGTTCTCAAACTTGCCTTGCCTCTTAAGATGCCGCTCCCTCCAGGTTTCTCTTCTGCATCCCTGATAGAACTTTTCTTATTCCCTCCCCTACTCAACTTCCATACTTTGGCATTCTCAGGGTTCTGCCCTGGTCCTCTTCGATTCCTTACAGACTTTCTGGGATCATCATTCCTTCTCTTAACATCAATTGCCATATACATACTGATTACACCCAAATTTATGTCCGTAACCCTGACCTCTCTGAAGCTTCAGACGTGTATTTCTAGCTGCCTCCTACACATCCCCTTGAATACCACCAACAGGCTACTCAACTCCTAACTCATGAAGTCTCTTCCCCTAACCCTCCTCAGCACCTCTCTTCAGCCTCTGATAATCCTGATATCCTTTAACACATTACTATTCAAGTCTTCCAAAATACAAATTCTTAGCTTGGCTAATCTGTCCCTGTGATGGCCTGAGTCTCTGGCCATAAAGGTCATGTGACTCTAAGCCTCTGCCCACGCTGTGCACTCCACCTGGTATATACTACAGACTCCCTCTTTACTACACCCTTGCATCCTTCAACATCCAGAGACCAATTCCAACATACTTCCCCAATACTCCATGGCAGAGTTAGTTATGCCATCCTAACTAATAAATGATCTTATAAGATTCTGAAATTCTTCTCTCATCAAAACAATTAAGTTACTCTGAAGGCAATATGAATGTTTATGCAATCTAGTTTATGCAAAACTTGAAAGTATCATCAATTTCCTTGCACAAATAAAGTATTAACTGTTTCATTCATTAAATAAATAGTAAGTCCTTGCCATGTGGCAAGGCATGTTCTAGGTGTTAGGGACAGAGCAATAAGACAAAGTCTCTGCTATCATGGATCTTATATTCTAGTGGGAAACATAGACAGTAAGCCAATGCAATATCAGATTACCAGATTTGATTTTGATGATCAGATTATCACAAATTTATTGCAGAACTCATTTATTAGAGAAGATGGAAGATGAGAGTTGTTTTAAATATACACGAAAAAATTATAACTCTTGAATAATGAAAAAAAATTTTAAATCCCTTAAAGCTGAAAGGAATTACTCTCACCCTCCCCATGCCCTTCTTCATGGTCACCATAATCCACATGCTTATTGTTATTAAAAGAACAGACTGCAATGACAGTAAATCTTCCCAATCTAGGGGAATTAGAGAAAAGGCATGAACTACCCAAAGTAGCTGCATTTAAAGAATTTTAGTGAAAAATAAAATTTTTAAACTTTATAAGACATAAACACTAATTGCTAATAAACTGTTTCCACAAAAAGGCACCATCAGACCTACTTTTTGGAACAGAGTGTATGTTGCAATTGGTATGCAGATAGATGTTGTTCAGTTTATATAGGCTTTAAAAGTTTATTTATTTGAACTGGCTATATACTTCCTTGAGCAATCTTGAGTATCTAAATCCAGTACCCTAAACTTTTAAATGCTCAATACATACTTATTAATTTAACTGTTATATTATTTATATGACTGATCAACTGCTTTTTATGGGAAGACTTTCACAAATCGCCAAACATTTTAAACGCTGGAGTTTGAATTGAGAAGACTGTGTTATGCCTAATCTGAAAGAAGAGGAAAAGCCATCAGCACAGCCAAGTAAGAGAGTTAGTGAGACCTGAGCTCCTCAGGGGTTAAACTCAC
This sequence comes from Mesoplodon densirostris, assembly GCF_025265405.1. NCBI lineage: Eukaryota > Metazoa > Chordata > Mammalia > Artiodactyla > Ziphiidae > Mesoplodon > Mesoplodon densirostris. The sequence goes on along the minus strand of NC_082662.1, from coordinate 123,423,991 downwards.
ATTTCAAGACTGGCTCATCTGCTTTAGGACGACTCAACTCTGTTACAGTCTTGGAAGCTCTGCTGTAGAACTTCAGAGGACCAGAAGTCATCTTTCTCCAAACAAAAGCATTTTCACAAAAATGTTCTTCTTCCACTCTGCTCCTCTCCACCCCTTACACCCACCCCACCTGGCTCACTTCCCTTCCTTCCTAGCACCCTGCTCACGTGTCATCTTTTCAAAGAAAATTCTGTGGCCCTCACCACCCCCAAGATGGCGAGGTACCCTCCTAAACACTCCCACAATACTCCATCTGTATCCCCATCATAGCATTTCATACTCTGAGTAGGACAGTTTCCTTGTCTTTCCCCCTAGAACACGAGTTCCTGGAGATCAGGGTCTATGATGTGATCATTGATGTCTTTCCAGCAATGAACACAGTGCCTGATGCGTGGAAGGCACTCTACCTCTACAGAGTAAAGATGTTTGTCTTGCCTTCTCCCATCTTTACTTTTATTTATTTGTTTGGAAAACAGAGTAAGAAATTTCAAATGTAGTTTATCTAAAAATGAAGTATCTCATAACTGAAAAAAACTCAGCCCTGGACATGAGGAGGTCATAGGAAAAGCCTCAAAGGAACAGCTCAGCTCTACACCAGGACACGTTTTCAGCTTATTACTTAGAATTCTTCCTATTAAAATTTAATGCAGTCTTCTCTAGCAGTTCATTTTGTCTGCCAAGTCCTTTATGACTATTTTGATGTTATTTATTACATATGGATGCCACAGTAATAAGTGGGTAGCATAAGCAAGAGTTCAGGGGACGGAGTGAAAGGGCCACATCCCCTCCTGATTGGCTGAGACTAGATCATTATATACTGTGACAAGCAGTTATCACCAAGCGCTGGCCTGAATGACAGAGCATCCTGGTACACAGTAGGCAGTCAACACATGTAACCAATGAGTGCATGAATGAATGAATATCTGGGTGCAAGGGGCCTCGGAAGTCAAACTATAATCCTAAGAGTGGTAGGACCACAGTGCAATCAGGATGGAACACTGATGGATATATAGAGCAGCCTAGTACAATTCATAAGGCCTCTGTAACCCTCAGTTTCCTCACTTCTAAAATGAGAATGATAATAGACTTAAATGAGATAATGAACAAAGGTCTTTACATTATGCCTAGCAAAGAGTGTGTGCTTAAAATTACTATGGTATTATCTCATAGGCACAGTTCATAGTTATTAAGCTGAAAAGCACACCAAACTGAACTTTAAGTAGATGTGATAGGAAACATTCTGAACCCAGGAAGTAGAATACGTAGGTATTCTCCACACAATCTATCATAAGTACTCTACTGGAGAATAAATGGTTTTAGGGTAAAGAAATCACACCTTAAACAAACTCAAAAGTTTGTTATCTAAAAAGAACCCATTACCTTGCACAACTTATATACTGCCGCTTAAAAACACATACTACGTTGAATTACACAAAGACTCCTTCATGAATCTTTTTGTATATATTTCTGAGGATCCATATTTTCTCATAATGGAGTTGCTTGAAATGTGACTACCCCTTACCCAGGAATAAATATATTGGTGCTGTGATGGTCCCCTAGCTACATTTGGCCAGTCCGTCAAGGTCACACTTGCATTATTCTTCTCTAATTTTAATTTTTAACACATGGGACAGAGCTGAACTTTCTCTACATTCTGTTTACCTTAGGCAGTCATTCAAAATTCCTCTCTTCTGAAAGCATCCATTCTGAACTTGGCTTAAAGAGAAAGAAATAAAGCAAAGACAAAGAGAAAAAAGCAAAAATAGGGAAAAAAAAAAGAATAAACTCCTTTGGTCCTGCCTAATGTACGAAAAGAAATAAATGCTGCTTTCCTGGCCTCATTATTTTCACTCTGCTCCTGGGTTCCTTTTAGAAAAATCTAGAGGGGTGGCGGAAGAGTGGGTTTGGAAGAAGAAAGGAAAGAGATGGAAGATAAGGAAGGTAGGGGGGAAAAACAGCTGTGGAAGAAAAGAAGAAAAAAGAGAAGAAAGGGGAGCTGAAACCTGACACTCAGGAACTCAGGGCCTGCAAGGAAACGACTTCGCAGGACTGAAAACTTGCCAGCCTGGCGAGGTGGGCTGGTTCCAGTCGAAGCCTTCATTAATGCTTCATACATTCAGCCCCTAATTTACAACCATTTAAGAGCAAACATTCTGCAAGTACCTTTGGGGACCTCTGAGGACAGAAAGAAATCTAAGAGAAATTAGGTGCCTAGAGAGCTCCCCTCAAAGGCTACAGCCCTTTTGTGCAGGCGAGCAATTTAGTAATTTGTTTTTGTCTGCTGGGGGCTTTCAGGGGTGGGGTGAAGTAGAAAAGACACACAGCCGGTCAGAAGCTGGGGGTAGTGGAAACGGCTGAGGTGCCTATGTATGTGTGGGGGAAAATAGAGGCTTTGTGTCTGTGAGGCTTTGGGATGTATTTAAGTGGGTGGATATGGACAGAGCTAAAGACAGGGACTCTGCCCAAACAGCCGGATCCTTGTTCAAGAAATTAAATAAACAAGAACATCAAAAAATAAAATAGAATAGAATAGAAGTAAAATAAAATAAAGTAAAAATCCCACTAAAAGAATCATTGCTGGGTGGTTTCCTGGAGTGCTAAAATAGAGAGCAATTTTTTTTTTTAAGGATTTAGAGAATGCAGCGTAGCCCTGAAGTTCATCCCAAGCTGCAGACTCTGAAACCTGGCTGAGGCCCGGGCAGGATGGCTTGGAGGGTGGGACCCCCCAGCAGTCCTCTCAGCAAGCCTTTCCCTAAGCTTTGTTTCTCTTCAGCCCAAACCTGTATGAACGGTGAACACTGTGTTTTAACTAACCAGGGCCTGGGAACTGGTTAGGCAGCTTTTCTCCCAAGGCCACCAGGAACCATCAATCAGCCAAAGCTCAGGAGCCCTGGAAGGAAGACTTGAACTCCCTCTCCTGCCTCAGGAGGAGGAGAATGGAGAAAGGGAGGCTAAACAGATTACCTTTTAACCAACAGCTTCACCTAAAAGGATTAACACTGAGGATTAACTTTCACAGGGCCACAGAGCTGGATCCCCACTGCTGAGGGTGCAAGGCTGAGTGCAGGCTGGCTCAGCTCGCAGGCAGGACCCAGGAAGGAGCAAAGGGCAGTGTCTGGTCTGAACTAACTTCCCTTTCAAAGCTGCTCTCCCCAGAACGAGCTCTGCGGAAAACTGATCCCACAGGCTAAGGGGTCTCATCTTCAGAGTATCCAGTTGCAACACTTCAACCCATAGGATCCTCAGAGAAAGAGAGTGAAAGCTCAAAGTGAGGCAGGTGGCAGGAACAGGGGCAAAGGAGTCAGGTAGATGCCACACATTGCCCTGTTCCAGAAGGCTTGAGCCTCACCCCCTCCTACCAAAATTTAAAGTCCAAAGACTCCCTCATCCCCACCTCCTCCAGAAAGAGTACTTCCGTGGTTTTCCTACTAGTGAGATACAAACCCCAACACTAAGGTTCTTTTTCCCACTTTCCCATCAAATGTGGTAAAAATCTCTGTCATCCTTACAACGGGCCCACCTGAAAGCGGATGAAGCTTCTGTGGAAAACCCCTTTAACCACATGCCAAGGTGTCAGAAAGAACTACATACAAAGTTACCTTCTTCCTCTCTCTTCTTTGTTTTATTGTAATCACAGAAGTTCTCTTAGCCCAGGGGTCCTAGAGGTGGTTGCTAGTGAATAATGAAACTGGTTAATTGCACCTCTAACGTCTGCTACTCTGAGGGCAGAGGGACCCCTGATCTCTATGAAACACAAGCCATTCTTCATGAAGATCATAACTGCTGACCCATCAAAAGTAATGTTTGGATTACTCCAGTCTCGGATCAACCTTGATTCCCCAAGTTCACTGTGTGACTAGAACACTTACGAGAAGGCCAGACCACTTTAAGGATGGTATCTGTGGGCAAGGAATACAGTAAAGGAACTAGCCCACAGAAGGTGAGTATACTACCCACTGCTTTATCCAGTCAAGCTCTACTACTTCCAACAGGCATGGTGGTGTCCCAGTCAACGGGAAAGTACCAAAATCCCTGTTTGCTTCTTGTGTCAAGAAAGGCAACTGTAGTTAAAAAGCAGTAGAACAATTTAGGTCCTTAATATTTTCATCATTTTACTCTAATATTACAGTGACAATGTATTGTGGATTTTTTTTTAGGACAGTCCTGACTCAAATATTCTATCTAAATTTTCCCATAATTATACTTACAATTGTCGGGCCCAACAGACTAAATTGAGATTTAGGAAGTAGGAACATCATATTGAAAGTGCTCAATATTGGGAGATTGGTACTTCCGACTGCCAGGATGATTTGGGTCCTAGCATTGCCCCAAACTGGCAACCGTGAATTCAAATTTGCTTTGGAAAAGAACTGCTCCTGAGGGCTGAGTCACATACACACTCTGGCTTCAACTTTTGTTGGCTTGTTTCAAAAGAGCACAGAACCTTTTTAAGAAAAGGGGAGGAAAAAATCGGGGTGGGAGGGGAAGGGGGAGGAGTTGTACAAAGCCTGCTCTTTGCTTAGCAAAGTCATAGGAAAAATAAAATGAAAAAAGGACACACATCAGGATATATTTCCAGTCTTCTTAACTTCTGCAGTAGTCTTTTAGAAGGGTGCAACTCATGGAGTCTATGCTTCCCCAAGCATTTCTACTACAGCAGGGCAAGGAAGAGGCAAGTGTCTCATGATCACCAGCATCCCAACTGGATTCCCAGTTATCCCCATCCTAGGCCTGTGCCCCTCCCCCAACCCTGAGGGACAGTCTTGCTCCAGGCAGCTTTTGTTAAGTCTCAACCCTCACAAGAAAAATGATGGGTTTGAACTATTAACCCTTCCCCAGAGGACTGAAATTAAGAAGAGGCCACTGACAAAATATTCACATGGTTATACTATAAAAAAATAATAAGCTAAATATTTGCCCAGCAGTTCCAGGTTTGCCTGAAGAAAGAGAAAAGAAACAAAAAAGGAGGGGGAAGTGACCAAACAGTAGAAAGAGACTAGGGTCAAACTCAGGATCTGTGAAGAAAGAATTACACAATTTAGGGAAAACTGGGGCTCATGTTGGCAGCAGAGGTGAGCAAGGTTGCAGTAAAAGAATGGGGTTGGACATGAGATCTCTAGGGAGAGATGCAAAGGGGAAAAAAAAGAAATCGTACTGACTCAGGGGCTGACTCTTTGTTGAAAAATCAGGAGGAAAAGGAGATGAAAACGGAGTCTGGTGTAAAGAAACAAGGCTCGAAAATGGAGTCTGGTGTAAAGAAACAAGGCTCGGTCTATCAGCAGGGAGGGGTTGATAAGGACACAGACCAGGATTCAAATTCAAGCCCTGCCACATACCTGTTGAATAACCTAGGGCAAATCACTTTACCTCTTTGAGCCTCCACTTCTTTTTAGGTGAAAGGGGGAAAATGATACCTCTCCCTCCTTCCTCCAGGTGGTTTTAAAGGCCAAATCTGATCATATAAATGAAATGTGCTGTAAACTCTAAGGTACTACACAATGTCAAGCTATTTTAAGTCTGAGACTCTTTATGAAAAATGTGGCTGCCCAGGTAGCACTTCAAAAAGTCAAGAAAGACAAAAGGGGCAGAGCGGAGCTGGGAAGGGTGAAGCCCGTTGCCCAGAAAGGATATGAACCAAGGACAAAACCAACTATGATCAGGTTCTCCAAGGTCTTTACCACATACTGAGAGCTCCAGTTAATGCTTGACACTAGTTTGCTCATCAGAAAACTCTAGGAATTAAAGTAGTTCCCTCCAAAAGAAGGCTCTTCTAGCTCTAAGAGTGTACCGTAGGCATCTGGGTGGACTGGAGGGGAGAGGTACCCAAAGAAGCCACAGACGATGGAAAGCAATGTCGTAGAGCCTCCACCACATGCCTTTGTCCCCACCTAACTCTATTCTGAAATTGACCAGCTCAAGGCTCTACCACCCTGTAGGAAGGGAGGAAAAAAGGGAAAAAAGGAAAAGACAGAATAAGGTAAGCATATTCTCATTTTAGTAGTCAGGTGAAACAAACAAACAAACAAAAACCAGAAGCCTGGGAACTGGGAACCCTACAGAAAGGTGTGGCAACAATTCAGATCAATTTCTTAAAAGGCCAAGTCTTCTTGAGGGCCTAGAGTAACAAGCTACAAACTCTTCTGAGGTACCACATGTCCACAAGACCCCCCAAAAAGCCCATGAAGAGTCTATTCTTAACGGTAAAGTCCTAAAATGTAGAAGAAACTTAAGGAATTCTTCTTAATTCTGTGTACTTAAGGAAAAGTACACAGCAGATCTTGGCTTCAAGGCCACAACTTTAGAATCATCATAGCTGGGGACATCCAAATGGGTGTAATGGTCCTCTTAAGGCCATATAAAGAATTGGGAAATTCTTGCTTGCTGGCCAACAAATTTGGAAGTATGGTAGACAACTATCTCTGTGCCCCCTGACCCCCACCAAAGCTCCATTATGATACTGTGTCTTTCCAACAAACCAAGATTGTTCTACCTCTTCAAAGAACTGTGCTGTATTTTCCAACCATCAACCTTTGATGTCTCTATCTACCTTCTCAGGAGATGACCATCCTTTCAGATAACCATCAATTCTTTCAACAAAAGACAGGGACAGGGGAGGTTCTCCCTAGCAGGCCCTCAGGGGCCATCTAAACCCAGCCGAGATGAAGGAGAGAGATACCGGTAGTACACAAAAAGTCAACATGACTTGAAGCCATGTTTTCACAGTTTTTAAGTGCAATAACAATCCCCTCAAAGAACTCTTACAGTGTTGAGCAATTTATGAAACAAAACAAAGACCACCAAGAACTCCTATCTCAAAGAGTGGGTCCTGAGCACCCCTTCTTTGAGTGCTCAGGACTGCAATGAACACAACTGAAAATAAGTCATTGATTCAAGTCAGGAGGCCCAGTCTCACATCCCAGCTGAGCTACTCATTCCCTGTGTGGCGTTAACCAAGACACTAAACTTCTCTGAGCCCCAGGGTCCTCCTAGATAATTTTTATTATTATTACTTTAGAGAAGTTGAGCAACAAACAAATTAAAAAGAAGCTCAGAAGTTACTATGGAAACAAAATTAAGGTCGAATAATAGAGGTAGAAATAATAACACAATTCTCAAAACACTATCAGGTAGTTACCAGTATCCCTATTTTATACATAAGAAAACAGAAACTGAAAAGTTAAATGCTGTATCTAAAATCAAGATAAATGAGACAGAAGCTTCTGTCCCACAAACAAGTGCTCTTTCCACTAGATCTAAGTTTCTCCCATATCATGAGCAGGTCCATAATGACTGTGGTGATATCCAAGTCATTAAAAAATGCAAATAGTACACAGTAAAAATAGATCATAAAAATAAACCTGCATGCCAATGAAACAAAACATACATCCAACTTTCCCCTTGTATTTCTTCGTTATAACTCTAACAGTAAAACTGGGCTTAAACAACGAACTTTCTTTTACTGGGAAATTCTACTTTCTCTTTGTCTAATCTGTGTTCAAGGTTCCATATAGAACTCCACCAAAGCCCTAAAAATTACAACCTTTGGAGCTATTCTGTCAGCTATATTTCCTTAGAATGTATTGTTCCTAGCTAGCCCAGGCTGGGTGTCTCTTTCTGTCATTTTTTTCTTATGAGCCCATTTGCAAGGACAGGGTCTAATTCTGTGTTCTTTAGAGCACCTTTCATACTGTTGTTGATTAACACTAAATAATAATGATGTTTATAATAATGGCTGTCAATAATCATAACCATAACCATCATCACCATAAATAAGAGTTCTCACTGGCAGTTTCTGGAAGCCAATGAATATAATAAGCATCATGTCGGTTTGGAGATCACCTGATAAAAGTGAAGCTGAGCTGGGTGGTGACAATGAGCAAATGAATCATACATAACATGCCAAAAGCGGTGATTAATAAAGGGTTCCTCTTCTCCTTTAAAAAAAAAAGGCTCCCCAAGTCGTCATCCAGGCAGGTAACTGACCTTGTTTTCCATTAAGGCTGCTCAGTCTTGGCTTCAAGAGACATCATTCATTTCATCCTCAACTGTTTTACAGCCAAATTAATACCGTGGGACCATGACTGAAAATTGCTCTATTGGCACTGCCCACTTGGCTCACCAGTGCCATTTGCCAAGGGCGCTGCTTAGGTTTCCAGAGGTTTTTTTTTTTTTTAAGGAGAATCATGCCCAAGTTTACAGGCTTAAGCAAGGGAAGTTCTGATCAGCATTGACCCCATTCCACTGAGGAGAAATCTACAAGGCATTAATTCCATGGATTCCCACTTCCCCTAGAGCAAGGACATGCTCAGAAATCAGAAAGTTCTCTCTGCTATGGGAAAGACTTTCGGGACAAGCACAGCACTGTCTTAGCCTGTTAACAGTGGAAGCCTTCTCCAAACCCAAACTATAGAGTAGAAGAGGGCATATGTAAAATTACAGCAGAAGCCAGGTCTTCTGTCTTTAAGACAGTTGAATGCAGACAGTATAGTTGAAACGAGCTCGGAACAGAGACTTGCCACTTATCAGTTAATCATAATTCTGGGCCTCAGTGTCCTAATCTGTAAAATTAAATGGTTAGACTAGATGTACACTAACCAATAAAGTAAGCCACTAGCCACGTGTGGCCACAGAGCACTTGAAATGTGGCTAATCTGAAATGTGTTGTAAAATACACACAGAATTTTGAAAACGGTACCAAAAAAGAATGTAAAATATCTCATTACTAATTTTATATTGATTACATGTTGGAATAATATTTTAGATATATTGGGATATACTTTTTAAAATTCACTTCACCTGTTTCTTTTGACTTTTTTAACACAGTAATTGCAAATCCCAAATTTTCTATTGAAGTTTCTTTTCCTCAGGGCTGGACTAGATGTTCTCTAAATCCTCTGGCAGCTTTAACAATCCGTGTTTCATTTTGTGCTTCTGAGTGACTTTCCCACAGCAAGTTATTAGCAGAAGAGAATGTAAACCTTTTTCCTCACAGAGACTCAATTTCCTTATCTCTAAAATGGGGATAATGCCACCTTTGATGTGAGAGGAAATGGAAAAATGATCTGAAATTAAGACAGAGCTGTGCAAATTAAGTTGTTATAATTATCACACTATACTATTACTTCCAGCAACTGTGAATGACAGGCATAAAGGAAGGATAAAGTGGGAAAAGTTAGATTCTTTCTAAGGAAGAGAATATCAGTTAGCCTAACCTTGATGTTACCAAGCTTCTAGGCACAGATGAACCCTGAGGGAATTGGAGATAACCCTCTCGAGAGCCAGAGAGACCCAGAACCGTCATGCAGAGTCAGGGGAGAAACCCAGAGAGTACTAGTAAGTGCCTGCTTCGGGTGTGAAAAGCACCTTGGTTCCCAAAGCCCAAAGCACTTTATACTTCACAGTGGAAAGGACGGTGTTTCTGAATTAATAAAAGCTAGAAAGCAAAAAAAAAAAAAAAAGAAAATTAACAATATTTTTGCAAACTAGTGGCTATTATTTCATTACTTTTTAGCCCTCCCAACAACTTTTAGCCAAATACCTACATTTTTACAGATTTATTTTAAAAAACACCACCAGAAGTTAAGTAACTTGCAGGGCTTCCCTTGTGGCTCAGTGGTTAAGAATCTGCCTGCCAATGCAAGGGACATGGGTTCGATCCCTGGCCCAGGAAGATCCCACATGCTGCAGAACAACTAAGCCCGTGCGCCACAACTACTGAAGCCCGTGCACCTAGAGCCCGTCCTCCGCAGCAAGAGAAGCCACAAGAATGAGAAGCTCGCGCACCGCAACTAGAGAAAGCCCATGCTCAGCAACGAAGACCCAACACAGCCAAAAATTAATTAATTAATTAATTAAAATTTTTTTAAAATAAAGTGAACAATGGATTTAAAAAAAAAAAAGAAGTTAAGTGATTTGCCCTGGGTCATGCAGCTAGCTGGTAGCCACCGAAGTTGAAATTCACACCCATGTCTCCCTACCCGATTAATTCTTCCCATCAGGAAAAAAGGGGAGATAATATGGGGCAGACCTAGTATTTCTAACCTATAAGGGAACAGCTTAATTCTTCTCAAGTAGCCCCAGAATCTGGGGTCCAGCTAACATTTGGAAGATAGAAGTGCTACCACCACAGCAACTCACCCACAGTCAAAAGCTAACAAGATAATTGTGTCTGGATCTATAAATAGGTGGGTTGGGTTTTAAAAGAATGTAAGGGTTGTGTGCCAGGGAGGTACTAGTTCCCAGTGTGTGGAGAGGGAAAAAGGAACCTATCATAACTGAGTATTCACAAGAAAACCCAGGAGGAGTCTTCTTCATCAGCAAGGCCAGTAGGGCAAGGGAGAGGGAGAGGGAGGCGTGATTGCAGGAAGCAGCAGACTCCACTCAGCAGGGGTGACGGCACAGTGGGAAGGCAGGGGATCCACAAAGGATAGAATTCAAAGCGCTGACACCTGGCTGGCCACCTATGGCCATAGATCCTGCACTGCTTTCCTACTTAGTATGTGGAGGTGTCACGCCAATCCCAGCAAGGTCATTCCCTTTCATTCCGCCTGAACCAGTCTAGGCCTGACCCCAAAGCCTCCACCTCCAGGAACAGCTCCAGCACGGTCAGACACCGCTCATCCTCAAGGGCAATGAATGAGAGATGATGATCAAAACCAAGGCCTCCACGACTTCTTTCTTTTCTCAACAGACTATCAACTTTGCAAAACCTTGACGCTGAAATGGCCAGTCAGGGACGATCAGAACTTTGGAGAGTCAGCAACAAGGCAAATTAGAAGCAACGAAAGCGGTTTTGAGAGTTCCCATCAACTCAACTGAGAAGGGTGGCGTGGAAGTTTACAAGTTAAAGTGAATTGTTTCTGTTCCCTTTCCTATGACGCACAGGGGGGATGAACTGGAAAAGCATGGACTCTCATACTGAAACCGTGAGCCCTAAGAGGGGGGACCCTGGGTACTAGGATTCCCCGCCGCTCTCACTCAGAACCACGGTCTTGAAACACAACTCGGCTTGAACAAAGACCCTCCTCCCCATCACACCCCAGCTCCCCAACACCCACCCCCTTCATCTGCCTTCCCCTCCAGCCACATTAACTGCTCAGAAACACAGTCACTCCACTCTAGAGTTACTCAGGAATCGCATTCTTAGAATAACTCATCAATTATACCTGTCAACTTGCCAAAAGTGCCACAGGGGAGGTGGAAAGTCTAGACTGCATCTAACTGCAGCGGCAAGCACCCCTGTTCACAGAGGGCCCCAACTTTGCAAATGGCCTTGACAAGCTCACAAGAAACAAGAAGCCAGGAAAATGCAGAAGTGTCAGGTTGGAATGCAGACCCTATCACCAAGTTCCTCTCAGGCTCAAGGTAGGGCATGCATCTCCCCATTTCTCTACTTGTAGACTAGGAAAATCCACACCCGTCTGCTAAAAGAATGTTCTGCCACAGAAGACCTGGGTTAGGAAACGGTGGAAAGAAATGTCATTGTGTGACTTAAATATAAACACAAACTCATTGTCAACAAAAGTGCTGCCAAGAAAGCAGCGCCATGACAGACAGACTTTTTAATTAATTGGCAAGAATCATTAGTAATTAAAACATTTATTATATGCAAATTCTGCTGCTAAATCTTTGGAAAGTTTATTCTGCTAAGCAGGATAAATATTCCCATGAACACCATTTATGTGACTAATATAGTTAGAAAGCCCCCCTTTGTTAATCTGCGAAAAGGTAAGCTTTCACTCAACTTAGCCTGAAATGAATCAGGATCCAAGTTATCCAGAACCCTAATGAATAAGGTGGTCCCTTGATTACAAAACTCTTTGTGAACAGAGTTATTCTGGAAAAAAAAAAATCACTGGACGTGCACTGTATTTACATGATAATGCGCATAACTATTGACCAAACTAATCTTAGGCAAGTTATTTTTAATCACCGTGTGCCTCAATTTCCTCACTTGTTAAATAATTATTTCCACCTTGTAGGATTGTTGTATACTTTAAAATGAAATAACATATATGAACAGAAATGCTTTGCACAATGAGTGGCACATAAAACCTCAATAAATGTTAGAAGTGTAATCATGCATTCGAAGTTTTTAATATCACCAAACCTCAACATCCCCGCAAAGAGTCTTTCTTATAATTTATTTGGTTTATAGTTTACTATAACAAATCCGCAGTCAGAAGGAGAAACAGACCCCAAATGTCCTGACTCCTGAGATCAATTCCCTGTTCATCCAACAGAAGGAATTCTCAATTCCCTCCATCATCCAAACTCTGAAGGGCTAGGTGACAGCATCTGCTTTCAGGAGTCACAGAGTTCACTATGATTTTGAAGATTTAGGGGAGCAAAAGGCAATAGATCTTCTGGCCATAACGCCAAGCAGGATTTCACGCTGTTGTCCTCCCCATTAAGGCTCACCAAAAATGGCATCTCACAATTTAACTTCCTCCTCACCAATTCAGGCCTCATTTTTCATACACCCCCCAACCCCATGCTTGTTTACCTGAACTCAGAAGTATACCTGACCTTGGAGGCACAGGGAGTGGAGGCCATTGGGAACCGTGGCAGAAGTGCATGAAGCAAGCAGTACAAGTGAGCCAGCCCAGAGCCCCAAAGCACTAAAAAAAAAACAAACAAAAAAAACCCTGACGAGGTCAGGACTATGATGGAAGCATCCTCCTTTTGGCCTCTCCCTTCCCAGTGAGAGCTGGCCGAGGTATTTCTCCTATCAGCCTTTCTCCATGAGGCTCCACGTCAGAGTCAATACGCTTATTCTTCTCCGAGAAACAAGTGCATTGCAACAGGGACAGAAATCTAATTCCACCTCAATCAGTGTCTCACTATAAGACCTTGGAAAAGTCACTTCCCCTCCGTCCCCGGCAATTCAATCCCGGGAACAGGAATCAGAAAGGCATTTGTCAGCCCCCTTCCCATAGTGAGAGGTGGATAATATCACCTCCACCCTAAATACCTCTTAGGGATCGGAGAGGATGGATGAGCTAGCATTACAGCCAATATTCTACTCACCGGCAATAAACAACTCACCTTTTGGAGGTAAATGGGCTCTTTCCAGGGCACCAGGGGATCATTTAGCACTCAGAAAGAAGTAACCTGCTCTGTGGTCCTCTGGTGTCCTGAAAAGTGTAATCCACCTCCAAAAGGTGAGCCCTGAACTCCCAGAGAATTCGCTTTCTCACGGTAGGATCAGAAAGCTTCGATGTTTCCAGCTTCAGGAAAAACACCCCTGTTATCTTTTTCCCATCCCTTCTCTCCCCTCTGTCGGGCCCATCTCCTTACAGATCATCCTATTCTCTCTTCTCCTCAAACAGAAACCAGATGAAACCGTCTGCAAACAACTTGGGAATGCTCAGTGTGTGCCTGGGGAAACTTAAACAAAAATCCTTTCTGGGCCTGCCACCCTCCCCTTCCCCTCCCCCCCTCTCCTCCTCCCCTCCCCTCCTCCTCCCCCTCCCCTCCCCTCCCCCCTCTCCTCCTCCCCTCCCCTCCTCCTCCCCCTCCCCCTCCCCTCCCCCTCTCCTCCTCCCCCCTCCCCTCCTCCTCCCCCTCCTCCTCCCCCTCCTCCTCCCCCTCCTCCTCACTCCTCCCCAAGGTTGTTAAGGGCCCAGCCAGTTAATGGGAAATCTTCTCCTTTCTCCCCCCTCCCCCACAGCCCCTCTCCCGGCTGGGTCCTCAGCATTTGATTCCTGTCTGTCACTGAGTGATGAGGACAAAGGGTGAGGAGTCAGGAAAAGGTCTGGGCCACTTTGTTCAGAGTCTGGATGCGAACTTTGGATGAACTCTTCATCAGGGAGGGGGCTGGGGAGGAGAGGAGAGGCCAGCAAGGAGAAATTCACTGCTCTCTGGGCTCAAGCCTCAAAAAAAAAAAAAAAAAAAGAAAAGAAAGAAAGAAAAAAAAGGAGATAGAAATATTCTCTTTAAACAACAGAAGGGGGAAAAAATAGGTTAGGAGGGTAGAAACAGCCTCCCTCAGCCCCCTTAGAGAAAAAGAGGGCACCATGCGGGTGAGGGGGGTGTGCTTAAGAAAACAGAAGGCCAGGGCACCGCTCTCGATCGCGGCTGTTGGGCCCATGCTGTGGGCTGCCAGCCAAGAGAGCTAGTTTTGTTTCTTCCCCCTCCAGCCGGTCTCTCTTTCTCCCTCTAATTTTTTTCCCCCTAAACCAAAGGGAATTCCTAATAAAGCCACACTAGACTTGCAGAAAGCGAAGGGAAGGAAGAAGGGACCAGGGATGGGAAAAGACAGATCAAACCCTATGCCATCTGAAAGTCCAAAATATGCATGTAAAATTACAGCACACTTCATCACGTGCATAAACCCGAGAATGTTCAGTCCTGAGTTGATTTCTCTTTTTTTCATCATCTGTGTGTATGTGTGTGTTTGCATGTCCAGGCTGGCAACTTCTACTGTGTGACTTTTCCCCCCTACCCTGTACAGGAGTTTTTTTAAAAAGCACCATTAACATAGAGCTGGAACCACTGCAAAAGCCAGTTTGTCTTCTTTGTGCTCAATAAAAGCCGGCTAGAACTCTTTCACCTCCACTTACTATTGATTTTTCTATTGTACTCTACAGGCGTGTGTATCTCACTCATCAGACTGTCTTTCATTCTGTGAACCTCTCCAACCACATCTGGACGTGAGGTTTTTCAGCTCCCAGTGATGGTATCCCTGTTTCATTCAATCATTTTGCGCCCGGCTGCCATCACACAGCCACTTTGGGTCTGGCCTCTGTCCTTTGGTCTTTGCCTCAGACTCTGGATTTCAATTCCCCCAAATCAGCTGTCCGTCCCAGCAAGGAGAGGTGAGAGGGGACAAGGCCTCCCTTCATCCCCAGGGCTCTTTCCCCTCTCATTCTGCATATAAAAAGTGGGCTTAAGTGACTGGGTGGGAGATTCACACTTCCAGGGCTAGAAAGCTGTGGGAAGTGGGGGGATAGGGATGCTACAACATCTGGCACTTCTCTCTCTACTTCTCCTGGGAACACCCCCTGGGGTGGTGTATGTGAGGCTGTTTCTTGAAGCAGAAGTGCCCAACGGCTGCAAGTGGGCACAACTTCAAAAAAAAAAAAAAAAAAAAACCAAAACTGATGAAGAGAGGCAGATAGATAAAAAAAAAGAATAGATATATGTATATGCATAACTGAATCACTTTGCTGTACACCTGAAACTAACACAACACTGTAAATCAACTGTATTCCAATCAAAATTATAAAAAAAAAAAGAGAGAGGCAGATAGATGGACCAACAAGATGACCATTCACTAAGCTTCTGAGAAATTGGAGTTAGCAAGGGAATCTGTGTATTGAAAACCTCTCATTTTGCACTCCTATGAATAGGAAGATAAACTCCACACATCGAATAAGTGTGCCTGATGTCCTTCCTCAAGAAAATCGGACACACAAAGATTGGCAACTAACAACAGAAAAAAGGCAGATGAAACATTATGAGATGTGAGTATTCACATTACAAAAACGGCTCTTCGCCCTACAAAAGGAGTGCTACAAGCCTAGCCCTGGAAGAGACCTCTTAATCTTTCAAATTGAATCCCTTCCCTTAACAATAAGGCAGCCAAGGCTGCCAGAGTATAAGGAACATACCCAAGTCCCTGCTCTCTGTAATATCCCCATCCAGGGTTCTTTCTACCACACACATTGTTTCCATGAAGCTAGGGAGTGGACTCAAATCAACGACACAGTTATCAAAACTGGACCCAAACACTTATCAGGAACTTATCCACACAAAGTGAAAGACACCGGTACCCATTACCTGAAGATACAGCAGAAGTTGTAGCATCCTAAGGCCTGGTGCACGAAACCAGGGAGTATGAAATAGGCACACACATAAACATCAAACCTCATTTGCCATCTCCCTTGTGTCCATCATCCTGGGCGCCATCCTTAAGTGTGAGGTGTGAGGGTTTGTGAGGTCGACTTCCAAGTTTCATTCTCCGTACAAAATCCTGGTGGACTGTTGCCGCTGTTCTCTCTGTGGGCAGCTCACCTCTATCTTCAAGTTCCCTCTGTGGACAACAGTCTCAACAGGCCATCGTCAAACCTCTCAATCACACCTCTCTGTTCAACTCTCTTGGGATCTTGAGCTCCATATACACTGCATGCCCCACCAATTCTGTGTTCAACAAGATCGCTAAATCTATGCCATGTTCTAAATCAACCCTGCACATGCTGGCCAATCTGTGAGTTCTCTCTCTTGCTTCGATTTTGTAAGCAGTGGTGACAGGATAAGTTAGAGAAAAAAAATCTTCAAGTTGGGTTGTCGTTTGTAATTTACAATGCATTGTGCACCCATATCTCACTGGAGGTCCATAACCTCCCTGGAAGTGGACAGAGCCGGGGGATGAGTGTAATAGTGCCCACCTTACAGGTGAGGAAGCTGGCCTGAGTGGCAGGCCCCTCGTTATCTATCTACTCAATAGTAGAACAGGCCAGAATCTGTTCTCCTGCATCACAGAGCTGCTCCAAATGGGCCTGGACGTTTCTGTTTTGCTTTGGAAATGAAGAGGAAAAAAAACATACATTTCCTGAACACTCATCACGTGCCTAGTGCCGTGTTTGAGGCTTGTTCAGGGATAACTATAGCATCTTCACCCATGAGCAGCTTCCTCTGGGCAAGCAATGACATAGATGCACATGTACCTTCTGTATCCTTTGCTCTTTTTTTTATTATTATTTATTTATTTATTTATTTATTTATTTATTTATTTATTTATTTATTTATTTATTTATTTATGGCTGTGTTGGGTCTTCGTTGCTGACGCGGGCTTTCTCTAGTTGGGGCCAGCGGGGCTACTCTTCATTGCGGTGCGCGGGCTTCTCACTGCAGTGGCCTCTCTTGTTGTGGAGCACGGGCTCTAGGCATGGGGGCTTCAGTAGTTGTGACTCGCAGGCTCTAGAGCGCAGGCTCGGTAGTTGTGGCACACGGGCTTACTTGCTCTGCGGCACGTGGGATCTTCCCAGACCAGGGCTCGAACCCGTGTCCCCTGCCTTGGCAGGCAGATTCTTAATCACTGTGCCACCAGGGAAGTCCCTCCTTTGCTCTTCGTATTCCTATTTGTCTGTATACATTAGAGCAATAACTCCACCAGTATAAACCGCTAAACATAAGCAGTGGATGCTGGGTGCATCTTCCTATTTGGTTTGACAGGTAGATTTGCCAGTAGGATTATGAGAGTAATCATCTATATTTACGGTTCTTTCAACATACTAAAAAATGCTCTAATTTCCAAGGGTGTGAGTACAGCACATATCCTCTCTGTGTACAACACAGTTGTACTGTCAGGTTCCCAGATTGCTTTCTCTCTCTTTGACTTTAGTACCCCAGGAAGATACCATCTGTTGAATATATGAATGAGTGAATGAATGAATGAATGTATATAAGCACTGCTTATTCAAGGGATAGTATAGAAAAGGGGTGAGACTATAAATTGAAAGTTATTTTGTTTATTAATGACACAAAGGAAAGGGGTCTTATTCAAAAAGAAAACTACACATGGGTGTAAGATGTAAAGAAAAAAGTTTACAGACCAAAATGCTAAAAGTTTCTCCGCTAGACAAACATTGTAATTAGCTGCCAAGTTGCCCAACTTAGGGTGAGAGTCTTGGCAACTGCGAAGAGCCTTAAACAGAGTGGTTCTGCTGAGCAAGAGAGTGGAACAGCCACAGAAGAGAATCAGACAAAGAAACTGGTTCTAGTGGTCTTCGAATCAAGCCAAAGGAACACTTCAGGATATTTTTATTTAAATGTTCTGACCCTCAAAGACCACACAGCCCTCCTCAAAGTCCACAGTGAGATTCCTGGTCTAAGACAAACATCCCCACTCTCCCCAGGAGAAGCCTAAATAGCAAAGCCACTAAAGCAAACGCAGGACCCTACATGGAACAGGGCTCATGAGGAGGGAGATGTGTAGGGAAAATGAGCTTTTTGATACTCTTCACTTGGAAACATCTGAACTGCACTGGGATGGGGGAAGGATATCCTCAGGGAGTGACCCTGAAAAGTGACAGCCCGGTTTGAGATATCACAGACTCCAACTAGGAATTTTCAAGCAGGGAGGGGGCTGGCAGGAGGAAGGTAGGGGCAATTCTTCCTTTCTTCCTCCCCAAGGACAGGTTTAAATTACATGTGCTTACACTGGGAGGGGTGAGGGGAGAAGTGCAGAGGGTGCCCAAAGAGCCTCTCACTCAATTACTTCCCCTGCTGTGGGGTCTACAACAGCTTTCACGTTTTAAAAAAATCACACTTTCAACTTCTTGGGTTTATTCGTATTTATTACTATTACTATTATTATTATCTAATGGAGGAGTCCTTTTCCAGTATTCCAATTGATCTGATGGGAGGAAAACTGGGCAAAAAAGTCAGCAGAAGCAAAGGGAAAGCTGGCATAATTTTGGGGAGAGGAGAAAGAAAAAAGAGGAGGCTTTGTAGATAGGAAAAGACAGGACAATTTGAGGATGGGAATAAAAGGAAGGTACTGGAATCTGAGCCACTGCCTAGTTAAAGCAGCTGCCCCTCCCACCTCTGCCTCTCCCACTGAAAGGTTGTGTCTAGCCAGCTTCCTAAATCTGATTATCATTTGTCTTACACGGTTCTCATGTGACGTCTCTTGCACACTCTTCCCGCCCCTCCGTCTACCTCGTGACACCCTGAGCACCCTTCATCACCCCAAGGCCAAGATCATAACTCAGGAAGCCCAGACTCAGAGGAGCCATTCAATAACAGGTTGATTCTAACCAGAAACCTCTTTGTCTCTGAGCACTGGGTTTGGAGCACTTCACTGGAGTGATCCAATAGATCTAAGAGGGATTTCCATCCTGTCTTCTTATTTTTTGACACATTGCAGAAGCACACACATAAGGTTCAGAAACTAGTACGCTCACAGCAGACAGCAGTAATTTTGGAAATAATTTCTTAAGATAGGCAGTCTGAAAATAGAAATAAGTACCATTCAGATTTAGATGAATTATCTGTGACTCCTTTTTCCCTTCCTTCCTTCAACTAACACTTACTGAGCATCACATATATACCAAGCACTGTGCTAGGTATGCAGAGATGAATAAAGCATGGCTCACTAGTTTACCATCTGGAAGGGGAAGAAGCTTACAATCTCAGACAAAACTGCAATCACCTTTCTGGAAACTTTGAGAGCATACAGAGGGTTAAAGACTGTGCTATACTTAGGTCACCTGCAAGGCCCTGATCAATGGCTGCACTGAAGCCCTCTCTATTTTCTCCCAATGATAAGCAATTTGAGGACAAGGTCCTATCTTGCATTTCCCATTGTGCCTAGCTTAGAAGTCAGCACCAGGTAAAGGTTTTTAAAAGAAAGGAGGAAAGGAAAGAGGGAGAAAGGGAAATATGAAGGTAAAAATTCTCTGATTAATATAACAATGAATAACTAAAAAATTAACAAAACTGGGTAAAAGCCAGATGTGGCAGTTATCTGTTCTTTTCACTCTTTATTTTACAAGTATGTCCCAGGGATCATTCGTTCTTCCTGGTCCTAGGATCCAGTGTTCTCTATAAGTCATTACAGGAATGGTAGTGGTGGCCATCACTCTGACGGGCAGTGGCAAAAGGAACAGTCTTCCCTCTGAGGCTGCCAGGTCAAGTCAGGAAGAGGCCAAAAGAGGGGTCCCACTCCCTACCTCCCTGAGGCCCCATCACACCCTCATCCCAGAGAGCTGGGGGTTGGGGAGGCTGGGGTAGTTAACCAAGGACCTCCCCCCTAAAAGAGAAAGGAAATGAAAATGCTAATCTGCAAGTCAGGGACCTCACTCCTCACTCAGATGCCCTCATCATTCCTGTTTTTTCCCTCCCCTCTCCGGGCTTAAGGATCCAAACCCCAGACTCCAAAAGGAGAAGCTAACTGTATTGAGAGTGTATTTTAAGCAATCTTTTTTTTTTTTTTTTTTGCGGTATGCGGGCCTCTCACTGTTGTGGCCTCCCCCGTTGCGGAGCACAGGCTCCGGACGCGCAGGCTCCGGACGCGCAGGCTCAGCGGCCATGGCTCACGGGCCCAGCCGCTCCGCGGCATATGGGATCCTCCCAGACCGGGGCACGAACCCGTATCCCCTGCATCGGCAGGCGGACTCTCAACCACTTGCGCCACCAGGGAGGCCCTAAGCAATCTTATATGTCATTTCACACACACAAAAAAATGTTCATGCCTCTATTATACAGCACTTATCAAGCTAGAGTACAATGTATCTATTAAGATGTATCTATGTCAGTAGACCATAAACTCCTCAAGGGCAGGAAATTTTGATCCCTCTTTTTGATGGCAATTCTCAGTAAATGTTAATGAATGGATTTTCCCCCTTTTTGGATAAGAAGATAAAACAGTGTTTCAGTTCAAAAACTATTAACTGAGTATTTACTACACATATGCTGGGCATATAAGTTCTAATCACTGTTTTCCAGAAATTCATTAGCCTAATGAGGGAGTCAGTTTGTCAACCAATAAGTATAATAAGATCTGGCAAGTGTGGTGGGGATGTTATATATAAAGGGCTACAGTAAAATATGAAATATAATATCTTATTTATATGTTGAAGGCAATATCTATCATATCATTTAGTATCTTATTAGGAACCATAGGAGAAATTCTGCGTGCAGCCAACAACTGATTCACTTTCAATTCTAAATGCTTTGAAATTTGAAATCGAGCCTGTTTCCCTTTTTGCTTTTGCTACCAGGAAGCAAACAGTCAAATCTATAGCCAGCATCTACAGGATCTAGACTGAACAAGGTCCGAAGACTAGTTTGATCCAAAGTGTCAAGAAGCTATTTCCTTACCAGCAAAAGGCTTGGGAAGGCCACAATGAGAAAGGATCTTGTGCGTGCAATTCTACATACTAATGCTCCCTTGCACTTTATTTTTCTACCTTAATTTTCTCTTCTAATTTCCTCATTTCTTTAGTAAATCTCTTCGTTTTGCTTGTACCTTCTGGTAAACTGCTTGAATTCCTCTTTGAAATGAGATGAGCAATAAATAAATAAATAGGATACATAACAGATTCTATTGATAAATAGAAGAGAATTTCATTCCTGAGTATATAATCATCTCCAAGAAACAGAACATTCATATGGCCATAAGGAAAATGACAGGAAGAAAATATAAACATGGGGGAGGGGCTTATAATAGATATTGAGCTAGGGCAGTACAATTAAAGGTGAATTTATTTTCTTTTATAATGTATTTTCTTTATTAAGGTCTTCCTGGGATTATACTGTTTTCTAAACAATACATTTAAACATAAGATACCTTGAATTCTTTTCTTTTTCCCTTCTAGCCCCTGGGGTGATGTGAACAAGCCCTGTACCATCACCATCCAGGCCCATCCCCCCGGGACTTCATCTCCACCCAAGTCCTTGGGAGGCAGCTGACCCCTCCTCTAAGCTGAGAACACCCACTCATCAAAAACAGGAGCTGCTCAATGTGCCATTCTGAAAAGACTGGCTCTGCAACTGGGCAGATGAGACTTTCTGGTCTCACCAAGGAAGCTTCCATTCAGTCGCTCACGCAGGTGTGACAGAAGGACAGCAGGACCAGGAAAGGCATGCAAGAACAAGACACTGTGCCCGGCTTTAAGTTCCCAAGACCTAGGCTTCTGAGAAGGAACTAGAAAGGATGACATATATATAAAATATTTATAAAACAGAGGGGCAGTCAAGCTTTAGCCCACCTATGAAAGTAAGTCACGCACACTGCCTGAAAGAAGTCAGGTAGATTCTAAAAAAGCAAATAGGCAGGGGCCTAACAAAAATCAGGAAACAGGCCCAGGGAGAATTTTGGACTTATCTCCTTTTATTTATGTCTTACAGCCAACCACAGCCAAGAGATAATGAAGTTCATGTACCTGAGAAACAGGACCAGAAGTGGGCAGAGCCAAATGATTTGTTATTTGGACAACTCAGTAGGATTCCACGGGATTTTCTGGGAAGAATCACAAGCTGAAGGGCTGTCACTCAATGGGAATGAATATTTTGGTAGAAAAATCTACATTTAGTAAAACTTCCTGAGTCAAACCTGTCCCAACAGATCCTCTCATAAGCTGTGTAATTTTCAGGAAGTTCATGAAACTCTCTTTCAGTTTCCTCATCTTAAAAACTGAGGCAATGAGAGTAGCTCCACATGTGCTCTATGCATTAACTATTATTACCTGCGCACAGAAGAATTTGCTGCTCCAAAGGAAAAAGGGGCATCACTTCCGCTGACGTTTTCCGTTCAGCTTCATGCTAAGATGACCCACCACCACTCTTCTCCCAGCCTGGGACCCATGGCACTCTTCCCTTCAAATCACTTGGACAGGGTAAACATGAGTATAAAGTAACAGCTTAACCATCTATACTGCCTGCCTCCCTTCCTCGGCTGACAGCCAGGACAGACAGACTGTGCGTCTGTGTGTTCCAAGAGTAGGAGAAGCCTCCAGGGCTGGCCTGTCCCAGTAACTGGATTGAACAAGCTCCTAGACCAGTTTGATCCAAAGAGACAAGCAGCTATTTCCTTACCAGCAGAACGGCTGGGCCTGGATGAGCCAGCCACAGTGAGAAAGCCATCACTGGAGTCCCATAAACCTTAAGGAGACAGTAGGTCTAATGGCACAAGGCCTCAAAGAGCGTTAAGTTAACCCAGTGTCTTCTACCAGCGTGGGGGGGGGGGGGGGGGAGAGAGGGAGAAAGAAGGGAGCTGTGCAAGGGGAGGGTATGAATGTGAAAGATGAAGCTAACCATGAAAATTTAATTTGTTAAAATAATGACTAGAAAATGACAGATAATGCACAAATTGTCTACATGCATTTACTGAATACATAATAAATGTGTGTGTGAATATACAGAACTATATATGCATACCCTGATAAAAATTAATTCCAGCTTCTCAAAAGCATCCTTATTTGTCTCCCTGCTGGCGAGAACCCTGGCGCACAGAGGTAAATTTCACACTTCCCCTCAGCAGTCCCTCCACGCGGACCCTGTAGTTTAAGCCGCCCAGGTGAGCAAATGTCACAGATGCCTCTTCGGCGGGCGGTAAATTCCAGCCATCCCAGGGAAATGCCAAGTGGTCTCAGGTCACAGGTTGGGCAAATAGTGATTTGGGGGTCTGGGGGATGCCCCATTGAAGGGGAGGAAGGGAACAAAAGAGA
Source organism: Mesoplodon densirostris (assembly GCF_025265405.1). Classification (NCBI taxonomy): domain Eukaryota; kingdom Metazoa; phylum Chordata; class Mammalia; order Artiodactyla; family Ziphiidae; genus Mesoplodon; species Mesoplodon densirostris. The sequence goes on along the minus strand of NC_082662.1, from coordinate 123,400,775 downwards.
GTGAAAGGGGAAGCAGAAAGGAAAGGAAAGCAGAGGCAGGGTTTAGGGAAAAGCAAGAAAGCCAGCTATGTGAGGACTCAAACACAGAACACTTCTCAGGCTGCCTAAGTAAAAATCAGCACCCTTTGGAAGAAAGAAAGCGTTCTGCCATGCGTATCACCCTGCATGTTCAAGAACTTTGGGTCGGAATGACGTTCTCAGATACACTCCTGGCCATAAGGAACAGAGTCCTGTCTTGGGCAGAGGGCTTTGGAAGCAAGTCAGCTGCCCATGTTACAAAGATCACGACCATGATATCGGCCCCTTACTGGGCTGTAGGTTCCTTGAGGGTAAGGCCCACCGCTGGCACATTTGTGTTCCTCAGTGTCTTTCATGCCTTATGCAGAGAAGTTTCATAAATATTTGCTACAGCAATGAATGGGCTAAAATAGTATACAACTCTGCAATTTCATCATGCCCTCCAGAAGGTCTAAAATGAAATGTCTAACTGGTGTTGAAAAATTAAACCCAACCAGGACAGGAATTCATTTTTAACTTTTTCACTTTTCAACCTGTGGGACATAAGAGTTTTGCCCAACATCTCCAGAAATGATGGTGCTCAAAAATATCTGGTCAAACTTACTTAAAAACAATCAAGCTCCCATGACCCTCACTTATGAAAGCCAACATTCAAGAGGTGACATAAGTCAACATAAGTGAGGAGAAGACATATTCTAGTGGGATCTTGAAAAGACAACCAATCTTTGCATACTTAAGACCAAATGGAAGCCACTAGGGAGATTCTCTCCTCCTTCGTGTATAAGCCTCTAGGAAGTTAATCTGCAGTTGTAATTACCAAGATACCCCAGCCTGAAACACCTAAAAAGGGAAGAGGAAATGAGTAGGTAAATGAGTAGGAGGTGGCAGTGTCCAAATCAGGAACAGAAGGAAGCAATTATTTTCATTCTTTATTAACCCCATTGATGGTATTAGTATTGCTACTCTTATATTTTAGCTGTAACATCTGTAACAGAAGGAACATGTGAACTCTCAACCTATATAATAACCCTTCCATCCTCTCCCCCAGAGTTACTGGGATGAGAAACTCATCCTGTGAAATTAATAATGGGCCTCATTCTTCAGCTGGTGGATCAGAGACTAGGCTAGTAAAAATTTATAGAGAGAATGAATTCATAGATTTTCGAAGTAATGAGGGAATTCAACCTTCTTGCTCTCCCACATTCATTCAGTAGAAAGTTTCTGGAGGGTCTATTATAGGACCTGGTGGGTGCCCAGGGAGGCTGCAACAGAGCAATGATAAGAAAGCACAAGAATCCATTTAAGAATAATAATCACACATCAAGAACATCTTTCCTGGTGTAACTTTCTAAGAAGAAAAATAAAGTAATATGGCTTAGGCCTGAGCTCGATGACAGCCCCTTCCTGCCTTGGCTCCAGCAGGCTAGGTGGGGGAGGGGAGGCAACTATGTGTGTATGGGTTGGAGGGGGGCAAACTACCAAAATCGATTCTTTACTTTCAGAAGACTCTCGCAAAAAGAAGGCAGCGTGAGGCCCCTTGAAGCCTTCCTCCGAGATAAGACAAGCCAGCACATAAGAAACTAGGTCCGTGGGAAGGCACCCAACCTTCTTCAAGTGTTAAAGAAATCAGACCAAGCTTAAGGAAAACAAATGTCAGCGCTGTTTAAAGTACATCAAGGTTCTTTGGGTTAAAAATCTCCCCAGGGGAAGATGATGTGCTCCCTGTAAGAGCTGAGAGAAGATGGGAAAGGGTTTCTGCAGTAACTTCAGATTATGTTATTTGATTCATTTCAATACCATGAAGCATCAACTGGACTATTTATTGAATAGAGAGGAAACAACACAGAGGCAACTAAGCAAGGAGCTGCAAATTAAGATGTGTGCCTGTGAGCGAGGGTACCCGCACACGCTCACCCACGTGCTTACACGCTGCCTTCTGAATTTCACTTCTGTATGCAAGACCACCACCGCCAGCGTCTGCACTGCATGGCCACTTTGCATACCGAAAATGCGGCACAGATCCCGCGCCTGGCTCCCTGGGGACAGACCCCCGCACCCTCGCTGCTCACTGGAGGCTCCTATTGCTGTGGCTGCAAGGGTCCAAACCCAGACTGAGAGGTGTTTAATAAAGGAAGGATGACTCCCGCGAGACTTTCCCCCTGGGGGGTGGGGGGTCCTCTCCTATCTCCCTCTCGGGGATTGGAGAGTGAGGGCAGCTAAGGAGAGGAGGTGGCAGCGGGGAGGAAGGGATCCTGGGGCGCCCAAGAGGAAGGAATCTGTGAAAACACAACCAAGCCCTTCTCCGGGGACTCTCGGCTTCCCGGGCCGCGCCCGGGCGGCCCGCGCCAGGGGTTCGGGGGCTCGAGGCCGGCTCTGCGCTGGGCGGCGGCTCCCTGCCAGTGCGCGCAGCCCCGCGGGGCGCAGAGGAGGCCCCCGGGCCCGGCCGGGAACGCGAAGGCGGCGGGCGCTGATACCCCTGCATCAGCATCAGCCCCGTGGTGAGGTCACCAGCTTTCAAGGAGGCTTCGCAGCTCCCCCAGAGCCCACTCCTCTGAAAGGCTAATTGTGCGTGCTGCTGCAGCAAGACCCAGGCGCCCGTCTACCCAGGCCCAGCTCAGAGCATTACGATCCTGTCTGAAAGGGGCCTCTGCTTAGTACAAGGCCATGTGGCCGGCCACCCCGCTCCTCCAAGGTTTCTTAAGTTCCCAAAGTTTTATTTCGTAATGCATCCCCTTAAACTCCTTCCCGACGACTCCGATTTCTCTTTCCCACCTGATCTAAGCAAAGAGGCTCTCTCATCTCATGCGTTTTCTGGTTGTTTTCTCCTTTCCCCTTTGATTGGCCTCGGGACGAAGCTGCTTTAATTTATTCTTCACACGATCTAGTTACTTCTCCGGCCTTCAGACTCCGTGCTGTGCGCATCACCACCCACCCACGCATTTCCCACGCAAGGGGTTAGGGATTACAAGCACCCTAGTAAAGAGGCCACACAAAGGAAAGCGGTGCATGTGTTGCCCGCGCTTTGTTTTTAAACGTTTATTAATGTAAGCAGGGTGCACGGCCCTAGAGCCTCTGCATGCAAATTCTGTAGAGAGGAATTAACGTCTACACACTGGTATCCAGAGAGAGCCTTTCAGAATAGATGTAGGCTGGGCTCGTCATCAGGGTCTCTGAGAGGCTCTCTTTGTTAGGGACAAAATATAAATGCAAACTTTCAATTCTATTAACAATGGTAATTATAAGGAGGATTCTCTTACAGTGACAAGACTTGGGCTCAAATCACCTAAAGCCCTCAGAAAAATGACTGACTGACAGCTATCTCTCAGCCCTACCAGCACAGGCCACTAGGTAAATGTATTCCTTTGACCTACTAGCAGATTCAACCCTGTCTCAAAGCAGGACAAATAGATGGAACTTTCTTCTCACACTTACTGAACCACACTTTCTTAAGGAAAGTCAAACATCTTTCTAGATATCCTCACTTTGCTTCCAGAAGCCCCACTGACAGGTATGTGGGAAACACATTATTTTAGTATTTCAGCTGAGGCACACTGAACAAGCAACTGTCCACAATTCTATGGTGAAAATCAAACCTAAGTTTCCTGACTTCCTGCGCTGCACCATATGAACTTGGCAAACGTATCCTGCACTTCCAAGCCTGCAACCATATATCTTTGTATTTTCCAAAAGCAATTTTCAGTCTAGAATCCAATAGCTACAAATAGGACACAAAAGAAACATAATTTGCATTCAGTCATGGAGTCAACAAGGTGGATTAAACAGGGACTGGCCTCCAGCTGGCCTTGTAAATGTGATACTGAATGCTTCAATTAAAAAACAAAAAAACAAACAAACCACTAATTTTTTTTCCTCCCGGTTTGCCTTCTCCAGCTCAACTTGAATGATGGAGGCAGCTTTAACACCACCATAACCAGTTTTACATGACTGTCTAGAAAAGATATAAGGAGTCAGAGGATAAATCAGAAGTGCCATAACAATGAAAACAGAATCGTGTTTCATAAATGCTTCACCTGCTTTCAGTGCTATGTATCCAGGCCTTGGCGGAGAGTATGTTGGGGTTCATGATCCATGAAACGTGGGGTCAGATTAGTGGCTCTTTAGAGTGGCCCATTCCATGGATGTAGAAACCTGAGACCAAGAGGTTAAACGGCATTCTCAAAATAACATAATAACTTGGAGGCAGGCCGTGTTAGGCTTTAGAACTCCTGATTCAGGGTCCAGCAAACACAGAATTCTCTGTACTTTTTCCATTGTATCCTAGCTGTACAAAAACAAGGTGGCTGCTCCCACCACCCATTCAATTTTAGGGAACATTTCAGATTTTGTTAGGGATAAGGTATCAAACCATAAAATGAGGAGTTAAGGAAAGAAAAAAAGTAAAAAACAGAAGAAGGTAAAGGGGAAACACCTCATCCTGCTCGCAGTAGTGGGATAGTCCCTGCCAGAAAGCAATGCCTTAGATAAGCTTTATTCTGGAACATGACTATCCATCAGGAACCAATTTCAATTGTTGTAGAACTACCAGATCAAGTCTGAGTAGGGAACAATCAAGTTTCACACTCTTCCTTAGAGTGTGAAAATTACGCCAAAAAAAGAACAAAACAAAGATTTATTACAGGACAACCATTCTACGGCTACGCTCTTCAATATGGAGAACAGTAGCCCCATGTGGCTATGGGGCACTTGAACTATGGCTAGTCCAAATGGAAGATGTACCGTAAATGTAAAATACACAACTGATTTCAAAGCCTTAGTACAAAAAAAATGTGAAATATCTTATTAATAATTTTTATGTTGACCATATGTTGAAATATTTTAGATATATTTGGATTTAAAGAAAATGTGTTATTAAAATTAATTTCACCTGTTTCTTTTTACTTTTTTTTCCTGATGGGCTACTAGAAAATTTAAAACATTAAATTTAGAATGACATGTGTTCACTGCACGGCACTGTTCTATGGGATTCTCTCCCTAGAACTCTAGGATTGAAGGAAGGAGGCGCAGGAATGTTGGGGTAACTTCTGCTGAGCTTTGCCCCTGACTTTTTTCCCCTCTCATATTGAAAACCATTTAAAGCATTTAAAAGCAGGGTTAGGAAGCATCTCAGTGAGTCTCTAAAACTCCTGGCCAGAGCTGGTAGAAAACCGAACCTGAATAGACGGGGTCAAACTAATGAGACCAGTGGTAGACAGCCACGTGGTTTCAGAAAAATAACAGTAGTTGCCATGTATTGAGCATACTCATGGAACTACGTGCTTTATATCATTGTCTTGGTTAGTCCTTCAACAAGCCTACATTGTATTATCTCTACTGTACAAATGAGGAAATTGAACCTCTGTTAAATCAACTTGCGTTACACCACAAGTGAGGATTTGAATCCAGATTGGTTTGACTCAGAGACCATGCTCTTTCTAGCATACTAGATTGCTATTCAAAATAACTGTCTGATCTTTTTGGCAAAGGTCTTCTCCTCTGGGAACCTGACACCCGAAATTCTAGCAGTAGAGATTCATTCCTTTGACTTACTTTTTTTTCTTCTCTAAAATGCAGATAGCTCTGAGAGAGGTTTCACATAAATCCTAATCATGCACACTTCAAGTCAAATAAATGTATCAAAATATTTTTTCTTAGAGTAGGTATTAATCAAAGAAGAAAAATAATACAGTACACCCTTACACATGGAGGAGAAGATCAGTGATTGAAGAAAAAGGCTGAAAAATAATGCTGAGAGCGGCGAAGACCAAATTTAGTGTTATTTACAATAAAACTTAAGAATACACCTACTACAGCTACTCTGGAAAACAGTTTGGCAGTTCCTCAAAATGCTAAGCATAGAGTTACCATATGATCTAACATTCCACTCCTGGGTATATATATATCCAGAAAAATAAAAACATGTCCACATAAAACTGTTATGCAAATGTTTAGAGCAGCAACAACATATGAAAACAACCTAAATGTCCATCAACTGATTAACAGATAAACAAAATGTGGTATATCCATACAATAGAATATTATTTGGCTATAAAAAGGAATGAAGTATCAGTATAGGCTACAGCACAGTGAAACTTAAACACATTATGCTAAGTGAAAGAAGCTAGTAATAAACCATATATTATATGATTCCATTTATGTGAAATGTTCAGAATAGGTAAATCCATACAGACAGAGATCAGTGATTAGTAGGGGCTATGCAAAAGGAGAAATACAGACTGACCAGCAATGAGTACAGGGTTGTTTGTGGGAGGTGATAAAAATATTCTAAATTCAGGTTGTGGTGATGGTTGCACAGTTTTGTGAATACACTAAAACCACTGAACTGTATACTTTAAATGGGTGAATTTCATGGTATATCAAATATATCTCAAGAAAGCTGTTAAAAAAAAGAAAAAAAATCTACTAGTATCAAGGTTGTTATTATGACTGATATAACATTCTCCCTAAAGGAAGAACATATGAAGAAGACAGGAAGAGGTCAGGTTGCCCTAAACTCACTTTATGTTACTCTTCCTGCTTTGAAACTTTGAGTTGAATGGATGGGCCTATGTGTTTTCAAAGGGAGAATATTTTTAACTATGATTACATAATATCTCCAGTTGTTAATGCTAAGAAAACACCATCACTAAAAATGCCGTTCTAGCTTTTCAGGTGGTTGTCCAGTTTGTAGATAATTAAAAACCTCTGTCTTTGCTCTTACCCATTCTTTTTTTCCCCTCTTCTTCCAACCTCGACCAGCCTTTTGGCCAGATATAACTCATTCTCACTTTAAGAGAATGGCAAGAGAAACATAAGAAAACAAATCTTAAATTCAGCACTATTTTTCCTTTTTCAGCATAGAATCACAGAATCTTGGAATTGGCTTGGTCTTTTGGGACCATCTGGTGCAAGCCTCTCTTTTTCATATAAGGAAACAGGGCCAGAAATAATAAAAGCTAACAGTTATGGACTGTTTACTCTATGCCAGGCACTGTAATTTACATATATTACCTCATTTAATCCTCACAACAGCCCTCTAAAATAGGTACCATTATTACCTTTATTTTACAGGTGAAAAAATGAGGCACAGAGAAGTTTAGTAAATTTAATTAGGTCACACAGCTGAAAAATAGGAGATCGGGATACAAACCCAGGTGGTCCAGCTTCAGACACCAAACCTTTAACCACTACTGTTATAGTTTCTCCTAAAAGTGCTTAAGCTATCTGCCTGTCATCTTATAACTACTTAGTGGTAAGTCCAGAACTAGTACAGGTATGAGGGACCCACCCCAGTTTCCACTTACTGACAGAATGACAATGGGAGATATAGTTGAAACCATGACCTAAACCAAAAAGGATGAATTTTTCCACCCATTGCAATCTTGATTTCCACCAATAATTGAGAAATTGAAACAGAGCCGTCAGAGGTAAGAATATCTTCCGGGAAGTCACTACTGACCTTATTCTGCCATGAAGGGAGATAGGTTTTATAATCCTATGACAGTCTATACCCACACTTTTTTTTTTTTTTTTTTAATTCTGGAAATCACTCTGCCAAGTTCTGAGAAGTGATATCACTAAGATGTAGATGAGGCAAAAGATTCAACCAGAGAACTCTCCTGATGAGACATACTGACTACCTCACTACTTAATTATATATTCATAGAAAAAGTTAACAGAAGGACAAACTATGAAATGGAATAGAGTAGGAGTCTTGAGATAATTTACTGTAGAAAATACAGCATCTCTTATCTATATCACTCAGGGAGCTCAAAGCACTTTGCAAACAACTCATTAATTCTCTGCTGATTTTATTTATCAGTTACTACATTCCTTAACCCTCACCACACCATCTCAGGTAAGGGGCAGGAGTGGAGTCAGAATTATTATATTCCTCTAACCCAAGCTAAAATGGCCATGCAAATGGACAGGGTGCTCCCAGGGTCATATGAAAACGAGTAAGAGCTGTCTTTGGGAGCTGCCCCTAGGACACTGCCTCAATCTATGTGACATTTCGGGCAAATTTTTTAATGAAAAGAAAAGGTAAAAAGTATGCTTAGAATCACTACACCAAGTTCCAACCATAACAGCATCCATCTCACAAAGGTTTGAAACCAAAGTTAAGTTAACCAATGCTAAGTTTTCCTAAGGCATGCATGTAAACTACACCTCAAGAGAAGCCAGGGTTATGCTTTAAATTAAAATTAAAATCCTTTCTTATTTAAATATGTTCGATAACTGGGTTTGGGATTGGTTGCTTGCTTTGGGGTAAATTTTGTAATTTTGCCAACAACAAGCAAAAGTTTATGGATGTCAGCAGAACGGAGAAGCACGTGAAGAGAGGCATGTGAGAGAGGCCTGGCACCAGCAGTGAGCTAGATGCACCAGCAGGCAATGCCCGCCTCCACCCAGACTGCAGCCTGCCGCCCACCTGGGGACCCACACCCTCACTCCTTCCAGCCCGCAACACCCCACAGGGCCTAAGTCACAAGTTTCCCCTGCGTTTCCCCACTCATAAATCCTCTTCCAGCTTCCTCAGTTTCACTTAAATCTTTTTCATTCCCAATCCTCACAGACATCCTATTGTTAGAAGAAATGACACCAAATTTCCAAAGACCTCACTCTGGTAGGTCTGACCAAGCTGTTCTTTGCATCTTCCTCTCCACCTCTCAGGTGCCAGAATTGGTCCAAATCCACTTCTAAAAGTGGATGACACAAAATCGACTGAAGAGAAGGGGCGCTTCTCATCATAAGCTCATATTGTGTCTGCCGCGGAGCTGTATTATTGTAGGTCTATTGCTTCTAACCAGATTATAATAAATAGCACAGGGTCTAATCACCCGACTTCTGCCTAGCACATCGCTGTACCTGAAACAGAGGTTCAAGTGAAACTGAATCAAGTAACTCCCTTCATTTGCTCCCCTTCTCTCTCTCTCTGTTCCTTCCACAAAAAAACAAACAAAAAACAAACAAACAAAGACCAAATACTTGAATTCTCTCATCAGCAAGAAAAAATTTTTGCATTTGCCTGCTAGAGATGAACTTCTATGAAAAGTCACTCCTGCCATGTCAACCCCAAAAGGAATCTGATCAGAGGCAGCTCTAAATTGTCTGAAGTTATTTCACTCCACTCCTGTTCTCTGTTCAAGGCCTAATTCCATCAGAATTATTTCCCTGAAATATATGGCTTCCTTCCACAGTGTCCCCTCCACCTACATACACACACACACACATACACATGTACACACGTGTGGGCACACACACACAAATTATTCTCTAATGCTATAAAAAGACGAGGATTAGGAATCCCATAATGTAATTGCTATACTAAAAAGAAGTGGCAGGCGAAAATAATAAGGAAGGGTGAAAAAAGGTGAAATACAGTAGTAGACTTCAGGAAAAAAAAAACTACAGTCTGTGATGGGGGTGTTAATTGAACCCAGAGAAAAAAGAAAAGAGAGAACAAAGGCGTGTTAAGAAAGCAAAAAATAATTTTTTAACCTCCTTCAGTGATTTGATAACTTCACTGTAGATAATATGCAGAGGAAAATTGGCTGAAAAGTGCCATATATAGCTATTATGTTCTAAAATTAAAAACTATTCACAACAATTACAGCTATTCGTTACTATCTATAAATAGTCTTCTTAGTAAACGACACCCAATATTTTTTGTGTGTTTTCCTCATTTTTAAACCTGCATGATTTTTGACACAGAAATTTTTAAAAATCAAGAAACATTTAGGGGCTTCCCTGGTGGCGCAGTGGTTGAGAGTCCGCCTGCCGATGCAGGGGACACGGGTTCGTGCCCCGGTCCAGGAAGATCCCACATGTCGCGGAGCGGCTGGGTCTGTGAGCCATGGCCGCTGAGCCTGCGCGTCCGGAGCCTGTGCTCCGCAACGGGAGAGGCCACAGCAGTGAGAGGCCCGTGTACCGCAAAAAAAAAAAAAAAAAAAAAAAAAAATTAAAAATGTAAAAATATAGTTAAGGTCTTTTTAAGAAATGCAGTATGTTTGAATTTTTCTTCTTCTCTTCCATCCCATCAACCCCACTACCACTACCTCTACACGTATACAAAACCCAGCCTATTGCTAATATGTCAGAAGACAAGGAATGGTTCTTAAGAAACAAAAGAAAATGAGATATTAAATGGTCCAAAACTCTCTATGAAATCTCTATGTCCCCAGAAGGAACAAGCAGATAAAAGCCACTTCTGACATACACTTGCTGGAGGTCTTGACAGGGCTTTTTTGCTGTTGAGATATACTGCCTGAGAATTTTGCGGGCATTCCTTGTTCTTAGCATTTATTAAAAAAAGCAAAAAGGTATCAAAATAAAACCTTACCTACATTCTCAACAAGAAGACACTAGGGTTCTCTCTCTCTCTTTTTTTTTTTTTTTAATATCCCCACAGTAATTTCTGACTAAATACCTATCAATCAACTGTAATCTAGACGGTGCTGCCTACTTTGGGTGTTATGCGTGTGTGTTTCTTTAAAGTTCCAAAAGGTTGGTAAGACAATCTTAGCTAGTTTTCCTAATTTCTGAGTTTTCCAATGAAAGTCCTTCACAAAGTCAAAAAAGCAAAAGCAACCAAGGAATGCAATCACCACGCTTCCTCTCAGGGTCCTGCCTTCCTTGTAAAGACCTAGGTAAGCCCACTGAGTGAGCTCCGTGTGAGAATACAAACAAACAAACAGGGCCCACCCTAAATCAAGTAACCTCCACAATGCTTGAGACGGAAACTCAAAAATACTCATTCAATGTAAGGGGCTTGAAAGTAACAATAGGACAAGTCCCAAAACAATGAAGGAATGTATGTGAACTGATCATCCAAGTGATCTTTTCACTAGCTCTGTATCAAGAGAGGGAAAAAAAAGAGCTCCTACAACTTTACAGACACTATGTGTCTCAGACACGTCAACCGTATATAAGATTTGCGGGCTCATAGAAAGAGGGTGAGGCCGATCTTGAGTAAGTAATCGTGCTTTAGAATCAAAGAGTCCTTTTCAACACACCGCAGTTGTCTCCTACCTATAACACTGAACACTCAACATTCCAGGAGAGGTTTCTTCCTTCCCCTTAATCGTTCCAATACACAAGTTGAGGAATAAGAAGGAGAAAGGCTTTTTTTTTCTTTCTCTTTTTCTCTTTTCCTTTTATTTTTTTTTACTTTCACCCATGGGTGCCCTCTTAATCCAAAACTCTGTGTGTGTTTATTTCCCTCTTAACACGGGACCAATGATCCTTATCATTTTCAATTTACAGTACTCAATAAACTATTTTTTAAATATATTATTTGAGAGACAAAACCGTGATTTAGATTTTTTAAAATCTCCAAATGTTAATGTCATTCAATAACAAAAAATCTTAAAAACAAAATATATAATCCAACAATTATACTTTTAGAATATTATTTTGACCTTCCTATCACCATAGTTTAGGCAATATTCATGTAAGGAGCAAACTCTTGAACCCACACTAGAACCAGATCTCTATTCACACCCACCCACTTTGATCTACTGCCTCAGTAGGTTTTAATTAGAAGACTAGAATTAAACACTTTGGCCACAATATACATTTAAGTACCCTGATGGGCTTCCTTTCAATAAAAGTCTGATAATGTGTCTTTAAAACAGAGTCTCTTTGGCCTGGATTATCAAATATGCCTTTATAGCTTGATTCTACATTTTATGAAGCAAGATCAGCAGGAACGTATACCTGATTAGTAACAAATTTCAACAAACCAAATATTCCAAGTAAATAAGCAACAGAGAAAAAAGAAAATGAGAAGGAAGAAAAAAAAAGAAGAGAAAGAAATATATACACACTTAGGTTTCCTGCTCCGGGCTAATAGAAAAAAAAAACAAAAAACTAGAAAGTATGACAAACTGAAAAAGCCCTTTTGATATTTGTATGCACAATCCATACATTTCTTAAAAGGTGTCTCACAGCTAAAATAATGCAATTCACAGCTCTGCAATAAGGTTAGGCTTTGGCAAGGCAACCTGGAAGACTTAAAGATCTAAACATCACTGCTCAGGTGCTTTGTCTGGGATATCATGCACAACAAAAATAACATTCAACAAAGGAGCTGCTTACTAATTTTCCATACATTTCAAGACCCGAGTAATTACATATTTGATCAATGGTCACATCTTGAAACTCTTTATTTTTTAAAAGAGAAACATAGAGAGGACTCAAAAAGAAAGCCACCCTGTGTGCCCTCACTCCCCCCCGCCTTCCTTTTTTTATGTGTAACTATCAATGTATATCAGCCGGGCATGCAATCATATTTATTGTCACTTTCATTCATGTCATGCCCTTGCTTATATGGTTTAGATATGAATTATTGACTGTTACACTCCTTGTTGTAAAAAATAAATAAATAAATAGGATGTCAGGTACTTTGCACTGCTCTACAGCGAGCGAGCAAGTCAGAGGCCAGCAGAAGCTCCCGCTTTATATAACCACTCCTCGTTCCTCATCTTTATGCCCTGGTTTCAGATTGCCTTCTCAACTCTTTCTTTTTACAAGGGAGAGACTCACCCACCTTGGAAAATTAAGGATTAAAATAAACAAACAAGAGGATGTTGCTAAATGTCCTTCCCAGAGCATCTGTTGTTTAAGAACACCTCTGATTGATGACTGCTATTTTTTAATTGTTGCTTTAAATTTTAAATGCCCTCCTGGGATGTGTTATAAGTGTGTTAGTCCATGATATGAGGTCTAGAAAGTAGAAAAACAACAGAATGAGTGAGCTCGTGGCATTCTATTCTTCTAAACCCAGTGATTCTCCCAGCTATAAAATCACAGGGCACTCAAATACCGATAACCTGATGTTGTGTGACGCTTTCCACAAAGATATTTGACAACACTCTGTCGAGAATCTCTAGTTTGCTGCTTCGTGTAATTACAAGAAAAAAAGGAAAGGAAACTTTAAACACTTAAGCATCCCGGTGCCCAACTCCAAAAAAATGAAGTGTTTTAAAGATGGACCAAAATATATTCCTTCAGGAAATGGACTTTTACTTTCATATTTTTCCCTCAAAGGCACATCATTCTATAAATTTCCCTTCATAACCTCTATTTCAGCCTCAATTTCAAAGAGGCCAGGAAGAGAGTTAAGGCAAATAAACCAGTAATGCCTGGTAATAACTGTCAAAGAAACTTGGTGCTTTCTTTTACAGGAAGCAGGGCTACTAGGACTTCCTACTGCAATATGTGATCAATCTTGAGAGTACTTCTATTCTGAAATTTTAATATTTAAATAATGGGTTCCTGATTGCCGGTTAAGTGGTCAATTGGCCAAAGAAAATGCTTAAATGTTGGAATCTCATTCCTACCTGTTTTTTCTTTGATTTCACACAACACATTAAACAAGGCAGGCTTCATTCTGTGGCAGTTTAAAGCATGTTTTCTGCAAGAAAGAAACAACAGAATAGCTTAGGTGGACTCTAGAGATCAAGCTGCTCATAATGCACAGGGGGAAGAAAATTTGAACATTTAGCCAAAATTATAGACCAAGCATAACTCTGTGGCATGCTTCAATTGCTTTATGACTTAATAAACAGAGTCCCGCCATAGAAAAAGAAATAATGTTAATTAGCAGGGAGAGAGTAGGGATTTAACTACAGAACAGAACTAATCTCAATTACGCCCATTTAGGAAGAGTTTTGGGCTTGTTTGTTTGTTTTTTTTTTAAATAAGTAGTTTAATCCAAGTGGAAGTCTTAAACCAATAATCCTATCCAGGGCAATGAATACACGGCAGAGTCAAATGCATGGGTTAACAGTTTTGTATAATCTATGCAATCACCACAGCCTAGGAGCTGTCTGCTTCTCGGTCCGTGTGTGTTTTCAAATTTAATTCATCCATGTGTTCGAATTCATTCCGCAGATGCCCCTGTATTCTCATAAACACAAGATGCTTGAAAGGTCTTCTGAGTAGAACTGTCAATTTATAAAATTTCAGTCCCCAAGTTAAAGAGTATGGAAATGCATTGCCAGGGGGCAAACATACCCATATGGGGAATAAATTCATTTCTCTGTGTTCATATTATGTCGCTTGTGCACACACTGCTTATTTGCAGGTGTTGAAATTCAATTATTTACAATTAGGACCTTGCACCCATTGGGGGAAAAATAAATACAATTCTGCCTTTTAGATTAGCGATTTACCTGGTTCTTCTGTGTGTTTGTATTCAGAATGCACTTGAAGACCAAAACAATACCTTTCCCTTTATTTTACTCTGGAAGCACTTAGCAGAAGGATATTGTTTTGGAAACAAAATACTGATCATATCAGCTATTAGTTAAGGGAATTCTGTTGACTAACTAAAATGAATGTGTAAAGATAAATGGGAACCTCTGGCACTCAAGACACATGCAGTTCTTTTTAAATCCCTTTCAAAGTTAAAAAATAGACACATCCTCAACGGAAACCATGAACCATGCTCTATATACTGTACATCAGAGGAGTCATAAACTCAAAATTCAAAAGTATCAAAATAAACATACACATTGTGTCTAAAATAGGAATGGTTCCCTATGTAAATAATAAATGTACATGATGAAGATCTGACTAGGGAAAGGAAACACCCGATTAAAATATTTGCTCAGTTACATTGTTTAACCAAGAAGAAAAGCTTAGTGGTGATTTAGTTCTCTTGTGGGATGAGAAAAAAGGTGAAAAAAAACTTCAATGTATCAAAGACTTCTTTCTGGGCCTTTTAAAAGAGTTTTCATTAATTGTATTCTTATATAAAGGCCCAAATGCAAAAACAAATAACAACAAAAAATTCCACACAGCTTTGCAGAAATATTGCATTGCCACAGCACATCAATGGGGTTACAGAGAGAGAACAGAAAATGTCACTATCCCAAAATTGTGTCTGATCTCTCAACATCTAGGCCATTAAAAGGAGGAACCCGCCAAGCCACGGCTGTCCTCAGTTGTACAAAAAGGAGTGGGACTAAATATCAGAAAAGTGGTGAGTTTCCAGTCTTACCGGCCCCTTCAGCTGCATAAGCTTGTTATTAAAGCAGTTTATTGGTATGTCTGAGTTTATTTTCCTGGAACAATGTAATGGAGAAATCTGTTCCAATTCAAAAAGAGATTGTCAGTGGGAAATCTTCCTCTTACCCTACCTATTAGCTTTTCTCTGGATAATAAAATTCAAAAAGGGCACCGATTTATTTTTGAAAACTTTCCCCTATTTAAAAAAAATTTAGCATAGTTCCAGTCTTTGAAACTTCCCAAGTTTTCAAGCACCCATAAACCTCAGGACTTTTGAGTTTACATGTTGCATGTGCTTACAGCTAAAATAAGAGTGTAATTCACAACATCCATGTTTTTAACTGCTCCTCATTTTCTAAACTCAAATTCCTATCTCCCTTAGACAAAAATACATATAATGATGTCTTCTCCATATAACTAAGTCTTGTGAGGTACAGGAATTGTGTATGTATGATTAAAAAACCCAACTGCTTCTGAGATTTAACAAAGCTGGGTAATTGTAAAGACATATGTGGTCATTAGATTTTTTAAATTCTTCGAGATCGGCCTTGGGCAAGCAGTTGGTGGGTTGCTATTTAGTTTGTGTTTTATTTTGAAAAGAGAATTTACTGTAAAATCCTAGAGTGGAGAATTATATACCTGGTAGTGGATTAAGTTGAGAAGCTACACAGCTTCTTTATTATGTTTCCTTAATGAAGATCTTCCTATGCTATAGGATTGAAATACATAAAATACACACTTGCCTTCATTTCTATTTTAGTAGCATCTAAGTGGTCCTGAAAGAAGCATGGGAAAAAGAGCATGCTTGATTCCCCCCCCACCCCTTTTTAAAGGACCATACATTCTGTACTACGGAAGGTTAGTAAACCCACTCAAAATAAGAAACAATAAAGTTACACTACATATCTGAGCCTCTTAAATCTACCAAATATGTTTAAAAACAAAAGTATCTCTTCTTTCTTTACATCAGCTTTTCTTGAAACAATTAAATAAATGCAAAATATTTTCTGGATAGCTGACAACTACTGACAAAGAATTACCTTGCTTTTTTTTTTAATAGGGAGATAAAGGGGAAAATATAAAAATTAATTTTGGAGAAGTAGTCCAGAAAGAAAATCCAAAGTCTCTAATTCAGGGAAGGGGTCAACTAAATTTGCAAATAAAGTGTTCATGGGACATTTTATTTTGTAATGTTACGGAGTCCTTCAACAAGAAGTCATGTAATGCTGTTCAAAACTTGACAATTCTGCTCTCTCTGATACTTTTTTAAAGCAGTAAAAAGTGCCGAGGGCCGCTTTTGGATCAGTTGGCAATATTTTCGGCGTGCCTGAGTGTTTGTCTGGATATATATGAAGACCTCAATATTCACACACTCACACACACACACTATATATATATATATATATATATATATGTATATATATATATATATGTATATATATATATGAAAATATATATATACAGAGCCATATCACAGCATGGGAGATTACACTTTCGATAACAACGCTCCTTCAAATTTTACTCCTCCGCCATATAGTTGCTCGTCAAAATGGGCAAAGAAATAACATTTAAAAAGAAAGCGCTGTGGTGATTCGGTTCCCATTGTTTCCCCCAGCGAAAGGGAGAAAAACAAAAAACCCCAAGAAAGGAAAAGAAAAGCCTCCATCTCACCTGGCCTGCGCCTCATCCAAACTCTGGTCTGTGATGGTCATAATTTGCTGTAAAATGTCTCCAATGTCCTGCTTCCTCCCGCCCTCCCCCTCGGTCCCTCCGGCCCCATCCTGCAAGTGCTGGGACAGGCCGGGGTGTCCGGCCATCCCGACCCCAGCATGGGAATGCATCAGCCTGGGCTGCTCGTCCATCTCCAAAGGCAACGGCAGCCCCCGGCTCTTCCTCTTCTGCTCCTCGGCTCGGCTCCTGGGAAGCACCAAGGCTTTTTATCCTTCAAGCTGTCTTCAAATCCTTTTCAGGATAAACAGGGAAGGGGGAAAAAAAGAAGACCAAAAGAAAGAAAAAAAAAATCCCTTTGCCTCTTTAGAGGATGGTGGGAGGACGAGGAGTGGGGAGGGGGAGGGGGGCGTGAAGGGGTTGCGGGGTGAGGGTGGGGATAAGGGCTGGTGGGGAAGGGTGTTGACTCCAAAAAGCAAGAAAAATAAACCACCTTCCCACTTGACGAAAAGAAATCAGAGCTGGCTTTTGGTTTTTCAGTCCGGTATCCTTTGCAAGGCAGAAATGGGCTCCCGGCGCTTATATCTGTGGCTTAATCCTTTTGCAAATATGCATTGATCGGGAGAAAGGAGAGGAAGGCAGGGGGATTGCAATGCAAACTTTCCCCCCCACCCCCCGCTGCCCCCCACCCCCACTCCGGGCCAGAGTGATCTCAAAGGGGGTGGGCTGTTGCAAAAGCCAGATCTCCCCCAGCCGCGGCGGCAAGGCAGAGCACAGGCTCTCTCCTCCACCGTGTCTCTGCAAACTCCAGCAGCCCCGTCAGCCTCCTGCTTTTGTTTAGCTCAGGCTCAGGACTCCAGAAACATATACAGAAAAACCACAGCCTGAGAGGAGGAGGAGGAGGAGGAGAAGGAGGAGGAGGACGAGAAGGAGGAGAGGGGAGGGGGCAGAGGAAAGGGAGGAGGGGGCGGGGAAGCCGGGAGGCGGGGAAGGGAAGGAGGGAGGAGGGCACCCGGAGCCCCGCCCCCCTTTCCTGATTGGCCATTGGAGAAAAGACGGGCCCCCTCCTCCCCCTGCTTTCCTCCCTGCGCCGCCTCCTCGGCCTCCTTCGGCTCCTCCTCGCCCGGCGCCCTGTCAATCAGAGTTCAGAGGTGGGCCGGGAAGGAAGGCGAGCTACTACCAAGTCTCCAGTCCTTAAAGGTGCAATGATACCGAAGCGCCAGCTCGGTTAGTCAGTTTCCACTTTCCCTGCCTGCCTCACTTGGGTTCTGTCCTTGAGAAAAAATGTGGCTCCACTTAAAAGCAAACGTATAAAATTAACACGAAAGAACAAGGACGGTGTGGGTCGCCTTCTCAACCCGGGTTTTTCTTTTGCTGTAACGTTGCCATTTAAAACTTGATCCTTTTAAATCGTTAGAGCTCAGGGAAACTGTTGAGAGCGAAAGTTTGTCAGCACGAAGTTGTTATGAAACAATCGAGCTGTTAATATAATTAATAATGCTCTCTAATAAATGGCATATGTAAAAAATAGATTTTAAAAAACAATCACAATAGAGCTAAAAGTAATACTGAACTGTGAAATTTTGGTTGCATGGAAAATAATTATGGATTATGAAACTAAATAATGCTGCAAAAAAATTAATAAATAAGTTCACCAAATGAAACTAATTCAACTTCT
Organism: Mesoplodon densirostris; assembly: GCF_025265405.1. Taxonomy (NCBI): domain Eukaryota; kingdom Metazoa; phylum Chordata; class Mammalia; order Artiodactyla; family Ziphiidae; genus Mesoplodon; species Mesoplodon densirostris. The sequence continues at coordinate 123,382,399 of NC_082662.1, read as the reverse complement.
CTCTCTCTTCCCCCTAGGGGAAATTAGTTATTTGGCTTAAGTACTTAATAAAGAAATGCATTATCACAGTCTGGTTCTAATTTTTAATATAGTCTAGTAAGCATTATTAACTGGGATAAGAAGCGAACTGACATTTATTGAATGCCTACTACGCGCCAAGTAATTTACATGAGTTATTTTATTTAATCCCCAAGACATCTCTGTGAGTTATGGATTATTAGTTCCATTTTACAGAGAGGGAACTTCAAAAGGTTAAGTAACGTCTCCAAGGTCCCATGTGTGAATAGTGTAAAAATTAGTTATGTGCCCATCTTGTCTGAAAAGAGACTCAAGATGCTTAAAATGATACATATTCAAACAAATTGACTCAAATTGAAAATGAGTAGGAAAGAATGAAAAAAATTATAATTAAATAAAATCAGGGGATGGGACTTCCCTGGCGGTCCAGTGGTTAAGATTTTGCCTTCCAATGCAGGGGGCAGGGGTTCAATCCCTGGTGGGGGAGTTAAGATCCCACATGCCTTGCAGCCAAAAAAACCAAAACATAAAACAGAAGCAATATTGTAACAAATTCAATAAAGACTCTAAAAATGGTCCACATTTATAAAATTAATTAATTAATTAAAATAAAATCAGTGGGGGCTTCCCTGGTGGCGCAGTGGTTGAGAATCTGCCTGCTAATGCAGGGGACACAGGTTCAAGCCCTGGTCTGGGAGGACCCCACATGCCGCGGAGCAACTAGGCCCCTGTGCCACAACTGCTGAGCCTGCGCGTCTGGAGCCTGTGCTCCGCAACAAGAGAGGCCGCGATAGTGAGAGGCCCACGCACTGCGATGAAGAGTGGCCCCTGCTTGCCACAAATAAAGAAAACACTCACACAGAAGCGAAGACCCAACACAGCCAAAAACAAATAAATAAATAAATAAATTTAAAGACAGAAATCTATAACATTTATTAAATAAATAAATAAATAAAATAAAAATAAAATCAGGGGAAAAACCTAATAAGAAACTCTTAGCTGAAGTTCAATACTATCACTCCAGGTAGACCATCAATTCGCCTCTCATCTTTCCATCAGGCACATGAGAGAGGAACTCTGACTGGGTACACAGTCACAGTGGCCACAGATAAAAGAGCAGATGAATTATTTTGGAAAAGCCAAGAACAGTATTTTGGAATATAAAATATTCTACTGTGTAGATAGCCCTCTTCCTGGATGGCAGTATAGCCAAAAGAAATGCATTGAACTGCTCCAAACATAAGTGTACCTAATCTGCAAATGGAAGGTAGCCTCACCAAATGCTTTGAGATCCTCAAATACAATGTTATTCTTTTTCTCAGTCCAGCCTCCTTCCCAATCATTACAAAAAATAAGTCTGGCAAGATAAGGGACTTGTGACAGGATTTCAAAGGAATTCTTAAGCTATTTGGTACTCATTGGCATGAGGGCATGCAGTAGGGAGTGTTAATTGCAATTACGATGTCATATTACTCGAAACAACTGTTCTATCCACTTAAATATCCTGATTTGTTAACTGGGTTTTTTTAATCAACACTAATAATCCTTAAATCACATATCAATCACAGTGAGTGTGAGCTAGCGCATCCCTGACAACAATGAAGTTATCATATCTTAAAGCATGAAAAGAAGTTAACTCAGAACCAATAAGAAATCAATTTGTGAGCAAGTAATTAGAATTACTAAAAATCTAATAAAAGTTTACTAGGTAAAGTATTGGTAAACATACCATCAGTACCAAAAGATCACTGTCATCTAGGAATGTTTTAGTAGGGAAATAAGAAATGTACAACAATAATATTAATGACTATTTATTAAGTGCTTTATAAGGATAAGATATATTCAAGGTGCTTTATTAATTTAATCACCACAATTATTTGCCTCAACACCTACACTTTTATAGTATTGCCAACACTATAGTATTGCCAAAATATATTTTAATACAAAGTAAATGCTATAGAAGGTATGCTATGCCTTAGGCATCCTATAAAGGATGAGATAAGGGGACGATTTGGTTAGAGTGATTAGAAGACTTTGAAGTAGATCTGAAGGATGAGTTGGATCTAGAAGACATGGTGAGTGAATCTGACAGAAATACAGAGTTTCTCTTCAGGCACAATGGAAATGATTAGCAAAGTATAAATGTGAAGACTCTGAACAGCAGCATTTGTGCTTTATTCAGTGTATACTGGGGAGCCACTGAGGAAAGTTCTTTGTTTGTTTTAAACAGGAGAGTCGAAAAGCATGTTTTAAGAAAAACTATCTGGTTGCCCAACACAAAATCTGAGAAGATGAAATAAAGAAGGTAAATTAGGAAGGTGGCAGAAGAAATGGAAATGAGAGGACAATTATGAGGAACATTTTCGAGGAAGAGCCACTAGAACTCAATAATTTATTTTGTGTCAGTGGGAAGAATAAAGAAAATGTTTTCAAGCTTGGGTGAGAAGAATGCAGTGGCACTCACAGAATAATTATACCTATAGATAGAATTTGTTGAGTACTGATTACGTTTCAGGCACTGTGTATACATTACCACTTAATTTTAACAATTTGACACTTAATTTTAATAACATCCTTGTAAGGTTATAATCTCCATTTTGTAGATGAAGAAACCAAGGTTCCTAGAAGTTAAATTACTTGACAAAATATGTATTTAAAAACTCTCTTATTTTTAATACTTTACAGAGGATCAAGGAAGAGGAGACACTGCCGTAGGTGCAACAGAATAAAAATTAGTCTTCTATTTGCATTAAACAAACAAACAAACAAAATTTCTAAAAGTAGGAGGAGAAACTTACACATGCAATTTCCATACCTTCTGGGTTGTGGCAGGGATGGGTAGTACTTTTTTGTACCTTCCATACTTCAGCAGTGCTTTAATTCTAGTAGGTACATATTAAATATGCATTGAAAGAATGAATGATGAATAATCATACTGTATTTCTTCAGAATAATAACTGAAGTCCACTGAATCATGTTTTAAGGGCATGACATGAGTCATTACCAAAATTTGGCCAATTAGCAGAGTAGTTTTCAATCTTCTCATTCTAATGTTTACAAAGTCATCTCACCATGTTTGCCTCTGCTAAGTCAGGATTTTGTTTAATCTGAGGATTCCCTTTCAAGCTTCATTACAAGCCCACTAGCATGTTGTCTCATCTGCACTAAGGAACAAAGATCGGCGTGCAAGAGGAATGTACAAAGACCTCGGTTTCTCCCCCAGAAAACAAAATGGTTGCAAAGGCATGGTTCCCCTGGCGTAGTCACAGAAACAAATTCACTACCACATGGTGTTATATCGTCTAAGCAGATACTCATCTGTGTATCTTTATGATTACATTTGAATTGGCCTCTAGGTTTCTGTAACTCTTCTACTTTATGGGAAAAAGTAGAAAAACTCTTCGCCTCTTCTCAAGAGTGTCAGAACCAGAGTTAGTAACCAAAGACAAGACCTGGGGCAGTAGACGGCATCTATTTCTCTGCCCAAGGATTCTCATCTTTCTGTTTCAGCTATTCTCTTACCCTATGCTCCTTGCTTTTCTTCAACTTTTCCACTCCCTTCTCCTCTTCTCCCCATTCCTCTTGCTCTTCCTTTTCTTCTGTCTAAGCTCCTCAGTCCTGATCACAGAGATCTTTCCCTCCCAGCTTGGTCCTGTTGCCTTGCCTCACTGGGCAGGTCCTGAAAGAGTGTTGGGCCCACCACCCTGCATGTAGCACTAAAGTCATCTATCAGAGCAGGCAGAGCCTAGAGCAGAGATTCTTAACCCAGGGTCCATAAATGAGCTTCAGGAATTCTATGAACCCTTAAAAATTATATACAAAATTTGGTAGTGTGTACTACTTTACATTATTCTTAGAACAGGGTCCATTATGTTTATCAGAGTCTCAAGAGATTTCAAGACCCCAAAATGTAACAACTACTAGACTTGGATTATCAAGTAAAGTGAATGGTACAATTCTACCCTGCCTAGGTCTGGGAAAACCAGGTGGCTCTTAGCAGGTGAGATTTTTCTAGGCAATATCTGCCTCTCTTTCCTAAGCAAAGCAAGCTACAAGACTGTCAACAGCTTATTAGGACTGGCTATTGAATGATAGTCAATCCAATATCAATATCAGGGCTAAAGAGCTGCAGGCACTAACCCTTGAAAGCAAATCAAAAGAAAGAGGGTGGGGATCTTTGGTAGAACATTGATGTTGTCGTATTGTTCATGATACAAATATAGTGGTAATAAGACAAACTGGATTCCCTAATTTCATGGAGCTTTCATTCTAGTGTTAGGAGATAAACAATAATCAAATAAAGAAAAATATAAGCTCAGAGACTCATAAATGCTATGAATAAAATGAAACAGGGTAATGTGATGTGAAGCTGGGGAGGCATATCAAATAAGGTGGTCAGAGAAGGGCTTTCCAAAAGCTGACATTTAAGGTTGAACTTGAGGATAAAAAGCCAGATGGGCAGATCCTGGGAAAAAGCAATGGGGGGGAGTGGGGCAGGAGGGAGGAAATGACCTATGCATAGGGCTTGAGTTTAGATTTGAACTTGAAGGAAAGAAAGCCAGAGAGACTGGAGCATAATGAACAAAAGAAAAAGTTTACAAAGAAGAAATCGAAGAGGGAAGCAGAGACCAGAAACATATGGACTTTTGGGCCATGGTAAGGACTTTGGATTATTTTTTTAGTAAATTTATTTATTTATTTATTTATTTATTGGCTGCATTGGGTCTTCATTGCTGCGTGCAGGCTTTCTCTATTTGCGGCGAGTGGAGGCTACTCTTCATTGGGGTGCGCGGGCTTCTCAATGTAGTGGCTTCTCTTGTTGCAGAGCAGGGGGTCTAGGTGCGCGGACTTCAGTAGTTGTGGCACGTGGGCTCAGTAGTTGTGGCTTGCGGGCTGTAGAGTGCAAGCTCAGTAGTTGTGGCACATGGGCTTAGCTGCTCTGCAGCACGTGGGATCTTCCTGGACCAGGGCTCAAACCCGTGTCCCCTGCACTGGCAGGTGGATTCTTAACCACTGCACCACCAGGGAAGCCCCAGGACTTTGGATTTTATACTAACTGAATTTCAAATCCACTGGAGTGTGCTAAGTAGGGGAGAGACAGTGAACATGGATTCAACAAATATTCTTTGATGACATACTATATGCCAGGCACTTCCTAGTCACTGGTGAATATGCCAGGCGTGGTCTCTGCTCACATGGAACTTACATTCTAATGAAACAAGTAAATGAATGCAGCAACAAGTAAACATCATGGAATGATAAAATATGTGGTGGAAAGTGACCTGGGAGCTACTGTAGATTGAGTGGCCATGGAGGGCAAACTGAGGAGGGACATTGAAGCTCTGACATGAATGGGAAGGAGTATACCACGCGAGTCCAGGCAGAATAAATGGCCAAAAGGATGGCTCTAAGTGAGGAACAAACGTGCCTAGAATGTTTGAGAAACGAGAACCAAAGCCAATGTGGCAACAGGGGAGAGTGGTACAAAATTGAGGTAAAAAAAGTAGGTAAGTTTTAGATTTAAAAATGGAAAGGCATTGGAGGGTTTAAAACAGAATGTCTTAGTCTGTTTGGGCTGCTATAACAAAATACCATAGACTGAGTGGGTTATAAATAACAGAAATTTATTTCACACATTTCTGAAGTTGGAAGTCCAAGATCAAGGCATCAGCAGATTCCATGTCTGTTGAGTGCTTGTTTCCTGGTTCTCAGATAGCCATCTTCTTGCCGTATCTTCACATAGTAGAAGGGGCAAGGGAGCTCTGTGGGGTTTCTTATAAGAGCACTAATCTCATTTATGAGAGCTCCAACCTTCTGACCTAAGCACCTTCCAAAGGCTCCATCTCCAAACACCATCACATTGGGCCTTACATGTCAACATATAAATTTCGGAGGGACACACATGTTCAGTCTATAGCACAGGAGAACAACATCATCTGACTTTTGTTCTAAAACTATTATTTGCCGCATTTGCCTCAGTGCAGAGAATGGTTGGGGGGATTGGTGGAGGACGGGTAAGTGGAAGCAGAATGTTTAAGGAAATATTGCAGTAGCTTGAGCCAGGAAAGATGGCACCTTGGACAAGAACAGTAGTACTGGAATTGGTACAGCCATTGTGGAGAACAGTATGGAGGTTCCTTAAAAAACTACAAATAGAACTACCATATGACCCAGCAATCCCACTACTGGGCATATACCCTGAGAAAACCACAACTCAAAAAGAGTCATGTACCAAAATGTTCATTGCAGCTCTATTTACAATAGCCAGGAGATGGAAGCAACCTAAGTGTCCATCGACAGATGAATGGATAAAGAAGATGTGGCACATATATACAATGGAATATTACTCAGCCATAAAAAGAAAGGAAATTGAGTTATTTGTAGTGAGGTGGATGGACCTAGACTCTGTCATACAGAGGGAAGTAAGTCAGAAAGAGAAAGACAAATACCGTATGTTAACACATATATATGGAATCTAAGAAAAAAAATGTCATGAAGAACCTAGGGGTAAGAAGGGAATAAAGACACAGACCTACTAGAGAATGGACTTGAGGATATGGGGAGGGGGAAGGGTAAGCTGGGACAAAGTGAGAGAGTGGCATGGACATATATACACCAGCAAACGTAAAATAGATAGCTAGTGGGAAGCAGCCGCATAGCACAGGGAGATCAGCTCGGTGCTTTGTGACCACCTAGAGGGGTGGGATAGGGAGGGTGGGAGGGAGGGAGATGCAAGAGGGAAGAGATATGGGAACATATGTATATGTATAACTGATTCACTTTGTTATAAAGTAGAAACTAACACACCATTGTAAAGCAATTATACTCCAATAAAGATGTTTAAAAAAAAAGAAATACAATAAAAACCTAGAGCTACCATAAGAACCAGGAATACTTACATACTTCTGGGTATATATCCAAAGGAAATGAAAACATGATCTCAAAGAGATATCTGCACTCCCATGTTCATTGAAGCATTATCCATAATAATTACATAGCCAAGATGTGGAAACAATCTATGTATCCATCAACAGATGAATGACTAAAGAAGATGTGGTATATATATGCAGTGGAATATCATTCAGCTATTATAAAGAAGGAAATTCTGTCATTTGTGACAACATGGATGGACCTTGAGGGCATTACGTTAAGTGAAATAAGTCAAAGAAAGACACATACTTTATGCTATTGCTTATATGTGGAAACTAAAAAAGCCAAACTGATAGAAACAGAGAATAAAATGCTGGTTACCACGGTCTGGAGTTGGAGGAAAGGAAAGATGTTGATCAAATAGGACAAATTTCCAGTTAAAAGGTGAATAAGTTCTGGGGTTCTAATGTGAAACATGGTGATTATAGTTAATAATACTGTATTACATACTTGAAAGTTGCTAAGAGAGTAGACCCTAAGTGTTCTCATCACACACACAAAAAAGGAAATTATGTGACATAATGGAGGTAAAAAAAAAAAAGAACAGTAGTACTGGACATGGTGCAAAATGAATGGATTCAGCATGTTTTTTGGAGGTAAAGTCAATGAGACTCACTAGAGGCTGGGATGTTGATGGAGGAGGAGGACAAGGAATCAAAACTCACACCTGGATTTTGGTTTGACTGATTAAGTAAGTGGTCAAACTGAGATAGAGAAGACATCTCCTGTCAGGTAAATATTATCATTTCCATTTTACAGATGAGGAAACTGAGGTTGAACATATGTCATCCCAAAGCAGCATATACATCATCCACCACAGAATCTTTTATTTTTAAGTTAAAAAAAGATTTTTTTATTGGAGTATAATTGCTTTACAATGGTGTGTTAGTTTCTACTTTATAACAAAGTGAATCAGTTATACATATACATATGTTCCCATATCTCTTCCCTCTTGCATCTCCCTCCCTCCCACCCTCCCTATCCCACCCCTCTAGGTGGTCACAAAGCACCGAGCTGATCTCCCTGTGCTATGCGGCTGCTTCCCACTAGCTATCCATTTTATGTTTGGTAGTGTATATACGTCCATGCCACTCTCACTTTGTCCCAGCTTACACTTCCCCATCCACATATCCTCAAGTCCATTCTTTAGATCTGTGGGTTTTTTTTTTTTTTTTTTTTTTTTTTTGCGGTATGCGGGCCTCTCACTGTTGTGGCCTCTCTCATTGCAGAGCACAGGCTCCGGACGTGCAGGCCCAGCGGCCATGCTCATGGGCCCAGCTGCTCCATGGCATGTGGGATCTTCCCGGACCGGGGCACGAACCCGCGTCCCTTGCATCAGCAGGCCGACTCCCAACCACTGCACCACCAGGGAAGCCCTAGATCTGTGTTTTATTCCCTTCTTACCCCTAGGTTCGTCATGACATTTTTTTTTCTTAGATTCCATATATATGTGTTAACATACGGTATTTGTCTTTCTCTTTCTGACTTACTTCCCTCTGTATGACAGAGTCTAGGTACATCTACCTCACTACAAATAACTCAATTTCCTTTCTTTTTATGGCTGAGTAATATTCCATTGTATATATGTGCCACATCTTCTTTATCCATTCATCCGATGATGGACACTTAGGTTGTTTCCATCTCCTGGCTATTGTAAATAGAGCTGCAATGAACATTTTGGTACATGACTCTTTTTGAATTATGGTTTTCTCAGGGTATACGCCCAGGAGTGGGATTGCTGGGTTATATGGTAGTTTTATTTGTAGTATTTTAAGGAACCTCCATACTGTTCTCCATAGTGGCTGTACCAATTCACATTCCCACCAGCAGTGCAAGAGTGTTCCCTTTTCTCCACACCCTCTCCAGCATTTATTGTTTCTAGATTTTTTGATGATGGCCATTCTGACCGGTGTGAGATGATATCTCATTGTAGTTTTGATTGGCATTTCTCTAATGATTAATGATGTTGAGCATTCTTTCATGTGTTTGTTGGCACTCTGGATATCTTCTTTGGAGAAATATCTGTTTAGGTCTTCTTCCCATTTTTGGATTGGGTTGTTTGGGTTTTTGTTATTGAGCTGCATGAGCTGCTTGTAAATTTTAAAGATTAATCCTTTCTCAGTTGCTTCATTTGCAAATGTTTTCTCCCATTCTGAGGGTTGTCTTTTGGTCCTGTTTATGGTTTCCTTTGCTGTGCAAAAGCTTTGAAGCTTCATTAGGTCCCATTTGTTTATTTTTGTTTTTATTTCCTTTTCTCTAGGAGGTGGGTAAAAAAGGATCTTCCTGGGCTTCCCTGGTGGCGCAGTGGTTGGGAGTCCACCTGCCGATGCAGGGTACGCGGGTTTGTGCCCCGGTCCGGAGGATCCCACATGCCGCGGAGCGGCTGGGCCCGTGAGCCATGGCCATTGAGCCTGCATGTCCGGAGCCTGTGCTCTGCAACGGGAGAGGCCACAACAGTGAGAGGCCCACATACCGCAAAAGGAAAAAAAAGAAAGGATCTTCCTGTGGTTTATGTCATAGAGTGTTCTGCTTATGTTTTCCTCTAAGAGTTTGATAGTTTCTGGCCTAACATTTAGGTCTTTAATCCATTTTGAGCTTATTTTTGTGTATGGGTTAGGGAGTGATCTAATCTCATACTTTTACATGTACCTGTCCAGTTTTCCCAGCACCACTTATTGAAGAGGCTGTCCTTTCTCCACTGTACATTCTTGCCTCCTTTATCAAAGATAAGGTGACCATATGTCCGTGGGTTTATCTCTGGGCTCTCTATCCTCTTCCATTGATATATATTTCTGTTTTTGTGCCAGTACCATACTGTCTTGATTACTGAAGCTTTGTAGTATAGTCTGAAGTCAGGGAGCCTGATTCCTCCAGCTCCGTTTTTTGTTCTCAAAATTGCTTTGGCTATTCGGGGTCTTTTGTGTTTCCATACAAATTGTGAAAAATTTTTTTCTAGTTCTGTGAAAAATGCCAGTGGTAGTTTGATAGGGATTGCATTGAATCTGTAGATTGCCTTGGGCAGTAGTATCATTTTCACAATGTTGATTCTTCCAATCCAAGAACATGGTATATCTCTCCATCTATTTGTATCATCTTTTATTTCTTTCCTCAGTGTCTTATAATTTTCTGCATACAGGTCTTTTGTCTCCTTAGGTAGGTTTATTCCTAGATATTTTATTCTTTTTGTTGCAATGGTAAATGGGAGTGTTTCCTTGATTTCACTTGCAGATTCTTCATCATTAGTGTATAGGAATGCCAGAGATTTTTGTACATTAATTTTGTATCCTGCTACTATACCAAATTCATTGATTAGCTCTAGTAGTTTTCTGGTAGCATCTTTAGGATTCTCTATGTATAGTATCATGTCATCTGCAAACAGTGACAGCTTTACTTCTTCTTTTCCGATTTGGATTCCTTTTATTTCCTTTTCTTCTCTGATTGCTGTGGCTAAAACTTCCAAAACTATGTTGAATAAGAGTGGTGAGAGTGGGCAACCTTGTCTTGTTCCTGATCTTAGTGGAAATACTTTCAGTTTTTCACCATTGAGGACAATGTTGGCTGTGGGTTTGTCATATATGGCCTTTGTGATGTTGAGGAAAGTTCCCTCTATGCCTACTTTCTGCAGGGTTTTTATCATAAATGGGTGTTGAATTTTGTCAAAAGCTTTCTCTTCATCTATTGAGATGATCATATGGTTTTTCTCCTTCAATTTGTTAATATGGTGTATCACATTGATTTGTGTATATTGAAGAATCCTTGCATTCCTGGAATAAACCCCACTTGATCATAGTGTATGATCCTTTTAATGTGCTGTTGGATTCTGTTTGCTAGTATTTTGTTGAGAATTTTTGCATCTATGTTCATCAGTGATATTGGCCTGTAGTTTTCTTTCTTTGTGACATCCTTGTCTGGTTTTGGTATCAGGGTGATGGTGGCCTCATAGAATGAGTTTGGGAGTGTTCCTCCCTCTGCTATATTTTGGAAGAGTTTGAGAAGGATAGGTGTTAGCTCTTCTCTAAATGCTTGATAGAATTCACCTGTGAAGCCATCTGGTCCTGAGCTTTTGTTTCTTGGAAGATTTTTAATCAGTTTCAATTTCAGTGCTTGTGATTGGTCTGTTCATATTTTCTATTTCTTCCAGATTCAGTCTTGGCAGGTTGTGCATTTCTAAGAATGTGTCCATTTCTTCCAGGTTGTCCATTTTATTGGCATAGAGTTGCTTGTAGTAATCTCTCATGATCTTTTGTATTTCTGCAGTGTCAGTTGTTACTTCTCCTTTTTCATTTCTAATTCTATTGATTTGAGTCTTCTCCCTTTTGTTCTTGATGAGTCTGGCTAATGGTTTATCAATTTTGTTTATCTTCTCAAAGAACCAGCTTTTAGTTTTATTGATCTTTGCTATCGTTTCCTTCATTTCTTTTTCATTTATTTCTGATCTGATTTTTATGATTTCTTTCCTTCTGCTAACTTTGGGATGTTTTTGTTCTTCTTTCTCTAATTGCTTTAGGTGCAAGGTTAGGTTGTTTATTCGAGATGTTTCCTGTTTCTTAAGGTGGGATTGTATTGCTATAAACTTCCCTCTTAGAACTGCTTTTGCTGCATCCCATAGGTTTTCGGCCGTCATGTCTCCATTGTCATTTGTTTCTAGGTATTTTTAAATTTCCCCTTTGATTTCTTCAGTGATCACTTTGTTATTAAGTAGTGTATTGTTTAGCCTCCATGTGTTTGTATGTTTTACAGCTCTTTTCCTGTAATTGATATCTAGTCTCATAGCATAGTGGTCGGAAAAGATACTTGATACAATTTCAATTTTCTTAAATTTACCAAGGCTTGATTTGTGACCCAAGATATGATCTATCCTGGAGAATGTTCCATGAGCACTTGAGGAAAATGTGTATTCTGTTGTTTTTGGATGGAATGTCCTATAAATATCAATTAAGTCCATCTTGTTTAATGTATCATTTAAAGCTTGTGTTTCCTTATTTTCATTTTGGAAGATCTGTCCATTGGTGAAAGTGGGGTGTTAAAGTCCCCTACTATGATTGTGTTACTGTCGATTTCTCCTTTTATTGCTGTTAGTATTTGCCTTATGTATTGAGGTGCTCCTATGTTGGGTGCATAAATATTTACAATTGTTATATCTTCTTCTTGGATCGATCCCTTGATCATTATGTGGTGTCCTTCTTTGTCCCTTCTAGTAGTCTTTATTTTAAAGTCTATTTTGTCTGATATGAGAATTGCTACTCCAGCTTTCTTTTGGTTTCCATTTGCATGGAATATCTTTTTCCATCCCCTCACTTTCAGTCTGTATGTGTCTTTAGGTCTGAAGTGGGTCTCTTGTAGACAGCATATATATGGGTCTTGTTTTTGTATCCATTCAGCCACTCTGTGTCTTTTGGTGGGAGCATTTAATCCATTTACATTTAAGGTAATTATTGATATGTATGTTCCCATTCCCATTTTCTTAATTGTTTTGGGTTCATTATTGTAGGTGTTTTCCTTCTCTTTTGTTTCTTGCCTAGAGAAAATCCTTTAGCATTTGTTGTAAAGCTGGTTTGGTGGTGCTGAACTCTCTCAGCTTTTGCTTATCTGTAAAGGTTTTAATTTCTCCATCAAATCTGAATGAGATCCTTTCTGGGTAGATTAATCTTGGTTGCAGGTTTTTCTCCTTCATCACTTTAAATATGTCCTGCCACTCCCTTCTGGCTTGCAGAGTTTCTGCTGAAAGATCAGCTGTTAACCTGATGGGGATTCCCTTGTGTGTTATTTGTTGTTTTTCCCTTGCTGCTTTTAATATATTTTCTTTGTGTTTAATTTTTTACAGTTTGATTAATATGTGTCTTGGCGTGTTTCTCCTTAGATTTATCCTGTATGGGACTCTCTGTGCTTCCTGGACTTGATTAACTATTTCCTTTCCCATACTAGGGAAGTTTTCAACTATAATCTCTTCAAATATTTTCTCAGTCCCTTTCTTTTTCTCTTCTTCTTCGGCAACTCCTATAATTCGAATGTTGGTGCGTTTAATGTTGTCCCAGAGGTCTCTGAGACTGTCCTCAGTTCTTTTGATTCTTTTTTCTTTATTCTGCTCTGCAGTAGTTATTTCCACTATTTTATCTTCCAGGTCACTTATCCATTTTTCTGCCTCAGTCATTGTGCTATTGATCCCTTCTAGAGTATTTTTATTTTCATTTATTGTATTGTTCATTGTTGCTTGTTTCATCTTTAGTTCTTCTAGGTTCTTGTTAAATGTTTCTTGCATTTTCTCTATTGAATTTCCAAGATTTTGGATCATCTTTACTATCACTATTCTGAATTCTTTTTCAGGTAGACTGCCTATTTTCTCTTCATTTATTAGGTCTGGTGGGTTTTTATCTTGCTCCTTCATCTGCTGTGTGTTTATCTGTCTTCTCATTTTGCTTATCTTACTCTGTTTGGGGTCTCCTTTTTGTAGGTTGCAGGTTCGTAGTTCCCATTGTTTTTGGTGTCTGTCCCCAGTGGCTAAAGTTGGTTCAGTGGGTTGTGTTGGCTTCCTGGTGGAGGGGACTAGTGCCTGTGTTCTGGTGGATGAGGCTCGATCTTGTCTTTCTGGTGGGCAGGTCCACGTCTGGTGGTGTGTTTTGGGGTGTCTGTGGACTTTTTATGATTTTAGGCAGCCTCTCTGCTAATGGGTAGGGTTGTGGTCCTGTCTTGCTAGTTGTTTGGCATAGGGTGTCCAGCACTATAGCTTGCTGGTCATTGAGTGAAGTTGGGTGCTGGTGTTGAGATGGAAATCTCTGGGAGATTTTCACTGTTTGATATTATGTGGAGCTGGCAGGTCTCTTGTGGACCAGTGTCCTGAAGTTGGCTCTCCCACCTCAGAGGCACAGCACTGACTCCTGGCTGCAGCACCAAGAGCCTTTCATCCACCCAGCTCAGAATAAAAGGGAAAAAAAGTAGAAAGAAAGAAAGAGGATAAAAGAAAATAAAACAAAGTAAGATGAAATAAAATAAAGTTATTAAAATAAAAAATAATTATTAAGAAAAAAAAAATTTTTTAAGTAAAAAAAAAAAAAACACAACAAAAAAAGGACGGATAGTGCCCCAGGACAAATGGTGAAAGCAAAGCTATACAGACAAAATCTCACACAGGAGCATACACATACACACAAGAAGAGGAAAAGGGGAAAACAATAATAAATCTTGTTCTCAAAGTCCCCCTCCTCAATTCGGGATGATTCGTTGTCTATTCTGGTATTCCACAGATGCAGGGTACGTCAAGTTGATTGTGGAGCTTTAATCTGCTGCTTCTGCGTCTGCTGGGAGAAATTTCCCTTTCTCTTCTTTGTTCGCACAGCTCCCGGGGCTCAGCTTTGGATTTGGCCCCGCCTCTGCGTGTAGGTCGCCTGAGGGCGTCTGTTCCCGCTCAGACAGGACGGGGTTAAAGGAGCAGCTGCTTGGGGGGCTCTGGCTCACTCAGGCCGGGCGGAGGGAGGGGCACGGAGTGCGGGGCGAGCCTGCAGCGTCAGAGGCCGGCGTGACGTTGCAGCAGCCTGAGGCACGCCGTGCGTTCTCCCGGGGAAGTTGTCTCTGGATCATGGGACCCTGGCAGTGGCGGGCTGCACAGGCTTCCAGGAGGAGAGGTGTGGAAAGTGACCTGTGCTCGCACACAGTCTTCTTGGTGGCGGCAGCAGCAGCCTTAGCGTCTCAAGCCCGTCTCTGGGGTCCGCGCTTTTAGCCGCGGCTCGCGCCTGTCTCTAGAGCTCCTTTAAGCAGCGCTCTTAATCCCCTCTCTGAGGTACGTGGGGAGTTTCTTGCCTTTTGGGAGGTCTGAGGTCTTCTGCCAGCATTCAGTAGGTGCTCTATAGGAGTTGTTCCACATGTAGCTGTATTTCTGATGTATCTGTGGGGAGGAAGGTGATCTCCGCGTCTTACTCTTCTGCCATTTTTCCCCTCTCTCCCACCATAGCATCTTTACCAGGAGTGAAGATTACCAAAATTTGCTTGATTATTTTGGATAAAGTACATACACAGCACAATCAAGGCAAGTGGTCTCACAGTGTATGTATAGAATGTGTGTGTGTGTGTGTGTGTGTGTGTGTGTGTACGGGTACCTCTGTGTGTTATGCTAATAATCTTGTTGAGAACAATGTCAGAAACAACTCTCTTATTTTTTTTTTCCCCTTCCTTTATCTTCTTCATCTATCAAAGTGAGGGGTAGTGGAGGAATTAAGACCTGGACTTAAGGCAGCCTGTGCTGGGGATACTAGGATGTACTCTTGCAAACTGAGGTTGACAGTGTAGCAAAAAGTCCTGACATAACAGCTCAAATATTTATCATCTATGGTCAGAGTGCAAACAAGACCTTCAATTGCCCGGCAACTACTACCAGAATCCTAGGCACAAAAACAAGATAAAAGGCAGAGCCGAACAGACTCTGGCTCTGGAAACCCCCGCTTCACGACCTTGGCCAAGTAAGATAACTTATCTATGGCCTCATTTTCACAACTTTAAAGATTGTGGTTAGGTTGAAATCAAATCACAATGAGTGTTAAGCATTTAGTATAGTGCCTGACGGAGAATAGGTGCTCAACAGAAGACTAATTTTCTAATTCTTACTATGACTCTTGGGTAGTTTCTCCCAGAGCCATCTCATTTTCCTTTAGCCCTGCCCTGCCTTGGAGGCCACTAATAATATCATGCTTTCCTCCGTACTTCCTAAATCTCACAGTTCTTCCAGAAAGTGACTTAGTGACCTGCTTGAATATTTCCTCTTTTCTATCCTCCAAATTAAATTTTCATTCACTTGAGACTAGTCCCATTAAGATATGACTAAAACAATTTACTTACAATATAAATAATATATAAGTGTAAACCCCTGGAAGACTATTCATCTTAGGGAATCCCAGTTGTCAATATATCAATTATTTATTGTTGTGTACAAAACCATCCTAAAAGGTTTAGTGGCTTCAAACCATAGCCACTATTTTATTGCTCACAACTGTACAGATCTGAATTGGGTCAAGCTTGGCTGAAAGTAACTGGACTTTTTAAGACAGTTGGATGGTTAATTGGGGCCTGCCTTGTCTATGATCGCTTCTCTCAGATGTCTGATGGTTAATTTGTTATGGTCTGGGATAACAACAGTGATTGGGTCTTGCATTTTTTGTCATCCATCAATCTAGCTCAGACTTGATTACATGGTCTCCAGGGTTCAAAGAGAGAAAGTGAAAGTACACAAAGTCTTTTGAGACCTGAGCTTGGAACTGACACACAGCTACAGTATTCCCTTAACTGAAGCAAGTCCCAAGTCCGGCCCATATTGCAGAATAGGGAAATTGGCATGACCGACACATCTCTTGATGGTAGTAGCTGCAAAGTCATATTGCAAAGGGATTGGTGAAGAATTGGGAACATTTTTGGAATTAAGAATCAAAATGGATTGTTGGCCTGGGACAGTTTGATTGTCCTTGCTAACTTCAAGTATCCTCCATTTTTTCTCTAATGAGTTAATAGGTAAAATTTAGCCTACTTCTTTTTCTTTCTTAAAAATATTTATTTATTTATTTGGCTTCACCAGGTCTTAGTTGTTGCACACAGGATCTAGTTCCCTGACCAGGGATCAAACCCGGGACCCCTGCATTGGGAGCATGGAGTCTTAACCGCTGGACCACCAGGGAAGTCCCTAGCCTACTTTTGTTTGCCCCAGTAATACTAATCCAGGCTGCTCTATTCTCCTCAAGTCTAGCCTTTCTGGATCAGTATTATCTTGGAACCATAAGCACTTCTTTTACTCTATGAAAGGGAGAAGCTAGAAGGGGAAAAAAGAACATATTAGAAATTTGCTTGCACCTGGAGAAAAGTTAGACTCTTATTCTCAGGTGACCCTCCCCCATTAGGATCCCCCTGCCTTTTTTCCCTCTATCTTTAGTGTGCTGGTATGGCCAGCCCTGTGTATTCACAGGCTCTGCATCCATGGGTTCAAACAATGACACATCAAAAATATAAAAAAAAAAAAAAAATCCAGAGTTTCAAAAAGCAAAACTTGAATTTGTTGCATGCCAGCAACTATTTACATTGTGTTTTTTTACAACTGTTTACATTGTATTAGGTATTATTCATAATCTAGAGATGATATAAGGTATACAGGAGGATGTAAGTAGGTTATATGTAAATACTATGCCATTTTATATAAGGGACTTGAACGTCTGTGGATTTTGGTATCTGCAAGGGTCCTGGAACCAATCCCTTGTAGATACCAAGGGAAGACACTATATCAAAAATATCAGTAGAAACTATGATCTGTAAGAAAACCTTCTACTTTTTATACTTAAGAGGAAAAGGTGTGGGTAAACAACAAGGTCTTACAGTATAGCACAGGGAACTATATTCAACATCCTGTGATATACCATAATGGGAAAGAGTATGAAAAAGAATATATATGTATAACAGAGTTACTTTGCTGTACAGCAGAAATTAACACAACATTGTAAATCAACTATACTTCAATAAAATTTAAAAAAAAAAGGAAAATGTGGCTGGCAGACTCAGCTAGTTGTATGTCTCAACATATATTCTTTCTTACTCACAGGTCACAATTTATTTTTGATAGCAACATACCCAGCAAATAACTAAATCTCCCAGGCCTCCTTGCATTTAGGCGAGCTCAAGTGTCATAATTCTGGGCAACTAGATATAAGAAATTTCTTGGGTTGAACTTCTGGGAAAGCTATTTTTTAGTGCTAGAAATGGACAACTTAGCATACTCAAGCCTTTTGCCCTTTCTTATTTATTGCCTGGACATAGATGTAATATCTGGAGATAAAATCGCTGTCTTTAGACTATGAGAATGAAAGGTGTTGCTACAGATGGTAGAAGAGAAATCTAGAAATGGCCTAGATCCTTAATGATTTCCTTGAAAACCATACTGGTCCTTGACTGCCTACCTCTGGATTTTTGATACGTGCAGCCTAACACTATTTTAGCCAATACAGCTACTGAAATTGGTCACAAAAGTATAAATTGATGCTAACAATATAAGTGACAGAGAATAAATAAAGAAGCAATTTTCTCCCAAGAACAAAAATATCATTAAAAGTCTTGCTTCTCCCTGTATCAACAACTCTGGGTGGACATTGTGGGTGGGTAAGGTATGGAAATCATGTAAAGGCAAGGAAAATCTTGCAGTATGTGGATGAGGAAGGAGATCTCAAGAGAAAGAAAGTATTGATAAGCCATTCTATAGAGTCCATCATATCAAACTTTCCTCAGAATGTCACACTGAAAAGTCAACTGGAAGCTGACCAAACTCAACATTCCCCTCTTGTAGTTCCTCCTTATATGTTTCTTATCCAAGTTAAGGGCACCATCTACTCATTCTTCTTAGTCCAAAAGATTTTCTTCTTCAGTTCCACAGCCACTCAACTACCAAAGCCTCTTGAGCATATGTCTTTAACTCAGACCTTTCTGCATATGTGAATGAGGAAGACAGATGTATAAATATAACTGTAAATCACTGCTCAAGACATCTTTGTCTCTCATCTGGACAAATGCATCAATTCCCTATCCACCAGTATGTCCCCATGTCTCCAATCTAAAATTCTGGCAATATCGTGTTCCTAAACACCAAAATTTATTATGTTGCTCTTTTGCTTTAGGATATTTAGAAGTTTTGTGTTTGGATAATGTTCAGATTCCTCTGCATGACATATTAGGACTTTCAAAATCTATCCCCATGTTATATCTCTAGCCCTATTCCCTATTATTGCCTGAACTTCTGCTTCCCAAGTGTGCCATAAATAATTCTGTAAAACAGTAGGTGCTCTCCCTAAACTACTTTTCTGTCTCTTTTCATTGGCTAAACCCAGCTCAAATTCCTTTCTGACTTCTCCAGGCAAAATTAATTATTAATTCTTCTGGGCCCCCTGCATGGTGTTCTCATAACACTTTGTTTATAGGTAAGTATCTTCTAGTGGACTGTGAGTGCCTTGAGGGGCAGTTCAGTGCCTGGGTGGCTGGCACTTGGAAACATCTCAGTAGATCTAGGAAAGAGGAAAGGAAGGGGAGAGTTCAATTACAGATTTTTTTTCTTTTGTTCATCTTATTTCTTCTAATTAGTGTTAAGTTGAATCTGTGTCTTCATATACAACTTAAAATGTTTTCAGACAATTATGTTTGCAGGAAGGGATTCATGTTTCAGAAAGGAGTCGGACTACAAAGACACCTAAGGTCCTTTCTAACTCCAAAATTCTGTGCAAAGTTCTCTTCCTTGAAATTGTTGCATCAGAATATTTTAAAATCAAATGTTAGTAGAATTCAGTTATACAACTAATTGTCTGAAATATTCCCTTTAATTTATATTTATATGTAGATAAAAGTAAATTGAAATTAATGACCTTTACATTCCTGAATTAGCACTTTGGATTTCAACAAATTTCAAGGCAGCATAAAATAGTTCAGTAGACTAAGTAATGATATAAAATGATGGAAACTTTTATGTTTCTCTTCATTGCATCACATTTTGTAAAGTCAATATTAAATATATAAGTTAATAGCAACTATCTTTCTTAGATCAATATTAACTACTTAACGTTAGTTGGGATTAAAGGATTGTTTTTATCTGACAGTTTCCCAAATTGTGAGGTAACTGAAAACAAGATATTACTTATCAAATAGGACAGAGAATGGAGCGGGAACACTAATTCATGCTTCTTCTAGATCTAGTCCTCTTGTCTGGACAAATCAGGAGTGAAGTATCGATGAGAGCTGTAATACCTGTAACCATAATACCTTGCTGCCTTGCAGGCAAAGGTGATACCTCTAAGATCCTATGCAAACAAGTAGAAGCTCACTCTCTATAATGGAGGTTTATTTATGAACAGAAGAACTGAAATTTGTTTCTTCTTTTCACTATAGAACAAGGCCTGTCAAGTTCAATTCTTCAAGACTACAGAAAGCAAGCAGTTTTGGATTTCCATTTCTGGCTACGGCAGACTAGCTTGTATCTGACAAATACTCCTGACAATGACAACTAGAAAGGGTTAAATGAAAAAATCTGTCTGAAGGCATTTGAGAATTACTGAGCAAAGACCTAGGGCCCTACAGTCCAGGAGACAAGGGAGGTTCAGAGAGGTAAGCCTAGCTTTCAGCTTTGTTTTTCCTTTGGAGTCATTTCCTGATTTTCAAGTGGCTGCTAAGAGGCTGAGAAACTGAATAAATAGTTTCACAGTGTTAGGGAGATTAAAAAATTATAGTTCAGACCCCCTAAGAGAGAGAGATTTTTGTGTATGCCTCTGTGCTACATTAGGAATAGAGGTGATCCAAAAACTAGAACAGCCCTCACAAAACCTAAAATCCATATTCTAATTAGCACAATTACAGACTGGGATAAATTGATTTGACTCTACCTATCTGCCTCTCAGAAGTGAAAGTACAACCTTTCCAGAAGTATCTGACATCAGTCTGAATCTCAAATTATCTCTGAAATTTTTCATGTACAATATTCATCATTATTAAATAAATAGGCAGGCTTCCCTGATGACGCAGTGGTTGAGAGTCTGCCTGCCGATGTAGGGGACATGGGTTCATGCCCCGGTCTGGGAAGATCCCACATGCCGTGGAGTGGCTGGGCCCGTGAGCCATGGCCGCTGAGCCTGCGCTCTGCAACGGGAGAGGCCACAACAGTGAGAGGCCCGCGTACCACAAAAAAAAAAAAAAAAAATAGGCATACTGATAAACAAGGCCAAATGAGCAAAAGTTAAGAGAAAAAGTAGACGCTCATCAGACCCATAGAGGAGGTTCGGATATTAGAATGATTGCAGGTAGACTTTAAACTGTGTGATTTATATGTTTGAGAAAAATAGAAAAGATATGGAGAAATTTAGTAGAGAGTTGTAATCTCTAAACAAAAAGAAATCTTAGAATTGAGCAAGCTAATAACTAAAATTAAGAATGCAATTCACAAGTTTACCAGCAAAGTAGATGTTGCTGAAGAGAGGATTATAATCCAGGAGATAAGTCAGTAGACTGAAGCATGGAAAGAAAAAAGATAGATATTATAGGAGAAATCCTATGAGATAAATGGAACACAATGACAGGCCTAATATACAAGTAATTGGAGTCGTAAAAGGAGATGAGAGATATATTAGGTCAAAATCAATATTTGAAAAGAAATGGGCTTCATTATACACTCATTGTAATACATTAGTATAAGCTAAATGACACATCCACCAGCACCATGACAGTTCTGAGGCCAACAATAAAAGGTCAAAAAGTGGGTGGTGGCCCAATTGCTGGAAATCTCCTCCCCTTCCCCAAAATAGTTGGAATAATCCTCCCACTCATTAGCCTATGAAATTACCCAGCCCATAAAAACTAACTACTGCATATTTCAGGGCCTCTCACCTTCTGAGATGGCCTACACTCTGTCTGTGGAGTGTGTTTCTCCCAAGGCTGTTCTTGCCTTTTGACATGGACCACATTCTGTCTATGGAACGTGTCCCTCTCTAAATAAATCCACTCCTTACCTATCAAAAAAAAAAAAAAGGGCTAAAGTTGATAGAAGACATTTAGCCAAAAATTCAAGAATACTTATGGACTCTAAGCAAGATAAATTAAAAGAAAACCACACTGAGGCACATGATAGTATATATAACTGCTGAAAACCAATGAAAAAAAATCTCAAAAACAGAGAAAATACATACATTATTTTTTTTTTAATATTGCCTTTTTCCTTTTTTTATTGGCCATGCCACATGGCTTGTGGGATCTTAGTTCCTCAACCAGGGATTGAACCCTGGACCTCAGCAGTGAAAGCCTGGAGTCCTAACCATTGGACTGCTAGGGAACTCCTTCATACATTACTTTCAACAATAAGACTGACAGCTAACTTCTTAGTAGAAACATTTTAAGCCAAAAGATGGGAGTGATCATTGTAAACCACTGAAAAAAAATAAGAGCTAAAGTAGATATCTATTAACTAGAAAAAAAAAATCTTTTCTAGGGATATCAAGGCAAATAGAGTAAGGGATAATGATATCTTATGCTGCTTTTCAGGAGCCACAAAACAGATTGTTAGCTCCATGAAAGCTCTTCTTTGTATCCTTAGGAGTATATTCGTACTTAAAAGACTTGTAGAACAAATGAAGAATTTGGAGCAGCTGGGCCTTTCACTAGCTGTTCAACTCACTGTACCTGGATTAAATTGTTGCTCCAGTGCACAAGTTAAATGAAATATTTTCATGTGGGCCCCACTACTTCCCAGTTGTGTTATATAGAGAAAATTATTTAATCCCTTGTATTAATTTCCATACCAAATTACTACAAACCAGGTGGCTTAAAAGAGCAGAAATTTATTCTCTTAGTTCTGGAGGCTAGAAGTTCAAAATCAAGGTGTTGGTGAGGCTATCCTCCTTCTGAAGGATCCAGGGAAGAAACTGCTTGGACTCTTCCCAGTTTTTGGAGGTTGCTGGCAATCTTTGGCATTGTAGCTACATCGCTCCAAATTCTGCCTCCCTTTTCACATGGCCACAGTCATGCTGGGTACATCCCTGTATCTTCACATCTCCCTCTCCAGTCATTGGATTTAGAACATCAGACCCTGAATTTAGGTCCACCCTAATCAAGTATGACCTCTTCTTAACATGATTATATATGCAAAGACCCTATTTACAAATAAAGTCACATTTATAGGTAATAGGGGTAAGGATTTCAACATATCTTTTTGGGGACAGAATTCAGTACACTATACCCCTGAACCTCAGTTTCAACTTCCATAAGATAAATATTACATTGCCAATCTTGAAGCGTTGTTACAAGCAATAATCTATAACACCTAAGACTCGATAAATGGGTAATAAATTCTCAAGGCAAATTTTAAAAACAAAGTGATACATAGAAGAATGACACATCAATACATATTGATAGAGTCAGGAAGGGGTGGAATGATTGAAAGATACTACTAACTCTACATTCTGATAAGTTTATCTGAATGAGGAAGCTTCATTTCTTTTCAAGAGACTATAATATTTAATAGTCTAATAGCAAATGGAACACTAAGAAAACATAAAGACCGAAGAGACATTTGAATAAAAATTTTCAGCCCATTTTTTCTTAATGTTACAGTTTGGCACATTCCTATGTTTTTTCCATTCCTATTTCTGCCATCAGCAAGATGTGCTGACATTAGGTACATTGTTACATTGCTTAATTTATCATTGCCTGGATTTCCCCATTTATAAAACAAGAGATTCAGATCCTCTTTCAGTTAGAAGGCAAGAGAGAGAAAATCCACCTAAGTGTGGCTTAAATAAATAGGAATTTTATCTTTTTTAATGTGATGCTGTGATATAATAAGAAATATATATTTGGTCTTTGGCTCCATTTCCTGGCACAGAGCTCCTAACATCCTTGTAGTTTCCTGAATGATAGAGGTGATAGGAGCATCTTTTGTTATAATATTTGGTCTTACTGCCCTCCCCCAATCGTACCTGGTGACACAAAATCTTCTAAGATTCTTAGAATCTCTAGAGTGATGAGGGTCTTTCTGTATGCTAACAAGATGACTGGTGGCGTTGGTGCCCCTAGATAGCTTCAGGATGGGAGCAGGTTGCCAGAAATATAAAACATTAATTGAAATATTAGCCCCATCCCTGACATCTAGAGAGGGGAGAGGGACTGGAGATTGAGTTAATCACCAGTGGTCAATGATTTAATCAATCATGCCTACATAATGGAACCTCCATTAAAACCCTAAATGATGGGGTTCAGAGAATTTCCAGATCAGTGAACACATATTGGCCCTGGGAGGATGGTACACTCAGAGAGGGCATGGAAGCTCTGATCACTCCTTCCCCTAATACTTTGCCTTATCCACTGCTTCCATTTGGCTGTTCCTGACGTTGTATCCTTTATAATACACCAGTACTAGTAAGTCAAGTGTTTTGAGTTTTGTCAGCCATTCTAGCAAATTATTAACCCAAGGAGGGGATGTGGGAACTTGTGGTTTACAGCTGGTCGGTCAGGAGTATGGGAGGCCCGGGGTGACAATTGGTGTCTGAAGTGGGAGTAGTCTTGTGGATCCGAGACATTAACTTGTGGGATCTGATGCTAACTCCAGGCAGATAGTTGCAGATGGATTAAATTGTAGGACACCCAGCTGGTGTCAGGGAATTAGCTGGTGAGGGAAAAAACCCTCACGCATTGGTGTCAGAAGTGTTCTGTGGGTAGAAACAGATCTTAGTACTTATGTAAAAACAAGATCAAAGAGAGACAGTTACTGCCTTTAAGTCAGATGCTCATTGATGCCCTTTGACGCTGAGATCCTTCTGCATTTCTGCTCAACTAGCCCTTGCATTCTGTCTCTCATTATAAGACAGCTGCTAGAGCTCCAGTCCTAACATCCATGTTAAGGCAGAAAGGGGGGGAAGCAACAGTTATCAGTCATTTCTGCCTGCCTTTATGGGTATGATAGAGGTTTTCCCATACATTCCAACAAATTTCAGCTTAATATCATTGGTCAGAACTAGTCATGTGACCATCCCTAGTGGCAAGGGAGGTTTCAAAAGTCTGAAACACAATTGTCACATTGGCTAATCAAATTATCATCCATCTCCTGGCACTGGTCCATTGTGACCACAAAGTCAGGGTTCTCTTAAAAAGGAAAAAGTGAGTGGTGCCAGTAGATATGGAGAAATAACAAACAGGATACATCGCAGGTCCCTTCTGCCAAAGGACTCTACTTTTAAAGTTCCAAATGGTGGGACACTTCAAACATGCCCAGTTTCCTATGACAAACAATGTTTTGAACCACAACTTGGAAATGTCTCAGATGTCTGTGTCAACCTGGAGAAATTAATGCAAGTCTAGAATCCCTGGGACATTGGCCATATTATTAGATTCCAATCTCTACTACCTTCAACATGTAGCAAAGTATCTGCCTTACAATATACTTCAATACATGTTTAATGAATGGATAGATAAATTCTTAGAATCCCTGAAAAAACTGAGATAATTAGGAGGAGGCACCTCATACTTAAATAATGAATCGTGGTGCAAGATTGGGCTCCAAGAGTCTTTCTGATTGACCAAGGAGTGATCCAAAAAGGCAGGACACATCCTTAGTTCTTCCAGGTGAATAATATACAGTTCCATAAAGGGTGCATTTTCTGTAAAAAGTTAAGGAAAACTTATTAGGAATGTGCTATGCAACTTATGAAGGTTATTAAAACTAGAGTTTTAATAAATCTAGAGTTATTTCTAGAGTTCACTGAGGCTATTTAAAAGACTGCCACCCAAAGATTGGCAATGTAATTATTGCATTTGGACACAAGCATGTATTTGGAATTCTAACAAATTTCTGGAAGGACTCCTTGAAATAAGGGTATCATGTCTTTACTGAGTTGTGTTTTTTACACTTAATTCTTCTTCATTTTTTAAAAATCAAAGTAATACATACTTTTAAATGTCAAATTGTACTTTAAGGCTTTTAACCAAGAGCAATAATCCTTTCTCTTTTTACCAGAATTGTACTTCCCAGAAGTGGCAATAATAAGCAACGTTAGTTGTTCCTTCTGGCATTTTTTTTAATACTTCCATATTACTAAATAACATACTTAGATTTAAGCTACTGTGTTTTTTTTAATCAAGATTTTCTGTATTAATTTTCTATCATACCGTTATTCATTCATTGTCCTGGGCATTTACTAGGCCCTTCCAATCTAGAATCTTATATCCTTCCGTGGGAATTTTCCTATACTATTTCTGTGAAATTGTGATTTGTAATAAGAAATACATACTTGGTCATTGTCCCTTTCCTGACACAGAACTCCTAAAACCTTTGGATTTTTCCAAGTGATAAGAGTGATAAAAGTGAAAGTGGAAAAAAGGTGGAAAGAGAGTCTTTTGTTATTCATAACAAGCCTATTTCAACCACACCTAAATTTACATTAATGAGGTAACTCTTGGAAAGCCCCTAATGATGGAAGGGGGCTGGTTGCCAGAGAAACTAACCCTGGATGAGAGGGTTTGAATTTTCAGCCCCATCTCTTACCTCCAGGAAGGGGAGAAGAGCAGGAGATTGACTTAATCACCAATTGCAATAATTTAAACAGTCATAACTACATACTGTTAATAAAGCCTCCATAAAAACCCTAACCTAAGGGTTTGGAGAGCTTCCAGGTTGGTGAACACTTGGAGTGCTTGGAAGGTGGCACACCTGGAGACGGTATCGAAACTCTGCACCCCTTCCCCGACTTACCCCATATCTTGTCCTATGCATCTCTTCCATCTGGCTATTCCTGAGTTGTAGCCTTTTATAATAAACCAGTGTTCTAGTAAGTAAACTGTTTTCCTGAGTTCCATGAGGTATTCTAGCAAAGTATCAAATTCAAGGAGGGCATCATGGGAACCCATGTTTATAGCCAGTTTATAAATCCCAGTTTATAGCCAGTCAGTCAGAAGCACCTGGGACTTGGGATTGGTGTCTGAAGTGGGGTGGCAGTTTGTAGGACTGAGCCCTTAACTTGGGAGATCTGATGTTAATTACAGGTAGATAGTATCAGAATTGAATTAAATTGAATTGTAGAACATCGTGGGTGTGTGGAGAGTTGGAGAATTGGATGGTGTGGAAACTCCCCTTCTCCCATCCCCATTTTGGTGGCCAGAAGTACTAAGAAATGTAGACAGAAAAAAAATAGACTTTTTCCTGTTCAACTTCTTTGATAATTTCTTTCCATCTTTTCTCTCTTTATGGAACTTTTGTTTGTTCAGTATTATACCTCCTGGTTGAGCCTCTAAATTTTTCCCCTCATTTTCCTGCAGATTAATTTCTTTCCTTCCTTGTTTTTTGTTTGTTTGTTTGTTTGACTGTTATGGGAGATTTCTTTAACTTACTTTTCCAAGCCTTCTATTTTTATGTTTATTATTTAGTTTTTGTCTACTATATTTTAATAGACATTTAAAAATGTTATTATATTTTTAATTTCTAAGAATTCTTTCTTATTCTCTTATTTTTTCTTATTTTTCTCACCTGTAAAATAACTTCTCTTATCACTGTGAAAAGTATAATATTTGTTTTTAAGGTTTCTTTTAATGTTATATGACTTGTCTTTTTCTCTAAGTTTCCCTTTTATATTTGTTTGCTTTGGTCCCATTGTATGTGCTAGTCTTTTCTCTAATGTCTAGGACCCTTGTCTCTGTTTGCAGTTATAGGTGAGACCTTAAGAGGTTGATTGAAAACTTTGTGGAGCTGGCTCACTGACTGGTGGGTTTCATATGATGATCAAACCTGTCATGGCCCTTTTGTTTGGGAACTCTCAAAAACTGATTTTCCTCCAAAGCTAAGAGCTAATCCATTTTGCCAGAGTACAGTTCAAGTTTTTTTTTTTTTTCCTGTCATCTGGGTTCATTGTCTGGGAGATGGCTCTGGATACAGCACTCTCCTAAATAACTTTCTGTGATGATGGAAGTATTCTGTGCTGCTCCATAAACCAGCTATTAGTGTTTGATATGTGGCTAGCAAAACTGTTTTATATCTTAATTAATTAATTACATTTCATTAATTTAAATTTAAGTAGCCACATGTGGCTAGTGACAACTATATTGAACAGCACAGGCTTTAACTTCTTCTAAAGAGACTTCCTTGGCGGTCCAGTGGTTAAGATTCCCTGCTTCCACTGCAGGGGGTACAGATTTGATCCCTAGTTGGGGGAACTAAGATCCCACATGCTTCCGGTGTGGCCAAGAAAACAAAAAACTTCTGAAGAATTTTCTTTTTTTTCTTTTTTTGCAGTATACAGACCTCTCACTGTTGTGGCCACGTGGGATCTTCCTGGACCGGGGCACGAACCTGTGCCTGCATTGGCAGGCGGACTCTCAACCACTGTGCCACCAGGGAAGCCCACTTCTGAAGAATTTTAAACATACTTTCAACCTGACCCTTCAACCTTACCTTCAGAAGTAACTTGTACCTTTCATTCCTGAGCCTTTTCTGGCACCCGAACTGAAAATCAGCTTGCCTTTTGTTGGCTTGCATTGATCATTCTCCTCAACGTCTAAGCACATGCAGCAGTTTAGATAAACCAGAAGCCTAGGTAAGATTGCATTGATTCAGGTATCTTTCATCCTCCATCTGTTGACTTGTCTCATTTGCTATTGTCTTTTTCCCAATTCTTTTTGTTATTATTTGTTCATATCCTTTCCTCCCACAATCCCCTTAGAGTAATATTAGTATGGTTTTTTTTTTAGAAACTATTTTTTAAAATTTATTTGTTTTATTTATTTAATTTTTTTTGGCTGTGTTGGGTCTTCATTGCCATGCACAGGCTTTCTCTAGTTGTGGCGAGCGGGGGCTACTCTTCGCTGCAGTGTGTGGGCTTCTCATTCTGGTGGCTTCTTTTGTTGTGGAGCACGGACTCTAGGCACGTGGGTTTCAGTAGTTGTGGCTCGCGGGCTCCAGAGAACAGGCTCAGTAGTTGTGGCTCACGGGCTTAGCTGCTCCGGGGCATGTGGGATCTTCTCGGACCAGGGCTCGAACCCATGTCCCCAGCGCTGGTAGGTGGGTTCTTAACCACTGCACCACCAGGGAAGCCCCTAGTATGATTTTTGAAGAGAACCACGTGAAAACCAGACTGCAGTTTTCCAATTGCTTTTATCCTTTTATTTAAATAACTTACTCCTTGATTGAGCCTCATTATCAGTTGAATTCAGTGGTGGCTCCAGAATTTCTACATATGTTGGGGTAAGGGGTAAATCTTGAGGAAATCCTTGAAATCCCAAGGAAGCTTGGGAGTTTGTCTTAAAGTGAGTTTGCATAGCACACATAGGTTTCTAAATAAGATGTTTGTTCATTTGGGGTGACTGGAAAGCATGTGCTGATGGAAATTACAGTGGAGTTAAAGAATTCCCCAAACTACTCCCACTATTGCTATTTTAATATTTTCAAATTTCTGGATAGTGTTCATTAGTGGGTTGTAAAGGCAACTAAGTGGATTATAAACACCATTTTTTGGAAATAAAAAATTATAAAATTGACTAGAAAGTGTTTAAATTCTAAAAAAATGAAACTTGTGTGTATATGGGTGTGTATATATATATATATATATATATATATATATATATATATAAACTGTGTATATATATGTATATATATACTGAGTCAAGATACAGAATGCATTTCTTTCTGTTAATCATGTCCAAAAAGGTTTGAAAGCCACTGGTTTAATTAACTTTACAGTATATAAAAATTCTTATTTGTATCAAGAGTATTTTTGGACTGTATTTTTCTACTAATTAGACTTTAGGACATGGAACATTGCAAATGCAATTATGAATCACCCAAACCTTCATTGCTAAGAAAGATGAATACATAACATTCCTCAAATTTTCTTCTGTATTGAACCTTCCTTGGTATCACCAAATTCTTTTTCCCAACAGAAAATGAGAAAGGGTAAAGTAGGTGAACCTGACTAAAAATTTTGAGAGCAACTGTTTTAGACCAGTGATTTTTTCATTTATTTATGAATAGGAAATAATTTACATGGTTAAATATTTTAAAGGTAGAAAATAATATGTAGTGAAAAATCTTCCTCCCCACCCCTATTCTCTTACCACTAACGCACCTCTGGCCTGCCCTGAGTAGAAACTAGTGTTTTAAGGTTCTTGTGTGTACATTCCATCATATACCTTACTTTTAAAATACTAGTAAAGTATGTATATTCTTTATTTCTTTTTACACAATAATAGCACAGCATACACACTGTTTTGCACTTTGCTGATTTTACTTAACTATATGTATTATATTTAAGATTATTTTATATCAGTACACAGTATTGACTCATTCTTTTATGACTACATAATATTCCATTTTCAGGGTAAACCATAATTATTTCAACCAGTCACCTATTAGTAGAAATTTGAGTTGTGCTAAATTTTTTTTTAATAACAAACAATGGTTGAGATGAATAGTTTTTATACATATCATTCTGCACATGTCCACATGTATTTGTAGGATAAATTCCTAAACTTGGAATTACTGAGTCAAAAGGTATTTTTTTATTTATATAGATATTGCCATATTATATTGCCCTCCATGGAGGTTATATCAAGTTTTAATTCTACAACTAACGTTTGAGAGTTTCTGTTTTTCCCCCCTTTTACCAAATCAATAACATAACAATATTTATGATCTTTGCCAAACTGATGCATG
This sequence comes from Mesoplodon densirostris, assembly GCF_025265405.1. Taxonomy (NCBI): domain Eukaryota; kingdom Metazoa; phylum Chordata; class Mammalia; order Artiodactyla; family Ziphiidae; genus Mesoplodon; species Mesoplodon densirostris. The sequence goes on along the minus strand of NC_082662.1, from coordinate 123,352,272 downwards.
AAAAAATTATATTGTAGTTAAACTTAATTTGTATTTTTTATATCATGATTGGACTGAGTATTATATTATAGATTTAAGCCATTTGTGTTTCTTTTACATTGAACTGCTAATACCCTTTGCTAATCTTGGGCAAATGTATTCTTTAATACACTTCTCTCAATAACTGATGGGTCAGATATTTAAAAAACCTAATAAAATGGATAAATTCATAGCAAGACTGATCAAGAGAAAAAGGAAGAAGGCACAAATAATCCCTGTTAGGAATTTTAAAAGAGCTATAAATATAGATTCTGTAGCAACTAAAAAGATAATAAGAGGATGTTGTGAATAAATATGTCAATAATGAAGTAAAAAAATTATAATAAATTGAATTTACTAAAATGACCACAGAAAGAATTGAAAATGTGCATAATCCTATACGTGTTCAAGAAATTGAATCTGTAATTAAAGCTTTTCTACAAAAGGAGTTCCAAGCTCAGAATGCTCACTGTTGTAATTCAGCATCACATTTAAAGGACAAAGTCTTATACAAACTCTTCCAGAGAAGTGGAAAAAAAATGAAATACTTTATAGCCACCATAACCTCAATATCAATAATCTACAAAGATGTTGTGAGAAAGAAAAATGATAGGCCTACCTCTCTTATGAACATAGATGCAGAAATCCTAAAAAATGTACTATTTACAAGCCAAATCCTTCAATATGTAAAAAGGGTATACATTGTGACTGACTGAGTTTATTTCATCATTACAGTGTTGGTATAACATTAAAATATCAATATAATTTTACATGTTAACAGAGTAAAGGAGAAAGATAATAATCTTACTTGAATAGAGGTATTAAAAGCATGTAATAGAATCCAACATCCATTCATGATAAAAGCCTTTTATAAACTTGGAACACAAGGGGGGATTCTTAATCTGATAAAGATTGTCAGTGAAAAACCTACAGTAAACATGATTCTTAATGGTTAAGTGTTGAAAACTTTCCCTTTGAGACCAGAAACAAGACAAGGATACTCAATATCCAGACTTATATTCCTTTTTACTAGAGCTGCCTTTTACTGGAGGTCATATCCAGAGGCATGAGAAAAGAAAAAGAAATAAAAAGAGCAAAAATTGGAATGTAAGAAATAAAACTGTCATTGTTTGTGAGTGATATGTGTATAGAAAAACTCCCAAAGAATTCCTAGATAAACTATTAGAATTGATAAGTAAATGTGGTAGATACAAGCTTGACAAACAAAAATGAAATGTATTTCCATAATCAACAATAAACAGAAACTAAAATTTAAAAATATAATTTATACTATCATCAAAAAATATATCACTAAATCTAACTAAATGTGTATGAAATCCCTATGCAGAAAAATTTAAATCATAATTAATGGAAATTTAGAAAGATCTAAATAGAGGTATTTACCATGTTTTCTGGTTAGAAGATTTAATATTTAAAGGTGCCAATTCTTTCTATATTGATCTATACAGTCAATACAATTCCAACAGCATATGTTGAGGAAATTCACAAGCTGATTCTAAAATCTACATGGATATAGAAAGGACCAATGAGACAAAACAATTTTGAAGAAGAAAAAGGAGAATTTACTTTACCTTATATCAAGACATAAATGTAAACTAATTTATACAATATGGTATTGTTCTAAGGACAATCAAATAGAAAAATAGATAAAATAGCACACCTAGTCAAGAGTCAGGTCTGTGTACCTGTGAAATTACAATTTATGACAGAGTTGGCACTCCGCTACCCTGGTACAAGGATTATCCTTTGAATATGTAAGCTGAGGCACTTAGCTATTGACATGGGAAAATCATGAAATTTTACTTCCACTTCTCACTATAATCATTCCAGGTTGACTATGTACCTAAATGTGATAAACAAAACAACACAATTACTGGAAGATAATGCAGGAGTAAATCTTCCTGGATTTACAGTAGGGAAATATTCTTTAAGCACATTAAAACAAGCACTAATCATAAAGGAGATGGGTCAGTTTGACTACAAATTAAGAAGTTCTATGCATCGGATAGTTAAGAGATTAAAAAGGCAAGCTATTCACTGAGTGAAGATATTTATAACACATAAAACTAACAGAGGGCTTGTATAGAAAATATTTTTAAAATTTCTACAAAAAAAAAGAGAGCAGACTACCTGATACAAAAATGGTCAAGAAACTTAAACAGGCATGTCACCAAACAGGATATCCAAATGGTTAATGAACATTTGAAAATATACTCAATCTTATTAATAATCAAGGAATAGAAACTTAAAACTGCAGTATGATACTACTACATAACTTCCAGAATGTATAAAATTAAAAATACACACAATACCAAGTGCAGTGAGGATGTGGAAAATTGGAACTCTCATACTCTTCTGGTGGGAGTGTAAGTTAATACACATACTTTGGAAAACACCATTTACTAAAGTTAAATATGCACACGCCTTATGATCTAACAATTTCCCTCTTAAGTATATATTGATATTAACAGTGTCATGCATGTGTGTACCAGCAGATGTACAAGAATGCTCATGTCTGAATTATTCATAACAGCCTCATATTAAAAACAACACAAAACTCCAAACAATAGAAAGGATAAATATATTGGTATATTCATACACTGGAAAATTATATGGTCATAAAAATTCCTGCACTAGTGCTATATACAACAACAGAGGTGAATCTTCCAAAGATAAATTTGAATAAAAGAGGTCAGATATAATAACAGAAGTTCAATCTACACAACTCACCTAAACTACTTAGGAGATACTTAAAATTATAAGAAAAATAAGGATGTGATTACCATCAAAGTTGGGATCATTGTTACCTTTAGTGGGGAGAAAGGGGATTTTAATATAAGGGGTACATAGGGGTTCTAGGGCTACTTAATTCTATTGTCCTGGGTGATGGTTACATAATGTTTACTTCATAATAACATAATAAATATAATAATTCATTAAGTCACACATTTATGGTTTGTGTACATTTTTTGTATTTTATTTTATTTTATTGAAGTATAGTTGATTTACATCATGTTAGTTTCAGGTACACAGCTCAGTGATTCAGTTATATATATATATGTATATACACACATATATATATATATATATTTTTTTTTCTTTTTCAGATTCCTTTCCCTTATAGGTTATTACAAAATATTGAGTATAGTTCCCTATACTATACAGTAGGTCTTTGTTGGTTATCCTATTTTATAAATAGTAGTATGTATATGTTAATCCCAAACTCCTAATTTATCCCTCCTTCCTCACTTTCCCCTTTGGTAACCATAAGTTTGTTTTCTATGTCTGTGGGTCTATTTCTGTTTTGTAAATAAGTTCATTTGTATCTTTTTTTTTTTTTTGGCTCCACATATAAGTGATATAATATGATATTTGTCTTTCTCTGTCTGGCTTACTTAATATGATAATCTCTAGGTCCATCTATGTTTCTGCAAATGGCATTATTTCATTTTTTTTATGGCTGAGTAATCTTCCATTGTGTGTGTGTGTGTGTGTGTGTACATATACATACATATATACCACATCTTTATCCATTCATCTGTAGATGGACATTTAGGTTGTCCTAAATGCTGGTTTGTATACTTTATGGGTATGTGATATATTTAATAATGAAAAGATGTATAAAAGAGAAATACATTTTATATCCTCTTTTATATATTCCACAATAATTAAGTTCATATATGCAACTGAAATAAAAATTTCACGAGTTAATACTTACCCTTACCATGTGTGATATATTCTGATATATCTCTTTTCTCCTGTTCTCTCTTTTCTCCTGTTCTCTTTTATTCCAACTCGTTCCATTAAAAAATGTTGTCCATAAACCACTAAACTGATTTAATGATTTACAGTTTGAGAAACATTCATCTAGATCATAAAAAAAGTTTTGGGATTTCTCTATAGTGACTGCGAATTCCAAGTTGGGATCAGAAATGACTCATCCCTCTACAGCAGCATTTAAAAAAAAATATTGAAGTATAATTGACTTATAAAGTTGTGTTAACTTCTGCTGCACAGAAAAGTGATTCAGTTTTATATATATATATATATATATATATATATATATATAATATATATTCTTTTTCGTAGTCTTTTCCATTATGGTTTGTCACAGGATATTGAGTATAATTCCCTCTGCTATACAGTAGGACCTTGTTGTTCATCCAGCCTATATATAATAGTTTGCATCTGCTAATCCCAAAGTCCCAATCCTTTCTTCCCCCACTTCCCACCCTCCTGGCAACCACAGATCTCTTCTCTATGTCCGTGAGTCTGTTTTTCTTCATAGATACGTTCATTTATCTCATGTTTTAGAATTCCACATACAAGTGATATCATATAGTATTTGTATTTCTCTTTCTGACTTACTTCACTTAGTATGATAATCTCTAGGTCCATCTATGTTGCTGCAGATGACATTATTTCATTCTTTTTATGGCTGAATAATATTCCATTGTATATATATATACCACATCTTCTTTATCCATTCATCTATTGATGGACATTTAGGTTGTTTCCATGTCTTGGCTGTTGTAAATAGTGCTTCCAGCAGCATTTTAGGTTGGAGAATTAATTTTTTGTTGTGGAGGGTTATCCTGTACATTGTAGGACATTTACCACCATCGCTGGCCTTTACCTACTAGATGCCAATAGTACCCACCCAATTCCTCCAGCTGTGACCACTTAGAAGGCAAAATCACCCCAGGTAAGAACCACTGATCTAGAGGGTCTTTAACTTTCTAAACTTGGCCATGTCTTCATGCAGAGTTCTTAAGTTAGCATTTCTCAAACATGAGTGTCCATTACAATCACTTGGATATTCTGTTTGAGAAGTAGGCTGGGAATCTGCCTTTTTAACCAGGACTCCAGGTGATTCTGATGCAGGTGTTTCTAAAAGTAAGAAACATTGCCCTAGGATGACAGCAGTCTTGAATCATAGTGCCCTTGGAATTATCAGAATGCTCCTGATATATTGGTTTTCAAGGGACAGGTCAATGCATTAGAAAATGATAAGTATCTACTGGGTGAGAAATTATGTAAAACATCCAAGAGCTCTTTATGGAGCAAATCTAGTACACACACTCGTGAAATCACAGCAGGAGTCTTTTCTTTGTGTCATTGCTCTGTGACATGTTTGGAGCTGACAAGGGAGGTGCTGGGGAACTGTAGAAACTGAGTCTGACCTTTCTGCGTCCATGATTTTCCTGAAGCTCACACTGGAGAAGGAACCCGAATCTCCAGTAAAGACATTGCCTGGTGCTGCCAATTACTTCATGACTGATAGAGAAGCTGAAATGCCTTCCCATACTTCAGATTTGTTTTTTCATCCCAGTTAATTGTTCTTCCTAAATTGAATGATCTATTTTTGGAACCAAAAGAGATGCAGTGTAGAGAGAAAGGAACTGACAAAGCCCAAGGCAGAGATGGGAGGTAGTCAGAGGCAAGGCAGGAAAGAGGGAGGGATACTATCTGCCTCCATCTTCCTTATAACAAACACAAAGAGGAAGGGTGTTCTCTCTTGTTGGGAGCAGAGATGTGAGACATCAGGGGAAGGAGATTTTGCTTAAAAAATGAGGAACGCACGAAATTTAAAAAAATGTAAAATTGTGGAAACAGCTGTGTGACCTGGAGGCCTAGGTCTTAAAAGCCATTGGGTTTTACCTTAAAACTCTATAGTGGCTGAGCATGTTCATGTCATTGAATCAGAAAATGAGAAAACACGCTCCTTTACTCTATTTCTTAATATAAATCTATTTGCAAAAGCACCATGGCCTTAGTCCTGAAAATGTGGGACTGTCTCATGGATGTGATTCCAAGTCTATGTAGCAGGTCTTCTGATGCATCTAGTCCACACCTACGTCCAATGAGGCACAGATGCATACAGATGTGTGCGTTTCTAATGAACTCGGAACTGTAAGTAACGTCCACCTTAGCCAAGTCCATGAACGATCATCAAAAACACATTTGAAAAAAGAGTCAGCAAATATTGCACCTAACAACCAGTGTGGATATCGTTTTTTTCCATTTGGCTGCTTCTGTAAACAGTGCTTTTGTTAACTCCAGTAATTCTTGTGATCCTCCTTCAGACTGAACATCATGCTCGAAGCTTTGGAGCATGCCTCTGCTAGCCATCTCTAACGCTTCTCTTCTCCAGGCATTTCAACGGCAGTTACATTTTGAAAATACTCTCTTGTATGCCTTTAAATGTTCAGCAAAACTGCAAAACAGAACACACATCATTTTCTTCAAAACACATAAACATTGTGTCCTGCGAAAGAGTCTATTCCAAAGACAGCTCAACTTTAAAATACACGAGAAAAGCAGAGACCTTTCAAACTCCTGTAAGATTGTGCTATTCTTTTCACCGTTCAGTGGAGATTTTAACAATACATGCCGTTCACTCCTGAAATGATTCAACTAAGCAAAGGGAGAGGCTGCAAACCACTGGATACACTTGCCTTTCACTGCCATGAGGTGTCAGGAGAGGAGTTCCTGCAAGGCTGCCTTTGGCATCCCTTTTTCCCATTCCCCTGCCATTTTAGTCTTAGCCTCCAGTGGATGGAATATCCATCTTTTTCTATGTGTCTGAGCATTTGATTTCCATCCACTTTAGTAGGAGACTGTAATATCAGGATGGTGGTGAATGGAGCATGAGGAAAGAGAAAGGAAAGTTTCTGGGAATGATAGAATTCAACCCATCAGGCTATGCAGATGCCTTTATGCCACGCTTCAACACAAAAGTGGTAGGACTGAAAGACCATTGCTTTCCTTATCACATATATAAACATACAGGCTGACCAAGCAAACCTCTGTTTGATCCTAGAGAGTTTCTACCAAACCCAAACTCTAATAAACAGAGATAAGGTCCTATAGTATAGTGACCAAAAATGAAGGCTTTACAGCTAACATGCCTGCATTCAAATTTTAGCTCCACCTGGGTTTGTGCAACCTTGGGAAAACTTTAGTGACCTTGAGCTAATGACTGAACCTGTTTATGTATGTTAACTCATCTGTAACATTGAAATAGTAGTAGTACATGTCACTAAGGATATTGTGAGGATGAAATGTGTGGTTGGATATAAAAATACTTAGAATGGTTCCTGTCTAATAATTATGAAAAATAGAAATTGTTATAATTGTTGATATTAGTATTATTTCTTTTATACATCTAAAATCACTGACAATATTATAGTAGATTGAAATCTAACAAATTCTGGAGAGAAATATCAATAGTCAAGGAGGGGTTTGCCCCTATGACAGGTATTGAGACAGCTTAAAACTTTGAGTCACTTTGTCAAATCCTCCCAGAATCTCTCTGAATTTTATATTTGCAGCATGATCTGAGGAGAGTGGTTATAAAGAGTATGCATCTGGTTTTAAAATATTTTTCCTAGAGTTGCCCTTTGACATTCCATTTTGAGTTTGTTCTTTCTGAAGAGTCTTTCTTTATATTTTTTATTTTTTATTTTTTTATTTTTTGCTTTATAACAAACTTAATCAGTTATACATATAAATATGTTCCCATATCCCCTCCCTTTTGCGTCTTCCTCCCACCCTCCCTATCCCACCCTTCCAGGCGGTCACAAAGCACCAAGCTGATCTCCCTGTGCTATGCGGCTGCTTCCCACTAGCTATCTACCTTACGTTTGGTAGTGTATATATGTCCATGCCGCTCTTTCACTTTGTCACAGCTTACCCTTCCCCCTCCCCCTATCCTCAAGTCCATTCTCTAGTAGGTCTGTGTCTTTATTCCTATCTTACCCCTATGTTCTTCATGGCATTTTTTTTTCTTAAATTCCATATATATGTGTCAGCATACAGTATTTGTCTTTCTCTTTCTGACTTACTTCACTCTGTATGACAGATTCTAGGTCCATCCACCTCATTACAAATAGCTCAATTTCATTTCTTTTTATGGCTGAGTAATATTCCATTGTATATATGTGCCACATCTTCTTTATCCATTCATCTGATGATGGACACTTAGGTTGTTTCCATCTCCGGGCTATTGTAAATAGGGCTGCTATGAACATTTTGGTACATGTCTCTTTTTTTTTTTTTTTTTTTTTTTTAATTTATTTTTTTTATTTTACAAATTTAATCAGTTATACATATACATATGTTCCCATATCCCCTCCCTTTTGCGTCTCCCTCCCACCCTCCCTATCCCACCCCTCCAGGCGGTCACAAAGAACCGAGCTGATCTCCCTGTGCTATGCGGCTGCTTCCCACTAGCTATCTACCTTACGTTTGGTAGTGTATATATGTCCATGCCGCTCTTTCACTTTGTCACAGCTTACCCTTCCCCCTCCCCATATCCTCAAGTCCATGCTCTAGTAGGTCTGTATCTTTATTCCTGTCTTACCCCTATGTTCTTGATGACATTTTTTTCTTAAATTCCATATATATGTGTCAGCATACAGTATTTGTCTTTCTCTTTCTGACTTACTTCACTCTGTATGACGGACTCTAGGTCCATCCACCTCATTACAAATAGCTCAATTTCATTTCTTTTTATGGCTGAGTAATATTCCATTGTATATATGTGCCACATCTTCTTTATCCATTCATCCGATGATGGACACTTAGGTTGTTTCCATCTCTGGGCTATTGTAAATAGGGCTGCTATGAACATTTTGGTACATGTCTCTTTTTGAATTATGGTTTTCTCAGGGTATATGCCCAGTAGTGGGATTGCTGGGTCATATGGTAGTTCTATTTGTAGTTTTTTAAGGAACCTCCATACCGTTCTCCATAGTGGCTGTACCAATTCACATTCCCACCAGCAGTGCAAGAGTGTTCCCTTTTTTCCACACCCTCTCCAGCATTTATTGTTTCTAGATTTTTTGATGATGGCCATTCTGACTGGTGTGAGATGATATCTCATTGTAGTTTTGATTTGCATTTCTCTAATGAGTAAAGATGTTGAGCATCCTTTCATGTGTTTGTTGGCAGTCTGTATATCTTCTGTGGAGAAATGTCTATTTAGGTCTTCTGCCCATTTTTGGATTGGGTTGTTTGTTTTTTTGTTATTGAGCTGCATGAGCTGCTTATAAATTTTGGAGATTAATCCTTTGTCAGTTGCTTCATTTGCAAATAGTTTCTCCCATTCTGAGGGTTGTCTTTTGGTCTTGTTTATGGTTTCCTTTGCTGTGCAAAAGCTTTGAAGCTTCATTAGGTCCCATGTGTTTATTTTTATTTCCATTTCTCTAGGAGGTGGGTCAAAAAGGATCTTGCTGTGATTTATGTCATAGAGTGTTCTGCCTATGTTTTCCTCTAAGAGTTTGATAGTGTCTGGCCTTAAATTTAGGTCTTTAATCCATTTTGAGCTTATTTTTGTGTATGGTGTTAGGGAGTGATCTAATCTCATACTTTTACATGTCCCTATCCAGTTTTCCCAGCACCACTTACTGAAGAGACTGTCCTTCCTCCACTGTACATTCCTGCCTCCTTTATCAAAGATAAGGTGACCATATGTCCATGGGTTTATCTCTGGGCTTTCTATCCTGTTCCATTGATCTATCTTTCTGTTTTTGTGCCAGTACCATACTGTCTTGATTACTGTAGCTTTGTAGTATAGTCTGAAGTCAGGGAGCCTGATTCCTCCAGCTCCATTTTTCGTTCTCAAGATTGCTTTGGCTATTCGGGGTCTTTTGTGTTTCCATACAAATTGTGAAATTTTTTGCTCTAGTTCTGTGAAAAATGCCAGTGGTAGTTTGATAGGGATTGCATTGAATCTATAGATTGCTTTGGGTAGTAGAGTCATTTTCACAATGTTAATTCTTCCAATCCAAGAACATGGTACATCTCTCCATCTATTTGTATCATCTTTAATTTCTTTCATCAGTGTCTTATAATTTTCTGCATACAGGTCTTTTGTCTCCTTAGGTAGGTTTATTCCTAGATATTTTATTCTTTTTGTTGCAATGGTAAATGGGAGTGTTTCCCTGATTCCACTTTCAGATTTTTCATCATTAGTATATAGGAATGCCAGAGATTTCTGTGCATTAATTTTGTATCCTGCAACTTTACCAAATTCATTGATTAGCTCTAGTAGTTTTCTGGTAGCATCTTTAGGATTCTCTATGTATAGTATCATGTCATCTGCAAACAGTGACAGCTTTACTTCTTCTTTTCCGATTTGGATTCCTTTTATTTCCTTTTCTTCTCTGATTGCTGTGACTAAAACTTCCAAAACTAGGTTGAATAAGAGTGGTGAGAGTGGGCAACCTTGTCTTGTTCCTGATCTTAGTGGAAATGGTTTCAGTTTTTCACCATTGAGGACGATGCTGGCTGTAGGTTTGTCATATATGGCCTTTATTATGTTGAGGAAAGTTCCCTCTATGCCTAGTTTCTGCAGGGTTTTTATCATAAATGGGTGTTGAATTTTGTCGAAAGCTTTCTCTGCATCTATTGAGATGATCATATGGTTTTTCTCCTTCAGTTTGTTAATATGCTGTATCACATTGATTGATTTGCGTATATTGAAGAATACTTGCATTCCTGGAATAAACCCCACTTGATCATGGTGTATGATCCTTTTAATGTGCTGTTGGATTCTGTTTGCTAGTATTTTGTTGAGGATTTTTGCATCTATGTTCATCAGTGATATTGGCCTGTAGTTTTCTTTCTTTGTGACATCCTTGTCTGGTTTTGGTATCAAGGTGATGGTGGCCTCGTAGAATGAGTTTGGGAGTGTTCCTCCCTCTGCTATATTTTGGAAGAGTTTGAGAAGGATAGGTGTTAGCTCTTCTCTAAATGCTTGATAGAATTCACCTGTGAAGCCATCTGGTCCTGGGCTTTTGTTTGTTGGAAGATTTTTAATCACAGTTTCAATTTCAGTGCTTGTGATTGGTCTGTTCATATTTTCTATTTCTTCCAGATTCAGTCTTGGCAGGTTGTGCATTTCTAAGAATGTGTCCATTTCTTCCAGGTTGTCCATTTTATTGGCATAGAGTTGCTTGTAGTAATCTCTCATGATCTTTTGTATTTCTGCAGTGTCAGTTGTTACTTCTCCTTTTTCATTTCTAATTCTATTGATTTGAGTCTTCTCCCTTTTGTTCTTGATGAGTCTGGCTAATGGTTTATCAATTTTGTTTATCTTCTCAAAGAACCAGCTTTTAGTTTTATTGATCTTTGCTATCGTTTCCTTCATTTCTTTTTCATTTATTTCTGATCTGATTTTTATGATTTCTTTCCTTCTGCTAACTTTGGGATGTTTTTGTTCTTCTTTCTCTAATTGCTTTAGGTGCAAGGTTAGGTTGTTTATTCGAGATGTTTCCTGTTTCTTAAGGTGGGATTGTATTGCTATAAACTTCCCTCTTAGAACTGCTTTTGCTGCATCCCATAGGTTTTCGGCCGTCATGTCTCCATTGTCATTTGTTTCTAGGTATTTTTAAATTTCCCCTTTGATTTCTTCAGTGATCACTTTGTTATTAAGTAGTGTATTGTTTAGCCTCCATGTGTTTGTATGTTTTACAGCTCTTTTCCTGTAATTGATATCTAGTCTCATAGCATAGTGGTCGGAAAAGATACTTGATACAATTTCAATTTTCTTAAATTTACCAAGGCTTGATTTGTGACCCAAGATATGATCTATCCTGGAGAATGTTCCATGAGCACTTGAGGAAAATGTGTATTCTGTTGTTTTTGGATGGAATGTCCTATAAATATCAATTAAGTCCATCTTGTTTAATGTATCATTTAAAGCTTGTGTTTCCTTATTTTCATTTTGGAAGATCTGTCCATTGGTGAAAGTGGGGTGTTAAAGTCCCCTACTATGATTGTGTTACTGTCGATTTCTCCTTTTATTGCTGTTAGTATTTGCCTTATGTATTCAGGTGCTCCTATGTTGGGTGCATAAATATTTACAATTGTTATATCTTCTTCTTGGATCGATCCCTTGATCATTATGTAGTGTCCTTCTTTGTCCCTTCTAGTAGTCTTTATTTTAAAGTCTATTTTGTCTGATATGAGAATTGCTACTCCAGCTTTCTTTTGGTTTCCATTTGCATGGAATATCTTTTTCCATCCCCTTACTTTCAGTCTGTATGTGTCTCTAGGTCTGAAGTGGGTCTCTTGTAGACAGCATATATATGGGTCTTGTTTTTGTATCCATTCAGCCAGTCTGTGTCTTTTGGTGGGAGCATTTAGTCCATTTACATTTAAGGTAATTATTGATATGTATGTTCCTATTCCCATTTTCTTAATTGTTTTGGGTTCGTTATTGTAGGTATTTTACTTCTGCTGTGTTTCTTGCCTAGAGAAGTTCCTTTAGCATTTGTTGTAAAGCTGGTTTGGTGGTGCTGAACTCTCTCAGCTTTTGCTTGTCTGTAAACGTTTTAATTTCTCCATCAAATCTGAATGAGATCCTTGCTGGGTAGAGTAATCTTGGTTGCAGGTTTTTCTCCTTCATCACTTTAATTATGTCCTGCCACTCCCTTCTGGCTTGTAGAGTTTCTGCTGAGAGATCAGCTGTTATCCTGATGGGGATTCCCTTGTGTGTTATTTGTTGTTTTTGCCTTGCTGCTTTTAATATGATTTCTTTGTGTTTAATTTTTGACAGTTTGATTAATATGTGTCTTGGCGTATTTCTCCTTGGATTTATTCTGTATGGGACTCTCTGTGCCTCCTGGACTTGATTAACTATTTCCTTTCCCATATTAGGGAAGTTTTCAACTATAATCTCTTCAAATATTTTCTCAGTCCCTTTCTTTTTCTCTTCTTCTTCTGGAACCCCTATAATTCGAATGTTGGTGCGTTTAATGTTGTCCCAGAGGTCTCTGAGACTGTCCTTTGTTCTTTTCATTCTTTTTTCTTTATTTTGCTCTGCAGCAGTTATTTCCACTATTTTATCTTCTACCTCACTTATCCGTTCTTCTGCCTCAGTTATTCTGCTATTGATCCCATCTAGAGTATTTTTTATTTCATTTATTGTGTTTTTAATCGATGCTTGATTCATCTTTAGTTCTTGTAGGTCCTTGTTAACTGTTTCTTGCATTTTGTCTATTCTATTTCCAAGATTTTGGATCTGGGAAATAGAATCTTGGATCATCTTTACCATCATTATTCTGAATTCTTTTTCAGGTAGACTGCCTATTACCTCTTCATGTGTTAGGTCTGGTGGGTTTTTATCTTGCTCCTTCTCCTGCTGTGTGTTTTTCTGTCTTCTCATTTTGCTTATGTTACTGTGATTGGGGTCTCCTTTTTGCAGGCTGCAGGTTCGTAGTTCCCGTTGTTTTTGGTGTCTGTCCCCAGTGGCTAAGGTTGGTTTAGTGGGTTGTGTAGGCTTCCTGGTGGAGGGGACTAGTGCCTGTGTTCTGGTGGATGAGGCTAGATCTTGTCTTTCTGGTGGGCAGGTCCACGTCTGGTGGTGTGTTTTGGGGTGTCTGCGGACTTTGTATGATTTTAGGCCACCTCTCTGTTAATGGGTGGCGTTGTGTTCCTGTCTTTCTAGTTGTTTGGCATAGGGTTTCCAGCACTGTAGCTTGCTGGTCGTTGAGTGAAGCTGGGTGCTGGTGTTGAGATGGAGATCTCTGGAAGATTTTCGCCGTTTGATATTATGTGGAGCTGGGAGGTCTCTTGTGGACCAGTGTCCTGAAGTTGGCTCTACCACCTCAGAGGCACAGCACTGATTCCTGGCTCCTCAATTTGGGATGATTTGTTGTCCATTCATGTATTCCACAGATGCAGGTTACATGAAGTTGATTGTGGAGCTTTAATCCGCTGCTTCTGAGGCTGCTGGGAGAGGTTTCCCTTTCTCTTCTTTGTTCTCACAGCTCCTGGGTCTCAGCTTTGGATTTGGCCCCGCCTCTGCGTGTAGGTCATCAGAGGGCGTCTGTTCTTCGCTCAGACAGGACAGGGTTAAAGGAGCAGCCTCTTCGGGGACTCTGGCTCACTCAGGCCGGGCGGGAGGGAGGGGCACGGAGTGCAGGGCGAGCATGCAGCGGCAGAGGTCGGCGTGACGTTGCACCAGCCCGAGGTGCGCCGTGCGTCCTCCCAGGGAAGCCGCCCCTGGATCTTGGGACCCCGGCAGTGGCGGGCTGCACAGGCTCCCGGAAGGGCGGTGTGGACAGTGACCTGCGCTCGCACAGAGGCTTCTTGGCGGCGGCAGCAGCAGCCCCAGCGTCCCACGCCCGTCACTGGGTTCCGCGCTTTCAGTCGTGACTCGCGCCCGTCTGTGGAGCCCCTTTAAGCAGCGCTCTTAATCCCCTCTCCTCGCCCACCAGGAAATCAAGAGGGAAGAAAGTCTCTTGCCTCTTCGGCAGCTCCAGAGTTTTCCCGGACTCCCTGCTGGCTAGCTGTGGCTCATTAGCCCCCTCCCGGCTGAGTTCTCGCCGCCATCCCCAGTCCTCTCCCTGCGCTCTGACCGAAGCCCGAGCCTCAGCTTCCAGCGCCGCCGGGGCGAGCATACAAGCCTCTCGGCCTGGTGAGTGCCGCTCGGCACCGATCCTCTGTGTGGGAATCTCTCCGCTTTGCCCTACCCAGGTATGTGGGGAGTTTCTTGCCTTTTGGGAGGTCTGGGGTCTTCTGCCAGCGTTCAGTAGGTGTTCTGTAGGAGTTGTTCCACGTGTAGCTGTATTTCTGGTGTATCCGTGGGGAGGACGGTGATCTCCGCATCTTACTCTTCCGCTATCTTACCCGGAAGTCTCTCTGAAGAGTCTTGTAAGAAAGAGTCAGGAACATTTCCAGTTATTTAGATGTGGTTCAGTGGTGTTGGATCATTATTCACTTCTATTACTATGTTTTTGGCCCAGGACTTCAATGGTATTTCTGGTGGTTGTCAAATTTACCATTAATTGAATAATCCACTTCGTTCTGTTCTTCTGGGTCCACAGGTGGTTGAAGTAGTTGTATTTCTGCAGTTTTCATACTGTTTTGTTTTTCTTTTTAGATGTAGGAAACATTTACATTGAAACTGTCTTTGTGGCCTATCTTCCCCTCAAAATCTGGCCTAGGGAACTTGATGGATTTTTCTCTATGAGTGAGCATAAGAGTAAAAAGATGGTCTTCATTCACTGAAAACTTATTTATTCATTGAGTATTTATTGAGCACCTACTATGTGTGTAAGTTACTGTACTTGCTATTGAGAATTCAATGTTGAGCAAGACAGACCCAGTATCTGCTTTCGTGGGTACATTCTGCTGTGAAAGGCAGAGGTTAAACAAATAATTCTATGTTTATTTGTTTGATTACAATTGTGAAAAGTATAGGGGAGATATGGGTTGTTCTGTGAACATGTCATTAAGATGTGAGACCTAATCTGAGGGGTCAAAGAAGGTTCCTAGAGGAAGTATTATTGAGGTGAGATTTGAAGGATGAATAGGAGTTTCTTAGATGAAGGAGAAAAGATAAAATACCATTATAGGCAGAAGGAATAGCATGTGCATGGGCTCTGAGCACAGCAAGAGCACAGAACATTTAATGAAGTGTGGAGAGAAGGGGAGATGGGTATGAGACAGGAGAGAGGAAGGCAAGCCAAGCCAGGTAAGGACTCAAGGCCATGATAAAGAACTTCATCTTTATTCAAAAACAATGGGAAATCATGAAAGAGAGTGACATGATCAGAACTGTGTTTTTAAAGAAGCTGCCACATGGAGGAGAGAGTTTGGATATAGGAAAAATGTTTAGTAGACTATTAGTTTGAGGAAATTTAGAAAAGCGGTGATGGCAAAGTGGGCATGGATAGATATGGATAGAATAGAAAAATATTTAGGTGGTGCAACTGAAAAGACTATTAGTTTGAGGGAATTTAGAAAATTGGTGATGGCAAAGTGGGCATGGATAGATATGGATAGAATAGAAAAATATTTAGTGGTGCAACTGAAAAATATTTAGGTGGTGCAACTGAAAAGGTGGTAAAAATAAGGAAGAGGGAGATCATAAGCCTAACTATGAACTGGACTTCTGGTGGCAATATTCACAAAAATAGGGTTCACTACAATAGAACCAAGTTGGGTAAAGTGGGAACAGTATGCCTTCAGTTCTGAAATATTAAGTTTATGAAGCTTTAGCAGTGGTGTTTTGTAAAAGATGAACAACTAGCTATCCAAAAAGAAGAAAAGAAATGAATTTGTAGCATTTGCCAATTTCCATAGTGTAAATACTCTCATCATGGTGGATTTCAGCCATCCAGTACCATGGCACTGACCATGGTGCTGTGAAGAGATGCTTCCAATGGGAGAAATGTTGAAAAGTGTTTGGCTATATAAGTCCTGGGCTTAAAGGAATGGTCTGGGCTGGAGTCTGGAATAATCAGTGTATAAAAGAAAACTATACGGATGAGATTGCCATGAAAGCGTACTTAGTGAAGAGAGGAAATGACTGAGTACCAAGACTTGAGAAACCCAAATCTCAGAGTTTGTTAGAGAGAAGGCAGGAAGGAAGAGTAATTCCCAGAGGTTGCATCCTCCCATGAGCCATGCAAAAATGTTTTGAGAAAGATGATTTGGTGAACAGAGTTAAATGGTACTGATAGGTCAAATAAGGTGAGGGCTGAACATTTTCCATTAGATATAGTGACAGAAATCATTAGTGACCCTTTTGAGACCACTTTCCATTGGGTGATGAGGACAGAAGTCAGACCAGAATGGTCTGAAAACACATTTGTAAGTTGGAGACAATGAATGTAGAAGACTCTTTTGAGATATTTGGCTCTGAAAGGGTAATAGGAGATAGTCTGTAGTATCAGCTTGAGGGTTTTTGGTAGGAAGTTGGTTCAGGGTGTTCTGATTTTGCTTTTGTATTTTAAATAAGATAGAAATTTGAGCATGTAAATGCTGATGTCAAGAATTCAGCAGAGAGAGGGAGGTTGCCAATATGTGAAATGGCTAATTTTGTGCAAAATTTCCTCTTCTTTTATTAGCTTGGGCACTTTAGGCTATGCTCTTCTCATCTCTATGCCTTTCCTTGTGTTACTTGTCTTTCTCTTAAAATATCTTTGTTTCTAGAACTTTCACTTAGCTTAAGCAGAGAAATTCATGTCTTATCTTCTCTCTGAGGTATTTTTGATTATTCCATCATATCCTAACCTCTCCCCTTCTCAACCCTGAGTTGTAAGCAGCAAGCAGTCTGCTTGTTCAGTAGATCAGAGGAACAGGAGAGGATATGAATGGTCTGGGGCCATCATCATGTTCTTTCCTTTGAAATTTCTTACCAGTCCTGTGGAAAGTGTGGACCTAGGTGGCCACGTTTTAACTTTTAAAACTGCCCATCATTGGTTGCAGCTGAGGACTGGTGTGAACAGTTAAACCAAGTTGAATCCATCAGATTCTCTAGTGAGGGAAGTTGAAGCAAGACATGAAAAGTGTGTTTGTTCATGGTGATCCCCAAAATTGTAAGAACGTAAGAGTGGAGGTGTTTGGATGTCTCTTTATGGACAGAGGGTCTGATGACCAAATAACAGTAGAGAAAGTTTAAAGCAGGTTCACAACATAGATAAGAGATTGAACCATATGAAGAGAGAGAGAAAGAAAGAGAAGGCAAGAGAGCCTTTGTGTCATATCCCAGGACCAGCCATTTTTGTGGCTTGGCTACTTTTCCTTGCCTTGAGTAATGGGACACCTCTTAATGAAAGGACATTCCCTCAACTTAAGATTTCTTCAGATTGTTGCTTTTTCTTGAAAATAAACAATGCTTGACAGGTGACATCAATGATTAAGACTAGATGGATCATTCTGAGATGATGGGTCTCACAAGGTGTAGCTAGAAAGACAATGCAAGATAAGGCAAAGTCGACCCTAAAGGTTGGAGAAAAATTGGAATCAAGGGTTAGGCCAAAAATTGTGATCTAAGAATTTAGCAAACATGGAACATGGCAGAGATGCAAATTCTAGACAAATAAGCCATCTTGAGCTGAAAGTTTTTTTTGTGCCAGGACAAGATTCTTTGCTTACCTTGTCTTCAGTTCCGTTTGGAGGTCTCTGATAAGGAAGATTAAACCAAAACCTAAACCAAAACTATGCAGGTGTCCATTACTCTACCCTTTGCATCTTCTCCCATCTTTATGACTGTCTTTCCTCCGAGTCTCCTTTCTCCTCTAGCTGCACAGTGCAACCCCATTTCAAGAATATGCTGTCAGCTCCTTTCCTTTTCCTTCTCTTCTCTTCTTACATTCATTACTTTTGCAGGCTCATGCGTTTCCATGGCTTCATCATTGGCCTTTATCTGCATCTACAGTCTTGATTCCACCCAAACATAGTACAAACTTTATAGCAACCTGTTAGATATCTACTTGGGATGTCTCACTGTTTCTTCAGTAAGACACAAAGTGGGCTAGAATGCACACTCTGGAGTCAGACTGTCTGGGTTTGTACCCAGACCCTGTCCCTTATTAACTCTATGATTTTGAAGTTATTTAACCTCTGTCTCAGTTTTCTCATCTGTGAATGGGGGTGCTAACAGTACCTGTGTCATAGAGTAGTTACAGAGATAAGCTTATGGATGTAGAGTTGGTACACTGCTTGGTTTATTGTAAGCATATGCTAAATGAAATCATTTTTATTGTGTTGTTATTATCTTCATCTTTATTTTTGTTATTAAATGTGCTCTCCCTTAGGCTGATTATTTCTCTAGATAACTTCCCTAACCTTTGATAAGTTATATGAACTTTGGAAGTCAGCAGTTTGGGATTTTATGTCACTAGTGGCTGTGTGACCTTGAGTTGATTACCTAAACTCCCTGGAACCTAAATTTCATCTTTGTAGTAGTAGATTGTACTAGATGAACTCTGAGGGCTTTCTTAGGTCCAAAACAATATAAGGTAGGATCTCCTTTCTCAAATTTTAAAATTCTTGGTTATCATCTTTGATATCTTCCTTTCTCTCACCTTCTAAATTCAATTAGATACCAATTCTTGTCAACTTTACCTCCACAGCCTCTCTCATACCTGACATTTCTTTATCCCATGCTACCACCTTGTTATAAGCTCTTGTTACTGCTTGTTGGACTATTACAGTGGCCCCCACCAGATCTGGGACCATTAAAGTGGCTCCCTGCTTCCTTGTTATTTCTTCCTTTAGTGTATATTATATATCACCAATTAAACTCTCCTAACTTGCAATTAATTTTTATTCTCATGCTTTTTCCGAATACTACTTTTAAGACTAATTCAAATAATAGTCTGTTTTTTTAAAAAAAATATTTTATTGAAGTATAGTTGATTTACAGTGTTGCGTTATAGTCTGTTTTTTTGTTTTGTTTTGTTTTGGTTTTGGCTTCGCCACATGGTTTGTGGGATCTTAGTTCCCCGACCAGGGATTGAACCTAGGCCCACGGCAGTGGAAATGCCAAGTCTTAACCACTGGACCACCAGGTAATTCCTTATAGTCTTTTTTTAATATTAGCCTTTGATCATCTTCTCTTGTGAAATTTATTATTCATGCTAATAAACAACATCATTGCG
The DNA here is from genome assembly GCF_025265405.1 of Mesoplodon densirostris. Taxonomy (NCBI): domain Eukaryota; kingdom Metazoa; phylum Chordata; class Mammalia; order Artiodactyla; family Ziphiidae; genus Mesoplodon; species Mesoplodon densirostris. The sequence continues at coordinate 123,332,830 of NC_082662.1, read as the reverse complement.
TCATTTTTCTTAAATGCTAAGCTTATAAAAAATTCTGGTTCTTTTGTCAGGGTGGTTGATGTATATGGAAATTAAACTGCTTGTAGGTCAGTTTTTTATTTTTAGAAAGACCATTTTCTGTACACAAAAATTTGAATAGACCTGGCAGTCAATTCCTTTGTGAAGGTAGCTAGCTAAAAGTTGTCATTTTGGGATCTGGTATTTTTTTCATCATGTAGACACAGCCATTGTTTTCTTATTGCTTTATTCACCTGGTGACTTTTAGATGCATTTTATAGGCTTATCTGTTGTACTTTTCCAGAAGGCTAGTGAATCTATAATCAATAAATTAAAGAATAGCTATCAATAGGTCATCATAGAATAATCTGCTGATTCTATGTTACAATGTCACTTAAATATCTGAGTTGTAGTTCTGGAGCCCACTTACTTGTTTCCTCTTTGACCAAGAGATTGGTCTCTTAAAAGTAATTTAAGTGGAGTCAAAATCCAATTAACTTGGCGATTCCATGAACCATAATGTCATTTTAGAAGATGATTCTAGTTAAGAGTATTGGAAAACCCAAGTCATTGCTTGCTGTTCAATAGTAGAGAGAAAGGGATAAAAAATGAGGAGAGAGGGAAGAAAGTAGTTCCAAGCATCTATTCTTCCAGTTATCAGACAAAATATTGGATAAGACATCTGGAGACTGATATAATCTTTAAGATGTCATATGATTTCTGTATATCTGTTTCTGCCTCTAAAGGGGGAGAACAGTAATAGATAACATGGCCATATTTCTTTGGTGAGCTTTGATGAGACCTCATTCTGCAAAGTGAGAAAAATGTTGACTTTTATCATGCTATTGTCTAATATTATGATATATTTCAGGATAAAATACATTTAAAAAATATTTATGTTTGGCTGTGTTGGGTCTTTGTTTCTGTGCGAGGGCTTTCTCTAGTTGTGGCAAGCGGGGGCCACTCTTCATCGCGGTGCATGGGCCTCTCACTATCACAGCCTCTCTTGTTGCAGAGCACAGGCTCCAGACGCGCAGGCTCGGTAGTTGTGGCTCACGGGCTCTAGAGCGCAGGGTCAGTAGTTGTGGCGCACGGGCTTAGTTGCTCCGTGGCATGTAGGATCTTCCCAGACCAGGGCTGGAACCCGTGTCCCCTGCATTGGCAGGCAGATTCTCAACCACTGCACCACCAGGGAAGCCCTAAAATACATTTTTCTATCCTTCTTTTGACTTGCATAATTGCATCGGCAATATCTTGGACAAGTAAGCCATTTAGAAATGCATGGTGAAATGTTTGAGTCCAGGTCCTTATTTATATTTGTGTGTGTGTGAATGCAGGTATATGTGTGATGCCATTCACATATACATTCATATATGAATATCTATATCTATGTCTATGGTCTATGTCTGTCTATATCTATATCTATATCTGCAATGCTCACTGGCAGAACTTTTTTTTTTAATCTGCCAGAATACCAATCCAGGAATAAAATAATTTCTAATTGTATGAGATCCTTGGTCTTGAATCATTTGTTTTTTTGTCTTTTTGTTTGTTTTAACTAGATTGCTTTTAGAGGGCTATTTTACTTTTTCAGCACCTAAATTTTATTTCCTTTCTCCTGTGAAAAATCAAAGCTTAATCAACCTCTCTCATGTTTTCTTACCAGTTTGAAAACGGTAGAATTTTGGCATGATGTGGTGATATTTAGATATTTTAAAAGAAAATATTCTAGGTGAAAATAACCGGTTAAGTTAAATATAAGAACAAGTATTTAATTTTGTAGTAAATGATGCAGCGAGAGGGAGCTAATATCTGAGAATAAGATAGAGGTATTTCTCAATGTGAGAGATGCATTCTTGCAAATTCCTCTACAAAACACACGTGTGTCCCATAAACCTTATTTTCTTCAATGCTCATAAAACCAGAGGTCCTATGGATAAACAGATTCTCTCTAAATGTATAGTAATGTTAAATGTGTGTCATAATTGGATAATGAGTTCTTTTGAGTTAATACATTTTGATAGCTGAATAGTATGCACTTGGGTGCTGAAACCTTAAGAAGCCATTTTATCAGAAGTCTTTTTGCAAAGTTCATGAAGAAGCCTGGCTTTAATTAAGCAGAATTTACAGAACAGAGTTGAGCCTCTGTGATGTCAGGGAAATCACATTTAATGCCCCTTTCATTATTGAAATGTGAGAAGTTTCACATTCACCTTATCAACTTCACCTTAGAAAATCTTTTTTGAAAGCAGGTGAGGAAAGAGCAGGGAGGAGAATAGGGCAACAGACAGAATTGCTAAGGAGAGTCAGTACTATCATCTTGCTCCACTACATTATTTTTGGGAGATAAGTAATTATTTACTTTCTGAGCAACCATTGTAAAAAAAATTATGTGTGGCAGAATGCCAAATATTATAGCATACAAGAGAGGGAGGGTTGGTAGCACCAAGGATAAGATGGTGGGTACAAATAGGATGGCCACTTGGGACTCCAATATGTTACACATCAGGAGGTTGCTTCCTAGGATGAATATGTGGCATATGGAATAATTTCTTTGTGAAATTATACAGAATGAACTTCTATGTAACAGGAACCACAAATGCTCACTTCATAAAAATGACATGATGGTAGTTGCAATGTGTCTTTTTTTGACGTCTACACTGCATAAGTAAAAGGTTAATATTAAGTCCTTTTTATGTGTAGATGCCAAGCTCCTTACTTTTCTTATCTCATTTAATTCTCAAGACTATCCCATAAAATAGGTATGATTTCTTATTTTCTCTGCCAGTCCCTGCCATGGCCCTGCTCCTTCTCTCTCCTACGCTAATTCTACCTGACTTTCCATTTGCAGCCCCAGATTCCTTGGTTAATCCTGTTCTTATGCAGAGGAATTTTAAGGTGCCTGAGTCCTGTAGCTTGATTTCTTTCATGCACCTTGGTCCAGTTTGCCAGGCTCTGAATTCACATGTGGTTTATATGGCGATCAGCTCTACCGCTAATACTTGAGAATGACTCCTTCCCACTAAGTCTAGATCTCACTTCCTTTGAGCATTGCTTGACTCTGTTACAATAAAACAGATCCAACAAGGTATGAACAGGGACTTCTGCACATCTCAGTATGAACATATTTTTATGTTATATATATAATATATATTAATATATTTTATTATATGATATATAAACTTATACAAACCCATAAAATTTTATAATACAGTATATAAAATTGAATAATGAGTTTGCCTTTTAATATACCTTTAGAAATGTTTATAATATACACACAAAAGTATAAATACACATACAAATTATAATCTATATAATATACTATTATAAATTATATAGATTATAATTTGTATATATATTAATAGGAATTTCTAAAGATACATTAAAAGGCAAACTCATTATTTTTTCTAGGCTCTCTTCACTCTCCTCCCCAATTACATATAAAAATTGTTTCTCCCTTTCAGATTCTTTAATCTCTAATGGTGTCACCATCTACCTAGTCATCCAAGCTGGCACACTAGCATTTTCTTTGACCACCTTCTCTTCCCCATGGCTCCAATACATCACTAAAATCTCTAAATTTTACCTCTGAATTGTCTCATATCAGGACTATTGAAAATACAGATCTTATTATGCTATTCCCTTGATTAAAAATTTTCCTTATTGGGTGTAGAGTAGAATAAGTTAAGATATATTTTCCCAATCCACCCATAGCAGTTTTTCCTCATGGTCCATGGCTACATACCATGTACCTTGTGCTTTGACTCCAGGTCTTAATCAATAATCATGCCTTGTCCTTTTGAGCCTCTGTGCCTCTGGGCAGACTGCTCCCCTTGTCAAGAGTGTGCTGGTGAAATACTACACATCTTTCTAGACTCAAATGTCATTCCTCCATGAAACTTCCCTGGGTCCTACTTTTTCTCTCTAAGAGAAAATGAATTTCTGCCTCCTCTGTTTCCCAGCAGGTTTGTTCCCACCACTGTTATTGTATTTATGATGCTTCACAATAATTAGATATTTATGTGTCTTGCCCATGGATTGGGAGCTTCTTGAAGTCAGGGACTATGTTTTATTGACCTTTGCATTACCTTATTCAGGGCCTGGGAGTTTCTTTTTCATCCAGGAATAGATGACTAAACCAATTCAAAGGAGTGATTTTATCCTGCTGTAAAAGGGCAGAAGTGGTGAGGATGACACTGAGTTTCTTAAACTCACTCCTAATGCAAAAAATATTGAGACTATTGCAAAGCACAGACTTGATGTGCTTTTCATTCACACTGAACAAAGAGACACTTTAGATCGGAGGTAGTCTTATTGTTCTTCTGAAAAGATTAAATTTATTTTTTTACTTTATTAAACGATGGAACCCAGGGTTCATTTCATCAAGCAGTTTTCCTCCTGCAACGAAAATCAAGTGTAATTCCCCTTTAAGATCAAATGAACAAGTTGAGAGAAACTTACATGACATAAAACACAAGGCATGGTGTGTGGCAGTGAGTGGGTGTCGGACAATGATGTTTATAGGGAGGAAAGGAGAGACACAACAGCAAAAAGTGAAAATATTAGCTGCTGCTACCAAAGGAAGATCAGAATCTAAGATAAAACAATTCTGTAATGGAATGTTATTCAATAGGAAACATAGGATTTATTTTAGAAATAATTTGTCACAGATTCTATTCTATAAAGTGAAGTGTGTCTGTAAATGTCTGTATGTCATTATTTCCAAGCTTTGTTGTTTTTGTAGAAATGCAGAATATCAAACCTGGCTTTCAGTTTTGTTTAGTCCAGCAGCTTTTGCTCAGAGGAACCCAGGAGTCCCCTGGCGGTGGCTCTGGGGAAGCCAATGGGATGTCGGTGAAGCAGCCTCGAGACACAGAGTGCTCTCCATTCTTTGCCGTAGAACTTCCACTTCATCAGTTTTATAAAGGAGGTGTCTGTGTATGAGTTTGAAGAAAGTTTCCTAGCTTCAAAAAGCTTTTAAAATCTCTGACTTATGTCTAGCCCTTTTATTTTTATAGATGAGGAAAATGAGACCCAGAAAATTCAAGTGACTTATCTGAGACCAAACAGCTATTAGTGTGCTAGCAACTAGTTAGCTAACCAGTTCGTTTTCTATTTATTTATTTGCGGTACGCAGGCCTCTCACTATTGTGGCCTCTCCCATTGCAGAGCACAGGCTCCGGACGCGCAGGCTCAGATGCCATGGCTCACGGGTCCAGCCGCTCCGCGGCATGTGGGATCTTCCCGGACCGGGGCACGAACCCGTGTCCCCTGCATCGGCAGGCAGACTCTCAACCACTGCGCCACCAGGGAAGCCCCCGTTTTCTATTTTTGTTGCAATTGTTATTGATTCAGTTTGGGTGAAGGATGTGGGACATGATGGCCACTAGGAACGCAGGTAGAGGTGAGGACCAAGGTTAAGGATAAAGTGAGGAACCTTGTGACAAGGGCTTGTGTTTTCATTGCAAAACCGGAAAACAAGTTAGGAACTTTCTCTCCATGTCTTCCCTCCTTCTAGAATGCTGCTCGTAAACATATAAATGGCTGCAATGGCTTTTCTTTCCTAGAATGCTCACAAGGGCTCAAACTGAAGTAAGTGTTTTATTATACACACACATTTTTATATATGTAATATATATTAAATATATATGTATTATATAGGGATACATGTATGTGTATATATATCCTTAGACGTACATGCATATATATGTATATATGACACATATATATGATATTTTGATAACAAGATTGATGTAAAATTTGGATGGCCTGTAAAATGTGATTATGGAATTAAGAGAAAATTCTTTGCTTGCAGAGAAGGTTCAAAGATTCATTAACATTGGCCTTGAAATAAATTGGATTTGCTTATGGAAAAGAGTTCTTTCACCTCTATGATTCAATTATTCTACCACTGCTGGAGGACAGGGAGTGGTCAATAGGAAAATAGCTAGCAGGAGTGGACAGAGAAATGGTTGGAAGACCATTAAGTCGCTTGATTATGAAAAGAAAATTGGGAAGTTATTTTTAGGTGAAAGCAATGCACTTAAAAGGTGGGGAAAGACTCCTGTGATAATCAATGATTGAGAGGGAAAATAGAGGTTACAGTTCAGAAGCAGGATAAGAGATTCTTGGACATCTTCGTAACATTAAAGGGAGATTATTCCATTCGACAGAAGAACTAAACAAAGAGGCATAAAAGGGGTCCATCGGAAATGCAGTGATTAAAAGATGAATTATGAAATGAAAGAGTAGGTTCAGGCAAACGGAAAGAACATTAAAGAAGGAAGACTAGATTCTACAATGGAAAATAGAAGACGAACAACAGACAAAAGTCTAAGGAGGGGGCTTCCCTGGTGGCTCAGTGGTTGAGAGTCTGCCTGCTAATGCAGGGGACACGGGTTCGAGCCCTGGTCTGGGAGGATCCCACATGCCGCGGAGCAACTAGGCCCCTGTGCCACAACTGCTGAGCCTGCGCGTCTGGAGCCTGTGCTCCGCAACAAGAGAGGCCGCGATAGTGAGAGGCCCATGCACCACGATGAAGAGTGGCCCCCGCTTGCCACAACTAGAGAAAGCCATCGCACAGAAGTTAAGACCCAACACAGCAAAAATAAATAAATTAATTAGTAAACTCCTACCCCCAACATCTTCTTAAAAAAAAAAAAAAAAAAAAAGTCTAAGGAGACACAATCTGGACTGAATAAACTCTCCAAAATGTCAAAAGGGAAAGTCAGTGCCAAAGGGGATAAAAAAATAAGAGTAAAAAACTCATTGATGTCTTATGGAAAATTAACACAGAGGAATATAATCAAAGGAAGCTATATATTTGAAGAGATCCCAGGCAGCTTACCTGGTGATAGGAGAGGGCTAAATAATGTGCTCATTTAAATTGCAAAATTAAGCTTCTCTCTTATTTTGGGGGGGGAATTAGAACGAGTTCATGCAGAATAAAGCAATTACCACACATGAGCTCAAGTTAAGGTTTCCTGCCTCCCAATGGCATGCATGGCTTTGTGCCATGAAATCAGAGTAGACAAGACTCAGGCGTGTCATTGGAATTCCAGCAAGTTGCGAACTATGTATTTCAGGGCAGAATCACGCTTTTTCAACTTCAGGAATGAATTCAGGAAGGCTTATATTTCACATAAGGGGGATTCCCACACTCAAAAAATCAAATTGGAAATCACTAGCACAGATGAAATGTATAATTTGTGCGTGAATGTGTGCATGCGTGTGAGCCATGATGAAATAAAAACGGACTGGAGCATGGAAAATAATTTAACCATTTAAAGATACAATTGTTTCATTAATATTTACTTTTACCTGATTAAATATTCATGATGCCTGGCCTGCCCTCCTCGTCTAACAGTGTTGCATTCACGGCCATCTGCACCAGCTCTGTGCACGGGAGGTCTCAATTAGCCATTCAGGCTGACAGAAGACTCTCAGCCAAGGGGCCCTGCAATGGGCTGAAAACAGATGATGCATTTGTTTGTGGGCATAAGCAAGACTGAAACAGACTTGCCCTGGGCTGGGATTATAGTAGAGCAGAGGTTGCAGCATCACAGTCCCCTAAAGAAGACAGAGAGGAAGATTCAGGGGTATCTAAATAAATATGGGCAAGTGGAAAATCTCTACTCAGGGTGCATGACATCCTGTGGAAAGCAGTACTCAGCATGTGAGCAGGACTGGAACTGGGGCTCCTGACACCCAGCAGCATGCTCCTATCTGCCACCATGAGGCTGAACAACATATGATTTAGTTTCTAAATTTCATTTAGCAATCTATAAAATAGAACTGGAAGTATCTGCCTATGTAGGAGGTGCTGGGAGGCAGTTATACATGTCAGCACTGCTAGTTGCTTTGGGCTCTGGCTCTCTTATACAGACCACAGTGGCAGCACTGGTTTACCTTGTATTGTAATCTCTCCTCTGAACTGTGAGTTTCTAGATTATGCTGTATTAATTGTGGTATTCCAAGAGTCTAGCTAGCACACTAGCTGGTATATGTAGTAACTCTTTTTTCAATAGTTTAGCCTTTTCAAGAAGGTTTGATATTAGAACATGGCAGTAAACACAGTTCTGTATATTGTGCGAGTGTGCATCCATCCTGGAAGCACTCACACACAGTGCAGGTGTAATGTTGTTCATTATTAAAAGTCAAATGCTAGCTTTTTTTCTTTTTAATTTCTGTTAGATTCTCCTGAAAGATACTAAGATTAGCATAGAACCATGACGTCTGTGCTATGCAGAATAATGGCTCCCCAAGTATGACTGTGTCCTAATTCCCAGAACCTGTGAATATGTTACTGTACACAGCAAAAGGGACTTTGAGGGCCCAGTCAAGGTGGAAGGACTATGATAAAAGGAGATTATTCTGGATTTTTTGGTCAGCCTCATCTAATCACATGAGTCCTTAAAAATGGAAGAGGAAGGTAAAAGAGTGATGCCACAGGAGAAGGATTTGACCTGTTATTGCTGGCTTTGAAGATGGAGAAAGAGTCCATGAGACAAGGAGTGTGAATGGCCTCTCAAAGCTGGGACCTCAGTCCTACAACCGTAAAGAACCTACATGGCTGTAGGATAATAGATTGGTGTATTTTTATGCCACTAAGTTTGTGGTAATTTTTCAGGGCAGCGATAGAAAACTAATACAGCATCTCTGACTGTCAGAACACATTTCCCTTTAAGCTTTTAGATCCTCTAAGGATTTTAACAACATTGAGGCTATACTAAGACATTTACCAGTGGTCAGGATGAAATCAAAGTGCACACAAATTGTCCTTTTCTCCCCTTAGAAAGAGGCATTGAACTTTCATTTTTGTTACCATCTCTTTGGAAGCTCTTTGGGCTCCATTTGGTTTAAGCAGAGAAGCAAGATACAAAACTTGATTTTTAATTTGTATTATTTAGTTTGTTTCCGTCAAGATCTTCAGAGCTCTGTCATGTACAAAGTGAAATCACCTATACGCTGTATCTTTAAAGCTGGGGAAGTGCACGGAGCAGCAGCAGCAGTCAATACCAATTTCCACACCTGGATCAATACCATCGGATGGCTCTGTAGCTACAAAGATTGTTTCACACACATACTCAGGGAGACGGAGGGCTGGGGAGAGAGAAAGGGAATTGGTTTTAATGATTTCATGGCTCTGAGTATTCCCTCTCTCCCTCTTTTCTTTAAAAGAAATAAATACATAAAATTAGAAATCAAATTTACGAAACTGTCAGTCTGCATCCAACCCCACTTCTTTCCCTAGCCTGTCACCAACACTGGCATCCAATCTAGCAAACATCCTTATTCTGTGTGTGCAGTTATACGTATTAAATAGAAGAAATTGATAACACTGTTTGCAGTGATGCAATAATAAAAATGCTCTGTATTTACATCAGGCCTTTCCTCAAGGATGTTAGAGACAGTTTTCTTAATTTACAAATAGAGAACAAGGACCTGGAGCTTGTTCACCAGCACGTGTGAATACTGTGTCTATATACATGTGCTTGGATAACATGGAACTAAAATGTTTTCTTAGGTACTTTCCCTGCAGCCTGACGTGGTAGTTTTGAGTAATAGTCTCCCTCATGAGTGGGACTCTGTAGCTGTTTTTCACAAGGCAGGGTTGTTGGAACTGCCAAGAGACGGCAACTGCAATTGGAACAGCAGGGAAAGCACAGGGATCCGATGCCATTAGCTTTGCTGGAAGCTTTCCTAGTAGGTCAGGGTCTCAACCATTTCTCCTCCTGGGATTCGACATGGCTTTGATTCTACAGCACCTCGGTGAGGCCCCAGCAAACACGCTCTGCTGCCACACAACCCATTAACTCACCTCCAAAGAAGGGTGACTCTCACTCAGAGGAGGGAAACTCATCATCACAATAAGCCAAATAAAGAAATAAATATGTCCCCTTTGGGCCCTGACAGAATGAGGCAGCTTAATCCTCAACTTGGTAAATGCCACAGCTACAACCATGACCAGCTCAATCTTGAAGGCAGATTGAATGAGTTTCAGGGATTGTTCTGTGCAACCCCGAGCTGGAGGGCCAAGAGGTAGCCTGAAAGAGTGACTTCTGGAGAGTGATTATCAAGATGCTCTTCCTCTTCATCATCTCTTACATTTTCTTCTACTTTGTGGTTTTTCAAAGCATTGCTATACACATTATCTTGCCTACTCCTCAGTGACTCTGTGCATTTGAGCCCTTCTCTATAGCTGAGGCTTGGGGAGAGCAAGTCTCAGGGTTAGGGAAGGCAATCACAGAATAGGGAATTATGGAGCTGGGGATCAAACACACAGACAGCCCCTTTAGTGTCAGGGTGTAACAAGAGCAGGGCAGCAAAGTCTCATACACCCTTTTTCTGATGCTGTTCATTTCCACAAATAGAAGCAGAGTCATAGACTCCTCAAATCCTAGCTGCCCGATTAAAAATAGGCTGGCTCTCTATGTGGACTTCAGCCATCTGTGCCTGGGTTCACTTTGTCCTTCAGCAGGGATCCTAAATCCTTACTCTGCTGCCCATTCTCCTGAAGAACAGGCTTGAAGCACTAACTCAGCAGGGAGAGTCCTGGAAGGCAGCACATTTCTAAAATTATTACGGCTTTCCTTGAAGAGCTGGTAAATCTCCACTAAATGCATCTTCACTAAACTGTATTTGAGAAAGCACGCAATGCTGAATAACCATTGAAAATGCCACTTATTTTGCAAAAAGTCTCCCTGCTTCACTCACATTCTCAGACTGCCTACACTGCGTTTACTTCTTTCTGATGCTTACCTTATGCTCACCCCCCATACCTCCAAAATGATCAACAGCAATTAGTTTGATTATGAAACTATGAAAACAGATATAAATCTCCAGTAAAGCACCCAGCAAAACAAAGTCTTCTGGCTAATCACTAAATTCAGTTGGGTTTTTTGTTTGTCTGTTATCACATGGCTCCCACATTAGGCTAATGAGAGATTTTCATTATAAAATGTTCACCAGAACACAGGTGATTAGCAGGTAGACTCAAAAGTTTCTGGTCAGGGAAGAAGCAGCAGAATGCCTTTCTCCCCATGGTTTTATTGACCTTTCTTTAGTTTTCCAGAGTGCTATACCTTCTTTTATTTTAACTTATGATGATCACCCTATCACAATGCAAGGTAATTTGCTCTTCAAGAGAGATTATTTTTGATTAACCACTCCAAACCTGTTTGAATAAATTACCATGGTTTCCCATTAGGTGTGGAAGTTGCAAGGGGCTGCTCTTTATGTGAAAAGAGGACAAAAATATAGGTCTCCCATATACTTCCAGATAAATGTCCAAAAGGCAATATCCAAAACATTTGTTTAAGTAATGTCATTGAGTGGTCAAAATTCAATGGTGTGGCCAAACATCTGGCATGTGCTGGCACCATAGACCCTCAGGAGAAATTCTTATAAGATGTATTATTTTTTGTCCCTCAAGGAACAACTTTTTCTTCTTCTTCCTATTCTTTTTCTTCTTCTCTTCTTCTTCTTCTTCCTCCTCTTCCTCTTCCTCTTCTTTGCATAACTGATACTAAAAACCGTATAGTTTAAGGCACCTATTAAAAGGTAGCAAAACACCAAACTGATCATTATAAAGACCCAGCATGTTTATAGTCCCTAAGTTTAAAACAAGTGCTTTCCCTGTTGATCTGTGAACTTTCGCCTACTTCCCTGTAGTACGGGAGATAGAAGTAGCCAATCCTTAGCATGCCATGAAGAAAGCTCATGTAAGTATCCTTGTGTGTCACTCAACAGCTAGTCGGAAGGGGAATCTCTGTGCATTGATGGGCAATGTGATCCTGTCCTCAGGAAAGGAAACAGAGCTGACATTAGATAGAGATCATGTCCCTCTAGGTTTTTCTTGTGTGTGCCAGTTCTAAACCCTCTTTCTCTAGAGCCAGAGTATGGCACATTTGATTGGGAGTCATAGTAGAACTTGTATTTTTTCTGTGTTTTGTTTTCACTCAGTTCATAAAATTTATTGAGCACCTACTATATGCACAGTGCCACCTGCATAGGCATTTATTCAATTATGTCTTACATCATTTGGCAGATTGATTCCATAACCACAGATTAGTTGGCTGGGATGCTGATTCTAAGTTTACCCCATTTACCATGTGGCTGTGAGTTAGATACCTTACCTCTGTAAGATACCTCAATTTCTTTCACTTTGTGGTAGAAATAATAGTAACTAACAGCTGCTTAGAAGTGTGGTGGATGATTCATGTTCAAGTCAAGGTTAGGCTTGTGAAATTCAATTATTTCATCCTCAAAATGCCAATTTAAGATTGGTGGAAGTGAAGATTTCTTTCAATTTATATTGCAATAGTTACAAGTCCCTCCAGATACTTGATGTATTTCTTGGTTACTGTTTTCTAATTTAATGACTGCTAACTAGATTCCTGGCTTTCAATACCAAAGTCATTAACTTGAATGGATTGGCCAAACTTACATTCTTCCCTGAAAGATTTTCAGTGGCAATGTGGAGGTAAAGATGCATATATGCCCCAAAGGTGGATGAGCCCATTTGAGTTAGATTTTTCAAGGGAACTGAATTTGGGTCTGAGCTTGAATTTGGCCTCCTAGTTCCAGCACTTGTTATAAAGCACTAAGAGAATTCCGTTCCCATTAGTGTAGTTAGTTAACTTGATTTGTTCTAATGGCCAAGGAGTATCTCTTAGCCCCAGACGTCTTAACCTCACCCATGTACTCTGAACTGGCAAGAAAATACATAGATGTATATATCATCCAATCAACAGATAACACCACGAAAGTTGTCTATATCTTCATGATTTCAAAATAATCAGTTTATATTTTTAAAAGTTATTAGGTATGATAAATGGCTGACCTCCAACACCACAGGGGCTGGGCCTTGGTGGGGCAAGGCTGAGGACTCCAGTGCAATCCTAGGTGGCTTATAGGAGTAAGTCCAGAGGGAAGGGTCTTAGGTTTAGCTCCAAGTCAGGTATCTTATTTTAAAATGTTATTTTTTTAAATTTATTTGATTGAAGTATAGTTGACTTACAATAATGTGTCAATTTTTACTGTGTAACAAATTGATTCAGTTGTAATATATACACATACATTCTTTTTCATATTCTTTTCCATTATAGTTTATCACAAGATATTGAGTAGATTTCCCTGTGCTTTACAGTAGGACCTTGTTGTTTATCCTTTCTCTATATAATAGTTTGCATCTGCTAATTCCAAACTCCCAATCCATCCCTCCCCCCACCCCTTAAGTCAGTTATCTTAAGGTCACAAAGACCCAGATGAGATGGGAAGAGACAAACTGTGAGCTGGAAGACAAGATGGTAACTTCTGCAGGCCAGAAAACCTAAGACACTTTAGTGATCACCTTTTCTAGCCATGAGACTTTCTTTCCCCAAGCCTCAGCTATAGAGAAGGAGTCAAAGGCACAGAGTCGCTATGAGGAGTAGGCAAGATAATGGGATGAAGAGGAGGAGAATCTTTATAATTACTCTACAGAAAAGTCACTTTCTTTTTTTTTTAATTAAAAAATTTTTTTATTTTTTTGGCCACGCCGCACGGCTTGTGGGATCTTAGTTCCCAGAACCTGTGCACCCCCTGCAGTGGCAGCACAGAGTCCTAACCGCTGGACTGCTAGGGAACTCCCCAGAAAAGTCACTCTTTCAGGCAACCTCTTGGCCCTCCAGCTGGGGGTTGCACAGAACCATCCCTGATCTGCCTTCAAGATTGCGCTGGTCACAGTTGTAGCTGTGGCATTTACCAAGCTGAGGATTAAGCTGCCCCATTCTGTCAGGGCCCAGAGGGGACATATTTATTCTTTTGTTTCGCTCATCCTGACGATGAGTTTCCCTCCTCTGAGTGAGGGTCAGCCTTCTTTGGAGGTGAGCTAATGGGCTGCGTGGCAGCAGAGCGTGTTTGCTGGGGCCTCACCAAGGGTTGCAGAGGGTTAGGAGGAGATGAACTTGGAGCTCCAGCCAGGGAGGACTGTGTAGACCACAATAAAGACTTTGTATCTTGTTTCTTCTGTGATATGGAACCCAGTGGATGGCTCTGATCAAGTGAGTGATGTAAGACAGAAGGATCAAAGTTGGAAAAGAGATCTGTCTGGAAGCTATTGCAATAATAAGACATAGCAGTTTGGACCAAAGGGTAGCAATGGAGACAGTGAGAAGTAGTTAGTTCCAGGATATATTTTGAAGGCCAAGCCGATGAGATTTACTGCTGGATTAAATGTGGGCATGAGAGAGAGGGAGAGAGAGAAAGAGAAAAGAAAATCAAGAATGACTCAGGGTTTTTTGCCTGAGCCACTTGATGCCATCTAGTGATGGGGAAAACTTTGGAAGGAGCACATTTGGAGGAAGGAGGGAGTGAAGAGCTCAGTTTGGGACATATAAAGTTGCAGATTTACATATTCAAGTAAGCATGTCAAGTGGGCGAGTAGATATATAAGTCTATTGATCAGAGGAGAATTTGGAGGCTAGAGATATAAATTAGTGAGGTATTAGTATAGAGATAATTTACATCTATAGGACTGGGTGAGATTACGTTGGTGTGGTTGTAGCTAGAAAAGAAAAAGATGCCTGAGGAGTGAGGCTTGGAGCGGTGCAAATATTAGAACTCAGGAAGAGGAAGGGGAGATAGTGAAGGAGACTGAGAGGAACAGTCTGTGTGGTAAGAAGTGAAGAGGGAAATGTGGTGTGGTGGAAATCAAGTGGTTAAAATTTTTTGTAAAACACCGTATGCTGAACTGTGTCAGTTGCTACTAATAGGTAAAACAAAGTAGACTGAGAACTGACCAATAAATTTGAAGCATAAGGTCAGTGACTTTGACAAGAGCAGTTTTTTTGCAGAGTGGATTCAAGAGATCATGGGGGCATAAGGAATGAAGTGGAAAGAGTAAGATGACAATTCTTGTGAAGAATTTTGTTGTAAAGGGGAGGAGAGGAGAGATAGTAGCAGGAGGTGGGTAGGTAATCAAGATAATTCTTTTTTTTTTTTTTAATTTATTTATTTGGCTGTGCCGGGTCCTAGTCGCGGCATGCATAAGGGATCCAGTTCCCTGACCAGGGATGGAAACCAGGCCCCCTGCATTGGGAGCGCAGAGTCTTAACCACTGGACCACCAGGGAAGTCCCCAAAGGTAATTTCTGTTTGTTTCTTTTTTAAAAAAGATGTTTACATGTTGATGGGGTAATTCAGTTAAAGAAAAAATGATGAGATAGGGGAGAGAAAAAGTAGGTGTACCCCATACACTTGTTAGTTATTGACACCATAATGTGAATGTGTACTGCCTACATCCATAGCTTAAAATATTTTTAAGCAGGGAAATTCTTTTTTTTTTCCTATGCAGTCTTATGATTCATATATAACAGATAAATCATGGTGGAAGAGGTGGGTGAAAGATGGATAGAATACCAGGAGCCCACCAGCTCCACTGCCCCTGATCCCTTCCACCTTCTCCCGCCCCCAAAACCCTTAAAGCAGCTCCTCAGAACTCTGACTCCAAGGAATATAGTCTGAAAAGTTGTGCCTTAGATAATCTATTTACTCTTAAATTTGTATGAGTCCCATAGAGTGTAACAGGATGGTCTTTAAATCTTCCTGTTTAGGACACCAGCTATGTGACAACAGCCACGGGAATGGAGGCAATTAATGGAATTGTTTGCCTCATATGGATACAGGATTCCCTCCCCTCACCTTGCCCACCCCCCAAAAAACCTAGGAAGTCACTTGTAAAACAAGACATCCTCAGGGAGATGGAAATCTTGTTAACAGTTTAGGCTTGTCTGCATGAACATCTGTTTTAATAGCACATCTGTATGGGTGTAGTACTTAGCAGGGTGACCTCGGTTTTGTCTTAGAGAATTTAATGGATTTTTCCTTTCTTGTTTTAAAGCCCTTTCCCTACACAATTAGTCAGTTGAAAGTGAAATCGTTCTGCTTGGTCCTGAAATGGGAGATCAATAACTGTGGGACGATGCTATGTGCAGCATCCCAGGTAGCAGCCATAGCTAATGAAGCAGTGGGTAAGTGATTTCACCAGTGTCTGAGCTCTGACGCCAGGAAAAAGCACAGGAATGCTGACCAAAGGGCCACTTTTCCAAAGAGGAGAAACGAGGGTGTCTTCTGGCTGAGACAGATGCAGTTATAAAGCCAGGTGTGGGGGAGGGTTGCCCAGCCACCCTGGATATGAGGAGAGCATCAGAGTCTAGGGTAGAGTTACACATAGTCCTGGGGTCTGGGAGCTGGGAGGAGCATAAAGATTACAGTTAAATTACTAGTGAGAAATTCTATTTGACCTTTTGTTCAATCATTTACTCATTCATTTACTAGTGACTAGTTATCGAGCACCTATTTTGTGCCAAGCAATTCGTTATATACTGGGAAGATAAACAGGACATAGGCCTTGCCCTCAAGAAGCAAATAGCTCAGTGGGTCAGATGGAAATGAAGTTGAACTTGATAATTTTAAAACATTGGAGCATATCCAATGATGGAGATATGTATGTGGGTTATTGCTCATTCTGTATTTTAAGATCTTAATCTCCATTTTTCTTAGATGAATTCCCTAAAAGAAGACCTAAAAGAGTACCTATTTGGCTTAGTAACAATTGTTTCCATGTCCTTGACATACAGGATGCGCCACATAAAGTAGCTGGAATTGAAATTAGATAGCACTTAATTAATAACCTTTCGAGACAGATAGACCTTAGTATTTTTATCATCCTCATTTTCTGATTTGAAGTACTACTACATCAAAAATGATGTTTATCAGCTAATTCACATTATGGTGTCAATAACTAACAAGTGTATGGGGTACAGCTACTCTGGAAGTCTATGCATTTAAACATGGGTTAATATCCTGACCCAGACCTGAACTTCAGATAAGACATCAAACACAAGATAATATTTTGTGGGAGACAGAAGATTGCTTGGCCTCCCTCAAATTATACCACAAAGCCCAGTGGCCATGAACAACACTTAATGGCTTAAATAAAATTTTTACAAGGGTACGTGAGAATCAGAATTCCTCTTTGCCTTTAAGAAATCATTATTCAACAGTAAGGACTCAGGTTAAGCAACCTCTCCAAGACCATACAGCTAGGATGTAACTGATACGGGATTCTGAATAAGATCAGTCTGACTCCAAGGATGCTGCTGTCATCCTAATTTGGATCAAATTTAAAGAAAGCTGATAAGATCAACTCTAGGGACTAGATTGCACTAGGACTCTGACTACCTTATTATGAAGAAGGCTCTAATGGCTCTGATGTGAACTGGAAAAGCTCAGCCAAAAGTCACCAGGAGAAGCTAGCTCCTCCTGGCGATACTGTATCCCAATCTTTAGTATCAGGATATGGCATACTGTGAATAGCCTTGCCTGTAGAGGCAGCCATCCCAAGTGCAGATCCCACCTCTGCCACCTAACAGCTGATAACCTTGAGAGAATTACTTTATTTCCTTGTACTCCACTTCCCTCAACTGTAAATGCAGATGAGAACAGTGTACTCACATTCCACAAAGGGTTATTGGGAGGATTAAATAATTTTTAATATACATAAAATGCCTAGATTAGCACTTTATTCTCATCAGAATAGATGTTATATAAGGTTAGCTACTAATATTATCTTTCACCACAATTTTCACCCTTCTCTTTGCCAACATATAGCACAAATATTCTCAGGGACTGCTTAGGGACATACATTTTAAAAATGGCCAGGAGTCATAGATATAAATGCAGATGCTATGCTGTCTTTCCCTTTTGTGTCTCTAAGGCCAGCCAGCAATGGGCTGAAATGGGAGGAGGCTACGCCACCTAGTTGTCTCCACTCACAACCTTTCCTTGCACAGTCAGAGGCAGGCTGGGTTAGCAAATACTTCTGAGTGGCTTCCACTGCCTGGCTTCCTTTGGGTGACTATCCTGTATCTTTTAGACCTGCTGGTGGTTCCAAGGTGATATGAAATAAACCAACTAGCATTTTATTTTGTCTTACAGAATCTCATGACTTCTTAGGTATAGGGAAGTTCTCCTGTTCTCTTATTACTTCCCCAAGATGGTCACTGATGGCTCAGTTTCTTTTCAGAGAAAGGAAGGAAATCCAATGAACATTGTCTGAGTCAAATATTGTTCTAGGCACTTAACATGCATAATCCCATTATACGTTTGTAACAGCCCTATGAGGTAGACACTACTACTCCTGCTTTACCATAAGGAAATTGAAACTCGGGTTATGCAACATCCCCACTCACCATGGACAAAGAGCAAGTAAGTAGCTGAGCTGGGATTTAAAACACCATTGATCTGACTCCAAGCCTGAGACTTTCACTCTACTTTTATGGACAAAATCTGTTATTACACAATTAGAGCTAAAAGTGAAAATGCAAATGTCATTGGGAGTGGTAACACTGATGTGTGTTTGTATTAGGGGACAAAATTGCTATCAGATCTTTCCTTGAAAACAGGCTTTGATAAGAGAGATAGCACAGATGAGAGAATATGCTTGACATTAAGTACCATAAAGGAAGTGGCGGGGAGGGAAGGAGACGAGTATGAGGTATGTTAGTTTTCCATTGTTCCTGTAACAAATTATTATAAATTTAGTGACTTAAACAACACAAATTTATTATCTCATAATTCTATAGGTCAGAAGGTCAACACAGATGTCACCAGGCTAGAATCAAGTTTCAGCAGGGCTGCATTTCTTTCTGTCGGCTCTAGGGTAGAATCCATTTCCATGCTCATTCAGGTGGCAGAATTCAATCCTTGGGGTTGTAGGACTGAGGTTCCCATTTCCTTGGTAGCTGTCATCTGAGGCTACCCTTAGCTCCTAGAGGCCTCTCTCTGGTCCTTGTACATGGACCAAAACTTCTCAACTTTTCAAAACCAGAAACGGGGTGTTGAATCCTTCTCATGTTGCCATCTTCCAACTGACTTTTCTGCATTCCATTGTTGCATCTCTCTGATCCAGCTAAGAAAGTTCCCTCCATTTTTAAGGATGCATATGATTAGATTGGGCCCACCTGGATAATTCAGGATACTCTTCCTATCTCAAGGTCATTACCCTTAATCATGTCTGCAATGTTCCTTTCTCCATATAAGATAATATACTCACAGGTTCTGAGTACTAGGGGAGAGACATCTTTGTGAGGAGGCATATTATTCTGTCTACCACAAAGGTGGGTCTGGGGGTGACCTGCAAACTATGCCTGCTTCATAGCTTTGTCCTAGGTCTCCTGGTCTTGGGGAACAATTTTGCTAGTTCCCCAAATTTTTCTCTAGAATGGATCTGAAGGTCAGGATGAGGATGAGGGACAGGGAAGCTTTGAGCCTAGCAGACAGATCCTGACCTACCTCCAAAGGGTTTCTGGCCTACCAGCCTTCCCAGTGTCCCTTTAAAGCAATTTGTAGTCCGTTATCCTGTATCATTAACCTAATTAGTGTAATTGCACCCAATTACGTAATCAGTGTAAATACATGAAGAATCCCATAATTAGACAATGTAATTAGGTAATTAATAGATGACGTGGGAAAAATCCATAGAAAACATTCTGAAATGGACATGGTGCCTGCATAAAGCAGGCAATTTGCTAACTTCAGCATCTCAGCCAACTCCCTCTGTTGGGGAAGAGAGATCCACAAACTAATTAGAATCCGAACCATAAAATTCTTTTATTTTTATTTTTATTTATTTTTTTTTTTTGCGGTACGCGGGCCTCTCACTGTTGTGGCCTCTCCCGTTGCGGAGCACAGGCTCTGGATGTGCAGACTCAGCGGCCATGGCTCACAGGCCTAGCTGCTCCGCGGCATGTGGGATCTTCCCAGACCAGGGCACAAACCTGTGTCCCCTGCATTGGCAGGCGGACTCTCAACCCCTGCGCCACCAGGGAAACCCACACCATAAAATTCTTGTTCTAAAAACTCCTGTTGTCTTGTATCATGTCCGTCCACCCCCAATTTTATAACTCTATGGCCAGGTTCTCTCTCTATGTTGCTCCTGGGGAGAGAAAGTTCTCCCACAGAGCTGAGTAAGATGAAAAAATCCAGCGCATCGTAAACTAGATTTGACACTGAGTCTATAGATAGGATGAGACTTTATTAAGGCCACATCTGTGTGACCAAAGTAACCAGACTGCGGCAGAGGCAGAGTTGGGCTGCTTAGTTGACAGTCTTCCCAGCTGATTATCATTGAGGGGACAGACATGGTCCCTTTTCTTATAGCAACCTATGAGAGTTCAATGGAGAAAGAGGTCCTGACAATTCGATCCCCAAATATACCTTCAGTTTATCCACTCTTTCTGCCTTTGTGGCCATCACCCTAGGTTCAGTCACTGACAGGTGTCTCCCCTGATCTACAGCAGCAGGGACCAGACTGAGTTCTTTGCATCCTTTCCCACCCTTCCTCCAATCTGTTCTCCTCCAGCAGCTGGAGTGGTCTTAAGATCACCTCAGTCCACTGCCAAAATATTTTAATGGAGAAAACCCACATCTTTAATGTTACCTACAAAGCCTTATGAGATCAGGCCTCTGCTTACCTCTCAGACTTTTTTTGTAGCCTCTCCCTAGACATTCTGTCCACATTGGTTTTCTGCCCATGTCTTCAAATATGCTAAGCTCTCTCCTACTTCAGGGCTTTCCCACAAGCTTTTCCCTTAGCTTCCAAGCGAATGTCCCTTGTCTTTTACTGGCTAAATCCATCCACTCCCTAGGCTCCTGGTTCCTTAGAGAAGCTTTCTATCATCCCTTGATTTAAAACATTTTGTCATTACAATCTCCCGTAACACATTATACCTTTTCTTCCTGGCATGCTTCACAATCTGTAATTCTGCGTTTATGCTCCACAATATTATTTTACGATCTGATCTGTGCCATTCACTAGATTGTAAATTTCATAAAGACAACATCTATGGTTTGTTCTGTTTACCATGGAACCCTCAGTATCTAGCACATAATAGAAACTCAACATATATTTGTGGACTGAATAGTGTGTTGAAAGTGGGAGCTCTGAGAACCAACCAGAAGTTATCATATCAGTGGTCAGGGCCAATCCAGACCAGCAGGGTGACAAGTTGGAATGGAGGCTCCAGCACCATAGAAAAAAAGCATTTAATCAGCAGCTGCACGGGAGCTTGGATTCCCTGGTCAATGATCACTGTCTCCTCCTCATAACCACAACCACAAGACTTCCAACCAAAAAGCATCTGACTTCTCCTGATTTAGAGTTGTGATCAGGCTTTGTCTTTTACTCACTCTTTTCATATTAGCCTGTTCCTTAGAGAGACACCTATGGAGCCAGGGCTGTTTATCACACACAGATACACCATTAAATTGATTTTTACCTTCTGCCTTGCATTACACATTCCAGAGAGAGACAGTGGAGACGTTGAGGTGATGTAGATTCAGAGATGGATTAGTCTCCATTATGAGCAACAGGAGGAGTTAAAAAAAATGGGTGGATGTTTTCTTAGGGAAGGATATTCAAGTCACAAAAAGTGATCAACTCCTCTGTTTCCAAACATGGAACTAAGCTAAATCAAGAATGGCATCAGGCTGGATTGTCACTTTTCATTTGCTGAGTGTTATTGCATTTATAGTCACTTCTCTGATGGGTGCTGATCATTCTGTAATCATTTCATTCTTTGGTTTATTCTTCATTATATTTATTCTGTCTGTGGTAAACATGTACTGAACACCTTCTACTTGCTGAGGACTCTGCTGGTCACTGGTAATGCACAAAATCCTCTTCCTAGCAACCTGCCTTCTCCCCACAAAATCAGAACTCTGGGTCAGCCCTCTAAGAGCTGGATAACCAGGAATGTTTTCAGGCAGATAAATGACTATGGCTATGTCTGGATTTATAAGCTGTGCCAGAGGACTCAGATGGCAAGTCTGTTGGATTGGTATGACCAAGACAGAGACATGGTCTCCTTTCTTATAGGACTTACAGTCTAGCTGACACAATAGACTATAAAACAAGTAATTCTAGTCAAGTGTGAGGAGTATGATCCTGCAGGAGGTACAGGGTGCTATGATAACATATTTTAGGGGAATCTCATCTAGTCTAGGGCCTTGGGAAAAGTCTCCTGGAAAAACTAATGTTTAAGCTGAGATTTACAAGAAAGGTGGGGCTTAGTAAGGTCAAGGGCTGCCTGGTATGAGTTCTTCCTTTTTTTTTTTGAGGGGAAGGGAATGTATATGTAGTGATAGTGATGCAGGCCCTGGGAGGCAAGTTCAAAATAATAGGGCTGAGAGGGTACATGGCATGTTGAATGGACTGAATGGAAGAAGAGAAATATGACTGATTTGTAAATTTCTTTCCCTTGCCCCCAGCAAGAGGGAGCCCCTTGATACAAGAGAACTCCTATTTTATATTTTATTCACGTAAAAATTTTATACTTTATATACACAAAATATTTAATATTTCCTAATTTATATTTCCTATATCATTTAGCATAATATGAGGTATATAATACTGATTATGTGACAATCTAGATTAGTCTTTATCTTTATTCGGATTCCATTTGTATCAGCATTAGGAGAAATACGTTGAGGAAGTTTCATTGTGAGTGTCCAAATGACCCGAAGATATTCTGTATGATTCTTTAAGGAAGGTGAATTATGGATGGATGCTGCTGTAAGAAACTGCAAATGAGAATTACCAGGGAAGCTTGTTATGGTCCATCTTCTTCCTACCAACTTGCCTTCTCCCTGCAATTTCCTATCCCTGGCTCAGGCCCCCAAGTGTTGAGTAACCAGGTCCTTTTTCATGGAGGTAGTGACTAAATCTAGATTCATTGCCTGTACCAGTAGGACGTAGAGAGAGTATGTCTGTTGGATTGGGCTGACCAACCAGTGGCTCCAGTGAGATGCCAGCGGGCACACATATTGATCATAAATAATGTCTTCATATCCTATAGTAGGTCATAAATCAAAGAGATTTCAGCATACCTTTCTCTCTGATTTGTTCTAATGAGCTGTGTTCTGGCTTGGAACTTTTCTTTTTAGGATGCATGCATGACCTGGCCCTGTTGCCCACTGCAGTTCAAATCCTTTTCTTTTGTTTCTGTTTTTTTTTAAATCTTTATTTATTTATGTATTTATTTTTAATTTTTATTTTATATTGGATTGGAGTTGATTAACAATGTTGTGTTAGTTTCAGGTGTACAGCAAAGTGATTCAGTTATACATATATATGTGTCTATTCTTTTTCAAAATCTATTCCCACTTAGGTTATTACAGAGTACTGAGCAGAGTTCCCTGAGCTATACAGTAGGTCCTTGTTAGTTATCTATTTTAAATATAGTAGTGTGTACATGTCAATCTTAAACTCCCACTCTATCCCTCCCCCCACACTCTCCCCCTAGTAACCATAAATTTGTTCTCTAAGTCTGTGAGTCTGTTTCTGTTTTGTAAATAAGTTCATTTGTGTCTTTTTTTAAGATTCTACATATAAGTGATATCATATGATATTTGTCTTTCTCTGTGTGACATACTTCACTTAGTATGATAATCTCCAGGTCCATCCATGTTGCTGCAAATGGCATTATTTCATCTTTTTAATGGCTGAGTAATATTCCATTGTATATATGTACCACATCTTTATCCATTCATCTGTTTGTGGACATTTGGGTTGCTTCCAGTCTTGGCTATTGTAAACAGCACTGCAATGAACATAAATCCTTTTCTTTCTTCTTTTTTTTCTGATGTTTGTTTAATTTAATGCACAATAATTAATGTTATTGTCCAGCTTCAAAGGAACTTATTTTTTTCCCCAAATCCTTTTCTTAACCTCTCATTCCACAGAGTCTGGAAAGCTTATTATAAACACCTATGGCTCTGTGTCTATATCACTAGAGTAACCAGAGGGTTGCAGAGCCTTCCTACTCTGCCCTCTGTCAGTACTCAGTAAATACTCTAGTGGCTATTTGATGGACTGCTCTATTTCTTGCTAGTAAACGATTTCCCTCTGTTTTAATGTTAGCTATTACATAACAAGAAGGAACTTTCTAACTCACTAAATCCAACCCTTTCTTTGACAAAGAAAGAAACTGAGGCAGGAGAGAGAAAACAGCTTGCTCAAGCTCATTCAAACCTTTGAATGGAGTTTGGAAGAAGGAACTAGGCATGCTTTGTTCAGTCCTTCCTGAGTGGGTATAGTCTGGTTGGCTCTCTCATCATGGGGTGAGATTCCTGGGATAACTTTTACCTCTGTAGGAGGTGAGGTGAGGGTCTGAAGTGGTCTGTCTACTTGGTACAACACGTGACCTAATATGTACTGAGTAACTTTGTTGAATAAATAAATGAATACCATATGCAAGAAACCATGTGATAAATGACTACAAAGATGATTTAGACATTGTTCCTGTCCTTTAGGAGCCAACGGTCCATCTAATGAAGAAATAAGACAGGTAAAAAAATAACTCAGTTTTGGACAGTGTGTAGTTGGTGTTTTTAAAAAATGATGCACACAGTGTAATGATAATGGGTCAGCAGAGGAAGCCAGTCTGTTGGCACATCTGAGTAGGCTACCAAGTGGCCTTTATCATGGGAACCAGGATAATTACTATACATCGTATGGCATTTCCAGTTTATGTTTCTAGAGCAAACAGGTAAATTCAGAGCAAGTTAGTTGCTTTCAACATATAATTCACTGTAAACTTTTCCTAGCCTATTTCCCACTTAGAAAGATTACAAATTGGGTGCATCTTACGGCTGGGATGGAGCTGAGAGGGAGGCTGTCTCTTCGTTTGAGGGTTCGCTGCATCGGGGCTCACCACAATTTGAATATTTACTTCTTTGTACACTGTCTAATGTCCTTGAGGCCGTCTGTTCTCTTTATGGCCTGGAGCTATTGAGCCCATTTTAATTTGAATGTTCACTTTGTCCTCTGAAATTACGAATAAGGAAAGCATTTAGAACCATAGGTCTGTTCAGAAAAACAAAACAAAGCAAAACAAAACAAAAACTGGCTCTATTTTCTGAAGTTCCGTGGCTGATTATTTTTCAAAACAGAAGACTTCCTTCCCATGATGTGTAACTGCAAATTGCCAGAACGGTTAAAAATAAACAGATTTTTTTTTTTTTTTTTTTGCGGTACGCGGGCCTCTCACTGTTGTGGCCTCTCCCCGTTGCGGAGCACAGGCTCTGGACGTGCAGGCTCAGCGGCCATGGCTCACGGGCCCAGCCACTCTGTGGCATGTGGGATCTTCCCGGACCAGGGCACGAACCCGTGTCCCCTGAATCGGCAGGTGGACTCTCAACCACTGCGCCACCAGGGAAGCCCTAACAGATATTTTTAAAGGTTGCTATACTTCAGAGACGCTTAGACTGTTGCAAATTTTTTATAAGTTTATGAAGAAGTTGCATATGTGGAAAACAATAGGATGTCTGTGTCTCCCTGCATCCTGTTGTCTGTGAATCTGGGAGTAGATCTGGGATACTGTTGCTAGACAAAAGAGGGCACTATTTGTACCTGCAGTTGGCAGGTAAAAGTGGCAACACTCAGTGAGGCTGATGCAATTTGTCCTTTGGTTGTGACTTTACTCTGTTGCCTTGACAACTGCCATGGAAGGTGAAACCTCTGGAACATGTAAAGCTTAGAAACCTCTCATTGAGATTGTTCATGGTTCTCTGGCTAAGCCCCCTCTTTTAAAAGAGTGGCTTCATTTTTCTTCCCATTGTTGTGGCGATGTCCTAGTCTGTCTCCATGCAAAAATCATCTCTCTCCGCAGCAGGTGTGGCAGAACTTCCATCCTGCTAAGAGTTCTCCAGAGGGGGCGTGGGCCCTGGGGAGTCTCTGAAATCACAAGCATTTAGAGGAAAATTGAAGCTCTGTGGAATTTCAATCTGCCTTCCTAAAAAAAGGCACATGGGTATAAATCATTGCTCCATTAAGTCTTTTGCATTCTCCAGTTAGTACTTCCTATGTTTCTCTTTTCCTTTGGTATTTTCTCTTTAGCTTCTCTGCTCATCTGTCACAACTCTCTTCTCAGGTGTCCCTGTGACTCACGAGGAATTGACAAAGTTTCTTACTTTGATGCTGAGGCAATTAACCTCTGTCCCTGCAGGTGTGGCACATCTATCTCAGAGAGAGACACCAAAAGGACTAAGGGACACTTTGTTACCCAAGACTCTTGTCTGGAAGATGCTTCCTTCCTAGAACAAGTCTCCAATATCACAGAGAATTTCCACAAACATTCTGAGCCCCTGACTTCTCTGTTTGTGCTGTTTATATTGATATGGCCAGAAAGAATTTCCCACCCACATGAAAATTTTGAGATGGAAAGGGGTTCTAGAACTCTGGAGGAGGACAGAAGAGTACAGCCTCCAGTGTTCATGTTTTTCTAGGATTCCAGGCAAAGACAAGTGATCAAGTAGAGACCACTAGACTGGAGATGAATGCCTGGCCTTTTTAGGCAGCATTATTAAGCATACAGAAGGTACCCTAGGGAACATTTAGTCCAATTAATTTATTTTACATATAAGGAAACTGAGGCCCAGAGCAGGGAAAAGCTTATCCAAGGTCATCTAGCCAAATAACCTAGCCAAGACTGGAACTCAGATCTCCTAAGTTTCCAGCCAGTGTTTATTCTGCATTGATGGAATTCTCTGGAAAAAGATTACTGTTTTAATGAAACATTGACAGGTCTATGACATTATAGAACTTTCTTGGTAAGCTTCAGTACCACTGAACATTCTTGATGAATGAAAAAGAACTTAAAAAGTCTTTGGAACAGAACAATGTAATGAGTAACAACCTGTGTGGACCTTATTCTCTGTGGAACAACATTCATTCACTTTTTTTTTCTTTTCACTGAATATTTCATGAGTACCATAGAGTGTGCAAGGCATTGGGAGATATAGAGATGAAAAAAAATAACACCTCAGCATTCCTGAAGCTTATGAAAGTTTTGTATTGCAAGTAGCATTTGACCTGAGTTTTGAAAAAGGGGTTCCAAGTGGAATTAGTGTCAAGTATCCAGTCTTTCTGGAACACAAGCTTTCTATAGAGAAACAATGGCATATAAATCTAGATTGCAGAGGTTTGTATTCTTTTAATACATTTATAGGGCTGGTCAATTAAGTAGGCATAATAGATATAACCTAGCTTAACTTTTGCAAAGCTTTTGAACTCATCCTTTTCAGATTCCTTATTAATAAGTTGGAAAACAAATTCTAGGCCAAATAAGTTTTAGGTGGGTGAAGAGTAAACCATAAGATTAAGTTGATCATTATCTATCAATGTAGATTTAATAAGCATTAATTTCTGGGAAATGGAAGAAGAGGGGTTAGCAAACTATAACCTGAGGTCCAAATCTGGCCCATCACCTATTTTTAGGTAAATGAAGTTTTATTGGAATAGTGCCTTGGCCATTTGTTTATGTAGTGCAGATGGCTGCTTTTGCCCTAACACTGGCAGAGTTAAGTAATTACAACAGAGACATAACGCCTGGGAGAGATACAGTCCCCGTCTCTGTCTTGGGTCAGGTTCCCTGGGAAGCAGAGTCTGGGATGGAGATTTGCATGCAGGAAACTTAACTGGAAGTGCTGTCCAGTTCAACATCTGTAAGGGAGTGAGGGAGGAAAGAATGGGAAAATGGAGAAGTTGAACTACCAAGAATTTGCAACTGAAGCCTCAGCCTTACAGGGAACTGCACTGGGATGGCCCTGCAGAGCAATCCTGAATCAGTGCAAGGAGGCTGGGCCTGTGTATCCCCACTCTGCTCAGATATTAGATACAAGGCTCGTCCCACGGAGGGACATAACTTTGGGCGAGGTGATTCCCTTTGGCTAAAGACAATTCCCAAAGAGGGGCTCAGCGGTCAGTCATAAGTAGCCACCTCTTCTTGAGCCTGGGGGAATCAGTACCTCAGTTCTGAGTAGGTTCTGAGAGGCCGATCACAGTATCTACTACAGTTTCTTGCCCATCTTATTTTCTGCATACAAACCCTGGGTTGAAAACTTCAGGGAGGCATTAAGGAAGAGTGCTCTAATTCACATCATCGAAAATTTATTCCAAAGATCCAGTTACATAAAAGAACATAAAATCCTATAATGCTATGGCCCTATTAGTTGTCTGTGGTCTCCCATGGATTTCCACTTTTAAGCCTGTTCTTCTGTTCTTTATACTTGGTGTGTGGGCATAGCACGTCCAGTGAATGGTTGAGGGATGAGTTGGGGTGAGCTGATTCAATAGTGTTACACATTCAGGAAGGTTCCTGTGTTGGTGTGAAGATGGAGTCATTTTCCAAGGTCCCATCACTCTCATTAGATTCGAAGTTAAGGTTTCCCCAGAAATGCATTTTGCATTGGAAAGGGCAATTGCCATTTCTCTGCCTGGAAGGATTCAGGTGTGGGTGTGTAAGGGCCTAGGGGCTTGGGGTGGGGGATAATTCAGTATAAGCTTGATTGTACTATGCAAATATTAAAAAATGTATTATTACAGCATCTTCAAGCTAGTGGAACTTACAATGCTACTTCATGTATATTGGGATCCTGAAAATAATTACATTCACTTTTGCTTGGTAGTTAGCTCTGATCCTTGGTAAGTTTCATAAGATGGAACTTGCAATATTGTCAGTATCCAGAAATAGAGTATTCTTGGAGAATGTTTCAAGGGAAAGATATTCTATATCTTGTGAATTTGAAGACATGAATCAAGCATTATGTGACCTCTTTGTGAACAGGAATTAGTGTGGTTCAGCCTCTTCACAGAGTCATGTGACATATGATGTGGAGGCACCACACCAACTGCAGAAGCTTTGAAGAATGACATCAATTTTCACAGAAGATTTTCCTGAAAGGGGTTAACCTTAGATTTTATCCAATGTGCCAAACTGAAAGCTTCCCAGAAAGCCTCTCTAGATGTTATTTTTTTCCCCCAAAGTTCTATCCTCAGGACAGTCGCTGAAAATCCCTCCTGCTGTCATTTATCAATCCAGCTTCTTTCTTGCTGGGCTGCTTTCCTCGCCTACTTCCTCCTGCTAACCTGCTGTGTTGCTCCTCAAACTTATAACAACTTCTGCTCCAGCTCTGGACAGGTCACTCTATTATTTTTTTCTATTTTTATTTTTTTGCGGTACGCGGGCCTCTCATCGTTGTGGCCTCTCCCGTTGCGGAGCACAGGCCTGGGACGCGCAGGCTCAGCGGCCATGGTTCATGGGCCCAGCTGCTCCGTGGCATGTGGGATCTTCCCGGACCAGGGCACAAACCCGTGTCCCCTGCATCGGCAGGCGGACTCTCAACCACTGTGCCACCAGGGGAGCCCAGGTCACTCTATTCTTTGTCAGTGCCATGCTTTATGGTCCACTTTTGTCTGAAAAAAAAAAAAGGCATATTTTCTGTTATCCTACTTTTCTTGTGAAGAATTCTCACAGAACACTTCTAGAGGATAAAATTCTTCACTTCATTATGTCTTTGACAGGTAGTTGCTTGGTGAGATAGATTGACATCAGAACGATCTGTACTTTTGAATGGAGTCAGAAGCATTTTCTCTCTTGGTTCCATCTCCCTTCCCCCCCAGTACTTCATTTTGGTCCCCAGAAGAGGGTAAATTTCCATTGTTTATCAATTGAAAACTTGGGATATATTTAACTGGTGTTAGAAATTAGCCACCAAGAATAACAATGGCCTATGGAAAATGCCTGAGTTGCAGATATTCTTCTGGAACATGATCCATGTGTAAACTAAGGATTGCATGTCTAAATAAACCTGAGTGTCTGATCTCATTTTTTTTCCCTGAGAAATGTGACCATTGATAATGACCTAAGCATACCCAAGTGCTTACCCTACTAGGGCAGCTACACAGGTAAGAACAGGTCAAGGTTATATACATTTTACCTCAAGATTCCCTCCTTAACTCTGCTCTTTTCTCTCCATCTTAAGATTGCATATCAGAATGAAAGTAGGTGGGAGTGATATTTTTATTGGGATAAGTTTGCAACCACTTCATTTTTTAAAAGCAAACAATTTGCAAATGCCCATGCTTTATTTTTAGTAACAGACTACTTTCAGTAAACTTCATAATCCATCATGATTTCCCAGAGCGCTGTGACATGATGGTCGAGAACTGTCGATTTGGGGTGTGAGTGTAAATTTATTAATGTTTTCCTGAACTTCTCTTTCCTTTTACCCATAGTCATGCTGGCTAAGCAACAGAGGGCAATTACAAGCTTCCCAGTGTTTATACGGATGGCAGCCATCTATATTTCTCTGCGAAGGGTGTATGGAATAAAAGTGTGCATTGCAGAGGCAGTTAAGTGAGCCAGATATAGCAAACTAAGGCAGATAACGATATGGCCTCAGGCTTAACATGGCTCAAGTCATTCCTCCCTGACAAGAGTAACGGCTCTTTTGCCCTTAAGGCCCTCAGTTCCACAGGGCTCTGGGCTGTCATCCTTCTCTCCACAGAACACCTGAGGTCATTAAGAGAAATGCTGATGCCATGCTAGGGGCCATGATCTTCCCTGCCACCAGGTTGCAGCTGACACATGGATGACATTCCTTTGGTGTCAAATCCAGGCAGAGTGTTGTCTTACCTGTCCCAATATCTGTTGGAAATCAGCTCTTGGAAGGAACTTAATTGGTTTTACCTAAATTCAGATAAGACTAAGAGGGAAGGATAAAGTTGCCACACAAGGGCAATCCTGGATTCCAAATAGCCCTGGAAGATCCCTGGATATAGTGAACCCCATATGTCTGCAGGAACTCTAAATGACTAGTTAAATCCTGAAGTAATGTATGCATGATATATCAGATTTATTGTGGATTGCATATGTGTGTTTGCATGCCTGGGTGCAAAGGGTTGCTGAGCCCAATTCCAAAATGTGTGTGTGTGGAGGAGTCCCCACTCCAGTATGCAATTCTCAGACACCAGCCGAGTGTCCAAG
Source organism: Mesoplodon densirostris (assembly GCF_025265405.1). NCBI lineage: Eukaryota > Metazoa > Chordata > Mammalia > Artiodactyla > Ziphiidae > Mesoplodon > Mesoplodon densirostris. The sequence continues at coordinate 123,301,962 of NC_082662.1, read as the reverse complement.
TTTTCAACTCAATTCTGACACTATTTACCTGGAGATAGAATCAGATTCCACAAGTAAAGGTCTCAGTCCCACAAGACTGCCCTCCATTGCAGATGCCAGATGCAAGCCCGGTTTGTTACCTGTGCTTCTGACCCACTAGCTACAAATGAGAAGGTCCCACGACCCCTCCTCAGGTTCAATTAATTTGCTAGCATCGCTCATAGAACTCAGGAAAACTTGTTTCCTCACTAGATTACCAAATTATTATAAAAGAATTTGTATTAAAAGATACAAATCGACAGCCAGATGAAGAGAGAGATAGGGCGAGGTCCTGGACAAAGGACCTCTGGCCTTGTGGAGTCTGAGACCTGGCACATGGAAGTATTCTGATTTCCCAACATGGAAACTCTTGGGAAAAAAAAGGAGCAATACGCTGTCCTTCTGTTTCTTATGGAAGCTTCTTTACATGGTCATGACTGACTAAATCACTGGCCAATGGCAACTGATTCAACCTCCAGTTCCTCTCCCCTCCCAGGAAATCAGGGAGTGGGATTAGAAATTTGAGCCCTCTAATCAAATGGTTGATTCTCCTGGCAACCAGTCCTCACCCTTGGGTGGGAAACAAAAGTCACCTTCTTGAAACTTTTTCAGAAACTGAGGACAAGAGACAAAGTATTATTCCACTGTTCTCTTTTTTTTAAATTTTGTTTTATTTTTGGCTGCGTTGGGTCTTTGTTGCTGCATGCAGGCTTTTTCTAGTTGTGGCTACTCTTCATTGCGGTGCATGGCTTCTCATTGCGGTGGCTTCTCTTGTTGTGGAACACGGGCTCTAGGCGCGCGGGCTTCAATAGTTGTGGCACATGGGCTCAGTAGTTGAGGTGCACAGGCTTAGTTGCTCTGCGGCATGTGGGATCTTCCCAGACAAGGGCTTGAACCCATGTCACCTGCATTGGCAGGAAGATTCTTAACCACTGCGCCACCAGGGAAGCCCTTATTCCATTGTTCTTAATTGCTTGGGAATTTTAAGGGTTTGGGGAGCTGTGAGTCAGGAACTGTGGATGAAGATGAAATATATTTTTCCTATAAATCACTATATTGGGCACTGGGTATATGGAGTAAATGGCCTTGTTAATAATGAGGATATGGCTACACTTGGTCCTTAGAAATTTCATTTCCAAAGTTAGAAATAGTATAATAAGCATAATATATTGTTCTAGGACATGGATGTTCTTCCTTTTGTGCTGCAATGAGGTATATCTTCCCTCTATTCTCCCTTACTCTTCGCAAGATAGCACATTGATTCACTGGACACCTATGGTGCATTGATCCTCCCTTCTTTCACATTCTTTTGCTAGGAATGGACACAGAGAACAGAGCAAGACTGGAGAGAAAGATTCCCTTATACTTCTGCATAATGTTGCATTGGGGAAACCCTTTCCTCACGTGGGTCTCAGCTTTCATCAATTAGCTGGAGCCAGTACCTAAATCAGTGCCACTATCACCACAACCATCACCACCATCACTACCAGCACCACCACTAACACTACTCCAGCTGAAGCAATCCCCAAGATGTCCTAGAACAAATTTGTTTAAAGGCACTTTTCTCTTAGATTATCAAGATGTGTGTAGTGCTTTTTCAGGTTTCAAGAGACAGAGACATACTCAGATAACCACTGTTGACAGCAGCTTATTATGAGGATATGCAGATAAATAAATAAACAAACACAGAAAAACCTTTCCTGTGCACCACTGTCAAAGGAATTGAATGCGGCTCATCCATTACAGAATAATTAGCAGCTCTAAGATCCAAGAGTAACTCAAAATGTCCCCTCCTAATTGTGTCTTTGCCACTCATGACTCTTGACACTATTATTCCAGAGACTTGGCTTCTGCCTGTCTCTGCTTATATTTCTACTTCTGCCTTGAACTAGTTTCTTTCATCTCACTTCTCTCCGGTCAGTCATTTGGTTTTTGCTTTCTCATGTCTTCCATGGCTTCATGACTTCAGTCTGTGATCTCTTATGTTTGTTTCTATTCCCCTGCTCCCTGTGTAGTTGTATGTTCTTTTGCAAATTCTTTAGGAGAGATGAAGATCTTACTAATTCAGTTACAGTATAAAGTACTACTATTGGCAGATTTCTCATACTAGGCCACTTCACGAACACTGACCAGCTTATAAGTGACTGACTCTGGAACAGGCACCTACCTCCCTGGTCCAATGACTTGAGTCAGTGTGATGGGCATTGGTGTAATGGGCTTGTGCTTTATAAGCAAGGACTTCTTTTTATCTACTCTATCTAGAATGTAGCTATGGGAGTGTCAGACTCTTCTCTAGGTAAGCCGTCATTGCAGGCTCTCTGTGTGTGCACTAATGTTGCACCAAGTATGATGCATCAAGAATGATGAGCACCAAGTACCATATAAATCTTCTTTGCCAGCATGTGGAAAAAAATGGACCTCAAAATCAAAATCAAACCCATTCAGAGGAAGAAGAAAAAGAGAAAGAGAGAGAGAAAGTGAGAGAAAAATGACAGTGCCAAGTTCCACAATTCAGCCATGCCTGAAGACAGCTAAGGTCATGGGCTTCTCTTTTTTAGTTAAAATTTAGTTGAGTAAGTTAAGCTTTCTGTCACTTGGAATGCAAACCATTGTGGTGACTATGCTAGTATATTAACTTTAATAACTGATTTTAAACATAGAATCTCTACAGTATCTGTTGCCTCATAGGAGTTTGTCAAGAATGGGGGTTGCCATTGTGTGCTCACTCTTCCTTCAGGGAAACTGACTCTGGCTGGTTCATGAGAGTTTTTCATAATAAGGACTTTGAAGACAATCGCAAGCCACTTTAAATTAGGCTTCCTGGAACAGGTTTTAATCTAATGAGCTCATTAACACATGGTGACATATCAGGGCTGCCTGATAGCATCACTGAATAAGGGATAATTTTTCCTTCTTCTTTGAGAATAGGAGTACCTGCTGCACACAGGCTGACACCTTGTGAACTTGGGATGTAGGACAGTGATGTAATAGACATTAATTTTAAGTCAAGGCAGGATAAATGTAAAAATAAGCCTTCTTGGTATGATTGCCTATTGGTCTCTTTTAGTGAAACCAGTGAAGTCTTTTATTGAGAGAAAAAGACATGGATGCGGGACTGCTACATCTGATTTTACATTTTAGAAGCAGAACCATGCAGAAGAAAACTGCTGATGTTGGTCATTAGTAGACCCAGATTTTGCCCCTGGTATGGCACTAACAAGCTTTGTGATTAAAGCGACAAGTTTGTGTTTTAAATAACTGCTTTCCAGTTCCCTCTTGTGACCAAGGGGATGCACTGGTGAGACAACAGTCTGGATAATCATGCAGTGCTCACTGTCTATATAATCCTGGCAGCTGGACTCAGCACCATGCTCCATCCAGCTTGGCTAAACAGCCCAGAGCTTTGACAAAATGCTCAGAGGCACTTGGGTGAACTCTGTCATTTTATTCTTTTATGTAAATTCAGCACTGACTTTTCAAATGCCATGCAGGCATGATTTTAGTATATAACTGACAATAGTGTAATGTTTTATAAAGTGATCTTTCAAGTAAAAACAATTGGTAGCAGTTCTATGAGCATTTTAATGGGAGCTGCAGTGGATTTACAAAGAAGAAAAGGATAGTCTTGTGGAGCTTTGGAAATGCCCTGCTCAGATCTTCCTTCACAAGGACCTGCTGCAGGAACATAGTTGATGGACCTCTTCCAGCTGCTGCTCCTTTGGACCCACTGTGGCATTCATTCTGAAGTCACATTTCTCACAGGCTCTTCCCAGCCAATGACTGAGCAAGGGTGTTACTAGAACCAGGCCATTCCTTCCTGAGACAGGATTTCTCTAACGGACAGTTTGGGTCAGGAACTCCCACTGGTCGGGCCAAGATTTTCTGAGAACTTGTCTGCCATCTGAAGTTCTTCTTACCCAATTTTTCCTTCTCTCTCCCTTTTCACAGATACAAGTCTTGCATCATGCCTGTGTGCTTTCTTCCCCTTTACCCTTCCTAGGCATTTCCCCCAGTAAATATATTATACATTTCATTTCATTTTGGCATCTACTTCTTAGAGGACCCAAACAGATGAAAGCAGGATTGAGACTGCTCCAAGAAAACAGGCAGTAAGATGGGGTTTAGGACAGGCCCGTTCATTTAGGACAGGTCCAACCAGAAAGAGGACCCCTTCCTGAGTAGTCTGTGGGAAAAGGATAGTCCCAGGCCAACATGGCAGCCCAATTGCTAAATTTGTCCCCAAAGTTTATCTAAGAAAAAGTCCTTGTTTTCATGGTAGTATTGTTAGTTTTTTACATCTGTAAATGTTATGACTCAATAATACATTTTTGTAATTATTACTTCATATAATTTTACGACTATTAGAGTAGATTTAGAGAAGAGAGAAAGGTAAATATGAATTTATGCTTTTGTTAAATTATCCTTCTTAATTATCATTTCTGGTTCTCTTCATTTGTTCCTGTGTATTTGAGTTATCATCTGGGGTCATTTCCTTAGTCCAGTACAGTTTTTCTCCCACGCACCTCCTTTGTACTAAATGTTTTTCCATAAACTTGGGGACATTTCAGCCATTATTTCTTTGAATATTTTTTCAGCTCCTTTCATTTCCTTCTGGTAATACTATTATGCATATATTAGTGTTCTTCATGGTGTCCCACATTTCTCTGAGTGTCCGTTCATTTTTCTTCATTCTTTTTTCTCTGCTCTTCAGAGAGCATAATCTCTTATCAGTCTACCATCCAGTTCACTAATTCTTTTGCCTGTTCAAATCTACTATTGAACACTTTTAGTGAATATTCAATTTTAGTTATTGTACTTTTCAACTCTAGAATTTCCTTTGTTGTTGTTGTTTTTTTAAATAATTTCTATCTCTTTATTGATAATCTTTATTTGATGTGACCTTGTCAGCATACTTTAATTTTTAAAATTATGATTCCCTTTAGTTCTTTGAACATATTTACTGTGGCTACTTTGTCTTTTTTTTTTTTTTTTTTACAAATTTAATCAGTTATACATATACATATGTTCCCATATCCCCTCCCTTTTGCGTCTCCCTCCCACCCTCCCTATCCCACCCCTCCAGGCGGTCACAAAGAACCGAGCTGATCTCCCTGTGCTATGCGGCTGCTTCCCACTAGCTATCTACCTTACGTTTGGTAGTGTATATATGTCCATGCCGCTCTTTCACTTTGTCACAGCTTACCCTTCCCCCTCCCCATATCCTCAAGTCCATGCTCTAGTAGGTCTGTGTCTTTATTCCTGTCTTACCCCTATGTTCTTGATGACATTTTTTTCTTAAATTCCATATATATGTGTCAGCATACAGTATTTGTCTTTCTCTTTCTGACTTACTTCACTCTGTATGACAGACTCTAGGTCCATCCACCTCATTACAAATAGCTCAATTTCATTTCTTTTTATGGCTGAGTAATATTCCATTGTATATATGTGCCACATCTTCTTTATCCATTCATCCGATGATGGACACTTAGGTTGTTTCCATCTGTGGGCTATTGTAAATAGGGCTGCTATGAACATTTTGGTACATGTCTCTTTTTGAATTATGGTTTTCTCAGGGTATATGCCCAGTAGTGGGATTGCTGGGTCATATGGTAGTTCTATTTGTAGTTTTTTAAGGAACCTCCATACCGTTCTCCATAGTGGCTGTACCAATTCACATTCCCACCAGCAGTGCAAGAGTGTTCCCTTTTTTCCACACCCTCTCCAGCATTTATTGTTTCTAGATTTTTTGATGATGGCCATTCTGACTGGTGTGAGATGATATCTCATTGTAGTTTTGATTTGCATTTCTCTAATGAGTAAAGATGTTGAGCATCCTTTCATGTGTTTGTTGGCTGTCTGTATATCTTCTGTGGAGAAATGTCTATTTAGGTCTTCTGCCCATTTTTGGATTGGGTTGTTTGTTTTTTTGCTATTGAGCTGCATGAGCTGCTTATAAATTTTGGAGATTAATCCTTTGTCAGTTGCTTCATTTGCAAATATTTTCTCCCATTCTGAGGGTATTCTTTTCGTCTTGTTTATGGTTTCCTTTGCTGTGCAAAAGCTTTGAAGTTTCATTAGGTCCCATGTGTTTATTTTTGTCTTTATTTCCATTTCTCTAGGAGGTGGGTCAAAAAGGATCTTGCTGTGATTTATGTCATAGAGTGTTCTGCCTATGTTTTCCTCTAGGAGTTTGATAGTGTCTGGCCTTACATTTAGGTCTTTAATCCATTTTGAGCTAATTTTTGTGTATGGTGTTAGGGAGTGATCTAATCTCATACTTTTACATGTCCCTGTCCAGTTTTCCCAGCACCACTTATTGAAGAGACTGTCCTTTCTCCACTGTACATTCCTGCCTCCTTTATCAAAGATAAGGTGACCATATGTCCGTGGGTTTATCTCTGGGCTTTCTATCCTGTTCCATTGATCTATCTTTCTGTTTTTGTGCCAGTACCATACTGTCTTGATTACTGTAGCTTTGTAGCATAGTCTGAAGTCAGGGAGCCTGATTCCTCCAGCTCCATTTTTCGTTCTCAAGATTGCTTTGGCTATTCGGGGTCTTTTGTGTTTCCATACAAATTGTGCAATTTTTTGTTCTAGTTCTGTGAAAAATGCCATTGGTAGTTTGATAGGTATTGCATTGAATCTGTAGATTGCTTTGGGTAGTAGAGTCATTTTCACAATGTTGATTCTTCCAATCCAAGAACATGGTACATCTCTCCATCTATTTGTATCATCTTTAATTTCTTTCATCAGTGTCTTATAATTTTCTGCATACAGGTCTTTTGTCTCCTTAGGTAGGTTTATTCCTAGATATTTTATTCTTTTTGTTGCAATGGTAAATGGGAGTGTTTCCTTGATTTCACTTTCAGATTTTTCATCATTAGTATATAGGAATGCCAGAGATTTCTGTGCATTAATTTTGTATCCTGCCACTTTACCAAATTCATTGATTAGCTTTAGTAGTTTTCTGGTAGCATCTTTAGGATTCTCTATGTATAGTATCATGTCATCTGCAAACAGTGACAGCTTTATTTCTTCTTTTCCCATTTGGATTCCTTTTATTTCCTTTTCTTCTCTGATTGCTGTGGCTAAAACTTCCAAAACTATGTTGAATAAGAGTGGTGAGAGTGGGCAACCTTGTCTTGTTCCTGATCTTAGTGGAAATGGTTTCAGTTTTTCACCATTGAGGACGATGCTGGCTGTGGGTTTGTCATATATGGCCTTTATTATGTTGAGGAAAGTTCCCTCTATGCCTACTTTCTGCAGGGTTTTTATCATAAATGGGTGTTGAATTTTGTCAAAAGCTTTCTCTGCATCTATTGAGATGATCATATGGTTTTTCTCCTTCAACTTGTTAATATGGTGTATCACATTGATTGATTTGCGTATATTGAAGAATCCTTGCATTCCTGGAATAAACCCCACTTGATCATGGTGTATGATCCTTTTAATGTGCTGTTGGATTCTGTTTGCTAGTATTTTGTTGAGGATTTTTGCATCTATGTTCATCAGTGATATTGGCCTGTAGTTTTCTTTCTTTGTGACATCCTTGTCTGGTTTTGGTATCAAGGTGATGGTGGCCTCGTAGAATGAGTTTGGGAGTGTTCCTCCCTCTGCTATATTTTGGAAGAGTTTGAGAAGGATAGGTGTTAGCTCTTCTCTAAATGCTTGATAGAATTCGCCTGTGAAGCCATCTGGTCCTGGGCTTTTGTTTGTTGGAAGATTTTTAATCACAGTTTCAATTTCAGTGCTTGTGATTGGTCTGTTCATATTTTCTATTTCTTCCTGATTCAGTCTTGGCAGGTTGTGCATTTCTAAGAATTTGTCCATTTCTTCCAGGTTGTCCATTTTATTGGCATAGAGTTGCTTGTAGTAATCTCTCATGATCTTTTGTATTTCTGCAGTGTCAGTTGTTACTTCTCCTTTTTCATTTCTAATTCTATTGATTTGAGTCTTCTCCCTTTTTTTCTTGATGAGTCTGGCTAATGGTTTATCAATTTTGTTTATCTTCTCAAAGAACCAGCTTTTAGTTTTATTGATCTTTGCTATCGTTTCCTTCATTTCTTTTTCATTTATTTCTGATCTTATTTTTATGATTTCTTTCCTTCTGCTAACTTTGGGATGTTTTTGTTCTTCTTTCTCTAATTGCTTTAGGTGCAAGGTTAGGTTGTTTATTCGAGATATTTCCTGTTTCTTAAGGTGGGATTGTATTGCCATAAACTTCCCTCTTAGAACTGCTTTTGCTGCATCCCATAGGTTTTGGGTCGTCGTGTCTCCATTGTCATTTGTTTCTAGGTATTTTTTAATTTCCTCTTTGATTTCTTCAGTGATCACTTCGTTATTAAGTAGTGTATTGTTTAGCCTCCATGTGTTTGTATGTTTTACAGCTCTTTTCCTGTAATTGATATCTAGTCTCATAGCATTGTGGTCGGAAAAGATACTTGATACAATTTCAATTTTCTTAAATTTACCAAGGCTTGATTTGTGACCCAAGATATGATCTATCCTGGAGAATGTTCCATGAGCACTTGAGAAAAATGTGTATTCTGTTGTTTTTGGATGGAATGTCCTATAAATATCAATTAAGTCCATCTTGTTTAATGTATCATTTAAAGCTTGTGTTTCCTTATTTATTTTCATTTTGGATGACCTGTCCATTGGTGAAAGTGGGGTGTTAAAGTCCCCTACTATGATTGTGTTACTGTCGATTTCTCCTTTTATGGCTGTTAATATTTCCCTTATGTATTGAGGTGCTCCTATGTTTGGTGCATAAATATTTACAATTGTTATATCTTCTTCTTGGATCGATCCCTTGATCATTATGTAGTGTCCTTCTTTGTCCCTTCTAGTAGTCTTTATTTTAAAGTCTATTTTGTCTGATATGAGAATTGCTACTCCAGCTTTCTTTTGGTTTCCATTTGCATGGAATATCTTTTTCCATCCCCTTACTTTCAGTCTGTATGTGTCTCTAGGTCTGAAGTGGGTCTCTTGTAGACAGCATATATATGGGTCTTGTTTTTGTATCCATTCAGCCAGTCTGTGTCTTTTGGTGGGAGCATTTAGTCCATTTACATTTAAGGTAATTATTGATATGTATGTTCCTATTCCCATTTTCTTAATTGTTTTGGGTTCGTTATTGTAGTTCTTTTCCTTCTGTTGTGTTTCTTGCCTAGAGAAGTTCCTTTAGCATTTGTTGTAAAGCTGGTTTGGTGGTGCTGAACTCTCTCAGCTTTTGCTTGTCTGTAAAGGTTTTAATTTCTCCATCAAATCTGAATGAGATCCTTGCTGGGTAGAGTAATCTTGGTTGCAGGTTTTTCTCCTTCATCACTTTAAGTATGTCCTGCCACTCCCTTCTGGCTTGTAGAGTTTCTGCTGAGAGATCAGCTGTTATCCTGATGGGGATTCCCTTGTGTGTTATTTGTTGTTTTTGCCTTGCTGCTTTTAATATGATTTCTTTGTGTTTAATTTTTGACAGTTTGATTAATATGTGTCTTGGTGTATTTCTCCTTGGATTTATTCTGTATGGGACTCTCTGTGCCTCCTGGACTTGATTAACTATTTCCTTTCCCATATTAGGGAAGTTTTCAACTATAATCTCTTCAAATATTTTCTCAGTCCCTTTCTTGTTCTCTTCTTCTTCTGGAACCCCTATAATTCGAATGTTGGTGCGTTTAATGTTGTCCCAGAGGTCTCTGAGACTGTCCTCTGTTCTTTACATTCTTTTTTCTTTATTTTGCTGTGCAGCAGTTATTTCCACTATTTTATCTTCCACCTCACTTATCCGTTCTTCTGCCTCAGTTATTCTGCTATTGATCCCATCTAGAGTATTTTTTATTTCATTTATTGTGTTTTTAATTGATGCTTGATTCGTCTTTAGTTCTTCTAGTTCCTTGTTAACTGTTTCTTGCATTTTGTCTATTCTATTTCCAAGATTTTGGATCATCTTTACCATCATTATTCTGAATTCTTTTTCAGATAGACTGCCTATTACCTCTTCATTTGTTAGGTCTGGTGGGTTTTTATCTTGCTCCTTCTCCTGCTGTGTGTTTTTCTGTCTTCTCATTTTGCTTATGTTACTGTGTTTGGGGACTCCTCTTTGCAGGCTGCAGGTTCGTAGTTCCCGTTGTTTTTGGTGTCTGTCCCCAGTGGCTAAGGTTGGTTTAGTGGGTTGTGTAGGCTTCTTGGTGGAGGGGACTACTGCCTGTGTTCAGGTGGATGAGGCTGGATCTTGTCTTTCTGGTGGGCAGGTCCACGTCTGGTGGTGTGTTTTGGGGTGTTTGCGGACTTTTTATGATTTGAGGCAGCCTCTCTGCTAATGGGTGGCGTTGTGTTCCTGTCTTGCTAGTTGTTTGGCATAGGGTGTCCAGCACTGTAGCTTGCTGGTCGTTGAGTGAAGCTGGGTGCTGGTGTTGAGATGGAGATCTCTGGAAGATTTTCGCCGTTTGATATTATGTGGAGCTGGGAGGTCTCTTGTGGACCAGTGTCCTGAAGTTCGCTCTCCCACCTCAGAGGCACAGCACTGACTCCTGGCTCCTCAATTTGGGATGATTTGTTGTCTATTCATGTATTCCACAGATGCAGGGTACATGAAGTTGATTGTGGAGCTTTAATCCGCTGCTTCTGAGGCTGCTGGGAGAGGTTTCCCTTTCTCTTCTTTGTTCTCACAGCTCCTGGGTCTCAGCTTTGGATTTGGCCCCGCCTCTGCGTGTAGGTCGCCGGAGGGCGTCTGTTCTTCCCTCAGACAGGACGGGGTTAAAGGAGAAGCTGCTTTGGGGTCTCTGGCTCACTCAGGCCGGGCGGGAGGGAGGGGCACGGAGTGCGGGGCGAGCCTGCAGCGGCAGAGGTCGGCGTGACGTTGCACCAGCCCGAGGCGCGCCGTGCGTCCTCCCAGGGAAGCCGCCCCTGGATCCCGGGACCCCGGCAGTGGCAGGCTGCACAGGCTCCCGGAAGGGCGGTGTGGGCAGTGACCTGCGCTTGCACACAGGCTTCTTGGCGGCGGCAGCAGCAGCCCCAGCGTCCCACGCCCGTCTCTGGGCTCCGCGCTTTCAGCCGCGACTCGCGCCCGTCTTGGAGCTCCTTTACGCGGCGCTCTTAATCCCCTCTCCTCACGCACCAGGAAACCAAGAGGGAAGAAAAAGTCTCCTGCCTCTTCGGCAGCTCCAGAGTTTTTCCGGACTCCCTCCCGGCTAGCTGTGGCACATTATCCCCCTTCAGGCTGAGTTCTCGCCGCCAGCCCCAGTCCTCTCCCTGCGCTCTGACCGAAGCCCGAGCCTCAGCTCCAGCGCCGCTCGCCCCGGCGGGGGAGCAGACAAGCCCCTCGGGCTGTTGAGTGCCGCTCTGCACCGATCCTCTGTGCGGGAATCTCTCCGCTTTGCCCTACCCAGGTATGTGGGGAGTTTCTTGCCTTTTGGGAGGTCTGGGGTCTTCTGCCAGCGTTCAGTAGGTGTTCTGTAGGAGTTGTTCCACGTGTAGCTGTATTTCTGGTGTATCTGTGGGGAGGAAGGTGATCTCCGCGTCTTACTCTTCCGCCATCTTACCCGGAAGACCCAGCAAGAACTCCTACTGTGGCTACTTTGAATACTTGGTGAAGAGAGGGCAGTAGCCTCAGTTTCTCTCTCCTAACATGAAACCTTCACCATGTGAGCTAGGGCAAGGGACATTGGGACCTCAATATTCTTGAAAGTGCCACTCCAAGATGAAGCCTCCATCTCATAAGTTGAATCTAGGTGGAAGAAGGGAGCCCCACCTTTTGGCTGCACTCACCTGGAACAAAGCCTTAGCAACAAGTAGCTAGGAGCTTCATGAGAACAGCTGACATCCTGCCATTTTTAGGACGATAACCCTCCAACTGGGATCTGGGTAGAGAGGAAGCCCTGTGTTCTTGGCTTCATCAGTTTCATTGAGTTGAGAGGAGGAAGGGAGGAAGCAGATCTTGGTTTAAATATCAGAGTCTTGCTGTTCTTATCAAATTATAGTAGATTTTCTTGAATAAATGTTTCTTCATCTGTTATATACCCTTAGGACCATCTCCAGAATGTTAATTAAATAAAAAAGTAATTTTCACCAGTTTCAGAGTTATGGAACTCCTAATGCTATCTTGACAGAAGTGGAACTCCCAACTTTTTTTTTTAACAATTTTAATTGCAATTAGCAGTTAATTTGTCCACACGCCTATCTAAATTCTAAGCAAATTGAGAGAAATTGCTAATTTATTTACCTTTATATTTCTAGTGTCTACTATAATTTAGTGCATATATTAAGTGCTTAACTAACATTTGTTGAAGGTATTTTGCCAAAAAACTATCATCTATCTATCATCTATCTATCTATCTATATTTATAACTGGAATATATAAAATTGCAAACCAGAAATTGTAAACATAAAGTTTGATAAACAGAAATTCATATTCTAGACAACTTCTTAGCAACCTGAATATGGCAGTGGCTGCAAATTATATGTTCAATAATCTATATTCTTCTTTTCCTTAGCACTAGATCCAAATTTACTTGGGATTATAATGTACCCAACTAAAAAACTACATTTCCCAGGTTTTCTGGTAGCTAGGTGTGACCACATGACTCACTTCTGACCAATGACATATAAGTGGAAGATGTTGAGTTAATCTTCTGAGAAGCTCCTTAAAAGGGGGATATACAACTGGATTAAACTTTTTGCTCTTTCCATCTTTTCAGTGTTTCTTGCATTGAATGTGGCATAATGGCTGTAGCTCCAGGAGTCACTTTGGTCCTGGAGATGTCTTTGAGAACTGAAGCTGCATTCTAAGGATGGCAGACCAGAAAGATAGAAGGAAACTGGATCTCTGATGATGACACTGAAGCCTGGAGCCTATACATTGACCCTGATAGATAGATAGATAGATAGAAAGATGGATGACAAACTTTTACCTTGTTTAAGCCGCACATTTCTAATTTCTGTTAATAGTAGGTGACAGGCATTCCTAACTGATATATCATCTATTTCACATTTTGGTGTATTAAGTTCTACTTATATGATATTTGTAGTGAATGTCATCTTGTATTTGTCTGATTTGGTCTTAACATTGCAACTTTCAGGACACTCTTCTCTACAGAGTGCATAAAAGTGAATCCAGAAATGTTGCTAAATTAGTAAACAAACCAACTCTATATCTATATATATAGATTAATCTCCTGCTTTCAGCCTGCCTCTGCAACCTCAAACAACTGTATTTATCCACAGAGCTGTGCTTTGAACTAAGTGGAGAATGAATACAAGGGAAATAAATGTAATCTCCAGCTTTTCATTTTTTTCATGGTTCCATTCAAATGAAGTCATTATTTACATGTGTTTGAGATTTTCAAGTAAAATTTAAAAGAATCTGGCACCCTATCAGCATCACTCTTTCTTTCATAGTTGGTTTCAATCATGGGATGATAATGAAAGTTCACATCTATTGAGTTCTTACTATGTGTGTATGAAGCAGTGTTCCAATTGCTTTATATGTAATCGATACAACAAATTTGTAAGGTATGTACTATTATTATCCTCATATTACAGATGAGGAAAGGGAGGTACAGAAGGTTAAATACATTGCCCAAAACCACACAGCTAATAAATGGTAGCATGAGGATTCGGACTTTAGCAATCTGCTCCAGAGTTTGTGCTCTTATCAACTATACTGTATTGTATTTTCTAGACATGATTCTGTTTTTAGTCATGGAAGTTCTTCTTGGTGTAAAAACATCCCTTGTTTCTTTTTAACATTTGTTAAGAAAAAACTTTAATGATATGAATACCCAGAAGACTTTCAGTATGACTAAGTTATAGCTACACATGCAGATAATCTTTTTGTTTTCCTATATAAAATTATCATTAGAGATGGTAGGGGAAGAAGGTATCAATAAATTTCATTGATGCTGAAATAATATGCCCTCCATTTTCAATATAACCAGAAATTCTTGATAATATGTTTTGTTACTGGTGTGCCATGAGGTATATCAAATGCAAATTGTTACTAATAAAGGGCCAAAGTTTGTGGTTGACTTTCTTTTTATATAAACCAGAGTAGCTTCAGGCTTATCCTATTATAATCATTCTGCTCATTTGTGTTACAATAAGTTTTCATGTGTTGGAAAAGAATGCTTTGAGTGGTAATTACTAGGAAACATACTTAACCCCTATCTAATTTTATCTGTCTTTCATATTTGAACACATTAGGAGAAAGAGGTTAAGAATCATTGGTCTAAATGATCAACCATAGTTGTCTACGTTACAGGTTGGTTAGCTGAAGTAAGAAGTATGATGGTTAATTTGACATTTTTAGATCTTCAGAAGTCTATGTTGGCATTGGCTCAATGGTGGGAATAATCTTGTGGATAATTTAAGCAAACTTTTAAAACCATTGCCTCTTTTCTTGACTGTTCTTAGATGTTGAGTTGGCCATTCAGTAGGCATAAGTATTGCTTAACAATTGTCCTACAATACACATTAGATAGGTAAGCCCTCCCAGTATGGCGTTTCAATAGCCTGAGTTAGTCTTTCACACATGAAAGTGACATAGGAGCTACCCCCAAAAGCAGTTCCTATTACTGGGTGTCAGAAAATATCACAGAACTGGCAAAACACTTCAGGAGGAACAGTGCTTTAGGAATGTGAGATATTATTATATAATAGGGGATATACAAAACAATGGAGAATAAATAGCCTTCACCTGCAGGGAATCAATACCACTGACTTTATTATAGTCAACTCAGTAACTTGCTATTTGATTTGGAGAGGTGGTGGTGAGGTGGAAAATTATGAGGTGCTTAAAAAGAAACCTTGCACCAAGCACTGACTAATGATTTCCGGGCTGAGAGTAGATGTCATTAATGACCCTTTTTATTCATGCAGAAGTTCCCAAAGAGGAGTGTAATGTTCCATTAGTAGTAATTGAAAAAGTCTCTCTTCGGGATTATGTCAAAACCTGAAGATGATGCTTCTGCCAAAACATTTTGGTGACAAACGTGTTAAGTATTTGACAGAAAGGTGCCACTGCAGGTTGAAGAGGCTTCTTGAGGAGATTCTCAGAGAATCTGGAGGCAAGAGGCTAACATGAGACTGTGGGTGTCAGCAGGTAACTCCCACCTACCATCCTAGTCATGAAGAATCGCAGGATTCCTCATTTTTAATAGCCCAACCTTTGTGGTAGGCTCCAGGTAGTTTTGGCCAATACTATTGGTATAAACCTAAAACTAAGACACATTGGATAGGCAGACCTTCCCACTACATAATTTTAACTTTTATTCTTTTTTGTTTTTCAAAAAAGAGGAGCCATTTTTATTTATCTTGGCTGTTTTAGGGTAGGAAAGGGAACTCACATTTTTGGAGCTTATTCTTTACCAGCTGATGTGTTATGTTCTTTTTTTAAAGTATTTTAATTTTATTAGAATATAGTTGATTTACACTGTTGTGTTAGTTTCAGGTGTATAGCAAAGTGATTCAATTATACATATACATATACTCATTCTTTTTAGATTCTTTTATAGGTTATCACAGAATATTGTGTAGAGTTCCCTGTGCTATACAGTAAGTCCTTGTTGATTATCTATCTTATATATAGTAGTGTGCATGTGTTCATCTCAAGCTCCTGATTTATCCCCCTACGTTTTCCCTTTGGTAACCATAAATTTGTTTTCAGTATCTATAAGTCTGCTTCTGTTTTGTAAATAAGTTCATTTGTGTCTTTTCTTAAAATTAGATTCCACATATGAGTGATATTATATGATATTTGTCCTTCTCTGTCTGACTTACCTCACTTAGTATGATAATCTCTAGATCCACCTATGTTGCTGCAAATGGCATTATTTCATTCTTTTTTATGGCTGAGTAATATTCCATTGTATATAGGTACCACATCTTTATTCATTCCTCTGTTGATGGACATTTAGGTTGCTTCCATGTCCTGGTTATTGTAAATAGTGCTTCAATGAACATTGAGGTGCATGTATCCTTTTGGATTATGATTTTCTCTGGCTATATACCCAGGAGTGGGATTGTGGATCATATGGTAGCTCTATTTTAAATTTTTTAAGGGACCTACCTACTGTTCTCCATAATGGTTGTACCAATTTACATTCCCACCAAGAGTGTCGGAGGGTTCCCTTTTCTCCACACCCTCTCTAGCGTTTCCTGATGTAGATTTTTTGATGATGGCCATTCTGACCAGTGTGAGGTGATGCCTCACTGTAGTTTTGATTTGCATTTCTCTAATAATTAACGATGTTGAGCATCTTTTCATGTGCTTTTTGGCCATCAGTAACTTTTATTCTTTCTGTAGAATGGGCATCTGTAGGAGCTCATGGGAGAGAGAGAAATAACATGATATCATGGGCTATGATATCAGAGGCCCAGTTTCAGGGCCACAAAAAGCTTGCTGCCT
This sequence comes from Mesoplodon densirostris, assembly GCF_025265405.1. Lineage (NCBI taxonomy): Eukaryota > Metazoa > Chordata > Mammalia > Artiodactyla > Ziphiidae > Mesoplodon > Mesoplodon densirostris. Next base: position 123,285,542 of record NC_082662.1, on the reverse strand, counting down.
CCCTGCCTCCCTGTGCTGACCTCAACAGTCCCATTACCCTTGCTCCATTGCTTCCAGGCCCTGATCTCATTTTTCTTTTAAACTTTTCTTTCTGATGCTTATTCATGGGCTTGAGTGCTCAATACACAACACCTCCAGGCAAATGCTAAGCTGAATGTTGGCCAAGAAGTTATACTGATTTAAAGGAAAAAATAATAAAACTGTTCATTCTGTTCTTGCCTGCAAGCTCCACTATTCTGTTGCACCTCAGGTGTTCCCTGTAGATACTTCTTTCATAGCACATATTTGATCTTATTGCTTAGTTTTTGCAGGTGCCTGAGTTGTTCTACTCGACTGCAAGTTCCTCAAGTCTTGGGACTCTCTCTTACTGAATGAAAACCTGGGCTCTAATTATCTGTGTAAATGTGTGAGTTGCACAACCTCTTTGAGCCTTGGTTTTCTCATTTAAAATTGGAATAATAATAGTTAATGATTTTGTGTTGTAAGTATCAAAGGAGATAAATCTTATAAATGCTTCTTATAAGAAGAAAACATAAGCATTTCTAAGGGTCTAAGGTGCAGGTTAAAAACTAACAAGGAATGAAATGTTTCCAATGATCTTGGGTTCTCCAGACTAGGGAATCACCAAGGCTGTCCTCAGATAAGCTCTAACCTCAATTAATTCTCATGCAATCCAGGACAAAGCTAAGATTTCAGCTAGATGATTGAAAAGATCGTGGTAGAATTAATAGAATTAAGAGACTCAAGATGAGGAACCAGTTTGGGGTAGTAAAATGGAATTAGTATTGTACCAGTTGGGTCTCATGCTCAATGAATTTTGGATACAAGTTATATTAGAGAACGTATATATTCAAATAGTGATTACTGAGCACCCATTAAATGCCTCTAGGTGTTATGGCATATAAAGACGGATCAAAGGGAGATTACTGGGACCTAAAAATGTGAACATTTTAGAGTAATTTGCTTACAAACATACAGGCTCATCCTAAATAATATACACATTATTATTATTATTATTATTTTTATTTTTTGCGGTATGCGGGCCTCTCACTGCTGTGGCCTCTCCCGTTGTGGAGCACAGGCTCCGGACACGCAGGCTCAGCAGCCATGGCTCACGGTCCCAGCCGCTCCGCGGCCCGTGGGATTTTCCCAGACCGGGACACGAACCCATGTCCCCTGCATTGGCAGGCGGACTCTCAACCACCGTGCCACCAGGGAAGCCCTATACACATTATTTTGATGTGGTAGTTTTACAGATTCTGAGTGTTCTTCAGATAAAATGTTACTTCTGCTCTTTCAGCCTCACATGCATTTAGAATTACTTTTCTGTTGGGAGTGGTAGGTTTAAATTGATCCACCAGTTTCCCTTGTGATGACTGAAATAGATTTATGTAATAGCTGATCAGAGGTAAGACCACAGTTTGTGACCTTAAAACAGAAATAGTTTCTCTATAAATTTACCAGAAAGACACTGAGGTTGAACCTGAAAATTTACCTCAATAGTGCCAGAATCTGACCAATTTTGCAGTGGTACAGAGATAGCTGTTAGGGACATAATTTGCAAAACTAAACTAACCTTCTTCCTTATTTTCATTATTTCTGGCATATTTGCATGTACATGTGTGCCCTCGCACACGCACACACATTTATACTATAGCATGGGTCAGGAAGCCAAATCCAACCTACCATTTGTTTTTGTAAAAAAGCTTTCCTTAGAACAGGGGCACATGCATTCATTCAAGTATTGTCTATGACAGTACATTCTCTGCCATATAAAGGCAGAGTGGAGTAGTTTTAAAAGGGAACTTCTGACCCTCCATGCCAAAATATTTACTATCAGGTCGTTTACAGATAGTTTTTCAACTCCTACAAACAAACAAGCAAGCAAACAAACAGACTCTTGCAGGTGGTTTTCCTATAGAATACACTAAAATTTGAAGTCAAGTTTTACTATCCCACTATATCAAGGTCAAATTCATTAGGGTAAAGGGTTTAACCAACCACATATATTTGTAGAAAAAAATTAAACAGAGAGTGTAAGAGAAAAATATTGATGCTAAAAAATGGGGATTTTTGTCCTGATGCTGGGAGTTCAGAGGTTCCTTAAAGCCAGTGTTACTGAGAGATTTATTTTATATTTTTAGAATTCTATGACCAATGATGTTATTTTTAAAACTTGCTAATTTAATTAAAACCACATATTTGACTGCTGCTATCTATATCTGACAAAAGATTTGTACCCATGATACATAAAGAACTCTTACAACTCAATTAAAAGAAGACAAACTAACAAAAAATGGGTAAATAGTTTGAATAGATACTTCACAGAAGAAGAAAAATGAATGGAAACTAATCACATTGAAATATGTGCAGCATAATTACTTACCAGGAAAATAAAAATGCAAATCATAATGTTATACCAGCATACATACATTAGAATGACAAAAATTAAAAGGACGGGCAATATGGAGAGTTGGCAAGGATCTGAAGCAAATGCAACTCTCATTCACTGCAGGAGGGAATGGAAAGTGGTGTAGTCATTTTGAACCAGACTGAATGTCTCCCATAAAGTTAAACATACATTTATCATATGACACAGGTATTATTAATACAATGGAATACTATTCAGGAAATAAAGATTGAACCTGATACCTGTAACAACATGTATGAATCTAAAATTCATTATGCTGAGGATAAGATGGGAGACACAAATGGGTACATACTGTATGATTCCATTTATTGGAAAATCTAGAGAAGACAATTTAATCTATAATGACAAAGTATATCAGTAGTTACCTTGGGAAAGGTCACAAGGGAACTTCTGGGGTGATACTTACATTGTATATCTTGATTGTGAGGTTGGTTACCAAAGTGTATAGATTTGTCAATATTCTTCAAAATGTGTACTTAAAACGGGTGTCTTTTTGTATGTAAATTTTATCTTCATAAAGTTAATTTAAAGACAAATGATGGGGCTTCCCAGTGGCGCAGTGGTTGAGAGTCTGCCTGCCAATGCAGGGGACACGGGTTCGAGCCCTGGTCTGGGAGGATCTCACGTGTCGTGGAGCAACTGGGCCCGTGAGCCACAACTACTGAGCCTGTGCGTCTGGGGCCTGTGCTCCGCAGCGGGAGAGGCCGTGACAGTGAGAGGCCTGCGCACCGCGATGAAGAGTGGCCCCCGCTTGCCACAACTAGAGAAAGCCCTCACACAGAAACGAAGACCCAACACAGCAATAAATAAACAAATAAATAAATTTATTAAAAAAAAAACAAATGATGGAGAGAGAGAGAGGGAAATGAAGAAGGAGAAGGTGGATGAGGGGGGAGGGAGGGAGAAGAAGAAAAAGAAAAAGAAGAAAGAGAAAAAGAAGAAGGAGAAGGGGAAGGAGAAGGGGAAGGAGGATGGGGGGAGGGCAAGGATCATGATGAGTCAGAAAAAGATACAGACAGAAGACAGACAGACACGTAACAGAGAGACAAAGAATGAGAAAGGGATGGGTCAGGAGAGAGTACTTTTCATTCATTGTATTTCCCAGCAAAGCGATAACATGAAAAAATCAAAATTAACAGTTGACTTTGATACAGGATTCTGAAGTTCAGTCATCTTCTAAGCTATGCAGCAAATAAGTACCTTAGGTAGCTCATTTAGCCTGTTTTGTTTTTCTGTTTAATTTTTTGCTGTGGCTCTAGTAGTATATAGTCATTAACTCAAGTCAAAAACATAGTTTTCCATTTTTAGTGGAAAGTGGAGCTGTCATGCTCGGTGCATGAGCCCTTGAGAACAAGATTAAGAAGCCCAGGTCCTTAGTGACAGTGAGTGGCAAGGGATGACTGCCTTTGAGATCTTCCACAGATCTTCCACAGAGTATCCTGTTCTGTACTCTTTTTCCACATCTCAGCTGATGTCTTCATCTCCCAATAAATGTCCTGCGACCTAATTTTTTTTCCTTCTCGGCATGCTGCCTTTATCCCCCACTGTGCATCCTTTCTCTGCAGGGAGAGGTTAAAAATCTTACTTATTTTTTGCAGAAATTACATTCATGTGACTTTCTGAATGCGCAGCTGGACTCCTTAGAGACATTTCAGGCTGGCAAGAGATAGTGAGCCTTCCTTCACCCCTAGAATCAGACTACTGAGGCATGTGCTTGACTGTGCCAACATGTAAGGCTGTTCTGAAGAGCCCAGTATATATGTACGGTCGGAATGAACAGGTAATGAGAAGTGAACAGAAAATAGCAGATCATTTATGCTCTTTATTACTCTCTGCCTTACAAGGGTCCCTAACAGCTCTCAGTATGTACTCAATACATCTTTCTTTGCACTCTTCCAACTATTTTGGAGCAACTTATACTACATTCAGCACTTAGAGTTTTCTAGTCCTATAGTGTGCCCAAATCTTGCCTGCTTATACCCAGTTTAGGCTCCCATTTGTCAAGAAGGGGATAAACCATGACTTCTTCACCTTTGCATCAAAGCCTCTTTTTGTTCAAGGCATGTGTCATTTGGCAATATTAACAGCTGTTTCACCAAAGCATTGGCAGGTGACTTCTAGCATGGATGTCCTTCTAAACTCTGGCAATACTGCCTTATGATTTTGATGCCTTATAGTTGCTTGACCTTTTCTACAATTCTCAGTCTCCATCCGTGGCCATTCTTGCTCCTTGCGTTAGTCTGTTACTTCTCCACCTCTTACCCTCCAAAATAGCCCGGCCCACAGTCTCTTTTCTAGCCAAGTTGCTCACCTCCCTCATACTACATTCACTTTTTAAAAATTAATTAATTAATTAAAATTTGGCTGCATTGGGTCTTCGTTGCTACGTGTGGGCTTTCTCTAGTTCTGGTGAGCGGAGGCTACTCTTCGTTGCGGTGCGCGGGCTTCTCACTGCTCTGGCTTCTCTTGTTGTGGAGCATGGGCTCTAGGTGTATGGACTCCAGTAGTTGTGGCACGCGGGCTCAGTAGTTGTAGCCCACGGGCTCTAGAGCTCAGGCTCTAGTTGTGGTGCATGGGTTTAGTTGCTCCGTGGCATGTGGGATCTTCCTGGACCAGGGCTTGAACCCTGTCCCCAGCACTGGCAGGCGGATTCTTAACCACTGTGCCACCAGGAAGTCCCTACATTCACTTTTAAATTTCAAGGTCTTCTCTCCTTGAACTGCTCCATTTTCTTCAAATTGATGAGTCACTTTAAGTCTTTACTTCTTGTTAAGTCTGCCCTAGATAACACAGAACATCATTTCACCCACTCTCTTTAGCCAATTGTCTTGTTACCTTGCTTCTTTATCTCTCCAGTCCATCCACCTAGTGCAACCAGACTCTGGATCAATCCATTCAATCCAGTTATTTCCTTTGTCTTCTCCTATATTTCAGGTACGGTGGCTATTCAAGAAAATTACAACTTGATATATATTATGGTTTCTGTAAATTAATGGTTCATTTCTTTAATAAATATCCATTGAGCATTTACTTTGTACCAGACACTGTAGTAGATTCTAAGCATACAAAGATAAACAAAATGGGCTTCTAGGGTCTGTGACAGTGTGAACTACAGAAAAGTGGAGAGAGGGATTCAGAGAGGGAGGGAGGGAGAGAGAGAGAGAGAATTAATTGTTGGCAAATGGTTTTACTCAGAGGTGCATTCCTTCCCTTATTACATCAGATGAACAGGTTAGAAAGGTTAGTAGGAAGGAAGTATTGTGTAATGAAAAGAGCATAAACGTGAAGTCAGATAGACCAAGATTTGAATCAAGGAGAAGGTTAAAGTTGAGGGCAGATAGAAGGCTGTTGCAGTAAACTAGCAGCAATGAGAACCTGAACTAGGAGAGTGACAAAGACACTTGAGAAGAAAGAAGTTTTATCTGCTGTCACCTGACACTTTAATTTAAAAGTGAATGGCATGCTAAAACTAGAAACATTTTTCGACTATTAGAAATGCTGTGTTTACAAGATGGCAGATTTTTAGATGAAAACAGAACATGTTCTTTAAAATTTTCTAGGACAACTGCTTGGAAAATCAAAGGCAGCTGAGAAAGTACTGAGTCTCTGCTTTTTCAGGCAGTGAAACAATCTACCATTATATGGTAGATAACTAGTCCAGAGCTATAATTTAATTTATTACCATCTCAGCACAGACTACATATAACCTTCTTGAAGTGTGTCTGCAGAAACCTAGGAAACCCAGCAAAGGGTCCTTTCAGCCAGCCTGGTGGTGCCTGCTGGCATTTGGGGAGCACATCACTTTCAAATGGTCACCAAGTTAGGGACCGTGTCCAACTCTGCGTTCAGTGCAACACTGTTGAAGGTTCTCTGTGGGTGCTGGTTTCCCGATGCTGGCTGGAAAGCATAGTAATGCCCTGCTGGGCACAGAGGGGAGCTGGATACTTCCACACTGTCCCTCCCCCCCCCTTCACTCTCAAAATTCTTCTTTTTATCCAGGAAAATGCCTGGTAGAGGGGAGAATATATGATAGTTAGATGCAGCCAGTGCTCTCACACTCTCTGCCAGGAGGTGTAATTTTGGGGCCAGGCATGGGGATTTTTTTTTTCAGTGGAAATGCCAGAGATTATAATAACTTGGCAAAATTTCCTACGTTAAATGTCTGGGTCATATAGTCTCCGCAAACCATGCCCTTTCTTAAATCTAAACTAAGTCTCCTTTCCTTCCTTCCTTCCTCCTTCTTTCCTTTTTTTTTCTTTATAAATCTGTCCATCTATCTGTGGGTGCTAAAATAAGATATAGTTCTTGAATATTTACTTTGGACCAGAACTTGTTGGCAAAAAGGATTTGAAGTAGGCTAGAATCAATCAATCAGACAAACAAACAAATCAAGTAAACACACACACACACACACAAATGAAACTTTACTAAAAAAATAAGTAAAGGGCTAAAAAATGTCATTAATCCTCAAGGACAGGAAACAGAAAAGGAGATACTAGTAGGTGGGTGAATTCAACATATTTTGGAAAAAAAGCAGAGACAAAGAAGTCAGTGGCATGGATGAAGTTATATTATAACTAATTGCCTGTAGTTGTAGACATTGATGTGAAATGAACCAGTTCATTCTGCAAAACCCTGAGAAGTTCAGCGTTTGGCATACATGGAAGACAAGAATGAGACACTGGACTGAATGAGGTTAATTGAAAGTCTGCAAACAGAATCTTATTTTTTATTTTTTTTTTATACAGCAGGTTCTTATTAGTCATCAATTTTATACACATCAGTGTATACATGTCAATCCCAATCGCCCAATTCATCCCCCCCCACCAACCCCTGCCACTTTCCCCCCTTGGTGTCCATATGTTTGTTCTCTACATCTGTGTCTCAATTTCTGCTCTGCAAACCGGTTCATCTGTACCATTTTCTAGGTTCCACATATATGCGTTAATATACAATATTTGTTTTTCTCTTTCTGACTTACTTCACTCTGTATGACACTCTCTAGATCCATCCACGTCTCTACAAATGACAGTTTCATTCCTTTTTATGGCTGAGTAATATTCTATTGTATATATGTACTACATATTCTTTATCCATTCATCTGTCGATGGGCATTTGGGTTGCTTCCATGACCTGGCTATTGTAAATAGTGCTGCAATGAACACTGGGGTGCATGTGTCTTTTTGAATTATGGTTTTCTCTGGGTACGTGTGCCATAGTGGGATTGCTGGATCATATGGTAATTCTATTTTTACTTCTTTAAGGAACCTCCATACTGTTCTCCTCAGTGGCTGTATCAATTTACGTTCCCACCAACAGTGCAAGAGGGTTCCCTTTTCTCCACACCCTCTCCAGCATTTGTTGTTTGTAGATTTTCTGATGATGCCCATTCTAACTGGTGTGAGGTGATACCTCATTGTAGTTTTGATTTGCATTTCTCTAATAATTAGTGATGTTGAACATCTTTTCATTTGCTTCTTGGCCATCTGTATGTCTTCTTTGGAGAAATGTCTATTTAGGTCTTCTGCCCATTTTTGGATTGGGTTGTTTGTTTTTTTAATATTGAGCTGCATGAGCTGTTTATATATTTTGGAGATTAATCCTTCATCCGTTGATTCGTTTGCAAATATTTTCTCCCATTCTGAAGGTTGTCTTTTTGTCTTGTTTATGGTTTCCTTTGCTATGCAAAAGCTTTGCAGTTTCATTAGGTCCCATTTGGTTATTTTTGTTTTTATTTCCATTACTCTAGGAGGTGGATCAATAAAGATCTTCCTGTGATTTATGTGAAAGAGTGTTCTTCCTATGTTTTCCTCTAAGAGTTTTATAGTGTCCAGTCTTACATTTAGGTCTCTAACCCATTTTGAGTTTATTTTTATGTATGGTGTTAGGGAGTGTTCTAATTTCATTCTTTTACATGTAGCTGTCCAGGTTTCCCAGCACCACTTATTGAAGAGACTGTCTTTTCTCCATTGTATATCCTTGCCTCCTTTGTCATAGATTACTTGACCATAGGTATGTGGGTTTATCTCTGTGCTTTCTATCTTTTTCCATTGATCTATATTTCTGTTTTTGTGCCAGTACCATATTGTCTTCATTACTGTAGCTTTGTAGTATAGTTTGAAGTCAGGGAGTCTGATTCTTCCAGCTCCGATTTTTTTTCCCTTGAGACTGCTTTGGCTATTCGGGGTCTTTTGTGTCTCCATAAAAATTTTAAGATTTTTTGTTCTAGTTCTGTAAAAAATGCCATTGGTAATTTGATAGGGATTGCATTGAATCTGTAGATGCTTTGGGTAGTGTAGTCATTTTCACAATATTGATTCTTCCAATCCAAGAACATGGTATATCTTTCCATCTGTTGGTATCATCTTTAATTTCTTTCATAAGTGTCTTATAGTTTTCTGCATACAGGTCTTTTGTCTCCCTAGGTAGGTTTATTCCTAGGTATTTTATTCTTTTTGTTGCAATGGTAAATGGGAGTGTTCCCTTAATTTCTCTTTCAGATTTTTCATCATTAGTATATAGGAATGCAAGAGGTTTCTGCGCATTAATTAATAAATTAATTAATTATTTTTGCAGTGCGCGGGCCTCTCACTGTTGTGGCCTCTCCCATTGTGGAGTACAGGCTCCAGACACACAGTCTCAGTGGCCATGGCTCATGGGCCTAGACACTCCGTGACATGTGGGATCCTCCTGGACTGGGGCACGAACCCGTGTCCCCTGCATCAGCATGCGGACTCAACCACTGCACCACCAGGGAAGCCCTATGCATTAATTTTGTATCCTGCAAATTTACCAGATTCATTAATGAGCTCTAGCAGTTGTCTGCTGGCATCTTTAGAATTCTCTAGGTATAGTATCATGTCATCTGCAAATAATGACAGTTTTACTTCTTCTTTTCCAATTTGTATTCCTTTTATTTCTTTTTCTTCTCGCATTGCCGTGTCTAGGACTTCCAAAACTATGTGGAATAAGGGTGGTGAGAATGGACATCCTTGTCTTGTTCCTGATCTTAGAGGAAATGCTTTCAGTTTTTCACCATTGAGAATGATGTTTGCTGTGGGTTTGTCATATATGGCCTTTATTATGTTCAGGTAGGTTCCCTCTATGACACTTTCTGGAGAGTTTTTATCATAAATGGTGTTGAATTTTGTCAGAAGATTTTTCTGCATCTATTGAGATGATCATATTGTTTTTCTTATTCAATTTGTTAATATGGTGTATCACATTGATTGATTTGCATATATTGAAGAAACCTTGCATCCCTGGGATAAGTCCCTCTTGATCATGGTGTATGATCCTTTTAATGTGTTGTTGGATTCTGTTTGCTAGTATTTTGTTGAGGATTTTTGTATCTCTATTCATCAGTGTTATTGGTTTGTAATTTTCTTTTTTTGTAGTATTTTTGTCTGGTTTTGGTATCGGGGTGATGGTAGCCTCATAGAATAAGTTTGGGAGTGTTCATTCCTCCACAAATTTTTGGAACAGTTTGAGAAGGATGGGTGTTAGCCCTTCTCTAAATGTTTGATAGAATTCCCCTGTGAAGCCATCTGGTCCTGGAGTTTCATTTGTTGGAATTTTTTTCAAATTTAATCTTATTTATTTTTTATACAGCAGGTTCTTACTCATCAATTTTATACACATCAGTGTATACATGTCTATCCCAATCTCCCAATTCATCACACCACCATCCCCACCCCACCCCTGCTGCTTTCCCCCTGTTGGAAGATTTTTAATCACAGTTTCAATTTTATTACTTGTGATTGGTCTGTTCATATTTTCTATTTCTTCCTGGTTCAGTCTTGGAAGGTTATACTTCTCTAAGAATTTGTTCATTTCTTCCAGATTGTCCATTTTATTGGCATAGAGTTGCTTGTAGTAGTCTCTTAGTATGCTTTCTATTTCTGTGGTCTATTTCTGTTGTAACTTCTCCTTTTTCATTTCTAATTTTATTGATTTGAGTCTTCTCCCTCTGTTTCTTGATCAGTCTGGCTAATGGTTTATCAATTTTGTTTATCTTCTCAAAGAACCGGCTTTAAGTTTTATTGATCTTTGTTATTGTTTTCTTTGTTTCTAATTCATTTATTTCTGCTCTGATCTTTATGATTTCTTTCCTTCTGCTAAGTTTGGGTTTTGTTTGTTCTTCTTTCTCTAGTTCCTTTAGGTGTAAGGTTCATTGTTTATTTGAGGTATTTCTTGTTTCTTGAGGTAGGCTTGTATAGCTATAAACTTCCCTCTTAGAACTGCTTTTGCTGCATCCCATAGGTTTTGGATCATCATGTTTTCATTGTCATTTGTCTCTAGGTATTTTTTGATTTCCTCTTTGATTTCTTCAGTGATCTCTTGTTTATTTAGTAACGTATTGTTTAGCCTCCATGTGTTTGTGTTTTTTACTTTTTTCCCTGTAATTCATTTATAATCCCAAAGTGTTGTGATCAGACAAGATGTCTGATATGATTTCAATTTTCTTAAATTTACTGAGGCTTGATTTGTGACCCAAGATATGATCTATCCTGGGGAATGTTCCATGCGCACTTGAGAGGAAAGTGTAATCTGCTGTTTCTGGATGGAATATCCTATAAATATCAATTAAATCTATCTGGTCTATTGTGTCATTTAGTGCTTCTTTTTCCTTATTTATTTTCATTTTGGATGATCTGTCCATCGGTGTAAGTGAGGTGTTAAAGTCCCCCACTATTACTGTGTTACTGTCAATTTCCTCTTTTATAGCTGTTAGCAGTTGCCTTATGTATTGATGTGCTCCTATGTTGGGTGCATATATATTTATAATTGTTTTACCTCCTTGGATTGATCCCTTGATCATTATGTAGTGTCCTTCCTTGTCTCTTGTAACATCCTTTATTTTAAAGTCTATTTTATCTGATGTGAGTATCACTACTCCAGCTTTCTTTTGATTTCCATTTGCATGGAGTATCTTTTTCCATCCCCGCACTTTCAGTCTGAATGTGTCCCTAGGTCTGAAGTGGGTCTCTTGTAGACAGCATATATATAGGTTTTGTTTCTGTATCCATTCAGCAAGCCTGTGTATTTTGGTTGGAATGTTTAATCCATTCATGTTTAAGGTAATTATCAGTTTGTATGTTCCTATGACCATTTTCTTAATTGTTTTGGGTTTGTTTTTGTAGGCCCTTTTCTTCTCTTGTGTTTCCCACTTAGAGAAATTTCTTTAGCATTTGTTGTAGAGCTGGTTTGGTGGTGCTGAATTTTCTTAGCTTTTGCTTGTCTGTAAAGCTTTTGATTTCTCCAGCGAATCTGAATGAGATCCTTACCTGGTAGCATAATCTTGGTTTTAGGTTCTTCTCTTTCATCACTTTAAGTATATCATGCCACTCCCTTCTGGCTTGTAGAGTTTGTGCTGAGAAATCCGCTGTTAACCTTATGGGAGCTCCCTTGTATGTTATTTGTCATTTTTCCCTTTTGGCTTTGAATAATTTTTCTTTGTCTTTTTGCCAATTTGATTAGTATGTATCTCGGTGTGTTTCTCCTTGGGTTTATCCTGTATGGGACTCGCTGCGCTTCCTGGACTTGGGTGGCTATTTCCTTTCCCATGTTAGGGAAGTTTTCGACTATAATCTCAAGATATTTTCTCTGGCCCTTTCTCACTGTCTTCTCCTTCTGGGATCCCTATAATGTGAATGTTGTTGCGTTTAATGTTGTCCAGAGGTCTCTTAGGCCGTCTTCATTTCTTTTCATTCTTTTTTCTTTATTCTGTTTCGCAGCAGTGAATTCCACCATTCTGACTTCCAGGTCACTTATCCGTTCTTCTGCCTCAGTTATTCTGCTATTGATTCTTTCTAGTGTAGTTTTCATTTCAGTTATTGTATTGTTCATCTCTTTTTGTTTGTTCTTTAAATCTTCTAGTTCTTTGTTAAACATTTCTTGCATCTTCTCCATCTTTGCATCCATTGTTTTCCCGAGGTCCTGGATCATCTTCACTATCATTATTCTGAATTCTTTTTCTGGAAGGTTGCCTATCTCCACTTCATTTGGTTGTTTTTCTGGGGTTTTATCTTGTTCATTCATCTGGTACATAGCCCTCTGCGTTTTCATCTTGTCTATCTTTCTGTGAATGTGGTTTTTGTTCTGTAGGCTGCAGGATTATAGTTCTTCTTGCTTCTGCTGTCTGCCCTGGGGTGGATGAGGCTATCTAAGAGACTTGTGGACACAGAATCTCTGGAGTACACATATCCTTTGCTGCCTGTGAAGCTAGGAATTTAGGTGTGGTCTCCGGTCTCTCCTGGTAGAACAGAGGTTTATACTGTGGAGAAAGTATATATATATCAGTCTCTGGGATAGCAGTGGTTATAGTGGAGTGCAGGATTGAGATGTGGGTTAAGAACAAAGGGATTAAATGAGAATCCACATAGCGTAGTATGAGATACTTCAACTCCCTTCTCATGCTCAGATTCTAGAATGTCAGCAGACAGGGATATCTGCTCTGTTCTTTCCTTCTATCTACCCCACCCTCATAGTAGAATAAAGACTTGTCTCTGGAGATAGGACATTCAGTCATTGATATTTGGTGGCTTCCATTGAATGCTAATATCCAGTTCCTATCATTTTTCAAGAAACCTCTGAGAGGAAGCTCTACCTTTGCATACAGAACCATATTCACCCTTAAAAATGAAAACCAAAGTTGTCAGGTAGATGGGGAAAGCTTCCAAAATTAAAAAGGATGACTAAAACAAAAAGTAAAAAACAACCTAGAGGAAACTGCCATTTCAGGTAGGAAAAATAAAATAAACATTCCAGAATAATAATCCCCAAAGAAATGAGAGAAAATGCTGCTTCCAAGAAACAAAGACAAGAATGCTACTATAATAGAATATTCAGGAAAAAGTTTTGAAAAAAGTAATAGGAATATAAACTTCAATATTGCAGTTGGAGAAAAATATTTAGGAGATCTGCTGGAAAGTAGAATAAGTCAAAGCAATGGAACACTAGAGAGAAACAGGTAAGAAAATTAGAGAATTAATACAACAGCTGACTAACAGTATTTCTAGAAAGAAAGTAGAGAAAATGGATGTTAGGTATTGCCAAAGAAATAACATGAGAAAATTTCCAAAAGCTGAAAGTTGTAGACTGAAAAGACTCATAAAGTGTTTAGCACTATGTAAAAATAACACACTCAGAAAGATGTCTCTGTATGAAATTTCAAAGCCACAGAAGTAAAGAGAAGATCTTAAAACCTGAGAGAGAGAAAGAGGGAGAGAGAGAAGAGAGGAGAGGAGGTGAGGAGAGAGAAAAGGAGAAAAACCAAGTTTCATACCAATAAATAAATAAATAAATAAATAAATAAATGACATGGAATGTCTCAAGAGTAGCACTGGGTGTAAGAGGATGCTGGGTGCTAAAAATTCCAAGGAAATTATTTCCAAACAAGAATTCTATAGCCATTTAAACTGTTAATGATTGGTGATGTACCAAAGCATGTTTAAAAATATAAGAATTAAAAGAAACATGAACTGGAATGCCATATAGAGATAGATAAAAGTTCATTCATTCCTCACACCGTGTACCAGGATGAGTTCCAAATGAATAACAGCAGTGAAAAATAAAACCGTAGACATACTAGATGAAAACACAGGGGAATTCCTTCATATCCTACAAGCAAACAAGATATGCCTCACTCTCTAGAAGCAATGAAGAAAAAGATTAGTAAATTTGACTATATACATAAACAAACAAAAAGAAAACTCCACCAAGTCATGACAATAAAGACTATAAGCTAAATACAAACATAAATAAAAAACTGGAAAAATATTTGCAAATTACAATACAAAGGGTTAATACCCCAATATATAAAAAACCTAAAATAGAGAAACAAAAAGTACAAATACTTTATAGAAAAATGGACAAAATTTATAAATGCAGAGTTCACAGGGAGAAAAAAGGCATAGGACCTTAAAATATTAAAATATGTTCAATATTATTATAATGAGCAATGCAAAATAAAATGAGATTGAAATACCACTTCTCACCTTTTAGATGGATAAATTCCAAAGTTTTGATAACATACTATATTTGATAGGGTGCAGGGATACTTACTGATAATGAGTCACTTCATATTTTTAGACCATACTTTGGGAGATATTTAATTTTTTTTTTTTTTTTTTTTTTTGCAGTATGTGGGCCTCTCACTGTTGTGGCCTCTCCCATTGCAGAGCACAGGTGCCGGACGTGCAGGCTCAGTGGCCATGGCTCACGGGCCCAGCCACTCCACGGCATGTGGGATCTTCCCGGACCGGGACACGAACCTGTGTCCCCTGCATCGGCAGGTGGACTCTCAACCACTGCGCCACCAGGGAAGCCCAAGAGATATTTAATTTTTACAGATATAAAATCAGATAATAAATGCAACAAACTGTCAAAACTACAAAGGTTATAAAACATAAATTCCTATATTATATGAAGTAAAAGATACTCTAATTTATATTTATCTCTCTAAACCTTTGAGATATAGCTGTTTGTTCTAATACTTTGAACTTTCCGACATGATAGGAAGAACAAGGGTTTTAGATTCAGAGACATCTCAGTTCTAATTCACTACTTTAAGGATTATGGGAAACAGGCTATTTAAAAACTTTTTGAGTCCCAGTTTATTCACCTGTAAGCTCAATGTAATTAAACCTATACCTGAATGCTATTTTAATTTTTCTGGGAAATCATATATGTAAGCCCCCAGCACACAGTAAGTGTTCAATGAATGTTAGGCGTCTTTTCCAACCCTGAACAATCAGAGCCCTAGGTAGTAAAATATAAAAGAAATAATGAAAGTTTAGTCTTTATTATAATTTTTAAATTCATAATTAACATCTCCTATATGTGTGAGCTATCTTCTAATTATCTCTTGGAAAAGGAGGAATGGCTGCCTTTGAGCCTACAATCTCTCATATTATGGCATGCTCTCTGAAGTAGTTTTTTCCTGAACAATATAGTATTTTTAAAAGAAGACAAATTGTACTCAAGTCATTTCAGTCCGTGCTAGCTTGTTGGTTAGAGAAATCAATGCTAGTTTATGTTGGTTAGAGAAATCATCTGATGAAATTATTAAAATAAAAGGAGGCAAATAGGGCTTCCCTGGTGGCGCAGTGGTTGAGAGTCCGCCGGCCGATGCAGGGGACACGGGTTCGTGCCCCGGTCCGGGAAGATCCCACATGCCGCGGAGCAGCTAGGCCCGTGAGCCATGGCCGCTGAGCCTGCGCATCCGGAGCCTGTGCTCCTCAACGGGAGAGGCCACAACAGTGTGAGGCCCGCGTACCAGAAAAAAAAAAAAAAAAGGAGGCAAATATATTAGTAATTTAGTCATTATTTTGGAGGGTATACTCTCACAATTCCAAGTGTTTGATATCATTGTGAACAACTTAAAAAAAATCAGAACAGATAGGTGGCTAAGTTTTGGGAAAAATATGCAATAAATTATGGTGCTATTATTGTAATATGTGAATGAAATGATGGATTGTCCAAGTGCTATGTGAATAGGTACTTGCTGTTTGGAATCTAATTTCCAGCAAAGAGACACATGGATTCAGAGTACTGCACCTCAAATGACTTCAACGGCAGTGAGGAGGATGTGCTTTATAAAACTGTACTAGATGACTCAAAATGTGACTTTAATAATGAAAGAGTTATTCATACTAAAAGTGCACATGAAGAATTTGAGAATAATTGTTTTATGAAATGTGAGAGTTAGAAGAAACCTTATTTCTAAATAACATTTTACTTTATTTAATTTGAGACTTTAAATATGTATGTATAGATAAATTAAGAAATGTTGTTAAATATTATATGGGATACGAATGGCAGAGAATTGCTTTTTCATAGTCGTAGTGTAATTTAAATCTTTTTAGGCTGTCCTTCAATGATTACCACTTTCCACGATCTAAGCCATTAAAGTGTTCTCATTCTAGATTTGTTCTAATTCCTCAGACTTTTCTAGAGGTGTAGCAATTTGAAGAGTATTGCATTTCAGAGGGAAATATAGTGGTTCTGTTTTCTGGGTAAATGCTAAATTGGTCTGCTTGTGTTTTATAATACCCTTTTGGATAATACTCATCATTTTGTTGACCTTTGCAGCTACAGCACATTGGGCTGATGTCCTCAGCAGTCTGCAATAAATTCTTGAATCCATTTCTTGCACCACAACTGAGAGTTCACAGCCCCTTGTCTACAGTTAAGGTATGGATAATTTCTACCTCATTGTGGTGATTTCCATTGTGCTAGCCTGCAATGAAGTTGACCTACAGCTTCTGTGCCGGTCCGCACAGGACCTAACATGTACTTAATCCAATCCCTTTGTTTTCTGTGCAAAAGTCTACAAAGTGAGTCCAGAGAGGTCAAACAACTCGTTTAAAGCCACAGATGCTTGGTGAGAGAGTTAGAGCTGTTGCCTTTCCTCCCTCCTTTCAGTCCACTGAGGGTTCCTGACACCGCACTCTTGGGAATTGGATGAACAAAAGGAAATTGCTTGCCTCAGATTCAGGATAGGATTTTCCAAGGAAGCAATAGACACTTTGTCTAGGATGGTTCCCAGAAGGGATGGGCAAGTAATAGATTCAACTCACATGGAGGCACAGCATCTTGAAGCTATTCCTCATCTGCTTAAGGTTTATTCCAGATAAGTTTCTGAAAATAACCTTTGCAAGAATGAAAAGCCAGAAGTTCCAATCCAAAGTCCTGATCCAAAGTTCAGTATGGCACCCATGTGTACTTGGACATGTTAATGAAACACTTTGAGCAAAACTTCACTTTTCTCATCTCTAAAATGACAAACCAGAAATCCTTTCCAACCTGTTGATGAAAACAAGGCACAAGAGGCGATAGAGGTGACACCCTAGGTGAGCAAGCAAATTCCTATGAGGTTAGTTCCAGAGCAGGGATATGGGCAGCTCTGTGACTGCTCTTCCGTCTCCACACCTTTGCCTCAGAAGGATGGAGTTTGAGTCATTCCATACTGCTGAGTGCGTATCATCTTTCTTTCTGTGGGCAGGAGGCGCTGCAATAGAAGATATAATGCTTTTCTCCTGAGGCATCTTCTCTGGGGCTGGGGAGACAGAGAATACATTTCGAAGTAGACAGGATTGCTGTGTACTCCATGATGCTTCTACTGCAAATGAGTAGATTGATTTCAGCTTGTCATTAGGCATCTGAGAGAAGCACCATGTGCCTGTGTTCTACAGGGGTAAGCAATAACCTGGGAGAAAATGTGCAATTAGAAATGGCTGCAAACTCCATAGTGGCTGTACCAATACTCAATACTCTGTAATGGCCTATATGGGAAAAGAATCTAAAAAAAAATGGATATATGTATATGTATAATTAATTCACTTTGCTGTACACCTGAAACTAACACAACATTGTAAATCAACTACACTCCAATAAAAATTTTAAAAAAAAAGAGAGAGATGGCTGAAAACTCATGGTGGAGTCAGTTTCCACTCAAGGCACCCTCTCTAAGTAAATCAGAAAAGATTCCATTCATTCATTCACTCACTCACTCATTCGTTGATTCAAGCAATATTTTTAATGTCTACGGTATTGCAGAAACTTAGTGCCAGGTTGTGGGGATACAAAACAGAGTATGATCCAATCTCTATTTTCAAAGAGCTCCTCTAAGTGACAACAGAGTTAGCTCTAAATAGCATGGGTTCTGGGTTCAAATCCTGATACAACTTTTACTGGTTGGTGACATTAGGCAAGTTACAAGACCTCTGTCTCCAATTTCCTCATCTGTAAAATGGGGACATCAAGATACTCTACCTTATGGAATGATTATGAGGGTAAAATGAGTTAACATTTGCAAAATGCTTAGAACAATGCCTGGCATCTAGTAAATGTTACAGAAGTTTGAAGTAAATGAGTAGATAAATATATAATAATTTAGAAGAGAAGACATGTAGGCAAATAAGAGAGTCACATGCAATGATGGGGATTTCAACTCCTTTCACTCTTTTTCCTTCCCCATCCAGCTCCTCAATCTCTCCCCTCACATCAGTTTTCCTTACCATAAGGGGGTGTCTTAACATTATGATTTCTCAAGCTATGCTATGAGAGGTATCAATATTAGCAAGTTTGAAATTTGTTGTCTCGTTGCTTCTCTATTCTGAACCCATTATGTTTGCTCTGCTTGATGGCAAGGGATGAAGCATGGGTGAGATGAAGCTGGTGTGTGTGTGTGTGTGTGCACAGTGGGAGTGATAGCAAAAGAGTGAGCAAGGGAAAAAGGAATATGAGATCTCCAGGCACCCATGAAGTGGACTGAGGGGTAACCTGAGAGAAGGAGAAAGAAGAACATATTAACATTATCTTCTGGGCTCCAAGAGGATCTTGGGGCCACCTTATAACACAAACTTAAGGACTATAATGGGAAGGATACCCCCTGGAGCTGTATAAGCTGTGGCTCTAGGTATAATGAAAGAATGGTAGGCGGGCTTCTTGCTAGTGATAGTCTTAGTTCAGTTGACTTTACTAGATAGGCAGGTAGGTTATAATTATAATATCACGTGGGATGGGTTATAATAGAAAGAGATGTGAGGTGCTATAGGCATACAAGAGAAAAGAACCTAACTTGGTCTCAGTGAATTTAGAAATGCTTCCAAAGCTGGTGACAACTCAGCTCCAAAATCAGGACAAGCTTCCATAAGACACTCAGTATTTATCAAACCCTTGTCCTTTGCCTGGAATTGCATCAAGCATTGCCAGAGAGGAGAAACTTAGGATCTTGTGGTGGAAACATAACTTCTATAAAGACTCGTTCTTCTTTAACAAAGGTTGTCTGTGATAAAGGGTTAGAGGCAGACATAAGTCATGTGAAAGAGCTGTTAGGTCAGTTCTGTGTGAGTTCAAAAGGTATACCAGGACCAAACTGAGCTAACAGGAAAAAAAATCTGCTTAATGCAGGTAAAGCTTTTTCATAGTCAGAAGCTGTTCAAACATGGAATGATCTGTCCATGGTAGGAACGAGGCCCTCGATATTGTGTTTAATTTGAGTCAGGGGGCTTGTAGGAGATTTTTATTTGTTAGGATAATGCTAACTATGGAAAACAATTAAATCTCTAATGTTGCTGTCTTAACACAATTTCAGATTATTTCTTGTTCATGTATAAGTGTTCCAGTTGGCAGACAACTTTCTTCCTTAGGGTGATTCAGGGCACCTTCTGTGTTTGGCTACCATCTCCTTGGGCTTCATTGTCCTCTGAACTAGGGAAAAAAGGGTGGAGAAAAAATGAGAACTGCTCATGTTATATTGGGTGATAATTGATCACACCTAGATACTAGAAATACTGGGAAATGTGGTCCCTGGCTGGAAAGCCACCTCCCAGTTATAAATCTCTACTATGGAAAGGAGAACCCCAATTTTTTTTTATTAGTTTCTGCTTTATAACAAAGTGAATCAGTCATACATATACATCTGTTCCCACATCCCTTCCCTCATGCATCTGAGAACCCCAATTTTGAATGGCCAGCTGGCCATCGCTGCCATAGGACTGATGTCTCAGCAGAGAGGTTTCACTAGATGACCTTTAAGGTTCCTGTGAACTTTGAATTCTATGGTTCTAATAGGTCCTGATTCTTTCTATAATTACTTTTGTGTTTTTGGGCAAGTCACTTATCCTCTTTGATCTTAGTTGATTCATCAGTAAAATGAGATTAACAATTGCATTTCAGTTAACAATGACTCAGGGTCATTGTGGGATTCAGATGAAATAATGTGCCTGAAAGTGTTTGCTAAATTTGAAAGTGCTCTAAAGCTATGAGACATTATTCTTAGACAGTTGATTCAAACTTAACTTTGACTTAAGCCTGTAGTTGAGCTTAGATATTTCTTCCATGTATCTGTGAGAGATTATTATAATGCTCTGATAAGGAAAATTTTGAATGACTTATATTTCCATAGTTTTGCCTTTCATTTTTGAGTAACCTTAAAGTATTTTTCTAACTCAAGAAAAAAGAACAATACAAACTATACCAAATAGAATCTCTCTGCCTGTTATACAATTGCATCCATCCCTTCAATATCAGAGGGTACAGAAATATAGATCACCTATTCATTTTGGACATTTTGAAGTTAAAGTAAGAGCATAAATAGGTATCAAAATATTTATGAAATTTAATGATACACAGGTAAAAGATATAACTATTGTTACTACTATATTAGAACTTAATTAAATAGAATGTAGGGTAATGAATATTCTAGTTAATTGAATATTCTATTAACTGAGATACCCCACATGCAACATTCTGAATCTTCAAATTAGAAACCTAAAAAAGAAACAGAGAAATTACCCACTCTATTTTCTCAGTTAACAGACCAGGAAACTGAGGCCTACAGTGATGGCCAAAGATTACAGAGCTGGCCTTCAGGGGCCGTGAACTAAACAGAATAATAGAAGAGGTGCATTTTGTCTAGGACCTCTAAAATTTAATATAGCTCTTCTCAATATACCATCGTATTTATTTGTCAACATTTTTGAAAATTTTATTGTTTAGAGTAGCTATAGAGATGAAAGGAACAGATTGGGCAGAGTATACATGTTCTGAACACACTCTAGAAGTTTCCTTTTTTGACAACTCTTTAAAAAAATTTTATTGAAGTATAGTTGATTTACAATATTGTGTTAATTTCTGCTGTACAGCAAAGCGATTCAGTTATACATAAATATTCTTCTTCCTATTCTTTTCGATTTTGGGTTATCACAGGGTATTGAATGCATTTCCCTGTGCTATACAGTAGGATCTTGTTGTCTATCCATCCTATATATACTAGTTGTCACCTGCTAATCCCAAACTCCCAATTTATCCCTCTCCCACCCCCACTACCCCTTGGCAACTCTTTGATATAAAGTTGGTTTCTATGATTTGATGGTTTTTACTCTCATTTCTGGTTTACTAGGGATTCTGACAAGATGAGTGCTGGTTAGTTGAAATGTTAATTGTATTCTTAGTAGTTGTGATGTTTTTAAGCAGAGTGTCCCACTGTAAAAGTATGGATCAGCTTGTCACAGAATAAAGGGACTGGAAATAAGTAAGCACTGTGATGATAAGCACCATAAAAGAGAGAGATAAGCAGATGGTGATAGATGGGGAGACAGGAAGAATTAGAATTTGTCTGGGACTCTAGTGTTCTCACCCTGCCCCTTACATTCTATATTTAACATCAAATGGCAGAACAAGGTTGCTGAGAGTAAGAAGCTGGAGCCCCGCCAATCCACTGGCATCCAAGCCATGCACTTTGCAACTCCACTTCTCTAGGCTGTTCATGTGAGGAGGATGAATGACAACAGGATTCTGAAGAAATTACTTTGCCCTGAGCTGAGAGGACAACCATTAGCAAGCCTTCTCCTGTATGTCAGGGGAAGCTCTCCAAGGATATATAAATGTATATAGAGGTAGTGGAACACAGGCACCAGTTGCCACAATAGCTGTGGATAAAAAATACTGATCAGAGTGGAAGTCATTACAGTGTTGGGTTAGAGGGTTCTGGGGGGCTATAGTTTTGTATGTACGTGTGTGTGTGTATGCATGCATGGATCTATGTGAGTGTAGGCAACTGATATTATAAGCAGATATCACTTTTGTTCCTAGTGTTGTGCACAAGTGTCTTGATTTTATTCCCTTTTTTCTTTTTTTTTTTCCAGTACGCAGGCCTCTCACTGTTGTGGCCTTTCCTGTTGCGGAGCACATGCTCCGGATGTGCAGGGTCAGCGGCCATGGCTCACGGGCCTAACCGCTCCACGGCATGCGGGATCTTCCCGGACCGAGGCATGAACCCGTGTGCCCTGCATCGGCAGGCGGACTCTCAACCATTGAGCCACCAGGGAAGCCCCCATTTTTTTTTTGACTTACCACTAACTACTTCTGATTACCAAAAGTCTTTCTCTCTGTATTTTTACTATTCTCTTAACACTTCCTGTAATACTCTCTTATGCTTTAGGTGTCATGGGCAGATTGTATTTTCCAAAGTTGGCTGCAATAATTCCACTCCTGGATATATGTCTGAAAAAAACAAAAAACTAATTCGAAAAGATACATGCACCTCAATGTTCATAGCAGCACTATTTACAATTACCAAGATATAAAAGCAACCTAAGTGTCCATCGACAGATGGATGAATAAAGAATGTATATGTGTATCTATATCCATATCTATATGTATATCTATATCTTTATGTATATCTATATATGTACAATGGAATATCAGCCACAAAAAAGAATGAAATCTTGCCTTTTGCAGCTACATAGGTTGACTTGGAGGACATTATGCTAAGTGAAATAAGTCAGACAGAGAAACGCAAATACTGTATGATGTCACTTATATGTGGAATCTAAAAAATACAACAAACTAGTGACTATAACAAAAAAGAAGCAGACTCACAGATATAGAGAACAAACCAGTGATTACCAGTGGGGAGAGGGAAGGGAGGGCAATATCAGGGTAGGGTATTAAGAGGTACAAACTGTTAGGTATGAAATAAGCTACAAGAATATATTGTACAACACAGGGAATATAACCAATATTTTATAATAACTATAACTAGAGTACAACCTTTACAAATTGTGAATCCTATAGTGTACACTGGTAACATATAATATTATATAGCAATTATACTTCAATTTAAAAATGCAAAAACTCCCCCAAATTTGGTAGCAATAATACCTCCAATTCCATATCAACAATGTGATCTTGATGCTTTTTCCATTGGGAGGTGGGGGGTTCTATATCCCTTCCCCTGGAATATGGAAGGGACTGTGATTCATTTGTAACCAAAAGAATGTGGCAGAAGAGATGATGGAGCTTCCACCTGGTAAGCTGGAATTCTTGGGCTAGAGCCCTAAGACTTCATGTAAACAACCTAATTGCCGTGAGGCCACCATAGTCTGAGGAAACTCAAACTATCCCAGGTTGAGAAACCACATGGAGAAACCCTAAGACTAAATGAAAATAGAGCAACATCCACCCAGCCCCCAGTACCTCCCCCCTCACTGCTCCAGCTTCACCTACCTTCTGACCATAGCCCCATGAGAGACCTGAGCCAGAAACACCCAGCTGAGCCCTTCCTCAGTTCTTGACCCACAGAAACCATTAGGTATTACAAAATGATGTTTTCCTTGACTTAGGCTACCAAGTTTGAAGTGATTTGTTATGTAGCCATAGAGTCCAAATAACCTTACTTTAAGGCTTTTCTCTTGAATACATTTCACACTTACTAACTTTACTCCATTGTATTCAACTATTGCTGGGATCTTGACTACATTCTTTCCAACCTCTAGCCTCAAATTGGACACATCGGACTGAATAATGCCTAAAGGAGGACAGGAAGAGTTTTAGATAGCATCCTATTTTGCTCCTTCATTGGTTTGTGTGTATCTGATTTATAACTAAGTTAAACATACACATCAAGCATGATGCTCTCACTAGACCCTCAACATAGTTTGCACATATGGGTGATTATAATTCCACCGTCTATTACTCACATAACAGCCAGAGTGAAGTTTGAAATACAAAACCAGACTTATAATATCACCCTGCTCAAAACTCCCCAGTGATGTCCATCACTCTTAGAGTCAAAGACAAATTCTTTAGAAGGCCTTATGTGATTATGTGATTTGGTCTCTACCCACCTGTCTTATGTTAACTTCCATCACCTCTTTCCTTCATTTAACTATAACTACATTGGCCTTCTTCTTACTTCTTGATATACCACCTCATTCCCACTTAGGGCTTTCACATTTGCTATTTCCTCTGTTTAATGCACTTACCCCTGATCTTTATATGACTTACCCCTTAGCATTCAGGCATCTGCTTCAATGTCTCTTCCTTTGAGTGGTTTTCTCTTACAGTCCTATCTGGATTTGTCCCTACAACTTACCCTTTTGACACTCCCTGTCATTTCTCTGCTTTCTGTTTTTCATAACAATCATTACTATGAGAAATTATATTGTGTATGTAACAGGTTGTATGAGTAAATGTTTCTGTTGTCTTAGATTTGTCTGAGCTTGCCGAGGTGAAATCAAGGGATGTTAATTGCTGTTATATTCTAAAAAAGTGCCAGATCTCTGTGTATATCTGTAAGGGGACAATTTAACAATTGTCCAGCAGCCCTTAGCCATTCATGCATGTCAAGGGCATGTGAGATGATGGATGAGAGGAAGACTAGAGAAGAAGTATCTCTCTAAAGAGAGTTGCCAATGGCTATGCTGGGCATTGACTCCCTCCCTTCAGGGGAAGAAGAACTTCCCCTTTAACATAAGCCAAGTAAATGGTCTACAAGAAAACTGCTCAGCAAATGTGACCTTTGTCCTGGGATCTTGGTGCGGGTAGAAGATTGGTGGACGTAGGGACCAGTTCCAGATTCCTGCCTGTAGAGACCCAGGGTTGGATCCAGAGTGACTGGCTGGAGCCACTCAGAAAGCAGAGCAAGGGCTTCCCTGGTGGCGCAGTGGTTGAGAGTCCACCTGCCGATGCAGGGGACATGGGTTCATGCCCTGGTCCAGGAAGATCCCACATGCCACGGAGCGGCTGGGCCCGTGAGCCATGGCCGCTGAGCCTGCGTGTCCGGAGCCTGTGCTCTGCAACGGGAGAGGCCACAACAGTGAGAGGCCTGCATACCACACACACAAAAAAGAAAACAGAGCGAGCAGGAAGGGCCACAGTGAGGGCAAGCCTCCTTTGCTGATGGCAGGACCAAGATAAGCATACTTTTCAGCAGACCAGGTAGACCTGAATCACATATCCAGCTTTTAATTTTATTGAAGAGGACTTTTCCCAAGAGGGTTTCCTGCCAGTGGAAGGCACCCAGCAGAAAGGCTGGAAGTGTGGTGTGGACCATCACAGCAGGGTTGTGGGTTAGAAGAGTAAGTGAGTGGATAGGGTCATAATGGTCATAAGTTTGGAGGTCACCTGATTGGGAGGAAATTCTTCTAAAGGTCTCCAGAGAGATGAGATCATCAAAGGGACTACAAAGAGTCCCATAAGAGAAAGAGCCAGGCTAGATCTGAAATAGGTCTCTTATAAACAGCATATATTATATGTTTCTTATTTTTATATCCTTTCAGCCAGTCTATGTCTTTTGGTTGGAGCATTTAATCCATTTACATTTAAGGTAATTATCGATATGTATATTCCTATTACCATCTTCTTAATTGTTTTGGATTTGTTTTTGAAGGTCTTTTTTCTTCCTTTCATCTTTTGTTCTCTTCTCTTGTGATTTGATGACTTTCTTTAGTATTGTGTTTGGATTCCTTTTTCTTTTTTTGTGTGTATATCTGTCATAGATTTTTGGTTTGTGGTTTCCATAAAGTTTTGATATAGCAGTCTATATATATACATGATTCTTTTAAGTTGCTGATCTCTTAGTTTTAAATGCATTGCAAATATCCTGCATTCTCTTCCTCCCAGGATTACTGGTTTAGATATCATATTTGTGTGTGGATGGCTTCCTACCTTTACTGTGTGGTTGCCTTTACCAGTGAGGTTTCCCATTTCATAATTTTCTTGTTTCTAGTTGTGGCCTTTTTTTTTTTTTTTTTTTTTTTTTTTGCAGTACGCAGGCCTCTCACTGTTGTGTCGTCTCCCATTGCAGAGCACAGGCTCTGTACATGCAGGCTCAGTGGCCATGGCTCACGGGCCCAGCCGCTCTGCGGCATGTGGGATCTTCCTGGACCTGGACACGAACCCGTGTCCCCTGCATCGGCAGGCAGACTCTCAACCATTGTGCCACCAGGGAAGCCCGTGGCCTTTTCTTTTCCACCTAGAGAAGTTCCTTTAGCTTTTTTGTAAAGCTGGTTTGGTGATGCTGGTTTGGTGGCTACAGTACCATTGAAATAAGACCTATCCTGCTCCTTAACTGTGTCCCCATTTTTCCCTCCTCATTATCCACCAACCCTGAAGGAATAGGAGTTAACAAAATGAGGAGTG
The DNA here is from genome assembly GCF_025265405.1 of Mesoplodon densirostris. Taxonomy (NCBI): domain Eukaryota; kingdom Metazoa; phylum Chordata; class Mammalia; order Artiodactyla; family Ziphiidae; genus Mesoplodon; species Mesoplodon densirostris. The sequence goes on along the minus strand of NC_082662.1, from coordinate 123,259,177 downwards.
AAGAGAACTAAAGAAACAGAGAGGAAACTCACTAAGTACCCCACCCCTTTCCTGCTTCCCAATTCTTAGCCCAAGATGGAGGATACACTAAAAACCTAAAAATTGATGAGAGTGATATTTTGATATTAAGTTGGATTGTACTTTAAAATTTTTGAAAATGAGACTCATTCAATAATATGTGGAAATGAAGAGAAAATGTATGCTGGGTACCCTAGATATCATTCAGTGGTCAGAAAGAAAGCTTCAGCATAGCATATGAAAACGAGTTTATGATGATTAAAATGAGCTTATGATGATCTTTGCTTCACACTCCATGGAATCTAGTTTGTTAAATAAACTTGTTGCACATACATGTACACATATACACACACACATTTATTATATCCTTCTTGTCTCTTACATCAGAAGGTAAACTCCATGAGGGCAAGGCCTTTGTCTCCTTTGTTCACTGTTGTATCCCAGTGTTTAGAAGAATGTTGGCACCGTAGAGCTGCTTGATGTTTTTTTCCTTGAAAAATGAATTCTAGAAGGATGGAAATAAACTATTTTTTCCCCTGGATATTATATAATTCCTTAGGGTAGCACTATTCTGGCTCAGGACTCCCACAGAAAACATATCCTTGTAGAGTCCTGTGAGTTGGCTGGAGAGGAAGAGTGGACAGGGGAGTGGAAAGTTCTGGAGCAAATGCACTTACTAGCTGTGTGTCTGACAGATCACTTAACTGCTGTGAGCCTCACTTTCCTTGTCTGTGGAATCAGGATTCCATCATCTACCTGACAAGGTCATGGTGAGGAGTATATTCCTAATGTAGTCAGTTTCTGGTTCATTGTGCCTACTAAGAGTTCATCCTCCCCTTCTCTCCTGCAGAAGGAATACTGCCTTCTTCGGCCTTGCTGAGATTTTCCTGGTAGACAGAACCACTGAACTTCTGAATTCAGAAGGGTGACTATGATTTGCAGCAGGAACAGTGTTTTCTCTGGGAGTTCTCTGGCCTCGAAGGTGATGGATGGGCACCTCTCAGGCATAGTTCCTTGATCAATAAGCCATAAAGTCTCAAATTATTTTGTTAGATGCATTGATCAAATCCACTGAATTTGTCCCAACTCTTTTATTGTGAAGGCAAGGACTGGTGATGTTCAGTTTCTCTCTCCTTACTACATTCTTTCTTCATCTGGCTTTGGGATGATTTGCAGCAGTGTGGAAAAGGCCAGAAGTGGAGAATGAAAGTTACCATCCCCAACATTGAAGGAAAAAGGCTTATTTTGGTTGTCTGCTTCAGAGGGAAGCAGTGTGGTTTCTCTCTTTGGTCTTTTAAGAGGTTCCTCAGTATACAGTACTCCCCCATTATCCCCAGGGGATATGTTCCAAGATCCCTCAGGCCCTCATGGATGCCTGAAACCGCAGGTGGTACCTAGCCCTATATATACTATGTTTTTTCCTATACATACATACCCTTGATAAAGTTTAATTTATAAATTAGGTACAGTAAGATATTCTAATAATAAAATAGAACTAATAATAAAATAGAACAATTATAACAATAAGTTATGTGAATGTGATCGTTCTCTCAAGATATCTTACTGTGCAAATTTAATGCCTTTTACATCTTAACTAAGCACTTAACACACACTGTGGCTGTAATTTTTGCAGTTTGAGGTGTGACAGCAAAACTAGCACAAATTTCTTTTTCTTTCTTCACAATTTTACAGATAGAAGATTTGTTCTTACCTTAGATCTTAGCAGTTCCAGCACATGATTTTTTTCCTTTCCTTATTACATTGAGAACTTTCATCTTTTCACTTAAAGGAAGTACTTTGTGCTTCTGTTTGGCATATCCAAATTGCCAGCATCACTACTCCTGGGTTTTGCGGCCATTATTAAAAAAATAAGAGTTACATGAACACAAGCACTGCGATCTTGCAACAGTCGATCTGATAACTGAAAGGGCTACTAAGTGGTTAATGAGCAGGATATGTTGGACAAAGGAATGATTCACATCCTGGGCGGGACAGAGCTGGACAGCGCAGGACTTCATCATGCTACTTGGAAGTTGCACAGTTTAAAACTTACGAATTGTTTATTTCTGTTTCCATTTAATATTATTGGAATGTGGATGACCTGGGGTAACAATGGAAAGTGAAACCATGGATAACGGGGGACTACTGTACTGACTACGGTGCACCTTTGCCTTTTTTGTATTCATTCATTCATTCATCTGTCCAATCATTCAATAAATATCTAGTATGCGTTAAGTACCCTGGGTGGGTTATATTTGCAAGACTGTTTGTTTTTTCTATAAGGGCCAACTGGGTTTAGGTTCCCAGGAAACTGAGATTTTCTAGGTACATGGCACATGGCATTTCCTCAATTTTTATTGTTGGATGAGTGAATTGAATTGCTTCCAGGAGTAATTTGTTAGGCAGAGCTTTTATTCACTCATTTAACAAACTTTTACAAATTACTTTCTAGTGCAAATAATAATACCTAGCTTTTAGGGTTGTTTTGATGATAAAAGAATATATAGATTCTCTAACACATATTCAGGTACAAAATAAATTCTTAATAACTGGTAGATATTATTATTATTGTCTCCTGATAGATTTGAGTTATGGCGAGTGAATGTCGCTTACTATTTATTTGGTTGGTTTATTTTAGAAAATCCTCTTGCTGAGAATCTCTGGCTCCTACACAATAAATAAAATGGCTCAATTAAATATATTCTTAGTATCTTATTTGATGACTCCTTTTTACCCTGTCCTCCTAACACATACACAGTTATTTAGTTCAAGAAGAATAGCACCATCATAGAATTACCCAGCCCTCTGTTATCCTAGAAAGGAAAGGTATAATCAAGTCTTATCATAGTGAGTAAAATACACTCATCCTTGGAAATAGAGACATTTAGCTCCCTGTGTAAGGCAAGCTGCCTCAGGTAGCTAAACATCTCTTTCTTCCAATGAGAATCTTATTCACTCTCTTTAGAAGTGAATCTAATATTCAGTAATTAGTTTGTGTTGTTTATCCAGTTGTTTTCCACAGAATATTTCTAAAAAAGAACTAAAATTGCACTTATTTTTAAATATTTCATGTTAAAAGGGGAAAACCTGAACTTAATTTTATTTATATTTTCTTCTCGCTCACCACATCTTGGTCCTCCTCTGCTCATTTTATTATTTCAACTACCAAATGATTTTCAGACACCCTCTACCTATGTAGTACTGTGCTTGCTTTGTCTTCTCTGGGCTTTTTTGTTCATGATCCTCCTTTTATTTGAATATATTCCCTACCTTTCCACTTGAGATGTCTTCCACGAACTCTATTCCAGTTTAAGGGTCTTTCCTATGAGCTCCCATATTCCCCAGTGCTTACTTTTATTTTGTTTTTTTCCCTGTGTCTCATTAACTTTTCTTTTCTTAAAAATTGAAATATAGTTGATGTACAATATTATATAAATTACAGGTGTACAATATAGTGATTCACAATTTTTAAACGTCATACTCCATTTATAGTTATTATAAAGTATTGGCTGTATTCCCTGTGTTGTACAATACATCTCTGTAGCTTATTTTATATATAATAGTTTGCACCTCTTAATCCCCTACCACTACATTGTTTCTTCCTCCAGTGCTTACTTTTATTAGTACACTATTCACTCTACATGGGAAGTACAGAAATACCAGTGTGCTTCCCCACTAAGCTATGTTACTTGAGTTTGGGGACACTGGTTTGTAATCCTGGTGTCCCGTACAGTTAGTTTCTCAAATAGTAGTTGCTCATCGAATATCTACCAAATGAATGCATGCTTCAATAAATGAATGACTGGTTGCTGGTGTGCAGCACAAAGGAAAGCAAAACATGAGATAATTATACAGTACTTGCGGAAAGGAGACACTTGTGGAAAGAAGGTAAACAGTCATAAGAATGTTAGGAATGTTTTACTCCAAGACATGGTGTATTTTGAATGTAAATTAGTTGTAAATAAACTGAGTGCTCTTGTTTCATAGAAGAGAGAGTCTGTGTGAGTTGAGATGGTAACTGGTTTCATAGAGAAAGTGGCATTTAAAATGAGTCTTAAAGGATGCATCAGAGTTAAATATAATCATAGAAATCCAATAATTGGCACTGAAAGTAATGAATTACATAAATTTGAGTTGTCCACTTTTAATTTCACTGGAATTCTATCCCCAGCTGGAAAAATATCAAGGTATTGTTAATGAATACACAATGGCTATGAATAAAGCACTTTGAATAACATTCAAGCTGTGTCAAATACTTTTATATTGAGTGGGTCCTGTTAGAGATACCATCAATATTAATAAGAAAAGTAGTGGTGTCTACAGATGTATAGATTTGGAATTATGTAAAGCTTCTTTGGAAAAAGACCCTCAAAGCCCCATGTTTCATAACTTTTTTTCATACTGTCCAGTGTACACAAGGAAGCAAACTTTCTGTACATATATATGCTTGGAATTAAACATTTTCACAGATTTTTCAGAACTTGTATGAAAGGTTGTGATTTTAGAAATTTATAGGGGCAAAGAAGGGTTCAAGGCTACAAACCTATGATAAGTGAGCAAGGAGTAACTGAGGGAATGAGTTACTAAGGAACAGCATCATTATGGGGTCAGAAATTGTAGACCTATTGTTAAATGAGGCATGGGACATGGCTGCTGCCAAAGTTTTAAGTTAATTGCTGGCACCTCTCTTTGTGCATTTGATCAGACATGAGAGGGAGAAATTCCTCTTGCCCTTCATAAACTGTCAACAAGCCAAATGAAATATGTGTCTTGAGAGCAAATGCAAACCTAGTGAGAGAGGAACATGATGCAATGATTTAGGCACCTGGAAAACATAGCTCTTTCCCCATTATACTTATTTTTCATATTAAAGTAATGTACAGATTGTGTACTTGAAAGGATACATTTGGACTGTCTTCATAAGATTTTCTTCAACTTGACAGTCAAGCAATATATAGCTGTCTCTGAAGTGCCCATATGTGGATTTTCCCATTTGTGAATTATCTGTGGCACATTTTCCAACTCTGATGGCCTAACCCTGTTACCCAGCATATTTTAGAACTATTCCTCCCTGCTCAGAAAATGAAGAACTCATTTGAATATGAACCCAAGCAAAATGCAAGTCTGCAGGTCAATGCACTGCCAAAACAGAAAACTTTCATGCGGTACATTTTCAAAGCCCTCTAGCAGAATAAATGGATTCCTTTATATTCCTATAGCAATTTTTACCAATTTCTATTATAACATTTATCACATTTTATTACAGTTTTTCATTTGCCTGCCTGATGCCCTAGGCCTATGGTAAAGGGAGGTTTTAAATTTATTTTTCTTCCCTTAGCCTCAAATTCTATATATGGTATTCAGTAACTTTTTGTCAAATTAATTAATTAAAGTACAAACGAATGAGTAAATAATGTTTTGCATGATTGAAACCAACGTATGGCTCCTGCTAAGATATAGAGAATTGTCTGTAAATAACTTATATTTCACAGTATTTAAAGCTGCAGAACACCTTAGAGAATATCTGGCATGATATATTTTTAAGCTTTATTTTTTTTTCTTTAAGTGAAATAATTTTAATTTTACTAAAATATTATTTTGAACTTTTTCAAGTATGAGGCAGAGGGGTGTAAAACTGACATAGGCAAGGAAGAGATGAACAGCCCTGCATTTCATCCTCTGGCTACTCCACTGGTCAGACCAGAGCCCTGTCCCCAACACAGAACCTCTTTGCCAGTAACAACTATGCCAGTACAACTTTATAGCTTTTCAGATGAAGCCAGAGTTTATTGGAGTTCCCCAAGTTTATTCCCCAAGCCAAGACTGGAACTCAGCCCCCTGAATAAACAATGCTTTTTCAACTATACCATGTTTTTACCTCATTATTATTTCTGTGGTTGTTTCAGATGCCCCACACTCCCACTCCCCTTCAGTGAGTCAAAGGAAAGACAGCAGACTGTAACATCAATTAGTTTGAACGGGGCAGACGCATGTGACTAAAATGTTGTCATCTGAAGTACTTTCTTGATTTTATGTCTAGCATACAATCACCTCGAGTGGGGGACCCTGTGGTGTGGCTGAGAGCTTATTGGAGAGGATGCTTTGCAAGGGCAGACATGATTTCTTAACCTGAATATGCATTAATTCTCCCATGGGCAAGAGTGGTTCAACCAGCTCTGGTCTATGTGGTCAGGGGGAATTGGTGTAAGAAAGATAATAGAGAATCCAAAACTTCAGAGCAGCTTGGCATCTCTTGATCCTTTCTTCTCTTCTAAACTTTCATCTGGGTCTTGTAAAGGTAACCAAAGTGACAGTCTTATCTTGCCTGATACAGAAGCAAACAAATAATTATAAGAATGATGATGGCAATGATAAGGATAGTAATAATTACAAGTTGAAGTGCATGTTTTAGTGAACAGAGTGTGGAATACTATATTTCATAGTATCACTAAAGCAATTTTGTGAGGTGAGAGAGCAAGCATATAAAAAAACAATGAAACTGAAGATGAATGTTAAAAAGACTTATTCAATGTGACACGACAAATGGCAGAAATGAGAATGAAACAAGGTGTGTTTTCCTCTATATTAATAGAATGCAATCGTGACACCACAGCATTTTAGCTGCAGGAAGCAGCCAGTGGTTTCCAGTAGTCTCTGCAACACTGAGCTTTGTAATCCTTCTTCCCTTCCTCCTTCCATTCCCTCCACCACTTCTTCCTCACTGTCTCAGTAAGGATTCAGTCAGGGAAGCTGAACTACTATGAGTACAATGAAACAGAGAATTTGTCATAGGAATTAGTCTTTACACAAATGTGGGAGCAAGTGGGGAAGTAAAGGTCAAATAAAGAGAGCAAGAGATCCGAGAGAGATTGGTAACCAACACCAGTACAGCTGAACAAATCAAAGCTTGCAAGGAAATCTGAAGCAAGGCACATCTTGGTGCCACAGGAGGACCACAAAAGGGCCCGCAATAGAAGTCTCTAAAAGGTTGTTGGTCCTCCATGGCTACTGCCTCTATAAATTCATAGCAAAGTTTCTGGTGAGGCTGGAGTGGTCACAAAGACAAATTGTCATAAAGAAGAGCTAGACATGAAATGAGGACAAGAGAGGGAAAATTGGAACTTGTCAGTGCCTCTGCATCTGCCTATCACCACCTCTAACCAATGGAGACCTCTATACAGTAACGGCCACTTCACTTCCACCTCCCCAAACTCATGAAACTGTACTTTTGGCCAATTACCATCCAGAACCATACAGAGAAGAGGCTATTGAGATATGTGGTTCCCAGTGTGAACAAATTGCTATGGAACAATCTGGCATACTCCTGCACCTCTACACTTTATTGGTCACACAATTTTGTACAACTGAAAGATGTGCCTTCTATACAGAGTCAACTACTAAAACCTTAGCACTTTTAGAGAGAAATAGGAGAATACCTTTGTGACATTAGCGTAGGCAAATATTTCTTAAATAGACCCCAAAAGCCATAACCATAGAGGGAAAATTTAAAAATTTGAAATCATAAAAATTTAAACTTCTAAACAGAAAACACTGTACAAATGGGTCAATAAGTACAATACAATATAATACAAATAAAAAAAAGCAATAGAGAAGCCACAAACTGGCAGAAAAACTTCTCAATACACGTGTCAGTGACCCTTATTCAGACTATCCAGAGAACCCCTGCAAAACAATTAAAAAAAAGACAACTCAATGAAAAATGAGCAAAAGTTATCGATACTACACAAAGGAAGACATACAAGTGACTAATAAACACACAAAAAGTACTCAACATGTTTAGCTAGTAAGGAAATGTAAACTGAAACCACAGTGAGATACCATTATACACTCACTAAAATGGCTACAAAGACTAACAAAATCAAACGATGGTCAGTATGTGGAACAACTGAAATTCTAATCCATTGTTGTTGGAATATAAAATAGTACAACTTTTATGGCAATCAGGTTGAAAATTTTTCATGAAATTAAACATGTGCCCATGTTGTGACCCAGAAATTTCACTTCTAGACATTTAGCTAAAGACATGAATATGTAAACACAAAAAGACTTTGTATAAGCATGATCGTAGTAGCTTAATCACAATAGCTCCAAATTGGAAGTGATCCCAATGTCCATCAATAGGAGAAAGGATAAACAAGTTATTATATATTCATCCAAGGGAATACTGCTCAGTAAAAAAAGGTACAGACTACTGATACAAAAACATGGATGAAGTTCACAAATGTTAAGAGAATAGAAGATGCCAGATATAAAGAGTGCATGCTGAATGATTCCCTTTATGTGAAATTCTAGAACAGTTAAAAATAGTCTATGCTGAAAGAGATATGAAGAGTGTTTGCCTCTGGGGGCAGGGGTTTGTGGGGATTGATTAGGAGGAAATAAGAGGAAACTTACTGGGGGTGTTGGAAAGTTCTTATTTGGATAGGCTGCAGAGGGATTGAGTTTGCACATTTATCAAAACTCATTGAACTATAAAACTTATGAACTGTACATTTGAGTATATGTATATTATGCTTCAATATAAAATGTGTTTTTAAATGATAAAAGAAATCTATACTGTATTTGTGTACTTGAGCATAATGTGAATACATTTTCTGATCCTGCTACCCTTCACTGTGGTCTACCTCTATGTCAAATTTTAAAAGCACAGACTTCGGCACCAGAACACATGAGTTTAAAATCCAAATTCACCATTTTTTAGCTGGGTAATTGTAGGGCTGTCATTTATACTCTTTAAGGCTCAGTTTTCTTACCTGTAAAATGGTGATAGTAATATTACCCACCTTGCTGGGTTCTTGTGAGGATTAAATGAGATAATGTATGTGAAGAGCTTATCACAGAACCCAGAGCTCCACTGTCCAACACTGTAGCTACTAACTACATGTGGCTAAATAAATTGATTATAATGAGATAAAATTAAACATTCAATTACTCAGTCACACTAGCCACATTTCAAGTGCTCAATAGCCACACGTGGTTAGTGTCATCTTTATAGATACAGAATATTTCCATTATCAGAGAAAATTGTATTTGTATAGTGCTGTCATAGAGCATAGAAGTGCTAAATAAATATTAGCTATAATTACTATTAAGAGAGAAAAAAACTTCCCTTAAAGACTTCACATTTTATTGGAGAAATTAGACAATGAAACATGAAAACAATGTGATTAAATGCTACAACTTTGAGGGATACTATGGTGTTAGGGAGAAGAACCTTCTTTAGGGAAGAGCAGGTAAGCATCATTAGAAGCAATGCTTGAACTGTCATAAGTTGATGGTGGGCTCATCAAGATAAATACCTATAGGAAGTTTGGTACTAGAGCGAATTCTGGGAACACTGAGCATATGCAAGCAGCTGGATCTCACCCTTTACTGGGAGAACATCCTTAAAGAGGCCAAGCGGACCGTGATGGGATGGGGGAATGGTAGAGAGAAGAGTAGGAAGGCATTCTGAACAGAAAAATCTGCTCATACTCAACAAGAGAAGAACAGAGACTAATAAGAGTTTCTGTTGCTATAACAAATAGGCTTTGGGTAAGTTGTTGGGGTGGAATGACAGGACCAGAGGATAATGAGGTGGGTAGGGTGTAAATTAAGAAAGGGCATTTTGTGCCATGCCAATGCATGATTTGAGAGATAAATTTATTTAATTATTTAAATATGTAATATATTCATATGGTCCAGCAATCAAAATGTATAAAAGGAAATATAGTAAAAAGTACACACACATAATAGTTAACTACTCCTCTCTCTTCCTTGTTTAATCTTCCAAAGTTTATTTTATCACATGTAAACAAATACAAATGTGTGTGTATTTCCCCTTTTTAATATAAGCAGGTTTTGTACTATTCTGCCCTTTGCCTATTTTCACACAAGATAAAGATCTTTCCATATAGGTATATACAAAACTATTCTGATATTTTCTTTTTATCCCTTGCTTTCTTCTTTTTTTTAAACAGCAACATAAAGTTCTATTATATGGGTATATGATATTTATTTAACAGTCTCCTATTAAAGGATATTTATGTTTCTAATCTTTTGCTTTTACAAAAAAGTGCTCTAACCAATAACTTTGTACATGAATAATTTCTCCAGTGTGAGTGTGTGCCTATAAGATACATTTTTCTTTTACTTCTTTATTGCAGTATATTTGCTTTACAATGGTGTGTTAGTTTCTGCTTTATAACAAAGTGGATCAGCTATACATATGCATATATCTCCATATCCCCTCCCTCTTGCATCTCCCTCCCTCCCACCCTCCCTATCCCACCCCTCTAGCTGGTCACAAAGCACCGAGCTAATCTCCCTGTGCTATGCGGCTGCTTCCCACTAGCTATCGGTTTTACATTTGGTAGTGTCCATATGTCCATGCTACTCTCTGACTTTGTCCCAGCTTACCCTTCCCCCTCCCCGTGTCCTCAAGTCCATTCTCTAGTAGGTCTGTGTCTTTATTCCTGTCCTGCCCCTAGGTTCTTCATGACCATTTTTTTTTCTTAGATTCCATATATATATGTTAGCATACGGTATTTGTTTTTATCTTTCTGACTTACTTCACTCTGTATGACAGACTTTAGGTCCATCCACCTCACTACAAATAACTCAATTTTGTTTCTTTTTATGGCTGAGTAATATTCCATTGTATATATGTGCCACATCTTCTTTATCCATTCATCTGTCAATGGACACTTACGTTGATTCCATGTCCTGGCTATTGTAAATAGAGCTGAAGTGAACATTTTGGTACATGACTCTTTGTGAATTATGGTTTTCTCAGGGTATATGCCCAGTAGTGGGATTGCTGGGTCGTATGGTAGTTCTATTTTTAGTTTTTTAAGGAACCTTCATAGTGTTCTCCATAGTGGCTGTATCAATATACCTTCCCACCAACAGTGCAAAAGTGTTCCCTTTTCTCCACACCCTCTCCAGCATTTATTGTTTGTAGATTTTTTATTGATGGCCATTCTGACCAGTGTGAGGTGAAGATACATTTTTTGAAACGAAGTTGCAGGTCTCTGTGTTCATGATTTGGAGGGATATTGCCACATTGCTTTCTAAGGATTTTTCCAGTTTACATTCCCACTGGGACTGTGCAAAAGTGACAGTTCCTTACAGCTTCCTCAGTAGAAATTGCTATGAAACTTTTTTTTGTTTGTTTTGCATTTGTTTTGTCAATGTGACAGGTGAATCCATATCATTTTAATATGCATTTCTCTTATTATGAATGTGTAAGAAACATTTGCTTTTTTTCCTTTCCCGAGAGACATCCGTTCATATCCTTTGCCCATTTTTTATTGTTAAGCATTTTGATTTGAACTTTCTTCTTCTCCTGACAGTAGTCTTTGAAGAGAAGCTGATGTGATCAGATTTGCATTTTAGAAAGTTATCTTTAGCAGAGGCCTTGAGGAGAGTGGGCTGAAGCTAGGAGAGACAGGATATAAGAACACTAAGAAGAGGAATATAATTCATGCGAAAAGTTCAATGAGACATGGAGCAAAACAGATTCAATTGGTGGGTTGCTTAGGGTTAAGAGAAGAGCAGGAGTCTAGGAAGTCTCTCAGGCTTCTGATTTGGGGGACTGAGTGGCCAGCAACTGGTACAGACAGTTCCGAAGCAGGAGCAGATTCTACAGGGAAGCTGTAATGTCCCTGTGGAATGTCTGTTTGGTTTAGCACATCCAGAATTTTAGAAGATAGGTCAAAAGTAGATCTGGAGATGTGAGATATCTATATATACTATATGTAGATATATAGATATGCTTATTAATCTGAGGTCCTTATGGTAACCCTGTTAGTGGGGAAAGAAGGAGCAGAAGTATCTGCGTTGGAAATTCTTGTAACCGTTTTAACAAGTGGGTAAGATTCAGTTATAATTAGCATATCCTTTGTTTGAATGCAAATGTTGTTTCTAAAACTCCTCATTCTCAACTAGGCTAACACTTCCCTTGTTTCCAGCAGTAATTTGCTGGGCAAATCCTTTCTTCACTATTACCGGCAAAATTCTATTACATATGTCCTATGAAACATGTGCTTCATATGCCAAGCTGACTCTAGTCCAAAGCAGCAGTGTTTGTGACTGAGCAGGAGGGCCCTCTCAGTCCCCACTGGGCTCCCAGAACGCTCAGGGTATTTTCTTTCTTTATAACGATCACACTCTTCTAGGGAAGACTGGCTGAGTTGAACATATCTGAAGAATATCTATTTAGTTCATACAATGTCTTATTTGGCTTTGTGTTGCCAGAATACAGCATAGGGCCTGGCACGCAGTAGGTGCTCAAGAAGTGGTCACTGAAGGGAGAAAATACTGACAGAGATACTTAACAAATGTCAGGCATTTGTAGTAAACTCCCTTTCTTTTCATTTCTCTCACCCTGTTTTACAGTCGACAAAACTCAGGTATATTAAACAAAGCCCTCCCACCTCTGACTCACCAGTGAAACTTCTGACCCCTCCCTACAAAGTAATCAGGTGTAGTTTGCTCTAGATTGGGAGTAAGAGAGAATTGCTAAACTGAGGTTAAGTTGTATCACTACCAAACTGTTTCAACACTTACTTTACCACAAAGTATAAAGCAACATTAAACACTACCTATCTCTCCCAAACATCATGTCCAGAACACCTTTTCCTAAATTCACAAATTTAGAAAAAATCATGACAGATTATTTAGGAGCTGGGGTGGGCTGTTGGTGGGGAAGAGGTAGGGAATGCATAATTACTGCATGGTGCTTTGTTTCCCTCCCACTATTTTACTAACAAGATGCTTGGTCTCCACAAATTACTTCCCCTACACTTACTTTAAACTTCTAGTTAAGGTGGACTCATTAGTTTCCTTATATCTTGAGTTTTTCATTTCCTGCTTGCTTTTTGTTTTGTTTTTATTGTGGGATAACATACGCATACAGAAATGCATAAGTCATGAGTGTCCAGCTGAATGAATTCTCACTGAGTGAATACCCCCATGTGAGCAACAACATAGATCAAGAAATAGAACACTACCAGTCCCCCACTACACCAGAAGCTTCTTCCGGTGCCTCATCCCTGTCACTACCCCTTCTGTCTTCCAAAAGGCGATCACAACCACTATTGTGATCCTAACACCACGGATGTTGCCTCTTGGTATGTTATATAAATGGAATTGGATATAATATGTTCTCTTTTATGTCTAGTTTTTTTGCTCAAAACTATACACGTGAGGTTCATCCATGGTATTGCATTTAGAGTTGGTTCATGAATTTCATTGCTGTATGGTATTATATAAATATACCACAGTATATCCATTCTTCTGATGACAGAAATTTGGGTTATTTGGAGTTTTCGCCTTTTGTGAATTGTGCTTCTGTTTGCATTCTTGTCTCTGTTATTGTTTTTGGTCTTCCCTTTTCTTGAACTTCCCTCCCACCCTGCCCCCACCCCCTCAGCTCTGCCCTGAAACACTTTAATTCCTAGCTCAGATTTACCTAATTATGCTGGCTGTCAATGAGCTTCCCCATCCCCTCAAAGCTTCCATCTTTCTACTTTCTTAAAGTACATCTTATATGTCATGAAATGGTTCCTTATATTAAAACCGTTTATATATGTGAATTATTTCTATTAGATTGTAAGCTCCTGAGGGCAGAAAATGTCTCACTCTTCCTGTTATTTCCAAGTGCAGTGTCTTGCTTATAGTAGAAATTCAATAAAGATTCAGCTAGTGAATGAATGGATGAATTAGGAAAATTTCTCCCTGACATGGTGATATTGAATCAATTTGATTAAATATGCCCCCATTTTCATGATGGGTTGATCAGCAATAAGATCAATGGTCAAACTGTTAAGATATAGGTTTTTTTTTTTTTTTTCCAATTCAACTGTAAGAGTCATATGGTCAATACTTAAAAATATCTAAGAGTTATATTTTAAAAATCAGGAATTATGGTACTCTTGGATGAAAAATCTATAAATTATTTCATATGCCACTCTGTAAATCCTTGGCCATATTGTTAAAAAAATATTTCTGTAGTTGGTATTCTTTCAACAAATAATTATTTTGTACTTACTATGTGCCAGGTGTCATGCTAGACCCACAATATGCTCTCTATTTATTTCACATATTAACAGAAAAAGGGTCAGAGTATTCTTACTAAAGGGCTATTTTGAATTCTTTATTATGTCCATGATTTAGCTTTGAGTAGCTTCTTTCAGACAAAGAAGCTCAGGACATATTATGCTGCACAGAATTAATTAAGATCAAGAGGCAAAGAGACAGAAAAAGAAGTGGAAATGTTGGTGTTTGGGGGATGTTAATCACTCGCCAGTCTCTGTTTTGGCTTCTAAGCAATTAAGAACAGATGAGAAGCCAAATAGAGGCTGTGATATTGGCTTTTTAATTGCTTAGACTGGATTGGGGAGCACAACAAAACCTTCTGTGTCTCGCTCCCTAATGAATGAACCCACCCCAGTCCAGGCGGAGGAATTAGAAATGAGGAGGCCTTCCCCTCAGGTAAGGATCCAGCCACTGAGAACTAATCCCTCAGGGTCAGGAAGCAGAAAAAAGCTCGCTTCATTGAAGGTCAGGTTGGTTTTGAGTGATAAAGAGCAAGATAGGGTAGAGCTTGCTTTATAATTTTATTTTTTTGCTCTTGGGCTGTCAGTCTATCCCCAACCTCAGCAGTTTGGTAATAATTTCTCTGATAATCGTGTTGATTGGTGGGTAGGGAGCAAAGGAAGGATGAAGGTGCTCACTCAAGTATTTCTCCCTTGTGGAGAGTGGAGGAGACCCCCCCTTCCTCTCTTCGTAAACTTGAGAGGAGACAGAGAGGAGTCAAGGAAGAGAGATCAAAAGTGCGAATGAGACTGAGAGATTGAGAGAAAAAATGGGAGCATTGTTTTTTCTCCTGAAATGTCAAAATCAAGACAGTTGAAAAATGCAGAAGTTCGAGGCAGAACTGTAGAAACTTTTAATGTGCATTTAAGGCCAAATTTTGAAAGATACAGAAGGGAGTTAGTTTGTAGATAAATGGGGAAGAAAAAGAAATGTTAGGAGATCCATATCACCACACTTCTTTGGTGGATCTCTACAGCCAGAAAGTGTGAATTGAGAATTGAAGGGTTATGGGAAAAGCCAGAGTTGCCAAGGGCATCTACTCAGGTTTGTGATGAAGAAAAAGGGACAGGAGGACACTGCACACACTCAGTGGGACAATGGCTGATGTAGTGGGCCTGTCTCAAATTTCAAGCTTAGTTCTGTTTTATTCTTTCTTTTTTTTTTTTTTAGCAGAGAAAGATGTACCAATCAAGCCTATCTTGACATAAAGACCTGGCAATGTCTAATTGGAGCTGTGTCTCTATAAGAAAAATCTTGTGAAAAGAAAGTCTGTTGTGTTTTTTCCACTTTTCATTCTTCCAATACTGCATCTTTTATCTTTTAGTAAAAACTTTATCTTCTTTAAATTAAACTCTGTTTGCTTTATAAATTATTGAAGAGGTTGGATTCTACTTTTAAGTTCTTGATTTTAATGACTAGATACCAAAAAATGATCTGAATTATAATTCTAAAATATTTACCAATGCATTGAGAAGTGCAACATAACATGGCATGAAGAAGCCTAGATATTTGGCATAAGTAGATATCGGGAATGGATCTCAGTACCAGAACCATTTCTTATCCACACCTTTGATGGTGTTCACTGAATCTACTGATGCTAAACTAGAGCTGATTGAGGGCCCTACCATCCTCTCTCCTGTTGTCTGGCCTTTTATAACCTTCCTTCTAATACCAAATCCTGCAGTGATGTCTCAGTCTTAATTCTGCCTGATTTCACACTCTCTGGAATATTTTCATGGAGAATTCAACTTTTATATGGCCATTTAGCATGAAGAAGGGGGACTTGCAGCTCCTCAGTTTAGAAAGACACATCAATATGGAAAAAGGTAATGTTAGAGAGCAGAGTCAGAAACAATTTAGTGCCCAATATTAATGATAAGATAGCAGTTCACAGAGGACCAGGGTAATCCATAGCCCTAGGAAATGGATAGACCTATGAGTACGTTTGAATTATCTCTGACAATTGGAGGACTGGCAAAAATTCTCTGTTCTGTACAGTGCTCTGATTGAGGTCAGTACAATCTTGATCTTTGAAGAAAATCTCTTGATTTTTCTAAGCAAACATATGTAAAATAACATCAAAGTATTTATTTTTTAAATCAACACTGTAAATCAACTATTTATTTAAATTTTTAAAATAGTTGATTTACAGTGTTGTGCTCATTTCTGCTATACAACAAAGTGACTCAGTTATACATATATATATTCTTTTTCATATTCTTTTCCATTATGGTTTTTCACAGGATATTGAATATAGTTCCCTGTGCTATACAGTAGGACATTGCAAAGCATTTATTTCAAATGAAATGAGAAATAAAATGAGATATAGCATTGAAGGCAATTGTATATGTAAAAAGTAAAATATACTGACATTGGTTAAATTACAAAAAAGTGATGAAATACGAATGTGACTGTGAAGGCGTTTATGGTCGACAGAGTCCCTCACCTACGTGATCTCACTTGTGGTTTATGACACAGGGCAGGGATTGCTATCAGATTTTTTTCAGTTGAGGATATAGGTTCAATGGGATTCAGTGCCTTGCTTAACATCACATGACTTATATGGGGCATAATTATGACCAGAACACAGACTTTGGTTCCCTACCCTAGAGTTCTCTGATACATACGAGGTTGCAGGCTAGGAATCTGCTCCAGCTTCAAGGCTCTGGGCAAGATGCTACTCAGCTCCACCTGGATGTTGTGTAATTGAGTCACTGATCCTAAATCAGAGACTTTTAGGGAAGGGGATTCAACATGATTTCTTTTTGTCTTTGGTGCAAAAATCTTTTCTCATATCTGACAGCTATGTATTTTATTTTTCCTGCTGAAATTTAAAACCAGCTTCTATTCTCTCCCTTGAAGCACAAAGCCAGTATTGGTCACATTCTGTTTGGTTTCCTAAATGGTAGTCAATTCTATTTTGAACATTATTCCTAATTCTTGAATTAGGTGGCCCTGCTCCAAGTTTTCTACATGTTTCATCATCACATTGATTTCCTAACAATGATACAAGTAAAATCTCATTGCAACCAATATCAGTATAACAATTTATGCTGTTTTCCTTTCTTTGGATAATTGTTCTGTAACTTATTTTCTTAGACTGCAACAGATTCATTTCCTATAGGGCACCTATGTTTCTCACCATGCTTAGTAATCAAAGAAGCACTGTTTTGAAAATAACTGGGCACTGTCTGTTAGCAGTCTCTTCCTGTGATCCTGTTAGCTCTCCTCTCCTCCATTTCCCAGTGCTGCTTTTCTTTTTTCTTTTTTTTTTTTTAGAGGCTATATTATACATGACCAGATGTATAAGCAGAGGACACCTATAACAAGCTGCCTTAGAGTATGGCTTAGAATTCAGATTCTTCCTTAGTAAGTTGAGGTCATTTTGCAACTTCCCTCTCCTTATTTCAGCCATTTTTGCCAAGTGTTCTCAGCTATAACTGGCCAAAGACCTCTATACATATGAATATTTAAAAAATAATGGTTTTATTGACATATAATTCACATACCATAAAATTCATCCTTTTAAATTGTATAATTCAGTGATTTTTAGTATATTCACAGAGTTGTGAAACCATCACTACTATTGCATTTCAGAACATTTTCATCAATCCAAAAAGAAACCTTGTCCGTTAGCAGTCACACACTATCCTTTCCTTCTCCACCTCCATTCCCTTCTCACCCACCTCCCAGCCCCCAGACCACCAGTATGTAATCTATTTCCTATCACTACATATATGATATGATATGTGGTCTTTGGTGCTTTGGCGACGGGTTTCTTCAACTTAATGTAACGTTTCATCCATGTTGTACCATGACTCAGCACTTCATTCCTTTAAATGGCCAAATAATATTTCATTTTGTGGATATACCACATTTTGTTTATCCACTCTTCCATTGATGGATATTTGAATTGTTTTCATTTTTTAGTTATTATGCATAATGCTGCTATAATATTTGTATACAAGTTTTTAGTGGACATATGTTTCCCTTAGGCATATATCTAATATATAGGTATTACATATTATCTATGTACCAGGACTGTACTTGCTAGATCATATGGTAACTCCTATATTTAAACTTTTCAGGAAGAGCCCAACTGTTTTCCAAAGTGGCTGCACCATTAATCATCCTACCAGCTATGCATGAAGGTTCCTAAAAATTTCTGTAGGTTCTGGGAGACACGTGTTATTGTCTATGTTTGTTTAGTCAAACTAGGGGATGTGAAGTGGATCTCATTGTGGGTTTGATTTGCATTTCTCTAGTGATTAATGGTGTTAAGCATTTTATGTTTTTATTGGCCATTTGTTTATTTCTGGAGAAATGTTTAAGTCCTGTGCTCAATCTTTTCTCTTAATTATATCCTTTGACATACAAATTTAAATTTAATGTAATTGTTGAAATAGTTGAGTTTTGCATCATTTACTATTTTGTTTCTCTTTATCCTCTCTTTTTATTTCTCTTTTACTTATTTTCTGCTTTGTTTAAACTAATTGTATATTTATGTGATATTTTATTTCTTTTATTGACTTATTAACTAAACTTGTTTTAGTTTTTAGTTTTTGCTCTATTATTTACAATCTCATCTTTAGCTTATCATACTCTAATTTCAAATATATTATACCAGGTAACATATAATGTAAAAACTTTGCAATATTGCCTTATTCCCCCACTAATTTTTATTATTTTCACACTTCTTACTTTTGAATATGTCATAAACTCCAAAATATATTTGTTTTAAATAATCACTTATTATTTGAAAAAATTGAACACTTTTCAGTGTTTTGTATTTACCCACACACCCACCATTTCTGGCATTCTTCATTTCCTTTTGAGTAGATAAGAGTTTCTATCTGGTATCATTTTCTTTTGGAACTTTAACATTCTTCTTTTTAAAATTAATTTTTATTGGAGTATAGTTGCTTTACTATGTTGTGTTAATTCCTGCTGTACAGAAAAGTGAATCAGTTATACATGCACATATATCTACTCTTTTTAGATTTCCTTCCCATTTAGGTCACCACAGAGCACTGAGTAGAGTTCCCTGTGCTATATATTAGGATCTCATTAGTTATCTATTTTATACATAGTAGTGTATATATGTCAACCACAATCTCCCCATTCGTTCCACCCCCCCAACTCCCCTTGGTAACCATACATTTGTTCTCTACATCTGTGACTCTATTTCTGCTTTGCAAATAAGTTCATCTGTACCATTTTTCTAGATTCCACATATAAGCAATATTATACAATATTTGTTTTTCTTTTTCTGACTTACTTCACTCTGTATGACAATCTCTAGGTCCATCAGCGTCTCTGCAAATGCACTATTTCAGAACTTTGTTTAACATTCTTTCTTAACAATTTTGTATTGCTGATCTGAAGTGAGGAATTCTTTCAGATTTGTTTGAAAATATCTTTACTTTCATCTTTAAAAAATTTGTATTGGAGTATAGTTGATTTACAATGCTGTGTTAGTTTCAGGTGTTATACATATATATATATCAACTCTTTTTTAAGATTATTTTCCCATATAGGCCATTACAGAGTATTGAGTAGAATCCCCTGTGCTATTCAGCAGGTTCTTATTAGTTATCTATTTCATATATAGTAGTGTGTATACATCAATCCCAATCTCCCAGTTTATCCCTCCCTCCCTTACCCCTGGTAACCATATATTTGTTTTCTACATCTGTAACTCTATTTCTGTTTTGTAGATAAGTTCATTTTGTTTGTACCCATTTTTTAGATTACACATATAAGCAATATCATATGATATTTGTCTTTCTCTGTCTGACTTACTTCACTCAGTATGACAATCTCTAGGTCCACCCATGTTGCTACAAATAGCACTATTTCATTCTTTGTTTATGGCTCAGTAATATTCCATTGTATATGTGTAGCACATTTTCTTTATCCATTCCTCTGTTGATGAACATTTAGGTTGCTTCCATGTCCTAACTATTGTAAATGGTGTTGCAGTGGACATTGGGGTGCATGTATCTTTTAGAATTATGGTTTTCTCCAGGTATATGCCCAGGAGCAGGATTGCAGGATCATATGGTAGCTCTATTTTTAGTTTTTTAAGGAACCTCCATACTGTTCTCCACAGAGGCTATACCAATTTACATTCCCACCAACAGTGTAGGAGGGTTCTCTTTTCTCCACACCCTTTCCAGCATTTATTATTTGTAGATTTTTTGATGATGGCCATTCTGACTGGTGTGAGGTGATACCTCATTGTAGTTTTGGTTTGCATTTCTCTAAAAATTAGTGATGTTTAGCATCTTTTCATGTTCTTTTTAGCCATCTGTATGTCTTCTTTGGAGAAATGTCTATTTAGCTCTTCCACCAATTTTTTGATTATGCTCTTTTTTTTTTATATTGAGCTGCATTAGCTGTGTGTATATATTAGAGATTAATCCCTTGTTGGTTGCTTTGTTTGCAAATATTTTCTGAGGGTTGTCCTTTCATTTTGTTTATGGTTCCTTTTTCTGTGCAAAATCATTTCATTTTTGAAGGGTATTTTCCAAGGTATAGAATTTTAGGTCGACTGGCCTTTTTTTTTTTGGTTTTTAGTAATTTAAACATGTCATCCTATTGTCTTCTTGTTTGTATTTTTATTCTAATTGGAAGTTAGTAGTAGTTCTTACTTTCATTATCCAGTACGTATGTGTCTTTTTTTTTCCAGGTGCTTTAAGTATTTTCTCTTCATCACTGTTTTTCAGTGATTTGGTTGTGGTATGTCTTGATGTTATTTTATTTGTATTTATTTTGCTTGGTGTTTATTCAGCTTCATGTATCTGTGGGTATATTATTTATCTTTTGAAAAATTTGGGCTATTATTTCTTCAAATATTTTTTCCTGGGCCCCTCTCCTTCTGAGATTCCAATTACATGTGTAATAGATGCTTCATTATGTTCTACTAGTCATCTGGGTGCTCTTCATCCTTGTGCAGTCTTTTGTCTTTCTGGGCTTTAATTTGGATAGTTTCTATTGCTATGCTTCAGTTTCACTGATCATTCTACAATGTTTAATTTGATATTAGGCCCATACTGGGGTTTTCACATGTCAGATATTATGTTTTTCAGTTCTACAATTCCATTTGATTTTTCATAGTAGTTTTCATTTCTTTCCTTATTATGTTTATGCTTCCCCACAAATCCTTGAGAATATTTATAGTAGGTGTTTTAAAATCCATGTCTGTCATTAGTGTGTCTGTTCCTATTGACTATTTTTCCTTTTGATTATAATTTACATTTTCTGCTTCTTTTGTATGCCTGTATATTTTTTGGGGTGGATTCTGGTTATTGTTATGTTATAATTTTTAGTGTTGGTATTTTGATGTTTAATTTAAAGTGCACTGATTTTATGTTGCCAGATAGTGAAGCTACTTGCAGTTCAGACTTATCTTTCTGAGGCTTTTTTTTTTCTTTGTTGAGTAAGTCTAGGGTTGTAGCTTTTACTTAGGATGAATTCGGACCCAAAACTAAGGCATAATTCTTCATATAGCTCTTCTGAATATTTCAGGTATCCAGTAAAGTCTGTCTACTTTGGTTGGAATACAAACATCTCCCAACCTTGTGTGAATTATGTAAACTTTTCATCTGTGGCTGCCTCATTTTATGGAGTTTTACTCTATGCATAAACAACTTAGTAGTATTCAGCTGAAGACTCAAGGTGACTTTTAAGGAGATTCCAGGATCTCTCTCTCTTTCTCTCTGTAGCTCCCTCTTCTCAAGTGCTGTATCCACAATTTCTAGCTCTTACAGGCTCTCTGAATTCTAATTTATCTTTTTAATCTATTAAAATCATTATTTTAAACTTTAGGCCCCTCTGTTTTTGTTATGACCTAAAAAATATACACTACAGGGTAATATATGAATACAGGAAAGAGGACCTTATATTTACACTGTAATGGCTCTATTAGGAATTATCTTATTTACACCATTGAGTATTAGCGTAATCCTAGGTAATAATTCTCCTATATTAAATATGAGGGAACTGACATTTGGATAACTTAACATGAAATCAGGTTCATACATTTATTCAAGAAGTATTATATTTACTGAACATCTACTATGTGTCAGGCTTTTGGAGGCAGCTAATATATATTGATGAATCAAATAGGCATGAATCCTGTCTTGAGGGTTTTGATGTGGTAGGAAGTCTAATAATAAGCAAGCATATGTGGAAATATATATGTATGCACTGTAATAAGAGTCATGAAAGAGATGAAGATGCCATAGAATAAGTGATGGGGGCCATGAAGGAAATGTGGGAACTTAGGTGGGAAAGGTGGAAAACAGAGACCTATAGGAAACTAATGAGCTAGCCACATGTGAAAAGTAGAGAAAAGTATTTCAGACAGAGGGTATGATATCCCTTGAGGTAGAATGAAAACTTTATGTGTTCAAGGAAGTAAAAAGAGGCAAAGAGGAGGAAGAATATTGGATGAGGGGAGAGTGACCTCAAATGAGGATGGAGAATTGGGTAGGAGTCTGATCATGCAGGGTTTGAAAGGAGCAAAAAATTTGGTGAATTATTTGGAAAATTTAAATGTGAGTTGTATTTTCATCAATTTATCTACTGTGTGGGACATAGTATTTAGGAGAACAAGAGTAGAATGCGTAAGTCATAAAGAAAATATTTTGTAATTTAAGAGGAGATTTCAGTAGCGGAATTTAAGGCAGTGGAAATTGAGCCAGGTGGATAGATTCCAGGTATATTTTAAAGGAGAAACTACAAGACTTGATAGTTGATTAGAGTTTGGGATGAGAGAGAAGGATAAGTCAAGGGTGAAACCAAGTTTCTGTCTTGAGTAACTGGATCCTTGATTCTGCTATGTACAAGATGAGACCTATTGAAAGAGAAATAGACATAGATGAGGGAGGAAGTGACTGAAGGATTCAAATTGGCATAGTTGAGTTTTAGGTGACCAGGAGGTCTCGAGGCAGAGATATTTGGTAAATGCAAGAAAACAGATGAGCAGTATCAGCTGAGAATATAAATGGGGGAATTGTTGACAAACAGATGCTTTTTAAAACTATAAGAATGGAGGAGCATAGTTAGATCATGTAGAAAGAAATGAGAAGAATAAAGGGTTTAAGTTCTAGTGCTCATAAACTTTATCCTTTAGAGATTAAGTAAAGGAGAGGCCACCTTCAAATGACACTGAATAATAACTGTAGTTGTAGGAGGAAAGCCATAAGAGAGAGATTAACACAAAACCATGAGAGCATTTTATAAGGAAGGATAAGTAACTGTCAGTTTCTGTCCTTGGTAACCTTGGCAGTCACAGTTCTTGTGGTCTGGTGGGTGCAGAAGCCAGATTAAGTGGTTTGAAGAGTTAATGGAAGGTGAGAAAGGGGAGGAGAGTATAGACAATTCCTGTGAGCACTTAGACTGTGAAGAAGAGTGGAGAACATATACATCAAGGGAGAGTTGTTTTAGCATGAGAGAAAATAGAGAATTTCTGTGTGCTGCATTATGCCACTAAAGAGGAGTAAACAGTTTTATGATGCTTGAAAAAGAAGAATCCGTGAGAAGCTGAAAAAGGAAGGGAATCAGAGCCCATATGGAATGATGAGTCTTTGAAAAGCAAAAGAAAATTATTCCACTGTAATTGGAAGAAAGTGACAAAAAAGAAAAATGTTGTAGATGCAGGTGTTTTTGTAGATGCAGTGATGGGCCATCAAGGATTTCTGAGTGACTGTTTAGAATATCTAAGTTTAGTTGGTTCTCATATCTGCAGGTTCCAAATCTGCGGATTCAACCAACCATGGGTCAAAAATATTCAGAATAAAAAATTTTCAGAAGGCTTCAAAAAGTAAAACATTTACATTGTATTAGATACTATAAGTAATCTAGGAATGATTTAAAATATAGAGGAGGATGTACATAGGTTATATGCAAATACTGTACGATTTTATGTAAGGGACTTGAGCATTCTTGGATTTTGGTGTCCTCCAGGGGTCCTGGAACCAATCCTGTGCAATGACCAAGGAATGACTGTATAGTAAGTGTTGAGGTCATCAGCAGAGAATGAGGGGCAGGGGGGAAGGAGAGGTATGACTTGAGAGAGGAAAGTGGAGAAGGTAAGATATAATCCTCTTGGAGATCCAGGAAACATGTAGATGTGCCAGGCAGTGTAGAGAGTACAACTACATTTGAGATTATGTTTAATACAAGACCTTTTAACCTACTTGTGTGATTTTTCTCCATCACTGTTAAGTTCTGTATGTGCAGCACAGAGAAGATGGCTATTTGAGCTAAAATAGGACTGATTTCTGTTTTATTTGTTTTTATAAGGTATATTACAGGGGATGGGGGCAAGTAGTGGCCGCTCCAAAATGTCTACATGAGAAGAGTTTAGAAGTGATGTTGTACATGGAAGTGTGGGAGTGGGGACATGGGTATGTTGGGGTGGCTTGGGACCATGGGAATTGTTTCAGTGCTACATCTACATATCAGCCCCACTGTTTTCACACAGAGAACATATTTATCTGGGGGTAGCTAGGAAGTGAGCAAATAAAAATTATTTAGTTCTCCCCCAAGCAACCCCTTGATGTTCCCACTGGGACAAGGGAGTTGAGGGTTTATGCAAGGGAGTAATTGCACAATATTGTACCATTGCTAAAAGTGTGGTATTTGCTTTCCTTTTATTACATTTGACCTTGGACATAGTATTTGACCTTGGACATAGTATTAATATATGTGCACCTCAGTTTCCTCATCAGAAATGTAGAGGTAATAAAAGCTCCTAGGGGCCTCCCTGGTGGCGCAGTGGTTAAGAGTCCGCCTGCCGATGCAGGGGATACGGGTTCGTGCCCCGGTCTGGGAGGATCCCATATGCCGCGGAGCAGCTGGGCCCATGAGCCATGGCTGCTGGGCCTGCGCATCCGGAGCCTGTGCTCCGCAACGGGAGAGGCCACAACAGTGAGAGGCCCACATACTGCAAAAAGAAAAAAAAAAGAAAAAAAAAAAAGCTCCTACACTTTGTGGTTGTTGTGAGTATCAAAAATGTTATTACCTGTAAAATGTTTAGGCCAGTGCAGGATATGTAAGTGCTCAGTTCATGTCTCCTCCCCCTATGATTTTATTGTTGTTGTTATTATGAACAATGGCTTCTAAGCAGGACAAGAATGGAAATGAATTATTAAGAAGATTGATGGATAGTGAGAAAGTAGAAAGTGAGAAAGTAGTGAAACAATGGTAAATAGGTCATGATGATGTAGAATTACTATAGCAGTGACACTAGAATAAGAAAGTTGGTAGGATAAGAAGTTGGTGTCAGAGAGATGGAAGTTAGCATTTAAGATTTCAAGAATGATAAAGAACTTTCTGATGACAAATTATGTTTTGAAAAAGAAATAGTGTGGTAGATTATACTATTATCTTAAATTATGTAAAATCCTCCCCCCCATATCAGTATTTTACATTATTTTCCCTTACATGTGCCTTACTTTCCCTCACGTGCTTCCCTGTGAGAGGGACATATTTCCTTGCCTCCATGCTTGGCCATGTGACTTGCTTTGGTCAATGAAGTATGAACAGAAGTGACACTGGCCATTGTTGAGCAGCTGTTGTTTTTTTTTAAGTTTAATTTTTATTTTATATTGGAGCATAGTTGATTTACAATATTGTGTTAGTTTCAGCAAAGTGATTCAGTTATACATACACATATATCCATTCTTTTTAAAATTCTTTTTCCATATAGGTTATTACAAAACATTGAGTAGAGTTCCTTGTGCTATACTGTAGGTCTTTGTTGGTTATCTACTTTATATATTGTAGCATATATATGTTAATCCCAAACTCCTAATTTATCCCCCCTGCTGCCTTTCCCCTTTGGTAACCTAAGCTTGTTTGTGTGTCTGTGAGTCTGTTTCTCTTTTGTAAATAAGTTCATTTGTATCATTTTTTTTTAGATTCCACATGTAAGTGATAGCATATGATATTTGTCTTTCTCTGTCTGACTTAACTTCACTTAGTATGAGAATCTCTAGGTCCATCCATGTTGCTGCAAATGGCACTATTTCATTCTTTTTTATGGCTCAGAAATATTCCACTGTATATATGTACCACATCTTCTTTTTCCATTCCTCTGTCAATGGATATTTAGGTTGCTTCCATGTCTTGACTATTGTAAATAGTGCTGCATTGAACATTAGGGTGCATGTATCTTTTCGAATTATAGTTTTCTCTGGATATATACCCAGGAATGGGATTGCAGGATCATATGGTAGCTCTATTTTTAGTTTTTTAAGGAACCTCCATACTGTTCTCCATAGTGGTTGTAATACCAATTTACATTCTCACCAGCAGTGTAGGAGGGTTCCCTTTTCTCCACACCCTCTCCAGCATTTATTGTTTGTAGACTTTTTGATGATGGCCATTCTCACCAGTGTAAGATGATACCTCATTGTAGTTTTGATTTGCATTTCTCTAATAATTGGCGATGTTGAGCATCTTTTCATGTGCTTTTGGGCCATCTGTTTGTCTTCTCTGAGCAGCAATTTTAAGAACCATGATATGACTCTGCCATTCTCAGCCTCTCTCTCCCTGTTTTTCTTTCCCAGCATGTTTCAGACAGGGACTGCTCCTTAAGACTAGATTCCAGACATATGGAGCAGAGCTGCAGATTACCAGTAGCTGATGTTCCACATGAGTAGAAAGAAAATAAACCTTTTCTTGTTATAAGGTGCTGAGATGTTGGGGTTGTTTGTTACTGACACTTAAGAAGAACTGACTAATAAAGATAGAATGGCTGATGTGGAGTGGAGGAAATGGTCTTTGGAGATGAAAACTCAAGGACCTGAAAGGTCAAGGTTTTGAGAGGACAGAGTTATCCACATGAATATTGAAATTGCCACATACACTGACTAGAGTTAGGTTGGAAAGAAATACTGTGAGCATGGAGTTCAAGATTTTGATGAATGTGTGCACATTAACAGGATATTGATAGCAATAAAAAGTAAAGTAGGATGATTTCTTAGAGGAATAGGGATTTTTATAAGAGGAACAGAAATGAAGTTAGTTATCAAGAACAAGAAAAACTAATCCTACCTCCCAGCCTGCTAGTGTAAGATGAATAAGCTTACATTGGAATAGGTTGTAGAGGAGGTAGGGACTTTGAGATATGGATAATTTTTTTAGTAAAATGCAATTTCCCGAAGAGAATGTGAAATGATATTGGGTCATTTGAGGGAGTTGGTTTGTTACAGAATGACAGCTCCAGAAGGCAGTAGTGATTTAGGAGAGCTGGAGGAGGAAAGGATTGGGTCATACTAACAAATATGCAGAGAATATGTGATTTGGAGTTAGGATGATGAATAACCTAGGAGGCTTGGGCTTCTAGTCATGACTGAGGTCATTAAGAATGGGAGGCTTGATGGCGTAGTAATGGCAGGAGGTTGGTTCCGGTACTGTGGTTCTGAATGCTTCCCTGGTGCTATAGTGGTGTCCAGGGAAGATGCCCTTTCACATTTTAGTCTATTTTAAAGGATGCCTTATATGATTTATTAAGAGTCACAGACATAGAAAACAAACTTATGGTTACCAGGGGGTAAGTGGGGGAGGGATAACCTGGGAGATTGGGATTGACATATGCACACTACTGTATATAAAATTGATAACTTATAAGAACTTACTGTATAGCATTAGGAACTCTACTCAATACTCTATAATGACATATATGGGAAAAGAATTTAAAAAAGAGTGGAGATACATATATATATGTATATATATATATAACTGATTCACTTTGCTGTACACCTGAAACTAACACAACATTGTAAATCAACTATACTCCAATAAAAATTTTTTAAAAGGAGGCAGAACTGGTTTTTAAAGTTTCCCCTTGCCTTTTTATCTCTATCCCACTTCACACTCTCACCTCTAGATATTAGTGTTTCCAGTATCCCATGACAGAGTTTCTTCAGGATTCACTCTCCAACATAGCATTAAGTGGTTCAGGACTATTCTATTTCTTGTACAAATTCCCTTTAACAATGGGGCTTTGAAAATCATACTAGGTCTCTGAAAGAAATATATGTGGTCACAGATTGTCCAGTGCCCCTTAAGTTTCTCTATAACTCTACTTGTACAGAACTGGCTTTTTCAACTCTGGCATTCCCTATGGATAAAGACAGAATTTCGAAACCTCAAGAGATATTATTAGCTGAATATTCCTAGGTGCTCCATAATATTTATAAAATGATCATTTTATAATCATTGTACCATGTAACATTTTGTACTTTCTTTTTCATTACAACAAGATTGCTTGCTAAAGTTGAGAATATTAAAAAAAACATTAATAATTAAACCAAAATGGGAGTAATTGTCCTTGCATGAGCAACTGCTAGTTTATTAAATTGCTTACTCTGTGAGTATTGTTCAGTATTCAAACACTGAAGTAGCAGTCATTAAGATTGCCAAAATGATAGTTCCTCTTTATTTAGCACTTTCTACACAATGACATCAAATAAGTAAACCAAAGTTTGAATACTTTATAGAAATAAACTTTGACCTTGAGATCTCCGAATCCTTTTCTGCCTTGATTATTTCACACTGCTTATCTTATTGAAGTCAGGTCACTGTTGCATTGACAAAACTTTGGTTCTTCTTGGCTTCCATTTCTAATGCTAAAAAATGTAATCTACAAACTTTAGTTAGATTTCAATAGCAGAATGAAAAAATTGGCAAACCTGCTATATTCTATATTGGGGCTTCCTCTCAGTAGATCAAGAGCTTAGTAGAAGTTCAAAGTCCCCACCTGTGCTGCTGATTGGGAACAGGTCTCTTTTTCCTCCACTCTCATGGCTGAAATTTGCAGAAGGGAAAAAAATACAAAATGATGATGATGGTGCTGGAGAAAATAATGACGAGAATAGCAAACATCTTTACTGAATGTCTCTTTTGTTCCAGATACTTTACACTAGTTTTGTTCTTCTCACAAAACCCCTGCAAAGTGGGCTTTGCAGATAGGGGACCTGAGACTCAATGAGGTGATAAAACCTATCCCCAAATCATACAACAACTTGTACCTGGCTGAGTCAGGATCCAGATATAAAAATGTCTCAACACCATGCTGACTCACAACCACAAAAATTTGCATCACCTTTCTAACACTGTCCAGAGGCTATTATCATTTTCCCACTCCCCCTTTTGACAGGGAAATGAAAAAGTGTCCCGCTGTAACAAAATATTTATTAAAATTGTCATAATCATAATAACAAAACACTATCTTGCTCATTATTTCTGTTGATCATCAGCAAAAGCCCATGAGATAGGTATTACTGTCACCCTTAAAACTGAAGCTCACAGAGTTAATGTAACTTGCTGAAGGCCACATAGCTACTAAGTGACAGAGACGGTAATTTTTCTCAAGGCTTCTAACTCCACATATGCTTTTCACCATGCCATTGGGTCTTTCAAATGATTTTTGTATGGCAGATAACAGTTTACACAGTCCTTTAATCATATTATTTAATTTGAGTTTATTGGTGCTTCATGATAGAATTTTATTCTATGTTATGAATCTTTTAAAATTTTATAAGGATGTATCTAAAATTGATTCTTGTGGTATGAAGTTAGGTCATTTTAGAAGCCTATCTGTTTCTGTCCAACACCAGATAAGTGTATTCCTCAAATATGTTTTGGAAAATAAATGATGTGATAGTAAGCAAAAAATGTCAGTCTTATCTATGTCATGGAGGCATTGAGAATATTAGATGAATAATATAGAAACTCTTGATTCCTTCTCTTTCCCCTTCCTTAGCATATGGGTGAGGTCCAGTAGTTTTTTGTTTTTTTTGTTTTTCTCTCTCTCTGTCTCTTCTGGATTGTAGCCCGAGATCATTTAGCTGTTAAGGAACAGAACTGTGATTTGAATCCAGGCCTCTGATACTAAAGCCAGTATTCCCATCCAGCACATTATGTGGCCTTCCTGAACTCTCTAATATGTCAGTCCTTCAAGGTTTTTTTTTTAACCACAACACACTCTCTGGGTGAAATGGTTCCACCTCTCTGTATTCTGCTCTCCCATACCACTTGATAAATACTTGTTCATATTTCACAATCCAGCTTCAATACAACTTCATTTATTCAACAACATTTCTCGATCACTAACCATATGCTAAGGACTATGCTAATGTTGAGGAAAACATATGTAAGAAAAGACATAGTTTCTGGCCACAAAAGGAATAGTCTAAGGGGTTAGATAGACAGTTAAGCCAACAGTAATGTGATAAACAGCAAAGGAAAGGAAACCAAGAACTGAAGACACCACCACTGCCCGAGACCCCACGTGATTAGATCAGGAAAGTTTAAACCATGGCAATAACATCCACAGCAATCATATCCTCCAAAGTAGTCTGGCTCAATATACCAATCATGTACGTTCCCTAAATGCCAGAGTGTTGAGAACCTGGTAATATTAGCCTGGTGGGGTTATTTTAATGAATCATAAATAGTCACCTTGGCTAAATTTTATTGTGCTGTGGGTATAATCAGACTCTACAATGCAAGCTATAATCCTGGTGAGTTAAGTTTCTCTACATCTTTCTTTTTACTGTCTACTGATCTCCACAGTGCATTTCCACTTTTCGTTATGACAGAAGTGTTCACCTCATGACTGAGTTGGTTTTACTATCCATGTTGGAGACCTACTTGGTAATCACACCTCACAATTCCTGAACCCCTTATCACCAAGAGCAGCTATCACCACTCTACTGTAAACATGTTCCAGCAGGTCACTGTATAGACCTAGCTTATCATCGCTCAGAATTCTTTCATCACCAGCGTCTTCACAATGGAAACCCTCCATCACTTCATAGCCCTCTTTCCTTCTATTTCACAGATTTGTCACTGCTTAGCCAGCCCTTCACTCTCTGTACCTCCAGACACAATAGGTATTCTAGCCATAGGATATTGGGCACATCACTTAAACTTTTAGACCTCCAGTTTCCTTATCTATATAATAGGGATCACATTACCACTTTGAGGGGTTGCTGTAAAAATTAGCTTAACTGTAAAAGTTCTTCTGAGTTCCTTCACCCTTTGGTTTGCACTAGTCCTATGAAATTCAGCACACACTGCTTTGTGGAAGGATAATGAGTGTAAATCTCATCTATCTCCTACTGGATTCTAAACCCAAGAAGGAATACAACCTAATCTATGCCTCTCACAAACCTTGAAAATCATAGATGATAAACAGGTGAGATAAAGTTTTAATGAAAGAAATACAATTTTTTCTGTGTCCTTAAATTATCCTTGCTGTTCCATTTTAATACCCCTATCCCTCTTTACTGAGAGGATTGTTTTAATATGTTTAGTCGGATTAAGATAAGTTGTTCCTGAGCTTATCCCCTGATGCTCAGAACCCGCTTCCCCCTGCCTGTCTCTGACTTAATATCCAACAATAGCCTTTTAATGGTCAGAATCGGAGCTGCAGCTCCTGCAGCTGACTTGGAGTTGGGGATTCAATGAGACTGTCTCACAGCTACAGCGACCTTGATATGCTTTTTATTTTTCATGAAATCTACCACCTGTCCTCATTTTCCTCCATAGAATCCCCTTTTAGGGACATGAAGCCCCTGTCTGGGAGAAAAACTTCCAGGAATGTGAAATTCTCCCGGCAGTTTTTTTTTTATGTGCCATGGCTTCATTCCCTTTGGTCAGCCAGTTTAACATTTAGCAAACAGTTATTGAGTACATGTTATTTGCAAAGAACAATGTTCATATAAAGGGAAAAAAATGAAACTATTAGTTCATAAGATGTACTTGCTTCCAAAAATTATTTAGACTTGAGAAATATTTCTCCCCTGTGTGTCCTCATTATTAGGTTATTATCCAAGGCAGGATAACATACCTATATTTTATATAATATTAGGATTCTTAAGACTGTGAAGTCAGGAAGCTGGCGCAATTATTTCTAAAACCTCTTCTAGTTCTAAAAGACTAGACAACCCCCACTGGAGTTAGGGATCACCCATGAACTAAACAATCCATTCGTGAGACTGAAATTTGTTTCAAGGAAGATTCATCTGAACGTCACTGGTTTGTTCAGATCCACAGTTACTGCAGACCTGAGGATGATTATTATGAAGAATGATAACCAAACATTATGGTCATGTCGACGCGTGGTCAGTGAATCAAACCAAATTGGGAGTTTAGTCATGATTGATTTTCTTGGCATCCTGCGAGGTGATGACTGTTTTATAGGAGCAAATGAGTGGTTTTGTAAGTGGTGGCGCCATGTATTCCCAGCCAAACTGGTGACTGTGTCTGCCACCTGGGGTTTTGATGGCAGGAAGCTGTGTCCTGGTGTCTGGCCAGCTGACTCAGTCACGGTCTGGACCCTGAGCCAATGACAGTCCCCAGAAGACAGTCCCAAATCTCCCCTCCAGTCCAACCTTTGAGGGTCTCAGGAAAACCTGTGCCTTTCTTCATGTTCCTCTGTTTTCTAGCTGTATTGTCCTAGAACAAATTGTGTACTTTCTCTTAGTCTCTGTTTCTTCATATGGAATTTGGGGAAAATATCTACTTCACAGGGTTGTTGTAAGAATTATATGAAATTTAAATCTCCTACAACATAGAGGAGAAATCCAGTAAATGTTATTTTCCTTTTGCCATGTCACCCTTTTTTCATCCATAGCTGTCATGCCCCTTGGCACAGCTGGCATCTGAAAGTTTAATTGCAACAATTATTCACTGGGGCAAAAACATATCCTCTGCTCAATCCCACCCTCCACCTACTGTGTTGCGCCTGCACAGCCGAACCTACTGGAGGACAGCACACAGTCCTGCTGCCTGACTTTAGACACGTGACCCGCTCAGCACCAGGAGTTCATTCTTTTGCTCTTCTACATGACAACTGCATACCTCCTCTCTCTTCTCAAACCTCCATTAGCTCCTCCCCAGTCTCCTCAGCTAGTGACCATCTTCCTATTCCGTTGGGAAAATTGAGGCACTCAGCAGACGAGCCCCCCACAAGCTCCCCCTTCCCACACCTATGTATCTACTGACACCTTATGCTTATGGCTGCCACCGTCTTTTTTGCTTTTGTGGATGAACTCTCTTCACTGCATCTATGGCCACCCCTTCCTCAGGCAAAAACTTCCATCCCTCCCCATTGATTCCCAGTAAGTCTTCCCTCTTTCTCTTGCATTAACACATTTTCTCTCTCTGTTGGACCTTTCTCAACATACACATGCTTTAATTTCTCCTATCTAAAACCAAAAACCATATTTCACCTTACTTCTCCCTCAGCCAGGACCCCACTTCTTGACTGAAAACTTCATTTAAAATATTTGAAATGCAAATCAAAACTACAATGAGGTATCACCTCACACCGGTCAGAATGGCCATCATCAAAAAGTCTACAAATAATAAATGCTGGAGAGGGTGTGGAGAAAAGGGAAACGTCCTACACTATTGGTGGGAATGTAAATTGGTGCACCCACTATGGAAAACAGCATGGAGGTTTCTTAAAAAACTAAAAATAGAGTTACTGTATGATTCAGCAATCCTACTCTGGGTATATATCTGGAAAAAAAAGGAAAAAAAAATTCAAAAGGATACATGCACCTCAGTGTTCGTAGCAGCACTATTTATAATAGCCAAGACATGGAAAAAACACAAGTGCCCATCAACAGACAATTGGCTTAAGAAGATGTAATATAGATAGATAGATAGATAGATAGATAGATAGATAGATAATGGAATATTACTCAGCCATAAAAAAGAATGAAATATTGCCATTTTCAGCAACATGGATGGACCTAGGGATTAGAATGTTGAGTAAAGTAACTCAGACAGAGAAAGACAAATATCATATGATATCACTTCCATGTGGAATCTAAAAAATAATACAAATTAATCTATATACAAAACAGAAAGAGACTCATAGACATAGAAAACAAACTTACAGTTACCAGCAGGGAGAGGGATGGGGGAAGGGACATAGAAAACAAACTTACATTTACCAGCAGGGAGAGGGATGGAGGAAGGGACAAATTCAGAGTATGGGATTAACAGACACAAACTACTATACATAAAATAGATAAGCAACAAAGATTTACTGTATATCAGTAATCAGATTTACTGTAATAACCTGTAATGGAATATAACCTGAAAAAATATATAACTGAATCACTATGCTGTATACCTGAACCTAACACAATATGGTAAATCAAGTGTATCTCAAAAAAAATATATATATATATTTGTCTCACCCTTGCTGTCCCACTTTTTTTTTTTCCATTCTCTCTTAAACTCACTGCAGTCAAGCTTTTGACTCCATGTCTGCCCCAAAGGATCTCTTGTTGTGGTTACCAATGATCTCTGTGTTACTAAATCTAGTAGTTATTTTGCAGTCCTCATTTTACTGACCTACCAGCAGCATTTAATACAGTGGTTCACTTCCTCTTTCTAGAAATCCTTTCTTCTCTACTTTACTTCTGGGCCCTTTTGGATTTTCTCCAGCCTCTCTGATCACTATTTCTTCTCTTTACTTGTATCTCCTCTTTTCCTCAAACACTTCGGAGTGCCCTTAATACAACAACTTCACTTGTGACTCTTCTCTTTCTTTCACTCCTTTTATCTAATCCATCTGTAAATCCTGGTGATTCTAGCTACAAAATGTATCCAAAACCTGACTTCTCACTACCTCTTGCTACCTTCCTGTTCAAGCCACCCTATTCTGTTCTCTGAATTGTTGCATTCATCTCCTGACTGACCTTCCTGCTTCTTTTTGTGTCCATCTACCATCTAGTTTTTTCACAACTGCCAGAGAAACCTTGTTAAAGTGGATGATAGATCGTCTCATATGATGATCATCTCATATTTCCTCAATATCATCCAATGGCCACGTCATTCAAAGTAAAATTCAGAGTCCTTATAATGATCTACAAGGCTATTCATACATGATACAGATCTCAACTGGTTGGGGTCATTGGTATCTTCATGTTATCATATCCAGTGATGTGTCTTTGGTCCTCATCTTTATGTGTCAGCAGTATTTGCCTCAATTGATAATTACCTTAAGAAATGCTTTCCACACTTGGCTTTTGAAATACACATTTTCATGGTTTACTTCTGACATAACTACCTGGCTACTTCAAATCAGCTTTTGTTGCTTCATCCTCCTCCTATCTTCTAGATGTTGTGATATGTACTAGAACTTGTACTGAAATGTTTTCTGTCCTCTCTCTTATTTTTTATTCCCACGGCTTTAAATATCATCCATATGCTGATGCCTCTCCAGTTTATGCCTTCAGCCTTGGGCTACGGGTTTGTCTATCTTACTTCTATTCTACTTCTGGGTGTCTAAAAGTCATCTTAGACTTAATATATACAAAAGACCATTTTTGAGTTTCAACCCTAAAATTGTGCCCTTTGCTCAGGTTTTCCCATCTTAGTAAATGACATCATTTTCTGTGGTTGCTTAGGCTAAAGACTAGGAGAGATTCTTGTTTCATCTTTTTCTCTCATTATAGCTATCCATTAGCAAATACATAGCAAATATATCCTAAATCTCACATTGTTTAAATAAAAGAAAGAAAGAATGAATGGGTAGATGGATGAATGGATAGATATGGGCCTAATTTTTAACCTCTTTCTCTTCTTCAGGAAATTCCTCCAAAAGTGTCCTTTAGAATATAAAATGAAGGGCTTTCTTTCTGGGGTAGCCCACATTAATTCAGGAGGTTCTACTGTATACAGTACACATTAATACTCATTAATGTCAGAAAAGAAGTATTATCAAGCTACAAATAGTGAATGGACAATCTAATGTAATTTTCCTTAAATAGTTCAAATGTTTCACAACACATGCTTAATAAACCCCTGTCAGTTTAGAGAAACAAACAACCATACTCATTTTATAGCCAGGGAAAGCAAAACATTGAAAAGTAAAGTAAGTTGTGTAAAATTATGGCAATGGGTCACTTAGTTGTAATGGACAAAAGTGGAAATAAATAGACCAGTTAAGAGGCAGTTTCAACAATCTAGGGAAAATATAGGAACTTTTCACTTATAGCATAGATATGTTTGGAGTAAAGATGTCTACAAAGCAAATATCTGTAAAGATATTATATTTAATTTTGAGCTCTATTATTCAATTAGAAATATGTTATCACAGGATGAATTATCTAATAGACTTATGGAGCAGTCAAGTCTTGAATGAATTATTTTTCTATTATGAGAAATTAATGTAGGAACGTAAGATTTAGAAAGATATGGTTTAACTAAATAGTTAAGTCTACTGTTTGTTGAAAATTGTACTGGGGATGATTTTGGGAAACTCTGAGTTAAATAAACTTACCGGTTTCCTCTGTTAGTCATTTTCAGAGTCTCTAACACGGTTATACATACTGTGAAAGATGAAGGAGATACAATATGCAGCATTTCCCATATTAATTTGATCAGGTAATCTCTTTTCATTTGCACAGATTTATTTCTTGAGGCACATTCGTTTTTTGTGGAAGAGAACTTGGAAAATTGACCATAACTGGCAATTTCCTAAATGTCTACTTTTTTTTTTTTTGCGGTATGTGGGCCCCTCACTGCTGCGCCCCCCACACCCCCGCCGCGGAGCACAGGCTCCGGACGCGCAGGCTCAGCGGCCATGGCCCACGGGCCCAGCCGCTCCGCGGCATGTGGTATCCCCCTGGACCGGGGCACGAACCCACGTCACCTGCATTGGCAGGCGGACTCCCAACCACTGCGCCACCAGGGAAGCCCCTAAATGTCTACTCTTAATCCCCAGTATGTTGCTTTTCTCTTTCTTTAATATAGTTATCTGTATTTCAACTCCATGTCATCCTGACGTCATAAGAAAGTATTCTCTGATCCATTGCATAAGGCAATCTAACTTGCAAGTACTGTTAATTCCAGGCCTTGGGAAAAGCAATATAATACATTCCCGATTATTATAAGTACTCTTTTATGTAACTTTTCAGAAGGACTGTATTTATATGGCTCTCCTCACCCACAAAATTTAACTCCTGTCAGCAGTCGTTCTACACACACACACACACACACACACACACAGACATTTTAATATAGCAGTAAGATACATATAATCAAAGGCACAGACGTGTTCTATTCAGTGAGATTTGACAATTGTATCCAGCCAAAATGAAGTATAAAATATTTCCATTTTCCCAGAAAATTCCCTTATGTCCCTTCCCAATCAATCCTTCCCACACCCCCAGTGAGTCAGCTACTTTGTGATTTCTATTACCATAGATTTGTTTTTACCTGTTCTTATACTTCCTGTAAATTAAATAATTTAGAATGTACGCTTTCATTTCCAGCTTCTTTTGTGCTTTACACAACTTGTTTTGGAGACTCATCCATGTTATTCTAAGTATTAGCTGTTTGTTCTTTTGTATTTCAGAGTAGTAATCCATTTTATGACTATATCACATTTTGTTTAACAATTCTCCTGTTGAAGAACATTTGGATTGTTTACAGTTTTTGGTTTTCATGGCTAATATTGCCAGAAAATTCTTAAACAGATCTTTTAGTTGATCATTTCTCATGAGTAAATGTCTAAGAATTGAATTATTAATTAATAGGGCAGCTGTATGCTTAAGATTATAAGATGCTGCCAAATAATTTCCCAAAGTAATTTTATCATTTTACTCTTCACCAAAAATGTGAGTCCCAACTTTTCAACATCTTTGCTGACACCTGTATTGTTTTTCTTTTAAACTTTAGACATTTTGGTGAATGTGAAATGGTATAACATTTAAAATTTTGCATATCCCTGATGATTCAAATTGAGCACCTCCTCATGTGCTTATTGATACTTTTTAATATTTTCTTTGGTGAAATGTCTGTTCAGATATTTTGCCCAGTTTTCCAGAGTTGTTGGTGTTTTGACTTTTGATTTATAGGTGTTTTTTCTGTATTCTGGAAAAAAATCTTTATCAGATATATGTATTGCAAATATTTTCTCCCAGGCTGTGGCTTGCCTGTTTATTTTCTTACAGGTGTATTTTGATGAACAGAAATTCTAATTTCAATGAAGTCTAGTTTATCTACATTTTCTCATATGGTAATATTCTTATGTCCTATCTAAGAAATCTTTTCTTACCCATGGTCATGAAAATATTTTTATAAATTTCTGTCTAGAAATTTTATTGTTCTAGCTTTTACATTTATATTTATGTTCCATCTCAAGTAAGTTTTTGTTTATGCAGTGAGGTAGGAGTTGAGGTTTATTTTTTCCCTGATGAATTACCAGTGGTCAGTACCATTTATTAAAAAGCCTTTCTTTCCTTCATTGAATTTATGTGGTGCTTCTGGTAGTCATACTGGCATTATGTGATTTTATCTCTCTGGCTTTAGCCAATAGAACAAAATCCTTCATTTTGCTAATAATCCCTAGCCTCTATTCTGAACCAGGCACTGTACTAGTCTCTAGAAACACAATGGAAAACAACAGTCATTGTCCCTATCCTTAGAGTTAGATTAGTTGGCTAGCTAAGTAATTGAAATCTTGTCCTAAAGTAGCTCAGACCTAGGGACATATATAATCTCACAAAACTGGAATTCTGTGATAAGGCTAACTGCAGGGTTTATTAATTCTGTGGTCCAATGGTATCATCAAGGTCTAGTTTTTTTTCATCTCCTCTGCCATCCTCACTCAGATTGGCTGCATCTTCAGGCTGTAAGCAAGGTGGTTACTGCAGTTTCAGGCATTACAGTGAGACTGAGTGATGCTCAGAGGTGGAAGATAACTTGTTTTTACTTTTATCCCTGGTTTTGGAGTGAGGATTCTTCTCCCAGAGTCTCTTCATTGGACTGTCATTCATGTCTCATTGAAAAGAAAAGAATCATATCTGTTCCAGAGCTAAACATTGGCCAGGGGCATGAGATTGCTCTTAGACCAATCAGACCCCTTTCTGGACCTGGGGGGACGTTACTTCTGCTGAGGCACATGGAAATTTGGGGAATGGTTAGGTACCTGAAAAAATTAGGGAATTTTCAGTAAGCCAGGCCAGGAAAATGGATGATCGTCAGCAACCACTGGTGTTCATGGTCTGTTCGTTATGCTTAATTAGGGAAGATGGACATTACCCAAGTATATAAGCAAACAGGAAAGAAAATGATTGGATTTTTAAAAAATGGACATTAATCAAGGTCCTGTGATAGAGAATAAACAGAGTGGATGGGCAAGGAATTCCCATTTAAGGTAGAATGTTCAAGGCAAGCCTGTCGGAGGCAATGATATCTAAGGAGAAAAATGACTGAGAAGAAGCCAGCCATGCCCATATCTGCAGGGAGAATGTGCTTGTCAAAGGGAAGAGCAAAAGCAAGTGTCTGGGGACAGCTTGCCATTTTCTAAGAACTTCAAAGGGCCAGTGGGTTAGTGAGTGAATCAGAGGAGGGCATGATGCAAGGTTGGAGCAACAGGAAGGGCCACATCATTCAAGGTCTTGTAGGCCTTGTTAGACCAGTTTGTGCCCTCACATTTGCTCTTCTGGAAATTCAGAACAGAGAATAGCAGAATGTATTTCAGCTTGGAATTGTGTCTCGAGAGGGAGAGATGTTAACTGCAGAGCTGGAGTAGGGGCAGGAAGATGAGGGAAAATCTGCTTGGCCCTGGAGTGAGAGTCAGAGAAAGTCTGTCTATAAAGAGAAAGAGAAGAAGCAGATGTGAAGAAAGGAGCACAGACAAGACAGACAAAGAGAGGAAATCCTGATTGCTTTTAGCTTCTTTGTTCCAGTACCTTCTATGAGTCCCTGCTCTCATCCTTCCTTGAAATTGCATGAATAAGCTGGATTCATTTAGTCAATTCACCTTTCTTGCTTAAGTTAACTTGAATTGGATTTTATGACTTACAACTAAAAAGCTGTTAATCGATGCACGTATAATTTCCGTGAGTTTGACATTCTACAAAGCAAGTTAACTAAAATCAAGTCATCTGTACGAGTCAGTCCCAGCTAATAATCATTTTTCCAGATTTGGTTTCTTTTGGAGGTGCAGCTAAAATGCTGGAAGGGTAAAAAAAAAAAAAAAAAAAGGACAGAAAAGGGAAAGAGAACCCCTAAGACTGCAACAAATTCCTTTCATATAAATATGTTTTTCACATGTCCATAAAAACCGTTCTGCTTACATTCTATTCTCTTATGCTTATTTTGCCCATATTTTTGAGATTTCATCACATTTTTTTCCATAGCGTTTTTCTCCCATTATGACAAGTTATTAATAATTATAAGCGATTTGAGTACAAGAAAGATTAACCATTTCTACTGCTCTGACCAGACTAAACATTTCTTAAAAGAACCATAAATTTCCTTTCATTCTTTGTTATTCTTTTCATCACATTAACTGGAGAGCTGATTCTTTTGTTACACTTGAAAACCCACATTACTTTCTCTCTACAGGAACAGCACTTGTATATACTCATGAATTTGTTTTATTCATTGTTTCTTTCTTTTCTTCTGAGTCTTTTCTTTACCCTTTATTTGGTTAACATATTGAGAGTTCCATTTCTCCTTGTCCACTGTCCAAATCCCCTGCTTCTTCTAAGACCTAGTTCATAGTTAATCTTCTGCTGGAAACCTTTGACCTTTCGAGCAGCATAGATTTTTTGCCTTCTCTGATATCCTCTTCCTCGCATAATCAGGTCCACAGAGTTTAGAATGAAACCATTTTCTCCCTCTATTTTTTTCTTTTTGAAAATATACATATCTGTGTTCTCAGTAAGATTATCAATTTTAGAGAATGGGATCTCCGTTTTACATGTTGTGCCAGTTAGAATTAGGCTTTGCTTCATAAAACAGTGAGGCCAAATAAGTTAGTTAAACAGGAGAGAGATTTATTACTTACTAATGAAAAAGAAATCTGGAGCTGTAGTTTTGGGATGACATGGCAGTTTCACTGTAATCAGAGACCCAGGCTCCTTGCTTCCTTTTGTTTTACCATCCTTAATATATGACTTTTCAACCAGTTTGTAAAGCTTAAGGCACCAGCTTGTGGACAACCTTGAGGGGCGGGAGTACTGTCCTCTGGTATGTTATATGCCCTTGTACTGTGTTGAATAGTGCCCCTCCCTCAGTTCCTGTATACTTAGCAACTGTAGATGTGACTTTATTTGGAAGTAGGGTCTTTGTAGATGTGCTCAAGTTAAAATGAGGTCCCATTGGATTAGGGTGATATCTAAATCTAATAACAATGTATTCATAAGAAGAGGGAAATTTAAACACAGACTCACAGAGAGACACAGGAAGAAGTCCATGGGATGAAGCAGGTAAAGATTGGAGTGATATAGCTACAAGCCAAAGAACACTAAGGATTGGTGGCAACCACCAGAAGCTAGGAAGAGGCAAGGAATGATCCTTCCCTAGAGTCTTCAGGGAATTCAAACTTCTAATCTCCAGAACTGTGAGAGAAAAAAAAAATTCTGTTGTAAGTCATCCAGTTGGTGGTAATTTGTCACACTAGCCATAGGTAACAAATATAGTCCCCCAATAGACTCAATACATGAATCTATGAATCAAAGGGTGGAAGTAGGATGGATTCTCTCACCATCACCCCACATGACTCACCTGTGGAATTTGTGCCTCCTGTCTCAATAGCTTTGGTTGTGCCCAATTAGAAGCTCCTGGTTCCTGGAGTGGGGATGATGGTAGTGGTGGAGAGGCCCGACCAGGGGACATATTAGTTCTCTAAACTTAAAGCTGTAATTACAGTCTGCTCATTTTGGGCACCTCATGCCAGAGTACCAACAGGCAAAGAAAAGATTGATGATACAGATGAGATAATTGATTCAAGTTATCATGAGGAGTTAGAGTTGTTGAAACAAAGAGGTCAGAGAAGAGCATATCTGGAATCTAAAGGAATCACTGTGACATCTCTTGGTACTTCCACACCCAGTGATAATGATGAAGAGGTAACTGTCATAATCATTGCTTGACTCGGGCAAGGCAAATAGGGAGGCACATCTTTCAAGGATGAAGGTCTGGGTCACTCCATCAGGAAAGCAATCTAGATCAACTGAAGTGCTGGCTGACAGAGAGAAAATCTAGGATTGGTTATGCTGGAGGTGGATGATGAATGTCAATTACTACTTCAAGACCTGCTGTTTGTTCCACTAACTCTCTTGTATTTAGCACATGTAGAAACTGTGACTATTCACTACCTTAAATAGGACTAAAAGGTTAGACTTAATAGAGAGCTAAGTGATAGAGGGTGGACTGTATGAACACCTTTGTGTACCATTCAAATCCATTCAGTCTCATTTCTTATTCCAGCCACTGCTGTAGCAGCATCTTCCATGTCGGTTTTGACTAGCTTTGCATGGTGAAGTCTGATAATATTTTTACTTGGGCCAACACTAAATACCTCTTGCTTCCTTTCTCAAGGTTTTACTGATGCCACAATCTGGGACACTTGTTGAAATCTACTTAATATTTTTGCCCATGAAGCCACCCTTGGCAAGGAGGAGGAGACAATGGATAAATTTGTCTTCCTATCAAATCTAAAGTGTATAGCTTTGAGACTCACTTCGTAATATTCTTCAGAAAGGCTCATGGGGTTGAATACCAGATGCCCATCCCTCTGGTCAACTAAAGTTGCTATATTGGCTTTCCTCCTTTCCTGTTTTATTCCCTCTTAACTTTTCTCCTCTTCAGGGCATTATTTCCCAAACAAATCACCTGTATGTCAGTCTTTTTCTCAGCCTCTGAATTTGAGGAAACACAAGCTAAGTTAAAAAAAGATTTAATATTTATTCTGCCTTAGGCATAAGTATCTGACAGCATTTTGATGTTACATGCTCAGAATATTTACAGTTCAACAGAGTGAAACATCTATGTCCAAAGGATTGACTCTTCATATGGGTTTTCAGACATTAGTGACCCCTGATAAAATACTTTTGCATTGAGGGATCTTCCTTACATTTTTCAACTATGGCAGGACCTTGAACTGACTTATTTAGTCCATTCTGGTTTCTTAACCATTTATTCTTAGACTTGTAGCATCCAAGTAATAATAACCCCCAATAACTTCCTGAAAAATCACAGCTTGAGATAAAAATGTCAAAAATACATGAATGTTAGAATGCTCTACTGCCTTTCTCAGTAGGTTTCAGGAAAATATATTTGGCTATCTGACCTCTGACTTCATCCCAACAGGGCTTTACCCATTTTCAGTCATATTTGGTCTTCATGGAGAAAAGCAAACTTGTTCCTGGGGTGACTGCAGCTGTATCATTATTCTTATGTTTGTTTCATACACAAATTAAAACACTCCATTAATTTGGTTCATACTGCTTTGAGAGCTAACTTACTACACTTTATCTGACTTGCTTCTATTTGTCATCAAGAAGAAGTGCACCTATTTTAATAATCCATGAAATTCAGCCTGAGTAAGCTAACATCTTGTAGGAGATAGGAGCTGCCTGGCAGGGAAGTCCCAGCACCTGGTGGATTAGACTCTCTTTATGTGAAGACACACTTTGGGGGCTCTTAAAAATATATTGTGGGGGAT
The DNA here is from genome assembly GCF_025265405.1 of Mesoplodon densirostris. Lineage (NCBI taxonomy): Eukaryota > Metazoa > Chordata > Mammalia > Artiodactyla > Ziphiidae > Mesoplodon > Mesoplodon densirostris. The sequence goes on along the minus strand of NC_082662.1, from coordinate 123,215,550 downwards.
GAAAGAAACCAGATTAGAAATACCACAGGTCCTGCATTTGAGGAGGAGTTAAGAACTAGAAAAATTTTCATTGTTCCTGGTAATGTGATTTTTTCCCCAATATTTATTAGGCTGATAGGATCTGTGTGAACTCAGGTCACATTATTATTCTCATTATTAAGTGAAAAAGTTGAGACACAATTGGGGCAAATTACATGCTTGGAGCCATTTGACTGGAAGGTGATAAGACAGGAATTCAACTCAGAATTGCCAACTCTAACTCCTATGCTAGTCATTCATATTTGGTCCTGAGTAAGTTCATTGGCTGGAGCTTCAAATTTCCCAAAGTCTTCTCTTTCTTACAGATTTTGGATAGTTTTGATTCTTCTTTGTCAGTTACTGTTTTTCATGTTTTCAGGGCTTGTTTTCTGTCTATTCTTTTTTTTTTTTTTTTTTTGCGGTACGCGGGCCTCTCACTGCCGTGGCCCCTCCTGCCGTGGAAAACAGGCTCCGGACGCGCAGGCCCAGTGGCCATGGCTCACGGGCCCGGCCGCTCTGTGACATGTGGGATCTTCCCGGACCGGGGCACGAACCCGTGTGCCCTGCATCGGCAGGCGGACTCTCAACCACTGCGCCACCAGGGAAGCCCGCTCTGTCCATTCTTATACCTACTTTTCAAAGCTTATCCCACAGTGCCCTCTCTTTTATAAGGCGTACATCTCTACTCATGAAACAGGACAGGCTCTAGAGCTGTGGTCACCTGTGACTGCTGAACAATTAGAATATGGCTAGTGAGAACTGAGGTGAGCTGTAAATGTAAACAATACACTGTATTTCAAAGACTAAACAGGAAAATGAAGATTATAAAATATCTCATTCATATGTTTTTCTTGATTTCATGTAGAAATGGTAATATTTTAGATACACTGGTTAAATATATTACTAAAATTATTTTAACCTGTTTCATATTACTTTTTTAATGTGACTATCAGAAAATTTAAATTATGCATAACTCATATCTGTGGCTTACATTATATTTCTATTGGTAGCCCTGCTCTATAACTTGCCAGTGAGGAGAGAGAAGACATAGGTTAAGGTTCTTAGTAGAGCCCTTGAGAGCTCTGAAGTCTGGATCACTGAATCTTAGAGTCCATGTGGGCTTCATGAGGACAGAATCAGTGCCTGTCTCATTCACAAGGGTAGCCAGTGGTATCTTGATCCATACCTGGCACACAGAGGGACTCATGAATCTAGAGTGGTGGTTGTTGGCAGAAAGCCTAGGACAGGGTCATTTGTGTTTGAGAAGAGGCAGAGTCACAGTTTTGGAAAGGGGGACACCATTTTCCTCTTGGTTAACTTTCTCTTTGTGACGTCTTGGGGTTCTAACTTCAATGTTCATTATCTCATTTCTAATACTTCTCTTCCTGAGCTAGGACTCTTTATCTAAAATATCCCAGAGTTTTGGATAATAGTGTATAGATTCGTATGCCACTGTTACCTGCTTTTCAAAATGTGCTGACAACTACTTTCATTCCTCAATCATTTATTCCCTTACTCATGTATTTCTTCTTTAATAAATATTTATTTAGTGACTATTTTCCACATTGCACAGTATTAATTTCTATGGTTAGATAAAGAAGAAAATATCAGGGGGTTATAGTAAAGTCCTATTCCTTTTTATAATAAGGCAGACTCATTTCTTCAGGTTTTCTCAAGATGACTCTCATAACCCTTTCTGTCATTTTGTAAACTCATCCTGTACTTACCTGTCTTGGCTTTACTTGTTCATCCTGTTCTTATTACCTGAAAAGCCTACCATCTTATCTCTATTTTGAGTGCTCAACCCAAATTCTATTTTTTTCCTTGAGGCATATATATTCCTTGTTTCCTCTTTCTTGTCCCAACAAGATGTGGTTTCTTCTCATGGGGTATGAGTTACAATGAAGGACACCTAAGATGCATCGTTACAGCCCCTATTTCAGGTAAAAGGAATTGGGATATTGGGGTAATTCTAAAAACATACCACGTTAGCTGTCTCCTCAGTGGAAACTGGTTTCATTTATTGGCTTATTTTGTTTTGCCTTACTTTAGATATTCATTGGACCTATTTTGGTTTTCCTCTGCTGAGTCTATCCTGCTGATAAGCACATTGAAAGGATTCCTTATCTCTGATAGGATTTTGTTTACTTCTAGGATTTCCATTTGACTATTTTCATAGTTTATACCCCTCTGCTAAAATTCTTCATCTGTTCATGTGACTTTTCCCACTAGATTCTTTAACATTTTTAGCATAGATATATTAAAGTCTGTGTTGATAATTCCAGCATCTGGGCAGTTTCTGGGTCTGTTTCTGTTGACCATTTCCTTTCTTGGAAATTGGCCACATTTTCTTGCTTCTTCACATGTCTAGACATTTATGATTAAATGCCAGAAACTGCATGTAAAAGAAACGTAGAAACTAAAGTAAATAATGTTTCAACTCAGAAAAGGGAATCACTGGGGGTTGGGTGGGAGTTGAGTCAGTCCAGTCTGTAGTTGACCTGAGTATGCACTTTGTGGTTGCTTTAATTAGATTCATTACAGCACAGCATCAAATGATTTGAGGGCTGGAAAGAATCCCTCCTTTAGCAGGGATCTGAGCTCCTGAAGGGTTTGTCTCTGTTCTCCTGCCCTGCTCTCAGCACACTTATGCCTCTGGGTAGGGATGGGGATCTATCTCAGCTCTCCTGTCTCTCTTACAGCCACTTCTACCTCATATTCAGTGTAAGACCAACATTTTTAGAGGAATTTCTCAGCTTTCAGACTTCAGTAGGCTCTGCTGTCCCTTTCCCAACTATAGCAGCAGCTATATTAACGTAAGATCAGGAGTTTTTGAAGTGCTTCTCTTGGTTCTCCTGTCCTGCCCTGAGATTTCAACAATCCCCCTTTAGAAGCTTAGAATTTTGAAGCCACTCATTTTTTCTCTCTCTTTCTGATATCCTTCAGTATTACTTAACTGCTCCCCATAGTAGCTTCTTATATTGTATCTTTTCATTTAAAACCAACAAACCATTTCATGTTCTAACTCTTCAGTCTTTCCAAATAGGGCAGAGAGACTGCAGAAAAGACTATTTCTAATGTCCTGAGCATTGTCTGGAACACTTTACACACATGTATTTCATTTTATCATTGTAATAATAGTGATATATCACCATTGTACAGATCAAGAAACTAGGACTCAGAAAGGGTGAATTCATTCATTTATTCCAGAAGTAATTTTGAGTGCTTACTAAGATATTTTCAATGCTAAGATGCCCGTTTAAATATTTCTGAAATTGTGACATACTTCACAATAGATCTAAACATTTGATGTGGTAGTAGCTCTCTCCCACCAGAAGGTTATTATTAAATACTATATAAACATTAGGGTAGGGGAAGTAGATATAGCAGTGAAAATGCCTCATAGAGACCTAGACTCATGGAGATTTTAGGCCAGTAATCACACAGGGGGCAGGAAGTGGAAACAGAACTCAAATCTACATAAATTCCATTTTGACACTAGACTAAGAAGCTCTCTGATTGCAGTTTCTTAGTTTCCCGCATTGATTACATATCAATAGCTCCTAACTCAATGCTGAGAGTGGAGATACTGAGTAAACATTAATTAATTAATCAATTGAATTTATTTTTTGTCTTTCAACCTCATCTAGCTTCAACTACTTCAATTATTAAAGATTTCTGCTCTTTTTTGCTCCTTTACCATGTCCCTAACTTAGCTTTTCTATCCTTGGGACACATCCCTCACCCTGGGTACTGTTTATTATCTATTTTTAGTTCAACTATGCGCGGATCCCCTCCTCCCTTTCTGGGTGGTGACTGACCGTGACTCTGCCAGCAGGTACTATACCATTAAACACATTTTTATTCTTTGATTTTGGCCCATTGGCCATTTTGTCCTTGTGGAGCCACTCAGCTCTAATCAGGCTTATCTTTGGGTATATGGTTCATACTGGAAAACTTGGCTTGGGCCCTGGCTTCACGGACGTTTGCCTAGCTGGCTTTTAAAGGCAGTGCCAACCTCATTACATATGATCTGTGCACATGGCCATGGTCTACCCTTTTGTGTGTTCTCTATATCTGTGTTTCTTGTACCATAATAGATTGGGAGTGATAAATAAGGTCATAATAAGACCACTAACTGTACAACAAGTACTCCCAGGTGCTACCTTCTTCTGCTAATGTGAGGGCTTTGATACATGGTGAAGTCTCTGCAGGTTTTCTCTTGCAATTCTCAAGGAGAGAAAGTAGAGTGATTTTACATATGCCATGAATGCAACACCTTCAGCTCTCATGGGACTACTGATATTGCTCATACATACATACATATATATATGTATGTTCCCCAACCAGGGATAGAACCCGTGCCCCCTGCATTGGAAAGCAGAGTCTTAACCACTTGGACCGCTGGGGAATTCCCTATTGTTCACTTTTATCACTTTGACTTTTTGCTGTTTTCTCTTTCCTTTATCACCTGTGATATACAATGAGGACACTTCAGAGCTGTGGTGCCTTCTGCTGATAGCCATCAAAGTTGTACTGTATCCATAACACATTGAATTCCAATGTGCCCAAACCACCATGTTTGATCCCAATAACATTTCTGACATTAATGAGGGGATGGTGCCCTTGATATATGCTCTTCCAAGTAGGGGAGAAGTCTTCCTCTGTGTTTTTAAGAAAAGGATATGACAAGGTGACAGAATAGTACTGTTCTGTGATGCTGTAAATGTAATGAAGTTTTTATGAAGAAAGTTGCACTTTCAGCCCTCTTTTCATGGAACTCAGATTTGATTTCATAAGGCCCTGGGCCAAAGGACAAATTAGGTGACAGGCATCACTGGGCACAAAATCATGCTCCCTTACGTACAGCTGGGTATCACAATTGGCCCAAGCTTGTGTGCCTTACTCTCTCCTTTGGGGGAGGTCTTTTCCAGCTGATTATTTTGGGGGGCAGTTAATGCATACAATTCCTATACACATCCAATCCTATAGACATGCCTCCATATGTCTAAATTCCAGAGTGAATACAATTTAGGTTCTTGTCTACCTCCCTCACTCCATCTTTATGAACTTTTTAAGTGATCACAAGTTAATTATTCTTTTTGTCCAAGTTAATTTTTTCCTTTTACCCAATGAGATAAGGATAACATATTACTTCTAAATGAAGGAATGTGAAAATCTGTAAAAATAGACCAATAGATTCTTATCTGTAACTTTTTTGTGTGTGTCACCAAAATGCTTTATGGGACTCTTATAAACTTGGCTTCATATCAGATGATTAGTACTTACATGTAGGGAACTGTACATATTTAGAATTCATTAGTATCATATTTGCTGTGTCTGTAGGTTGTCTTTATTTATGTTATTCTCAGAAGTAAGCCATTTCCATACCCCAGCATCTAGTAATGAGTCGCTTGCAAAAAAAGTGACTTTTTTTTGTTATACATGTTTAAAAAATCAATTGAGATGACTGGAATATAGATTAAAAGGATAAAATCAGAGTTAATGTATTATGAGGCTGATATTTTCAACATTAAATGTGAAAAAGTAACATATGGTTTGTCATCCCAAATAGTATGAATAAATTGAGATAAGTTTAATGATCATTGGATCAGAAATATTTGAAGGTTGTGTTAACCAAATATTTGTATACACACACACACACACACATATACACATATACAGAGAGAGAGAGAGAGAAAATGAATATGGGTATATGCCATGCTTTATAAAATAGCATTGCTACATACACTGTAGAATACAGTGTACTCATTCAACTTTACTAGAGAATAGTCCTATGAAATCTGGCGTTTTTATTTATAGGTAGTATAGATTCAATAACTACCATTTTGTGAAAAAATACACTAATGGTCCTATTAAGAATAGTGACTTTGTGCTTGTTAAGTGCTCACTGATTACTTAAAAACTCACTCTCACTTAATCTGGAAGAATAATTAATAAAATAAGCATTTCAGAGTTCAATTTCCCAATTACAAAGTTTATTTCTACATTTACTGTAAAAGAGACAATATTGTTGCAAAACACAAGCTGTAATTTGCCCCATTTTAACTACTTCTGTGCTTCAGCTCTCTCACCTTGACAGAAGCAAGGTGAAACTTCTGAAACTGAAACTCAATGTGCCAAGATGGTGTTAAGTTCTGTGAGACCCCTGAAGACCTGGCTGTGGAGAGCCTGGTCCTAGTATACACTTGTGAACCCTGGCTTCTTAAACTGGAATTAACTTCACAAAGAATTGTGCTTAACTCTGCCTAAATGTGGTCTGCTCTGACAGAGTCTGAAATTGTTGTTTGGGGTCCATAGACCATGCCAATTTGATTCATTCATGGACACCAAGCGCTTCAGAGAAGGCATAAAAACAGAGGCTAATTGAGGGCTCTAATAAACAATTTGCTTATAGTCAATTTCCATTAAAAGGCCAAATATCTGGCATTTGTTGTGGTTCTTTTTCCTGGGTGATATAAATGCCTAATGCCCCAAAGAGTCCATTTTTGCTGTTATATGCTATACTGCTGATTTGAGATAGTGTAAGAATCAAAATACCGGGGCCTCCCTGGTGGCGCAAGTGGTTGAGAGTCCGCCTGCCGATGCAGGGGATACGGGTTCGTGCCTCGGTCTGGGAGGATCCCATATGCCGCGGAGCGGCTGGGCCCGTGAGCCATGGCCGCTGAGCCTGTGCGTCCGGAGCCTGCGCGTCCGGAGCCTGTGCTCCGCAACGGGGGAGGCCACAACAGTGAGAGGCCCGCATACCGCAAAAAAAAAAAAAAAAAAAAAAAAGAATCAAAATACCTTTGCACTGGCTTTGTCACTGTAGATCCTAGACTCCTCTAGCTGTCTTCATTTGGCTGTTCTAAAACTCAAGAGGGAATTCTCCCTTTGCAAGCCTCTAAATGCAGCAGGGGCTCCCCACAAAACAGCTCTGCCTGTGCCATTCTTGAAGGGTATTGGCAGTGCCTTACAGTGTACCATGAGTACCCCTTTCACCAACACATGTGAACCAGGAACTTGGGTTTGCCCTTTGATCCAAAACAAATGATATCCAAAACACACATAATAGATGAGATTAGCCATCTGTGGTAATAAACCTAAAGACTGTCAGAAAATATGTGATGGTAACACCTAGGGTGCCTAAAATTCCAATCAAAGTGTACTGGGTATCATCTAAGGGAGATGGGACTGAATGTAATTGTAACTTGGTAAGAACATGCCTAATTCATTTTATTGTACCCAAACTGGAAAAATGAAAAGAGAGCAAGTTGACACAAAGCATAAGACATAGAAGCCCAAAGAGCCAGAAATCAGCAGCATTTACTTAGAGCTGTCTGCAGGAGAAAAACACACATCGTAGAAGACACCAACTTTCTCATCACTGGAGAGGCGTTCTCTGTTTTGGCATAGGAATGGCTCATTAGGACTATGGCCAGCTCTAGACCTTGCATTTGGTAGCTCTTTTGTCTGAAACAAAAGGACCTATGAAAAGATTATATCTACATGTGGAAACCTTTTTTTTAAAAAAAAGACTGTGATTTGATACAGACCTTCCCATTACTATTGACATAGTAAAGAACAATTATAGAAATAAACCTGCTTTAACATTTTGTAAAGTAATGGAAGTGGGAAGCCTCACATCACAAGTGGATGATAGCAGGCAGATTTCCTTCAACAGCAGATTGGGACTTTGTCAAGAATCAATGAGAATGAGGATAGCAGGACTGGATTAAGTTAACTAGGTGGAAGGGCTGATCCAACTAATCCTTATGGGAAATGGGTGGGATATAAATTATAAATAAACAAATTAAGTTGATAGTGGAAGATCCTGATGGCCTGACAGAAAATAAATAATTGAATTAAAAAAATAATAAACCTGCTTTATCAATAGATGTATCCAAAATTATATTGCCAATAATTCTATTCTTTGGAACATTGTAAAAATGTCTAGGGTTTATACTCATGTCTACAAAATTACGTATTTAGAAGAGAATATATAAAAAAATATGATATTACTTTATAATAACAGTCTTTTATTCAATAGACATTTATGAGTACTTATGGTGTGTCAGTCTCTTTACAAGGTACTGGAGGAAAAGCACTGATCTCAGAAAGCTTGAGGTGATAGAAATACATGACCACATGGTTACAGAAAAGGTACCATAAAAGGGGATATGGATGGGTGCTACAAGAAGTACCAAATACGACACACACATGCACACAATACTCAGGGTATAAATCACCTGACACATCAGTAGACACTGATGACTTCTCAAGGCTATTGTTAGTCGAATAGTCTAAGCTCCAACAGGAATTCAAGAAGGAACAATTCTTTCCTTATTCAATTATCCATCCATTTCCTCATGTAGTCACTCATTCAACAAGTGTTTTTGAGGGCCTGCTGTACATGAGGTGCTGTGTTGCTTCCACTCTTTGAATGGAGTGGTGGACATGCCATTCGGCATGCTATCAAGAGGAAGAGGACAATTTTTAAAGCTCTTATTGTCCTCAAGCTCCCTCTTTTGGGTCATTCTAAACCTCTCTGGGCTCAGTTTTCTTCCCTTGAAGTTGTTTACACCTGAAACTAACACAACATTGTAAATCAACTATACTCCAGTAAAAATTTTAAAAAATAAGTAAGCTGTAGCACTGGAGAGAAAAAGATGCCTTGAAAGCACCTCAGGTCCCAAATGACAGTGAAGATGTACCTGGGTGGTTGTTGTCAGCTTGGCTTCAGCCCTTAGGGAGGGGCTCACTCTCTCTTTTCTCTGTTCTAGCTCATTTCCTGCTCTCATAGTTTCATGGTGAGACAGGGTGAACAAAGCAAAAGGCTGGGGCTGAAAGATGCCATTTGGTCAGGCTTAGCATAAGCCTTAAGCTAAAGGAACAAAAAGTGTTAACAAAGTATAGTGGTTGAGACTGGGAAAGGCTGCCCAAGCAAATGGCATTTATGTTAGGACTTAGATGAATATTGTTTGTCCAAAGGAAGGTCAGAAGAGAGTTGTATATGGAGTGGGGAAGAGAAGAGAGTATATTAGGCAGAGAAAATGATGTTTGAGAAGGGAAATTATGGCACAACTAAAAAACTGAAGGGAGTTTAGTATGGATGAAACTCAGAGCAGATATAGGTACAAGCAGAAGAATTTTAAGGAAGGAAGTGTCATTATCTGATTCCTCTTTAGAAAGAATACTCTATGGCTGCAGTGCAGAGAGCAGATTGGTACAGAGAACTGGAAGAAGGTAAAACCAATTTTCTAAATAAGAAATGACAGTTATCTGGTCTAGAGTAGTGGCAGTGGAGACGGAAATATATAGACTTATTGAGAACTATTTTGGAGGCAGAATCTGCAGAAACTTACATGGAGAATTTTTTCTCACATAAGGCAGAGCCAGAATAAGTGTTGGTCTAAGTGGGTAATTGTTTGTCTAAATGTTGTAAGTTAGACATTCCTAGAGAAAACCTGTCTCCAAATATGATCCTTGAGATCTGCAAACTTATGCCTAGAATTCTATCATTAATGATTAATTTCTTTTGTTAAATGCCCTGGATTGTCTGTTGTCAACTGGGCACCATGATAATCCCCTTCTAAGGTCTATGTTCATTACAGAAGCAAAGCCAGAAATTACATTTCCCAGAACCCCTTTCCTTGTGTAGTTCTAGGTGAGATATTTTTTTCCAACATGAAGCACTCACATGTGATTTGGAAAGTGGGAAATGAGAAGCCATTATTCTCTGGACACAGTTGCACCAGATGCAAAAGTAAAGGTGAAATTCACTGTGGCTTCCCAGTGAGCTCTTAAGAACCATTCTGTGGCAGGCCAAGACAGTTGGTGCAAGCTTCTCTGCAGTTCCCTGGCAAGCTTTTGAGGATCACCCACTTTGCTGCTTCAGTCTGATATCATCAGTGTCAGTTTCCTTGACCTTTTCTCCTCTAGCTTTTCCAAAGATTACCCCTAATTCCTACAGTAAACTCTTTTTGTATCCCAAATGCATTTAATGGTTTCTATTTTCTCTGAAGGAGGTCTGACTGAAACAGATTTCTGTACCTGAAGTGTTTCCAGGGGAATTGAAAATTTAAAAAATTGGAATCTCACATTAGTTCTACAATCTGATTAGGTTTGGAGGAAGTAATAACTTTATTGATGGTGAAAAATGAGTCACTAATAGTTCATGGCATGCAGTGATAAACCAGCTGCTTAAATTATCACCTTCAACTGCCTGGAGTTGAGTGGCTACAGAAGATGAGGGTTGGGATCACTGAGTTGTACTAATAGCACTTTATGTTGCATAAAGACTGGTGGAGATGGGATGGCTGTTTCTTCCTGAACTGGGGAGTCTAGAGAAAGAAAAGCAAAAGCTGAAAACTTTAAATTTCCAGCTCAAGGTACAAATAGAGAACCACAAAGTGTCTATGGCTGTCCTAAAGGAAACAGAGATTTAGATATAAGTTGTATCTAGATATATAGGGCTGAAACTAATGAAAAGCAAAACCAGAATCTGGGGATGGCTGAATTAAGTACAGATTGAGTCCATGAGCTTGCTCTGTCTCTTATGTTAAGGTTAATCCTTAATTAGAGAAGAATGGGGCCCTGAAATTGTAATAGGGCATTTGGGTAGATTATTAAGAATTTGAGTTCATCAAGCCTCCAGATACAGTCATCCCTCCGTATCCCTGGGGACTGGTTTCAGGACCCACCTCAGATACCAAAATCTGTGGTGCTGAAGTCCCTTATATAAAATGGTGTGGAATGGTCAGCCCTCCTTTTCCATGAGTCCGTATCCACAGATATGGAGGGCTGACTACACCAAGCCTTCCTTCCCAGCTGGAGTAACTCTTCTACTCCTGTCTAAAGAGTTCAGTCTCCACCTGAGAAAGGTCCTGAACTGATCTTAGGTAAGGCACTTGCCTTGCTGTGGAATGCTGACTCTCCTCAAGACCCTCTCCAACCATCTCTCATTTCCTGCAGACCCGTAACTAGACTCAAATACCTAGGGATCTGAGAGACAAGCACAAAGTCTGACCCATGAGGAGATAAAAAAAGAACTATAATATTTTGCCATTTAAAATCAGCAGATATTTAGTAAGCATGTGTGGAAATGGATTCTAACTGTGTTAAACCATGGAAGAAGATATATAATAATGGACTGGGCTGAACTGATTCATATGGGAGCACTAACTAGAGATTACCTCTGTTATCTCGAGCATCTGGAAGTGTTTTTAACAATATTCTCTGTTGGCTGATTGAAACTTCTACTTAATCTTAAATGAAGATGAGAAGCTAGACGTTTCTTGGTATTCTATAGAAGAAAGAATTTAAAGGCTGATGGAGATAGGAATGCTGGAGTGGCTTTATTAGGTGTAATCTGTAACCATCCCCCATTACTGTCCCTCAGCAGGGTCCAGAGGGGCCTCTCTTCATCAGACACTGAGAAATATATTGGTTAGGGAAGCATCACCATCCCTAAAAGGCTCTGTATTTGTTGTTCTCTGGAGGTCAGGGTTGACAGTGGGAGATACCATCACTGAGAAGGATTCCATGAATTCAGTGGGGATGATAGGATCTCAGAAAGGGCGAGAGAGACACTTAAACATCAGGGACAAGGTGGAGGAGCTTAGTCTCATAGACATCAAGGCCAAAGCATTAATCTGAATGCTTTAAGTCTAAGACTGAAATAGATGGGTAGCCTGCTGTTACTTGAGCTGTATAAGAAAACAATGAAACAAACTCTCCAGGTTCACTTCTTTCCTAGCAATGGATTTCTTTTGCTGACTCACTTGTGCCTTGGTTCTCATAAGGACTATTTTCCCTGTGGCCTGAGATATGACAGTGGTTTGACACACAAAGAATTAACCTTATTGCCATCTGTGTCTAGGTTTATGAGCAAGACCCTTTGGCTGCCTCAAAGGAGCCTTGAGCAATGAGAATTAGACTAGGCCCATGGGAGGAATAAAAACTGTTACCACTATGGAGCAATTTTGTGCTTATTCTGCCTGTTTGCTTATGATTTTTGCTTCCCTTTATTTAGCCCTTGTGACAAACTCTTGACCCTGTCAGTGTACAGTAAAAACTCTGAGCATTGTTTCTGGTTCACTGAGCTCACCTGTCTGAGTTGTACCAATCACTGAAATTGTTCTGAACAATTCATTGACACCTTTTGTCTATGAAACCATGAAAAGATGAGGTGAACCACAAAAATGATACCACTAACTGATGCCCACAGACTAGTCTCCTGCTCAGTAAACAACATGGAGCTCAAGTCAATATGGCTGCCACAGACCTAGTCCCATGATATACACCAGGGCTGATGTCAGAGATGGGAAAGGAGGACCTGGTTGTGGAGACTAGAAATTGGGGACAGGCACTTGAAGCTGGACACTACTGTAGATGGTAGAAGTAATAGAGACAGGCAGGTAAATCATGCTGTTCAAAAAGTATAGTGATGGGAGTATGGGGGCATCTGTGTTGTCTTCATGGGACATGGAGTGTCAATGTCTGAGGCTGGGAGGTACAGAACAATGGATCAATGGGTGGATGGTTGCTGGGGGAGTTAGAAAGATCAACTGTTCTTGGAGACCAAAGGGAGAAATCAGCTGGGATATGGAGGTAGAAGTTCAGAGTCAGGGAGCAAAGTTTGAGGGAGAGCAGGTTAAGATGAAATGGAGTGCAGCATGAGAAACTTCTGTTTAGTTTCCAGTAGGAGTAGGGTTCATTGGTGCAGTGGGGTCTGGATTAAAGGTCAAGGAATTTGAGGGCAGAGGGTGAAGAGTAGGTGATGAACAGATATTAGTCCCTCAGTTTTGGGATGGGTCTTTAGGGGAGGGCTCTGGTTTTTGGAGACAATTGCCAGTAGTTACATATGGCCTCTTTCTTGGAGTAGATGAGGAGCTGTATAGGATTCTGAGGTAGAACTTCGGCCACAGTGAAATTTAAAAAGTACAAAACTGGGATACAAGGCAGGAACTTGTCCACAAAAATAAAGTAGTAGCTTAGGTACCAGAACTAGGTATAAATGCATTATTATATATAAAGTTCATTAAATTTTCCTGTAGAATAGAATCAATTCCAGGACCTAGGGTGGAAATGGACCAAGTCTGTAGTTAAGAAAACCCAGCTATGGACAGGGGAGAACAAGAACCATGGTCAAATAGGAAACAAATAATTGTTGGGCACCCATTAGTACAAAACACTGGTCAGTTAAAAAAAAAAAAAAAGGCAAATGTAAAGTGTGTTGAGTGTGTGTGTGCGTGCCTGTGTATGTGTGCTTCCCTGGGAGGAGGAGGAGAGATGAGATGCAAAAATAAAACATATAAAACTTGGTTACAGGGCTTCCCTGGTGGCACAGTGGTTGGGAATCTGCCTGCCAATGCAGGGGATGCGGGTTCGTGCCCCGGTCCGGGAAGATCCCACATGCCGCGGAGTGGCTGGGCCCGTGAGCCATGGCTGCTGGGCCTGCACGTCCGGAGCCTGTGCTCCACAACAGGAGAGGCCACAACAGTGAGAGGCCCGCGTACCACAAAAAAACTCCAAAAAAAACAAAAACAAAAAACTTGGCTATAGATTTTTTCAGTTCTCAATCTAGTCAAGGAATTAAGTCATAAATATTCTCATGGACAAATGATAAATATTGCAGCTGAGTACATGAAAAGGAAGTCAAGTGGAAATGTGGTGGCCAGAGAAGCCTTCACCAGAGAGATAACAGAAACTGGACCCAGTTGGAAGTTTAGGACTTGAGGAGACAGAAAAAAGGAGAAAGGGCAGACTGAGTAAGGAGGAAAGGCATAGTTCCTGGGAGGAAAGGCATTAGAAAAGAGAGTGGTGCTGAAGGTGCCTTGGCACGTTAGTGAGATAGACACCTTAGCTAGTGTGGAAGGTTTTTGTAGGGGAGTACCGTAGATAAAGCCAAAAGGAAGAAATAGGGTTCGTATTTTGTATTTAAGGGGTTATTGCTGATCTCTTCCATCACACTTTGATGTTCACCTCATCAGGGCTACTTTTTTGTTGTTGTTCTATTTATTTTGACTTCAACTAAGAATTAGATGGGATAAGAAAGTTCTAGGCAATAAATAGACTCATATTTTGGCTTATTGCTTCTTGGAGATATTTCAAAGATTTCTTAACTTTCACTGTCACAAAGGAATGTTTGCTTTGTTTTTGTTTGTAGTACAGCTAGTAAGCTAATCAATGTTCAAGCGCAATTCAAACACAGGTGGCCTTTCCTAAAACCTGCATTCTCTCCAACATACAGTGGTCACCCTGTAAATGTCCATTCCACCCCTGTTCAAACACCTCTGAGTTGGGCTCATATGTATAGACACTGAGCTCATAGGTGCTTGAAGCAACATGCCAGGTATTTTTCTTATATGAGAATATATAATACTACAAAAGGAATGTGTGTGTTTTGTTTGACATGCATTTAATTGTACATGAGCAAAGTATGTAAAAGAACTGAAACCTTGTTTTCTTTTGTAAGAAGCCATCAATGAGTGAATAGCATTGTGTGTACACAAACTTCCAGCAGGGTGACAGGTGACAATGATTGACTGCATGGGTGGGTATACCAATGAACACTGAAGTGAGGATGATGCATGCATAAGGTGTCAGAGGGAATGTGGTTGTCTTAGACAAAGTCACTTAGTCAATTGGATCTACATTAAGGATAGCTGTGTGGCAGGATGTGAGGGCACAGCTATTGCAGGCTTGGTTTCCATTTGGGGGTGGAGGATTTAATCAGAGTCCACAGACATGGCCTACTATCTTATAATTATCATTAAAGGCAGAGCAATTTACCTATATGATGAGTCTGGAGTAGTTTCCTCTCAGAGGCAAAAAATACCTACTCAAATCTGCAAAAGAGGAGTTGTTATACTCTTTGCGTGTTGTCTGTGTGAGCATGTGTGTGTGTGTGTGTGTGTGTGTGTGTGTGTGTTTCTTTGAAAGCTAACAGTGAAAGGCCAAGTAAAGCACTGCAAGGCAACATAAATGATTTAAGACCCAACGATTTTGCCAGGGAAACATTCAAGACAGAGTCTAATCCTTTAATCTAACCCCAGTCCCTTTAAAAGCTTTGAGCTAGGAGTTGACTCAGCATGTCAGTGCCAAGAAGATCCATTGACCCTGAGTTCAGTGCTGAGAAATTGAGAAATGTTCTTTTTAATGTCTATTCAATAAATACAGCATCCACCTTGCAAGGGGCTGCACAATCCACTTCAAATCCATTATGGGATGTTCTTGTGGGCTGACAAGTTGTCCTGAGACAACCGTGGCCATGAGATGAGGTTAACCCTTCCTGTGGAATGTAAATCATCACAGCCACCACTGCTGGCTCTCCTAAGACCCTGGAAAGAAGGTAATATTTGCATTGATATGAGGACCCTGTGGTGTGCATTTCCTTCCCGACTAAGGTCATCTTCTTCGGAATACATAAATTCATGCACAGAGGCCCACATAGAATAAACACAAAATGATGTTTTATAAGACAAAAATAATGACAAGAAAGGTTATGAAATTATACCTTTCCTTGTCATCACCCTTGGGGACAGAGATCAGATTTCTCTCACTTCATCTGGCATGGACTATTCCTAGGTGTTGCCTCTGAGTACTGTGGCCATACTTTATGACATTCACATCAAGACATGCAATCTGATAAAGAATAGTTGTGCTGATAATAGGTGAAAGAAGAAATCTAGGAAATGTAGCTTGGGCACTGAAATATTAGAGTTGTGTGTACATTTCAGTGGTTTATGAAACAAATGGAAAGACTAATGAAAATCAGGACAATTCTAAAATACGTCTAATAGATGATAAATGTCTCCCTATATGGCTAGAGGGAGGAGTGACCTAGAAACAAACTGACAGATTTCTCCAGTGTTAGACAAAGTCAAGGCTGAGGTTCAGTGCTTTGAATTTTTTGCATCACAATAACAGATTGTCTGATATGAAACCATTCAACTCACAGCAAAGTCTATATGCATTGGATAAATATTTGTGGAGTGAATGATTAGTTAGTTGACTGTATGTGGTGTCACATTAACCAACATGGAATAATTGCCTATTGTTTGCCAAATGGCTAATCACTTGTGAGATCTATTCATTTAGCAAAGACTTACTGAACACACTCTATCTGTTAAGAGCTCATTAAAAGATAAATGGAATTTTGAATACATGGGAGAAAACAGTCTTAGTCTCTTTGCCAAAGTTACCTTCCTTGAAACCAGTTTCGCAGAATTTTACAGGTCTTCTTTGGAAAAGGGATTTCCTTGTCAAATCAGTTTAGGAAATATTAATCAATATACAGAAGTTGCTTTACCAGATTCCCTTTCTAATAATAAGCTAATGCTGACTCTCAGTCTCAAAAAGCGGGATATAACATGCAGTGTTTTGCCAACCTTTGACCATGAAGTAGTCCTTTTTTTTTTTAATAAAAAAGTATCTCTTGGAACTAGCATTTTGTAGAGCATACTTTGAAGAATGCTTGTCCATTGAATTCACGTAGGATGAGGATGACTTTCTCAAAGCAACTAGAAGATTTTTGCAGTCAACCTTGATTTTCTCCTTTGTGTCTGAGAAGGTGCTAGCAATTTGCTACAGTAGACTCTGAGGGGGCCAGATTTATGCCTCCCAACAGAGTAAAGTGACTTCAATGTACAGATTGCTGGTGTTGAGAAATGTAAGCTCTGTGGATAAAGGGAGGGTTTAAGCACCTAGGGAATATCTCAGCAGAAAAAAGGACTAAATGGCTCTGCCCTTCTCCATCCCTGCCATGCTCCCTCCTGGGTCTGTTTAGATCAGGGATAGGGCATTATGCCCAGGGCTTTGCTTCCTGCATGCAGGGTTGAGAGTGATTTCCGGTCTCTCTTTTGTAATTTTATATGCCTCTCACTACACACCTCCACATACAGGTGTAGAGCTCATATTGATACTTGTTTACACTTACCCTTTCTCCCATTTGCAGAGGGATAAGTTATCCCTGTTGTCTTAATCAGGATCATCCAGTGAGCAAGTGTAGGAGAGAATGGAAATTATTAGATTTTCTGTCCTAGGTATGGTGCCAAACATTTTATGTATAACTTTTGGGGATGGTATTATTGTAAGGGAACTTAAGTAACCAAGAAATGGAACTGGCAAATAGTGGGAATAAAGTGTCATCTGGGTGGGTTTGCCCAACTTCAAAGTCTACTGCATCATAAGATAGGTGTGTATATAAGTGCCTTACAGGTGACAAAGAGTTACACATGCATTATCTCATTTGAATTTTGACTTTTTATTAATTCAGCATTCAGATTAAGAAAAGGAAGGGATTGCCACTTCTCCAAGGTCACGTAGCAAGTAGTAGGTCAAAGGAGAAGATCCTGGTCTAGGCTTGGGCTAGATATCCTGCCCCCAAACAGATGACAATTTAGGTTGTCTTTATAATAATCATTTTCTGTCTTTCATAAATTCATAATGGTTCATAAGTAGCATTTTCCCATTAATCCTTGAAATAATTCTAAAGGTAGGTATTCTTATTTCCTGTTTATTCCACATGAGGACTATAAGGCCAAAAAAGGTTAAGTGACTTAATCCACATCAATGCTAGATACAATGCCAAGAGTTTGGTAGTCTATTTTATTTTGTTTACTCCTCCATAATCTGAAGAGGTAGCTACTGTTATTACCCCCAGTTTGCAGAAGAGAAAACTGAGGCTTACAAAGCTTAAGTAAGAGTGTTGGAGTTGGTCCTCCACCCTCTTCAGATTCTAGAGCCTCAGCTCTCAGCCCAGTGCCTGGCTGCCTCTCAAATTAACACTCTTCCTCAAGACTTCTTTCTGGGAATTCCCTGGTGGTCCCATAGTTAGGACTCAGCGTTCTCACTGCCAGGAGCCATGTTCGATCCCTGGTCAGGGAACTAAGATCCTGCAAGCCGTGCAGCGCAGCCAAAGAAAAAAATATTTCTTTCTGATTCTTATTATCTTTTCACTATAGTCATGAAGCTGTTAAAAGCTGTGGATGTAAAGTGAGAGTAAGTCAGTAACCCAAATACCTTCTCTATTAGAAATATCAGGTGTGCATGTCAAAATGCATGCATGTTTAAGGTTGTAAATATAAGCACAACCTACTGTACCTTAAAACAACTCACCAACTTTAGAACTACATGGGAGGGATCTCCGTGGGCCCCATTTCCGTGGCTTTTGCTCATGTTGCAATGAAATCCTGTCATAAGTTGATTTCTTTACATCTGAGTCCTGGTGAGCTTTTCCTGATTGATTAGGATGGAGGATCTGTCCCCCAACCAAAACTGCATAGTGTGCATCATGTGACGGCCCTTGCATCAGTCTGGGCCTCCGTCACTGCAGTAGCCAGAGTCCCGGATTGGCTTGCGCCTGAACATTGACATTCTGGTATTGATGCTCACGTGATGCTGGGAGCTATTGTAACAATCTTTATTTTATCTGTGGCTTTTGCTCTCGGGCTTGGGTTGAGCACCCACAGGGTTACCACGATAATCAACACCTCTAATTAGCACTTAGAAATGTCTGGCTCCCAAGGCTGTCATTAGAAGACAAGCTTGGTGTGCAAAATACTGAAGCTCTTGCATTTCCCCAGCAAAATCTTCCTCCCAGGCCTATGTCATGGATCGTGCTTTCAACACTCTGCCAGCGGGAGACACCCCCTCCCTGCTCCCCTCATTTAGGAAGAGCTGAATTCAGGGGATGAGGTCTGCCTGGGCAATTGGGAGACTGGAAATTAGACATCACATTGCATGCCTGATTCCTTCTGCTCAGAAGGCAGGTCTCCGATTTGAGCCTGTGCTCTCTACCCACCCTCTACTGTGATGACTGGCCTGATGGTGTGCACCGTGATCAGGGCAAAGAGTGTCTCTCTCATCTATTCCTCCATCTCATTTTCTTTTTACAAATGGGATGGGGAGGAATAGCTGAGCACCTGCTGATACCTCTGTACTCAGCAGGCCCAGGGGAACATGGAGAAAGACACTGTCTCACTTCCACCTTCCTCCTGCAGGGAGCAAGTGATGAGAGGCAGCAGAATAGCTCCTCCTTGGAGGTTTTCTGTGAGGAGGGAAATGATCTGTTGGCTAAAGGGACCATGGTATACTTGGGAGCAGGCTGGCTGTTTATTCTCCACAAACCATCACCAAATCAAGTGGAAGCTAATGCTGATAACAATTTATTGCTGTTACTGTTGCTGTTACTGATGTGAACATAAACTCCAGAGCAATGAGAGAGGGCAGTACGACACCCAGCTTCAGTGGATAGGAGCATTCTTTTTTTTTTTGGCCACACCCCTCAGCATGTGGGATCTTAATTCCCCTACCAGGGATCGAACCTGTGACCCCTGCATCAGCAGGCGGACTCTCAACCACTGTGCCACCAGGGAAGCCCTTAAGGGGGGGGCATTCTTAAAGGGTTTTATTTATCTATTTTGAGAGCCAGGCCAAATGCAGGAGATGGTAGAAAGGGGAGTAAGGGTAGAAAGGGAATTAAGGTAGAATGAAGCTAGCCTAGACTCCCTGGGAAAGGGCTATGCTGTCCTCCACTCTCAACCCCTCCCCACCCCCTCTAGTTCTTGCAGTCATGATGGATGGATTTCCCCAGAATCAGATCTGGGGAAAAGCCCAGGGGACAAAAGAGAGGCTGGACAAGCCCGTTGCAGCCTTCATAACACAAAGATAGATGACTTGGTTTCTCTTCTGCTCCTAGCCATTCTGGTGAAGTTGGTGAAGTTGCTTCAGTGTTTTCTGGTCCTTATTTTCCATCCAAGAGAGATAACAATATTTACTCCTGGAAGACAGGAGACAAATGGCCTCTGAAGATACCTTCCAGTTGAACAACTTAGGAAAATAGGCTTTGGCACTATGTCTTCCACTTTTTTCCTAACAAAATGGACTCACTACACTCTCTTAAGAGAATAAAGCTCCAGGCTGGTGGCTACTCATTCTTCTGCATTTACCTGTGAAGGCCTCAGCTGGTTAGCAAGTTTACCAAGGATAAAAGTTGACCTGGTGCTACTCACCAATAACCAGCTTATTTTGTTATCCATCTCCCAGAGAAACACACACATACACACACACATGCACTTTAATAGAGATCTATTACCTTGACAATATTTTACCTCAAAGGAGTAGCTAATGGTAGTATTTCAGTCTTTCTCTTATGAAGGGTCTAAGATTCATATTTAAAATCTGCCCTCAAGCCCCTTATATATATCAGGAATGGTTCCAGGCATATTTTGTGTATTTTATCTTTTTAGGTTAATTTAACTCTCAAAATCAGAACCTGTGATTATTATTCTATATATTTTGTACATTAGAAAACTGAAGTATAGAGAGAGTTTAACTTGCTCAAAGTCATACAATGATCAATGTTGGATTGAAGTGCCTTTTGGTTTTTCCTCAAATTAAACCAAATGAAAGCAGGTTTATTTCATTTTTCCCACAAACCTAAATCAGGTTCCATCTCGACATAATCTGGTCCGGAAGCTGGACTCACATGTAAGAGCAGTCAGGCAGCCCTGCCTGTGTCTGGTGACCACAGAGTAGTGGGTGTGGTGTGGTGGGTGAGAGACATGGGCTGCAGGTTGTTCTTGAACTTGAAGGTACTCTGTGGACAGATAGGCAACCATTTGAGCCTCAATTTTCTCTGTAAAATGGGATTGATACACCTTCCTTAAGATTAATGTAAAGCACCCGGCAAATAGGTGCTCAGTACAAGTGATTTCTTTTAGACTAAGGCAAGATTGTACGTCTAATAATAATAGCTAGCATTTCTGGGACAGGTTATAGTTCACATGTTCTTTATCACCTCACCCTTCTGGACAGATAAATATAAGAGGTAGTCAGAGACTAAGTATTTTGGTATTGACACCTATCAAGTAGTTTACTCTGAAAGGAGGAATATTAGAACTGGTGGGTAAAGCAGACTCGGAAATGTAAGAACGTGATGTTGTTTTCTTGAATGAGTACCTAGGAAAGCTAGAAGATGGGAACTTAGCTGTATTCTCTTTCTATCTACTAAAGCATGCGTATTTGATTCCACACCTGCTTTGCCAGTATGAATCCTGTTTGGTCTGTTTACTTGATATTTACCCAAGTCTGTGATCAACAAGAAAACATACCTCAGCATCTCACTTGGCAAGAGGAAGAATTGAGGCAGCACAGCAGCTGTCATATTTATTTCAGTGGCAAAGCAGGTCAGGAAAATTGATAAAATTAATCATACAAACTAGCAAACATCAGGAGTGAGAACGTGAAGGAACAGATGAGTTCTCGCTTCATTCCAAGCTGCACCTGCCCTTAGTTCTAATGGAATCTGTGCAATCAGCTGATGAAAGCAGGAGTGGAGGGGGCCGTGGCAATGGGAAT
The DNA here is from genome assembly GCF_025265405.1 of Mesoplodon densirostris. Taxonomy (NCBI): domain Eukaryota; kingdom Metazoa; phylum Chordata; class Mammalia; order Artiodactyla; family Ziphiidae; genus Mesoplodon; species Mesoplodon densirostris. The sequence goes on along the minus strand of NC_082662.1, from coordinate 123,194,166 downwards.
AAAAGCCTGAAGAGAAATTGGAACATGAGAGATTATCAGGGCAGGTCTTTTTCTGCGGGCCTGAGGTGTCTGTGAAACTCTATTAAGTTCTCTGAGGCAGTAGGAAATCCATCTTTCGGTGTCCCATGAAGAGAATAAGTTCAGGACCTAATATTGGCTTGGATCTATGGCAGGTGATCCTAAGTAATTTGGGCAACATTTCTTCCCCATTACGAGAAGCAGCATGGCCTTTACTGCAGTGGCTCTTGACTCTGGATGTACTTTAGCATCACCTGGGGAGCTTTTAAAACTACTGATGCTCACACCCTACCCCAGATGAAATGAGTCAGACTCTTGGGGGTGGAGCCCAGACACTGATGATTTTTATAAACTCTCCAGGTGATTCTAAGGTGAAGCCAATGTTCAGAGCCACCGGCCTACAGCAGCAGTTTTCAAACATTCGTGTGCATCAAAATCATCTGGAGGGTGTGTGAAACGAGAGATTGTTGGTCCTCACACCTGAAGTCTTGATTCAGTAGGTCTGGGGTGGGGCCTGAGAATTTTCATATTTTTTTTAAGATTTTTTTTTTTGATGTGGACAATTTTTAAAGTTTTTATTGAATTTGTTACAATATTGCTTCTGTTTTATGTTTTGTTTTTTTGGCCCCAAGGCACATGGGATCTTAGTTCCCCTACCAGGAATCGAACCCACACCCCCTGCATTGGAAGGTGAAGTCTTAACCACTGGACTGCCTGGGAAGTCCCTAGAAGAACCTCTCTCTTTTTTTTTTTTCTTTTTTAATGTTGAGCCTTCTTTTAATTAATTTATTTTTATTTTTGGCTGTGTTGGGTCTTCGTTTCTGTGCGAGGGCTTCCTCTAGTGGTGGCAAGCAGGGGCCACTCTTCATGGCGGTGTGGGGGCCTCTCACTGTCGTGGCCTCTCTTGTTGCGGAGCACAGGCTCCAGACGTGCAGGCTCAGTAGTTGTGACTCACGAGCCCAGTTGCTCCGCGGCATGTGGGATCTTCCCAGACCAGGGCTAGAACCCGTGTCCCCTGCATTAGCAGGCAGATTCTCAACCACTGTGCCACCAGGGAAGCCCTGTCCTATTGATTTATGTAAGTTCATTTTACTTTTTAAATTTATTTTTTGCCGTGTTGGGTCTTTGTTGCTACACGCTGGCTTTCTCTAGTTGCAGTGAGCGGGGGCCACTCTTTATTGTGGTGCGCGGGCTTCTCATTGTGGTGGCTTCTCTTGTTGAGGAGCACGGACTCTAGGCGCACGGGCTTCAGTAGTTGTGGTGCGCGGGCTCAGTAGTGATGGCTCGCGTGCTTATTTGCTCTGCAGCATGTGGGATCTTCCCGGACCAGGGCTCAAACCCGTGTCCCCTGCATTGGCAAGTGGATCCCTAACAACTGCACCACCACGGAAGTCCCCATTTTTGTACTTTTAACAACTGTTTTCTCTCTACAATGGTGGAATGGAGGAGTTGTGACAAAGATGGTATGGCCCAAAAGGCCTATGATATTTACACTCTGGCCCTCTACAGGAAAAGTCTGCCGACCCCTGTCTTAGGGGAAGAGTTAAATACCACCATAGTAAGTGCTGGGAGAGAGCAAACAAAAGACTGGATAGAATCCCGGGGTGGGGCGAGGGGTCTACTTTCGATAGGGAGGCCAGGGAAGGCCTCTCCGAAGAGATCCCATTAACATGGGGCCTAAAAAAATGAAAGGAGTTAACCATGCAGAGTTTCAAGGATGAAGAGAATAGCATGTACAAGGGCCCTGAGGTGAGCCGTTTGGCTTGTTTGAAACAAGTAAGAAGACTAGCATAGCTGACGCATAGATTCAAGGGGAAGTTGGGTTTGTTATTGATTTGAGATGAGGGCACATAGAGGCAGGGATGAGGTCAAGAGAGGCCTTTTATGCCTTAATGGGTTTCTTTTTATTCTAAGTACAATGGACACTATTTTAATGAAGGGAAGGTAGTGATGATAAGAGCAGCTAACTTTTATTGAGTGCTTATTATGTGCTAGGTATTATTCTAAGGGTTCTCCAGTCTTCAAAACAAAGCTGTAAGACAGGGGCTATTATTGTCTTCATTTTACTGATGACAAAAGTAAGGTACAGAGAAGTTAATCACCCAATGTCACACAGCTGATAAAGTCAGGCATGAAATTTGAACCCAGAGAATGTGACATCACTGTTTGAAGGTGTAATAAGAGGAGAAACAGACCAGTTGGGAAGCTATTCTACAAGTCCATGCAAGAAATGGTGTGGACCAGTCTAAGGAGTTAGCAGAAGAGATGGGCAGAAGAAGAAGAGGCTGAGGCATAATATAGGGCTCTGGTTGATGGGGCCTGTGATTGTCTAGGTAAGGGAGTGAAAGTGAGAGAAGGGTCAAGGACAACTTCCAAATTTCAGGTCTGGATCAATGGCTATTCACTGAAAATGCCATGGCCAGAAGCCTCAGTAGACTCTATAATTTGGAACAGCACTCGCAAATACACATAAATACATATGTTACTCTCACTCTCCCACTCCCCAGAACTGTGCACCCTTTAAGGGTAGAGATAATGACCCTTGTATCTTTCTATGTCCAACATGTAAAAGAGTGTATGATGTATTACAACTGGTCAGTATGATTTAAAGAAAGTTGAATAAATTTTAGTACTTATGCATGTTGCACATGTATAAGTTGACTAGGCTAGGCCACATAGAATTTTGACCAGCAAACTGAAATTTGAAAGTTTGAGTCTCAGTGTTCAGGCAGATTGATTTATTTTGCAGAGAGGGGTTTTATTTATTTAGTTAGTTAGTTTTACTTAGTCATGTCTAAAACTCTGAAGGGTTTGATTCCCTCCTGACCAGTCCTTGAAATTCTCTGAGTATTCCTCAAAGTATTTACAGCTCTTAAACTTAAAAATCAATATAAAAAAGATCAGAAAGGAACTCAGAAATGTGTGTGCCTACGATTTCTGCCCCTTCTTTTTAAGAATAACAAGAAATTAAACTCAAGAAGGATCGGATATGATTTATACACATTTCTATTCATGGATTCTTCAATTTCATCTCACAGAGATCAGTAGAGAGTTTTGTGGATCCTCAGCGACCCTTCCGTTCCCTTGATCCCGATGCCATGACCTCTCCTGACTCATTGGATCCCTTCAGATTCTTCGAGATGTCACCCATAGGTTGCCAGGCAACGGTAACAAGACTGGTCCTTACCCTGCAGTTAGGCATCAGCGGCTGTCATCACATTTTAAGTTATTATTACTATTTAACAAAACAATGGCCAAGGCCAGTGTCACTCTCAGTGGGGTACTCTCTCTGGAGAAAATGCTCATATAGATTTCCTGGGAAACTAATTTATTTTCTTTTCTTAAAACAGATCACAGTTAAGTCTGTAAAGGATAGACAAGGTCTAGGATAGGGTAAAGGAAGTGTGGTGCTGGATGGATGAAAAGACACAACACAGGCCGTCTTGAGCAGATAAATAATCAGTATGTGCAAATTATATATAGGAATGGAGCAGAAGACACATTTATTTCCTGACAGTTGCTAAGACTACCAGTGTTTTGGTAAATTCCTAAGTAGGAGCCTGAACTTGAATTATAGAAACTGTGTACCCCAGAGCCAACCTTTCAGTGTAACAAGCAGGATTTTCACTTCTTAGAGTTTTAGAGATGTTTTGTTTCTAATTCTTTACTGATGTCTGGCTAACACAATGATGAGCACAATTCCTTGGTCACTGTCATTACTTGATGAATATCTGTGGACTGGGGTTGTTTATACAGCAAACTTTTCCCATTGTGCTTAGAGCTGGAGTTGATCAATCAAGCAGTCAAGCCCATATTTATTTAAGCTCCTACTATTTGCCCTTCAATGTGCCAGGGAATCTGAGAGCTATGAAGTGGAGGGCCTGATGGGTGCTTTTAAGTGCACAACTTATTTGAGACCATAATTATACAATCATTAACATTAATGAACACCTACTATGGGCCAGACACAGGGATAAACACTTTCTAGCCTCTGTCTCCATTTCGTAAAACAGCCCTCCATGGTGGACACTGTTGCCTGTGTTATCTTGTCCAAGGTCACACAGCTTGTTATGGGGGGTAGCTCAAGGTCTATATCAGGTAGGCCTGGGACCAAAGCCCTCATATTTTTCCCTATGCCTGTGGCATTAACACACATGAACATATTCATGCATTTACCCATGTGGTCATTCATCTAACACCTATATGGTTTTACCACGTACCTGACAGGGTGCTCAGTGTGTGGGAGAGAGAAAGACTCACAGGACCCACTGAACAACACAAACGAGGTCCTTGCCCCCATGGAACTTACATTCCAGTGGGAAAGAAAAACAAGTGAGTAAGCCAGCAGCAAGCATCTATAATTTCTGGTAATAAAATATGCCCTGATGAAAATAGAGCAGGCTAAGAGGAGGAAGAATTAACATGATTTGCTCCAGTTTGCCTATTATAGACCCAGAATTGCTGACAACTCTTCCAGTGTACTTTCTACTTCATGATTTCTTAGAAAAGCCGGAATCTTCAAGCATTTCCAACTCCTGATATGGGATTTACACGCTATGATTTGCTAATAATGCTCACTTTAACATCACAAAGTAATATTCCATTTAAAATCAAGTCCAATAACTCTGAAAGTCAAAACAAATTACATCTTTGTGATATATGTAACTGGGCCATCTGCCTCATATTACAAGTCCCAATTCTTTTTTTTTTTTTTTGTGGTATGTGGGCCTCTCACTGCTGTGGCCTCTCCCGTTGCGGAGCACAGGTTCCGGATGCGCAGGCTCAGAGGCCATGGCTCACAGGCCCAGCCTCTCTGCGGCATGTGGGATCTTCCCGGACCGGGGCTCAAACCCATGTCCCCTGCATTGGCAGGCAGATTCTTTTTTTTTTTTTTTTTTTTTTTTTCTTTTTTTGCGGTATGCGGGCCTCTCACTGTTGTGGCCTCTCCCGTTGCGGAGCACAGGCTCCGGATGCGCAGGCCCAGCGGCCATGGCTCACGGGCCCAGCCGCTCCGCGGCATATGGGATCCTCCCAGACCGGGGCACGAACCCGTATCCCCTGCATCGGCAGGCGGACTCTTAACCACTGCGCCACCAGGGAGGCCCGGCAGGCAGATTCTTAACCACTGCGCCACCAGGGAAGCCCTAGTCCCAATTCTTTGATTTATGTTGATAGCTATGATAATGATAATGAAACAACAATTTTGAGTGTATACTATATGATAGGTTCTGTGCTACTAGTGAAAACAAAAACAAACATACAAAACCCCCTTGTTTTCTATGTCTTATGATTCTGAGAAGAGGCACAAATGGAGGTCTTTTTAATTCTGTTGCTGCCTCCCTATCTCCCCTATTCTGCCAAATAATGCAAAGTCGCAAGTAGAAAGGCAGAAAAACATGGCTGCAAATGCAAAGAATAATTCTACTATTAAAGAAGAACAACCCAGGAAGACACAACCACTAACAAGCATTAAAAAAAAGGCAGAACAATCCCTTGTATAGAATCTTGCTGACAAGTGCTATTAAATATTAATTCTATAGACCGTGGAGACATCATTAAACAAACATATATACCCTGATGCTGAATGTGCACTGGTCCAGACATTTGTTTTACACGTGGTTGTTGGCTAGGTGTAGTCTTTTGTGTTGCTTTATCAGGCAGAAGGCAATTTCCCCCTGCTTCTCTTAGTTGTATCCTTACACATCACCAAAATTCTCATTGCCTTTTTGGTTATTTGTCTTGTCCTTTCCTTTCATTTAATTGGAAAGACAATTTTAGGGAGAATGAAGGGAGTTCCCTGTTTTAAGGCTGTCATGCATGGATAAAAATTCTTCATGGTTTGATGGCAACCTCCTAGATTTAAAGAACCAGTACTATACACGTGGGCATTTAGAGAAATGACAGCACTGGGTGACCTTCACCCAGCTTAATACTACGTTCCAATTTCTTCTCCTCAAGACTCTTTCAATAAAGATCCTAAATATTAAAGAGGAAAAAAATCTACCCCATAGAATTAGCAAAGTTTATCTATGCAGTTTATTCTTAAAGTATGGGTGGACTTTAAATACTGTCAATATGAAGGAACAACCTCACCCTATTTGGAATTGTAGTCATGGAACTGCAAAGGGCCTTAGAGAGCATCTAGTCCAGCGATTCTCAAACTTCAGTGACATCAGAACATCCTTAATAAAACACAGACTGCCAAGACCTGCCCCTCCTTCCGGGGAGTTTTCGATTCAGTAGATCTGCGCTGAGGCCAGAGAATTTGCATTTCTAACAAGCTCCCAGGTGATGCTGATGTTGCTGGTCTGGGACCACACTTGGAGAACCACTGATCTAGTCACATTTTACAGATGAGGAAACTGACACCCTGAGAAGTTACTATAATTTCCCAAGGTTAACTTTAGTTGAAGGCTGATTCTCCACTGGAACATGAGTCTCCAGAGCCTAGACCATGCTTTTCCCACTACCCCATGGAGAGTTTTAGACAGATAACACTGGAACATTTCACCTCTGTTACTGTATCAGGAAATCACACTCTGGGTTAGTCATTCTTCTGAGAAATCTGAGACTCATCCAGGGATACAGCTGGAGAGCACGGAGGCAATCTCCCAGTCCTATCGCCCTCTTGAAGGGCAGTAACCAAGCTTGGGATGCATGTGGCATGTTCGGGGCTACATCACTGTCAGTGACTGAGATGGAATCAAAATCCGGCTCTCCGGAATCCCAGGACCGGGCTCTTTCTGCCAGTTGTGCCACCAGATGGGACAACCATTGCCTGCCTCTGCAGGACGTTGGGGCTAACTGAAAAAAGTGGTAACCGTTGCTTGCCTACTTTTAAGGGCAACTTCGTCCAAGCAGAAACATAGCCAGGACGTAGGATTCAAAACCTCCTAGAGAGCACATCACGTTAACACCATGTATCCCATGGCCGCCTTACGCCTTCCGTGGGCCTTTTGTTTTCGTGGCTCCCTTCTTCCATCCAAAAATAGGAAACGTGATCTTTTATCCTTACATTGACATGAAGACAAGTATAATCCAGGCTGCCTTCATGATTATATACCCATTACGATTTCTTCTGATTCTAAAAGAAATTACCATGAAAGCTTTCTCGTGGGCCCCTCCAAACGCAGGCACCGTGCCAAGCGTCCCAATGGGAAGTGGGCGCTGAGGGGCTCTGCACTCTGCTGCGCATTTAGCTCTGGGCTCTGCACTGGAGACAAAGGGGTGGGCCTCCCAAGGCCTTCGAGGCAGAATCTGGCGGCAGCGACGGCCAGGCATCCCCGAGCAGCGCGCAAGTGGAACTGCCGGGCGCTGGCGGATGCATCCGGGACCGCGGGGCGGAGGCCGGACTCGCGAGGCCCGGGCCGGGCTGCGGGCGCTGGAAGCGCGGTCTTCGGAGCGGGTGGCGGCGCCTGGAACCCGCTTGCGCCGAGGAGGCGCAACCCCGGCTCCCGGTACGCTGCACACACAACCGAGGGGAACGAGGCGCTGGGCTTTTTTTTTTTTTTTTTCTTTTTCTTTTTCTTTTGCATACAATTATAGTGACGGCATCATTTTTTTTTTGAAACAAACTGTCCATAAATGTCACTGAAAATCCGGGTCTCCTTTTATTAAAACTGAAAAATGTGTATAAATGTAAATAACAAATGACTGATACAGGGATAAGAACACCAGAGCGGCTGCTGGCGTCTCTCTCTTTCTCTCTTTTTTTCTCTCCTCCTCATGTAATTTGCATTAATAAAGAGGCTGTTCCTTGTCGGAATGTGTTTCATCCGGTTTAAAATCCCAGGGCGATCCACTAGGAAGAGCTCTGGGAGAATCCAACTGTCAGAGCCGACAAGACAAATGAATCCTGATGTCAGGAGCGTGTGGTTCAACGATGACAGATTGAGAAGAACTGTCCCCCTCTCGACAGGCGGGCTTCATTTTCAAATTAATAAATCTGAATAAAATATTTTTCCTTTCATTACGAGCGGAGCCTGTTTGACAGTTCCTGTGACAGGAGGGAGTAGCAGTGTTGATGAGAACAGTTTGCATGAATTCCACCTGGGCTTTTTCTGTTTTATTTTTACCTGCAATCTCTTCCCTGTTTGCCTCTCTCCTTACCCCCTTCCTCACCCCCCCGTGTCTCCCTTTTCTCCTCCCTCTATTCCTTTCCATCTTCTGTTTCCCCCCCATATTCTTGTCTCATGATTCTTGCCTGCCTTCCACTCCCTTCGCTATTCCTCGCTCTCTGAAATGTCACAAGCTCCTTTTTTTTTTTTTTTTTTTTTTTTTTTTTTTTTTTTTGCTATTCTTTTGACTCACCGGCAGGCTATTATCCTGAATTAAAGGCCAGAGTATTATTTCACTAAAAAAAAAAAAAAAAAAAAAAGCCACAACTAATGATTATGAAATGTTTGCTTTACTCCGTGGTTGCTTATCACTGATCATATTATGATCATAGCTCACCACCAGGCTGGAGGAAATAGTGGATTTCTCTAATTTATAATTTCACCTTAGGAGACAATCCTCATCATTTCCTCTTCACACGCACAAAATAAAAGCAACCCTTTCAAACAAACAGACAAACAACCCAAAACTCCTTTGTTGTCAATTTTCCTCCCAAAGCCAAAAGAATGAGATCAAGTGCACCTTAGGAATTGGATGTGCACAAGCAGATCTTAATGCACAGGGTGACAGGCTGTTCCTCTTAAATAATTTAGGAGCACTTTCTGGGAAACGATATGTGATCATTAGAGAAATACTACTGAGAAAAGTGACTTCTTGATAACAGAGGGGGTTTTGTTTTTGCATTTAGTATAGAATCCAGGCACAGCAGGCAACTTGCAATGTCCCTGTTCTCCAGCCTGAGATCCACAGAGTCAGAGAAAAATTAATGTGACTGCAGCAGTCAGTGGCTCTCAAGTCCCCAGCCTTAAATGCAGGACTCCTCCCTCCTTTCTCCTCAACTTGGAGAAAGAACCCTACCACAGCTACCACAGTAAAATGGGGAGAAGCGTCAGGAGATCCGGAGCTCTTTAGCCCAAGGGTCTGACCTCTAGCCCTGATTTGTTTTAATCTGCCCGTCTGTTGTTCCTACTCTTTCCCATCCTTTCACAAGGTTATGAGTCTGCAATGCCTTCTCTGTAATTATACAGGACAAACTTAGGTCTTGCGGTTTTGCATCTGATGAACATAGAAAGTTTGCTTCCCTTCCTCCCCAATAGTCTTTAAGAGCATAGGGCATAAATGTACCAAGATTGTGTTTGGTAAATGTAGATGGAATCTCCAAGCAACAGTGTTAGGAAAATGTTTATGAGCATGTGTGTGTCTGTGTGTGCATGTGTGTGCATCACATTTTGGGTTGCATTCTTGAAATAAATTATTCAACCGGTAGAAATTAAGACAAAGGCAAAATCAGAAGTGCTTTCTAAATTCTCATAATTATCACAAACTGCACTAGTAGGAAGTGTAATACTCAAATTTCTCAGAGAGGTGACTCCCAGCTTTAATTTTGCTGAAATCCTAGATTAATCACTAGAATAAATAGAAAAGCCATCTACTAAAAGATCAAAAGCAAGTCATCACCGGGAGGATGGGAGGAAGTTTGATGGTCAGTGTCAGGATTCCAGAAGTTCTTACCCAGGTTGTTGCGGTCACTTTATACACTTTTACCACATAGATAAAAAATATCTTTCTAAGACTGTCTACCAATGATTCCAAAACCCAATATCACAAATCCAGATTTTAATGTCTAAGTAGCTATTGTGGAACTATAGGTATATAAGAAAAGAAATGTGAATGTTTCAAGTTTTTAAAAATATAGTAATTTATTTGATTTTCACAACAACCCTGGTAGGCAAGGTGGGTATTGCAATCTTCATTTTACAGAATTTATAGGAAACTGAGTGTCAAGATTAAGTGACTTGCATTACTTATGTTCACTTGACTCATAAATAGAAAAAGAAGGATTGATTTTTTCCTTACTCCATGTGCCATTACCTTTTCACCAAATTATACTGCATTCTGCTCTGTGTGTGTGTGTGTGTGTGTGTGTGTGTGTAGAAGTCCTTAGGTAAATCAAACAATAATAGAGTTGACTACTATTAATTTTCCAATAGTTGGAAATTACTGCATTTGAATCTTACCAAGCCACATTCCATTTTGATGACTGATTTATATCTGCCTCTCCAAAAAAATGTTTTTTCAGATTCTCTCTTACATTTTATTTGTGGATAATATTCAGGTGTTTATCAAACAATCATACCAGAACGATTGCTGCCCTCAAACAAGCGGTGTTATTGATTATTGTATGGAAAATAACCTAAAAAAATTTGAGGTCCTTTACAGTATTAAAAAGTATTCACAGGATCATAATAAATAAAATGATTTATTTTTAAGATGTGATTCACTTTAAATTATGTGAGCATGGGGAATTATGCCTTACTATAATTCAGTGAGCTGGTTGCTTATTGAGTGTTGGATTTTTTGGCAATCTCTCTTCCTTGTGGCTGTATTAATAAAAGTGGACAGTAATTATTTTATAGGAACACTTTGAAGACACTTGAGGATAATATAACACCTTACATTTACAAGGTACAATTTTCAAACTATCACAGAAACATTGTTTATTTTCTTTCTTAAATCAGACAGGATATGAAAGATGAATGAATGAATGAGTAAACAAACAGATAAACAATTCCCTTATCTTCATGAAAACCCTGTAAGGTGGGCACGATTATTCCCATTTTACTGCCAAATGACATACAGAGAGCGAATGGCTGACAAGATCCAAGGAACTAACATGAGGGAGAGCCAAATTCAAACCTTCTTCATTGTCTCAGTCTAAGGTTTTTTTCTACTCCATCATAGGTAGACTTTGAATCACATCATGTCTTTTATGTTATTAGAGCAGCCAATCAGCTTGGGCCCCTAGGTAATGTACTAAACTGGCAAATTATATCAGGTACAAACCCATGCTGGGAAATGGGGAGGTATTTAAAAGACAGAATGAGTAACTCATTCCACGGTTCACCTTTTAGGTTGAGATTTCATTAAATGCAACTCCATCATTTACTAAGAAGATGTGGCCAAGGCTTAGGATCTGGTTGTAACTCCATAGACCCAAGGTCACTGTGAGTGCCCAAAACACCAGAATCACTGGGGTTCATGGCAAGCAGAGGCCAGCCCAGCTCCTGACATGAGCTCCCTCCTCCCAGGTCTCCTGCATGGTGCTACAGGAAATCAAACCACTAGAGCATCTTTTTCCCCTTTACCGGAGGGAAGCACCAGAGGCAACTAGAAGAGAAGTGCAAGTGATTGACTCAAACCTTTCCCGAGCTCCCGCTCTATGCCAGGCATGTACTGGGAAATGGGGCTAGAAAACTCAGCAAGACTCACGCCTGTCCTCATGGAGCTGAGTCACACAAATACTCATACTTTTCTGGGCTAAGTTCTCTAACAGAGGCATGTTCACAGTGCTTTGGGAGCAGAGGATGGAGAAACTAACTTTGTGTGGGGGGATTCACAGGAAGTTTTCCTTTTAGGTTGATGCAGAGAAATAGGAGAACTTCATTGAAAGACACATGCTGTTGAACATGCCATGATGTCACAGCTCCGTATTCATCTTATATTTCCATTATTCACTTACACACCTTCAATTTTCCACTTAAATTGAATCACTTTATTGTCATTAATATTATTACTAAACCATTAATTAGATACCTACTATGTGCTAGGCACTTTGCTATCTCTTCCATGTATGTCCCATTTAATCCTGACAACAGCTCTGTGAAAGTATGTTTATCTTTTTCTTGTTACATAGATGAGAAAGTTGAGGCTTAGAAGCCAAACAACTCCTCCTAGGTCATGTGACTAGGAAGGTGTAGAGCCTGGATCCACACTGTGGACTTATTAACTCCTAAATCTGCATCATTAATTCTGAGGCATTACAGTCACTTACCTCATTTACATGATGTTTCCTTGCCTTTGTTTCATTTACCTAGAATTGCCTTTCTCTTTATTTCCACTTGTCAAAATCTCACTCGGGGCTTAGTTCAGATGCCTATTCCTCTGTGAAATCTTTCCTGATTTTGCACTGCCAGAGTGATGTCTCCACATCAAGGAGATTCTTGAGCTTGGAAATCAAGGCAATCATTTGAGGTTAATTATGAAATCATGACCTAAGAGCCCATAGTCCTGCCTTCAAACAGGCTTGATTCATCGTGTCCCTCCCTCAAGATATATGAATCTCTGTTCTTCCTTCAATATCTCCAGGGATAGAATTACTGCAGTCTCTAAGTAGTCAATTTCTTTTGGCAGATCAACATTTCCCCCACTTAATCTAAATGCATTCCCTCTTGTTTGATATTCTGCTGCATTAGAGGCTACCTGCTCATAGATAATGCACCAACTGAAAACCATCCCTAGGCTCCAAAACAGTAACCAGGCAACCCTTTTGCCTTCCCCTCTTTGACTAACCTTTTGCAATTCTTGTGACCTTTCCTCTAAAGTCTATTTTTCATCCCTTTAATATTTTTGTCACTGCCCTTTCTTACCTCTAGCAACAACAGCAAGGATACCAGGTTCTGACACACAAAAATGCCACTAGCAGGTGGCAAGCAAATTGACACACTTAGCACAGCCCCATACACCCTACGGGGATTAATAATAAATACTATTTGATGATGAAATCTGAGTGCATTTTCTTTTCAATGAGATAGTGTCAAATGTTTTTTTCTAAAACAGAAATGAGCAGAATACAAAATCGAACAGACTTCATTTCTCCCCACTCAGGAGGCTGTTATTACTGATCTGGTTGGCATTCCTCCTGGCTCAACACAGACGGAAAGAATCTTAGTGGGTGCCGATGCACCTTCCATTGATAACTAGCTATTATTTATGAAAAATTGGAGACAAGTACTTGGAATGCTTTGTTTTCTTTATTTCCTGGTCTATTAAACTCAGGTTATTAAAATAGATGCTTTTAACCATTAACTAGAACTCCAAAACAAAGTAGGAAGTCATATACAGGAATTAAAAAAAATTGGATGACTACGACAGGGCTAGCAGGATTCATTCTTTTGACACTTACTGAGCCCTTTCTGCATTCTAGGGTTGAGGTGGATTTGAGAGAAGGGTGTAGGGAGAGAAATAAGGGTGGAGATCCCCAAAATAATCTACTCCAAAGACTTTAATACCCAAATTAGAAATCTGAAGCTCTGAGAGGCTGAATTATATGTATAAAATTCCTTAGGTATTTATTGGTAGAATTTGGGTCAGGACACATCTTATTATGCTCACTGCAGGTCTATTTCCAGTGTAACCATGCTACCTCTGTTCTTCCTCAAAAAGCATTATGTCAGTGCTATGGCAAAAAGAAATATAAAACTATGATTAAGACATCCCAAAACAGTGAAATATAGATCAGGTGAACTTGGAGCTCTGTTTGAATTAGGATTGGAAGCTGGAGTTCTGCCTCCCTTGCCTCTCTCTCCTAGAACCCCAGGGTTTAGAAAGCATATAACAAAACCATGTGTTCAAGGAGATGCAAAGAAAAAATAGGAGACTTTTCCTGTATCAAGGAGAATCCATGTTAGTTAAGGCTAAAGGTCAGAAAAATGCAGAGTTAATTATGCCAGAAATAAACCAACAAGGCAATCAAATATAGACTAAAAATTGGAATGCATAATTAATTGACAAATGAGTGATACTATAATTGCTGTAAGAATTTAAATCTGAAGAAAAACTGTGAGTAAGGAGGGGAGCAATTTTAGCCTCATCTGCAAGAATGTGTATGATCTGAATATGTAGAAAACAAAGGGAAGAACCTTCAAGGAGATATAGGGAAGACTTTGCATCAAGAAAACGTAAAATCATTTTGATAATGAATAAATCATTTATTATACTGGGGTAGCTGATAAAGAGAGTTGTTAGAGGTAATGCTGGAAAGGCAGGTTTGGGTCAGACAGTGAAAAGTGCTGAAAGTCAGGCCAAGGAAAATTGAATTTATTTAAATTCCTTAGTATTGATTGTTTCAATATTACCCAAAGAGCCAGCCTATAAGAGCTGGCCCACATACCCTCCCTAGGTGGAATTTGTTTTTGTTTTTGGATGACTTTCACATAGTCTCTAATTTATGAACCAACATCTACCACTTGTTCCAGTTCAGGTTGGTAAGCATTCTTCAAGAGTATGTCCCTACATCTCATTCCTATGCCACAGCATACATTACTCTCCAATCCTGTCGTGGCAACTGACCACAACATACTTCTTTTACGTATGCTGCTTCCAATTGCTGTGGAATGACATATTCCACGAAACCAATCTGCTGATCTACCTCTACCTTGTCTAGCCACACTGCAGTTTCATGAACAATGGTAATTGCATCTTCCTATCTTTAAAATGGGGATAGCACTCAGACTGCATGCTTCTCACTGGTAGGTATGTGACTATTATAATTTACCAAATAGCAAATGCAAATATCATACATAAAGTAATCAGTGGAGCTGACAAGCATCTAAGGAAAAATCTAGGACCTATGTGCAACATGAAAGGAGACTGAGGTGTATTACTTGCCATGTGATTGGGGAAAAAGAGTTAACGGACATAAAAAAAATCAGAAATTCTTAGGAACATACTTACAATTAGGGTACAGATGCTAGTTTGAATAATCACTTAATTGAGAATTATTTGATTATATTAAATAGTCTATATGATACTCATGACTGTATTATCTGCCTTGTGGTTAAAGGTAAGAAATACTCTTGTTATTAAACCTATAGTAAAATATCTTTAAAGGAAGGATTGATTTCTAATTGATGAAAAGTTAATTGTTGGCAGGAACTATGCAATGGGCCAGAAAGAAAATAAAGCAAGTTAATAGCAACCACCACATTTTGGAAGTAGTTGTGAATCTTTGAGTGGAATAGTTTAGGGGCTTCTCTATATACTTATACGAAGTGCAGAAAGTACTAAAAAGGTCATTAAGTTCCCATAGGGAGAGGTGGTGAACTAACCTTGGCCTTATTACCAAATGTGTGATTTGGAGTAAGTCACCTACAGGGGACCAAGTGATTTTCTGGAGATGAGACAACATGTAATCTAAGAAAACTGCTTACCCAGTTTACCATATAACACTGAAAAAGTTGTGAAATTTTGGGGACTACTTTGCAACTTGAGCTCTCAAATTTTATAACTTTGAAATTTTCTGTCACATAAACCAGAGTGTTTCCTTATTCTCCAAAGAACCTTTGCAAGATGACCTTCAGGAACTTTTATGTGTGGCTTTAATTTTCGACTGCATTTTAAAAAAGTCAGGTTAGCAGTTTTTCTTTATAGTAAATATATATTTAAATGATGGGGCTTAAATTATAGTAACTGACAACATTTGCATTATTTTACCATTTATCAAGTGCTTTTGTATACATTTATTATAAAAAATGTATTAAAAGGTGATGAGATAACAATAAAAATAAGAATAAAATTTTGTATCTAAAAGTAAAGAAACAAAGGGTCAAATTACTAGAGCAGGAATCTATAACTTCTAGAAGCCATAGCCAGAACTTGAATCTAGGTCCTCTGTCTCCAAATTCCATGTGCTTTCCAATCTATCATCCATCCAGTGTATCACATGTAATTTATGGTCGAATGCAAGAAATCTGGATATTTTAGTTGAGAGATTTTTAGCTTTGTTTTTAAAGAGATGTAGCACTTTGCTTTTGAAAAATCACCTTCATTTATGACTCACAAGTTGGTTGTATGACCACAGACAAGACATACTCCACCTCAACTTTCCCATCTGTAAATTGGAGTTAATGGTCCTGCCATCTTTTCTCGCTTGCAGAGTGGTTGTGATGATAAGTGATGCAATGGATGCATGGCTCCTTGGAGTAAGGAAGCCATATAAATCCAAGATGTGTCATCAAGATGCCCCTGATATTTACACAGCTCTCTTCTTCAGGGTACAGAGGGCTTTTATTGCTTCACAGAACTCTAGGAAGTAGAGCAGTAATGCTCTTTACAAAAGGGAAACTGACCTATAGACTGGACAAGTAACTGACCCCCACATGGCACAGTGAGGTGATAGTGTTATTGCCCAGTTCTGTTGATTAATAATTGTTAGTAACAATTAGTCCAGTGAGTCTAGCTTGCTGTTGGCTATCACTACAGCAATAAAAACCCTCCTGTTATAGAAGAGACAATGGTTTCTAAAATGGAATTTAAACTGAACTTTTTTATTTTTCCTGCGGCTCTTAAATCCTCAGATAACTTTCTCCTACACTTACTTTCTGGTTTCAATAGAAATAGCACAAAAATGCTGACTGTGGAATTCCTGACCAACAGAACAGTAGAGAGTTTGAATGTTGCAAGAAATATTGGTTTCCTTGAGGCTTTCAGACATTTTTTTCTAACTACCTAAATAGCTTGGGGGTGAAAGAGAAGGCAAGAGATGGGAAAGAGTTGACAAAAGAGTGAAAACGTTGCATTTTCAAAAGAGAGGTGGATAGTATATTTGTGCTTTGTCTCATTAAGAAGAAAACTGTGTGTGTGTTTGGGGCATGGGGGGAGTGGGGAGGTGGGTTAGTAGGCATGACAGTGTGAAATAGGGGGTATCAGGAAGTAGAAGACCTGAGCCCTGCTCTTGATTCTGCCACTGAGTTTGATCTGGGAGATATTTATTTAATCAACCTTGGCTTTAATGTTTGGATCTTTAAAATTAGAAACAGAAAATCTCAAGGGGACTCTTTAAGATGTGGTGTGTCCCTAAATACCACCATAAAATTGCCTACTGCATTGGCTGACTATTCTTTGTCCCTCCACTCTGTGCCACAAGAAAACTTTTTCATATGAGGAAAGGGCAGCCCCAAATTACCCCTGTGGCTTTTTGAAGTTTCGAAATGTTCCATGAGGTTCCAGCATTCTTTTTCAAGGCTGAATTCCACTTGAGGATGACTGAAGGGAGACTCTGATATGGGCCTGAGGCTCCAAAGGGAGTCTCTAATTCTGTGAACCAAGGAATGAGAAGCGTTGATTCTGTTCACAGGCTCCAAGAATGGGTACTCATCTCTGTCAGCTTCATATTCCCAAAGCTTTCAGTACCGTATTTGCTAATTCATTTGCATAACTATCTCAGCATTTAACCTGGATGCACAGGCTGTGGAAAAACAACAAGAAATACGAAAGAAGAGATAAGACTGCTTATCAATCTATTGAAGTTCCAAAACTGTCAGTGTGAGTGGAAATCTGGATGTCTGAAAATTTGGTTGATCTAGAATATTTATCGTAAGTGGCCAGATATCTTCAAATGAATGGAAAATTTACCTGATTTGATCTAGGCAGAAATTGATTCACTGAGTTAATTGTTCATTCTATACAACTAATTTTAATAATAATAATTCCAGTATTTGCTTCCAGATAAACAGGGCTCTAGAATTACCCACTTTTATACTGCTCCTTACATCTTCCTAAAAGTAAGCAGCATGTGACTAACTCTTACTGGGTAGTCTTAAGCAAACATCTGAGGTCTTTTTCCTGCTAGAAAGAGCTGAAATTCTCTTTTTCCACCTTAAAGAGATAGTTAAGACTGCCACTGTGGTGTTGTAATAAAATCCACTAAATTCACAGGTGCTTTCCATTTTACAATTCATTTCAAGCACAACCCTGATTCCTGAGAGGGAGAAATTGAGTGTCAAGAAATGAGTCTTTCCTCTCTAGCTGAGATCATGTCTCTTTGATCATGTCTTATGTCTGGTGCTATTATATAATGTTTCTACCATCAGAAATTTCTCTCGTGACCTCCTGTGGTGGTGGTTATAAAGGAATATCAGCCAGGATTATAACCAATATTTCTAATTTGCTTTCTCAGACTATTCTACCTTGGATAAGAAGAGTCACAGCTCTGTAAGTGAATTCAATTACAACCTCCAGTTCATATACATTTCATAGGTTTGGACCTAAGTAGTGTGATCACAAGAAATGGGAAATATTAGCTCTGACTTAAAGTGAAGCTTCTATGTGGGAATTATTTTCATTCTACAAATGAACAATTGTTTTAGTTTGCTAGGTGACTCTGGAATTATCCCTCTGTGACTATCCAGCTCTGGACCGAAGCTTAGAATATTAATCTAATGAAACTGAACAATTGTCTGGCCCAATTTCACACATAAAGACTGGAGATTGTACTTATAAAAGTAATTGTCTTTTTTCTTATACTTTTATCTGTAAACCCAACATATTTGACAATTGAGCATTCTTCTCACAAATTAGTCCAGGGGCTAATTTGCATAGTCACAGATTAAAGTGGGATGTCCCATGTCTCAGGAGCCTCTTTTGAAAAGGCTCTCTGTTTCCCTGGCTTGGACTAGAAGGAGGACTTTGAAAAGGCTTAAGACGATGTTTACCAATTAAGGCCCAAATATTGATACTTACATGACGGACATGATACCCCTTGGGGAGAAGATCTTGACAAAAGCAAAATGGCAGGAGAGAGAACCAGAGCAGAGAATATTTGGATTAGGAAGACCCTGTAGCAGGTAACATGTATTTAGTTTTTATACTTTTGGACTCAGTCAGTGCAACGTGGAATATGGTCCTGCTCCTTTGGCTTTCTAGCTTAAACCAGTTCATCTAGTTTAGTTCTGATGTAGATGGAGCCTGTAAGAACAAAGCCTCTCCATGCCAAGCATGTTCTGGCAGACAAAAATATTGACCTGGAGAAGAGGCAGCAGGCTCAGCCAGAGTTGGGAGAACTGTCCCTGGCAAGGATGTGAAAGCAACAGATGTAGGCCTCAGAGGAGAGCAGTGGGCAATTATGGTACCAACTGGAATTGCAATGTGGTCTGTTGGTGTCTCAACAGGATATGTGGCTACAGTAGCAATAATAATAATAATAATATTAACACATTTTTGCTGGGTTCTTTTCATATTTGATTCTCATAATAATCACATGAAAGGGCTATTATTATCTTTTTAATGCAGATTTAAAAAAAAAGAAGTTGCAAAACTTGCCTAAAACCACACAGCTATAAAATTGAAACTAAGATTTAGACTCATTCTGTCTTGAACCAAAACCACCTCAATGTCTCAAACAATAGAAATTGCCCCTGCAATGAATGAGCCTTTAGTGACTCAGGGATTTGGGCTAACACATTCTCAATAGAACCATCTTGCCAGTAGTGGTCGGTATTGGAAAATGATGGGCCATGGCTGGAGTGCCTGGCAGAAGAATTGTAGGAACAGAGTAGGGTGATAAGAAGCAGAGGCAATGCAGTAGAGTGACCCCTGGTGATGGAAACAGAAACCAATATCAATAATGGCACCTGTGCTTCCCTTCTAGTCTGGTAGCATTTGAAGGGCAGGAATTATATCTTATTAATTTTTGTACTTTCAGCACCTATGATAGTATCTGGTATATTCAAAGTGGTAAAAAAATTCTTAAATGGTTGAACTCAAGGTGGTTACACAAGACTCTAGGTAGCAGGGAGGTGGAGGTCAGCCAGAATGGACAAGATCCATTGCCAACAGGGTGATGCCAGAGAGACTCTGCTATATAGAGGGTCAAGTCTACCCCAGTTCAGCAGGGTCATTGGATGCACAGGAAGTAGAGGACATTGCAGGGGTTTCCCCTCTATATGACAAAGAAAGGCAGAATTCTATGACAGGTAATTTTTACTTTGAGGGAATATGATATGATATATTTATTAGTTATTAGGGGCTTATTATATGTAAGTCACTGTGCTAAGTTTTGAGGCAAACAAGACTCCCAAAGTCCTTCCCCATAAGAAAGTTACCAAGTGGTTGTAGGCAACTAAGCAATTATAATGCAATATAAGAAGTACAGGGCTTCCCTGGTGGCGCAGTGGTTGAGAGTCCGCCTGCCGATGCAGGGGACACGGGTTCATGCCCCAGTCTGGGAAGATCCCACATGCTGCGGAGCGGCTAGGCCCGTGAGCCATGGCTGCTGAGCCTGTGCGTCCGGAGCCTGTGCTCCGCAACGGGAGAGGCCACAACAGTGAGAGGCCCGCATACCGCAAAAAAAAAAAAAAAAAAAAAAAAAAAAAAGAAGTACATTGGCAGAAGTACAGGGTGCAATTGGAGTAAATATTAGGAACACCTATCCCAGAGATGGAGATTCAAGGACAGCTTTTTAGAAAAAGTGGAATGAGGTATTCAATTTGGATTAGACCTGGGTTTGAAGTCCTATCCTGTCATTTTGTAGCTGCAAGACATTTGGAAAGTTGTTTAACCTATCAGAGCTTCAGTTTTCCCATCTTTAAAAAAGGGAAAATTAAAATTGACCGTTCATGTTTATCCACTAATTGTATGAATTAAATTATTTAAATCATCACGCACAGCGCTGGGCACAAAACAGATGCTTAAGAAAGTTTTCATCCATCCACATCCTTTCCTTTTTTGTGGAAATACTGACATACATTGGTGGCCATGCTGGCACATAGTACACACATTCAATAAGTATTTCTTGAAATGACTTGAATCTCAACAAAACAATACATTTTGGTCAAGTTTTCCATTTTTTTCTGGGATATTTGTGTTTTTAGCATCATGTAGAATCTGCAGTCATGAGGTCATGTCATGGAGTGATAGCATCCAGGTAATGCTTCACTTTATCAATCAAAAAAATTCAACTCTTATGGGAATGCAGAATACCTTAGCGTTCTTAGATAATGTTTAGTATATGCAGGTAACTTATGGGTTCTCGGTTTTTCAGAATGGTTGCCCATATGTTGGCAAAATTTTCTTTTCTTAGGTATGTATACAGAGTCTGGAAATACTAGATCAGAGGAGTGAAGTGTTTTAACTGCAGAAGACAATCTTTTTAAATTTTGGCTCCACAGAGACTGTCTCATAAAGTGACATGTGAATTAAAAATTTAGCAGAGATGCTAACAGCAGTGTCCTAACAGTGATTAGGATGACCCTATCTCCTTAATCCAGCAATATGCACCAATTTACAATGCAGATGACTAATATAGTGGCCAAGAACATTCCAGTCCCAGCCTTTCCCATCATTGTGGAGACTTGGCATAAGAATTCCAGGTTTCCACACGCAGACTTAACAAAACTCTATCCCTGTTGACTCTTGCACAACAATAATGACAGGAACACAGGAGCAACACTTCTGCAATCAGAAAGTTCATGATATCATGAAACCAAATATCTATTCAACACAAGTGCTGCTTCCTGGAGGAGACCCCAGGCCCTTTGTGTGGATGGAGGCACAGCGTCTTCTAAACTGCAATTCTCAAAACACTTAACAATTCCCATTACTTTATGAGTAAAAAGAAAAATCCTAGGGGCATTCGAAGATATTTGGCTCAGGACTTGAAGTGTGCCAGTGCCCTATAAATTTTTTCTTGCTTTGTACCCCTAGGCTCTTTTGCATAGATTTCGTTCACTTCCAAATGGAGGAAAAACTAGAAATCATGCAGACAGTCCTGAGGACCAGCATTAAGATAAATGTAAAAAGAAGTTATGCAAACAATGGAGAAGAGGGCAGCAGAGTCTGAAATTGGCTTGAAATCTGTCTTTCTGAAGGACTGTGAAAATGTTGATGGGAAAATGGAGCACAGTGAGTTCTGAAAGGCTTTATTCATCCTTCTATTTATGACTCTTCCACTCTTTGGTCCAAATAAGTTGCCCGGAATTGACTTTGTTTCTCTTCCTGTGACACAGACACTCTTAAAATGCCTGTTTACATTTTTGCAACACTTAGAGTTGTGCAAAGTACATTTTCCCATCTCTCATGTAACAATCCCACCCTCTTGTAAAGCGAGACAGATATTTCCCACATTTTATAGAAGCAGAAGTAGATATTGGGGGATTTAGAACAGTGGTGGAGTTGGGGCTACAGACCAAAGTTTCCTGATTCTCAGTCTAGGTCTTCCTGGTAAATTATGCTTCTGCCCTGATCCTGGCTGTTGTTGAATTTCAATATGAGGCTGATTTCTTCATTATTTATTAATGACATGAAGTTGTATCATCAGCAGAGGCTCATAATGTGATTTCCCTTTCTCTTCTCTTCTGAATCATGGTGAAGCCATTTATGCTGTTATAAGCAAGTCCCCCCATCTATGAAAAAGAGGGAGCAGGCAAAGAATCAGGGAGAGTTAATATCCTACCCTTTCCTTCTATAGATGATTCTGTGACTATATACATGCATGAGATTATAATTACCAGGTAATCTGTTTGAACTCTGAAGGAAAAAAAAAAGATGTCTTATTAATCTAAGGCATTATCATTATTTTTATTGCTTGGATTAATTGGATCTTAACACAATATAACAATAAAGATATTATCAAGATATATTTTAATTGTCTGTTTTGAGGTAAAAATGTCAGCTGTGCAGAAATCTAATTGGATGCCAGGGTATGACAATTCTGTAACTTCTCACTATATGTGGAATCACTCTAATAGTTGAACTGCCTGACTTTTGTCTAATACTCCTCAATCTCTGGCTTTTTTTCAGCTCCTTTAATTATAAGTAGTATGATCTTATCAGGCATCTTGGCATATGTTACTGGTATATTGCAACTTAAAGAAATCTCTCTATTAGCATTCACTATTTTCAGACTGTCAGTCTCTGCCTGGTTCAGATCTCATCATAGAGTAACACTCAACCTCCTCTAAAGGCTGCCAGGCACACTATCCCAGGATCAATGGGTCTAGCTGGGCATGATGTTAACATTCCTTCTTCAGTGAGCAGGGGAGTTTAGGAGAGATTGCCTGGGTTTGAATCCCAGCTCCAGTACTTACTTTATAAACAAGGGTGATCATATTCCTGGTTTGACCTGGACAATTCCAGGTTGTCTACTGTGCCAGAATAATTATTATAACTCCCCCTTTCACTCTTCAATGGGCCCTAGCCACTCTATATATGTGGCACCCTGGACAAATCACAACTTCTTTAATCCGTCTCTTTTTTCATCTGAAAAAATTTTGAAAACCTTTGAAATTTTGAAATAACTAACAAGTATTCAAGAAATATCAACTATTATCATTGTGTTTGGCAGTGTTCCATCTGTGGGCCTTTGGAGGAGGATGAACTTATTCTGTTGCTCTCCCATGGCAGTTCTGAAAAACAGCTGCTGGAGTCCATCCTTTATAGGACTCTCATCTGACAATCCATCCATCTCTGGTTTAGGTTAGCAGAACACCTGGAGTTTTTCTACTTGATACCTCTCATTCCTGGTTGAGAAGACCTTTGCTCTATTCCAGGTGGACATCTGGGCACTGACAATGTTGTTTCCCAGGCTGGGCTGGATCCTACTCCTCCTCAAGTCATATTAGATGGATTTCTCTGGATACCTGGGCTCTGCCTCTACTTGAAAGTCTTGAGATCTCACCCTGACATGCCCACTTCTCTCCTCAGTGATTGGGTGATGTAGGGTGAGTGGAACCGTAGAGATATGATGCAGCCAAACAGATGGTGAGGAAGGGAGAGGAACTGTGAGAAAAATATGAAGAGCCAAGGGACCAGCCAAAGCTGAAGCCCTTTAGGGAAAGTGGAAATCAAATGTCAAGTACAGACACCAGGGACCAAGGGCAAAGGCAGAACCCAGCTTATCATGTAGAGCCAGGAGCCTACAGTATGAGAGATGCAGGTTCAGAGCAAGAGCAGACGGAACGCAAATAAGAAAGGCCTGGGTGGTTGCTGCAAAGAACACTGAGATGTCTTCTACTTTCTTAACTGGCTGGTTTGAGTGGTACGTGAGAGTGTCACAGGCTTACAGAGACAGGGGTGAGTGGACTGTCTTCCACTCTCTCAGATGGATGCCTTCGTGGGTACGAATGCCTTCTTGGAACTGGACTGGAGTTGTCACAATCTCATCAATTTATTCTTTTTTTTTTTTTAAGTTGGTGGTTCTATAGCGTATTCTGTATTGAGTTGAGCATTATTATTATTATTATTTTATTTTTTATTTTTTTAGATGTTAGGGGTAGGAGTTTATTAATTTATTAATTTATTTTTGTTGTGTTGGGTCTTCGTTTCTGTGTGAGGGCTATCTCTAGTGTGGCAAGCGGGGTCCACTCTTCATCGCAATGTGCGGGCCTCTCACTATCGCGGCCTCTCTTGTTGCGGAGCACAGGCTCTAGACGCGCAGGCTCAGTAGTTGTGGTTCATGGGCCTAGTTGCTCTGCGACCTGTGGGATTCTCCCAGACCAGGGCTCGAACCCGTGTCCCCTGCATTAGCAGGCAGATTCTCAACCACTGCACCACCAGGGAAGCCCCCCAATTTATTCTTGATTATGATTATTGACTCCTCCTTGGCCCTTTGCTTGTCCTGAAATCCCACTAAATCTCTTCTCAGAACTCAGTCTGCCTTTGTTCTCTGAATGACGTGACCTGCTGTGGCCTAAGTCTCTCCTGGGAAATGAAGTGGTCATCAACAGCAGGTGAGAATCCCATGCACAGCCCCAGGACAGGATTTAATGTTCCATACTCCAATCCAGATTCCAAGGATGCACTGGAGAGTGGGTGTTTCTAGACCCAGCCAACATTTTGCACATTGCTACCTGTATTAGCTCTATTTTCTTATTTTCTGTTTTCTTGATTCTCTGACATCAGAGGCTTCTGACCTCTGATGACCCAGAGAGGGACTGCCCCTTCCAGGGTTATCTAATTCTTAGAGACAGTAAAGGCTCACCTGCAAACATGGCATTGATATGCAAACCAAACAATTCTAACCCCATATCCCCTCAGAAAGTCTATGCCCCTGCCTTAATCATCCCAAGGTCAGGTACTGAATAACTAGGGGCCACCTCTATAGCCCAGAACCCATTGGAATTTTTCAAACTATCCAGTCCTACCCCTGCTTACCTTGCCTCATGGTTCCTTTCCTAGGGAAGCACAATCAAGGCTCCTGCCAGCAGTTCCTTTTTCTATGCCTGCTCATCTTGCTTTGGTGCTTCCACTGTTGCCTTGAATAACATGTTCTGCCATGACTCTTGTTTCTAGAGGACTAGGAGTATAATAAAATGTTCTTTTTTATGACAATGATTTTTGTGTCTGTGTGTCTTACCACACCTAATTAAAACAAATCCTGGGCATGATTAAAACCCCTCTATTAATGCTCTGGTATTATAGCTGTGCTTCACTATTTTAGTGGTGAAGACTAAGCTTTGCTCTTCTCAGTATCTGCCCTTTTTCATAACAAAACACTTTGAACATAATGAATATATGTTATAAGTAACTGGAATCTTAGATGGAAGATTTTTCTATCTGGGAAGGAGAACTAAGCCATGCCTACATCAAGTTTGGGAGAATGACATCTGGTCTTGATTGAGGCAACATTAACTTCAGCTAATAAACAATGTGAAGAGTTCCCACAGATGCTATAAGTGGACATGCTCCCTTGTGCCCTCCAACCATGCTTTTCTTTTTCCTCAAGACTTGTGTCCCAGATTTCAGAGGTTTCAGCAGACTGTACAGAGTGAGGATTCTGCCAGGTCAGAGAAACAGTCATAGGCTCACTGCATTTTTTTATATTGTTTCAGACGGGAGTAGCTGTGAAGGAGGGACAATTTTCAGCACTCAAATTCTACCTGGTCAGCATAAAAATAATTTCCTGCTTCACCATAATTGCATACTTCAGCTTTTATTTCTTTCTGCATTTACTGGGACCCTGAGGTTTCAGGACATCTAAACTGTTCATGGTTTACAATACAGGGTTCTACAGTGAATTCTTATTATTTGTAGTAGTTATGTTCTGTAAAATCACCACAATCATTTAATTAGCAAATACTAAACCATTATTCCTAGTGGAAAATACAGCGTTAGTTTCCTGCAAGCCTCTGTTCACAATATTTTCATTAACTTATCCATACCTAACCTGTATTTCTGTTTAAAAACACCATATACATGTGGTTGACTCACTAACGTTGACCTCACAGCCATCAACACTATGACTATGCCTGAGTGAAGCTGATCTGACACTCTCATTTTGTTGGTCAGGTGCATCATTGCCTTCCTGCACTTAGCACACTTGACAGCACCTTAGTATTATGCTTGAGGGATGATTTAAACAGTAAAATTATCCAAAAAAGCACAAAAAATGGGGGGGGAATGTGGCATTAAATAGACCCCCAAAGGACACTTGCTTACAGTATGAGAGCTGAAACAAGAAGGCACAGCATAGCCTTGTTCAAGCTCAGTCAGGAAAGGGCACATTGGACAGCTCAGATTTCTCACAACTCTGAGGATAACTGTGAATAACTGCAAAAGCACTATGTATATCGGTTTGGGGATTACAGATACGTTTTAATGAATAGGTGAACTTACATATTTGAAATCCATGAATAATGAGGATCAACTGTACAAAATCATATGGGAAGACCCACAGCACTCAAACGCCAGCTCTTCCAAAATTCTATTCTTGCCCAAGCCTACAACTCTTCATTCACAACCCACTCTATCTCTGCCTAGTTTCTGTCCCACTTGTCACTTTGACCTCCTGGAGTTCTGTTAGTTTCAGCCTCATTTCAAACTTAGGAACACTGATACAACTACTTCCCTGGGCTCCTACTCATTGGGTTTTCTTTCATCTTGTGATTTTTTCCTTCTCTACCTTCTTCAGCATAGCATGTGAGCTCTCTAGTATATACATAGGACTCTTTCTTATTAACTCATGTCCATGGATAACCTCAGTGGACATCCATGAAGGATATCTCAATATCCTTAGGGCTTGACACCTTCTGGGGCTTCCACTCCAGAGAGTGAGCCCTGCACACCCAAAGCTGAAACTTGCTTTATGACATACAATGTCTACTTGCTCTTAGTACAATGGAAATCCTACTTCATGGGACAGCTGATTACATTTGTCAATAGTTTTAATTGTGAGAAAATTATTCCTTCCCTTAAAGTTTAGATTTGAATCTCTATAATTTTTACTTTCAGGTCTCAGTAATTTTATTATCATGATACATTTTATTGATTTACTAACGCTTTGACCAATTTTGCTGATAACAGCTGTCTATTAACACTGTCCTAGGTTGTGAATTGTATTTCCAGATTAATTACAAAACCTACATTCTAGGGTGAAATATTAAGGTAATATCCAAACACCATAACTTCAACACTAGTACAATAATCCACACAAGACAGCATTTTCCCCAGGTGGTAGCTCATGAGTCAGCCAAGTGGAAATGGAGGTTAGGCAGGCAGTTTGTTAATGGTAACTTGTGGCAAAAGTCTTGGCTGGAATATGTAACTACTGTCTGAGTGCAGAGTTCCAAGGATAGAATCAATAAAATTATTGGGACTGTCACACTCTAGATGGAGAGATTATATTATGTTGTTATAGCAGAATCATGGAGGAACTGATTGAAACAAGTACGTATAACCTGATGGGTATTGTTCTAGGGTCTAATTATTATCTTGATCTGCTTGTTGGTATGAAGACACTGTACTGTCACCAGACTCTATATAAACAGAGGAATGTACTTCCTAAAACTAGGAAATCAACTGTGGCTTCCAGTCAAATATGATACAGTCTCCTTACAATTTGACTGAAAGGTGGCCTGGAGATACTGTATAGTTATCTCTAGAATTATAGAGGATTATGGCAGAGAAAGTCAGGCATTACTTTAGTTAGTTGTCCATAATGACCAGACTGACTTTTTGAGAAAGCATGATGTCATTTATATAATTCATATAAGACCTTACCAAAGGGTGCTGCAACCTGGGAAGTGTTAGTGAAAACTGAATGGACTGAATGTTGGTGTTCCCCAAAATCCATATGTTGAAACCCTAAATGCAAATATGATGGTATTTGGGCATGGGGCATTTGAGAGATAATTAGGTTTAAATGAAGTCATGAGGATGAGGCCACCATCGTGCGATTAGTGTATTTACAAGAAAAGGAAGAGAGACCAGGGCTCTGTCTCTCCCCACCATGTTAGGATGTAGAGAGAAGGTGGCTATCTATAAGCCAGAAAGAGTTTCACCAGAAACTAAATCTGCCAGCACCTTGATCTTGGACTTTCTAGCTTTCAAAACTGTGAGAAATAAATGTCTGTTGCTTAAGCCACTTAATCTATTAAACATTTGTTATCACAGCCTGTGCTGACTGAGATAGAGGCAAGTCCAGTTATTTAGGATATGTAGGTGCCCTAAGCCATGACACACAGATCCAACATATAGAAGATCTGTAGCCACTCAATATCTCCTGTGAACAAGCTTAAGGTTTTTAAAAAGCCCTGATTCCCTCAGCAAGACATCAAAGCATAGGATGATAATTTGTGCTTTGGTGTCCTTAGTGGGAAAAATAGGGAGAAAGGTGACAAATGTGATTTCAAAGGTAACCTTCTCCTGAGATAACATTTAATCTGGGAAGTTTGGGGCAAGCTCAACTGAAGCATGTCCTGGTTGATGCTTGCGTCATACGAGGGCTTCCACAACTTAACAGGTTTAAGCTGTTAACCTGGTTTTCAGCTCACAGGCCCACTGTGGAGTTTGGATATGAGAGGTCATTCCCTGGGGATTGAGAAAACCTTATTTGCTCCCAAATTTCTCACAAATTCATTTGCAGAAGGCAGCTATACTTCAGCAAGACCGTGCTGAGAAAAGATGAAAAAGTGTTAGCACAAAACCTGAGGCATATTGAAAGACTTGGTGGAAAAAAAATTAACAGGGAGTTAAAGTAAATTACCACACCATAATGTAGTAGAATTGAAGTATTATGCTAGAGCAGTGAAGAATGTAGGATTTGCAATCAATCTGCCTAGCTTCAAACTCCAATCCTACCTTTTATTAACTGTATGACTTTGGGAAATTTATTAAAGTCTCAGTATCCTCATTGGTTAAGGTTTACTTAACAATAAAAGGGAACAAGGAAGATGTGTTTCATATAGGATGGATAAGAGAACAAAATGACATGAAGCAAAGAAAAAGAAAGTTGCATAGTGATTGGCATATAGTAAACCTTCAATAAATGGCAGCTATTATTATTGGCACTATTATAGATTCTGATGTCTTAATTGCTCAGAGTGGTACCAAATAATCTTATAAAGTTATCATGGAAAGGCCTACTTTTCTCCAAATGCAGTTAGTTCTCCTCAGGTTGAGTCAAATTCTATGGGAAGTAGGAAGATAAAAATGCGAGCTTTGAATGTGCTTAGGAGATGGCTCCTGGAAAAAGTGGCATACACCTGCCAGTAGGATGCACAAGCTTGGGCATGAGTGCTTTAGGATGGGGATTGTCATGTTGTGACATTTTATTAATCAGTCAAATGGGTGGTTCTTTTAAAGATTTGTTAAGGGAACAATCACAAAAATAATAAATTCATTTTAGTTATGGGACATATAATCAAACTTGGCATTTAATTAATCTTAGGATATATTAGAAAGTGATGATCTATAGCAACTTTTGATCAGAAAACTTTTTTCTGCAGAGGACCAGGTAATAAATTTGACTTTGTAGGCCTGGCCATAGTTATCTATAACAACTACTCAATTCTGGCATTGTAGTGTGAAAGTATCCACAGATAATACATAATTATGGGTGTGTCTGTGTTCCAATAAAACTTTATTTACAAAACAGATGACAGGTTGGGTCTGGCCCATAGGCTACAGTTCTCCAAGCCCTTATCAATAGAAACTAAGCCTCTCTATTTGTATATTTACATCTCAGCAATCATAATAACTAAAGCTAAGGTATTCAAAGATAGGTTCTTGGTTGAGTTGGATCTGAAAAGAAAAAAAAAAGTCAAGTAAATAACCACATTCATTATAATAATATTTTCTCATTCTTTTTCTTTTCTTTTCCTTTCAATGCATCAATTGTTTGAAACATTTTATTATCTAACAGAAAACCAATACTTATTGACGGAGTCAGCAAATATTTATTGACCTACTGTGTGAAAAGCATTTTGTTATGTGATAGAAACAGAAAAGCGAATCAGGGAGAAACTGGATGTTCAATAAGCTTATAGTTTGTAGGTAAACTAGTTATGTAAACATATAATTATAATTTGGCATAGTGTCCTATAATAGAGGTGTCCTATACACCAGCTGAACACCAGGCCCTGCCAACTCTATTTTCTTTTTGAGGATTTTATCTAGATTTTTATAAAGCAGGTTCTTATTAGTTATCCATTTTATACATATTAGTGTATATATATAAATTCCAATATCCCAATTCATCACACAACCACCACCACCCCGCCACTTTCCCCCCTTGGTGTCCATACATTTGATCTCTACATCTGTGTCTCAATTTCTGCCCTTCAAACCGGTACATCTGCACCATTTTTCTAGGTTCCACATATATGTGTTAATATACGATATTTGTTTTTCTCTTTCTGACTTACTGCACTCTGTATGACAGACTCTAGATCCATCCACGTCTCTACAAATGACCCAATTTCATTCCTTTTTATGGCTGAGTAATATTCCATTGTATATATGTACCACATATTCTTTATCCATTCATCTGTTGATGGGCATTTAGGTTGCTTCCATGACCTGGCTATTGTAAATAGTGCTGAAATGAACACTGGGGTGCATGTGTCTTTTTGAATTATGGTTTTCTCTGGGTATATGCCCAGTAGTGGGATTGCTGGGTCATATGGTAATTCTATTTTTAGTTTTTTAAGGAACGTCCATACTGTTCTCCATAGTGGCTGTATCCATTTACATTCACACCAACAGTGCAAGAGGGTTCCCTTTTCTCCACACCCTCTCCAGCATTTGCTGTTTGTAGATTTTCTGATTATGCCCATTCTAACTGGTGTGAGGTGATACCTCATTGTAGTTTTAATTTGCATTTCTCTAAAATTTAGTGATGTTGAGCAGCTTTTCATGTACTTCTTGGCCATCTGTATGTCTTCTTTGGAGAAATGTCTATTTAGGTCTTCTGCCCATTTTTGGATTGGGTTGTTTGTTTATTTTAATATTGAGCTGCATGAGCTGTTTATATATTTTGGAGATTAATCATTTGTCTGTTGATTCATTTGCAAATATTTTCTCCCATTCTGAGGGTTGTCTTTTCATGTTTTTTGTAGTTTCCTTTGCTGTGTAAAAGCTTTGAAGTTTCATTAGGTCCCATTTGCTTATTTTTGTTTTTATTTCCATTACTCTAGGAGGTGGATCAAAAAAGATCTTGCTGTGATTTATGTCAGAGTGTTCTTCCTATGTTTTCCTCTAAGAGTTTTATAGTGTCCAGTCTTATATTTAGGACTCTAATTCATTTTGAGTTTATTTTTGTGTATGGTGTTAAAGAGTGTTCTAATTTCCATATTTTACATGTAGCTGTCCAGTTTTCCCAACAGCATTATTGAAGAGACTGTCTTTTCTCCATTTATATCCTTGCCTCCTTTGTCATAGATTAGTTGACCATAGGTTTATCTCTGGACTTTCTATCCTGTTCCATTGATCTATATTTCTGTTTTGGTGCAGGTACCATATTGTCTTGATTACTGTAGCCTTGTAGTATAGTCTGAAGTCAGGGAGTCTGATTCCTCCTGCTCCATTTTTTTTCCTCAAGGCTGCTTTGGCTGTTTGGGGTCTTTTGTTTCTCCATACAAATTTTAAGATTTTTTTGTTCTAGTTCTGTAAAAGATTCCATTGGTAATTTGATAGAGATTGCATTGAATCTGTAGATTGCTTTGGGTAGCATAGTCATTTTCACAATATTAATTCTTTCAATCCAAGAAAACGGTATATCTCTCCATCTGTTTATATCATCCTTAATTTCTTTCATCACTGTCTTATAGTTTTCTGTATACAGGTCTTTTGTCTCCCTGGGTAGGTTTATTCCTAGGTATTTTATTCTTTTTGTTGCAATAGTAAATGGGAGTGTTTCCTTAATTTCTTTTTCAGATTTTTCATCCTTAGTGTGTAGGAATGCAACAGATTTTTGTGAATTAATTTTGTATCCTGAAACTTTACCAAATTCATTGATTAGCTCTAGTAGTTTTCTGGTAGCTTCTTTAGGATTCTCTATGTATAGTATCATGTCATCTGCAAGCAGTGACAGTTTTACTTCTTCTTTTCCAATTTGTATTCCTTTTATTTCTTTTTCTTCTCTGATTGTCGTGGCTAGGACTTGCAAAACTATGTTGAATAATAGTGGTGAGAGTGGACATCCTTGTCTTGTTCCTGATCTTAGAGGAAATGCTTTCAGTTTTTCACCATTGAGAATGATGTTTGCTGTGGGTTTGTCATATATGGCCTTTATCATGTTGAGGTAGGTTCCCTCTGTGCCCACTTTCTAGAGAGTTTTTATCATAAATGGATGTTGAATTTTGTTAAAAGTTTTTCTGCATCTATTGAGACGATCCTATGGTTTTTCTTCTTCAATTTGTTAATATGGTGTATCAAATTGATTGATTTGCATATATTGAAGAATCCTTGCAATCCTGGGATAAATTCCACTTGATCATGGTGTATGATCTTTTTAATGTGTTGTTGGATTCTGTTTGCTAGTATTTTGTTGAGGATTTCTGCATCCATATTCATGAGTGATATTGGTCTGTAATTTTCTCTTTTTTTTTAGTATCTTTGTCTGGTTTTGGTATCAGGGTGATGGTGGTCTCACAGAATGAGTTTGGGAGTATTCCTTCCTCTGCAATTTTTTGGAAGAGTTTGAGAAGGATGGGTGCTAGCTCTTCTCTAAATATTTCATAGAATTCACGTGTGAAGCCATCTGGTCCTGGACTTTTGCATTTTTGAAGATTTGTAATCACAGTTTCAATTTCATTATTTGTGATTGGTCTGTTCATATTTTCTATTTCTTCCTGGTTCAGTCTTGCAAGGTTATACCTTTCTAAGGATTTGTCCATTTCTTCCAGGTTGTCCATTTTTTGGCATAGAGTTGCTTGTACTAGTCTCTTAGGATGCTTTGTATTTCTTCAGTGTCTGTTGTACCATCTCCTTTTTCATTTTTAACTTTATTGAATTGAGTCCTCTCCCTCTTTTTCTTGATGAGTCTGGCTAATGGTTTATCAATTTTGTTTATCTTCTCAATAAACCAGCTTTTAGTTTTATTGATCTTTGCTATTGTTTTCTTTGTTTCTGTTTCATTTATTTCTGCTCTGATCTTTATGATTTCTTTCCTCCTACTAACTTTGGGTTTTGTTTGTTCTTCTATCTCTAATTCCTTTAGGTGTAAGGTTAGATTTTTTGTTGTTGTTGTTGTGGTACGCAGGCCTCTCACTGTTGTGGCCTCTCCCGTTGCGGAGCACAGGCTCCGGATGTGCAGGCTCAGCGGCCAGAGCTCATGGGCCCAGCCGCTCCACAGCATGTGGGATCCTCCCAGACCGGGGCACGAACCCGTGTCCCCTGCATCGGCAGGCAGACTCTCAACCACTGCACCACCAGGGAAGCCCAGGTTAGATTTTTTATTTGAGATTTTTCTTGTTTCTTGAGGTAGGCTTGTTTTGCTATAAACTTCCCCCTTAGAACTGCTTTTGCTGCATCCCATAGGTTTTGGGTCATCGTGTTTTTGTTGTAATTTGTTCTCTATGTATTTTTTGATTTCCTCTTTGATTTCTTCAGTGATCTCTTGGTTATTCAGTAACGTATTGTTCAGCCTCCATGTGTTTGTGTTTTTTATGGTTTTTCCTCTGTAACTGATTTCTAATCTCATAGCTTTGTGGGCAGAAAAGATGCTTGATATGATTTCAATTA
This sequence comes from Mesoplodon densirostris, assembly GCF_025265405.1. Lineage (NCBI taxonomy): Eukaryota > Metazoa > Chordata > Mammalia > Artiodactyla > Ziphiidae > Mesoplodon > Mesoplodon densirostris. The sequence continues at coordinate 123,160,518 of NC_082662.1, read as the reverse complement.
TCTTAAATTTACTGAGACTTGATTTGTGACCCAGGATGTGATCTATCCTGGAGAATATATAGATCTTCCGTGTGCACTTGAGAAGAAAGTATAATCTACTGTTTTTGGATGGAATGTCCTATAAATTGAAGTAAATAAATCTGGTCTATTGTGTCAGTTAAAGCTTGTGTTTCCTTATTAATTTTCTGTTTGGATGATCTGTCCATTGGTGTAAGTGAGGTGTTAAAGTCCCCCACTATTACTGTGTTACTGTCGATTTCCTCTTTTAGAGCTGTTGGCAGTTGCCTTATGTATTGAGGTGCTCCTATGTTGTGTGAATCTATCTTTATAATTGTTATATCTTCTTCTTGGGTTGATCCCTTGGTCATTATGTAGTGTCCTTTCTTGTCTCTTGTAACATTCTTTATTTTAAAGTCTATTTTATCTGATATGAGTTTTTTTTTTATTGCTACTCCAGCTTTCTTTTGATTTCCATTTACATGGAATATCTTTTTCCATCCCCTCACTTTCAGTCTGTATGTGTCCCTAGGTCTGAAGTGGGTCTCTTGTAGACAGTATATATATGGGTCTTGTTTTTGTATCCATTCAGCAAGCCTGTGTCTTTTGGTTGGAGCATTTAATCCATTCTCGTGTAAGGTAATTATCAATATGTATGTTCCTATGACAATTTTCTTAATTGTTTTGGGTTTGTTTTTGTAGGTCCTTTTCTTCTCTTGTGTTTTCCACTTAGAAAGTTCCTTTTGCATTTGTTGTAGAGCTGGCTTGGTGGTGCTGAATTCTCTTAGCTTTTACTTGTCTGTAAAGCTTTTGACTTCTTCATCAAATCTGAATGAGATCCTTGCTGGGTAGAGTAATCATGATTGTAGGTTCTTCTGTCATCATTTTGCATATATCAGGCCACTCCCTTCTGGCTTGTAGAGTTTCTGCTGATAAATCAGCTGTTAACCTTATGGAAGTTCCCTTGTATATTATTTGTCATTTTTCCCTTGTTGCTTTCAATAATTTTTCTTTGCCTTTAATTTTTGTCAGTTTCATTACTATGTGTCTCGGCATGTTTCTCCTTGGGTTTATCCTGCCTGGGACTGTCTGAGCTTCCTGGACTTGGGTGGTTATTTCCTTTCCCATGTTAGGGAAGTTCTCGACTATAATCCCTTCAAATATTTTCTTGGGTCCTTTCTCTCTCTCTTCTCCTTCTGGGATCCCAATAATGTGAATGTTGTTGCATTTAATGTTGTCCCAGATGTCTCTTAGGCTGTCTTCATTTCTTTTCATTCTTTTTTCTTTATTCTGTTCTGCAGCAGTGAATTCCACCATTCTGTCTTCCAGGTCACTTATCCATTCTTCTGTCTCAGTTATTCTGCTATTGATTCCTTCCAGTGCATTTTTCATTTCAGTTATTGTATTGTTCATCTATGTTTGTTTGTTCTTTAACTCTTCTAGGTCTTTGTTAAACATTTCTTGCATCTTCTCCATCTTTGCCTCCATTCTTTTCCCAAGGTCCTGGGTCATCTTCATTATCATTATTCTGAATTCTTTTTCTGGAAGGTTTCCTATCTCCACTTCATTTAATTGTTTTTGCAGCATTTTATCTTGTTCCTTCATCTGGTACATAGCCTTCTGCCTTTCCATCTTGTCTGTCTTTCTATGAATGTGGTTTTTGTTCTACAGGCTGCAGGATTGTAGTTCTTCTTGCTTCTGCTGTCTGCCCTCTGGTGGATGAGGCCATCTAAGAGGATTGTGTAAGTTTGCTGATGGGAGGGACTGGTGGTGGTTAGAGCTGGGTGTTTCCCTGATGGGCAGAGCCCAGTAAAGCTTTAATCTGCTTGTCTGCTGATGGGTTGGGCTGGGTTTCCTCCCTGTTGGCTGTCTGTCCTGAGGTGACCCAACACTGGAGCCTACCCGGCTCTTTGTTGGGGCTAATGGTGCTCTTGGGAGGGCTCATACCAAGAAGTACTTCCCAGAACTTCTGCTGCCAGTGTCCCTGTCCTCATGGTGAACTACAGCCACCCCCTGCCTTTGCAGGAAACCCTCAAACACTAGCAGGTAAGTGTGGTTCAGTCTCCTATGGGGTCACTGCTCCTTCCCCTGGGTCCTGAGGCACACACTTCTTTGTGTGTGCCCTCCAAGAGTGGGATTTCTGTTTCCCCAAGTCCTGTTGAATTCCTGCAATGAAATCGCGCTAGCCTTCAAAGTCTGATTCTCTAGGAATTCCTCCTCCAGTTGCTGGACCCCCAGGTTGGGAAGCCTGACGCGGGGCTCAGAACCTTCACTCCAGTCGGTGGACTTCTGTGGTATAATTGTTCTCCAATTTGTGAGTCACCCACCCAGCAGTTATGGAATTTGATTTTATTGTGCTTATGCCCCTCCTACCATCTCACTGTGGCTTCTCTTTCTTTGGATATGGTGTATCTTTTTTGGTGAGTTCCAGTGTCTTCCTATTGATGATTGTTCAGCAGTTAGTTGTGATTCTGGTGCTCTCACAAGAGGGAGTGAGCACACATCCTTCTACTGTGCCATCTTGAACGAATCTCCTGCCAGCTCTATTTTTTAGTATGAAACTATTTCCTCTGTCTTCCACTAAGTAGTTTCATAAGGTTAGTAACATGGGGGCAATTTTACAATAACAAGGACACACCATCCATAATAAAAACTTAGGTAATGTTCTGTTAATTGGATTGGCTTTGCTGATTTGGTTTCTTGGGACCTCCCAAATATCTCAGGAAAGATAATAAATTTGGGGGAAAAAGGATTCACTTGGGGCATGAGGAGCAAAAATTGAAACACCCTTTAGGCATGTGTGCTACATCATTGTTTCCATTTTTTTTTACATCTAACAAGTTAGGGGAGAGAGAAAGAGAGGGAACTAGCAACAGTCAACAGTAGTTGATAATTTCTTATTTTCAAAATAATGCCATTATAAACAAAATTATCTGATTCTTTCACCATCTTTGCATAAAACAAACACTATTTTAACATCAAAATTATCAGGAAGGATATAAACTATCTGGTATAATATAATCTGTCTGAAAAATTACTATATTATCTTTTTTTTCTCTCAGGCAAACAGGTGAAAATTTCATCACAGATTTTTATCAACCCACCACAGATCAGATGTGGGAACTCCTGGACTAGATTTCAAACATGGACAGGATCCGCATAGTCTCCATCAGCATGGCAATATCTTGTAGGTGATTCAGGAACCTCTCCTGGCACTGATTCAGAGAGGGCACATTCAGTGCCTTTTTTGTAATGGACATGGCCAGAGGGGTTGAGATGTAATCAGTGAAGACGGTGTTTATAATGCACAGGGGTGAGTCCTTTTGGATGTCCTGTCATCAAGTATGTAGCTTCCCCTATTTCAGTGATGAGGTCAGTGACAGGAATTGGCAAATCTGACCTTATCACCAGATCCCCCAGTTTTAACTTCCATTGCCTTTGCTGCCGCCACAGAGTAACTTTTGAAACTAGTGCCTCATAACTGAATGCGAGCCAAGCTGCTATGATGATTACTCCTGCAGACAACATGGCATCTTCAAGAGAGAGAGATATGAGTCCAGCCTCTTGGCTAAGGTACTCCTTAGGTTATAGGCTCATACTAAGACATTGTTCCCAAAGCATTGTTCTCCATGTCAGGGTGGCTTGATTAGAAGGTGGCTTGAGCAAAAGCCACATGTGCCAGAACAGTCCTCCTTTCACAACTGCCTGCACCATAGTGTTGGGCCTGGATCACATGCCAGATCCTCCCCTGCTCGCTCTCTGCCATGCTGGATTTAACTTGGTCACCCCTAATCTGCTCTAACTCCAAAGCATCTTGGGCAAAACTATGTCAGTTCATCAGAAAAGGTATAATAATATTGATCTTCAGAATGAAAGTGGCCAGGATCTCTAGTTTTTCCCTTCCACTTGGCTCCCTAATCCCTTCATAAAACATAATCACCTTCTTCCCAGAGAGGGACTCTGATCCAAAGGCAGTGTTTTTCAAGGCACTAATGGTTCCTTTTCACCATTCAGCACAGCAGTGATCGCAATATTAACTTACATCTGCATAATGAAAGGGGAAATTCATACATGACACAGGACAATACGATTTGCTTTGAGGTGATTTTCTGTCTTATATTGTCTAGGAATGCCAGGCAGCCTTTAAATAACAACTTCTCTCACTTTAGTTCCACTTAGCTTGATCCCTTGTTAATTTGGTTTATTACTCAACCAAAATGTAAGCCAGTTACTCACATTTTTCATTTAATGGTACACTTTTTAATGAGTATATATAATTGTCATTTCACTTGACTGTAGCTTCATACTCTTAAATGTGGCTATCACTGCATTAAAATGTTGGCCTACAAGCTGAAAACTGTGCTTTAGTATAATTTTTTCCAAAGTGCTTTGAGCTCTTCAGTTTGACAGGAAAACAGAAATCCAGGTGATTATTTCTTTTACAGTTTTAAAAAATGTCAACACAGTCTAATTTTATTTAATTGACAAGATAAAGAGCAATGCTTGTATGGTCAGTGAAGACTTCTGTATGGAATTTGAACAAATATTTAGGTTGTAACAGTTGTAACTTTCTTCATTACAAATTCTATGAACCCTCAAGGCATCAGTATTTCTCCATTGCTTTCTAGCCTCTTGGGACATTACAAGAAGAAAGACAAAGTGAGAGGATGTAGAAACAATTGAATATATGGGTCACAAAACTAAAATCTGCCTACTTCATAAGATGAAAGGGAAGGAAAGAAATAAAATCTCACCAAAAGTTAAAACAGTAATTAGGGAGCAGCTCTTCAGAGAAAGAGATAAAAGGAAATGGCAGAAAGGCCAAGGGAAGCTGAGGGCTTAGAACTGGCAGAGGTGCTCCAAGGCTTGGAGTGATTGGCTCAAAGAGAGCACAACATTAAAGGAGGCTTTGAAAACACCTCAAATGCAGAATGAAAAAGGATAGCTAAGCGGGGATTACTTTATCTTGAGGAAGGACATGTTTTATTTATGTCTATATAAACAGATATAAAAAGTTATATCACTTCGCTTGTTTCTTTTTCTTGTTAGGAACAGTACCGTTTTGTAAGGATGGACCCTGGGCTTGGCTTGAGCAGATCAGATGATCTGACCCTGATTTACTCGAAAGAAATTCTTGAAGCATAAGGCAAGAAAGATAGTATTCAGGGTGCTTGAAAAGAATGGTGACTAATCCATGGCCCTATAAACTGTGGAGTTGTGGGAAATGTTACAGGTAAATGAAAGGCATGATCCATGTAACCTCAAGGAATGTGAGCTAGACAATGGGAGAACTGGAAGGAGATGAGTAATGGAATCAAATATGAGACTTTCCTCCTCTCTCCCAACTTATTATTTTTAAGTCCTCTTTTCTTGCGTGCTTCCAAACAGCTCAGTGCTGTGTTTCTAATATATTCCTTGAGTGGGATTGTTCTCCTGATTCTTTTTTCTGCTGGCTGTACTGCAGGAAAGATGAAGCATCAGGCCCTAAAATATACCTTCCTTGATTCCCACCCTCAATCATAAGTCTGCAGAAAACTTAAAAGGTGAATGTGTATTTGTTCTTTACTGTAGCCTAAAAGCTCGAGACAATCACTTTTCTTAACCAAGTGTCTCTTTCTGGCCAATTGGTGCTGGTGCATATATCTACCACAATAGTTCTCACAGAGAATCAATCTCATAAATCAATATAATTCCAACCCAGCCCATATCACTACCACCACTACTGTCACTACTTCTTCTACCATGGTGGCAACCATTACAATTAGCTGACATTTATCAAGCACTTGGTATATGTTGAGCACTACATTGAAACTTTTCTATACATTAACTCATTAAACTTTACAGTAATCCTCTAAGATAGATGTCCAAATTCATATAGCAAGAAACTCTCAGAGCAAGAACTCAAACTTGGATCTGATCTTTCAATATGTTATGCAGCCTTGTTATTTGATGCCTTTGGTATTTGTTTTCTCTGTCAGTACTGCCTGACCTCTTTCCCCTAAACCATCACTCCCTTACTGCTTCCATCTGCTGCAGGTTGCTGTCTTTGAGAGGAGCATTCCACAAAGTCCTGGGGCCCTGAGGGTGGGAGCTTTTGCTTAGCTGAAGGGGTCTGCCTCTGTGGCTGAAAGATGGGTGTTTTGAACATCTGTGCAATGTTGTTATTGCATGTTTCTCTCTTATTATGGTTTGCTGAAGAAGATCACAGTCTACTAGGGCTCTGTGACTCTGGTGGGTACCTCAGCCAGAGCGTCAGTGTGATATTCCCTGTGGTCTCTTCCTTCATCAGTTGTAGACCTTCTGTGGTCTTATGGGATGGCAGAGAACACATCAGTCTGCATCTCTAAGTGAAATGTCTCTCCTGCATAAGTCTACATTGTACCATAACTATAGAAAGTAGTGAATCCTTATTTTGTTGAATTACTGAGAGTGGGGTTCTTTATTACCGTAGCTGGTATTACTTATCCAAACTAATACATCACTGTACTGGTCTTACTTATCATAGTAATAAGGATGATACTTATTACTTCTTTTCATTCTTACACATTTTAATAAAAGCTTTGGCTTTCACCAGGATGAAAATAATAAAATAAGGGAAGAAAAGAGGGGATATGAAAAGGAGAAAAGAAGGAAAGAAGGGAGGGGAAAATGAAAAAATAAAGGAGGGAAGGAAGAAGGAATGGTACTTAGATATGTCATTTTGATAAGAAAAATCACGTACAGTAGTTATACCAGTCCCATCTCTGGAAACATGTTCCAGGTCTTGTTTGTACACATTGTGGTTTGTGGCTTACAGATAGGGATATCAACCAAGAGACAGATACACATGGACTGTCTTCCAAAACCACCAAGCAATTCTTTAATTCTCAGTGGACACTGACTGGGTGTCTTACAAACTTAACTCAATTTTGACAGTATGTATCTGGTGAGAGCATCAGATCCCACAAGTCAAAACGTTTAGTTTCACAAGAACTGCCCCTACTTCAGATGCCAACTGCAAAGCCAGGTTGTCACTTACACTCCTGATTGACTGGCTATAAACCAGAGATTCCCATTATCCCCTTCTAAGTTTTGATATTTGTTAGGATGGCTCACAAAGCTCAGGGAAACATTTACATTTACCATTTTTATTATCAAGGATATTATAAAGGATACAGATGAACAGCTAGATGAACATGTACACAGGGCAAGGTCTGGAAAGTTCCCAAGTGCAAGAGCTTCTGTCCCTGGGGTGTGCTATGTCCTGGCCATGTGGATGTATTCATGAACCCAGAAGTTCATCAAATCTCATTATGCAAGTGTTTTCACAGAACTTAATCTTCAGCCCACCTCCCTTTCCCCTTTCCAGAGATTGGTGGATGTAGCTGAAAGTCCCAATCTTCTAATCATTGGATCTTTCTGGTGACCAGCTGCATTCTAAGGCTATCTAGAGGCCCCATTTTAAGTAACTTCATGAACCTAAACCCAAGTGTGCTCAAAAGGGGCTCCTTATAAATAATAAAAGACACTCCTATCACTCAGGAAATTCCAGTAATTTTTTAGGAGCTTTGTGACAGGAACTGGAGAAAAAGTCCAAATGTATTTTTTAATATACCAGAGGTCACCATTTCTAGAATATACTTCTCTGGCTTTTGAGCTCTTATTCTTCCTGAGAGCTATCACTCTTCTCCCCATTCCTCTAGGAACATATTTTCTTCTTTTTTTAAAACAAATTTTACCTTTTATTAATGACCACTTTAATCATAATCACTTTAATCTTCAGAAATGATTTTAATACACATTGATTTTTCTCTATCATCTCACATTTTGTCTTTCCTCAATCATTTTGTCAATTAGCCACATATTATTTTGCTTGATATTATTCTTATTTCTATATATATAGTTTATGCAGATAGATTGAAAACTCCTTGAGGCCTGAGAGGGTGTCTTGTTCTTCTTTATTCATAGTGGTATCAGGCATAATATAGATGCTGGATAATTAATAGATTTCCATAAATATTATTTGAAGACAGGTTCCTATCTATCATGATTATGTAATACCTTAACACGTTTACATGTTCATGAAAATTAAATATGAAGCAATGGTTTATAATAGTGAAGGAACTCATTAGAAAATTCATGAATCATGATTCTCAAGATAAGATTTCTGTTATTTTAAGAGTGATGTGATATTGGGATCACAATTTTCATTTTGTTTAAATATAAACAATTCTATAGACCTGTAGTCTTTATAGCTCATTAGAGACATTAATAGTGCCAAGGAAGGCAGCCAACTTTAGCTCAAACAAACAAATGATTAGCGATGACAACCAAAATTTAAACCAAACTCTCCTAGCTCTCTTCACCCCTCTGCACATTGTTCTCTGTTCTATTACCTGTAACATACATGCATTCATACAGTACCATTCACAGACGCTGCTTCTATTCAGCATAGAATAGCTTTATATTTTTAAAGGATATTATTTTGTATATCCATAGGTACAGGTTTCCGAAAACTTCCTACAAAATTATCATCATATTAACAAGAAAAACTTCCTACCTCTATTTTGTACCTTGCTTTATCAGTCCTGCTATGGAAGCTTTTTAGGTTTATAGGTCAATGGAGCAGAAGAAAATACAAGACCAGGAAAAGAGAGGTAACCAGTAGCTGGAGGGTACCTGGGGAAAAGGCGTGGAGAGTGGAGTTGAAGCTTTGCACCCTGGCCAACAAGGTCCATAAGGGTGATAGCATTTCAGAAGCCACTGACAATTCTACGGTTTTCTTTTAACTTAAAAGCAGAAAACAATGTCTGGCCAAAAGTGTTATTTCAATTTAAGTGTGTGAATGGGAGACATTACGTCCACATCATATTAATTTGGGATGTGCTATGTAGAGAAAAACTGAAAGAGTCCCATTTTCTCTTCTTACGCCCATGAGTTTCTTAATCTATTTTTAGCTTTTGTCCTTTCAGCTCAGCCAGGAGCTGCCTTGAGACTCAGTCTATGGAAATGTGCTGGGCTCTGAACTGAGCTGTAAAGAATGAAGGTGAAGTTTTGAGCTGCTAGATTCATGGCTGGGGTTTTTACACACACATAAAATATGAATCTCAGTTGTATACAAAGCTGAACCCATCGTGCCAAAAAGATCCCAGTCAAGCAGGCCTGTAAAATGAAATCCTCTTGGACTAATTTAAGGAGACCTGAGTGATATAAATTGTGGCCTGCTCAAATGCAGGAAAAAAAAAAAAAAAAAAATTCCAACTTGAACACATGCTTCTCTCTTGGTGCCGTTGGCAGCCCTGGTGTATGAGCAATGGGAGCAAAAAACAGACCCAGAAGTTAGATCTCGATTCATTTTCCAAATAACTCTGCAGCTCCCTGTTTATACTGGTCTTGTGGGCCTAATGAAACCCTCTCCAGTGAGAATTTAATACAGAGATAAACTTTTCAATAAATAAATGGCTCTGAGTTGGCTCAACGCTAATGCCTTTCCGTATGGTATAGCCACTTCTCTGGAATTGGTATGCATAGAAGGAAAATGCTCATAAAACCATTCCCGATAAAAGAATTAATTCACACAGAGCACTGAGCTGGAACCTCTGCCTATCAGACTAAGATTTCTCTATTTTATTTCGATTTTTCACTAACCATCTTAGAGGTCTTTTGTTATCTGACTAGGTACAAACTCTCAAGGTCCCTCTGACCTTCTTAAGCAGGCACTTAAATGGCTATTAGAGCAATTAAATACTGTTGTATGTAAAAAGATTTCAATATCTATTTAGGAGATTTCACGCAGTAGAAGGAGATGCACTGCAAATAACGTGTGTAACCTTGAAGACGAGTTTCATTTGAAGCAACATTCAAACTCTTATCTCCTATAAGAAATTAACTTGTTAGGATTTAAGAAGTGCATCATCTTCATACACTGGGATAGAGGATCTGCTCTTTTCTGTAGAAGATAGAAAATAATTTCTGTGACTGTCGTTTAGTTAAGTTTTTAGACAAAGATACTTCTATCAAGTCACCATGTATTAATTTAAAAATATTTTTTCTATTTAAAAAGATTTTAACAGATATTTTTTGAGCATTAACCAGTGTTCAGGGCGTTCATAATATTCCAGACCATGATCCTTTCCTCAGTAAGTCAACTGATGTACAGAGAAGACAGCATAGTCATGAATATTTTATCAAAAATTAGATTTCTACTTTCTTATGGTACACATGAGAATCTTAGAAATCAAAATATGCTTTTCCTTTCAGTTTCAAAAACAGAACAAAAACCTACAACTTTGTGCAAATTGATGTGGCTTATTTCTCCAAGTGTTGGGTAAATTGCTCTCTTCCAACCTCACCTCATTAAAAGAGAGAATGATTAATGTTGTAATCAATTTATAAGGGTTCATAAGTATTAAAACAAAAGTGTACTAGAGGGCTTCCCTGGTGGTGCAGTGGTTGAGAGTCCACCTGACGATGCAGGGGACGCGGGTTCGTGACCCAGTCCGGGAAGATCCCACATGCCGCGGAGAGGCTGGGCCCATGAGCCATGGCCGCTGAGCCTGCGCGTCAGGAGCCTGTGCTCCACAACGGGAGAGGCCACAGCCGTGAGAGGCCCGCGTACCGCAAAAAAAAAGTAGACACTGTTTCAAGAAACTGTTTTATGAAACACTGAAAAGTATATTTTATATAAATATGACAAAAATTTTTGAACATAATATATAAACACTTGCTTATAATTTTTCTTTTTTTTGCTGTCTAAGGAAACAATTTTCCAAAAGAAAATGGGTATATCCAATGTATCATCGTAATATTGTTATAACATAAAGATAGTTTAGTAAGCCAAATAAGAATTTTCAGAAACTGTTTGCTACTGAGATGTGTGCTATGTAAATCCAAAAAGAGCATTGCAAACAGATCCTCTAAAATAGAGTCGATATTTTTTTCTTTTGAGAGTCTCTCTCAAATGTCAAATGTTCTCCTGTTTCTAGTTTCTATAAGAAAAGATTTTATTTTCTAATATACTTAATAAAAACTTAACTCTAGTGGTTACTATTTTTATAAGGTTATTCTAATAGGACCTTTTACAAAAATGATGGGCCTGAGCTCTGAAGTTCAGAATGTCAGGCCTGGAAGTTTGCTATAGCTTCAGGGCAAAGCCGGCCTTATTCTGGGGCAGAAATGGGTGCCAGAGTGATCAGAGGCATACTAAATTCTTAGAATTCAAAGCCTTCTGTCAACCTAATATTACTACAGAGTTTGAATCCTGGTGTTAATGATTTCTTTTTATGCTTTAGCCAGGAATGGCAATAGATTTTACTTCATTTTCCAATGTTGGCAGTGGCTGCTGGGACTGCATCTTTAAGATTGTTTGATTGCTAAAAAGATCAATAGAAAAGAGTAATACGATTATTTAACAATGTCTGTCGTGGGTCAGGGCTAGATTGTACTGTATCTGACAACCTTCTGGGTTATCAACTTGGCCATATAAAGCATAAATACCTCCTAGGAGGGTATTTACTATGCCTATTATTTCATCTTTCGAATCCTTTTTTTTGGATAAGCATATTTATACATATGCACACATGGAGACATGTTTATATATATTAACAAACTTAGATAATTATAGATCCTGGGAATATATAAATACATGTATTTATATTTTCACACAGATTGTGAGTGTAGAGCTCAATGAAATTTTACAAAGTGAACATATTAATATAATTACCACTCAGAATGAATATCAGAATAGAAACAAAATATTACCAGCACCTCAGAAGCTCCTTGTCCCTACATAGTCATTATTTACTCCCCTCCCCAATAACCACATATTTTGACTTTTAACACCTTCTATTAGATTTGCCTGCTTTAGAATTTACGTTAATGAAACCATACAGTATGTCTTCTTTTGTGCATGCCTTCTTTAACTCAGTATTATGTTTGTAAGATTCGCTCATGCTGTGGCATATAGCAACAGTTTATTTTCATTGTATAATATTTCATTTCATGAATATGCCACGATGTATTATTACATATTACTGGTAATTAACATTTGGGTTGTTTCTAGTTTTGGGTTATTAACACTGCTGTGAACATTCTCATCCATGTCTCTTGTAGCATATATGTATACCTTTCTGTTGGGCATATGCTTAAGAGTAGAATTGCTTGGTCATAAAAGATACATATATTCAGTTTTAATAAGTACTGCTATGGATTTCTAAAGTACTTGTGAGAATTTATATGATCATCAGAAATTTATAAGCCTTCTAGATATTCTACATCTGGTCCAACACTTTGTACTGTCGTTTTGTAAGATTGTGGTCATACTAGTGGGTATGTAGTAGAATCTTGTTGTGGTTTCAATTTGCATTTTCTGATGATTACTCACAATGAGGACCTTTTCTAATACTTATTAGCCCTTTGATAGCCTTTTCTGGTGAAATGTCTGTTCAAGTCTATTGCCCATTTTTTTCTATTGAGTTGATTACCTTTTCCATATCAGTCATAGGAATTTAAAAATATATTCTAGGTACAAGTCCTTTGTCAGATACATGCATTTCAAAAATCTCTCAAAATATTTAATATCTTTTGGAAAACAGAAGTACTTAATTTTAATGAAGTTTAATTTATCATTCTTCATTTTATTGTTGACAATTTTTGTCCTGATTAGGAAATCTCTGCTTACTCCTAAGTCATGAAGATGTTCATATTCAGATTTATATCCCACCTAGAATTGATTGTTGTTATATATAATGGGAGGTAGGGGGAAAACTTTGACAATGAATATCCAATTTAGTGAACATTATTTATTAAAAATATTATACCATCCTTTCTCATTGGATAACGGTGACAACTCAGTCTTAAGCAACCGTATATAAGTCTCTTTCTGGTTTCTCTCTTGTATTCTACTGGTCTATTGTCTATCTTTGCATCAATACCACTCATGGAAGCTTTGTCATTTTTTTTTTTTTTTTTTTTTTTTTTTTGCGGTACGCGGGCCTCTCATTGTTGTGGCCTCTCCCATTGAGGAGCACAGGCTCCAGGCGCGCAGGCTCAGCGGCCATGGCTCATGGGCCCAGCTGCTCCGCGGCATGTGGGATCTTCCTGGACCGGGGCACGAAACTGTGTCCCCTGCATCGGCAAGCGGACTCTCAATCACTGCGCCAACAGGGAAGCCCGCTTTGTCATGTTTTGATATCTAGTAGCCTAATTTCTCCAACTTTTTTCTTTAATATTATCACAGCTATTATCAACTCTTTACATTTTAATACACATTTTAGAATCACCTCGTCAATTTCCATATTAACATTTTCACACAGACACAGAGTCAGCTAGGAATTTTATTTGAATTGCATTGACTCTACAGATAAATTTGGGGAGAGTTGATAATCTTATTATATTGGATTTTTCATAGATTCATGAATATGGCCTATTTTATTACTAATTCAGATATGGATTCATTATTTCAAAAACAGCTTATAGTTTTCTATATAGAGATCTTGTATATTTTTATTAAGTATATTTCTAGACTTTTAATGGTTTTAGAAAATACTGAAAATAGTAGTTTTAAAAGTTCCACTTCCTAGTTCTTTGTTTCTAGAATATAGAAGTAAAATTAATATTTGTACATTGACTTTGCAGCCAGATAATGTGTTAAATTGATTTATTAACTCTAATAATTTTTCTGTAGATTTTTTTTTTGGGGGGTACGCGGGCCTCTCACTGTTGCGGCCTCTCCCATTGTGGAGCACAGGCTCTGGACGCGCAGGCTCAGCGTCCATGGCTCACGGGCCTAGCCGCTCAACGGCATGTGGGATCTTCCTGGACTGGGGCACGAAACCGTGTCTCCTGCATCAGCAGGTGGACTCTCAACCACTGCACCACCAAGGAAGCCCATTCCATTCTAATTTTTTATCTTTTCTTACTTTATTGGGCTAGCAAAGACCTCTACTACAATGATAAATAGAATTGGTGAGCATTCTTGTCTTGAAATGCTTTTAATATTTCATCATTAGGAAGATATTTGCTGTTGGCTTTTTTGTGCATATGTGTTATCAGATTATGGAAGTTTCCAGCTGTTTCTAGTTTGTCAAAAGTTTTTTTTTCAAATTATGCTTAGGTATTGTATTTTATTAAATGCATTTATCCAAATCCTGAGAAAATCATATGATTTTTCTCCTTTATCTGATGATGTGGTGAATTATATTGATTCTCAAAAGTTTGATCAATCATATAGCTCTAGAATAACTAATGCATTTTCCTTTTCTATATTCTTGGATTTGATTATATTTTATGTAGTGTATTTTACATCTATTTTTATAAGAGCTATTGGCCTATTTTGTAATTGAAATTTTCCTTTCCTTTAAGTTTCTTGTCTAGTTTTGGTGTCAAGAAACCATAGAATAAGTTAGTTGGTAAGAGTTTCTTCTTTTTATTTTCCCAGGAAACTATTTAAAATATATAATCAAATTAATATTATGTTTTACTTTAATGCTCAGGAAAATTCACCAGCAAGCCATATGGGCCTGAAGTTATTTTTGTGAGTACAAAGTTGTTGCATTTTTCAAGAATTTTATCTATTTCATTCAAAATTTTCAAATTTACTGGCTTAGAATTATTCATAATATTCCCTTATTATTTTTTAAGTCTGTAAAATTTATAGAACCTATCATATTTTCATTTCATACCACATTTTCATTCCTGATACTGGTAATTTATGCCTTTCTTTCCTTTTGTTTTTTCTTGATTGATATTGCTAAGGGGTTATCTATTTTATTAGTCTTAAAAACAAACAAACACATTTTGCTCCTCTTGATTTTCCTCAATGTATTAAAAAAAAATCCATCAGCTTGTGCTCTTTTCTCCTTTACTAATTTTTGTTTGAGTTGCTCTTTTTTCTCCAAGCTCCTTGAGATTGATACTTAGATCAGGCATATTTTTTCCCTTAAGTATGTGTTTAAGGACTTACTAAATTTCCATCTACGCTTAGCTCTAAATTCATCCCATAAAATTTGATTCATTATGTTTTTACTTTCATTCAGTTTAAAATATGTTTTAAATTTCCTTTAAGATGGCTATTTTGACACATGGGTTAAGTAGGAATATATTGGCTGATTTAGAAACATTTGGGGATTTTCCAGTTATTTTTTGTTTTTATTTCTAGTTTAATTCCACTGTTGCTGGAGAACACACTATGTATAATTTTAATGCTTTGAAATTTTTTGAGACTTGTGCTTTATAGTTCAACATATGGTCAATTTTGGTAAATGTTCAGTTTACACTTGAAACAATGTGTTTCATGCAGGTGTTGGATGCAGGATTCTATTAATGTTAATTAGGTGAAGTTTGTTAATCATGTTTTCAAATATTTTATTCTTTATTCCTCTAGTGATTTTTGGTCTGCTTCTTAAATCAGTTACTAAAAGAAGCATATTTAGGACTTCTGTGGTGGCACAGTGGTTAAGAATCCAACTGCCAATGCAGGGGACACAGGTTCGAGCCCTCGTCCGGGAAGATCCCACATGTTGCAGAGCAACGAAGCCTGTGCGCCATAACTACTGAGCCTGTGCTCTAGAGCCTACGTGCCACAACTACTGAAGCCTGTGCACCTAGAGCCTGTGCTCCACAGCAAGAGAAGCCATCGCAATGAGAAGCCCATGCACCGCAATGAAGAATAACCACCCACTCGCTGCAACTAGAGAAAGCTCATGCACAGCAACAAAGACCCAACACAGCCAAAAATAAATAAATAAATAAATAAATTTATTAAAAAAAGAAGCATATTATAATCTCCAACTATAATTGTAAATTTATTATTTTCTCCTTACATTTCTTTTTATTTTTGTCCCATTTCTATGGTATTTCCCTTGTATCATTTCTCATGTTATATACTGCCCTTTTATCTTTTTTGATTAAATCAGATAGTTATTTGTTTTAAAAACCTGAAATTTTGATTTTTAATTAAATTTTCTCTTTTTTTATCTTCCATATTAATTCCACTTTTATCTTTATTATTTCCTTTCCTCTGTGAGTGTGTGTGTTTGTGTGTGTGTTTTTAGTACATTTTGTTTTTTTTCCTAACTTCTTGAGCTGGGAATTTATTTATTTTTATTCATATATATATATAAGGTTATAGATTTTTTTCTGGGCACTGATTAAAATATACCCCACAAAATCTGTTATGTACTATTTTGTTATCATTTTTTTAGATATTCTGTAATTTCATTTTGTAGTTTCACTCTCATATAAGAGTTGTTTAATGGAAGTTTATTAATTAACTGTCAGGAAGTTAATTAAAAAACTTTTGTTACTAAATCTGAGTTTTACTGCACTGTGATCAGAGAGTGTTCATTGTGAGAATTCTAAATTATGAAAATTACTAATGTTTTCTTCATAACCTCATACACAGCAGTTTTCATGAATGTTCACTTTAGAAGAAAGTGAATTCTTCATTACCAGGGTAAAAATTCTGCCATATATATATATATATATATATATACATACATACACATACATACATATATATATACATATATATATATACATAGAGAGAGAGTGTATTATATATATTTTTCTTTATATTAATGAGATTTACTTACTGACTATATCATTAGATTCTCTGTAACAATTTTTGTTTACTCTGTTTTGTACTGAGAGTAGTATGTTAAAGCCTCCTCCTATTTTGTTTCTATGTTTTCTTGCATTTAAATTAATTTTTTGCTTCATATAATTGGCTGCTGTGTTATTTGCTGTAGATATTTATAATACTTATACCTTCATGTGAATCTTGCCTTTTATTATTAAAAAAAGTATCATTCCTTGTTAAGTTTCAATGATGTAGGTCTGTATTCTACTTTGTTTGATATCAGTAGCACTATCCTTGTTTTTCTATTGTTTCCGTTAACTTATACCTTTGTTCATTCCCTTAATTTAAGCCTTTCTGAATCATTCTGTTTTGGGCATATCTTGAGCATATAGAAAATAAGTGGTCTTTATCAGCTAAATTAAAAATCCTTTTCATTTAATATAGTTAAGCCTATTTCCATTTGTCATTATTATGACAATAATGACAAATATTATGCACATTATATTACCTTTGTCATATTTCTTTCTCTATATGGTGTTTAAAATATTCTTTATAAAATTTGTTGGCATATAGAAAAGTTTGTATTTCTGTTCTATTAGTTATCTTTGTACTTATACCCTTATTATTGTCCTTATTTCCTTTTATATATGAGTTGCCTAAGTTTGACTTTGTCAGCACATAAAATACAAAGATAGAGAATATATCATGTAAAAAATAACATTATTTTTTGTCTTTTTCTTCTCTATTTTTCCTTATTCACCTGACTCTTACTTCATTATTGCCCATTTTCATGTTTCCGTTTCTGTTCTAAGTTTTTTCTCTATGTCCCCGAATCCTTCTGTGTTGATATTTTAATTTAGTTTAAAGTGCTGTGTTAATTTCCTTTTGCATCATAATTTTCTTTCTTTCTTCCTTTCTTTCTTTCTATCTTTCTTTTCTTTTCTTTTTTTTTTTAGGGCAGTGATGGTTTTCATTAGCTTCTTATTCTTATTCTCCTTTTATGTTTTATTTTTGTTCTAATTTTCAATAGATGAAGTCTGTTTCTGAGTTTTCCCATGGAGAAAATTCTTAGCATGATATCTAGTATAATGCAAATATTCAATAAATATTTGATGAATGGACACATGAATAAATGGGTCAAACTTGTAGATTCTTGAAGAAGCTCCTTTCCTTCACATACAGGCAAACTAAAAACGATCTCAAGTAATGAAATGCCTTTTTTCTGTAGCCAAAAGAGGAAGAAAGGAAAGACTAAGGTTTTGGACACCTACCTCAATCTTTGGTAGTTCGGACTCTACTACCTCTATATTGAGGTAGTAGAGTCTGAATGAAAAAGAGGACTTATTTTTCTCTCTGGCACTTTAAGCATTATCACCCTTATCATTGATTTCTGAAATTTGGGAAATGCAATTCATCTTTCAGAAATAAACTATTCATATAGCAAAAAATTTACCTTGAAAAAGTCAACTAACAAACAGTTGCCAAGATTGGGAAAGAAGTTGCAAGATACAAATTTAGAAACTTAGAGTTTCTAGTCACTGAATGTAACTGCAAAAATGTTGCCCTTTTTAGAAAAGGAAACCAAAAAAATCAAAGGACAATGTAAAGAATTCACATACAGTCAAAGAGAAAACTCTCTGTAAGTGATAGTAGTGAAGGTTTCTTGTATATTTCTGCTTCCGAGGCTTTCTTGTCAGATTAATTTACTTAAAGCAATGCTCTGTAGAGCCTGGTTCTTCCAGGCTGGGTACTTGCAAAGGATAGATGGCAGCAGGATTCCTAAAGAACTTACATGAAATTGCTAAGTGGACCCTGAATCAAAACTTCAAGTTTCAGAAAACTTACAGCCACTAATGTTCTACCACCACCATAAATGTTGTGACTCTTTAACTACACAGAATTTCATTGTTCTACCAAAATTTAAAAATTGCAGCTGAGGATCTTAAGAGAATCACTACTTACTGATCTGTTCAATCTTATCCACATATAGGTAGAGGTCAAAGTCGGAAGCATCATTGTTTTGTTTCATGTATAATCAGTATAAGCATGTAATTAACTAGGATGCTCTTTTGGCTCTTGTTAGAGTTGCTTTCTGAAAAATGGTAAAAATCTCTTTTTGTGTAGATCTAAAGAATAGCACAGAAAGGAGATTCTTAAAGATCATCATGTGGAAAGTTAAGTTTTGGGTATCTTGTTCAAGATCATAAAACGAACTAAAAGTTTTGTGTTATTCTTGAGGGGAAATTTTCCATACTATAGTAAAATGAATTTAAAATTTTTTGAAAACTTAATAATATAATGTTGGCAAAAATATTTTTGAAGAAGAAACAAAAAAGACCACTTGAACTGAGAGACATTAGGATGTTTATGAAGTAACAGTAATTATAACAATGCAGTGTTCAATGGAATGGAAAAGATAGTCCAGAAGCAGACCAAATCAAACATATATCAATATAACATTTAGTATATGACAAAGCTAGCATTTCAAAAAAGTGTAGACATTCCAATAACTTGATTATTGTTATTAAACAGTTTGAAAAATTAGGAAGTTCAATTGCTTACATCAAATAATATACCAAATTGAATTACAAATATATTCAGAGTTAAATAGGAAAACAAAAACTATTAAAAAATATAGGTGAAAATTTAAATAACTGAAAAGCAGGGAAGAACTATGTAATTATAAAAGAAGTCTAAATAGAAAAAAATGGTAGATTTGATTTCATTTAAAAATTTACAAACAAATTTAAAATGAAAACAACCAGCTTGTAACATTTGTTTAATTTTTATGAAAGAGGAAGCATTCATAACTTCATAGAGAAAAAGTTATTACAATTCAATAGAAAAAATAAGGAAAAATGGGTAAGAGAAACAAAATGGAGATTCACTAAAGTAAAACAAATGATCATCATATATGTTAAAAATGGTTAAAATCACTAATAATCACACCATGGTAAATTGAAAAGTAAAACAAGACATCATTTTCTATATCAAATTAGTAAAGATTTAAAAGTATAATAATAATTCTTACTTTTGATGAGGGTGCAAAACAATTGGTACCCTCATAATTTGAAGAGAAGATAGCTCAGTTAAATAGCATAAGATAGGATAGTTATATTATGATAGATATAGACTATAAAATTTTATATAAATATTAAAATTTAAGCAGCAGAATGTTTAATGACATGAGAAAATAGTCACCTTCTATTGCTAAGTGACTTGTGTAGAATCTCTTTTTTTTCTTTTCATCTTTATTGGAGTATAATTGCTTTACAATGGTGTGTTAGTTTCTGCTTTATAAAAGAGTGAATCAGATATACATATACATATATCCCTAAATCTCCTCCCTCTTGCATCTACCTCTCACCCTCCCTATCCCACCCCTCTAGGTGGTCACAAGGCACCTAGCTGATCTCCCTGTGCTATGTGGTTTCTTCCCACTAGCTATCTGTTTTACATTTGGTAGTGTATATATGTCCATGCCACTCTCACTTCGTCCAAGCTTACCCTTCCCCCTCCCCGTGTCCTCAAGGAATTCTCTACATCTGTGTCTTTATTCTTGTCCTGCCCCTAGGATTTTCAGAATAACTTTTTTTTTTTTAGATTCCATATATATGTGTTAGCATGTGGTATTTGTTTTTCTCTTTCTGACTTACTTCACTCTGTGTGACAGACTCTAGGTCCATCCACCTCAATACAAATAACTCAATTTCATTTCTCTTTATGGCTGAGTAATATTCCATTGTACAAATGTGCCACATCTTCTTTATCCATTTATCTGTCGATGGACACTTAGGTTGCTTCCATGTTCTGGCTATTGTAAATAAAGCTGCAATGAACATTGTGGTACATAACTCTTTTTGAATTATGGTTTTCTCAGGGTGTATGCCCAGTAGTGGGATTGCTGGGTCATATGGTAGTTCTATTTTTAGTTTTTTAAGGAACCTCCATACTGTTCTCCATAGTGACTCTATCAATTTACATTCCCACCAACAGTGCAAGAGGGTTCCCTTTCCTCCACACCCTCTCCAGCATTTATTGTTTGTAGATTTTTTGATCATGGACATTCTGACTGGTGTGAGGTGATACCTCCTTGTGGTTTTGATTTGCACTTCTCTAATGATTAGTGATGTTGAGCATCCTTTCATGTGTTTGTTGGCAATCTGTATATCTTCTTTGGAGAAATGTCTGTTTAGGTCTTCTGTCCATTTTTGGATTGGGTTGTTTGTTTTTTTGATATTGAGCTGCATGTGCTGCTTGTAAATTTTGAAGATTAATCCTTTGCCAGTTGCTTCATGTGCAAATATTTTCTCCCATTCTGTGGGTTGTCTTTTCGTCTTGTTTAGGGTTTCCTTTGCTGTGCAAAAACTTTTAAGTTTCATTAGGTCCCATTTGTTTATTTTTGTTTTTATTTCCCTTTCTCTAGGAGGTGGGTCAAAAAGGATCTTGCTGTGATTTATGTCAAAGAGTGTTCTGTCTATGTTTTCCTCTAAGAGTTTGATAATCTCTGGCCTTACATTTTGCTCTTTAATCCATTTTGAGTTTTTTAGAATCTCTTTAAAATAATATTGTTGTAGCTATGTCTATATTTCAAGAAGTATATACACCAGTGATACATTTTCTTAATAACATTCTGTATTTTTAAAATTTAAATAATTAACATTTATGTGTTCTATAGTCAAAACTTTATTAATAGACAGAAAAAATCAGGAAGTATACATAGCAAAAATGTAACAATTATTACATCTGAATGATAATAAAAATAATTTTGTTATCCTTTAATTTATTATATTTTACAAATTTAATATAATGAATGATTTTTATAATGAGATAAAAATCCTTTCTGATCCCAATTATGTGTGTATGTATGAGTACAGAAAAGAACTGTAAATAAACATACCTAAATATTAGTTTTGTTCCTTTCTGGGTAGTAAGGTTTTTTGAGGATTTTAATTTCCTTCTTTATACTTTATGATATTTTTTATTTTATATGTTAAAAAATTCTATGTATAATAAAAAAATAAATGTTACCTAAGTATCCTCACTATGTTGTGTTTAATTATTACTTAACATTTATATGGTAGAGTTATTTATTTATTTTCTTTTTGGTACTTACACATGCTGTAACAAGAAGCAGAGTTTCTCTGCATGAACATAGTGAGTATTTATGTATTTAAATTACTAGCCAATTAAAGTGCCATCTAACAGCTTGCAATTCTTGCTGGAATGGATATGTCAAGGCCTGATGTGAAACAGGAGAGAAACATTATGATTGTCAAACAGTTAATCACAGAGGGTCCCCGTGACAAGGGAACTTATTTCATACTCATTTTGTTCTTTTTACTTCTTTTGGTGACTGGAAAAATAGGAAAGACAGGAGCAGAAAAGTCAAAAAGAGTGGATAGATGGCCATACTTTTACTTAACTCTGTTAAATGAGTGGGGACGTGTTGGTGGCTGACATACATCAAAACAACATACAAATACTTGAGGAAACAAAAACCAGCTGAAAGTTGAGTACACGCTACTAGGAGGTCACTTAACTTCAATCTGGACTGAAATCCTAGAAGAGTGTTAGAAGGGATTTTGACATAATATAAAATTCTAGGTGAGTGGTAAAAAGTGACCCTTTCAACGTTCTGTAAAAAGCAAGGTTAGATTAAACAGAGATTGATAACTTTTGAAGACTAATTCAAAAGGAACCAAATTATACTGAGGCATTCAGTTTCTTGGTTAACTGGATCTGTAGTAGTATTAACTTCTTTTTTTTTACTTTTTCATTGAGGTAAAACATAAATAACATAACTTTTTTTCATTTTAACCATTTTCAAGTGCACATTTCAGTGGTATTAATTATATTCACAATGCTGTGCAACTATCATGATCATATATCTTTAAAACTTTTATCATCCCAAACAGAAGCTCTGTAACCATTAACTCACCAGCCTCCCATCTCCACACTATCTAGTAACTTTTAATCCACTTCCTGTTACTATGAATTTGCTTATTTTAGATATTTCATGTAAGTGGAATCATATACCACTTGTCCTTTTATGTCTGGTTTATTTCACTCAGCACAATGTTTTCAAGATTCATTCATGTTATAGCTTGTGTCAGAACGTCATTCCTTTTAATGTCTGAATAATATTCTATTTTAAGTATGTGAAATATTTCCTGTATCCATTCATCTGCTGATTTGACACTTGGGTTGTTTCCACATTTTAGTTGTTGTGAATAATGCTGCAATAAATATTTGCTTATAAGTATCTGTTAGATTTCCTGCTTTAATTCTTCTAGTTATAGACCTAGGAGTAGAATTGTTGAGTCACATGTTAATTATGTGTATAACATTTTGAGGAACCATCCTATCATTTTTTACAGTAGCTGCACCAATTTATATCCCCACCAACAATGTATGAGGATTCAAATTTCTCCATATCCTCAGCAACACTTGTTGTTTTTAAAAATAATTATTATAGCTATCCTAGTAAGTATGAAGATGGTATTTCATTATGGTTTTGATTTGCATTTTCCTAATGATTAAGGATGTTGATCATTTTTTCATGTGCTTTTTGACCATTTCTATATCTTCTTTGGATAAATGTCTATTCAAGTCCTTTGCCCATATTTTTTTCTTTGCCCATTTTTAAAACTTGTGCTTGTGTCTTTTTACTGTTGAGTTGTAGGAGTACTTTATATATTCTGAATATTAAACTTTATCATATACATTATTTAGAAAATATTTTCTCTGATTCTGTAAGTTGTCTTCACTTTCTTGTGTCTTTTAATGCAAAAAGTTTTTAAATTTGATGAAGCTCAATTTATTATTTTTTTCTTTTGTTGCTCATGCTTTTGGTGTAATATCTAAGCAGTCATGGTCAAATACAAGTCATGAAGCTTTATCCGTATGTTTTCTTCTAAGGGTTTTATGGCTTTAACTCTTATATTTAGGTCATTTATCCATTTTGTGTCGATTTTTTGTGTATTACATGAAATCGGAATCCAACTTCATTCTTAGGCATGTGGAAATCCAGTTGTCTTAGCAACATCTGCTGAAGAGACTCTTCTTTACCTATTGAATGGATTTGTCACTCTTGTAAAAAATCAGTTCGCCATCAATGTATGGCTTTATATCTGGACTGTCAATTCTATTCCACTGGTCTTTATGCTATTATACACTATCTTGTTTATGGCAGCTTTACAGTAAATTTTGAAATTAAGAAATTTGAATCCTCCAACTTTATTTTTCTTTCTAAATATTGTTTTAGTAATTTGAGACCCCTTGCAATTCCATATGAATTCGAAATTGTCCTTTCCATTTCTGCAAAAAGGCAGTTGGAATTTTGATAGAGATTACATTTAATTACAAATCTCTTTGGCATTAACAATTTAGCAATATTAAGTTTTCCTATTCATAAACACAGGGGATCTGTCTTTATGTTTTCTTCAATTTCTTTCAATTTTGTAGTTTTCTGTGTACAAGTCTTTACCTCCTTGGTTCAAGTGTTATCTCTTTTAAAATAAAGATATATATATATATATATAATAGTCTTCTTATTTAAAAAATGAGAAAAATTGAGTTGAAAAGCTGACTACTTTCTTTACTGGGTAAGCAGCCTATGTTATAGGCAGCTGGCTGTTCAGGCAAATATAATTCAAGTCTCTGGAGAGCTTATAAAATCAAACTTATATTATGGTAATAAAAGGGGTCCATGCTATAATATAGAGAGTAGAGCAAGCCTAATTACATCTTTCTTGGATTTCTGAGGATATGGACATTTCTCAGTGAAATAATTCTGAACATGAATTAAATTATGGGGTAATGGTAAGCAGAGAAGGTTTAGAAGATTGGGTTGATTGTGTGGTGGATTCAAAAATTGCTTGAGAGTACTGGCACTTTTAAAAGGCAAAATAGCTGATGTTATCTTGAAATTTTTTTCTTTCTTCTCAAAAGAATTAATAACATATTTTATATTTTATTTTTATCTATAAGGATTTTCTGTAAATGCTTCATATTAAAAAAAACAACAACAAGATAAAACAAAAGTTGGGCCATCTTGATTCCTTGGAAGAGTCTCAAGACAGTTGAACCAATCCTGGTTGCCCCTCCATGATGACTAGTGAAGTGCCTTCAGCAGGCATCTCCAGACAGCATTCCAGAAATTCTGAGAGCTGGAGGAGACTCTTGTACTCAAATGGCTCTTGAATCCAAGGGAGTCTGAAGGGTTTTACTACTTCAGATATTTTGGCAGAAAATCTCTTAAGATTTTCCTGAGTCTACCTGGGAAATTTTAAATTTCCCTGAGCACACTTTATAAAATTATACAGACTTTACTTTTAAAAATTAATTAATTAATTAGTTTTCATTGAAATATATAGTTGATTTACAATGCTGTGTTAGTTTCAGGTGTATAGTGAAAGTAATTCAGATATACATATATATTCTTTCTTAGATTCTTTTCCATTATAGTTTATTATAAGATATTGAGTATAGTTCCTGGTGCTATACAGTAGGTCCCTGTTGGTTATATATTTTACATAAAGTACTGTGTATATTTTAAAACTACATAGACTTTAAATTTTAACATTTAAACTAAGACTTAAAATATTTTGGAGGATTTGCAGAACTAAAACCCAAATTTCCCCTCTATTTGTCTGTCTTCCTTTCATACAGTCTTTTGGTAAAGATGTCCTTTACCTTTTCTAGGGAAAAAAATGCCTGAATTATCCCATTTTCCTCTCTCTTTCCTGCCAGTCTTGACTGGTTTCTTAAAACGCCTGAAGCCCTGATGGCAGGAAAGTTGAGGGTTTCAAAGTCCATGTCTTAAAATTTATAGTGTAGTCACTTAGATATTATAATAATACAGGAATGATGTGGGAGTTGATGGTGTAAAACAAATTATAGAGTTATAGCTGAAGATTTATGAAAACCCTAGTGTGGTGTAAAAATATCGCATTTCTCAGAAAGTAGGTGTCAGTTTCTCAACCAAGTCTCTCTGGGCATAAAAAAATAAAAAAAGGTGGAAGATGCTTAAAAGAACTATTATTTGTGGTATTGATATGAAAATCCCACTATACAATATGTAGCAGCATTTATTAAGCAGCTTTACAATATTTTGTTAGGTGTCCTTAAAAATAATCCTCAGAGGTAGTTCATTAAGACCTGTTCTCAGATAATAAAAGAGGAATGGTAAACTAAATGATTCTAGAGGTAAATTGTAACTATGAGTTGTGTAGACATCTGCTCAATCACATACATAAGTTACCCAAGAAATGACTGTTACACTGTATGTCAGTTCAGCCTTTTGTTGTTGTTGTTGTTTTCATAGGAAAGGATATAAAAAGTAAGCATACAACCTTGGTTCTGGACTCAGGGAGCTACCTTTTAGAAAAGTCTACTCTGCAAAGTCCTGCAGAGTATTTGCAAAATGCTGATGCAAGATAGGAACTATCTGGTGAACTTCAAATGCATGCCTGCCTATACCCCGATCTGAGGAAGACTACTTCATGAACAGTTGTTCTGATAGGTAGTAACTATTTTAAAAATCTTGTCCAATTAAATGGGTCCAAGAGAGGGCACTAGATTCTGGACTGTCTAGCCAGGGATGGACAGCCATGAATTTCCTGTGTGGCTTGGCTTTAAAAAAGATGTGGCAGTTCAATACAATTTCTCTTGCAAGCGTTTGCAATTAGAAAACCAAAAGTAAAAGGTAATCAATGGTGGGGTCAGAAGATGAATGGGGGTATTGAGAGATAAGAGGATTAGAACTAAAGCCAATGGAAACGATATTTAAATCAAGCTCATGAGGCGGCAAACACTATGAGTAAACATGAAGAAACCAGTTGGTAGAAGGAAGAACAAGGTAAAAGTATATAGAGAAGATGCACCAGGGAATGCAGAGACCCTGTAGGGCCAGAGAATGTGCCCTTTGGCATCCTAAAAGATTTTGTTTCCTACTGTGGTTCCTATGAGTTTGGATGGTAAGGTCTTGGATTTCTATGAGGTTTATGAATCTTTGCATTAAAAAAAGCCCAAACCAATTATTTCTGGAAGCAGCTTGAACAGATCTCTCTTTCTTGAAACTCAAATAAACTTTACCATAATCCCCAGAAAACACTATTTGAAACATAGAAGCCCAATGCATAGTTTCAGTTTCATCGAGAGCTATAACAATGCTGAAACACACACATGGCTGTATGTCCTGTTGGTTCCAGGTACTGCTACACACAGCTATAGAGTTACTTCTGGCTGTTAGGTTATATGAAAGGGTGTTGGGCAAGATCATGAAAAGAGAAGTGTTTTCCCCATGGCATAGCCGCCTACTTCCCATTGTGAAGGACCCTGGGATAAGGGCAGATGATGGCTGTGAATGAAGTAGATGGAAGGATTGTTTTTAAGGTGTTGGAATGTGACATGAAGACTGTTGTTGAACCACAGAATTTTAGAGCTCATGGGACCTTAGTGAGCATCTCATCCTGCTTCCTCTTTTACAGAAAAAGTTGAGACTTAGAGGCATGATGACATTCTAAAGGACTATTGATAATTAGGGACAGTGCAGGGGACTGAAATCAAGTTCTCTGCCTCCTAGTCCAGAAGTCATTCCTCCTCATCTGAGATCTAACTTCTTTCCTTGTTTTTTTTTTTTTTTTTTTTTTTTTTTTTTTTTTTTTTTTTTTTTTGCGGTATGCGGGTCTCTCACTGTTGTGGTCTCTCCCGTTGTGGAGCACAGGCTCCGGACGCCCAGGCTCAGTGGCCATGGCTCATGGGCCTAGCCTCTCTGCAGCATGTGGGATCTTCCCAGACCGGGACATGAACCCGTGTCCCCCGCATCGGCAGGCATACTCTCAACCACTGCGCCACCAGGGAAGCCCTCCTTGGGTATCGTTTGAGGGCCATTAGCCTGAAGGCTCTCCAGCAGACTGGAGGATGGACCACATGATTTTGGAATTCATCAGATAAATAGGTACTTCTTGTTTCTTTGACTCCTAGTAATCTGAGAGTGCTAGAGAAGCAGGAAATAAAAATGTGCTCTGCCTAAATGTGAGCGATTAAGACTTTTTAAATCTTAGAAATGGGTGCAAATCAACCTTGAGGTCTAGATATCAGTCTAGACTTCTCACTAAATAGAAATATGTTGTACTCAGAGTTATAATTTTTTCATAGCTATGAAAGTGATAAAGAGTCATTTCAGGTAGAAATAATAGCCCATGAACTGAGGCCATAGATTAAACTTCCAGATTGTAGGCCAAGCAGTTGAACAAAGTCAAAATGAAGCTTTATGCTTCACACTTTTGTTTCTTTGTGTTATTTCTTTGTCATGAGGTGGTTTTGTTGGAGATGGCTGAGTTTTAATTGACTTGTCACCTGTAGTATAGTTTTTCCATTGAGCAAAAAGCCTGAAAATTCAGCTTTGAGGGTTTGCCTGAAGCAAGGTGTCACAAACATTCACAAATCACCACTTGTATCCTGTTTGCACCACTTTTGCCCCATACAAGTCTATGTAACTAATCTCATTTGCCTTTTGCACAAAGGGAAACCAAGTCCTATAAAATCAGTGTTGCTTAACTATAGGTATGACAGTACTGTGCTAAAATAACATGATGAAAACAGTGGGTCCACTAGCCTGAATAATATTTGAGCAAAAGGTGTAAGAATAAAAGTAAGTACCACAAAGCCACATTACACTAACTATCATTTATTGAGTGTGTCAAGCACTGTACCATAGTTATTTGATTTAAGCCTCACACTTATCCTATGAGATAACTTTTGTTATGTGCATTTTACAGGTAAGTAGACTGAGGTTCAGAGAGGCTGAGATTATATATCTAGGAAGTGGCAGAACTGAAATTTAAATTCAGGTACCTTTTTCTCTAAAGCCCATGAATTCTCTTAACTAGTACATTAGCCTGCCTTTCATCTGATGGAGAAATTCTGGCAGTCACAGCAACTTGCAATACTATTTGATCCACTAAAATAGAACATATATATATATATATATATATATATATATATATATATATATATATATATATAAAGACAAATTCTTCACAGAAGAACTGAACACAGGTGTCCATGGCTCAATAAATGAACAAACCTTTATTGATACAAACTATATGCATGGGCTGCATGCTATAGCAGGTTCCAAGAAGTGGAAGAATCAGGCTTTGCCCTTAAGGACTGTATAATGTAGTTGGGGCAATAAGATGTGCACATCAAGGGTAACTAACAACACAGGACTTATATGATAATAGATGACAAGAAATACCTTAAGGGTAAGAAAGAATAATGAGAAGATGTGAGGTCATCCCTTCCCCCCAGGAGAACAGAGACTTGCAGTACAAACTATGCCAGAAAAATCTTTATGGAACTGGCTAATTTCATTTGAACTGGAGATGATTTCTGGGCTGCTGGGTTGCTGACCCCATTCTGGCTCTAAAGTTAGACTGTTTATGAAAAACAGCCTATCAGTAAGACAGTAGAAAGCACATCTGCTCTGTCACAGGGTTCTATTGATGAAACAGGATGCTTGTCTAGAGTGTAACCTCATTCTCCTGGACCTATCCTTGTTGGAGACTGAAATGTGTACAGCAGGTAATTACCAGATAAGAGAGTTTGGGATACTGCACTTCTGCAAGCAGGATAATATCACTGTAAAGTACTTCTTCGTTTCCATTACTCCAGAAACATACCTTATAAGATTAAGGAAAAGCTATTTAAAGTTTCCTACCCTGTCACTTTATTGGGCACTCTCCATGGGTTAGTAAAAGGACAGCTGAACTGAGTAATCACAAAGGTCTAGAAGTTAGTCAGTAATGTCCAGTAATCTCTGTTTAGCATCGCCTCATGAAATGGCCCATTGAGAAATAGAGCAGGCCACCTTCAAACAGTGGTGGCTGTTTGCTTCTCCTCTTTGTGTTCTAAATATGTCACCTCAGTTGCCAGGCTGACATGCCTTGGACCCACTGTCAGGCTTGTTTGTAAAAACTACCCAAATCCTTGTTTTACATGCTCCACGTAGCCCTCCCTTGTCTGGCTGTGTACTGCGACGTCATCAATCAATGCCACACTGAATTCACCCAACTCTGTCAGCTCTGTGTTTACCTTCATCTTAAATGTTACTACTGTGTTCTTCTTGCTGAAAGGGAGACCCTAGAACATATGTAAACCGGAGTTGTGGCCAGAACTACCTGTGTCATGACATTCCATAATTACCAGAGCTCTCCACTGCCATGCTCTGATTGTGCAATGACATTCCTATTTTTGTGACCTTCTCTTGCTTTGCATGTTCTAGACAGAGCTCAAGTGAGCAACACTGAAACACTCAGGCTTGCAGCATGAGATGCTTCCTTTGTTACTTCGGTTAATAGCACTGGTCATTAGAAAAGTTTAGAGTATCTGTAGTCATCCTATCATTGGAATCATAATAGTATCTAGCATCCAAAAAACTAGTAAAACTGTGGCCTCTCTTCTGCAGAAAAGGGGAAAGTGGTATAATGTTAGCTAGAAGAAGAAAATGCATAATTGGATGTGGATATCTTGCCTTTGTCCAAAGGTGGATAAACTGAGTTTAGTACTGGATTCTGTATCTGAAAGGTGGCACAAAAGACACATTTGATTTTGTATACTTGCCAAGGTCTGACTCCAGTCTTCCACCTGCTTGATGGCCAGTGGCTAAATTATTTAGAGGAAGTGTTTGTGAGGATGCTCAAGATGCTAATTTAGTTGACCTTGTTACCTCTGTTGGAAATTTTGATGGATAAATGAAGGTGTAAATATACATGTGAGATGTTTCTAATTCACCACCTTTTTCCCCCCTCTTTTCTAAAGTCCTTAAAGAAAGAGGAACATTTTAAAAAAAACTTTCCTGTCACCCACAAAATATTCTACAAAGGAAGTTGAAGTACAGTGTAGAATCTTGAGGTCTATCAAAGTATCAATGTAGACACATTTCCGTCTCTCATAGATACATTGTTCTACAACCCTACCTTCTGCTTCTTTGTACCCTAATTCCTGTAAGCAGTCCCTTACAACAAAACTAGAAATTACCCTCTCATTTTTCTCTCCATACTCTCTATTTAAGTCTGTTAGCCTTGTGAACTTGTGTTTGTCTGACGTCTGTCCAGTTTGTCAGTTTCTAAGTAAAGTGAATTAAAAACTTATATTCCAGAGAAAGGTTCCTTGTCATAGTAGTCACTTCTATTTTTCTCGAACATTTTACTGTACTAGAGTCTCTTTGCTAGTATCAATGTGGGCTACTCCTTCTGTTCTCTTCTTATGAACTAATTCCTGGGCTTCCCTATTGGCGAATCGTCTGTGCTCCCCACTTCTTGGCCTTAGCTGTAAAACATCTTAGTTCTTGACCTTAGACATGACCTGAACACATCCAGTGATCAATTAGCAGAACCAGGAGGGTATTATTTAAGTGAAATTTGCCAGCTGCTGCTAAAAGCATGCAGAAACAACCCCATCACGTACCTAGTTTTTTCTTTCCCTCCAATGTTTGCTACAGAGTAAGAGATGGGAAGACCACGAGGTTGAAGAATGATGTCAAGTTGTGAAAGGGGTATTGACATGGTGCACACTTGAGCAACCACCTTCTTTCAGCATAGGAAAATGCTTTGGCTAGTGCAACTTCACATCTCTGCTCTGGGTATGGAAGCTGGGACTGAGCAGTAACTGAGGTAACTGCTGTGTCTTGATGACAATTCTATAAATTTACGTGCATTCATAATAAGCCAGAGAAAAGAATGTCCTTAGAGAAAAGAAATTGGCATTCTTGAATGTTGCTGCATTGTCAGATTCCCCCTTCTCTGCAAAAGTTGCTTTTATATATTAAAAAAGAAAATAAAAGGTAAAGAGAGTTAGAGGATCTTGGCATATTTCCTGAAGCAGAAAAATTGCCCTTATCCTAAGGTGAAAGAAAGTGTGAATGGTGCCTTAAAGGCAATTCAGGAAGTATTCATTAATCAACAAGTATTTATTAAGCACTATTTTCAGAATTGTGCTTGGGGCTGTGGTAGGATAATAAAAGACTTGTAAAACAGAATTCATACCCTAAAAGAATTTATGCTCTAATTGGGGAGAGAAGAAATAATAAGAGGCAGTTTAGAATAAATGCTAAATTGTGTGTTTCAGATCATAAGAACTATAAGAAAGAAGCAGGTTGTCACTGAGACCTGGAATAGTCAGAGAAGACTTCGCTAACGTGAAAGGCTTTGAAATGAGTCTTAAAATATGGGTTAAATAGAGTTAAAATGACCCCCACGTTAATTAATTTAGAGAATTAATGAATTCTGGTAGTGGGGAGTGTGACCTAGGATACAGCACTGTTGTCGCCATTCCCTTTAATTACTAAGAGGAAGAATTAACCTATACCATGAAAGCATTTCAAATGCATGGCCACCTTTGAGACAATTTATAGGCATGCAACTTAAGTAGCAAGGTTTCTGCTAATTGACCTCATTTCTCCTTTTCACTTTTTTTTTTCTGTAGGCATTGTAACCTTTAAAGTTTTTGAACTATAACTTTGCTTTAATATCCTTTGTGCCATGTGAAAATTCTCTTAGATTTAGGTTGGAGGTGGGCCTGAGGACTCAGACTGAGAAGCTCTTCCGTATCTTATGATCCGGGGATGCTACCTGACCCATAGCACCCTTGTATAGGTCAACAGGGCAGCCACCTCTTGTTTCCTAGGTGACAGCAAAATGGCATTGCCCAATCTACAGTGTACCTTGCAGGGGGATCCAAGCTGCCACTTCCTTTAAATCTCTTCTTATGCCCTAGGAAAGCTTCTTTGCCATTACTCCACGTCATCTTGAATTAGGCTACAGATTGCCAAAGAGAGCAATTCTATCCCTCCCACGTTACCTCTCATTTTGCCCTATAACATCCATGCACAGTGACTTGAAGAATTTTAGGGAAAGCCCTTCTGTTTGTTGTGTGCAAAGTGATAATAATAATTCACATTTTTGAAGGGTTTTCATATTCTATTTCTTATTCAATTCATATACTGAATAAGAAAGAGATAAGTAGGAAATAGTGGATCATGAAAACCTACTTCCTCACACATAGAAATGCTTTTTTCCTTTATATAAAATAATATAATGGAATGCTTTTTTGAAGAAATGTTTTTTAGAGCATTTTAGAAATGCTTTAAGAAATGCTTTTCTTCTTTATATAAACGTCATACTGGATAATTGTAAAAAAAGTGTGTAAAACACATGTAAGCCCACATATATTGGATTTGGAAAGGAGAAAAAATACGAATGAAAACTTTGAGCCTTTAAGAGGTTAAGACTTGCCCAAGGTCACATTCCTAGATAAAGGACAAGATTGGATCAGGTTGCATGAGGCCAAATCTTATGCCTCTGGGCTAGTTCAGGACCTTACTGGAGAATGGTTTAAAAGGTACAGACTTGCAGCAGCATACCACCCTTGATATTCAGGAGGGTATATAATTTTATCAATACAATACAAAGGTTAATGGGATTGCCTCCTTCCAACTCTATCATAGTGAACTCAGACTTTATGGCAACATTAAAAAAAATGACCTCTCTCTGCTTTATGCTGATCATTAACTAAGATTATCTCACACTAGAGATTTACTATACTGAGGAACACTGATGTCACTAACTGCTATTAAGTGTATGATACCTAAACTCCATAAAGTGGAGCAAAATACCTTTGTCAGCAAGGTAAGGAAAATAGACACAGCCAGAGGCATTCGGCCCACACAAAACAGAGCTGCTGCCTGCAGGAATATGTCTACCAGCTTTTGATACTCTCTGGCCATATCTACCTGAAGAAAATCTCTCTATGGAACAGACAGTCTGCTCTATGTTTCTACTCTTTGAAACAACTGAATAAGATCCCCAACAATGTAGTCATTTCAGTAGGCTGTGTGGAGTGATCAAAACCCTCCAGCTCCAAGAAAAAAATAACAGAAACAATTGAATCAGTATATCTGGATATGGCTACAAAATTTAAATTTTCAAATGATTAATATTATCATGTCCATAAGGAACAAAACTTTGTTTCCAATAAGGAAATATATTTATTTATTTATTTATTTATGTCTGTGTTGGGTCTTCGCTGCTGTGCGTAGGCTTTCTCTAGTTGCATTAAGCAGGGGCTGCTCTTCATTGCAGTGTGTGGGCTTCTCATTATGGTGGCTTCTCTTGTTGCAGAGCATGGTCTCTAGGTGCGCAGGCTTCGGTAGTTGTGGTATGCAGGCTCAGTAGTTGTGGCTCGTGGGCTCTAGAGCACAAGCTCAGTAGTTGTGGCACACAGGCTTGGTTGCTCCACAGCATGGGGGATCTTCCTGGACCAGGGCTCGAACCCGTGTCTCCTGCATTGGCAGGCAGGTTCTTAACCACTGTGCCACCATGGAAGTCCTGAGGAAGTATTAAAAGAGAATGAGTTGTATCAAAAAGAATAAAATATATAGGAGTAAATCTAACCAAGGAGGTGAAAGACCTATACTCTGAAAACTGCAAAACATTGATGAAGGAAATTGAAGATAATTCAAAGAAATGGAAAGATATCCTGTGCTCTTGGATTGGAAGAATTCATATTGTTAAAATGGTCACACTACCCAAAGCAATCTGCAGATTTAATGCAATCTCTATCAAAATACCAATGACATTTTTCACAGAACTAGAACAAATAAACCAAAAATTTATATGGAACCACAAAAGACCCAGAATAGCCAAAGAAATTTTGAGAAAAACAAGAGTAAAGCTGTAGGTATCACACTTCTAGACTTTAGACTATACTACAAAGGTATAGCAATCAAAAAAGCATAGTTTTGGCACAAAAACAGACATATAGATCAATTGAACAGAATAGAGAGTCCAGAAATAAACCCATACACCTATGGTCAATTAATCTATGACAAAAGAAGCAAGAATAAACAATGGAGAAAAGACAGTCTCTTCAACAAGTGGTGCTGGGAAAACTGGATAGCTAAATGCAACACAGTGAGATTAGAGCATTACCTCACACTATAAACAAAAATAAACTCAAAATGGATTAAAGATTTAAATGTAAGACCTAAATGTAAAACTCCTCCAAGAGAACACAGGTGAAACACTCTTTGACATAAATTGCAACAATAATTTTTTAGATCTGAATCCTAAGGCAAATAAAATAAAAGCAAAAATAAACAAATGGGACCTAATTAAACTTAAAAGCTTTTACACAGCAAAGGAAACCATAAACAAAACAAAAAGACAACTTACAGAATGGGAGAAAATATTTTCAAACGATATGATCAACAGGGGGTTAAAATCCAAACTATATAAACAATTCATACTACTCAATAATAAAAAGAAAAAACCCTAAACAACCCAGTCAAGGAATATCAGAAGACCTGAATAGACATTTTTCCAAAGAAGACATACAGAAGGCTAACTGGCACATGAAAAGATGCTCAACATTGTTAATTATTAAAGAAATACAAATCAAAACAACAAGATATCACCTCACACCTGTCAGATAGCTATCATCAAAAAGTCTACAATAACAAAAGTTGGAAAGAATATGGAGAAAAGGGAACCCTTGTACACTGATGGTGGGAATGTAAATTGGTGCAACCCCTATGGAAAACTGTATGAAGTTTCCTCAAAAACCTAAAAATAAACTATCATATGATCCAGCAATTCCACTCCTGGGTATATATCTGGAAAAAACAAAACAAAAAACAACAACAAAAAAACACTTATTCAAAAAGATACATGCACTCTAATGTTCATAGCAGCACTATTTATGAGAGCCAAGATATGGAAGCAACCCAAATGCTTATCAGCAGATGAATGAATAAAGAAGATGTGGTATATATACACAATAGAATATTATTCAGCCATAAAAAGAATGAAATTCTGCCATTTGCAGCAATGTGAATTGACCTAGAGAATATTATGCTTAGTGAAATAAGTCAGACAAAGACAAATACTGTATAGTATCACTTATATGTGGAATCTAACAAATAATACAAATGAACGTATATGAAAAACAGAAACAGACTCACAGATATAGAAAACAAACTAGTGGTTACCAAAGGGGAGAAGGAAAGTGAGAAGGCAAATTAGGGTTATGGGATTAAGAGATACAAACTACTGTGTGTAAAAGAGATATAATGTATAGCACAGGGAATTATAGTCATTATCCTGTAATGAGTTTTAATAGAGTATAATCTGTAAAGTACTAAGTCACTATGCTCTACGTATGAAACTAGTATAATATTGTAAATCAACTATACTTCAATAAAAAATAAAAATAAAATAAATAAAGAAAAAAAGAGAGCGAGATACGTAAGGTGATTCTTTATAGGCAATTCCACATTAAGTTTCTTAGGATTCTTGTAGGAATTATTTACCCAACAGCAAACATTTATTTAGTGTCTGTTATTTCTGAGACATCATTGTAGGCTCTGGAGACATAGTGATGAAAGAAAGAAGTCCCCACCCTAGTAGAAAAGACAAACATGTAAGTAATTGGAATAGAGACTTTGGGGGTTGATGTTTTGGGGACCTGACTCTGAATGGTTCATAACGATCCCACTGTGGAGTGGGCTAGAGGTATTATATCAAAGTGGATTTTCTAGAATAGTCTTTTTGAAGTTTATATTTGGAGTTCCAGCCAAATGTCCTGTATATGAGTTCCTTTGCCCTCACAAATAATCCATCTGTAGTAAAATGTCTCTTTTAAGAGCTCAGCCTCTAATTCCATGAAAGATGCTAGGACTGACATAGCATAGTGGGAATTCTGGCCATTTATAAGGAAGGTAAACACCTGTTTTTTTAAATCAACATAGAAGCAGGTAATACTGAAATGATATGAAAATAAGATTAGATTTTCATGTATCAAAGTTACCCATTTGATTAAAACAGATATCTTATTAAAAATGCTAATTTTAATTTTATACCAAAAGCCATTCAAATAGTAATGAGGCACAGCATCATTAAATTTCAGAACACCAAGAGTTAAATTAAGACATTATTTTTAAAAGTTGTAAGAACAGTACAAAGAACTTTCATATTGTCTTTCTACATTCCTCAATTTTTTGCATTTTACTACGTTTGCTCCAGTACCATCTCCACGCTCTATCTATATACACTGCTCTCTATATATCCCAAAGTATATGTTATCCTTCAAGATCTGTTCAGGATTGAGAGCTACATAGTAACTTGAAGAGAGAAAGTTTAATATAAAGAATTATTAACTATAACTGGAGATTGTAGAAATGAGAAATGAACTAATAAAAAGTAAAGAGAACTTTAAACAATATAGGAATAGCAGATATAAGAAGAAGCCACTACCCTTAGGGCTGAAGTAAAGTGCCCATGAATGTCAGAGAAGTTGTTGTGCTGTGCTGGTGGAACTTGCTGGAAATCTATCCTCTAGTGAGCCAGGGAATGCTGTTCACAAGAAGGTATATCCCTGGAGGTGATTACAGGTGGATGCTATTGGGCACTGGGTGCCTTTGGCCACCATGCTCTGATGGAGAAGCTGCAGGAACTGAGCCCTGGAGAAGCTGCCTGGGCCACAGAGCTGGGTGCTAGGGAAGTTCTGTGTGCTGTAAGGATCCAGGCACTGGAGAAGCCACCTGCTCTACAAAAGCCTGCCAATTGAGAACTATGGACCCAGGAAACAAAATCCCTTCCTCCTGCAGTATCTCTCCAATATCTCCAGCTCCCTTTACTGATAAAGCTTATTGCCAGCTGGCAAAAAAACTTAAAAGGCCCAGATCCACTTTTGTAGAGCAGGCAATAAAATATGAATTTGGAGTTGAGAGACAATACACTGAAAACAAATTATTTTTATTATTTATCTTAACCATATGAGAACAAGTTACATAATGCTACATCATGCCTAAGTACTCTAATATACATTTCGCCTAAAACAAAGACACTTTCTTATACAACCACAATACAACTTTCCAAATGAAATCAGCATTGATACCAGATTGTCCTAATAAAAAGTCTTCTTTTCCCTTCTAATCCAGGGTATAATCCAGGATAGCCATGTCCTACAATCTGGAATAGTTTCTTAATTTTTCTATATCTTTTATGACCACGAAAGTCTTAAAAATTACAGGCATCTCATTCTGTAGAATGTCTCTCAGCTGAGGCCTCATGACAGGGCTCAGGCCATGCAAAGTGGGCATGACACCATA
This sequence comes from Mesoplodon densirostris, assembly GCF_025265405.1. Taxonomy (NCBI): domain Eukaryota; kingdom Metazoa; phylum Chordata; class Mammalia; order Artiodactyla; family Ziphiidae; genus Mesoplodon; species Mesoplodon densirostris. The sequence goes on along the minus strand of NC_082662.1, from coordinate 123,122,788 downwards.
GAAATGATGGTTACTACTCTCAGTGTATCATATTCATATGTCTGTGATATGGATCTGCTCCTCCTCTGGTGATATTAAACTTGATCACTAATCAAGGTGATGCTGCCATGTTTGTTCACCATAAAGTCACTGTTTTTCACCTTTGCAATTAGTGTGTATATTGTGAGAAAATACAGGCATACCTTGGAGACAATGCAGATTTAGTCCCAGACCACTGCAATACAGTGAATTTTTTGGTTTCCCAGTGCATACAAACATACAGAAGTTATGTTTACACTATACAGTAGTCTATTAAGTACACAATAGCATTATATCTAAAAAACAATGTACATATCTTAACCAAAACTATTTCATTGTTAAAAAATGCTAACCATCAGCTGAGACTTCAGCAGGTCAGAATCTTCTTGCTGGTGGAAGGTCTTGCCATGATGCTGATGGCTGCTGACCAATCAGGATGATGTTGCTGAAGGATGGGGTAGGTGTGGCAATTTCTTAAAATAAGACATCAATAAAGTTTGCCATTTTGATTGACTCTTCTTTTCATGAACAGCTTCTCTGTATCATGCAGTGCTGTTTGAGAGCATTTTATCCTCAGTAGAACGTTCAAAATTGGAGTCATATATTCTGTAGTGCTATCTTCTGAGAGTGCAAAGAATCAAACACACTCCAGTAGCAATAAGCACACTTAGCACCAACTGTCCTGCATGATGAAGGTCATAGCCCTGTTGTTAATATTTGCTATGTTTTAATTCTTTTGAATAAATACTCCCTCCTTGAATATTTTTGCTCCTATGTCATTGCCACTCACTGAAGTGCTAATCCTTCATCCTTTTTGGTGATTTCAGTGTAACATATTGACATCTTTTCTAAAACCCTGGATTTTCAGTTCTGTGTCCTCCTTTCTTTCAATGATCTCATTCTTTGTCCTCCATAAGCCTTTTACTTCCATGGTCACATCTTAGATCTTGTTATTAACAATAATTTGAACACTTTCACAGTTTCAACGTGATGTATTCTATTCTATGACCACCATTTTCTATCTTTCTTGCCCCCTTTAGATTCTTCAAGTCTTACAAGTGTTAAAACAGTTGAGGTATACAATCCATTGATGTTAATACATTCTCAGATTCCCTCCCCACCCTTGTAATCTTACTTACCTTCCTACCCAGCTTAAATTCTCTGGTTAATTATTATAATCACTCCTTTGAATACACTTTTAGCTCCCTTGCACTTATTTTTATTGTAGTTCTTTGGCTAAAACACAACTCTGAGTAATTCAACCCTCATTATATACTGTGTTTGCTCACTTGCAATTGAAATGGCTGGAGGAAAACACACAACTATGCTGACTGATCTCATTTTAAAGTCATAATCTTTAACCTCAAGTAGGCCCTTAGTGCTATCTAGAACTTGTATTTTTTGTATCCATTCATTTTTCGATATTTTAGAAATTATTTAATGCCTTCTCCTCTCTCCTGAAATCTCTAATACCTTCTTACTCTTTTCACTCTCAGTTGATGGCTTTGTTTCCTATTTCATGGCGAAAAAACTCTGTAACCTATTACTATCACATCTACATCCCTGCTAGCACCTGTGCCTATGAGCTCTCACTTCCCTGAACTGCCTCTGTTTCTGTATGACTATCCCCTCCATCTGTCCATCAGATCTCATCCCACATTGCCTATTCAAGAATATGCTGCTATTTCTCCATCATTAAAAAAATCAGAACAAGGCAAAACAAAGATAAACTGATAATTCTCTTTGCTCATTTTTCTAGATATCACTCTAATTCATTTTTTCCACCTGAGATAAAACTCTGTGAAGATCTTGTATAGCCGCTGTCTCTAATTTCACTTCTCTCATGTTCTCTTGAACCAGAAATCCACATAGCTTGCTTTTTTTGCTCTAGGTCTTTTTATCATCATTCCCAACATCTCCTAGATCCATTCTTTGCTTTATTTATCTCTTAAGTGCCTATCACTGTCTAATATTATATAATATATTTAATTTATTTATCTTGTTTAATTTATGTCTTTCCTACGAGACTTTAAGTTCAGTAGGGGCAAGGACTTCAATAAACACTAGATCTCTTAATAAGCTATAGTGGCAACATTTGTGTAATTACACATTTCAGTTCATATGTGACTGAGATTGGGGGACCTGATCTAACACAGCCATGTGAGGGATTCCTATCAGTAAAAGGACTAACAGAGAAGATCAATACGAGGCATTCTTGTAAAGCTCACACTGGTGCCCTTGAGCCCACCTCCCAAAACACCCCACCTCCGATCTCCCAGGTGCTTTACTTTGTAGATTGCTATCAGTGCTGTGGACTTGAGTTTACCATGTGCCATTGTTTTTTGTTAATCACCTATATACTGCAAATTAAATCTGCACAACTTGGAAGCCCAAACTGTTTTATCTATTATTTTTCTTTAAAAAAAAAACTGGTCATGACAGCACAGTGGATTGAGGCTCACAAGAAGTCACGCATTAGTAATCCAAGTATAAAGCCCTGTTTTCATACTCGATAGTGGCAAGGTGGTTGAGTATCCTGAATCGCATTCTAATAGCTGAGAATAGATATTACTGTCTTCTATTCACTGTGCTCCAAGGGACACATACCTTCCTCTCTCTAATGTCCACTTTTCCCTCCTCCCCCTTTTCTTTATCTCTTCCTCCTCTCACATTTCCTCCTGTCTTACTGTCTCCTTTCCTTTGGTATGCTGGTTGTTTCTTGGTGGTGGCATATTTGTTGACTTGTTGTTCTTTTGGTGACATCTTCTTCTAATAAGGAAATCTGTCTTGTGGTGTCTCCTTGCCTAAGGGTGTGCTTACTTAAAGTGTAAAATGTCAAACTCTACCAAGGATGACAATAACCCTCTGGGTGAAGACGAATCAGCCACTGTATTGTTAACCACTCAAGGGGTAGACAGGAAATATCAACCTTCTCAAAGAAGAAACGACTGAAATTAGGTAGATTCTGCACCCTCTTAATTTCAGTTCCCTCCCCATCATCTTGTGCAAGGGACTAAACTATCACCTCATTGCTCTCTACCATTACAAAGGTCAACAACAAAAAGTCAAGTCAGAAAAACTCACCTTGGAAAAACTGTGTTGGTCCTAATAGCAGTTGGAGCTTGAAATTACCCAGTGAGAATCATGTGGGTGATTCTAAGAAAACAGGAAACATTTATTTGTAGTGAGTTGTGACTAGCTTTAGAGATTAGAGTCACAAACTGTGACGTGGATGAGGGTATGCAGGAATAGGCTGGTGGCTACATTCTGACCCTTACTATTGCTTGACTGGCAGAGCTAGCATTCCCAACTGTCCTGACTTAGTGTCCCTTAAAAATGACAGCAGCCTGACCTTCACAAAGCTGCAGAGAATTGTAGCCTGCAGTTTAACAGGGAAGAACACTGGGTCTAACGAATGATACCCTACATGAGCATGATCTTCTTGGATGGTTACACAGGCATGAAGAAGTGGGAAGGGGTCGTCTTATCTTGGTTTGTCTATAGCAGACCAAAAAGTGATCACAGGTTTATTCCACTGTGAGGTATTCTGGCTGCCAATATTTCTCTATCTGGCATACACACACCTGTACAGATCAGCATTCTTTATATAGACTATCAAAACAATTGACAACACCCTACAGAATGCCAGTAACTGCTGCCCAAATTCCACATCTGTGGAACTGGAAGCAGAATACCTTTTGTGCCAATCCCTTGTAGCTAATAATACTTTCCCTTTTGTTCCAACCAAATCATGGGTTTCTGATTATCTTGGCATAATGCCAGAAGCATCATCATAACTTGAATTTTCCCAGTGAGGAATTATTTTGAAATTAAAAGTTTAAAAAACGGTTTTATGTTTTATGTTATACTTTTCATGATAATTTTATGCTATAATCTGTATGTTTTATTTTTTGTTTATAATAGTGTTTAGATTTATTCAAAAGAAGCAGCTAACATAAAGAATATAGTTTAAGATTAGGAATTTTTACTTCCAATCTGAAATCTCATGGGGCAGTTCAAAGCTGATAGGATAAATGTGATTGATAGATGATCAGGTGCACATGTGGAGATTCACCTGGACTTTAATTCTTTTTGTTTTGTTTTTTTGCGGTACGCGGGCCCCTCACTGTTGTGGCTTCTCCCCTTGTGGAGCACAGGCTCCGAACGTGCAGGCTCAGCGGCCATGGCTCACGGGCCCAGCCGCTCCGCGGCATGTGGGATCTTCCTGGACCGGGGCACGAACCGGTGTCTCCTGCATCGGCAGGTGGACTCTCAACCACTGTGCCACTAGGGAAGCCCCTGGACTTTAATTCTTAGTAGGCAATCAAAAGTCTGAGATTTGGAGGAGACCTGAGAGTTTACGTAGTTAACTGCCTTCATGCAGAACTGTACCTGAGCATTTCAAGATATAGTGTTCAATGGAAGGGATGCTTCTACTTGACAAGCACTATGCTAGTGTTTTATATGTATTGTTTAATTTTATTCTCATGACAACCATATAAAATAGAGATTAGTATACTAAGTTTGGAGATGAAGAAACAGAGTTTCCAAGAGGAGAGATAATTTGAAATAAGCAGAGAGCTAAGTCTCATTTGTAGGTCATTCTGACTGTCTAAGTTCAATCATTTCTAAAGCCCACCACAGAAGAAAACTTTATTATCTTTTACAATAAATAAATATTTACCAATTTGAAAGAACAGGTTTTTCTCTGTACCTTTGCACTGAATTCACACACATGGCTTTCCCCTTTAATTCCAGCATGCCAAATTTTGACTTGAGTTTGAATTTTTAAAAAATACAAAAACATGCTCAGGGAATAAATTGATGACAAAAAGCCCTTTGAAACTCTGAGATGTAGCATATTTTTTGAGTATATTTTCATTCAAGAAAATATATTCATTACATATATTATGTGAGACCTTAATGTAGCTTTAAAATTTGCTGTAAAATTGTTATAGTACAAAATATAATCCAGCCTTATGAATGCTGAAGGTTTATGGTTCTATCTGAAACTAGAATGAGCACCCAAATATCAGCAAGATTGAAAAACTTCAACAGGTAGTTACTGTACACACACTACAAACCAAAGACACACAAGGCCCTATATTCCAGTTCTGAGTAAAAAACATAGTGCCCTTGCTATTAAGGGTCTCACATATTTTGAAAATTATAACTAATACATATGTATTTATAATCTCAAAAGTAAAATCTACTAAGGGGAATGATTTAGGAGTATTTATTTTTCTTTCTGATAAATAAGTTTCTAATGACATTTAATGTTAGAATGACTGTAGCACGGGCTCATCTGTTTTTACATTAAGTTAATTGTTTCAGGGCAACATAGACAGGGCTAGAAAATCCATGATTAGTCAGCTGGCCATTTATATTTATGTGAAAAATTGGAATAAGTGCAAATCATTCAGTTATTTTCTTCTTTTATTGTTTTGCAAATGATTCAAAATGATATGTAGTAGAATTAGTATAAATATTAGGCTGAATTAATATTTAATAGTTTAATTGTATTAAATTATATTGATAATCTCAAATAGTTTAATTTGATTTTGGTTAAAATTCTTGAATCATTTGTGATTACTTAAAATGAATGCCCTTCCCCATAATTCTAACCATTTTCAGTTTCAGAGGTTCACAGACTTGCATTGCCCACTTTGAGTGACTTAATTTAACTGAAATTAAACCATCACAACTTCTTTGACTTAACAATCATGCTGGATTAAAAATATGTTAGGGTTTCTAGAAGGTTTAACCTAACATTTGGGAAAGAACAATTGTAGCTGATGACCTACAGAACAATTTCTGTACATCCTACCAAAAGAGACACAAAGGCCATGGAAGACCCCTGCGATAAACTAATAAAACACAGTTGTTCAAGCTTTAAATATTACCAACTAGGATCTATATTCAGATTTATGTTAAGGTTAGTTCTTACTGCTAGGCAACCAGTTGACCTAAGTTAATTTAAATCGCCATTGTAGTGTTTCCTAATGGGAACTGTCAGTAAGGAGAATTTCTGTGACATACAGAATGTAGAAATATTTCCCCCGTCCCCAAACCCTACTTTTAACAAGTGACTTAATATCTATGATTATGTCTATAGAGCTGAAGGAGGGGGGAAATATGACAATTATTGGAATAAATCAGGCAACAATAAAACTTTTATTAAAATTATCTAAGCAATAGGAGGTATGTCTAATATTTGGGGGTTGAACCATCTAATTTCCTCATTCCTTTGCTTTCTTTTATGTTCAGACACCAGTGAGAGCACATAACATCAAATTTAGTGGTACTGGCATGATTTTTTTTCTAGCCTCCCTATTATGTTATTCTTGTCTTTTTCACTAGCTTGTAAATACCAGCTCTTTCCTGACTTTTCTGTCTCTACCGCCAAGTCTAAAGCAAGAAGCACAATCTCAGCTAAGAGTATTTGTAGGGTCCTAATATGGGAACAATGGTTCTGTAGGAGCTCTCGGCTTCCTGTGCCAGTTCCCTTAAATCAGCTAAAGAGATACGGGGTTTATTCACTCTATCAGCTGGCCTTCTAAGCAATGGCAATGTTAAACTCCCCAAAATGTCGAGTCCTAGCTAATCTCTTGTGTAAAACCTGGAAAGACATTGCCAAGTCTTATTTTGGTGTTCTAGCTCTACACAAAGGGCCTCTTCCAATTTCACTATTTCCACTCATCTTTTTCAGCAATGCCAGAACAAGACCTTATAGATTTTATAGTGCCCTCCAAACACATAACTATATCATTGATTTCTTTTTGCTGATTGAGTCTTCTACACAAATCAAGTTTTTTCAACATAATTTTCATCTAGTTAAGGTTCCAGAGAAATTGCAGATGCTAAATATGTTCATCATGTAACTAGTAGAACATATAAGGGGTAAGAAAATACAGCATACTGCAAAAAACAACAACAACAACAACAACAAAAAAAAAAAAAAAACCCCAGCAAGTTATCATTTTCATCTATTAAACTTGAAAATATTTTTTCAAAAGGTTATTAATTCCTAGTACGTTATGATAAAACACATACTCTAGTGAAATGTTATTTGCCAGGACACCGGTAAAATTATTTTGGAAATGAATTTGTATACATTAATGTTTACATACTTTGGAACAGTAATTTCATTTTGAAGGGATATTTTACAATTACCTAATTCTTATGTAGAAAACATTATATGAAAGAGGGTATTAAATAGTTCATTATTTCATTGTTATTGGCAAAAGTAAATTACAGAAGTCTACCAATAAGAAATTATTATAAAACTGTGGAATACCTTGCTATTTTGCAAGTATTTACATTGATAGAAATTATGTCACATTGAGGGGGAAATATTCATCAAATGATGTAAAATATAAAAAGTAATTTGAGGGCCTCCCTGGTGGCGCAGTGGTTGAGAGTCCGCCTGCCGATGCAGGGGATACGGGTTCGTGCCCCGGTCTGGGAGGATCCCATATGCCGCGGAGCGGCTGGGCCCGTGAGCCATGGCTGCTGGGCCTGCGCATCCGGAGCCTGTGCTCCGCAACGGGAGAGGCCACAACAGTGAGAGGCCCGCATACCGCAAAAAGAAAAAAAAAAAAAAAGTAATTTGAAAGTTTGGATATCAGTAGTATTACAACTATATCCTCTTGCAAGTTGGTATGTGGTATTAGTGAATTCTTCAAGGTATTATTTAAGGTAACAGATAAACTCTGAAATTTCAGTGTGTTTATAATTAAAGGTTATTTATCACTTGGGAAAGGCTAAAATAATTCAACACTCGTGTTTGGAGGGGAACTTTCCAGGTGATTCAGGGACCCAGGCTTCTTCTACTCTGTGGCTCTACTATTTTCTCCAGGACCTTGGGGTCTTTTCCTTGCAGCAAACAGAAATGGAAAGCAAGATGCAAAGCCACATCTGCTCTTAACCACCTCAGGCCTGAAGTAACGCAAATCACTCCCAATAAAATCCTATTGGTATTTTAGTATAGAAAATATAGTTTACAATGTGTTGTTGAATGAAGTGGCTTTTATATTTCTGTACAACTTGAGTTACTTTGTTTTAGGTTCAAATAGGTAAAACAAAATCTGACCCATATACAGTCATTTAATGTACATATTACTAAAAATGTGTACTAAAACAAAACAAAACAAAACAAAACAAAATCCTATTGGTAAGCACCAGCTCACATAGCCCTGCCTGGACACTTCTAGGTGGGAAATATAGCCTTCCTGGATGGAAGGCTGCTTTGCAACAATACTGTTACATTAAGGAAAGCAAACACAAATTTTTTGTTAGAAAACCTCCTGTTTCTGCCACAATTGTCATGGTGGCATTACCCAGAGTCTAGAATCAGACAATAGGGATTCAGTGGGAATTATTGGAAGAATTATATGAAGTAATCTCTGTAAAGCACAAAGTAAGTGTTCAAAAATTTTTGACTGTGATGATAATGATATTCTTGCCCTCTCTCTCTATCAGATCTATGAAAAATATTGGAAGGTAATTAGCAAAATGCTAATGGTGGTGGTATTAAGTGATTTTCCTTCTTTTTCTGCTTTCCAAATCCTCCCTATTTTGGTCTGGCAACTTTTCTCATAAATATTAATTCATATGAATATCTGAATATAGGGTGTTCAAGAATTTGATAATTTATGGTACTTAATCAACATTTACATAATGCTTGCTATGGGATGGACACTCTTTTAAGCACTTTACAAATCTGTCTGAAATAAAGACTGTGGAAAAGATAGCAGGCTGCAGCCTATAAATTCCATGTGAGTAAAGTTGGCTGCAGAAGATCATTAATAATACTAGAATTGGACTTCCCTCATGGTGCAGTGGTTAAGAATCCTCCTGCCAATGCAGGGGACACAGGTTTGACCGCTGGTCGGGGAAGATCCCGCATGCCGCGGAGCAACTAAGCTCGTGCGTCACAACTACTGAGCCTGCCTTCTAGAGCCCGCGAGCCACAACTACGGAAGCCCGTGGGTCTAGAGCCTGTGCTCTTTGACAAGAGAAGCCACCGCAATGAGAAGCCGGCGCACTGAATGAAGAGCAGCCCCCGCTTGCCACAACTAGAGAAAGCCCACGTGCAGCAGCAAAGACCCAATGCAGCCATAAACAAACAAACAAACAAGCAAATAAATAAATAAAATAATACTAGTATCAATAAGCTTCTTCCAGTGTATCATTTTTCAAATGCAAAAAGCTAAAACCAGATCATGGTCAGATTGGTGGTCCAAATTTTCTTCTAGGATGCCTAAGGGATTTGTTTGTTTGGTCCAACTCAGAAGAATATTAGCCCTGACAACAGGAGCAGATATTTTTACTTTTACATTTTATAGATGAGAGAACTGAGCTTCAGAGAGGAAGGGACTTTTTTTTTCACTCACACCCCTGGGTTGCTTCTGGCACTAGTGATGTTAGTGGTCAGAAGCTGACACAACATGGACCCCTGAGAAGCATTTTTTATAGCTAAAGGGCAGCATCATCAATGTATTCAGCAATTAGATGGTGGGGGAGCAAGATTAGATAGCAGGACACTGAGGAGGAATAGAAAGGCAGATGGAAGGAACTCAAGACACCTCACTCATTTGTGAATTTTGCTTAAGGTTGACAATATTTTTTAAAGGTGTGTTAAATAGTGATAGGAAATAGATTGCAAAAATGTAAATAATTATACCAACCTGAAGAATACAATTGAGGGTTCATTCATTTGAGAAACATATTCTGATTTCAGACAGTAAGTATACAAAATGAATAAGATGCAATCTCTTCCATAGAGCAGCTCAGAGTATAGCTGGGGAAAGAAGGAAGGGTAATTACAATGTATATTGTTACAAGCTAAAATAGAGGAATGCTTGAAATGTATTCTAAAATATGAAAGGGTTTCTTTTATGAAAAGTAAGCTTTTAAAGGCATAGAGAAGTAACAAGGAAAGTTCTCCAATAACAAAAGTAGCTTTCTTCTCTAAGTTTTATTCCAAATGGATTACCAATATTGAGTTGATTTTGCAATTATGTGTCTAAAATATTGCATACATATGTATTCTGAGGACAAGGATTGATGCAGTGGGGACATTCAAAATCTTCAAAATCAAGGTAGCTGTGTTTTAGGAAGTGCTGATTTAAATGATGATACAACTAAAATTTATTGGATACACTTTTGTGCTATGTAAGTCCCCGTATTCACTTCACTGCATACCAAGATGGGATTTACTAGAGAACATTATGGTAAGAAACAGTAAAGGATTTATTCACGAGATATTTTAAGCTTATTAGAAAGAGTCAGTACTAGCGTTGTCCAGTGTTTTTAGTTCTGGAACATAAAGGTATCACTATTAATGACTAGCCAACTATTTTGGAACATTTGCCTCTCCTATACCTCTGTATCTCTTGCTCAGTTCCCCTCACAGGTCAAATTAACCTTCTGGAACTCCTTATTACATATATCTCCAATGAATAAAAAGACCTTTTGTGAGTGTGAATGCATGTGTGTGTGTGTGTATGCATGTGTGGGGTGTTTTCCTGGCTAACACATGTCAGTATCTGTTTAAACCCCTTGCCTTGTGCTCAAATGTCACCCTGCCAGAATTCATTACATCCTATTTATTAATTAATTAAAATATATTTATACAGAACAGGCTTTATGAGATGGAGTAAAAAATAACGTTATGAGAGGCATCCTCCAGACAGAGTGGCTTGTCTCCGATGGCAACCAGGAATGCAAACACAGCATTAGCTGTCAATGCCACTGCAAGTGTTGAGATGATACAAAAATTCAGTAATTAAAGGTAGGAAATCAAAGAAGTTACTTTAATTCTGGAGCTGGATGTGGGGGAAATGTATTTTTTTCTAGACCACCATAAAATTACAAATATCACTCATGTAAACACACACACACACAACACACACATGAGGTCTAAATGGGGACATGATGTATGGTGTTAAGGCAGCCCTGAACACTCAGCTAATGCTTACTGACTTTCTACTGACACCAACAACTGGACTAGATGTCCCCACTATCTTTTCAAGTCAACTAACTCTATGACACCAGGACATTCACCTCATCCCCCCTAACCTCAGGTTCCTTCTTTGTTTTCCAAAGGGGTTAAACACACCTGCCAATCTCTCAAAGTTACTGTGAAGGTGAAATAAAGTATAAGAACCTGTTCTGAAAAGAAAAATTAAGAATGACATAGAAATAAAGTGTCACTGCTAGATGGCTTTTCCAAGTATCCTCTTAGGGACATCTTTTTCCCGATATCTAGACTATTTGTATAGGGTTCAGTCTTGATGTTTGAATAGGTTCAGACCTTGGCTACAAAAGCTGGGGAGGGTGTCAGTGATTTTTAAGATGCACATGTTATTTTAAGATATTTTAAGGTAAGGCTAAGAGAGTTTACTGGCGAACAAAAAATACATATGAATATTATATGTTATGGGAATCCTTAGAGGGCAGTGCTATAAAGTTAGAAAAAGCATGATGAAAGATAGGGAAAAAAGGAAAAAGAAAAAAGAACAGAAAGACAAAAACAACAATAAGAACACAGATAGTAATACAAATCAAGAAATAGAAAGTACCTAAGATCAGGACTTACTTCCTTTGTCTTCCAGCAAATGTAGAAATTAAACCAAAATATTTTAGTGCCTAAAATAGTTTTGGGGACATGTATTTATTGAGAGAAATATCTGAACAAGTACTAAGAGGGAAGTTAGTTCTATCTAATATGTGAATAAAAAATACTTATCCATTCTGGTTCTTACACCTGAATGAAATCAATGTGAAAAATCAAATTTCATTTACTTAAATTCTCTTTAAACATGCTTTTCAGGAAAATGTCTATTTTAGAGTATGAAGCACAGCTATTTGTGATAAGCTGACTGTTGCCTGTTCAATGATACTAGCAATGATTTTGACTTGTAATCATTGTTTGTCTAAATCCAGTTTGTGGGTATTTCATCTAAAATTAATCCTTTTTAAAAAATATTAAGCAGTAATTCATAACTGTATGATGCATGATTATCAGAACTGTGGGTTACTGGTCTTATCCAGTTGATTTTCCTTCCCTGGGTCTGTACAGATGTTTTAATATAAGGCAGAAAAAATATCTGCAATTTGAATATTACTGATATATAAATTGAGCTTGAGATTACCCAGAAGGTGATATTTCCATCTGCCTTCCATTAGTGCTAATTAGTGAAATTTAAGTGTTAAAAGAGATCTTATGGATTGTCTATTCTTCTGTCTCATTAAATAGTTAAGGGAACAGGCTCACAGAAGAGCTGCCAACCACCCTCAGCTGTTGAGAAAAGGTTCTGGGTCTGGACTCCTAGCCTGGGTTCTTCCCTCTAAAATGGGCTGCCTCTATACAAAGCAACCTCATAGAGATGTTGGGAAAATAAAATCAATTTTCCAAAACTTATGAAGAAATAAACCAATGTACTTCAGATTAAATCTCTGAATACTTTTTGGGATTTAAAACTAGTTATTCTCTGATTTGGAAGTGAAGGTGCAATCCTAGCTAGCAAAAGAAATGCTTGCTGATTTCACTTACTTCTAGATGACCACAAACTTGATGAGAATTTTATGTTCAGGGGAATTTTATGTTCAGGGTGCAAAAGGAAAAAAATGGATCGAGGCAACTTATTTGAAGTGCAATATAAGGGACAATTGCTCTATTTAATCCTACTTTCTCCTTTGTATGCTCCTAAATTTATGTATCTTTGTGGCAGACAGTCCCCAACAAATAATTCAGGCCAAAGAAGTTAAGTACTGATATGCTTCCTTCATCCTTCTCTTTCCTTGCTTCATCATCTTTAGAGGGTGTCTGTTCTAGATGGCATTGCTACAATATGACATAAGACTGCTTGACTCATATGGAGCTTTACATAAGCAAGAAGTCAACTTTTGTTATGTTTCACTGTTCAGATGGGCAGTTGGTATTAATTGCTCATTTTACAGACATCCTTGCGACTTCCCGGGCCGCTTTACCTTTCATTTTCTGGGTCTCAGTTGGGGTCCCATTGATATATATGTCTTCCTAGTGATCAGATGTAGTATTTTCAGAAAGAATTTTGCACAATACAAGAAATGTCACTGTTTTGAATTGCATCTGGATGTTCCTTGTGAATTACATATTCCTCAAAAGAATATCTTCTTCCGACTAAATGCATTTTTTTGGTATTAAAATATTATTTATTTACGACTTAAAAAAAGGAGTGTACTGCACACTACTGTGTATAAAAGAGATAACCAACAAGGACCTACTGTATAGCACAGGGAACTATACTCAATATTATGTAATAATCTATAAGGGAAAAGAATATGAAAAAAAATACATATACACACACACACACACACACACACACACACACACACATATATATTCTGAATCACTGTGCTGTACACCTAAAACTTACATGATTTTGTAAATCAACTATACTTCAATAAAAAAATGTAAAAAAAGAGAGTGTACTGGCTGTAGTTTGAAAATTCCTTTCTTTCCTCCTTTTTTTAAGTTTGTGTCTGAATAGCCTAGCAGTATAAAGTCTAAGGTTATGTTATTTTTCCCACTGTGGACAAGTTAAATCTATCCCATGACCATAGTATTCCATTCTTCATTGTAATAACAATTTCAACAAAACAAAGATAGCAATTTTGGCAAAAATTGTGACTTGTCCTTTTTTCTCTTCTCCCTTCCTTCCTTTACATGAAGTGTTAGCTTGGCCCATGGCCATCCAGCAAGAGGTTACATCACCCAACTCCCTTGCAGGTAGGTGTGTAGCTGTGAGTGGAAGTAATATGTGTGAACTCCATGTCATCTCCTTAGAAGAAAATTGCTTACTCTCTGCTCCTTTCTCTTTTCTTCTTTTCTTGAATGCAGTGCTGACGGGTCAATTTTAACCAAGCAGGTGAGATATATTCTAAAGCAATGCTTCTCAAATATTAATTTGCTTACCCAGGGATCTTGTTAAAACATAGATTCCAATTCAGAAGGCTAGGGTGGGTCCTGCACTTTAACATTTTTAGCAAGGTCCCATGTGATACTGATGTTGCTGATCCAGGACCACACTTGGAATAACCAGATCTGAGAAGATGACAGAAACATAGGTAGAAGAAACCTGGGCCCCTGGATCACTTCTAGGAACAGAGTTTTATCACTTACCTGGATCACTCCTCTCTGCATTGGTTACTGAGAAATGTATCAAGTTGTATCATATCCACCATATCTTTGGATTTATTGGTCAACTCTTGCCTATATTGCAATGAGTATAAAAATAGTAATAGTAAAAATAATAATAATAAATATCATTTACTGAGTGCTTACCATGTGGTAGGCACTTGTAGCCACTATCTACTTAATATCCTAATGAAGTATTATACCCATTTTATGGATATGGAAACTAAGGCAAGAAGGGATCAATAGCTGGCCAAACACATACAATTTGTAAATGGCAGATCTGGTATTAAAACTTGAATGACTCTGTCCTCAAAAGAAACATTCATTATCAAAATGACCACAGTTTGACCAGTGCATTTAACTTGGGATTCCTAAGTTTTGAACCTGATTAGTCACCAGAGGTTATGTCTGTAAGTGTTTGGGTTACTGTTGTCCATTCTCTTCCAGTCAACAAGTCAGGGAGAATCACTCTTTGCTATTCACGGAGAAGAAGGCCCAAGACTATCATTCTTTCTGCCCACCATCTATTCTCAACCAAGATTACAGGAAGAAACAGGCTGAGGCTGTAGAAGGCATTAATGTGCACACTACAGTTGAAGATTAGAAAGACCTATCCTCTTTCACTGCTTCATCTTATTAGGTTCCTGTCTTCTGCTGATCAGCCCTTTTTGATCCCCAGCGAACTATGAGAGAGACGGAAAGAAAGAGAGATGCTAATGGATTACAAGCCTGGAAAATGTCAAGTCTGGCAGAGGGGGAAATCTAGTCTACATGCTTAATGTTCTTCTGGCCTTCAGGCTTCATCGCCAATCAGAACTGTTAGTCTGAGTCAATCAGAGATTCTAATAGCCTAGAGAAGGGTAAATGCAAAGCACACCAGATACTTCCTACATCTGTCTCATCCTGGGGTTGTCTAAATGTGTGGAAGCAAAGCCAAAAGACACACTATGTTTGTGAAGCTGTGTGTGGCGAGAATAACAGATGGATTAAGACATTTTTAAAACACAACTCTGGATTAACAGTCAAACCTCAAAAGGAGCATTTCTCCATTTCCTGCTCCAGAAAAGTAGAATCCACCCCTAGTGAAAGCAGTTTAGGGCTATTATTTTTGCGACAGAATAACAGTGACATTTCTACTTAAAACTCCTGTGACCTTTCTAAGGGAGCTGTTTGTGTTTCACTTGTTCTGTCTTTTTTTTTTTTTTTCCTCTTCTCCCCTGGAGATCACCTTGCTTTTATAACAATAAGAGACTAATAGAGGGAGCAAGAAAGGGGCAGAAAGAATGAAAAGGGGAAGAGATAAGAGAGAAAGAAGTAGTGTTCAACTGTAGTAAGATAAAAAGAGAAGGTGAAGGAGGATAAAAGAGAGAAATTTGCCTGAATAATAAATGTAAATTCTAGGTCTCCCAGCTAAAAATATCAGAAAGTGCTTTCTTGATTTTTGATAATTGCAAAATTAATAGATTTCAAGTGAAAAGGATAATTCCTGGAATGCACAAAGTCTAGGCAATTGTTAGTTCAATGCTTAGACTGTATAACAGGAGACTGATTTTGTCTGCAGAGCTCTCATTTTGCTCAATTTCTCCACCTTTATCCTCCTTGGGTACTCTTCATCTCTACCACCTACTCCTCTGCAACCCAGGAGCCTCGCTGTGACCCTTTAGCTTCTTTGAGCTTTTGAGTTATATCTCAGAGGGGTTTTCCATTTCTTGCCTTTCTTCTCAGGGGGTGGTTGTGGAGCACCCACTCATTCTGATCCAAGGGTACCTGTTATAAGTTCCTTTCCTTCAAGAGTCCATCCACACTTATGATATCGACAAACTCAAATCAAGCCACTAGTGGATAGTAATTAGATCATACGCTAATCTTCCCAAGTAATATTTGCATTGTAATACTCAAAGGAATTTTAAATACCGTGGCTAGAATTTTAGCTACTTTGCTAGGATTAGAAAGAAATATTTTTAAACACAGAATCTTTTCCAGAGACTTGATCATATAAAAATATATAGTAACTAAATCTGAATGTCCTTCTACAAGAGGAATATATACATAGCATATAATTAACATCTATCTATCTATTGATCTATCTATCGATCTATCTATCCTCTATCTGTGCAGAGAGATTGAGAGCCAAATTATTTAATTTGGGTATTATTATTTGAGATTAGTTTGATTAAAAGTATCTATTTCTCTTTCATTTAAATAGATAAAATGATAAACCTCATTAAATGACACTGAAAAATAGAAAAGTACTCCAAGAAAAAAGCAAACTGAATTCTAGAAAGGAAAAGTCCTATAGTGTTCTAAAAAAAACTCTGATTGCCCAAGATGTGATGCAGATATAATAGTAGGCACACCAAGTCACCATAGAGAAGGAAATTTGTTATCAACCCAGTAACTGATATGTTGACAGTATCATAACTGAAGTACTCTTCTCTTACTAGAGAAAGGCGTACTTGTTAATCTCTTTATTAAATCCTATTGTCAACCAGATGACCCATAACTTAGAAATAATAAACACTTATTTGTTTAAGCTATTGAATTTTACAATTGTTACTCAGCAGTAGCTAACTGAAACATTTATCCATAGCTGACAAATTCTGTCAGAGGCCCCTTGAATTAGTAAAGACACAGAACCTGTAATAGATTCAGCATGATGATAATGTGGAAGTGAGCTATGACCGTAGCTTCACTTTGTGGTAGATACTTTAAAGTGATCAAGAGCTTCAAGAAAGTTCATGAATTCTTCTCTATCTCTCACTTTTTCTTCCTTTAAATCCTTTATCTAACTTCTGTGATAGGAAGTGACAAGGAGAATGAATAAGTCACTACCTTTGTCCCTAAGTTCAGGGTATACTGGGCATATGTATATGTGTTGGGAGGCAAGCAAGTAAATGATCAATTAATGACATTTGTAAGACTATAATTGATGTTTGAGAATACAGAAGGGCTATAATGCTTAATTTTCCCTGAGAACCTAAGGAAAATCTTTATAGATGATACCTCATTTGAGCTAAGTTTTGATGCATAAAATATGATCCATGGACCAGTAGCATCAGACTCACCTAGGAGCTTGTTAGAAATTCAGACTCTGATCTCACTCAGACTACTGCATCAAAATCTGCTTTTTAAAAGTTCCACAGGTGACTTATATGTACATTAAAATTTGGGTTAGAATTATTGTTAGGGAATGGTTCTTATTTTGTCTGCACATTAGAAACATCTGGGGAGTTTTGAAAAAAATATTAATGCCCAGGGCCACTATATCTAGAGTTTCTCACTCAGCTTGACTGGATGGAGCCCAAGCATGGAGATGTGTGGAATATTCAGGCTCTGGTCAGTGGTTTGGTATGGCTACAGGCGTATTTTAGATTGTCAAATTGTCATGAGCTTTGGATCTTACGAGCTGGATCTTAAGTTATATATAAAAAAAAAATGGGTATGGTGAGGTAGAGTTCCAAGATTCTAAGAAATTCTTCCAACTCTCCAAGCTACAAATATGGAAGTTCTGCAAATAATCATGATGACTTTTGTTGATGCCTGGGTCCTAAGCAGGCTTACATGACAAAAATATTAGAATACCTGTAAACATGGGCATAAATGAGATTGCAAAATTTTCCAAATTGTAGGAAATGGAAACAGAAGGGCTTGATAAAGAAGACTGATCATATTTCGAGATCTGCTTGTCAATGTTGTAATGAACAAAGACTTATAGATAACTTCAGGGGAAGTTTTATATAGGAGATGGTGTTGGGAAGAACTTAATTTATCCAACTTTTATATGATTTTTGTCCAGTTCTGCATCTTGCCTGCTCTGACTCTGCTTGGAGAGAGAATTTAACCCCCTCAAATCTGTCATTGATGTATATTGCCAGTCCCATGGCATTCCCACTGTATTCATTGCAATATTTGGGCCAAGTTCCAATAAGAAAATTACTTTCTATTGACTGTAAATTTCATACCTCTAACCCGAAGACTTCTCATAATACACACTCTCTAAATTGGCTTCAGGTACTGCTTGAGACCAAGTATGACACATGCTCTCAAATGGGCTTCAAATTGTGCCACAGCCTTGGCTAAACATATTTTAATGACAACACATAACATTCAGGTCATTGAAAGAATATTTCCCCCTTCATATGATACATGTGTTGCTGGCATAAAATTATATGACTTACGTCCCCTTTCAGCATTAGGAGGGTCGAGAAATCTTTTTCACTTTCAGTCTGAAATTACTTTGCAGTGTAAATTATTACTCACAGTTCAACACTTGCTGTGTTCAGCCCAGAGGTGGCTGCCTTCTCAAAGGCTCTGTGATTTATGGGTTGAGGCAGAAGGGTGAGAGTGTCTCTGAGCAAACATGTACCAGCCCTGTGTTCCCTCTGTCAGATGCAACAGAGGGTTGAGAGGATGATTCCCACCAAATCAGACAAATAACAGAGAAGTCTTCACCTCCATTGATATAGGAGAATCAGTGTGGGAGGGTAGGGGCAATTACTGGGGGAACATCTATTCTGTTTAGCTGTTTCTTGATTTTGGTTTTTGGGTCTCTTATTAACTGGAATAATCCAAGAAGCAGACAATGGATTCTACTGCTGGATCTGCCACTTGCTAACTTTTGAGTGTGAGCAGTGATCATCTCAAACTCCATTTCCTCAATGATAAAATGAAGATAATATATTTCTTGCTTAATTTACAAGGTTATTGTTTCACTCAAATGAGCTGAGTTCTGGGAACTACTGCGTGAACTGTACAAATGCAAGGTACATTTATTAGGTGGATGGTACTATTTTCACATATGGTGGTTTTACTCTAGGGCATACCCTCATCAAGTGTTATAGCACTTTCATCATGGCTGGGTTGTCCAGAGGTGTTCAAACATAGTCCTGCTGGAGCCCTTTACAATATCACAACCTACATCTTTATCCTGCACGTGGTTGGGGGTTTGTATATTTTTTATCTCAAGAAGAGTCCTTTTTTGACTGCAAAGGAAATAGATCTCCAGAACCTAGCCTCCTTCACAAAATGAAAGACCTAATTAGCAACTGTCCATAAAGAAAAACTAAACAAACATCTACCATTTTTGTAAACTTTTTGTTACTTACATTAAACCTTAAAGGATGAAAGAGATTATCTTCATCAAGGTAGAAAATTTAGAAACTTAGAGGCATTGATTTTTTTTTTAAATAGAAAAAGTGCTCTGAGGTTGTTATCTACCCAAAATTAATATCTCCAGAATAATCATGTTTGCAATTAGGAAAAAATGTCTGAGGGTTATACTGGTTTGCAAAACACTGAAATTAAAGCTAAATAGTGTAACTATTTAACTTTAAATAGGGGTAAACAGGGCTTCCCTGGTGGTGCAGTGGTTGAGAGTCCGCCTGCCGATGCAGGGGACACGGGTTTGTGCCCCAGTCCGGGAAGATCCCACATGCCGCAGAGCGGCTAGGCCCGTGAGCCATGGCCGCTGAGCCTGCGCGTCCGGAGCCTGTGCTCCGCAAAGGGAGAGGCCACAACGGTGAGAGGCCCGCGTACCGAAAAAAAAAAAAAAAATAGGGGTAAACGTTCAGAAGGAGGCACTAAGGGTCTATGATTCCTCATGCTACAGTAATCATTGACAGTCCGAGTTTGATTGGACACTGTACATTTAAAGAAGTATTTACCTCTGGTAGAGTTAGTGAAAGCTTTTAGCTACACAAACACAAAACATAAACTGAAAGGTGATAACAACACCTCTCAAGCAATCAGACCCATTAGGTGATGTGTGCCTGTGAATGTGTAGGGTGACCTCAGGTTTTAGTGGCTGTGAATGTGGGGAGGCTTTGGGAGTTCTGACATTTCTAAGTAGAAGTCATCTCGCCATAAGCCATCCCCCATGTAGGCTGAATCATCTTTTCTTTCCTAAACTGGCTATTCAACTTTGACTTTAAATCTCCCCTTTCAGGGTATTTTAAAAGATTAATTTCTTTTTTCCCTGGGATACAAATTCTTTTTTATGGGGACGAACTCTGGGTACCTAGAGGAAAATCTTTCCTCAGATGTCCCAGTGGATCTGGTCAGAGGGTGAGAAGGTGCCCTTCCCACACTCGATCTTGAATTTCAAAGGTCTTTTCTCTCTAAGTCCACTATTTCTTCTATTATGTAAATTCATTCCCTAAAGACATACTTCTCATACATTAATAACTACTAGAAGAATATTATTATTATTATTTAACATCTTTATTGGAGTATAATTGCTTTACAATGGTGTGTTAGTTTCTGCTTTATAACAAAGTGAATCAGTTATACATATACATATGTTCCCATATCTCTTCCTTCTTGCGTCTCCCTCCCTCCCGCCATCCCTATCCCACCCCTCTACGTGGTCACAAAGCACCGAGCTGATCTCCCTGTGCTATGCGGCTGCTTCCCACTAGCTATCTATTTTACGTTTGGTAGTGTATATATGTCTATGCCACTCTCTCACTTTGTCACAGCTTACCCTTCCCCCTCCCCATATCCTCAAGTCCATTCTCTAGTAGGTCTGTGTCTTTATTCCCGTCTTACCCCTAGAGTCTGTCATACAGAGTGAAGTAAGTCAGAAAGAGAAAAACAAATACCGTAGCTAGAAGAATATTATTAAAGGATCCATGTGCTAAACGTTAGCAGCATTACTAGAGGTTAAATTGGGATTTATGGGTTTTGAGAGCTACTGTAGCTGGAATTAACATTTTTTTAAGGTGAAATGTCCTACTATCCATTAGCTTTAGATGTGAATGGATCTGCTCATGGATGATATAAAATGAATCAACCAACTGAGCACATCTGTTTAAAGCATATCAAATATTTTTGGTATGTTTTAATCTAAATTTTTAAAATATGAAAAATACATATATAATAATATATATGTATAATAATATAAATAATACATATTTATCATATTTATAATTATACATATAATTATATAATAATTATATACATATATAATAATTGATATAAATCCATTTTAAAGGTTTTCCTTAAGAACAAAATTCATAATTTGGTTTCTTCACCATAACACTGTTTATATATATTTAAAATAGTGGTCAGTTTATAGAGATTCTGTTTACACATGAATTCTCAGCAGTACATTTTGAATGTAGAAGAGTACATAAAAAGTAGAGATTGTTTAAAACCAAGCTACTTGGAATTTCCACTCTATCAAGATGCTGAAGAGCACAGTACAGGGCAATACACCACCCTTGCCAGACAGCATGTATATCAAGGAAGGTTTCCTAGAAGATGTGATGCTTAGACTGAAACATCAAGGGCAAGTATGAGTTTCAGGCAGAGATGTAGTAAAATGAGAAGGCACATGCATCCTGTGTGTGTATATGTGTGTGTCTGTGTGTCTAAGGCGTGGGAGATGATGCATTAAGTCTATAAAGTAAATAAGAACCTACTCAGGAAGGGTTTTGTGTTCCAAGTTATGACACTTTTATTTTATTCTGAAGCCACTGAAATGTTTTAATATGTTTCATGATTAGTTCTAGTTTCCATACAGATAGCCTAGTGGGTCATGTAAATATTTGACATTTCTACCTAACCTAACACATGTTAAATAATGTTTGGGGACAATGCTATGGAGAGGTCAGAGTTGATTGGTGTCCCAGTGTTAAAGAAAGCAGAAATGGCTCTGCAGCATAGACAGCAGTCTTTCTTTTAGGGATTTCTGGACCTGGGTAGCTGGAGACGTTGACTTGAGTGAGAGCTGTCTGTTAAATACCTCCTTGTATTAGCAAAGCTCCTTGAATGGCCTTGAAAATCACTGAAGTGCCAGAAAGCTTTACACTCCAGAGCTTAAGTTTACTTCAGTGATATGTTGCAGGAATTGTTAAGTGAGAATACGACATGTCTGTTCACCTTAACAAGTGAGAGAGACCTACAGTCTCTCCTACATCAGGAAGGTGTGTAAGAGGAGGAATGTGGAAGGCAACCTGGGAAGCAATAGCCGAACCAGAGGAAGATTGAACCAACATGCAGGGTAGAGCATAGCAAATCCCTGAAGAAAGAAGTAAGGTTCCACTCCACACAATCTTGTTTGTGCCAAACAAAACTAAATGTCTTCCATATAATTTTGGTTTGTGTGGTTGTAAGATTTTATGGGCTCTTGGAACCACGAGGAGAGACCAATGAGGAAAGTAACTGTCAACACATGTTCTTAAGGAAATCATACATTTCAATTCAACTGGCATTCAGTCATGATGCTGACATAATTTTTGAGCAAAAGTGTAAGATACATCTTTTTATATAGGGCTTCAATCAACCACTGGAAGTCCCTGTTGTAAGGGTGGAGAACCAAATGTGGGTTAAATGAAGATAACTTAATTCAGAGAAGAAGGTGCCAGTCTTAGCTGAAGCAATAGCAACAATTGTGATTTTTCAAGTTTACAGAGTATAATCTTTATTCCAGACCAACCTCCTTCTTCCTTCTAATTATCCAAAATGATGAGACTTCAAACAAATGTTCTGATCTATGAGAAAAGAAAATGAAAGCAAAGCATTGTCTATAGGTCATTATTTCTAGCAGTGGAGACATTTTCAGTTAAACTCAGTGGAAAGGAAGTCAAGACTGGGGTTTCTTACCTACTAGGGGGCAAGGTGCTCCTAACTGAGCCAGCTGAATCCTTACTCTGTTTTCTGGCAAACATATTTGCCTAATACTTACTGAACATTTCAAATTATATGCTAGGTACTCTGCCAAGTTCTTTATATAGATCATATTATCTAATATTCACAGCAATTCTCCAAGGAAGACCTCATTTTTAACCCAGTTTTGCAGAAGAGGAGATTGTGCTACAAAGTCGTTAAATAACTTGCTTAAAGTCAGACTGTCTTTGAGTGGCAGAAGTAGGATTGGATTCCATGGCTGCCTGGCACCAGAGTCAAGCTCTTAAGTACTATTTTAATTATGAGTTTAATCTTTCCTATGTGTTAAGTTTCTTAGTTCACTTATTATGGCCAGAACCTCAAACCTTGTCCTTGTTAGCATTTTGTTCTTAAAGATTGCAGACAATGAACATTTATACTCAAGCATGATAGCTCAATAGATGGATATTTCCTCAGAGTGAGTTATTCATCTCCAAATCCAAGATTCCTGGAGAGTCATCTGAGTTTCAGAAAAGTATAAGAAAAATTAAAGAACACACATCTCTGTGGGTCGGGGAAAACATATTTTGTGATTTAGTCTAAAGTTTGGTTAACATTTAACTCATTTTCCTTTCTACTTCAAAAAATAGAAAATTTTATCACTCAAGACTGTGAAATGAAGGATTGTACATCAGAGATCCTAAGAAAGGAGACAGCATACTAAGCAAACCTTCTGAACACTGCAGAACCTTGTTTAGAAACTCTGGTGAATGGGACCCATTCAACTTGTCACTGACTCTACTATATTTAATAAAGTAACTTAAAAGAGGCTTTTATTTATTCATAAGAAATACTTCTATTCAATAACTTTATAGTACATTATGCTTTAGAAGAGAAGGATCATATTTCATCTATTTCCCCATCTCATTAAATGACAACACTCTATCCAGTTTTTCAGACCAAAAGAAACATCTTTTCTTTCTTTGGCTTACTTGTATCTCCAATCCATTAGTTCTACTTTTGAATTATATCTAGAGTTTAACCACTTCTCATTGTTTCCACCACTACTTGGTTCATGCAACCATTATTTCTCACCTGGGCTATTTCAAGAGCCTCCCAAGTAGGCTCTCTTCTTACATTTCTGCAGTCTATTTGTCAGAGACCAGAATGAGCCACTTAAAATGCACTTTCATTCATGTCACTCCTTTGCTCAACGCCCTCCAGTGGTTTTCCATCTGACTCAGGATAGAATGAAAACTTCACAATGTCCTACAAGGCTGTGTATGATCTGATGCACTGAAAACTCTGATCTCATATCCTAACTTTATCTTCCTCATTCACAACATTTCAGCCATTTTGACTTTTGTGGTAACCATTTCTTTGTATTTCTTAAAGTTCTACCACCTGAGTGTGCAATATAACAATAGTTAAGTTTGCCTGCTATTTGAATTTCATAGAAAATGGAATCACCCTACACATTTTTTTCTCACATGACTCCTATTGCTCGATACTGTTTTTTGAGATTCATTCATTTTTTTTGTGCATAGCTCTAATTCCTTCATTTTCATTGCAACATTTTATTCTATTGTGTGATTATTTATACTTTATTTATTTTTTCATTCTACTGTCGATGCACATTTGAGTTGTTTCCAGTTATAAAGCATTATGATTAATGAGGCCATGACCATTTTTCTGTAGGACTTTTCATGCACATGTGCATGGATTTCTGTTGGATATATACCTGGGAGTGGAATTTCTGAGTCATACGGTATGGAAATGTTAAATTTCAGTTAATAATTCCAACTTATTCTTTAAAAGACTGTGACAATTAACACTTTCACCAGCAAGGCACAAGATTGTTCATTAATCCACATCCCTGCCAAAAATCAATATTGTCCATTTAAAAAACTTTAACTAATTTGGTAGATGTGTAGTAACATTTTATTTTGATTTTAATTTCTGATTATTAATTACATTGAACACTGTTTTTAATATTTATTAGCCATTTGAATATTCCCTTTTTTGAAATACCAGCTCTAAACGTTGCCCATGTTTATATTTGGTTTTCAGTTGTTATTTTCTAATTAAGTTATAGAAGCTCTTTATATATTCTACATATTATCCCTTTCTCATTATGTGTGTTGAAAACATTTTCCCCATTCCATGTCTTACCTTTTCATTCTCTTATGGTACTTTTAGATGAAAAGAAGTTTGTAATTTTAGTAGACTCTGGGTATCAGTCTCTTCCTTTAGCACTTGTTTGCTTTTTATGTCCTGTTTAAGGTCTCTTTCTTCACCACAAGGTCATGAATATCTTCTGTGTTATCCTCTAGTAATTACTGATTTACCTTACACATTTAGATCTACAGTTTAACTGAAATTGAGTTTTATTGATTTGATAAATAGAAGTCATTTTTTTTTAACACAGATATTTCAATTGACACAACACCATTTACTACTCTCTGCTGATCTGCAGTGTTACCTCTGTCATAAATTTTAAATGCCCATTTTCAGATTTCAGTTATTGTAGATCTGTAATACATCTTGTTATCTGGTCGAGCAAGTCCTCTGATCTTCCTTTAGAGGATTTTGGTCATATTTTGTCATAGTCATTTCCATATCAGTTTGAGAATTATTTTGAACACTTTCATGACACACACACCCCTTTTTGGGATTTTGATTATAATCATTTAAAAGATATAGATCAATTTGGAGAGTCTTGCCGTCTTTAAAACATAGTATGAGTCTCAATTTATGAACACGCTTTATTGTTCATTCACTTAGATCTTTGGCTACTTTCAATAATATTTTATAGTTCTTTTTTTTTGCAGTTATCTTGCACAACTTTGATGTCATTATTCATAGAGATGATATTTTGATATAATTACAGATGGCAAAAATTTTCAAAAATATTTTTTGCTGGTGTATTGATATGCATTTAATTTTTGCACTTAATTATTGTATATTGACCCAATATCTAGCAAACTTGCTAACCACATTGATTGTCATTATTTACCTGTAGTTTCCTTTGTATTTTCTCCATATAGATTTATATAATCTGCAAATAAAAGTTTTGTTTCTCTCCTTTCAATCCTTATAACTTTTATTTATTTTTCTCATTTTATTAATTTGGCCAATACAATGATTAACAGAAGTGGACCTAAAGGCATCCTTGACTAGATTTTTATCAAATAGGAAGCTCCAATTTTCATAATTAAATATGATGCATGCTGCATGTTATTTTGCAGATATGCTTTATTAGACTAAGGAATTTCTCTTTCATTCCTAGATTTTTCTTTTTAACATGAATTAATTTTGAATTTTATTGTTATTTTTCATATTTTAAAATGATCTTATTAATTTTCTTTATTTGTTCATGTGAATTACACTGCATGATTTTTAGATGTTTCACTCACTTGCCTGAAATAAACCAAGTTTGTGTTATATGCTTTCCTTTTTCTACATCACTGAATTATTTTTGCTAATATTTTTATTACAGTTTTTAATCCACTTGAATGTTATTTGGTCTGCAATTTTCTTTTATTGTAAAGTACTTTTCAGAATTAGATATCAAAATTATTTTGATTGTATAAGTGGATTTAGGAATATTATTTCTTTGATTCTCTGAAGCAGTTTGAGTTAGATTGATGTTATTTCTTGCTCAAATGTTTGTAAGAATTAACCAGTGAAATAAATCATCTGGGATTATATATTTCTTTGGCAAAAATTTTACATAAAGGATTGAATTTCTTTAGTACTTTTAAGATTATTCAAATCTTTCTTCTTTTTTTCTTATGTAATTTTTAGTAAATTGTACTTTTAAAAAATATACATTTTCATTTCATTTAATTTCAAATTTATTTGCATATATTTTTCATACAATTTTAAAATTACATTTGATTATTGATTATCTGTACCTTTCTAGTTTTTCCTTGATCAGTCTTGGTAAGAATTTATTAATTTTACTTTTTTTTTTCAAAGAACAAAGTTTGGCTTTGTTTATTCTCTGTATTATATCTTTGTTTCTATTCCTATTATCTCCTTTTTTTCCTTGAGTTTAACTTTGCTGTTAAGTTTCTAATTTCTTAATGTGAATATTAAGTTCTTGATTTTAACCTTTCTTTTTTTCTAATATATACACTTATAGAAGTAAAATTTTCTTATAAAATTGTTTTTGTTGCATCTCAAAAGATTTGATATGTATGATTTATATTATCATTTGGTTAAAAATATTTTATAATTTTCTTATGATTTTTTCTTTAATCCATAGGTTATTTTGGAATGTATTTCTTAATTTCCAGATGTTTGGAGAGTTTTTTCCCCATTAAAAAAAATTCTAGTTTATTTCACTATCATAAAGAACATTCTCTGTATTGATTTCAATCTTTGAAATTCATGGAGACTATCCTAATGATCACTATGTGGTTAGTTTTTATAAGTATTCTTTGCCACAGAAGGTATTTATTTTGCAGTTATTCTATTCATAATAAGGCAACTTTTCTAGTATTGCATATTTTATACATCTTACGAACATTTTAAAATCTCCTTTGCTAGTATAAAATTAACTATTTAATTCTACTGATATTTGTGTTTCATTTTTTCTGCTAATTACTGAGTTAGATATCTTAGAATGAAACAAATAGTTTTGCTTCTTCTTATGGTTCTTTCATTTTTTGCTCTCCATAGCTTATCCTATTTTCTAAGGTATATACACGTTTAGAATTGTTATTTTTCTCTTGACCTACACTTTATTTCACATAGTTTATTCTTGGGCTATGTCTGACCTTTTCTCAACCCAAATTGGTTATTATAAAAGCTTTTAATTCTAGAATTTTCATTTGCTTTCTTTTCTTATAATTTCTAGGTCTCTGCTGAAATTCTCAATCTTATGCATGTTCTGTGAACATAATAAGCATTTTATTTTAAAGTCAGTATTTGATAACTCCAGTATTGGGACATCCTGCTGGCTTGTTTCTCTTATCTGTTGTTTCTGTTGGCTTTTCTTTGGTATATCTGATTTCCTGTTGTGTTTTGTTACTTTTGATTTTATGTTGAATATCTTATTTATAAAATTGTTGGCAGCAATAATTTGAGATCAGATATTTTTACATTCTTCTAGTGAAGATTTAAATTTACTTCAGTCAGGGTTTGGAAGTAATAACAATGCACCATCATCTTAGTCCAAATTCAGAGATTGAATCTATTAGAATCTGAGCTGCAGTCACCTCAAGAGTGGTCTTTTATCAATTCATTCTCACTCTTCAGTGTCACATTCCAGATCCCAGCCCAAAGAGGGGGAGGTAGTTACCAGAATAAAGTCTTCTTGCTTACTAGATCCCAGACTCTACTTTGTGTCCCCATAGCCCTGTGTGGCTTTTAAAAGCACAGCTCAGTCCTTAGCATCCCCTCTGGAATAGGCTAAAGACCCAGAGAAAAAGTGATACCTACATAGCACTCAACTCCCTAGGTCTCTGCTCTCTTGCTCTGGTAATTCCCTACTATCTTATTGGTTCTTCAATTCCATCAATAGTTTTAAATTATATTTTTCCAGCTTATTTTTTTCTCTTAGGTAAGATTTTCCTGCATTTCTTGGCCCATTAATTGAAGTATATTTTTCTTCACAATACTTATCACCACCCCAATTCAAATTTACCTTTGTTTCTTACCTGTCTTCTCTCACTGAAAATGAGAACAGGGACTGTTTGACTTTATTTAATAATGTATCCCAAAGATCTAAAACACTTCCTGCTGCATAGAAGATAATCAATAATATTCAATGAAAAAATTAAACATATGTATATTTCTCAATTATGACAAATATTTTCTATGATGTATTATACCTGCTAAAGTGATTTCACATGAGTAATCACACTTGATCATTGCAACAATCTCGTGAGGTGTTATTATCAATGCATTTGTCAGATGAGAAAACCAATGTACAGAGAGATTTTGGCTAACTCATGATTCCACAAATAAGAAGTTTCAGATACTTTATTTGAACCTACATACTCAAAACCAAACTTTGCACATAAGTTTGTATCTATTGAGTTACAGTTTTATATTTCCTTACATAGGAAAGGAAAGGCATATGTGCTTATTATCTAGCAATTTTAAATCCTTCATAATTTGGAAACTCTTCCTCATAAGTGGTTTCTTTAAAATCATACCTAGATGTCAGGCTTGATTATTCACAGTCCATGATTCCTAGAAATACTGGCAGAATTTTAAGGTAGCATGCAGAAATCAACAGTGGGAAAAGGTTTGCATCTCCAAATAAATGAAAGATATTTAAGCATTTTAAAAAGAATTATAAAACTACATTTTTTTTAGAAATGTAGTTTTCCCACCCCCTCAAATCTGACAACTCTAAAATGTTATTCTCAAAGTCCCTTGGATCGAATAATTGGGATTTTAAAATATGATTTTTTCCTCTTATTATGAAGGTTATAATTTTTATCCAGAAAATATAGATACTAATAGAAAAAAAGCTTAAAATCTTCTTTAATCAATAGTCCCTGTTAGCATTTTTGTTTATAGCCTCATATACACACACACATATATGTTTTGAAAACTGGGTTAATACTGCAGGATTATTTTATAACCCAAGTTAATTCCACAATATATTGTCAATATATTGTTCAATTATTTTCATTTCATCAAATGTTATTCTGAAACAATATTTTTACTGGTAACATATGGACTGCAACATAATATAATTAACTGTTATTAGATGCTACAGTTGCTTGTAAAATTTTGTGGTTTTTTTAACTGAAATGTACAATTCTGTATTCTTTTTTCACACGTGTTTATTAGGTTATATTGTATATGAAATTGTTGTGTAAGAGGTTATTTAGAAGTTTGAGATATAAAACTTTTATTATATAATTTTAAATTGCTCTTAAAGGGCTTCCCTGGTGGCGCAGTGGTTGAGAGTCTGCCTGCCGATGCAGGGGACACGGGTTCGTGCCCCGGACCGGGAAGATCCCACATGCCGCTGAGCGGCTGGGCCCGTGAGCCATGGCCGCTGAGCTTGCGCGTCTGGAGCCTGTGCTCCGCAACGGGAGAGGCCACAACAGTGAGAGGCCCGCGTACTGCAAAAAAAAAAAAAAAAAAAAAAAAAAAATTACTCTTAAAATTTGTATTACTGTAATTTATAATTCAATTAAAATAATACAGTAACTTTCTTCCCTAAATCTATTCTTACATGGGAAGTATCTCTTTAAAAATGCTTTACCGGGTTTCCCTGGTGGCGCAGTGGTTGAGCGTCCACCTGTCGATGCAGGGGACATGGGTTTGTGCCCCAGTCTGGGAAGATCCCACATGCCGAGGAGCGGCTGGGCCCGTGAGCCATGGCCACTGAGCCTGCGCGTCTGGAGCCTGTGCTCCGCAACGGGAGAGGCCACAACAGTGAGGGGCCAGCGTAAAAAAAAGAAAAAGAAAAAAAGAAAAAAAAAAGAAAAAAAAGCTTTACCAATTTGATAAATAAAATATTTTTCTTTAAAAAAATTATACATTTTTGATTTATCATGAGGGTGACTATATTTTCATGATTTTGGTTCTTTGTTGTAAGTGTGTATGAAATGTGTATGCATTCATGTGTATATTCATTCTTCAAGTCTTTTATTCTTTTTTTACATACTTACTTTTCTTGTTGTTTAAGAACTGTTTTTATATTAGGGATCTTAGTTTTTATGTAATAGGGGTAGTAACCTTTTTCTTTCTCATATAAGTTAAAATATTTCCCCACTTTCACACTTGCCTTTTCATTTTGTTTATGGTAGTTTTTTTTTCATGTGCAGAAGTTTAAATAGATTAGGTTTTTGTTCCTTCTTTTCTCTTTATGCTTTGAAAAGATTATCTAATTATATTACTTATAGTTCCATAATGTCTTATTTTATATACTGTACTAGATAGTTTAGCTAAATTTTACTTTGGTGTTAAAGAAAGTTTATGTTTTCTGAAGGGTTAACTAATTTTCTCAGAACTAATTAATAAATAATCATACTTCACTACTATTTTAGAATACCATCTTTTCTTCCCTGAAATTTTGTTCCACTAGATAGCTTACACTGGTATTATAATGTTTACATTATTATAGCTTTATAATGTGTTGCAATTTCAAGCAATGAAAATTCAGTTTCCCAGTGAAAAAGCCAGGACTCAGAGATGACAGTTAGAACATGTGCAAAAGATAAACTTGAGATCAAGTATTAAAGATCTTGGAAAAATTAACTGACATGACAAAGCCTACGGCATGAAACAAAGAATGTGTGAGACAAACAGAAAGCTATCTGGACCAGACTCCCTCTCGTAGCAAGAGTGATGAGGAATAACTAGAGATTCTTACTTATTATTGATTTTGCTTAAATATTTTGAATAAATGGAGTAGAATTCCTAATAGCATCATTTTAGTCATTCTTCACATATCTTTTTGTTGCCTTCATGAGATACTGACATAGAGCACTGCTAGGTATTATGTTTTACACATAAAGACTACTTGG
The DNA here is from genome assembly GCF_025265405.1 of Mesoplodon densirostris. NCBI lineage: Eukaryota > Metazoa > Chordata > Mammalia > Artiodactyla > Ziphiidae > Mesoplodon > Mesoplodon densirostris. Next base: position 123,091,477 of record NC_082662.1, on the reverse strand, counting down.
ATAAGGCAGAATACACTTGATAATTAGTGACAAAATATAAGAGCACAAAGTGGGCAAAACCATTAGAATAGCCCACCATCCAGACTTTCATGTTAACAAGACTGATTTCTGTCCGATTATTCTATACACTACAAATCACTGATACCAAATCCTGTAGAAATGAATAAGAAAAGAAGAGGGAATTTTCTTTTGTCAGTGAGCTATGTTTTGTATAATTGGCATAGCTTTCATTATTGTGCAGAAATCTCCCATTTGCTGCCTCCTTGGTCTCAAGTTGGTCTGACCTGGTTCTCACTGTTGTGCTTACACAGGAGAGAAAGGCAAATCTCCCGCTTTAGCTCAGCCCCTGAGCTTTTAGCAGACTGGTAAACTGGTCATTGAGTGAATCAAATTTTAGTGCCCTGAATTTGACTTCACATGCTGTTTCTCTGTGCTCTGGCCCTTCAGATTTTCTACTGATGTTTGTAAATCATTTGTTATCTCTATAGCTGACAAAGAAACCAAGAAGATCCTTCATGAGTCAACGATACTCATTTTTTCGAAGGGCAAATTTCTCTGGTCTCCCAGCTCTATCTTGACAAGGACAGCAGCAGACCCTGCTCTATGAATACTAACAGAGTCCCCTGGCAGATCTCATATGTACAGGACCAGTAACCCCGACAACTGAGAAGCTACAGATGTTACCTCCTTGTGAGGACCAATTGACCCCACAGGAGGTATCAGGGATCTGGTGAGCTGATGAGGGTTGTATCCTAGGACCTGGGATAGTCCCAATCAAATCTATGCTGATATTTTGGGCTAAGGGAAAATCATGAGAGGATCTGAGTACATGAGACACAGGAAAAAGGGAGTGTGTAAGATCAATCCTCTCCAAGAAATTCTGGGGCTGGTTGATATAAAGGGTTAAACTCCCTTAAGACTTGCTTCAGCCTTGACTGCCCACACTCTCAACCTCTCCCGCCACTTCCTCACATTTCTAAGATGTCCCTTGTGCCGAATTCTTATTCAACTTCAAACTGACAAACTGTTTTTAATCTTTTCCTTCCATACAGCCTGGAGATTGGGAAGCAAAAATCAATACCAGTTGGCAGGTGATCAAGCTGCTTCAGACTGGTGTGAGGAGGGAGCAGAGCGTGAGAGCAAGAGGACAGGAGGAGGGAGTGGGAGGGAATCAGGAGGGGGCCTGAAGAGTTGGGGGAAGGAGTTTGACTAAGTACCATGAATTACTGGCTAGAGGTCCAAAGGGCTGTGATTTCTCTGGCCTTGAGCAGGGGAGCTTGGGAATGCCATTAGAACAATTAGGTCAGGAGTTCACAGCTGTTGAGGTGCCTTTGGAGAGAGGCAAAGAGAATTTTCCTGACAATTCAATGGGGGAAAGAGAGAGGGAGAGAGACAGACAGGGAGGGGCTCCATCTTTCTATAATATCCTCTAAGTAGAGACTGAACAACATCAGCATCCCACTGTGAGGCCTACTGTTGCTTTATAAAAGGAAATGGTATAAACATTTTCTTAATTCAATTAAAAATAATGTTTAAAATATTTTCTCAATGGGGCTTCCCTGGTGGCGCAGTGATTGAGAGTCCGCCTGCCGATGCAGGGGACACGGGTTCGTGCCCCGGTCTGGGAAGATCCCACATGCCACGGAGTGGTTGGGCCTGTGAGCCATGGCCGCTGAGCCTGTGCGTCCGGAGCCTGTGCTCCACAATGGGAGAAGCCACAACAGTGAGAGGCCCATGTACCGGAAAAAAAAAAAAATTTTTTTCTCAAGGATGGGATGGAAGGAAAGGACATGACGGGGAAGGTTGCTCACCCTGACATCCCTACAACCAATGACCTGGGTGATTTCGTCTCTAATTCTGGCTCAGAGGCACAGTGGTCCTGGTTACTTAATTACTGACATTCTGAAAACTCTAATAAGGCAGTGGATCTCACTTAACTGGGTGGGAGTTAGGAAACATGCTGTGGAAGTGGAAACACTTTCTAAGTGTGGAAAACCTTTTAAGAGTGAGATCAAAGCTTGAGCCATGCTTGCTGCGGCCACAACACCAAGAGGGCTCCTATGTGCTCTTATGACATGTCTCAGACAAAATCCTGAGAATTTAACTAAAGGTTCTTCCCTAACATTTGCTTTCCCCGCATTTAGGCAGAGGCATGGCCATTCTATTATCCTTCTCAGGTAGGGACAATATGGAGAGAACAAAGAGTCAAAATGTGAGCCTCTGGGCTTCTCCAAATAGTGTAGTGTCAATGTTGTGGTAGACACAATTCCTCAATGAAAAGGGTTTTTCAATATTAAGAGTCAGTGTTTGGCATAATAGTAAGTATAGACTCCTGATTAGTCTCCTGCCCCAACTCCTTCCAGGAAAGGGGCTATACACTCTTCCTAGAGCAGGTCAAAGAGTTTTTGTCTCACATGGAGGAGGAAGAGTAGAGCAAAAAAGCAGTTGATGATCATGTGGGTTTTGCATAGTGTCCTCTATTAGCATAGAATCCTTGGGCTTGGGTAGGTAAAAAATATAAACCCAGGTCCGTGTGAGGGGAATCTCAGAGCGAAGAAAACTATACTTACCTTTCCTGAGCATAGTCTGGGGAGGCTGTGTATCTGATGTAGAAGTCTGAGGCCAGTATATTGCTAGAGCAGAAGAGCAACAAAGGCTGAGAAGCACCTAAGAAATGGGCATGAAGATAGCCTTACAAGGTGATGGGATTCAAAACACTCTACCCCCAAATATGGCACCTTGGCATATGGAATATTTCAAGCTGAAGGATTTGAGAAATGGCATGTGCAGGAAGAATTTTCTGACCTTCCTATGAGTTATAAAACAATCATGTGAGAGGTGCCCGCCCTATATTCAGAGGAAAGGAGCATCCTTATCTCTGAAGAAGATGGAACAGAGAGGGGAATCTGAAAGTACAGGACTTGCCAAGTTTGCCGCACTTAGCTCACCTTCGTCTCATCACATTTTCCTGTGACTTTCCACACCTCATCAAACTTAGCAAAAAAACCCTTAGGTTTAAATTGTTTTTCAAGTCTTCATTTCTTTATGAAGCTGCCTGTGTCTTGTAAAACTAATATTAAGTACGTTTGTATGATTTTCTCCTGTTAATCTTTTATCTCTTTAGTTTTTGTCATTCTAATTTTCTAACCCAGCCAAGGACTCTAAGAGGGTCAAGGGAAAATTTTATTCCCCTACAAAGTTATCCACTACAGTATGGTGTGAGGAAAACAGTATAGATAGAGTTATTTTATTTTCCAGTTTATTATGATGTAATTGACATATAATATTGGGTGAGTTTAGAGTATACGACTCAATGATTTGATATATGTATGTATTTTGAAATGATTACCACAATAAGGTTAGTTAACACATATATCACCTCCTATAGTTACACTTTTTTTGTGTGTTGGTGATAACTTTTAAAATTTGCTCTCTTAGCATCTTTCAAACAATACAGTATCGTCAAGTGTAGTCAGCATGCTCTATGCTACATCCTCAGAACTTATTCATAGATAGAGTTCTTGAACCCACAGGAAGAGCTTGAGAAATCTGAGAGCAGGCCTGCCCGTAGATCTCAAAGGGCCCTTGACATTCAGAAAAAGAGAATTAACGCTGTGTGGTCCTGGGGACCTGAGCACACACGAGAGAGTGATGACATGAATTATATCGTATTGAAAGTCATGGAAGAGAGATAATGATGACTAAGAATCAGCTGTCCTCTCCTGACCTCCATGCCCATTTCCAGAATATATTTAAATTCCTCCCCAACTTCTAGGACATAGGTCAAACCTGGGAAGAAGAGAAGAAGAAGAAGAATGTACGGACTGAGTGTTTGTGCCCTCCCCCTCATTTGTATGTTGAAATTCTAACCCCCAATATGATGGTATTAGGAGGTGGGGCCTTTGGGAGTAAGTAGGTTTAGATGAAGTCATGAGAATGGAGCACTCGTGATGGGAATGGCACACTCTTATAAGAAGAGGAAGAGACACCAGAGTTTCCTTTCTCTACCATGTGAGGACACAGCAAGAAAGCAGCTGTTTACAAGCCAGGAAGAGGGTTCTCCTGGACTAAAATTTTAGGGCTTTAATGGAGAGTTGTTATTCAATAGGTATAAAGTTTCATTTATACAATAAAAATATGTTCTAGAGATATACTGTATGACAGTGTACCTATAGTCAACAATACTGGATTATGCACTTAAAAAGTGTTAAGAGGATAGCTCTCATATTTAGTGTTCTTACCATAATAATAATAAAAAAAGCAAGTCTGGCTGCACAATGTTGAAATATTGTACTAACTGCTCCTGACTTGTGACTAAAACATCAAGGATGAAAACATATCTAAAAATAAGCTTATTTTTCATTTTCTCTCCTCCCAATCCTTTTCTTCCTGGATGTCCTGTTTGCCTGAATGACATCACATGTTACTTGAGTGTCATCCTTTAATCTCCTCACTTATATCCCTCAGTAGATAGGTCATCAAATTCTGCTTATTCTACTTTTAAAATGTCTCTTGAATCCTCCACTATCCACTGCTATTTTCTTATTTCATACACTCTCACTCACTCTGGAACCCAATTATTCCTGCTGTTCCACTGACATGGGAGTTGGCACATCGTTTGCCACACACCCCAATACCACTGTCCCCATTCCCTGAGCCTCTCTCTGGTGGACAACTCCACACAGTGCTGTCAGGGCTCTTCTCCAGTAGTCCTTTTCAGTAGGATCCCTATAGAGATGATTTAGGCCAGCTCTCTACTCAAGGGCCCGCATCTTGTACTCACAAAGCACACACTCTCACCTAACAATTGGTGGAAGTGCACCTGGCTTCTAGTGCATCTACTCCTCTTCTCTCTGTCTCTAAGCAAGTACCCCTTTTCCCTTTAGTCTTTCTTAGGTGACAGTTAGATACCTCAAATTTCAGGAGAATATGCCAAGCCCTCCAAGGGGTGCCCAGGAACTCCTTCTTTCACTAGGCTTAACATGGGAAGAAAGTATTCCCACTTATTCCCTGAGGCCGGTAAGGGCCAGACAGAAAGAATTGTACAGCAAAGTGAAACTTCCTCCAAAGAATCTTCTCTCCAGTACTCTTCAGCTTCAGGTTACTTATTACAAAGGGTAGTGTGAGCAATAAAGAGAGTGTTGTAATGAAAATTAAATCCCTAAGGTGGAAAATGTTCTGCCAGTTATTGTTTGTTGCTTATAAAGAAATATATTGAATACTGCCTAGCATTGTATTTCTTGGTGTCCTGTGACCAAACAACATCACCGAAATCTGTTTTTCAACCAAGGTATGTGATCATATTTGTGTTCCAAAATTAGATCAACCAATCAACAAATTTTCATTCATTCATTCATTCATTTAAAAACTGTTTATTGACCTCTTTCCATGCACCAGGAATGAGGGTACAAAAAGGAGCAGGATATTGTCTGTGTTATTGAGAAGTTCACAGTGGTATGTGTTGTTTTATGGGAGTTCAGAGAAAGAAGCACTCAATTCATTTTGAAGCAATTGGAAAATATTTCATGGAGGAGTGAAGATTTGAAATCCTTTTGTCTTTATCTGCAAAACAAAACAAACTTCTTTTGATTCTAATTATTGCCAACTCTTCCTTCAAAGCTAGTAATACTGAAAACATAGTCTTAACTTGCTTACCACCAGTTTAACTCACTGTGATTAGGTTTCTGTTCCATCTCTTCAATGGTACTAGTAAAGGTCAGCAATGTCCTCCTAATCACCAAGTCCAATGGGCTTTAATTATCATCTCCTTACTTGACCTTCCTCTGATACTTGACACTACTGATCCCTCCCTTCTTGAAAGTCTTTCTTTCTTTAACTTCCACGACAGTTTTTTTCTCTCTCAGTTTCTCCTCATATTCCCCAGTATTTCTTAGTTTCCTGAGCTGCATCCCCTTATTCTACCCATCCTATAAATATTGGTGATACTCAGGGTTCTGTCTTTGGTCAGCTTTTCCTCTCACTTTATGCTCAACATTTTCATTGCCTCAACTAATATCGGTATAATAATCTCTCTTATATCTAAACTTCTGGCTCATACATGTCTTATTTCTAGATCAGTACAACACACTGCCTCCTGGAAATCATCAATGGATTTCCTACAAGTATTTAAAATAAATAGAACTCAACTCTATCTTCATCCCTAAACATGCTCTTCTTCTTAAGATCCCTTTTCACTGGATCATACCAGTCATTCAAAACAAAACCCTGTGAGTAACCCTGGAAACTTTCCCCTCTTTCACTCTATAAATCCAGTCACCAAGTCTAACAAATTTTACTCATCATTTTTTCATCAAATTATTTTTTCCATCCTCACTGCAACTCCCTCAGTTCAGGCCCTCATTATTTCCTGACTGAAACACAGCTGAATTCCTTACCTCCAGTCCCACATTACTCTGTTTAGAGTAATTGTTCTAAAATCACAAATCTTATCATACTAATTTATTGCTAAAAAACCCTCAAATACTAGTTATTTTCAAGACAAAGTTCCACCTTTTCAACATATTATGCAAGGATTTCCCTGAAATGGCCACTGCTTTCTTCTTTAATTTTATATCTTGGTACACTTCACTCTTGTACAGTTTTTAAAATTATTTCAATTTGCATCAACTTGTCATGCTGCTTCATGAATAAACATTTTTGCTCCTGCTGTCCTTTTTGCTGAGAATTACTTTTCTCTAACACTGTTTTATCTCTTTAGCCTGGTGAGAAACTATACCATTTTTTGGACTCTGATTCCAATGACATCTCATTTTAGAATAATAACTGACTCTCTACCACCCAGAAATGATCACAGGATCCTTTCTGTCTTCCTGCTCTACTTCCCTTTACACAGACTTCTCTTACATCATAAAATGTTTTACATTACTCATGTACGACAAACTATCAGTATGGTAGGTAAAATAATGGCTCCCCAAAGATGTCCACATACCAAGTCCTAGAACCTGTGAGTGTGTTACAATACATGCCATTGGGGAATTAAGGCTGCAGATGGAATTAAGGTTGATATTCAGCTGATCTTAAAGTAAGGAAATTATCCTGGATTATCTAAGAGGGCCCAATGCAATCACAAGGGCCTATAAAATTAGAGAAAGAAGGCAGAAAAGATGGAGTAAGATAAGATGTGATGGTGGAAACAAGGTTGGAGTCATGTGATGTATGGTCTGAATGCACCATTGCTGGCTTTGAGGATGGAAGGGGGCCATGAGTCAAGGAGCACAGGCGACCCCTAGAATCTGGAAGAGGCAAGGGAACAGATTCTCCCCTAGAACCTCCAGAAGGAATGGAGCCCTGCTAACACCTTGTTTTGAGCCTGGGGAGAACCATTTCAGACTTCTGATCCAGAACTCTAAGAAAATGACATTGTGTTGTTTTAAAGCCACTGAGTTTGTGCTAATTTGTTAGAGTAGCTACAGAAAACTAATACAAGCAGCATGATGCAAGCTCCTTAAAGACAGTTCTTGTGTCTAGTGTCTGGCACACAATTAATACTTAATATTTCTGTATTGAGCAACTAAGCCTAAATCATGGTTACTAAGGGAATTCCAGGAGTTTGCTTTCCATCTGTGCATGTGCAAAGCTTTGATGCATAAAACTCCAATTATGTTACAACTAGTTATAACATAATGGAGTTGTAGGGCATGCTCAGAGCTTTAGACTTTGCCCTGTAGGAAAGGGGAAAAAAATGGAATGTTTAAAATTAAGGCAGACAGCTTTGTGTGGAGACTTTGCATAAGACACAGTCCATCCCTCAAGTGTATAGGTCTTAACTCTATTTCACAAGATAAGAAATGTGCAGATGGAAAGAAAATGAACATAATAGAGCACATAAAAGGAACTTGAATGGTAAAGGGTAATTTTATTCTGAGGCGGTCACAGCAGATACAGAGGCACATGAGATAGGAAGAGGGCTGTCACACTGTGTGTGTTTACAGCTTCATTTTGGCCAGGCATGTAAAGGCAGGGGAAAGGCTTATGCTGGAGACTGACTAGAGGCCTGGACATATGGATGAACTAATAAATGGTCCAATGAATGGCTGGGCATGGAAAAAAAAAAAAAGCCAGGTTTACATCCTAAGGATGCACCTTTAGGGGAAAAAAAAGAAAAAAAAAGGCTTGAAGCATACTGAATAAAGCCATTTCAGACACCTGTGCTTGTTTTCAATTGTGCTTAAATTTGTATCAGGTGTGAACTTGGGGAGAGTAGTAAAGAAATGCACATATTAATTTTCACTTTGGCCCCTACCGCTTTGCCAAAATAGTTCTCTCAAAGGACAATGCTGTTTTCCTAATTTTTCCTTCAAATGGCCTTCTTTCGATCCTCAGACTATTTAACTTCTGTGTAGCATTTGACACCAGACACTCACACTTCCTCAGCTCTAGTCACCCCACCAGTCTTTATCCATCTTCCTTAACATTCTCTTACCCCCCACTCCTTTCAGCTTAAAAATGTTATATACTTTTGGTGACCTTTATGTACCTGGCAATGTTGGGCTCTTCATTGTACCTAATGAAGAGATCTACATCATTATTTTTACCCCCAAAGAGAAGTGAAGGAAATATGGGTTCCAGAGGGAGTGAAGTAGGTAGAGAAGCAGGGTCTGCCTGTCTCCTTCCTTCAACCAGAGGGTGAAGACTTCCACAGGCTTACCAAGTACAAGGACAGGTGCCACCTCCTGCAGGGTCAGAGGAGGGAAGCAGGTGTCTGTGCTGCATTGGGGGAAGCAAAGGAGTGGAGCTCCTGCACTGTGGCCCACTTGTGGGAGCAAAGGATTTATAAGTGTTTTTCAGAAAACAGATGTATGTCATGGGTGGAGTAAGGTGGAGCCATTTAATTCTGGCTCAAGAAAACTGCCTGGAGGGTTAATGGAACCTGGAGAGAGTCCTTATGTAGGGGAGCATCAGGCAGCTGGAGTAATACAGGACTTTGCCTGTATTCACAGAGTTCACTTGGAGGACCCAATCAGAGCAGGCTCTGAGAGAACCTCATAGTGGCTGCGGGAGAAATAGACTGCTTCACACATCCACCAGGATCCAGAAAACCCAGAGCTATATGACCATAATAACACAAATAAAAAATGTCTGTATTGGCTTCTCCTCCTCTGTGCTCATGCCCCATCCCCTAGAGATTAATAACAAGACCTGAAAAGTTGGAGAGGGGGTTTTTGGGAGAGAGAGAGAGAAAAAAAAGGCCACATTCCCTTCCTTGAAGGAAGTCCTTGAAGAAGGCTTATACAAGGTCCTAGCTGAAGGCAGGAAAATTGAAGTGTGTGCTGTGTTATATATTGGACTGGGCATTCTGATTTCTGAATCAAGCCTGTATTTGGCAATTTCAAGTGACCATAGAACTTATTAACAATGTTCAGTTTAAGTGACTATCAACAATATCATAAAAGACTAGGAAATTCATGGAGCAGTCAAGGCTTTTACCCAAGGGCAAGAGAAAAGCTCATCCTTTGAATAAACACACACACAAAGGTGGGAGACAGTGATATAGTTACATATGGGACTATCCCACAAATTCTGTCTAATTTTTGCTCTTGTTGCAAAAATCATTATTATTCTTTAATGATTTTGTAAGTGTTGTTTCTTTCCAAGTGACACGGAGGAGCCTGGCTCCTAAGTGTGCGGTCTTTGCTTTGTTTGGGTTATACTTATAAATACTTAATGGAAACATCACAACTCGTGTGCAAATAATGAGACCACCCCCCATTCCCCCTCCCTCTCCTCACTTCCTACCATGAGACAACACAGTGAGAGTTCACTGCAATCTGCAATACCTTGTGCATCACACATGGGTTGGGCTGCTGTGACATTACTGTCTACTTTTCCAGAGCCTGGGACCAGACCACATGCTGAATTCCAGAGCAAATCCATCTTTTATTATTATGATATTTTTTTAAAAAACTTGATTATTAAAAAAAAATTCTTTCAGAGTTATTATCTTGTTTAGTTGATTCTGGTGCTTATATACTCAGAAAAATAATCCTCTACTGAACAAATTTCTCCTTTTATTCAAGAAACATAGATACTGTTATCTCTGTTAGACCCTATGTCAAATACTTGTTTAATGGTGGAAAAAAATAGACTCATTTCCTATTTTCACCAGGGTTGCAGTTAATAAGAGAGGCTTACATTAACTAAATAAGCAGAAAGACTTACACATTTTAAGTGCTAAGAAAAAAAGAGCAGTCTTTAGAAATAGTAACAAGAGGAAACAAATTCTGATCAATATAAAAACCTTATTATAGCTAAAATCACTCCAAGACTCTGCAGGTGGGATTGTAATTGGTACAATCACTTTGGAAAGCCATTTGGCCCATATGTATCAAGGACTTAAAAAAAATTCTCAGCTGCTTTAACCTAATGATTCACTTGTAGAAATTTACCCTACGAAAATGATTTGAGATGGAACTGAAGAGCTATGAGTCAGCATATTCACTGCAGCATTATTTAAAGTAATGAACAACTGAAAATGATCTAAATTTCTAATAGAAAGGGAATGTTTCCATAAATTAGGGTAAACTCAAACCATGGAAAATCATGAAGTCTTTACAAAGCATACTCATGATCTGTTGATTAATGGACATGTGATCTTGTCCAAATGTCCATTAAGACATTTGATCCATACCAAAAGGTCCTTGAAATTTGGTCCTGTCAAAAAGTCCATGAGCATATTTGTTCCATGCCAAATGATTTTTGGTATTTTGTCCTGTTAAAACCTCCACACTTAGAAAACATCCCTGGGTTCAAATAGCCTATAACATTTATTTATACTTTTGGTTTACAGAATTAATACATAAAAAAATCATGCTTTATTGGTCCAATAATTGTGTTATGTCTATATTGCCAGTAACAACCCTTCTTACCTCAGTAGCCTAGCTGGTAATGGCACATGGGGTGGGTAGATGTCTCAGGGTCCAAATCTTGTAGAAGAGGAGGATTTGTATTAACTCTGCTTACCAAGAAAGAGTCCTACAGTTAGAGAAATGCACAGAGGATAATTCCAGGATGGGACCTTGTGATGCATGGTGTTTTAATATTTTACTGGGCATTTGGTTGGATGTGGCTGGGTTGTTCAGTAAGGGTAGAATTTGAAAAGAGGAGCTTGGTCAAGGCTCCGTGTAAAACAGATGGAAAATACTTTGAGGTAACACTTTATAAAGTGACTCCTTTGGGAGAAGTGAGAAGGGGTGTGGATCTCCTACCATAGTGGTCAGGTGTCATAGCTGCCACAAGTGGGATACTGGGCATCTAATTAACCCCCCTACAACTATCCCATTGCCCAGGGTTGATAGGGAATGTTTCCCTTGAATTGATGTCCTATTGAGGTATGATTGCAATATTGCAAGAAGTGCCTGCTGCTATTTGGAGAGGTTTGAGTTGGTTTGACTCCCACACTTACCTGTCAATGAATGTGGACCACCAAGCCCTCAGCTGGTGCCTACGTACTGGCTGATTGAACAGGGTTTAGAATCCATAAGATATTAGTAAGTGTTCCCCAACTAGTAAACCAGTGACCACTAGTCAGATGCCTGCAAAAGAAAAGAAATAACCCTTCTTCTCTTACTTAGAAATATGACACCTTTATTTGAAAATTCTCAGCAGAATATGGCAGAAATAGTATACTCACAAAAAGAAAAGCCAAAGTTACATTATAATGGTTTTTGTTACAATTTTCATTACTTAACAGAGATAGTACTAAAGATACTGAAGTTGTGAAAAGAGGAGTATCTTCAATGTCCCATGTACAACTGGTTAGGATTTGGATAACATTACAATCATTCAAGATGAGGCAGGAAAACAGCATAACACTGATGTTAAAGGGAAGTAAGGAATACCCTGAAAAGATTAAAACAACACACTGAAGAAGGATCAAATGCAACACCATCACAGGTACTATGAAGACCTATCCATGATATTCATGATGAACAGGTCCTGTTAATACTACCAGAAAGTAACTCATCAAAGAAACAAGTAAATAGAATTCAAAATGAACGTCAATCCCCAAACCCAATTTCATTGCATGGAGTTGAAATTCCAGAGGAGTATGAAGTGACCAGATGTGGAGACCCGTTTGTTATGTACGATTCCAATGCTCAAGATGAGGAAATAATTCTTTTTCACACAAGTTATGACTGTATTTGACACTGAAGTGCCAGTGCAACATTACTAAGCCATGGTACCTTCAAGATGACACCAACACAGTTTACTCAGTAATTTACTGTGCACAGTGTACTACTAGGTTATACTATGCCATTGATTTATGCACTAACAATAAAAAGGCAAGAAGACACTTACAGATATACATATGAGAAAGTGCTTTTGTTTGCACGGGAAGAAATTTCAACATTAACCCTTCATTGCATAATGAATTTTGAGATTGCAAATATCAATGTGATTCAACAACTCCTGTCAAATGCAGAAGTAACTGTGTAATCACTGTGGTGAAAAACGTCTTCTTTGTGTCTAATTCCCAAGTATATGACAACAGAATATAATACCCATAATTGTGCATACCTGTTGTCTGTATTTCAATTTGTGCCTTTGCAAGATGTAAGTGAAACTTTTGAGTACATTGTGGAAATTGCAGAAGAACATTTAGTTGGCCTAATGGATTACGTTGAGAGAGTATATGTCCATGGAAGGCTTGGCAGGGGCAGAAGAGCACAAGTTCTAAGATTTCCACCAGAAACTTGAAATGTTTATACATCAGAACTGAATGGTGAACACAGGACAAACAGCATAGTGGAAGGCTGGCATAGCAAATTCCAAAAGCTGATAGTAGTGCATCAACCTTCAATTTAGAGATTTATTTAAGCATTAAATGATGAACAGCAAAGATGAACAATTATCACTCAGGTTCTTGGTGGTCACACTCAAATATGGCCACCAGCTTCATGACAATTCTGACAAAATCCAATTCATATAACTGAAATTATTGACAGATATAATGGATATAAAGCCAATAATCAGGCCAATGTATACATGAGAGCAATCACTCACTGACTTAAGAGTAATTCTGATGAACTTCATGACTAGGAAGAACAAGAATAAATGTGAAATCCAAATTTCATCATGAACTACAATAAAAATAATGTAAATACACCTTTAACAAAGCTAAATATTTAATGAATCATGGACCAAAATTCTCCATAGAGAATTTTGGACAGGACCAAATGTCCTGCAAGGGGTCTATTAAATTGGTACAGAATTCTATACATATATAGTATAATTCTAACTTGAAAAACAATAAATAGAAAAAATATAGTACTTATTAATGATCTATTGTGTGTGCCTGGCCCAGGAACTATAGCAAATAATAGAGGGCTTTTACTTTCTCTATACTTTTCTGCATTTTCTGCTATGAAGATATATTCTTTTCACAAGAAGAAAAAGAGAATGTTATAAACTAGAAAAATATACATAGAAAAAAGACTGAAAGGCAATAATTATACATAAACCATGAGCACCTTGAGGTTAATTGATTAACCCATGTTTTAAATTTTTAAATATTTTCATTGTTTCCTAATTTTATAAAATAAATATGCATATTCTGTGAACATCAGCAGTGTCTACCCAAATAATAGGTTTTTGACTCATATAGACTCCAAATCCCATTTGACACTGAAAAACCATTTCTGTGAATTTCGAAAAGCTATTTAACCTCTCTGAGTTTGTTCGCACTTTCATAAAACAGATGTACTAAAATGTCTTGAAGCTTGTTTGTTTTGTTTTTTGGGGGGATAAAATTAGAAAAAAATCACATGCAATTGCTTAATGTAATCTGTCATAGAATAAGTCCTCTTTAAATTTTTCCTTCTTCTCTTTCCTCTTATTCTTTGCCACCTCCCACTGAATTAATTTTCCTGCATTGGAGAAAAAAAGTTACATTTGTTTAGTAGTACTTGGTTAAATTTTAAACAATCATATAAAAGCTAACAAGCTTAGCTGAATTTCATGAGTAGCAAAACAAAATGGATCAAGTGAAAACTCGACAGCACTTATAACCCCATTGTTATCTAACTTTAATATTTTTAATGGCCATACATTTATAGAATTCCAATTTCAATATTCTCTAGAAATCATAAGCTACTGAGTTGTTCCAAATGTGTCCAAGAACTATTTCAATTGATATATAAATAGTATTCCATTTATGTTGACAAAGGAATAGAATTTGAAATTATGTCTATTTTCCCAGTTCCTTCTATCCCTTTAAGATCCCATCTTCTATTTCAGTTGCACTTTTTCTGATGGGCCAGCCATAGCACAGAACAGAGAAATTATTATAGTGGAGCTGTAGAAACCAGTGACTTCCTAAATTTTAAAGCAGTCCCACAATTATTCTCAGTAGTTAAACACTCTTTCTCCTAAAGAGTCATTGTATATTCAGCTTAAATATTAACTCACTTTCTATAATGGCAGTGCTCTTGAAGAGATTTTATGTAAGTGCACTTGGAAAGCTAGCTATTTAATGTTATCCTATGGTGAATTCTTCATTAAAATAAATAATTGTTATCAAATTTACCTTTTCTTGTATGGGATTTTTTTTTAATGAGCCATATCCACATTGATCCCAGCTGAATGAAAATACATTATTTCATAGGCTGGTAGAAGTTTCTAAAGAGAGGCACTTCTTTCATTGTAGGCTTTTTAGTCTCTCCTTTTATCACCCTGGCACATAAGTAGTGATAAATCGGGCTGGGAAGGTAGGGGTAGGTCCAGTAACTGACCAGCAACTTACCATAGGCCTAGACAGTCCAGTCCTATCCCAGCTATTGCTGCCAGAGGCTGATGAGTAACGTTGTTCTAAAAAAAGAAAAAAATTGGGTGTCAGTGAGGTCAGGGAGTCAGCAAAAGAATACAAGTGAGGTGTGGGGTGGTGGGGAGGGCAGGGTACTGAGCTTCTCCTAGAACTTGGGAGAGTTGGCTGCTGAGGCTGCTCAGGCTGGTACTTCATTGTTTGCTGACTGTCAGCACTCCTAAATTCCCAATTGTTATTTTTGAACAAAAGGAAGTCAGGAAATTCTATATGATACATTGATATGTTGGTAAATGTTTAACAATCTGCTGGGAAGGGGTATGGGGGTAAGGGTGGAAGGAGCTCTTATTTGCATCATCTGCTGATTTCCATGGTGTTAGTATTTGTACCATAGCTGATTTCAAGCTACCAGTGTGAAGTTATTGGCCAAGATGTTGGAAGAAATAGGAGACCTCAGCTCTTACCAGCCAGTTTGAACTGGCTCTGGAAACATTATAGCTTGAGGTTATGTCTGATGTATTGGAATATTGGAATATTCTCAAACTTTTACTTTTTAATCTCTGCCTCAATTTTCCTTTTGGCTTTTCTCTCTCTCTTTTTTCTTTCCTTTTCTTTTTCCTTTTTTTCTTTTTCTTTTCTTTCTTTTCTTTTCTTTCCATTTCCTTCCTTTCCTTTCCTTCTCTCTCTCTCTCTCTCTCAATTCCTTCCTTCCTTTTCCCCTCCCTATCCCTCTCTCCCTTTTCTCCAATTTTCAGTTAGCTGGTGAATCATTTACAGATGTTTCTCCCATAAAATAATAGCAGGGTTATTGGTCATGTTATTCCTTCCAGCAGATTTTGTTTTAAGTTACATTTTTTTCCTAAAACAATGAATTGCTGTACTCCCGTCTTTAATGGTACAGAGATATTTTTCCTGCTGGTATGTTTTCTTAATCCCTAGGTGATGTTAGGGAAAAGTTAGTATTTTCTACTCCCTTCTGCAATATGTCAATATTTTTTGCATTTTATTCTTCATTCAATATACTATCACATGCAATGAATTAATCCTCCAGTATTTATTAGATGCAGTATTGGATACTATGAGAACTATGACCAGTAATGAGATGACAGCCTGGTCTAAAATTTAATTGACAAGAAAACAATAATATACACTAAAAAGTAGAGAACTGTATGGGACTGAATAGAATAAGTGCTAAATTCCATAGAGGACTACAGCGATTTAAAACTGACCATCATCAGAAATGTTTTGTTTGGTCTCTACAGTGTTCTTCAAATTTTCAACCAGTTCCAAATTGCAATTTTACATGAAAGTTAGATATTATAATTCAACAAGAAAAATCACACGATTTGGGAACCCTAGGCCCACATTGGGGAAGGTAGCAACATCTTGAGTTTATAACCCTCCCTAATCCCATTGCTCTTGTCCCAATATCTGGGCCAACCCTTTGTTTCCATGACAGGGATTTATGAAATTTTTGTTCAACATACAGATGATTCAGCATCAAGCCACATCTGCTGTTCTGATGGTTTATGATTTGTACCATAATAATCATAATACCTCTTCCATTTAATTGGGAATGAATCTTTAACTTTTGGGTCATTTTTCATATCTATCCAGGCCAGTCTCTTCTTCACTATGTCACCTCTATTCTGGTGATACTGAAACCCAGACTTTGTTAGGAGGAAAGGAGACATAACCTACTAACATAGTCTGAGTGTTTCCTGCTGCTCTTATCTGCTCATTGGCTGGACTGAACATGCTGCTATCTCTGGTTCAACAGCCTGTGACAACGACCTTTCCCTGTTTATATATCTTACCAGAGATAACCAGCCAATTCTAACCATCTCATTAAAGAGTGCAATTAGTTTGAATGGGGTTGAACCTGGTTTCTGCGGGAAGAAGTTTGGACCAAGATTTGAAAGGGGCATCAACCACCTCTCAAGGAAAATATTCAGTATGATTCTGCTGACACTTTTCGTTATACAAAATGAAATATGGAGATACTCTAATATTGAAATGTGATTTTTCAGCATAAAGCATCACTATAGTTCATTTTTAACAAGGCTTTTGTATTCATCTTAGAAAATGTTTCCATTTCTGCATTCCCTACCATTTGCTGTTGAATTTGCAAACTCTGACACATGTTCATTATTCATAATTCCAGACATTTTCGACGAGCACTGAAAAAAGGAAAAGAAAAAGAAAATCTTACTGTGTTTAACATATATTAAAATGAATATTCCTCTCAAAAATACACCAAAATGCCACCTATAACCCACAGTAATTTTTTCCTCATATTTTACAGCTTCTCTTCCTTTGCTTCTCCTTTCTCCTTTTTCTTTCTTCTCTTTATTTTTATTCTTATCATTGTCCTCTCCCTCATTTCCTTTTCTTTCCCTTTCCTTGATCTATGACAAATTGTCTTTTTTTTTTTGTTTTTTCTGTTTGAAAGTGGCTCAAACAAGAACATCATCACATCAGATTCTACTAAGTGGCACGCAGACATCGGGACTATTGAAAGTCATGGGGTTCTTCAAGAAATTCCCAATAGTGGGGTGGTGCATCAGGCTCAATTTTTAATTTTTTTGTCTTAAGCCATACATAAAGTAGCATGATAGTGTCTGTGGTGAACTATTCACCTAATTACTACTTAGCATAGGACAGTATGCATTATCATCAATACATGTAAATAATTTCACAAATGCAAAAATGTATAGATCCTTATTCAGGGTTAGTACATTAATTCATTTAAAAAATTATCCTTTATTAATTTTTTGGTTCTGGGAATTGTAATAATTTCATTTTTTTGTTTTTTGTTTTTGTTTTTGTTTTGTCTTGTGGTACGTGGGCCTCTCACTGTTGTGGCCTCTCCCGTTGTGGAGCACAGGCTCCGGACGTGCAGGCTCAGTGGCCATGGCTCATGGGCCCAGCCGCTCCACAGCATGTGGGATCCTCCCAGACTGGGGCACGAACCCATGTCCCCTGCATTGGCATGTTGACTCTCAACCACTGGGCCACCAGGGAAGCCCCTGTAATAATTTCTATATTCAGGGAAAATTATAGTTGAGCTAGTATATGCACAGGAGGAAATAAATATGAACTGGATCCAAGGAAGTAATGTCCTTGGAAGAAGGTGAAGGAGAATCTTATCAGCACTGTGCCCTATTTAATATTCTTGCTCAATGGACCCCTCAGGATCAGATATATAGTGGTAAAGAGGAGAGAATTCAGAATGACAAGAATGATTTATGAATCAAAGCAGCCAACTAAAGGAATGATGAGCATGCTCAACCAAGTAATGTTGAAGAAGAGAATAGTCTCTTTTATAGCATGTGACTCAACAATGAGCTCAATAAGGTAAAAAAGTTAACTTCAGTTATTTGGGGGTGATTATGCCAATAATTATACTAGCTCATATTTTCAATTACTTTATACTTTGTCAAATATATCCTTCCCTTTTATTCTTTCAGCAAGCATTTTAGATAAGATAAAATTTTATCACTTTTACAGATGTGGAAACTGAGACCAGGAGAGGATGTGTTTTACCCAAGGACAAACAAATAATGAATGCTGGAGTAGAGAAGAAAATCTGGGACTACTGGCTCTACGCATGCCAATGCTGCTTTCTTGATTCTATTAATAAATAATAAAGACAATTGGTCACTTAAACCAAAGTGCAAAGAGAATGGGATGACTAAAATACATAGCAATTATATAATATAGTACATAGTACTTATATAATATTATAGTACATAATATTATAAAATACATAGCAAATATATAATATTATGGGGAAAATATATTAACCTTCTGACATCATTTTCCTATTGAATCCTTTTGAAATGCTTAGCTTGAGCCATTTGAAGCCGAAATTGAAAAGATTCTGTGAGGCCCAGGCTGCCTCTGAGGATAATGGAAGATAGACTGGGTGATCTGTTAAATGTGACTGGCTCAAGTCTGGAGGATTCAGATGGCTCTTGTTGTATTCATTAGAAACAGGTTTGCTTAACAGTCTCTAGAGCTCCCTAAGAATGGAGCTGACATTTGCAAATGATAGGCTTAGGAACTTTCTTTCTTCCACAACTCCCATTTTCTATTGTTCCTTTTCCTCCGAGCTTTCCTGCTGGATGTTGGTAAATCTCTAGGAAATGCACTTGTGTTTTCTGTTGTCACATCTCATCAGTGCTCTGCAAGGGGGGTTTGGGAGGGAGATGAGGGAGAACCAGGAAGAAGGAGAGAATGCCCTGGCTGAAATGGCAGCAGCATGCAAATGAATGCCAACCCTGTGAACATTTCCCAAGCAGTCACGTTTTATTACAACAAAATTATGGGATGCAATTCCTAGAAAATGGCAAAAGAGGGATAAAAATGGGAAAGTGACCATGCATAATTTATTCCTAATAGGCTCACTGTTGAATTGGCAGAAGTACTACAATTTAGTTCTTTCTATCCTTCAATAAAGACATGCATTTTATTAACTGTACTTACAACCTTAGGTAGGAAATAGAGGTGTGTACATGTCTATATTAATTTTTATACCTCCATCACAATTTTTTGTCCTTTACCATCTTAGTTCTATTATCAGTCTTCAAATTTAACTAGGTCCCTGGGCAACCAACAGTCCTAAAATGTTTTAGCTCAGAAAGGCAATCCCAGACATTTGCACATCTAATTAGGAACAAAGTCAGATATTTGTCAATGACCACACTCAACCTGGTGACTATTTAAAAATATATATTCCTAGGAATCACTCTTCTGAAATTTTGATTTTGTAAATCTCGAATGGGAAATTCTGATGACAGCCAGGTTTGGAACCACGGAATAAAGCACATACCTCTGGTAGTTTGATAGGGATTGCATTGAATCTGTAGGTTGCTTTGGGTGGTATAGTCATTTTCACAGTGTTGATTCTTCCAAACCAAGAACATGGTACATCTCTCCATCTGTTTGTATCATCTTTAATTTCTTTCATCAGTGTCTTATACTTTTCTGCATACAGGCCTTCTGTCTCCTTAGGTAGGTTTATTCCTAGGTACTTTATTCTTTTTGCTGCAGTGGTAAATGGGAATGTTTCCCTAATTTCTTGTTCAGATTTCTCATCATTAGTGTATAGGAATGCAAGAGATTTCTGTGTATTAATTTTGTATCTTGCTACTTTACCAAATTCATTGATTAGCTCTAGTAGTTTTCTGGTAGCATCTTTAGGATTCCCTATGTATAGTAACATGTCATCTGAAAACAGGGACAGCTTTACTTCTTCTTTCCTATTTTGATTCTTTTTATTTATTTTTCTTTTCTGATTGCTATGACATTTTTCACAGAACTAGAATAAAAAATTTCACAATTTATATGGAAACACAAAAGACCCCGAATAGCCAAAGCAATCTTGAGAATGAAAATGGAGCTGGAAGAATAATACTCCCTGACTTCAGACTATACTACAAAGAGACATTAATCTAGACAGTATGGTACTGGCACAAAAACAGAAATATAGATCAATGGAACATGATAGAAAGCCCAGAGATAAACCCATGCACATATGATCACCTTATTTTTGATAAAGGAGGTAAGAATATACAATGAAGAAAAGATAGGCTCTTCAATAAGTGGTGCTGGGAAAACTGGACAGCTACATGTAAAAGAATGAAATTAGAACACTTCCTAACACCATATACAAAAATAAACTCAAAATGGATTAGAGACCTAAATGTAAGGTCAAACACTATAAAACTCTTAGAGGAAAACATAGACAGAACACTCTATGACATAAATCACAGCAAAATCCTTTTTGACCAATCTCCTAGAGAAATGGAAATAAAAACAAAAATAAACAAATGGGACTTAAGGAAACTTAAAAGGTTTTTCACAGCAAAGGAAACCATAAACAAGATGAAAAGACAACCCTCAGAATGGGAGAATATACTTGCAAATGAAGCAACTGAGAAAGGATTAATCTCCAAAATATACAAGCAGATCATGCAGGTCAATATCAAAAAAAAGCAAATAACCCAATCCCAAAATGGGCAGTTGACCTAAATAGACATTTCTCCAAAGAAGACATACAGATTGCCAACAAACACATGAAAGGATGCTCAACATTGCTAATCAATACAGAAATGCAAATCAAATCCACAATGAGGTATCACCTCACACCAGTCAGTATGGCCATTATCAAAAAAATCTACAAAGAGTAGATGCCAGGGAGAGTGTGGAGAAAAGGGAACCCTCTTGCACTGTTGGTGGAAATGTAAATTGATACAGCCACTATGGAGAATAGTATGGGGATTCCTTAAAAATCTAAAAATAGAACTACCATACGACACAGCAATCCTACTACTGGGCATATACCCTGAGGAAACCATAATTCAAAAAGAGTCATGTACCACAATGTTCACTGCAGCACTATTTACAATAGCCAGGACATGGAAGCAACCTAAGTGTCCATCGACAGATGAATGGATAAAGAAGATGTGGCACATATATACAATGGAATATTACTCAACCATAAAAAGAAATGAAATTGAATTATTTGTAGTGAGGTAGATGGACCTAGAGTCTATCATACAGAGTGAAGTAAGTCAGGAAGAGAAAAACAAACACAGTATGCTAACACATATATATGGAATCTAAAAAAAAAAAAGCTTCTGAAGAGCCTAGGGGCAGGACAGGAATAAACACACAGATGTAGAGAATGGACTTGAGGACACAGGGAGAGGGAAGGGTAAGTTGGGACGAAGAGAGTGGCATGTACATATATCCACTGCCAAATGTAAAATGATGGCTAGCAGGAAGCAGCCATATAGCACAGGGTGATCAGCTCGGTGCTTTGTGATCACCCGGAGGGGTGGGATAGAGAGGGTGGGAGGGAGACACAAAAGGAAGGAGATATGAGGATATATGTATATGTATAGCTGATTCACTTTGTTATAAGGCAGAAACTAACACACCATTGTAAAGCAATTATACCCCAATAAAGATATTAAATAAATAAATAAACAAACACATACCTCAGGTAATGCCAAATTGGTTAAAGCAATTCATTACTTTAACAAGCTTATTATACTGCACTAAATAATAATTGTAGCTTTATGAAAGATTACATTTGGGACAAAAAGTGAGGAATAAACCACATTTATATCAGATAAGGAATATTTCAATAAATAATAGACATGGAGAAAAGGAGATGGGTATATATTATTTTAGAGAAGTACTGAGGAGCTCAATCAAAAGTGATTGAGATGTGGTTCCTGCCTTTCATATACTCTGTCTGCTGAGGAAAATAGTGCATAAACATATAAGTGGTATACAGTGTAGTGTGTGTTAGAATTTGTGTATACCTGAACAAAGAACTGTAGGAGCAGAAAAGGGAGAGAAGCAGGCTTAGCCTGGGGGCAGAGGTGCAAAGCTTCACAGAGGAAATTACACCTCCAGAATGTAAAAAGATGTAAAGAGTTTAGTGAGGTCTAGATGGAATCACATTCTAAATGGAAAGAAAAGCATGTGGGAAAGTATAAACTTTTGAAAGTACATGACAATATTTACAATCTGCATAAAAGCCAGTGGCCCAGTTTATGCATGGCACAATATTTAAAACAAATCAAAACAAAAGGCATAGTCTGACAAGCAAAAGTAATTTTAAAGTAATTCAAATTTAGTTGCATATCCTTTAAATATTCACGTGAATCAAACCTAGGGAAATCACATTTATAGTTCTTTCCTATTCCCATCCCTCATGTGTCATTCCTGACAAGTAAGATCTTGCCTATCCCAATCCCCCACTCCTTTTTGGCTGTTGCTTCACCCTCATTCTTTTTGCTCTCTAGACTTTATTTATTCTCCAAACTCTACATTAAAAAACAAAACAAAATAAAAACTGAAAACAGCCGCTGTACTTACTCTTTGAAAGAAGATAGAATAACAGGAATTGTATTTACCTTTCCACATAAAATAATTGAAATGAACAAAATATATGAAACAATTGTATGTAAGACACTGGACATCAGGCAAACAAATGCAGTAACCTATGACTGTCTCATATTACTGTATGGAGAGCTCATGGGTCATGATGCAAGAAAGGAGAACCAAAAGTGGAGCCAGCCATCTGGCTGAGTAGAAGAGACATTGTTGAGAGACCAGGAAGATGAAGGTAGCTAGAGATCATAGGACAGAATACTGGAGAAGAGAGGGTTGCACAGATAGAGAACTCCAGAGATCTGCAGAGGATCACCCTTGAGTATTCACCTGAGCATTGATCAACATATGTGTGTAAGGAAACTATGGCAGCTAGGGGAAAGAATCATCTGAAAGAAGTAGTGGTGACATGCCTGGCAGTCACATGGATTCAGGAAATGTTCCTGGCCCCACCAATAATACTAGAAAATCACATGATTCATGAAACATTTGCTTAGTACATACAGAGGGGTATTGTCTCTATAGTACAAAATATTTATTTCTAGATTAATCATAACCTAGGTCTGCCTAACAAATCTTAGAAACAAGACCCTTTAAATTTTAATTGCTTTCGAGTAAGTTAATTTTAGAACAAAGCTTAAGAATACTCATAGGAAAACAAAAATATCAAGCACCTAAGAAGATAAAGTACTGAAATTAAAATGCCTGAGGTTAACAATAGACTAGAAACTGCAGAAGAAAATATCACTGAATGTAACAATAAAGCAGTGGGAACTTTCCAGAATTAATTATAGGAAGAAAAAACAAAAATACAATTAAAAGGAGATTAGTGAGCTTTGGAAAAGCCATGAGAGACCTAATATACACATAAGTATAGCTCATAGAAGAGAGGAGAGTGGAGAAGAAAAATATTTGAAGAAATAATGGCCAAAAATTTGCTAAACTTGATGAAACCAAGTCTATAATATCACAGATAATAAAATTTAATGAACCCTAAGCAAAAGAGGCATGAAGAAAATTACACCAAAGTACAACAATTTGTTCAAGTGATAAAGAGAAAATCATAAAGGTAGCCAGAGACAGAGGGCACATTTCATACTAAGGATCAAAAATAGTGTGGCAGCAGGTTATTTTGTCAGAAGTACTGCAAGCAAGAAGATAATGGAGCAATATCATTAAAGTACTGAAAGAGAAAGATGTCATTCTGGAGTTCTATATTCCGTGAAAATAGCTTTCAAATTTGAGGATGAAATAAAGACTTTTTCAGGTATACAGCAGTTGAAAGTAGTATTCACCATCGTCACAGTTACCCTATAGGATATGATAAAGGAAGTCTTTGAGGAAGAGGAAAATGACACCAGATGGTAATTTGAATTTCAACAGAGAAATGAAGAACATTAGAAAGAGTTGCAACATGGGAAAATACACAAGAATAAGAAAAAGAAAAATAATACTATCTAAGTGTGTAAACTATAATCAACATTTAAACAAAAAGAATATCAATGTAGTATGGAATTTATAGCATATGTAAAAGTGAAATATATGACAATAATAGCATATAGGATAGAAGGGGAGAAACTGAAGTATACTACTGTAAGTTTCGCATTCTATATGTGAACAGTATATTGTCACTTCAAAGTAGACTGATAAATTAAAGATGTACACTACAAATCCCAAAGCATCTTCTAAAATAACATGGCAGATTTATAACTAAAAATTCAACAAAAACAAAAAAGCACAATGAAATTTAAAAAAAAAGCAATCTGTTAATCCAAAGGAAGGAATAAAAGAGGAAAAATAAATTATTTCTAGATAGAGTTAATCCTAATCAGATCAGTAATCATATTATATGTAAAGGGATCAAATACCCCCATATAAAAGGCATAGATTGTCAAAGTGAATAAAAAGCAAGGACCAGCAATATGTTTCCTATAAGAAGTGCATTTTCAATATAAAGACATAATAGGTTTAAAGTAAAAGAATGGAAAAATATATACCATGCCAACACTAATCAAAAAATAGCTAAAGTGACTCTACTAATATCAGACAGTGGATTTCAGAGCAAAAATTATTACCAGGTATAAAAAATGTCATTTTATCATGATAAAGCAGCCAGTTTATCAAGAGGACATAACAAGCTTAAATGATTATGCACTCAGTAACAGAACTTCAAAATATATGAAGCAAAAGCTAATAAAACTAAAGAATAATAGAAAAGTTCACAGTTATAAACAAAGATTGTAATTATTTATCCCTTCTCAAATAATTGGTAGAACAAGTAGATGGAAAATCAATAAAGACATAAAAGAGTTGAGCAACACAGTCTTTTACCTGATGAAATTGACCTTTATAGAATACTCCACACAACAGCAATCTAATATACATCCTTTAAAAGTACATATAAAATACTACCAAGATAGACAATAATCAGGGCTGTAAAATACATCTCAATAAATTAAAAAAATATTAAAACCTGCAAAGTATGCTCTCTTATTACAAAGCAACTAAATTAGAAATCAATAAAAGCAAAATTCCTAAACATTTGAAAACTAAACATTAAAAACAACACACAGCTAAATAACATGAGTCAAAGAGAAATCAAATGGAATATTATAAAGTGTTTTTAACAGAATATAAATGAAAATACAACACATAAAAATGTGTAGGATGAAACTAAAGTAGTATTCAGGGGAAATTATGACACTAAATGCCTATCTTAGAAAAACAAGAATGGTCTCAAATTGATAACTTCAATTTCTACCTTAAGAAAGTAGAATAAGAAAAGTCCATTAAACTCAAAGTAAGAAGAATTTAAACAATACATATCAGATCAGAAAGCAGTGAAACAGTAAGCAGAAAAGCAATACAGAAAATCAATAAAAGTAAAAGCCAGTTTTTAAAACCAAGATCAATAAAATTAACAAATCTCAAGAAAGAATGATAAAACTAGGATTGGGAGAAATGATTTTATTACACATTCTACTAGATATTAAAAGAATGATGAGATTATTATGAATTAACTTTATGCCAGTATATTTGACAATTCATATGAAATAATCAAAGTTCACTCAAGAAGAAACAGAAAGCCTGAATAATCCTACATTATTATAGAAATTAAATTTGCAGTTAAAAATATTCACACACACACAAATTCCAGGCCAGATGATGTTACTACTGAAATCAACCTTACATTTATGGAATAAATAATATCAATTCTACCCAAAATATTACAGAAAATTGAAAAGGAAAAAATGCTTTCCAAATCATTCTATGATGCCAGCATTTCCCTGATACGAAGCCATAAAGGGCTTTACGTGAAAGAAAACTATAGACAAATAATTTTCAAGAACATAGATACAAAACTTCTTTACAAAAATTTAACAACCTAGAAACCAGCACTATATTAGAAGGATAATATATCATGACCGAGTGTTGTTTATCAGAGGAATGTAGAGTTGGTGAAAATCAATCAATATAATTTACCATAAATAACAAACTTAAAAAAGAAAAACCTTATAATCAGCTGGATATTAAAAAAAATTAAAAATACAATATCTTTTCTTGATAAATATTCTAGGCAAACTAGTACTAGAAGGGAACTTTGTGAACTTGAAAAAATGCATCTATGAAAAAGCTATAGATAACATAATACTTAATATTGAATGTTAAATGCCTTCCTCATAAGATCAGGATTAAGATAAGTAGAAGGACACTTTTACCACGTTTATTCAATGTTGCATTGAAGTTTCTAGCTCCTGGAATAAGGCAAGAAAAAGAAATTAAAAACATCCAGATCATAAATGAAGAAATAAAACTGTTTTTACTTGCAGATGATGTGATTACATAGAAACTCCAATGGAATTTTAATATATATTTAAAAAACCTACTGGAACTAATGAAAAAAGTTTAGCAAAGTTGCAGAATATAAAGTTAATCAACATATATTCTAAATCATAACAACAAACCAATAATGGTTGAAATAAAAATAACTTTTACAATAGCATCAAAATATGAAATAATTAAGGGTAAATCTGACAAAAGACGATAGACTACATACTGAAGACTACAAATCATACTGAGAAAAAATAAAGAAAACCCAAGTAAATGGAGAGATATGACATATTTACTGGTTGGAAGATTCATTATTACCTTAATTAAAATGCCACTAGGCATTTTGGTAGAATTTGACAAATATTAATTTTATTTAGAAATGAAAAGGACTAAGAATAGCCAACACAACTTTGAAAAAGAATAAAGTTAGAGGAGGAGCCCTGCCAGATCTTTACTACCTGGGATTTATCATAAAGACTCAATAACAAACACAGTGTTGTGTTGATATAAAAAGAGGCACATAATAGAAAGTTCTGAACTCAATCCACACGTATATGGCCAACTGATTATCAACAAAAGTGAAAAGATAATTTAATGGAAAAATATTTTTTAAACAAATGATGTTGTGCCAATAGGATATCCATATGCGAACAATGAACCTTGACACATACTTCACCATATACAACAACTATCTCAAAATGGAATATTGACCCAAGTGTAAAATCCAAAACTTTAAATCTTCTAGAAGAGAATATAGAAGAAAACTTTGGGTGAGGCAAATATTTATCAGATATATCTCCAAAGCACAAGCTAAGAAAAGACACATTGATAAATTAGATTTCATAAAAATAAATAATAATAATAATATTAAAAGGTCTACTCTTAGAAAGGTATTATTAGTGGAATTAACAAAAAAGGTCATAGACTGAGGGAAAATATCATGTCCATGACAAAGGACATATTCATAATATATATTTATGGACACTTATAAAAAATAATAATAAACCAATAATAATAAAATCCTAAACACCTCAATAAAAGAAACGTGCAAAAAGTTTGAGTGAACACTTCAGCAGAGGAGGTACATGGGTGAAAAATAAGGGGACTACAAAGTAAAACCACAATGAAATACCACAACTTCCCTATTAGAATGGCTAAAATGAAAAAGAATGCCTATGTGTATATTATGTGTTGGTGAAACTATGAGGGAACTGGAACTCTCATACACCACTGGTGAAAATGTAAAATGGTACAATCACTTTGGGAAAAAAATGGCAAACTTGAGCAAAAATCTATCATACAGGCCAGCCATTTCATTCCTAGGTATTTACCCCAAAGCAACGAAAGCATATGTTAATACAAAGACTTGTGCATAGATTTTCATAACAGTTTTATTTATATTAGCTTCAAAAAGGAAACATCCCAGATGGCCATCAACAGGTGACTGCATAAACAAATTGTGGTACATTCATGCAATAGAATATTACTCAGAAATAAAAGGAATGGGATATTGACACATGCTACAACATGAAATAATTTCAAATTATGCTGAGTGAGACAAAAAGAGCACAACTGTATAATTACATTTATATACAATTCTAGAAAAAGCAATGTATCCTATGTGATAGAAAGTAGATACATGGTTTCCTGGGGGTGGGGGCAAGGGGTAGTAGTGGAGAAGAGTTCAAGGAGGGATTCCAAAAGGGCATGAGAAAACTTCTGATCTGATGGTTGTATTCATTGTCTCTATTTGATTATAGTTTCATGGTGTATACAAATGTCAAAAGTTATCAGATTATACACTTTTAATGTCTGTGGTTTAATGTATGTAAATATACCTCAATAAAGTTATTTAAGTAACAGCAATGAGAGAGAGAGAGATAAAGAGATTGAAAGAGAGAAAGAGAGTGAGGGGAGAGAGAGAGATTCCGCATATAAAATTCTTTTTTGGTTAGGTAAAACCAAATGTGGGAATTCTCACACATTAATAAATGTTATTACTGCTACATGTACTTTGTTCATTATTTCAGTGGCTTTCTAGTAATACAGAATTTCCAGAGAAATGTCCATAAATATGTGGAACCAAGACTTCTGTACAATCAAATCTAGGAGTCCATTCAAACAAACACACACACATTAAAAGGTTAAATTAACAATGGCATTCTCTTTTCCAATCCTTGAATTCCATAATACTTTAGTTAAAATTGTGGTCATGCTGCTTCAACATAAAACTTAAAAAGTGTTCATTCTATAAGGCATAATAATATATCCCTTTCTGAGATTTTTCTTTAATGGGGCAGCACCCACCCAAATACTCTGTCTTCTTAGTTCTCAACATTATTCTTAGATACCAGGGGCTTTTTTCACTTCTTTTTCATTGCTGTTCTCTTACCCCATGAATTTATTTTCAGATCTTCACTTTATTTTACCTTTTCTATCTTTCCCTTGATTCTGATGATCAGCACTTTTCTTTAAATTCTTCCAGGTCACTTGAGGAATTTTACCTTAAAACTTTATGCCTTTGGAAAGTTGGCTGTCTTAGCTACCCCTAGTCATCTTAGATGTATAGAAGTCAGGGACACAGCAAAAGAAAACTCACCTCAGATGGTTCAAATGGAAAGACTTTAAAGAAAAGGCCTCTTTTTAGTTGAGGGGTAAAACAAAAAGGGGTGTTCAGGGGAAACCAGAACCATAGACATGGAACTGTCCTTAGGGAGTTGAGCCAATAGAGAAGAAATACCATGATCTTTTTCCTTCTACCTCCCAATCTCCAGTGAATGCCTCCCATTGCCAACTGGCAAGGGGACATAAGGAATGCTGTCTACAGAGGTCATCCTACTGCAGGTATAAAGCATGGCAGAGAAAGACAAAAAATGAATATGGGAGAAAAAATAGCATAGGATGCAGGGTAATTCTAATCTTTTTGTCAGTCCATATATATCTCTTATGTTTATTAGATAACTGCTAGGTCATGAGCTACACAATTTAAAAGGCAGAATTTTAAGAGGTCTTTAGAAAGGAAGCATTTACTTCAACTAATATTTATTGAGCAAATCTATTAAAGTACCATTGTGTGCTGTGGAACAGAGGAATGAATATGGTACATGCTCACGTCTACAGGTGAGGTTACCTTTTGGAAGTGGAGGACAAATTCAGTCCTCTATACAAGGCAAACTTATAAAAAATGTTGAACTTTCAATGACGCCAAATATCTTCTGTCTCTGAGGATCAGATTTGCCTTGAGTATCAAAGAACAGCCAAAGTCACCTACTTCCCCTCTTTTCCATTCTAGATGTGTATTTATTCATTAAACCTTTTCTGAATGCCCCTGCCCCTGTGCCAGAGACTGCACTGGTACGTGGGTACACAGTGATGATAAAGACACACAAGGACTGTTCTTATCCTCATGAAGATAACATTCTTGTGGGAAAAAAAAAACCAGGTTGAAGTAAATAACTAAAAAAATATGTGAGAATGTTTTAGGTGGTCATAGGCTTATGAAGGAAAAATTAGGACTGTATAAAGGAGTAACTGAGAGTGCTTTGAGCAGTCAGGGAAGTTATCTCTGAGATGATGACACTCTGAGATAATACCTCAGGGAAGATACTGACAGTAAGAGGAGCCCAAGGGAAGAGGGGCAGCAGGGAAAAGCCCCTGGAGTGAAACTCACTTTGATCTGGCTGAGGCATGGAAAGGAGGCTGCTGTAGCCAGAATGTGGTGATACAGGAGGAGAGAGAGGCGAATAAGTCTGGAAATGTAGAAGGGAGCTAAGTCTCTCAAGAAATTCTAGGCCAGAGTAGAGGCTTTGGATTTTATTCGAAGGACTATGCATTTGAAGTAGGAGAGTGACATAAGTTGACTTAAATTTGCTGAGTGAGAACGATGTCTAGATAAAAAGGGTAAACGGAATAGGAGGCAGTTACAGTGTTGAGGCAGGAGATAATTGTGGCTTGGACTGGGGCAAAAAGAAAGTGGACTGACATATTTTGTTTGTTGAACCAATAGAATTTCCACAAGTGGAGTTGGGGGCAATGTGAGGGAAAGAGAGCAATCAAGGATGCCTAGACTCTTCTCTTCAGTGTCCCTGACAAATTATCATCTGGCTTTGATTAAATATATTGAATGCTTGTGTTCTCACCATTTTGTGAGGCAACCCATCCAGCGAAATGAAGTTTAAATACATAGTTAATTTAAACTCAACAACTTTTTATGTTTAGTTATTTATTTCTATAAACTGTTACTGTAACAATTTAAACTTTTTCTGCAGGTGCTTCAATGTTTGCACACAAAGCTCTAAAGAGCCACACGAAGCCCCATAGCAATGAGTTGAAGCATCCCTACACTTGCCCTCTTCTCAATGTGCTTCAAGTGAGGGGACTTGACATTTTCACCGTAATGATCTCCTTTGACCCTGTCTGTGAGTCCTCCTTGTAGGAAATTGCCTCCTTTGTAAGAGGGAAGAGGTGATTGAAGAAGTTTCTCTTTACTTGCAATAGTCAGACTAAACCATCACTGAGAGACCATTCTTTGCATTTTGTGAAAAGGTGATACATAAAGGAAAGTACAGAGGCATAATATAAAAATGACAATAAAAATAATATCTATCAAAGTTATAAAATCCAATATGGGTTTGTTTTGTGCACAGGAAAGAATATTCAATATTTCACCTGATGATTGGGAAAATATGTAATTTTATGATTGTTCTAGTAAAGTAGATTGTAGCAAAGCTATAATGCAAGCCATAGTGAGAACCTACATTTATGCCATGCCTTTCATCACAAAACACTTTTAGGAAACCGTATGTATTAACTCAAAAACATATGGTAATGCATAGTCAGGATGTACGCTATAGACTGAATGTTTGTGTACCCTCCAAATTCATTCATATGTGACAGTGCTAGGAGGTGGGGAGCCTTTGGGAGATGATTAAGTCATGAGGCTGGAGCCTCATGAATGGGATTAGTGACTTTATAAAAGAGATCCCAGAGAGCTCCCTTGTCCCTTCAGCGGTGAGGATACAGCAAGAGAAGACAGCCATCTATGAACCAGGAATCAGGCTCTCATCAGACAGCCAATCTACCGGTACCTTGATTTGGACTTCTCAGCCCCCAGAACCATGAAAAGTAAATATTTGTTGTTTATAAATCACCTAGCCCATGGTATTTTGTTATGGGAGATGGAACGGATGAAGAAGGTGCATATAAGAACAGATTGTTCCTTCATCAATGTGAGTCAGCTTTGCCTTATGTAAGGTGGAGGGTCTCGAGCAACAATGGACATGATGTTGCTTGCTGTCTGCTATACATTTGTTAACAGTCAGCCAGCTTGCTTTGAGTTATCCACTTTCTAAGGGAGGGGGGAATAAGTGATGCAAACTCATGCAGGGGCTTATTTAATGTGCTTTATGAAACCAGAGTATTATTCATAGACATTTCATGGATGGGCATACATCTGGGGAGAGGGAATAAAACAGTTCCAGTGAGCAGCTTGAGTAAATGGGAATTCCCGGGAAATGAGGAGGCTCTGGATAGAGCAATGGAGTCTCAGACAAGCAAAGATGGGCAACACTGATTGGCTCACGCTGTTCTGGTTCTTGTATTTGTGTGGAAATAAGGAGTGGTGCATAGAGCAAGCAGGGAAATTGCATGTAATAAACATTTTATTTTGCCAGGAACTGAGATGATCATTTAAGCTATGGCTATATGAGAAAAAAGAGCAGTGTGTTGGGAGAAAATGTTGATTCTGTGGTTTTGGCTTGTTGAAATGCCCTTTCGAATCATCGAGGTCACATGGTCTACTGTGTGACATTTGCTTACTTATCATGGCTTCACCAAGAATGGGCAGATGAGGTAGTTACACACAAACTTAATTCTGGTCTCTTGTGACTAAAATTCACCCTCCAGGCTTAGCTCCTCTTAGCAAATGGAACATAAGGCTAGTTTTCCTGACTCTCCTCAACCTTTATTGATACTGTATAGAATTACAAACCAGAATCTAATAAGACTCTTTATTGAATAGTTTGTGTAATATTGAACCATTGCTTCATCAAAACACATCCCCCCTCCTCAACAGCATCATTTTTGTTGGCCAGTAGCCAATTTGGTTTTTATCTTAATGAAATTGGAGCAATGCTGGTTGCTCATTCTCAGCTGTGCTTGGTAAGGTTTTGTTCACATCACGTCTCTCACTTACAGCTCCACTCTCATTTCCCGGCACTTTCTGCCTTTGTATGCGCGATGGAGTCTGCCCATTCAGAAAAATCAGGCAAAAATCTCCTTCCCAATCGAACACGATCATCTGTAATTCTCAAATCACCAGTCTTGAAAAAGGCAAGGAAGTGCTATTATCTGTGAGTTTGGCAATCCAGAGGAGGGGACCTACCTCCTAAAAACTTCTACTGTGAAGTCTTTCATTCCTTTATTAGGAGGAAATGGATAATACAAGTATTAAAAGTGTCCTTGTCTCTTTAAACGTATGTACCGAAATATTTTCAGATGAAATACTCTAATTTCTGGGGTTTATTTCAACATAGTCTTGAGATAAGGGGTGGTGATGGTTGGAGGTATAGCTGTAAGAAGACTGGCTATGTATTGACACTTGATGGATCTGGATTTTGGATAAATCAGGTTCATTATTCTATTGTCTCTACATTTATAGATATTTAAATATTTCATAATATTTCATAAAATATTTCATAAATATTTCATAATAAACATTTTTTAAAAATGTAAGCATTCTGGTGGAGTTGGGAGCAGAGCTAAATATTTACTTAAAATTACACAAAGGCAGATTTGACAAATAAGTTGTACAGTAACACCATCAGCCTCCCAACCCATCAGCAGCATTGCTAGTGAATTGATTAATCACAGCACACTCCTCCTCACACCCTGCCCAGTAAGGTGTTGAGAAGGATTCTGGGGCAGCCTTCAGGCAGACACTACATTAATTGATTACAGTTGACAAATAGGATGATAACCAGTTGTTTTCCCTATACTAATATGTAAATAAACAAGAATAATTCCTGTAATTCCCCAAGAAGTAGTAGTGGTGGTGCTGGGTGCCTGAGGAAGGTAGAAGAGAGAAATGGGAACATGAAGAAAAGTAATACATACAGAGGAAGAGCCTGAGATCACTAAAGAGAAACTGAAGGCAATATTCTTAAAAATGACTCCTAGGATTGGCATAATCAAAGGGTTTTGGGGTCTTATGACACAATGATCCCTCACTGTTCCTGAAAGGCTGGAGGTCACTTAGTAGTTTAATTCTTCAGAACGGACATCTTAGCCTCTTTATTCTCTTTTTCTGCATAATTTATAGTATTCCCAACTATTTTGATGAGTTATTTTTGATGAACTAATATTTGTCACTTGAAGAGAAGAAATAGGTAGAGAAAAGTAAATAAATCTTTATGGGGCCCTGGCTATAAGTCAGGCACAAGTCCTAAAATTGTATTACAGTGTACCATCTCATGAAAATGTAGAGCATCTTAAAATCACTGAGTGTTTTCAAGCTGTGTGGACTGAATCTTCATTTATTTGGCTTTTACTCCAGCTAATTTAGTTTAAATGTATAATGACAAAGAGGAAGAACTAGACGTAGGCTATATATTTTTCTCCATATAACATATAAACCTAATCAGAGCATAGCCTCATATTGTTAGTGAAACGATAGTCTGCCGTCAGAAATCTTGAAGAATAACATACATCTTTAGTCTAGATCTCTGTAAAAGTGTCATGCAGGGCCACCTACAATACATAAAACAGAAATATTTTTAAAAAATTTCTCTTTAAACACATCTTCTTCTTCGAAAGGCTTTATTATTCTCCCCACCCCCCTTATTCCCTACCTCCATCCTCACTGTCTCCTCAACACAGTGCTTTTCTGTCCACTTTTTCCAACTCCATGCTGTACCTTCGAAGTCTATGTTTTGACATATGGCCTCGATTGCTGGGAAGAGCCCTTTGGGAAATGTGATCTGATCTTCATCGTGACAGCTTTTATCATAAGCATCAACTGCACTATAATTCTGGTGGGGAAAATTCCATGACTTGTTAAAAATGTAACTTTCTTGTTCCAGAAGTGTTGCTATCATTCCTGTTCCCCAAAGTCATTAAGAGTTAGCAACTGTCTGGGGTCTTCTTTCTGGAGAGCTAGAACAGTGAAGAGGGGGTAGAAAGGGCTAGGATACACTGCTACACTGGTGCAGGAGCAAGGTATGGAAGTGGATGGAGCCGGCCTATATCTGCTGCTCAGAGCTAAAGTCTAAATCCTGAAAAGGGTAGGGGCCGACATTTAGGCTGGGCATCAAGGAGAAAGTGTTGTTCACTTAAGTAGGGCAGGGGCACTTTAGGAAGCCAAAGATAAGTCAAAACATTTTGTTCAAAGGTATGGAGAAAGAGCTGAAACACATTCCCTAAAATAGGAAAGCCCCAGAAAACACATAAGGTAATAGTGCACATTTTGGTGGTAGTATCTAGGAGCTTTGAGGCAACGGTTTTGTGTACGTGTGTGTGATGTATGAGTGTGTGTGTTGGTAGTATGCTACAGATGACAGTATTAATCTAGGACCTAGGACCATATTTTCCATGTTTTGGACCTAGGGCCTTAACCCGGCATTCTTTCCCTTAATTCCCTGGGCCATTTTCTGGTTGGGACTGGCTCCTTTGGCATCAATATGTCCACCTTCAGTTCCCCCGAAGCACCAAGAATTAGTGACTACACCCATGGAAAAGGATGCTTTTCAAGCTTAAGAGCAGCTGAGAATTTTTATGCAACATTTTATTGAATATTTTGTGAGTCATGAGTGAGTGATTGTATTATACTTTAAGATCTTAAAATATGGTTAAGAAGGCCTGTTGCAGCTGTGTTTATGTATAGAGGTGATTGATTAACTAGTACTGGGAACATTTCCATTACACTATTTCAAATGAGAATTTTAATTTTAAGTCTTTGATTGTATCACAATGGTCTTCCCTGTGATATTTGGTTTTAGTACCCTTATTTTCATGTCGATGTGCCTTTCAGAAATAATACAAGATTTCATAACTTTAACTTAGCTCTCCTTTGCTTGCCATTTGGTTTTCTCGGGGTGTTGAGAATTAAAATTCTATACTGAGGTGTTCAAAAGCCTGACTCAAAGCACTGCAATATATAATGTCACTTAAAGTAAGTACAACTTTTTTTTTTTTTAACAACTGCAAGTGCTACTTAAATGCCAAGATTACAAATAATAATATTTATACTAAAAAATCTTAAGTTGCAGCCTGGGTTTTCTGGAAGCAGACATGAGATGAAATTTAGCATTTTATTAGGGATCAATACCTGTGAAAGGAAGAGGGAGGAAACAGTCTTGGTTAGAGGAAGAAGAAAAGCTATGACACAGGCCCAACAAAGCCCCTCAACTCTGACAGTGAGTTACAGAGTCAGTATTGCCCAAGAAAGTGTCCCAGAGTTGTGCTGATAAACATTTAACAACTAGCTCTCTGGGAGAAAAAAAATATATCCTGATTTGTAGTATTTGCCAATGTCCATCACGTAAATTCCCCTACCATAGCTGACTTCAAGCTACCGATGTGATGTCATTAAGTGGGGAATGGGGAAGAAATACACACAGCCTATTCTTGTGAGATGGTACCAGCCAACCACTCACCACATAAGACCAAAATAGCCAAAACTTTATACCTATGCTTTGCTCAGTCTCTGGATATGGGTTGTTTTGTGAAGGTCATGATCTTGGGTAAATACATTTTCTATAATTGAGACAGAACCTGAAGGAATTTTTGACTGCACTCCTTGCAAGGGGGTAACAAGAACTTCTTTGCAGAGGAATTTGAGTTACTAATCTCTCTGTCTACTACATTCCATTTACTGTACCACTCAGATCCACTTTTCCATATAGTAGCACCTTATCTTATAATTCAATGGTACTCTTATTGTACCCCCAGAAAAAAGTGTGCCACTTTTGAGGACCAGGAACTATAGCCCAGACTTGTAGGTATTTGAAACACACAATCCAGCAAATTATTCTCTGTGATGGTGAGACCACTGATGCCTCAACCCCTTGAATCCTGGAACTATACATTTTTCCTACTGGGGGCACAGCGTATACTATTTCCTGGTTGATGGCATTACATCCTTGAGAAAAGGGGTTGACAAACTTTTTCTGTAAAGAACCAGATAGTAATTCTTTTAGAATTTGTGGGCCATATGGTTTTAGTGACAACAACTCAAGTCTGCCCTTGTAGTGCAAAAGCAGCCATAGACAATATGTGTATGAATAAGCATGGTTGTGTTCCAATAAAACTTTTATTTATAAAAACAGGTGGCAGACTGAATTTGCCAACCTATGCTTAAAATAATAGCCTCTCTCCTTGAGCTGGAGCTGGAGCTGTAACTGTGCCTCCGTAGGCCATTCCAGCACACGAGGCCAGCTGCTTCTGACATTATGGTATGTCAAATGACCACTGGATCTCATGTTCTGTTTCCACAGTGAGGACACAGTGTGAAGTGGGTCCAAGGCTTGGCCACTCTGTAAGATAGTGGTGCTGGCTGAGGCTCTGTGAACAAGAAAGGGAAATCCATATGGGAAATGAGTCCTTGTGAAGATAAACTGCTGGCCTTTTCAGGATATATGGGACCCGATGTCATCTACTTGTCATCAAGTTGCCAGATGGTATCTTAGAGAAATAGAACCATGCTGGGGGTTGAGTACTGGTCTCTATTGCTGCCATTTTGAACTTCCAGTGGCAGCAGTAGCTAGAACAGCCTTTGTCATTAGAAATTCATATAGTTGAGCCCATGCATAGCCTCCATCTCTGTCACCATGGCCACTTTCTTCCCGTGTCCACTACGTAAATTCATCTGATATACTTGCTTATTTAGTGCTTCTGTGATGAATGCTCTTTAGTGGGTGTTAACATGTGTTTGAAGGACATTCACACTTTATACCCACTCCAATATCTTCTTTCATATGTCTGTATCCAAGATTTCTTTGTCCCTATTATTTCAATCTGTTTCCTTCTAGGCTCTTTTCCATCTGGTCAGTTATTCACCACTGCCTGTGAAGTCTAATGTGGGCCCACCTCTGCTTCAGCACACAGTGTATGAACAGGGACACTGTCCCAAGCTTGGACTTTTTTTCCTCTTTTAGGAATCCCCACAGAGCTCTAGATGAAACCTGAGGAAGGGGCACTGGTACAACAGTGGTGGATACTAAGGGGACTATCAGCTATATGATTATGCATCTTACTTTTGCTCTCTGGTCCTACTTGATCTCAGTCTTAGATCCAACACTCCATCCCACAGTGGATTACTGCCAGATCCACTGATCTCATAACTTGGTGGGTCTGATAGGACCCAGCTCATGATGGGAAGTTCCAACTGCATGGTTGCTCATGTCTCATGGGCAGGCTTCTGTTCTACCAGGGCTGAGAAGCATGACGGGAGTTGTTTATTAAAAGGTGCATAATTCTCTTCAGCAGATGACAATGTCCTGCTTCAGAATCCCAGGGTGCAATGTGATTCTCCCACAAGCTCCATGTAGCCTCTTTTCCCATCACTGATATTTCTGACAACAGAGGAGCATAGTCCAAGTGGTAAGACCATTGGTACCACAGTTTGGATCTTCAAAAGAGTTGTCTCCTACTTCAGGCCTTACTCAAAGCTGACAGCCTTTTACCTCTCTCTGTATAAGGGGCAAAGCCATATTCCTAGGTGTGGAATATGCAGCCCCCAGGACATGAGGGAATTTTGCTTCATTCTTTGTGGTAATAAGTGCAAGATGCAATAATTTGTCTTTACTTTGAAGAGGATGTCCTGGCACAGATCTAATTACTGGACCACTACAGATTTTACAGATGTATTTGGCCTCTGCATCATTCTGTGGAAGGGTATGTATGTGTGCCTTCCTAAGGCCTCCAGTGTTCTGGCCATCTCTTGCTTATCCGGGCCAATCAACATAATGTCATGAATGTAGATCAATGTGATTTTTTGTGGAATGTCTAAATTCTCCAGGTGTCTTTGAACTATATTATGACAGAAGGAAGGAGAGTTAACATAGCTTTAAGAACAGAACTCTAAATGTATAACACTGTCCATTCCATGTGAATGCAAACTGTTTAAAATTCTCTTTTCTAGTTGAGAAAGAAAATCCTATATTCACCAAATTAATAGTTACATAAAATGTATCCAAATTTGTAATAATCTGCTTCAGCAGACTAGGTGATCTGTGACATAATATGGATATCAAGACGTACTGCCAGGATAGAACTCCCTTTAAGGAAAGCCTTGCAGCCCATCTGGATCTGTGTTGGGCCTGATATGGAGAGGGAAGAGACTTTGCCTCAAATTACATAACTGAGCTGACAGATACTCACAATATGCCTAGGACTGGATGCTCAGGGTGCTACATACAGAGTCCCAGAACATGAAATGCTATGGAAAATAAGTTATTGATCGGGGAGCTCTTTCTTGACATACAGGATTTAGTATCCTGGCAAGAATCTAAAGAAGTTGTGTAAACTTGGTATTGATATGTCTCCTAGAAGCATTAAAAAAGTCATGGCTCACACTGAACAAAGTTCAAATGTTGCAATTAGCATTGCAGATTGCGGAGATGGGAGTCAAATGTTCAAGGAAGTAAGTATGCTGGAATGAATACACTGTAAACAGCTGGAAGAAACACCAAATGGTTATGTTTCCATGGAAAACCCCAGAGGGCAGACCACCTATCAAAAGTCTTAAGGAACGCATGGTAAGAGGGTCTCCAGAATCGTAAAAGGTCCAAAATTACGTCTGTAGGTCCACCTCTTTCTAGTTGCCTGATCTTGAGTGTCTAACAACTTTTCTGCGCTTCAGTTTCCTCATCTGTAAAATAGAACTAAATATTACCTCATAGGGCTTTTGTGACAATTAACTGAAATGCTGTTTGTAACATTCTCAGCATAGTCCTTAACGAATAGTAGTAATAGCAGTTACTTTTAAGTGTTAAGATAGGGCTCATTTAAGGTATCTTGGAGAGACAACATGGAGACCCTATGTCTAAACCTGCCCAGAAAGAAGTTCCTGTTCCTAGCCGATGATTCACAGGCATGGCTTACAACACCTCCTTGCTCCTATGCCCAAGGCATATATTCATTCAGAGTACTCTATCCCCCAAGGGACACTTGATGAACATTTGGTTCAAGTCAGGAAAATAAATCCCCTTGGGACCTATACTAGAATTGAGAAAAGGGAATGCTCTTTTCAATAGTCTTTTTGGCTCTTAACAACTACCTGATCATCTTTGTCAACATTTTGAAAGAAACCACCTGAGAATGAAGAAGCAC
Source organism: Mesoplodon densirostris (assembly GCF_025265405.1). Lineage (NCBI taxonomy): Eukaryota > Metazoa > Chordata > Mammalia > Artiodactyla > Ziphiidae > Mesoplodon > Mesoplodon densirostris. The sequence continues at coordinate 123,051,630 of NC_082662.1, read as the reverse complement.
AGAGGAAATCAGAGTCCAGAGATTGGGGGTAATGCAGAGAAGTAGGGACAGGGGGATACAGATTCCTAAGACACCTTTTTAACTCTTGGATCTAGCCATATCTGTCCAGATTCTCCTCTGGAATATTACAATTATATGGATCAATATCCATCCCTACCACTTTTTAAAAATTGAAATATAGTTGATTTACAATGTTGTGTTAGTTTTAGGCATACAGCAAAGTGATTCAGTTATATATATATATATATATATATATATATATATATATATATATATATATACATTTTCAGATTCTTTTCCACTATATGTTATTACAAATTATTGAGTATAATTCCCTGTGCTGTATAGTAGGTCCTTGTTGGTTATCTATTTTATATATAGTAGTATGTATATGTTAATCCCAACCTCCTAATTTATCCCTCCTTCCTTCTACTTTCATAGCCATAAATGTTTTTCTATGTCTGTGGGTCTATTTCTGTTTTGTATATAAGTTCATTTGTATCATTTCTTTTTAGATTCCACATATAAGTGATATTGTGATATTCATCTTTCTCTGTCTGGCTTACTTCACTAAGTATGATGATCTCTAGGTCCACCCATATTACTGCAAATGGCATTATTTCATTCCTTTTTATGGCTGAGTAATATTCCATTGTATAGATATGCCACATCTTCTTTATCTATTCATCGGTCTATGGATGTTTAGGTTGCTTCCATGTCTTGGCTATTGTAAATAGTTTTAGAGAGCTAGTTTTAGTTTCGTTTCTATTGCTTGTAGCTGAAGAATTCCTGACTTATAGAGCAGGACAATCTAGTCTTTGGTGGTCAGAGAAAGCCTCTCAGGGGAAGTGAATCTAAATGGACACTTAAAGAATGAATAGAGACTGACCTGGCCAAGTGAGTTAGGAGGAAGGATCAGTTAAAATGGCATAAATGAGTTCTCTCTTAGCCTATTCACCCTCCTTTGATAGATTCGGTTATAACAGTTTGGTAATCTGCATTTTGCAGCACATTGCAGATTGTAGAGAGCAAATTGAAAGGGGAAGAGGGCATTGCAAATTTCAGACTTACTGACAGAGTGTCAGGTGACCTTAATGTGGATGATATTGGTGGAGTAGTGGGGTGTCAGCCTAATAGTGAGGTACTATCAAAGAAAGCATAAAACAAAAGTCATAAGAAAAATAAGTCATAATGTGCACTGCACTTAGAGTGGAAGCAGCGAGTCCATAAGCAGTGCTTGGCAACAATAACAGAGTCAGCTATGGTGTACTGAGCTTTTACTACATTCCAGGTACTGTGTTAAGTTCTTCTCACTAATTATCTAATTTTATCCTAAGAACAACTCTGAAAGATTAGTGTTATAATCTTCTTCATCATTACTTATTTTTCTGTCTACTGGATCATTTATATCAGCATATATCAGCAAATATAGTACACGTCTCATTTTAAATAACGAGAGGAAAAGTCTTCCTTAACTCTGATGCCTCTCCAGCTTTCACCTAATTCCTTTGATCTTCTTTCCTGATCCTCTTTCCATTTAAAGAGTTGTCTATAATTCAATGATTCCAAGTCTTCTCTGATTCTCTCTTTTTTAAAATTGAGATTTAATTAACATTCCATAAAATGCACAGCTCTCAAGTGTGCAGTTCAGTGAGTTGTGACAAGTGCTTACACACATAGATCTAGCACCCAAAACAAGATATAGAGCATATCCATTACCCCAGAAAATTTCCTCTTGCCCTTTTCTAATCACATAACTTTCTTTTTTTAAATTTTTTTTTTATTAGTTTCTGCTTTATAACAAAGTGAATCAGTCATACATATACAACCGTTCCCACATCCCTTCCCTCATGCATCTCCCTCCCTCCCACCCTTTCCATCCCACCCCTCCAGGCGGTCACAAAGCACCGAGCTGATCTCCCCGTGCTCTGTGGCTGCTTCCCACTATCTATCTACCTCACGTTTGGTAGTGTATACATGTCCATGCCTCTCTTTCGCTTTGTCACAGCTTACACTTCCCCCTCCCCATATCCTCAAGTCCGTTCTCAAGTAGGTCTGTGTCTTTATTCCCGTTTTACCCCTAGGTTCTTCATGACATTTTAAAAAAAATTCCATATATATGTGTTAGCATAAGGTATTTGTCTTTCTCTTTCTGACTTACGTCACTCTGTATGACAGACTCTAGGTCTATCCACCTCATTACAAATAGCTCAGTTTCATTTCTTTTTATGGCTGAGTAATATTCCATTGTATATATGTGCCACATCTTCTTTATCCATTCATCTGATGATGGACATTTAGGTTGTTTCCAGCTCCGGGCTATTGTGAATAGAGCTGCAATGAACATTTTGGTACATGTCTCTTTTTGAATTATGGTTTTCTCAGGGTATATGCCTAGTAGTGGGATTGCTGGGTCATATGGTAGTTCTATTTTTAGTTTTTTAAGGAACCTCCATACTGTTCTCCATAGTGGCTGTACCAATCACATAACTTTCTTCCCACATGAATTTCTATCTTCATATAGTTTGTTTTTGGACTTCATGTCCGGATGAAATCATGCAGTAATTATGTTTTTGCGTCTGATTTCTTTTGCACAACATAATGTTTTTGAGATTTGTCCATCTTGCTGGGTGTATCAATATCAGTTCATTCTTTTATGTTGCTGAGTATTAACATTATATGACTGCACCACAATCTGAATATCCATTCTCTTGTTGACGGATATTTTAGTTTCTTCTAGGTTTTGGCTATTATAAAGAGGCTGTTCTGAGTATTTGTGTATAAGTCTCTGAATGGATATGTGTTTCCATTTATTTTGGACATATGTCTTGGGTGGATGTGTTGGGTATTATGGTAAGCATATATTTCCATTTAAAGAAACTGTCAAACAAATGTAGTTCTAACACTTCACATTACAACTAGTATTACATGAGAGTTCCATTTGCTCCACATCCTCACCAATGTTTAGTGTGAACAGTCTCTTTGATTTTAGCTATTCTAGTGAGTGTGAAATGATACCTCATTGCAGTTTTGGATTATATTTCATTCTCTTTTCAATCCACTTATATCAGGCAATTGCCTCCACCAGTTCACTCTGAAATGGTCCTTGTCAAGTTTTCCCATGATCCTCATATTGTCAAATCAAATGGGAAATCCTTAGTCCCCTTATTATTTTATGTGGTTTATCACCCTAGCTTCTTTGAATGTTTCCAGCATCTACTCCTCTCCCCTCATTGACCGTTCCCCACAGTTCCTCAGCATCTCCTGACTTCTAATATTTGATTGCTCCAGAGCTTATTCTTAAACTCTCTTCTCTTTTGTTGGTGATCTCGTCCAGTCTCATGACACTAATTATAAACTTTGTATCTCCCGCTCAGATCTCTCTCCTCTACACCACACACTTGGGCACACAGTGGCTAGCTTGATATGTTCATTTGGATGCACAATAGGCACTATAACTTAACATGTTCCAATAGTGAACTCCTGAACTACTAAAATAAATCTGCCCCTCTGTAGTTTTCCCTGTCTAAAATAATGACACTCCATCCACCCAGTTGCCCAAGACCCAAACCCTGGAATCGTCTTTGGCTCTTTTCTTTCTTTTACATCCAACATCAAATTCATTAGCAAATGTGTCTAGAGTCCATCACTTCCCACTACCTCCATCATCACTATCCTTTCGGTCCAAGCCACCAACATCTCTAACTCAAATTATTGCAGTAGTTTCCTAACTAGTTTTCCTGTTGCCAATCTCATCCACTTAACAATTTCTTTTAAAAACAGCAGCCAGTGTGATCCTCTTGAAATATAATTCATATCATCTCACTCTTTTAGTCAAAGTTCTTTATTCATTCAATAATTGTCACCTACCATGTGCCAGCCAGGAAGATACCAGCATGAACAAAAATAAACAAGTTTCTTGCTTTATTGGAGTTTGTGTTTTATTAGGAAAGTTGGGCCATAATTACATAGTTAATTTCATAGTATATAATTCTGATAACTGTCACAAGGGATAAGTACAGGGGGCACTGAGAATGTGAAAAAAGTAGTGAGGAAGATTACTGGAGGAAATTATATTTAATCTGAAGTCTGAAGGATGGGTGGCACTATCTTCTCCTGTGAATATATAAGATACCCTATCATTAGAAAATGGTGGAATGAATATTCAAGACCAGATTAATATAAGTTTCCAAATCTTGAACTTCTAAGCATCATGTAATATTGTCCTTGATGTTAAACATAATGATCATGCTTTATCAAGATCATAAAGCCCATAGGTAATGGAGCCTGAATGTAAATGCAGAATCAAGGGCTTTTTTTTTTTTTAACCCTTGTGCCCTTCAGTTATTTTATGGCAACACTTACATCTTGAGATGGATGAGAAGATAATTAATTCATTAAGAACTTATGCTTAGAAAATCAAGCTTAAAAATATGTATGTCATATGGTTTAATTATAATCATAATCACCTTTCTATAGGACATACTGTATACTACAAGCACTGTATTGAACACGCTGCATGAATTATTTTACGTATTTTTTTTTTTTTTTTTTTTGCGGTATGCGGGCCTCTCACTGTTGTGGCCTCCCCCGTTGCGGAGCACAGGCTCCGGACGCGCAGCCTCAGCGGCCATGGCTCACGGGCCCAGCCGCTCCGCGGCATATGGGATCCTCCCAGACCGGGGCACGAACCCGTGTCCCCTGCATCGGCAGGCGGACTCTCAACCACTTGCGCCACCAGGGAGGCCCCCTATTTTACGTATTTTAATTTCACAACAGGGTTATGCAATAGGGTCTATTATTCCCATTTTGCTGACAAAGAAAGTGAAACTTAGAGAGATAAAATCTTAACCTAAAGTCATACGGCCAGCACATGGCAGAAGGGGGCTTTGAACCAGGTACTTTGGCTCTTGAGTCTGCTGCCTTAATAACTGGGTTATCACTGTGAATATCTCCATCTTTTCAGTCTGAGAGCTCTCAGGCAACACCAGCTCCGAGTCATCCTTTGAGCAGAAAAGGGAGTGTTATCGATTTTTTTTTCCTTCCAGTTGTTATCTACTCATCCATGGCCCTCATCCATATCCATCGCCTCCAGAAACTGGTGTGCTTTGGTAACAGTTTCAATACCTGCTATGTAAATTGCAAAGACCAGTTGTGGGACTGCAGAACAGGCAGCAGAGTTAGGCAACCTCACATCGGGGTGTGTGACAGCTGGCTCACATGGGCTCCACTTTCCCCTTTTCAGCCTGCTCATCATAAAACACCTTCTTATTGAAATTATTATGGGTCTTCTTTAACGATTTTCATTGCTAATAGAGATTCTAATTTTAGATTTCTCTTTTAGTATTAAGAATAAGTACACACATATTAAAACTGAAAGAATGAACAAAATCAACAATAACTAGAAGCTAGTGCATCCCAACTTCTGAGGAATTTCGCTTACAAACAGCTAATTGAAACATTCCTTCAATTTGTGCTGCTCAGTTTTGACAGTGGCTCTGCCCCTTGTCATAAAATCAATGGTCTTTTTTATCCCGTCCCTCCTTTCACTGTCTCGCCTCTGACTATAGGGTCTTCTTTCCCCACTCAGAGTCTTCCTCAGATCATCGAGGTTAAGTGATCTTTTCAAACCGCCTGGTCAGACTGTCACAAGGCATTGAGTGGCTTTTGAAAATGAGCCATGTTAAATGGACTTGATGGGGGTTACAACCACCATTATTGCTATCACCACTGTGATAAAATGAACAATAATGATGGGGGAAGGTACTTATCACTGTCTTTTTGAGATCACTTAAGATAGTTTGGGTCTGAAGCTTTTTGCTAAAGATAAATGGAATATGTACAAGATAAATGTTACCATTGAAGAATCTTCTGTGTGTGCACTTGCATGGTCCTGAGTTGTTTACCAGTGTGACAGCTAGAGAGGGGACGGTAAAGCCCGGCCAGGAACCTCCATTTGGCATAAGGTGGCTACCCATCACAGCTGAGGGTGAGAGAGTCTTGATTAAAATGAATAAGTCAGAATGCAGAGAATGGAACAAAATAGGATAACATATTGCTATTTTTTATTGCCAATACACCATCCATTTGCCTTAAGCATATGAAATTATAGGAAGGGTCAAAGTCTGTGTTTCAAAATTTAATAATCACTATGGTTTAGTTGGAAAGTCCCAGAACTAGTTGCTAGGAACTCTGGATTCTAGTCCAATCCCATCACTAACTTACTGTGTGACCGTGGATGAGAAATTTAACCTTCCTGTGTCTCTGTTTCTCAGGGTGATAGACTCATCCCAGCTGGCCAGGGACTGTCCTGGTTTTAGCACTGAAAGTCACATGTCACAGGAAACTCCTCAGTCCCAGGCAAACCAGAATGGCTGGTTTTCCCATTGTTTCCTCATCTACCTTGTCATGCAATAATATTAATCCCTTTTGTGAAAACTATTGAATAATGTAAAATGGGTTAGAAACGTAAAGCAACAAATTGTTATAATATGATTATCCACACAGAGCACATCTTGGTCCTATCTCGACTTTAAAATCTCAAAGTGGTCCCCATGTATATCAAAAAGCAACCTTACTTCTAACTGGACAAGCCTGGTGGAAGCAGATATTGGAAAGGTACTACGGTGGTGGTCAGACAACTGCCCTTTAGCTGTTACTGATTAATGCTACAAAGAGTAAAAAGGGCCTTTACTAATCTCTGTTGCAGGGAATGCTAACTCCAGCTCACCTCAAAAGGACTGTGGTCAAAAGAAGGAAAGACTTGTAGAATTAGAATGCAAAGACCTGCTTTGCAGTCTGACCTATGTTCTATTTTAAACTGTTTGAGGATCTGTTTCCTGAATCATAAATTTTAAAACATCAATTATTGTGATGATGAAATGAGATTAAGGATGTGTACATGTCTGCCATGTAGAAGTTGCTCAATAAATAATAGTTTTCTTCCTAAAAGGATATAGTCCTTGCTTCATTTATACCACATAAATTTTCAAGCACACCCTCACTTAATTTATGATGTGGAATACCTATATTTTTGTTTTATGTTATTTATAGGTTCCAATGAGGTAACTGTCTGTATCTTAATTATCTCACCTATAAAATGAAGTACCTAGGACAATTCTGAAATCTCTTCCAATTCTAACATTGTGTTATTCTAGAATCATCAATAACATCTATAAATTACAAACAATTGTGGAATAAACCTGCACATATCCATCATCAGTTTCGGAACTTAATAACATTCTAGAATAGCTTTATATATACAAATATGAATATAATACATAAGGGAGCAAAATGAAATGTACCTTATTTCCTCTTCCTAGAGATAAGAATTATAATATATCCTCACAGACATTATGACAAAGCAGTAGCATTTTTAAAATTTGCAATTTAATTCACAGTTGTCAATATCCTTCAGTTAAAAATACAAAACATAATGATGGCATAGAAATTGGGAGTTGTAAGTTCTAACCTAGAACCAGCCACTAACTATCTGCTATTTTGCCATCATAGGTGTCCTTTTCTTTATCTTGAAACTGAAGGAATTAAACCAAATTTTTCCTTAGGTGTTGCAGAGCTTACAAATAGTGGTTACCTACGTTTAATTTTTTATTCTATAAGTTCAGGTGTACTGCATTATAATTTGACATCTGTATACACTACAAAGTCATCACCACTACAAATCTAGTTACCATCCATCACCACACCATTGACCCTTTTCACCCATTTCACCCACCCTCCAACCCTCTACCCCTCTGGCAACCACTGATCAGTTCTCTGCATCGACAAGTTTGGTTTTGTTTGGTTGTTTGTTTGTTCCTTTGTTTTGTTCTGTTTTGTTTTGTTTTTTAGATTCCACATGAGTGAAATCATATGGTATTTGACTTTCTCCATCTGACTTATTTCACTTTGTATAATCCCTCAAGATCCATCCATGTTGTTCCAAATGGCAGAATTTCATTCTTTTTTCATGGCTGAGTAATATTCCTGTATGTGTGTGGTGTGTGTGTGTGTACACAGCATCTCCTTTATTCATTTCTCCATAAATGGATACTTACATTGTTTCCATATCTTGGCTATTGTAAATAATGCTGCTATGAACATGGGGATGCATATATCTTTTTGAGTTAGTGTTTTTGTTTTCTTCAGATCAATATCCAGAAGTGGAATAGCTGGGTCAAATGGTAGTTCTATTCTTATTTTTTTGAGGAATCTCAAAAATTTTTTTTCCATAGTGGCTGCCACAATTTACAGTCCCATCCACAGAGTATAAGGGCTCCCTTTTCTCCACATCTTTTCCAACTCTAGTTATTTCTTGTCTTTTTGATAATTGCAATTCTAACAGATGAGAGGTGATATCTTATTGTGGCTTTGATTTGCATTTTCCAGATAATTAGTGATGTTAAACATCTTTTCATGTGCCCATTGGACATCTATATGCCTTCCTTGGAAAAAAATGCCTGTTCAAACCCTCTGTCCTTTTTTTTTTTAAATACAGTTGTGTTTTGTTTTTGTTGTTGTTGAGTTGTATGAGCTCTTTATATATTTTAGATATTAGTCTCTTATTGGATATATGGATTGCAGATCTCTTCTCCCATTCAGTAGGATGCCTTTCTTTTTAAAGATGATCCCTACTGAAGCTTTTTAGTTTGATGTAGTCCCATTTGCTTATTTTTTCTTTTATTTTCCTTGCCTTTGGCATCAATTCCACAAAACAGCTAAGGCTGATGTCAATGAAATTACTACCTATATTGTCTTTTAGGAATTTTATGGTTTCAGGTCTTACATTCAAGTCTTTAATATTTTGAGTTAATTTTTGTGTATGGTGTAAGATAGTGGTCTAGTTTCATTCTTCTGCATGTGGCTGTCAAGTTTCCCCAACACTATTAATTGAAGAGACCACTGTTGTATGTTATTGGTTCCTTCATTGCAGATTAATTGACTATATATGTGTGGTTTTACTTCTGGGCTCTCAGTTCTGTTCCAATGATCTATGTGTCTGTTTTTGTGCCAGTACCATAATGTTTTGATGGCTATAGCTTTGTAGTAGGGATTGAAATCAGGGTGTGTGATACCTCCAGCTTTGTTCTTCTTTCTCAAGATTGTTTTGGCTTTTCAGGATATTTTCATTTTCCATACAAAATTTAAAATTATTTGTTCTAGGTCTGTGAAAATGCCATTGGAATTTTGATAGGTTTGTATTTAATCTGTACATTGCTTTGGGTAGTATGGACATTTTAACACTATTAATTCTTCCAATCTATGAGTACAGTATATCTTTCCATTTTTTGTGCCTTCTTCAATTTCTTTCACCAGTGTCTTATAGTTTTCAGTGTACAGGTCTTTCACTTACTTGGTTAAATTTATTCCTAGGTATTTTATCCTTATTGATGCAATTGTAAATGGAATTGTTTCCTTAATTTCTCTTTTTGATACTTCATTATTACTGCATAGAAATGACACAAATTTCTGTATATTGATTTTGTATCCTGTGGCTTTACCGAATTCATTTATTAGTTCTAACAGTTTTTTTGGTGGAGTCTTTGGAGTTTCCTACAGATAGTATCATATCATCTGCAAACAGTAGCAGTTTTATTTCTTCCTTCCTTTTATTTCTTTTCTTTGCCTAGTTGCTGTGGCTAGGACTTCTAATACTATGGTGAATAAAAGTGGCAAGAGTGGGCATCCTTGTCTCATTCATAATCTTAGAGGAAAAGCTTTCATCTTTTCACTGATGAGTGTGATGTTAGTTGTGGGCTTATCACATACAGTCTTTATTATGTTACCATTATGTTCCCTCTATACCCACTTTGTTGAGTTTTTTTTTAAATCATAAATGGATGTTGAATTTTGTCAAATGATTTTTGTATACCTGTTGACATGATCATATGATTTTTCTCTCTCTTTTTGTTAGTGTGATTGATTTGTGGATGTTAAACCATTCTTTCCCACCTGCAATACATCTTACTGATCATGATCCTTTCAATGTATTGTTGGATTTGATTTGCTAATATTTTGTTGAGGATTTTTGCTTGTGTTTTCACTAGTGATATTGGCCTATAATTTTCTTTTTTTTTTTTTTTTGTGGTGTCTTTGTCTGGCCTATAAAGTTTCTGCTGAAAAATATGCTGATAGCCTTATGGAGATTCCCTTGTATATCACAAGTTGTTTTTGTCTTACTGCATTAAGGATTCTCTCTTTATCCTTAACTTTTACCATTTTAATTATGTCTTGGTGTGTCTCTTTGGGTTCACCTTATTTGGAACTTTCTGGGTTTCCTGAACCTGGATATCTGTTTCTTTCCCAGATTAGGGAAACTTTCAGCCATATTCTTTTTTTTTCTTTTTCTTTTCTTTTTTTGTAAATTTATTTATTTATTTATTATTTTTGGCTGCATTGGGTTTCTGTTGCTGTGCGTGGCTTTCTCTAGTTGCAGTGAGCGGGGGCTACTCTTCATTACAGTGCGCAGGCTCCCCATTACGGTGGCTTCTCTTGTTACAGAGCATGGGCTTTAGGTGCGTGGGCTTCAATAGTTGTGGCACACGGGCTCAGAAGTGGTGGCTCGTGGGCTCTATAGCACAGGCTCAGTAGTTGTGGTGCATGGGCTTAGTTGCTCCACGGCATGTGGGATCTTCCCAGACCAGGGCTTGAACCCATGTTCCCTGCATTGGCAAGCGGATTCTTTTTTTTTTTTTTTTTTTTTTTTTGCGGTATGCGGGCCTCTCACTGTTGTGGCCTCCCCCGTTGCGGAGCACAGGCTCCAGACGCGCAGGCTCCGGACGCGCAGGCTCAGCGGCCATGGCTCACGGGCCCAGCCGCTCCGCGGCATATGGGATCCTCCCAGAACGGGGCACGAACCCGTATCCCCTGCATCGGCAGGCGGACTCTCAACCACTTGCGCCACCAGGGAGGCCCGCAAGCGGATTCTTAACCGCTGTGCCATCAGGGAAGACCAGCCACTATTTCTTCACATAATTTTTCTGGTTCTTTCACTCTCACTTCATTTTCTAGGACTCTTATGGTGTGAATGTTATTCTGCTGTTGTCTCAGAGATCACTTAAGGTATCTTCAGTTTTTTAAATTCTTTTTTTAAATTTTTCCTTTCTGTATGGGTGAGTTCCATTGCTTTGTCTTCCAGCTTGCTGATTTGTTCTTCTATGTCATCCAGTCTGCTATTGAACCCTTCTAATGTATTTCTCAGTTCAGCTATAACTTCTATTTGGTACTTTCTCATATTATCTATCTCTCTGTTGAAGTTTTCACTGTGTTCATTTATTCTTCTCCTGAGTTCAGTGAGCACTTTTATGACCATAACTTTGAACTCCTTATCAGGTTTTTAAAGTTCTTATTGTAAGGTTTTGTCTTGTTCTTTTGAATGTAGCATAGTCCTTTGTCTCTTCATTTTGCCTAATTCACTGTTTGTTTCTTTGTATTAGGTGCATCAGCTACTTCTTCCAGTCTTAAAGGAGTGGCCTTATGTAAGAGATGTCCTGGGGCTCAGAAGCACAATTCCTGACTGCTAGAGCCAAGCACTTGAGGGGTGTCCCCTGAATGAGATTCATGGACCCTCCTGTTGTGGTGGGTTCCTGCTTTCTGCAGAACATTGGTGGGTGGGGCTGGCACCCAGAATGGATATTGTGGGGCACTAGTGGGTGGGTTCGTCCCTGGGGTGATGTCCCTGGTGGGTCCACCAGCAGTTGCTGAGGCATGCTGTTGGTCAGGGTTATCCAATTTGCTGACTGTGAGGCCTGCCTTTGCACAGGGATAGGAGGGGCTCTCAATGGGGCATGACCCCTGGTGCTAACAGGCTAGAGGGAGAATTCAAAAATGGCATCTGCCAGCACCAGTATTAGCAAGGTAGTCTGAGATTGCAAAAATGGTTTCTACCAGAGACTCAATTTTGAAGAAGCAATCCAATTGGTTCCTGCCTTTCCAGCAGACATTTTAATAATAGTAAGTGTGTCCCCTTCATCTTTGATCCATGTGTTTTTCAATCTGGTAATTTTGCAGTGGTTTTCAGTTCAAGTGAGTCTGTGCAAGAGCCCTTTAAGAGCAAGTTTTTTGTTTTTTGTTTCTTGTTTTTTTTTTTTTTTTCCCTGCAGTTTTATGGTTTTCCTGGGCATATTCCCCATTGCTTTACAAAACCAGGTGTTTCGGTGGCTCATCTCTCCTGTGCAGCAACCAAGAGTCAGATTGCCTGATGTGGAGCTCAAATACCTCACCCGCCAAGGAAAATAACTGTACCTTTATGATACCTCCCATGTTTAGATTGATGTGGCTGGGGCATGGGTTTTTCCTTGGTGAGACCATATCTCTGCCTCTCCTATTCACTTAGATGCTGTCATTTTACCCTTTGTTCTGGAGACTCTGTTCATCCAGTTTGCAGGTCCTTTTCAGATTGAATTATTCCATATGTAGTTGTATATTTGTTTTGTCCATGGGACGATGTGAGTTTAGGATTGTCCTGTGACACCATCTTGAACTCTTTCTCCTAGTCTAATTTTTTAACATATTAATTTTTGCATTAATAGGAAATAAGGTTAAAACAATAATTTGGTATTTAAAAAAAAATGATGGATCAAGTACAGAGGTGAAGTCATCTTCTACAAATTCCAGAATATATATACATACATATGTGTGTGTGAGTGTGTGTGTATAAAACACGTGTTTCTATTTCATCTCCACATCATTTCTTTAACCTCTCATTTCCCTGGCAGCTTATGTTGCTTGGCTGATTGACTAATGAATAGGGAACTATCAGACCAATGAATGGGGCCACAAAATGTACCAAGTCTACCATGGTCATCCTTGGACAAAGAGCTGATGGTCCTAGAAATTCAGTACAGATCCCAGAGATCAGGAATCTTAAGAGGTCCACAGTTTACCCACAGTCTGCAAGGACTAGATAACGGGCTCAAATACTATCAAATGTACAGAAGGTCTATGCCTGATATTCATTATGAATACTTTCCAGTAACTGTTGTGCAGTCATGGGATTCATTCTCATGTAATCTTTCTCAGCACAGTACTCCAGACAGCCCCTAAAAATTAATTGGTGGAGATGGTGAAATGAACCTCACTTGGCTTTCTTGCTCTAGCTCAGTGCTTCTCCAAGGAAAGTCTGTGGAGCTACTGTAGCAGAATCAGTTTAAATACTTGTTTCAGGTGTCTGGACCTCACTACAGACTTGATGAATCAGGATCTCTAGGATGCAGCCCAGGAATCTGAAAATCTAATTATCTTATTGGGAGAGTCTTACATAAAGTTGAAGTTCCTATTTTTTAGGAACTCTTTTATGTTCCTGTAGTTGGTTCTTCCTCCTCCACTGCATCAGTTATTTCTCATTCATTAAATATGTCAATTGTCTTCCAGATACCAGACATTTTTCTAGGTGCTAGGGCTACAATGATGAATAAAACTTAGTCTCTGCCCTAGTATGGCTAATTCCCAATGTCCAGTTTATCCTTGTATTTTCTTCTCTCTTTCACATGCTTTACCCTTGGGAAACTCATTGACTTCAACTGTCCTCATGTATCACCTCATGTAGATGACCAGTAAAACTGTTTCTGTAGTCCAATGTCTTATTCCCCAAGAATTATCTTATCTTCATATCTCCCTAGACATTTCTATTTGGATCTCACATTGTCATCGTTGAATTAGAGTACCTACAATTAATGTCATTTTTATTAATTTCGACCTCAAATAAAAAGCAGCTTCCCTTTGATTTCTTTTTTTTGGATTTTCAGATTCTGTTTTTTTAAATTAGTTTCTGCTTTATAACAAAGTGAATCAGTCATACATATACATCTGTTCCCACATCCCTTCCCTCATGCATCTCCCTCCCTCCCACCCTCCCCATCCCACCCCTCCAGGCGGTCACAAAGCACCAAGCTGATCTCCCTGTGCTCTGCGGCTGCTTCCCACTATCTATCTACCTCACGTTTGGTAGTGTATATATGTCCATGCCTCTCTTTTGCTTTGTAACAGCTTACCCTTCCCCCTCCCCATATCCTCAAGTCCATTCTCAAGTAGGTCAGTGTCTTTATTCCTGTTTTACCCCTAGGTTCTTCATGACATTTTTAAAATTCCATATATATGTGTTAGCATACGGTATTTGTCTTTCTCTTTCTGACTTACGTCACTCTGTATGACAGACTCTAGGTCTATCCACCTCATTACAAATAGCTCAGTTTCGTTTCTTTTTATGGCTGAGTAATATTCCATTGTATACATGTGCCACATCTTCTTTATCCATTCATCCGATGATGGACACTTAGGTTGTTTCCAGCTCCGGGCTATTGTGAATAGAGCTGCAATGAACATTTTGGTACATGTCTCTTTTTGAATTATGGTTTTCTCAGGGTATATGCCGAGAAGTGGGATTGCTGGGTCATATGGTAGTTCTATTTTTAGTTTTTTAAGGAACCTCCATACTGTTCTCCATAGTGGCTGTACCAATTCACATTCCCACCAGCAGTGCAAGAGTGTTCCCTTTTCTCCACACCCTTTCCAGCATTTATTGTTTCTAGATTTCTTGATGCTGACCATTCTGACTGGTGTGAGATGATATCTCATTGTAGTTTTGATTTGCATTTCTCTAATGATTAATGATGTTGAGCATTCTTTCATGTGTTTGTTGGCAGTCTGTATATCTTATTTAGAGAAATGCCTATTTAAGTCTTCTGCCCATTTTTGGATTGGGTTGTTTGTTTTTTTTGCAATTGATCTGCATGAGCTGTTTATAAATTTTGGAGATTAATCATTTGTCAGTTGCTTCATTTGCAAATAGTTTCTCCCATTCTGAGGGTTGTCTTTTGGTCTTGTTTATGGTTTCCTTTGCTGTGCAAAAGCTTTGAAGTTTCATTAGGTCCCATTTGTTTAATTTGTTTTTATTTCCATTTCTCTAGGAGGTGGGTCCAAAAGGATCTTGCTGTGATTTATGTCCTAGAGTGTTCTGCCTATGTTTTCCTCTAAGGGTTTGATAGTTTCTGGCCTTACATTTAGGTCTTTAATCCATTTTGAGCTTATTTTTGTGTATGGTGTTAGGGAATGATCTAATCTCATACTTTTACATGTCCCTGTCCAGTTTTCCCAGCACCACTTATTGAAGAGGCTGTCCTTTCTCCACTGTACATTCCTGCCTCCTTTGTCAAAGATAAGTTGACAATATGTGCGTGGGTTTATCTCTGGGCTTTCTATCCTGTTCCATTGATCTATCTTTCTGTTTTTGTGCCAGTACCATACTGTCTTGATTACTGTAGCTTTGTAGTATAGTCTGAAGTCAGGGAGCCTGATTCCTCCAGCTCCGTTTTTCATTCTCAAGATTGCTTTGGCTATTTGGGGTCTTTTGTTTCTCCAAACAAATTTTGAAATTTTTTGTTCTAGTTCTGTGAAAAATGCCAGTGGTAGTTTGATAGGGATTGCATTGAATCTGTAGATTGCTTTGGGTAGTAGAGTCATTTTCACAATATTGATTCTTCCAATCCAGGAGCATGGTATATCTCTCCATCTATTTGTATCATCTTTAATTTCTTTCATCAGTGTCTTATAATTTTATGCATACAGGTCTTTTGTCTCCTTAGGTAGGTTTATTCCTAGATATTTTATTCTTTGTGTTGCAATGGTAAATGGGAGTGTTTTCTTGATTTCATTTTCAGATTTTTCATCATTAGTGTACAGGAATGCCAGAGATTTCTGTGCATTAATTTTGTATCCTGCTACTTTACCAAATTCATTGATTAGTTCTAGTAGTTTTCTGGTAGCATCTTTAGGATTCTCTATGTATAGTATCATGTCATCTGCAAACAGTGATAGCTTTACTTCTTCTTTTCCAATTTGGATTCCTTTTATTTCCTTTTCTTCTCTGATTGCTGTGGCTAAAACTTCCTAAACTAAGTTGAATAAGAGTGGTGAGAGTGGGAAGACTTGTCTTGTTCCTGATCTTAGTGGAAATGGTTTCAGTTTTTCACCATTGAGGACAATGTTGGCTGTGGGTTTGTCATATATGGCCTTTATTATGTTGAGGAAAGTTCCCTCTATGCCTACTTTCTGCAGGGTTTTTATCATAAATGGGTGTTAATTTTGTCAAAAGCTTTCTCTGCATTTATTGAGATGACCATATGGTTTTTCTCCTTCAACTTGTTAATATGGTGTATCACATTGATTGATTTGCGTATATTGAAGAATCCTTGCATTCCTGGAATAAACCCCACTTGTTCATGGTGTATGATCCTTTTAATGTGCTGTTGGATTCTGTTTGCTAGTATTTTGTTGAGGATTTTTGCATCTATGTTCATCAGTGATATTGGCCTGTAGTTTTCTTTCTTTGTGACATTCTTGTCTGGTTTTGCTATCAAGGTGATGGTGGCCTCATAGAATGAGTTTGGGAGTGGTCCTTCCTCTGATATTGTTTGGAAGAGTTTGAGAAGGATGGGTGTTAGCTCTTCTCTAAATGTTTGATAGAATTCGCCTGTCAAGCCATCTGGTCCTGGGCTTTTGTTTGATGGAAGATTTTTCATCACAGTTTCAATTTCAGTGCTTGTGATTGGTCTATTCATATTTTCTATTTCTTCCTGATTCAGTCTTGGCAGGTTGTGCATTTTTAGGAATTTGTCCATTTCTTCCAGGTTGTCCATTTTATTGGCATAGAGTTGCTTGTAGTAATCTTTCATGATCTTTTGTATTTCTGCAGTGTCAGTTGTTACTTCTCCTTTTTCATTTCTAATTCTATTGGTTTGAGTCTTCTCCCTTCTTTTCTTGATGAGTCTGGCTAATGGTTTGTCAATTTTGTTTATCTTCTCAAAGAACCAGCTTTTAGTTTGGTTGATCTTTGCTATAGTTTCCTTCATTTCTTTTTCATTTATTTCTGATCTGATCTTTATGATTTCTTTCCTTCTGCTAACTTTGGGGTTTTTTTGTTCTTCTTTCTCTATTTGCTTTAGGTGCAGGGTCAGGTTGTTTACTCGAGATGTTTCCTGTTTCTTAAGGTGGGATTGTATTGCTATAAACTTCCCCCTTAGAACTGCTTTTGCTGCGTCCCATAGGTTTTGGGTTGTCATGTCTCCATTGTCATTTGTTTCTATGTATTTTTTAATTTCCTCTTTGATTTCTTCAGTGATCACTTCGTTATTGAGTAGTGTATTGTTTAGCCTCCATGTGTTTGTATTTTTTACACATCTTTTCCTGTAATTGATGTCTATTCTCATAGCATTGTGGTCGGAAAAGATACTTGATACAATTTCAATTTTCTTAAATTTACCAAGGCTTGATTTGTGACCCAAGATATGATCTATCCTGGAGAATGTTCCATGAGCACTTGAGAAAAATGTGTATTCTGTTGTTTTTGGATGGATTGTCCTATAAATATCAATTAAGTCCATCTTGTTTAATGTATTATTTAAAGCTTGTGTTTCCTTATTTATTTTCATTTTGGATGATCTGTCCATTGGTGAAAGTGGGGTGTTAAAGTCCCCTACTATGATTGTGTTACTGTCAATTTCCCCTTTTATGGCTGTTAGTATTTGCATTATGTATTGAGGTACTCCTATGTTGGGTGCATAAATATTTACAATTGTTATATCTTCTTCTTGGATCGATCCCTTTATCATTATGTAGTGTCCTTCTTTGTCTCTTCTCATAGTCTTTATTTTAAAATCTATTTTGTCGGATATAAGAATTGCTACTCCAGCTTTCTTTTGATTTCCATTTGCATGGAATATCTTTTTCCATCCCCTTACTTTCAATCTGTATGTGTCTCTGGGTCTGAAGTGGGTCTCTTGTAGACAGCATATATATGGGTCTTGTTTTTGTATCCATTCAGCCAATCTGTGTCTTTTGGTGGGAACATTTTGTCCATTTACATTTTTTTTTTCTTTTTGCGGTATGCGGGCCTCTCACTGTCGTGGCCTCTCCCGTTGTGGAGCACAGGCTCCGGATGCGCAGGCCTAGCGGCCATGGCTCACGGGCCCAGCCGCTCCGCGCATATGGGATCCTCCCAGACCGGGGCACGAACCCGTATCCCCTGCATCGGCAGGCGGACTCCCAACCACTGCGCCACCAGGGAGGCCCTGTCCATTTACATTTAAGGTAATTATTGATATGTATGTTCCTATTCCCATTTCCTTAATTGCTTTGGGTTCGTTATTGTAGGTATATTCCTTCTGTTGTGTTTCTTGCCTAGAGAAGTTCCTTTAGCATTTGTTGTAAAGCTGGTTTGGTGGTGCTGAACTCTCTCAGCTTTTGCTTGTCTGTAAACGTTTTAATTTCTCCATCAAATCTGAATGAGATCCTTGCTGGATAGAGTACTCTTGGTTGCAGGTTTCTCTCCTTCATCACTTTAATTATGTCCTGCCACTCCCTTCTGGCTTGTAGAGTTTCTGCTGAGAGATCAGCTGTTAACCTGATGGGGATTCCCTTGTGTGTTATTTGTTGTTTTTCCCTTGCTGCTTTTAATATGATTTCTTTGTGTTTAATTTTTGACAGTTTGATTAATATGTGTCTTGGTGTATTTCTCCTTGGATTTATTCTGTATGGGACTCTCTGTGCCTCCTGGACTTGATTAACTATTTCCTTTCCCATATTAGGGAAGTTTTCAACTATAATCTCTTCAAATATTTTCTCAGTCCCTTTCTTTTTCTCTTCTTCTTCTGGAACCCCTATAATTCGAATGTTGGTGCATTTAATGTTGTGCCAGAGGTCTCTGAGACTGTCCTCTGTTCTTTTCATTCTTTTTTCTTTATTTTGCTGTGCAGCAGTTATTTCCACTATTTTATCTTCCACCTCACTTATCCGGTCTTCTGCTTTTCATTCTTTTTTCTTTATTTTGCTCTGCAGCAGTTATTTCCACTATTTTATCTTCCACCTCACTTATCCGGTCTTCTGCCTCAGTTATTCTGCTATTGATCCCATCTAGAGTATTTTTCATTTCATTTATTGTGTTTTTAATCGATGCTTGATTCATCTTTAGTTCTTCTAGGTCCTTGTTAACTGTTTCTTGCATTTTGTCTATTCTATTTCCAAGATTTTGGATCTTGGAAATAGAATCTTGGATCATCTTTTCTATCATTATTCTGAATTCTTTTTCAGGTAGACTGCCTATTACGTCTTCATTTGTTAGGTCTGGTAGGTTTATATCTTGCTCCTTCACCTGCTGTGTGTTTTTCTGTCTTCTCATTTTGCTTATGTTACTGTGTTTGGGGTCTCCTTTTTGCAGGCTGCAGATTCGTAGTTCCCGTTGTTTTTGGTGTCTGTCCCCAGTGGCTAAGGTTGTTTCAGTAGGTTGTGTAGGCTTCCTGGTGGGGGGGACTAGTGCCTGTGTTCTGGTGGTTGAGGCTCGATCTTGTCTTTCTGGTGGACAGGTCCACGTCTGGTGGTGTGTTTTGGGGTGCCTGTGGCCTTATTATGTTTTTAGGCAGCCTCTCTGTTAATGGGTGGGGTTGTGTTCCTGCCTTGCTGGTTGCTTGGCATAGGGTGACCAGCACTGTAGTTTGCTGGTCATTGACTGAAGCTGGGTGCTGGTGTTGAGATGGAGATCTCTGGGAGATCTTCGCTGCTTGATATTATGTGGAGCTGGGAGGTCTCTTGTGGACCCGTGTCCTGAAGTTGGCTCTCCCACTTCAGAGGCACAGCACTGACTCCTGGCTGCAGCACCAAGAGCCTTTCATCTACCCAGCTCAGAATTAAAGGGAGAAAACGTAGAAAAAAAGAATTAGTAGAAGAAAGAAAGAGAGAGAGAAAGAAAAGAAGAAGGAAAGAAAGGAAGGAAGGAAGGAAGAAAGAAAGAAAGGAGGGAGGGAGGGACGAAGGATGGAAAGAAAGAAAGAAAGAAAGGAGGGAGAGAGGGAGGAATGAAAGAAAAAGGAAGAGTGAATGGAAGAAGGGAGGGAGGGAGGGAGGAAGGAAAGAAAGAAAGAAAGAAAGAAAGACAGGAGGGAGGGAGGGTGGAAGGAAAGAAACAGAAAGTGTAAGGAAGAGGGGTGGGAGGGAGGGAGGAAGGAAAGATAGACAGGAGGGAGGGAGGAATGAAAGAAAACGAAAGAGTGAAAGGAAGAAGGGAGGGAGGGAGGAAGGAAAGAAAGAGAGAAAGAAGGAAAGGAGAGGCGGAGGGAGGGATGGAGGAAGGGAAGGTAGGAAAAAAAGAAAGAGCAGGTAAAGTAAAATAGAATAAAGTATGAAATATAGTAGCGTTATTAAAATTAAAAAGTAATTATTGAAAAAAAAAAACGGACAGATAGAACCCTGGGTCATATGGTGGAAGCAAAGCTATACAGAGAGAATCTTACACAGAAGAATACACATACACATTCACAAAAAGAGAGCAGGGGGAAAAATCAAAAATCTTGCTCTCCAAGTCCACCTCCTCAATTTGGGATAATTCCTTGTAAAAAGAGGAAAAGGGGGGAAAGTCTTAAATCTTGTCCTCAAAGTCCACTTCCTCAATTTGGGATGATTTGCTGTCTATTCATGCACTCCACAGACGCAGGGCACATCAAGTGGACCTTTAATCCACTGTCTCCGAGGCTGCACAGAGAGATTTCCCTGTCTCTTCTGTGCTCTCACAGCTCCCGGGTCTCAGCCTTGGACCTGGCCCCGCCTCTGCGCGTAGGTCGCCGGAGGGCGTCCGTTCTTCGCTCAGACAGGACGGGTTTAAAGGAGCCGCTGATGCGGGGGCTCTGGCTCACTCAGGCAGAGGGGAGGGAGGGGCGCGCAGAGTGGGGCGGGCCTGCGGCGGCAGAGGCTGGCGTGACGTTGCACCAGACCGAGGCGCTCCGTGCGCTTTCCCGGGAAAGCCGTCCCCGGGTTCCGGGACCCCGGCAGTGGCAGGGTGCACAGGCCCCCCGGAAGGCGGGGCGGACAGTGACCCGCGCTCGCACAGAGGCCCCGCGGCGGCGGCAGCAGCAGCAGCCCCAGCGTCCCACGCCCGTCTCCGAGATCCGCGCCTTTAGCCGCGGCTCGCGCCCGTCTCCGGCGCTTCCCCAAGCAGCCCTCTTAATGCCCTCTCCTCGCGTACCAGGAAACAAAAGGGAAGAAAAAGTCTCTTGCCTCTTCGGCAGCTCCAGACCCTTTCCCCGGACTCCCTCCGGGCTATCCGTGGTGCACTAACCCCTTCAGGCTCTCTTCCTGCCGCCAGCCCCAGTCCTCTCCCTGCGCTCCGACTGAAAGCCGATACCCGAGCCTCAGCTCCCAGCCCCGCCCGCCCCGGCGGCCGAGCAGACAAGCCTCTCGGGCTGGTGTGTGCCTGAGGGCACCGATCCTCTGTGCCGGAATCTCTCTGCTTTGCCCTCCACACCCCTGTTGCTGTGCTCTCCTCCGCTACTCCGAAGCTTTCCCCTTCCGCCACCTGCAGTCTCTGCCCGCGAAGGGGCTTGTAGTGTGTGGAAACCTTTCCTCCTTCACGGCTCCCTCCCACTGGTGCAGGTCCCGTCCCTATCCTTTTGTCTCTGTTTATTCTTTTTTCTTTTGCCCTACCCAGGTATGTGGGGAGTTTCTTGCCTTTTGGGGGGTCTGAGGTTGTCTGTCAGCGTTCAGTAGGTGTTCTGTAGGAGTTGTTCCACGTGTAGATGAGTTTCTGATGTATCTGTGGGGAGGAAGGTGATCGCGTCTTACTCTTCCGCCATCTTCCCAGGGTCCCTGTCTTGGTGTTTATGATTGTATATCTTTAGACACACTGTAAATCCATCATTTCATCTATTTCATGAATATTTTCTATATAACTTGTAATTTTGAGTGTTTCATTTGTACTATTTTCCTAATTGATTCCAATGATGTGCCTGTTAAATCTTTATATAAATTCCATATCTATTACTTTCCTTTTACTCACTTCCATTCACTTGTGTTTCTTTTTTCAGTTCTCTCCTCCATGTCCTTTCCTGTGGTTTCCAGAGTATCTATTGCTATTTTTTGCTGCTATTAATAGGACTTTCATTTCTGTAATTTCCCCCTTCTATTTGATTCCTGAACTCTGTCAGCTCAATTTTCATCACTTTCTGTTGTCTTATTTTTCTTTAATCCATTATATTCAATTTTTAATATCTTTATTGGAGTATAATTTTTACAATGCTCTGTTACCTTCTGATTTATAACAAAGTGAATCAGCTATACATATACATATATCCCCATATCTCCTCCCTGTTGTGTCTCCCACCCACCTTCCCTATCACACCCTTCTAGGTGGACACAAAGCACCAAGCTCATATCCGCATGAGTTGCAGCTGCTTCCCACTAGCTCTCTATTATACATTTGGTAGTGTATATATCTCCATGTCACTCTCTCACTTCATCACAGATTACCCTTCCACCTGCCTATGTCCTCAAGTCCATTCTCTACATCTGCATCTTTATTCCTGTCCTGCCCCTAGGTTCTTCAGAACCTTTTTTTCCCCCTTAGATTCCATATATATGTGTTAGCATATGGTATTTGTTTTTCTCTTTCTGAATTACTTCACTCTGTTTGACAGACTCCAGGTCCATCCACCTCACTACAAATAACTCAGTCTTGTTTCTTTCTATGGCTGAATAATATTGCATTGCATATATGTGCCACATCTTCTTTATCCATTCATCTGTCAATAGACAGGTTGCTTCCATGTCCTGGTTATTGTAAATAGTGCTGCAGTGAACATTGTGGAACATGACTTTTTTTGAATTATGGGTTTTTCAGGATATATGCCCAGTAGTGGAATTGCTGGGTGATATGGTAGTTCTATTTTTAGGTTTTTAAGGAACCTCCATACTGTTCTCCATAGTGGCTGTATCAACTTACATTCCCACCAACAGTGCAGGAGGGTTCCCTTTTCCCCACACCCTATCTAGCATTTATTGTTTGTAGAATTTTTGATGATGGCCATTCTGACTGGTGTGATATGATACCTCATTGTGGATTTGATTTGCATTTCTGTATTGATTAGCAATGTTGAGCATCCTTTCATGTGTTTGTTGGCAATCTGTATGTCTTCTTTGGAGAAATGTCTATTTAGGTCAACTGCCCATTTTGGGATTGGGTTATTTGCTTTTTTTGATATTGAGCTGCATGATCTGCTTGTATATTTTGGAGATTAATCCTTTGTCAGTTGCTTCATTTGCAAATATATTCTCCCATTTTTAGGGTTGGTGTTTCATCTTGTTTATGGTTTCCTTTGCTGTGCAAAAGCTTTGAAGTTTCATTAGGCCCTATTTGTTTATTTTTGTTTTTATTTCCATTTCTCTAGGGGTGGATCGAAAGGGATCTTGCTGTGATTTATGTCATAGAGTATTCTTCTTATGTTTTCCTCCAAGAGTTCTATAGTGTCTGTCCTTACAATTCGATCTTTAATCCATTTTGAGTTTATTTTTGTGTATGGTGTTAGGAAGTGTTCTAATTTCATTCTTTTACATGTAGCTTTCTTCTACTTACATGTAGTTTTCCCAGCATGACTTATTGAAGAGTCTGTCTTTTCTCCATTGTATATTCTTGCTTCTTTTTACCAAAAATAAGGTGACCATATGTGCTTGCGTTTATCTCTGGGCTTTCTATCCTGTTCCATTTATTTATATTTCTATTTTTGTGGCAGTACCTTACTGTCTTGATTACTATAACTTTGTAGTATACTCTGAAGTGCAGGAGCCTGATTCCTCCAGCTCCATTTTACTTTCTCAAGATTGTTTTGCTATTCGAGGTCTTTTGTGTTTCCATACAAATTGTGAAATATTTTGTTCTAGTTCTGTGAAAAATGCCATTGGTAGTTTGATAGGGATTGCATTGAATCTGTAGATTGCTTTGGGTAGTATAGTCATTTTCACAATGTTGATTCTTCCTATCCAAGAACATGGTATATCTCTCCAACTGTTTGTATTATCTTTAATTTCTTTCATCAGTATCTTACAGTTTTCTGCATACACGTCTTCTGTCTCCTTAGGTAGGTTTATTGCTCAGTATTTTATTCTTTTTGTTGCAGTGGTAAATGGGAGTGTTTCCTCAATTTCTCATTCAGATTTTTCATCATTATTGTATAGGAATGCAAGAGATTTCTGTGCATTAATTTTTTATCCTGCTACTTTACCAAATTCATTGATTTGTATAGCAGTTTTCTGGTAGCATCTTTAGGATTCTCTATGTATAGTATCTTGTCATCTGCAAACAGTGACAGCTTTACCTCTTCTTTTCAAATTTGGATTACTTTGATTTCTTTTTCTTCTCTGATTGTTGTGGCTAAAACTTCCTAAACTAAGTTGAATAAGAGTGGTGAGAGTGGGCAACCTTGTCTTGTTCCTGATCTTAGTGGAAATGCTTTCAGTTTTTCACCATTGAGAATGATGTTAGCTGTGGGTTTGTCATATATGGCCTTTATTATGTTGAGGAAAGTTCCCTCTATGCCTACTTTCTGGAGGGTTTTTATCATACATATGTGTTGAATTTTGTCAGAAGCTTTTTCTGTATCTATTGAGTTTATCATATGGTTTTTACCCTTCAGTTTGTTAATATGGTGTATCACATTGATTGATTTGCATATATTGAAGAATCCTTGCATTCCTGGGATAAACCCCACTTCATCATGTTGTATGATCCTTTTAATGTGCTGTTGGATTCTGTTTGCTAGAATTTGGTTGAGGATTTTTGCATCTATGTTCATCAGTGATATTGGCCTGTAGTTTTCTTTTTTGTGACATCTTTGTCTGGTTTGGTATCAGGGTGATGGTGGCCTCGTAGAATGAGTTTGGGAATGTTCCTCCTTCTCCTATATTTTGGAAGAGTTTGAGAAGGATAGGTGTTAGCTCTTCTCTAAATATTTGATAGAATTTGCCTGTGAAGCCATCTGGTCCTGGACTTCTTTTGTTGGAAGACTTTTAATCACAGTTTCAATTTCAATGTTTGTGATTGTTCTGTTTATATTTTCTATTTTGTCCTGGTTCAGTCTCAGAATGTTGTACTTTTCTAAGAATTTGTCCATTTCTTCCAGGTTGTCCATTTTATTGGCATAGAGTTGCTTGTAGTAATCTCTCATGATCCTTTGTATTTCTGCAGTGTCAGTTGTTAATTCTCCATTTTCATTTCTAATTCTATTTATTTGAGTGTTCTCCCTTACTTTCTTGATGAGTGTGGAGCATGGTTTATCAATTTTGTTTATCTTCTCAAAGAAGCAACTTTTAGTTTTATTGATCTTTGCTATTGTTCTTTCATTCATTTTTCATTTATTTCTGATCTGATTTTTATGATTTCTTTCCTTTTGCTAACTTTGGGGTTTTTTTTTCTTTCTCTAATTGCTTTAGGTGTAAGGTTAGGTTGTTTATTTGAGATTTTTTTGTTTCTTGAGATAGGATTGTATTGCTATAAACTTCCCTCCTAGAACTGCTTTTGCTAAAACCTTTTGCCAAAGGTTTTTAGTCATTGTGTTTTCATTGCCATTTGTTTCCAGGTTTTTTTTTATTTCCTCTTTGATTTCTTCAGTTATCTCTTGGTTATTTACTAGTGTATTGTTTAGTTTCCTTTTTTACAGATTTTTTCCTGTAATTGATATCTAGGCTCATAGTGTTGTGGTCAGAAAAGATACCTGATACGATTTCAATTTTCTTAAATTTACCAAGGCTTGGTTTGTGACCCAAGATTTAATCTATCCTGGAGAGTTTTGCATGAGCAGTTGAGAAGAAACTGTATTCTGTTGTTTTTGGATGGAATGTCTTATAAATATCAATTAAGTCCATCTTTTTTAATGTGTCATTTAAACTTGTGTTTCCTTATTAATTTTCTGTTTGTATGATCTCTCCATTTGTATAAGTGAGGTGTTAAAGTCTCCTACTATTATTGTGTTACTGTCGATTTCCTATTTTATGGCTCTTAGCATTTGCCTTATATATTGAGGTGCTCCTGTGTTGGGTGCATATATATGTATAATTGTTATATTTTCTTCTTCTTTTTTTTTTTTTTTTTCTTCTTTTTGCGGTATGCGGGCCTCTCACTGTTGTGGCCTCTCCCGTTGCGGAGCACAGGCTCCGGATGCGCAGGCCCAGAGGCCATGGCTCACGGGCCCAGCCACTCCGCGGCACGTGGGATCCTCCCAGACCGGGGCACGAACCCGTATCCCCTGCATCGGCAGGCGGACTCTCAACCACTGCGCCACCAGGGAGGCCCTATTTTCTTCTTGGATTAATCTCTTGATCATTATGTAGTGTCCTTCCTTGTCTCTTGTAACATTGTTTATTTTAAAGTCTATTTTAAAGTATTGTTGCTACTCTACTTTTTTTTGATTTCCATTTGCATGGACTATCTTTTTGCATCCCCTCACTTTCAGTCTGTATGTGTCTGTATGTTTCCCTAGGTCTGAAGTGGGTCTCTTGTAGACAGCATATATATGGGTCTTTTTTTTGTATCCATCCAGTGAACCTGTGTTTTTTGGTTGGAGCATTTAATCCATTCACGTTTAAGGTAGTTATTGATATGTATGCTCCTATCACCATGTTCTTAATTGTTTTGGGTTTGTTATTGTAGGTCTTTTCCTTCTCTTGTGTTTCCTGCATAGAGAAGTTCCTTTAGCATTTGTTGTAAAGCTGACTTGGTGGTGCTAAATTCTCTTAGCTTTTGCTTGTCTGTAAAGCTTTTAATTTCTCCATCGAATCTGAATGAGATCCTTGCTGCGTAGAGTAATCTTCTTTGTATGTTTTTCCCTTTCATCACTTTAAATATGTCCTGTGACACCCTTCTGGCTTGCAGAGTTTCTGCTGAAAGGTCAGCTGTTAACCTTATGGGGATTTCCTTTTATGTTATTTGTTGGTTTTCCCTTGCTGCTTTTAATATTTTTTCTTTGTGTTTAATTTTTGATAGTTTGATTAATATGTGTTTTGGCATGTTTCTCCTTGGAGTTATCCTGTATGGGACTCTCTGCACTTCCTGGACTTGATTGACGATTTCCTTTCTGACATTAGGGAAGTTTTCAACTATAATCTCTTCAAATATTTTCTCAGTCACTGTCTTTTTCTCTTCTTCTTCTGGTACCCCTATAATTCGAATGTTGGTGCGTTTAATGTTGTCCCAGAGGTCTCTGAGATTGTCCTCAGTTATTTTCATTCTTTTTTCTTTCCTCTGCTCTGCAGTAGTTATTTCCACTATTTTATCTTCCACGTCACTTATCCGTCCTTCTGTCTCAGTTATTCTGCTATTGTTTCCTTCTAGAGAATTTTTAATTTCATTTATTAAAATGAAGTTAATTATGCTGTTCATCATAATTTCATCATTGTTTGTTTGCTCTTTAGTTCTTCAAGGTCCTTGTTAAATGTTTTTTTTTGTATTTTCTCCATTCTATTTCCAATATTTTGCATCATCTTTACTATCATTACTCTATTCTTTTTCAGGTACACTGCCTATTTCCTCTTCATTTGTTTAGTCTGGTGGATTTTTACCTTTCTCCTTCATCTGCTGTGTATTTCTCTGTTTTCTCATTTTGGTTAACTTACTGTGTTTGAGGTATCCTTTTCACAGGCTGCACGTTCGTTTTTCCCATTGTTTTTGGTGTCTGCCCCCAGGTGGTAAGGCTGGTTCAGTGTGTTGTGTAGGTTTTTGGCTGAGGTGACTGGTGCCTGTGTTTCTGTGGTTGAGGCTGGATCTTGTCTTTCTGGTGGGCAGGCTGCATCTGGTGGTGTGTTTTGGGGTGTCTGTGACCCTATTATGATTTTAGGCAGCTTTTCTGCTAATGTGTGGGGTTGTGTTCCTATTTTGCTAGTTGTTTGGCATGGGGCTTCCAGCACTGGAGCTTGCTGGCCATTGGGTGGAGCTGGTTCTTAGCGTTGAGACAGAGATCTCTGGGAGAGCTCTCACAGATTGATATTACATGTAGCCAGGAGGTCCCTGGTGGTTCAATGTCCTGAATTTGGCTCTCCCACCTCAGAGGTTCAGGTCTGACACCTGACCAGAACACAAAGACCCTGTCAGACACACTGCTGAAAAGAAAAGGCAGAAAAATAAAAGAAAGAAAAAAAGAAAGAAAGGAAAGTCATTAAAATAAAAAATTTAAAAATATTAAAGTAAAAAAGTAAAAATTAATTAAAAAAAGAGAAAGAAAGAAAGAAGAGAGCAACCAAACCAGAAAAACAAATCTACCAATGACAACAAGTGATGAAAACTATACAAAAAACAAAATAAAACAGAAATGGACAGACAGAACCCTAAGACAAATGGTAAAAGCAAAGCTATAAAGACAAAATCACACAAAGAAACCTACACATACACACTCACTAAAAGAGAAAAAGGAAAAACAAAACAAAACAACACCAAATATATATATATATATATATATATATATATATATATATATATATATATATATATATATATAAAGGAAAAGAGCAACCAAATCAGTAAACAAATTGCCAATTATAATAAGCTCTAAATACTAAACTGAAATAAGCATAAAACCAGAAACAAATTAGATGCAGAAATCAAACCCCAAGTCTATATTTGCTCCTAAAGTCCACTGCCTCAATTTTGGGGTGATTCATTGTTTATTCAGATATTCCACAGATGCAGACTACATCAAGTTGATTGTGGAGATTGAATCTGCTGCTCCTGAGGCTGCTGGGAGAAATTTCCCTTTCTCTTCTTTGTTCACACAGCTCCTGGGGTTCAGCTTTGGATTTGACCCTGCCTCTGTGTGTAGGTCGCCTGAGGGCATCTGTTCCCTGCCCAGACAGGATGGGGCTAAAGTAGCAGCTGATTCCGGGGCTCTGGCTCACTCAGGCCTGGGAGGAGGGAGGAGTGTACGGAATGTAGAGTGAGCCTGCGGCAGCAGAGGCCAGAGTGATGTTGCAACAGCCTGCGGCACGCCGTGTGTTCTCTGGGGAAATTGTCCCTGGATCATGGGACCCTGGCAGTGGTGGGCTGCACAGCCTGCTGGGAGGGAAGTTGTGGATAGTGGCCTGTGCTTGCACACAGGCTTTTTGGTGGCTGCAGCAGCAGCCTTAGTGTTTCATGCCCGTCTCCGGTGTCCACGCTGATAGCCGTGGCTCTAGGGGGTACTCTGAATCCTCTCTCCTTGTGCACCCCAAAACAATCATCTCTTGCCTCTTAGGCAGGTCCAGAGTTTTTCGTGGACTCTCTCCCTGCTAGCTGTGGTGCACTAACCCCCTTCAGGCTGTGTTCATGCAGCCAACCCCAGTCCTCTCCCTGGGATCTCCATATATTCATTTTTTGAACTCGTGTCATGAGGTCATTTTTCTTTCATTTCTTTGATTTCTTGGAGTTATGTTGACCCATAATTGTCATCTGCTTTATGATGTAATTTGTATACTTTATATTCTGCACCTTGGTTTTGTTTTTTCATTTTTCTTTTCCTTACAGTCTTTCAGGGACTGTCTAAATTTTTTCTTGTTATTACTTTGAGTGTTGACTGTTTATTCATATGATCAGCTCTTGGTTGATGTATCATAGAAGAGAGAATATAACTCAAGTGGATTAACAGACAGCTTTGATTTTAGTCTGCAGTCAATTCCTTACCAATACCATACTTTATAAGTGTGTCTTTGTTCTGGGCTAACACGATGTTCTGGGTTTGAAATCAGAGTATATAGATCTGAATTCTGATGCCAACTGTTCTTAGCTCTATAATCTTTGCAGTTTTCTTCTCCTCCCTGAGCCTCATGCTCTGCATTTTTAATATTGTGTAACAATAACACCTTCTTCATATGGTTCTGCTCAAGATTAAAGCAAATAATTCATGTAATGCACTTAGTGCAGTGCCTGGTACATGGTAAGTTATTAGTATTAATTATTATTAGAGCAAAGCCTCATTTAGCAGTCTTCAGTGAAAAGATTTCATTTACTATCACACCTCTTTAGCAGACTAAACTTGTCAACTGCAAGATGGATTACCATCTTCTATTTCTTCTTTGTTTTGTCACACCATGTATCAGTTTCTTATGGCTGTTGTACCAAATTACCACAAACTTAGTGGCTTAAAGCAACACAAATTTATTATCTTACAGTTCTGGAGGTCAGAAGTTTAAAATGGGTTTCACTGAGCTAAAATTTAGGCACTGGTAGGGCTATGTTCCTTTCTGGGACCCCTGGGGAAGAATGAGTTTCATCTTTCCAGCTTCTAGGGGCTGCCTACATTCCTTGACTTGTAGCCACCTTCCATCTTCAAAATCAGCAATGGCTGGTTGAGTCTTTCTTTCAATGCTTTCTTGCTGGTTCTGACTTTTCTGCCTCCCTGTTTCCCATTTAAGGACCCTTGTGATTACTTTGGTTCTGCCTATATAATGCAAGGTAATCTTCCATATAAAGGTCATTGATTAGCCCTCTTGATTCCATTTGAAAACTTAATTTCCCCTTGCCATGTAATCTATAGGTTCTAAGGATTATGACATGGACAACTTTTTAGGGCCATTATTCTGCCTATCACACACCCAATAGCCTGCTTTCTTGCAAAAATGTCTTGTCTGTTTTTTTCAGTCAGGTCCATCTCTTCTTCCTGTCTGTAGTGTCAGACAGGGTTGCTCCAGAAGCCCTCCACAAAATTAGACTTACGTTACAAGCTAAGGGTCATAGAATTTTGCTCTTTAGTATGTCTAAAACTCTTATGGAAGATTTCACACAGGGCTCAAGTTCTTTAAGGGATCAGTCTGTTCTCGGTTTCCTCCTCTAAGCCTATTTTTTTTACAGGTCCTTAGTGCCATTTTGCACAGCCTTGAGGTTGTGATTATTTTCTCTTTTGGTTGAAGATGGTGTTTGCTGCTTTCATTATTCTTTTTGTTTTCAGTTAATGTCAGGAAGGCAAGACAAAGGTGCCATTAACCTGCCATCTTACCAAACATATCCATCTATTTTCTTTAATTAAGAAAAAAATTTAGAGCAATTTTATGTTCACAGCTATATTGAGATGAAGGTACACAGATTTCCCAAATACTCCCTGCTCCCACACACACATAGCCTTCCCCATTATCAACTTCCCCCACCAGAGTGTTATGTTTTTAATCAAGGATGAACCTACATTGACACATTATCATCCACAGGCTATCGTTTACCTTAAGGTTCACTCTTGGTTTGTACAATACATTCTATGAGTTTGGACGAACATATAATGACATGTATCCATCATTATTGTATCATACAGAGTATTTTCACTGCGCAAAAAATCCTCTGTGCTCAACCTATTCCTCCTTTCCTCCTCTATCCTAAATCCCTGGCAACCACTAATCTTTTTACTGTCTCCATAGTTTTGCTTTTTCCAGAATGTCATATAGTCGGAGTCATACAGCATGAAGCCTTTTCAGATGGGCTGCTTTCACTTTGTAACATGCATATAAGATTCTTCCATGTCTTTTCATGGATGAAGAGCTCATTTCTTTTTAGTGATGAATAATATTCCATTGTCTAGCTATACCATAGTTCATTTATTCATTCACCTACTGAAAGATATCTGGGTTGCTTCCAGGTTCTGGAAATTATGAATAAAGTTGTTATAAATATCTGTGTGTACTTTTTTTGTGTGGGCACAAGTTTTCAACAACGTTGGGTAAATACCAAGGAGCACAACTGCATGGTAACAGTATGTTTAATTTTGTAAGAAACTGCCATACTTCCCTTCAAATTGGCATTCTATTTTGAATCCCTACCAGCATTGAATAAATGTTCCTACTGTTCCATATTCTCATCAGCATTTGGTGTTGTCAGAGTTCTTGATTTTGGCCATTCTAATAGGTTTGTAGGGGTATCTGATTTTTGTTTTAATATACATTTCCCTGATGACATGTGATGTGGAGTATCTTCTCATATGCTTATTTGCCATCTGTATATGTTCTTTTGTGAGATGCCTGTTAAAATCTTTGACCCAATTTTAATCAGTGTGTTTTTTTATTATTTACTTTTCAGAATTGTTTGTATATTTTAGATAACAGCCCTTTATCAGTTGTGTCTTTTGCGAATATTTTGTGAACTGTCTTCTCATCTTCTTGATATCCATCAATTTTTAATGTCATATGTATCAGAAATTTTTGAAGGGTTTACCTGTAGAAGGTACTTCCTGACCTTCCAACTCTAATGCAGGGTTTTTTTTTCTAACATTATATTGTTGTAGTCATTACAAGAGGTTCAATATCAGATTCAAGAGATTAGACATCAAATCAAAGCTCAAAGTATCACATTATCTGAAATCTCCCTCCTCAATTGCATATTTCATAAACTAAGATTACATATTTTTAACATATACTATTTTCTGTTTCTTGCCATTTTTTTCTTTCTGGAAAGGAATGCTAGTTTAATCTGATTTTATGTAGACATATTTTGATTCTATGAATGATTGTAACCACTGGAGGGCTAATTGCTAAGAAATTTCACATGTTGGAATTTGGAAAGATTTTGGAAATTGTCCCCAGCTCCTCTGATTATTTACTGCATTTACTGATTTGATAACAGTAATTGCTATAATGTCAAATATCTTGTGCTCAACAACTTACAAGAATCTGAAGCAAAAGTATGTTCAGGAAGCAAATTATCCCCTAAATAGGTGACCCTGAAGCCTCATGAACTAACTGTGGCTTCCTCACTTATTAATAAGCATCATTTCCAAGCAACCAAGATGTATTGAGTTGGGAGTTCCTAAGTGCGAGAGGGTCCAGAAATAGCTTTGACTTTTCTTTTTTTAATTTACCTTGTGGGGCTATGGGGAAAGAGCAATCTTTTAGTCTGTCAATATCACCAGCAACAGCACCACATGAAGAGAGGATGGGGAGGGGAGGAGTGAGGTAATGGGAGGCTCAGCTGAGGAGATGGAATATCTATTTGACACAGAAGAGGGTCCTCAGAACTCTGCAGAGCTGAAATGTCAAAAGCAGCCACTGAAAAAGAACCGAGTCATCTGACATTGACAAGGCTGCACTACATACAATATATGTGACTTCTAATACCCACCAACTGTTATACCATGTACTAAGACATTTTCCATTTCTATCTTCAGTCTCTGGTAAATTTAATTGTTTTATTTTATTTTTTGATATTTCCCTATTCCATTTTCCTTTATTCATTTTATTCAACAAACATATACTCATATGTATTGCCTTTAAAACTGTGTCTTGATATGCTCATAAGTAATTTTTTCTTATCAAATTTGGAGAGCTACTTAAGAGATCAAATGAAATAATGTATAAAACACACTGTGAAAAATAGAAAATTGGGCTTCCCTGGTGGCGCAGTGGTTGAGAGTCTGCCTGCCGATGCAGGGGACACGGGTTCGTGCCCCGATCCCGGAAGATCCCACATGCCGCGGAGCGGCTGGGACCGCGAGCCATGGCCGCGGAGCCTGTGTGTCCGGAGCCTGTGCTCTGCAACGGGAGAGGCCACAGCAGTGAGAGGCCCGCGTACAGCAAAAAAAAAAAAAAAAAAAAAAAAAAAAAGAAAAATAGAAAATAATACAAAATATATGTTATTTCTTTTAATTAAAATTACAAAATTTATGCAATATAATATGTAGTGCAAATGCTAATACAGCATCACTTAACTGTAATTTTATAACAAAGTAGACATGTCATATGCACAAAATGCAGAACCATAATTTCTTTGCAAAGGGTTTTCTTTCAATTTCATCAAAAATTATAATTCTTAACTGAGAGAACTAGATGCCACTGTTTTCATGCCCTTATCTTATTTAACAATGTTTTTGGGCAGGATTCAACCTCTGGCAAGGTTGCTGCTAAACTAAGCGTGAACTTCTGAATGGGAGGAAAATTCCCATGGTTTCAGTATTAAAACATGCTATTGGAAAAATACAGTAGGATGCCATGGAAATACTGCTGAATTCAAGCACACATCCATCACTAAGGACCAGTGAGTTCTTTGTCAAACCATGTATTCCGTCTAGGTTGTTTACTCACTTGCAAAATATAAGTGCGGGGGTAGGGGAAGCTACCATTAAGGTGACTGTTAGTCTCAAAAATAAATGATATATGGGGAAATGTATATTTGGATAATTGTACACAAAACATGACTATATGTATTTTATTGGCTTGAGGAAAGAGGAGAAAAACCAGGGACCTCCTAGACCTACACTCTCTAAAATGGCAGGCAGTAGACATATATGGCTATTTAGCACCTGAAATATGGCTAGTGCCGCTGAAGAACTAAATCTTCCATCTCTTCAATTTTAATTTAAATTAAAAAACCTGAAACAGGGGAGTTCCCTGGCGGTCCAATGGCTAAGACTGCCTTCCAATGCAGGGGGTGCGGGTTTGATTCCTGGTCAGGGAGCTAAGATCCCACATGCCTCATGGCCAAAAAACCAAAACATAAAACAGAAGCAATATTGTAACAAATCCAATAAAGACTTTAAAAATGGCCCACATCAAAAAAAAAAAAATCTTAAAAACCTGAAACAGTGTAGAATATTTTTCTGTCAAACACAACTTCCTTGGTAAGGTAGGACTACATTTCATTTAAGCCATTGAAAATTTAGCATCCAAATTAAGATGTGCTAGAAGTGGGGAATGTACATTAAAGTTTTAAAAAGTGCAAAAATATAAAATATCTGATTAATCATTTTTATATTAATTACACTATGTAATAATCTGAATAATGATGACCCAATGATATCAGCTACTAAACCCTGCAACTTGTACCTTATTTGGGAAAAGGGTCTTTACAGACATGCTTAAAGATTTTGAGATGAGAAGATTATCTGGGATTATCCAGGTGGGCCTTAAATTTAATCACATGCTTATAAGTGAAAGGTATAGGGATATTTGGACATTAACAAAAGAAGAGACAACCAGACCATGGAGGCAAAGATTGGAGTGATGCAGCCACCAGCCAAAGAATGTCAGCAGCCACCAGAAACTGGACAAAGCAAAAGAAAGATTCGTCCTTAGAGCCTTTGGAGAAAGTATGGCCTTGTTGAAACCTTGATTTTGGTCCAATGAAACTGATTTCAGACTCTGACCTCCAGAACTGTGAGAGAATAAATTTTAATTGTTTGAATCCTCCAAGTTTGTGATAATTTGTTATAGCAGCCCCTGGAAACTAATATACTTATTGAAATTATGATATTTTCATCATATTGAGTTAACTGTAATATTATATCAAAATTAATTTCACCTGTTTGTTTTTCTTAATGTGGCTTCTTGAAATTTTAACTTAACTTTGTAGCTCTCATTAAATTTCTGTTGGGCAGTGCTATCTTAGGCCATGTCATCCTACAGAACATAGGAATCAGAAGCCTGTCACCTCTTCACTGGTTGAAGATCCCTGAACATCCTAAAGAGAAAAAGAGAAAGTGTATCTGTCCAGGAAATGACTCCCAACAGCTTCAGTGCTATGTACTCAGATTCTTTCACTGCCAATATTTTGTCTCCTACCTTTGTGAAATAAAGATATAGGCCAGCATGCATTCAAAATTAAGACTTCTCTGTAATTTATCTTTTTCCATTATTTTGAAAAAAGCTCTTCATGTAAATATAAACATCCTAAAGGAGATTTCTTTCTTTTTTTCCACCCCTCCACCCAAATCTTCTTTTCAGAACAGAGCTCAGAGGGTGTACATAGTACATTGTTTCTTCTTTGATTTGCCTGACACTATTTAATGAAAAGCAAGAAAGCTAGGAACATGGGCATCCACATTGCTTTTGAAGGCAGAAAAACCAAACATACACACAAAAAAGGACTCAACCCAAAAGACCTTAACAATTTACACATGTACACATACTCCATATGCAGAGATCATTTCATAAGCACTTAAAATGTATTTTTAGCATTTGCCAGAACTTTTTTTTCTTCAGAGTGAAACCACAAATACAAACTTGTTTTCTTGCTACACTTATGAACCCCCCATAATGCTGAGATGGGGGACCTGAGCAGGGTTGAGTAGATACAATTCATGGCACATAGTTTCACGTTTCCCAGGCTTATGATTATGTAAGTCAGCCGACAGAATGACAGTAATTACAGGTAGCACATTGTAATGTGGTAATTTGGTATCAATAATCTCCACTGTTACTTTATAAATGTGATCTTACAGAAAATATACAGATAGCCAAATTTTGATTTGCTTGGTTTTATACATTATAAGCCTGTTATAGACAGACAGGGGCTCATCTCTCCTTGCTCTTCT
This sequence comes from Mesoplodon densirostris, assembly GCF_025265405.1. NCBI lineage: Eukaryota > Metazoa > Chordata > Mammalia > Artiodactyla > Ziphiidae > Mesoplodon > Mesoplodon densirostris. The sequence continues at coordinate 123,015,574 of NC_082662.1, read as the reverse complement.
GAGCTCTTCCTAGAAGGCAGGTTGCATGTATTGGCTGAGATGTTTGCCATCTTCCTGGTTGATGCCCTCATTCTTTGGAAGAGGAAATGGAGGACTAGAGAAAGACAGTACTTTTTCTACTTCCTGGAAGAGCCACTAACTTAGGGAAAATTATCCTTTCTGTTTCTAAAAATGATTGCAAATCTTTTCTGAAGCACCACCCATCAGAGCTGAACTCACCTTCCTTCTGTGGCTTCTCCTATGTGTCTGCTGTCTCCAGCAATAACAGTGCCATTCTCATGACATATGACTATGTCCCCTTCACATCATTCCTTTATCATCCCTCACTTCAAATTCTAACTCTAATCTGCTCACTGAACCTATATAATGCTTTTTTTAAAAATGTCCTCTCCTTTCCATTTCCTGAGTTGCTCACCTAGTGGTCCCAACTGCTTTTCAATTTGATATTACAAAGGGTTTCTTACAGAGCATTCAACCTCAAATATTTTCCAAGATTTGAAAATCCCCCTCTCCAATCCTAACCTACCTTTCACAGTGTGGCCATATCAGTTTTCTTAAAGTCAATCCCTAATCATAGTCCTCCACTCAGTAGCTCTCTATTCCATTAGGAATAAAATTCACACACATTAATTTGGTATCCAAAGGCCTCCACAATCTGACCTCACTCCACTTTTCAACCCTTCTGACTGACAAGTCACTTTCATGCACGAGACTTTCCAAATGACTTCTTGTCCTTTTCCAAGTGTTTCCTTCTCTCTCATGCTTCCATAAATTTGTTCATGTTATTTTTTCTTTGTCATTTCCTTCCCTTCCATTATCCCTGCCTTACTAACAGTTTTTGTCCATCTTTCAATGCTCAGTATAAATTGCCTTTATCCATGGAGCCATCTATGATCCTTTTTATGGAAAACTTCTATTGAAACTAACCTCTCTTACTTCTATGTTTCCTTAACTTTCTTAAGGAACTCACCACATTCTGCCTTATGTTGCCGTATTGGCACATTGCATCTCCCTACCAGAGTGGGAAATTCATACCATGAGTACCTATCAGTTGTCAGGCAGCATGAAATGGAATGAGTCCATGCCATGCTGGGTTTATGAATACGAGAAGTGAACACAGTTACAATTGGACTGAAACTTCTTAGGGTGAAAGTGGAATGGGAGAGACAGGACAGCAAAATGTAGTTTCCTGAGTTGGAGTCAAGCCAGAGCAATGGGGTTAGCAGCAGTGCTCTTAGGCAAAGTGCTTGACCACATAGAATCATTAAGGCTCTTTTGCTCTCTTCCTGCTGGGAAACCCTTACAATAAGGATTCACTTTGAGGGAAGGGGTTCTGTGCACATGATTATTCTTTCCCTCTAAACCCCAGGGGTAGGATGCTGGTAATTACTTTTAGATCTGTTCAGTGTAATTACACAATAATCCTCAGCCACCTATAAATACTCTGTCATTACATGGCGTTTTCCTGGTGAACTCTACTAGGTTTCCTTGTCAGATAATTATAGCTGTGCCACAGGGCAAAGATTAGCGGCACTAAGAACTTCTAGTATTACACTCACATTTCAGCTGCAGGCCACTTTCCATTTGTAGAAGCATAAGCTGCAAAGAAGCTGCATACTTTGGCAGGTAAAGAGGCTGCAGTTTTTGGAGTTTGGGGTGAAGAAGGAGCTTCTCCTCCCCACCATCATGGGATGAGGAGGATACCAGAATCTTTCACTTTCTTTTTTCACAAATCTAGAGGGAAAGAGGTAAAGTTAGCATATATCTACTTTGGTTTCTCTAAATAATAACGTGGAGAGCACCAGCAAAATACGCCAAAGCAATAACTCATCTTGACATGAAAACAAGAATTGAAGAACCAAGTTAGTGGTTTGCATACTTGCTTCTCTCACTATATTATATAAACCCTTGAAGAACATTTAAAAATTTTCTCACCTTTATATCCCCCTCATCCTCAAGTGATGAGAATGAAAAGACATTTTCATATGATACCTGATAAATAATTCATTAAAATAATAAATAGAAGACAGACAAAGGGGAGAAAAGAGAAAATAAAGTAGAATGTGGAGGGCAGAGAGAAAGAGAATGAAAGGAAGAAAGAATGGAAAGAAGAACAGAGAGAAGCCAACGGGGAGGGAAGAAAGAGGAAGAAAAGGAAGGAGCGAGGAGGAAACAAGGGCTTGGGGGGAAAGAATCCCATGCTTACTTTGCTTCCATGGCTTTGCCTTATTTTAAAAAGTGCAGTCTGGCAAACTAAAGTACATAATACATACTGGAGGAGAGAATAAGATCAGAAGAACAAATTAAAACCATGTTAAAAAAAATATGAGTGTGAGATAAAGCTGGTTTGGGCCAGATTAAGAAAATAGGATTGAATAGGAACATACACAAGAGAATAGAAAAATAATTTGGAGAAAGCAGAATTAGATTTCAAGCTTGGTAGACTTCAAGACTAAAGAAATCAAAGGGGGGGGGGCGGAGGAAGATGGCGGAAGAGTAAGACGCGGAGATCACCTTCCTCCCCACAGATACATCAGAAATTCATCTACACGTGGAACAACTCCTACAGAACACCTACTGAAAGCTGACAGAAGACCTCAGACCCCCCAAAAGGCAAGAAACTCCCCACATACCTGGGTAGGGCAAAAGAAAAAAGAATAAACAGAGACAAAAGGATAGGGACGGGACCTGCACCAGTGGGAGGGAGCCGTGAAGGAGGAAAGGTTTCCACACACTACAAGCCCCTTCGCGGGCGGAGACTGCAGGTGGCGGAGGGGGAAAGCTTCGGAGTAGCGGAGGAGAGCACAGCAACAGGGGTGTGGAGGGCAAAGCAGAGAGATTCCGGCACAGAGGATCAGTGCCCTCAGGCACACACCAGCCCGAGAGGCTTGTCTGCTCGACCGCCGGGGCGGGCGGGGCTGGGAGCTGAGGCTCGGGTATCGGCTTTCAGTCGGAGCGCAGGGAGAGGACTGGGGCTGGCGGCAGGAAGAGAGCCTGAAGGGGTTAGTGCACCACGGATAGCCCAGAGGGAGTCCGGGGAAAGGGTCTGGAGCTGCCGAAGAGGCAAGAGACTTTTTCTTCCCTTTTGTTTCCTGGTGCGCGAGGAGAGGGCATTAAGAGGGCTGCTTGGGGAAGCGCCGGAGACGGGCGCGAGCCGCGGCTAAAGGCGCGGATCTCGGAGACGGGCGTGGGACGCTGGGGCTGCTGCTGCTGCCGCCGCCGCGGGGCCTCTGTGCGAGCGCGGGTCACTGTCCGCCCCGCCTTCCGGGGGGCCTGTGCACCCTGCCACTGCCGGGGTCCCGGAACCCGGGGACGGCTTTCCCGGGAAAGCGCACGGAGCGCCTCGGTCTGGTGCAACGTCACGCCAGCCTCTGCCGCCGCAGGCCCGCCCCACTCTGCGCACCCCTCCCTCCCCTCTGCCTGAGTGAGCCAGAGCCCCCAAATCAGCGGCTCCTTTAAACCCGTCCTGTCTGAGCGAAGAACGGAAGCCTTCCGGCGACCTACGCGCAGAGGCGGGGCCAGGTCCAAGGCTGAGACCCGGGAGCTGTGAGAGCACAGAAGAGACAGGGAAATCTCTCTGTGCAGCCTCGGAGACAGCGGATTAAAGGTCCACTTGATGTGCCCTGCGTCTGTGGAGTGCATGAATAGACAGCAAATCATCCCAAATTGAGGAAGTGGACTTTGAGGACAAGATTTAAGACTTTCCCCCCTTTTCCTCTTTTTACAAGGAATTATCCCAAATTGAGGAGGTGGACTTGGAGAGCAAGATTTTTGATTTTTCCCCCTGCTCTCTTTTTGTGAATGTGTATGTGTATTCTTCTGTGTAAGATTCTCTCTATATAGCTTTGCTTCCACCATATGTCCCAGGGTTCTATCTGTCCGTTTTTTTTTTCAATAATTACTTTTTAATTTTAATAACGCTACTATATTTCATACTTTATTCTATTTTACTTTACCTGCTCTTTCTTTTTTTCCTACCTTCCCTTCCTCCCTCCTTCCCTCCGCCCCTCCTTTCCTTCTTTCTCTCTTTCTTTCCTTCCTCCCTCCCTCCCTTCTTCCTTTCACTCTTTCTTTTTCTTTCCTTCCTCCCTCCCTCCCTCTCTCCTGTCTATCTTTCCTTCCTCCCTCCCTCTCAACCCTCTTCCTTACACTTTCTGTTTCTTTCCTTCCACCCTCCCTCCCTCCTGTCTTTCTTTCTTTCTTTCTTTCCTTCCTCCCTCCCTCCCTCCCTTCTTCCATTCACTCTTCCTTTTTCTTTCATTCCTCCCTCTCTCCCTCCGTTCTTCCTTCCTTCCTTCCTTCCTTCCTTTCTTTCTTCCTTTCTTTCTCTCTCTCTTTCTTTCTTCTACTAATTCTTTCTTTCTACGTTTTCTCCCTTTAATTCTGAGCCGGGTAGATGAAAGGCTCTTGGTGCTGCAGCCAGGAGTCAGTGCTGTGCCTCTGAAGTGGGAGAGCCAACTTCAGGACACGGGTCCACAAGAGACCTCCCAGCTCCAAATAATATCAAGCAGTGAAGATCTCCCATAGATCTCCATCTCAACACCAGCACCCAGCTTCAGTCAACGACCAGCAAACTACAGTGCTGGTCACCTTATGCCAAGCAACCAGCAAGGCAGGAACACAACCCCACCCATTAACAGAGAGGCCGCCTAAAAACATAATAAGGCCACAGGAACCCCAAAACACACCACCAGACGTGGACCTGTCCACCAGAAAGACAAGATCGAGCCTCAACCACCAGAACACAGGCACTAGTCCCCCCCACCAGGAAGCCTACACAACCTACTGAAACAACCTTAGCCACTGGGGACAGACACCAAAAACAACGGGAACTACGAATCTGCAGCCTGCAAAAAGGAGACCCCAAACACAGTAACATAAGCAAAATGAGAAGACAGAAAAACACACAGCAGGTGAAGGAGCAAGATATAAACCTACCAGACCTAACAAATGAAGACGTAATAGGCAGTCTACCTGAAAAAGAATTCAGAATAATGATAGAAAAGATGATCCAAGATTCTATTTCCAAGATCCAAAATCTTGGAAATAGAATAGACAAAATGCAAGAAACAGTTAACAAGGACCTAGAAGAACTAAAGATGAATCAAGCATCGATTAAAAACACAATAAATGAAATGAAAAATACTCTAGATGGGATCAATAGCAGAATAACTGAAGCAGAAGAACGGATAGGTGAGGTGGAAGATAAAATAGTGGAAATAACTGCTGCAGAGCAAAATAAAGAAAAAAGAATGAAAAGAACAGAGGACAGTCTCAGAGACCTCTGGCACAACATTAAATGCACCAACATTCGAATTATAGGAGTTCCAGAAGAAGAAGAGAAAAAGAAAGGGACTGAGAAAATATTTGAAGAGATTATAGTTGAAAACTTCCCTAATATGGGAAAGGAAATAGTTAATCAAGTCCAGGAGGCACAGAGAGTCCCATACAGAATAAATCCAAGGAGAAATACGCCAAGACACATATTAATCAAACTGTCAAAAATTAAACACAAAGAAATCATATTAAAAGCAGCAAGGGAAAAAAAACAAATAACACACAAGGGAATCCCCATCAGGTTAACAGCTGATCTCTCAGCAGAAACTCTACAAGCCAGAAGGGAGTGGCAGGGCATAATTAAAGTGATGAAGGCGAGAAACCTGCAACCAAGAGTACTCTATCCAGCAAGGATCTCATTCAGATTTGATGGAGAAATTAAAACCTTTACAGACAAGCAAAAGCTGAGAGAGTTCAGCACCACCAAACCAGCTTTACAACAAATGCTAAAGGAACTTCTCTAGGCAAGAAACACAACAGAAGGAATATACCTACAATAACGAACCCAAAGCAATTAAGGAAATGGGAATAGGAACATACATATCAATAATTACCTTAAATGTAAATGGACAAAATGTTCCCACCAAAAGACACAGATTGGCTGAATGGATACAAAAACAAGACCCATATATATGCTGTCTACAAGAGACCCACTTCAGACCTAGAGACACATACAGATTGAAAGTAAGGGGATGGAAAAAGATATTCCATGCAAATGGAAATCAAAAGAAAGCTGGAGTAGCAATTCTTATATCAGACAAAATAGACTTTAAAATAAAGACTATGAGAAGAGACAAAGAAGGACACTACATAACGATAAAGGGATCGATCCAAGAGGAAGATATAACACTTGTAAATATTTATGCACCCAACATAGGAGCATCTCAATACATAAGGCAAATACTAACAGCCATAAAAGGGGAAATTGACAGTAACACAATCATAGTAGGGGACTTTAACACCCCACTTTCACCAATGGACAGATCATCCAAAATGAAAATAAATAAGGAAACACAAGCTTTAAATAATACATTAAACAAGATGGACTTAATTGATATTTATAGGACATTCCATCCAAAAACAACAGAATACATATTTTTCTCAAGTGTTCATGGAACATTCTCCAGGATAGATCATATCTTGGGTCACAAATCAAGCCTTGGTAAATTTAAGAAAATTGAAATTGTATCAAGTATCTTTTCCGACCACAATGCTATGAGAATAGACATCAATTACAGGAAAAGATCTGTAAAAAATACAAACACATGGAGGCTAAACAATACACTACTCAATAACGAAGTGATCACTGAAGAAATCAAAGAGGAAATTAAAAAATACCTAGAAACAAATGACAATGGAGACATGATGAAACAAAACCTATGGGACACAGCAAAAGAAGTTCCAAGGGGGAAGTTTATAGCAATACAATCCCACCTTAAGAAACAGGAAACATCTCGAGTAAACAACCTGACCCTGCACCTAAAGCAAATAGAGAAAGAAGAACAAAAAACCCCCAAAGTTAGCAGAAGGAAAGAACTCATAAAGATCAGATCAGAAATAAATGAAAAAGAAATGAAGGAAACTATAGCAAAGATCAACCAAACTAAAAGCTGGTTCTTTGAGAAGATAAACAAAATTGACAAACCATTAGCCAGACTCATCAAGAAAAGAAGGGAGAAGACTCAAACCAATAGAATTAGAAATGAAAAAGGAGAAGTAACAACTGACACTGCAGAAATACAAAAGATCATGAGAGATTACTACAAGCAACTCTATGCCAATAAAATGGACAACCTGGAAGAAATGGACAAATTCCTAAAAATGCACAACCTGCCAAGACTGAATCAGGAAGAAATAGAAAATATGAATAGACCAATCACAAGCACTGAAATTGAAACTGTGATGAAAAATCTTCCAACAAACAAAAGCCCAGGACCAGATGGCTTCACAGGTGAATTCTATCAAACATTTAGAGAAGAGCTAACACCCATCCTTCTCAAACTCTTCCAAACAATTTCAGAGGAAGGACCACTCCCAAACTCATTCTATGTGGCCACCATCACCTTGATACCAAAACCAGGCAAGGATGTCACAAAGAAAGAAAACTACAGGCCAATATCACTGATGAACATAGATGCAAAAATCCTCAACAAAATACTAGCAAACAGAATCCAACAGCACATTAAAAGGATCATACACCATGATCAAGTGGGGTTTATTCCAGGAATGCAAGGATTCTTCAGTGTACGCAAATCAATCAATGTGATACACCATATTAACAAGTTGAAGGAGAAAAACCATATGATAATCTCAATAGATGAAGAGAAAGCTTTCGACAAAATTCAACACCCATTTATGATAAAAACCCTGCAGAAAGTAGGCATAGAGGGAACTTTCCTCAACATAATAAAGGCCATATATGACAAACCCACAGCCAACATTGTCCTCAATGGTGAAAAACTGAAACCATTTCCACTAAGATCAGGAAGAAGACAAGGCTGACCACGCTCACCACTCTTATTCAACCTAGTTTTGGAAGTTTTAGCCACAGCAATCAGAGAAGAAAAGGAAATAAAAGGAATCCAAATTGGAAAAGAAGAAGTAAAGCTGTCACTGTTTGCAGATGACATGATACTATACATAGAGAATCCTAAAGATGCTACCAGAAAACTACTAGAACTAATCAATGAATTTGGTAAAGTAGCAGGATACAAAATTAATGCACAGAAATCTCTGGCATTCCTGTACACTAATGATGAAAAATCTGAAAATGAAATCAAGAAAACACTCCCATTTACCATTGCAACACAAAGAATAAAATATCTAGGAATAAACCTACCTAAGGAGACAAAAGACCTGTATGCAGAAAATTATAAGACACTGAGGAAAGAAATAAAAGATGATACAAATAGATGGAGAGATATACCATGCGCCTGGATTGGAAGAATCAATATTGTAAAAATGACTCTACTACCCAAAGCAATCTATAGATTCAATGCAATCCCTATCAAACTACCACTGGCATTTTTCACAGAACTAGAACAAAAAATTTCAAAATTTGTTTGGAGAAACAAAAGACCCCAAATAGCCAAAGCAATCTTGAGAACGAAAAACGGAGCTGGAGGAATCAGGCTCCCTGACTTCAGACTATACTACAAAGCTACAGTAATCAAGACAGTGTGGTATTGGCACAAAAACAGAAAGATAGATCAATGGAACAGGATTGAAAGCCCAGAGATAAACCCACGCACATATTGTCAACTTATCTTTGATAAAGGAGGCAGGAATGTACAGTGGAGAAAGGACAGCCTCTTCAATAAGTGGTGCTGGGAAAACTGGACAGGGACATGTAAAAGTATGAGATTAGAGCATTCCCTAACACCATACACAAAAATAAGCTCAAAATGGATTAAAGACCTAAATATAAGGCCAGAAACTATCAAACTCTTAGAGGAAAACATAGGCAGAACACTCTAGGACATAAATCACAGCAAGATCCTTTTGGGCCCACCTCCTAGAGAAATGGAAATAAAAACAAAGATAAACAAATGGACCTAATGAAACTTCAAAGCTTTTGCACAGCAAAGGAAACCATAAACAAGACCAAAAGAGAACCCTCAGAATGGGAGAAAATATTTGCAAATGAAGCAACTGACAAAGGATTAAACTCCAGAATTTATAAACAGCTCATGCAGCTCAATAGCAAAAAAACAAACAACCCAATCCAAAAATGGGCAGAAGACTTAAATAGGCATTTCTCCAAAGAAGATATTCAGACTGCCAACAAACAAATGAAAGAATGCTCAACATCATTAATCATTAGAGAAATGCAAATCAAAACTACAATGAGATATCATCTCACAACAGTCAGAATGGCCAGCATCAAGAAATCTAGAAACAATAAATGCTGGAGAGGGTGTGGAGAAAAGGGAACACTCTTGCACTGCTGGTGGGAATGTGAATTGGTACAGCCACTATGGAGAACAGTATGGAGGTTCCTTAAAAATCTAAAGATAGAACTACCATATGACCCAGCAATCCCACTACTAGGCATATACCCTGAGAAAACCATAATTCAAAAAGAGACATGTACCAAAATGTTCATTGCAGCTCTATTCACAATAGCCCGGAGCTGGAAACAACCTAAGTGTCCATCATCGGATGAATGGATAAAGAAGATGTGGCACATATATACAATGGAATATTACTCAGCCATAAAAAGAAACGAAATTGAGCTATTTGTAATGAGGTGGATAGACCTAGAGTCTGTCATACAGAGTGAAGTAAGTCAGAAAGAGAAAGACAAATACCGTATGCTAACACATATATATGGAATTAAAAAAAAAATGTCATGAAGAACCTAGGGGTAAAACGGGAGTAAAGACACAGACCTACTTGAGAATGGACTTGAGGATATGAGCAGGGGGAAGGGTAAGATGTGACAAAGCAAAAGAGAGGCATGGACATATATACACTACCAAACGTGAGGTAGATAGATAGTGGGAAGCAGCCGCAGAGCACAGGGAGATCAGCTTGGTGCTTTGTGACCGCCTGGAGGGGTGGGATGGGGAGGGTGGGATGGAGGGAGATCCATGAGGGAAGGGATGTGGGAACAGATTTATATGTATGACTGATTCACTTTGTTATAAGGCAGAAACTAATAAAAAAATAAAATTAAAAAAAATTTCAAAAAAAAAAAAAAGAAAAAAAAACACCTAGAGACAGCTGGTAAAGTTATAGTACTTCCATGGCCAAGAGAGAATCCACTGATATATGCACCCCCTCCTCCTCAAAAAGCCAAGCCTCTTATTAAGAATCAAACTAGGGCCTCCCTGGTGGCGCAAGTGGTTGAGAGTCTGCCTGCCGATGCAGGGGATACGGGTTCGTGCCCCGGTCTGGGAGGATCCCATATGCCGCGGAGCGGCTGTGCCCGTGAGCCATGGCCGCTGAGCCTGCGCGTCTGGAGCCTGCGCGTCCGGAGCCTGTGCTCCGCAACGGGGGAGGCCACAACAGTGAGAGGCCCGCATACCGCAAAAAAAAAAAAAAAAGAATCAAACTAGCATCATACTTAATCACAGCAAATCCAGCATTAGAAGTCAATGGAATACTGTCTATAGAGTGGTAAGGCAAAGAAAGCTTTATTAAGAAATTTATAAAAAAGCCAGAAGTCATTCCAATTAAGGCAAGAAATAGATATTTTACCATGAAAGAAATCTAGAAATTAGCAATCATGAGCCTTTTAAAATGAACTTGAAAATTTTTCAGATACCTGGAAAATCAATAGGCAACTCTTGAAAATAGGTGAGGTGGTAAAAATTGTTCTAAATTAATGCAGGCTAAGGCTAACCTATTGAGGGAATAATAATGTAGAAATAAAAATATAAGTAAATATCCCCAAATTTGAAGTAGTCAGGGATGAAGACAGAAGAGAGTAGAAATGGATAGATTTCCTCATCTTTCAGAGCAGAGGAGCTACATATATTGTTAAATGAGATACATCAAATAATCACTGTTTGAGTGTATTACTCTAATGTATAAAGGTAACCATTAGTAGAAATGAAATTGAGTGGAGGAAAAAAATGTAAGAAATGGGAGTGTCAGTTTACATATCCCTTGTCTTCTATGTTTAAAGATTATAATTAAAGAAGTACAGGTTTGAGGACATTATCCCAAGTTGTAGATATCATTACTAGAACTTATATAAAGAGACAAGAAATTTCTAAATTATCTGGAATAAACTCATAAACATGCAAATCACAATAAATATATACCACTTTGTCAGAAAATAAGAACAGGGTTTAAGACTTTAAAACACAATGACAGAATTAAGACCAAACGTATCTGTCATATACATAAATATTAACAGGACATGCATATTAAAAATAAGTTGCTCTAGAGATTAATAAAGAAGGAATACCCAAGATATTATGTATAAAAGAGACATCTAAAATAGTAATCTTGACCAAGTTAGGTTAATCCTATGAGCATAAGGTTAGTTCAATGTTAGCAAAGCTAACAATAAAAATACATGATGCTAAAAATATATGGTCAATACTCATAGAAAAGAAAACAAAACAAAAGCAATTGGTGAAATATCTCATTAAATATTGAAGACAATAATTTAAAAACTTTCTCTCCTTCTCCTTGTCTCTCTCATTTATACATTTATATATCAATTAAAATCCAGCATTAGGTTTAATGAAAAAAAAGTCACATTTTCCTTAAAATTAGCCATACATAAGTCAATGGCGCCTACCATGCTTACTATAATTAAACAATGTCCCAAAATCTAGATATACTTGCCAATAAATTAGACAAGAGAAAGAAATAAAAAGTATAAAACTTGAAGAAAGCAAAAGTATTATGGCATAGAGGTAAAATTCTCTATGTGAATATTCAAAAGGAAAAAAAAACTATTAGAATTTATGAGAATTCAAAAAGTGGCAGATTACAAAATTAACACTTAAAAAAACTCTCTTTTATACTAGCAGTCATTTGAAAGAGAAGACAGCATTGTCAATAACAACAAAAATGATAATATATTGAAAGTTTGGCTTGTTAAGGAATATCCAGAATCTATTAGAAGTCCCCCCATCTAGGAACATAAATTAATCTTGCATAAATAGAAATGTCCACTCTTTTCTATAGGGATACTTATTATTGTGAATATGTCAAGAGGAACTACAAAAAAATAATGTAATGAAAGTTAGGAAAAGAGATTTTTCACAAATAAAGGATGATCAAATACTGTCAAATACTGAGGAAGGACAAAATAAGATAAAGCCTTTTAAAAATTCATAAGATTTGAAAATTAGGTGGTTATTGGTGAACTTAACTTCAGTGAGAACAATGTAGAAGTGGGCAAGATCAATTTTAAAAGAGAGAGAGGAAGGATAACTGAAGAAGACAGGTGCAATCCTGGTGGAAGAAGGAGAGAAACAAGAATCAGGTTGGAAGGATGCCTTGTCCTTTGAGCTAGAGGGAAAAATGGAAGAAGAATGAAAATATGGATGTTCTCAACAGGTAGAACTGTGGCATGAAAACCAACAAAATAAAATTTTTAACGGGGTAATATCTGTATTTGGGATCAAAAATAAATTGACTAAACAAGTTATGAGAGACAGAGTTAAATGAGAAACTCACTGCTTTTACTCAAATTGCAAACTCAAAGTGTGATAGTTGTTGGAAACATTTTTTCCATTACATTTGTAAATGAAAGTCCATGTCCCAATCAAATGTTAAGACGGTTTCATTGTATTGATACAATGACAAGTCATGCCACACTTGAATGTCTGGGTCTAGTTTGGAGCACTGTCCTTTACAAGGCTAAAATTGATGAACCTGTTCATCAGCCATAAAGGCAGAAGCTTAAGCAAATGATGAGTTGGGAAATTTGGAGAAAGGAACATTTTGAGAGGTATCCTGGAAGTCAATTTTAATACTTGAAGAGTTGTATGATTTCTTATATCTTCTTTCCCCACCTCTGAGTACCAAGAGGTTTGTTTTTTAAAGATTGAAGATATATATATATATATATATATATACATACACACACACACACACGTGAATAAATCAATGCAATTGTGGTCATGAGGTGTTGAGCTCCTGTCCACTGGGGCACTACTCCCAATTATCCTATACTTTCAGGAAAAACAACAAATAGTCTATCATCTGGAAGTGAGCAGAGATTTCCACCATGCCCCTCTCCATCCCAGGCAACAAAAAAAGAGAAGATTAACTCAGCAAAAGAAATCTTTGAGTGGTTTCTATGTACCAGGCATTGTGCTCAGTGTTGGGTAGAATTATAAGGTGGTAAATTTCAAGCCTTATAAAGATGAAGCTTCTAATAATTATGTCTGTTAATAATTGAGCTGCCTGCTTTAAAGAGTGATGTGATCTCTGTCACTGGAAACATTCCAAGGGTAAGCTGTGTGAGCATTTTCCAGGTGTGCTTGAGAAATCTTGTTTTAGGGAATGAATTATACAAAGTAGTATCTCAATTACCATGTAGTGTGTTAAGGGATGCTATGCTTTGAATGCTGTCATTAGGCAACGTACATGGACTGGGTTTCTGTAAACTCCTCATGGACTACTCTCTCCAGTCCATCTTTTCCTGTTTCATTACATCAGAATCTGAATTACTGCTCTCAACACTCAGCTTTTTGTGGTTGACCAGAAGTCATATTGTATGGTCACTAATTCCTTCCCTGTTCTCTGTAATCCTCCCCCAACTAAATATTCACCTTTTGGTTTCTATTATTCCATTGGTACAGGTCTAGCATCTCTGTGCAGTGTTGGAAGGTAAGGTGAGTATGAAGTTACCTGGTGTCGAATTGTTAGCTCATAATTTATTTAGTCAACACATATGTATTGATTACCCATGGCGGTACAGCCATGCTACTGGTATTTCTAGAGTTCAGTAATAGTATTCACTTATTCTGCTTCATTTTTCCTCTGTGCTGGCATGTATAGATAGTTTTATTCACCCTTTATATCTCTTATTTCATGTCTTCTAGGTCATCACTAGCAATCAGAGCCTTTTATTTTGATTTAAAAATAAAAGCTTTTGCTATTTTAGGACAGAATAGTTGTGTTATTATTAAGTGCATATGTATGTATTTATGTATGTATTTTCCTAAGGTGAAAACTTAAGGTTTGGTTTTAATTTTATGAAAAGTACTTCTGGGGCACTCAGCTTTCTCTCTTATCACTGATTTCAGATAAAACCAAAAAAAAATGCATAAGCCCACTTTATTTATAGAGTTCCTTTCAGCTAACATACTTGAGCATTCACTCAATAAATATTCAACTGGTGCCATGCACTGTTCTAATTGTTATGGAAGCAAGAGTGAACAAGACAAAGTCGCTAACCCTCATGGAACTTTCATTACAATAAGGTTATCTTTTATAGGAAAAAGTCTGGGGCCATCTCTAAATTTTAAAGGATAAAAGATATGAAATATATTTATATCTGTATTTATGTTTATGTTTGTATCTACATATATATGTATAAATACCTATAGCTATCTACAGAGGAGGAGGAGGGGTGTGTGTGTGTGTGTGTGTGTGTGTGTGTGTGTGTTGCCTAGATGGTTTGAGAGACTAAATCTAGGTGAGATGAAGACTGTATTTTCTGTTGAGAAAATATGAAAACAAAGAAGAGGAGAAATACAAGAAGGCAGAAAAACTGAGTATTTTTTAGATAACTCTCGCTCATCATAAAGAAGTGAAATAGTATTACTAGTCTCGCAGAGGAGTTATCTTCATTCAAAGTCCACTTGAAATACATGGAGTGAGGAGAGAGGGAGAGAGAGAGGAAATCAGGAAATATCTGTGGTGGGGACTTCCCTGGTGGCCCAGTGATAAATAATCCGCCTTCCAATGCAGGGGACACTGGTTCGATCCCTGGTTGGGGAACTAAGATCCTACATGCCCTGGGGCAACTAAGCGTGTGCGACGCAACTATTGAGCTCGCTTGCCTCTACTAGAGAGATAAAACCCACACGCCACAACTAGAGAGAAGCCCGCCCATCACAACTAGAGAGAGCCCCGAGTGCTGCAACAAAGGGATCTTGCACCGCCCCAACGAAAGATCCCGCGTTTCAAAAAAAAAAAAAAAAAAAAGAGAGAGAGAGAGACAAAAATTTTAAAACCTAAAAAAAAAAAAATCTGTGATGAAGACTGGGTAGGAGAAGAGAGGACTTGGTACTATAGAAAACATATTCTAACTGGAAAATTCCATTTGCCTTCTCCTCACCTATGTTCTTGAAACAAGACATGGAGAAAAGAAATGCCTAGTCCCCAAGAGCAACTGTACACCTGAGTATTGTTTTAGGAAGAGGAAGAGGAGGTGCAGGACAGGATGTCTAGCCTGAGCTAGGCCTACTTATATCTCCGTCAGGAATCACAGCTTGAGTTTTAGGCTGCGAGGCTAAGGAGTTCTCTAATAGAATTCACAGGGTCCCTGAATATAAATAGGCAACTATTATATTTTCATTTTCACTAACTTCTAACCAGAAGTTAGCATTTCCTTCTATTATAAATGTATTATAAATGTAGGAAAGAAATCACAATATGATTAGCAGAATTTATGGCCATCTTCAATAGAAATCACAGATAGTCTTATACCACATCACAGTTGTTGCAGGTGTCTACAAATAACACTGTGCTCATCGCTACCTTGAGATTATGGTGGTTATTATATCTACACTAGATCTTGTTATTTAATGTGTTAATAAAGACATATATGGTCTTATAGCACAATTTTTCCTTAATTTGATAACTATCTCAATAAAACAATTTTCCTTTGAAATTTACCCATTTTGGTTTTGTATTTAAAAGCATTATTCTGAGAAGGGGTTTAGAGGATTCCCCAGACTGTCAGAGGGGTACATGGCACAGAAAAATTAAGATGCCTGTACTAGAGACAAGAGGATACTACTAGAAATACCTGGACCAAAGAATGTACTCTGTCCACTCATATTATTAACTCTTCATTTTTTAAAAGGAGGTAGAATAAGGAAGAGGTGGTAACATGAAGGAGAGGCATTTTTTTCCCCTTCTACAGAATTGATACAATTTCTTTCTCTGAGACTTTCAATCAATTATAGATCCACAGAATTACGGAATTTCTTGGGAGAGCAGGCAGGGGTATCAATGCCTAATTTCAATTTCATGTAGTGAGAGGGTTGGAATCAGCATCATGGCAAAGTGCAATGGAAATGATGTAGAGGAGCCATTTTGCTCCTTGTCACTTATATTTAAGCTCTCTTTTCTAAATGTACAGTCATTCATTTTTTTATAATTAGTTTTTTTTTTTATTGAGGTATAGTTGATGTACAATTGTTATAAAAGTTTTCGGTGTCCAACATAGAGATTCGTACTTTTTTTTTTTTTTTTTTTTTTGCGGTATGCGGGCCTCTCACTGTTGTCGCTCTCCCGTTGCGGAGCACAGGCTCCGGACGCGCAGGCTCAGTGGCCATGGCTCACGGGCCCAGCCGCTCCGTGGCATGTGGGATCTTCCCAGACCGGGGCACGAACCCGTGTCCCCTGCATTGGCAGGCGGACTCTCAACCACTGCGCCACCAGGGAAGCCCGAGATTCATAATTTTTAAAGGTTATACTCCATTTATACTTATTATAAAACATTGGCTATATTCCCTGTGTTGTACAATATATCTCTGTAGCTTATTTATTTTATACCTAATAATTTATACCTCTTAGCCCCACCCCTATATTTCCCCTCCCCTCTTCCCTCTCCCCATTGGTAACCACTAGTTTGTTCTCTATATCTGTGAGTCTGTTTCTTTTTTGTTATATTCACTAGTTTTATTTTTTAGATTCCACATATAGGTGACATCATACAGTATTTGTCTTTCTCTGTCTGCCTTATTTCACTTAGCATAATACCCTCCAAGTCCATCCGTGTTGTTGCAAAGGGCAAGACTTCATTCTTTTACACATTCATTTGTAAGGGTTTCAAAATTTTAAAAAGTGAGGTGAGACAAAAATGTATAGTTCTACTAAACACTTCAAGAAAAGGAGTAGCTTTCTGGAGCATCCATGCTAAAGGAGCAATACAAGTTTGATCAAGATAACAGACAGGATTATGCTGTGATGGTGGGTGGTGGTCAAAATGTAGCACAATACGAAGAGTTTGTGTCCCACCATAGAGCAAATTTAGGTTAGTATTTTAAAGGAGGAGGAAGAAAAAGAGAAAAGAGGGGCCTATAACTCAAAGGATCTCTGAACTAAATTAATGTGTCAAGTGTATTTGATTTATTTTGAGGCACACAGCATGTCAGACAAAAACTGGGAAGTCACACTAGCTTGTTTTAATAAGCTTTCCTTATTTGAAAAATGAAGGGAGTGGGACAGATAAGTTGCTGAGGTCACTTCTGGTTCTAAGCTTTCTGAGTTTAGAGCTTGTAAAGTCTTTAAAAGTCAGATACAAGGCCTTATAACTCCTGTTCTCCAGCTATCCTCCACTCCCTGCCCGTAGCATAGTGTGTTAAACACATTTCTCAGGTTGGTACTGAATGAGGGAAGCAGCACCACTGACTCTAATAGATAACATGTATTGAACTACCACGTGCCTGGCATTGTGTCCAATGATTTTTTCTCGTGCCTCATTTAATCATCGTATGACACCCCTAATGGGTGGGTGCATTAATTTTAAAAATGAAGAATGAGACTCAAAGACACAGAGCTCTCAATAGCACAACCAGGATTTAAACTTATGTCAGTCTGACTGCAGAGCCTGTCTTAATCCCTATGTCCCCATGTTGGAGATGCTGTGAAAGGGGGCAAGTTCTGAGACCAGTAGAAAAGAGTGACCTCACTGGGTCCTTGCAGCCTGATGTTTGTGACTCCAGCCAGAACGAGACTCAGCTTAAAGCAGCTCTTGCCTGAGCCATCTAGATAATCATCTAGTCCTCCGTGTGGACAAGTATTGGCTCAAGGTGACATTTCTAATGACTGTTCTGTACATGGGAAGGCACCTGTTGTCCTGGGGTGGAAAATAATTTTGCCTAATAGATTATGGAGGCCCTGAGAATGAGGATGAGGAGCCTCATACTAAGAGTAGCCAGTTTCCTTGAAAAACTGCTAACATAAAGTAGATGTCTATTTATATGACAGCATGAATAAAATAGACTATTTTGCATTTATATAGTGTCTTTCCTCACATAAGAGCCCAGGGGCTTCGCCAACACAGCCTTACAATGAAACACAGCCACCTCTGGGCGACCACCAGGCAGACAACTACAGCTGTGCAGACTTTAAGGCAGTGGGGGAGGTGAACATGGAGTTGAAGGCCATCAGACGCCTGTTCTGAATTGCACTAAATTGAATGCTTTGATAAAAATCTATGCTTTCAGAGCCTCATTACAGACACACCCTCATCAATTCTTAAACTTGCCTACAAGAAGTAGAGAAATAGGTACTAAATGTTCTGTTTTGTAGATTAAACAAAGCAATTATTTTTAAAATTGCATTTTCAATTTACGTTAAAATGGTATAATGTCACTTCTGAAATTATAGCTCCTTTATATACCTGTATAAGTAGCTCTATATCTCTGTTTAATGTCTATATAAGTGTGTGTGTGTGTTTGCATGTGTGCTTTATGTGGTTGAGATTGTGTTGTGTATCATACATAAAATACCTTCTTTCACTTGGCAGTCCATAAGTATTTCTGTGTATTATGGAAATATCATAACTATAATGTAATGGCACACACTGTATTTCATTTTCTACATGATAATCCCATAATTCACCTAACTGTTTCCTTTATATTTTTTCTTTTTCCCCTTTATAAATATTGCAATGTCTTTCTGTATAAAACTTTGTATTTAATTCAGATTATTTTCCTGGAAGTGGAATGACTGCATGATGTGATGAGTAATTTTAAAGCTATTGATACACATTATCAAATCAACAAATTAATTTCCTGAAACTCGTACAAATTCATATTCTCAGGAGCAATGTATGTGCCCATCTTATTTCATCAATATTGTATATTATCATTTAAAATTGTTTTCAAATGTGAAAAAATATGTATCTATTTTAAAGTTGAGCAATTTTTAATGATAATTAACCATTTTTTACTGTTTGGTAAATTGTCCATGTTTCAATTGGAATACAGTGATCTCATACTGATTTAAATTATCTTTTTCATATATTAAGGATATATTAACTTTTTCTCTCTTATTAGAAATATAGCTTGTGGTTTTAAACTACTATCTTTGGAATCATTCAACCTTGACTTCTAAGCTCAGCTAGCAGTTTACAAGCTATGTGATTATGGACAAGTTGCTTTCCCTTCCCAGCTTCAGTTTCCTAAATTTCAGGTGAGGATAATCAGAGGTAGATTTACCATGAAGCCAAGAAAACACCATTAGAATTGTGTTTACATGATTTTACATTTTTGAAAGATTTGCAAAAGTAAAATATTTGAACAATACTCATGTAAGACCATGATTTCATTCTATTCCAATTTCCCTTTTTCACTCTTCCCCTCTATTGTACATTTCCTCTATTATACTTTCTCTTATGACACATTGCATTGTAGTAGCTGCAGGCATGTTGGGATCCAGCTAATAGGATATCTAGAATCTGGGTTTGTGGGATATTTTTATATGGTTCACCACCACTTTCATGTATAGCTAGCCCTGCTAGTGGAGGAATGATTTCCAACGTTTTTTTCTACTTGTGCCAACCTCCTGGTGTTTTGATACTAAGATGTATGGGTAGAATTTCTAATCCAATATGAATATGTTTTCTGGTGCTTACCACTGAAAGTGTGTGGTTAGTGAGGGAGCACCAAGATTTGAAATGTAGGAACCCAGAAATGAATCTGTGAAAATTCTCCAAATCTAACAGCTCATATATGAAAGAAACTTGATAGAGATTTTCCCAAAGTTGACAATAATCCTAAACATTTACATGACATTATCAAAAATGAGTTGAGACTCTGAAGAAATTTCTTTGAATTATCAATAATAAAAAAATAAAATGGCTGTTTTTATGAAAAAGTAATCAAAGAGCATGCAGCCAGAACAGATATAGGGAGAAGTAGAAGTGTCAGACAATTTTTTAATTAATATTTTTTCAGATTTCATATTTGAGGGATCTATTAGTTTTTATGAAGTTTGTATTTTGTTGTGATTTTTCTCATCCTAAATTAATATTCCCTTTCATGACTAATTTTGTATTTGTAATATTGTATCCTTCTTGTTAAAGAGGACACACAATTGTGATAGCTTAAGTCCTTCAAAAATCTGGATCTGTAGGACTTCCCTGTTGGTGCAGTGGATAAGACTCCACGCTCTCAATGCATGGGACCTGAGTTTCATCCCTGTCAGGGAACTAGATCCCACACACATACCACAACTAAGGAGCCTGCCTGCTGCAAATAAGACCCAGTGCAACCAAATAAATAAATAAAGATTTTTTAAGACTCCGGGTATAGGCCTGCATATATACTTTGGGTAAGGTAAAAATCCAATTTTTCATTTTGACACATATCTAGTAAATTTCTGCAACACCATTCATTGACTATCTCTCTTTCTCATTGATTTACAGTGCTAATTTATTATTTGTTGATTATCTATATATCAGGAGCTGTTATTGGTCTATTTTGGTGCATTTTTGGTGTCAAGGCTTTAATAACTATATATTAATAGTGATATGCTTTACTACCTTACAGGATAAGTTCTCCCATTCATGATAACTCTAGTTGTTATGAAAATGTCTTTTCTTTCTTGTGGATTATTCTGAATTAATTCTAACATCATTTTGTTTTTTCCCCCCAGTTTCTCTTAAAAACTCCATTGGCATTTTGATCAGAATTGCAAGAAACTTTTAAAATAATTTTTCTAGATTGATGTTTTTACAATATTATCTTTCCATCCAGGAACATCACATAGCTCCACAGTTGCCCAAGTCTTATTTTATACTTCTCAGTAATATTTTATAATTTCTTCAAAATATAGTTCTTTAAATATGAAAATTATCTTTCCTAGAAAGATCTGGATGACCTCAGAGTAATTCAGTTAGATCCAGCTGGACAGTTGCCTGGTTTATTTGGGGATTTGGTTTATTATATAATTTTCTAGAGTAAATAAGGATCCAAAAATGACTTCTTAGGCCTAAAAAAATGTCTTGCCAATTATTCAAATTTATCAGGACTGCTTCATTTCATCAATTCATTTTTTCAATTATTCAATAATAATTTCGGTAGTAATTTTAACATGTTTAACTGTGGGATTGAGAACCTGAAAACCTTAATTTGAATAAAATAATGCTGAATATTCCAGGTTTGGAACTGTTCTCAAGGGCCTTTCAGGGCATCTTAGTTTTATAACACATGTAAGATAACATCCTGCTCTGGGTCTTTTGTATCTTTTTTAAAAACTTGTGATTATCTTATGGAATATAGTTATTCATGGGGAAGGAAAGAAGTCAAATGCAGACAAAGTCTCTTTGCTATGTTTGTGATAAAGGCTACAACACTGATTCTTTTCATTTACTATGATCATAGGTCATACTAATCATAGCATGAGGTCCTCATTACTGTTTTCATGACTGGATTATTTAGGCTAAAAAGAGTGTGGCACTATCTTATCACACAGAATGACATAACCATTAGGTAAATTATTAAAACTTTCTAAAGATAACAAGAGTAATGTGTTAACCTTTGGAATACTTAACAGCTCATTTAAAATGTTATATACCTGTTATTTCCATACTTTGACATCATTGGAAGATAGATGAAGATAGATTTATGACCTGTTAATTTTTATCCCTGGGAAAATAATAAGATAATATAATCCACAAGCCACTTAATTACCATCTAAAATGAAATAGATAATGCAAAATGGGAAAGTAATACAAAATATTTCCTAAGTATATTTGTCTTTGAACACTACAGAAAGTTAAAATCATATAATGAAATCATATTAGGTACTCAGGGCCACACTTTCTTCATCTAAAAATGAGGATATTAAGTGAGATTATTATGAATTGCTTCTCAGAGAACTGCTTGGCTTTTTAAAAAGTAGTTTTGCTATATTACTTAAATTCTACTGTCAACTGATGGTTGATTTTATAGATAAAGGAAAAATTGGGGATCTAATCTATTATGTCATAGTTAGCCTTTCGATTTTGTTTTGGATGACCTATATGTATTCATTACCTGGGTAAGCATAACAGATCATATGCAAACAATGAGGTGGATAGATTTAATTGGTGAATATGCAAATAATTGATATCATTGGGTTATGATGACCTGAAATGACATAACAATTGATTTTCCATCATAATTATTTCTGCATTAATGGTATTTAATAGTTCAATCAATAATTTGAATGACCATGCTCATTAGGTATACAAATTGTCCCATGCTAGTTAGTAGAATGAATTAAAATTCAGTACAACTAAGGCAAGCTGCAATATGATAGGAATTACAGAATATTTAATAAGAGGGAATACACTTATGGAAAGATAAAATATACAAGCAGAGTTACACATATATTTCTCAGATTAGGCATATCTGAAAGCACTCAGAGCAGACTACAAAATGAATAAATATGAAATACATCTCATTCTATGTTAAAGAAAGTATAAAGCCCCCTCAAGTTTTAATACACCAATAATTAAATTTTAATATAAAATAAATTAAGCATAGTTTCAGGGTCTATAAAAGCAAAGGTTATAAATTTGTTGAACTGTTCTCAAGTCTATTTCTCTATTTCTGAATACTTAAATTTTAGTTAATATAAAATATTTTAGGCAAACATGAAAGTGCAGATGACTACATAATTAATATCTCTATATTCACCACCTAGCTAAAGAAATGAATCATATAAAATTTAATATCTTTTCAATATGAGGTCAATTTGTATTTCCCTTAGACATATATCACTGTTGTTTCTCTTTGACTGGAAGCTCAGAAGCCAGGGGACTAAATCAATTAATTCTCAACTTTTTAACAAAAACTCATCTTTATGCATACTTAATGCTTTGTGATGATACTGTCCTCACAAAACCTTGGGGTACCACACCCAGTCCTCCTCTTTCACTATTAGTTACCTAAATGTCAATTATATCTCCATTTTTCCTCTTTAGTTTTTGTAGCTTTATTGAGATATAATTGGCATATAACATTGTGTAAGCTTAAGGTATATAACATGTTGATTTGATATACGTATATAACACAACATGATTGCCACCATATTATTAACTAACACGTCTGTCACATCACATAATTACTGTTTCTCCAAAGAACATGTTAATAAGACAGATGTAAGACCTATGAGGAAAAGCCAAAGAAATTTGAGTTTTATAGTCTAGAAAAAAAAAATCTGAGGATCATTTAGAAATAGCCTCCAATATAATAATAATAGTAAGTATAGGTAATAAGCAATGATAAATAGGATTAAAGTAATTTTAATAAATAATGATAACTAACAGCTATCTTAGAGGTTTTTAAACATAATCCTTTAGGTGGTCACAACTATGACCTAGGCACTACACTAAGTGTGCTTTTTGGATTATCTTAATTATTTTTCATCTCAACCCTAGGAAAATAGTATTATTATTCTCATTTTACAAGTGAAGAATCTGAGGCTGGAAAGAAATGTTACATTGTCTAAGACCAAACATCTGTAAAGAAGAGGGCTAGGATTTTATCCCACACAATCTGCCCACACTCCTAATTAGTAAAAACATATCACAAGTTATTGGGGTTTTTAATTGTATGTGTGGTTATATGTTGTAATTAATAAAATGTGTCTATATCAAATCACTAAATAATCACATGCTTCTTCAATTGCTTCTTTCTTTTTATAGCTTCTTTGCCATTTCTCTATTGATATTGCCAGGATCATTTGGTTATTTCATCATGAGCTGTATCTGTGCTTCTCTAGAAAAGAAATTGTCTCAATAAGCCATATTAGTTCATACTATCAGAAAAGTAAGCATTATCTGTAAAAAATATTTTCCTAAAGAGTAAAGATCATTAAGTAGTGACTCAACAAGGACAGGGGAGAGGAGAGGAGCTAGGATGGATTAAGTCTTGGACAGAGATCTGTTATCAATGATAGGGCCATCATTTATGTTAGATCACTCAGAGGTTGCCACATATGGATAAGATAAACCAGCCACAGCAGTTGAAGAACTAAGAGTGTGATATGAAGGTCTGTGTATAAAGGTTGATAGTGGGGAACTTGTGGACCACTGGATCAATAATTTAGATACTATAGCGAAGCTGAAGAGCAAAGATGAGTAGTCAGACCTGGTTCTATAGAAAGAGGCAATAAAGATAAAATAGTGTACATTAGAGGACCCCAAAGTAGTTGAGATTAAAGTGTAAGTGAAGCATGTTCATGGCCAATATTTTGGACAAGATTCTGTCAGACAAAGGAATATTGATGCAATTGTCATGCTTGCCTCCCCAAGGGCATCATGAGTGGCTTCTGATTCCCGGGATCTAAGGGAATCTCTGGAAGGCTTCAGGGACCTGTGAAAATTGTAAACTTGCTCTTATGCATGTCAATGAACTCACTAGAGGAACTTTTGCATCCCTTTCTAGCTCTGAGAGTCTACATTTCCCTTTTTCAGTCCAGCCCAGAGCTCTGTTGAAGTGGCAACCCAATGACAGGTAACACATAAACTCTTGGCTGGATAAATAGACAGATGATCCCTGCAACATGTTCTGTTCCAGTGATTTCATTTCCCTCAGATGGAACCTGAAGACAATAATTTTCACTGCTGAGTGGACGCACAAAAATACAAGAGGGCTGCAGCTTATAGGAAATGTTCACTTGTAAAATCTTTCTCCAAAGGCAGGTTTTTAATCATTGTTCTGGGAAATGAGAAAACAAACCCATATAAATCTTCAAAATTTTTATTTTAATCCAGAGCATGTGGGGTTGGAGAAATTCATTTTTGCTGTACTTTTATTGATAAATTTGTTGTTAATAGGTAAAATGTAATATTGCCTTTTGAAAATTCAGGGACTTGGAATTTACTGTCTCTACTGAGAACATGGTGGACACTTGTAACTTGTTCTTAAAGCCAGAGCCTCAGGGTTGCTTGATCTTCCCCTTGTTTTCTTTGGTCCAAAGAAACTTTAAAAAATATCAGGAAATCAGAGAGCTCTCCAGCTGGGAAATTTTCATGTGGCTATGTTATTATTGCCACAGTTTCTTAGTATTCTCAAACATACTTTTAGGTTGAAAAGTGATAAAATAAAGCACTATAATATTAAAGTTCTTTGAGAGTATGTAGATTCTAAGTGACTCTTTACATATGAAGGTAAAATGAATGAATTAAATTCTTTTAATTTTATGAATAGATTATATTTTTAAAACCCTGGTATATCCTTTGGCATAATAATTCATTGATCTGAGCACGAATTTATTTATGTATCCACTACACAATGTCTTCATTCTGACTGATTAAATTTGGAGAGAAGGGTAAAATTTTGAGAATAAACCCTAGATGTTTCATTTTGAGCCCCTCAATGGATCTTGTTGCCTTTAAGATGGAAAACATAGGTGGATGAGCAGGTTTATGGCTAATTTTTATACTTAACATCTCTCAGTTCTGTCAGTAAATGGCGTTACCCCACCCTGTGCTCAATCCAAATCTCAGATGCATCCTTTATTCTTCATTCTTCTCCATTTGTCACCAAATCTAATCAAGAGCTCTGATGATTTGAACTCTCCAAAATCTTTTTTTTTTAAGTTGCTAATTTGTTTTTTTAAACAACTTTACTAGGGCATAATGAACATACAATGAACTGCACATATTTAAAGTGTACAGTTTGATAAGTTCTGATGTATGTACACAGTCATGAACTTGTTACCACAGTTTTATGAAAGGACATATCCATTCCTCACAAAACATTCCTCTTGCATCTTAGAAGTCCTTTCCTCCCATCCCTTCTTAACCCCTTCCCTTCCTCAGGTAGCCACTGATCTGCTTTCTTTCACTATAGATTATTTCACACTTTATAGAATTTTATATGAAGGAAATCATACAGTATATTCTCATTTTTTCTGGCTGTTTTCACTCATTATATTTATTTTGAGATTCATCTATGTTGCTGCGTGCAGCAGTAATTTAATTCTTTTTATTGCTGGGTCACATTCTGTTGTTTGGCTATACCACAATTTATTCATTTACCTACTGATACATTTATGTTGTTTCTAGTTTGGGGCTTTTAAAAATAAACATTGCTATGAACACAGTGTAAAATCTTTATAGACATATGCTTTATTTTCTCTCTGGCAGATACCCAAAAGTGGAATGGCTAGATCATTTGGTAGATATTTGCTTAACTATATTTACACATTTTTTTAAAACTGCCAAACTATGTTCTAAAGCTGTGGCTGTGCAATTTTAGATTCTCATCAACAGTGCATGAGAGTTCTAGTTCTTCTACTTCTTTGTCAACACTATTATTGACAAGTGTTTTTACTTTAAATTTTAATTTTAACAGACTTTATTTTTGAGAGCAGTTTTACATTCTCAGCAAAATTGAGGGGAAATATAGATATTTCCCAAATACTCTCTGCCCTGAATCATGCATAGCCTCCCTCATTATTCATATCCCCCACCACAGTGGTCCATTTTTTACAGTTGATGAACCTACATTATCATCATCACCCATCGTTATCACTCAAGTCCATAGTTTACATAGTTCACTCCTTGTGTTGTACATTTTATGGGTTTAGACAAATGTGTAAGGACATGTATCTATCATTATGGTATCACAAAGAGTATTTTTACTGCCCTAAAAATCCTCTGTGCTCTACCTGTTCATACTTCCTTACACCATCCCCAATCCTTGGCAACTACCAATCTTTTTATTGTCTCCAGAGTTTTGCCTTTTCCAGAATGTCACATAGTTGGCGTCATATAGTATGTAGCCTTTTCAGATAGGCTTCTTTCACTTAGTAATATGCACTTAAAGTTACTCTATCCATAACTTTTCATTACTTGATAGTTTTGTTTTGTTTTTGCTGAATAATATACCATTGTCTGGAGGTACCACACTTTATTTTTTCATTCACCTACTAAAGGTGAATGAAATTTGGTGCAATGCCAAATTCTAGATTTTGGAAATTATGCGTAAAGTTGCTATAAATACCCATGTGCAGGTTTTTTTGTGGACATAAGTTTTCATCTCCTTTGGGTAAATACCAAGGAGCTCGATTGTTAGATTGTACAGTAACAGTATATTTAATTTTGTAAGCAACTGCCATACTGCCCTCCAAAGTTGATATAGCATTTTGCATTCCTACCAGCAGTGAATGAGTATTCCTGTAGGTCTACAATAGTGCCAGCATTTGGTGTGGGCAGCATTCTGGATTTTGGCCATCCTAATGGGTGTGTAGTAGCATTGTTGTTTTAATTTGCATTTCACTAATGTCATACAACGTGGAGCATCTTTTCATATGCTTATTTGCCATCTAAGTATCTTTGGTGAGGTGTCTGTTAAGATCTTTGGTCCATGTTTTAATCAGGTTGTTTGTTTTCTTATTGTTGAGTTTTCAGACTTTTTGGCATGTTTTAGATAGCAGTCCTTTATCAGATGTGTCTTTTTCAAATATTTTCTCCCAGTCTGTGTCTTGTCTTCTCATTTTCTTGACATTGTCTTTCACAGAGCAAACCTTTTTAATTTTAATGAAGTCCAGCTTATCCCTTCTTTCTTTAATGGATCTTGCATCTGGTGTTGTATCTAAAAAGTCTTCATTGGGACTTTCCTGGTGGAACAGTGGTTAAGAATCTTCCTGCCAATGCAGGGGCATGGGTTTGATCCCATGTCCAGGAGGATCCCACATGCCACAGAGCAACTAAGGCCATGCGCCACAACTACTGAGCCTGTGCTCTAGAGCCTGCTGCCTAGAGCCCATGCTGTGCAACAAGAGAGGCCACCACAATGAGAAATCCGTGCACTGCAGTGAAGAGTAGCTCCTGCTCACAGCAACTAGAGAAAGCCCGTGTGCAGCAATGAAGACCCAACATAGCCAAAAATAAATAAATAAATAAATTTATTTTAAAAAGTTTATTTAAAAAAAAAATAAAAAGTCATCACCATACCCAAGATCATTTAGGTTTTCTCCTATTTGCTTTCTGGGAGTTTTAAAATTTTGCATTTTACATTTAGGTTTGCAATTTTTTAGAGTTAGTTTTGTAAAGAGTGTAAGGTCTGTGTCTAGATTCTTTTTTTTTCCCCTGCAGTGGATGTCCAGTTGTTCTATCACCATTTGCTGAAAAGACTATCTTTGGTCCATTGCTCTGCCTTTGCTCCTTTGTCAAAGATCAGTTGACTATGTTTATGGGGGTCTTAATGGGCTTTAGCTGCTATCCATGTCTTTTTTGGCAAAGTGTCCTTCAAACATTTTGACCATTTTTATTAGTTTTTAAGTTTTTCTGATTATTCATTGTTAGTATTTATAAATACAATTGATTTTTGTATGTTGAACATAAAAATGCAATTTGCCTATCGCATTTACTAGTTCTAGCAGCTTTTTTGTAGAGTCTCTTGGTCATAATGCTTGAAAGTAAAGAATTATTTCTTTTTGATATTGATACTTTTATTTAGTTGGTTAGTTATTTTTGTTTTCCTTATTGTACTTAGTAGAATCTATATGTTGCATAGACATGGTGAGATAGGTATCCTTATCTTTGACCTGATTTTTAGGATGAAAACATTCAATCTTTCAACATTAATTATGATGTTAGCTGTAGGTTTGTTGTAAAGGTCTTTATCAGGTTGAAGGAGTTCACCTTTATCCCTAGTCTGCTGAGAAATTTTATCAGGAGTAGATGGTGAATTTTGTCAAACGCTTTCTATGTGTTTATTGAGATGATAATTTCGTTATTCTTTTTAAGTGTGTGAATATGATGAATTACATTATTTTATTTTTGAATATTCCTTTGCATTCTTAGGATAAACCCCACCTGGTTATGATGTATTGTCTCTATATTTTTGGGTTTGATTTGCTAAAATTTTATTTAAAATTTCTTCATCTATGAGGGATATTGGTCTATTATTTTTCTATCTTGTAATGACTTTGTCTTATTTCAGTATCAGGGTAATGCTGGTCCTATAAAATGAGTTGGAGACATATTCTCTTCTTTTCAGTTTTCTGGAAGAGTTTGTCTAGTGTTCCCATATATTGTGAATTTTAGTTTGTTGGATATATAGGCACAGGCATATAAACATATATATCACACAATTTTATTAATACTTGCTTATGTTATCTTCAATTTTTATATGAGAAATTTAAATTACAAAGAGGTTAAGTAATTGCCTAAAGCCATAAGCTGGTAAATGATGGGGCTGGGATGTGAAACAGGACTGACTTCAGAATTCATGTCCTTAACCAGTATATTCTCTCTCAATTACAGCAATATATTCTAGGTCTGTCTGATTCCTAAAGTTTTATTTTATTTTTAAAATATTGTTTATTGATTTAATTTAATTTATTTTTTTTATACAGCAGGTTCTTATTAGTCATACATTTTATACACATCAGTGCATACATGTCAATCCCAATCTTTAATTCATCTCCCCACCCCTCTCCCACCCCCCAACCACCGCTTTCCCCCCTTGGTGTCCATACATATTTTCTCTACTTCTGTGTCTCAATTTCTGCCCTGCAAACCAGTTCATCTGTATTATTTTCTAGGTTCCACATATATGAATTAATAGATGATATTTGTTTTTCTCTTTCTGACTTGCTTAACTCTGTATGACAGTCTCTAGATGCATCCACGTCTCCAGAAATGACCAACTTTTGTTCCTTTTTATGGTTAAGTAATATTCCATTGTATATATGTACCACATATTCTTTATCCATTCATCTGTCGATGGGCATTTAGGTTGCTTCCATGACCTGGCTATTGTAAATAGTGCTGCAATGAACATTCGGGTGCATGTGGTTTTTTTTTAATTATGGTTTTCTCTGGGTATATGCCCAGTAGTGGGATTGCTGGATCATATGGTAATTCTATTTTTACTTCTTTAAGGAACCTCCATACTGTTCTCCTCAGTGGCTGTATCAATTTACATTCCCACCAACAGTGCAAGAGGGTTCCCTTTTCTCCACACCCTCTCCAACATTCGTTGTGTGTAGATTTTCTGATGATGTCCATTCTAACTGGTGTGAGGTGACACCTCATTGTAGTTTTGATTTGCATTTCTCTAGTAGTTAGTGATGTTGAGCAGATTTTCATGTTCTTCATGACCATCAGTATGTCTTCTTTGGAGAAATGTCTATTTAGGTCTTCTGCCCATTTTTGGATCGGGTTGTTTGCTTTTTTAATATTGAGCTTCATGAGCTGTTTATATATTTTGGAGATTAATCCTTTGTCTGATGATTCATTTGCAAATATTTTCTCCCATTCTAAGTGTTTTCTTTTGATCTTATTTATGGTTTCCTTTGCTGTGTAAAAGCTTTTAAGTTTCATTAGGTCCCATTTGGTTATTTTTGTTTTAATTTCCATTACTCTAAGAAGTGAATTAAAAAAGATCTTGCTGTGATTTCTGTCAAAGAGTGTTCTTCCTATGTTTTCCTCCAAGAGTTGTATAGTGTCCAGTCTTACATTTAGGTCTCTAATCCATTTTGAGTTTATTTTTGTGTATCGTGTTAGGGAGTTTTCTAATTTCATTCTTTTACATGTAGCTGTCCAGTTTTCCTAGCACCACTTATTGAAAAGACTGTCTTTTCTACATTGTACATCCTTGCTTCCTTTGTCATAGATTAGTGACCATAGGTGCATGGGTTTACCTCTGGGCTTTCTATCTTGTTCCACTGATCTATGTTTCTGTTTTTGTGCCAGTACCAAATTGTATTGATTACTGTAGCTTTGTACTGTAGTCTGAAGTCAGGGAGTCTGATTCCTCCAGCTCCGTTTTTTTACCTCAGGACTGCTTTGGCTATTTGGGGTCTTTTGTGTCTCCATACACATTTTAAGATTTTTTGTTCTTGTTCTCTAAAAAATTCCATTGGTAATTTGATAGGGATTCCATTGAATCTGTAGATTGCTTTGGGTAGTATAGTCATTTTCACAATATTGATTCTTCCAATCAAAGGACGTGGTATATCTCTCCATCTGTTGGTATCATCTTTAAATTCTTTCATCAGAGTCTTATAGTTTTCTGCATATAGCTCTTTTGTCTACCTAGGTAGGTTTATACCTAGGTATTATATTATTTTTGTTGCAGTAGTAAATGTGAGTGTTTCCTTAATTTCTCTTTCAGATTTTTCATCACTAGTGTATAGGATGACAAGAGATTTCTGTGCATTAATTTTGCATCCTGCAACTTTACCAAATTCATTGATTAGCTCTAGTAGTTTTCTGGTGGCATCTTTAGGATTCTCTATGTATAGTATCATGTCATCTGCAAACAGTGACAGTTTTAATTCTTCTTTTCCAATTTGGATTCCTTTTATTTCTTCTTCTTCTCTGATTGCCATGGCTAGGACTTCCAAAACTATGTTGAATAATAATGATCAGAGTGAACAACCTTGTCTTGTTCCTGATCTTAGAGGAAACACGTTCAGTTTTTCACCATTGAGAATGATGTTTGCTGTGGGTTTGTCATATATGGCATTTATTATGTTGAAGTAGGTTCCCTCCATGCCTACTTTCTGGAGAGTTTTTTTCATAAATGGGTGTTTTTAATAAATAAATAACCAAAAGATCACTGAAGAAATCAAAGAGGAAATCAAATTTTGAATTTTGTAAAAATATTTTTCTACATCTATTGAGATGATCATATGGTTTTTATTCTTCAATTTGTTAATATGGTGAATCTCATTGATTGATTTGCTTATACTGAAGAATCCTTGCATGTCTGGGATAAATCCCACTTGATCATAGTGTACGATCCTTTTAATGTGCGGTTGGATTTTGTTTCCTAGTATTTTGTTAAGGATTTTTGTATCTATATTCAGGAGTGATATTGGTCTGTAATTTTTTTTTTATAGTATCTTTGTCTGGTTTTGGTATCAGGGTGGTGGTGGCCTCGTAGAATGAGTTTGGGAGGTTTCCTTCCTCTGCAATGTTTTGGAAGAGCTTGAGAAGGATGGGTGTTAGCTCTTCTCTAAATGTTTGATAGAATTCACCCGTGAAGCCATCTGGTCCTGGACTTTTGTTTGTTGGAAGATTTTAAATCACAGTTTCAATTTCATTACTTGTGATTGGTCTGTTCGTATTTTCTATTTCTTCCTTGTTCAGTCTTGGAAGGTTATACCTAAGAATTTGTACATTTCTTTCAGGTTGTCCATTTTATTGGCATAGAGTTGATTGTAGTAGTCTCTTAGGATGCTGTGTATTTCTGTGGGGTATTTCTGTTGTAACTTCTCCTTTTTCATTTCTAATTTTATTGATTTGAGTCATCTCCCTCTTTTTCTTGATGAGTCTGGCTAATGGTTTATCAATTTTGTTTATCTTCTCAAAGAACCATCTTTTAGTTTTATGGATCTTTACTATTGTTTTTCTTATTTGTTTGTTTGTTTCTATGTCATTTATTTCTGCTCTGATCTTTATGATTTCTTTCCTTCTGCTAACTTTGGGTTTTTTTTTTCCAGTTCCTTTAGGTGTAAGTTTAGATTTTTTTTTTTGAGATTTTTCTTGTTTCTTGAGGTAGGCTTGTATAGCTATATACTTCGGTCTTAGAACTGCTTTTGCTGCATCCCATAGGTTTGCATCGTGTTTTCATTGTCATTTCTGTAGGTATTTTTTGATTTCCTCTTTGATTTCTTCAGGGATCTCTTGGTTAGTTAGTAACGTATTGTTTAACCTCCATGTGTTTGTGTTTTTTATGTTTTTTTCCCTGTAATTCATTTCTAATCTCATAACATTGTGGTCAGAAAAGATGCTTGATACGAGTTCAGTTTTCTTAAATTTACTGAGGCTTGATTTGTGACCCAAGATGTGATCTATCCTGGAGAGTGTTCTGTGTGCACTTGAGAAGAAAGTGTGATCTGTTGTTTTTGGATGGAATGTCCTATAAATATCAATTAAATCTATCTGGTCTATCATGTCATTTAAAGCTGTGTTTCCTTATTAATTTTCTGTTTGGATGATCTGTCCATTGGTGTAAGTGAGGTGTTAAAGTCCCCCATTATTGTGTTACTGTCAATTTTTTCTTTTAGAGCTGTTGCCAGTTGCCTTATGTATTGAGGTGCTCCTGTGTTGCATGCTTATATATTTATAATTGTTATATCTTCTTCTTGGTTTGATCCCTTGATCATTATGTAGTGTCCTTCCTTGTCTCTTATAAGTTTCTTTATTTTAAAGTCTATTTTATCTGATATGAGTATTGCTACTCCAGCTTTCTTTTGATTTCCATTTGCATGGAATATCTTTTTTCCATTCCCTCACTTTCAGCCTGGATGTGTCCCTAGGTCTGAAGCAGATCTCTTGTAGACAGCATATATATGGGTTTTGTTTTTGTATCCATGCAGCAAGCCTATATCTTTTGGTTGGAGCATTTAATCCATTCACATTTAAGGTAGTTATTGATATGTATGTTCTGATTACCATTTTGTTAATTGCGTTAGGATTGTTTTCATAGATGCTTTTCTTCTCTTGTGTTTCCCACTTAGAGACCTTCCTTTAGCATTTTTTGTAGAGCTGGTTTGGTGGTGCTGAATTCTCTTAGCTTTTGCTTGTCTGTAAAGTTTTTGATTTCCCCATAGAATCTGAATGAGATCCTTGCTGGGTAGAGTAATCTTGGTTGTAGGTTCTTCCCTTTCATCACTTTAAGTATATGATGCCACTCCCTTCTGGCTTGTAGAGTTTCTGCTGAGAAATCAGTTGTTAACCTTATGGGAGTTCCCTTGTATATTATTTGTCATTTTTCCCTTGTTGCTTTCAATAATTTTTCTTTGCCTTTAATTTTTGTCAGTTTGATTACTATGTGTCTTGGCCTGTTTCTCCTTGGGTTTTTCCTGTATGGTATTCTCAGCACTTCCTGGACTTGGGTGGTTATTCCCTTTCCCATGTTAGGGAAGTTTTTGACTATAATCTCTTCAAATATTTTCTTGGCCCTTTCTTTCTCTCTTCTCCTTCTGGGACCCCTGCAATGTGAATGTTGTTGTTTTTAATGTTGTCCCAGAAGTCTCTTAGACTGTCTTCATTTATTTTCATTCATTTTTCTTTTTTCTGTTCTGCAGCCATGAATTCCACCATTCTGTCTTCCAGGTCACTTATCCGTTCTTCTGACTCAGTTATTCTACTATTGATTATTTCTAGTTTATTTTTCACTTCAGTTATTGTATTGTTCATCTCTGTTTGTTTGTTCTTTAGTTCTTCTAGATCTTTGTTAAACATTTCTTACATCTTCTTGAACTTTGCCTCCATTCTTTTTCCTAGGTCCTGGATCATCTTCACTATCATTATTCTGAATTCTTTTTCTGGAAGATTGCCTATCTCCACTTCATTTAGTTGTTTTTCCTGGATTTTACCTTGTTCTTTCATCTAGTACTTAGCCCTCTGCCTTTTCATCTTGTCTATATGTCTGTGAATGTGGTTTTTGTTCCACAGGCTGCAGGATTGTAATTCTTCTTGCTTCTGCTGACTGCCCTCTGGTGGATGAGGCTATCTAAGAGGCTTGTGTAAATTTCCTGATGGGAGGGACTGGTGGTGGGTGGAGCAGGCTGTTGCTCTGGTGGGCAGAGCTCAGTAAAACTTTAATCTACTTGTCTGCTGATGCTTGGCGCTGGGTTCCCTCCCTGTTCGTTGTTTGGTCTGAGTCAACCCAACACTGGAGCCTACCCTGGCTCTTTGGTGGGGCTAATGGCAGACTCTGGGATGGCTCACGCCAAGGAGTACTTCCCAGAACTTCTGCTGCCTGTGTCCTTGTCCTCATGTTGAGGAACAGCCACCCGCCACCTCTGCAGGAAACCCTCCAACATTAGCAGATAGGTCTGGTTCTGTCTCCTATGGGGTCACTGCTCCTTCCCCTGGTTCCCAATGCCCACACTATTTCGTATGTGCCCTCCAAGAGTGGAGTCGCTTTTTCCCCCAGTCCTGTCAAAGTCCTGCAATCAAATCCCACTAGCCTTCAAAGTCTGATTCACTAGGAATTCTTTCTCCCTTTTGCAGACCCCCAGGTTTGGAAGCCTGACGTGGGTCTTAGAACCTTCACTCCAGTGGGTGTACTTCTGTGGTATAAGTGTTCTCCAGTTTGTGAGTCCCCCACCCAGTGTTTATGGGATTTGATTTTATTGTGATTGCACCCCTCGTACCATCTCATTGTGGCTTCTCCTTTGTCTTTGTATGTAGGGTATATTTTTTGGTGAGTTCCAGTGTCTTCTTGTCGGTGATTGTTCAGCTGCTCATTGTGATTCCAGTGTTCTTGAAAGAGGGAGTGAGAGCACGTCCTTCTATGCCACCATCTCCTAAAGTTTTAAATAAAGCAATATTTTCCCTCTCTGATTGAGTCAATGCTGTAATGATAGGCCACAGAAATATTCCTTTACTTCTTTTGTCTAACTTCTCATCTCTTCCTGCATAAGTTTCCTTCACTCTACTGACATAAGTAATATCAGCTCTCAGCTTAACATAACACATAGACTTGAACATAAACTAACTACTATCTAAGTTTGCTGTGTCTGCCTCATAAATTGTTGGCAGGAGGATACTGAAGTAATTAAAGTTTGCTTCCTTTATTTTTTCTATTTGATGAGAACCATTTTGGAGACAGAAGTAGCTGTTGAGCTCGGCTTTTGTATATTCCCTCTTCCCACAGCTGAAGATATTTGACTTCTCCCATTAGGCTCAGCCCCACCCTGGTTTTTAGAAACACTTCTTGGAGTAGACAGTTAAAGGGACTCAGTATCATGTCACTCTTATTGTTATTCTGATGTATATTTCACAGTCCAATTGTGGTGACTGAGCTCCTGCCATATTCCCACCTTATTCCTTAATTTGATAAGAATCTTATGTCCTATTCATAAATGTATACCTGGTTGTGCCAATCTCATTCCACCTTTCTCAACCCCCTCTCCCCAATCTGCCCAATTCTAGAACCAGAAATAAATAACCACCTAGCTCAGAAACTGCCCTCCTGTTACAGAGAAGGCACTAGGTAACATTATGAATGGAGTCACAGTTCTGCCTGTGACTCTCAACCCTGTGTTGGTAATTCTACCACCTGCTGAGATATTTCCAGATGCCAAGTATTTGCTTGCTGCTTGACTCTCTGGATTCATCTGCCTAGCCCTCATGTAATTGTATGCCTGAATGAATACATGCAGTCTCCTGCCAGGTTCTGTGAACATCATGCCCTGCTGGGAAACTGTGTCTTCTTCAAATATGGGCAACTAAGTCTTTCTCCCTGGCACCTGTCTGGTCAAGTGGGTTGGTAGCTTTGGACCCTGGATTCCTTGATGCTCAAGTTCTATTGTAGTAGACCTAGCCATATCAAGGCATGAATAGAATAAGAAACTCTCAGAGCAAAAATAGCACTTTTGAGTTTATGAGTACCTAACTCATTCAGCAATGTCCTCTATAACACTCCCAACAAGTCATTATCTCTGCTTGAAGACCTCTGGGGATG
The DNA here is from genome assembly GCF_025265405.1 of Mesoplodon densirostris. Classification (NCBI taxonomy): domain Eukaryota; kingdom Metazoa; phylum Chordata; class Mammalia; order Artiodactyla; family Ziphiidae; genus Mesoplodon; species Mesoplodon densirostris. The sequence goes on along the minus strand of NC_082662.1, from coordinate 122,979,149 downwards.
GAAAGTTGTCTTAGGAGCCACTCTTTTCTAGCAAGTTTACTTTGAAAATTTATAATATTGAGCCAATTTTTTCTTTCTTTAGATTTTTATCTCATCAAAATCTCACCATCAGGCTTAAGGTCATTCATTTTAACAAAAAAACTAAACTCAATGCAGTTAGATTTCAATACAGTTACAAAGTACAGGATGAGTAGAGCTGGTAATCCAGACAACAACCTGCTTAAGCTTTAGGCATTAGTGGGCTGTTAATCAGGGGCAAGTGTCTTAGCTCCATTTCTTTTTCTCATAAGGTGAGAAGCTGAACTAGATCAGTCATTCCAAAATTGTTTACTGGCTTCCTTACATTTTGATAGACTTCCTAAAAAAAATTTTTTTTTAAAAAGGTAAAAAACATTCTGTCAAGTAACATTAGAAATTGCTGGGTTAAATAAATAAATAGTTTTATTCACTGGAAGATTTCTCAAAACCTTTAATAAATCAATGTGCTTTAGAGTCCAAGAAGGAAAAATAATAAAATAGTTACCAAAACCACAAGCTTAGTTCTTTTTTATTCTTCCATTGACTACCTATTAACAGAATTTCACTGGACACTTCAGGAAATGCTGCAACTAATTTCTAAGGTGTAAATAATGTGTGATTCTATAACGAAAAATATTGCCTTTGAATAGAAAGCTAAAAAGAGCATATATATATATATATATGTATATGCACACACACACGTACACATGTACACATATATACGTATATATAAATAATTTGTATCTCAAGATTTGAATATCAATTGTTTAATACACTTTTCAAATACCCCCTTTAAATTATAGTGTAAAACTTACTTCTTTTAAGAAGATTTCCTCAAGTAATACCTATGTATTCTGACCACTCCTGAACTCTGTATTCAGCTGGAGAGAAATCTGTCTATGTTTATGACTCAGGTATACCCATGTGTATCCTCTCTCCCTAACTAGACTCTTCAAAGGTATGAGTAATCTGCTCAGCCTGTCTTCCTATTAGAGTGTCTAGAATAATGCTCTAAGCACAAGAAGACTGCACACGTAGACGGACTCTTTCATGATTTATTTATTTTCCAGTTTACTGATAAACCCATGTTTCTTCTCTTCAGAGCAATTTCTTTCCCAGGACTCTATTTAGTCCCATGATTTTTAGGAACCCATGTTTAGCAATTGCTTAAATAACTCCTGTCAATCTTTTAAGATGCTCAAAAGATGAGTTGAACTTTAAGTGACAGGATTTTCTGGAGAGATCTTTAGTCTCATTTAATACCATACCCCAAGAAAAATATGCCATGCCATTTCAGACAGATTTCAAACTTCCTGTTTATCCCTCCTCCAGTGTGTCAGTTGCTCTGCAGAATGAAATGTCTCCAAATCGCTGAGACTGTAATTTCCATGACAGTGTCGTCCATCTCATTTCTTACCTGTCCTTTCAGTTTTATGAAGGTTAGAGACATTCTTCCTGGATGTTTGTTAAATTGTTTATCTAGCCTGGAACCAGATACCCACGCTCAGAATATTTTATGCTGATTCCCCTATCCCTTGTTGCTGGACGCCTCTGAAACCCGGCAGCCACCAAGCAGGAAGAGACACATCTTTGATGGCTGTTTCATGTTTAACCAAATTCATTCATGTCAGTTTCTGCTGCTTACTCGTTGGGCTCAGAATGTGCTACATCAACAGACTAGGGCATTTCCTGTTTGGTCACAAGTCTGCTGTATTTTTCTGTCTCACTCCAGTTCAGTGCACACAGTGGATCTTTGGTTCCACTTCATCAATATTCAAATCTGCAACAATCTTATGTTGTTCACATAAGAAAGACAAACATGTATATTGTCTCTCTCTCCTCCCTCTTTTTCTCCTCTCTTTCTTTCTTCTTTTGCAAGACATTTCATAAAAATGAAATACAGTCTCCCCTACTGAACTTTTCCAAATATTTAGTGGAAAATGAATTTACATGTTCATTCACTGATTGATGCACTCCAGTTATTGAGCATGACCATGTACCTGGCATTTTATTTGGTACCAGGAACAAAAAGACAAGTTTCTTGCCTTTGAAGAGCTTACAAAAGGTTTTGTTTGGGAGGGACCAACATGGTAGCAAGAAAAGGGGGTGGTCTAGTTAGTAATGGAACTCAATACTTTTTTGAAACCATTATGGCTAGAACACCATAAATTTATATTCCAAAGCTGGTGACAATTCTTCCACTCTATAGAGAAGATATTTGACTTTTTCTTTTAAGGTAAATTATCCTCTTGCATTTTGGGGAAATATCATTATATATTTTCGATGTGCAAATGTGACTTTTTGATACTACTCCAGAATGGCAAGGATACAGGCTATGAAAACCTAAAGCATTCTCATGGGAACATGGACAATTATTTTCTCTGTGGACAGCATCTCTGAGAATATACTGTTAGAAAGCCTGGCCTTAAACTTGGAATAAGAAGGAAATAGATTTATTTCCTTCTGTTGGGTATCAGGAACGGACTTCCTTGAAGGAGACCATATATGCAAACAGTCATATTCAAGATGAAGTTTTTTTGTTTTATTGCTTTTTTTTCCACCCAAAACTTTAATTCTTCTCTTTTGCCCCAAGCTATTGGTCAAGTTTGACTTTTGATAAAACTGGCCTTGGTAGTGCTTTGGTGATTAGGGAGCAGAAATATATTCTCATTTAAAGTAAACTAGAATGTGAAGAGAAGCAGCAACTCTTTATGCAGTGGCAAGAGGTGATTATGGGAGCTGAGCAGAGAGGATCATTAACAGTCTGTCCTACAAGATTATGAATGAAAACTAAGCTGGGTCTGTTTAACATGAAAATGTTCCTCACAGCTGTCCAGAGATAGCTGGGGAAAGACATGATAAGGACTGGACTTCTTGTGGCCACATGGCATTAGTTCTCAGATTACTGCTGTTTGGGAAATGAAAGATTACCATTTCTGATAAGGGGACCAGAAAAATTACAGATATTTTGCTATGATGCACTGAAGGGCCCTCCAACAACATCCATAACTATACCTAAATATATTACAGCAAAACTACTTTTGATACATTTTTTCAATGCTAGCACAAATAAAGGGAACTCCTAAGGGCCAAATAACCACAGTTTTGAAACACAGGGAGCTGAAACTATGGAGAGTAGCCATGAGGAGTGAGGAAGAACAAAAGCTAGGATTGCCCTGCAGTCACTGGAATAGGGAAGCTAAGTCTTGGACCCACCTCAAGATGAGGGAATTGAACCTGGTTCTAAAATTATTTCCAGGTTAGTAAGTTCTCTACTGCCAGAAAAAGGAAATGCAATTCCTCTCTGTTAGAGGAAAATATCTCCAACTTATACCCTCAGAATTTTCCCAGACTACAGGCAGTAACATGCAAGCACATAATAAAATTCTTTAACATATAAAAAAACAAGATATCATGAGTAACACTCAGTAAAAAACAACAACAATAAAAACCCCACTAGATATACACCCTCTAAAACTTGAGAGTTAAATTATCAGGCACTTATTATTTAATACAATGTGTGAACTGTTTAAAGAAATAAAGAAGAAATTTAGAAAAGCAGGAAACAAGAGTATAGAAACAAACATTTAAATATATTAATTTTTAGAAATAAAAAGATAATTGTTAAATTAATATTAGTAGATGGTTTAAACAAGGATTCTAACTGGCTGAATAGAATGAACTAGAAAAGTACAGGAAAAATATATATAGAAATTATGAAAAATATGTTAAAATATGCAAAAAATTGAATCAATAATTTTAATATACATCTATTCTGAGACCAAAAGAAGATACTAGAGGAAATGTAGAAAAGGAATATGAAGATAATGCTTCAGAATTTTCCAGTTTTGAGTATATGGATACATACACCATACTCAAAACTACAGAACACCAAAGACAAAGAGATCATAGAAAGAGTCAGAAAGGGAAAAGAAGTATCCTTTAAGGAATGACGATTAGATTGACAACAGCTTTCTGAACAGAAACATATGGAAGACTCTCAGACATTTCTTAGAAAATGACTATGTTTACTCTTTCTCTCCTTTTCATCTGGAAATTTAATTAGACATGTGTTGAACTTCTCACTTTCTTTTCTATGGGTCTTAAACTTTTATTCATGTATTCTATATCTCTGTATTTCTTGCTGCTTTCTGGATATTTTCTTCAAATATATGATAGTTCATGAATTTTTTTTTTTTTACCTATATCATCTACGTTTTTTTTTTTTTTTTTTTTTTTTTACTGTGGTACGCGGGCCTCTCAGTGTTGTGGCCTCTCCCGTTGTGGAGCACAGGCTCCGGACGCACAGGCTTAGTGGCCATGGCTCACGGGCCCAGCTGCTCTGCGACATGTGGGATCTTCCTGGACCGGGGCATGAAACTGCGTCCCCTGCATCGGCAGGCGGACTCCCAACCACTGTGCCACCAGGGAAGCCCCCCTATATCATCTACTTTTAAACCTATCCGTTCAGTTTTTCAAATTCAATTTGGTTCTTTTTCAAATCTATTTGAAGATTTTTATAGTCTCATATTTCTAACTCTTATATTCAATCACTAATTTTTTAAACAATTGAGTATACTTATTTTATAGTCTAGGTTTGATAACTTTAATATCTGAAGTTCTTAAGGTACAATTTTTATTTTTTCTGCTCAGTTTTATTTTTGGAGCCCTGTTATTCTATGTGTGTGTGTGTGTGTGTGTGTGTGTGTGTGTGTGTGTGCATGTCACTATGAGCTCATATTTCTATAAAGCTAATCCATAGCGATACTTTGAAAACTTCATAGAAAGCAAATTCCTCCAGAAAGAATTTTCATTATCTTCTACAAAACACCTATGGGTATTATCAACTCATACATTTTTAAATTAAATTTTAAGATTGAGGCTTTTGAAAATACTTAGGTAGTAGGTATTGATGCCTCATATCTGTATGAAGGCCAACTTGTAGTTACAAATATTCAGAGTATTATTTTCTTCTCTTTTTTCAATGCTGATGTACCAGTGGACAATGTTTTTAAGAATCTTGGTAGGTTTGTTTCTTGTTTACCCTTACACAGAGCATCAAACACTGGGATCTTAATTTTATCATATATGATGTGGAGGTTGAAATTCCTTTTAGACTTAATTTTGAGTAGATACTCAGATGAGGCTGGAAACTGGAAATTGAAGTTCATCCAAATTTGACAAATTTCTTCACTATGAAGACAGCATTGGCTCTCTGCTTTCCTCTCTGGATTTCATTTAGTTTTTTGTCTCTAAGATTTTTTTCTACTTTATTACCAAATCAGTAATGCATTTATAAAAGATGTTAGTTTTGTGTTGCTCAGCACTTTAGTTGTTTTTAGGGGGTGCTTTATTTAGAGTATTAAGTTCACTTCAAAACAGGCAAAAAGGGAGAAAAAATCAAATGTGATGAAGAGAAAAATATGGTAAAATCATTGTAAAAAGAACCAAATATTTTAATAACCATAATATATACAAATAGTCAGAATTGCCCATTAAAGACAGAGTGTCAAAATACATTTAATAAAAAGTCTATATATATTCTTTTCACTAGATACATATTTAAAACCTGAGGACAAAAAAAATAATAATGAAGTCAAAGAATAATGAAGTCAAAGAATGGTAAAAGATATGGCAGTTGAATACTAACCAAAAATTAATCTAGAAGTATACATCAACAGACAAAAATAAGACAAATAACATTATTAAGGATAAAAATAGTCACTACATAACGGTAAAAAGGGGTTCAAATCACTCAGAAAATACCATATATCTAACTTGTATGCCTTTAATAAAATAACCTAAAAATTTTATCAAAAAGTTGAGAAAAAACTATAGGGAGAAGTTGACTAATTTACTAGAGCTGAATTTTTCAATACACTTGTCTTAGTAAAAATGATATAAATTAGCCAAAAGCTATGAAAATTATTGAAGATTTAAATAATAACATTAACAAGCCTGATTTAATGGGCATCTGTAGCAATGCAGAAAAACCACATTCTTCTCAAACATTTATAAAATGCATACAGTAGTTAAACAGGTATTAGACTATAAAGCAAATTTTGACAAATGTAAAAATAATTGGCCATAGGTATCACATTCTCTGAAAATAATGAAATTAAGTTTGAAATTAGTAGCAAAAAGAAAAGTAAAACCTCCAATTTTGGGATATTACAAAATCATTCTAATTAACTATGGGTCAAAGAAAAAATCATATTAGAATTAAATTACAAAATTAAATAATAGTAAAAATACTAGGTATATAAATGTAGGATGAAATAAAAGTGGCACTTCAAATTAAATTTATAAATTTCAACGCTTACTAATAAGGGACAAAGACAAAAAGTGAATGTTCTAAGTCTCTGATTTAAGGGGTTAGGAAAAGAACAGCGGAATAAAGGACACCATAAAGTGCAGAAATCAAGGAAATAAAAAATATATATAATAGAGAGGCAAATAAGTAATAAAATAAACTTCTGGCAATACTAGTTAAGAGAAAAAATTATTCTACCAAAAGTTCCACTAAATTTTCAAGTGTTTGGTAATTCCTGATTCATGCAGAGACTCTATCCAGAGGCTGGAATCAAATAGAATATACCACAACTCATTTTAGTGAGACTAGAATAAGCCTGTTATAAAGGAGAGAGAGAGAAAAAAAGGGAGAGAAACAGAGAAACAGAAATACAGAGACAGGGAAAGGAGGAGAGAGGACAGAGATTGATTTATTATGAAGATATTGTTCATGTGATTAAGGAGGATGAGAAGGCCTACAATCTGCTGTCTGTAAGCTGGAGACCCAGGAAAACTTCTGTAGTGTAACTCAATCTGAATCCAAAGGCTGAAGAACTAGGGGAGGTGATGGTGTAAATCCCAGTCCCAGGGCAGAGAAGGTGAGATGAGATGTCCTAGCTCAAACAGTGAGGCAGGAATAAAATGGGTGAATTTTTCCTTCGTCTAGTTTTTGTTCTATTCAGGGCTTCAAAGGATTGGATTTTGCCCACCCACACTGGGGACGGCAGCCTACTTTACTGAGTCGACAGATTCAAATGATAATCTCATCCAGAAGCAACTTTACAGACACACTAGGAAGTAATGTTTAATTTGGGAACCCCATGGCCAATCAAACTGACACACAGAATTAAACATTACACTGGCTAAGTAAATCTGAAGTCTGTAGTGCAGACTATTAGAAAGGGAATAACTCAAGCAGGTTAGAACTCCATGGACAAAGGCTCAAATTGTTGTCTTTCTTTCTTTTTCTTTACACACCTCTATTGGCGTATAATTGCTTTACAATGTTGTGTTAGTTTCTGCTGTATAACAAAGTGATTCACCTATGTGTATATATTTATCCTCATATCCCCTCCCTCTGGCGTCTCCCTCCCACCATCCCTATCCCACCCCTCTAGGTGAACACAAAGTACCGAGCTGATCACCCCATGCAATGCAGCTGCTTCCCACTAGCTATCTATTTTCCATTTGGTAGTGTATATATGTCCACGCCACTCTCTTACTTCATCCCAGCTTACCCTTCCCCCTCCCCATGTCCTCAAGTCCATTCTCAATAGCTGCTTCTTTACTCCTGTCCTGCCCCTAGGTTCATCAGAACCATTTTTTTCTTTTTTTAGATTCCATATATATGTGTCAGCATGTGGTATTTTTTTTCTCTTTCTGACTTAGTTCACTATGTATGAAAGACTCTATATCTATCCACCTCACTAAAAATAACTCAGTTTCATTTCTTTTTCATTTCACTTATTATACTGTTCATCTCTGTTTGTTTGTTCTGTAATTCTTCTAGGTCTTTGTTAAACATTTCTTGCATCTCCTCCATCTTTGCATCCATTCTTTTCCCGAGGTCCTGGATCATCTTCACTATCATTATTCTGAATGATTTTTCTGGAAGGTTGCCTATCTCCACTTCATTTAGTTGTTTTTCTGGGGTTTTATCTTGTTCCTTCATCTGGTACATAGCCTTCTGCCTTTTCATTTTGTCTATCTTTCTGTGAATGTCTCATTTCTTTCTATGGCTGAGTAATATTCCATTGTATATATGAGCCACATTTTCTTTGTCCATTCATCTTTCAATGGACACTTAGGTTGCTTCCATGTCCTGGCCATTGTAAATAGTGCGGCAGTGAACATTGTGGTACATGACTCTTTTTGAATTATGGTTTTCTCAGGCTATATGCCCAGTAGTGTGATTTCTGGATCATATGGTAGTTCTATTTTTAGTTTTTTAAGGAACCTCCATACTGTTCTCCATAGTGGCTGTATCAATTTACATTCCCACTAACAGTGTAAGAGGGTTCCCTTTTCTCCACACCCTCTCTAGCATTTTTTGTTTGTAGATTTTTTTTTAATTTTTAACGTTTTAACGTTTTTTAACGTTTTTTTAAATTTTTTTTAACATCTTTATTGGAATACAATTACTTTACAATGGTGTGTTAGTTTCTGCTTTATAACAAAGTAAATCAGCTATACATATACATACATCCCCATATTTCTTACCTCTTACATCTCCCTCCCTCCCACCCTCCATATCCCACCCCTCTAGGTAGTTACAAAACACCGAGCCAATCTCCCTGTGCTATGTGGCTGCTTCCCACTAGCTAGCTATTTTACATTTGGTAGTGTATATATGTCCATGCCACTCTCTCACTTTGTCCCAGCTTACCCTTCCCCATCCCCATGTCCTCAAGTCCATTCTCTGGTAGGTGTGTGTCTTTATTCCCATCTTGCCCCTAGGTTCTTCATGAACATTTTTTTTTAAATATTCCATATATATGTGATAGCATACGGTATTTGTTTTTCTCTTTCTGACTTACTTCACTCTGTATGACAGACTCAAGGTCCATCCACCTCACTACAAATAACTCAATTTCATTTCTTTTTATGGCTGAGCAATATTCCATTGTATATATGTGCCACATCTTCTTTATCCATTCATCTGTCCATGAGCATTTAGGTTGCTTCCATGTTCTGGCTATTGTAAATAGAGCTGCAATGAACATTGTGGTGCTTGACTCTTTTTGAATTATGGTTTTCTCAGGGTATATGCCTAGTAGTGGGATTGCTGGGTCGTATGGTAGTTCTATTTTTAGTTTTTAAGGAACCTCCATACTGTTCTCCATAGTGGTTGTATCAATTTACATTCCCGCCAACAGTGCAAGAGGGTTCCCTTTCCTCCACAACCTCTCCAGCGTTTATTGTTCATAGATTTTTTTATGATGACCATTCTGACTGGTGTGAGGTTATACCTCATTGTAGGTTTGATTTACATTTCTCTAATAATTAGTGATGTTGAACACACTTTCATGTGTTTGTTGGCAATATGTATATTTTCTTTGGAGAATTGTCTATTTATCTTCTGCCCAGTTTTGGATTGGTTGTTTGTTTTTTTGATATTGAGCTGTATGAGCTGTTTGTATATTTTGGAGATTAATCCTTTGTCAGTTGCTTTGTTTGCAAATATATTCTCTCATTTTGAGGGTTGGTTTTTCGTCTTGGTTATGGTTTCCTTTGCTGTGCAGAAGCTTTTAAGTTTCATTATGTTCCATTTGTTTATTTTGGTTTTTATTTCCATTTCTCTAAGAGGTGAGTCAGAAAAGATGTTGCTGTGATTTATGTCATACAGTGTTCTGCCTGTGCTTTTCTCTAAGAGTTCTATAGTGTCTGGCCTTACAATTAAGTCTTCAATCCATTTTGAGTTTGTTTTTGTGTATGGTGTTAGGAAGTGTTCTAATTTCATTCTTTTACATGTAGCTGTCCAGTTTTCCCAGCACCACTTATTGAAGAGGCTGTCTTTTCTCCATTGTATATTCTTGCCTCCTTTATCAAAGATAAGGTGACCATATGTGCAAGGATTTATCTGTGGGCTTTCTATCCTGTTCCACTGATCTATATTTCTATTTTTGTGCCACTACCATACTGTCTAGAATACAACAGCTTTGTTGTATAGTCTGATGTCAGGAAGCCTAATTTCTCCAGCTCCATTTTTCTTTCTCAAGATTGCATTGGCTATTCAGGGTATTTTGTATTTCCAGGTAAATTAGAAATTTTTTGTTCTAATTCTGTGAAATATGTCATTGGTAGTTTGATAGGGATTTCAATGAATCTGTAGATTGCTTTGGGTAGTATAGTCATTTACAAAATATTGATTCTTCCAATCCAAGAACAGGGTATATCTCTCCATCTGTTTGTATCATTTTTTATTTCTTTCATCAGTGTCTCATAGTTTTCTGCATACAGGTCTTTTGTCTCCTTGGATAGGTTTTTTCCTAGTTTTTATATTCTTTTTGTTGCAGTGATAAAAGGAACTGTTTCCTTAATTTCTCCTTCAGATTTTTCATCATTAGTGTATAGGAATGCAAGAGATTTCTGTGCATTACATTTATATCTTGCTACTTTACCAAATTCATTGATTAGCTCTAGTAGATTTTTGGTAGAATCTTTAGCAGTCTCTATGTATATTATCATGCCTTCTGCAAAAATGGTAATTTTATTACTTCTTTTCTGACTTGGATTCTTTTTATTTCTTTTTCTTCTCTGATTGCTGTGGCTAAGACTTCCAAAACTATGTTGAATAATAGTGGTGAGAGAGGGCATCCTTGCCTTCTTCTTGATTTTAGAGGAAATGGTTTCAGTTTTTCACCATTGAGAAAGATGTTGGCTGTGGGTTTGTCATATATGGCCTTTATTATGTTGAGGTAAGTTCCCTCTATGCCTGCTTTCTGGAGAGTTTTTATAATAAATCAGTGTTGAATTTTGTCAAAAGCTTTTTCTGCATCTATTGAGATTATTATATGGTTTTTATCCTTCAGTTTGTTAATATGGTGTATTACATTGATTGATTTGTGTATATTGAAGAATCCTGCATTCCTAGGATAAACCTCACTTGATTGTGGTGTAGGATGCTTTTAATGTGCTGTTGGATTCTGTTTGCTAGTATTTTGTTGAGGATTTTTGCATCTATGTTCATCAGTGATATTGGCCTGTAGTTTTCTTTTTTGGGGCATCAGGGTGGTGGTTGCCTTGTAGAATGAGTTTGGGAATATTCCTCCCTCTCCTATATTTTGGAAGATTTTGAGAAGGAAAGGTGTTAGCTCTTCTCTAAATGTTTGATAGAATTTGCCTGTGAAGCCATCTGGTCCTGGGCTTTTGTTTGTTGGAAGACTTTCAATCACAGTTTTAATTTCAGTGCTTGTGATTCGTCTGTTTATATTTTCTATTTCTTCCTAGTTCAGCCTTGGAAGGTTGTGCTTTTCTAAGAATTTGTCCATTTCTTCCAGGTTGTCCATTTTATTGGCATAGAGTTGCTTGTAGTAATCCCTCATGATCCTTTGTATTTCTGCAGTGTCAGTTGCTACCTCTCCTTTTTCATTTCTAATTCTGTTGATTTGAGTCTTCTCCCATTTTTTCTTGATGAATCTGGCTAATGGTTTATCCATTTTTATTTTTATCTTCTCAAAGATCCAGGTTTTACTGATCTTTGCTATTGTTTCCTTCATTTCTTTCTGATCTGATCTTTCTGATTTGTTTCCTTCTGCTAACTTTGTTTTTTTTGTTGTTTTGTTTTGTTTTATTTTTCTTCTCTCTCTAAATGCTTCAGGTGTAAGTTTAGGTTATTTATTTGAGATTTTTCTTGTTCCTTGAGGTAGGATTGTATTGCTATTAACTTCCCTCTTAGAACTCCTTTTGTGCATCCCATAGGTTTTGGGTTGTCGAGTTTTCATTCTCATTTGTTTCTTGGCTTTTATTGATTTCCTCTGGTTTCTTCAGTGATCTCTTGGTTATTTATTAGTGCATTGTTTAACCTCCATGTGTCTGTGTTTTTTACAGTTATTTTTGTTTAATTGATATCTAGTCTCATAGTGTTGTGGTCAGAAAAGACACTTTATATGATTTCAAAGTTTTAAATTTACCAAGGCTTGATTTGTGACCCAAGATATGATCTATCCTGGAGAATATTCCATGAGTACTTGAGAAGAAAGTGTATTCTGTTGTTTTTGGATGGAATGTCCTATAAATGTCAATTAAGTCCATTTTGTTTAATGTGTCATTTAAAGATTTTGTTTCCTTATTTATTTTCATTTTGGATAATCTGTCCATTTGTGAAAGTGGGGAGTTAAAGTCCCCTACTATGATTCTGTTATGGTCAATTTCCCCTTTTATGGCTGTTAGTATTTGCCTTATGTATTGAGGTGTTCCTATGTTGGGTGCATAAATATTTACAATTGTTTTATCTTCTTCTTGGATTGATCCCTTGATCATTATACAGTGTCCTTCTTTCTCTTGTAATAATCTTTAAAGTCTTTTTTGTCTGATATTAGAATTGCTACTCTAGCTTTCTTTTGCTTTCCTTTTGCATGGAATATCTTTTTCCATCCCTTCACTTTCAGTCTTTATGTGTCCCTAGGTCTGAAGTGGGTCTCTTGTCAACAAAATATATACGGGTCTTGTTTTTGTATCTATGTCTTTTGGTTGGAGCATTTAATCCATTTACATTTAAGATAATTATTGATATTTATGTTTCTATTACCATTTTCTTTCTCTTTGATTTTCTTTTCTTTCAAAACAAAAGTTTTGCCTTTGTTTCTGTAGGTTTTTTCATTCTCTTGTGTTTCCTGCCTACGGAAGTTCCTTTAGCTATTGTTGTAAAGCTGGTTTGCTGGTGCTGAATTTCTTAAGTTTTGCTTGTCTGTAAATGTTTTAATTTCCCCATCAAATCTGAATGAGATCCTTGCTGGGTACAGTAATCTTCTTTGTAGGTTTTTCCCTTTCATTACTTTAAATATGTCATGCCTTCTGTCTTGTAGAGTTTCTGCTGAAAGATTAGCTGTTAACCTTATGGGGATTCCCTTGTATGTTATTTGTTGGTTTTCCCTTGCTACTTTTAATATTTTTTATTGGTATTTAATTTTTGATAGTTTGATTAATATGTGTCTTGGCATGATTCTCCTTGGATTTATCTGGTATGGTACTCTCTGCACTTCCTGGACTTGATTTACTATTTCCTTTCCTATGTTAACAAAGTTTTCAATTATGATCTCTTCAAATATTTTCTCAGACCCTTTCTTTTTCTCTTATTCTTCTGGGATGCCTATAATTTGAATGTTATTGCATTTAATGTTGTACCAGAGGTCTCTGAGACTGTCCTCAATTCTTTTCATTCTTTTTTCTTTATTCTGCTCTATGGTAGTAATTTCCATTATTTTATCTTCCAGGTCACTTATCTGTGTGGCTGTCAGCCACACAGCTCAGAAGAAAATGGAGAAAAAAAGAAAGAAAAAAATTATTAAAATAAAAAGAAGTAAATTATTAAAAGTAAAAAATAAAAAAATAATTAAAAAAGAGAGAGCAGCCAAACCAATAAACGAATCCACCAATGATAACCAATGCTATAAACTTTACTAAGATTACCATAAAAATCAGAAACAATCAGTAGCAAATAAAAAACCCCAAGTCTACAGTTGCTCCCAAATCCACTGCCTCAATTTTGGGTTGATTCATTTTCTGTTCAGGTATTACACATATGCAGGGTACTTCAACTTGATTGTGGGGATTTATTTGCTGCTCCTGAGTCTGCACAGAGAAATTTCCCTTTCTCTTCTTTGTTCACACAGCTCCTGGGGTTCAGCTTTGATTTTGGCTCCACCTCTGTTTGTAGGTTGCCCTCAGGCTTCTGTTTCTGCCCAGACAGTTGGGGGTTAAAGGAGAAGCTGATTAGTGGACTCTGGCTCACTCATGCCAGGGGGAGGGAGGGATACAGTAGTTATAATTGGAATGCAGGGCAAGCCTGCAGTAGCATGAAGCCAGTGTGATGTTGCAAAAGCCTGAGGCATGCTGTGTATTCTCCCAGGGAAGTTGTCCCTGGATCATGAGACCCTGGCAGTGGTGGTGGGCAGCACAGGTTCCCAGGGTGGGTGGGTGGGGGGCGTGGTGTGGATAATGACCTGTGCTTACGCACAGGATTCTTGTTGGCTGCAGCAGCAGTGTTAGTGTTTCATGCCAGTCTCTGGTGTCCGAGCTGATAGCCGTGGCTCACGCACATCTACTGTGGGCAGACAGGGAAAGAATCCCCTCAAAACAATGGTCTCTTGACTCTTAGGCAGGTCCAGAGTTTTTCCTGGACTCCCTCCCGGCTAGCTGTGGTGCACTAGCTCCCTTCAGGCTGTGTTCACGCTGCCAACCACAGTCCTCTCCCTGGGATCTGATCTCCAAAGCCCGAGCCTCAGCCCCCAGCCCCCACCTACCCCAGCGGGTGAGCAGACAAAGCCTCTGAAGCTGGTGAGTACTGGTCGCCACTGATCCTCTGTGCAGGAATCTCTCCTCTTTGCCCTCTGCACCCCTGTTGCTGTGCTCTCCTCCATGGCTCCAAAGCTTCCCCCCAGCCACCCCCTGTCTCTGCCAGTGAAGGGGCTTCCTAGTATGTGGAAACTTTTCCTCCTTCACATTCCCTCCCAGAGGTGCACCTCCCATCCCTATTCTTTTGTCTCTGTTTTCTCCTTTTTCTTTTGCCCTACCCAGGTATGTGGAGAGTTTCTTGCCTTTTGGAAAGTCTGAGGTCTTCTGCCAGTGTTCAGTAGGTGTTCTGTAGGAGCTGTTCCACATGTAGATGTATTTCTGATGTATGTGTGGAGAGGAAGGTGATCTCTGCATCTTAATCCTCCGCCATCTGAAGGTCCTCCCTCAAATTGTTCTCTATAGTGAGAATTCATTCTCTCATTTGGGAAAGCTTCAGCACTGCTTTTTTAAAATTAATTAATTTTTATTGAAATGCTACTGATTTACAATGATTCAGGTGCACAGCAAAGTGATTCTATATACACACACACACACACACACACACACATACATATATATATTATTTTTCAGAATCTTTTTCATTATAAGTTATTACAAGATTTATAGTATGTCAAATAGCTCTGCTTTTTAAGATCTTTCAACTGATTATTCAGGCTCACCTGAGATAATCTTCTTTACTTAAAGTCAACTGATTAATTGACTTACATCTGCAAAATTCCTTTACAGCAGTAAGCAGAATTAATGTTTGATTTAATATTGGGGACTATAGATTAGCCAAGACATCACATCAAAAAGCTATCACTGTCCTCTGTTTGTCAAATTGGCACCCATAGAACACATCTCCTTAGCCATACTTAATCCCCAAATAAAGACAAAAGTAAAGACAGACTTCCTCTTAACATGATACAACTCTCCTGCATACAATTCAAAAACAATGCTAACCCTTTCCCCAGAATAGAATGCCAAGTTCTTGGGTGATGGTAACCCTTCTCTTTTGAAATGCTGTAACTTAAACATTGAGATATAAACTTATCCATTATTAAAACATATTATGTTTATTGATAAGTAGATAAAAGAAGGAAGAAAACAAAAATATTTGGTTAATTTGTATACAAAAATAGTTTATATCAAAATAAGGAAAAATACTCATAACTATTACTGTCCTCATGATGCAATGTAGTTGCAGCTGGTATTTATAACCACCTTCTTGCTGAGGCAGACAACCTCAACTTGTCATAGTTCTTTATCTGGCATGGTGACCCAAGTCTTCTTTGCTGAAAACTCTGGTTATTATTAGTCCTCCTGAGGTGGGTTGTGATTTTTCATTGACCTTAATTATAGAACATAGGAAAACTAAGTGAGACCCTAAAGTATCTTCTATAATCCAGATATATTCCTTGATATTCCCATTGAATAATAACAAACCAACTTCCCTTTGGTAGTAAGGACAATTTGCCCCCAACAATAACCCCTTCTTTGCTTGTTGATTCAGAGACACTTGGAACCCAAAGTGGCCAGGTGACAGTCTCTACTTCCAGTTCAGTGGAATTATTGTTGTGTTCCCTGATGGAAGAATTCTCCCATTAGGAACTAGAAACACTCTTCCAGCAAAGCTGAGGGTTACAGGAACAAGAAGCAAAACTTTTGCTAGTGTATCACTAGAAGTAATACTGAGAGGAGATGCTCCCTCTTCTATACTATACCTTAATTCTCCAACCCATGAATACTGGAAAAGTGACAAACAGCACCATATGTTGCATGCTGATTTAAAATATGTACCTCATCTGAGAGGAAATGGACTCAGTTCTACAAAGTATTGCCACCTAGTCTTCATCATAGCTGAGTCCTCAAAAGACCATTCTACAATTCTATCATCACACCAGCTTCTTCAGGTTGATGCAGAAGATGGTAAGAACAGTAAATTTCGTGAGCCTGAGTCCACTGCCATACTATCAGGAAATGAATTTCTTGATTAGAAGCAATGTTGTGTGGAATATCAATATAAGGCATTCTGAAAGTCCACAGATGGTCATTTGAAGAGAAGCATCACAAGGAGGGACCACAAATTCATACCTAGAGCATGCTTCTATTCCAGTAAAAGAAAAGTACTGCCCCTTCCATGGTGGAAGTGGTCCAATGTAATCAAACTTCTATCAAGTAGCTCGCTGATCACCCTGGGGAATGGTGCCATGTTGGGGGATCAGTGTTGCTCATAGTGTTGGTAGATTGGGCACTCAGCAGTGGCTCTAGCCAGGTGGCCTTTTTAAGTGAGAGTCCATGATGTTGTGCCCGACCATAACCTCCATTGTTGCCACCATGACTACTTTGTTCATAAGCCCATTGGACAATTACAGGAATAACTAAAAAAAAAGAGACTGCCTGGAATCTATAGAACAAGTCATTATATTCATTTGATTATTAGAATCCTTCTCTGCTGAATCACTTTTTGTTGAATATTCACATGGGACACAAATATCTGCATGTTATTTACCCATTTGGAGAGTTTTATCCACATAGTTCCTTCCATAGGCTTTCTTGCCACTAATTTTCCAATCGTGTTCCCTCCAAGGCCTTGATCAACCAGCTAAACCATTGGCCACAGTCCATGAAATGGTATAGACTCATAACTCCGGCCATTTCTTCTTCCAAGCAAAATAAACAATCAAGTGCACTGCATGAAGTTTTGCCTAATGGAGAATTTCTTTTCTTCACTGTCCTTCAGTGGTATCCTAGAAAAGGACTGCAGAGCTATTGCTGTCCACTTGTGGATGGCACTTGCAATGTCATACAGGACTAGCAATGAACCAGGACAAAGTTTTCTTTCTCTCTTACTTGATTTGTTGTGAGAGAACTGTCCATGAGGACATAGGTGTAAGCTAATAGAGAGAAGGTAGTGCAGAAAGAGTTGGGCATGGGCATTTCGGCCACTTCCACATGAAACTTACTTATGTACTCAAGGTCTGCTTCAGCCAATCTTACAAACACCAATTTCATTTAATACTGCAGTCTGGAGGTGCACATCCAACTTTATAGTTTGATGAGTTAGACAACATCCAGCTCAGGTTGTATGGTAACTTAGTGGACCATGGTTAAGTATTCGGTCTCTGCGAAGGGCCAGTAACAAGCTAAAAGCTGTTTCTCAAAAGGAGAGTAGTTATTCACAGATGGCATGGCTTTGCTCCAAAATCCTAAGGGTCTGTGTTGTAATTTACTTATATGGAGCTGCCAAAACCTCCAAACACATCTCTATCTGTAGCTGACATTTCAAGAACCATTATATCTGCTGGATCATATAGCCCAAGTGCCAGGGTGGCTTGTAAGGCAGACTGGATGTGTTGAGGAATCTTCTCTTGTTCTGGAAGACTCTCAAAACTAGCAGCTTTCAGATCACTTGATAAATGGGTCAGTGCAGTACAGCTATATGAGGTATACCTCAAATGCAAAGAGGCCCACTGCAGGAGGTGCCAGACCAACAATTTATCTTTCACCTTGGAAAGTATATTTTAACATCCCCCAGATCACTAGAAACCTAGATATTTTACTGTGAATTTTTGTGTGAATGGGTATTAAGAGAACAGAATCAAAGTAATTTGTTATGCAGCAATAGAAAACTAATATACCTAGTATCAGAACTTCAAAAGCTAAGAAAAATTGGCAAAAACAGGATGAAATGCAATGAGATTAGATCAAACTCAATATAAAAATGAAAAAGAAACCAAAAAACCCAGGAAAGGTAGATATGACATACTTTTACTTGGTTGTCTTAAAAACAATACAATGAAATAAAACAAATATTTATAGTTATCATTGATGAAAACTTTCTTGAAATAAGACAAAATCACAACACTCACTATTAACAAGGGTCAACTAAGTACCTGAGAAAATTGACACAGAATGGTCAACTCTGGGACATACTTTAATAAACTATTAAAAAAAGAAAATAAATTACAAGGTCTTCAGGAATAAAAATTTTTAAAAAAATACTTAAAAAAGTAAGAACATGTGATTGGCACCAGACTCCTTAAGAACATAGGGCAACCCTGGAAAACATTTTCAAGAAACTTAAAGAAAGAAAGTACCAACCAAAAAATTGATATCTAGCCAATTTACCCATCAGAGATCAGGATGCAAACTATTTTAAACACAGAAGGACTCAGGCAACACTTTATTTGAATGCTTTATCTAACCCAGCTACTAAAGGATAAGATTTATCCAATCAAGAAATTAATGGCAAAAGAGTGTGACCGTGAACACTTGCTATATATAATTATACTTTTAAAATCAAAACAAGGGTAAAGGGTTAAAAGAATAGTATGTAAACATTGTATGTGCTGACTAAATAAAAATATTACAACTAGACATGTGAGGCAAGGAACAAGAAAGGAGAAAGTAGGATAAAATCATTTATTATGGTAAAGGTGATAAAGAGGAGTCAAAGAATACTATGTAAAACTGACAAACTAGTTAGTAAAGGTTATATAAGGAATAAAGTGGTGGTGGATTAAGGACATTTTAAAATGTACAGAGGTACATGTAACTGTTAGAATCAAAATGTACAACTTAAATACCCACCCACTAAGAAAAGAAAAAAAGAGAACAGTGAAGATACATCTGTTAGAACTACTTAAAAACACAGTAAATATAATATAATATACATAGTAATTATAAGATAATATTAAAGAATTATATATTAGAAGAATTAGAAGAATCAAGTATATTAACCTTGTCAATAAAACTAAATGAACTGAACTAGCATAGTAAAAGGACAAAGCATTTCATACTGGTACATACAGCAAAACCAAATTTATGTTGTATAGAGAAACATCTAAAATAAAGTGATTCAAAAAGACTAAATTTAAAGGGATGTGCAAAGATATATCAGTCAAATGAGGGGAAAAAAGTGAAAGAAAATTTCATAATACCATTACCAGGCAAGTAGACTACCAAACAAAAAGCATGAACTGAGATAAAATAGAACACTTTAAATGCTAAAAGCCATGATTCTAAATGAAGATATAATAGTTATGAATACTTCTGTACCACGTAATATTGCAATGACCTAAAGCAGCAACTGCATGAGGTTAAAGGAGAAAAAAATAGACAAATTAATAAAAGGAGATGATAATTACTGTCAGTATAACACAGGGCAAATGGACAAAAAACTAATTGAGGATATTGAAGATATAAACCACATCATCATCAGATAAACCATATAGATGCGTGAGTGAGTGTGTGTGTAAAACACTGTGAAAACAGAGACTATGTCTTCTCATTTGTACATGGAATAATCATGAAAATTGATCACAAAGAAAACATCAGTAATTCTCATAAAATAAAAATATTACAAATGAACATTTCTGATCACAATGCAACAAAAGTAGAAATTTAAAATATTATGTTTAAGAAGAGGATCACTATCTAGAAAGTTAGAAATCTTTAAAAAACTCTTGGTTAAATGGAAAACATAAACAGATGTTTGAAAAATAATGATAATGGAGACATTATATATCAAAATTGAGGAGATTTAAAACTGCGATCAGAGGAAAATTTATAGACTTAAGCACCTATGTTAGTACAAATAAAATAATAGGAATCAAAAATTAACTTGTCAACTTATAAAAAGAAAAAAGAACAAAGTAATCCAAGAGAGAGCACAAAAAGTGGAAGAGTAATAATAAAACCAAATTATGAGGAAATAGGAAAACAGTAGAACAAATTAAATCAAAATCTGGTTTCTTTGAAAAAAAAATAAACAAGATAGACAAACCACTAGTCAATGTAATTAAGGTATAAGGGAGAATGCACAAATACAGAAAATAGGAATTGACAAGAGAAATAACTATTGATACAGGGGAAATTTGTAAAAATTTATATAGGTATATATACAAAATCTGCTTAGTACAACTTTATGCAAATCTGATTGAACACTGAGATAATTTCTTAGGCAATTACAGCATAACAAAACTGACTGCATTAGAGAGAAAAAACTTAAAAGACCAATTTCCACATAAGAAATCAAGAACATTATCAAGAATCTATTCTACCACAAACAAAACAAAATGAAACCAAAACAAATAAAGAAAAATACTTACCAGACCCAGATCTTTTCAGAGGGAAAGTCTATCCATCCATCCTTTAGAGACCAGATTGTCCCAATGCTACATAAATTGTTTCAAAGCACTTTCTATGAAACAAATTCTTTTTATGAAGCAAATAAAACATTGATATACCCAATGGGATAAATATGGCTAAGTAAAGAAAATCATAGAACAAAAGCACTTAAGAAGATGATGCAAAAAATCCTAAATAAAGTGTTGTTGAACAGACTCCAACACCAAATTAAGAAAATAATACACCAAGTCTAAGTAGAATTTATACCAGAAATGCAAACATGCATTAGGAAATCTGTGATATAATGTATCATTTAAATATATCTAAGGAGAACAAAAATCATAATTATCCCCACAATTTTTTTTTTTGCTGAAAAAGCCTTGGAATAAATCAACATATTCCTTATAAAAGGAATATTCCCAAGAATATTTCTTGGGAAAGAGGAATGGATGGATAACTTCTTCAGTCCAAAATACAGCATCTTACTTAATGAGAAAACAATAGAAACATTCCCACTAAGGTCAAGAAAAAGGCAAAGATATCCACTATCTCCATTATTAACAGTGTATTGGAGGAATTAGCCAATACAATAGGGAAAGAGAGAACCATTAGAGGCATAAGAATTGCAAAAGAAAGGGAACTATTTGTAGATAATTTCATATTACCTGGAAAAAGACTAGACCTTGAAAATCAATGGTAAACCTAATTCAAACAAACAAACAAAAAATAATTCAGCAAGATATGAGGATATAAGTTAATGTGCAAAAATCAATTGCCAGTTAGAAGACAGAATGGAAGAGAAAACCCCATTTACAATAGCAAAGGCAACCACAAAAGTTTAAATGCTTAAGAATATACTTAAAAAATGTTCAAAGCCTGCATTAAGAAAATTTAAAATACTTCTGAACACACAAATGGAAAAACCTCCCTTATTCTTGGATAGAGTGTCTCAACATTATCAGGATGTCAGTTCCCTCTAGGTTAATTTATAAGTTTAAGATGATCCCAATATGAAATAATACAAGCTGTTTTTATGAAGCTAGAAAATTGATATTAAAGTTCTTGTGGAAAAATAGCTGCAAAAAATAGCTGGGAAAACACTGGAAAGGAAGAGGTATCAGATATAAAAATATTATACAAAGTCTTAATAGTTAAAACAGTATGGTGCTCAGCATATCAACAACCAACCAATGAAATAGAGAGAGAATTCAAAAATAGACCCAAGTGCCTAAGAACTTTTAGTGTGTGATAAAGGTGGCATTGGAACACTTTCCAAAATTGGAACACTTTCATAAGTCTTTTGAGACAACTGAATAGCCACGTGAAAGAGGTAATACATAACTATTTGTCATACTACACACAGGAATAAACTCTAAAGAGATCAGTGATCTTGATTTATAAAATGGAACTATAATTGTACTAAAGATAATGTGGATTAATTCCTTTATAGCTTAGGTGTAGGAGACGACATTCTAAATAGGAGTCAGAATTCATGTGCAAAATAAGAAAAGATATTTGATTACATATAAATAAACAGCTTTTGCATGGCAGATAACACAGTATGTAATTTCAGAAGTCAAATGACAAGCTGAGAGAACATATTTGCAACATATGTTATGGATATAGGCTAATATCCATTATAAATAATATCCATTACAAACACACACACATATATATATGTATGTATGTATGTATATATATGTTATATACGCATGCATGTGTGTATATATATATATATATATATATATATATATATATGCATGTATCTGTGTGTGTATGCTAATCTCTTTATCTTGTAGACTAAACCTCATGGAGTACTTTTTGGCCCTTTATATATGACTGGATATGGAAAATACTAGACTCTGTCTTTACCATTTTTCTAAGAAGAGAATGTTTTCTGTTAAACATATTATATTACTTAAAAAATAACTGAAAGTAATTAATTGAATTAAAATGCTACTTGATTTCACACAAAAGGTAATTGAATAGCTAATGTACCATAATTACATCTATTTCACACCACCCTTTATCACCCATTTTATTCACCTGCTAAAATTCCCAAACTCCTTTCAAACAAACTGAAGTTTAACCCATTCCATTTACTAACTAACTGCTTGCCCAGTACTGATTTCCACAGGAAATTAAGACAGAGGCAGAAATAGAAGGATGGAAATTAAGGAAAATAATACCACAGGGGGTAGCATGTCAATCTTGAAATAACAAATTTTAATTTATGTACTTTGTGATCCAGCTTCTATTTACCTTTTCTTCCTCACCCTCCCAATCCATAATCCCTCAAAAACCTAAATTCCAGCCATATTAAATTCTAGTGCCCATTAATTGTTTCACTTCAGCACTATTTGTAATCATAATAGCAATGGTTAACATGCATACATGTAGTTAAATTCCCACTGTCTTCTGACTGAAAGGCCCTACTCTACCCTAGATTCAGTTTAAGCATCAATTTCTCTAGGCTACTTTTCTTTCCCTAGTCTCTACTCGCTACATTCAGACCTTTAAATTTCAGCCATCTTATTCCTATAATTATTTACATGTCTGACTCCTCCAGGACTTCTCCAGAATACAACCTCTTCATCCCCAGAATGGTGCCCAATGTTGGACCCAAGCAACTGCTTAATAAACACTTGTTAAATGGTAATTGTAAATATTTGTAGAGTGCTCTACAATTTACAGCAGACTTTCATCTTCAAAGTCTCATGATTTTTAAGACTCCTTATGAGAAAAACAGGGTATCCTAGCGCTGGGTCTACCTGCAATAGTGTAGTCCTTTTTAAACTTTCAGCGCCAGACTGGGTGGCTATTGTTGCCATCCGCTACACACATCCCCATGCCCTGCTTGCATTTGTACCTCTCTGTGCTGTAGCAGTACAGGAAGAACTGGGCTTTGATGGGGAAGTTCAGCGAACATGTTAATGGTCAATCACTAATCCTAATGATAGCTAACATAGCCGCTCTGTGTCAGGCCACATTCTAAGTAACTTACATACATTAACTCATTTGTTCTCACATCAGTCTTATAATGGTGGTACTCGTGTATTCATTTTGATGGAGAAGGAAACTTAAGGCTGAGGAAGGCTAAGAAACTTGCCCAAGGACACAGGTAATAAATGGTAGAACCAAGAATCACACCCAGGCTTTCTGGTTTTACAGCCCACTTCTTTAATGCCTATTGCAATGTTTTTTAAATTCCAAATAACGACTCTGTAATGAGTTGCAAAATAATTCAGGGCTTGTGACTTGAATTAAAAAAGGTAGAAAATATTAGAATGCATTCCACAAAGTAAGGAAATTATTATTATTATTTTGGTGTGAAACATTTGTTTCAGATATGTGTAGACATAACACATTTTCACTGGTACAGTTGTTCAGTCTGGGTACTTCACAGAGGCACCCAGCTCTGGGGTCACAGGGGATAAATGCAGCCATCTTCACAAAGGCCAAATCATGTGTGCCAGTGGCTATGTCTGCAAAAGAGCATATGTTTCTACTTTCCCCACCCAGATGGAGCACCTTTGAATAATTTTCACGAAGACATCTTAAAAACTAACAGTGCCTCTGTACGTACATATGCGTGTGCTGAATCAGGATGTGAAATATATTCCTTACTAAGGGCTATAATCAAAAGAAATGTTTGAAAAAGCTTCCTACACCATACCATCAACAAGAAGTTAAATGTTTTTTTTTTTTTTTTTTTTTTTTTTTTGCGGTACGCGGGCCTCTCACTGTTGTGGCCTCTCCCGTTGTGGAGCACAGGCTCCGGACGCGCAGGCTCAGCGGCCATGGCTCACGGGCCCAGCCGCTCCGCGGCATGTGGGATCCTCCCAGACCGGGGCACGAACCCGTATCCCCTGCATCGGCAGGCGGACTCTCAACCACTGCGCCACCAGGGAGGCCCAAAATGTTTTAAAACAGTAAAGAAAAGAAGCCTGTTAACCTCATATCATTTATTCTAAAGGCAGGGCTTAACTAAAGCTCAGTGGAGGCTGACGATGGAACAGAAAGCTTCTCTGATATTCGTATGGTTTAGAAGTGGTTTCTTCAGCAGTTGCTTAGCTCTGATCACAGATACATATAACTCTTGTAAAAGTGCTTTCAGGACATGCATAACTTTTCACCATTTGGAATTTAGGGCCTAGCCCCATTGAATTTTTAGGAAAGTGCTATTTAAATAAAATGTGCCTGGAATTTTTGTAATAATAATAATAACAATAAGGAAAGGGAGGAGGTAGCAGAGGAGGAAGAAGACAAGGTAAAGAAGGCAAAAGATGATGAATAGCAGCCGTTAATAGGTGTTGAGCAATTAAGTGCTTTTCATTTGATTGTCACAACATTATGAATAGGTCTTATTATCACTCTGCACATGAGGCTACTGAGGCACAGGGAGCTAAAGAGCCTGCACAAGATCACAGAGCTAGTAAGGGTTAGACCTGGGAGTTGAACCCAATCTCTGGCTTCAGGGTCTAGATGTCATCTACTGTCCTATTCTGCCTCTCCTATTCTGCCGCTGCCTAATTAGAAAGTTATTTTTGTCCCATAACAACTGCAGAAACTTGTAGGTAGTATTCCAACTTTCTGGACTAGATTTCCATGAAATATCTGTCATTGCATGGCAAAATATTCTAAGTAATCCCATCAGTGACTTCATAACACAGAGTGGTTATTCCACTCTCCCACTATGAAAAATACTGTTAAGAAAATGGGACGTTATTGTTAAATAATTAATAATTGCAGACTGCTCATCAAGCACAAAGTCAGGCATTGCCCTTGGGGTGTGACATCATAATGTTTGCTACCTCCACTAAATACAAGGTTGCACTTTTGATAGAGCAAGTCTTTAAGAGGCCAAAGAAAAAGAGTGCTGAGACCTCATGATCTTATTTCGACATATATGCCAGCAAGTGATAAAAACCTGAGAAGTGAAGTAGAGAACTATCAGTTGATAAAGAAATAAAATTGTCTCTAAATGCTATGTCTTTCAAAGTTTTCCAGGATACATCTCTGTGTCTGTAAAGACAACCTTCCCTTCTTTAAAGGCAGGGTCAGTCAAGGGCAGCCAGTCATTTATCTCAGAGGTGGCAGAAGTCTATAATTTAAGAATACCCCACTTGAAAATGACAGTCATCTGGAGGCCCCTTTTATGATATTTTCTTCTTTCAAGCTGATAATAGCACAGAACTTGGTAAGGGCCACTCCATGTCATGAATCAAATCATACTTCACAAAAGTCATTTCCTATTGATGTTGATGCGCCTGTTCCTCATTTATATTGATCAGTGGACATTTGTTTGTTTGCCAAGATAAAACTAAAAGAGATTTCCTGGATGCCTTGTGACATTTTCAAAGGGGAAAATTCATTCTTTTCCACATCTCTATATGACTGGGTTTCAGAAAAAGAGTTACAAATCTTCTTTAGAGATGTATGGATTGGAATGGGGAAGATAATGTTTCTGGGTCACTTCCTCTTTCCCAAGGGCCATCTTTACAAAGTTGGAGTATGTATCATTTTTTAAATGAAATTGGGACCATCTATTCATTCAATTCAGTTAGGTTCTAGGGTTTGAATGCTTGTGATCAAAACTTGGTACTTATCACATGCAGTGAGAATAGTTGGATTTCAGTAAAACCTTAAAGCAGTGCAATTTTTGAAGATGAAACAATGGCTCATGATACCTACTGAATTAAAAGTCCTAATGTGTATTGTGTGTATATTGTGTGTGTATGTGCATATGTTTGCAGTACCCCTCGAAGCCGAGTAGAAAATCTCAATGTTGATTTGGGCAAAATACTTGTTTACATTCAGTTAATAAAAACAAGTGATTAAATCTATTACACTCAGAACATCAATATCTATATAACTGTTATATCACAATAAAGTTATCTGCATAAGCAGTTTATCAAAATCAAATATCTGCTTTAATTAAAAAGAGGCTACTTTGAGAAAGAAGCTAAAAGTCATGGATTAATGGGTTTAGAAATGGAGGCTCAAACCAAATGCCCATTAAGCAACAGTTACTGTATTTCATCTTGACAATAAAATGTATAAGGGCATTGAGAAATTGACCTTTTGTGGTAATACTCCATGACAACACTTTTTTCCAGTTGATCTTGGTGATACTTTGGGTCACATACAAATCTTTTATGACCACCTGAAGGGGCTAGCAATCAAACTCAATCACCAAATTGAGAAGAACAAGATGCTCTTTTGAAGGTCATTGCTAATCTTCTGGTTACAAAAATCTGTGACATTTCTTCAGGTTTCATGATTTCTACATTTTCTTAGTCACTGAAACTAAAGATGACCCTTTTACCAGAAGCCCCTTTGCTTTTTCATGTTCCATGAAAATGTGCTCTCCATGTTTTCTTCTTTATATCCCAACACTTCCTTTTGTTATCTTCTCTTTGTCCTTTCCCAAATGATACTGAAATTTTCTAAGATTTAGTCTATAGCTTTCTCTATTCTTTTCTAAAATCTCATGTCGTAATTTTGTTTTTTTTTTTCCCTTGAGGAAATGACTGTTTGTACCACTTGTGCCATGATTTCTTCCTAGGCTTAGTCATATCTGACATGTATGTTGTGTTGGGAAAGTTAAAATATTGTGTTCAAGTGGATCTATAAAGCCAGGTTACAGCAAAACTTTAGAATATTAGAGCAAGAAAATTGGTTCATTATTAAAAATATATTTAAAAAGACAGATAAAAATTTGAAGGCAAATGCAAGCCTATAAGAACAGTCTTAGCAGTAAGGGAGAGATTGGACAGGTATTGCTTCTACTTCTGTGGGAATGGATATCAAATATACACCACCAGTCCTGGCTGCTTCCCTGAAAGCTGATTCTAATTTCCAAATGTTTTCTTGATATCTTGTTAGAATGTCAAATTCAACATAACACAAGCCAAATTTTTACTAATCATCACCGGATTTGCTATCATACTTGATTTCTCTTTGTGTTAGTGGTAACACGACTGTACAAAGAAAAGTGTATATCTTCTCTTGCTTTGGAGAGACTCCTCATATTTTAGATTAGATAAAATTCTTTGGCTAATGATGGATCTATGTGTCCAGCTCTCCTTCCCTACTAAGACTACTCTTCTGGTTTTGCACTTACCCTTAGGTCATTATTCCTGTTCTTATATATTTCTTAAATAATCAACATATGACTTTATCCAAATATTCTAAAATCCAGTCTTTCCCAGGCTCTTTAGCTCCACTTGGATGCCATGTTTTAGCTTTCTCAACATTTTCTAATGCTCAGTTTGACTAGGCCTACTGGTAGTATCCTAGGCACAACACTATGTTCATTCCTCTGAGACATCGTTCCATTTTTCATATACTGTGAATAGTATTATTCATCAACTCTATCTATGGATCCAATATACTTTAGTTTCTTCTAGTTAGCATTTTATTCATATTTGCATAATCATTCATTAATTAGAATTTATTACCTACCCACTTTTTGCCAGGTATCATGCTAGGCATTGGGATACAAATCCAGAGAAGACAATATCCTTACTCTTTTTTTTTTTTATTAGTTTCTTCAATATCCTTACTCTTAAAGGGTTTCAGTCTCATGGTGCAGGGAGAAAGATAAATTAATAAATATAATCCTCTGTAATGAGGGACAAATCAAAGTATGCCAGAGATGTGAGACCAGAGTAGTAGACTTGTATCATCTAAATAAGCAGGGAATCAGTAAGGCTAGAAAACCTTCCTAGACGAGGGGACTTTGGAGCACATGTAAAACTCCTGAGGCATGAAACTCACAGTCACAAAGTTCTGAATGACTGGAGCAGAAGGCATTCATTGAAATTTTGTAGGAGATTATACTATATATATATATATATATATATATATATATATATATATATATATATATATATATATATATATGAAAGGCTTGAACTAAACTGTGAAGGAACTCTTCTTGGGTGCTGTGCTAAAGAATTTGAACATTATCCTGAAAACTATGGGAACCACTAAATAATTTTAAGTAAGGGAGTGATATGAACAGATAAGCATTCTAGAAATATCACTTTGATAGAAAGGTAGGGAATGGGTCCTAAACAGACAAAACTGGAAATAGAGAAAGCCATTAGAATACAACAGCAATCCAGGAAAATTATATTGAGAACCTGAACTCAGGTCTTGATATTACAAAAGGAGAAGTAACAACAGATTTGGGAGACATTTACCTGGCAGAATTACAGGTGCTGGTGAGTAATTGCATTTGAGGGTTGAATGAGTGGGAGGAGATAGAAGTCTATGATGAATTCCAGGTTTCTGATTTCCATGATTGGATGTGTGGTTATGTTTTCACCGAGAAAAGACATGGAAGAGGAGAAACAGGTGTTTGGGATAAAACACAGAATTAAGTTTTGTACCTGTGGAAACTGAGATGTCTATGGAATATTTAAATGGAAGTGTCTGGCAGAATAGAGTTCTGAAGCTTAATAGGGAGATCTAAGCTATAGATATATATATTTGTAAGTCATCATACAAATGGTACCTCAAGCCATGAGAGTAGATAAGGTCATCCAGGTTATGTATGTAGTATATGATCAGGATCCTGAGTTGAAAACTAGAAGGGCTATTTGAAGGAAACATAAGGCACCACAGGAAGGAAGGAAGGAAGGAGAGTGAGAAAGGAAAGTATTTTTCTTATAGTAGAATGTCATCTAGTAAACATGAAAGGAATTAAATAATCAGTATCTAAAATTAATGGGTAAATTTTGACGAGGGGCAGGATATCACACAGTGCTGAAATACCTCTCAACAATTTTATTAATTTACAAAGAGAAAACTGTAACTGTATAATGGACAAATCTGGTGGACACCATCTTAACCAGGGAGTCAAATTTTGCTGTATCAATATTGGGACAAACTGACATCATATTCCTCTTTATATGCTCAGAGAAAAACAGCACAGCACTTCTCTAGAAGTCCTGCAGAAAATGCATGAATCTAACCATGAAGAAACTTCAGAAAAACACCAGTGAGGGACATTCTATGAAATATTTAACCTGTACTCTTTAAATGTAAAGAACAATAAAAACAAAAATGACTGAGGGACCATTCCATATTAAAGGAGATTACAGAGGCATGACAACTACATAAACGCTTAATCTTGCATTGGATTCTGGACCAAAAAAAATAGCCCTAAAGATAACAATTGATAAAATTTGCATATGGACAGTGAATTAGATAATAACATTATATCAGTGTTAAATTTCCTGATCTTGATCATTGTCCTATGGTTATATAGGACTTTGTCCATGTTGTTAGGAAATACACACTGAAGTATTTAGGGACAAAGAAGCATGTTGTTTCCAATGTATTCTTAAATGGTTCAGAAAAAGAAAGAGATTAGAGAAATAGGTAGATAGATAGATAATATTGAAGCAAGTTGTCCATGTTATAAATAATTGGTAAATCTCTTTAAATGGTGTACAGAAATTCCTTGTACTAATCTTGTTACTTTGCTACTTTCCTCAAAGTTTGAAATTATATAAAAATAAAAATAGCTCAAAATGTACAATATAATATGAACAAGACATTACACTGATAGTGGGCCAAACTATTTTTAACTTAGTGATGATGTCCTTTTGGTTGTCCTTTCCATTTTTCCTAGGCTCAGTTCATTCTTTTAACATCTTTCTTCTACTCTCACATTCCTTGTCAATCTTTCGTAGAGTAAAGCCATATGGGGTAGTGGTTAAGAGTGAGGGCTCTAGAGCCAGACCACCTGGTGTGACTGTATGACCTTGGACAAGATATTTAATGTCTTAGTTCACTAGTTGTTGTTGTTTTTGTTGTTTAATCTATAAAAATAGGAGAAATAAAAGTGCCTATATTATAGGGTTATTATGAAGTTCTTAAAATGTTTCCTGACATACAGTGGGTACTCACTAATTTGGGTCTTTGATGTATGGTTTTCTCCTCCCAACTTAAGAGAATGACTTCTACTTTGGATTTTTCTATTAATTTACAAAGAAACA
This sequence comes from Mesoplodon densirostris, assembly GCF_025265405.1. Taxonomy (NCBI): domain Eukaryota; kingdom Metazoa; phylum Chordata; class Mammalia; order Artiodactyla; family Ziphiidae; genus Mesoplodon; species Mesoplodon densirostris. The sequence goes on along the minus strand of NC_082662.1, from coordinate 122,948,700 downwards.
CAAACCTTTAAAAAAAAGTTTTATTGGAGTATAGTTGATTTACAATATTGTGTTATTTGCAGGTGTACAGCAAAGTGAATCAGTTATATGTGTACATATATCCACTCTTTTTTAAGATTATTTTCCCATATAGGCCATTACAGAGTACTGATTAGAGTTCCCTGTGCTATATACAGTAGGTCATTATTAGTTATCTATTTTATATATAATAGTGTGTATATGTCAATCACAATCTCCCAATTTATCTCTTCCTTCCTTTATACTCTGGTAATAATGTTTGTTTTCTATATCTGTGACTCTACTTCTGTTTTGTAAATAAGTTCCTTGTACCCTTCTTTTAGATTCCACATACAAGCATTATCATATATTTGTCTTTCTCTGTCTGACTTACTTCACTCAGTATGACAATCTCTAGGTCCATCCATATCACTGCAAATGGCATTATTTTGTTCTTTTTTATGGCTGAGTAATATTCCATTTTATATATGTACAATATCTTCTTTATCCATTCCTCTGTTGATGGACATTTAGGTCTTATATGTGCATAAACATGGCTAATCCCCCCCATTGTTTAAATAGAGAATATAGTTAGTGAAGATAAGAGGACAAATAAGAGGGTCGATATGAGCAAGCTAGGTTCAGGGGAAATAGGTCTTGTAGTCTTAACTTCTTTGGCACAACCATTCTAAGAGAGTATATTATGGGACGGGGCATAAATAAAGCAGTTTTGACATCCCAATTTTAAAGTGGTTCCATCAGTAGATCAGCTCAAACTTCCCACTTTATTTAAGTTATCTAGAACTGTAAGCAAAATACTTCCAAATGCTTCTCCTCAACACACTACCATACTCATTATCATATTGGGGCAGGGAATAAATGTGGGCTTTATTCTATTTACCTGTTGGAGGAATTTAAACATCCTCTGATCAAGGTGTTCGAGTTTGCTTTGCCTGTTATTGTTAAACAACAACAAAAAATGATTAATGTGCAGAATCAAGTTAACAGGCTATTTCATAACCTTAGGTGAAAAATAATGGTGGAAATGGACTTCTATCTCACAGGTATCCCCAACATTTCTCTCACCATTCCAATAAATTGTAGGTAGTATTTTAGAAGTAGAGTACACAGGACTTGAATGGATTTGATATGGGAGCTCAAGGGATTAGAATCAAAGATGACACCTGGTTTTGGGGCTTGAGAAACTGGTTAGACAATGGTACCATTTAGTGATATGGAGAAGAAAAACACAGACTTGATCATTAGGGAAATAAAATTTTCTTTTGGGTCATAAATCACTAAGTTTATGTAATCCGACATTTGTTCAAATGTTATTTGCTTTTCACAGATTGACAAATGTATCAATAAGTAAATGAGTGTATTCTATCATTAATTCTACAGTACTAATTTAGCATACTTTCTTAATGTAACATAGTTTCTTAATGTAGAAAAAGCAATAATAATCTGTTAGACAAGACATCTCTGTGTAATGTTTCCAATTGTCATAGTATGACATGTGCTTTGAGTGGACTGGAGTCTCAGTGACCCATCCATACCCTGCTCTGTAATGTCCTGCCAAGATCAACAGAGCACAAGTTCAGAGAGGAATTGAAGCCATATATTGCTCCCATTAACACAGGACATTTATCAAGAGGCCCTCCTTATCTTCAGAATAAAAACCAGAATATAATGAATTTGTGACACTGTCAAATCGAGGGCTCAGAGCCACCCTTGACACTGAGAGAGCTGGCTTTACTAGGCTGTTGCTCCTCTCCACCTTGAGTTCAGCTTCTATGCCAGAGGACAGACAATCTCAGGCTACTTCATCTAGTAGAGCAGAAAATATCAATAAGCTCTACTGTTTTATTAGGTATATCAAACAGCAGTATATCTGGTCTGCTGGCCAGGATGTGTGGATCTGTTATCATAACTCTATCCCACTTTATCTCACAGCAGTGGTCTGTGAATAGCATCTCACAGCCATGCTTAAAATATGCCTGGCATTCCATTAAAGCTCTAGAAAGTCCATTCAATGTGCAATAGAGACAGGGACAGAGAATTGTACATACAAAAGGAAATAGATTATGGTTTGATCCTCTTTTAACAGTAATAAAATTAAGTTCTGGGGCCTTGTCTCTTTTCTACAGAACAACTATTACATTTGCTGTTGTCATGTAGGGAAAGGAATTACTGGCCCTTGTGTAGTGTTTTCAATTTTACAAATTTCTTTCATATTTAAAATCTTATCAACAGCTTAAGTTTGTCCTAGTATTTTATACACAGGAGAACTACACGGTGTTAATCAATTACCCTGCTAAAATGAGGGCAGTTAGGGTGCAATCTTACTAGCAATATTATGCTTAGGGGTATAATCCACAAAATGAAGTAGTGTATAGTTTACACATATGCTCTATTTTCTAGTGCAGCAAATATCTTTCTTAAATATATGGAATGCCTTTTGGTATGTGCCATTCAACCCCTTCTCATCATCACACTTTCAGCTTCATCATTTCCATGGGATTATGTAAAAGATCAGAAATATCAACTAGTAATCAGCTTTGCCTATCCATTGATTACATTTGTTTTCTGATTCAACTTCTAACCATATATGACTTTACTTTCTATACCTGGAAGCCATAAAATATTTTGTCTAGCCTTACAAACTACAACTTTTTCCTTAAGAAGCCTTCCATATCCCTCCTAGGCAGAGTCTCTTATCTCCTCTGTCGTGTTGACATTGCCTTTCTACATACTTGCTTTATCACACACATCACACTGTTCTGCAAGAAATTGTAAGCAGGATGTTTTTCTTCCACTACATCCTGAAACTCTTGATGACTTACTTTTTTTTTCTTTTTTTTTTGTGGTACGCCGGCCCCTCACTGTTGTGGCCTCTCCCGTTGCGGAGTACAGGCTCCGGACGCGCAGGCTCCGCAGCCATGGCTCACGGGCCCAGCCGTTCCGTGACATGTGGGATCTTCTCAGACCAGGGCACGAACCCGCGTCCCCTGCATCGGCAAGCAGACTCTCAACCACTGCGCCACCAGGGAAGCCCTCTTGATGACTTTTTAAATTTATTTTTGAATCTTGGATACCAAGCTTCATGGCTTGGCAAAAAGTGGCTCTCAGAAGTAGATTAAACCTGTTTTGTTAAATGTAATAGGATATTAAGATGGAATTCCAAACTCAACTTTGCCCCAAAGACCAGTACAAGAGAAATAAGGTACTGAAGTCATTGTGAAAAAGACCCTTACCCCCCACCAACCCCATGTAGAATTTATAAATGAAATATCTATATATCTGGTAATCTACAATTCTTTACCCTTTAACTGAACAATAAAATAGACTGAAGTAAAGATTTTGAAGAGAATTTCTTCAGAGTCCCAACAGTTTTACTCCCAAAAGGTTGGGATATGGCATGGGAATGCTAGCCCTTTCACTTGAAAACCAGAGTGTAGTTTATAGTTAAGAGGAAGTAAACAGTGTAGCAAAGGATGTAGAAGTAAGGAACCATAAGTCTCAGATTTTTCAGGACAGCTCTAATATCAAATAGCTTGTCCTGTGGTCCCCCATAAGTATACTCATGCTGTCAGACCACATATTTCGATTTTTGTAATAAAATATAGTCACTCCACATAAAGTTGACTCAGAAATTTGAAAAGGTGATAGGATTTTGAGATTTTATATCTGAGGAGCTTGAAAGAAATAATAAGGAGAAAAATGGTGTGGCAGTTCAGAGAAAGCTGGGTGGTTAAGGGCACTTTTGATGATTTTTTTAGTCATAGAGATTTAGAACACTTAGAATTTGGCTTCCATGAGACATCTCTTAGCTTGAACAATCAGCCTAAGCTTCCACTGAGGCTGATAAAACTTTAAATATCTTTGCTTTAGTTAGAGGTAATCAAACCTAAGAAGAAAAGAGACTGGATCTGGAGGTGAACTCAAATCCTCGAATGTGCCTAGAAATGAGGAAGCCTTGATGGATACTCTTCCTGTTTCTCATTTCTGCTTGAACTGCAAGTCTGCTTCTTTCTTTTCTATTTGTAGATTATCTTCCTCTGATCATCACAAAATAGCATTGTTACTAGCTAACACTTATTGAGCATTTGGTCTGTGCTTCATTTACATAGTAACTAATTTAATGCCCACAACAACTTTAGGAAATAATCCCTTTTTACAGATGAAGAGATTAAGGCTCAGAGAGGTTAAGTAACTTTCCCAAACTCTTAACTGATAGAAGAAGGTTTTGAAAATAGGCGATTCTGACTCCAGGACTAATTCTATTAACCACTTTGGCACATTCCTTCTACTTGGCAATAGGAACTCTCCCTCTACAAATATCAAGTTTATGCATAAGAGATCAAGGTACTGGAAAAGTATACTTCTAGTTCCTCAGGACCAATTCTGAGCCCTTGAGGGTCAATATCTTCCTGGTCAAGACTGAGTGAGATGGGAATTTCTGATGGGGATGGTCATGCTTTGTAAACTGAGGGTGCATCCTCTAACCAGAGGATCTTGGCTGAGGAGTGGAGTGGTCCACTTCCTGAAAATGGAAACTCACGCACAAAAATATGTCTGTTATACTCTCCTTTGGAAATGGCATTCCAAATCTCCTATTACAGAGATATTCTATTTGATTCTAATTTGATTCTATTCAACAAATATTTATTGAACACCTATTATGCACATGGCTTTATTTGGGTTGTTCAATTTAGCAAATAAAATATAGGACATCCAGTTACATTTAAGTTTCAGATAAGCAATGAACATTTTGTTAGCTTATGTATGTCCAAAATATTGCAGGAATAACCTGTATTTTATATGGCAATCCTGGCATTATTTTGTACCCTAAAGGTTCTAGTGTCATGAAGAATAAGGAAACTGGTTTTCATTTTTAGTCATTTTAAACTAAATTCAGACAGCTTCATTTAGTGCAGACAGCCTTGGAGAGTAATATTTTCTCTCTTTCGGTTTAGATTCACTCGCAATATCAGCTATCACTTTCTTTTCTAGACAGAAGAGATTATTACCCAGGTTATTACCTGTGGGGTTATTTTGGTAGTTATGAAAGGAATTAGCCCATTGAAGAGCCCTCCAGCCAAATATCATTAAAATCACAGATCTTTGGATTCAGCATAGGCACCTAAGAATTTGAATCTGTTCCCATGTCTTATTTAGGAAATTAATTATTTAGGAATATTAAATGTGTTGGGAATGGCTGATTTAAGAAGATTAGTGGTCACTAATTAAAATCAACTTTATGCCCAGAAGAGACTTCTGTCCAGGTGTGTGTTATGACAACTTGGCGCTCCAAATATCAACTCATTAAAGTGTCTCCATATTGATCCTCTTCACTATTTCCACTCCCTACCTTCCCTTCACAACACACACAGACCCATGCACACACATACAGAGGTACACTCACACATGTACACACACACATAGACACACACACACACACACACAGTTGAGTGCTAAGCTGGAAGGACTGCTCAACTTTTGCTTAGAGAAAGGTGTTTATGACTCGGCTGTGTACACCTACAGTACTACGTCATTCCCCAGCAAAACTCCCTCTCCTTTCATATCTGGCTCCAGACCACATCCAGTATACCAGAGGCACCGGCTGTGCTTTATGAAGTCTAAAATTTTCAACTGGTTGTATCTTTCCACGCAAACTCATTAGGCACTATTTACACCCACTGCAGCTGCGAAGAGAGAGGTTCTGAACTCTGGCATTCTACAGTAGGCTTTGTTTCTCATTTACATTTGCATATTAAAGTGTTTGCCTGAAATAGGCTATTGAAATTAATTCAGGATTAATTGGTGTCTTTATCTCATTAGGACAATCTAATTTAAGGATGATGAAATTGTTTAGCCTCCCGTTTGCATAATTAGATTGCTTTGAATTGCTGTCATTATTGGCTCTTTAGCATCATCTGTAGGCCTCAAACAGACAAGAGCTTCAACCTCATAAAGACCAATCATGTATTACAGCAGAGGGCTGTTAACCCTTTTTAACCCAAACTCACATGGATTAACAGTCACAATAGACAGGCCTTGGTCCCTGAGAGCCTTGAGTGCCCTCCTTTTAGAATTCTTGACTTTCATATTAATAAATTTCCCTGCATTTGTATGTTTGGTTGTGGAAACTGTTATAGCAACTCTTCTGGGATCTAAAGTGTTCTCAAGACTCCTCTCCTTTGAGCATCACCCTCAATGTTGTGGAGACCTCCCTTCACTGTAAGTTTATCTCTTTTTACCTCTTAAGCTAATTGGAAATTCTCTCATGACCTCAAATGTGACAACATTCTTAGCATCTCTGAGAATGTTAGAATCTTTCTACCAAGCCCAACACTCTTTACTTGTCAGAATGCTCAGCAACAAGTACTATTATTTCAATGAAGTTACAGAATGAGACACAGGGAACCATCTGACATTCATTCAATTATTTATTCATTCAACATTTAGCAAGTGTTTGAGCACTTTTGATGTACTTGATATCACACAAGGCACTGAGGGGTCATTGGCAAATTTTATGGGTTTGTTCTGTATTATTTTTTGGGGGAGGAGAAAGTAGAATAAATGAGGGGAGAGCTGGGTTCTGGAGCTAACTTAGTCACTGCTTTGGGAAGTCACAGAACTTCAATGAACTCTAATTTCTTTACTGTTTTGTTTTATCAATGAAGGGTTGTACCAGAGTAATGATTCTCATCCCTGGCTACACATTAAAATCACCTGTGGGCTTTTGAAAACCACCAATGCCTGGGCCCAAGTCATCAATAAATTAAACAAAACTGCTCAGAATTGGTGTGGTCCCCCAAATGCTTCAAAATTAGTTGAATCTGATGCACTGAAAGCCAGTCTCCTGAATGACTTTTAAGATTGTAATAATTTTTAAAAACCTACAAAAAAGATAGTATTTTCACTTTATACTAAACTGGTAAGAATGATTCCTGGAATACAAAATTTGACTTCAATTTCTTCAGGTATTAAGGAGAACTAAAATTACAGAATGAAGAGAGTATTTAAAATTCAAACTGAAAAAAGTAGTAACTTCAAACATCAATGCTTTATCTGAAGAATACATACTTGAGAAAATTAAAGTCGCTTAAATTAAGAATCACAAACAATATAAAATAAAACAACAACAAAAACAGCCTATGTAAACATGTGGTAGCATTTTTTCCCCTGAAAAACTGAAGTGACTTATAGAATCTTTAATGCACTTAAAGATGCTTAATTCACATGTTAGCTGTATTTCTCATGTTTGTCTGGTTCTGTGGGTCATAAAAGAAGAGCCAGTTGCTCCAGATTATCAGTTAACAAAACAACCCTAATCAAGAGCAAACAGCACAGAAAAACTTTAGACATAAAGTTATAAACTAAATTACCTTGTGGAACTTTTTCACAGGACAATTCAAAGAACCCTTTATGAGTATCCTTTGTCAATATGCCTTACAAACAATATTATGATAGAGTGACATATTGTTATCATCACCCAATTATATAAAAGAGAATGGAATTCAGAAAAGGAATGATCTGTCATGAAGGATTATAACATCTGATTTTTTAAATGTTTTTATTTCCATTGACTTTTGCTTTAAGTTTAGTCTGCCTTCAAATCTAAAGGGCAGAGATTATAATTATGTATTTATATTACATTATATTATATTATTAGTTTCCTGAAGAAGCACAACAATTTACCCAAACAGGAGACTGGAGCCTTGGGTATGAATAACTGATTGTATAATCTTGGATAATTTGCTTAACTTCCATGGCCTCAGTTGTTTCAACTTAAAATGAAGAGAATGTGCAAAAGCCCAAAGGGTCTTAAAGCTTTGCTATTTCTAGGACTACACATTGGAACCTTTATTATAGTTGATTATATCCTAAAAGCATTAAACAAGTCTTAATAAGTTTGAAAGAGTTGGAATCATAGGTAAAATCAGACCATATGTCCAGGGGTGGGAGTAAGGACATTAGACAGATGTGCCATTTTTTCCCATTACTGTATACAAGGGACAATATCATGACACAATGCAACACAACAACCGTATTGCCAAAGAATGGCAATAAACTCCACACAGGAGCATTAAGTACCAGAAAATATCTGTGGAGTACGTGATAACTACTACTCCATTATTCAGCTTGAAAAATATAATTGCTCTGGAAAGTGATTGACTTCAATCTGGACAACCAAGCCCCTCAGCTGAGTATGAAGAACTAAATGGACTACCAGCTTCTATGAGTTGGAAAGCAAGACAGAGCAGGAGAGAGGCGGCTTTATGAGTCAGTTCACGTTTGGCAACATCTGGTTGTGTCTCATCATATTGCAAATTTATGACCCTGGAAACAACATGTTGATGTTGATGATCCTTTACGAAGAGAAGCCTGAACTATAAGCTTATGACCAGAGCAGTGGCAAGAGGCTGTGGCTGCTTTCTCTGATCTGACAACTCCCTGGCTTGGGTCAAACAGATAAAGACTTGGATTACTGGCCCTTCCTAAACAATGTCATCGATGAATATTGAATGAAGAGGACTAGCTGACGGAAGAGCAGAAGGTTATGAGGAAATTAAGACCTGACTTCCCCCAGGAAAACCTGGTGAAATTTAGCAGAGGCCAAACCACACACAAGTCAAGAAATGACCTATCAAAAACCAAGCCTGGAATATTTAACTCACACAATGGTAAGTACATCAAATTACAAAGCAGACCTCTTCTCTGAAAATACTGAGATTTGCTTTTTGATAAGGCTGAAACTCAGGGAATCAAAGGCAAGCTGTCTGTGTGTGTATGTGTTACAATAACCTTAGGCTTCTCATCACAGCCATGTTACAAGATGAGATATATTCCGACTCTCAAACACTATGTTTTTCTTTTTTTTTTTTTTTCTTTACGGTACGCGGGCCTCTCACTGCTGTGGCCTCTCCCATTGCGGAGCACAGGCTCCGGACATGCAGGCCCAGCAGCCATGGCTCACGGGCCCAGCCGCTCTATGGCACGTGGGATCTTCCCGGACGGGGGCACGAACCCATGTCCCCTGCATCGGCAGGCGGACTCCCAACCACTGCACCACCAGGGAAGCCCAAACACTATGTTTTTAACAGCAGAAGAAAAGATTCTGTCCATGAAGGATTCTCCTTTGAGAAATTCCTTCCCTCAAATGAAACTGAAGACTCTAAAAATTTCTCACATAAAATACATTCAAAAATGTACCACAATTTTTACTTGACAATCTAAGTAATGGAAGGATGATTTTATTTCTGTGTAATATTATATTAAAATGTCTTATTTTTAAGACTGCTGGTAAAAGAAAGCAGAGTAAAGTGTTTATTCCATACCATTCCCTGAAACTGGCTCCACAAAAGCAAAAACTTTTTTTAAAAAAAGAGAAAATTCCATTTTCCAAGAAGATAAGAAAATCTGCCAAATAGAGTGAAAATTGTACAATGTAGACACATTGTGAAATAACACATACTATTCCAAATCTCAGTCAGTGTGCATATTTTCCTGCAATAAGTTAGAGTCTTGAAAAACTCAAGTAATGTTGATTTCCTTGTAGTCATGAGAAATAGGTATATGTGTGGTAAGGAAGGTGGGTACAAGAGTCATAGAAGGCATTCTTAGAGCAATCCAGTCCCACCCAGAAAAGAATAGGGTGGAAGGCTACTAATAGAAGGATTTGCCCATATTTGCCAAATTCATTCACTTCACCTCAACCCAGAAAACATAAAGGGTAGAACATTAAGAAAGAGAGAGCTGCACAGTAAACAACTCTGAAGTTGCTGGCAAGAGTCAACTGAACGGAGATGCATAAAAATGAATGAAACAAACAAAACAAAATAAACAAAATGTTTAGTCTGTCATGCAGTCTTCTTATCAGGGTAAACTATTCATCTCAAGAAGTGAACTTGCCATGCTCAGGAGACTTGTTCACCAGGACTGAAGGATACAGCAAATTTGATGAAGGAGTTTTTTAAGGCAACATACTTGTATTAAAGAGATGCTGACTTCCCCAGCTCATTTTCTCAACTCACCTTTATTGATGGGCTTAGATAGAATTCTCCCTTTTAAAGAGGATTAAGGTGCAAAGAAAAATTATCCAACATGTTTCTTATGCAAAGAAGATATTTTAAACAGGAAAAAATATAAGTGAATTAAAGATACATTTTACAAAAAGAATTACATGGGAAAATATATGAATTTCTTTTACACAACTGAATTATAGAGAATATTGTCTTATTCAAAGAAGACATGTAAGCATCCAAGTTAAAAAAATATAGGATAAACAATAGAAGTTGTTAAAAAGTGACATGTCTAAGCTCAATATATATATAATCATATATTTTAAATTAAATATACATATATATTTGATTTTGCAAATAAAAACACATTAGAAGTACTCAATATTAGAATAAATGTTGCTTTAAAAGAGTGAATGTGTGAAATATGGCTTGGAAAAATAATATAAAAGAAAATAGAAAAGAGCAAAAAGCCATGAGATGATACTATTACAAGAGAGATAATAGAGATCTGATTTGCATAATTGGTATTCCTGAAGAAGAGAATGGAACAAATTGAAAAGTAAAATACTCAAAGATATAATAAAATAATATTTTCCTGGAATAAAGAAAGAAATGACATTATGGATCTCAGGGAAATAAATAACAAAAAATAGTTGAAAATATCAAGAGCAACACAATTTGAAGAGAAGTTACTGAACTTCAAGATTCAAAGACAAAGAAAGAATTCAATCAACATCAAAGCAGAAGAACTAAGCCACCAAACACACACACACACACACATAAATATCCTTGATAATGTATCAAACCAAAATCAAACATCATGTGTAATGTTAACACAGTAGAAGCAACCACACTGAGGACAGTGACAAAACAAGAGTCTATCACCATGACTATGCAACACTCCAAAGATGATAATTGATGAGATCAGTTTTTAAACTCAGATATTCTGATCCACAGAATTTATAGGAAGTCTATCTGAAATTAAAATTGAAGTTGTTTTATGTCTGAACTCTAATTGCCTACAGTTCACAACTCTTCAATAAAATCTGTATAATTAGCAGCACTGATTTAGTGTTGTTATAAAAAAAGAAGCAAAAAGGGTTACAGTCTCAGAATTTTAAGCATGAGAAGTATTAAAATGAGCAGAGTCTTCATGAGATGCAAGAAAGAGTGAGATGCACAGTGGACCTTACTCAGGAGCTAATATATATTTAAAAAAATCATCTTTTCAAATACACCAGAAAAAAATGTGCATATGGGGATGAAGTAGTTAGCATACTATTATTATATGGAGTGAATGCTCAAGCATTTTTATTTAAAATTTAAAGGAATAGGAAGCCCATTATGGTTAAAGAATACAGAGAATATGTGATTACAACAATAGCAATGTAAAAAGATAATGAGATAGAAGACTCCATTCACAATAAGGGAAAAGTACAGCTAAGTAAATTAAAGAATATGAAAGACATGTATGAAGAAAAGTTAACACTAGTGAGGAACATAAAAATATATACAATTTGGAAAGCAGTATCTTTTTCTTGGGTAGGAATACCTACTTTTGAACAATGTGGATTTTCCCAGAGTTTAACTATAAATTCAGTATGAACCCAATCAAAACATTAACAGGATTTTTAAAAATGTGTCAAAATGATTCTGACGTTCTCCTGAGAAAAATGCTATAATAGCTTTTAAAAATACAAAAAAAAGTTTATAAATGACAAATTATTCCTATCAGATATTAAAAATCATTTTAAGGTACAATAGTTTAAAAAGCACATAGTCAGTACAGAAAATATCAGGTTATTGGGACAAAAATAAATGCAGATGACCCTGAACAACATGGAGGCCAGGGATGTTGACCCCCCCTGCCCAGTCAAAAATAGTCATGTAACTTTATAGTTGGCCCTCTGTATCTATGGTTCTGCATCTATGAATTCAACCAACTGTGGATCAGGTAGTACCGTAGTACATATTTATTGAAAAAAACTGGGATGTAAGTGGACCCAGGCGATTCAAACCCATGCTGTTCAAGGGTCAACTGTGTTAGTTCATATGTAAATATATTTGTTTATATGCAAATGTAGTAAGAAAAAAATGACTTTTCAAATAGAGGGGGGAAAAGTGGATTTATCCATTTTTTTAAAAAAGTGTATTAATTGACCAGCCATTTGAAAGATCCACATGAATTGTAGATTTATATGTAAAAATAAAATAATAGAAGTAGTACTAAAATAGTTCAAAAATGTTATATTTGACTCTAAAAACATTTAAAAAGAAAATTCTTAGTGGTAAAAAAAGAAATACCATAAGCAAAATTAAAAGAGAAATGACATATCTGGAATAAAATTGTAATATATGACACACAAAAATGGCTGATTTCCTTCATATAAAAAGAGCACTCAAAGACCAATAAAAATGGAATGGCAGAGTGAGGACCTCAATGAACTTGCTCTCCCTGTAAAACAATGAAAGTATGAACAAAAAACTAACATCAACAATTTCAGAACTATGACTATTAACCAAAGCCAAAGAATGAACTAAAAGACATATATATAAGAGTCACTATTAAACACCAGTAAGACAACAGAGCCTATAATATTTTAAATTGGACTATATATATTTCCTCTTCTCACTAACTCATTGGCATGGCAGCCAAAATCTGTCCTCATCGCAAACAAAGAGATCTGATGGTTCTTAGAACTCTGTTAAAAGCCTCTTCCCTAGAACACAGTGAAAGAGTGGGAAAATGCCTACTCCAAGGATTAATTTGAACAATTGCAAAATGCTGGCAACCTCTCAGGTGACTAGGTCTGTGAATTCAATTAGGACAAAGAGCCTGTCCAGATCTATAAAAACAAATAAACAAATATGAGAAATGTTGAAAAGCTCTGAAATCCCAGGATTTTTATAAGGCTGTGCACACATGCCATACTATGTCAATGCCCAGGAAAGACACAGGAAAAGAGAAATCATCAGTAGCTTGCTCATCTCTGACTTATCTTGAGGCCCTCTGTAAGGAGATGGAAGTTGTGGTAGGCTGTCATGTAAACTGTCTAAGTTTGAAAGAAGGCTTTCTCATACAGATCCCTTTGGCAAAAGTGAAAGCTACACAATCATGTTAGTTAATAAAATTTTCTGACCAATCATTGGCTGACAACTAAATTATATAAACCCAGTTGTGACTCCTAGGAAACCAGGCTTAAAAATATAAACAAGCACTTAAAAAAATTAACAGAAAACTTAAAGTCTACAACTGCAGAGAATGTGGAATACACAGAATTAGTCCTGGGAAGTCACTAAACAAATAAACATCAAGAAAAACAGCACAGACCTTGTAGAATGGGGAAATCTGATCCCATATATTATCTAAAATTTCAACAAAAAATTTATAGGGCATGAAAAACAATAGTAAAAGATGCTTCATAGGGGGCAGTGGAGCCAACAGAAAATATCCCTGAGAGGGCCCTGATTTTGGAATTAGTAAGCAAAGACTTTAAATCAGTTATTATAAATATGTTTAAAGAACTAAAGGAAACAACATAAAGAAGTAAAGGAAAGGAGGACAATCATATCTTAGCAAATAGAGAATGTCAATGAAGAGATAGATATTATAAAAAAGAATTGAATAGAAATTCTAGAGCAGAAAAATAAAATATCAGAAATAAAAAATTCACTAGAGGTACTCAACAACAGATTTGGGCTGACAGAAAAATCAGTGAATTTGAGGATATGTCAATAAACTTTATCTAGTCTGGAAGCAGAAAGAAAAAGAATGAAGAAAAATGAACAGAACATAAGAGACATATGACATCATAAAACATACCAACATACCTATAATGAGAGTTCCAGAAGGATAGGAGAAAGAGAAAAATATTTGAACAAATAATGGCTGAAGACTTCCCAAATTTGATGAAAAATATTAGAATACACATTCAAGAAGATCAACAAACTCTTAGTGAAATAAATCAAAGAGATCCACATCTAGACACTTTATAGTCAAGTTGATGAAAGACAAAGACAAAAGGAAAATCTTGAAAGTAGCAAGAGAAGAGTGACAACACGTATCAGGACTTCTCAGTGAAATTAACAGCTGGCTTCTTTCAGAAGTGATAAAGACCAGAATAGAGTAGGAAGACATCTTTAAACTGTTGACAGAAAAATCTATCAAGAATTCTATATCCACATATGCCTTCCTTTAAAAACGAAGGAGAAATTAAGATATTTCTAGATAATCAAAAACTGAGAAAATGTGTTGCTAGCATATCTACTCTACAAAATTTGCTGGGTCCTTCAGGCTGAAATGAAAGGACATTAGAAGGTAATTTTAAACCATGTGAAGAAAAAAAGGACACTGATATAAAGATGACATAGTTATCATGAAAGAAAGTAAAAATAATTTTTTGTTACATTTTTCTTCTCTTATCTGTTTTAAAAGACAACTGCATAAAACAATAATTTTAAAAGTGTATTGATGGGTTTATAAAGTATACAAATGTAATTTATATGACAAGAGTAACACAAAGGGGAGAGAATGGAGGTATATTGAAACAAAGATTTTGTATACTATTTAAATTAAGTTAGTATTATTCTGAACTAGATTTTTTTTAAATTTAAGATGCCAGTTGTCATTCCAAGGGCAACCACTAGAAAAAACCCTCAAAAATATAGTAAAAGCAACAATATGGCAATTAAAAATATACTATATTAATTTCCTAGGGCTTTCATAATAATCATAAATTGAGTGGCTTAACAGAGATTTATTTAATCGTAGTTCAGAATTCCAGAAATCCAAAATCAAGATGTTGGCAAGCCACATTTCCCCTGAAGGCTCTAGAGGAGAATTCTTCCTTTCCTTTCATCTCCTGGTGTCTCCTGTTTTTCCCTGGCATGTAGCAGTGTAACTACAATCTCTACATTCATCTTCACATGGTCTCCTTACTGATCTACTAACCCAGTAGAATCTCATCTTGATTCCTGCCTTAGTTACAGCTGCCAAAACCCTATTCCCATAAAGGTTACATTTTGAAGTTCCAGGTGGATGTGAACTTTTGAGGGACACTAGTCAAACCACTACAGATACACTAGAATATACCTATTTAACACACACACAAAAGATAGGAATCAAGGAACAGAGAAGCAAAAAGATAAGAGACATTTTAGGGAAAAAAAGGGCAAAATTGCAGATGTAAATTTTATCTTATGAGAAATTATATTACATGTAAATGAATCAAACAAAAATCTAAGGGCATAGATTGGCAGAACAAATTTTTAAAAATCATCATTCAACTATATATGTCTACAAGAGATACACTTTGAATTCAAAGAAAAAGAGGAAAAGAGTGTAAGAAAGAAAGTAAAAGAATGTGAAAAGATATACCATGAAAGCAGTAAAAAAAGATAGCTGGAGTGGCTGTGAACATACACAATAATTAACTCAATTGTATCATAGATCTAAATGTAAGAAAACTATAAAATTCCTCAGAAAACATAGGAATAAATTTTCATGATATTTGGTTAGGCAATAGTTTTTCAGACATGACACCAAATACATTAACGACAAAAGGAAAAATAGGTAAATTGGACTTCTGCAAAATTAAAAACTTTTGTGTGTTAAAGGATACCATTAAGAATGTGAAAAGACCACCCACATAATGGGAGAAAGTATTTGCAAATCATGTATCTGACAAAGGATTTGTGTTCAGAATATACGAAGAACACTTACAACTCAATGTTAAAAAGATAAATAATTCAATTAAAAATGGATGAGGATGGGCTTCCCTTGTGGTGCAGTGGTTGAGAGTCCGCCTGCCAATGCAGGGGACACGGGTTTGTGCCCCGGTCCGGAAGGATCCCGCATGCCATGGAGCGGCTAGGCCTGTGAGCCATGGCCACTGAACCTGCGCATCCGGAGCCTGTGCTCTGCAACGGGAGAGGCCACAACAGCGAGAGGCCCGTGTACCGCAAAAAAAAAAAAAAAAAAAAAAAAAGGATGAGGATTTTAATAGACATTTATATAATGAAGATATACAAATGACCAATAAACATGTGAAATAATACTCATCTTCATTAGTCTTTAGGAAAATGTAAATAAAAAATACAATGAGATATCATTTCATACCCACTATAATAGCTAAAATAAAAAGGAAAGACAATAACAAGTCAATAAGAATGTGGGGAAAAATGGAACATTTATACATTGTTGGTGGCAATACAAAATGGTGAAGTCTCTTTGGAGAAGAGTTTGATAGTTCCTTACATTGTTAAACCATGTGGCCCAGTAATTCTTAGTAGGTATACTCAAAAGAAATGAAAACATGTCTGTACAAGAACTCGTGCACAAATGTTTATAGAAACATTATTCATAATAGCCCCAAAGTGGAAACAATCCAAATGTCCACCAATAGATATATGATAGATAACCAAAAGTGGTATATCTGTACTATGGAATATTATTCAGCAATCAAAGAGAAATGAAGTACTGATAATGTGCTATGTGTATTAACCTTGAGGACACCAAGGTAAATGAAAAAAAAACAGTCATAAAGACTTCATATGGTATCATATTTATGTGAAATATCTAGAACATGCAATTCATGCATTTAGAAAGTAAATTCATGTTTCCTTGTGACTGGGGAAGGGGTGAGAGAAGAAGGAATAGGGAATGACTGCTAATGTGTTCATGGTTCTTTTGGGGGTGCAGAAAATATTCTAAAATTAGACTGTGATAATGCTTACACAGCCCTGTGAATAAACTAAAAATCATTGAACAGTATATTTTAATAGAAAAATTTTATGGTATGTGAAATATATATTAATAAAACCATTAAAGAAAAAAGTGCCATCAACTCAATAGGGAAAATTTTTGTAAAAACCTAAGGACACAGGTAAAGAAATACAAATTACTCATAAGTATAATAGAGATGATGAACTATCTTCATGAAAAAAAAGTCAAATTAAAACAAAATGCCATTTTTCATTTATTTTTGCAAGGATTAAAAAACTGGCAGTGCTCTTTTACACAGCAGGGGAAATGTAAATGTGAGCAAACACTTTGGAAGGCAATTTAAATAGATGGATAAGATTTGATGTAGGTATAGGCATACAAATATCTGAACACTTGAAAATGTATATGTATATTAACTCAGAAACTGTTTTCAGAACTTTATCCTAAATATCATAAATAGATAAATATAAAAGAATATTTAACTCTCTATTGTTTGCTATAGTGAAAAATAGACATAATATACATATTGATAAATTGTATATTATAGTTTAAATATATTTTTTCATAAAATTAAATATACTATGCAGCCATTATATATGAAAGATCTATAATAATAATATGAAACATAATGTAAAAATGGTGAGAAAGTTAAGTTGTAGTAGAATGGTATATAATATCATTTGAAATATAAAGTGAATATATTGTCTATAAGAGTATACAAATACATTTATATGCATGGAAAATGCCTGAAAATATACACAAGCAACAGTTAAAAGTAGGTACTTCTGGGAATGGGTTGGACACCTTTGTTATTACAAACACATATAGGCTTATAATTTTATAGCAAAGATTTTATTAAAATGTTTGAAATATACATAGGGTTTGGTGCCACCTGGTTGAAACATAAATGATACTTCATAGCTGTTGATGTCTACAAAGCAGAAATGTTTTTCTCTTAATATTTCCAGTATTTGATTTCATAATTCACATTTGATAGGCATTACACCACTGGAATGGTAGCTCAACAGTTACAGATGACTCTGACTACTGTGTTTCTGTCCTACCATCCTAACAGATCCCAGACTTAAGATCACTGTAGAGTCCATGATGGAGCCTGGAGCTCCAGGCATCACACTCTTTTTCTTCAGTTCTGAGTCCTCTATTTAAAATATGTTCAGTTAGAGTTGAGTGTTAATAATCACTACCACAAGAAAATTACAAACAGCCAAGTTCTGTTGTAGTTTAAAGTCAGGGGTTAAAAATTTCATTATCTTTGGCCTTTTTCACCACTGTTTTGGCACCTCTTTGGGCATATAATATAAACTGAAACAAAAACAAAACAAACAGTGAGGGGAGAATTTTATAAAGGGACCTAACTACATCAAATGCATTTCATACATTTTTTGGATATTCAAAAATATATTCCTTGTCTATTTGTCCACTCAAAGTTCCTATCCACTTAACACATTGTTTCCCTAATTCATCATAATGTTACATCTAAATTCTGGGTGTTCCATAGCAGAACATTGATTTTTGACAGTTTGTATATCATCTCTGATATTTACATCTGGCAGCATTATAAAGTGACAGGTCTTCATAATTTTTTTTGAATTCACTCTGTACTGTTAATCATAAGTGATGAACCTTGTGTATTCTATGGACATAATGGGCAATTCTATATGACTGAGACTCTTAATTTTACTCTATATTAATGGGCACTAATTGTTAACAATCAGTGATTATGTTAGTTAAAGGCAGTGCTGATGGCAATTGATGACAACAGTGAAAGCCCTGACACCATTTTGGAACAAAACTTGGAGCAGCCATTTGTAAAGATGGGAGATCAAATTGGGTATTGGACAATTATTTTCCTACACTTTTTAAACTTATAATTTTCTTCATTTTTTGTATACTGTACAGCATGTTGTTCTTAAATACTGATAGCTTTCTGAACTCACGTTTCTACCTATTATAAGTATAGTAGACACATCACTCTCAAAACACCAAAGTGACTCAAGAGATTTTTAAAAGAAAAATACCTCTTAAAAAGATAACTCTGAATAGAATTGTCTCTTAAATTAGGGGCAAATTATGGCTAAAGGATGTGACAGATGACTATATAAACGCCAGTGGAACATCTGGATTGTGTGATGATGCTAGACTTATTTTCTACTTCCCTGTAAATATTCCATGTATGTTTACAAGTCATCTGCTGCCCCTGAATGAAGGCAATCATTTACAGGGATAATTAAATTTGTGTCCTATCTAAAGGTAGGATTCTACCCCAAAGTTATAAGATATTTCCAGAAAAAAACATTACTTACTGATTTGGAAAAGAACAAATAGTATTCATGGGCACAAAATGAAGTGGGAAAGCAATTCAAGTCAGTAGTAAAAAAATACAAATTTTATTTTATATTTCATATTAACAGACACTACTTAAGGCACATAATCTGTGTTAAAACTAACAACAAATTTATGCAGAAACTGAGGTTAAGAGAACTTAAATATCAAGCATAAGTATTCAAGGTCACACAGACCATTAGTAAGGGCATATCTCCTAAACATTCTTTAAGATTTAATTAAGTTTGATGTCATATCCTTCAAGGACCCTTCTTTGACTACTTCCAGGCTGAATATGAATCTCTATCTGCCAGTCTCTGTAGTGTTCTGTGCTTCCCTCTGTTGTCATGCTTATCACAGTGCACTAAAATTTTCTCATCACTTGTTGATCTCCTTGGTTGAATTCTAACCCTTTAAAACAATGAACTTATTTTATTAAATTTTTTTTAGCCCCAGACACTTTAGCAGAACATTGGGCTTATAGTAAGGAACTCAATAAACATGGAATAAGTGAATGAATGAATAAACAAATGAATAGAGCAAAGATTAATAAGACAAGGTCACTCTCTTAAGGAACCAAACCCACTGGAGGTGGTTAAGGAATAGTTCAAGAACCACCAAACCATGCAACCTCTTAGCATTCACTACTGTTTTGTGTAGTGTGATTTTCCAGGTGGATGCATTGAATTTCAGTGGTTCTTCTTGGATTAGCTTAATTTTACATAACACTAAATTCACCATACTCCCTATACCACAGATCTCTATAAAAACTTAATGAGACATTGAAATTGTAAAAGGCTTGAAAATCTTTACAAGAAATATAATTAAAAGGTCAATCATTGTTAGTCACCTTATTATAATTATTATTTTATTTATTTACATTTAACTATAGTAGATTTACAATATTCTGTTAGTTTCAGGTGTACAGATTCAGATTCTTTCCATTAAAGGTTATTACAAATACTGAATATAGTTCCCTGTGCTATATGGTAAATCCTTGTTTATATACACATATATATCACATCTTCTTTATCCATTCATCAGTTTAAGTTACTTCCATGTCATGGCTATTGTGAATAGTGCTACTATGAACATATGGGTGCATGTATCTTTTTGAATTAGAGTTCTCATTTTTCCCAGATATATGCCCAGGAGTGGGATTGCTGAATCATATGGTAACTTTATTTCTTCAGTTTTATAGGAACCTCCAGACTGTTCTCCATATTGACTGCCCAATTTACATTCTCAGCAACAGTGTAGGAGGGTTCTCTGTTCTCCACACACTCTCCAGCATTTATTATTTGTAGACTTTTTGATGATGGCTATTCTGACTGGTGTGAGGTGATATCTCATTGTAGTTTTTATTATGTTAATTTTTTATACAGCAGGTTCTTATTAGTTATCCATTTTATACATATTAGTATATACAGGTCAATCCCAATCTCCCAATTCATCACACCACCACCTCCACCACTACCACTTTCCCCCTTGGTGTCCATACAATTTGTTCTCTACATCTGTCTCTAATTTCCTGCCCTGAAAACTGGTAAATCTGTACCATTTTTCTAGGTTCCACATATATGCCTTAATATATGATATCTGTTTTTCTCTTTCTGACTTAGTTCACTCTGTATGACAGTCTCTAGATCCATCCACATCTCCACAAATGACAAAATTTTGTTCCTTTTTATGGCTGAATAATATTCCATTGTATATATGTACCACATATTCTTTATCCATTCATCTTTCGATGGGCATGTAGGTTGCTTCCATGTCCTGGCTATTGTAAATACTGCTGCAATGAACATTGGGGTACATGTGTCTTTGTGAATTATGGTTTTCTCTGGGTATATGCAAAGTAGTGGGATAGCTGGGTCATATGGTAATTCTATTTTTAGTTTTTTAAGGAACCTCCATACTGTTATCCATAGTGGCTGTATCAATTTACATTCCCACCAACAGTGCAAGAGGGTTCCCTTTTCTCCACACCTTCTCCAGCATTTGTTGTTTGTAGATTTTCTGATGATGCCCATTCTAACTCGTGTGAGGTGATACCTCATTGTAGTTTTGATTTGCATTTCTCTAATAATTAGTGATGTTGAGCATCTTTTCATGTGCTTCTTGGCCATCTGTATGTCTTCTTTGGAGAAATGACTATTTAGGTCTTCTGCCTAATTTTGGATTGGGTTGTTTGTTTTTTAATATTGACCTGCATAAGCTGTTTATATATTTGGGAGATTAAACCTTTGTCTGTTGATTCATTTGCAAATATTTTCTCCCATTCTGACAGTTGTCTTTTAGTCTTGTTTATGGTTTTCTTTGCCATGCAAAAGCTTTTAAGTTTCATTGGGTCCCATTTGTTTATTTTTGTTTTTATTTCCATTACTCTAGGAGGTGGATCAAAAAAGATCTTGCTGTGATTTATGTCAAAGACTGTCCTTCCTATGTTTTCCTCTAAGAGTTCTATAGTGTCCAGTCTTACATTTAGGTCTCTCATCCACTTTGAGTTTATTTTTGTGTGTGGTGTTAGGGAGTGTTCTAATTTCATTCTTTTACATGTAGCTGTCCAGTTCTCCCAGCACCAATTATTGAAGAGACTGTTTTTTCTCCATTGTATATCCTTGCCTCCTTTGTCATAGATTAGTTGACCATAGGTGTGTGGGATTATCTCTGGTCTCTGTGTACTGTTCCATTGACCTTTATTTCTGTTTTTGTGCCAGTACCATATTGTCTTGATTACTGTAGCTTTGTAGTATAGTCTGAGGTCCAGGAGCCTGATTCCTCCAGCTCTGTTTTTTTCCCTCAGTAATGCTTTGACTATTAGGGGTTTTTTGTGTCTCCATACAAATTTTATATACAAATGCAAGAGATTTCTGGGCTTTAATTTTGTATCCTGTAACTTTACCAAATTCATTGATTAGCTCTAGTAGTTTTCTGGTGACATCTTTAGGATTCTCTATGTATATTATCATTTCTTCTGTAAAAATGACAATTTTACTTCTTTTCTGATTTGGATTATTTTATTTATTTTTCTTCTCTGATTGCTGTGGCTAAGACTTCCAAAACTACGTTGAATAATAGTGGTGAGAGTAGACATCCTTGTCTTGTTCCTGATCTTAGAGGAAATGCTTTCATTTTTTCACCATTGAGAATGATGTTTGCTCTGGGTTTGTCATATATGGCCTTTATTATGTTGAGGTAGGTTCCCTATATGCCCACTTCCAGAGAGTTTTTATCATAAATGGGTGTTGGATTTTGTTAAAAGTTTTTTCTGCATCTATTGAGATGATCATGTGGTTTCTCTTCTTCAGTTTGTTTATATGGTGTATCACATTGATTGATTTGCATATATTGAAGAATCTTTGCATCCCTGGGATAAATCCCACTTGATCATGGTGTACGATCCTTTTATTTTGTTGTAGGATTCTGTTTGCTAGTCTTTTGTTGAGGATTTTTGTATCTATATTCATGAGTGATATTGGTCTGTAATTTTATTTTTCTTGTAGTGTCTTTGTCTAGTTTGGGTATCAGGGTAATGGTGGTCTCATAGAAAGAGTTTGGGAGTGTTCCTTCCTCTGCAAATTTTTGGAAGGGTTTGAGAAGGATGGGTGTTAGCTCTTCTCTAAATGTTTGATAGAATTCCCCTGTGAAGCCATCTGGTCCTGGAGTTTTGTTTGTTGGAAGATTTTTAATCAAAGTTTCAATTATATTACTTGTGATTGGCCTGTTCATATTTTCTATTTCTTCCTGGTTAAGTCTTGGAAGGCTATACATTTCTAAGAATTTGTCCATTTCTTCCAGGTTGTCCATTTTATTGGAATAGAGTTGCTTGTAGTAGTCTCTTAGTATGCTTTCTATTTCTGCGGTGTCTGTTGTAATTTCTCTTTTTCATTTCCAGTATTAATGATTTGAGTCCTCTCTCTCTTTTTCTTGATGAGTCTGGCTAATGGTTTATCAATTTTGTTTATCTTCTCAAAGAACCAGCCTTTAGTTTTTTTGATCTTTGCTATTGTTTTCTTTGTTTCTATTTCATTTATTTCTGTTCTGATCTTTATGATTTCTTTCCTTCTACTAACTTTGGGTTTTGTTTGTTCTTCTTTCTAGTTGTTTGAGGTGTAAAGTTAGGTTGTTTATTTGAGATGTTTGTTGTTTCTTGAGGTAGGATTGTATTGCTATAAACTTCCCTCTTAGAACTGCTTTTGCTGCATCCCATAAGTTTTGGACCATCGTGTTTTCATTGCCATTTGTTTCCAGGTTTTTTTTATTTCCTCTTTGATTTATTCAGTGATCTCTTGGTTATTTAGTAACATAATGTTTAGCCTCCATGTGTTTGCATTTTTTTCCCCTGTAATTGATTTCTAATCTCAGCATTGTGGTCAGAAAAGAAGCTTGATATGATTTCAATTTTCTTAAATTCACTGAGGCTTGATTTTTGACAGAAGATGTGATCAATCCTGGAGAATGGTCCATGTGCACTTGAGAAGAAAGTGTAATCTGCTGTTTTTGGATGGAATGTTCTATAATATCAATTAAATCTATCTGCTCTATTGTGTCATTTAAAGCTTGTGTTTCCTTATTAATTTTCTGTTTGGCTGATCTGTCCATTGGTGTAAGTGAGATGTGAAAGTCCCCCACTATTATTGTGTTACTGTCGATTACCTCCTTTAGAGCTGTTAACAGGTTCCTTATGTATTGCGGTGCTCCTATGTTCCATGCATATATATTTATAATTGTAATATCTTCTTCTTGGATTGATCCCTTGCTCATTATGTAGTGTCCTTCCCTGTCTCTTGTAACATTCTTTATTTTAAAGTCTCTTTTATCTGATATGAGTATTGCTACTCCAGCTTTCTTTTGATTTCTATTTGCATGGAATATCTTTTTCCATCCCCTCACTTTCAGTCTCTATGTGTCCCTAGGTCTGAAGTGGGTCTCTTGTAGACAGCATATATATATGGGTCTTGCTTTTATATCCACTCAATGAGCCTGCATCTTTTGGTTGGAGCATTTAATCTATTCACGTTTAAGTAATTATCGATATGTATGTTTTTATTACCATTTTCTTAATTGTTTTGGGTTTGTTTTTGTAGGTCCTTTTCTTCTCTTCTGTTTCCCACTTAGAGAAGTTCCTTTAGCATTTGCTGTAGAGCTGATTTGGTGGTACTGAATTCTTTTAGCTTTTGCTTGTCTGTAAAGTTTTTGATTTCTCCATCGAATCTCAATGAGATCCTTGCTCGGCAGAGTAAACTTGGTTGTAGGTTCTTCCCTTTCATCACTTTAAGTGTATGATGCCACTCCTTTCTGGCTTGTAGAGTTTCTGCTGAGAAATCAGCTGTTAACCTTATGGGAGTTCCCTTGTATGTTGTCATTTCTCCCTTGTTGCTTTCAATAATTTTTCTTTGTCTTTAATTTTTGCCAGTTTGATTACTATGTGTCTCAGCATGTTTCTCCTTGCATTTATCCTGTATGGTACTCTCTGCGCTTCCTCGACTTGGGTAGTTTTTTCCTTTCACATATTAGGGAAGTTTTTGACTATAATCCCTTCAAATATTTTCTTGGGTCCTTTCTCTCTCTCTTCTCCTTCTGGGACCCCTATAATGTGAATGTTGTTGCATTTAATGTTGTCCCAGAGGTCTCTTAGGCTGTCTTCATTTCTTTTCATCCTTTTTTCTTTTTTCTGTTCCACAGCAGTGAATTCCACCATTCTGTCTTCCAGGTCACTTATCCATTCTTCTGACCCAGTTATTCTGCTATTGATTCCTTCTAGTGTATTTTTTCATTTCAGTTGTTGTATTGTTCATGTCTGTTTTTTTGTTCTTTAATTCTTCCAGGCCTTTGTTAAACATTTCTTACATCTTCTTGAACTTTGCCTCCATTCTTTTTCAGAGGTCCTGGATCATCTTCACTATCATTTCTCTGATTTTTTTTTTCTCGAAATTTGCCTATCTTCACTTCACTTAGTTGTTTTTCTGGGGTTTTATCTTGTTCCTTCATCTGGTACGTATCCCTCCTCCTTTTCATCTTGTCTATCTTTGTGTGAATGTGGTTTTTGTTCCACAGACTGCAGGATTGTAGTTCTTCTTGCTTCTGCTGTCTACCTAATAGGTGGAATAGGCTATCTAAGAGTCTTGTGCAAGTTTCCTGATGGAAGGGACTGGTGGAAGGTAGATCTGACTGTTGCTCTGGTGGGCAGAGCTCAGTAAAACTTTAATCTGCTTGTCTGCTGATAGTTGGGGCTGGGTTCCCTCCCTGTTGGTTGTTTGGCCTGAGCTGACCCAACCCTCGAGCCTATGCAGGCTCTTTGGTGGGGCTAATTGGAGACTCTGGGACGGCTCATGCCAAGTAGTACTTCCCAGAGCTTTTTCTGCCAGTGTCCTTGTACTCTTGGTGAGACACAGCCACCTCCTGCCTCTGCAGGATAGCCACCAACACTAGCAGGTAGGTCTGGTTCAGTCTCCTATGGAGTCACTGCTCCTTCCCCTGGGTTCTGATGTGCATACTACTTTGTGTGTGCCCTCCAAGAGTGGAGTCTCTGTTTCCCCCAGTCCTGTCAAAGTCCTGCAATCAAATCCCAGTAGCCTTCAAAATCTGATTCTCGATGAATTACTCCTTCAATTGCTGGACCCCCGGGTTGGGAAGCCTGACGTGGGGCTCAGAAACTTCACTCCAGTGGGTGGACTTCTGTGGTATAAGTGTTCTCCAGTTTGTGAGTCACCCACCTAGTAGTTATGGGATTTGATTTTATTGTGATTTTGCCCCTCCTACCATCTCACTGTGGCTTTTCTTTGTCTTTGTGTGTGGGGTATATTTTTCGGTGAGTTCCAACGTCTTCCTGTTGATGACTGTTCAGCAGTTAATTGTGATTCCAGTGCTCTCACAAGAGGGAGTTAAAGCACGTCCTTCTACTCTGCCATCTTCTATGGTTTCCTCATTATAGTATTGATTTGTATTTCTCTAATAATTAATGATGGTTAGTCACTTTATCATTTTCTGCATTATTGTCTGTTTGAAGCTGATAACAAATCTACCAAGTGTGGTTCCTTGAGTCATTTTCATATTCTTCAGGATGAAGATGGTACTAGAAACTAACAAGTTGGTAACTACTTGCAAAAGAGTTTGTCAGTAAATTAATTTCATTATATTTTGTGAACTCAATGATATAAAAAAGTAATAAAATATATTAAGTATATATAAAAAATATGTTTGAACATATAAGAACATGTGGCATTTTCTATGTGCACATATGTGCTTGTGTGTTTTCGTGTGTGTGTGTACATTAACAGTGGTTATCTTTAAGTGATTATTGACCATTTTAATAGTGTATCTTATCTTTCCTAGTCTTTCCACGTTTTTGATAGTAAGCATGCATTACTTAAAGTAATTACAGTTATATCTAACACTTTTTGTGCACTTATTTATGACCCTGAGCTGAAATCATTACATGCATTATCTCATTTAATATTCTCCACAACCCCATAATGTGAGTATCTACTTTATAAATTAGAAAATTGTGGTTTGAAGAAATGTGTTTGACCCTAGAGTCCATTTTTTTTAACTACTACATGCCATATTCACTAGAAAAGAAAATGAGAGAAATAGAAAGAAGGAGAAAGATAGACAGATAGACCAACATGGTCAGTCATTTTGTAATTGTTTTGCCCTAATGGACAAATGCTGTATAGTGAAAAGATTGCTAAACTGAAGACATTGAGTTATGAATCTATCTGGATTCACCTTTTTCCTTAGGATGACTAATGTGTGCTTGGACCACGTACACTCCGGTGTATCTTCCAGTCTTCAATGCTGACATTTCAAAGCTCAGATAACTTGGGTGTTTGAGCATTTGATAGGCCTAATCAAAAGCTCTGTAATCTGATTCTAATATACACAGAAAAGACATTACTCTCACTTAGTATTAATCATGTTAGGAACATCATTGTATCTGTCAACTGCATGGGGCATTTTGAGCTCATGGCCACATATCTCAATACCTTTAGAACATGATTCTGATTTTTAGAAAACAATTTTGAGATGAGATATTCTCAGCACCCTCTAGACAGAGTAGAGGAGATGAAAACTGGGGGACAGGGTGGGTGGGGGAGAGGTGGAGAAGGGGAGACAGTGAACCAAACCATAACTACTCTGGGGTATACAAGGCTGTGGTTTGGTTGTTTTCCCAATGTGTTCACCATTTTCCAGATTCTACTGTAATATTTGGAAGACTCAAGTGCAAATGTGTTTTCTTTGGATCCCACTCCATAGTACTGTCTTCCCACTTAAGCAACAAAATGTTGAGCGTAATTGACAGTTTTGTTCACTTATTTCAGTGAGCTCTTTTCAAGATATAGAACACTAACAATTCTCAAGGGTGTTCTTTTATTGGGACTCTGTATAAAAAGACAATAAAAATATAAGTAGAAGAGAATTGAGGCTCTTTTAATGTACTGCATACAGTTTATTATATGGATAATATCATAAAAATGAGTGTTTAACTAACCATAATTAATATACTTATATGCTTATAATTCAGTCCCAGTGTTATATTACAAATTCCTTACTCTTCTTGCTCAATTTCTTTTTTTTTTTCTTTTATAGACTAGTTCTCTGCTATCTGCCAAACCACTTGTGTACCCTGGTCTATGTCTTATGCTGGTACCTCTTAGACTAGTTATTTTCTTTTAATGGGATATGATATGAGAAACAAGGTTCTTGTTTACTCTGTCTGCTATTGACCAAGGTTCAGTATCTAAGTTTTAAAGTCTTCAGAAGCTGAATGTCTATAAATCGACTTAGTTCTGATTTACAACGCTACTCATCAATGGAGCATCAAAATTCTTTCTATTTTCCTCTAGGATATACTTGCTGAATATACCTAATATAGATGCCAGGGGGCAGCCTATGTCTTTGTCTATCTGCTATGGCAAGTAGGGCCCACATGTTGCCCCAATATTTGGCAGTAAGAGAAAGACTTTAAGAATTAATGCTGCTGCAGATGGTTTTCTCCCACTGGTCAAGCAATTGTTCATCTACAGGTGCTTCTTGTTCATACTATTACAGATCTCATGACAGTTCTGGAGTTATACATTTTATGTCCAGGTATGAGTTTGTTCCAACTATAGACTCATTGTATATTGCTCAGCTTTGTGAAGACTAGTTATAAGACTGTGTAATTAACTTGTTCTTCTTCATATGGTTTGGGTTTATGACGTAAACAGGTTCCTACCAATAAAACATCTGTAGATCAGTTTTTCTAGCTTGTCTCTTATTTAAGGGGAACAAAGCATTTTATGTGTTTTTCTTCCTGCACTGAGAACCTATCTGAGGATGGTGAATGCTAAGACCTGGCTCCTTGAGAAGGGCAGGGGGAGGAGGTGATTCTATAATCCATTTCACAGTCCAGTGCTTCATCTAGGAGGTGTGATCTGAGAGCCATGAAACTCAAAGTCGTCAGAGGAAACCTTGATAAAAACTTGATAAATATTCAGACATTGTGTGGACTCCTTACAATCACCCAGACAGGAGAACAGCTCAGACACAGCTAGAAACTTGAGTAGCACAAGAAGTTTAGACCAACCAGTTTCACTCACTGCTTTTGCTAAAACTGAGGGGTCATAAATTAGAAAGATTTCTAGAGGTATCTTTTAGCAGCCACTTATATAACATAAAATTGTTTTTTGTGACTCTCTGCATTTACAGGAAGAGATGCTGTGTTTTCATGATGCGTTAGAGAATTGTGAACAATTCATGTGTATATCTGAACAAGTGGAAGGATTTTGTGTTAATGAGGATTTATTAAACATCAGAGTGAAGGCATATTTCTATTTACCGCTTAAGATTTGAATAGAAATTCAGCTGTTTATATAGTTTAATGTATAAGATTATGACCTTCAATCCGTTTTTTCAAGTTTTCTGGTTTTAAATGTGCTACTTTATACTAAATTTATACACACATAGCATTTTATCTAGGTCTATATTTATTTTTACATATTTATCACAGATTTGCTTCAAAGATATGTTATGTTTGTTAGTCTAAGTAGAACTATTTACATCGGCCATGTATTTGATTCAAAAATAAAGTTAAATAACTGAAAAAAAAATTCCTAGTTCTTTTCTTCAAGCATTTGATAGGCACCAAGAAATTTTGAACTGGGTCCTGGATTAGATGTGGAAAGAGAAAAGTGAAGAAAATAATAATTAATTTTGAGGAGTATTAATATACTTGGATAAATAGATGGGAAAAAACACATGTGAACACCTCCATCTGTAATAGATGTCCATGTTACTATTCAATAGCTCTAAGGACACATATGTATGAGAATTGGAGAGCATTTCTAAAGCAAATGTAGGAGTATAACAGTGTGTACAAAAAAATCTAAAAATCTCCACTGAGAGTGCAAGAATGAATTGATACAGAGAAAAGCAGAAAACAAATTCCAGAAATAAAAACTTGAAAATAGAAAAGATCTGATGTACTAATCGGCAAGAAGTATTTGGGGGGTCAGTGAACAAATCGTTTTGGACACATAGAGAAAGACAAGCAAATGTTTGAACAAATAATCATTCTCTTCTATTTTCTACAATAAACAAATTAGATGTAACTAACACATCTCTGCCATTCCAGAGATCCAAATCTGCTCTGAGAAGAGCACAATAGTGCAGGTTGTGCCACATACCAATGGAAAAGTTTTTGGTTGCTCTCCAGGCTAATCAAGTCTGAAAGGTGATCTACCATCTTTTATTTAGAGCAGTAAATTGAATTGTTTAAAATGACAATCAAGGGTATGGGATTTGTTGCTCAGTGTGGGAACAGTGAGTGAATCTTTTTCACCTTAGAGTCTTGTCATAAAAAATACTGAACTGTATTTTTTGTATCAGCAGACTGATAATTGAGAGGATAAAAAATTATGGAAGGGAATGACTTAAATTTGATGATGGAGGAAATACCCCTTTGATTTCCAAATCTGTTATTTTTTAAAAACTGAAAATTCATTGGAAGAAATGGAGATAATTAGTTTGGGGAAGAAAACAAAAATGAGTAACATAGCATCAACTTCAAATATAAAAATGTCCAATGAAATAGAAATGGGTTTAGTTTTGACTAGAGGGTATAACTAGAACCAATGGGTAGAATACACAGAAAGGCAGATTTTGCTTTAATGTTAGGAAGACTTTCAATTAGAATTTTCCAATATCACAATAGGTTGTTAAATGAATTGGAGAAAGTCCTTCAATGGGACATATCAAAGCAGAATGTCTTTGATCATCTGTATAAGTGCTGATGAAAGGATTGGTAAATTACTTGGAAATTTGTTCTAGAATCTGA
Organism: Mesoplodon densirostris; assembly: GCF_025265405.1. Lineage (NCBI taxonomy): Eukaryota > Metazoa > Chordata > Mammalia > Artiodactyla > Ziphiidae > Mesoplodon > Mesoplodon densirostris. The sequence continues at coordinate 122,918,285 of NC_082662.1, read as the reverse complement.
TCTCTACAGATCTTTTAATTTGAAGACTCTCAGCATAAGAAGAGCAATGGTTTGAGACTGCATTAACAACAATGTGGAATCATAGAAGGAGATAGATTGTTTATAACTCTTTTACCCTGACCAGAGCCAGTGTTTGTGGGGGAGGTGGGGAAGTAGAATGATGCAAGGGCCATCAGGAAATGTAACTGTGAACAGTGATGGCAATACACTGGGAATTTGAATTGAATAAATAGACTAATTGTGATCATTAGTATACGTAAACCTTCTGCATATCCAACTTCTACACATCTTTCAAGGTCTAGTTCAAAGATCATCCCCTTAAGGAATACCTACCTAACCTGCTGCTGCTCCTCGGTGCAAGCACTGTCCCAGGCAATGCAATTTAAGCTGATTACATAAACAGTTGTAGTGTGATATTCCACTGAAACCTTGAGGATCATTTAATAAAGATTTAAAATACTAAGATGTTAAAAAATATATATTATTTTAAAAGTTCTGCAGTTAATTTGCCTGATCATCAAATAGCATTTTCTCATTTGTACTTTTCTTTCCTTCAATGATCTCAGCTTTTAGATGCTTTATTATGGCGATTGAACTAAATCTTCTTCCTCTAAATACTTGTCCTTGTTGTTTGGGTATAATTAAGTTTCCAGGTTGCTTAGGAAACTAAACCTAGGCAGCAGCTGCCGGGGCTTAACAATGAGGTCCCACTCCAATTCAGTTCCTTTGTCAAAGGTTAAATGGACAACCGTTATTATTTCAGCAGACGTATTTTTTAATAGTGTATTTAATTTAAATTCAAAAATATATTTTGCGAAGTAAATATTCCGATAAATCCTCTTTTTTTTTTTTTTTTTTTTTTTTTTTTTTTTTTTTTTGCTGAGAGTTGCTGAAGGAAGATAGGACTACATTACCGGTTGCAGCCATATATTCCAGGAATAACAAGCCATTGTATCAGATGCAGGCAGCATTGGGGATCTGGCTGGGAGTGAGATGGGAGCTATGTTTGCAGGAGTGCCAGCATCTCTGGACAGGCAAATGAAAACCACCTGCCTGAGCAATGATACCCAGGAGCCTTCCTCAGGCCAGGCAAGCAGAGTCAATTGTTCTTAGAAAATGAAGGGAAAAAAAAAGAGTTCAGCCTCATAGACATTAAAATCGGTCAAGAGATGAACAACATAAGGATAATGGCTTCAGCTGTGGCTTTCACAGAGTTATAAAGCTTTCATGGACACTTTTCCTGCATGTTTTATCATCAAAATTTAGTTATTTATTTAAGAGCTAGTTCTTTGTGTCACTTTCTAGCCACAATATTAAATAAAGGTATATAGTTTTTTCCCTCAAGTCTCCTAACATTATTGATGGTTATTTGAACCATTTGTGTCTGCATATATTAATTTACTCAATGAACAAGTATTTACTGAATGCCAGTAAACACAGTATAATAAGAACTGTGCCAGGTACACAGTGATACAGAGAAGAATAAAGCACAACCCCTAAAAGACTGCCATGCAGGAAAGTAATAAGGCTACATCAGGACAGATAATCACTATAAGGTTAAGTACAGATTCTATAGAAGCAAATATGACAGGCAACAAAGCCAAGATGGGATGATGGCTAGGGATGATTTCCAGGGGAATGTAAGAGAAAGCCTGGAGATGGCATTTGACTGTTTGTAGAAAGTACATATAGAACTGAGACTTCTATGTGGAGGACAGTAGCCAGATTGATGTTAATAAGCAGAGCAAAGGGCAAATTATGCAAGAATTTGTATACCACGTTTCTTTATCAGGAGGATAATAAAGGGTTATATAAGTGTTTTAGACAGTAAATTAATTTGTTTTTATTTTATAAATATTGATATTTCATTTTTCTTTGTGGATTAGAAGTGGGAGGGCTAGAAGTACAGACTTGTATGACGTAGTTACTGTAATCCAGTGATGAGATGCTGAAGGCTTAAACTAAGGCAGTGCCAATGGGGATCCAGATAAGTGAATAGATTTGAGAAATATTTTGGAGGTAAATTTTACAGGATTTGACTTTTTGACATGGCCACTGAGTGAGAGAGAGAAGCAAAGATTCAAGCTGAGATTTCTGACTGGGCAGGTGGTGTGGTGCTAGGGTCATCCTTTGAGATAGGAGAACACCAGAGATAAAACAGACCACAGCATAATATTTATTGAACACGAGCCATTGGGTCATGTACTGTTCTACAGTGAAGAACAAGAAAGACAAGGATCCTGACCTCAAGTAGCTTACATTCAAGTTGAGAAAGCAAAGTAAACAAACTGCTAAATGCATAAATGTAATAGTTACATGGTGGTGAGTTATTGAAGTGATAAATGGAAAGTGCTAATACAAACACTGGTAAGAAGGAAAAGAAAAGGAATGTGATAGATAGTGATTGCAAGTGGAGAACATAACGATTCAATGGTGGAGGAAGTCTTCTCTAAGAAAATGTTCTATGGGCTGAACAATGAGATGGAGCTACCCTTGTGAAGACCTGAGGACACACAGCATCCCAGGCAGAGGAACCCATGAGTAAGAGGCTCTAAGGTGGAATTGAACTTGACATGTTTCAGAAATAAAAGATCCGTGTGGTTAAAGCATAGTGAGCAGATGGGTACAGGGAATCCTGGGTCATGAGATAGTACAAGTAAGCAGGGATCCCAACATAAAGAGACATGTAGGCTTCAGTAATCAATTTACATTTTATTGTGACAGAAATGAGAAGGCAAAAATTCTAAGTAGGAAAGTGGCATAATCTGACTTCTCTTTGGCTGCTGTGTAGTAAATGGATTGATTATAAGGGGATAAGACAACAGAATACCAAATAAGAAGGATGTAGTTACATATAAAGGTAGATTGGTAGATATGGTGGTGATTAGATGAGGCTGTTTCTTTCTTATTTCTATCATTTTATCAAAGTATTATGAAGCAAAGTGTCAGCTGAGGATAATGGAGTTTTGGAAATTTGAGGAAAGGAATGGAGCAATATTCTGCTGCTTGAGTGCAAGTGAGGAGTAGATATATAGTTGGATTTATCCACATTAGAATTTTGTTAAGCCAGAATTATGAGGTTAAAGAAGAATAAAATAATCAGTGATGTTTGCAGTGCATGATTATGATATAGTATTATAGAATGGGTATGGATATGGGATGGATAGTGGAAGCTGATCAAAGGATTGGAGGTTCTTAAGTTGTTGGATGGGAGTTAGAGTAAGCTCTAAGCAAAGGAGGTATTAGAGAGACAGAGACAGAGGGAGAGAGAGAGAGTGAGGGAGAGATTATTGAAATTGAGATTCCAGAGATAGTGCCTTTGGCTGTGACATGGAACTGAGTAAGTGAGTTGGGTGGAGAACTTGGTCAATGGGAATAAGATCAAGAAAATGAGAGGGAGGGCATCAGATGGGCCATTCAAGTCATTGTTGAAGTTACCAGGGATCATGATGGAAACAGGAGTATAGAATAAAGTGTGTCAGTTGCTAAAGTCATCAGTAAATGAAAGAGAAGTCACCAGGATCATAGCTGCAGAGAGGGAATCTAATTTGATTACATAAACTTCGAATGATCTTGAATGTTTGTAGAGGACAGGAGGAGAGTCACTTTGCTAGAGGATGTGACTTTATGATGACTTCCCCAGACACAATGAGTTTAGCCATTAAAGGTTTGATCTACAGGATAGCCAACAGGATTTTTAATATGGATCTGGAAGTCAAGGAACTGAGATGAGCAAGAAGTGAGAAGTTGATGGCAGTTGAATACATGGGAGTGATGAGGTCAGTGGATGAAAATTTTGAGGGACTTCACTCTTTAGAAGAAACAGAGAAGAAGGAACCATAAAGGAGAGTGAGAAGCATTTAGCACAAGTAATGCTAAGAAAGCAGGGAAAGAAAGCCATTCAAGACAGAGATAGTGGTTGGCATTGTCAAATGCTGAGACGATGTCTAATGAGAACTGAAAAATGTCCTTCAGATGTAGCAATGTGAGGTCAGTGATGACTTTAGAAAATCAACCTGAGTGGAGTGATACAGGAAGAAGTCAGATTGCCTTGGTTTGAAGAGAGAATGGGAGTTAAGACATGGAGTCAATAGTCAATAATTCTTAAGAAAGTCCTATACATGAAGTCTGTGAAGGGAAGAAGAACAATAGTTGAAGGGAGCAGTGGGGTTTAAAAAGGATTTTTTTTAATACATAAAAGCCCTATAAACCAAAAAATTCTTCCCAATTTGCACAAATTGTATCTTATGGCAGTGAACACATTGATTTATAGTAATTTTTCATGTCTACCACCTACACTTTATTGTGAGCTTATCAAAGGTAGTGAACACATTTTATTCAACTTTCCACCCTAAATAGCTATCATAATGGGACACATAAGCATTAAACATGTCCTTTTTGAATTTACTTCTACACCCAAACTATATTTTATTTTATTTTATTTCAAAACTGTATTTTAGAAAAAGAAAAAGAGAGATTAATGAAACTAAGATAAAGCAGAGGGAAACTAAGATCAAGTAATGGCTTATAGTGGCATGATAAAAAGTTTAATCTTTGTGATATTATGTTTTACAGGGAAGTAGATATCCCCAAAGAAATGTAGCCTAAATTTACTATATGTGTGTGGGGGATGGGGTGGGGGGAGATGAGTGCCATAGGTGGAGTGATAAGTTTAGAAACCATTGGAGAGAAAGGATAGGTTATCTTGAAGATAAAATATTCAGTTGTCTTCCAGAATGAAGGAGAGAGGAATGTGATGGACTCTCTACTCAGAAAATAACTTTTAACTGGAGAAAATTATTTTAAAAAATAAAATATACTCTCATTTAAAGTCTCTGAGAATTGTCTTAAGGGCATACAGAAAATAGACATACACGCACTTAAGCATATTTATTAAACCTCTGTAAGAACTGCAAGAATCTGTGGCATTTGAGCCCTGACCCGTGCCCCCATACACCAAACTAAGTTTTATGGAGACTACTTAGATAACTCTAATCCAGATAGGTGTGGTCAAGAAAATGGAGCTCCTTGTTTTTCTACCTCCAAGTCTGGGACTAGAAATTTACTCTAGGAGGGGAAAGCCACTACTCTTTTTTTTAATCTCTCCTAGCCCTGTGCTGCAGAAGCTCTATTCTGCATATCAAGAGGACTGGGATCTCTTCCTCCACCCAGTCTCCACTCATAGAGAACAAGGTCACACCAGGTGCAGCAGACTAAGAACACTCGGCTCTGATCCCTCCTGCCCCAGCTTAATGATATAGTGGAGGTTCCATGTTCCCAACAGGTTCTTGGGACAAGCCAAGAATGCCAGTGTCATAACCCCCTATGCTTGTAGAGCAAGTGTGACTGTGTGGTACTGGCATAAGAATACACATACAGATGAGTGGAATAGAATTGACAGTGTGGAAACAAATCTTTATATTTATGGTTAATTTATTTCTGACATAGGTATCAAGCCATTTCAATGGGAGAAAGGACAATCTTTATAACAAATGATATATCAATCATTTGGATTGATCAATTGGATATTCACATACAAAAGAATGAATTTTATCCCTTGCCTCACACCAGACTCAAAAAGTAGCTCAAAATGGATTATAGACCTAAATGTGAGAATTAAAACTATAAAACTTTTAGAAGAAAACGTAGGAGTAAACTTTGTGACCTTGAATTAGGCAATGATCTCTCAAATATGACACCAAAAAAAGTGAAAAAAAAATGTGTAAATTAGACTACATCAAAATTAAAAACTTTTGTGCTGCAAATGGTATCTTCAAGGAAGTGAAAAGACAACCCTCAGAATAGAAGAAAATATTTGGAAATCATATATCTGATAAGGGACTGATATACAAAATATATTTTTAAAAAACCACATGCAACTCAAAAATAGAAAATCAAATAATACAATTTTAAAATGGGCAAAGGATTTGAATAGACATTTCTCCAAAGAATGTATACACAAATGGCCAATAAGCATATGAAGAGACATTTAACATATTTAGCTGTTAGGGAAATGCAAATCAAAACCCAAAAATCCATTAGGATAGCTACTATCAAAAAAGCAGAAAATACCAAGTATTGGCAACGATATAGAGAAATCGGTAACTTTACACATTGCTGTTGACAATGTAAGATGGTGCAGCCACTTTGGAAGACAGTTTGGCGTCTCTCCCAAATGTTTTACATAGTTACTGTCTAATCCAGCAATTCCACTCCAAAGTATATACTTACAAAATTTTAAAATATATGTCCACACAAAGACTTATAAACCAACAGTTATGGCAGCATCATTCATAACAGACAAAAAGTGAAAACACAGATGAAAACTACAATGAGATATCACCTCACACCAGTCAGAATGGCCATTATCAAAAAAATCTACAAGCAATAGATGCCGGGAGAATGTGGAGAAAAGGGAACCCTCTTGCACTGTTGGTGGGAATGTAAATTGATACAGTCACTATGGAGAACAGTATGGAGGTTCCTTAAAAAACTAAAAATAGAACTACCATACGACCCAGCAATCCCACTACTGGGCATATACCCTGAGAAAACCATAATTCAAAAAGAGTCATGTACCACAATGTTCATTGCAGCTCTGTTTACAATAGCCAGGACATGGAAGCAACCTAAGTGTCCATCGACAGATGAGTGGTTAAAGAAGATGTGGCACATATATACAATGGAATATTACTCAGCCATAAAAGGAAATGAAATTGAGTTATTTGTAGTGAGGTGGAAGGACCTAGAGTCTGTCATACAGAGTGAAGTAAGTCAGAAAGAGAGAAACAAATACTGTATGCTAACACATATATATGGAATCTAAAAAAAAAAAAAAAAGGTCATGAAGAAGCTAGGGCAGGATGAGAATAAGGACACAGACCTACTAGAGAATAGACTTGAGGACACGGGGAGGGGGAAGGGTAAGCTGGGACAAAGTGAGATAGTGGCATGTATATATATATATATACACTACCAAATGTAAAACCGATGGGAAGCAGCCGCATAGCACAGGGAGACCAGCTCAGTCATCAGCTTGGTGATCAGCTTTGTGACCACCTAGAGGAGTGGGACAGGGTGGGTGGGAGGGAGGGAGACGCAAGAGGGAGGAGATATGGGTATATATGTATATGTATAGCTGATTCACTTTGTTATAAAGCAGAAACTAACACACCATTGTAAAACAATTATACTCCAATAGAATGTTAAAAAAAAGTTAATATATGTACGCAAATAAATAAATTGCCCTGTACCTGCAAAAAAAAAAAAAAAAGTGAAAACAACCTAAATGTACATCAACTGATGGTTTGTAAGTAAAATGTAACATATCCATATAATAAAATATTATTCAGCAATTAAAAATGAATGAAGTACAGATTCATGTGAAAATACTGATGGGGACCCCGGAGGAAGATGGCGGAAGAGTAAGACGCGGAGATCACCTTCCTCCCCACAGATACATCAGAAATTCATCTACACGTGGAACAACTCCTACAGAACACCTACTGAACGCTGACAGAAGACCTCAGACCCCCCAAAAGGCAAGAAACTCCCCACATACCTGGGTAGGGCAAAAGAAAAAAAAGAATAAACAGAGACAATAGGATAGGGACGGGACCTGCACCAGTGGGAGGGAGCCGTGAAGGAGGAAAGGTTTCCACACACTACAAGCCCCTTCGCGGGCGGAGACTGCAGGTGGCGGAGGGGGAAAGCTTCGGAGTAGCGGAGGAGAGCACAGCAACAGGGGTGTGGAGGGCAAAGCAGAGAGATTCCGGCACAGAGGATCAGTGCCCTCAGGCACACACCAGCCCGAGAGGCTTGTCTGCTCGGCCGCCGGGGCGGGCGGGGCTGGGAGCTGAGGCTCGGGTATCGGCTTTCAGTCGGAGCGCAGGGAGAGGACTGGGGCTGGCGGCAGGAAGAGAGCCTGAAGGGGTTAGTGCACCATGGATAGCCCGGAGGGAGTCCGGGGAAAGGGTCTGGAGCTGCCGAAGAGGCAAGAGACTTTTTCTTCCCTTTTGTTTCCTGGTGCGCGAGGAGAGGGCATTAAGAGGGCTGCTTGGGGAAGCGCCGGAGACAGGCGCAGACCTCGGAGACGGGCGTGGGACGCTGGAGCTGCTGCTGCCGCCTCCGCCGCGGGGCCTGTGTGCGAGCGCGGGTCACTGTCCGCCCCGCCTTCCGGGGGGCCTGTGCACCCCGCCACTGCGGGGGTTCCGGGACCCGGGGACGGCTTTCCCGGGAAAGCGCACGGAGCGCCTCGGGCTGCTGCAACGTCACGCCGGCCTCTGCCGCTGCAGGCCCGCCCCACACTGTGCGCCCCTCCCTCCCCTCTGCCTGAGTGAGCCAGAGCCCCCAAATCAGCGGCTCCTTTAAACCCATCCTGTCTGAGCGAAGAACTGACGCCCTCCAACGACCTACGCGCAGAGGCGGGGCCAGGTCCAAGGCTGAGACCCGGGAGCTGTGAGAGCAGAGACAGGGAAATCTCTCTGTGCAGCCTCGGAGGCAGCAGATTAAAGCTCCAAGGCCCATTTGATGTGCCCTGCGTCTGTGGAGTGCATAAATGGACAGCGAATCATCCCAAATTGAGGAAGTGGACTTTGAGGACAAGATTTAAGACTTTCTCCCCTTCTCCTCTTTTTACAACGAATTATCCCAAATTAAGGAGGTGGACTTAGAGAGCTAGATTTCAGACTTCTTGCCCTTTTCCTCTTTTTACAACGAAGTATCCCAAATTGAGGAGGTGGACTTGGAGAGCAAGATTTTTGATTTTTCCCCCTGCTCTCTTTTTGTGAATGTGTATGTGTAATCTTCTGTGTAAGATGCTCTTTGCTTCCACCATATGTCCCAGGGTTCTATCTGTCCGTTTTTTTTCAATAATTACTTTTTAATTTTAATAACGCTACTATATTTCATACTTTATTCTATTTTACTTTACCTGCTCTTTCTTTTTTTCCTACCTTCCCTTCTTCCCTCCCTCCCTCCACTCCTCCTTTCCTTCTTTCTTTTTTCTTTCCTCCCGCCCTCCCTCCCATCCTTCTTCTTTCCACTTTCTTTTTATTTCCTTCCTTCCTCCCTCCCTCCCTCCTGCCTTTCTTTCTTTCTTTCCTTCCTCCCTCCCTCCCTTCTTCCATTCACTCTTCCTTTTGTTTCATTCCTCCCTCCCTCCTTTCTTTCTTTCTTTCTTTCCATCCTTCCTCCCTCCTTTCTTTCTTCCTTCCTTCCTTCCTTCCTTCCTTTCTTCCCTTCTTCCTTTCTTTCCCTCTCTCTTTCTTTCTTCTACTAATTCTTTCTTTCTACTTTTTCTCCCTGTTATTCTGAGCCAGGTGGATGAAAGGCTCTTGTTGCTGCAGCCAGGAGTCAGTGCTGTGCCTCTGAAGTGGGAGAGCCAACTTCAGGACACGGGTCCACAAGAGACCTCCCAGCTCAACATAATATCAAGCAGCAAAAATCTCCCAGAGATCTCCATCTCAACACCAGCACCCAGCTTCAGTCAACGACCAGCAAGCTACAGTGCTGGTCACCCTATGCCAAGCAACTAGCAAGGCAGGAACACAACCCCACCCATTAACAGAGAGGCCACCTAAAAACATAATAAGGCCACAGGCACCCCAAAACACACCACCAGACATGGACCTGTCCACCAGAAAGACAAGATCGAGCCTCAACCACCAGAACACAGGCACTAGTCCCCCCCACCAGGAAGCCTACACAACCTACTGAAACAACCTTAGCCACTGGGGACAGACACCAAAAACAACGGGAACTACGAATCTGCAGCCTGCAAAAAGGAGACCCCAAACACAGTAACATAAGCAAAATGAGAAGGCAGAAAAACACACAGCAGGTGAAGGAGCAAGATAAAAACCTACCAGACCTAACAAATGAAGACGTAATAGGCAGTCTACCTGAAAAAGAATCCAGAATAATGATAGTAAAGCTGATCCAAGATTCTATTTCCAAGATCCAAAATCTTGGAAATAGAATAGACAAAATGCAAGAAACAGTTAACAAGGACCTAGAAGAACTAAAGATGAATCAAGCATCGAATAAAAACACAGTAAATGAAATGAAAAATAGTCTACATGGGATCAATAGTAGAATAACTGAGGCAGAAGACCGGATAAGTGAGGTGGAAGATAAAATAGTGGAAATAACTGATGCAGAGCAAAATAAAGAAAAAAGAATGAAAAGAACAGAGGACAGTCTCAGAGACCTCTGGGACAACATTAAATGCACCAACATTCGAATTATAGGAGTTCCAGAAGAAGAAGAGAAAAAGAAAGGGACTGAGAAAATATTTGAAGAGATTATAGTTGAAAACTTCCCTAATATGGGAAAGGAAATAGTTAATCAAGTCCAGGAGGCACAGAGAGTCCCATACAGAATAAATCCAAGGAGAAATACGCCAAGACACATATTAATCAAACTGTCAAAAATTAAACACAAAGAAATCATATTAAAAGCAGCAAGGGAAAAAAAACAAATAACACACAAGGGAATCCCCATCAGGTTAACAGCTGATCTCTCAGCAGAAACTCTACAAGCCAGAAGGGAGTGGAAGGACATAATTAAAGTGATGAAGGAGAGAAACCTGCAACCAAGATTACTCTATCCAGCAAGGATCTCATTCAGATTTGATGGAGAAATTAAAACCTTTACAGACAAGCAAAAGCTGAGAGAGTTCAGCACCACCAAACCAGCTTTACAACAAATGCTAAAGGAACTTCTCTAGGCAAGAAACACAACAGAAGGAATATACCTACAATAACGAACCCAAAGCAATTAAGGAAATGGGAATAGGAACATACATATCAATAATTACCTTAAATGTAAATGGACAAAATGTTCCCACCAAAAGACACAGATTGGCTGAATGGATACAAAAACAAGACTCATATATATGCTGTCTACAAGAGACCCACTTCAGACCTAGAGACACATACAGATTGAAAGTAAGGGGATGGAAAAAGATATTCCATGCAAATGGAAATCAAAAGAAAGCTGGAGTAGCAATTCTTATATCAGACAAAATAGACTTTAAAATAAAGACTATTAGAAGAGACAAAGAAGGACACTACATAATGATAAAGGGATCAATCCAAGAAGAAGATATAACAATTGTAAATATTTATGCACCCAACATAGGAGCACCTCAATACATAAGGCAAATACTAACAGCCATAAAAGGAGAAATTGACAGTAACACAATCATAGTAGGAGACTTTAACACCCCACTTTCACCAATGGACAGATCATCCAAAATGAAGATAAATAAGGAAACACAAGCTTTAAATGATACATTAAACAAGATGGACTTAGTTGATATTTATAGGACATTCCATCCAAAAACAACAGAATACACATTTTTCTCAAGTGCTCATGGAACATTCTCCAGGATAGATCATATCTTGGGTCACAAATCAAGCCTTGGAAAATTTAAGAAAATTGAAATTGTATCAAGTATCTTTTCCGACCACAATGCTATGAGACTAGACATCAATTACAGGAAAAGATCTGTAAAAAATACAAACACATGGAGGCTAAACAATACACTACTCAATAACGAAGTGATCACTGAAGAAATCAAAGAGGAAATTAAAAAATACATAGAAACAAATGACAATGGAGACACGATGACCCAAAACCTATGGGACACAGCAAAAGCAGTTCTAAGGGGGAAGTTTATAGCAATACAATCCCACCTTACGAAACAGGAAACATCTCGAGTAAACAACCTCACCCTGCACCTAAAGCAAATAGAGAAAGAAGAACAAAAAACCCCCAAAGTTAGCAGAAGGAAAGAACTCATAAAGATCAGATCAGAAATAAATGAAAAAGAAATGAAGGAAACTATAGCAAAGATCAACCAAACTAAAAGCTGGTTCTTTGAGAAGATAAACAAAATTGACAAACCATTAGCCAGACTCATCAAGAAAAGAAGGGAGAAGACTCAAACCAATAGAATTAGAAATGAAAAAGGAGAAGTAACAACTGACACTGGAGAAATAGAAAAGATCATGAGAGATTACTACAAGCAACTCTATGCCAATAAAATGGACAACCTGGAAGAAATGGACAAATTCTTAAGAATGCACAACCTGCCAAGACTGAATAAGGAAGAAATAGAAAATATGAATAGACCAATCACAAGCACTGAAATTGAAACTGTGATGAAAAATCTTCCAACAAACAAAAGCCCAGGACCAGATGGCTTGACAGGCGAATTCTATCAAACATTTAGAGAAGAGCTAACACCCATCCTTCTCAAACTCTTCCAAACAATATCAGAGGAAGGACCACTCCCAAACTCATTCTATGAGGCCACCATCACCTTGATACCAAAACCAGGCAAGGATGTCACAAAGAAAGAAAACTACAGGCCAATATCACTGATGAACATAGATGCAAAAATCCTGAACAAAATACTAGCAAACAGAATCCAACAGCACATTAAAAGGATCATACACCATGATCAAGTGGGGTTTATTCCAGGAATGCAAGGATTCTTCAATATATGCAAATCAATCAATGTGATACACCATATTAACAACTTGAAGGAGAAAAACCATATGATCATCTCAATAGATGCAGAGAAAGCTTTCGACAAACTTCAACACACATTTATGATAAAAACCCTGCAGAAAGTAGGCATAGAGGGAACTTTCCTCAACATAATAAAGGCCATATATGACAAACCCACAGCCAACATTGTCCTCAATGGTGAAAAACTGAAACCATTTCCACTAAGATCAGGAACAAGACAAGTCTGCCCACTCTCACCACTCTTATTCAACCTAGTTTTGGAAGTTTTAGCCACAGCAATCAGAGAAGAAAAGGAAATAAAAGGAATCCAAATTGGAAAAGAAGAAGTAAAGCTGTCACTGTTTGCAGATGACATGATACTATACATAGAGAATCCTAAAGATGCTACCAGAAAACTATTAGAACTAATCAATGAATTTGGTAAAGTAGCAGGATACAAAATTAATGCACAGAAATCTCTGGCATTCCTGTACACTAATGATGAAAAATCTGAAAATGAAATCAAGAAAACACTCCCATTTACCATTGCAACACAAAGAATAAAATATCTATGAATAAACCTACCTAAGGAGACAAAAGACCTGTATGCATAAAATTATAAGACACTGATGAAAGAAATTAAAGATGATACAAATAGATGGAGAGATATACCATGCGCCTGGATTGGAAGAATCAATATTGTGAAAATGACTCTACTACCCAAAGCAATCTACAGATTCAATGCAATCCCTATCAAACTACCACTGGCATTTTTCACAGAACTAGAACAAAAAATTTCAAAATCTGTTTGGAAAAACAAAAGACCCCGAATAGCCAAAGCAATCTTGAGAATGAAAAACGGAGCTGGAGGAATCAGGCTCCCTGACTTCTGACTATACTACAAAGCTACAGTAATCAAGACAGTGTGGTACTGGCATAAAAACAGAAAGATAGATCAGTGGAACAGGATAGAAAGCCCAGAGATAAACCCACGCACATATGGTCAACTTATCTTTGATAAAGGAGGCAGGAATGTACAGTGGAGAAAGGACAGCCTCTTCAATAAGTGGTGCTGGGAAAACTGGACAGGGACATGTAAAAGTATGAGATTAGATCATTCCCTAACACCATACACAAAAATAAGCTCAAAATGGATTAAAGACCTAAATGTAAGGCCAGAAACTATCAAACTCTTAGAGGAAAACATAGGCAGAACACTCTAGGACATAAATCACAGCAAGATCCTTTTGGACCCACCTCCTAGAGAAATGGAAATAAAAACAAATTAAACAAATGGGACCTAATGAAACTTCAAAGCTTTTGCACAGCAAGGGAAACCATAAACAAGACCAAAAGAGAACCCTCAGAATGGGAGAAAATATTTGCAAATGAAGCAACTGACAAAGGATTAAACTCCAGAATTTATAAACAGCTCATGCAGCTCAATAGCAAAAAACAAACAACCCAATCCAAAAATGGGCAGAAGACTTAAATAGGCATTTCTCCAAAGAAGATATTCAGACTGCCAACAAACAAATGAAAGAATGCTCAACATCATTAATCATTAGAGAAATGCAAATCAAAACTACAATGAGATATCATCTCACACCAGTCAGAATGGCCAGCATCAAGAAATCTAGAAACAATAAATGCTGGAGAGGGTGTGGAGAAAAGGGAACACTCTTGCACTGCTGGTGGGAATGTGAATTGGTACAGCCACTATGGAGAACAGTATGGAGGTTCCTTAAAAATCTAAAAATAGAACTACCTTATGATCCAGCAATCCCACTACTAGGCATATACCCTGAGAAAACCATAATTCAAAAAGAGACATGTACCAAAATGTTCATTGCAGCTCTATTCACAATCGCCCGGAGCTGGAAACAACCTAAATGTCCATCATCGGATGAATGGATAAAGAAGATGTGGCACATGTATACAATGGAATATTACTCTGCCATAAAAAGAAACGAAACTGAGCTATTTGTAATGAGGTGGATAGACCTAGAGTCTGTCATACAGAGTGAAGTAAGTCAGAAAGAGAAAGACAAATACCGTATGCTAACACATATATATGGAATTAAAAAAAAATATATGTCATGAAATATGTTTACCTAGGGGTAAAACGGGAATAAAGACACAGACCTACTTGAGAATGGACTTGAGGATATGGGGAGGGGGAAGGGTAAGCTGTGACAAAGTGAAAGAGAGGCATGGACATGTATACACTACCAAACGTGAGGTAGATAGATAGTGGGAAGCAGCCACAGAGCACGGGGAGATCAGCTCGGTGCTTTGTGACCGCATGGAGAGGTGGGATGGGGAGGGTGGGATGGAGGGAGATGCATGAGGTAAGGGATGTGGGAACGGATGTATATTTATGACTGATTCACTTTGTTATAAAGCAGAAACTAATAAAAAAATTTTTTAAAAAAAGAAAATACTGATGAACCTTCAAAACATGTTACATAAAGAAACCCAGTCACAAATGGTGGAATATATTCTGATTCTACTTATAGAAAAGTTTCAGAAAAGGTGAATTTATAAACTGAAAATGGATTAATAATTGTGTAAGGAAGGGGTAAAGAAGGATAGGAATGGAAAGAGACTGGTATTGGATACGAGTTTCTATTGAAAATGATGCAAATGTTCTAAACAGATTATGGTGATGGTTACACAACTCTCTTAACACACTAAAACTGTTGCACTATACACTTTAAATGGGTAAATTTTATGCAATGAAATTATACCTCAAATATGCTTAATAAAAGAAAATACTCAGGCTGATGGAATGTTACAACAACAAGCAGAGAGATGGGATTGTGTAAGACAATTTCAGAGAATGGTTGAAATTTCAAGGTTGTCTAATTGGCTGGAGAAAATGATCAGGGTGTGTATTGGGGGTGATGAGTAGTGAGAAAGTAAATTATAAATGCAGGATGCAGCCAAATGTTTGCCTAGAGAACTCACTCTGATGATGTCACTCCTCTGTTTAACAAATAATGGGGTTCCATAAAGGCTTTTGAGCAGAAGAGTAATATGACCCAAACAGTGCTATAAGAAGATTGATTTTGGTATTTAGGATTTTTAGTTTAGTTACACAACATTCTTGTATTTCAAAATGCCATCTTTATATGCCAATATGATATCCCATTTTTGTCAGTACAGTCCTTCTATAGGAACAAAGCTAACTGCTTTGCTATTTCTCATATTTAAACTGTATATCTTTCCTTATTCAATCACCCCAAGTGGAAGTCACTTTTCCCTGTCCTCTACTATATTTTGAGCCCCAGTCTGAAACACATTTCTCTAGAAATCTTCCCTTATTACCTTCCATTCAACCCTGACCATTTCTCTACTCTACATTTCTCTTTCAACATGTGTGCATTCAATGTGTGCTATACTGGTTGACATGTATAAATATTATATATATATATTTAGTTATGTCATTTTTAATATATATTTTCCCAATATAAACTGAAGGTTTGTGCTACTAATTTGATTTTGGTTGAATGTGTCCTGAGTAGCCATAGTATAGGATTTAGTGCCTAAAAAGTTACTCAAAAATTGTTCTAGCTAGCAAAGTCCTCAGGGAGGGTTACGTTCTTTTGGTATACTCTTCATTCAGATCATTTGGCCAAATCTAATTTTCTCTGTGAGACATTTAATGGCTATATTCTTAATCTTCAGGATGTGCTGTCTATAATATACACTTCCCAGATGGTCCTATTGTTATAATAATATTACAAAACATTTACATCTTTCTAACTTTCTCTCCTTCTGACACCTTCTGACTAGTGATGCATCCTGATCACAGTGTCCTGAGTTGTGACATAAGTTGCTTGAAAAACCAAGTGCTATATTATTGTGACTCCATTTCAGGTGCTAAGAACAATTGCTTTAGGCACCAAGGGAGTTCTCATTCAATATCATACTCAGGAGGTGTATAATTTATTGTATACCCCTTGGTGTCATTAATAAACATTTTTAGTTAGCAACTTGGTCTAAGGGAAAGGCCTTTTTATGAGTCAGAAGAATGGCTGTCACCATCGTTCTTGGTACATGAGACCTATAAAAATGGGACTTCTTAGGAGAAAAGAGTACCTCAGAGACTTAAATAAGACCCGATACACATGACTGAGACCCTAGCCCTGTTCTACCTAAAGGAAGACAATACATAGGAAATTCATAAATGGACACAAATATCTTTTGTTCATTTTGACTAAATAATGCAGGATAAAATAATTTTTATGCTTATTTCCATGTCCATCACAAGTTAACACTTGTTGAGAATTTGATTTCACTAAAAAAGAACACACCTTCTGGCTCTCACTATATGTTTATTTTGGAGCAAGTTATATAAACTTACTGATCCTTGGTTCAAAGTTTTAAAAAGGTAGTTATGAAGAACAAATGAACTAAAGCTAGAAAATTGACTTACAAATTAAAATATTCTAGAGACAAAAGATAATATTATTTTTACAAGATGGAAAATGTCAAGTGTATATTTGAGTTAAAAAAAGCTCAAATATAAATACTGAGAGATTTTCTTAAAAGAAGTCTTGAGCAATTTAATCTTTATTTTCTTCATGAGAAAAGTCAACATACAAGCATTCAAACTTACTTATGATTTCTGTAGCAATACCATATATTAAAAAACATGGGAAGGCAGGTTCTTTTTAAGTTCAATGAAGTAAGTTCAAATGGGCCAGATTTTGGGATTAGAAGTAAAGTGCAGCAGATGCTTGGAGAACAGATCCAGCTACAGGAGTTAGAAGGAATTCTTGTCAAAGGTAATGGTGATAGATAACAGGTAGCACTCCCATGGCATGAAGAAGATTCAGCTAGCTTAAAAGAGTGTATCTATAGGCATCCAACCCATAGCAAAGGGAAAAGAGAATTTGTAAAATCAAACTAGTTCTGTCTACCACAGTTGGCAGGGTCTCAGAAACTTGACAGGGGGTTAGGGATCCAGTATATACCAATAAATGGTATGAGATAAAGAAAGGAATAAAATCAAGGTAACATCTTTAACTTTGGGAATTAAGAAGTTTATCAAGACAGAGTCTCAAGTCATAGGGAAATAAGACCAGGATCCAGTTGCCAAGGTTGAAACTAAAATGAGCAATGAGCCTCTGGACAGGCAGGGGTCCAATTATAAAACTGGTGAATAATAGTTATAATAATAATATCAGTGTGACACTAGTGAATGTTTATTGTTTAATATATGATGGATATAGTTCTTTTTGATACATACATTATTTTATTCACTTCCTATTAAAACCTTAGAATTGAGTCTTACTATTGCCACTGTTGTACAGATGAGAAAATTGAGGCACAGAGAAGCTAAACAACATGGTCAAGGTCAAAAAGAAATTCCTATTCAGGCATTTGACTCTAGAGCCTGGACTTTTAACCACTGTGTTATACTGTCTCTCAATCCCATGAAAAATCCCAGAATGTGACTACCAATGAAGGTGACTCCATGCTGCCTAATGTCCATTATCACAGGGATGGATTCCCAGTAGCCCAGAGAAAATGAAGCTAAATTGGAGATTTATTACTGATTTTAGAGAAGTCCAAGTCTGAGCTATGAAAACAATTTCAGTATTAGTTCTAAACTATAATGAGGATGAAGAATCAGAGAATATGGGAAAAGCTGGTATCAGGTAACGTGGTGTGCAGGATAAGGTAAGCTCTAGAAATGGGTTGAGGTTTGAAGTCAGGATCTAGGCATTTGATGATAAGGCCAATTCATGTATAGCAGGGGTCAACACAGCAATTCAAAAGAGAAGGGCTAGGCTGGAAAAAATGTGGTTTGTGCTAATTAAACAACTCCTGTCTGAAGTTAGGATTGGATGGATTGGGATATCCTCACCAGCAGGGAGAACAGACGAAGAGGACCACTGTTCTCCTCCAGGGAAGGCTGGGTTTGGTGATTGTAAGTAATCTCTCTCTTCAGATCTCCTGATCTAGCCTAATTAACATTATTATCTTTCAGAGATAGTTATGATTCAAAGTGAATATAGGCTCCCATTTTCAGATATGTGTAAGAATCAGACACAACATGAACTTCAGCCATTCAAACACTCTGGAACACACACTCTTGAAGGAACTAACTGGTAAATTTATAATTGTCCAGGCATATCATGGTGAGGTGGTAAACATAAATTTTCAATATTCAACAATGTACAATAAATCATGCTTTGAAAGCTTCCATTTCTGATGGCACATTCAGGATATTTCCACATTTACTCAAAAGGACTTCCAATTTCTCCCCCTTCTTTCGAAGAAGACTCTGACCCCTCCCCAAATGATTCTCCCTTTAAAATTTTCATGGGCGATCAGAATGTTTGGAGTTGTTTTTGGACATAAGTCCTTCTCCCCAGGTTGATAGCCCCCTAATAAAGCAACCTTTCATTTTCCAACCAACACTTGTCCCTTGAGTATTGGTTCTCAAGTGGTGAGCAGCCAAACCTGAGTTTGGTAACACTAAGAGGATAGATAATAAGTAATATGGTCTCCAGATTATTCTCTTGGAAATCTATCTTTTGGATCAAAGAGCAGTCTGACTGTCCTGAGGCCACAACGCTGTGACAAAGTCCAAAAAGGCCATTCAAAGGCCACATGGAAAGACCCTTAGATTACATAAGGAGAGAAATTCTTAGTTGGTCATCTATTGTTCAGTCCACCCTATTCTTCTAGGTCTATCTCTAGCTGGCTGAAGCCATGTGTAAGATCTGAGTCAATGGACTTGATTGGCTCCTCCTGAATTTCTTACTCACAAAAATGTGAGGGATAATATGTTATTGTTTTGAATCACTAAGATTTGAGATGATTTTATGAAGCAATAATTGAAAGGAAATGAGAAATATTATTCTGGGAGGCAATATACACAGTTAAACATAGAATTCAAATAGTAAAGGAAAAAGAGAAGAGTGGACATCAAGCAGTATCTGCCACACTTCCCATGAATTTATGTAATGTGGTGGTAGGAACAATAGAATATAGAGATAGCATATTGTAATGTGGTAAAGTCCTTTAACTTTAGTGTGCACAGGGTGTGTGGATGTGGATATTTTTTTGAACCTAGTAGCTGAAGGAAGCCCTCCTTCAGAAGTTTAATAATAATAAAAAGAACAGTAATTACATTCATTATTTAGTAAGCGTCTTAGTGAGATAAACGCTTTAAATATCTAATCTCAATCCTTATAACAATACTTTGAAGTAACATTCAGTATCCCTGATGTAAAAAGGAATAAGTGGAGACATAAAAATCATTTATCTAGTAAGTGGAATAATTATTTTTTTTCAAATTCAAATCTTTTGACTTTAAATTCTAGATTTGATTTGAGTCCCAAGGAAGAATAAGAAGAAATTACTGAGTGATTAGTGAATGAAAAGGGAAAGAAAATGGCTTTGTAAAAGTAGGAAATTGCATTTATAAAATAAGGAAGTAAGAAAGTGTGTGACACCTTCAATTTTGGAATTATTTAAGCACCAAATTCAAGGCAGGAAGTGGAAAAGGATATTGGAGAGTAAACAGGTACCAAATTATGGAGGGTCTTAAGTAGCAAGTTAAAGAATTTCTGCTTTATCCTTTAAATTATAAAAAGTCATTGAAAGGTTTTAAGCAGAGGAGTTATGAGATCATAATTTTTAGATCAGTCATCCAGGTATAGTGTGCAAGTTGGATTCTAAGAGGGCAAGAATATAGAATTACAATCAGAAAAAATTACGCTATGTCAGTATGAAGGAGCATGATGGGCTTGTCAGAATAGCACACATTGGATATGAGGGGATAGGTTCAAGAAATACTTAGGAAGTGAAACTGTTAACCCTTAGTTATTAGGGCTGGGTGGGTAATAGACAAGAAGAAATCTCGGATGACTTCCTGGTTTTGGGATTAAGTAACTGGGTGGACTGAGACCTAGAAGACTTGCATGTCACTGTGGAGTGGAATAAAACTGTGAGTTTGTTTTGGATTTCTGAGTATGACATGCTTAGGAAGATATCTGATGATGTATCCAGCAGGAAGTTTCATATATAATTTTGATGTTTGAATGAATGTCCAGCTGCACAATTATATCTTTGGTAATCATAAGCATGTGGTGGTAATTAAACCAGAGTTGATGAGGTCACGATCATAATACATGCAGAAGAAAAAGAGCAGTGGTTTGAAGTCAGACTCCTAAGGAGGCAGATCTAAGAAGGAGGCAGAGGGGGAGGTTATGAGAAGACTTGAAAGGGAAAAGTTAGAGGGGTAAGTGAAGAACCAGAAGCAAAGAGCTCACCAATAACAGATAAATAGGATGTTTTTAGGATGAGCAAGCTGCTAACATCAGATAGAGCAGAGAGGATACCTGCTGTATAGTCAGAACAGTCTGAAAAGTGTTTGACTGACTTGACTTAGATCAAAAGAAATTTGGTATAATCTTTGACTCTTTCTCTCACATTTAAGAATTTTTTAGCAAATCTCATAAACTACACCTTCACTAGAATTTAACCACTCACATTGTGTCCACTGCTAAATCACCTCCTCACTTCCACACTTGCTTCCTTACATTCTACTCTCAAGACAGCATGGACAGTCATTCCTTAAGAAAGGAGTAAGATCAACTCACCTCTGTTCAAAATCCTCTAATGCCATCTCTTTTGGCATAACAGAAATTTAAAATTTTAATGTAGTCCTGTTTATTGATATTTTATCAATATTTTTCTTGTTGTTAGTTCTACTTATGCTCTTTAAAAATATTTTTCAAATTACCTCAAGGTTGTAATGATATTCTCCTATATTATCTTCTAGAATTACTTAGGGCTAAAACCCATCTGGAATCTGTTTCTGTGTATGCTGTGAGTTAGGTCAATGTTCATCTCTTTATCTGTCTGTCTAGTTATCATTTACCTATTTATCTAGCATCTATCTATCTATCTATCTATCCATCTATCCATCTATCTATCCATACATCCATTTGACTCCACAACAGTGACTGAAACATTTAACTTTTCTCCACAACTATTCAGTACCATCTTTCTTATAAATCAAGTGACAAAATATGTATAGGTGTGTATCTAAACTCTCTTTTTTATTGCATGGATTTGTTTATTTTCATGCCAATATCTCACAGTCTTAATTTCTGTAAGTTCTTCAATTCTGTTCTTCCTCATGATTGTCTTGGCTCTTCTTGGCCCTTACCATTTTGAATAGAAATATGATTAATATGTCACTGAATGTGTAGATCAATTTGAAGAGAAATGACAGTTGTATAATATTGAAATTTCTAATACAAGAACATAGCATATTTATTTATTTATTTTTCTCAATAATATTTCATAGTTTTCTCTGTAGAGGTCTCACATACTTTATTGTAATTATCCCCATGAACTTAATGTTTTTGGTGTTATTTTGAATTGTAATTTTTTTCCATTTTAAACTTCACTCTTATATTGTCTTTTGCCAGGCTTTCATTTTTCACCATAGCACTTTTCACCCTGCAACACACTCTTTGGTTATTCTCTATGTCCTTTCACTAGAATGTAAACTCCATGGAGTATGGGAAATTTTATTTGTTTTATTTATCAATGTAATCCAGTATTCAGAGCAGTGCAGAGTAAGGCAAACATATTGTATGAATGAATGAATAAATGAATATATTTTAAGATGTTTGACTAAGGAAAGGGACAGAAATGGGGTGGTAACTAGGAGGTTTGAGATTTCTGGTTTTGTTTTATGTTGATGTTATTTTTGATGAATATGTTAATAGTCTGAGGTGATAGAGCTAGTATTGAAGGAGAGGTTGAAGATTTAGGACAAAGTGGGCAATAAATGATGTCTGTATGTGTGTGGAAGAACATTGTAAAAGTGGAGCATCTTGTTTTAAGATGCAGGATAAGACCAGAGGGAGTATGTAGTTATTTAGATAATTTGCAGGTAGCTGATCAGTGGTCAAAGCCATTTATTTCAGATGGCTTAAAGTCTCTTATGATGTTATATAAGAGTTCATCTGCTGAGAATAAAGAAAGGGATGGAGAAGCAGGGAGCAGGAAGAGAGAGGTGAAGGTTAAGAACTGTTACTGAGGAAAATGGGAAAAGAGACTGATCAAGGACAATAAGCAAAGGACACAACTAAGGTCAGAGACCATGGATTGGTTGTGGCCCCAAACCACACTGTTATACGGTTTTCCTTAAAAGTGCCAGTTGTTAAATTAACAACTGAGACTACGTGGTGAATTGAGAGTTGAGGTTTTTCTGGGAAAGGGCAAAGGAAGAAGGAACAAGAGGTTGAAAGTACTCGTGAGAGAGCATTTCCAAGGATCAAACTTGTAATCTAAGTTGATAACAGCAACTTTTTTGAGTGAGCAAGAAAATTGAGACTCTGTGCTGTTGAAAAATAGGTTTTATAGTAGAGAGCTTATTGACGTTTTGAGAAGAACAAGCTTCTACCCATCTCTGTTTGTAATGTGAAGAGTATGAACAATTAGTTTCCCTCCAAACTATATCTCCTTCACCAGCCAACTAGCTCTCTGAAAATCCCCATACTGTTGCCACTCCCTAATAGCAAAGGAAAATAAGGTCACACAATAAACTGCCAAATATACCCATGCTTAGGTCTGTCCCAGAACATCTGGGAAGCTATACTTTCTCTGGCTATGAAACTCTGTGTTACACCAAGGATTTTGAAAACTGTTTCAATGCCGGGAGGCCTGGTGTTATTGAGACAAATCAAATGTGCATACCACACCAGGGTGAGAGGTAAAATGTGGATGGTTTAGGGGTGCTCTGATTTGCCTTTCAAGGAGAGTTTCCCCAAAGGAAGCAAGTCTGCACACCCTCACTAGTTATAGCTCAACCTGGCTCTAATTAGGAAAGCCCTAGGGTTTCCGTAGCAACTATGCAGGACTTTCGGGGATATGCCCTGCTCTCTGCTTGGTTGCTAAGGAAACAACAGCAAGGGGTACTGGGGAAGCTGGGCATGGTGGGTCGCTGCTGTTTGTGAGGCACACATCCTGTGGGAAGAGCATTACTGACTCCTGGGCTCAGTCTGGTAGATTTCACCATACCTTGATCACCAGTTACAAACAACAACAATGAAAAGATTCCTGACTTTAACACCAAGCCTGAAAGCATTTTCTCCTCACTCACCCTTTCTCAGTCCAATTTGTGTGTGTGTGTGTGTGTGTGTGTATGTGTGTGTGAACAATTGAGAAACAGTAATTATAAAATAATGGAATAAAGGTGATTTTCAGCTTAAACAATGAAGGTTACCTCTTGCAATGTGAGATACTTGAGAGTTATCTGGTTAAAGATACCACTAGAGGAGAAGCTCTGCAAAGTTTGAGGGATGTCTCCCATCATTTGTGGGGCAATATAGAAAAACTTCCCAGACTGAAACAAGAAAGGCAATTAGTTTCCTGTTTGGAAATAAAGAGACATCTGTGCAAAGTATGCTAGCATATTCACCAGGGGCAGGTACTGTACATGAGGAATATAATCCAGCTGTACATCCCTCCTCTTCTTCACCCAAGCTCAAAAGCTCTAGTTAGTCTCAAGTAGAATTATTCACTGCAATCTAAGAAAAGTACATATGCATTAATAACTGATTCCCAGCCTTCTCAAAGGTGCAGGAAAATGTGTGCTATAGACCCTAATTACAGTATTTGTATTCAAAGTTAAAGGATTTTTGGAACACTCTGAACCTCACAAATTAACAGGATCCTAATTACACAGAAAAGAAAACAGGTCTAGGGACATTAGTAACTTACCCAAGCTACAAAATAGGTAACTGAGAGAAATTGAATCCATATTATCTGACAATATTAATTACACTACTTACTGAATACTTAATCTGTTTGCCACCCTTTACATCCATATTCTTATTTAATCCTCACAGTCATCCAAGAAAGTATGTATTATTATTTCTATTTCATAGAAAAGGGAACAAGCCCAGAGAAGTATTAAGTAAATTATTGAAGGTCACACAACTAGCAAGTGTTAGAGACTGCACTCAAATCCAGGTACATATGACTCTAAGATCCACGCACTATTCACTGCATGACTCACCCAGAGTCTGGGTATCTTTCATAACATGGTGGAAAACCCCCTGGACAGTTAGATATTCATTGTGGAGAAAACAAAGTTGAACCTGTAAGCAAACTCTTGAATATTGTCTTAAAGACACAACTCGCTTCAGTTTTCTGCCCTATTGAGGGATTGTGAGTAGTAAACGTCTACCCTGTCCCTCTTCTAATATGCGTCCCACTCTTTCTGTGACCCATCTTGAACCTGTGGTTCAGACTTTGTCACGCTTTGTCCTTACCTCCTAACACCATCCCATTCCATATGTTGGGCCCAAATTCAAACTCCCAACACTCTTCCTCCTGGTACAAATTCTTTACTCTCTATGTTTCCCCCATTTTAATCTCTAGGATTATATATGGTTACCACTTTTTTTTTCTGTACGTTTCTTTTTTAATAAACAAGGTCACCTGAGACAACTTGTACTCCCTCTTATCTGGTCTTCATCCTCTCCTGAATTAGTAAGAAAGCATTGTGTAGTTGACTGGTTAGGAAAAAGGCTTTTAATTTATGCAAGCCTTAACCAAAAGCTGACTTAAAGTGGGATTGAGATGCATTGTCTACTCCCATGATGCTGATGATATGTGAAGTCAATTAAATTTACAAAAAAAAAATTTCTACCATCAATCCTTATTCCCCATCTTAGGAAAGAACTGTCACCAGTGCTTATGGGGCTCCCCTTTCTAAAATCAGTAAATGATATTATGATCAATATTATAGACCCCCTTGCCACTATGTTGATGATAACATAGTTTCTCTAGGCATTTGGCTGTTATCTGCTGGGCTCATTCATATGTCTGTGGTCAACTGGTTACACAGTTTGGCCCTCCATCTCAGGAGAAAGAACAAAAATAACATTCAGAATATCTATTATATATTAAAGTACTTTTATAACATCTTTGAGGGAGGTTACTGAAGTAATGACGTCTATATATCTGCAGCCCTGTAAATGAAATGTGTCAGAATATCTCTCCTTCTCTTTCACCTCTGTATTTTACAGTTATGTTTTTCTATACAACATGCATTTTATAGCATGGCTTATTTTGATCAATGGCACATTTACAAATGTGAGCAAGCAGAAGCTTGAAAAGCTGTTGTGTTTTGGGACGTGCCCTTTCTTGTTGTGTTCAGAGTCCTGAGATCATTACTATGTGAAAAAGCTCAAGCTAGCCTGCTGGAAAGTGAGAGACTGTTATGGAGAAGAAATAAGGTGCTCTGGCCAATAGCCTGTCCACAGGCAGACACATGAGTGGAGCCATCCTGGATCATCCAGCCACCATCTGGCCTGCCAGCTGACTGCAGATGCTTTAGTGAGCCCAACAGAAACAGCCCAGCTGACCTAGGCAAAAGTTCTGCTCAACCAATCCACAGCATCATGAGCTACATAAATGTATATTGTTTCAAGTCTCTAAATTGTGTGAGTGCTTATTACACAGCAAAAGCTAACTAATACAGTGGAAAAAGAGACAGTGATAAAGTCAGGATAAGGTCATAATCTCACTTTCCATGTATGTAAAATAGAAATAATTATATTTCCCAGATTTGTATAAGCAAATTGGAATGATTCAGGAAAGAGAAAATTGTATAATGTGGAATGTGAAGTGGGGAATTTCCAAAGTGATATCATTGAGTAAGCAGGAGAGGATGAAAACTTGCTCACAAGTGGAGCTGTGAGCTTAAAATAGGAATAAAGACAGTTGTATATTAACAAGCAAAAGTCAGGTAGATGCCAATAAATAAATAGATACATTTTATGGGGGAAGCTTGTGGAGGTTCTTTTCTGAAATAATGAAATAAAAAACAAGGTCATCTCCTGAGAATGAGGATAGAGCAGGAAATGTTGAAGATTTCAGGAGAGAGAAAACAATATTACTAGATATCTATCTGGAAAAGTGTAATAATGAAGAAAGATTGACAACAATCTTACAATCAAAAGCAATATGTGTTAAACATAAGTGAATTTAGAGAAAAAGTTGTGATACAACTATTCAATAAAATATTAGACTATTAAAATTATATTCTTTAAGGACTGTTTAAAGTCAAAAGAAAATACATGAAAATACTTGAAGGTCAGAATTAAGAGAAAAAAGCAGGATACCAAGCTATATGTAGAACATGACCTGACAAAAATATTTTCACACAAGTAGATAAAAATAAAACTAGAAATAAATATGCCAACATGTTAACAGCAATGACCTCTGGGTATGAAAATTCTAGTAATTTTTATATCTTTTTTACATTTTCTGCATTTTCTAAATTTCTTACAAAGAACAAGTTAAAAAATAGGAAAAGAAACAATTGATGCTATTTTGATAACAATGGGAACAATTTCTTCCTTCCCTTCCCGAGCTTCTTAAAAGCAGATGTAAAATACTGGAAATTTCCAATATTTTACGAAGTGCAATGGAAAATAACAGAGAACATAGAAAATAAAAGAATTAGAGAAACACAGACCAGTTAATAAAGTATAGGAGCTTTGCTCTCAGGGCTGTCAAGCCCTTTCTTGTTCACTACTGTTCTGAGGTATTTATGTTCTATCCCCAACCGGTCGGCAGCTCTTTACATTTCCCTACCTTGATGTCGTACTTCCCAGCCAGAAGCCTGACTCTGAGTGAAGGATGCAGGTATGTGAATTCCCCAGTCCAGTAGTCCAGCTGGGAAACCGTGAATTCCTTCAGGGTCAATACCATGGGAAGAAAGCCTCAGTCTATAGCACTCCTGGGCTTCCCTTTCATTTCTGCTTCTTGGTTGGAAGACATATTTCATAACTAACACTTCACCATTCAGATGAAACTCTGCCTGTACCCACAGATTTAATAATGGAATGACATTTTTATTATAAAATAGCCATATTCAGTAAAAAATATTTTTAACATCAACTATGATCTTGAGATACAATAGTGGACAAACTGAGTCTCTACCCTCAAGGGGTTAATACAATGTAGAAAAAGCATAATATACAGTGGCTTTCAAATTATTTTGACTGTGAGAAATACAATTTATACCACATCCCTTTACACACACACGTTCACATGAATGTAAAATCTAAAACAAAAGTTTCACAAGACAATAATGACTCACTTCATGTTATACTCTCTGATATTAAAAAAATATATATTTTGGGGCTTCCCTGGTGGCGCAGTGGTTGAGAGTCCACCTGCCAATGCAGGGGACATGGGTTCGTGCCCCGGTCTGGGAGGATCCCACATGCCGCGGAGCAGCCGGGCCCGTGAGCCATGGCCGCTGAGCCTGTGCTCCACAACGGGAGAGGCCATAACGGTGAGAGGCCCTCGTACTGCAAAAAAAAAAAAAAAAAAAAAAAAAAAAAAATTTATGAGTCATGAATCTGTCACAAATCAAGTGCTGAAAAACTGTATTGTAATAAAAAGAGCAGAGGAAAAAAAAAAAAGCAGAGGATTTGCAGTCAAAGAGACCCAAATTAAATTCCTAACTCTGTGCCTGATTAGCTTTGTTATCTTAGAAGATTATTTAAACTTTCTTGGTGTCAGTTTTCTCATCTAGCAAATTGAGATAATAGCACCTATCTTTTTTTTTTTTTTTTTTTTTTTTTTGCGGTACGCGGGCCTCTCACTGTTGTGGCCTCTCCCGTTGCGGAGCACAGGCTCCGGACGCACAGGCTCAGCGGCCATGGCTCACGGGCCCAGCCGCTCTGCGGCATGTGGGATCTTCCCGGACCGGGGCACGAACCCATGTCCCCTGCATCGGCAGGCGGACTCTCAACCACTGCGCCACCAGGGAAGCCCAATAGCGCCTATCTTAAAGGGCAGTTCTTAGCACAATCCTGGTACAGAGAAAACATTTTCTATAGGACATTTGCTTAATAATAAGCTATTATTATTATTATTATTACTATTATTAGTGTTATTAGTATTATTATTCAGACATTATTATGGTGTGTGGTAGAGGATGATTTTCACGCTACATCTATGTTACTTAGGTATGGGAGAGTGTAAATGGGTTATGAAAATAAGCACTGATCCTGCCAAAGGGAGATCATGTAATAGAAGCAGGCAGTCACCTCACATCTATAGAAATAGTCTGTCGCTCATTTCCTTTTTTCTACTGGTTTAAGAAAGTTATCAATAATGCAGCATATGATTTTTAAAAAGGTTATAGAAAAGAAAAAAGAAAAATAATGTGTATTCAATGAGGAGGTTTCAATTTAACTCTTTTGAGGATAGTCATATAACTTTGAAAATTTTTAAGGAAAAATCTGGCTGATTTTTAAAAACATTGGGACTCCAGTGTTTTGAAAACCCTAGAATTCGAGGGTTATGATGACTTGGGTAGACAGGAATACTCTTCCAAGGGGGAAAATGAAGTTCTGCTGAAGAAACTACCTGTGAACATACAGGAAAAGATATTTGGAGAAAATAGCGCACGATTTTCTGTTTTATATTGAGGCACCAACTGCTCTGACTTATATGACTCAGTGAATCTTGTCTTCCTATAGAATAGCCCCGTAATTCATTTCCCTCCAGTAAGAGATGGTGGAGATTGTCTCTGTGTCTGTTAATTGACTGTCTAATAATTCAATATGAAAGTGATCATTAGAAATCCTTTTAAACGACTTACAATTCAAGTTGAACATTAACATATATATCTTCTCTGTTCAACAAAAAACTTATTAACCAAAAAAAAAAAGAAGAAGAAGAAGAAGAAGAAAGAATATAGAGGCTAGAATAAAGAATCTCCCCCACCCCCTTTTGGAGTTATTCAACGCATTTACATTAGCTTGAGTGTGATAAATGGATGTGTCACCTCGCTGAGAGATAAGAATCTCTGACCTTTCAATGCTTGAGTGAGCCATTAGGGCAAATTATGAAAAAGCAAACTTCAGTACTGAAGCCCGGATTATCCCTCTTTGGATCTCAAATTCTCTATCACCGATCTTTCCTCTCTTTGTCTCCCTCCTCTTCTTTTGCTCTTATCTAGCTTTTCAAAACTATAATCTGGGTGAATAGGAATTCATGCTTGGTGATTTATAGGGTTTGCTTATGTAAGCTGGTAAATGATCCAAAAATTACTTAAGTCTCTTATCATGGCCAGACTTGGTGTTTCATGATCTGGATGAATAGGATGATGCCTTGGAAAGTCAGATGGGCAGGTGTACTTTAGAACCTACTGAATCAACAGGCAGTTTCCATGAAATGTAGTCGGTAGCTAGAAATTCTACAAATAGAGAAACCCTGTAGGAGGTTACTGTCAATGCATTTTGAACTCATAAGAACAGTTAGTCAGAATTAAATCTGAGCCCCTCATTTTCAGTGAGGATAGAACGTCAAGAGGACTGAAGCATCTTGTCAAATGACACAAAGTTAGTTGGTGGCAGGCCAGGTGTCCTGATGCTTGGTCTAGTGCTCCTCTAGGGATACTATAATTCCACATCTGAGGAAGAATTTCTCTGACTTCCCTGATTCAAAGAGTCTGGATAGATTTTCCCCCAATGTTTTTATGATAATCAAGAAATTACTGAAATAACCAAAATAACAACAACAACAGAATTTCTTCACCCAGAGAACTATCTTGGTAAAGAAAAAAAATACAAAAGCAGTGAGTGCATATAGATTATATCACCATGGAGGGAAAAGCACAGTTCCAGAGACATTAATTTTCAAGGAAATTAAAATATTTTCATATGACTGGGTTAAAATGAAAACAAATCATGGTTTGTGGGTTGCATCTAAAGTCAGAAAAGAATTTAAATGTCACTCTGTATGTTTGTGAAGACCTAATGCCCACATTTTTATCAAACCTGAAGAAGGGATATTTTCTAGTTATTTTCTTTTTAGTATTTTATTAGTTGTATTGATGTCCATTGTATTATTTTTCCTGTGGGAAAACTACAAAAATGTGGAGAGAGACTAAAAAAGGGAAAATCAGTGATATTGTGTGGAACAGGGAATGAAGTAAAGAAAAAGCAAAGTGAAGTGATAAAGTCAAGTTCAAGTTTAGATTTTGAAGACATTTATGCCCTGTTTTATTAAATCATCATGTTACTCTCCTGATAAAGAAGAAGGAATAAGAAATGTTTTATGGGCTTGTATTTCCTACCCAATAAAGTGGCTATTTACAACCTGTTAACAACTTATCTTTCCAAATCTGTACTCACTTTGTCCTGCATACTGTTTTCTGGTTAAAATATTTTATTTATCATTTGCCAAATATATGATCCACATTCGTATCTTTCTATTTATGCTTGTAAATGCATGTTCAACCTGGAATGTCTCTCTTTCTCTTACCCAATAACAAATTTGACTTTTTCTTCAAAACACAGGACTTACTCACTTCCTCTAGCCAGGTTTAGTCTCACCCTAATCTATGTCTATATAACAGTTTCTATACATTTTAATAATATTTGACATATTTTCTTAGTTGTACATTGATGTGTTTACTTCCATTGATAGAATATGAATTCCTTAAAGTTAGGGATATGTATTATTTATCATCCCTGCATATTCCTGACACATGGTTACTATATGTCTACAGAAATGAATTTATGTATATTCTTATATTCTCTGCAAGAGAGTAGGGAACAGATTTCAGACCTCCTGACTGATATTGGAATCCAGTTCTCTTTATTGAACTGCACAGATTCCTTAACTCTCCAGCCTTTTTCATAGTGCTTCCTCACCCACCCCAGCTGGAGCAGTCATGCTCTAGTGACTCCAGATGGTTGGCGTGGGCCTTGGGCAGCTGGGTGGGGAACGCACCTTCCATCTGATTGCACTCACCATGGGTGGGCAGGTGCCCTCTGTCAAGATGGCTGCAACCAGAAGCCAAATGGGTGGCTCACTGAGGTAAAGGCAGCAAACAGGAATTGCCATGATTCCAATCCCAAGGTTGACTTGAGCTAAGAAGATATTACATTGTTGACCTTGAAGTAAATGGTCCTCCCCTATACGGGTCATTTTCATTATCATAGCCTAAGGGCTTGGCTTCTTTCTCAGATACATTTCCCTTCAATTCCACATCCAGCTTGAGAAATAAGTCATCAAGAAACACAATGCTTTATTGAGTCAGTTGTCTGGAGTGCTACCAAATTCTCCTTAGGTGGTAGAGATTTATAATGCTACAGACTATGTCCAGATGGGCAATTACAGGTAAACAAAGAGGTAGAGAGGCCAGCATTGTCCAAATAAGAAGAGTTCTCAGAAGGGCTGATAAAGCTTTTTCCCATCTGGAGCTTTCCCTGATGGGTCTGACCATTCTCAACACTTCTAAGCCACGAGTATGGCTCCCTGGATATTGCAAAATCCTCTCAACTGATTTATTGGCTTCTGTCTTTATATCTCCTTGTATTTTCCTTATGGTAAAGTCATTTTTTAAATTTTTTAATTGAAGTCAGTCAGGTCACTCCAGTGCACAATACCCTCCAATGGCTTCCCATTTCCTTCTGAGTAGATGCCAAAGGCCTTACAATGACCTATAAGACCCCAAGTAGCTTAGTTCCTGTTGTCTCTCTGACCTCTGTCCCTCCCTTGCTCTGCTTCAGTCACACTAGTATTCCCGTGGATCCCCCAACATTCCAGAGCCTTTGCACTGAAGTTCAGTTTTGGCAAAATTTCTCTTTCTCTAGATCTATCTTAGCAAACTGCATAGTTAACACCTCACTTTCTTCAAGCTTCACCTGACCACCATTTGTAAAATCAAAGTACACTTCCCTAGGACAAAGCTAATCACCCTTCTTGCTTTATTTTTGTCTGTAATATTTTTTACTCATTGGCATACATATTTTACTGATTTATTGTTTTATTGTTTATATCTATCCTGTAGAATGCATGCTCCAGGAAGGCAGGATGATTTGTGCTTTGTTCACTACCATGTCTCCAGTGGGCAGAGCAGTGTCTGGCACAAGTAAGCAACATCTTTTGAATGAACACAAGACATCGAGCAGATTAATTGCAGTATCTACTCTACACACAACCCTCTTTTTTAATAGAAAAAAACATTATCCATTGTCCTTACTGAGATAAGCCTTTTCTTCTTCAACAGTGACCATGTTCTGTACTACATAACTCTGGTTTTACCCTCCTATACTTCTACCATAGCTGATTGGACCAGGGGTGGGCACATGACTCAAGGGCAATCACCCACAGACTTTTCAGTGGTCTGGATGGAAAGCTCTAACCTAACAGGCATGACAATGATTCACTAGGTTTAGTAGACTCTTTCTCCTAGGAATCTGATGTAAGAAATAAGAGAAGAATTCCCCAGATGGAGCAGAGAGGGAATACAAAGGGGGGAAAAAGTGACTCCCATGAACATCAATACCCTATAATTGAGGTCAAAGAATACTTGCTGTTGAAGGAGTAATTCAGCTATGAGGATTTTCTAGAGTTCTCTGAGATTCCTGTCTTTCCTACTATTATGTGCAGCCTCACAATAAATCCTTCCAAACTGAAGAAATTGTAAAGTCTCTATCTCTTGCCTAAATCAAGCAATCTAAGACTACCTGGCCACAGAGGAAGCCTGATTGTCAAAGAACTGCTCTAGCTTATGTAGAAGGATCTTCCAGATTTGAATTTCTTAATAATATTATACAAAAATTATTGAGTCCTTACTATACATCCAGCATAGTGCTAATTACTTCATATACTAGCTAATAACATTAGAGGTAGGTATGTATAAAAATTCTGAAATCCATAAAATGTTACACAAATATCCAAGTCATTGTTTTCTTATAACTGGACTACTAAAATAGCTTTCTAATTGGTTTCCTTGTTTGCATTCTTGTCCCAGTATACACCACAGAGAAGACACATCAATGAGAGTAACTTTTAAAAGAGAATAACCAAGTTATACTAATCTTCTACTCAAAACCAGTCAGGGATATTCTCATCCCATTTAGAACTAAATTTAGATTCCCTAGATAGCCACAAGGCTCTTGGTCTTCTAGTTCCTGCCTCCCTCTCTGCCTCATGTGCTCCCAATCTTTCTTTGTTCTGATATTGTCACCCCACTTTCTGAAGCTCCTTAATTTTGCTTGGGTTCTCTTGCACCAGCTGGTCCTTCTCTCTGGCTGTCTTCTCATTAATCGGGTATTAGATCAAATGCCACCTTCTTAGAGAAGCTTCTCCAGTCATTCTCTAGACTGGCACTATCCAACACAGTAGTCATATTTTGGCTATTGAGCACTTGAAACGTGGTTACTCATAATTGAAACAGGTTGCAAATATGTGTAAGAAACCTTGAATTTCAAAGACTTAGTATGAAAAAAATAATACAACTTATCTCATTAATATTTCATGTTGAAGTGATGATTTTTGGCACATACTGGGTTAAATAAAACAATGTTAAAAATTATTTCACTTGTTAAACTTTTAAATGGAGCTACTCTAGAATAACTTAACATACATATAGGGCTTATATGACATATTTCTATTGGACAGCACTGATCTATAACCATTGCTCTATTTATTTTCTCCTTAGCACATATGACTCTCTGACATTATTTTACTTGTGTGTTTATTTTCTGACTCCATCACAAAAATGAAAGTTCTGGGAGGGCTGGGACTTTGTTATGTTCACTGCTATATTTCAAGCACTAAAATAGTGACTGGCAGAGAGTGGATGCCAAATAAGATTCGTGGATGATTAGTGAATAAAATATTGGGGACTTTTTTCATCAACTCTACTCTCCTTTCAATGGATTATGTTCAGCTGGGCACAGGTGTCTTCTGACTAATAGTAATTCTTTGATATTATGACATTACTATTCATACAGACCAGGAATCAGCAAACTTTTTCTGTAAAGGACCAAATAATGAATATTTTAGGCTTTCAAGACAGACTGTCACTGTCACAACTACTCAAATCTGCAGCTATGGAGTAAGTGCAGTTGGAGACAATACATAAGCAAATAAGCATGGATGTCTTCCCAGTAAAACCTTACAAAAACAGATGGTGGGCTGGATTTGGCCCATGGGCAGTAGTTTTCTGGCCTATTATTCTCTGTAGACAGTCCGAAGTTAACACTTTGGCTACAAAGAGTTTTGAATATATATATATATATATATATATATATATATATAGAGAGAGAGAGAGAGAGAGAGAGAGAGAGAGAGAGAGAGAGAGAGAGAGAGAGAAAGATCTCTCTCTCTCTCTCTCTCTCTCTCTCTCTCTATCTATCTAGAGAGCACTTGTAATATACAGTGCCATGGGAAGCACAGAATGAGTACAATATAATCCCAATCTTCTGTTTATATATTAGCTGTAGAAACCAGATACATAAATGTTTATATAAAATTCTTAATAAATATGTAGATATTCAGGTCATATCCAAAGTCATACATTAAGAGTGATGACTCTTTCCATACCCTGATATATTGAAAATATTGAGTTGGATATGGAAAGAAAAGCTATGGAACTTGGACATTTGACTAGCAAAAGAAAGCCATCCCTTTAACCTAAGTACTATAGAGAAAGAGACACATTATTCTCCTTGGCAACAGTAGAAGAAGCCTGGAGTTCTACTAAAATATTTTGAAGAGACTGCAACTTTGTGCAGGTTGACGATGCAGATAAAAATTCTCTGACATGTTTAGCACAAAATGATAAGTCTTCAAGAGAAATTTTTTCCTAAAATATCTAAGTCTGACCTTTTGTGCTTCCCATTAGGTCGATTTAATATTTCCTTACAAAACATAGAGTAGAGAAGGCAAGACTAATGCCATTTGAATTTGACTAACTCAGTGGACTGGGTTCAGCCAGTAACAAGATTGTGATTTCAATGTTTTAAACTTACATGTCAGAAAATCATGTTTTGTCTTCATGTTCTCCAACATGTAAAATTACCCCCAATTTTCTAGTAGGTCCTAATGAGTATGAGAGCTTTCCAGAGAGAACTGTAAATTCTCCAAAGAACAGATAAGATCCCACTATTTTAGAGACAACAGTCCATTTCATAATCTTATTGAATTTGTCATCTAAGTATGGAATATTGTCACCTCTCCCTCAGGTAAGATCTTCCTGGACCTGGTGGTTTCGATTTCCTGGACACACTCCCTCCCTTAGTTAGGAGGATGGGAGGGGGAAGAGAGATGAGCTACAGCCAACCTTTCTGTTGGCCAAATTCTCTTTTCTTGTCTATTAATGTTCAAGGCCTATCTCTTTCTCCCTTCCTCTCCAAGTTGCTCCCTTTTATTATCTGTCTCACTGCTAATGTACATCACCCCTGTGGTTTTTCCAGGAAAGAATGGTGAATACCAGCTGAATGACAATTGGGTTAAACAAGTCCACACCGGAGAGACAGCTGCTCAATTTGACATTAGAACTACCAGTTACAGTGGCAGTTCTGGAGAGGGACTTACATAGAATCATTGAAGTCACATTCTTTAGTGCAAGTCTAGGTAAAAAGGATAAGGGGATAAAAAGTGGGGAAGAAGGAGAGACGAATGAATAATATTTGTATGGTGCTTTACAGTTTTCACAGTACTGAATATACATATATGATTTGGATATAATACTGTGAGAGGGTGCCCCGTTTATTTATGTGTCACTTCCGTATATAATCATCCAGTTACACATAATATCCTCTGTTAGAATCACCAAAAGTGGAGATTAGGATGGAAACTCAATGGACAAAAGACAGAGAATAGTAATTATGATTTAAGGCAAGTAACGTCCACTAAAGCCACATAACTAGTCTGTGGGCAGCTGGGACTGGGACCAAGGACTTAACTTCTGAGTTTCTGTCCCAGAAACTTTTCTCCTTAGAAATTAGGATTTAATACTGGGGGTAGAGAAAACTAGGCAGATTTGTATATGAGCTAGCTAGATAAGCAGGGGATAGATAACAATCAGCACTGAGAGGGAAATCCTTCATTCAATGATCCTGCTTGCATAACAGGACCTCTGTTATGCATTCTCTGCATGGCACAAATCCAAACCAGAGACTCTCTATTAAAAAAAAAAAACAGAAACAAACAAAAAAAAACCTTTGAATTGTGAGCCACAGGAATTTAAGAGACCTCTGCCTCTCTCACTCTGATGCCTAATCACCATTTTGTATTTTGGCAGAGAGAAGGAAAGAAAAGTAGAGAAATCAGAAAGAGGAGGGAGGAGAGGAAAAAATGTAAGTGAAGAATTGTTAAAATCTACTCAGAGTTTAGAGAGTAGAATTACAGGTCAAAAGATAACCTAGGTTTCTTTTTTTTCATTCCTGGTCTCCTTTTAGCTCAAATATTTACCTTTGACATTGTTCTTTGTGTGTCCCTTCCTCCCCCAACCCCCACGTTCATCATCTATTGCTTTTCCTTCTCTATTTGTATCTTTGCCTGTGTCCTAAGACCTACCAAGGACCACACAGGTACTTTAACTACCTTCCCAAAATGCCCACTCCACCCTGCCCCTATTCTTCTCACCCTATCCCCAAGCCATGAAACGGGGTGTGGTGGCAGTGCAGGTGATGGAATTACCCTAGGGTTTTATTGAATTCCACATTCATACCTAATTTGTAAATCACAGGATTTGACTGGGTGAGGCTTCTAAACACTTTCACCATTTTGCTGTTTTGTTGTTTTTCGA
Organism: Mesoplodon densirostris; assembly: GCF_025265405.1. Taxonomy (NCBI): domain Eukaryota; kingdom Metazoa; phylum Chordata; class Mammalia; order Artiodactyla; family Ziphiidae; genus Mesoplodon; species Mesoplodon densirostris. Next base: position 122,881,141 of record NC_082662.1, on the reverse strand, counting down.
GCAGAGAGTGAGAGATGGAGGGATCCTGAGAGAGATTTCAACAGCCTCCTTTTAAAATAAAGGAGGTGGAAAAACAATCCTTCTATTCCCCCCATTTTTCCTACAACCTACACAAAGTCCTTGTCCAAGAAAATAATCAGGTCCTTACAAGAAGTCATTTCAAATCTTCCATGGGTCTTTGCATAGCAAGGTGAACAGTCATTAAGAGGTACATGGCCCGGCAGGGTCGTATTCCTCACTCTGTCAGGCCTGAGGGGCACAACACAGTAGGAAGGGTGTGAATGAATGAAATTAATGTTGCTTTAAAAGTAAGTCAGAAAGAGAAAGACAAATATCATAAGTTATTACTTATATGTGAAATCTAAAATACAACACGATTATGTCTACGAAATGGAAACAGATTCACGGACATAGAGAACAGACTTGTGGTTGCCAAGAGGGAGGGTGGGGTAAGGAAGGAGTGTGAGTTTGGGATTAACAGATGCAAACTGTTATATTAAGATGGATAAACAACAAGTTCCTACTGTATACCACAGGGAACTGTATTCAATATCCTGTTGTAAACCATCATGGAAAAGAATAGGTAAAAGAATATATATGTGTGTGTGTGTGTGTGTGTGTGTGTGTGTGTGTAACTGAATCATTTTGCTGTACAGCAGAAATTAACACAGTATTGTAAATCAACTATACTTCAATAAAATTTTAAAAAAATAACGTTGCTTTGTTTGGGATTGGAAAATACCAGCATGGTGGGGAGAGGTAGAGCCTTGATAATTTTAGGTTAATTTGGAAAATATTTCTCTTCTACTTTGAGTGTTAGGTGAGTGCTTCAGAAGCTACAAGTTTCTAAGGACTACCTAATGGATGTTGGGTGCACCCATAGGATAAAAATTTTAGAAAATGTTTTTAAAAATGATTCAAGAAAGTCTTTAAGATGAATGAAAATAAAATAGTACTTCAAAATTAAATTTTATTTCATATGAATGCAAAGTATTTATCTAACAACAAAAATGTATTGAGAACTTATTCAATACTATATGCCAGACTCAGGTCTAAATGCTGGAGATATAGTTGTGAACAAAGCAGTCCCTACTTCACAATGCTTAGTGGATGATTTATTGAGAGAAAAAATGAGGAGTGTGTGAGAAGAGTGTTAAAAACTGATCTGAGTCAATTTGGTCATACGTAATATTTCTCTCATTCTCAGTAGATAATTGTTGCCACAGAAGAAGTTTAAAGTTGTGAAGGAAGAGTAGTTTCTTCACAACCTCACAAAAACATATCTGGTTATCATGAACAAAGAACTTAGACCAAATTCTACAACACACCTATTTTATTGGCCAAACACTCTTTACATGAGGCACAAAATATTTCCTAGACTCACCCAGACAGATTTAATAAAGTCCAGCTCTCATATGCTAAAAAAAATTAACTCTAGGTAGAAGGGCAAAGTTTCCAAGGCAGGAGGCAAGATTCTATGCACTGTAGTCAGAATCTTGCAATAAGAAATCCTAAATTACTGGCTGGACAGGGACTACATGGAGATCCAACCTCAGGGAGCCTGTCCCTTGGCGTTGCAGAATATAGGCCTTCAAGGATAGAGAGAATCTCTAAGCTGTATAACAATGTTTGTATGTTAAATGCTTTAATTTCACAAAAGACAGCCCATTTGTAACATCATCATGCAAATGAATAGGTTGCTAGTTTCACCAGTAAAAATCAAATTTGACATCCAGTAGGCCAGTCAGCAAAAGTTGGTTGCCAATGAGACAGGGAACACAGAAGGGCTTGTAGTGACCAGATCTGGAATGAGGTTCTGACTGGTGGTTGATTATGCTGGTTGATTATGCCAGGACTGGGAATTCATGATATTATGTTAGCTAACTACCTCCAAAATTCAAGCTTACCCCAACTGGGATATTTATACTATCCCACTAAGTATACTTAGAATTCTAAAGTCAATTATAGATCTCAAAAAAAGTAGCTGGAGAGGTCACTAAGAAGATTTCAATGTTTTGGCCTGAACAATGGAATAGAGTTGCAACTTACTGAGAAGGTACAATTCATAGGCGATTTAGGTTTGGGGAACAAATCAGAAATTTTCTTGAAGGGCTTAGGAATGTCAAGTGGAGATATTGAGTAGAAAGAAAGTTAAATATATGAGTCTAGAACTCATAGGAGAAATAACTAGAGGCATGAATTTGGGAATTATCAAGCTCTTCATGGTAATTAAAGTCATAAAACTGATAAAATTGCTTAAAGAATTATGTGGATAGAAAAAATAAAAGGTTCTGTGAACCCAGCCTTGGGTCCTCTGCAGCATAATTGGTCAGAACGATAATGATGCCGATGGTGATATGACAAAATCTAACATACATAGTGCTTTCCTTGTACCAGACAATAAGCACTTTTTTAAAAAAATAAACCTTAATGGAGTATAATTGCTTCACAATACTGTGTTAATTTCTGTTGCACAACAAAGCAAATCAGCCACATACATACACGTGTCCCATATCCCCTCTCTCTTGAGTCTCCTTCCCACACTCTCTATGCCACCCCTCTAGGTCATCACAAAACACCGAGCTGATCTCCATGTGCTGTGCTGCTGCTTCCCACCAGCCAACTGTTTTACATTCGGTAGTGTATATATGTTGATGCTACTCTCACTTCACCCCAGCTTCCCCCTCCCACCCCGTGTCCTCAAGTCCCTTCTCTATGTCTACCTCTTTATTCCTGCCCTGCAACTAGGTTCATCATCCTCAAAACAACCTCATGAGTCAGATATTATTGTTTATTCTATTTTATGGATGAGGACACTCAGAAGAGTTAAGTAACTTGCACAAGGTCACACACAGTTAATAAGACAAGGAGAAACCAATAAAGGAGACAGAGAAGAAGTGGCTAGTGGAAAAGGAGGACAGCCATGGCAGAGGGATATCATGAGGCCAAGTGAAGAGACTGGTTCATAGAGGCAGGACAAATCTAGTGTCAAACGCTTTTAGGTCAAGTTAAAATAATTTAGAAGCATGGCTATTGGTGACCTTCCTAAGATCCGTTTTATTGGAAGGGAGTGATAAAAGCCTAATTGGAGTTGATTCAAGAAAAAATGGTAAGAACAAAGTTGAGACAGAAAGTATAAGAAATCACTTTTAAGGGGTTTTCTGTAGAGGGGAATAAAATCATAAGGCAGTACATAAAGATGGAAGGGGCATGTTTGTACACAGTTAAGAATGACTAACTAGGTGGGAAATCTCGATAGCACAGGAAAGAGGGTAGAAAACTGAAGAGTGGTGTCGTTTTAGAAGTAGATGGGTTGAAGTACAGATAATAAATGGAGATAAGGGTGGAAAATGTCTATTCATTTAATGGTTGGGGAAGCAATATATTGTATAGGTACATGGGCAGATTGTTTGGTACATTGGGTCATGGGAATGTAGAAGTTCGATTGCTTCTATTTTCTCAGTGGAATGAGAAGGAATGTCAACAGTTGAGAATGAGGGGGAGAGAAGTTGTGGTGGTTTGAGATGTATGAAGGAGGTATGAAATATTAATTTAGGAGACTGAACAGTGAACTGACAAGAGAAATGTAGAAGGAGAGCTGGATTGCCCTAACGGTCTGCTTGAGGTGAGTGGTCATGAATTAAAGGAAAAGTATTGTTTGAAATTGTAGGAAGTGTTAAACTTCAGCTTTGCCAAGAAACCAAGACACAATAGCTGCAAAAAACACAAGTGTGGGTCCAGAACAAAATACAAATTTTCAAATAAGTGGCTGTAATGTATGAGCGTTTTGGTGGAACACATGTGACCCGCAGTAGAAAAAAAAAACACCAGCTTGGAGATATTTTATGTCCTGCACAGGATCACCTGGAAATGGCAATGAGGTTTCAATAGAGAGATTCTGGGTATAGAGTGAATCAGGGGATGAGGGGCAAAAGGCCACCTTAAGGAGAGTCCTGTCCAGTTATGGAAGCTGCAAGCAAAAGGCCCATCCAGGGAAGTAGGCTGTTTAAAAAAATCCAAGACACAAGCCTCCTTTGGTCATCTGCCCGCAAAGAGCCCTAAGACTGGAAGACAACTGCACTGCCCAGGTTGAACTGGGGCTTTTTCCCTTCGTTTTCTCTCCCTCAGGTAAGGTTAAAGCAAGTATCAAGTAGGAGAGGAGAGGCAATGCTAAGCAAGGAAAGAGAAAAGAAGGACCAACCAACTCCTCTAGCTCTGTAAGCAGACAGTATACAGGGGGCCGATGGTGGAGAGAGTTATCTTGAAATAAATTTTGGAATTTAATGACTGATTCATGAACTGACACAGTGTTTATGAATCACAGTAATAAAGGGCTCTCTGTTAGTAAACAATAAACATAAGAGTCATGGAACTAACCCCACCCTCACCCTCGGCCACACGCACACACACACACACACACACACACACAAACACACACACACATAAACACACACACACTTTTGTTTTTAAAATCCAGGGTCAGGGAAGAAAACTTTTCCCTACACAATAAATCTTAAAGTCATAGTGAAAGGTCAAAACAAATTTATGGCTTGTTCAATATGTTAGTTATACAATTTTCACATCTTTTAACTTATTTTCTTACTCTTCTATTAATGTAAAAAATGCTAGTTTACACATATAGGTTACAGTGAAGAGTAAACACATTTTGGTGGTTTTGTCAGCATTTTCTGGATGTTCAGATCAAACAAAGTCCCAGAAATTCAGACATTTTTCTTTTCTTTTTTAAAGTGGTTACTTTTTTAAAAATAATTATTTATTTATTTTTGCTGTGTTGCGTCTTAATTTTTGTGCCAGGGCTTTCTCTAGTTGTGGCAAGCGAGGCCCACTCTTCATCGCGGTGCGCGGGCCTCTCACTATCGTGGCCTCTCTTATTGCGGAACACAGGCTCCAGACGTGCAGGCTCAGTAGTTGTGGCTCACAGGCCTAGTTGCTCTGTGGCATGTGGGATCCTCCCAGACCAGGGCTTGAACCCATGTCCCCTGCACTGGCAGGCAGATTCTCAACCACTGCGCCACCAGGGAAGCCCTCAGGGACATTTTTCATAACTTCTGGCAGATAATATAGAGAAGGTGAAGGACCCATTGCATTAAAGGTGAAGAACCCATCACAATAAAAAGCTGGGAGGTTTAATGTTTCAGTCTTCATTTTTGTTGAACTTGAAAGTATGTCTTCTCATTATTATTGCAGTATTTTGATTTAGTTTTAAAATATTACAGATAATGGCCAATTGATCTGGTCTTTAAGTTATAAAAATCAAACAGTGCCAAAAAGTAAAATTCTGGTGGTTGAAATGTTTACACCATAGTTTGGTTGTCTTAAAATATTGCTAATATCTTAACCTCAGCATTTAAAAAATTTGAATGCTTTTACCCAAAGTGATTAGTACACACTTTATCACCAAGTTAGACCACTAGAACAAGGTACATGAAGTCTTAGAAATGGTCTGTACTGACATGCTGGGGGAAAAAAAGAAAGTATATGATGTGATCATGTTCACAATTCACTATTTCCTTCAAAAAGTGCATTATGATAATGAGTCATAGGTTGACCAACAAGTAGTCTCTGGAAATATGTATGGAAATATTGTATGGAATGGCCTTGCAACATTTCTATTTTATTTGCATACCTGTTTTTCTGCTTGTATTGATCCAATGTATTATTTTCAGTTTATTTCCTATCTCACAAAGTAATCAAAAACATTATATTTCCTGTATCATGGCTCCTCAGTGATTTATGAAACTGTCTTCTAATCCTTCTCCTTTACCAGATACATGTCAGGATCTGTTTCAGACTCTGCACACCTGTCATTTAATCCACATATAAAGCAAAATATCTGCCCCCAGACATAAATGATGGCATTTACTCGTTCACTTTGTGTCATTGATGTTTAGTAATGTCCAGATGGTGTCTTTTGATTTCAAAATTGCTAGTGCTTTATTCTGAGTTATCTCAAAGGAATCCCTTTGTCATTAATGTTCCACAAGTTTTACAGTAAGAGCATGACCTGAACTCACACAGGGTGTGTACTGATCCAAGGGGTGTCACTTTGAATCATACCTCTGGCATTTTCTTCTTTTCTGTGTTTCTGATAACAAAGATTTCCCTCCATTTTTACTGGAAACATTATTTAATTTTGTTCTGGGGGAAAACAGTCACTTTCCTAGAAAAACTTACTCTGCTTATTTCTGCAATCATGCAAAAACATCAGTGACTTTGTGCTACTATTTGAGAATAACATCTGCAGTCCAATAAGATCCAGTTTTCAGAAATTCATCTTCATACTTGGTATTTGATCTTTTATTCTGAAGCCCCTTCAAAATAAAATCACTGCACTCACAGATGTACTCGTAGCAGCACATACTGAAGTCCTGTTGCAGTTTGTCTAATTTTGGCTTCTGGTATTCAGTGTTCCTACTTTTATAGATCTATCCTATTTCCAAAAGATGCCCTTAAGGCTTTTGCCTATTTCTGAGAATTTTGGACACAATGTACCACAAAAGAATTGCAAATTTAACAGAAGTAAGCATTAACATGGAAATATAAAGAAGATATTTTCGCTGAAGTGAACTGTACCTTGTTAACTAAATGTCAGTGAGGTTGAACTTCCTAATGCAGGCCCTGAATGCAGTTCAGATCTTAAAAAATAAATGTGTCTGTTTTAAGAATGCTACTAAATTCTTTGAAAACCATGTATTTACATTTCAAATTTTGAAATGTAAGTGAAGAAAATTGTTTCATTGCTTTGTTTTCTGCACCTGTCTAACTTCAGGCAACGTTCTGGAGGTCATCAATAATCAGTGGGCAAACTCTGTGATGCACTAGTATATAGCAAATATCTCAGAATTCTTGTTTGTCCTTGTGAGGTGTATGCATGCATGTGTGTGCATGCACGTGCATACGAGGTGTATACATGCAGGTGGATGGGTTGGTGTGTGTATGAGAAAGAGACCTAATATTTATGTGTTGGACTGTAAGAAGAATAAAGAGATGTATTTTAAACTTCCATCAGTGAGAAAACGTCAAAGGTGACTGGATATGGAGTGCCATCTTTCACCCTGGAATAGTTATGGAACTTACACAAGCAGGTCAAAATGGACCATCTTTCCTGAACCTCTGAGACATCATTTGAGGTACAATAACACGGGTTTAGAAAGCCACCAGGAAATGCTATAGTCTGTGCCTTAAATATATAGGTGTGTACAAGCATATATATAGAAGAAAATTATTTCTCCTATCATCTTTGTCCAGCCACCATTGTCTCTCTTTTGGATTATTGTAAGAGCCTGCAAATTAGGCTCTCTGTTTCTGCCTCTCTACAATATATTCTCAAAACAAAAGTCAGAGTTGCCCCATTGAAATATAGATCAGATGATAGTACTCCTCTTTTTAAAACCTAAGTCCATACAGTAGCATATATAAGCCCTTATAGAGTTTATATATACATATGTATATATTTATTATATATGATATACAATTATTTATATATTTATCATATATGTACATATAAATATATTTATCATATGTATGATATTCATATATATAATTACATATATATATATATATATATATATATATATATATATATATATATATATATATATAAATACACAGGAGCTGTCCCTCTACTCCACCTCATCTCATTCTGAACAATTTTTCTCTCTGTTCACTGTGCTCTAGCCACATGAGCCTCCTAGAACATTCTGGGAATTCTCCTATCTCAACACCTTTGCAAATTCATTCATTCAACTTAGAATATCCATCTCTCTGTATTGTTATGTGCTTTACTTCTTCACCTCCTTCAGGTCTTAACTTAAAAGTCACCCACTCTGTATAGTCTTTCTTAAGCACCCTGTTAAAATTTTTATCTTCCCCTCTACGCCTGTATTCACCAGCTTCCTTGCTTGCTTTGTTTTACTCCACAGAATTTATTTCCATCTTATATACTACACATTTGGTTTATATCTTTCTTACCTATTTACCTTATTACAAGCTCCTTGAGGCTCAGATTCTCATCTGTCTTTTTCGCTGCTGTATGGCCAAATGTGGATCATTATTCGGCATATAGTGTTTGGTAGGAGACTTGATCTTGGAATGAGCCCAACCTCAGTGACTAGGAGGTAGACATCTCCAAAGAGGCTGGAAATGTGCACGGTGAAAATTAAAAGGTGAAGACCAAAGGAAGGTACTTTCCTCAAAGAGAATTCCAGACTAGAAGGCAAGTTTCATAACTGAACTGTACACATGAAGCGTTTAACCTTTGGTATATTCTCCTTAGACTATAAATATACGACTTGCCAGTTTTACTGTCTTGTTTCATATGATGTAATTCCCTTTAGTTTCACACAAACATGGTGAAGTCAATAAAACCAAACTTCACATGGTAGTTGTTTGAAGGAAAACACCCTGCCCTCTTCCACAAATCTCCACGTAGAAGGGGCAGACCTGTGTCAGGGGAGAGTATGTGCTGGGATCTCCAGGCCATGTGCAGTTAAGTGAATAGTGCAGTGCATGGGAGCAGTGGTCAAGATCACAACCTGGGAGCAGACATGATACAATCCCCCCTGATTCCTAAATATACTAGTTGGAAGTGTGGGGAAGGCGAAAATTGGTACTCGAGATACAGGTAGGTGCAGAAAAAAACCCTCAAAAAATAAAATGACTTGTTTTCTTAGTCTTTTAATTCTTGATCTGGTGCTTGTTCTACAATTCCAGGCCACTCTTTGTATTTAGCTCAAACACTTATGGAACCCAATTCCCTAACCTACAGTATAAGCACAAAAATTCTTACACTTTAACTTATCTCAATTTATATGTCTTCCAATACTCCTGACTTCCTGGGTTTTACATGATTCTCAGAGCTTACTGAATCTAAATTTTACTAATTGTTAACAGTGGCTCTGCTTTCTTCTACTTAGAATTTACTAATAATTCTAGTAAAAGACAATTAAGAGAGGAGAATCTATGTAAAAGAAATGCTGTGATCTATGCAAACTGTTCTTTTTTTTTTTCTATACACAATTCCACAGCCAACAAGAAAATATTCCCCCAAAGAAAACCAGACTGATATGGGTATTTTCTCCTCCTCCCAAACGTCTATATTTTCTAAGCCCATTTCATGTTTTAAGAAATGAGAAAAGGAAAAAAAAAGTTTATATTGGTTTGAAATAATGTGTGTGATTTTGTCATTTGGAAATAAAGATAACTCTAATGCTTTCAAGGACTCTTTGCCTAACCTTTGTTCAGTCCCAACTAGCAGAGTCCAAAGTCTGGACAGGGCTAGCTTTGGAAATATTGCCTGGCTGGGTGAAGTCACATGATATGGCAAATGTTCCACTGGCGTGTTGTTTCTTTCTCCTACAATAATTGCCTTTCTTTTAGATTTCAGTGTTTCCCTTTTGTGTTTACGATAACAGAGGGATGCTTTATTGCATTTCACCAGGCTGGTTGCCATGGTGATCAGCAGTTGCTGTATGCTGTAAAAATAACCCTCCTTCCTTGATAGATTTCACTTGAGTGAAAATAACCCTTAAAAATAGGTTGAAATTTACATACTAACTCTTCCAGCAGGTTCAAGGGGGAAAAAAGAATGAATTACATTGTGATTTGACAAGCTATTAGGCTAGGAGCTATTGGACAAGATTTGAACAGAGAAGTCTGCTGTAAGTCAGTGTGAAGCCCACCAAATTTTAGCATAAAAACATCAAATTTTATTGGGTCTTTCTTCATTAGTGTTGTATGATGGCTAAAATGGTATATAAGGGAAAATTAAAATTTCTGTGGGCATTGGGGACTGTAAGAATTTGGTGCTCAGGGATACTATTACAGGTTGGTTTAGACTAGAATATCATTTCTCAAACTTTGTTCCAGAGGACACTGTTCCAGAAAATGTAAATGAGATGCTAGTCCAGAAGATGCTAATAAAATACTCTGTGGTCAAATACATTTCAGAAGCATGAACATACTGTACCTATAACACGTATTATCATGTTGATGTGTCTGAGACATTGTAAAGCAAAAACATACTTATTTGTATTTAATAGACATTCCAACTTCGTTTAAGCATGAATATTCCACTTACAACAATTATAAGAATTGTATTTTGGGAAACTTTTTAGATCCTTTAAATTCTTTTTTTGTATGGTTCTAAATAATTTCATGAAGACATCTTAGCAGACTAGAAGAACTTTTACCAACTCATTTTGTCATGTTCTTGCCCAAGAAAAAGGAGAAGAAGAAAAAAAATCAGGGTATGTGGTAGTGGTAAAGTTGGTGTAGATAAACTGGGTAATGATATACAGGGAAATATATATATCATGGTGTAGTCTCACAGGAATGAACAGATTGTAAAGTAAAATGTGTTTCAGAACAAAATCAGAATTATTTTACATACCTACTTTAGTAGTCTGAGGTGAATAAAGATATTAAATATCGGCAACATATGCCCATAAATAATTCTTGACTTTTAAAAAAGTTTATCTAAAGGATTTTTATGTAACATACATTATATCTGCATCTTCCTCCAAGATGTTGAACCTATAGCTAATATATTGTTGTTTTCCCCTTGTTATGTTTCCACATCTGGGATCATATCTAGAATCATATGTCTCACATTATTATTGGATGTAATATGTTTTTTCCAAGCATAAATCAAAGTCTAATGATTTCTTTTTCTATCTACCTCCCAAGGATTTCTGGAGACAAATTGGTCACTTCTTGAAATGCTAGCTAAATCCCTTAACTCTAGGTAGGCTCAAGTCTTCTTATATGGCCAATGTATTCCTCTTGTTTCTCAATTTATTGATCTGATGATATCAATTTTTACTAGCATGTTGAAAACTTTCCAAACTACTTGTTAACCTTGACCTCTTATCCTTACTCCTGGCAGAAGCAGCCATGGCCTGATGATTCCTGTACACTTGGAAACTTAGTAATTGTGATGAATTGTGTGTTCGTTCTATATGTATCTAAAGATAACAATATATCATGACATTTTACATATATATACATTTTCATATGTATATGAGCTCACACACACAACATATATTGAATTCAGTTCTCAGTGATGGGAAAGAAAATTTTCTTTCCCTTTAAGCTTGACCCCCTACCTCACACCATACACAAAAGTTAATTTAAGATGGATCATATAAAGCTCTAAGAGGAAAACATAAGTGAATTCCTTTGCAAGCTTAAACTAGGCAAAGATTTCTTAGACAGGACATAAAAAGCAATAGCCAAACAAATTAAAAATAAATAAATTGGAATTCATCAAAATTAAAAGAACATTCTGTCCAGCAGAGGACATAATTAAGAAAATGAATAAGCAAGCCACAAATTGAAAAAAATATTTGCAGTCCATATATATATGACAATGGGCACATATCTAGAATATATTAAAAAATCCCTACAAATCAACAATAAAGAGACAAACTAGACAAACATCCTCTTAAAAATTGTCAGAAGGCTTGAACATATACTCCATGAAAGAGAGTAGAGGTATGGCCATGTGAAATGGTCCTCAACATCATTATTAATCAAGATAATGCAAATTAAAACCTTAATGAAATACCATTTCAGACCCATTAAAATGGCTAAAATTAAAAAGACTAACAGGGCTTCCCTGGTGATACAGTGGTTAAGAGTCTGCCTGCCGATGCAGGGGACACAGGTTCATGCCCCAGTCCAGGAAGATCCCACATGCTGCAGAGAGGCTGGGCCCATGAGCCATGGCCGCTGAGCCTGGGTGTCCGGAGCCTGTGCTCTGCAATGGGAGAGGCCACAACAGTGAGAGGCCCGCGTACCACAAAAATAAATAAATAAATAAATAAAATAAAAAGACTAACAACCCGAAATGTTGGCAAAGATGAAGAATAAATAGTAAACCCCTTATTTATTGTTGATGGTAATTTTAAATAGCTTCCCATTTGGAAAACTCTTTGGCAGTTTCTCGCACAGTTGAACATATATTTAGCCTATGACCCAGCAACTCTACCACCAAGAGAAATATAAATGTGTGTACACAAAAAGACTTGAACAAGAATGTTCATATCATATATATCCATTACAGTAAAAAAAAATTGAAGCAACTTGTACATCCATCAACTGCTGAATGTTGAACAAATTATCATGTTCTTTCTGCAATGGAATATTACCCAGCAGTAAAAAGAATTGAATTATTGATAGCATATAGCATGCTATTGCTATATGCAATAGCATGAATGAATGGCAAACACACCAGACTGAGAGAATGAAGCCAGGCACAAAAGAATATGCATTGCATGATTTCATTTATGTTTTCATAGACTAGGCAAAACTAGGTTATGGGGAGAGAAGTCAGAGCAGTGATTCCCACTAAGAGACAAGGCATTGATGGGAAAGGGAAATTGCTGGAGTGATGAAAATATTCTGTATTTTTATTGGGGTAGTGATTATATGAACACATACATTTATTCAAACTCATCAAACTGTACACTTAAATTGGAGCACTTTCCTCCATGTAAATTATATTCCTATTTTAAAATATTAAAATAAAAATAAAGAAAGGAAAAAGTGACCTTTTTAAAAAAATTTATATTTCATTCAAAGATTTGGATTCTTTTCTCAGGGTTGCCCCTTCAGTTTCATGAACTACAGAAAGTGGAATAAATGAGTTTATTCAGGTGGTGTCTCCATTGAAGGAAACAATCAATAGCTTGAACCTTACAGGTCGCCATCATTTTGGAGCCTGATGTTCATTTTTGAATGTTTGCCTTGGGATCCCAGAAAAGAGGAAACAAGCAAAGCAGGAGGGTTTTTAATTCCCATTTCTAACTTTGTTCATCTGGTACGTTATTTATAACATACTGATGTGTATTTTCTCTCTAATGTTCTTCCTACTTGAGGCAGATGAGAGAGAGGACCCAGAAAGAGGAATGGATAAGGCCTAGAATTTTTTTGTGAGATTCAAAAAGAATAATTTTTCCGAGTATGAAAAATGAAAACCCTCACTTTACCTTTTGCTTCTAATCTTTATGTAGATTTAAATAGAAAAATCTATTGTTCTTTTCTCTTTTTTTGGAACAAATTATTTCATTTTTTATAGAGGTATAATTGACATAAAACATTATATTAGTTCAAGGGTACTATGTAATGATTCAATATTTGTATATATTGTGAAATGATCATCACAATAAGTCTAGTTAACATCCATCACCACACATAGTTACATTTTTTTTATTGTGATGAGAACTTTTAAGATTTACTCTGTTAACAATTTTCAAATATGTAAATGCTGTTATATTCTATTTTGGTAACTATAATGTAATTTCCTATGTAATCCATAATCTTTGGTTTTTCCCTTTTTTATTTAGAAATTTATTTTTTGAAGAGAGTAAAATAATTCTGTTTGACCCTCTTGATAGCAGGGATTATTCCATATTCATCTCTACAATGACCAAACAAAGAACAGTGGTTAATTCAGAGGAGGTTCTCAATATATGCTGGTTGAATGCATACATATATGAATAAAATGTATGTTTTTAAACAATGTCCTATATATTACTAAAAAATAATATTATCATAATTCTAGTATCATCAGGGTTAGGATTTTTTATCTGTAATTTTACAAGGATATTTTCTTTATGATTCTCCCTAGATAATTACTATCCGACCTGTTCTTAGTGTTTCCACCAGCATGAGGTATGCTAAACTAAAAATTATCCCTGGACTTAGCTTTGTGTAAGTAAAATTTATTTACATTCCTATCTGGAGTGAAGTTGAATAAATAAATGTTGATAAAGCATTGAAATGTGCTGAAGAACTGGTCATCACTGTTGTTGGATTTTTTGGGGAAAAAGGTCATGTAAAAGCAATATTTTTAGCTGAATGGCAATTAGAGAAAAACTATTTAGACATGCGTTTCAACTTCATGTCTGGGGCTTTCACTTGCCTCCATACCCTTGACTATTTCTATTTGCTTGTTTTCGATTTTCCCTCCAGAAACTAAGAGATAATGAACTAAGACAATATGGCTTGTATTTTTGTAAAGTGAGTACCTTGTTTTCTTTTGAGTGAAGATTCTATTGTGTACTTTGAGGCTGTACTTGGAGAGAAGCAAAGCCTTTGTAATCAAAGGCAAAGACAATACATTTAAGCATTTAATGCTTGCATCTTGATGATTTCATTATTGACTTCTATTAAGCTCTCTCTGGGCTAAGAACCAAACTCCCCCACAGCTTTACAAAGCTGCATGGCTGGATCTATTTGCTATTAAGTTTAAATCCTCATTTCTCCCCATGACACGCTTATTGGCTTGAGATGACTTCCTCCTGGTCTTATGGAGACATTTGCATACGCCACGTTAAATTTCTAACCCTCGACTCTCTCTACTCCCTCCAACAGTACTTTGCTGAATCTCTTCACTCACTTATTCTCAGGTGTGTGTCTCTCTCCTCTTTCTCTTTCTCTCTCCTTCTTTCTCTCTCTTTCCCTCTGTCTCTGTCTCCCTCCTCTCTGCTACTTCAGTCACTTTCCCCTGGCCATGAAGGCCATCCTTAGTTCTGATACAGAACCATATTCTTCTTGCAAGGTGAGTCCAACCATCAGAAGTAAAGTAATGAGATTATGATTAAAAATACACCTTGATAGTGGAGTATCCATCAATCTGTCATAGAAATCTTATCTCTGGAGCTAGTCTCATCAATCTGACCTTTCAATTACTATCCCCAGTTCATGACTCTTAAGTATATATAACTCAGAGATGGAGTTTGAGATATACAACTCTTTGTATGGTACCTACAATACTTGGTACCAGTCAATGTCTCTTTTGTGGAATCTGTAGCCTCCTTCTAAGGTAAATTTTGTCAGGATCAAACCTGGTCATTTTTACTTTGACCTGTGTTTTAAACTGACTCTAGCTGCTCTAATGTATAAAGTCTTCAGTATCAGGAGCTAACACAATAACAATTTATTTCTATTCAGGTAGTAGTCAAAGAGGGTATCTCTGGTTGGCAACTGGCTTTCTTCCACATGGAGATTCAGGGACTCAGGTGCCTCTGTCTTGCAAATCTGTTACCCCTGCTCACCAGGGCCTGGGAGTGTTCTGCATTCAGTTAGTAGATGAGGAAAGAAAATGAGGAGACACAGCTAAACTGCTTCTCAACGTCCCCCACCCTGATGTGACACACATCACTTCCCCTCACGGTCATGAAAACGTGTCACGTGACCTCAGCTGGATGTAAGGGGAGCTGGGAAGTAACATCTCAGTTGGGGCAGCCATATCCCACTCACAATTCCTTACTATAGAAAGAAGAGCAAGAACGTTTGGTGGAGTACTGGACACAACCCCTTTCTGTAATTCAAATTCATTTTTAAAATATTTATTTAATGCCTTCTCTAATCCTAGGAGACCATATTTTTTTATTAAATTTCAATTTATACCCGTATTCTGTTTCTTCAGATCCATACTTCAGGAGAAAACCTTTCTTGAATTTACAATGATTATACCACATAAACTGAGGACATGCTACATGTTCATATGGAGTGTGATTATATGTTATAGGTATTCCACTTTGCAAGCTGGTGATTCAAAGGGATTGTTGAGAAACACCCAAGCCTGACTTAACTTCAATCTAGCAGCGTTTATTAACTGTCTTTCTGGGTGTAAATAAAGCAGAGTCAGTCATAGTGCCAAAGACCCACCTACAGCTCATTAATGATCTTTCCAAAGGATCTGGATCCCTCTTTATGCAAAGACTACATGTCACTCACACATCTCCATGACCTTCCTGCTGAACCTCTGTATAAATCTCTGGAGGCAACAAAGAACTATGGGAAAAATACTGCCCTGGGCATCAGCACTCCAATAATGGCCTCCCTCATCCACACTCACCTACTGGCCAGGATTTTCTTTGCTTCAGTTTCTTCCTCACTCAAACAATGAAATTAAAGCAGGTAAGATCTTGATTTCTTCCACTGTTAATACCCTATGCTTTTTTATCCCTCTAATGTCAAAAGTCATTATTCTGAAATCAGGGAGTGAGGAGGAAAAATAGTGTTGTTATAGCTAATGTATCATGTGTCTAGTTTAGTAACCTTCAGAAATAGCAGACCAGACCACCTTCCCTTGGAGACTGGTAATAAAAGTATCACATAGAGATCTACTCTTTCAAAAATTTGAGTAAGAATATTTACAAAACCAATCTATCACTTCACAACCATCAAATACTTCATATTCAGAGTTGCAAGCAAACAGTATGGCTGCTATTACTACAAAGAGATCCAGTGTACTTGTCATCTTATGCTTAGTTTTCAGGCTCACCTCGATAGAGCAACAATTGATACTGCCTTCAGACTTCAGTGTGCAAACACACACACACAGACATCCTGCCCAAGGATGGGGTATGCTGCTAATGGATAAGATTCGTTGTTGTGTCTGACTACCAGCTGCCTGACACAGCAATTACTCCTATAAAATGCCTAATTTTTCATAGGGCATTAAACATGGTAGCAGCTCTTGGCCAGATGTGTAGCTGTGTTAAAATAATAGTGCTAAAGTGAAAAGAGAAGAGGCCAAATATTACTGATGGAAAATAAGACAGAGTTCCAAGGAGGATGTTATTTTTACTTTAGAAAACATAAACAATGCTCAGGAACTTTAGAGGAAGAGTTCTAGAAGCGAAGAGGACTTCTGTTTTGACTAACAAGGGAGATTGTCAATCCAACACCTGGACAATTCCTATACTTCAGGGCTCCATAGTTCCTACAGGCATCATCTTATATTCCTAACAGTACTTGGACAGTTCTTAGGCGGACTGTAGAATAATTGCTACTTATACTTTGAATAATGCTTATTGGGATGTGCTGAGAAAAGAGAGGATGCATATAAAACATCCAACAATTTAAGTTTAAAATATAGAGAACCAAGCTTTATAATTTTAAATCCTGTTTAATAATAACAATTACCATAATTAGTGTCTATTATGTACAAATTCTATAAAGGTTCTCTATATGCTTACCCATTGAG
This sequence comes from Mesoplodon densirostris, assembly GCF_025265405.1. Taxonomy (NCBI): domain Eukaryota; kingdom Metazoa; phylum Chordata; class Mammalia; order Artiodactyla; family Ziphiidae; genus Mesoplodon; species Mesoplodon densirostris. The sequence goes on along the minus strand of NC_082662.1, from coordinate 122,864,121 downwards.
TTGTTATAATATTTCTAGGTCAGATGTTTTACAAAGGAACTGAGGCTTATGCCATTGTGAATATTTTCCGAGGTCAAAAATTTGAACCCAAATTTAAAGCCCGTGTTCTTACCCTAATGACCAGTGCTTTCCCGGGCATCCCTTCCTCTTTGTTTTGTTTTATTTAAGAAAACTGATTGTCCTTTGTGTAAAGAAGAATCAAAGGAGAAAATGATATAGGAAACAGAGTTAAATAAGAATTTAAAGAATACAGAATTAATATCTTTTACCTAATATGTCCATAAACTGGCAATTAAGACCTTTTGACCCTTAAATGATTGAGGCAGCTCTGTAAAATTTCAGCATCTGAAAGTTAGATCAAAATGAAAAGACTGATTCTTGCAAATGGAAATTGAATATGAGAAGTGGTTAAGTATTTTTTGAACAAGAATTGGGACAAATATTAAATGAAGCAATTCTTGCTAATGGTTGGGAACTTTAAGTAGATATTAAACTCAAGATAATAGTTTTTAATTTCTTATATCTTGATTTAAATTACATCTGCCTTCCAATCAATTTTAGATAAATACTTGTGCTATTTTAAAATTATTTCTTTTATAGAAAAATCATATATTTTATTTTATTTTATTTTTTGAAAAATCATATATTTTAGAAAGTGCATTTTTTCTTAGTTATTTGTGCCTGAAAATAAATGTAACATTGACATACTTAGGTACCACTGTTTATCTTGTAACAGAAACAGTTTATAAAGATATAACCTCCAATTTAAATTTTGCAAATTTAAACCTATAAATTACAGACAATTACATTATTAAGTTCATTTTCTAGGTCTTACCATCTCATGGGAATTTCTGTATTTCATTGAATCTCACAATTTTAGAATTCTAGAGACCTTACAACTATTCTAGTACATTGTTTCTCAAACTTTTTCTTTTTCTATTATCACACCCCTATGAATAAAAATTAAATTATATTTAAATTCTTCCTAACAAGAGAAATTTAATACTAAAGAATATTATTTGGGGGGGGTTGGGTTGAGCTTTGAAAGGTCACAAACCAATGTAGTAGGTAAGAATTTTCTAATCCTTCAAGAATTGATTTTTCCCTGCCAGGAGGCAATATTACCCCCCTTCCAGAATATATAATCTAGTCCAATATTCTCATTTTACAAAGGAGGACATGGAGACTTGAGAGGAAAGCAATTTGGTGGCAGGACAAGTTGCAGGACCTGATTTGGGGTCCTCGTGTCATGTTTCTTTCCCAGCTCTACCCAGCTTTCCCATTCCAAGACTGAGAGGGAAGGTCTGAACAGGCAGAATATGATACAATGGGCCTTGAACCTCTCTCTGGCAGAAGCCTCCACTTGAACAATGTAGGACAGCACAGAGGCACAGTGGGCCCTTCATTTCCAACTGAGTTTCACCTGTAGACTTGACAAAAAGAAAGGCTTCATAAGGAGCAGGGCCTGGATCAACATTTATTGTTGCACAAACCACCACCCACTTTGAAATTCAGACCCAGTGACCATTACACCTGGGTTTGTTAGACAAATAATCTGAAAAATCAATATCTACTGTTGACAGCAAGAGTAGTCCTTAAAACCAATTGCCTGCTCTCAGAATCAGCACTCAGAGGAGCCAAATTTCTAATACAAAAAAAAAAATGAAATGAGTTATTTTGCTATAAGATTGACCATTGAACACCTCTCCTTTGGAGAGCTTGACTCTGATTGGATAAACTTTCTGTCTGCATCCCTCTGCATAAGAGCTGAGTAGAGGCAGACTGGTACAGAAGCATTTCCTGCTCCTCTATTTATGCTTGCAGGTAGTCCAATATGTTCTTAAGATAAAGCACTTAGAATTGGATTACAGGCAAAACAGGTAGCATTCTCGAAGTGTGATAAACAAGGCTGATACTGAAAGCATTATGGTTATGGCTGAGAATTATCATGAAGAGTGGTGGGGTATTGAAAAATAAACTATTTGGATGTCAGGCTTAGTAATTTATGTAAATGTTATTGCTGCCTCTGCAAGTCCCAGTGGAGTTTCCCTCTCACATTCATAATATCAAATAACTTTGAACAGCCCATATACAAATTTTATAAAATGAAATAACTCATTTTTGCAAAGCAATCTTAGGATTTTCATTTGCTATCTGATAGCAGTAGCTCCAGGGTAATGAAGTGTTGGTGAGCACCTCAGTCCCAGCTAGCAGATTGTTCACCTGGTTCTGGTGGGTTGGAGGAGGTCTTGCACAATGCGTAGGTGTAACAGTACTCAAGGTCTTCTCATCTATATTGGCATGGAGGATGAAAGACACAGAGCAATGGGAAAAGAGGAGAGGAGCCAACTTTTGATCTTGGAGGCCCTACTAGTGCTGTTATCTGTGTACAGTGGAATTTAGAAATGCCAGTGGCCAGATTTTTCCATGTCCTAAACAAGAAGGGCACCGAATTTCCCTTACATATCAATCGAGAAAGAATGGCTGAAAGGTGCCTTCAGTTCAAAAACCAACATTTTCTTTTTTAGACAGGTTCCTCTTACAGTATTAAGAGACTCTTATTTTATCCTCTGATTTCAGATATGGAATACTTTTTAATGATATCTCACTTAACACATAGTGTGAGCAATTTGTTTCTTAAACTCTTGTGACCTCATTTTCTAAATTGCATACCTGTTTTAAAGGTGCTGATAGAGGAAACTGCACTCCCTAAATGTCCACATGACATTGTCCTGAATAGGTCATAGCTTCCCACAGTTCTAGGGTTTGGCATTGCTGATTTATTGATTCCTTCAGCTGTCAAGTGGCCCATGTGTGTGGAGGGAGGGGAAGCAGAGAACTTGGATCATATTCTTACAGGCTCCTATGTGCCTCACAAATAGTATAATTTTCTGTGTGTTTCATGATATACAAAGTTAAGGAAACCCTGACCTAGGCCTTTGTGGCTACATATTTTCCTTGTTCTATCAAGTTTTAAGGAGACATGATTACATGTCTCCTTAAAACATGATTACATGTCATGACAAGTTTGTCCCAAGAACAAAATGGCTGGTCACAAATAGGAGAGTGGGGCTGGAAGTTATGCCTATATTTATTATACCCAGTGCATCATCCAGCTCTGGCCTAGGAAATTCACATTCCGTATTTCCAGTGATCCCTATTAACTGTATGACACATATGTGATTATATTCATGAATATAATATGTTAAAACTTAACCCAAAAATAAAGGTTCTAGGAGTTTAAGTCTCTCGTTGTTCAAATTCACCCAATCAGTAGAGAGAAGAAATTTGTTCAAACCCAATTTTGTCGTATTCTAACAGCCATGATCAAACCATAGGCAAGGAATGGTAAGACATAAGTATCTGGCAAGGACTTTCAGCTACTTCTCCATCTAATTCCAAGCTTTCTGAAAGTGAGGCTAGGCCTCCATCCTCTTCAAATCCCTCAGAATACCAAGGTCATCTGATAACAAGTGATAAAATTGGAAAAAGAGTCTAGACTTTAGTATTTCATTTTTAACAAAAAGCAAAGCCAATGATTATAGACTGGAATTTCTAAGTCAGAAAAAAGCAAAGCTGATTTTTCCCAACATGAAATATTCTGAAACTAGTTAGATTATTTAAAATTAGATTCAATTAATTTAAAACATGACTAATTTGCAAATCCAGAAATATATTTCATAAAATAAGGTACATCCATGTTTCTGCTTTCTGTCTTTGGAGGAATGTGTGACATCTACGCCCATGTTCTATATATAAAATGCAAACAAAGATGCAAAGGGGTTAGCTGTTAGAACCAGAATTCAGAAGGTCCATGTAACACAGGCAATGCTTTCTACCCTGCAAAGGTGAAATTCCACACATTGCCTTTGGCTGAGAAATCGAAGCTCAGTTGTAAATAAGGCTGAAATTTAAAATGATGAATGGAACACTCAGGGGAAATATGTGTGTGTTCAACAAAACCCAGAACTCTTTGAACACTCTTTAAACTCCAGGTGAGCTAATTTTAAAACATATGAAGAAAAAGCAGAACTTTGAGCAGTATATGCCAAAGATACAGAACTCTTCTTTTTTCTTGAGAGATAGCTAAGGCTTAATCTTGGTGATGATTCAGGTGCTAGAATTCATAACTAAAGTCATAGAAGAGCGAAAGTAAAGCTAGAAACACCTCTGCACAGGTCTAATCTTTGGAAGTGATGTCTCAGGGGAAATATTTTGTTCGTCTTTGTTCCACTGCCACAGTAGAAGAGTAATGCTAGATGGACGACTCATGACCTTGGAGGTCTTTTGTGAGGTTGAAAGCCACCTTGACTTTTTTTCTCCATAAGCCAGCATATACAAATACTAGACAAACACACACACCACACACACACACAGGTAAATTCACAAAGAGCAGCAACCTCTCACACTGACTATTTCAGGATGGATATGTGGGAAGTTCCAATTTCATAGAAAATCAGGCAAGATTCAACATAATCACTCAACATTCTCCCAAAGGCCAGAGCAAGAGCAGTGGAGGATATTATGCTAATAGCACCCATAATCCCATGCTAATTTATTTTATCAAATTAAAGCAAAGGCTGCTCTTTGACCCCAGGGACCTTCCATTCTTTCTCTGGGTCCCCACAGTGAGCTTGAATCCATTTAGTAGAAGAGTTTGCCAAGAATATAAATTAATAAAACAGGATTAAAGGGAGACATGATTATAACCAATTCCTTAATCCCAGTGAATAATTAATGATAGTGATTCATGGTTTGGCTGAATCATTTTTATATTTGAATAATAAATACCTTCAAAATAAACTTTCCATGAAAACCAACTGAGGCAAACTTCTGGTTTAGTGGAAACTTTTCTTGTAGGAATTCATGTCACTGAGGCAGAATCTGGAGAGGCTTCCTTGTTTTACATGCTTTTCAATTAATATTTCAGGGTGGAAGATTAATCTCACTAATCACAAAGATCTTACATATTTAATTATCAAAATGTGAGCAGACTATATTCTGATGATGGCAAATTTTTAAAATACATTTTTGATAATTAGGTATGATTTCAGTTTAAAAATCAGATCATTTAAAGCAGATTCTTTGGTTGCAGGATTATATTTCTTCTTTATTGTGCTAGACTATGCCACAGATTGAAGGCCCCTGCCCACTAAATATCCATCATTTTCCACAATCATTGTGACAACCAAAAAACACTCCTGCAGAAGATTAAAGGGGTAAAACAGGCACTCCCTAGTCTCACGATGTTTCCTACTCAGTTGGGATAAAGCATATATAAAATCTTTAAAACCCTTGTCTCTACAAAAGTTCCATCAATTTTAATATGAATCTAAATCTAAGAGCAGTTGCTCATACAATTTGTCAAATTATCAGGTAGGTGAACAAGAATTTTGTAACTGAATTTCCAGCACGAGTCATTTTTTTCCCCTCTCATGGAAACAACATATAGAAGAGCTCAGAGTTTTGGCCTCCAGAAAAATTCTTTTTCTGTGACCCCCATCTATGTAAATAATTTGATTTAAAAATGCATCCCAAAATGTATGTACCCATGTGAGGTAGAGTGATTTATTAATGAAGTTTTAGAATAATGAGTAGAAAAGAGGTACTTAAATATTTGTTTCTTGTCCAATCTGTGCATGAGAAGATTATTTGCATCATTCAGGCATCATTTCTCCCTGTTCATGCCTAGGAATCATTTCTTTGTGTTCTTTATTGTGAAGTGTGCCATTCTTAACTATTTTCATATCTCCCACAATGAGAAAAAGGTGAGAGATGTGAATCTTGGGAGCCTGTTTTCATTGAAACAATATAAGTCTCCTTGCCTGTACATTTTCCCAATACCATTTGTTCAGTACTGGTTACCTCATTATAAATGATGTGGCACTGCCCTTGATGCTACCTGTGAATACTATTGCCTTTCAAGGACTCTCCCTCATTGATGACAATTACAAATGCAAATCTTGTTTAGGATATGGAGGAAAATGGGCACAATAGATGTTTAATTTACCACTCAGAGTTTTATAGCACGAACAACAGATCTAACAGCCACATCTACTCTTGAACACTTTAAGCAGGTGTCACTGCATTCTTAGATTGAGATCTCCTTCAGTGTTAACTCTGCCTTTACTTTCCACACATCAGCACCAATGGAGAGGGTAGGTAAGGAGAACAAAACAAGTGGCATATTTGCTCATGGAATGTCCCCCCTTTGTCCAGTATGGTGGGCTGAATAACAACCTGCAAATAGATCAAGGTCCTAATCCCTGGAAATTGTGCATGTGAATTTTGTGTTATACAACACAAGAAATTTTTCAGATGGATCTAGAGACTGTCATACAGAGTGAAGTAAGTCAGAAAGAGAAAATCAAATATCGTATGTTAACGCATATATGTGGAACCTAGAAAAATGGTACAGATGAACTGGTTTGCAGGGCAGAAATTGAGACACAGATGTACAGAACAAACATATGGACACCAAGGGGGGTAAGTGGTGTGGGGGGGTGGTGTGTGATGAACTGGGAGATTGGGATTGACATGTATACACTAATATGTATAAAATAGATAACTAATAAGAACCTGCTGTTAAAAAAATAAATTAAATAAAATTCAAAATTAATAAAAAGAAATTTTTCAGATGTGATTAAGTTATGAATGTTGAGATGAGAATATTATCCTAGATTACCCAAGTAGGCCCAGAATGCAATCACATGTATTATAGAAGGGAAGCAGAGGAAGAACTGACTCAGAAGAGGAGAAGGCAGTGTGACCATGAAGTCATAGATTGGGTAATGCAGCCACCAGTAGTTGGAAAAATCAAGGAATAGAATCTCCCTTAGAGCTTCTGTAAGTAGCATGACCTTGCTGACACCATGATTTCAGCCCAGTGAAAATGACTTTGGACTTCTCTCCTCCAGAAGTATGAAAGAATAAATTTCTGTTGTCTAATGTCACCAAGTTTGTGGTAATTTGTTACAGCAGCCTTAGCCAATACATCCAGCATGGCTTAAGACTGACCCAGGAAAGCAAGATGTTACCACATTGGTTTGAGTCAAGATAGGATATAGATTGGAAGGACCCACTGGCATTATGGAGCAACAGTCTTGAAATCCCTCAGAAAATTAAGGCACAACCACCTAGGGAATATTTTCTGACACAGAGCAAATATACCACAGGGTTAGTGTCAGTGATAGTGGTTGTTCAGGATAAGAGATTTCTGCCATGACCTTCATCTCCCTCTGGTTCTGGATGCTAGAGGCAGTACTTCCAGAACTAATGCAAAGGCCCCCATATGCAGGTAAAACCCAATGGTCAGAGAGAAATAATTGGTAGCTCAGATCCTTGAACTCATTTTCCCATGTGAGTGAGTGCCACACAAAATCAGTGTGTCAACACCATTCTTGCAGTCAAATCTTGTACAATACTGTGAAAGAAATACCTCATCTGCCAGGTACAGTAACCCACTTGGTGGACCATTCTCCTGGAACCAGTTCTCAGACATGGGGCTCTAATGCAATTCCATAGACATGAGTCCTGGAGCTCTTTGGGACATCTGGTTGACTCCACACAGGGGATAAAGGGTCATAGGGTGCCCCACATGGGAGAAAATGGGGCCAGAGGCCATTTGGATTCCAGCCTGGATTTGGGGCACTTTGTGAGGATGACACTGATGGTCTTAGTTTATCCTAGGCGTTGGAAGTGGAGTAGGAAAATTTCAAGGAAAGCACCCCATATCTACAGAGGTTGGGACCCTGAAGCACAGGGCCTGGGATAAAGGCTCTGCTTCTCTGTGTCTAAGGGCAGTACTGGAAGAATTCATTAGCATCTTAAAGAAGTAAAGTAAATGCTATAGAGGAGGATTTATATTTAAATTTCTGGTGAAATTTTCAGTCTTCAGTTTAGATAAAGTTGAAATTGTCCATGGCCACAGCATGATTCCTTCAAAATGGCCTAATTCAATTTGAATCTTCATTCTGTGTATCAATGTTAATTACTTAGGGTTTAATAATCTCTAAATAGATAGAATTTAGAGTTTCTTGAAGGTTTTTTATATATTGCAACAACAAATTAATTTCAAACTCTAATTATTTAATCAAGTGTTTGTTGAGATTGCATTGCATTTACAGCACTGTGTTAAATTCTTTGATTAAAGCAAGGAAAATATTAAACCCAAATCTTGCTTTCAAGGAACGTATAATCTATGTAGAAAAAGTAAGAGGGGAAAGACTAATAAAATAATTAGAAGTCCAGCCTTGACTACAAGAAAGATTGTTTCATACAGTTAATTCTTCTGTGTGTGTGTGCACATGAGTGTGTGTGTAAGCAATTTAATTTTTCAAGTAAGTCAGTCAAAAGGTGAAATTGTGAAGAAATTTCTTCAACTTTTTTTTTTAATCTATTAGTTCACATTTGCTTTGAATTATCTGGACCCTTGAGCTAGCTTTGGAAATGAAATATAATGTATATTTAATCCACAATTCTGTAAATTATTAAAAAAATGCAGCACTTAAACCCACTTAGCAATCATGCCAGGAGAAGCTGATGAGCTATTTTAGCATGTGAAAACTTGCTCTTGCCAACTCCCCCTCTGTTCCAGAAAAGTACTGTCTATCTTAAAACTGCCAAACACAGGAAGTAACCACTCAGTAGAATTTTCTATTTTATACACTCAAAAGAAATGGACTTTTGAGTATCTTCCTTTACCTGGGAGATAAGACACTGATCATTTTGCTGACTCTCCTGGTTGGAAGGGAGCCAGGGAAATAATGGCTATCTGAGGATCTTCAAAGATTTAATCTTGGAGATGAGTTTGTTGCAGGGCTCAATTCCTTTTGCTTTCCCAACCTGTCTACTTTCTGAAATGGCTGTTAGTATACAGGTACCTGACACAGGTATACACCCCCTGAAAGCCAAGTTACTGAACTACATTTCTGTAGAACTCAGCTGTACTTGCTGGGGGAGGCTACAGTGTTGCTTATGATCAAGAACTATGCTTCCTGGGGTCTCTGCAACCAAGCCCAGACTTCATGTCGACTCAGCCCAGGAATCTGTAGAGCCCATAGACATATACTGTGGAGCACAGGTGGGAAGGCCAGAGGTACAGAGGGGGCAGGAAGAGCAGGTCTGAATGCAGAGCTCCAGTGGGAGGTATAACTTATTCAACACTCATTCATGCACCCACCAGTCAACCAGCCAGGTTTTTGAGTACCCAGTACATGCTAGGTGCCATTCTACATGCCAGGATAGAGCAAGGAATGACACAAAGCTGCTCCCCTCATGGAGCAATTTTTACTGAGGAAAACATAAGCGAATAAAACAAAAACACATATAAGATCATACCAAGTAGTGATAAGGCTATGAGGAGAAACGCAGCAAAACAAGTTAGGGTAAGACTAAGCTGCTATACTAAAGAAATCTGATATAAACTCAGTGGCTTAAAGAAGTTAGAAGTTTGTTTCTCTCCCACTTAATAGTTTGAGATGAGTGTTTTAGGTTGGGGGAAAACTGGGCTCCACATGTCAGTTAGGGATCTAGTTTCTCCTTGTGTTGCTTCCCAATGCCCAGGTGCCTTGTTGTTATCTGTATAATTGTGATTGTGGCCATTGAGCCTTAGACAGCAGGGAGAGGAAAGAGAGCAAAAAGAAGACACCCCCAGGGTATATGGAGCTGGCTTGGGACGGGGTACACACCACTTCCATTTACATTCCATCGGAAGAACTTAATGAAAGGTCACCAACTGCAAGAAGGGAGAGGTTCTACAGTATAGCTGGGCAGCTCTAATTCTACAGGAAAAAGAAAAGATAGATTTTTGCAACTATCAGGCTCTACTGCACCGAGGGAAGGATAAAGTGATGGGGGCTGATTTTTAGATAGGATGATAAGGGAAGTTAGCTCTGTGGAGATGACTTTTAAAGTGAGACTCGAATGAATTTAAGAAGTGAGCCAGGTAACTATCTGAGGGAAGAGTATTCTAGACAGAAAGAACCCAAAGTACAAACAGCCAGAGACAAACAAAGCTCAAGAACCTCAACTTTCTTGATGAAGGAGATTCATGTAGATTTAACACAGTTAATGAGGGGGAAGATAAGTTACTTGGGGCCAGATCACGAATGACTTTGGCCTTAATATGGCTTTTGGAGTTAATTCTCTTTCATAATGGCATTAAAGAAGAGGAGAAAGGACCTTGAAGTGTTGTTGGCTGAAAGTGGAGCATAGGTAAGGGATTGAGAGCAGCTGTGAAAATGTTAAAACATCCTTATTCATGTAAAATGCATTGAGTCTATGGGCATCAAATGGGGAAGAGAGATTCATTTTAAGATCCTGTCTTCCAGCTGTGGCTGTCATGTTCTTTCCAAGAAAAGAAGTTTTACTTCCTCGGGTTTATACTGTTCATTACCAAGAACAAGTATTGAAATGTTCTTTTAACTGCCACCATCGTTCAAGAAAAAGATTACGGAAAGTACTTTAGCCTACAGTATTTACAGCAATTCCTCACACTACTTAACATTTTATTTATACTAATGAAAAAGCACTTTAATTCATTTGTATAGGTTGCTCTTTCTGAGAGATTGAGAATAACAAATATGTGTTATAAATATATAAAAATGACATTTCATTTTTCTTCTAATAGTTGTTCCTGATAACAGGAGTTTAAAATGCAGACTGATGTTCCGCTTTAATGTATTACAAAATTCACAATTTATATAGGTTTTCCTTGATAATGAATGCCTTTACCCATTATTATCTAAACAGTTTACAAGTGGTAAAAAATTAAAATCTTAATGTTTCTTTTCAATACTGGACATCACGTTAAGTCAGAGGGTTCTCTCCTCTCCTTACTTTAACAAGTATACAAAAATCAGAACTTCAAGAAATAAATTCTCCTGCTCCATTGTCCTTCCATTGCACCCATCTTGGCAAAACCCCAATTATAAGTGAACTTAATGATCTACACTATTTGAGTCTATATCCAGGACCCAGTACTAAATGCTGCTGGGAAAGAGAACAACAAAAGCAAAAAATCCTGTAGATTGGGTCACTTTGGGACCTTCAGCAAGGCCGAGCAATTCTGGTCCCTAATCAATTTTCTTGTATCATCTAAACCCACATGACTGTTTCTAACTTTCTCCATATTCTTCAGACATTTCAGCCTTATATATGATTCCTCACTTTCAGCAAAGACCTTCACCCCTGACCAGCATACAGAAACCCTAAACTTCCTGACACCATATTTAGTAATCTACACACATCTCCCACTTTTGTATTCTTTTTCCCACTTGTTAGGATGGAAGAGATACCTCTTTGTGTCAAGAACAAATCCCGAACATGTGCCCTAGTTCCCATCTCCTCTAGACTCCTTAGAAATTTTGCTCTTTAATCAATGTCTCTATTTCCAATAGTTTCAACCTCTCCCTTTCTGATAGCATTTTCCTATTAACTCTTTGGAGTTTCTCCTCCTTTTATATCCCATCTCCCCTGCATTTTTAGAGAGTTCATTGCTGTCCCCATTTTCTTAACTTCCTTTCATTTCTTAGTTGACTGGTCTGGTGTCTGCCTCCACACTGCCACTGAAATTGCTGTCCTCAAGGTCACCAATGGTAGTTTGTTGTTAAATCTAATGGGCACTTGTGGATAGCTTTTAAGTTGTCTAGAGCCTTGCTACTCATAGTGTAATTCCCAGAATGGCATCATCATTACCTGGGAACTCGTTGTAAATGCAGAATCTCAGATCTCACCCCAGGCCTACTACATCAGAATCTCAAGAAATAAAATTTCAGGAATTTGTGTTGTAGTAAGCTCTCCAGGAGATTTTCATGCTCACTATAGTTTGGGAACTACTGTTCTGCATAAACGAAAGTTAACAGTTCTAAATCCTATACACATGATCCAACATTATTTTTTCAACCCCAGGCACCTGTCATTGGGCTGGACACTCCTCTAGTCTATGTATGTTGCCCTTGAGATGGATATAAGGTGATGCGTAAGGAACGTTACTGTTCCTTTTTGGACAATACTTGACTCTGTTTTTTTTTCCCTGCCTAGGGAAGTCTCTTGCTTATGGTAATTCAAAAGAGGTAGGTGGGTCATCAGCCAAATGGGAAGTAGACACCAACCCCAGTAATCCCACAGCAAACCAAGACTCATCCTTTAATTGTGTTCGCCCCTTTACTTACTTGTTTTTGAAACCGAAATAGGTTTACTCCTCACTCATCAAAATTCTCCAAATCTATGAACCAGCAATAGACATTTATCTTCATAGGCGGTTGGCTCCTGTGTGAGTCAGGGTTCTAAATGGTGAGTAGTGAAACAAACTCTGGTTGATTAAGTAGAAAAAGAATTAATTAAAATGATATTGAGGGAGCTCAATAAATAGATGGGAGGGCTGATCAACTAAGCTTGAACCTATATTTCAGGAACACCCACAATCATGTTGCAGAGCTGGTCTGATGAGGGAAACATTGGTTCCCCAGCTCCTGAACACAGGATGTTACAGTTGGCAAGTCCACCACTACTGTGTCCCAAACTTGACTTTGTGATCTATGATAGCCCCAAGCTTGATGCCTCTGCCACTACCTTCACCAGAAAGTGCATTCCACATGATCTCATTCTTTCCTTATGTGGCTCACTTCTCAAACAGAATGTCTAGCAGGTGTTTCCTCTGTCCCCTTAACACTATATTTAGAAAAGTTTTAAGCCTAGAGAAAAGTTGAAAGACAGTTTAATATATTAATATTTTCTAGTGGGTGCTTTTTAAGGCAACACTCAGATTATATATTTGCACTCTAGTTGCAAAAAGACCAGAAAAATATTTTTTCTGGCTGCCATCTTGGAAAGGTAGAGATCAAATGTAGCACATTCCTCAAAACAATGGTCAAATGTTATGGCCAGAGAGAAAAAAGTGACAAATATTTAATGTAATTCTGAAGATATGCTCAGAGAAGAAGGTACATGTTGGGTTACTATGTGTGTTGGTGTGAGGAATGTTGCCAAATAATTTTGGCTCAACAGATTTATTTTTGCTTACAATGGTAAAATTTAGTAATACTTAGGAAAACAGCCATTTCTATCATCAGGTCATATTATATATCTAAATCTGAACATATCTAGTATGGCTTCTACTTATTTTTTAAGGCAAGATAATTACTCTCTACTTTAGGAAATTCTCTATTCAAGGTTTCAGAATTAATTTTTCTTGACCTTTCAGCAGCATTTGATATTGTCCTAGGTTGCTTAATGCTTATTTTCTAAGACTGGAAACTCCATGAAGGCACAAAGCAGTTCTGAAAGATGTTTTGGAAGTAGATTCTATTTCATCTCTAGTGCCTGGAACTTAGTAGAGTCTACTGAAATTTGCTCAGTGAATGTGTCTATGATTGTTGTTCCTTTAGGCCTACAATTTATACATTTATTACCATTTCTAGTGCAGTAAAATTGTATAGAGATGCTACAAATTAACTGATAATAGTTCGTTTGGAAAGGAGGAGGCAAAGAGACTCTGAAGATGGAAGATATTTTTTTGAGTGTAGATAAGCACTGATGGGAATATTTTGTTTGTTTGGCTTGTATTAAATAGAAATGGGGGTAGGAGAATAGGGTCCTCCATTAAGATCATCAAATGCATTCTGTCCATTTTTTTCTGATGAAGAGAATGAATCCCAAAGGGGTCAGGTGACTTTCCCAAAACCAATCATAACAACAAGAAACTAGAAATCAAGTTTCTAAGGTCTCATTTTATAAATATTTTTCTACTATGTAACACTTTCATCTAATTCACACTATATGAGGATGTAAAGTTTTTCCAATATTTTATCTAAATATAGAATCAAGTATGTTACTTAACCAGGGGATGACATCAACATGGCGGACAGAGAAAGAGCCTCAAATGAATGCAAAAACTCTTATAGCATCTTAAGGATCATATTGCACACTTTCTCCCAAGCAAGAATTCTAGCTGCAGCCTCCATTATGCATTTGAACACGCATAGCCTACTCCTAGATCTGCCACTTCCTACATGTATTCTCTTTCACATTTATTCCCTGCAACTTTCAACCACTTCATTTGTTAAGCAAGGTCAATTATTGCCCTGCTTACTTAATAAGGTAACTGTAAGGATACAGTAAGCCTAAAATGATGAAAGTTCTTTGAAAAATCTAAGTAATATAAATACAATACAGAATAGCTTAGGAGAGATGTTTTTGAGGGCCTCATCATACAAAAAGGTAACTGCAAGAAAAATTTCTGGATAAGTCTAAAATCTTATTCATCATTAATTTTAATTCCATGAAAACACTGCTGTAAATAAGACTGTTATGCATCTATACTCCCAAACTAAGCCCTTGGGATGAGGCTTTTGTTCACTCTGGAGCATTTGTTTACTCTCTATCACTTAGGTTTTCTGATTTGTTTCTCTGCCCTTAATGCAAAGGATCCAATGTATAGATGTTTCTCCTCTGTTCTCGAGGAAGACTTGCAAGGGAGTTTCAAAGAAATTGAGAACCATATCCTTGGCCTGAAACAGTTGTTGAGTGATCCAGTAAACTCTTTGTATGTTTGATCGCAGCATTGCCTAAAAAATTCTGCAAATTATTATAATGTCCATTTGAGTGGATGAGAAAATTTATGTTGTGTGAGCATTGCTGACTAGCTTACTGTTGGTAAGTGGGAGAGCAAGGATCAGAGTCTGTGTTTGTCTGATTCCAGCCTCTGCTCTTTTCAGGGAACCACACAGTTCCAAAAAGGAAAGGGAATAAACACTGAGCAAAACCAAGGCTAACAGCCAACTGGGAGAAGAAATAGAGCTCTAAGATTTTAGAAGAGTACTTAAATTCTGTAGTTAAAAAGGAAAAATAGATGAAGTAATTTCAGGGAGTTTAGGAAAAGAGGAAACAGTTTATAGATCTCTTAGCTTGAGGATTTGGAGAGTTGTTAGTAAATTTTATTGTTTTAATTTGAGAATGAATCTGCATTGCCTTGGGCAGCGCAGCTGTCACTATCAGCAAGAGAATAACACAAGTTCAGATTCAGCAGAGAACTTTGGAAAGGAGTATTTTATTCCTTCTCTCTTGCTAATTCCCCCTCCAGTCTCTTTATCTTCAACACTTCAGTCCCCTAGAAAGATTCTATTTTTAAGGGATAAGGGATAAGTGATTAGGAATGGAATAATTTAGTAAACTGACTGTGCTGTTACTTGGAGATGTAAAAACAAAGTTGTTTTACCAGCCACATCATTCACTATTAATTTTGACTCCTTTTATCATTGTAATAGATATTATTTAGGATCATAATGACTTAATGACCTCTGATGTAGACAAACAGAGAAAACACAAACAGTAAATGGGCTGTTTTGTTTCTTCATCTTCATCTTATTATTTCCCTTTATTGTTAAATAATACTTTACCACATTACAACGTGATCACATATTAGAGTTTTCAGATAGTGTATGGAACATACTTATACTAAGACATATTTGTTGTTTTTCTGGAATTCAAATTTAACCGAATGTCCTATATTTTATGTGATAATGCTATCTTATATCCATTTTCTCACTTAAAGCCCAGACAATTTTTGATGTAGTTTGGAATTATCATAATTTTCAAATGAATAAACTGATGTTCAAGCCCTTTACATGACTTTTCCAAAGTTCTCCTAGTCTCTGGCTATACAGTGGTGCATATTATCACCACCCATGTAAGCCTGGAATAGTTCAGCAGACCAGGGGTGAGAGACAGTGAGAGTATTAATAATGGGTAAATAGAAGAAATCTCAGACATTGGGCATCTTAGCAGTAGGGTTGGGATGGAAATTCCAAAGAAACTTGTTGAGAAAGTGTTTGATTTGGATGAGATTAATAATCATGTGAGCAATTATGACAGTAGGAATCCCCCTAGTGGGAGTGGTCAAAGGAAACTTCAGTATTTAGAGAAAATGATCAGAGTACCAGCCATAGCTGTGGGTAGAGTGGTGGAGTCTAGTCCTTAGAGAATAAGAACAGAAAAAGAGGTAAGTGCCTGATATAGTGATGGCACAGAGCAAAGAACACTTGAGGTGGGTTTCAGAGGAAGAAGGAAGAGAGGTGACAGCCATTCAGAGGAAAAATAACAATAAAGGAAGAAGTTTGATTTTCTCTTTTCACCAAAACCTCCAGGAAGATTTAAAATTTAAATGTAGAGCTTCCCTGGTGGCACAGTGGTTGAGAGTCTGGCTGCCGATGCAGGGGACATGGGTTCGTGCCCTGGTCTGGGAAGATTCCACATGCCGTGGAGCGGCTAGGCACATGAGCCATGGCCACTGAGCCTGTGCATCCGGAGCCTGTGCTCCACAACGGGAGAGGTCACAACGGGAGAGGCCACAACAGTGAGAGGCCCACGTACAGCAAAAATAAATAAATAAATAAATAAATAAATAAATAAATAAATAAATGTAAAAGAAAAAATAGAAGAAAAATTATTGCATATTTATTAGTGTTCTTCAGAGAAACAGAACTCATAAGACACATATCTTGATATAATTATATATATTTATTAATAAATTTATATATAAAGGGATTTATTATAAGGATTTGGCTCACATGATTATGGAAGCTAACAAGTCTTAATATCTGTAGTTAGTAAACTGGAGGTCTAGGAGAGCTGATTTTATACTTGCAAACCAAGTCTGAGTCAGAAGGTAAGAGAATACCCATGTCCCAGATTGAAGACAGGCAGAAAGACATAATTCTTTCTGACTCAGTCAGTCTTTTATGCTTTTCTGGTCTTCAACTGATTAGATGTGGCCCACCCACATTGAGGAGGGCAATGTACTTTACTCAGTCTACTGCATCAAATGTTAATCTCATCCAGAAATATCCTCATAGACACACCAAAAATAATGTTTGACCAAATATCTGGACACCCTGTGGCCCAGTAAAATTGGCACATAAAATTAACCATAATATAAATTAAACTGATTTGAAGTGGCCAGGGACTTTTCTAAGAAAATATTCAACAAAAGAAAACACAGAGGAAACTCTTTCAACCACATAAACTTAAGTTTTCTGTATCTCAAAATTCCATAAACAAACTTGAGAATCAGTTGTCAAATGGGAAAAAATTGCAAAAAAATTACAAAACATATGACAAAGCATGGATATTTATTATATAAAGAAACTTTACAGAACCTTAGGAAAAAAAGCATATACCTCAATAGAAAGAAAAGTGGAGGGGAAGGACAGAGAGAGTTAAAATATAAGAAAAGTAAATAAGAATGCCTTTTAACATATTTAAATACACTAGAAATCAATGAAATATGAATTAAAACAATTTTCATGTGTTAATTTGACAAAATTTAATAGAATAATTATTAGTGCTAGTGATAGTGTAATATAAGTTTTGTGCCATTTGTGACAGTTAATTTTGCACAGTCTGTTGGATTATCAATTTGCCATTTTACAGAGGCTCAAAAATCCATAAATTGTGATCTAGGAATTATTTCTAAAGGAATAATTATAAATTCAAATTCAAAATTTTATAAAAGAATATTCAGAGAAGTATTTAAAATAGTGAAAATAAAAACAACCTAGGTATCTCACAATATGGGATTAGTTAAGTAAGCCAGTTGCATCTAGAGAAGGGAGTATTTGACAACTCTTAGAAGTTGTGTTTTGTTGAATATTTACTGAATGGGAAAATTTTTCAGAGTTCCAGTGGGAAACAAAAGAGGAAAAACAATATTTTAAAACAGCAATAACAATTAGAAAGCCCTCACTAAAACAATAGTGAGCTTATGAGCTATCTGACTCTTCCCCTATATATTTTATAGGCTCCTTTATATATTAACTTTGATAACCATACTTTTAATAATTTGAAATAAACTCTTTAATAAAGCATAACATATATACTTAAAAGTGAACAAATCAGAGGATTCAAGATGGCGGAAGGGCAGGTGGACATGGAGTTCATCTCTCTCCACGTATGCATCAGGAATACATCTACAGATGCAACAATTCTCAGAGAACACCAGCTGAAAACTAGCAGAAGACCTTGGACACCAGAAAGTACTATAAAGTGCCCTGCATAACTGGGTAAGAAGGAAAAAAAAGAAGGGAGAAGGGGGAAGAGAGAAAGCAGGATGGAACCTGCATCATGGGGTGGGGGAGCTGAAATGGAGGACAGATTCCCGAATTTGGGGAAAGCCCCTCTCCAACGGGGAACTCGATTGGTACAGAAGGGAAGCATTTGAGGCTGTCGGAAGAGGGTGAAGCAGCCGATCTGTGGCACACAAGACAGAGTGAAAACTACACAGAGTCCGTACCACAGCCCTATGTGCCCTCAAATGTTCACAGTTGTGCAAAGGGGCTGGGAGCTGTTGCATGAGGATTGGAGAAAAGGCCCAGAGCGAGAACTGCTGTTGGCTCTGGGTAGATGGACTGAGGGACAGGAGGGAGGAAATCTTCAGCAGGGAATGCCTATGGAGGAAGACGGGACTACCATGGAAGCAGGGCGCTATTGCTGAGTCACACATAGGGGGATGAGCCACTATTGTAACCTCTCTCTACCCACATGCTGGTGCCTGCAAACAACAACAAAAGAACCCTGCTCAGGGCTGGCTCTTGTGTGCCGGCTGCCTGCCGAGCAATAACCCCACCCCCCCCTCATACCTGGCCCTCATGCACTGGCTGCAGGGCAATTAAAAAAAAAAAACCCTCTCAGGGCTGGCCCTTGCACACCTGCTGCTGGGTGCCAAAAAACCCTGGCCAGGGCTAGCCCTCACATGCCTTATGCCGGGCACCAGAAAAGGCCCTCACTAGGGCCATATCTCTTGTGTCCATGGCCACTGGCTCCCCTATGCATTTGGTTCTGTTGGGGCTCCCTCTATACAAGCAGTCATACCACCTCCATGCCTGGTCCCCACAGGGGCAGACCCAAGTGCTCCAAGACAGCCTCAAGACCAGACTCCTTTTGGTGGACCACACACAGAGGTGGGGATAAAACCAAAGCTGAACATCAGATACAGGGTGACTGAGGAAGAAGATGGAAAATCTTTCCATCAGCTGTACAAGCTGCAGACTAAATCCTCACAATCAGCTAGGTAGACCCTGCATCTATGGAATATCTGAGTAGATAATAAGTGTTCCCACAAATGAAAATGGTCTAGCTTTGGCAGCTGTGGACTTTGGGGGCAGCACATGTAGGAATTGGGCCAGATCAGAGTCTGAGTGGTCCCCACAGGACCCACAGCAGGTCCGGAGATGAGCCCAGAGGCCAAGGGAGGCAGAGGTGGGCTGTGGCTCATGGCATGTGCAGACACTTACAGCAGAGAACCCAGGGAAACATAATTATTACTATTAATTTTATTATGTTTTGATTCATTCTGTTGTTGCTTCTAGCTTTTTTTTGGTTTCTTTTACTTTCTTTATTGTTTCTTTGCTCTTGTTGTTTTACTTTTTTTTTTAATTTAGTCTTGGGATTTCTGTGTTTTATAACATATTTTTACTTTTTATTTTTTTATACATGTCTATTTTTACTTTGCTTTTCTTCTGTGTTCTTTTCCCTTATTTTCTTCTTTAATATGTATTTTTATATTTCCATTTCTACTTTGCTTCTCTGTTGTCCTGTGATTTTTCCCTTTTTATTTTATTTTATTATTATCATTTTTTAATTATTTTTTATTGGTTTGTTCTGTTTCCTTCCTTTATTCTTCAGTTGGCACACTGTTTTGGTTTTGTTTTTAGGTTATGTGTTTGTTAGTTTTAATCCTAATTGTTTGATTTCTTTTTTCATTTCTTCTATTTCTCTGGTTGTTCTCTTGCTTTTTGTTTTATTTGGGTCTCTTTTTCTTTTATGTGTGTGTGTGTTTCCTTGTTTCTGTTTTTGTTTGATTTTGTTTTTACCATTTCTCTGGGGTTTTGTTTGTCTTTTTCTTTAATATAATTTCTATTTTTTTTATATTTCTGTTTCTACATTGCTTTTCTGTTGTTCTGTCTTCTTTCCCCTTTCTTTTTTTAAATCATTTTTGTCAGTTTCTTTTGTTTCTTTGCTTCATTCTTCATTTGGCACTCTGCTTTGGTTTTGGCTTTCTTCTTAATTGTTTGATTTCATTCTTGGGTTCTTTTGTTTGTCTGGTTGTTCGCTTGCTTTTTGACTTACTTGGTTCTGTTTTTGTTTCTTTTTTTGTGTGCGTGTTTCCTTGTTTCTGTTTCTGTTTGTCTGTTTTTACTTTTTCCATTTGTCTAAGGTTTTGTTAGTTTTCTTTTTTTTAAATTCCCTTTATTGCTGGGATGAGTGACTTGTGGGGTATTTGTGCCTCCACCAGAAGTCGGGCCTAAGGCTCTGGGGTAGGAGCACCGAGTCCAGGATGCTAGATCACTACAGAATTCCTGGCCCCAGGGAAGATTAATCACCAAGAGCTCTCACAGAGACTTCTATATGAATCCAAGACCCAGCTTCACCAAACTGCCAGCAGCCCCCCGCGCTGGATGCCTTACATTAAACAACAAACAACACAGGAATACAAACCCACCCATCAGCACACAGACTACCTAAAGTCATACTAAGCTCAAGGAAATCCTAAAACACACCACCTGACATGGCCCTGCTCATCAGAGGGAAAAGACAAAGCTCCACCCACCAGGACACAGGCACCAGTCCCTCCCATCAGGAAGCCTACATGAGACACTGAATAAACCCCACCACTGGGGGCACAGAACAGAAGCAAGAGGAACTACGACTCTTAAACCTAGGGAAGGGAGACTTTAAATACTGTAAATTAGACAAAACGAGAAGAGACAAATATCTTACAGGCAAAGGAGAAAGATAGAAACCCATAAGACCAAATAAATGAAGAGGAAATAGGCAAACTACATGAAAAAGAATTCAGAGTAATGATAGTAAACATGATCAAAAATCGTGGAAATAAAATGGAGAAAATACAAGAAACATTTAACAAGGAACTAGAAGAACTAAAGAGCAAACAGTAATGAACAACAAAATAACTGAAATGAAAACTACCCTAGAAGGAATCAATAGCAGAAAAATTGAGGTAGAAGAACAGATAAGTGAGCTGGAATATAGAATGGTGGAAATAACTACCACAGAGCAGAATAAAGAAAAAAGAATGAAAAGAATGGAGGACAGTCTTAGAGACCTCTGGGACATTATGCACAACATTCAAATTATAGGCATCCCAGAAGAAGAAGCAAAAAATAAAGGGTCTGAGAAAATATTTGAAGAGATTATAGTTGAAACTTCCCCAGCTTGGGAAAGGAAATGGTCAGTCAAGTCCAGGAAGCACAGAGTCCCATACAGCAGAAACCCAAGGAGAAACACACCAAGACACATATTAATCAAACTAAAAAAATTAAACACAAAGAGAAAATATTGAAAGCAGCAAGGGAAATAACATACAAATAACATACAAGGGAATCCACATAAGGTTAACAGCAGATCTTTCAACAGAAATTCTTCAAGCCAGAAGGGAGTGGCAGGACACATTTAAAGTGATGAAAGGGAAGAACCTACAACCAAGATTACTGTACCTAGCAAGGATCTCATTTGGATTCAAAGGAGAAAACAAAACCTTTACAGACAAGCAAAACTTAAGAGAATTCAGCACCACCAAACCAGCTTTACAACAAATGTGAATGGAACTTCTCTAAGCAGGAAACACAAGAGAAAGAAGACTTACAAAAACAAATGCAAAATAATTAAGAAAATGGTAATAGGAACATACATGTCAATAATTATCTTAAATGTAAATGGAATAAATGCCCCAACCAAAAGACACAAACTGGCTAAATGGCTACAAATATAAGACCTGTATATATTCTGTCTACAAGAGACCCACTTCAGAACTAGGGACATATACATTGAAAGTAGGGGATAGAAAAAGATATTCCATGTAAATGGAAATCGAAAGAAAGCTGGAGTAGCAATACTCATATAAGACAAAGTAGACTTTAAAATAAAGACTATTACAAGAGACAAGGAGGGCCACTATATAATGATCAAGGGATCAATCCAAGAAGAAGACATAACAATTGTTAATATCTATGCACCCAGCATAGGAGCACCTCAATACATAAGGCAAATGCTAACAGCCATAAAAGGGGAAATCAACAGTAACAAAATAATAGTAGGAGACGTTAGCACCCCACTTACACCAATGGACAGATCACCCAAACAGAAAGTAAATAAGGAAACACAACTTTAAATGACACATTAGATCGGATGGACTTAATTAATATTTATAGGACATTCCATCCAGAAACAACAGAATACACTTTTTCTCAAGTGCTCATGGAACATTCTCGAGGATAGATCACATCTTGGGTCACAAATCAAGGCTCAGTAAATTTAAGAAAATTGAAATCATATCAAACATTTTACCGACCACAACGCTATGAGACTAGATATCAATTACAGGAAAAAAAACCTGTAAAAAATATGAACATATGGAGGTTAAACAGTATGCTACTAAACAACCAAGTGATCACTGAAGAAATCCAAGAGGAGATCAAAAAATACCTAGAAAAAAATGACAATGAAAACGCAATGACTCAAAACCTATGGGATGCAGCAACAGCAGTTCTAAGAGGGAAATTTATAGCAATACAGTCCTACCTCAAGAAACAAGAAAAATCTCAAGTAAACAACCTAACCTTACACCTGAAGCAATTAGAGGGTGAAGAAAAACAACAACAACAACAAGAAAAACCCCAAAGTAAGCACAAGGAAAGGAATCATAAAGATCGGATCAGAAATAAATGAAAAAGAAAGGAAGGAAACCATAGTAAAGATCAATAAAACTAAACGCTGGTTCTCTGAGAAGATAAGCAAAATTGAAAAACTATTAGCCAGATTCATTAGGAAAAAAGGGAGAAGACTCAAATCAACAGAATTAGAAAGGAAAAAGGAAAAGTAACAACTGACAATGCAGAAATACAAAGGATCATGCGAGACTACTACAAGTAACTATATGCCAATAAAATGGACAGCCTGAAAGAAATGGACAAATTCTTAGAAAAGTACAACCTTCCAGGACTGAAACAGGAAGAAACAGAAAACATGGACAGAAAAATCTGAAGCACTGAAACTGAAACTGTGATTAAAAATCTTACAGCAAACAAAAGCCCAGGACCAGATGGCTTCACAGCTGAAGTCCATCAAACATTTAGAGAAGAGTTAACACCTATGCTTCTCAAACTCTTCCAAAATGTAGCAGAGGGAGGAACTCCCAAACTCATTCTATGAGGCCACCATCTCCCTAATAACAAAACCAGACAAAGATATCACAAAAAAAGAAAATGACAGGCCAATATCACAGATGAACATAGATGCAAAAACCCTCAACAAAATGCTAGCAGAGTCCAACAGAATGTTAAAAGGATCATACACCATGATCAAGTGAGGTTTATCCCAGAAATGCAAAGGTTCTTCAATATAGGCAAATAAATCAATGTGATACTCCATATTAACAAACTGAAGGATAAAAACCATATGATAATCTCAATAGATGCAGAAAAATCTTTTGACACAATTCAACTCATATGTATGATAAAAACACTCCAGAAAGTAGTCATAGAGGGAACTTACTTCAACATAATAAAGGCCATGTATGACAAACCCACAGGTAACATCGTTATCAATGGTGAAAAACTGAAACCATTTCCACTAAGATGAGGAACAAGACAAGGTTGCCCACTCTTACCATTATTATTTAACATAGTTTTGGAAGTTTTAGCCCCAGCAATCAGAGAAAAAAAAGGAATAAAAAGAATCCAAATTGGAAAAGAAGAAGTAAAATTGTAACTGTTTGCACATGACATGATACTATACATAGAAAGTCCTAAAGATGCCAGAGAAAACTAGAGATAATCAATTAATTTGGTAAAGTTTCAGGTTACAAAATTAATGCACAGAAATCTCTTGCATTCCTATACACTAACAACGAAAAATCAAAAAGAGAAATTTAGGAAACAATCCCATTTACCATCACAATAAAAAGAATAAAATACCTAGGAATAAACCTACCTAAGGAGGCAAAAGACCTGTAGGCAGAAAACTATGAGAGACTGATGAAAGAAATCAAAGATGATACAAACCTATAGAAAGATATACCATGTTCTTGGATTGGAAGAATCAACATTGTGAAAATGCCTATACTGCCCAAAGCAATCTCAGTGCAATCCCTATCAAATTACCAATGGCATTTTTCACAGAACTAGAACAAAAATTTTACAATTTGTGTGGAAACACAAATGCACCCAAATAGCCAAAGCAATCTTGAGAAAGAAAAACGGAGGTGGAAGATCATGGTCCCTGACTTCAGACTATACTACAAAACTACAGTAATCAAGACATTATGGTACTGGCACAAAAACATAAATATAGATCAATGGAAAAGGACAGAAAGTCCAGAGATAAACCCACACACATATGGTCACTTTATCTTTGACAAAGGAGGCAAGAATATACAATGGAGAAAAGACAGCCTCTTCAATAAGTGGAGCTGGGAAGACCTGACAGCTACATGTGAAAGAATGAAATTAGAACACTTCCTAACACCATACACAAAAATAAACTCAAAATGGATTGAAGACCTAAAGGTAAGGCCAGACACTCTAAAACTCTTAGAAGAAAACATAGGCAGAACACTCTATGACATAAATGACAGCAAGATCCTTTTTGACCCACCTCCTAGAGTAATGGAAATAAAATAAAAAATAAACAAATGGGACCTAATGAAACTTAAATATTTTGCTCAGCAAAAGAAACCACAAACAAGACAAAAAGACAACCCTCTGAATGGGAGAAAATATTTGCAAATGAATCAACTGACAAAGGATTAATCTCAAAAATATACAAGCAGCTCAATATCAAAAAAACAAACAACCCAATCCAAAAATGGACAGAAGACCTAAATAGACATTTCTCCAAAGAAGACATACAGATTGCCAGCAAACACATGAAAAGATGCTCAACATCACTAATCATTAGAGAAATGCAAGTCAAGCCACAATGAGGTATCACCTCACAACAGTCAGAATG
Source organism: Mesoplodon densirostris (assembly GCF_025265405.1). NCBI lineage: Eukaryota > Metazoa > Chordata > Mammalia > Artiodactyla > Ziphiidae > Mesoplodon > Mesoplodon densirostris. Next base: position 122,839,098 of record NC_082662.1, on the reverse strand, counting down.
GCCATTATCAAAATAGCTACAAATAATAAATACTGTAGAGAGTGTGGAGAAAAGGGAACCCTCCTGCCCTGTTGGTGGGAATGTAAACTGATATAGCCACTGTGGAGAACTGTATGGAGTTTCCTTAAAAAACTAAAGGTAGAACTACCATATGACTCAGCAATGCCATTCCTGGGCATATACCCTGAGAAAATCATAATTCAAAAACGTACATGTACCACAATATTCATTGCAGCACTATTTACAATTGCCAGGACATGGAAGGAGCAACCTAAATGTCCAGTTACATATGAATGGATAAAGAAGATGTGGCACATATATACAATGGAATATTAGCCATAAAAAGGCATGAAATTGAATTATTTGTAATGAGGTGAATGGACCTAGAGTCTGTCATACAGAGTGAAGTGAGTCAGAAAGAGAAAAAACAAATACCATATGCTAACGCACATATATGGAACCTAAAAAAACAGTACTGATGAACCTAGTGGCAGAGCAGGAATAAAGACACAGATGTAGAGAACAGACTTAAAGACATGGGGTGGGGAGGGGAAACTGGTATGAAGTGAGAGAGTAGCACTGACATATATACACTACCAAATGTAAAATGGATGGCTAGTGAAAAGCTCCTGCTTAGCAGAGAGAGATCACCTAGATGCTTTTTGATGACCAACAGGGATGGTATAAGGAGGGTGGGAGTAAGGTTCAAGAGGGAGTGGATATGGGGATATATGTATACATATAGCTGATTCACTTTTTATACAGCAGAAACTAACACAACACTGTAAAGCAATTATACTCCAATACAGATGTAAAAATTGTTTTTTTAAAGTGAACAAATCACAAATGAACAGCTGAGTTAAATTTTACAAACTTAAACATGCTCTTATAACCACCCCCTAGATCAAGAAATAGCACAAAATTAGCACTCTCCTGGTAACTGTCCTGACTTCTATCACAACTGCTTACTTTTACCTAATTTTGAACTTTCTATAAATAGAACATACAGTATTGCATTATTATGTATGGCTACCTTTGCTCAGTTTTGTTTGTGAGGACACTTCTTCTTGTGTGTAGTAGTATTTAGTTTGTTTTTTTCATTATTATATAGTGTTCCATTGCATAAATATATCATTAGTAAATTTATATAAATATACCAGTATTAATTTATCTGTTGTACTGTTGATAGAGATTCCAGTTACATATTTCTTTTTGTGTTTTGGATAAACTTAAATGTGTATTTTTGTTTGTCATATATCTTGGAGTAAAGTTAGTGGCTTGTAGCCATTTGTCTGCTTATCTTTATTAGATACTGCCAAGCTGCTTTCCAAAGCAGCTGGACCACTTTACACCCCTACAGTGTATGAGATTTCTAGTTGCTCCACATTTTCATCAACTTCAGCATTGTCAGTTTTTGTGTTTATTTTTTTAAGGTAAGTCTTTCTGGTGAGTGTGTACTGAGTTCATTGAGATTTTAATTTGCATTTCCCTGATGTCTACTGATATTGACCAATTTTTCAAATACTATTGGGCATTTGGATATCCTTTATTGGAACTCTGTACTCCTATTGACTTGGAGGAGTCCTTTACTTATACAGGTTATGAGTCTTATTTTGAATATATCAATGGCAAATATCTCCTTCCACTATGTTGTTTGCCTCTTCACTCTCTTAATGGTGTCTCTTTTTTTCTTATTGTAGTAAGAAACCTTAACATGACACCTGCCCTCTTAAAAAATTTTTAAGAATACAATACAGCATTGTTAACTATAAGCACTATATTGTATGACAGATCTCTAGAATTTATTCATATTACATAACAGAAACTTTATACCTGTTGGATAACAACTCCCCATTTTCCCCATCCCTAGCTGTGGCAATCACTAGTCTACTCTCTGCTTCTATGAGTTCAACTCTTTTAGATACCTCATGTAAGTGAAATCATGCAGTATTTGTTCTGTGACTGGCTTATTTTACTTAGCATAATGCCCTCAAGTTCCATCCATTTTCCTGCACACAGCAGGATTTCTTTCTTTTTAAAAGCTGAATGATATTCCATTGTATATATATATAGTATATATATATATATATATATATATATATATATATATATAGTACTATACTTTCTTTATCCATTCATCCATCAATGGACATTTAAATTTTGTACACGTTTTGGTTATTGTGAATAATGCTACAATGAATGCAGATATTTCTTTCAGATAGTGACTTCATCTCCTTTGGCTGTATGCACAGAAGTAGGATTGCTAGAATATATGGTAGCTCTATTTTTAATATTTTGAGGAATCTTCATACTGTTCCCCAGAGTGGCTGCCATTTTACATTTTCACAGCAGTGTGCAAGTGTTCCAATTATTTCACGTCCTCACCAACACTCATCTTTTGTTTTTTTGTTAATATCCATCTTAACAAGTGTGACCTGATATGTCATTGTGGTTTTGGTTTGCATTTTTCTGATCAGTATTGATGTCGAGCACCTTTTCCTATACCTGTTGTCCATTTGTATGTTTTCTTTGGAGAAACATCTATTCAAGTTCCTTGACCATTTTTAATCAGATTATTTGTTTTTGTTTACTGTTGAGCTATGAGTTCCATATATATTTTGGATATTAAATCATTATAAGAAATATGGTTCACAATTATTTTTCCCCCCATTTTCACTCTGTTGATTGTTTCGTTTCCTGTGCAGAAACTTTTTGGTTTGATGTAGTCCGATTTGTCTATTTTTGATTTTTCTTCTTGTGCTTTTGGTGTCATTAAAACAGTATGATACTGGCACAAAAACAGACATATAGACCAATGGAATAGAATAGAGAGCCTAGAAATAAACCCATGCATATATGATCAACTGATCTTTGACAAGCCAGGAATATACAATGAGAAAAGAATAGTCCCTTCAACAAATGGTGTTAGGAAAACTATGTATTCACAGGCAAAAGAATGGAATTGGACCTATATTTTACCCCATACAAAAAATCAACTCAAAATGGATTAGAGATTTAAATGTAAAATCTGAAACTGTAAAATTCCTAGAACAAAGGGAAAACCTCCATGACATTGGTCTAGGCAATGGTGTCTTTTACGTACATACATTCTTCCTTTAATGTAATATAGTTTTTAGTCTTTTCCTTTAAAATAGTACTTTATGTGCCTTTCAAAGAAAATCTTCATCTACTCTGAAGTCACAAAATTATCCTCTTATGCTATCCTCAAGTAGCTTTATTATTTTTAGTTTTTAGATTTATAGTTAATCTAGTACTGAATTTTGTTTATACTATGAAGTCAAAATTAACATTCTTTTTTTATCCTTATGTTTATTCAATAAAATAAGTACATTTTATATGTGATTTTTCTTTCTCTAGTACACTGCAGTATTATTTTTACCAAAAAAGTCTCATATGACCAGAAAATGTTTTTGTTTTTAGAATTTCTATTTTGTTTAACTAGATTGTCCATTTTTCCACTTGTCAAAAGTGTTTTAATTCCATTAATTTTATAGGTCTTGATATCAGACAAAGTAAGTACTCCATACTTTGTTATTCTTCCTCAAGATTATCTAGCCACTGTTTAGATTTTGCATTTTCAATTGTCATTCCACTAAAAATCTGATGAGAATATGATTGAGATTGTACTGAATGTATTAATGAATATGGGACATATTGCTATCTTTCCAATATTGAATCTTCCAATTCAGAAACATGATACTTCCCTCAATTTATTTATATCTTTTTTGATACCAGTCAAAAATGTTTTGTAGTTTTTTATATCTTTATCTTGTGCATATTTTCCTAAATTAATTCCTAGGTATTTTATGCTTTTCAAAACTACAATAAATGGTATTCTTTTAATCTCATTTTCTAATTTTTGGTTGACATAAGGGATTATAATTAAGTTTTATATATTGACATTATATCTAGCAACCTTACTACATCAGTTAACTAATTATATTTAGATGAGATTCTTTTGGATTTTTAATTAATCAAGTTATCTGCAATTAATGATACTTCTATTTCTTCTATTCCAATTCTTATATATTTTCTTTCTTTTTTCATTTTTATGCATTGTCTGGGACTGTAGGAGATAGAAGTATTGGTAGACATTTTTGGCTCATATTTTATTTAGATTTTTCATATATAATCATGAAAGAAATTGGGGCAGATTTTCCTTTCTCATAGAGTCCTGGTCAAGTTTTGGTAATAAAGTTATGCTTACCTCATTTAAAAGATTTGGGGGAGTTTTCCATCATTTATATTCTTGGGAATATTTTTCTACATTTATATATTTTAGGAACATTTCTATTTTGAAGAACAAATAGTCTCAAGATACAAAAATAAGATTGCTATTTATTTCTTTCTTAAATGTTTGAGAGAATTCACCATTGAATTGATTTCGGCATGTAGATTTCATTTTGGGAATGTTTTAATTGCATAATTATAATAATAAATACAAGACATTCCAAATTGTCTACTTCTATTTTCTCAGTCCTAATATGTTGTGATTTTTTAATAGGAATTTTAAGGTTTATAATACCTTTTAACTTTTTCATGTCTGTAGGCTCTTTAGTGATATTCTCTTTTTCATTTCTGATATTAATAATCTTTGTTTTTTCTTTTTCTAACTTGAATGGATTTTTTTGGTTCTATTTTTAAAATATTTTGTCCCCAAATCATCTTTTGTCTTTGTTTATTTCCTTGGTTTCTTTGTTTTTATTTTATTAATCTCTGATTATATCTTTTCGCTCCTTCTACTTCCTTTGGCATTAATTTGCTATTCATTTTCTAACCTTGATGTAGAAAATGTGTCATTGATTTTCAGCCTTTCTCCCTTTCTTTTGATATATAAATTTCAAGCTATAACTTTTCTTTAGGCACAGCTTAGCTGAACTATAAAAATTTTAGTTTATATTGTTAATTCACTAAAAGAAGATAACATATTCTGAATAAGTTCACTCTTTTATAAAATTTTTATTAGAGTATAGTTGATTTACAATGTTGTGTTAGTTTCAGATGTACAGCAAAGTGAATCCATTATACATTTACATATATACACTTTTCTTTTTTTATAGATTATTTTCCCATATAGGCCATTACAGAGTATTGAGTAGAGTTCCCTGTGCTATACATCAGATTCTAAGTAGTTATCTATTTTACATATAGTAGTGTGTATATGTCAGTCCTAATCTCCCAATTTATTCCTCTCCCCCTTACTCCCTGGTAACCATAAGTTTGTTTTCTACATCTGTGATTCTACCTCTGTTTTGCAAATAAGTTCATTTGTTTCCTTTCTTTTAGATTCCACATATGAATGATATCATATATTTGTCTTTCCATGTCTGACTTACTGCAGTCAGTATGAGAATCTTTAGATCCATCCATGTTGCTGCAAATGGCATTATTTTGTTCTTTTTTAATGGCTGAGTAATATTCCATTGAATATATGTACTGTATCATCTTTATCCATTCCTCTGTTGATGGACATTTATGTTGCTCCCATGTCCTGGCTATTGTAAATAGTGCTGCAATAAACACTGGGGTACATGTATCTTTTTGAATTATGGCTTTCTCCAGGTATATTCCTAGGAGTCAAATTGCTGGGTCAAATGGTGGTTCTATGAATAAGTTCCCTCTTATGAAATATGCTGAAACTTGTTTTATGCCCCAGCATGTATATGGTATGTTAGGATACCATAATATTTCATATGAACTTGAAAAGAATGTGTATTTTGCAGTTGTTGTATGTAGTGTTTTAAATATATCTAATAGGTCCAACTTTTTAATCATATTGTTCAAATAGTCTGTATATTTTGTGTACTTTTTTCTGTTAGTTACTGAGACCTAAGTTAAAGACTCACTCTACAATTGTGAATTCACCTATCTCCCTTTAAATCTGTCAATTTTGCTGTTTAATTTGAAACATATAAATTTATAATTATATTTTCCTGATGGATTGAATATTTTATCATTATGAAACATCTCTTTTCATCTTTGTTAATGCTTCTTGACTAAAAGCTATTCTGTCGTATGTTAGTAAAGCTAAACCAGCTTCTTTCATTTAAATATGAGACATAAGAACAGATATAGTAATCAAAACAGTATGGTACTGGCATCAAAACATATAGCGATGGAATAGAACTGAGAGCCCAGAGGTAAAACCCAAGCAACTAATATTTGACAAGGAAACCACAAATACTTAATGTGAAAAAAAATTATTATAAATAGTGCTGGGAAACTGGAAATTCACAAGCCAAAGAATGAAAATGGACCCCTTTGCTACAGCACTCACAAAAATTAACTCAAAATGAATCAAGTTTTTAAATGTAAGACCTGAGACTATGGAACTCCCAAAAGATAACACAGGGAAAAATCTACTTGACATCAAGTTTGGCGATAATTTTTTTGGAAATGTTACAAAAAGCCAAACAACTCTGTAAAAATCAACAAGTGGGACTATATCAAACTAAAAAGGTTTTGCACAGCAAAAGAAATAATCAATAAAATGAAAATGCAACCCATGGAATAGGAGTAAATATTTGTAAACCACATATCTAATAAGAGATTAAAATCAAAATATATAAAGAACACACAACTCAATATCAAAGCATTCTGATTAAAAATGGGCAGGGAAGGTCTTCCCTGGTGGTGCAGTCGTTGAGAGTCCGGCTGCCAATGCAGGGGACACGGGTTCATGCCCCAGTCTGGGAAGATCCCACATGCCGTGGAGCGGCTAGGCCCGTCAGCCATGGCTGCTGAGCCTGCGCGTCTGGAGCCTGTGCTCTGCAATGAGAGAGGCCACAACAGTGAGAGGCCAGCATACCACAAGAAAAAAAAAAAAAAGCAGGGAAAAGCATTTGACAAAATTCAACATCCTTTCATGATAAAAATTCTCATCAAATTGGTACAGAGGGAACATATCTCAACATAATAAAGATTACTTATGACAAATCTATAGTTAACATCATATTCAATGGGGAAAAGCTGAAAGTTTTTCCTCTAAAATCAGAAACAAGACAAGGATGTCCACTCTCACCACTTATATTTAATGTTGTATTGGAAGTTCTAACCACAGCAGTCAGAAAAGAAAAGGAAATAAAAGGCATCCACATCAGAAGAGAAGTAAAACTCTCACTATTTGCAGATGGCATGATACTGTATATAAAAAACCCTAAAGTCTCAACCATATGTATATATATACATATATATGTATATGTGTATATCAATATACATATATATATATACACATAAAACTGAATCACTTTGCTGTACACCTGAAACTAACACAACATTGTAAATCAACTATACTTCAATAAAAAAAAAATTAAAAAAAGCACAGAACCAAAGAACAATCAGTTAGAGAGGCTTCTAGAATTTGAACTTCTGTGCACTGGTTGGATACTGATTAACAGGAGGCCCTTAGGGGTGATGAAGTTTCTTTTTTTCCTAATCTGGTGGATGCAGGCTTATGTGAAGTTTAGATGACTATTTAAGTCTTTCACTTAATTTTAATGAGTGTTGAGAATTTCTAGAATACTTATAATCAAATATAAGGACAAAAATATTGACCAAATCAGAGGGAAATTAAAAAATCTATTTGATAATTAATATTAGCCACATTTTTGTTATGCCTCCTCCATTATTAAATATATACATAAGAAGTAATTATAAACACTTTGGCTAAATTGTATACCTATTATTACAATTCTAGATTTTTTTTGAGCTCCAGATGTGCATTTCCAACTGTCTGGTGGATGTCACCATCATCATCTTCATTGTTCCTAACATATAATGCATGCTAGGCACCTGTTAAGCATTCTCCATTTAATGATTATATAATTTAATCCTTGCAACAACCTCTGAAAAAATTCTATTATTGCCCCCATTTTACAGATATATTTATTATTTTAAACTTTTTTTTTTAAAGTTGATTGTCCAGGATCATCAAGCCACTTGGTGAAAGAACTAGGATTTGAGTGTAGATTTGGCTAACTCTAAAAGTCCATGTCTTAATCATTACTATACTCTAATGTTTGTGAGTCCTTAAAAAACTCCCCCTCTTGATTTCTTATGTCATTTTATGTCATCATCATATTTCTCAGCTCTTTAAGAAAACCTCCTGGTCACTCCTGAAAGTTCATTTTCCCCAAATCACTATACACAATCAGTTGTCAAAACTGACTTCACATCCGCAAATCATTTCACGTCTGTCGTGAGTCAAACTCTGGGTCATATTTTCATGAATGTATTTGGGAGCTGTTTAATAATCTACTAAATATCTTCTAGTTTATAGTCCACTAATTCATTTCACAATTTGTTGCTGGATTAATTTTATATTGTGCCATTTTGGTCTTGTCACTCTATGCTCAAAAAGCTCTCACTGGCTGTCTATGATCTGATAGATATACCTCAAACTACTATAGCCAGATACACTAAGTCTTTTTAATAACACAGAACCAAACTACCTCAAAATAATCTTTTTATTTTAAGATAAACATGGATATTGAAAACCACAGAAATCAAATATATAGCTTAATGGATTATTATAGGTCAACACACTGAGATCAAATAATAGAAACTTGTCAGCCATCACAGAAGCCCCTTCATAGACCTCTGTCACAAACACATTTTTATCCTTCCTGCCAGAAGCAACTATTATCTTGATTTTCATAATGATCATTTCTATGTATTTTTCCTTTCAACCTTTTACCACTAAAACATACATTGCTAGATGCTATATAGTTTTAAAATCTTGTTTTAAGTCTCTTTAAATGTATAGGTTCCTCCTCTATTCTTTTTATTTCTTATAATTTATCTGTTGGAGAACACAGGCCACTTGACCCATAGAGTATCCCATAGACTGGATTTTCCTGATTGCCTACTCTTCATGTGGCTTAACATGTTCCTCGGTCTTTGGTATTTCCTTCCAACTGACAGCTGAATCTAGAGACTGGATCCGACTCAGGTCTATCTGTTTAGTAAGACTATAATTTTGGTCAAGACAAAATGAGGTACAAGATGTCTGATCCCAGCAGCCATTGATGTTTAGTGCATGTATTTATCCATTCATTAGGGATTGGAAATGCTGCCATTCTAACTCTATCATTTCTTTTCCATGTCTTCATTGGAATACATTTGTGAAGAGATATCTTCCGTTATACTCTTTGGTTACTCAGTAATACAGTTCATACTAAAAGGCAGATAAATGCTATTTTCTTTTCTAGTTTTCAAGGTAATTGATCAATTCCTTATCATTTGATTTGAAGGTGATACATTCATATTGAACTAATATATTGAAAGATATTTCACCAGTTGGAATAAATTGCAATTATTATTTTTATTGAAGTTCAAATTGACCAATCTTTGGCTAGTGAGAGCCTCTCCAAGCTACCTTCTGTGTTCATTTTTGTTGTTTTGTTTTGTTTATTTTATTTATTTATTTATTTATTTATTTAACATCTTTATTAGAGTGTAATTGCTTTACAATGGTGTGTTAGTTTCTGCTTTATAGCAAAGTGAACCAGATATATATATATATATATATATATATATATATATATATATATATATATATATGTTCCCATATCTCTTCCCTCTTGTGTCTCCCTCCCTCCTACCCTCCCTATCCCACCCCTCTAGGTGGTCACAAACCACTGAGCTGATCTCCCTGTGCTATGCAGCTGCTTCCCGCTAAAGAATTCTTGCAGTAATGCCTAATTCCAAGTCCAAGATAGAAATGTATAAGATGAACTTGGAGCATCTTTTAACACCAGATAGCAAGGAAGCTATCAGATGGAGGCTACTAGAGTATGTCAAAAGAACCCAGAAGGCTGAAGGGAAATTTCTTCCAGCGGCCTGCTGGGTTCTTTTGACATACTCTAGTAGCCTCCATCTGATAGCTTCCTTGCTATCTGGTGTTAAAAGATGCCTCAAGTTCATCTTATACATTTCTATCTTGGACTTGGAATTAGCCATTCCTGCAAGAATTCTTGGTTTCTTTTAGTGAGAATGGTATTTTAAGATTATGGTCTATACTTTAAAGGATGCTCATTGCTGTCAGGTTAGTCATTGGGAGCTCATCTACTTTTATACATTTATGAATTATTTATTTATTCTATCATTTTTGGCATTTAATATAAGCAAGATATTTGGAAGGCAGTATGAAGATTCAAAGACGATAACACACAGATCCTAACCTCAAGGAACTTAGAAGTTAATAAACAAACCAGTAAAATCCTAGGTGTATAAAAATGGTTATAATGAAACACTGATGATGAGACTTATTTATATGTATCAGACACTATTCTATATATTATTCTTAATTAACTCATTATCACAATAATCCTATAAAGTAGGCATTATTATTATTACCATTTTAATGATAAAAGAACAACAAGCCCTAAGTAAGTTGCTCAAGGTAACATAACAAGGAATGGGAATTCAAAATCAGTCCCCATCTATCTTTTTTAAAAAACAATTTTATTAATATAGAGTTTATATACCTTATAATTAACCCATTTAAAGTGTAAAATTAAACAGTTTGTAATATATTTACAGATATGTACAACTATCACTACATTCAATTTTAGAATGCTCTAATCAGCCTCAAAAGAAATCCTGTATACTTTAGTTATCACCACCCTCTAACTCTCAGCCACACCCTCCACCTCCCCAAGTTTTAGGCAACTACTAGTCTACTTTCTGTCTCTATAAATTTTCCTATTCTGGACATTTCATATAAATAAAATCATATAATATGTTTTTTTGTGTGTGACTGGCTTCTTTCATTTAGTATGATGTTTGCAAGATTCATCTAAGTTGTAGCATGTATCAGCCTTAATTCCTTTTATGTCTGAATAATGTTCAGTTGTGAAGATATATCACGTTTTATGTATTCATTCATCAGTTGATAGACACTGTTTTCACCTTTTGTTTATCATGAATATTGCATCTATAAACACTCATGTACAAATTTCTATGTGGACATATTTATCTTGGGTGAATACCTAGGGATAGAATTGCTGGGTCTTATGGTAACTTTATGTTTAATCATTTGAGGAACTGTCAGACTGTTTTCCAAAGTGGCTGCATTCTCACCAGTAGAGTATGAAAGTTCCAATTTTCTACATGCTTTCCAACAAGTTATTATCTGACTTAAAAAAATTCTAGCTATCTTAGTGGGTGTTGAATAGTATCTCATTTTGGTTTGGATTTGCATTTCCCTGATGACTAATAGTGCTGAGTTTCTTTTCACATGTTTATTAGCTATTTGTATACCTTTCTTGATTCATCTCCTTTGCCTAAATTCAATTGGCTTGTCTTTTGATTACACAGTTGTAAAAGTCCTGTATATGTTTTGGATACAAAACCTTTATAAGAGATACAATTGTAAATAATGTCTTCCATTCTGTGGATTGATCTTTCCATTTTCTTGATGATGTCCTTTTAAACACAAATTTTAAAATTTTTATGAAGTCTTATTTATCTATTTTTGTTGTTGTTGTTTTTGGTGGTGGTGTTGTTGCTTAAGCTTTTGGCTTCATATATAAAAATCCTTTGCCAAATTCGAGGTCATTAAGATTTGCTCTTGTGCTTTCTTCCAAAAGTTTATACTTTTAGCTCTCACACATAGGTCTTTGATCCATTTTGAATAAGTGTTTATATATGGTGTGAGGTAAGGGCCCAACTTGACTGTTTTTCATGTGGCTATCCAGTTATTCCAGCATCATTTGTTGAAAAAAAAGGGGGGGAGGACTATTTTTTCTCCTTTGAATGGCCTTAGAATCTTTGACTAAAGTCAGTTGGTGACCATATATGCATGGGTTTATTTCTGGAATCTCAATTTTATTTTATTTATCTTTATGTCTATCCTTGTGCCATGTCACACTGTCTTGACTACGGTTGCTTTGTAAAACTTTTGAAATCAAGAAGTGTGAGTCCTGCTTTAGTCTTCTTTTTTTAATATTGTTTGACTATTCTGGATTCCTTCCAATTTCATATGAATTTTAGAAGCAGCTTGTCAATTTCTATGAAGAATTCAGCTGGGATTCTGATAAAGACTGCTGAATTTGTAGATCAGTTTGGGGAGTATTGGCATACTGACAATATTAAGTCATCCAATTCATGAATATGAGTTGTTTTTCAATTGTTTAGATCTTCTTTAATTTTTCTCAACAACATTTTGTAGTTTTCAAGACTTTAATTTTACACTTCTTTTATTAAATTTACTTCTCAGTACTTTATTCTTTATGATACTGTTGTAAATTGCATTGCTTTATTAATTTAAATTTCAGATTGTACATTGCAAATGGATAGAAATAAAATTGATTTTGTATATTGATGTTGTATCCTGCAACCTTGCTGAACTTGTTTATTAGTTCTGATAGATTTTTGGTGGATTACCTAGGACTTTCTATGTATAATATCATGTCATCAATGAGTAGAAATAACTTTACTTCCTTCTTTCCAATCTGGATGGCTTTTATTTATTTCTCTTGCCTAATTGCCCTGTCCTATACTACATGAAGTAGAAATGGCAGGGACAGACATCTATGTCTTAGTCTTGATATTAGAGAGAAATATCCAGTCTTTCACCATTAAGTATGATGTTAACTGTGAGTTTTACATAGATGTCCTTTGTCCAGTTGAAGACATTCCTTTCTATTCCTAGTTTTCTGAGTGTTTTTATCATGAAAGTATATTGCACATACGTTTTCTGTGTCTGTTAAGATGATCATGTGATTTTTGTTTTCATCCTATTGATAGGATGTATTAAATTTTTTAATTTTTAAACCATAATTAATCTCCTAGAGATAAATCCCATTTAGTCATGGTGGACAATTCTATTTTATATATTGTTAGGTTTGGCTTGCTAGCATTTTAAGATTTTTGTATCTATATTCATGAGATATTGGTCTGTAATTTTCTTTCTCCTGATGTCTTTGTCTGATTTTGGTTTCAGGATAACACTGGCTTCATAAAATAAAATGAGAAATATTTCCTCTTCTTCCATTTTTGAAAGAGGTTGTGGAGAATTGATATTACTTCTCCAAATGTTTGGTAAAACTTAGTGGTGAGGTCATTTGAGCCTGGGCTTTTCCTGGTGTAATTTTTTTAAATTACAAATTTGATGTCTTCATTTGTTATAGGTCTATTCAGATTGTTTCTCTCTTCTTGAGTCAGTTTTGGTAGTTTGTGTCTTTCTAGCAGGACCTGAATTTTTAACCATTCTTTAGCGGCATTTGGAAGAGTTTTTTAATATTTATATGCAGAGAATTGGTGGTACAGGTGGTATAGCTGATTGGTTGTTTCTAACTAGTATCCATTGGCTGTAATATATGTGTAAATATAAGGGAATAACATATATATAGTTATATAATATAATACTATAATATATAATATATTATATATAATACTATAGTATTACATATATAAAATACTGTTATAGGATACTATTATGTGAGTAATATATAGTATATGTTATGTGTAATAGATAATATATTAAGTATATATAATGCTGGCTGTTAAATACTTTTAGTATTACCCCATAAATTATAGCCATATGCCAGATAAACACACTTGCACATCATTCTTTTTCTCTATTATGTTTCTTTTTATCCTTTTGTTACATATTATAAAATGGGAGTAAGGACTCTTTAGAAGTGATGATACAGCAAAGTGATGGGATATATTAGCCGAGAAAAGGTGAATAATGGTCATTCAGAATACAATGGATTTGGAAATCCCTACCACCTAGAAAGTATAATACCCTGATTGATATTTTTCCTCCTGAACTTCATCCTCTATTACAAACTGCTCTTGATAAAGGAGATAAACCCACTCTCTTAGTAAATATGATGCTATCTCAGTCTGAGGAGCTAGTCAAAGGTGAAATTGACACTGAAATCTTCTCTTAGGTAATGATTAATGAATCTAATATATATTGTTAATTCACAGTCCATTTCCCATCCCCCAACTTCTAATTTTCTGGTCCAACTGATTGAAGCCAAATTAAAGGAGACCATCACCACAAATACAGCTTTAATTCTTTATTAATTTTAATCATAAGCAACCTTTCTATTGAAACCATAATGCATTATGAATGTGTTCACAGAGAGGGGATAATATGGCAGTGATGACATTTCTTGGACCTTTTTTTTTTCATTATGGTTTAGCATCAACTTGTTCAAACAGAAAAGAGCGGACACTGATTAAATATCAGGGTTGGACTATAATGAAAGAAAAGTCCATAGCAAATATGTAGTGATTGTTTTAAATCAAATGTGTGAGAGGGAGGATTTCAAGTGATAGCTCAGCAGTTACACTCGTAATCCCGACTGAGGATGCCATGTGGTTTTTCATTTGGCTTACAAAATGGAGCTGGATTTCAACAAGTCCCTGCTGGCTGGCCCACAAGCCAAGCACCACATGCCTCTGTCTTTAGTATCTGACAATATTGTTACTAATATTACAAGCTTAGAGAAAGAAGCCACTGATGGTAACCTCTACTTTGTAAAATTATGTTAACTCATTAAGGTCCTAAAACCTCCCTCAATCCGCAGCATTAATGAAGTCAAGGACAAGAATTTCCACCGCCAGTTCACCTATTACAGCAGGTCAGAAACCTTAAATGTAATCTCATTAAACGCAGACACAACCAGCATGTGTTGTTTTGTCTGACTTTGGCCTTAAACCCAGACAGGTCTACTTTACACTACCTGACAGGAATGCAATGAAAGGGAACACCAGACAAACGTACTTTTTATGGTCAATGACTAAGACATTTTGCCTGAGCTCTGACTTGATTTTTACCTTTCTCTTATACCATGCCATATCTGTAGGCCTTTCTTATTTGCTGACCTCTATGTTTGAGGGAGCTTAGGCAAAAAGCACATGGCAAAGTCACTTAAATTATTAGAAGGAACCTATATACCTAAATATTATGTCTGACAATATGGTTAAAAAAGCTGACTGAATAAAAAACCTCCACCAAAAGTTGAACACTGCTAATTGAAAACTCTCATGATCAGTAGGTTTGTGATAAATTGGAGGGAAAATAGAATAGAAAATAGTATGTGTTTTGTTTCTCTTATGTTCCTGAAATTATGTTGTATACTTTACAGGCATTATCTTATCCAACTTTTGGGATTGACCTTTATAGTTTCTAAGATATTTTTTTTTGATGTGGACCATTTTTAAAGTCTTTATTGAGTCTGTTACAATACTGCTTCTGTTTTATGTTTTGGTTTTTTGGCCACGAGCCATGTGAGGTCTTAGCTCCCCAACCAGAGATCGAACCCACATCCCTTACATTGGAAGACGGATCCTTAATCATTGCACCAACAGAGAAGTCCCTGACCTCTATAGTTTCTAATCAGGTAACTAAAGTGGAAGGATTTCTGCATCAAGAATCAGATCTGTTTCAAGATCTCTCTCTCCATCTTACAGTACCTTTTTGTCAAGTTGTTTTGCCTTTCTTAGCTTCTGTTTACCCATTTAAAAAATAAGAGTAATGCTATAATACTGTCAAAGATCTTCTTCAACTTTCAGTTTCTTTAATTCCATCAGCCTCTAATAAGGTGAATTTCTTATCGATTTTATGGAACCAGTTTTTAAATTATGGACTCCTTTGAGAATCTGATAAAAGTTACTATAGTTACATTCTTTGATTTGCCTGCCCATTATCCTTTCCTTTAGGAATATTCTCCTTAATTCCATATGGTCCTAGTGGGATAGAAGGAAGCATATGGCTCAGCCTATGCTAATCATAAATTGCATTTCCCTGGGGCCAGTAATTGGTTCAAAGGGTGGATATGGGTCACATGCAGGCCAATCATAGTCTTTCCAAATAATTTTATGAATTGGAAGTAAAGAGTTGTTCCTTTATACTTCTGTAGGCTGTAGATCCAGTGCTATTTCAATCTTCCCTATGTGTGGAGAAGACAGAAGGCATGACTCTAGCAAGAAACAATGAGACAATCACAAAAAGAGACATAAAAAGGAAGTGACGGGAGAGAGAGAGAGAGAGAGAGAGAGATTATGAGCTGATGCTATTAAAACAATAAATCCAACCAGCCTCACCCCTCAACTCCCCAGTTATGTGACTCTATAAATTGTCTTTATCCCCTTCCCACTCCACTATTTTTTTTTTTTTGGAAGTTATGTGCTTAAACTAATTTGAGTTGGTTTCCGCTCTCATTTGATCCTATTCTTTAGACCCATAGCTCTGGACTCATTCTTCAGAAAATGAACAATGCGAAAAATTTTATCCATATAATGTATTTCCAGGGTTGGGGGGTGGAGTTCACAGATCTTATCCTCAGTTTAATAGTAATAAAAAACTTGCATTTGTGTAGTTCTTTATAAGTTACATAGCAGTTTTCTGTAAAATCTTATTCAGCTTTCATGAGAACACTGAAAGTTTTATACTATTCTTTCCATTTTGCACATAAAGGAGGGGAAGCTCAGCAGTGTTAAGTGACTTTCCTATAGTTACATAACTAGGAAGTAGTGACAAAGCCAGGTTCAGGATGCCTTTTTCCAGTTTAGCTTTCTTAGAGAGAACTCAGGAAGTAGCATGGACAGGAAAATCCTCTCTCTAAACTCTTCCATTTGCAGAATAGCAGGAGTAAAATTTAAGACCATGATGAAAATTTACAATAATTCCTCATATTATCCCAGCCAACTTCCCATTTCTAATTGATTTTTCTCATGTTGCTTCTCCAGCTTGTGAGCATTGCTCAAACCAAATGTTTAAAAAACTTTCCCTTGAAGATTTAATGACTCCAAATCTGTATTTGATTACTTGGTTCCATTGGGGTTTGTGCTTGTACAATGGCCAAGACAGAAGAGCAAAAAGAAATCTTGTTGGTCATGCATTATGTATCTGCTGCCACTGGATTTGGGCCGAGACCGAGACTGTGACGTCTTTACCGGGCTTAGCATTTACTTTGCGCTGTTTGCTTTGTTTGAACATACTCTCTTCAGACGGAGAGGGGTTTAACTCATGAGTCAACCATGTGCAACTGCTCACACTATAAATTCCAAGAAAAGTCAAGGAGATTTAGTTTCTGGGTTTGATCTTTAAGTGACCAATAGATTTCATCTTCTTGTAAAGGTAGCTAAAATCCTTCCCTTCCCCTTTCCCTAGTTATCCCATCCTCCATTAGTTTCTCAGATGAGAACTGGGAGGGCCAGTGCCATGACGTTAATAAATTCTTTGGTAACATAATTAGGAGAAAAAAATTTAAACTGAGTGGGTTGGGGTGGATAGATCTGGGTCTACCATTAATTACTTGTGTGATTCTAGATCAGCCATGTCTCTTCTCTATCCTCATTTAGTAAGATGAAATATTGGTACCAGTGATTCAAAAGACTCATCTCTTTTCTAAAATTCTATAAAATATTAACAATAGAACCATTTTATTTCATATGTAATGTAACTTGTGTTCCACTACACAGTTTTTGTCTTTGGCTCTTATTTAATTCATTGACTTTTAATTATGTATTCTAAACAGAACTCTAGATATAAAGAATTTTTTTCAGATTGGGTGAAAATGTAATACTTTGGGGATAATATAAATTTAAATTCTGGTTAAACTGTTTGTTTTAAACATCTGTTTCAAATCATATATGAGACTGTGTGTGGATACATGTGCCTTTATCTTTCTGAAGAAACTAAAAGTCTCTGTGAATAAGATTTGGAGAAGTTATTTTTGATTCCAGTTCACAGTTTTATTGGGGGTCTTTGATTCTATATTTTTATTGGGATATTAGTGGATGGTATATTTGGGATACTTTCAGGTTTAGTTTAAAATCCTCCCACTGCTTATTCTCTAGAACCAGGTAGAATACACAGCAAATATAACTACCATTATAAAACAAAATTGAAATAGCATAATTAATTTGGATATCAGAAACCATAAGCTCCCTTTATATATACCTCTCTTCTTCTATGATCACAGATGCTAATTGCTCATGATATTATTCTATAGATCAAAAGTAATTTTCACAAATTATTTTAATTATATTTTTAGGCATGTAAAGAAAGCTTCAATTTGGTGAATTCTAATTGTATTCCTCTGTTGTTAAAACAAAAACTCCTTTATGACTCCCTACTCTCTATTAATGATAGTGAAAATATCTCAGCTTGTCATCCAAGATTCTTCATAATCTGGCAACACACAACATTTAAGTCACATTTTACCTAAATTCTAGTAATTTCCAGCCAAATACTACTCCATTATTTATTCAACACATCTTGCACTTTCCCATTGATATGCCTTTTGCTCATTCTCTGTTTATTAAAAATTTACCAATTCTTAAAGTGTGAGCCAAATGCTACTTCCTTCATCAATCTATCTCAGATCCTTCTAATGTGAACCAGTTCCCCTTTCCCTCCCCATATCTGTGTTCTCATAATATTTTGTTGGTACTTTTTGTGGCATTTAGCACAACTGTCTTATATAATAGTTCATGCTAGAGAGCTGATATAGAATTGTCTTCTGATTAAAGGATAGCCAAAATATGAAAAAATAAAAACTTTTAAAACAGATTTACTAGCAAATGATTATTTTCATAGCAAGATTCTTAGGCTGACGAGATAATTTGCTGTGAGATTCCTTGAAATTACAAATACTTTTAATGCGCTGAATATTATTTGATTTATCACAGATTTAACTCAACTGTATAAGACACACATCTAATGCATACATTGAGACAGTGAAAAATAAATGAGTTTCATTTTAATTCATAAAAGTCTAAAACTTGGAATCAAAGTGATAGTATAACCACTGGACCATTCCTTTTAAATGTGTACAAGAGAACATAGAGTCTGTTTCCCCAGGGAGTTCAGATTCTCTACATTAGATGGGAATCTTAGGTCCTACCTACTGTTGACTTCTTCTAGAATCTTTGAGCAGGATCATATGAGACTTGGTCATTTTATGAAACTACCAGCAGCTTTGTCTTGATCAAGGAATATAAACAACAAGAACTATTCTGGGCAGAGGGGTTGGTTGCTTTGTGCTGACAGGGAGCTAAGGAACAAGAAAAACCTTAATCTACTGATATCATGAGATATTTGGACACTGAACTATCCAAATATCTCATGATATATTTGAACATGATATATCAGATATCCTCAGATCCATTCTTCCTCTTTTTCCTGTTCCTTTCTGAGTCTCAGACAACTATAATCCCTAGCTTCTCTTGCTTTCTGACTTCAAGGTGGGTTTGGCAAGACTGATGCAAGATTGGAAGGTGGGTGAAAGAAAATATCCAGGGCATCTTGTCTCCTCTCTCTTTACTTTATATGCTGTCTCTGGCTGTGGCTCTGTCTCCCCTATGCTTCCACCAGAGAATCACTTTATCTATGATCTTAGTTTCTGCCAAGAAAACATATCACAGTTATAATTTGATCTAGTGACACTGGACCCTGGGTTCTGATAACACACTCTCCTGAATATAAGCCTCTTAGGTGTGGCAATGATTTCTTGTCTTTGCTAATCTCTGGTTTGCACCACTATCTTTTTTGCATCTCAGTTCACCTGCAGAACAAATTTTGTTTGTTGAATTTCTTCTGCTTGAAATATATAGAGTGGTTTCTGCTTTTCTGATTGGATCCTGGTTGAGACCCTCAGTTCTGAAATTCATCTTAACATAGATATGAGGACAAATTACCTCAAAAAATGAAGTCTTTTATGCTGTAGGTACATTTATATATTTTACTTTATGAGCCTTCCAATAACCCTTTAAGACAGGTCTCATTATTCCCATCTTGCTGATGATGAGGCTAGAAATAAAAAGGTTACATGAGGACTGAAAGTCAGAGATAGGGTTCACACTTGGCTTTTCTATTTCCAAATCTATTGCACAGATGGGCATAGGACTCTTCAGTGGGATAGGAAACTCAGAATAGATCCCTTAACTTTGTCTATTTCCAAGGGGGATTGTTTGTAACTCTGAATCAGAAGATGCTTTCACAATCTTCCTACTCTTCATCTCAGAATTGACCCATGGGGATTTATACAACCTTAGTCACAGAAAGTTTTATTACAAAAAATAGTTGAAGTAAATGTAGTAGAAAAAGTTGTTTGACATTTAAATTAGGGTCAAAATTGTCCTTTCTCTTCTTGAAAAGCCTCTGCACTTTCACAGATAAGATGGTGTAGGCCAGGGTCATATGAATTACCATCGTTAGTGATGCTAAGCTTCAGATTCAACTATTCTGCTTTTGAAATGCAAGTATACTAGAGGGATTTTTAAAACTACCCAGGCTTGAAATCAGATTGTTTTCTCCAATAGGAAATATGAGGTCTGCTATTTGACCTTAGAATTAGAATTTTGTTCATTCATACATTCATTCATTTATTCATTCATTCATTCTATGAATATTTTTGAAACCTCCCAGATATGAGTTGTTCAGTCAGATGCTGCAAAGGTTCACTTCAAGAAGTGAAGATAATAATGTTATAAAAAATACATGTATACATAATGCCCTTCTCTTATTCCTAGAAACCAAAATCTATCCTTGCATTGGGCACCCAGTTTCCATCTCCTCCCTACATTTGTAGGGCCAGACTACTGAGATTACTTATTCTCTTGTATTTTAGTTCCTTCCTCCTGCAGGTGGTGTTTCCTTTTCAACATCTTAGTCCTTCTAGCCTTGGTCTTATGGGCTGGAACTTTCTCCTTGGCAGACTCTGCTTTTCCTCTAATGTTCTCCAAGTTCTGAAAACCTCAATTCCCTCTTGCAACATATACATATATGTATCCAATTATTGCTCACTTCCAACACAGAAGCTCAGTAACTTGTGGGACCATGAAGCTTTAGGGATCCGGACAAAGGGTAAGAAACTGGGAAATCAAAATAATTTTTGAAAGAAACAGGATATAAACTAATTTAGATTTGTGGCTCAGACTTATTGGGAAGCCCAAAGTAGAATAAAGGCTTTGAACATTGTGGGGGATGCATGAACTATCTGGAAGAGGCTGTGAATATGTTCTCTATGGCCGTAGGTGGTGGGTGATGGGTGCAAGCTCAGTACAAGAAAACCCTTTATACAACATAGAACTTTATAAACATAGGATAGGCACTCTTTGGATCCAGTGACTTTTCTGTGCTGCAGGTACATGTAGGCATAAGTGAGATTCCACATAGTATGGCTGTCATAAAACAGATTTAAACACTGGATGGGCAGTTGGACTTTAAGATGCTTAAGGTACCTTACAACACTGATATTATAATCTGAGGCCAACTACTTGCTGTATATTAGATAAGAGTATATTTTAGTACCAACTCTTCCCTCCTCCAGTTTGTCTATGTAATTTTAGAATATATTCCTATTCCCAAAAGCTGACTTTTTGATGCGTCTTAAGTATCCATATGGGATATTCATATCAAGTATGTGATAGGCTAGAGAAAAATAAGAAACAAAAGATAAATTCTGTTAAGCTCAGCTTCATGCTTTTTTCACAACCCAGCAAGGGATTCTCAAAGCAAAATGCCTACATCTCTCAAGTATAGTTGTGACAAGAGGCTTTGTGAAAATCTTTTGCGACAGAAGCAAAAAGGTCTGGTTCCTGGAGAGAATTATCAGAGCCTTGCCTGAGTTGCTGCTGGTGGAGCCTCATCACCCAGGGCCAGCAGATAATATGATTACCTGCTGGAGTGGAACCAACTCATTTGCGTGTCAAAAAGCTGACAGCTCTGTGTGCCCAAGGCACATTAAACTTTTACCTTACACATGTCAGGAGTGCTTGGGCAACTGCCACCTTCTCCTCCCTTGCTCTCCAGTTTCCATTTTCTTGCTCTGTTTTTCACATCACATCTACCACAGGCAGTGGGGAATGGTCTCTGCCCTTTGCCCTTTGTAGAGCCCTTTTGGCTTTATTTTCACTATTACCTACAGAGCAAGTCCTTACCCAAAAGCCTAACTTACAGGTCTAACCTTATCCCACAAAATCTACCTTGAGCTCACAGCTCTCCTTCATGTGTAATGTACTCCACTAGGACTTATGATATCCCCCAGCTCTTCAGTCTTTGTTTTTCTTTTCTCCCCTCTGCCTGGACTGTCCTATACCCAGCAATATTTATGTGTCTCATTTCTACCTATTCTTCAAGACTCAACTCATCTACAACTTGGAGAACCCACTGTTTATCAAAGTAGTAAGGAATGTGCTGATGAGAAAAACACCAGCATCATGGAGAAGTGTCCTCTATAGGCCAAGGCTGATGGAAGAACATGTCATTTCAGAACAGAACCCCTGATATAAAAGGAACTGCAAAATTTCAGACTAATAGAGGACATGGGATGGTTCTCAATGCAGGTGGAATTATCATAAGGAGTGGCAAGTTTAGAATTATAGTGGGGGGGCAATAAAGTATTGTTAAATCTATAAAAACAAATAATATAAACCATGGAAAATGAGGGGTTTGATGTCAGATATACCAATAAATTTTCACAATCCTTTGCCTAACTTCCAGATCTGAGACAATATTCAAACTAGGAATCCACTGACTGGAGGATAGCCAAGGTCTCCAGCAAGAAGGATCCTGGAACATCATGACAAGGGTATAAGATAATGATTCCCTCAGTCCTTCCTATAGTACTACCAACAAAACAAGGACCCAGGGCCATTTACTTAGGAGATTATACACTGGGTAATATTCAAACATTTTGAGGACTGTTGGGCATAGGGTCCAGAATCACATTAATGCTTAGGAACCTGAAGAATGGTTATGCTCTTTTCCTTTAGGCTAGGACATATGGGGACTAGAAAATAAATGTAGTCCCCACCCAAGACTGAATTACAATGGAAGATCCACTGTTAGTCATTTCCCTTCTTTTATGTTTTGAATGTGCAATAGAAATAAATGTACTTGGTACTTATTGGAACTATGATATTGGTTCCTTTGCTATGGAATTTAAACTGTCATTGTGGGGAAGATCAAATGAAAACCTCTGAAACTGCCTCCACCCCAGACCAAGAGAGTAAATTTTCAAAAATCTTAAGAAAGGATTTGTAGCATGTCCATCCTGTGATTCACGAAGTCCAGTTGCTTGGATCATATGACCTGGAAGAGCCTATGATGTTAGAGGAAACTGTAGTGAGAAAAGATGCCACGTGAGATTTATTGAAAGCCTATAGGAATGGACAAGAAGTGTGAATATCTTTGAATCATATATGAACAGCCACTAGAGAGCATTTGACATGGAAGAGACACTAAATAAAAAATAGACAGAATGATTCAGACGGTTGACCTCAGCCAGCCTGTATCATTGGTCATCCCAGTGGTAGCACAATAGGTGTATGAATGGAGAAGCCATGGTGGCAGGAATGGAGGTGATGCATGATCAAGAGCATGGGCTCCCACTTACCAAGGCTGATGTAGGTACTGCTACTGGTGATTGTCCAAGTTCACAACAACAGGAACTATGCTTAGCCCTTCATACAACATTCTCTCTCCGGGAACAGCTAGTCACTTGGTAGCAAGTTGACTATATTTTACTCCTTTCACCAGGATGAACTTGATTTTTCTTGACTGAAATCAACACACATTCTGGGTATGGCTTTGCTCATTCTGCCTGTAGGACTTCAGCCAGCACGACTATCAGAGAACTTCTAGAATGTTTAACTCACCATCATGGAATCTGGAGTAAAACCACATTGGACCAAGGCAACTCTTTGAAAGCAAAGGAGACCTGACCACAAGTTCCATTGCTCCTATAACATACCTATAGTCACACCCAGCAGCTGCCCTCTGTTAGAATTTAAAAAAAAAATCTTTAATTTGTACTTATCTTTAGAATTTTGCTGAAAGAAAGCTCACAACCAAACCCTATTCCTGCTGTTTATTGTTGATAATACTGAGGGAAAGGGATGTTAAACAATAAACTTTTACTAAGTATGAAGGAATGAGACTAGCCTCTGGAATTACATTTGATTACGTGAAGCTACTGTGAATACAATGTAGAATCTTCCTCCTTCAAGACATTGTCCTCTTTGGATTCTCTCTGCATCAGTCTGCATCTCTTGGGAATTGTGAGTGTGTCATTTTTCATAGGTTATCCATATTTCCTCCCTGCATACTAGCTTTCTTAATGGCATATTTCTGCACAATTACTCAGGTAAGTGATGCAGTGAAGTTGATTCTTTAAGCGTCCTAAGGCCTGTAGGCCTAATCTTCTCTACTATCTGTTTGTGTAAATAAAGTTTTATTGGATTACAGCCATGCTCATTGATTTACTTATTGTCTATGGTTGGTTTTACACTACTATGGCTCAGTTGAGTAGTTGTGAAGCCTAAAATATTCATTATCTGAACCTTAACAGAAAAAGTTTGTCAACTCCTGCTTTAAGCAAATAGCTGAAGATATCAGAACTGATTTTTGGATTCAGTGTTTTTCACCAGTGTTTCAGAGACAGATTTTTGTTTCAGATAAAAGACACAGACCACTTTGCCCACCTTGAGCAAACCCAATATGATGCCATTCTTATATGTCTCTCTTTCAAAAGTGAATATATTTTTCAGAGAGAAAATGACCTGGCAACTTGGTTCTTAAGTGTTTTGAGACGCTATTCTATATTATAGGCTGTGACAGGAGAGAAGGGTCAGAGAGTAGGCTGAGGTCATTCTATGAGGATTTCTAATATATCATTGGTTTGCTTGAGGATCACTGTGTCTGGGGTTCAACTTATGGCTCTTTTTTCATTTTCATGATACTTTTCTTACAATGAGTGTTCATCCTCTAAAATCACAGCCAACCACACCCCTCTTTGGGTTCTTTGGAAGGGTTCATTGGCAAATGTTTATCAATGTGCTCAGAAGATGGAAGCTCATTATGTCTGTGTTAAATATTATTGATTAAGTAGGGCTTCTGCTCTCTCTTCACAGTCTTTCCACTAATTATGTCCATGTTTCATTTTTCTAAGTGAATATCAATGTCACAGGGAGGATTTCCCATAGAAAAGCCAAAAGCCCAGCACTACCTCCTTTAAAACAAATAGATTTTTCATTGAAATCAACATATCTTTCTGAATCAAATAGGTTTTCATGGGGCCAATAAATTTCTTCAAAACAATGTATTTTTATTACAACATATTTTGTTCAAACCAATACTTTTTGACAACCAGATATTAATGACCTCGCCAGAACTATAAATTTACCCCAAAGTATGTTTTTCTCAGCAGAAAATAATTTTTCTTATACAAACACATTTTTATTTGAATCAATCCTTTTCTGAAATCAGATACATTTCTGCAGGGGACAATGAGAACCTCTTTACTAAGAAATGTCATTTTGTTTAAAGGAACGTGGCCTGGGTTTCAAACTTCCCTAGTGACCTAACTTACACATCTTTATTCAAAAATGAGGCAAAGCCTATTAAGGAAAATCTACGTTGTTTCCTGTCATCCAGAAATGCACAGAGGTATCAATAGATACTTCCTACAGAGCCTCAAAGAAATAGATCTCCAGTTCCATCTATTGTCAGGGCAGATACCAGCCAGCAGTATCCTGCTTTCTTGAGTGTAGCAGAGACAAGGATCATGTTCATCCTTAGAAATGCTCTCTTAATATACTAACAGGAGTGCACAAGAGTAATATTATTAAGACCCTCTGGCACCAGGAAGTAATGCTTGTATTGCTTTTTTTTTTTTCTTACAAAAGTTATCTTGCAATTTTGGATTTTCTCTGCATTTAACTGAAGACTAGAACAGAACTACTCTATGGGAAGAATATTATTATGACCAGTCGTTTTTACACATTAGCCTTCTCTGGAAGCAGGTCCCCATCTTCTTAGATACTGACTTTCTAACCCTTCTCATATAGAAATCAAATATGAGAAATTCAAACAATTGACTTAAAGGTTATAATGATTTTTTCTGGTCACTGAAAATTAGCAGCATAAAAATAATCCCAAAATATACTCTATTATCTCTATGGAAATATAAAAGGTGTATTTCCAGGGTCCTGTTCATTCTTTTATTCTTTTCCTTTGAAAGTATATGCCCAGTTGATCAGCTTAAGGTCTCAACACAGATTCATCAATTCTAGACTGTCTAGGGACTGCCATCTTTGTCTCAACTACAGTAAATTTATGGGACCTGTGTTTCTTGCTATCAGTATGAGCACATTCATTTTTCTGTTTCCTACTCATTTTCATAAAATAATAAAAGAAAAGCACAAAGGGAATGTTCAGATAATTATACAATGTTTTCCAGACAAAGGTAGCTATACAACTAAAGCTGAACTCTTGGCTGGCAGATTGTATAGTCATTCAAAATAGTCAATTCTCACCTAATGTAAAGAAATCCAGTTTTACTGTACAGGAGACAATTTAGAGCTAACAATGAATGAGGTAAAAATGCCTGTATTGTAAAAAAAAAAAAAAAATCAGAGCCCCACTGAGTGGAAAAAGCTTTGAAAATGGAACACTTAGGTTCTTATTAATAAGAATAATTTCTATTGTTCAGCATTTGCTATGTGCAGAAGGCATTGTGATAAATATTTCACATCATTTTCTAATTTCCATCTTAGGACAAATCCATGAAATAAGTATGTTGATTTCATGTTTAGGACCAGAAACAAGCCCAAAAAATCCAGAGAAACTCTATGTGCAAGCTCACATAGTGAATGAGTAAAGGAGAAAGACTGACACAAATCTCTGAATTCAGAGCCAGTATTCTCTACACCAGTCTATCCTGCTTTCTCAGAGTGGTCTACCTGCCCAGTAACCTGGAGCCATCTCTCCCACAAGCTTCAGTTCCTCTTTGCACAGTGTGTTTACATATTCCTTCACTACCTCCTTGGTTTTTAGTGAGACTCAGATGAAGACATGAATGGGAAACTATTCCAAAACAAGAGATTGTAATAGAAATATATAAAGTAATACTTGGTAAGTGCAAGTTCATTTCTCAAACCTGGGCTGTATGAATGTGTTTTAGAGACATGGATGGATTTTTTTCACACTTTTTAAATTGATTACTTCACTTCTCTGTGAAAGTGCTTATGTGGGACAGAAAGTTCCTTATTGGCAGTAGAAGAATCTTGTGCATCAGGGAGGGAATTTATATAAGATGCAAAAAATGGAGTTGAGGTTACATGATGTAGAAAAGTTATAAGGTAAATTAATGAGCAACAAAAGTTATCATCATGCATTTATGAAACTTTCTAAATTTTAAGTTACAAAGCATGGTGACTTAAAATTTCTCCTTTGATTTTCACAGCAGCTCTGAAGTAAGCAGGGCAAGAAGGTAATACCCCACTTAAAAATGAAGACACCGATGTTCATAAGGATCAAGTACTTGCCCAAGGACATGCAGCTTAAATAACTGACAAGGTCAGGGCCATTACCACGTGACTCTATAGAGAAGTATTTAGTTGTCGAGAAAAAAAAAAAAGCACAGCAGGAAAAAAATAGTACAAGGACAAGGATAAGAGATAAATATATGTAATATTCATTACATAAAGCATTTTCAAATCTTTTACTTCATTTTTTTTTCTTTGAATCTCCCTGAGTTTTAGTCACCTGCCCAAAGCTACCCAGACTATTGCTAGAGAACCAGGATTGACATTCATGTTTTCTGACTTCAAAGCTAGTACTTCTTACAGGATCCTATCCTGTGGATGTGGGGTCTGGTGTGAAAGGGCAGAAAGTGGGATTTGAGGGAAGGTGGTAGGGTAGCTGCTGGCCTCCTCCATGTATGGACCATGCCAAGGCAAGGTGGGGAGATGTCTCCATTGATGGCCCCAACACCTGGGTGTCTCGAGGAAGACTTGGGAGCTGGGGAACTGCAGTAGGAGTGGCTGCAGGCATCGCACACCATGCTTGGCTGAGCGCAACAGCAGACTCACAATCAGATGCTGCCATATGGGCAAGGCATAGGGGCCGGCTATCTGAGCATATGAAGAAAAGATCCGGGAGGGTGCGGGAACCAAAAATATCAGGCTGATTTCAAATAACCATCTGATCCTCATGAAAATAAAGCCCGTCTTTTGTGAATTCAATTTAATTTAAGAAGCATCATTATACGTATGTATAGCACCTATGATATACTAAGTATTGTGGGAACCAAAAATGATACGTAAAACTCAATTTCTCTGAACCTCAGTTTTCTCATCTGTAAACTAAGTGGATTGAAATACATCATTTTCATGGGCACTGTGAGTCTTTCATGCTGTGACATGGTCACTGCCTCATGTTATTTACAATTTGGTAGTCACAAAGGTAGAATGTCCACAGTGGACAGGCTTTTATAACTCAGTTGGTTCAAACATGAGGAATAGGGGAGCTGATTCAGGCTGAGACTAGAGGCTGGGTCTTCTGTGGCCAAGTCCCAGGTTCTCTCTACCACAACTAAGAAGCTTCCATTAACTACACTATGCGTAGAATCCCTGTGTTGAAAGAGACCTTACCAGCCATGGAGTCCAGCTGTTCATCCATTGCTTAAACATATTCTGGGACAGCCTCACCGCATGGACAACTCTAGGCTGACCTATACCTCCAGCACAGAAAATTCACTCAATGGAGAGAGAAGCCATTCTATTTTTGTAAATCTACATATTTTAGTTTTTTTCCCTTAAATTGAGCTTTCACTTATTGCTTACCATTTTGAGCCATAAAGAACATATTCATGGCCTCCTTTATATATCTGACTCATTCATAATTCTTGGCATTGGTCTAAACAGCAGGTTGTTCCAGATGGTCTCTGGGATTAATAAAGAGCACAGTTTGGAAAAAGCTATGCCATCCTTCCTAAGAAACACTTTATTTTGTGCCAACTAAGAAGAGAATGTTGTGCTTCTCATGGGGCAGAAGATGGTGGCTAATGTGGCTCAGAACACTTTCTCAAGTACAGAACCACTTTTTCCTTCTGCATTTTCCTCCCTTCTGGGGACACAACCTCTTGCCCCTGCCCTCTGTTTCTAGCATCCGGACTCCTACCAAACTAAGGTAATTAAATTAGGTTTTTGTAAGTCCAAGAAAAGAGACAGACATTCCTTGAGCACAATAACACACCCTATTTTTGCCACAGAAGGTTGCTCTGGGAAATGGCCCTTTTTGGTCCCTCTTTCACCCCACATCCTGCACAGGATCCGAGACTCCCTCACTTCCTGCTAGCTCCATTGAGGGAAAACCTAGAGCAGAGGCTGTTAGGAGGTCAAAGCAGATCCTGAGACTGTGTGAGTGTGAAGGAGGCAGAGACGCTTAAAAAATAACAAGAAAAAAAAACATATGAGAAAAAGAGAAGTACTTTGAGGGAAGAAAAGGGAAGCATAGGAGGTCATGGAGAAGGGATCCTCTAATGTACAGCTCAAGTAGAATCAGTGTGGACTGATAATGCAAATTGAAGGAAAACATAATAGACTCCTCTACATTATCCTTTGGACTTGGTGTTTGAACTTGACTGGCACAGTCATGCACTGTGGTAATACATCTGGGGTAATACAGCAACCCTCCAAAGATTATAGGCATAGGGAATTCTGGCCTGGAAAGGAAGATGAAGACAGGGCTTTCCATCAGTATCAAAAGTAAGACACATAGTCACTGTGATATGTGAAGACCAGATCATTAGTCATTCATTTATTCATTCTTTTAAATAATAAATTTGAATACTTATTATGTTCAAGGAACTTTATAACAACTATGTTTTATCCTCGTATGGACAGCTTATAAGCTATTTGGGAAAATGGGACATTAAACTGCAGCATAAATTAAGAGAAATTTCAGAGAAGGATTTAACCTTAAGTACCAAATGAGTGGCATAAAAAATAATTGCTATGAGTTCATGGGAAGATTATATTTTGGAATGATTAGGGAAGGCTATGTTGAGATGGTGAGTATTCAGCCGGCTTTAATGCGTGGTTTGGAACTGGATGAAGGAGAGAGAGGAGAACACCTTAGACATGAGAAACATGTCAAAAGTTCAGAAGAAGAAGGAGCGTTCCATAGGTGAGTAATGAATAGACCCTGCTGCTTTAACTGAAGTCAAATGTTTTCAAAAGTGATTAGTGAAAGAATAACCTGGAAAGGTAGATTATAGAGGATATGAATATCAGGCTAAGAGGAAAATTGATCAGGAAAGTGACATGATAGAAATTATGTTTTAGAAAGATCATGGCATGGGAATAGGTAACAGTGGCAGGGGTTAAGTGGGCAAGCTTAAAGGGGAGATGCCCATTAGCAGGATTTCATAATAGACCGGGTGGGAGGATTAGGATAGTAGAATTGGGGAAATATTAAAAAAAAAAGTTCATGAGTGCATTGTGAAGAGAAAACTAGTAGGATTTGTTGACTGATTGAGTATAAAGTAAGAAGATACTCAAACATGATTCAGAGATTTTGAATTTGTGAATTTTACCATTGACAGAAGGTTTTGGAGACTGACAACATAAAAAGGTCTGTTGTTGTATGAGAGAAGAATGGAGTGATTAGAGAAGAATGCTGCATTGAATTTTGAGCAGACTTGTGCAATTATCTTCATGCTGTTAAACCTGATAGTCAAAGACCTCCAACTGCTAAGGCTGTCTTATCCTGGTGTCAGATCCTACTTTTCCTCTTAGAGCAGGAGCTCTCAACAGTGGCAGTATTTTAGAATCACCTGGGGTGGGGGTCTTTAAAATATCCTTATTCTAGGTTATGCCCCAACCAGTTAAATCGGAATCTCAGGGGGTGGGATCCAAGAATTCATATATATATTTTTAAAGCTTGTCAGCAATTCATTATGCAGCAAAGGTGGAGACCATTGTTTACAGGTATTTACTACTATTTTCAGTATTTCTTTTCTGGAGAAACACCTTTAAATAGGAAAAGGCACTATAATAAACATTGCCCCATCTCAGTGACCAACACTATCAACCAACCACCCAAGTACCCAAACCACCAATGTGGGCACATCCTTGGTTCCTCTCTCTCCCACAAACGTGCATCTAATTGCCAAGCCCTGCAATTCTACTTAACAGTTTTAGAATTTAACCACTTTTCTCCTGTCCCATTACCACTTCCTTTGTCTTGCAATCCAGATAATTGCAAGAACTTTCTAAATTCTTCACTTTCATTACCCTTTAATTCCATACCAATGTGTAACTAGAAAGCTTCTTGTAAAATGTAAATCTGGTCATACTGCTTCCCTGCTTCAAACTTCAGTGGTTCCATAAAGCCATTAAGATGACTTAAAAGATATTCCTTGATTTGTCATTTGATTACTTGTTCAGTTTTATATCTTGCCATTCCCTTCACCCTCAGTGATGTGGCCTTATAGATGTTCTCCCTTGATTCTGGGTGTTTGTTCATAGTGGTCCCTAGGCTGTAACTCTTCCCTCCTTCCTTTCCACCCTCCTTCCTAATTTACTTCTGCTCTTTCTCTTTACCATCCTTCTCCCCTTTTCAGCTTACATGACAGGAACTTTCATTTAAAAACCTTCAATGGACCTCTAGGTGTGGATTAGATGTTTCTCTTCTGTGCTTTGACCTTATTGTAACATTTATTACACTATTTACTTACCTCTGATCCTTACTAATCTGTTAGTTTTGTAAATGCAAGGACTGTGTCGATACTTTTCCCTAATTTATCACTAGCAAAATACCTAGAACATAGTAGATGTTCAATAAATAATTTTGGAGTCACAGTGAAATGAATCCCCTATTATTATATTACAGACACAGTGACTAATACACATTTGTTACTACACAGTGAACATGGAGCAAAGAAATAACTGCAGAGAATGTTTATTCTATTTTCATTCTGGTGTCCATACAGAAAACCAAGAGAAAAGCCAAACATCATAGTTTTAATTAGTTCTGCTTAAAAGTGGAAAAACAGGAGGGTTAGTCAAATTTAAATGTTTATCTCTTTGAAAGAACATTACTAGTATAAGAAATAGCAAGTTCTCATCATTTGGATGAGAGAAAATAGGCAATGGAATAAAACTAATAAGAAGTGTTGGTAAGACAGGGATCATGAGAACTTAGCTGGAATGAATGAAATACCAAAATAAAGCAGTTATACCTACTATAGTTTACCAATCTCACACATTTACTGAGGCTCCATTTTTGCCACTCTAAATGTTCCTGGAATTTAGATGTTCACATAAGAGCCATTATATTTTCTTATAAGAGAAGATTAAGATGAAATCCTGCTGTGTCTATGCTTTGAGATTAAACACCTTCAGGAATATGGGAGGGAAATTAAAATGGTTTAGATTTCCTATCATTCAGTTTCCAGATCCTTTGGAACCCAGAGAAGATGCTTGACAATTAGAACCAAGCAGCCATATACCATCAGGGCCGAGCTCGTTGCCTTTGTTCATTCCTCCGTGACAGGATGTTTTAGGCATGTAGCCATACCTTCTGAGACACAGGAGTGAATTAAAAGTGGATTTAGAGAGCACCCAGAGATGATAAACTGCAGTTCTGAGAGGAGTATATTCACCGCCCAGAATCCCTTTAGGTTGCTGAGGGAGGACTGAGGAAAGGAGCAGAATTCACCCTATACTCTGGCAAATAAACCTGCACCAAGCATGGTGTTTTCTTGTCCTTAGAGTAAGAGTAAAGACCTGGCTTATATATCTAAGGTTCTAATATTAAACAAAATGCCAAATTAGGATCAAACCACAAAAAGAGATGTCTGGGAATTTAATTCTAACCCACTGAATGACAAGCATTCTTAGAAGTATGGATGGAAGGGAATAGAAGAGTCATTCAATCTATAGAGCATCCGATACTTGAATCTCCTCTGCACCACCTGGGTATATGGGCCATGTAGCATGTGCTCTCTGTTGATAGAAAAGTCCTTGACAACCAAGGAGGGGTCGCTGTGGGTGATCATCAAAGACCTTTCCTCCTGATCAACCCCATTGACAGCTCTTTATCAGCAAGAGTTCCACTGCTTCATCACAGGACTCAGAACAACATAAACATATAAGAAATGCCACTCTGAGATCCATATTCTATCCAGCCCAGAATTCTCTCCCTATGGTACACTGACTATGGAACTATCTAGTGAACAAATAGAATACTTGTCCTTCACAGCATCCTTTTAGGGGTTGGGGAATTTTGAAGAAGCATTGTGCATTTCTTCATGCCAGACCTCTCACTGCATCTTGCCTCTTTTTACAACTAATTCAACACATTTCTTGAATTACAACTCTGGACTAGCATTATGTTAAATGTTCTCTCCTCTTGGACATATTTATTGAGATCCTGCTTTAGGGGCCTCTTAGTTATCCCATTTAGTCTCTTTATATTTCATGGAGTGGCCCTGCTTGTAGTCATTCATTTGAGAGAAAGAATAACAATAAAATTAAGATTATGAGCTTCTCTCCTCATTAGGTAAAGTATAATCTGTCACTACTTATTGATCGATTGTGGATTTATTGTTTTTTTTTTTTTTTTTTTTTTTTCTTTTTGCAGTATGGGGGCCTCTCACTGCTGTGGCCTCTCCCGCTGCAGAGCACAGGTTCCGGATGCGCAGGCCCAGCGGCCATGGCTCACGGGCCCAGCCACTCCGCGGCATATGGGATCCTCCCAGACCGGGGCACGAACCCGTATCCCCTGCATCGGCAGGCGGACTCTCAACCACTGCACCACCAGGGAGGCCCGGATTTATTGTTTTTTATGTTTGCTTTTTACTTTTTCTTATTTTGATCCATTATATCTCAACATTTTCCACTGAACTATTCAAATAAGATAGCCCTCCCCACAAATCTAGGGTCTTTTGAAGAAAGGGATATATGTTTTACCTTTATGATTGATCTGAATTTTGCATTCTATGTCATTAAATATGTATTGGTTTTAATAAAACATTTTATATGAATATTAATTAAAGTCAGTGTTTATCTGTGATTTCACATTTCTCCCAGAAGACAAAAAGATAGCTAGGGGACAAGCATTTTATATATATATATATATTTTTATATATATACATATAAAGGCTGCAATTGAGAATTCCCTGGTAGTCCAGTGGTTAAGATTCAGTGCTTTCACTGCCATGGGCCTGAGTTTGATCCCTGGTCGGGGAACTAAGATCCCACAAGCCGCATGGTGTGGCCAAAACAAATAAATAAATTAAATTAAATCATGAATGTGTTAAAAAAAAAAACATGCAATCCCATCCCTGTAATTTCCTCTGGTCTTTCACGATCTCTCCCTTGCCCTCTTTGGTACAATCCCCAAACCGGATGTTCTGGGGCCTCTGATGATTCCCAGGCCCAGAAGGGTATCTTCTCCCCAAAAGGCCATTTTTGCATCCATATGTCCATCTAATAAATATTTATTGGACACCCATATAGATACTCTCCAACCCTCCTTTTCTCTTTTTATCTCAATATCTCATCGCACAACCTTATACTCTCATGAACGTGGAGTACAAGAAAACACTTCAAAGAATGTCTGTCCCTATATAAGTGTGCCAAATGGCTCAGTGTTATAACTTCTTATCTGGGTTTCCATTTCTGTTAATGAACTTGGACCAAAGAATCCTAGTTTCTCAACTGGATTGTCTTGAGCTTCCTATATACTTGGCTCATCAGCTTCATCCTTATTTCTCCACGTGAGATAGGTTATAAGGTTTATTAATTTTACTCTGGCCAACTAGCTGTGTGATCTTGAGTAAGCCACTTAACTTCCTGAGTATCTGTTTCCTCCCTGAAAAACAGAGATAGTAACACTCATTAAATAAGGTTGCTGTTAAAGTGAAGCTTAAATAAGTCCAGCAATGTAAAACTCATACATGGACCTGACTCATAATACATCTTCAATAAGTAAAGGTATTTAAAGAACCCAGTTATAATCAAGTTAAAGCTTTTACTTACCTTGAGATACAGCCATGTTTTGTAGCCAGACTACACACGTACTTAAGGGATCAGAAAAGAAGATACCAGAAAAAATGAGAGGAAAGTTTTAGGAAAAATTTACATATTTTGAAAACATAGTAGTCCTTATGAGAAAAAAAAAGCAGAATAATGATGAAGCACCTCACTTTTATTTTGTGTTGAATTAGAGATGAGTGAGGTTGGGAGCAGCAGTGTCTTTTTAGTTCTTACAGGCACTAAAGGTCTTAGGACTGCTTAGTGGACACACTAGAAACTTTGCTTTGCAGTTAAGTGCTAAAATGTAATGCCCTTTCCTGAGAACAGTTTTATCTGCTCAGGTTCTTCCTCAAAAAATGGTGAACCAGCGATAGTGAAAAGACTCAGTTCTCTGACTTATGAGATAAAAAAGCCAACAGCTATTGAGCACCTTTTCTATGTCATGCTGTTTACATGCATCATTTCATTTACATCTTACCTGTATCCTGGCCTTAGCACATGAGGAAATGGACATTTATGGATGTAAAGCCATGTGTCATGAGCTATAATGTTACTCAGGTGGAGAGCTGAGATTTGAAGTTTAGCCTTTCTGATTCTAGAGCCTGAATGCTTCAATCCTATTCTATTTTCACAGTGCAAATGGCAATACCCAAGGCAGTCTGTATTAATGCCTTTTAGGGAAAATTATTTTTCTAGACTCTTTCTTCCAGTGAAAAGTTCATATGGATAAAGGAGAAAAGTGATAAAGAAAATGAAGCAAGAAGACTGAAATGGATTCGACAAAAGATTGCACAACCTTGGAAAGAATTTACAAAATGAGACAACACAGCTAACCCCTGCCACAAAGCAATGCCAGGACTGATGAAGTAACTGGTGTGAGTTGCTCTGTGTTCCTTGGAGGAAGGAGCTTTATAAATAATGGAGGCTATTTTTCTCTTTAAAAGAGAATTAAATGAATGTTGATTGTTTGCTTAACTAGCACAACTTGACCTTTATTGCTAGTGAATTTCTATTCTTCCCATAAAAGGCAAGGCCCTTGAGATCATAGGACATCTTCAATGTGTGGAGTTGCCCAGAATTTGCATTGAGGGACCCCAGAACACCATTTTTGTCACAGATGGCCTCACCCAGGCAAGCATGAGAAGTGCATGGGATAAGCAAAGGGCTGGGTGCCATGGCATTTGTTTTCCATTGAATAGGATTAGGGATTCTGACATGAATGATTAATCACCACATTGCAGACGGCTGACGAACACAGGAAAGAGTCCACTCAGAATGGATGGTGCTTGCAGTCTATTCCAAACAGCTGCTGAATGTTCCTGTCTCTTCCACCCTCCCTACTCTTGCTTTGGGTTCCTTACTCCTGGCCTCTCTTTCTCTCATTCTCTTTCTCTCCTTTCTTTTCTAACTCAGTTTTTTCTATCTCTTTTTTTTTCTTTCACAATCCTCATTACCCACCACAGTTCATCTTTGTCAATGTTGGTTCTCTTTCTCTTCCTTCCCATCCTCAATCCCCTTTGGTCTTACTTATATACCAAGCCAATGCCTGGGTCTGGAGCACTGAGTAGGAGCACACTGTGGGCTTTGTAAAGGGAGGAGAGCAGATTTGAAAGCACTGAGGTAAATTATAGCTTTTTCCATCACATCCCTATGTACAAGGGCAATGAAAAGGAAAGTGCCCTTCCATGGACCAAGATGTAGAATATGAGCAGAATTGTTCAGAACCACACACATGATTGTATGTAAAGAATATAGAAGTAGGAACAGAAGTCATATTTCCAGGTATCTTAAGTTCTGGAGTTTTTAAATAACTCGCTTTTTATGGGAGTAGATTTGGAGGGAAGCTATTTCCTCTATGTTAGCTATAGCTTGTTATTCTACTGTTTAAATTTGGAATAATATTTCCTTTTAACCACTTGGGTTTTGGAAAGCTGTTTGCTGTAACTCCCCTTTGGGAGATTATACCTCACAAGTCCTTGAGTTTTGGTGGCCCAGAACAAGAACTCCAGACTCTGATATTTTTGTTTGATTCCTGGCTTTACATCCACCCTTAGCATGCAACAGAATCAATAGGAAAATTTGTGAAAATGAAGACTTCTTCTTCCCATCCCCAGAGTTTCTGATTCAGTGAGTCTAGAATGGGGTCCAAAAGTTTGCATTTCTAATAAGTTTCCCAGTGATCCAGTTCCTGCTGGTCTGGGAATCCCACTTTGAGAACCAGTTCCCTAAATAGCTTCCTAGACCTGCTGGTAATTCCTCCCACATTTATAAATGCATGTAGGGCCTGTGGCCTAGCATTTACAGCTTGGAAAATTTAGAATTACTTTTCAAGAAAAGGAGTGCTACTAACAAAGTTGACTGAATATCAGAAATAACTCTAATGTGGCCAAGAAAGTGGTCTAACACAAAGGTATGAGCTAACAGTCATCTCCCAATCCTCCAGAATCTTTTTTCTATATACATCCATTGATAGAGCTCCTTCTTGCCTGCACTGTACC
Organism: Mesoplodon densirostris; assembly: GCF_025265405.1. Taxonomy (NCBI): domain Eukaryota; kingdom Metazoa; phylum Chordata; class Mammalia; order Artiodactyla; family Ziphiidae; genus Mesoplodon; species Mesoplodon densirostris. The sequence goes on along the minus strand of NC_082662.1, from coordinate 122,801,782 downwards.
TAATGAGCATTTCCCTATTCAACCTCCTCTCAAATTCTTCATTTTCACTCCATCACATCAAGATGGGGGTCCATATGGAAATGTGACCTGCATGTCTTTGAGGTATTGCCTGCCTAAGATTATAAAGTGATATATTTTTTTTAAACTTAACTAGCTGGCCAAACAAATTAGCAATCTGGCAGGACCTCCACCTGCCCAAATTGCAGTGTGACTGCCTGCCACCAGGGGTCCTCTGAGCAGGCTGGGATCAATTAGGGGTTGTAATTGAAAGTGAATGTCATTAATTATATAACTTTGGGCTATTCAAATTTGATTTCACTAAAATTACATCACGGAACTAGGAGCATTATAAAAGATAGCTGACAAAAAAAATTGGAGCGAACAAACAATCCATAAGCACTTGATTCAAGTTGGATGCTCAAGGTGGGCCCTCTCTACTTATTCTTACCTTTCATTTTTTTTTTTTTCATTTTACCCGGATGTGGATTTCTGTGCATGTGGCTACAACTGTAAAAGCTTTGAATGGCCTGATGTGCAATAAAATGAAATAGCTTCAAGTGTTGCCCCCTCTGGGGTATTGGATTTATAAATGCTGTTAGCCCCTTGAAACAAATAACTCTAAACCCAAGACTGTCTTTTCAGACACTGGTCCAAAAGACCAAAGGCTGTTGAAGGTGCTGGCTTCTTACAAACTCACATCAAGCAGAACTCTTTGTATTGCTGACCCCACCTACTATAACACTAGCCCGGTGGGAGGAATTGCCTCAATGCATTTGAGAATCTATCTCAAGTGTAAGCTTAGAAAGAAGAATGAAGGACATTTGCCTTTGATGAGCAAATATGATCTTAAAGCCTGTGGATAGGTGATTGCTGTAGTACACATGGACCCAAAAAGCTGAGCTGTCATATTTAGCTAATGGATGGAAGCATGAAAAACTTTGGAAATATCAAAGCTTAACATTTTTCCAGTAACATTAATTCACTTACACTGTACATAATTTTTTTTAGATTACTCATTAAGCTGTTAAAATAGCTTTATATAGAATATGAAAAATATGGCTGCTTGTACGTGAATAAGAGTCTCTCAGGCTTTGTATCTTCTAACATTTTTTTAAGTATAAATTTGTACCTGAGTGCTTTATTAACATAGCTTTTTGCATATAATTTCCCTAGTGGTTTTTTGTTTTAAGAGAAAGGATGACTAGAGCAAAGGAACTGCTAGTATTTAATAATGTTTGCATTTAAATATCTACATAGATTTTGAGGTTAGCACAGTGATGGAGCGTCTGGGTGAGGGAAGGTAAAATTCTCCATTTTGCTCCTGCTGTTGTGTACTTGGAGGCTTCTTTTTAAACAGGCAAACCTGAACAGACAGGAGCAAAAAGCTTAGAGCAAGACACAACTTCCCTTTTTCCCACTCTCAACCAACCATCAAATTATTCCCTTTTACAAAGTGCTGATAGTTTACCCAGAAAATTCCCTGGATGAAAGCCTCAGACTGGATACAGGTGTACACAAATTTCTTCATCAGAAACTGGCCCTATTACAAACCATTAACGTAAATGTCATGTTCTCCTCATGTAACTCTGGTGGATAAATGAGTTAATCTGAGAATGGGTAGGAAGTGAGCTGTAGTTGAATTTCACTGGGACTTGAGTATTTCACCAAAATTCTCTTATTATAAATCCCTTCATATGTAGATTGGGAACATACCCTTTAAGTCTCAGAATTGTGTTGAATAAGTAAAATTGAGTCACAACTACACGAAAGTGCCTGTAACATTGTTTTGCTTTGTGCCCTGTATCTTCACCCTCCTCTCCCCATACACATCAAGAAATTCCAGAGGAGAATCTCAATATTAGGAAGGATGATAGTGGTGATTTTTGTTCATGGTGCACTGGACATACACAATTCTTTATTGCACATCCTAGTCTGAAGCCTACCAACACTGCTCCAACCATATCGGGATGCAGGGAATTTTAACAAGCCTCATGAAAAGTTGAAATTTAATGCAGGGACAAAAATTTGTTTTCACAAAGCATGATGTAGGGTTCATTGTAATTGGGTAGAATCTCACTCTGGGGAAATGGGACTTGAAAACCTCTCAGCTGTTGTCATGAGAGCTTGGGATTCCGATATCTTTAACACATACAGTAAAAACATGGAACACAGATTGAGATTCCTTGGAGCTAGGAAGGACCTGGTACACTGGACTGAGGGCCAGTTCAGGTTCAGGCTGCCTGACAAACGAGGTCTCCAAGGGGAATGCTGTCAGAAAGCTGGCTTGTCCTCTGTCAGGCCAAATGTAGACATTAGGCTTAGGAAAGATGGGCCAATTGCTGAAATACAGTTTGGGAGTTTATCCAGGATATGAAAACCATGCTCACTATGTCAGTTACAGGTGAGGTCTGACTTCTATGAGCAGTTTAAGATTCTCACTGTGGTCCCTCCTCCACAAGAAAACATGGGGGCCAGGGTGGAGCAAAGTTAAATTAAATCATGAAAAAATAATTCGTGCTAATTTTTAAAGTAAACATTGATTTAAGCTTCTCCAACCCTCTTCCCTGACCACAAACAAAGAGACAACATTCATTTGCAGTATATGCTCTGGAAAACTGAAAATCTGCACCTCTTCAGGCAGGTTTGGGAATGAATTTGAAGCACTGAGAACATAAGACCTTCCCTCTCACCTTTATTTTTTCTTGATATCAGGACTTTGTAGGAAGCATTTTTTAATCTTAGAATCTGGAGTATGCAATGCAGTGCCAAGCACAGAGTATTTGCTTGATAATTTTTTGTGTACAAATGGATGAGTTTCATATGTGTGTAACCTTTAAACATTGTGAGTCACTAAATTGTACACCCGTAACTTATAATATTGTATAGCAATTACAATTCAATAAACAATAATAAAAAATATATATATATATACATATATATCTGTGAATCACTTGCCAACTTCAGTTCTCTACTATGTTTACTCATATATGTATACTGAAGGGCATTTGTGTGTGGGGGGATATTTATGTATAATACAAGCTATTATTATTATATTTGTGTATAAGATAGAGACACATCTTAATACTTGTCAGGAAAATTAAGTTTACGTGGTCATGTATACATTATTCACCGTGGCCTTTCACTTAAAATTACAAAGTGAACCATTTTGTTTTTATGCCAACATATTTGAAAAGTAAGCTTTCCTTATTTCTCATTATTTTTCTTGTTTTTCACCGCAAAATGTATTGACCTACATATATCATTGACATATGATAGACTGTGCTGAAATATATACATATGCCTTATGTATAAAATTCATGATTTAAACTGACAAATACTTTTTATAAGATCTAATGAAAGACAACAGTATACCACAGCACTGTCCCAATCCAAGGCCCACTTCCAAGAAACAATGACTTTCAGCTTTTTAGCAATTTCTTTTGGAATTGATTTCCATGAAGTTAATAACCTGCTTGTACTGATATTTCTTAATTTTGCATTTTTCAACATTATCTTTTGACTTTATCATGTGTAAAGTGGAGATTGGGTTCATTCTCTTAGGCACACATGTTCACACACCTATATACTATTCTCCATCTTTCACAATGTGAACGTTTCACAACTTTAGTGAAATCTATAGGCAGTGTTTATGAAATGATGGAATTATTGCTTGGCCACAGATTGCATTGTGAATACACTTCCAATATTTTGTGTCTTAATAATCATTGCCTTGTTTTTCAAGTATGATCTTATGGCAAAGTTGTCCCGAAACCTCTGATGGTTAAAACTATCCCCAGAATGGTCAAATGCAGCAAGTAACCTATCCATTCTGATTTGTTTTATTGTTGGTTTGGAGGACATTCCTACTGAACCATGTTGCCCCTGGCTCCCATAAAAGGATTACTCTCTAGGACTAGCACTCCAGTAACATCCTGGATGATTGCTCCTGCCCTGTGTTAGATGCCCATTTCCCTGGTTCTCATGTCTTCTTACTTAGTTTCCTTCTTGTGTGGGAGTAGGGTATCTTCCTTCTGAGAAAGTGTGTATGGGAAATAAAATGTTAAGACCTTCTGTTCTTTTTTTTTTTTTCTTGCGGTACGCGGGCCTCTCACTGTTGCGGCCTCTCCCGCTGCGGAGCACAAGCTCTGCTCAGGCCCAGCAGCCATGGCTCATGGGCCCAGCCGCTCCGCGGCATGTGGGATCCTCCTGGACCGGGGCACGAACCCGCATCCCCTGCATCGGCAGGCAGACTCTCAACCACTGCGCCACCAGGGAAGCCCGACCTTCTCTTCTTGACAGGGTTTTCATTCTACCTTACTATCTGATTGGTTCAGCTGAGTAAGAATTCTAGGTGGAAATTTCAAGACTAGTTTGTCTCCTAACTTTTCCATTGGTGTCTGACTTTCAGTGTTTCTATGATGTAACATGTCACCCTGATTCCCAATCCTTTGTACGAGACCTATTTATTCTCTCCAAAAGCTGTCTGGGTCATTTCTGGTGTTCTCGGCTTCACCAAAGTGGGCTTTGATGGAAATCTGTTTCCTTTCACTTTGATGGGCTCTTAATGGGCCCTTTCAATGTTTATATTTATCTCCCTGTCTTTGGAGAAATACATTATGTTAGTATTTTGGTAAGGTCCTCTCCTCTGTTTTCTTGTTCTCTTTCTAGAACTATTATTCAGATGTTTGATTCTAGGCATTGATCCTCAAATTTTATAATTTGTCTTATCATATTCCTTTGTTATTTTTCTTTTCTTTTCTTTTCTTTTTTTAGTTTTTTAGGGACTTTTTACTCTTTGAAATTTCCTGTACATAGAATCCTGTCCTTATTTTATTCATGGAATCAGTACCTATTTGGATATGAATTATAGTGTTTTTTTCTTCTATTTCTTGTGATTTTCCTTATTTTCCTCCAAGTTCCTTTCTTCCTCTCTCCCTCCCTCTTTCCCTTCTTTCTTCTTTCTTTCCTGTTTGTATTGGGCACTAACTTACATTTTAAGGGCTTTCCTCAAATGTCTAGTGATTCTGGATTCTGCTGAGCCATTCATTTTTAAGAGTAAGACACTAAAAATCTGATTGTTTGTGGGTAGAGCTGACAGGCTAATGGCCCTTAACAGGAGGGCTATTGGTTGAGGACCTGTTGGATAACTTCAAAACCGAGATCTCTGTCTCATTTCTTGCCTTCATTTCTGAAGAGTTCTGATTTCTCTCTAACAGAGTTCTTGAAAATAAAACAATGTTGGCATCTATAAATAATGTATTGTTGTTGTTTAACTTTTACTCTCACACTTTAAAGTAACAGATCTTTACAAATTTAGTTTTGAAATTTTGATGGGAAATATCTAAATGCAAACTGGAAGAGGAAATTTATAATTTGTCATAACGTCCCTGACAGAAAATTTTACCAAAAAGTGCTTCTTATAAGGCAGTAACAGCTGAATTCCTACATGAGATAACTGGTTGGTTTTATCTTCATGGTTTTCTCATTTGATTCCTGGGGGCTAATGTGAAGCAATACTTATAAGATTCTTAAAATAACCAAAATGTGGGGGACCTCCATGGGTCCAGGCTGGGCTGTACCCAGACAACTCACTTATAATTGCACACACAGCTTTTTCCTAGTGACTTGGTGATGGCAGGAGAAAAGAAAATAAACAATAATTCAGCGTCTTCTTCAGAGTTTAGAAGTCAAGACCACTCAGAGTTCTAATTCTAGTAATTTATTAAATGGAACTGCCCTTGTGACCTCAAACAGGGAGTTCCCTGATTAAAAAAAAATGAGCAGTACACTCCCTTTTCACCTCTAACAGATGGCTCAAGATTGATATCTGCCACTTCTGCCTTCACTAAAGTTTCAGGTAATAAGAGCTGGTAAAGGATTTGGTGAGATTGGAATAAAAGCCTTTTATAATATGAAGAGCTATCAGAGGGTTTAAAAAATTGACCACATGGGCTTCCCTGGTGGCGCAGTGGTTGAGAGTCAGCCTGCCGATGCAGGGGACATGGGTTCGTGCCCCGGTCCGGTAAGATCCCACATGCCGTGGAGAAACTAGGCCCATGAACCATGGCTGCTGAGCCTGCGCATCTGGTGCCTGTGCTCTGCAACAGGAGAGGCCACAGCAGTGAGAGGCCCGTGTACCGCAAAATAAATAAATAAATAAATAAATAAATAATAAATAAATAATTGACCATGGTACATTGTTGCCAGGAAGAACTTCTTTGTGGGATGTGATAAGCCAGTGGATATCAACACCATGAAACACTGCATTGTTGATCATCAAAGTGGTGATACATCACATCAGAGATGGATGAAGTTATTTGTGCCTATACCAATGCCAAGGATACAGAGAGGGTAACTATGGTCATTACTTCAAATCTGTAAACTTTGTGTCTTTGTCCACAGTGGAATATACTGTAAATTGTCCAAGGTCAAAAAGGATTAAAAAAAATGAGAAAAATGGAAGAAATAAACTTTCCCAGATCAGTGTTGAACACAGACACACACACAGGCATGTATACTTGAGTGTTAATGGAAAAGAAACTCAAGGTAAGTAGCACAGTAGTTAACAGGCAAACTAACAACTGATTTCTAATGTAATCCAAGACAATGGAGTTTTCTACAAGATAGGTGATATTTATAAACAAAGTGAACAAATGAAATATGACTTAAAAAGATTCTTTACTTTACAGAGGATCTATCTCAGAGCTCCTTTCCTGAGTTGCTTTCCTTGAGTTTTTTGACTGGTTTTAGATTATTAACTGATAAAATTGTTGGAGAGTTGGGGTTGAGGGGAGAGGAGTATGGGCAGCTGCTGTTAGGTGAAAATTAATCAGAAAAAGAAAACTCTTTGAAATGATAACTTAGAGAACTGGGAAACAGGACTCACAAAAAATCAATTTGATTTTTTGCATGGCTTTATAAACACATGATTTTTGGTAATTGGCAAGCTACATTCACAAAAACCCATAAAATCAATATTTATTTCTCAAAGGCTATACACTGTGGGCATGAATGATACTTTTTTGGAAGAAAAAGAATCGTTGGCTTCTTTCTTGGCTTACACCAGTATTTCTAGGACATTTAAGTTTCATAATCAATAAAACTAAGACAACTAGCAAGAAAAGATTTGTATGCAGATGGGTAGGAGGATCAGACACAGGGTCACCAACTTACCTTTTTTCACAATAGAGACTTTAAAAAAAGCAACATCTACTATCTTACTATTTATTTCATTTCATATAAGGACATAAAATCTGAAAAAAAATGAGTACAGTCTCAAAATAAAAAGCTGTCCTTTATTAGCTTAAAATAAATTAAACAAAAATTTTACCCCATGATCTTTAGGTTTTTCATCTTGGAACATGTATGTAAACACCTTTGCATGGTACAGCAATGGTTATTGAGGGAAAGTTTGTGAGCCACTGATCCAGAGATTACCAGATAACTGAAAGTCTATTTGATCCTGATATAACTAAGAAGTGAAGCTGGGAAGGGGCTCAGAAATTTGTTTGTTAAATTATTTGTTTTACAGTTAAGGAATGAAGGCTTTGTCTTGCCTCGGGTAGCCCGGCAAACCAAGGCTGTATGAGGTTCTGGCCACCTCTCCTGTCCAATGTGCTGTACTATGTTCCAGTCATTCCTCCCTTTGCCTGAGATGCTAACATTTTGGCACAAGGACTCCTTTCAGCTGAAGGGGTTCCACTATCAGGAAGTATTTATTGGGTACCTGCTCAGAGCAAGTCTTAGTAGAGAAGAAGAGTCTTTTTTTTTTTTTGCCTCAAGTTGAGCATGATGCAGTCTGAATGAGAGGTCCGGTACATGACAATAAACCTAACAGTGTGTGATAACACAGGATTGAACATTTCATGAATAGGCAGACAGCAAGTATCAACAGGGCTGGGGAGACAGAACAGTCGTGTGTTTCTGAGAAACATTTATAGGAAGCAGTGCTGCTACTTAAAATTTGGCTTTTAAGCCCAGAATGCATATCTGACTATCAAGCACGAAGAAGGTGGAGACTTGCTAGACCTCTCGCAAGGGCTTTGGACATCTTTACCTTCCATCATTTTAGTTCTGACAAAACAAAGTACTCAGGAATGGGGGAGTTTTGAAGATGGCAGGAGGACAAGCAGCGAAACATAAAACACCCCTTTTTCACTCTCATTAAATGCCGCAACCTTCACTATTAAATTAAATGCTCTTGACCTTGCAGGACAAACTCTAGAAGCAAATTTCTCATCTGCCGGCCTCTCCCTGGGCCTTCTGCGACATACTGTCGCTCAGACAAGGACTGTTCTTAATGGGTTTATGGGAAAGGCTTGGCCTGCCTTTCCATCTGCACCTTCTGCTGGCTCCCTCTGAAAAGCGCTAGCTTGCCATACGACATTCCCTTGAATTATTTAGATTGGTAAATCTTTCTGCATCTCACATCTTTAGTCCATCTGTTAGCCGGAGCTTTTCCTTTATGGGAAGTGTCCTTTATGCATGCTGGCATCTGTCAGCAGTACACTTTCCTCTTTTATTCATGATCTTCTATGGGAGAGGGTACAAGCTGCAGAAACGCCACATGCCTGGTATGCATTTCATTTTAATGGAAGATTACATGACTGGGGTTCTGGTTTATTACCTTGCTCCACATGCATTCATTCATCACCTGGCTGCCCCCTCACCCAGTCTGTTAGGAGGTGCTGGCCCTTCTGCAGTCCCCTGGTCCCAGCTTTATGCAGGAAGTGGGCTTGATGGGGGGGAGAAAACTGATCCTTTAAACAAAGATGAAAGATCATGAGAAAAGAAAAATATATAGTGGAGCATCATGGGCCAGGGGAGAGGGACAAGGTCTTGACCTCAAGCCAATACCCAGATGCAGACATGGAATTATTTATACAAATCACTAGATATGTTAAGGAAAATGTTATCATGAACACCATATCGTAGCTGAGTATATTCTCCCTAAAAATCATGTTATTAAACTTACATATTTTTTTTCTATTTTTCACTCACAGGATAATTAAATCTCAGAGGTCTTTCTCATCCAATTTTCTTTTTAATGCTGGAATAACCTCTATAATACTGTTTGACAGATGTAGATTATCTGCAAGAAATAATCTTCTACAGGAATTTTTTAATTGTTTTATGTTATTATTTTGATATCAATCTAAAAATAATCAATATAAGGATAAGTTAAATAGGGTGACCATATATCTTGGTCACATGGAACATTGGTGGTTTATGCTTCTTGTATATAAATTAATGCCTGACAGTTATTTTATCACTCTCCTTTCACTTACAAAAGTGTGCTGGTTTGAATCCTAAATTATGGTTACTCTAATAAAAAACCATGTGGATGATCACTGTGTATCTGACTATGGCCAATATGATTTCAGCGCCCATGTTAGCAATTCTATTGACTTTCCCATTGGTACAATATCAAGCTACTATGAATATAACGGGGAGGAACCCAGTGAGGAAGAGACAAATATCTCTATGTAGAAGATGATTTCTCTCTTACCTCCTGCCAATATGAGGAGAAAACAACAACCAACCTAAGAGGGGTAGAAGATGGCATTGGGGATCAACTGGACTTCAAACATACTTTTAAGCAATCTTCCCATTTCAGTCCCTTTGTATCCCACCCCCCTTCAGATATAGCAGGTGACTTTCTAGAGTTCTAAACCTTAAATTGGGTTGGTTCTCCTTGGTCCTTTCTCTGAAGGCTTGGGTTTTGGATATTTTTGCTCTGCTAAGTATGTTATATGCAGTCCTTATGCTTTCTCTTTTCCAAAATATTATCTTTATTCTTTATCTGTTACCATGTTTTCTCATCTTTTGAATTTATCAACTTATATTTATTAAATAATTTTTCTATATAATTCTAGTGAAATTCCAGGAGGGAGCAGAGATCATTTGCAATTCATCTTCAAGGTTTAACTGGAGGTCCATTTATCTCTTTTCCAGTGTAGAGATTTCTGATAATATGAAAAGGTACCGAGCTCTTCTGCCATACTGAATGTCTCTTCATAAAACAACCCATTGTTCTCTGACTCCTTTCAACTTCCAATTATTATAATAAATGTAAATTATAAGATCCATGGAAGTAAGTTTTTTTTTCTTTTTTTTTTTTTTCTTTTTTTTTTTTTTTGCGGTACGCAGGCCTCTCACTGTTGTGGCCTCCCCCGTTGCGGAGCACAGGCTCCGGACGCGCAGGCTCTGGACGCGCAGGCTCAGCGGCCATGGCTCACGGGCCCAGCCACTCCGCAGCATATGGGATCCTCCCAGACCGGGGCACGAACCCGTATCCCCTGCATCGGCAGGCGGACTCTCAACCACTTGCGCCACCAGGGAGGCCCAAGTTTTTTTTTTCAATGTTGCCACTAAAGTGACAAAGAAATGATGTATTATATGGCCCTTGTCTTTTAGATAATGATAATCTATTTAGGGTTTTGGTCTCAACAAATCAGGAGGTTTGCCAGAAATAATTGAAAATGAAGACTGCTGCTCTTATTGTCCCTAGCAAGTGAAACCTCAGGTCACCAAATTTGTTTAGCCTTCTGGGCAGGTAAAATGTAGATAAGAGCCCCAAATTTCTCCCATTCTATGGACACTACATTTGTGCTGGAGTGACTAGGGCATAGAGAAGCCTCAGTTTGCTGGAAAATGTAGACTAAAGATGTCGTCTCAGCGAGGACCTTCAAGATGGTAGAGGAGTAAGATGTGGAGATCACCTTCCTCCCCACAAATACATCAAAAGTACATCTACATGTGGAACAACTCATACAGAACACCTATTGAATGCTGGCAGAGGACATCAGATTTCCCAAAAGGCAAGAAACTTCCCACATACCTGGGTAGGGCAAAAGAACAAAGAAAAAACAGAGACAAAAGAATAGGGATGGGACCTGCACTTTTGGGAGGGAGCTCTGAAGGAGGAAAGGTTTCCACACACTAGGGAGACCTTTCACTGGCAGGGATGGGGTGTGGGAAGGAGGGAAGCTTCAGAGCCATGGAGGAGAGTGCAGCAACAGGGGTGCAGAGGGCAAAGTGGAGAGATTCCTGCACAGAGGGTCAGTGCTGACAAGCACTCACTGACGTGAGATGCTTGTCTGCTCATGCATCGGGGTGGGTGGGGGCTGGGAGCTGAGGCTCGGGCTTTGGAGGTCAGACCCCAGGGAGAGGACTGGGGTTGGCTGCATGAAAACAGCTGGAAGGGGGCTAGCACACCACAGCTAACTGGGAGGGAGACCAGGAAAAGTCTGGACCTGCCTAAGAGACAAGAGACCAATGTTTTGGGGCACACGAGGAGGGGGAACTCCCACTCTGTGTGCCCACATAAGGCAGAGTACTGCCTAAGCAAGCTCCAGAGATGGGCACGAGCCACAACTATCAGCATGGACCCCAGACATATGCATGACCCCTGACACCGTCACCACTGCCACCAAGAACCCTGCGAGCAAGCACAGGTCACTACACACACTGCTCTGGGAGCATGTGCAGCACGCCACTGCCAGGGTCCCATGATCCAGGGACAACTTCCCCCAGGGGAACACATGGTGTGCCTCAAGCTGTTGCAATGTCACGCCAGCCTCTGCCTCTGCAGGCTCACCCTGCATTCCAATTATGACTACTATACCACTCCCTCTCCCTGGCCTGAGAGAGCAAGAAAGCCCTAATCAGCTGCTGCTTTAACCCCCTCATGTCTGGGTAGGGAACAGACTCCTGAGGGCAGCCTACATGCAGAGGTGGGTCCAAAACCAAAGCTGAACCCCAGGAGCTGTGTGAACAAAGAAGAGAAAGGGAAATTTCCCAGTGCAGCCTCAGGAACAGCAGATTAAATCCCCACAATCAACCTGAAAAACCCTGCACTTGAAGAATACTTGATTAACCAACGAATTTTCCCAAAATTGAGGCAGTGAACTTTGGGAGCAAATGTAGACTTGGGGTTTACTTTCTGGATCTGATTGGTTTCTGGTTTTAAATTTACCTTAGTTTAGTTTTTAGTACTTGTAATCACTGGTGGATTTGTTTATTTGTTTGGTAATTCCCTTCCTTTATTTTCTTAAATTCTTATTATTTTTAATTTTTAATTTTATTTTTTTGTTATTTTTTATTTTTTATTTTTTTTCCTTTTTTCTCTTTTTGTGAGTGTGTATGTGTATGTTTCTTTGTGTGGTCTTGTCTGTTTAGGTTTGCTTGTAACATTTGTCCTAGGGTTCTGTCCATTTTTTTCATCTGTTTTCTTTTTATGAGTGTGTGTGTGTATGTTTCTTTGTGTGATTTTGTCTGTTTAGTATTGCTATTACCATTTGGAATGGGGTTCTATCTGTTCGTTTTTTTGTTTTGTGTTTTTTCTATTTTCCCTTCCTTTTCTTTTTTATTTTTCTTTGCAGTATGCGGGCCTCTCACTGTTATGGCCTCTCCTGTTGCAGAGCACAGGCTCCAGATGAACAGGCTCAGCAGCCATGGCTCAAGGGCCTAGCTGCTCCACAGCATGCGGGATCTTCCTGGACCGGGGCATGAACCCATGTCCCCTGCATCGGCAGGTGGACTCTCAACCACTGCGCCACCAGGGAAGCCCTCCCTTAATTTTCTTCTGAGTCATGTGGCTGGCAGTGTTTTGTTGCTCCAGCCGGGTGTCGAGCCTGAGCCTCCGAGGTGGGAGAGCTGAGTCCAGGACATTGGACCACCAGAAACCTCCCAGCCCCATGTAATATCATCAGTGAGAGATCTCCCAGAGATCTCTGTTTCAACACTAAGACGCAGCTCCACCCAACGGCCAGCAAGCTCCAGTGCTGGAAGGCCCATGTCAAACAATGAGCAAGACAGGAACACAGCCCAACCCATGGCAGACAGGCTGCCTAAAGTCATCCTAAGCTCATACACACCCCAACACACCACTGGACATGGCCTTGCCCACCAGAAAGACAAGATCCAGCCCCACCCATCAGAACACAGGCACGAGTCACCTACACCAGGAAGCCTACATAAGCCACTGAACTAAACACAACCACTGGGGGCAGACAATAAAAATAATGGGGAATACAAAACTGCAGCTTGAGAAAAGGAGACTGCGAACACAGTAAGTTAAAGAAAATGAGAAGACAGAGACATAAGCAGCAGTTGAAGAAGCAAGTTAAAAAACCACCAGACCAAAAAAATGAAGAGGAAAGAGGTAGTCTAGCTGAAAAATAATTCAGAGTAATGACAGTAATGTTAATCTAAAATCTCTGAAATAGAATGAAGAAAATAAAAGAAACGTTTAACAAGAACCTAGAAGAAATGAAGAGGAAACAAACAATGATGAACAACACAGTAAATGAAATTAAAAATACTCTAGAATCAATAGCAGAATAACTGAACCAGAAGAACAGATAAGTGAACTAGAAAATAAAATACTGGAAATAACTGCCACAGAGCAGAATAAAGAAAAAAGAATGAAAAGAATTGGGGACAGACTCAGAGATCTCTGGGACAACATTAAATGTGCCAACATTCACATTACAAGGGTCCCAGAAGAAGAGAAAAAGAAATGGTCTGAGAAAACATTTGAAGAGATAAAAGTTGAAAACTTCCCTAACATGGGAAAGGAAATAGTCACCCTAGTCCAGGAAGTGAAGAGTCCCATACATAAAAGATAAATCCAAGGAGGAACATTCCAGACACATATTAATCAAACTATCAACAATTAAATACAGGGAAAAATATTAAAAGGAGCAAAGGAAAATCAACAAATAACATACATGGGAATCCCCATAAGGTTAACAGCTGATCTTTCAGCAGAAACTTTGGAAGCCAGAAGAGGGTGGTTGGACATATTTAAAGTGATGAAAGGGAAGAACCTACAATGAAGATTACTCTACCCAGCAAGGATCTCATTCAGATTCAATGGAGAAATTAAAACTTTTACAGACAAGCAAAAGTTAAGAAAATTCAGCACCACCAAAGAAGTTTCACAACAAATGCTAAAGGAACTTCTCTAGGAAGGAAACACAAGAGAAGGAAAAGACCTGCAATAACAAACCCAAAACAATTAAGAAAGTGGTAATAGGAACATACATATCAATAACTACCTTAAATGTAAATGGATTAAATGCTCCAACCAAAAGACACAGATTGGCTGAATGGATACAAAAACAAGACCAGTATGTATGCTGCCTACAAGAGAACCACTTCAGACCTAGGAACACATAACAGACTGAAAGTGAGGGGATGGAAAAAGATATTCCATGCAAATGGAAACCAAAAGAAAGCTGGAGTAGCAATTCTCATATCCGAAAAAATAGACTTTAAAATAAAGACTATTACAAGAGACAAAGAAGGACACTACATAAAGATCAAGGGATCAATCCAAGAAGAAGATATAACAATTGTAAATATTTATGCACCCAACATAGGAGCACCTCAATACATAAGGCAAATGTTAACAGCCATAAAAGGGGAAATCGACAATACCACAGTAATACTAGGGGACTTTAACACCCTACTTTCACCAATGGACAGATCATCCAAAATGAAAATAAATAAGAATACACAAGATTTAAATGACACAGTAGACCAGGTGGACTTGATATTTGCAAGACATTCCATCCAAAAACAACAGAATACACTTTCTTCTCAAGTGCTCATGGAACATTCTCCATGATAGATCAAATCTTGGGTCACAAACCAAGCCTCAGTAAACTTAAGAAAATTGAAATCATATCCAGCATCTTTTCTGACCACAACATTAGGAAATTAGATATAAATTACAGGGAAAAAATGTAAACAATATGAACATATGGAGGCTAAACAATACGTTACTAAATAACCAAGACATCACTGAAGAAATAAAAGAAGAAATCAAAAACAAATGACAATGAAAACAGGATGACCCAAAACCTATGGGTTGCAACAAAAACAGTTCTAAGAGGGAAGTTTATAACAATACAATCCTACCTCAAGAAACAAGAAAAATCTATATAAACTACCTAATCTTACAACTAAAGCAATTAGAGAAAGAACAAAAAAACCCCCCAAAATTAGCAGAAAGAAAGAAATCATAAAGATCAGATCAGATAAATACGAAAAAGAAATGAAGGAAACAATAGCAAAGATCAATAAAACTAAAAGCTGGTTCTTTGAGAAGATAAACAAAATTGATAAACCATTAGCCAGACTCATCAAGAAGAAAAAGACCCAAATCAAAAGAATTAGAAATGAAAAAGGAGAAGTAACAACTGGCACTGCAGAAATACAAAGGATCATGAAAGACTACTACAAGTAACTATATGCCAATAAAATGGACGACCTGGAAGAAATGGAAAAATTCTTAGAAAAGTACCACTTTCCAAGACTGAACCAGGAAGAAATAGAAAATATGAACAGACCAATCACAAGCACTGAAATTGAAACTGTGATTAAAAATCTTCCAACAAACAAAAGACCAGGACCAGATGGCTTCACGGGTGAATTCTAACAAACATTTAGAGAAAAGCTAACACCTATCCTTCTCAAACTCTTCAAAAATATAGCAGAGACAGGAACACTCCCAAACTCATTCTATGAGGGCACCACCACCCTGATGCCAAAACCAGACAAAGATGTCACAAAAAAAGAAAACTACAGGCCAATATCACTGATGAACATAGATGCAAAAATCCTCAACAAAATACTAGCAAAGAGAATCCAACAGCACGTTCAAAGGATCATACACCATGATCAACTGGGGTTTATCCCAGGAATGCAAAGCATTTTTCAAAATAGACAAATGAATCAATGTGATACACCATATTAACAAACTGAAGGATAAAAACCATATGATAATCTCAGTAGATGTAGAAAAGGCTTTTGACAAAATTCATCACCGATTTATGATAAAACCTCTCCAGAAAGTGGGCACAGAAGGAACTTACCTCAACATAATAAGGGTCATCTATGGAAAACCCAGAGCCAACATCATTCTCAATGGTGAAAAACTGAAACCATTTCCTCTAAGATCAGGAACAAGGCAAAGTTGCCCACTCTCACCGCTATTATTCAACATAGTTTTGGAAGTTTTAGCCACAGCAATCAGAGAACAAAAATAAGTAAAATGAATCCAAATCAGAAAAGAAAATTTAAAACTGTCATTGTTTGCAGATGACATGATACTATACATAGAGAATCCTAAAGATGCTGCCAGAAAAATACTAGAGCCAATCAATGAATTTGGTAATGCAGCAGGATACAAAATTAATGCACAGAAATCTCTTGCATTCGTATACACTAATGACAAAAATCTGAAAGAGAAATTAAGGAAACACTCCCATTTACCACTGCATTGAAAAGAAAAAAAATTACCTAGGAATAAATCTACCTAAGGAAATAAAAGAACTGTATGCAGAAAACTATAAGACACTGATGAAAGAAATTAAAGTGAATACAAACAGATGGAGAGATATACCATGTTCCTGGATTGGAAAAATCAACATTGTGAAAATGATGATACTGCCCAAAGCAATCTACAGATTCATTGCAATCCCTATTAAACTACCAATGGCTTTTTTCACAGACCTAGAACAGAAGATTTTATAATTTGTATGGAAACACAAAAGACCGTGAATAGCCAAAACAATCTTGAGAAAGAAAAATGGAGCTAACGGAATCAGTTTCCCTGACTACAGACTATACTACAAAGCTACAGTAATCAAGACAGTATGGTACTGGAACAAAAACAGAAATATAGATCAATGGAATAGGATAGAAAACTCAGGGATAAACCCACACACATATGGTCACCTTATCTTTGATAAAGGTGGCAAGAATATACAGTGGAGAAAAGAAAATCCCTTCAAAAAGTGGTGCTGGGGAAACTGGACAGCTACATGTAAAAGAATGAAATTAGCACACTCCTTAACACCATACATAAAATAAACTCAAAATGGATTGAAGACCTAAATGTAAGGCCAGACACTATAAAACTCTTAGAGGAAAACATAGGCAGAACACTCTTGCACATAAATCACAGCAAGATCCTTTTTGGCCCACCTCCTAGAGAAATGGAAATAAAAACAAAAATAAACAAACAGAACCTAATGAAACTTTAAGCTTTTGCACAGCAAAGGAAACCATAGGCAAGACCAAAAGACAACCCTCAGAATGGGAGAAAATATTTGCAAATGAAGCAACTGACAAAGGATTAATCTCTAAAATTTACAAGTAGCTCATGCAGCTCCATATCAAAAAAAAAAACCAATCCAAAAATGGGCAGAAAATCTAAATAGGCATTTCTTCGAAGAAGATATACAGTTTGCCAACAAACACATGAAAAGTTGCTCAACATCACTAATCATTAGAGAAATGTGAATCAAAACCACAATGAGTTACCACCTCACACTGGTCAGAATGTCCATCATCAAAAAATTCTACAAACAATAACTGCTGGAGAGGGTGTGGAGAAAAGGGAACCCTCTTGCACTGTTGGTGGGAATGTAAACTGATACAGCCACTATGGAGAACAGTATGGAGGTTCCTTAAAAAACTAAATGTAGAACTACCGTATGACCCAGCCATCCCACTACTGGGCATAGATGCTGAGAAAACCATAATTCAAAAAGATACATGTACCACAATGTTCATTGCAGCACTATTTACAATAGCCAGGATATGGAAGCAACCTAAGTGTCCACTGACAGATGAATGGATAAAGATGATGTGGCACGTATATACAGTGAAATATTGCTCAGCCATAAAAAGAAACAAAATTGAGTTATTTGTAGTGAGGTGGATGGGCCTAGAGTCTGTCATACAGAGTGAAATAAGGCAGAAATAGATAAACACCATATGCTGACACATATATATGGAATCTAAAAAAGATAAAAATGGTTGTGGTGAACCTAGGGACAAGACAGGAATAATGATGCAAACATAGAGAATGGACTTGAGGACACGGAGAGGGGGAAGGGTAAGCTAGGATGAAGTGAGAGAGAACTTACATATAAACACTACTAAATGTAAAATAGATAGCTTGCATAGCACAGCGAGATCAGCTCAGTGCTTTGTGACCACCTAGGTGGGTGGGATAGTGAGGGTGGGAGGGAGGTGCAAGAGGGAGGGGATATGAGTATATATGTATACATATAGCTGATTCACTTTGCTATATAGCAGCAACTAACACAACACTATAATGCAATATACTCCAATAAAGATGTTAAAAACTAAAACAGAACACAAAACTGCCTTGTTTTAAAAAGAATAATAATCACACACAAAAAAAAATTAATAAATACAGATGTCCTCTCAGTCCTGGGCATCAAGACCAGCTTCATGGGTTTCCAATATGGACAGTTGCCTAGAGTCCCACCCTTAGAAAGACCCACTACTTCATTTAATGCTCTGCTGAAATTCTTAATAATTTTTGAAACAAGGAACCCCATATTTTCATTTTGCCCTAAAACTTGCAAATTATGTAGTCTGTCCTGCCCAACAAACTGCACGTACCCCTTGCAGCTGAGAGAGTGGTGGGCGACTTTAACCAGTCTGACTTCCCCATAGTAAGCCAACAGTTGGGAATGATCATAGAAGCTGTCCAAGTTTAGAGATTATAAATAACAGGGCAACAGAAGATAGAGTATAGATTGGAGCTACCATTGCAAACACATGTATCCAAGTTCCAGGCAGGCAACCTAAATGTGGGAGAGGGGCTGGTATAACAGGGTAAGGCTAACAGACAGAGTATGTCCTGTCTAAAGACATTCAAATTCAGTTTTAAAAACACTGAGTTGTATTGAACAGAAAATACAAGTGGATCACTAATTTGCAACCCATGCTCTGGCATAATCCAAGAGGCCATTGCAGATCCATGGTTATTCCCCATGACACCTGCTTATCTTGTACAATTTGTTTCAGAACTAAGATATTTCTCAGCAAACTAGGATGTCAGATCAGTTCATATATTGATTTTTTTATTATTCTTCCATTGACTCTCAAAGATATACGTGTATATTTTACACTTAGGATACTTATTTGGCACCAGGCCTGTGCTGAATCCTCCTGTTTCCTTTTACATTGAACAGCCTCACCCTTGTCATTCATGCTGTGTTTGATATTTGCTGTAATATGATTAGATAATTGTGGTGAAGGCACCATTCCCTGAGCAGATGGGCTGAACATTTAGAGTGAACCCTTGTAGCATGGTGCATGAGAGCACTAAGAACCTGGCAGAAACTGAATGGAGGGTGTGTGTGTGTGTGTGTGTGTGTGTGTGTGTGTGTGTGTATGTGCACACACGCTCGCCAAAAACAAGAATCACCCCAAAACAGCTGGCAAAATGGCCCAGTCCTGACTGTGGCTGCTGCAGGGACTCCTGAGGGACTGGGGGGTTGTAAGTTTAGCAGCTGATCACAGTTCCCTTTAATATCTGAATAGTACCCATGTTGATGGAGGCACATTAGTCAGTACACCACTCCTTTCCCAATATTAAGTTGATTTGTTAGTTTTCTCTCAGCATGTTTAAATACATTCATATATCAGAAATGAAATATCTTACCTAATTCTTGAAATCTCAGAAAAAAAAGTGACTTTTGAGTGCTAACTACATAAAATATATAAGGTGTAGCCAAAATGTGAAAGACCTAGATTCAAGTTCCTATTCTTGTATGGCATAGACTTGTATAAATCACTTACCTTCTCTAAGCCTCCAGTTCCTTATCTGTAAAATGAGGTCATAATGATAGCTACTTTATCGGGTTGCTGCAAGGATCAGGTAAGATAAAGGCCCCTCCTTTTCACCCAGAGGCTTGAGGGCATTTATAGTTCAACAACTCATTTATAGAACACAGATTAGTAAACTCCATTTTACATGTGAAATCCAACAATTAATCTTCTCCATGAATTAAGTAGGAAAATCTCCTTAATTCCAAATAAATTCCTCTTGTGTAAAAATGTGTAATATACCTAAAATGGGACAAATTTGGAGGAAAGAGAATATCAGCTGCCTTGGATGAAGCCCAAAGATAAGGAAGAAAATTGAACTTTATAATCCTTGGGTCTGTAGGTTCTCTAAAGATTAAAGATCTAGGATTTAGAGATACAAGTTATATCAGTAGACTTTGAATTACTGGAACAACACCAAGAGTCCTGTGAATTATCTCTATTCTTTCCAAAGGATACTGATGATGTCATTTGGATCATATAAAATCAAAAACCAACCTGTGTCAAATCTAAGGCATCCCTGCTTTCTATGCTTACATTGGGTGATAGGTAAAGTCTATGAAATTCTACTTTCTCCAGTGATTTCTCTAAGACTTAAGTGAACTTTAAGAAATGAACTACTCTGAAAAGACCAGGGCACCCAGGAGCCTCCTAAGAAATTATGTGAGACTGAGTAGGCTCCATATGTGAAGTACAGTTGAAAGCATTCTGCACACCACCTCCTGATTAATCTTCCTCAAAAAACTGTATGGTGGAATGAGTAATAGCCCCAAAGATGTCAGGAACCAATTCCTGAAACCTGTGAATGTTACCTTATATTACAAAAGGAATTTTCAAGTGTGACTAAGTTAAGGATTTTGAGATTGACACATTACCCTGGATGATCTGGGTGAATCCTGAATAGTAAGGGTAAATGTCTTTAAAAGGAAGGAGGGGATGTAATGACAATGCAAGCAAGAGGCTGGAGTGATGTAAGGAAGAAATCAGGTTCCAAGGAATGCAGGCGGCTTCCATACCCTCATCAAGGCAAGGAAATGGAAATCCTCCAGAGCTTCAAGAAGGAACAAGGACTACCAACACCTCGACTTTAGCCCAGTAAAACTGATTTTGTACTTCTAGATGCTAGAACTGTAAGATACATTTGTATTGTTTTAAGCCACCACATACGTGGTAATTTGTTTAGCATCAATAGGAAACATATATAAACTGGTTTCATCAATTTTTACTCTCCTAAAAATTAGAACAGGTAACTCATAATAATATCTAAAATATATTGAGCACTTACTATGTTCTAGGCACTGAATTAAGTATACTACCTACATATGGTTATCTGCCTGACAATGCTTCAGGATTGATATTAGTATTATTAACATTTTACTGAGGAGGAAAATGAGGTTAATAAAAGCTAAGGACCTTCTCCAAGGTCAGCAGCTAATAACATTTCTGGTTTTATTGTTTTGTATCTGTCTTACCCCAACGACTAGGTTGTAGCCTCCTTGAAGGCAAAGGTTATGTCCTAACTTCCTGTATTCCCAATCAGTTCTTATCATAGTCCCTAAATTCTAATGAAGCCTACCTGAAAACCATGATGTTAGCCAATGAGAAAATAATTTTATATGCATAAATTTAATCTACTCCCATCTGTTCAGAATTCTACTAATTACATAAGGGAAAGTGCATCTGATTTCCCTTAACAGTCGTCTCCACTGTATTTTCTTCTGTCTTGTGACTATGACCACAGGAAAATCTCATCTATGAAACTGGGTTCACATTCTTCTCATTGGCTGCCCTCCCTGCCCTTACTTTCTTTTTGTGATTCAGTCAGAGGAAGTAGATTTCTTGCAAGAGATCTGTCATGCAGAGGCCAAGTGCTTCTGGTTTTTCATTAGATGCTGATGGTGTTAGATTTAAAGTTGACACCGAAGCCTAATTAAACATTATGCCAGTGCACATATTCTGCAAATTAAGACACAACACATTACTGAGCCCAGTCGAGGATAAGTTATAAAAGAAGCTGTCAACATGCAAAGGACCCTGTTAAGTGCTTTAAACACAAATTTTGAATTTAAAATGCAAATGGGCTGAAGCTTCCTTTCCTTTCAAGTGGGAAAGAAAATTTAAGTGGGGGTAGAGAGAGTTTTATTTCATTTTTTATTATCACTGAGTTTTGACACAAGTAGCAACCAGAGTACATTTCAGCAGTTTTAGAAATGGCAAGAGGAACTAGCCTACAGCTAACAACACACTTGCAGCTCCTGGCTAGTTGAATGAAAAGCAGGAACCAAACCAACCCCATCAATGTTGACAAGTCAGCACATGTATTGAAAAAGAAAAAAAGTTTTCAGATTGAAACAGGCAGGACCACTGGCGCTCTAGATCTGAACAGCTGTGGAAAAGTTCTATACCTGACTTCATCAAATTAGGGTGGGCGGAGTGTTGGGAAAAGCCGGAGAGGTTTTGAAATCTGAGGTGATGGACTCTAGCAGCAGAGCCAAGATCAGAGCTGCGTATATCGGCTGTGACAATCTGAGTTTCAGAAAGCAGTGAGTAGAGCGAACCATGGGAAGGAACGATGTAAGAGATGGAGAGATTTGGGGCACTCTGTTCTACTTTACTGGATCCCAGCCCCACCCCTACTCCCATTTCTATCAATTATGTGTAAATGTGTAGCCAATAAGAGGTTGAGACGAGATTCCATCATGTACACCATGGTGTAGTTGTTTCTCTACATTTAAACTATTTCTCAGTCTTTGAGGTGTTACTTTTATTCATCCAGCAAATACCAAGTCTTTATTATGTTTATGCGCTGACTAAAATAAAAAGTGTTTGCTCTCCTAAAAGAGCTTGCATTTGAGAAGTGAAAGAAAATACAGACATCTACCTTACTAATTGCCCTTCCAAGTGATAAATGCTTCAATACAGAGTGACACAAATTGATTCCCTATAGGGTGGAGATGAAAAATGAGTCTAAGGTTGGTTAGGAAGACCTCACAAGGATGAAATATTTGAGTTGGATCTTAAAATAAATAAATAAATAAAAGTAGAATTTGCGCTGAAGGAGAGGTAAGATCAGACTGAGGTATTTGAAAATAGTGCTTAAAAGTAAAATCATTGGAAGAATTAAAAGGGATAACATAAAAGATAGGACATTTCTATTCAACTCAACCAAAAGAATCATAACTTGGACACTTTCTGTTCCAAGTTGTTTATTTGATTATATCTGACTATAAGCCATTCATATGTCCTTTCAGGGGAATGAAATGGTAGCAGTGACTATTTTGAATTTTTAATTACTTTTTTCTTAATAAATAAAATAGACTTCAGAGGCAGAGATCTGATTGAACAACTGATCCAAAAAATGGAATATAGTTGGTTTTATAAACCTTATCATGGGATCATTAAAATTAAATCTTATAACCACTTCAGAAAGAACTCCATAAGCCTTGGTCAAAGCTCCATGCCAATAGTCAACCCAATTTATTTTGTTCCCATTAAATTCAGTTCCCACCATATGTGCAAAAATCTGTTAAATAAATGGAGTACAAAAACACATGCACACGCACATGCACACATACACACACACACAGTTTTCTGCTCTTAAGGAAGTTACATTTTGAGGGAAGAAAGGGTTTGTGTACATGAGAAAACTACAGAGCATTATATGATAAAATACTAGATTGAATGAATTCAGTGCCAAAATCTATAGCAAAAGACAAATTCTGTGGGTGGCAGAGATGGAAGAAATCAAAGTTGGAAAAGCTTAACTGAAATTGGCTTAAGTTGATTTTTTAAATGTATAAACACTATCATCTCAAAGAAGATTTGATATTTTATTGTGGTAGTAGTTTGACATGAAAAGGGAAAAGTGACATAGATCCATCAGAAATTGAACTTTTTTAAACATCAAATTTTACCTTATTTGAAGTTCCCATCTTTAAAAAATATCTTTAACATATTGAATTTTCTTACAATTATGCAGAGAAAACTGTGATTTCTCAATTTTTTCTTGATTTTTAGGGTGAATTAGGTGTAATTTACTAAATAACATAATTGTAGGAAAATTGATTGAATGGCATTTAATGGATTTTGCTAACTGAAATAATTAAATGGTAATTGCTTAATAATATCAAATTATTTGCTGCTGTATACAATTATTAATTACATACAAAGAAGAATTGAACAGTTTATTTTTTTTGGCAACTACAATGATTGAATAAATTATTTAATAGTATCCAATTAATTGTGTTCTATTCAATGATGATAACTTAATGAAAAGTAATAGATGAATTTAGTCTTCACACTCAGCAAGCAATACTACACGGAATAAAAATCCATATTAAATCAAGAAAAGGAATAAATCATATATTTTTCCTTATATGGCAATAGAGTCTGTTAAAATTAATTTCTTTTTTATTTTAAAAAGTGAGTTTGAATACAACTTTGTGCCTGTAAATATTTTTTTTCAAGAAAAAAAAAATAAGTTGAAAGATATTGCATAAACCCAGCCTGGCTCCTACCTATGCAGTAAATCAGGGGTCCTTCCCCATCATATAGGAGTGCAAGAAAGAGAATGACATACAACCTGCATTCCTTTGTGGGTCTGGGGAAGGCTATTAAAAAATAGGACTTATAATTAATTATTACTGATGAGCCAGACAAGCTGAGACATAATTCCCTTAAACATTTCCCAGTCACAAGAGGTATTTTCATGGGAAAATTCTCTTTTTCCATGTTGGGAAAAATGTCCATCTTTCCTTCACTAATGGTTTCATCCTTGATAACAATAGTCCTTAGAGAAGCATAAAACACCCGAGATGGAACAGATCTTAAAATTCATCCAGTTGCGGTGTCTCCCAAGTGTATGACAGCATCTCCTCTTGGTGCTGTCACTAAACTGCATGGAGCTCATGGGCCTGTGCATCTGTGTGGGAGAAGAGGCCTCAGCCAGAGGTCCATGCACTCCCCCTGCAGTAAGAGTTGCCACGGATTCTTCTCTATTCAGTACAGTGAGTACGGCCTCAAAGTATACCTGATGAAAATGTCCTAGAGGAGAGAGTAGAAAGAGAGAGAGGAGGAAGAAGCAGGCAGAGTTAGAAATGGAAGAGTGGAAAGTCAGCAAAAATCCTGTACAGGAGCAGCAAATTCTAATCACGTGGTGAAAATTAACTCTATGTATATATAGATAAGATAGATTAGGTAGATAGATGATAGATACATAGATATATATAGATAGATAGATCAATTGATTAATCTTCTCTAGAATTCTTTCATTGGTCATATGACAAAACACCCTTTTTACCTATGCCTGCCTTTACTATTATGGCCAAATGTAGGCAAAGAAAATTTCACATTTTGTAGGCCTAAACTCAGTTTTGCTGTGAAGCTTCTGAATTTTTAATTAATATTTTCACTGTAAAATTAAATGTATTCATGGTAAGAAATCAAAATACAAATAATCTTCCATAACTAGCTAATGCATCTTCACCAAGTCCTATTCCCCAGAGGTACAGATTAACAACTTTTTATCTAGCTTTCTTGAATTTTTGGACGGAGGGTGGGCAGGGGGAGGAGGAGGCTGTGAAAGCAGCTGTAAAAAATTTACACAAAAGAATCATCAGTAAAAAATATTATGAAATTATTTTTACCTTAAAAAGTAGCTTTCCTACTTAACTCTTAATTCTTTTTAATATTTGCATAATAGTCTGTTGTGTATTTGCACCATTTATTTAACTAATCTGATGGATGCTTAGAGTGCTTTCAGTTTTTCAATAATACAGGCCAGTTAATTTTTTTAAATGTTCAGGACACTGAATTGAGAGCCAGATAGTACAGACACTATTCGCTAAATAATAGGCCAGACCTATGCGATAATAAACATGAGTATGAAAACAGCGTCAATGTTCTTCATCTGATTATCAGTCAATTAAGACAGCAACAGAGGTGATTCAGTTGATTGCAACATTTAAGGTTGACAACTGGAAAAAAAATGTTTAAAAATGGTGAATCTACTTCCTGTCTGTAAACACCAATACAGTTCCTTTGTGACCTTGGCAAGCTTTTGCCTCTTATACCCCCTTCTGGATAATGATAATAAATCACATCATCTCACAAACATCACTATGTGAAGTTTTACACAGTTTGCAGTTATAATGAAACATTTATATTAAAGAGAATAACTAGGATGAACTTGCATGATATTAAATGGACAAAGTCTTTGGCACCAATCTCTGAAGCTCGTTATATATATTGCATAGCACTGAGATTAAAAAAAGACCACTTATCCCTTGGCTTTATACGTTGAAATTAAGGCTCCATACACAATTTTTTTTATTTTTACTTACTTTGGAATTTTACTGACTAATTCATTCAAACATTCACTATGTATTTTTTTTAATACTCACCATGGGCTAATCACAGTGTCAAGCGTAGAATATAAAGATGACTATGCACTGAAGTAGTCTGTATCTCTACATGGCTTACAAAACTTTCAAAGGGGCAAGGTAGTATTCTCTTTGTTATTTTACACAATTAAACCTGAATTCTTTTAGATTATTCTGCTTCACACTTTTCAATCATGCTCTTATCTCTTGGGCTCCAGTTTTAAGAGGCAGCAGGTTGTTCAGTGCAATTGCAGCTTAGGGAAGATGGCGACTGAAGAAAGACTGGAAAGGGCTTCAGCTAAAAATATTAAACTATATATTGTAAGTGCAAAGGGTTTAAACATGGCAGTGATGTGATGAAACCAGTGACTTAGGGACTAGCAATAGAGTAGACCAGAGAAAGAATTTTATTATAAAGCAAAAGAGAGATGATGGAGAGCCTGAAATGGTGAAGGCTGGTGAAAATGGAAATGAGAAATAATTGCAGGGGTATTTCAGAATAAGAATAAGAAAGACTTGGAGACAACTGAATATTGGAGTGAGGGAAAAGGGCACACAGATATTTTAAAAGCCCATTCTTTTTTTTTTCCCCCTGGGGTGGTAGAAAAAGGATATTCTTTATCTGTGAATGTGTCACTCTCACCAAAGAGCCTGGTGCTATGTGTGTCCCCGTAGAACACCCCAGCTTCCATTAAACAAAGTGCTCTTCTTAAATGCTTTCCTTGTAAGACCTGGCTGCCCTACCCCAAGCCATTAGTGGGAACAGAACGTTAATAAGGAGGGACTGTGGTATCTCTAAGAGACGTTGACCTCCTTCAGCGGAAGCAGGGCACCCATTATAGTGTAATGATAAATCACAAGCTTTTCCCTTCCATTATTTTCCCAGAAGACTCTTCTCTGAATGCATAAACATGCTGGAGGGAGGAAGGGAAAAAAAAAAAAAAAAAACAAGCAACAGATGAATAGAAATGTGAAAAAAGAGAGAGGGGGCAGACAGACAATCAGCAGACTCCCAGTGGGATTTAAAATAATAAATGCACCATACATATCCACATATATTTGCATATAGTGAAAATTTAACATAGCCTCATAAGGGAAAAATCCCCACAAAAATGTATAAATGTACTATAAGATATAAAGACCTCACTCAGAATTATAAATATAAATGACATCTCTAGGAGTATTTATTGTATTTAATATTATGGTGCTTTTCTCTTTATTGCTGCAAATTCAAAGCCAATCTAAACCAAGGGGTGGGAGAGAACATAAATAATCCATAACTTTAAACCTAAGCCAATCTTTCAGCTCTATTGGTGATCTCCTCCCATTGAATAGGAATTGGCTTTCAGGGGAAAATATTTTCTAGGTTCTCCTCTCTTGATACATTGACCAAGAACCAATAATGAGGTGTAGACCACTCTTTCTGGCCATACAATGATATCTACAACATACCTCAATAACTATTGCCAAAGACCTACTCTTATATCAGCTACAGCATTGTGCCTCTCAGGTGGCTTTTGACTCTAGAATCTAGGTTATACCAACCAAACACTAAAATGACTTTGGGGGCTCTAGGGAGATGGCTCCCATTCACTGGAAACAAGATCAATGAGAACGTATGATGGGAATGAATAAGGCAGGTTCCAAAATAGCTAATTGGAACATTGTGAGTATAGTTGTCTATGTAAATCGAAGAAGTCACTGTGAGTATATGGGTTAGTTTCCACCTAGCTCATAACATCAGACTCCACCTTTGACTTCTATTTCCCCTGCCTCTGATAGCAAGAATTCCTTGTTTAGACTAGATCTTTCCATATTTGCAAACTACCTTCCACCAATGACCTCTGTCATGTCTCTCCTCAAGTTCTGAAATTTTATTACCCCTTCCAATTGTACCTAGTTTAAATCCTATAACCTGGCTTGTTTAACCAGCCCCAGTGCTCTTGTAAGGGGAACATTAAGATAGATGAAGGATTGGAGGTTGGACTTTAAGGGTATTGGGATCAAAGGAAGTCTAGTTGTTCTGAACTTTTTGTATCTCTAGATGTACTTCTCTCTGTTTAGTCATTTACTGGATATTTGGTAGTTGACTCCAACAACTTTCTGCACTTGCCCTATCTAAAATTCTTCAGTTTGCTTTGGAGATCCACATCCATGTTGATGCAGGGAGGCTGAATTGACCTCTGGCTGCAGAAATGAAATACATGAACTAGGTAAAGTCAGTTAGTACATTCCACAGCTTTCCTCCCTCATATCCTGGCCAGAGAGATACTTTCAAGACTGGAACTGTGCACTAAGGTGGCACTCAGAATGAATTTCAGGACTTCTTCTGGGGATGCTGGGACAAAGGTATCATCTCTCTTCTGCAGGTGTGAACAAGGAAGCCTCTAGTTGTTAGAGCTGTTGCATTTCTCTTGGAGCCACAAGGAAGTCTGGTATTTAATGTATGCCATAGCAGGTAAGATAAAGCAAAGAAATCGAAAGAAAATGGTACTCCATATCAAGCTCTCCTGTAGCTACCCCTACTTCTGGAACTTCCATTCATTTTAGGCATTATATTAAATTCAAACCTAGTTTGAATCAAGTTTTTGTTATTCATATTCAAATGAACAGAAATTCACTTGTGAGGTGTGGTTTGTACTCCTGGCTTCAATATAGGTTTTGGTAAAGTTCCTTCATAAGTCTTGTGTATAATTTGTAAGTAGTAAGTACATTTCCAATGTGTACTACCTTCAAGCAAAAAGGAACTGACACGCTGAAGTGCATATTCCAAAGTTATTGGCCAATTTCTTTTATTCTCTATAAGGCATCTATCTAACTTTGAAATTATTTCTCCAATGAATTAGATGTATCCTATTTCCATGACATCAACTTTTAAATTTTATTTAAAAAGTTGTTTTTTACATGCCCCACCCCCTACTCTTTTCTTCATGATTGCTTTATAGTTTTGGTTCCATAGCTCTTTTTATGACAGGTACATGTATCCTGCCCCACCCCCCTTTGTTTTAGTAAGAATTCCGGTTAGCACCACTTGCCTGGTAAAGGACCAGATCATTTTTGGCTTGAGCTGAAGAATATTTCCTCCAAGACTACTGATTTATGACTCAGATTTTTCAAATATTCTCTAATAGAGCTTTCCATCAATAGCTACTTTATATGTACAAAGTATTCATTGCTTTCTAATAACCCATACTGCTTTTCCTTAGCTTTGTTGCTAACATCTATTTTTTTGACCATACGTCAGTTCAGTAACTCAGTCGTTTTTGAGCTATCATGATTTTCATCCCTTTTCTGATTTATTAGCAGACTACACTCTCTCTAGTATGCCTTTCTTTCTTAATATATTTGAGAAAGACTCTTTGACCCCAGCTGTCCTGAATGTTTTACTAGACTTTCTGGCCAAGGCTTTTGCAATGGGTGCAGTTTTATGAATCTCAATATGAGCTTTGCTTTTAAAAGCTGCCCTTTCAGTTCATTTAAATAAAATGTCTCCAGCTGTGTTTATGCTACAAAACCATTCGTAACCCTCTCCTCCCGTTTGGTCCCAAACATTTTTTGTTTGCAGACCTCTAGATTGCAGCTGCAATGGCTCTTGTTTTTGTACTTCACTATGAACCTATCATAGTGCAATTTTCAAGAACTGTCAACTGCAATTGCCATTTCTGGATCTGTCCTATAGCCTAAGTTGTGAGATCAAAACACTGGCCTTATAAGCAGGCACTCCATTGTAACCCCTCTGTCCCAAAGCCCAGACAGTATCTCCCACCACCAATTTTCAGAACCTTATGGTGTCCAGAAAGCAACCCACTTAGCAGCCATGGGGAGTCTGGCATTTCCAGAGGCCTTTGTGACTGCCTGAAGGGCTACTTTGGGGCTAAGTTATGTGACCCACAAGATTTATGACTGGCTGACTTAAAGGTTAAGGGATTTGTCCCACAAGAGCTAAAAAGAAAAGAGAGTCATACTAATTTTTTAAAACTACATTGTCAACATAGGAATGGCCCAAATTAACAGAGTCTATTCCTGGGTAAATTGTTGATGCCTTATTTTGTCTTCTCTCCACTATTTTGCTTTACTTTCCACTTTTTTTTTTCTATTCTTCCTTGATGCTATTAGAATATTCATTCAATTTCATAAACAGGTAGAGGATACCTATTTGAATATCCTCTTCCCACCTGCAACAGAGGTACCATGCTCATGAAATTGACAAACATTGTGTGGTTGGGTTGGATTGTCCTTTGTAGTAAGAAATGTCGCCAGTTCTGGTGATTACTCTTAGACTGTGATAGAGCACTGACACATTATTCCAGGCAGTGCTATACTTTAGGTTGTCAAATAGCAACATGGAGCATTGTTCATTTGATCATGAGAATGGAGAAAATTGGGAATGTGTGACTTGAGGGCCCAGTAACACCAGGTTTCCTAATCTGGGTAACCCAAGATAGGAAAAAAAAAAAATAGCTTGATTCTAATCCAAGTCCCTAAGAGAAATCTGAGGATCAAGCTGGGAAGACAAATATCAACACTGAGTTCAGAGAGACAAGAAAAAGAGTTTACCTTGGAAACAGAGCCAAGAGTAAGAAGCTAGATAGAAATAAAGAATGCTACAGGATCATAAAGAAGAAGGTTGTTATGGGATCAGAAATAAGAAGGTTGTCCTTACGGTAATAAATGGAATCGTATATGTGATACTAAATATTATTAGATAAGTGCTATAAATTTAAGAGATTATGATAGTTGGTCAATAGGAAGAATGGTTTATAAATGCCTTGGATAAAGAAGTTTAGGGATTGAGATATTTCAGTAGGTTTTACAGTAACCTAGATGTAGCCATTGCTCCATGGCATTGGTTTATCCGGGGACTGACACCATATAAACTTTTTATTAAACTATTTCCTGAAATATGTACTGGCTTCTTGGTTCAATGTTCTAACTTCTTATAAAGTAACAGACAAATGTGCCTTTATAGTAGCTACTGATTATACCAGGAAAAGTTTAACTTCTCCTTGACAAAGGACAGAAGAATAGCACAATAGTGTTTAAATTTGAAATTTTATCCATAACCACATGGTGATTTTACAAGGCAACCTTTAACAGTAAACATAATTTCTTACCCAGTTGTACTCTAAGAGCATGATTATCAATGCAACAATTTTTAAATGACTAAAAGTGTTCCCTGTTATAGGAAGTCTCTTCTGTTCCTTCTTATTTTAATAGATCTTGGTGACCACAGATAAATTGGCAATACTCTGATAAGCCTGAACATAGTTAACTTGTTTCTGTCTTGGAATGTTCGAATTGAAATTAAGTGTAAGTTGCTTAAATTTTTGAGCTCATGGGGATATCAGAAATCTAAACTTAATAGTTAATAATATTAATAATAATTTTAAAGCAAGCGGTGTCCTAATTGCAATATGGTATGGTAGATTGGATCCTAGAAGCAAAAAAAAAAAAAAAAAAAAGACATTAGTGAAAACCTGGTGAAACTGAAATAAAGCCTGTGTTTTAGTTAATAGTAATGTATCATCGTTAAATTCTTAGTTTTGAGATATGCACCATGGTTATGTAAGATTTTAATATTAGGGGAAACTGAATAAAGAGCATACGGGAACTCTTTGTACCATTTTTGCAACTTTTCTGTAAATGTAAAAGTACTCAAAAATAAAAATGTTATTAAAAAAATCAAATGATCAATGCAAAGCAGCGAACATAATGTGATTGCTATCATCCCTTCTTTGTTATTCCCCTTTGGCAACATTCATCCTCTCTATTCAAATAGTTTAATTTGATTCTTTCTTTTCCCAAAGGTAGAAAGTAATGATCAAAAAATTAGTCAGTCAGCTCTGTAGATATCAATAATATGTGTATAGGAGACATTTATATTAAAACAAAAGGCAAACAAAACAAAACAAAGAAAAAAAAGCAATAAAACAAACTACAAAAACTAAAGTTTGGCTTTCCTTCCTCCTGCTATCTAACCCAGTTCTCTAAAAGGACAAGGACGTTGGTTCTTGAGTGGGGTCAGGATTCATTAAAGCCATTTGTCCTGATCCCCTTGGTACTTCACCCAGAATCTGCTTCACGTTTTTCTCCATGGAGTAGCTGTAGATGCAGTTTGGGTCTTGGTCCGCAAATCCAGTTCTCTTGACAGCTGCAGGCCACTTGGTAAGAACAAGTTTCAGTGGAATTCTAATTTGACCCCACCTTGAAGCCCTGGCAAATGGTGGTTGCTCAGTAAATGTTGCTGAATGAATAAATTAGATTGAGCAGTGAGCTGGGAGTGGAAGCAGAGACCAAAGGCCTCTGCCACCCTGGTCTGCCAGATGCTCTATCCCTGACCCAGGCCTGATCCCTGAGCACTGTCCAATGCTCACAATACTATAACTCACCACTGGATATTGTCTTTGTGTGAGGAACTGTATTTGCTTTACCCATGACCTCCCCAAGAGTCAAATTTTTTTCCAGAGGGAATAACCATATTCTGTGATCAGAAAGGAAGAATTTCTCAAGGAGCTTGGTTCTTGTCTTGAATTGAAGAAAGTCAGTTGGCTGTCAAAAGTTTGATCTGGCATGAACAACATAGCTTTACATATGTATGCATGTCATGAAGGGTAGTAACACAGTACCATAATTCTAGGAAGAAATTCCTTTGGAACTCACAATTATCAAAGAGCTGTAGAGCCCTGTTTCCTGACATCTTCACAGTTAAAAAAGCTATTGGAGAAAATAATTTTGTGACAACTTATAATCTATGACAATTTCTGCCATTGCCATTTGTTTCTAAGCAGCTTGTCCTTTGAAGTTACTCTTTTGTATGGTCAAAGGTAAGAATCTCTAAATCTTTGCACAAGGAAGAAAAGGAAAAGAATTGAGTGACTGAGAGTATGGAATGGAGGTCAGATTCCCAGGTGAAGGAAATACAGTTGGGCATTTGTTAAATATCTCTACTTTCCCCCTTGGCCTGTGTAGGTGATAGTTGTTGATACATTATGTTTAATAACAACAAAAAAAGATTTCAAAGTTTTGAGATTGATTGTGGGCCTATTATCTACCCAAAATGAAGAATGGCACCTATTTCTTGGAAAGATTTCAAGGTATAAAAACCATCCACCTCTTGCCCCCGCCCCTTGCAATAAATCTAATCCCATAATTGAATTAAATTAAATTAAAATCCCTTTTTTTTTTTTTTTTTTTTTTTTTTGCGGTACGCGGGCCTCTCACTGTTGTGGCCTCTCCCGCCGCGGAGCACAGGCTCCGGGCGCGCAGGCTCAGCGGCCATAGCTCACGAGCCCAGCCGCTCCGCGGCATGCGGGATCCTCCCACCGGGGGCACGAACCCGTGTCCCCTGCATCGGCAGACGGACTATCAACCACTGCACCACCAGGGAAACCCCAAAATCCCATTTTTGTCCTAAAGCATTCTAGTCTGTTAAAACAATTGACCCTGGGAGAAGTAGCGCATTAAGCTTTAGAAGACATTACTGTGGATTAGTTTAGCAGAGGGTTTTTTTGGAGGGTTTGGGGAGAAGAGAAAAAGACCTTGAGATGAAGAGTCAAGGGAGAAGCATTTCTTAAATTCATTTTACATGTTTTCACATTGAATCTTCACATGACCCTAGCTTCACCGTTCAGATGCGGAAGTGGTAACTCACAAATATTAGGCAAATTGCCCAAGGACACTCAACTGGTAAAAAAGGATCTGGGGTTTAAATCTGGTGCATCTGACTCCCAAGTCTGGGCTGTCCAGTTAGAGCAAGCTGAGACTACACAGAGTTGCAACTCAGAGAGGGGAAGCACCATAGTGATTGCAATGGGGGTGGGGATGGATGGGGAGAAAAACAGAAAGTGGCCATTTGTAAACAATGGTTGCTAGGTCCCAAAGCCCCTCCTGGGTCTAGTCCAGCAAAATCTCTCTTTTTTTTTGTAAATTAATTAATTTTTTTTCAATCTTATATGGAGGCAGATTAATGCAGTGATTTAGCTCACAGGCTCTGGAGTCAGAGTGAGACCTAGGTTTTCACGCAGTCCCTGCTTACTAAGTGTGTAAGTTGGAAAATATACCTATTTCTCTCTTTTCTTATTCCCACATTTGTAAAGTGCAAATATTAATTGAACTTCCTTTCATAGAATTACTGCGATGATTCAATGAAATACTGCATGTAAAGCGCTTAACACCAAGATTGAGACAGAGGAAGTGCACAATCAATGTTTGCTGTTATTACTTCCACAGGGAAAGACAAGAGAGCTGTATCCCATAAGGATAGATCCTTCTAATCTCTATCAGAAAAGGAGCAGTCCCAGACTCTTTATGACAATGAGGCTTGATTTTACGGTGGTATTTGAAACTTTCTTTGTTTTTAGTGTTTTTTTTCTTCCCATATGGGGCTTCTCATCATCTTATTACAGTCCTGGTGCCTTCCTATCTCTGAACATAAAGCAGAAAAACATTCTAAATGAAATTTTCTCAAAGAAGAGAGAGGCAGAGGGAGACGGGCAGAGAAAGGGTGTCTGTAACTACTAAAGGATCTGGAAGGAGTTTTATGTCAACTTCTGCCTTTTCTTCATGGATGGTCAAATATTTCCGATTTCCCTTTGTCATTCTACACTGGTGTGTCTTTTAAGGGTATGAGTGTGTTTGTTTCTTGTGGGCAGGGTGGTGGTTAGTAAATGGGAAACAGTAAGCAGAAGTTTTTCTAAAAGTATTAGAATCATAATTTATCTGTGAAAAAGTGAGGTTACATGGTATAGTGGAGGGGAAACTTCCCTGTCACTCAGAAAACTCCTGTGATCACACTGAGGCATACCATCCATAAGATACATTATTCTTCCAGAGGTTGCAATTTTAGATAGAGAAAAATAAGGCAGAAGGAATAAGATCTTTTGAGGCACTTGAACACTGCCACTGGAAATGGATTGGGTTGGGGTGGCCAGGAAGAGGAGGGGGAAGAGGGAGCTGAAATACAAAATAAAACAAAGCTGAAAGACCCAGGAGAGTCCCAGCCCTTTAGCTTGTAATAAGTCAGCTTTTGTTAGCTTGGCTTTTGAGTATTAAGCACTCAGTTCATCTCCATTGATTTGTAATGAGCCTGGGAGGCTCACAAAGCCTTAATCAAGCCAGGATCCCTTTAAAATGAACTCTTCTGCGAAGAGAGCTGGCAGATAGCATCTGCTGAGGAGCTGTGCTGGAGAGAGCTCACTGTCTCCATTGTGAAGCTTACACTGAGCCAGAGAATGGGGTAGGGGCTTCATTAGTCTGATAAAAACAGACAGGCCAACTTTTCATTACAGGGATGCACAAATCCACTTTACTTGGCTTTCCTCCTTTACATTATAAAAGCAGTATCAGGCCCAAGCTTATAGGACTCATTATTCCATACAAACTCCAGACCGGGAGGTGGGGAGGTGCAGGGAGCTGAGCCCTCCAATCTTGGACTGGCATTGAGGACTCTGCAAACTTTTCAAAGCAAAAACCTTGGGTTAACCCAAGGCCAAGATTTCTAGCCCCATGAAATTTAGATCCATAAGATCATCTTCTACTTTTTTTCTACCGTCAAACAAGAGAAAGTGGTAGAATTTTTGACCTTTTTCACTGAGGGTCATTTATTTTAAGATTTGTGCTTCAGGATTCTGGATTATACAGAAATACTAATGCTGGTGTGTTTGTTTCGTGCTCTCTGCTTTAATTCTAGTAAGATGGTTGAAAGCAAATTAAATATATTGGTGGGTTTTTTTCTTTGCATCATATTTCATTATGAAATTACAGGTAACATAAAATTTTATAGTAGATTTAAACAAAAATTTGGGGGTAGAGGCATTGAAATGGTGGCTTGGATCAAAGTACCTAGTTTAACTTTTGCATTTTTTTTTTTTAGTTTTGGCCTCTGCCAAAACTATCTCTCTGTTTTATTCACTTTTTCCCCTCTACTCTTTGAACTCTTTGCTGTCTACTAAGCTGAGGAATTGACACTGCCTTATGTGTCCTATCACTAAACTTAAAACTCATGGATCTTCTTTTCCCTCACCCCTTTATATATAATGACATATATTGTTTAACACTGTATTTTGTCAGGTGCCTCTATTTTAAACCATATGCAGTGTTATTGTCTGGTATTGTCCTTAGACTAAGGCTCCATATTTTGTAAAATAATTATAACAATAATGTGCTTTATCAGTATGATATGTCCCAAGTTTTGCAAGGTATGTTTATTCAAAATAAAAACTATCTGATAAATAGAAGCACTCTTGTTTACTTTCAAAAAATTATATTGAAATTTTCACAGGAGATAGCTGATGCAGTCATGGTAAACTCAAGTGTTGACTATAATCTACTGTTCCAGGTTAAACAGATGCCTTACTTCCTAGGCCAAGAATGACCCATTGTTTCATGGGAAAAATTAAGGTTGAACTTGGAGGGAGTTGGCATCTACACAGAAAGCTGAGGATTCATTGCATTCCCTGAAACACCTGATGCAGAAGCATGGCTTCACCTGGAACGTCCTGGTGTCATCATGCGTTCATCTGTGTACTTTTGTCAAGCATTCAGTAATGATGAAGTCTACCAAAACTGGCAAGGCTCTGAGCCTGCTTTTAGGGAACTTTAGCTTCACCACAGATGTAGGCTTAGGTATTTCATCTTATATATTATCAATAATACTCTATCTGGTCCTCCTTTTTATGCTATAGGGGAGGAAATCTAATCTATTTTTTTCTCTACTACCTTAGATTCAGAGGGTGGGGTCTGTGAATTAGATCCACAGAAGAGAGATTAACAGGAGGAAAAAGAAAAAAGAAGTTTATTTACACGTACAATGTGTGTATATGTGGGAGAATGCAGTAATGAGTAATTCAAAGAAGTGGTTAGAATTTGGGGCCCATATACCATCTTAAGAAAGGGTGATAAATTTGTGGAGAAGTGACAAGACAAAGGAAAAGGGGTTTGTGCTTCAGGGGATGGTAAATTGTGGGAACATAAAC
This sequence comes from Mesoplodon densirostris, assembly GCF_025265405.1. NCBI lineage: Eukaryota > Metazoa > Chordata > Mammalia > Artiodactyla > Ziphiidae > Mesoplodon > Mesoplodon densirostris. The sequence goes on along the minus strand of NC_082662.1, from coordinate 122,764,767 downwards.
ATGTGGGGGAACTAATGGAAGATGAGGATGATTTTAATAAGGTTAATTTGTGCAAACCCATCTGTGCCTACTTTCAGTCTCCAGTGATAAGGTTATTCTCCTAGTACAGGAAAAGGGAGAGGGATCACCTTCACAAAAGGAAATTTATGTCCTGATTTTAGGTAGATAGGTGGAGAGCAAAAAGTTCATTTTGCATTTGCTGCTGCTTAAATGTCTTTAGCACCAAATAATCCTTATGCCAAAGTGGCATATTTTGGGATGGCATATTCTGATCTCCTTTCGTGCCTTAAGATTTGACCTTCATAGGCCAATGCTTAACACAGTGTTTTGTGTTGAAGTTATGTAATCAACCCACATTTGCAATAGCTGTGATGATGATGATGATGATGATGAAGATGATGATGATGATGGTAAACAAACTCAATCCATTATTGTATCTCTTGTATTTTCAACTTCTGACTTGAATATGACAGAGGCTGATGAGTCAAGATACCAGTTGTTTCTATTGGCAGAGATGAGGTGACTCGACAATTTGGGGTAAATTTATCCAGCTCCTAGAGGATGTCTCTTTGATCTTAGGACATTTCCCTTAGTTAGTCACTAGGATCAGTCAGCCCCAGAAATAACAAAACATGAGGTACACAGTTCTCCAAACTGTGACGTGACAAGATAGGATATAGACACTGTGCTTTTTTTCTGTAATGTCTGAATTTACTAGACAAAGGCCTAATTTTACTTCTAAGGGTGTAGAATTTGGGACACTGCCAGGTATATATAGATAGTAACTTGCTTGATGAAGAAAGAACCTGTCTTTCTTAGTCCGTGTAAATATCTGTGAGAGCCTATCAGTTTCTGCTCTCTGCATTCTTACCTGAGATGAGGGTTCCCTATGTTTATGTTTAAAAAAGAGGATAAAACCCTGACCCTTCCTTTAACTTTCTCTGAGCTGGAACTGCCATAAGTTTTTATTACAAAAACATATGCTAATCAGGCCTAAACCTGGGCCTGAACCAGTGGGAAATTAGGAGGGATTTACAGCATCTCCTTGAGACCACACCTGGTACAAGCCTACTCGAGACAAGCTATTTGGTCCAAATGTTAGTTTTCTTCTTTCAATCAAGAGTTAAACTCCTTTTCTTTTATGTAACTGGCACTACATGACCTGAGTTTCTTTGTTCCTTTTAGTGATAAATCTAATTGGGTCTCGGTCCTGAAAACAACCTCTGGTTTGGCACTTATCCCAAGAGAGATGGAATGTGGTATAGAGGTCAAGAAAAGGGTGATAAGTTGAGGAATTATGGATCATACCTTCAGCTCTGTTACTTTAATTGCTTTTAGCATCACTGTGAAGGAAGACCAATCCAGCAATGGTCAAGCACTTAACAAAATAAAGCGAGAACTGAGGGCATGACACACAGGAATAGGTGAGCTCTGGTGTGGGGTTTCCTGAGATCAAATCATGTGTAACTCCAGCTTTTTAAGACATTAGCAATGGAATAAGTAAAAGCATTGTGGTCTTGAAGATGCCAAGTCTCTCAAAATAGCTCTGATTCAAATGCAATGTGTTAATATCAATAACTGGGGGAGTTATCTGGGTAGATGGGCAGTCTCACAGACTGCTTTGGACTCCAGCATGGGATTGGGAATGCAGAAAAATTGCTCCAGGGCAGTACAGAGTGGCTGACAACAGTCTGATGGTTCTGGAGGACTTCTCAGTTTGGACAAAGAGGCCCCAGAAATTTGGACCTTGACCATGGTGGGACTCAGACATTTCATCAGGGGACGCAGTGAAGATGAAAGCTGACACCCAAAATCAAAATATTCTGAGATCCATCTAACCAGATATCCTTTTCCCTGATTTTTCTGGTGAAAAGAATAGGAAAAAAGTAAAGAATACAAGAAACTTGATTTTGTAGTTAACCAAATTCAATTCTAAACCAAAAAGGGTGATTTATACAAATTGATACATTTTAGTTTTCTGCCACCAGCAGAAATTTACATATCTGCACACCCGAATCTTATGACTATAAGAGCTCCTATAAGAACAAAAAGGAGTGAAGAATTTGTGGAAGAAAGAACGATAATCCAGTAAGACAAGGGTTGAGAGGGAGCCCCAGAAAGTGGCACAATAATGATATTTTAGGACTTTGTTGAGAGATTTTCAACATATTGGTGGGAATAGAGAGCATGTTGAAGAGTGGATGAAGGATGAGGACCTGAAGATAGCTGATTTAAGATCAGGGTTGGGGAGGAAAGAAATAAGATTGGAGAATAGCTATAACAGGACTTGGGGTCAAGTAGAGGGTGGGGCTAGTTGGAATGCTTGTACATTAAGGACAAAGCCAACAGAAAGATAAAAGAAGCCACAGGAAAAAGAGAAGACACCTTGAAGGAGGTAGGGGATATGGGATGAAGTGACATGTAGATTGGTTATTGTGAGTAAGAAGAGGTTTGTTTTATTTTCTCAGACAGGAAGAAAGTAGGTAAGGATGGTTTTCCTGCATTTTATACAAAGAGGAATAAGGGGTTGAGGGAGAGGACCATCGATTGCTTTCCTGCATGGAAAACCTGCAACATCTCAACTAGATACCCCCGCATGGTAACCATCTCCTTTTGGTGAATACTTTCAACTGCTCTCTCTCTTATAACATCTGAGTTCATGACATTTCATAAAAAGATGCTGAAACCTCTCTTATCAGTTTCTTATCCTCTCTTTCAACCTTCTCTCTCTTTCATGTTCTTCTCTGCCCTCCCATAGATTCACACTTCATCTCCACTGCTCTGCTGGAGTCTTCAGTGTTGTTGTCTGTCATGTTTCCAACTGGATAATTTCTTGCTATGCTACCACAAATGTTATCCCATTAGCTTCATAATGAAGGTTGTGGACAAGGCACACTGCCTTGCATGTCCCATGCTTCTAGCCTACCCGTTCTGGGACTCCACTTATGTCAAAGAGGTAGATGCACAAGAAAAATATTCTGCTGCTAATTTTTTTAAAAATTAATTATTTATTTATTTGTTTTGTTTTTATTTATGGCTGTGTTGGGTCTTCGCCTCTGTGCGTGTGCTTTCTCTACTTGTGGCAAGCGGGGGCCACTCCTCATCGCAGTGCGCAGGCCTCTCACCATCGTGGCCCCTCTTGTTGCGGAGCACAGGCTCCGGACATGCAGGCTCAGTAATTGTGGCTCACGGGCCCAGTTGCTCCGCTGCATGTGGGATCCTCCCAGACCAAGGCTCAAACCCATGTCCCCTGCATCGGCAGGCAGACTCTCAACCACTGCGCCACCAGGGAAGCCCTCTGCTGCTAATTTTTTAAAAAAACACTCATACTTTCTTCTCTCCCTTTATTGCCCTAAATTTTTAGAATAATGAAAGTTCTTACTACTAACTGATGATTATCTTGGAATTCTTTTGGGCATACAAAACATTTAAAGAATTATAAATAATAGAAAATCTGAAATTGAACCAATGACACTTTATTTTCTTCCCTAGAACCAAAGAGATGCTGTTGCTTCTCTTCTCCCCTTCTAGAAGCTGTGGTCCTTCAAAAAAAAAAAAATGGACTATATCAATAGCTTGACAACAGTCTCCCAGTCTGATGACAAGGAGATGGCTTTTTTTGAAACGGTGGAGACTGTTTCATAACTGTATTTGATTTCATGGGAAGAGAAACAGCCTGGTCTATTTTATAGCTTAACATCTAGGAGAGTTGCACAGGATACTTGTTGGTTGTGTATAAATGAATAAAATTAATACATGGGGATCACAATTTCCTCACCTGAACAATTTAGATCTTCAATAATAAAAACTGAGAATCCAAGTAATTGCTTCATTTACTTATGTACAAATCATGGGCATCATGTGAAACATTTTTGGACCTGATCTTTTGTGAAAATAAAATATATTTAGTAGGAAAAACATTTTTCTTTTTAGTAATGGGAAGAAAATCATAGCTACATAGCTGTTCCATAGACAGAGCTTTGGAGTCAGACTAAGCTGACTTCCAACTCAGCCACTCACTAGTTGTGTGACCATAAGTAAGCTACTCAAACTCCCTGAGCTTCAGTTTCTTCCATCATCAAATAGAAATGATCATATTTAAGTCTGTCACCTCTTAGAAAGGACTATGATAAGGATCCTGAATTCCTACATCTTGTTCTGTCATCAATGGGATATAAGCTATGGAATTTTCTGCAATCTAATAACATTATTTATGGCTGACCAGTACTTTAGCTTTAAATTCATGGATAATCTTTCTGGAAACCTGTTTTCCTTCTCCCCTAATATTGAAAGTAGAGGCAGGCCTTACCAGTTAGCTCTGGGTTTCCCTTTCCTGTGGTCCTCCTAGTCCCACAGGGTCTCCCAAGAGTGAGGGGTTAAATTCTTACTTGGAGGTACCTCCATACTCACCTTACCAAATCAGCTGGAGGAGTGGGGAAAGAAAAAAAAAGAGAGAGAGAGAAATCAATAGGAAGTGTTTGTACAACTCAGTTTCACTTATAACTCCACATGCCTTCCATAGTGATTTCCTTATCTCATACTGCAGAACATTTGGTTGTTCAATGGGAAATGTTTAGCACAGAGACTGCTACTTAGCAGATAATCAATGGTGACTATTTTTATGGCATGACTATTAACATTCATTAACTTGGCCATTGTCAATGGGAGCTAAGGTAAATAGGTCCTTCTCAAATAAAAGCCCAACACCCCAGACCAAAGGCATTTTTATTTACATTGATCTTCCTCAACTTACCGACAGGGTTACCTCCCTATAAACACATCATAACTTGAAATATCACAGGTCAAAAATGCATTAATACACCTAACTTACTGAACATCATAGCTTAGACTTGTCTACCTTAAACATGCTCAGAACACTTGCATTAGCCTACAGTTAGGCAAAGTCCTCTAACACAAAGCCTATTTTATAATAAAGTGTTGAATATCTCATGTAATTTATTGACTACTATGCTGAAAGTGCAAAACGGAATGGCTGTATGGGAACTGAATGGCTGTACGGGTACAGAATGGTTATAAGTGTGTCAGTTGTTTACCCTCATGATCACTGTCTGACTGGGAGCTGCTGCTGCCCAGCATCACAAGAGAGTATCATACGGCCTATCGCTAGCTCAGGAAAAAATCTAAATTCAAACTTCAAAGTACAATTTCAACTGAATGCAAATCACTTTCACACCAAAGTAAAGTTGAAAATCCTGAATCAACCATTGTAAGTTCTTCTGTATAGAAGGGGCTTGGAAGTCCCACCTGGCTTTAGTTAAGCTGTCATTGATGTCTTAAACAATGGAGGATCTGAGTACTAGTATTGCTAGAAGTAGACAGGTCAAGAGAATTGGGCTCTGAATAGCCTCCCCTTCCCCTGAATACACATAAAAAGGAGAACCTTGGGAGACTTGAGGTTGAATGTCCCTAACTTTGCACAGTTTTTACCCCAGATTGTTGTTACCCCAGACCCATAGGTCAATGCTTCTTCCCTAAGAGTAACATTTAGCCAGGAGTGGAAAGTAAGCATTTAGACAGTAATAGAACATGTTAAGCTCCACATTAATTGGTGCCAGAATCAGAGTCCCAGGTGTCAGTCAATTAGCAGATGACCAGCAAGTTTGTAGTGTGCACCATTTGCTTACACACTGACTAAGAAGCAACACTCTCCTTCCTGGAGATGGAGAGATGGTACCCTGCAGAGCAGGATGCTCTGGCCCTGTGTGGATGGCAGCACTCTCACTGACCTTCCACTTACACTCTTTCAAGGTCCTTGGGGTACCTTCCACTAATACTATGGCAGAGAGACCTGAACTTGATGGCAGTGTCTCCTGTGTGCAGCAAGTACGGGTGGCTACTGCTGGGGCAAACCTGCGGGATTCAAAGCCACCAAGGGCACTGTTCCCAAGCTGTGTGGCTCCACCAGAGCCCCAGCCCTGACCCCATCTCAGACCAGTTCCAGGAACATGAGCCTGAAGTCTGCAAGGGACAGACTAAGAGTTCTGGTCTGGTTCAGATAGCAGCTGTGCCAGGAGGTCTGGGTTAAGGTCTCCATGTAGGAGGGGGTCAGAAGGGAGGCACTTCGAGTCCAAGGTTGCCAATCAGGCATCCCATAATAAACCAACCTGTGAGCAGTACCAGATAGCTCCTGAGTCCTCTCACTAAATGGGGAAATAAATATATCACTGTACCACAAAGTGGCCTCTGGGTGGCTATAGAACACTTAATTATTGATTAATCTTCATTAATTAATGAATCTGAACACGAGTGCTACTAAACAGGAATATGAAGAGCAAGTGTTCCAGGAGAGGAGAGAAGGAGGGCTTGCTGTGTTTCCAAGGCAGGGGAGACTGCCCCAGGCATGGGCTACCACCTGAGGAGGACTCAGCCACTCTCCTGTCCTAGAGGGGCACCTCTGGGTCCACAGCGCCTGTGGGTGCCACTGTGGTCTCAAGACTGTATGTAAAATAAGCTAGGTGATAAAATGATAGCACAGAAGGAAGAAAAGAGACAAGTGAAAACAGGGAGAATGACAGGGGAAACAATTCAGTTCAACTTTTATTTAGCATCTACTCTTTGCCAGGAATTGAGGTTCCAAAGGTAAATAAGAAATTCTCCTGCCTTTCAGTCATTCACAGTTTAGCAGGAAAAAATAGAAGATTACAATTTCATGTTCAACACACTTATACTCAGTACCGCCTGGAAAAATAATTTAGGATTGGTGGGTGCTGAAGCACTAATCTAACCTTAACATGGGTACCATGAAGTTTAGAGAGGCTTTGAGATATAATAAGAATAACAACAGTAATAATAAACATCTTCCTTGAATTGGAAGAGGGAAAAATGTAAATGATTTATGAATGCAAGCTCATCCTTTTCTCTAGACTGTGCAGGAAGACTAGGATGTCACCCAAGGCAGCACAGCAGGTAAATGCTGGCTTTATTACTTACTGGCTGTTGGATTTCGTGCAAGCTCCTTCACCTCCATGACCTTTAGTTTCCTTATCTGTTCCATGAAGATAATTATATTCTCTTTACAGAGTTGTTGTGAAGAGTGGAGATAATTGTGTGGAAGTTGTCGAGGTCCCTGACATGTAGGAGTCATTTATAAATGGGCTAAGAACGATTTATAAATAGTAGTTCTTAGAGTTATTATTCTGTTTGGCAGTGTAAATTATAATCCTTTCATCATGTGACTTTCATGCTCAAAAACCTTCAATATTCATTAAAGATCATGGGAAAAGAACTATAACCCAAGGGAAATAAAGGAATTTCCACCTGTAGAAAGAGACAAACTAGTGTATTGTTTAATAGCAGGGGTGCTGCCTTCAGCCTAGGGTGGGCTTGAATACGACCAATGCCATTTACTACCTGTGTGTCCTTGGGTAAATTACTTAACCTCTGTGGTCAGAACTTCAGTTTCCTTATCTGTTAGATGAGGATAATAATAATACCTATTTCTTAAGGTTGTCCTGAGAATTAAATGTGATGTTGCATGTAAAGCATTAGGCAAAGTGCTTGGCATTTAAAAATTATCAAATGGTAACTGTTAAAATAATTCTTTGTACTATTGTTATTAGAGGGAATCACAACTCAGTCCCATTGGGACAAAATATGCTGATGAAAAAGCAATCTCCTCCTCACTCCCACCACCACTCCCTCCTTTTCCATATTCAGACCCTCCCTTACACACTCATCCAGGCACTTTCAATTTGTTATATTAGGGTGAACTCCAGAGCACCTCGAGAAGCTTCTTCTAATCCCCAAGCTGCAGTGGTCCAGAAAGGTGCTTGTCCTCAGAGAATCACAGGAGGACTGAACTCTGTGTGTGCAGTTTTCACCCTGAAAGCAAAATTACTGGGAACCATTCTAAGACATGGTTTCTTGGTAGAAGTCACAGGATGAATAAGTCAGCTTTCCTACTACTAAGGAGTTTACAGTTTTGAGGAAGAAATAGTGCTTCTATAAGGAACTCAAATACAAGGTTGACTGTTTTACAAGCTTGAAAACTGGTATAAACAAAAAGCAGCAGGAATTTGGAGGAGAGAGTGCGAACAGACATGTGGGTGATAAGGTGACTTTTCAAGGAGGAAGTGGCATCTAAATGGTGCTTTGAAAGACAAGTCAGATTTCAAAAAGGCGAGAAGATAAGTTAGGTTATTCTAAGCTGAAGAAACAGTGCATATATAAGCATAAAGGCATAAAAACATGGAGAATCTTCTAGAAATGCTATATTTGTAAATTTTAATGTAGTGACTTTTCTAAGCATGTATGTTTACTTTTGCAATTTCTTTGTTTGAATCTCAGTTGCAGGGTCAGATCCTGGGACTCACAAAGAATTCCATATTATAAAAGTCTCTTTTCAGTTCACAGGCGATCTGGCGATAAAGATGTCTTTCTGGTTCTCTATGGGAAGTCATTTCATAGGGAACAATGTCAGCTGGAATCTGAGGCTTGCCCTTAAGAAAGATGGCTCCTAAGAATTGCTGAGAAAGAATTTTCTGTGCATGTCACTCAGATTCCTTAGCATTTGACGTAGGATGAATATCATGCAATTTTTTTAAGGGAAGAAAGAAAGAAAAGGAAAGGAAGAATAAAACAAAAAAGGATGAAAAGAAAATTCCAAACCAATGAAACATTTTCCCTGAATTCATGGGAAAGCTGGAAAGGCCACTGTTGAAAGCAAATTGTTGAGGAAGCAGAATGAACTGGAGCAGAGCTATCTTCCAGGTCTTAAGTGGGCTCTTCCCCAGAAGGGAAATCAAGAGGACATAGCCTCCCGCCTCTCCCAAGTCCTCCTCCTTCTTGTACCACTGAATGCCTGAGGTTAATAGAGAGAAATAGCCAAGGAGAGTTCAAACCAGAAAAAAATGGAAACCCGTTTCTCTGAGGGAAAAACCCAATCAGCGACACGGCAAGCAGCGAGAGAAACCTGGAGAGCAAAATGCTAAAAGCAAGTGAGAGAGGCTCTTGCAAAAAGAAATTAGATATGAACTGCCAGGTGATATAGCAAATGAAAGGTCAGTGCTATTTGGGGCTGAATATGAAGAGGCTTCAGGCATCTCAGGACAAAAAAAAAAAGTACAAACTAGAGAGGGTTCAGAGAAAGGCAACCGCGTTGATTAAAGAATGGTTGTTGGCTTTGTGGTCAAAGATGAAAGGCATGAGATAGGCAGGAGCAGTCAGGGAGCTGGGTGCCAATTGTATATTAATAGCACTTTGTGGTGACAAAACACTCAACACCGTATTTACTTCTTATCCTCACAGGGTCATTCTCTCCTTGTAAAATGTGTTCATTCATCCAACTGTCATTTATTGACCACCTGCTCTGTGCCACTTACTGTACTGGGGAGTCCAAGTTAAATAAGCTACTGCCGCTGTCCTCAAAAAGCTCACTGTCCAACAGGGACCATGAAGCAGGAAGTGGAATGCCATGGGGTAAGTACTCAACAGGTCCCATGAATTCAAGAGAAGGGATTAATAGTTTAGTGCAAGAGGGCAGGGGAAGTTTAAAGAGAAGGCAATCTTTTAGGTGTATTTTGCAGAAGGAATAAGTTTTCACAAAGTGGAATGGGTGGGTGGAGGGCAGGAGGATACTTCAAGCAGAGGGAACAGCCTGATTAAATACACAGATGAGGGAGCAGGACCTACTGAGGCTGAAGCCTGGGGCACGTGGACAGATCAAGGAGCGGAGTCATGGAAAACAGATGACAAAAGAAACCATCATGTGTTAGAGTGTGTTGGAACATGCTGATTGGCATAAGTCTTCCCAACAAACATCCTTGAATGTCTACAAAAAAGCTCCGTTTTTGCAGGAAATATAAATGTGGGCATAACATAGTCTCTGACCTGAAGGAGCTTATCAATCAACCAATAAACACTTGTTGAGGTCTTACATTCCCTAGGTGCTAAGCTGGGGAGTCATCTCAACTAAGACAAACCTCCAGAAAGCTTTCAATCAAGATGATAGTGATAGATCAATCATATAAATTACTAAAAATTTAAAAATGAATAGAACAGAAGCCTACGGATATTACAACATACCAGTAGTGGGGGGGGGGAGGGAGTATATGGTAAGTTCCTGTTCCAAATACCTATTGGGGTAAAACAAACTTCCCCAAATGTTAGTGGTTTAAAAAAAACACTTTATCATTAAAACTCATGGTTCTGTGATTTGACTGGGTTCAGCTGGGTGGTTCTCCTTTGTGTTCTCTCATGTAGTTACTGACATATGGCAGCTAGAGCTGGAATCATCTGCAGGCTCAACTGGGCTGGACATTCAGAATGCCACTTTATTTTGATGTGTGGTGCCTCTGATGGGATGTCTGTCACAGATAGAGGCTACCCAGGCACCTGTCTCTCTCTGCATGTCATCTTCATATGGTCACCTTACACTCCCTCACAGCACAGTACTCTCAGATGCTCTTAGACATCTCACATGATATTCAGCCTCCCTTAGGGAATATTTCCAGCTAAGGGAAAATCTGTAAGACTTCTTAGGGCTTACCTACCTAGGAAGTCATGCAATGTCACTTCTATCATATACTATGGGCCAAAGTGCACGTCACATGGACAGCCTGCTCAGGGTCTGAACATCAAAAGGCATGAGTCATTGTTGATTCATCTTTGGAGACAAGCTACCATGGTTCCAAATGACAATAAGGGCTGCAAAGGAGAAGGGGCCATTGTGTAGAGGACTGTCAGAGAAGATACTTCACTGGGGAGGTGGAGCTTAAGTTGGGCCTTGGAGGAAATGTGGGTTCCATCTAAGGAGAGAGAGAGCTCACAGTGAAATAAGCATATATTCTCAAGGAGACCTGAGTTTGAATCTTGCTTCTATCACCTACTTTCTAACCATGTGCCTTTAGGGGCAATACCTCACAGGGTCATTGAAGAGAATAGTGATAACTTATGTAAAAAGCCTGTATTCTAGTTAGAACTCATAAAAACAAAGTTATTATTTTAATCACAAAAGAGGGTATTTGAACCTGGATAAAAATTAAAGACATAAGGAACACTGAGGACACAATAAGTGACCTACAGCACTGTGGTAATGATATTCAGAACAAGTTAGAGATGGAAACTTGTAACAAAAGCCTAGATTCCAGTTTCTGCATTTGTCACAAAATGTACTTCTTAAAATGTATATGTGTATAATCATCTGACCAGATCATCATGGTATGATTAAAGAACAAAGAGAATGTCTTATTCCAAAATGTCATCTTCTTTAATATGCCCAAAAGTCTTCTACTCCATCATTAGTAGTTCATTCTTCTCAGTTAAGATATCTTGTCCCCTGGGATCTTCTATCACAATGGAAATACTCTGGAATAAATTATACATTAAGATACCATCAAGGGCTTCCCTGGTGGCGCAGTGGTTGAGAGTCCGCCTGCCGATGCAGGGGATGCGGGTTCATGCCCCGGTCCTGGAAGATCTCACATGTCGTGGAGCGGCTGGGTCCGTAAGCCATGGACACTGAGCCGGCACATCCGGAGTCTGTGCTTTATAATGGGAGAGGCCACAGCAGTGAGAGGCCTGAGTACGCCACCAAAAAAAAAAAAAAAAAAAAAAAAGATATCACCAATTACTAACAATGTATTATACTCTTGAGATTACTTTTCAACCATAATAATCAAAATATTCTAGGTTATGCAGTACTAAAAATATTCCCACAATCATTTCCTTTTAATGCAACAAAACTTACTCATATGAAGTTCTCAGCATGTCCAGGCAACTCTCCAGGGCAGCTGTCCCCCATGTGTTGGTTCCTTTGATCTCATGGCACCTCCATATCAACATGTGTCTCATGATCACCATGGCAGAAGAGAAGACAAGAGAGTCAAGCACTGGCAATTAAATGTTCCTACAAGAAAGCGACATACATCACTTCTATTCACATGCATCACTTCTATTCACATTTCATTGGCCAAAGCAAGTCACCTGGAAACATCTAGCTTCAAGGGAGTCAGGAAACTATCAGCCTCTCATGTGCCCAGAAGAGGAATTGGACATTGATTAGGAGTAATATGCATGGCATATTGATCAAAGAGGAAATTCAGGGAAGAATAATTAGACTGCAATTGAAAAAAAATTGTTAGTGAAATGGAAGGGAATAGAAGAGGAGGCAGCTCTGAAGGGTCATCACTATGGGTTTCTGTATATATTGATACTCAGTGTGGCAGTAAGTGCCTAGAAAAATATGAGGTGTCAAAAATAGAGACAGAAGTTCACAAAAGGGATAAAGAGGAGCACATACCCAGCATCAGCTTTGGCTCTTGCACATTTAAGAATCAAGTTATTCATCTTCAAACACCAGGCTGCAGTGCTCATTGTCATCAGAAAGCCAACAGTTTAATGGTAATTATTTTATCAATAGTTAAAAGATTTGGAGAAGGTGCTGGAGTAGGCATTCTGTATAAGCTGGAAAAGGAGGTAGGCTGTAATGAAACAGTAGAAACTGGGTCATAGTTAGGAGGTTGAGAAAAGAGATAGGCCGGTAAAAATAGAAGATTGTGTCTGAGTATCAGGAGATATCACAATGAGAAACTGAAAAGCAAGGATAATCTGAAATGGCTTTGAACTGATTTCAGTACAAGATTCTGGGGTGAGGAGAGCAGCCTGATACATCTTAGGGAAAAATGTCTTTGGGGAAGGTAGCTTCAGGGAAGAGCCTAGTGATCCTAGTGGGGATCTACCATGCTGGTAATAGAAATATCCCAAATAAGGGAGATGGGGCTGCTGCCCAACTCTTTACTTGTACACTTAAGCAGTTCTAAGGGTGGTTTATCACTGCCATTCTGACATGACTCCTACCATCATTTACTCTCTAGTTCTAATTCACTGTAGGCTTATATTAGATGAATACCTGGCCACTTTTTTTTGTTTTAACTTTTTATTTTAAAACTGTTTTAGAGTAACAGAAAAATTGAGATGACAGTACTGAAAGTTTTCATACATCCCACTTCCAGTTTCCCCTCTTATTTGTATCTTACATTAGTATGGTACATTTGTCATAATTAATGATCCAATATTGTTACATTATTATTAATATGGATGACACAATGGAATATTACTCAGCCATAAAAAGAATAAAATAATGTCATTTGCAGCAACATGAATTGACCTAGAGATTATAATAAGAGAAGTCAAACAGAGAAAGATAAATATCATATGATATCACTTATATGTGGAATCTAAAAACTGATACAAATGAACTTATTTGCAAAACAGAAATAGACTCACAAACAAATAGAAAACAAACTTATGGTTACCAAAGGGGAAAGGGTCAGGGAAGGATAAATTAGGAGTTTGGGATTAACATATACACACTACTATATATAAAATAAACAACAAGGACATACTGTATAGCACAGGGAACTACACTCAATACCTTGTAATACCTGTAATGGAAAAGAATCTAATATATATATATATATATATATATATATATATATATATATATATATATATACACATATATATATATCTGAATCACTTTGCTGTACACCTAAAACTAACATTGTAAATCAACTACACTAGAATTAAAAAAAAAACTAAAATATTAAAAAAAAAAACTAATGGATGACAATTTTTAAAAGCTAATTCTGTGTATGATTTAGCGATTGGCAATGGTCATAGTGTATGTTTGTAAGTGAAATAAAAGGGGTTTTGAAACAGTAAAACTTTACATAGAAAGAACAGAACATTTTAGCAACCTCATCTCTGGTAGGCAAACAACAACAAAATCACATACAGAAAGGGTCTCTGGAGCCAAAATAGGTATTATTTCATTTATGCACTAAAATTCAAACTCAATGAAATAGAATGAAACTAACAGGACTATCAAAAGCTTGAGTCTATATCTTAAAAACAAACACACAAACAAGCAAAACAGAAAAAAAACCTAGTCACCAGCAAGGAATGTGTCAGACTCATCTGTCTCATCTCTTCTCAGCTGCTGGTTCTGGAGACTTTCAACCTACGCTTTCTGAGTGTCTCCTAAATAAGCGTAGTAATGCATTCAGTAGCTTATTCCAACATGGGGGGTCTAGAATTACTCATGTTGCTCCAGGCTGGGTATCTGACAGTCTTTGGTGAATCTCTGAGTACTTGTGTATCTTCTAAACTACAGCTTTCTTCATAAATACCAAAGATATTAAAGCTTGCCCTCCTGATTTACTTCTTCAGTTCTCTCTTGAAATCCCAGGCTGCATGACTGATTGATGTAATGGACCTTTCCAGATATCCCACCAAACAGCCAGACTTTTCCCCTACGTGTATCTACTACTTGGGGGTACTATTTCAAGCCAGATAGAACTCCTATTTCAAGCCAGATAGTCAATTCTATTACTTTCCTGACTATGGATATTTCTACTTCCAAAGATACCTGCTATCATTTCTTACCTATTCCTTGGATATTTGCAATATCTAAGATCAGACTGAAGGTCACTATACCCATTTGGGTGCTATAATCTAAACTGCTAGCTGCCTGCTTTCATGTACAAATCTGACCATTGCTGGAAAATCTGATTTCTCAACACAAGTATCTAGCACTGTGTGATTGGCCTGAGTAAATCTGGAAGCACTGAGGGAAGTACAAATGGTTGTGTGTGTGGAGGGGGGAAGATTTATGCTGGAGCTCATTGAAGAATCTACAGAGAATCATTGTTAGGGAAGGTCGCTGATGGGGAGAAACATTGGGGTGGTAGGTGGAGTTTAGGGATAAGAGAAAAAGGAGGCAGCTCCAACAAGAACCAAGGGTCAGCAGTATTTCATAGGACCTCCACTGAAAGAGCAGGGGGCTGGAAGATTAACAGCCAGAAAGGAAAAAAAGACAATGAACAATCACTAAAGTAAAAGAAGTGAAGGAGACGGTCCACTTTTTCCTAGTTGGAGATCTAAGTCGGGTTAGTGAGTCAGCATTTGTCCCAAGCAGCCAAATCACTGCCCTAAAGCATTAGATTCACTTGTACTCAAATTTTGTCTGCACCTAGATTTGGGCACAAACCACAAGATCACTCACTTTAAACTTTCATCTCTGATTTCTAGTTTTTCATCACACTCAAGATTTCTATTTCATCAGTGGAAAAATATGAGAGCCCTCCAGTGGCCAAAAATAAAACCTTTAAATTTGTACCACCCCTAAGTAAAGCCTCTTTAGCCTTGCGAGAAAAAAGTTGTCTCCATATTTCAAAGGCAGATAATTCAGTGTCAGATAAGGTAGAACTTTTTATTACCATTCCATTGACTCTCAAATAAATTGAGTAATTCTTAGCACAGCCAGACAGAGGCACAGCCTTGGAAACAGAATCAGAGATGAATCATTACAACACACAGAAAAATGTGTCTTGGTATATTTTCTTAAATGGAGATTTGTTATAAAAAAATAAAGCAACAAAAAAGAGGAGTTAGGATTCGTTATGGTCAAGTTAAAGAACTCATGTACAGAGGAACTTGGACTCCTCTCTTCAAAGATATAAGTCTGTAGCCATGAGGAACTCTTCTTAAATTCCTAATAGGGATTTATATAGCTATATGGCTGTACTGTTTGGTGTTTTTTTTCCCCCTTCCTCTGGCTTATCTATGCTATACACTTTCTCTTATCCATGCTAATGGAAGGGATCAGTAGTGCAGATAATTGAAAGGTTGTGTGCCAACAAACTGCTTTGTGGTTGTTGCCAAAAACTCCCCAGCGTTTCATGGTTAATGAAAAGTCAAGCAATGGCAGGGTTCTCATCACATAGCAGCCCAGTATAATAATAATAGCTATTATTTATTGAGCCCTCACTATGTACCAGATTAAGTGCTTCATATCCAATTATCTCATTTCATTCTCACCTACAACCCTATTAAATTAGTATATTTTCTCTTTTATGGATGAGGAAATTGAGTCTCAGAGGGTCAAGTAACTTCCAATCGTTGTTCTAAATCGTTTAAGTAGTAAAGCCATATTTGAAACCAAGTTTTTTATTAAAGCTTGAAACCAAGTTTTTTTATTAAAGCAAAGCCCATGCACCCAGCCATTTTGCTAGTCCACCTCCAAATGCCATAGTGCATAAACCCATGCTTGGGAGAATGATTCTGTAAATGTGGGATGTTAGAAGTGGATTCAGAGCATTGGTCCTGCTTTAACCTCCATAATGGAGTATTTCCAGACTAGACTTCTTATTCATAGGTTTTCTGGATTTGAGTTACTCCTAAAATTCTAATTAATCTCTGGATGAGGGAGAGGTTTGAGATCCCACATACAATGAATACACTTTAATCTTTGTCTGAGGTTCTCCGTAGAACTTGGCTTAGCAAGAGCTCCCTTCTTGAATATCTTTCTTATTTCAGCTTCGAGACCCCATTCAATCCTCGTTCTTTCTTTACAACTATTTCTAATTTCTTTCACTCTCATCTCTTCCTCAACCCTTCCCTTATATATTGGTGTTCCCCATGGTGTTTCCCTTTGCCCTATTCTTGGCTTGCTTGATGCGTTCTTGACATACCTACAACCAGGATCCAGATTCCAATACTTTGCCAGTATCAATATTTAGTTTTAATCTCATTCCATTGCCCAAGCTCCATACTTTCAACTGACAACTCATTATTTCTATTTGAATATCATATTGACACCTGAAACTCACCAATCTGGAGTGTGTTGCTTAGACTGCTAAGAAAATTGTATTATTTAGTGTACTTGGCAAAGTATCTTTCTATGTGATATATATTACTCAGCATCATTATCAATAAGCAATTAAGCAATGGATGAATACATGTACAAAGTTCAAACTTTTTAGCCAAGAGTACACTGATTGTCTTCTAGCTTTATATCAACCTTCATTTTCATACCTTCAATTCCCTCCCTTCTGACCCAACTCCCATCTAACCCTCAGATACTCTAAGTTAATTTCTTAATTTTCCACACCCTACTGTAGACAAGATTTTGATTCTATGCTTCTGGGTCTATGCATATTGTTTTCTTCATTTTCTTTTTATACTGTGAAGTTTTGCTCTAAAATTCATTCCACGTGTTTGCTCTTTTTGCCCAGGTCTTCAGTCAAAGTTAGTAGTACTTTTATCTTTGATCCTATAGTACCTTGTATCCATTGGTAATATGGAATTTGTATTTTAATGCAAAAATTAGAATATCTGTCCTCTCCACTATGAACCATGAGAGGTGAAGAACTGAGATTTATGCTTCTTTTTACTTTTATTATCAAACAGAGTTTCATTACACACAAAGGGTTGATGAAAATAAATGATCTATAATCTCTATCTTTGTCATATTTTGGTATATACAGTGTTTAGAGCAATCAGAATTAATTAATTTAATCTCACCTACAGGTCCAATCAGGAAGGGGTGGAAGCTTTAGAAATTAACACCACTTCTATAATTGTGAAGCATTTAGAATAAAATATAAAAGGGAATTTCACAGATAAACACTAAAAAGAGAGGTAGAGAAAACCAGAGGGGTGAGTGAGGAGCTAAGAAATCAATAAGGGCAAGTAATTAACATTTAAATGAGATAGAGATTGGCATCAAAGATTAGGATCTCACCTTTCTCAGTAATTCAAACCATTCTTCATTTTGTTCAGTGGCAGCATCATTCTCTTAGTACTCTCTGCATGTCCCCAGTTTGCCAAAACTTGAAGATATTTCCACTCTTTCCCCTTCTTCGTCTTCACTGATGCTCTGATCTTTTGGTTGCATACAGGCATTTTGTGTAACCTCAGGTGCCAAAGAACCCAGGAAAAGCAGAAATAGTAGGCAGCAAGGCAGTAGGAAACAAGTGAGAATTAACTACTGTGAAAGTGGGGGGTAGAATAACGCTGGCACACAGGAAAGCTGGACCTGAAAATTGATGCAGATTAAGGCATCCTCATAGATGTCAGCGACAGCAGTTTAAAGATATACACTACAGTGTTTCACTTTTAGCATGAGTCATTATCTACTCCATTATTTTGTACAACTAACTGACTTCTTGTATACTTATTGTATACATTTTTTGGTCTCGAAGTTGCTACTTAAACATATTTTCTTTCTTTTTTCAATTTAATTTTTTTTTAAGATGTTGGGGGCAGGAGTTTATTAATTAATTTATTTATTTTTGCTGTGTTGGGTCTTCGTTTCTGTGCGAGGGCTTACTCTAGTTGCGGCAAGCGGGGGCCACTCTTCATCGCGGTGCACGGGCCTCTCACTATCGCGGCCTCTCTTGTTGAGGAGCACAGGCTCCAGACACGCAGGCTCAGTAGTTGTGGCTCACGGGCCTAGTCACTCCGCGGCATGTGGGATCCTCCCAGACCAGGGCTCGAACCCGTGTCCCCGGCATTAGCAGGCAGATTCTCAACCACTGCACCACCAGGGAAGCCCTCAATTTAATTTTTATTGTAGTTGATTTACAATGTTGTGTTAGATTCAGGTGTACAGCAAAGTGACTCAGTTATACATATACATACATCTACTCTTTTTTTAGATTCTTTTCCCGTATAGGCCATTACAGAGTATTGAGTAGAGTTCCCTGTGTATACAGTAGGCACTTGTTAGTGATCTATTTTATATATAGTAGTGTTTATATATCAATCCTAATCTCCCAATTTATCCCTCCTCCCCTCTTACCCCCTGGTAAGCATAAGTTTGTTTTCTACATATGTAACTCTATGTTTTTTAGATAAGTTCATTGGTACTTTTTCTTTAGATTCCATATAAAAACAATATTATATGATATTTGTCTTTCTCTGACTTACTTCACTCAGTATGACAATCTCTAGGTCCATCCATGTTACTGCAAATAATATTATTTCGTTTTTTTTATGACTGAATAATATTCCATTGTATATTTTCTGATGTCTCAATTTACTCATCAACACTGTCTCCCTAGTTTGACTTATCATATTCCTCTGTGGAAGAAATAGCTCATTATTCCCCAGTTTCCATTCTCTCCTTCTATGGTAGTAGTTTTTAATCCGGTCAGACCAAACACCCAATTGTCACACTGAATATTTTACAGTGTTTACTCTCCTTTACGATCCTGAAATTTGTAGATATACCTTATTATAAAGTACTTTGAAAAGAGTCAATAATGTCCTAAGTATAATATCAAGAAAAGGAGAAAATAAAAGCCAGTTAAAATAAAATAATTTACATTATTTATTTAAAATAATATATAATTTAATATGTAAATGCTCATGCATAGCTACACTAGAAATAAAGTAGTAAGATGAGTATTCCTAAACTTAAACCAGGATGAATGTGACACTTACAGATGGGGACCTGCACAGTGTCTTATATAGATTTTTTTTCTGAAATGGTGAACAATTCTGGCTAAAGATGCAAATATAACCAAATGCAATTCTCCCTTGACTGAACCAGTAGGTACACCTCTAAAAAAATCAGTGTATGCTACAGCTGCACAATTATATGGAAAGTAGAGTTAAGCTCTACACTTAGAAAATTATAATTTTTTTCCCACCTACCTGGGCATCCTTCAGGATTTTCAAAAGTTGTGCAGAATACAAGCCAACTCTTTATTGTGCAAGGCTGTTCTGGATACTGTGGTTCACCCAGCCTCCTTGGATCTTCCAATTAAGTGACAAGAAGACTTTCCAGTCATTGTGTCAAACAAAAGCACCATCACACAGGTCTAAAATTCTACCTAAGAGATGAGTTGAAAACTACTGTTTTCTATGAATAGACTGCCTTATTTCTAACCAGCTATCCAGCTGCTCTGAACATGCTAGATTACATTTTCTAGCCTCTGGGATGGCTAAGTGTGGTCATGTAACTAAGTTTTGGCCAGTGGTTATGAGTACAACTTTTGTATTTTGCTCTAAAAGGAAAAGGTGTGCCCTCTCCTTCTTTTTTGCTGTCTTGCTGCTTTGAATGAAAATGCAGTGGGAGACATTTTTTTGCCATAGGGTGAGAGCATGACTTTAGGAATAGAAAATAAGGAGAAAAAAGGATCCTGAGTCGTTGTTACTGTGGGATTGCCTTGCCTATGGTGTCAGACACCTTTGACATCCTGCCTCACATCTCTTTTTCTCTGACTTCAGCTGCAGCTGCTGTAGAAAGTTCCATGAGAGCTTTGACTCACTTCAAACTAGCAGTGTCCTGCATTAAGTATATTCTGTATGTCTTCACTTTCTGCCACTTGGTTCTCTTATAATTTGAACACCAGAAAGAACTTGCTCAGACAGTACACATGCAACTGGGAAGTACATGGGTGTTCATATCCTCAGAGAAAACTGTCAACCCATTGGGAATGGGTAACATTGGATACATTTTCCTGCTTCCCCCTTTTAGCTTGACAATTCTAGTAGACATTCTGGACACTTCTCATGCAGTCCCTGCAGAATCTAACTCCTAGAGCCCTTAGGTTTATTAACTGCTGTGGATATTTTAAGGAAAGGAAACAACCAACTCAGCATACAGGAATAAAACAAGAGGCCTCCATAGCAATGATTAAAGCAACTGTCATCTCCTGCATCCACAGGTCAGAGGGTGCTCAATATCATGATCAGAATTTTTTTTGTAAGAGTGTATTGCAGGGGACACAAAAGATACAGGTTGTGCTTCTGTCAAAGACAGGAGCTGATAGGAAAGAAATGGGACCCTGAGACCTGGCACGGAGATATTTGAATAAATGAGTCTGAGAAATTTCTATACCTATGCTCCCTTGCAACCTCTGAGCCAGCAGAAGCACTCCAACCCTAGCTGGAGACAAGCCTCTCCCTTTGTTAAGGAACCATGCAAGTACATGAACAAGGCAAATGCTTCAAAACATATTGCTTGTCATCTATCCCTACATATCCTTATTGACTCCAGACCAAAAACTGGGCTCGGAGCTCAGTATACCCTAAGCAAGGAAGCATAGTCCATGTTTCAAGAGGAAAAATCTTACTAAACCAAAATGATTTTAATACTTGACTAGTAAGTACAAATAGAGAGTTGATCTTAAAGGAGTTAGACTTGGGAAAAAGAGCAAAATATATAGCTACATACACCCTGTAGTTATTTTCCAAATGCATCTTTGAAATGTATACACTTACTAGCTAGCAGAATGTTCACACTGGTTTTCTGAACTGTGGTGTTTAGAAGTTATTATGGTAAAAAGGGCTAATGGAAGCTCCTGAAACATCCCCTGCAAACCCCATCTTGCCATTATAGTAAAACAGAAGTAATAATTCATCCTTGGAAGAATTCTAAAGATTAGTGTCATTCTCAAATACAAAGTTGGCAGGAGTGTGGTCCTCATCATAACCCCACTTGGTTCCACTGTTGGAACCCTGAAACAACAATGGGAATCATATTCAGAGGAAAATAATTATGAATCACAATAAACTTTATCACTAAGTAGCCTCAATAGCAGCTCCTACGCTGCATGTGGTATCTTTACTATAATTGACACTTGATATGCACCTATTAATCTGGCAAATGTGTTCTTTTCTATCTACCAGAAGCTGTTCACATTTGCATAGAGACAGCAGCTGTACAGATTCATTGTCTTGTCCAAGCGCTAGATTAACTCTCTTGCTCTCTGCCACTATATAATATGTAGGGACCTCAATCATCTTGACATTCCTTAGAACATCATGCTAGTCCCCTATATTGATGCCTAATGATGATGTTCATTGGACCTAGTGGCAAATACTCCAGATACTCTCATATCCACATACATAGATGCAAGACACATACATGTCAGCACGGTGGAGGATAAGTCTCTCGAAATTTCAAGGACGTGCCACATTAGTACTAGTTTGTAGGGATCCAAAAGTCCAGAATATTAATGAGCATCCATTCTGTGTGTTTTGTACTTTGGGCCCTTTGGATTTTGAAAGTAGCCTATGCCATGCCTCAGAACATTGCTTTGGCCTAATTATTGAGTGGCTCATGAAGCTGTCAGTTTTAAGTGAGTCAGCCCACATCCTCAGGGTTCTGGACAGGGCCATGATGTCTGTGGCTGAGAATTGGCTGAGAATTGTTCTTCATATGTTTGATCACAATAGTGAATGGATGATTTCGGCATCCATGATCAAATAAGGGCAAGGCAAACTGTGGACTCACACTACCCAGAAATGAAGGCCTTGGTCACACCACCAAGAAAGCAACCAATCAGCTGAAGTGTCAGGCAAGAGTAAGGGAAATCTAGAATGTGTGGTGGAAGGAAGAGATTTTGAATATCAATTAAAACCTCTGGACCAGTAATCTTGTGGGATCAGCAATGAGACTGTAATTTGTTTTACTAACCTCTGTTTATTAAATCTCTTGTAAATATTGCAACCAGCCTTGACCTTGATGAGTTATTGATAGATGGAACTGTATGTAGGCATGAAAAAAGCTGGACAGTGTGAGGGGTAGACTGTGTCAGATGCCTCTGTGTCCCAGTCCACATCATCTCAGCATACATGTGATTCCAGCCGTGACAACTGCCAATGGGGAGCTCCATATTAGCTTCAACTCACTTCATGATGACAGTGCTTCCCATCAGGAATGCTCCACATGTCTTTGGTTTCTGCCCCAGAGTCTCCCCAACACCTAGGACACTGGCAGGAACTTGCTTTGGCAGCATACCTTCTACTTCTTAGAATCTGGAGAGTTTCACCCTAAGGGCGATCCTGAAATGATATGTCCACAAATGATGGACATTGGTAAATACCCATCCTCCCATTCTTCAGCTAGGCAATTCTGGAAGGCATTCTGCAAGTTTCTCAGGTGGTTCCAGTGAAATCAAGGCCTCACACAAGAGTGACCCCAATGATATGTCCTTACAATGGCTTGTCTCCTTCCATGTCTTACTCCCCCTGAAACTCATTCTTGTTCTCTGAGATCATAGCCTAAGTAAACTACATGAAAATAAGTTTTTGTCATGGGTATGTGTTTGGGAGGACATAGGTTAAAACACTAGCTCTGGGTTGCTAACTTCTGGTCTGACATGAAGGAAGTTAACATTTACTTTTGCCATCATCATTTTGGCCAAAATGTATCCAACTAATATGTCCCTATTTTAATATGACTGATATTCTAATATGACTCCTAGTCTAGTTATTTCTGTCTTGGTGTAAATTTCTAGTTTCAATTTCTGTATCTAACCATTTTCTTCTGGCATTTTAGTTTAAATTCCAGCGAGAAAAACTTTGTTTGATTTAGCTCATCCTTTCAAACCAGGTCAATCCATAACCTGGATATAAATCAACAGATCTCGTGGAAAAAGTGTATTATTAGATGAATTAACTACTTCCAGAAAGGAGAGGTGAGGTGCATATGGTAATAAACACAAAGCTATTCCTTCATGCAAGAACATGAGTGAGACAGTTTCCCCTAGAAAGAGCTGTGAGTCTGGGCAGCCTCATGACTGATTGGAATTACATAGTCCTCCAAGACTCCAAATCTTCCCCCAGCATCTCTTATTTTCATCCCTTTATCTTCATTACTACTACCACAGAACAACCGCAGATTCATCAAGTTATGGTTGTTAGCACAAAACTCTTCTACAATAGCTTCCATTCATCCAGCTTCATCACATTTTCATTTGGCTTTTACAACTGTGACATATTAAGCTTTCCATTTTGATCATTATCTTCTCCTGTTCAAGTGTCCACCGTAGATATTTCTTGCCTCTGCATCAACTCTAAACCACTAAGCCTAATATTTAAGATACTCATAAACTACATACTGGAATGTAAGTGTCTTTAGGGCAAGGCTATATCTTCTTCTCCTTTAAATATGTCCTAGAATCTCTGCAAAGTCCTAGGCAAACAAGAAATTCTCTGTAAATGTATGTTGAATTTAATTTAATAGATGCTTCTGAACCTTTCATCTATCATCTTCTTAGGCACTTAAGGAAGTCTCCCATCTGAGAAAACAAATATAGTATTTTTCAAATGAGAAATCAATCTAAACAACATAAGAAGGATATATAGCATCAAAAGGGAGCCACTATTAAATGATATCAACAGAAAATGGAGGAGAATCAAATAGATTATATATTAGTACAGGTTATGTCCAGGGAACAGGTAATCCCAGAATTACTCTTGATTTTTTATTCAACTAAAAGACTAATGTACATTGTTACCTGATCAATTTCATTAATTCCTTTGTAATTAATCACTAGCATGGACCAAAAAAAATCCATGGAAATTGGTCCACATAAAAGATATAATATTTCTGAAAAAAAGATCATTTAATTAAATACCATTAACTATCTTTTACTTATTGCAACTTTTTGTAGTAATATTTTTAAATGCCTCTATTTCAATAATAAAGATTGTGAAAAAATAACTTTATGTATGATTAAAGCTGGCATTTTGTTAGACTTCATTCCTGTTAAGGGCAAGAAAATTTAGCCAGTTAACTCTTGTAATAATGATCAGCACAATTCTCTTTGTAGTCAAGTCAGGTAGGAAAATGCATTCCCAGTAGCCAATGAGGCTTCCAGTTACCCTTCAAATTTTGGGAGGGGACACAGACTTCTTTAGATTCTGTTGAAAGAAGAAAAAAAATTATCCATAATATATTACCTACAATTCTTGAAAGTGAGGGGTCATGGACACACTAAGATCCATTCACTGACCTTGGATTTCAAACCTGTGCCTTAAGTGAGGTCCCCAAAGTTACATCATGTTCCTAGCGAACATGGGTGCACATTCATTCAACTCTCATAAGGCCCTTCCCTGTGTCAGATACTGTGCTATGTCCTGAGAAAGTAGATCAATAAAACACATTTGATTCCATAAGGGAATTTACAAAGAGGTATGGAAAGACTAAAATGAACAGAAGTGCTATGAGATCTTCTGAATACTATGAGTGTGGCACAGTCAAGAAGAAACCAATCTGAATAACATTAAAATGTGGAAGATTGAGTCAGACTACTTGGGATTGAATCCCACCATAGCCTTTTAAAACTAATATAATTTTGTGCAAGTTATCTAAGTGTTCTGTGCCCCAGTTTATTTTTCTATATATTGCAGATGATAACGTCTGCAGTTCATAGGGTTTTTGTGAGGATTACATGATTTGGTGTATATAAATCATTTAGAACAGTGCCTGGACCATAGCATAGGTTCAACAAATTAAGATTATTCAATTAAGATTACAAATTATGATTATTGTACTCATCAGGGAGCATACATTCAGCTGGAAAAGCCCCCCACCACATGACTGAAATGGAGGGCATGGCTAATTGGGGGGCAGGAGTGGGAGTGCAGTGAGGAGCAGGAAACATAATGCATTGTTTTCCTTGTCCCCAGGAGCTCTCCTTTGGGGTTTATAGGAGCCCAGTCTTCCAACAGTCTCCTGAGGACTCAGATGTGTGATGCTTTTCTCTATGAAGCATCCATTACTCTAATAAATATTTGCAGTGAGTGCCACTGTGCAAGAAGAGTAAGGGACTTGAACAAGGTCACATGGGAGAGTGGCCACAGAAGGACAAGGAACCTCCAAATCCTTTCCTGGTTTCTTCTCCAGCACACCAGATAGACTTCCAAATGAAATTTCACTTATTTGATTTATCCAATGAAGCACACATGCTCTTAAGATGACAAAAATTATCTTGGATGAGCATTAGAGTAGGATTTTTTTCTAAGGGCATGGAGCCAGTATTTGCAATATAATAAGAAAGTCATCAGAATTATTATCATGACATGATAGGAGAATACCAACTATTTGCTGTTTACTCCTATCTCCTCAGTAATGAGTTCATTCATTTTAAGAAAAAGCACACATGTTCTTTTAGTCATATTAATAAATAAACATAATTTTTATAAACTATTATGCATCATGCTTTTTTATCTAATAGTTCTAATATAGACTCCAATTCCTAAAGTATTATTTTTAAAATGTTTTCCTATATAAGCCAAACTAAAGATTTCAGTTCTGCTTCTTGCTTCTTTATCCTAAATCTTTGTTTTGAGAATTAAGTGAGGCAATGTATGTAAATTACCTGTCACAGTGCTTGATTTAATAGGAGCCTTATTAATTATAATATCAATAATAAGAAATAATGTTATTATTCTCATAATATATTTACTATGGCAACAATTGATTTTTTAACACACACATAAAATGTTTATAGATACAATGGATGAGCCAGACTTGACTCACAAACAGGCAACAACAGGTAAAATTTCATGGTCATCAGAGAAAACGCATTCCCTTGAAAATCCTTTCTCACTTTTTGCTTCATATTTGAAATTCCACAGTCAGAATTTCGGACTTGATTGTCTGTTAATATTGCAACTATCTATAACTTCCCCCAGCTCTGCCACTGAAGGCTAGTCATTTAAGTTATATCAGTCTTTTCCACTTAAACATGAAAAACACCCAAAGAGATTTCATCAGGGTTGCAGACCCAGAGACTAAAAACACAAGTTGTCTGGTGTAATGAAAGTTAGGAATTCAGACCACACTGACTTAGACTTAGGGAGAGGGCTCAGGCCATGCCCTTAAACACTGTTGTTTCCCAGGCTTCTGATCTCAAGACTGTTTTTTGATTCCCCATTCTGTCTTGTTTCTCCCTTTCCTTGGTGATCTCATTCATTTCAGGTTTGAACTGTTCACCAGCTGAGGACCTCAAATTTTCTAGACTAGATTACCATTCTGAGAAGCTGGCTGTTATGGTCAACTGCCTACAAGAACTCTTCACTTGGAAAAGTCTTCTGTGAGTCTCTCAGGGAGCATCAGTGTCCCTTTTACAGGCTCCATTACACATGGTCCATCTCTACCATAGCATATCAAACCATATTATGGTCTCTTTACTGGTCTATTTTCCCCACTTTATGGTCTATTTTCCCCACTGGACTAGGAGTGCCCTGTTTCTTAATTAATTAATTAATTCATTCACTCACTCATTATTCAATCAACAAATGGGTGATTTGTGTTTAGATCCAGGGAACAGAACTACTGTGCCTGGCTCAAAAAGGTGACCAATAAATGTTTGTTGAATGAATGAATAAACAAATGTTGAAGTAAGTGAATAAATGAATGACCAAAATAAAGTGGCTACAACACTAAAGACAAACTTCTCCTTCACAAGTAGACTCAGGCTGGTCCTGGTTGCTGATAATCAGAAACTGCCGTCAGAGGCAAATGTATGACTGTCTCTATTCTGGAACATTGTGTAACAGGGGTCAGGGAAAGGCAGTGTGATGAGAGTGAGATTAAGCAGTTTGATAACATCAGCCTCCACTCACCATTTCTCATGGTGGACTGAATGATAAATGTGGGTCTGTCAGGCATCTATCGAAATTCCTGGAACACCTGTCTCTTGACTTCCAGCATAGCTCTTCTCTTCTATTTCTAAGCAGAAATGAGGAAATGCATTTCAAACTTAACTTTATCTCAGCTGCTCAAGAAACTCGTTTTATATATATTTCTTGGAATTTCCCATTAAGAGGTTGTTTGATTGTACTTCCTCTGACCTTTTGAGTAGCTGGAACATGGTTGGAGTATTGTTTGACTAGATCATTAATATGTCCATAGGCTAAATAGAGGGAAATATACCTTGGAGCTCTTTGAAAATACGTTTTAAAGGGCAGAGCAATTGTTTTTCATTTGAAGCCAATTTCAGAAAATGAATTTGGGGACCAAAATATGGCTAGAGTCTGGCTCAGGCTTTCTTAGAGGCAAAAACTAAGCAGAGCCCTAGTTTTTCCTAAACATTTTCCAAAAATATTCCATAGGCATCCTTGTTGATTTCAGGGATAGAAGCCAATCATAGACTGTTAAAGCCAGAAGAGAATTTAGTATCTAATTCAACTTTTACAAGTTACAGATGTTGAAATTAAGTCCTGGAGTTTTGAAGTGACTTGTTCAAGATCATTCAACTATGTGATTGTAGAACCTATAGCAGAACCACGTATGTGGATTCCTCTCCCATTCTTTCTCTTACCCTATTTTGTTTGGTTTGGTTTTGAACTCTATCACATGGTCTTCAGAAAACGTACTATGTTCTGACATATATAGGACTTACACATTTATTCCATTTTCAACAAGACATTGAGCATTATGTGTAAGACAATATCCTCAACATCATGGAGGATTCAAAGATGAATTAGACACTCAGTCTTCATGAAGCATACCTTCTCCTCCCTAACAGGATAGCATGATAGTTTCAGAAACGATCTGTAGTGTAGAACCAATGAAAGAAAAGGTTTACTGGGGACCCAGAGACTGAATCTGATCTAGTGCACTATAATAGAATATGACTGTGTGCTGCCAGCTATCGTTTTGGTAACCATCCTTACAGGCATCCAGGGAATCTCCTTTCCGGGTGGTAATCAGGATGCACATTTGTTCACCAATCTTGAATTTTCCATTTCTTAGAACTGTCATCCCATATTTCTCCAGGGGTCTCTGGCTTTACTCACCTAAATCCCAAATTAAATCCCTTGTGATCATGATTGCTAAGTGGAAGAAGCTTTCCTCACAGTAACTGGAAAGACTCATAAGTACATTCAGAAAGGATTTGAGCTGTGGGAATAGTTAAAGCTTAGGTCAGAAGTTGAACATTTGCCTGAAGGTACATTTTTGTTGACCTATCTAATGTTGACCCGTATAGTGTTTTAAATTTGAACTAGTTGCCAACATATAAATACTGGAAAACTGCGCTCACTAATTTGGGTTTCCAGACTCCACAGAAAGACTGGAAATTCTGGCCACACTGGGTCTGCCTTTCCACATGGCAATAATTGCTTGGAGATTAGATTAGTAACCACCAGTCCTTTAGACAGAGCATGTGCTTTCCAGCTTTCCATAGTCCCCATCACTTAATACTACTTTGGCAAAGCAGAGACCCAGTGTAAGATACCATTCATCATTTATCACCCACCTGCTTCACTAGCTTGTGATAACAACTGGCTCTGAAAATATTGAGCTAATCACCTCTGCTTTAGGTAATAGTGACAATGCATTTGATTAGTTTAGAAGTTATTTAAATTTGTTTATGTTGGCTTACATTTGATTAGTATGCAATATTTACAAATTGCTTTCTCATAAGTTATAGGCAAGTTTATGAAATGTGTGAGATAGTTATAATTACACCCATTTCTCAGCTGAAGACATTGAATCTTGGATAGATAAAATAACTTGCCTAAGGGTATGCAGATATCCTCAAATCACCCAGACCAAAGCTCTTTATATTATATCTGCACTTGACAATGATGGTGATAGATGCTAAAACCCTAAGAGTAAGAAATAAGTACACACATGTCTTTTGGTATATTATCATACTACTGTTGAAGCAAGCCTACATTAATATACAATAATAATAATTTCAACTACATCAAAATACCAATATTAGTCTTTAATTCAGAATAAACTGAGTATTCTGATAGCACATTATTGCAACTATTAGAATTTTAATTTAAAATTCACCATTAAATGTTAGAGCTATAAGAAACTTTGTGTATAATTTGGTTTACTTTTTGAAAACAGCCTATAAGATAGAAACTCAAAGAAATGAATGGCTTATCCATGGTAACATAGGCACTAGTGCCAGAGTTGGTATGAGAACTCAGGTCTCCCAATCCTAAAAAGACTCTTCTTGCCCTTCATTGTGTTATATCTATCCTTTAAGAAGGACATAATATGAGATAGCAAATAAATTAAAGATGATTCTTACCTTCCCTTAAAGAGCTTAAACCTCCTCTAAAGAGCTGCAAAGTAAAATCCACTAAAGAAACCAACACAAGACTGTATTTAGGTCTACCATATCATACAAAAGGTATATTATATATTATGCTGCAGATGATATGAGAGAAAGTTCTTCCTAAAATTCATAGAGTTTTCTTTATTTTTTTTTTGAAGCTTTTGGGTAGACAACACAGCGATTATCAAAATATAGACAGTGGCCAAGGGAGCAGAATCCAGGAGCAGAGAGAACAGGGTTGTGGACACTAAGCCACTTATAAGGGGAGAAGTGAAATAATTCCACCTGAAGAAGAGCATATAAGCTATCATGTGGAATATAACCATGTGGATGTAGGCAACAGTTTTGTCCCAACATCAGGAGATACAACATGAGTCTTATAATTTCAACTATAAGAGAAAGATCTCTCACTAAGGGTTGTGGGAATTGACATAAAACATAACCAAGTTAATGAATGTGTTTATACTATTTATACATTTTTTTACTCTGGGATATTGGAATTTAAGGTTAGAGGAAACCCATTGTAGTATGAGGGATGAGAGTAGAGTGGTGTGTTCTGTGGCCCTTGGTGTGATGGTATGGTAGCAGAGTCCAAGACCTTTAGACAGCTCATGAGGACAATGAGAATGCTTTCCAAGACTCCAGTGAAGGGCTCTCTCAAGGATACAGTAATTTATCAGGGCTTTATCCAAGCAGTCAGGGATTTATCTTCAAACTCTGTGGTAGGATACAAAAGTGCTAATTAGAGAGACCAAAACAGAAGATAGGTAATTCAAACTATGTCAACACAAATGAAGAAGTCACTGCTGCAGAGGTGGAAAAAGGCTAAAAGCCAATGGACAAAGGCTTCTCAGGATATGTTAATAACATTCCAGAATCTCATTCTATAGCCATAAAACTAAGATCATATTCTACCAGCTGATGAATGTAGACAGGTAATGTGCCTCCAGCTGCAGTCATGATCACCTCACAACCTGAGCTAGTCTGGATATGACATCAATGGCTGTCACTGGGAGACTCTGGGGACAACAGACCTGGAAAACAGGAATGTTAATAATTTATATTTGTTTCTATGCATTAAAAACAATAAAAATCAGTGGAATGTTTATAGTGCACATTATAATAAATCCAATATAAAAATCTAAATTAAGCATATCTCACATGCTTCTCTCCAAACAAGAGTTTATACATTTAATTAATTAATTTTTTTTTCATTTGTATGAAGCATCTGCCAATGATGATACATTTTTGTTTCTGAAAACATTATCGAATTACACAGGAACATTAAACATTTCAACCACAGTTCTTCATCTTTCAAAAACAACTCTCTATATTGTTGTGGAAGAAGGAATCCCTAAAAACATTTTATCAGTTTTGGGGGTTTGCATTATAATTTGAAAACATTAGGAATAAGGACAAAGAATGAAAGCACATACACTTAAATTTTGAGTGAGAACTCTGCTCCTCAGAAACAAACAAACAAACAAACAAAACCCTATTGATCTTCTGTAGTTTCCATGCAGTTGATTCCACATGTTTAAAAATGCAGTGGTCTCTGCTTGCTGTAAGTCTGAAATATATGAGATCATTTGAATTTAGTTGTGCTCTGAGATTCCCCTCTTCCCACAAGGCATTGAGAGAGAAACACATCTCAATCATCTGCAAAGGTTTATCTACTTTAAATTGGTCCAAGACGAATCTTTCAGAGAGATGAAAAGGCTGGTTTACTCTTGATATATTAATAAAACCCACAACAGTGCTTGATATCCATGAGGACTTTATAATTTACATGGTGTTTTCACATTCACTTCCTGATTTCATTGCCACAGAATCCCAGTGATGTCAGTATGGTGAGTATGATCATCTCCACTTTATAGCTGTATTAGCTGAGACACAAAGAGGTAACATAATTTGCACAAGATTGCACTGCTAGTGCACTTGAGGAGATAAGACTAGAATCAAGACATCAGAACCCTCTGTGCATGTGTGTGTATGTCTGTATATGTGTGCATCTGTATGTGAATGTGTTTATGTGTTTGTGTGTGTATTCTACTTTACTCATCCCAACAGAAAATGAGAGGAAATAATTTTTTGTTTCAGTTATCCCAAGAAAGGCTTCAGGTACAAAATTCCTTCCTTTGCCCTCTAAAAACAAATGGATGAACTTACCAGAAGGAGAGATAAAGCCAAAGATGGCTGTTTTGCTTAGGCTGAAGTGGGTTGTGGGAAGGAGGGAACTAGGCAAGGTGGAAAGAATGGTAGAGAGGATGGGGCCAGCAGAAAGACTTTGAACAGCTATGGAAGAATTCAGGGGAGCCACGATGAAGCACATAGTTGGTTCTTTTTTCCCTTTCAGAGTGAAGCCTTCACAGTGCAGCTTTGCCTTCTTGGATGGAAGTCCCTGAACATCAATTCAATCAATTTTAACATGTATTTATTGCACACAAACCATGTGTTCAGCCATGAACATGGCACCATGGGGGACATAAAAAAGAACATATTACACAGTTCCCATAATATAAAGGAGCATGCAGTCTTTCAGAGAGGAGAGGAGATGGTGTCAGTACATATAAAGCCATTGGGAAAAGATCTAAATACAGCATAAAACAGTGTTCATCTGAAACACCAAAATGTATGGAACAAATAAGAGACGTACTAGGAAATCAGATAAAGGAGAAATTGGTATTCACAGAAGTTTTGAGTGAAAGCTTTGTAGAGAAAACATGGCTGACGATGAGTAAGAAAGTATTGAATCATTGAGTTAGAACTGGCAAGTTATACTGATTATACAGTTCAACCCAAAGCCAGAAGCCTCCACGGTTTTGGAGAGCCAGGCATCTAGGTTCAACTTGAACAGTTCCAGATATAGTGATTCTTACTACTAGAAGAGACATCCAACTATGTCTTAGGATGGTCTCATAAACTTACACTTGGAAAGTACTCCCCTACTTTCAGTTGTATCTTATTTCCTTCTCACTCTCATTCTTTGGCACTGACTATACTCTCTGCCTCTGGAACCACAAAGATTGATCCTAGCTCATCCTCCACAGAAGAGACCTTGAAGTATTTGAAGACAGCCCACATGTCTCCTGAAGTCTTCTCCTTTCCAATCTGAACACCGCAAATTTTTCTGCCAGTTGTCCAACCAAAATCTTTGCAGTAGGTTGAAGAAGAGAAGTGTGGACAGATGTGGTCTTTCTTTTGTCAGCCAGGAGCCATATCCCTGGAATATGGTCTATAAGAATGCAAATATTAATAAGGTATATTATGAAGGTCCAGGTGGGTGGAAAAATAATTCTCATTTTTAATTTGCTGCCTTCATAAGACCAAATTGGTTTTGTTTTTTTGTCCCTGTGCTTTTTGTGATTTTTTCAATTCACTTTTGATATGCTTACCAGAGGTTAAAACTGTCAGCATGAGCAAATAATTTGTGTGCACTAGTTAAGTCAGAATATGGAATATATCCTTCCATGTTGAAGGAGCAGATGCTTTTTTTAAAACTGAATCTATACTCCTTTTGACACAAGCCTTTGACTTTTTGATAAACAGAGTGATATTCAGTACTCACACATACAGACACAACTTGTCCAGGGTCACTGCACACAGAGTGTATTTGATGTCAGCATGAAAAACATAGACTTTGATAACTAAAGTCTTAATACATCACCTTGTCCAACTTTCTCTTTATTTATAGATATGGAGATGAATATATCCAGTGTTTTATCCCAGAAACTGTTGGGAATCTGCTTCATGTGAGTTTACTAA
This sequence comes from Mesoplodon densirostris, assembly GCF_025265405.1. NCBI lineage: Eukaryota > Metazoa > Chordata > Mammalia > Artiodactyla > Ziphiidae > Mesoplodon > Mesoplodon densirostris. Next base: position 122,731,375 of record NC_082662.1, on the reverse strand, counting down.
TCCCTATCAATTTCTCTAATGCCTCCTAAAGTTAGGCTCAGTTTTTAGACTGCAGTGATCAGAGTATTTTGTCCTAGAAAGTCCCCTAGAGATCCTTTTGGAGGCCTATGATATGCCAGCCACAAAACAATTATACATGCCTGTTTAGAAGCAGGGCTTGGGGTAGTGTTTTTCAAATTGCTTTTAGGAGCCCATTATTGAGTCACTGCCAACACTGAGTCAGCAGGATGGGAGACTGAGAGCTGCATAAGGTCTCACATTGTGAAAAGAAGTTGTTGAGTCAAAATATCAGAGTGATTGGACCCCTTACCAATTTTTTCCTTATTAAACAAACATCATTTTCTTCTTAATGTGAGATATTACAGAGCTCACATTATCAACTATGAAGTATTCCAAAAATGAATTGAAACAGAAGCCAAGTTTTTGATCTAATGTTCAGTCCATAAAAAATATAAGGAAGAGAGAAACTAATTAAATTACACTAGAAATAGACAAATCCAGTATGTGGAACATTCTGACTGCATGTCTTCAATAAGTCAATCAGGAAGCTAATAACAGGAAAAAATAAATTAAAAAAGGGATGGACACTAGATAGTTCTGGGTTAAGAGAAACTTAAAAGATATTTACAGATAGAATAATCAAATAAGTAGACCTTGTTTATATTATGATTGAACAAGCCAACTATAAAGAATCATTTTTTTAGACAAATGGAACACTTGAATATGAACTGGCCATTAGATGGTATTCAGGAATTATTGTTAATTTTGTTAAGTTTAATAATGGCATTTTGATTATCTAAGACAATCTTACCTTTGAAATGCAAACTAAAGCATTTGGAGGAAAAATAAAGTCTAGTATTTGATTCAAATTACTGTAGCAAAAAATAAAGAAATCAAGGTGGGGGCATGAGAAGGACAAATGAAACAAATGAAAATGATGAGGGTTATTAAAGCTGGCTGATTGCACTCTCTATTTTTTGGGAAGTGTAGATTTTTTATAATAGTTTTTTTTTTAATTAGAGTGGCAAAAAGGAGACATAAGACTGAAAGTTTCATATTTTAGATCAGTAACACTTAGCAAAGGGATTGAGTAGAGACACTAAAAGCATTCTGAGGGCACTTCAAGTGACCACTGATTATCACCCTTTTGGCTTATGAGGTGTAGTGAGAACTTGTTCTTGATTGTAGGTTGAGAAATTTGAAAATTTCATTTGTTAGAAAGCATGTTGATTTTTCCTGAGAAGAGGAATTCCAATAGTGATTATAGACATAATTTTATTCCTATTCCTACCTCTAGCCTGGCCTATCTTAATCTTAATCTCTGCTAATAAAAATATGTTGTAATTCGATTTCACCAGTTTAAGTATAAGAATTTAGAGCTTAGAAAAAAAGCTGAATGAGCAGTAGATTAACAGGAAATGAGAACATTATCCTAAAATTATTTGTTGTTTGTGACCTCATTTTGTCCATCAGGAAGCCTCCAAGCAATGTCAGATATAAGAGGAACAAACCATTTAAATGCAGGTGAATATAGGGACAATATAATGGCCATAGTAGATTGACTCTGTTTGCCCAGTCCCTGCTCCAGTGGTGCTAATTTGAACACATACTTTTTGCTCTCCAGATGCTCATACCTCACAGGCATAGCCAATCCTATTCAACTGTCTCTTTTGCTGGCTGCCCATTTGGCTGAGGGTTGTTGGAAAAATAGGCTGTCAGCCAGGAGGCACAAAGGCTTCTCTATCCTTGTCAATGGTTTGAGATACCTGTCTGCTTTATGGGCAGCCAGGGAATTCTCTATCTGCTGGGTGCTAGTGTTCACAGAAACCTCCCTTTGTTTCATCTAAGAAATTGATTTAGGGATCTTTATTTCCTTGAGCAGAAAAGTCAAGAGTGGCTAACGTTGATGTTGAAATCCATCTAACACAATCATAGAATCACTTCATGGTTTCTTGGTCATGTTATAGTTTAGGCTGAAATCTTGACTGCCTACATCAGCTGACCAGTCTTAATATCTGACTATCCTAAAGACAAGGGAAGAACTTTCTTAATTCAGTCATTTATTTATTAAAAACCCTTAAGCACCAGGCACAGTGCTAGGTGCTGGGGACATTATTGTGGAAATGGAAGCTTGGTTCATACTACTACAGAACTAAACATATAAGGGAGAGGACAGAATTTAAAACAAAAACAAAAAAGTGTTGGACACTTGATGTTGAACAAGGAGGGGACAGAAGATTTCCTTGAAAAAGAACATTTCAAGTTGAGATGAAGGACGAGAAGGTGTAGTTATGGAGGAGGGTAGGGAGTACAGGGGTCATTTATTGGGATAAGGAGAACTATAGATGAAGAAAGAGGTATAGGTTTGCTCCCTAGAAGAGCGTCAGTCATACCCCCAATATTATTAAATTTCTGGATCAAAATGCTAATTAGAGAGTTGTAGGCTTCTGTTTTTTAATGTAATACGTAATATGTGGATCAAATATAAAATGTGAAAATACCCAGAATTTTTAATGTTAGCTGGAATGGGTTTGATATGCTTGATTTTTCTCATACAGTTCATAGGGCAGTAGTGACATACCATAAGCTCTTTCTATTTATTTCTTGTAGTTTTCACTGTCTGGACCACTCACTGTGTGCTTGATACATGTTATATACCAACTCAGTGGGGACATTAGGATGACCTTCTGCTCCCCTATGTGGAACATATATATATATACACACACATATATATACATGTGTACGTGTGTTTTAACTTGCTAATAATGTCACAAGCTACCTCAATTAGAATTAAAGTTGGTGTGCAAAAACTAGAACATCTAAAAAATAGTGACTTAAATGAGACAGAGGCTTATTTTTCTCTCACATAAAAGAGTTCTACAGATAAATAATCCAGGGCTGGGATGACAGCTCCAAAATAATCAAGGACAAGATTCCTTCCAACAATTGATGCTGCCACGTCTTTGATCCTCAAAGCTAGCACAAGGTCAAGATGGCTGCTACAGCTCCAGCCACCTTGACAGAGTCCTGAGCAACAGGAAGGAGGAGGGCAAAAGGCAAAACCTATTAGCTGAGTTAGCCCCTTTTAGAGATTCCTCAGGCAGTCTACCAAATGACTCCATACATCTCACTAGCCATCGTTTTCTGTGTAGGAAAAATAGGCCTAGATGATTATTTATTTGTTTGTTTATTTATTTACTTACCTTTTCATTTAATCTGGGTACATTTTTGCTTTTAGTAATTAGGAGTTCTGTTACTCAAATGAAAGGGAGAACGATTTTCTATGGGAAAATAAGCAGTCTCTCTCACAATAGCTATCATTTGGTGGGTACTCACCATGTGCAAGGCTTTGTCCCAGACTCTTTAATAATGTTATTTTTATTTAATTTGACAACAATTTTGTAAGGTAACTATCATCATCCCCATTTTGCAGATATTATAGAGCTAAGACTCTTAGAGTCAACGTGCAGACAACGTCTGGAGGAGTTAAAAGGTGCTGTAGGCAAATAGTGCTGGAGATTTCCACACACAAAAAAAGTTTCCTTATGTATTTATGTCCAAGTCTTCTATAATCTACAAAATTCCAGGTTCCTGAATGAAAGGAACCCTTATGACTCATCACTCTTTCCCTACTCTTATAAGGACTTCATCTTGCATGTTGGAGGTGCTCCTAAAAATTTGCTCTCGTGTATCTGTTTAGAGCCAGGTTAGAGTTAGGCCTATGGTCCTCAGACTATCCCTCTGTATGCCACAGGTATCTCCACCATCCCTCTTACCATGCAGAGTTAACATCCCCAGGCCAAGCCCATCTGCATTGGAGATTGCAGACAAGACCAAAAAATCCCTGTTTATTCATTACCCACCAGAGGGCTGGATACTTCCAGCTGCTCCCTCTATACAGGCCAAGGCAACTGAAAAGAACAATAGGTAGTCCCTCTTGTTTCTACAATGCCATGGGGTGCAAATGGGAAGTATGACAGGTGTGGAATAAAATAGAGCCCAGTTTCTACACAAAATTTAAAATCAGGCTTATCTCCTTGCCAATGTGTCCAAATCCAGCAGTCCTAGAGAGAAATAAACACCAACAATGCAAAACAGATTCTTTTGCAAATGACTCATACCCTGTATTTTCTCACTAAAGAGACAGTTTTATGGATCTAGGATACTTTGATTCTTTTTACTAAAATGCTTAAACAACTTCAGCTGTGAATAATCAGAGGCTAAGTATATTTACTCAGGGTATTATTTGTTCAGCTCTTGCATGTTACAGTGTAAAGAAAAAAATCTACAAATATAAGGGTATATATAGATGGTTTCTGTTATCAGATATTTCTCCCAGTAATACAAATAAAAATACTGGATCGTGTATCAGAAAGAAAAACAAAATCAGAAAACTCTGACAATGCAAAAGTTAGAAATATCTTCAATCTGCGTGGAATGTTTCTTATGGAGTGCTTAGAGATCAAACAATGGTAGAGATGGTTCATAGGTATAAAATTAGCAATTTTTTTTCCTTTCCTTCTCTCTTCCCTGTTTCTCTCCTTCCCTACCTCTCTCTTGTGGCATATCTCATGCTAGCTGTATAAAGGGATAACATTTATTATCTACCTCCTAGGATGATTGTCAAGTCTTAAAATGAGGTAGACCACATAAAGTGCCCAGTATAGATAATATCACTCTTTTATAAATAGGTGATTTATTAAAAAAGGAAATTAAAAGAATTACCTTAAAGGAAAGTTCATAATTTATTGAATCCACTAAGGCTGCTGTTTTCAAACCACGTCTTCTTGGGCCCTGAATTTTCTGAGAATATACTACAGGAGCAGACTGGGGAAGGTGGAGCAGAGGGATGGTGATGTTATACATATAGATTTGGCTTTAAAATGCCATTTGAAAACAAGGAAAAACAAACTACACTCAACAAATTTGCTCTTTTAATGTAAGCTTTATTAATGCAGCCCTTTATCTATTTCAGTCACTTTAGGCTCTCTGGTACCTAGAACTTAGTAAGAACCAGGGTTGTGCTTATCACATAGTAGGGACTCAGGGTACTGAGTGGAATGAAAGATGGAAAGCAGCCCTAAGTGAAATCTTTGGACACAGTGCAGAACTCTTTATAATTTCTTCTAATGTAAAAAAAAAATTAGCTGGAGTTTTAAAGTCCTGATAAACACATTTCTCTATATTTTCACATCTATGAGAACAAATGAGCCATTATTTTTTTCCAATTCTTTGAACAAATACTTAATGACCTACTGCATATTCCACAGCTAGAGATCACCCAATCCCTGACCTCATATTGCTCATAGTCAAAAAGAAAAAAAAAACAAAAAATACCATTATAAATATAAGGAGACACACACTGTAATAAAAGAGCAAACACTGTGCTAAAGAGGGAGATATTCAACAGGTCTAGAGGTGCTCAGAAAAGGCTTCCTAAAAGAGATAACTCTTAATCTAGGTTGTGAGGATAAAGAGGATTTCACCATTCACAATGTCCTCAAGCAAATGATTTAATCCATCGTAAAAATAAATCTGTGGCATAGTGAAGTGCTTTATAATAAGGTTTGTCATATGTAAAAGATAATGGGAAGTATGATCTAGGTAATGGTGCCAAATTCATAGAACTTTGGGATTATATATTCATCTGCTGGTGGTGTTTAAGCCTTGCTGGCAAGGTATGATTGTTAGACTGCTAGAAAGCAGTAAGCTAATCGTAATAATAATCACGATCTGGCCAGACATGATTTCTTTAAAGCAATCAATGATAGCCTGAGACGTGCTGAACCCTGTGAAAGTTGGAGATGAGCGAAGATCCATTAAATCATCTTGGCTCTTTCCCCTGGAGGCCAAATTCAGATCAGATTGGGTCATGGTATCTGCCTTTGCTCTAGACTTACAGTCAGGAAACCCCAGGGAGAGAAGGAGAGAAGTGACCAAGACAGCTGTTACCTGCTTCCTCAGAGTTGGAGAGAGTAAATTTCCTACAACTCTGATTAGCAGAATTCTACCTCTCCCTTGGCTTTGAAAAAACCATGCACTCTCCAATATGCCACAGTTTCACCCTCCCTCCAACAAACTGCCCTAGCATTTGAGTTTATGATACTTGCTTGTTTCATTGGGGAGACTCCTCATTATGAGTAAGAGGTTGGAAGTCTAAGAAAACCCTAGAGAATAAAGGAGCTGAAAGAAAAAAAGCAGAAAATATAAGACATTGGGGAGAAATATGGAGTCAGACTCTACCCTATTCACAATTGTATGGGGTTTATCACCTCCAACAAACACCAAGGAGATATATGATCCTCAAGGTTTAAAGATCTGCCCTAGACATCTAATAATCACCAGTTGGGACTATCAACTTCATCATCTTACTATCAGACAAATCATTGGCAGGATTAATAAGTTTCCTGAAAGATGCATGATTCAGGACAAATTGTGACACAGGTCAAGTTTGACTTTGGTGTCGGTGATGGATAGACCTTAGAGTGACCCCAATTTCCTGGTGTTCACACCTTTGTGCAGTCCCTTTCCCTTGAGTGGGGGAGTGATGTGTGGCTTTCTCCTAACACACAGAACATGGCAAAGGTGTTGAGATGTCACTTTTCTGATTACATTACATTATATAACACTCTGTCTTAGCAGACTGGAGCTGGAGAAGCACGTTGTGGGCTTGATGAAGCTAGCCACCAAGTTGGAGAAGCCCTTGTGGCAAGGAGCAATGAGTGGTATCTGAGAACTCTGAGCAAGTCTCTAGGATGTGTGTGGGCTCCAGCCAACAACCAGCAAAAAGCTGGGACCTTTAATCACGCAATCTCAAAGAAAAGAACCCTGCCAACAACTTGAAAGAGCATGGAAGTGAATTTGTCCCCACCTGAGCCTCCAGATGAGAACAGTCTGGCTGATACCTTGATGGCAGCCTTATGAGAGCATAAGCAGAGGATTCAGCTAAACTGTTACCAGATTCCTGACTCACAGAAGCTGAGATAATAAATATGTGTATTACCACTAAGTTTGTGGTAATTTTATTACCTAGCAACAGAAAATGAGTACAGTGCCCTTCTGCTTTCCTTTTGTTTATCACCTCCTTTCCTGGTATAATCCATCCTGCATCTGTCCAATATCCACATGAATTATCCATCTGCCCAGCACCTCCCTTATTCCTATCACTCACAATGTCACCTCACAATGTATTTCTAAATAGCTCTGTTTTTCTTTCTTTCTTTTTATTCCCTACCCTTCAACAACCACCTCTGGAAACCACAAATCTATTCTTTGTTATCTATAAGTTTTTTTTTTTTCTTTTTCCAATTCCCCTTATACATGATATAGGCATATTATACAGTATTTGTCTTTCTCTGTCTGACTTATTTCACTAATAGCACTTTATTTTCTGAAGCTCTTGCCTCAAACCTTCCCTCTTTCCATTTAATCTCTACTTTCTTATACATTTACCAAAACGTACCTATCCCCATTCCTCTGTTAGTTTCCATTGCTACTGTAACAAATTACCCAAAACTTACTGGCTTAAAACAACAAATTTACAAATTATCATATAGTTCTGCAGATAAGAAGTATAAAATGGGTCTCACTGGGATAAAATCAAAGCTTCAGCAGTGTTATATTCCTTTCTAGAGGCTCTAGGGGAGAATACATTTCCTTGCCTCTTCCAGCTTCTAAAGGGCACCCGTATTCCTTGGCTTATGGCCCCATTCCTCTATAGCAACATTGGGTTGAGTCCTACTCACACCACTATCTCTCTGGTCCTCTCTCTCTTCTGTGTCCCTCTTCTAGAAATAAGAACTCTTGTGATTACATTGAACCCACCTAAGTAATTCAGGAGAGTCTCCCTCTTTCAAGGTCAGCTGTTTAGCAATCATAATTCTATTTGAAACCTTAATTCCCCTTTGTCATGTTACAATGTCCCATCTGGGGTTTAGGATGTGAACACCATTGGGGGGCTATTTTCTGCCTACCACACTTTGTGAAAGTTGTAAATTTTGAAAACAATCTGCAGGGACTCATTGAAGCCCTGGTGCGCATGGTTGATAGTAGGTGAACCTTCCCAGAGGAATTATACAGTAAAGAAACCTCTTCAAAATACACAGAACTTTAATATCTAAGGAATACCTCCTAAAGGGGAAATTTTCTGGCACTGGGGCAAGTTTGTGAGTGACATATTTTAAGCAAAGGGGTATTTAATGATTTACAAATCACATCATAAAAATGACTGCTTGTTCTGTCTTCTTATAAAAATACCTCCCATTTTGTTCTTCATGGTCCATATCAGTATTATTTGACTGTTGTAATCTAAGTAGGTTAGTGGTTATAGACTCCAAAGATGAGGTAGTTAAATGAGAAAGCTGGGATGCTCCCCACAGAGCTGGCACAATGACTACAGTGCCCTGGGGAGGGAGTAAAAGCAGTGAACCATTTTAGCTGTTACAACACCCAAGCAGCAGTCAAATTCAGGGGCTCAGTTTTGTGACTCCCCAGCGTGTACCAATTATCTCAATGGGAGTTCCAAATTTTCCAATAAATCTCCAAACAAAATTAATTTTAATGGCTTTAATTAACCTTAATTGTATTATTACTATTATTATATAATGCTCCTTTTGTGAGGTTGATGAGAAATACTTTCAGAGAAACAAACCAACAGAAAAATGAGGGATAGTATAGGTACAAATTATTTGGAAATTAATTGCCTATATGCCATTTAATTTATATTTCTGAGATTGAAAACAGGTCAATTATCAATTAAAAATGGTTATGGCATATACACATATTCTGAGACAGGGCCAAGAACCATAGATTCTGATTTATTTCCCTTCAAAGTGGCTGTTTTCTCCCCAATAGACACACAGTCAAGGAAACATACGCACGCATATTATATATATATATAAAATCTGTGTTTTCCTGTTCCTCTAATTCATAGTTCTGAGAACTGTCCTGCAGGTCACTGTTTCAACTCCCCTCCCCCGCTTTTTTTTTTTTTTTAAATCTGGTAATGGTTGTCAAGAGGAAATTAATCTTTTGCAGCCAAATGAAATTTGGGCTTCCCAGCACTAGCCACTAATGAAAAATGCATTAATGGAAAGCATCAGAAAAACCCCTGGCTCTTAGTACCAGAGGGTACATTTAAATAATTCTATGAATATAGATCAATAAAACTAATTTACTTATAGCCTTTGTGTGCAGTATTCAAATCTGAATAAAAGTCATTGGTATTACAATGCTTTGTATTAATTTGAGGTATCTATTATTTTACATATTAAATTAATCTTGGTCTTTAGACAGAATTTCATATATGATGTTAAAATATGAGTCCTGGGATTTGATATTAGTAATGTTATGATTTCATAATTCAGCCTGGTTTGTCTGAATGTCATTTGAAAGGCTTGGAGAGGTCCCAGAGGGCCAGCTCTGCGAAGCCAGGGTTAAGTCGGAGAGAGAGCAGAGGGCTTTAATATTCAAGTATGCATCCTCTCAGCAGCAGTGCCCAAAGGCCCACTGGGAGTTTAGGGGTTTGGAATGGTAGCCAGCTGAGTAAGGATGTGAGAATGGCAATCATAAGCACCTGAGTGTCCAGAGCCTGATGGGATGGCTACAGGATGTGAATATCCTGATTCAAATGCTGAGATCAAGATATTACTTCCTGTTTCAATGAAGATCATTCTTTATTCATCAAGTATTAACTTAGTGTCTTCTCTCTACTAGGTCCTAGACACACAGGGTAAAAAGCATAAAGTAAGATTCTAAGAGCTTAAAATCAACAGGCAAAACACTAGGCAATTGCAATTTGATGTGGTAAGTACTGCACCAGGAATAAGTATAGGGTGCTCCAAGAGACTGTTAATAAAACCCTCAGCAACCCAGTGCTTTCTGGACTTATTTGGCCATGGAATTTTAAAACAAACAACAACAAAAGTATTAACATCCCTTTCAACTCTGTTCATACATAACTGTGAATGTAAAACAAGGATGTAGTTAACCAAGAGACAGCGAAGAAGGTTAAAAAATTCAACCCAGTTCTATCCCCTGTAAGAATAACAAAGCAAAATCTCCTCATCCTCTCTGACCCCTGCAGCATCTCCTCCACAGAAGTCTGCTTGTTGTGCACCCTGTGAGTGTTCTCGGTCCTCAGGTCAGATGTTGCAGGGGATTCCTGAACATTAACTCTTCCATGGTCAGGAGCTCAAAATAAACAAGAATTTCCTGAGGGCCAGTGGTAGATCTGATGTTTTTGATATTTTCAGTTATTTGCTTGAAATAGTGCAAGGCCTGTTATTAGTCAATTAATCTAGCTATGCACCATCTTTTACATCAATACAACTTCTCCTGGAAGAAGGAAAATGATGCTTGCTAACAGACCCCAAAGTGGAATTAGCTCATTTAGCAACATAAATAAATACAGAAAAGACATGGAGATGAGATCAAAATGAAGAAGAGCAAAGGGGAAAACACCAAGGACATGGGAAGAGAGCAACAGTGGATGGAGGGTGTGGGGAGAAGGGTGGGTCTGGGACAGTGTAGAGGTCACAGGTACAGCATCAGGATGAGCTCCATCCCCTTGACATAGGCAAATCCCATTAGCCTGTCTGTGACTGGACCAACATTTATTTGGAATGGAACAGAATTCCTTATGGTTGGCCCCTCCCATAAGGCAGGGGCTCTTGCTTTATAGTGTTATAAAAGATCTACTTTGGACTTCTGTTATTGAACAAATATATGAGCCTTCTCTGTATCACCAGATGCTCTGAATCTGGATAGGTATATATTCCATGTGGTTTGAAACTCATAGCCCTTCTCTCCAGATTACCAAGTACAGAAGCCTGAGATTGTACATCTATTAATTCTCTTGATCACTTTTCATAAGGATGCATTGTTGAAAAATGGACAAGTTGTACTAATCGTAACATTCATGTACTAATCCTAACATTCATGTAGTCTAGAGAATACTGATCTCTATCCCTTTGCTCGTGAGCTTACAATCTAGTAAGAGAAAGTTGTGAAAAATACATGATTGATATATTTTACAGTGTGTACAATAACAGAGGAGTATATACTGGGTGGCAAAAGGCAGGGAATAATCAGCTCCTCTTAAGTGTGTCAGGAAGGCACTCCAAGGAGTATCTTCCATACTGTACCTTAAGCAGGGTTTTGAAGAATTTATAGGTATTTACCAGATCGATGTGGTACATGGCATGCTGCAAGAAAATTACTACCACCTAAGAAAATTCAGAGATCAAAGGATTAATACAAAGAATTAAAATAAAGTGCTGTATGATCAAAACCAGCTCTTCATCATAAATTCTAAACTTGTTTTGCACTTCACAAGCATACACCATAGAAGTCAGCATATATGCCAAATGAATAACATAAGTTGGAGTTGCCATTTTTCTCCTTCTCTTCTTTTTCATGTCAGCTCTAATATTCTAATATTTTCAGCAAGTCACTAAGTTGGCAGCAAAGACATATGATGACATTTTCTTTCCAGAATTTTCTCTAGAAAAAACAGTATTCTCTGTATTTGCAACTCCAGAACTAGAATATATATCCCCCAATATATGATGCATACACAAGTCCAACTTTAAAGAGCAAAAACCAGTAACAAATATATTTTGCATAAACTTCCTTCTAATAATTATCATCATTATCATTTTTATTATTTTATTGATTTTATATTATAATAAATAACAACAATAACATCTCACATGTGTAAAGAGCTTTCTACATTTTAAATTATTTTCACAGCCATTATCTGATTTGGATTAATACTCAAAAACTCTGGAAAGTTAGAAAGAAAAATGCTGTTTTTCTGTTATATAGATGAGAAAACTATGAGTCAAAGAGACTAGAATCATCCAAGGACACAGAACAAATTATTGGAGATAAAAAGTCTCCATCTTAGCACCCTGCTTTCTGGTTTTGAGTTTTTTAGCACCTACATCATTGAATATTGCTCTGTAGGATACCACATGTGGGACTGATAAGCTAGTCAAAAATATTATCTCAGAGAATTCAGTACAATTAAAAGGAAAAACATCTCTAGTTTCTCTAATGTGCTAAGAAAATCAATAAAGGGAATTGTTTTCTTAGCACCTTCCAAGAGGATATCACTTATAAACCAGTCTTACCTCTAATTTTGAAAGACTGGAGAGGCGTCAAAAGGTAAATACCAGGGCAATGGTCCTAATTATCTTCTAAATATTGGAAGAGGTTTGGGTTCAAGTACATACTCTAGTACCAATTACATAACACTGGGCTATTACTTTTAAATTATACTTAATTATTTTTCCTAGTTGATAACATCAAATGGAAAAAGTCAAAAATAATAAATTCATTGCAAACTGACTTTCCATCCCATTTTTGTCTCTGGAGCATATCACTCTTTATTAGCAGCTTCATTAAGATATAATTCACATACTATAAAAGTCACCTATTTAATGCTTACAATTCAAGGTTTTTAGCATTATATATTCACAGAGTTGTGTAACCATCATCATAATCTAATTTTAGAACAGTTTCTTCACCGATAAAGAAGCCCCACACACAATTAGCCATCCTTCGCCATTTGCCCTCCCCCCTAGGCCCTGGGAGAAAAATCTACATAATATCTCAGTGGATTTGCCTATTCTGGCCTACATAAAAAGAGAATCCTACATGAAGTCTTTCACAACTGGTTTATTTCACTTAGGATAAGTATTCAAAGTTCATCAATGCTGTAGCATGTATCAGTAATTCATTCTTTTTGATGGTATTCCATTGTATGATTTATCATATTTTATTTATCCATTTATCATTTGATGGACATTTGGGTTGTTTCCACTTTTTTGCTATTATAAATAAAGCTTCCAAGAACACTTGGGACCAGTTTTTATATGGATGTATGTTTTCATTTCTCTGGGTATATACTTAGGAGTGAAATTGCTAGGACAGATGATAATTCTATGTTTAATTTTTTAAAATATTGCCAGTTTCCCAAAGCAACTGCACCATTCTCACTAACATTGAATGAAGATACCAATTTCTCCACATCCTTGACAGCATGTATTATCGTCTATTTCTTGTTTCATTTTTTTACGTTTCATTGTTTGAATTATAGCATTCATAGTGCATGTGAAGTAGTATCTTACTGGCTTTGATTTGCACTCTCCTAATGACTAATGAGATTAGGCATTTGTTCATGTGCTTAGGCTCTTTGTGTATCTTCTTTGGAGAAATGGCTGTTCAGATCTTTTGCCTATTTTTCAATTGGGTTATTTATCTTTATATTATTGAGTTGAAAGAATGTTTTATATATTCTGAATATAAGTCCCTTATCTGATATGTGATTTATAAATATTTTCTTCTTTTCTGTAGGTTGTGTTTTTACTTCCCTGGTGATATCATTTGTTAGACAAGATTTTAAATTTTTATCAAGTCCAAATTATCTATTTTTTTCTTTGGTTGTTAGTGCTTTAGTGTCATATCTAAGAAATGTTTGCTTAAAACAAAGATTTAAAACTACATTTCCTTCTTAAATTTTAATAGTTTTAGTTCTTATATATAGGTCTATAATCCACTTTGAGTTAATTTTTCTGTATAATACAAAGAAAGGGTCCAATTTCCTTCTTTTGAATATGAATAGCCAGTTATTCCAACACCATTTGTTGAAAAGACTCTGTTTTCCCCCATTAAATATCTTGACATCCTTGTTGAAAACCAATTGACCATAACGTAAGAGTTTATTCCTGAATTCACATTACATTCCATTGACTTATATGTACACCCACATTCCAACATTGTGCTGTTTTGATTACTATAGCATTGTAATATCTTTTCAGACCAGAAAGTGTTGTTTTGACTATATTGGATCCTTTGTATTTTCATGTGAATTTTGGAATTCATATTCATATTCAGTTTCTGAAAAAAACTGTAGCTGAGATTTTAAAGGAGAGCAGATCAATTGTAGTATGGCCATCTTAACAATCAATATTAAGTCCTATGCTCCATGAATATAGGTTGTCTTTTCACTACTTAGATTTTCTTTAATTCTTTCAGCAATTTTTTTTGTAGTTTTCAAGTATCAGTTTTGTATTTCTTTTGTTAAATTTATTCTTAAGTGACTTATTCTTTGGATGCTCTAATAAATGGAATAGTTTTCTTAATTTTATTTTCAGATTATTCATTACTAGTGTATGGAAATAAGACAGATTGTTTTATATATTGATATTGTATCTTGTAAACTTCCTGAATCATGAGTTCTAAGTTTTAGTGACTAAAACTAATTTATGAGTTCTAATTTATGACTCTAATTTATGAGTTCTAAGTTTTAGTGACTTCCTTAGAATTTTATCTGTATAACATTGTTATATAGATATATATAACATTGTATAACATTGTTATCTGTAAATGTTGATATTAACATGATATTTGCTGTTAGTTTTTCATAAATGCCCTTTATCCCATTGATGATGTTTCCTTTTATTCCTGGTGCATTAAGTGTTTTTATCAAAAAAGAGTGTTGGGTTTTGTAAAAGAACTTTGTCTGCATCGACTGAGAAGGTCATGTGGTTTTTGTCCCTTACTCTATTATTATGGTCTATTATTACATTAGCTGATTTTCAGGTGTTAAAACAACCTGTATTCATTTGAAAAATTCCACTTAGTAATGGTGTACAATACTTTTTATCTGGTGCTAAACATAATCTGTTAGTATTTTGTTAAGGACATTTGTGTCTATATTCAGAGACTGTAGTTTAGTCTGTGTTTTCTTCTCTTGTGATGTTTATGTCTGGTTTTGATATCAGGATTATACTAGATACATATTTAAGGTGAAAAGTATTCCCCACTCTGTTATTTTTTGGAAGAGTTTGTGAAAAATTGATATTAACTCTTTAAATATTTCACCAGTAAAGTCATTTATGCCTGGCCTTTTCTTTGTGAGAAGTTTTAAAATTATTAATTCAATCTCTTTCTTTGTTATAGGTCTGTTCAGATTTTTAATTCCTTCTTAAATCAGTTTTGGTAATTTATATCTTTCTAGGATAGTCCATTTTATCTGTTATTTAAGTTATTGGTATATAATTATTCATAATATGCTCCTATAATTCTTTTTTATTTCTGTAATGCTGGTGATAATGTCACCCCTTTCATTTCTAATAGTAGTAATTTGAGTCATTTCTCTTTTTTCTTGGTCAGTCTAGCTAAAAGTTTGTCCATTTTACTAATCTTTTCAAAAAAACAACTTTTGGTTTCGACGGTTTTCTTGATTATTCTATTCTCTATTTTATTGATTTCCATTCTAATCTTTATTTCCTTCCTTGTGCTTACTTTAAATTTAATTTGTTCTTTTTCCAATTTCTTAAGGTAGAAGCATAGGTTATTAATTTGAGATTTTTTAAGTTAAATGTTTAACAACTTTAAATGCTCCTTTAAGCACTACATAAGCTACACTGTATAAATTTTGGTAGGTTGTGTTTTTGTTACCATTCATCATGAAATTTCCTCTAATTTTCCTTGTGATTTCTCTTTTGACCCTCTGTTATGTAGGATTTTGTCATTTAATTTTTACATATTTATTAATTTCCTCAGTTTTTTCCTGTTACTGATTTCTGATTTAATTCCATTGAATAGGGTGTCAGAAAATATACTTTGCATGATTTCAAACTTTTTTAATGTATTGAGGCATAGAGGCTCATTCTATAGCCTAGCATATGGTTTTATCCTGGAGAATGATCTACGTGCATTTGAGAAAAATGTGTTTTCTGCTATTGTTGGTTAGAGTGTTCTATAATTGTCTTTTAATTCTACTTGGTTTATAGCTTTGTTCAAGTCTTCTGTTTTCTTATTGATATTATGTCTAGCTCTATCTGTTATTGAAAGTGAAGTACTGATGTCTCCAACTATTGCTGCTAAGTTGTCTATTTCTATAAATTCTGCCAATTTTGCTTCACATATTTTGTGGTTCTGTTGTTATGTATATATATATGCTAATAATAGCTATAGCTCCCTGCTAAATTGACCCTTTTATCATTATAAATCACCCCTCTTTTTCTTTAGCAATTTTCTTGCTTCAAAGTCAATTTTGTCTGATAATAGTATAGTCACAGCAGCTCTCATGTTTCATAGTATATATTTTCCTCTCTTTTATCAACCTTTTGTATCTTTGAATGTAAAATTATGTCTCCTGTAGACAGCACAAAGTTGGATCTCATGTTTTTTATCCAGTCTGATAATCTCTGTCTTTGACTATTTAGTCCTTTCCCATGTAATACAATGGATACAGTTAAATGTACATCTGCCAGGCAATTTTTTTGTTTTCTATGAATCTCATGTTCTGTTTTTTTGGTTTTTTGTCTCCTATGTTCTTCCTTTACTTCTTTATTTTGCATTAATTGTTTTCTATTGTAATATCCTAATTCTTTTCATGATTTTTGAAACTAGTTTTCGTTATTTTCTTAGTGATTGCTCTATTGCTTACATTTGTCTTAACTTATCAGAATCCACTTAAGAATCTAATTCCAGTAATACATAGAAACATTACTCTTATATAATTCTATTCCATTTTTGTACAATTATTATTATACATATTATATTTATATATATACAAACTCAACAATACATTATTATAATTATTACTTTAGATAATTACTTTAGAAAGAAAGAAGCTGAGTGAAAGAGAGCAAGCATATATTTATAGAGTTGGTTATATAATCTCATTTTACATCTCTGGTTCTCTTTATTTCTTCTTGTATATATGAATTACCATTTGGCATCATTCTGTCCTCTAACAAAGCTTTAATCCCACCCCTCCTTGTGCTGTTATTGCCAGGCATTAAATTTCTCTGTGTGCTAAATCCAAAAATACAACTATACATATATTTTTGTGGATTTGCTTTTTAAATCAGTTAAGAGGAGAAAGGAGAAGAAATATATGATTGTACTGTCCTTTATAATTATTATATATTATATATAATATATATTATCTACAAATTATTATATGTATATACTATCTACAGAATTACCTTTACTGGCAGTCTTTGTGTTTTTGTGTGTGTGAATTCACATTACTGTCTGTTGTCACTTTCTTTCAGCCTGAAGGATTTCCTTTAATATTTCTTGTAAAGTGGATCTGCTAGCAATTAATTGTCTTACTTTTTATTTATCTGAGAATGTCTTTATTTTATCTTCATTTTTTATGACCATTGTTATTTTAATGGACTTCTTTTTTTTACAGAAAAGAATTGAGTGAAAACTATAAAGTTCCCATACCCCTCATCACCCACCAGTTTCTTCTATTTTTACCATATTGGATTAATGTGGTACAATTGTTATTCTTGATGAGCCAATTTTGCTACATTATCATTAACTGAAGTCCATGGTCTATATTAGGGTTACCTCTTTGTGTTGAACATGCTATGGGCCTTGACAAATATATAATGGCATGTATCCATCATTACAGTATCATACAGAATAGTAGTTTCACTGCCCTAAAAATCCCTTTTGTTCCATTTGTTCATCCCTTCCTCTCTCATTCCAAATCCCTTGCTTCCACTGACTTTTTACTCTTTCCACAGTTTTCCTTTTGCAGAAAATGATAGGTTGTAATCATAGAGTATAATAATTTTTTGGATTGACTTCTTTCACTTAGTAGCATGCATCTAAGTTTTCTCCATGTATTTTGATGGCTTGATAGCTCATTTCTTTTTGTCTCTGAATAATATTCACTGTATAGATATACCACAGTTTTGTATATATCCTTTCCTCTATTGAAGGATGGCTTGGTTCTTTCCAAGTTTTGACAATTATGAATAAAGCTGTTATAAACATTTGTGTTCAGTATTTTGTGTGAATGTAAGTTTTCAACTTATTTGGGTAAATACCAAGGAGCATGATTACTGGATCATATAGTAAGAGTATGTTTAGTTTGTAAGAAATGGCTACTCTTCAAAAGTGTCTGTACCACTTTGTGTTCTCACCAGCACTGAATGACAGTACATGTTGCTTCACATCCTTGCTAGCACTTGGTGTTTTCAGTGTTTTGGATTTTGGCCATTCTAATAGATATAAGGGTATTTCATCCTTAATGATATATGATGTGAAACATCTTTTTATATGTTTATTTTCCATGTGTATTTTTCTTTAGTGAAGTTACCTTCAAATTTGAAAGTTTTTCTGGTTATATTTCTTGTTTGACATTTTTTTTTTCTTTCAGCACTTTGAATATGTCATCCTATTGCTCTCTGCCCTTCATTGTTCTGATGATAAGTCAACTGCAAATCTTATTTGGGCTCCCTTGTTTCTGTCTTGCTGCTTTTCAGTTTCTTTCTTTCTCTTTCAACATTGTAACTGTGATGTGTCTGTTTGTGGATTTCTTTGTGCTTATCCTCCTTTCCTATAATACAATGCAAGAATAGAAAAGTAAGCTAAAGAAGGAATTATCCAACACAGAGGAACCAGGAATTGCTAATTTTAAAAATTCCCAGTCACTCCAGATTATACTATTAAGAAATAGCTTCTAAGCTAAATGAACATTTTGGCAATTATAAATATATCTTCCAGAACATTTGAAATGTAGGTCTTTGTGTCGATATATGCTTTTATTTCATTTGGGAAAACACCTGAAAGTGATTGTTGAGTGATAAGGTAGATTTATGTTGAACTTTATATAAAATTGTCAAATAGTTTTTCAATGAGATTACAAAGAGGCATGTGAAAACTTTGTGGAGTGTCTTATTCCATTTGGGCTACTATACCAAAATCTGACAATCTCTTTTTCTTTGGAGTCTTTAGGCCATTTACATTTGATGTAATTATCAATACAGTTGGTTTAAATCCTCTATTTTTTTCTATTTTTACAATCTGCTATTTGTTCTTTTCCTTCTTTTCCTTTTTACAATTTCTTAAAAACTAACTTCATTGTCTCCTGGCTTGCATAATTTTTCAAGAAAAGTTAGTTATCATTCTTATCACTGCTGCTCTGTACTACACTGTATATATGTATCTTTTTTTTCCAGTGGCTGCTTTTAATATAATTTTAATATTTAAGTTATTGTTTTATTTTTCTCTTTATTCTGGATTTTTAATCACTTAGTTTTCTGGTGTGAATTTTTTTTTTAACATCTGTATTGGAGTATAGTTGCTTTACAATGGTGTGTTAGTTTCTGCTTTATAACAAAGTGAATCAGCTATACATATACATATAAACCTATATCTCCTCCCTTTTGCATCTCCCTCCTACCCTCCCTATCCCACCTCTCTAGGTGGTCACAAAGCACCAAGCTGATCTCCCTGTGCTATGTGGTTCTTCCCACTAGCTATCTATTTTACATTTGGTAGTATACGTAAGTCCATGCCACTCTCTCACTTCATCTCAGCTTACCCTTCCCCCTCCCTGTGTCCTCAAGTCCATTCTCTACATCTTTGTCTTTATTCCTGTCCTGCCCCTAGGTTCTTCATAACTACATTTTTTTCTTTGACAAAGGATTAATCTCCAAAATTTACAAGCAGCTCATGCAGCTCAATATCAAAAAAACAAATAACCCAATCCAAAAATGGGCAGAAGACCTAAATAAAAATTTCTCCAAAGAAGGTATACAGATTGCCAACAAACACATGAAAGAATGCTCAACATCACTAATCCTTAGATAAATACAAATCAAAACTACAATGTGGTATCACCTCACACTGGTCAGAATGGCCATCATCAAAAAATCTATAAACAATAAAGTCTGGAGAGGGTGTGGAGAAAAGGGCACCCTCTTGCATTGTTGGTGGGAATGTAAATTGATACAGCTGCTATGAAGAACAGTATGGTGTGAATTTTTAAAAGTTCACATTGTCTGAATTTTGTTGAGGTTTTGGATGTGTGTGGGTTTATAGTTTTCATCAAATTCGTAAAATTTCTCGCCGTTATTTTTTCACATTTTTTTCCTTCCTTCCCCATCTTCTTTTTTTAAGACTTCAATCACACTTATTTTAGATTTTTTGACATTGTCATACAATCATTAGGCTCTGTTCATTTTTGGTCTCTTTTTCTTTCTGGGCTTCATTTGAAGCAGTTTCTTTTGCTATGCTTTTACTTTAAATGGCATTTTCTTCTGCAATGTCTACTATGATGTTAATCCATTACATATAGTGTATTTTTAGTTTCAGTATTAGATATTTTATCCCTAGGATTTCCATTTGGGCCATTTTTATACATTTCCATTTTCTTCTTATCATGTTTATATTTTACTTTACCTTCTTTATCAGATGAAGCTTATATATAAATGCTGTTTTAATATCTTTTATTACTACTTCCATTATCTCTATCATTTCAGTCTGTTTCTATTGATCAATTATCTTCTTCTATGATCATATTTTCCTGCTTATATGCATGCCTGGTAATTCTTGTTTGGATGCCAGATATTTTGAATTTTGTAAGTGCCAGATTGTTGTTGTTAATCCTTTAAATAGTTTCAGACTTTGTACTAGAAGGCAGTTAAGTTACTTATTATTGTTTGATCATTTGAATCTTACTTCTACATTTTGTTAAGGGAGGCCAAGAGCATTCTTTAATCTAGAGCTAACTTATTCCCATAAGAAGGCCACATTTTTTTGAGGGCTCTGCCAAATGAACCATGTTTTATGAGTTCTTTCTACTCTGGATCTTAAAAATACAAACTATTACTTACTGTCTATGACCTCTAGGGATTGTTCAGCATATTATTTGCCAGTGGTCTTTGCCTGTACATGAGTATTTTTTTTCTTACATGTCCACAGATTACTACTCAATCAACGATCCAAAGGAACCCCTCTGCAGATTTCCAAAAGTCTCCCTATAAAACTTTATCTTCTCTGATACTTTATTCCAAAATAAAGTAGCCACCTTAGCTTTCCTGCAAGACCACCAGGCTCTGTTTGGATTCTCCCACTCTATCCTATGGACTGGAAACTCCAGGTAGTAAGCTAGGGCAGAATAAGGATGCTTTCATTTGTTTCTCATCTCAGAGATTACAGTCCTGCATTCTATTATCCAATGACTAAAAAAGTTATTTCATATACTTTGTTTAATTTTCTACCTTTTCAAGCTAGAAAGGTAAAGAATTTCTCTATTACTTCATCATGGATGAATGTGAAATTCCATGTTCTTATTTTTGATAGCTACCTTAGTCAAAGTAATTCACCTCCATGAGCTTCAATTTCCCCTTTTATGAGTTGGGAATAACAATATCTATTTCACAAATTATTGTGATGAAAATATCTAGCATAGAGCTACATCTATTGTAAGCATGAGAAGAAGAATCATTTATTTATCTTTCCTGTGATAATCAAAACACATGGTATTCCTCTCTACTTATCCAAATCACTTCTTGTCCTGGCAAAACTAAACTGAACCATATTTTTTCCTTAACAATGTCCCTTCCAAGCTTAGCCTAAAGGGATCTCTCCTTTCTCTGAAATATTTCAGCAATTATTGTCTGTACAATTTGTTGAGTAATTAATCGTAGGTGCCCTTTAATAACATAGCTACTGTTGTCTAGAAATGCCATTTAAATTCTTTATTATTGGATATTATCTAATGTTTATAAGTGTCTCTATTCAACAAGACATAAGCTTCCATGAAATAAAGTAACTCATAAATGTATTAATATCCCCTATAGCTCCTGACTCAGGGCCTAACACATAGTAAGGACAAAATTATTAATTTAGTTTTAATAATATGTTGTCAAAATAGTTGTTTGTTCCTTGATTTTTCCCTGTCCCTTTTATCTTTTCTCTACATCATCCTCAAGGACTTAAACTTTTATCTTAGAAAAGTCATCATAGTATGAAGTGTACAAACGGTTCATGGAAAAGAATCTCCTTTCTTCAAATTACCCTAAATAATCAACTTCTGATCTTTTCTCTCTGAGACTCAATCTTTGGCATTCTTCAGAGAAAAGAATGAAAAAGGAGAAAACCATAGAAACTCATAGAAGAATATGTGGAAATGTATATGTTACTTAGAGGATGAGCAGAGCCTCATGACTGAAGAGCCATGTCCAATCTGAGTCTGTACGTTGTGTGGAGCAAGCGTCCTGGCATCTCCATCCATCCAATATGAGATCCTCTGATCAAGAGGTTAAAACATCAAGCAGATAAATCTCTGAGTTTGTGATCTCTTTGTTTTGGTCAAAACTAAATCATGTGCTCAGTGTATGTTTTAGGATTTATGGGGCTACACTCTGTTAATATTAATGAGAGCTTCCCCTCCCCACCCCCCAAAAAAGTCTGTTGTTGCCCCATGAGCTTGAAATCTTAGTGATAGGCCAAACACTTCAGAAATCATCTATAACACTCTTTGGAGGGGCAATTGGTATCTGATTTTGCTTTCTTTACCCTATGACCATGAGTCATTTTGCCTTGAACTGAAAACTCCCAAGGGGAAATGACATTCTAATGAATGATGGTGTGGATTTAGAAACCTATTTTATCTCAGTGACTTCCTTGGAAATTAGATGTTTGCTGGTCACATGATGACTGGTATGACTGAAAACCCCTGCAAAACCTGCTCAACTCTGAAAATTCCCCTGCATTCTTATGGCCCTAGCACAAAACTCAGGTACATATGTTTATAATCTGATTACAATTATATAGGCAGTTAATGGGGCTTCTAGAATCAGAATTCTTTGTCCTAAATTATTAAGGGTGGTCCCAATCTCTTCCTTTGAGGTGAATAAAAGTAAGAAAGATATTCTTTCTTATACCCTGGGAATCCAAGGCATCATGCAAAAAAGAACTTTGTGTATCATGGATCATCAATAGAACTAGAATGGAATTAGAAAATGTTTATTCCTTTCACACTGTCTTCACCAGATCTATATACATTTTTGCTAAAGAAAACTATGAAGTACACTGAATGTCTCTAATTTCAACTGCCCTGTCAAAGATGTCCCTTTCTTCTGCCTCAGACACCATATGTTCTTTCCCCCTCTCTTCCATTCCTTACTGTCTGAATCAGGAAAGTCTTTAAAAATAATTAATTCACAAATTACTCAACTCTTCTCCTTATCCCTTCTTTAACATGGACAGAGTCTTAACTAAGAGTGGAGTCTTGACTGGGAGATTTTCAACATTACACATAGAAGTGTAAGGCCACAGAGGCTTTCTTGTAGTTCATAATCCTAAATCAGTACAGGCACTCCCACTCCACCATCCCCTAAGTGTGGTCCAGCAGGGATGCTCAATGAGCATCAGTCACCGTAGAGTTCTTTTTCAGCATGTACGGGAATGCCAAGCAAAATGGGTCATTTCATACCAGCACAGCCATGAGGGGGCCTGCTAGTTCACATCTTTCACTCAAAGAAGCAGATTTAGAGTAGCATGGACTTATATATACTACCAAATGTAAAATAGATAGCTAGTGGGAAGCAGCCACATAGCAGAGGGAGATCAGCTTGGTGCTTTATTACCACCTAGAGGGGTGGGATAGGGAAGGTGGGAGGGAGATGCAAGAGGGAGGAGATATGGGGATATATGTATATGTATAGCTGATTCACTTTGTTATACAGCAGAAACTAACACACCATTGTAAACAATCATACTCCAATAAAGATGTTAAAAAAAAAAAAGAAGAAAGAAAGCTTTTCTCTCTCAAGCCCCTCCTGATGGCTTCCTCCTGGTGTCTTTGTGTGCATTACGGCTACTTTGTCCTTTCCTTGACCTGTTCTCTGGGATAAAATGAACCAAAGCCTGGAATAGCTGCTTCCTGTGTGTGTTAATCTGCTTCACAGGGGGAAGAGAAGGCAGAGTGGGCTCTGGTTTCATCCTTCTCTATCTCCATTTTTCGCTTGCCTTAAATCCCTAGCTCCCTCTGGCTTCCCAAGGGTATACCCTGCTTTCCCTCCATTGTCAACACCTGAATCCAGCCTCCTTCTCCACAGACCTTTTGGTTCCCTATTAATACACTGAGTCCCTCATGTTTCAGGAAGTTTGTGAGGGCAGTTGGTGAGGTGAATTGTGCTTCCTGACAAGTATGTAAAGCATTCTATGATATACTGGATCTGGAAGCCCCTATTATAGGAGATTTACTATTCTGTTCTGAGGTTGAACTCCAGGTTGAAACTGGCTGACAAGGTCTCAGCTTGGGTAGGATTTATTCCCATATATTAAATTATTTTTTTTAATTAGTTCAGTGCCCTGGTCATTTCTAAACCAAAGAAATGTGAAATAAATAAGTTGCTGAAGTAAAAAGGAAACATGCCATGGTTTGAGTTAGTTGTTCGGTTTATACAAAACTCTCTGCAGCCCCCAAGCCCTTAAGCACTTCCATACACTTGCATAAGCACCAAGGATTCACATACATCCTAGACTTCTGCAAATTAATTCTTATTGCTACCAGTCTCCTTGGCCTCTGTTTACAGATCAACATTTATTTTTAAGACAAGCACGAAGTGCATGTAAAATGTTGGGCAGGAAGGCAGAAACTGGGCCTCTTCATTCTATCTGAAATGCTTTCTGCATCCCTGGTTCAGTGAGTATATAAGCGTGGGAGAAGAAGATGGAGAGTGTCTGTGCCTGGCAGATTGTGGGGAGGAGGTATTATTGCCTGTGTGCGTGCACACACAGACATACACAAACCCCAGATGGTAACTAGAGGAAGAAAAGGAGCCAACAACACCAGGAGTTATTTTGGGAACAAAACTGAGAATCTGCATATGGTTAGATTTTTCATCCTAAATGTTGCTCTTGCATATGACAAGCTCCTTGGTGGAGTGGAAGCCAATCCATTGATCAATTCAAATTAATTTCCTAATGTCCAATTATTTGGGGGAAGAAGGAAAGGAGTGTGTGACCCCTTTAACAGGACAAAGATATTGCAAATGCCCCAGAAGAATCCCTATCATTTCTTTAAACCCTCTTTTCTCTGTATAGATATGTAAGAAACAGTAATGTTAAAGAATAGTTAAATGTCAAATAAGATTGCTGGAATTTAGCAGTTACTTTCAGCCTTTGGTGGTTGATTAACTGTGTTGATGGTGTGATATTGCTGGTGAGAAAAAATCATGTGTTTGATCTGCAGGACAATAGGTTTGCTAGTGTTCCAGACTCATCCACTTTACCCCAAACATCAACAGATTCACAATTTCATGCTGTTTAGGGGGGAAAGAAAGAGTGTCAATGGCACAACACAAATTCTTGACCACTCCTGTTACCACTATACAACTCCAAACACAATACTGTGTGACTGATAATTTACTAATATCATCTTTACATACATCAATATTATTATTATTCATGTATGAAAAATACAAGAAGACTACCACTTATCTCCCTTTCTCCGATTGCATTTTTCTAATCAATCAGCAAACATCTCTCAAGGGTCGCTATGGGAAGACTGCTGTGACTTTCAGGAGTAATCTTAATTTCAATAACAATATTTGTCTGAAATGCAATGTATAGCTTTTTTTCAAAATTGTTGTTTGAGAGGCTTGCTGCTTCTGTGACTTGGGAACAGAATTTCAAATTAAGAAATAGTTTTTAGTTGTTCTTCTCTAGCAGGAGGAATAATGCCACCGAAATAATGTGCCAGGAACCCGGCACACAAATGTGATGAAGGTAGTTGCTGATCTTAAGGAACTCACCGTCTAGAGATGATGACAGGCACATAAATAATAATTACAAGGTAGTGTATTAAGTGGTTTACCAGATGCACACATTTGATGTTATAGGAGCACAGGGGAGTGAGTCATGAATCAGAATAGGAAGTAGAGTAATGGTTCCTGCCCAACTTCATATTCTCAGAGTGAGACCTAGCTCAGTGCTTGCATAATAAACTCTCATTGTCCTTATGTGAAACTTAGGCATGACGTGGTATGCACAAAGCTTTGTGTAATTTTTGCAACAACAGCATAGCATGCATCTATTACTTTATCTGATAGGTGTATCTCCTTTCTTTTGAGAACAGCACCACTTTTGGACAGGGCAGGGGAATATTGTTCATCTACTCTTCAAATTGGCCACTAGAAGTAGCCAATCATAACACCCTACTCACTGAGCACCAGGACTCTTCAAATTGAAACTATGGAGGAGAAACCTTCCCTCTTGAATGAAAGGACTTTAACTGAAATCCTGGAATCTACCAATGGACAATGTAACCAGCTCGTGGAGAAAGCCCATCTAAGGAAATGAATTAGGGACACACAGAGAAACACAAATAAGAGAGAGATAGAAAGAGAGAGAAACTAATGGAGTTCACAACCCAGTTTCTGGTCATCCCTGAGGCCCAGTTGCTCCTCAACACTCTGCTGTTTGATTATAGAGTCAAAACACTTCACTTTTTGTCTTTGAAAATTTAAACAGGTGTTCATTTTTTGTATCCGAGATAATTCAGATGGCCAACTGAATCAACACTAGGATTTCTCCATAGAGTTTATTCAGTATTGGTATTGTATCAATCCACTAACCTACAAGTGAGATCTGTTTCTGCAGATTTCAATGAACACTTTTCCAGAGTGTTCCTACTCTTCCTAGCATCCTGTTACTCTAGGCTGCATTAAGCTACAGCAGACCACAGTGGTCCTGGGTTAAGGATGGTTTAGAATTCAAAGGGAATAGATGGGAATATATTGTCTCATGAATTGCAATCACACACGCTCTTCTGTAATGTGGGCTAGAGACTGAGTGTAACATATTACTCCAAAAGTGCGGGTCTACTGTAGGAATGGAAATTTCTATCTAGTAATGATGGTAGATGGACAACTGAGGCAGCTATTTAGAAGCAGGTTGGAAAATTAGGACTGGTCTTATTCTCCAGAGATTCAAATTCAACCTGCTCAGAGCTTAACTAATCCTTCACTCTCTCCAACCTGATCTTCTTCCAATATTCTTCATCTTTGTTGACGGTACCACAATATCCCCAGTCACACAAACTAAGAAATGAGGACCTTATCATTGACAGAGCCTGCTTCCTCTGTCCTAGTATCTAACGACTCACCACCCCAGTTAATTTCAATCCTTAAATATTGTCCCTTTCTATCTTACTATAATAATCTTGTTCAGACCCTCCTAATATTTTGCCAGGTCTAGTTCAACATACTTTTAACTGGTTTACTTGCCTCTATTCTTGTCTTTCTCTAATCCATCTTTCACACAGCTGTCAGAGTGGTTTGTCTGAGATGCAAATATGATCCAGCTACTTTCCTATTAATAATTGTGCAGGAGTGTCTCATCACTATAGAACTCTATTATAGTAGCCTAGCCAAGCTCTGTCTTAGAGTGGTTGGTCTATGGTCTGCTCCTACCTACCTTTCCACTTTCATTACTTGCCACTCCTCACCTCTAGGTTTTCACTCCAGCTGTGCTGTTCTTCTTGAGGTTCCCTTCTCATGTTATTCTTTTTTTCCTGGAATACTCTTTTCTCAGGCTATAATTAAATCATTCAGAGGCCCTAAGCAACAAAAAGAAAAAAAATAGGATGCTCCATATAAAATTTAATAATATTAAAATATAAAACAAGTCTAGCATTGTACTGATTTCACCTTAATGACTCTTTTCCTTTTTTCCCTCCATTATATCAAATATCCAAAGGAAATTTTATATCATCTGGGGTATATTATGGTTTGGGTCAAATTATAGAATAAGGACTCCCAGTTCTCTTTCTCTTGGTAATAGACCTACATGTCTTCCTCTGATAACACCTTTCAACTCATCCAGGAAAGGAAGGGAGAATCAGCCCGTGTATGGAGGCTTCCTGATAATGCCATTGCCTGCCTAGAAGGATAGCTTGATTTTTTTCCCCCAAGCAATTACTTAAATGGTGTTTTGGCCCCTTTTTCTTTGAAGCAGGACATAACCTTTATTGACATTGTGGCTGCTGCCACATCTGTTACACTGACAGAGAGAAGGAGCTGGCCCAATCCTTATGATGGATTTGGCGATGTCAAACCTTCAGCACAATTTGTCATGGGGCAAAAGGAAGCCTGTTGCTAGTGGAAGTTTCCCCCAATCTCTGAAACACGGGGGGAGGAAGAGAACTATGCCTCTACTCCTAGCACCAAAGTCCTCGCACCACTTCTGAAGTGAACCATAGAGAGATTCAAACTCTGTTTCTGGAGGAGTATCTCACTTTTGCCAGTTGTTGAGCATAGGAACTGGAAGCAGCTCACAATGCACTGAGAAGAAAATGTCTTCTATACCTGCATAGAAGCCCTGTAAATCAATCTCCCAGAGACAAATAAACACAAGAAAATGAGGAAGAAAGTAACTGGCAAGATGTACTGAACAGAGAGAGCTGTGGATATAGATCCATGCCGGTCTATGAGTAATACGTTGTAGGGTTTGCACTGGATGCAGGTTCACTGAGTGAATCGTGTAGAATAAGCTCAGTTGTACCTACAGTCTGAGACATCTCTACTCCAGTAAAGAGTACTTTATGACTTAGCAATCTTAACCAGACTTGGCATTCAAAGGAGAGGCTGTAGTTACAGACCATACTGAACTGAGGTCCTCTGGAGGTAATAAAACACTGAGGAGATGCTATCTCATGGATTTGGAGCACGTCATTCCCTTGAAAGTCAAGGAGAAAGCTGATTTAAAGTTTCCAGCTAGGTCACAGAAAAGTCAGTGGTGGCTGCTTCCAGCTGAGTTCAGAGTTTGAATATTTATGGTGTCAATCTGAAATCCAGATAACCACAAATAATATAAATCCATTAACTCCCCCTCCATGAGAAAAGTTTTTTGGCTGCTAATGCCTTGATTTCTAGGTTACCGCAGGATTGGTGTGTGGATTTCTTGCTTTCAACCTTTCTTTTTCTTTTTTTTTCTTTCTTTCTCTCTCTCTGTCTCTCTCTGTGTGTCTGTCAGTCTTCCTGTCTCTCTGTCTGTCTATCTCCACATTACAACCCTCTAGTGACTGTGTACAGTTGTGTCAAGATGCTCTAAACTGATTGAGACAACTTCTCAGGAAAAATAAGCAGGAACAGCAATGCTGGGAATGTCTGGCCTCCTCTGTGCTCAGCATTTATGTTGAAATGTTATAGTTTTGATAATCTGATGCTCTAGTGATGGAGCATTCAGTTTCTACCACTTACATAGAGAATGTATATTAACTAGGTCACCAGATTTTCGAACCTAAAGTCCTCTGGCATATTTGCTTTCTCTGTAAGTAAAATGTTTGTCCATCAAATAACAATCATATCTTCTCTGTTCTCAACTACCTTAGAATGCAGTGAGTGGGAGTGTCCAGTAGTCTGATAAAAAAACAATAGCAAGGACCTGTACATATTATATGACACTCTCACATATGTGATCTTACTGGAGCTTTACAAGAGTCAGTGAGATAATTATGCCCTAATTTTGGATGAGGAAATTGAAGGAAGCAGACAGCTGAAGATCACACAGGCACATTAAAAAATATCTGAAGCTCTTACCCAGAGAGGCTTGTGTCAGAACAATTCACCAAACTGTTGATCATATGAGTTCTCACTCACAGAAGGCTTCAGAGTGACCTGGTTGGGAGACCCCTTGGCAGAGAGAACAAGGCAGGGACTGGAAAGAACAAAGTCTAACAAAGAAACAAAAACTAGGGTGGCATGACTTGGGTGGATGGGGAGCCCTGTGTAGACCTCATCCAAATTGTACCACTCCTGACTGGCCTTCTTTACTTTGAAAATATTATTGTGATCTTAAAGACAGTTGGTGAAATTCAACAATTACTCTTCCACTCCTGCCTCCCTCATCATCACCATATGTTGGTCCTATATTAGATACTTGAGTGTGAATGGCAACAGAGGGACACCCTAGCATCAAGAAAATTATAGCCTTTGACAAAATAATATAGGCCTACTCACACCTTTGGAACAATGAGTGAATCATGAAAATGCTATAAGATCAAACAATTAAACACACTCACAACATCTTGACATATGACACACAAAGCCCCTATAAAGCAATGATTCTCAAACTTTAGCTTAGAGCTGACATTCTCAACACTGTGCATTGGAATCACACACCAGAAATTATTTTTTAAAGTACAGATTTCTGAGCTTCAACCTCAGACATCTTGATTTACCTTGCCTGGTGTAAAGCCTGGACAGGTGAATTTTTGAAGAGTATCCCAGGTGATTCTAATATGCATCAAGGATTGAGACTTAGTTATTTAGATATTCTGATTTAGTGGTTTGAGAGCACAGACTCTTCAAAAGATTTTTATATTTTTATACTGTACTGTATTATTATACTATACTTGTAAGTAAAGTTTCCATGGCACATATTAACCAGACACTGTTTGATGTACTTAATATATGTATATATATATACTCATTTATTCTTCATAACAATCCTATGAGAAAAGTACTTCTATTATCCCCATTTTACAGACAAGGAAACTGAGACACAAAAACGCTGTCACTTGCCCACAGTCACAGAGCTAGTTAGTGGCAAAACTGGGACTTCAACTCAGGGTACCAGAGACTTGTTCTTAAGTTACTGCATCATAATGTTTCCATGAGGTCACTCATTTAGAAATTTTAGTTTAAGGACCTGTTAAACAGCATGAGGGAGTCTGGATCTCGAATCTGTGTATTTCCATTCAGGGGACGTTTCTATTGACTTGTAAGTAAAAGGGATCAGTGAAAATTATTTTAAAAGACCTCCTTAGTCTATCTAAGTCTCAAGGAAGAGATTTTTAATGTTTAGATCCACTTATGCAGCCCCAATGTCTTTTTTCTTTCTTTTTTTTTTTACAGAAAGAAAACTTGTGGAGTTAAAGCACATTTGTTTTCAGTGATATGTCACTTCCTGCTCTTAAGGCCAGGAGACCTTTTAAAAGCTTATTTTAAATCTCAAGTTGCTTCTCAAGCAGTTAGCATGTCTTACAAAGTCACATTTAAATGCGTCCAGGCCAAATAAATCACTAAAGTATCAACTGTATAACCTTCGAAAGAATGTCCCTTTCCATAAGGATAGGGGAAAAATAGTCTCTGGAATTTGCCTTGTTTTGCAAGCCTTATATGTCTAAAAAGGTGTCTGAAATATTTTTCAAACCCTATGTGGTTTTGTATTCCTCATTCACTAATGACAATAATGAATGACTAAAAATCTCAGTCACCTTTTCATTTTTTCCCACAAGAAAATGTAAATCAAGGAAATACAAAGGTCTCCCACCTCTATATGTTAGTGTCAAAGCATGAGGAAACAGGCTTAAACAGAATCAAAGTTTTTGGCAATTTCTAAAGATGTATTTAGTGGTTACAAGGTACCCAAGCTGGGGCCAAATACTGGGGGCTTAACCATAAGACACAGTTCCTTCTGACATGATCTTCTGGGATAACTCACTTTCTACTTCTAGAGGGAGTTCAATTCTATACTCAGGAAACAATTCCATCTCAAGGCAGGTTCACATAAAGGCTACTAAATCTATGGTACAATGGTCAGTCTGTCAGCCTTGCTACTTGCTAATTCAAATTCAAGTCATTAAAAAAAAATTTAGTGACATTTTCACTCCAATCTTGAGTCACACTACTCTTCACTCCATCCTACAGAACTTCCAAGTTCTCACCTCCAAATAATGTGGTCAGCTTGTTTCACTTTGCCTAGGACTGTCCAGGTTTTAGTGCTGGAAGTCCTATGTCCCTTTGGACTGTCTAGAGTTTAGTACTAAAAACACTATGTCCCAGGAAACTCCTCAATTCTGGACAAACCAGAATGGTTTTTCACCCTACCCCTCAACACAACCCCAAGTCTCACCTTTGAATTTCACCTTGTTCAGGGGCCCATGCAAGTGGAGTGTTGTAGCTCAGATGGTTCACGAGGGCACTCAGTCTCTAAGCCACCTATCAGGAACGTAGGGAAAGATTGGGTAGCTTTAAAGCAGAAGCCATTGAACATAGGATTACCTTGCACTCTCTTCTTATCTAAATTATGGCACAGTTTCATGCTAATCTCAAAACCATTTCGTTTTGGGATAAGATTATTACCTGCAGCACCTACTGACAAGCTAGGATAAATAGAATGACTCAGCTTAGACCAACACAGCACATCCAATCACTTCAATGGTCCATCTATTGACCAGGCCTTCAGACACACAAAATTGGCTAGAACAAACACTTTTGGCTTTTGTGGTGGAGGGAGAGATGTTATACTCTTCCTTCCTGGGCTGCATTATCTTGCAAAGAAAGCATGGTTCAAGGGTTATACAGGAAGTCTATCCTTCTCAAAAGGAATGGAAGGCCACTTATGCTTTTTGGTGTCTCATAAATCACTTGCTTCCATACATGAAAAACTGAAGTCAAAATGCTCAGCCAGAATTGAGAGATGGTCGCTTTGCCTTTGGCTGCATGATACCAGCATCATTTACAGAGCAGGTACCAACAACCCTGTCGACTGTGTGTTCTGTCATCCATCATGTGAAACTAAAGCAACAAGGCGTGAAGAGATGGTTGTGGGAACTCTTGTCAGAGGGGTCAGACTACTTCATCAAGGAGGCAGGGCAATGTTTAGGGTAGCTGGACAATGGGAAGGGATGCTCAGGGCAGATTTTTAAGGAGTGCTTTCCCATACTCTAAAAAGAACATCTCGGGAGGCAGAAGTTCACCTTTACTTTGGGGCACCAAACTATGAGAAAGTACTCTCACTATTGAAAATACACTACAGTCTCATTCTTCTTCCTTCCTGCTGGTCCTTTTCAATATTCTTCCTTGTTATCAACAACTGAAGTGACTACTTTGTCAAGTTGAGAAGTGGTGCTACTTTAGAATATTATTCAGATTTTATGAATGATGAATTTTGTGAAGTAGACTTGCACACTGAGCCAAGTCATGATAATACAACCCCACTGCCTGTAACACTTCATTTCATGTCCTCCAGACAGGCACAAAGGAACGAATGTAGACATTGCTCATATAACATTTGAATTTATGTAGAATCCCTGCCTGGCACACACTTAGGAGCTCAAAAATTATTTGTTAAATAAGATGATAAAGATGGATGTTGGAAGAATATAAAACTACTGCAATTAACACATTTTATTCAGAAATACTGGTGTGTAAATAAGAATAGCTAACATTCATTGGGAATTCACCGTGGGTCAACATAATTTTAAATGACTTAACATGCATTAAATTAGTTATCATTATAAGTTGGTAAACTTCAATCTCCATTTTCCAAGTGAGGAAACTGAATGATAAAGTAGTGAAGCAATATTGCAAAACGATGCAGTTAGTGAGTATTTGGTCATAAGTGACCTAGATTCAGAGCCCAAGAAGTTAAACATTAAGCTAAACCGCATGCAGTATTCCGTACTCTTGCTTATGGTGCTAATGTGTTACCCAAGCATCCTTTAAAAGATGCCTGAGTCTTCTACAAATCCAGTCAAGGAAACAAAGAGAAACATAATACATAAAGCAAGCTGTGTTCGAATTCATTTTTGTTTGTAGCTTGTTTTAGGTAAATTTATCCTACCTCCAGATTTGTTAGCAGGAAGTCTGGAAAAACAGAAATTTTTAATAGACATTTAACCAGAGTTATCTCCAATGCTGTGGAAGATAAAATGAGTTCTCACTCAGATGATTTAATATCAGTAAAGATGAATAGTTAAAATGAAGAAGAATATATATAGTTACTCAATTTGATGAAAATAGACCTTAAGAATAACATTCTCCAAATAGTCTCAAAATTTGATCACCAAAAACTTATTGACCTCCACTTTATTTAGCTCTATTTTGGTGGACTCTTTCACTATCTGGGGATTCCAAAGGAAAATGACCAATTCAATTATTCCAATAGATGTAGTTCACTGTAAATCTATGGTCATAGAGAGAGACTGATCAAATATGTAAGTAAACGTAAGTATTCTTACAAATATGTAAGTATAAAGGCAATTGGAGTTGAGTTTCTCACTGTGCAAGAAAGTAGTTGCAAATATCAGGAGCGAAAGAACTAGAATTAACCCCTTTGTCGGATTGGAATTGGAAGCTTCAAAGTGAATTCATGGTATTTATAAATATGTAAATAAATATATATATATTTATATATATAATCACCATATATACGTATATCACACTATATATTAAATACCATTATATATCACTTATCATCTACATACACAAAATACACATGTAAATATGCATATAAATATATACACACGGCAAACATACACATAAATACATATTGTATTAGTTTCCTAGGGCTCCTGAACAAATTAATAGAAACCTGGTGCCTTAAAACAACAGAAACTTATTTTCTCAGAAGTTTAAAATTAAGGTGTTGGAAGGGTTGGTTCCTTCTGAATTCTCTGAAAGAGAATCTATTCTGTCACTCTCTTCTACCTCCTGGTAGTTGTATCATTGACAATGTCAAATCTTGACATTTTTTGGCTTGTAGTCATATCATTACAATCTCTGTCTCCATCCTCAGATGGCCTTCTTCTCTATATATGTCTGTGGCTGTGTGTCTCCCTCTCCCTTCTTTTATTAGGACACCAGTCATTGGATTTAGGACCCACCTAATCCAGTAAGATCTCATTTGAACTTAAGTTCCATCTGCAAAGACTCTGTCTAAAAAAGTCACAGTCTGAGGTTCTGAGTGGACATGAGTTTTGGGAGGAGACTATTCAACCCATTACACACATTCCCTAGCATTGTCCACTGGGAGGGCTTGGTTATAGTGACACACCAACAACAATGAGAACACCTAGCTTCAAGATCTTGGTTTCTAAATGGCATTCTTAACTAAAAAGAGCCAAGGATAAGTGTTGAAGTTGTGCAATGGGTAATGCATGTCGTTATACAATTCTTTCTACTCTGTGTATATTTGAAATTTCTCAGCACAAAAGGTTTTTATTAAAAAAAAACAGAAATTTTGGAAGAGTGGGAGGAATGGCTAATTCTGTGACTGTGTCAGGAAAAGAATTAGGTGAAGACTGAATGGGAAAGCAAGATAATACTCAAAGCATAATTGGGAAAATGTCAAAAGGACATAGAAACCAGTTTGATAGGGTCTCTACTAGCCAGATTTGGGACAATTTGAGCATGAAAATAATAGTAACAGATATATGTCAAATAACATAGAAAACCATGAGTCCACATTTATATATGTAAATACATACATACATACATACGTACATACATACACAAATTGAAAGTGAATGGAGATATTTGTCACTTTTTTCCAACTGAACAGTATTATTCCATTACATGGATAAACAGTAGTTCCTATTACTGTTTTCTTACTGGTTTAGATTGTTTTCACTCCTCCAGCTATTATAATAATATTGTAATGAATTACCTTGTAGGCACTTATTTTTAAGGGAACACTAACAAACTGGAACACATGAGTAAAGAATGAGGTTGGAGAAATAGAAGGAGTTCCCTCCGATTTTACAGAACAATGTGAAGAGCTACACAAATGAAAAACTTTTATAATCATGATAAACCACATTATATGTCTTATCGTGGTGTCGGTACCTTGCTGCTGCCAAGTCAGGATACTGCTCCTGACCAGAGGGATATCTTCAAGTAGCAGTGTCAAGTGCACTAAGGGCAGTAGTTACCTCTTCTTATTTTCCCAGCCTCAGGAATGATACCTTAGATAGACCAAGGGGAGATATCTGAATGTTCTTCTCCTTTAACAAATGCATCGTCTACAGACATAGTTCATATAGGTATAGATGCCTATTGTCAGTGTGCTCACATAAACAATCACCATTATTCAAGGGATTAAGTGACGATCCCATTACTTCTGACATATACATATCAGTGCCATTGTACTAAAGACAATAGAACAGTTTAGAGACAGCTAGTTAAAATTATCATATGGGTTTATTAAAGGGGTGGGCAGAAAGTAATAATTTTGGAAAGATGGAGAAGTGTTTATAAAATGTAAATGAAATTTTGGTATGGGTCAAGTATGATCCAATTTAAAAAAATACAGGGCTTCCCTGGTGGCACAGTGGTTGAGAGTCCGCCTGCCGGTGCAGGGGACATGGGTTCGTGCCCAGGTCCGGGAAGATCCCACATGCCACGGAGTGGCTGGACCCGTGAGCCATGGCTGCTGAGCCTGCGTGTCCGGAGCCTGTGCTCCGCAACGGGAGAGACCACAACAGTGAGAGGCCCATGTACCGCAAATAAATAAATAAATAAATAAAAAATAAAAAATAAAAAAATACACTGTTCTCATATCACACTTAAAGTTGACTTTTCCAAAGACCACGTGCCTTGTCTTATTTAACAATAGAGTGTTTTTAAGAGATCAAATACATCTCTGACACATGTCCAGGATCCAACCCAACATTTTGTGTCTGAATCTACCTGTCTGCAAAGTGCAGTGAAGAAAACATCTTTCTCAGTGCTCTCCTCAAGGGAACATAACTTGCTTTTAGAAAGCCTTAAATGTTAGATTTCCAGAGCTTTGTTTCTAAATTAAAGATCAGAGAAACTGGAAGCTAAAGAGTTAGAAGTCACTGATCAATGAAGGGTCAGACAAGAAGAGGTCAGGGGTGGGAGTAGAGAGCAGAGCTCTCTACTTGAAGTGCTATACTTGAGCCTTTGTCACCCTATCACTAATTATTTGTATGAATATGGACAAAACACTTAAGTGTCTAGGCTTTTATCTCTACAGTGAGATTAGAATTAATTGTCTTCCTGGAAGAATATCATAAACTCTTGAGTTCCTTTTCAGCTTTAGGAGCTATGGATTTATGAAACACCTCTGAAATGACACTGACACTGTTACCTGAAAACTGGGTTTACCTCTTGGTGTATGTTGAGCCAATAGACACAACCAATCCAAAGACTGGGCAAAGAAAGGATTTATTACTGCTTGCAGCAAGTAAAGAGAACACCAAGGCATCTTTCCCAAAGCGATGTCTCCCTGAACAGTAAAATTGGGGAAGTTTTAAGCTAACGGTACATGCATATCCATGAGAGGACTTGAGCAGAGTAGAATTCAGCTTAGAATGGGGGTAAAGGTAGACAGAGTCCAAGCTTTAGTTGATTGAAGTCAGGAGGGTCAACATCATCATTCCATCCTACACCTGGGTGGGAGCCTTGGTTCCTGCAGAACTCAAAGATATATTATTATGTATATCCTGTGAGGAATAAGGACCCCACTCCAAGCTGCATTATTGTTTCTTGACTGCTTCTCCCTTGTTTCTGCATTCTGTCCCTTAAGATTATTAATTACTGAGACATGTTCAAGGACAAGAATTGCAGCCAGGCTTAGATCACAAAATGACTTAGGCCAAAATTGGTTCTCTTTTGTCCAGAAAGTCATTCCTCGTTCTCTTTCTCAAGGGAATCCCTAACCTCTCTGCTTACAAAATCCCTCCAGAATGCTGTTATGGAGGGAACTCTCAATACTTCTGCTAATGACCGTTTGGGTGGTCTTTGAGAAAGTCACTTCACATTTCTTTATTTCTGTTTCTTGTTTTTCATAGGAGAAAGGTACTGTAAATCAATTTCTAGCCCAAAACTTTATCCTAACAAAATCTTATACCAAGTTCTAATACTTAAAATGTTTAAGTAAAGCTGGTCTGGTGAAAGTGGGCATTAAAACTTGAAGCTCCATGACTCAGTCCTCCTAGATGAAGCTGTTAATCCCAGGGAATGGCTCAGATTAAACAGTCTATAATTCCAACATCATCAAACTGATTTGTATGCAGTTTTGGACTGTCATACTTAACTATATAAAATGAGACAAACCTGAATTTAGCTCTGAATTTCAAGTCACCTGAATTTTTTTTTAACATTTACAAATCAAAACATGATGGTGCCCTTCCAAACTCAACTCTCAGAGATTTCAAAAAAATTACATGCTAAATTCCAGGACACTTTTATCCTTTACCTAGGGAGGGCCTTAAGGGCACTCTGAGACCTCTCCATGACCCAACTCTGTTTTATCTCAGGGAAAAGAGGTATCTCCCTCTGCTAGATAAACTTTTCCTCACAGGATTTATGGCCACCCACTCTCAGGCCTGCAGGTCAAAGCACAAATGAAAAAGAAGGTCCCTGAGGGGAATTGCTAACATTAATGAGACAATCAGGGTTTTGGCCCTGAGGTTAAATGCTTTGAAGATTTCAGGGTATATCTCAGGGAAAATGTTTCTAGCTGTGTTTCCTACAGCAACCTAAATTCTAATCTCATTCTCCCTAATGAATGACATAACAATTCTTGGCAAGTCTTTTTCCCCTTTCTGAAGACTCAGCTTTCTCAAATTTGAAGGAGATTGGCTCCCTACAGGCTACACTGAGGGGCTCCAGTGATTAAGAAGATAAACAGAAGTAAAGTGCAAGTTCCTTAATAAAGTGGTGTTGCTGGAATATCAAGTCCTATCATGATTCACAGAGGATTTTGCCCCAAACATAGGTTCTTGGGAAATCATTATGGCTCAGCTGTGTGTACCAAAGGAGGAGTGAGGGCTGAGCCTTCTTGCTGATGTATATGGTTTCACTGTTATCAAGTCAACATTGCACATAATGAAGGGGCACGGCAACCGTCACTGAATTGATGACTGAGTTGTTCATCCAATACTTACATGGTGAAAGTGGAATGTTAAGTGCTTTTTAACAGTCACTGAGCACATTAGAGCATTTACATCATGGTCCTTTTGTCTCTTACCAAGTTCTTAATAAATAAGTATGGCATTGAAGTAAAATGGGGAACACTATTGAACTCAAACTTCTCCACCTAGGAGTTCTAGGACTAAACTGCAAGAGAATTGAAACTTTGGGGAAAAGCAATGAGTTGAAAATGAATAGAGCCCTAGTTCAACTGGTCTTGTGCTTGGCTTTTTCAGAGATGCTTTGCTGGGACCAGATTCCTTAAAGTGCATGGAATTCCACAGCACCTCTGACACAATGCCATCTGTAACAATTGATAATTGAGATGGCAACCAGTGAGGCAGACTAATCACATAGTGCTGAAGTTGGCTTTTGTTGGAGGGGGACGGTGGAGGGAGAACTTAGCAAGAGAGACCCATGTACATGCTCACTAAGAATTACATATTTATGATAAATAATTCAAATATCATGTAAATAAGAATGCAGACAGATTCAACATGAGCCTGACCTCTGGAGATTTTACCAGCCTTTCACATTTTTCCCAGGCTTTTCACATCTTGTAGTGTGACAGAATCAATATATCTGATAGAAACACACTTCAGTTCCCTAAATGATATAATTGAGTAAACATTTTATTAGCCTGCATTTTATTGGCTTAAACCCCCTTTAACTTACACTTCCACACATTGACAGTACAGTAATAACAGATGTCCATGGCCCTGTATATGAGGTACAGCAATATCTCAACGGGTTTTTGATTTCTAAAGAAAGATTATCTTGTGTTGAATTCATTTTTGGTTTTACATGTGTTTTATGGTCTATACAGGGTGAGCAAACTATGGCTCATTGGCCAAATCCAGCCTGCCACCTGCTTTTGTAAAAAAATATTGGAGCACATCTACATCCATTCATTCATATATTGTCTATACCTGCTTTTGCATTACTATGTCAGAGTTGAGTGGTTGTGACAGAGACCATGTGCAGTGCGAAGCCTAAAATAGTGACTATCTGGACCTTTTATGAAACAGTTTGCCAATCCATGGTCAATACTGATTTGAAAATTAGCATTCTTGGCATGATCTATGTAGTAAGCAACAGTGTGCCAGAGCCTGCTCATCACATGAGAGCTGACTGTGTACATCTCTTCTCACCTATTCATTTTGTGATGTCCTGTTGGCAGCTGGAAATTAGCCATGGCTGGAGTATTCACACCAACAAACACCACAAATCAGATTATTTTTCCACAAAGAGCTGGTCATTAAATCTTTTCCAGCACACCAGTGGTAGTAACCCTTTATTAGTCAGAACCCCTACTTAAGCTAGATAATAGATATGCTGCCATAGGACAGACTACTAATTAACAATGTGGACCCAATCTACATTAAAAAACCTCACTGGATTTTAAAATATTTAATTTTGCTAATTAAAAAAAATTCAGCTTAACATAAAAGTCTTAGAAAACAGAAAGAAAAACATACTTGTAAGTTCACTATTATACATACTGTAATAGAAATGTTAATGTGTTTCTTCCATCCATATTATATAATTTTATTTAAAATATGGGAACATACTATTTGTAACATTTGTAATTTTGTTTTGATGGAGAATTTTTTCACATTGACAAATATTCTTCTGTAACATCATTTTGCCTGAATATATGGTATTCCATATGATAATTTAATTAACTAAGTCTTGATTATGGTGTATGAAAAAGGCTTTGATGGAAACTACTGGAAATACATATATCTTCACAGTTTTGTTCATTTATATTAGTTAAATTCTAGGGCTTCATTTCATTAAAGCCCAAGTATTAAGGTTAAATCTTTTTTTTTCTTTTTCATTTTTCCAAGTCTACCTCATTCATTCCTTCATTAGCAAAATTAATGTAAGATTATTATACATCAGATACTTTTCTAGTACCTAGGTATAGTGCAAAGTTTTATTAAGTTAAAAATATAATTCTTGGAGATTGGTTCAAGATGGCAAAGTAGAAGGACATGTGCTCACTCCCTCTTGCAAGAGCACTGGAATCACAACTAACTGCTGAACAAATTGACAGGAAGACACTGGAACTCACCAAAAAAGATATCCCACTTCCAAAGACAAAGGAGAAACCACAATGATATGGTAGGAGGGGCACAATCACAATAAAATCAAATTCCATCACCTCTGGGTGGGTGACTCACAAACTGGAGAACAATTATAGCACAGAAGCCCACCCTCTGCAGTGAAGGTTCTGAGACCCATGTCAGGCTTCCCAAACTGGGGGTCTGGCAATGGGAGGAGGAATTCCTAGAGAATCAGACTTTGAAGACTAGTGGGATTTGACTGCAGGAATTTGACAAGCCTGGGAGAAAAAGAGACTCCATTATGGGAGGACACACACAAAGTATTGTGTGCATCAGGACCCAGGGGGAAGGAGCAGTGACCCCATAGGAAATTGAACCAAACTTACCTACTAGTGTTGGAGGGTCTCCTGTGTGGGGGGGATGTGGCTGTGGCTCACCGCAGGGACAAGGACACTGGAAGCAGAAGTTCTGGGAAGTACTCCTTGGTATGAGCCTTCCCAGAGTCTGCCATTAGCCCCACCAAAGAACCTATAGCCTCCAGTGCTGGGTTACCTCAGGCCAAACAACAAACAGGGAGGGAACTCAGTCCAACCCATCAGCAGACAGGCAGATTAAAGTTTTACTGAGCTCTGCAAACCAGAGCAACACACAGTTCTACCACACCACCAGTCCCTCCCATCAGGAAGTTTCCACAAGCCTCTTAGCCTCATCCACCAGAGAGCAGACAGCAGAAGCAAGAAGAACTACAGTTCTGCAGCCTGTGGAATGAAAACCACATTCACAGAAAGATAGACAAAATGAAAAGGCAGAGGACTATGTACCATATGAAGGAACAAGATAAAACCCCAGAAAAACAACTAAATGAAGTGGAGCTAAGCAATCTTCCAGAAAAAGAATTCAGAATAATAATAGTGAAGATGATACAGGACATTGGGAAAAGAATGGAGGAAAAGATTGAGAAGATGCAAGAAATGTTAAACAAAGACCTAGAAGAATTAAAGAACAAACACCTAGAAGAATTAAAGAACAAACTAAGATGAACAATACAATAAGAGAAATGAAAAATACACTACAAGGAATGAATAGCAGAATAACTGAGGCGGAAGAACGGATAAGTGATCTGGAAGACAGAATGGTGCAATTCACTACAGCAAAACAGAATAAAGAAAAAAGAATGAAAACACATGAAGACAGCCTAAGAGAACTCTGGGACAACATTAAACACACCAACATTCACATTATAGGGGTCCCAGAAGGAGAAGAGAAAGAGAAAGGACCAGAGGAAATATTTGAAGAGATTATAGCCAAAAAATTCCCTAACATGGGAAAGGAAGTAACTTCCTAAGTCCAGGAAGGGCAGAGAGTCCCAGACAGGAGAAACCCATGGAGAGACATATCAAGACACATAGTAATCAAATTGACAAAAAGTAAAGACAAAGAAAAATTATGAAAAGGAACAAGGGAAAAATGACAAAAAAACATACAAAGGAACTCCCATAAGGTTAACAGCTGATTTCTCAGCAGAAACTCTACAAGCCAGAAGGGAGTGGCATAATATATTTAAAGTGATGAAATGGAAAATACTACAACCAAGATTACTCTACCCATCAAGGATCTCATTCAGATTTGATGGAGTAAGCAAAATCTTTACATACAAGCAAAAGTTAAGAGAATTCAGCACCACCAAACCAGCTCTACAACAAATGTTAAAGGAACTTCTCTAAGTGGGAAACACAAGAGAAGAAAAGTACCTACAAAAACAAACCCAAAACAATTAAGAAAATGGTAATAGGAACATACATATTGATACTTACCTTAAATGTGAATGGACTAAATGCTC
Source organism: Mesoplodon densirostris (assembly GCF_025265405.1). Taxonomy (NCBI): domain Eukaryota; kingdom Metazoa; phylum Chordata; class Mammalia; order Artiodactyla; family Ziphiidae; genus Mesoplodon; species Mesoplodon densirostris. The sequence continues at coordinate 122,688,965 of NC_082662.1, read as the reverse complement.
CAGCCAAAAGAAACAGGATTGCTGAATGGATACAAAAACAAGTCCCATATATATGCTGTCTACAAGAGACCCACTTCAGAGCTAAGGGCACATATGGACTGAAAGTGAGGGGATGGAAACAGATATTCCATGAAAATGGAAATCAAAAGAAAGCTGTAGTGGTGATACACATATCACACATAAAATAGACTTTAAAATAAAGAATGTTACAAGAGACAAAGAAGGGCACTACATAATGATCTAGGGGTCAATCCAAGAAGATGATATAACAATTATAAATATATATGCATACAACATAGGAGCACATCATTACAGTCAAATGTTAACAGCTATAAAAGAAGAAATCAACAGTAACAAAATAATAGTGGGGGAATTTAACACCTTACATACACCAATGGACAGATCATCCAGAAAGAAAATTAATAAGGAAACACAGCTTTATTTTATTTTATTATTTTAACATCTTTATTGGAGTATAATTACTTTACAATAGTGTGTTATTTTCTGCTTTATAACAAAGTGAATCAGTTATACATATAAATATATCCCCATATCTCCTCCCTCTTATGTCTCCCTCCAACCCTCCCTCTCCCACCACTATAGGTGATAACAAAGCATGAGCTGATCTCCCTGTGCTATGCAGCTTCTTCCCACTAGCTATCTATTTTACATTTGGTAGTATATATAAGTCCATGCCACTCTCTCACTTCGCCCCTGTTTACCCTTCCCCTCCCTGTGTCATCAAGTCCATTCTCTACATCTGCGTCTTTATTCCTTCCTGCCCCTAGGTTCTTCAGAACCATTTTTTTTTTACATTCCGTATATACGTGTTAGCATATGGTATTTATTTTTCTCTCTTTCACTTACTTCACTCTGTATAACAGTCTCTAGGTCCATCCACCTCACTACAAATAACTCAATTTCATTTCGTTTTATGGTTGAGTAATATTCCATTGTATATATGTGCCACATCATCTTTATCCATTCATCTGTTGATGGACATTTAGGTTGCTTTCATGTCCTGGCTATTGTAAATAGAGCTGTAATGAACACTGTGGTAAATGATTCTTTTTGAATTATAGTTTTCTCAGGCTATATGCCCAGTACAGGGATTGCTGTGTTGTAAGGTAGTTCTATTTTTAGTTTTTTAAGGAACCTCCATACTGTTCTCCATAGTGGTTCTATCAATTCATATTCCCACCAACAGTGCAAGAGGGTTCCCTTTTCTTCACACCCTCTCCAGCATTTATTGTTTGTAGATTTTTTGATAATGGCCATTCTGACTGGTGTGAGGTGATACCTCATTGTAGTTTTGATTTGCATTTCTCTAATGGTTAGTGATGTTGAGCATCCCTTCATGTGTTTGTTGGCTATCTGTATATCTACTTTGGAGAAATGTCTATTTAGGTCTTCTGCCCACAAGCTTTAAATGATGCAATAGACCAGATAGATTTTATTGATATTTATAGGACATTCCATTCAAAAATAGCAGGTTACACTTTCTTCTCAAGTGCACACAGAAATTCTCCAGGATAAATTACATCTTGGGTCAAAAATCAAGCCTCAGTAAATTTAAGAAAATTGAAATCATATCAAACATCTATTCCGACCACACCATTGAGAGATAAGAAATCAACTACAGGGAAAAAAAAACATTAAAAAACACAAACTTGTGGAGGCTAAAAAGTATGTTACTAAATAACCAAGAGATAACTGAAGAAATCAAAGAGGAAATAAAAAAATACTTAGAGACAAATGAGAATGAAAACACGGCAATCCAAAACCTATTGGATGCAACAAAAGCAGTTCTAAGAGGGAAGTTTATAGCAAGATTCCTACCTCAAGAAACAAGAAAAATCTCAAAAGAACCATCTAACCTTACACCTAAAGGAACTGGAGAAAGAAGAACAAACAAAACCCAAAGTTACTAGAAGGAAAGATACCATAAACGTCAGAGCAAAAATAAATGAAATAGAAACAAAGAAAACAATAGCAAAATTAAATAAAACTAAAAGCTGGTTCTATGAGAAGATAAACAAAACTGATAAAACTTTAGCCAGCCTCATCCAGAAAAAGAGAGAGAGGACTCAAATCAGTAAAATTAGAAATGAAAAAGGAGACTTACAACGGACACTGCAGAAATAGAAAGCATTGTAAGAGACTATTACAAGCTACTCTGTGCTAATAAAATGGACAACCTGGAAGAAATAGACAAGTTCCTAGAAAGGTATAACCTTCCAAGACTTAACCAGGAAGAAATAGAAATATGAATGTACAAACCACAAGTAATGAAATTGAAACTGTGATGAAAATTCTTCCAACAGACAGAAGTCCAGGACCAGATGGCTCCACAGGTGAATTCTATCAAACATTTAGAGAAGAGCTAACACTGATCCTTCTCAAACTCTTCCAAAAATTTGCAGGGGAAATGACACTCTCAAATTAATTCTATGAGGTCACCATCACGCTGATACCAAAACCAGACAAAGATACTACAAAAAAAGAAAATTACAGACCAATATCACTGATGAATATACATGCAAAAGTCCTCAACAAAATACTAGCAAACAGAATCCAACAACACATTAAAAGGATTATACACCATGATCAAGTGGGATTTATCCCAGGGATTCAATGGTTATTCAATAGAGGCAAATCAATCAGTGTGATACACCATATTAACAAATTGAAGAATAAAAAAACATATGATCATCTCAGTAGATTCAGAAAAGCTTTTGACAAAATTCAACACCTATTTATGATTAAAAAAAAAAAACTCTCCAGAAAGTTAGCATAGAGGGAATCTACCTCAACATAATAAAGGCCATATATGACAAGTCCACTGCAAACATCATTCTCAATGGTGAAAAAATGAAAGAATTTCCTCTGAGATGAGGAACAAGACAAGGATGTCTGCTCTTGCCACTATTGTTCACCATAGTCTTGGAAGTCTTTGCTATGGCAATCAGAAAAGAAAAAGAAATAAAAGGAATAAAAACTGGAAAAGAAGAATTAAAACTGTCACTCTTTGCAGATGACATGATACTATATAGAGATAATCCTAAAGATGCCACCAGAAAACTACTATAGCTAATCAATGAATTTGGTAAAGTTGCAGGATATAGAATTAATGCACAGGAATCTCTTGCATTCCTATACACTAATAATGACCACTGCAACAAAAAGAATAACATACCTAGGAAGAAACCTACCTAAGGAGGTAAACGTCCTGAATTCAGAAAACTATAAGACACTGATGAAAGAAATCAAAGATGACACAAACAGATGGAGAGATATACCATATTCTTGGATTGGAAGAATCCATATTGTGAAAATCACTATACTACCCAAAGCATTCTACAGATTCAATGCAACCCCTATCAAATTACCAATGGAATCTTTTACAGAACTAGAACTAAAAATCTTAAAATTTGTATGGAGACAAAAAAGACCCCGAATAGCCAAAACAATCATGAGGGGAAAAAAAATGGAACTGGAGGAATCAGGCTCCCTGACTTCAGACTATACTACAAAGCTGAAATAATCAAGACAATATGGTACTGGCACAAAAACAGAAATATAGATCAATGGAACAAGATAGAAAGCCCAGAGATAAATGCATGCACCTATGGTCAACTAATCTATGAGAAAGAATGCAAGGATATACAAGGGAGAAAATGCAGTCTCTTTGGTAATGGTGCTGGGAAAACTGGACAGCTACATGTAAAAGAATGAAATTAGAACACTTTCTAGCATCAAATACAAAAATAAACTCAAAATGGATTACAGACCTAAATGTAAGACCAGACACTATAAAATTCTTAGAAGAAAACATAGGAAGAACAGTCTTTGACATAAATCACAGAAAGATATTTTTTGACCCACCTCCTAGAGTAATGGAATTAAAAACAAAAATAAACATATGGAACCTAATGAAACTTAAAAGCTTTTGCACAACAAAGGAAACTATAAACAAGATGAAAAGATAACCCTCAGAATGGGAGAAAATGTTTGCAAAGAATCAACGGACAAAGGATTAACCTCCAAAATATATAAACAGCTCAAGCAGCTCAATATTAAAAAAACAAACAACCAATGAAAAAATGGGCAGAAGAGCTAAATAGTCATTTCTCCAAAGAAGATATACAGATTTCCAACAAACACATGAAATAATTCTCAACATCACTAATCATTAGAGAAATGTAAATCAAAACTACAATGAGGTATCACCTCACACCAGTTAGAATGGGCATCATCAGAAAATCTACCTACAAATGCTGGAGCGGGTGTGGAGAAAAGGAACCCTCTTACACTGTTGGTGGGAATATAATTTGATATAGTCACTATGGAGAACAGTATGGAGGTTCCTGAAGAAGCTAAAAATAGAATTACCATATGACCCAGCAATCCCACTACTGGGCATATGTCCAGAGAAAAACATAATTCAAAAAGACACATGCACCCCAATGCTCATTGCAGCACTATTTACAATAGCCAGGTCATGGAATCACCCTAAATGCTCATTGGCAGATGAATGGATAAAGGAGTAGTGGTACATATATACAATTGAATATTACTCAGTCAAAAATAGGAACAAAATTGGGTCATCTGTAGCAACGTGGATGGACCTAGAGACTGTCATACATAGTGAAGTAAGTTAGAAAGAGAAAAAGAAATATCGTATATTAATGCATATATGTGGAACCTAGAAAAATGGTTCAGATGAACTGGTTTGCAAGGCGGAAATAGAGACAGATGTAGAGAACAAATGTATGGACACTAAGGGGTGAAACCAGGGGGTGGGGTGGTGGTGGGATGAATTGGGAGCTTGGGATTGATATATATACACTTATATGTATAAAATAGATAACTAATAAGAAACTGCTGTATAAAAAGGAAATAAATAAAAGTCAAAATAAATCTTCCATCTTGGAGTTTTCCTTTTAAATACAGTGAGTAGATGTTGTAAAAAGTAATCAATTCACAATTCAATTTTATGTGATAAAACACAAATTCACTGACTATCTACTATGTGCCAGACACTGTGAAGAAACTAAAATATCACGTTTACTTGCACTGGAACTGACAGCTGTTAGGAAAAAAAAAATCATGTATTAGTTATAAATCCTGGTTGCAATCAAATCCAGAGGAAACGAGTTTAAGCCAAAGGGATGTGTATTATGAGGATACAAGTGTGTAAGTGTATTTCAGGGAAAGCCCAATTATAGAAATAGAACTAGGCATTAAAGAAGATAATGTAACCAGGAACTCCAACTCTGTCAGCATGCTGTCTTTCTCTTGTTCCTTTTCTTTTCTTTGTGTTTGCTTCAGTCTTCCTTCATGAGCAAACTTTTGTTTCTCTTTCCATCCATGGTAAACACAACTCCTGAGATATATATATATATATATATATATATATATATATATATATATATATATATAATAAATTAATTTATTTATTATATTTATTTTTGGCTGCCTTGGGTCTTTGCTGCTGCATGCAGGCTTTCTCTAATTGCAGCGAGTGGGGGCTACTCTTTGTTGTGGTGTACAGGCTTCTCATTACAGTGGCTTCTCTTTTGGCATAGCATGGGCTTTAGGCACATGGGCTTCAGTAGTTGTGGCACACGGGCTCAGTAGTTGTGGCACACAGGCTTAGTTGCTCCATGGCATGTGGGATCTTCCTGGACCAGGGCTCGAACCCATGTCTCCTGCATTGGAAGGAGGATTAACCACTGTGCCACCAGGGAAGCCCCTGATAGATATATTTACAGCTTATATTTCAGCAACCAAGGAAGATTGTGACTGCCAAACCCATAAACCCCAGTTCAAATTATCGTGAGCAGAATCAAATGTCCATATGTAGTGATGTGGAAGGAAGGGAGCAGATAGGAAGCTCCTAGGAGTGCCAAGCAGAATAGGTATAACTTGCCTTTTCCTCTCCATCCCTCTGGCCCTCTGGATAACTTAGTTTGGCATTATTAGTACCTAGCTTATCCCCTTACTCCTACCTGACTCAGGAGAAGTTTCCCTCTTGAATTCTAGTATCCACTCTTTCATTGCTACTCACCTGTAGCAGGAGGACAGAAACAATATGAAGATTGACACAATGGAAAGGTCTTATAGGTTTTAAGCTCAGAAGCTTTGGTTTCAAGTCCTTACTCTACCACTTACTAACCAGCAACTAGAACAAGTTGCTTAACCTCTATGAATATACATTTTCTAACCTGTAAAAAAGGAGAGGATAGGTTTTCAATACAACAATGTAACTTCTACTAGACCCTAATTTCACATAGAAAACCAGTATAAGAAAAAATAATATATATGTGACATACATATATTATAATAATATGGAGACAGTGGGAAGTGAACTAAAGCAAAGAAGAAACATTTTTGAAGAAGTGGCCTATCTGGGATAATTTTCCTGTTTTTACAGGCTATAGCCTGACAGCTGGCCAGAGTCAGTGCTGTGCTGAGCAGCTGAGCAGCTAGAACTCTAATAGAAATCTAGCAGTCTTTCTGGACTGAAGAAATAGAGACCAGAGTTTAAGGCAAGCACTAGAGAGTGAGAAAAAAATTCAGAAAAGAGAGAGACAGAGAGGCAAACTCTGTGTACAAATTCTCCCCAAATCTCTGGCTATACTCTGAACTATGCATGCAAGAAATTAACTCAAAACATCCCGGCCAAGTCACTGTATCTGAACTCAGATTGGAATGGCTATCCATGTCACAAAATTTGAATTTGAGCCCAACCAATTTAATTGCCTGCTAAAATGAAAACACAAAAAAGCTTTAAATGAATATAACAGAAACTAGAGTCTGCAACAGAAATCAGAGTTTATACAACATTACATTCACAATGACTGGGGTACAATTCAAATTACTCATCATGAACAGAACTAGGACAAAATGACTGAGTCTCAAGTAAAAACACAAATAACTGAGACCACCTACAAGATCATACATATTTGAATTAGGAAATAAGAATTTCTAAAGTAACCATTGAAACTGTGTTCAATAATTTAAAAATATACATTAGCAATAAATTATATGATAGAAAATCCAAGGAAAGAAATAGAAACTATAAAAAAAGAACTGAATGGAAATTCCAGAATTTAAAAGTAGGATATCTTAAAAAAAAAATTGGACATATTTGGAAGAAGAGCAAGTGTCGATTTAGCTCTAAAGAACTAATAACTCAAAGTAGTCCAAGAAAGAGTCATTTTGAAGATGGCTTTTGTAAAGCTACTTTGGTGAAAATAAAAGCTGATTAGTACACTTGGAAAAAACAAAAACCAAAAAAAAAAAACAACAACACTGAAGGTACTTATAAGTATAATGGAGATAAAAGAAAAACAAGTTGGTTAAAATGAAGAGAGAACAATAGAAATTACTTAATCTGAAGAAGAAAGTGGAAAATTATTGTGGGGACTGGAAAGGAGAGTTTTAAAGACCTGTGGAACAATATCAAAATACCTAATATATCTTATCTGTCATTCCAGAAGAGGGGAGGCAGAGAATGTGGTAGAACATATTTTAGGGAATACATGTAGAAAACTTCTCATTTTAATGAAAGACATATTCACAGAATCAAGATGCAACAAATCCCAAGCAAAATACACTTGAGAACTTTACTTAGTAACATCATAGTCTGACTGATCAAAGGCATAGATTTAAAATAAAAAAGCTGGAAAGCAGCCAGGGAAAAAGAGCACAGTTCATGTAGAAGGACCTATGCATCACTTTTTTGGTTGACTTCTCATTAGAAACTATGAAGGTCAGAAGACAATAGAACAGAGAGCACCAATATCTTTAACATGGTGAAATTAAAAAGAGAAAAAAACAAAACAAAACAAAAAAACAGTTTACGCAAAGTTCTGTATGTAGCAAAAATACTATTTAAGAAGGAAAAGTTGTTGTGAACATATCTGCTTTACAAAGGAAAGCAAAAGTACATTCATCAGACTGAAGGGGAGCAATAGGAAGAAATAAAAAATTAAATTTTTGTAAGTATAAAAGACTACTTTTCCTTATAATATTATTAAATTATTAGATATATTAAAATTTTATGCTTTTCATTAAGTAAATTGCCTTCTAAGATTATAAAGTATGTAGATTTAATATCTGTGACAAATAAAGAATTAGGGATTTAGGGCACAATACATAGACCTCTATAGTTATAGGTTTCTACATTTTACAGGGAGTCATACAATATGAACTCTGATTAGGCTATGAAAAGTAAAATATATACATTATAATGCCAATATCAACCACTAAAAGCAAATAATTAATAATTTAAAGAGGGACTTCCTTGGCGGTCCAGTGGTTAAGGTTCCACACTTCCACTGCAGGGAGCATGGGTTCGATCCCTGGTTGGGGAACTAAGATCCCACATGCCACACAGCATGACCAAAAGAAAAAATAAAATAATAATAATAATTTAAAGAGAATATTTCTGCTTTCAGTAACAAATAAGATCATAATGAACCAATTTGTTTCCAGATGAGAACCATAAATTTTGGCCAAATAGGAAAAGAAACTGTCTGAAAGCACTGGAAAGTGAGCAGAAACACAAAGCTTCTTTTGGAGTACCCACACTAAAAGGAAGCCACTGTTTAGAGTTACCTACTTTTACTGATTTTAGGGTGAGGGCAGACACAGTCAAAATCATGCAGGTACTGGAAGTATCAATGGAAAATAATGGCAGACATTCTTGCTTGGGTAATCAGAGTACCAAGTCTGGGCAACTGTGGAGACTGAAGTTGGGGTGGGGGAATCCTACAAAGGAAAAATCAGAGATTTCTGAATTCTGTCTGGGTAATCTTTGGCTGACTTCTGAACAATACATACATGGAGCATACGCAAAGAAGCTCAGCTGAATGGAGATGACAGGGGAAAGTTTCAGCTAATGTTAAGCTAGATCAATAGAAATCATGCACATGAAGAACACTGAGAATAAATACATATAAAAAATAGAACTTCAAGGAACTGTTATATAACATCAAAGTTTCTAACATATGTATAATTAGAGTCCTAGAAGGAGAGGAGAGATAGAATTGGGCAAGAAAATATTTTTGAAAATAATGGCTAAATATTTCCAAAATTTAATTCAAGACTTAAATTTACTATTTCAAGATACACAATGACCGCTAAGCAAAATGCACACAAAAAAGTCATAAGTAGGCATATCATAGTCAACCATTAAAAAGCAAAGATGAAGAGTAATTCTTAAAAATGTTAAAAGAAAGATTAAATATTACATGAAGAGGAAAAACAAATCAATTAAGGGTCAGTGTCTGATCAGAAGCTGCGGAAGCCAGAAGACAACAAGGTAATGCTTTTAAAATGCTGAAAGAAAAACCATCAACCCCAAACTTTACATGTAGCAAAAAGATTTCTTGAAAATGAAGAAAAAATAGATATTTTGGATAAAAGAAAGCTAAAACCTACACTATAAGAAATACTAAAGAAGTTCTTCAGGATGAGGAGAAAAAATGATCCAAATAAAAAATATCAATTTTCTTGTTGGCATTAATAGAAACTTATACCCCTACAACTATAGAATGCACTTTCTTTTCAATTGTACATGGTACATTCACAAAGATATACTTCATACTGAGCTATAAAACAAATGTATTTAAATTTTAACAATTTGAAAAAATATAGAGAATATTTTCTGACCACAATGGAATTAAGCTGGGAATCAATAAAGAAAAATATCTTTAAAATCCTAAGCATTTGGATATTAAACAAAACACTTCTAAATAACTCATGGACAAAAGAAGTAAAATGATATATTATAAAAATTCTCAACTGAATGATAATAAAAATGTAATATATCAAAGTGCAGAAGCAAATGAACTCCTTACAAGGAAATTTTTGAAAGAGAACAAAATTGTAGAATAAACACTGCCTGATTTCAAGATTTATTTTAAAAAGCCAAAATAATCATGATAGTGTGATACTGGCATAAAGTTTAAAAAGTAAAGTAATAGAGTAAATACCTAGCCCAGAAATGCACTTACAGTTATATGACATTTGATTTTTGATAATGAACCTGAGCAAAGGGGGAAAGAAAAGTCTTTTCATCAAATGGTTCTAGAATAATTGAATTCTATGTAGAGAAAAAATGAATCTCACAACATACACAAAAGTTAATTTGAAATACTTTATACACTTGAATATAAATACTAAAACCCTGGAACTTTTATAGGTAGAACCTCGGTTTAGATAAAGGTTTGATAAACAGCTCGCAGAAATATAATTGATAAATTAGACTTCAGAGTTAAATTTTTTATCATCCAAAGATACCATTAAGAAAACAACAACAACAACAACAAAACATGCAACAACAGGCAGGAGTGGGGGGAGGGAGAAATATTCACAATATATATATCTGACAAAGGATTGTATCCAGAATATATATAAACTCATACTCACCTGAATGTCTAAAATCAAAAAGAGTAAGACCAAGTGTTGACAACAACATAGAGAAAGTGGACCTCACCCATTGTTAGCGATATAAAGTGGTTCAATTACTTGAAAAAAAATTTGACAGTTTTTTATAAAACTAAAAATATGCTGACCTTATGACCTAGCAATTCTACTCCTAGGTATTTTCCCAATAAAAATGAAAGCATATGATGACAAATGCCTTGTAAATGAGTGTTCATCACAGCTTTATTTATAATACCTAAACAACTAGAAATAGCTTATATGTTCAAAAATAGGAGAATTGAGAAATTAACTGAAATAATATAATAGAATACTACTCAGCAGTGAAAGTAAATAAATTTTGGTACACACAATTTATTAGTTTTCTATTGGTGCCATAAAAAATCATCACAAATTTAGCAGTTTAAAGCAATACAAATTTACTATCATAAGGTACAGAGGTACAGAAAGGGTTTTACTATGGGTTTTACCTTTAAGTAAAACACTTTCACTGTTCAGATCTCTCCTATCTCTTCTTCCATCTTATCTATCTCTTCTACCTTCCTTCCTCTTTCATTTTTAATGGCCCATGTGATTACATTGGACTTATCAGGATAATCCAGAGTAATCTCCCTATAAGCATAACTTCCCTATATTAAAGTCCTTAATTCTGCTTGTAAAGTTTTCTTGCCATATAACATAGCATATTCACAGGTTCTGGGGCTTAGAGCATGGGAATCTTTCTTTTGTCATTATTTTGCCTATCATATCAGTGTTCACTATAATCTTTTTTCAATCCTTTTTTGGTAATATATTGGGAAAAAGGAGAGATGCAATAATATCTACTTTATCTAACAATAGGCTTACAGTGAAGTTCAAGTGAAATAAGTAAACAATAATATAAAGTGGCATTTAAGTAAAATTCATCATCCTATTCTTCTGCTTATTAACCTTTTTTTTAACATAAGGTATTTGTTGAATTAAAAAAAATTCATTGAATGGATAAAAAGTAAATCTAGGATTTGAATTTTGACTTCTCTAATTTTATCCTTTCCAACTGTCTTTGATTCAATCTATGTCTTAAATATGGTAATCTTTTAGTCCTTGAAAACTACAAATCTCTCAACTATTGGGCAATGCTATTTACTGTATCTGGAACACACTTCACTTCCTTGGCTTTTCAAATCCTACTCCTTTCTCTCTACCATCCTATTCTTGCAATTCAGAAATTCCTATTTATCTTTCAGATTATCAAACTTTACTTTTGGGTACACTTTCCCTATGTCCCTAACTTAAATTAGGTCCCCTTGCTGTGAACTTCATATTTATTGAATAGATAAATGAGTTATTTATTTTCTCTATTCTCATACTTTATTCTAAATATAATTTTAATTCTTTCTTTTCCACAGTTAATTCTAGAGTCTATGAAGGGAGGAACATTATCTGTCTTGTTTATCACTGTAGGCATAGTGTGTATCACAGGACCTAGCAAATAGTGGGTGTCCAATAAATATTTGTAAAATGAATCAATGAATGAATAAGTAAATGAATGAATAAGGAAACTCAGCATTATCTTAGAACCATTATTAAACTTAGTGACCTTAAACTCCTAGTGTGGTTCTTGGACATTTTCTGATATCCTGTATCAATCTTTCCTATGAGGTACTTGGTTCACATTTTCTGCCTTAGTGAATTTCCCAAATATTCCCTCTGGACCAGAAGTCCTGTGCTTCCTGGCTGATTCATTCAGACTATCTCAACTTCTTGCTTGACGAATAGAAGATATCTGTCAAAACTGTCTTGCATAGCAAGATTTCTGGTTCTAGACCTATCTAATCAGCCATGCTGAATTGTCCCACACCTCACTCTCAATCCTCCTAGAATAATCTTAAAAATAACAAGCTAAAGCAAGACTTACACAATGCCATCCAGTGATAGATGTCTTTATTAGAGTTCTTTTTTATTTTTAACCTTTTCCCGTAGGCATTTCAACTCCTTCACACTACATCCTATTATATCCTATTATTGTAATTGCCCATTGAGTATATAAAGAAAATTACTGGATTGCCCCTAATAGAAACACAATGAATATGTGTTGGAGACAGATGTAAGCTCTAGCAGTGCAGCTGCAACTCACACAGCACAACACGGGGTGGGGAGATGCCAGAAAGATCCAGTTTTAAGAAATGACTGACAAAGCCGCAAATAATCATTGCAGGGTAATCATGGCTCAGGGGCTGCTCCACACAATTGTTGGTGTGGCTGCCTGTGAAGATGTGATTATTGGACAGAAGAGTCCATGCAGCTGGACACACAATAGAGTAGAATTCTTTGAAGAAAATTGATGAACCACTGCCAGCTCCTAAGTCTAAGGTAAATGGAAACAGAAAGAATAGGTTTATTTTCTCTTTAGACTCTCATGTAAGCAAACTAACCACATTTCTATTGCTGATGCTGAAAAAGGGAGTTAGTTTGATGAAAGTTCAGGTCTCTGGTTTCCATGTGTCTTCCAACTCAAATACATTTAGTGAGAAAATGGGGTGTCCCCTACCTGGAAGTCATGAGTAAAAAAATTCCTTAATATCAGTGCACCTGATTCTCTCATCAAACCTCACCAGCTCTAGCTTGAGTTAGGATTACTTTGAAATTTAACTCTAGTCTGTGAATATACTGGGGTTATATACAAAAGGAAGGAGATACTTGACATGGGAAGAGTAGTTGCCTTATAAGTAGTCTCCTACAGCACTTAAGCATTTAAACAATGGTTCCTTATTTTGGAGTCTACAAATTTTGAGAGTATTCTTCTGCAAAGTGTAGTATGTGATACAATTGCATCAGAATTATCAACTATTTCTGAAATATTTAGGTTCAAATTTCTTCTAGGCCCAATGAACTCTGGGTTTCAGGATGTAGGGCATGTGACTCTGCATCATAACAGCACTTTAAAGTGTTTCAAAGACACTCTAAAGTCTGAGAAGCCTTACTGAATGAGGTCCATGGATGGGTTTCAAAGGACTTTCAAAATCCAAAAATTTCGGGTAAAATTTTATGCAATTGCCAAAAAGAAGGACTATAGCTTTCTGAGAATTTCAAAGCATTTGTGGCCCCCAAATGTTTTAAATCATCAGATGATAACATCTAAAGAGGGATCTTGTTCCTGGTGAGTTTACGGTTCTTGCCTTGTCACAGAAAGAATTCAGAGATGAGACAGGGAGGTCAAGAAAGTAAAGTGAGGATTTATTAAAGCAAGAATACACTCTCAGAGGGAGAGTGGGTGGCAGGTGGGTAGCTGCCCTGGTTTTTTTTTTTTTTTTTTTTGGCAAGCCAGTTATGAGGGGCATACAAATGAAGGGGCAGAATATTCACTGGGGAGGAAGGGTTTGGGGGTCATATTGCCTGATTTTCATCCCATCTCCACATTCCTCCAGGGTAAGAGAGATTTTTGTCTTTGTTTAGCATTTATCAGAAGTGTCATGGTATCAGTGCTTGATGGGTACTTCTTATCTGCAAGGCTAATTTCATTGTAATGAGAGCACAATGAGCAACAGATTACATTTGGATACAGGAGATTCCTGCCTTTTCCCACTTTTCTTTGTCTGCCTCCAGGACTCTTATCACCACAAAATATGTGCTTTCCTGTCAGTCTGAAGGTTCCTGCTTTTCTTTGTCTACTCGTGGAGCCCCACTGCTTACAAGATGCATGATTTCTTGCCACCTGGTCCCTGCCCCCTTTTCTCTGATCATGTCTAGCTACCTGCCTGCTGTAACAGTCTGGCTTTTGTTGACTCATACCCGTGCTAACTACAGCCTTACCCTGAAGACAACTGTGAGCCAATTCTCAGACAACCCAGATCTAAAATTGTCAGTAGGTATGAGAGCCACAGTGGAAAATCCTTCATTCCTTGCTTTAATCATTTCCTTCCCTGTTTTTGCCTTCCTACTTTTGGATAGGTATATGTTCACTATCTCAAGTCCATTCTAAGTCTTAACCACCCTGACAAGGTTAGGCAATATACAAGAAGCCCTGAAATATCATCTGTATGCATCTAGAATAACTTGCTAACAATAGACATATAATCTTGAGAAACAGTTTTGAGCAATCTATACCTCTGTTAAAGTTACAACATTTTCTACCTACTTTCTTTTCCTCCTTCTATGTGAGCTTCTTACTGTATAATAAATATAATTCTTATACCACAAAATCAGTAAACAATAAATGTTCACTGGTTTTATTTTCTTTAAATTAAACCTGGCCTCCAAGATCCCAAGCCCTCAGACAGGAAGAAATCAAACTTCAGCCATTACTACATTCCTTCAAATATCCAAGACTATGCAAAGGTCCTGGGATATCTTACCCAGAAGGACAAATTAGGCAAGGGTCCTCCAGCTATTAGGTCAAAGTGATTAGCATTGAGATATCCACTGGCCCAGCCTGCATGGTCAAATTGAGTTCAGTACTTGTGCTTTCTCCATGGCTTGTTTGGGGACAGTAAACTTTTCTGAAGTTGGGAACCCTGATGTCTTAGATCCAGCTTCCTCATATGAATCACATGAAGCCTACAGGTACTTTTACCTCCTATGGTACCCCAAAGCTACAGGCAAACGTTCTTGCAACTTTTATAACTCTAGACCTCTATTTGTCTCCTCTCTAGTTCTGAGAAATTTCTTTTTTTCTTATTTCTTCCCATTAGTTCTTGGCTTGATCTGAATATATGTGTCTCCTTCTCAAAATTCATGTGTTAAAGTCTTAACACCCAAGATGATAGAATTAAGAAGCAAGCACTTTGGGAAATGATTAGGTCATGAGGACAGGGCCCTCAAGAATGGGATTAGTACCTTTATAAAAGAGGCCAAGAGAGCTCACTTGTCCCTTTTGCCATGTGAACTTACAGCAAATAGATGGCCATCTGTGAAATGGGAATAGGCCTTTACCAGACACTGAATCTACTGGCATTTTGATTATGGACTTCTTAGCCTTCAGTACTGTGGAAAATGTTTCTGTTGTTCATAAGCCACAAATTATGATATTGTGCTGTATCAGCCCAAATGGATTAGGCTTAAAATTTCTTTCCTATTATACAACCCCTCTGTATGTACAGGTGACACTGACCCTGTTGCATTACCCTGTGGGATTTGGACATCATGGAATTCAGCACAAATACTGACACTCTGGCAACTATCATTGTTGTGAATATTAAAGTCTTATCTCTGGCCCAGGAGTTTCATGTCTTCTACAAGCATCCTTGAAACTATAGAAGTCTAATTTGTTAACAAGTAGGGTATAATCCCAGAGTCTGTACAATTCTTGGCACTCCTGTTCCCTGCCTGCTGGATGGGACCCCTTCACTCAATCCGATAGCAATATTTACTCCAAACAAGTCTGTTTCTGCCATATTCCTTACACACAGTATGGGATCTGCCAACAGGATTAAGGCCAGGTTCCCACAGATCCCTCAAACCTTAATGCTAACTGTTCCCCAATTATTCTTGTCTTCTTGAGAACTTGATGGTGAGTTTCCAGAATATAATATACGTCAACCAGCTTGTGTTATGAAAAATGTCTCAATCAACATTCAATGTACAAATAGTAATTAATTAATTATATATTTTTTCAGTGTACTTACTAAGTGCCACAGACATACAGGCTTTATTATAAATTAAACACCTATTTTATTCATCTTTAGAGTGTATTATGATGGGAGGGTTAGAGGGACATTTATTTTTACAAAATATTTTCTAAATTTTAGTTCTACTTTCTATTTTTTTTTTCCTGTTTGCCTTCAGGCTCTCCTCCTCCTCTCTGCATGTTTTGTGATCTTAATGGGTCATTGATCATAACAGCTCTCTTCCTGCTCATGCACAAAATCCTAACTGCCCTATGAAAGGAGCCATAACTATATTCTATGGCTCAGGGCATTTCCCAGTCTGCAGCCTCTTTTCCACTTCCCAGTTGAAACACTTTAACTGCAACTCATAAACTTTCACTTCTCAGTCTCTTGGATACACAAATACACATGTGTGTATATACAAACATGCATGCATATTTTTACATACAAAATAGCATATTAATATGCATATATAGTTTAGATAATATTAATAAAATTCATGTACCCAAAACCCATCTTAAAAATAGAATATTATCAATGTACTAAAAATTACCTGTATGACTTTCTCCAACCCCACCCCACCCTACAGTTAATTGCTATTTGGAATCATTGCCTTGTCGTTGTTATTTTACTTCAACTTTATATATACTATTAAACAATATATGGTTTTAGCTTTCATGGTGTAAACTTTACATGAAAGAAATCATATGTATTATTCTGTGACTTTTCTTCCTGCAAAGTTTATGGTAATAATTTTTACTGTTGTTGCATATGTGACTATATTTCATTCATTTTCACTTGAATGTTAGATTCCTGTTCTCTCTCCAGCACCTTTGGACCATTGACTCTATTGCTTTTCCTGCCTGGCTTTGGTCCCAGACAGTGATTCACACATCACTCTCAGCATTGTGCTCTATAATCTGGGCTTTTCCTATCTTCTTCCTCCTAGCTAGCCCAGAAACCCAGGATATCCTGCACTCAAGACTCATATCCTCTTATGAGGTTCATCAAGGATCTTAGGCATCTATGAAAGCATTATTATTCCTCCATCTCTTTTCCCATCTCCTCTAGAGCAGGAGGAATAAGTCACAATCTATCCCCACAGTACAACAAAGCCACCCATCAAGGTTTAGCTCCAACACCCTAGTCCAAGTAAGGCAAAAAACAGGTAATAGGAGAACAGACTCAATAAGAATTAAAAAAAAAAAAAGAAACAAAAAAAAAGCACTAGCTTATAAAGCTTATTTCAAGGATCTAAAATGAATCGTAATATTGAATTTGGATTTAGGGGAGATTGAATTAGATGTGAAAAGACCACATACTCTCATATAAAAAGATACTTCACTCCTCTAATCCCTCTATGGCTCCTCCTAATCTCCTCTCACTCCCTCCTCCTGTTCTTCATATCACATACCATGCACTTAGAAAACACGCTTGTTAGGCATGAGACAATTAGATCCCATAGAT
Organism: Mesoplodon densirostris; assembly: GCF_025265405.1. Classification (NCBI taxonomy): domain Eukaryota; kingdom Metazoa; phylum Chordata; class Mammalia; order Artiodactyla; family Ziphiidae; genus Mesoplodon; species Mesoplodon densirostris. The sequence continues at coordinate 122,671,458 of NC_082662.1, read as the reverse complement.
CTAAACTATACCAAGTACTCTCATCCTATCCTTTCTCTACTTTTTCTGTTGAGTTTTATAGGATTTGGTCTGAGACAGACTGCAGATTGGTTTTTCATGAAAACAAATGTTGGTCCGTTTATGTTAGGAAACTGATGGGATAGGAATGTTGAAAGGGAGGGACTGGCATTAGTGAACTGGATAAGAACAAGGCCAACAGAATTTTGGCAGTTTTGCTGATTTTTGAAAACATATGCAAAACTAAATTAAAATACTCTTCAAACTAGCAAAAACTGGGGCCAGCTTGTCTCTGCTGCAATGTTCAGGCTGGATGGTACTTCTGACTCTGAATTTCTATTTAAGTGTCAAGTCTGACCTTTACTCAGTTTAATTCAATTCAAGTTAATTCTATAAAATTTATTGAAGCCAACTTTTACCAGGCTACTGTGCACAAAGATCCTAAAAAAACATATCATTTAAATCTAAGGCTATTTTTGAACATTAAGAAAAAATTCTAAAGAAAGAAAACAACAGTTTTCGGGGCTTTTTCTTAGTATGTGGCTTATCCATCTGATTTTTGTATTCATGACCAGCAATAATGACAGGGTCAGAGAGAATGGGTAAAGGAAGAAAAGCAGAAGGAAAAGGTATAAGAAAAGGAAAAAAGAGGGAAAGAGAAGAGTAAGAGTTGCAAGGTGCATGAACCACATTGATGAGTATTTTGAGCCCCATCTTTCTCATTTTCTAATGAGAAGCAGCATGATGCAATGCAACACCCATTGAGTAGGAGTTGAACGATCCTTCTTGACTTGCACGAGCAATTTCACCTCTCTGAATTTTAGTTTTCATAGTAGTAAAATGACATGATATGACCTTATATTTCAAAATTGTTCTGAGGTTCAAATTAATGATAATTTTTTATTTTATTTTATTTGTTTACCAAAAAAACTTCCCACCATTTTATTGACATCATGAAATCTTATATGTAATCTTTTTCTTCTTTTGTTTAACATCTTTATTGGAGTATAATTGCTTTACAAAGGTGTGTTAGTTTCTGCTTTATAACAAAGTGAATCAGCTATACATATACATATATCCCCATATCTCCTCCCTCTCGTCTCCCTTTCATCATTCCTATCCCACCCCTCTAGGTGGTCACAAACCACTGAGCTGATCTTCCTGTGCTATGCAGCTGCTTCCCACTAGCTATCTATTTTACATATGCTAGTGTATATATGTCAATGCTTCTCTCTCCCTTTGTCCCAGCTTACCCTTCCCTCTCCCCGTGTCCTCAAGTCCATTCTCTAGGTCTGCGTCTTTATTCCTGTCCTGCCCCTAGGTTCTTCATACTTTTTTTTTTTTTTGGTAAATAAAGGACTTCATAACTTTTTTTTGTGGTAAATAAAGGACTTTTTATTTGGTAAATAAAAAAATTAACTTTTTTTTGGTAAAGCTATTTTGGTAAATAAATTTTTGGTAAATAAAAGATCACTCATTAATTTGATCTTCAAAATTGTTCTGAAGGCCAAATTAATGAGAGAGTTTTTTAAAGTCCTTTATTTACCAAAAATATAGATTTGAAACTATTTTACAGTCATATCTACATTTTTTTTTAATTTTAGTGATCCTCTTCCCCAGGAGCTCTTCCTCAACAAGCATTGTGAGACCTGGGGAGATAAAAAGAGCATCATTTTACAAAGGACCAAGAGAAGAGTTAGAGTTATATGTCATAAGTTCAGAATCCACACAATCTGAAGTCATGGTGGCACTGACTTGGTTCGGTGAACTATGGCAAGATGAAACATGTCCAGATCAGAAAAAAACAGGGTAAAGATCATAATTACGTTAAATATTTTTGCAAAATTGCTTTTCTGTAAGCCAGATGTACCTCTACATCTATTGACATGATTGTTCCAGTATCAGTTTAGTACCTATAGGTCAGGGAGTTACCTCTATCCTAACCAAATTATTCACATATTATCTGTCAGCAGCATTGTGTTATATGTGTCTTCCATTCCCTGTGCTATACAAAGGTGCCAGACAGGCTGGTGTTGACCCTATCTGAAGACCTGGTCTGTTCCTAGTCACTAAGAAATCTTGACTCCCAAAGCTATTTTGGAGACCAAAGATTGTACATCTTTGCTCCATTAAGCCCTCCACTTCGGATAGATGAGGTCCTAGGCAGCACTAGGTGGAAGTAAAGAAGATTGGCTGGTATCTTCTCACCATCTCAGAGGGTCCTCACAGGCTGTATATCATATATCTTCTTATTTCTATCAGGTCCTCTTCCCAGCCAGCTGTTATAATCTGGTTTAAAATGGTAATTGATAAAGGTTTAAGGAATTAGATCTCCAAGGGATGCTACTCTTCTAATAGCATATTCTAAAGAATGACAAGTTTTCAAATTCCCAAAAGAAGACACTTAAAACATGGAAATGTAGCCATTCTGAAAATTTTCATTTCTCTTCACCTTTTTGTTTCTTTAGGAGTGAAAGGAGGGTTAGGTAAGTAATTTCTATGGAGTCCCTACAATAAAAATCTGCCTGTATCACCTTTTCTTTAAACTTACCCAAAGTAGAGCTATATTTTTGTTCCAATCTATTCTGGAGTTATAAGTTTCTTACCTAAGATAGACCAGTACTAGGTTTCAACTTGCAGTGCCACTTTATAACATGAATGAATATGTCTTTGGATTTAGATCTGTGTTCAAGCCCTGCCTCTGTTACTTGCTAGCTGTATCATTTTGGGTGAGGTCTCTAAATATTTACAATTATGAGAGGAAGTATTGCACAGTGATTAAAACTGTGGTCTCTAAAATTAGAAAATTTGAAGTCAATTACATTTGTATTCAAGTACCACGTCCAGCACTTTGTAGCCCTCTGGGAGCCACTTAACCTCCCAAAGACTCAGTTTCCTCATTCATAACGTGAGGAAAATATTGTCATAAGTAATTATGACTTGGGTCACTGTGTGGATTGAATGGATATAAAGTTCTTCCACATAGTATGCTCTCCATCATGTTAACTGCTATTTTATTAGCTATTATTATATTCTTCTCCATCTGAAAAAAATGAGAGATGAAAAAATTAGGGTATTTTGAGAACATATAAATAATTATATAAGTACTAAGGTTTTTTGTATTGCTTTGTTTTTGCTATATTCAGCACATAATAATATTTCAGTAGATGGTTATTGAGTTTATAAACACTTGTGAATGTCACATTTTGAACTTTAACAAGTACTGTTTCTCATGGTCTCTGTCTCCTCTTTAATATTATATTATATTTCCACCCCCCTTTTTCTCCCTTTGTCTCTTCTGTTTATGCAATAAGAATTGTATTTTCTTGTGAGATCATGGTCTTAGTTGCTCTCACTCTTTTACTTTTCAAACACATTTGTAGCTGTTTTCGTCTACAAGATTGGTTCCTGACTACAGTTAAATCATATCCTCTCTTCCTCTATACTCTTTTTTTTTTAGGTGGGATTTATCACTCTTAGGTTTTTCTGGAGAGCTCGTCATATGCATTTACTATTAGATTCATTACACTTGCTTAGCTGAGACAGAGAGATTCAGAAGCTATAGTGGTGGTCAAGTTGCTCCAAGACTTTGGACAATCACAGCCTTTAATGAGGTGGTTAATTTCTACACACAGAGAAATGAATCAAAAGTCAGGATAGTTGTTTCCATTAAAATCAGTTCAATAGAGAATCCTCAGCTAACCATTAAAAGTAAACTATTGTCTGTGTATATTCAAGATGGGTCATTTCATGGTAATAAAATCTTAACCCACTGATTTGTAGACACACAAAAAAAGTTGTTTCAAGTTGAAATAACTTTTGTTAAAAAATATTTTTCTATAGCAAGAGATGTGAAGATTATTTCAAAGACCTGTGTCTATAACTCTCCAGTGTCCAAGCTATTTGCCTATGTACACAGTTCTTACTCAGACAATGTCTCAAGTTGCTGGCTAAGCATTTTATAAATTCTCTAGGAGCCTCTGCATACCAGGTTTTTTTTTTAAGACATGTCCTTGAGGTTTGACTTAATCAATTGCTCCAGTAATCTGGTTCTCCCTCACCTGCCAACTGAATATAAAGATTGTTGTAGAAATGTCACTGGTGAATTCTAACATAAAAATGGAGTTTCCAGGCCAACTGTTCAATAACTAAATATGCCCAAATCATGATAAGGTGGAAACACAGGTGAGATCCAGGATCTTGCTGAAAGCGTCTGGTATAAAGAAAATGAAAAAACATGCTTCAATTGTTAACTAAATTGAAAAAGGTCAAGTTCCAGTGTCAAATGTTGGCTGTCAAGTGAAAACTCTTAGTTGGGAAAGTACCAACCCTATTCCCTAACTAATGACACATAACTCATTCTTTTAAAACAAGAAACAAAGACTGAGGAATAAGATATTACCACTCCCAGTTGCCCTCAATAACCTAGTAGGCATTGAAGTAATTTATTGATTGGAGGACTTTATTTGGTGCTCCAGTCAGTAATAATTTGGCTGGGGTTTTTATATATGAGAGACTTAAAAATAGAGGAGAAAGATGTGGCTGATAGAAAGTATAAAATAATATTTATAAACATTTTAAGACTGAGAAAATATCATTATTCCATATTTTTAGAATGGAGTGGGGCTGAGGAAGATTATGATAATTGATAACCTTCCAAGATTTCCCTCCTTGCTGCCATCTCTGGTGAACTCATGTCTACTTCTAGCTCACAGCTACCATGAGTGTGATCCTCCACTGTGAAGCTCAGTTAAGAAGATTCCTCTCACAGGACAGTTAGATCCCACCCAAAGAGGAAACTTCTTTTTTTAATTTATTATCTTTGCAATGTATTTAATACATATGAATCCATTTATTTCAACATTTATCAAGTGTCTGCTTTGTGTCATGCACTTTCTAGAAGGTGGTGTTATAAAGATAAATCAAATATGGCTTCTCTCCTTAGGTAGCTTGTAGTTTAGTGAGACAGCCATGTAAGCAAATATCCCCCTATAATTGAATAAGAGCAGTGACAGAGTTACACACACTGGCATTGAGAAATCTGGCAAATTGGGTGCCCATTGAAAGAAAAAGTAAAGAAAAATCTAATTAAAATGTATATATGTAAATACCTTTTAATGTAAATAGTACCTTTTTTTCCCAAATTAGGAAGATGCTTCAGAGGACTACAAATCATATAACACTAATTTTCTATTACAAATGTTACAGATGTGTTTAACTTATCAAGAAAAAATTTCCTTCAGATTGTGAGACAAGAGAAGTGAGTTCTCATTTAACCCTTGTCATTTATTCATTTTCTCTGTTATTTATTACTTAACATCTAGTATGTGTCAGGCACAAGACTAGGTCTCTTAATTGTTTTATAATTGATGTTATAAAAATCATTTGAAGACAATCTGAACCTTCACATCTGCAAATTGAGCATTATATATATTTTTTTCTTTTAGGTTATTATAAAGATTAAGGGTCATAGAGTACATGTAGAAAATCTATACATTTGTACGACAGTAACTTGGAAAATTATATATACAAAAGCAAAATGTAGAAATGTCCCCTAATTTTCTTTAATTCATGAGCCTTTTATCTATCTACTCCTTGTTACTTTAAAGATCCCTGATACCTACTGATACTTAATTATTTATTCCAGACTTTACATAAAGCCATACAAGAAATTTCCAGATTTCCTCTTTGAATATAAAAAAATGTAATCAACATCTTAACAACAAGAAAAAGTCAGATAAACTACAAAATCTTAACTTTTCTTGAATGCATGAGAGAGCTGAGGCCACAGGACAATCAGTTGCTTGAAACTGAAGGGGAAACAGATGCCTCCAAGGAGAGATAGGACTGAAGCACTGATAGAGCACAGGTGAAAGAGACCTTAGACACCACATGAGCTGCTAAGAAGTATTCAACCTAATTTTTTTAACAAATTGCTGACAGTCATGTGTGGGCTTGAGTGAGAGTATAAACATCCTGGCTGCCAAAATACAAGAAGAGTTTTCATCACTCATATGGTCTTCTCCATGGACCTCACTGGGTGCTCACAAGGAAGATTGGGGCAAGGTGAGAGCCCTGAGAAAATCTTCCTCATGGTACAGTTGGAAGGTGGGGCACAGAAAAAGCCACAGGAAAGGATTTCTACCCAGACCCTTTCCCCTGGAGGAAAAACAGGAAATTATCATGGGAACAGAACATTTGAAACCCCCTGTTGCTAGGGAAAGGAAGGATCATTGAGAAAGACCAGAAAGATGAGGAAGAAAAAGACATCAAGAAGAGGAAGATGGTGCCTATCTGAAATTGAGGTTGAACCAGGACAGAAGAGAATGACTCAAATCCCTCAGGTACACATGAGTAAGATTTATCAGTAGGCTACCAAAGGGAGAAGCAAGAGCATAGAGAGAGAATTCTTCCTAAGTGAAGGCTCAGAGGGAAAGCTTAAAACAAAGAGTAGAACAGGAAACATGAGAAAAATCCTCCAACAATAAAGCTCCCTCACCCAACTACCACGGAGCACAAACCAAGTTAGAGGAATTTGAAGATGGTGGTATATTCAAGGTAACAATATCAACAACAAAACCCAGCTCAGATCAATGACTGACTAGATTGACTCAATTCCCTGTATTAAATGTCTGGCATAAAGAGATGTGTGCTTATTTCCAGAAATAAATACAATTTAACTCAGTTTCTACAGAGATGTTTGGCTTTCAACCAAAAATTATGAGCAAGAAAAATAAGCAAGGTAAACAAGAAAAAAACAACACATTTTTAAGACATATAGCAATCACTAGAAAAATGTATGGTTACGACCAAGATGTTGAAACTATCAGACAGGAAACTTAAAATAACTATGTTTAATATATTAAAGGATCTAGTAGAAAAGTGAAGAGCATACGTAGACAGATTTTCACAAGAGAATGAATATTATGAGACAAAATCCAAATGACAATGTAACAAATGAGAAAAAAATATGGTAACATATATAAAGAATGACATTAGCAGGGTCAGAAGTGAACCTGAATTTCAATAGATGAAATATAAAAAATAAAATCACAAAAACATGATTTTGATAAATAAAATACTGAAATACAAAGTTGAAGCAGGAGATGAAAACATAATAGAACATCTAAGACCTATGGGATAATATCAAACAGTTTAATATATATTTAATGTAAATATTTATATATTTAATATAATATGTATTTAATGTAAATCATAGAAGAAGAGGAAATTAAAAATGAGGCAAAAATTTTTTTCAGAGGATAAAGGCCAAGAATTTTCCAAAACTGATGAAAAACATCCAAACACAGATCCAACAACCTCAGAGAACACCAACAAGATAAACACATACACATGCCAACATATTATATTCAAAATTATTAAAAAACACAAATTAAAAGAAAAGTTTGAAGACAACCACACCCCTTCCCCCCCAAAAAAAGAAAACATCATATAGAAAGTAACAAAGAAAAGAATTACAGGAAATATCTCTTCAGAACCTATGCAATCTAGAAAAGAATATAATGACATTTTTAAAGGGCTGAAAGAGAAACACTGTCAACTAAGAATTCTATACTCAGTACAAATGTCTTCCAAAAGCAGAGAAGAAGTAAAAACATTTTTGTAAAACAAAAACTTAGAAAATCTATTACTAATAGGTCTGCACTACAAGAAATTTTGATGTTTTTCAGGCAAAAGGAGTACAATACAAAAGAGGAACTTGAAACTCTACAAAGAAATGAAGAATGCTAGAAATAGTCTGAATGAAGGTAAATAAAATATTCATTAGTAAAACTAATGAAATGGTCTTTAAAATGATCAGTATAATTGATAAACCTCTACCCAGAAGAACTGTGAAAAGGGAGATAAGACATAAATTACAATTGTTAACATAGAAGAGGTTACATCACTACTTATAATTGTCAAGACAGAAACAAAACCATCTCTGATTCTCCCCAGTATAATTAGATTACTACCTGAAACCTGGATACTTTAGCAAATTCTAAAGTTAGATGTGATGCATACTAAAGTTGGGAACAACTTTCATCTAACAAATAAGACAACTGAGAATGAAGGAGACAAGGAAATGATTTGCTAAGGTCACTTGGATAGTTATTAGCAATACAGGAACATGAACCTGGGAAACCTAATATCTATTTCAGTGTGTTTCCACATAAATTTATTTTTTTCTCTTTAAAAATAAAACAATTAGTTCACCTCTTGGATGATATATTTGAATATTCCCCTATTGATTGAAAGGAAAATTGAAAATATTGAAATTTACTATATAGTATAAGATCAGTCATATAATGCCAACTGATTCCAATTCAATTCAACAGCCATTTACTGAGTACCTGCTATGAGGCAATTCTTCAAAGAATGAAAGCATGGTATATGATCACTTCTCAGCTGGTGGAATCTTTTTTACCTTTGAATATATATAAAATTTAATATATTCTCTCTCTTTACTTACTCTTTTATTATTATTATTATTATTTTAACAGTTAACATGTATGAAATTCTACCAAGTGAAAATCCCTACTATGGGATATGCTAGTTACATTATAGGAACTACTTTGTTTGATCCTCCCTCACATCATCCCTATGAAGCACTATTATTATTGTTCCCACTTTGTAAATGAGGAAAGAGATTTTTAAAAGTTAAGCAAATTGTTGAAGATCACACAGCTAGTAAGTGGTAGAACAAAGGCATAAACCCCAATCAGTCTGATTCCAGAGGGCTTTAGTCTAAATAACTATGCTATAATATCTAACGTTACCCTGTTATTAGTCTATAAATGTCTTACATGTGAAACATATCTAATTATTTTATGTCTTCTATCGCACTTAGGAGTCTTTTACCAATAATAAGTGCTCAGTTTTTATAATTAGATAGAACTTCATGAAAGGGGTTACAGTTTATTAGAAATTTAGTAGGTTTTCAACAATATGTAGAATTGGAAAGGACTTGGGAAAGCATTAAAGAGAAAAGAAAAGGGAAAAAAGATTTCCAGAATGGTGGTGTTGCTCAGGGAAACCTCTCCCTGAAGAGGAAGCTATTAAACTGGTCAAATTAGCAAAGGCAATCAATCAAAGTGGAATAATCTTGGAATTGATCAAAGGGTTTACAACAAATTGAGAATCTTTTATTCCAAAAAAAAAAAAACTATGGAAACTTGTAAGGGCAATGGGAGGATATTTCATTACAACTAAGCCTCATAGAAGAAATATTTTAGAAGGTTTAGCAGCTGAGTAGCATTTCCCATCTCTCTCAGCTCCCCTGGTTGGGAAAGTTAATCTGGGTGCTTTTGGCAGCCAAAGAACATCAGTAGATCTCATTTTCTATAGTTCTATGCTGTAGAAGCCCTATGTAAGGAAGCTGAAGAGCACCCAAGTTGCATTCATTTCCTGACCCCAAACTCATATTATATAGGGAGGATCTGAGCATGGCAGGTAGTAAAGAAAGAAGTTCCTCTTTCCTGCACACTCTGTGCTGTCAAAGAGCTGCTCAATGGCTCAGCAGCTGGTTGGCAATTCCCATCTCCCTGACCATTCTAGGCTAGAAGACCTATTGTAGTTAGATGTGGCAGCTGCTAAACATCAGGAAATTCCACCTTCTCTGGCCTATGCTATGGAAAATCTATACTAGGAGCTGGTTGCAGCATGGTGGCAGCACGAGTAGACCCAAACACACACATACACACACACACACACAGCTCCTACTATAGGGAGGATCCAAGTGAAGTAGTCAATAAAGAGTTCCCCACCAACTCTTCCCCATCTCCTTCTCCATACTGCAGTGGTTTTCCCCATGGGAACATCAGAGCAAGCCTCAAAGTCTATCCCTGCCATGGGACAAGACTTCGATTGCAACTGACTGCAGAAAAAATTTTTTGCTCCAGGTCATTGTTGAAAATAACAGAACTGGTTAGTGCACCACAGCTAGCTGGGAGGGAGTCCGGGAAAAAGTCTGAACCTGCCGAAGAGGCAGGAGACTTTTTCTTCCCTCTTTGTTTCCTGGTGCGCGAGGAGAGGGGATTAAGAACGCTGCTTAAAGGAGCTCCAGAGACGGGTGTGAGCCACGGCTAAAAGCGCAGACCACAGAGGTGGGCGTGGAACACTGGGGCTGCTGCTGCCACTGCCAAGAGGCCTGTGTGCGAGTGCAGGTCACCGTCCATGCCCCCTTTCCGGGGAGCCTGTGCAGCCCATCACTGCCGGGGTCCCGGGATCCAGGGACAGCTTCCCCGGGAGAGCGCATGGCACGCCTCGGGCTGGTGCAACGTCATGCTGGCCTCTGCTGCCGCAGGCTCGCCCTGCACTCCGTACCCCTCCCTCCCCCCGGCCTGAGTGAGCCAGAGTCCCCAAAGCGGCTGCTCCTTTAACTCCTTCCTGTCTGAGCAAAGAACAGACGCCTTCCAGCGACCTACAGGCAGAGGAGGGGCCAAATCCAAAGCTGAGCCCCGGGAGCTGTGAGAATAAAGAAGAGAAAGGGAAATCTCTCCCAGCAGCCTCAGAAGCAGCAGATTAAAGCTCCACAATCAACTTGATGTACCCTGCATCTGTGGAATACATGAATAGACAATGAATCACCCCAAATTGAGGAGGTAGACTTTGAGAACAAGATTTATGATTTTTTCCCCTTTTCCTCTTTTTACAAGGAATTATCCCAAATTGAGGGGTGGACTTTAAGAACAAGATTTACGATTTTTCCCCTTTTCCTCTTTTTGTGAATGTGTATGTGCATGCTTCTGTGTGAGATTTTGTCTGTATAGCTTTGCTTCCACCATTTGTCCCAGGGCTCTATCTGTCCATTTTTTTTTAATAATTATTATTTTTTAATAATGGTATTATATTTTATCATACTTTATTCTACTTTATTTTATCTTCTCTCTTTCTCTTTTTCCTACCTTCCCTTCTTCCTCCCTCCCTCCTTTCCTTCTTTCTTTCCTTCTTTCTTTCTTTCTTTCTTTCTACTTCTACTAATTCTTTTTTTTTTTTTTTTTTTTACTAATTCTTTCTTTCTACATTTTATTGTGAGCTGGGTGGATGAAAGGCTCTTGGTGTTGCAGCCAGGAGTAAGTGCTGTGCCTCTGAGGTGGGAGAGCCAACTTCAGGACACTGGTCCACAAGAGACCTCCCAGCTCCACATAATATCAAATGGCGAAAATCTCCCAGAGATCTCCATCTTAACACCAGCAACCAGCTTCATTCAACGACCAGCAAGCTACAGTGCTGGACACCCTATGCCAAACAACTAGCAAGACAGGAACACAAGCCCACCCATTAGCAGAGAGGCTGCCTAAAAACATAATAAGGCCACAGACACCCCAAAACACACCACCAGACATGGATCTGTCCACCAGAAACACAAGATCGAGCCTCATGCACCAGAATACAGGCACCAGACCCCTCCAACAGGAAGCCTACACAACCCACTGAAACAACTTTAGCCACTGGGGACAGACACCAAAAACAATGGGAACTATGAACCTGCAGCCTGCAAAAAGGAGACCCCAAACACAGTAAGATAAGCAAAATGAGAAGACAGAAAAACACACAGCAGGTGAAGGAGCAAGATAAAAACACACCAGACCTAACAAATGAAGAGGAAATAGGCAGTCGACCTGAAAAAGAATTCAGAATAATGATAGTAAAGATAATCCAAAATCTTGGAAATAGAATAGGCAAAATGCAAGAAACAGTTAACAAGGACCTAGAAGAACGAAAGATGAATCAAGCAACGATTAGAAATACAATAAATGAAATTAAAAATAGTCTACATGGGATCAATAGCAGAATAACTGAGGCAGAAGAATGGATAAGTGATGTGGAAGATAAAATAGTGGAAATAACTACTGCAGAGCAGAAGAAAAAAAAAGAATGAAAAGAACTGGGGCCAGTCTCAGAGACCTCTGGGACAACATTAAATGCATCACCATTCAAATTATAGGGGATCCAGAAGAAGATGAGAAAAAGGAAGGGACTGAGAAAATATTTCAAGAAATTATACTTGAAAACTTCCCTAATATGGGAAAGGAAATAGTTAAACAAGTGCAGGAGGCACAGAGAGAGTCCCATACAGAATAAATCCAAGGAGAAATACGCCAAGACACATATTAATCAAACTGTCAAAAATTAAACACAAAGAAATAATATTAAAAGCAGCAAGGCAAAAACAACAAATAACACACAAGGGAATCCCCATCAGGTTAACAGCTGATCTCTCAGTAGAAACTCTACAAGCCAGAAGGGAGTGGCAGGACATATTTAAAGTGATGAAGGAGAAAAACCTGCAACCAAGATTACTCTACTCAGCAAGGATCTCATTCAGATTTGATGGAGAAATTAAAATCTTTACAGATAAGCAAAGGCTGAGAGAGTTCAGCACCACCAAACCAGCTTTACAACAAATGCTAAAGGAACTTCTCTAGGCAAGAAACACAACAGAAGGAAAATGACTACAATAATGAAACTAAAACAATTAAGAAAATGGGAATAGGAACATATATATCGATAATTACCTTAAATGTAAATGAACTAAATGCTCCCACCAAAAGACACAGATTGGCTGAATGGATACAAAAACAAGATCCATATATATGCTGTCTACAAGAGACCCACTTCAGACCTAGGGACACATACAGATTGAAAGTAAGGGGATGGAAAAAGATATTCCATGCAAATGGAAATCAAAAGAAAGCTGGAGTAGCAATTCTTATATCAGACAAAATAGACTTTAAAATAAAGACTATTAGAAGAGACAAAGAAGGACACTACTTAAGAATCAAGAGATGTATCCAAGAAGAAGATATAACAGTTGTAAATATTTATGCACCCAACATAGGAGAACCTCAATACATAAGGAAAATACTAACGGCCATAAGAGGGGAAATCGACATTAACACACTCATAGCAGGGGACTTCAACACCCCACATTCACCAATGGACAGATCATCCAAAATGAAAATAAATAAGGAAACACAAGCTTTAAATGATACATTAAACAAGATGGACTTAATTGATATTTATAGGACATTCCATCCAAAAACAACAGAATACACATTTTTCTCAAGTGCTCATGGAACAGTCTCCAGGATAGATCATATCTTGGGTCACAAATCAAGCCTTGGTAAATTTAAGAAAATTGAAATTGTATCAAGTATCTTTTCTGACCACAATGTTATGAGACTAGATACCAATTACAGGAAAAGATCTGTAAAAAATACAAACACATGGAGGCTAAACAATACACTACTTAATAACAAAGTGATCACTGAAGAAATCAAAGAAGAAATTAAAAAATACCTAGAAACAAATGGCAATGGAGACACAACGACCCAAAACATATGGGATGCAGCAAAAGCAGTGCTAAGGGGGAAGTTTATAGCAATACAATCCCACCTTAAGAAACAGGAAACATCTCGAGTAAACAACCTGAACCTGCATCTAAAGCAGTTACAGAAAGAGGAGCAAAAACCCCCCAAAGTTAGCAGAAGGAAAGAAATCATAAAGATCAGATCAGAAATAAATGAAAAAGAAATGAAGGAAACGATAGCAAAGATGAATAAAACTAAAAGCTGGTTCTTTGAGAAGATAAACAAAATTGATAAACCATTAGCCAGACTCATCAAGAAAAAATAGGAGAAGACTCAAATCAATAGAATTAGAAATGAAAAAGGAGAAGTAACAAGTGACACTGCAGAAATACAAAAGATCATGAGAGATTACTACAAGCAACGCTATGCCAATACACCGGACAACCTGGAAGAAATGGACAAATTCTTAGAAATGCACAACCTGCCAAGACTGAATCACGAAGAAATAGAAAATATGCATAGACCAATTACAAGCACTGAAATTGAAACTGTGATAAAAAATCTTCCAACAAACAAAAGCCCAGGACCAGATGGCTTGACAGGCGAATTCTATCAAACATTTAGAGAAGAGCTAACACCTATCTTTCTCAAACTCTTCCAACATATAGCAGAGGGAGGAACACTCCCAAACTCATTCTACGAGGCCACCATCACCTTGATACCAAAACCAGGCAAGGATGTCACAAAGAAAGAAAACTACAGGCCAATATCACTGATGAACATAGATGGAAAAATCCTCAACAAAATACTAGCAAACAGAATCCAACAGCACATTAAAAGGATCATACACCATGATCAAGTGGTGTTTATTCCAGGAATGCAAGGATTCTTCAATATATGCAAGTCAATCAACGTGATACACCATATTAATAATTTGAAGGAGAAAAACCATGTGATCATCTCAATAGATGCAGAGAAAGCTTTCAACAAAATTCAACACCTATTTATGATAAAAACCCTGCAGAAAGTAGGCATAGAGGGAACTTTCCTCAACATAATAAAGGCCATATATGACAAACCCACAGCCAACATCATCCTCAATGGTGAAAAACTGAAACCATTTCCACTAAGATCAGGAACAAGACAAGGCTGCCCACTCTCACCACTCTTATTCAACTTAGTTTTGGAAGTTTTAGCCACAGCAATCAGAGAAGAAAAGGAAATAAAAGGAATCTAAATCAGAAAAGAAGAAATAAAACTGTCCCTGCTTGCAGATGACATGATACTATACATAGAGAATCCTAAAGATGTTACCAGAAAACTACTAGAGCTAATCAATGAATTTGGTAAGCTTGCAGGATACAAAATTAATGCACAGAAATCTATGGCATTCCTGTACACTAATGATGAAAAATCTGAAAGTGAAATCAAGAAAACACTCCCATTTACCATTGCAACAAAAAGAATAAAATATCTAGGAATAAACCTACCTAAGGAGACAAAAGACCTGTATGCAGAAAATTATAAGACACTGATGAAAGAAATTAAAGATGATACAAAGAGGTGGAGAGACATACCATGTTCCTGGATTGGAAGAATCAATATTGTGAAAATGACTCTACTACCCAAAGCAATCTACAGATTCAGTGTAATCCCTATCAAACTACCACGGGCATTTTTCACAGAACTAGAACGAAAAATTTCAAATTTTGTTTGGAAAAACAAAAGACCCCGAATAGCCAAAGCAATCTTGAGAACGAAAAACGGAGCTGGAGGAATCAGGCTCCCTGACTTCAGACTATACTACAAAGCTACAGTAATCAAGACAGTGTGGTACTGGCACAAAAACAGAAAGATAGATCAATGGAACAGGATAGAAAGCCCAGAGATAAACACACGCACATATGGTCACCTTATCTTTGATAAAGGAGGCAGGAATGTACAGTGGAGAAAGGACAGCCTCTTCAATAAGTGGTGCAGGGAAAACTGGACAGGGACATGTAAAAGTATAAGATTAGATCACTCCTTAACACCATACACAAAAATAAGCTCAAAATGGATTAAAGACCTAAATGTAAGGCCAGAAACTATCAAACTCTTAGAGGAAAATATAGGCAGAACACTCTATGACATAAATCACAGGAACATCCTTTTTGACCCACCTCCTAGAGAAATGGA
Source organism: Mesoplodon densirostris (assembly GCF_025265405.1). Classification (NCBI taxonomy): domain Eukaryota; kingdom Metazoa; phylum Chordata; class Mammalia; order Artiodactyla; family Ziphiidae; genus Mesoplodon; species Mesoplodon densirostris. Next base: position 122,655,967 of record NC_082662.1, on the reverse strand, counting down.
AATAAAGACAAAAATAAACACATGGGACCTAATGAAACTTCAAAGCTTTTGCACAGCAAAGGAAACCATAAACAAGACCAAAAGACAACCCTCAGAATGGGAGAAAATATTTGCAAATGAAGCAACTGACAAAGGATTAATCTCCAAAATTTATAAGCTGTTCATGCAGCTCAATAGCAAAAAACAAACAACCTAATCCAAAAATGTGCAGAAGACCTAAATAGACATTTTGCCAAAGAAGGTATACAGACTGCCAACAAACACATGAAAGAATGCTCAACATCATTAATCATTAGAGAAATGCAAATCAAAACTACAATGAGTTATCATCTCACACCAGTCAGAATGGCCATCATCCAAAAATCTAGAAACAATAAATGCTGGAGAGGGTGTGGAGAAAAGGGAACACGCTTGCACTGCTGGTGGGAATGTGAGTTGTTACAGCCACTATGGAGAACAGCATGGAGGTTCCTTAAAAACTATAAATAGAACTACCATATGACCCCGCAATCCCACTACTAGGCATATACCCTGAGAAAACCATAATTCAAAAAGAGACATGTACCAAAACTTTCATTGCAGCTCTATTCACAATAGCCCAGAGATGGAAACAACCTAAGTGTCCATCATCTGATGAATGGATAAAGAAGATGTGGCACATATATACAATGGAATATTACTCAGCCATAAAAAGAAACAAAACTGAGCTAATTGCAATGAGGTGGATAGACCTAGAGTCTGTCATACAGAGTGAAGTAAGTCAGAAAGAGAAAGACAAATACTGTATGCTAACACATATGTATGGAATTTAAGAAAAAAAATGTCATGAAGAATCTAGGGTTAAAACAGGAATAAAGACACAGACCTACTTGAGAATGGACTTGAGCATATGGGGAGGGAGAAGGGTAAGCTGTGACAAAGTGAGAGAGAGGCATGACATATATACACTACCAAACATAAGGTATATAGATAGTGGGAAGCAGCCGCATAGCACAGGGAGAATAGCTTGGTGTTTTGTGACCGCCTGGAGGAGTGGGATCGGGAGGGTGGGATGGAGCAAGATGCAAGAGGGAAGGGATATGGGAACATATGTATATGTATAACTGATTCACTTTGTTATCAAGCAGAAACTAGTAATTTAAAAAAAAGAAGAAAATAACAGAACTATCAGTTATCCATTAATGGAGGCTAACAGCTGAGGGTGAATGTAATAAAAGAGCAATGACTTTTTAATAGGGATATTAGAGAAAGAGAAAATCAAAGAGAGCATAGCTAAAGCCACAGTCATTTTTGCTGGTTAGGAATATTTTACTTATGCCCAAGGCTGCAAACTCTGAGGACAAGCATTAGGTTTTGCAAATTGCAGGGGAAATAGATGTCACTGAACTAGTGTGACTGAATCACAGAAATAATTAGTCAATTAAAAAAAGAAAAGAAATCAAGCATACAAAAACACAATCCCCATAGAAAGAAGAATCAGTATCCAGGGTTGTAACAATATACATAAAATGTCCATTTTTCAACAACAACAAAAATTCATTAAAAAAACAAACAAGCAAACAGGAAAGTATGATCTATTCATAAGAAAGACAAACAAACAGGCAATAAAAACTGCCACTGAGTGGATAACATGTTGTACACAGCAGACAGTACTTCAAAAGAGCTATTATAAATATGTTCAAAGATCTAAAGGAAATAATCTTTAAAAAATTAAAGGAAGAGGTGGTGGCAATAACTCATATCATATATGAATAAAGAAATGGAAATTATTAAAAAGAAACAAATGGAAATTCTTAAATTGAAAAGTACAATAACTGAAATAAAAATTGTACTAAAGGACTCAACAGTAGGTTTGAGCTGGCAGAAGAAAAAGTTTGTGAACTTGAAGATAGATTTATAGGGATTATGAAATCCACATAACATAGGAAAAAAGAATAAAGAAAATGAAGAAAACCTCAGAGAAATGCAAGACATAATAAAGTGCATCAACATAAGCATAATGGAAGAATCAGAAAAAAGGAGATAAAGATGTAGAAAAAAATATTTGAGTAAATAATGATGAAAACGTCCCATTGATGAAAACATTAGTCTACACATCCAAGAAGCACAAAAACCTCCAATTATGCTACCAAAAAAGGATCCATACCCAGACACATTATATTCATCATATGTGAAGACAAAGACAAAAAAGGAGGCAGAGAAAAATAAACCACTACATACAAGGAAATCTAATGAGATTAACAACTGATTTTCACTAGAAACAATGGAGACCAGAAGGCAGTTAAGAGACATATTTAAATTGCTAAATGAAAGTGTGTCAACCAGGATATCTACATTCAGTAAAAACATTTTTAAAACATGAAGGGAAAATTACCCAGGTAAAAACAGAAATTGTGTTGCTGGTAGAATTACATTATGATACATGCTAAAGGAAATTATTCAGGTTGAAATCAAGCACCATCAGAAAATAAGTTTAATGTGCACATAAAAATCAAGAACACTGGAAGAGGTAATTATGTACATAATTATGAATGACAGTATAAAAAATAATTCTCATTTTTTCTTTTGCTTTATTTAAGGTGTAAATGCATAAAACAAGATGCATAGAATTGTATTTTGGGGACTGTAACATATAGAAATGCAATGTATTTGGAAAAAGAGCACAAAGGAGATAGATGGGAACAAAACTGTTTTGAAGTAATGAAATGATAATAGATGGTAACTCAAATCCAAAGTAAGGAATGAAGAGAACAAGAAGTAGTAAATACAAAGGTTAATAGAACACTCTATAAAAATATACTTTCTTGCCTTTCTACTCTCAGCTTCTTTAAAAGAAAAAAAATACAGTGGTAATCATTACGACATATGTTTGGGTTAGTAACATATACAGACATAACATGTAATAATAATAACACAGAAAAAGAGAGAATGGAGATATATGAGCAAAATTTCTATACACACTAAAATTAAATTTATATAAATCTGTAGTAAATTTTGATAACTTAAGATATATATTGTAAACTCTAGAGCAACAATTTAAAAATGTTAAAAATTTTTATAATTATTAACTGAATTAAAATGTTACACTAGAAAATATCTAATGAATGCCAAAGGAAGCAGTAAGATAACAAGAAATAAAAAAATATATGAGACATATAGCAAAGTGGCAGATGTAAATCTAACTGTATCAATACTAAACTTTTAACAATCCAATCATTATTCAGATTGTCAGATTTGATAAAGAAAACAAGATCCAACATTATACTATTTACAGGAGTCATGTTTTAGACTTGAAGATACAAATTGTTTGAAAGTAAAAGGATGGAAAAGCTCTACCACATATATAGCACCCTTAAGAGACCTGAAATATCTATACTAATATTACACACAATAGACTTTAAAGTAAAAGTATTGTTAGAGATAAAGAAGAATATTTTATAATGATAAAAGACTTTATTCACTGGGTAGTTTTAATAATTATAAATATATATGTACCTAAACAACAGAAATCCAGAATATATGAAGAAACCTTGAAAGAATTGAAAGGAGAAAAAGACAATTCAACCATAATAGTTGGAGACACCAGTAGCTCACTTTCAGTAGTGGAAAGAATAGTATGCAGAATATAAACAGAAAACAGAAGACTTGAACTATACTATAAATTAATTAGACTTAACAAATATCTGTAGTACACTCCAATCAATAACAGTAGAATATACATTCTTCCAAAGCACACATTAAGTATTCTCCATACCATATGTTTGGCCATAAAAGAACCTCAATAAATTTAAAAAGATTGAAATCATACAAAGAATGTTCTCTGATTGCTACAGAAAAATATTAGAAAATAATGGCAGGTGAAATTTTGAGAAATTCGGGCTTCCCTGGTGGCGCAGTGGTAGAGAATCTGCGTGCTAATGGAGGGGACATGGGTTCGAGCCCTGGTCTGGGAAGATCCCACATGCCATGGAGCAACTTGGCCCGTGAGCCACAACTACTGAGCCTGCGCATCTGGAGCCTGTGCTCCGCAACAAGAGAGGCCACGATAGTGAGAGACTTGCGCGCCGTGATGAAGAGTGGCCCCTGCTTGCCACAACTAGAGAAAGCCCTTACACAGAAATGAAGACCCAAAACAGCCAAAAATAAATAAAATTAAAAAAAATTAAAATAAATAAATAAATAAAATTGGGGAGATTCACAAACAACATAGTCCTAAATAACTAAAGGATCAAAAAAGAAATCACGAAGGGAATTAGAAAATACTGAGACAAATGAACATAAAAACACAAGTGTCTCCTAAAAACAAGACATTCTCCTATATAACTGTAATATCATTTAAAAAAAGAAAAAAAATCCAGGTAGAAAAAGAAAACTTAAAACTATTTCAGTTTGCATATGACATGATCTAGTATATAGAAAATTCTAAGGAATCATTAAAATTATTAGGAATAATAAATGAGTTAACATGGTTTCAGGATTCAAGATCAATGCATAAAAATATATTCTTTATTTCTATTCTTTAGAAATGAGTAGACAGCAAAATCCCACCCTTCTCCATTAGCCATGATAGATAAAGAAGAATAATGTCAATAAAAGCACTTTGACTGAAGAAAGAATTATAACCAACTTACATAGAATGAAAAAGTTTTAAAAACTAAAGCTCCAACTCTGCTCATTTCCCTGATTCTCAAAGATAGGTGGTAATTTTCAGTAGGGTCAGTTTTAACAAGCTAAAGAAAACAAAGAGGAAAGTGCTTTGGGCAAATAGGGGAATATTCCAGGCAGCTTTTAGTACAGAAATATTTCTTTTCCCCACATGAAGATAGAGAGTTCTAAAAAGTCCCTGTCATTGCAACAACATTCTCATGGCCCAAAGAAAGCTGTGTAGAGCTGGGCAATAGCAATTTGAAACAGAAATGGAAAATGTGTGATCCATGGAAATGCTATTGATGAATTCCATGTTGTCAGGTCAGATGGTCTATAAGGACAGAATATGGAGTGATTGCTGATGAAGAAACTAAATATTTATCATACTTAACGTCTCTGAAGTAGAAAGTGACCTGCCCAGTATTGATGACTCTAGGTGACACTAACAACCAGGGTGACCAAACAAGGTAAAAGCAGAATCTGTGCAGAGACATTACACCAAACACTATGGCTGAGTACTTGACCAAAGCCTAGTGCAAAGACCTTGGGTATTAAACACTAGAACCTCATGACATTTGTCTATGTATATTATTGTTTTTTTCTTTTCTTTTTTTTCCTTTTTTTAAATTACTTTCTGCTTTATAACAAAGTGAATTAGTCATACATATACATCTGTTCCCCCATCCCTTCCCTCTTGCATCTCCCTCCCTCCCACCCTCCCTATCCCACCCCTCCAGGTGGTCACAAAGCACCGAGCTGATCTCCCTGTGCTATGCGGCTGCTTCCCACTATCTATCTACCTTTCGTTTGGTACTGTATATATGTCCATGCCTCTCTTTCGCTTTGTCACAGATTACCCTTCCCCCTCCCCATATCCTCAAGTCCATTCTCAAGTAGGTCTGTGTCTTTATTCCTGTTTTACCCCTAGGTTCTTCATGACATTTTTTTTTCTTAAATTCCATATATATGTGTTAGCATACGGTATTTGTCTTTCTCTTTCTGACTTATTTCACTCTGTATGACAGACTTTAGGTCTATCCACCTCATTACAAATAGCGCAGTTTCATTTCTTTTTATGGCTGAGTAATATTCCATTGCATATATGTGCCACAACTTCTTTATCCATTCATCCGATGATGGACACTTAGGTTGTTTCCATCTCTGGGCTAATGTGAATAGAGTTGCAATGAACATTTTGGTACATGTCTCTTTTTGAATTATGGTTTTCTCAGGGTATATGCCTAGTAGTGGGATTGCTGGGTCATATGGTAGATCTATTTTGTTTTTTTTTTTTTTTTTTGCGGTACACGGGCCTCTCACTGTTGTGGCCTCTCCCATTGTGGAGCACAGGCTCTGGACGCACAGGCTCAGCGGCCATGGCTCATGGGCCTAGCCACTCTGTGGCATATGGGATCTTCCCGGACCGGGGCACGAACCCGAGTCCCCTGCATCGGCAGGCAGACTCTCAACAACTGCGCCACCAGGGAAGCCCCTATTTTTAGTTTTTTAAGGAACCTCCATACTGTTCTCCATAGTGGCTGTACCAATTCACATTCCCACCAGCAGTGCAAGAGTGTTCCCTTTTCTCCACACCCTCTCCAGCATTTATTGTTTCTAGATTTCTTGATGATGGCCATTCTGACTGGTGTGAGATGATATCTCATTGTAGTTTTGATTTGCATTTCTCTAATGATTAATGATGTTGAGCATTCTTTCATGTGTTTGTTGGCAGTCTGTATATCTTCTTTGGAGAAATGCCTATTTAAGTCTTCTGCCCATTTTTGGATTGGGTTCTTTGTTTTTTGCTATTGAGCTGCATGAGCTGTTTATAAATTTTGGAGATTAATCCTTTGTCAGTTGCTTCATTTGCAAATATTTTCTCCCATTCTGAGGGTTGTCTTTTGGTCTTGTTTATGGTTTCCTTTGCTGTGCAAAAGCTTTGAAGTTTCATTAGGTCCCATTTGTTTATCTTTGTTTTTATTTCCATTTCTCTAGGAGGTGTGTCCAAAAGGATGTTCCTATGATTTATGTCATAGAGTGTTCTGCCTATATTTTCCTCTAAGAGTTTGATAGTTTCTGGCCTTACATTTAGGTCTTTAATCCATTTTGAGCTTATTTTTGTGTATGGTGTTAGGGAGTGATCTAATCTCATACTTTTACATGTCCCTGTCCAGTTTTCCCTGCACCACTTATTGAAGAGGCTGTCCTTTCTCCACTGTACATTCCTGCCTCCTTTATCAAAGATAAGGTGACCATATGTGCGTGTGTTTATCTCTGGGCTTTCTATCCTGTTCCATTGATCTATCTTTCTGTTTTTGTGCCAGTACCACACTGTCTTGATTACTGTAGCTTTGTAGTATAGTCTGAAGTCAGGGAGCCTGATTCCTCCAGCTCCGTTTTTCGTTCTCAAGATTGCTTTGGCTATTCGGGGTCTTTTGTTTTTCCAAACAAAATTTGAAATTTTTCGTTCTAGTTCTGTGAAAAATGCCCGTGGTAGTTTGATAGGGATTACACTGAATCTGTAGATTGCTTTGGGTAGTAGAGTCATTTTCACAATATTGATTCTTCCAATCCAGGAACATGGTATGTCTCTCCACCTCTTTGTATCATCTTTAATTTCTTTCATCAGTGTCTTATAATTTTCTGCATACAGGTCTTTTGTCTCCTTAGGTAGGTTTATTCCTAGATATTTTATTCTTTTTGTTGCAATGGTAAATGGGAGTGTTTTCTTGATTTCACTTTCAGATTTTTCATCATTAGTGTACAGGAATGCCATAGATTTCTGTGCATTAATTTTGTATCCTGCAAGCTTACCAAATTCATTGATTAGCTCTAGTAGTTTTCTGGTAACATCTTTAGGATTCTCTATGTATAGTATCATGTCATCTGCAAGCAGGGACAGTTTTATTTCTTCTTTTCTGATTTAGATTCCTTTTATTTCCTTTTCTTCTCTGATTGCTGTGGCTAAAACTTCCAAAACTAAGTTGAATAAGAGTGGTGAGAGTGGGCAGCCTTGTCTTGTTCCTGATCTTAGTGGAAATGGTTTCAGTTTTTCACCATTGAGGATGATGTTGGCTGTGGGTTTGTCATATATGGCCTTTATTATGTTGAGGAAAGTTCCCTCTATGCCTACTTTCTGCAGGGTTTTTATCATAAATAGGTGTTGAATTTTGTTGAAAGCTTTCTCTGCATCTATTGAGATGATCACATGGTTTTTCTCCTTCAAATTATTAATATGGTGTATCACGTTGATTGACTTGCATATATTGAAGAATCCTTGCATTCCTGGAATAAACACCACTTGATCATGGTGTATGATCCTTTTAATGTGCTGTTGGATTCTGTTTGCTAGTATTTTGTTGAGGATTTTTCCATCTATGTTCATCAGTGATATTGGCCTGTAGTTTTCTTTCTTTGTGACATCCTTGCCTGGTTTTGGTATCAAGGTGATGGTGGCCTCGTAGAATGAGTTTGGGAGTGTTCCTCCCTCTGCTATATTTTGGAAGAGGTTGAGAAGGATAGGTGTTAGCTCTTCTCTAAATGTTTGATAGAATTCGCCTGTCAAGCCATCTGGTCCTGGGCTTTTGTTTGTTGGAAGATTTTTTATCACAGTTTCAATTTCAGTGCTTGTAATTGGTCTATGCATATTTTCTATTTCTTCGTGATTCAGTCTTGGCAGGTTGTGCATTTCTAAGAATTTGTCCATTTCTTCCAGGTTGTCCGGTGTATTGGCATAGCGTTGCTTGTAGTAATCTCTCATGATCTTTTGTATTTCTGCAGTGTCACTTGTTACTTCTCCTTTTTCATTTCTAATTCTACTGATTTGAGTCTTCTCCTATTTTTTCTTGATGAGTCTGGCTAATGGTTTATCAATTTTGTTTATCTTCTCAAAGAACCAGCTTTTAGTTTTATTCATCTTTGCTATCGTTTCCTTCATTTCTTTTTCATTTATTTCTGATCTGATCTTTATGATTTCTTTCCTTCTGCTAACTTTGGGGGTCTGTAGTTCTTCTTTCTCTAATTGCTTTAGGTGCAGGGTCAGGTTGTTTACTCGAGATGTTTCCTGTTTCTTAAGGTGGGATTGTATTGCTATAAACTTCCCCCTTAGAACTGCTTTTGCTGTGTCCCATAGGTTTTGGGTCATCCTGTCTCCATTGTCATTTGTTTCTAGGTATTTTTTTATTTCCTCTTTGATTTCTTCAGTGATCACTTCGTTATTGAGTAGTGTATTGTTTAGCCTCCATGTGTTTGTATTTTTTACAGATCTTTTCCTGTAATTGATGTCTAGTCTCATAGCATTGTGGTCGGAAAAGGTACTTGATACAATTTCAATTTTCTTAAATTTACCAAGGCTTGATTTGTGACCCAAGATATGATCTATCCTGGAGACTGTTCCATGAGCACTTGAGAAAAATGTGTATTCTGTTGTTTTTGGATGGAATGTCCTATAAATATCAATTAAGTCCATCTTGTTTAATGTATCATTTAAAGCTTGTGTTTCCTTATTTATTTTCATTTTGGATGATCTGTCCATTGGTGAATGTGGGGTGTTGAAGTCCCCTACTATGAGTGTGTTACTGTCGATTTCCCCTTTTATGGCCATTAGTATTTGCCTTATGTATTGAGATGCTCCTATGTTGGGTGCATAAATATTTACAATTGTTATATCTTCTTCTTGGATCGATCCCTTGATTCTTAAGTAGTGTCCTTCTTTGTCTCTTCTAATACTCTTTATTTTAAAGTCTATTTTGTCTGATATAAGAATTGCTACTCCAGCTTTCTTTTGATTTCCATTTGCATGGAATATCTTTTTCCATCCCCTTACTTTCAATCTGTATGTGTCTCTAGGTCTGAAGTGGGTCTCTTGTAGACAGCATATATATGGGTCTTGTTTTTGTATGCATTCAGCCAATCTGTGTCTTTTGGTGGGAGCATTTAGTCCATTTACATTTAAGGTAATTATTGATATGTATGTTCCTATTCCCATTTCCTTAATTGTTTTGGGTTCGTTATTGTAGTTATTTTCCTTCTGTTGTGTTTCTTGCCTAGAGAAGTTCCTTTAGCATTTGTTGTAAAGCTGGTTTGGTGGTGCTGAACTCTCTCAGCTTTTGCTTGTCTGTAAAGATTTTAATTCTCCATCAAAGCTGAATGAGATCCTAGCTGAGTAGAGTAGTCTTGGTTGCAGGTTTTTCTCCTTCATCACTTTAAATATGTCCTGCCACTCCCTTCTGGCTTGTAGAGTTTCTGCTGAGAGATCAGCTGTTAACCTGATGGGGATTCCCTTGTGTGTTATTTGTTGTTTTTCCCTTGCTGCTTTTAATATGATTTCTTTGTGTTTAATTTTTGACAGTTTGATTAATATGTGTCTTGGCGTATTTCTCCTTGGATTTATTCTGTATGGGACTCTTTGTGCCTCCTGGACTTGATTAACTATTTCCTTTCCCATATTAGGGAAGTTTTCAACTATAATCTCTTCAAATATTTTCTCAGTCCCTTTCTTTTTCTCTTCCTCTTCTGGAACCCCTATAATTCGAATGTTTGTGTGTTTAATGTTATCCTAGAGGTCTCTGAGACTGTCCTCTGTTCTATTCATTCTTTTTTCTTTATTTTGCTCTGCATCAGTTATTTCCACTATTTTATCTTCCACCTCATTTATCCGTTCTTCTGCCTCAGTTATACTGCTATTGATCCCATGTAGAGTATTTTTCATTTAATTTATTGTGTTTTTAATCGATGCTTTGTTCATCTTTATTTCTGCTAGGTCCTTGTTAACTGTTTCTTGCATTTTGTCTATTCTATTTCCAAGATTTTGGATCTTGGAAATGGAACCTTGGATCATCTTTACTATCATTATTCTGAATTCTTTTTCAGGTATGATGCCTATTTCCTCTTCATTTGTTAGGTCTTGTGGGGTTTTATCTTGCTCCTTCTCCTGATGTGTGTTTTTTTGTCTTCTCATTTTGCTTATGTTACTGTGTTTGGGGTCTCCTTTTTGCAGGCTGCAGGTTCATAGTTCCCGTTGTTTTTCGTGTCTGTCCCCAGTGGCTAATGTTGGTTCAGTGGGTTGTGTAGGCTTCCTGGTGGAGGGACTAGTGCCTGTGTTCTGGTGGATGAAGCTGGATCTTGTCTTTCTGGTGGACATGTCCACGTCTGGTGGTGGAATTTGGGGTGTCTGTGGACTTTTTATGATTTTAGGCAGCCTCTCTGCTAATGGGTGGCATTGTGTTCCTCTCTTGCTACTTGTTTGGCATAGGGTGTCCAGCACGGTAGCTTGCTGGGGTTGAGTGAAGCTGGGTGCTGGTGTTGAGATGGAGATCTCTGGAAGATTTTTGCCGTTTGATATTATGTGGAGCTGGGAGGTCTCTTGTGGACCAGTGTCCTGAAGTTGGCTCTCCCACCTCAGAGGCACAACACTGACTCCTGGCCCCTCAATTTGGGATGATTCATTGTCTATTCATGTATTCCACAGATGCAGGGTACATTAAGTTGATTGTGGAGCTTTAATCCGCTTATTCTGAGGCTGCTGGGAGAGATTTCCCTTTCTCTTCTTTGTTCTCACAACTCCCATGTCTCATCTTTCGATTTGGCCCCACCTCTCCATGTATGTCGCCGGAGGGCGTCTTTTCTTCACTCAGACAGGACAGGGTTAAAGGAGCAGCCGCTTCAGGGTCTCTGGCTCACTCAGGCCGGGGGGCAGGGAGTGGCACAGAGTGCGGGTGGAGCCTGCAGCGGCAGAGGCCAGCGGGACGTTGCACCAGCCTGAGGCGCGCAGTGCGTTCTCCCAGGGAAACTGTCCCTGGATCCCGGGACCCCGTCAGTGACGGGCTGCACAGGCTCCCCAGAATGGGGGCGTGGACAGTGACCTGTGCTCACACACAGGCCTCGCGGTGATGGCAGCAGCCCCAGCGTCCCACGACCGTCTCCTGGGTCCGCGCTTCCAGCCGTGGCTCACGCCTGTCTCTGGAGCTCCTCCAAGCAGCGCTCTTAATCCCCTCTCCTCGCGCACCAGAAAACAAAGAGGGAAGAAAATGTCTCTTGCCTCTTTGGCATGTCCAAACTTTTTCCCGGATTCCTTCCCGGCTAGCTGTGGCGCATTAGCCCCTTCAGGCTGTGTTCATGCCGCCAACCCCAGTCCTCTCCCTGTGCTCCACCTGAAGCCCGAACCTCAGCTCCCAGCGCCGCCCACCCTGGCGGGCGAGCAGACAAGCCTCTTGGGCTGGTGAGTGCCGGTCGGTACCGATCCTCTGTGTGGGAATCTCTCCGCTTTGCCTTCACCAGGTACGTGGGGAGTTTCTTGCCTTTTGGGAGGTCTGAGGTCTTCTGCCAGCGTACAGTAGGTGTTCTGTAGGAGTTGTCCCACATGTAGCTGTATTTCTGGTGTATCTGTGGGGAGGAAGGTGATCTCCGCCTCTTACTCTTCCTCCATCTTCCCCGGAAGTCATCTATGTATTTTATTTCATAATGTTGTTTCCAATTTTTATAGTATGTGTGTTTTGGGGTTACCATTAAAATGTCTTGTGTGTGTGTGTCTCTGTGTGTGTGTGTGTGTCTCCCAATATCTTTTTACTTAATCTTTGCTGACAGCAGTCACCTGGGATATTTTTTGGTTTTTTGCTTTTATTTGAATTTTTGAATTTTATATTATTTAATTTTTTATACAGCAGATTCTTATTAGTCATCCATTTTATACATGTTAGTGTATATATGTCAATCCCAATCTCCCAATTCATCACACCACCCCCCACCCCACCACTTCCCTGCTTGTTGTCCATATGTTTCTTCTCTACATCTGTGTCTCTGTTTATGCCCTGCAAACCAGTTCATCTGTACAATTTTTCTAGGTTCCACATATATGCGTTAATATAACTTTTTTTTTCTCTTTCTGACTTCACTCTGTATGACAGTCTCTAGATCCATCCACATCTCTACAACTGTCCGAATTTCATTCTTTTTTATGGTTGAGTAATATCCCCTTGTATATATGTAACACATCTTCTTTATCCATTCATCTGTTGATGGGCATTTAGGTTGCTTCCATGACCTGGCTACTGTAAACAGTGCTGCAATGAACATTGGGGTACATGTGTCTTTTTGAATTATGGTTTTCTCTGGGTATATGCCCAGTAGTGGGGTTGCTGGGTAATATGTTAATTCTATTTTTAGTATTTTCAGGAACATCCATACTGTTCTCCATGGTGGCTGTATCAATTTACATTCCCACCAACAGTGCAAGACTGTTCCTTTTCTCCACACCCTCTCAAGCATTTGTTGTTTGTAGATTTTCTGACTGGTGTGAGATGATATCTCATTGTAGTTTTGATTTGCATTTCTCTAATTATTAGTAATGTTGAGCAGCTTTTCATGTTCTTCTTGGACATCTGTATGTCTTCTTTGGAGAAATGTCTATTTAGGTCTTCTACCCATTTTTTTCATTGGCTTGCTTGTTTTTTTAATACTGAACTGCATGAGCTGTTTATGCATTTTGGAGGTTAAGCCTTTGTATGTTGATTCATTTGTAAATATTTTCTCCCATTCTGAGGGTTATCTTTTCATCTTGTTTGTAGTTTCCTTTCTCCTGCAAAAGCTTTTAAGTTTCATTAGGTCCCAGTTGTTTATTTTTGTTTTTATTTCCATTACTCTAGAAGGTGGATCACAACAGATCTTGCTGTGATTTATGTCAAAGAGAGTTCTTCCTATGTTTTCATCTAAGAGTTCTATAGAGTCCAGTCTTACATTTAGGTCTCTAATCGATTTTGACTTTATTTTTGTGTATGGTGTTAGGGAGTTTCTAATTTCACTCTTTTACATGTAGCTGTACAGTTTTCCCAGCACAACTTCTTGAAGAGACTGTCCTTTCTCCATTGTATATCCTTGCCTCATTTGTCGTAGATTAGTTGACCATAAGTGCATGGGTTTATCTCTGGGCTTTCTATCCTGTTCCATTGATCTATATTTCTGTTTTTGTGCCAGTACAATATTGTCTTGATTACTACAGCTTTGTAGTATAGTCTGAAGTCAGGGAGTCTGATGCCTCCAGCTCCGTTTTTCTCCCTCAAAACTGCTTTGGCTATTCAGGATCTTTTGTGTCTCCACACAAATTTTAAGATTTTTTGTTCTAGTTCTGTAAAAAATGCCATTGGTAATTTGATAGGGATTGCATTGAAACTGTAGATTGCTCTGAGTAGTACAGTTATTTTCACAATATTGATTCTTCCAATCCAAGAATATGGTGTGTCTCTCCCATCTGTTTGTATCATCTTTAATTTCTTTCAACAGTGTCTTGTAGTTTTCTGGATACAGGTATTTTGTCTCCCCATGTAGGTTTATTCTAAGATATTTTACTATTTTTGTTGCAATGGTAAATGGGAGTGTTTCCTAAATTTCTCTTTCAGATATTTCATCATTAGTGTACAGGAATGCAAGAGATTTATGTACATTAATTTTGTATCTTTCAACTTTACCAAATTCATCGATTAGCTCTAGTAGTCTTCTGGTGGCATCTTTAGGACTCTCTATGTAAAGTATCATGTCATCAGCAAACAGTGACAACTTTACTTCTTCTTTTCCAATTTGGATTCCTTTTACTTCCTTTTCTTCTCTGATTGCTGTGGCTAAAACTTCCAAAACTAAGTTGAATAAGAGTGGTGAGAGTGGGCAGCTTTGTCTTGTTCCTGATCTTAGTGGAAATGGTTTCAGTTTTTCACCATTGAGGATGATGTTGGCTGTGGGTTTGTCATATATGGCCTTTATTATGTTGAGGTAGGCTCCCTCTATGCCAGTCTCTGGAGAGTTTTTTATCATAAATCGGTGTTGAATTTTGTCAAAAGCTTTTTCTGCATCTATTGAGATTATTATATGGTTTTTATCCTTCAGTTTGTTAATATGGTGTATCACATTGTTTGATTTGCATATATTGAAAAACCCTTGCACCCCTGGGATAAATCCCACTTTATCATGGTGTATGATCCTTTTAATGTGTTGCTGGATTCTGTTTGCTAGTATTTTGTTGAGGATTTTTGCGTCTATATTCATCAGTGATATTGTTCGGTAATTTTCTTTTTTTCTAGTATCTTAGTCTGATTTTGGTATCAGTGTGATGGTGACCTCATAGAAGGAGATTGGGAGTGTGCTTTCCTCTGCAGTTTTTTGCAAGAATTTGAGAAGGATCAGTGTTAGCTCTTCTTTAAATGTTTGCTAGAATTCACCTGTGAAACCATCTGGTCCTGGACTTTTGTTTGTTGAAGATTTTTAATCACAGATTCAATTTCATTACTTATGATTGGTCTGTTCATATTTTCTATTTCTTCCTGGTTCAGTCTTGGAAGGTTATACCTTTCTAAGAATTTCTCCATTTCTTCCAGGTTGTCCATTTTATTGGCATAGAGTTGCTTGTAGTAGTCTCTTAAGATGCTCTGTATTTCCATGGTGTCTCTTTTAACTTCTCCTTTTTCATTTCTACTTTTATTGATTTGAGTCATCTCCCTCTTTTTCTTGATGAGTCTGGCTAATGGTTTATTAATTTTGTTTATCTTCTCAAAGAACAAGCTTTTACTTTTATTGATCTTTGCTATTGTTTTCTTTGTTTCTATTTCATTTATTTCTGCTTTGATCTTTATGATTTCTTTCCTTCTTCTAACCCTGGGTTTTGTTTGCTCTTCTTTCTCTAGCTCCTTTAGGTGTAAGGTTAGATTGTTTATTTGAGATTTTTCTTGTTTCTTGAGGTAGGCTTGTATTCCTATAAACTTCCCTCTTAGAGCTGCTTTTGCAGCATCCCATAGATTTTGGATCATCATGTTTTCATTGTCATTTGTCTCTAGGTATTTTTTTTTATTTCCTCTGTGATTTCTTCAGTGATCTGTTGGTTATTTAATAATGTATGGTTTAGCCTCCATGTGTTTGCGTTTTTTATGTTTTCTTCCCTGTAACTGATTTCTAATCTCATAGCATTGTGTTCAGTAAAGATTCTTGATATGATTTCAATTTTCTTAAATTTACTGAGGCTTGATTTGTGGCCCAAGATGTGATCTATCTTGGACAATGTTCCATGTGCACTTGAGAAGAAAGGGTAATCTGCTCTTTGTGGATGGAATGTCCTATAAATATCAATTAAATATATCTGGTCTATTGTGTCATTTAAGGCTTGTGTTTCCTTATTAATTTTTTGTTTGGATGATCTGTCCATTGGTGTTAGTGAGATGTTAAAGTCTCCCACTATTATTGTGTTACTGTTAATTTCCTCTTTTAGAGCTGTAGCAGTTGCCTTATATGTTGAAGTGCTCTTATGTTGCATGCTTATATATTTATAATTGTTATATCTTCTTCTGGATTGATCCCTTGATCATTATGTAGTGTCCTTCCTTGTCTCTTATAACGTTTTTTATTTTATCTGATATGAGTATCGCTACTCCAGCTTTCTTTTGATTTCCATTTGCATAGAATATCTTTTTCCATCCCCTCACTTTCAGTCTCTATGTGTCCCTAGGTCTGAAGTGAGTCTCTTG
This sequence comes from Mesoplodon densirostris, assembly GCF_025265405.1. Lineage (NCBI taxonomy): Eukaryota > Metazoa > Chordata > Mammalia > Artiodactyla > Ziphiidae > Mesoplodon > Mesoplodon densirostris. The sequence goes on along the minus strand of NC_082662.1, from coordinate 122,639,819 downwards.
TTGACAGTATATATATGGGTCTTGTTTTTGTATCCATTCATTGAGCCTGTTTCTTTTGATTGGAGCATTTAATCCATTCATGTTTAAGGTAATTATCAATATGTATGTTCCTATTACCATTTTCTTAATTGTTATGGGTTTTTTTTTGTAGGTCCTTTTCTTCTCTTGTGTTTCCCACTTAGAGAAGTTCCTTTAACATTTATTGTAGTGCTGGTTTGGCAGTGCTGAATTTCCTTAGCTTTTGCTTGTCTGTAAAGCTTTTGATTTCTCTGTCAAATCTGAATGAGATTCTTGCTGTGTAGAGTAATCTTGGTTGTAGGTTCTTCCCTTTCATCACTTTAAATATATCATGGCTGTCCCTTCTGGATTGTAGAGTTTCTGCCGAGAAATCTGCTATTAACCTTATGGGAGTTCCCTTGTATGTTATTTGTCATTTTCCCCTTGTTACTTTCAATAATTTTTCTTTGTCTTTAACTTTTGTCAAGTTGATTACTATGTGTCTTGACGTGTTTCTCCTTGGGTTTATCCTGCCTGAGACTCTCTGCGCTTCCTGGACTTGGGTGGTTACTTCCTTTCCCATATTAGGGGAGTTTTCAACTATAATTTCTTCAAATAGTTTCTCAGGTCCTTTCTCTTTCTCTTCTCCTTCTGGGAACCGTATAATGTGAATGTTGCTGCATTTAATGTTCTCCCAGAGGTCTCTTAGGCTGTCTTCATTTCTTTTCATTCTTTTTTCTTTATTCTGTTCTGCAGCAGTGAATTCCACCATTCTGTCTTCCAGGTCACTTATCCATTCTTCTGCCTCAGTTATTCTGTTATTGATTCCCTCTAGTGTGTTCTTCATTTCAGTTACTGCATTGTTCATCTCTCTTTGTTTGTTCTTTAATTCTTCTAAGTGTTTTTTTTCTAATTCTTCTAGGTTTTTCTTAAGCATTTCTTGCGTCTTCTCAATATTTGCCTCCATTCTTTTTGTGAGGTCCTATATCATCTTCACTATCATTTTTCTGAATTCTTTTTCTGGAAAGTTGCTTATCTCTACTTCATTTCGTTGTTTTTCTGGGGTTTTATCTTGTTCCTTCATCTGGTACATATTCCTCCTCCTTTTCATCTTTTCTATCTTTCTGTGAATGTGGTTTTTGTTCCACAGGCTGCAGTGTTGCAGTTCTTCTTGCTCCTCTGTCTGCCCTCTTATGGATGAGGCTATCTAAGAAGCTTGTGCAAGTTTCCTGTTGGGATGGACTGCTGGTGGGTAGAGCTGGGTGTTGCTCTTGTGGGCAGAGCTCAGTAAAACTTTATTCTGCTTGTCTGATGATGGCTGGGGTTGGGTTCCCTCCTTGTTGGTTGTTTTCCCTGAAGCAATCTAACACTGGAGACTACCTTCTCTTTGATGGGGCTAATGGTGGACTCTGGGAGCTCTCACACCAAAGAATACTTCCCAGAACTTCTGCTGCCAGTGTCCTTGTCCTCACAGTGAACCACAGCCACCCCCTGCCTATGCAGGAGACCCTCCAATACTAGCAGGTAGATCTGGTTCAGGCTCTTATGGGGTCACTGCTCCTTCCCCTGGGTCCCTATGTACACACTACTTTGTGTGTGCCCTCCAAGGGTGGAATCTCTGTTTCCCCCAGTCCAGTCGAAGTCCTGTAATCAAATCCCACTTGCCTTCAAAGTGTGATTCTCTAGGAATTCCTCCTCCTGCTGCCAGACCCCCAGGTTGCTGGACCCCCAGGTTTGTTAGCCTGACGTGGGGCTCAGAACCTCCACTCCAGTGGATAGACTTCTGTGGTATAAGTGTTCTCCAGTTTGTGAGTCACCCACCCAGCAGTTATGGGATTTGATTTTATTGTGATTTCACTCCTCCTACCATCTCATTGTGACTTCTCTTTATCTTTGGATGTGGGGTATCTTTTTGATGAGTTCCAGTGTCTTCCTGTCATTGATTGTTCAGCAGTTAGTTTTTTTTAATGTTTTAATTTAGATATTAAAAATAAAATGTCAAATTAATGAGAGCTGATTATGATCACCATTGAAAGACTAACCGAGAAAACTAGATAAGGCTGTCTTTTAAAGGATAGTATTCAAATAGAGACCAATACTTACAAAAGCATTAGCCAATTGCAACAGTAGGTCTTTATATTAGTAAAAATGGACTACTAAATTAGAAAGACCAGATTTTTCAAAATATAATGAACTTCCTATTTAATTTGTATCACAGTGGGATAACCTGTCTTATGGAATAACATGTTCTTCATCATGTGGAGGTGTTTAAGTAGAAGCAAGATAGTAATTTATCAGAGATGATGTTGAAGGGGTCAGGCATAGGGGAGAATATTGTTTCAATCATTGGGAAATATTTATTGAGCACTAACTATGAGAATGGTAAATGGGCTTTTGCTGCATGGCAACTCCAATCAATTTGCAGAAGCTTCCTGGAGCAACGTTGAGAGGCAACAATTCTGTAGAAAGACTCCTATAATAGATTAGTAATGCCTGTCATAAAATCAAGAATAGGGAGAAATAGGTTAAATTTTAGCTTGTTGTATTCCTGACCTACCTGTTTCCAAGCACTTTTGGATACCGAGACTACAACGGTAAATAGCAGAGGTATAGTTCCTGCTTTCATGAAACACATAGGAAGATAAAAAGACCTCTATGAATTATTACCAATTGGCTTTCTACGATTACACTGGAAAACTTTTGTCCTAATAACTTCTCACTAAGCTTACTCTTGGGGCTAATTTGGAAAAAATATTTTTCAAGTAGGAAATGAATGAGTAAGAATGTTTACTATAAATACAGAAGTTTTCTGTGGGCTTATCAAGAGGTTTGCAATGTCATTTACTTCCTGAATGTCAATGAAGACCTTGTTGGGTAAAGCTCAGAAAGCAAGGAACACCCATTGAGGGAGCCTCTAGGTTCTGGAGTATCTTTTCTATTCTATAACCAGTGGGTCAGAAACACCCATCTCAGGGAAGTTTTGGGTTTCTGGTGTTTGTTTTATTTTTTCTGGAAGGAAAAACTACAAGTCAAGGTCAGAGGATAAGAAATAACGATATGAAGTGTCTGAGGGAAAAGATTCCACTTAACTTAAACACTGTTGAGAGAAAGGGATAATGACATAATACCAGTTAATTGCAGAAGTCTTGATTAAGGAGTTGGAGCGACCTGGCATGAAAACAACCAAGGGAGGCAAGCAAAGAAGCAACTGCCTTGGGAAGAAGTGCACAGCCAGGCCTGCTCATGGAGTGGACACCCCCAAAGGAAAGTTATTAAGGCAAAAGATGTCAGAATGGTAACAGATCAAGAAAACCCTTGAGAGAGTCAGAAATGAAGATGCTGGAAACATTGACAGATGCCCTAGATTGTCAGTGAGATGTTGGAAGGACTTCCTGGCCCTCTCTGTACCTGACTTGAGAGGAAAATGTAAAAACTGGTAGATAAGTCATTTTATATCAGGTGAAACTCACCCATGAGTAGCTCTCTGGGTAAAGGCTAAGAAACACTCTCAAACTCCCTGTAAAAAGACACATAAATTCCTGAAAGCTCCTAAAAAGAATGCTCTATTGTGACTCATTATTCCACATGGGTTGATTGGATACTAAATAAAGAAAACTAGGTCAGGCATTGTAGGTGATTCCCAAAATATTTGAAAATATAATCTGTCTTCTATGATATTTCATTCTAATTGAAAAGATAAAACAATCACTCAGTAGTATAAGAGGAGTGAAAGACAGATTTTGATAGAGGCCAAATGAGCAAGAAAAAAGATTAAAATGGATCCTAAAGGTGGGAGATGAATTATTTAAGTAGAGGAGGAGAGAGAACATCTCTCTTGAGTATCATCAAAAGACAGAAATCAAGAGTCAAAATAACTCTCCCAACATCCTCATAACAACATTACCCAATAATCTTATGGTTCTCTAAGTATGAAGGTGAATTTCACGTATGAAATGGTATCTCCTTCAAATTCAGTATCTTTACAGTCTCACTTTCCAGTATATCTCCAAGTCCTCTGCATTACAGCCACATCAGTCTATTCACAGTATACAACATAACAAGCACTCAATTCCATTATTTCTTACCTCTTCTCAGTCTGGAATGTCCTCCTCTCTCCCCCACATCCACATCCGCAAAACCTTTCTTCTCCATGAATCTTTTCTGATCTGTCTAACAGGAATTAACTGCTCCTTTATCTTCATTCCAACATGTCCCTTGTAGTTTTCACTATATTCTACTTTATATCATATTAAAATTAATTGATTGCAATCTATTTCCTCCATTAGATTGTAAACTCCTTGAGTAAAGTCATATCACTCCTTACTTGTTTTTGAAATTTCCTAGTTCCTAGTATAGTTCTTTGCAGATAGAAGGTGCTTAATCAAAGTCAACCATGCAAACAAATACCAAGCTGCCTTCACCAATTTCCACACAAGCGCTCTAAGTATTTTGGGATTCTGCATTATTATCTGTTCATATAGAATATAATACTATTTAGAGTATAGTTCTGGAGCCCAGAATGCCAGGGTTCAGATCCTGGATCAGATACTTAAGAGCTATATGATCTTAGATAAACTAATTAATGTCTCTATGCTTCAGTTTCTTCATCTGTAAAGTGGGGATAATAACAGCACTTATACCATAGTAGTTGTGAGGCTTAAATAATTTAATCAACATAACCCTCTTAGAACACAGGGTCTGTCACACAATAAGCACAGTAAATTTTAGCTATTTCCTCACAACCCTAATTATCTAATTGTAATTCTACTTTGACTGGTAAAATTATTGTTTTTGCCTGTACATACTTGAAGCAGATACCATTGTTTGCCCAACAAATATTCTATCACTCTTTCTTGCTATTTGTTTCTTGTTATCCACCTCGGTGGAGATACATGCTTAGAGAAAGTAAACTCATCAGTTCAAAGGTAAAACCTGAATAATCTAAATGGTAATTCCATTCTCCATGGTTTAAAGGTAGGCATGTAATGAAACAATTAGAGAAATAAACTGGAGAACTTCTAAATTCCTTTCTCTTTCCATCCCCACCTCCCTCTCTCATCTCCCCCTCATCATCTTCCTCCTTCTTTTATTTTCTCTTTTCTTTTTTCTTTCTCATCTTTTCTTTTCCCTTCCTTCCTCCCACCATCCCACCCTTTCTTTCCTTCTGTCCTTTCATTTTCTTTCTTTCTTTCTTCCTTCCTTCTTTCCTTCCTCTGTCTCACCCTCTCTTTCTTTCTTTCTTTTTCCTTCCCTCCTTCCTTCCTTCCTCTTTCTTTCTTTCTTTTTCTTTCATTCTTTTTCCTTCCTTCCTTCTTTCCTCCCTCCCTCCCTCCTTCTCACTCTTTCTTTCTCTTTCTTTCTTTCTTTCTTTCTTTCTTTTTCTTTATTTCATCTTTTTTCTTCTTTCCTCCCTCCCTCCCTCCCTTCCTTCCTTCTTCCCTCCCTCCCTTTCTCTATCCCTCTTTCTTTCCTTCTTTCTTCCTTCCTTCCTTACTTTTCAGCAAAGCAACATACCAGAAAAGCCAGTTCCTCTTCTGCTCTTAAATGTGACACCTATCACTGCAGCAGCCATTTTGTGACTGAGAGTGTTGTGGCCACACTAATGATGGCAGAGCAGAGAGAAAGAGTTTGGATCCAAACTGATATCGTTGACTCCATTTGTTTGCTAAACTTTTATAAATATAAGAAACACCTATGATACCAATTTTAAGAGTACAACTTTTGGGGACTTACTCTAAGCCCCAGAAACAGAGTATCCAAGGCAAGATGCTAGAAACTGATTTTTAAGCAATGAGTCTTAACATCAGGGAAATTTAGAAATACTTCTTTAGTCTATCTTCAGTTTTGTTTCCTATTACTTCATCTAATACTATTTCTATTATTTCATTTCATATCCTATCTGATATAAAAATTTACTCAATTACACGGTTAGGGTACCAATATTGGACTATTGTAAAATTTCAGTGAGGATAGCTCCTTGGAGTTGCAAATAGGTTTAATAATCCTTCACATTCCAACTGTGCTTAAGGGACTTCCCCCTTCCCAAGCTTCCCTATTCCTGCAATTCATGGCTGTTTTCATTGGGCAAAGGCATCAAGGAATGTTTAAAGCAACCTTAAAAGGTAAAATCAATTATACACTCTTTTGCACTAATAGACACTCATCTAGTAACATGCAAGCAAATTATAAAGTGAAATGCAGCTTAACCAAACCACACCTTAAGTAGGCACATAAAGGCACCCAACTAGCTACCTTGTCTGGATTTGATTTGTTTTCATTTTAGGACTTAGTATCACCCTTTGTACCTGTTATGGGCTGAGTTGTCTCTCCAAAATTTGTATGTTGAAGCCTTAATCCCCAGTACCTCAGAATGTGATTGAATTTGGTTTATGGTCTTGAAAGAAGTAGTTAAATTAAAGTGAGGTAAATGGATAGTCCCTAATCCAATATGATGGGTGCCTTTGTGAGAAGAGGAGATTAGGATACAGACACACACAGAGGGAAGACCACATGAAGACATGGAGAAGACAGCCATCTACAATCCCAAGGAGAGCTGTTTTCAGAAGAAATCAACCCTGCCAACACCTTGATATTGGACTTCTAGTATCCAGAACTGTGTGAAAAAAATGTCTATTGTTTAAGTCACCCAATAAGTGGTACTTTGTATGACAGCCCTAGTAAACTAATACAGTGTATTTTATGCATGAATGTTTGCAACTTACCTTTCTACTTGCTCTGATATCTTCTGAATCATGGGCAAAGCCTGCACCTTAGTTGTCAGTCTTGCCAATGACTGAGTCTATTTTAGGATTCTGTTTCTGCCAAAACCAGCCATTCTTGGGACTAACATTGCAATCCAAGAAAAAGACTACACTATTTTGTAGTATCCTCTCTCTATTTAACTTTAAACTATTTGAGGGTAGAGATAGTCTTCCTGCTTGTGCATCAAAATCAATTTATGCTTGTCTGTTTTTCTCTCCACTGAGCGTGTCTTGAGGATAAAACTGTCTTGCTCAGCTTTATTATTCCAGAACCTATCACAGTGACTGGTACATAATAGGTTTGCCAAAAATGCATGTTAAAAAATGAATAGTGAAAGAGTGAATGAACGAATGAAACACAAGTAACATGAAGTCCAGAGAAATAGTACACTATTATGCACCAACCAGGCATTTGATAAATATGCCAACTAACTGACTAGCGAACAGAGCAACTCTATAAAGATAACAAATTGCATCACTTTTCCCCAGCTAGATTGATTACACACATTACTGTGGCTATTTCTTCCTTGCAACATTTTTCAGTATAGGGAATATTAATGAGTTAACAAGAATTCTATCTCTGTTTATCGTCTTTCCCATTTTAACAAGTAATTCTGAAGCTAATTGACAAATCTCTAGATTTATAATAACCTGACCACTGTGAAAATATCAGTGTGGTGCAACTTTTTAAAAATTTTCTGTGCAAAAATAATTATTGAAATTCCTTGGTAAAAATTTGAAAACGTATCAATAACAAATACTATCCATCTCCAGGTAGGAAGATTTTCTAGAGTTTTCAGGTCACAACTTTTTAATCAATCAATCAATATATATTTATTTAGCCTCTAAAATGTTCAATGTACTATGCTAGGCATCAATGGGGACAGAAAAAGTTATGTAAATTTCTTCTTTCTTACCTCAAAGTACTTATATTTGACAGTGTTGAAAAAATATGTACAGGTGAAAAGTTTATGTGTCAGAATAACACTACAGGCATTGTGAATGTCAAATAATTTACGTGTAATTTAATATGTAATAAATGATAAAAATAATGTATATGGTATAGAATTTCCTGCAATAAGTTTCATTTTGGAGAATATATATGAAATATATTTTTGTGTATATGCATGTGTGCATAAAAAATATTGCAGGGAGTAATGAATATCAGTCTAGGAAGATAAATACCAAAATGTAACAGTAGTTGTCTTTGGGTGGTAAGGTTCTGAAATGTCTGCTTACTATATTGTGTGAATTTTTACAGTTATGCATACAATAGCTTTGTGTAATTAAAAATATGAGGCTGTGAACTGCAACTACCAAATGGGGGGGTAATATAAAGAGTAAAAGCAAAGACTTCTAAAGAAGAGGAGATAACTAAGGCTGGAATATTCAGAAAAAGCATTGTGGAGAAGGTTGGACGTGAGCTAGGCTTTGAAGGATGGGTAGAACTGGGGTGATGGAAGATGCTGGAGGGTACTCATATCTGCACATAAACAGTATCTTTAAGTCAACACAAAGTAACCCCACACACTGACCACCGCAAAAGTGAGCCATAGGCCTCTCAAAAGCTGTTAACCCTGATATTCCAGAGCATCTCATTTATTCCTTGCCTTTTTTTCTATTGCCATCTGGCCTCAGAATCTCAGTCTTGTCTCATATTTGTAATTCTAGGACTGGTCTTTGGACTTGGCCTTGAAACTGGTTTTTCCTCTTTGGCTTCTGCCCTTTCTCAAGGACCCGGACACAAATGCTCCTCTCTCAACCCACTTTAAGTAGCATACCTCACTATAACCAGCCCCAGGACCCATCCCTCTGTCCTGGCACTAGCTAGCCCCTCAGTGGGGCGTGTCTAGGCCTCATCAACCCTAAAGGAGAACATGTTTGACTCCAGACACAGGAAATGGAATGACAAAGCATATAAGGTACAAAGAATGCTTAGAGGCCAATGTTCAGAGTTCAGAAGGAGGGTTCATCTAGGATAAGTGAGGACAAAGCTGGGTAACATTGAGAAATACCTTGAAGGTAAGTGTATTAGTTTCTTATTTTTGCTCTAACAAATTATCACACACATAATAGCTTAAAATAACAAAACAACATAAATTTATACGAGTGGACTAAAATCAAGGTATTGACAAGGTTGTATTCCTTCTGGAAGTAGCAAAGAAGAATCTGTTTCTTTGCCTTCAGCTTCTAGAGGCCACCCACATTCCTTGACTCATAGCCCCTTCCACCTTCAAAGCCTGCAATGGTCAGTTGAGTCTTTCTCACATTAACTCACTCTGACTCTGACTTTTCTTCTGCCTCTCTTTCCACTTTTAAGGACACTTGTGATTACATTGGGCTCACCCAGATAATCCAGGAGAGCCTCTCTTTCATAAAGTCAGCTGATTTTAGCAACCTTAATTCCACCTGCTACCTTAATTCCTCTTTGCCATGTAATGTAACATATTCACAGGTTCTGGGCATTAGGATGTGGACATCTTTAAGAGGGCATTATTCTGCCTGTCACAGATAGATTAAAGATTTGAATTTTGTCCTCTAGATAATGGGGAAATTTTGAGAGTTCTTAATAAGTTACAATGTAAAAGGAAGATTAAGATGCATAAAATCGCTTGGCTCATTTATTACCAGAAAATTGTTATTTCCCCCTTAAATGATTAAATTCTAGATCATATCATCAGGAGACCCATGTCCACTTTTTGCAACTCTATTTTCACAAAGGGAAACATAATCATAGAGATCTAAAAGTGGCAAGTTACATACTAGTTTGATCAAAAATTAAACCAGCAGAATTATCTGATGAGATGAATTCCTCCCAGGCTCAAATATTCTGTGTCTTTGCACAATGATTCTTTCATTGTAGCAGATGGCAGTAGATTTGACTCAACCAATCTCAATTCTCCATCATACTATGTCTCTCTATCTTCCTATGACTTTCTGCCACCCCCCAAAAATTAATTTCAGACAGGCCTTTGTGCTTTGGCTGACATTCAAGACTGTCACCTCTGTGCACACATTAACTCCAAGGCCTCTGTCATCTCTCACATTAAAATTCTATCACTAGGAGTCAGCACAGCTTGACTCAGCAAGCTAAGGGGCTGGTCTGAGCAAGATACAGTGACAGCAGGCTTCTCCTGTGACAACTTCTGTCAATTTGACAGCAATAAGACACCCTCCTTAGAACCAGTTGCAGCTCTTGTTGACCCAAGTGGGAAGGTCATCTTTCTGAGCAATTCTCTCCCCTTCCCATGAGAAAGAAAGGCCAAGGGTTACAAGACTTATGTTGTGAATATTTTATGGTTAAATGACCACAACAGTGAGGAACAATCAGTAAATTCCACAATCTAGGTTTATATTCTAATTGTGAAGTATAGCTGTTTGCTAGCTTAAGAGGGACTCTTTAAAATGACAGCTCAAAAAAAATATACCCACAATGGCAATAATAGGCAATTGGCAATTCTCTGTAGAATCCTGATATGGAAAATGATTTTGAAATCACCAAGTCTTCCTCAGTTTCAAATAATGATCAGAGAGGTAAAATTTCCAGCGGCCACTCTATTGATTACCACCAAGGCAACTCACCATCTCCCTATCTTCCCCATTCCTGTCCGTTCTTGTGTGGTCTCTCATTTGGGTATGTTGTGCAGCTAATACCACGATCTGGGTTTGGAGACAAAAAAAATCATGAGGATCACAGTTTAAGGATTCATTCACTCAGTTTTTTTGCACTAAGTTAAATTACACACAAACACATGAAAAATGACAAACAATAAAGCATTCACTTCAAAGGTCACTTCCTCTATGAAGTCTTTTTTGGCCTCTCCCCAACTCCCGGGAAAAGTGAGTGTCTCACTCCTATATTCCCTCACTGTGTTCTTTTTCCTTAATTCAATTTAATTTTATAAGATGTAAAATTACATTGTTTAGGGCTTCCATAAATAATGTAATGGCTGGGATTTTATTCTTAAGTGACTGTCACAACCGTAACATCAGTGTCTATCATTTGGTAGGGAAGTAACAGTGAATGGTTACAGCAGACATGCCATCGGGCTTAGAGTCAGCGGTACAATAGAATGGAGTTTTGCCCCTTTCAAAAATGAGTCTGAGCTTGGGGGGTGACACTTAAAATCCTGAGCTTGTTTCATTCTCTGTAAAATTTGGTATGAAACACACTTCACCAAAGGTTTGTGTAGATTAAATGAGATCTTTGAAAAGAAGCTCTACAACTTTGTTCCCCATTTGGAATGATTATACACCATCTAGTTTTTCACGTAATGGGCATACTACTTCTTTAAGATAAAGTGTGGGCTATTTGGAGCTCTTCTGCCTGACGTAATGCTCTTCAACCACAAAAGCACATTACCTGTAAAAACTGTCCCCATAGCTGTCTCTAGCTGCTTTTTAACTTGATTTTCTCTTTAATAGAGATTTTGAGCAGAACATATCATATCACCAAATCACTACTGGAGGGGAGATTGGGATAGAGAGTACAGTGTCATGGAGAAGGAACTGTGAAGTAAACAGAAGAAAATCATCAAGTTCAAAGACTGTTATCCCAGAGCTGATCTTCTCCAGACACTATTCACAGCCATCTCAGATTTCCGGGACTTCATACCACTGAAGCTGCTCTTGGGATGTCAGATTCTATCTGAAACTTGGTGTGTCAGCAAAAGACTGGCCAAATATTCAAATAAGCAGTGTTTAGGAGAAACTTCATTGTAAGAAAGATGACAGAGGGGTAGACTTAGGTGACTCCATTCCAACAAGAGAGATCTCTGCTGTCATGGCAGCCAGTTGCCAAACGAGGGTCACCATAAAAGCAATAAAAGAAGGGGGAATTCTTCTTTTCTTTGATAATAACAACTAATATTTCTAGAGCACTTCAGAATTCACAGAGAAATTCATGTACATTAATTTATTTGAGCCTTTCTGCAATTCTGAATATGTTATTTTCCCCATGTTGTAGCTGATGAAATAGAAGTTCAGAAAGCTTTAGGGCTTTAATGAAGCTCATACAGCCCTTAAGCCACAGAACTGGGATTCAAATGCAGCTACGTTGATGCCAATTTTGAGGCTTTAGACTCAGAGCTGCAGGGACAGGAAATCACAGACCTGTCTGGTGATGTTTATTGCTCTCTGACCCACTGTGCACCCTTTTCCTTTAGGTTTTGTGCTCTGCTGTGTCCCTTGCCTGAACCTCCCTATCTAACCCCTCTGGCTTATATGAAGCTTAACTAGGCCAAGTCCACTTTTTAAAAACAATTACAAGACAATTTTTTTGAGAAGTTTAGCTTTTCAGAAAAGTTGATCACAGAGTACAGAGAGCTCCCACATAACCCCTCTCCCATCCCCCCTGAACACTGTTTCCTCTATTATTTATGTCTTTATTATGTGGTACATTTGTTACAATTGATGAACCAGTATTGATACATTATTATTAACTAAAGTCTACAGTTTACAAGTGTTCATTCTGTGCTGAACATTCTGTAGGTCTTGACAAATGTATGTGTGCATCACTACTGTATCACAGAGAATAGTTTCAGTACCTAAAATCCCCTGTGTTCCACTTATCTAACCCTCCCCCCCTCCTCCAGTATTCCTTGCAGCCACTGATCTTTTTACTGCTTCCACAGTTTTGCCTTTTCCAGAATGTCATAGAGTTGGAATCATACAGTATGTAGCCTTTTCAGATTGGCTTATTTCACTTAGAAATATATATTTGAGGTTCCTTCATGTCTTTTCATGGCTTGATAGCCCACTCTTTTTTAGCACTGAATAATATTTCATTGTATCACAGTTTGCTTATCTCCTCATCTATTGAAAGACATCTTGATCACTTCAAGTTTTAGCAATTATGAATAAAGTTGCTATAAACATATGTGGATATACATAAGTTTTCAACTCCTTTGTGTATACCAAGGAGCATATATGCTTGATCATATGGTAAGAGCATGTTTAGTTTTGTGAAAAACTGCCAAACTGTCTTCCAAAGTGGTTGTACCATCTTTCATTCTCCCCAGAAATGAATGAGAGTTCCTGTTGCTCCATATCTTCACCAGAATTTGGTGATTTCACTGTTTTCAATTTGGCTTTTCTAAGAGGTGTGTAGTATTATCTTATTATTATATTTATTTGCATTTCCTTAATGACATATGATGTTGAGCAGTTTCTCATTTGCTTATTTGCCATCTGCATATTTTTGGTGAGGTGTCTATTCATATATTTTACCCATTAAAAAAATAATAAAACTGGTTGTTTGTTTTCTTATTAAGGAGAAAGCACTTTTTCTTTGAAATTTACTATGACCGTGCCAGCATTCATGAGTCTTACCTCTCTGAATACCTGCAGCTCACATTATCTGTATACTAATTCTCTCTCACCTATTATGACTTCCACTAACACTTTACTTTCCATGTCTGGTACAGCCTCCCTAACTTGCTGATAAGTTTCTTCAGGGAAGAAATCAGTGTTGTACATCCCTGAACCACCTGTAATATCTAACAACATGTTTTGTACATAGTAGACATTCAGAATAACATGTACAGTAGTTCAGTTAAAACCAAGACTATGTTTTTAACAAAATTAGGATGGAACTAAGTAGAGTAGATGAGGTATCAGGATATCTGTATGCTAGTTATTAATCTCAGAGGCAATTACTTCCTGGGCTTCAGTTTCTTTGTTGTGAAACATCTGGTATAAATGGCAAACACTCTATGCCTACAAAATCACTTTGGATGTTTATGAAAGGAGAACTCGCTTCTACCATCCAAAAATGTTATATCATTATCACCCTATCCCCAACTTGGAAGAAGGCAAAAGCAAGATTAAAGCTTGTGCCTAACTTCAGTCAAGGACCTTAGTTTGTAGGAATTAGAACTTTAAATAATCCAGCAATCACTGAATTAACAAAAGTCTTAATTAGGCAGAATATCTTGTCTTTAATAGAGACTGATAGAGAATGCAAGGTTGAAAGAAGCACTGTAGACATATAACAGAAGACTCAAATAGAGTCCACTCTGAGATTGCACCAAGCCCAAGTACACAATAATTCTATTTATTCATTCAACTGATTCATTCATTCATTTATTTATTCATTCCTTTTTTTCTATAACTGAAAAGTGTTAAACTCAGTACTCTTTTTATTGAAGCAGGGTATGTGCATGTGAAAAATGAAACTGCCAGAGCCTGCAAATAAGGCTTTGTTAGGTTGTGAGATGATCCTCAGTCAATAGATTCCAGATGTGTAAGCATGTATTTGTAATTTCTTCTGGTGAGGAAGGATTCTGGTAATCAAGACAAGACCTGAGAGAACAGTACAGCTAAGACAGAGGCTGTGTCAAGGACCTTTTCTGTTACTGGTTAATTACATTGTTCAAGCGGCTTATTTTATAAGACTGTTTAATATACCCAAGACTTTAGATAGTTGTGAATTATAAAATACAGGGGTAGGGAGAGAGGGAAAGAGTAGACAAAAATAAAAAACAAAGCAACAAATTCCAAGTGGTACAAAACTTCTTAAATCTTACAAATTTGTTTCAACACATGAAATAAATTGATAAGTAGTTTGGCAAATCTCTTGTGTGTGGAAAGGCTGCCAGAATGAATTATTGTTCTGCTTAAACTCCTCCATTAGCTGTGTGGTTGTGGTTACACCCTTGTACATGCTGAATCTCTGAGCTGTCCTCTGGATAAGAAAGCTAATAAATAGTCTCCTACACTATGAAGGGTTACTGAGAGAAATCAAATATTATTTATGTTTAACCATGTTAATTCAGTCAAGGTATATAAAAATATGAGCCATTTTCTGTATCAACACCAGAAATTGATCTTGGAATAGGGAGGGAATCTTACTAAGTATTAATTTGTTTATAAGGTTATCTTTAGAAATTCGAAACTACTATAAAAGCAGATGCTTCTCATTTAATTTTTATTAAAGGAATTACAAATGTTTCATTCAACTTTTTAAAAAATGTGTCATTTTATGTTAATATTCTGGTTATGCTCCCACACCAAGTGAATGAAAAATGTTAACTTTACTTCCAGGGTAATCGTGGCATATTTAATTTAGAAGAAATGTGTTAAAGATAAAACCATAATAATTCTGGGAGGCATAAAAAGCACTAAAATAACTGATACATTTATTTAAGAGCCCCTAAAATCAACAACTTTTCAGACTTTTGGTGCATTGCAGGCATGCAGACATCTGCATTCTGAATTTCAAGTGAGTCTCCTTGATATCCAAAGTTAGGTAGATGCAATACGCCTTCATTAGTTTCTTTTTCTTTCCTTTTTTTTTTTTTTTTTTTTGACATTACTATGACCAAGATGTTTGGTAAACAGTGAATTATGAGTTTGGGATCATCAGGAAAAGGTTTTTTAAACAACTTTCCAGACTACAAAAAATCTCTTCAAGTAGTAGATCCATCCCAATGTCATGGCATCTAGAACAAGAGCTTCAAAGAAGGACCAAAGGACCAGTCTGCTGTTTGTGCTGTCATTGATTTCTCTGTGTATCTCTCCCAAACTTCCATGTATTCCTGTTCATGCTTTCCAGCTGTCATCACCACTGTGAGCTCATTAATCATTTCTTCTAGCTTGTTCTGGTGAGCTTCTGTTTCCATGTCCTTTTGTGGCCTCCCCAATATCAATGGTGAACACCACTATCTTTTGAGTCATGTTGGACATTCCATTGCTAAAACAAAACTTATATGCTGCTGCTCCATCCATGTGAACAGCAAATGTGTATTTCCCACTGGACTCCCGGTCTCCTTTATAAATTCCTTTATTATCAGGCCCTGTAATCTCCAAGTGAATGTCCAGGCAGCCAGCCTCAGCCACCTCAGAGATGAGGTCCATCTTGCTGTCTGAGGTGACCTGCTCGAAGAAGCACTCCTGGGCATGTGCGTCAATGCTGACACGTCGATGCTGACAAAGTAGTCCGAGGCAGTGACCAGGAGGGCGGCCAGGATACGTTAGTTTCTATGGACTCTCAAAATAAGGTTATTTGTATTTTGTTTTCCTCATAGTTTATCTACATGATAAATGTTGACAGTACAGAGACTGTTTAATTTTTATTTAGTTAGTTATTTATTTATTGGCCATGTGGCTTGTGGGATCTCAGTTCCTCGACCAGGGATGAAATCCTGCCCCCTGCAATAAGAAGGCAGAGTCCTAACAACTGGACCACCAGGGAATTCCCTGTACAGAGACTGTTTTACATTTAACATTTCTTCTCAAGTAAATATAGTTAGAATGGCCTTTGATGCTAGAAGACACAGATGACCCTGTGCATTATTCAGCTTTCCTCAAGTTAAACAGCCCACAAATTTCAGTGGCTTACAAAAACAAAGGCTTATTTCTCACTCACATTACGTATTGGTGACTGTTCTGCTTCTCCTCCCTGTGTCTTCTTTATCCCAGAATCTGGAGTAAAAGGAAAGTCCCTCTCTGCTCAAGGCAGAGGAAAAGAACAAGAAGGCCAGCCAAAACTCTGTGATGACTGCTCAAAACACATTTCCTTGGCCAAACCTGATCTTAAACCTGATCCTTTGACCAAGCCTGATGTCCAGGAAGGTAAATTCCTGACCATTCCATTCCACACCCCCCACTCCCCTACCCTACACTAAGTCCGTTATAAGCCTACTAGAGGAATGGGGGAAGGGAGTAATTGAGAACAATAATACAATCCACCATACCATGACTCACATTTTTTTTTAAGAAAGATATGTATCTCTTGATATGGGAGAGATTATACTTGGTCTGTGTTGAACAAAATTTATGAAATTGTAGGCATTTATGATAGATTTCTTTCTCTTTCCTCTCCCTCCTTTTTTTCTTCTCTCCACCCCCCAAATTCTTTCTAAATGTTCAAGTACCCAGGAATTGTTCCAAATGATTCATCCTTTGTTCTGAAATCTAGGTAAGGCTGTGCTCACCTAAGGGTAGCTGAAGTTGAATAAAGCTATGTGGTATTGAGTGAGAGATAGGAGGAGATCATCAGTTTGAATATATATTTATCACAGAATTACAATCCCCTATATCTGTAAATATAGAACGAATCCAAGATATCAGTGGATTGATCAAGACTTTTCACATTTAATGTTTACAGGAATTGCCTGGGTATATTACACAGATTCTTGTTGAGTGGATATAGGGTGAAACCAAGAATTCTACATTTTCTTATAAGTTTCCAGGTAATGCTGCTTCTGCTGGCCCAGGGACCTCACATTCAGTAGCAGTGGACAAGATAACTCCTGAACTTCTTTCAAACTCTGATCCTCTGAATTTACTTCAATTAGTTTCCCACACCCATGTGGCTTGAATAAAGGTAAATAGAAAGTGTGCATAATTTAGGGTGGTTAAACTTTTATTAAATTGCTTCTTCATGGAAGGGAGAGAGTTTTACCCATTTTTGTGTCCTTTATAACCAACAATATTATACAATATGGATAACTGAAACTACACAACAGTTTGGATAAATGAATGCTAAGCTTAGTTAGAGGAGAAGTGGATGGCAGAATGGAACTATGGGGCCTTTATGAATACCAAAGTAAACCTCCTTCCAGAAGAGAGCCTTGTTCCCTTTATAGACCCCATGATCATTGGGATAGTATGTTTTTTGCTAAACCGTTATTTATACTTCAACACACATCCTTGCCTCAGGGACTTACCATGATTAAGATTTAGCATCTCAATCTTAGGAATGAGCTTCATTTACGAAGAAAAGCAAGGCCATTCAATTCCAATTAACTGCACAGTTCTTGTGTAAGAAAAACAACCTTACACTTTTAGACTATTTAAAGAAATGCAAAGTCCCCACCCTTAATTTTTCATAAAACAGAATTGTCCTGACAGGGCTTTCCTGTTCTTTTGAGTCAATAAAACCCAAAGAGTTTAAAAATAGATGATGGTTTTACATTTATCATTTGAACAAACATGGGAAATTCGGAAATAGTTGCCGTGGAATTCCGGGAATAATTTTTCCATCCTCATGGTTGGCAAAGTGGTTCTTAGGGAACAGTAGACTACATAAATGCACACACTGGGGATGTTTTGGCATACAGCCTCCGAAGACACAATGTCATTTGAGGCCAATCTCATTGGGAGGGCACATTAGTGATTTAAAAAATGCTGCTAAGGAGCACGGTGATGCTTACTAGCTCAGTGAAACCTTCTCTCCTGGGGCACTGATGATTCTAAGACACCATGAGGACCTCATTTTCCACTCATAACATTTCCTCCTCTTCCCAGTTGTATGTTGGCAGGAGGTAGGGAGCTGAGGGTTGAGGAACAAACCAATACTATAGAAAAGGGAAAGGTACTTAAAAGGCTACTGAACTAGAAAGTGTGTAGATCTGGGATGTAATTTCAAGTATAGCAGTTATTAGCTGTGTGACCTTGAGCAACTTATACACGACAGGCCTTGTTTCCTTATCTGTAAAGCAAGAGGATTTGATGGGATTTCTAAGGACCTTTCCAGTGTTAGCCTTCTAAAAGGAAAAACAGTAACAATACACACTCATTTCATTGATAGCTACATGGAAGGATTTAATGTGTAAGCATATAGGCTACATAATGTATGCAGTATGGTCTATATACATATAGAGACAAACTACACAGAAAGAAGGAAAAATAAAAACTTGTCATGGAAAAGAACTAGAACTGGAAGTCAGAAGAATTATTTCTTTTATCTGTTTATTATTCATTCATCCTCCTTTCATTATTCAGAAATATTCATTGAGAGCCAATTATCTCCCACTCACTATACTGGGAACTGGAATCTGACAGTGAAAAAGACAGACTTTCCTGACCTTCTGGAATTTATATTCTCCTGGGAAAGACAGGTAAGATATAAGTAAACAAGGAAGAAAATAAGATAATTGAAGATTGTTAAAAATGTCACAGAGGAAATAAATAAGGCACAGAATTCCCAAGTTGCACAGGGGCTTGGTGTGTTTGACAAAAAGAAAAGAAGCCAGTGGGGCTAGAATGCACTGAGCAATGGAGAGAAAATATGAGATCAAGTTGTAGTTAAACAAGACTCAGCTCAGGCTGATACCGAGCAGGACCCTCTGGGGCTCCTGGGCACAAAAGCCTTTCTGTGTTCCCCATTTCTTGATTACAGGAAATAGGTTTCCTTCAGCCTCCAGGACCTCCCCTGAGCTCCAACTGGGCAGGTTCAAACAGTTGCTAATTAGGGAAGGGAGGGGATGCGGAAACAAGGAAGAGCAGTCAAGAGAAACAGTAGTGCAGCCCTAAGGCGAGGTCCTGGTTCCCCATTAATGCATACATATAACAAAGTCTTTGAGCTGTTTTGCAGATACTGAAATCCCCACCAGGTGGGAGAAATTAACAGTAGGCTCTCCACAAGCACTAGACCCCAGACAGGTTAGAACCAAAAGGTTGATGATGCTGACTCCCACTTACCTCACCACCAACCAATCAGAAGGATGTCCACAAGCTGATTTCTCCCTTTTAAACCATTATTATAAAACTCCTCACTACCCGCTCATGTTGGGACACACAGTTTTGAGGGCATTAGCCTGCTGTGGCCCCCTTTGCCTGGCAAAGCAATAAAGCTATTCTTTTCTACTTTGCCCAAAACTCTGTCTCTGAAAATTAATTTGGTGTAGGAGTACAGAAGCCGGATTCAGCTTCAGTACATGGCCTTAGAAATCATAATAAGGATTTTCGATTTTAAGAGTAAAAGGGAATCATTGAGGAGTTTTAGGGATAAAAGTGACATTTTAAATCAATCTTTCTTGCTTTTGTGTGGTGAAAGAGGGATGTTGGACAGAGCAGAGAGAATCACTATGGACTAGTGCATTTTTATTTACCTATTATTTTACAACACTTTATGGCTAATTGGAGTCATTATTATTTTTCTGGTTAGATTTTCCCAAATTTGGCCTAGGGTGGGGAGTAGATGGGAGGAAGCTTAAAGATGACTTCTGTGCTTTTGGACTTGGCCCCTTTTGAGTGCCTGTTTTTCATTTTTCCTCTCAAAACAAAATGTCCAGTTAGTACTTTCCCTGACCTAGGCCAGGAATCAGCCATTTCTTCAGGAATGCATATTCCCTTGAGTGAGAATAATAACCAGAAACTAATATTTGGGCCCAGAGTATGTTCATTTCTATGGAATATCATTGTTTGTAGGTCCTTTAACTAAAGTTTTAGTCACATTCAGGAAGCCTTCCTTTATTCCCAGTTTATAAAGGAATTTACCCATGTTTCCTAATACTTAGATTAAAAAAAAATTAATCTCTGATTCATTGGAATTTAGGTGGATGAACAGTGTAAGGTTTGCCAATTTTATCTTTTACAAAATAGCTATCTAGTTGTCTCAGCCTTGTTTATTAATAGGTCATTTTTCTCCAGTGATTTGATATACTACTTTTACCATTTACCAAATTTCCAGGGTCTAATTCTGGACCTTCTCTGTTGTTTCATTGCTCAGTATATCCATTCATGGTCCATACTATCTTTATTTTAAAGTCTTTATGGGACATTTTAATATCTGTAGGGTTGGCCCTCAGTCATTGATCATTATTGGCCTATTTCTTGGCTATTATTCCTCTTATTTTTTCATATTAAATGCAGAATCAACTTATCTTATTTCAGAAAAAAAAAAGTGTAGCTATTTTTGTTAGGATCACTTTCATTTATAACTTGGGGAGAAGCATCATCTTTGTGAAGCCGAATTGCTCTATGGAAGAACATTGGATAATTTGTTCAAAACTACTTTTGCATCCTCCATGACTTTTTAAGTGTTTCCTTCATATAGATTTTAAACATTTCTAATTAAGTTTACTCTTAGTATTTTATCATTTTTTTGTTCTTCTGTTAACTCTTTAATTTGTTATTATGTTTATATATAAAACTTTTGACTTTTTTTATTGTGGTAAAACCATCATAAAATTTTCCACCTTAATCCTTTTAAATGCATAGTTCACTAATGTTCAATATATTCACACTGTTGTGAAACTAATCTCTAGAACCTTTTCATCTTGAAGAATTGAAATTCTATAATCATTAAACAACAATTATCCTCTGCCTCTTCCCTTAGGCCCTGCTAACCACCATTCTACTTTCTACATGTATGAAGTTAACTACTTGCGATACGTCACGTAAGTGGAATCATACAGTATTTGTTCTTTTGTGACTGCCTCATTTCACTTAGTAAAATGTCCTCAGAGTCCATCCATGTGGTAGCAGGTAATAGGATTTCCTTCCTTTTTAAGACTACATAGTACTCCATTGTATGTATATATCACATTTTGTTTATCCACTCATTCATTGATAGACATTTGAGTTGCTTCCACCTCCTGGTTATTGTGAATAGCTCTGCTATGAACATGTGTATGCAAATGTCTCTTCAAGACTCTTCTTTCAATTGTTTTAGATATATACCCAGACATGTGATTGCTAGATCATATGAAACTCTAGTTTTGTTGTTGTTATTGTTTTGAAGAACTGTCATACTGTTTTCTATAACAGTTGCACTATTTTAAAATTCTTCCAACAGTGCCCAAGAGTTCCAACTGCTCCACATTCCTACCAATACTTGTTATTTTTTGTTTGTTTGTTTTTCAGAGTAGCCTTCCTAATGTGTGAAGTGACATCTCATTGTGCTTTTAATTTGCATTTTACTGTTGATTACTAATGTTGAGCCTCTTTTCATATGCTTGTGCACCATTTGTATGTTATCTTTGGAGAAATATCTATTCAAGTCTTCTGCCTATATTTTAATAAGATGATTTGTGTTTTTTGTTGTTGAATTATAAAAGTTCTTTGCATATTCTGGATATTAACCTCTTATCAGATATATCATTTGCAAATATTTTCTCCCATTTTAAGTTTGATGTAGTCCCTTTTGTCTATTTTTGCTTATGGTGTAAAATTAGGGTTTGACTTCATTTTCCATGTGGATATCTGATTTTCCCAGCCCCATTTGTTTGAAGAGACTGTCATTTCTTGATTTAGTGATCTTAGCACTCTTATTGAAGGGGTTTGTTTCTGGACTCTGTATTCTATTCCATTGGTCTATATATTACTCTATATGACAGTACCACACTGTTTTGATTACTATAGAAATCAGGATGCGTGAGTCCTCCAGCTATGTTCTTCTTTTTCAAAATTGCTTTGTCTGTTTGGTGTTCTTTCAGATTTCACATAAATTTCAGGATGATTTTATTCCACTTCTGCAAAAAAATGCCATTAGGATTTTGATAGAGACTAAATTGAATATGTGAATCTCTGAGTAATATTGACATCTTAACAATATTAAGTCTTCTAATTCATGAACGTGGTATCTCTTTCCATTTATTTGTGACTTCTTTCATTTATTTCAGAAACGTTTTGTCATTTTCATTGTACAAGTCTTTCATCTCCTTGGTTGAGTTTATTCCTCAGTATTGTATTATTTTTTATACTATCATAAATGGAATTGCTTTCTCAATGTCCTTTCCTGATTGTTCATTCTTAGTGTATAGAAATGAATCTGATTATTGTGTGTTGATTTTGTACTCTGCAACTTTGCTGAATTTATTAGTTCTAGAAGTTTTTGTTTTTGTTTTTACTGTATGTGGAATTGTTAGGGTTTTCTACATATCAGATCATGTCATCTGCAAAGAGTGATAATTATATATCTTCCTTTTCAATTTGGATGCCTTTTATTTCTTTTTCTTGACTAATTACTCTGGCTAGAACTTCCAGCCCTATGTTGAATAGAAGTGATGAGAGTGGGCATCCTTGTCTTGATCCTGATCTTAAAGGAAAAATTTTCAGTCTTTTATCATTAAATATGATCCTAGCTGTGAGCCTTTCATATATAGCCTTTACTATGTTGAGGTAGTTTCCTTATATTCCTGGCTTGTTAACTATTTTTATCATGAAGGAGTATTGAATCTTGCAAATGCTATTTCTGCATCAACTAAGATTATCAGAGTATTTTTGCCCTTTATTCTGTTAATGTAGTATACTTAAGCTATTGTTTTTTAGGGAATTCCCAGGTGGCCAGTTGTTAGGACTTGGTGCTTTCACGCCAGGGCCCAGGTTTGATCCCCGGTCAGGGAACTAAGATCCCACAAGCTGCATGGTGTGGCCAATAAATAAATAAATAAATAAGACTAGTGCTTTTTATATAATTAAATATTCTGCAACTCTACTAATTTTAAATGATTTGTATTGTATTTTAATAAACTGTCATAGGTTTTCTATATATACAACCATGTCATAACATCTACAAATAAAGGCATTTTTAACTCATCCTTTCTAATTTTTGTGATTCTGCTTTTGTACTTTTATCAGAATATGTGATCTAAAGGCTCCAGTTCTGTAGTAATTGATAATGATAGCTTTTTTGATGCCAGACCTCAGAAAGAAGATTTCAGTGTTTCCCATTTTAGATGCCATCTTTTGGATAGAGTATATATCTTTTATCATGTTAAGAAAAATATTCCTTGATTACTTTTATTATGTGTTTTTATTGAGAAAGTGAATTAAATTTTGTAAATGTTTTCCCAGCATATATGAATATGAACATATTACTTTTCTCCATTGAGCTAATAATAGGGTGAAATATATTAGTGGACTTTGTAATATTAATCTACCTTGCATTTCTGGTATAAATTCTATTTTGTCCCCATATATTATTTTCTTAATGTACTGTTGGCTGCTGTGTTCATATTTATTTTGGACTATTGCATCAGTATTTATAAGTGAGAGTTGGCTATAGATTTGAGAAGAGCAATTTTTAAATCAAGTTTCATTTATAATGTTACATTCTTTTTGTCAGAAGGATTTGGATGATTTCCTTCTTTTTTCATGATTTTGTAAAAATAGTACTGGACTTTGAAATTTCCATAGAATTCCCCCATAAAATCATCTTGACCTGTTGTTTTGTGAGATATGGGGAGTAGAAAGTAACTCTGGTAACTTTCTCCATTTCTTCTATAAAAATTGGTCTTTTTCTTTTTCAATTTTTTTTTTTTTTTTTACTGGAGTCAGTTTTGGCAAAGTATGTTTCTCTAGAGAATTATCCACTTTTGCATTATTTAAATCTCCTCTCTTTCAATGGTTTTCTTTGTCATTTTTTATCTTGTGTATTTGTGTTTTCTCCCACCCTTGTACCATAAACAATCTTAATTTTTTTATTAGATTAGGAATGATAGTTTAGTTTTGCTTCTGTTACCAGATATTGACTTAATGACAAAGCTATTTTTCTCTTTTCTACTTCAGTATTTTTTGCTTTTATTCTTATTACCTCTATTTTGCTTTCCTTATTAACTGAATTATTCTGTTTTCCAAATTTTGGGATTAGATATTTAATTCATATTTTCATTGTTCATTTTTATTAATATGTACACTTAAGACTATAAAATTTCCTCCAATCACAGCTTTAACTGTATAAAGATATATCAATTCTGATACATAATGTTTTTAACCATTATTTTTATTTTATTTTATTTTATATTTTTGCGGTACACGGGCCTCTCACTGTTGTGGCCTCTCCTGTTGCGGAGCACAGGCTCCAGACACACAGGCTCAGTGGCCATGGTTCATGGGCCCAGCAGCTCTTCAGCATGTGGGATCTTCCCACACCGGGGCATGGACCCATGTCCCCTGCATCAGCAGGCGGACTCTCAACCACTGCGCCACCAGGGAAGCCCATTAACCATTATTTTTTATAATGTCTGTGATAAAGGTTTGTATTTCCTCTTTTGAACTGAGATTTTTGCATAATAATGAGAGAATATTTTGTATACTATTCTGTGTAATTTATTGAATTTTTTGTGACCCAATATGGAGAATTGGTGAATTTTCATAAATATCCAATATGCATTAGGAAATAAGATCTATTCTCTATTATCAGGGTGCAAATATGTCCATCTTATTTATTATGTTGTTTGTGTCCTCTTTATCCTTACTTGTTTTTATTCATTTTACCTTTCTCAGTCTGAGTATGGTGTGCCAAAGTCTCCTAATGTTTGTTTGCTTCTGTCTCCTTGCATTTCCTGGAGTTTCTGCTTTAGGAAGGTGGCTGATATGCAGAAAGTTTCTGTCTTATCTTTTCTGTGAATTATGGCCATTACCTTTATAAAGTTTTCTTCTTTGTCTTATCTCTTTTATTCCTGAATTCTACCTTATCAGATACACAAACACAGTCCTGCTTTCATTTTCCTTTCATTTGCCTTTGTTCATTTCTTTATTTTTCAGCTTTCTTCACCTCCTTGTTTTAGTTGTGTCTCCAGTGTACTGCAGAGAGGTTGGTTTTGCTTTGTGAGCCAATTTGAAAATATTTTCTTTTAACACCTGAGTTAAGCTTATTTGCATTTATTGATTATAATATATTTCATTTCAGCTCAATCAATTATTTTACTGTATCATCATATAGTTTCATTACAAAGTGACTTGAACTGTGTGATCTCTTTTTCCTCTCTATCTTTTTTCTTAACACTGTATTTTGTTTTGTGTTTCTTTTGGTATTTAAGAAGGCTTGGATTCATGACCAAGTTGTTACCTCATACTGATGCCTTTATATAAGGTTCAGAGTCTCTTTTTTCTTTACCTATTTTTGACTACTTTGCTTGTCAGTTTTAAATGATATTCTCCAATTCTACTCTGCCTCATTCTTCTCTCTTCTCTGCTTTCCCCACTTATTTTCTCAATTAATTGCAAATTAAAATTTGTAAAGTTCTTTGTCTTTATGTTATGTTGCAAGACAAGATACAGGTGATTTTATTTGCTCCTCTTGTTCATCTGGATTTTTTGTTTGTTTTTTTTTTGAGGCTGTGTGGAGAGATTCCAATTTAGGCTGCTGTCATTATCCTATGGACTTGGAAGCTTCTCATAGATTTTTATGAGAATTAAATGAGCTAATCTATGTGAAAGTAAGGATCGCTGATTACCTTTTGGTGCAAAGACTTTAGTAATTTTTTTCTTTCATTTAGAGATAACACACTTTTTCTAACTACTCTCTATTAACCCTTTTATGGGAAGTATTTTGCCACCTACCACTTCCTAACATGCTTTCTGTTTTGCTGTGTGGAAACCTTCTGATTTGATAAGTAGAAAAGTGCAAGAGGTTGAGGGCAGGATGACATCTCATTGGGCTTCCCTGGAAAGAGTAAGAAGAAATGAACAAGCTGGAAGAGAAAAAGCACCAAAGAGGAAGATAAATTGATAAAAAAGAAAATAGGGAGGAAATAAATTGTCAGTTCTCTTGCATTCTACTTAGATTTGCTGTAGGCTGTAGACAAGGCTGAAAAGTCCATTGGTTTTCAATGCACCAACTAGCCTAAGTTAAAAATAAGAGCACCAGAAATCCTTTTAAGCAATAGCTATATTTAGTTAACTTATTATTTCAAGAAGGCATGACACTTGAACTCTAAAGAATAACAATATTATAGTCAATACCTCAGTGAAGGTTTAAAATATATGAGAAAATAAGCACTAGTTTAATATTATGTTCACAACAGCCCAAGAACTTTGAATTTTTGTCATCTGCAATTTAAACACAAGAGACCATGAAGATTCAGATTCAGAGAGGTTGAGTGAATGGTAGAAAGTCACATAAGTAAAACAGGGCAGAGCAGTGACTTGATTCAAAGGTTTCTTTGCTCCAATATAATATAATTTAAGAAGATAAAGAAGGGCAAGAGGAGTGGCATAACAGACATGTACTAAATGCTTAGAGGACAAGAAAGTTACTTGTGGTCAGAATGGTCTGAGAAGACATTTCAGAAAACGTTGGATTTATAGATTCCCTTCCAGTGCAAAGCAGCATCTGTATTCATAACTCCTGTGTATCCCACTTGTTGCTGGCTGGACCAGCAGTGCAAAGCATACTTAGTGTCTCTTTGGCTCTGTGACTTAACCAGAGTGGCTCTTCCTTCCTAAAAAAAGAAATGCTTTCTTTACACAGAGACCTTCATGCAGGAACCCCTTTTAAATTAGAGATTGTAATTAATATTATCTCTGGGTCCTGAGAGGGGAGCTTGATTGAGAGTGTAGGAATAGAGAGTGACAAGATACAGCTTGCCTGTTATCTGATCAGGAGGACTAGTGTTTGAATTCACTTGGAGGAATAAAGAAGGTCTATGCACTGATCCTTTGAGCCAGATAAACACCAGCAGGGTGTGAAGTGGTTTCTTGGAATGACCTAAGGCTGAATTTGCTATGAGAACAGGGGTGTTATAAATATCAGAACAGCAGGGGATAGAAGTGGTTCTAATGGAATTAGATGAGTTTATTGACAGGACCTGGCTCTGGAAGTGTCTCTTTGACTCCCCAGAGGTGATATTTCTGTTAAAGCCATTATTTAAAATTGAGAATAAGAGAACAGAACCAAGGTGTGACAAAGAAAAGTTGGTCAGCCCAAAGTTCAAGCAAATCTCAAGTAATCTCCATTTCTATATCCAGGCGTATGGCAATATGCTAGACTATTAGAACAGAAAGAACTCAAAGGAAAATGGTTCCATTATTTTCATTTTATAGATGAAGAAACAGAGTTCTCACTGCTCAACCCCTGCCCTACTCTCCCAAAATAAAATTAGAATATTTGGCCCAACGACAGAATTGAAACCAGACTCTAAAGCTATGAAAGGCTTCTTTTCAGGGCAGCTATTTGTGGATTACTCCAAAGTAGAAGATAGGTGATGGGGAGGAAAAGCTCAGAGTTTCAGAAATACCTGCGTTTGAATCTCACTTTCATTACCTATTTTGAGCTGTGTGGTTGTGGGGAAAATCACTTATCTGTTGAAACTCAGTTGTTTTATCCATAAAGTCTAGATAGTAAACCTTACCTTGTAGAAAAAGCTAAGTGGAAGGAATGATTAGCTCTACTTGGAGAAGGCACATAAAAAGGGCATTTTAATCTGTTCATCAAAGACAGGTTGAGGCTGTGGGAAAGGGGGCAGTAGAGAATGGACGTTTTAGGCAGAGGAAATTCAGAAGCAAAGTCATGACTAAGAAAGAATACAAGACGTAGGGAGATAGTACTTTGTGGTTGAGATTTTAGTGGCATAATTTGAAGTTTAGACTTTATCTAGTGGTACCAGTAGTAGTAGTAGAAGAAATAATATATAGCATTTATTGAGTGTGTATTACACACAAGGCACCATTCTAAGAATTTTACATTTATTGTCACATTTAATCCTTACAATAACACTGTCAGGTAGGTACTCTGGTCTTCATTGTACAGATGAGAAAACTGAGACACAGAAAAGTTAGGTTATTTGCTCAAGGTCACATACAGAGCAAGTTCAGAATCTGAGTAACAAAAGACATTGTGAGAAAACCAAAATATTCTTAAGCAAGGTAGTAGTATATATAGTGGCATGGACCTGAGTAAAGAAACCTTGGGGGCCTCCCTGGTGGCGCAAGTGGTTGAGAGTCTGCCTGCCGATGCAGGGGATACGGGTTCGTGCCCCGGTCTGGGAGGATCCCATATGCCACGGAGCGGCTGGGCCCGTGAGCCATGGCCGCTGAGCCTGTGCGTCCGGAGCCTGCGCGTCCGGATCCTGTGCTCCGCAACGGGGGAGGCCACAACAGTGAGAGGCCCGCATACCGCAAAAAAAAAAAAAAAAAAAAAAAGAAACCTTGGACCTAGGGAGAGGCAGAGGAACCAATTAGAAATATGATATAATAATCCAGGCAAGAGATGATGGCAGTTAGAACAAAGGCAACAGGTAAAAATAATGAGATGAGTGACAGAAAATATATTTAAGAGATAAACTTGACAAACTTGACAATGCAAAGTGAGAAAGAGAGAACAATCAAGGATTACTGTAAGATGAGGAAATTGGATGGATGGTGATGATAATATAAATCCAATATGTAAGAATATTTTAAAACAGTTGTTTGCAAGCCTTTAATATGAAAGTGAGCCAGCATCTCTACAACGGAGTGACCTCAAGTCCCAAAGTTTAACAAGTCTACAAAAATAAACAAGTATCATTTTTCCATAGACTAAGACTTTGCAAACAGGGAAGGATCTGATAGTCTATCTTTGCAACTCTGGCACTCTATAATCATGAGAATAGGGGGCAAGGAAGGAGAGCAGTGCTGATGGATAGATATTTAATGTGTGGATTAAAGATAATATGTCCCAGGATTGTGTCTTTTCGTGTGTACATGTGTGCCCACACTTATACGCTACCCTGGGACAGAAGTCAAACAGGTATGGCAAAATGTTCACCACAAGATTATGTAGTTTAAGTGCAGACTTTTCCCCCATTGAATTCTGTCCTTTCCATGTTAACCTCCAGCAGTTTTAAAGACACAGTAAGAAGCCACTTTATTTTCTTTAGGAAAAAATCAGTGTCATAGACATCAATGGAATATTATGAAGTCATTAAAAATAATGCTTCTGAAAAAAACAGATGAAGTATTTATTTAGTGTTTCTTGCATTAAATAAATTAAAAAATATATATACAAAATGGTATGCAGAGTCTACAAAATACATGAACAATACTCCTCAATCTGTCAAGGTCATCAAAAACAAGAAAAGTCTGAGAAAAATGTCATAGTCAAGAGGAGACTAAATGTAATGTAGTATCCTGGATGGAATCCTGGAACAGAAAAAACACCAAGTGAACGAGCATATAAACATTTATTTCTATCCAAATTCCTAAGCATCTGAAAATTTAACAGAGTCCTGAATTTTCATACATAGTCTCCTTAAAATCACATATTTTAAAAATATCACGTCAAAGTCTTTCAGAAAAATATTGGAGGTCTGTTTAAAAATGTACGAAGTGACTTCTATTTTCTTTTATATTTCAATGCAGAAGTTGACCTCTCAGTGCTGAGTAGCTCTGTAGGGAGATTTATCTTGTTAGCACATGTTCAAGATGCTAGCAAAGCAGGGATGATAGCAAAACAGAACCATTTCTTTAAAAGAAGATGATATTTATCAACCTCATTAGGGCTAGGTGCTACTTCGATTTTGGATTAGTTTGAGCCCTACGGAAATTGCCAATTTCGACCTGGAAAAGAAAAAGGTAACTTCATATGATTCGATCTAGTGCCTTTAAGGAATGGGCAGCATTATCTTTCTGTTGTTGGAGGCATCTAAGGTCTCTATATGGCTCTGCTGCCAAGCCAGGCTCTTAATAAGCAGACTCTTAATTTGAGTGGTCAACATTTTAATGTATCTGCATAGTGTCTGTTTCCACCCCTTTCTCTCATCTCACCAATACCCACCTCCCACCCTCAAAATAAGTAACCTAACTCTGGCAATACCTGGAGGCTAGAGCAAACTTGGTGACACTTCGAACTCATCAAGAATCCAAGCAAATGCCAAACAGATTTTGTGGAACGATTTTTGAAAACTAAGAAAAACTTCATCCTCAGTGGACTCTCTAGGACCTAGTTTTTGTTGGGGGACCAGGTCCTATGACTTGGTGTGACATTTCCTGAGGGAGCTGAGCTTCTCAGTAGAGAGAGAATGAGGAAACATTGGGAGTGAGGGTCTGGAAAAAGTATTTGGTTTGTTAAAAAGACTCCCGCGCCCCTCAGTTGACCTGCATTGCCGAGTGCTTAGTAATAAGGCAGTATTTTATCCTAGCTTCCTCCCTCTCTCCTTCCCCCTCCTTCCAACTCCTGAATTTTTTTTTCTTTTTCTTCTTTTTCCTGGAGTAGCAGCCGCAGAGCATGAGGTGAAAAGTCGCTGGAAGGACAAGTTGACAGATAGCATTTGGGTCACCGGGTCACTAAAAGGCGTCGTGATCTGGGCTCAGACGGAGCGATTTCCCCGGTGATTTTAATCTTTCGTCTGTTCACACGTCATGCCACCTGGACATAATGCAGAGAAATCTGGAGGTTTAACAAACCCTTCCGCTTGTCCCAAAAGCTCCCTTGGAAAGAGAGAGAGCGAGAAAGAGAGTGAGTTAACTCTCTCCCTACCTTCCCCCATCAATAGCAGAAACCCTAGGAGTGGGACAGACCTCCCTGGCAATTAATAAGCTCAGGGCTTTGTCTGAGCAAGGAGGGCTTCGTCTTTATGGATACTGTAAATAATATAACAAGCTGCCCCGTTTACTGCCTTAGACACATATAAGTGGCAGCTTTATCCTTTTTCGTTGACCCTCTGTCCAGGTTTTGATTTACTTTCAAATCTTTTGTCATAGATTCTTGGAAAATATTTATTTTGGTGGTGGGGGCGAGGTGCAGTCAGTGGGAGAAAGGATGTAGAGAAAGAGAGATACCCATGAAGGGGAATATTAATATACTTCCTGTGACTGTGGCCAGACAGTCTGCTTTTCTTATTTCCCCATAAGGTTTGGAGCTGTTGTTGACCAAGGGTGTTAAAGCTGAGAATTAATGGATTTCAGCAAAGTAGATGCTGACATTCCAGAGAAATGTTTCTGCTTAACTTGTTAGAGATGTGTCTCGGGTCGTGCTTCATAGAACTGGAGAATGAGGAGAGAAAAGGTAGCCAAGGTCCTGCCAGGAAGCTGCTCCTTCAGGTTTCTTCCCTCTGGACCAATGGTGGAAAGAAAAAGACTCCAGCTCTCACTATTTTCCCACAGAATGTGCTTCATACTTCTGTGAAAGCACTTATCAAACTTGATCATGGTTATCTGCTCAAATGTCAGCACCAGACTAGAAACTCCACAGGGGCAATGACTGTATCCTTCACATCTAAGTGCCTGAAATATAGTGTTTTAAATATGTGGTTGTTTATTCATCAAATGTGGTCTGAGCACCTACTATTGCTGAGTATAGAGCTAGCCAGAGGGGATACAGTGAGGAATGAGTTAGATTCCCTTTCCTCAAGTTGCTCATAATCTGGTGGGGGAGACAGATATACAACAATAACATTTGCAGTAAAATATTGTAGATGTTGTCCTGGATGTTCAGGCTTCGACTGGGGAAAAGAAGGGAGAATCAAGAAAGGCATCACCAGTGAAATAACTGTACAATTACAAATCAGGAGCCACACAGGCCAGTTAAGACACTATCTCAACCACCTTTGGGAGAAATACCAGGGTCTGATATAAGGGCACGATCACTGGGGCAGAAAGGAGGAGACAGCATTAAAAGATAAGAGAGTGGTGATTCCACAAAATTCAGCAACCACTAAGATGAAGTGGTGGGAGGAAAAGGAGAAGATGACCTCTAGGTTTCTGGCACTAGTGATTGGATCATTAATCACATGGTTTACCAATATAGGGCAAAGAAAAGAATGGAGGTCATGATAGCCCAGTCACAAGAGGTCATAATATTGTGGCAGTGTTTACTAATCCCAATAACTAATTTAACTGTGTTTTTTTGTTCAGATTATCCCAGTCGCCTTGGCTTCCAGGAGACACAGTCTGCCTTGTTGCCATGAAACTTGGAACAACATCATTTAGTTGTGCCAAAGTACAATGGAAACATCATAGGGAATTTGGAAACCTGGATTGAGTTTTGACTCTGAAACTCTCTGAGTCCCCATTTACTCACTTTTATACTGGAGATGAAAGCTACTCCCCTACCTACTTCATTAGTTGGTTGTGAGGGTTGAATGAGATTATGCCTCTAAAAACTACACAAACGTAAGAAGCAAGATAGGACATATCCACAGGCTCTTCTAACCCAAGAATTTGGAGGGGTACTTTGGCCTTTTAACTAGACTTGAAGTCATTCACTGACAGAAAGCTAATGAAAATGAAAATCACACACTGCCTCGAAGTCAGCAGGCCTGACCCATGAAGATGAAACTTCTCTGAAGAGGATATTTGTTAAGTGGCACTTGCTCAAAGGAAAGTATTCTGTCAAATCTGCCCAGCGTGGCCTCCAGATTGCTGAGCTTTCGGGATGCCTATTTATCAGAAAACTCCATTCAGTTCCTCAGTCTAGTGACCCTAATTTGCACAGGTGGTAGCCCTAAATCTTGGCCAAATTCCAGTTTGGATAATTCCATTAAGCTTCTCATCATTCTAGCTTCAGTTTCATCAGGAACACTGTCCTTTCCTTCATGTCTTGGAAATTGCCACTAGTAGGAGAGTATGTCTACATTTTGCATGTTCAGAGTAGATTTTCTCTGCTTCGTAATGAAGACATTTTTCCTGTGAGACCAACTTCCAGGTAGCTTATTCTTAGAATCTAGACCTGAGACCTTTTCTCACCAACCAGGTAAGTTAGAGAATGATAGACTATAATAGCTGTTTGGAAAACCTTGGTCACTGGTAAAGGATTGAAAGTGGCCAGGCAGATAATATAGATGTGTGAAGTCATCAGTGGGGTTTAAAACAAGTGAGAGCGATGAGGACTGGAGAGTGCATTCCATACCTAAACTCATCTGCATTTTTTTAATTTTAATTTTTATTTTTGGCCATGTATGCAGCTTGTGGGATCTTAGTTGCCCAACCAGAGATTGAACCCGAGCCACAGCAGAGAAAGAGCTGAGTCCTAACCACTGGACCACCAGGGAATTCCCGAAACTCATCCACATTTAAAAAAGTGAAACATTGTGTACAAGGGTTCCCTTTTATCCATATCCTTGCTAACACTTGTGGCCTCTTTCTTTTTGATAATAACCATTCTAACAAATGTGAGATGATATCAAATTTTGATTTGCATTTTCCTGATGATTAGTGATGTTTATTCTCTTTTCGTGCATCTGTTAGCAATTTATATGTCTTTTTTGGAAAAATATCTATTCAGATCTTTTTAATCAGATTTTGTTGTTGTTGTTATTGAGTTGTATGAGTTCTCTATATATTCTGAATATTAATCTTATAGATGGTTATCAATAACCTTATCACATAGATGGTTTGCAAAGATATTTTCCCATTCCACATTGCATTTTATTTTGTTGATTTTTTCTTTTGCTCTGCTGGATGTTCCTCAAAAATTCAGAAATAGAACTACCATAAGATCCAGAAATCCTATTTCTGGGTATATATCCAAAAAAAAAAAAAAAAAGAAATCAGGATCTGGAAGAGATCACTGAACTCCCATGTTCATTGCAGCATTATTCACAATAGCCAGGATATGGAAACAACTAAAAAGTCTGTCTATAGATGAATGGATAAAGAAAATGTAGTATGTGTGTGTATATATATATGGCATATATAGAATAAAATATTATTCAGCCATGAGAAGGAAGGAAATCCTGCTATTTATGATGACATGGATGGACCTTAAGGGCATTATGCTAAGTGAAATAAGTCAAACAGAGAAAGATAAATACTGTATGATCTCACTTATACATGGAATCTAAATGAGCTGAATTCACAGAAACAAAGAGTAGAATGGTGGTTATCAGAGGTTAGAAAGGATGATGTAAGTAGGAAAATGTTGGTCAAAGGGTACAAATTTCCAGTTATAAGTTAAATTCTGGGAATGTATTATACAGCATGGTGACTTTAGTTAGTAATACTGGTAATACTTGAAAGTTACTAAGAGAGTAAATCTGAAATATTCTTACCCACCCGCTGCAGAAAAAAGCAATTATGTGAGGTGATGGAGGTGTTAACTAATCCTCTTGTTGCAATCATTTCACTATATATACATGTATGGAATCATTACATTGTACAATTTAAACTTACAAAATATTACATGTCAATTACAACTCAAAAAAAGCTGGAAAAAAATTAAAACATTGTGTAGCCTAAACAAAATTCATTTGTGAGCCCAGTTTGGTTTGTAGGTCACCAGTTTGTAACCTCTAATCTAACTTTTAAAACTTACTAAAGATTTAACTAAACAAAAAGTAAATAAATAACTGAGACATAGGGAGCTACAATTCATAGAGCCAATTGAAGGTGAATCTGAATTATTGCTTGGCCTTCTATCTCTCAGTCCAAGGCTATTTTCCATTCCAGGTTGCTTTCTCTTCCAACCTTTAGGGAGTCACCCTACTCTATTATGAATTATTTGCTTTCCTAACCTTCTTTCTCAAACCTTTTGTAAGAGATATGTATTTATGTTTCAGTGGAAAGAACACTGGAATTTTGAATCAAAAGCTACGAGTCCAGTCCTGGTTCTACCCTATAGTAGCAGATCGATCTGGACCAGCTTCCTAATATGTAAATTGATGCATTAGTTGTACTGGAGACAGCTCATCTAACTCATTCAGTTTAAAGTTTTAATGACATTCAAATTTTTTTGAATTACTGTCCAAATACTTGTGCTGTGTGCCCATTCTAGGATACTGTTCATTTGAAGATCAGAGTCACCACCTTCACTTATTAAACTAATGACATTTTCTATTATTGAGGTCCCTCCCACCAAAAATGTCATCCATTTTACAATAGGTATCCACTGGGAAAAAAAATCAGATTCTTATAAATCTAATTAGCCCCTATTAGAATCATGTTAGAAAAACGAACAGTATAAATAATTGTTTAGAGGGCACTGGGTTTAGACAGATGTGTGATTAAAAATTTGCTTTATCATTTAAAATCTTTGTGACCTTGGATAATCATGAAGTCTTAGTTTCCCAATCTTTAAAATGGAAGAATATTAACTACTTCATCAACATAAGATTAAATGAGGTTACATGCAATGCACCTGGCCAGTAGGGAATTCAAAAGTGATAGCAATCTATATTATATATTCAAGCATCTCCATTAACACTTTTCCTTCCTTCCCCACCGAAGTTTTTTATTACCAAAACACAGGGTTACTCTAGAGATTCTAACGTCTTTGTGCATAGGAAGATTTCATGAATGTTTTTTCCCTAGCTGAAAGAGTCTGGAAAACTGAAAAATGTGACATAATTTGAATGGAAGTAGCCCTTGGCTGCTTAACATGGGTCTGACTGTAATAAATACATTTCCTCAACGTTTCCCAGTAGGACTGTTCCCCAGGTGGTCCCTTAACTAAAACAACATATTAGAGAAGAATAAAGAACATATAGATTTTAGAAAATTATGTGCTTTTGATTTTCAAAGATATTTATGTTCCAAATGAATGACAGGTGAGAAAAGCTCCTGCCATACTCTCCTACCTTCTCCACAAAGGGAAAATTTTGAGTGACAGTCTTGTGCTCATAATTTAATGTGTAGAGAAGTCTCCAAAAGATTTCCTCTTTGAGCATGTGGAGACTTGGTTCAAGTTGATGAGTTTGATTGTAGAATGATGGGACTTGGCCAAGTGATGGTGTGAAGGTTGGGATACGACCAAGTAAGGAAGGGATCTTGGGTGGGAAAAAGAGAACATGGGCTCTTCTTGTATTATCCCTTTGCCCCAATCCCTGAGGACTTCTAAAACTCTTCATCGTACAATGGAGGTAGCATGTTTGTACTCTTAACACTTTTGGCACACTCATCTGGGATCCAAGTCCACTGTGTCTTTGAATTTCAAAGGAAGCTCCCTGCTCAAGAGTTGCTCCCTGGTTGGGGTTGCTAATAGGACTTACAGCATATCACAATTTCAAGCACTAGAACAACTCCTGGCAGATGAGTCCTTGGATGAAGAATCAAATAACTTTATAACTTGAACTCTTTTTAGCTCAACTCCTATATTTGACAAAGTAAGGCCCAGAGAAGTTGAATCAATTACCTAAAGTAAGAGTTGGCCAACTATGACTCATGGTTGACAAGACGTATGGACCTCAAAGCCTAATATATTTACTATCCGGTCCTTCACAAAAAAAGTTTGCTGACGACTGATCTAAAACCACACAACCCATTGGAAGCAAATCCAGGATTAGAATTAAGGTCTTCTGAATCTTGATCCAGTGGCATCACACCAGAAGAGAGAAATATTGTAAGAATGAAAAACAGAGTGTATATAAATACTTGGGGTCTTCCAAATAAGGGAAATTACTGAATCTCAGATATTATTATTATTATTTATTTATTTATTTTTTACTGCCATAATTGATATCAGGAGACCCTTCTAAACCTACCAATCCTAAATTGGGCTTTAACTAAGCCAAGAATTGAAGAGGAATTTTGTTAGTTCACTGAGTCCTGCATGGCCTCTGTAACCCTTTATCCCAGATACCTGTCAATCTGCTCATCAGATATGCTATTCTTACACGTCCTCTTTCTGTGCCTTAAAAAAATCTGTTTAAGGATTATTTAGCATCCTAATAAGGATTTCACGAAGATTGAGCAGCAAAGGTATTTAAAGAACAAATCATACCCGACAAACTTCATAGCTTTTTACAATGTAATTTCAAATTAGCAGATGAAAGGAAGGCAAGGGATCTTATATCTCTGCCTTTTAGTAAAACACTTGTGACAGGCTCTCTCACAAAATGTTAGTGGCAAAGCTATTTTATATCAGCCTTTGCCAATTCAAATGGGCTTGGATGCTTCCATGTAGACTGAAAAAAGAGTGATGATAAGTGTCAATGCAAGGAGTTTGGGCATGGATGTAGCACCTCTGAGATTATTAAGTAATATAATTGACCTTGAATAGTGCACAATAAGGTCAGGATCATCAAATATGTGGGTGGTGCACAAATATATAAGAAAATCCCAAGGAAGTTCAGGCAAATAAAAAAAAGGAATTAAATAAAAGTAGATATATGTTCATGAGCACAGCCAAATGCCAATCCATGGAAATAAATAAATAAACCAAAAGTTTACCACAGAATCAGCTCTTCCAAATTTCAGGAACCCAGAAATAACTGAACACCAAAAATATTGAATTGGAAGCTAGAGTTATTACTACTGAATATGAAAAATTGGGTGCAACTCCTCTCTATCCCAGTTGTGAAGCTGAAGAATATGTGAGCAGCATGGCAGATTGGCAGTTAAACAATACAAGAAAACTATTCATTTATTCATGTATTCATTCATTCATTCAAAAACTATTTACTGGGTGCCTGCCATGTGCTTGTCACAATTTTAAGTACTAAAGTTATAGCAGCAAACAAAGAAGGCACAGACGCTGCCCTCATAGATCTCCCTCTCTCTCTCTGTCTCTCTCTCCCAGACACCCACACAGACACACATGCTTTATCAGAAG
Organism: Mesoplodon densirostris; assembly: GCF_025265405.1. Lineage (NCBI taxonomy): Eukaryota > Metazoa > Chordata > Mammalia > Artiodactyla > Ziphiidae > Mesoplodon > Mesoplodon densirostris. The sequence continues at coordinate 122,602,145 of NC_082662.1, read as the reverse complement.
ATAGTAAGTGCCAAGAACTAATGTAAAGCAGAATCACACGATATATAATGATGGAAGAGTGGGGGATGAAATGTACTACTTTAGATGGAAGGATGAAGGAAAACCCCTCTATGAGGTGGCTTGAGTAGTGAAGGATGTGCCAGTCATAAGAAACAGAAAGTGCAGAGCTCCTGAAATGAGAACACACTTGACAGTTGGGGGACAGAAAGGAGAAGTAAAGAGAATAAAAGGAAAAGTCCTGGGAACTGAGATAGGAGAGTCACACCGATGCAAAAGTAGATATTGTCGTGTAGGTTTTGGTAAGGATTTGTATTTTATTTTTAAAGAGATGAGGAGACATTTTAAGATACGAACTAACACCTTAAATGATCACTCTGGTTGCATTATGAGATTGGACTACAAAGGGCCAGGCAGAAGAAGGAAGACCAGTTGAGAAGACCATTGCAGTATTTGAAGTGAGAGGTGATGGTGGCTTGGACTTGGGTGGATGCAAGCAGTGGAAGTGATAAAAAAAATTGTTTGTTTGTACATGGTTTATGGATATATTCCAAAGGTAGATCCAATGGGATTTATCACTGCTTTGGATATGAGAAGTAAAAGAATAAAAGAAGTCACACATTCTTCCAAGGATTTTGGCCTGAGCATCTGGATGAGTCCAATAGCTATTTTAGTCAAATGGGAAAACTTGGAAAAAGGGACATTTAAGGTGGTAGAAAATCAAGAGTTCAGTCACCACCAATCTAGTGAGTTACAGGAATACATACACCCCCTTCTTTATACCTGATATTTCTGAGAATCTTCAGTAATTCTCCATTTTATGACTCTAGCAGGTCATAATGAATTAAAGTTTATACAATGGTAACCAACTTTAATGAGCACCTATTAAGATCAAGAAGAAAAATATTTAAGAATACAAAGAGAAAATGATAAAGCCACAGACCAGATATAAAGTTGTCTCTACCAATAAAAAGCCAAATGTTAAATTTGTTGAGAAAAATAGCAAGGAGCAATTTGGGTTTGGTGGCATTACACTTGAAAACAGATCTTGGTGTGGGCAAATTTAGGGGTGGCAAAAGAAAAACAAAATGAAGATTAAGGAAGATGTTAATTTGTGTGCTGCATTTTGAAAGTAGAGTGATGTGTGAGTTAGAATCTATTGTTCTTCTACCATATGACCCAGCAATCCCACTACTGGGCATATACCCTGAGAAAACCAAAATTCAAAAAGAGACATGTACCAAAATGTTCATTGCAGCTCTATTTACAATAGCCCGGAGATGGAAACAACCTAAGTGTCCATCATCGGATGAATGGATAAAGAAGATGTGGCACATATATACAATGGAATATTACTCAGCCATAAAAAGAAATGAAACTGAGCTATTTGTAATGAGGTGGATAGACCTAGAGTCTGTCATACAGAGTGAAGTAAGTCAGAATGAGAAAGACAAATACCATATTCTAACACATATATATGGAATTTAAGAAAAAAAATGTCATGAAGAACCTAGGGGTAAAACAGGAATAAAGACACAGACCTACTTGAGAATGGACTTGAGGATATGGGGAGGGGGAAGGGTAAGCTGTGACAAAGCAAGAGAGAGGCATGGACATATATACACTACCAAACGTAAGGTAGATAGCTAGTGGGAAGCAGCCGCATAGCACAGGGAGATCAGCTTGGTGCTTTGTGACCGCCTGGAGGGGTGGGATAGGGAGGATGGGAGGGAGGGAGACGCAGGAGGGAAGGGATATGGGAACAGATGTATATGTATGACTGATTCACTTTGTTATAAAGCAGAAACTAATAAAAAAAGAATCTATTTTTCTTAAAGATAGCAAATAAAGTGTTCAATTGTAGAGCATCATGTTTTGTTGGTTACATTCAAAAGTTATTTTCTTTTTTGGAGCTTCAGTTTCTCTGTTAATTATAAGGTTTGGATTAGATAACCTTTTACAACATTTCCGCCTTCAACATTTTTATAAATTCTAGGTTACAGCCACTCCCACTCTCTCATCCTCACTTCATAACATGAGCCCCTCCTACATGAAGATGCAAGTTAATAGGTGAAGAGGAACTATTTCAACACATTCAGTTAGGAAGATAGTAATGGAATCAAAAAAAAAGGAGGACCAAGAAAATGAGATTGGACCCATCTTCACTATCACAGGAGATTACAAAAACTCTCAGAGTCTTCTTATCCTAAAAGTTCAAACCTCCTATACCACTTCTCCCCAAGGTTTTTTCTTGAATTTCCTATATGAGACATCAGCCAGATACTGCAGGATCTGACCCTTCCCAACCTCAACCCCTCCCACCCCACAACCAACCATCAAAGGCTGTGTTTCTGAACTTCACCACTATTGACATTTTGAGCCAAATAATTCTCTTTTGGGAGTGGGGTGGGGGTGGGGGGAGGGTCCTGTGTATATAGAATGAATGTTTGGCAGAATCCCTAGCTTCTATCCACTAGATTCCAGCATCAATACCCTTCCCACCCCCTCCAGTTGTGACAACAAAAGACATCTCCAGAAATTGCCAAATGTCCCCTGGGCTATAAAATTATCTCCAGTGGAAAACCTTGATTTAAGACAAGCAGGTCCAATGGATTCCACGCCCTTGCTTGAATGAAATGCCACCCTGGGCAACATGCCTTCTGACCACTGCTCATCAAAGTAGTTTACAGATAGCAGTATTTGCCATGATATAAATTCCCATCAATACAATTATGAAGACATGGTTTATTTGTGTATTAGCATATCCAGCTGCTTGTTTGCCTTTGCTTGATATTTCGTCCAAGTAGAGGGGTTTGCCATAAATAATACCCAGTCAGCTGAAAGCTGAAAGATATTGTAAATATCCAAGTCCTAAAATACTGTGCTGTTTTCAAGCATAATCCATATAAACCACTCTTAGCTTGGAAAGGAAGAAAAAAAAAAAACAACTCCTATGCCATTACTTAAATAGGCCCATTAAAAATGAGCTGTGGGTGAAACACAGCTTTATTAAACAGATGACATTACATCAGGATTGATGAATCATAGTTTCTTTTCGGTATTACAATGGTATACGACCTTTTAAACTTTAATCATTTACCTCATATTCTGAACTACCATCAGGTGTGCAGGTTTCTTGCTGATTCCATTAACATGAGGCAGCTGTTGGCATCAATTCTCATCAGGCTTTTACCAGCATGGCTTAGCGACACACAGCCAGAGCTGGGACAGCCCCGGGCCTGTATGCAAAGGGAAGTGTGGCCTCACACTGACTACCAAAGTCCAGGAATGACAGAGAAGGAATTCTTGTGTCTTACATATTGTTTTATTCCCAGAACCTGGCAAAAGGTCTGGCCCATAGTAGGGACTCTATCAATGTTCATTGAACAAATCTCAATGTCCAAGATATTGGAATAATGTGTTACATTTGGAAAGGGCTTCCAGTTTACAAAGAGCATGAATCATTCTTCACAGGGACCTGGTGAAAATGGCCAAGGTCACACTGGTAGTAAATGGAAGAGCTAGATGACAAGTTTGTTTACTTTTCACAGCCTTCCACAGTGGATATAAGACAATACTGTGCTAAGAGCACAGGCTTGCTTCCATCCCAACACTTCTACTCAGTAACTGTGCACCTTTTCACAAGGCACTTAAACTCCCCAAGACCCGTGGTCCTCAAAGGTCAGTGGTGAGGACTAATTGAGATGATGCACATAAAAAGTTTGGCATGATGGATGGCACATGGTGAGCATAAAATAAATGTTATTTATAATTATTAACAGCTTCAAAAACTGTCCTAGGGGGAAACAGAAAACTGGCATCACAGAATCCTTAAAGGAAAAGCAGAATTTGAAATCACAGGGACTTAGTGGGCTATCACCCATAAAAATTGATTGAGGCCCCAATTAATCTCCACATATCTTTCTTTTGACTTCTCTTTCTAGAGGAGAGTTGTTAGGAAGCAGAGTAAAGGACAATTTGTCACTTGCTCTCAACAACTCCATCCTGCAAGCTGGTACCAAAAATATACTTGGACCCTTTTTGAGAAGTTCCATATCATTATGTCATTATGTCAGTGATAATCTAATTAATAGGTAAGTTTTTCTTATTGTAGTTCTCCTGTCTCTGGTCTTCTCATTAATATTTTATATGACACAGGAAAAATATAAAGAGGTTCAAGAAGAATTTTACTAAATTTTATATGATAGATCTGAAGCAGATTAATTTAAAAAATAGGAAATTTTGAAATAAATCCAAAATCTTTGAGTTGTGGCCATGTAAGAAAACTGTCATAATTTTTCCCAAAATATCCACAGATATTTCAGGGACAATATAAAAATTTGAGATCGATCATCATTTTGTCCTAGCATATACTATATTTCTCATTAGACTCAATCTAAAATTGAGTTCATGTGTCATTTAGTATGCTTTTGGATATAAATTCCAGAAACTCCAAGTAAGGTAACATAAATGATAAATAACAAAATGTCTGGAGATATGTTGGTATTAGGGTTCATTAACTTTTGGTGGTACAATGATTATCAGAAAGAAAACAGAAATAGACACATAGACATAGAAAACAAGCTTATGGTTATAAAAGGGGAAAAGGTGGGGGAGGTAAATTAGGAGATTGGGATTAATATATACACACTATTGTATATAAAATAAACAATAAAGACCTACTGTACAGCACAGGGAACTATACTCAATATTTTGTAATGACCTATAAAGGAAAAGAATTTGAAAGAGAATAGATGTATATGTATGTATAACAATAACTTTGCTATACACCTGAAACTAACACAACATTATAAATCAGCTATCCTTCAAAAGATTTTTTTAATTTTTAAATTTAAAAAAAGACTGTTTCTTTTCATCTGTCATTTGCCATGGTTAGTGTGCTGCCTTGATCCTTTCTCTGTCTAGCTCCTCCCAAGGTCTCTAGAGCTACCATATCTCCTCCACATAGTTATGTCCAGAGGTAGAAAAAAAGAGAACTTTCCTCACAGAAGTCTCTTTTGTTAATAGGAAAGAAACCTTTCCCATAATTTCTCCCCACCCATAGATATTTTTCCCTATTACATTGGTTAGAGTTGGGTTGCATAACTACTCCCCAAACTAATTATTGCCAGAAATAATACAGCTAAGGACAATTAGGATTCACCCAATTGAACTGGAAGCGTCCCTGCATTTTTGTACACATGGTCAGTTAATGCCTGAACAAAACTGAAGTTCTGTTGGTAAGGAAGAAAGTGATTAGGAATGGCTGTTGGGTAGGGAAGTAACGGTCATCATCTCATTAGCCATCCATAGGTCAGTGATTCCTAAACATGTCACCATATTAGAACCACCTTAAGCATTCTGATCACATGCTAGATCATTTATATTACACTCATTGAGGAGAACACAGGAGTCAGTATTTTTTGAATCTCCCCAGGTGATTCTATGGTACAGAGAAGTTTGGGGGTGACTACTCTAGCTATTGGTTCAACTAGCCATGCTAGCACAGTCTATTGAGCTATTTCATTACTATTCCACAGGGATCCTCTGAGTCCATTCAGTTTCACTGAGCACATATACAAATGTTTTATGATGTAGTGTTGACTTGAACATAATGTGAAATATATCATCAAACCACTACAGAATCTCTACAATAATCAATATCTGAGAGTAAACTAAGAGTTTCTATAAGTTAGCTGAATGTTTTAAAATACAAAATGCTTTATTGTTTTGAGTTTTTAACCAGTTAATTATTTCCAAATGATGATTAAAATATGATGAGATGGCTCTGTACCTCCACTTGCATTATGGAGTTGTAGAATCATAAACGTCATCTAACACAACCACTGGGACATTAGCTTCACAAAGGCAAAGATTTTTAATCTGTTTTTTTCACTGCTGCATCCTCAGTGCCCAGAATAATGCTTCATTCCATTCCCCATATTTATACCATGCCTTAGTTTTGTCAGATTATCACTCCATACCTCCTCATTTCCTCCATTTCCTCATCTGTTGTATGGGGACATTACTACTTTATAAGCCACATACAGGGAAGGAATAACTACATTTTGAAGATGCAGCACTGAAATCCAGTTCTTCTACCAGCCAGCTGAACAACATGGTGGGAGTCACTCCATCTTCTTGAGCATCTGCAGTAAGAGAAATACTACTTTGTATTTCAAAGAGTCTCTATGAGACTCCAATATGGTGATGTATGTGAAAGTGCCTTGCAAAATGTACATTCCTATACAAATATGAATTATTATTTCAAAAGGCATAAAGTTAAATGTTCAATTACTGCAACACAATATTCCGAGCACTTTCCCTCTCACATGAACTTTGCTCTTTCTCCCTCTTCCTCTGTCACTCTCAAAATGTTAATACGGGTCTCCTCTATAAATAACGGCAGTGGCATACTGACATCCAGATTTAAATGTTGCAGCACAGCACCCTGTACAAGAAGGCTGACACAGAACTTCTATTTTTATATGTTTAGTGATATATCCAAGTGTCACTCAACAACAACAGGAAAGGAGCGACTGTGCCACTATCACTCTCTCAGATCTTCACTCCTCCTCTGCCTACCACTCAGACACAACCCTGACAAGTGCTGCATGGATCCACCTGTTCACCACCTGTCAATATTTGAGTTTAAAAACAAAAAGAATCCAACATAGGACTCTTTTTATTTTTAACACCTTTATTGGAGTATAATTGCTTTACATTGCTGTGTTAGTTTCTGCTGTATAACAAAGTGAATCAGCTATATGTATACATATATCCCCATATCCCCTCCCTTTTGTGCATCCCTCCTACCCTCCCTATCCCACCCCTCTAGGTGGTCACAGAGCACGAGCTGATCTCCCTGCAGCACATGACTCTTAATTTTCATTAGGATGAGTGTGGCATTGTGAATAATAAACTATGCTCAGCATTTACATGGTGAGGCCACCAGAATTTCATTGTTTTTCTCTCTTGAAATGCTCTCAGTATCAAATGATCTCTGCAAAGGCTATTCCAGAAATTCTGAGATGGGAATCGAAATATACTCTGGCAATTGACTGAGGGCACTGGGGAAATGCAAGGAAATACCTTGGACTCTAAGATTAGAACTTCAATCAGGACAAGGCTAATTCTCCAGACTTCAGGGAAAGGTGACCCTATAGTTTTACACCCTGACTGAGCGAACTGATGCTATAGCCCCTCTTGTTTTCTATAATCTTTCCAGAGGCTGAACTGAGGCATATCATCAAGAATAATTAGGGGTAAGGGCTTCGTCTACTGAAAATCAGTGTGGCTCACGGCTGTCTGAAAGCACCTGAGGGAATTCTCACCTGTAAGAAGATCAAACCCCACCTAACAGACAAGGGACATCCAAACCTAACAGTGCTTATAGGCTGGAAAAGGAGTGGACACATGCTTTAATAATTCATTGTTTGCTGGTTATTCAATATGCTATATGTGATTTACAGGTTTTCATGTCTTACAAATTTGAGTGAGGTAGCTGGTCATAGTGACTTACAGCCAGCTATGAAGCTAGACAGTCTTGGTTCAAATTCTAGTTCTATAAATTCCTGGCTCTGTGATTTGGGATTTTCCGTTTTTTGTGATTTTTTAACATCTTTATTGGAGTATAACTGCTTTGCAATGTTGTGGTAGTTTCTGCTGTATAACAAAGTGAATCAATTATATGTATACATATATCCCCATATCCCTGCCCTCTTGCGTCTCCCTCCCACCTTCCCTATCCCACCCCTCTAGGTGGTCACAAAGCACCAAGCTGATCTCTCTGTGCTATACAGCTGCTTCCCTCTAGCTATCTATTTTACATTTGGTAGTGTTTATATGTCAATGCTACTCTTTCACTTCGTCCCAGCTTACACTTCCCCCTCCAAGTGTCCTCAAGTCCATGCTGTATGTCTGCATCTCTATTCCTGTCCTGCCCCTAGGTTCATGAGAAACATTGTTTTTTTTTTTAGATTCCATATATATGTGTCAGAATACGGTATTTGTTTTTCCCTTTCTGACTTACTTCACTCTGTATGAGAGTCTCTAGGTCCATCCACCTCATTACAAATAACTCAATTACATTTCTTTTTATGGCCTAGTAATATCCCACTGTATATATTTGCCAATCTTCTTTATCCATTCATCTGTTGATGGACAATTAGGTTACTTCCATGCCCTGACCATGGTAAATAGTGTTGCAATAAGCATTGTGGTACATTTCTCTTTTTGAATTATGGTTTTATCAGGGTATATGCCCAGTAGTGGGATTGCTGGGTTACATGGTAGTTCTGTTTTTAGTTTTTTAAGGAACCTCCATACTTCTCCATAGTGGCTGTATCAATTTACATTCCCACCAACAGTGCAAGAGGGTTCCCTTTTCTCCACATCCTCTCCAGCATTTATTGTTTGTAGATTTTTTGATCATGAACATTCTGACTGGTGTGAGGTGATACCTCATTGTGGTTCTGATTTGCATTTCTCTAATGATTAGTGATGTTGAGCATCCTTTCATGTGTTTGTCGGCAAACTGTATATCTTCTTTGGAGAAATGTCTGTTTAGGTCTTCTGTCCATTTTTGGATTGGGTTGTTAGTTTTTTTTTTGATATTGAGCTGCATGAGTTGTTGTATATTTTGGAGATTAATCCTTTGTCAGTTGCTTCATTTGCAAATATTTTCTCCCATTCTGAGGGTTGTCTTTCTGCCTTGTTTAAGATTTCCTTTGCTGTACAAAAGTTTTTAAGTTTCATTAGGTCCCAGTAGTTTATCTTTTTTAAAATTTCCATTGTTCTAGGAGGTGGATCAAATAGGATCTTGCTGTGATTTATGTCATAGAGTGTTCTTCCTATGTTTTCCTCTAAGAGTTTTAGAGTGTCTGCCCTTACATTTAGGTCTTTAATCCATTTTGCATTTATTTTTGTGTATGTTGTTAGGGACTCTTCTAATTTCATTCTTTTACAAGTAGCTGTCCAGTTTTCCCAGCACCACTTATTGAAGAGTCTTTTCCCCATTGTATATTGTTTCCTCTATTGTCAAATAGAGGTGACCATATGTGCATGGTTTTATCTCTGGCTTTCTATCCTGTCCCATTGATCTATATTTCTGTTTTTGTGCCAGTACCATACTGTCTTGATTACTGTAGCTTTGTAGTATAATCTGAAGTCAGGGAGCCTAATTCCTCCAGTTCCAGTTTTCTTTCTTAAGACTGTTTTGACTATTCATGGTCTTTTGTGTTTCCATAAAAATTATAAAATTTTCTGTTATAGGTCTGTGAAAAATGTCATTGGTAACTTGATAGAGATTGCACTGAATCTGTAGATTGCTTTGGGTAGTATCGTTATTTTCACAATGTTGATTCTTCCAATCCAAGGACATGGTATATCCCTCCATCTGTTTGTAACATCTTTAATTTATTTAATCAGTATCATTGTTTTCTGCATACAGGTCTTTTGTCTCCTTAGGAAGGTTTATTCCTAGGTATTCTATTTTTTTTGTTGTTGCAATGGTAAATGGGATTGTTTCCTTAACCTGCTTAATTTCTAGTTCAGATTTTTCATTGTATATAGGAGCAAGAGATTTCTGTGCATTAATTTTGTATCCTGCTACTTTACCAAATTCATTGATTAGCTCTAGTAGTTTTCTGGTAGCATCTTTAGGATTCTCTATGTATAGTATCATGCCATCTGCAAACAGTGACAGTTTTACTTATTCTTTCCTGATTTGGATTCCTTTTATTTCTTCTTATTCTCTGATTGCTGTGGCTAAAACTTCCAAAACTATGTGGAATAATAGTGGTGAGAGTGGGCAACCTTGTTTTGTTCCTGATCTTAGAGGAAATGGTTTCAGTTTTTCACCATTGAGAATGATGTTGGCTGTGGGTTTGTCATATATGGCCTTTTTTATGTTGAGGTAGGTTCCCTCTAAGCCCATTTCCTGGAGAGTTTTTATCATAAATGGGTGTTGAATTTTGTCAAAATCTTTTATCCTTCAGTTTGTTAATATGGTGTATCACATTGACTGATTTGTATATATTGAAGAATCCTTGCATTCCTGGGATAAAACCCACTTGATCATGGTGTTTGATCCTTTTAATGTGCTGTTGGATTCTGCTTACTATTATTTTGTGGAGGATTTTTGTATCTGTGTTCATCAGTGATATTGGCCTGTAGTTTTCTTTCTTTCTTTTTTTTTTTTTTGACATCTTTGTCTGGTTTTGGTATCACAGTGATGTTGGCCTCATAGAATGAGTTTGGGAGTGTTCCTTCCTCTGCAGTTTTTTGCAAGAGTTTGAGAAGGATCAGTGTTAGCTCTTCTTTAAATGTTTGATAGACTTCACCTGTGAAGCCATCTCATCCTGGACTTCTGTTTGTTGGAAGATTTTTAATCACAATTTCAATTTCATTACTTGTGATTGGTCTGTTCATATTTTCTATTTCTTCCTGGTTCAGTCTTGGAAGGTCGTACTTTTCTAAGAATTTGCCCATTTCTTCCAGGTTGTCTGTTTTATTGGCATATAATTGCTTGTAGTAGTCTCTTATGATCCTTTGTATTTCTGAAGTGTCAGTTGTTCCTTCTCCTTTTTCTTTTCTAATTCTATAGTTTTGAATCTTCTCCCTTTTTTTCTTGATGGGTCTGGTAATGGTTTATCAATCCTGTTTATCTTTCCAAAGACCAGCCTTTAGTTTTATTGATCTTTGGTATTATTTCCTTCATTTTTTTTTCATTTATTTCTGATCTGATCTTTATGATTTCTTTCCTTCTGCTAACTTTGGGGTTTTTCTTGTTCTTCTTTCTCTAATTGCTTTAGGTCTAAGCTTAGGTTGTTTATTTGAGACTTCTCTTGTTTCTTGAGGTAGGATTGTATTGCTATAAACTTCCCTCTTAGAACTGCTTTAGCTGCATCCCATAGGTTTTGAGTCATCGTGTTTTCATTGCAATTTGTTTCCAGGTATTTTGATTTCTTCAGAGATCTCTTGTTTTTTAGTAGTGTATTGTTTAGCCTCCATGAGTTTGTATTTTTTTACAAATTTTTTTTTTTGTAATTGATATCTAGTCTCATAGCTTTGTGGTTGGAAAAGATACTTGATATAATTTCAACTTTCTTAAATTTATCAAGGTTTGAATTGTGACCCAAGATATAATCTATCTTGGAGAATGTTCCATGAACATTTGAGAAGAAGTGTATTCTGCTGTTTTTGGATGGAATGTCCTATAAATATCAGTTAAGCTTATCTGGTCTAATGTGTCTTTTAAAGCTTGTGTATCCTTATTTTTTTTGTTTGTTTGTTTTGAATGATCTGTCCATTGGTGAATGTGGGGTGTTAAAGTCCCATACTATTATTGTATTACTGTTGATTTCCACTTTTATGGCTGTTAGCATTTGACTTATGTATTGAGATGCTCCTATGTTGGGTGCATAAATATTTACAATTGTTATATCATCTTCTTGAATTGATCCCTTGATCATTATTTAGTGTCCTTTTTTGTCTCTTGTAATAGTCTTTATTTTAAAGTCCATTTTGTCTGATATAAGTATTGCTGCTCCAGCTTTCTTTTGATTTCCATTTGCATGGAATATCTTTTTCCAACCCCTCACTTTCAGTCTTTATATGTCCCTAGGTCTGAAGTGGGTCTCTTGTAGACAGCCTGGGTATATACATGTCTTGTTTTTGTATCCATTCAGCCACTCTGTGTCTTTTGGTTGGAGCATTTAATCTATTTACATTTAAGGTAATTATCAATATGTATGTTCCTATTACAATTTTCTTAATTGTTTTAGGTTTGTTATTGTAGGGCTTTTCCTTCTCTTGTGTTTCCTGCCTATATAACTTCCTTTAGCATTTGTTGTAAAGCTCGTTTGGTAGTGCTGAATTCTCTTAACTTTGCTTGTCTATAAAGGTTTTAATTTCTGTGTTGAATCTGAATGAGATCCTTGCTGGGTAGAGTAATCTTGGTTAGAGGTTTTTCTCTTCCATCTCTTTAAATATGGCCTGCCACTCCCTTCTGGCTTGCAGAGTTTCTGCTGAATGATCAGATGTTAACCTTGTGGGGTTTCACTTGTATGTTATTTGTTGCTTTTCCCTTGCTGTTTTTAATATTTTTATTTTAATTTAAATTTTGATAGTTTGATTAATATGTGTCTTTGTGTGTTTCTCCTTAGATTTATCCTTTATGGGACTGTCTTCTTCCTGGACTTGATTGACAATTTCCTTTCCCATGTTAGGGAACTTTTCAACTATAATCTCTTCAAATATTTTCTCAGACACTTTCTTTTTCTCTTTTTCTTCTAAGACCCTTATAATTTGATTGTTGGTGCATTTATCCTTGTCCCAGAAGTCTCTGAGACTGTCCTCAATTCTTTTCATTCTTTTTTCTTTATTCTGTTCTGCAGTAGTTATTTCCACTATTTTATCTTCCAGATCACTTATCCATTCTTCTGCCTCAGTTATTCTGCTATTCATTCCTTCTAGAGTATTTTTTATTTCATTTATTGTGTTGTTCATCATTGTTTGTTTGCACTGTAGTTCTTCTAGGTCCCTGTTAAACTTTTTTTTGTATTTTTTCCATTTTATTTCTGAGATTTTGGAATATCTTTACTACCAGTACTCTGAATTTTTTTCAAGTAGACTGCCTATTTCCTCTTCATTTGTTTGTTCTTGTGGGTTTTTACCTGCTCCTTCATTTGCTACATATTACTCTCTTTTCTCATTTTGTTTAACTTACTATGTTTGGGGTCTCCTTTTCATAGGCTGCAGGCTTGTAGTTCCCATTATTTTTGGTGTCTGCCCCCAGTGGGTGAGTTTGGTTCAGTGGCTTGTGTTGGTTTTCTATTGTAGGGGACTGGTGTCTATGTTCTGGTGGGTGGGGCTGTACCTTTTCCTTCTGGTCAGCAGGGCCGCATCTGGTGGTGTGTTTTGGAGTATCTGTGAACTTAGTATGACTTTAGGCAACCTCTCTGCTAATGGGTGGGGTTGTGTTCCTGTCTTGCTAGTTGTTTGGCATGGGGTTTGCAGCACTGGAGCTTGCTGACCATTGGGTGGAGCTGGGTCTTATTGTTGAGATAAAGATCTCTGGGAAAGCTCTCACTGATTGATGTTATGTGGGGTTGGGAGGTTTCTGGTCGTCCAATGTCCTTGACTCGGCCCTCCCACCTCAGCGGCTCAGGCCCGACACCCAGCTGGAGGACAAAGACCCTGCCAGGCACAGGCCTCAGAAGAAAATTAAAAAAGAAAACCAAACCAAACAAAAAAAGAAACCCAAAAAACAAATACATGGACAGATAGAACCCTAGGACAAATGGTAAAAGCAAACCTATACAGACAAAATCACACAAAGAATTGTATACATACATACTCACAAAAAGAGAAAAAGGAAAAAATATATATACTTATTAAAAAAAAAAGAAGGAAGAGGGCAACCAAACTAGTAAAGAAATCCACCAATTAAAATAATCTCTAAATACTAAACTAAGGTAAATATAAAACCAGAAACAAATTAGATGCAGAAAGCAAACCCCAAGTCTACAGTTGTTCCCAACGTTCACTGCCTCAGTTTTGGGAACATTCGTTTTCTATTCAGGTATTCTTCAGAAGCAGCATGTATCAAGTTGATTGTGGGGATTTAATCTGCTGCTCCTGAAGCTGCACAGAGAAATTTCCCTTTCTCTTCTTTGTTCGCACATCTCCTAGCATTCAGATTTGGCTTTGACCCCGCCTCTGTGTGTAGACCACCCTCAGAAGTCTGTTCTCCACCCAGACAGGAGGGGGTTAACGCAGCAGCTGACTAGGACTCTCTTGCTCACTACGGCCAGGGAGGGGGGAGGGAAAGGTGTTGTGGTCATAATTGGAATGTGGGGCAAGCCTGAGGCCACAGAGTCTGGCGTGTTGTTGCAACAGCCTGAGGTGTGCCGTGTGTTCTCCCAGGGAAGTTGTCCCTGAATCACAGGACCCTGGCAGTGGCATGCTGCACAGGCTCCCATGGGGGTGACCTGCGATTGCCCACAGGATTCTTGGTGGCAGCCACCACAGGGTCAGCAGTTTATGCCCGTCTCTGGTGTCTGAACTGATAGCCGTGTCTCACGCCTATCCATGGAACTCACTTAGGTGGTGCTCTGCCTTCTGTGGGCACACTGGGAAGAAATCCCCTCTCCTTGAGCACCCTGAAACTAATGTCTCTCATCTCTCCAGCAGGTCCAGACTTTTTCCTGGACTCTGTCCCATCGTACTGTGGCACACTAGCCTCCTTCAGGCTGTTTACATGCAGCCAACCCCAGTCCTCTCCCTGGGATCTGACCTCCAAAACTCGAGCCTCAGCTGCCAGCCCCCACTTGCCCTGCTGGGTGAGTAGACAAGCCTCTCAGGCTGGTGAGTGCTGGTCAGCACTGATCCTCTGTGCAGGAATCTCTCTGCTTTGCCCTCTGCACCCCTGTTGCTGCATTCTCTTCCATGGCTCTGAAGCTTCCCCCCTCTCCAACCCCCATCTCTGCTGGTGAAGGGTCTTCCTAGTGTGTGGAAACTTTTCCTCCTTCACAGCTCTCTCCCAGAGGTGCAGGTCCTGTCCCTATTATTTTGTCTCTGCTTTTTTCTTTTTTCTTTTGCCCTACCCAGGTACGTGGGGATGTTCTTGAATTTTGGGAAGTCTAAGGTCTTCTGCCAGTGTTCAGTGGATGTTCTATAGGAGTTGTTCCACATGTAGATGTATTTTTGATAATTTATGGGGAAGAAGGTGATCTCCACATCTTACTCCTTCACCATCTTGAAGGTCTCCTGTGTCTCTGTGACTTTGAATATTTATTTTATTTTTCCAAACCTGTTTCCTTACCTGTAAAATAGATTTGGCAATGCCTAACTTAGAATAATGTTATGAGGCTGTGAAAGTATATTTACATGATACCTACACAGGGGTTGGTTTATCATAAGTTATGGCTATTACTTACTAAGCCCTAATGCCTACTAAACACGGTTTAAGCACTTCCTAAGGTACCTCTAATTGTGTTAGTAGTTTAAATGGCTTCTTTCTTTCTGAAACTTTACTTTCATAATTGGATTTTACCCAAGCTAATAATATCAAGCCTAAGACTGTTTTCTATTTGTTGTTCCAAGACATAATAATTCTTAAAGAAAAGGCATTGACTTATAGCATGAAGGGTCTAATCAGAAAGCAGCCAGCATTGAAAATCTATTGCAAGAATTTTGACTGGAGTCGACTATACAGACGGCAAATGGAAAGATCTGACTGAGGGTGGGGCAGAGTTTGCACCCAGAGAGGCCGGCAGAGTCCTGAGTAGCAAAACCTACTTCTCTGCCTCCTAGGAATCACCATGTCTTGATTGACTAAAGACTTGGGCTTGGTGATTGAGACTTGTGGACAAGTGGCTCAAGGGAGTGCTCTAGCTCTGTATTTAAAATCATCTTCCTGTCATGGAGGATGACACTAAAAACACTAATCTTGCCCTGGCTCTAGCACTGTGCTGGAGGTGGTTGAGACAGGACTAGGAGGGGCTGTGGCACTGACAGCAGTACCAGCAATAACATTAGCAATGCAGTAACTTTGACCTGAAGGGATGGCACCCAACATGTTTCTTCTTTTCATCCCAAGAGGACTTAGAAGGTCTTCTCATTCTATGTTCAGTCAACCAGAAACCAAAAAAGCAGATAACAAAGACTGTAAATTGATCTACCATGATGGAAAAATCCTTCCTTTTTCCAAATTCAGATTTGGCTACATAAAGTAAAAGGAAGACAGTATATATTTTTGGAACCTTGTATAATCCAGGTACTAGGTGATTTAAATCTTTTAATTTAACCTTTATATTTTGATAATAATATTGTCTTAATTTTATAATGGGGATATTGAGTCCTAAGAATATTAAGAAACTTGACTAAAATCACGTTACTAGGTTCAGACCTAGATTCAAAATGACATCTGCCTGGCTTTAAAACTTTATATGAAACAACTCTCACTATAATTAGTGTGAAGAATAGCATTTTGTTATTTAAGAATTTCTAATTTGTGTCTACTGTCAGTTGGGGCACGTTTAACCTTCTTAGCCTTATATGCAAGTTTTGCTACCATACCTATAAAATCTCGTTTACAATTAACAAAAAAAGAGTCCTCATTAAAATAATTACAGATACCAGGTCAGCACAGAGTACCCAATAAATGCTCAAAAATACTCATTGAGGGGCTTCCCTGGTGGCGCACTGGTTGAGAGTCCGCCTGCTGATGCAGGGGACACAGGTTCATGCCCCAGTCCGAGAAGATCCCACATGCTGCGGAGTGGCTGGACCTGTGAGCCATGGCCACTGAGCCTGTGTGTCTGGAGCCTGTGCTCTGCAACAGGAGAGGCCACAACAGTGAGAGGCCTGCATATGGCAATATATATATATATATATATATATACTCATTGAATTGAATTTGAGAGAATTAGAACTAGCAATAAATAAATAAATAAATAAATAATGTTTGAGCTGAGAGCTAAATAAACCTAAGTATGTTCCAACAACAGTTGGACCATATCTTACAAGAGAACTCAACATCTCAGAGTTATAATAGCATTAAAGGTATACACAAAAGCAGATATGTACCATAAAACCCTGAGAAAGGATCATACAATTTCTTGGTGAACATCACCAATGATGGAGAATGCATAAACTCCTGAGATACCTACTTCATTTTCCAAAAGCTCAAATTGTTGGAAAAGAAAGTAGATTTTCCCTCGTTTTGCCAATACATTATAATGCAATCTTCCCTGTCTATCTCTGAAATGGTTATGAGACAACCCCCAGCCCCCGCAAGTAGAACATCAGGAATCTGCAGCTTCCCTGCAAGAATAAGCATCAATGTGTCTACTGATGCATGCATTTGAGCAGTGGTTGCTTTTTCCTGCTGGCCATGAATTTCAGCTTCCTAGGGATTCATGGCTAAATGTCCTTCCACAGAAAAGACAGAGGTTCCTGGGACAAAAAAGATTACAAAGCATGAGAGTTTTCAGCAGAAAAGGGGAATTGAAAAAGTGCCAACTTGTAGGGGGATGTGGAAGTGAGAAAACCTTTGATCAGTACTTCATTAGAGGATTGAAGTGGAAAGGATTTGGAAGCTGACGGAAAATCAGGCAGACTAGCGGAGTCATAAGCTTTAAATGTTCTTTTCAAAGGGTTTACTTATTTATTGAATTTTAATTTTTTTCATTCCTCTTATTTGTGGATTTCCTCTACTTTATTAATTTTCTGCTAAGCCTACTGGTCAATCAGTGCTTAAAGTGAGTATGATAAGTTGATCTTAGAGCATTCTACCCTCTGAATATACGGGTACCATATGACAAAGTTAGGCTTAACGGTGATGGTGAGGGCATGAGAGAATTTGTAGGCAAAAGGGAAGGAGTTGGGGGTTAAACACTGTCACTGATATCAAATCAGTTCACAGAAATCCCCTTGTAGGAAGATAGTGAGCCTGATTATCCAACACCTTTTAGATTAGGTATAATACCAGCCTCTACCCTGTAACCCTCAATAAAAATTAGCTCAAATACTTGAGCTGTTGCTCAGTTTCTGGGGAAATTAAATATCACAGAGTCAAACTAAAGAAAGGATAAGTTTTGGAAAATTTTGAATAATAGTATATTTTATGGCAAACAATCTTATTGCATTTGAATACTTGCACTATTAGGATTATTTGCTAACAGAATGTTAAGGTGCTTTGCCCTTAAAAATACATTCTTAGATTTTTATTAATATACAAGTTTCAATTATAATTAAGTCTCACTATGCACTAAACACTATGTCTATCTTAAAAATAAGAGTCTGTCTCCTAAATAGGCTGTTAAAGCCCCCTAATAATCCACTTTATACTCTCAGATTTGTAAAGTTTTTTTTTTTTTCATACATATAGAGAAAATGAATCTATACCAAGCCAGTATTCAGGATACCCCTATTCCTCAACTGGTGAACTCGGTACGGAAAAAGTTTTTCTGTTCCAGGAGGATTTTCTTAAACAACGAATCCTGGTGGTTTTGTCCCACTTTCCATAAAACAGATTTTCCCCTATATTTCTTATTCCTCCCATTTTTCTAGTCACTTTCCCCTCCCTTCTTCTTGTCATAGTACTGATTTTCTCAAGCTGTTCTCAGTTAGGCAGTGTCTACAAAGAGCGTTGATGTTTCCACTCTGAGAAGTCTCCAGTGATTACCCCCAGTCTCTTTCATGCTAGAACTACATATTTATCAGCCCCAGAGAGCAAAGACAAGGCGGCACCAGGGTTGTGAGTGATGTGAATTGCTGTCACAGCAGATATTGTGCTGGGGAGGTCTCTAGATAGGAAAAAAAAAAGAAATCTTTGGGTTGGGGAGGGGTGAAGAGCACAAAGAAAAAGAAAAGAAAAGATGAGTTAAAAAAAAAAGAAGAGGGCAGTGAGCAATTAGAGAGGACTCAGTGGTGTGCACAGTTGCCAGTCCCTGCTGGAAATGCCCTCCAGTGGCCAGAAGTGGGTCATAAGTGTAATGAGCCAGGCAGCCTGACATCTGGACTCTTCAGTCCAGCCTCAGGTTTCCACCTGGGTCTAACAACTTGAAAACTTCAGAGCTGAGAGGTAAGTGAATGATTTTCTTTGATTCTTGTCTCCATCCTCAGACATGGGAACATATTTCCCCACATGGCATAGAGTGAACCCTTCTTAACTAACCAGAAATAAGCAGAGGAAGCTACAATCCAGACTGTGTCTCTTACCTCCCTCAAGGCCTGCACTGATATAACAGAAAACTTGCTCTGACCCTTGTCAGAGTTCATAACTTACAAGTTTCTAATTAACATCCACCCCAGGCCGTTGAATTTGTAGAAATGCAGATAATGCTCATTTCTAATAATTTAATTATTCCAACGACAGCCATCATTTTTGCAGAGACTATTTGGCTTCAAGAAAACTGGGTGAGAATGATGCACATTTCATCAAAACTATGGCTACTGCTTGTGAAACTTCCCAGAGCACTTTTGATCCTGACGATGGATTAGCATAGTCATATGGCAACCACATTTTCTGAACCTCAAACAGGTACATATTGGCCTAACAATAGGAAAAAATATTTGATAATGGAAAAGTGGTAACCATCTTACTCACACTTCTTAAAATGTTTACTGGTCCCTCTTTGCTATCCTCTCCATGACTTTCTTCACAAATTATAGATTGAGAATAACTTTTCTCTACATACTTAATTTTTCTTATCTTCAAGCTTTACCCTTTATTCCTCTAGCTTTGTGCTCCATCTTGCCACCTTAAAGATAGCATTCATCTGTGAAATTTGTGTAAAATCTAAATGCTACCTAATCAATGCTACATCATTGTCCCCAAAACACCAATGGTATTCAAGCAAAACAGGAAAATAGGGCAAGACACATACTAATTCTTTCAAATCTGCTTCAGTTCCTTGAAAGGAGCAGAGAACAAAACTCCAGGTTAACAGGTTGTGCCCCACACTGCACTAACTTCCTCAGTTTCCTGGCATTTGGGGAAGTAGAGAGACTATTTCTACTTTAAGGAAATTCATGCAAGGAATTGTGGATCACTCTAAAAAAAATTGTGAACTGGTTAAAATTTTACTTTGCCACTTCTGAATTTCTCTTTCTTCCCCATCTTTCTCTTGTCCCCTGTCTCCTTTTCTTTCTTAGTAGGTCTAAGTTGGATCCTGACATTCTGTATTTCTAATAAAACCATAGCTGAGGGGCTTCCCTGGTGGCGCAGTGGTTGAGAGTCTGCCTGCTGATGCAGAGGACACGGGTTCGTGCCCTGGTCTGGGAAGATCCCACATGCCTCAGAGCGGCTGGGCCCGTGAGCCATGGCCGCTGAGCCTGCATGTCCGGAGCCTGTGCTCCGCAACGGGAGAGGCCACAGCGGTGAGAGGCCCGTGTACCACAAATAAAAAAAAAAAAAAAAAAACCATAGCTGATTTCAATGTTACTTGCCATGAACCACATTTTGAGTAGCAAGACTAGATATCCAAAATATGAGACAAGATGAGGTCAATACAAAGCTATGTGTATTTTCAGATTGTTCAGAAGAGTATCCTCTTAAGAAGGACTGAAGGAATGGCCCTCTAACTATTAAAGAGTGGAGAGCAAACAAAACATAAAACTTGGCATCAAAGAACATGAGTTTATATGCAGACTTTGACATTTGCTATCTGAGCAACCTTGGACTAGTCATTAACATTGCTGATGCTTAATTGTCCCATCTGTAAAATTATAATTATAATTATAATATAATTATAATATAATATAATAATTATAATAATACCTACTTCTTCTGGTGGTCGTGAAAAATCAAAAGGTATAATGTGAGAATCACTTACTAATACAGTTGAATTTAGCAGGCCATTGCAAGAGATAGTTTTAGGTAGATGGGTTTCCCAGGGCCCATCAAATCATATGAGCAGATTATGTGCTTATTCTGACACTTTAACAGGCAGTCCTAATCAAGTAAATGGGAATGTACAAAAACAAACATCACAATTAGAATCCATTGATTTAAGCTGGTTACTTTGTTTTAATCAGTCATCCAGTAGTTTTGGTGTAATTTAATATGTTTTTATCTTGTACATATGCTTCCTGAGTAGTCTCAGATCCCATAGCTTTAGCAAAACTAAGGTAAATAACTGAGCAAAAATTCTCATCTGTTTATTCTTTCACTGTATCTGAGTCCTTTACTATTATGGTTTTTCTAGAGGCAGGTTAGAGATGCTTACATGTCCCAAGAGAAAGAGTAGTATGCTTGTGTAACCAAACACAGGTTCGGCCACTCACCAATCAACAGCTAATAAATAGAGGGGTAAGTGTTGGTAGAAAGGAAAGATGCTTTATTCAGAAAAGCTGGCCATCTGGGCAGAAGGTAGACTTATATCCAGAGACCATTTATGAACATTCTGCTCAGCCATGACAATCTTTAAAGGGGAAAAGGGAAAACAATCTCAATTAATCATTAAGGCAGGAGGTCAGATTCTTTGTCATTGTTTTATTGCATGCTTAAATGACCAGATGACTTCTCCCAATCTTCCTTGAGACTCTGTCTTGCATGGTCCACCTGCAGTTCAGTGTTCTCTTGCCCTCGTGGTCCATCTGTGCCCGTGGGGTCCACCTGCAAATTTACTAAGGGGAAGCTAGAGGTAGAGAGTCAGTCATTCTTTAACTACTTAATTCTTCATTCTTACTTCTAATCCAGGAAAGGAATCAAAAGTTAGGCAAGGCATTGTGTACATTTAGTAAAGCAGAAATCAGGAGCTAGATTCAATGTTGCCTAGTGATTTCATCCTTATGATTAGGGTCTGAGGAAAACAAGGATGAACAAACAGAAAAGGGACAAAATATCCACCTATACTTGGCATATAAAATACCCAGCTTGTTGGGATTTCAAGGAACTCATGGTATTCTTTGCATGACTTCCCAATAAAAGGAAGGGGGAATAATTAGAACAAAGTGGATGCCACCTCCTGTTTGCATCCTGTAAAAACACAGGGCTATCTTAAAATGTCATGAATGCTTTGAGGAGAGCTTAGCCACCTTGTGCTAAGATCTGACCCTGTTTGGTACCATTAATGAACCTAAGTTTTTAAGAAACAAAAAACTTCTGGGATGTGGTGTCCAGCTCCATGCAAGATCAAATTCAGAAGTTCACAGTGGAGGAAAGAGAACTGGTAAGCAATATGAGAGTGGTATTCTATCCACGAGACAATTGAGTAACAAGTAGCATGAGAAAAAATGAATGTTCAGTATCAGAAGTTCATTAGACAAGAGAAGAAGTTGAAAGTTTCCAAATACAGAACTGACAAAACCAAATCAAGGATTGGTGCCTAGGAAATTAGATGAGGTGACAGGAAATGGTAAGAGGGAAGCATTTATTAAGCTATCTGACAGTTCTGCTTGACTTCTTCCTTCCAGCTCAGGGCTGTTGGCATGAGGCATTAGCACTAGTCTACTGCTTTGGCTACCAGGCATCTTATAGGCACCCCCCAACACCTAAGTGCATGATAACATGGCCTTACCAGGGATCCAAGTGCAGCAAGGCCCTGTGTATTTTATGTCCATTGAAATTGTAAGTTATTGAAAAACAGATGTATATTTCTTTTCTACACTTTAGTTCAATGTCCCAAACAGAAGTGCAATAAATTACTAATGAATGAAAAATTGTGATAAAGCCTCAAGTCTAATGCATTTGGGATAAGAAGGAGTTATGCCAATTTGAGGACTTAGTTGTACACATTGTGTTCAGCTTTCCTGAACCTGTGTAGAAACACAGCTCCTATCTGCAATATACATAAGGGCATTACTGCTACTGGGTCCTTTGCCATGAAAACAAAATAATTTGATTGACTTTGGACAGGTTCCAAGCCTGGACTATTGGGCAGCTGAAGCACTGGGATTTAGACAGAAGATGACTCCATATCAGAAAAGAATTCATTCTTCTCTGTAGAAATTCCCAATTCCTTGCTCCAGGTTGATCAGAGAATTTGTCAGCTGCAAACTCCTAGCTAGAAGTGAGTTTTTCTCTTGCCAATCTGGATTATGATAAATATCTACCTTACCCCTGTGTCTTATTAGTCTGCCTGCTGACAGGAAGGGACTCAGCAAGTTGGTAATGTGGGAGATCCCTTTCTGATATTTGGTACAACCTGATTTGATCTGTAGTTGTTTTATTAATCTTTCCCCCACTAGATTTTGGCTCTCTTGGATTTGAATGACATCTTTAAGGGGAGAAACAAAGAATTTTCAATTTTTTCCCAGCAATGTGCAAATTGGCACTTAATTGAGAATTAATGGTGTGCTAACTGCTCGCTGCAGCCATTCCCTCTGCGAATTGTACTGGGACTGATTGCACTTTTGACTTTGACATGCTTTTATAGGGGTACATGAGTAATTTGATCTGTAAAAGGGAGAGAAGATTCAATCTCCTGAAGGAAAAGTACTAATTAGCAGCAAAATCCTTTCTCTGCCAGGATCTCCTCTTGCTATGTTGGGCTTAATGCAAACCCTTGTCATGCTGAGTTTCTACACTGGATTGTCCAATACAGCCTGTTTAATTTTAATTTCCTTTAGTAGAGTTGATATTCAATTAGCCACATCAATGAAGGGATGTTTTAGTACAGATAATAATTGCTTAACTTTGTATAGAGCTTTAGAGTTTACAAAACACTTTCATATTTGCTCTTTATAGAAATAATTGTTGTATTTAGCAACAATTATTAGCCCCATTTTACAGATGGAGAAATTTAAGTTCAAAGATGTTAAAGATATGTCCAAGACCTCATAGTAAGAAATGGAGGAGATAGAGAATCCAGATTCCATCATTTTTAATCCATTGCTTTTTTCTACTATATCAAAAAACAGTATGGTTGATACTATTGTCTGAGATTCACAGCAACACCCTTTTTAGTCCCATGTCCATATTGTTCATTTGTTCATTCATTTTTACAGCATAAAGATTTGCTGAACAATGCTGCATAAATAATACCTGCTAAATGTCCTTGGAGAAAAAAAAAAGCAAGATTGGGATTCTCAAAAATTTCTTGAAGACATGGCAAATATACATAGCATGTAAGTATTAATGTTAGACAAAAACGCAATCCTTGAGGGTAAGAACTATGTCTGGTTCATCATTGTATCCTTCCACAGTCCCTAACATAGTGCAGGACCTAGCAGAGAGTAGGCAGTACATAAATACTTGTCGGAAAAAAATGAATAGCTATGCCCTGTCTTGTTATTACCTTCTTTGTCCTTTCTTTTCTTTATTTTTATTTATAGCATTGACACTACTACTGTAAATATATGTTTTCATAATTGTTTATTCTCTATCTCCTCCACTGGAATGTAAGCACCATGAGGATGGGAATCTTTCTCAGTTTTATCCACTTATATATTTCAAGCATGGAAAACAGTAACTGGATTTTATTGAATAGACAGCCCCAAACTGAATGATATCATTTGAAAGCTGGCTTGGGTGTCCAGAAAACTCTAAGATTAAATGTTGCATTTTTTGCTTCCCTGGTTTTGAAAGCCATAATCTGAGTTTGGAAGCTTCATTCATTTACCTGTCTAAAGAGAGAAGTGATATCATTCACTGAAACAAAATCTTCTTATTTGGGAGTTTCTTCCCAAGTATGCTGGGACAGTTTGGAGAAGAAATAATGTATATATAGATCTATAACCCTGTCCTTCTTTCCAAAGTGTGAATTCCAGTGACCTCCTGTCTTAGAGAGACCACTATAGGGAAAATCACAATAATAGTCTTCACGTCCCAGAAATGACTCCCTGTTGATTTAGAACAGCTTCAGAGAGCAAATATGCAAATAGTCAAGTGGATCAGAGAACTTCAGTGCCTTCATCAATAAGCCTGAAACACTGGGCCATTTTCTGATCTGTAACAAAAATATCCTTCCCAGAATTCTTCCTCGACTAGGATTGGGGGAATGAGAAGAGGTGAAGAAGAGGCCTCAGCCTCCTGCTATGAGGATGTGAGATCTCCAGCTGTACCAATCCTCATTAGCACCCAGTGTGTGTGTGGGGGGGGGGGGGAGCAGGAAGCAAGTATGTGGAAGTTTTTGGCTCAGAACCCAGCCTAAGAAGTCCCCTGAGATGGTCTTTAATAAACCTCCTGGGAGGGACTGGAAAAGTTAATTAGGATGTATAAATGTAGTTTGACTACTTAAAATCAAAAGCAGTTGGAGAGTATCAAATATGTTTTAAATCCATTTGTTTTATCAAGGGGGTTGGATTTCTTGTTCATGGGGCTTTACCATAAAAATCATAGTTAAGATTACAGCAGGTGGTTGTTAAGAGAAGTTGAGACATTCAGAGCATTATTATTTCACATGACAGTGGCATGTAGCTTCTGGACCTCTTCTGTCCCATTTGATAGCTACTAACCACATGTGACTATTGAGCACCTGAAATGTAGCTAGTGAGACTGAGGAACTAAATTCTTAATATTATTTAATGCAATCTAATTTAAATCTAAAACTGGATACTGGATTCTGTTATTAGAAAAGTTTTAGAGTATATTTGGAATAACTGGGCTATGTACATCTACTTCTTCAAATGTAAATTTTATTAACTCTAAATGTTAATCATGTATTTCTGATGAATATTTAGTGTCTAAATTCAAATGTGCAATAAGTGTAAAATACACTGGATTTCAGAAGATTTCATAAAAAATGTAAAATATCTCACTAATAATTGTTTATATTGATTAAATGTTGAAACATTATTCAGGATATATTACATTAAGCAAATTATATTATTCAATGTGATTTCATCTGGTTTTCTTTTACTTTTAAAAATGTGACTACTGGAAATTTTTAAATTATATATGTGGCTCACATATTTTCATTGGATAATATTTTTCTAGTAATAGTAAAGCACTGCCTTGGGCTGAATTTTTGCCCACCTGCCCCCCACCCCACTCCACCACCACTTCATGTGTTGAAGTCCTAAACCCAATACCTGAGAATGTGACTATATTTGTTGACAAATTCTTTAAAGAGGTAATTAAGGTAAAATGAGGTCATTGAGGTGGCCCTAATCTAATATGAGGATGTTCTTTTAAAAGAGAAGATTAGGGAACAGACACACAGAGAAAAGACCGTGTGGAGACTCATGGAGAATATGGCCATCTACAAGCCAAGGAGAGAAGACTTCAGAAAAATCAACCCTGCCATCACCTTGAACTTGGACTTCGGGCTTCCTGAACTATAGGAAATAAATTTCTGTTTAAGTCACCTAGTCTGTAGTACTGTGTTATGACAGCCCTAGTAAGCTAATACAAGAACTAAAATTAAGCCTGCAACAGGAGAAAATGTCAGAGCAGCAGCTGCTAATCCATGTTACTTGTTCATTGTCCATCTCTCCCACTACACTCTAAGCTCTATGAAGGAAGGGACTGGTCCTTTCTTAAGCACTCTGTGTTGATAGCATCTGATACAGTTCCTGTCACAGAGCAAATGTTCAATAAACATTTGTTGATTGAGAAAGTGATTATCTAACTCATTCAATCAATGTAAACAGCTGATTTGGGTGACTAGAAAAAAATGTCATCTATTTCTTGTTAGCATGAGCTTATGATCTGAATTTTTTTCAGATAAATTGTCATCATTTGTTTGACCAGGATCAACTCAAATATTGTGTCTCAACAACTGGTATTGGCTTTCTTAAATATGAACTCATCAGCCATTAATACATGGGAAAACATCCTCTGAGATTTTAGACCCATAGCTAGGCAATAGTTTCATTTTTTAAAGGGATATAAAATAAGTTTTAACATTCTTGGTTTCCTCACTAACGTTTCACATGGCACTCACAATTACAATTTGATTAACTTAATTAAGTGAAAGCCTTAGAGCTGCTTGAAGGGCCATTCATGATCCAGTCATCCCACCAGTGCAGCAGAACCTACTTCAAAATCTGTTGGATACTCAGTTCTGATGGATATTTTTCCCCCTCTAATTTCTGCACCCTTGTGATTAAGACATCTTCTCCCCCAATTCAAACTACACTTGCTTCAGGACTACCATTAGATAGTCCCGCCTATCTAGAGCCTATCCCTACCTCTCAGGGTTGACTCTGCCTATCCAAGTAGGAGTACTGAACAGCCTCCTCTCTTTGCCTGAACTAGCAGTAGTGGGAAGCCAGCCTGGATTCTGAAAAGTTCAGATTGTGCAAATTTGTGGCTATAGCTCTATCAATTTAATCATAGATACCTGCCTGGCATGGAGCTATTGATTTTCTACCTAGGCCCACTGTGATCATGTTTATTTCATTTCATCAGTAGGTAGGTATTGAGCATATAGAATGTTCCCAGCTCTGGGGATGTAAGCGAGAGTCAAACAATTGTTTATATTACATGGATGGATGCTAGGGGTGGGTGTGGAGGCAAGAAGTGGTAAGATGGATGTGGGCCAAATAATTTTCTAATAAGTGTGTAATCTGAAACTGAGAAAACTTATAAGAAACATAATTATTTTCATCTATCTATCTATATATATCTATCTATATATCTATCTATATATAGATATATATAGATAGATATATGAAATGGGGTTGAGGGAGAAATGTCTATAAGGAAAAAGTACATAAGAATATGTAACAAATGAACCTGACCTAACCTTGACTGTCAGGCAATTATGAATTGAGATCTGAAGAATACATTTGAGCTAAACATGGTGAAAGCAAATAAGGGAACCATAGAGAGCATCATAGGCAAAAGTCCAGTGATAGAAAAATACATGGGACATTTGAGTGATATGAAATGAAGATGAAATGGTTACCAGGGTACAGATTTTTGGAAGCACTCATAATCAGTTGGGATTTTTGTCTTTCCTTAAGATATAGCATTTGTAAAAGGGTTGATATAATCCTATTTG
This sequence comes from Mesoplodon densirostris, assembly GCF_025265405.1. Lineage (NCBI taxonomy): Eukaryota > Metazoa > Chordata > Mammalia > Artiodactyla > Ziphiidae > Mesoplodon > Mesoplodon densirostris. Next base: position 122,574,747 of record NC_082662.1, on the reverse strand, counting down.
TGTTTTAGAGATGAACGTTTTGGCTTCTGGATAGAAAGGTAATACTCATGTAGAAAATTAAGAACACATGAAGATATTCATGTCAGTAAGCTATTGCAGTAGACCAGGTAAGAATGGTAGCTAAGGGACTGGAAGTAAAGATGAAGTCAGATGGATGGATTTGAGTCTTCTGTTACAATGCTTCTGATACTTTAATGTGCATGTGAATCACCTGAGAATCTTGCCAAAATGTAGAATCTGATTTAGTAGGTCTGCAGTGGAGCCTGCAGATAGACCTAGAATTCACTATTTTAACAAGCCTCACACAGAGGCAACTTCTGGTCCTCGGAACACACTTTGAGTAGCCAGACTCTAGTCTAGAATCCACTGGACTTGGTGATATAGTACAAATGCGGAGAGTAAGGTTTTTAGGGTAATGTTGAGCTTAAAGGGCTTTCAAGACTTCCAAGAGGAGATACTAACTAGGAAGCTATATAAATAGGGTCTATACAGAGAGAAGTTCTCGGCTGGAGATATAAACTTGTGAATCATCTGAATACAGGTGATAACTGAAGATGAGGTTGTGGATGTCATATCTAATGAAAAATAAAGAGTAAACAGTGAAGAAGGCCTAGAACAAAGCCTTAAGGAAAAATAACACATGAAGGCAAAAAGGAAATCAAAGCAGAAGAAAACCAGAAGAGTCTTGTGATATGAAAACCAAGAGGGTATTTCAAGAAGGATATAGAGATCAAGAGTTGAATATCCCTGGCAGATCAAATAAGATTAAAATCAAGTTGTTCTGTTTGTTTTCACCTCAGCTCCTTATTGGGACTAGAGTTGAGTGGCAGCCTTTTCATTCACTTTCCTTTTGCCCTCTTTCCTCAGACTGGACCCCATTTACATGCACTTTTCCCATCCCTCAATTTCAGGCAGATTAACTCAGTGACCTTGGAGGTCAGGTGCTGAAAATTGAAAAACTGTAAGAAAGAAGGGACATAGAACTCTAAATCACTGCTTGGAGAAGGGCCAGTCAGAACTATCATTTTTAAACCTTACAAGGAGAAATACATTTATGCCATATTTGAGCAATTATATATTTTAGTGTTTGTTTTTCACAGTAGCTAACATTATTGTTAACTGAAACATGGAAGAATGCATGCATTCCTCGATTACCAGATTACAATTCAAAATACATATTTTGTCTCCAGTACTAGAAACACAAGACATGGGTTAATTAAGTTTTGTTTGGTTTTTTTTTTCAACATTCTAGTTAAGAATTTAACTCTTGTTTTTAAGTCTCTTTATTGGTTATGCATTCTAAGTTTTAAACAACTAGTTTAGAATGAACTTTTGGAACCACGCCCATTTCTAGGTTGGGAACCACTTACAAAGCAAAAGATTTATTGCTGAATGATCAGTTTGATATGCTTGTCATAACTACTAAACTATACAGACATGGACCATTTATTCCAGATAAAATAATGTCTGAATTGGATTGAAGAAATTGAATCAATAGACCTTAACCATCGACCTGCAAATGGTCAGTCTGTACAGTCGTGGAAAATTAACCAGTCCAGTTGTCTGAAAAAATAACATTGGCAAACAAGTTACTTTTTCAGTCATCTTTGTTTTTAATGGGAAATTGTATGGCTTTAATTTCTAAAGTGATATGATTCACTAAGCTTATGGTGACTGATATCAAAAATTGAGAGGTATGTTATATTACAAAGCTGATGGAATGTGGGTGTTCAACTAAATAGAAATTTTCTTTTTTACTAAAAAGAAAATAATATAGATAAATAAGTTTGTTTAAAACAGTAATAACAATGATGTACTGGGTGATTGTAGCACTATCATAACAAGGAATTGGGAATATTCTAAGTTACCACATTACATTTGAAGTGATTTAGTGTTATTTTAAGATGGACTTAAATTAGTTATAAATGTATATTATAAACCATAGAAAAACCACTAAAATTTTTAAGATGTATAATTTATATGTTAAAGAGGAAGCAAAATAGAATTATATCAAGGAGTCAATTAAAATCAGAGAAGGCAGGAAAAAAGGAGAAAATAAGAAATGAAGAACAAATGCAATGGATATAAAAGTTACAAACATGGTAGATATTAATCCAATTATATTAATCATCATTTAAGTGTGACTGGTTTAAATATACCAATTACAAACAGAGATTGTCAACCTGGATTAAAAAAGAAGACAAGACTTTACTGTATGTGGTTAATATGAAACTCACTTAAAAGAAAATTTAGGTTGGCTAAAAATAAAGGGATGGAGCAACCAAGCGTCCATTGATAGATGAATGAATTTTTTTAAAAGATGATGTATACATACAGTAGAATATAATTCAGCCTTAAAAAGGAGGAAAATTCTCTCACATGCTACAACATTGATGAACCTCAGCATTATGCTAAGTCAAATAATCCAGTCACAAAAGGACAAATATTGTATGATTCCATTTCTATAAGGTTCCTATTATTGTCTAATACATAGAGACAGAAAATAGAATGATGGTTTCCAGGGCTGGGGAGAAGGAATGGATGCAGTTAGTGTATAAGAGGTAAGGTGTTTCAGTTGGGAAAGATGAAAAATTCTATAGAGAGATGGTAGTGATGTTTGCAAAACAATATGGATGTACTTAATGCCACAGAACTGTACACTCAAAATGGTAAATTGTATGTTATATATCTTTTTTACCACAATGATAAAAAGTAAAAAAGGGATAGAGATAGATATCCCATGCTAATACTAATCAAAAGGAATCTGAAGGAGCTATATTAATTTCAGACAAAGCCAACTTCAGAAAAAGGAAGATAATCAGAGATCAATAGGGGTATTACATAATGATAATGAGATCAATTCTCCAAGAAGACATACAAACCTAAACATGTATGCACCTAACTATAGAACATCAAAATACATGGGGTGAGTCTGCTTGAACTGAAAGAAGAAATAGAAAACTCCACCATTATAGTTGGAGATTTCAAAATCCTTACCAGTAATTGCTAAATCAAGAAGGCAGAGGGCTTCCATGGTGGCGCAGTGGTTGAGAGTCCACCTGCTGATGCAGGGGACACGGGTTTGTGCCCTGGTGTGGGAGGATCCCACATGCCATGGAGCGGCTGGGCCCATGAGCCATGGCCGCTGGACCTGCACGTACGGAGACTGTGCTCCACAACGGGAGAGGCCACAACAGTGAGAGGCCCGCATACTACAAAAAAAAAAAAAAAAAAAGAAGGCAGAAAATCAGTAAGGATATAGATGACCTGAATAATACCATCAATCAATTTGATTTAACTGACATTTAGAGAAAATTCTATCCAACAACAGCAGAATTCATATTCTCCTCATCTCACATGGAATAATCACCAAGAAAGACCACATTCTGGATCATAAAACACCTCAACAAATTTTAAAGAGTAGAAATCATATGAAGTATATTTTTAGAGCAAACAGGAATTAAACTAGAAATCAGTAATCCAAATATAGCTAAAAAATATTTGGAAATTAGCACTATTCTAGAAAACCTATAGGTCAAAGAGGTCTCAAGAGCAATTTAAAATATTTTTAACTAAATTAAAATTAAAATACAACTTATCAGAATTTGTGAGATGCAGTGAAAGCAGTGCTTAGAGGGAAATTCATAGCATTAAATACATATATTAGAAAAGAAGAAAGATCTAAAATAAATTACCCAAATTTCCATATTAAGAAACTAAAGAAAGAATAGCAATTTGAGTTTAAAGGAAGCAAAAGAAAATAGATGATAAAAATTAAAGCAGAAATCAATGAATCTTAATAGAGAAAAACAATAGAGAAAACCAATAAAACCAAAAGTTGGTTCTTTGAAAAGATCAATAAAATTGATAAACTCCTAGGCAAGAAAACCAAGAAATTAGACAAAGGACAAAAATTATCAATATTAAAAATGAAAGAGTCATCACTACTGAACTCATGGACATTTAAAAGGTAATAAGCTACAAACAAGTCTATGCCTCCCAAAATTGATAATTTAGATGAAATGGACTAATTTCATGAAAGACACAGACTACAAAAACTCACAAGAGGGAAAATAAATAACTTGACTAGCTCTATACTTATTCAACAAATTAAATTGATAATAACCTTCCAAAGAAGAAAATACAAGTACCAGGCCCAGATGGTTAAAAAAGAAATAATACCAATTCTTCATAGTATCTTACAGAAAATTGATACAAAGGTAACGTTCCCAACTTATACTATGAGATCAGCATTATCTTAATACCCAAACTATGTTAAGATATTATTAAAAAAAAGGAAAACTCCAGGTGAATATCTCTCATGAGCCAAGATGCAAAGTCATCAAAAAATATTAGTAAATTGAATAAACAATGTATGAAAAGAATCATCCACCATAACCAAATAATTTTTTTCTAGATATTCAAGACTCCTTCAATATTCAAAAATCAATTAATGTAACCTAACATATGAACAGGCTAAAAATAAATATTGTATGATCTTATCAATTGACAAAATAAATGCATGTGACAAAATCCAAAACACTTCTATAATAAAAACTCTCAGCAGATTAGAAATAGAGATACATTTCCCCAATCTAGTAGGGATTGTATTCAGTCTATCAATTGCTTTAGGCAGTGTTAGCATCTTAACAATAATGAGTCTTTCAATCATGAAAACAGTATGTCTTGCCCATTTTTGTATCTTGATCTAGAAATTCAATGTAATCCCAATAAAAATCTCAGCAAGCTCTTTTCTAGATAGCAACAAACTGATTGTAAAGTTTATACAGAATGTTCTGAAGAAGTTGGAAGAGTACCACAACCTTATTTCAAGACTTATTGTAAAGCTACAATAACAAGACAGTGTGGTATTGGGGAAAGAATAAACACATAGATTAATTGAACAAAATGGAGAACTCAGAATTACACCCCTACAAATATAATAAACTAATTTATTTTTAACTTTTTTAATTGTGTTAAATATACATAACAAAATTTATCATTTTAAGTATTTTTAAGTGTACAACTCAGTGGTATTAATTACATTTACATCACTGTGCAACCATCACTACTATCCATCTCCAGAATTTTTTCATCTTCCTAAACTGAAACTGTATCCATTAAACAATAATTATTCATTATTTCTTTTTCCAAACCCCTGATAACTACTATTCTACTTACTGTCCCTATGAATTTGACTATTCTGGGTACCTCATATATGTGGAATCATACAATATTTGTCTTTTTTTGTTTGGGTTATTTCACTTAACAGAATGACTTCAAGGTTCATCCGTGTTGTAGCATGTTTCAGAATTACCTTCCTTTTTAAGGCTGAATAATATTTCACTGTATTTATATGCCATATTTATCCATTCAGTCAATGGACATTCATGTTGTTTTCCACCTTCTAGCTATTATGAATAATGCTGCTATGGAATTGGTATACAAGCTTCTGTTAGAGTCTCTGCTTTTGCTTATTTGAGTACACACCTAAAAGTGGAGTTGCTGGATAATATGGTAATTCTATATTTAATTTTTTGAGAATCTGCCATGTTATTTTCCACAGTGGCTATACCATTTTACTTTCCCACCCAGAATGCACAAAAGTTCCAATTTCTCCACATCCTCAGTAACACTTATTTTCTCTTTTTTTTATATAACAACCATACTAATTAGTATGAAATGGTATCTCATTGTAGTTCTGACTTGCATTTTCCTAATGATTAGTGATATTGAACATCTTTTCATCTTCCTATTGATTATTTGTATATATTCTTTAAACAAGTATCTCTTTAACTCCTTGCTCATTTTTAAAATCTGGTTGTTTGTGTTTTGTTTTTGTTGAGTTGTAAGAGTTATTTATATATTATAAATATGAATCCCTTTTAACATATATGATTTGTAAATACTTTCTTGCATTCTAGTGGTTATCTTGGCAGAACACAAAACACAGCACCAGAATATTTAACTTTTATAAAATTCAATTTATATATTTTTATTTTGCTGCTTATGTTTTTGGTGTCATATTCAAGAAATCACTGTCAAATCCAATGTTATGAAGTTTTTCCCTTATGTTATCTTCTAAGAGTTTTATAGTTTTATCTCTTATGTCTAAGTTTGTATTCATTTTGAGTTAATTTTTGTATTGGTACAAGGTAAGGGTACAACTTCATTCTTTTGCATATGGATATCTAGGTTTTCTGAGCACCATTTTTGAAAAGACGGTCTCTTCCCCATTAAAAGGCACCCTTATCAATAATCATTTGACCATAAGTGTGAGGGTTTATTTCTGGGCTCTCTATTTTATTCCATTGGTCTATATGTCTATCTTTATGAAAATATCACACTGTTTTGATAATTGTAGCTTTGTAGTAAGTTTTTTCAAATTAATTTTTATTGGAGTGTAGTTGCTTTACAATATTGTGGTAGTTTCTACTGTACAGCAAAGTGAATTAGCTATACGTATACATATACCACTTCTATTTGGGATTTCCTTCTCATTTGGGTCACCACAGAGCATTGAGTAGAGTTCCCTGTGCTATACAGTAACTTCTCATTAGTTATCTATTTTGTACATAGTATCAATAGTGTATATATGTCAATCGCAATCTCCCAATTCCTCCCACCCTGGCTTTCCCCCTTGGTATTCATACATTTGTTCTCTATGCCTGTGTCTTTACTTCTGCTTTGCAAATAAGATCATCTATACCATTTTTCTAGATTCCACATATATGTGTTAATATATGATATTTGTTTTTCTCTTTCTGACTTACTTCACTCTGTATGACAGTCTCTAGGTCCATCCATGTCTTGTAGTAGGTTTTTAATCAGAAAAATATAAGTTCTCCAACTTTGTCTTCTTTTTCAAGATTGTTTTGACTATTTGAGGTCCCTTGATATTCCATATGAATTTTAGGATGAATTTTCATATTCTTGCAAAAAAAGTTAGGATTTTGTTAGTGATTGTATTGAGTCTATAGATTGCTTATGGTATATTTACATCTTAACAAATTTAAATATTCTAATCTATGAGCATGATATGTCTTTCCATTTATTTGTGTCAATTTCTTACAGCAGTGATTTGTAGTTTTCAGTGTGACTTTCACCTTCTTGGTTAAGTCTATTCTAGGAATTTTATTCTCTTTTATGCTATTGTAAATGAAATTGTTTTCCTAATATTCTTTTTTGATTATTCATTGTTATTATATAGAAATGCAACGATTTTTGTGTGTTGATTTTGTATGCTGCAACTTGCTGAATTTATTTATTAGTTTTAAATCAACTTCTTCCTGAAAAAAGTACAAAGGTAACTCAATGGATAAAGAATAACCTTTTCAACCAATGGTGCTGGAACAACTGGTTGTCCATATACAAAAAAAAAAAATTTAACCTGGACACAAACTTTATGCTATATAAAAAAATTAATTTTAAATGATTCATAGACCTAAATGTGAAATGAAAAACTATAAAAAATTTAGAAGAAATCATAGTGAAAAATCTCTATGACCTTAGGTTTGATGATAAGATTTTAAGTGTAACACCAAATGCATGATCCATGAAAGAAAAGAAGAAAAATTGCTATAATGGCTTTTATTAAAATTAACTTTTTTGCTCTGTGAAGGAGACGAGAAAATGAAAATCAAGCCACACAGTGGGAGAAGACATTGTAAACAGATCAGTGATTTACAGGGATTTGAGGGATGGGAAGTTAAATCTGTGAAGTATAGGGGATATTTTAAGGCAGTGAAACTATTTGTATGATGCTTTAATTGTAGACATATGACAATGTGCATTTGTCAAAACCCATAGAAATTTTACACATGAAAGGTAAACTTTGATGTATGCAATCATTTTTTAGGAGGTTAGAGGATCCTAGGATGGAATGCTGAATGTGATGATTTAATTGTCTTACAAACGTATGAAACAACCTCATGGAATGGAGTGGGGAAAAAATGTGCTGATCTAACTAATTTTGAAAATGAGTGGAGTCTGTTATACTAAAGGCAAAAGGAACTGTACAGAAGCACTGTACTCTAGTTGGTAAAGTTTCCCATAGGAGTATGGGTTAAAATTCTGAAACCACTATACATGCATACTTGAATTGAACAAGTAAGTAAATAGATGGCAGATGATGGGATTAAGGATTTTGCATGGGAAATGGTCATAACCAAGAAGAATCCAAGGAGACATGACTAATAAATGTAATGTGGTATCCTGTGAGATACTATACCAAAAAAAGGACATTATATAAAAACCAAAAAATTTAAATAAAGTATGATCTTTAATTAATAACAATGTATCAAGATTGGGTTATTAGTTGCAACAAATGTATCATTATCATAAGGTAAGAAATGATAGGGGAAATAGATGTTGGGTATATGGGAAATTTCTGGACTATCTTAGCAATTTTTTCTGTAAATCTAAAACTATTTGAAAATAAAAAGAGAGACAGAGAGAGAGAGAAATTGGTGTGGTATCTAGGTTCCAGGGCAAGTGTGATCACTTTCCCCATGTAGCTTTCATTTGTCCCTCTAGATCCTCTTTCCATTCATTGCTATCCTGTTCTGGGCCCTTGGCCTCTGGCTTCCAGTTGTGTTCAGGCAATGGTAGACAACAAGAAGGAATCAAGGAGGAACGAAGGAGACTGGAGTATAAGGCTGCAGAATTTCCTTCTCTGAGTATTTCCCTGCATGACTGTGTTCAGTAGACAGACTTTCCATATAACTCTCTCTTCAGGTTCCTTTAACAGATTGCTCTCTTGCCCTTTATGTCTAAAAGTGGTAATAACTCCCTTTTGTTGCTTAGCCCAAGGTATTGCACCATCCCTTCTCGGTTTCCCTAAACCTTGCCTAGCTCTTTGTAAATAATCCTTTTATTAAACTTTCTTCAATGACCTAGCTTGTGTGTGCCATCTGATACCTGCTGAAACCTGGTGAATAAACCCTAGATTTCCTGACTCAAGAAAGTGTCATGAAAATATAGTCCATGAGCAACACATTTAACTTCTATAAGTCTCCTTTTTTTTCATATGAAAACCTGGAATAATATTTCCTATCTCAGGGGCTCGGATGGATTTCCAATGAAATAATATGAAAGATCATAAGATAAATTGACATATATTTTATATCACTTTTTATCATGGCTTTCTTATACAGCAGGAGTTGCCAGTATTGTGAAATCTTTTTAGAAGGACACAAAATATTAGTGACTTTTACAGAGCATTTCAGGAAAGTGTGGGTAGACAGTGGGTGGACTGAAGCTAAGGCAGTGGAGGAATGGAAGCTACGTACAACATAGCTCCAGTCAGTCAGTTAAGAGAGCCAACATCTTCTGGGGACATTCACTTCCATCAGGAAAGAAACTGGTTACTAAGTTCAAGCAGAGAGTAGACCAAGGTCAGAACTTGGTTGGCAGTTTGGTTTTTGGAGAAGTCACATCACATTAAAAAAGAAGATTGTTTATATTTGTATAACCTATTATAATTTACAAAATATCTTATCTTTTTCTTACTTGATTTACTCAACAACAATGTGAAGTTAATATTTTTGAAATCTAGCAGGACCCTGTGGGACTCCTGGGCACCAAAACCTTTCTGTGCCCCCCAATTCTTGATTACAGGAAATAGGCTTCATTCAGCCTCCATGACCTTTTCTGAGTTCCAAAGAGCAGGTTCAAACAGTTGCTAATTAGGGAAGGGGGGGGATTGAGAGACAAGGGAGGAGCAGTCAAGTAACAATAGTGCAGCCTTGGAGCAGGGTCCTGGTTCCTCCTCAAGGGATATACATAACAATGTCTTTGAGCTGTTTTGCAGATACTGAAATCCCCACCAGGTAGGAGAAGTTAACTGTATGCTGTCCACAAGAACTTAGACACTAGACCAGTTGGAACAAGAAGGTTGATGATGATGACTCCCACTTACCTCACCACCAACCAATCAGCAGAATGTCCATGAGCTGATCACGCCCTCTTTGAACCATTACTATAAAACTCCTCACTACCCCCTCCAGGTTGGGACACACAGTTTTGAGGGCATTAGGCTGCTGTGGCCCCCTTTGCATGACAAAGCAATAAAGCTATGCTTTTCTACTTTGCCCAAAACTCTGTCTCCAAGATTTAACTTGGTGTCAGGGTACAAAGGCCAGATTTGGCTCATGATTTTATTTTATTTTATTTTGTTAAAAACAATTTTTGACTTCATTTTCAAACTTATTTACAGGTGAAAAGAGTTTTAGAGAGATCCTGTGACCTGGCTAAGGTCATCCTCTCTCAAGTGGGTAAGTCGGCACTCTACAGTGAAGCTGTCACATCTGTGGTGAAAAAAGCCACCTGAGGTCTGAAAAGCAGACAGGAGGCTAGAGACAAGTGGTAGGTAGCAGAGTGGTAGTGCCAGAGAATGGACAGGATCAGATAACTATGAATATAATCAGCTTGAATACTGAATGGGGTAAGGAAGGTTCAATGAAATTTTGATTCCCTTATGCTGGTCTCTCTACTTTGTAAAGAGCTCAAGGCTAAAGCAGATCTAGGACCCTTAGGGGTTCTGAGAGATGAACAAATTAGGATTTTGATCTTCATACTTCATTATGGAAATACTGTTTCCAGTGGAAGGCTTAATACAACTTGGGACAGTAAATAGCCAATAGGAACATTCCAGCAGCCTCCACTGCCGAGTGTCAAGTGTTCTTTAACATCCAGGTGCCCTAATTCGCCTTCTCAGCAAATAAAGTTTCTCACTATTGGACTTCTGAAATACCAAGCTCTTTGGTATATCATTTTTCCATTTACAGTAACTTGAGACAGACAACTTTTTTTGTCACACCCAGAGGATTTCTTTTTACTTCAATTATATAATAGGCTTCCTGGCATTTTTGTCCCCAAATGTAGGTTAAAAAGTGCTTGCTAAAATTAATTTCTGTTATTCCACACTCACGGGGCTTTCTGGGGAAGGGCTGTCCACCTAAAATAGCTTCTAAGGGAACTATTCAGGACTCTTGTAACTTTAGGTTTTATTAAATGATACAAGCTGCTGATGCCAGTTTTCCTTGACATGTAACTGAATCTCATTTGATCAGGTAAAAAAATGTTCCCTGTGCTGCTGGTGAAATAATGGGGTTCCATGGTCACCCTGTATTGTCATTTTAACAATCTGGATTGGGAGTGAGTGCAGTACAGTGTGCAGAGTCTGAAGATGAATGAATAGCTTGGTGGAAATAGTTTAACTCAGGCTAAAGGGCACTCGGAATTTGACCTCTCTCCTGGTGGCCAGTTGTGTATCTTGGAAAAGGCAGAAAGAAAGCTCAAATCATAGAACTGTCTTGCCCTATGATAAGAGCTAGACATGTGCAATGTGCAAGTTTACCATGATACACTCTTGTGCACACAGAGGTGAAACGTTATTTTCATGTTATTTTTACATAGTCACAGAATTAGTGCCTAAAAATAGTCTATAGTGATTGTTTTCTCATGGGATGTTCATGTATATATACATATATACACATTCATATATATGTGACTATACATGTTATATATACACAATACATATGTGTATTATATATATATATATATTATACACAGTAACCATTTTTCTCCAGGTCACACCACCCTTGGAGATAACTAGGGTTGGGTGTCAACCTAATTGCAATGGTAATTGCCTTCAAGGCACTATGCTATTTTATTATCCTAATTCCTTAGTCCTGAGTGACTCACACTCCTCCTTGGTGACACCTGTGACAGTTACTCCCTGCTAAAGATCTAGTGCTGCCCACCAAAAGTGCCCAGTGCCACCAGCAGGGCCCATTTATGAGCTTCTCTGGTCATTAACTCTACTTTCCCCTCATCACCTGCTTCTGTAGCCCTCTCATTTCCCATGTACCACAGTGGTAATATTGGATCTTACTTTTTGAGCTGTGGTGAGCAAGGCCATTAGAATATCCTGAGATGGAGGACAGCTGGTGCTGACAGCAGTGGTTCTCAGCATGACATATAGCTCCTCTAGTCTTAGGTTATGGAACATATGAATGGAGTAAATTTGAGGGTTCAAAGTTCCTTTAGGTCTTGGCAAGATTCTACCTTTCTTTCCTACCCTTACTTCAGATCAGCATCCATAGACTCACCACCACCATTTCTCTTGCTGTCAGGATTAATGGTTTATCACTGTTTCTGGAAATCAGTACAAGACCCTCATGTAATACTCTTATCCCAATACTCTTATCCCAATACTCATACTCTGGATATCCCTTACAGAACTCCATTTCCAAATCCTGCCTATTGCCTAATAGCCTTCTTTTGTGTCCTATGGAACTTTTGCTCCCTCACCACTAAATTTTCTTCTATTCCCAAACTATTCTCAAAATATCCTCCTCTCTTGGTCTAACTTGAACCTACTCTAACTCTCTCCTGAGGACATCAGTTCCCTTGTAACCGCCTCCTATTGTAGAGGTTTCTCTTCCCCTCCAACTCCTCCCCCAATACCATCAGGTGAGATAGATACTCTTCTCACTCCTCTTGCTGCTTCCATTTCTGGACCATTGTAACAGCCTTCCTCCCTTTACACTATCCAGGGAGGACATTTACACCATCAGTGCACACCATCAGCTATGCCTCCTTGTTACAGTCATCTTCAGACACCTTGGTTATTATCTAACTACTGCCTTTTATTTTTCCATCTTACTTCTCCTTGCATCAAATTCTAGCAATCAGTCATTCCACTGGGACATGAAATCTGAAGGTCATACCACCTTTTAATTGTCCTTTCCTCCCCCTCATGATCTTTCATCCCCCTACCAATACCTAGCTTAAATTCTATCACCTATTATTTTTTAAAACCTATCATTGAGTATACCCTCATCTCCATTGTCCCTCTCTGTCATTATTAAACTTACTTTGCAAAAATCCCAAACCTAGTTATATGCAGCTCTCTACCTACCCTGCACCCACACTTACCCAGGAAAACACCCACAACCATCCTCTTTGATGTCACTTTAACATTCATGACCACTAGCTTCAAGTAGACTATTAACATCACTCAGCAATCCTGCTATATTTCCTCAGTCTATTTCCTTTTCCTCTTTCCTCATGAGTATTTCCTACCTTCTCCTTTGTCCCCTAACCTCCAGCTCCTTCTTCCTCATTCTCCTTCTTAGCTGATGACTTTACTCCCTCTTTAACTATATATAAACAAAAAAGTAAAAGCAATTAGAACAGAATGCCCACACTCTTCCATTATCACATTTACAAAACTGTCCTTATCTATGCCCACATAGTCTGTTTTCCTTTTTGCTGCTATGAATGAATTGACCATGGTCACATCTAAACCCCATTCCATGGCTTGTGCGGCAGGTCCCTTCCTTCCTTGCCTACTCAAAGACAGTACTCTAGCAGTACCCCTTCTCTACCCTACCTCATAAAAGTTTCCTCTATTCTGAATAGCATATAAATATGGTATAATATCTCTCAGCTTTAAAAAAATCTTTTTTCTGGATCTCACCTCCTTCTCCATTATTACTCCATTTATTTGTTTTTTTTTAAAGCAACTTTTCTCCAAAGAGATTTATATTCTCACTATCTCCAGTTCTTCTAGTCTCACTTTAAGACATGCCAATCAGTCTTTTAACCCAGGACTTCACTTAAATAACTCCTGACAAGGTCACCAGTGATGTTGTTAAACTAATACACATTTCTCAGTTTTCATCTTACTCATCCCATCAGCAGCATTTGACACAATTGATCATTTCCTTCCACTTGAAACACTTTCTTATTTCTTTTCTTAGTGTGTTTTCTCTCTGCCTGGCTGTTCATTCTCAGTCTTCTCTGTTTCTTTCCTCCTATTTCTCAAACTTATAGAGGCTCAGTTCCAGGACCTCCCATCTTCTCCATCTCCCTAGGTGATATAATCCAGGCTCATGGCTTCTAATACCATCCATATGCCAATAATTTCCAAATAATTGCTTTCATCCTGGAAGTTCCCCTGAAATCCAGATTCCTGTATCCAATTGCCTGCTTCATAGCTCCATTTAACATGTCCACAAAGAAATCCTTGATTTTCCCCACTAAACTTTCATCATCAGTAAATGGCAATTTCAGTCTTCTAATTTAGTTCCAAAAGTTTAGAGTCATTCAATCTGTCAGCAAATGGTGTCATGTCATAGGCATGACAACAATGTTTTGCTAGGTCAGTCTCCCAAGGTAATAGAAATAAAAGCAGCAGCACTATTTGCAATAGCCAAGATATGGAAGCAACCTAAAGGTCCAGCGATAGATGAATGGGTAAAGAAGATGTGGTATATATATATATACAATGGAATACTACTCAGACAAAGAAAAGAATGAAATAATGCCTTTTGCAGCAACATGGATAGATCTAGAGATTATCATACTAAGTGAAACAAGTCAGACAAAGAGAGTCAAATATATGATATCACTTATATGTGGAATCTAAAATGTGATACAAATGAACTTATTTATAAAACAGAAATGGACTCAGAGACATAGAAAACAAATTTATGGTTTCCAAAGAGGAAAGGGGGTGGGAGAAGGATAAGTTAGGAGTCTGGGATTAACAGATACAAACTACTATATATAAAATAGATAAACAACATATATATATGTATATATATATATATATATGTATATATATATATATATATATATATATACATATATATATATATATATATATATATATCTGGATCACTTTGTTGTACACCAGAAACTAACACAACATTGTAAATCACCTACACTTCAATTAAAAAATAAATCTGTCACCTAATGTTATTGGTTCTACCTCTAGAGGACATCTGGAATCTGACCTCTTGTCATGCACCTCTACTACAGCCTCCCAGCTCCAAACCACTATTAATTCTCTCCTCTATTATCTATTACTGTTTCTTCTCCAGAACCACTACAATGACCCACTCCATAGCAGCTAGGATAGTGATTCCAAAACTTAACTTGCTTATATCTCTCCTACGGTCAAAATCCTCTAGTGGCTTTCCATATCATCCAGAATAAGACTCAAAAGTCCTTACTTTCCAAAAAAACCCCTAAATAATTTGCCCCCATCACTTCTCTGATTTTATCTCCTACATCTTTCATGCTGTTCCAACCAAACAGCCTTCCTTATAGTTCCTTGCCTCATCTCCTTCAGATATCAGTTTCAATGTCACTATTCATAAGATCACTTTAAAATACCATCCACCATCCCTGGCATTCCATTCCTCATTTCTCTGTAGTATTTTTTTCCATTGAATCCATCACCACCTGCCATACATCTGTTTTCATATTTATTTTCTGTTCTCTCAGGATGTAAATTTCATGAATATAGAGACTTTTTCTGTTTTATTTACTGTTATACTTCCAGTGTCTAGAATAGGGCTTGACAGGTAGTATACACCCAATAAATATCTATTGAGAGAATGAATGGTGAAATTATGACACCAAAAATAAATATTCTAATAAAAAGGGAAACTAAACAAAGGAAGACATCTTGAATATTGCAAAGTCACGTGATCCTTGAGCTTTGAGGTGAATTTATAGTTCAAACTACTCTCGATGTAGAGTGAGAGAACCTAGTGAGATGGTGAGTATAAGAGACAGAACATTGACCCTGAGCTGGACCCATTTTATTTTGACCTTCCAGGTAAGACAGATCAAGAGAGAGATGAGAGATGAGATCAAAAGGAAGAAAGATCATGGGCAGGTAGAAAAAGAATACAGAAACTATAAAGCAGAAAGTCATTTGAATACTGAGGGATAGTAAAGAGGACTCAGAGGCATGGAAACGAATTAAGGGAAGAGAAGTAGAAAAGGAGGGAACCTTGTAAGGCAGACACTCATCTCTGATAACCTGCCTTACATTAATTTAAGATAATACTCCATTAATCTTCATAGAGGAATCTTTAATTGCAAAATCTTTCATCAGCCCTGTTATTTGCTGCACCTGTCATTGGAGACTTTTTTTGTGTGTGTGTTGTTGTCATTGCTCACGCTAATTAGAGGGCTGTTTTGCTGTATTCTCCTTCAGTGTGGTTGAGTTTAAACAGTAATGCTGTCAATTATGCTCCTGTTCCTCGAGCAGATTTCACATAGCATTTTGGGCAGATTTCAAAGGAGAGATTTTTTAAAACATTAATTAAATACCCCCACAATATTAACAACTTTCTTAATGCCCTTTAACAATCCCATAATCCATCCTGCAGCTGCCTCATAGTCGTTAAACCTCAAATATATGTGTTTAACATTCAATTGGGTACTTAATGATCTTACCTTAACTGGGCCTATTAAATTTAAAGACATGTGCATAATTGAGTTATTGCACATTAATTATAAATACCTATTGGCTATTAAAATCACATTCCAAGTGTTAACACCTATCACTAGATTTGGCTAAACCTTGCCCAATCTGTGTTCTTGGTGAAAAGCCACTTGTCACAAAGAAATAAGGAAGCCTATCTCTTTTTGGGGTGATCAAGTTGAATTGAAACTGCAAGTCCCAATTCTAATCAGATAGTGTGGATGCCTCTTACAGAGTTACACAGAGAAAATTAGTAATAATTCCTCACAATTTTATAGCACTTAGTACATTTTAAAGGACTTTCACTAAACATCATTGCTTCTAAACTTCCAGAAATGCTGGCATCTATACAAGAAATATGATTCTCTTTATGACAGATGGGAACATGTCAGGCATGAAGAGTTCAAGTGACTTTCCTCTTCCATTCAGAACTGACTTAGGCACTAGAATCACAAATGGAGACCATGTAAGTATTTTGCTTTGCAAAGGCAAAAGGTAGGGGCAGTAAGAAAACAGCAGGTGCCCTTAACCAACTTAGTTGTCTTTCCTTCTGCTGCTACATTATCCAACACTACTACACAACTTTTAAAGATGCTACTGACTCTGTTTCTTCCTGTCTAACTTAATATGGACCATATATCTTCTCTACATGTTCACAACACCCTTCTGTACCACTTACTTATCAGTTCAGAGACTTGGGTTATAATTTAGTTTTTAGTTGATAGAAGCATGTTAAAGCTAGTACAACTTAGCTGTACACTTACTGAGGGCCACCATGAGGTCTGATTTTTCTGATTCCTTTCTAACTCATTCAGTAACAGTCAATGGTGAGTTATTAAAAAATATGAGTAGATTAATTCCCTTTATTGACACTCATTCCACCTTTCAGATAATGCTCATTTAAAGTACTTTGGAATCTTCTTTTGTACTGAATCTTCAATTTATCCTTGAAGATAATGTCTATAATTTTGGATGCTATGGGATTAAAGTAGTGTTGCGTATCAGTCCCTCCCTTTTTTTTTTTTTTTTGCCTGTGCCTGAGCTCTGAAGTTCCTCTGTGCCTTCCTCCTCTCAGTAGTAAAACATGACTGATAACAAGAAACGGCAACCTTCCAAGTGGCTCCCTTTGTAGAAAATCCCCAAACACATTCAATTCAAATTTAAACAGCCACATTTGAAACAAAGAGAGAAATGTAACAAATGACCCCCAACTCTGTTTTCTAATTTTCAGAGATGGATCATGTCTATTTGAATCTTTTTCAGCCCAGTCATATCAATGCACTGACAGATCCTGTCCCTTTCTATCAGGCTTGGAGCTTTCCTTCTTAGACATAGTATAAGGTAGAGCAGCATGATCTGGGATTTCAGATATGACTTTTGTGGTTTGTGGACCTCTCCATGGTATGGCTTTGAAACTTGGGCAAAGTTTTTATATATAACAACAAAGCTTGAAAAAATATGAACTTTATGATGAAAGTAGCATCTCTCAGCCCATGCCCAACTATTGTTTCTTCTCATTGGTTCTCCTCTGTTCATTTGAGGAATCAAGGGGTTTTACTTTCAATGCCATCACTAAGAGAAAGTCAGTAAATCTCTCTGTACATTTCCTTTAATTGTCAAATGAAGAGAACAAGGCTTGCCAGCTTACCTTGTAGAACTTTTGTGAAATCCAGTGGAGAAATGTATATAAAAGTTTTGAAAGAGGCAAAGCATTAAATTCAGGTAGAAAGATTGTATTATTTGTCCCAAATAAACAACCTAACGGGAGTCATGTGTGTTCTACACAGGACTAAAACTATGATAATTAAGTGAGCATCACAGGAAAAGAGTGAATTTAAAGGGTGGCATAGATGTTCAAGAGGGTCTCCAATAAGGGAAAGGAGGAATAGCATCTTGAATGTTTACAGAGCTTTCTTTTTAAACAATGTGATAAAGTGGAAATAGAACTGAGCTCAGAGATTGGTGAACTGGACTTTAGTCCCAGTTCTGCCACTAGTTGTGTGACTTCAAGTGAATTACTGAACTTCTCTGGGGCCTTCATTTCCTCAACTGTAAAATGAGAGGGTTAGACTGAATAGTCTCTGAGGTCCCTGCTGGTTCTAAAGTTCTATGTAGTTTTATATTTGCACTCTGCCGCTCCATCACGCAGGACACTGACATGGTTTGGTTGAGCACATGATGGGAATGAGGCTCTATGAGTTATGAGCTTTATTATCCAAAGTGCAGATCAGAGATGGGGCTCATGTAACCTGTGCTTGGAGTCCCTCCCACTGTGTGAGCTTCACCATCTTCATATACATAGCTCAGAGGCAGGGCCATGAGCCCTACTAGGATAAGACTAGGTAGATAAGGCTGGTCAGATGATGTTGAAAGGCTGAAAAACACACTCCACAGTATTGACTGTGTTATACAGTGACAACTACCTGCTGTCATGTGTGCTCTTTGAAGCAGCAGACCAATGGCTGGGGTAACCCCTTCATCATGAATCCCCACTCCACTTTGGCTAGCATCCTCATTGTCACCCACATGCTCAGGAAATATATTTCTCAGCTCATGGTGCTCATCACATGTGGAAACTTCCCATCCTCTCAATCTAATGCCACCTGCTGTAACTTTCCTTTGTACTCCTGGAGCACGAGTCACACATCATGTCTGTTGTTCTCTGGATTTTTTTTTTATCTTGAAGCTTTTAGCTCCTGCACTGTGTCTTATACTATTTTTTTTTCTTATTTGAGCATATAGTGTCTCATAAATTCTATTTTAATTGAAGTAATGAATTTTCAGTCTCCTCTTGAATAATTCCCACTTTGTGTGTGTTTGATCTTGTTTTTCATCTCTCCAAAAGTTTGATTTTATATTACATGCTGTTCACCCTGGGTAGACAGCTTGTAAATTTAATACAAAATAAAATAGGGAATACCATTTCAGAACTGGGGATTAGCTAAGAGACCTTGACAAAGATTTATAGTGAAATAGTCTTACCATCAGTAGCACTTTTTTTAAAGGGTACACCATTTTATTAATTATTGCCAAACATACTATTTTAGGAGAAACCATTTAAAACCTTAGCAAATAGAAAGGATTTCACATAAAGAAAGTTGTGTTGGTAAGATTCTTCCTTTCCCAAGGATGATTTCCATGCCATAATCTCTTACTGACATGTCACGATGTTTCGAATGTTAACTGCATATTCCATTTTCCACCCAAGTTTCTGCAGATAGAGATATGTCAAAGAGAGATCAGATGACAGTTTCTAGCAGGGCCTCACAGGTGAAAACTTGATGGGGGATTTTCATAGGTCCAGAGTCCATCCCTCAAGTTTGAAGTCTTGAAAACTCAATTTTACCAGCCCACCTAAAGATCATCAAGCTCTTGGACTCAACCAAAGGAAGAAATCTACATCTACCAAATTCACACATCAGAGTATCAATTCATCTGGAGTGAGAGACATGTATGGAAATATTATCTAAATTGCAAATTCAACCATATTACTCCCCTGCTTAACATTTTCAGTACCTCCTTTCTGCCTACAGATTGCTAATAAGACAATTCCCGATATAACCACTTTCTACTTCATCTCCTTCTATACCTCCTCTCACACGTAACCTATTAATAATGTTCCAATTTTCCCAAAACACACAGTGCTCTCCAATGTCTTCTTTATATTGCCTATGCTTTTAACATCTGCTTTGAATATGCCCTCCTGCCTTATTTAAACATAATGCCAACCCTGATTTTACCGACCTAATCCTCTATTTCCATTCCATTTCTAATCTTCATATTTAATGATAAATTTGGATCTCCCCTCAACTAATATTTCCTCATTGTCTCCTCCCCACCACAGCCTGGGTAATGTACCTTCTCTCTGTACTCCCAATCCATGCTATGCTTTTCTCTTTAACAGATCCTGTCTCTTCATATTATGATTATATGTTGAATTCTCTGTTTGTCCAACTAGACTATGAACCCCTTGAAAATGTTAATCAGATTAACCTGTAACCTTAGTGCTGGTGTACTTAAGACATGGAGGTACTTAGAAATGTTTGTTAAGTCAGTGAGTGAACAAATATTCTCAGGATTCTCACTTCTGTTAGGTCAGGGCACTCAGAGTCCAAGTTACAGAATTGAACCTTGCTTGGTGAGATGCATTTAGGACAAGAATTGCTAGATGTTTGTAACATCTATTTTTATCTAGTCAAGGTCACCAGGTGAAGTGCCTTTCTCCTCTCTATGGATACTTCTGTTAGCATCCCAATGCCCTTTCCCCCATATAATACTACTTAAATTTCCATCCCTTCTTGCTCTGCAGCTCACTGTATTCCAGTCTCTACACATAATTATCTCAGACAGTCGTTACTTATTATATGAGCTTTTGTTTCTCAACACCATTTGCATTTCAGTACTGAGACAGCATGCTGGTTATCTTGATTAGCATAAGAAATACTGTGGTCTTCTGTCTGGCTAGTTTTCTCAATTCCCCCAGATAGAAATTGGGGAGTATTTTAGTCTTATTATTACATCATGATCACCTCTTCAGACTCAGTTACTTCTGCCAATAGGTAATTTTACCTATTATGCATTGATCTTATTAGCTTCCAATTCAGAGGCTGACTTCTACCTAATCTGTCTTCTGTTTCTAAAACAGAACTACAGTTCATGTGCCTGTCATTATTAGACCTGCCTTTTAGGAATAGTTGCCAAATCAATCTAAATTTACATAGTGTCTGGGCCCTGACATTAGAAAGAATATATCTCTACAAAGCCAACTTTCTAGGTTTCTACATCCCAGAGAAAGTTAGTCATGGAGAAGGGGTCCTATGGTAGATCCTTGGGAAGGATATAGCCTCAGATGCTGCCTAATGGCTTGGCACCATGGGAATTTCCCAACTTGCTTTGCAAAGTCTGCCCAAACTTGGCTCACCACACTGCTCAGATAGCCTTCCTAGGGAAGCTGGCTGTGCTTCCTGTGTTCGTTTATTTTAAACACAGTGTCTTCTCCTCATCCCTTGATGCCCATTGTGTGGTTTAATTACTACCCTCTGCCTAGTAGTTGCCAGCATGGTATGCTGCGAGACCAGGACCCACAATGTGATGTGTGCTTGGAGGGACTGACAAGCCCAGCTTCTAAACCGGATTCTCAAAGGGAGAGAGCAATGAAACCCATCGTCGAGAAAATGATCATTTCTGTGCCATGCAATTATACCCTTTAAAAAGCATACCTCTGGTGCACTATCCTGCCAACAGTTTACTGACGATGAAACAAAACCAGCAGTTGATGCTAGAATGGCTATAGAAACCTTGTAATCATCTTAAAAATAGATTTATATAGGGAACCTGGTTGTTAAGAGTGTGGTTTTGCACTCTGTTTCAAAAGAAAAAATTCCTCTTCACACTTAAGCCATTTTAATTTCTATGGAACACTGTGGATATTTGGAGTTTGAGGAGAGGTGGGAGGATGTAAGGGAGAGAGGAGGAACAAAATATGTTGCTGGGATTTTTTTTCTGTCATATGCTTACCCTCAACTTACTCACCCACAGACAACAGCACCACCACATACACCACACCCCTATCATTATGGGAACATCTCCCGACTGATCACACCCACCAAGAACCCGTAAAAGTAAACCTTGTTATCACAACTACCCACTCGCAAATAACCACTGCCCTAAGTTCTACTTTACCCTATTTCCCTCTCTCCACATGCAATACTCTTCGGTACATCCTTTCCCACCATGTGTGTATAAAACGCACATGTAGATAACAGTCCTCTACTGAAGGATCCATACACAGTGAAAATTGCTGGGGATGTGCCAGTGGAAATTCCTGCCCCCTTTTCCCTGCAATTTGCAAGTTAAAGTGATAAGAGCCTAATAAAGTCAGGGAAGGTGTAATACCTGATCAGGTGATGGTACAAGGTTGACCCCAGCCTTGGGTGATTAAGAAGGCTGGCCTGAGAATTTAACTGCCATTTTTTTAACGTTGTCAATTGAATGAGCGATGTCTAACTGATTTTATGAGAGCTGTAGATACATGGTTGAGAGAGAAAACTCTGCAAATAGATGATTTGGATTTGAATCCAGTCTCTTTCATTTACTTGTTTATAATCTTGGATAAATTAATTCTCTCTATGCCTCATTTCTCTCATCTATAAAGTGGGAATTTAAATAGTACACACCTCAAAAAAGTTGTCATGAAGATTCAATTAGTTAATATATGTAAAACATTCAGAAGAATGTGCTATTTAGTATTATTTGTTATTATTGTTATTGCTGTTGTTTGCATATCAGAATTCAGAGGATTAAGCCTACTGATTGAGAATTTCTTATCTTATTTAGATAACTACATAAATATTCAGAATCATGTGCTTTGGAGAACTTTATAGAATTCTTTGGAAAATACAAATAAATCGCACAGCAACTGTCCTGTTTGCCCAGGAAAATGGCATCTTATTATTGATTCAAAACAGGACCAATTGCTTCCATTTTTGAAATGACCTGAAATAGAAGATAGGTGGTGGGGTAGGAAACAGGAGGGGCATTAAATTTAAAATTAAAAGGAGAAGAAGAAAGAGCATGAAAGGGATGGCAGAGAAGTATAAAAATTAAAATATAATAAAAAATGTAATCAGGAAAATACTTCTAACTAGCACTTAGGTCCATATAACCAACAAGACTGTTTCATCAAAGTCGGGCTCTTTTTTAAAAAAAACCTTAATTTACCATGTTTTCCATTAAAATTGACCTTCCCTTTGAATATTGTCTAGGTGTTAGAGAAGTTGGACTATTTTATGTTCTGAAGAATTTGAAGTTCACCATAATATTTCAACTTCATATTCAAATCAACTGTATCACTAGATGATAAACTCCTTGCTAGATGAGACCCTGCCTATCTGGTTCACAGTTGTTGTCTCATACTGCATAGTTCCCAGGATGTAGTAGGTGCTCAATAAATATTGATGAAATGAAAGAATGAATGATTGAGTAAATGCATGAACAATCTCACTCAACATGCTTGTGATGCAATGAACTATTAATCATGTGGGTGAAACCCATCAGATGTAGAAACAGATATGGGATCTTGTCCCAGGTTTGGCAAATACTGGCTCTATGTCATTTGCAAGTTACCTGAGATGGCTTTATAGCAGTAACAATACTAATTGGCCCCTCACAAGTATCATATGAGGATTACATGGGGAAATGTGGGTGTTAACCATAAATCCATGCACAGAGGCAAATGTCTCCTGTTTAATTGGGTAAACTAAGGTCTCAAAAAGAAATTGGCTCCCCATTGTTTTGAGCTTTAATAAGAGAGTTTTTTGGTTTTGTTTTTAATTTATTCATTTATTTATTCATTTATTTATCTATTTTTGGCTGCGTTGGGTCTTTGTTTCTGTGCGCGGGCTTTCTCAAGTTGTGGCGAGCGGGGGTTACTCTTCGTTGTAGTGCGCTGGCTTCTCATTGTGGTGGCTTCTCTTGTTGCAAAGCACAGGCTGTAGGTGTGTAGGCTTCAGTAGTTGTGGCATGTGGGCTCAGTAGTGTGGCTTGCAGGCTCTAGAGTGCAGGCTCAGTAGGTGTGGCGCACAGGCTTAGTTACTCCACAGCATGTGGGATCTTCCTGGACGAGGGCTCAAACCTGTGTCCCCTGTCTTGGCAGGAGGATTCTTAACGACTGTGCCCTAGGAAGCCCCAGTAGGAGAGCTTTAATCCAGGAGACTCATTCATTTTTTAATGAGACTCATTTCATTATGTAAACTGTCTTTACATAAATCATAGGAAGGAAAAGAAACTTGAGAAGTGGAGAGAAAGAGAAGACGGTAAGGGAGAAATGAGGAAGAGTTAGAAGAGCAGGGAGAGAAAGTATTTTCAGCTTTGACTGCAGTTGTTCAGTCATGGTGAGAATAAACAACATTCTGGAAATCATTCTTGAAAAATGGACATCCTGCCCTTGATTCATTTTCCAGATCTCCTCGAAGGGTCGGGGCTGGTATTTGGAGTGACTTTTCAATTAGCCAGCCCTCCAGAAGTCTGGATCCAGGCTTGGAGATGATTGCCAGGGTAGTGACTTTTATCTTATTCAGTCATAAGGAACATGGAAATCAATTTTTCCCAATCACAGTTATAGCTGGAGATCCATCCTTTTTAAGTCAACAGGAAGATTAATCTATAGAATAGTTTTGGGTATTTTGCTGACATATAAACATGTTAAGAATACATTACATTTTTTTTCCTCCCTCCCTAGTACTATTTTTTAAATGAAGCCAATGTGCGGTGCCAGCCAGGGGAAGAAAGATGGCCACATATTCCCTCCCCACGAGAGTGCAAACACATTTTTTCCAAAGACTGAAGCACAAACCTCTGTTTACATTGGTCAGTGCCTTCCTCTCAACCAACTGTCCCAAATCACAGGAAAGTCTACTTTTTTCATACAGATATTTATGTTTATAAATAATTCAATTTAGGGGGTCCTATACACTAGATAGTATTCCTTTCTGCAGTAACCACTACAATGATTTGGTTGTTTTGTTGCAACTAAAACTTTGGGTGTCTGAAGAAGCCCAACCCGCAGTATTTTTAGGTAGTATAAGGCTTAAAGGAGTAGTTTCTGAAATGTGAGTTGTAGAATTCCTGAGGTCTAGAAAGTCATTTCAGAAAGCTCAGAGATATACCTAAGCATCATATGAGAGTGAATATAAAGCAGGCTCCCCACATATACGTTTCTACATTTCAAATAAATTTAGATACTCTTATAACAAATAAATAATACATTTAATAATAAATATATATAAATAAGAAATATAATAAATATATACTAAAAAAATAATGTAATAAATAAAACATTGAAATATGAATATAACAATGAAAAATGTATACCATTAATTATACTAAATATACAAAACTTGAAAAGTACTCTACACAAAGTAACTTTTATATATTTAGTCAAGCAATACCTAAAATCACACTTATTAGTATAAGCAAGGGTGAGCACAATCTGATAGGTTTATAGATGAGTCATCATACCCAAATAGTTTTAGAAGCACTGATGGAGAGTGGATACATAGAGATGGGGGTGGGCTTGAGTGAAGTGGAGCTATTAAAATGAAACAAGCCTCAAATAACAATTATGTCATGTGCTATTACAGAATGGGTAATGAAGAGTGGAATTGGAGGAGTGAACATGTGGCTATACCTATGGTCATAGATCCAATCCACTCTGTGAATGGCAGGGAGCTGAATGGACAGATCCTTGCCATCTATGAAGTGGTGCAGAATATGTATACGAAGGCAGACATACCAAGAAGCTAATGAAACTTAAGCTTCAGGGCCCTTCCCTTGCATTGCCCCTCCCAAGGCCCTGGGAAGGACTCTAGGAGAATGTTCACCTGATGATAAAATTTTGTAAAATTTTCAAAAGTAAAAATATTTTAACATCAATCAGTTAAATCTACTCTGCCTTCCACTCCGATACACTTTCCCCCTTGTCAGGAGTCATTAGAGTGACTGCGGTCATTTGGGCTGTTCGGGAAATTAGTTGGGGATGTATTTCAGGTAGATTTAGTGGGGTAGATTTATGTAGTTTGCCATCACTTCTGCATATATAGTTAAGGTATTGCTAACCAGCACAGTGTTGGAATGGCATCCGGAACTACCTGTACCACCCTCTGAGCTGACCTACTTGTTAATGAAATGAAGCTGCAGGCTGGAAGTCTTAGGATGAAACAAATAAATGGCTCTGTACCAGAGCTAGGTGGGCAACAGAAGAGAAACAAGGTTTGAAAGGTGTAGGATCTGAAGTTAGTTTATGGTAAAAATTTCCCAGGAATCAGACATCTAAAATTGTAAGCAGAAGATTCACTCCTCATCAACACTTGGTAAAGATAGAAATCCACTCTTGTAAGAAATATACTTGATTTTTATGCAGAATGTACCATTATAAAATACCATAGAACTTATGTTTTTGTTGGACACGAACCCATAGCAGTATGATAAACAGTGTATATATGTGTCCATGGGTGAGGTTGTGTTTTACCACTAATAATGAAAATCAAATTTTGATCAGTCATGTTGAAGAAAATAATGAATTGTCTTTTCACTCTCTATTTAGAAAATATTACAAAAATTGCTTTCATATAAAAAGATGATCAAAGAGTTTAGAGCAAATGTCTTTAAGGAAAAATTATTGTGAGTTGTATAGAGATTAACTCAGCTAATTAATAAAAATTACTTTTATGCATTTTATTATGTTTGTTATATTTTAATTTATTATGATTTCTTTTCTTATTGTAAATAAATATTCACTTTTATATCTAAGGTTGTATTCATAATTTTGCATCATTTTCTTCAACAGGGTCCCCTAAATTTTATATGCCATAAAACGTGGGGAATCATCAAGTTATCATATATTGTTAGGGTCAGTACAATTGTCAAGTAGCTAAGAACTCATGCTCTGAAGCTAGATAAACTTGAGTTCAAATCCATATTCTACAGCTTACCACCTCTGTCTCCCAAAGAGTTCGCCCAAATGCTTACAGCCTTGTTCCATCATCTGTAAAACTAGAATATTTTTGTTGAGGATTAAACTACAGTGTATGTCAAACACTTACTACTCTGCCTAGTATATGGGATGCACTCAGTAAATGTGGTTGAGAGAGAAAGAGACACATGTATGCAATACACAGGCACATATTTCTTAGTGAGATCAGCATTAACAAATACACAGAAAGTACCTACCATATGAAGCCATTAAATGGGACCAGAAATCAAAATGTCTAAAACATAGCCTTGCCCACAGGAAGCGTTCTACCTAGGTGATAGTATTAAAGTTAGTAACCTACTCCCTGGACCTGAACTATCCGTTTTTTGTGTTTTTTTTTTTTTTTAATGCTAAATAAGTAGTAATTCATTGCAGGTCTAGTTTATTTTCCTCCATGTGTACTTACAAGGGTCAGGGTAGGTTGTGCAAGTTGATATATTGTGTTTATTTATTGGCAGGACTGCACCAAATAACATGCAAATGATATGCAAAATGACATAGACATTCACATCAACGACTCAGCCACTTATGGTAATAGCACTCCAACCCCGCTCTGCCTCTGATTGTGGCAGTATTGTTGTTTCATAAGTATCGATTGCTCTCAACTTCTGCTGATGCAGTCAGACAGTTTGTCAGGACATAGGCCAAAGAGACCCATCCCTTCAGTTTAATCTGTCCTTCATTCACCTCCTACATTTATGTTAGGACTTGCACCTTTGGGTTTGGGGTCCATCTACATTATATCATTGATTGCAGTTTGGGTAATACAGATAACTGTTGCTCTCCAATGTAGAATGTATGCTACGTAGGTTGCCTTTGTTAAATAACACTTTTATTTGGGACCCCCAAACCTAACATTATAGCCTGTAGGGTATAGCCAGATCATTTCTTATTACCCCCAGAAGGACCTATAGTGACCTCATATTCTTGCTGGCATCCGGCAGTCAACACCAAGTCTTCCCTCTGAGCACTCTTCGTGTGAGGTGGCAGTGTTCTCCCGGGAAGTAGATGGGCCCTGATCAGCCTCTCTCTCCATGATAAACATGTCTGGATGTGACAACCATTTCTTTCCCTGGGAATGCAATGATGATGTGATTTCCAAGGCCCTGCTCTGTATGTATGAGTAACAAACCCATGATCCATCATCCACAATAAACTGTCTTCGTGTAGGTATTAATTTAGTCTTATGTAATATATAGAAGTGATTTGTTGGCTGGCAAGCAGAAAGCATGTGTTTAAGCAGGCCAAAGATATTTGGATCTCTCCTGCACATCTCTCTAACTTGATCATATATACCATGCATATTGATTGCTTCTTCATATTGGAGGCTATTTTCTGAAATGTTTTCTCATGGTCTTCATTACAATACAATGCTATTGTGGAGAAGAAATGGAGGATAGCTATGGCTAAACACACTGGGGTTTTTGGACATCTTAATTCATTAAACAATCATGAGAATAAAGAACAATGCAAATGGAAAGGTTTATTTTTTCTCTTTAATGGTTTTGGAATAGATGCTAATTTTTGTGGGCTATTTATTAATCTGAATTTGGGCTCTTAAAGACATTCTCAAATTTTATGAAGGCCAAAGAATTTAATTTGTGCTTTAAGGAAGCAAGCTGGAAATAAGACAAATCAGGCTCCTTTTTTAAGTCATAGTAACTTCTAGTCAACTCAAGCCAACAAAAATATAGTAGAGCTATGTATATAATTTTAACTTTTCTAGTAACTTCATTAAAAATATTTTAAAAGATAAAATAAATTTAATAATATTTTATTTAACTAAATATACTAAAATATTTTATTTCAATGTGTAGTCAATATGAAAATGTATTATTATATTATATTTTATTTTTTTGACAGTTTCAATTGTGCATTTTGAAATGTATTTTAATGCACATTGATGTAACGAGATAGTTAACATTTTTTGTACTAAGTCTAAAAAACCCAGTGTGTGTTTTATCGCATACATCAAAGCCCAAATCAGATTAGCCACATTTTAAGTGCTCAAAAGCTACCAGTGGCTAGTGGCTGCCATATTGGACAGCTTGGCTCCATATAGCCACAGGTAGGTCCCCTAACCTACACTAACCTAAGGCTTCAACTTCCTCTTTTAATCAGAAAAGGATAAAAGACATACTCTACTGATGCTTTACAGATTTACTAATAAATGTCAATAAAATTGTTGAAAATAAATAGAACAATAGTTCTATAGACTCTTTGAGTATTTTGATGGACTAGATCAATAGGTTCTATTCCTGACTCCATCACTATTTAGACATGTGATAGAATTAAACTCTCTCCTTTATAAAACGGGTCCCTAGTCTAGATAACTTACGAGCTTCCTTCCAAATGTAAAATTATATATTTCATTTTTTGAATTATTAGCCTATCTTATTTTCACAGCAAGAATAGAATGGTTCCTCATCCCCATGACTGGCTGAGTTTTATTATTTTAAGTGTTGGCTTTCTCACTTCTTCATTGGAGATCCTGTTTCTCAGACTGATGGCTCCTATACTCAAGAACTTTTCCCTATACTGAACTTAACTGATGTTTTCTTTTCCTGTGTTTAATTCTTTGATCTCTCATCATGATCTCTTGGACCTCTCTGAGCACTTTTTTCCCTTCCTTGATGATCTCTGTGGGAAATTAATATGTCACTCCCTTTTCAGCCTTCCCGTCATGTTCTCAATACACACTAATTTCCTGTCAGCTCCCCTCATCAACCAGGTCCTTGCTCATTTTTCATGGCTGTCCTTTGTGTCCCTAGTCAAGGGAGGAGGCACTGAAGTTTGGACCAGAATCTAACCCCCTCCCTACCTTACTTCCCTCATTTTATATTTTACGGGGAGAAGACAGCTTGGCTAGTGAAGGAGACTGGGCATGAACTATTGTTGGTTCCTGCCTTCTGTTCCCAGGGCCTCCATGGAGAATTGAAATGTTTCTGGATCCTTTTTTATAGACTCTGTCTTTCCCAATCTCACTGTCTTCTAGAGGACCCCTCTGTTCTCATGTCCCATCAAGACTGTGGGGAGGTCTCCCAGATATTGCTGATGTGGTGATAAAGGAAGATGCCCTTTCTAGGCCTGTGTTGTCCAATATGGTTGGACCTAGCCAGAGATAGGTCCTGAGCTCTTGAAATGCAGATAGTGGGACTGAGGAAATGAATTCTCAATTTTAGTTAATGTGCATTTAAAAACTGGCAAGGGGCTTCCCTGGTGGCGCAGTGGCTGAGAGTCCGCCTGCCGATGCAGGGGACGCGGGTTCGTGCCCCGATCCCGGAGGATCCCACATGCCGCGGAGCGGCTGGGCCCGCGAGCCATGGCCGCGGAGCCTGTGTGTCCGGAGCCTGTGCTCCGCAACGGGAGAGGCCACAGCAGTGAGAGGCCCGCGTACAGCAAAAAAAAAAAAAAAAAAAAAAAAAAAAAAAAAAAAAAAAAAAAAAATAAAAACTGGCAGGGGCTTCCCTGATGGCGCAGTGGTTGGGAGTCCACCTGCCAATGCAGGGGACATGGGTTCCAGCCCTGGTCCAGGAGGATCCCACATACCGCGGAGTGACTAAGCCCGAGTGCCTAGAGCTGGTGCTCCGCAACAGGAGAGGCCACCATAATGCAAAACCCACACACCACGGGGAGAAGTGGCCCCTGCTCGTGGCAACTAAAGGAAGCCCGCACGCAGCAACAAAGACCCAACACAGCCAAAAAATTAATTAATTAATAAATTATTTTTTTTTAAAAACCTGACAGTTAATTCAGGTATTGGAAAA
The DNA here is from genome assembly GCF_025265405.1 of Mesoplodon densirostris. NCBI lineage: Eukaryota > Metazoa > Chordata > Mammalia > Artiodactyla > Ziphiidae > Mesoplodon > Mesoplodon densirostris. The sequence continues at coordinate 122,544,158 of NC_082662.1, read as the reverse complement.
CATTCAAAACAATCTATAACAACTTGGGTATATGAAGCTGCTTTTTCACCTGTAAATTTTATGAAATCTAAATAGAGATCAATAGTGGGATTGCTGGGTCATATGGTAGTTCTATTTGTAGTTTTTTAAGGAACCTCCATACTGTTCTCCATAGTGGCTGTACCAATTCACATTCCCACCAGCAGTGCAAGAGTGTTCCCTTTTCTCCACACCCTCTCCAGCATTTATTGTTTCTAGATTTCTTGATGATGGCCATTCTGACTGGTGTGAGATGATATCTCATTGTAGTTTTGATTTGCATTTCTCTAATGATTAATGATGTTGAGCATTCTTTCATGTGTTTGTTGGCAGTCTGTATATCTTCTTTGGAGAAATGCCTATTTAAGTCTTCTGCCCATTTTTGGATTGGGTTGTCACTACTAGGCATATACCCTGAGAAAACCATAACTCAAAAAGAGACATGTACCAAAATGTTCATTGCAGCTCTCTTCACAATAGCCTGGAACTGGAAACAACCTAAGTGTCCATCATCGGATGAATGGATAAAGAAGATGTGGCACATATATACAATGGAATATTGCTCAGCCATAAAAAGAAATGAAACTGAGCTATTTGTAATGAGGTGGATAGACCTAGAGTCTGTCATACAAAGTGAAGTAAGTCAGAAAGAGAAAGACAAATACCGTATGCTAACACATATATATGGAATTTTAAAAAAATGTCATGAAGAACCTAGGGGTAAAACGGGAATAAAGACACAGACCTACTTGAGAATGGACTTGAGGATATGGGGAGGGGGAAGGGTAAGCTGTGACAAAATGAAAGAGAGGCATGGACATATATTCACTACCAAACGTAAGGTAGATAGATAGTGGGAAGCAGCCGCAGAGCACAGGGAGATCAGCTCGGTGCTTTGTGACCGCCTGGAAGGGTGGGATGGGGAGGGTGGGAGGGAGGGAGGTGCATGAGGGAAGGGATGTGGGAACAGATGTATATGTATGACTGATTCACTTTGTTAGAAAGCAGAAACTAATAAAAATAATAAAAAATAATAAATAAATAAATAAATAAATAGAGATCAAGTATTTCTAGTAAAATGTAGCATTCTTACTGAGATGTTTGTAGACATAAAATACTCACAGGGGCCTCCCTGGTGGCGCAGTGGTTGAGAGTCCGCCTGCCGATGCAGGGGATACGGGTTCATGCCCCGGTCTGGGAGGATCCCATATGCCGCGGAGCGGCTGGGCCCGTGAGCCATGGCCGCTGGGCCTGCGCATCCGGAGCCTGTGCTCCGCAACGGGAGAGGCCACAACAGTGAGAGGCCCACATACCGCAAAAAGAAAAAAAAAAAAAAAACTCACAGGATTTCAAATACTTTATATAAATAAAAGTAAAATATCTCATTGTTTATATGTATTATATGTCAAAATGATTACATTTGGACATGTTTAGTTAAATAAAATATTGAAATGAATTATACTTGTTTCTTTTAACTTTTTTTGACTTGGCTACTAGGAAATTTTAAATCATGTATATGACTCTTTTATGTTTCTACTGGACATTTGTACTCTAGGCAAAACTTCTCTGTATTTCTGAATATTCTTAATTTAAATTATTCAACATGTTTAATACTCTGAATATGTTATTTCATGTAATCCCCACAACAACTATATTTAAAGCAGATGTTATCCACCTTCTACTGATTAGAAAGAGGCTCAGAAGTTTGACAAAAATTTTTCAAAGTCACATAGTTATACTTAATAAGTGCCAGTGTTGGATCTGAATTTAGGCAAGTTTGATTCAGTCTACAGCCCATATTCTTTTCATTTCACTGTGCTGCCTCAGACCCTGACATTCAGATTCTGATACTTGTCTCACTTGAGCCTACCAGATGCCCATATCTGATGCCTGTATCTGAGTGCATCAGATGCCCACTTCTGACAACTATAATGATAACAATCTCTTATTTTTATAGCTTAAAAAGTTTTTCACGACCATAATCTCACTTGGTCTACCTTTATTTTGTGGATGAAGAAGCTGGGTGACAGAGTCTAGATCAGAATGCAGGATTCCTTTTGTTTTCCTTTACTGAGGATTAATGGATAAACATGGTGTATGTAAAGGGAGAGAAGGTTGAACATATCAAGAAGGCCAGATTTAAGGCAGGAGAAGGAAAAGAGAGATTACTAACAGAGTTGGAAAGACTTTCTATCTGGTGTTTCAGAACCCAGAAGTAAGGATGTAAGAGCATCAATCTTTCCTTGTTTCTCTTCTGATTCTTCACAGGTGACTATTGGCAGATATTTTAAATGGACTTTGTATATGCTAGCATTTTTCAACCTGCAGGTCAAGACCCATTAATGGGTCATGAAATCATATCAATGGCTCACAATGAGTATTTTCAAAAGTAAAATAGAATACAATAGCATCTATCAGAGTGTATCTCATGTAATAAGGGTAAATATTGTTTTATGACATTCTATCTTCATTTATGTGTGTATAAGTGCATGTGTTGCAACAGAAATTGTATTTATTACTCTGAGTGACAGTAAAAATAAAAAGCAAGTTGGAAAACACAGCTGTATGCCACCAGAACCATCACGGCCATACATTATGCTGCACTAGCTCTGTACCAGCACTGCAGTAGCTGTTTCTTCCAGTAAACCTTCTGACTCTACTGGATCAATCAAGCTGACTGTCTCAGCCAGTTTCACAAGGCATAGAATTGTCTCAATTGGTCCAAGAAGATGTCAGTCAGGATGATATACACTCAGTTATATAAGTCTACACCTTAATTTAACATTTCAATATATGGCCTCCTCTACTCCCCCAGATTACTTCATCATCATTATGTTTTACCTTCTGAAACTCAAAAAAATTAAACTCTTATAGCAACAGTTTCATGTATTGGCCATAGTAGTGGATGAATAACGAGAAGGATTTTAGACAGCAAAAGATATGCATGCATTTATTCATCTGGTACTTATTGAGTACTTTCTATGGGTAAAAGTTAACTTGTTATGTTTTATACGATAAAGAGAAATCAATTGTGCTAGTGTATGCAGAATTCTCACATACACACAGAACTCAACTAAGTAGGGAGATGACTTGGTTTCTCTGAGAAAGAGATCTTTAAGCAAAGAGCAGAGGTAACCTTACCAAGAGCCGTGTTACTAAAGAGATAGGACAAAGCTCCAATGGATTGGGTTAAAGAAGTGGGTAAGAAGAGAGAGCATAGACCCAGAGAGTGTAGGCAGCTCTGGAGAAGTTTGGTTTTGAAGAGAAGAACAGAGAACAGGCAATAGTTGGACAGAGAAGTTTGGTCAAAGGAGAAATTATTTTGTTTTGTTTTGCACTTCTAGATGGAAAAGACTTGACCTTTTTTAAAAGCTATCGGGAAATCTCTAGAAGAGAGGATATGACTCCTCATTTTCACTTCTTTAAATTTTACTTATTCTTTTAAGGCCTAAGATGCATATCACCTCTTGTGTGAAATCCACTTGCCCCCTCAACCCTCTCCCACCCACCCCCTTCCCCAACTGATAATTAAGTTGTTCCCCTGAGAGTTCCCAGGTCTTATTTGCAGTATTAGAATATTTTTTCACTATAGCAGTGATGACTTTCTTGTGTGAGTATTTTCCTCAGCTTATTTTCTGTCTTCTTAATTGGGCTTTGAGTTTCTTGAGAGAAAGGACTACATCTTGGTCAGCTGTGTCACTCACTATGAGTGAAATATAGTATGCACTCAGTAAATGTTTGTTGATTGACTATGAAGGAGGGATTCTGAAAGCTAAGGGAAATTGCAGAACCAGAAGCAGAGAAGATAAGTGCTCTTATCTAATGCACCTCTTGTCCCCCTTACACTCACAAACATCACTGTCCCCATTCCTTTAATGACCTAAAATCTCTGTCCCAATTCCTTTAAGAACTTTAATGATTAAAATCAACAAAAAAACCCAGAAGCTGTCTGGTGGTCCAGGGGCAATATTAATCCCTCAAAACTATGCTATTTGGCCTGCATAATGATTTCTAAGCTTGTGAATTAGTTGTCAACATTTAAATACAGGGGATTTCACCTAAGATTTAGATACCTAGCTTCTTTTGAAAAAATCAGAACGCTCAGCAGTACTGGGGCCAATTTCCTGGCTGGCAACAACTTGCATAAGCTGATAGGTGCTGCTCATTTTAAACAGTGCCTGATATCTAAACTGGTGACAGTCCTCATCACACTTATTTTACTCCTTTGAGATATTTGCCTGGCCGTGAAGATTTTTCAGCTTGTGACACTTGAATTCCAACCAACTAATCTACTACCTCTCTTGTGAGTAAGTGGGAAGAGTAAGTACCCTACTGGCAATTTTTTTTTTAATTTCTTATTTATTTTTTTATTCTTTTGCAGTACGCGAACCTCTCACTGTTGTGGCCTCTCCCGTTGCGGAGCACAAGCTCCAGACGCGCAGGCTCAGAGACCATGGCTCACAGGCCCAGCCGCTCCGCGGCATGTGGGATCTTCCCGGACTGGGGCACGAACCCGTGTCCCCTGCATCAGCAGGCAGACTCTCAATCACTGTGCCACCAGGGAAGCCCCCTATTGGCATTTTTGAAAAAATAATTTTTTTTTATTATGTATGGCTGTCCATTCACTGCAGGACCTTCCACACTCATTTGAAAGACGAAACTCTATCTAGCTGGATCGTGGTGTCCCAAAATAAGATCGAATCCTAACTTGGAAAACACAAAGGAAGCCCATTTGATACCTGCTACATTAGATCCTGGCCACTTCTTTCTCCCCGTCCCCAACAGACCTGCTGCTAGGGCCCTAGCATGCACAATAACCAAGTCCTTTCCCAAACCAATGTCAGATCCGCCTGTCATTTTACCCTTCAACATGTCATAGGAAGGGAACATACCAGTGCTGGGCAAGGGCAGGGGCTACCCCTGAGGAGAGTAGAGGGAAATACAGGAGAAAATAGAAAGAGCTGTTGACCTCACAACTCTTGTTTAAGCTGAGTAGGATGCAAAGTTTTGTAGATGCAAAGTTTTGTAGATACTAAAAGATGGAATCCCAGGGGTAGAAGGAGCACCTACTCAGATGTGAGCATTCTCTCTACAGTGATTGTATCCTACCAAGTGACAGTAACCCCACCAAGTTGTTGTCCAGCCTATGAGGGCCCAACCTCAGTGACAGAGACATCTTATGTGGTAGCTAATGCTATCTGTAGACAGTTATGATGACTGTTTCTTCATATGGAGCTGAAAGGCCCTTTACTCATTGGAATCATACTCTCATTTTCTTAAGAAGTAGGGGGGAAACAACATAATAATATGAGAACATCAATACTCCAACTACTCCTTATTGAATGCTCACTAAGTGTTCAAAACCAGCTAAATACTTCACAGACATGATCTCAAAAGAATAAGAGTAATCTTTGTTCCTTAGCTGTGATAGGCAGAATAATGATCCCCAAACATGTCCACATTCTAATGCTTAGAACTTGTGAATGTTATGTTATATGGCAAGGGTGGTGGGGTGGGGGGGATTAAGGTAGCCGCACTGCTACTTTAAAATAAGGCGAGGGCTTCCCTGGTGGCGCAGTGGTTGGGAGTCCGCCTGCCGATGTGGGGGACACAGGTTCGTGCCCCGGTCCGGGAGGATCCCGCGTGCTGTGGAGCGGCTGGGCCCGTGAGCCATGGGAGCTGAACCTGTGCGTCCGGAGCCTGTGCTCTGCAACGGGAGAGGCCACAGCGGTGAGAGACCCGCATACCGCAAAATAAATAAATAAATAGATAAATAAATAAATAAATAAAATAAGGTGATTACTCTGGATTATCTGGTGGGCTCAGTGTAATCACTATACTCCTTAAAATTGGGAAGAGGGAGAAAAGCCAATGTCGGAGTGATGCAGTGTAAGATTCAACTGGCCATTGCTGGCTTTGGCTTTGCAGTTGGAAGGAGGCCATAAGGAAAGGGATTCAGGCAGCCTCTAGAGGCTGGAAAAGGTAAAGAAACAGATTCTCCTCTACAATTTCCAGAAGGAATACAGCCCTGCTAACACCTTGATTTTAGCACAACAATGTCAGACTTTTACAGAGCAATAAGATAATAACTTGTGTTGTTTTAAACCACTAGGTTTGTGGTAATTTGTTACAGCAGCTATAGGAAACTAATACAACATCGAAATTCCTTGCAAAGGCGAATCATGCCTTACTTTGTATTTTGTCCCCAGGCTAAGCATCCCCAGCTCTCACCAGCTAAGCCTGGCTTACACACAAAGTAAAAACAAAGTAATAAAGTTGTTTGGCTTGATTTAGCTTAATTGGTATTAAACATCACATTTGAAATAGGATAACTGTTTTGCAAAATGGCCACTTTAGGAATAATGATATATTCCTCCTTAATTCTGTCACTGTGTTCAGTATTTTGAAACTTGGCTTTAGAGTACTGCAGAAACTGCTATGATTTTACAGCCATGCGTTTTTGTTGCTTTTCAAAACCTCATTTTGAGACAGAGAAATATTACTTAACAGTAATAACTTACTGTCTCACCTTAGTATGTAAAGAATTGTGACTATTTGCAAAAATTAAATAGAACCCTCCACAGGTTGACCATCAAGACTATACTCAACAACGTGTTGAGAATATTCTGTAGTCAGTGCCCCCAAAAGTGATCTCAAAACACTTTTGAACAAGGGCAGTATATTTGAATAAGGGTTGCACAGAACCTGCTATCAAAAGGAGAAACTAATGTGCATAGTTCTTTTGTGTTTCTTAAAAACAAAACATATCAATTTGAAACCAAATACATACACTTCTGTACTAGCCATGGGAACATTTGTTTTTCTTCAATACTTAAAAGAGAAGAGAGACACAAGAGGCCATTTGTACTCTCATATCTCCTCTTCATTCTGTCATGAAGCTAAAGATAAAATCTCTCGCTCATTCCCCAGCCTCCACCCATGCAAGGAAAAAGAAATGGGTCAGTATATTACTTAAACAATTCTGCTGTAATTATATATGGTCTAGGTGTGAATTACTTGGGGCACTGAGAGTCTGGGGAGACAGCTAGAGGACTCCCACTGCCTGGGTTGCAGTTTTACTTGTGTGGTTTTTTAAATGTTGATCCCCAAACAGTAACCAGCTTAATAACACTTGACACTCCATCACTAATAAACTTGGTAATGGATTTCTTCTCTCTCTCAACATTTCATAGGTTTTGCCCAAGCTGCCAATGAAAGTGAAATGTGCTCTATGTTTCTCTCTCCTTTTTTTTTTTTTTATCTTATTCCTTTTTAAGTTATAGTCACTGGAGAGGCTTGATAAGTTTCTCTCTTATCTCACTGAGACATCTGAGACTGATCCATAGTAACTGAATAATCAATTAATTCTCCTGCAGAGTTCCATTTACATAATGAAAATGCAACATGCTGATATTTTATACAAGTCGTTTTTGGTCGTTTAGACTGATAATATATTATGTATTGATTGAGAAGGAAAGCCTAATGGATCTTCTGTTGTTAAAGTTGCAACATTACAATTAAAGTAAAATGACAGAAGCAAGCATCTATTGGATTTATATCTATACATCTCTCTTTAATATAGGATTCTAAATGTCTGGGCCTGATTAAGGCTTTGCTCTCATTTGAGCAAAAAGGGCATATAATGTGTGGCTGTTCGTGTTCTCATTGCTAGGGCCAAAATCAATATTGTACTGTTTGCAAACATTACCAATGTACAAAGCTGAGTCCTGTGTCCTCTGTGTGATCAGGGCAACTATGACTTAAATCATCCCTTCACTGTTGATTCAGTGGTCTCTTAACCTGGGAAGAGAAGGAATTTGAGTAGAGCTTAGATTTAAAAAAAATGAAAATTGAGGCTCCTGTGGTCTGTATAGTACTGTGGGGAAAATGAGACTTGGTTCTTAGCCTCAGTTCTTCTGCCTTTATGTGTTTACAGAATCAGATCATCATCAGTAATTTTTTATGGCATCCCTAACAGAGAAAGTAGTAAAGTGTAATGGTTAGGCTCATGGGTTCTGAAGCCAGGCTTCTCTGAGTCACAATCCTACCTCCATCAGATGCAGTAATAGTTATTTGACTTCTTTGAGCCTCAGTTTTCTCATCTATAATCAGACATAATATTAAAGCTCATCCTACAGTGATGTTGTCAAAACTAAATGAGCTCATACATCTTAGGTCCCCAGAATAAGATCTGTCATATAGCAAATGCTCAATAAAATTAGCTATGATTACTAACAAATCTACAATGAAAAGCATCACGGTCTTGGCCCTCCAGGTCAGGGGCTTTTTACTTCATTGGGGAGAATGGGTGCATACTTAAAAAGGGAATGGAAAAGAATAAAGTTGAAGCACAAGGAATTGGTAGTTATTTATTTAAACATAGGTGGTAGGATTACATTTACTATTTTCCTTCATTTAATTTTATCTGTATGTTCTAATGTTGCCACAATGGACATGAATTACTGTCTCTTAAAAAATAAAATCATTTCTACTTTGAAGGGGAGAGGAGCACCATCAGCCCAGAAAGAGGCAATAGTATCTGAAGCTCATATGCTGTAGTTCTCTATTTTGTTCCCACCACATCTTATAGTAGTTCTTTCTGAAATGGTATCCATGTTTACTCTTTGACTTCTCTAAAGAGCAACTCCCACCATATTTTGGGACACTTTCAGAGCAGGAACCCTTTCACAAATCAGGGTTAAGTCTAGCTATTGCACCTTCATTTGTATTCATATATTTTTCATTTGCCCATAGAGCCTTTCCCTTCTCATCACAAAAAAAAAAAAAAAAAAAAAAAAAAAAAAAAAAAAAAAAAAAAAAAAACCTCACAGTTGGGAAACAACAAGTGACACATGTTTTAATTTACCATTTTTTTATGGGCAAGCCCCAGAGCCATCCTTGAGGTGGGAGGAAGCTCTGAAGCCCCAAGATACTAATAAAGATGCTTAAGAATTCATCATCCCCTCTTTGTCCTGTAATGGGACAAGGCATCCCTATTCAGCCCTGGAAACAGGGAATCCTTTTGAAGAGCAGATATGGAGTAGTACTGACTAGGAAATGAAAACTGAGTTTTCTGGGAAGTTCAACACAGCAACCAACAGCAAAGATAGAAACATCCACTTCCTATAAATCCAGTTTAGCATGTGCCTGTACTCACTTCTGGACTCTGTTTTCAAGAAAGAATTGTTTGACATGTGAAAAGGAAGAGGAAGCTATACAACCTTTGTTTTTTGATGGTTCATTAATTACCCTTTCCGACAATGGAGTATGAACTCAAGTTACTCAGAGTTGAGTTAAAATTAGCATTGCTGGCAGGCATAATTGCATTCTCATCCCAAGGAAAGGAATTCTCCCATAAAGCCCAGAATAAACTATATACCTTTATAACTCGGTAAAAATGTACACAGATTCAGGGTAAAAATAAGTTAGAGTCTATTATTTGATATTTACTATTTATTATTGGCTTTGTGCCCTAATTAATCACCAGGAATAACACTTCATACACATATCTGGTCTTCCTTCTACATGTGGTCTTTATTCTCTAATGTTTTAAATGTTATAATGCCTCTGGTCTTTATATTAATATCGTGGTGTGAGAAAAAAAATAAAAAACAAAATAGACTAATAACTTTTCTTGATTGCCTAACAATGCATCCCAATAAAATCCCTGTGAAGGAAGGATATAATTGTATACAATGGGAAACTGAGATACAACGAAAGCCAGTGGTAGATTTAGGATTCTAGGTCACCTGAATAATATTTAGAGGTCAGAATCCAACACAGAGGCCATGAGGATGAAGGGGCCATGCCAGAGGGTCCAGGCTATCTAAAGACACCTTGAATCTGCTCCAGAGTGATGTCCCAGGGAGATGGTCCCAAGAGTAGAAATGATGTTTGAATGGATTTAGTTACAGTTCTTCCCAGCACTCAACGAAGACACGTTTTTCCAGAAACCTAAAAAAAAATTATCTGAGCTTATAGAGATTAAATGTAAAAGAACATTAAATGAGCTATTTCCTTTTGCCCTGGAATTAGGGGATAGGCTCCAAACCAAGTGGCAAAGAAGTGCTTAATAACCCATTTCTAAAGAAACCTGCCAATAACTGGGATAAACACCACTCTCAGGGCTTCTTAAGAATCAATAATCAGCATCAAAAGTTGTCAGCCTGGTGGGAAGATATATGGCTATTTTTCTGCCCTTTCCTTGAGGAGGGCAAGGAAGGGGTATTTTCCCCTACCGAAGTCCAAATGAAGCAAGCTTCAAATATTAGCCATGTCAACAAGAAAGAGGATGTTTGGATGGCTGTGTTCTCAAGCACTGGGTTTGTTAGCTATGACCTGCTCCTACTTGAACAGAGGGAAAGGGAATTGAGAGACGGCACCAAGGAGCAGGTATCTCTAGCCTCCCGATGACCAAATGAAGCCCTCCGAAGGAACCTGCTGAGTTCTCTTGCCAGCACCTTACTCAGCAGGCTGATCACCAGTGGAGGGCAGCCCAGAGCTGTGAAGTGTAACACTGTGTGCAATTGTTGAGGGGTTGGAAGAAGTCAGACCAGAGACAGTTCTCTCACCTCAGGGAACTCTGCACGGGGAGCCCTCTCCCCCTGGGTCCCACCCAAGAGCTCACCCAGGAGTTTTGTACTCTCACCATTAGGATGCCAGATACATAAAAATGCTGTATCTGGTAATATATCTGGGGGAGAATCGGTGACAACCAATAGATAGTTTTAATCAAAAAATATTTGTCTTTTCCACACTATTCCTCCACTAGGTCCCTAAACCAGAGAAAGTAAGCCATGCTAAGGAAGAGCAAGAAGGGTTCCCAGACCAGGCAATACACCAAAGTGAGGGAGAAGATGAAGAAGTCACAGAGCAGATTGCATGTTGCCTACTTCCTGCCACTCAAGCCCCAAACTGGCTGGTTCTAGGGAAGATGGGGTTTAAATTACTATGAAATATAAGTGTTTAAATTGACTAAACAGAACTTTTAAAAATCCTACAATAGATGAAAAAAACTCAATAGGATCTCCCTGAGATAATAAAACCTTAACATTATAAAGACTATAAAAATGTTCAATAGTTGTACCAGTCATGGGTTAAAACAGCTCAGTAAATTGGTTACATAGATGATTTGTACACAGTGCCTTATATGGAAACTGAGACTTAAACAGAGACCATTTGACTTCAAACCGTGAGTGTGTTCTACTCTAATGAACTGTTTTTTCCCCTTAATACCAAATAATTCACCCCATGTTTTGCAAAGAAAGAAATGAAAAGAGTGGGAAAAAGTTAGTAAACTTTACAATGCTTTTATTTCCAAAACCTCTTTAAAATCACCACCTCCTCCAACTTATTTCTTAAATAATCAGATTTTAAACCATGTACTTGCAGGGACTCGATAAGATTACAAACAAATGGAGGTGGGGGTGGAGGCACTGTACCATTGTACCTATCAACTTAATAAATGCAGTTATCCACATCACTCAGGCCCAGAGGCCAGTGAGGCACTGCAGTTTGCTGAGTCAGACCCAGCACATTTAATAAAAGGGATTGAAAAATAATGCTTGATGCTGCTCTAGTTCACATGAGTAAATTGTGAGGACACCCCATACATTAAGTAGAACTATTCATTTCCATAATGTGATAGGATCATCTCCATTGATCTCACTGAGCTCTGAGGACAGAAACTTGCTTTGAAAGGCTTATCAGGGGCTCAGAGGAGTTGACAGGAGGCAATACACTAAACCCTGTACCCAAATCCCCAACAAGATTTTCTGCTAACTTATGTCTCTGAATTTTCTGTTGTTTGTTTGTTTGTTTGTTTGTTTACATCATCAGATTAATAGTGATTGAGAGAGATTCCACTCTCTTGGGTGCAGCATATACTCAGAGTATGTGGTTTCCATTTCTAAACTTCCCTATGGTTCACGGCTCTTCCATAGTGAGTTCATGCTTACTAGTGAGGTCTAATCCCAGCATAACAGTCTGATGGGTATAACTGAGTGAATTGACAATGGGTTATCTTTCCTATAGCTCTTCAAAGTCTTTTCATTCTCCCAAGCATACTCTCAGTCTCTCAGACTAGAAACTATACCCTATCATCCAATCCTGTATTATTAGTTGTATATGTTGCCTATTTTTTGCTCCATAGACACTGAGCTATTTCACATTTTACACCTTTGCTTCTCTAACCTAGACTCTTGCTAGAGCCTCCTAACTCATTCTAATTTCATTCAACAACATTCGAGAAATGTATTTGTTGAACATGATAAGCTCTGGACATACTGACATGACCCAACCCCTGTCCTCAAGTAGCTTTCAATCTAATAGAATAAAGTCAAGGAGAAAAGGTCCTTGGGGGGTCAATTCAAACAAGAAGGTCATTACTTAATTGGTCCCTGATAGTGACTCTAGAGAGAAACATCAGTCTGATTATCAAAGAGAGATAAGATCCTATGCCCAATTCAAAGAACGAGGCAAGAAAAGAACTGAAATAAAGGAAAATAAATGAGATTGGTGTCTTCAACAGTTGAGAGCAGAAGTGGTGAGGTGTTTAGATCAGGTGAAAGTGGGCCCCTCAGGACTGATTCCATGGACAGCAAGAATCTATAGCCAGACCATGTGATACCCTCCTGAACCAGGACAGGAACAGGAATAGTGACTTTAAAAAGTATTTCCAGGCTGGACAGTGTTAGCAGGCTATAATCATTAAATTTTTGTGCAAAGTTTTCATAAAGCTTGAAAATGATTAGTAGCCAGAATTATTTAAAAAATAGAAACATTAGAAGGGAATATTTAATAAGCGTAACAGTTCTTTTAATTGGGATCTCACTTTACCAAGGATTTGACTATACTTGATAGATTAAGCACTGAATAATATACTTCAAATAAAGCAATTTTCTTCACGGTTAAGTCAAAAGCTTATTACGTAGGTATTCTTTTTGTTCTCCCAACATATGTCCTGGTATAAAATCTTGTTGGACAAAGTGAGTTTACATCACTTCTTACCTCAAAGATTTAGAGGATATGCTATACCATGGCTTTTAAAGATTGCTTCACAATTTCTAAAAACCAAGGTTCTCAGGAGCCAGGCTCATAGGCAAAGCCTCCACACACAGTGTCACATCTCAGGAGGGAGAGCTCACACACTAGATATCACAGATCTGCATATTTATCATGGCAGCTCTCTGGGGGATGCTGGTAATTCTTCCTGTTCCAATACAATCAATATACCTGAACAGGGAAGGGATGCCAATTTCTAATGTACCTAAAGGCCATCTGGAATAGTGGGCCCTGCTCATGGGTCACATTGAATCACAGTGAGACCAAGGTCCCCAATACCTTTTAGTTGAGAACAATGAAACTTAGCTCTGTTTTGCCTGTTACAGTTCACATTCCTCGATGCCATCATGGGTGGTGGTGTTCATTATTCTTATTGGTAATTGATAAGAAGAACTTTGTCCATGAGAAAATTCATTAGCCCACTGACTGATTGGCATCTAAATTATGTGTTTAATAATGATAGTTAACATTTATTAAACACTTATGTGCCAGACACCATTCAAAACACCTTACAATTATCTCATTTTATCCTCACAATAACTCCATGAGGTCAAGTTATATTATCATCCTCATTTTACAAAGGAGGAAACTGAGACTTGGGTAATTAACTTGTTGAAGATTAAAACTCGAAAGCAGCCTATCAAGGATGTCTGACTGGAGAACATATACAATTGTCAGCTAGATGGAATTACAAAACAAATCAATGGGGCTACCACATAGTTGATTCAATCTCATGTATATTAAGGTTTGAACTAATAGGCATTAACAGTTACCAGGGTTATCATATAGTAGAATTAGCAGGAAATTTGAGTTTTGGAGTCTAACTACACAGGGTTTGACACCTAACTGGGTGGGGTACTCTCATTATCAGGACCAAAAGAATTAAACTGCTTCATCTTTTAATCATCTGATTACTTTGTACATTAATAAAGACAATAAGCAGTATTAAAAAACAATGTCTTTGAATAGGACTGATAATATTGTTTTGAGAACTTCTTTGAATATCTTTTTATTCTGTAAAATTGTTTCCTACAGTGAGAAAGATTGGCAGCAGCATCAAATATTCACAGCATAAAAACTCATCTTGTAACTTTTGTAACTATAATCCTATGAAACAGTGTAATATGGTTAAAAAAATTAAACAACATTTAGGATCTGGCACTTCATTGAAAAGATAAGGTCAGTCTAACACTAAAAACCTCTGTCTTAGTATTTAAGTAGTTTGCCATATTAATGGACTCCACCATAATCTCATGTCTGACACTTTCTTGAATCCTGCAGAAGCTTTTAGATGGCAGTTAAGCAGATAGGATAAAGTTCATTGTTTGTCTTAAACCAATGAGAAGGGATTACAGATAGACATTTGCCCAATATATACAAAATGCATAAAAATTCATTTTACCTTTTATTCAAGTGTACTCTTCAAAACAGTATTTATGGGCTTTTTTTTTCTATATTAGAATCATTTGTTTTATTACCATTTACAAGGTTCTAACTACCATGTGCTGGGCACCAGAGACTGGAAGTTGAGTAAGATGTGGTGTCTGCCCCTAAGATTTTAATTCAGGGGATGATTCAGAGCTATTGCATCAGCAAATAATGCTGATTGGTAGCTCTTGTGGGGAGCAAAGTTCTGATCCATGCTTTGTCATTCCCCTATTATTTGACCAGAAGTAAATCATTTCAACCACACATCTCAGATCTTTAGATTTCTTGTTTAAAATGAAGGGCTTGATCAAAATCAGTGATTTGCTTTTACTCTTCACAATGTTTCTTGGGGGGGGGAATCAAACAATATATAAAAGCATAACGAAGAGATAAAACACACTTGAAATCCCACCACTATTGATAATTTTGGTGACTATCTTTCTATATTACTCTCTGCATGTACACATGACAGACACACAGTTTTGCATAAATCATAGTATATGTTTATAGTACAGACTATTTTTTAAATAGTGTTTTTCCTTTTATCTTCTTTTTCTCCCTGTTTGACCAGACACGATAATCAACATTAACGTAATTAACAACCATCCAACTTTAACCATGCTCATAAAGCAATATATATACACAATAAAATATATCTCTATGGAGGACTTGCATGACATTGTAAAAGTTTGTGTTGTTAAAATCTACCTGTTCTCACATAAAAACACATCCTGATAATCACTCTAAGCTAATTGGTACAGAGCTACCTTCATCATTTTAATGGTTGCTTAACCTGTAATCATATGGTTAGGCTACAATTTCATTTCACAATTGATCGATGGGCATTTATTTGTTTTCAATTTTTAGCAACAGAAAGCACTGTCCAGTAAACATCTTTGTAATGTTCCAGTGCTTTTATTTCTGTGGGATAAATCCCCAAGAATGGGATTGCTGCATCAAAGAATAAGTATATTTTTTAACACATATTGTGAGAACTTTCTAGAAATACTGTAGTAATTTATTTCCACCAATATTCAAGAACACTCTGGTAGTTGCCTTGTAGTCTAGTCAACTCATTTACATTTTTGCCAATGTGAAGCTTATAGAGTTGTTTTAATTAGCATTCCATAGTGATTGCTAATGAACTGGAGCATTTTTCCCACTGTTTATTGGTTGTTTTAATTTGTTCTCAATAATTATTTTTCCAGTGGAAACACACGGTCCCTCTGGTTCCTGGAGGCCACGATAGGAAGAAAGAGAGTGACCAAGATACCAGGGCTTCAGTCCCCTTGTTCTTTTTGACTATCACCGTTTATTTATTGGGCTTCTTATGGGATTTGACATATAAAAATTGTTTGAGAAGTATTAGACCCAATGCTTTTAAATATTCCTTCCCTAAGATTTAAAATAATCTTATTTGTTAATTTTATTTTTGTTATTATCATCATCATTATCATCCCATCTAGATTTTAAGTTAACTATACCTAGAATCTCCTTCTTACACTCCTTTTGTATCATTGAATCTTACTAAGACTGTAATTCTTATACTTTAATATGAACAAGAATCACCTGGAGAAGTTGCTAAAAATGTGGATACTTAAATGCCTGATTCAGAAGGTGCTGGGGTAGGTTTAAGGATCTTTATCTTAACAAAACTTTAGGAGATTGTTACAGAGACGGTCCAATAAGCATACTTTAAGTGTTGATGAGGATGTGGAGAAAAGGGAACACTTGTGCTCTGTTGGTAGGATTGTAAACTCGTTCAGCCACTATGGAGAAGAGTATGGAGCTTCTTCAAAAGATTAAAATAGAACTACCATATGATCCAGCAATCCCATTTCTGGGTGTATATCCAAAGGCAATAAAAACAGGATATTGAAAAGATATCTTCACTTCCATGTTTATTGCATCATTATTCACAATAGCCAAGTTGTGGAAACAACCTAAGTGTCTGTCGATGGATGAATGGATAAAGATGATGCCATATGTGTGTGTGTGTATAGCATCTATTGTGTGTGTGTGTGTGTGTGTGTGTGTGTGTGTGTGTGTATATATATATATATATATATATATATATATATATATATATATATATATATATATACATACAATAGAAAACTACTCAGCCATGAGGTAAAAGGAAATTCTGCCATTTGCAACAACATAGATGGATGTTGAAGATGTTATGCTAAGTGAGGTAAGGCAGACAGAGAAAAACAAATGCTGTGCATTATCTCTTATATGTGGAGTCTTAAAAAAAATGAACTGAACTCATAAAAGTACAGAGTACCAGGGGCTGGGGGGGAGGTGAGGAAATGAGAGAGATGTTGTTTAAGGGTACCAACCTGCAACTAGTAGATAAGTCCTGGAGATCTAATACACAGTTTCCAACACTAGAAGAAATGATAATTATGTGATGAGATAGAGGTGTTAGCTAACACTACCATGGAAATCATATTGCAATATATAAATGTATCACATCAATATTTTGTACACCTTAAACTTATACAATGTTGTATGTCAAATATAGCTCAATTTAAAAAAAGAAGATAACCCTGGCATTTGGTACTTAGTGAGTTTTCAACACATGTTTGTTGATTAACAGATGCCTCTTAGCTAGCATCAGAGTCTCCTTAAGTCTGTGTACTTTGGTGAAGCTACATAAGTACAGCACTAAAAAGTTTATATAAAAAGTTTATATAAAAGTTTCACAATCCAGTGAATCCAATGCGGTCTTTGGAGTCCAGCTAACCTCTTCAGAAATAGGAGAAAATTTTCACTTTTTACGGGCAACTGGGAGGTCAGAGAGAACAAATTCAGGTTCTCCTGGTCTATCAGGAGTTGCCCCAGAGCACCTGTAATGTGGTCCTGGCTTCTTCCCAAAAGAATTCCTCATTCTGACCCTATTCCGTACCTGGCCATCATTAGCCAGAGGATGGGCTTATACAAAAAGAATTCAAGTTCCAGGTCCAGAAAGCTAAAATTCATTTCAGTAAAATCATCTCAGAGAAAAAGGAGTCATATAAAGCCTTATTTCTAAAGAGAAGTATATTAAAGAAAGAAACTTCCTCTGATAAGATGGGCCCTGTTCAATCTTGCAGTCTTGCCTCTAATCTTATCTGCATCCCAATCACCCTGATTTACTCTGTCACTGGGTGATGGTACAAAGGGAAAGACTGCAGATCTAATTAGCATAATATGGATAAGCAAATGAGGCCTAATCAATTATGGTTCACACTTGCTTTCATCACTCGTGCCAACAGTCGGCAAATTCACTGACAGTTCAAATGCGACATTTTTAGAAGCCATCAGTAAATCAATAACAAGTGACAGTAATTTAGATGCACACTTCGTTCTGCCTCCATTTCTGTCCAGGAGATGCAGGCTCACAATCCAGAGACACCTGAGATCAGCAGTCAAAGCCTTTCACCATTTAAATCATACATTTGGGCCAAGTCCGCATCTTGACTCTTGGCATCATGGCCATCTAGGACAGCTTGCACGAAGCTGATGGTAAATGTGGTGACTGGAAGTTTTGCTTCAGTTTGTATTAAATTTTTGGAAGAAGTCTGATATACGTATTTGTGAGAGGCAATATGGTCTGGTAGTACATGCCACAGGGAAGCTGACCTGTATTCTTGTCCTCACTCTACCACTCACTACTCGTATAACCTTGGGGAAAATCACTTAATCTGTCTGTGTTGCAACTACACCGTCTGTTGAATAGGAGGGAGAGTGGTGCGGGGGGAAGGAATGCCACTATGTACCAACCTCACAAGACTGGCTTGGGGATGAACCAAGATGTCAATGGTGAACATACTTTTCATAAATATAAATCCATTGGTAGGGCTTCAAGAGAACAGTTTTAACTTTCAGAGTAAAGAGAAATGGTCTGTTCTCTTCTGCCATTTATAGTCATTTTACTTTATTCCTATGATATTCATGTCAAAAATTCCCACCTTCATATGACTCTCATAAAAAGGCAGAATGGGAATTTTAAAGTTCAAATTCAGTGTAGTGAAATAAAATCTGAGAAAGCCAGAGTTGGAAAGAACCTTAGTTGTCACCATCATCATCACTGTCATCATCACCAGCACCCTCTTATATTTCTTCAGTGATTACAGTTAACAAAGAGTTCTCATGTAAGAATTTATCTCTGGGTTTCATGCTACAGGAAGAACACTGAACAACTGCAAATCAATCAGATTTGTTGGGAAGAAAATTAGGGTCATTAATGTTAGTGCCGTATATGGAAAAGTCTTGAGTCACTTTCTACAGGAAATACAAGTATAAGTGGAAAGAGGTTTTGCCATGTAGGACCTTATAATCTCATAGTGAATCCAAGAGCATTTCCTATAAGGGAGAAATTATATCTGGCTGTAGAATGAGGAAAGGCTATAAAGGTGTCATTTGAGATGGATTTCAATGAGCAAGTAGGATGTTAAAAACCAAATGAGAAAATAAGAGAATATTCTATGTGGTAGGCACTTCCTGGGAGATGGCACATGAAAAAAAAGCATGGTTATATCCAGAAAACAATGAGAGGTCCTAGATGTCTGTAGCTCAGGTATGCAAAGTGTAGTAATTGGTTAATAGAGCCAGAAAAGGTTATCTTATGATTCTTAGGGTCTCTATATCAATAGGGATCTCATTCTGCCAGTACATTGTCTATAACCAAATTCCAACCAAAGAAACAACACACACACACACACACACACACACACACATGCGTTTATGGACAAGAGATTTATTTATTACTTACTACCATGGGGCAAGCCTAAATAATGTTCTGGATGTTCCATTAGTTGAACACCTTCCTCAAATTTTTAAAGAAACATTCCATCTGAGAACATCTGCATCTGCCTGAAACATATTTTCCCAGTGTAGTACTTGACTTTAAGCTGACTAGAGATATCAAACTTTCTTTCACAGATTCTTTGACATACTTGAACATTATTGAACAAATGTCAGTTATGTCTATCTCTTGAATTGTGTCAATCTAAATTGAAAATGTGCTGACTTTTTTTAGCAACATCACTGCTGCGTTTCTATGCCAGCAGTGCAATTGGACATGACTGGAAATATTGGTCACTTCTATTCCTTGGAATGGTTAAGTTTATTCTTGCATCTGCATTTCCAAGACTTGACCCTGAAACACAGAATCATACCTGAAAATATGGAGATAATTACAATTCTTTTGTGATTATATAGATATAGTTGCTGATAGCATTGAGGCTAATAATGTCATTAATAGAATACAGTTTTGTAAGTGAAATGACAACTCTATGGGTTTAATGAAAACAATGTATCTTATTTCTTAAAATATTATTCAAATTCACTAATTCATCTTGGTTGAGGTAAGAGCCCTCTTCATTACTAATAATTAGAATTATAAGATACTTCTGAAAAATATTAAGATTATAACCTTTGAGGTACTATAATTCTTGATTTCTACCAAGTTAGCAAAATGTTTTAAAGTAAAAGGTATGTTAAGAATCAGATAGTAATAAATAAGAATAATATATGGTACTGTTGTCATTTCTATTTTATAGATGGTAAGACTGAGGCTACATAGCTAACTTGCCCAAGACCACATAACTGATAAATAGTAAAAGATAAATCTGTTTGACTCAAAAATCCCATTTAGATATAGTCAGTAAGGAATTTATTGCCCACTATATGCCAGATACTATTCTAGACTCTGGGGATATTTCAGTGAACAACACAAATAAAAATCCCTGTCCTCAAAGAACTTATTTTCCTCTCTATATTGTACATTTACAAAAGTAGGATAAATACTCAGTATCTCACCATTGAGTTGATTATTTTTCTCTAGTATATTACCATATTAGTCTAATCTTCATAACTAAATTATAAACTCTGTATAAGCTGGAATTATATTTTAGAGCTCTTTTTAATTTCCCTATAGCACACAGTGAAGTGATGATAGATTCTGACATTCAATATGTACTTTTTAATTGATATATTTTTTGCGTACCACATCATTAACAAACCCTTGAGAAATCACCAGTTCAGGGCTGTTTTATTGTTTGATGTTGCTGCTGATTCATTGTAAGGGCAGCAAAGAAGGTGATTAATCCAGGTCCCTAGGGTGTCTATATAACTTTCATTTCCAGATGTTGTGCTGACTTGAATCACTAGTGTCCAAGACCAACATCTAGAGAAAAACTAAAAAAAAGTATGCTCTCTGGACATTTAGCACCATACTGAAACAGTCATTTTGTGATGTCAAGCAAATCCTTTATTCTCCCAGTGCTTGTTTCTCCTTGTATTGCACTTCAGAAGAGGGAGTGTTAGAAAGAAAAAAATAGGATGATACCTGACCTCTTTAACAGGAATTGTCTATTTATTCTTTTTACTATTATTATTATTATTATTAT
This sequence comes from Mesoplodon densirostris, assembly GCF_025265405.1. Classification (NCBI taxonomy): domain Eukaryota; kingdom Metazoa; phylum Chordata; class Mammalia; order Artiodactyla; family Ziphiidae; genus Mesoplodon; species Mesoplodon densirostris. The sequence goes on along the minus strand of NC_082662.1, from coordinate 122,523,249 downwards.
TATTATTTATTCAAGGAGCTGCCCACTCCTGCCTCTCTCCAGCTCCCTGATCTCCAGTTATCTCATTGTCTCTCCCCATGGCTCTTTCTCTGTTTATTATTTGCTCCTGCATCTCTCCTCTTTCATCTCCCACACACCCTTCCTCTATCCCTCTGCCTGTATCTATTATAACTTGCCTCTCTCCATATGGCTGTCTCTGTCCATCTCTGCCTAGATGTGTGTCTCTAAGTCACTCTCTCTGAGTCTTTGTCTCTTTCTGAATTTTACACTCTCTCACAATGGCTTTCTCTCTTTCTTCTTGTGTGTGTGTCTATAACTGTGTCTTTGTATATTTGTGTGTTTTTCTATCCTTTAAGCTGTTTCTGTATTTTTCCATTTTTTTCACCCTCTGAGTATTTCTTATTCTGTTGTTTTCTTCTTGTGTGAATCTTCTTTTTCCTCTTTCTTTCTTCTCTCTCCTTTCTCTTTATACCTATTATCTCATCTCCACACCCCACCATAGCTCACTGACTGTGTCTCTCATTTTTTCTATGTGAATGTGAGTATGTGTGTCTATGTGTGTTTGTGTGGAAGGAGGTCGTGCACCTGGTGCCTGTGTGTTCATAAAGGCTGTCTTTATGCCTCTGTCTCTATTTTCAGTGAATCAATTAATTTTTCACTCTCTCTTACCTGGTATATATCTACAATGGAATATTACTCAACCATAAGAAAAAAAGTCCTGCCTTTTGCACAACATGTATGGAATTTGAGGGCATTATGTTAAGTGAAATAAGTCAGACAGAGAAAGACAAACACCGTATGTTTTCACTTATATGTGGAATCTCAAAAAGCCTAACTCATAGAAATAAGGAGGAGATTGATGGTTCCCAGGGGCAGGAGTGTGGGGGAAATGAGAAGATGTTGCTCAAAGGATACAGAGTTCCAGGTATAAGATGAATAAATTCTAGGAATCCAATGTACAGCATGGTGACTATAATTAACAATACTGTATTATATACTTGAAAGTTAACAGAGCAGATCTTAAATGCTATCACCACCACAACAACAAAGGTAATTATGTGAGAGAATGGAAGTGTCAACTATCCTTGTGGTAATCATTTTACAATATATATGTGTATCAAATAATGACACTGTGCATATTAAACTTATATATGTTGTATGTCAATAATATTTCAATAAATCTGGAGAAAAATATATGGGGGAAGGGTCAAACAAGAAATACAGAGAGAAAAATTAATCATCCTGTTTATTTTTAACAGATTGTCAAAAGGAGCTGTGCCTTTATTTAATTATTTCATTCCTGGCATTTTGGCAAGAGTAATGAGAAACAAAGGATCCTCTTTGATTTAAAAATTCAATTCCAACAATTTCTAATTAGAAGATTAAATAATCACTCCTGACCTGGTCCTTATAGAGAGGTTAAAAGGACAAGTGATGATTTGAATTCCAGCAAGATGGTAGACTAAATATCTGGAGATACCATCTCAGTTCAGAAAATCTTTGGACTGAACACCAATAAAAAAAGGCATATGTAAAATTTGGAAAATGCTGGAAGAGCAGGATGTGGAAGGAAATTCAAATTTATGGTTATAATTAAAAAATAAAGACTTAAAACTAATGTGTCAAACTTAAGAATTTAGAAAAAGAGTACAAACACAAAAAAGAAGAAAGTAGGATAAAAAGATAAGAGCTAAAATTAATGAAATAAGAAGAAAACATACAATAGAAAGGATCAAAAAATCAAAAAAAATTGATTCCTTGTAAAGTCTAATAAACTGACAATTTGCAAAAAGTCATTATAGAGAAAGAACATGGGAAAGACAGACAGAAAGAGAAGTTCCCAAGCACAATGTTAGGAATAAAAGAGGAATAGGATCAGAGATGAACAAAAGATTAAATAAATATTATGATAATTATATACAAATAAATTAGCCTAATTGTTAGAAATTATATTATAAAATAGGAATTATCCCCAAAAGTCAATCTAGAAAAATCTTCTTTTAGTAATTCAGCATACATTGTTTTAATATAATGCATCATATACATTGTTAAATATTGAAACATCTACACCCTAGCTTTTAAAGCTCCTACCTTGATACCCAGGTACTAACTGGACCATTTTTGCTCCTCCCTTAGGCCCCCTTAAACCTCTCTATAATCCATCAACTGAAAAGGTTAATTCTGGGTCCAGTAGGCCTTCAGATCCAGTTTCAGGGCTATTTGTTGGCATCTATCCTGACTAGTTCAGTGCCTGATCCAAACCACTAGTAAAATATTCTACTTGTCACTCCTATCTATAACCATTAATTAAAATGAATAACCAATTAAAAATATACTCATCAAAAACACATCTGGTGGTCCAGATGGTTTTATAGATGAGTTCTACCAAATATTTAAGAAATTGGTAAATTCACACAGTTTTTCACACATTCCTTCAAACAGTATAAAAAGAGGAAATATTGTCTAATTAATTCCATAGGAATAATCTAGATACAAATTCAAAATGAGACAAGAAAATTATGAATATGTAAAAATCACAGGCCAATTTCATTCACAAATTTTGATGAAAAATTATTGAACACAATATCAGAAAACTAAATTCAGCAATGTATAAAAAGATGACACATCATTAACAAATTAAATTTATTCCAAGAATGCAACACAGTTTCAGTATAAGAAAATGCACTAATGTGATTCACCATATTCAAAGAATAAAATAAAAAATACAGTTATTTCAATAAATACAGAAAACTAATTTGATAAAATTTAGCTGATATTCATGATTTTTAAAAATAGAATCTTAGAAAACTTGGAATAGATGTGATTTCCTTCATCTGGTAAAAGGTATGTGCCAAAAACTATAGCAACTCCATATTTCACAGAGAATATTAAAAGCATTCTCTTTCAAATTATGAATAAGTTTGAAAAAGCCTACTGTCACCACTTCTAGTCAACATAGTATTGGAACCTAGACAGCACAATTTGACTACCAAAAAAAGAAAACCATAATAAATACAAGGATTGGAAAAAAGCAGTTGAACTGTCATAATTTTCAGATGATATGAGTGTCTATATGGAAAACCAAACCAAAACAAAAAAAAATAGAGGTTAATATTAGAATTAATAAAATAATTTAGGAGTGTTTCCAGCAAGAAGGTCAATCTATAAAAATCAATTGCATGGCTAGAAAGAATATGAAAGCATTAGAAAACATTGTGTGTGTGTGTATGTGTACTATTTATGATGATTAAAAATACAAGGAGCAAATGCATCAAAAGATATGAAGACCAAACCTTTATGGAGAAAATTACAAAGTATTATTGAAGTACATTAAATAAAGCTTAAGTAAATAGAAAGATAAATCTTATCCACTCATGTATGTCAATTCTCTCCCAAATTATTTTTTGCATTCAATTCAGTTCCAAAGAAAATTGCACAGGTTTTTTTTAAACCGATTCTAACATTTTTATCTAAGAACAAAAATTCAAGAATAACCAATACATTAATGCAGAAGAAGAACAAGATTGTGAATCTGGCTGTAAGCAAGAATTATACTAAAGTCTGGTAAAAGCAATGTAGTTTTGGGATAGGGTAAGATAAACAGACAAATGCAATCAAATGGAGATCCACAAACTTAGAAACTTAGTATGTGACAGAACTGAGTTTGCAAATCAGTGAATAAAGTAAACTCTATAGAATAAGTCATGTGGAGATCACTAGTTAGCCATATGGAAAAAATCTTAATATTTCTCACTATTTGCAAATATCAGTTGCAGCTAGAATTATGACCTATATGTAAAAGGCAAGACATACTTTTAGAATAAAATGTAAGGAAAGACTTTTGTGACTTCAAGATAGGAAAACATTTCTTAAATTGGACTCAAAAGTAAAAATCATAAAGAAAGAAACTGATAGATTCAACTATATTAAAATTAAAACTTATTTTCAACAAAAGATACCATAAAGAAAGTTAAAGAGGCAAGCCACAAGCCAGGGAAAAATATTTGCAGCACATATAATAAAGGATTTGTATTCAGAAAAAAAAGAGAAAACCCTACATTTCAAAAAGAAAAAGACAAAATCCCAATAGGAAAATTGGCAAAGGTCATGAACATGCATTTTCCAGAAGAGGAAACGTCAGTGGTCAATAAACATATGAAAAGTTCCTAATTTTATCAGTAATCAGTGAACTGTAAATTAAAATCCCAGTGAGATACAACTACACCGTCAACAGATTAGCAAAAATTGAAACGTCATACAATACCTGAAGTTGGCAAGAATGTGCAATGAGAAGTTTTATACTCTGCTAATTGGAGGATAAGTTGATACAACTACTTTGGAAAATAATTTCATAATAAACCCCTTGGAAAGTTGAAGATGTGTAGACCCTACCACCCATCAATTCTACTCTAGGAGATATACAAGGATGTTCAGAAAAGCAATGCCCACAATGGCAAAAAACTGAGAACATCACACATGCTCAATAGTAAAAAGGATAAACAAATTGTGTTATATGAAAAACAGGGAATACCATGCAGTAAAATGAGTGATTATAGCTCTATGTAAAAGTGTAGATGAATCTCAAAAATATAGGATTGAGCAGAACATTCAAAATTGCAAAATGTATGCAGTATGATTTCACTTATATAAATAGTCAAAAACAGAAGAAGTAAATAATATATTGTGTAGGGAGAGATACATGTGTGACAGCAACAATAACAAGAGTGATTAAGACAAAAACCAGCCCATGGTGAACCCAAGCAGGGAGAGAGGGATTGTTATCTGGGCACACAGGATGTTAAGAGGTACTGGTATTGTTCTCTTTTGTATGCAGTCTGATGGGTACACATGAGTTCATGTCAATATTTTTCTTTAACTTCTTAATATATGTTATATAGACTGTTCTCTGTGGATGATGTGTTTCATAATAAAAAAATTAATATCATGGAAATCCCATGTTGAAAATGTTTTAGAAGTCTCAAAAGAAAAGCCCTGTGGATTGCATATCAAGGTACAGTAATTCAGTGTAAGGAATAAACTCAGAGGCAATGTGCAGAAAATACAACTTATACAAAAAACCCTGTTACACAGACTGGGCAACCAGGCACAGGGGTGAAATGCAATTTTAGAATAGCCTAAATCTTGGAATAAAAAAGACAAAGAAAAAAAATATTGGTTTCAGAGAGGAAATACAAATTTACATTTGAGTGAGAATCTTTTGTACAATGAAACCACAAGGATGAAAACGTTCACGGATCTGTTGGCAGATACTGGCAACACAACTGTGAACTTCTCCACAGGACTCAGGCAAGGCATCCAGCTCTTGCCCTAGAAGGAGAACTCTGGGACTCCTGGTCTGGGAGACAGGAACATTTGGCAATTAGAAGTCCAAGGGAGTGGGTTAACCCACAGCTGGTGGAAATCAACCAAACAACTAAGAAGACAAAGGAAAGCATAGGGGAGGTGCAGACATAGATATCAAGAGAGGAAAAGAGCTGAGTGAATTAAACCAGACATCCATATAGATTAAGCTTTATTAAAATGGTGCCATGGTTCTGATTCTTTTAATACTAATTTACTGGTTAGGCAGATTCTTATAGCTGAGAAGAGTTTGAGGTATAGGAAGGCAGAATGTTCCTTGTGCTCTTGACAGAGAATACTGCGAGGCTTCCCGTATTCTTTTCTTTTTTCCTTCCCCCAGTCCCTCATCCTCCAAGAAAGATCACCCCTTTTGTCTCCACAGAGCCCCTGAAACCGTGCACCCTGAAAAGCAAAGATCTGAGGCAGTGGCCTTAGTGGTAGAGTATAACCTACACTGATTCAGCTTTTAGGCTTGACCATTAAGAAAACATTTCTTACTGTCAAATGCAAAAGACAAAAATACCTTTTGAAAAAGAGTATATTTTTCCACTAAAATTAAGTGGGCCACGTTTCTGAAAGATCTATAAAGTTTAGGAGGAATTAAAGGAGGAATATATCAACATTTATGGAAGATTAATGAAAGACTGCAAAATGTAAAATGCAATGTCCTTAAATTAGTCTGGGAAAAGAGAAATGGAACAAAATGTTGAGGGAACTGGGATAAAATTCAGAAACAAACCTCTTAGACTGAACAACAGAATGACAGACAAGGAGAAATTGACTATGATAAGGGACTTTCCCAAGGAAAGGGAAGAAGTGTCCCGGAGGAGACAGATCATTCTGGGGGTCCACTGTCAGGGCTGGGTGAACGAAATGATCTGTTTTGTACTGTATCTTCCATCTTTAATGTCTCGTTCCTGTCTGACCGAAACAACTATCTATCTTACACCAGGACATTTCATCAAAGATGTGTCATTCTTAGGGTGAGCAAATTGACCTTAGGATAAAATGAAAATTCCAAAGTTACTTAAACAACCAAAGAGGAACTCCTTTCCCAAGGGGGCCTTCTTCATGCACCCTGACCAATTCCTAAGTATTTTCTAGAGGAGGCTAAGTGGAGTGAGGGGGCAGAGAGGTAGGGTAGAGGATAAGTTGTTTTGCTTTAAACAAAGTTAAATAGTATCTTGGATTTTGATAGAACTATATATATATATATATACATATATATATATGTATATATATATATATACATATATATATATATACACATATATATATATTCATGGGCTTATAAGTTTAGAACCTCTGATAAATCAGAGTGGCCTATGAAGAAAACAAATTTAGGGCAGTTATGTAGGGTTTCCAATTTCTATCTTTATTTTTTTTTCCCCAATGTAGAAAAGAGTAATGCCTCTTAAGGATCTTGAAGAGCAAATGACAAATGGTAAGTGAAAGGGCTTTGTTAGTGTAAACAGTAGAATTTTGATAGTAAAGAACTCCTTTGGAAACCAGACAATATATACTTTGTAATATCAATAGTTTACACCATAAACCTCCTTTCTTAAACATGTTCATTGAGGTAATCAGGTTCCCTAGTGATCCAAAACAATACCACCACATGAGGAATGAATGTTTTCTGTATGTTACACAATGTCCTAAGCACTTATTCATCAGGTGCAAAACCCCCATGGAATAGGCATAATTCCTATCTTCATTTTCCAGAGGAAACACATAAGCTCAAAGAGATTTGCTAATTTGCTCAATGTCAAATAGTGAACATAATGTTGAGGGGTTTCCAGCCTAGTCCTGCCACTCAATAACTTTGTGACCTTGGGAAAGTTTCTGGTCAAAATATAATGGCACCCTTCTCTTGGGATTATTGGGGGTGGGGGATAACATGAGATAATAGTCATAGAGAAACTGGCACTAAGTAAATAGACCAAAAAATTGATTTTTATGTTCATTAGTTGTAGAAAACATTGACATCTAGAATTTGGCTCACATCAATATTACCTATGGATGTTTTAGAAAAATGCATAGCCTTGAGCTCCACTCCAACTTGGTCCTATTGAGGCAGAATCTGCTGGAGTGGACCTATGAACTAGTTTTTGATAAAGCTTCCTCTCAAGGGATTCTGTTGAAGTAGGTTCAGAGCCTGGTTTTAGAAACTGTTATTGGTATTTGGGCTAAAGAAGGTCAGTGAGAGAGAGACCATGAGGCTGTGGTGGGTGGAATGCACTTCCTGGGGACATAGGACAAATCTGTCCCTTTAAGATGCATAAGATATAGACAGGTTGAACTGAGTCAACACACACCACCCAGGAACTAGCCACCTGATTATGAGTTCTGGCTCCTCTCACAAGGTTGGAGCCTCATCTAAATGTCCTGGGCAGCATCCAGGAGATAAAGATCTAACACAGAGCTTCATCTCCCATGCATGCTGCAGTTGGGTTAGGATTTCTTGGGCTCAGGAAACTATCGTGGGCAGGAGGTTGCTGTTACCTAATTCAAAGTGCTCATGGTCCTAAAAGCCCATCTTACCTTAAAACTAAGGTCAGGGCAAGGTGGAAAATCTCTGCTGGCCTCAGGGCTCCCATCCAGAAAATGAGAGGGGTCAAATCAAATGATGCTATGACCTTTCCTGCTCCAACATTCCATGAGTTTAAGACCTATGAACATTACTTAGACTTTCCAAGGATGTGTATACAGAGGGGTGGGGAGAGGCAGAGAGAGTGGGGATTCCTATCTGAAGCTATTCTTCATGAAGCATCAGCAAGTCAGGAAGTACTGATTCCATCTGTCCAAAACAATTTCCTTTTCCCCTTCCCTGTGGATGCTGGACCTCCTGCCTTTGTTTCTGCTGAGACTTCTGTTAAAAACAGTAGGCCTAAATGGAGTCACTTATGCCAAGCCCCAGGTCACCAAACCAAGACAATTACAGTCTGAGTCTCCCAGAAATAGAATCCTAATCCAGTCAATCAGGAGTTGTCTGATAAACACTTAGTTAGGTAAACTGCCTAATAGACCCCTGTCATCCCCTAAAGGAAAAATATTTTGCAATAACCTACCTGCTTTCTTGCCTAGGATAACTTCCTATTCCCGTTCCCTTCTGCCTATAAAAGTCTTTCATTTTGTAAAGCTTCTTGGAGCTCCTTTCTGTCCGCTAGATTGGCTGCTACCCAATTCTAATCGATTTTTGCCCACATGAACTCTTAAAATGTTTAATATGCCTCAGTTTATCTTTCAGTACTTCCCATCAGGTCTCCCTCCTCCTTGTTGCCCCTGAATATCAGTCAGCAAGGCCTCCTTGAGCACCTCATCTCCACCCTACCACTACACATTTTCTCTGCTCTACGTTTATCCTATTTAGAGCTGTGCAATGTTGGGCTTGAAATCTGACCCTCTCTTTTGATCGAAAAATCAGCAGTGCTTCCCCTGATCCATACGTCCATACTGGTGGTAAATTGGGACTTTTGTTTTCTAGAGTCCTTTGGAGCTATGAGTTTTGGAAATCCATTCTACATTTGCATACATATGTTAGTGAACATTCAAGCATCTCATCTACATAAGCACAAGGAGAACATCTGTTTTCCTTTCCTAACTAGTATTGATCATAGATTTTTCAGGAGTTTATTGTTGGTTGCTCCTTGATATCTCATCCCAGCATGTATTATAGAGCCACCTCCTGGCCAAAAGGAAGGAAGGAAGGAAGGGAGGGAGGAAGGGTGGAAGGAAGAGAGGTGGGGAAGGGTGGAAGGAAGAGAGGGAGGGAGGGAAGGAGGGAGGGTAGGTTACAGGAAGTAAGGGTTGGGGCACCTATGGGAAGACAAGAATATTCCTAGGATTTGTGCAGCCCTAAACATTAACTGAGACTTCAAGGAAGTAGAAAACGATTTCTTCTGAGGGTCTGGACCTCTGTCTTTAGCAGGAGTACACATCATGGGTTCAGGTGAAAAAGACCTGTTAGAATACATGATTTAGTCCTTAGTGATAAAGCAGCTCAGGGAAGTATGAGTGACTGTCTTCCCAAAGGTCACAGAGATTATATTATTTTTAACCTCACATCCAGAAACTGTCACCTGTTGCACTTGTAGGACCAAAATAAATCTTTTCACTCCTTTGTCCATGCATATTAACACATAACTACCCTGCCTGATGCAGAATTGTGAATTGGAGATATAATAATGCAATTGGAGAAATTGGAGAGGAGAGATATATAGCTATTTGTAAAAGAATAAGGAAGTATACAGAGTGCACTGGACTAGGACTCTGAACAGTGTGCCCCCTTGCCTGGCTCTATTGCTCCAAAGATGAGGGAACTTGGAGCCATTCTCCCTCCTCTGGACCTTAGTTTTCTCACACTGATAGTGAGTTATAATATCTCTAAGGTCCCCTCCATATTTTTAATGCTGAGTCTCTGAGTAGTCAGTCTTCTTTGCCCATTTTTATGTGTTCATCTCATCCAACACACACACACACACACACACACACACACACACACCTTCTCAACAGTGCCCAATAGTGACAAAATGTTTCCCTTCATCAACATGGGGTCTATGTAGCCAAGGAATTTCTGGCCTCAGTATCCTGTATTCTTCCAGGTAGAAGTGAATGCAAGAGATTTTCATCAAATACAGTAAGCCCCTATATATGAACGAGTTCCGTTCCAAGAGCACGTTCGTAACTCCAACAAAGTTAGCCTAGGTACCCAACTAACACAGTCGGCTATACAGTACTGTACTGTAATAGATTTATAATATTTTTCACACAAATAATACATAAAAACAAACACAAAAAATAAAGAAAATGTTTTTAATCTTACAGTACAGTACCTTGAAAAATACAGTAGTACAGTACAACAGCTGGCATACAGGGGCTGGCATCGAGTGAACAGGCAAGAAGAGTTACTGACTGGAGGAGGGAGAGGAGGTGGGAGATGGTAGAGCTGAAGGCTCATCGGCAATAGGAGATGGAGGGCAAGCTGCAATTTCACTCACACTTGACGTTGCTGGCACAGGTTCTGGTTCCTTGCTGGATTCAGTTCCATCTACCCTCTTGAAAAAAAACAATCCAGTGATGTCTGGGTTAGCTGTTTTTTCCTTAGCATAGATGACACGGTGGCACTGGATTGCATTCTGAACTGCTGCTTCAACCTTCTTGTACCATTCTACATTCAGGTCCTGTGCCTCAAAAACTAGCAGTGCCTCCTCAAATAAAGAAAATCCCCTTGCCATTTCCTGTATCGTGAATCTCTTCAGTTCTTCAGTTATTTCTTCCTCTTGTCTTTCTTCATCCTTTCTCTGGGCTTCCAATTCCATCTCTTCCCCTCACTTCACTCTCTGAATTATTTTCACTTTTGTTTCCATTGTATTGCTTGGTACTTCTTAGCAGTACCAGCTACATCACCACTGCTTTTATGCTTACTTCCAGACATCCTGGGCTTGAAATAAAGATACTGTACTACTGTACTCTACACAGTAGACAAAAGCACAACCACTTGTAGAGGATGCATACGTGTGACAGTGTACACCAGACCCATGAACTAACTTGCATGATTGGACATGTGAACATATCTTTAAAAGTCTACAACTTGAAGGTTCGTATGTAGGACACTTACTGTAAATGAATTCCTGTGATGGGATAAAAATTAACTTCCCAGATCACAACAGATTAAGTCCTTCACTCTTTGAGAAAGCTTTTGAAAACTTAAGCTAAATATTAGACATTTTTGCCAGCAATGGAGGCTCATGTGGAAAATTGTTTTAAGACGGCAGAGGTGCTGCAGGATACATGGTACCACATACTTGCAAAATTGGCCTAAATGTGATCTCCTATTCCCTGTTATTTACAGGTGAGGGGGCTGAGGACCAGATGTGACACCACCAGCCAGAAGCTCATTCAGGACTGGAGGCCCTGTCTTCTAACTTCTGGGCTTTACTAGATAGTTTTTACTCCACACCTTCTCCCTTTGGGAGTCCTCCTGACACAGTGGTCATGTGGGTACTGAGGTCTTTGACGTGAGTTGGAAGGATGCGTCATCCCTTATGTGATATCTCCCCTCACAAGGAGCAAAGCGCAGGCACAGTACAAATGGGACACGTGTGTAGCAGCCTAGAAAGTCAGGTATTCTTAGGAGTAAAACTTTGAAACTTAACTACAAGAAAAGTGTCTTTTTAATGTTTAAATTCCTCCTCTTTTGGTCTCAAGCACAGCACCTGCCACAGAGCAGGTTCAAGGAACACAAGCTGATGGAGTGAAGATGGAATGGAAGCAAGCCACCTGTTCCTGGGGGGCCAAGAGAAGGCAGATTGTCTCCGAGCATTCTCCAAAAGGGTAGTGGGGCTAGAGCAGAGTTAGGTTGGCCATTATAAATTACTTATTCCTCCTTACATCCTTATTACCCAACTTACTCAGCATGGATTTCATAGTGTGACACCATAATCACTCACTTTCTGTCAACCTTAAACTCTTTGCCTTTTTTAAAATTGAAGGATGGTTGATTTATAATGTTTCAGGAGTACAACAAAGTGATTCAATTATATATATATATATATATATATATATATATATATATATATATATTCTTTTTCAGATTCTTTTCCAGTATAGGTTCTTGCAAGATATTGAATACAGTTCCCTGTGCTATACAGTGGGTACTTTTTTTTTTTTTTTTTTTTTTTTGCCGTATGTGGGCCTCTCACTGTTGTGGCCTCTCCCGCTGCGGAGCACAGGCTCCGGACGCGCAGACTCAGCGGCCATGGCTCACAGGCCCAGCCGCTCCGCGGCATGTGGGATCCTCCCAGACCGGGGCACGAACCCGCCTCCCCTGCATCGGCAGGCGGACTCCCAACCACTGCGCCACCAGGGAAGCCCCAGTGGGTACTTTTTAATCTATTGTGTACAGTAGTGTATAGTAGTAGTGGTAGATATAGAGCAGTACATATATAGTAGTGTGTATCTGTTCATCTCAAATGCCTAATTTATCCCTCTCCTCCTTTCCCCTTTGGTAACCAGAAGTTTGTTTTCTTTGTCTGTGAGTCTATTTCTATTTGGTAAATATGCTCATTTGTATCATTTTTTTTAGAGTCCACAAATAAGTGATATTATATGATATTTGTCTTTCTCTGTCTGACTTACTTCACTTACTATGATAAGCTCTAGGTCCACTTATGTTGTTGCAAATGGCACTAATTCATTATTTTTTATGGCTGAATAATATTCCAGTGTATATATATACCCCACATCTTCTTTATCCATTAATCTGTCAATGGACATTTAGCTGCTTCCATGTCTCAGCTATTATAAATACTGCTGCAATGAACATTGGGGTGACTGTATCTTTTCTAATAAGAGTTTTCATTTTTTCCAGATATATGCCTAGGAGTGGGATTGCAGAATCAGACGGTAACTTTATTTTTAGTTTTTTAAGGAACCTCCATACTGTTCTCCACAGCAGCTGTATCAATTTACATTCCCACCAGAAGTGTAGGAAGATTCCCTTTTCTCCACACCCTCTCCAGCATTTATTATTTCTAGATGTTTTGATGATGGCCTTTCTAACTGGTGCTAAGTGATACCTCATTGCAGTTTTGATTTACATTTATCTAATAATTAGTAATGTTGAGCATCTTTTCATGTGCCTGTTGGCCATCTGTATGTCTTCTTTGAAGAAATGTCTATTTAGTATGGGTTTACTTCTGCCCATTTTTTTTTTTTGCCCATTTTTTTGATTGAGTTTTTTTTAAATATTGAGCTGTACAAGCTGTTGTATATTTTGGAAATTAATACCTTATCAGTCACATCATTTGTAAATATTTTCTCCCAGTCAATAGGTTGTCTTTTCATTTTGTTTATGGTTTTCTCTGCTGCACAAAACTTTTAAGTTTAATTAGGTCCCAATTGTTTATTTTTCCTTTTATTTCCATTACTCTAGGAGACAGATCCAAAGAAAAAATATACCTTAATAAACCTTAACATCATGGTTTAATATCACCTATCTGAGGAAAGAAAAACAAACTCTCCCTGACCCAGACTTCCCCAGCAGCTTTCATCTCATTTTTTTTGCTCCTATTCATAACAAAACACCTCAAAAGAGTTGTACATACCCACTGACTCTTTTTCCTCAAATTCTACCCCCTTCTCAACCACTCCCATTGTGCTTTTGTCCCATCTCTGAGTCCTGAAATAGGACTCTTCAAGGTCACCAATAACTTCCATCTTACCAGAACACAATAGTCAGTTTGCTGTGCTCATCTCATTCAAATTCTCTCCAGCATTTGACTCAGTTGATCACACCCTCCTTCTTGTAATACCTTCTTCTCTAAATATCCAAGGAAATGGCATTCATCCAATTTTCTGTTGACCTTCTCCTCAGTCCCTTAATTGGCATCTCCTTCTCTGCAACATCCTTAAATGTTGTAGCACTCCAAGGATCTGAAGGATCTGCCCTTGGCCTTCTACACTTTCTCCTCAGATGATCTTTCTGAGTGCTATGAATATTATATATATTATATGTATAATTATACATTATAATTATAAATATATAAAATTATAAATTATATTATATACATACATATATATACATATATATATATATATATATATATATATATATATATATATATATATAATTTAAGATTCCCAAAACCATATCTCCAGCCTGGACCTCTATGTTGAGTATGTAAATCCAAATGCTTATAGTAAGTCCCCTACATACGAACCTTCAAGTTGGGAACTTTCAAAGATGCAAACATGCATTGAAGACCTGATAGAATTGGAGGCCCAGAGAAAGGATGAAGAAAAACAAGAGGAAGAAGAAGTAATTGAAGAACTGAAGAGATTCATGACACTGGAAATGGCAAGAAGATTTTCTTTATTTGAGGAGGCACTGCTAGTTTTTGAGGCACAGGACTTGAACGTAGAACGGTACACGAAGTTTGCAGCAGCTATTCAGAATGCAATCCAGTGCCACCGTGTCATCTATGATGAGGAGAAAAGGTCTACTACCCAGACATCACTGGATCACTTTTTCAAGAGGGTAGATAGAATTGAATCCAGCAAGGAACCAGAACCTGTGCATGCCATCAACGTCAGGCGTGAGTGAAACTGCAGCTTATCCTCCATGATCCTTCAGCTCTACCATCTCCCACCTCCTCTCCCTCCTCCAGTCAGTAACTCTTCTTTCCTGTTCACTCGATGCCAGCCCCTGCATGCCAGCTGTTGTACTGTACTACTATACTTTTCAAGGTACTGTAAGATTAAAAATGTTTTATTTTTTTGTGTTTGTTTTCTATGTATTATTTGTGTGAAAAGTATTATAAATCTTTTACAGTATGGTACTATATAGCCGATTGTGTTAGTTGGGTACCAAGGTGAAATTTGTCGGACTTAACCAACAAATTGGACTTAAGAATGTGCTCTTGGAACGGAACTCATTCATATATGTAGGGGACTTAACTGTATTTGGCATCTCCTCTTGGATGACTAATAGGTATCTGAAACATAACACGGTCAAAACACAGCTCTTGCTTTCCTATCAACCTCATCTTACTAATCTACTCCTCACCTAGTGTTCCTCATCTTAGTAAATGACAGCATTTTCTACTCATTTCGTTAAGCACAAAACCCAGTCATTATCCTTGATTGCTCTTTTTCCTCCATACTCTACATTTAATTCTTCAGGATGTCATGTCAAAAATAAATATGCCCCAAATATATCCAGAACAAAGCCACTTCTCACTCCTTTCCTTATAAAAACTTTATTCCAAAATAAATGAATAAATGAATAATGTGATGGTACCTACAGAGAAAATGGTGCTAGGGATAATATTTTTCATTGTTCCTGTTATGTAATATCAGATCAGCATGAAGAGAAAGTTTTTGAGATGTGAGCTCTGATATCTACATACATTTACTACTGCCATAATTCACTGGCACTTTGGCTGAAAGCAAATTAAAAATGGAATCCAGGCAAGTTTACAAAGAAATTTTTCAGAAGTTTAGAACCCCATTCTGTTTAACTTTCTGTTTCTATGTACTACAGAAATCCAGCTTCTTATAAGGATTAACTTTCTTTCCTGACTTTTAGTTAAGATAGCACAGTGATATTTCTGCTTTCAGACTTGAAGTTACAGGGACTAAGTTTAGCCTCCTCCTTGAAACATATAAAATAACATACAAAGTAAATGAAACAACGATTTTCAAGTCATTTGCTATTAAGCAAGAAAGGGCAGGGGAACTTCAGAGACAGGAAACAATCTGAATCAGCCTCTATGATAGTATCAGTCTGCTGAAATGGAATCCTAGTGATCTTTTCCAAAAATAACAACTAACATTTGTATGATACTTACTATATGCCTAGCACTGCTCTAAGTATTTGATGTATATATTAGCTCAGTAAACCCACAGAGCAACCATTTGAGGTAGGTGTACTCTTACTGTCTTCATTTTTCAGAAGAGAATTTGAGACAAAAATGTTTTAAACCTTACTCAAGGTTACACAAATATTTTATAGTGGAGCT
The DNA here is from genome assembly GCF_025265405.1 of Mesoplodon densirostris. Lineage (NCBI taxonomy): Eukaryota > Metazoa > Chordata > Mammalia > Artiodactyla > Ziphiidae > Mesoplodon > Mesoplodon densirostris. Next base: position 122,507,368 of record NC_082662.1, on the reverse strand, counting down.
ATGGTTGAGCCTAGACAATCTGCATCTAGAGTTTATGCTCATAACTACTACCCTAAACAACCAATTCAGTAAGATTTCTTGGGTGGCAGAGGGAAGGAATCGGGAGAACTAAGAAAAGTGTAGGAGGGGGCGGGGCAGAATTTTCAAGTCTGCAGCAATGTGAGGCATTCAGAATGTGTATTAACAACCAGCTCACTGGGAAGAAGGCCATGTGAAGACAGAGGCACAGATTGGAGTTATGTTGCCACAAGCCAATGAATGTCATGACCTGCCAGGAGCTAGAAGAGACAAGGAAGAACTTCAGAGGGAGCATGACCTTCCTAACACCTTCATTTTTTACTTCTAACCTCCAGAACTATGAGAGAATAAATTTCTGTTTGTAGTAATTAGCAAGTTTGTAGTGGTTGATTACAGCAGCCCTATGAAACTAGTAAACATTTTGGTTTTCAGTTCCTGGAGCTAAATCAGTTTTAACTGATGGCTTTTCAAGCCATGTATCTCTGAGTGCTCCAGACTAGACCACATTGTGTGTCACTGTGGTTTTTCTAGTACTCAAGATCTATACAGTATCATGTGGAGCTGCATAGTTCATGGGTTCTCAGAACTTCCTAAGAGGGCCAGAGGAGCAATACAATCTTGTGAAAAATAACTTTGGCATGGCTAAGAGTTGACCTTAGTAATTGGATTAGATAGTTCAACAGTTGACTCAGTTCTCACCAGAGACCACATTCTAAAGTAGGAAGAAACTATACAGCTCCTTGAATCCCCTTACTCTTCTTCCATGGATCTGTGCCTTTCTCAAGTCTATGATCTTTAATACCTGGCTTCAGTGTTTATGTTTCAATTTAACAGTCTTCAGCATATTCAATATCTCCCTGACATCTGGTCAAGATAGCATTGTGAGAATTATTATTCTAGACAAACAGGGATTGGATTTACCCTCTCCTTGAACAAATACCAGGCAAAATATATAAAACAAAGTATTTTAAGAAATTAGCTATGAGTCAACATAAGACAAGAAAACCTCAGAAACAGGAACCAAATGATATAAACCCTATGATCTTCCCAGATTACTGCCTGGAAAGAGTATCCAGACCACAGAACAGGGAGAGAGAACCTAGCCAAAACTGGCAGTCTATCTGAGTTGAGAAAATGGACCTGGAAGTACAGTTAGGTTAAGGCAGTGAGAGTTTTCAGGGAAGGATCTTGAAGAAGAGAGAGCTATATAGGGACAGAACAACTGAAATCTGCAGACAGCCCTCCTTAAATCTTTAGCTTAGTACAGATCAGCAATTATGTTTAAGGAAAGTAGCAGAGGCCAGGGAAAGAACCACCTGAAGGATTAGAAGGACCAATTACTTAACTTTAAACAGAGCCAAGAATATTTCCTGTTCTCACCAGCTAAATTAGAAAACCTCATAACTGATGGGTCATCAGGTAGAGTATTCATAAGAGTTTACCTTTGTAAACGGACAAAGTTAGGCTAGACTAAACACGTTTTGATCCCACCAAAGAAAGCTTAAAAGCAAAGTCCAAAGGGATTAAATAATTTCCAAGTAATATAACTGTTTTGCAAAACAAAGTTCAAGAAGACTTTTAGGAGCACAAAAACATCTATCATACAAAAAGTAACATTCACAATGTCTGGCATCCAATCAAAAGTTACCTGACATGCAAAGAAGCAGGGAAATATAACCCATAATGAGGATAAATAAATCCATTTGAAACTGACCAAGAAGTGATACAGATGATGTAATGAGTAGACAAGTCATAAAACAAATTTTATATGTTCTGGTTTTTTACATGTTCAAGAAACTAGAGAGATAGTGAAAATATAGGTTAAGACATGGAATATGGTTTTAAAAAACATAAATTGAACTTCCAGAAACAAAAACTATAATATCTGAAATGAAAACTAATTGGATGGGATTAACAACAGAATACATATTGCAGGAGAAAAGACTAAAGAACTTGGAGAAGTAGAAACAGAAATAAAATTCCAAAATGAAATTCAGAGAGAAAATATAACCATAAAAAGACAAATAGAAGACTTCTGTTTCCAGACAAGATGGAATAAAAGGAACTGGATTTACCGCCCCTGCCACATGAAATAATTTTTAAAAAAGAGAAAATATTTAGGGGCCTCCCTGGTGACACAGTGGTTGAGAGTCCACCTGCTGATGCAGGGGACACGAGTTCGTGCCCTGGTCTGGGAGGATCCCACATGTTGTGGAGCAGCTGGGCCCGTGAGCCATGGCCACTGAGTCTGCACATCTGGAGCCTGTGCTCTGCAACAGGAGAGGCCACAATGGTGAGAGGCCCGTGTATCACAAAAAAAAAAAAAAAGAGAGAGAAAATATTTAAAATAAGACATTGAACATTAAGCAACAAAGGACAGTGATCCCATCCTGAGAAATGAAAACCAAATTAGGTGAATCCTAGAACTGTCCCAGATAACCACCTTGAGAGAGTTTCCAATTTGCAGTGTAAGGAGGGTGTGATGGTTAATTTTAGGTATTACTTGGCTAGGCCACAGTGTCCAAATATTTGGTCAAACATTATTGTGGATGTTCTCTGAGGGTGTTTTTGGATAAGACAAACATTTAAATTGGTAGACTTTGAGTGAAGCAGATTGTTCTCTATAATATGGGAGGGAATGGTCCAATCAGTTGAAGGTCTAATGGAACAAAAATGGATTTCCCTCAATAAAGAGGGAATTCTACCAGTACATGGCCTCTGGACTTGAACTCCAGCCTTGACTCTTCCCTGGGTCTTCAACCTGCCAGCCTACCCTGCTGATCTTGGACTTGCCAGCCTCCCTAATCAGATGAGTCAATTCCTTAAAATAAATCTCTCTTTATTATATAGATATACACATATATCCTATTGGATCTGTTTTTCCTGGAGAACCCTGAATAATACAGAGGGAGAATCCAGACAGAGAGAGCCTGAGAAAATCTCTGACATGAGAAGACAGAATTAAGAGACTATAAGGAGAAAGGAGACTAGGGTCCATAAGACAGACTACTAGAGAAAAGGGAGCTGCAAAGAAAAAGAACTTCAATGGCCTATGGAGGGTACATCTTAAGATTTCATCAAGTACTGACTAGCATATGCCTTGAGGTAACTACCTGAGACTAGGGAAAGAATTTCTACAAAGAATTAGATGTAATAGTGCCTGGTACATATGCAGGACTGTTTCTACCAGTCAAACTGGAAACCTCATAAATAATGGGGCATCAGGTAGTGTAGTCAGAAGACCTTGCCTTAATAAGCCCAAGAACATTTACAAGAATATAAAAACATCTAGCACTCAACAGGTAAAATTATCAATGTGTGGCATCCAATAAACTATTACCATGCATGCATAATAGTAGCAGGAAAATACTACACATAATGAAGAGAAAAATCAGTCAGTGAAAATCAACCTAGAACTGATGCAGATGTTAGAATTAGCAAACAAGGACAATAAGACAATTATTATGCCTGTATTCCATATGTTCAAATCATTATATAGAGACATGGATGTTGTTAAAATAATGTGAATAAAACTTCTAGATATTTAAACTATACTGTGTGAAATAAAAATCTACACTGGTTGGCATGAATGGCAGATCAGAAAATTTCACAGAAAATGCTAGTGAACTTGAATGCAAAGCAATAGTAAGTATTCAAAGAGAAAGAAAAAAAGAGAAAAGGGTATCAATTACTTGTGGGGCTATTTCAAGGGGCCTAATATATGTATAATTACAAGCCTGAAGGAGATGCAATGAGAAGAAACAGAAAAAAAATCTGAAGAAATAATGGCCAAAATTTTTCTAAATTTGATGAAAAACATAAACTCAGAGATGCAAGATGCTCAACAAATCTGAAACACAAACAAACAAACAAACAAAAATGAAGAAAACTACTACACAAAGTTTCATCATAATCAAACTGTTCAAAACAAGTTATGAAGAGAAAATCTTAAAAGTAGTCAAAGAAAAATGACATGTTACATGCCAGTAACATACAAACAGGGACAAAGATAAGGATGACAACAGACTTCTCTTCAGAAATAATGCAAGTGAGGGAAGAACAAAATGACATCTTTAAAGTATTGAGAGAAAAAAATCTGTCAACCTAGAATTCTATACCCAGTGAAAATATCTTTCAAGAGGGAAGGTGAATTGAAGGATTTTCAGACATGAAAAACAGAGAATTGAGGACTAAAAGATTCACACTGCAAGAAATGTAAAAAGAAGCCTTCAGCAGAAGGAAAATGACACCAGATGGAAGTATGGATTTATATAAAGGAATGAAGAGCCTTGGAAATGGTAACTATATGGGTAAATATATAAGGGCTTTTTCTTGTTATTTAAATATTGTTAAAGGATAACCACTTAAGTAAAAACAATACAAATGTATTATGGATTTGATAAAATATGTGAAAGTAAAATATATGACAATAATATAAAGGTCAGGAGAGGAGAAATGGAAGCATACTGAAGTAAGGTTGGAATATTACATGTGAAGTACAATAATATTACTTGAAGGTAGACTGATAAATTAACAATATATAGTATAAACACTAAAACAATCACTAAAAATAACAGAATAAAGAGATATAGCTAGTAATCAAACAAGAGCTATATACTTTGCTCATGGATTAGAAGGCTCAACATTGTTAAGATGTCAATTGTCCCAATATTGATGAATAACCTAACACAATACCAATAAAAATCCTAGCAAGTTTTTGTGAAAGTTAATTTTAAATTCACTTGGAAATACAAAGGACCTAGAATATTTCAAATAACCATGAAAAAAGAATAAAGTTGGAGGACTTACACAACCTATCTTTAATACTTATTATAAAGTTATATTAATCAAGACAATGGGGCATTAGTGTAAACACAAACAAATGAATATAATAGACTAGACAGTCCAGAAATAGACCCACCCTATGTGGTTAATTGATATTTGACAAAGGTGCAAAGGCAATTCTGTGTAGAAAAGATAGTCTTTGTAACAAACAAAGGCTGCAGCAAGTGGATACCCACACATAAAAAGGTAAACTTATATCTTTATTTCATGCCAAACTCAAAAATTAATTCAAGACAGATCATATGCCTAAAAGTACTATTTAAAATTATAAAACTTCTAAAAGGATAAAAATTTTGTGACCATGTGTGTAGCAAAGGTTTTTTAGAAAACTTCTGGGAATTCCCTGGTGGTCCAGTGGTTAGGAGTCTGCACTTTCACTGCTGAGGGCCCGGGTTCAATCCCTGGTCAGGGAACTGAGATCCCACAAGCCATGTGGCACAGCCAAAAATATATATATATATATTTAGAAGCTTTAAAAAAATTAATAGTTCTGCTCATCATTAAGAGAATGAAAAGACAATCCCAACTGAAGGAAACATTTTAAAGTATATATATATAACAGATAAAGAACTTGTATCAGAATACATAATGAACACTTAGAATACAGTAAGAAAACAAAAACCCAATAACAAAATGAGGAGAAGATGTGAACAGATACTTCACCATAGAGGATATATGCATGGTAAATAAGCACATAAAAAGATGCTCAGTATCATTAGTGATTAGAGGAATGCAAATAAAACCACAGAAAATGCAACTTCAAACCTAGTAAACTGGTTAAAATTTAGAATACTGACCATGTCATGCATTTGCAAGGATGTGGAAGAACTGAAACTCTAACAAACTCCTCTGGCAAACTAAAATGACACTTTGGAAAACTTTTAGGGGGGTTCTTAAAAAGTTAAACATATATCTATCACATGATCTAATCATTCCACTCCTAGGTAAATATTCAAGGGAAATGAAAGCATAAGACTTGTATGCCAATGTTTGGGGAAGTCTAATTTGTAAGAGCCAAAAACTCAAAACAAGATAAATTTCCATCAACAGATGATTAAATTAACAAATTGTGGGCCATCCATACTATGAAATGTTAGTCAACAATAAAATAAATGAACTATTGAAACACACACCAACATGGATAATTTTCAAGATAATCATTGTGTGTGAAAGAATCCAGACCAATGAGAAAGAGTAAATATTGTTTGGTACAATTAATATAAAATTTGAGAAACTGCCAACTAATCTATAGGAACAGAAAACACATCAGTGGTTGCATGAGGATGGGTGTAGGGTGTGAGGAGCTGTGTTAGGTAGGAAATGAGAAAATGTTTGGAAGTGTTGGATGTGTTCATTATCTTGATTTTGGTGACAGTTTCAAGGGTGTATACATGGACTAAAATTTATCAAATTATACACTCTCTGTATGTACCATTGTTTGTAGTTGCTTACAACTCACTAAAGCAGTTTTTAAAAATAGCATGGGGAGTTCATGTTTGCAGGGCAACTTCCATCTCCACATATATTTCAATGCTCTGAAATAAAATAAATATCTCTGTGGAACAGAACTGGAATAGAAGTTCAAGAAAGTAAATGGTGCTAAATCCACAGTTCTTCTAAACTCAGCTCCCCAAAGAGACAAAGGCAATGAAAAGCTACAACTTTGTTGAGTAATGGGGACTGAAATGTACCCTCTGTGAAGAATGAAACCAGAACCAATCTTACAATTAAAAACCAACTATGAGGTGAGTGTCTCCTACTTGTTAAGAGGGTCAAACACTCTCTATGTTTGAATTATATAAAGCTGCTTACTTGGAGAGAAAGGAGGAAACAGACACAGCTTCTTAGCCAAACCTGAGTCAGGTCACCCAGATTGGTGGCTAGATCTGCAATATCTAAAATATAAAAATGTAGTAGGAGCCTTTAACCCTAAGTCGGTTCTTGATAAGGTTGATTAAAACCACACTTAAAACTACTATGGAGGGAAGGGTAAGATAAAAATGATGTAAAGTGGGATTTCCACAGAAGATGAGTAGGTAAAACAAAAAGCTAAAAAGTATAAGGAAAAAAAATGTTAAGAAAGACATCAAAATCAACAATTAGGAAATTAACTCATAGAGATTAAATAAAATCAATAGAGCCAATTAAAATGACTTTAAAATAACAGTTAACATCTTCACATAAAGGAAGAAATCCTATTCTTCACAAAAAAAAATAGAACATTGTGAAACAACAAGAGAGAGTTGTTTTTTTTAAAGAAAGGCATAAAAAAATGCTGGAAATGAAAAGTGTACAGTTAACTACTAGATTTGATACAAAGAGTAGTGGAATACTTATTAATACTGAAGAACTCATCCAAAACACAGCACAAAGAAATATTTTATTTTATTTTTTTAATTTTTAATTTTATGTTAGAGTATAGTTGCTTTATAATGTTGTGTTAGTTTCAGGTGTACAGAAAAAAGATTCAATTATACATATACATGTATCTATTCTTTTTCAAATTCTTTTCCCATTTAGGTTATTCCAGAGTACTGAGCAGAGTTCCCTGTGCTATACAGTAAGTCCTTGCTGGTCATCTATTTTAAATATAGCAGTGTATACAAGTCAATCCCAAACTCCCAGTCTATCCCTCCCTCTGCCCTTCCCCCCTGGTAATCATAAGTTTGTTCTCTAAGTCTGTGAATCTGTTTCTGTTTTGTAAATAAGTTCATTTGTAGCATTTTTTTAGATTCTGCATATAAGCAATATCATATGATATTTGTCTTTCTCTGTCTGACTTCACTTAGTCTGATAATCTCCAGGTCCATCCATGTTGCTGCAAATGGCATTATTTTATTACTTTTAATGGCTGAGTAATATTCCATTGTGTATAAATATCACATCTTCTTTATCCATTCATCTGTTGATGGACATTTAAGTTGCTTTCATGTCTTGGCTATTGTAAACAGCACTGCAATGAACATTGGGGTGCATGTACCCTTTCAAACCATGTTTTTCTCCAGATATATGCCTGGGATTGAGATTTCTGGATCATATGGTAGCTCTATTTTTAGTTTTTTAAGGACCCTCCATACTGTTCTCCATAGTGACTACAAAAAGAAATATTTCAAATGAAAGAAAAGTATAATTTTGAAAGGCAGCATTACTGTACCTAAACAATACTAATCTTTCATTAGTATTTTTGACTGATTATCCCACTTTTCACCTTATTTAGTTTGGCACTATAGTTCTATTAAAACAGAGATTGCATTTTTTTTTAATGAAAGAGAAGTCAAAAGACGTGGAGGATAAATTGATAGACTCCAACATAGATCTCAGAAGAGTAAAGAAGGAATGGTAAAAAAAGCACATTTAAAGAGCTAGTATCTGATAATTTTTCATATTTGAGAAAAGCCATGAGTCCTCAGATTAAACATGCAAGAGTGTAAACCAAGATAAAATAAATTAATACTAAAACCTTTCATACACTTCTAGGGAGTTCTTCAGCATGCTAATAACTAGATTCTTGACTGCCCTTGAAAATGTCCTCAAAACAAGACAACATAGTAACTGAAGATCTTGTATTTTCACTTCAAGTGTGATTTTATTTGATTAACAGGAGATATTAATTTAACATAACCAGATTTATCAACATTTCTTTTATGGTGAGCACTTTTCTCATCTTGTAAGAGAAAACTTTTAAACCCTTTCAGATATATTTTGCTTCCTTAGTCTGTAGATGTGTGTTTTTCATCAGTTTTAGAAAATTCACAGCCATCATCTCCTTAAATATTGTCTCTTTCCCATTATCACTATGGTGTTTTCCAAAACTCCAGAAAATGACTTTCTCATTCTATTTTTCATATATTTATTTTCTTTTATTTCTTTTTTTTAACTATTTCACCCTTCAACTTTGTCTTATCTGCTGTTTGTCTATCTCATAAGATATTTTAAAATTTAGATATTAAACTTCTTTTAATATTTAGAAGTTTCATTTGTTTCATTTTTAAATCATTTTTAAAATTTTTCTGATTTGTTGTTGTTGTTGTTTTACGCTCATAGAGAATTCTTATATATCCTCTACCTCACAACTTCAGCATCTTCACTCCTTGGTGATCAAAATCAGTTTTTTTTGTTTTTTTGTTTGTTTGTTTTTCTGCTCTCACACATAGTAGCTTGCCTTCTTATTTGTTTGGTAATCTGTGAGAGACCTAAAGGCCTAAAATGGGGATAGTTTTCCTCTCTTTATACTAATAAGTCAGAAGACATCTATTTAGGACCATGTTAGCCAATTTGGAGGGTTTTATCTCATAGCTCATTTCCTCATCTAATTGTCACTCCAAGTTTTAGTAATCTTTTAGTATTGCTATATGAATCTAGCCTCAGCTTCTTAATTTCAGTTGACCAGATCTTGGCTCCAGACCACTGAGGGTCCAGCTCCCAACTGCCAAGGTCCTGGAAGCTCCAAGCCAAGCTCATTTGTATCTTTTCTCATTTATTTATTTTCTTTGGGGTGAGAAGTCCTTGATGACCTCTCCTATCTTTTATTAGATGACTACTGACTCAAAGAGTGTGTTTTGTTTTGATATCACTAGTGGTGGAATGGGATGATACTAAAATCAGAACTCTCTGCATGTCTTTAAATAAACGATAATAACATTTTGAAGGACAGACATACAGAGGGAAAGACTGAAATTAGAGAAGCCAGTTAAATCATTGTTTATTGAGTACACATCATGACAGGCATTATTTTAAGAATTTTTCATATGTAATCTCACTTATTCCCTTATCCCCTCTGTGAGATAGATAGGCAGGTGTCTTTAACCACATTTCATACACGAATTAATAGAAGACTTAGGAGGTCTGATTACTTGACCAAGTTCGTACAACAAGTGAGTGGCAGAGTCAGGATTTGAACCCAGGTATGTCTGTCGCAGAAAAGTATCATCTGAGTAAAAGCATTTGCTTGTGAAGGCAGATAGATCTCCTTTTGAGTCTTTGCTTATAAGTCTTAATATGACTATTAATTATATCATAACCTATCTGATCCTTCATTACTCAATTGTTTAATGGGCTTAATTCTTACCTTATAGGTTTGATGTGAGAAATGAGATGTTAAATTAATACAGTGCTTGACACATAAAAAGGGCTAAATAATTTATTAGTTGTTTTTATTATTTTCTGCCCTATATCTTATTTTCTCTCAACAATGTACCCTGGACCCTAAACTGTGTTCATCATAGGAATTATAAATAGCAAATAAATGTCTTTAGCACAAAGCTTTTCCCAAACTTCAAGGATCATATTCAACTACCTATTTTTACACCTGCCCCTCAGTGTCAGCCTAACCTCAATCTTCCCCCAGATAAACTCCTCATCCTTTCTTCTCAGTGAAAATTATCACCCACCTTATTTGCCAAGCCAGAGACATAGAAGCCCATCTCCACTAACACTCCTCCATTCAAACCATTATTTCTCTTCAGGGTTCTATAACTGCCTTCAGTATGATTCCCTGTCTCCTGCCATGACTTGAGCCAGTTCATTTTCTATACTGTCCCAGGGTCGTTTTTCTAAAGCATACATCTAATTTTGTAATTCTCTTACTTAAAATATTTTACTGGACTCCCATATTTTCAGGGTAATCTCTAAATTCCTTAACATATATACAAGATCCCTCTTGGACTGATATTAACCTATCTTTCCAGGTTCATCCTCCACAAGTCCCTTCTTCACTCAGTATAAATCTATGCAGTAGGTAGGAGAAGTATTGTTTTTCTTATTTTACTATATCTGTATATAGAATTGTGGCTTATAGCAGATGAAAACTGAATTTAACAGGGAACACCATCTCCCCTTCTGGATCTTTTTTCCCTCATCTGTGCTGTAAAGAAGTTGGACTCAATATTTTTTCCATCTGTAGCATGGCATGCTTCCCTATAATTCACAGCTATATGTATCTTAAATTATACTTAATGGAAAATTTTCTGCAGGTTGCAATCTCCAGAGAGGAAAACAGCTCACTGAAGAAGGATGCAACTGTTTCTCTTAAATAATAGAAGAGACTTATCTGTGTAGAATGGTTTAGAGGCTGTGCTCTGTATCTGCACATAGTAAGTGTTCAACAAATGTTTGTCCAGCAAATAAAGTCTATGTGCACTTTCTACCTTTCTGGCTCACAAAGCACTTTCTCATGCATTACCTCATTTGATTCCACACTATACTTACAAAGTGGCTAGAGAAGGTATTCTTGACCCTGTTTTCTAGACCCCCAAAAAGTGATCCTCAGGGCATCTAAGTGATTATACCAAGGTCACAAAGCTAGTAAATGGCAGAGCCAGGTCTCAAACTGAGGGCTTTTAGCTCTAAATCCTGTGTTCTTTCCATGGCATTATGCAAGCCTCATAATTCTAAGATCCAGTCCTAAAATAACACAAAATACTCAGCCAGCCTCCTGCTTTGTTCCCTTGACCTCATTAAAGCCTTAAATGGAACTTGTCCTCACAAACTTAGGGTGCAACATCAAATCCATCTGAGTTTCTAGGGCACATAGCAACAGCTTGCTTTAATCTAATAATTGGCTGAAGTAGAACCACAGAAAGGATGTAAAAAAAAAAAAGGCAAATTGTTATTTTTCAAAACCAAGGCATTCCCCTGCCTAAAATGTTCACAGCTTTTCCCTTTTCCAAGAAAATATTTATCCCTCTAAAAGATTTCTTCCCATTAACAATATTTTTACAGCCTTTGTGATACTTTTAGAGAATTTTACATACAACCTATATACCATATATTTCAAGAATGAAACCATTACATTAAGAACGTTGCATATGTTTAAAAGTGTTTTTATGAGGTTTATTAAAAGAAGCCATAAATTTCTGAGAAAGGTTTAAGCTATGTTACATTGATCTTACTTTTCATTTAAACAAAATGTAAACTTTAAGTAAAACCTTGATGTAGAATGTAAACGCACTCATCTACCCTGAGCTTACTCATTCACATGTGCTACCTCTAAAATATTAAATCATCTATGAAGCACTCCATTTCTTTGAGTGTTTTCCAATCACAACAAATAGCTTTCTGGTGATTGCTTGTACCTGTTGAATTTCTTGGATTCATTCACAGTAAGTGAAGAATGGGTGGTGCCAGCTGGATACAAAGCAGAGTTTTTAAATCGTTCTTGGCTCTGCACACCAAGGGCAATCTGCAGCCCAGCTTAGCTCTTGGGGTGTCCACTCAAAATGAACTCATATACAAAAGGTAGGTAGTGTTATTATTCCCATTTTATAGATGGAGATACTGAGACACAGGGAAGGGTTGAACAGTTTTCCAAGGTCACACGGATAATAAGGAATAGAATCAACCTGCAAACCCAGGCAGTCTGGCTCCAGATGGCCAAAGCCCAAGCTCTACTGTTTACCCTGCACCATCTTACTTTCTTAATAGGATTATTGTGATGATTAGATGAGATAATAAAAATAAAAGCATTTGGTACAGAACTTGACAGATAGCACTCAACAAGATTAGCCATTATTAATATCATGATTATTCTTATCTGGTACATGTTAAGACTGATTGTTCTTACCAAGGCTGTCCTTCGAAAAGGCAAAGGCAAATTGTGCTGTGAGCCCCAATTTACCCTTCTACCCCAGGCCCTTGGGAATGAAGTGAGCTCGGATTGTCTGGCAAGGAAACAGAAGTTGTAGACTCAACCATGTAGGAAAGAAGGGTGGCTCCAACTCTGCAGTATTTTAAGATTCCATTTGTAAAGGTTTTGGGCCTTTTTAACACTATAGTACAGTCTCCTTGAATTAGAGGGTGGCACCTCATCTGTCTACCCAAATACCCACACTCTCAATTCAGAGCAATTGCTATTAATTTTGCCCTTTTTATACTTGTGTATGCATTGGTTCTTCTATCTGGAATGCTTTTCTCTCACTTCTCCACATGACAAACTCCTATTCATCTTTCCAAAACATGTCCATTTCCCTTTTATTATAGACTTTGTTTACATTTCTCAAATAATATTTAATCGTTTATGTTAGAGTTATTGCTTGCATGCTCTTCCACTCAAATTATTATAACTTCCACTCAAGTTATTGCTTGCATGCTCTTCCACTCCTGTCTAGACTGTGGACTGTATAGACTTGAGGAAAAGAAAGGAACCAGGACTTATTTATCTCTATATCCCTTCACTTAATACAAAGTCTGGCCCAAAAGAGATTTTCTGTAAAACTCTGATAAGTAAATGAGTAGATGACGACCCCTGTTGTCTCAGCCTACCCATTTGACCTCGAGGGCTGGTCATGTCAGAGTTAAGAACCAGAAAGAACTCATTCACCCAGTGCCTAAGCTGAGATATATATAGGTCATGGGGCAAAACCTGTATCTCTGAACTTTGACCTTTCCTAGCCCATAGAAAATAAAGCTTTAGGCTCAAATCCAGTTGCCATAAAGCCAGTCCCAGTGAAGTTGCCTTTTGCTACCTCACAAAGTTTCTTCCCATGTCACCATGTCCCATTCTCCATCCTGAGTTCCTTTTAAAGTTAGGCTTCAATGCCTAACTTGTCAATCATTATTCCATTCCTTCTCAGAAATGGCTTGAAAAACTTGGAAATGAGCAGATGCTTCCTGACAAAGCCTAAGTTGAAGGAATCACATCCAAGATTTCTAGGAAGCAGGGAAAAAATTACTTCCATCAGAGAGCCACTACAGAAAACATTAAAAACTGTGAGGTAGATCTAAAGACTTAGAACTTTTTTATAAAAGGTGATCGTCACCCCCTCAACCCTGTACATTTCACATCCTACCCTCTGCCGTATTTTGTATTTTGAGGAGGAGGCCATTGATGTAGCACTTTTCTGAAGGGATTATTAAGTGGTAGACTTGAACTCAGATAGTATCTCACCTAACTCGCTATGTAGCAGTGACATCTACTGGGGAATAATGTCACTTCAGGGCTCCTACTTTTGTACTGTACTCAATAAGTTTAAAATATGAACTCATTTAACCACAACTCTGTGAGATTGTTAATATTATGATCTGCTTTTGTGAGATGGGGAAACAGAGACCCCAGGAAAAGAAACAGGTGACCTCATGTCACAGAGCTAATACATGGCAGAGCTGGGGTCTTAACCCAGAGCAGCACAACTCAAGGGTCTGTGTTCTTAGTCATGAAGACCTACTGCCTCTTTTACCGTTCATCTTCTGCATTTTGAATATATCCATTATATTGCATTTTGCCTACTGCTTTGAAACCATGAATTGATATGTCTATTTCCCCAGGAAACTCTGCCTTCCCTGTGCTTCATTCATGTTTGTAATGTTGGTACCCAGCACCACTCCTAACACATAATAGGTGCTTAATAAATACCTGTTGAATACCTGTTGCATACATGAACGAACAAGCAAAAGCCCATCTTAGCATATGTGGGTGGTAGACACAGGATGCGGAGAGGGAGCTGGTAAGGAAAGAATAGCTTCTCTCTTTGCAGCCATCCTACTTTACAATGTGGATTTCAGAAATGCACATAAACGAGGACAGCGGTGTCTGTAATTCAAGTCTGGTAATCTTTGAGATCTTTAGAGGCTCCTCATAGCTTTCAGAATTGAGTCCACATTTCTCAGCTGGGACTAGAAGACCCTTTGTGATCTGGCTCCTATCTACCTCTTCAGCTTCTGCACCAGTAACAATGTACCCCTCACTCCAGTGACCTTGAGCAATTGGGGGTCCTCTGAACAAGCCCGCCCTCTCATATCTCCAGGTTTTGACATGGCCTCTGCCTGGAAGACCCCTTTTACCCTGCAAGCCTCTTCCCCCTTGGCCTGAGAAACCTGTATTCATGTTTCAAGATTCAGTTATCATCTCCTCTAGGAAGCTTTCCCAGAGGTGTCAGTCAGGGCTGAGACCCTCTCCAGTAAAACAACTGTGTCAAGAGTCAGGGAAGTGTTTGCATGGTCCAGCCAAGTGGCTGATTGAATCCCAGCCTGGCCATTCACTAGATAGGTGACCTTAGGCAAGTTACTTAATTGTTCTGTCCCTCAGTTCCCCCAGTTTCAAAATGGGATAATGAAAATAGTATCATAGTGTTGTAAGTATTGAAGAGGTAAATAAACTGCTTCATACAGTGCATAGTAAAGGGAATTTAAGTGTTTGCGATGATTATTGCTATTATTGTCTATTTCCTCATCTCTCGTCTCAGCAGTCAGTGAGCTCCTTCGCCAAAGCTATTTCTTCAGTGTCTTTGTGTCCACAGGGCCTAGAAAAGTGTGTGTTAGGAGATAATAAATACCTGGGAGGGAGAGGGAGAAGGACCAAGACAGAAAGAAACGTGCTTAGCTTTCAGACGTTGTTATGGCGTCCATCCCACAAATAGAATCGGGCCGCCTGAGGCAGCACTGAACAAGGAGGCAGACAAAGCTGGAGCAGAGACACATATTTTATTGTGGCTTCTGCTTCCTCTTCCCTACGCTTTGTTCTGTGCACAAAGTTCATCTATGGTTGCCTCATCTGCCCAGACCCCACCCTCCTCCCCAAACCCATCCCCCAGCAAGCCATCTTTTGAAAGTTACAACCACTTCCACACATGGAAAACACATTGAAGCCATTCTGGATGGTCATTACAAAGAGACAGAAACCAGAGCGATATGATCTTTCCGGGGCTAGGCCTCATAAGCTGGGTAGGGAGCCATCTCTGTAGGTACCATGCAAACAGCTCTAAAATGCACTCAACTTCCTATCATCCTTCCTCAGGGGCTGTAAGTCCCAACATTAGAACCATTGCTTGGTTTAGGCCACTGTATTTCCATAAAGACCCCATTCAAAAATACAAAGGTATCTGTACTCAAGAAGGCTAATCTCATTTACACACAAGAAAGGATTTGTTTTTCCCATGGAAAGAAGAGACTTAGAAAGTCATAAGTAATGAGCTCATTCAAGTGGTGGGGGAAAAATAATATCTGCCATTTATTGAGTACTTTCTATGTGCTATTGGGCTTTATGGAAAATGTCTTTTTAAGCATTTAACTTTTAAGTGCTATATGAGAAAGATGGGCCTGGATGGTTTGCCCTGATAGACAGCCCTGTATTGACAGGAGGTGAAGAGCTTCTGAGGAGGAAGGGCAGTTCAAAAAGAAGAGAGGTGCAAACAGTGGGCCAAATATCTCCAAAGTCAAGTTCACATTGGACAGTTCTGTGGTCTTGACAGGTAAGGAGGAGCTGCTAGTCGGAGGAGACAATGGCATAGCCATTCAGGGATCATTCCTACCCCTCACTATGTGGCCACAAATCAATGTATTTTATTAACCACACTCTCTTTCTCTTCCTGCTCTTTTCGTAGCACCGAGTGGATGAGCTCTTTCCCATGAGGTCATGAGTTGCTGTTCACTCATCTTCTGGGTAAGTGTGGACTTCATGACAACTCCCCACCAGTCAGAGGAGGGCACTGGGGACAGAGAATCCAGCTAGACTCAACCCTGCTCTCAGGTTCACAGAACCCTGGGAGAGACCTTCCACTAAACCTGGTGTGTCAAGTCCTTGAAATTCCACCCCTCTTAAATGGACCCACCTCTCCCTCCTTGCAACCATTTCCCTTGTCGGCCCTCATCATGTCTCCCCTGGAACCTGGCAGGATCATCCTCAGGGGTCTGCCTTAGGTCACTTCCCTTTACAAAGTCTGTTAGAAGCTTGTGATCCAGCCCTGTCTGTTTCCAGAGCCCCCTCCCCTCCTACTTCCCACACTTCACCCCAGCCCAGATGAGCCTGCAGAGATTTCCCCCAGCACCAGGTGTGCACACTCACCTGGGAACCTTTGCACTTGTTTTACTCACTCTCATTCCTTGGCCATTGCTCACTTAATAACATTCTTCCCACCCTTCACAGTCTGCCTCCTCTGAAGCCTACACCAGTCTTCTCAGAAAGTTTCCTCCTCCCCTCTGTGCTCTCAGAACCTTGTCCAATGACAACAGTCACCTTGCTCTAATCATTTGCTTACCCATATGGTTGCTTCCTGAGGCTGTGAGCTCTGGGAGGGCCAGGGAATGTCTCCTAGTAATCTCTGTATCCACCATCTGCAGCACAAATCATATATGAATGAATAAATGAAAAGACACAAATCATACATGAATGAATGAATGAATGAACGAATATTTTTAAATGAATAAAAGTACAGTAAAGTTGTATAAAAGGACTATGAGAACACACAGCAGGAGTCACTTATTCTGCCTAGGGGAATTGGGGAGAGGGAATTTCCATTAGGTGTTGCAGGATAATTAGGGATCATTCTTCCCTACTCTTGGTAGAGGTACATTAAACAAGAGCAGAGAGAGTGCCTTAGGGGCTGGTAAAAATCCCCTAACAGAGATGAGTTAGATTTTCATTACCTTATCAGGAGCTCCTGAGTTCACATCATTAAACACTTGCCTGTCTGGATATCTCAACTTTCCTATGCATGCTTTTGCTGTCCTGGGGAAACCCAGAAAACTGTCCTTCTCTTGGAAGACTCTTAAAAACTTCCAATAATTCAGAGCACAGAAGGGCTAACCAGGTCCTGATGTGTCTCCCTTCCCATCATTCCTGATGTCACTCCTGCTTAGAGCTCCCCCCTGCATGCAGGCTTGCTCTTATTTGCAGACTGAGATCTTCTCATCATCATAGGTCCAAATTTCTGAGATATATCTGGAAAAGAGAGCACAGGGCTAGTTTTTCATGGCCCCATGATCTCACAATCCCACATGAATACTCTGGGCTTCCAAAAGCTGTAATGACTCTCCTGGATGTTCTTGTCATTCTTACTGCCAACTTAAGCTTGGGGATGGAAGAGGGAAGATAATAAAGTCAGGAGGAAGTACACCAGATTTTTTTCCCTCCATGGCCAGCTTGTTGGAAATGACTAGCTGTAATCAGTTGCTGAATGGTTTAACAGCAGAACAACTAAAATATTTGTATGCATAGATATTGCCTCAAAATGTGAAAGCTGTTTGTGAATGTAAGTCTCTCCACATGTGGCGATTCTCCTGTGCATTACATGAGGGCCGTGACTCAGGCACAGACTTCCCCGTTGCCACACCTGTCCCCTTTCCCTGACTCTGGAGAAACATTAGCCCTGGAACCTAATCACCTCCAACTCTACCCTCCCTTATCTTATTTCATGAAAAACTGAAAAACACTGCTCTCCTAACTCTCACTCAAGAAGCTATGGTACATTTGTGTTTATCCTCCCCAAATCTTGAGGAATCCACCTTAAGGTTCAAAACACCGTTTATAATTTTGGTAAAACAAATCTTATCCGAGTATGCATACTACCTGTTTTAAAAGTCAATTTTAAAGATCTCTCTGGCAGAGATAGGTTATAAATATTGGAGTAGGATTATAATTGCCACAATAAACAGAAACAATATCTATAAAAGTCAAAAAGCCCTGAACAGTGATTCCCCCTGAAAATACATGTAAGCAGGCAGAACATACTCCTCTTCATTAAAGGAAAGTAAAACTTCATATGAAAAGGGAACATGGGGCTTCTCTGGTGGCGCACTGGTTGAGAGTCCACTTGCCGATTCAGGGGACATGGGTTCGTGCCTCGGTCCGGGAAGATCCCACATGCAGCGGAGCGGCTGGGCCCGTGAGCCATGGCCGCTGAGCCTGCGTGTCTGGAGCCTGTGCTCCACAATGGGAGAGGCCGCAACAGTGAGAGGCCCATGTACCGTAAAAAAAAAAAAGGGAACATGAACAATCATGGAGAATTTTATGACAAGACATAAAGAAGCCCTGAATTACTAAGTGGATATAGCAAAATAGAAGGGAAAAAAAAAGTCTTTCTCAATGACGAAGGAAGGCTAAGTGGAGGAAGAAGAGGAAGGAGGGAGGGAGGGAGAGAGAGAGGAGAAGAAACAAAGTGTCAGGGAGGAAGACACCTTCCTCTACTTTCCTAGGTTCTTCTGGCTGGTCTAAGAATTAAATTGACCTGAGACAGATTAACTGGAGAAAATCAAACAAAAGTTTAAAAACATGTAAACAGGGGCCTTTCCTGGTGGTGCAGTGGTTGAGAGTCCGCCTGCCGATGCAGGAGACACGGGTTCATGCCCCGGTCCGGGAGGACCCCACATGCCGCGGAGCAGCTGGGCCTGCGTGGGAGAGGCCACAACAGTGAGAGGCCCGCGTACTGCAAACAAAACAAAACAAAACAAAACAAAACATGTAAACAAGGGGGGAGACCCAGGAAAACTGAGTAACTCACCAAAATGGCCAAAGCCCTCACCTTAAACACCGTCTTCAGCTAACGATGAAAGAGGATTTGGGAGGTAGTTGTTTGGGACTTCAAAGAGGAGGAAGGCAATTCACATGGAGATGGGAAAGCAAAGGTTTGGTAAATAAATATTTGTTGGGCCTGGCAGAGACATGGGACACAGAGTGGACTCCAATCTCTAGGCTCTGCCTGGTTCCTTACGACCCCAGTCCATATTCTTTGCAGGTATCTCTGGTGATAGCTCTATTTGGGAACAGGCTCTCTATCTATCTTCTTTTAAACAGTCAGGGGAAGGTCAAGGTTGCTTCCTAAGGCTTCTGGGCCTTAAAAATAATCAGCCTAGGGAATTCCCTGGAGGTCCAGTGGTTAGGACTCCACGCTTTCACTGCTGAGGACAAGGGTTTGATCCTTGGTCAGGGCACTAAGATTCCACAAGCCGTGTGGTACAGCTAAAAAAAATAAAAATAAAAATAAAATTATAAAAAAATAATAAAAAACATAAAAATAATCAGACTAAATTAATCCTCATTTACTGCATCAGAAGCATTTGGAGGAGCTAAAGTGGAGAACAAGCAGATAGAATTTCTTCCTTCAGGAAGCTCAGGGGATCTGTATGGACAAGATTGCCACCCAATTAGTGTTGATAAGCCAAGAAACAGTGTTTCTCCAGTTGAAACAGGAAATCTGCAAACTACCAGAAAGCTATAGACGAGTGTTCCTGGAGCATTTTTTTTGAGACAGTGAGCTGAGCTGAAACCCCAAAACTACATACCGGCCTGTGAAGCCTTTTGGTTTTAAGGGAAGGAGGAGAAAGAGAGGCAGAGAGAGCTTGAGAAAGAGAAAAAGAACCTTATCAAGTCTCGGGAAGATCACCTTTATTTTAAGCAATGTTAGATAATAATTAATATTAATGGAAAAAATCCAAATTGTACCCATATTTACAGTGGATGCTTATTAAATATTAGCCAAACATGAATTTACATTTTAGTTATTGACAGGAAGCCACAGAATACAGACATAGTAGAAGACGTACAGGCTTTACAGCCAGGCAGCCTGGATTCTAGTATGTCATTGTTTATGACCCTAGACAAAAAAGTTAAACATCTTTAAACTGAAGACACTGAAGCTATATAAAAAAGTATTATGAGGATTAAATAAAATTGTATACATAAAGTCATATAGTAAGTGCTCAGTAAACATTTATTCCCTCTCTGTTCTTCTCTTTATCTTCTTTTAAATGTATGCTTTTAACATTCAGTGTTGGGTTTTATTAGAAAATTTGATTTTTTTAAATAGAGTCTTGAAAAGTTATTCTAACAATGGGTTAGAATAGAAAGCTCAGGTCTCACATAAACCATGTTTCCTGAAGTGCAAACAATGAGACTGTGCATTCAAGGCTGCTGCTACCACCACCTGGTGGCGGCATACTGTATAATATTTTTGAGTTGACTAAAGTCAATATGTGTGTCCTTAGAGTCACACATACTTGGAAGGTTGAGGAAACAAAATTTTTACAACATATTTTCCTAACCACTATGTGGTGAGACTTTGGTATGTTGTGAAAGTGCTTGCAGCAGAAATCTGGGTTTTCTAAACTCACTGGTATCAATCTTTAATACCATCCACTCCAATACCACTCTCCGTCAATGTTCCTATTGCAGCCAGAATCCAAAAACTTAGGAGTTCCTTTGAAGAGTCATGTAAAAATAAAGCAGATCATGACACCAAAAGTACACGCAAAAAAAAAAAGGATAAATTAGACTTTATCAAAATTAAAAACCCTATGCTTCAAAGGACACTATTAAGAAAGGGAAAAGAATGGAGAGAATTTTGAAAATCATATATCTGTTAAGAGATGCATACCTAGAACATATAAAGGACTCCTACAACTCAATAATAAAAAGACAAATAATACAACCAGAAAATGGACAACATATTTGAGTAGATATTTCTCTAAAGACTTAAAAAGGCATCAGCCATCAGGGAAATGGAAGTCAAAACCATAATGAGATACTACTTTATATACACTAGAATCATTATAACCAAAAAGACAGTTAATAACAAAGATGTGGAGAAACTGGAACCCTCACACCCTATTAATGGAAATGTAAAATGGTGCAGCTTCTTTGGAAAACAGTCTAGTAGTTTGTCAAAACATTAAACAAACATATCATATGATCCCAGCAATTTCATTCCTAGATTTATATCTAAGAGAAGTAAACACATGTCCACACAAAAACTTGTACATGAATGTTCATAGGAGCATTATTCATAATAGCCAAAAAGTAGAAACAACACCAAATACCCATCAAACTGATCATTACAACAGAATATTATCCACCAATGAAAAGAGTGAAGTACCAATACATGTAACAATGCGGCTGAACCTTGAAAATATCATACGAAGTGAAAGAAGCCAGTCACAAAGCCACATATTAGGTGATTCAATTTACATAAAATATTCGGACTAGACAATTCCATAGAAACAGAAAATAGATCCTGCTCCCCTAGGTGGTTGGAAGGTAAACAGCCAAGGGATATAGGCTTTCTTTCTGGGAGCGATGAAGTGTTCTAAATGTGATCGTGGTGAGAGTCATACAAATCTGTGAATATATAAAAAGCCATTGAATTGTACATTCCAAATGGGTGAAGTGCATGGTATTTTAACTATATCTCAGTAAAGCTGTTAAAAAACAAAAACAAAACATGTCTGAAATGATGGTGAAGAAGTGGTCCCCCAACTCTTCCCCATGCAAACAAAAGCTTCTACATATTCTAGAAAAAACAAGAACTAAAATTTTCAAGCCAATATTGGAAGCTAATTTTTAATAAAGACTAATATCTTTTTCATAACTAATCTGGAGGTTTGGAAATTTTTTGCCCTACTTAATTTTCCTATAAAAGACCAGGCTCTTTTCCCTGTTTTAGTAGTGCTCATCAAAATAGGAAAATAATATAATTTCACATTTAACTGTAAGAAGATTCTCTTTAGGTATCCAGAGCAGAGCTAATCTCACCTTCAGAAGTCATTTATGTCGCTACAGTATTACTTTTTTAATGGTCTGAATCATACCTGCTCTCCATAACACACATACACACACACTCACATGTGTGCACACACACAAGCCTACATTCAGTTGTTACATGGAACAGCTTGGGACCCTCACCTGTAAAACCAAGGTAGATCCTGTCTAGGCTGGCATATGCAACTGTTTAATGTTGGGTGCTTATTATATTCCTAAAAACAGCATTTCTGGAACTTTATAGCTCCAGATTGAAACAAATCACAGAATCTAAGCATTGTAAAGCACTTTACCAGCAGCTAAGACTTAGAGAGGCCTTCAAGTGTGAATGAAACCAGCCTAATCTTTCATTCCTATCTGATTCTGCTATAGTCATAGAGGTGCCGTGCAAAGGATAAAAGAGCCATTTTTCATGACCTTCCTCGTGTCTCTGAACAAAGCCCAGTGTCAAAATCTTTGAAAAGCACATATTATAGTAAAGAAGAAGATTCAAAAAAATATTTGGAAGCATTCATGATACAGGAAAAAAATTTCCTCTCTCTTTCCCATCCCAAAATAAAAAACAACCTTATGACATGTTAGATTGAAATGTTTAAATATTGAACCAGTGCCAAAAAATGATGTGTAAGCCTCAATAAATTCATGAAATTAAAAAATGATATTATTATCCCATCTGACAGAGTGTCTTTCAGGACTTGAAGCTGTGTGGTTCAGATTAGGGACCTTCTAACGAAAAATAAATGTGGAACACATTTGACTTACAAATATAGTGACATATATAATATTCAAAAGACATATATTCAATGAGGTCCATTTGCTATTGCTAGTTACTAGTATCAGTTTTGCTTCCTATGCAAAGCAATGGTGTCTTTTCTTGAGTATTAAATGCTGATAGTTACAACAAAAATCTTCTTTCTGGAAAGAAAACAAAGCAGGCACATAGGAAAGGCAACACAATGCCTATACACACTGAATGGCATATCTAAATTTTTGATATTTTAGAAAGATGGACAACTGAGTCTCTATGAGATGGGTGTAATATTCACATGTATTATATGAAACACATTTGTATACTGTAGATGTTTGTAACATAAACAATGTTAGCTGTGTGGCTGGCAGTCATTTCTGCTGTCTCAGTTCTGCCCATTCCCTTTCTAATGATGAAATATATTCCCTAAAGCCAGTAACATAGGAGAAAGGGCCCTTTTAGTCTATCCTTCGTCTCTTTACCAGGAACACTTCATGCATATAGCATCTATTCTTTTGCCACCTCCTGCTGTGTTACAAAGCCCAGGAGAGGAGGCAAAGGAAGCCAGTGAGAGATGGTTACAAAGAGGGGGCAGGGCGGAGAAGGGGCCTTGTTCACTCAGAGGCTCTGAGCTCAGAGCCGGCACAAGATTGATGACACTCCCTGGATGTATGGGAAGATCTCCTCCTTATGAAAGACTGCTCATGATGCCTGATAGACTTGTCATCTCTTAATAAACATCACGGATATGTCAGGAGGAGAGAATCAGAGCAGGAGCCAGGCACACCCCAGCAGAGGGCCTGATGATTTACTCAGAGCGTCCTGCTGATGGTGCTGCGGTGGAGTGAGTCTGCTTCCCCAGCTCAGAAATCCCCTGGGAGACTTCATTCCCTCTGGGGACCCAAAGAGGCACATTTGGGACCCAGCTCCTCCTTCCTTTGAGACCTTCCTAATTCAATGGAGTCCTGAAAAAAGGAGAGGCCCAGATTTTCAGGACTCTTCTCTAGAAATGCAGGGCATCCACATACTATGATTTTTCTTAGTCCCTGGGGAGTTTTTCTCTACATTTTTTGAGTACTAGAAACAGAGCATCTAATCAACTTTCATAAACCCCCAGAGTGGCAGGGGTAACATCAGCAGAGAGTCCATCCTGGCTCTGTTATACAATGTTCTTCACCTCTGCCACCTCTCTTCCCATCGCTTCTCTTTCCACCCATCATGTAAATCATTCCTGAAACCCAACCTTCCCCACAAGCATGTCCCTGATCACCTTGCTAGGCAAGGCTTGTTGCCCTTTCCTTGTGGACCACGGAGGAAATTCTCAGTTTCTCCTATACTCAACCCCCAGGATCTCACCTCTGTTTCCCCTCCAGGTCTCACTTTAGGAGCTGACACCAAGCACATGTGTCACTAACATTTGAAACCAGAAGGATGTGTATATGGATGAATTCTAAGTTCATCCTTTTCCCTTCCCAACCTAAAACCAAACTTATTTT
Organism: Mesoplodon densirostris; assembly: GCF_025265405.1. NCBI lineage: Eukaryota > Metazoa > Chordata > Mammalia > Artiodactyla > Ziphiidae > Mesoplodon > Mesoplodon densirostris. The sequence continues at coordinate 122,483,019 of NC_082662.1, read as the reverse complement.
TGGCTTGTAAATAAACTTATAACCACTTTAATGTTCATTTTGATTTTCATTTTGATGTTTAATTCTACTTCCCAATGCATGATCACATTTTCCCTCATATATCTGCATTAGAACCTTCTAGAAGGCAGGGGTGCAGGGCAGTCTCTGGGCAGCCCCAGGGCCCCTTTTGAGGAAGTAAGAAGTCTTTCCTGACAGATGTTACCAATGATGGTGTTGAAGGTACTCACTGACACCTGCTCCAGTTCTACAGACAGTTTTCATTGTGTTGAACCAGCCAGGTAGGCAACTTGGCCAGCACAAGACAGAGATCTAACCATTAGAATAACAGAAAAACCCAAAGACACAAATGGAGCCGTAGCTTGGTGATTGTCGTAGGGCCCTGTGGCCCCAGCTTTGGTATCTAAGCCATGCTCCATGCTCCATTTCCCCCAGAGGAAATTGCTCTTCTGATATTTTGAAGCCTTTTATGTGTAACATGTGTGTGTGGCCAAATAGCAAGCTTACATTTTCATCTTGAAATAATTGTGATTAATAAATTACAATGAAGCTGCAGTACAAGCTTCATTCCCAGAGGAACCTGTTGATGTTTATATTCCTACAAGTCAGCCAGAGCCTGAAGTCAAAAAGTTCAGCCTCCACTTGAATGTAAGGAGGTTTGTAGATGTGGGTTGGGGGTTGGCGGTGAGGAAGGGGGTGCAGTTGACTTTTAGAACACTCTTCTGGAATCCTTTTCTGTTCTCTGCAGCAGGCCTGCACCCACGGTGACTGCTACTTATTATTCTCCTACTCATCTTATCATCGGACCCAGCATCAGCAGACTACACATGCCACAGCATCACTCCTCTCCTTCGTTCCCTATGTTTCAAGGGAAACAGCCTAGTAGGAAGCCATTCACTGTGCAGGTCTGCTTGCTGGGCAAACTGGGCAAACTGAGAAAGCAGCTATTTTGTGATGGTGTGGATGGAGTTAGCTGCTTAGGTTTGTCAGAGAACCGTTTTTTAAGTTCTTTTAGAAATATCCATTATTTTTGTGGAAATACTAGAATTCACTATATAAAAGCCCTTAACCTAGGCAGTACAGCAAAGAGGTAGGAGGCTCTGCTCCTGAGTAAGACCAGCTTTTCTTTGATTCCAGGCTCTGCCACTTTAACCGGCTTTACCAATTTTTATAATCCCCCCAACCATCTTGTTTTCTCATCCATAGATAACATCTTACACACAATCATCACTCAAAATTCATAGCTATTATTGTTATCATAGCTATCATCATCATAATCATCACTATTATTACCAGGGTTGATTGAAATCCCCTTATTAATTAACCATTTATTGATCATGATCTCTGTGCTACGTGTGGTCAAAGATGAGGGAAAACATGGAGCCTGAAATGAACGTACTTTATCTCCCTTCAACCTAAGTGCAAAAATATTCACAGAAACAAGCAATTCCCAGACTATTTCAGGTTGGGGATAAAAAGAAGAACATAATCATAATAACAAAAGCACCTATTTTGGCTTTGCCTCCACCACTTCTTTCCCAATTAAATCTTGGGGTTCTTGAGTGGTTTCTTGAGGGCTCATGAAATAGTTCCCTCAGCTAAGAGATATTCCCCATATTCTTTGGCTTCAATTTACCCTGCTGCTGTCTCCTTTTTTTTTTTAAAAGTTAATTGTTAGACTTCTGCTCTTCTTCATCCTTTCCTATCCAGTTTTATTTGTTTATTTGTTTATTTATTTATTTATTTATTTATTTATGTTTGGCTGTGTTGGGTCTTCATTTCTGTGTGAGGGCTTTCTCTGGTTGCAGTGAGTGGGGTTCACTCATAGTGGTGCACGGGCCTCTCACCATTGTGGCCTCTCTTGTTGTGGAGCACAGGCTCCAGACGCGCAAGCTCAGTAGTTGTGGCTCATGAGACCAGTTGCTCTGCGGCATGTGGGATCTTCCCAGACCAGGGCTCGAACCCGTGTTCCCTGCACTGGCAGGCAGACTCTCTACCACTGCACCACCAGGGAAGCCCTGCTGTCTCCTTTTGCTGTCATCCTCAGTAAAGCAAATTTGCATCTGTCTTTGGGTGACCTTATGTACAAGTTCGTTGAGGGGCAAAGATTTTTTTTAATGTTGGCTTGATCCTCTAAGCCAGCTTGTCCTCCCTAGTTTGACAGACTCCACCACTATGAATTAATTGTCTTACAACTGTCACTTCACATTTCACACATATTTATGTTTCTTGCCAGGACACTGCAAGGTTTTTATGCCAACACCCCTTCCCATAAGTTCACTAATTCCAAAAGCTAGTGATGCACACCAAGGGCATCCAAACTGCTGCCAAACCTAGGACGCCACACCAGCATGATGCTTTGTCTTGCTTCTTCTCCATTCCAGCTGTCTTTGGCACGTAGGAGGTGCTTCATGGAATACACTGAGGGACTGCTCAGCCTGATGTGTCCATTTCTTATTGCTACCTACTCCTAACCATAGCTCCAAGAGGAGGAAGTACTTTATGTTACATCTGATGATTTAGGCTACAAAATAGGCAGTACTGTCATCTCAACATATCAGGGAGATCTTAGTGAAACAGCATTTTATTTTTCCTTTCTCTTTATTGCTTCTTCCTCCCCCAAGTAAGTCTTAGGAGAGCTGGAGAAAACAATAAGCAAACATCCTATTACTCTCAAAATAATCTGAGTGCATGTGCATATTTGTTTTTACTTCCTACTTATTCCAGGGAGAAAGACACTGGGTGTTCAGAGAACTCTATTAGTCAGTGATATGATACATTCAGCTGCAAGTAACAGAAAATCCCTCAGAGAGTGGCTTGCACAAAGAAATGCTGTAGTTGCTGTGTGGAACAAGAAATGTAGGTGTAGGCAGTCTAGGGCTGGACAGTGGTTCAATGACCCCTGGACCCTCCTATTCTTCAAACTCTGCCATCCTTACTGTGTGGTCTCACCTTTAAGGTCACAAGATGGCAGAAGCACTTCCAAGCATCAAGACTGCAATCCAGACCAAAAGAAGAGAAAAGGAGCAAAAAGATGTGTGAATGACTCTGTCCTTTGTAAAAGCTTTCCCAGAAACTTCATCTAGCAACTGCCACTTAACATCTCACTGAACAGAACAGGGTCTCGTGTTAATCTTCAATTTCAAGGAAATCTGAAGAAGATGAATCTTTTTTAATCAGGCTTCCTACAGCCCAAATAAAGGCAGAGTATTGTCATCAAAGAAAGAGAGACTAGATATTGGATAGGTAATTAGCAGTGTCTGCCAAAAGTATAAGGTTTGATGTAGTCAAAAACTGTCATTGAAGACCTTTGTAAAAGAAAATTTCAAGGTCTAATGTATAAGAAGAATCTTTGTTTTAGGTTGATGGTACTCTACAAAAGCATACAAGGATGTTAACGAAGGACATTTTCTTCAGCTGCAGCCCCCTAAGGCGAAGAGTGAAATGGTAGGTGTCAAGTACATCTGCATGGCCAGATGAGATTAGGGGCATTCTGTGCAGAATTGGAAGAGCCATGAACTGGTCTTCCATGCTTTAGCTGAACACACACCTCCAGCTGACACAAAAGGGCTCACCTCAAGTCAAATGAAAGACCTATGAGAGAATCACCTCCATGACTTGTGTCTCATGGAGGTCAAGGCACACAGGGACTGGTACCTGATTCTCCCTTGAGAAAGATCCAAGACAAGAAACCATGTTCAATCACAGCCTTGGGGCAGAGTAAAAAGAGGTAGCTGCCTCCAGAGTGAGATGCACTTCTCCCAAGAGCTGGGCAAAAGTGAATGTTTTTCAGGAACTAGGTGTAGGAAAGAAATACCCTGGGTTTCTTTGAAAATGGATTTCAACTAAGAAGAGCAGGGGTTCACCCTAAACTGTTGGCTTTCTTTATCTCTGCAGCAGTTGAGTTATTATGAGTAGGATGACCTTACATCCTGATTGGCCTAGGACAATCCCATGAGACCACTGCTGTCCCAGCATCCCAGCAATTCTACTGATAACTCCTCCTGTTCTCAAAAGTGTCTCACACTGGATGACAAATTACATGGTCACTTAGTAACGAGAGACTCTCACTAACATACAGAGCTGGATTACCAGCCTGCAGTTTCTCAAGATCCTAGTCTATGAGGACCCTAAAACATCACTGGGAAGGTACCTAGCAAAACTACTTTTGAGGGAAATTGTTTATGTGGTTAATAAGATGACTTCAAGGTGCCAACTAGGGAGTAGAGGTGTCACAGGTAGTAAGAGCAGATGATTGCTAAACTGCTTTCTCAGGACGGTAACTCCGGGTAACTGAAGGAACTCATCTTGCAAACAGGATAGCTAGTTTGAACAGATTAGGGGAATAGAAGAAAGCATGAGAATGTTAGAAGTGGCCTTCTGACTGTATTCTCCAGTATAGAATTCTGTGCTAAATATACATTGAACAAATAGATAAGGAATATATCAGTTTAAAGTGGGGTCAAATAGCACATCTTCTGTGGATCCCCATGTATTTTAGTCGAGCCTTATCAATGCATCATAGTTTTTGAAATTATAAATTATCAGGTGTTTTATTTCTCTACAACATCATTTGGGGGCTCATGAGGATCTGAATATGCCCACAGGGGGTTTCCTGTACGTGAAAATCATCACTTATGTGTACAGCAGGACCAAAACTTCGATAGCAAATCATCTTTTTGGATGCAGACTCTGTCACAATTACATTTGCTATCCCTCCCAGAATGTGAAAAGGAAAAACAGAGGAGAAAAAAAGGAGCCAGATACAGTACATGAGTAATATAGATGAACAATATCATGACAATAGAGCATTGTTGGAAAAATCTGAAGAAATAATTTCTTGAAACTAGTTTTCTTCACATTGTTGATAAAAATTTTGATCAGGACAGTGCTACTGGGTGTCAATCACAATTCCTTTGATATTGTGATAATTCATTAATATCATCTTTTGGACATGGTCATTCATGAAGTTTCTCACTCAGTGAGTTTCTCAACTCAAGCTCAACACGCGCCCCCCCAAAAAGATAACCCCTATCCAACCGCAAAATCTGTCCTCTGTGATTAAAGTATATGTTAAAGTCGCGAGAATTAAAATTAATTAGTTAAAACCATGTATTAACAGACAGGAAGATTAATGAAACTGAATGGAAGCTTCAAAATATGGTATAAGGATACACTGGACAAGTTCTTATTTCTCCTTGTCCACAGAGTACGATGAAAGAGTTTTTATTACATTCTATCTTAGTCCATTTGGGCTGCTATAATAGAATACTATAGAATGAGTGGCTTATAAAAAACAAAAATTAATTTCTCACAGTCCCGGAATCTGGGTAGTCCAAGATCAAGAAGCTGGGAGATTCATTGTCTGGTGGGGGGCAGCTTCCTGGTTCATAGACATCTTCTGGCTGTGTCTTCACCTGGTGGAAGTGAGGAGGGAGCTTTCTGGAGTCTCATTTATAAGGGTACTTATCTCATTCATGAGGGCTCTACCCTCATGACCTCATCACCTCCCAGAGGCCCCACTTCTAAATACCATCACACTGGGGGGTTAGGCTTTCAACCCATGATTGGGGAGACACAAACATTCAGTCCATAACACCCACCCAGCTGAAAGCCAACTAGACTAGGTTAACACCATTTCCCTAATGTTGTCATCTAATAATACTGTTAAAGAAATAAATGGGGCTGGTCTGGATCAGCAGGTTCTTTGTGAACCCAAGAGAGACTAAGCCCTTAGTTGTTACTACTACCACTTCTAAATGTCTACAAATTGTAGCATCTTGTTAAGGAACAGTGCCAGCCTTGTCAGGATTTATGAAATTCATCCTCTCTTTCTGTTTGGGAATCAAAATAGCATTTGCCCATTTAGACTTCTGGCATCTCTCTGATTTACCGTGATTCTGCGAAGATCACACATTTCAATAAAAGTTGACAGATATAAATGCTTACAAGATGTCAATCAGTGTGATGAGAGCTCTTACATACATTGTCTCCTATACGTGAAAATCAATGGACCCAGTCTAATTGTAACATGTGTGAACATGAAATGCTAATTTTTAACATTTTTAAACAACATCATAGAATTTGTTCCCTATTTTTCTACAAAACTCAGTTGTCCTCAAGTTCTCTTGCCTGCCTAGTCACATTACACCTGTAATATCCTAAAAGTCATCATCCAAGTCCCTGTTCCAACTGACCTCTGGAAGCCCTGTGCCTTTTGCAAGTCCTGAGGATTCCAAGGAGAGTTTACCTAATCCTGTTGTCATTTGTCACCACTGAGAACAGTTTTTCTGGGCTTCTCAAGATGCTTCTCCAGACCACTCTGATGCGCCCCACTTCTACACTCCATGGTTTGAGCAAATCCTCTCTTTATTCCCAAAACAGAGCTGACACTAGGCTATTTTAGTCAATAAACTGGATTCAGCCTTTGAGATGACACAGTTCCTGGGCCACCTCACCACTGTGAAATACGATGGGTATAGTAGGGTGTAAGGTGAAGAGAAGGAAATTCTTTTATTTCAAATTCCTCTATTTTTGCCCCCAGACCCAGTTGTGGGAGACCCCAAGCCACACAGCCACCCTGGTCTCCCATTTTGATTTTTGTGGGTACCAGAGCCCTGCATCTGAAAAGGGAAATTGGAACAAGATGAGATGGCATGGATTGATGACCAAGAATAAGAGCAATGCAGGATATAAGAGGATGTTTCAAACCGCACAAATGAGTTGTATATTGATTCCACAGATACTGCCTTTTTTTGAAGCATCTGTTGTGTTCCCTCTTTGGAGTTGTTTATTTATAAACTAAATATCTTCAGTGGAGCAAACTCCCATGCCTTCATGGTGATTTTAATTTCTGAAAACAGGCAAAAGGTGTTTGGAACTAAGTCTGACAATTAAGGTGAGTAATGTGTTTCTGGGTCAAAAACCAGATGTGACAATATTGCAATGATACTGATGTTTTCTGTACCTGGGGAAATAGCTGTTAAGGATATTCCCAGAGAGGTGTTACAAAGATGTTTGAGCAATTGCAGTGTGAGTATTTTGAAGCCCGACATGCACTGGGGAAATGTGGTATCATGACTAGAACCTAGCCTTTGTTGGTTAAATCTAGGGCTAAAGCTACACTGTCACTTACCCTGTCAATTTGGAAACATCATTTGGCCATTTTCCATTTCATATCCCTCAGCTGCAATAAGTGAATAACATCTGCCTTGAAAGAATTGTTGTGAGGGTTCTTATGCCAGATGAGTGGGCCATGGAGCTCAGGAAATAATATTTCTATTTTCACTCTTTCAGTGGGCAAAGCTAAGGCACTTGAAAGCCCTTGCCTGTTCCCAATCTCTACGTGTATATTTTAGAACAAGTGAAAAAGATCATGTCTCTGTTAAAACACTGTGGCCCTCAATTTGCTGCCTCCATATTTCAACATATACAGGAGTCAATTTTGAGTGTGCAGGAGGCAAATATATTGCATGGATAAAATATAATTTTATAAAATCCAAATATTCATAAATGGTGACTCTGTTGGGATAATCCTTCCTACTCAAGGTCCAGTAAAATGGCATACTGTTCACCACTTTGTTGCCTCGATTGTTGAGGAGTCCAGGCTGAGCTGGCATTGTAACAGAATCCAGAGCAAACTATACAAATATTTACTGAGCTGAAATTTTCTTTTTTTTTTTTTTTTTTTTTTGCGGTACGCGGACCTCTCACTGTTGTGGCCTCTCCCATCGCGGAGCACAGGCTGCAGACACCCAGGCTCAGTGGCCATGGCTCACGGGCCCAGCCGCTCTGCAGCATGTGGGATCCTCCCGGACCGGGACGCGAACCCCTGTTCCTTGCATCGGCAGGCGGACTCTCAACCACTGCACCACCAGGGAAGCCCTGAAATTTTCTTTTATTGAATATATTTGCACACACACACACACACACACACACACATACACACATACACACACTATGCAGAGAAAGAGAAAGTGAAAAAACTGGGAGAGACATCCAGTCTGGAAATCCTAGTTTGGGACAATGGGAATAATAATGAAGAGATATATAGAAGCACAGTTTCCCATGGTAATGGCCTTTATTGGAGAAATTTTGTCAGCAACTGAGTATACTTATTATTAAAACTTATTTAAATAATGATAACAATATTTATGAAGCTGCTTAGCACTGTACTAAATGCTATAGCCACATTATCACAGTTGCTTTGGTTTAGTATAAAAGTCAGTATCCACTAGTCACATATTTGAGAATGAATTTTTACGGATGTAAATACAGATTATATAGAGGTATCAGTTTGCAAGTAAAAGACATCAGCTTTCCAAAAATGTGCAGGTAGTGTGGATTTATTGGCACATCCTCTGGAGTGGGAAATAGGCCAGGCCAACACGGTGGAGACTGTTAGATCCCAGGGGGAGCAAGAGAGGTCGTGAGGGCAAGGAGACAGCCCACTATTCTAAAGCAAATCATTTATTGTTCAATTGCTGGTGATTTTACAAAAGAGATGAGCCCTGCAGCAACGGTGGCCATGTTTCACCAGCAGGCAGAGTTATGGGGTCACTCTGAATTCCATAAAGCTTCTGAGGCTTGTGAAAGGCACTACATGAGCCTCAATAAACAACAATGATCAGGTTAACCTCTTGCTTCGGAGATGCTCCTAACTTTCTGTTTATGGCGGGACCTGATTCTGAGTGTGGTGAACAGCATCCTGCGCTGATGCTGCCCTTTACAAAGCAAATGCATTATGACAAAAGGACAGAAGATAATCTCAAAATCTAAGTCCACTTGATGAGTATGAATACTGAACTTCAGTGTGAAGGCATTTTACATTACCGCCATCCTCTTTAAGCCAAACCAAGAGAAAGCACTCCTCGGCAGAGCTTTCATTTTGTTTAAATCCCTCTGATGGGCTTCTGCTCTCAGTAGTTATAGAACAAAGTGGTGGCATAATGTATGGGGGCAGTGGGGCGGGAGTTGAACATACCTGTGTTTGCAGCCATAATGAGATCTTGGAGATAACAAGGGGGGTTATTTGGATAATAATTAATAACCTGAGTTCCAGGCGCCACTGGAGCAGCATGCAAATTCTACGACCCTGAAGTGGCACCTCTTGAAGAAGAAGGTGCTTTATTGCCCCTGGCAGGCGTTCCCTTCTCAGCTGTGATTCCTCCCAGCCTTGGTGGTTTGCATACTGCGGCTGAACATTAGGTAGTAATGAATGACAACCCAGCCACTCTGCACACTGCAGTGAGAAGCTGCCGTAATTGGTTCCCCCATCACCATCATCCCGTCCCCCTCTGCAGAGGAGAGGAGGCTGTTGATGTCCTTTGACAGAATGTGAAGGGCAGCTCTTTCCTGGTGGCGCAGTGGTTGAGAGTTCGCCTGCCGATGCAGGGAACGCGGGTTCGTGCCCCGGTCCGGGAAGATCCCATGTGCCACGGAGCGGCTGGGCCCGTGAGCCATGGCCGCTGGGCCTGCACGTCCGGAGCCTGTGCTCTGCAACAGGAGAGGCCACGGCAGTGAGAGGCCCGCGTACCAAAAAAAAAAAAAAAAAAAAAATGCGAAGGGCATGGGGACCCACCACAATACTCTGAGGGCACAGAGGTGATTACGCCAACCCCACATTTACACTCTTCCTAAAGATACAAAGACCACCGGCCCGACCTAGGAAGTATATAGCTCTTCCCATCACACTCTGGGAAATGTCTGACTGTAAGGGGACGACATAAACGCTGGAATTCTTGATATGTGTGCCTGCTTTCTGGGCCTCTTCCCCCTACTGTGTCTGGGTTCAGATTGCAAAAATGTAGGAATGAGAAGATCCACAAGAAAGATCGAAGGAATTGAACACTAATTTGGATTTTGTTTTCTCTAAGCTAATCTAAGGTTTTCGTTGTTATTATTGTTTTCAATGTCAGTCTGAGTGTCCAGAGCTCAGCTCTAATTTAACTTTGCCACTAAATATATGATCCTGAACAGGCTAGATAACAATTCTGAATTGCAAATAGCAATATTATGATCCATAAGTACTGAAAATGAAACAAAAAAGTAATTTTTTGCTTTGTTTTCTAGAAAACACTTGGTGCTTAAAGGTATAACACATAGTTATATTGCTCATCTTTTAATTGTAGGTACTGGAAATTTGGCTGATATTATCATTGGGTATTCAGTTGTTCCATATAGCTATTTGAATCACATATAGAATAGTTATTTAACTTGGTAATTCATAAGTATAATGATTTGAGAATGAATAAATTAATATCATGAGATAAGAACAATATACAGTTTACTGGATGGTGAGCAGTTCAGCCAAATCATTAAAAGTAAAAGCTTTTAATCAAAGACTATAAGGCACAAAGATTTCTATGATGGAGATTAACAGGAAAATCTTAATTTAGACAATGGTCACAAAAGATCATGCAGCCAAGATGTGAAAAGCAGAGAAAGAGGTTGTATCATAGGGTTGGAGAAGGAGCCAGGGTTAAAATCATTTAGGACTTGTGGTAGAGACTGGTAGTAGTCTCTTCCCTTATAGGACAAGCTAGATTTTGTTGTTGTTGTTGTTGTTTTTGGAGGTTGGAAATGTACTCAGATAAAATATCACCTTTCTTAGCCTCCTCTGACTATAGATATAAACATGTGATTAGGTTCTGCCCAAGGAGACATAGCAGAACTTGGCTGAGAAGCTCCAGAAAATTTCCTTCAAAGAGGGGATAAAGAACTGGAGGGGGCACTTTTGCATCTTTTCTTTTTGTTTCTTCCCATTTGAAAAATAAATAGCTGTAAGTTCTGTTATGTTATGCTCATGGGGCCACATTGAGGATGGAAGCCAAGGCTAAGAATGGCAGACTAACACCATCAAATGACCCAGGGTACCTCATGACTTTGTGGAACCACCAAACCAACACTAGATGAATGTTTTTCATAGTTCTTCTACGTGAAAGAATAAACCTTTGATTTGTTTAAATACCTTAGTTGGATATCTATTTTAGAAGCTGAACACTATACCTGACAGACACAGACATCAAAAAAAGGGGGGGCTTTTATTTTATTTTCACTGTAATGAGAAGTCAAGAGGGATTTTTAAACACATGAATGACAAAATCCAATTCACATATTTGAAAAGCAAATTGACTGTTATGTGGAGAATGAATTGAAAGGGAAGAAACAAGGAAAAACAAAGGGGTCAGTTAGAAATGTTTGGCTTTAGTTCAGATGAGAAATCAATACAGCTTTGAGTTTTGTGGTGCCAATAGAAATGGGGAGAATAAACATTTTGGAGGTTGGAACTATAGGGGGTAATGAAAGACTTGATGAGAGGTGAGAAAGAAGCAGGTATTACCAATAAATCTCAGTTTTTTTTATCTGTTATTTAAAACTACAGGAATGGATAAAACCACTTTAGTTGAGAATGTGAAAAAAGAAAAGAAAAGGAGAAAAGAGTTATGCAAAACTCTAACATTTGGAGGTAAAGTAAAAAAGAAAAAGCCATCAGTGAAAACTGCGATAGAGATTTCAGAGAGGTAAGATAAAAAAGGAGTGTGGGGTTATAGAACTCAAGAGAGAAGAAGGTTTCAAGGTAGAAAGAATAGTCAGTGGTGCCAGATGCTACTGAGGATTCAAGTAAGATGAGACTCAAGAAAATATTAATCAATGGAAACATGGTGGCCAATATGATGTTAACAAAGCAACTGAATGGTAGATAAGGAAACCAGATTGAATCAGTTGAAGAGTGAAGGAGAGGAAATACCAAAACAATTCTGATAAACTCTCTCACTAAAAACAACTAGAATAACTGGAATACACTCACACAGATACACATATTTATCTGCTTGAGTCATTATAAACATAACAAGGTTCTAGCTAATTATGGGGCCAAGACCCAGAAGAAGGCAAGCCAAAGAGTTGAGCAAAGCATTTGAGGACATTTTCCCTTAGCAGCATCTCCTGTTCCCAGAAGAGGCAGATGAAAGAGGACGGGAAGACAAAATCAGAGTCCTGGGACTACCAATAAGGAGTACCCTAATCACTATCCCTCCCTCTGGGCTCAAACATCAAAAAGCTACAAAGTAGGAGTAACAATGATTCAGAATTCAGTAGTTTTTTGTTCAAATCTTCAATTGCTATGCCCCTAGTAGACTATGATGCAAACTAAATCCCCTGAAAGAAAAACATCACTCTATTCTCAAATTATTTCTATAAATTGTGACAAAATAATGCCTGCCTGGCACTTAAAAAAATATTCAGGGCCATATGATGGAAAACCAAAATAAATAATAAACAACAGTATACTTTAGGGCAAGAAGCAATACTGCAAATTGAGGACTTTTTAAGACAATGAAAGTGTAAATTCACCAGGAAGATAAAACAATTTAAACCTCTTTATAGCTAGTAATAATAATCCAAAATAGATACAAACTTTTGAAATATTGACAGAATGAAGAATTATATAAAATTTCCAATCATTATGCAAGATTCAGTGTTTTTTCTCAACAATAGGGCAAACAAGCATTTTAAAGAAAAATCAGAGGCTATGGAAGATTCAAACATGTTCGAATAAACATGTTCAAATAAAACAATAAGTTTTATCTAATTGACTTTATCTAATTGACATACACAGAGTACTGGACCAATCACTTCAGAATACAAATTTTCAGCCACACAGAGATATTTACCAAAATTGACCATAAAGTAAATATCAGCAAACTCAAAAATATTTAAACCATGTCGTTTGTTTTCTATTGTAATACCTAAAGCTAGAAATCAATAATGAAAAGATGACTATAAAATCCCCATATTCCAAGTGTTTGTAAATTAATCAATATACTATTTGTTTGTTTTCCTGAATTTTAATTTTACATTTGAATGTATCATATATTTTAAAAGTTAGTACATATTTCTTAATTCTATTCATTGAAGAGGCCCTGAAACACTGACCAACCAAAAAAGAATAAACACCACTAAGGTACATGTTATGGTCTCTAAATATCATTTCTCATTAAAGAAACCAGTGATCCTTAGCTTTCAAGCATACAATCAATATACTTTTAAATAACATGAATCAAAGAAGTAATCTCAATGGAAATTGGAGATCGTATTAAACTGAATGATAATGAAAATATATCATATAACAATTTGCAAGATGTGACTAAGGCTTTGTATATATATATATGTGTGTGTGTGTGTGTGTGTGTATATATATATGTATATACATATATATGTGTATATGTGTATATGTATATATATATAAAGAAAAAAGTTTAAAATCAAGGAATTAGTAATATATTCCAAAAGTTAGAAGAATCTGGTATAGAACAATTGTTGATAATATATTGCTAAATGAAAAGAAAGAGTGGAAGAACAGTATTACACAGTATGATTTAATTTCTATAAAAGTAAATAAATAATTTTCAAATGTTAGTATACCCACAGAAGAAAATTTGGAGGAACATAGAATATAGGAAATGTTGGGTTAGAAAGTGAAATGTCTGAAATTGATAGTTTCTGGTGATGGCAAGACTTGGGTTGTGACCCTGGGAGAGGGTGGCTTAAGGGCAGTGGAGGAAGAGGTCAACAGAGATGAGATCAAAGAAACAGAGGCTCATGCTTTATCCCACACTGATCTGCAGTGGAAATGTTACTTCCTTACATTAGAGCATTTGAACCACCATCAAGGGATGCTGATCTCTGAAATTGCTCAAATTCAGCAATAAATAAATACTGAGCTTCATCTACTGCCGTTTTATAGTTATCACAATTTTAGTTTTTACTACACAGAACTTAAGCAATTTCCCCAGGAATTTAGCCTTTCCAGGTTTTGATGAGGAAAAAGCAACTTTCAGAATAGGTCCAAACTGAAAATTTTTTCTCATTCAGAAAAAGTTGTCTCAACTAGAGTTTCTCTAAATTAATGTCAGATGCTTCCTTCTAATGGCAACATCTCTAAATTTTCTTTTTAACCATCTTCTATCCTCAACTTCAACTTTGTGATAACCTATTCCTCAATGACCCTATAAATTAAGCTTTTCATTTCTCAAGGGGTTGAATATGCATATTATGGTAGTTTCCACTCCTCTCTGGCATAGTCTAGGGGGCTAACTATGTCCCAGTCTGTTTCTGAGGTAGAGGTACCCCAGATCATGACTCCTAAGAGTCCCCTTGGAGTTTAGTGTTGAGGAACCTGCTAGAACACTTGCAGTTAGGCTTAGGTAAAAGACTGAGTAAAAGACTAGAGCAGTGTCTGGGTAAAAGACTAAAGCAGTGCTGTCCTATTAAACTTTCTGTGATGATGGAAAGTTCTATATCCAATATGGTAGCCACTAGCTACACGTGCCCATTAAAATAAAAGTAATTCAAATTAAATAAAATTTAATTGAGGAACTAAAATTTAGTTCCTCAGTCACACTAACTACATTTTAAAGATCCCACTCCAGAGAAAGAGAGTGGCCAGCATTTCCAAGCACAGAAAATGTTCCCACCCACAGCAATAGCTGATGGTTAAGACCCCAGTCCTTAGTAAGGTACCAGCCAAAGTAAGTCTCACTGACCCATCATAGGTTCCCTGTGCAAATTTCCCCATCCGTGTCTGAGGTCCATCTTCTTGTCCTGGGTACTTCCCAGGCACTCAGGGTAGGACCTCACCAGGTCTGCAGGCCCTGGAACTTTCAGACTATGGGTCAGTGAAAGGGCCACACTCAGGCAATAGGTCCAGGTATCTGAATGCCAGGCCCATTTCTTGTCTGTCTGTCTGTCTATATCTTTCCTTTAGCCCCTTATCTATCCAGTTCCCTGTCTCTGTTCTTGTTAGGTCCTCAGACACAAAAGACCCCTTTGGCTTTTATAAACCTAGAATAGTGTTAGATGAAACAGTGAAAACAATTCACAAACAGACCCTTACAAAGTCTTATTTTGTAAGACTTTGTAAGACTTACCCTACTTAGCAGTTTTTTTATAAAGCCGAATACTTGAAACTATATGACCCAATTCCAGGGTCCAGCAGTTAAAGGGAAAAACTTCACTCCTTTCTAAAAGACAAAATTGAACAAAACAACTGAAAACAAAGCCAAATGACTAGGAAAATACTTATCCACAAGCATAAGGTGAATTTCTCTACCTTGTTACACCAGTAACAATATTACAATATATGAAGATGTCCATTAAAAGTTAAATCTAATACCCCATCCCCCATATGACAAAGGATATTACCTAAATCAGTGATGAAAAGAAAAAATATAGGTTATTAATAAACTAATCTCTTCTGGAAATGCCCAGAGCACACATGCATGGATAGTTCAAGCCTTAGCATTCCTCTTTCCAAGCAACCCTGGCTTGTTTCTTCCAGCTTTATTGAGATATAATTAACATATAACATTGTGTAAATTTAAGATGTACAACATGTTAATTTGATACACTTACATATTGCAAAATGATTACCACCATAAAGTTAGCTAACACCTCCACCATGTCACAAAATCGCCAATACTTTTTTGTGGTAAGAACATCTATGGTATACTTTCTTAGAAACTTTCAAGTATTATATAACGCAGTATTATTCCCCAGAACTATTCATCTTATAACTGGAAGTTTGTATTCTTTGACCAACATCTCCCCTTTTCACCCACTGCTCAGCCCCAGGTACCATAAATCTAGTTTCTCTTTCTATGAGTTCAGCTTCTTTAGATTCCACATATAAGTGATATCGATATTATACATATTTGTCTTTCTCTGTCATTTCACTCAGCATAATGCCCTCGAGTTCCACCCTTGTTTTCACAAGTGGCAGGATTTCCTTCTTTCTTGTGGCTGAATAATATTCCATTGTGTGTGTGTGTGTGTGTGTATGTGTATGTGTGTGTGTATATCTCACATCTTTTTTATCCATTCTTCCACTACCAAATTATGGATATAAGTTTGGTGAATGATATTTCTGAAGTTCTCACATTTAACACATGAATGTGGTTCAAGATCCCCAAACACCTAGTATAACATCTTGTCCTCATTTTCTTAAGAACTTTTAGGTAAAAGAAAAATAATATAAACTTCTTTTAGATTGTAATTCCTCTTACGTACTGTTAATGCACAGTTTTGGGCTATGCTTTAAGAGAGAGACATTTTAATTTTATGTGCTCACTGACTTTTGAGTTATGATATCAGGCAAAATATACTGTATAATGCATAGTGCCTATTCCCCAGAGGGATTTCACCCAGGAATAAGTCAAATAGAAAAGTCTGCATTCAGAACCAAACTTTGCCTTCTCTTATGTATGCACAATCCTCCTTCCATTACTTAAATTCATAAAAAGAAAAGAAAAATTAGTGTACTTGGTTTTCCTTGACTCTGAGACTTCCCTTGATTTCAAATGGGAAATAGATTTCTGTATATCTCATTTCTGGGATACGAGCTATGGGCAATTATATGAGGCATGAATATTACTGCATTTTTGTCCTCCCTATGTTTTGAATCACATAAGATCACTTAAGACTTCAAGTCTAATTTTTGCACAAGGGATATTTTTTATTGATTCCTGTAACTTATAGGAACTGCCTAGGCAAGCACATTTGGCTGCATGGGATGAGATTAATCAAACTCTCTCTTTTCAACTCTACTAAAATCATTTCAGTAGTAGACACAAAGAGTATCTCAGGGCTAGCAAAAAAAGCTTTATACCTCTTCTACCTTATGATATCCATCAGTAACCACCAAACCTAGTCTAAAAATTACTTAATCTAAGTGTTAAGCATGCTTTCTACACAAATCCAGCTCCAAGCCAAGTCTCCTTAGCACTCTCCCACCCCATCTCACTTTGTCTCAATGATCCCACCTATATAGAAATTTTCGACCTTCCTCTGCACTATCAAAATTCAAGGCACTGTGAGGGGGGTCTGGCAGAACATCTGTCATAATATTGATTAGCAGATTTGACTTCATTCTCTAGTCTGTTGGGAAGAGGAAAGTGTTTCTTCCTTTACTAAATTCCCCATGTTTGTCTTTCTCAAAGCTAGAGGAGGAGAGCTCTTTGGTCAGGATTCATATATAACCAAGACCCAATCACAACCAGCTCCAATGGATCTACAGCTTAGTAGAGAAACAGTGAAGGGTCAGTAGTATTTCTCCAGTTACAGAAGACAGGGGAGGACATTTCAGCAACAGCATGAAGGTTAGCAAGTGGGCATATTCAGCAATGAGTACCCAGTTTTCTGGATGGGTTGCAATAGTTTTCATGTACAGCAATAGCAACAGATGTAAAGATGTAAATAAAATCAGTTGCCATATTTATTGTACAGACTAACTTTCTTCTCATGTTTTCATTGGATATCCCACATGATCACCTGTATACAGAGGTCTGTGATCTCTTCCACAAATGCCTACTGGTAATTTCATCTCTATTTCCTGGATGGAAAAGAAGGATGCCCAGAACTCAGGATTTTATACAGAATGTATGAGTCACACCATTACCAGAGAGACCAGGCTGGCCTGAATGGGTACTAGGCATGTATGTTGTAAGGATCATACTATATTTAATATTTCAAATTATATGTAATGATGATTCCAGGAAGTGGATGAGTGACCAAGTCCAGGTCTATAAAGAAAATCCAAGATACATTTACAAGGAAAAACACATTCAGATACCAAGTCTTAGGAGTTAGAAGATAAGGATCAAAGTGGGTGAAAGAACCAAGAATTCATGTGCATCCAGATTGCAAACTGAACAAGCATCATCAAGGTAGGGAGTGGGCAAGTTTGGTACTAGTTGAATGTCATAAACATCAGTTGTGGCAAACTTTTAGATGACAAGTGTATGTTGCAGAAGTGGGGTATGTTGATCTAAAGGACAAGAGCCAAGTATGCATCTCTTCTGCTCCAATCCTAGAAAATTACTCCCTTTACCCTATGTATATTGATATACACACCTAATATTCCAATGGAAGGGTTGAAGATTGTTCCATCTCCTTGTGAGCAAATTTTCAACACACAAAAATCTTTAGCAAGTAGCCTTAAAATAATACAATTAAATCTCTAAAATCAGGGCTTTTATAATTAATCTTGATAAACTGCACTATAAAACATCTTACTAAGCTCTGTATTAGTTTTCTATTGCTGTGTTTAAAAAAGTCACTACAAGTTTAAAAGCTTAAAATAACACTTATTTACTAGTTCATAATTCTGTAGGTCAGAAGTTTGACAGAACATGGCTGGGTTCCCAGCTAAGGTTGAAATCAAGATGTAGTTATAGGACTGAGGTCCCCATGAACTTGCTGGTGTCAGCCAGGAACAGATCTCGGCTCTAAGAGCTGCTCCTTGCCCAGGTCCAGCTCCATTATAAAACCAGCAAGAGAGAACCTCCCTCATGGAAAATCCCTCTCACATTTTTTTTTTAATCTCTCTGACTTCTTCTTCTTTAACCATTCAGAGAAAACTATCTGCCTTTAAAGGGCTCATGTGATTAGGTCACCTGGTTTATCTCTGTATTTTGTGGTCAACTGATTTGAGACTGGTGTTACATCTGAAAAGTCCCTTCACAAACAGTACCTAGAGAAATGTTTGAAGGCTACAGTGAATCAGGCTTTTTAGGCCATATCTCCAATTCTTTCCTCCCCTTCAAATAGTTCTCTCCAGTGACCCAAACAGTCCATTATTGTTTGAACCCAGAAGTTTGCCCCTCACTGACTTTGCTTATTATTTGCTTTTTTCCTGGGTTGCTCATTCACTCCATTTCCACTATTTAAAAAATCATACTTCATTTCTACTTCTGCCAATAAAAAAGTAATTTCTATGGGACATTACCTCCCTCCATAAACTGGATAATATGTCTGAAACTATTATCTTCAGGCAATGAAAAAAAAGGCAGCAGAGGGCTTTGTTTCTTAAGAGAAGGAAAACAACTGAAGTGAACCTTATAATTACCCTGGATTTCTACCAGGAAGAAATTTCTGGACTGTATAATGTAGGAAGAAGGAATCTAGACAAAGCCTGGCAGTCAGAGAATTAAGGAGACAGAGAGTGGAGTTCAGAAATACGAATGTGGCTAGCCTTTGTAGGGTAGAGTACCAAAGAAGAGGGAACTACATAGGGAAATTTCTCCAGAAATCAACATGGGTCCCTAAGGTCTTTGGCTAATCTGTGCATACATAAGTAAACTCCCCAGGTCATGCCTAGGAAAGAGCAAATAATGAGGAACTATAAGCCAAACAATTCTCAGAGCTTCACACAGGTTGTAAATCCTTTGGGTTCCTACCAGCCAGAGAGGAAAGACTGTGTCAAATACACAGGACATTCATTAGAACACTATGAGGTTCATACTTTACTTGTGTGAAGAGTAAAGGCTACAGTACTTCTGCCTTAACAAAAGTTTAAAAACATACCTCAGAAGAATCACCTGATCCACAAGCAATTACACTGCCTGATAGAACAAATCCCAACACTATTTAAAAGAATACAACAGAATCCAGCAAAGAATTATGTAATATTCATAATGTCCAGTATTAACTAAAAAATTACTGACATGTAAAAGCAAGAAAATGTGTCCTATAATCAGGTGAAAAAAAATCATTCAATAGAAACATACTCAGAAAGGAAAGAAAACCTTAAATTAGTAAGACTTTAGAACAGCTATTTTAAATATTAAAATATGCTCAAAAATTAAAATGAACACATAGACTTAATGTGGAAAGAAATAAAAGGTGTTAAAAAAATAGAATTTCTAGAGATTAAAATGTATCTGAACTGAAAATTACATAGTTCAGACTTAAAACATTAAATACTGAAGAAGAAAAGGTCATTGAACTTAAAGTCATAATAATAGAAAATATCCAAACTGAAACACAGAAAAAAGATGCAAAAACAAGATGATCAATGACTCAGTGGCTTGTGGGAAAATAAGTATAAATTTTAGCCACAGAAAGGAGAATAGAAAAAATATTTGAAAATATAATGGTTGAAAATTGTCTAATTTGATGATGGTCATAAACCCATTGATCCATTACTTTCAACAAAGCCCAAGCTGAATAAACATATAGAAAATTACACCAAGAACATCATAATGAAATTGCTATATATCAATAATAAAGAAAAACAGCTTATGAGCAGAGAAGGCCAAAAAGACCAGTAGAGGGTGTTGTCAAATTTGGAATCCTATCTACAAAATGAATACAAGTAGAGATAAACCAAACCACAACCACACAAAACTACTGCAAAATGTCAGAATTTGTAAACAGATTTTTCTACTGATAAGTCTCTGAAAAAAAAATGCAATGAACGACAAAGTTGAATATAACAATAGCACAGCAATTTAAGCAAGCACACGTGGATATTAACAAACAGCTTGAATAAGAAATACAAAAGTTAAAAAAGGAAAAACTATTTTTAAAGGGAGGGGACTGTATTCCTCCAAAATATCATAAAAGTCAAAGAATGACTATAGAAATGATCCAGATTAATGGAAGCTAAATATACATGATAACTATTGGGTTGACCATAAATTTCGTAACATCTTACAGAAAAACCCAAACAAACTTTTTGGCCAACCCAATAAATACAATGCCTAATACCAGACTGAATCCTCTAGGGAACAGAGAAAAATTTGTGATAAAGGGCAATGTTAGATCAACTGACAAAATTAGAATATAAATGATAGACTAGATAAAAACATTGAATCAATGTAAATATATGAAGTTGATAACTGGACTATGATTATGTAAAATAATATCCTTATTTTTAGAAAAAACACACTGAAGTATTTAGTGGCAAATGGTCACGATGTATATAACTTACCCTCAAAAGATCCAGAAAAATTATGAGAGAGAGCGACAACAGAACAAATAATTATGCAAATGAGGTAAAATGTTAACAAGAGGTAAATTTGAGTAAAAGACATGGGTTTTTCTGGAATTTCTTTTGCAATTCTTTTTGTAAACTTGAAAACATTTCCAAATAAAACATTTCCAAATACTCTTATAGAGGAATATTAAAAACAACTTCCTGCCTATAAAGTTGGCAATTTACATAAAATGTATGAATTCCTTGAAAAACATCTCCAAAATGTCCTTAAATACAAAAGCTAAATAGTCTTGAATCTATTAAAGGAATTACATTTTTTATTAGAAACATTCCCACAAAGAAAACTCCAAGTCCAGGTGGCTTCATTCTGAGTTCCATCAAACAATTAAGAAATAACTATTACTAAACTTATGCAAACAATTTCAGGAAATAGAGAAGGGGGTATGCTTCCCAACCCACTGTTTGAGGCCAACATTAAACTGATTCCAAAGAGACATTACAATAAAATAAACCACAGAAAAACTACAAGATTTTGTCTCATGCAGAAAAAACACTTGACCACCATAATGAGATATCACTACACACCCTCTATAGTGGCTAAAGTTTAAAACCTGACATATTGGGTTTCCCTGGTGGCTCAGTGGTTGAGAGTCCGCCTGCTGATGCAGGGGACGAGGGTTCGTGCCGCGGTCCGGGAAGATCCCACGTGCCACGGAGCGGCTGGGTCCATGAGCCATGGCCACTGAGCCTGCTCATCTGGAGCCTGTGCTCCGCAACAGGAGAGACCATAACAGTGAGAGACCCACGTACCGAAAAAACAAACAAACAAACAAACAAATGAAAAACTTGACATATCAACTGCTGATGAAGATGTAGAGCAACTGGAATTCTCCTATATTGCTGATTGGGATGTAAAAATTTACAACCACTTCGTGAAACAATGTGTCCATTTCTTATGAAGTTACACTTACCATATGACACAGAAATTCCTCTGTTATGTATATAGCCAAGAAAAGTAAAAATATGTGTCTGCAGAAAGACTTGATCATGAATATTTATAAACTGCTTTATTCACAGTAGCTACAAACTGGAAACAACCCAAATGTCCATCAACAGGTGAATGGACAAACAAATTGTGGTATACAATGGAATACTACTCACCATTAAAAGAAACAACTGCTTAAATATGCAACCACATGCATGAATAGCAAAAAAGAAATTATACTGCACATAAGAATGCATATCTATGATCTCATTTATATGGAATTACAGACCAGAAAAAAATTAATCTGCAGTGACTGAAAGAAAAGCAGGAGTTGACTGGCACTAGGAGTAGAGTAAGTATTGACTGCATTTGGGCATGACAGGATATTTTAGGATGATGGAAATGGTCTATATATTGACTGAGGTTGTCATGGGTACAAATATTTGTCAAACTCCTTGAACTGCAGACTTAAAATGTGCACATTTAAAAAATGTGCACGTTTTATTATATGTAAACTATTCTTCAATAACATGGATTAAAAATCCTGCCTATCCTTAAAAAGCCATGCTGAAATACTACCTTTTCAAAGAAGCCTTCACCAATCTCCAAACTCACAGGAAATGCTTCTCCCTGCTCCGCCCACAGCCCATCAATATCTGTATTATAGCTCTCCACAGGTCTGCTTTATGCTACAGATGATGTTGCATGTGTCCCTCTCTCCCATTTGAGTGTACATTCCCTCCTTTTCCCATTGAAATCTGTCTTCCCCGTGAACCCCTCCACTGATATGATTATTGCTAATGTCAGTAATTACCCACTAATTGCCAAGTCCAACAGCCACTGAACAGTTCTTATCATAGTTAATTTCTTCTTGACATCTGATGCTTTTGAGCACTTCTTTTCCCTCAAATTATCCAACTTACTTGTGTGTTATCACCTTCTCCTTAGTTTCATATTCAGGTTCCTTTTTCAACTTACCTTTAAACAATGATGTTCCCTAGGCTTTTACTCTTGATCTTTTCTCACTGAAAATCTTCCTGGGCAACACTTTCCAGCCCAACAACTTCTACCACTTCTATACTGATAATTTCAAAATATATCTTTTACTTTCAGTTCTATTACCTGAATCCAAAACTCATTTACTTACCTGCATTCTGAATAACAAATTCATTCAAATTATACTTGTCCAGAAATGACCTCATTTTCTTAACTGCTGAATGCATTCTTCCTTTTATATTCCCTCTCCTGTTAGGAAACCACACAACCCAGGTCACTTAAAGCTAAATCTAGAGATTATCCTAGACTTGTGGCTATCCCTGAATATTCAATTGATCATTAAGTCCTTCTGGCTCTATTTCTCAATAGTTTTAAAATCATTTAGTTGTTCTCTTTTCTGACTTAATTCAAAATAACATGAATATATGATGAAGTTTATATTACATCCCAGGTTTAAGAATAGGAATATAATAAATTCAGTGTGGGGCCTGTTGATTTTTAAGACAAATGAGTAACAATCAACAAGAAATTTTCATTAGGGAGTGGGATTCATGAGCTCCAATATCAGTGAAGAGAACAAGCTGGAAATGAAAGTACAGATTTGGGAGTGCTTAGAATATAAGTGATAGTTAATTTCACAAGGGTATGAGCATCCAGCAGTGGGCTAGTTGGAAGCCTAATGCCCTCTATTTCCTTCTGGGAAGAAGGCTAGCCGTGGAGGCAGGGAATTTGCAAGGAAAAGTGAAGCCTTGAAAGAACTGCTTTGGAAGGTGAGCAGAGAAGTAGACAAGGAATGCGTGGCATGGTTCTTGAGCAGCCCTGAGAGAAGGGGGCAGGAAAACAAGGGAGTGAGGGATGGCCATGGTCCCCACCAAAAGATTCCATGATGTACTAGGATGGTGACTATCCTGGATTGTGAGTGAGGAGAAGTCAGGCAGGGGTGGGTGTCCTGACAGACTTGGAGAACAGGAGGAGTCAAAGAATTGGAGATCACAGTTAGAGCAGAGCACTGATGTGTAGTGTAAATAACAGAGACAAACATAAGGAAGACAAAGTTTAGGTCAGAAAATAGAATATTACAGGGGTGCTGGAGGGGAGGAGACAGAAGAAAGATTAGAATCAAACATGGCAAGGAACTGTAATTTGGGGGCATTGGATGTGATGTCAACAAAGACACCAAATCTCCCATATATATATATATATATATATATATATAGTGTGTGTGTGTGTGTGTGTGTGTGTGGTACACAGGCCTCTCACTGTTGTGGCCTCTCCCATTGTGGAGCACAGGCTCCGGACGTGCAGGCTCAGCGGCCATGGCTCACGGGCCTAGCCGCTCTGCTGCACGTGGGATCTTCCCGGACCAGGACACGAACCTGTGTCCTCTGCATCAGCAGGTGGACTCTCAACCACTGTGCCACCAGGGAAGCCCGTCTCCCCAATATTTTAGATGTCTTTTGGAGAGACCAAGAAAGCTTTAGCCAGATATCAAAGTCCTCTTTGAAGATGATAAAATGACAGGAAGTCTACAGTCACCCATAATACCTTGAGAAAAAGCAAAGAATGTTAGTTTAAGTGAATTATAATTTTTAGGAAATCCGATGTGGCTAGAGGCCCAGAAACTTCGCTCTGGAGTCTGGGCTGGGAAAAGGGATGGGGGCATGAGGTAGGATGAAACTGTACCAGTTCTTGTTGCCTTGAATTAATGGAGAGAAAAACTCTAGGGTTAAAAAGAAAAAAAAAAAAAAGGTTTGTATTTGTGTGCTTAGGCATTGAAAGGCCTCTAAATATTTTTTTCAAATTAGCTCTGATTTTAAGCCCTGGAAATTTAGAAACTGTTTTACTCATGGAGGCTGGAGGAATAGTGAGGGAGGACACTTTTTCTCTTTCTCTTGAAAATGAAATACTTCTTGGTAGGAAGCCTCTGGAGAAACAGCTGACTCACAGCTCCACTTCTGACAACCCTACTGTGGTGATGCTTCTTGGGTCACAGAGGGCTTGGACTTCCTGCCAGTCACACAGGTCAAAGTTGCCTGGAGAAGAATGCAATTAGTGTCCCATCCTGAAAGATCCTTTGCCTCATCCTGGAAGACACCTTTGTTTTTGTCACCTTTTTCAGCTTTTAGTTTTAGATTTCTTATGGAAGCTAAAGGAAAAGACATTTGGGCTGCATCTTTAGGTAAACTTGTTTTAGCTGAGTTTTACTCTCCCCAATATTTTTTTTTTTCCTTTTGATCCTAAGTGGAGGTCATGGAAAGAGATAGTACCTTTAAGGACTATCACTATGAAACTAACTAAATAAATAAATAAATAAAAGGCATATATGTTTGTGAGGTGAGTAGAGGATGCAAAATATAGAGAAAAAACAAAAGGCAGAGAGAGAGGGAGAGAAAGACTACAAAGAGAGCTTCTAGAAATCATAAAGTCAAAAATGTTCTCCCAAAATCCACAGAAATTTTAAAATAACAGCTATTCCCATTTAAAAAATGAAATTGTCAGTCCAAATTAATTATACACATTCAGTGACAAAGCCTAAAATATAAAGAACCAGTGGAAGAAGAAACTTAGAGATGAGATTTGCCCACCTTTCCAATAGCAATTTTCCCTTCCAGAGAGAGATAGATGGTTCACAAACCCTTGAAAGGGAGGTCCCATCACTCCTTTGCTGACTGTCTAGTTAAGACAGTGAGAGAGATGCAGCTAGTTCTTCTCAACAGCCCAAGAGAAGAGATACTGACCTCAATTCTAATCATACCAAAAAAAAAAAAAAAAAAAGTCAGTGTAGTTGAGCAGAAGGATTTGGGAGGAAAAGTACCGTCTCTATCCCAAGATTTTCTAGGCAAACCCTGAGATCTCTGTCCTCAGACAAGGGATTTTCCCTCACTTATAAGCTTGGCTGAAGATCATGCTGGTGACCATCACACACAGTAGAGAGTTGCTTTTCTTCTGCCTCATAACTAGTGCCTTAAGTTTCAAAAACTCTATCATTGATAACTGGGTCAGGCACTGTGCTGCATATTACACAGACACAAACATTCAGTAAACCCTATGAATGTTTACCCAGAATTTATCGGGGGTCTGGCACTGCACCCAACAGCCAACTAGCTCCTGTTGATGATACCAAAGAACGTAAATGTGATCCCTTACATTGTAAGACAGGAGAAAAGACATATGTAAATGAGAAGATTAAAAAAGTTCAACAAACACAGGCCAAGTCACATGAGAAATACTTACAGTAAGTAAAGGAGGATAAAGATGGCAGTGAACTCATGCACTCAGAGAAAGCTTCTTTCATGAGGTTACATCAGTGAGGAACAGTGCATAGATTTTGAAGGGTGAAGTGTCACTTCCAGGTGTTTGTTTAGAATAATATTCCAGCAACATTATTAAGGATGGATCTGAGGAGAAAAGGGAACAAGGAGACTACTGATACATCAACAGTGATACAATTTAATGTTGGTGGAAGTGAGGATGGAGAGGATTATAGATGCATTTAAATCATATTAAGTAGATCTCTTGTCAGGACTTAGTGATTGATTGGAGGAGAAGGTTGCCAAACAAGAGGAGTTTAGAATGACACCCAAGATTTTTGTCTAAAGAAGCTGCTTAGATGTTTTTCCCATTCACTGAGATGGGAGTGCATTTGAAGCAACAGATTTCTGTGCTAAGTATTATCTGAAATGCATAAATAGTATAAAACGTTGTCCTTGCCTGGGTCCTACTTCTCTTTTCTCTTTCTTTCCTCCTTTATTTCAGGGGTCTTGAATAGTTTCATTTCCCAAATTTATTTAAATAGTTTTGTGGCCTAATTTGTTGTCCTGTTACCTTTGCTTCAGCACTTCTGAAAGGCTTCTGGAAGTTAATCTGAAGTATAAACGGTCCAAAACAAAGAGATTCCGAAGTTTATTTTATGGGGATCTCTCTAGTCTCCCATTCCTACCTCTCCCAACTTTTCAAATTAAAAGGATAAAAAGAGATTGAGACAGACTTTCAGATGTCTCCACAAACTAGTAAGGTTTGTAAAAATGCTTTTGGACCTACCCAATATTCCCATCTTTACTTGTTTCTAAGGGGTATTGTACAAGAGGGCCATGAAGGCCACAGTATACAGGCCAGGACTGAGGTTTTGAATTGCATTTTCTGTTTAACTTTTTTTTCCATAAAGATTCCAATTTTCTGAAAATTTGAGCTCTCAGCTAGAAGTCTCTTAGGCCTCTGATTCAGGCCCGAGCCTGTGAGATGTGAACACATTTATATGGCTGCATTAAGCAGATCATTTCTAGCCTCATTTGGCCTAGACAAGAATCCAGTTTTCCCCAAATTGCAGGTTCTCCCAGAAAAAGGCTTCACCACCCCTGTCTATTCTACTTTGTCTCTGGAATTGATGGAGCAACAGATGTTCCATGCAAGAGAGAAAGGGGAATTTGCACATGTCAACATCATGTTGGCAGCAAGATGCCACCTCTTGTATGTGTCTAGAGGCCCAGTGGCATAAGCATGTATCTGCCAAGATAAGAATCGATAGAGAGAAGCCAGGTCCCAGGTAAACGTCCCAACCAAAGTATTGCTAGTCAGTAATAATAGACCCAAGGCCCAGATATGTCACTCAGAGCCCTGTCTCTCTGTTTTCCTGTGGCTTTCAACTGAAGACAGTTTGTATATATTGTTTTTTCCCCACAACAAGGAAGTAACTTATGTCCCAGTCAGAAGTATTCTCAGAGTTGAGAAGTATTTTCCACTAAGTGGTGACTGTGAAGGTCAAACACGTATGTCTATAGTAACCTCTGCTGGTAAAGATTTTCTTTTGGAATCCTTGGACCTTGACTCCTTGCCATTAGGGTTTGAGCAGTTATTCCTATATTTCCCAATCTGGGACCCCAAAGAATGAAGCCAATGGGACGATTCTGTAAAACAGAGCCACCCTAAAACAAGTTGGTAACAGCAGCGGCAACAGTGGCAGCAGCAAGCGGGAGTTGAATTCCATTTAAATAAAATGCCAAAAGGCAGTCAGTGAAAGTGACATTTATGGTGTTACTACAAATGCATTCAGTGGGAAAGCTCAGTAGCAGAAGCAAGGGGGAAAAAAACAAGCTGTAGTGAAAACTGCCATCTGTATATTGTGCCCCGTTTTTAATATTCTGTATTCTCATAAAAAGTGTTGTTTCTGTCACTATTCAATCTCACAAACTCACACAGAACACTGTTAAAAGTCAGCAGTGTGTGAAATGGTATTTTAAAATAAATGAAACCCGCTCGCAGAGCTGCGGAGGAATATTGCAATGCTGGGCGCTGACAGACAGGCACTGAAAAGTAACAACCGTTATCATCTTAAAGCAAAGCGGATTAAATAAAAACCCACAGCCAGTGGTGCATTACCAAGTCTGATATTGACACAGCTGCTGTGGTGGTTATTTTTCATTGTCTCATCAAGACAAAGCATCATGGGATATCAATCTTCCCTCTGTCAGGCCATGCCTGGTATAAAGTTTTTCGTTTACATTTTCATTATATCCCTTTTATCTCCGGTGCCAGCATTTTTTCTTAACTGTGGGGTCGAATGACCTGTGGGGCGATGTTGCGCTATTAGCTTCTGGGCAGGAAGAGCTCCCTCCTGGGGCAAAGGGTAGTTGGTCCCTCTTCCCCTCCCCCCATCACCTTTGAGCATCTCCAAATATCTAAGATGGCCATGATTCTCGTGTGCTGGTGGACGATTAGAAACCCGAATGCATATGTGTTTGTGTGTGGGAGAGAAAAATACAGAACAATCGGGAAAGAGGTAATGACTATGACAATTAGAAGAGCATTTGAGGGTATTATTTCATCTCTTTCCCTTTTCACTGGGAAGAGGGGGACAGTTGGAAAATACACAACTCTTGAGAACACTTCAACTGAAAAACCAGATTATAGCTTAACTTTTCTACACCACTGTTTTATTTTCTGAACTGACTCAATCTTCCTTGAATTGACTATCAATTGAGAAGTTGACTTATTTGTGGAAAAACATATTTTAATTTGACTGAAAAGAAACAGTATCTTTAAGAAAGATCAGTCTTCTTTTGGGGTGGGGGGAGTTGATAGTTTTCTCTACATTTCTTCCCCCTACTCTTGTGTCATCTGCTTTGAAGTTTATTACTGTGATTTCTTTAGGAGAGAAAATTCAGTTATGAAATACAGAATTTTGATCTCTTCTGTGTAAATCATAGGCCACAATGGCAGGGAAATATGATGGCTAAGTTCCTTTAGCACATGTTAGAAACATGTGATTTTTAAGATTGAGGTGGGTATAACAAGGGAGTAGGTCTCAGAGACCCAAGGGGGTTCTGCCTCTTTGATCATCTTCTATGTACCCCACAGGAGGGTTGGAAATGAGAGGCAGTCAAATCATTATACTCTACACCTTAAACTTATACAGTGCTGTATGCTAATTATCTCAATAAAACTGAAAGAAAAAAAATGAGTGGAAGGCTGGGCTGAGGTTTTGTGAGATATTCACAGAAAGGACTGCTCCCCCTTTTTGCCTCCATGTCAGCAAAAAGTGAGTCAGATCAAAGGATTCTGTATAAGTTAGGGTAATGCTCATTGGCTGCTGGACAAACAGCCTCAATACTCAGCATCTCAGTGGCTTAACAGAGTAGAAGTTTATTTCTTCCTCATGTCACAGCTGATGTGGGTTGCATTGTCCTCCTACACCTTCTGAAACATGGCCTCCAAGATCACTGCTGAAAGAAAAGAGGGAGTATCCAAGTGTCACATAGGAAGCTTTTAGGGCTAGACATGCAAGAAGGGGGCATGCTTATATCACTCTGACCTCAACCTAACTTCAAGAGAGACAGGGAATCTTCTAGAAGTCTACCTATGTGCTCCAAAAAGAGGTGCAATGAACACATGTGTCCCTTTTTTGTCATAGAAGCAGGGCAGGAAGGGAAGGGGAAGGTAGAAGGGACAGTGTAAAATTAGCGAGTAGAAAGGCAGGAACTATTGCTGCAGTAGGGGGCAACTCCACCTGATCCCATTTCACCATCCCATCAAACTCAGTGACGATGCTTCTCACTACCACCACCACCTGTACCCCCCCAAAAGGAAGCAGAGACTCCATAGAATTGGTCATTAAATTGTGTTTTGGTTATCTATTGCCAAATGATGACTTCCCCAAAAGAAAGGCTTAAAGAAGTACAACTATTAAATTTGTTAATGAAGCTAGGAATTGACTGGGCTCAGTGAGTGTCATAGATTGAATGTTTGTATTCCCCAGAAAATCCATATGTTGAAAATCTGGGAACTCCCTGGCTGTTCAGTGGTTAGGACTCCACGCTTCCACTGCCTGGGGTCTGGGTTCAATCCTTGGTTGGGGAACTAAGATCCTGCAAGCCACGTGGTGAGGCCAAAAAAAAAAAAAAAAAAAAAAAGGAAAAAAAGAAAATCTAGTGCCCAACGTGATAATATTAGGAGGTGGGACCTTTGGAAGGTGATTGAGTTATGAGGGTGGAGCCCCATAAATGGAATTCATGCCCTTATAAAAGAGGTCCAAGAAAGTTCCTTTGCTCCTTCCATCATGCTATGTGAGGTTACAGTGAGAAGATGCCTATCTATGAGGAAGCAGGGTTCTCACCAGACACTGAATCTGCTGGCACCATAATCTTGGACTTTTCAGCCTCTAGAACTGTGACAAATAAATTTGTGTTGTTTGTAGGCTACCCAGTTGATGGTACTTTTGTGAAAGCAGCTCAAATGGACTAAGACAGTGAGGCAGTTCTTGCTCAACATCTTTAAAGAGGTTACAGTGGAATAGTGACTTAAGTGGATCCAAATAGTGCTTTATTCACTTCTCTGGTGCTTGGACTGGGAAGACTCAAAACAGTTGCAACTGGAACAGCCAGGGCTCATTGGGCATCTCTCTGTGCATGTGATCATTCCATGTTTTCTCTCTACATGCTTGTCTCAGAGTAGCTGGGCTTCTTACATGGCAGCCAAAGGCTCTTAGACAGAATTTCCCAAAAGAAACTAGTAGGAGTTGTGTGGCCTTTTCTAACCAAGCCTCAGAAGCCAAGAGGTGTGACTTCTGCCACAATCTGATCACCAGCGCAGTTACAGATTTCCCTTCTCTCCCACGTTCAATGGGAAGAGATAAAGGCTTCGCGTACAGCTTTAAAACCATGACAATATTGAAAGTTTTAAACTACCTGGCTTAATGAAGATCAACGTTCAGATTAAATCCCTATCCTTGCAAATTTTTTTTTTTTTTTTTTTTTTTTTTGCGGTACGCGGGCCTCTCACTGTTGTGGCCTCTCCCACTGTGGAGCACAGGCTCCAGACGCGCAAGCTAAGCGGCCATGGCTCACGGGCCCAGCCGCTCTGTGGCATGTGGGATCTTCGCGGACCGGGGCACGAACCCGTGTCCCCTGCATCGGCAGGCAGACTCTCAACCACTGCGCCACCAGGGAAGCCCCCCTGCAAATTCTTAAACGAAAATTTTAAAAGTCAGCCTATCGTGGGAATAGACCTAAAATGTTAGTTGTAAAATAGAAACAAAAATATGAGTAGCTATGAGGCACTGATTTATGTTTCATTTCACCCATCTGATTTGATTAAATGTATTCTGTTTTTACATTTGCAACAATAAAATCCTTCATAAGCTGCTCTAACTACAACATTATCTCCTATCCAACCATCCCTTCTGTAACATCTCTAAAGGTTCAGAATGGATTCATTCAATCAAAACTTATAATTAGGAAAAGTTCTTTTGAAGAACCCCAAAATGTGACAGTGTCTATAATGACCTGGATGGCTGCCTACCTCACATCATTTCTCTTTGAGAGAACTTTATCAGAACAGAAAGTTTGTAGGCGGCAGAGGAAACATGTCAGTGTGATCCTTACAACCAAAGCCCTGTTTGCCTGTAGGTATAAAGATCTTCAGCCTGTAGACTCATCCCCCAAATGTAGGAGAAAATCTAATATTTCCTAGTAAGTGAAATCAGCATAGTTTCCTGAAGGTTGGCATCTTTGGTATCCAAAGATAGCCTGGACACCCTCATGTCTTCTAAGCTTCAGCCTTTTCCTCTAACTTCTCCTATCTTGACCCCCTTTTAGAGTTAGGCTTCTGCTCTGATGTACTGATTGCACCACAGTTCCCTTTTGAGGCAAACACCTGGCCCTGAATTCCTGTGCATCTTCCTGGGGGCTCTGAACCTCTGCTGGACTCTGAGTCCCAGCTGTCCACACCACAAATTTTGGCTGACATTCTTCTCCACATAATCACAATACTACTAACCACCCCAAACAGTCTTTTAAGTGAGATTTCTGCTGCCATTTAAAGAATTGGACCTCTTTATGGAGCAGTGTTATGGCCACTTGGATATTGAGATTTGGATTAATGACCACCTCAGTCAAATCTGTTCTCCTGGTCCTGGCCCCTTAAGTTACTAGCTTACATTCTTCTCCTTCCTGTGTCACTGAGTTCTCAAGATGCTTAAAAATGAGGCTGCATGGACAATGATAGATAGGTAATAGATGGGTAAATGTGAATTGTCCATTATCTATTTCAGCTCCTTGCAGCATCTCTCGTCTCCCTTCATATGCCAAATCTCACCTTCTGGAAGGCATTGAACTCAAATTTTGTAACCCCAGGAATGTGATCCAATTTGAATTTTCACCAATCCATGACATCACTAGATCAGTAAGATAGTAACTTCTATTCAGCATTGGGAAGGAAAGTGTTCTCATTAATCAGATGTTCTGACAATCAGAAACTCACAACTGAAATAATCTACCTATTATAAGATATATAGAACATAATAAAATATTCAGGGCATAAAATTTATTCTGAACATAATTCATCACACCTTGATGATTCAGAATTGGCTTTAGAATCATATTATGAGGCCAATGCATCATCTATATGAGCCTCAGTTAACATGGAGTTATTTCTATGAGTGGGGAGTGTTTGTCAACAGACGCTTTCCAGTTAATGGGATGCTGCATAGTAAAGGGTATGGGAGGCACTGAAAGATAAGTATCCTCCAGAAAGCAGTGACAAGGTAATAATCAGAGTGCTCCATCCATTTGTGGTTGCCATAGGTTTCATTGGGATTTAAATGAGAAGGAAATCCCAAAAAGAGGGAATATATGTATACACACAGCTGATTCACTTTGCTGTACAGTATAAACTAGCACAATATTGTAAAGCAGCTATATTCCAATATTTTTTTTTTAAATGTCAAAGTACAGCACTGATCCTCCTTCACCATATACAACCTCCTTCCTAAAACAGGTGATAGCTCACTTCCAACACTTTTCTCCTTGCATAGAAAAAAAAGGCTCAAAATCAGGTAATCACTTAAACCCTGGTTTTCCTTTTCAGAAAACCTCATAATATATTTGCCACTTTACATCCAGATTAAATGACTCAGCATCAGTCAGTAGCCTACAATGTTATGATCATTCCATAGACATTTCAAATTTAATGAACAATTACCTATACCACACTACCAACACTTTTGAGGTTTAGAGAGTATTGTTATATCTAATTCTAAACAAATGACCACCCTCAGTTTCCAGCTGAGTTCCCACCTGAACATGTCCCCTCATTTGTATCTCTCTAACCGGGGTCTGTTGGATCATATGTTGAATTTGTGTGCTTCTCATATCTGTCAATCATATTTGAAGGTTCCTAGGGACTAATTTTATTTTCATAAAGTTGATGATTCCTTTCACTTATTTAGAACTTAAAACTCCATGAATTCCTCAAATTGATTCTTAAAACAATGATCTGAGATAGGCAAAGTCGATACTACTAATCCTGCATCAAAAATAAGGAAACCAAGACACCATAAAGGCTTTCCTAGGATCCCCACAAAAGAGCAAGTTGAAACCTCAAATGTTTTAAATTATTTTCTCAGGGTTATGAAGCCAAAGGGTCAACTGAGTCCTGATCTGATGCTCTCGTGTCTCTCTCAGCCTTTGCTTTTTCAGATTAAAATATCATCATCTTCACTCTGATGTGCATGTAACACAAGCCCCACCCTCAGTGTTCTTGTTATCATTCCAGTCTTTCATGAATCTTTGCTCTTAGGTCATTTTTACATTTTAAAGATTAGCCCTGCATGCGCTATTCGAGTTGCAGATGTGGTCACCTTTGTATCACCTGTCAAACTTCATAGTACGTCATAAACATGGAGGGGCCTCAAAACATATGTGATGAATGAATACTTTTTAAATAATACTCAGGTCCAGCACACCTTCTACCTGAAGAGGCCCACTGGCAACTCAGCAATCTCTGACATATCTTTAGGAACCCACCATTCACACATGTCAGCAGAAGGAAACAGGAATAGCACTATTCATTTATCTAATCAACATCATTTTATTTTGCATACTGGAAAGATTATGGGTTATGGGTCAGATAGATCTGGATTTAAATCTCAGCTCTGCCGCTTAACTGGCTCTGTAAACTTAGCCAAATTATCTAACCTTCCTATTTCCTAGTTTCCTCGTGTATAAAATGAAATAAGAACCTCTTTGTAGGGTAATTTGAAGGACTAATATAATGTAAGTAAAGCTACAGGTACATAGTAGTCTCCCAATCAACTGTAAAAATGGTGACCTCAGCATCACCTCTTCTTAATGTCTTTTTGCCAAAAGAGAAACCCTTCCAGTCTCTATGGTTTTCAAAGACTGTTTAATAAATCTATAGGCCTTTTCTCTATGGCAACTCCTTAAATATCATATTTTCAATAACAGTACTCAAAAGTCTCTTGGTGATTCCATGCTTATATACATTGTGCTTTCTTATATATAATAAATTTTACATTATGGAATATATAAAATACATTTTACATTATAGATCTCTATGAAGCACATATAGTCACAAAAATGATATGTGTTATTTATATTTACCATCTATGCATCCAACTGACAGAAAGTGATAGTGGGATATAATTTCCTAAAAGTTTTAGTTACTTACACAGATACTTTGCCAGGAGACTTTTCCCAGTTGGTAATGGGTGTCACAATTCTTCACTTATGATCAGGGTAAGTAATAAATTTTTCCTTAGCTAGTGTCTAAAGTCATCATACAGGCCTTTGATTTCTAGATAGAGAAAGTTGTGTGATGCTTCTGATTCCTCTCCAAAAGTCAAAGGTGTCACTTTAAAGAAAAGAGGGCAAGCAGCTCCCCACCCTCAAGAATGCTGTGCTTCATTAGGCCACAGGATCTTCAGAAACACCTCAAAGAGAATGCAAATGTCTGAACTCTGATCTTCCCTTTACATTTTTCCATCAAAATGACCAGCATTTATACATGAATTGCATGACCTGATTTATCCACATAAAATTCCTAAGACAATCTAGATAACTGAAACCATACCCTCGCTTTTACAACAGCTCCTGGAACATCTGCAATTATATTTTGGCTCTCTGAAATGAGTGGCTTCTCAGGGCAAATCTTTTTATCATGACCCAATGTCTTATTTCCTATTCCTCTTCATTTACAAAATCATTTAAATAAATATTAAGCAGCTTATTTACCAACATTCAATTTCACAGTGATTATGTGGAACATTTCTTTAATATGATTAAACACAGAGCAACATCACTTCTCATTAGTAAAACTTGTTTTTAATGTACTCAGTAAGAGTTCCAAAAAGCAGTCTGGCTTCTTCAGACACCACCTCCTATAGATACATTTCCATTGCCCTCATCTAAGGTGTTTTTTAGCATCAGCATCAGAGTTTGAACCCAAGCCTTTTCAATGTAATATCTAAATATTGTTTTCAGATATCAGTTTGTCAATTTGCCCTGACTCAGGTGGGCTATATTACATTGATGATTAATTCCCAGTAATTTAAGTAGATATTTCATGCTTCTGATATCTAAATACTAACACTGATCAGAATAAATCTCTCTATTCCTTCATCATTGAGCTGTGATAAAAGTTTTGTTATTTCTGACTGCAGTTACTTCAACTCAATCAGTAAGCTAGACAATCAAAGAAATGGGTACCTAAGCCATCATATATCCCAGAAAGTTGGGGAGGGAGCACTAAACAGACTGTTTCTATTCTTTCCCTTGTCTCTTAAAACTCTGACAAAGTCCAGTTTAGTATTGCTTATATTTGTACAAGACAGAGGATTTTCTAGATGTCTGTCTAAATAGTGGCCCATTTTTTAATTCCTCCCTTAAGAGGTCAATATCGGCCTAGCCACCCATTGGACATTGGATTTTAGTGGGCTGGGACAGTGCAGGGATAACTATATTAAACTACATTGAAAACTGAAAGTCAAAGGGTTAAACTCACCTGAAATGTAAAGAAAAAAACTGAAGTCCAAATGTCAGAAAAATTGCATATGAACCCTAAACACATAGAGGCAGAGTGCAAATAGAGGATATGTTATCAGAAGTGGAGGGGGAATTATGGAATGGTTATGCATCAGCAGGCCAGAAGTTCAGTCTTTCAGAAATGAATTCAGTGTAACACAGGACACATAGGACAGTCGTCAAGTGGCCTGAGTAGAAACATAGAGCCCTGGCTGGCTAATGCAGCTTACTGTTACAATAAGTTTGTAGATGGGGCAGGCTTGTTTATAGGCCAGAAGCAGGTTAGCTATTGCCTAGCAGCCAGAAATTTTAAACAGCAGCGTTGAGATTTTGACACCCATCTGCAATGGCATCATGACATATATACACAGGACTCATCTGACAGGTCATCAAGCATCCCCTATACCCACTGATCTGATTGTAGGAATAAGTCATAAAGGAAGATTTGGGGTTTTATGAATACATTTATTCTCTCTCTCTCTCTTTCTCTCTCTCTCTCTCTCTCTCTGTCTCTCCCCTACCCCTTTTTCTCTCTTGCACCTTATTTCATTAGAGAATCCTTTACAAATTTGGTTACTAAATTAGCAGTCATCTCTAGATGACTAGAAAAGTGGACTGGGTTGAAACTTAACATATCCTGGAGAAAGACTGACAGTCAGTTGATAGGCTGATTTTATGCACAACCTGTTTGGCAAGTGGTATTACCAAATGGTTATCTTCAGTTCTCATGGTACTATTTAAATAATCATTTTGATCCTTTTTTTATTTTAATGACTTTGATCCTTAGCACATGTTGGCAGGTTTCAGCTGAACCAAAGTATCCTAAAAGCTAGGCATAAAGGAGCTTGGTCTCCCACATATTCTAGCCGATTTGATAGCACAGCTTACCTGTGGTACACTGGTCATTTGACCTATTGGCAGTACTCTTATCAACCCACTTCTAACCGTAGGACTCAGTTACTAAATCTTTTACCCATTCCTTTTTTTCTCCCTTTTTTTTTTGACAGCCAAACTTTATGTTTTATAGAGCAATGTTTTCTCCATTATAGAATTCCATTATTTTAAAAAGAGTTGGTGACGCAGAGATCCCAGGAGATATTTGAATCATAAAATGTGTTGTTCACAGGAGTGATTCCAGATGCAGATTCATACTTTTAAAGCTTAGAGTCTCTTTGAGACGTTCTTTCACACACTTGGAGCATTCAAGACAGTGTCCTGGTTTTGAGAAATGTCAAAGGGAAACCGTTACTGTCAGCAGGTTGACGCTGCGACTGAATTTGCAGTATCTTCGTTCACAGTCTTACACTGTGAACAGTTAAAACTCCATCTGCCCAGGGCCTAGTATAAAATATGTAGGATTTTATATGTTAAAATAATTGGATGAAAGAAACATTACATCTCTTTAGTTTCCCCTAAAGAGTGTGCTTCCTTCAATGGTAAGGTGATCAGTGCAAACATCTGTGGATGCTTGCAGTAGTGTGCTGGGCACTGTTCATAAGTCTTCAGCGTGTTGGTTCATTTATTCCACTTAACAATCCTAAAATGTAATGGGCATTATTTTACTTTACTATTACTTAGTTTCCTAGGTTACAAACGAGGCAGAAAGGTTAAGTCACTTGTCCAAGGTCACAGAGCTGGAATTCAAATATAGGATGTCCAGCTCAAAAAGATACAGTTAACCAATACATTGTACTGATTCCCCAAACTGTCCCTCAAAATGACATCTAGATTTTTATTCTTTCACTAGTCAGTTGTTCTACACCAGATTCTTATCTATGCTTCTAAAATAGCTAGATGACATTTCTTATTGGAACACAGCCAATTTGGGGTTGAATCGCTACATCTTTCATCATGTGCCAAGGATAATGTGTGGATGTTCTTCTAAAGTAAATTTTAGAATCCAGTGACGCTCTAGAATCACCCTTAATTTTCAGGTAATACACATTCAAATGACCACTCCCTTTTAGTGTGTCTAAGTTTATAATATGGCCCCAAACTACTTATGTAAGTATATTCACATTATTCTCTCTTTTCTGTTACTTGGGATTCTATCATCTTTCCACTAGCTCTCTTGGACTTGTCAATTCCCACTTTCCCACACATGTTAGACTCTCCTCTGCAGGTAGTCTGACCTTGGTTCCTCTTTAGTTCTTGACTCAGAGCCATAAAGTCATGGCAAACCCATATAGAAAAAAGTAGATTGGTGGTTGGGTGGTAGGAGGAAGAAAATTGG
Organism: Mesoplodon densirostris; assembly: GCF_025265405.1. NCBI lineage: Eukaryota > Metazoa > Chordata > Mammalia > Artiodactyla > Ziphiidae > Mesoplodon > Mesoplodon densirostris. The sequence goes on along the minus strand of NC_082662.1, from coordinate 122,444,719 downwards.
GAGTGATGATTAATGGGTACAGGGTTTCTTTGGCAGGGACTATCTGGGATTAGAGAGTGGTGATGACTTCACACCATTGGGAATATACTAAAAGCCACTGAACTATACACTTTAAAATGGTTAAAAAGCTGAATTTTGTATAATGTGAATTTTACCCTAATTAAAACATACAAAGAGGGCTTCCCTGGTGGCGCAGTGGATGAGAGTCCACCTGCCGATGCAGGGGACATGGGTTCATGCCCCGGTCCAGGAAGATCCCACATGCCGTGGAGCAGCTGGGCCCGTGAGCCATGGCCTCTGAGCCTACGCGTCCGGAGCGTGTGCTCTGCAACGGGAGAGGCCACAACAGTGAGAGGCCCACGTACTGCAAAAAAAAAAAAACCAAAACAAAACAAAAAAAAAAACAAAGAAAACTAAGGTTAGCCTTGTTCACAATCTCACCCAGCCCTGAATCCATAGGCCCCAGTGGGAATTCTATAGTCATCTAGATGAGGAGGTTTTGCTAGAATAAAGATTTTTCAGCCTTGCCTTCCTCCCAGGCTTCACAGAGGTCAAGGCTGTGCTTTGCTATTGTTTTGCCTTATTCTGTATTGTGTTTTCTTCAGACAAGGCTGTCAGCAACCCTGAGACTGAGGACTCCTTAACCATCTGCTTATGAAAGCAAGCCATTCTACTAAAATCCCACCTAAGCTTTTATCGTGGTTTTAAAACATGTCGACAAACTTTTCGACATTCCTCCCCACAAAAGATGGAAACTAATTCTCTTCTTAAGCGTGGGCTGGACTTAGTGATTTGAGTGTAATGAATAGAATATGGCAGAAGTTATGGAGTGTAACTAGGTTATAAAAGGTATGGCATTTCTTTCCGGTTCTCTGTCTTGGATCACTCACTCTGGGGGAAGCCAGCTTCCATGTGGTGAGGACACTCAGCAGCAAATGGAGAGGTCTGCTTCCTGGGGAACTGAGACCTCCTGCCAGCATCCATGTGAGGTGAGCCATTTTGGAAGCAGATTCTCTGGCCCCAGGCAAGACTTCAAATGACTGCATCCCTGGGACTTCCCGAATGGTCCAGTGGTTAAGACTTCACCTTCCAAGGCAGGGGGTGAGGGTTCAATCCCTGGTCAGGGAGCTAGAATCCCATATGCTTCAAGGACAAAAATCAAAACATAAAACAGAAGCAATATTGTAACAAATTCAATAAAGACTTTAAAAAAATGGTCCACATAAAAACAAAATCTAAAAAAAAGAAAGAAAGAAATGACTGCATCCCTGAACACATCCTGTCTGCAACTTCATGAAAGACCCTGGGACAGAACCACCCAGCTAAGCCATTCCTGTATTCCTGACACAGAAACGATGGGATAGTAAATGTGTGGTGTTTCTTTTTTTTAAAATTGTTTTATTTTTATTTATTTATTTTTAATTTATATTTTTATACAGTAGCTTCTTATTAGTTATCTATTTTATACATATTAGTGTATACATGTCAATCCCAATCTCCCAATTCATCACACCACCACCCCCGCCCCGCCGCTTTCCCCCCTTGGTGTCCATACGTTTGTTCTCTACATCTGTGTCTCAAGTTCTGCCCTGCAAACCTGTTCATCTGTACCATTTTTCTAGGTTCCACATATATGCGTTAATATACAATATTTGTTTTTCTCTTTCTCACTTAATTCACTCTGTATGGCAGTCTCTAGGTCCATCCACGTCTCTACAAATGACCCAACTCTGTTTCTTTTTCTGGCTGAGTAATATTCCATTGTATATATGTACCACATCTCCTTTATCCATTCATCTGTCGATGGGCATTTAGGTTGCTACCATGACCTGGCTATTGTAAATAGTGCTGAAATGAACATTGGGCTGCATGTGCCTTTTGGAATTATGGTTTTCTCTGGGTATATGCCCAGTAGTGGGATTGCTGGGTCCTATGGTAATTCTATTTTTAGTTTTTTAAGGAAACTCCATACTGTTCTCCATAGTGGCTATATCAATTTACATTCCCACCAACAGTGCAAGAGAGTTCCCTTTTCTCCACACCCTCTCCAGCATTTGTTGTTTGTAGATTTTCTGATGATGTCCATTCTAACTGGTGTGAGGTGATACCTCACTGTAGCTCTGATTTAGATTTCTCTAATAATTAGTGATGTTGAGCAGCTTTTCATGTGCTTCTTGGCCATCTGTATGTCTTCTCTGGGGAATTGTCTATTTAGGTCTTCTGCCCATTTTTGGATTGGGTAGTTTGTTTTTTTAATATTGAGCTGCATGTGTTGTTTATATATTTTGGAGATTAACCCTTTGTCAGTTGCTTCATTTGCAAATATTTTCTCCCATTCTAAGTGTTATCTTTTCATCTTGTTTATAGTTTCCTTTGCTGTGCAAAAGCTTTTAAGTTTCATTAGGTACCACTTGTTTATTTTTCTTTTTATTTCCATTACTCTAGGAGGTGGATCAAAAAAGATCTTGCTGTGATTTATGTCAAAGAGTGTTCTTCCTATGTTTTCCTTTAAGAGTTTTATAGTGTCCATTCTTACATTTAGGTCTTTAACCAATTTTAAGTTTATTTTTGTGCATGGTGTTAGGGAGTGTTCTAATTTCTTTCTTTTACATGTAGCTGTCCAGTTTTCCCAGCACCACTTATTGAAGAGCCTATCTTTTCTCCACTGTATATCCTTGCCTCCTTTGTCATACATTAGTTGACCTTAGGTGCGTGAGTTTATCTCTGTGCTTTCTATCCTGTTCCATTGATCTGTATTCCTCTTTTTGTGCCAGTACCATATTGTCTTGATTACTGTAGCTTTGAAGTATAATCTGAAGTCAAGGGGCCTGATTTCTCCAGTTCCGTTTATTTCCATCAAAATTGCTTTGGCTATTCAGGGTCTTTTGTGTCTCTGTACAAATTTTAAGATTTTTTGTTCTGGTTCTGTAAAAAATGCCATTGGTAATTTGACAGGGATTACATTGAATCTGTAGATTGCTTTGGGTAATATAATCATTTTCACAATATGGATGCTTCCAATCCAAGAAGATGGTATGTGTCTCCAACTGTTTGTGTCATCTTTGATTTCCTTCATTAGTGTCTTATAGTTTTCTGAGTGCAGGTCTTTTTCCTCCTTAGGTAGGTTTATTCCTAGGTATTTTATTCTTTTTGTGCAATGGTGAATGGGATTGTTTCCTTAATTTCTCTTTCTGATCTTTCATTGTTAGTGTATAGGAATGCAAGAGATTTCTGTGCATTAATTTTGTATCCTGCAACTTTGCCAAATTCATTGATTAACTCTGGTAGTTTTCTGGGTTATCTATGTATAGTATCATATCATCTGCAAACAGTGACAGTTTTCCTTCTTCTTTTCCAATTTGTATTCCTTTTATTTCTTTTTCTTCTCTGATTGCCATGGCTAGGACTTCCAAAACTATGTTGAATAATAGTGGCGAGAGTGAACATCCTTGTCTTGTTCCTGATCTTAGAGGAAATGCTTTCAGTTTCTCACCATTGAGAATGATGTTTGCTGTGGGTTTGTCATATACGGCCTTTATTATGTTGAGGTATGTTCCCTCTGTGCCTACTTTCTGGAGAGTTTTTTTATCATAAATCGTTGTTGAATTTTGTCAAAAGCTTTTTCTGCATCTATTGAGATGATCAAATAGTTTTTATTCTTCAATTTGTTAATATTGTGTATCACATTAACTGATTTGTGTATATTAAAGAATCCTTGCATCCCTGGGATAAATCTCACTTGATCATGTTGTATGATCCTTTTAATTGGATTCTGTTTGCTAGTATTTTGTTGAGGATTTTTGCATCTATATTCATCAGTGGTACTGGTCTGTAATATTCTTTTTTTGTACTACCTTTGTCTGGTTTTGGTATCAGGGTGATGGTTGCCTTATAGAATGAGTTTGGGAGGGTTACTTCTTCTGTAATTTTTTGGAAGAGTTTGAGAAGGATGGGTGTTAGTTCTTCTCTAAATGTTTGATAGAATTCACCCGTGCAGCCACCTGGTCCTGGACTTTTGTTTGCTGGAAGATTTTCGTCACAGTTTCAATTTCATTACTTGTGATTGGTCTGTTCATATTTTCTATTGCTTCCTGGTTCAGTCTTGGAAGGTTATACCTTTATAAGAATTTGTCCATTTCTTCCAGGTTGTCCATTTTTTGGCATAGAGTTGCTTCTAGTAGTGTCTTATGATGCTTTGTATTTCTGTGGTGTCCATTGTAACTTCTCCTTTTTCATTTCTAATTTTATTGATTTGAGTCCTCTCCCTCTTTTTCTTGATGAGTCTGGCTAATGTTTTATCAATTTTGTTTATCTTCTCAAAGAACCAACTTTTAGTTTTATTGATCTTTGCTATTGTGTTCTTTGTTTCTATTTCATTTATTTCTGCTCTGATCTTGATGATTTATTTCCTTCTACTAAATTTGGGTTTTGTTTGTTCTTCTTTCTCTAGTCCTTTTAGATGTAAAGTTACATTGTTTATTTGAGATTTTTCTTGTTTCTTGAGGTAGGCTTTTAATTCTATAAACTTCCCTCTTAGAACTGCTTTTGCTACATCCCCAGGTTTTGGATCACAGTGTTTTTGTTATCATTTGTCTCTGGGTATTTTTTGATTTCCTCTTTGATTTCTTCAGTGATCTCTTGGTTATTTAGTAATGTATTGTTTAGCTTCTATGTGTTTGTGCTTTTTACATTTTTTCCCTGTAATTGATTTCTACTCTCATAGTGTTGTTGTCGGAAAAGATGCTTGATATGATTTCGGTTTTCTTACATTTTACTGAGGCTTGATTTTTGACCCAAGATGTGATCTATCCTGGAGAATGTGCCACGTGCACTTGAGAAGAAAGTGTAACCTGCTGTTTTTGGATGAAATGTCCTATATATATCAATTAAATCTCTCTGGTCTACTCTGTCATTTAAAGCTTGTGTTTCCTTATTAATATTCTGTCTGAATGATCTGTCCATTGGGGTAAATGAGATGTTAATGTTCCCCACTATTATTGTGTTACTGTTGATTTCCTCTTTTATAGCTGTTAGCATTTGCCTTATGTATTGAGGTGCTCTTATGTTGGGTGCATATATATTTATAATTGTTATATCTCCTTGGATTGATCCCTTGATCATTATGTAGTGTCTTTCCTTGTCTCTTGTAACATTCTTTATTTTAAATCTATTTTATCTGATATGAGTATTGCTACTCTAACTTTCTTTGAATTTCCATTTGCATAGAATATCTTTTTCCATGCCCTCACTTTCAGTCTGTATGTGTCCCTAGTCTGAATTGGGTCTCTTGCAGACAGTATATATATGGGTCTTGTTTTTGTATCCATTCGGCGAGCTTGTGTCTTTTGGTTGGAGCATTTAATCCATTCACATTTAAGGTAATTATCTATATGTATGTTCCTATTACCATTTTCTTAATTTTGGGGGGTTTTTGTAAGTCCTTTTCATCTCTTGTGTTTCCCACTTGGAGAAGTTCCTTTAGCATTTGTTGTAGAGCTGGTTTAGTGGTGCTGAATTCTCTTAGCTTTTGCTTGTCTGTAAAGCTTTTGATTTCTCTGTAGATTCTGAATGAGATCCATGCTGGGTAGAGTAATCTTGGTTGTAGGTTCTCCCCTTTCATCCCTTTAAATATATTGTGTCACTCCCTTCTGGTTTGTAGAGTTTCTGCTGAGAAATCAGCTGTTAACCTTATGGGAGTTCCCTTGTATGTTATTTGTCATTTTTCCCTAGTTGCTTTTAATAATTTTTCTTTGTCTTTAATTTTTGTCAATTTGATTACTATGCATCTCAGCATGTTTCTCCTTGGGTTTATCCTGCCTTCAGCTTTCTGCACTTCCTGGACTTGGGTGGCTACTTCCTTTCCCATGTTAGGGAAGTTTTCGGCTATAATTTCTTCAAATATTTTCTTGGGTCCTTTCTCTCTCTCTTCTTCTGGGACCCCTATAATGTGAATGTTGGTGCATTTAATGTTGTCCCAGAAGTCTCTTAGGCTATCTTCATTTCTTTTCTTTTTTTTTTATTCTGTTCTGCAGCAGTGAATTCCACCATTCTGTCTTCCAGTGTTTCCAATGTCTTCCACCATTCTGTCTTATTCATCCTTCTGCCTCAGTTATTCTGCTATCGATTCCTTCTAGTGTGTTTTTCATTTCAGTTATTGTATTGTTCATCTCTGTTTGTTTGTTTGTTCTTTAATTCTTCTAGGTGTTTGTTCTTTAATTCTTCTAAGTCTTTGTTAAACATTTCTTGCATCTTCTCGATCTTTGCCTCCATTCTTTTTCCGAGGTCCTGGAACATCTTCACTATCACTATTCTGAATTCTTTTTCTGGAAGTTTGTCTAGCTCCACTTCATTTAATTGTTTTTCTGGGGTTTTATCTTGTTCCTCCATCTGGTACATAGTCCTCTGCCTTTTCATTTTTTCTATCTTTCTGTGAATGTAGTTTTCGCTCCACAGGCTTCAGGATTGTAGTTCTTCTTGCTTCTGCTCTCTGCCTTCTGATGGATGAGGCTAACTAAAAGGCTTGTACAAGCTTCCTGATGGGAGGGACTGGTAGTGGGTAGAGTTGGGTGTTGCTCTGGTGGGCAGAGCTCAGTAAAACTTTAATCTGCTTGTCTGCTGATGAGTGGGGCTGAGTTCCCTCTCTGTTGGTTGTTTGGCTTGAGGCAACCCAGCATTGGAGGCTACAGGCTCTTTGGTGAGGTTAATGCCAGACTCTGGGAGGGCTCATGCCAAGGAGTACTTCCCAGAACTTCTGCTGCCAGTGTCCTTGTCCCCATGGTGACACACAGCCACCCCCTGCCTCTGCAGGAGACCCTCCAACATTAGCTGATAGGTCTGGTTCAGTATCCTACTGTGTCACTGCTCCGTCCCCCTGGGTCCTGATGCACACACTACTTCATGTGTGCCCTCCAAGAGTGGAGCCTCTGTTTCCCTCTGTCCTGTCAAAGTCCTGCAATCAAATCCCTCTAACCTTCAAAGTCTGATTCTCTGGGCGTTCCTCCTCCTTTTGCCGGACACCCAGGTTGGGAAGCCTGACATGGGGCTCAGAAGCTTCACTCCAGTGGGTGGACTTCTGTGGTATTATCGTCCTCCAGTTTGTGAGTCACCCACCCAGTGGTTATGGGATTTGATATTATTGTGATTGAGCCCATCCTAACATCTCATTGCAGCTTCTCCTGTGTCTTTGGATGCGGAGTATCTTTTTTGGTGAGTTCCAGTGTCTTCCTGTCAATGATTGTTCAGCAGTTAGTTGTGATTCCAGTGCTCTCACAAGAAGGAGTGAGTACACATCCTTCTACTCCGCCATGTTGAGGCAATCTCTGTGTGGTGTTTTAAACCCATAAATTTTCTAGTAATTTTTTATGCAGCAATAAATAACTGATACAATTATACTTCGTTATCTTCCTTCTGTCCAGATCCCTTTTTTCCTTCTTTACTCCATCACTCTCTTAACTCCTAGAGTTGGTACTACATCAATAGCTTTTAATTGTTTACTGATTATTATGAAATAAATACAAAAATTTCAAACATAGCAAAAGTGAATTTTATAGTGAATACCTATATACCACCACCTAAGTTTTAATATTTGCTGCTTTTACTTTTTCATCTATCTATCCCTCTCCATCCATCAGTCTATCCTATTTTTGATGTATTTCTAAGTAAATTGCAGACATCAGTACCCTTCACCCCAAATATTTCAGCGTGCAAGTATGCATAGTGGTGAATAGGTTTCAATATTTATGTACAGTGTTTTTCTTATGAAGTAAAAGTTAAATGCAATGAAATGCACAATCTTAAGTGCACATTTACTGATTTTGACAAATGCACCACTGTGTATGCCAAGCACTTATGAAGATATAGAACATTTATGGGTATAAATTTATACTTTCTGACAGTCCATAAGACAATTATAATTCTGTGGCTGTCTCATAACATCTGATCACATAGTAGTTGCTCAACCAGTACCTTTTAATCTATTAGTGGGTGTCACCTTGACTCTTAAAAGAAGGCAAATAAATATTCCCAACCATTGTGGCCCTGACAGGCTGAAAAACAAAGACATTCTGTAGTCTTGAGAAGGCAGAGAAAGGACAGAGAAGCTGCTGTCTATTCTTTGTCTGTACAAAACCCCTTAAGGAATAGTTTGTCCACCCAAATTAACATGGTGTAGCAATAGTAAAACTGCTTATGAAAGGCAATTTGTTTTCCATGGTATTCACCAGATGGCCCAGACTGTTAAGTATTACTTAAATCTCCACTTGGGAAAACCAGTAATCTCCCTTCCTTATAATAACCTCTTGGTCTGAATATTATGACCTGTACACAGAGCAACTGAAAAGCTTTGCTACAAACATTTTAATGGCTTTGGAGAGCATGTGAAACAAAGAAAACTTGTAAGGAAAAAAGTAAAGAGCAATCTCCCAGTTTTAGCATGCAGTAGATAAAGACAAAAGGGAAAAAATAAAGACCAATCTTCTGGTTTTAGTATGCAGTAGATAAGGAAAGGAGAGCTTCCGCCTCTGTCATTCTAAGGGCTCATCTCCATCCACCGGACCTACCTGTGTGCCTGAACCCCGTTCTCACCTCTGCCTCCTCACTCTCCCTTCCTTACTTCCTGGCTGACAGCAGAGAGCTCTGAACAGTCCCCTTGAAACTGCACACTGAAACAGGCCTGAATTTACAGTGAAGTGTCTGCATTTGTTTTTCTTTTTAGGCTTTCGCCTGTCTTCTTTCCTCTGACCCTTTGTCTTTAGCTCTCATCTTTGTCTATTGATCTCCTCCCAACACATTTTTTTCTTGCTCTTTCAATTTATTTTTCCTCTCACAGTCTAACTTGCTCATATTGGCTCTCATATCATTTTTATCTCTACCTTCTTGCACTTTCTTTTTCTCTCTCACATCTTTTTTTTCCTCTTTAGTTTTCTTTTTTGACTTTCACACTTCCAATCTCACACCCAACACCTGCTTTCCCTGTTCAGTCTCCTTTTCTACCTTCCTCTAAGCTGAGACAGCATATTGCCCATTTTAAAAGCTTCATGAAATGATGCTACTCCTCTTTCTTACCTATAGTAGACCCAGTCTTTTGTAGCAAAGTGAAGAGACCTGATTTTCAACCATGAATATTGTCCAGAGCTGTCTAATTTGTCAGCCTTGTTCCACCTGCCATATGCACAGCCTGAAGCCCCATGACAGCCCTCATTTTCTAAGCTGAACTTCAACCTTTGCTCTCTGACCCTTTTTTTCACATTCTGTTATTGCTAAGGGACAGAAACACAACCCACTTGTGCCTTATTATGGTTTTAATTTCCCGAGTAGTTCCACCATCTCATTGTCACCTTCTCCATCTCTCTTTTCAGTTGCTCCCCTTTGCTCTCAGTGAAACATAATCCTCAGAATCACATTTGCATTTTCTCTGTGATTGAGATCAATGCTAAGGTGAGATTTCTTTGAATGTTTTTTGAGTCCTCTGCCCTTCTCTGATTCTAAATAAATATACTGATTATCATTCAGCCCTTCCTCTTTTCACATCCAATATAAAACATAGAACTATTTAAAAAATTTGTTTTTAATTTTCTGAGATCTTTTTGACATTATTGCTGTTACTTCCGCTACTGCTGCTTCTGTCCTGAAACTCAGCAATAGAGTTTTGTGTTCTTAAACCTAGGCTTTCAATCCAGGAATGCATTGCCCATGGTCAGTTCATTTTGTTTTGAAATTATGGTTAAAATGAATATCCAGTCTAGATATACATTTTGTCATCATTATGACCTCTCATTAATCTTAAAGAACTAATTTATCTTGAAACTTTTAAACCAACAATTAGAGAATTCAATGAATAATCTTAACTGAAAAATACTTCAGCAACATGAGTACATAATTGCATTTAAAACATCTCCATGAGACACTAAGTGGTAAACAGTCTCCCAGAGCACCCAGCAAGGGACCTTACACATTATAGACTAGACTTAGAGCTATTATATACAGGAAATCATGTCTTTTCTCTTTGAATTTCCAGCAGTTAGCAAGGTAGCTGACGTTTAATATCTACTCAATAATATCATGCAAGTAATTACTTTGATTTCACTAATATGGCTGATCATTAGTAAGTATTATCGTTTTGCATTTTAGACTTTCCAAAAGGAAAAGACTTGATGGAATCTTTGAATGTCTGCATAGCACGCTCGGAAGAAAATAATGTTGCTTCTTCTCCCTATAACTCAATTTCTTTATCTATAATGTAAAAAAAAAAGTCAAATCGATAATGTCTTAGGTCTCGAACATTTCCAGTATTATAAAATGATCATCCTGATTTAGCCCCACGTGAACACAACCTATGCACACAATGGGGGAGAAGCCAAGATTTAACAGAATTGACAAGAAACTCAGTTGTATTGAGCATGACAGTGCATGTATGGTAGGTATAAAGATGTCTCAATGTACTCCATCTTCTCCAAACATTCACATTCTAATGAGAAAAGCAAAATTTAAAATGAAATTATCTATAAAAAGTAGTCTGATGGTAGCTATCATTCTTGTTTTCTTTAAAAAGAGTATGTATATAGTCTTCTCTCTTTCTCTTTCTCGCTTTTTCCTAAAAGGTTTCCCAACCAATTACATTCCCTTTCCATTTTCAGAGCACCATTTTTTTCACAACAGTTAAAAACAATTGACCTCTGAATATCTAACATCCAACCCAGGATATTAATAATGAGCACAAACAGGGAAACTCTACTTTAACTATGAAAGTCCTTGGAACTACAAGCAGAGGATCAGGAAGGACATGATAGCTTAAGGCTCAACCAGATCAAATCAAGGAGGGCAACATAAAATGAATGCCTGTCATGCATCAAGATCTGTGCTTGACACTTTGACAAAGGCAGGAAGGGAATCACATAATGATGAACAAGATATTGTTTCTATCCTCAAATAACTTACTATCTAATGGGGAAGAGGCATGGATGCAAACTTCTATTATGAAAGCAGGGATATAAGAAATATTTATTGGGATGTACTGACAAAACATTAACCAGATGCCAACTGGAAGAATTGCAAAATACCTTGTCTTGTGGTGATTGTGGCATTCAAGCTAACATTTGAAAAAAATGAATGAAAACCTAAATGGTAAAGATGGGGGTGGGGGTAGATGAGTAGTGTGTGGAGAGTGAAAGAAGACATCCCAGATTACTCTGGAAAATTAGACCTGGAATAGACGGTAATGGTCCTGCAAAGTAGATCTAAAGATTTGGGACTTGATTCAGAAGGTAAGGAGGAGCTGTGGAAGTTTAGAGGAAGAGGAATTTTCCATTTTAGGAAGGGTACTATGGTAGAAGTATGTAGAGTAGATTGATGAAGGGAGAAACGGGAAACCAGTGGGCTCTCAGAGAAGCTATAAGAAGTTTATCCAGTAATCTTCATTCTATTCACTATATATTACAGTTCTGCTCCCTTCTAGCACATGTAGGATTGTACTTCCCTACTACCATGAAGTTGAGCATGGCCACATGGCTTGCTTTGACCAATTAAATTGAACAGAAAAGACACGTGTTGCTTCAGGACAGAATCATTTTATTCCCAGTGCAAACCCTGCACATTGTCTCCCTTCGCTTCCCTCAGTATCCAGTAATCTCTAGAGGACAGGAGCTTCTTCAGTCTGCATCTCTGACTGGGGATGATGTGAAACAGAATTCCTATGTTGCTAATGTAGCAACAAAAGAAATAAACCTTTATTATTTGGGGCCACTGAGATTTGAAGCTTGCAAACGCATTACCTAACCTATTCTCAATGATAACTTGCCTCTAATATAGTTTCACTTTGACCAGTTAACACTTTTTTCTCATGTCTCTTGTTACATTTTATCTTTTCTTCTGTAAGAAAAACTACTCTGTAGCCGTACCTGCATAGCCAGGAAAAGTACATCTTGTTTGGGTCTAAAGCACTTTACCATTTACAATAACCAAGGTCTCCAAATCATCATCCTATCACCCTCCCTTTTGTGTGTGGAGGAACTGCATGGACTTGACCACAGGATGGATGAACTGAAAGACTAAAAATTGCTTCTGGGGAATTCCCTGGCTGTCCATTGGTTAGGACTCAGTGTTTTACCGCCGAGGACCTGGGTTCAGTCCCTGGTCAGGAAACTAAGATCACACAAAAGCCTCATGGTGCAGGCAAAAATAAAAAATTGCTTCAATGTAAACTTAATAACAGTACATTCCATCCCTGTTTTTCTTATTTTAAAACTTCATGACACCTGTTTCTAGTGTTTCCCACAATTGTCAGTTTCCAATTCTCCTCCACTACCTAATGTCCTTACTCCAAGTAGATTGCTCAGCCTCCTCCTTTGTAGAAAAGATGATGCTTAGCTCCTTTAACTATCAAAAGTCAGATGGAGCTTTGGACTTGGAGGCAGAGATTGGTTCAAACGTTCCCCATCTCCTTTGGGACATCTCCCTTGATACCAGTATTCTCCCTACCTCTTACCCATGACTGCCACTCATAATTGTGAAGGTTGAGAGGAGGAGGGTGGCAGCTGGAGGAAATCTAGGTCAGAGTCAATGTGACAAGCTCTGTGCCTTGACTGAGTGTTGCATTGGCCTGAAAGAAAATGCACTTTTGTCTAATTTTCTCAATCACATACTGTGTTCTATCTATGTTGCTGTGATGCCACCAAGACCCCTATCACAATCGCAGAGCTTTACTCCCTCCCCCAGGCAAGAGGCTCATCCCTGTACTTCCACATCAACCTTTGTAAGGCCCTCTCCTGCCCTGTATAACACTATATTTGAATTATTTTCAGACTTTATCCACTTGTCCCACAATGCTATGAGTTCCTTGAGGACAAGTTCTGAGCTTATTCATTTTGGTAACCCCGAATCTTGACCCTAATTGTTCAATAAATATTTGATTAATTAATAACCAATAACAAGCAGATGAATAAACCCAGATTCTTCTAACTAGTGGTGTGACTTTGAGAACTGCTGGCCCCCTCTGAGTTTCTGTTTCACCATTTGAAACAAGATGCTTGGATTAGGTGATCCCTAGTGTCCTTCCAACTCTAAAACCCCTCTGACAATAAGTCTAACTTAGCTGCTTCCTCTTTTAGATCCCTCTGTATTTTCTCATTCTCATGCTTTCCTTCCCTCCCTGTCAGAGTTACAAGGTGTCCCTCTTTTCCAAACATTTTCTCCCTACTCTTGTGTGAATATCTTCCCTGTAGAGCCTTAAGACATCTGGCCGGTTCTTCTACTCTTCACCTTGTTATCACCTGCCCACTTCCCAGTCAGCCCCTCATATTGACTCAAGACTTTGGTCTTGGTTGAGTCAACTGCTCTAATTGAGATTTCATAATCATCCTCGGTGGCTTCAGTTTTCCTGTAAAGAGGATGATCCATCAACTTTGTCTCAGTTCCCTCCTTCTTCAATTTCAGTCATTGTTAACTCCTTTGGAATCATTCAGACAAATGGCCACACCATGGACCTCGATGTCACAGGGAACTACTCTACTTTGTAACCCTTAATTTAAAGAATGCCAGCACACTACACTTGCATCAATCAAGACCTCTTAATCTTCTAACTCCCCCATTCCCCAACGTGTATAATATCTGTTGTTCAAATTTCATCCAGAGAACAATTTTTTCAATCCTGATTTTCTCCCAAATTTATTTATCTCCTGTTGATTTTATTTCCTTACTTATCTGGCCCATAAAACATGGTTTACATCATCAGCCTCTCTTCTTGTTAACATTCTCAACCAACTTGCCTTTTGTTTTTCCTCTGTACTCAATCGGCCAATGCTGAAATCAATGCAACTATTTTCCTTCTCTGATCTTAAACCTAGACCTTCAACCTCTACTGGAGAAAATTCCAAATCACTTGAATTGGTTCTATAGATTCTTCGTTTCTGATTTCATCTTCCCAACCCCCATCCCTGGTTCCTGGAAATTTTTCCATATGTCTCTGGATAGCAATCTCTCCCATCCCCTTCAAGAACTATTTCATAGATGAACCTAGAGATGATCATACTATGTGAAGTAAGTCAGACAGAGGAAGACAAATAGCATACATCACTTATATGTAGAATCTAAAAAAATAATACAAATGAACTCCTTTACAAAACAGAAACAGACTCACAGACTTAGAAAACAAACTTATGGTTACCAAAGGGGAAACGGAGTGGAGAGGGATAAATTAAGAGTTTGGGACTAACAGATACAAACTACTATATATAAAATAGATAAACAACAAGGTCCTACTGTATGCATGGAGAACTATATTCAATATCCTGTAAAAAAGCATAATGGAAAAGAATATGAATATATATAATATATATGTTCTATATATGAATATATATATATATGAATCACTTTGCTGTATATCTGAAACTAACACAACATTGTAAACCAACTATACTTCAATTAAAAAAAAACTTTTAAAACAAGAGCTATTTCAAACAGTCCTCAAGTTTCCCAGCCCAGTACTTCTGCTTATGATTTTACCTCCTAATTCTATGTGGAAATAGAGGCAACCAAGCAAGGACTCTTGACTTCTTGCTCTACTGTCAGATTATCCCCACCTCTGAGAGGTTAAGTGACCCACTCTCAGTTTCTGATTCAATTAGCCTGGTTGGACCCAGGTATGGTTTTTCTTTTTTAACTCTCCAGATAGTTTTAATGTGAAGCTAGCTTATAATTTTCAAACCTCTGTTGAAACGTTTTACCTGGGTATTCTATTGTTACTCTCAAGTTTAACATGTCTAAATCTGAATTCAACATTGGTACCAGTTGTTTTAATTAGACAGCATTGAGTTCAATTTCTTTTTTATTTTTTCTTTTTCATCAACAAGAAGTTCAGGAGTAGGAAAGCACTGTCTTTAGTTTGGCAAATCAAGGATACCAGGGCTGTGATCTCCGAAATACTCTTGGATTTTCCTCTATGCTCCAGGGACACTAACTATAGTTCTAGCAATCATATCTGCTTTTCAGGCAGAAGGAGAAAGGCCAGATGCTGGAAATGGTGGCACCTCTCTCAGTAACAGACTTTCACTTATGTTTCATTGGTCAGTGCCCTGTCACATGGCCACCTCATCACATGACCATTCTCTCACATAGCACAGGAATCTGAGGAGGTGAGATTCTAGCTTTCTATCTATGTGACAAAGAAAAGAGGAAAAGGGATGGAAATAGATGCTGAGTGTAGTATCTGCCATGAAATTTGTCTCAGGAGTTTTCCTTTCTATTGTTTTCTTGGGGTTTTTTTTGGGGGGGTTGTTTTTGTTTTTTAATTTGTTTGTTTGTTGTTAATTGAGTAATTGTTTTCCTAGTCAACCAGTTTTAAAAACCTGGTGTCACCCTCAGCTTTTTCTCATCTCCCACATTCAATACACTTCCACATGAGCTTTTAATGCTAAAATAAATTTATGTCTTTCCAACTCTATTGCCATCATCCTAACTCAGACCCCTTGTATGTTTGTCCTGGACAGGACAATTGCCACCTTGCCTTTAGTCTCTCTGTACTCTGCCCAAACCATCCTGCACACCACCGCCAAGAGTGGTCTTACCAAAAGAATCAGAAGGCTTTCATGGGCTCCCTGTTGCCAAATAAAGGCCAGACTCCTAGGCCTTGACCTCAAAGCCCTTCACTGCCTACTCCTGCAGATTGGGCTGCTCACTGGATATATCCCAGGCCTTTCCACCTCTGTGCTGTCACTCACATCCTACTATCTGTTCAGTATGCCTGCTTTCTCTCTTTCCTTTCTCCACCTTTACCAGCTTCTCCTGATGTGATGGTTACATCAGGATCTAGGGCAAGGATTTTTTACTGAGCCACAGTGCTGAAGTCAAGGAACTCACTGTGATACCTCAGCATGTTTCAACATTCAGCCCACCAAGGGCTGTGTTCATTCAGGTTTTATTCTCTCACATTGGGAAGCAGACTGAGACTGTTGCTTGGAAAGACATGAGACACATAGGATAGGCAAGCACTGAATAGAGAAATACTGCCCACTTACTCTTCTTTAGAAAACAATTTTATGGACTTGCTTTCTCTCATTGATGAGGTAAGCATTACAGGTCTAGGACAAAAGAAAAGTTGTTTCAGCTTGCCTTGAGCCAAGGTAAAAGGAGGCTTTCTGGTGGCCAGCCTGGCTCACAAGATGGTTACTTTGGAACTGGACATTTCCAATAACCTATCACGGTTAATATTTTGCTATACCTAGATATAGATAGATAGATATAGCAAGATATAGATTTTGCTATATCTATCATCTAATCTATTTATCTCAAGATGTGAATAAAGTAAAAAAGGCTTTGTGGCCATGGTGTCCTGGTCAATGTTTAACAATCAGCTATTAGGAAAGAAAACTTTCCTTGTGATGTTTGCCAGTTTTTATAGTGTAAATACTCCCACCATGACCAGTTCCAAGCTACCAACATGTTACCACTGAACACAGAGTTGAGAAGACACACACACAATTAGCCCTTGCAAGCACACTACTGTGTGCTATTCATTACTGAATGGATCTTTATTAAGTGCTTACTGCATCCTAGATTGTGTGATCTAGATAATGCAGGAAACAAGATAGACATAATCCCTGCTCTCATGACGTTTACAACCTAATGGGAGGACTAAAGCTAATTCTCCAGAAATCCAGACTTCTGTCATCTTTTCCACCTTTAATCCAATTTACTTTTAATGTATGCCATAAGAATTATTTTTTTATCATTTATGTGCATAAATTATTATGTAGATATCTTTTACCCTGTATTATAAGCTCCCTCAGAATTTATATCCCCTCAAATGATATTTCTTTGTTTTGACCCCACCATACCTAGTCAACATCCTGTACACAGTAGACCTCTGTACATATTTATTAAAGAAACAAGAAAGTGTAGGAATGGCTGATGGGAGTTTTTTGTATAATTGGGTGGCAGTTGGGACAGAGGTTGAAGTGGAGAGAATATCCATTAACAAAACCTCTTCCCTTCTAGTTCCTTCCACTCCCAGGTGACTGAGTTCATAATGAGTTCGTTATGTAAGTAAAGCTTTGAGTGATTTCATCCATGCCCTCCTCCTCCACTCAGTTCCAAATAAGAATGAGTTACACAGAACCCACCAACAGTACTTTACGGGTGCTAGCAATTGCTACTGTGCATCCTTAATAGCAGCGTAATCAAAAGTTATGATGCATTTTTCTGTAATCACAAGAAATGATACCCACTTAAGTGCTAAGTAAAGCAAATTCTCACCAAAAAAAAAAAAAAAGGCAAAAGCATTTCAATTTTCATTTTGAAACGAGTGAGTCAGAATCAATTTGGTAAAGTAGTTAACAGCAACTGTGTGCCTCTTTCCAGTTCTTAACAGGTACAATTTTCTTTTAACAAACAGCCACGAAGAGGTCTCTGAAGCTGGATTAACATGGTGTGTTCGAACTGTCTCACTATTGTGTATTTAAATTGGGTAATAGAGGCCATCAGAGAAGCACCAACATGAATCTTAAGAAGCAGACCAATTTGCCAGCATCAAGAACATTTCCTTAGCAAAAAAATAAATATAAATAAACTGGTAAGGAGTTTTTTCATGGGGATTTCAGAACACTATAGCCTAAAAGTGTATCCCAAGTGTCTTTGTGTGAGCTATCAGCTGTGCCAAAACCAATTTAGAGAAGGAAGGAAATATCTTTATTTTGTAAAGAGCATCTTTGCATTGTATTTCCTCACTCTTTCCCTTAAAATGAGGATGTCAGCTAAAAAGAGACAAGTGTTAAATTTTAATTGGGTTGAGAAGACCAACATTCTCCCATTTCTTATACACATGCACACACACACACATACACACACACAGTCTTCACTAGGAACTGTAAATACAGTTGACAAAATATATTTGTCTAGTGTAATCATGTGTCCTAAGAAACTGTTTTGCAAAAAAAAAAGTGTAACCTTAAATTATCACCATGGCACATTTTCTCCTCTACCTTCATTATTTCTCCATCCTTCTGTCTCTCTGTCTTTAATTTTTAGGAAACCATATTGTAAATATGTGTGCATGTGTGTGTATTTGTACACAAATGCTTGTTTTTTATTTAACAGCAGGATTTAATAAGAATTATTGAAGCACAATGAAAAAGGCATGTTCTCTGAAGCAATTGGCATTTTTCTTTTTTTTTTGCAATTTTTCACAATTTATTTATTCAATTTAAAATTTAAACTAGAAAACCACATTGCAGTTGTTAAGATAAAATCCCTAATATAAAGGGATTCTGAGGTTACTATCCAAAGATACTACAGTAATCCAACAGTTTTCCTGGTACTATCTTTTTAAGAGCTACAAGTAATAAGAGCAGACTGCACATATGTAATTATTAAAACATAAACTTCTAGAAATGAAGTCACTTCAATGATGCAATGTCCTGTTTTCTTATTTTTTAGATCTTAAATAAGTGCTTTCCAAATTTTCACTGAAGCAGCTCTTGAAATCAATAATGTAGGATTCTAATCATAAGACTCGATTAATATGATGCAGGCAAAAGCTGGATATTGATCCAGCTGTTGTGAAATAAAAGTCTATGAGTGCACTGGTAGCCAAAACACACCTAGAGGAAGATTAACAAGGATCTTATTTTTATTTGCATGAGTGGGTTATGCTTCCCTATTTACGCCCTAGCCCCAGGGATCCAGTCCAGCTTGGAGATAACAGATCTTGGTTCATGAAGTTGGAGGGATTACTGTGTCGTTTTTTTAAAGCATGGACCATACTTTGGATTCAGTATGGTGGATATAGATCACAGGTCTGAAATTATAGTAAAATTTGCTGAAAATACTTATTAAGAAGAATAGTTTGTTCTTTTATAATGTTCCATTTTGAAAACTTTTCTGGGTTTCCTTTTTATTTGGGAGAAAGCTTCTGAGATGAAACTGACTTTAAAAAGACAGGTATTTCTGTTAGAAAATATTTTAAAGATGCTTTCTATACACAGATTTAAGTATAAGAAAGTTGAGAAGAGTATATGCCAAAATACTGACAGTGATAGCCTATCTCATATAGTTAAGATTAGAGGTGATTTTTATTTTATTTTATGTCTACAGTATATATTTTCTGATTTTTCTGTGATTTCTACAAATTACTTGTAAAATAAAAATGAAAACAAATACACAAACATCTCCAATTTCATTGGAGATGTTTTTAATACCAATGAAACAGACAAAAGGAAGATGACCCAAAGGACAGAACTCAGTGGAATCCAACAAAAAGTGTGAAGGTCAAGGTCAAGAGACAGCAAAACTGGAAAAAATTACCTGAAACGTCCTGGTCAGGAGAGGGGATGGAGGAGAGCTGCAGCCTTGGACTTTGTAGGAAAAATGAAACCATTAAACAATTAAGGATTCAGTCTGTTGTTACCTCCTCCCTTCCTTTGGAACTGTTGCAGATTAGTGATCAGGCCAGCCTCGCCCAAGAGCCAGCATATATGTTTGGGCTGTACCCTGCACAAGAGTCTGCAATGGAGTATGTGAGGGCTGAAATCCAGTCCGCTCCACTTGCCATGTCTAATTTCCTGGCATGGGGCAAAACCTCCCAGAGAAATAATCACCTTTTTGTAATCACTGAACAGCACTGGACAGGTCAGTACAATGTGAACTAGTGAGGTCCATTATAAGATTAGGTATTTTAAAACCCAGACCTGGTTTTCTACCAACATTCTTAGTATTTAAATACAGCTAAACTTAGTCATGAGGATATTTTCATGGATGCATCCCTTCCAATGCCCATCTCTTCCTCTGCCAAATCCACATTTGAGCAATTGTACACAGTAGTTAAGCAGTCCCAAATCGCAAATTTGCAAATTGTTAAAGCATTTGAAATAAGAGTTTATAATGGGATACAATTTTGAAGCAATTCTATTATTTGACACTAAGAATGTTCCCTCCTTTATATGAACTAAAGAAGGAATTACTACCTTAAAAGATGGTTTTAGAGAAAGAGCAGATTTTCTACTAACTGTGGAAAAAGTGACAATTGAGAAAGAAAACTAAGTATATTTAACCATTTGGCAAATCTTGTTTGTGTGAATGCCCGTGATGCGTACATCTCACCTTGCTTTTAACAAGGATTTACAAAGGTTATAATAATGTCTAGCCAGTGGCTAAACATAGTCTTGAAAGGGACTAGAGTCACCAAGCAACTTGACTGACATCCTGTAGGCCTATCTATGGTTATAGTTCCCTTGGATAGGCCCAAAGGGAAGAAAAATTTGGAAGAGGAGGGAAAGGCAACATTACTGAGGTGAAGCAGCATGCCAAGTCCTTTTCATATAATATCTCATTTATTCACAATCTCATTAATTGATAATTGATTATTCTTCAACATATAATGCCAACATTAGATCCTGGCCAGGCTCAGCATTCAAGAAAGTAAGAAAGAAGTTATCACATTCCTCTGGCCTTGTAACCTTGGCCAGTTGCCTGTAAGAACCAGGATGTGAGTGACCCAAGACCTGCCAGGTTGTTCACCAAGGACTGGAAATCTGCAGTTGGGAAGCAGAGACTGAGTAGGACCGTGAAGGAAGGAGAGTTTTATCAATTTTTCTAAGTCAAACTCATCACAATGCACAGTAACCCCAGGGAAGTCTGGAGTCACAAATGCAGCTAGAGCCTTGGACATGAAGAACAGAAAGGAGACGAGAGGGGAGGGATAGGGATGTGTGAGGCAAAAGGTTTCTTCTTATTCTCTTTTCTTCTGCTTACTAAGTCCATCTCCATTGATTTTTTTTAATATCCTTGAATAAAATACAAAAGGGGGAGAAGATTGTGAAATGTAGGATAGGGACATATTAGAATCAGAATCATAGAATTTTATAGCTGGAAGGAAAGACCAAGATCCCCTAGGCAATTTTTCACAGTATGTTCTGTGGAGTTCCTGTTCTAGGGTACCTCGGGGCTTAAGTGGCCGGGGAGGAGACCAGTGAGGGTCTTGGCTGGTACAGGGGAGAGGGAATAGGAGAGGCTAATTTTACTTTCCTTTCTATATTAGGATTCTATACAAGATTTCCTTTAGAGAAAAAAAAAGAATTCTATTTTAAAAACAATTGTTGGGGCCTCCCTGGTGGCGCAGTGGTTAAGAGTCCGCCTGCCGATGCAGGGGATACGGGTTCGTGCCCCGGTCTGGGAGGATCCCATATGCCACGGAGCGGCTGGGCCCGTGAGCCATGGCCGCTGGGCCTGCGCATCCGGAGCCTGTGCTCCGCAACGGGAGAGGCCACAACAGTGAGAGGCCCGCATACCGCAAAAAGAAAAAAATAAAAATAAAAACAATTGTTGGGAAGGGAGTCAACCAACAAATAAACTCTTTGGTGTTGGACTCGAGATAAGGTGACTTGCCCAAGCAAGCATCCACAGGTTGGTGGCAGTACCTCCAGCCACCTGACTCTCATCACTACACCAGGCTACCTCTCATTATGCAGCCTAATTCCCTAGAAGATGGTTTAATTAAAACTGTGGCCACTTTGATTTCCATCTTCAGATTCTAATTATTTTATGTTAAATATCTTGGTAGTTAATAGAAACAAATTAAATGTATAAATACTACATTAAGTTTAAGTAATATTTTAAACCGTGTTTGAATCCTCTATCCCTCTGTCCTCCTGGACTTTATTTTTTTTTTTTTTTTTTTTTTTTCCATTTTTTTTTATTAGTTTCTGCTTTATAACAAAGTGAATCAGTCATACATATACATCTGTTCCCACATCCCCTCCCTCATGCATCTCCCTCCCTCCCACCCTCCCTATCCCTCCCCTCCAGGCAGTCACAAAGCACCGAGCTGATCTCCCTGTGCTCTGCGGCTGCTTCCCACTGTCTATCTAGCCTACGTTTGGTAGTGTATATATGTCCATGCCTCTCTTTCGCTTTGTCACAGCTTACCCTTCCCCCTCCCCATATCCTCAAGTCCATTCTCAAGTAGGTCTGTGTCTTTATTCCCGTTTTACCCCTAGGTTCTTCATGACATTTTTTTTTTCTTATATTCCATATATATGTGTTAGCATACGGTATTTGTCTTTCTCTTTCTGACTTACTTCACTCTGTATGACAGACTCTAGGTCTATCCACCTCATTACAAATAGCTCAGTTTCGTTTCTTTTTATGGCTGAGTAATATTCCATTGTATATATGTGCCACATCTTCTTTATCCATTCATCCGATGATGGACACTTAGGTTGTTTCCAGCTCCGGGCTATTGTGAATAGAGCTGCAATGAACATTTTGGTACATGTCTCTTTTTGAATTATGGTTTTCTCAGGGTATATGCCTAGTAGTGGGATTGCTGGATCATATGGTGGTTCTATTTTTAGTTTTTTAAGGAACCTCCATACTGTTCTCCATAGTGGCTGTACCAATTCACATTCCCACCAGCAGTGCAAGAGTGTTCCCTTTTCTCCACACCCTCTCCAGCATTTATTGTTTCTAGATTTCTTGATGATGGCCATTCTGACTGGTGTGAGATGATATCTCATTGTAGTTTTGATTTGCATTTCTCTAATGATTAATGATGTTGAGCATTCTTTCATGTGTTTGTTGGCAGTCTGTATATCTTCTTTGGAGAAATGCCTATTTAAGTCTTCTGCCCATTTTTGGATTGGGTTGTTTGTTTTTTTGCTATTGAGCTGCATGAGCTGTTTATAAATTTTGGAGATTAATCCTTTGTCAGTTGCTTCATTTGCAAATATTTTCTCCCATTCTGAGGGTTGTCTTTTGGTCTTGTTTATGGTTTCCTTTGCTGTGCAAAAGCTTTGAAGTTTCATTAGGTCCCATTTGTTTATCTTTGTTTTTATTTCCATTTCTCTAGGAGGTGGGTCCAAAAGGATCTTGCTGTGATTTATGTCATAGAGTGTTCTACCTATGTTTTCCTCTAAGAGTTTGATAGTTTCTGGCCTTACATTTAAGTCTTTAATCCATTTTGAGCTTATTTTTGTGTATGGTGTTAGGGAATGATCTAATCTCATACTTTTACATGTCCCTGTCCAGTTTTCCCAGCACCACTTATTGAAGAGGCTGTCCTTTCTCCACTGTACATTCCTGCCTCCTTTATCAAAGATAAGTTGGCCATATGTGCGTGGGTTTATCTCTGGGCTTTCTATCCTGATCCACTGATCTATCTTTCTGTTTTTATGCCAGTACCACACTGTCTTAATTACTGTAGCTTTGTAGTATAGTCTGAAGTCAGGGAGCCTGATTCCTCCAGCTCCGTTTTTCGTTCTCAAGATTGCTTTGGCTATTCGGGGTCTTTTGTTTTTCCAAACAAATTTTGAAATTTTTTGTTCTAGTTCTGTGAAAAATGCCAGTGGTAGTTTGATAGGGATTGCATTGAATCTGTAGATTGCTTTGGGTAGTAGAGTCATTTTCACAATATTGATTCTTCCAATCCAGGAGCATGGTATATCTCTCCATCTGTTTGTATCATCTTTAATTTCTTTCATCAGTGTCTTATAATTTTCTGCATACAGGTCTTTTGTCTCCTTAGGTAGGTTTATTCCTAGATATTTTATTCTTTTTGTTGCAATGGTAAATGGGAGTGTTTTCTTGATTTCATTTTCAGATTTTTCATCATTAGTGTACAGGAATGCCAGAGATTTCTGTACATTAATTTTGTAACCTGCTACTTTACCAAATTCATTGATTAGCTCTAGTAGTTTTTCGGTAGCATCTTTAGGATTCTCTATGTACAGTATCATGTCATCTGCAAACAATGACAGCTTTACTTCTTCTTTTCCGATTTGGATTCCTTTTATTTCCTTTTCTTCTCTGATTGCTGTGGCTAAAACTTCCAAAACTAGGTTGAATAAGAGTGGTGAGAGTGGGCAACCTTGTCTTGTTCCTGATCTTAGTGGAAATGGTTTCAGTTTTTCACCATTGAGGACAATGTTGGCTGTGGGTTTGTCATATATGGCCTTTATTATGTTGAGGAAAGTTCCCTCTATGCCTACTTTCTGCAGGGTTTTTATCATAAATAGGTGTTGAATTTTGTCGAAAGCTTTCTCTGCATCTATTGAGATGATCATATGGTTTTTCTCCTTCAACTTGTTAATATGGTGTATCACATTGATTGATTTGCGTATATTGAAGAATCCTTGCATTCCTGGGATAAACCCCACTTGATCATGGTGTATGATCCTTTTAATGTGCTGTTGGATTCTGTTTGCTAGTATTTTGTTGAGGATTTTTGCATCTATGTTCATCAGTGATATTGGCCTGTAGTTTTCTTTCTTTGTGACATCCTTGCCTGGTTTTGGTATCAAGGTGATGGTGGCCTCGTAGAATGAGTTTGGGAGTGTTCCTTCCTCTGAAATTGTTTGGAAGAGTTTGAGAAGGATGGGTGTTAGCTCTTCTCTAAATGTTTGATAGAATTCGCCTGTGAAGCCATCTGGTCCTGGGCTTTTGTTTGATGGAAGATTTTTAATCACAGTTTCAATTTCAGTGCTTGTGATTGGTCTATTCATATTTTCTATTTCTTCCTGAGTCAGTCTTGGCAGGTTGTGCATTTCTAAGAATTTGTCCATTTCTTCCAGGTTGTCCATTTTATTGGCATAGAGTTGCTTGTAGTAATCTCTCATGATCTTTTGTATTTCTGCAGTGTCAGTTGTTACTTCTCCTTTTTCATTTCTAATTCTATTGATTTGAGTCTTCTCCCTTCTTTTCTTGATGAGTCTGGCTAATGGTTTGTCAATTTTGTTTATCTTCTCAAAGAACCAGCTTTTAGTTTGGTTGATCTTTGCTATCGTTTCCTTCATTTCTTTTTCATTTATTTCTGATCTGATCTTTATGATTTCTTTCCTTCTGCTAGCTTTGGGGGTTTTTTGTTCTTCTTTCTCTAATTGCTTTAGGTGCAGGGTCAGGTTGTTTACTCGAAATGTTTCCTGTTTCTTAAGGTGGGATTGTATTGCTATAAACTTCCCCCTTAGAACTGCTTTTGCTGCATCCCATAGGTTTTGGGTTGTCGTGTCTCCATTGTCATTTGTTTCTAGGTATTTTTTAATTTCCTCTCTGATTTCTTCAGTGATCACTTCGTTATTGAGTAGTGTATTGTTTAGCCTCCATGTGTTTGTATTTTTTACAGATCTTTTCCTGTAATTGATGTCTAGTCTCATAGCATTGTGGTCGGAGAAGATACTTGATACAATTTCAATTTTCTTAAATTTACCAAGGCTTGATTTGTGACCCAAGATATGATCTATCCTGGAGAATGTTCCATGAGCACTTGAGAAAAATGTGTATTCTGTTGTTTTTGGATGAAATGTCCTATAAATATCAACTAAGTCCATCTTGTTTAATGTATCATTTAAAGCTTGTGTTTCCTTATTTATTTTCATTTTGGACGATCTGTCCATTGGTGAAAGTGGGGTGTTAAAGTCCCCTACTATGATTGTGTTACTGTCGATTTCCCCTTTTATGGCTGTTAGTATTTGCCTTATGTATTGAGGTGCTCCTATGTTGGGTGCATAAATATTTACAATTGTTATATCTTCTTCTTGGATCGATCCCTTGATCATTATGTAGTGTCCTTCTTTGTCTCTTCTAATAGTCTTTATTTTAAAGTCTATTTTGTCTGATATAAGAATTGCTACTCCAGCTTTCTTTTGATTTCCATTTGCATGGAATATCTTTTTCCATCCCCTTACTTTCAATCTGTATGTGTCTTTAGGTCTGAAGTGGGTCTCTTGTAGACAGCATATATATGGGTCTTGTTTTTGTATCCATTCAGCCACTCTGTGTCTTTTGGTGGGAGCATTTAGTCCATTTACATTTAAGGTAATTATTGATATGTATGTTCCTATTCCCATTTCCTTAATTGCTTTGGGTTCGTTATTGTAGGTATATTCCTTCTGTTGTGTTTCTTGCCTAGAGAAGTTCCTTTAGCATTTGTTGTAAAGCTGGTTTGGTGGTGCTGAACTCTCTCAGCTTTTGCTTGTCTGTAAAGGTTTTAATTTCTCCATCAAATCTGAATGAGATCCTTGCTGGGTAGAGTAATCTTGGCTGCAGGTTTCTCTCCTTCATCACTTTAATTATGTCCTGCCACTCCCTTCTGGCTTGTAGAGTTTCTGCTGAGAGATCAGCTGTTAACCTGATGGGGATTCCCTTGTGTGTTATTTGTTGTTTTTCCCTTGCTGCTTTTAATATGATTTCTTTGTGTTTAATTTTTGACAGTTTGATTAATATGTGTCTTGGTGTATTTCTCCTTGGATTTATTCTGTATGGGACTCTCTGTGCCTCCTGGACTTGATTAACTATTTCCTTTCCCATATTGGGGAAGTTTTCAACTATAATCTCTTCAAATATTTTCTCAGTCCCTTTCTTTTTCTCTTCTTCTTCTGGAACCCCTATAATTCGAATGTTGGTGCGTTTAATGTTGTCCCAGAGGTCTCTGAGACTGTCCTCTGTTCTTTTCATTCTTTTTTCTTTATTTTGCTCTGCATCAGTTATTTCCACTATTTTATCTTCCACCTCACTTATCCGTTCTTCTGCCTCAGTTATTCTGCTATTGATCCCATCTAGAGTATTTTTTATTTCATGTATTGTGTTTTTAATCGATGCTTGATTCATCTTTAGTTCTTCTAGGTCCTTGTTAACTGTTTCTTGCATTTTGTCTATTCTATTTCCAAGATTTTGGATCATCTTTACCATCATTATTCTGAATTCTTTTTCAGGTAGACTGCCTATTACCTCTTCATTTGTTAGGTCTGGTAGGTTTTTATCTTGCTCCTTCACCTGCTGTGTGTTTTTCTGTCTTCTCATTTTGCTTATGTTACTGTGTTTGGGGTCTCCTTTTTGCAGGCTGCAGATTCGTAGTTCCCGTTGTTTTTCGTGTCTGACCCCAGTGGCTAAGGTTGTTTCAGTAGGTTGTGTAGGCTTCCTGGTGGGGGGGACTAATGCCTGTGTTCTGGTGGTTGAGGCTCGATCTTGTCTTTCTGGTGGACAGGTCCACGTCTGGTGGTGTGTTTTGGGGTGCCTATGGCCTTATTATGTTTTTAGGTAGCTTCTCTGCTAATAGGTGGGGTTGTGTTCCTGCCTTGCTAGTTGCTTGGCATAGGGTGACCAGCACTGTAGCTTGCTGGTCGTTGACTGAAGCTGGGTGCTGGTGTTGGGATGGAGATCTCTGGGAGATTTTCGCTGCTTGATATTATGTGGAGCTGGGAGGTCTCTTGTGGACCCGTGTCCTGAAGTTGGCTCTCCCACTTCAGAGGCACAGCACTGGCTCCTGGCTGCAGCACCAAGAGCCTTTCATCCACCCAGCTCAGAATAACAGGGAGAAAAAGCAGAAAGAAAGAATTAGTAGAAGAAAGAAAGAGAGAGGGAAAGAAAGGAAGAAGGGAAGAAAGGAAGGAAGGAAGGAAGAAAGAAAGAAAGGAGGGAGGGAGTGAGGAAGGATGGAAAGAAAGAAGGAAAGAAAGGAGGGAGGGAGGGGGCAATGAAAGCAAAAGGAAGAGTGAATGGAAGAAGGGAGGGAGGGAGGGAGGAAGGGAAGAAAGAAAGAAAGACAGGAGGGAGGGAGGGAGGAAGGAAAGAAAAAGAAAGTGGAAAGAAGAAGGGTGGGAGGGAGGGAGGAAAGAAAAAGAAAGAAGGAAAGGAAGAGCGGAGGGAGGGAGGGAGGAAGGGAAGGTAGGAAAAAAAGAAAGAGCAGGTAAAGTAAAATAGAATAAAGTATGAAATATAGTAGCGTTATTAAAATTAGAAAGTAATTATTGGAAAAAAAAAAAAAAAAAAAACGGACCGATAGAACCCTGGGACATATGGTGGAAGCAAGGCTATACAGAGAGAATCTTACACAGAAGATTACACATACACATTCACAAAAAGAGAGCAGGGGGAAAAATCAAAAATCTTGCTCTCCAAGCCCACCTCCTCAATTTGGGATAATTCGTTGTAAAAAGAGGAAAAGGGCAAGAAGTCTGAAATCTTGCTCTCTAAGTCCACCTCCTTACTTTGGAATAATTCGTTGTAAAAAGAGGAAAAGGGGGGAAAGTCTTAAATCTTGTCCTCAAAGTCCACTTCCTCAATTTGGGATGATTCGCTGTCCATTCATGCACTCCACAGACGCAGGGCACATCAAATGGACCGTGGAGCTTTAATCCGCTGCCTCCGAGGCTGCACAGAGAGATTTCCCTGACTCTGCTCTCACAGCTCCCGGTTCTCAGCCTGGGACCTGGCCCCGCCTCTGTGCGTAGGTCGCCGGAGGGCGTCCGTTCTTCGCTCAGACAGGACGGGTTTAAAGGAGCCGCTGATTCGGGGGCTCTGGCTCACTCATGCAGAGGGGAGGGAGGGGCGCGCAGTGTGGGGCGGGCCTGCGGCGGCAGAGGCCGGCGTGACGTTGCAGCAGCCCGTGGCGCTCCGTGCGCTTTCCCGGGAAAGCCGTCCCCGGGTCTCGGGACCCCGGCAGTGGCGGGGTGCACAGGTCCCCCGGAAGGCGGGGCGGACAGTGACCCGCGCTCGCACACAGGCCCCGCGGCTGCGGCGGCGGCGGGCGGCGGCAGGCGGCGGCGGTGGCGGGCCTCCGCGGCGGCGGCGGCGGGCGGCGGCGGTGGCGGGCCGCGGGGGCGGCGGCGGCGGCGGGCCGCGGCGGCGGCGGCGGCGGCGGTGGCGGGCCGCGGGGGCGGCGGCGGCGGCGGCGGGCTGCGGGGGAGGCGGCGGCGGCGGCGGGCCTCGGCGGCGGCGGCGGCGGGCGGCGGCAGGCGGCGGCGGCGGCGGGCCGCGGCGGCGGCGGCGGCGGCGGCGGGCCGCGGCGGCGGCGGCGGCGGCGGCGGGCCGCGGGGGCGGCGGCGGCGGCGGCGGGCCGCGGCGGGCGGCGGCGGCGGCGGCGGGCCGCGGCGGCGGCGGGCGGCGGCGGGCCGCGGGGGCGGCGGCGGGCCGCGGCGGCGGGGGGCGGCGGCGGCCCACGCCCGTCTCCGAGGTCCACGCCTTACCCGCGGCTCGCGCCTGTCTCCGGCGCTTCCCTAAGCAGCCCTTTTAATGCCCTCTCCTCGCACACCAGGAAACGAAAGTGAAAGTGAAAAAAGACTCTTGCCTCTTCAGCAACTCCAGACCCTTTCCCCGGACTCCCTCCGGGCTAGCCGTGGTGCACTAACCCCTTCAGGCTCTCTTCCTGCCGCCAGCCCCAGTCCTCTCCCTGCGCTCCGACTGAAAGCCGATACCCAAGCCTCAGCTCCCAGCCCCGCCCGCCACGGCGGCCGAGCAGACAAGCCTCTCGGGCTGGTGTGTGCCTGAGGGCACCGATCCTCTGTGCCGGAATCTCTCCGCTTTGCCCTCCACACCCCTGTTGCTGTGCTCTCCTCCGCTACTCCGAAGCTTTCCCCCTCCGCCACCTGCAGTCTCCGCCCGCGAAGGGGCTTGCAGTGTGTAGAAACCTTCCCTCCTTCACGGCTCCCTCCCACTGGTGCAGGTCCCGTCCCTATCCTATTGTCTCTGTTTATTCTTTTTTTCTTTTGCCCTACCCAGGTATGTGGGGAGTTTCTTGCCTTTTAGGGGGTCTGAGGTCTTCTGTCGGCGTTCAGTAGGTGTTCTGTAGGAGTTGTTCCACGTGTAGATGAATTTCTGATGTATCTGTGGGGAGGAAGGTGATCTCCGCGTCTTACTCTTCCGCCATCTTCCTCCGGCCCCCCCCTCCTGGACTTTAATCTATTACTTCCTCTGCTGATAAAACTGCCTGCCATTTCTGAAAGTAAATGCCAAATAACTTCTTTCTTCAAGGTCAAGGTATTATGTTTTTATGAGGAAAATTGTTCTCTTAAACCAACCACATATAATTACCAAGTATTTTTTATCCTGCAAGAAATTACATAGAAGTGTTAAAGCAGCAATAGAGCTCTAATTTCTTCCCAACCAACTCTGGTTCTACCAGAAACCTCCAGACAAAAGTCTAAAACTCCAGGAGCCCAACACTGCATTTACCACCTCAGGTTTTATGCTCTTAGTCACAGACCTAAAAGATTAAGATCTGGAGCAAGGAGATGCACAAGGTCCCAGTATCCCTCCTGGCCTAGCCAGATCTCCTTCTATAGATAATAAATAATAATGATAATAATAATAAGTATATATATTCTTTATGTCCAGCATTGTTAAGGTGATTTACATGTATTATCTCACTGAACCCTCACAAGGACACTATGCAGTGGACACTTCTTAAACAAGAAGAAATAAAAGCACAAAGAAAAAAAATACTTTGCCCACAGTCAGAAAGGATTCAACCCAGGAACCCCTACTCCAGAGCCCAGAAAGTGGGACCCCTTGAGAGGCCATGCAGTTGCAGTTTAGTTGAGGGACTCAGAAATCAGACCTAAGAAAGCAAAAGTAGTCACTGTAATAAGGTCTGCATTAGAGAGAGCCCCAAAATGGAAGGACATGGACCTTTCCTTTGGGGAAGGTTTGACCTTCCCAAAAGGAATCAGGAAGGAGAGATGAGGGTAGCCTAATTCCCATCAGAAGAGGTGGGGACAGGGTCAGTGCCATAGATCAAGATGCTCCAATCTGTCGATCCACATTCTAATCTAAGAACAGATTCCAGAACCAAAGAAGCCAAAGGAGTCCAAGTGTAGGGAGGAAGGAACAATTGAGACTATCTGGGGGGTGGAGCTGGAACTGGGGGAAGCTTGGGAAGGAGGAGAGACCCAGGCACTGAGGAATTGAAAGAAGCAGAGAGGGCAGTGGAGGTGGACAGTGGAGCCAGCCAAGAATTAGCCCAACTGGGCCAGGGAGAGGCAGAGCATGAGACGTGAGGAATGGGAGCCAGGTGAGCCTGGGGTGGGTGGCGGCACCTTTATTTTTACTCCTGCCCCCAAAAGAGCACAGAACACCTCATTCACAATTCCTCCACTTTGACTGTCTTCTTAAAGGCAATGGCTACGTCTAGTGTATCTCGAGTCCTTCATGTATACTACATTTTTTCAAGATCCAAGCAGGGCAAAAAGTAAACTATACGGAGTATTTAAAATGAGTACAATCCTGGCTGGACATAGAGTTGTCCATCTAACAGTGTTTTACACATGCTAGCGACAAACCCTTGATATCATTATGAACTGAAGAGGATTGAGCTGAATTGATTGGCGACTCACTTGCTGGAAGTTTCAGGCACAAGGTAGAGATATTGATGAGTGAGCAGATTTTTCTCTACTTCTAAAATCACCCCCGGCTTAGACAATGACAGTGACACTCTCTGAGAAAGCAGGCTTTCAAGCTGAGGGGACATCTTCCCTTAGGGTTCTCTCATTCACTAAACCATTCTCAGGAAAAAGCAGGAAGAGCCTGGATGGTAAGGAGAGATGAACAGACGCTGGAGGAGAGCCGTCTCCCTGCTCATCACATGGGGAGAATTACTGAGGGAAGGGTTGCCTAATAGAGAAACTTGTGGGGAATGAGGGAACCCCCAAAACGAAAACCACCATTCTACTGTTCTGCTTAATGCTAGTTCTACCCATATGCATCTGTTTTCATTTGAAACAAATGAAAACCTCCCTTTTCTCTTGTTGACATCAAAGCCAGTGACCGGGCCTTGACTTGTTGTCATAGCTGCTATCATTAATAATACTTATGACCATGATCACAGTACCATCTACTCGAGGTGCTGTGGAGAGAGAAGCATGGGCAGCAGACAATAGGAACCAGATCCTGTGGGATGCAAGGAATATTCGCACTATCCCAGCCTTACACCAGATTTCAGGCAGAGCCCCAGTGAGGCGATACTGGAACTCAGCCACTTTGGGAGGATTGAAACAGCCAGCTAGGGTAGGACTAGTGGTTACTGCTTCAAGGCTTGCTTCACATCTATTTTCATTTTTTCCAGTGTGAATGCAATGTCAGACCCATCTATCTCCTTCCCTCTTTGCTTTTTTTTATCACTCTGCCTGAATCTGAGTGACAAACAATGGTCTCACCTGTTTCAAAAATACATAGATTTGTAAGGATGTAACTGACCCAAACACACTATACAAATTAGCCCACATCCTGGAGGACCTCCAAAAACAAAACAAAAATCAGAAGGAGGACTTAAAAGAAAAATAATCAATGCTGCCTCTCCTTTCTTTATAGGAACAGGGGATGGGGTGGGGAGGATTTCTGACAGCAGAGAGCTGCCTTGTGCATGTTGGCTCTGCTTGAAACACCCAGAAGAATGGAATTGGGTTATACTTAGCTCAGAGTGGAGCAAAATGACAACAGCATTGCAAATGTTTAAACTTATAAAAATAGACATCAGACTTTACTTATTCCCTCCCCCCACCGGGTTTGGCACATACTTGGCACTCAAATATTGGTGGAATGAATAAAGATTATATGCAAAATTGTACTAGAATGCAATGTTTTCTGTATTTTCCCTGCCCTTGGCTGACTGTGTCCTCTTCTCTTTCTTACCACCCTAGCACTTTAAGCTCCCATGGCAGTGAGCTGCCTGTTACTCCACAAAGCCACCAAGCATCTGCTCACTCACTACCTTTCTCCATTGTCCATCTGAAAACTCCACGCATCTTTGCAAACTTTGCTCTGGTACCATGGAGGCTAGGAAGGCTGATGGGGAGTTTATTTCTTTCTTTCTGCCTGGTCTGTGTCTTCTCCATGCTTCCATTACACTTAGCACAGTGTCTTGCCAAGTATCTGTCCACATTTCAGCTGTCTTCACTGACCACACTGAGTTCCATCTGGCAAGGGTTGAGATTTCAGTGATTAGCACAGTGATGGGAATGTAATCTGTTCTTGAAGGAAGTTTGATGAATGAATAAGTAATCTTCAATGGATTTAAATCAAAGTGGGTGGTAGGGTGAGGCTTTCCATGATGCAAACTATGTCCAAACTCCACTAATCAGTTGCACAAATATTCACACTTGATAATAAAGAAAACAAAGAGAAAACAACCACAAACCCATTCTCACCCTTAAAAAAAAAAAAAAACTGGAGACACAAGAACTACTCATGATGAAATATTAGCAGTGATTCAGTTTCATACATGCAGGAAGGGGAAAGCATGCTGATTTGAGATTTAGCAGCTTAAGGTACACCCATTTCTCAGGGCACTATACCTTCCACTGTTTTTCACTGGAGGACAGGTTCCTATTGAATTCTGGGAGGCTATTTGACATAAAAATTATTTCACTGAACCGTGACTCCATATAATAGCCTTGAAATCATCACTGCATCTTCAACAAAAACAACATTTATCTACTTTGCACTCAAGGCTCTTGTTATCAGAATCTACACAATAGAGTCTATCCAGAATTTGGTGCTGTCCTTAAAAATGAATATGCATTGTCTTTAGAGACATTGAAAATAAATTCCACTTTTTCTTGTACTTCCAGTAGCTCAAAATTATACCAAATGTTCAGTTATATTAATATCTTATCCTTAATTATTAACTTTAATAACAATTTCCTTTTTCCATGTATTTTCTGACCATTTTCTAATATTTATTTTAGCTACCCTATATAAACATGTGTATGCATGTGTGTTTGTATTGTAGCTATCTTAAATCCATTTCACATATAGGCAGATTATAAATCATATATTAGATAAAAAGAAACATAGAAGAGTAATTGTTAACTGGGAACAAAGTTCCAACTCAGGGGATCTTATAAGACTGAGGACCCACACAAATTTAATCTATTGGTTTGAACCATATGAAATTGCCAACATTCCATAATTTTGACCTACAAAAATGACAATGTATTTTAGACTAATTCCTTCTTCTCAGGTTAATTTCAAAAATTTGGGGATTTCCAGTACTTCCCGTTTTTGCAGACTATGACCTACGTTTTACTCTGCCACAGTGGTTTTCAAGCTCAGCTAAATATTGGAATCATTTCTGGAGCTTTTAAATATCTTGACCCTGGACCTTCCCCCAAACCAATTAAACCAATTATATATATAGATATAGATATAGATATAGATAGATATAGATGGATAGATATAGATAAGATATAGATATATATAGATATAGATAGATACAGATATATAGATATAGATATAGATATAGATATAGATATAGATATAGATATAGATATATACAGATATACATTTAAGATTGGACACAGGTATCAATATTTTTTAAAGCTGTCCATGAGATTCTACTATACTGCTGTAACTGAGAACCACTGTTCTATAGAAACTACTCTCTATGTTTCAAACACACTGCCATCTAAAGATCCGGGAATACATCCTGCTCAGCTTTGCCAAGATCATCCAGTTATGAAGAGGACCCCAGAGACACCCTTATAGACCCAGCTGTCCTTATAGAACAAAAGATTGACCAACAACCTGATTCTCTCGTTTAGACTTCCAAGCCTGTTGTCACAAGATTACCTCGTGGGGATAAACTAAGGGATAAACTAAGAATAGGGATAAACTATAGGGATAAACTAAGAATACCATGCCCTACCTCTCCACCCCCTTTGGCATGATCAGATCACAAATTTTCCCTTTACTAATTGGCCAAACACAAAAATAGTCTATTACAAGACAAAATCTCTAAGAATTGTCTCCACCTCTGGTTAGGAAACACTGTATGCTGATGAAGGCTCTTCTTCCACACAACACTCATTTTTCCAAAGCAGAAAGGAAACTGTTCTCATCCCAGTTTCCCCAACTCTGCTTTCACGGTGATGGCTCAGCCTACAAAACTATCTGTAAACAGGTATCTCTTCGGATTCTAAATGTTCAGCAATGGTTTGCCTTAGCCTTCAGAGACCTCGACATTATCACCTTGGCTCAGCACCCTTAAAAGCCAGTGATGTAAGCCAGATGCTGAGAGCTCCAGGCTGAGTCTGACATCATCCCCTTGTCAGGGATTCTGCCATCGCCCGCCAGTGACCGCTGCTGTGTGTGCCAAAGTTAAAGGTGGGCACTTAGCACATTTATTACATACGGGGCTTATTAGATAACTGGGCTCTGTTGTGATAAATTGGCTGTGTGCTTCATTTGGACTCTCAATGCTCTGCAGGTTTTTCTAATTTAGTTTTGCCATGGCTCAGCCAAGATGGGATTCAGAGGAAGAAGAAGGGAAGGGAGGAAAAAAAAGAAAAAAGCTTGTGTTGTATATCAAATCCTTGCTTCGCCTCTCGCTGGCTCTGAAATGAAGGGTCTTTTAAGCTGCCTACTTCAACAGCATCCACAGAGCTGCCTTCCTCAGGGAGGTTTGTTTTTCTTAAAGTGCCCCGGCTCTTTCATGATGACTCCACCATTCATTATGAATACTTGCTGCTTTGGTCCAAAGCTGTCACATTTTTTTTTCTTTTTTCCCTTCCTTTTAAGTTTGGATTTAAATGTGCACACATGACACTCACACATACCTCCTCAGTACCACCAGTAAACCGCAGGCTGGTGGGAGGGAGGGAGGTGGAAAAAGGAGGTGGGAGAGGGCTATTGGCTGCATCCTGTATGAATTGCTCTGTACCTGCAGCCTTTGAGGGGCTTCAGATCTCTCTTCCTCCAAGCGAACACTGGGACATTGAAGGCTGCTTTGAAACGTGGCAGGCTTTGAGTGCATATGTGCATGCTGGTGCGATGAAACACAAAAATCTATTTCCCTATCAGAGTGACTGACATTTCTTTCCTCCTTAA
This sequence comes from Mesoplodon densirostris, assembly GCF_025265405.1. NCBI lineage: Eukaryota > Metazoa > Chordata > Mammalia > Artiodactyla > Ziphiidae > Mesoplodon > Mesoplodon densirostris. The sequence goes on along the minus strand of NC_082662.1, from coordinate 122,409,145 downwards.
TACAGGCCTTGATCTTTTCCCGACTGAGTTTTCTGATTCCCTCCAGCTTGCCTTATCAGTAGGTGAACACTCATCAGAGGACACAGAAATCACCTGGTCCTCGATGCCAGGTCTGGCATAGCCTATTAGGGCCACTGACCACATCTCAAGGGCAACACCTGGGGTGCAGATGCCAGCTCAGTGGCCCTGCATGAAGAAATCCCAAGATACCAACTGCCTCTAAAGTGTACCCCCTTGCTTCTTCTACCTTTCTGTAATGTCACAGAGGTAATGTACTGCAGAGATAGCTCTTCGAGACCCCCACTAACCCTATTCCGTATCATCTCCCTGATTTGACTCCAACTGCTCTTTTAATCAAGATGAGATTTCATAGAGTAGTAGCATAGTTGAACAGAGAAGCTCTTGACTTCTGAGTCAGACAAAGCTGGATATCCCCAGCTGTACTCCTTATTTGTATTTGTGGGGGTTATTTAACCTTTCCATCCCTCAATGTCCCCATCACTAAAGTAGGTAGAATGACTGTGCCCCCCTCATAGGATTGTAGAGTCATACACATAACGCTCGTGGAATGGGACCTGGCTCATAAGAGCTCAATAATTGTGCACCATTATGATTATGATGACTTCTTAGTCATTTTGAAAATAGCAAAGCGCATGCCAGCCCTTCTTGCCTCCCTCATCTCCTTTTCTTTGAGAAGACATTCCAGGTCCTACTTCAACAAGGGAAGGGCTGAGACAGCGGCAGCCCAGTGGTATCAGCCAAGGAAAAGAAAGAAGAGGAGGAGGAGAAGGACTGGGCAGAACAGGAGAAGCTGAGCACCACTGCCCCTGCCTCTAGCATGACAGGGACCCAAGAACTCAGGATATGTGGCTCCTATTATTCAAGTCTCTCCCTTCTGAGCTGGACACTTTTTCTACATTCGAACATTCCTGAAATTAAGATGTATTTTCAGTTATTATGTATGTTTAATACCAAAGCATTTTTTTCTCATAAGGAAAATAATCTTTGGATACTACCTCCTAGAATTGGTGACATCTTTAGAATCCAGACAATTTCAGAAGGCAGAATGGCTTGTCAGCCCTACTCTGTGCACCAAGTACCAGTCTGGTGTAGAATAGCCAAGAAGGCAGCTGGCCATTGTCATCTAGGCCTTAGTATTTAAGTATTATTCTGTTAGGAAATGAAGGGAAAGGGTCCAGGCCTGCTGGTGTTCCTGGAAACCTCCCTAGGTACCTAATGACATTATGAGAATTTCTCATTTAGATCTGACCCTGGCCATGATTCAAAATCACAATGTGATAATGACTACACCAATATCTAACCTACTTTCAGAGCGTGAACCCCACATGTAAAGGCCCATGCTGTGAGTCTCAGAGCCCTGAAGAGTAAGTATGCTTCTTATGTATTCTTTCCTCAGTATTTAGTAGTTGGTTGCCTCAAACATTGACATTTACTGAGTGCCCACCACATGTCAAGTACTGTTAAGTGTTTGGGATACAAAGGTGAAAATGCCCTCAAGTAATTTATAATCTGAATAAGGAGGCAGATAAGAAAATTGTGCTTCTTAATTGTATCATAAAGCCAGGTGTTACATTCTCTTTAAACTTCACAATTCTGCAGGTTGGGATTTCTTATTCACAATTTACAGATGAGGAACTGATAATTGAAGTGGTTAATAGACTTGCTCAAGGTCAAATAAAACCTTTAAGGGATAAATTTAATATTTAAACCTTATTTAATACTGTAACCTGCCCCCCACCTCAGCACCCCTGATCCTCTTACCCTGCTCTGCTTTTTGTTTTTTGCTTGTCTGCTTGTTTTCTCCATGTCTCTTATCACTCTCTAGTGTGTTTTATTTTTTGTGCATTATTTAGTGGGTTTCTTAAATTTTCTGTTTCATTCTACTGGAATATAAATGCCATGATGATTCTGTTTTGTTCATTGACTGCACATAATAAGTGTTTAATAAATAGTTGTTGAATAAATGAGTTATTAGATGGTTCTGAAGGCTTAACTCTTTCTTTTGATCCTATTGTAATGTGAGTCAGTTCATAATAAAGAGTATTCATAAGCTTAAATAAAATGCTATGGGAACTCAGAGAAAGAGTTAAAAATATTGACTAAACCTAGGTGCAGAAATCTGGAAAAGTGTGAAAGCAGCGTTTATCAAAGTATGGCCCACCGATGAGCTGTTTCAGAATTATACCAGGGCATACTAAAAATGCAGGTTCCTGGATTCTACCACAGATGTACTGCATTACATTTTCTGAGCCTAGGAATGTGTATTTTAATGCACTTCCCAGGTGGTTGATATGTACCTCCAAAATTTGAGAATCAGTGAAGGGTTAGAGATGGAGACAAAACTTGGAAAAGAGGTGGAGGAAGGGCAACAGCAGTAGTAAATGCTTTCATAGAAGAATTGAGGACCAGGTGAGTTCAGTCACTTGTCCCAAATCACAAAGCCAGTTAAGTCAGAATTTGGGATCAAGGCTCTTTCTAGTACATTATTGACTTCGGGGATCATCTTTTACTTCTTTACATCCCTACATTGTAATACTTTATCAATAGTCACTCAAGAAATATGTATTGATACCTTATACTCTGGAAATAGCTTGAGTAATTGCTCTAACCTTCACAACTCTTGACAGTGGGGACTCCTCATTTATATGAATCTCCCAGTCAATCCCTCACATCCCAGACTTTAAAACCCAGGACCTTGAGTAGGCCAAAAGCAGACAGACTGCAACTACTCTGCTCGTGTCAACATCTCTCCCCTGTCCGGCATGAAGGGAGTTAGTGGTGGGTCGGGGAAAACCTCAGAGTGGGAAGGAGGTAGGGAAAAAGTGGTTGAGAGAGAAGCATTCCAGTCTGGCTGGACCACTCTGTACTTTTAAAGTGTGTCACAGTTCTCAACCATCTCAAGGTTGACAACACACACACCTACTCTAACAAAGGGTTTCCATGGAACAGCCTCCTCAAGGTTGGCCTGGCCTTCTGCCACATCCCTGCACATCATCTCCAATTCCAGGGAACCCATCAGCCCTTTGCCAACCAAAGGCTTCATTCAAACAACAGGAAAAACAGGAAGACTGTCATTAAGTTTTATTTTTACCACAAGTTTCCAGGGGATAAAAATGAGAAAAAGAAAAACACACTCTGAAAACATCCCGTGTCCCATCACATCCCATTTTTACAGTATCGTTGTAGGCTGTGTGATCCGCAGCCAGAAATAAAACAGGACTAGAAGAGTCAGCCATCTGTCTGGAAGTGCACACAGTCCCAGATGGCGCTTCCTTTCTGGCTTTCTGGTAACAATCTCCTCTGTCTAACGAAATGAGGCAGAAATTGCCCAGTGAGTTAGTGAGGGTGATGAACTCCCCGCCCTCCCAGCACTGGCATTAGGATTTGAAATCCCCCAGCAATGCTCAATTTATCTGTACATATTATCTTGCCCTTGCTATTGTCATGCAGCAGACTTGTTCCTCCGTGTTTTCAAAATGTGTGTGTGTGTGTGTGTGTGTGTGTGTGTGTGAATTTTTCAAGGGCAGGAACTGTTTCCTCCTCTTCTCATGCACCCAGTCCTAGGCCACCCAAAAGGCAATATGCATTTTGTACCCTGCACTTAGTGGTGATTGGTGATAAGCACTTGTTGACCGACTAACTGTCTTACTAAGAGTCCAAGTACCTTGCTGGAGGAGGGGACAGGATTCCTCATAAGCCCTGGTTACCACAATGTGCCTTTGCTCCCTATCAGCTGCCCAGAGTCAGTTCTTTGAAGTCAATCCTACATTTACCCAAGTACATACAATTTTAAAGTTAGGAACTAGAAGTAGAAGAGAGGGCAAGAGATGGCTAATCAATATGATGTTATTTAAAGACCTCTGGATGGGCCTTCAGAAGACTGTCTTAACTCTACTACTCACTAGTAGTGAGACCACTGGCAAGTGAGATATTTCATCTTGAGGTACCTGAGATTTCTCATTTTACAGAATAAATTCTGAGCTTTTTAGACATGAGAACTTTAGAATGTATCTAATTCATCACTGTCTTTACTCTATTGTCTAACACTGTGGTTCTCAAACAGGAGCTGCATCAGAGTCACCTGGAGGGCTTGTTAAAACATAGATTGCTGGACCCACCCCCAGAGTTTCTGATTCAGTGGGTCTGGTGTAAGGTCCAAGACCTTGTTCTAACAAATTTTCAAATAATTCTAATGCTTCAGGTCCAGGAGCCACACTCTGAGAACCTTGGGCTAGCATATGCCATACTCACAGCAAGAATTCAGGAAATGTTTGTTTATGTGAATGAATGCATAAGTGAATCTACAAAATAACTTGAGAAATATGTAATTTTTGACATGAATCTAGGAACTGCAAACAATATGACCACCTCCTTTGAATTTTGTAGTCATTGATTTGTGACTATTTATAGGTTTCAACATGACACATCAATACACAAACAAGAAACTAGTACTCTTTTAGGCCAGAAGCCTCTCTAGTTTACAAAATTTCAGCAAGCTGAGAAGACAATGAAAAAGTTTGCATGGGAAGATAACCCTAATAGTGTTTGGAGTGCAGTAACAGTTTTCTTGGTAGAAAGGATATTTTAACCCCAGGAAGACAGAAAGATAAGTAAAGAAAATTAAAGAAAGTCAAATACATATTATTAATATATTTCTTTTATGAATATATATATATATATATGTGTGTGTGTGTGTGTGTGTGTGTGTGTGTGTGTGTGTGTGCCTTTTTCTTAAAGATTAAAAACAGTCATGTATAACAGGGAAACAGGAAACTTCAGTTTCATCTTTTGGTTTATAACAATTGTTTAGCAATCACGGGGGCCAACTGCACCTACCCTTAACTTGCTAAATAAATGAATTGGCTTTACTTCTAACTATAGGCTAATGTTGTTAAGCCAATGAGGAACTTACTAATCAAGCGTTGCTTGATTAAAGGAATCTATAATTAGGTAAACTAAAATTTGAGATGGAGTTTCATCTGAAATGAAAAACTTCCTGTGAACTTTCCAGAATCTAAAATAAGAACATAAGACTAGAAGGAAAAGACTAGTGTGCTCACATTTTTCAACCCTACCACCTAAACCTTTCCTATGAACTACTCACTAGAAGCACATTCTGCACTCCTTTGCAAAAACTGATTTAAAAGAGAGGGAGCCAAATTCACAATTATAATAGAGATTTTTAACACTCCTCTCTCAATAATTGATAAAATATGTAGACCCAAAACTCCATTGCTTATGTCGAAATTCTGTGACATCAAATAACATTTAGTAAAGGGCCCACATCTTTGTCCATTGGCTCCAGACATGTCCCCATACACCCTGCGAATCTCCTATTTTTATGGAACCCCAAGGCTTGTTGGACTCATGACTATAACTTCCAGGAGATGGGATGGACCCTCAGACGTGAACCACTTCTCCTACGGTGAGGATTTAGGTGAGTTAATCTGGAGCTGGATGAGAGGCAGTTCAGTTTGAAGCTTTGCTTTTCTAATAGCAACTGACATTAAACACCAGAGCGGGGGACCCTCAAGGCTCTGCCTCAAGATCACAGATGCCCTTCCCCTAACGGAGAAGGTTCTGGTTAGAGAAAACAATAATTGAACAGAATATCTTCATGGGTATGAAAATTATAGTCAATTATTTCCCTCCTCCTCCTTCAGTGGAGAGGAACCTCGACCTACTCGTCCTGTGATTAGTTGTGGGATGGCAGGTGTGTGTGTATGTGATGAACAGGGAGATTGGGATTGACATATACACACTAATATGTATAAAATGGATAACCAGTAAGAACCTGCTGAATAAAAAAATAAATAAAATAAAATTTAAAATAAAAGGGGGCTTCCATTAACCATTTCCATACTTTCATCCTGGTGAGTATAGGGATCATTTCTCCTTTTCTCCATTCTTTTTTTTCTACCCACCCCTTCCATAGATTGCCAGTTTTTTCATTCTTATAAAATCTTATCATTTACTAAAGAAAAGCCAGTTATTTTTGTGATACATTCACAAACCAGTCCTACTAAGATAACCTCATCTAGCCACTCTCTTCTACTTACCAAATCATGCAGCGTGCAAAGCAAAACTACTCTCAGCCCTCAGTGCACTTGCATTTGCCAGTCCTCTCCACTTAACAAGCCTCTCTTTATTCTCTAGATCTTTGTCATTTTACTTCCTCCATGAAGTGTCTGGGATGGTCTCTTTCTGGCTCCCATGTCCTCCTGGACACGCCCCCTCTGTTGCTATAATTACCCTGTATTACAGTCCTGTACGCATAGATCAGTACCCTGAAGGCAGAAACAGTGCCTTACAGTGGAGATTAGGCGTGTCTTCAAGATTGTTGAATAACCACACTAACAAGAGCAGAACAAAACCCTTAATTTACCTGTGTAGGGTCTTAGCTGGGCTGCCATGTCCACCGAGCTATACCCAAAACTCCCTGTGGCCCACAGGTCACTATATACTCTGGGGCAGCCACATGAAGGGAGAGAGGGTGACTCATTGCAGAAGCAGAATGTAAGCTCTTAGGATCTTGGAATCCTAACCATGGATGACTCTATCTTTGTCACTCGCTGACTCCTCCGGCGTCACGCAAACAGTAAAATCTATCCCATTTACATGAGGTGTAAATGTGTTTTCACACTTCTGCCTGGTGAAGTACTTTCTGTAATGCTGATGGTTAATTACCTGACAATGACTCCCCTCTCCTGAGAGGAGGAGGAGGAACAGTGCTTCCAGTGATGGAAGGACAGAGGAGACCATTTGGATCACACTCCGTCACAGAGCAATCTGAACAGACATGTGCTATTCCTTGGGAAATGTTTTCTCCAGAGCTACCCAGTCCTGTCCCCACCCCCTCCCATACCTTCACTTCTTACTCATTTTCTCCCTCTGTTTCCACTGTCAAATCACAAAGAACACGAAGTAACCTTCTGGGTTTTTAGGCAATCTCATTGTACTTGGTAATGTATGATTTATAAACATAAATAAAATAAATAGGATTCTGAAGGAATAAATTCTAAGTGGAATATCAATAAATCTCCTCCCTCCAATGATGTCTCCATGGTTTTCTCCTTCTTCCCTTCTCCCCACCTCCTTTCCCAGACTGGGAGAGTGGTCCATTCTTTCCATCAGAAGAAATTACGGGGAGAGAAAGGCAAGTAGGGAGAAGGGGGAGAGGTTGTATGAGAAATGTAGCACAAGGCTGCATTGAAATGTAAATTCCTTCAAATTATTAAACACCAGAGAGCAGCTCTTACCAGCCCTTTGTTCCTCAGCGTCAGAATGTGTAATCTAGAAGAATAAATATCCAGCCAGATATCAGCCACACAAAGAAACCTGGACCATACATATTCAGAGCCCCAAGTCCCAGGGTTACCCCCTCTTCCTTATCAGGAAGGTTCTGGTCACAGCCACCAATCACTGGTCTAAACACCTCTAAACTGGGGTCAGGATTACAGTCATTTTCTTCCTGCCCCACCTCCCACCCCTCACTCCTATCAGCTGTCGGGAAGCCTAGACCTCCTTGTAAAGGCTTTAAACACAGGACCAACTCGTTTGTTCTTTCTTTCAGGCTAGCACTGAAGATGCATTGGCTGGGGCTTTCTTTTTCAATGGAGGATACTTTCTCAACGTTTTTGCCCAGAGTTGCACTCCTCACAGCTTGAGATAAATGACTCAGTAGTCTAATTTACATTTTTAATTCCCTCTTAGCTTCAGGAACCCACAGATCTTCCAAGAGCAGACTATTATCAGTCCTCTCTTCACCCTTCTTCCCATTTCAAACAAGACATTCAGCTCTAAACCCAGAAGGGTGGTCATGGCACATTTTACAGGCATGCACAGTCAGTGAGAACACAAATGCTGCCTCTGTAGCTTAGACCCCTCGACCTAGTCTCTGTCTCTCTCTCTCTCAGGCATCTGCTTCTTTTGGATTGTGGTCAGACTCTGGGCATTTATTCTTTGCCCTCCTTCCACTGCTCATCCTCCCCATCATATGCCTACACATACTAGGCACTCAGAAAATTGCCTGGCAGATTTTGTAAACCCGTATGATAGATTAAGAGAGCTGCATGTGTGTGTGTGTATGTGTGTGTGTGTGTGTGTGTGTGTGTGTGGCAGAGGCAACCAGCAAGGGTAACAGCCATTGGGAAGGAATTCCATCTGTTTCCATGTTCAGTGAATACTGCCTTTTCTTAAGTCTTGACCTTTCTTTCAAAATGGGTTTTGCCAGAGTAATGGCTATTGTGAAAGCATAGTCATTTGATCTTTACCTGTCAACCAGAAGTCTGTGTTTTCCTAAGAAATAACACATTTCTTTGTTATCACCTAGTACTTGGTCATGTGTGTCACTTTTGTTTCAACACTGATCATAGTCTGACTTAATTCTTGTAGGGTTTCTGGTTCTCCTCTTATATTATAACCTCTTTAAGAACATGGCTCATACAGGAGTCATTTTGTTATGCAAAAGTCCTAAGTGTGGTCTTCAAACAGGAAAGAACTCAATAAATGCCTGCTGATTGGAGTTCAAATGAATCACCCCCTCATTCATCTTATCACCAGGTACCCTTTATCAAAAATTCTTATTCTTTCCCAGGGACCCAGGGAACTTCAGGCTCTGGGATGGGTTTCTGCTTCAACCAGAGGCCTTGCTGTATTGGCACTCAGAATGTTCTATTGTCCAAGTCTCCCTTCTGTTCCTGACTATCCTTTCATCTACCTTCCTTCCTTCTCCCTTGGGATTTATGTCTCTTAGAACTCTGCCAAATGTAAACCCCACTGTGAAATTAGATATATTGCATAGTTCAGCCTTATCTTTCCTGCTTGCTTTTCTACCGGCTACTTTGCTACATGAATGGTCCTGAGCATGACCTGCCATTGGTACAGGTGCCAAGAGTCCTGGCTGGCCAAGACTCTCTTCAGTTTCAGCCTGTGATATAGATTTATAATAAGAAATATGTATTTAGTTTTCATCCTCATTTCTGGCACAGAGCTCCTAAAACGCTTGCAGTCTCCTAAATGTTGAGAGCTAAAGGTGTCTTTTGTTATGTTAATGAGGTGACTTTTGGACTGCACCTAAGGATGCAGCCTGGTCACCAGTGGAACAAAACTTGTGATTAGAGGTTTGGAACTTTCAGACCCATTCCATCCACTCCACCCACACCCCGACATCTGAGGAGGGGAGAGGGGTTGGAGATTAAGTTCTATCACCAATGGCCAATGATTTCATCCATTGTGCCTACATAATGAAGCCACTATAAAAACCCTTTGTAATAAATTGGTAGTTTAGTGAGTAAACAAGTTTCCTGAGTTCTGTGAGTCACTCTAGCAAATTAATCGAACCCAAGGAAGGAGTCATGGGAACCTCTGATTTATAGCCAGTCCATCAGAAGTGCAGGTAAAAAAATGGGCTCGCAGTTGGCATCCTGAGTTGGAGGGGGACGTTGGAACCTCCAGTTTGGATGCAGACATGCTTTACATGGAATCCTATGTGGATGGTGGGGGTCGGCAGTACCCTGGTGGGGACAGCTGGGAAGGCAGGTGTATGGCTATCAAGGATAAATGGGGTGACAGTGACGATGGGAAAGGAAAGAAAAAGAAATAAAACCAGGAATAAACTTTTCAGAAAAGAAAAGAGAAAAAAATCAAAAAGAAAGGACAGCAACAGGAAAAAATAAAAAGAGTTTAGAAGAACCTAAAGCTCTAACACCAGAGAACAATTAAGATAAACCGGGGCTAGGCTAAACAAATGACAGGAAGAGTCAGACCTCAAATTAGCCAAAGAAACATTTGGTGTTAATAAATAAAGCTTATAGAATCCATGCTCTGAGTCCATTTTCAAGAGATGACTTCAATTGTTTTGAAAAGTTACTAAAAGATAAAATTACACAATATGAAAAGCCACTATATCATGCAGGTTTGGGGAATCCTTAGATACAGGGGTGTGTTTTTCTTTGGAAATTGATGACTTGAAAAAGATGACCAATTCATTGACCGTGCCTTGCAATGACAAACAGAAGCAAGAGGAGGAGAAAGAAGCAAGATGTGGTTCCTGGAGCAGGATTCAAGCCAGGCTGGCGAGTACCATGATGATGTGATGGAGGATGCATACCGGGCTCCGAAGCCCTCACATGATGTTTTCATCTTCTCCTGGTGTCTTGTGTTTTGTGCAATCCCTTCAATGTGTAACACAACTTCCTTTCCTTTCAGTTCTGCCAAATGCTTCAATCGGAAGGGCAGTATGGTACAGTACCATTTGTGCTGGCTATTTAACCCTTTGACAAGTAGGGGCCAGTGTGAGAATGAGGAAGTTGGATCTTGCTGCCAAGGAGTTAAAATCTGGAAGCTCAGTTGCTTCTAAATCCCAGTTTAAAAATAAATCCTAATGTAGTTGTCATTGTCGCTATCTGATTCCATAGCAGTAGAATCATTAAATTGGAAACAAAGGTTGCAATACGACCAAAGATTGTGTAGTATTTACTACCACCATTCTGCCTTAACCATGCCTCCTTGAACTTCTTCATAACTTGTGAAGAAAAGCAGTTTTCAGAAAGGTCATGTGGTGTGCACCTAGTATTAAAATTGAGCTTGAGGAGGTAAAAAATCACATTGAAGAAGACAGCTTATTTCAGAGTGAAGATGCTGCTGCTGAAAAAAACACAAGTTTGATACTTAAAAATAAAATAACAAAAATCCTCCAACTTCGAAGCTAAAGAAGGTGAAGCATTACTGCATTACTAGTTGTGGAATCTCTTGACTGTCACTAGGTCTTGACTGTCTCATTTTTATTTATCAGAATATTTCTACTGATGGAGCACTTCAGCTGGAGGAGAGAAACTCTGTATCTCTTTTTTTGCCTGATTGAAGTGTCTGGAAAACAACATCTCCTTTGTTCTGCTAGGCTGTGATGGGATTACTTTACTCATTTTGGGCATTTCCTTTCCCATATAAAATGAGCTCAGTGAACTGTACCCATTAACTAGAGTCTGGTGAATTATGTTAACAATTATGACATCTGCAATGCTTTATAAAGTAACTATCTTAATGAAATCACTATTGTGAAGACTTACAAAGAATACTTTGAAACAAAAAGTTGAAAATATATATGTCTGATTTTTTTTTCTATAAACTAGATACGTGGTAATGAAACCAAAGGGATTTGTGGTTTTGAATATCACATGAGCCGTCTACCACTCGTGAAGTTCTTTAAGTGTAGGTAGCCAAATAAAGTCGATTCCCTCATGCCAATCTTCACATAGTGTCACATAACAACAACAACAATGATAATAATAATAATAAAAGGACCTTGAAAAGCAATGGTTTTAAGATTCTTAAAGAAGCCCCAAAGGGACAATTCCACTATGTGCTTCTGGACCAGCATCCTGAAGATTCTCTTCACTCATTTTTCTCTTCTTTGCATCCAGCAGGGCTGTTATCTAGGGCAACTTATTCTGCTACTGCTACTCACTCTCTAATTTTTCTCTTAAATTTCCCCCCCAAATTTCATTGCACTATTTCAGCCCTCCCATACTAATTCTATTTTCTTCCCTCTTTCTTTTCTCTGATTTAGTGTTTTATGAGGTAAAGAATTTTAACCTCCAGGCTTTTAAGGATTCTTCCTTTGACCCACTGTCCTGATCAGCACAATAGATCTTAGACTGTAAATATAAGTTTATATGGACTCTGTTATAAAAGGCTGTGAATACAAAAGCAGCCCACACGTTATCCACATCACCAGCTGGATACTGATTTTTCATTTGAGTTCTTCAGTACGTAGTTTATTTTCTACTCTAAGCACTCAGTTCCTCCTCTTCCTCTGTCTCCTGACAATTCTCAAGGGTCTTGGTTGGTTTTGTGTTTTCGTTTCATATCCTTCCTTTACAGACTTGAGGCAGCCTAGTAACTGATAAATTGTGCCTTTGCATCAGCTGTTAGTTGTCCAAATAGCTGACCTGGAAGTATCAAATGCACTCTGTATCCTTGTCATAGCAATTTCATTCATTAGTAGACAACTTAAGAGGAAAACTGGAGCACAAGCGAGGATAAAGAATTGTATGTGTTCCCAATGAAAAGAACAAAATTGATGCACAATTGCCCTGAGGCTTATGGATATTTTCCCTGTGGGCTCCAACATCCTCTCCAAATTGGCCTCCAATCCTCATTCCATAGAGTGGTGAGATGCAGACGGTTCCCTTCTGCTCACAACCATGGAATGTTAGTGGCGGAGCCAAAGAAGAGTGGAGTGAGGTATCTTTGCCCAGAAGTTTGGGGTCTTTTATTTATTCTCACTCCAGGGCAGGGGGATTTGGAGGCAGATGAAGGGAAGGAAGGATGATTTGGAAAGGAGGGGATGTGGGTGTGAGAAGATCATTACTGTAGGGACAGCCACCCAGTCTCCCAGGAGCAAAGAAGAGGAGGACACAGCCCAGGTCCCATAGGACAGCCCATTGCCTGAGACAAGGTCTGCTGTCTTCTCCAGGTGGTGGCCTAACCACATGCTTTGCTGGGGTGGTACTGGGAATCATGAAATGGGACCTAAGGTCTCTGCTGGGAAAACCTAACCTAGCTCTAGCTAGAAAGAGCTGATGCAATCACCTTCTCAGTTTATAGGTCTTGTTTTTCTTCCCACCACGTTATAGATAGACTTGTGTCTCCCTGTGCTCTATGCAGTTCCCCTCACCCCACACAGAGCTGCCTTTCCTCACCTCCACCCACATCCATTTAGCAACAACTTAAGCATCTGGGACCTGCACAGACACTTGTAGTAGAAGGGTCAGACTGGTTCATTCATACAGAATTTTGAAAGACCTCTGAGATGAAAAATGGAAATAGAAGCCAAGAGAAATTACATGGCATATGATCTCTGAACTTTTAAGTCCAAGAACTCCAAATTCAAAACACATTTCCCCCACTTATGAGTCCCCAATTTAACTATTCTGAAATGTGCTTTCTCATGTATAAAATAAAGAAAATAATGTGCTCCAAGCAAGACTTATTAGCTCCCCTCACTCCTTTTCCCCTCGTACCTCTGGTAGCAAGTTATACCCTCAGAGATAGTAATATTAGCAGAAGAAAGTTTTGTTCTTGGCTTTTGGTTTTGGTTTTACAACTACTCCATGCTGAGGACTTGCAAGTCCCAAGCTCAATCCTACAGAGGACAGAAGAATCTAAAGGTTTAAACTCTTTATTTTCACCCTTCTGGATGATGTGAGACATGATGGCACCATAGTTCTGACCACAAGGCACTCAGCCAGAATGAGGCTGCGACCTGGTAGGGATGGGAAAGGAGGGCGATCAAAATCTGAAGAGGATTTTGGGGTAGGGAAAAAGAGGGAAGGAAAATCGAGAGAAAGCAATGAATGGTTTTTTTGTTGTTTTTTTTGTTTTTCTTGGCTGCGTTGGGTCTTCATTGCTGCATGCGGGTTTTCTCTAGTTGTGGCGAGCGGGGGTTACTCTTTGTTGCAGTGCACGGGCCTCTCATTACAGTGGCTTCTCTTGCTTCGGAGCACAGGCTCTAGGCTCGCGGGCTTCAGTAGTAGCGGCATGTGGGCTCAGTAGTTATGGTTCCTGGGCTCTACCGTGCAGGATCAGTAGTTGTGGCCCATGGGCTTAGTTGCTCCACAGCATGTGGGATCTTCCTGGTCCAGGGATCAAACCCCTGTCCTTTGCATTAGCAGGAGGATTCTTAACCACTGAGCTACCACGGAAGTCCCGGCAATGAATGCTATAATGCAAATGGAGGGGCTTCTAATATCTGTCACATATTTTTCCAAGAGGAAAAATTGTCAATATGTATTTATGGGTATATTATATACATATGCTTATACATACATACATATATATATATATATACATATACATATATATATATATATATATATAGTACAAGAGAGAGGGCACTCAGCGAAACATAGTTACTAAATGAATGGCTACTGCTATTCCGTCATTATTACTGCAATGACAGTTAATATGTACAAGTGCCAAGTGTTCTTGGAGATGGCCTAGTCCATATTGCCACATTGGTTTTATCATTGACTTTCCCCCCACCCTCCCTGACTTCCCTCCCTCATAGTTAATCTGCACTAGAGAATGTATGATCTACATCTCATATATTCTGAACCTGAAATAAGACAGGAAGCTTTATACCTCTGCCTCTGGGACTTTTCTTATGTAAAATGATTTTTCTTGGGATGTCCTACCTGAGGCACCAATATTATATATTTCAGTCCAGACAGATAGTTAACTCTTATTAATGCTCTGCCTACCTTTCAGTTTGGGGTTTCCATGATTGAAACGCAGTCAAACCCACAGTGAGTCCTCAGGCCATCAAACTGTCAACAACGCCTCCACAAGAGCTGGGAACATAGAAAATATTGTGCCAATGCTGGTATGTATAGAGGAGGGCCCGCCTTTATTAGTAACATCTGGTGCAGTTTGTTAGAACACTCTGGCCATGTGACCATGTGCATACTGCTGTGATAAATGAAGGCCAGCATGGATGTGGGCACACACGGGGGCTCACCTCTCCCCACAGAAACCATTCCAGCCTTCCATCCAGTAGCTTTCCTCATAAGTTTGTCTTTTTTCTCTAATTTCAACAACATGTCTTTCTAGGTTAGAGCTGCCTATTTCCCTGCAAAACCTACATTTTGGCAAAACCCCAAGGCCTTGAAAGGTAAGGGATTTCAGGATTCTGCTTTGCTTCTATGAGCATTGCTCTCCATCTCACCCTCATTTTCTTGTCTCACACACCCAAATGCCCACAGACCTTGAACCTGCCCCTTTCCACTACTTCCTCATGGGGATTAGCTGACAGCAAGAAAGATACAGACAGCAGGGTCTGTATTGTCTCCGCCCATCGCACTGCTAAACAGAGTGCCAAGCAAGATACCCCACAAGCCCTCAAAATTTAAAATAAATAACGTACAAATGAGTAACATTCGCTCTAATGTCTGAGTGTGTTAATCATCTTCTCTTAAGAAAACAAATTGCTCCCCACTAGTTCCCAAATCCCATACACTGGCTAAATTGTATCATTTGGAGATTGAAGATGGGCCCCCAGTATTGGGCACAATATTGAGAGAAGAGCAGACAAGGAAAAAGTGAGATACCAAGCCTTGAAAAAAGAATTCTTTATATTACTTTGTATTCCTTTATATTCTTTATATATACTCTATAGTACTTTATATTACTTTAGAAACTGCTGATTCTTTTTTGTAATTGCCCTTAATTCCTCTCTCACAACACATTGTCAACTTTTCAAGATCACCCTCCTTTCACTAGCATGACTACTCACATCCCTAGAGAAAAACACGTGTCTTAAAGATTGCAGCCATTGGTTAATATTATTGCTTTGCTTACAGAACAACAGCAAATATTTATTGAGCACCATCTTTGTGGCAGACACTGATTCTAGGAAAGGATTCAGCAGTGAAAAAAAAGCAGACAACAATTTCACTCTTATGAGATTTAGTCTCTAGTGATGAGCAAACAGACAGGAAATATTGACTATATAAAATACGTAGTATAGAACTTCCCTGGTGGCGCAGTGGTTAAGAATCTGCCTGCCACATAGAGAATGGACTTGAGGACATGGGGAAGGGGAAGGGGAAGCTGGGACGAAGTGAGAGAGTGGCATGGGCATATATACACTACCAGATGTAAAATAGATAGCTAGTGGGAAGCAGCCGCATAGCACAGGGAGATCAGCTCAGTGCTTTGTGACCACCTAGAGGGGTGGGATAGGGAGGGTGGGAGGGAGATGCAAGAGGGAGGAGATATGGGGATATATGTATATGTATAGCTGATTCACTTGGTTATAAAGCAGAAACTAACACACCATTGTAAAGCAATTATACTCCAATAAAGATGTTAAACAAACAAACAAACAAAAAAAGAATCTGCCTGCCAATGCAGGGGACACGGATTCAAGCCCTCATCCAGGAAGACCCCACATGCCATGGAGCAACTAAGCTCATATGCCACAACTACTGATCCTGCATGCTGCAACTCCTGAAGCCCACGTGCCTAGAGCCCATGATCCGCAACAAGAGAAGCCACCGCAATGGGAAGCCTACACACTGCAACAAAGAGTAACCCTCGTTCGCTGCAACCAGAGAAAGTCCATGTGCAGCAACAAAGGCCCAACATAGCCAAAAATAAATAAATAAATATACTTTTAAAAAAGAGAGACAAAGACGTTTAAAAATATGTGTGTGTGTGCGTGTGTGTAGCGTGTCAGATGGTGATATATGTTAGTGGAGAGAAAAGAAAAGGGAAAGAGGAGTAAGAAATGCTTTTAAATAGGTTGGTTAGAAATAGTGTCCTTGATAAGACGACTTTTGAAAAGAGTCTTGACAGAAGTGAAAGTGTGAACCACAGGGAAACCCAGTGGAGGAACATTCCATGCAGAGGGAACAGCAAGGACAAAAGCCCTGAGGCAGGTTTGTGCTGGCCCTCTGGAGGAACCATAAAAAGGCCAGTGTGGCTGACCATTTGGTAGGCTATTATAAGAACTTTAACTTTTATTCTGAGATGGAAAGTCATTGCCAGAGGAGTTATATGATCTTATTTGTGCTTTTAAAAGGATTCTCAGACTTCCCTGGTGGCGCAGTGGTTGAGAGTCCACCTGCCGATGCAGGGGACACGGGTTCGTGCCCCAGTCCGGGAGGATCCCACATGCCGCAGAGCAGCTGGGCCCGTGAGCCATGGCCGCTGAGGCTGCGCGTCTGGAGCCTGTGCTCTGCAACGGGAGAGGCCACAACAATGATAAGCCCGAGTACCGCAAAAAAAAAAAAAAAAAAAAAAAAATTGTAACCTGATAACAGTCAAGTGTTAAAGTTATAGAGTTATTGCCGTGTTATTATCTAAGAACTAGAATCGTGATGCACAATTTTCACTATCAGTTAAATATACTGCTTAATTTTGTACATTCATCTCATAGCTTAATTTTGCTATGTAAAAAATAAAAATTAAACTATGAAAATAAAAATAAAAGGATTCTCCTAGTGGCTTGCTTGAGACTAGAGTATGGGGGTCGGGGAGAAGAGTGAAGGCAGTGAGGTGACGCCATAGTTGATGGCCACCTTAAACCAGAAACGTAGAGATAAAGGTGATGAGCGATGGTGGAAATCAGGGTGTAGGCTGAAGGTAGAGCTGGTAGGATTGGATGATTAATTGGTTATGGAATATGAAAGGAAGAGATTCAATGATGACACTAAGGTTTTTATCTGAGAAAATGTAAGAATAAAATTACCATTTACTAAGATGAGGAGAATAACTTGTGGGGAGGGAAGGAAACAAGTGTGAAGGGATGATCAGGTCAGGATTGAGAATTGAGGCATGTTAAGTTTAGGATGCCCTGTGGATGTCCAAGATTAAATGCTGAATAGGCAGCTAGACCCAAAGAAGAGGTCCATATTAGAGGTATCTATTTGGTAGCCCATAGTATATAGACTGTATTTAAAGTCATGAGGCTGGAGGACTTCATGTAGGAAGTGAATAGAGATAGAAAAAAGAAGAGGTTTGAGCATCATGTCACAGTTACTCTAGAGTTGCAGGACCATGAGGAAGAACCAGCAAAAGGGCTGGACAAGGAACTGCTGGTGAATTAGGAAGTAAACTAGGAGAGTGCAGCACTCTGGAAGCCAGGTGAGAGGAAAGGAATCATGGATATTAAATGCTGCTGATAGGAAAGATAGACCAGGACCAGGAATGAATCACTGGGCTTCACATCAGGGAGGTCATGGGTGACCTTAGCAAGAACACTTTGGTAAAGAAGTGAAGGCAAAAGGCTGACTAGAGAAGATAGAAAAGGAACATAGGATATTGATGATAGGGAGTAGGGACAAGAATTCCACAAAGTTTTATTGTAATGGGCAATGGAGATATAAGAGAGTGACTGGAGAAGGATGTAAGGTCAAGAGGACTTTTGTTTTTTCTTTTTTAAAAATATGGTGAAAATTACAGCATGTTTATATGTGAATGGGAATCATCTGATAAAGAGGGATAATTTTGATGATGCAGGAGAGAAAAGAGAGAATTCCTGGAGCGATTTTCTTAATTAACAAGGAGGGTTAGAATACAATTCACAAGTGGAGACTTTAGCCTTAGAAAGGAGCATGGCAGCCACAAAAGGAAACGAAATTGAGTTATTTGTAGTGAGGTGGATGGACCTAGATTCTGTCATACAGAGTGAAGTAAGTCAGATAGAGAAAAACAAATACCGTATGCTAACACATATATATGGAATCTAAAAAAAAAAAATGGTCGTGAAGAACCTAGGGGCAGGACAGGAATAAAGACACAGACCTACTAGAGAATGGACTTGAGGATATGGGGAGGGGGAAGGGTAAGCTGTGACAAGTGAGAGAGTGGCATGGACATATATACACTACCAAACCAAACGTAAAATAGATAGCTAGTGGGAAGCAGCCACATAGCACAGGGAGATCAGCTCGGTGCTTTGTGACCACCTAGAGGGGTGGGATAGGGAGGGTGGGAGGGAGACGCAAGAGGGAAGAGATATGGGAACATATGTATATGTATAACTGATTCACTTTGTTATAAAGCAGAAACTAACACACCATTGTAAAACAATTATACTCCAATAAAGATGTTAAAAAAATAAAAAGGAGCATGGCAAGTTCATCTCTTACACTGAGCATTGAGCAGCTGAAGGTAATACTCAGGTTCCATTCTGGCTGGTGTTCAGCTAAGCATTCTATCTAAATTTACTGATCAGCTCAGGAAGAAGACGTCTGTGGTCAACCTGATCTTGTATCTCTACCCTTTCACTAATTTATTTCTTCAACAGGGTTTAATTGAGCAGTTCCAGTGTGTGAGGTACAAAAATGAGGATAGAAAGATGAACAAAGTATTTTCTATTTGGGGAAATATGTTTATTGTCCCAAAGAAAATTACAATCTACCAGGAGACGTACGGTATGTGCCTAACACACTGAAAACCTAGACAGTATATGATAAACTTCGTAACAGAGACACAAGCCAAAAGCAAGAGTTTAGTGAGAAGAAAAGAGGTAGGGCCAAGTCTGGATTCTTGGAAAAGGTGACATATAAAAGGATTTTTCTTAACAAAGAATGAGGTAATGGTGTCCCAGACAGATGTGATAACATAAGTATCAGCATTTAAATGAGAAAACTTAGGAAATATAATCTGATTGTCCTCTGTGGAACATATATTGCTCTCCATTGCCTGCATCATTTTTTATTTTGTTTTTGTTTTTTTCACCGTTATAAGGATCAAGAGAGACAGACTTTCTAGGGAAAGATCTGAGACTAAATCTAGCTCTTCCTGATATGAGGTATTAATTATTCAATGTCCTTCTTCAAATTCAAGTCTAGTTAATTAAAAAAAATTCAAGAGATGTGATCTCTGTTCTTTCTATAGATGGAAATGCATTTAAGTATTGCCAAAGACACAGCACAAATCCAAGATAGAGGTTGGCTTAAGGCCAGAGAATATTTCTGCCTTATCTGCACACACACACACACACACACACATACAGACAGACAGAGAGAGAATATGTAATGGCTGGGTGAAACCACTTTGTTTAGTTATTATTTCCTGATGTTATAGTGAAGATTAGAGGGAAAAGGAGACTCCATTTACTATGATATGTCTAAGAGAGGGATGAGAAGGTTTCTGAGAGTATATGCACTCAGCAAACTCTGACAGCCTCTTACGTGATGGTCACCATGCTGGGCTCTAGACAATGTAGTGGCCATGGGTAGGAAAACGGGGCACTAAAGCATTCCCTGATCTCTCTGCCACACTCCACAAATATGTACTGATGGAACAGACTCAGAGTTGGGCAAAGATGTGTGTCTACCGCCCTGACCCAAAATTAATCAGCTTCTGGATTTTAATGGCCATATCAGGGATTTATAATTTTCAGATCATGTCCACATGTGTTACTTCATTTGACCCCATATGCATTCAGTCTGGCTCAGCCCCATTACCTGCTTCACTTCACACACGTGCATCGTGATCTAGTACTTGCTGGGGTGGGGGGGAGGGGGGACACATACTCTAGGGATATGTTAGTGAGAGAACCCTCCGCAAACAAGCAAGAAACTTTACAAACATTTTCAGATGAACACTTCTAAATGACTTCTTCATGAAAAATAATACAGCTGTGCGGTAATGACCCAATGAATGTGTCTCCATCCTCTGAATTACAATGAAGAGATCTTTGTTGGTTGGTTTTACATCAGGAAAGGTCAGCCCCAGCCCCTCCTAAAGCCATCTACAGATGCCCTCTGCCTCCAAGGAACACCCAATCCTTCTACCCAGAAACTTCTATCCATCCAGCTCTCCAGTCCTGGGTCTCTCCCTTCCCAAGGTTCACTGACATTAATTTCCACTCCTGAGACATGCATTTATCCCTCGTATGGTATGTGCAGCATGAAACATGAAACTGTCCAGCCCTTGGGACAGAATGAAGAAAGAATAGGGAAGCCCAAGCCAGCCTGGCACTCAGCCTTGCTCAGAACCCTTGAAGTGTCTGTGCATCACACAGACATAATAGCTGAGACCCTGTGTGTGTGTGTGTGTGTGTGTGTGTGTGTCTGCATTTCAGGCAGAGGCAAACAGAAGCAATATTTATCCAGCCACCTTCTCAACATAAAGGGGGCAGCCAGGTGCCCTTCATGTCCACAGAGCAGAGGTCCACCCCTGAGTGAGGGAGGTCACAGTTGAAATGAGTTTGAGGGCCAAATTATCGCCCCTCCCAGGCATTGGTTTGCAGTGCAGAACCAATTTGAAATTGTAGCATGATCAGCAGTCTCGCCGGCAGAGAGACCAGGACCAGCGTAAAGCGAGGTAATAAATCAAGGCTCAGTTGCCCTGAGTGGGGAGCCCTGGCTGAACCGGCCCAGGCAGCTGTGAGGCAGGATTGAGATGCATTGGCAGAGCTGTGACGGTGACCCCCAGGCTGAAATAATTGGGGTTGGGGGAGGTGCATTGCGGGTCAGACGGAGGGGCACTGGAAGAATATATGGGGGGAAGAAAGCTTTCAAAAGACCTGCCTAGACAATGACAGGCTTTGGTCAGAGTAATTATCTGCCATGTTCATACGTGCTAAATTCACTTCTAAAGGAGAAACGGGCGCTTACACAAATACACAGGCACAAAAGGGAAGAAAACCCTTCTTGAAGAAAACGGAGTACGTAGAGCAAAAAACAATAGACCCCAGAGGGAAAGGTGATGGAAACTTGAGCAACTTCATTTCAAGGGAAACAGTGCCCTCTAGAGGCGTGAGTGCTAGATGCAAGGGAAGTGGAACAAAGAAGTTCAAGGGAACGAAGTGCTGGAGATGACCCTCTGCTCTGGCTGTTCTTGAGATGGGGTCTAGATTCAGGGACGGGGGAGGGAAGTCCCAAGTATTTCCTCCTTCTCAGCGAGTGTCCATGACCCTATCACTCTCATACTTCTTTCTCAGATGACTGACATAACTCCAGTCACTGAAAGGAGACATTTTGACAAACACAGTTACAGAGGGCCTGTTGTTAGAGCGAATGTTCAGTTTCAGTGTGTGGCAACAGAAATGGGGATTTTTCATAGAGAACCTCAAAAAGAGGAAAATTCAGTACAATGTGGGGTGGGTGGGAAGGGACACAGGGACATAAACTATATATATGGAATTAGATATAGCTTAGGGAATTAGATCCTTCCTCTTTCAGTAAAGCTCCATCCAGAAGTCATTGTTTTCAAAAGTCAAAGAGTCCCCCATGGGTCCCTTCATGAGCCCTTGAGCCACTCTAAATCCTACTTTTATGAGTCCTATTCACATTCATAGTCCCCCTCTCCCCGGGATCCGTCCTCCACAGCATCTCCCTCATCTCTCCCTTCTCCTCTTCAGCCACTTCCCACGGATCCCCTCGCCAGGCTGAGGAGCGTTGAAGTGCAGTGAGAAGGCCAAATGTTTCCAAGCTAAACAGATGTGGGTTCACATTCAAAACTATGGACTTCAGGCCATATGCATGGTACTCTGAGCCTCCTCTGCATCTTCATCTTAAGACCTGGCTGAGAACGAAATAATGCCATTTGCAGAGACGTGGATGGACCTAGAGACTGTCATACAGAGTGAAGTAAGTCAGAAAAAGAAAAGGAAATATCATATAATATCACTTATATGTGGAATCTAGAAAAATGGTACAGATGAACTTATTTGCAAAGCCAAAATAGAGTCACAGATGTAGAGAACAAACGTATGGTTGCCAAAGGGGGAAGGAGGCGTGGGATGAACTGGGAGATTGGGATTGACATATATACACTACTATGTATAAAATAGATAACTAATGAGATCCTACTATATAGCACAAGGAACTCTACTCAGTGCTCTGTGGTGACCTAAATGGGAAGGGTATTTTAAAAAAGAGTGGATCTGTGTATATGTATAACTGATTCACTTTGCTGTACAGCAGAAACTAATACAACATTGTAAATCAACTATACTCCAATAAAATAAATAAATAAATAAATAAAAATTTTAAAAATAAAGTTAAAACAAAGACATGGAAGGAGTGACATAAGGAGGGTAAGGTGTCTAGTGTGGGGGACAGAGATGGTGTCCAACAAAAATTAACTACCTCCTCCTTCCCTTCCCCATCACCACTGAGTAACACCAAATGCCCTATCTCTGTTCTCTCCCTCTTTCTATTTTCTTCCCCTCCAGTCCACACTACACCCGAAATACTACCAGACAACATTCCTGAACATTTTCCTGTGCATTTTCTGTACCACTTCTCTTAAGAACAAGCACAACAACAAAATAAGTGTGTGTGTGTATCTATATATGAATGTGTGAATGCATGAGAATGACAAGGAACTTTTCCCTTTTTCTTTTGTACCTTCTGTGTTTAAATTTTTTCCACTGAGCATGTGTACATTTTTTTATTTTAAAATATTTTTCAAATAACTTAACAAACATTCATGGAGTACCTACTGCGTACCAAGCACTGATCCAGATGCTGGGAATTCCCAAAGGTGGTCCTAGATCCCTGCAGAGTTAACAGTCTCCTGGAAGAGAAACCAGCAGAATGCTGAGGTAGAGATGTGCTGAGTGCTGGGAAATCAAGAGATGCAAAGTACAGGGGGCTCAGAGGAGCAAGATGCTATCTGTCAGGGGAAATCAACAAGGGCCGGACAAGAAGAGACACAGTGAAGCCCTGACGGGAAGGATCAGTGGACGTCTACCAAGTGCAGAAGATGGGCTTCCCTGGTGGCGCAGTGGTTGAGAATCCGCCTGCTGATGCAGGGGACACGGGTTCGTGCCCCGGTCCGGAAGGATCCCACATGCCGCGGAGCAGCTGGGCCCGTGAGCCATGGCCGCTGAGCCTGCGCATCCGGAGCCTATGCTCCACAACGGGAGAGGCCACAACAGTGAGAGGCCCTTCACCCCCACCCCCCAAAAAAAAAAAAAAACAAGTGGAGGGGAAAGATTTGGGCATTCTTAGTGGAGGAAGAAGCACATGCAAACACAAAGAAGCGTTCGAGTGTTTGCCTTGTTTGGGGAGTGGTAGGTAATTTTGTGTGGACAGAGAACAGCATACAGGTCACAGAGGTAGATGATAAGGCTACAGAGGAAGCCTGGGGTCTTGCTGAAGATCCTCGTGTGATGAGATTGGAAATTCACTCTTTATACAACAGGGAACCACGGACAATGTCAAGTATGGGCATGATACAACTGTATACTTCCTGGCATTGTTTTTTTAATTATTTCATTATGTCTATAAAAATTTTGCAGTGTCTATGACACAGATCTTGGTCCCCCACCCCCTTATGGAGTTCAAGGTTCTCCAAAGGAACAGCAGAGGCAGCTGGAAACTTGTTCCCAGACAGAGTGGTGTCAATGACATAAATACATTATTCACAGTTCTTATTAGAATGTGGAAACAATGTCTATCTCAGGTACAATGTTCTGATCACAGCCCCGGCCCAGGAATGTAGTAACTCATTTCTCAGAATTACTGTCAGGTGATCAACAGAATAGACTTCCCTATATCTCCCTTTCCTCTCCCAGCCTCCCCCTGGGAGGCCTTCCATGAGGCAGAGCCCACCACCCACTGCGGCTGCTTTTGTGGATGTGCTGGAGAGATGGCTGGTTGGCCCAGAGAGCATCCACATGGCTCCTGGTGATAACACCTCAAGCAGGAGAAAAGAAAAACGGTTTTCTGTTGATGGCACTGCGTACAGCCGGCTGAGCTGTTTGGCACGGTCTCTGCAGCTGTGTATTCATGATGCTATATTTAAGCCAAAGAAAAAACCCTCAACCTCTGAACGATAGAATTAATACAGGCTGGAATCTGGTTGACCATTTAAGTGGTTGTTTGCTCCTCCCTGACAAATACTCCTCTGTGAGGGAGGGAAATGAGCTCCAGGCATGAGACCCCCCCCAAAAAGTTTAAACCCCAACTGTGCAGAAAAATAGGGACAGATTCTGCCCCATGTGGTGCCACTTGGCTGAGTCTCCCAACTGCTCAAATGATTTCTATGGCAAATCTTCTCAATGGAAGGAAGGGAAACATAAGTGCCAGCTCACAATCTAGGTAGAGAGCAGGTGATGGGACGAGCATGCGTGGGGTGAGGAGGCCGGAAGAGTAGAACTCTTCCATGGAAGGTAGATTTAAATGAAAGGTGGAACTCTCCATGCTGATGCGGTCAGAGAAATACACCTGCCCAGTCCAGGATGCCACCTGCTCCTCCAAATGCCCATGTTTCCAGCAGCTTCACTCAGAGCCAACCAGGTCTGTGTACTTTTTTCCCTCCTTCCTTGGGTGCCAATGTTTATCCATGGATGACATACTTAGGGTTGAAGGCTTAAGACCATCCAGGAAAGGGGGAGAAGATTGATTATGTTTTCTTCCTTGTTTAGTTTTTAAAGGCATGTTGAGGAGAACACTGGAGGTTGAACCCAAGTTTGATAGTTTGATTTAAGTCAGGCTGACTACCTATATCTATTACACACTTTTAAAAATCAGGGTGAGGACTTCCCTGGTGGTCCAGTGGTCAAGACTCCATACTCCCAATGCAGGGGGCAGGGGTTCGATCCCTGGTCCCCTGGTCAGGGAACTAAGATCCCACACGCCGCACAGCATGGCCAAAAAAAATAATCAGGGTGAGAGTGGGTAGAATTAACATGGTCCTAGGCCAGGGAACTCAGAAATGTCTCATTTCTCTTTAAAATCAGAGACACCCACACCCTTGGAGTCCTGAGGGAAAGTGCACAATGAACCAGTAAGTTTGGTTCCCAAATTCAATGCTGTGGATGTTGGGAGGTTGAGTAGCACTTCTTCCCAATTCCGACTACCATGAATAGCTTCAGATGGAAGCAGGCTGTGAGGTCTCATTTTTATTTTAGCCCTCCTAATTCCTAAGTCCTGGTGTCTGATTTCTCCACCCTGCAGACCCCTGGAAAGAAGAAGAATGGAACAAGCAAGAGGGCCAGACAAGCAGGCCTCCTCTGTGTGAATGTGGAAAAATGAGAAAGAGAGAACAAGAGAGACAAAGGAGGAAAAGGAATTTTTAAAACACAGTGAACTCCACAAATATGGACCAATCAGGGGTCCAGCACAGTGGAACCCCGCTTCCATTCTGCTAAGCAAATATATTACTGCTTTATTTTGTGTTAAGCCTTCCAGAACACTTTAGATTGTTAGAACCAAAGATCACTTAGTGGACCAACCATTTTTACAAAGACAATCAAAAAAAAAAAAAAGTGAGACCTACCCAAGGTCACACAGCTAGCAGTAGAATGGCAGTGAAGATCTGGGTGTTCTCCCCACACCTAGCACTTCTCTCAATACCCTCCTGCCACAGATGACATCATTTGGTAGTGCTTTTTGTAAAGTTTTCCCCCAATAATGAAGCATTAACTTCATATTTCAGAGAGAAAACATCTTAACTATCCATGAGTGTTAAACAGCTTTACACATCTCTAAGACTGTGGGGTCACTCTGAATACATTCTGGAATAAATGATCAAATTTTGGTTAAGTGAATTCTCTCTGGACTAAATATACCACTTATCTGCTGGGACTCAAATTGGGACAGGTATTAATTAGTGAATTATGCAGTTTTTTCATGGATATGCTCCCAGGCTCCCCAAACACTTTTCTACAAACAAAAATTCATATTGCTGTTATTGTATTTTCAGTTTGAAGTTCAAAAAAATTAGGCCACTGATTCCAAATAGACCTTATGGGGGTCTGATCTCTCAGCAGGCATGTGGGTTAGCAATATTTAGCAGAAAGGTTGGAGGGGGCAGAGACCTGGTAGGAAACATTGGTCCCCAAAGTCTACACTTCTAAAAGGTTTCACTTAATTGCCAAACAAACAAATCCTCATCTTGTTCCAATTGAGGAGCTAAGTGGATAAAGTTTGCATGTAAGGAAATAGAAAGGCTCCAGCAGGAGCCCTTTCCTTTGCCCTGAATCCAGACTGCACTTTGTAAGTCTACACCATTTCTAGTACAAATCAGAGCCTGTGGACATCAAGCTATAGCAGAAGTATTCAGTACAACAAGGAACTGATCTCTTTCAAACTCAGAGGTTTTGACATGATTGGGCGGATATGTTAGACAAGTAAGATGTTGAGTAGGCTGCAGAGATTTGCAGTGCTCTCCTGGATTTGCAGTCTTTAAATGGGCAAAAGGCAGAACGATAGCTGGCTTTGCGGTGACTTTTTTTTTTTTTTTTTTTTTTTTTTTTTTTTGCGGTACGCGGGCCTCTCACTGTTGTGGCCTCTCCCGTCGCGGAGCACAGGCTCCGGACGCGCAGGCTCAGCGGCCATGGCTCACGGGCCCAGCCGCTCCGCGGCATGTGGGATCTTCCCAGACCGGGGCACGAACCCGTGTCCCCTGCATCAGCAGGCGGATTCTCAACTATTGCACCACCAGGGAAGCTCTGCAGTGACTTTTTAGTTGACCTATTTAGTTCCTTTAGCAAGGATGTCCCTAGGGGAGGATGGACCCTAGAACAACCACCAGCAGAGGCAAGGGCAGTGGAAAAAAATCACTCTAACACCTTTCACTCTTTTCTCAACTTTATCTCAAAAACTCAGGTAACTCCAGGAAAAGATGATCTCAAGATAACTTTAAAGGAAAAAGAGCAAAAAAAAAAAGGGGGAAAAAAACCCAAAAACACTCTGCTCTTGGAGACTAGAAAATTAAGATTATAAAATCATACCAACTTGGTCCCAGTGACTGACATAATGGTTCATGTATTCATTCAGAAAATATTTATGAACACCTACTATGTGTTAGGTAATCACTGGGAATATATTGGTGACCACCCCTACTGACATTTACTGCCTAGTGGGTGGAATAAACAATATAGAATAAATTGGACTTGGCTATGATAACCAAAAAACATGAAACTTTCAGCAGCTCTAAATGAATATTTTAAATTCAATACCCATAAGCAGCTCTCCTCCATTTTGTAGCTACACTGTCTGGGACATGCGGCCTTCAAATCATTGAAGAAGAATGAGAGAATTGAAGAATTCAAGGGATGCTTTTAAGGGCCAAGCCTAGAAGTGCCTGACATCTGCTTGCATCCCATGGGACAAAACCCAGGCACTGGCCGCCTTATAGCTTCTAGAGAAGCTAGGAAATGTAGGGGTGCACATGGATATTTGTTGAGCACTAACAGTCTCTGGCACATATAATTACAGATTCAGAGACAACTCAGGTGGTAGAACCACCACCTGCTCCAAGCATAAACTTACAAAGTAATTGGCTTCAGAACTCTTACCATCCTAGCAGCAGTGAGAGGGGAAGGTGACTTTGATTAACCCACTTCCCAGTCCACCCACTCTTCTGAGTGTAGACACAATTACTGGGCACTTTGTCTGACTCATCTACACTTTCTTCCAGGCCACCCCCAGTAGGTCCATTTGTTGGTGGCTTTTCCCTCATTGTTTAGATTCTCCTCTCTGACCCTTTGCAGTATGTCTCCAGTACCTACTGGACCTGCAGATTCCTTGCAAATATCTGACCATGGCATGCATTCACAGAGCCTGAATTAGACGCTCTTTTGAGAAGTGAGAAGAGATGATTCACTTTTCCCTCATGAACCTCAACAGACTCATTCCTGTCTCTTGTCACACTGTAACCCTAACCTAGAACGACCCCTCCTCATCATCATCTATCTAAAGTCCTTCTTCTATGGCCCTGCTAAAATCCTACCACCAGCATAAAGTTTCCAAATCTGCTATCTGCTAACTTACATCATCATTTATTTTTCAATTTCAGCCCTCTCTTCCTCAGAAAGACTTGAATGAAGAAGACAAGCCAGGATTTATCTCCTAGTTCCCACAGTGACTTCATGTGAACGTGTGTGAAGAAAAAGTGCTCTTGAGTCTCCCTGGGGACACTAAGCCTTTTCCTTTATGTGGCTCTTGAGGATGAGTTTTGTCCATCACTTTGCCTTGAGACAGGTGGCCCCAAAATAGCCCAGGAGAAGACTGGGGCAAAGACACAGACAATAAGCTGAAGGAAAAATATGAAAAGACTGGTGCCTCTAGGCTTGAAGTCTATTAGAAATGGGTGAAAATTCTGACTTTAATATTCTGAAGTTGAGTAAGCGGAGGTAAATTACCTCCTTTTACTGAGCCTTAGGTTGCTCAATTTAAAAAATACAATAATGGGCTTCCTTGGTGGCACAATGGTTGAGAGTCCACCTGCCGATGCAGGGGACACAGGTTCATGCCCGGGTCCAGGAAGATCCCACATGCCGTGGAGCAGCTGGGCCCATGAGCCATGGCTGCTGAGCCTGTGTGTCCGGAGCCTGTGCTCCGTGACGGGAGAGGCCACAACAGTGAGAGGCCTGCGTACCGCAAAAAAAAAAAAAAAAAAAAAAAAAAAAACAATAATAACATTGGCCTTTCTGTGGTGTAGTAAGAATTAAAGGTCATATATGTGAAGTTCTCAACACTTTCCTAAATGAACACATACAAATGGTGGTATTGCCCTGCACATTTCTCTCACATTCCCTATTTACTCTTTACAATGGTTTCCACTTGCTTCTTTTTGTGTATCTCTCTAACTCTCCCTATGGTGAATATCAACTTTATATACTTTTTTTTTAATTCCCTAAGGAAATGCCTCTGACTGGGTTAGTTATATATAATATAGAATTATATATAATATAAAGCAGTCCGATTGTAGAAAGTTTTCTTGCCAGGATGCAGCAAATGTCCCTAACCCATCAACAATTATTTTTGGCTTAGACCCTGTCCTATCATCTGTGACCCTCAGGTCAGAGTGACATGGCCCAAAACTCAGTAGCCCATGTGTAAGGAATTGCCTACACTTCGTTTTTACAAAATGATTATGTGACTAACAGGTACAGAGTTGTTGGTGCTCAATAAATATTTAAAGAAAAAATGAATGTGGTGGTCTTTCATTGAGTCCATCATCACTGTTGAAATACCTGAGGAATAAACAACAAGCAGAGCAGTGCTTCTCAAACTTTAATGGGCATAAATCACCTGTGAATCTTATTAAAAATGCAGATTCTAATCCATCAGGTCTAGGGCAGGGCCTGCATTTCTAATAAGCTCCTAGGAGATGCCATTGCTGCCGGTTCATGGCCCACTCTTTGGGTAGCAAGATAGCAGAGAACCAAATCATGACTCTCCCTACATCCCTTCTTGACACTCTCCTTCTGTGATAGCAGCCCCACATAGGTGGTATATTAATGCTATGGACAACTTCTCTTGTAGAAGAGAGGATAGACTACCAAACAAAATTCTGCTTATAGCTCAAGCAGCAAAAATGCAAAAAGGGGCTTCCCTGGTGGCGCAGTGGTTGAGAGTCCGCCTGCCGATGCAGGGGACACGGGTTCGTGCCCTGGTCCAGGAAGATCCCACATGCCGCAGAGTGGCTAGGCCTGTGAGCCATGGCCACTGGGCCTGAGCGTCTGGAGCCTGTGCTCCGCAACGGGAGAGGCCACAGCAGTGAGAGGCCCGCGGACGGCAAAAAAAAAAAAAAAATGCAAAAAGGTGTGTCAGGACATTGGGTCACCTGCCTCACCTCAGTACTCACTGTGCAACTCTGAGCATCTCTCAATGACTATAAGTTCTTCAAAGACAAGTACCTCATCTTAGTGATGACTTGTATAGTGCTTGGTACATTGTACATTTTCAACTAATAATTTTTTGAATAGAAATGGATTTCTCTTTGGTATTCCCTACAACATTTAGTGCACACAGCAGGCACCCAATAAAAGCTTGTTGAATTAATTAATAAAGATGCAAAGAAATAGTGATTGTGGTCCTGTGTAGAGGAAAATATTGTTTCTCATCAAAATCATCTCAGCAAGATCATCTCTTAGGGCTGGATGGGTAGTAAGGGAAATAACACTGATGTTAGACCAAATCCTTGGAATTGAGTAGGCCTCAGCTGACAATCCAAATTGGTTTGGGTACCATCTGGTGCCATGATTGAAGCATTTTTCATGCTCACTAATAAAGAACTCAGGCTGGCTTTAGAGAGGACTGGGTCAAACCAGTTGACTTCTGTGGGTGGAGCCCTAAAGCAACCTGCAGTGTTTGCAGAGGGAGCTGCTGACTTGGGTTGCTTCTTACTTCTCCCATTGCCAGGAGCATGCCCTATAAGAAAACAAATGCCAACTCCAGGGGAAGAGGCCCAAGGTCCTACGTTTTCTGAGGAGCCCACCAGGGAGTACCTGAGTGTGAGGTTGGAGTGTGAAAGACTCCTTTCTCTGCAGTTGTCTCATAAAAGAAGCCCTATGGCTTGAGTCCACCCACTCTGTGCAATCTCTGACAGCAAAGCAGCTCTGAGACCTGCAGACAGGCGGGGGACAAACGGAGGAGAAACACTGCCAATACTGTGAACAAAAGCTCGCATTGCTGAAGTTACATGGGATGTAGCCTAGGAGTTTTGCTTTCATGAGAAAAAAAAAAAGAGCATTTAGAGTCTGGGATGGAGAGGACAGAACAGAATTCTTATTCTTCATAAGGAAAATCAGGGAAAACTGGAGGGTGGCACCAGAAGTGTATTGACAGAGTCAACAAATTTCATATAAAAAGATGGTCAGTATGTACATTCTCCATTCTTCAAATTATCTTCATGTACTCTTCTTTAAAACTAGACCCACAAAGAGATTCTCAAAGGACTATGGGAGCTTGTTTTAGTCCCCTCTAGTTTCTTTTTGCTTTATTTCCTCTTTTCTTCTCTTCAGCTGTCTGTCCAGAATGGGCTAAGGCATTGATAAGGAACAGACTTGAAAATCATTCTCAAAATTTACATCCATATATTTTGAGAGGTGGCCTTAACTAGCAAAGAAACTAACATTTTTGATCACTTACCAAGTGCTAGGAACCACTCATAGCACTTTACCTGTGTTAACTCAATTATTCATTCAATTGACTCCTCAGGTGGGCACCATAATAATTATTGACATTTTAAAGATGAGGAAGCTGTAAAACATGAAGGTCAAGTAACTGTCACAAGGTCATTCAGAAGCCAGGGTTCAAAGCCAGTCAGTCTTGCTCCAGAGCCTACCTTAAACACTGCACCAGGCACCTCTGCGAAGGAACATCACTATTGGGGCGTCACCATGGTGACTCCCTCCCATGCAGCCCTCTCTAACAACTGGGTAGAATGCCTGCCTTCCTCTGGCTTCGGTTCTGTCTCTGGATACCAACTCTTAATCATTCACTTGTTTCATGCATTGAAGTCAGTTCTCAGGCAAATTTCACTGAGGCTCCAGGGACACCCCACCTGACATCCCTGGCCTGGTGTCCAAGTTCCTGTCTCTTTCAACTGCCCCTCTTTTCCTCTCATTCAGCCCACTCTGCCCTATTCCCTTCCTGATAATCCTTATCACCTATTTTCTACACTGTGTTTAGACACTTTCTCATCTTCGTTTCACTGCCTTAAATCTGTCTTATTATTCTCTAATTTTAGGCCAGTGTCTCCAATAAACACAAAAGCAAAGACTGTGCACGTACTTCCTCTATATTTCTCTCACAGCATAGCAGAGCTTTGAGTGAATAAATGAATGAACTAAAAAAACCTACCTTTTTCTTTTCTTTCACCTTATTCTTCTGATCCCAGCAAGTCAAAAGACATAGGTTAAATTTTAGGTAGCTAAGAGGTGCTGGGATAGGTAGTGGCATATGCTTTACAAAAACATCAGAAACCTGATGTTATCACCCAAGTGATTGGGGCTGGGATCGATTCCACTCCTTGTTTTCTGCTGAGACACTTCCCCATTACCTCTTAGTCTGAGAGCACTGACCTCAAGGGCCCAGTCAGGGTGGATGGGCCACTCTAGGTTTTCAGAAGTGAAAATGTCATATTTGGTAGGGAGGGAAGGGAGGAAGGAAAAGAAGAACACTTGAAACAAAGCTTCTGGATGAATATACCTAATTTGATACTCAGGAAAATCAAAGAAAGTGGAAACCAAGAAGCATATATTAAATTAAGTTCCTTAAAGCCCACTGGTTGTCTTTCTCTAGATTTCTGCCACAGTAGCTGGAAATTAGAGGACGTCTCAGTGTGCCTTCCAGCTCCGGTATTCTATTTTAATTTCAAAACTAGGAAGATGTGCCCATCATTTTCCCTCCATCTCCCAACCAGCCCCTACTTGATGCATATTCAGCCTTCCTTTGTGCTATCCAGCATCCCCCCAGCAAAGGGTGGTACAAAGAACAGGAGTTCTGAAGTCAGTCTTTGATCCAAAGCTCATTTCCATAATTTATTAACTGTGGGATCTTGGGCACATTATTTAATTTTTCTCAGTTGCCATGACAATGAAATGAAGCATCACAGATAAGTACTTAGTACAGCTCATAACTTCTGTAATTTTGAGTAGTACTGACCATGTTCTCCACCTGTCTTTTTACTCCTCTGATTTTCTTCTTTCCTTAGGTTTTTTCCCCTTTTTTAAACCTCCTGTTTGTAAGTCTTTGCAATTTCCTCTTAACTACTTACAACTATTTTTTTTTTTTTGCGGTATGCGGGCCTCTCACTGTTGTGGCCTCCCCCGTTGCGGAGCACAGGCTCCGGACGTGCAGGCTCCGGACGCGCAGGCTCAGCGGCCATGGCTCACGGGCCCAGCCGCTCCGCGGCATATGGGATCCTCCCAGACCGGGGCACGAACCCGTATCCCCTGCATCGGCAGGCGGACTCTCAACCACTTGCGCCACCAGGGTGGCCCTTACAACTATTTTTTACAACTATTTTTTTCTAGATTCCAGCTCCAAGTTGAAAAAGAAGGGAAACAGAAAAGTTATAAGTCTTCAACTTGGAACTTATAAATGGAAAACCACTGCAAATCAGCCATGGACTGAGCGGGAATAAAAAGTTATTGAAATTCTATAAGTCTGGAGTCACCATCTGAGAGTAAAACTTGTAAAGAAATAAATAAGTGTTCCCTTCATTCAGAAGATACTTTTGCCTCGGGGATCATAGCAGCCCGGAGCAATTTTCATGGATGGCCTGAAAGCAGTATCAGCCCTGAATCAGTGTCCTGTGTTGGAAAGGAGGTGAGAAAAACCTCCTACAGAACTGTGAGTCAGGAGTGAGGAGTTTGAGTCTCTAATTGGATGTGTGACTCTCCTCAAATCAGTTAGGCTCTCTGAGCCTTTGTTACCTTGGCCAACATTCAGGCTCATGCAAAACCCCTATGAAGGTACATAGCTAATTTTATAGTATCTGGTCTCCCGAATCTTATAACCATGACCATTCTTCAGGAAGGCCTCCTGAGAACTTATGTGTTGTCATAAAACCACAGTTTTACTTTTGCTGCATTCTAGTAACAAGAAAAAGAATAACAAGAAGACAAGATGGTGTTAGGTAAACAAGCTAATATGAGCTATCCTTCAGGTTATGACCTGGATTCAGGAACCACTCAGTTCGACTTCCTACATCTCTATGTTTGCAGCCTGAGGAATGAGCAATGCACACTTAACATGTAAGGTAGAGGAAGATTTGTGCTCAGAGGAGAGTAGATTATAAGGGAGTTTCCAAAGCTCAATCATAGCTGGACACAGAGCAGAAACAGCAGGAAAAGCTTTATGGAGAAGGTAATTTTTGAGTTAGACCTTAAGGGATGACCAGGATTTGTCAGGTGAAAAAGGAAAGTAAAGCAATTCAGTTATGAGTACCACAAAAGCCAAGCACAGGTGGGAAAGTATAGAATATATATATTCTATACTATATATATATATACTATACTATATATATATATGGAACCATTCAACTTGAAGGGAGCATAAAGATTATTAACGGAAATAATGAATTTAAGAATGGAAAAGACCAGAGGAAGTGGCTAGGGGAATTCTGCATTTCAAATTTTGGAATTTTAACAGTGGGAAGACAGAGAGCTGCTGATATGCTGAAGACAAGCTAGAGTCTGCCTTCAAATGGGAACTGGTGTTCAGAGTATATATTCATTCACCACTATCCTCACACAACGTTAAGCATGCTACCTTTCCCACTAAGATCTCTCACTTTTTCCCTCCATTTTATCATTGGATTGGTGAATCATTGACATCAAAGTTGAAAGAGAACTCAGAGATTATCTAGTTGATGCTCCTGTTTTACTGATCAGAAAACTGAAGCTTAGAGAGCTCTACAGGACGGATCAACCAGCGGAGGTCACATATCTCAACTAGCACTCCAGGGCTTCCTATGATGAAATGAATTCATTTTCTCTTTTTTTCACTCCAGGGCTAGTTTTCTCATTAACATTGTTAATGTACTTTGGAAACATGCCTGTTTTGCAACAGAGTAATGGCTTTGCTAAGCAGCAGCTTCCTTTAAACCCCTTTCCTCTTAAAGAGCAAAAAGACTATTTGGCTCTCCTCCAAAGATTCTTGGAATATTTAACCCAGTGGACTCCCCAGAAGATAATGTTAAGTCAGCACAATATGCATGCTAGAGTAGGTAAGAGAGAAGGAGTAACCGACACACAAAACACTGATAAGTGGGTGGAACTTTCGTCTGTACAAGTCTTTGAAAATAGACCAGGTGATGTCAATCTACAGTTCCTTGCTGTGGGTTAGATGTTAACTGACTCAAGGTCAGGAAAATGGAAATAAATAGCATTAGTATTTTCAAGTACAAAAGTATTTTTGTTTGATATACGACTGTATTGTAATTAATCCAAATCTTAAAAAATTAAAATTTATAGACTCTCAAAATGATTAAACTCATATAAAACTGTGTTTCATAGTAATTATATAGCATGTTGTAGGAAATGTATGTATTAATTTTCAATTGCTATGTAACAAATTTGTAACCACAAACTTTGTGGCTTAAAACAACACACATTTATTACCTTACAGTTTCCATGGGTTGGACCTGAGCATGGCATAATCTCTGCTCAGTGTTTCAAGGCCAAAATCAAGGTGTAGGCAGGGCTACATTCTCATCTGGAGCTCAGGATCCTATTTCAAGCTCATTTGGTTTGTTAGCAGAATTCAGTTACTTACAGTTGTAGGACTAAGGTCTCCACTTTCTTTTTGGCTCTTCACTGGGGATCTCACTCAGCTCTTAGAGACTGCCCTCAGGTCCATGCCATGTGGCCCCCTCAATAATTAGTTCACAGCACGGTTCTTGCTTTTTTCCAGGCCCACAAGAAAGCTGCCTCCTGTCTGTTTTAAGGGCTCACTTGACTAGGTTAGACCCACCAAAGGTAATCTTCCATTTGATTAACTCAAAGTCAATTGATTAAGGACTTCTAGTTATATATATACAATTCTTTTGTGATATAATGTAACATAATTATGGGAGTGATATCCCATCATATTACAGGTCCCACTCACACTTATGGGAAGGAATTACACAGAGCATGTACACCAGGGGCAGGAATTGGGAGGGCCACCTTAGAATTCTGTCTCCAAAAAGTGCAGGAATCCTTACTTCCCTTCCAGTCTGTGAGCCTCTTCAGGACAGGGACCAGAATTTAAACTGTTGGTTGAACTGAGGAAAGAAATACTTAATTGAAATTAGTTTCCCCAAGGTTATAAAATGTCTTCAGTTTACATCTGGTTATGTTGAGAGACATAATTTTAATTGTCATCAATTAAAATTAAGCATAAAAATAATTAAGTATGGGGCTTCCCTGGTGACGCACTGGTTGGGGGTCGGCCTGCCGATGCGGGGGGCACGTATTGGTGCCCCGGTCTGGGAGGATCCCGTGTGCCACGAAGCGGCTGGGCCCGTGGGCCGTGGCTGCTGGGCCTGCGTGTCCGGGGCCTGTGCTCCACAACGGGAGAGGCCACAAGAGTGAGAGGCCCGCATACTGAAAAAAAAAAAAAAATTAAGCATAGATTTCCATGGATAAATGGCAGTTTGTAACAAAGATTCGCCAATATGACTGGCACATTTGGGGAGTAAAATTTCATAAAAATCAGTATAATAATTAATTCCTTCTTTGAGCTAGCCATGTCATGAACAAATATTCACTGGAACCCAACCTTGTATGCACTGAGCAGCATGCTAGGCTATTTGGGGGACAAAACAAAAGAAGACCCAACATCCATTTTTTTTTTTTCTCAAGGAGCTTACAACATAGTAGGGAAGACAGCTCTAAAACACATGAAGTAATATTAAACAACACAAGACAGTTTATATTACATCTAAATTGAGTGGTACAAAATACCCTGCAAAAACATAAAAGCAGCTGATCTAGATTGGCTGATGTAGGAAGAGGAGTTTCTAACTTACATCAGTTCTTAAAAGGTAAAGCAGGAGAGATGAGATTTGATATGTTAGACAAGAGAGCTGTTGAAGGGTTTGAAATATGACATAAAGCAATGAAAATTGTACACAAGGAAAACAGGTATGAAAAGGGTTTGTTTGATGAATTGAAGAAGAGGCTGTAGTTGTGGAGCTCACCCAGAAAACTAATGTAGTAATCTAGATGCGAGGTGATGGGAGCCTGGACCATGAGATAGTATTAGGAGTATACGGATAATGTAATAAGAGACAATTTAAATGAGAAGATGGTAGAATTTGGTCTTTGACCTGATACAGGAAATGAAACAAAGTTGAAATCTACAGTTTTAAATTTAGATGGCTATGGCAGAGACTGATAGCTTCACATCAAACTCCATTTGCTTTTTTCTTCCTGGGAAAATTGCTAGACTACATTTCCCAGTTTCCCTGGCAGTTAGGTGTGTCCATGATACACGGAGCTCTAGCAATTGAGAGATCAGAGATTATGAAATGCTTTAAGGTCAAGTTTGGCCTCATCCATAAAACCCCTTGCAGGCAATCTTCCATTCTCTTCCTCCCTTTTACTTGGCTGCAATGGAGACAAGCCTCAGGGCTCCAGAATGACAGCTTGGAGAAGGGTTACCCTGAAGACTTGTTCCCTACCCTATACTGTTTTTTAAAGAGAAAACTTCAATTGAGTTTGAATCATTATACATTTTTTGTCTATTATTTTAGAAATCAGACAATCTAACCATTGTCTTAGGAATGGTGGCACCACTAACAGAAGTAGTGAGTTGGGAAGGGTATGTTCATTTGGGGGTTTAGAAAATACTAAAACAGAGCAGAAAGTCTATTAGGCAGCTAGCAGGACCAAAGCTTAAGAGAAAGGACTCAATAGGAACTAGAGATTTGTTATTTGCAAAGCAAAATTTGTTGACACCATAGAATAAAATAATTCTCAGGTGAAGAGAGTATAAGGAAGTAAGAATAAGAATTGAGGGCTGAGTCTTAAATAGATGTTCATAGTTATGGAGTGGAAGAAGGAAGAAGGGCCAGTGAAGAACTGAGAAAGGTTTAGAGATAGCCTTCCTTATCTGTGGCAATGAAACCCACAGATACAGACTGCCAGCAGTATTTATTATACTACCCCTTTTTATAAAAAGGACTTCAGCATCCATGGAATTTGGTATCCCCAGGGGGGCTCCTGGAACCTATTCCCTACGGATACCAAGGGATGACTGTATATGAAAATAACAAAGACCGCTCAAGCTTAAAATCGAATTTTGGCCTTAGTTTGTTCCTGATGCACCATC
Organism: Mesoplodon densirostris; assembly: GCF_025265405.1. NCBI lineage: Eukaryota > Metazoa > Chordata > Mammalia > Artiodactyla > Ziphiidae > Mesoplodon > Mesoplodon densirostris. Next base: position 122,371,097 of record NC_082662.1, on the reverse strand, counting down.
CACTGACCAACAGCAGAGCAAGCCCAGAATACAGCACCATTCTAAACCTAGGGACATGTTGCAGTGTAAATCAGCCACCACGGGATCATTGCCTCTTTCATATCTATTGAATGCCCATTAACACTCAACTGAAGTTGTTGAAAATAATGAACTGGCCAGAAAACAGGTAGCATTAGGGAAGAAGAAGAAGCCCGAGGTCTGATTTATGAAAACATTATTATATCTGCCTTTGCTTGACTTAAAACTGGTTTATGTACATTTGGATCTTTCATTTGTTTTACTTTGTTAACAACATATCTTAACTTTTAACAGAAAAATATAATTAATTAGCTGTTGTCTATGTTAACCCCAAAAATGTTTCAACTGATATTTTTTCATGAAATTATTCAAATTATCTGGATTTTCTTGACGTTATATAGGCACGAGCCCACAAACCAGAAGAAATATTTTTTTTTTTTTTTTTTTTTTTTTTTTTTTTTTTTGCGGTATGCGGGCCTCTCACTGTTGTGGCCTCCCCCGTCGCGGAGCACAGGCTCCGGACGCGCAGGCTCCGGACGCGCAGGCTCAGCGGCCATGGCTCACGGGCCCAGCCGCTCCGCGGCATATGGGATCCTCCCAGACCGGGGCACGAACCCGTATCCCCTGCATCGGCAGGCGGACTCTCAACCACTTGCGCCACCAGGGAGGCCCCAGAAGAAATATTTAAAGCCTAAATTTAACCTCGAGGTTTGTTCTATAGCAATCATTCTATGAAAGGAATAGTAAATTTTGACTTGTTCAGAGTGTAAAAGTAAATCCCTGAAAATGGGTGTGGTTTGGTTCTGAATTCTGGAAATAAATACAAGTTATTTTTGTTGTTGTTAATATAATAATTACATTTGAGGATAGTACTTAAAAGAAAAAGAAGTTTTTTTTTTCTTTAAATCATATGTCAGTTGCACAGAAATTTCAAAACAGGGATCATTTGGAATGCAGGGTAAAGAATATTATCATTTCTATGCTTAGCTAGTGGTAAGATATTTTGTTAATAACTCTTACAAGTGGCTAAAGGAGAAAACCCCAGACAGTAGGGAAAATGTGCCCATTAGTCAGCTAGCCCACAAGGAGTTTGAACACAGCCTTGCAGACATTCAACAAATACACATTGCCTACCCAATCCCCCTGCCCACTCCCCATTGAAACAATGTGTTTGAGGCATGACAATCAGCACCATATTTAACCTAGCTGTGGCGGGGATAGGGGTGCAAAAAGATGTAATTTACTTAAAGCCACATCTACATGATACAAAAGCAACAAATCAATGCAATCAATCCAATCAAAAGAATCAATCAAGTTAGAGAAAACAAATAAGTCATATTTATTATTTAACAATGCCGACAAATCTAGTGAATTATCTGAGATATGGACTCTCCTTTGATGTTTTTTTTTTTTTTTTTTTTTGCACTGTGTAAAGACAGAGATCCTGGATATATACGATGACTTCACTTATTCTCTTTATCATGCAAAACACTACTTTCCCTCCTCCCTTTTTTATCCAGTATAAATTTTCCTAACTTTCAGGTAGACAAAATAACAGTAATGGAAATGACTTGATGATCTCTTTAATTTCTTAGGCTCTTTCAACCTCTGTAGACCCCACTTTAATGCAAATCAAACTTGGGTAGGTTGTACATTACCTACTGAAAAATAGTTTCAATTAGAAATTTAATTACACTGTCCTGAGGAAATGGAAATGACAGTTTCTTTGAATTTTATACATTATGGAAACCTCCAAAGTGCTATAAGTCTGCTAATTGATTTCTGTACCTGTAATGTTTGATTAGGTGTATCTTATTGTCTTCTTGGTTTTAATTAACCCTGGGCTTGTCAAAATGCTTCCAACTACAAAGGATATATGATGAAGTGTGATAAACTCTATTAACAGAGGCTGACTTTTGTCAGTAATTGCTCTCATGCACAAGAGTTATTAGAAATTAACACACAGAAAAAAAGAAATTGTACTTTTGGTAACAACTTTTATTGGCAGCCATAAATCTGTGGATTACCCCCATGTGCCGATGATAAGCAAATGTGAATGATCATAGGGTCCTATAGAAGATCAATCACTCACTAGATGTCATATAAATATTAAGAGTGACAAAATACAAAGACTTATGAAGTCTGAGTGATAAGAGCTAAAATTATATCAACATCCTTAACTGTTCAAATTAAGAAACTGGATCCAGAGGGTGGACATAAGTGTTAAGTCCAAGCTATTACCACTGCAGCAGACCCAAAGCAGATACTCAATAGGTATCTGTGCAGTTGATGTCACAATAAATTAATCAATGATTTTCCCAGGGCAGTCAGCATAGTTTTTCATTCCAAAACTGTTTTAACCATAACTTCCTATCAAGGTGGTCAATACAGATCTTTCTGTTGAAAATGGAAAGAAAATTATATTCCACTAGCTACTGTTTTAGAAACATTAAAGAGGAGTAAGAATTGATTTGTTTGTCTAAATGTTATGGTTAACTTCTGTATTTTTTACAATTTGCCATGGTAGTCCAGTAGTTTTCTTGCTTTTAATCTCTAAGAAACTAGCAAAGGCACTCCTTCAGAAAAATATCTTATTAAAACCCTATTCTATGCTGATATCATGTTAGAGCCCTGAGCACCTGGATGTGTGACATAATTTAATGTAATCAGATAACTGCCCGGTCCAATTAGACAATTACTCATGCCATCTGGATCTTGGAAACAAGCTCTGGATTGAAAATCATTGTAGTAGGGATCCTGGTGTTGATGATAATGTGGAGGTGAATGATCATAGGAGAAGAACTGTCCGATTAGTCTGTCTTTAGGGAGTTTAGTCTTCCTGTAGAATGAACCCACAAGGGAAAGAACAGAGTGAACATGAACAAGTGGTGTTGTTCTATAGCAACCATCTGGTCTCCCCAGCTCCTGAAAAACTGCAGAAGTATCTGGCATCTAAATTTAAAGAGCACTAGCCTTTGGAGCTGAGAGACAGAGAGGTGACTTGCTGGCCATTTGTACTCCTGGTCCTGGTCCATAGGGATAGACATCACTATTTTAACATCATGACCAACACTGACCCCATGGAGAGTGCATAGTGGCAGAACCTAGCCCCAAGATCTAAAAAAGCAATGATATAAAAGGAAAAGGGATAAAAACAAATATTCAAAGAGAAGAATGACAAGCCAAGCACCCACACAAACTCCTTCCTAGTGAAGAAGTACTCTTGGAAGTGAGAGATGGCAATTTGAACATAATTTGAAAATAATGGTAATAATAATATTATGAACACTTAAGGAAAGTAAATTAAAGCACAGACACTTCCTAGAACTTGAAATGTAAGTATTGAATTTTAAAAGTTAGTAGATGCAACCCAAGAATTCTATATCCAGCCAAGATAGCAATCATCTATCTATCAGAATAAGAGAAAGATATATAAGAATTTAGAAAATATACCATTTACATACCCTCCCTGAGAGAAACATAAATGAAAGGGACTTTAAACAATGAATGAATCCCAGGAAAGAAGTTAAGTCAGGGGAAGACAAAAAGGAGAGGAAAAAGAAGTGAGGGATGAAACTTGCAATGTGTATAATTGAATCTAAAAGAATAATGACAGAGTGATGATAATGAGCAGCATCACTGTGAAGCTAAATTTCTTAGAATAAAAGGCACATGCTGAAAGGGAAAACCTAAATATAGCTTGAACTTAAAGGTATAACACTACTTCAGTAATACCTGTGGGTTATAGACTAGGGGGATGGGTTGAATGAATTATAAAGATATTCCCTTGTTGGGAAAGAGAGGAAGAAAATAGTCTGAAGGTCTAACTTTATTGGGGTGGGAGAATCAGTGGATGATTCCTGTATGGAAGGAGGAAATAGTTGGCATTTTATTTTCAAAGAATAGTAAAAAGATACACTCAACAACTAATTGTAGGCATTTATTAATATTTGATGAAGTAATAAATTGCAGGTGTTGAGAAAGAGAAAAACACCATGAGTTGAATAGAAAATTATTTTAGAACTTCCAAACAAGAGGATAAGTGAATAAATAGTAACTTGATTCAACTAACATAAAAAATAAAATGCTAGGGCTTCCCTGGTGGCGCAGTTGTTGAGAGTCCACCTGCCGATGCAGGGGACACGGGCTCGGGCCTCGGTCTGGGAGGATCCCACATGCCGCGGAGCGGCTGGACCCGTGAGCCATGGCCGCTGGGCCTGCACGTCCAGAGCCTGCCTGTGCTCCGCAACGGGATAGGCCACAGCAGTGAGAGGCTCGTGTACCCCAAAATAAATAAATAAATAATAAAATAAAATAAAATGCTAAATTATGCTAAATAAAGTAGAATGGAAAGATTAAAAACAAATATATTCCTTGGTTTTGTTAAATGTGACTATGCTGAAGTCCCTTGTTAAAATACAGAGACTGAGGTTTTCTTGGTTAAAAAAACAAAGGTCAAAGGAAAAATACAACAACAAAAAAACAAAGCTCAGTTGTAACAACTTTGTTACCCCAAGTGTGTAGAACCAGCAGCATCAACATCGCCTGGACTAAAAATGAAAAATCCCAGGTCCCACCCCAGACCCACTGAACAAAAGCTGTAGTTTAAAAAGAATCTCCATATAATTCACATGCGCATTAAAGTTTGAGAAATATTATGTTACAAGACACATGTTTAAAACAGTTTTATAAAAGGACATTGAAAATAGAGTTAGGCAAAGAGGTACCAGACAAATGCAAACAAAGAAAACAAGTTAGTATCAAGATTAATATCAGATGGGGTACTGTTTAAAGTTAATTAACAAATCAAAGAGGGAAGCTGTATGTTGATTTTTTAAAAGCCCAGTTTATTATTTTTATTTGAACCTGGGCTCACAAAAGTGGATTATTCATAATTCCTAGTTCATGATATATTCTCATCACCATTGGTCCATTCATAGCTTACTCTTATTTAGTTAGTTGAATGTTTTGTTCATTATTTTTAATTATGTTACAAACACCTGAAAAACCCTACCTAAAATAACTGGTAAGAAAGCAGCCGGAACCTACATCTAACCATATCATCCCTTCCCTATCCTACCCTCCTGTCTTCCCAAGCCTGATATAAATATCACTCTATGTAACTACCATAAAACAAACTTTAACAATTCCCAGAGAACAGATTTTATAATCGATTTCAATACAAATAGAAATAAAGATGGCATAAAAATTTTAACTCATTAGAAATTAATAAAAGTAGTTCTATTGATACAAAGCCATTGATCCAAAAGGAAGTAAAAATTGAAATTACAATCTCTAGAAAGAAAGAGTGTCATATTGTAACTTCTGAGAAATAGCTAAATTTCTACTCAAAGGAAAATTTCAGTAAATGTTACTTAAATATTTATTTAAAATGCATTAAAAATAAAATGTTTATTTTAAAACATATAATAGTCACAAAGGAGCTTAGTACACAATTTAAGAACTTTATAAAGAAACAAATGGGTTCAAAAGAAAGTAGTAGAAGAGAATTAGTAATGATAAATGCCACAATTAAACCCCAAAATGTTAAAGAATATTAATAACTCTAAAAGCTGTTTGAAAGAAGAATTTTTTTAAAAACTCCACATAATCTTGTTTAAGGGGAAAAGAAAGAATGAGTAAAAATATAAAACTTAAAAAAAAGAAGAAGAAATGAGGAAGAAATTTTGAAAATTGGAATAGAATATAACATGCACCTCTGTGGAGCCATGTTTGAAAACCTAGAGAAAATGTATAATTTACTAATAAAATGTAAATGAATAAAAGTGACCTGTGAAGAAATAGAAAATTTGAAAAGGCCCAGATACAACAGAAAAATTTGGAAAATAATTAAAATTCTATCATTTATATTTGGTATTGTTTAAACTGTTTTAAACCATAAAAAAATTGGAGAAGTTCTATAATTTATATTATGGAGAAAGTATAACTTTAATACTAAAATCTGAAAAAAAAATACAGAAATCAAGACCTCAATATATTGTGGTAACTTTTTGAATTTAATGAAGAAATAACCCCATGAGTATCCAGTCAGGGGAAAAAAAGGCAAACACCTATAACCACAACAAAAAAAGTAAAGAAAAGCCAACAAACACAGGATCTCTCCTTCTAACAGTAAATGCCAGAAGACTAGAAGACAAGAGATCAGCAACTGCTGTGTACAAAGGAAATAGCTATAACTCAAGGACTCCATATTCAGTGAAGTTGTAATGCCTGTGTTAAGAAAAAGATACTCTCAAATATATGAGGACTAAGAAAAGATATCATTTATGTACCGATCCTGAAAATGTGTAAGTCATTTTCTATTTTTTAAATTAATTTTTATTGGAGTATAGTTGATTTACAATGTTGTATTAGTTTCTGCTGTACAGCAGAGTGAATAAGTTATACATATACATATATATGTGCTATTAATTGAGGAATAAATCAACATAAAATGAAAAAAGACAAGAAAGCTGCGAGCATATACTGATCTAAATGGTTATTAAAAATATGTTTTCAAAAAGAAAGGAGAAGATAAATTTTTCTCATACAATTAAAAAAATTTTGGCAACAAGGAGAAAAGCTTTTTATGGCAATTTTATTTGCTTAGATAGTGAGGTTGTCAATTTCAGCTACTGTGAGGATATAACACTAAAGAACCAAAGGTTTAGTCTTTGGACTCCTTTTCTTTTTGATCTATTCTCATTTCTTTGGTGATCTTATCCAGTCCAGTAGTTTTAAAAAATTTCAATGTATTGCTGACTGCCAAATTTATATCTCTAGCCCTGATCTCTCCCCTGACTTTAGACTCATATATGCCATTACCTAATCTACATCTCCACTTGGATTTCTAGTAGACATCTCAAACTTAGCAAGATCAAACCAAACTCAGGTCTCCTCATTCACAATCTACATTCTCAATAAGTGACAACACCATTTGAACTGTTGCTTAAGCCAAAAACCCCACAAGTGATGGCTGACTCTTGTATTTCTCTGTCACCCCAAACCTAATCCATTAGCAAATCCTGGTGTCTCTATATTGAATATATCTAGAATTCTGCCATTTCCCACTATGTGTGCCATTACCTAGTTATGTCTTGCATCTATATTTTTACAAAAGACTTCTAACAATCTTCCTTCCTCCTATGATATTCTCCACACAAGAACCAGTGACCTTTCTAAAATAAATCACATCATATCCCTGCTCTGCTCAATACCTTCACATCTCCCTAAGAGCTAAATTCAAGGCTCTCAGCAGAACCTTCAAGGTCCTGCACAACATCACGCCCCTCCTCCCACCTTCTCTGACCTCATCACCCACCATTTTCCCTGGCAGTCCTCTTGCTATCACTATACTCAATTCTTTGTCAAACGAGTTCTCACCCCAAAGACTTAGCCCTTGCTGTTTGCTCTCAGGAATTCTCTTCCCCAGATAGCAGCACTGCTTACTCATCTTGGGTCTTCATTCAAATGTCACCTTATGGAAGATGTCTTCTCTGCCCACCTTTGTAAATCAAAGTACCATACCCTATCCTCTTATCCTGCTCCACTCTTTCTCTTCACACACTCATTACCACTTGACATATTGTTTACTTTTAGACATTTATTGGCTGGCTGGCCCCACCAAAAGGTAAATGGCATGGGCACAGAGACTTTGCTGAATCCTCAGTGTTTCTAATCCCTATTCCAGGAAGATCTCACATGCCACGGAGCAACTAAGCCCGTGCACCACAACTACTGAGCCTGCACTCTAGAGCTCACGAGCCACAACTACTGATGTCTGCGTGCCTAGAGCCCATGCTCTGTAACAAGAGAAGCCACCACAATGAGAAGCCCACACACCGCAACAAAGAGTAGCCCCCGCTTGCCACAACTTGAGAAAGCCCACGTGCAGCAACAAAGACCCAATGCAGCCAAAAATAAATAAATAAAAAATAGGTTAAAAAATACTAATATGAATTGTAAGTATTTAAGAAGCATTTCCTCAGTTTATTTGATCATGAAAACTACTTTTTGTAAAGTTTCTCAATAGGACTATTTATTCTACAGTACATATTTTGGGAAATGTTACACCAGAAAGAAAAAAAATTATCAGGAAAATCATTTAAGTAGAAAAATTAAAAGAAAGCATATAAAAACAAAATAAGTGAGAATATATAGTTCAGTTGGGCCCATAAATATATATGGATTAAATTCTATTGTTATAAAGACAAACGTACACATTGTTCCAAAGCCAAAATCTAAGTTTGTGCTGTCTATAAAGATTAATCTAATATAGCTACCCTAGGATTCAGGCTTTCACTCTTAATTATTTACCCAAAAGGAAATAAAACATACGTCCACACAAACACTGGTACACAGAAGTTCATAGCAACTTTATCTATCATAGAAAAAACTGTAAATAATCGAAATGTCCACTAGCAGGTGAATCAATAAGCAAACTGTGGTATATCCATACAATAGAATATCACATAGCATTAAATAAGAATGAACTATTGACATATACAGAAACTTAGATAAATCTCAAAAATCATTATGCAGCTTGAAAGGAGCCAAACACAAAACAGTGTATACTGTATGAGCCCATTTACAGAAAATTCTAAAAGATGCAAAATAACCTATAGTGACAGAATAGAGATCACTGGTTGCCTGGGACCAGGAGGATGAGATAGATTGCAAAGAGGCACAAGAAAACTTAGAGAAGGATGAAAATGTCATGTATGATGACTATGGTTGTGGTTTCACAAGTATACACACCTGACAAAACTCATGTAATTGTGTGCTTTGAGTGGGAACAGTCTATTTTTTGTAAATTTTACCTCATTAAAATTATTAAAATCTGAAACAGGAAGGATGTCTATTTTGGTTTCCATTATGAACCTGGAACTTCATACAGTGCCCAACACATGGTAGATGCTCGATAAATAAGGAAATAACTTGATTAACACAAATAATGCACTGTTTTAGTGGATATGTAGAAATTTGTATCTAACTGAAGGAGAATACACATTTGTGCACACAAAGAAAGTAGACTCCAAAACTCTCTTAAGAATGATGCAATAAAACTAGAAAATAACAAAAAGACAATGACAAAGCTGTAACAACTTGAAAAAATATATATAAACACATTTCAAAGATGAAATAAAAGACAAAAAGAGGAGGGGAACAAAAATATACAAATTCAGAAAACAAAGTTGTTACAAATACAGTTAAATATAAAAGAGGTATTTAAAAATATAAAGTATAATAATTAATTTGAAAACTCTATATGACATAGACATATTTCTAAGAAAATAAATTACCCGAAACTTATTTCAGGTGAGATAGAAATTTGAATAGACCAGTAATAAGAGAGGATATTGTATACAATATCAAAGATTAGAAAATGTGGAAGCAAATACAAAATAGAAATTATAGACCAATAACATTTATGAATTTAGATACAAAAATTCCAAATAAAACATTAGCACTGAGTCTTGCAATGCATTAAAAAATTATTCATGACCAAGTTGAACTTATTCTGAGAAGTTTCAGTAAGAGCAAAAAGCAGCAATAAATGATATTACTTGTGTATTTTTATTAAATGCTTAAAAAAAATCTTAGTGTTCAGTGGTTTTTCACTTTAAATATGTTTGTTATTTAACAGAAGAAAACATTGAACAATGACTGTTAAAAATGTTTTTAGGGCTTCCTTGGTGGCGCAGTGGTTGAGAGTCCGCCTGCCAATGCAGGGGACACGGGTTCGCGCCCCGGTCCGGGAAGATCCCACATGCCGTGGAGCGGCTAGGCCCGTGAGCCATGGCCGCTGAGCCTGCGTGTCCGGAGCCTGTGCTCCACAACGGGAGAGGCCACAACAGTGAGAAGCCCTTGTACCACACACACACACACACACACACAAAATGTTTTTAATAAAAATAAACATCAATTCATTAAAAATATCATAAGCAAAATAGTGATAGAATGAAAATTTTTAAAAACAAAAAAAGAGCATGAAATAGAAATCAATAACAAACATAAAATTACATAGTGAAACTGTGGATATATTTCCTTAAAGCCGAAAATGAGAGAAATGCCTACTGTCTTCACCAGTTAAACAGTATTTTGGAGTTAATACCTAATGAAATAAATGAAATAAAAAGACATGTATATATTCCAAGAGATTCACCCAAAATAAAAACAACTATTAGAACTAAGAGAATTTAGAAAGTGGCTGGGTATACGATTAACATTAAACAGCTGTCCTTGATATTAACAAATCAGGTGGTGGGGCTTCCCCAATGGCCCAGTGCTTAAGACTCACCTTCTAATGCAGGGGATGTGGGTTCAATCCCTGGTCGTGGAGCTAAGATCCCACATGCCTCACGGCCAAAAACCAAAACATAAAGCGGAAGCAATATTGTAACAAATTCAATAAAGACTTTAAAAATTGTCCACATCAAAAAAATCTTTAAAAATCAGATGGAAAGTATAATTGAAAAGGATATCCCATCAGCAGAAAAAGGATAAAGTATCCAGAAATAAATATGTAAGGCAATGTGCAGGATTAATGAAGAACACAGCACAAAATTTGTATTTTTTTTTAATTCTGACTTTTAATGCTTTGTTCTTTTGACATTTACTTTTATGCAAGGTACAAGACAGGAATTTGGCTTTTGTGTCCTCAAAATAGATAAGTAGCCTCTGGCATCTACACCAGCCATTGCGCATCACTGATCATCTAATAAATTCATATATATTTCAATATCTTTTCTATGCTATTTATTTATACTATGCCACTGAGCTGATCTAGTTGCATATTTCTGAGCTGATATTATATTCATTTTTAAGAGAAAAAGGTATTTGCTAAAGGATTTCAATCTACTGGTTAATAACCCTGCTGTAAAACATAGGGAAAAAAATGATTGGAGTATCATTAAATAGACTTCAGAATTTTGGAGCCAGGTGGTCTTTTCCATTTGAGAAATCCTATGTGCATGCCCTCCCCACCTTGTTTTTGAAACTCTTATTAAATATAATGAGAAGTTGATCTTAACAGAAAGTTCCCACCTTCTACGTTCCCTGACCTAGTTTGGAGTCCAGCAAGTTGTTGCTCAGCTTTTAAAAAACTGGTGACTCTCTCCAGGGGGTTTTAAAATACTAGTGCCAGGTGCTGCACATTTCTACAAAGTCACAGCTCAGCATTTCCAGGCTATTCAAACCCCTCCCAAGGCTGAAGCTAGCAGTTCTGTCAGTCTATCCCCAAGGTTGCTAAATGTCCCACCAGGAAAGAAAAGAGTGTTGCTTATTTAATTTTGATTTGCTTTAGAAAGCATATACACACAAATTTTAGTAAGCACCTATGAGAACTCATTTGTTAACCTAGTAACTATTTCACTGTATAAATATATGTGGCATCATCCTTCCTGTTTCCAAGGAGATTTCACTGTACCCACAGACAATATGCGTGCAGATTGGAAAGACTCTCTTTTATGAATCTGATCAGAAATTTTTCTATTTTGACCCAGGATTTCAAAGAACTTTCACAGAAATAACAGGTATAATCTGGCATTCAGAAAAGTTACAAAGTCCAAAATTGGGCCAATTTAGGGTTAATTTAAAATTTAAAAGCAGGGGAATCATGCACAGTTTTTAAGTTGGTACTGTAAAACAAATCATCAGTTCAGTGTATCATTATGTTAGCTTAATATCTTCTTAAACATAGTTTTGTATCTTATTTTCAAAGTGACCGATATATGAAAAAGACCATAAAAGTTGTGCACAGATCTTGTATTCAGTAGCTATGTTTTGTTTTTTCCAGAACTATTTTTCAAGGAATAGTTGGATTGACCACTAACGATTTTTAAGGAGAAGGGGTAAAGTTACCACCAATGTACTTTTGACCAAATTCCAGTCATATGGAAGAGGATTGAGGAGTATTATGAATGATTTTCTACCTCAGGTGATTCGGGATCATAGACATTTGGGGAATGCTAAAACCCAATGTTATTTGCTTTCAGTCATGATTATAGACTGTGGATCTGGCATAATTTGCTACCTGATTCTGGGAAAAATAAATTGACTAAGTTAAATGATCTAATGTAATTAGCCTGCTAATTTTATAATATCTGGTTGGGGAAGAGGGAATTCTAATATATTTAATACCCTATTAGACAAAGACTCTGGCCATCAAGTATCAGTGCCAATGTGAGAGCAAACCATTTAGTTTAACAAATATTTATAGAATGTATATTATGTCCAGGGACCATGTTAGGTGCAGCAGCTTTAAAGATATGATTTCAACCACAAGAAGTTTACAGTATAGTGGGAAAGACAGATGAACTTGTAAAGAGATAATCTCTATGTAATATCATAACTGACAATTTAGGACCAAAAAAAAATAATTCTTGCAAAATTGTGATGAACAAAGTGAAGTAGCAGTGTCTAAAGGTAAAAGCCAGATTCTGGAACCTGGATCTTCTATGTATAATCTTGGGCAAGATACTAAATTTCTCCAGCCTCACTTTTCCCATCTGTAAAAAAGGAAAATACTAGAATTTACCTTGAAAAGATTTTTGTGAGAATTTAGATGAGATACTTTATATGAGGTGTTTGCTTCTTCATAGTCATGAAGTAAATAGTAGCTATTGGTAATATATGCTATTAATATATGGAGCATACAAATCAATACAAAACTACAAAAAAAAAGAAAAATGAACAATGTGCATGAAGAGACCACTCACAAAAGAATAAATACAAATAGCTAATTTAAAAAAAGGAACATCAATCCAACTTCACTTATAAAAAAATTTTTTAAATATAATTTAATGCATTTCTTGGCCATCAAATTTACAATTTATTTAAAAGTAATATTTAACTGTGGCAAGATCATGGTAAGATGAGCTGTCTCTGGCAGCACCAGTGACTGTGTAGATAGTTGTAATCTTTCTGGAAAAAAATTACTCAAGGTGTATCAAGGGCTTTCAAAATTTTCATGTGGCTTTTAGCCCAGTAATTCTACTTCTACATTAAAGATGTCCATTAAACTGCTCTCTATTATAAAAAAAAACAATATAGATACAGAATAATAGAAAAATGTAAGGTTTTATATGTTGCATTCAAAAAATAGACTATCATAGAGTGATAAATATAATCCTTGGCAAGATTTTTTTAATGGTATGGTTTTAATTCAAATGTTCAGGGAGAGTGGGATACAAATTTGTTGCAATTGCTATACTCTCCACTATGTAAATGTATATATGTATACATATGTATGTATGTATGTATCAGTAAACTACTGTTGTATGTATAAGTCCCTGTCCATATATATGTATTAGTAAGCTATTGCTGCATAACAAACTACTCCCCAAACTTAGTGGCTTAAAATAACCATTTATTTAGTTCATAATTCTGCAGTCGCTTTAGGCTGGGCTCACCTAGGCGATTTTCATCTAGGTTTATCTCAGCTAGGCTCGTTTGGGTACTTTGATTAGTTGGTCAGTTGGGAACTAGCTGATGTAGGATGGCCTCAGCTGGAATGACTCATCTACTCTCCAAATGTTCTTTTAGCCTTCATCAGGCTAGCCTGGGGTTGTTCTCACGGTGAATCAGGGTTCCGAGAGAGAGTGGAAGTGTACAAGGCTCAGAACTGGCACACCGTCACTTCTGTCATATTCTATTTTCCAAATAAAGTCAGGAGAGCAGCCCAAACAGAACTGAAGGAAAATAGACCTCACCCCTTGACAGAAGGACCCTCAAAGTCACATTGCAAATGACAAGAATGTATGCGGTGGGGGGAGAATTGGGGAAATGTTTGTAATTAACGCATCACAGTGTAAGTGGAGAAGAGTCTAAAAGGTAATACATCCAAATATTAATGCTGTTATTTCTGAATGGCAGAATTACTGGTGATTCTTAGTTTTTTATACTTTTCCATTTTCCATTTTCTACAAGCAAACTTTACTTTTAGAAGCAGATAAAAATAAATATTTTAAAATGTGAATCTAGTGTACATGCATCTAGTGATACAGACACATCAAAGTGATTGTGGAGTCACAGAGGAAGAGCACTTGGTACAGTCTGAGGGGGAAGATGGAGCCGGCTTCAGGAGGTGGTGGCCTCTGAGCTGGAGGTTGACAGAAGTATAAAGGCCATTTGGCTAAACAAAGGAAAGTGAGGACATTCTAGGCAGGAGAATGGGTCAAGGGGAGAAGCTCTGTGCAGTTTGGGGGAAGAGTACTGAAAGGAGGAGGGGCGTCAGTCTGGGAAGGTGGTGTCAGGAGGGGTCTTATATTTAACTAATTGAAAGTGAGCTATGAAAATTTGAAGCCAGTCTTTATAAACTCCAAGCTGGATAATTTTAAGAGGGGACTCTTTTTTAAGTCTTTAAAAATATTAAATGATGGTTATATGAACACATGTGCTAAAGAGGGTAGTTTGCCTTCAGCTGAGATCAAAACTCCCAGAGAACGAGGGAGCAAAAATAAAAGGATGACCATCTATGTTTTTAGCACTGACCACCCCCCATCCACCCACCCCCGCTTCCCCTTTTGAAGCACAGAGAATCTGGGCAACTGCCTTGCTATGGAAGAGTTTTAGAGCAGGATTAATCAGCACCTGCTGATTAAATTTTGGGTTATAAAACTGCAATATAGCTGTCACAGTTCTAGAGACTATAGTCTATGTTATGTGTTTTCCAATGAAGTGTTTAATTATAATGAATACCTATATATTTAAATTCCTGGGACCAATCAATCATCTGGTTGTTTACGATTTATCAAAGGGCCCTTCTTTTTCCCAGTGTAATGTAACTGAGGTCCCTAAACTAAGAGAATGAGTCACCCCATACTCTTGAAAATTGAGTTCACAGCTTCATCAGTACCTGGCTTTTATCAAAGGAGATAAATGCTACAAAACACACCAAACTGCTTTGCCAACAGAGATACGAACAATGAAAAACCACGTGTGGAAATCCAGTCACCAGCTTCACAAATGCCACCTCCCTCAGTAGATTCTTAACTCTTCTCCCTTCCTAAGAAGTCCATGTAATGTAACATTTATGCTTCATGTGACAGCAATAGGCACTTAGTAAGAGCTCAAAGAACCTTCATTCACTTCCTTCTCTAACTTTCTGTGGTTTCATGTGATTATGGGTAGAAAGAACTGAGAGGAACGGTATTTTCCTTTTAACGATGAATGAATTTTAATTAGGATTCCTAGATTTAGCAAATAAAAACAAGAAGATGCCCAGTTAAATTTGAACTTCAGATAAACAATAAATATAAATATGGAACATACTTACATTAAAAAATTACTCCTTATTTACCTGAAATTCAAATTTAACTTGGCACCCTATATTTTATCTGTCAACCCTAATTTTAAGGTTTTGCTGGGATGGCAAAGGCTCTTCTTTAGAGAAACTACAGGACTACTAATAGGCATAGGAGAACACGGAGGTGAGAAGTTGTGTCTGAATTATGCAGTTAGGGCAGAATTCTTGTTCTCGAGCCCCAGCTGCATTTTCTTTCATCAGTACACCTTAGAATGCTTTGGTTGGGCAAGTCATTTGATGGATTTCATTACCTACCAAATGATTCCACTGAATTTTATGTAGCTTACTCAGAGAGAAATAAGCTTGTTTAAGCAAAACTACAAATTACCTAATTTTCTCACTTGAGAGCCAGCATTTTGACTGGTAGAGTCACAGTAGCAGCTACCTGGTCTAAATGTACAATGGTATTGGAGTTTTTAAAAAATATGAAGATGTTATTAAAAAAAAAAGTATGAACTGCAAATGAAAATATTCACTTTAAGGAATATGACCAATTTAGGAAGAACTCTGTACATCAACCAGAGCAATCATAAAATAGGATTGGAACACTCCTCTTCAATTTGTTCCTCATTAAGGAATTAGAAAAAAATTATTTAGCTTGGTGTGGCCAAGAGAAGAAAAATAGCTCTGTTCTAGTGACAGCCAGATTCCTCGTCTTCTGACTAGTTCTAATTTTGGAGATTCTGCCATATATTACACTCTGTTCTTGTCCTACTAGTCTTTCTGGAATGATGCCTTCAAACAATAAGGCTCTTATTACTATGTGAAGATTTTTCTTAGTGTCTGTCTGCAATTGGTCATTGTTTGTTCTCAGCTTTAAGTTCTGAGCATTTTCCAAGAGTACTGCTAAGGATGTTTGCTCCTTCCAATACACTCTGCCAAGTGTATGCTAATTACTTATCACCCTAGGAATAGCTTCTCTATCTGTCTGCTTGGTGCTGTAGCTTTCTAATCTGAGTTGCCTGTGCAATCAGCATTCTGCCCACTGGATTGTCTGCATACTGGGATGACAGGAGAATATTTATCCACCCTCCTGGGAAGAAGCAGTGCTTTCTCTTTGGGATCTGATCTGAAAACACGGAGTAGAAACAGATTTCATTCATGCATTCTTCCACACCCGTTATTACTGAGAGCCTATTATGTGCCAGGTACTATACTAGGCTCTAGGAATATGACTCTGAACAACATAAATATGCCCCTTATAGTCTCGTGTAGAAGGCAGTTAATTCTTCAATTATTTCAATAGTGTTGAATGTCTTCAATAGGAAAAGTATAGTATGTGTGAGGATGCCACAGGGGTTCTTACCTAGGTTTGGAAGGTCTTCCTAGAGGAAATAATGGTTTTACTTTATTTTTTCTTCCACTTTTATTGAGATATAATTGACATACAGCACTGTATAAGCTTAAGGTGTACAGTATAGTGATTTGACTTACATACATCATGAAATGATTACAACATGTTTAGTGAACATCCATCATATCATATAGATACAAAAATAAACAGAAAAAAATTTTCCTTGTGATGAGAACTCTTAGGATTTACTCTTTGAATAACTTTCATATATAACATACAGCAGTGTTAACTGTGTTTATTATATTGTACATTACATCCCTAGTATTTATTTATATAACTGGAAGTTTGTACCTTTTGACTGCCTTTATCTAATTCCCCCTCCACCCAGCCCCCGCCTCTGGTAACCACAAATCTGATCTCTTCTGCTATGAGTTGTTTGTTTGTTTGTTTGTTTGTTTGTTTGTTTTTGACACATAATTGACCTACAACACTGTTAGTTCCTCTTACATGACATAGTGATTCAGTATTTCTGTACATTTCAAAATGATCACCACAATAAGTCTACTTATGATATGTCACCATACAAAGATATTACTTAGTGATTAACTATATTCCCCACATGGTACATTTCATACCCGTGACTCATTTATTTTGCAGCTAGAAGTTTGTACCTCTTAATCTCCCCCTTTCCACCCACCCCCTGCAACTTCCTGTTTGTATCTATAACTCTGTTTCTGTTTTGTTATGTTTGTTCATTTGTTTTGTCTTTTAGATTCCACATATAAGTGATGTCATACAATATTTGTCTTTCTCTTCCTGACTTATTTCACTTACCATAATGCCCTCTAGGTCCATCCATGTTGTTGCAAATGGCAAGATTTCATTCTTTTTATGGCTGAGTGATATTCCATTGTATATACATACCACACCTTCTCTTAACTTACTTCCATATCTTGTATATTGTAAATAATGCAGCTAGCAAGCTTAAAAGAAAAATGGGTGTTAGGCATGGGGTAGGGGGGTGAAATAGCATGTATAAAGGCCCCTAATGAGAGAGACAGAGTATGATGTGTCGTGGAAATGACCAGAACATAAAGCCGGCTTCAGAGTATCTACAAATATTTACAAAGTGTCTACTATGTGCCGGCACTGTTCTAGAATCTAGAGGTGCAGCTTTGAGTATGACAGGCATTGAAGAGGAGCTTAAATCCTAGTAGAAGACAAACAACAAACAGGGAAACATTAATAAGATAACCTCATGTACTGATAAGTTCATCCAAGGGAAAAAAATACAATAATGAGACAGAGTTTGAGTGGGTTAGGGGCAGGGCTGCTTTAGCCAGGGTGGTCAAGGAATATATCTTTGAGATGACATTTGTGTTGAGATCTGCACATTGAGAGAAAGCGACCGTTTAAAGCTTGGGGAAGGCAAGAAGATCATGAGACTGAGACGAAGAAGATCACCGAGGGCTCTGAAAGCCATGTTTGGGAGCTTAGGCTTTATCCCAAAGGCAATGGGAAAACATCAGAGCGTTTTAAGGAGATGAGTAATTTTTTAAAAAACAATGATTATTTTGGCTTTGCTGTAGGATGTGAAGTGGAGAAGAGCAAGACAGAATGTGGCAGATGGGCCCAAGGGATGGGAAAAAAATATCAGGTTGGAAAAGAGAGTTGGTTGGTTTGCTGATTTGTTTGTTGTGGGGCATGAGGGAGAGAAAGGAATGAGGGAAGGCTTTTTTCTTCCTTGTCTTGTGTAACTGGGTGGATGGTGGTACTGCTTGCTAAGAAGGGGAGATGAAAATGATGAGTTATATTTCAGGTGTGTTGGATTGAGGTCCCTAGGACATCCAAGTGCCCAGCAGGAAGTTGCACACATGGGCCTGGGGCTCAGAAGAAAGGTCTGGGTTGGACATGTGGACTTGGGAGTTATCAGAAGAGCAGACAAAGCCTAGGGAAAGTGCAGGTCATGAAATGAGGGCCTCAGACGCCGCCCTGAGGAGTGCCAGGCTGCAGCCACACAGGAGCATGGTGGGTTTTCATGTCCAATGTTATGTACTCTAGACAACCTCTAAACATATCTCCTGGTGGATGTTAAAAGGCGTGTCATGGAGCAGGATGACTTTCATTCTGCAAAATTTATTAAATATCCAGCATGAGAAAGGTCCTGTGCTAGGCATGGTATAATGCATTCAACATACCTCTTGATGAGAACTGTGTATAGGAAGACAAGGATGTGAATAGGATGCCACGGAGGCCAAGGATGTGGAACCACCCCATTCCCTATTGGTTAATAACGACAGTAAACAGTAATCGAGTGTCTCTATGCCAGGCACTGTGCCGGATATTGGAGATTAAACAGTGAATAAGTGCAAGAGCGCATAGATGGTGGTGAAGTTATTCATACAGGGAAATAATAATAAGCTACTGTGAGACATGAAGAGGTAGGTAAAGAGTTGTGGGACACGGAAGAGAGAAGTGGTAGTAATGGTCTGGAACACCATGGAGAGGAGGTGGTGAGTTTGGTCCTAGGTTGTGACCCAAATGCCTAACCCTAGGACAGGTTATATCAAGTAATTTTACTAACCCTTATCAGTACTTGCAAAGATAAAGCCCTTAAAACTCCTAACAGTTCAAAAAACACTTGTGTACTGGCGGGTATTTTGAACCTATTCTCAAACACTACAGTAATGAGAGCCATATACGGTACTGATGCAAAATAATTTGGTTATATATCAGCTCACCATTACCTGGTGCAGGACAGCTGACTGAATGGGGTCTAAGTTTTAATGTAGGAAAGCCAGAGACTGCTACGAGAAACTGCTGATAATTTACTCCTTGTACCTGGGCTAAAAGTGTGATAAAGCTGCTCTGACCCTAAGGTCCCCAGTCAGTAATCTAGTTAACGGCATGTGACACTCTGAATGTTTTGAGGATGAATGTCATGATGTCTCAGAAGCAGACCAAGCACTCAGGGGGTGGCCCAAGATATCCTAAGTATTCTTGTTACACCTGGTGACACTAATATGTCTTTTAGATGTATCTTCAGGACAGGCATTACATTTGAAGTACATGGGACTAGGCTTTGCATCTTGGCATGTCCCTTGATATACCCAATTAATTAGCAACATTATCTGAACCACCCATGAATGAACTTACTGAATAGAAAGTAAAACCAAAATCACATTATTGGTGGAGCAAGTCAGAATTCTCATCTGATTGATGTGGATTAAGACAAACAATATGTAGAAGGAGGACTAAAATTGAAATTAATTAACAGAGATTATCCAGAATCAGGTGATAAGTTTGAAACTACTGGAGGGTAAAGAGCTGTTTCTAATGCTAACACTGTAATATTATTTCATATCCATGCTGGCTGATGCCGTCATTTCAACACTAAATATGCCTCCAGATGAATTTTCCAGTATAGACTTTCCAAATAAATCAGGACATTTGTTGATTAACCTCAACATTACATTTTAGTTATTAGATGCACCAATAGCCTGATCAAGTCAATGGTCTTAGTCAAAAAGACAAGGAGATATTGCCGGCTGTGAGCACATTGAAAGGGTTGATGAAGGACCAGCCAATTTTCATGGTGTCAGGCAATGAGCCAAGAGAAGAAATGTGAGACTGAAAGTTGTGGCATTAGGTAAAAAGTCTACAAAGCATTTGGGACCTAAGTTCTGGACCTGCTCTAGCAGTACCTACCTAGAAGATGTCCATAAACAGAGATTGCCCAGCAGAGACAGGAATCTTCTGCAACTTTTAAAGCAGAGGGAGTTCAGATCCATCTATACCATCCTATGGAGTGACTAATAATGACCACCCATGTTCCACACCTAACTTAAAAGAAAACATTAGCAATACAATTGAAACGCTTACTGTAACCCTCCAAGATGACAAGCTCTCCTACTGTTCTCAGGTAAATATTACTATGAAATTAAAGTTTGAAGCAGGAAAGAGGGTCACCTGTCTCTGTGGGGGTAGGATGTGGTATGAAAACTTGACAGCAGCCATAGTGCAGGGGCATAGTTTTCCCTGAGCCCAAGCCCTCTGAAGGCTGGTGGGATCCCCTCCCACCTCTGTGTAAATCCCTGTTGCTAAGTAATGCCAATGAATTTCAAAAATCTGGAGCAAGCAACTGTAGTTTAGTACATTTTAAAAAATTCAAATTCATTACCATAAAAATGAGCCTCTTCTCTGTCACAGCTTGCAATTCTCTCTGACATTCAATTGACTGATCAGCAGACCTGGGCTTTATAGTAGGAGACTTTTTGCAATCCTCTTTGATCTGATTTCCCCTTATTTAATAGACAATTATAGGCTCTTTAAATCCCAAAGGTTCAGAGACAGCAAATAATTACCAGTAGCAATTTTAGAATAAAGCCAATCTAAATGAGTTCAGTTAAATCATGCAATACTAAGCAGTGGCGTTTTTTATTTTAAACAAGGACAGCAAACCAAAACCCCAAACAATCCTTATACTGCCTCAAATTCCTCCTGACAGCTGCCTGTTAAACTTCTGACCTGTTTGTAAAAATCTGCATACCATCTACCAAAGGGATACACACATGATTGCAAACTTCTGTTATAAGGACATTAAATAAATTATTTCTTTAAGATCATATGGCAGATCTATAATTAATTAAACCCACCATGATATTACAGCAAAATAATTTAGCTTTTCTAAAAAGGTAAATGTAATTTGCCGATGTGGTATTTGGAAGAATGCTTTGCCCAAAATCAATTCCTTTAGTTTCTAGAGAATAGAAACTAGAGGCAATCTCATTTTAATTATATCTCTTTATTGCTAACAAAGGAATGATTTATGCAATTAAATTAACTGGCTAGAAAATTATTCTCAGCTGGGCTGTCCTAATTCTTTGCTTTCTGAATTGCAGGCTCTTACACTTTCCTATGTAGATTAATTTTTCTGATATGCAAACAATGACTCTTGTGTTCGTCTTTTCCATTTTTTTTTTTTAATTCAAAAGTCCCCTTTTCTTCTTGCCGTGACATGAGTAATATTTGTTGAACTGCTGGGCTTTGACTAGTTTTTTTTTTTAATGTTAAAAAGATGAAAAAGATCTTTTCTTTCCAATCTCATTATTCAAGAACAGAGCAAGGTTTGAGGATTTCTTATCTGTGGTACTAGAACAGCAGCAAAGACATGGAAAAACTGCAAAAATGTCAAAGGCTGCAAAATTCGAAAGTGGTTTCAGCAGCCCCAGGAGTTGTAAATTAGCAAATGCTTTTAGGACTTTCTCCATTGCTTCCCTCTGTCACTTTGCCTGCCCCACACCCATCCTACACCTTTTCTGTCTGCCACAATTATTTCTTACAAAGCACAACAAGGTAAATAACCCACTGTAACATCACCAGTCACAAGTCAACATTTATGGAGTGACCTCAGTGACGAGAACACTGAATGAGGTGCCAGGAGAGGAGGACAGGGGGAAGGTGGATTACAAAGGAATCCAAAGACATTCCCTCTGTCCTTGAGTAGTTGATCCAGGAGGCAATTTTTGGTAAACATTCTTATGAAATAAGATCCATTTCTGTATTGATGGATTAAAGATAGAATGATGACATTATTTGGGGGCTGATGGCATTATTTGGGACCTACATTAATTTAGATTATTTTAAACTATTCTATATAATTTGTTATTCATTCTTTTAAGGTAGGATGAGGTAAGAAGTTGCAACATACATAGTCTGGCAATGTAAAGAAAGTGACAGAAAAGAGATGAGGTGTACTTTTTCTTTTGAAGCCATAAATATGCGATGTAAGCATGCTTCCCAGTGCATCCACCTTTATCTACTAGACCGGGTTCACAACCTTCCTCTGTGAAGGGCCAAATAGTAAATATTTTTGGAACTGTGGGTCATATGGTGTCTGTCACAACTACTGCACTCTGCCATCTTGGCACGATCGTAGCCATAGACAATATGTAAGCAATGAGCTTGGCTGTGTTCTAATAAACCTTTCTTTACAAAAGCAGGGAGCAGGCTGGTTTGGCCCATGGGCTCTGGTTTACCAAACCCAGCACTACCCCTACCAGCTACTTTTCACCTTGTCTGAGGAAAAAGAGCCTTATTCATTTCAAAAATCAAAACTCAAAACCAAAAAGCATTGATTGTGTCCCAGTAAGTACAAGGCATGGTGCAAAGTCCTCAATCATAAATGATAAATAGTTGGCTTTAAAGGATCTCACAGTCTAGTGGAGTAAACTTTTAATGGATTTAATAGATGTAGTGGATTAAAAAATTACAATTCAGCAGAACAAGCACAACAGTGAAAGTTTTTAAAAAGTGCTGTGGGGAGAAGAACATGAAAGACCAGCCACAAATGGAAGACATTTGCAAAGCATACAACAGACAAAATGTAGTATCCAGAATGTAAGAATATGTATCCTTGAAAGCAATAAGGAAAAAACTAAGTAACCAAATAGAAAAATGACAAAATACATGAACAGGTAGTTCACCAAAGAGGAAACTTGAATGGTCAATAAATATATGAAAGGACGTTTATCCTCACTAGTAAACAGGAAAATGGAAAATGAATGCTAAAATGAAATGCCATTTCACATTCATCACATTGGCAAACATTAAGAAGTCTGATTATACCAAGTGGTGATGAAGATATGAAATCTCTGGCACACACAAATGCTGCTAGTACTCAAGAAAATGGCAAACCACTTTGGAGACCCTGGAATTCTACTCTTTGGTATATACCCCAGAGAAATTTCACCATGAGTGCATAAAGAAATATGTAAACAAATTTTCTTAGTGCTTAGCATATTTACAATAGCCAAAAAAAAAAAAAAAGGAGGAAGTAATCAAACTCCTGTCCCTCAACAGGAGTACGTGATATAACCATGCAATGAAATACTATACAGAAGTGGAAAATGAAACAAAAATAGCTACATATATAAATACGAACATAGCTCAAACATAGAATGCTTATTCATTCAAAGAATATTTGCAGGCTTCCTATGTGTCAGACACTGTTCTAGATGCTATGGATATGGACAGCACTGAACAAAAAAGTCATCACTCTCAAGTTGGTCCCATTAAATGAAGAGTGAGTTACAGGAGAATATATAGTATGCCATTCAACAGTATGCCTACATATTGTTAGGGATGCTTCATCTAGGCAGTAAAAGTATAAAGAAATTCATGGAAATAATAAATATCAATTTCAGGATAATAGTTACCTGAGAGCAGTGACTGGGGCTTGTCATCATGGCGGGCTATGGAAAGGGCTTCGATTGTATTGCTAATATCTTCATTTTTAAGTTGGGGGATGGTCCATGGATGTTCATTATTATTCACAATGTAGTAGCCTTGTATGTTTCTGAAACATAATATCTTTCTTAAAGGAAAACAAAAACGTCTTTATGTTCAGTCGTTATGTAAAGATTTTGAGTATTAAATGTTACAACCAAATTTTAAAAAAACAAACTAAAGAGTCTGCCTGACATTCTGAATATCCAGAATAGATTCCACTTGCTGATGACAAAGTAAGCACATTAGCAATTTTTCATTACATTGAGAATAGTGCTGGTGACTGTGATTTGGTGAAGTATGAATTAAAACATAGCCTTCATTGATGTTGTGTTAGGGTTTCTGGGCTAGGGCCCCATGTCAGATGATTATAATTTCTTAGTAGAAATTCACTTTTAACCAGGGAAAAAAAAAAAAGATGGTGACCTTAGGGAAAATAGAAAATTAAAACTAGTTTTATCCAGAAGAGTTAAGGAAAACTTCTCAGTGGATACTTACAAATGTGACTATGATTCCTAGTCTTCTTCCACTATAGCAGTGCCACCTAACCTCGCATGGCGATGACCTGTTCTAAAGACTTTGAGGGGATACGTCTCTTGGGGTTGATGAAAGCAGGACTACATTGGAGGAACTAGTTTACTCTGAAATCGCCTTTGGGAGGAGTCACTCTTTGGGGCATGCTATGTAGCTATCAAATCATTGGGACTAGTGTAGGGCAGGCTGGTCTGGAGTCCTCAAGGAAAAAGTGCAGACAACCAAGACATATATGGGACATGGTAATCCCAGACTGCCAAAATAGAAACAAGGGTGGGAAAAGATCCATATTTGTATCTTATAAAGGCATCAAACTGGGCATCCCAAATCCATATTTGTGTTTCTTATATAGGCACCCCAGCTAAAGAGCCAAACAGAGCTTCCCAAAGTTTTCAGATCTAAATTTCTGGAATTTCACTTGGTTTGTAGAGTTCAGGCTATGGGTTCCTAAATTCTAGAAATATGGCTAATATGAATTTGCTTTTATTAAAAGTTCAAAGAGGGGCTTCCCTGGTGGCGCAATGGTTGAGAGTCCACCTGCCGATGCAGGAGACACGGGTTCGTGCCCCGGTCCGGGAAGATCCCACATGCCGCGGAGCGGCTGGGCCCGTGAGCCATGGCTGCTGAGCCTGTGCGTCCAGAGCCTGTGCTCCGCAACGGGAGAGGCCACAACAGTGAGAGGCCCACGTACGGAACAACAACAACAAAAAGTTCAAAGAGGATCAGATCCTATTTGGAAGCAAATTTTTTAAATAACTAAATAAATCTTTAATATTTCTAAGTGCAAATATAGAGAATGTACAGTCACAGAGGGCCTTAGAACATCAACTATTTCCTTGATACATTGTTACATAGTTAAAAGTCACAACTGAGGGAACTCAAGCCCAAACCCTATGGCTTGCTTTGTTTTTCCTTTTCATATACCTACAAAAGGGGAGGGCTAAGTGTGACTTTGGGGCTAAGTGTGTAGAAAGGAGAAGGGCTTTTTCCCTGGCTTCTGCAGATGGCTGGGGAGTGAGGGAAGGAAGCATACCTCTGGGCAGATGCCCTGCAGAGGCATACCTCTGGGTGGGTAAGGCATGCGGAGCTCTGGCTTTTGTTCCCCACCTGCCTTTCTGAGCAGCTGGAAAAATAATCTTCGCTTACAGAAAGTTTGGTAGTTTCCTTCACCCTGAACATAAAAGGTAAGCAAAAACAGAAAAAAAAAAAAAAAAGTCAGCCTTCTCTGTACTGGTAGAGGATGGGAGAGATTTCTCCAGAAGTGTCTGGGACCTGGTAACCTAATTTGTTAGACAGCAATAGATAATTAATAAAGGATTTGGGCAAAAAATGACTAATAACATTTGGGTGGAGAGAAAGTCCTTAAGAGTTGAAAATGTTCACAGACACTTCTTGAGAGCAGGAATTATCTTTTTCACTTGACTTCTTCCAGTGTACATACTCATATGGCATCTGGTATAAAGTGGACTCTTAGTAAATGACCATTGAGATATTGATTGAAGATGAGGCCTAAATTCTGTGAAAGTAAAGGGAGCCCAACCATGGATATGAGTAAGGGAGCAAATAGGGCTTCATGTAATATATATGTCTAGGGAGACCAACCATCTGGGTTCTCTCAGAAGCCAGTTTCCTGGAATATGGGGTATTCAGAGCTAAAACTGGGGCAGTGAGAGAACTAAAGGAACCCTTCTAAGAAAAATGGAAAATTAATAGGAGAACTTAACAAGGGGCAGGCTTAGCACCTTTGAATACAGTGGGGTTTCTTCATTTGTTTCTTCACCAAATATTATTTTGCTTCCATTGTATGCTAAATTCTGTAGATTAAAAGATAAATTACAGTCTCTGGCTTGAAAGAGCACTGATATAAAGTTTCCTTGATTACATGAGGACAAATTTGCCTCTGAGATAAAATGCAATTGATTTCTGAGAACTTTTAAAAAGATATTAATATTTCTATAACATTTTCTTCTTCAAGTCTAGTCTAAAAGATGGTTTTAAGCACCTCAGTGTTTTCTGAATCCTTTCTGAGGTATGCCTGGTGACATACCCGAGAGCAATAAATAAACATTACTAGGGGATAGGTCATAATCATGAGTACCTTGTGTTTTTCCTGATTAGCTTATATTTCTTTCAAATTGTAAAATCTCACCTAGCATCTG
The DNA here is from genome assembly GCF_025265405.1 of Mesoplodon densirostris. Taxonomy (NCBI): domain Eukaryota; kingdom Metazoa; phylum Chordata; class Mammalia; order Artiodactyla; family Ziphiidae; genus Mesoplodon; species Mesoplodon densirostris. Next base: position 122,344,498 of record NC_082662.1, on the reverse strand, counting down.
CTGCAGCCATTTTTGTCACATCTATTTCTTGGATTTCACTCGTAATAATAGCCATTTACAAAGAGTGCTAAGTAGCTCACAATTATTTTCTGATTTAATTCTTACAAGAACTTTGTGAAATAAAGACTACTATAATCCCTAATTTACAGATGAGGAACTCAAGGCTCAATGCCGTTCTGTAACATGACCCAGTTTACACAGCTGGTAAGTTGCAAACATGGAATTTGAAAGTCTCTCCAAAATGCACATTCTTCACCACTGCACTAAATACCTCATCCTAATAATTGCTAACACAATATAAAGTGCTGGGCTATGCACTGGGTGCTGTGTCAAGGATTTTACATATACCATCTCTTTTGAAGGGCAAAGAACTTGGTGATATGAATGCGGAATCAATGAGGAGAGACAGGAGGGCTATTGACTTCGGTATTCAAAGTGTGGTCTGTGGTTCAGCAGCATCAGTATCACTCAGGAGCTTTTCAGAAATGCAGGATCTCAGGTCCCACCCAAAGCAGCTGAATGAGAATCTGTATTTTAATAAGATCTCTAGGTGACTTGTAAGCACATCAATGTGCTCCTACTGCTGTGGAAGACCTATGAAAAAAACCTATCCCCAGCTGTGGGTGGATTTCTTTACTGCAGTGGTTCTCTAAGTGGGATCCCTGAACCAGGAGTGTCAGCTTCACCTGGGCACTTGATTGAAATGAACATTCTAGAATCCCACCCCAGACCTTTTGAATGAGAAACTGGGGCAGCAATCTGTCTTAGCCCTCCATGTGATTCTGATAAAATCTGAGCTTTGAGAACCCTCCTCCAAACGCCATAGTCCTCACACTTATGCTCAACCTGGAAAGAGGACTCAGCAGTGACACCCTGTGGAGCCAAGGGAAGCTTGCACGTTTTCTGTGAGTGTACCTGCTATTTTCCCTTGGTAAGATAAAACCGTCATGATCTGTGTTTTTTGCACTGAAAATACAAAGCTGATTTCTTTCCCTGTAAACTATTTGCTTTAGGATCCTGCATTCATTTTGGTCAAGCAGACTAGAGTTTTTAATTCAGCAAACATTTATTCATTCATCACCAAGTAGGTGTAAAGGACTGCCAATAGAGGTTGTGCAGAAAATAGAAAACATATCAGATTGGCCCCTGGAGCAATCTACTACCAGTTATGTTTATAACAGCACCAGCTACCATGTGAGTATTTGCTGTGTAGCAGGTGGTGTGCTGTTTTATAAAACTCACTCAATCCTTATGAGCTTTAGATGTATTTATTATCCTCATTTTATAAGAAAAGAAATGTAAATACTGACTCTGAAGTGTATGCTTTTAATCAAACAGCAGAGCTTCTATTTTTTTTTTTTTTTTTTTTTTTTTTTGGTACACGGGCCTCTCACTGTTGTGGCCTCTCCCGTTGCGGAGCACAGGCTCCGGACGTGCAGGCCCAGTGGCCATGGCTCACAGACCCAGCCGCTCCGCGGCATGTGGGATCTTCCTGGACTGGGGCACGAACCCGTGTCCCTTGCATCGGCAGGTGGACTCTCAACTACTGCGCCACCAGGGAAGCCCACAGCAGAGCTTCTTAAAGTGATCTCCAAAGATCATTGTTACAAGAACTTAGTGCACTTGTTTCAAGTGTAGATTCCCAGAGACCCACCAAATCAAGACATGTTTAACAAGTACCCCAGGCAAATATTACACACACTAGTTTGGGGACTATTATACCACACCACACTGTCTCCATCAAAGTACTGGACTTCAAAGTATTATGGATCTTACCCTGAAATGGGTTAGCATCAAAGATTTGTAAAGCAGTGGCAAAGAGATGATTAAATTTGTATTTTAGGGAGATCTATGTAGTGGCAGTATGAATGGATTAGAGGAGGCTGGTGGTAGTAGAGACTGACTTTATCATCTTATCAGAAAAAAAGCATGTCACACTGAGACATCAATGCCAGGTGGTGGTCTAGGGTTCATTCCCTAAGTGACTTGCTCATTGTTTTATGAGTATCTCAAATTCTTGTCTCAGGAAAGTTCAGTTTTAAGAGTTGCATGGAATCTGAGCTAGAAATCCTGAACAAGTACTAGGAAGATAACTTAGACAAGATAATCTAAAAAAGATAATAAAATAGGGTCAGGATTAGAGCTTTGGCCTAAGGATCATCCTTTTAGCAAACTTTTAAAATAACTTTAAGATACTGTTTAGAACCTATTTCAATTCTATAGATTTCAACAATTCAATAGATTGTCTTTAAGTTCCTTTTGACAATTTTTTGAGTTACTATCACTTTAAAATTTTTCAGCTTTGATGCTTCAAATATTAAAATCGAGTTATTCTAGCATTGGTTATACAAGTTGTTATGCCCCCTGGTGGCAATATGGATAGGAAGATGAGAAACATATTTCAATCAAAGGAGAGCCAACTTAATTGAAATAGGTGGCAGGCCCTGAACCTGAAATGGAATTTCATATAAAACTTTTCTGGTCTTACTAAAAATAGGAAACATCCCGTTAAACTAAAATCAGATGTATTAACTTCAGCCTTATGAAGGTGCATATTTCAATTTCCCTTGCTTTGTCATAAAATGGATTAGCTCCTTGAAATATGTCAGTTGAACTTGAAATTAAATATTTGCTCTACATATAGCTAATAAGTAGCTGGACTCATAAAAGATAACTAAAGTCTATATAGACACAGAATTTCCTTCAAGATCAGGCCTCAGCGTATGTCGCATATACACGATGCCACTGCCTTCTTTCAGAGCATTCATTTCCCTATATTAATAAACTTTTAAAGGTTACATAGCCCAAACAGTCACTTCCAAGAAGGTGTTAGAAAAAAGTTCTAAATTTTGTCATTTGTTCTCCAATCAAAACAGCCAAATATAGGTTTTAATGTGGATTGTACTGAGGGCTTCTTAATTAAGGCTTTTATCTGTTTGGGGGCAAAAAAAGATGAGAGTGAAGATACTGAACTACTAGAACATCTGTTGATGTTTGATGTGAAAAAAAATGCATGAAAGATAAGTATTTCTTCTTGGATTAAGATAACTTGGCCTCAATGGCTATATTATTTGGTCATAGGAGAGAAAAATGGCTATTCCTTAAGTAAACAAAGTGGCTAACCAGGTGCCTGGCACTACATTATACTATTAGTACTAAAAAAAGAGACACAGTCACTGGCCTCAAGAAACATGAAGCCTAGCACAGTGGAGGATGTGTAAAAAATTATAGTATAATGATACAAGTTATAGTGAAAATAATAACAGAAGAAAAGGAAAACTTGACATTTAAAGAGGTATTATAGCTGTAGTTTGGGTGGAGACTTGAAAAATGCACATTTTCCTGTTGGACATACAAAAGAAAAATTGTGAGAAGAAATGTGAAAACACACAGAAGTGTGAGGTGCTAAGGAAGCTAAGACAGTTCAGTATTACTTGAGGATAAAGTTCAAATGAGAACTGGCAAGAGAAAAGACATGAGAGTCTAGAGTATGAAGGGTCTTGAAACTCATGCAAACTTCTCCTGTAAGTGACAGGTCCCAAGACTGCCTTGGTTCATGAAGCCCTTAGTTTATCAGAAATTCTTTTACTATGCCCCTTGGCCAAAAAAATCAAAAAACAAGAAACTTAACAGTTCCATTATCAAGCAGTTTCAAGTATCAAGTTGAACCTGAGTTCAAACAACTTAATAGGTATTTGTACCCTAGTAATGTGCATTTAAGAAAGAAAAACACACAAACTAAAAGAATATTTTTATTCTACTCTTAGATAGCCAATTATTAATTGAATGTGCATGCCTATCTGGCACTGTACAAATTCTCAAACCCTGAAATCAGATTGGATATTGCCAGCCTCATTTCTTATTCCATAATGATTTTCATGTGATATGTGATTTGTATCACAGCAAATGCCAAAAACCCAGCTTCATAAAGATATATCATTGAAAGGAATGTAGTGTGATCTAATATTGAAACTGTGAACTGCCTTGAGCTAGTAGTTTGCACTGGTGTCCAACAGACAGCAACTAGACAGCAACTATCACTGTTTTCTTTGCAAATTTAAATATTACATGGTTTCTCTGAGTTCACTATGGCACCTGAGCAGCACAATTTGAAAATCTAACAAACTTTGTAAAAATTACTGACATAATCTAATTTGCATGTTTAGAATAACCTAATATCTTTGTAGAGGTGGGTTAGAGACTGAAAGCCTGGTAAAAAAGATTACTGCAAGTACACCAGCTGAGAAATGATGATGATGTAAACTGCAACATGGGCAAAGATGTGAGAGAAGGAGACTTGGGTACATCAATGGAGCTCTTGCTAACTAAATGGATATAAAGGAGTGAGGGGTAGTGGCATAAGAAGGAAAGTGGGTGAGTTCCTTTTCCATAACATGTTTTTAAGTATTTTGATAATCATACTTGAATCTAATCGCTTGCACTCCTGTGTTTTATTTCATGCATGAAAAACATTACCCTGAGAAGGTCCATTAGGCTTCACCAGAATGCCAAAAGGTCAAAACCATTTACAGTCATTCCTCAGTATCTGCTGGAGATTGGTCCCAGGACCTACCTCAGATTTTGTCAACTTATGCTCTGGTCCTCTGTATCTGTGGTTCTGCATCCACAGATTCAACCAACTGTGGATCATGTAGTTCTATTGAAACAAATTCACGTAAAAGTGGACCCTTGCAGTTCAAAGCAGGGTTGTCAAGGGTAAACTGTACTGGCTATTGGATACCCAAGTCTGAAATTCCGGAAAAATATGACAAGTGTAACTAAATGTATATAATGCAGTAAAAGTTGCATGGATGTTTAATTCATGATTGAAGTGGTGGGTGTTGACAAAAGTTTTCAAGGAGCGGTACAGAGGTTGAGAGGAGAAGGAGGGTCAAGGGCAGAAGTCTAGAGAACATAAACCCTTCAGAGAAGAACAGAGAATGAGGCCCTCATGGAAAAACATTTAAAAGGAACAGACAGAGAATTAAGAGAACCAAGAGAGCAGTGTTACTGAGGCAAAGGGAAAAAGTACTGGACAGGTAGAATGTAAGGACGATAAAGATTAAAACACATCCAGGGAATTTTGATAACTATTAATGTGATCTTAGAAAGTTCAGTGAATTAGTATGGAGAGAAGTAACAATGCCGTGATGGGTAGGGAATGAAGTAGAAGCACATGTATAGATTAGGTTTTCTAGAAATTTGGTTGTGGAAAAAGAAAAGAGCAAGAGCTGAAGGTGGAGATGGGTCCAGGGGAGTTAAAATTTTTTAAATATAAAATGAGACATGGTCATGTTTACACCTGTTACCTAGCCTCATAAACAGACCTTTCTATGGATTAAAATTCTATTTTAAAAAAGCAAGAAAGGGATAGAGCAATAGCTCAATTTTGTGTCCCAGCTCTTCCTCCCTGGACACCTAGCTCTTTCCACTCCTTCTATTCCAGGGCTTTTCCTGTCACTGAAAGCCTACTCTCTACTTACCATAGTATTTTAATATTTCTGACAAAGAGAAAAGTACCTGGAACTCCAAATACCAATACTTAACATATACATATGTCTACCAGACATATACATGTCTACCATGGCACTGTTCTAAGCAGTTTGCACATTTTAACTTATTTTCCTCATAAAAATGCCATGGCATCAGTGAAGAAGTAGACTACCACACTCATACTTTCTCTTTTAAATAATTACATTAGAAAGTGTGGTACAGTAGAAACATTCCAGACCTCAGTCTCATACAGAGCACTGTTCAAATTTTGGCTCAGGACCTTCATAGTTACTTCATCTATAAAGTAGTTACAAAAATGTCTACCTAGAGTTGCTTGAGTGAAGATCAAATGAGATCCCACAATGCTTAGTGCAAAGTCAGGGTTCAATAATACTATACCTCTGTATGTCAACAAACAAAGCAGCAACAGCCATGATAATAACAGAGAAAAATTATATATTTCAAATGCAATTATTTCTGTTTTACTCCAACCACCACTTACAACAAGGAGCAGAGTAGAGACATGAATGGCTGCACAAGCCATTTTAATTTTAAGTTCATAAAAGTCTAGGTTAAATGCACTATCTTACAAAATAATAACCTATGAGAGTATATAAAAAATAACTGAGCCAACATTATTTGGTACTTTTGATACTTCCATTAACTTCAATTTAACTATTCCCTTTCTGAATATAAAATTAAAAATTGGCAAGCTATTTACAAAAAGACGTGTAATTTTGTTAATCAGGTTGACATTTTGAACATCTTTTTCTTCAGTTCAGCTGTTTTCTCATCTATTTTAGTATGACAGTCCTCTGTTGCCTTTTCAATGCCTTCATGGTATTTCTCCAAAGCAGCTTTCAAGCTGAGAAATATTTCCTAAGTAGAAAATGAAATATAATAAGAATTATTCCATGCAATGACCTAAACTAAAAATGAGTTACAAGAATTCCAAGTCTCGTTCATATTTATTAATAATACTTTAAAGTCTAAAGTACCTTATGTACATGTACACACTCGTATGCCTACTCTTATTAAGCTGTGCCGATGCATCAGAAACTCAGCTACTTAGAAAGAACAAAGCAGAGACATTAACAATGGCTTGAATTCCAAGACATTAGGAACATATTTTTAATCATCAAAGAAAAATTTTTACTTTGGAGCTTTTCACGTTTACTTGGCAAATACCTAGATTACTGTACTCTGCACTTGACCCTGATCATTATTTAAATTATATGTAAACAGATTTAATAAGTAATCTACAGGACTGAGAAATATAGGAATACCTTTTAGAATTGTTTTAACAAACTGATCAGGCAGTCCTACTATAAGCAATAGTGAGTTTTCATATAAACCTATATGGATGTGTTAAGAATTAAGAAAAAATTAAAAAACAATTTCTATAGACTGAATAAAATAATAAATGAACCACTTTGCATAATTTTATTCTATCTCATACTCATCAAGTGTAATTTTGATCCATTTATTATTGATTTTTCTTAAACAATTCTCAAACCTTGATACAAGAAAAAGTAGTATTCTGAAAGATTATAAAAGGTGTTTCACCACTGAAATAAAACAGCAGGCCTTTTCCAATGGAAGGAAAAAGCAATAAATGGGTATAATGGGTATAAATGTTCTCAATTTTAAGTGCTGCTCCTATTAAACTTTTCTTAAACCCATAGTTTGGCCACTATTTATCTTAGTTTAAATTCTAGTGTAGAAACTGTCAGATTTTGAGCAAATTATATAGATTATAATTTAATATAGTATGGCTTCAAAATGTTCCAAAAAAGAACAACACTATTTCCAGAGACTGCCACCTATGCAAGTTTGAGAACTACTGCTCTAGATTAAGCGAATATAAATAGATGCTTAAGGCTAAACATTTTCCCAAAATCTAAACATAGATCATTATTAAATCCTAATACAAAAATAGAAGAGGGTATTTAGATTCCCAAGATCTAAATCAGGCATCAAATTACTACAACTATGATGGAATATTAATCATTAGGAAAATAAATCAAAAGGTTTTGATACCTTTATTTCTTAAATCTTGTAGGAAAAATAAGGTGAATTAGTTGCTATCTTATGTAAACACCATTTAAAAAAAATCAGCACATTTCAGTAGCTACAGATCAATTTAATTTCCTGGCTCTATAGAGATACGTATTTATTCATTCCAAAAAGAAAGCTGAATACATTTGGTAGAAAGACATTACTCATTAGAAACTATTAAAATGAAGTGTGGTTAAATAAAGATATACAATCTGCAAATATCTGAACCAACCATTTCAACACACTCAGAGGAACAATTTTCTCCTGAGAACACCTATATTCTCAAAGAGGAACCAAATCCTACAGGTAGAGCCACAATAAATGAATGAAACATTAAAGCCCAATTCCACTGGCACATCCATAGAAGCAAACAAACATTTGAAGTTCTAAGCCAACCCTCACAGGATATTAATAGCAATAGATCACAGCCCTCACAAAAGCTACATATTTCAATTTCCAATTAAATTCTGTATCCAAGTGGAACTTTATCATATTCATTCACATAATAAGTAAGTCTTACTGTGATAGCTTGGCTGAAGTTAAAATATTTTAAAACTCAAACTCTAGTTCTACAGTGCCTAACATGACAACCACTAGGGACACGTGATTATTTAAATTTACATTTAAACAGCTACATGTTCCTCAGTTGCACTAACCACACTTCAAGTGCTCAGTAGCTACATGTACCTAATGGCTACCGTACTGAGCAGTACAGAACATTCCTAGCAGTAAGTTCTTTGGACAGCATTGGTCTAGGTAATTATCTCACTTTTCAAATCAGAGAAATTCAAGATGACATAATATCCATGGACTTTTATGGCCAGTGTAGACATTTACCCACCAAGTATGTATTAATTCATCAACCAATATATTACTGAGTACCTTCTACAAGTAGCACTGTAAATAGTACAACAGTACAATGGAACATGCAGTTATGCTCTCTACCCTAAAAAAACATACAATCCAGACCAGACTGGATACTGAGCACTTAAAATATAGCTGGTATAAACAAGGAACTAAATTTTAAATTTTATTTCATTTTAATTAATTTAAAAGTAAATGTAAATAGCGACATGTTGCTAGTAGCTATCCCATTGGACAGCACAGATCAGAATAGACTAAAAATGCTATAGTATTTGAGAAGGAGAGAAATCAAAGATATCTGAAAGAAGCCAGAGAAAGTTATATTGAGAATACACTTTCCATTAAATCTTAAACAATGAAAATGATTAGCTTAGATACAAAACTTTAAAAATCCTAGAAGGTAGGGATCATGCCTTCCTTGTTCATACTTACTCCCTGAATCAAATATAAAGGCTGGCACCTAGTAGGTGCATAGACCATTTGTTGAATGACTGACTAAATGCATGAATAACTACAGGAAAACAGGGAGTTCCTGTTTTAAATGAGAAAGTGTAGTAATAAGAGTGATATTTTAGCAGGTTAAATTTGGTAATACTTAGGATTCAGGGCAGATTTGATGTAGGAGAATCTTAAGTCAAGGAAGAAATGTAGCCAGTTTTTGCTGGAAATCCTGAGTATTAGAAAATTATGTGATAGAAGTATGATTAGAAAGGGGTTGTTATGAACAGTATCAATGACATTATCTTGATGATTGGATATCAGGATTATCTAAAGAAAATGCAAAATTGCAATTCTTTGTGATATTTTGAAAATGATGATGCCGCTGAAGAATATGAAGAAACTAAGTGAAAGAGAAAGGAAAAGGGAAGGGGAAAGAGAGAGAGACAGAGCGGGAAGGAGAAAGTGAGGAAGAGGAAAGACACTAAAGATGTTGAATGTAATTTAATAATTGTTTATTTTTGTTGTGATAAGCTAATCCATTGAAAATATCCATGAGGCAGCTAAAATAAGGAGTAGAGTTGAGGTAGACAGAACAGGAAACAGATTTTTGAAAGCTATCTAAATAAAGATGATGATTGAAACTAGAAGAGATGAAATATCTATGGAAAAGAATATTTAGCGAAAAAAAGGATATGATGATCATTAGGGTCCAACAGAATTACACAAAGAACAGTTTGGCAATCTTAACATATCCTTCTTTCCTTTTCATGAAAGATGATTATGAAGTAAGCTAAAGAGGGTTCTTTGACAAAATATATCTTGATTTCACCAGGGGACTTAGAGACTCTCCCAAGCTATTTTGGAACAAATGGATATCACAGTGTTGTCTGGGTAAAGGTATGGTTAGAACAACTTAGCAAGTTGAACAACTGTATCCAAAGTTTTGATCAATAGTTCTATGCCATTCTGAAGGAAGAAATACAACCCAGCAAAGGGCCCAGTTCTACTCAACATTTATCTCCCCTGGAGCAAAAGGCATGCTGGTCAAATTTGTAGGTGATGCTAAGCCACAAGAAATAGTTAATGTGAATGATACATAGATTTAAACTGACCTCGAAATTTTGGAAATCTAGGTGGAAATAAATAACATGAAACCTAAAATAAATAACAGTAAAATCCAGAATTAAAATTTCAAAAAAATAGTTGCATTAAAGTGTGGTGAAAAAATTTTAAGTTGGCAGAACCTCATATGAAAAAGACAGAGGTCCTTTAATTGATCACAAGCACAATATGAGCCAAGGTCAAGATGCTGCTTCTAAAAATCCAACCCAGTATTATGCTTCATTAACAGCAGCCTTGTGCTCTGGGGCTGGTCACACCATTACTTGGAAGACTATGTTTAGTACTGGGTTCTACATTTTTTTTTTGTTTTTGTTTTTTTTTTTTGCGGTATGCGGGCCTCTCACTGTTGTGGCCTCTCCCGTTGCGGAGCACAGGCTCCGGATGCGCAGGCCCAGCGGCCATGGCTCACGGGCCCAGCCGCTCCGCGGCATATGGGATCCTCCCAGACCGGGGCACGAACCCGTATCCCCTGCATCGGCAGGCGGACTCTCAACCACTGCGCCACCAGGGAGGCCCGGGTTCTACATTTTAAACAGAATAAAAAAAGCAGGAAACAGAGTAGAGAGGACAGTAAACAGAATAATGAATCTGAAAATTAAACTATATAAAGAATGGCTGGAAAACTAGGGCTAATTAACCTGGATGAGAAGGCTGAAAGAACCCATGATCTTTACCCTCAAATGTCTTAAGTACAGTTTTATTCAGTAGAAGAGGATACAGATTTGTTCCAGAGAGGTGCTCTTGGTTCACTAGAGTACAGAAATGAAAATTTTTAAACTCAAAATAAGAAGTAACATTTTAATAACTATAGCTGTCATAGTAGAACAGCTTGGGTAGTGATGAGCTTTATAATATTGAAAACAATGAAGCAGAACACATCAGTGGTTCTCAAGAGCCATGCGAAAAAATTTAGGCTCATGGGCCCCAGTGCTGGTAATTCTAATTCAATATATTTTGGTGGGGGGTTGCTCATCTTTAAATTCATCGTTGACTTCTACTAAATGGTTAATTTTAAGAAACAGCATGCTAGATGGCTTTCCAATTTTACAAATATTTATGGAAAGCATACTACATATAAGGCAGCATTCTAGGCATGGTTTGACATGACATACTAAGGTAAAAAATAAGATTGCTGTTGTTGAGAAACTTAAAATGTTATTGGCAAGACATATATGCACAAAACTAAAAGGAATTTAAGGCAGGCACAGGCACCTTTTATGACCTATAGACAAAAGGTACTTACATTAGTAACTGGTTTATTAATTGTATCTGACCATGTGATAACAAATAAATATCTGCTCATTTGATTTAGTTAAGAAGTAGGATTAAATATCTCCTAAGGTCTTTCTAACCCCCATTCTAGAGATAAACAGAGGGCCAAAGGCTTGGTAGATATCCAGTTAAGGGGCAGAAAAAAAAATAGTAGTTGGAATGTAGAAAGAAAAGGAAGAATAGAAAAAATCAGGACAGTGTACTGGACAGACCATGGGAGGGGAAACCCAGCCATTTTCTTTTTCTTTCTTCCATTCCTTTCTTTCTTTCCTTCCTTTCAAAGTAGCCTTGAGACAATCCTCACTATGTATATATACACTTACATGTGCACGAGCTAACAATTTAATATTTCAGAGGATAAAAAAGTTCCTGAGAACAAGAGGGGATTGCCTACTGTGGTTCTTTTAGTATTAAGAATCCTCGCAAATTAAATGTGAATGGTGAAAGGTAATGATAGCATGTTTAAATATCTTTCAGGTTTCAGAGGTTTAGGATAAAATATTAATGTAGGCAAGATGAAGAATGAGAAAAGAGGCCAAGGGATTTTACATGATAAAGGGTTGTTTTTAGTGACTTCTGGTAGAGCAGTTTGGGACAATCTTGAGAACACTGGACAAACTTTAAAGGTTAAGGATAGAATGAGATGTGATAAAGGTAGCAGGAATAGACTACTTTTTTGGGTCTTTGGCAGTCAACAAAAAAAAGAGAAATAAACATAATAAACATATTATGTTTGGCACTATACTGACATTTTGGAAGATAAAAATGTAGAAGACAAGATGCCTGTCCACATTAAACTTGAGACTGTTTATGAAACAATAAAATAAATACACTTGAAACAAGCAGAGTAACTTTAGGTAATTATGATAAAGTTATCATTAAAAAAAAAACTCAAAATACCAGTAACAACTTGAATACATTTAATACTGATGATAAGAAATACTTTTGAGATCCTTTTATCAGGAAAAAATGCAAAAAGTTTTTAGAAGACTACTTTAAATCACCATCTAAATTTATGTATCAAAAAAATTCAGAACCTTTATGGAGCACCTACTCGCATTGCAAAGCACGATTCTAGGTGCTAACAGGGAAAAAAGGCAAGGAAAAAAAAGGTATGAGGAGACATACATGCAAACTATCCCAGGGTAATGGAAAAGGTGCTATAAATGGAAATAAAAGCAACAGACCTGAGGGGTCAATTTCTACTCTGGAGAACTGACAAAATCTTCAAAATGAGGATGACATAATTTACATTTTAAACTTGTGACATTATCTGAAATTAATTTCTTATGAACATATACTCACCTGAGACTTCAGTTTCTCCCTTTCAGCAGCATCTTTTAGTTGTTGAATTCCAAATTTAATTTTTTGGATTTCTTGATTAATTGTGGTTACTCGCTCATAGACAGCACCTCTTTTTTCTTGAACTTTATTGCAATCTCTGAAGAAAAATAGAGACAGCTAAATTATAATTCCTCTTAAGCATCTAAACAGTCAAGCATTTAACTCTAATTGTGATTCCAAAGAGACTGTATTTGACTGACACACCTAAAACTCTTCTCAAGATACAAAAGCAAACATAAGAATCACAGGGTGGCGCTATATTCAGGTCATGGCATAGAGTAAGCTCTTCCACACAAAGCTGTTATTTAACATGGAGATCTTAAGTCACATCTCCCCAGTTGTGCTCACTCATGTACTGGTGTTAGGAGTGCGAATCAACACAACTTTCCTGCAAGGCATGTGGCAACAAATTAAAACCCTCAGGTTCTGCCCTTTTGCTTCATCTGCATGAGGAGAGCAAAGGAAATCTTCAGACCATCCTAATACACCTTTCAGAGGCTGAAATAGTGTCATCTCATAGACATATCTGGGGCATTTATTCTAAAAACACATTTTTGGAACTGATGGGAAGAAGACTCTACCAATAAAACACCCAAACATACTGGCCAACAACAACGATGACGACGGACATGACAAAATGCTTAGCAAAGTACTACTTCATATATGAATAAAAAAATAAGACTTTTTCTCAAAATATGCTATGTTACAGACCAGCTGGACAATAAAATGAACCAGTTGATGCACTCTACTACAACTCTAGACCACTGTCTCTAAAGTGCACTGAAATAAGCAGTAGCACCAGAACCCTTTTGAAGAATTGTGCAAAGGATTTGGAATTGTGATATCAGGAAAAGAAAAAAAAAAACTAGTACCTAAAACATCTCTAAATCTAGATATAGCAACATTATGAGATTCATAATTAACTCATCTGTTTTAGTCACCTAACAGTGGAATACCTTTTTGAAATTATAGGAGATTTGGAATCTTAGGGGAAAAGTAAATTAGGTTTTTCTAATTACTTTCTAATACATTAAATTTAAAATAAGTTCATACTCAATCACGGTGCGTTTGTACTGCTTGACATCCTCATGCTTCTTGTTTATTCTGAACTGTGCTGTGGCAAGTTTTTCCTTCTTCACAATCATCAGTCTTTTAAAGGAATTTTCTTCAGTCTTCAATTTCTTCAGTTCTGACTCATCACTCTCAATTTTGTCCTCCAAGTTCAGGCTCTGTATTTTATGAGATGTATTTAAAGTCAATACAACCAATTAGGATATACAAATAAAATGAAGGACTAATTTCTAGGATGAGCTGGAATAAAATACAATTTTAAAATGTGATAAAACTGTTTAAACACTGAAAGCCCAGCACAAGAATGCAGACTGAACAAAACAGACAACAGGAAGGCACTAGGGATACTGAGAAAGAACCTGACACCTAGAGAGGTGTTATTTATCATGTCATTTTATCAGCAAGGATTGGAATAGAGGAACACAGTAATAAGATCAGCCAACAAGCCAAGTTGAGGGGGTGAGGGTCTGAACTAAGGTAGCAGGAATAAAGAGGAAAGAGTAGACCCTAGAAACAAAAGCAGTGGATCTCAATCCTTTTTTGTGCTGACTCTTGATGGGAGATAAGGGAAGTGTGTAACTGGGAAAGAATATCTCAGGCTACTCACCTTTCAACCCCTTTTTCCCTCAAGAAAGAAATCTTTCATTAAATGCTATGTCAGTGATCCTGGGGACAGTCTGGATTAGGACAATGAAGTGAAAAGGATTTTCAAGTTTCTACCCTAAGAAACTTAAAAACGTTGGCCTTAGCTGTCCACCTTCACTCAGGGCAGGGTCTGTGTCGTAAACTTTAAATCTCTTTATAGATCCTAGCTACAGTGTTAGGCAGTAAGTTGGGACTTTATTGATTAGAAGATCATTTCCAAATGTCAGAACAAGTTTAAAATTCCATTACTTTTTTCCAAAATATACATGGTAATATGCTATGTTAATTAATTTATTATTCATTTCACCTGAAGGTTAAAATGGGTCTACTATTGCTATGTTTAAAAAGAACAGTGTTTTATCCTTGAGCACACATTGCCACATCTATTATAATGTAGAATGACCCAGCTTTTCTGTAGGAAAATAGCAACAGAAGGTAAAAGCAAATTCAAGGGACTACAGTGAACTATTACATAATAAAGACATAAAAACTGCATACAATACAAACCTCCTTTAAGATAGTGGTTAATTTTTCCCTATTATCTGCAAGGTCCTGTATTTTCTTTTGATATAGCTGCACCTCCAGCTGACATGAAGGCAGGCAGTCAACAGAGTCTCGATAGATTTCATACTTTTCCATCACTTCTTGCTTTGAAAGAAAAAAAACATAGAAACCAGGTTGGCACTCTCCTTTACGAAACTGAAGTAATGTCAATTTGTTTGCTCTTAAATAATTTCTGTACTTGATACTGAAAGCTAAAGAGCAGAGAACAATTAAGTTTCTAGGTCAGTAACAAAGCACTATTACTGACATGTGTCTAAGCACATATAATTATGCTTCCTAATTGCCAAATATCCTTGAACAAAGAAAAACTACCATAATTTTACTAAATCACTCATTGAAGTGCCTTCCAAAGGTTATTCATAATGATTTTAAAAGAGTTCATTTCTGCTAATACTCAAACTACTCCTGATTATTCCTGGGCAATTATATTACCAATTATAATCTTCCTATTCATTTGTATAATAACTATTACTACAGCTAATTCTTTCAAAAAGATTAATTCTTCTTCTAAAATTAGGAAATGAGTATATGTTTACCACAAGCACTGCAACAACACAAAGGCTTCTTTCCTTTCCCCACTAGTCTACCTCTCCTCCCACCTTATAAACCAGTTGGATTTTGTCTTCAGTGAAATGCTTAATCATATTTCAGCTCATTTTTCCATTAAGTTGTCTTTTTCCTACTAATTTGTACTCTTTTGTGTCTTTGCGTATCATGGATATAATCCCTTTACCTGTCATATGCACTATATATATGTTCCACACGTCTACTTTTCTCTATAGCTTTTGAGTTTCCAATCTTAATTTAAAAACTCTATCCCAGTCCAAGATAATACCAGTGTTCTCCTAAAATTTCTAAACTTGTTAAATTTTCAATCCAATTAAAAATTATTTTTGTAAATGGTGCAAGGTATAGACCCAATTTGCTTTTCATCTAGCTGAACTGCCAATTGAATCAGAATTGCTTATTAAATAAATCGATCTCATAAATACTCAGATCTATTTCTGAGCTCTCATTTCTGTTCTAGTAATCTTTGTCTATTCCCATGTGATAATTCTCAATTATCAGGAATGACTTGAATAACAAATTCAGAGATAAATCAGAAATGTTCTTTTTAATTAATAGTTTAAAAACCTTTCCTCATAAAGGATGCTAAATTGTCTACCCACTTCTACTTTTGTCCCACATACCTCAATCCATCTCCCAGAGTAACCCATAATCTTTTTAAACTTAAACCATGTTCCAACACTCCCCTTTTAAACTAGCCAGTGGTATGCCCTTGCTCTTAAGGTAAAATCCAGCACCCTGAATAATCTGCCCGTTGCCCATTTTTCCATCATCATCTCATGCCATTCTCCTTCTTATACATCATGCTTTCTTCCTTGAATATAACTTACTCTCTACTACTACCTCATAGAATTTGCATATGCTGTTCCTTCTGCCTTGAATGCTGTTCCAATATCAATTTATTAATATAACCTCTGTTCATCCTTCAGATGTCAACATAAATTTCCATTCCTTCCCACCTTCACCTCTTGATTTCCACAATACTAAACTAGGTTACTCTCATTATGTTATTTTGAAGCACCCTATCCTATTTTTTATTTGTTTGTTTCTCTTTTTGGTGCTTTTTAAAAAATATACTTTAATTTTTAGAGCAGTTTTAGGTACATAGCAAAATTAACCAGAAGGTACAGAGAGTTCCCATATACTACCTGCCTCTACACATGCACACCCTATACTTTTTCATAATACATATTATAATTTATAATTATATAACTGATTTTAAAATTGTTTAACACCTTTCTCACTTAAGATAAAGTAACTAAGTCTCATGAGGACAGGTCATTTCTGTTTTGATCACCCAGGGCAAAAGCCTCAAAAATTTGTTGCATAATTAAACAAATGTCTTGAAATTATACTTCTTTTCCTACATCCATTTTAGAGAAGAGCTAAAAATTAAAGACAAGGGCAAAAAGCCTAAGAAGAAGAGATGTATAGATAATCTGGAAATTAGAAAATTAACAAACAAACAAGAGTTGCTAAAAAGAAAAAGAGAAAAGCATTAAAATAAAAAGGAAACTCACTCTGGAATTCTTAAGCTTCTGGACTGTATCTTTCATTTTTTCTTTATAATTCTTAAGCTTCTCTGGAGAATCTACAATTTTTGTTTTCAAACTCTCTTGTACTTCTTTCAAAGAAACCACTGACAATTTTAGTTCATTCTGTTGAGAAAACATTTTTATATGTTAGATATAATAATAAAACTGGTGATTAGCCACTACAGTAATGGAAAAGAACAAAGAAATGGGTCTGTGTTTGTTGTAGTGGGGGTTAAGTTTAATTTTGACCACATCACTCCCCTGCTTGATTGCTCACATCTGTCTGCAGGCCAAAGATCAGGCTCCCTAACACACCATTCAAGATCTTTCATTATGTAGCTCTTACTCTCCTTTCCAGTGTCATCTTCCACCAGCTTCCTACTACACTCTACAATCTGGTAATATAGTCGGTCTTATGTCTGGACAATTATAAGTGATCTCTCTCTGATAGTATGGTCCTCCTGAGTACCATCATCCCATTCCTGTACTGCAAGTGAGTTTCTATTAATCCCTGAAAATCCTGTTCCTACTTCCTCTGTATACCTTCTATAAACAGTTATTGTACATGTGATACTATAACTATGTATTTAATATGTGTTTCTGAATTAAATGAGCAAACTGGGATTGTGAACAGTTATCTTTGCTTTCCCAGAACCCAGTGAAAGTAATAGCACTGAGAAGGTACTCACTACACAGTTACTAAACTAAAACAAATTTCTTTCTCCTGAATTTCAAACCATTTGGAGAATTAAGATGAAGGGTATCTGAGAATTCTCTTGTATAACACAAATCCATCCCTATGAAAACAGAACAACAAAACAGCAACAAATGACTATATACACCTATATCTGTGCATGTAACGGCACAGAAAAAGGACTGGAAAAGTGTAACCTCTAGGTACAGTTGGTAGAGAGAAGAGAGCCTTTCATGTCTCTCTCTCTCTCCCTCTCTCTCTCTCTATATATACGCATATGTGTGTTATCTGAGTATTTTACAATAGGAATGTATTACTATACAGCTTGTATAATTTGCCTCAATTATTTCTAACTAAAAAATTTTTTAAAGTTCTTATCTTTTCATCAACTAACTCAGAGGCCAAAACTGAATGCTTGAAACAATATTATTTACTTTATTCTTAGAATTTAGCACACCACCACATTATCTACTCTTTTAACGCCCTACAAAATTAGAGATCATTTTCCTTACATTAGCATTGACTTTCATCAATTTTCTTCCCTTTACAAAAAGCCTAAATTTGCTATTTTAACTACAAAGTGATTTTGTTTTAATATAGATTTAAATGGGACAGAGAGAAATGAATAATAAAATTGAACCATAGTCAATACTACTCTGATGAAAACATCTGCCAATAGAAGTGACAGAAAAATAAGGAATATATTATACCAAAGTAAATTTCAGATAGCTATAGAGTATAAACATTAAAATAATAGGGGGACTTCTCTGGTGGCACAGTGGTTAAGAATCTGCCTACCAACGCAGGGGACATGGGTTCGAGCCCTGGTCCGGGAAGATCCCACATGCCGTGGAGCAACTGGGCCCGTGCGCCACAACTACGGAGCCTGCGCTCTAGAGCCTGCAAGCCACAACTACTGAAGCCTGCACGCCTAGAGCCCATGCTCCAGAACAAGAGAAGCCACAGCAATGAGAAGCCTGAGCACCACAATGAAGAGTAGCCTCCCGCTTGTTGCAACTAGAGAAAAGCCCACATGCAGCAACAAAGACCCAACGCGGCCAAAAATAAATAAATTTACTTAAAAAAACAAAGAAAAAATAATAGGGAAATAATAAAAGTACAAGAGAAAATATGGGATTTTAAAAATGAGGAATAAGATAGGCCTTTCTATGTACAGAGTTAAACCCAAATGTAGAACACTGTATCTATCAATTTTACTACATAAGTACATAAACCTGCCAATAGGAAAAAATGATGAATTTGAAAGACAAATAGAGTTAATACCCCTAATTCATGGACTTAAAAAAAAAATGAAATAAACAAGGAACATAAACAGGTAGTTCACAAAGCAACAAATAACAACAAATCACTGAATGGTGGTCTAAGTCACTAAAAAAAAAAAAAAAAAAATCAAAATTAAAATGAGGTGTTTTTTTTCCCCTATAAGAATGACAAAGATAAAAAGAAAAAAAAAGTTAAAACATCCACTTTTGACAACAATGTAGGGAAAAGAATACTCTCATATTCTACTGGTAGAAGTGCAAATTGATATCTTTTTAGAAGTCAGTTTGGCAATGTGGGCCAAATTTAAGCATGATTCCCTTTAACCCAGAAATCCTACATTTAGGAATCTACTGTATGATAAAAAGCAGCCTGGTGCACAAATATACAGGTACATGTGTAGGTGTGTAACACACATGTGCTATTGTTCAATAGCAAAAAAATTAGAAGCAATGTGAATGTCTATCAATAGGACACTAAAACAATCTACATTAAGGTATATACATAGAATGCACAACTATATGCAGTTATTAAAATAATGAGGTTATATATTGACGTGATAACTATTTACACTATATTGTAAAATGAAAAAAAAGCAGGTTTGAGACGTGTAGAGTGTAATATCATTTATGTAGAATTACATATATATGTGTATATTTGCAGAGAAATGTAATCTATGACATGTATCTGGTTGAGTGGTAAGCTTTCAGGTGATTTTCACTTACTTCTGTCATACATTTTTGTGTTTCCATATTTTTTAAAACAATAGTCATCTATTATATTTAAATTGGAAAAAGTTAAATTAGTTTCACTTTAAGGGAAAAAGAGAGAAACATTTAACAATAATAACGCAGTTAAAACACTCCTCCAAACAAAAGATTCAAACCTTAAATGCTAGTTAAATGAAAAGATGCTTACCAAACGCTTGGTTTTCTCTGAAATATCTGACTTCTTTTGTGAATTTCCCTCTTGCAGCACTATCTAGGGAAAGAAGCAAACAACTGCTTTATAATGATTCAAAACATTTAAATTTAGTCAATGCTTTTTAATAAAATAAAAGTAAGAAAGGAGAGGAATTAAATGATTAGACCAGATAATCTCAAACTTTCTGTTCATTATGACCCTAAAGCCAAAAGAAACACCTAACAGTTCCTTTATTAAGTAGTTAAATCCAAATATCTGAATAAGTATTTATGTCCTGATAACTTAGTAGCCCTTTGAAAAAGTAATACATACAAATTGAAAGAAAAATACTATTTTTATTTTATTCTTAAACAGCCACAACTATTTCCAAATTGGATGTGTGTACTGCAAAAATTGGGCACTGCACAAATTCACACATCTTATAATCATTGGACACAGACAATTCTTATTTCTTGTTGCACGATGATTTTTACATAGCACTTGCTTTTTATCATGGCAAAAGACAAAAACCCATGTTCACAAAGATACGAAAGGAAGGTAACGTGAGTTCATGTTGAAACTGTGAACTACCTTGAGCTAGAAAAGTTCAAGCAGTGTATGACTGATGCTGAATGTTGTTTCCCTTTAAAATTTAAAATATCCTGAAGCACCCTTGAGGGTTTGCTGCAGTATCCAGGGCGCCTCAGCACACAGTTTGGAAACATCAGGTTTAGACACAGAAAAATCTTAAAAAATTCTAGTCAAGATAGCATATACCTTTGACAACATCAATAAATAATCATGGTTTGACCTGGACAACAGAAGTATGTATCTGTTATAAGGTGCACAAATGGACACAGCGATATACCCCATTTCTTTAGTAACTGAAAGCAATGTGATCTTAGCTCCTCCACATCTACAAAAAAACTTTTAAAAAGTTTAAGGTGTCCAACAACAGATACCGTTTTTTGACGAAACTCTTGATTCAGCGATTGCTGCAGCTCCTGAATATCATCTGAAAGCTGCTTGAACTCTGCTTGCTCTTCAACTGGAACAGAACTGCACACAGCAAAATAAATTAAAATAACATATATCAAGTTCTTAACCTTGAAAGGCCAAAACCAGTCTCTGCCCTCCAATAACTTAAATGAAAAAAACTATCTGCTTTCATGTTTGTGAGTTCTCATTCTTCCAAATGACAGTAATTTAAAATCCATGACCTGGCTGGCCTCTACTACAAAGAGAAAATAAAAATCAGATGAGCTCCTTCAACTTCCTGCCACCAAATCTCTGTGTGGACTCATCTGCATACATACCTACCCTTTCTAACTCCACTCCTAATTTTAGTGCTGATTCCTCCACCTCTGCTCTGGCTCTCATTTCACATCTCTCTCCTGTATCACCCATTTCTTTTGTTCTACTAATCCTTCCTAATAGCACTTACACATTTCAGTCTCTTCCATATGAATATTCTCAACTTTAGTTTTTAAAACATGGTGTAGAATTGTTACTTTAATTTTCATTTCCTTGACTGCTATTGGGTTTAACAATCTTTACATATTTTTAATTAGCTATCTGTACTTAATCCTCTGTAAATTCCCTGTTTATAGCCTTTGCCCATTTTTCCATTATCTTTTTTCCTATCAGTTTGTAGGAGTTCTTTGTATATTAAGAATATTACATGGCCTTTGTTATTAGAGGTAGTAAGGCTTTGCTGCATATGTTGCAAATATTATCTTCCAGTTTGTCATTTCTCTTTTGACTTGGTTTATGGTGAATTTACCATGTTAAATTTTAATATCTGCCTCCTACTCCCAGTCTTTTCAGCTTGCTGCTGTCTCTAAAGGCAATTTATGCCAGGGCAGGCTAAAAAAGAGCTCTCACCTGAAACAGAAAAATCCAAAGGCATCAACATATTAGAAGGGATAAAAAAATCCTTTTGTTCAAAATCAATATATATAAAGCCAAGAAATCATAACCCTTGAATGATTCCTTCTCCTATCTGACCTTTGAGTCAAAAAACAAAACAAAACAGCAAACCTCTGTGGAAGGAATAAAAATTTTAACAGAATTAACTGATCTGAAGGAAAAAAGAGAATCCTGTCAGTTGCTGCTCACCTATGTAAGATAAATACCACTAGATATAATTTAGGAGAGTAAGTTAATGGCTTTAAACATGTCTGGCTGATGCACTAACAACAAAAAAGAAGTAAAAGAGTAAATTATGCACTAAAAGTTAGAAAGAAGAAAAGCTAGTTTTTCTTTTTCAAAAAAGGTAAACTTAAAACACTCTGCTATTTAATAAGGAAGATAAAAGAGATGAAGTAGACTGTAGACTGTAAAATACTACTTATATTCATTTTGCATTTTGAAATTGCATTTATTTTATTTGTAAATCTCCTACTTACTCAAGTCTCTCCAATTTCATTATTGCCTCCTGGTGTGCAGTATTTAACTGCTGCATTTTGTCCACAGAAGATTTCTATTAAAGCAATTTTAACAATTTCATATTAGTGTTTTTCAACATAATCAGAGACATGTTTAAAAAAATATCTACCGGTACTGGCTACAAAATGCTTCCTCACTCTACAACTTTCACCATGAGAAATAAGAAATTTAAGAAAGAATTAGGCATTTACGACAAGTGACTTAGGAATTCCTTTACTTATTCAACACACAAATGTTGAGTTCTTACCATAGTCAGGCCCTGTGCTAGGTACCAGGAATAATTCCCAAGAAGACTAACTTATAGTTCCTCGACTTAAGTAGTTCAGTCTCCTTGACGAGTCAGAAAAACGAATATAAAACTACAAAACAACTTGTCATAGAACTGATTATAATGACATCCTATCCAACTTGGGCAATGGCTGGGAAGGTGTATCGCAGGGGGTTCATAGAAATGACAGATGTCTGAGCCATGTCTTAAAAATATGTAGTGAAATTAGCCAAACTAAATTGTGTGTTTGTATGTGTTGGCACATACATCTGTACACTTTGGAGAGTATGTGATGTTTAGGTGGTATAAGCTGAACATGATTTGTACAAGGAAATATTTATCAATGTAGCTCAGTCACTAAAGGCCTAATTCTCTGGTGTTACTCCGGTGCTTTTCTAAAAGTATGGTACCCTCAAACTGCATAGATGGGAACAAATCACACAGATGACCCATAATCTTTCCAAATTCCCTAAATTGTTAATGAAATGAGTTTCTGTTAAAGTGATTTACTTGAACTGAATCTTATAATGCAATGCTGAGTAAGCATGATAAATAGAACAAAACACCTAATTAGGCCATTATTTACAAAGCAAATATATAAGTCAAATACCTCAATTATATAAAGAACACTACATTATCTATTAAACTTCAAAGAAAAGGAATGGGTTATCATTATTCTCTTCCCTTACATTTCCTAATAAAGGAAAAAGAGTCTCAGCTACAAAATTAAAACAAAAACCCCAGCTTCTCCCTAATGATACCAAATATAGAAGAAAATCTCATTCTGAGATCAGCTTACTAAAATCTGCAATTTCATATGAATATAATATTGATATGTAAATTTACTTCTAATGGCCATGAAACAATTAGGTATCTGTGACAACCATTTCAAAACAGATTAGTGGTGCACAAATGATGTTATTGATCTGGTATGTGACCCAAAAAATACACTTAAATCTTACATATTGCCAAAGAAACTCCATGTATGTCTGACGGCATGCTTCTCTGAAGTGAATAAAGTTGATAATGCCACTTAAAAACCGACTTGTCCGTTTTGCCTCTAAAATACAAAGAAAGACTCCTTAAATAAATCTTTGAAACAATATAAAAGTGAAATTTTATCCTTTTTCCACCATATATTCCACTCATAGTTACAGAACAAAAAAGTGTGTATGCTCATTAACCAAAGTGAAGAACTTCTGCTCTAACTTGATGATCAGAATTATCTTAACCAAAAAAAAGCACTTTGACCATGAAAGAACAACAGAGACCAACCAGATTTACTATCTCATCTTAAACAACCAGAAAACCAGAAAAAAAATATAAAACAACAAATTTTAGACACTGAACAACAAGCAATATAGGACAGCAATCCACAAGAGAAGTAAATGAGGTGAATCCTATTAATGAATGCACTAGCCCACCACTTAAGGGAATTTTCAGGCTGTACCCCAGGGAGATAGAATATAAACAGAACTCATGGGTTTTGCTGAGTCATGAAGATAAGAGTTTAGAGTTTGGAGAGACCAAAGCAACTATAATTTTTAGAGTCTGAAGAGGCCAAGGCAACTAGAATTTATAAAAACTCTATCTTCTTGATTCAGCCTTTGAATTCATTCAGCCTATGAATATATTCTATAAATATATTCCATTTGTTCAGGAAGGTAGAGAAAAGCATTAGCATTATAAGGAGAGAAAGGGAAAACCTGAATCAAATTTTACAATTGAAAAATAAAATACCTGAAATGAAAAATGCACTAGA
Organism: Mesoplodon densirostris; assembly: GCF_025265405.1. Lineage (NCBI taxonomy): Eukaryota > Metazoa > Chordata > Mammalia > Artiodactyla > Ziphiidae > Mesoplodon > Mesoplodon densirostris. The sequence continues at coordinate 122,320,166 of NC_082662.1, read as the reverse complement.
TAGGATTAAGAGCAGATTAGACATACAGATGAAAGGATTAGTGAAACTGAAGACATAGCAATAAAAGCTATCTAAAATGAAGGCCAGAGAGAAAAAAAAGAATAGAGAACTTATGAACTGAGGGACAATATCAAGCAGCATAACAAATGTGTAATTGGAGTCCTACAAAAAGGAATGGCAGAAAAAACTTTTATAAAATAGCTAAGTATTTTCCAAATTTGATAGAAACTATAAACATATCCAAGGAAGTGAGCAAATCTAAGTGGGGGTAAAAAAATAAAATAAAATAAAATCCCCAAAGGCACATTATAATCAAATTGCTGAAAACATGTGATAAAGAGAGTCTTATTAAAAACAGCCAGACAGGGACTTCCCTGGTGGCGCAGTGGTTAAGAATCCGCCTGCCAATGCCGGGGACACGGGTTCGAGCCCTAGTCCGTGAAGATCCCACATGCCGTGGAGCAACTAAGCCTGTGCGCCACAACTACTGAGCCTGCGCTCTAGAGCCCGCGAGCCACAACTACTGAGCCTGTGTGCTGCAACTACTGAAGCCCGCGCACCTAGAGCCTGTGCTCCACAAGAGAAGCCACCACAATGAGAATCCCACGCACCACAAGGAAGAGTAGTCCCCGCTCGCCACAACTTGAGAAAGCCCATGCACAGCAACAAAGACCCAACACAGCCAAAAATTAAATAAATAAATAAATTTATTAAAGAAAAAAAAAAAAACAGCCAGAAATGAGGAGAACCAAGAGTTATAACTCCAGGTTGAGTAAGCAAGTGGTTTAGATTATTAACTTTCATATAGAAACAGGTGATGATGCCTTGGACTCACATGACACAGGGAAATGGAACTGAGATACCTACTAGATGTGGGACTCTAGAAAGGCTACATCCTTAGAGAAAAGGTAGATTAAGGAAAGAAAAATTTATCATAACAGTGCAGGGAAATGACAAAGTTACTAGTGGCTCAGCCTTGTCTCTAGTAAGGAAATAGTCTCCTCTGAGAATTCTAAACCTTGGGCCCATTGCCATATGGGTTTTTGGTTTAAATTAAAGTATATATTTGATCCAAGAACTATCAAAATTAGGAATTAAGATAAAAAGTGGTCTTTAGCCAATGATAATCCTGGAATAACTTCCAAAAGCAAAAGATATCTCAGGAGGGATATGGCCTCAACCCCAGAAGCCAAAGAAGCACAGGACTATCTTGCTGAAGATGAGCTTAAATTTATAATCCAAAAGGCATGTGTGCGTGTACACACGCGCATGCGCGCACACACACAAAACCATCTATAATCAGTCTGTGGGACACAGCTAAAGCAGGGCTAAAGGGAAATTTATTAGCACTAAACACCTATTTAGGAAAGAAGAAAGATCTCAAACTGATGGCCTCAGCTTCTAACCTTTAAAAAACTAGGAGAAAAAAAAAAAAAGAAGAGCAAACCCAAAGCAAGCATGAAAAAAGAAGGAATAGCAATAGCACAAAAACCAATAAAACAGAAAACAGAAATAAAATACATAAAAATCAGTGAGACAAAAATCTAGTTATTTTAAAAGCTCAACAAAATTGATAAACGTCTAGCCAGACTGATCAGGGAAAAATAAAAGAGTGAAAAAACAGATTACTAATGTCAGAATGAGAGATGGGACATCACTACTAACCCCAAAGACTATTAAAATGATACGGGAAAATTAGGAGCAACTTTATGTTAATAAATTTGCCCATTTAAATGAAATGGATAAGCTTGCTGAAAAAGGTAGCCTACAAAAGCTTATTCAGTAGCTTTGGGAATAAACAAACAGGGTAGCCCTTTATTTATTAAAAAAAATTGAATTATTAATTAATTTAAAACCTTCTCACAGAGAAAACTCCAGTCCCAGATGGATTTACTGGTGAATTCTACCAAACATTTAAGGAAGAAATAACACAAATTTTACAAAATTATTCGTGGAAATGAAAGAGGGAATCTTTGTAAACTCATCCTAAGAGGCCAGCGATACCCTGATATCCAAAGTCTGTCACTGCAGTAAAATTACAAAAAAATTACAGACCAGTAGCCCTTATGAACATCATCACAAAAACACAACAAAATATTAGCAAATCAAATCCAGCAATATATTAAAAAACATAATGTATATAATCAAATGGGGTTCATCCTGAATACAAAGCTGGTTTAACATTCAAAAATCAAACAATGTAATCCACTAGACTGAAAAAGAGAAACCACTTGATTTTCTCACTAGATGCAGAAAAGCAATTTAAAACAAGTCAACACCCATTCACGAAACAAACTAGGAATAGAAGTTGCTTACCCTGATAAAGGCAAACTAAGAAAATCCTAAAACTAACATTATACTTACTGGTGAAAGCCTAAATGCTTTCCCCTCAAGATCAGGAAAAGACAATGATGCCTGCTCTCACCACTTTAATTCAACATTACGCTAGAAGTCCTAGCCACTGCAGAAGGAAAGAAAAATAAGTAAAATACATCTAGACTGGAAAAGAAGTAAAACTGTCTTTGTTCTCAAACAATATGATTGTCCGTGTAGAAAACCCTAAGGAATCTATTTTAAAGAATCTACTAGAAATAAGGTCAATATATAAAAATTAATTGTTTCTCTACACTAGCAATGACCAATCAATCAGAAATTTAAACTAAAAGAAGTTTACAATATCCCTTAAAATTGAAGTACTTAGGGATAAATTTATCAAAATGTATATGGCCTGTACTCTGAAAATTATAAAACATTGTTGTGAAAAATTAAAGACAACCTAAATAAATGGAGGGATATACACATGGATTAGAAGACCCAATATTATCAAGTTGTCAATTATCCCCCAAATGAACTATACATTCAAAGTAATCTCAGTCAAATGAACTATACATTCAAAGTAATCTCAGTCAAAATTCCAGTAGGCTATGGGGAGTGGAGGGGAGTTGAAAGTTACAGGCTGATTCTAAAATTTATATGGAAATACAAAAGACCAGAATAACTAAAACAATTTTGAAAAAGTCAACAAAGTTGCAGGACTTCCACTGCCTGATTTCAAGACTTACTATAGAGCTAAAGTAATCAAGGTAGTATGGTTGGTGTAAAGACAGACATATAGATCAATGGAGCAAAGAGTGAAGCCAGAAATATACTCATATATATATATGATCATTGACTTTTTAAAACAGAATTCTTAGAGCACTTTAGTTCACAGAAAAATTGAGCAGAAAGTAGTTTCCGTACACGCTATGTCCCTGTACACGCACAGCCTACTCCACTATCATCCCCCACCTGAGTGGTATATCTGTTACAAAAGATGATCCTACACTGACACATCATTATCAGCCAAAGACCATAGTTCACATTAGGGTTCACTCTTAGAGTTGCACATTCTATGGGTTTTGACAAATGTATAATTACACATATCCATCATTACAGTATCATACACAATAGTTTCACTGCCCTAAAAATCCTCTTGTGCCCTGGCTATCCATTCTTCCCTCCCCGCAGTCCCTGGCAAACAACGATCTTTTTACTATCTTCATAAGTTTTGCCTTTTCCAGATTGTCATAATTGGAATGGTACTGTAAATAGCCTTTGCAAATTGATTTATTACACTTAGTAATATGCATTTAAGATTCCTGCATGTATTTTCATTGCTTGATAGCTCATTTCTTTATAGCACTGAATATATTCCCCTGTCTTGATGTACTAGTTCATCCATTCACCTACTGAAGGACATCTTGGATGCTTCTAAATTTTGGCAATTATGAATAAAGCTGCAACAAATATCTGTTTGCAGGTTTTTGTGTGGACATGAGCTTTCAACACGTTTGGGTAAACACCAAGGAGCATGACTACTGGATCATACAGTAAGAATACATTTAGTCTTGTAAGAAACTGAAAAGTGTCTTCCAAGGTCACTATACCATTTTGCATTCCCACAAGCAGTGAATGAGAGTTCCTGTTGCTCCATATCCTCATGAGCATTTGGTACTGTCAGTGTTTTAGATTTTTGCCATCCTAATAGATGTACAGTGGTTAATCAATTACTTTTGACCAAAGTGCCGGGTAATTCAATGGGGAATGGATAATCTTTTCAATGAGTGGTGCTAGAATAATTTCATAACCATATGCATAAAGGAAAAAAATGAACCTTGACCTTTGCCTCAGATTATATACAAAAATTCAGGCATTAAACGATAATAGCTGAAACTACAATACGCTTACAGCAAAATATAGGATAAAATTTAGCCAAATAAATCCTTGAGGCCAAGATTTCTTGGTAGAACACAAAAAAATAGTTTTATGAATGACAAAAGAAAAATAATGATCAATTCGAATATTCAAAATTGAAATATATTTTGCTTTGAAAAGACACAGTTATGAAATTAAAAAGGCAAGCAACAGACCAAGAGAAGATATTTTCATAACACATACCTGATAAACTACTTGTTTCCAAAATATCTGAAGAAGCCTTCTAACTCAATTTAATTTTTAAAAAGTAGGTAAATGATTCAAATAGACACTTCACCAAAGACATATGGATAGTAAATAAGCATATGAAAATATGCTCATTATTATCTAGTCATCAGGGAGATGTGAATTAAAACCATGAGATACAACTAGACAGCCTCTAGCATGTCAAATTAAAAACCTACAATATCAAGTCCAGGGAGGATATGTAGCAATTGAAACTATCACATATTGCTAGTGGTAATGCACTAGCTTCATGAAACAGCCACTTTGAAGAACCATTTGGCAGTTTCTTAAAAAGTTAAGCATGTACTTAAGACGTGAACCAGAATTTCTACTTCTAGTGTTTACCCAGAGAAATGAAAACATGTGCATACAAAGATTTGTACACTAATGTTCACAGCAACTTTATTCGCAATGGCCAAAAACTGGAAACAATTCAAATGTCTATCAACTGGACAATGGATAAACAAATTGTGGTATATACTTATGATACACTACTATTCCAAAATAAAAGAAACACAGTACTAGTAAATGCAATAACATGGACAAATCTCAAAAGCATTATGCTAAGTTAAAGAAGCCAGACACAAAAGACTACAGACTATATGCTTTCATTTACATGAAGTTCTGAAAAGTCAAAAAATTATAGTGATAAAAAGCAGATCAATGATTGCAGGTAAAAGGGGGTGACCAAAGGAAACTGACTTCAAAGGGATGTCAGGGAACTTTGGGGGGTCATGATTGTGGCACTGGTTATATAACTGTATATATTTGTTAAGATTTATTCAATTATGCATTTAAAATTGGTGAACTTTTATGTAAATTATATGTCAATAAACAACAAAAAAAGGAGGAGATCCAAAAGAGGATAAAAAACAAATTTTTAAATAGCACACCAAATATCTTCCAACATAAGATAACCTGATAAATACAAAAGGGTCAAATGAATAAACGGACACAAAGTTAGGAGAATTTTACATTTTAGTATAATATCATGACTATTATCAGTGCTAAAAGGTACTTTCTGGGCCTCCCTGGTGGCGCAAGTGGTTGAGAGTCCGCCTGCCGATGCAGGGGATACGGGTTCGTGCCCCGGTCTGGGAGGATCCCATATGCCGCGGAGCGGCTGGGCCCGTGAGCCATGGCCGCTGAGCCTGCGCGTCCGGAGCCTGCGCGTCCGGAGCCTGTGCTCCACAACGGGGGAGGCCACAACAGTGAGAGGCCCGCATACCACAAAAAAAAAAAAAAAAAAAAAAAAAAAAAAGGTACTTTCTTCATGGTAAAAAGTAATTACTACATTTGATAAAACTGGTATAATTAACACACTGTGCAACATCATAGCTTGCATATTATTTGTATTCATATTCTCAAATTTACAGGACATTTTTCAAATGTAAGGAGTTAAGAAAAACTAATCTGAAAAACAGCTTTTCTGTGGCTTTACAAAGGAAAAATTTCCAATAATAGGATATGAAAAAAATTCATCCTTGAGAATCAGTTATACTTTCTAAATCCAAGTTTCTTGAAGTCTTTTCTCTTTTTTTTCACATTTATTGATGGAGAGGTAAAATGTTAGATTGAAGCCAAACGTTAAAAATTGTTTTAAATTCTCACTTACTTGGATATAGAATATCAGCAATCTCGAAGTCATTCACCCGACAGATGGGCAGAAATGAGTCCCTTGAAGATAAAGTGGAGCAAGCATATTGAAAAGTGTACTGTGAATTACATACTAAGCCAAAGGGCATAAACATCTTATTTTCAAAAAGATTTCTGGATATATTTCTCAATGTCAAAGGACCAAGTCAGAAGTCTACTACAATATATAATCCTACAGCACTGAAATCTACTTTTTTTGTATATTACACAAATATTCATGTAATACCAAGGTATCATTATAGATTCTAATAACCCACACTCTTTGAGGTACTAGGACTCTCTAAGAATGCAAAACACTCCAACAATTTTAGACTCACAATACCTTAATACATCCATTGAATGAACTAAAGGTGCCACAGGTGGAGGCAGTTACCTGTGTTTGCTGAAAGTGTACAATTTTGGAAATTTATGGGGTGGAGTGGAAAGAAAAATAGCAGAAATTCCCTCCCAAAGAAAATCATGTCTTTAAGAAAGCTGAATGTAATGTAAATACGAATGTGGACTAAGAAAATAATGACTCTACTCACAAATGAATAAACAGATTGCTGACTGGTAAGAAGCCTTCCATTATATGTGGATACATGACTTCAGAGTTCACTGGCAGCTAAATGTAATAAATCAGAAAATCTAAGTTACACATTGATTAGACAAAATGACAAAAATCTTCAACCTCAAGAAATCTTAATCATAGATTACAATCAAAACATATTAACTTATTATCATTAATTTAAAACAAACAAGCAAACAATACAGATCCTGGCACAAAACTAGAGTTGCCATTAATATTAATAATGCTAGGTTCACAGTCAGTGCTCAATAAAGACTTTTTAAATGAATTAAAAAATAAAGGGGTTATACTCCAATAAAGATGTTAAAAAAAATAAAGGGGTAATGGTTAGCATTTACTAAATATCAGGTACTATGCTAAGCATTTTCAATATATTCTTTCTTAATTTTTATAACCACAGTAGGACAGAGTACTATCCCTATTTTATAGACAAAGAAACTAAGCTTTAGCAAGGTTTCATAGCAAATAAGTGACAAACCCTTTGATTTTTAAATAATATATAATATTGGTGAGACTCTACAGATATTACATTTTTGTACATCTTCAGATGATGTCCTGATGATTTAACAACAACAGCAAAAAAAGATTAAGAAAAATAATCTTCCTACTAGAAATACCTAATTTGCTAAAAGCCCAATTGCCTTATTTCAATTGTTTTCAATCTTAGTGCGTATCTCCTACTCTAATTTGGGAGTCCTTCCTGAGAAGAGAACAGTATCTGTAAAGACTTTGTTGTCGCTTACTACAGTCTCTGAAGACAAACTGTAAATCTGTCAATAACTGCATAGCATCAACAACTTGTGTCATTTAGGTCTTTAGTAATAGTTTTCATCTTACTAAAGCTATCAGTATAGGCCATTATTATGCCTAAGATTCCCGTGTAAGTGACAGTAATTTTAAATAAGCCTTGATTTTGTTAAAAATAAAGTCAAGAACTTCCCATCCTGAAAACCAGCACTCAATGTGAGCACGAGAAATGCAGCAAAAAACATAATTTTGCCTCATCTTAAACCCACCATGTAAAAATGCTCCAGTCGAATTCCATATACTATCTGCAAAGCTCTCATGTAGATCATATGCAAGACTTCAGGCTACAATAGAAAAATAACTTTTAATACTCTGTTGCACCACTATCACCATTACTGTCCAATATTATAGTAAATGGATACAAAGAAGAAAAGAGTGATAACATTACTCCATTCCCCTTGAAATATTTCTTAATTTTTCCAAATTTTAAAACACCTTATACACTTATCAGTTTGCTCACCTGTGATAAGTGTCAATAAGATCAGTTGTTTAAGCTTATATACAAAATGTTAGCAAGTATATTCAAATCCAGTCCAGGCAATCTATCCACATTAGGGAATGGAAGATGGGTTAGTCTTTCAAAACAGGTTGTCAGACATATGACAAAAATAATGAGGGTGTCTTTTTTTAAAAAGAACATGGGAAACCTTGTTTGATGCCTCAGATGTTAAGGTTAGGATGCCTTAGCTGTTAAAGTGACTACTATGATCCAGGAGGTATAAATTTAGTAGGATAGTATGGGATTTTTAACTTTTATTTTCTAAATCAGTGGTTCCCAAATGCTGGCTTATAGAACCTGTTCTCATCCATATATAAGTTCATTTATTCTGAGATTATTTGTTCTATTTTAAAGAATTAAAGAGGCATCAATATCAAAAAGTTTAAGTTCTACATCATTAAACCAGGTTTTATTATGTTATCACTTCAAGATGAACACAGGAAACTGGAAGGAGACTTTGGGATTTTCTGGGACACACGAATAGTTCTTTTTTGCATTTAATAACTAAAGATATAAAGAACAGTGTCTGTCAAAACAAGTCAATTCCCCCTTGGGGCATAATGCAAGAAAATTAATCTGTAAGCTTCCAAAGAAGACTGTTTCTAAGCACTTTTTCTGATTGGAAACCACTTGGAGTTAAGTTCCTTCAAGCTTTACCAATAAATGATACCCTCAGACCACTACTCCGATAATAAAAATGCTTTAATATGCTTATGGTTTAGAAGCTTTTTTTTTCAGGGTGGGGGGAGAAAACAACCATATTAAAGATTTGAATTCCTAATGGGAATGTAGAAGTTGCCCCACATATAAACTTAATGTTATTTTAAAATTACACTAGGAGAGAGAGTTTCTCTGGATTAAAATGACTACCCTATATGAAATAGTAATATACATGCCTTTCTCCACATTCTATAGACCTAGTAGTTTAATTTCTTTTCAAATAGCATTAACCACATGCAAACACAACCACATTTTACCTTGGGATTTGGAGAAAGATCATTCTTGGAGAGGTTTTTACCATCAGCTCCTGTTAAGATTTTGTTTCGAATATGAACCACAATTTCAGCTACATTATATCTGGGGAAAGACAAAGTTTCCATCTTGGGAGTCTCCTGTTAATCTGAAGGAATTGAAAACAAAGATCAGAAGCATGGCACAACTAGCAGTTTTCATTATCTAGAAGTTGATAAATATAAGGACAAAATTAACAACCCAAGGTTGAACTATATTCATAGTAGTGTTAACTACCATCAAATCATCAAACATCCTAGTAAGATAACATTAAAGACAAATATATATATATATATATATATATATATATATATATATCCTAAAATAACTTTTATTCTAAAGCAACACAGTCATTTTCTAGTTTTCCTAATGCTGTTTTCTTTCATATGGGAAAGAAGACAGCTTGAACAGACAGATGAGAAACTTCTTTAAATCTGGGGGGCACAGAGTTTAATAAGATCTATCCTAAGAATTAATCCTCAAAGCAAGATATATAGGCTACACTATCAGCAGAATCTATACACAAACCACAGCAAAACAGCATAAATAATAAAACTGTACTCTGATTTAACATTCTGTTCAATGTACACACAGTGAGATGATTAATAAGGTTTGAGATGTAAGTAGGAAGAGAGAGAGAAAAAAACAACTGTAATTGGCAGGAATTCCAATCACTAGAGTGAGAACTTGAAAAATAAGATAAAATAAAACAAAAAACCACTTCCCCTAATGTCCTCAGATAGTAAAATATTCCCACCTGTGTTCTCCTAGAGCAGTAGTTCTCACAACTTTGGAGACACTTTTGGTTGTCAGGACTAGAGTGAGGATGCTACTGGAATCTGGTGGGTAGCAGGTCCAGCATGTTGCTAAACATCCTGCAATGCGTAAGGGGGCCAATCAACAACGAAGAATTACTCAGTTCAAAATACTACCCTACAGCTAGCACTGAACTCTGTTATAATACTTGCCACAGTGTATTGTGATAATGTTTATAGAATTCTAGCACTGCATTGTGAGCCAACAGTAAGCTAAGACACTTTCATTTTCTCCATATCTCTAGCTATGCCTAACAGAATAGCAATAGTAACAGTAGTAGTAGAAGCAGCACCAACAGAAGCCACTTTCTCCACCACTCAGTTAACAATACTTGGTTCATTACTTATGGATCTCCTACTCTCTAGGGAAGCAGTGTGATCCCAGAGATCCAAAGTGAATACACTCACTTTTGCAAACAAACTGAAATGACCCACAGTTCTGGAAATCTATTTCTTTAGGCTCCTAATGTTTCTCCAAACATTAGGGTTAAAAGGCAGCTTTGTCAACTTTAACCACTGACAAATGCAGGAAGCCATTCTAAAAGATGAGTAACAAATAACTTCTCAGTTCTGCTTAGACACTTGCAAACATCACAGAATTCACTGTCTCAAGGAAACTTTCTGTCTACCTTAGTATGTCTCTAATAATCAGATAACTCTCTCTCATACTGTGTAGAAATATGTTTGTTGTAACTCTTACCTTCTGGTCCTACTTCTAGTCATTGCAACTACATAGAATATATTAATCCTTTGTTTTTATGACTCCACTTTCAAAAACGTGAAGAAAGCTATCATATCTCTGCTTAGCCCTGTCTTGTCTAAGGTAAGTATAATTTAAGAATAGCCACTCCTTTTATGACTTTGTTTGAGAAAGTCTACCATTCTACTCACTTTCCTCTAAAACTGTTTTGTCAATGTCTTCTTAAAGTGTAATGCTCAAATTGAACACAATACTCCAGATATGGTCTGCTTAGGGCAGAATATCAACACAGTTGATGGTCACTGCTGATCTTGTGCTACTACAACACTTACTGACAAATATATATATGTGTGTGTGATTGACTGAAACTCCCAGAACTTCTTCAACATAGCCCGCTTCTCCATGACTTCTTACATGACCTCGTAGCCAACAAGCCAGGACTTCTCCATGTTCTTTTTACATAATTGATTATTTGAACCTTAAGCAAGGATTTGCATTTCCTATTATTGAATTTCCTATTATTCCTATTTCCTATTATTGAATTTTGTAATTTGCATTTCCTATCATTGAATTTCCTATTATTCCTATTTCCTATTATTGAATTTCATAATTCCAAGCTTTCCTTCTACAGCCAGAATCTTTTTGGATCCAGATTCTGACACCTCATATATTATATGTCCTTTTCAACATAAATATGCATTCTATATTTTCACCTAAGTCATAGATTTAAAAATCATCAATTGCCCAAAGACTGCAGAAAAAGTCAACTTTCCAAAACAAACTATATCTGGATCAGAGATGATCACAATAGAGAAAGAGGTGTAAAATATCTTCATTAATTATTATCGCACATCCCTCTCTTCTAAAGTCTTGCACACTGTGCTATCAGATGAATCTGTATAGAACATCAAATGCATCATGTAACATCTTTACAAAAATACTTTAATTACTCATCCTACTCACCACATCAAATAACCTAATGAATTTTCTGTTACAAGTTAGTCTCCTTCAAGACGTTTCCCAAACTTCCAATGTTTCATTTTGGAACCACCTCCCATATCCAATTTCTATCTTTCTTTGATAGTACAACTTCAGTTCCAATTCATTCACGTGTGTGTGTAGAGAGGGAGGGAGAGCCGGACAGAGGAGAGGGAGAGAAAAGGACAGAGGGGAGAGAGGGGGAGAGGCCTTCCAATACAGTTTGAGCTCTGGTGGGATAAAGTATATAAATGACCTAGTATATGTAAAGTGACCCTCAGATCGCCTACCAAGTAGCAGGCATTTACTACTAATTACCCCTTCGTTCCTCATTTATTTGCAACACCACGATCCTGTGCACAGTAGGTATTGAAAGAATACCGATTAAATTTCAGACACTTCATTTTTCAAAAATAAACTAGATCGTGGAAATCAAAATCCCAGGAAGCAGAGGCTAAACAAAAACGAAGAGAAAAGACTCAAAGACTCCCAACATCAAAAAATTAAGTAAACAGTTTCCTGAACTCATTCAGGGAAAATGATCGTGCCACGCATGCAAAGCGCCATGCATACACCGCTCTCTTCCTCTGACTTTTGGATTAAGTATGATATTTTTGCCTTTTGATTTTTGGGTTTGACTTTGGTTAAGCGATGTTTGAGCAACGGAGACTTGTCTACAAAGACAGTGGACCAGCATCTGCAACCCCATAACCTTCTAAATAACTGGGTTAAAAATATACAAATACAAGATTTAACTGACCAGCTGCACCTCAAGTTTCTTTTCCCGTAGTCTATGCTGTACCAGCAAACACCCATTTGTTTCGTAGGAACTGGACTCAGGTTGTTTGGGGGACTAAAATCCAATAAACACGACCTATGAGCTTTTCCCGACCTCCCAGGGGCTGGCTTCTCCAGCCTCCTCCCCAGCTCTGCGCGTAACGAAAACACTGCCAGGCTCCGCGTCTCGGCTCCGGCCGGCTGCTCCGGAGCCAGAGGGCACACTCAGTCTCGCGTCCTCTGTCCGCGAGTGTCTGCTTGCGCTCACCTACCGCACCAGCCGCCCACAGGAAGGCTGCGAGTCCACGGAGCAGCTACAGGCGAACTCAAAAATCAGCAAACACCGACCGTTGTCACTTTTCAAACCTGCCGCCTCCTACTGGAACTCCCGCCCCGTTCCACCCCGCCCACTTCCTGCGCTCCGCCGCGCCGGGTGCCGGTTGGGCTCAATAGACACGAGACGGCTGGTGCTGGAGTTGCGAGAGAGGACGCGGGTCTCCGAACGGAACTGTTTTTCGGGGAGTTGGCGTCTAGTCGGATATAAATTCCGCAGGAAATGGGAGCCCCGCGGTTTGGGGAGGAGGCCGGGGCTGATACGAAGTTCCGTGAGACCTTTGAACAGTTTTGGCGTCCGAGGTGAAGAGCGAAAGTGAATAGAGGGTTTCTGGAGACGAGCTAAACTCAAGGTGACAAGGGAAGGAGGACGTGGGGCAGTGGGGCAGGGTAAGTCATAGAGTCTCAGAGTAATAACACCGATATTTTTTGAGCGTTGATTGAGACGCCAGGTTCCGTGTTGGATGCTTATAGGCATTATCTCATTTAGGCTTCATTAAAAAGGGAAAGGGGACTAATAGATACTATCATCAAATGAGGGATTAAATCAGGGAGATTGTGCAACTGGCCCAAAGCTGTGCGCAGTAGTTCACAAGTAGCATAACCAGGATTTGGACACAGATCGTCTGATTCTGCGTTGGTGAGCCCAACTTCAAGAGGTGGGAGCAGTCTTAACAGTTCATCTGGTCAAATACTTTCACATTTACAGGCAAGAAACCTGGGGCTCAGAAGTGATTTGTTTCCACTTGTATAGTAAGTGGCACTATCTAGTGTAGAACCCGTGTCCTTTGTTCTCCCTCCCTTCATTCATCCCTCTACAGGAGCAAGGCACTCCCGGTGCTAACAACATTGAACTCCTCCCCGAATTTGCATGTCCCCGAGTGAGTTGGATTCTTCAGATGATGCGTGGCACTTCATACATGATCACAAGTCTGGGTCTTGCAGCAGAAGATACGACTGGCCTAATTGTCAGTGGGGGGAAACCATTTAGTTTTATTATGGCTTGGAGCTCTAAAAGCCGTAATAGGACTTGCTTCTGACTGCAGCGTACAGTATTATCTAGTGAGGGTGGTGTATTGGATGGGAAGTCTGCACTGAATCAAGTGAAAAATAATACTGGAAAGACTATTGAAAGTACACAAATTCTGGTGCTTTGTTGTAGGGGGATGGTGGAGGCTATACCTATTGATATAGAAATTTATACCGATTTGAAATAAAAATACATTTCATATTCATTAGTTTAGGGCTCCCTTTTCTATGTCCATTTACTGATGTAATCCTCAAAAGTCAGAATCTAGTAAAACTCAACAGTGAGTTAGAAAATAGATTTTTTAAAAAATACTTGGAGTGAGGAGAGGAGAGAAAAAAGACCTTTCTCACTGGCACTTATACCAAATCAAACTGATTACTTGTGCATGCACATACTCCACTAGGCGGTATCTTCTTAGAGGCAGGGTTAAGGACCATAGCTAGCATAATGGCTGAGAGCTCAGCTCTTGAGTCAGAAAGAGCTGGGTTTAAATCCCTCATCACGGGGCTTCCCTGGTAGCGCAGTGGTTAAGAATCCTCCTGCCAACCCAGGGGACACTGGTTCGAGCCCTGGTCCAGGAAGATCCCACATGCCGCAGAGCAACTAAGCCCGTGCGCCACAACTACTGAGCCTGCGCTCTCGAGCCCGCCAGCCACAACTACTGAAGCCCGCGCACCTAGAGCCTGTGCTCCCCAACAAGAGAAGCCACCACAGTGAGAAGCCTGCGCACTGCAACGAAGAGTAGCCCCTGTTCACTGCCACTACAGAAAGCCTGCTCGCAGCAACGAAGACCCAATGCAGCCAAAAAAAAATAAAAAATCCCTCATCACACTGCTTACTATCTGTATGGACTCAGGCAAATTGTTTAACCTAACTAAACTGGTTTCTGCATCTTTAAAGTAGCGATAATATCTTATTTATAGGATGTCATGAAGATTAAGTGGATTCATTCATGTAAAGTGTCTGGCAGAATTGTAAGCACTCGATAAGTATTACCTGTTATTTTGACTATTATTATTTATACATTGTCCTAGTAAAATGTCTTGCAAATGGTAAGTGCTTGACAAATGCCTGAACCATTGTTAAGCGTCCAGACAAGGAAAGCGTGACCTATATGTAAACCAAGAATAGAATGGACCCTATGGAGAGAGAAAAATGAGGTGAAGGAAGAGCAGAATGACTGTATTTACAATAAAATAATTGTTTCTTTGGTGGATAATTTTACCGTAGATATGGCAAATTGATAGTTATATTAGAAGTAAAATTAAGAAAAAACGAATGGGTATTTATTCAGATTGTCTCGATTATAAGGGTAGATTTGATTTTTTAAAATTCAGTTTTCTGTTACTGGTCATTGTGAATTAGAGGGCAGAAATCCAGAAATCCCAACCTAAACTTTCTAGAGTTTTGTCATTATCCATAAAGACATTAACTACAGCAGAAAATTAGATTCCAGTACTCTTTATGGCTGTAGCATCTTTTTTCCCCTGGACCTATATACCCTCACATGCTCTATACCTGCTCTTATATTTCATTTTCCCTGTCAGCTCTCCTGCCATTACCTCCCTTCCCAGCCTAGACTGCATGGTTTATCAACATCCAAACTCCCTGCATCCCTTGCCGCTGACCCCAGTGCGTGTCAAAGTCCTAACCCTGAATCTGTTCCATAAATCCCCAGCTGGGCACCCTGGAGAAAATCACACAAAGTGATGTACAACAGGTTCTTGGTCTGCAGCTTCAGCTCGCCCCCAATTCTTGACACTCCTTTATCATTTGTCAGTTCCCTGTCTTATAACTTGCAGTGATTTCTCATAACTACCTCCATCCTCAGCTTCAACTTCTCTTTTTATTTGAAGGTGACTAGAGTAGTGTAAAAGATATTTTTCAAGCACTTAACACACATTCACATGCATCTGCGACCTTTATGCCAGTTTCTTTTCTAATTTTAATTCCATGTTCCTTTTCTAGATTGTACTTTAGATCCTGGATGACAGACCTGTCAGGACTGAGCAGACCTTTGATTGACAAGATGGGATGCTCAGTGAGACCATGGCAGCCTGCAACTAGGACTTTATCTTTAATTCAGGTGGCGGTCCTGTGGTAGCTAGTGCTTTTGGTTAAAATTTTTTAAATCTCTTTTTTAAGTGACAAGAATTCCAGATTGTTGTTTCTGCTTTGTTTTAAGTGGATCAGTGAGGATGAACAGTTGATTCACTTGGTCTAGTGTGGTAGGAATAGATGAAATACTCAGACTGGGTCCTACACCCTCCTTGCCATCAAGCACCCACTTATTTGAATATAGAGATTTCCCAGGGGCCACAGACATTTCCAGCATCCTTGTTCCCAGTTCACTGAGAAAATTCAAGCCATCATGCAACATATTCCTTAACTTCCTGCGCCCCATTTCCCTTACCACCACATTTATCTGTCTCTCTCTTAGTGATCTCAGAAGATGAATAGTGCCTACTCCTCCTGTGCTATTGGTCAGTGCCTCTTTCTAGACCTCTCCGCTACATTTGACACCATTAATCAGACCCTCCTTGAAACCTAAGTCCCTTTGCTTCTCTCCTGTGTCTTCTGCCTATCTCGTGCTTCTTAGGGGGCTCTTTCTCTGCCTGCCGTTTATACAGTATAAGTTTCAACCTTGATTTTTCTTTTTTTTTGCATAAATCTTCTCCTTCAGAGTACCATCCATTCTCATTGTTTTAATCTATTTGCTCAAGGATCCAAAAACTACTGCTATCCCTGACTTCCTCCTTGAGATTTAGATTTTTATTTCCTTGCCTACTAGATAGATGCATTTGGGAGGGCTCGTGAGCCATTCAAATTCTAATTTATCCCTTTCTTTTTTTCAACTGCCCAATCTATCTCACTGTTGTCTCCAGCCTTACAACCCTCTCCTGCATCCCCCACTTTGTCTTCTAAGTAGCTGCTGTAATGATCAGTCTTAAATGTAAATCTGACTATTTCACTGGTCTGGTTAAACTTCTACAACCCCTCCCACCATCACCTCCAAGACAAAGTCCAACTCCATAGTCTGCACCCTGGGACCTCCATGATCTTGCCACTGTTTATGTTTCCACTGACATCTCCCATCACACCCACTTCCCATTCATGAGACTGTTTTATACTTTGAGACCTTTTCTTATTCTTGTTGACTCCGTCTGGACTGTCTTGATTTTCTTTGCCTGATCTCTACTTTCTTTACTTACTTTTCAGATGTCTTCTAAGAAGCCTTTCCCTAATCCACAGTCTGAACTAAGCTGACTTTCCTTCTGACTTTCTAGGTATAGATTTATTCGTTCAAAAAATATTGAGCCTCTTATGCCAGACACTAAGCTAGGTACTGGAAGTATAATGAACAAGCAAATGTGATAATAATCAATCTAATAATTGACCTAATAGAGCTTATATTCTCATAGGGAAGGGAGACAAGTAATTTAAAAAAAAAAAAAAAAGTGGTTTAGTCTGAGTGGCTCCATGCAGGAGAATAGCTAGGAATTGGCCAGGTTAAAGGGTGGAGGGCAAGAAAGAGGTAACAACTGTGAAGGCCCAGACATAAGAAGAGAGCACAGCCTAGGAACAAAGATTCTAGACACAGGGCTGGGGAGGTAAAGAGGCACCAGATCATGAAGAGTATTACTAGTCATGTTAAGGCATTTGGACTTCTTAAAAGTAATAGGAAGTTTGAAGGGCTTCAACAAGATTAGGTTTGTATTTAGGTGAGGACTGGCTGCTGTGAGAAAATAGAATTGAAGAGTGGCAAGACTGAAGGAAGGAAAACCAGTTACGACCTCATTGTAGTAATCCAGGGGAAAGAAGATGGCAGCCTATACTAGGGTATGGCCAGCATGGATGGAAATAGATCCCACTGGAATTCAGGAAGTAGAAGTGGCAGGACTTGATGACTGAATTGGGAGGGCAGAGGTGAGAGAAATCAAGGATAAAGTTCCATAAATAAGTTTTAGTGAGGACCCTATTTGCTATCATATGTTCATGGCCTAGACGTCATTAGACATTGTAGATGCTTGATAAATATCTGCTGAGTGAGAGTTTTCTGGCTTCAGCCCCTAGATAAATGGGATGCCATTCTCTGATTTAGGAAATGTAGAAGTGAACTCATTTTGGGAGGTGACTGGTGATTGAGTTTTGGACATGTCTAGCTCAAGATGCCTCTGGGAGATACACCTGAAAATGATAGATACAATGCGATTGGGAGAGATCTCATGTGTATTCTTTGTTTACTGAAAAAAATAAAAGTTTATACTTTATTGAAATGATCAGTTTTGTGTCTGTCTCCACTATTGCACAGGGCTGATGCTGAATGACTTGATTCCCTAGCACCTAACACTTGGGTCTAGCACAAACTGGGTACCCAGTCAATGTTTGTTGTTGAATTGAACTACTCCTTTTTAAACATGGTCCATCAAACAGGAGAAATTAGTAATAGTAGTAGCCTCTGAGGAGGGAGACTGGGGCTCAGAGTGAAAAGATTTTCTTTTTATTGAATATACTTTGGTTCTTTATACTTTTCCCCTATGTGCTTATGTTTCCTATGAAAAATAAAAAGATGAGAAAGAAGTGTTGTATTTGTATGAACTTTAAACTGAAAACAGTACTCCAACTATGATCTGATTGGTATAGAGTAGAATAGTAATGATATCTGAGGTCATACTAGCATTTTTTGACCACATACATTGTCAATTGGTTTAAAAATTTGATGACTATCATTGACTCCGTTGTTCAATTCACTTACACAAATAATTAATATTTATTCATGTCTTAAAAATAATGACTAACCATGAATAGCAGGTGAAAGTGAAATTATGAACACATATTTTATATTAAGGGCATCAAAAAAATCTTTGAAATGATGTATCGTGAGGGATAGGTAAAACCTACTAAAGCAAATGAGTGTCATAGTTTTACATCTGCCTAACAATTCATGTGAGAGGAAACAGTGTGCCTCTTTGACCTGGCAGCTAACATTTATTGTTTGCAAACATTACAAGTAGTATCTAATATGCAAAACCCTTATTTACAAGTGTTGGAATATCCTTTACACGTCTTAACTGTAGTTAATTATGAATGAATAGGTAAAAATGCTTTTATATATTTGTGAATTGACTTTGTATAATTTTATTTAAAAGGTTGGGGTTATAGGTATACTGAAGATGCACTAATATTTAAAATGGTAAATTCTAGTAACATTTTTCTTTGCACAGCATATTCACTGGGTGGCGCTATTGTATTAATGTTAACCTTACACAATTTGGAAGTTCTGTTTCATTTTCTTTTACATAAGTAAATAGAATTAGAGGATAAACATTGAACACAATGTTCTAGGTGGAAAAAATTAGATTCTGAATGTATTGGCTTTAAGATACATGCTTAGAGTTCAGGCTTAAGAAGACAAGCAGCATTGAATTCAAAGTAGCTGTCTGCTTTTTATTACCTTTTAATCATTCCAGACCTGTTAATCTACTTCATTCCTCAGCTGTGTTCATCTTTGTTAGTAGATTTGGAAACTGAGCTATACATTTGAGGTACTGTAAACAGTATCTTTGTTTTGGATTCAGATGAAATTTTCAGTTTGAAACCATAAAATATATGTCTTTTGTTAATTTGCGTTGAACTCTAAAGTAGATATAAGGAAGCAAAAATTTGGTACGTTATACTCTAACCTCCTAGTATCCTATCCCCAGCTTTCACATCAACCTATATTATTTTAACACAGTATGGAGAGCCTTAGGAATTAATAGCCCAAAAACTTGGATATTGATAATAATATTTGTCCAATGTGACTTTTGTTTGTTTTGTTTTGCGGTATGCGGGCCTCTCACTGTTGTGGCCTCTCCCGCTGTGGGGCACAGGCTCCGGACGCACATGCTCAGTGCCCATGGCTCACGGGCCTAGCCACTCCACGGCATGTGGAATCTTCCCGGACCAGGGCACGAACCCGTGTCCTCTGCATCGGCAGGCGGAGTCTCAACCACTGCGCCACCAGCGAAGCCCATGTTCGATGTGACTTTTTTGAATGCAATTTTTATTCTCTGGGTATTTCCAATTTTTGTATCATAATATTCTGTAGTGTTTCCAGTTATTTCAACAGAGTTTAAAAGATTTGCTTGGGGGAAAATGTTAATATTAATGAACGCTTATGTTAAAATTAATAATTTATAACAAATTTTGGAAAAGGAAGTTAAAAAAAACAGAACCAATAATGACAGAGTATCACAAATCAGAAAACCTTGGAGATAACTAGCTTTTTTTTTGTCAGAGTATTAGTGTCATGTTGTCATTCCTATAGGTTCTTTTTTACTAGTGATTTCTATTATCTAGAGTACATCTTATAGTATGGACTTTATTTAATGAACCCTTAGAAGGAAATAACTTCTGAGTTCTCAACATCTTTTCATAGCCCCTAATCCTGTTTTCTCTCAAAAAGGAGACTGTATCTGAGTGTTTTATCAAAACATTTCTACATTAAGTACCAAGTAAGAGTATCTAATTTCATCGTTAGTATTTGAAAAAATTACCCTTCAGTTTTCACTGACTATTTATTAAGCAGGCAACCTGATAAACAGGTTGACCATATAAATTCAAAATTGATACTTGAATATTGCTCCTAAGATAACCCATTACAACAATTTCCATTTATATACCTTTTGCATACAGTACTTAAATAATAATTCACATTCATAGAAGATATTCTAGGTGCTAGGTCCTCTCCATGTATTATTTCATTAATTCTCACAACTGCATGAAGTAGTTTCCATTCCCATTTTTCAGATGAAAAACCAAAACTTAACTCACTTAAGAAAACTTAATTTGCTTATAGTCATATATCTAGAAAAACAGCCAAAATTTGAACCCACGCAATCTGATGGGGGAAAGCTCTGTCTTTATCTGCTGTACTGTGCTACATAATCTTGAACCCTATAACTGGTAGGGACAGTGTTAATTTTTGTGAGCAGTAGACCCCTTATTTTTATGTTCCTCAGGTTGTATCCCTGGGTCCTTCTAGGAAAGATTGTGTCCCTAGATACCTTCCACCCTTTACCACTCCCCTACAATACTCACAAAATACCTATGAAACCTTGAGCAGTTCTTTGGGGAGGGATTTAGTTGATTGGATTCTTTGATCTACTTTTCCCTTGTGTTCTAGGGATTATGTCCCCTTGTAGGCTTTTGGGTAGAGTGGCAGCCTGCCTCACAAGGGCACTCCAGGCCTTCAGAGATGTCCTATGTAGGTATTCTCATATTCCTAATCCTCTTTTCCCACAATTTGGCAGCTTCCAGGGTCTCTCCCAGCCCTTATTTCCCTGGGACCTATGATCATTCCAAAGAAAAAGAATAAAGTTTCTGCCTTTGTCTTAACAGGAAATTTCACAGCTATATCCATTTGTTGGTTGTCATTTGCTTCTGGTTCTGCTCATTGATGCGGGCTCCACCAAAAGTTTTTTTGTGGAGTTAATATTAACTAAAACAACACATATAATGCATTTACTCTACCCCAAGGATTAATTTCCTTAGGAAAACCACTATTTGCTCTACATGAGAAATTCATAATCATAATATTAACATAATTTTGACTTATTTCTTAGGAATAAACCAGACTATATTATGCTAGGAGATCATTCCCAACTTGAGTGACAATGAATTATCTCAAAATCACTTTATTTCTCCCCTAACCACAGTGGGGGTGTGGTTGTTTGCAGGGAAGGGTGAGGACATTTTATTTCACTGTGTTATGTTTTCATTTTAGGCTTGGAGACAGAAAGCAGAGTGGCAAACCACATAGGGTGGTAGCTTAGGGAATAGAAATTTAAACTAAGATTCTAATCCCTACGTTAATCAGAATTGACAAGATTGCAAAGATTTTGTCTAAATTGTAAAGATAATGACCATGATACCGTCAACAGGAATTCATTGAATATTTGTATGTGTCAGACACTATACTTTCAGAACCAAAAATTAGGACAGATTGCCTACAAGTACAAAATAATGTTTTAACTTTGTATTCTTCTCTAGGTGAGTGAAAAGGAAAAACTCTTGTTTCTACTCTCAGCACTCTTTCACTTGTGGTCACCAAATGTGTGGGGGGTTTCCCATACGGCCAATTCTCTGATACCACCATCAGTTCTGACACTATCTGTTGATACCCAGAGTTAGTGTCAGAGCCCACAAGTTAAGGGCTCAGTCCCACAAGACTGCCACCACTTCAGAAGCCAATTGCAAGTCCCAGGTTGTCACCTGTACTTCTGACTAATGGACTAAAAATTGGAGTTCCCACGGCCCCCTCCTCAGGTTCAATAATTTGCTAGAATGGCTCACAGAACTCAGGAAAATACTTGTGTCTACTGGTTAGTTATATAATAAAGGATAAAGAGGAACAGCCAGATGTGAGATACATAGGGTGAGGTGTGGAAGGGTCCTGAGCACAGGAGCTTGTGTATCCATGGAGGTGGGGTGCCCCATACTCCTGGCACATTGATGTGTTCACAACCCCATACTTTAGGGATTTTTATGGAGGTTACATGCCATAGACATGATTGATTATTAACTCAGTCTCCAACCCCTCTCCCCTCTCCCCTCTCCCCTCTCCTCTCTCCAGAGAATGGGGGTCAGAGCTGAAATTTCCAAGCTTCTAATCATGGCTTGGTCTTTCTGGTGATCAGCCCTCATCCAGAAGTTATCCAGGAGCTCACCAAAAGTTGCCTCAGAGCAAAAGATGCTCCTATTACCCAAGGTATTTAGGAGCTCTGTGTTAAGTACTAGGGTCAAAGACCAATTATTAGAACAGAGGATGGTCCTAGCACCTTTATCAGTTTTTTAGTAGGTTTCTTAGTAGCTCTAGCCAGGAGCCAGGGACTAAGACCAAATATATATTTCCTATTATATCACAATGAGTGATATATTATATCACAGTGAGAAACTGCAATGCCCTTTTATCTGCTCAAATTTAGACTCCTTATTCTGGTATTAGTCTATTTCTCACATCATCCAATCCACTTTTCTTATCCAACTTAATCTTCCACTACATTTTTTTTGTTGTTGTTGAAGTATAGTTGATTTACAATGTTGTGTTAATTTCTGCTGTACAGGAAAGTGACTCAGTTTTATATGTATATATATATATATATATATATATATATATATATATATATATATACATATATTTATACACACACACACACACACACACACTTTCTTTTTTATATTATTGTCCACTATGGTTTATCCCAAGACTTCAAATATAGTTACCTATGCTGTACAGTAGGACCTTGTTGTCCATCCATTCTATATGTAATAGTTTGCATCTACTAACCCCAAACTGCCAGTCCATCTCTCCTCCATCCCGCCTCCCCCTTCGCAACCACAAGTCTGTTCTCTTTGTCTGTGAGTCTGTTTCTGTCTTCTACTACATTTTAAAACATACCCTCTGGGCACTCCAGGATTGTAATGACTTGCAGCAGGGATAGGGGAGAATGGGGGCATCGGCTTCTGCTAGATGCTAGGGAATGCAGCTGGACCTGAATCCAGAGCAGGCTATCCATATCAATGGGCCCCAGAGGACAATGCCTGGCTGGAGGACTGAGCGGAGCGCAGATGGCTGGCCACCCTGTGCCTTTGGATTCGAGAATTTAACCCATTTACATGTAAGATGTGCGGCTGAGAGGGTCTTGGTGCTCCAGCCGGGTGTCAGGCCTGAGCTTGTGAGGTGGGAGAGCCGAGTTCAGGACGTTGGACAACCAGAGATCTCCCAGCCCATGTAATATCCATCAGCAAGAGCTCTCCCAGAGATCTCCATCTCAATGCTAAGACCCAGCTCCACTCAATGACCAGCAAGCTCCAGTGCTGGACACCCCTTGCCAAACAACTAGCAAGACAGGAACACAAACCTACTCATTAGCAGAGACCTAAAATCATAATAAGTTCACAGACACCCCCAAACACACCACTGGACGCGGTCCTACCCACCAGAAAGACAAGATCCAGCCTCAGCCACCAGAACACAGGCACCAGTCCCCTCCACCAGGAAGCCTACACAACCCAATGCACCAACCTGAACCACTGGGGGCAGACACCAAAAACAAAGGGAAAGGGCTTCCCTGGTGGTGCAGTGGTTGAGAGTCCACCTGCCGATGCAGGGGGTGCAGGTTCGTGCCCCAGTCCAGGGAGATCCCCCATGCCACGGAGCGGCTGGGCCCGTGAGCCATGGCCACTGAGCCTGCGTGTCCGGAGCCTGTGCTCCGCAACGGGAGAGGCCACAACAGTGAGAGGCCCGTGTACTGCAAAAAAAAAAAAAAAAAAACAGTGGGAACTACGAACCTACAGCAGACAGACAAATACACAGCAGATGATGGAGCAAAGTAAAAACCCACCAGACCGAACAAATGAAGAGGAAATAGTCAGTCTACCTGAAAAAGAATTCAGAGTAATGAGAGTAAAGATGATCCAAAATCTTGGAAATACAATGGAGAAAATACAAGAAATGTTTAACAAGGGCCTAGAAGAATTAATGAGCAAACAAGTGATGAACAACACAATAAATGAAATTTAAAATTCTCTAGAAGGAATCAATAGCAGAATAACTGACGCAGAAGAACAGATAAGTGACCTGTAAGATAAAATAATGGAAATAACTACCACAGAGCAGAATAAAGAAAAAAGAATAAAAAGAATTGAGGACAGTCTCAGAGACTTCTGAGACAAAATTAAATGCACCAAAATTCGAATTATAGGGGTCCCAGAAGAAGAAAGAGACTGGGAAAATATTTGAAGAGATTATAGTTGAAAACTTCCCTAATATGGGAAAAGAAATAAGTCCAGGAAGTGCAGAGAGTCCCATACAGAATAAATCCAAGGAAAAATACGCCAAGACACATATTAATCAAACTATCAGAAATTAAATACAATGAAAATATATTAAGAGCAACAAGGGAAAATAACAAATAACACACAAGGGAATTCCCATAAGGTTAACAGCTGATTTTTCAGCACAAACTCTGCAAGCCAGAAGGGAGTGGCAGGACATATCTGAAGTGATGAAATGGAAAGACCTACAACCAAGATTACTCTACCCAGCAAGGACCTCATTCAGATTTGACGGAGAAATTAAAACCTTTACAGACAAGCAAAAGCTAAGAGAATTCAGCACCACAAAACCAGATTTATAACAATCGCTAAAGGAACTTCTCTAGGCAGGAAATACAAGAGAAGGAAAAGACCTACAATAAAAAACCAAAACAATTAAGAAAATGGTAATAGGAACATACATATCAATAATTACCTTAAATATAAATGGATTAAATGCTCCAACCAAAAGACATAGACTGGTTGAATGGACAAAAAAATAAGACCTGTATATATGCTGTCTACAGGAGGCCCACTTCAGACCTAGGGACACATACAGACTGAAAGTGAGGGGATGGAAAAAGATATTCCATGCAAATGGAAATCAAAAGAAAGCTGGAGTAGCAATTCTCATATCAGACCAAAGAGACTTAAAATAAAGACTATTACAGGAGACATAGAAGGACACTACATAATGATCAAGGGATCAATCCAAGAAGAAGATATAAAAATTGTAAATATTTATGCATCCAACATAGGAGCAACTCAATACATAAGGCAAATGCTAATAGCCATAAAAGTGGAAATTGACAGTAACACAAACATAGTAGGGGACTTTAACACCTCACTTTCACCAATGGACAGATCATCCAAAATGAAAATAAATAAGGAAACACAAGCTTTAAATGATACATTAAACAAGATGGACTTAATTGATATTTATAGGACATTCCATCCAAAAACAACAGAATACACTTTCTTCTCAAGTGCTCATGGAACATTCTTCAGGATAGATCATATCTTGGGCCACAAATCAAGCCTTGGTAAATTTAAGAAAATTGAAATTGTATCAGGTATCTTTTCCGATCAAAACACTATGAGACTAGATATCAATTACAGGAAAAAATCTGTAAAAAAATACAAACACATAGATGCTACACAATATGGTACTTAATAACCAAGAGATCACTGAAGAAATCAAAGAGGAAATCAAAAAATACCTAGAAACAAATGGCAATGAAAACATGATGACCTAAAACCTATGGGATGAAGCAACAGCAGTTCTAAGAGGGAAGTTTATAGCAATACAGTCCTACCTCAAGAAATAAGAAACATCTCAAATAAACAACCTAACCTTACACCTAAAGCAGTTAGAGAAAGAAGAACAAAAAATCCCTAAAGTCAGCAGAGGAAAGAAATCATAAAAAATCAGACTAGAAATAAATGCAAAAGAAATGAAGGAAACCATAGTAAAGATCAATAAAACTGAAAGCTGGTTCTTTGAGAAGATAAACAAAATGGATAAACCATTAGCCAGACTCATCAAGAAAAAAAACGGAGAAGACTCAAATCAACAGAATTAGAAACAACAAAAAAGTAACAACTGACAGTGCAGAAATACAAAGGACCGTGAGAGATTACTGCAAGCAACTATACGCTGATAAAATGGACAACCTGGAAGAAATGGACAAATTCTTATAAAAGCACAACCTTCCAAGACTGAACCAGGAAGAAATAGAAAATATAAACAAACCAATCACAAGCACTGAAATTGAGACTGTGATTAAAAATCTTCCAACAAACAAAAGCCAATACCCATTTATGATAAAAATCCTCCAGAAAGTAGCCATAGAGGGAACTTATGTCAACCTAATAAAGGCCATATATGACAAACCCACAGTCAACATTGTTCTCAGTGATGAAAAACTGAAACCATTTCCACTAACATCAGGAACAAGACAATGTTTCCCACTCTCACCACTATTATTCAACATAGTTTTGGAAGTTTTAGCCACAGCAATCAGAAAAGAAAAAGAAAGAAAAGTAATCCAAATTGGAAAAGAAGTAAAACTGTCACTGTTTGCAAATGGCATGATACTATACATAGAGAATCCTAAAGATGCCACCAGAAAACTACTAGAGCTATTCAATGAATTTGGTAAAGTTTCAGGATACAAAATTAATGCACAGAAATCTCTTGCATTCCTATACACTAATGATGAAAAATCTGAAAGAGAAATTAAGGAAACACTCCCATTTACCATTGCAACAAAAAGAATAAAATACCTAGGAATAAACCTACCTAGGGAGACAAAAGACCTGTATGCAGAAAACTATAAGACACTGATGAAAGAAATTAAAGATGATACCAACAGATGGAGAGATATACCATGTTCTTGGATTGGAAAAATAAATATTGTGAAAATGACTATACTACCCAAAGCAATCTACAGATTCAATGCAATCCCTATCAAATTACCAGTGGCATTTTTTATGGAACTAGAACAAAAAATCTTAAAATTTGTATGGAGACACAAAAGACTCTGAATACACAAAGCAGTCGTGAGGTAAAAAAACAGAGCTGGAGGAATCAGACTCCCTGACTTCAGACTATACTACAAAGCTACAGTAATCAAGGCAATATGGTGTGGCACAAAAACAGAAACATAGATCAATGGAACAAGATAGAAAGCCCAGAGGTAAACCCATGCACCTATGGTTAACTAATCTATGACAAAGGAGGCAAGGATATACAATGGACAAAAGACAGTCTCTTCAATAAGTGGTGCTGGGAAAACTGGACTGCTACATGTAAAAGAATGAACTTAGAACACTCCCTAACACCATACACAAAAATAAACTCAAAATGGATTAGAGACCTAAATGTAAAACTAGACACTATAAAACTCTTAGAGGAAAATATAGGAAGAGCACTCTTTGACATAAATCACAGCAAGATCTTTTTTGATCCACCTCCTAGAGTAATGGAAATAAAAAGAAAAATAAACAAATGGGACTTAAATGCTTTTGCACATCAAAGGAAACCTCAAACAAGATGAAAAGACAACCCTCGGAGAAAATATTTGCAAACGAAGCAACTGACAAAGGATTAATCTCCAAAATATACAAGCAGCTCGTAGAGCTCAATACCAAAAAAACAAACAACCCCATACAAAAATGGGCAGAAGACCTAAACAGACATTTCTCCAAAGAAGATATACAGATTGCCAGCAAACATTTGAAAGGATGCTCAACATCACTAATCATTAGAGAAATGCAAATCAAAACCACAATGTGGTATCACCTCATACTGGTCAGAATGGCCATCATCAAAAAATCTACAAACAATAAATGCTGGAGAGGGTGTGGAGAAAAGGGAGCCGTCTTGCACTGTTGGTGGGAATGTAAATTGATACAGCCACTATGGAGAAGTATAGAGGTTCCTTAAAAACCTAAAAGTAGAGCCACCATACTATCCAGCAATCCCACTACTGGGCATATACCCTGAGAAAACCATAATTCATAAAGAGTCATGTACCACAATGTTCATTGCAGAACTATTTACAATAGCCAGGACATGGAAGCAACCTAAGTGTCCATCCACAGATGAATGGATAAAGAAGACGTGGCACATATATACAAAGGAATATTACTCAGCCATAAAAAGAAATGAAATTGAATTATTTGTAGTGAGGTGGATGGTCCTAAAGTCTGTCATACAGAGTGAAGTAAGTCAGAAAGAGAAAAACAAATACTGTATGCAAACACATATATGTGGAATCTGAAAAAAAAAAGGTTCTGAAAAACCTACAGGCAGGACAGGAATAAAGATGCAGACGTAGAGAATGGACTTGAGGACACGGGGTGGGGGGAATGGTAAGCTGGGATGAAGTGGGAGAGTGGCATTGACGTTTATACCCTACCAAATGTAAAATAAATAGCTAGTGGGAAGCAACTGCATAGCACAGGGAGATCACCTCCATGCTTGGTGACCACCTAGAGGGGTGGGAGGGAGACGCAAGAGGGAGGGGATATGGGGATATATGTATACATATAGCTGATTCACTTTGTTATATAGCAGAAACTAACACAACATTGTAAAGCAATTATACTCCAATAAAGATGTTAAAAAAAAAAGCCAATGTAATGTTTAAACCTTGACTGGGCCCTGAACTAAATAAATAACCAGCTCTATATGCCATAAAACAAAAAACAAAAAACAAAAATAATAACCATCTGTTCTAACAAGGTTTGTCTCCTTGCAACAATCCCACTCACATCACAGTCAACTCTCAGTAGCTTACTTCCACCAGGTATATTTTGTTCCTTTTACATTTAGGATTCTCCTCCCCCTCTTTCCAACCTAGCCAAATTAAATTCAGCTATCATTTATTTCACCAATCCTTCACTTCCTGCTCCAGTCCACACGGATCTTTCTTTTATTTGTTCTCCCAGTATGTACCACATAATTACATACTAAAAAAAAAAAAAAAAAAAAAAAAACTGTTATATAGCTTTTACATTATTCCATACAGGTAAATTTGATTATCTAAATTGCAAATACTCTTAAAGTCAGGGACTGAAGCTTCTTCTTTATACACCATATAACAATGAACCCTGCAGTTGGTCTATAAATATGGTGTGACCCATGGACCTATTTTGCTCCCTGACGAAGTTTTATCAATTTAAATGAGAAAAATAAGGACAGTGTAGTGAGTTTTTTATAAAGCTAAATTTCCTTTGTTTAAAAACCAGTTTAGTATTATGTCTTTTCTACATTTTTTAAGTTGAATTACCATTTTTTCCAAGATGATTATAATTATAGATGGCCGCTTTCTAAATGTTCCTATTTGTCAAATACAGAATTGTCAATCTTGTGTCAGTATCTAGCTTTTGCTTGTACTGTTTCAAATAATCCAAAAGTCAGAGCATCACTGGTGTCACATAAGAACTTAATGACTTAGTTACTTTAATTCATGTTGCATGGGTCATTAATTCAAGAAGTTTCAGTTGAGTACCAACTCAATTTAAGATGCTTTAAATATTAAATATGTTGAAAACATGCTGGTAAACATTGAAATGGGGAGGGTTTCTTTTTATTCAATTGTAGAGTAGCCCATGTTCTCTGGTAAAGTGACTGATCTGAACTAAAGATTAAGAATCACTCTCACAGAAAATAATTTTTAATGTGGCTCACTGCTGACTTCTGTCAAAATCATCTGTGGTGCTGAACTGTTTAAAACTCAGATTATTGGACCCTATCCCCAGACCAACTGACTCAGGATCTCTGGGTTTAAGAACTTTAAACTAGCACTTTAAAGTAGTTCCCCAAGTGATTCTGATGCAGGTAGTGCATTAGAGTCAAGAACAGCTGCTAACCTAGCAGGTTGATATAGATCTAGGTTCAGAACACAGTTCTGCCTGTTTCTAGTCATTGTTTTCTGGAGAAAGTTTCTAAACATCTTTACGTCTCATCTGAGTGTTCTAGACAATATAGTTAATAAGCCTGCTGTGATGAGGGTTAAATGAGATAGTGAATATAAAATAGTAACACAATAAGGATGGTCAATAAATACTAGTTACTTCCTTTCTTTCCTTTGAAATCCCCTTACGCTTCAGTGAGTAGAACAGAGAGTTTCTGATCATTTATTTGACATTGCTCTTGACTGCAAATCTCATTATTGAACCAGTTGTGTGTTACTAAAGCTCTTTTTTTTCCTTATTACTGTTGAAGCCAAGGTCATCCTACTTGTCATTAAGTTGCAGGAGTGTAGTACTTTCTTCATCCCCAGGTTCCTGCTGCTCCTTTTCTTACCAGCAAGGGACCAAATGGACTAGAAAATAACTGGGTATTGGTTTCTGTCTGGGAAAAACTGTTTCTCCTTAACTCACACTCACAATGCTTCTGACACCAGATGTGGGGAGGTGGGAGTGTGGTTTCCACACATCAAGCAATTATTCAACACCAGCTGGGTGTCCTACAATTCAACTCAGTTCTGACACTGTCTACCTGGAGTTAGTATCAGATCCCACAAATTCAGAAATCAGTCCTACAAGACTGCCCCCAATTCAGATGTCAATCACAAATTCTAGGTTGTTACCTGTACTGCTGACCAATCATCTGTAAATCAGGGTTCCCATGACCCCTCCTTGGGTTTGATAATTTGCTAGAATGGCTCACAGAACTCAAGGAAATACTTGTGTTTACCAGTTTGTTATAAAGGACATAATAAAGGGTACAGATGAACAGCCAGATGAAGAGATACATAAGGTGAGGGCCAGAAGTGTCCTGAGCATAGAAGATTCTGTCCCTGTGGAGTTGAGGCACCCTACCCTGCCAGTATGTAGATGTGTTCACCAACGCTGAAGCTCTCTGAACTCCATACTATTGGGATTTTTATGGAGGCTTCATTATGTAGGTGTGATTAATTATTAACTCAATCTCTAGCCCCTCTTCCCTTACCAGAGAATGGGGGTTGGAACTAAAAGTTCCAAGCTTCAAATCATGGCTTGGTCTTTCTGAAGACCAGCCCTCATCCTGAAACTATCCAGAAGCCAACCAAGAGTTGCCTCATTAGAACAAAGACACTCCTATCACCCAGGAAATTCCAAGGGATTTAAGGGCTCTGTGTCAGGGAACAGGGTCAAAGACCAATTACTAGAACAAAAGATGCTCCTACTGCTCTCATCACTTAGGAAACCCTTAAATTACAAGGGTGTTAAGAGCTGTGTTCCAGGAAGCAAGGGCAAAGACCAATATATTGCTTCTATTATTTCGGTTTCCTACTCAATAAAATAGGAAATTTTTCTAGATAATTTGATAGGTCCTTCCTGCTTAAAAAAATTTTTTTCTCATTTTCATGTCATAAATAAAAATTGAGAAGACTTCATTAAGTTCTCCAACAATTTATCACTTTTCCAATGTAGAATCCTAGATTTATATTGGAGAAAACTATTTTATTTCAGGAAAAATAATAAGTAAAGGATATACTAGAGTTAATTTTTACTGAATGATGACATCTCTTTGACTCTGAAAGGGGATGAGGTAAGGAGAGATAGCAGGGGCTAGAGAGATAAGGGTGGGAAAACCACACTTTGAGTAGCCTGGTCATATCAAAATCCTAGTAGCTCTTTCGTCTGTTTTAGGCTTACCCCTTATAGGAGTTGCTTGCAAATGTGGGACGAGTTATTTTATATATGAATTCAGAAATTAAGAGATTAGAAAAAATGCATTATGTGTTCATTTGCTAGGACTACTGTAACAATTACCTCAAACTTGGTGTCTTTGGCAACCAGAAATTCATTGTGTCATAGTTCTGGAGACTAGAAGTACAAGATTTGTAACTGAACAAGGCTGGTACTGAACCTAAGTTCAGTTGCTCACCATTTGAAAGGTCAATGTTTGAAAAGTGGAAAGGAAAATTTGCTTTATTCAGGAGGCTAGCAACCTGGGAAGATGGTGGACTAAGGTCCTAAGACCATCTTCAAGCTGGAGACAAAGGTTTTGAAGGCAGTGTGAGGGAGGGAGCTGCAGGTACATGATCAGCTTGTGCACAATTCTCAGATTGGTTGGTGAAGAAATCCAGGTGAAGTTTCGAGCATCACCAGTCTTCTGGTTTCAACCAATCTGGGGTGTACATGCTTGCAGTCAGCAGTTTTCATCTGGTGGAGGTCTGCTCCCTGTAAAAACAACTTAAGAATGTGTGTCAGGCCTTTATCTATATCTTTCAGGGAACTGGGAGTTCAGTGACTCTGCTATGTGGCTGGTTTATAGTCTAAATTGTTACTAGTTTCCAACCCAACAACTATTCTTTATTTTTACAGCTTCACATTTCCTAATCATTAACTCTTGAGATAGGCTTTTGAGACTCTTGGGAGACCTGGGAGACTAAAGCAAAGCCGTTTACTTCAAAGAACAGGGACATAGGGGCTTGTGGTTTCAATCCCCCCTTTTATTTGATACTCCTCAATCTTGAGAGGAAGAGGATTGGGACCAGAAAGGCAATACAATTTCAGATAGAGAGGTTAATCATAAACTCGGCAGAGGAACTCAGTTTTGGGGGGACTGGTTTCAGATTAAGGTGTCAACAGAGTTGGTTCCTTCTGTGGGCTCTGAGGAAAACTCTGTTCCATGCCTCTCCCCTAGCTTCTGGTGGTTTGATAGCAATTTTTGGTGTTCCTTGGTTTGCAGATGTACCACCCAATCTCTGCCTTCATCTTCACATGACATTCTCCCTATTTGTGTATCTGTGTCCAAATTTCTCATAAGTACACCAGTCATATTGGATTAAGCGTTACCCTAATGACCTCATTTTAACTTGATTACTTCTATAGAGACCCTGTTTCCAAATAAGGTCACATTCTGAGATTTGGGGGCTTAAGATTTCAACATAGCTCTTTGGAGGGACATAATTCAATCCATAAAAACATGATTCACAACACCGTGAAACAAAAGCCTTCCTGAACAGGATCTATAAATAGCCTGAGGGTTCAAACCAGGACAAATGTGCCAGCCCCCCTCAGAGCAGAATGCAATCCCTTTTTATACCTCCTTTTTAAATTGAATACTAATTACTTATTTTTTATATTTACTAATTCCCTTTGAGTGCAACATGCTCAGTACATGTGGTTCATTTTATTTTTCTTAGAAACAGAACTCTTAAAAAGCACTGTCTGAATATCTTCAAAGGGAACAAACAAAGGTAATTGAATTGGTGACACTTTGAGTCATCATAGAGAAAAGTAGGTTTCATTCAACAGATCGTAGGGGGCTATCCTAATTTACTGAGGACTGACAGGGTCTATGAATTCTAAAACTGTGCACTTAGTGAATACACAAAGATAAAGTTGAAAGGAACATAACAGAGTGAGCATGTATCAGTTTAGAAACAACTTTAAAAATAAGCCCAAACTCCAGACTGCTGATAACATGGTAGTTTGCTAATAGTGAAAATGTTTGTTTTAATATGTGTAGTCAGCTTTCAATGACCACGTTACATCCATATTATTCTGAAGGTAGTTATATATCAGCATCGGGGCGGCATCCTGTACCACAGTTTTGTAGCATCACTCACAGCTGATCAGCTGCAGACCAGTGACCCTACTTAAGAAAATCTGGCTAAGGGGATAAAGTAAGGAAGGCATGGTATAAGAGAATCAAAGTAGGGGTAGATATGCCAACAAAAGGGAGAGCTTGTTCTCTTGTTCCGTGTTCATTTGTAGAACCTACGGGCCTGCTTGAGAGTTCCCACTGGAACACAGTGGAGTGTGGTGAGAGAATTCTTAGGAAAGCTTGACAAGGAATTCAGAGGAAGATCATGTCTGTAAACATGGAAGAAAGTGCCTATTACTTATTTAGATATTCTGAAAACAGAAAGCATATTAGTGTAGCCTGTACCGGTAGGGCTTAAAGGCACCAAAGTAAAGAATACTTCGTAAGAGAACCCGTGGTTTATGAGACTGCATGGGAAAGGATATTGTGGTTGAGTGGGGGACAAGATCTCTAAAGCAGCTCAGACAGCCACAGGACCAAGGGAGGGAGCCCCCATCCAGAAAAAAATATTTCAGCAGGGTTGGAGGGAGACTAGCATTAGGACAACTGAACACCTCTTCAAGAAGTAAGCACTCCATGCTTACAGAGACCATCATATCAATTGAAGCCACCAACACAGTATAGAGCCATTCCAAGCCTGGGAGATTCTAGAAGTGCCTTACACCTTGGTCTATTATATGGATGGTTTTGTAAGATGACCTCTGATTCTCCTGTCCCTCTCGCCTGCCCCCAACTTCAGAAAAAATAGACCCAAGAGGGGAGGGGAGCAGTGGAAGAGATGACATGCTTCACTTGCTCCCCTCCCGTTTTAAACTGACAAGACTGTGTTTAGTAATTAAAAGTGATCAAAAAGCTATGGAATCTGTCTCAAGATACTATTAAAGAAATGAGAGATTTAAGATAGCCTAGTTGGAGGTAATAATTAGAAGAAACAAAACAGTTTAAGGTTTATAATATTTACATTGTAAACATTTTTGAATCAGTCATAGTCCTAGTCCCAGAAGGATCTTCAGGGCTGACATGCTAGGCATATTTGAAGACTGCTGTTAGACCACAGGGCTTTTTAAAAAAAGGCTTCCTTTTTGGTTATTCTCAGTGGTTGACGCTCTAATCATCAAAGAGTCACTATTTGATTGTTGTATATCTAGGAATTCCTGTTTGAATAAACTTAACAAAAAATATTTATTTAACAAATATATATTGGTGGCCTATTATTAGGCAGAAACCATATTCTGTGTTGGCATTATAAATACAAATAAAGTATTGCCCCATCCTTTACGTCATTGTGTGTGTGTTTATAAACAGCTAATTATACCTCAACCATAGAACTACTAGACCTACTAGAGAGTGGAGAGAAGTGTAGAGTAACTCTCAGAAGAAAGCAGTTGACCTCCTGGGGAAATCAATAGAAGCTTCACAGAAAGCAAGACATGAAGCTGGTTCTTGGAGTAGGTGCATACTAGACTATGAAATCCATGTCAACCTTTAATACCTTGCTCAGATTAGTTTATAGGGTTGTTTTTCCACCTGGCAGTTCGACGAGAGCAGGGCAGGAAAGTTCTGATGGGAGGAAGGAGTGCCAGAGAGAGAAGGCCCTACAAGGAGGGAAGCCTGGAAAGCAGGGCTCCCTGAACCTCCCCAGGGGAGTAGCAGGGATACCAGGAAGAGAAGCTCTGCCAGAAGTGGGGGGAACCAAGGCTGTAGCCTAGATCAATTTACTTGGGTCTGTCCTTGTTCTATTGTTCTATTTCAGGGTTCTTTTTACAATTATATTTCATATAGCAGAATCAATCAGTGACCAGATAGGACAGTCACTGACTCTTAAGGCTTTCCAATTTGAAAAAGTGTGTGCAGATGTATAGACACATAGAACAATAAAACAAGAGCTGACCTAGGTGCAAATGCTCACCTCAGAATGAGGAAGTGAACACATACAGAAGTAGAGTTGAAGTTCTCTTCATCCTTATAGCCCTCTGAAGCTTTGATGATCTACTTTATGTTTTTAAAAGTTCCAGTTTCAAGGAGGTGTATGCTAAAACATCGGCTAATTGTGTGATTTGGAGCAAGTCTCAGAGAGATCCCATTTTTTTTTGTTTTGTTGTTTGTTTAGTTTTGTGGTACACGGGCCTCTCACTGTTGTGGCCTCTCCCGTTGCGGAGCACAGGCTCCGGACGCGCAGGCCCAGCGGCCATGGCTCATGGGCCTAGCCGCTCCATGGCATGTGGGATCTTCCTGGACTGGGGCACAAACCCGTGTCCCCTGCATCGGCAGGTGGACTCTCAACCACTGCGCCACCAGGGAAGCCCGAGTGATCCCATTTTTAAAAATAATTCTAATACTAGAAGGTTGGACTAAATTACCACTATGATCCTTTCCAAGGCTATCTGTAATTTATGAGTATTTGAGGCTAGTTCAATCAGTGCTAATGATATCATAGTCAGATTTGGAGTGCTAAGGTGAAATCCATTCATTTAAAAACTATTTGGTGAGAGCATCTATTAGTAAGGTTGCCAGATAAATTACAGGATACCTAGTTAAATTTGAATTTCAAATAAGGAACAATGACATTTTATAAGTATGCTCCAAGTAATATTTAAATATTCAAATATTAGGCTTAAAATTAATCTTTAACTGAAACAAATTTAACTAGTTATCTTTAATTTTTTTTTAATCTGGCATTCTTCTTATTAAAACCTAGGCTCCAGGGAAGATGAAACAGTGAATCAGGTATAGATCCTGCCCTTGAGTCAAAAGAGACTCAAATGGAAAAACCATATTACAAAAGCGAAAAGTGGTAAGTTTATCAGAAACGTACAGTGAGAAGGCTATAAAAGTTGGCAAGAGGGAGAGATTACTTCCAGGTTTGAGAAGCAAGGGAAGCCTCTGAGCTGGGCTGAGAAAGATGGCAGGATGAAGGCACATGAATGTGGCAGGGGAGAGAGAGAAGGCATTCCTGGTAGAGCTCATTGCTTCAGTAAAGTCTTGGAGGGACAGCACAGAGTGAGAGAGGTCTGCTAGTCACTCAGTTTGACTGCAGCCTGATTAATGAAGGGAAATAATAGCAGAGAAGATCTGAAAGGTGAGTTTGGGCCAAAGAGAACCTAGACAGAGATATGAGGAATGGAGGCTAGAAGTCTGATTAGGCCAAGGAATTTGACTTGATGCTTAAAGGTTTGTGATCCAGGGTGACACTGCACGCCAAAGAGACAAGGAGAGTATGGTGAATCATCCCAAACCAATCATCTCCAAGAAAACATAGCCCATTAGTGTCGTCTTTGTCCACAAACGAAAAAATATATCTTAAAATATCACTAAGTGGAGAATAAATGTGGTAAAGTGGGAAAACCACAAGCTTTGTTGTGAAAACATTCTGAGTTCAAATCTTCATTTCCCCTCTGACCTTAAGCTAGTTCCTGTCTCTGAAGTGTGGTTTCCTTATCTGTAAAACAAGACTAACAATGCTCTTGTTATGCTTAGATGTTGTGAGTAGGTACCAACATGTACCTGGAGCACAGTAGGAGCTCACCAGATACTAATTACTGCATTATTATTTTGCTTACTAAATATTTATTCCTCTCTAGCTTCCAGAGTTTATTTTCTTGTAACAGGTGAAGATGCTATCAGTAAATAGAAAACTTCCTTTCAAAATATTTATTTTTTCTCTTTATAAAGAATTAAATATTTTAAAATAAAGAGCAACATACCCATCTGAACTGAAAAAAACAGGAAGAACCAAGTAGCAAATATTTACAATATTGGGGCCAAATATTTGCTTTAAATTGGTTCCTCGATGTAAAAAAAAAAAAACAAAAAAACCTAGGTTTCCTTCCTAACTTAAATATTGTATGGGTAGAATGGGTATCCTGGGAAGAGCTTGAGTGTCTCTGGGTAATTATTAAGTGAAAGCAGACATTTCTACTTACTTATCTATGGCCTAAGCAAACAATGTGAAAGTTATACCTCAGCTGGTGAACCAGGGAGTCTCAGGGATGCTCTGTGCTTGTTGGAATAACAGTGTGTGTCGCCTATGAGAGCCAGAGGTAAGGGGAGACTTGAGGAATAATAGGACAGTTTATCCCTTGTAAAGATTCATTCTAGATTATTCTTCTGGTTTCTGTTTTTTTTTTTCCCCTAGAATTCTCAGTTGTTTATGTAAAATGGGCTACAAAGACTGATGATAAATTTGTTCTCTGAGAATAGCACCTAGAGGAATGGTTACCCAAAGTGCCCTGTCATGGTCTGAAATAGCCACCATTGCTGAATTGTGTGTTTACAGATAATGCCTCCCCATTTGGGCATTTTTCTTCCAAAAATGAATTCTCATCAGTAGCTACCTTTATTCATATCTTTTCTCCTCGACCTCATTCCGGTCCCCATTGCTCAGTATCCAAAGTAGATGTGCAGCTGAAGAAAAACTACCGGTTCCCTTGTCTCTCCCCATCAGGCCTACAGTTTGCTCTCAAGCTTATTCCTATGCACAGCACAACTTGAGCTGTGTCTTAGGTTCATTCTCACACTTTGTATTCGGGGTCAATACACTCAGTAAGTGCACAGCTGTGACACAGTAGGATTCCTACAGACTTTAAACACACAGAGGTGGTTATCAGTCCCAGAAGACCAGCCCCTGGGTGATTTGCTTGGGTGATATTTTTGGCAGTGCCTCTGCCTTGTTTCTAATAACGTTCTGGGTTCGTGTTTGTGAGACTCAAATTTATTTCCAATTACATAAAGGTGACCTTCCCCTTCTCCAAGCTGAATCTCCTGTGAGACTCATGAATCCTGTTGAGGCCTATCACGGCTGTGCTTAGTTAACTGCTAGAGCACCTTCAGTCTTAAAATAGCCGACATAAAAATAAGACTGTGACACGAAGGAAGAACAGGATGGTCAGGCACATCACACCACATTTTTATCAAATTATTTGGGTTAGGACTTGAAAACCTGTTTAGTGCTTGACATTCTGAATTTAAAGTTAGATGGAGAAACTGAAGAAAGCTTAATCACAGAGCATAGAATTAGGACCAATCATATTCAATGTCTGGGAACACTGAGATCAGGCTGCTTTAGAACTTAGCTCTCATTTGTCTTCCTGTACAAGAGAACACTCTCTTATGTGGGTGAGGCTGACTGCAAGACCATTGGCCTCCATCCCATCTATTCTCCAAGTCTTAATCTCCCTGGGGCTCACTAAAGTCAGTCACTCACTTTGGTAGTGAGATAGCTGAGTGAAAACCGCCTTTCTACTTGTCTTTCTGCCTCTCTAGGAAAGGGACAATTTTACTGCTTACCTTGGGAAACATGAAAGTTAAACATGGTAAATATAAATGGTTGAAACCAGCATTAGATGCTATAAAGTTGAAAGTGGGACTTGATACTCTGGAGTAATGTGTTGTTCTTTTTTTAAAAAACAAAACATGTATGAGTCATTTTAGAAAGGTTAATTTCTGCCACCTCTCCAAATATAGGCATAACCAAGATACTGCAGTTTTGGTTCCAGACCACCAGGATAAAGTGAGTATTGCAATAAAATGAGTCACACGAATTTTTTAGTTTCTCAGTGCATATAAAAGTTATGTTTACACTACACTGTAGTCTATTAAGTGTGCAATAGCATTATGTCTAAAAAATGTACATACCTTTACTAAAAAATACTTTATTGCTAAAAAATGCTAACCATCATTTGACAGTGTAGGGTTGCCACAAACCTTCATTTTGTATAAAACACTGTATCTGTGAAGCACTATAAAGGAAGCACAATAAAATGAGGTAAGCCTTTACTCCCAAAACAATGACAGAGTAAAATTGTAATTTAAAACAATGGAAACACCATTGGTAGAAGACTCTTTTCCTGTATTTCAGTTAGGAAAGAATAACCCTACTAGATCAGACTCATAGAGCAATGATGTTTACTCAGAAGCTGTAACACTGGCCTCTAGGAAACAGAATCCAAATCATCATTTCTCAAAAATTTTCACGTCTCAGTGACCTGTAGATAGTTTCCTTCCATAAGAAAACATCCCAGTGTTTATTTTAGATTCTCCATCAACAAAGAACAGTACCTTGTACATATAATATGCTTCTAGCTTTTCAAGGCATTTTACATGTGGTCCTTAATTGTTTATTATAATAATAAACCTCTGCTGGTATTATTATTTCAGAAGCCCTCCAAGTTTGGGAAAGATATGCAAAAAGAAGGGAGAAATGTTGGTTGCTATTCTCCACTTAGTTTCTCTACAGCCATTTCCTCCCAATATTTAAAAGCTACAAAGGAAGGAAGACTGGCATTTGAAACACTGAGGTATTGCTCAAAGAGAACTCACTTCTCTGATAGAAGAGGATAATTTGTTCTTCCAATGCTGTACAGCTGCACTGTCCACTTAGATCGTATGGTTTCAAGAGTTTATACTGTATAGCTCCTTTTTGCATCCCTCCAGTGCCTACCCCAAGAAAAAGGAGAACATGCCATTAACTTAATAATTCTTGTGAAACACAGTGTTTGGATTTCAGAGTAGGGACAAGGGAAACACGCAACTTGCCGTCCTCTCAATTGTGTGCTTCTATCACAAAAATTTGAGAATTCTTTTAAAGGGAAGTATGGATTGTGTTTCCTGCCAGCAGCCACAGGTAAGTAATGATCTACTTAAACTACATAATAGCAGTCATTAGAGTAATTTGGAATTTAACTAATTGTTATATACATATATGCTTGTATGTGTCCTGCCACTCCAAATGAAATGATATACATGTGTAAAAGATATTTCATATCTCTATGTCCTGTTTCCCCTTCATTCCTTGCATTTGGCCTTGTGTATTTTTAGTGCTCAACAAATATTTGTCAAATCAGTCAGAAATGAAATGAAAGAAAAACTTCAATCTACAAACCTATCCATAGTAAACAGTAGTGGCAGTATTTTTTTTTCAAGAAAACAAATCAACAGTTTCCAAGCAAAGCCAACTTTGCTGATGTTCCTAAATGACTTGGCAATCAACAATTACCTGCTCAAAAAATAAAATAAGATAAAACAAAACATTAACTCTGTTGTTACAAGTGTCTTCAGAATAATTTGTTCATCATAAAATTCAGTTATGATTGAATATATTTCAATCATATGATTGAATACACTTTTGGGAATATATTTCATTTTGCTCCTTGTTCTGATTACACTTGTAGTAGGATGGAATTCTCTTTCTCCCTTATTCATTTTTCTCTGCCCTGCTCATTTCTGTGAAAAAGGAGATATGATTTAAAAACAAAACAAAAAACAAAACAAACAGGGCTTCCCTGGTGGCGCAGTGGTTGGGGGTCCGCCTGCTGATGAGGGGGATGCAGGTTCGTGCCCCAGTCGGGGAGGATCCCACATGCCGTGGAGCGGCTGGGCCCGTGAGCCATGGCCGCTGAGCCTGCACGTCTGGAGCCTGTGCTCCGCAATGGGAGAGGCCACAGCAGTGAGAGGCCCACGTACCGCAAACAAACAAACAAACAAACAAACAAACAAAAAACAAAGGTGGAGACTTGGCTAGCATAACAAGTGAGAGTCAATATATAAAGAGAAAGAAATTTTCTCTTGTAAATACCATGCTCTGAAGAATTTAAGGTTCAAAAATCCTCCTCTGAAGATGCACAGTATCAATCTGATGTCATCCATCAAGGATGAAGCTAGGATATTTGCTTAAAACTTTGATGTCTTGATGGTGCACCTTCAAAATGGATTCTAGTACATGAGATTGGAGTGGGGATAGGCAGACTAGGAAGAGAAAAAATAGGAGGATAGAGCAACTTGCATATCCTGATCTGGGAAGCAGTACAGTATGGTGGTTAATGTCAGATTCTCTGGAATTAGATGCCTACGTTTAAATCTGTCACCTTATTAAATTAGGAAGATAATAGCCTTGAATTCAAAGAGTTATTTTAAGAATTAAATGAATTATCCATGTAAATTCCTTAGAATAGTGGGTGATAAGTAGTTATTTTATAAATGTTAGCCAACATTATCTGAGTCTGTCTCTATTGAATTGGTGGTGTTTTGATGAGGAAAGAATGCAAGTATTTTGACCCCTCTTCTGGGCTACATATGTATGTTGGATAAGCTAACAAAAATTTCGCTTATGGTCCTCAGTGACAATCCTGATTTTGTTTGGTTTCCAAATTCCCTACATAGCACAACGATGAGTTCAGTTTTCCCATTAACAGGAGACTATCACTATCTTTGCTGATTCTATAATTCTTTTCGAGGAAATAGCTCAAGCTCCTGTTTTTTTTCTCATCTACATAATTTATTTCTTAAACTAAATTCACTAATGGAACAGGTTTTCTATTTT
Source organism: Mesoplodon densirostris (assembly GCF_025265405.1). Lineage (NCBI taxonomy): Eukaryota > Metazoa > Chordata > Mammalia > Artiodactyla > Ziphiidae > Mesoplodon > Mesoplodon densirostris. Next base: position 122,278,284 of record NC_082662.1, on the reverse strand, counting down.
TAGTTTTCAGTCATATTTTTTACATAAAATCTTGTATTTCCTTTTCTATCAAAGTGCCATTACAGCAAATACTCACAACACACTATTACATTTTTTAAAGGCAGAACATAACACTATAGGTACAGGTTAACCCCAATTATTTATTGTAGTTTCCTCCAGAGTAAGATCATAGGGAACTTTTGTGTATTTCTTTATACTCTTAAATATTTTCTAAATTACCTAAATATGCTTAGATTACTTTGACAAATAATTAAAACATTATTTTAAATGTTTGTGTCCCCTCCAAAATGAAACTTATCCAGACTAAATTATACATGCAGAAATGAAACTAAAAAAAAAGTGCCTGATTTCCTTTGGAATGTATTCTCCAGATTCCTAATGCCAGTGATTTTACTGTCAATCTAGGATTAAATGGTAAAAATAGATGATATCAATATGTTTCAAATGTTGTTTTATCAGAGTAACCTGGCTGATAGAACTTGAACACGTGCTATTTTCTCTTTCTTTAACACCATATAGTTTGCATCACAAAGACTCTGTTTATCAGTCCCACAAGTAAAATGGTTATTCTGCATTGGATCTGTTCACAATTCCAGATTTTTCAGAATAATGAGAAAGGAGAAGATAGAAATGAATTCAATCCTAAATGTTATATAACATCAAAATCATTTCCATTTGGGTTTGGAAAGTAATTGTGTTGGCACATCTGTGTCTTTTATCCTTGGAATTCACAATACATTAAAGAAAATAACAAAGCTACACTAGAGATTGAGGTAGTAGATGGTTCTTTGATTCAACAGAGGACCCTATCTTTTTTTAATGGCCTGGTTTCTCTGTCTCAGAATGGATGCCTTGAAGCTATCTGCAGCACTAAGGATTTATCTGGTATCAAAAGAAATCTTTCTACTCAGTTGTTTCAGTCAATAAAATCCATGAGGTGGGAGAACAACAAATAGTTTGAACTCCTCCATTATTTTAAATTATTAAATTCCTGAGGCTACCACTTATGAGCATAATTTTGTCCTTTTTCTCCCTAATCTTAAACCCAAAGAATTCTATTCAAGTGATATTTCTTATAACAGCCATTTTTAAGACTGTATTTAATTGTGAGTAGAAGATTTCAAATTGGGCTGATCTCAGAATATCAAATGTACCCTTTCTTTAGTGAAAATATGAAAGAGGAATCAAGAGAAGTACCTTTTAGATATTTGAAAGCCTATCATTTTCTCTTCCAACTATGGAAACCCTAAAGTCTGAAATTTTTGAAAGATTTATTATTATTTTCTGTGTGAGCTGCAGGTGTCTTCTGGACATGATACTTGAATATGATGTATTGCCATGAAAGAGAATATAATACTAATATGATATTTATTACAAGAGAATATATAAACCTCTGCTGGCAACAAATAAAGGCATAATTAGATTATTAAAAAGACATCTCTATAAATACATTGGGATGACTTAGTAAAGAATGAAGAAATTTTATGCAGTAGTCCTGACAAGAGTTTTACAGGAGACAAGGAGACACTGGTCATATGTTGTTTGTAAGATTAGATGTGAAATAGGATACTATTGAACTGAACCAGAAGGTAATAGAATTATATAAACAGAATTTTAGATCAGGAAGGGATCTAAAAGATCAGTTAAACCCACCATAGCATTTCAAAGTATAAAAAAATAAAGTTCAGAAAGATGGACTTTTACAAGGTCACAATTAATATCACAATTAAGTTTAATGCAACATAATTATATTAACAACTTACAAAGATTTTTTAAAATAAGACAAATCCTTTCTTTGATCTGATTACCCACTATCTGACAGGAGAGCCATGCATTCCATGCATTGCCTAGATTTAAAAATTGAGTATGATAAGTGAGGTGGAAGATAAAATAGTGGAAATAACTGATGCAGAGCAAAATAAGAAAAAAGAATGAAAAGAACAGAGGACAGTCTCAGAGACCTCTGGGAAAACATTAAACGCACCAACATTCGAATTATAGGGGTTCCAGAAGAAGAAGAGAAAAAGAAAGGGACTGAGAAAATATTTGAAGAGATTATAGTTGAAAACTTCCCTAATATGGGAAAGGAAATAGTTAATCAAGTCCAGGAGGCACAGAGAGTCCCATACAGAATAAATCCAAGGAGAAATACACCAAGACACATATTAATCAAACTGTCAAAAATTAAACACAAAGAAATCATATTAAAAGCAGCAAGGGAAAAGCAACAAATAACACACAAGGGAATCCCCATCAGGTTAACAGCTGATCTCTCAGCAGAAACTCTACAAGCCAGAAGGGAGTGGCAGGACATAATTAAAGTGATGAAGGAGAGAAACCTGCAACCAAGATTACTCTACCCAGCAAGGATCTCATTCAGATTTGATGGAGAAATTAAAACGTTTACAGACAAGCAAAAGCTGAGAGAGTTCAGCACCACCAAACCAGCTTTACAACAAATGCTAAAGGAACTTCTCTAGGCAAGAAACACAACAGAAGGAATATACCTACAATAACAAACCCAAAGCAATTAAGGAAATGGAAACAGGAACATACATATCGATAATTACCTTAAATGTAAATGGACTAAATGCTCCCACCAAAAGACATATATTGGCTGAATGGATACAAAAACAAGACCCATATATATGCTGTCTACAAGAGAACCACTTCAGACCTAGAGACACATACAGATTGAAAGTAAGGGGATGGAAAAAGATATTCCATGTAAATGGAAATCAAAAGAAAGCTGGAGTAGCAATTCTTATATCAGACAAAATAGACTTTAAAATAAAGACTATTAGAAGAGACAAAGAAGAACACTACATAATGATAAATGGATTGATCCAAGAAGAAGATATAACAATTGTAAATATTTATGCACCCAACATAGGAGCACCTCAATACATAATGCAAATACTAACAGCCATAAAAGGGGAAATCGACAGTAACACACTCATAGTAGGGGACTTTAACACCCCACTTTCACCAATGGACAGATCATCCAAAATGAAAATAAATAAGGAAACACAAGCTTTAAATGATACATTAAACAAGATGGACTTAATTGATATTTATAGGACATTCCATCCAAAAACAACAGAATACACATTTTTCTCAAGTGCCCATGGAACAGTCTCCAGGATAGATCATATCTTGGGTCACAAATCAATCCTTGGTAAATTTAAGAAAATTGAAATCATATCAAGTATCTTTTCCGACCACAATGCTATGAGACTAGATATCAATTACAGGAAAAGAGCTGTAAAAAATACAAACACATGGAGGCTAAACAATACACTACTTAATAACGAAGTGATCACTGAAGAAATCAAAGAGGAAATTTAAAAATACCTAGAAACAAATGACAATGGAGACACGACGACCCAAAACCTATGGGATACAGCAAAAGCAGTTCTAAGAGGGAAGTTTATAGCAATACAATCCCACGTTAAGAAACAGGAAACATCTTGAATAAACAACCTAACCTTGCACCTAAAGCAATTAGAGAAAGAAGAACAAAAACACCCCAAACTTAGCAGAAGGAAAGAAATCATAAAAATCAGATCAGAAATAAATGAAAAAGAAATGAAGGAAACGATAGCAAAGATCAATAAAACTAAAAGCTGGTTCTTTGAGAAGGTAAACAAAATTGATAAACCATTAGCCAGACTCATCAAGAAAAAAAGGGAGAAGACTCAAATCAATAGAATTAGAAATGACAAAGGAGAAGTAACAACAGACACTGTAGAAATACAAAAGATCATGAGAGATTACTATAAGCAACTCTATGCCAATAAAATGGACAACCTGGAAGAAATGGACAAATTCTTAGAAACGCACAACCTGCCAAGACTTAATCGGGAAGAAATAGAAAATATGAACAGACCAATCACAAGCACTGAAATTGAAACTGTGATAAAAAATCTTCCAACAAACAAAAGCCCAGGACCAGATAGCTTCACAGGCGAATTCTATCAAGCATTTAGAGAAGAGCTAACACCTATCCTTCTCAAACTCTTCCAAAATATAGCAGAGGGAGGAACACTCCCAAACCCATTCTACGAGGCCACCATCACCTTGATACCAAAACCAGACAAGGATGTCACAAAGAAAGAAAACTACAGGCCAATATCACTGATGAACATAGATGAAAAAATCCTCAACAAAATACCAGCAAACAGAATCCAACAGCACATTAAAAGGATCATACACCATGATCAAGGGGTTGATTCCAGGAATGCAAGGATTCTTCAATATATGCAAATCAATCAACCTGATACACCATATTAACAAATTGAAGGAGAAAAACCATATGATCATCTCAATAGATGCAGAAAAAGCTTTTGACAAAATTCAACACCCATTTATGATAAAAACCCTGCAGAAAGTAGGCATAGAGGGAACTTTACTCAACATAATAAAGACCATATATGACAAACCCACAGCCAACATCGTCCTCAATGGTGAAAAACTGAAACCATTTCCACTAAGATCAGGAACAAGACAAGGTTGCCCACTCTCACCACTCTTATTCAACATAGTTTTGGAAGTTTTAGCCACAGCAATCAGAGAAGAAAAGGAAATAAAAGGAATCCAAATTGGAAAAGAAGAAGTAAAGGGCTTCCCTGGTGGCGCAGTGGTTGAGAGTCCGCCTGCCGATGCAGGGGACACGGGTTCGTGCCCCGGTCTGGGAAGATCCCACATGCCGCGGAGTGGCTGGGCCCGTGAGCCATGGCCGTTGAGCCTGCGCCTCCGGAGCCTGTGCTCCGCAACGGGAGAGGCCACAACAGTGAGAGGCCCACATACTGCAAAAAAAAAAAAAAAAAAAAAAAAAAAAGAAGAAGTAAAGCTGTCACTGTTTGCAGATGACATGATACTGTACATAGAGAATCCTAAAGATGCTACCAGAAAACTACTAGAGTTAATCAATGAATTTGGTAAAGTTGCAGGATACAAAATTAATGCACAGAAATCTCTGGCATTCCTATATACTAATGATGAAAAATCTGAAAGTGAAATCAAGAAAACACTCCCATTTACCATTGCAACAAAAAGAATAAAACATCTAGGAATAAACCTACCTAAGGAGACAAAAGACCTGTATGCAGAAAATTATAAGACACTGATGAAAGAAATTAAAGATGATACAAATAGATGGAAAGATGTACCATGTTCTTGGATTGGAAGAATCAACATTGTGAAAATGACTCTACTACCCAAAGCAATCTACAGATTCAATGCAATCCCTATCAAACTAGCACTGGCATTTTTCACAGAGCTAGAACAAAAAATTTCACAATTTGTATGGAAACACAAAAGACCCCGAATAGCCAAAGCAATCTTGAGAATGAAAAATGGAGCTGGAGGAATCAGGCTCCCTGACTTCACACTATATTACAAAGCTACAGTAATCAAGACAGTATGGTACTGGCACAAAAACAGAAAGATAGATCAATGGAACAGGATAGAAAGCCCAGAGATAAACCCACGAACATATGGTCACCTTATCTTTGATAAAGGAGGCAGGAATGTACAGTGGAGAAAGGACAGTCTCTTCAATAAGTGGTGCTGGGAAAACGGAACAGGGACATGTAAAAGTATGAGATTAGATCACTCCCTAACATCATACACAAAAATAAGCTCAAAATGGATTAAAGACCTAAATGTAAGGCCAGACACTATCAAACTCTTAGAGGAAAACATAGGCAGAACACTCTATGACATAAATCACAGCAAGATCCTTTTTGACCCACCTCCTAGAGAAATGGAAATAAAGACAAAAATAAACACATGGGACCTAATGAAACTTAAAAGCTTTTGCACAGCAAAGGAAACCATAAACAAGACCAAAAGACAACACTCAGAATGGGAGAAAATATTTGCAAATGAAGCAACTGACAAAGGATTAATCTCCAAAATTTATAAGCAGCTCATGCAGCTCAATAACAAAAAAACAAACAACCCAATCCAAAAATGGGCAGAAGACCTAAATAGACATTTCTCCACAGAAGATATACAGACTGCCAACAAACACATGAAAGGATGCTCAACATCTTTACTCATTAGAGAAATGCAAATCAAAACTACAATGTGATATCATCTCACACCAGTCAGGATGGCCATCATCAAAAAATCTAGAAACAATAAATGCTGGAGAGGGTGTGGAAAAAAGGGAACACTCTTGCACTCCTGGTGTGAGTGTGAACTGGTACAGCCACTATGGAGAACAGTATGGAGGTTCCTTAAAAAACTAAAAATAGAACTACCATATGACCCAGCAATCCCACTACTGGGCATATACCCTGAGAAAACCATAATTCAAAAAGAGTCATGTACCACAATGTTCATAGCAGCCCTATTTACAATAGCCCAGAGATGGAAACAACCTAAGTGTCCATCATCGGATGAATGGGTAAAGAAGATGTGGCACATATATACAATGGAATATTACTCAGCCATAAAAAGAAATGAAATTGAGCTATTTGTAATGAGGTGGATGGACCTAGAGTCTGTCATACAGAGTGAAGTAAGTTCAGAAAGAGAAAGACAAATACTGTATGCTGACACATATATATGGAATTTAAGAAAAAAAAATGTCATGAAGAACATAGGGGTAAGACAGGAATAAAGACACAGACCTACTAGAGCATGGACTTGAGGATATGGGGAGGGGGAAGGGTAAGCTGTGACAAAGTGAAAGAGCAGCATGGACATATATACACTACCAAACGTAAGGTAGATAGCTAGTGGGAAGCAGCCGCATAGCACAGGGAGATCAGCTTGGTGCTTTGTGACCGCCTGGAGGGGTGGGATAGGGAGGGTGGGAGGGAGACGCAAAAGGGAGGGGATATGGGAACATATGTATATGTATAACTGATTAAATTTGTTATAAAGCAAAAAAAAATGGAGATCCTTTAAAGCATAGGTAAATTTTTGAAAATAAAAAGGAGGAATAAGGAAATGTACATATTAATGAACTTAGATTTTCTTTGTAAAGAGCAGAAAAGCATATGACTAAAATAATTTCATGTGCACATGAACACATGCACACATGTAAACACACACATACACAAATGCCTTGACTAGCTTATTTTAAGTATTATTCCAACTCAGTGGAGGAATTATATTTTTCCTAATAGCTGTTATGCATTTCATCTATCCTATTTTCAAAAAAAAATTGAGTATGGTATCATAAGTACTATGATAGAGGTGTACAAAGTGCCTGACATGGAGTTTATAGAGAAGATGACACGAGTTAGCCAAGCCAAGAACGACAAGAAGGGCATTCTGGGGAAAAGTAACTGCAGGAGCAAAGGCATAGGGATATTTTGTATACAGGAAACAATGAGCAGAAGAGTGTGGGAGCAGAAGGTAGCAAGAGCTTTGCTAAGATTGTTGCACAAGGTCTTGGAGGGCAACATTGGCCGAACTTGAACTTTATTCTTTAGAACAGTAATATAGGGCATTCAAAGGGTTTTAAGCCTGAGAATATTTTGAATGTGAATTTATTTGATCTGGTTGCAGTATGGAAGAAAAACGACCAATTAGGAAGTGATTAGAGCAACCCAGGCAAGTAGTGCTGAGGCCATGATCTAGAACAGTAATAAAACTGGAATATGCCAACATAGGAATGCCAAAGAGAGGCAGTTCAAGAAATGTGAGCAGGTAAAATTGTCAAGGGTAAGGAGTCTATGATTGCTTTCAGGTTTCCAATTTGAGTGACTGCATAGATGATGGTGTCTAAGTACTGGAACAGGAAAAGTTTGTGTTTGGAACAAAAAATGAATTCAGTTTTGAACACAGAGTGTGAGGTGCTTGTGGGACATCCAAGTTGATATATCCAAAAGAATATGTCAGTCTCCAGTTAAGGATAGTCAGATTAGGGGGATATATGCGAGAATCATCAACCTATAGATCTTAGTTAAAATGATGAGAGTGGATGAGATAACTAGAGACTGCATAAATAATGAAGACTATTGGACCCTGATTAAAAAATCTGTAAAACATAAACACAACTATCAAGAAATGACCAGAGAAGAAAAAGGGAGAATCAATAGAATAGATTATAGATGCTAAAGGAGAGAATTGAATCTCATGAAGTAAGTGGTTAACAATATCAAATGTTGCAGTGAAGGCTAGAAAGATAAGGCTTGAATAGCATCACTGGATTTGGCTATTGGGTCATGTTTGGTAATCTTTGCCAAAACCATGGTGTTGGAAATCAGATTACACGGTGGAACAACAAATAATTGAAGTAGCTCCCAGTCCAGAGCTCTTCCCACTATACAATATTGTTATAAAACTTTAAACTCTCTCTCTCATTTCTATTCTCTCCCAAGGACTCAAAATCCATTTACAGATGATTATTATTGCTATGCATTTTTGCCTAAATATAGAACTGTTGAATATAACTTCAGAGCTAATAGGTTCAGTGAGTTCTTTCCTGGACCTAAATTTACAGGTTTTACTGTGTCTATTAGTTGAAAAGAAAATAAAATGCATTAGCGTCAGGAGGAAAGGGCTTATAGAAACTCTGCTTTTAAATTTATCTAATTTATAAAGGAATATTTTAATCTATTTTCTGTCTTTATGGCTTACAAGATGCTCAATTATCAGGATGTTCAGAAAGGGTTAATAATAGATTTGGGGACTTCAAGTTAAAATTACACTCTGAAGGTCTGCCTTCAGAAGATGCAGTGAATATAACAAACAATCAAAAATTTAGAATAAAACTCCATCTTTAATAAACTGAAAGAAGGACATGAGGAAGACTTAAAATATGAAGGCAGTCCACTCAATTTTATAGCATTTGGACAAATTAATGAGAAAGCTATGGTGGAAAGTAATGAGGTTTATGCATTGGAGGATATATTGGAGGAATCCTATTAAAGAGGTACTTGATGTCTTGTCTATTCAGAAGGCATGTGGAAGGAATTTGGTGGGTGGATCTTTGGCCCCCTAATAACTTCTCAGAAACTTCACGCTTGTAGCCACCAGCTATAACATGTAATCCAATGGCATGGACCAGTGTTTAACCATTATTTTAGACATCTGCCAGGATATAAATGAACTTAAGTAGTACAGGGCATGGTCCTGACAGCTCATCAGTGATTCTTTAATTGAACTGATGACACCCAGTATTGTGGGTAGTATGAAAGTAGTATAACTGGCAGTGGGGTTGGGGAGACAGGGGGAAGTTGGGGAATGTCTCAATAAAGACCAGGTTCCAGATAAAGACTACAAGGAGAATAAAGCTGAAAGAGGAGCCATTCTTATATTTCCTTTGACCTAGCCTTCTACACAGAAAAACTACCTAGAGGTGAAGTGGAGTAAAGGTGAGAAGGGAAAGAGCAACCACTTTGCAGCTGTGGACCAAAACCTGTAAACCTCTCCTCAGGGAACCTGTGACATAAACAATTTCACTGTGAACCATATTAATTTTCTATTTATCTTAGAGGAAAAAATGAAGATTGACAGCAGCAAACACACAATCCGTCGGCAGAGACTGAATGCTTTTTTGGAGTGAGGTGTTTGAGCACAACATCTGACTAAATCTTTGGCTAAACACTGAACTATGCAGATACAGGTGTGACCACTAGGAATCCCAACTCAAATATAAAAAGAAAAGGATAAAAACAAAGACATCAGTGATCAGCATTTCAGAGAATCAGGCTCCACAAAATTTTCCAGGCAAGTTACTGAGCATGCAAAACAATGGCAAACATCAGAGGGGAAAATCAGAATTCAGAGATACTACCTACAATATATTATTTAAAAAGCCTAATATTCAACAACAACAAAATTGAAAGAGCTGCAAAGAAACAGGAAAGTGTGGTCACACTTAGGGAAAAATAGCAGTCAATATAAACTGTCTCTGAGTGTCCCCATATGTTGGATTTAGCAGACAAAGTCGTTAGAGCAACTGTTATATAGTTCAAAGAACTAAAGGAAATGATGTTTAAAGAATTAAAAGAAAGTATGTTAGAAATGATTCAATGAATAGAGAATTTCAACAATGTGATAGAAATTATAGAAAAGAACCAAGTGAAAATCCTGTAGTCAAAATGTTACTAAGATATTTCATACTGATAAAAAGTTTTTATTTGGGGGCTTCCCTGGTGGTGCAGTGGTTGAGAGTCCACCTGCCGATGCAGGGGACACGGGTTCATGCCCCAGTCTGGGGGGATCCCACATGCCGTGGAGCAGCTGGGCCCGTGAGCCATGCACGTCCGGAGCCTGTGCTCCACAACGGGAGAGGCCACAGCAGTGAGAGGCCCACATACCGCAAAAAAAAAAAAAAAAAAAAAAAAAAAAAAAAAAAAAAAAAAGTTTTTATTTTCAATGAGTGAAAACAAAAACCTAAAACATCGAAATCTGTAGGATGCAGCTCAAACAATGCTTAAAGGGAATGTATAGCTTTTGACAAATATATCAGAAAATAAGCAAAGTATCACATTAAAAAACTAAGCTTCCCCCTTTAAAAAATTAGAAAGGTGGAATCTAACCCAAAGGAAATAATGACAGTCAGAGCAAAAATCAATAAATAGAAGAAAAAAAAAAGAAAAGAAAATTAATAAAACAAAAGGTTTTTTGACAAAACAAACAAAAAAATTACAACGTCTTAGCTAGATGGTACAAAAAAATAAGAGCACAATTTACCAAAATCAAGTGAAAGAGGAGATATTACTTCTGACCCTAAAGAAATTTAAAGCATTATAAGGGACTATTATGAACAACTTCGTGCCAACAAATTAAACAACTTAGATGACATGGACAATTTCTAGAAAAGCATAAATTAGAAAATCTTAATAGATCTCTACCATGTAAAGAAGTTGAATTAGTACTTAAAATTTTTCCCACAAAGTAAAACTCAGAGCCAGATGACTTCCATCTGGTGAATTCTGTTGAGCTCTATCAAATGTTTAAATAGGAAATGATATCAATCTATAATAAATTATTTCAGAAAACAGGGTAAGAGGGAACATTTTCCAGCCTGCCTGTGAGACAGTATTACTGCGATACTGAAGCCAGACAAAGATATCATGAGAAAATAAAACTACAGACCAAATATCTCATGAACAAAGACACAAAATTCCCTAATTAAATGTTAGCAAACCAAATTTGCAACATATAAAATGCACTATACACCATGACCAAGTGGAATTTATCCCAGAAATCAAAAGTTTGTTTAACATTAGAAAAAAATCAATTAATGTATTATAACACATTAGTAGAATAAAAGACCCAAAATGCAAGACCACTTCAATAAATACAGAAAAAGCATTTGACAGTATCCAATACCTACTGATGATAAAACCTCTCAACAAGTAAGAATAGATGGGAAATTCCTCAACCTGTTTAAGGGCATCTCCAAAGTACCTACACCTAAAATTATACTTCATGGTTTAATTATTAGTATACCCTACATCACACTCTATGTAAAAATTAACTCACAATAGATCATAGACCTAAATATAAAAGCTGAAACTATAAAATTCTAACGGAAAACATAGGAGAACTTATTTGTGACCTTGGGTTAGCCAAAAATGTCTTACATAATATACATAATATAATAATTACATAATATAATAAAGGCACAAGTTTTAAAAGAAAAAATTGATAAATTTGATTTCATTAAATCAAAACTTCTGTGCTTCAAAAAAGACACTATCAAGAAAACAAAAAGGAAAGCCTCAGACTGGGAGAAAAAATTGCAAATTATATATCTGGTAAAGGACTTTTTTCCAGGATATACACTCTTATAATTCAACAGTAAGAAGAAATAATCCAATTAAAAATGGGCAAGGGCTTCCCTGGTGGCGCAGTGGCTGCAAGTCCGCCTGCTGATGCAGGGGACACGGGTTTGTGCCCCAGTCCAGGAAGATCCCACATGCCGTGGAGTGGCTAGGCCCATGAGCCATGGCCACTGATCCTGTGCGTCCAGAGCCTGTGCTCCATGATGGGAGAAGCCACAACAGTAAGAGGCCTGCGTACCGCAAAAAAAAAAAAAAAAAAAGGGCGGGGGGCAAAATACAGGAATATGCATTTTACCAAGGAAGACATATGAAAGAAAATGTATTCAACATCATTGGCTGTCAGGAAAATAAAATTAAACCACAATAAGATGCTACTACACATCCAAAAGAATGTCCATTGTCAAAAAGACAATATGAAGCATTGGTTAGGAAATGGAGCAAATGGATCCATCATACATTGCTGGTGAGAAAGTAAAGTGCTATACAGTCAATTTAGAGACCAATATGCTACTTAGTTTCTTTAAAAACTTAAACTTACCATATGACCTAGCAATTCCATTGGTAGGAATCTATCCAAGAGAAATAAAAGCATATGCCCACAAAAGAAGTCATTTGCAAATGTTCACAGAAGCATTAGTCATAATAGCTTAAAACTGGAAACAAGCCAAATGTCCATCAACTGGTGAATCATTAAAGTCTGGTACGTCTATACAATGAAATACTACTCAGCTGTAAAAAGAAAAAGATAATGGTGCATGCCACATCATAGATTAACCTTAAAATATGATATGTGAAAGAAGCCACATACAGAAGACTACAATGGTTCCATTTATATGAAATAGTCATAGAAGGAAACTTACAGAGACAGAAAGGAGTGGTTGCTTGGGGCTAGTGAGAACGGTAGTGAAAAAGTAGATTGCAAGTGACCTTGCAGGAAAATTTGGGCGTGATAAAAAAGGTCTAAGACTGGTGAGTGGTGATGGTTGAAAGTCTCTATAAATGTACTAAAAATCATTTAATTGTATATTTACAGTTTCATAGCATTTAAATTATACTTGAATATAGCTATTCCAAAAAAAGTTTTAAAAACCCATGAGGAATGACAAAGACCAAGGTCTCTGAGCAAGTCTGGCTGTGTATATTTAGACAAAGAATGGGTTGCAAAAGATTATTTTTTTCCTTCTTGTCTGACTTGATTAACTCTGCTTTCAATATTAAAAGTTTATGGGAAATTTAATTGCTTAATTCCCTAGAGGACTTCTGACTTTTCTGTTGTCTTCAGAGGAGAAACATCCAAATAACAGAGGCACAAATTTCATTAATGATGAAAACTGTAGAATTTTTTTTTAAATTTAAGACAGAGTGGGGCTTCCCTGGTGGCGCAGTGGTTGAGAGTCTGCCTGCTGATGCAGGGGACACGGGTTCGTGCCCCGGTCCGGGAAGATCCCACATGCCGCGGAGCGGCTGGGCCCGTGAGCCATGGCTGCTGAGCCTGCGCGTCCGGAGCCTGTGCTCCGCAACGGGAGAGGCCACAATAGTGAGAGGCCCGCGTACCACAAAAAAAAAAAAAAAAAAAAAAAAAAAAGACAGAGTGTCAGTAGTTCTGTTTATTTGCCCAGTAATCTCTCTTCTCAACAGGTAAATTCACTTTCTGAAACCCCCACAGACTAAATTAACTATAAGGCTATGTCTTAGCCATTTCGGGCTGCTATAAAAAATAACCACCAGGTGGCTTAAGCAAAAGAAACATTTATTTCCTACTGTTCTGGAGTCTGGGAAGTCCAAGATCAAGGTGCAGGCTGATTCAGTTCCTGCTCAGAGCCCTCTTACCGGTTTGTAGGTGGCCACCTTCTTGCTATATCCTCACATGGCAGAGGGATCATTGCTCTGGTCTGATCATTGCTGTCTAGAACTAATCCTATTATTGAGGGTTCTTCTATGACCTAACTACTTCCCAAAGGTTCCATCTCCAAATACCATCACACTGGGGATTAGGGCTTCAAGATATGAATTTTGAGGGCACACAAAATTATAGCAGCCTATAATGTCCTTGTGAACTCTTTAGGCAAGGAAAAAGAGTTGTGTCAAGAGTTCAAAGATCTCTGAGTGGTTAGGGAGAGTAACCCTAAGCACATACATGATAACTTTATGCATTCACAAAATTGTAAGTAGTTATATATTGATAAATAGTTACTCTGTAGACTTTAATAATATAGATCTCCTATTTTATTGCTATATTTAAGATTATGTCCCCTTTTCCAATTAGAATTGACAGAGTCAAATATGCCAAAAATAAATGGCTCATTCACTGAATTCATTAAGGGGAAAAGAAAAATCATTCTAGGGAAGTAAAGCAGTCAAGTCAGTTTTATATGCATGCAGATTGGAGCTTAAATAATATTTTTTATGTTCCAAATACAGTTATCCCTCAATATCCAATGGGAATTTTTTCCAGGACCACCTGTGGCTACCAAAATCCACATGCTCAAGTGGATTGAGTATGCATGCTCAAGTCTCGTTAAAAAATGGCATAGGATTTGCATATAAACCATGCAGATCCTCCTATATACTTTAAATCATCTCTAGATTACTTATAATACCTTAAACAATGTGAATTCAACATACGAATGAACATGTAAATATTTGTAAATGTATCATAAATGCTATGTAAATAGTTGCCCACACAAGGCAAATTCAAATTTTGCTTTTTGGAAATTTCTGAAAAAAATTTTCAAGTATTTTTGATCTGCGGTTCAAATCCATGAATGTAGAATCCGTGGGTGTAGAATCCACAGACACAGAGGGCTGACTATGATAGTTCAGAAATAACATGAAACAGAAGCCAATGATAGACCAGAAGTCAGAAAACTGTGAGGCTATTTTCCATTTTGTTACTAATAACTGTGATTCTGGCATTTAAAATCTTCAATTCTCTTTTTTTCTCATATATTAAAGGGAATTAATAACATAATAGTTGTATGGTGCTACTGTGATGATAAAATGAAAATCTTAATGTGTAACCTAACTTAACCAACACATCTCCAGGTCCTATAGCCCTAGGGTGCATACAAATGAAGTAATATCAATATTAATAACCTAAATTTACCTGTCTTAAAATCCCAAAATGATTCAGGATCATAAGGCTCCAACCCCAGTCGAGGAATCTTGATCTCATGAATGCTCAGGAATAAGTTTTCTCATCTTTTTTCTGTCATCACCTCATTCTTATTGTCTGTCACTTGTGTGGGACCCCTCATTACTGCCTTGTCTACTAATTTTCTGTACTTGCAACATCACACACCCTTCATGTGCTTGAAAGCTCTGTTCCCTTTAGTTTTCATGGTGTTCCTAGAAACATGCCAACTCCTTCAGAGCAATGCGTAGTTCTTTTTTCCCATCTCTGCATCACATTGTTACCTGAGCCCTAAAGCAGTACTTCATGGGCTTCAAATTCCAGTGTTCCTCATAAAGACAGCCTTTTTAGTGCTTTCCTTGTCCTTTTATCTCTAATGGGTTTCAGATCTTCTCCTGGGCCTGGTTAGAAATACACAGCATCTTTTAATTTTCTCAGGAATGGAGCACAAAAACTTCAAGACTCTTTTACCCCATGCATATCAACACATGCAGGAGGATACTTGGACATCTTCGTTCCCATATGTATACAAAACAACCAAACTGACTTCTAGGGTAAGTTTAGATGTGACCCTGTCATATGGTAAACAATGTTTATATGAAATACGTGAAGTTACTGTTTGGACATAGAACCTTCTTGAATTATCCCAACCAGAATGAATTTCTCCTTCCTCTGTAATCCTGTAGTACCTTTTCTCTCACATCCCTCTGACCCTGATATGTTGAAAAGATGTTAAGGTATTATCCAGACTGAAAGCAACTGGAGGCAAGGATTGGACCCCTTGATCTTCTAATTTACCACTATGCTTAGCACAGAACCTTGCATAGATACAAACACAAATGAGCAAACTTTATGCCCTACTCCAGCACCAGCCCAATTTCATAATAACACTTTTTCACATGTAAGCACAAGTATGCACACACATAAATATTTCCTAGATTTCTTTAGATATTCCCAGAAACTGTAGTAATGCAGTACACTTGTATAGAACTTTTAAAAATATTTTATTTTCCAAGAGCAATGTATCTTTATGTCCTCTTTTGCTCCTCTCCTCCAGAGATATATCTCTGGTGTCTTCATCCCCTTTAGAACTGCAGAAGGTGCTCCAGGGGGCTAGTACAAAGCACAGAGTCTGGAAGTCTGGAGACTCTGGTCCTAGTCACAGATCTTTTACTATTAATGTAAGTGATTTTCTTCTAAATATGTACCTGGTGGACTTCCCTGGTGGCACAGTGGTTAAGAATCCACCTGCCACTGCAGGGGACACAGGTTCGAGCCCTGGTCCAGGAAGATCCCACATGCCGCAGAGCAACTAAGCCCATGCGTCACAACTGCTGAGCCCAAGTGCCACAACTACTGAAGCCTGCATGCCTAGAGCCCATGCTCCACAGCAAGAGAAGCCACTGCAATGAGATACCCACACACCACAACGAAGAGTAGCCCCCGCTCGCCGCAGCTAGAGAAAGCCCACGCACAGCAACGAAGACCCAGTGCAGCCAAAAATAAATAAATTAAAAATAAATAAATAAAATAAAAATGTACCTAGGATTTGTTTTAATCAGGTATGGATAAGACAGCAGACACGGAAATGATTGTCATGAGGAAGAAGTTTACAGTAACAGTCCCAGCACCATGGAGTCATTTAGGGCAGAGGGAATATTGACTTGGTGTCTGAGAGTTTTATAAAGGAGATAGTTGGGATTGGGGGCTCTGGATTGGTTGATTTGTGTATCAAAATCATACACACCGGGGATTCATTTGCTATCTCTAAGAATTAACCAGGCCTAGGAGGGGCAGTGTCTCCAGTATCAAGGCCTCATTTGCAAGAGCGTGCGTCAAAGATATAGAAAATTATAAAATATAGTCAATACAGATCTTATTTGAGCTGCTTCAACATTCAGGACCTCAGTTTCCTTGTCTGTAAAATGAAGGTATTGAAAGAAGTGGCCTCTAATGTATTTCTAATATTCTCTGATTACGAGGAAAAATCCCTTGGCTCTGGGTTATGTGCTTCAAGCTTTGCCTTATGCCAGTGAGTAACAGCTATAGTTAAAACTGTGGCTCTATTTCACTAGAAGGTATTGTTTATGTTTGAATAACTATACTTTTTGGAGATAAGCCTAACAACTCTAACACCAAAATATTTAGTGTCTCATTTACACATTTTTTTCCTCAATAGGAACTGAGCAGGTAAAGATTTTGAGTTATCTAGTAAAACCACAGAAACCTTAGGAAGTGGGGGAAAGTGTCAGACAAATCTCATTCAAATTTTATTAGAGGATGATTTGGATCAGATACAGTATATTATTTATATATAAATCACTAGGAATGAAATAAATCTTTTAGTTGGACAAAATTAATATTCAACTCCTTGATTCATTTGCCAAATATGGTCACATGTATATCTGTGAAACTTATAGAGTCCAGGCACCACTCAGGTAATTTTAGAAGTATTATTTTCAGATTAGTATCTATAACATATAAATTAAAATTTTAGAAGTTCAGAAAATGTAATTTTCATTTCATGGTTTTTGTTTATGATCTATGCTCTTAAATCTTTATTCTCCCTCCCTAACCTTTACACAACTCACATAACTCCCCAATAATGCTAACCTGGCTGCATACATTATAACTTTGGAATAGATTTAGAATAGAAGTGCCATGTGTGTTTGCGTGGATTGTGGGCTATACAACTCTAGGGGCCATAATTCATAATCGGACTTAATCCTGGCTCTCCAGATGCTTTCAATTTAGATAAGATGTACATCTTGCAACATGTAAGTGTGAGAAACTGTGAGGGGAAACGCACTTCAGAGTCTCATAAGATAGATAAATAACCTATGGTTTGGTTGACCAGAGAAGCTCTACATGCTAACAATAATCACCATGTGTCTTAGTCTGCTCAAGCTGGCATACCAAAATACCAAAATACCACCATACAGGAGGCTTAAACAACAGATTTTTTTTTTTTCACAATTCTGGAACCTGGGAAGTCCAAGGTCAAGGTGCTGGCCAATTCAGTTTTCGGTGAGAGCTCTCTTCCTGGCTTATAGGTGGCCACCTTCTCTCTGTATCCTCAGAGAAAGATAGAGAAAGAGAAAGCTTCCTAGTGACACTTCTTACGAGGGCACTAATCTCATCATGAGGGTTTTACCTCCTGACCTCATCTAACCTAATTACCTTCCAAAGGCTCCACCTCCAAATACTATCACGTCAGGAATTAGGGCTTCAACATATGAATTTTTCTGGAACACAAACACTTATTCCACAACACCATGTGAATAACACTCCTAGAATCATAAAGTGCATAATTTTCACAACTATTGTCCCTTTCTCTCTCTGGAGCATCTTTCAACTTTGTTTTTTACTATATCATTTTATTCCACTCATCTTCCAAGCCCACTTAGGGTTCCAACTACTCCACTTATTTCTTTAAAAATACTTGAGAACTAAGTATTTTCCAGGCACTGTAGTAGGTATTGGAAATACATCAACAAATGAGATATGTCTCTGCTTTCTCTTGCCTTGCAATCTATTAGATGAGATAAATGCTAAATATAATAAAGTATCTAAGACACAGAGATATAAGTCTAGACAAAGAAAATTAGTTGTACAAAAGAGAAAATGACTCATTCTACCAGAAGGAGCTGAGAGAGCCTGTGAGGCATCAAGAGTAAAGTAAGAATTCACAGAGAGAAGTAATTTTTAGCTAAATCTTCAAGTATAAAGTATTTGATTGAAAGATTTGAGTGGTGTGGACATTAAACTTTGAGGCAAAGTATGGAGATAGGTCACTGAAAGCCCTTTATCACCTTCTAAAGGGTTTGAACTTTAGCCTATAAAATGTAGGGAACCATGGAAGAAAAACACTATGTTTTGGAAACATCATTCTGGTGGTTATTTGAGGGATGCAAGTCAAGTTAGGTGACAGTTGTAAGAATGAAAACAGAGATGATGAGATGATGATGGCAGTGAGGTGCATGTGGGGATGAATACAAGAAATATAAAATAAGGAATATCCATATAATTTAATGGGTGAGTAAATGTGAGAAGATCAACAAAAGGGAGGAGACTAGAGTGACTCCCAGTTTCTGACTCCCAGTTAAATGACTGGGTCTTGCCTTGAGTTGTAAAAGGAAGGATAGATATAGGGTGCAGATAGAGAAGGATGCAAGGTTTAAGGAGAAGATGTTTTAAAAATTATGGTTAAAGGACTTTGATCATGTTTATATCCTATTTGAAAGGAGTTAGAAAAAGAAAGGATAGTAAATACATGATAGAAGAGGATAATGAAGGTATAAGCTCACTTATAGTAATAGGCAATCAGATGTAGAAAATGTGAAGAAAATATTACTGAACTGGAGAAGAGAAACTGCTTCCTTTGATATAGAAGCAGAAACAGCAAGGGCGAATATACACTTAAATAAGTTGTAGGTTTGTAGTGTCAGAGGTACGGTGGTAAGGGATTTAGCTTCTAATAACCTCATTTTTTCCCTATAAAAATCTGCTGAAGTTGTGGGAGAGATCGAGTAAGGATCTGTGGAGTGTAAAGAAAGCATGGACTAGCTAGCTCCTGTGAGGGATTGAAGAGAGACTGAGCAGAGACGGGTAAAAGGTTTGTCACAGAGTACAGGGCGTACCACTGAGATGGAGTCCACACATTTCTAGTGGTAACAATACACATACGTATGTAATAGCCTTTTGTAATGCTCAGCAGTTCAAGTGTATGAGTGGTGAGGGTACATGTCTGGGTTTATCCATGGCTATGAATTGACAGGGAGGATATAGAGGTTTGAGTCTGTGGACATTGAAGTGCTAGTGAGAGTAATTTAAGAGACTTACTAGAGCTTTAGATTGAGTAGGAAAAGAAGGGAAAGCATAAGGAAAATGATGAATTGAGAACAAAAAGGAAAAATGTAAGCAAAAATGTCTCAAGGAGGTTGAAGGATAGGTTGACATAAAGGAGTAAAATGGCTATAAGGATAGGATATCATAGTCAGATCTCAGAATACTGCAAGTTACCATTCCAGAGATGAGGGCATTCCAAGGTCCAAGTTCAGTCATTTGCTTGGGTTATTGAAGTGGAAGAATTTTGGGGTCAAGGAGCTTAAGACCATGTTGTTGGTTGAGCATCCACATGCATGATGCAATCATAGGTGATCTCGGCAGGAGTTGAGGAGAAAATGAAGATTGTGAGTCATACCAGAATGCTTAATGACAAGAGATGTGGGATGTAATATGGGGTAAATAATGAACAGATGATCTTTTATTCAACCCAGAGTTTACACCATGTTACTCAGGTATTATTTTACTTAATCTTTACAACCTATCACACAGACATGACAATTAGTCTCATTTTACAGATAAAGAGAGATTTAAGTTGGAACCCCCCAAACAAAAACCACTCAGCCAGTAAGTGATAAAGTTAGAATTCAAGTCCACATTTTTTGACTACACATTCTTTTTTCTTTCCAGGATAAGATACTGTCTTAACAAACATAAAATCTTACCCCTTCTGGCACACATTTCACAGAGGTACTCTAAAGATATAAGGCCTTAATCCAAACCAAAAATACAAAAATATGTAATTTAAAGCCCATTGGTTTAAGTAAAAGGTGGTTTCCGAGAAGCCTCTGGTTGAAGAGAAGAGTGTTTCTGCCAGTTTGTACCAAGGAAAAAGGCTTATGTATACACAGGAGGCATAACCCTTCCTCAGATGCCTGAAGTAGAGTGGAACTGACCCTCTGCCACACTGCAAATGCTACTTGATATTGAACTCAGCTTGATTACATCTTTAAATTGTCAGATGAAGAGGTCACAAACTAAGGGATGGAGCATCCAATATGCTACTTAAAGTATTTCTGCTTAAAAACAACAACATAAAAAAAGTGGATTAAAAAAAAAGTGGATGGCTCGGATCTTACTGTTTATCTCTCTCTAATGACTCTCAATTTCCTCTCAAAGATAAAAGTACTGATAATTATTTAAACAAAATGTTTTTAAAACACCAAGCTTTCTGGGAGGAAGAATCACACTCCGTACTTTTGGACAACATTATGACCATTTATCCCTGCTGTTTGACTCACCATAACTATGAAGGCAGAAAATTAAAAATGAAAAAAAGAATTAATTTATCTTTACCACTTTCCTTTGATTTTTGCATCCAGAGTTTATCTGTGAAGGAATGAGATTTGGGAGAGTCCTTGGTGCTCCTTCCCTACCCGATAGTAGTGCCTGGAATATAGGAGACACTCAAGAAATGGTAACTAAGTTACATTTAACCTAGTAACTAAGTCAGGGGACTGTCCATCTGGAGAAAAAACATTTCAACAGTGGAAGGTACAAATACCCAAAAACACTTCTATAGAGGTTAGAAAGGTAAAAGAACTGAATTCAAGAATCTGAGGAAGTAATCTCTTCCTTGACTATAGGTTAGAGTGAATATTTGGAGGATTTAAGAAAGGGCCCCCCATTTAGGGAAATGCCTAATGGTCAGATTGCCATGAATTTGGATGGAGTGAGCCTATAGATGGCAAGATAAAAGCAAATTAAAATTATAGAAACAGTAAGATCCACAAATGTTAAGCAAGCTATTTTCAGATGACACTTTATGAAAAGAGCTTGAGTTGTAAAATTCAGGTAATGAAGTCCCTGAGGTTCTTTACCGCATAAGGTGTGGGTGTGAGTGGGGAGTGGGGTACAAGCTGAGCTGATAGGTGAGCTGCACAGGATACCACCTAGACCACATTGTGAAATCAAGTTCTTCCTCCCAGCGAGGAATTCACCCCTACTCAAAGAGACACAGGAATCGCCAGCCCATGGAGATGTCTAAGGTGAGAAAGAACTTTGATGTTGATAGCAGTGATGGAAAAAGGCTCAATGATCTGTGTGACTCGGAGAGAGGGCTTCTTCTAGGTACAGTGGGAGCAATCACTGGGGGACTGAATAAAGAGGCAGGGGACTCTCTAATCAATGGGGAAGGGGACTACCTCACACACAGTAGAGGATGTAGAAAATGATGGTGATAGCGACATAAAGCAATATGTTTGCCATCCGAGGATCATGCCATCCCAATCCAGCCCCATGGTGTCTGCAGCACAGAGACAGCTGCCTGACAACAAAGAAAGAATCCTAGAAAACTGGCCCTACATAGAACCATTTAAACAGATGGCATCTTAGACTTTCTAGCAACATGCCATCTAAGAGCAAGAATGGACACCGATGGGCATGCCAACCCTCAAGAAATCATGTCCTATTACTAAAATAACTACTAAAATACTGACACTAATGGATGTTCTGAGTAAATGCCTTATGAGGAGAAGGCAATGTACTTGAGTAAAATCTAATTAACCACAGAGTGCTCACCTCCTGTCCCAGAATGTGAACTGGCTTCTCAATTCCAGTGTTAATCACGTTGGCCAGTTTGGCTATTGATTTGTGATCTATAGATTGTTAGCTCCATTATATAGACTAGGTTATTTTATTTTGAGTGGGTTGCTTTGATTATGATATTATTGCCCTGGAGAGCCCAATTTAGGACAGACCCAGGTCCTAACCTTTTGGGGAGGGAGTAGAGATAAAACGACAGGATGAAAAATACCTGTTTTTCACAGGAATGCAGAGGTTTACTAGGAGAATAATATAGTAAAATAATGTTTTTGAAATATTAACTCTTTTCCCCCCCTGATATTTCCCCATTTCCCTTCTTTCTATACAAGATATTAGTTATCTGTGTTCATCATTCCAGGAAAGGGCACAAAGCTTGTGAGTCTCTTGATCCTGGCTTTGTTTTCCTAAAACCTTACAGGAAGGTGTTAGAAGAAAGACAAAAATGTTTGGAAAACATATGGATTGAGAAAAATGAGGTGTTCTCCCTTCCTACTCTAGAAAAATACTCTTCCAGGCTTGGGAAAGGAAGGAGCAATGCAAGGGGGTTTATGAGAACAGAGTTCTGTGGGCCTCAGAGAGAGAATGGCCCTATACCTTTCTTCTCTGGCATAATCCCAGGAGGTGGTATGAGGGCTGTGGCACTCTCAAGAGCAGAGAATAGACCCAGTTCTGTAGACAGAGCCCAGGAAAGGTGACAAAACCCCAGAGAGGGTATGGATGCAGAGAGGTCCAAAGGCAGACTTTAAGAGATAGCTGAAAAACAGGACAAGGATTTCTGTTCCTTTATGCATAAGAAAAGAAGGGACAGAGAGAACTCCAGTCCTAGAGGAGCTGCAAAGAAAGGACCAAAGGTCATCACATTGATGACTGGTGTGCATAGATAAATGAGGTCCAGACAGCATCCTCACCCCTGGGGCTTGGCCTGCACAAGCTCTCATCAAGTCTTAGACAGAAATTGGGGAAAGGAGAGGAAACACATAAAGTTTCTGCCACACTAGCAGAATAGAGGCTTGAAATCCAGTTTAGGCTGAGTTATTAAACAGAAATGTTAAATTTACTTCACATCTGAATTTGAGGCCTCAGATTTATAATAGGTAAACTGCCACTTACTTCAGTTGGCAACTTCATGCATTTATGTCTTGGGTCCCCTACCAGGCGCACATATTGAGAACAAAATGTGTCTTACACGTCCTTATATTTCCTTCAGTATTTAATAGTCACTCAATCATTTAACATATTTGTTAAGCACCGATGGGTTTCCAGGACTGCTTAGTTCCTGAGGGTATGTCTTTGAACAAAACTGGGGATGTTCCTGGTTTCATGGAGTTCACAGTCTAGTGCAAGAAATGGACAACTTTATGTTGGCCCTCAGAAGAATGTACAATCCACCCCATTCAAGGACTCAAGATGACAGAAATTCTTCTGGTCTGGGCTCAGAACCAGACTGCTTCATCTCTGTCCTTGGATGTTCTGCTTCTGGTGATATGGAAATCAGTGAAGCACACAAACATTATGGAAGAACATTGGTACAGCTGGAAACAGGGAAGGGCATGTGATATCTGACTCCTAAAAGCCAGTGGGAGTTATTATTATTATGTGAATCCTGGCAGTTGCAGAAGTTCCAATTATTATTTGCTGTTGGGAAGATAATATTTAATAAATTATTAAATATTCTAATAAATATAATAATTTATTATATTTAATAAATTATTAAACATTTAAAACATTAAAAATGGCAACTATGTGGTCTGTTAAACTGTGAAAGTATACCACATATTATGTAAGGGAATTAATCCACATATTAAATTCCACATATTAAGATTAAGGAATATTTTAAAAGCAGAATATAAAACAGTCTGCACAGCCTGAAAAAAAGCAATGAACAATATTCAAATGAACAACTATATGACATTTTAGGTGGTGATTAGGGACGTGAAAATTATAAATCAGCACAAGAGAGATATCTAGAGTATTCACCAGTTTTGAATACATGTTACTTGCCCAGTGAAGCTGTTAAACTGACTTGACTGGAACTCATGATTTTTGGAGTACCGACAATCATTTCAATAAGCTAAGAACATTTTCTCAAGAAAGCCAAAATAGGCAAATGAGAGAAGCAAATATTTATGTAGGATTCTTAAATAAAACAAACCAGCTGAATAAATTATTATTATTTTTTTTTGGGTCCATTTCATATTTAATACTTAAGTGCTAAAAGTGATAGAAATTGTTTTTTCTTTCATAATGAAAAGAAACAGATAACTTTGTAAAAGTCAGAAAATACCAGTGTCCCTTTGATCTCAACCTAGATTTTTCTGCTGTCAGCTGGATCCACTGTAAACAGTGATGGATGCATTTCTGAACCCCACTCCAGATACTTGAAAATAGGAGACATGATTGCATATATAATAATAATAAAACCACAATCTAAAGGATATTATCTCACCCTGAAACACACAACTGTTTCCTCCTGACCCAGGGCAAATATTAGGAGAAAGCCAACATATTTACAAACGAGATTTAATAATGCTCTCAAGAATAGAGTTTGTCCCCAAATAGGAAAACTACACATTGTTTCAAAAGGTACAAATTCAGTGCCTGAAAAATCCAGCAGGTAAGCAGCAGGACTGATAGAGTCTGTTTTGGGAACTGTCTGCTAGCCAATGAGCAGGCTTCTGTCCAGGAAGCCTTTTATCAGGGGGATAAAGGGAGTGAATGACACTGTTTACATCCCACTTTGCACCTCTCCCCTTTAGCCTCCCTCAGTACCGCCTGTTCATCTTCTTGAACTTCTCATAGTGATAGTCATCCGTGGCCTTCTCGTTAGCAGGACGCTTGCGGTTGGGAGGGGACCGCTCAGGCTCCGGCTTCTCTGTGTCACCCACTCTTAACGGTCGGGCTTTGGGCTCTTCTTTGTTTCTCCGTATGGGCGCATTGAGCTCCTCGTGATAAAATCGGTTGTGCTGCACGTAATTCACAGCCATGTTGGTGGGCACGAAGGATGTCTCGCTGTCTTTCTTCTTGTTCTGCTGCTCTGCCAGCAGACGGGCCTTGGCATCCTCCGTGGAAATGATATTTTTTATTTTAGCATCGATGCCGAGGTCCACCTCCGGTATGCCGCTCAGCATCTGGTTGGACAGCATCTCCTCAGTCTTCTTTGCTGAGGAAACCCGGATGTTTTCCGGCAGTTCGTAAAGGCAGTCCTCTGCATTCTTTGGCTTAACTTTCTGTTCCTCGTGTTCCACGATCCCTTTCCGCTTCTTCAGCTCCGTCTCAATGTACTTCATCATGTCAGCATCCTCGTCCCTTCGGTTGGTTTCTGCAGAAAATGACGTCCCCAGATGGAGGTCTTCCTCTTCACTGATCTTATCTTTGCCCCTTTCCTTTAGTTTCTTCATGTCCACCATCCCGCCTGTCTTCATCTGAAAGGGATCATCCACTAGAGTGGTCTCTTCTTGTACCTTCTCTCCCACCAGCAGGGCTACAGCACTCACCCCGTTGGGCCTCTTCCTCAAGTTCTGCACCTCTCGGGTCTCTTCCAGTTTTAATCGAACTTCCTCTGAGTCCTGCTCATCTTCCTCCGACTCCGAGTCGGCCCGGCGCCGGCGGAAAGCCTTCCCGGTGACCGGCATACTCGCACCAACCCCACGGTCTAGCCGCCAAGCCCCTGCGCTGAGATCTCTGAATAAATTATTAATAAAATAAAGGGAAATAAAAGTAAAAATCACACAAGGAACAAATATATTTTTATTAATTTAAATCCAAACATGCCTGATTCCAAAACTTGTGAAGTGTTACCATATCATGAACAAAAAACATAGGCTTTGGATCTGAATTCCTGTTTCAGTTATATTACCTCGGCAAGTTACTTAACTTTTTTTTTTTTTTCAGTCTTATAACATAAAAGGAGATTAGTAATTCCAAACTCACTGATTTGCTGTTGGGAAGATTATAAATTATAACTTCAAAATACTGTAAGCACCCAATAAATGATAATTATAAAAAAAAATTAGCTCTCTTCCATGTAACCCCTCACAGATATGTGTGGATGACACACAGAAGTGGGAACAGAAAGAATGTATACTGGTAATACGTCACTGGTTTAAGAGCAGAGTGGAACACGGGGATATTTTGAAGCAACCAGAGGATGCCTTCAGTGTTCTTTTTCGGAATTTGCACTTGACCTCCATTCCCCAACATTTATCTAGGTGACCTCCCTTCCTGGTAGAGGGTATAGTCAGTCTGTTACCTGAGTACCCAGTGCTCAGGGCTCCTGCCCCTCATACATTCCTCTCAAGCAAACCCCTGTCCCCCTACTGGCCACTCTAGATTTGCTGACGCCATGTTCTCTCTCCCTTTCCAGCCTATAATTCTATGAATGATGCAGAACTTCTGCAACTGCCAGGATTCACATAATAATAACTCCCACTGGCTTTTGGGAGTCAGATATCACAGGCCGTTCCCTGTCTCCAGCTGTACCAATGATCTTCCATCATACTTGTGGTTCCCTCCATTATAATTATTTGCTGCACTGCATTGCAATCATCTGTTTATAGATCTCTCTCTCCTCAGGGGCTGTAAGCACTTTAAGGCTGAAACTGTCTTAGTTTATCTTTAACCACAGCGCTGGATGTAAACTGGGAGTTCAGATATGTAATCCAGCAAATGAAGAAATAAACCATCATCATTATTTAATATGCACAGAACACTTTGGCTCCGTGCCTAGCATGATGCTGGTGATTTTACATGTAGTAAAATATACATTTTAGTATTCTCCTTCTGAAGATAAGGTTGTGAGTTTGGTTTAAATAACTCAAAGTGTGTGCATCTAAAAGAGAAAAGTATCAGGCCAAACCAGAGGGAAGGCCAGTGGAGAACGAAACTTTTAGCAGATGAGGGTTTTTAGCTTTCCCAAATCTCATGTAAATATAGCTGTATTTTTCTGCCTCTGTGTAATATGGGCTTTGGCTTTAAGATTCTGAATGTCACTGTAGAAAGACAAAGATACAGAAGGGGAAATGGCTTTACCATTATTAAGTCATCTCTATTTACTCCAGATTTATATCCATCTCCCACCCACCCACAACTAACTTCTGTAAAGGGCATTCATTTGTCAAGTTATTTTTTTGAAACCATCTGACGATTCTTTCTAAAGCTGAAAATTTCCCAGATGAGTATCCTGAGAACTAGTTGGGTTTCTTCTCTAATAACATTCAAAACCAGCAATTAATTCTTCTGTGAAAAGATTCAAACCACAAAGGTTGTAAACGACATTGGAAGAAGCCAAACTGGCTGCGAGCATAAATATTTTCCTCAACATGGATTGCAAATTGCTTGCATCTTAGCTCTGCAGAAAGGGCCAAGGCTGGTGGGAATGCAGTAACTGGGGACTAGTAATCCCCATCCATGTGTCTCCCTAGGGAGGACTGTCCTTTAAGGTGCCATAGGGATCAGTTAATGAGGCCAGCCTGTGGTCTTGGGTCATGTCTGAAAGAGGAAACAACAAAATCTTCATGGGAAAATTACGTGAAAATAAAAATAGCCAGAATATGCAAGTATTATCTAGCACCCTAGGGAGGTTATAAGTATAGCCTGAAAAAGAGAAAAGGGGCATGGGGTGGGGGAGAGAGGGGTAATGGAAAAAAAACTGGATTAAGAGTTTAGTCCCAACTGTGTTAGACTTTGAGTGTGTGTGTTGCTATCTTTTTCTGGACCTCAGTTTCCTCCTGGAAATGTCACTTTCTGTGAGATACTTTCTAGTGCTAACATTCTATAGTGCTGCTCTCAAGAACAGAAAGAGGGTAATATTTTGCCATTTGGTGGCAGGCTGGTAGTTTGAAGATCCCCCATCCTCCCACCTCACATTCACTAGTTGAATACCTAAGAGAGAACAAAACTCATGCTGTTAGATCCCCAAAGGGAATTCTAGATTTAAATAATCCTAAGAATCCTTTCCCAATCTTACCCTCCCAAACCACAAATCCCCTTCCTGTGGGTTTCCCACTCACCCAGGCAGAATTCTTCCTTTTTGCTTTCAATAGCCCCCAGTCGGTATTGCCAAAAAACACATCACATTATTTCATAAATATTTCTTTGGTTGTCTAATCTAGACTACAATGGACTAGAATGACAGCTCCTTGATGAAAACGACTGTGTCTTAATCACTTCAGTGTTCTCAGGATTCATGGTAGTACTTGGTGCATAGTAGGCCTTCAAAAAATAAGTGCTAAATGGAAGAATGAATGAATGATTGTGTTGAAAAGAAATGTGAGTGCACAAAAAAGGGAAAGGTGGCTGACAACATTACCTTCCAAATCCTTTCAGATCTGAGATTGTTAAACTTTTATTGACCTAATTAATAGTTTTCTAAATATCAGCATGATTTTGTGATGATCTTCTTCCACATCAACCCTCACTGTCTGTTTTTGTAGATGTCTATGTACTTGTTTCTTGCACTTAACATTTCTGCCTTTCTCTCCTCCCACACCAGGATATCAGCATTGTTAGATTGACAGTTACTTTCATCCTTCTTTCCCCTCCATATATGGACAGTATTCTTTGTTCCCCTGTATTGGGATGACAGGTTGGGAAAAAAGCATCTTTTGAAACTGATTACCAAATTGTTTAGGTGATTATGTACTTTTTTGTGTGTGAAGTTTCTTTTAAGCAAAGATGCTGTTGCAATTAATTATAAACCAATCTTAATGACACTCTTTTATTGGATGGATGTGTATCTGCCTACTGGCTAATTAGTCATCATCCTAACCTTTTCACCAACTTCCTCTTCCTCTTCTCCCATTCTTGTACCCTCTGTATCCTCAAGCTCCATTTAACTTTAGAAAAGATGGTTTCATTCTGTCCTAATTTATTCCTGATCACTGATTTTCAATGTTGATTTAGATTAGAAATAAAACACCAAAGAACCAGAGTGTAGATTTCAGAGTATCTTGACATGGGAAACCTGTAGAAGTGTAGGCTTGCATCAACACTTTGATCCTAGAAGAAGCAGAGTGAAAACATTATGTCTTTATTAGAAAAGTGGTGCAGAAAATTGGCTCACCCTGGAAGGGTCTAAGGGCTTATTTTAACACACCCAATCCTCAAATCATCCCCCTTTAAGAGCTTCCAAGTAGAATCATGAAATAACTTCATCAAAGACAAGATTCATATTTGCAATCAGATGGTGTATTGGTGTAATTTAGAATTATAGAATATTAAATTTGCTGTAGCTAGCCCTTTCAATTTTACAGATGAGGAAACTGAGGCCCAGAATGGAGTGGCTTATTTAATGTTACACAGACAATTAGTGACAAATCTAGGATTAGAATCTATATCTAGTGCTTCTCTTTTAGCAATCTGAAGTCTTTTCCCTGCCAGGTTCCACGGAGACTAAAATTTTCACCTTCCAAATCACTTCCTACTTGCTTTGAGTTTGCCTCTAGAAAGCGCCTGACAGAATACAAGATGCAACTGGGGATGTGGTGCATTCTCATAGCACTCATTGCCATAAATTTGGTTTGCAGATTAGCTCTTGGCCCCTACCCAGAGAGAATTGGGTGCATCAGACAGGTACACTTGGATGTCAGAGGTAGAAGTAAGGAAATGGCTGAAACAGCATTTCTAAATCTGTGTTTTGCAGATGCTCATTATCTTAAGATGCTAATTATTGGCAAAAAAAGGTAATCATGGTAAAATCAATTGAGAAATACTGGAATAAACACAGTTAAGTGAAATTTTTAACTTTTACTCTGCAAAATACTCTGTAAAGAGAATGAATAAAACAAGCTACAGACAGAAAATATTTGCAAACTGCATATTTGACAAAAGATTTATCAAGTATATATAAAGAACTCCCCAAAAAATTACAACTGGAAAAATGGGCAAAAGACATGAAAAAGATATTTCATCAAGAAGAGTATACAGATGGCAAGTAAATGTATGAAAAGATGTTCAACATCATTAAACATTAAGGAAAAGAAAACCCCACAAGATACCACTATACACCCACTAGAATAACTATAATCTAACAGACAAACAATAATAGGTGTTGACAAGGGTGTGGAGAAACTAGATCTCTCCTACGTTGCTGATGGGAATATAAAATGGTATGGCTACTCTGGAAAATAATTTGGCAGCATCCTAGAAAGCTAAATATATACTTAACAAACAATTCAGCAATCACATTCCTGGGGGTTTATTGCAGAGAAATGAAATGTCCACACAAAAATGTGTATGAGTGTTCATAGAATATTATTTGTAAGCTTTATTTGTAATAGCCAAACATTGTAAACAATTCAAGTATCTTTCAATGGATAAATGTTTAAATAAACTGTGGTACATACATAATGAGAAAATGAAAGGACAATTGATATATGTAGCAACTTGAAAGTATTTCAAGGGAATTATGCTGAACAAAAAAAGCTAATCTCGAAAGGTTACATGCTGTATGATACCATTTAAGTAACATTCTGAAAATTACCAAATTATAGAAGTAGTGAACATACTAGTGGTTGCTGGAGGCTAAGGTGGGAGATGGGTATAACTATAAAGGAGTTAGCTGGAAATCTAGGCTGGAGTTATACATTTGGGAGTCATCAACATACAGATGGCACACAAAGCCAGGAGATTAAGTGAGATCACTTTGGAGAGAGTTAAGATAGAAAAGATGAAAAGTCCAAGGACCAAGTCCTAGGTCTCGAGATAGTTAAGAATCCATGAGAAAAGGAGAGATCAGCAAAAGAAACTAAGATGTGACCAGAGAGTGTTAGAATGGTGGGATTATGGGGTGACATTTTCTTTCTTTTTCATATTTTTCTCAATGTAGTTTTATTAATTCAAAAATGAAAAAAGTACAACTAAAACTTTTTGTTATGTTTGTAAACTCCTTAAAGAAAAAAAAATCTACTGCTTGCTCAGCGATCCTTATATATACTCTGGCTCCACTGAGAAACCAACATCTTCACAAAGAACTTGTTAAATCAAGGAATATATTGGCTAAGATGTTTTATAGGCATGACAGAGGATTGAGTTCCTCTGGGTATGTGTTATGTTGTCTTACATAAATGTAACTTGAGGAAAAAAGAAAAAAATCTGAATGCATTACTGGACAACTTTTAGCACTGAATTTTTTCTCCTCTTGATTCTAAGCTTCATAAGGTGAGGGATAGTACCTATCAAGTTTTTTGCACGGTGCCTTCCACTTAGCAAGTTTCCATAACATCTGAGACATTTAGGTCTGTTAAAAACCCAGAAACACCCCCAACCTTTTATTTATGAAAAACTCCCTTGCTAATGACTAAGCCCTGGGCAGAACTGGTCTATAATTTTACATGTCCAAATTTTTTCCCTTTTATGGATGGAATTTTATAGATCATAAATTCAAATGCTCGGAGAACCTTAGAAGTTATTTATTCTTACCCTCTCTACCAATCTTCTTATGTTGAATTACTGACTCAACAGAGCTTAGCTGAGATTGGCACTTTTCTAACACTAATAATATTTTCTATGTTTTCAGTTTCTTTCTGCCAAGAGCTTAAAAGTAATGAGGTGAGCAGGGAAAGGCATTTCTTCTCCAAAGACCAAATCTTGAAAGTTCACCCTGGCATCAGCAACAGTAAGGTTTTCTCCAGTCCCACCATACCTGACTTTAGCAGCTTTTCTTTAGCAGGGTTTTAGGAAACCTAGGTTCTATTCGTAGCTATTCAACTAGCTCACTGTGACTTTGGGCAAGCCATTTAATCTTGAAACTATAATGACTCACCCTAACCACCTCTTAAATTTTCTGTGGGAATACTTGAGACAATATTCATGATTGGTTCAAGACACATAGATGGTTAAAGGTCATTGATCTAAAAATAGATATTCTTTACATATTTGTCTTTGGCTTTCTTTTTTTCTTTGCACTCAGTTTATGATAATTTCATAGCTGTAGTGATTGTTTCCAAAATATTAAACTCACAACTGTGTCTCTAGTCATGTTGTCTACTAGTGTCTCAGTTCTAGATGATCAGCAGTTAGCTCTGCAACACCATAGCCTAACCCATGTTTGCAGAAAGACTTAGGACTCAACTGGAGAACCCAATGGATGTCTTTGGGGCCTTGTGTCCTGGGTCAGCCGAGATCTATAAGGTGTTGTTAAATTGAAGGAATGAGCTAAGTACTTCCAGGCTCAAGCCCATATTTCCCTAGGAACAATGGTAGTATTGTACCTACTGATTGGAATACCATGTACTGAGCTAGGGGTAGCTGAGAGAAGGTAGTGGAAGGTAAATATAATGAGGAAACTAATAACTAGTACTTACTAGTGATTTATGATATTAACTCATTTAACCTTCACAAAAACCTTGCACAGCAATTACCATCATTCCCCATTTAATAGGAATCTGAGGAAAGAGTGGATGACTTTCTCAAGGAAATATTGAAGGTTTGGTAGAAA
This sequence comes from Mesoplodon densirostris, assembly GCF_025265405.1. Lineage (NCBI taxonomy): Eukaryota > Metazoa > Chordata > Mammalia > Artiodactyla > Ziphiidae > Mesoplodon > Mesoplodon densirostris. The sequence continues at coordinate 122,245,568 of NC_082662.1, read as the reverse complement.
GTTGGAGGCATTATTTAATCTCCTAAAAGGAAGACCTTCCTTCGTGCTGTGAAAAACATAAATTAGATGAATCTTGATAAACATACTAAGTGGCTTATTGGCCATACTGCAGAAGAGAAATGAAGACCTAAACTAAAAGCTTCCAGAAGGAGGAACTGATTCTTCCTTTCTTACATTTCCATAGAAGAGACACTTTTACTCTACTCCCCATAAAGTAGATTATTGGAGTGGACACTCCCTGTCTCTTTCAACCCATTTTTGTTCCAACTCAAGGAGCAGGTGCAGATGATTTGAAATTCAAGAACCTCATGCTCAGTGGCATAACTTCACTTGCAGTATGTTTACTAAATTTAATTGCAATGTAAGTACTTTTCTCATTCTCCTTCTCTCGTGTACTTTCTGCCCCTTGTATTATAAGAGGGGGCAACTCTTCCTTCCATCATGAAGCAGATAAACAGGGCAGATGTTCTTCCATTTGTTGAAGGTGGACCATTTTCCAGTTTCTTCCTTGCCATTTGAATGAGTAAATCAAACCCTACCATTCCCACTGATGTCAAAGTCTACATTTAGGGCGAAGTGTTAAGATGGTGCTAGCTTGGCCCAAGATCCTAGCCACAGTTTCAAATCCAACTTATCAAGAAGTTCTGAATTTTGTGTTTACTGAACAGCCATCAATAAAGCTGATTCTTTCCACGTTTTATCTCCCTATACCTGCTATAATCCTAGAGGAAGAATTATTAGCACTTGGGATTCCAAGAGGAGCATCAGTGGGGATAGAAATAAAAGATTTGTGTTCATCAAGCAGTGTTTTTCTAGGAAAATGCTTCCCTAATATTTTGAGGAAACCCTGCTTCCCTGCTTGACTAGTGCCCAGAAAAAAGAAATCAGTTTGTCTCTGAGACTTAGGTTCCTTATCTATCAAATAAGGATTAGGGATAGCTCATTTTAAACATGGGTAATGCTATTGTCCATCACCCCTTAGGTTCATAGTAGGACATTATAGAGCCTGGTGAGTTTTTTTATTATTTTATCTTGAATGGCAATCAAAACTTCATCTGGGTCTTTAGGACACCTTGATCGAGTGTCAGAAATCATTAAACTAAAAGAGTAAAGATAAACAACAGGAGTCTTTGATCCCTGGGGCTGGTAATCAGTTCATTAAAAAATTAAAGGGTGAGGTCCAGCAACGCTCTCTAACCATATTAAAGCCAAGGAAGATCTGACTCTCTACATGTATGGGGGGCCTGTTGGTCTCATGCAGATCTAATAAAGAAGGTGGTTTTATCTCTGCTCTTACTAACACTGTCACTCTCTGTCCTGAGGGAGATAATATGGGTAGGAAGAAAATGAGATCTGGAAAGCTGAGCACCAGGACTGTCTTGCCCACATATCTGTGAGTGCCCTAGGGATAAACCTATTGTATTCAATGTGTCTTTTCATTCTGTTTCCTTGTTTTCATAAAATTATAGAATTTCACAGATTCAAGTCCTTCCTTTTCCATGGAGGAAACAGAGGCATTACCCAGAGAAATGATCTACTCGACATCACAGAGCAACTTAGTGATGGAGTAAGAACAACTGAGAAAGCATATGAATTGACTGAAAGAATAAACTGTTGATCCTCTACCATGGGCCAGCTTTGTGCTAGGCTCTAAGAGTAGGATTAAAAGATGAGTAAATATTAGTTGCTGCCTGCCCCCCACAAGCAATAATGTATTGGTAGTACTATGAAAGAACTTTGTGTAATATACAATGGGATCAGTCAGGAAGGAGTGGCCATTTTTCCAGGAAAGGAAATACGTACATACTTCAATCCAATTGCAATATGCAATATAATTTCAAAAACTAAAGAAGTATATAGATGATTTGAAATGTATGGTACAGTTAAATGTAATTTAATTGAACATGTTTGCCTGATAGTCAATCCTAATAGTTACTGATTACATACTAAATTGATCTGAAATAGAAATTCACCCATGTCACAGACAATATGGTTGGAAAGACATGGCTTAAGAATGGTACCATACTGCAAGGCTGCAAAGAGCCCTGAAACCCTACCAATTCACTTGACTAGAACAAAACTCGCATTTTCCCATCAAAGTTTTTCTTTAAATTATCCAGATAGCTATTTAATGTCTCTTGGGAAGACTTTCCATTGTTTGGAAAGTTTATCATTGCAATAAATCCCAGAGGAATTGGCAGCTAATACTAGACTCATTGCAGAGTAAATTGTTCACAGAGACAAGTGGGTTTGGTGACAATAAGTCACCATAAGAAGAGCTGTTCTTCTTGTAGATTAGAGCTGTCATTAAGTACTTAGGTATTCTTTCTCACAGGTGGCTGTCCTGCTTTTAATTGCAGGCCAAATAGAGGACATTATCTGAATGAGTTATCTGGAGAATATAATTACTACACCTCAACCGTACAGAACACAGAAGTTGTTTAAGCTATCATTTGTTGAACACAGGCAATGGGTCAAGTGCCATTCCAAGTGCTTTACATATACTGTCATAGTGAGTCTTTACAGCACCTCTTTGAAATTGACATTTTTGTAATCTTACAGATGAGGAATCAGAGTTTCCAAGAGGTAAAATGCTGTACTTAAATTTACATAGGTTGTCAGTGGTAAAAGCTAGGATTTGCTTTTGCCTTCTCAATACTGATGCAATAAATATTATGCCAGGAATTTCAGGAGATGCAAAAATATAAAAGTTGTGGTTACTGATTTCTAGGATATTACAATGTTTGAGAAATCAGACATTTATGAAAGCAAAATGACATCAGCGCTAACTTGTTAGAAGCAGAAAGTCTTACAGTAGTATTTTAAAAGAAAAAGAGACAACTGTGAAGCCTCTTTGGAAGAGATGAGAGCTTTGTGAAACTTCAAAAGAACTATTCCTACAAGTTTTCATGGGGGAAGAAGAGAATTCTGGGCAAGTGTTCTTGAACAAGTATATAGGGTATGCTTGGAAGTCAATAGGTAGATGAGTGAATAGAGTTCAGGGTACAAGAGGGACTATCAGAGAGAATAAGGCTTGAAAGGTAGAGGTGGGTGAAAAGAGCAAGACCATAGATTATTTCCAAAGAAAAATATTGGAAGAGATTTAAAGCTATAAAATTGCTGATGTATTTCAGGAATATATCTTTTTCACTGTTGCTATTTGGAGGAAATCTATTTAGCAGAGTACATTCAATAATGTCATCATTTAAGGTTTTATTTCTCAGATCATCTCTCTCCAGTACTCTTTCACCCCCGTCTACCTAGATAATAGGGGAGTCAGGAAGAAGGAAATGAATCTAAGGTCTGTGTGCCTTTATGCAGTGTGAAAAGAGGGAGAATAGTTAGCAGGTGGAACTCTAGATGTCTATTATGGAACCAAGCCTTTCCCAATGACAATGAAGCCTGGGACAACGAATCTTTAGTGTCCATGTCATTGAACTTTTTATAGATGAACTATTATAATGAAAGTCTTCTCTTAATTAAACCCTCTGGATGATTCTGTTATACGGAGTATAACAGATGATTCTGGATGATTCTGTTATACGGAGTCCTGTGATTCTTCAGTCTTCAGTCTTGCTCTCATGGATTACTCTTTTTGTGAATATATTCTGTTGCTTGCTTTTTGGCACCAAGAATGCAGTGAGTCAAAAGCAGAGATGAGGAAAAACTGCGCTCATTTTAGTTTCTGAGTTCTTTAATTTGCTTTATTTTTTACTTCTTATAAATGTTACCATTTCTACTAAAGTTTTTTTTTATTCTGTTATTTAAAAAGGTTAAAAATCACTTGTAATCCTTATAGCTTGCTTTCTCCATGAGTCATAGAAGCTGTTGTAGGATAAGCTTCAAGCAGTTGGGGAAAAATATGTTTGATAAACTTTTCTATGTTAAATGATTTGAAGATCATTCCTGAGCAAGAGTAGCATAATGAATTAAAAGGACATAGTGAAGCTGCAAGTGAGTTAGAAAGTATTTACTCATTGGAGTAATTTCTGGGAATTAAACTTGAAACAAACTTTGGAGGATTCTGTGTTCTGTGTATGGATATTACTTTGTTAAAACTGTAAAACCATTGTCATGGAGCACATGGGCTTTATCTTCCTGGCTGTAGACATCAAGTTTCTTCTGGTAAATACTATAACCAGTGGTTAAGAATCCGCCTGCCAATGCAAGGGACATGGGTTCGATCCCTGGTCCGGGAAGTTCCCACATGCTGCAGAGCAACAAAGCCCGTGTGCCACAGCTAGTGAGCCTGCGCTCTACAGCCCACGAGCCACAACTACTGAGCCTGTGTGCCACAACTACTGAAGCCTTTGTGCCTAGAGCCCATGCTCTGAAACAAGAGAAGCCACCGTAATGAGAAGCCCGCTCACTTCAATGAAGAGTAGCCCACACTTGCCACAACTAGAGAAAGCCCACCAAAAATTAATTAATTAATTATTTTTTAAAAATGGGCAGAAGAACTGAACAGACATTAACAAACAAACAAAAAAAAGAATGGGCGAGTGTATTTGGTAGGTTTGAGGAACAAGCAGGGCAAAGTGCCTGGGGCACTGTAAGTTAGGAGTAGAGTGGTAGGATATGAGACGGGGGAAGCAGCCAGGAGAAGGATCGTGTTGGACCCAGGCACTGATTCTTTTTTATTTTTTTTTTAATTTTTAGGGGGCTTCCCTGATGGCGCAGTGGTTGAGAGTCCACCTGCCGATGCAGGGGACATGAGTTCATGCTCCAGTCTGGGAAGATCTCACATGCCGTGGAGCGGCTGGGCCAGTGAGCTATGACCACTGAGCCTGCGGGTCTGGAGCCTGTGCTCTGCAATGGTAGAGGCCACAACAGTGAGAGGCCCATGTACCAAAAGAAAAGAAATTTTTTTTTTATTTATGGCAGCGGTGGGACTTTGCTGCTGAGAGCAGGCTTTCTCTAGTTGTGGTGAGCAGGGGCTACTCTTTTTTGCAGTGCATGGGCTTCTCATTGTGGTGGCTTCTCTTGTTACAGAGCATGGGCTCTAGGTACGTGGGCTTCAGTAGTTGTGGCACGTGGGCTCAATAGTTGTGGCTCGCAGGCTCTAGAGCACAGGCTCAGTAGTTGTGGCACATGGGCTTTGTTGCTCCACAGCATGTGGGATCTTCCCGGACCAGGGCTTGAACCCATGTCCCCTACATTGGCAGGCAGATTCTTAACCACTGCACCACCAGGGAAGCCCCTGATTCTTTTTTAAATAAAATTAGTATACAGTGAAATGCACAGATCTTAGATAGAGAATTAGATACATTTTGATAATTATATTCACCCTTGTAACCCCATCTCAAACATGGTATAGAATGTTTCCATCATCCCTGAAAGTTCTTTCATATCCACTTCCAGTCAGTCTCCACCCTGCCTCCTGAAGCATACAGTCTAATTTTTTTCTATCATGGATTAGTTTCACCCATCCTATAACTTCATATAAATGAAATCACAGAGTATACATTCTTTTGGTAAGTTTTTGTTTGCTCAATATGTTTTTTGAAATTTATCCAGGTTCTTGCATGTATGATTAGCCTAATTTTTACTTCTAGTTAATTAGTATTCCAATGTATGAACATACCAAAATTATTTATCTATTTTCATTAGTATTTATTTGAATTATTTCCTCTGGCTGTTACTGCATACAAGTCATTGTGTTGACATATCTTTTCATTTCCCTTGGGTAAATATTTTAAACGGAAATTGCTAGGTCATAGGGTAAGTGTATTTTTGACTTTAAATGAAACAAAACTGTTAAATGGCTTTCTAAAAGAGTTATATCCTTCTTTCTACCCCTCAGCAACATTAGAGTTCTTGTTCTTCCATATCCTCTCCAACATTTGGTATTGTCAGCCTTTTTTCATTTTAGCCATTCTAGTGGGTGCATAGAACTATCTCATTGGAGTTTTAACGTGCATTTCTCTGACATCTAATGATGTTGAATACTTTGTGCGTATTGACCATTTTTATATCTTTCTTTGTAGAGAGTCTATCCAAGTGTTTTACCAATTACATTATTAGTTTGTAGGAATTATTTGTATATTCTGCATACATGGGACTTTCAACTTCATTGCTTTCTGACTGTGAAGGGAAGGCATCAGAAGGTTTTGAGCATGGAATAATGCAAAACCAGTCATAGAGCTATACAGATTTTACACTGTACAACTTCAGAGGCTGCCATTCACATTTGTAGACATCATAGATATGTATATCCATTACAATTCTCCATGAGATATCAGCAAATGTCTTCAGGAAGAGACAGCTTTTTAAAACTCACTCAAAAACACTATTTGTGTTAGAGGTGGACAACTGTCATGAACTTTCACAAGGATCATTCTGTATTTTGTGTGAAAAATAGATTGTAGCAAAGCAAGGATAAGAAGTTTCTCGAGCAGAAGTTTGAAAGTATCAATTTTTTTAAGTTGCATAAGGTATGAGAAAAGAGAAACAATCTAGAGCAGTAATAGTTTCCAAACAATTCAGAGGAAATATGGACCAAGGATACATAAGGTTAGAAAATGAAACTTTTTCATGTTTCGAGTCTCTATAATTAGTGTAAATTTCTCAAAGCAAGAAATCACCCCAGGATATAGATAAAATCAAGGGCAAGAGTGTAAAACCCTTTTTAAAAATTCTTTGAAAGATAACCCGTGTCCCCTGCATGGGCAGGCAGACTCTCAACCACTGCACCACCAGGGAAGCCCATTTTTGAAAGATTTAAGGTGATATTTGCTATACTCTCTCAGCTAAACAAAAGAGCATCTAAGAACCTCAAAGGCACTGTCCTGACATGCTGCTCCAATTAGAGGGAAGTCTGTCTGAAAATGGATTGTGTAAATGGATTTTATCTTGTGGAATGAACTAGAACCTGATACATAGACATCCCAAAAAGTTTTTAAGGAAGGGCTATGAGATTATACGAAGAAGGGTCAAAGACAATGGAAAATGAAAGAGATCTCTGGGACCCTAACTTTCTTCAGGCTGAAAGCAAGCTGAAAAGGTTAGTCAGCTACAAGCATAGCCATTTCCTACGAAAAAAGAAAGATATCTAGAGCACAGTACTGACACCCAGAGAGAAAAACCAAGAGCTGAGAAGAGCTATGGGTTAGGTGACTCCTCGCAGGGATTAGTACTGGGCTCTAATCAAGAAACATTCTTTATGCCTGTAGAAGGTAAAATTAACACATATATGGTTAGAGGTGAGAATTGCTACAGACCAGCAGTTCCATGAGTTTCCTGTCTTTTGCCTTTTTAATGGAGTACCTATAGCCAATATCCTATCCCTCTTTCAACATTATATCTTGTATGAGTGGGAGGAGATAATGTTATTTTTAGTTCACAGGTCTCTGCATTAAGAGTATGGAGGAAATACATGACAAACTACATCCAAAGTATTTCATCAATATCTGGACAAGATTTACCTGATGAGATCATGGACTTTAAGCTTGATGCCCTGACTGGATGAAATTTTGGGGTCTGAAAGAGGTGTGAGTATGCTTTGCATGTGGAAGGGATATGGATTATTCTGGCCTTAACTGACTGTGGTAGGTTATTTGCAAAGCTAGCTGCAACAACCCCTTAAATTCTGCATGTCCTTTTACTCTTTCCATTCAGAAGCAGAGTCTCTTCCCCTGCTCCTGATCTGGAATGGCCCTGTGACTTGCTTTGATCAATAAAATGTGCAGGGGCTTCCCTGCTGGTGCAGTGGTTGAGAGTCCGCCTGCCGATGCAGGGGACACGGGTTCGTGCCCCAGTCCGGGAAGATCCCACATGCCGTGGAGCAGCTAGGCCCGTGAGCCATGGCCCCTGAGCCTGTGCGTCCGGAGCCTGTGCTCCGCAACAGGAGAGGCCACAACAGTGAGAGGCCCGCATACCGCAAAAAAATAATAATAAATTAAAAAAAGTAAAATGTGCAGAAGTGATGGTGTGTAACTACTGAGGCCTGGCAGAATTCCAGAATGTGATGCCATGAAGCTTCCACTTTTAATCTTTTGGAACACTCTTCTGAGACTTCTCAGGATGAAAGAAAACATGAAGGAAAAGGCTGAACCATCAGCCAGCCCCAACCAACATACTTGGGGTGAAGCCATCTTGGGACTCCTAGCACAAACCTATGAGTGAGCCCAGACAAAAATCAGACAATTCACAGAAATCTGAGAAAAAATAAATTGTCATAGTTTTAAGCCCGTAATTGCATGTGTGCTTTATTACACAGCAATAGACAACTAAAGCAGAAATTGATTTTATCAAAATTTTTCTCCCAAAGAAAACCCCTGGCTTAGATGTCTTCACAAGTGAATTATAAAATATTTATTAAATAAATAAAGCCATTCTACACAAACTCTTCCTAAAATAAAGGAGGAAGGAACATTTCATATCTAGTTTTTTGATGTCAGCAAAACTTATGTAACAAAGTATATTTATTACAAGTTTTAGGTCAATATCCCTTTTGAACGTACCTGCTAATATCCCTAAGAAAATATTGGAAAATTGAATCAAGAAATTTATAAAATGAAAAATACATTAGTTCCAAGTGAGTTTTATCTCAGGAATGCAAGTTTGGTCTAATGATAATCAACCAATAATTTGCCATCTTAGTAGAAAAAAAAGGGGGAAAATATGGTCATCTCAATCGATGCATAAAAATTTGAAAATTTATGCCTATTTATGATTAAGAAACACTGAGAAAAATAGTAATAGAAAGGAACTTCCTCTGATAAAGAACATCTATTAAAATCCTACAATGAACAGACAGAATACTTTGTCCCTAAGATCCAAAACAAAACAAGGATATTTGCTCTTATCCCTTCTATTCAACACTGTACTTGAGGTCCTAGCAAATAGTAGGTCAAGAAACATAAATAAAAGGTTTGGGGTGGGAAATGAATAAATATTGATTGATTTAAATACATTTTATAAAAATAACATGATTATTCGCATAGAAATTTCCAAAGAATCCTGCCACCACTCGGAATTTTTAAAGCAAAGAAATAGCCTGCTCATGTATCATCAGTAGATGGCAAAGCTATTTGGTGAAAGTTTAAAGAGGAGCAGGATACTTACAGAATTTCAAAACATCTCCCCACATATCTCTTATCAATTACAAAGCTAAGCAATGGTTAAATTTACTATGGAGAAACCTCACAGACATCATTTTAATCAAGTGATCAAAGCTAATATCACCAATAATGGGACACATAATGGGAGAAGGTTAATGTCACCAACCATGTGCCTCTTGATATGAGGTACCATAAAGGACAAAACATCACTCGTGTAGTATTTTTGTCCAAGATGCATAACCTGAATCTAACCATGAAGAAATATTTTTAAATATTGAGTAACATTCTAAAAACTGACCCTTACTCTCCAAAAATGTCAAGGTCATAATGAGCTAAAAGATTAAAGAGTCATGACAATGAAAAAAAATAGAGCTCTTGAATTGGCTCCTGAATTAGGGAAAAAGTGATATAGAGAACATAAAATTTGAATATAGGCAGTATAATAAATCATGTTACTATATTGATGCTAAATTTTCTGAATTTGATCAATGTACAGTGGTTTTATAGGAGAATGCCCTTGTTATTAGGAAATGCATATTGAATTCTTAGGACATAAAGGGTTATTATATTTGTAATGTACTCTCAGATGATTCAGAAAAAAGTAGATGTCTCTATGTGTGTGTACAGATGGAGGATATGAAGAAGTGCTTTATTGTTCCTATAACTCTTACATAACTTTCAAATAATTTCAAAATAAAAGTGTTTCTAAAAAGTGGTAGAAACTATCATAAACAGGATGACACATGCTTAGCCTACTGCATTCAAAGCCTGTTTTTAAAAATCCTATGAAAATAAAAAAGAAAGAAAGCAAAAGAAAGGAAGGAAGGAAAGAAGGAAGGAAGGAAGGGAGGGAGGAAGAAATGATATCAGAAAGTCAGTTCCAAGTCATGGGTCACCAGGTTGCAACCTCTTGAACTCTACAATCTCAAGTTCAGACTTCTTTTCTAAACCATCCTCAGTCTCAACCTAATTTACCTTTACAGACATGTCTTCACTGCTTCCCACTCTTTTTTCTTTTTAACATCTTTATTGGAGCATAATTGCTTTACAATGGTGTGTTAGTTTCTGCTGTATGACAAAGTGAATCGGCTATACATATACATACATCCCCATATCTCCTCCCTCTTGCTTTCCACTCTTAATCTTTGATGCTAGTTAATCTGATCTGCCCAGTACTCCCAGAGACATTTTTCTTCTTTCCATCTGGGCTTATGCTGTCCTTCACATCAGAAACATTATTATTATTTTCTCTATCTATGCATTTTCTCCTGTTTCTTCAAGCTCCTTCTTATATTCTACCTCTTCTCTGAAATCTTTTCTAATGACTTCAGTCCATAATCATCTCTTCCTCCTCAGAACTCTTGGAGTATCAGTTGTGTGCAATATGTTATTGTATTGACTGGTTAGTTGATCAACTGGAAGTCACAGTGTACCAGGAGACTGAAGAGGCAAGATTCAGTGCCTGGGCATGTCTTCTGTTTAATGACTTTCACTATTACATGTTGCTTCACTTTTTTCTAGTGGACTCCCTTGTTGCCCACTGACCCCAAATCTCTCAAGAAGTATATACCTATCTATACTAATACACATGGCAAACTTCCAACCACAGCCAATATTGTACCCAGACTTACTGAGTACAAAACTAGGTTTCCCATAACCAGTTTTTACTGATCTTTAAGAGTCTGGAGAAAACAATACCAGAACTATATCAGACATATTTCCTTCAAAAGGCACAGGAAGATATCACTGAGTATGAACAATGAATGAAGACATACCAAAGCTGTGTACCTACTTTAAACTTTAGACAAATTGACCAGTCTCCATCCCATAGTTTTTCCATAAAACAACCTATCAAAGAATTATAGTGGTGCATCTTAAATCAAACTAAGTGACACTTAGTTCACTGTCCCCCTATCCCCACCCCATTTTACAGGAAAACAAAACAAAGTGAAGTATAACAAGACAAAACAAATGGAAGTCTAGTAAGAGTAAATTAATTACTCAAGGTACACTATTAACAGGAAAGATGGGTCTAGAATCTAGGTCTCATAACTTATTTTTAAAATTTTCTCTGCATTTGAACTTCTCTGATTTTTGCTCTTAAATATGAAAAATACATCTTTTAGTTTATATCAACTACTATAGTTGTGGAAATACTCTACTTCTGCTCATGTAGCAATAGCAAGGGAAGGTGGAAGTTATGATATTCTCCATATATTTTAAGTCACCAATTTTAACACCAAAGAGATTTCCCATTCAGCCTCTGTCTCATTTTACCATTTGTTTATTCCCAGTGCATAAGATAACAGAGCCTTAATAAGCATAAATGGTCTTCGGGACTCAAGGGTGAGGGAGTGGATAAAAGGAAACAGTACCAAATAAGTTCAGTTTATTCTTCATCATACAAAACGCATTCCTTCAGACTTACTGTAGCCTTGTGCATACCACTGGACTAAAAATAGACCCAATGTTTATTCCTGGAACATTGTTTGCTTTACTATTGTTAAGTACTCCAGGCAAAGTGTTTTTTCCCAAGAGATTACATTTGGGGATCACAAAATCTGAGGTTTTCCTTCCCTCATTCCCAGAAGACATCCTTCCCTCCCGGTTCCTCATAATATGAACACAGGCTTTGTCTTTTATTAGTACACAAACTTCAGCAAGCACCCTCATGGTCGTGCTTCTATCTTCTTTCCTGGAAAATGAGAAAAATAATCATAACTGCTCTAGTTATTGTGACTCTAGTTACATAAATATATGTAAAGGTATTTTACAAATTTTAAGACACTGTACAAGTGTACAGGATTATATGGTTGTCAGGGCCCCCTAAGAGGTAAATTTCTTCAGTACCACCTGTTATGATTTAATATTTAAAAAGAGAGAGATAGAAGAGGCTTGCTTCCAACCAGCCAATAATTGTTAGTTTATTATATAGCATTTGCTCATCTAATTATTAATTTGGTAAATATTTGTTAATGCCATACTATGAGCCAAGTATCTGGAAGATACTGGGAATTCAGTGATGAAAAAAAAAAGAGATAGGTGGAAATCCCTGACCTTATGGAACTCAGATCTTTGTGGGAGAAGTCAGGCAATAAAGCAGGAAGAAGATAAGAACAGAAGGTCTGTGTGTGTGTTAAAATTTTAATTAGAATCACAGAGAAAGTCTCACTTAGAAAATATATCTGAGTAAAATTCCGAAGGAGGATGTGGAGGAAAGCCATGCAGATATCTGGGGAGAGTTTTCCAGGAGAGGGCATTGCAAGGTCACTTGCTCTGAGGTTCACACATGCCTGCCTCTGTGGACAGTGTGCAGCAAGGAGGGTAGCGTGGCTAGGACAGGAGAGTGAGGAGAGAAGAGTGGAAAGCGAGGTAAGAAAGGTAGCAGTCACTGAGCCAGGGAATGGAGGGGAGATCTGCAAGTCTCGCGAGACATTAAAGGCTATTATAACCCCAGCATTGCCTTTTCTTCAGCATGATAGGAAGTCATCAGGATGTTTTTAACAGGGAAGTAACCATACTCTGACCCAGCTTTTAACAAGCATGATCGCTCTGTGGCTGTGTTAAGAACATATTGAAAGGGACACTTAGAAGTGTAGAAATGACAAACATCTATGAAGCTAAGTTACTAATTCATATGCGAGATGTTGGTGTCTTGGACCAGGCTGTTAGCAGTGGAAACAGTGACAGTGGTGTATTCTGGTTATCACTTAGGACTATCACTCCTGCTGTCTTGTCACTCACATCACTTAAATAAATGACCAGTGTTTATAATGATGATTTTTCAAAAAAACTGAAGTGGATGAGAAAAGCAAAACAACTTTTGGCCTTGAAGGGCCATTATGGAGCAAGCAAGAAGATTATTTAGTTTTCTCTCTTAGGAGAATTAAGCACAGATAACAATAAAACCCTATTTTCAGCTGGATATGACAGCAATCATCTTCAAAGACTCACGTCACATAAAACTCAGCACCATTTGTAATCATTTTTCTATTGTTGATTAGAAGAGAGTAATCCTGCAGTTTAGCTGTTCTTTGTACACATGATTGGTGTTTGTTTCATGGGCAAAATCAAGTCACAGAACATTCCGTGGCCAACACATTGAGCATGTTTAGTAGAATGGGGGCACATCTTAGAAATCACGATACATTTGTGGAACAGGCTTGCTCTTCAGAGGCCTTGGTCCGAGTCCTAAGTGCCCCTCTATGGAGCTCGGAGACACAAACACCAATTGAGCAGTGTTCCCTCCAGATGTGTGGGTTACAGTTATAACCTACTCCTCTAAGCTGTTCAGTGTAATCTTTCCATCCTTACCCCTTTGTCTTCCTAGAGTTGGTAGCTGCTTCCTGCAGTTTCTACCTCAGTGATAATTTTGTTTGCTTTTTCTTATCTCTAAATATACCTTGTGAACAGTTTTAAACTTAACAGTTTTTCATATTGCATTCTTTAAAAATTACATGTGATTCTTACCTCTTAACTGAACCCTAATTGACTCAGAAACTGAAACTGATTGTCCCCAGAAACAGTCGCTCAAAGATAGAATTTTGAGATTGGTTTGGTCATGTCTTTGTGCTTGAACTCAGTGCTGAGCTTCTGACCATGGTAAATGGAATGCTAGTAATTTATGGAATGCAATGATATCACACTTAAATTATTGCCTGTGATTGATTGGACTGATGCACCTACTGAGGCAAGTGCTTCAGGATACCAAATGTCTGCAACACATCTGAAAAGTCCCATGTAAAGCTACAGGTTCACAGGGAGTTGGGGTATAGACATCTTTGAGGGTACATTATTCAGAGTACCACAAGAGCACAGCATTAATTCTATGGTTTTCCGTAGAACTGACCATGTGAAAATATTAGATAGACTAAGTTTGAAAGGCACCTTATAGAATGAAAGAGCTGAACTCTTTAAGATTATCAAAGACATGAGAAGAGGAAAAGACGAACTGTTGCAGATTAAAGGAAATCAATAAGACATGATTAAATTTGACACACACAAAGGATTCTGTAACAAAAAGAAAAAAGACATTGTTTAGATAGTTAGTAAAATTTGAATAGGGTGTGTGGATTGGTTAATGGTGTTATGTTAAAATTGATTTCCTGATTAGGAGGGTGATAAATTCAGTAAGTGTCCTTATTTTGGTTGGTCTCATACTGAAGTATTTACATTGATGGGAAATCATTGCAGAGCAAAGTTGTGTGTGTGTGTGTGTGTGTGTGTAGAGGGAGAGAATGGAGGGCAAATGTGAAAAAAATAACAATTAGGGAATCTGAATTAAGAAATATGGGAATTCTTTTATTATTATTGTAACTTTGTAGGCTTGAAACTGCTTTGAAATAAAACTATTTTAAGGTTAAAAAAATTATCAATAACAGTAACAAAAAATGCAATATTCCCATAGATCCTATGAACATCGAAAGGATGAAAAGAGGATACTGTGAAGAACCTTATACAAATACATGTGAAAATTTTGATAAAATAAGTTCCACAAAAAGGCAATTTATTAAAACAGACAAATAAAGAAGTAGAATCTGAAGACTGATATCTACTAAAACATTAAATCTGTTATTTAAAATCCTGCTATAGGGACTTCTCTGGTGGTTCAGTGGTAAAGAATCTGCCTTCAAATGCAGGGCACGTGAGTTCAATCCCTGGTCAGGGATCTAAGATCCCCCATGCCATGGGGCAACTAAACCCACGTGCTATAATTATTGAGAGCCCATGTGTTGCAAACTACAGAGTCCATGTGATCTGGAACCTGTGCACCACAACTACAGAGCCCATGTGTCCTGGAGCCCATGCACCACAACTAGAGAGAGAAACCCCACGTGCCACAATAGAGAAAAGCCCAAGTGCTGCAATGAAAGATCCCGTGTGCTGCAACAAAGACCCGACACATCCAAAAAAGTAAAGAAAAAATTAAAAATAAATAAATAAAATAAGATCCTGCTATAAAGAAAATCACAAAATATCTGAAAATATTTGCAAATCATACATCTGATAAGGGGCTAATATCCAAATATATAAAGAACTCATACAACTCAATAGCAAAAAAACAAACAGTCCAATTTTTTTTTTTTTTTTTTTTACCATACACAGGCCTCTCACTGTTGTGGCCTCTCCCATTATGGAGCACAGGCTCCGGACGTGCAGGCTCAGAGGCCATGGTTCACGGGCCCAGCCACTCCATGGCATGTGGGATCTTCCCAGACCAGGCCACGAACCCGTGTCCCCTGCATCAGCAGGTGAACTCTCAACCACTGCACCACCAGGGAAACCCCAAACAGTCCAATTTTTTTTTTAAATGGGCAGAATATCTGAATAGACATTTTTCCAAGGAAGACATACAATTGGCCAACAGGTATATGAAAATGCACTCAACATCATTAATCATCTAGGAAATGGAAATCAAAATCACAATGAGATGTCACCTCATACCTGTTAGAATGGCTATCTTCAAAAAGACAAGACATGAGGCCCCGGAGGAAGATGGCGGAAGAGTAAGACGCGGAGATCACCTTCCTCCCCACAGATACATCAGAAATTCATCTACACGTGGAACAACTCCTACAGAACACCTCCTGAACGCTGACAGAAGACCTCAGACCCCCTAAAAGGCAAGAAACTCCCCACATACCTGGGTAGGGCAAAAGAAAAAAAGAATAAACAGAGACAATAGGATAGGGACGGGACCTGCACCAGTGGGAGGGAGCCGTGAAGGAGGGAAGGTTTCTACACACTGCAAGCCCCTTCGCGGGCGGAGACTGCAGGTGGCGGAGAGGGAAAGCTTCGGAGTAGCGTAGGAGAGCACAGCAACAGGGGTGTGGAGGGCAAAGCGGAGAGATTCCGGCACAGAGGATCGGTGCCCTCAGGCACACACCAGCCTGAGAGGCTTGTCTGCTCGGCCGCCGTGGCGGGCGGGGCTGGGAGCTGAGGCTCGGGTATCGGCTTTCAGTCGGAGCGCAGGGAGAGGACTGGGGCTGGCGGCAGGAAGAGAGCCTGAAGGGGTTAGTGCACCACGGCTAGCCCGGAGGGAGTCCGGGGAAAGGGTCTGGAGCTGCCGAAGAGGCAAGAGGCTTTTTTCACTTTCACTTTCGTTTCCTGGTGTGCGAGGAGAGGGCATTAAAAGGGCTGCTTAGGGAAGCGCCGGAGACAGGCGCGAGCCGCGGGTAAGGCGTGAACCTCGGAGACGGGCGTAGGCTGCCGCCGCCGCCGCCCACCGCCCCGCCACTGCCGGGGTCCCGAGACCCGGGGACGGCTTTCCCGGGAAAGCGCACGGAGCGCCACGGGCTACTGCAACGTCACGCCGGCCTCTGCCGCCGCAGGCCCGCCCCACACTGCGCGCCCCTCCCTCCCCTCTGCCTGAGTGAGCCAGAGCCCCCGAATCAGCGGCTCCTTTAAACCCGTCCTGTCTGAGCGAAGAACGGACGCCCTCCGGCGACCTACGCACAGAGGCGGGGCCAGGTCCAAGGCTGAGACCCGGGAGCTGTGAGAGCAGAGTCAGGGAAATCTCTCTGTGCAGCCTCGGAGGCAGCGGATTAAAGCTCCACGGTCCATTTGATGTGCCCTGCGTCTGTGGAGTGCATGAATGGACAGCGAATCATCCCAAATTGAGGAAGTGGACTTTGAGGACAAGATTTAAGACTTTCCCCCCTTTTCCTCTTTTTAAAACGAATTATTCCAAAGTAAGGAGGTGGACTTAGAGAGCAAGATTTCAGACTTCTTGCCCTTTTCCTCTTTTTACAACGAATTATCCCAAATTGAGGAGGTGGGCTTGGAGAGCAAGATTTTTGATTTTTCCCCCTGCTCTCTTTTTGTGAATGCGTATGTGTAATCTTCTGTGTAAGATTCTCTCTGTATAGCTTTGCTTCCACCATATGTCCCAGGGTTCTATCGGTCCGTTTTTTTTTTTTTTTTAATAATTACTTTCTAATTTTAATAACGCTACTATATTTCATACTTTATTCTATTTTACTTTACCTGCTCTTTCTTTTTTTCCTACCTTCCCTTCCTCCCTCCCTCCCTCCGCTCTTCCTTTCCTTCTTTCTTTTTCTTTCCTCCCTCCCTCCCACCCTTCTTCTTTCCACTTTCTTTTTCTTTCCTTCCTCCCTCCCTCCCTCCTGTCTTTCTTTCTTTCTTTCCTTCCTCCCTCCCTCCCTCCCTTCTTCCATTCACTCTTCCTTTTGCTTTCATTGCTCCCTCCCTCCCTCCTTTCTTTCCTTCTTTCTTTCCATCCTTCCTCACTCCCTCCCTCCTTTCTTTCTTTCTTCCTTCCTTCCTTCCTTTCTTCCCTTCTTCCTTTCTTTCCCTCTCTCTTTCTTTCTTCTACTAATTCTTTCTTTCTGCTTTTTCTCCCTGTTATTCTGAGCTGGGTGGATGAAAGGCTCTTGGTGCTGCAGCCAGGAGCCAGTGCTGTGCCTCTGAAGTGGGAGAGCCAACTTCAGGACACGGGTCCACAAGAGACCTCCCAGCTCCACATAATATCAAGCAGCGAAAATCTCCCAGAGATCTCCATCCCAACACCAGCACCCAGCTTCAGTCAACGACCAGCAAGCTACAGTGCTGGTCACCCTATGCCAATCAACTAGCAAGGCAGGAACACAACCCCACACATTAGCAGAGAAGCTACCTAAAAACATAATAAGGCCATAGGCACCCCAAAACACACCACCAGACGTGGACCTGTCCACCAGAAAGACAAGATCGAGCCTCAACCACCAGAACACAGGCATTAGTCCCCCCCACCAGGAAGCCTATACAACCTACTGAAACAACCTTAGCCACTGGGGTCAGACACGAAAAACAACGGGAACTACGAATCTGCAGCCTGCAAAAAGGAGACCCCAAACACAGTAACATAAGCAAAATGAGAAGACAGAAAAACACACAGCAGGTGAAGGAGCAAGATAAAAACCTACCAGACCTAACAAATGAAGAGGTAATAGGCAGTCTACCTGAAAAAGAATTCAGAATAATGATGGTAAAGATGATCCAAAATCTTGGAAATAGAATAGACAAAATGCAAGAAACAGTTAACAAGGACCTAGAAGAACTAAAGATGAATCAAGCATCGATTAAAAACACAATACATGAAATAAAAAATACTCTACATGGGATCAATAGCAGAATAACTGAGGCAGAAGAACGGATAAGTGAGGTGGAAGATAAAATAGTGGAAATAACTGATGCAGAGCAAAATAAAGAAAAAAGAATGAAAAGAACAGAGGACAGTCTCAGAGACCTCTGGGACAACATTAAATGCACCAACATTCGAATTATAGGGGTTCCAGAAGAAGAAGAGAAAAAGAAAGGGACTGAGAAAATATTTGAAGAGATTATAGTTGAAAACTTCCCCAATATGGGAAAGGAAATAGTTAATCAAGTCCAGGAGGCACAGAGAGTCCCATACAGAATAAATCCAAGGAGAAATACACCAAGACACATATTAATCAAACTGTCAAAAATTAAACACAAAGAAATCATATTAAAAGCAGCAAGGGAAAAGCAACAAATAACACACAAGGGAATCCCCATCAGGATAACAGCTGATCTCTCAGCAGAAACTCTACAAGCCAGAAGGGAGTGGCAGGACATAATTAAAGTGATGAAGGAGAGAAACCTGCAGCCAAGATTACTCTACCCAGCAAGGATCTCATTCAGATTTGATGGAGAAATTAAAACGTTTACAGACAAGCAAAAGCTGAGAGAGTTCAGCACCACCAAACCAGCTTTACAACAAATGCTAAAGGAACTTCTCTAGGCAAGAAACACAACAGAAGGAATATACCTACAATAACGAACCCAAAGCAATTAAGGAAATGGGAATAGGAACATACATATCAATAATTACCTTAAATGTAAATGGACTAAATGATCCCACCAAAAGACACAGAGTGGCTGAATGGATACAAAAACAAGACCCATATATATGCTGTCTACAAGAGACCCACTTCAGACCTAAAGACACATACAGATTGAAAGTAAGGGGATGGAAAAAGATATTCCATGCAAATGGAAATCAAAAGAAAGCTGGAGTAGCAATTCTTATATCAGACAAAATAGACTTTAAAATAAAGACTATTAGAAGAGACAAAGAAGGACACTACATAATGATCAAGGGATCGATCCAAGAAGAAGATACAACAATTGTAAATATTTATGCACCTAACATAGGAGCACCTCAATACATAAGGCAAATACTAACAGCCATAAAAGGGGAAATCGACAATAACACAATCATAGTAGGGGACTTTAACACCCCACTTTCACCAATGGACAGATCGTCCAAAATGAAACTAAATAAGGAAACACAAGCTTTAAATGATACATTAAACAAGATGGACTTAGTTGATATTTATAGGACATTTCATCCAAAAACAACAGAATACACATTTTTCTCAAGTGCTCATGGAACATTCTCCAGGATAGATCATATCTTGGGTCACAAATCAAGCCTTGGTAAATTTAAGAAAATTGAAATTGTATCAAGTATCTTTTCCGACCACAATGCTATGAGACTAGACATCAATTACAGGAAAAGATCTGTAAAAAATACAAACACATGGAGGCTAAACAATACACTACTCAATAACGAAGTGATCACTGAAGAAATCAGAGAGGAAATTAAAAAATACCTAGAAACAAATGACAATGGAGACACGACAACCCAAAACCTATGGGATGCAGCAAAAGCAGTTCTAAGGGGGAAGTTTATAGCAATACAATCCCACCTTAAGAAACAGGAAACATCTTGAGTAAACAACCTGACCCTGCACCTAAAGCAATTAGAGAAAGAAGAACAAAAAACCCCCAAAGCTAGCAGAAGGAAAGAAATCATAAAGATCAGATCAGAAATAAATGAAAAAGAAATGAAGGAAACGATAGCAAAGATCAACCAAACTAAAAGCTGGTTCTTTGAGAAGATAAACAAAATTGACAAACCATTAGCCAGACTCATCAAGAAAAGAAGGGAGAAGACTCAAATCAATAGAATTAGAAATGAAAAAGGAGAAGTAACAACTGACACTGCAGAAATACAAAAGATCATGAGAGATTACTACAAGCAACTCTATGCCAATAAAATGGACAACCTGGAAGAAATGGACAAATTCTTAGAAATGCACAACCTGCCAAGACTGACTCAGGAAGAAATAGAAAATATGAATAGACCAATCACAAGCACTGAAATTGAAACTGTGATTAAAAATCTTCCATCAAACAAAAGCCCAGGACCAGATGGCTTCACAGGCGAATTCTATCAAACATTTAGAGAAGAGATAACACCCATCCTTCTCAAACTCTTCCAAACAATTTCAGAGGAAGGAACACTCCCAAACTCATTCTACGAGGCCACCATCACCTTGATACCAAAACCAAACAAGGATGTCACAAAGAAAGAAAACTACAGGCCAATATCACTGATGAACATAGATGCAAAAATCCTCAACAAAATACTAGCAAACAGAATCCAACAGCACATTAAAAGGATCATACACCATGATCAAGTGGGGTTTATTCCAGGAATGCAAGGATTCTTCAATATACGCAAATCAATCAATGTGATACACCATATTAACAAGTTGAAGGAGAAAAACCATATGATCATCTCAATAGATGCAGAGAAAGCTTTCGACAAAATTCAACACCCATTTATGATAAAAACCCTGCAGAAAGTAGGCATAGAGGGATCTTTCCTCAACATAATAAAGGCCATATATGACAAACCCACAGCCAACATTGTCCTCAATGGTGAGAAACTGAAACCATTTCCACTAAGATCAGGAACAAGACAAGGCTGCCCACTCTCACCACTCTTATTCAACCTAGTTTTGGAAGTTTTAGCCACAGCAATCAGAGAAGAAAAGGAAATAAAAGGAATCCAAATCGGAAAAGAAGAAGTAAAGCTGTCATTGTTTGCAGATGACATGATACTATACATAGAGAATCCTAAAGATGCTACCGAAAAACTACTAGAGCTAATCAACGAATTTGGTAAAGTAGCAGGTTACAAAATTAATGTACAGAAATCTCTGGCATTCCTGTACACTAATGATGAAAAATCTGAAAATGAAATCAAGAAAACACTCCCATTTACCATTGCAACAAAAAGAATAAAATATCTAGGAATAAACCTACCTAAGGAGACAAAAGACCTGTATGCAGAAAATTATAAGACACTGATGAAAGAAATTAAAGATGATCCAAACAGATGGAGAGATATACTATGCTCCTGGATTGGAAGAATCAATATTGTGAAAATGACTCTACTACCCAAAGCAATCTACAGATTCAATGCAATCCCTATCAAACTACCACTGGCATTTTTCACAGAACTAGAACAAAAAATTTCAAAATTTGTTTGGAAAAACAAAAGACCCCGAATAGCCAAAGCAATCTTGAGAACGAAAAAAGGAGCTGGAGGAATCAGGCTCCCTGACTTCAGACTATACTACAAAGCTACAGTAATTAAGACAGTGTGGTACTGGCATAAAAACAGAAAGATAGATCAGTGGATCAGGATAGAAAGCCCAGAGATAAACCCACGCACATATGGCCAACTTATCTTTGATAAAGGAGGCAGGACTGTACAGTGGAGAAAGGACAGCCTCTTCAATAAGTGGTGCTGGGAAAACTGGACAGGGACATGTAAAAGTATGAGATTAGATCATTCCCTAACACCATACACAAAAATAAGCTCAAAATGCATTAAAGACCTAAATGTAAGGCCTGAAACTATCAAACTCTTAGAGGAAAACATAGGCAGAACACTCTATGACATAAATCACAGCAAGATCCTTATGGACCCACCTCCTAGAGAAATGGAAATAAAAACAAAGATAAACAAATGGGACCTAATGAAACTTCAAAGCTTTTGCACAGCAAAGGAAACCATAAACCAGACCAAAAGAGAACCCTCAGAATGGGAGAAAATATTTGCAAATGAAGCAACTGACAAAGGATTAATCTCCAAAATTTATAAACAGCTCATGCAGCTCAATAACAAAAAAACAAACCCAATCCAAAAATGGGCAGAAGACTTAAATAGGCATTTCTCCTAAGAAGATATACAGACTGCCAACAAACACATGAAAGAATGCTCAACATCATTAATCATTAGAGAAATGCAAATCAAAACTACAATGAGATATCATCTCACACCAGTCAGAATGGCCATCATCAAGAAATCTAGAAACAATAAATGCTGGAGAGGGTGTGGAGAAAAGGGAACACTCTTGCACTGCTGGTGGGAATGTGAATTGGTACAGCCACTATGGAGAACAGTATGGAGGTTCCTTAAAAAACTAAAAATAGAACTACCATATGATCCAGCAATCCCACTACTAGGCATATACCCTGAGAAAACCATAATTCAAAAAGAGACATGTACCAAAATGTTCATTGCAGCTCTATTCACAATAGCCCGGAGCTGGAAACAACCTAAGTGTCCATCATCGGATGAATGGGTAAAGAAGATGTGGCACATATATACAATGGAATATTACTCAGCCATAAAAAGAAACGAAACTGAGCTATTTGTAATGAGGTGGATAGACCTAGAGTCTGTCATACAGAGTGAAGTAAGTCAGAAAGAGAAAGACAAATACCGTATGCTAACACATATATATGGAATATAAGAAAAAAAAATGTCATGAAGAACCTAGGGGTAAAACGGGAATAAAGACACAGACCTACTAGAGAATGGACTTGAGGATATGGGGAGGGGGAAGGGTAAGCTGTGACAAAGCGAAAGAGAGGCATGGACATATATACACTACCAAACGTAGGGTAGATAAATAGTGGGAAGCAGCCGCAGAGCACAGGGAGATCAGCTCGGTGCTTTGTGACTGCCTGGAGGGGAGGGATGGGGAGGGTGGGAGGGAGGGAGATGCATGAGGGAGGGGATGTGGGAACAGATATATATGTATGACTGATTCACTTTGTTATAAAGCAGAAACTAATAAAAAAAATGGAAAAAAATATAAAGGAAAGAGTTTCAACTTTTCACCATTAAAAAAAAAAAAAAAAAAAAAAAAGACAAGACATAACAAGTGTTGGCCAGGACATGACGAAAAGGGAACCCTTGTGCCTTGTTGGTGGAAATGTAAATTGGTATAGCCACTATGGGAAACAGGATAGATATTCCTCAAAAAAATTAAAAATAAAACTAACATATGATCCAGCAATTCCATCCTCTGTATTTATCTGAAGAAAACAAAAATACTAATTAGAAAAGATATATGCACCCCTATGTTCATTTCAGCATTATTTACAATAGCCAAGATATGGAAGCAACCTAAGTGGCTTAGGTTAGATGAATGGATAAAGAAAATGTGGTACATATATATACATATATGATGCAATATTATTCAGTCATAAAAGAAGGAAATCCTGCCATTTTGGACAACATGGATGGACCCTGAGGGTATTATGCTAAGTGAAATAAGTCAGATAAAGAAAGAAAAATACTGTATACTCTCACTTATATGTGGAATCTAAAAACAGTGAACTCATAAAACAGAGAACAGATTGATGGTTGCCACAGGTGGGGATGGGTGAATGTGGTCAAAGGGGACAAACTTCCAATTATATGATAAATAACTTCTGGGGAATGTAAAGTGCAACATGGTGATTGTAGTGAATAATACTGTACTGTATATTTGAAAGTTGCTAAGAGAGTAGATCTTAAAAGTTCTCATCACAAGGAAAAAAGATTGTACCTATGTGAGGTGATGGATGTTAACTAAACTTATTGTGGTGATCATTTATATATATATATATATATAATATATATATATATAATATATATATATATATTCATTATACTGTACTTCTGAAACTAATAAAATGTTAACATGTCAATTATATCTCAATAAAACTGGAGGGGGAGAGGAAAATCCCAAACCTGGATGACTTAATGGGTTAATTCTTTCTGATGTTTAAGGAAGAAATAACACCAATGTTGCACAGCATTTTTCTGAGAATAAGAAAAGAAGGAACATTTTAAAACTCATTTTTAGAATCCAACATAACCTTATTGAAAAGGACATTCCAAAACTGGAAAATTGTAAATGAAATTCTCTCATGAACATAGATGCAAAAGCCTTTTGAAAAATTAGCGTATCAAATCCAGCAATATACAGAAATAGATATACATCATAACCAAGTAGCATTAACCCAATTTTTCAAGGGTAGTTTAATTGACAAAATTAATTGACATGATATACATAATTACATGATATATATAATAATATACATGATATATATAATTATGATATACATCATAACCAAGTAGCATTAACCCAATTTTTCAAGGGTAGTTTAATTGACAAAATTAATTGACAAAAACAAAAAGGGACAGAGAAACATATGATCATTTCAATAGATACAGAAAAAACATTTAAAATTTTAAGAATTCCTACAAATCAATAAGAAAAGACACACAACTCAGTAGCATAATTGAACAATTTACAAAACAATATTTAAATAGTCAACATACATATAAAGGTGCCTGACTTCATTTGTCATCAGAGGAATGCATGATGTTAAAAACCTTGATATACTATCACGACATGACCAACAGAATAATTTAAACGATAAAGATAAACAGTATCTACTGCTGGTGAGAATACAGAATTGAAACTCATAAACTGGTGGTGGGAGTGGATATAGACATTCTGGAAAACTGATGGTATCTATTAGAAACTAAATATATACTCTATGTTCCAGCAATCATACTCCCAGGTATATATATCCAACAGAAATTAGTCCATATATTCACCAAAAGTCATGTTCATAGAAGCAGTATTCATAACAGCTAAAAACGGGAAACAACCCAAATAGTCATCAACACTGAATGAAAAAATAAATTACGGTATAATCTCACAATTACAGTCATGGTTCTCAAGCTTTTTGGTCTAAGAACCTCTTTAAATTCTTAAAAATTACTGCAAAACCCAAGGAGTTTTTGTTTATGTGGGTTATATCTATCAATATTTACATTATTAGAAATTAAGACTGAGAAATTTTAAAAGATGGGAATACGTAAGTACCTTTACATGTCATGTAGCCTCTAGGAAACTCCACAGTACACTCCTGAGAGAATGTGAGTGAAAAGGCAAATGATATTTTAGTTTTACTAAGAAAGTGATTGAGACTTTGTGGATGAAACTGAGCAGGATCCTGTGGGGCTCCTGAGCAAGGAAGACTTTCTGTTCAGCCTCCATGACCTTCCCTGAGGTCCAAAGGGCAGGTTCAAATAGTTGATAATCAGCGAAGGGAGGGGATGCAGAGACAAGGGAGGAGCAGTCAAGAAACAATAGTGCAACCTTGGGACAGGGTCCTGTTCCATCTCAAGGGATACACATAACAATATCTTTGAGCTCTTTATGTAACTGAAATCTCCCACATAGAAGACGTAGCGGGACTTCCGGGGAAGATGGCGGAAGAGTAAGACGCGGAGATCACCTTCCTCCCCACAGATACACCAGAAATACATCTACATGTGGAACAACTCCTTCAGAACACCTACTGAACGCAGGCAGAAGACCTCAGACCTCCCAAAAGGCAAGAAACTCCCCACGTACCTGGGTAAGGCAAAGCAGAGAGATTCCCACAGAGAGGATCAGTGCCAACCGGCACTCACCAGCCCGAGAGCCTTGTCTGCTCACCTGCTGGGGTGGGCGGCACTGGGAGCTGAGGCTCAGGCTTCAGTCGGAGGGCAGGGAGAGGACTGGGGTTGGCGGCATGAACACAGCCTGAAGGGGTTAATGCGCCAAAGCTAGCCCAGAGGGAGTCTGGGAAAAAGTCTGGACCTGCTGAAGAGGCAAGAGATTTTTCTTCCCTCTTTGTTTCCTGGTGCACGAGGAGAGGGGATTAAGAGCGCTGCTTAAAGAAGCTCCAGAGACAGGCGTGAGCCGCGACTGAAAGCGCGGATGCCAGAGATGGGCGTGGGATGCTGGGGCTGCTGCCACCACCACAAGGCCTGTGTGTGAGTGCAAGTCACAGTCCATGTCCCCCTTCTGGGGAGCCTGTGCAGCCCGTCACTGCCAGGGGCCCAGGATCCAGGGACGGCTTCCCTGGGAGAACGCACGGTGTGCCTCGGGCTGGTGCAATGTCACGTCGTCCTCTACTGCTGCAGGCTCACACCGCACTCTGTGGCCCCCACCCCGGCATGAGTGAGCCAGAGTCCCCGAAGCGGCTGCTCCTTTAACCCTGTCCTGTCTGAGCGAAGAACAGACGCCCTCTGGCGACCTACATGGAGAGGCGGGGCCAAATCCAAAGCTGAGACCCGGGAGCTGTGAGAACAAAGAAGAGAAAGGGAAATCTCTCCCAGCAGCCTCAGAAGCAGCGGATTAAAGCTCCACAATCAACTTGATGTACCCTGCATCTGTGGAATACATGAATAGACAATGAATCATCCCAAATTGAGGAGCCAGGAGTCAGTGCTGTGCCTCTGAGGTGGGAGAGCCAACTTCAGGACACTGGTCCACAAGAGACCTCCCAGCTCCACATAATATCAAATGGCAAAAATCTTCCAGAGATCTCCATCTCAACACCAGCACCCAGCTTCACTCAACGACCAGCAAGCTACAGTGCTGGACACCCTATGCCAAACAACTAGCAAGACAGGAACACAACACCACCCATTAGCAGAGAGGCTGCCTAAAATCATAAAAAGTCCACAGACACCCCAAAACACGCCACCAGATGTGGACCTTCCCACCAGAAAGACAAGATCCAGCCTCATCCACCAGAACGAAAGCACTAGTCCCCTCCACCAGGAAGCCTACACAACACACTGAACCAACCTTAGCCACTGGGGACAGACACCAAAAACAACGGGAACTATGAACCTGCAGCTTACAAAAAGGAGACCCCAAACGCAGTAACATAAACAAAATGAGAAGACAGAAAAACACACAGCAGGAGAAGGAGCAAGATAAAAACCCACCAGACCTAACAAATGAAGAGGAAATAGGCAGTATACCTGAAAAAGAATTCAGAATAATGATAGTAAAGATGATCAAAAATCTTGGAAATAGAATAGACAAAATGCAAGAAACAGTTAACAAGGACCTAGAAGAAATAAAGATGAATCAAGCAACGATTAAAAACACAATAAATGAAACGAAAAATACTCTAGATGGGATCAATAGCAGAATAACTGAGGCAGAAGAACGGATAAGTGATGTGGAAGATAAAATAGTGGAAATAACAACTGCCAAGCGGAAGAAAGAAAAAAGAATGAAAAGAACTGAGGACAGTCTCAGAGACCTCTGGGACAACATTAAACGTACCAACATTCAAATTATAGGGGTTCCAGAAGAAGAAGAGAAAAAGAAAGGGACTGAGAAAATATTTGAAGAGATTGTAGTTGAAAACTTCCCTAATATGGGAAAGGAAATAGTCAGTCAAGTCCAGGAGGCACAGAGAGTCCCATACAGGATAAATCCAAGGAGAAATATGCCAAGACACATATTAATCAAACTGTCAAAAATTAAATACAAAGAAAACATATTAAAGCAGCAAGGGAAAAACAACAAATAACACATAAGGGACCCCCATAAGGTTAACAGCTGATCTTTCAGCAGAAACTCTGCAAGCCAGAAGGGACTGGCAGGACATATTTAAAGTGATGAAGGAGAGAAACCTGCAGCCAAGATTACTCTACCCAGCAAGGATCTCATTCAGATTTGATGGAGAAATTAAAACGTTTACAGACAAGCAAAAGCTGAGAGAGTTCAGCACCACCAAACCAGCTTTACAACAAATGCTAAAGGAACTTCTCTAGGCAAGAAACACAACAGAAGGAATATACCTACAATAATGAACCCAAAGCAATTAAGGAAATGGGAATAGGAACATACATATCGATAATTACCTTAAATGTAAATGGACTAAATGCTCCCACCAAAAGACACAGATTGGCTGAATGGATACAAAAACAAGAACCATATATAGGCTGTCTACAAGAGACCCAC
Organism: Mesoplodon densirostris; assembly: GCF_025265405.1. Lineage (NCBI taxonomy): Eukaryota > Metazoa > Chordata > Mammalia > Artiodactyla > Ziphiidae > Mesoplodon > Mesoplodon densirostris. Next base: position 122,217,520 of record NC_082662.1, on the reverse strand, counting down.
TTCAGACCTAGAGACACATACAGACTGAAAGTAAGGGGATGGAAAAAGATATTCCATGCAAATGGAAACCAAAAGAAAGCTGGAGTAGCAATTCTCATATCAGACAAAATAGACTTTAAAATAAAGACTATTAGAAGAGACAAAGAAGGACACTACATAATGATAAATGGATCGATCCAAGAAGAAGATATAATAATTGTAAATATTTATGCATCCAAAATAGGAGCACCTCAATACATAAGGCAAATACTAACAGCCATAAAAGGGGAAATCGACAGTAACACACTCATAGTAGGGGACTTTAACACCCCACTTTCACCAATGGACAGATCATCCAAAATGAAAATAAATAAGGAAACACAAGCTTTAAATGATACATTAAACAAGGTGGACTTAATTGATATTTATAGGACATTCCATCCAAAAACAACAGAATACACATTTTTCACAAGTGCTCATGGAACACTCTCCAGGATAGATCATATCTTGGGTCACAAATCAAGCCTTGGTAAATTTAAGAAAATTGAAATCATATCAAGTATCTTTTCCAACCACAATGCTATAAGACTAGATATCAGTTACAGGAAAAGATCTGTAAAAAATACGAACACATGTAGGCTAAACAATACATTACTTAATAACGAAGTGATCACTGAAGAAATCAAAGAGGAAATTTAAAGATACCTAGAAACAAATGACAATGGAGACACGATGACCCAAAACCTATGGGATGCAGCAAAAGCAGTTCTAAGAGGGAAGTTTATAGCAATACAATCCCACCTTAAGAAACAGGAAACATCTCGAATAAACAACCTAACCTTGCACCTAAAGCAATTAGAGAAAGAAGAACAAAAACACCCCAAAGTTAGCAGAAGGAAAGAAATCATAAAAATCAGATCACAAATAAATGAAAAAGAAATGAAGGAAATGCTAGCAAAGATCAATAAAACTAAAAGCTGGTTCTTTGAGAAGATAAACAAAATTGATAAACCATTAGCCAGACTCATCAAGAAAAAAAGGGAGAAGACTCAAATCAATAGAATTAGAAATGAAAAAAGGAGAAGTAACAACAGACACTGTAGAAATACAAAAGATCATGAGAGATTACTACAAGCAACTCTATGCCAATAAATTGGACAACCTGGAAGAAATGGACAAATTCTTAGAAATGCACAACATGCCAAGACTGAATCAGGAAGAAATAGAAAATATGAACAGACCAATCACAAGCACTGAAATTGAAACTGTGATTTAAAAATCTTCCAGCAAACAAAAGCCCAGGACCAGCTGGTTTCACAGGGGAATTCTATCAAGCATTTAGAGAAGAGCTAACACCTATCCTTCTCAAACTCTTCCAAAATATAACAGAGGGAGGAACACTCCCAAACTCATTCTATGAGGCCACCATCACCTTGATACCAAAACCAAACAAGGATGTCACAAAGAAAGAAAACTACAGGCCAATATCACTGATGAACATAGATGCAAAAATCCTCAACAAAATACTAGCAACCAGAAATCAACAGCACATTAAAAGGATCATACACCATGATCAAGGGGTTTATTCCAGGAATGCAAGGATTCTTCAATATACGCAAATCAATCAACGTGATACACCATATTAACAAATTGAAGGAGGAAAACCATATGATCATCTCAATAGATGCAGAAAAAGCTTTTGACAAAATTCAACACCCATTTATGATAAAAACCCTGCAGAAAGTAGGCATAGAGGGAACTTTACTCAACATAATAAAGGCCATATATGACAAACCCACAGCCAACATCGTCCTCAATGGTGAAAAACTGAAACCATTTCCACTAAGATCAGGAACAAGACAAGGTTGCCCACTCTCACCACTCTTATTCAACATAGTTTTGGAAGTTTTAGCCACAGAAATTAAAGAAGAAAAGGAAATAAAAGGAATCCAAATCGGAAAAGAAGAAGTAAATCTGTCACTGTTTGCAGATGACATGATACTATACATAGAGAATCCTAAAGATGCTACCAGAAAACTACTAGAGCTAATCAATGAATTTGGTAAAGTAGCAGGATACAAAATTAATGCACAGAAATCTCTGGCATTCCTATATACTAATGATGAAAAATCTGAAAGTGAACTCAAGGAAACACTCCCATTTACCATTGCAACAAAAAGAATAAAACATCCAGGAATAAACCTACCTAAGGAGACAAAAGACCTGTATGCAGAAAATTATAAGACACTGATGAAAGAAATTAAAGATGATACAAATAGTTGGAGAGATATACCATGTTCTTGGATTGGAAGAATCAACATTGTGAAAATGACTCTACTACCCAATCTACAGATTCAATGCAATCTCTATCAAACTACCACTGGCATTTTTCACAGAGCTAGAACAAAAAATTTCACAATTTGTATGGAAACACAAAAGACCCCGAATAGCCAAAGCAATCTTGAGAACGAAAAACGGAGCTGGAGGAATCAGGCTCCCTGACTTCAGACTATATTACAAAGCTACAGTAATCAAGACAGTGTGGTACTGGCACAAAAACAGAAAGATAGATCAATGGAACAGGATAGAAAGCCCAGAGATAAACCCACGCACATATGGTCAACTTATCTTTGATAAAGGGGGCAGGAATGTACAGTGGAGAAAGGACAGCCTCTTCAATAAGTGATGCTGGGAAAACTGGACAGGGACATGTAAAAGTATGAGATTAGATCACTCCCTAACACCATACACAAAAATAAGCTCAAAATGGATTAAAGACCTAAATGTAAGGCCAGACACTATCAAACTCTTAGAGGAAAACATAGGCAGAACACTCTATGACATAAATCACAGCAAGATCCTTTTTGACCCACCTCTTTAATGGAATGTCTTATGGAATGTCTTTAATGGAATGTTTAATGTCTTTAATGGAAATAAAGACAAAAATAAACACATAGGACCTAATGCAACTCAAAAGCTTTTGCACAGCAAAGGAAACCATAAACAAGACCAAAAGACAACCCTCAGAATGGGAGAAAATATTTGCAGATGAAGCAACTGACAAAGGATTAATCTCCAAAATTTATAAGCAGCTCATGCAGCTCAATAACAAAAAAACAAACAACCCAATCCAAAAATGGGCAGAAGACCTAAATAGACATTTCTCCACAGAAGATATACAGACTGCCAACAAACACATGAAAGGATGCTCAACATCTTTAATCATTAGAGAAATGCAAATCAAAACTACAATGAGATATCATCTCACACCAGTCAGAATGGCCATCATCAAAAAATCTAGAAACAATAAATGCTGGAGAGGGTGTGGAAAAAAGGGAACACTCTTGCACTCCTGGTGTGAGTGTGAACTGGTACAGCCACTATGGAGAACAGTATGGAGGTTCCTTAAAAAACTAAAAATAGAACTACCATATGACCCAGCAATCCCACTACTGGGCATATACCCTGAGAAAACCATAATTCAAAAAGAGTCATGTACCAAAATGTTCATAGCAGCCCTATTTACAATAGCCCGGAGATGGAAACAACCTAAGTGTCCATCATCGGATGAATGGGTAAAGAAGATGTGGCACATATATACAATGGAATATTACTCAGCCATAAAAAGAAACGAAATTGAGCTATTTGTAATGAGGTGGATGGACCTAGAGTCTGTCATACAGAGTGAAGTAAGTCAGAAAGAGAAAGACAAATACTGTATGCTAACACATATATATGGAATTTAAGAAAAAAATATGTCATGGAGAACATAGGGTTAAGACAGGAATAAAGACACAGACCTACTAGAGAATGGAGTTGAGGATATGGAGAGGGGTAAGGGTAAGCTGTGACAAAGCGAAAGAGAGGCATGGACATATATACACTACCAAACGTAAGGTAGATAGCTAGTGGGAAGCAGCCGCGTAGCACAGGGAGATCAGCTCGGTGCTTTGTGACCGCCTGGAGGGGTGGGATAGGGTGGGTGGGAGGGAGACGCAAGAGGGAGGGGATATGGAAACATATGTATATGTATAACTGATTCATTTTGTTATAAAGCAGAAACTAACACACAATTGTTAAGCAATTATACTTCAATAAAGATGTAAAAAAAAAAAAAAGAAGAAGAAGATGTAGCATTCTTCATTCCTGAGAAGACCACCTGAGGCCAGATTAAAGTAACCAGATAAGCTCATCAAGACATTATCTGAGGCCAGATTAAAGGAATGCATGCCCTGCATAACCCTAATCTTATCAGCAGCCCCACCCTTGAACTATTGCTATAAAACTCCTCACCAAATCCTTCCAGGTTGGGACACACAGTTTTCGAGGGCAGGAGCCTGCTGTGTCCCCTTTTGCCTGGCAAAGCAATAAAGCTATTCTTTTCTACTTCACCCAAAATTCTGTCTCCGAGTTTTGATCCGGCACCTGTGCACAGAGGCTGAGCTTTTGGCATCATGGGCACCCTGAAGAGGTCCCAGAAACACCTGGAATCCCTAGAAAACACTTTGAAAACCTCTGCTTACACAACAATGCAATTGCACAAACATGCAAAAATGTGGATTAATTTCCCAAACTTAATGAAGAAGACTGACACAAGAGTACATACTGTATGATCCCATTTATATAGAAAGTACAGGAGCAGGCAAACTAAACTATGCTATTAAAAGTGACAATAGGGGAGTATGACTGGAAGGGAACTCAAGGGGGCACTGCTGGGGTGCTCTTAGCGCTTCGTTTCCTAATCTGGACGCTGGTTATATAGGTGTGTTCAGTTTGAAAATTTATAGATCTGTAGCCTTGTAACACTTTTCTTTATACTTATTACACTTCAATAAAGAATAAAACAAATAATCAAAAATATTATAAAAAACTTAGTGAGTTGCAAATCTATTTACCACTCAGTCATAAAGTCTGTCCAGATAGAGTCTGAGAATTCCAGGCTCCCGACAACAATCTTTTGACGTCAGCCCATGACCTCTGGCCTTCACATGAATGACCTCAGTCTGAGGGATTATAAACAATACTTTTGGGTGTGGAAGCACCGCCATAATCCACTTCTTGGTCCCCAGCTCTTTCCAGGATGCATCTTCACAATAAATACCTTTGTCCCTTTTGTAGGGTGGAGAACATTTATTAGGGAGTAGCCCTAATAAACATTGAGGCAATGTTTGTATTTTACTACAATCCAGTTCCTAAATTTCCTATTTTCCCATCTCCTCTCTCACTAATTTTACTGTGGGTAATTGTTCTTAACCTTTCTTATGCCACTAACTCCTTTGGAACTTCGGTGACACTTACAGACATGGAATAATGTGTTTAAGTCCATAAAATAAAATGCATAGGGTTACAAGAAAAATGAGATTGAAATATAGACATGAAAATATTAAAAACATATTTCTGATAAATATTTGTTTACTAATTCATGAAATTTAATATTTAGGATATTCAAAATTAATTCAATATCTAGCAGTGAGTCTACTGAAATTTCGAAGTAGTTAACTAAATAATATTTTGAGACATCTGTAATAACTAGAATATGATATGAAAGTATCTGTGAATTCTATGGATAGCAAATGGAATCACACAGACCCACCTGTGAGTTGGTTAGTTTGTTTGGTCTACATTTATAATTAAAGGAAATGCTAAATTTCAGTTAGAGGTTAGTGAAAAGAAAGACGTAATTTCTTTTCTCCATCCAAATACATATATGCTCTGAATTTTGTTAACAGAGCCTCAAAGCACCTGAGATATATGGAGATCAGATTAAGAACTCATGGGTCAGATTCAGTTTTTCTAACCAGTTTTGCATAGCTCCAAATTACCAGACTCTCAGTCCACCTGGTCTACAGACTATAGCTAAGTCACATTTCCCACCTCACTCTTTAGATTGGACACTTTTAGAGTCAGCTTTTCTTAATCTTGTACAGATCTACAACAAATGGTCAACACAAACCAACATTATAAATAGTGTGTTCCTCATTGCCCCATGTCCAACCTCTTACACTCGATTCTCATTTTAGGATTTGTTATTCACAGCACCATACTCTGAGTACCAATTTTTGTACCCATTGGTTTGCATTACAAATAACATAAGCCCTGATTCAAGCAGTTTTAAGTAATAAGAATTAATCAATCACACATGAGAAGTCTCAAACAATGGTAGAATTCAGGTTCAGACTTATTTCCATCAGTGGCTCCATGATGTCATCAAGGTTCCAGGTTCTCTGCACCTCTTCCAGCATTATTTCCCAAAGTGAATTGTATGGGGTGATATTAATCCCAGGAAGGAGATGTCTAGTAAAGCAAACATAGAAAAAGAAAAAAAAAAGTCCCAGTGAACAAGAATGCTCAGGAAATATTTCATAGAGTATTCTCATTTTATAGATTCACAATGCTAATCAGCATATATATATATATATATATATATATATATATATATATATATAAAATGTATGTATGAATATTAGTCTTAAATAATGATTTTGTTTAATATTATAATTTATAGGAGAGAACATGTAGAAAGATATTGATTGCGCTCTGATCTAGGCCCTATATTTCTTCCCTCTGCAGTGAAATAAGTGCCAAGTGATGATATCTTCCAGGGGACATCCTGTAGCAACTGTGTTTCTTCATCCAAAAAAGGCATAAGTGTAAAGTCATGAGTGGTTTTGTTCTGTTTCACAGGGAAAATGGATTGAATAGTTGAGTCTTATCATGTAAAAGGGGCAGCAACTTGTCAATGTTACAAAAAATGGTGCATACAGATTTTTTACAAAAAATAACTGTAGTAAAGATAACTGGCAAAGCATTTAAAAAATACCATCCAAAAAATTAATTCCAGATGAACTAAAGATATAAATCTATAAGACTAAACCATATAAGAAACCAAAAGAAAATAGAGCATTACATCAAGACAGAAACTTTAATCAAAATACTGAAAACTGTCACTCATGTAATTATTTGGAGAAAAAAAAAGATACCATAAACAAGTTGAAAATCAAATGACAAAGGTAGAAATATAACTGAAATCCATGACAAAATGTTGAGTCATCATATTAAAGAATATCTAAAAGTCAATATAAATATGAATAACTAGACATAGTTTAAATTAACAAATGACAAATACAAGCTTGGTTTAATCAATGTTCTTTAGGATTCACCTTGTACACTTGATAATTTATGAAGGTTAATGGTGGTGTCAATAGAATAGGATCCAGTTGTTCAATTTATTCTTTAAATTTAAAACAAAGTATCACTAAATTTTCTTTTTAAGGTAGGATTATCTGAATGAATTTGATTCCCAAAGTGTAGGGATTATATTTGTTTTAATTAAAGTTTTACCTAGCAGGGTACCTTACACAGATGAGTGGTTTTGTGTGTGTGTGTTTTTTTTTTTTTTTTTTTGCGGTACACGGGCCTCTCACTGTTGTGGCCTCTCCCGTTGCAGAGCACAGGCTCCGGACGTGCAGGCTCAGCGGCCATGGTTCACTGGCCCAGCCACTCCGCGGCATGTGGGATCTCCCCAGACCGGGGCACGAACCCGCGTCCCCTGCATTGGCAGGCAGACTCTCAACCACTGCGCCACCAGGGAAGCCCTTTGGGTTTTTTTTTTAATCAACATATTTTTATCTAATAATCTTACCTGGTATACCTATCCCAGGTGAATGTTTAACGGATGAAGTGGTCTATGATAATGTTCACACAATATGTGAAATATTTTGTTATCACGTAGACTTATTTATGACAGCAAACATGACATTTGATTTTTTAAAAATACCATTTTTTAAAAGCTGTATATATATTTTTTAAATTAATAGACTTTAGTTTATAGAGACGTTTTAGGTTTGGAGCAAAAAGCAGAGGTTCCACATTTCTCCAGTGTGATACATTTGTTACAATCAATGTACCAATACTGAAACATTATCAACCAAAGTCCATAGTATACATTAGGTTTATTTTTTGTGTTGTACATTCTATATGTCTTGACAAATGTATGACTGATATATATATACCAAATAGTTTCACTGCCCTAAAAATCTTGTGTGTGCTGCCTACTGATCCCTCTCTCCCCAAACCTCTGGCAACCACGAATCCTTTTACTGTCTCAATAGTTCTGCATTTTCCTGTATGTCCTATAGTTGGAATCATACATTATGTAGTCTTTTCAGATTGGCTTCTTTTATTTAGTATTATGCATTTAAGATTTCTTCATGTATTTTTTGTGGTTTGATAGCTCATTTCTTTTTAGCTCTGAAAAATAGTTCACTGCCTGGATGTTTACCACAGTTTATGTATTTATCCATTCACCTATTGAAGGACATCTTCATTCCTCCAAGTTTTGGCAATTATGAATAAAGTTGTATAAATATAAATATGCAGGTTTTTATGTGGAGGGATATTTTCTACTTAATTGGATAAATATTTAGGAGCATGATGGCTATATCATATGGTAAGAGTAGGTCTAGTTCTATAAGAAACTACCAAATTGTCTTCCAAAGTGGTTTTACCTTTTTGCATCTCCACCAACAATGAAATAGAGTTCTTGTTGTTCTGCACCTTCACCAGCATTGTTATTGTCAGTGCTTTGAATTTTGGCCATTTTAATAGGTATGCAGTGATATCTCACTGTTTTGTATGATAGGGATTATCTTTTCCTATGCTTATTTCCCATCTATATATCCTCTTTGGTGAGGTGACTGCTCATATCTTTTGCCCATTTTTAAATTGGGTTGTTTGTCTTCTTGTTGAGTTTTAAGCATTTTTTGTTTGCATAGCTTTTTGCAACTAAAAAATAATAATAAAAAGCCAGATGTGATGAGCTCCATTTTCTGTCTGTTCTGTTTTTATTCTGCAAGGAGTTTGTCTTTGATGTGGAACTCAAACACCTGTTGGTCAAGCAAGTAATGTCCATGTAGTTGGTAATGGATGCAATGGTCAAAGCAGTTGCAAGAAATGGTATGCAAGCACTGAGCAATGTTTTCATCTGAAGACATTGTCTCTAACTCTGGCATCTGAACTAGCTAACCCATCTATCCCCATGTGAACTTGTGTACCCATCCCTGACTCCTACTCTAACACAACTCAAGCTCTAAGATGTCTTGGTGACAAGAATTGGTCAATTTAGTTTTAAACTTTGTTCCTAAAGCTATTTGACAAGAAGCCCACTGACATCCTACAGAACCAGTGCTCCACTGAACACACTTGGGAAACACTGGTGGAAAGCAGACAAACTCCACCTTCTGTTTGTTTTGCAAGTGTTTTCTACCTTAGGTAGAAATCTTTAATTAACCTAACAGTGGCCTTTCCTCAGTAAACTGGGAGATTACATCCCCAAACCAAAACCTAACATTTAAAGTTCCACGATTTTTTAAGGATTCCACCTGCCCAGAAATCATGCCATCTGGGTGATAAGTCCCTAATTTCCCAGCAACTCAAATGTTTTCCTTGTTTCCTGCTTGTTTTTTGTCTTTCTCTTACTTGTTCGTTTACCCTAAAAACTTGCTGTTTTCTCTCATGCCTCACAGTTCTCTGGACTCTTGAGAACATAGACTGCCTGCTTCATGAAGTGCTAAGTAAAGTTTGTTTTCACGTAAATTTTTTCAACTTTTTTTTACCACTTGGAAAACTTTAAGTAACTTGGGGAAGGGATAGGCATGTAGTAAGGACTCATTAAATCTTTACTGAATCTGAGAAAAAGAAAAGATCACCTGACCTTTGTATTCTTGGTCTTTTCAGAAAGAGAAAAGGAGCCAATATCTTCTTTATTGTTATCCACTCCTGTCATAAATGCTGATTTCCTTTCATCTCCATGACAATCCTGGCATTTACTGGATCGTAAATTGTTTGTGACTGTTTTTTTCTCTCAAATGTGTAAGAAATATAAATAAATCTTCTTGAAATTTTTCAGAAAATCTAGAGAATGAAGTTCAATTAGCAGAAATCTGGAGTAAGAGATTTGGGAGTGGAAAAAGTAAGTGGGAAAAAACAAAAGTTGAACAGTCAAGCAGAAAAGGTAAACAGCTTGGCATTCCTGTCTTAATGATTCTTTCATTTTCTTAAATTTGTTTGTTGAATGAGACAGAGGTAAATAAAGAGCCAAATGTTTGTAAGTGTCCAACACTTTGGATATTTCCAAATTATAGTGTATATATAAATGTGTGTAGATGCCTCTAAAATATTAAAACAAAGTGTTTTGTGATATTTGGGTTTGATTAGAGACTACTGTAATTACTTCTGTTTTTGTACAAAGTGAATAACAATGACTAACATTTCATGAGTCATTATTCTGTGTCAGGCATTATGTTATATTTAATATACATTATTGTATTTTAGCCTCACAAGAACCCTGTGAAGTGGGAACTATAAGTATCCTAATCTTACAATTTTGGAGCCAGCAGTAGAACCTGCACTCCTTAGCCAACTGTGATATCCAGCCTACTATGAAGAACACAGTTATTTCAGGAACTGCCCTGAATTAGATCTAAGCTTCCTGCCTTTCTGAGAATGAAGCTTCCTATACAGCTTGAATTATCTGTCATTTCTTACCTGAATTATGTGTGGCCATTGGAAGAATTGATTAGCTGCATGGAGATCTCTGGACAGGGATCCACCTGGCATGATTTCAAGGACATATGATGAGAGCACAGTGTTTCCAACTGACTTACGAGAACTAAACCAGGTAAAATTATATTTATGATTTATTCCACCCACATTTTGTTTAGACTTTGAAATGCTCCTATGTTATAGTAAAACCAACTTGTTTCCTCAAAACAGTTGTAACTTCTGAGCACAGTGGATTGCGTAGGAGGCAGTGATATTGCTGAATAACTGGGGGTGGAATCAAGGTCAAATCCATTGGTTTTTGTTAGAGAAATATTTTCCCTTCTGTTTTACTCCAGGTAGTGATAGTGAAGAATGTGCCTGACATCCATCAGTGATGAAATGGGTGACCCTACCTCATTTTTGTATAATATCATCATCAGAAATCTTCCTGTTTGTTCATTAATTCATGAATTATTTAGCAAGAAAAATAAATCATTCCCAAAGTAATTAGAGAGTGGTATTTATTCATGTTGAAAATTGTGTGGGGTTAGAATGGGGATTTAGGACTATTATGGACAGAAGACCCAGGATTGCCAAAAAAAATACTCTGGCAAATACTCCTACCTTGGCCAGGCTTTTCAAAATCATTAGCAAAAAGGAAACCAGAAGTATTATTTTGCTAATAACTTTGCAAGCTCTTGGTTCCTCAATGAAAACTTTGTTAAAGACCTGGCTAAGAACATTTTAAATATTGAATTTTACCATTTTTTGGCTAGCCATACAGAGAATAAGTTAAGAAGAAAGAGTTGGATTTTTAAAACTCTTATCCACACAGATATATAGCAGAGAGGAAAGAACAGGAAGAGAAGCAGCTAGCAAGGTGTCTTGTGGACTTGATGTATGAGGGTAACACCACCTATCTTGAGGTCAGATAGAGATGGAGAGATGAAGGGGAGGGGTGAGAGTGAAGAATGTAGGAGAGGAAGAAGTTTTCCTTGACACTCAGAGTCCTAGGTTGGATCTGAAAATTAAACTGACAAAAACAGATTAAAAAGAGAAAAACATACAAATTTATTTAATACAAGTTTTATGTAACATGGCATCTTTCATAAGGAAATGAAGATCTGAAGAAACAAACTGAGTGGTTTTTTTTTTTTTTTTTTTTTTGCAGTACCCGGGCCTCTCACTGTTGTGGCCTCTCCTGTTGTGGAGCACAGGCTCTGGACACACAGGCTCAGCGGCCATGGCTCACAGGCCCAGCTGTTCCACAGCATGTGGGATCCTCCCGGCCCGGGGCACAAACCCGTGTCCCCTGAATCGGTAGGCAGACTCTCAACCACTGCGCCACCAGGGAAGCCCAAACTGAGTGTTTTTATGCTAGATTCGATGAAAAGTAGAAAGTCATGGAGAAATATGATAGGGCAAAGAGTATGAGCTAAGTGTAGTAAACTGGGGGAAACTTTGCAAGGTCTCTTGCTTTGGGTTCTTCTTGGTGTCCCTCCCTGTTGGAGATAAAGATGCTCCATTGTTCCTGCTACAGGGAGGGCACTTCTCATATGAGGGTCTTATGACCAGCTTCAGGAGAGAAGGGCAGAGGGAAGGTCAAAGAGACTATCCTACTTCTGCAAGTTTCTCAAACTCCTTCAGCTTAAAATAGTCAATATGCCAAGGGGCCATATTTTGAAGTAGCATGTCCTGCATCCCATCAAGAGAAGGAGATATGAGAAAGAATATGAAGAGAAGAGGAGAAAAGGAGAGAGAAGAGATAAGAGACCAGAAAGAAGAGAAGAGAACAAAATGAAGGATAGTGAAGGGAAAAAATCCTCAGTCCCACGAGAGGCCCTAATTCAATAAACCCTGCCTACAAGCCTGAGGTCAGAATGAGAGGCGAGGGTTGAAGGCTGTCATTCACTGCAAAATCATGTCTTTCTTAAGTCAGCTTACCACATGGAGGCAGGGACCACATATGAGATCTCATGACCACTAGTACCCATACTAATCCATGGTTTGGAATCTAGCCAATCAGATTTATATCTGCTCCTCCATTGATGGATAAGTGAAAGGAAAGAAGAGGAAAAAGATGGACCTCCATGTAGAAAGAAGGGACCTTAAGACCTTTTCAAAGATTATTTATGCTTTCTTCAGTCAGATGATGCAACCGGTATACTCCATCAGTTTTTTGTTGTTGTTGTTTTGTTTTGTTTTTAATTTGCCTACAAAATGTTTACAGTTGAAATGAATATAGGGGGTAAAGATGGCATTTTTGAGTGTGCACTTTGAAGTATACTATCTTCTCCAAACACAGAGTGAAAATATTCAACTTGTCAAAGGCAGAGGCCAATGTTGATGCCCTGATATGGTCATTACCATAACTGTAGAAGGGAGGGAAGGCAGCACTTTGCCTCACAGAGATAGACCCATATTCTGGGTATGGGCTTACCTTTACTGCCTGCAGCATTTCTGCCAGCATTATCATTTAAAGTCTTACAAAATGCCTTATTTATCACCTTAACATGCCATAGAGTGCTGCCCCTCCATCAGAGATTACATTGTATGACAAAGGAGGTATGTGATAATGGCTCATACTCAGGCAGTTCACTGGTTTTTACTGTAGGTCACAGGACTCAGAAGTAGCTGGCTTGATAAAACAGCTAAATGGCATGGTGAGGGCATAGTTACAACATCAGTTGGAGGTTGATTACCTGAATATTGGGGTTCTGTGTTAATAGATACAATGCATGCTTCAAACCAGCAGCCCATTTGTAAGCCAGCTTCACCACAAATAGAATGCATGAGTTCAGGAGCCAAGAACTGAAGGCAGAAATGACCCCACCTGCTGCTGTAGCTAACATCTCAGCTTATAATTTTGGTTTTCTGTACTTTGACCTTAGGCTTGTCAGGTTTGGAAATCCTGGTGCCAAAGAGTAGATTGCTTCTACTAGGAAATATTTCCATGTCTCCAAGAAATTGGAAGCTGAGGCTGCCTGCTGGTCATTTGGGGTTTCTTATGATGCTAAACCAATTGGCAGAGCGGGAGTCACTTTACTGGACTTAGTGATTCGTCCTAATGATCAGGGGGAAAATGAGTTGTTACAAAGGGGGCAGAAATGACAATAATTGGAATGCAGGGCATCAATAAGATATCCTCTATTACTCCTTTGTGCAAGATAGAATGTGTAGTTGAAGGTGGCTATGATGCAAACTTAGATCTTTGATCAGCTACAGAATTAAAGATTGTAGAACCTATGTTTTATGTTAAACAATTATTTTCCTTCTCCCCCTTTTCTCTTTACTTCCTTACATGAAACATATAAATGTCAAATAACATTTTATGCTTTAGGTCAGAGTATGAATAAATCGACCTCTCCCAATGATGGTATGGTAGCTGATAGGACTTTGTACCCTGTGTTCAGCTTACAAACTTTTCTCCTAGATAAAAGATGAGAGTGAATGCAGACTTGAGGGGTGGACTTAAGACTTAAGATGGGCGGACAGTGCTTGATATCTTACATTCTCCCCTCCAGATCCACTTTCCACCCTTCTCAAAAAGTACTGGATGTTGACTGGGAATGTCACATGAATATTGAGGCCATAATGAATGATGAAACGAACCAGTTACAGAGTTATTGAGGAAATTGTGAGGCAGGAGTTGAAAGGCTTTCAGATTAAGAAGGAGATACCAGATGGGTGAGGGTAAGGGTAGTTATTCCACTTAATTTCAAACAGTAACTTAAATAAATTAAGGGTTTTGTTTTTCTTAAGTAACAGGAAGTTTGGAAGTAGGCTCTCCAGGCCGATACAATGGCCATGTGATGCCAACAGTGACACAGATGCTTTTCCCTTCCACTAAACAATTTTTAGCTTGTGGCTATTGTTCTCATGTTGATTTCTTCAAGGTTTCAGGATGACTGCTCTACTTCCAGTATCAGGTTGGCATTACAAACAGGAGGAAAGGAAGAAAGGACAAATACAGTAAAAGCCATTTGCTTACTCTACTCATTTTCCAAAAGCAATCTGCCCTGGGAGATTGGCCCTTAAGAAGAGACTCCCTTGTACATATAGAAATACTTAAGGATGTTGGGGGTGCATAATTGCCCCTGGTTTAATGGGTATTGGGGCTGGATGACTGATACATGAGGACTCATTATACTATTTTGTTTACTTTTGTATATATCCAAATATTTTGTAATAAAAAGTAAAAAAAAAAAAAAAAAAAAAAAAAGATTCCCTTGCCCTCTAGCTTCTGGTTGAGTTTGGCCAATAGAGAACCCTGGAAAGAGATTGATGGAAAAGAAAAGAAAGAGATCAGGGTATATAGTCTCCTGATTTCCTCCCTTTGAAGGCATCCCAAGCTGTGTCCTTCACTGAAAGGACCCTGCTCCTCTTAGAAGAAGACCTCTATTACACAACTCTACCCTAGGTTCTGGTAACCTCTTTCTTTGAAGAGGTTCAGGTATCTGCATCTGTGTGTATATGAAAGTTTAAAAATATAGTTTGGATACAAACCAGATGCCTATAAGCGGTTCCCTTGGAAAAGGGAAAGGAAGAAGACTGAGAAAGGGAGCAGAGCCAGATTTCAATTCATTTGTAATGATTTATTTGTTTCTTAATGATGTATTTTTTTTTGTTCTGGCCTAGGAGAACTAACAGCTCGCTCTCTCTCCTGCTGCCATGGGTTACTGACCTGTTCCTTGTGGCATCCCTACTCTCTGCCTACACTTTTGTAATTAGTCCTTGTATAAGTAAGCCTTTGTCAAATTATCCGAATTTGAGTGTGCCATCTGTTTTCCTACTGTCACACCAGTATTGCATGCTTATTATAGGCCATGAAAGAACTAGGTGCTTCATGTAGGTTACTCATTTAAAACTCATTTGATCCAAAAATGCAGCTACATGTACTGACTACATTTTATAGATGAAGTGACTGATGTCAGAGAGTTAAAATAACTTACCTAAAGTCACACAGTTAGTATGTGATAGGTGCTTGGATTAGACTGAAGCAGCCTAGTTCCAGAGCCCCTGCTCTTAATAACCATACTATGCAGCCTCTCAAATAAATGATTTTGAACACACATGATGGAATACAAGATTTACAGTGAATGATATAGATAAATATGAATCACCATGAGAGACCTCAAAGCCTAAACTTGAGGAAAAGAAGAAAGTTTCAAAATCATTCCATTTTATGTATGTTTTAAAATAAATACACAAAACTAGATTTAGATTATTTATGGATATATATATATATATATACATAAATATAGATAGGTATTTCTTTTTATATAGTAAAGTATATAAAATAAAAATTAAAAGTTATATTTATATGTAGTAAAGTATAAAAAATGATTTGGATGTAAACTAAATGTATCGTAATAATTTTCTAGGTAATAAAAAGAATGTGTGTAGGGAAGAGAGCAAAGGGGATTTCAACTTTACGTGTGATGATTTATTCATTTAAAACAACAAAACATGGAAGAATCTGAAAAAAAAAAGGCACAAATGTTAGCAATTTTTGATCCTAGGTCATGAGTATATGAGTGTCTGCTATATTATCTGCTGCACTAAAAAAAGAAAAAAATTAAGCCCATTTTCAAAAAACAAATGGCAAGAAAAAATATTTAAAGAAATACACATGCAAATAAAAAATAGGAGGTGAAGGTATGGAGATTGGATGTGAAGAAAATTCTTTAAAGAACTTTGACCGAAAAGGAGAGGAGAGAGATAGGGGTAGATTTGGGCAGGGGTTGAGATCAAGGGTAGGTTTGTGAAGATGAGAGAGGTAGAGCATGGTTGTATGATAATGGAGAGTGAGCCAGAAGGGAGGAAGAGACTGTCTGTGAGGAGGACAGAGGGGGATTATTCGAAGGAGGAAGGCCCCTGGGAGCTGCCAGTGAGGAGGAAGTATTTGCTGATGGAAATATGAAGGAGTTAGTTTTTGGAGGTTTGAAGTTCTTCTATTTTTCCCCCAATGAAATAAGATCCAAGACCCTGAGGAGAAGATGTGAGACAGTTCTTCAGTTATTTCAACAAATGGGAACTTAAACTTCTTACAACAACCTACTGGAATTTTGGGGGAGAGTTGAGTATGCATTTGACATTGTTGATCAAAAAATTAACATGAAACCTATCTCCCCTGTGTGAAAACTTGTGAATTCTCTTCTAGAATATTCAGTTGCTTAGTGAAACTAGACGTAGGTTTTTGCCTTGTGAATAAATTGGAGGGAGCAGGAGTGAATAGTGTTGAGAGTGTTTGAGGGATCGCACTTCAGTTTCATGGAGTCTTGCCTGGGAAAGTAGGGAAGTAAATAGAGGAGGGATTTTAAGGCTAGTTATACAGTAGAAAGTTCAATAGCCTGGTGGTCCGACAAGGTTAAAAGATTATTTTAATGGGATTACTTGATCAACTAATCTTGTAGAACAAGAAATGCTCTACAAGAAGTTTTGGATTTTAGATTTTGGAGGTGGTGCCGTTTCGGGTTATGACAAAATCCTGTGTGAGTCCTTGGTGGAGTGAGACAATGCTAATCAAAAATGAGTTTAAAAGAAAATCTTTAGGTGTAAATGTTGATTGGACACCCCCTCCCCCAACTTGGATACTGATACCACAATGAATGATGGCAAGAATCAAGGAGCAGGGGACTTCTCTGGTGGTCCAGTGGTTAAGACTTTACTTTCCAGTACAGGGGGTGCAGTTCGATCCCTGGTTGGGAAGCTAAGATTCCACATGCCTCATGGCCGAAAAACCAAAACACAAAACAGAAACAATATTGTACCAAATTCAATAAAGACTTCTAAAAAATGGTCCATGTCCAAAAAAAAAAAAAAATCAAGGAATGGAGTGCTAGAGAAAAACTGTGATCTCGCTGTCAGAGTCCTCAGAGAGTAGGAGTAGCCAGAGAAGTTAGATGCTTATTTAGCTTCAAACATGGGTCAAATAAATGAGGAGTTCTATTTCTGTTTCATAACAAGAAGTCTGGATGTAGGCTCTCTAGGCTGATACCAACAGGCTTTTGTTTTTTCTCTTTCCTTTAAACCATCTTTAGCTTGTGGCTTTTGCCCTCATGCTTGCTCCCCCATGCTTACCAGGATGAAATGCCAACTTAATGCTACATACAGCATGAAGTTGTCACTACAGTCAGCAAGAAGGGAAAGGCGAGGGACAAAAGTAGAGATCCAGTTGAGTCTACTTTTTCAAGTGAGTTTCTGCAAATCCTATCCAGTGATTTCTCTTTCTACTACATTAGATAAAACCATGTGACTTGGCTAATCTCAGCTACAAGGGAAATCTTAATTAAAAAAAAATCTCAGCATATTGCTGTTCCATACAAAATCAGTTTTCTGTTTTGGAAAAAAAAAAGAGAATGTGTAGTGTATAGGCAATTACTAGTATCGGCCATATGTTATATGCAGGGGATGTGAGTCTTAGAGGATACGTTGATTTTGTGAGAGCATGGAGGCATATGAATCTTGAAGGGACAATGTATAGAAAGGAAGAAAATGAAGATACCTCATGATCCTGCAGTCAGGAACAGGAAATGAAACACGATATGAGGAAACAAAACAAAACAACAATAGCAAAAATAAAAATCCTCTTATTTGAGGACAAGTTCAATTTCAGTTAATGATAAGAGAAGAGGCTTAAGCTAAGGAAAATAAGCCAAGTTATAAAGACAGCTACAAAGGGTCCAGTGATAGGGCTGTAAGAGAAAAAGGGATTGGGTCAGAATAGTATGAGGTTAATAGTGATGCACAGCAAGGCTTTACTTCTGGAGGTGCCTGAGGTAAAGAGAGATAGGAAGCATCATGATGTTGATCCCTAATAGTAACTCTGAGGAGGGTGTGTATTTCTTTGTGGCTGCAGATTAGACGCTTAGGTTAGTAGCATGATGGTTCTCAGGACAGCTGTCCCCTAAGGTTATATGCAGACCTACGAGGGAGCTATGAAGAAGCCAGCTCCTCTGGCTTCATGAGAGGTAGAATGATGTAAGGCAGTAGCAGGGCCACCCAGTATAGCCATAGAGGTTATATTCTGACCAAGAAAGGAGGCTGGGGGTGAGTCTCAGCCTATGGTCCACCAATTAAGCCATGCAGTTAGGTGTTTCATCCACCCAGAATGGCCTCTTTTTTCTAATTCTCATGAAGATGATATCTCTGGGCAATGCTGTGACATTTAGAGGTATTGTCATTTATTTAATTAACTCATTTATATGTTCAGTAACAGATTTACTGATACAAGCACTCCACCCTATGTGTTTTGGGGGACCCAAAGACAAAGTGTGTTCCCTATTTAGCCTCAAGAAACTTAGACTATAGTATGGATATAAGACACAAATTGTTGTAATCACCCAGATTTAAAGAGCTCTAGCACGTTAGAAATGGAAGGGAACTTAGAGGTCATCTATCTAAATCCCTCATTCAGATGTGTGAACCAAAAACAAACAAACAAACAAAAAAAAACACTTGTGTGGAAGATGGAGATCAAGGATTGAAAGATTAATCCTCCATCTAAAAGACGCTGCTTATTTCGTGGAAAGAGAGTTAAGAATTAAGTCCAAGACATGGTTCAGAAAGATCAAAAAAGGCTTTGTTTTTTAAATGTCCTCCAGTGCTAAGTTGGATGATATTTGTAATGAGAACATGGACTTACAGAATGTTCTTCCAGCAGAAATTATTTGTCAGGGAGGATGCAGTTCTCTAGGGAAAGGGAAAACCTTTTTAACAGCCACTACTGACCTTGAAGATAAATACTACCTAAGGGTAATTATACCAGAAAATCAGCTCTCACAGAACTATGCTGACTGTCTGTTCCCTTTATTAACAAAGTAGGACTCCTTGTTTTTAATATCTTCTAAATGCGAAAAAGCATGTAGTCTGGACCTGACTCCATTCTACTTCTAATTTAACTTATGTAGTGAGAGCCCCCTAGAATTTCCACAGGAATCATCTAGTGTTTAGATACACTGAAGCCATCCTTAAAAGACAATTCCATTTACCAAAATATATAATAATTTAACAAAACATGAACCTAAGGAAAGAGTGAGTGAGAATATTTCCAAAGATTCTATGCTTTCACTTCATGCTAAATGGATAGATTGGGGCTATCAAAGAAGCCTCCGTATCTTCTGTTCCCTTGGCCATAAATATCCTTAGAAATATCATCCTTTTATTTTCTTTCTACTTAGTCTCAGATGGATCTACATTCTTTCCAAACCTCAGCCTGCCCACTAGTCACCTTGTAGACATGCTCACATCTCATTCATGCTTTTAAAAGTAATTCTTACTTACTTATTGCTGCTCAAGTTACCGTATCATTTTTCTCCTTCCAATCACCCCCAAACGTCTTGAAAGAACAGTCTTTACTAATTGCTTCAATGTCTTCAACTCCCATTCACTAGCAAATTTCTTAAAATCCTGAACCCACAACTTCTCAGAAATTGTGAACTTCAAGTTATTCTCTCAGTCAACTAGCTGGACTAAAACCTGAAACAAGCAAAGTATACGGCTTTCACTCCTGCTTCCTCCTGACTCATTCAGGAACACTACCGTTTCAGTGTGGGTCTTCCATACGCATGATCCAGATTGAAACTGTTCTTGTCCCCAGCCCATCCTGCAGGTTTACCAATATAATAAGACAAGACCTGGTTCAAAACCAGTCCATCCAGCACAGCCTGGCAGACAATGTAGAAACCTGACCATAATGCTGTATCTAAACCCCAGGAAACTCTTGGGAGAAAACTCCCACAGGAGGTAACTTTACAAAAGATAAAATACCAGACAGGAATTAAAAACCATGAGGAGATTCAATGTCATGGAAAACCAATTAAAAACACAAGAGACAATTTTAATAGTGAGTCTTTACTGAGTGCTTACTCTACAGCACTATTATAAGTACTTAATAGGCACGGTCTTCTTTAAGTTTCACTTTATAGAAAACATCAAGCTGCCCCAATTTTAAGTGATTAGACCAGTGACACAGTTAGTAAGGGGTAGAGCTATAGTTTGAACTGAGGCTCTCTCTCTCTCCAGTCTGTGCTTATCCATTACGTTATACTGCTCCCCTGAAAGGCCATTGAAATACTTTACAATAAGTGGTTTTTAAAATTGCAAGGAAATAAAACAGGACATTATATCCATAAAACTAGAACAAAGTTATTCAAATGGATCAAATAGAAATCTTAGAAATTAAATTTATTACCATTATAATTTTAAGGAAAAAAACACCTCATTTTAAGAGTAAATAGTAGAATTGTCATAGCTGAATTCAGATAACATTGATAAAGTACTTCAGAATGCTACTCAGAAATTTAAAGTGATGGAGAATATAAAAATGAAGTTTAAAAAGGGATGATAGGGACTTCCCTGGTGGCACAGTGGTTAAGAATCCACCTGTCAATGCAGGGGACACAGGTTCGAGCCCTGTCCGGGAAGATCCCACATGCTGCGGAGCAACTAAGCCCGTGCGCCACAACTACTGAGCCTGCGCTTTAGATCCCATGAGCCACAACTACTGAGCCCATGTTCTGCAACTACTGAAGCCCGTGAGCCTAGAGCCCATGATCCACAAGAGAAGCCACCACACTGCAGTGAAGAGTAGCCCCCGGCCGCCGCAACTAGAGAAAGCCCGCACACAGCAACAAAGACCCAATGCAGCCAAAACTAAATAAATACTTTTTTTTTTTTTGAGGAAAAGGGATGGTAGAATGTGATGCTCAGCATTGTTTACTGGAAGTTTCAAGACTTTAATAGAGACTATTGAAAAAAGAAGCAATATGCAGAGAATGGCTGAGAATTTCTAAAATTGAAGAAAGACATGGAATCTCATTTTGAAAAGTCCTTGATATCAAGCAGAATTAAAAATAAAGACACAGTATGCCCTTTGTACTGAAAAATGGAGGAAAATCCTAAAGGCTCCTAGAGAGATTGCTCACAACAGAGCAAGCACATTAACAGGAGAGCTTGCATCAGCACGAAATAGGTGCCAGAAAACAGTAAATATCTTCAAAGTGCTCAGTGCAAAAGATTGTGAACTAAAATTCTACAACCAGCATAACATTTTTTTCTAGAAATACAAGGATTCTTAAAGTATACTCCCACAGATCCTTGCTGAAAGAACTACGAAAATAAGACAAATGAATGAGAAAGAAAAAACGGGAGATGAAAAGCCACAGTAGAAAAAAAATCAGTATGACATGAGAATAAACTTATAGTATATAGTAACTATAAAATATTTTGAAAGAAACAATAGCTTACTGTTTTGTGTTCTTTTTTTATTTTCTTTTAGCAGGAAAATAATAACATGAGGGAAAGGTATTTTATGGAAGCTAAGTTTTTTAATTTTTTTGGGGGGGGAAGAAAGAAATACTAAGTAATGTTTAGACTGTTAAAATTCATTTAATATGCATATTAAAAATCTGTTGGTGGCCATTAAAATAAGAGTCTATAACTGTTAAGCAAGTAAAGCATAATAGAAAGAAAAAATGAAAAAAAAAACTCACTGTCTCAAAGAGAAGATTAAAAAAGGGGGGAAATGTTAACACAAAATAGGATTGTAAAAATACATCCAAATATATTATTGATCACAATAAATGGAAAAAAACTATACTTACCAATTATTAAGGGACATAAACTATTGAATTTGAAACACAGAGATATGTTTTTTAATTTAAAAGAAAGATCCAGAAATGATGGACATAAGCAATTACTAACCAAAACAAAGGTCAGATAGAAATGTTAATATCAGATAATGTAGATTTTGGAGCAAAATTTATTGAAAGAGACAGTGACAGATATTACATACAGATTTTTTTAAAAGCCATTCAATTAAAAGATATAACAATCATGACTTTGCAGGCATCTAAAAATATAGTTTCATAATATGCAAAGTAAATACTGTCTCAGTTACTAGAAGAAACTGAAAAATCCTTGCCATATTGAAAAGTATTAAAATATCTCCATGAGGAACTGATAAACAGAAATAATAAATAAGCATAGCAAAGATTTGAATACAATGAATAATTACAATAAAGAGATGTATAGAACCTTGCCTATAACCAACAAAAAGAAAATATACATTTTTCCAAGCAGAGGAGGAATTTATTTTGACTGCAATACAATTAAATTACAAGTCCACAATAGAAAATTTTTATTTAAAAATTATACAGTTAGAAGGTAAAATACAGAAACTAAAAGCTACATTTCTTAGTAATCATGGATTAAAAGAATACTATAATGAAAATTATAGAGAATTCCCTGGCAGTCCAGTGGTTAGGACTGCATGCGCTCACTGCAGAGGGCCTGGGTTCTATCCCTGGTGGGGGAACTAAAATCTCATGAGCTGAGTGGTGTGACCGGAAAAAAAAAAAAAAGAAAATTATAAATATTTAGACTAAATAACATATCAACACTTGTATAATGAAGATAATACAGGTATTTAGAAGGTAATTTATGGCTTCAAATGAAAGGAAAACTGAATATAAATTAGCCAAGTGTTTAAACTATAAACTAATTTTAAAAATACACACTATAGAATAAACATTAAAAAATTGAAAATAGGAAACAATACAGATAAAAACACACAAAGTAATAAAATAGGAAACAAAAGAGATGGTCACCACTAATACAAATTAATTCTTTGTAAAGTCTAACAAGGGACAGTAAACTTCTTGTGAACAGCAAGTATCAAATTATTAAGCAAAAATATAGGAGAATATCTTTGTGAGTTTGTTGTAGTGAAAAGCTCTTTTGCATAAGACCAAAACCCTCACATGGTAAAGAAAAACCTAGGTAAACTTGACGAAATCAAAATGTACCATAGACAAGGTAAAATGATAAGCTACAAAATGGGAGAATATATTTACAAAACACTGAATTAAGATTAGAATATATAAATAATAATTTAAATTTTGAAATACTCTCAGTTTTATGAAAAAATTTCAAAACTGTGGCATTTCTATAAACCCTTCACCCAACTTTTCTTAATGTTAAAACTTACATAACCCAAGTACAATGTTCAAAACCAGGGTTTTAACATTGTTAAAATTCTATTAGTTAATCTACAGACTATTTGAATTTTGCCAGTTGTCGCACTAATGCCTTTTTCCTTATCTAGGAACTAAGCCAGGACCCCACATGGCCCATCTCCTCCAGTCTGTGACGGTATCTCAGTTTTCTTTGCTTTTCATGACTTTAATGCTTTTGAAAAGCAAAGACCAGTGTGTCTTTTCCTCAGTTTTTCTGTTTGATTTTGATCTTTTTGTCTTCAATTTTTTTAAGTTCATTATGGGGATTAGGGATATCAGCCCTTTGTCTGGGATTTGTGCTACAAGTTTTCTCTCAGTTTGCCAGTTTTCTTTTGATTTCAGTTTTGGGATTTTTGTCATGACTTTATCTTTAATGTATCAAATTTACCAATTTTTTTCTTTATTGTCTTTTAATTTTGAGTGCTAGTTAGGAAGCCTTTCCCTACACTTAGGTTAAAGAGAAATCCACCCATGTTTTCTTCTAGTGTTCAGGGTTTCATTTTGTACTTTTAGATCTTTAATCCATATGAATTATATTCTTGAATATGAGGTATAGATCTATTTTTATCTTTTTCCAAATGGCAAACCAACTGTCTGGCACCATTTATTATCTCTATTTTGGTCCCAGTGTTTTGAGATATCTTTTTTATATACTAAATTTTCATACATAGTTGGGTCTATTTCTGAGCTATTTTGTTTTCCCCATATATTTATCTACTCATATACCCATACTATATTGTTTTAATTATACAATATTTAATGTTCTGTTATTCATGTATGTTTATTTTTCCAAGTTGAACTTTATTATCAAGTTAGCTAACTCCATAAAAAGCTTGCTGGAATTCTTATGAGGATTGTGCTAATTTTAGAAGTTAATATAGGCAGAACTGACATCTTTATAATGTTGAGTCATACTAATCAAAGAGAAGGATGTCTTTTCACTTGATTGACTCAACTTTTGTGTCTGCTAGAAGTGTTTTAAAATTTTCCTTGTGTTAGTTTTATACGTTTCTTAAGTTTGTTCCTAAGTATTTAATCTTCTTTGTTTCTATTATAAGTGGACTTTCTCTGTAACATTGTGCCCTCTAATCAATTCCTTGTTAATTGTATATTATGATAACTTACTGAATTTTTATTGTTTGAATTAGCTTTATCATTGATTCTTTAGCGTATTTGAAGCCTACTACCATGTCTTCTGCAAAAGAAATCCATTTTCCTTTTTCTTTAACAACTCTTATGCCTCAAAATGATTTCTCTTGATTACATTATATAATACTTCCAGTACAATATTGAGAAGGGCATCCTTTTGCCTTATTTCTGATTTTAGTGGAAATTTCCTATTGTTTCCTTATGGAGTGAACCCTTGATTTGTAGTTAATTAGATCTGTAATTTACTTTTGGGGGATATGTGTTTAGTAAATATGTATATATATTTATATTTAGATAATATAAATATATAAATGCATATATGTACTTGTTAAGGAGATGTCAGTTTTCTATCAATTTTTATCAAGAGTGTTAAAATTTTGCCAAAGACATTTTCAGCATCTATCGAGGTAATCATATGAATTTTGCCACTTAGATTTATTAATATGACAAATGATGTTACTGGGTTTACTATTATTGAACCAACATTGCATACTAGAATAAATTCCACTTTGATATAGTGTATTATTTTCTTATGTTGATTCTGTTAGTATTTTATCTAGTTTTTTTCATATTTATATTTTTGAGTGATACATTTCTATAATTTTCTCTTTTGTTCTGTCTTTATTACATTTAGATATTAATATTAAACATACTTCATATAAGGAATTGGAAAGTTTTCCTTCATTTTCAATGTGCTAGACAATTTATAGAGCATTGGGACTGTCTGGTTTTTGAAGATTTAGTTGAATTCCCCTGTGAAATAATCTGGACATCGTGCTTAATAACTTATGCCACTTTTTTCTATGGAAATTGGACTGTTTAAGATTTCTAACTTGAATGGGGTTCATTTTAATAATCAGTGTTTCCATTGAAAATTGTCCATTTCATCTAGGTTTTTAAGTTTATTTGTACAGAGGTCTAAAAAAGTCTCATTTAAAAAATTTCTTCTCTTTCATTAGTTCTTTCCTCCTGTCAGTTCTTAATTATTTATTTGTGATTTCTCCCTTTTTCTTGATTAAGTTTACTAGTTATTTGTCTTTCTTGTTCAATTGTTTCTAAAGCAGGAATTTGTTTACAAATTGGGTTTACTATTTTTTCTCTCACCACCCCATTCTTCTGCTTTTATTTTTATTATTTCCTTTTGAGCTTTTAATTTCTTTTATTGATCCTTTTTGTAGTTTTCTGAGCTGAGTATTTAATTAATTATTTTCAGTTTTTTCATTTAAACCATTAAAAGTATTTGGTGCTGTGATTTTTTTCTCTGATCACTTTAAATGTATCTCAGTAATTAGAATAAGGTAGTGTTTTCAAATTATTACTTTTTAGACATTCTGTAATTTCAATTTGTATTTCCCCTTTTCATTCAGAAGTGTTTTAAAGAAGGTTTTTAAATTTCCAGGTGGAAGGCCTGCCTCCTTTTTGTTAGTCACTTCTAATTTTATTTCATTGTGATCACAGTGTTGCAATATTTGTTTCTATTTAATAGAACTTATTAATTTTCTTTGTAAATTACCATCTGCTTATTTTTTGGTTAGTATTCTATAGGCATTTGAGAAGAAGGAATATTCTCTGTCATCAGGATGTAGAGTCTGATATATATTCATAAGAACTACCTTTTGTTTTTGTGGTTTTGGACTTTTACCTCCATATTTATTTTTTGCCCTTTCTCTTGTACTAAGAGTAATGTGTTAGTCTCTGATTACTCATGTGTTTCTGTCTACCAGAAAGGTGGTTCCTGTGTTATATGGTGCAAAAATATTTATATTTTTAAAATTGCCAGTAAGAGTTATGGTTTTTTAGCCTAAAAACTATATATCTTTGTCATGTTTAATATTTTTTGACTTGAATTCTTTGTCTTATGTCAGAATTACTTCTCTTACTTTCTTTTTGTTTTCATATGTCCATTATCCCCTTGTCCATCTCTTTATTATTAACCTAAATAACTTTGTTTTAGGTGTGATCCTCATAGACAACATTGGGTCTTACTTTATAAGCCTAATGGGAACTTTTCTTTTAAGTGATGATTAATGCCTATTCACATTTTTGATATGACTTACATATTTGGTCTCAACTCTATCAGAATATTGTATAATTAAGTGTATTTTGTAATATGTCCTATTTTTTGCTCTGTACACAATCTGTACAAAATCTGTATTCTTTAATCTACAATTTTTCTTTAATTTTGGTACTTAGGAGGGTTTGTACTTTTGTCCTTATGTTTACTTTTATCCTATATGGTTCTTTTTTTTAAAAAATATATATATATATATTTATTTATTTATTTTTGGCTATGTTGGGTCTTTGCTGC
Source organism: Mesoplodon densirostris (assembly GCF_025265405.1). Classification (NCBI taxonomy): domain Eukaryota; kingdom Metazoa; phylum Chordata; class Mammalia; order Artiodactyla; family Ziphiidae; genus Mesoplodon; species Mesoplodon densirostris. Next base: position 122,190,523 of record NC_082662.1, on the reverse strand, counting down.
CGTGCGCAGGCCTTCTCTAGTTGTGGCGAGCGGGGGCTGCTTTTCGTTGTGGTGCATGGGCTCTAGGCATGCAGGCTTCAGTAGTTGTGGCAAGTGGGCTAAATAGTTGTGGTGCCGGGCTTAGTTGCTGTGCAGCATGTGGGATCTTCCCAGACCAGGGCTCGAACCCATGTCCCCTGTGTTGGCAGACGGATTCTTTACCACTGCGCCACCAGGGAATCCCCTTATGTGGTTCTTAGAGCCTTTCATCTCCTGTTTCTTATTTTTTTTCTGAAAATAAAAAAAAAATCACTTTATTGAAGTATGATTGCTATTAAAAAGGACTGTACATAGTTAATGTATACAACTTGATAAGTTTGGAGATAACTATACCCCTATGTAATCATTGCCACAATCTATGCCATAAAATATGACCACTACCTCCAAAAATTTCTTCTCATCCTCTTTATCTATTATTATTACCATTATCACTTTTACTATCTTGTCATAAGAGCACTTCATAAGTTCTATCCTCGTAGCTTTTTTTTTTTTTTTTTTTTTTTTTTTTTTTCGGTACGCGGGCCTCTCACTGTTGTGGCCTCTCCCGTTGTGGAGCACAGGCTCTGGACGCGCAGGCTCAGCAGCCATGGCTCACTGACCTAGCTGCTCTGTGGCATGTGGGATCATCCCGGACCAGGACATGAACCCGTGTCCCCTGTATTGGTGGGTGGACTCTCAACTACTGTGCTACCAGGGAAGCCCTTAGCTAATTTTTAAGTATACAGTATAGTATTGTTAAACATATATAGGCACTGTGACCTATAGTAGCTCTGTAGGACTTATTCATCTTATAAATAAAACTTTGTATCCTTTGACTAATACCCCTCAATTTACCTCTCACCACACCACCATCTCCTAACCACCACCATTCTACTTTGCTTCTAGGAGTGTGATTACCTTATTACTTTATTTATTTATTTAACATCTTTATTGGAGTATAATTGCTTTACAGCGGTGTGTTAGTTACTGCTGTATAAAAAAATGAATCACCTATATGTATACATATATCCCCATATCCCCTCCCTCCTGCGTCTCTCTCACACCTTCCCTATCCCACCCCTCTAGGTCGTCACAAAGCACAGAGCTGATCTCCCTATGCTATGCGGCGGCTTCCCACTAGCTATCTATTTTACATTTAGTAGTATATATAAGTCCATGCCACTCTCTCACTTCATCCCAGCTTACCCTTCCCCCTCCCCGTGTCCTCAAGTCCATTCTCCACGTCTGCATCTTTATTCCTGTACTGCCTCTAGGTTCTTCAGAACCATTTTTTTTTTTACTCCATATATATGTGTTAGCATAGGGTATTTGTTTTTCTCTTTCTGACTTAACTCACTCTGTATGACAGACTCTAGGTCCATTCACCTCACTACAAATACTCAATTTCATTTCTTTTTATGTCAGAGTAATATTCCATTGTATATATGTGCCATATCTTCCTTATCCATTTATCTGTTGATGACACTTAGGTTGCTTCCATGTCCTAGCTATTGTAAATAGATCTGCAATGAACATTGTAGTACATGACTCTTTTTGAATTATGGTTTTCACAGGGTATAAGCCCAGTAGTGGGATTGCTGGGTCGTATGGTAGTTCTATTTTTAGGTTTTTAAGGAGCCTCCATACTTCTCCATAGTGGTTGTATCAATTTACATTCCCACTAAAAGTGCAAGAGTGTTCCCTTTCCTCCACACCCTCTCCAGCATTTATTGTTTGTAGATTTTTTGATGATGGCCATTCTGACCTGTGTGAGGTGATACCTCATTGTGGTTTTGATTTTCATTTCTCTTATAATTAGTGACATTGAGCATCCTTTCATGTGTTTGTTGGACATCTGTATATCTTCTTTGGAGAAATGTTTATTTAGGTTTTCTGCCCATTTCTGGATTGGATTGTTTGTTTTTTTGATATTGAGCTGCATGAGCTGCTTGTATATTTTGGACATTAATCCTTCATCAGTTGCTTCATTTGCAAATATTTTCTCCCATTCTAAGTGTTGTCTTTTTGTCTTGTTTAGGGTTTCCGTTGATGTGCAAAATCTTTTAAGTTTCATTAGGTCTTATTTGTTTATTTTTGTTTTTATATCCATTAATCTAGGAGGTGAGTCAAAAAAGATCTTGCTGTGATTTAAGTCATAGAGTGTTCTGCCTATGTTTTCCTCTAAGTGTTTCATAGTGTCTGGCCTTACATTTATGTCTTTAATCCATTTTGAGTTTATTTTTGTGTATGGTGTTAGAAAGTGTCCTAATTTCACTCTTTTACATGTAGCTGTCCAGTTTTCCCAGTGCCACTTATTGAAGAGGCTCTCTTTTCTAAATTGTACACTCTTGCCTCCTTTATCAAAGATAAGGTGACCATATGTGCATGGGTTAATCTCTGGGCTTTCTATCCTGTTCCCTTGATCAATATTTCTGTTTTTGTGCCAGTACCATACTGTCTTCATTACTATAGCTTTGTAGTATAGTCTGAAGTCAGGGAGCCTGATTTCTCCAGCTCCGTTTCTCTTTCTCAAGATTGCTTTGACTATTCTGGGTCTTTTGTATTACCATATGAATTGTGCAATTTTTTGTTCTAGTTCTGTGAAAAATGCTATTGGTAGTTTGATAGACATTGTATTGATTCTGTAGATTGCTTTGTGTAATATAGTCATTTTCACAATGTTCATTCTTCCAATCTAAGAATATGGAATATCTCTCCATCTCTTTGTATCATCTTTAATTTCTTTCATCAGTGTCTTTTGTCTCCTTGGGTAAGTTTATTCCTAGGTATTTTATTCTTTTTGTTCCAATGGTAAATGGCAGTGTTTCCTTAATTTCTCTTTCAGATTTTTCATCATTAGTGTATAGGAATGAAAGAGATTTTTGTGCATTAATTTTGTCTCCTGCTACTTTACTAAAATCATTGATTAGTTCTAGTACTTTTCTGGTAGCATCGTTAGGATTCTCTATACGTAGTATCATGACACCTGCAAACAGTGACAGCTTTACTTCTTCTTTTCTGATTTGGATTCCTTTTATTTCATTTTCTTCTCTGATTGCTATGGCTAAATTTCCAATACTATGTTGAATAGTAACGGTGAGAGTGGACAACCTTTTCTTGTCCCTGATCTTAGTGCAAATGGTTTCAATTTTTCACCATTGAGAATAATGTTGGCTGTGGGCTTGTCATATATGGCCTTTATTATGTTGAGGTAAGTTCCCTCTATGCCTACTTTCTGCAGGGTTTTTATCATAAAAGGTATTGAATTTTCTGAATTTTGTTGAAAACTTTTTCTGCATCTATTGAGATGATCATATGGTTTTTCTCCTTCAATTTGTTAATATGGTTTATCACATTGATTGCTTTGCATATATTGAAGAATCCTTGCATTCCTGGGATAAACCCCACTTGATCATACTGTATGATCCTTTTAATGGGCTGTTGAATTCTGTTTGCCAGTAATTTGTTGAGGATTTTTGTAACTATGTTTATCAGTGATATTGGTCTGTAGTTTTCTTTTTTTGTAACGTCTTTCTCACGTTTAGGTATCAGGATGATGGTGGCCTTGTAGAATTAGTTTGGGAGTGTTCCTCCTTCTGGTATATTTTAGAAGAGTTTGAGAAGGATAGGTGTTAGCTCTTTAAATGTTTGATAGACTTCGCCTGTGAAGCCATCTGGTCCTGGGTTTTTGTTTGTTGGAAGATGTTAAATCACAGTTTCAAGTTCACTGCTTGTGGTTGGTCTGTTTATATATTCTATTTGTTCCTGGTTCAATTTTGGAAGGTTGTGCTTTTCTAAGAATTTGTCAATTTCTTCCAGGTTGTCTCTTTACTGGCATATAGTTGCTTGTAGTAATCTGTCAAAATCATTTGTATTTCTGCAGTGTCAGTTGTTACTTCCCCTTTTTCATTTCTAAATCTGTTGATCTGAGTCTTCTCCCTTTTTTTCTTGATGAGTCTGGCTAATGACTTGTCAATTTTGTTTATCTTCTCAAAGAACCAGCTTCTAGTTTTATTGATCCTTGCTATTGTTTTCTTCATTTCTTTTTCATTTATTTCTGATCTGATTTTTACGATTTCTTTCCTTGTGCTAACTTTGGGGGGTTTTTTGTCCTTCTTTCTCTACTTCTTTTAGGTGTAAGGTTAGGTTGTTTATTTGAGATGTTTCTTGTTTCTTAAGGTAGGATTTTATTGCTATAAACTTCCCTATTAGAACTGCTTTTGCTGCATCCCATAGGTTTTGGGTTGTCGTGTTTTCATTGTCATTTGTTTCTAGGTTTTTTTTTTATTTCCTCTTTGATTTCTTCAAAGTGATCCCTTGATTATTTAGTAGTGTATTGTTGAGCCTCCATGGGTTTGTAATTTTTTACAGTTTTTTTCCTGTAATTGATATCTAGTCTCATAGCATTGTGGTCACAAATGATACTTGATATGATTTCAATTTTCTTAAATTTACCAAGGATTGATTTGTGACCCAAGATATGATCTATCCTGGAGAATGTTCCATGAGCACTTGAGAAGAAAGTGTATTTGTTATTTTTGGATGGAATGCCCTATAAATATCAATTAAATCCATCTTGTTTAATGTGTTATTTAAAGCTTGCGTTTCCTTATTTATTTTCATTTTGGATGATCTGTCCATTGGTGAAAGTGGGGTGTTAACCTCCCCTACGATTATTGTGGTACTGTCAATTTCCCCTTTTATGGTTGTTAGCATTTTCCTTATGTATTGAGGTGCTCCTTTGTTGGGTGCATAAATATTTACAATTCTTATATCTTCTTCTTGGATTGATCCCTTGATCATTATGTAGTGTCCTTCTTTGTCTCTTATAATTGTCTTTATTTTAAAGTCTATTCTGTCTGATTTGAGAATTGCTACTCCAGCTTTCTTTTTATTTATATTTGCATGGAATATCTTTTTCCATCCCCTCACTTTCAGTCAGTATGTGTCCCTAGGTCTGAAATTGGTCTCTTGTAGACAGCATATATATGGGTCTTGTTTTTGTACCCATTCAGCCTGTCTGTGTTTTTTGGTTGGAGCATTTAATCCATTTACATTTAAGGAAATTATCAATATGTATGTTCCTATTAACATTTTCTTAATTGTTTTGGGCTTGTTATTGTGGGTCTTTTCCTTCTCTTGTGTTTCCTGTCTAGAGAAGTTCCTTAAGCATTTGTTGTAATACTGGTTTGGTGGTGCTGAATTCTCTTAGCTTTTGCTTGTCTGTAAAGATTTTAATTTCTCCATCAAATCCGAATGAGATCCTTGCTGTATAGAGTAATCTTGGTTATAAGTTTTCCCCTTTCATCACTTTAAATATGTCCTGCCACTCCCTTGTGGTTTGCAGAGTTTCTGCTGAAAAATCAGCTTTAAACTTATGGGGATTTCCTTGTATGTTATTTGTTGCTTTTCCCTTGCTGCTCTTAATATTTTTTCATTGTATTTAATTTTTGAAAGTTTGATTAATATGTGTCTTGGTGAGTTTCACCTTGGATTTATCCTCTGTGGGACTCTCTGCTTCCTGGACTTGATTGACTATTTCTTTTCCCATGTTAAGGAAGTTTTCAACCCTAATCTCTTCAAATATTTTCTCAGTCCCTTTCTTTTTCTCTTCTTCTTCTGGGACCCCTCTAAGTTGAATGTTCATGCATTCAATGTTGTCCCAGAGGTCTCCGAGACTGTCCTCAATTCTTTTCATTATTTTTTCTTTATTCTGCTCAGCAGTAGTTATTTGCACTATTTTATCTTCCAGGTCACTTATCCCTTCTTCTGCCTCAGTTGTTCTGCCATTGATTCCTTCTAGAGAATTTTTAATTTCAATTATTTTGTTGTTCATCTTAGTTTGTTTGCTCTTTAGTTCTTCTAGTTCCTTGTTAAATGTTTCTTGTGTTTTCTCCATTCTATTTCCAAGATTATGGATCATCTTTACTATCATTACTCTGAATTCTTTTTCAGGTAGACTGCCTATTTCCTCTTCATTTGTTTGGTCTGGGAGGTTTTTCCTTTGCTCCTCCATCTGCTGTGTATTTTTCTGTCTTCTCATTTTGCTTAACTAACTCCATTTGGGGTCTCCTTTTTGCACACTGCAGGTTCATAGTTCCTGTTGTTTTTGATGTCTCCTCCAGTGGGTAAGGTTGGTTCAGTGGGTTGTGCAGGCTTCCTTGTGGAGGGGACTGATGCCTGTGTTCTGGTGAGTGGGGCTGGACCTTGTCTTCCTGCTGGGCAGGTCCACCTCCGGTGGTGTGTTTTGGGATGTCTGTTACCATATTATGATTTTAGGCAGCCTCTCTGTTAATGGGTGGGGCTGTGTTCCTGTCTTGCTAGTTGTTTGGCATGGGGTGTCCAGCACTGGAGCTTGCTTGTCGTTGAGTGGAGCTGGGTCTTAGTGTTGAGATGGAGATCTCTGGGAGATCTTTTGCCATTTGATATTACATGGAGCCAGGAAGTCTCTGGTGGACCAATGTCCTGAACTCAGCTCTCCCACCTCAAGGGTTCAGGCCTGACACCAGGCCGGAGTACAAATTCCATCAGCCACACAACTCAGAAGAAAAGGGAGGAAAAAAAGAAATAAAGAAAGAAAAGTAAAATAAAATAAAATAATTAAAATAAAATTTTTAAAAATATTGTTTAAAAAATTAAAAAGTAATTTTAAAAAAGAAAGAGAGAGCAATGAAACCAAAAAGAAATCTACCAATGATAGCAAGTGCTAAAAACTATATTTTAAAAAAATTTGACAGGGCTTCCCTGGTGGCGCAGTGGTTGGGAGTCCGCCTGCCGATGCAAGGGATGCGGGTTCGTGCCCCGGTCTGGGAAGATCCCACATGCCACGGAGCAGCTGGGCCCGTGAGCCATGGCCGCTGAGCCTGCGCATCCGGAGCCTGTGCTCCGCAGTGGGAGAGGCCACAACAGTGAGAGGCCCGCGTACCATAAAAAAAAAAAAAAATTCGACAGACCGAACCCTAGGACAAATGGTGAAAGCAAAGCTATACAGACAAAATCACAAAAAGAAGCATACACATACACAGTCACAAAAAGAGAAAAAGGAAATATATATATATATAAAAGGAAGAGAGCAACCAAATCAGTAAACAAATCTACCAGTGATAATAAGCTCTAAATACTAAACTAATATAAACCTAAAACCAGAAAAAACCCGAAGTCTACAGTTGCTCTCAAAGTCCACTGCCTCAATTTTGGGATGATTCATTGTCTATTCAGGTATTCGAGTGATGCAGGGTACGTCAAGTTGACTGTGGAGATTTAATCCACTACTCCTGAGGCTGCTGGGAGAAATTTCCCTTTCTCTTCTTTGTTTGCACAGCTCCTGGGGTTCAACTTTGAATTTAGCCCCGCCTCCGTGGGTCAGTTACTCTCTGCCTTCTGCTCCCCGCCCAGACAAGAGGGGGTTAAAGGAGTCGCTGGTTAGGGGGCTTTGGATCACTCAGGTTGGGGGGAGGGAGGGGTACAGAATGCAGGTGAACCTGCAGCGGCAGAGGCCAGTGTAATGTTGCATTAGCCTGAGGCATGCTGTGTGTTCTCCCTGGGAAGTGGTCCCTGGATCACGGGACCCTGTCAGTGGCAGGCTGCACAAGCTCCCCAGAGGGGAGGTGTGGAAAGTGACCTGTGCTTGCACACAGGATTCTTGGTGGCTGCATCAGCAGCCTCCACGTTTCATGCCCGTCTCTGGGGTCCGTGCTGATAGCCACGGCTCGCGCCAGTCTCTGGAGCTCATTTGGGTGGTGTTCTAAATCCCCTCTCCTCGTGCACCTCAAACAATAATTTCTTGCCTCTTAGGCTGTTCCAGACATTTTTCCCAGACTCCCTCCCAGCTAGCTGTGGTGCACTAGCCCCCTTCAGGCTGTGTTCTCACAGCCACCCCCAGTCCTTTCCCTGGGGTCTGACCTCCGAAGCCTAAGCCTCAGTTCCCAGCCTCCACCCATCCCGGCGGGTGAGCAGACAAGCCTCTCAGTCTGGTGAGTGCTGGTTGGCACTGATCCTCTGTGCAGGAATCTCTCTGCTTTGCCCTCTGCACCCCTGTTGCTGTGCTCTCCTCTGTGGCTCTGAAGCCATCTTGAAGGTCCTCCCCTCCTGTTTCTTATTTAACCTGTTGTTGTCGGCTTATCAGATTTTATTGGTCTCCTTTAACTCTAACCTATTGCCTATACAACAATCAATAATCTAATTCTACCTTTTTTTCTTCCCCCTTTCCCATTTTTAGCTTTATTTTTTTATATAAAGAATTATTGCACATCAGTACTGAAAAGCCAAACAGCAAAATAGTAAGATTGTTTAATAAATGAGAATATACAACAAATGGAAGAAAAGAACAGATATGGCCAATACAAATATGAACAGAAGCTCGAATTCATCAGTGATCAGAAAGTCAAAAATCAAAATGATATTTTTTTGCCTGGCAGTGGCAAAAATTAAAGCCTGGCAAATGTTGTGTACTGGTGAAAATGAGAAGAAAATGATACAGTCATACATTTCTGTTGGGGGGATCTAAATTGGTCTGACCATTTCATAATTTTGTAGTATTATATCTCATGATCTAGCAATTGCGCTTTATGAAATACTTTGTAGATAAACTGCTCCAGAAGACATAAACAGTGACATTAATTGAAGTACTTTTGCGAGAAGTAAAAAATTGGGAATTACCTAAATGTTCAACAGCTGGTCTGTAGACAAATGCAATTATATGTGCATATGATAAATTCTCTCCACCAATTAAAAAAGATACACCAGAGGTAGAGTGTAGGCTCCATACTTGCAGTGTTAATATCAATGCTTTTTAACTCTCAACAAGTTCATCTTTATGTAAAAGATCAAAGTGCTCCCTCATTTTTAAGATGATGATAACTACACCATTTATCTCATGGTTTTATTGTGAACATTAAATATACAAATGTATGAAAAGTGTTTTTTAAAGTTCCTGGTTCATAGAAAATGTTCCATAAGTGTTAGCTAACACTGCATCCTAAAAACAAAAACCAAGAATGCATAATTTTAAGTAAAAAATTAAGATGGAGATTATATTACCATATATAAAAATCAAAACATAAATTATTACTATATAATTTTTATGAATCCAATGTATGTGAAGGCATTAAAAAAATGATCTGAAAGAAAACCACATACCAAAGTATTAATAGGGATTGTGTGTGTGAAAATGGGGAAAAAATGGAAAAAGGAATGGTCTTTTAAAAGTTTAGTTCTATCTATTGCTGCTTAATTTAAAGAAAAAAAAAAAAGCCTGGAAGCAAATATCACAACTTGTTGACAGTGTTGACTTCTGGGTGGTGGAACTGAAAATTGATCTTGTATATAATTTTTTAAAATTATCAGAAAGAAAGAAAGAAATCAAGCAACATGTAAGGTGTACTTCCAGCTGGCCTGAGGGTGGAACTCGGCAGCAATAAGGGAGATGAATCAGTGGGTGGGTGATGCCTCTTCATCGTCCACCACACATCCCGGAGGTCACCAGATTGGACGTTCTCTTTGTGGTGCCATCACTAGCTATAAAATGTGTCTCAATAAACGTGTTGCTAATAATAGCTAAATAAATCAATACATGATTTAGCTAAGAAAATGAATTAGAAATGAATCAGAGCAGGTGTGTGTGGAGAGAGAGGTGTGTGGGCAGGAGACCCTTTCATCTGATGAAAACTTTCAATTACTCCCACCATTTCCATCTCCTCAGCTAATTCCTGCCCCCTGTAGTATCTAGCGTTTGTGTCTGAACCCCTGTGAGTTTATTCCTGCAAGGCAAATGGAAACCCTTTTTGGGGGTGTTCTCTGAATTATTTCCCTTGTTTTTTTAGTTACCACTCCTAACCATCTTTCCTCCTCTGATAAAGAGATTGACACCACTCAGAATGTGATGGCCTGTTTCCCTTTCTCTATGTTATTATAGCTTTATACCTTTTTCATACATTTACTATCATTTTGAGAGGTGTTCAGGAGGGAGAGGAGAAAAAAATGTTTGTTTTAAAAAGAACTACAAAGTTATTTTAGAGTGTGATGATTAATTTTTTTAACATCTTTATTGGAGTATAATTGCTTTACATTGTTGTGTTAGTTTCTGCTGTATAACAAAGTGAACAGCTATAAGTATACATATATCCCCATATCCCCACCTTCTTGCGTCTCCCTCCCACGCTCTCTATCCCACCCCTCTAGGTGGTCACAAAGCACTGAGCTGATCTCCCTGTGCTATGCAGCTGCTTCCCACTAGCTATTTTACATTTGGTAGTGTATATATGTCAGTGCCACTCTCTCACTTCTTCCCAGCTTACCCTTCCCACTCCCTTTGTCCTCAAGTCCATTTTCTACATCTGTGTCTTTATTCCTGTCCTGCTCCTAGGTTCTTCAGAACGATTTTTTTTTTAGATTCCATAGATATGTGTTAGGATACGGTATTTGTTTTTCTCTTTCTGACTTATTTCACTCTGTATGACAGACTCTAGGTCCATCCACCTCACTACAGCTAACTCAATTTCATTTCTTTATATGGCTAATATTCCATTGTATGTATGTGCCACTTTAACTTTTATTGGAGTATAGTTGATTTACAATATTGTTTTAGTTCCTACTGTACAGAAAAGTGAATCAGTTATACATATACATATATCTACTCTTTTTTAGATTCTTTTCCCATATAGGTCCTTAAAGGGTATTGAGTAGAGTTCCCTGTGCTATACAGTAGGTCCTTGTTAGTTATCTATTTTATATGTAGTAGTGTATATATGTCAATCCCAGTCTTCCAATTTATCCCTCCCCTCCCCTTTCTCCCCCGGTAGCCATAACTTTGTTTTCTACATCTGTGACTCTATTTCTCTTTTGTAAGTAAGTTCATTTGTATGTGATAGTTAATTTTATGTGTCAAGTTGATTGGACCACCAGGCACCCAGATATTTGGTCAAGCATTATTCTGAGTGTGTCTTTGAGGGTGTTTCTGGATGAGATTAACATTTGAATCAGAAGACTAAGTAAACCTGATTGCCCGCCCTAACATGGGTGAGCCTAATCCAATCCGTTGAAGGTCTGAGTACAATATAAAGGCAGAGGAAGGGACAATTCATTCTTTCTTCCTGATTGCCTTTGCTGGGACATGGATCTTCTCCTGTCTTCAGATTGGAACTTATACCATCGGTTCTGCTTCTCAGGCCTTTGGACTAGGACTGGAGACCATTGGCTCTCCTGAGTCTTCAACTTGCTGACTGCATATCTTGGGACTTCTCAGCCTCCATAATCATGTGAGCCAGTTCCTTATAATAAATCTCTGCCAATTTCTCTGTAGAACCCTAAGACAATGAGCAAGCTCTTTTATATGCCCTCTGGTTATCTCATCCTTATGATGTTTTTAAAACAAATATATGCTGGGTTAATATTTATTTCTATTGAAGTTTGCTTTTTTTTTCTTTTCATTTTGGGTTCTAGTCCATCCTAGTCCATCATTTACTATGACTGATATAATTTTGATTTTTGAATAGTCCACCCATCACATGAACTCTTCCAGGATAGTCAAAAACCTGCTTTGATCCCCAGCCCTGGGAAAGGCATCACTCTCCAATGTTTTACATTAATTTGGTTTTTTTTTCCATATTATTCTCTCCTCAAGGCCCCTTGGGTATCAAACAGTAATTTAGGCTCTGGCTCCAAGGAGTCTCCTCTGCTTGTTTTACACATATTCCCACTATGAGACTCAATAGTCAACAACAGCGTTTATATCTCTATGAACACTGAGTGTTCCATCACTCAGCTTAATTGATTTTCTGGTTTTAAGTAGCCAGTAACAGCAGAACTTGGATAGTTGCATTTAGTTCAAGCAATCTTTATAAATGTCTATGTGCCTGATGTTGTATGAAGTGCTTGGGGTACAGAGGTGAATATAACAGGGTTCCTTACTTTAAAAAATGTATGGTACAGAGCTATACCTTTCAAGCCTTTTTGATTATGATTTATAGTTAGAAATACAGTTTATCTAATGACCCTGTTCACAAATATATATGGATAATTAAAGCAAAAATTTCATAAAACAAAGTCTAACTTTCTTCATGCAATGTAATTGGATATTTGCCTATTATCTTCTATTTATTTAATTTAAAGCATGAGGTCATAATACACTATATTGACTTTACAGCTCCTGATCAACAGTTAAAACAGTTTAAAACAAATACTTTCAAATAACAGGGAACATTATGAACATCATATTTAATTCCAAATTTAGAGCTTTTCTTACAGATTATGTGATGCTCTTTATTTTTAGCTGGGATTCATGCCTACCCCTTAGGCATTTGCATTTACATATTAATTTATCAGCCCCTTGGGTCCTGACAGGATGAAACACAAATAAAATAAATTTTAGTGAAAATAATCCTTGAATGGTGGGAAGCAGGAAAATGTTGAAGGGGAAGGTATGACAAACCTAGCCAAGGATGAGTGAGTTGATGGGGGTGGTGCTCCAAAGAATTACCTAACCTAGTCATCAAATAAAGATCAATCAGAATACCACTCAGAGAATTAGGGGAACTTGGGGGGTAAAATCTAGTAGATAGAATCATGTAAGGTCCTTTGTCTCTTTCATCACTCAGCTCAGGGGTTATTGCCTCCAAAAAAAATTTTCCCTTGTGGTGCTTGAAAACACAGTATCCTGGACCTGCCTCTATTGCTCACTTATATCGTACTGACATGATGATTGGGGATCTTGAGAGCAGAGAGTACCTTCTTCTTTGAATTCCTAACATTGTCCTGAGTGCCTGGCACATCATAGGGACTCATGTCCATGTCCCCTGAACTTCTCTAACACTGTTTCCTCCACTGTGAAACAAAGTTGGGCTATATGATCTGCAAAAGCCCTTACAGTGCTAACAGTCTATGACTTTGACATATCTGAGGTAGCCCAAGGCACTCTGCTTCATAACAAAGCCCACATCTTTGCTGTGGTTGTTTCAAAATTATGAGTTAAAACATGAATGATTTGTGCACAGTTTAGGGACTACCCTTGCCCTGGCAGAGTAAGTGTTCTGATAAGAGCAGTTGAAAGCTTAATGCAGCAGCGCCTGCAGCAGAGAAAAAATTCCAGCCTCCACCTCCCACACAATTGCTGCTGTTCTCCAGCCTGCAATTTCCTTTAAGGCTCTGGATTGGTCTACAGAGTGACAGAGGGCTGGGAAAGAGCCTCTATATATTCCTCAGAGAAAAAGGCAGTCCCAGACGGTTTTGAAGTTTTCAAAGACTTGCTCTGCTGATAAGGACTTGTACTCAAAGCTGAGGACCTAAGCCACTTGCCAAAATGTGTAAAGGACTTGCAGCCTTGCCCCACTCATGCCTGGAAAGGTGAGTTATTTTGACTTAAGAGGTGGAGATAAGGAGAATCTTAGGAGATAAGGGGAGGATAACCAGAGGCAATAGAGGGTCACTGTAGTTTGTGGCAAAACAGGTGGTTGATCGTAGACTGGGAATTGCCTCCTCTCTGTTAATGGCAAGGTTTGAAAGATCTGAGTTAGCAGACTGATGCAATATGAGATATATCATACACCATTTATATCCAGAACATCATTTCCTCTGAGGAGATGCCTATTTTATAAGCACTTGTTCAGACTCAGAAGTGTATGGTTAAGAGCATGGATTCCAACATCAAACTTCCTGGGTTTGAATCCTGGATCCATTACTTACTATTTGTGTGGTGTTGGTCAATTTATTTAAACTCTGTATCTCAGTTTCCTTAGTGGTAAAAATGGATCTACTAAGTATCTTCTTCACTAGCTGGTTATGAGGATTGAATTACTGTATGTGAACTCTCAGAACACTGTCTGGCACATATGAGAAATGTGTAAATGTTAACCTTTATTAATGTACATGGAATAGGAAAGGAAGACTGAGATTTGCATTGAGGCAGAGAGGACTTCTCATTGTTCTTTGTATCTGGATACCATCAGATAGAAGGAGCTGGATTGCTGGACAGAAGGCAGCCCTTGGGACATAGAGATTATTTATTAACTAGCATTTTTTTTTAGATACAGAGGAGCACCTTTGAGGCTCTGTGGTTGTCTTTAGACTGGACAATGTTCTGGAGGGAATCTTAAGTATCTAGACTAAGTAAACAGGAGGAGAACAAATATCTGACTTGTTAGAAAATTTAACCCAACAATCCTACCTGATGCAGAGAATTAGGGATATTTCTCCTCTTATTTCTTAAGAATAAATTTGATTAAATTTTGTTTGATCCTACATTATTTAAAGGAAATAAAGGTGATCCTTGTACAGTCTAACTTCATCCCTAAAGGCACTGTTAATGTTTGCCTAAGAAGGTTGTGTTGTTCAATGGATCTGTACTTCTGTCTCTTACAAGTTCAGGTTTTCTTTTTGATGACTTCGACCCTAGAAATAATCTCAAAATGATTTTTAAAGAGATAACATCTTAGCAAAGGAATTTGTCTCCAACAATACTGTCCAGTGACCAGAAATAAAGACCTCTCTCACTTTGTGCTGTCAAAAGCACAGATTATTTTTAAAAGATATATATATATATATATATATATATATATATATATATATATATATATATATATATATATATTTATTTATTTAAAAAGTAAAGTAGGACTTAAATAATTAGACTAGGACTAGATTGCAACTAGGTGGGCAATATTGGCCATTGGACCATCCTCAGTGGGGAAGACGGGTTTCAGTGCTGGATACTGTTTATCAGCCTGTCTCTCCCCTTAGAGAAAGCCTGAGAAACAGGAGGAATACAGGGGTGAAAGGCAATTCCTTGAACATGACGATGCATAATCTTTTCCATTTCCATTTTTGCAACTCTGAGAATTGCAGATTTGACTTTTACAACAATTTTAACACATGTCTTTAACCCACTTATTGTTTGAAATCATGTACTTTCATGTAATGGGTAAATCTTACCTTGTTAATTGGTGAACTATTGCCTCAGAATGATTGTAACATCGGTCTGCCAGTCATTTTGTGATACTATGACCCATTGCTTGGCATTTAGTGAAAAAGCAATAAATGTTTGTTGAAAGTTTGGCATTGTTACTAATATTGCCCAATTTGTTTTTGTAAATATGCATAATGTTTACTGAGGCACATGGATTGCACATTTCTTTCATTGATTCCTATAACTGTTTCATATCTGATTCACTAATTCACTACCAACATTGTTATTGATTCACTTTATAAATCTTTTAATCCACAGTAAATTCTTCTGCTCCAGGATATAACTAATGTTCACATAGTATACTATAGACTGACCAAGGAGCAAGCTTTTTTGCATAGATTGCCTGAAACTTTTAAGGCATATGGTAGAATCCTGTGACTATTGTGTCCTATTACATTATTTTTTCATGATCTGTTACCATTGCAAATATAGTCATATTTCCAATGACTGTAATGAGTGATTTGGAGAAGTGGAATTGTAGAGCTAGGGAGCTGTTAGCACGCTCTCATGGAAAGAACGTAAAACTGTCTACTCTAAGGGAAAAATGATACTTGAATAAATCCTTCCAAACCTGCCTTCCTTGGCTCTATTCATAGTGGAAAGAATATTGGTTATGTAGTAAGGAACAGACTTAGTTTTTTCATTAACTAATTTGTGTCCATGAGAAAGTGATTTCACTGTCCTGGGATTTTATTTTCTTATTTAGTAAGTGAATGTTGGATTAGCTGTTCTCTAACATCCTTTCTAATCATAACATAGTTTAAATAAAGTGAAATACACCTGGTTTCAATGACTAGCAAGAGATGCAAGTAAAGGAAAATTTTTCCTAATTTATTTATCTCTAAAATTTGGAAGCCAATTAATGAAAATCGTCAAGAATTCAACCCTGTGTTGAAATCATGACTGTGGCAGAAGCAATCTACTCAGTGAGAATCTGACTTCCAAGAAAGCAACATTTACTTCATGTAAGAGGAGCTTTGGAAAATAGTCCTTTCTCAATGTTTACAGAAGCATTAAGCCAGAGTCAACTTTGATGTATTTGTAGAAACTATTGTTTTACTATTTATTTATATTTTTAAGACTATTGCTCATTAAAACTCAAAGTTGACCTCACATTTTTTATATATTTAAAGAGACCAATAATCCAAATACTTGGGCAATAAATGGTCACCACTCCACAATTTTTACCTTCTAGCCTATTGAAACCTGTGCTGTATGGGTGGGAATCTTAGAGTCAATGGAAAAGGAAAGAGTTGAGTCAATTGAAAGTCTTACTTTTACCAGTGATTTTCTGCTATGAATTTTAGGCTTCTTTTTAAAAATTCATTTTATTTTAAGTGTTTTGAATTTCTCTGAACAAGTTTAATTTTTAAAGTAAATATTGCTCTTTGGAAAAAGATGGAAGTCTTCTGAAATAAAAAGTGTTGTCATTGTGATTCCCCCAAAGTTGTCACCATTATATAAAGCAACCAGTGTGATTACTATTGTCTTTGTCCATCGGGGTTGACCACTCCTGATACCAAATTTACAGTCTCTACTAAACTACAAAAGGGGAGTAAAGGAGTAATGAAGACAGCTACCGACAAAGAATTTTCCCTGGGCTGTTAATAAAGTGTCACAAACTCTTCTATAGATATCTGACCTACATCTGGTTTCTGTTTAAGATTATAAAGGCTGCTAGCTGTGGAATGTGTTTAATCCATAGTTCACACAGGGGCTTCTGGCCACCTCAAGTGTATGGCAATGCTGGGAATTTCAGGAGCTATAGAAAGTAAATGGGGAAAGTGATGTTTTGTTTTGTTGTTTATTATCATTTTACTAAACATTCAATTTTTCCCCATCTTCTTCAATTTATGTGGGTCTAAGTATGGACAATTTAGAGTAGAAAAGTATCTAATCAACTAATCTTGTAAGGTTGTCAAGCCACACAGAAGCAACAAACAGAGTGGGTCAAGGCTCCTGAGTCCACAGGATCAAGTAAATACCCTTTTTCCAAAGGCATGAGCACATCCTTGGACCAATTATAGAGAAAAGATAAGCACCTAGTGAATTAAAGACTGTAGCAATGAACTTGAATAAATGATAAATGAATCAGAATGGACACAGGATCATCAAAGAAGCCTAAAGAGATTGTAGGGTTTGGGATCATGCTTTCTGGGAACAAGTATGAATTTGAAGCTTGATATTGCTGATAGAGAGTCTTGTGACATAATTCCAAATATTTCAGTGAAACCCTGCAATCTTAAGGAAGTGAATAAACTATTTAATAAAATAGCAAGGGGATGTTCCTAAGAAAAACTTTGTTTCAATTCTTACTGATGAAACAATTTCTATTGTTTCTCTGGATTGCCTTTCCAACCTCCATACTTGCCTTAGTCATAAGGGTGAAAGACCTCTCAGGGAAATTTCAGTCCAGGTAAGGAGATAAATAAGAAGAAAGTAGCCCTCTATGTTGAGATCCACTATAAAGGAATAAATACACCAAGTGCTAAGAAGCACAAAAGTGGGGGGAATGGGTGGGGAGCTCATAGAGCTTTGGGTAGCTATGGAAAACTGTAAGAAGTCACAGGGGATGATGCTTAAGGTTTATGAACTAAGCCTGAAAGGACTGAGGAGTTGGTCAGGTCTAGAGAGGAAGAGGAAAGAGAAGGAAGTCATCCCAGGCCAAGGGGCATGTCTGCATGTGCAAAGGCTGGGAGGTGAGAGGGGATTGATGTTATGACATATTTGTGCAGTCTGTATTGTCTCTCTCATGCAAGCAAGGAGGGACCTCTGGATTTCCAGCCACAGTTAACCTCCCATGCACCTCATCCTGCATACTGTTTCCTTGGAATTTGTCCAGTGCCCATCCACTCGTCCAGTGCCCATCCACTCCAACTGTGAGGATTGAAAAGATCTGTTCATGAAAAAGATTTTCTCCCCTTTTACCTAAAGACTTCAATTACTAAAAAGACAATCTGTACTTGGCACCTAGTAGGCACTTAAATATTTTGTCAAAAGAATGCACAAATTTATAGCAAGTGGAGACAGACCTGCTTCCAGGTTGTCCTGGTGCTTTCTCTGCTTCCAAAGGGATTGAGAAGGACAAGAACAGTGACTTTTATGCTACAATAGGATAAAGAGTGTATGTTGTAAAATAAAGAGGGCTTCCTGTTTGTGGGGCAGAGTGGAGGAGATTGGGAGAGGAAGAAAGCTTTTCTATAATTTCATCAGGAAAACCCTGTTAAATAGGTGAGTCTTTTTTTGCTTCTAATGCCAGATGAACCTCATGAAATTATATCACTTTGGCTATTTCTCATGCAGTACTGTCCCAGCTTCTTTAATGAATTACATTCTGTATTCTGTTGCCTCTTCCTATTTTTTCTTTCATTTACTCTGAGCTATGTTGAAACACCAGATATCAATTCAAAATGCTTTTAGATCCCAGAATCTTAAGTTTGGAAGGCTAACCTGAAAGGTTATCTAATTTGTTTCTCCTTTAACAAGGACTACACACTATTATGGGATAGATGCTACCTAGGAAGAGAGAGTTTATATTTCTGGGGTTGTGTGTTAATGGCTTTTGTCTGTCCTGCTGGCCAGAAAGCAAAGGAACTAAACTTTAATTAGTTCAGTCAGGATCAATCATTAGTAACAGGAACCAGAATATGGCTGGAGGCCAGAAGATAACAGGTTCCTATCTCTTTCTTCCTTTAAAGTTCATTCAAATGGAGTCTCAGATAACATTAAACCTGCACTCTATTTTAAAGGCTGAGTCACCCAGAGGATAAAGACAGTGAAAGCTTGATTGTTTTTCACTGAGAAAGTAACTCCTAAGGTTACACATTTTAGGGATATTAAAGAAAAACCAGAGTAAGGAAGGATGTAAGTTCACAGTCTATCCCCTGCCTTAACATCAGCAATGTGGTGGAGTGAAAAAAACATGGAGGTGGTAACTCCACCTCTATTACTTCCTTAGTTGTATAAACTCCAGAAACTAAACCTCTCTGGCTTTCATTCCTTATCCATAAATGAGGATATTTATCTTGTTGGGGAAAGATGCTATAAAAAATAAATGAAATAATGTATATAAAGTAACTAGTTTTTAGTAGGCAGACCCTTATTAAATAGTTAACTTCCTTCCATCCTTCTTTCCTTCTTTATAGGTAGTCAGAAAATCATCATTTAAATTTCAGTTATGTGCCACAGCTTTTTTCCCCCATAGTATCAAATGATTTAATTACAAAACTTAAGCCACTTATTAATTATTCACCTTCTAAAAAACACAAACATGATAATAAAATAAACACACCCAAGACTCACTAGCCCTTGTAGGATAGGAAGAAGCCTTGGACAGAGAGCCTGCAAATGTTTTTCCTTACATCTAAGTCTACATTTTCTCACGCATTCTAAGGTCCCATGTTTTGACACCTTACAGGGGAAGGGAAATGGAAGCTACAAAGAGTCATGCACAACAGGGTCACAAAAATCTTAAAGCTATTTGCTGCTAATGACTTGTACAACTCTGAGAAAGAGTATCAAATAAGCATTGTCCAGTACTTACTCCTGGTGAACCTTTACTGTCATTCTTTGAAATTGCATCTCTGGGACTGGTTATGTTCCTTCATTGTAGCTTTTGCTTATCCCCACACACAAACCCTAAAATTCTAAGTTCAAGTACAAAGGTTCGTTTCAGGACAACCCCAAGTTAATGTAGTGTTTCTTAATATATCATCCCCTTGGACAGGCTGGCCAGATGGCAGCACAATATGGGGGCCCACATGGTCAACTTTCCTACTGGCTCACTTGCTCCCTATTTTATCTGGACACTGCCTTACAGTCAACGTTGCATCTTGAAGTCAGTGATGACCTTGGCCTGTCTTCATTCTGAAGTTGTACTCTTATGTAACTGAATCCAATTCTTCACCATTAATTCAATGGAGCTTCCAAAACTTGTCAGGTCTATTCTTAGGGAGCATCCTGGGATGGACCTGGAGGGTCCTGGCTTTCAGGCTCTGCAGGGGGCGCTTGCACAGCTTCTTTTTTCTGGGCTGCCAGGAACTCATGAATTGCTTGTTCTGTTTGTGGCCTGAAGATGTGGTTTAGCTTGGGATCCACCATCTGGTAAATAATTCTGTCCACTTCAGCTTCCAACACCCCTGGCTATACCACACTCTGCCTCAGACCATCTCGCAATTGGTTTTTGTTCATGGTAGGATTCCATTCCTGCTTCTCCAGATGTGTTGACACAAAATTATCCACATTCTGCCTCAGGTTTTGGTAAGCTGGCTTGGTGTCCACGCCGTCCAGGCAGTCCCGGCAAAATCTGTCAATCAGGCCCTGGCTCTTGAGCTGCTCCAAGATGAGCACTAAGAGCTGCGGGTCTCCAGGAAGCAATGAGGCCGGGTGGATGGGGCCGCCACCCACCATGCCGGTGCCTCCACCTCCCCCACTGTCTGCCATGGCTGCGCCACGGGCCCATGAGGGAGACTGAATACGGCTTCCTCTCAAGGACATAGGGGCCTGGGTCGTGTGGAGGTGGCGGAAGGGCCAGAGAAGGAGGTGGCGGCAGCAGCTGTGGTGGCGGCAGGTTCTGAGGCAGCAGAGGTGGTGGGAGAGGCGGTAGAAACCCTGTGCCATGGCTTTTGATAAACCTTATTTCTTTTCCTCCTTCCTCATCATAGCCTCATTTAAAAAAATAATAATGATGAGTTTGCATAATAATACAGTATTTTTACGATTTTGCCCATAATTCTTTCATCAAGTATCCCGTTTGAAAGCTCTTTACAAAACATTAAAAACCACGATTATACTGAAAGATTAACAATTCTTTAATATCCTTAAATATTCAGTAAGCATCCAAATATCCTCAATGATCTTTTTGCAGTTGGATTCTTTGACCCCTCAGGGTCCAAATGAGGGTCACACATTTTTTTTTTTTTGGACTACTGTTAAATTTTATTATTAGACTGATAAGCACTAGTCACTAATCTAGTGTTCTTTCTACAATTAATTGGGCTCTAGTTATGGAAAAGCACTTATTGCAAAGGCATTTTAAGGTCCCAGAGAGACTGAGAGACCAGTGCCTTCTATCTGGTGGGGGCACTTTAGCCATCTTAATTTGGAGCTGCTTGGTAGAGTGTGGTGAGGCATCCACAGTTCATAAACAAGATGACCTGAGGGGTTTGTCTCCAGTGCCCTTTCACCCACTTTTCACATCCCTTAAGTGACTGCAGAACCACTGGCTCCTCCACATCAAATCATGTTTACTAAGATCCTACTGTGTGCAGCACACACCATGTCTGGAGCTGGAAGCCACAGGAGCACAGATCCTTTTTCTGCTTTTTTACTTCACAGCAGTGAGGAAACTAAGCTGTCTTCCCTGAGGCACTGTTGAACTGATTCACATGTAATCACTCTACTCTTTTAAAACTGAAAGAGTAACCCCAAGTCACCACCCAGGCAACAACACCAGGCACCAGGGTCACACACTGAGATTGGTCCAGAGCCTCTTATATCTTTCCTAATCAATGGGCTTCCGGTCTTTTATTTCTTTTTTCCTTGCAATTTATTTGTAGAACACAGAATTTTTAGATTTAAGTATAAAAGGCTATGTAACATGTGGAAAAGGTGTTGGGTGGGGAATCCAGGGTCCTGAGCTGTAAACTTGGCTTCTACTAAATAGCAGAGGGTGAGTCATTAGTCAGTGCTCTCCCCAGGCCTCATTACTGTATTTGTAAAAGGTGAGAAATCAATTATATTATCCTCTTCACTCCTTCTAGCTCCACTACTTTATTGTTCCTGATTTGGACACCGTGTACTCTGAAGAAAGATTGTATTTTTATTTTAATTTTCCAGCTCTTCCCAAGTCCTGTAGGAAGGCCCAGAAACTAACTTCTGGATGTAGCTTGAAAGCAGTGATTAAAAGTGTGAAATATTCTTCCAGTCACTTAGGACCTCAATGGACTAAATTCAGTACCCTATATGTCATAAAAATACTTGTATCAAATTCAGAATAAACTCCCAGTTTGTGAAAAACATATATTTATAAGTAGTGGAAGGTGACTCTGTTTTTATTTTGGCAAATTCCATGAAAGGAACAGATGGTTTCATTTTCTTGTAAAATTCGAGTGTGAATTAGGTTCAAAGATCATGGATTATAACAGTCTATGATTCTTGTACAGTTGACCCTTGAACAACTCGGGGCTTTAGGGTACCAACCCTTCTTGGAATGGAAAATCCACTGGCTCCTTCGTATCCATGGTTCTGCATCTGCTGAATGGTGTAGTACTGTAGCATTAACTATTGAAAAAATCCACATAAAAATGGACCTGTGCCGGTCAAACCCCTGTTGTTCAAGGGTCACTGTATTTTGTTTACAGTTAATTTAGTTCTCTCTTATCTCAAGAGTATAACTTCCTTGAGGGCAGGGAGGAAAAGTGAAATAAGGACACAGACACGCCTCACCTTGGGTGTGCAGTGCCCGCCTTGACTGCTTTCACACTAGGTCATGTGTTTCTTCAGTCAGTGGAAACTGTGGTCTACTCATGCCCTTCTGATGCTGCCCAGAAGGAGACTCATCCATCAACTTAACAGTGAAAGAGTTTCCATCCTTGAGGCTGGAATAAGAAGGGTGAATTGGGGTTTCTAGGCTTTTACAAAATTAACCAATTTTCATCTACCAGTTGAGTAGATACTGGAGTATAGACAATTCTTCAAGTGGCATGAAGACTGCCTCTGACTACATGAATCCATGTCAGACACATATATGCACAGTGACTGCAACTTCCGACTAGAATGAGGACATATAGCTAGCCTCTAGACCAGGCATTAGAAATTGGGTGTTTCCTAGAAAATCTGTAGATGTGGCCAGCCTAATCATAGGATATATGCACCACCAACACAACTAATGCACATGCGACTTCGAGCTTACTCACCCTGACCATCGTTCTCCTGGAAAGTCCAGACAAGGTATTTCCTTGCAAAGCATTCTATTCAGTTGCCATGCTGAGATAAAATACCTTGCACTGACATTTTTTCTCCTTCAAAAAGGAAATATTTCAGGGTTGAAAAGATTCAGCTAAGCAGTCTTTGAACACTTTGGACAGTAGATACTTGATAATCAGCTGGCTTCATAAATAGCAAATAAGGCTAAGACCATTATTCTATATTCTACATGCTTTCCTTTCTCTTTTCCAACTGCTTCCCCAGACACTTCTCAAAACAATTCCTAACCCATCTGGACAAAATGTCACTCAGATCCCTAAATTTTACATTCTAGAAAGTTGTGGGAACTATCATATTAGAGTCTAAGGAAGATATGAAACATGAAGTAAAATACTTGAAAAAAATGTGAAGTGCTCTTCTGTGTAAGTGCTCATTATTGGTACTGAAGTGTGTGGAGATGTTTTTGTCAAGCTATTAATTTTTGACATTTTTTTGTGCAAACCATCTGTTTCTTCATGAGGCACTTGTCTGTGGGGATTCAGGAATTTTAGGAAGAATCAAGATGTCTCATTAACAAAGTAGTTTGTTGTATTATGGTAACATTTTAAGTAATAGTTTACAAGAGATACCTGGGTCAACAGGAACATGGGACTGAATGACCTGTGCACTTTAGGATAAGGTCAACAGTGCAGGTCACACTGAAGACTTTCTCAGGAGACCCCACTATCTAAGGTCTGGTGCTTTCTGGGTAACAAGCCTTCAGAGTATTGGACTTTGTTTATGAATCCCCCAAGTCCAAAACATTATGTCACTTGAACACACACACATGCATGCATGTGCACATGTGCACACACACACACCTGATATTTTTTATGACTTGGAAAAAAGATGGACTGTTTGTTGAAATCAGAGATTCACACAGACAGCTTGAAAGTGTCTGAGCTGGCTAGGAGGAAGCAATTTTTTTTTTTCATATAGATGAATGTAGATCAATGGGGATTTTTTTCCTCCCTTCACAGGTTGAATTTTACACTTTTCCTTTAGCAGGCAACAGTGAAGAAAAAACTTTCTGTAAGTTGAGATTTTCTCAAAATTATAATTTGATAGTTCAAAAAGCCTTTAAAAATTGTTTAATTGCCCTCTAACATTTATCTTTCAGATCCTCTAAGAATAACTTGACCTTTATCTCCTTTCCTGGTTCAGACAGGGCCTTGATGTTTGCAATTATGCTGAAATGTGAGTGCAGATGGCTGGACTGCAGCTGAGGGAAAGGAATATGTAACTCTCATTAGCTACTTATTTTAATATTTTATTAAAATGGATACCAGTTTAAGAGCATGAAAAAGACAAGATTAGCAAAGGCAATTGACAATTGTGACAGTGTAGAATTGAGTACCTAGCACAATTCTGATCACACGCATACACACAATAAAGGCCTGGTGACTCAAAATCATAGATTCTGCCCCTTGAGATGGGATATGATTTTTTTTTCCCCTTCTCTAAGGTGACCAGCTTAGAATCACAGAATGAGAACAGGATCAGTGTCACAGACAAATTCCTTCTCTTATAGATGAGAAAACATGTCCAAACTGTTTGGTGACTTGTCCAAGACCACATAGCTGTTTAGAATTGGAGATAATTCAAGATCTCTGGATTTCCATATCACCTTCATTTTATTTTATCTGATGAACCTTAATTTATGAATTTTGTCTGTCTTCACTTTTAAGATATATTCTTCCATAGACACCATCTTTCAAAAGGTTTTGATTAGGAAACAAACAGTAGTCTTTAAGAAAAAAAAATGATTTTGAACAAAATTTCTATTTACCAGATGCTTATAACTGCCAATTACAACATCTGAACACATGAAAGAGGTGTTGCATAGTAATTAAGAGCTCAGGAGCTGAAGTGAGATTGGGTGTGACTCCTACCACTGTCATTTACTGGATGATTTTTGGGCAAATCACCTAATTTCTCTGTGACTCAGTTTTCCCATCTACAAGATGGGAAAAACATTTGTACCTCCCTCAGGGTTGTTATAAACACTAAATAGGGTTATGCATTATATGGGTTGAGTAAACCATTTAGTTAGCTGGGGAACATGTACTTTTTCTAAGTGTGTGATGTTTCTTAGTTATTTTCATGTTGGGATACCCTTGGAGCCATGTCTCAGAATGGGGCCAGAGCAGGGA
Source organism: Mesoplodon densirostris (assembly GCF_025265405.1). Lineage (NCBI taxonomy): Eukaryota > Metazoa > Chordata > Mammalia > Artiodactyla > Ziphiidae > Mesoplodon > Mesoplodon densirostris. The sequence continues at coordinate 122,165,431 of NC_082662.1, read as the reverse complement.
ACTGGAGAACATCCCAAACTACCTTCATCTCCCTACAGAGCTAAACAGGACATATGGAAGTGGGACTCAAATGGAAGGGCCCATTGCATGGAACATTAGAAAGTAAATGAGACAAATGATGACAGGAAGCAAGACAGAAGGGGGATCACAGATAACCCCTCTGAGCCTGGGTGGTGATAGAATAAATGGACTATTGACAGAATTTGGTAGCCTAGAGGGGATATTCTTTTTAGGAGTAGGTAATGAGTTTTTTCCTCTGAACTCAGGTCTTCTCCTTTAGGAATTCTTAGGTAATGTCAAGTCAGAACACATTATCCTGACTTTCCTGATAGTTTTATAGTTACTAAATTAATTTGATTTCAAAAAAAAAACCCAACTGTAACTGCCAAATGCAAGACTCTAGGGAATAACTCCTAGCTAACTATGCCATGAAACTGAAGCCTATAGAATGCTGTGTCTGGTTTGAGCTCCTGGGGCTAGGAGAGAAAGAGAAAGGTTAGAAAAGAATAGCTGGTCTAGGGAGGAAATTCAGAGGGCTAAATGTTGACATATAGACCATTCAGTAAAGGTGAAAAGATTAGCTGTTAACTGAAAATAGAAAAGTAGAATGGGGATGAGAAAGCAGTCTGACTGCCTTAAGTCTATTTTCTGTAGTGAATCAAGTCTGAAAAACAGAAGCTAAGAGAGAATATATTTGGTTCCTACTGCTGCTGTAACAACTGCCAGAAGCTTAGTAGCTTAAAACAATGCAAATTTATTCTCATATAGTTCTGGAAAGTAGAAGTCAAAAACGGGTCCTAGGGCTACATTCTTTTTGGCAGGTCTAGGGAAGAAGTCATTTTCTTGCTTTGTCTAACATCTGGAAGACAGCTACACTCCTTGGCTCATGGCTCCATCCTTGATCTTCAAAGCCGGCAGTGTAGCATCTTCCAATATCTCTCACTCTGCATCCATTGACACATTGTTTTCAGACTCTGACCCTTTTGCCTTCCCCTTACAAGGACCCTTATGATTACATTGGGTCCATCCAGATAATCCAGAACAATCTCTCTACCTAAAGATCCTTAACTTTATCACATCTGCAAAATTCCTTTTGCCACATAAGGCAACATATCCACATGTCCCAGGGATTAGGATGTGGACATCTTGGGGAGCTATTATTTAGCCTACCACCAAGGGAGACATGAGAATGTAACTTCTGTCATGTGACTCACTCCCCCTCTCCTTCTATGCCTGTTTCTATGCTCTGCAGACCATTCTTCTGTCATCTTAATTGAAAATTTCTCAGGTGCAGGTTACATCTCAAAGGGTTAACTAGATACTTTCCCTATACAAGGCATTGTTCTTTCCTTCTTTTTTCTTTGGGGAGTCCCTAGCACGCTCTCTGGGCCTGCTTCCCCAAATTCTCAGGTCTATTTTCTCTTGTTGCATTTTATAGCTAATGGTCTCCTATCAGCTGTGATTTGCATCTGTAGTACATAAAATTACATTTGCATTTGTCTAAGATTGCTATGTGTTCAAACTAGAGGAGAGAGCTCAGTTCAAAGACAGCTGCTTTGCATCTTTCTTGCAGCACAGCAGCTAGGTGACCATCTGCTTCGTTCTTGGACCCTGTCCCCAGCCAGAACCCAGACTTCTAACTTAGTAACTCCTATCCCAATAACCACACAATTGGAAGAATCCTTGTTCACCAAGCCTTGATGTGTGAGTGTCACAGGTCAGAATTCATTGCTCATTGGGAGAAAAATGAGGGAATGCTATAAGAATGCTGGAGAGAAGTTTCCAGCATTGCATGGAATGCAATGACATATGCATTGACCTGTGACATATGCATGGACCTTGAAAGCGTCTTTGGAATTTTTAGAAAACATATTAGGAAGATGGGGACTTCCATATTAAACTTTTGGAAGGATCCCTGGGGAGCTGGGAGAAAGACAGGAAGAGAGCAGCTGCTTTGGGATCCAACCAATACCCTCTCCTCCCTGCTCACACAGGATTCCAACCAAATCATACATCCCCAAATCTCAACCCTTCTGAGAAGATTTCTCTTTTCTCCTTCATGGAGAAACTAACAATCCATCCCTTGAACTCTCACAGAAATTTTTCATCGTCCCTGTATTTCTTATCACTTCTTAACCAACTTCCCTCAGATTCAACTTCGGTTAGGTATTTGACATTATCTAATTTAATTCTTAGTCTAACCCTGAAAGGTAGATGTTTTCAACAGTACTATTTTACCAATAAATAAGCACAGATAAGTTAAACATCTGGCCCAAGGTAAGACAATACACTCCACATGCCTGAGTTCTAGGGTGCCAATTTCAAACCTGGGACTCATTCTATCTGTCATAGCTGCATCCAAATAAAACTATGTATGTAGTTGGCCCATAGTCCCTGGGGGTTCTGCAGATTCAACCAACCAGGGATCAAAGGCATGCGAAAAAAATCAATAAAGCTCCAAAAAGCAAAACTTGGATCTGTTAAGTGCTGGCAACTATTTTGATAGCATTTACATTGTATTTACAACTATTTACATGGCATGCACATTGTATTAGGTAGTATATGTAATCTAGAGATGATTTAAAGTACATAGGAGGATGTGTGTAGGTTATATGCAGGTACTACACCATTTTATATGAAAATAAAATGTTTGAGTATTTGCAGATTTTTATATCCATGGGGAGTAGGGGTCTTAGAACCAATTTTCTGAGTATACTGAGTGACAACTGTACATATATCTTCTTTATAAAATGGGAACTACTTGAGGTCTGGAACAATCTCTTATTAATTTTGTAAAGCACTCCCCATACTATCTGGTACAGTGCCTGACAAACAGTGGTTGCTCTATTAGAGTCTGATAAGTGAATTTATGAAGCAATAAATAGATAATTCTTGAAAATGGAAATCTTGAGAATAATAAGGTATTGTTACATTATGTTAGGGGAGGGAGAGAAGAAATGGTTTGAAATATAATTCTGTACTTCAGACAAGTAACAGTCCTCTTATTCCTCATCATGATGTCATTATTTTGCTCAACACATAATAATTTGGCAAAGATAAATGTTGACCAAGTGTTCTGATTATTCAAGACAATAAACTTGTATCTATTATATAAATTCATTGCCAGAGGACACATTAAGTTTTGGGAACTGTAGTTTTATTAAGTGATGTAATATATGTTCACGTTGATTAAGGTTTAGGTAAATTTTACTTTACTCCTCTTTCTTTCCCTCTTTTCCGATACCCTTTATTACCACTTTTATTTCCTGCTTTTATAAGATATAAGACAACTAGAGTCCATGTACAACTAGGAACTTCATTCTAGAAAGTCCTTCTTTATAATTTAAAACAGAATGAGGGGCTTCCTTGGTGGCGCAGTGTTTGAGAGTCCGCCTGCCGATGCAGGGGACGCGGGGTCGTGCCCCGGTCCAGGAAGATCCCACATGCCACGGAGCGGCTGGGCCCGTGAGCCATGGCCGCTGAGCCTGCGTGTCCGGAGCCTGTGCTCTGCAATGGGAGAGGCCACAGCGGTGAGAGGCCCGCGTACTGCAAAAATAAATAAATAAATAAAAGAATAAAAGAAAAACAGAATGAGATGGAGATGTTCAAAGGCTATGGGTCACACCAGTGTTCAGAGAGGCTCTCATGGGAATGCCTTCTGACCCCTCCACCTTTGGAGCTCAAAATAAACAACAAATTTCTGTCTTCCTCAACTTGAAGACCAGTTTCCCACTGTTCATTATCTGTCTTCCAAACTGAATTACAGAAAGTCCAGAAATCCTGCCAACAATATTTTGAATAAGACAGAGAATTTAAGGTCAAAGGGAAAAAACGACTTCTACCCTGTCTGCCTTGTTCCTCCACTGTCTCTTTCCTTCCCCCTAATAACCTACTCCGAGTGGTGACTATGTCAGAGACAGGCCATAAAAGCATGGGAATTATCTCAATTTCCACGGGAATCCTTGAGTAGGGAGTAGCCAGTGCTTGGGAAAAACAATACTTTTTTTTTTTCATTTTAAAATAGCAGCACAAGGCTGGTGATATTATAATGTAACTCTGAGCTGTGCTAGGCAGCAGCAGAGGTCTCCAAATTTGCTTTCTTTGTCTCTCTGTAAGAGTGCTGTCCAGAAATGTATATCCTCTATGCTTTCAGAATTAGTTGCATTATTTCAAGGTGGAGACTTTCTGAAAGGAGCTTATCTCGCACGTCAGTCAAAAAGATCTTTGTTTAGTTCTATTCTATTCTATTTATTCAATAAACATTACCCAATGCCCTTGTGCAAGATGCTGTGATAGGATAGTAGGACAAATACAGTAGAACAGTAATAATAATAGGTAACTTTTAAGGAATATTTACTATGTGCTAATTGCTCTTCTAAACACCTTAATGCCTTAACGTATTTAGCTCCATAATATATATGTGAGGTAGGAACTATATTGTCACTATTTTACATAGACAATTGAAAGCTTAGAATTTAAGTAACTTGCCCAAAGTCACTCCACTAGTAAGTAAGAGTTGGAATATAAACGAAAACAGTATAGAACTGTACTTTTATCCTCTATACCATCCTAGAAGTTAAAGCAACTTTAAAGTTATCTTCTAGATTCTCTGGGAGATCAAAGAAGTAAAATATGGTACCCACCCTCAATGGGCTTGTTATCTCACTGAGAGTACATACACATGGAACTCTTAGACATGCATTCACGAGAAAGTAGAGTAATTGGGTGAAAATGTGCTGTCCATAACTTTAGCAGAAGGGAAGCATTCTATCCCTTGCTCTGCAACTTACTAGAAATCTAAGAATAACATCGTATGAGATCTTTGAAAAATATTTTAATTTACACAAACCTCAATTTTTCTACTTTTAAAATAAGGGTAGGGCAAATTAAAAGCTCTGTAAGGTCCATTAAATATGCCTCTGTTTTGTGATCTTATGTTAGAGGAGAGAGAAAGCACTCTAGGCTTTTGCAGTTACAGAGATTTCAGGAAAAAAAGTGAGATTGTTCTGGTTCTAGAGCATTAGAAGAGTTTTAACTGTCATATGGGTGGCAGTCAGGAGGCAGGTTAAGGGGGAAGCCAATGGGACTAGGTATACAAGTAGTTATGGGGAGCCAAGGGAAATAAGCTTAGAAGTGGAGGACTTTGGAAGCAAGAAAGTGATGTTTGAAACTGAATCAGTTGATCAGCATTTCTCAGACGTGTGGTCCTGGGACCAGAGATATACATTCTCCGGTCCCGCTTCCGACCTCTTGAATGAGAAACTCTGGGATGTGGCTGAGAAATCTGTGTTTTAACCAGACCTCCTGGTGATTGGGGTATATATTCAAGTTTGAGAAACTTCATGGTAAATAATAGAAAGCCATTACAAGCAAGTAGGAAAGTGTTTGTACTCTGGTAATGAGTGCATGATGTATTCAAGTAGGAAGAAGGAAATGGTAAGGTGGGATGTCCCAGTAACTCAGGCCTGGAAAAAGGTGCTAAATTTAGATATGGAGAGGAAAAGGCACATTTAAAAGAATTTTCTAGGAAGAAAGAACAACATTTGTGATAGATTAGCTACTGGGAATGAAGAAGACAAACAGTTTAATGTGAATCAGAGAGTTTATAAATTATGGGAAGGAGAATATTGTAATTACAGATAAACATGGGATGTTGGGAAGGGGGACAGAATAGAAAAGGAATCTATGGTACCATTCACAAGTCATTTCACAGCTCAGGTCCTCGCTTTCTCATTTATATTCTCAAGATGTTGAGTGTGATGATCTTGAAGTCTTAGTTTATAATAGCTAGAGAAGATAGAGCTTTTCTCACTAAAGTTGTTTCCTTCCTCCTTTCTTTCCTTCCTTTCTCCCTCCTTCCCGCCTTCCTTCCATCTTTCCTTCCTCTCTCTCTCTTTTCTTATTTTTCACTGAAGACAAGAGAACTCAAATAACTTTCTTAAGATCACCGAGCAAATTAGTGACTGAGCTGAAAATAGGGTTTAGTTAAGGGCAAATGTTACCATGTTTACTGTTTCTTTCCTAAATTTCCTTCCTACTGTTACATAATATGTTATGTGTATTTTTTGTGTGTAAATGTTCCTTCATTGGCACAGGATTTTCTGTAAGATAATAATAATAGTAAATAATACACCCTGTCATTTATGGAGTGCATTGTCAATGTGCTAGGCATTATTGTAAGTGCTTCACATCTAATAACTAATTTCATCATCATAAGAAGCTTTTGAGGTAGGTACCATTATCATCTCCAATTTACAGATGAGAAAACTGAGGCTTAGAAATTTGCCAAAAGTCACACATGTAGTAAGATAAATCTGGTTAGTTTGGCTTCAACATTCATGCCGTTAACCACTGTGCTATACTGTCTATTGCCTTTTAGGAAAAATTGCTTAGTTTTGGCATTAGCTACATTCTCTGGGGAATACCTCAATGTTTCACTTCACTTTCTCTCTGGGAACAGCCTCTTTGACCCATATCCTACTTGCTTTGCAAACTCTTCCAGTTATATAACCTGAGGCAGGAGTTTTGCCACAATTAGGAGTGGAGATTTTCTCTGCCAAGGTCGGGGAGAGATTGAACACAATCCAACATGCTGCTTGTGACTATAATAATGGACTCAAGATCTGGAAAGTATCTTATGAAATCATCTGGGCAGATCCAGAGGTCATATGACTTAGCTGTTATTCAAAACAGCTGGTTTTGTCTTTTCTTGACGAATTTTCTACAACAATGGAAAGTTGGCCACATTTAGTTCACTATTTCCATGGTTTTATCACCATACGGTTAGTAAGTTCTCCTGAACCCTCCTGGGTTTTTTTTGTGGGGCTTTTTCACCCTTAGACGTGGCTGGCTTTTGAACAATTTTTAAATGGATATATCATTATTTATATCTTTCTTGTTTGAAGCATCACAGTGCCTTAAGGTCATTCCAGGAACTCTTGCTTGGGTCTGGGTATCAGCTTGGGTGAAGCTAGGAGCTCTGGGGCTAAGGGCAAAGTCTCATTATGGGCAGCATATAACTATCCCCCTCTGTGATCCTCCCACCTCCCTGGAGTCCCACAAAGGTGTTTGTGACAGGGGAGATGGGATGTCGATTAGTTAGAGAAACCTAAACAACAGTCTTCTGACCTTGTTGCAGGGATTCCCTATTTTCCCTCTCTGTTTTTTCTGCCTCTTCCTTTGCCATTCATCAGAAGCAATCCTTCTCTTTCGGACGAAGCCAGCATATCTCCGCAGTGAGTTTAGGGTCTTGGAAAACAAAGGCCAGAAATGGGATACCATCTTCAGTCAATATCTGCTTTCAGCCTCACAACACAACTCCCTCAGAGGTAAGAAAGCACAAATGCCTAGCTACCTTCTTGAAAGTCAGAAGAAAAACTATAAGTAGAGGAAAACATGAATTAACACCTCAATACCTTAATATTTTATATGTTATTATTATTACTTTTAAGAGTTGCTACAGGCCACCTGTTTTCTGCCTGTGTGCCATGAGGAGTGAACTCTTACCCACAGCTGGTGTGCTTGCACCTAGACTCAGGGATCCTGTGATTAAAATGAAGGTCCAGTGACCTCACATGGTCTTCGACACTTGGAAATATCAGGGATGTGAGGAGACAGAGTGTGTTTCGATGGAGGAAGAGGATACATCATCAGATAGGGCCAGGCTCTATTAACCTGCCTACAACCAGCCTGCATTTGACTGACAGGGAGCAAACAAAGATGCCGCAAAGACAGACTTTTCCCCACTGCTTCTAAGTGAGTCCGGCCCTTGCTTTCTTTTCTCGTCATTGCTTTGCAGCCCAGTACCTTCCTGGCTTTTAACATGTAGATTTCCTCCTATCCTCCCCCGTACAGAGTCACCAGAAATTGCTTCTGCCTTTTCGCCAGGAAAGTACTGTTTAAGGCATATAATTCACTCATCCAATGGAGAGAAAATGAGCTTAATGCAATCAAATATTAATACACCAGAAGTTAAGGGAAACTGTTACAAACTGTAACACTAAGTGGTATCAGATAGGTATTAAATAAGTAGAAATGATGATGATGGTGACCATGTATGACATGCTATTTATGTGCCAGGCACTGGGCTAACTTTTACATGCATCATCTCATGCACTCCACCCGGAAACTTTTTACAGCAGGTACTAAAGTTATCTTCATTTTACAAATGACGGAACTGAGGCCAAGAGACATTATATAGCTTGCATAAGGTCCCATAGATTGTAAATGGCTATTGAAAACGAGCCTAAATCAATTTATTCATATCCAACTCTTAGGTTCTTTTTGGTAGCTAACTGTAGCTATTAATGGTTAGTGGTGGGTGATGGTTACTTATTTCTCCACAACTTCACTACCAGCTAATGAAAGCAAGACCACCATATCCATAATGAAACCCAATTGTGCCGTACTTACTTAGGCAGATAGTTACTAACAAGTTGGTGCAAAATATTTATACAACTCGTTCTGTAATCTCAATAAAGGCATAATTCTTGTGCTCCAACTATAACGTGTAGGAAAATTTCACTCTGACAATAATGTTCTGAGATTGGATTCTAATACCTTTGTAGTTGGTATCAGGCAACAAGAAATCTCTGTATCAAGGCCTAGATATACTACTACTTAGGGATCAAGCCACAGGTGCTATCTCTAAGAGTGAAGAACTATTTATATTCTTACAAACATTCTATGGAGTGGGTGTGAGTTTGCACAATAGTGTCTCTAGCACAAATGACTTGAATATCATTATTATGACTGGAGAGAGACCATTCCCTATTGAACAAACCTACATGTAAAAACTCACTTCTAACATGCTCTGCTAATTGACAAAGCAACAGGTATTTTTCTCTATAAAGACAGCTGAGGCACTTAACAGCAGCCACCTCTGGAGTGGGGCCTTTTTCACAAGCCTGCTGACTGCCACTGTGATTAGAGCAAGTAGCTGAAGCTAACGCTTACCCATTGTCACACTGTAGCAATTACAAGCAGCTGAAATTTTTCATTTCATTGTTTGGATTCCTCATTTTGTGTTTGTCTTGCCCAACTGAAATATAAACTCCATGAAAGGATCTTGTCTTTTTGTTTCACTGGGGATTTAAAAACCTGTAAGTCTACGGCACATGGCAAGCATTTAATAAGGATACTTTTAATTTGTTGAAAAAATAAGTGAGCAAAAGGAGAAGCTATTGAGGCCAGTCTTTTCAATCTCAACTGTGATCCTATGAAACCAAGTCAGTAAGCTTGTAGACGGAATCCCTAGTCTTTTACAGCAGGTTGCCTGTGAGGGTCCCTGGTGACGAATTAACCTGGGGTAGTTGAGGTAAAATCTTGAACATAATGAAAATAGCTATCATTAAGAGAACTTACTGAAAGAAGAGGTTAGAAAATACTGTGTTGGAAGGTTATAATAGACAAAAGTGACTTCTATGCACACATTTGACACAACTGACATTGTCAATTCCATTTATTTTTAATTAATTAATTTTTATTTTTGGCTGTGTTGGATCTTCATTGCTGCATGTGGCTTTCTCTAGTTGCAGCGAGCGGGGGCTATTCTTCGTTGTGGTGTGCGGGCTTCTCATTGCGGTGGCTTCTCTTGTTGTGGAGCATGGGCTCTAGGCACGCGCTCTTCAGTAGTTGTGGCACGTGGGCTCAGTAGTTGTGGCTCGTGGGCTCTAGAGCGCAGGCTCAGTAGTCGTGGCACACGGGCTTAGTCACTCCCTGACATGTGTGATCTTCCTGGCCCAGGGATCGAACCTGTGTCCCCTGCATTGGCAAGTGGATTCTTAACCACTGCACCACCAGGGAAGTCCCCATCAATTCCATTTTTTTCAGCCATCTTACAGTTTGACATGGTTTGTTATTTAATTCATGATTAATATAAGTGAAAACCTAAAGTTCTACCAGGGAATGATTCAATTGTGTTTGGAATCAGAGCTGTTATTTCTGGAGTTATATCCTAATGCATGAATAATAATAATACTGTATATTCTTTAACATTTTCTTCATCTTTCTATCATTTGGACCACTGAGGAGTATTTCATATTAACTAACCTAGAGTCATTTTCCATAATGTATCATATATTAATATGTGTCAGACAAAAAAATACAGACTTAAAAAAAAATACAGACTTTAACATGGTATCACATTGCATTAGTAAACTACTTTTTCATTCTCTGCTAAAACATAAGCAATGGGTGAACTTTCTTTAGTTCAAATAGAAGTAGGTTAATTCAGGAAAATGGTAGATGTCAAACTCATACATTCTCTCTCCACCAAAAATGACCCTGGAGGGGCTTCCCCCTGCAGTTGAGAGTCAATCTTGATTTTTTTTTTTTTTTTTTTTTTTTTGCGGTATGTGGGCCTCTCACTGTTGTGGCCTCTCCCGTTGTGGAGCACAGGCTCTGTACGTGCAGGCTCAGCGGCCATGGCTCACGGGCCCAGCTGCTCTGCATCATGTGGGATCTTCCCGGACCAGGGCACAAACCCATGTCCCCTGCATCGGCAGGCGGACTCTCAACCACTGGCCACCAAGGAAGCCCAGTCAATCTTGATTTTAAGGAGCCATGTATGGAGGACCCTGGGGAGTTGAGAATTTTAGTTCTAGAATTGACCTGATTTTCCACAGATGTTTCCTTATATTCTACTAAGGGTTTTCAAGATCACCCCTGTGTCTCATGAGCCATCTATCAGTAACAAACTCCATCGATCTCAAGTTTTCAATGAGCAGTCAACAAGAAGGCTTTTCCACTCTTGAACCAAATGAATCTCTCTAGATGGGTCCAGCACAGTGGACATAAGTCCTCTGGGCTCCCTTCTCTCCACCAGCATCTGCTGGGGTTCTCTCTACGTGACTCAGATCTTTGCTGAAAGAACTTAGAAAGCTCATTTCTTCCTCTGCTTTTCAGATCCTGCTGTAGTACTCTCCAGCTGTGGAATCTTGTTGCTAACAGTGTTTTAGAAACTTTTATTTATCTTTAATGGGTATTTATCACATTTTTGGAGCCAAGAAAAGGCATGTCCTTTTTGCTCCTGTAGAAACAAGGTTTGTGGTATTTCTTCAGAAGGCAGCAGCCTGGAACAAATCTGCTCTTTTTTACTGATGCTCACAATTTCCCATGTCCAGCAGGGGGCAACACAGATTTAAGTTGGATTGGATTTAAATTGGATTGTCCTTGATAGGGGACAGGTTGGAACACCTCTTTCAGAAATGTGTCCTAAATCCCCTGTCCTATACTTCCCAATTTTTCTCCATCCTGTCTTCCTTCCTGGCTGTTCCCGACATATGTCCAATCTCAGAACTAGTCTGTGCCTCAAGAATACTTTTGTTTAAGTAAATCCTGATAAATTTTGGTCTCATGATGGATTCTGATCAGACTGAGTGATTATAATTACCCTCCCTGCCTCTTCTCATCAGAGTGTGTCCTATCTGGTGTGAGGGACTGAAGAGCATACTCTGTTTCAGCCCCCATTTGTCTATTTCCAACTTCTCTAACAGACAGAATTCAAGTTCAGTTAGAGTCCTTGCAGTCATTTAATGACACTACCTCTCTGCAGTTAACCAAATCAGAGACATCTTAGTCCTCGATGGCTTATTTTGTGTTACACCCCAATATTTCACCCACCCACCCCAAAATGCAGTTTTACTATAACCTAGCAATTCAATTCATTCATTCGTTCGCTGATTCATCAATTTATATAGTAAATATTTATTGCATGTCTGTTAAGTGCCAGACCCTGGGCTAAGTGCTAAGACTGGAGCTATGAACAAAACAGATATTGACCCTGCTCTTGGGGACCTGACATTCTAATGGGAGAGACAGACAGTACTCAAATAAATACACAGAGACATAATGCAAATTGATAAGGACCATGAAGGAAAAATACAGAGGCCTCTGAGAATATAGTAGGGGCAGCTGTTAAAGCATGTGTCTCCTATTACACTATCTTCATGTTATCACATTTGAGGTCCTTGAGGCTAGGGTCTATGTTCTTTTATTAATATATCCCCTCCACTTTTATCAATGAGTAGAAAATATCTAGCATATAGTTTACATGTATATGTCCTACATTCCCTTGTTCCACGTGTCTCTGAAGCAAGGAACATCTTTGTAATCCTTGAAATACCTAGCACAAGACTTTATATATAGCTGGTTACTGATAAGTTTTACTTGAATATAATTGTATTTTTTTAAAATTCTGCTATGTTTTTGTTTTAGTGATTGCTTGTACTGTTTTCCACACTTATTCACCCTAAGGTAATAACTTTCACTCAATCCACCAATTAGTCAGAAGGACAGAGGTGGTCCAGGGCCTTTTGAAAGCATACCCACACAGGGCACAGATTTAAAATTGCACAACCTTAAAATTATTCAAACTCTTTCAGTTTGAAATTACTAATGTGAGCCATCTAGCGAAAGGATTATCTTCCTCCGAACACTTAATTAAAATTTCACCCAGGAATTTCCAATGATTTTATTTCAAAACAAGTTTGTCATTGTAAAACCAAAGGATAACAAGGTTGGGGGTGAGATGAGAAGAGATACGAATCGTCTCTTGTTAACAAGCATTATTGTAATGTAGCCAGGAAAACTGCCTGGTGGGTGGTCAAACAGAGCCAAGGACTGAGTTGAAATCATAAACACATTAAAAAGTTTTCTTCTCTGGATGGGGTTGTTTTTGACATTAAATGAATGTCAGATACATTCAAGCTTTTTTTTTTTTTTTTTTTTTTTTTTTTTTTTTTTTTTTTTTGCAGTACGCGGGCCTCTCACTGTTGTGGCCTCTCCCTTTGCGGAGCACAAGCTCCGGACGCGCAGGCTCAGAGGCCGTGGCTCACGGGCCCAGCCTCTCCGTAGCATGTAGGATCTTCCCGGACCGGGGCACGAACCCGTGTCCCCTGCAACGGCAGGCAGACTCTCAACCACTGCGCCACCAGGGAAGCCCTCTCAAGCTTATTTTTAAAGGAGAAAATAAATTGGAAACTTTGAGGTTTTGTTTTGCTTGATTTTCCATTTGTTGTTGTTGTTTTGTTTTTTTTTCATTCCCATATTTGGATATGTCCCTATGGTGGGGAGGAAGGGGAGAGGGGGGAATGAAATATTATTCCAGGAACTCTTAAGGAGAAAAACAAACGTAGTAACACAGTTTATTCCTACAGAAAGAGTAAAACGTTTCAAGTAGTTTCAATCTCAGCACTGGTCAAGTCTTCAGCTTTTAAACATTCACTGTTTTATAAGAGAGACAATAATGTTATTCACTCCCTGTATGCTGTCAAACTCCTAATTCAACCAAATGGTCTTCCCGACTTATGTGCGTTAACATTTTAACGTCCTATGTTTGAACCTATACTAAACCATAGAGAGAAGTATTTTCTGAAGCACTGCATTTCCTTTCTCCCTTACATCCCCAGGGCAAGTACGAGGAAAAGAGTAATCTGATGTTCTGGCATGTTTCTCTACTTTGAGGAAGTGAAATCTGATTTTCTATGGGCAGTGTTATAAATGGCAGTTGATTTCTAGATTATCCCACAAAAAGACAATTTAAATAGTGATACAGATAAAATTATACGAGGATTCTGGTTCATTCTGGTTTTAAAAGTCTTTTGTGGGATGTCTTGGAGAATTTAACCACCATTTATAGACAGTGTTTTCATGGGAAAATGCATCCTGAAAGAATTAGCAAAAGAAATTTGAAACAGATTTGTAAGACAGGATGCCACTTCTTCATGGAGAGACAAGGCACCTTTCAATAGTTTTACCTTTTTTGGTTTTCATACCAAATTTGCTGAAGGCTGAATACTATACAGAGATCTCCCATCATCCACCCTTCCATCAGAAAGGGGAGGCAGAGTGAGCAGGTTTCATGTAACCTGGCATTCTGCTCTCTCCAGTCACAGTTTACACTCAGGCAATGCAGAACCACTTTTGCATCCCTTCAAATGACATGCACATTAACCTCTTCCTACCCGGAAGTCCCAGCCTTTTCTTGTCTACCTAGCTAACTGCTATTCTACCCCTGCCTCTTCTGGGAAGCTCCACTGACTCACCCTTGTGGACATTGGGGTCCTCCCCCAGTGCTCTGTTCTTCACCTTTGTGGACACTGGATGCCCAGAGAGATGCTGCTTTCTGGGCATCTTCTTTAATACCTGCTTGTGATTGCTCTGCTATTGAGACTTCAATAGGCTATAAGTACCCTGCAGGCAGAGACAAAACCCTGTGAGTGTTTGTCTGTTTACTGTGTACTGATGACACAGTAACATGATCAAGGAGTAAAGTAATATGAACAAATGAAATTTTAAAATGCTCAACCCCTTCATTCTAATAACCTCTTCATGTCCAACTTACTCTTTCACTAGGCAATCAAACACAAATATCTCTCCGCCTTTTACAAAAGCAAATGGCTCAGATGGAGCAAAAGAGAAAAAGAAAAACGAAACAGAAGTTGAGATGGGGAAAAAAATGCAAAACAAAAATCTAAAGAACCAACCAAAATACCAAGCACAGGAGAAACATTCATTAGACATTCATTAGATAATCTTGAGCTAAATATTGGTGAGTGAACTATTGGGTCAAGTGAAACTCAAACAGTTGCTTCACGACTTCCCCTTATGGGCAGGAACTTAGGGGCATGTGGAGCAAGCAGAAGAGGTATTATGGATGGAGTTCTTCAAGTTCTGGGTGGCATAGCGTGTCTCAATGGAAAAGATGAACCTGCTGCTTCTGGCTGTAGTACTATACACTGGCCAGAAGAGGGTAGCCACATGTATTTCATGCATTTCCGCCCCCCACCCCCAACCCAAATACTGTTTTCTTCATCCTTCAGATTATAAAGTTGGCAGTTCTTCTTTCCAGAGGTAGAATATGGGAGGCAGTGGGTGTATTAATTCTTAGTAACATGTGGGAAATTTCTGAATGTTTTAATTTGGTAGTCAAAGCTTGGGAACATGGCTTGAGTTTGGCTGGAAAAAAATGATTATGCAGTTAGAACTAACTTGGAAGAAGCAGTATTATATGCCAACTGCTGCTTTAAGTGATTCACCTGCATTAACATATTTAATCATCATAAAAATTGTATAAGTATGTACTATTTTATCAGTCCCACTTTCTAGGTGAAAAAACTTAACATTAGATAGTTTAAGCAAATTGCAGA
Source organism: Mesoplodon densirostris (assembly GCF_025265405.1). Taxonomy (NCBI): domain Eukaryota; kingdom Metazoa; phylum Chordata; class Mammalia; order Artiodactyla; family Ziphiidae; genus Mesoplodon; species Mesoplodon densirostris. The sequence goes on along the minus strand of NC_082662.1, from coordinate 122,150,282 downwards.
GCCTGGAATCAAAATACACTTATTCTTATTCTCATGTTTTATATAAGCTACCTCAGCAGAACATTCTGTTTCAGCTGTAATGTGCTCAGTGGAGCTTGATCTGCTGTAATGTGGTACCTGAGTTGTCTTAAGCTGGAGAGCAGGCCCTAGGAAGAGAACAGAGGCAGGAAGAAATGAAAAGGAAAAGACATTGTGGAGGTTACTAATTCTAAATCAGAGTTTCAAAATAACATTTACTATACTAAAGGAACCTATGATATGATTGAATATTTATGTTTTTTTAAGTAATACAGTATATGTCCTTAACTTTTTCTCCCTAATATCCATAACTGCTAATGTCACACATTTTATTTATTTAAATTGTCTCATCACTGTCTCCATGTGAATGGATGAGGAAAATGTGTTTATAGTAACAAAGCTCTATCTGGCAACAGCATGATATTCTAATCCCAACACAGCTCTATGAGGTTTCGGTTATGTTCAGCATTGACTGGGAAATAAATGTCGGCAGATTTGTGAGGAACAAAAATCAAGATATTTTTAGTTCACTTTGGCAAATATTTTTGAATATTGACTATGCTGCCAAGCTTTGTGCTATGCACAGGGTTGAAAAGGTATTTAAGACTCAATTTCCACCTGCAAAAAGTTCTTATATCCAGCTTGGAAAACAGACACATAAATCAGTAACCATAATGCAATATGATAAGCCCTATCTTAAAAGCATGTATGAAGTGCCAAGGGGACAGTGAAAGGACAGCTTTTTGGGTCTCTCAGTATACAATGGTTTGTCTTATGGATTAATGCTTAAGATTTGCTTGGTGTTTTTGAATTCAGACTTGTGATAAAATGATGGGTAACTTAGGAGATTAGTTTTGAACTGGGCATGAAAACAGTTGCATTCTAGGGTGGAGAAGTGCCCAGAATTCGGACCATGTCTGTTCACCAATATGTTGAAGATAGAAAGGAGTAATATGATTCTGTCAGTCTGTTGGTAATTAATACTCATCTATTGAAGGCTTACTACGTGTAAGAGACTACAATAGCCATTGTGGAACAATGGGCAAGGGGTTGGAAAAAAATCAAATCTGTATAAAAGAAGAACAGTTTACAGAGAAATAATCATCAAGCAGAATAATTTAATTTTATAGGTGCAAATGGCTGAAAAAAACATCTAGCTTAACTCTGTCATCTTACAGATGAGGGAACGGAGGTCTGGCAATAAAACATGATTATTTTTTCAAACGTTATACATCTAATTAATGGCAGAGCTGGGACCAGAGCCTTCAGAAGACTGGTAGGCAATACAGTGAGTTCCACCTATGAACTTAAAGTCAGACAGCTTGGGGTCAAGTCCATTTCCATCACATACTGCCTGGGTTACCTTAAGGAAGTTAGTTGAATTCTCTGTCATTAGTTTCTTCACCTGTAAAATAGGACTACTATAGTATCTGCCATATATAACATGAAAGAATACATATAAAACAATAATTAAGATTAAAATGAGATAATGCCTATTAGCCAGGGACATGTTAAGAGCTTGATAAATGTTACTAGAACTCACGTGTCCCAATTTCTACATTAATATTCTTTCTGCCACAACAGTGAAATGGGGTTTTGCTCATTTTTGTTTCTTTGACACAATGAAATCCCTTTTTTAGATCTTTATGCTCATATGCTGTCCATTTCCCCTCATACATCTCTTCTTTCAGGGCCAAGGAGATTAAGATCAAGTTGGGAATTCTCCTCCAGAAGCCGGAGTCTGCAGCTGACCTTGTCATTCCATACACTGAGAAGGCGGAGAAACCAGTCAAGACCCAGAAGTGAGTCATGATTATGGATTCCACTCTTTTCCTCCAGAGGATGATGATTCTTCAAGTGTATAGCACCATCCCTCCTCTGTAGAACTCCCCCCTTCAGTGACTCATTGAAGATCATAAGAGTACTCAGAGACTTGGTTTGTGAATAGGATTATTTTTCATTCTCTCATGTATGGATCATAATATTGCTTACTGGCAGGATGCTTAAAAAAATGAAGATAAGGCCACATCTTGGGACATCATTGGAGAAACAGGCCGTATCTTATAAAATGGCACCAGCCACCTCATCACACAGAAGTGTGGTTAAAAATATCTGTTCACTTGCTGTCTTTGGGTCAGGTGAGCATTCCTGATCCAATTAATTATGATCCCTGAATGCTCACCTGCTCAGGAAATATCCTGAGGGCTACTTCCTCAGCAAGGAGATACAAGTGGTGACATTTCCCTCAAGAAGAGGCTAAGTTCAAGGCAGACTATTAAGCCTAAAGGTTTCTTCTCCAAGATATTGTCCCTTCAAGGTCTAAAAGAGGAGCAGAGGACTGTTCCCTGGTGGAGGAATGAATACTTGACCAGATACTCCTATTTAATGTACATCAAGTAATTTTTCCCCAGTCCATAAAATTAATAGTCCTGACAGGACTTCTGCAGTCCCTAACCACCCACCAACATATGTCTATCAATTTAGGCATGGAGGGAAGCTATAATTCTGAATATTCATGATGTTATGACAGTGAACATAGCCCACAATTTCATTAGCATTACTCTAACTTAATAACACTACTCACAGCATTCACGGTGTTTACCGTTGTTCCACTAGCTACACAGCCAGACATTGACTAGACAGATACACTCCATCTTCCCTTTAAAACAGAGACACCACTAAAATCAAGAAAGGAAAGTGGGAAGAAGAAAAGCCAAATGTATTCAAACCCCTTCACTCTACTACCTAAAAGCTTTGAAGAGATCACAGAAGTGTGGTAAAAATATAGGAATCCCTTTTAACCTCCATTTCTTTTAAAATTTAATATTTGTATAAATTGGCCAATCTTTTCTCCAGATGACCTTCGAATTAATATAGCTGGATTGGCTGGGGGATAGAGCGACAGGTTATTCCTTTTAAATTTTTTCATCAATCTAAGTGAATGTTTCCACTCTCCTTTTATTACTTCAAAGTGATCCCAAACCGGAAATGAGGCATAATTGAGTTTTCTGCGTTTAGAAAAGGGAAGTTAATTCAATATGGAGTGGCAGGCACCAGGCACTGAGAGAGGATAAGAACCATATTTCATAATAGCAAAAGATCAAAAAGTCTATTTTGACATAAGCATTGTGGTGGTTATTGATCTGTTGGAATTAACTTTTAAAAAATAAATACAGTGCTACATTTCCTGCTTTGATTCTCTGCTTTAATATCCCACACAGACACTTGAACTATTTGGCTTAACAAGGATTTGGAGAGAAGCAGTTTTGGAAGATAACTTGGGGCTGACACTTATTGGATTATTTTCTTCTCTTGTCTTCCAGTCCCCTTTTTCTTCCAGAAGTTTGAATTGTTTTGGAAAAATCTTTCTTATCCCTAGAGAATATTTGTGCATCTCTACTGCATTTTTAACAGTGACCATCACAAAGCTTTCCTATCCTCTTCCAAACTCCTAAACCCCATTTCACTCATATTTGGCAAATTTCCATGCCTTTTAGCAAGCAGGAGAAGACTGTGTTCTGCAGGAGCTCAGTTGATCTCGCTTCTCCTCACTTTAAAGTTTCTCTGTATTTTTTTACCCACATTCTTCTCAAGGAGAAGAAAATAAATCTCAGAGGAGAAAATAGACCTTCTCCGGATGGAAGGTATTTTTAACTCCTCTCATCTTTTTAAAAAAAGCAACCCTTTTAAAAAAAATCACTTTCTCTTTTTAAAATATATTTTTATTCTTCTCATTAGGAAAAAAATAGAACCATTTTAAAAAATAGAAAAAAGTTGCCTATATACCTACCACCCAAGGCCAGCCTCTGTTACCATTTTAGTATTCTTAACTGCTCTTTTTCCCTCTGGACCCTCTTCCACTAGAACAAACAAGTACCATATTCCACTCTGAAAAACACCTTCCCAGCCCCTCACCCCTTCTACTCATATCTCTTCCTCTTGCTTACATTGGAAAACTCTAGAAATGGAAAGTCACTGCTTTCAATTTCTTCTTTAACTCCGTTTGTCAGGTCTAAACCTTACTACCTAACTGAAACCATCATCACCAAGGGCTAACTCCTGACTCGTGGACAGAATTTGACTCTGCTCACCAGTTGGCCACTTTAAAACTCTCCACCTTAACTTCTAATTTTGAATTATCCCACTGCCTTCTCTCTCTCTAAGGGCTCCCAATTTTGCCCACCCTCTATATGTGAGCATCCCCTAAGGCTCTGCTGTAGGTCCTCATAATGAAAAATAAAGATGTTACAAGATCATGTAAATTTAGTTTACAGTAACTATTATCATGGCTCATAATATAATCAATTGCAAAATACTCAAGAGCTGGTGTAGATATTTTTATAGTTTATTTTATATTCTAGATGTTCATTTACTCTCTGCTGATGTCACTAATTTTAACTACCTTTGGTTGTTGCTGTTGTTTTGCCACTTTATAACTCTAGAATGACCTCCACACATAAACAGTCCCTACCCTGTGCACAGGGGAGAACCATTACAAACTGTTGTCCTACATACACTCCGGCCTGGTAAACTGCATAGTGAGCCTTACTGTGTGGATTAAAGATGGATGCACAATGTTTGGCCCATGGATAGACATCAAAAAGTGGCAGGTGTATTTATCTGCATCCCCATCCATGGTGCCCAAGTCACTGTTGGCCCTGGGGGGAGGGCTCAATAAATGTCCATGAACTTGAGACTGGACATGAGCAGACACATTGCAGGAAGGAAAGGAGAACTGAACAGGCACTTAAGTGCCAATAAATAACTTGGATTTCACTTTCCTTGTCAAGGGCAAGAGCACATGAAAACATTACCAGGAGTGTTTAAATATGTGCCAGGGACTATGTAGATATTTTTTAAAAGGAAGAAAACAAAAAAGAAAACCACCGGTGCTTAGAGAGGTTAAAATAGTCTCCCAAGGTTAGAGCTAGTAAATGCCAGAATTGCTTATAGCTGTAGTCATGGTTCATGGGGCTAAAAATTCTGTACTCTAAGGGTTGGGTTATTTGTGGCTTTCATCAACCAGACTAACTCTGAGCAAACTGAGCCATTATTAATTTACACATTAATCTGACATGCATATTGCTGGGTAGATTAATGCTGCAGGGAACGCACTGTCGGACAGGGTAGAATGGGAAAAGTTCTCCATGGCTGACAAGCTATACCTCCAGGCAGTAAGTGCATCTTTGCCTTGTAGGAGATTCAAGATGTAAATGTGGTAAGAGTACAGTAAAGAGGGAGAGGACACTTCCAGCTGAGATCATCTCTTCCTGGACTAAGTGGCATTTACACTGGCCATTATAAAACAGTTAATCATCTCTATAAATGTTTATTTTGCCTTTCATTGGAACTGGGTTCCTCTTTCCCTCAACACCCACACACAGAAACCCCATGCCCACTCCCTGTGGTCAGCTACGACCTTGCAAACCAGGACACTTATTGGTCATTTAGATCTGCATCTATCTCATTTCAAATAATTCAGACTTAATGGCAGATTCTGAGAATCAGGACAGGATGAACCTGTGGCACTTCCTAGGCTGGGAATCAGAATATTGGGCTTCGAGGTGTGGAGGATGTGTTCTGCTTAATTGTGTCCTTGAAACAATTTGGACTAATAGTACCCCCAAGCGGGTTCTGCACCTATCCTTTTCAGGAATTTAATCTTGGCTGTGAGGCACTGCTGGTTGTGACTATTAGTCTGGTTCTAACAAGACCATTTGGGACAGCTTGGATCTGGTAACATGCTTAAGTTTGGTGCACCTGCTCTTACCATTTCTTCTTCCTGTGCCCCTCCATACTAGCCAGAGGAAATGGAGAGCAGGAAGGTGATTTCATTTTACAAGGGGTATTTACAAAATCAGAAGGCAATTCAGCCTTCCCTTTGCTCTGTTTCTTTTGTTCAATTATGTAATGTCTTGTTGTTTCTGTCAACAATAAAGACTTGGCGGGTGTCATATGTACAACATTGAACACACTGTAGTGAAGAAATTAAGATTTGTAAGACTGTGCTAAAAATGTTGGTACAAAATAATATATACATAGGAAAAATTCTCAGCGTGAAGTAATATAGAAGAGCCAAAAGGAGTTATTGACCTCTAGAAAATAGCTCCTTTTCTTGTTAGAAATAAAATGAGGCAGCAAAATATATGGGCATGCTTGTCATTCCTTCCTCATGTCATTTCTCCTCCCTGTGTTCCTTTACACTAACCAGAAGAAAACGGGAGGAGAGAAGGTAGTTGACTCATTAAAAATAAATTTCCAGGGAATTAGTGTTGAGTTTTTGATCTATAATACATATGTTTCTATGGAAAATGAAACCACTTAAGATTATTCCACCAGGTTTGTTACTCTCAGTACTGGCACGTTTTAACCTTCAAATAGTAAAAGCGTAAAACTTTGTGGAAAGTCGTATAATTAAGACTCAAAATCTGCACATGCTCCACAGTGAGGAATAGAGAATGGAAGGAATTAGTCACAGCATTTTAGCCAAAAAATCTACTGTCATCCTGCACTCCTTACATAGATAAAGTGAGGCTGACTCTGAGCCTCGAGAGCAAAATGAAAAGGAGAATCAGCAACTGTCTTATCAATCTCACTGATAACCTAAAGAATTAAAGCCCTAAGATATTAATTTTTAAAGGCCAGAAGGAGGAATTTTCCTGGGTTGTCTGAACAGTTGATCAACAAGTTAAGAGCTAAGGAAATTCCAATTTAGAAAAAAAACCTTCATTGGCCTTAATGTTCTAACAAATGACTTGTTAGTCCGCTTTGATTTGACAACGAAGAACTCATATTGTAACACAAGAGTGAGAGTGGGGGCTGAGGGGGCAGAGAGCACTGTCAGCCATTTTTCCCAGACAATACCAGCCCGCCTTGACACAATTCTGCTGTGAAAGAAAAATTGGTAGTTAAAATGAAAGAGCTGCAGGATTTCTGCATATATAAACGTTAAAATAAAAACAGCCTAAGGGGGAATTATGTGTTGACTATTACCTTCAGCATCCTGAGCATTTGTGTACAACATTCCTTTTCATGGTGTCTAACCACTTCTCTTCTCAGAAAGCATAAATCTCAAAAAAAAAAATTATCCTGTTCTAATTAGGCAGGAAAATGCACCCAGAGTTTTTAAAATGTAGACATCCTGTGATCACATTCCCAACACGAGGCAGCTTCACACCTTGCATCTTCCATCAACCCCAAAAAGGTGGCGAAGGGCTGTGGATGTGGAATCTGATGCCCTTTGCGGATTAAGTTGGTGTTTAAAGTGCAGCACTAGTGAAGCAGGGAACATGAGTTCAAGCCCTATAATTGGACAACTGGATTTTATTCAGTTACTTTTGGAAAAAAAGACCACAATTGGAGGCACTGTTGTGGGATACACAAGAATATCAAGACGTGGCTTCATGACAAATAGACTCTGCTTCTGAAAAGGGAGAGGCCTAACCCAATTGTTCAACAAGAGATGAAAATATGCAAGATAGATGTAGGCAAGCAAACCCAGCTCATCATACCCACTTGTTCAGAATAAAACAGCTCTAACTCCCTTGTTCTGAGAATGGGTCATCAATTGTAACATTTCAAAGAAAAGCAAATCCAAGTCATTGTTGGTGTATGTGATTAGCTCCCTTCTTATGACTATCTCCTTTTTCTTTCTTAATCCTTGATTTAGACCCTCATTGGACAAGGCCCTGCAGTGGCGTGATTCCCTGGACAAGCTCTTGCAGAGCAACTGTAAGTCTGAAGTATCTGTATAAAGGTCAGGGGAAGGACAGAGGCAAAAAAAAAGTTTTAGGCTGCCCATGTCCTTCTTCCCCAATTTTGACGTTTCTTCAATTTTGGAAGAATGCCAGGAGAGTGTAGTTATCTAGCTCATGGCAGAAGAATGTGAAAATAAGCTGTCCTGAGGACTCCTGAGTGCAGGTTGCATTCCCATCTGTCCTGCTTACTTGTGTGAGCAGAGCTAGTGGCTTGATCTGTGTAGTTCTTAAAATTTTCATCAGTAAAATAGAGATACTGCCTCTTCCAGCTTGGCCTCATAATGGCTTGCTGTGGATTCGGTGTAGCAGGGTATATATCGCTGTACTATGAGGAATGGATTGGGTGTATGTCCCAGTTGAAATTGTTATTAATTGTTTTTGTAACCTGCCATGGGTTGTTAACCTCCCCTAACCACAGTTTCCTCTTCTGGCAGCAGGCCTTTTATATCTCCATTCAAGACATGACAAAAGTGCCAGCAAGAACTCCTCTCCAAGCTAATACCAATATACCTGAGCACCATTTGCCTCTCCCCAATACAAAATCCTTACTGATTCCCAGGCCTAAAGTATCAAGTTCAAATTTCCAATGTTTAGGATTCTCCATAATAATGATGATATGGCTGGTCTGCAGTCAAATTGAACTGTTCTCCCTTCCATATAGGATTTCTACATGTATTCCCTTTGGCTGGAATACTTTGTATTCATATCTCTATCTGTTGAAATTCTCCTCTCCTATAAAAGTGAATCTAAATACTAAATGCCTAGTCTTCCTTGACCATCCGGAATGATTTATCCTCCCTCTGAGGTTCCAGTGCAATTTGTCTGCACATTTTTATGCCACTGTTACTTGCTACATTGTACTCTGATCATAGCCGTCTCCCTCCTATGACAGATTATAAACTCATTGACAGCCAGGATTTAGTCTTTTTCTTCTGGATAATTTCACAACAGGAAGTGCACAGTAATAGGAAAACAAATATTTGTTGAATCGCTCGCTCTAAAAATAGGATTCAATGTAAGATATCTAACCTATATTTTTCCATTTTCACCACAAGAGGGAATATGAAACTTTGTTAAATGCTTTGCAAAAATAAGGATTTAAAAAATATTTCCCACAGGACCATCAAGATTAATAGACACAGGGTAGATAGCAAAGAATGTATGTTGAATTGTATACAAACTTTTTTTATTTCTTGTTTTTAGTGAGGTAATCTTCTGCTTTCCTGTGACAGAATCAATATCTTATATTTGGAGGCAGAACACCAAAGCCTCTGATTTGGAACTTTCTCAATATTATCCACTTTTTATTTTCTTTTTATTTCTTGTGTTAAACAGAGTACCCAGTCCTGATACATATAAAGTGTTCCACGAATGCTTATTGAATAACTGGGTTAATGAATGACTTCATTATCCTTCTAGGACACAGAAATTCCATGAAGACAACTAGGAGAAAAATATTTATGTTTATCAATTGACTTATTTATCATGTTACACAGTGGTTTTAGGGCCAGTAGCAACCTGACAGATGACATATTATATATTATGAATTCTACGTACCCTGGGTACAGGTATTTATTGCTACTGTCAACAAACCTGAGAATTAGCAGAACCATTTCCATGTTTTTAAAACCATTAAAGAGAAGGATATATATTTATGTGGCCATATAAAATCCTTTTCAGTCATACTAATCCTTAGGGCCACATGTTCATATATTTCAGGCTTTCAGGAGACAGAGAACTATTGGAATAAGTTAAGCCAGATGCAGTTAGTGTTAACACCTTAGCATTTGTTGAGGGACTGAAGTTTTTCAGCTTGCAAATAGATGATTTTCATGATGTGAGCTTGAGGCCTGAGAGTCTCACAATAATATTTTCTGCTTCTTAGAAGGGAAATATGTATATGCATGTGTGTGTAAATATATATAAAATTCACAATGTTTTATTTAATTAGATATATTTTAAAATTATATATACTATATATGTTATATATATAGTATATGTCTGTGTATATATGTGTGTTCTTAAGTTCCACATCATTATCCTCTTAAGTAATTAACATTTCTAAGACTTGGGCTATTTCCCCAAGCAATAAATGGAAAAGCATTTGATAACTGTTCTAGTCAAAATTCATTCCTTGAGAAGATATCTATCCATTCAAACTAGCATGAATGAAAAAGGGTTTCTGGTATGGATACAGAGATCTCACAGAAACAAAAGAGTGCCATGCTCTATGGGAGGTGATGCCATGAGCGAATAAGACAGTTTCTCCCTCCCTCTGCCTCTGTTTCTCTGTTCTGTGTCTCTGTCTCTTCCGCTCTTTCCATTTTTCCCTCTATCTCTGCTTCTATGACTCTCCCTCTTGCTGTGTCTGTCTCTTGCCATTTTGTCTCTGCTGCTCTCTGTCCAGCTATTTCTAGAAGAGGACTAGTGGAATGACAGGCATGCCCAAGTAATTCTACCCCAACACCATCAACCTAAAGAAACAATTTTTGACCTATTTCCCCGAACACCAGCTTTCGTGCATTGTGAATAAATTTTAAGCCAACTTTGGCAACTCAGTTCTTATGAGATATCCTTATTTGAATCTGCAAAAACTAATGATCTATAGCCAGAACTATGATAGTTCTGACATTAGCTGTGATTGATGCAGAATAGGTAATGAAGAAAGATACATTTGAAAAATGTGTATTTAAAACTTCACAATCCCTTCTTGCATGTTTGATTTGATAAATTAAATCATTTAACCTCAAGGAATAGCATATTTGCTGATTTATGAGGAACATTTGGCATTCTCTTGTGCTAATGTAAAATATTGATTCAGTTCCCCAAGCATTTCTTAAACCCACATTTTTCTTAAATTTTCTTGAGTGGAAATGAAATCAATTGGTACCAAACCTCTAAAAAAAGATGGTTAAGCTGCTACTCAATCTTTTCTCTTCCACAAGATTCCTCTTTCTTTCCTCAGTTTTTAAAAATCTTTTTTTAATTGAAATATAGTTGATTTACAATACTGCATTGTGTACAGAATGATTCATTTTTTACAGATTATATTCTGTTATAGGTTATTACAAGATAATAACCTATTAAACCTATTAAAACCTAATAGGCATTACTTAATAACCTATTAAAAATAATTTTTAATAGCCCAGTGTATTTGACTCTGTTCTGAAAGAACATCAATTTCTTACGTTTTTGTCTTCAGTTTTATATATGGCACCATCTGTTTTCTTTCTGAAGGTCCATGGGGCACATAACTGATGTATCACTTTTTAAACACAAAAACAGATTGCACGTGGGAGTTTAAATAAGACAGTGACATTAAACTCTTCCACATGACTGTCTTTAAAAGCAGACGAAGAATGAAACACAACCCAGTAGTAGCAAAGTTTTTATGTGAATCTTTTTGCCCCAGGAGTTCCAAAATGTCAGAACATTTCCTTGAGACACTCTTGAGATTTGGACTCTTGCATGGGGAATGGAATAGCCTGGCTCCTGGCTCCTCTTTTTGTTTTCGTCTTTGCATTCTCTTTCTGCTTCTCTTCCTTGTTTCCAATTTTCTCCCTTCTCTTTTCTGGCTTATATTTATCATCATCTTACTCACTGGTAGCCACAATTCCCTTTAAAGCAACAATTATAATAATAAAAGCAATAGCTTATATTTATTATTCACCATGTGCCAGGCACTGTCCTATGCGTTTTGCATTTATTAGCTTATCTAACGATTTCAATAATTTTAGGACTTACGTACAAAAACAATCCGTATTTTTTCAGAAAAGGGAACTGAGACATAGAGATCTTAGGTAACTTGCCCATGAAATAAAATACTACAGCAATAGCAAAATCAGTCATTTTATTTTTCCTTAATGTTTGTATTCTTCAGTTTTGAGACTTGGGAGGAAACTTTTGTCTCAATGGGTCTTATTTTATTCAGTTTGAACCTCTATTAAATGTTAGACCCACAGATTTAGACTAGGAGGTGGGATGCTTTCAAAAAAAGGGCAAAGATAAATGAAATTCAAACCTTGAACTCAAATCATCAATAGCCTCCTGGGAAAGATAGCCATAGAAACAAATAATCCCAACAAAAAATGAGAAAGTGATCTCTCCTCTTATGATGATAAAATCCTCAACAGCAAGTTGGAGGTACTGGGTAAAGACTACCTTGTATATGAGGCAACATTTGAGTTGAGTTTTGAATGGTGATAAAGATTACTTTTAAATTGGGCATGAGTAATAATGATGAAAGTCAGCATTTATTGAGCTATCATTATGTTCAACATCATGTAGGAGCTTTCCATGAATTATTTAACCCTTATAACAACCCTGTCAGGTAGTTTGCATTAGTATCCCACTTACCAGATGTGACAACTGAGGCTTGGAGAGGTTAGATTACTTGCCCAAGTTACTGTAGTAGTGTGGTGTGTAAGGATCAACCTCCAGGCAATCTTAACTCTAGAGTCCATGCTTTGAAAATAAACTATGTAATGGTATTTACCAACTATTTGTAACGTTTCACTATTTTTCCTCTAGGAGAAGAGATTTGTGCTAATCTACTTTTCACTATTTTTTTCCTTTATGCCAGTTGGACTCGGATTTGTCTTATACTCTTTTTATTTTTAAAATGGTTTTATAGGTGGTTTCATTTTGTTCTTTGGCAGGGTTGTTATTTTATTTTACAGGGATGTCAAAAGTGACATCACTCATTAGGGCCAGCTCTGGAATTATAATGTGGGTCTCACAACCCAGAGTGTTGCCACCAGACCAGAAGATCAGGTGGGGTTCATCTACCTCTTAGGAAAAGGATGCCCGAAGATGTGTGTGGAATGGTATTTTGAGGCTCTGTGCAGGCTCAGCAAGGAATAATGTAGGGATTTTTTAGGGCTGTGTACTGAGATCTCTACTGGGGTGTGGAGTGGGCAGGGGAATAGTGTCAGGCAAAGAAGACATATGTGTTCCTCACAGAATAGAGACTTTGGCCTAGAATAGATTTGACTCTGACCCAAGAGGACTTCCTCAGGGGTAATGGGAATTCCTCAGGGTCTCTGAGGAATGGACCAGTAGAAAGCCAGAGGTTAAGGAGGAGAAATCATCTGGGGAGTGGCATTAGAGGGTCCTAGGAAGGGACCCTCTAGAGAATCCTCAAAATCCAGATGAGAGAAAAAATAGCTTTAAACATCTCCCAGACCAATAAATAAATAATAAATCCACTTTATGAGTCTTGATTGAGAGCGCGTACATTGACAAAAAGCCTTGAGATAACATCATGGGATTCAAGAGGATGATGAAACCAGTACCCAGGAAATGGACTCAATACACTGGAAAGTTATTTTCCAAGTGCATTTTCTGTATAGGACGACTTGGTAAATGTATGGTAAATGTTAACATTGCTGTGGAATCCTGGAATGTATCCTCAGGTCATAAATAACAATGTTTCTGAGGACTAGAATTTTATCTCTACCTTTTTCAAAGATGTGGAGAGGGCGATTCAGAGTGCCTGAATCACCATGTTGTGGGGACATGGGGCTAATGAGCATAAATTGGCCCAGACTTATTCTGTGAAGTTATTGCTTTGTCTACAATCTTAGACCTGATTGTGTGGGTGCTCATAAGACTTCATTCCTATTGTCATTTCCCAGTAGCTAGAAAGTGCCTGGGAATTTTCTCATTTCAACAAAGACTACCTGACACCTTTTGTTTAAGAAACAATGAAAACTTTAAGAATGACAGAGAGAGAATTTGGGGGGTATTTCTTCTTTCAGCATGTACCATTGACTCCCGTGCCACTAAATGATAACAAATAGTGCCGGAAATATGGTGGGAAATACGGGCAGAGAGAGAGGGAAAATACATGTGATGTTATCCAGGTAAACATTATCAAGTGGTCTCAAAGTAATTCTTCTAGCTGGGTTTCTAGAGAAAATTGTTTATCATACCTACCATCACTTCCCAATGTATTTTTAGGTGTTGTTCAATAAAAAATGTTTTTAGGTTAAGTACAGGGAGAGGGGATTAAAATGCAAAGTGTCTTGTTTGGATTCAGAATCACTGGTGACCCTAATCCAATTAATTATAGCTTAGCCATTCTGTTTCTTTAGAACTGAATACAGTTTCAGGGAACTGTGAGGGTTATGAAGACAATAAAAATGCACAGAAGGAAAATTGAAAAAAGACAACCATATATTTCAGGCTTAATCATTGCATTTTGTGCATATTGTATGAAATCAATGTATTAAGCAATGACTAATGAATGAAAATTTAGAGTCCATAAAAAGGAGTAGGGAGAAATACTCAAGGGGAAGGGAAATAGATAGAAATTAGGTCAAAGGAAATGAATTCAGTACATAAATATGTCTGCAAGTAAAACTAATGAATTGCAGAAGTGTGTCCTGATGCGGAACAAGTTAGAAAGGTGGACCCCGATATACTGGTTATAGTCAGTCCAACCTTCTGCCCTGAGAGGCAAATGACATGCCAGGCATGCCTGTAATTGTGAAACAGTCTGTGGAAAACTAGAATTTTCTCTCCTTCCTTTAGAAATCTACTTTCCCTGAATAGTAAATGGACATGGATTCTCTGTCAGTACATATGCATTTGTTAGAATTTGGGTTTAAAAAAAAGCATATATATATACACACACAGAGAGAGAGAGAGAGGGAGAGAGACGACTTTAAAAGGAAGAAAATATTGAAGATATAGAGTGATTTTTCCTTTGTTCCTCACCAGTGCCTTCCTAAATCCTGACCTTGCCTTCTACTTATCTACCACTTTGGAGGTTAGAGCTGGAGGGGTAGGAAAGAAAAAGAAAACAAAAGGATTAGGCCCAAGAATCTCTAATATGTATATATATAGATGATAGATAGATGATAGATAGATAGATATTCATATATAGATGTATATATATATTTAAATTATAAGCTGAAATATATTCTACATGAGCAACAGTGCACTGAAAACAGAATCACAGTAGTTATAATTATACTGAATTTAATAGGTTTATAGACTGATGTATAATTAATAGGCATGGTAACTACTCTGTAAGTGGTGACTTCATTGGGCCCCTTCCCACTCCTCCTTCAGGTCTCAAATGGAATGTCACTTTCTCATGGAGGCTTTCCCTAAACCTAAAATGAGGTTAGGACCCCTTTTGTTACTCTTACTATCTTTCGTATGGTTTTCTTTTGTTGTGTACATTTATTTGTGTGTGTTTCTTCATTTTCTTTTCTACCTCCCCCAAGATCTATAAACTTCATTAGGGCTGAAACTATGTCTATTTTACTTACCATAATTCCCAGAACATGATATTTGCTCAAAAATCATCTGTAGAAAAAAAAAGACTGTAAGTAGTTCATACACGAGAATCAACATTAATGTTACTTATACTATCAAATCTAGTTTTAAATGTATTTTTTTATTTTTGGTAATTGATAAGTATCCAGAATGGCATTAGTGTTCACAGTGTCCCTGGATGTTGTATACAGGTAAACCTTTATCACCTAAATATAGACTGTCTGGATTTGAATCCCAGCTCTGCCACTTACCAGCTGGTTAACTAAGGGCAAGTTACTTGATCTCTCTGACTTCATTTGTAAAATAGATTTGTAATGAGGAGCAAATGAGTTAACTTTTGTAAGGTTATGGCATAAATGAAGGAATATATAGTAAATAAACCTAGGCTACAACGTGGGATATAGTGTTAGATAGATAGATAGATAGATGATAGATAGATAGGGTGAATACATTTCCTCGAATAACCATTTTCCTTGCTAGACGGACTTGCCAGTTTCAAAAATTTCCTGAAGTCTGAATTTAGTGAGGAAAACCTCGAGTTCTGGATCGCCTGTGAGGATTACAAGAAGATCAAGTCCCCTGTCAAGATGGCTGAGAAAGCAAAGAAAATTTATGAAGAATTCATCCAAGCGGAGGCTCCTAAAGAGGTTGGTCCTGATGGGAAGGTGGGTGAGTGTGGTCAGTGGGGGTCAGCTCAACAACTTCCCAGGAAGGATTTCCAACTGCAGTACACTTTGCAGCTACAGGCTATTCCTATTTGAGAGTGGGCCACCTTTCGTAAGTGCCTACTGAGTGGAAAGGCAGAGCAATACAGTCGAGCAGGTATGAACTTGAACTCTGTTTAGACCACTTTCTAAGCAATCATGGGTCTCTTTTCAGTAGTATGTAATCGCAAGTCAGAATGATACTAGTTGTATGATCTTAGATAAATTATTGAGTCTGTCTGAACTTAGTTTCTTTCTTTGGGAAAATGAGGGTAATGAAGACCATTTTTGCAGGATTGTTGTGAGGATGAAATTAAAGAGTGGACGTGAAAATATATATCTCAGCATTTGAACTAATGAATGCTTACTGAATGTTTCTACCACTTAATTTCTTCTCTCTTCCTCTTCCCCGTCTCCTCCCTTCCCTTTCTTTTTTTATGAAAACTCTCTCTTTTCCCTTCTATTCTCCCCCATCCCGTTGTTTCCCCCAGGCCTTTTCCATTTACACTCTAGTCGGGGGAAATAGGGTTTCTACTTACAAAAATCAAATGATTACAAGATAATAGTGCTAGAGATGTCAGAAGACAATGTACCATTAACTGACTGCTAAAGACAAGATGTGTGTTGATTTCAAAGAGGATTTGGGTTAGTTTATCTGCCCTTTGCTGTTTATGAAACTGAATTGAAAAAGCTTTCTGTGGAATTCAGGATGGCCTCAGCAAGACCTGTTCATCATGTTTTGGTCAGGTCACTAATTTCACATTGCACCCCATAAACTAATCTGGACATCAAACATTTCATCAAGATTTGGGGCCAATCACAGGGGTGATCTGAGCAAACCCTCTAGGTAGGCAGTAATTAACTTAAGATTATTTGAGAGGGGAAAACCCCAATATCCTTTTTCTCTCACAGGTGCTCTAGACTCTTGAGGTCCCACCATTTGATATTTATTCCTTTGGTAATGTATTATTCATCACTGATCCTTTCTGAAAGATAAATATGTTTGAATGGATGGACAAATTATATACCTAATACCAATAGATGAGCTCCCGCCATGACACAGGAGTTGGAGGTCAGGAGCATGAGAATATAGAGCACCATGGGTCAAGGTGGAGAAAGTGAGAGTCCTAAGATGGAACTGGGCTTAGTCTTGCTGTGGAATCTTATCCAGATCTCCTCTTCTACTCCTCAGGCTCCCACCCTATACATATATGTTACCTTCCCCTACTTCTGATGCCTTTTGTGCTGGGACATTATTCTTCTATCCACGTGGAATCTCTATTTGTGATGTTACCAAGTAGATTAGTATTAAATTTGACACCCATTTCCTGACTTCAACTGATCTCCCATTTCCAGCCTGTCTTCTTACCAACATCATTCCTCTTTACAGAAGTCTAGGATTTGTTGCAATATCTGCACATCGTGGAGACCCATCTGGACTATTGCTGTGAGCTCCAGGAAAACATTGTTCTCGAGGTTCCTTACTAGAACATTGGTGGTTATCATGAAAATATGAGACATTAAAAATGAAGTTTCAAAATAAACAAAACCCTGGCTGAGTTACTAGAACACACAAATGGTGGCCCTCATTATGAGGACCAGTGAGCTCAAATTAAAATAGCCTTGGCCTCCAGCCTCTGAGCTGGGCATCAGAGAGAATGAGAATCTCACTCCTGACACATAATAAACATTCAGTGAATATTTGTGAAATGAATGGGTGCAGATGTCCCAACCCAGACCTTTCTCAATGTGTAACTTTGGGCAAGTTTCTCACTAAAGCTCTCTAATTCTCAGTTCCCTTAACTGTAATCATCTGACATATATGTATGTGTACCTAGAGGATGTTTAATAAATTGTAGCTGTTATTTTTAAAATTCTCCAACTCTTGTATTTTGACCCCCAAATTTACTATTTCATTTTGATGACCAGCAGATTGACCTATAAAACAAATTTACCCAGGGAAATAGTAATCTAAATTTTCTTTCTCTGAATATTCACCTCAGTTCTTTTTTTTTTTTTTTTTTTTTTTTTTTTTTTTTTTTTTGCGGTACGCGGGCCTCTCACTGTCGTGGCCTCTCCCGTTGTGGAGCACAGCACAGGCTCCGGACGCGCAGGCTCAGCGGCCATGACTCACGGGCCCAGCCACTCCACGGCACGTGGGATCCTCCCGGACCGGGGCACGAACCCGCATCCCCTGCATCGGCAGACGGACTCTCAATCACTGTGCCACCAGGGAAGCCCTCACCTCAGTTCTTTAAGATAAGGAACTGAAGGAGAGATACAGTTGTAAAAAAAATTGGGGGCCTCCCTGGTGGTGCAGTGGTTGAGAGTCCGCCTGCCGATGCAGGGGACACGGGTTCGTGCCCCGATCCCGGAGGATCCCACATGCCGCGGAGCGGCTGGGCCCGCGAGCCATGGCTGCGGAGCCTGTGTGTCCGGAGCCTGTGCTCCGCAACGGGAGAGGCCACAGCAGTGAGAGGCCCGCGTACAAAAAAAAAAAATTGGAACTAAGATTAAAAAAAGAGAAGTGACCCTGCGTAGTTCAATAAGTAGAAAACTCATATATTGCAAATTGTCAACTGTCCATATTTTAAATTAATGAAAAATATTTTCTTGGCTTTCTAGTAAACAGATGAGTATATATCAAAATGATTCATTAGAGGAGCCCATGCACATAAAAATAATAAGATAAATAGCTGTTTTTGCTGGTGCATACAATGTGTTAGAAAGTTTTAAATACATCACTTCTTTAAAAAATAGGATTAGGAGATAATTTTATAATTTTTAGAAATGCAACTATTTGAGTAAGACTGCCCACCTAGCTCAGTATATATTTAAAAGAAGGAAGAAACATCGCTTTCGTGTGGCAGGAAGAATAACAGACTGAGAATAGAGAAATATACATGATAACCTCACCTCTGTCCCTCTCTAGCTGTTTGTGGGCCTGTAATGACCTCTCTGGGTCTCCGAGTCTTCACCCGTGAAGGCAGGAGTCAGACTACCTCACCTCTGAGGCTGTTTCCAGTGCTGCCTGTGTAGTCTTCCGCCATTCCTGCATAAAGCACACAGGCCCCTCTCACCTGTGGGAAACATGTCATAGCCTCAACTCACTTCATCCTGGACCTTCAGTCACAGTCACTCCTGTGTGTTCTGGCCTGGTACTCCCCAATCATGTTTTGTCCCTGACTCTGACCTAAAGCTGCTTCATAATTCTCTGAGCCCAAATAGCTTTTCTCAGTAACAAGAACTTCTAGCAGCCCAGGAGAGACCTAAAACATTTTCTCATGCTCCAATTCAGAATTATTAGTTGATTTGTTTCTTTCTCTTTTACATGCAGACACCTTAAGAGTCATTAAACATACGTGATGTATAGTGATTTCTCTCAAATCATACTCAGACAAGCCCAGGCAGGCTGTACACTGTACAACTCCAGGGGACCATTTACACAGACCCTAACATGAATGGTATCCCTGGGAGTAGCTCGATGTAGTAGCCCTGCATTCAGGACAAATACGCCATAATGCCTTCCAACACTGCAGTCTACTGGGTAAAAGCAACATTGCTGGGCTTTTGAGTCTTCTCTCTACCACTTATGATCTTGGGCAAGTCACTTAACATTTCTGTTCCTCAGGTGTAAAATGTAGGTGTCAGTATTGCCACCTAGAGTTGTAAGATTCAATGAGTTCATAGCACAGTGCCTGTAAAAGTTAAGTTCTCCGCACTCAGTAAGTATTAGCTGCTATTGTTATCATTGTTGTACTAGAACCATTGTTTCCCACTTAGTTTCAGGAAAAGACCAAATTTCTTTATTCTTCAAGAACCATGCAAAAGGTCTTGGATCCCTGGTCAGAAGTTCTTTCTCTCTCTTCATTCTCCCCACTAGGTGTGAAACCAAACGCTGTAGTAGGAGGATTGTGGGATTAGGCATCAGGATACTTGGATTCAAATTCAGAGTCTCTGCATTCAAATACATTTATTAGTTCTGTGATCTTGAAGAAGTCTCTATCTGTCAATCTATCTATCTATCTATCTATCGATCTATCTTTCTCCTACAAAAGGAAAGACTCATTCTTAGGGTTATTGTGAGGATTATGTGAGGTCTGCATGTGTTGGCTGCTTATTTCTAACAGTGGGTGTCTAACACTGGTTGATCTTAATCTGAGTCATGCATTTGTTGAAGAATTTGTTGAAGTTGCCTTACCCCACTGCATATAAAATAGAAATGATATTTCTCACTTTCTATGACTCTCTTCCTCTCATGTGTTATACTGGTGAGAAATTCCACTTCTCTCCCAACCCCTCCTCAAATCCCACAACCTGGTTGACTCAGTGACCCTGTTTCCTGTCTCACAGGTGAATATTGATCATTTCACAAAGGACATCACAGTGAAGAACCTGGCAGAACCTTCCCCAAGCAGCTTTGATGTGGCCCAGAAAAGAATCCATGCCCTGATGGAAAAGGATTCACTGCCTCGCTTTGTGCGCTCTGGGTTTTATCAAGAGTTCATCAAGTAGGAATGTAGTTGGTCTGTGAGAATCATCCCGACAGTTATTTCCTCCACAATAATCCTGCACTTTCCAGCAACCCACATATTTTCCTATAGCAGCTTGCTCAAAGACTCTCAAATGGAAAACCCCAGGGAGTGTTGCTTCCTCCTTTGCCCACATTGTTTTGGATGTTTATCTATTGCCCAAATGCCTTCCTTTTCCAATTTCCTCTTCCTTCCCCCATTCTTAATTAAGCTCTACTCTTGTATGTTGTTGTGAAACTCAATCAGAACGACAGAAAAAAATATCTGTCAAAGGAAATATAAGATAAGACTATGATATCATTGAATGTAGGTCCATTTGGTTTAGATAATGGATCTCCACCTAAATTGGTATGAAAAAGAATGTGGATGTGGAAAGACCAGTTTTAACTGGGACTAATTGATCTCATTTTTAAAAAAGTTCTGATCCATGAGGGGGTCACCCCTCTCATTATTTCTGAACTTGGTTAGTAAAAGTTGCTAAGAATTTTATGAGGCAGAGCCACTATTGGATTTTTTAAGCAAATACATTGTTAAAAAATATTGATCTTCTTCTGAGAGCATCTTTGTGTTAGCTAGAGATTATAAACAAGAGATATAGATACATAAATATGCTGTGTTTATATAAAATCGATCTGAACACCATCCATATAGCTTCTTTCCCTATATTTCCCTCATACTTTCCCGTGCATAAAGTTACCAAATTCTGTATTAAATCAATGACCTGAGATTGACAAGGGACTACTTTATACATGTATCTATGCCTCTAGTATATAAGCACAAAGTTTCAATTTTCAAATTATTTAAAATTCATGAGAGTATAAAATTCCAAATTTTCTGATTCCAATCATATAAAACAGGTGTTACTCATTGCAGTGGTCTCCCACCTCAATATCACGAGGGCTGTACACTAAGATGGGAAAATCTTGCCAAGCCTAAAATGGTTAGTTGTCCTATGATGCCATCAGTTTGTTTAGTAAATGATGATTATCTTTAAAACACCAAATTATCTTTGGAAAACTTAATTTGACTAAGTACAGAGACGTTCAAAGTGAGACAAAATTTTAAAGTATCCTGCATTTTGCAAAATAATCTGATCTTTTAGCAACCCCTCACTTCCCTCCCTATTTTGCTCCCTGCATTAATGAATTGTATTTATAGTCAAAATGCACATTTATACCCCTAACATGCCTTACACACAGCCAATTGATAAGCCATGGTATTTTTAGTAGGTTTAAACTTTTAATTCTGTATTTCATTATTATAAGTCTTGCTAGAATTTTTTTTCTTATCTTTAGTAGATTTGATTAAACAATGATTTACATAATCTAGTAATAAAGAGAGTCAAACCATGTATGAGTATAACCAAGGTGAGGACACTGGGTTAACTAAACAAGTAATTTTTAAAGGATTAATAAAAATCTGAAATGTTTAAGTAGAAGACTACATTGTTTAGTCTTGTATTTACTCCCTTTGTTTCTTTTTTTCTTTCACACACTCCTAGTTTCACATGTTTGTAGCCCATTTATTCACTTAATTCCTAAGAATATTGAAAGTGAAGCAACTATATGACTGTATTCTTTGAGTAAACACTGACTGTATTTGTTGGGTTTTCCTTTTTTTTTTTTTTTTTTTTGTATTTCAAAGGCTAATGTGTCCTTCCTGAATACTTGCCATTTCAAACTCTGAAAATGGGTCGGAGTGACTGGGTCTACTGCCAACTCTTGCTAGTCTGGTATGATTTCATTCATATTTGTCAGTATTGCTCACTTCAAAGAAACTCCGTCATCAAGCAGACGACAGCTAGGCCAGACCAACATTGTGAGCATGAAAAAGAAGTTCTCACCATGTCTATTCATGTAGGAGTGACAAGCAACTCACAACAAGAATTCCCAGCACAACCATCCTCAGCAACTGTCTATGCTGCTCCAAATCAGTATAAAATCACCAATCCTTTACTTGCTAATGCAGCTAGAAAATTTAAGAACTGAAGAATCTAGGTGAGTTTTTTTTTCTTGAATGCCAAAACATTTTTAAGAAAAATTTTGATGTCATTAATATTTCAAATATTTTATTCATATTATTTGAAACAACAAAATGCTTGAAAATACCCAGAGAATTAACTAGAGATTACAGAGTTCACCAAGATGGTTGATGTGACAAAGACTCGGACTGACTGTATTCACAAATTGACTGCACATCCTATGTAAGTGGGTAGACTTGTCAGTGGAGGATAAGAAGGACCTTCACCTTTTCATAAGCTGAACCCAGGAGGCAGAGGGGAGGAAAAGCACCAGGAGGGCAATGTTGTAAAGGCTACAAGAAGCATGAATGCCTTTCAGTCAACCGGTGACATGTAATATATATGTAAATATGATTTTAAATTTAAAGCAGTACACACACACACACACACACACTTCTAAATAATAAAATTAAAAGGAATACAAATATCACAGCCCAAAATGAAAAAGCAAATGTATAAAAATTGCCCTAGAAAATTCTTTGAAATCTTTGGCGTTTTAAAACTTAGAAAAAAAACTGAGCTACTAGAAGTTGCCATAGTAACACAAACAAAATAAACATTCTTTTAAATTTTGGGAAATTTGTAAAACTGGGATGATCTTTCCAGGAAAAAAAAATGTGTAACATCTGCTTATCACTGCCTTTGCCTCCTCCACTTCCTCCCCACTCTCCCTTGAGTAAATTGCCTGGGAAAGTATGAAACTCAATGAAGGAGTGAGCCCTGTGGTGCTGGCATTTTCCTCCCTTGTGAAAATGTAACAGTCATAAGTGAATCTGGGATGTAGAGAGGTGGTCAATGGGAATAGGAGTATATGCTTCTCATCTTTGAGAGAAACCTAAGATTAGGTAGGTAGGTCAGGTAACCACCATAACCTGTTTTTCTGCCTGGGTTTTATATAGTTTGTGGTTGGTGTCTGATTAGGATCTAAACTTGACCAGAAGAAAGAGACAGACTATCAACTCTCAGAGTAAATTAGGAGGCTGTGTTCCATGTTCATCTGCTAAAGCAATGCTTGTTCATGTGAACAACTCCTTACACACACACACGCACACATGCACACACATACACATTTTCTTTCTCTCAGATAGACACCTTCTGAAATGCAGAACTGAGGTGTTTCAGTAACTTTGCTTTCAAATCAATAGAATCAAATTTATGAAAACATTTTGTGCCCCACTCCCCATACCACCTATGTACTCTAATTCTCTATGGTATAAATTATGCTTTAAGCAGATTTCAGGTTTTAGTGCATAAAGAGAAGAAATTGTTAAAGAAATTGTTTTTACTTTTATCCTCTACAAAGCCATGGATTATGCTTGGTTAATGTGCTCTCTGTATACACTCCCTTTCAAGAGGGTGGACTTGTTATTATTTCCCAAAGAATAATAGATATCCAGAAGTTTCAATAAAAACTTGACCATTAGTAAATCAATTGGTAAACTAATAAACATTCCCTGCCAGGGCTTTGTCAAGCTATCCATCCCATCACAAATTTGATAATTTGAGAATCATTTCAAAGGCTATCATATTTCAGAGGAATCATTTTTGTCCCTGAAATCATTCCCTCTAGCAGGCCATTTTCCTTGTTTCCTGGTAATTTAGCAAGTTTGAGAGAAATAGGGTCATGAGAAAAGAAAAGGGAGAAAGGAAAGATGGGAAGTGGTAAAGAAGTAAGTGCCCAGACCTACAAAGTGAGTCCATTCACTAGGAGACATTTAAGAGCAGCTCCACTTGATTGAAAATCAAATAGTTTCTGCTGTCACCACCAAGATTTGCAGGAAGGCTTTTCTTGACTAACAATGCAGATTGATGTGAAAATCTATTTTAATATCCTAGGGATTCTTGATTAGATAAAAGAAGAAACATGGAGGATTTTCTTTCCCCAGTGGGCTTGCATGTGCCAGAGAGCAGAGCATGGAGAACCCAGTTTCTAACATCCAAATGTCCAAACCCAAGGGCCAGGCAACTCTGTAGGTTCTGGACATGATGTCTTGATACATCTCAGTGTATGGGTTTTCCAGGCTCTCCGTTCTATAAGAGCGTGTTCAGTTCTTGCCTTGGATAAGGCTCTTTAGCAATTTAGCAACTACTTATTGTGCTAAACATATTTTCATTCAAATAGGTTATATGGCTGACCAGAGCAATAGATATCCAAAGAAAGGCTCTCCCCAGCATACTGGAACTGAAAAGATCAAGACTTCCCACAGAGACATTTGTAGCTTTGAATGGAAACTCATAGCAGAGAGTAAAGGGAAAAAGACAGACAACCCGAACTTTGGAATATTAACCTCACCTCACAGTTGAATAATAATCATTTCTAGTAGAGAAGTTACAAAACCAACATTTATATCCAGTTTGATAAGCCTCTTGTTTTTTCACCTGAGACAATTTTCCTTTCTGTCTCACACCTGTATCTCCATTTCTTCTCTCCCCCTGTGTGAGGATACATTTTAAATAGTTGAGTCTAACCACTGCTATCTAATAATGAATACAATTAAAAGCATTTAATTCACTATCTAGGAAAATGTATAAACTAAGGCATAGACAAAACAATGGGAAATGCTGAAAAATTTTCCAATGGAGAGAAGTAATCTGGATAATTTTTGTCAAAAGTTCTTTTCATGTCATATGTTATTAGAATTTGGGGGGACTAAATTTTTTAAGAATGCTGCAACTCGCAACTCATCTTCAGGAGACCAGCCCAGAGAAAAGTGTAGAAATGAAAGGTTTGGAAATCCATTTGTCAGCATTTATCCCATAAGTTTTTCATTTAGAAACAATGTGTTTATCTTCTAATTTTGTAACCAATACGTTGTATACTATGTAACTCATACTTCTTGATAAAGCACCAAATATGTATCTGTAATCACAATCACATATATTATATTAAATATATATCTATATAATAACCTCATATGAGTCCTTCTTGACTCCTGAACATTCTTGATATGAAACTCTATCTTAAGGTAGGCTTGTTGTTCACTTTGCTCCTTATACCAGGTGAGCCCTTGATCAATTGGGAGGATCCCTCTCCTAATAAACATCAACTGTAATACAGCCTGACAAGCTAAACTCAGAAAGGGAGATACAAAGTGCCCAATATTCATACACTCTGTTCACTACTTTCTCTTGGATTCAGATGGCAACAACTTATTGATGCAGGTATTCATTATTAGCATTGACTGAGCACATTATATCATTTAGATCCTGCAATATTCAGTGAGTATAGTTATTCCTTTCTCTTCCTGCACTGGTGAAAGATCTGAAATCCATGTGCCACTGCAAGCAACTCAGTTCTGTGACCTTAGATTTGGTGCTCAGATAGTTTAGGTAATGGACTCAGATTATACAACTAGTGGGGTTGGGATTGGATGAAAGGGGAGGTTTGTATACAGAAAGAGGCATAAATAGAATCAGTTTACAGAGAGAAACAATGATGAGAACCCATGTGAAGGGAGAATGGGAGAGAGGAATTGAGAGATTAGAGAATGTCAGCTTGGCCTGTGACAGTTTCTAAGTTCTCATTCACAGTTCCCATGAAGCCTAGGTATATTTAATGTAGATGCAATCACCATGGATCATTTCAGTACCATCTATTCTATTCTCCTCTTTATTTGAATTATCTTAGATGATTTTCTGACAGTTTCCTCCAAGAAGCATTATTAGATCAAAGATCACTAACACTTTTGTCTCCCCCACAGAGAAGTGATGCCTCAAGGTCATTATGTGAATCAGTGGCAGAATAAAGCTTACAGGTCAGACTGCCTCTCAGACTGCTGTTGATCCACTCCACCAAAGGAACCACACGTGATCCCTCAAACATTAAGATTACTGGTTCTAATTTGAGTAAAACAGGCTAAATCCACCCCTGCCCTAGTGGGAGTCCATTCTATCATCTGTTAGTGATGTAAGCCATGTTCTCCAAGCTCTCCAATCTACAAAGTGTCTTTTGCTAATTTTACATTTTCTAAATCAGCTGTATCTTGAAAATTATTTTGTTCACAAACCACTTTCCAAATACCTTAACTCTTCAGATGGCTTCCCAGTGCCTCAGTGCATTCTACATTTAAATTAGTTTCATCTAGCAAATTCCTGGTCCAAATTCCATGCTTTTCCACTTTTTAGTCTATTTCTACCTTCTCAATGTTTAAACTCATTAAAAACAGTTTGAAATGTGGATGGAAATTGTACCAGAAAGCCAAGCTTATGAGGAGGCAGTCTTCACTCAATCCTTGGGAGTCAGGCCTCATGGCCAGGCTGCCGGGTCTCTTAGTTAATGTTACATTTCCAAAGTACTCCCACCTTGGGGGGATGCAGAGTGTGTGACAGACAGGCAGGGGTGGGTATGCTCTCCCAAAGGTGACTTTGAAAGTCTTAGTTATGTTTTGAATAAGTGGTGCCTTGTCTGCCGCTAGAAGGACCTGTCTGTGACCTGTGAGAAATAGATGCTTTGCCTCAGATCGTGCCAGTAAAAGCCCAAAGCCTCTTGGCTTCTGAGTAGAATCCTTATGGAACATCACAGATATTTAAATAGGACCTGGAGCCCAGGGTCATTAATGAATAAGGATGAATGGAGATGGATATTCCTGTATTTCTTTTAACTGAATATTTATTTTGACTACTTTTTAATTTATCAGTGAAAGTCATAATATGTCTACTTGAGTTTCACTAACATTTCTACTGACAACGAGAACAGAGGTTGTTACAGAATCAGGTCTGTTCGCCTAGCACTTAGCAAGCCAAATGCTGACATGCCAAGGTTTGTGGCAGAGAAACAGTTTATTCTCAAAGCAGTCAAGCGATGAAATGGGAGAACATGTCTCAGATCTACCTCCCTGAAAGTGAGGGGGTTGGAATATTTATGGGATAAGCAGGGTGGTCTTAGACATGGGGAAAGTCGGCTGGATGTAGAGAAAAGGTGAAGTAATCGGTGTTCTGCACAGGTGCATCTTGTTTACATGTGTCTGCATGTTCAAGATGGAGGCACTTAGCATGATCTGAGGCTGGAGTTTTCTAGACCGCTGATGTCAAAATGCTATTCCTTAGAAAACTGTGCAGGCCCAGTTTTAGGATCGGTGGCCCCAACCAGCCTTAACTGGCTCACACTGGACAAGAGCTGACTCCTAGCTCCTGAAGTTATGGGAAGCTGGGAAGGTATACAATTAAAGGTGTGGGTGGAGAAAGAAGGAAAAATTAACCTAAAGTGAGCTTAATCAGGAAAGGTAGTTTACAAGCAGAAGGGTGTTAACAAGCTGTTCCCCTATCTGTTGTTCTGCAAGATGAGCTCAAGAATTCCTATTATCCGCCGGCTTCTGTTATGTCTATGGGGCACGGTTTCCAGGTGATAAGAAAAATCCAGATTCAGAAAATGTCAGAGCTGGAATAGACATCACAAATTCTCTCATATGCCTAGGATGAAAGTCCAGTCCTCCTCTCTCTGCAAAGTTTCTCTTCAGCTGAGATACCAGCATCTAGGGGGTATGGGGGTTGAAAACACCTGAGGCCGTGGGAGCAAAGGAGGCACCCACTTTCCTGGCCAGTCAGAGCAGCCGAACTGCCCTGATCAGTCCAGCAACACAGTCACACACAAAAACCCACTCTGCCATCCTTAGAAATTATTCTTCCCTGTCTTCATTTTTAAAGATAAGGAAATTGGGACCCATTGAGCTGACATGATTTGTCCAAAGTTATATGTCTGGATAACAGCATGCTTCTTACTAATGATCTGATTCCTATTCTGTGGTATTTTTTCTTTGGAACAATATTCGAGTTATGCCTTATTCACATATCTATAATAATAGGTGTTCTGAAAGTTGATATCAAAGAATTGTAAGATACTAGAGAAATGGTAGGGTAGGGACGGCCAAGAAAAACTGTGCTTCTCAAAAGTGTACTCCTGTCCACTATCCCTCTAATAATTTTCCCAATTAGATATCCTTCATGTTTAACAAACTACACCTTTAAAAGTAAAATATCCTGTTAGAAAATTATTAGCTATTCATACTTTAATGTGACTAAATCAAGGAGGATGATACACATTGCTTAATTCTTAAGACTTTCTTGAAGACAGCCAGAGGGAAAGGGTGTTTTGATTGAGGGGACGATAGCATTGATTGAGGGAAATAGTGGTCTGTCTATTGTAACCTTATTTTTTGAAAACTGATCATCCATATATGTTATATATGGCCTCATTCTCTGACAGCACTGAATAATAAATAAAGATTTATGGACATAGAGCAGTCTTTTATCCTATATATTATTCTAGCAACTATTAGGTATTGTTTTACTCTTTACTGGGATTTGAAGAACTTGAAAATTTCTCATGCTAAAATTCCTTAACTACCAATTGCAAACTACCATTTTCAACTTTCAACTTTTGTTAAGCATTGTCTATCATTGTTCTTTCTTAAATGTAAATTAACCTAGGAGGAGTAACACAAAATCTTCAACAGCTTAGAGTGTTTATCTGATCATGTTACTTCTCTCATGACTTATCTGATCATGCTATTCCTCTCTTTAAAACCTTTCGATGAGTTTCCATGGTCTTGATAGGTTCCAGTCCCAGGGTACAAAGGGAGTCTTGTAGAGTTTTAAAGACACATATGCACTGTTCACTACCCATTGATTGAATAACACCTCCATATCCATGTATTATTTTAAATATTCAAGTTTTAAAAGCAAATACAAATTCACTTAAAAACATTCCTGAATTTTTATTAGCTTATCATTTCAAATATTTTATATTAATATGCAGTGATATTACATCTACTCTCATATGGATGACCTCAAAATTACTCTTACTCTTAAAATTTTGTTTTAACTCTAAAATTTGGTTTGCCACTGTGCTAGAGAATAGCAACCTGAATCCTTACATGCAAAATTCTCTAAACCAGCCAGTCTTAGGTGACATCTTGCAGAACTCCAATGTGCCATGCTTCCTCATGCTGTAGGCCTTGCATGAGGCAGTTCTTTTCCTTACATTCCCTCTTTATCACCTAGTTAACACCTACACATTTTTAAAAAATTAGGGCAGAGGTATCATCTTCCCTGGGGGACTTCCTTTACACCCATCAGACTCCACCTAACTAACATGGGTGACATTCCTCTCCTCTGGTATGTTTTCACTAAAGACATGTCCCTGCCCATTGGGTAGGATAATTATGTGGAACAGTTAAGGAATTCACTTCTTTGACAAGTGTTAGAAAAGCAAAGGTCTGATATTTTAACTTCTGAAGAAGTCTGGACATGAAAAATTCCAGATACCCCTTTCTTCCCAAGTCCCTAGGACAGGCCATGAAAGGAAATTACTGTGGCTTTTAACTATGCCCTCAGGAAAAAATATCCTTCCCACAACCCACCACTTTTGTTGTCCAATGTGATAAATACCATTCCTGAGAGGAGGGGAGTCTGGCACCAATTAGGAGGCTTGAGGGACCTTAGTCATCTCAGACTCCTCCAGGCAGGTAACCACTTACTCACCTCCTTCAAAGTAGCTGTGCATTGAATTTCCTTGGCTCTTTGGTTTTGCTCATTTTCTGTATAAGTAGGTCAGACATCTCTCAGGTTCTTTATCCCTGCACAATTCCAGACAACTTGCTAACCATTAAAAAAATAGAGAAAAGATATAATGATTGATTTTTTCCAGTGGGTAGCTATTGTGACTTTTCATTCTAATGGCATTTCTGTTTCACTTTAGGAGGTAAACAGGAATAGGGGGCTAATCTTACCCCTTTAAAAGTACACTTTATTCCTCTAAATAGTTTAGTGGTATTTGGGGATTGCATGTTTCTTATCTTGACAAAATTTCCCAGCTGAGTCCTTCTAGAATGAATAAGAATAGGTAAAAGAAGCAAAAGGGTGTATATTTTTAGGCTGTGTGAGGGACCTTCCATTTTATTTATTGTCCACTTCTCGAGTGTCTGCATCATGAAGATAAAGGCATTTGAAATCCAAATGAAATATTTACTCAGATCTTAGTTCCTCAAGACAGCCAACAGATTTGCAAGAGGTTTTAAAGACACAGGTGGCATATTTTGGTAAAAACTAAATCAATGTCTTTTTGAACTGTAAGTGCAGACTCCAGAAAATCATGTGTAGATAATATTAGGCTTTAGAGATGAAAAAATTGCTTTTCTAGTTACAACCATCATTTCTCTCCTGTTGGTCCAATATACGTGGTTTAGAATCACAAAATCTGAGTAGTAGGCTAGATCTTCCTTTATACCATCTTGGGCAGCAGAAGTAACTCCCTGAGACTCCTGTCTGAAAAAATGGGGCTACCTAGATTTTCTGTAACACAAAGAGGTGATGAGGAGTAAATAAAATAATATGTATGAAGAGATTTTGTAACCTGAAAAATAAGGCTTTTTTCTCCCAGCCTCATTCAGGTCAGTTTGCTCCCTGTTATATCTTGCTAATGTCAATCATCAGAGGCATGAGAAGAGAAAGTAAGCACTTCTTTAGGTATCACCGCAAGAAAGAGCAATAATATGTGCTAATCTCCATTGCATTTCTCCCTTCTTCCAGCCAGTTCCTAACTGTGAGCTGAATAAAGGCTGGAGCCATATCTTTTTTTTTTTTTTTTTTTTTTTTTTTTTTTGTGGTACACGGGCCTCTCACTGTTGTGGCCTCTCCCGTTGCGGAGCACAGGCTCCGGACGCACAGGCTCAGCGGCCATGGCTCACGGACCCAGCCGCTCCGTGGCATGTGGTATCTTCCCGGACCGGGGCATGAACCTGTGTCCCCTGAATCGGCAGGCAGACTCTCAACCACTGTGCCACCAGGGAAGCCCTGGAGCCATATATTTTCCCTTAGTATCTGTGTCCCGAGAGTCTGGAATATAAATTAACCAGTTGATACAGAATCATGAACAGTTCATTGGTCTATGAGATAGCTACATGAGATATTTTGGCCTCTTTAGTATGGTAGTCTACTCAATGACATAATAATAACAGCTGTTTGTACAGATTTTCTCAACCTTATTTCACTTGACTGTCTTCATAACTCTGTGAAGTAGTTATAGTAGGTAGGATTAAAATGGTCACATTACATAACGACTTGGCAAGGTCACATAGTTAACATCATCATAGCTGAATCTAGAGTGGGGATCTTCTGGTTCTAGTCTTGGAGCTCATTTTCTTTTATGCCAGACTCTACAGTGTGCTGTTAACAAACTCTACATTAAAGCATATTTTCGAGGTTGGTAATAGAGTGAAAATGTTGAATAATGTCTGTGTGTTCTTTTTCTCGTTGCGGAGCACAGGCTCCACACACGCAGGCTCAGCGGCCATGGCTCACGGGCCCAGCCACTCCACGGCATGTGGGATCTTCCTGGACCGGGGCATGAACCGGTGTCCCCTGCATCGGCAGGCTGACCCTCAACCACTGAGCCACCAGGGAAGCCCTGTGTGTTCTTTATTGAAGATCCATGGATGAAAGTATATGCATATAAAAAATATAATTTTTCTTTTTAAATCCTTCTCTTTGGAGGTTAACACTAATAAAGTCACAGTTTATCTAAGTGAGTAAGAAAAAGAGAAGGATACAGGAGTGCACACATGAATATTTTCCTGTAGTCTGTGGTCAGGCTTATTTATAAAGCCTCTGCCTGGTTCCTTTGTTTAAAAAGGTATTTGGTTTCAGATATCAGCCAGCTGGGCCATCTGTCACATTTCCCCAAATCTGGAACTCTGGACTGATATCTGATGTTATAATTTTATGAACACTTGTGAAAGCCTGATATTGGCTCATGGTTACATTGCTTTAGTATTTAGTGACTCCTCACCTCTGGATGTTTTCTTTAACTTTTCAAATCATTTCTACATATGAGATTACATATGAGATTATATTAGCTTCCCACTTCTAGTTTCTCTTCCCTCAGTGTCTCTGGTGTTACAAAATTCTGTTTTGGAGTAAGATTATATCATCCATTCTTGGGATTAATTTCTTCCTATCTTTTTCTGAACTTGCTCTTTTTTTCTCATCTTTGACTCCTTTCTACTACTTCTTTTTAATTTCTACAATGCAGCTTTCCAACCTAAATGTCCATTGACAGATGAAAGGATAAAGATGATGTGGTATATATATCAATATATATGATATATACACAATGTATATATACACTGTGGAATATTACTCAGCCATAAAAAAGTGAAGTAATGCCTTTTGCAGCAACAAGGATGGACTTAGAGGTTATCATACTAAGTGAAGTAAGCCAGACAGACAAAGACAAATATCATATAATATCACTTATTTGTGGAACTTAAAAAAAACAAAAGTACAAATGAACTTATTTACAAAACAGAAATAGATCCACAGACATAGAAAACAAACTTATGGTTACCAAAGAGGAAAGGGGTGGGGGAGGGATAAATTAGGAGGTTGGGATTAACACATACATGCTACTATATATAAAATAGATAACCAACAGTACGTACTGTATAGCACAGGGAGCTCTACTCAGTTTTTTGCAATAACCTGTAATGGAAAAGAATATAACTAAATCACATTGCTGTGCACCTGAAACTTAACACAACATTGTAAATCAACTATATTTCAATAAAAATATTTTTAAAATACAATATAATACAGCTTCCTTCTTACTCCAAATTTAATTTTCTTATATTCTTGGTGGATACACACATGATTTTATGATACCAGAACTTTTACTCCATTTTATTCTATGAGGAACTAACACTCAAAGGGAGTCAGTGATGAGCTCGTGGCCACACAGCTAGAAAGGTGACATGTTGGAATACACGGTATCTATCAATACTGAGCTTGGTGTTTTCCTTTTCCTTTCTTCTTTAGTTTTCTTTTCCCTCCTTTTTACTACAAACCAGGTTGTTTTATCCTGAAGAAAGCCTGGATTCTCTGTTTGACTTCTTCAGAGGCATCTAATTCTAAGTGCAGAGTGCATCTTCCATTTCTTCTTCCTACCATGTCCACTTTTTGTGGATGCCCCACACTTCTGTAGAATCCCACTGAATTCTATTCACCTCCAGTTCTTTTTATCAACCACAGACCATCACCTATGGGTCCCTCAGTAGTTCACATATTCTTTATGTGTGAGGAAGTAACAGGCTATGCTAATAGCAACCAGAGATTACAGAGATTTTCCAAGACAGTTGCCATTTCAAATACCTTATTCTGTTTTTCCCAAAAGTATACTTGTCAGACTAATTGTTCTGGTTTTGGGGTTAGAAAATATATTTAGTCCAGATAAGCTGCAATTCAGCCCAGACAGACCAGGTTTGTATAACCTTAGTAACATTAATAAATCAGCAGCTGTCGAAACATTCATTCCTAAATTTTGAAGGACCAATAGTTAAAATTTCCAGATCCTGAGGGATCACTGAAAAAAGTAACATACTGTCTAAGAAACATTCTCTTTGAAAATGGTGATCTAGTAGCAAAAACACAAAAATCCTGGTAAAATCCTTATGGACATTCCTGTTTATGAAGCCTTTGGCAGCACTCTCAGCAGAGTCAGTGGCTCCCTGCTTTCTGCACATTAACATTGTTCTGAACTCGATTACAGCACTCACTACAGTTGTTTAATATACACTTATTTATTGAATTTTATGTGTCAGGTAATATGCTAGTTAGGAATACAAACTGCCAGATCACATGGCCACTTGAAGGCCCATGGCCAAACATTCGGTCTCTACCAGGTCCTAGAAGCAAGCTTGCAGCTAAATCGAAAGGAAAAGTAGTTCTCTGCAGAATAGCATGGAATTCCTCCAAGAGCTTACGTGCGTGTGCTGTGACTCTTTATCAGGGCTTCTATGGTTAGATCATAAAAGGCCCAAGTGATGGAGCCATTTGTACTGCAGCCTGAGCCCACTGCAGAGCCAGCCCATCCCTGGACCCCACTCAAAACTCAGGAAATGGGTCTGAGTTGTACACTCAGAAAAAAAAATGTGAATTAAACCCAGCCCCTGCCCTCCAAAGGGCCTGGGATCTAGTTGGGGGGATATATGCATACACAGAGTGCCCAAAGGAGGTGACAAGTGACATGATATAGCTCATGAATGTAGAATCCTAGAGGAAGGAGACTCTACCTTTGTATGGTAGAGCACAGGGGGTGAATATTCACAGCACACTGTCGGCATCTTTTATCTCCTACCTGAATGAGGTAATCAAACAGGTGCTACACTGCAGACAACCACATCCATCCTCTTCACTCCTAGTGGTATGTCTTCTCTTTACCTGCATGACCTTTCTCCATCTTTACCCAACTGAGCCATTTTTAAAAGACTCAGCTTGAGGGTCAATTATTAATGGAGATATTATGACCACACCCCTTACAAAGTAAGATGAACTCCTTTTGCTTAGCACTTCCTTTCAAAAATATTAATAATAATAAAATAATTAATTGCTAGACAGCTTTCTGTCCATTATCATAGTAACCTCAAGAAATAAACATGAGATCATTGTTAGCATTCATATATACATATATATATATATATATATATATATATATATATATATATATATATATATATATAAATCACAGCTTCTTTATCCATTCATCTGTTGATGACACTAAAAAATACAACCAACTAGTGAATATAACAAAAAAGAAGCAGACTCACAGATATAGAGAAGAAACTAGTTGTTACCAGTGGGAAGAGGGGAAGGAGAAGGGACAATATAGGATTAGAGAATTAAGAGATACAAGCTATTAGGCATAAAATAAGCTACAAGGCTATATTGTACACCATGGGGAATATAGCAAATATTTTATAGTAACTATAAAAAGAGTATTCCCTTTAAAAATTGTGAATCACTGTATTGTACACCTGTAATATAATACTATACATCAACTCTACTTCAATTAAAAATATTCCTTTTGGGCTTTTTAGGTCTTGACACTAGGTCACCACTAAAAGAAGGCTTAAAAATATATTTTTATTACCACTTGTAATGGGCTTTTAAAAGGTAATAATTAATTACAGTTTCTTTAAGTGAGAGAGACCAAATTCTTCAAGCAGGGGTGGAAGAGCTGTTTCTACTAGCAAGAAGGCTCAGGGAAATTTTGATGCTCAGCATCTGTGGCTTCATCAGGATCTGCTCATATTCCAATCCCAATTCTCAGAATCCCATTCCTTCCCAATAAGTGCCTTAGCTTTAACAACAAAGACTTGTGAAGTTGAAAGTTCAATTTGCATTGTAATTCAAGCAGCTGCAGTGTTAGGTTAGGTTTGATTTTCAGAGTTCTGGGTCCTGTGACTATAGGAGGTAAAGGTCTCTTTCAGGGAAGTCATAATTTTTAGATCTTGCATATGAATATTTAGCTAGGAATTCAAAACCCTGAGCTCATCATTTTCTTCTCCCAGGTTCTCTTGCACAGTAGTTAAAAGCAAAAATCTAACCCCATAATAATCCTTACTTTCACTAAAATGTTCTAAGATGTGCATCAGCAATGTATGAGAGAATCCATTCCTCCAGATTCTCAGCAATAATTAGTATTATTATTTTTAAATTTTAGCCATTCTAATGGATGTATTGTGATTTTACGTATTTAGCTGATGACTAATAATGATGAGCACTTTTTTCATGTAATTATTAGCCATTTGCATATATTCCTTGGCACCATGTCTGTCCATCTTTTGCTTGTTTTTATTGAGTTGTTTGCTTTTTATTATTGAAATGTAGGAGTTCTTTATATATTCTATACATAAGTCATTTGTCAGTTATATTTATTTCAAATATTTTCTCCTGGGGTATAGCTTGCACTTTTATTTCATTGACAATATATTTTTCTGAGAAGAAAATTTTAATTGATAATATTGTCCAAACTTTCTATACCTTTACAGACATTTTTTCTACTTATTCTAATCACTGAGTGATGAGTATTAAACTATATTTGTCTACCTTTTGGTCTGTTATTGTTTGCTTCATGATTTGAATCTTTATTATTAGGTGTACACATATTTAGGATTGTTATGTCTTCTTGAACACTTGACCTTTATATCATTATGAAATGTCCCTCTTTATAGCTACTAATATTCTTTGTCTTGAAATATGCTTTGTATCATATCCACTCCAGCTTTCTTATGATTAGGGTTTGCATTTTGTTTTCTATTTCCTCCTGTCACTTTTATATTTGCTCACATATTTATCATTTTTGGTGTTCTTTATTCCTTTATTTAGAAGTTATCCAAGGAATTCCTTTTACATTTCTTGTAGTAAGTATTTGCTAATAATGTCTGTCAGCTTTTGTTTTAAAATGTCTTTTATTAAACTTTCTATGTGTATGTGTGTGAGTGTGTGTGTGTGTAGGAGAACAAAGATAAGGTTGACTGTTGTTTTCTTATAAGAAATTAAGTAACCAAAAGTCAATGCAAAAAAAAATTTCAACC
The DNA here is from genome assembly GCF_025265405.1 of Mesoplodon densirostris. NCBI lineage: Eukaryota > Metazoa > Chordata > Mammalia > Artiodactyla > Ziphiidae > Mesoplodon > Mesoplodon densirostris. The sequence continues at coordinate 122,113,598 of NC_082662.1, read as the reverse complement.
TAGAGTTCTCTTTCAAGAGAAAATACCTATCAAAAATAAAGGTTATAATAGCCACCGGTCAAAATGGCTATTAAACCTTTATTTATTTATTTATTTATTTAATTTATTTATTTTGCGATACGCGGGCCTCTCACTGTTGTGGCCTCTCCTGTTGTGGAGCACAGGCTCCAGACGCGTAGGCTCAGCGGCCATGGCTCACGGGCCCAGCCGCTCCGCGGCATGTGGGATCTTCCCGCACCAGGGCACGAACCTGCGTCCCCCGCATCGGCAGGCGGACTCTCAACCACTGCGCCACCAGGGAAGACCTAAAGCTTTATTTTTGATAAGTATTTTCTCTTGAAAGAGAACTGTAGGTTGTAATTATTTTTTGCATTGACTTTTGGTTACTTAACTTCTTATAAGAAAACAACAGTCAATCTTATTTTTGTTCTCCTGTACATAAAGTATCTTTTCCTGAATACACACACATATGATACATATTCAAGAGAAAGAAATATATTGATACATTATGCTTTTATCATTAAACAAATGAAATTGGAAATAAATTATGAAAACCTTACCAACATAGTCTTACCTACTTAGAAATTAAGTAACAACAGTGCACAATAACCCTTGGAACAAAATAGACTATGCACATCATTTGCTAAGGTATAGAAAAAAAGAACACAACATACAAAAATCTATCTAATCAAGCAAAACTGTAAATGGACAAATGGTATTGCTTTATCTTTTTTTTCCCCTTTTTATCATTAACTTGTAGCCTAGGTGTTTGCTTATCATTGTGAATACTACATTTTTGAACTCTGAATTATGTTGTCTTCTTTTCAAAAGTGTTGAGATTTTACTGGCAGGCAGCTAATTTGCTGGCAGATTGACGTTCTTTTGTTGAGGCTTGTTTAACACTTTGTTAAGGCCTAAGAAATAGTGTCCCTTTTGAGCTGGATTAGGCACATTCCTAAAGTGTGGCCCTTCTGTGGTCTTGCCTATGTATCTCACAGGTCCTGCTAGGATTTTTTTAAAGTGATCAGAACTCTAGCAACCCCAGCACTGTGTGATCTCCACAATAACTGTTCAAACCATAGCTCCCCAGTGGCTTTCCTCTATCAGTCTTACACAGTGTCTCCTTGTATAAGACAGGCTTCAAATTTGACTAGAAATCAAGAAAACTCCTTCACAGATTTCTTGAGCTCCTTCTTTGTACAAGTCTCACCTCTTGCGCACCCTGACCTGTATATTCTAGCCTCCGTAGACATCTCAAACTCTAGTTTCTCTTTTACTTCCAACTAGCAAAATCACTGCATTCTGTTTTGATTCTACTTTTCTTAACTGCAATTTAGAAAATTTCCTTGTTTTAATTTGGACTTACCACATCTTTTCATTTGCTTATTTGCCCTGAATACTTATTTAACAAACTTGGATTAATCATCACATATAGGAGCTATGCCTCCAAACTGCTGCGTATATATATATCTTTTTTTTAAGTGTCCATGGAACATTTAGTAAAATTGAATATATGCTGGGACATAAATCAAGCCTCAACATATTAAAATCATATAGTTATAAGGAATTAATTTAGCAGTCAGTAATGATAACTAGGAAATTCCCAGTTGTTGGGAAGTTAAAGAATTCACTTCTAAATAACCCACATGTCAAAAAAGGAGTCAAGTGAAAATTAGAAAGAATTTTTAAATGAATAATTACAAAACTATGACATATAAAATTTGTGGAATGTAGCCAGTCTGTGCTGACAGAATAATTGACCGCTTAAGATGCTTATATTAGAATGGAAGAATGAAAAAGTTTCTGAAAAGCAAAAAACAAAAAAACAGTGGTCTAAGCAGATATCTTAAAAAGAAAGAAGTAGAAAAGCATAGCAAAACTAATGAAAGTAAGGGCTTCCCTTGTGGCGCAGTGGTTGAGAGTCCGCCTGCTGATGCAGGGGACACAGGTTCGTGCCCTGGTCTGGAAGGATCCCACATGCCACGGAGCAGCTGGGTCCATGAGCCATGGCTGCTGAGCCTGCGCGTCCCGAGCCTGTGCTCCGCAACGGGAGAGGCCACAGCAGGGAGAGGCCTGCGTACCGCAAAAAAAAAAAAAAAAAAAAAAAAAGAAATAATGAAAGTAGATGGAAGTAAGTAAAATGAACTTTAGAACAGGAAATAATAGGAAACAAAGTAAAGTAGAAAGAATCAAAAATGCTAATAGGTTGTTTCTCATGAAGGAGGGGGTCACAGATAAACCTTATTTAGTTTATAACATAACCCCATTACATACTAAGTTAAACTTACAGAAAATTTTTTCAAAACTGGAAATTGATCTGAAAGAACATAATTGGAACAGAAATAAGTCCCAAAGAAAACAATCATAACTCTAAATTTTGTGACTTACTCTTTTGCTTTTCTTTACAAGTTTATCACGTATGCATCCATAAATGGAATATTGTTTAGTTTTATCTGTTACTGAAATTTATATAAATGGAATAATATGTGTTTTGCTTTGCAATTGCTCAAATGTTACTTTAGAGATTATGCTGATGCATGTAGCATTAGTTTATTGATTTTCATTGCTATATATTACATTACATGGAAAGTACTGTAATTTGTTTACCCATTTGAATTTAAACATTTGAGTTTTTTCTCTTATCTATCTGTGCATTTACTTATTTTGCTGCTATGAATAATGCTAGAGTAACACTTGTTTACACATCTTGGTGTACATGCACGGCAACTTGCCAAAGTTTGGACCTGGAAGTGTATAACCAGTGGCTTGGTTATGTGAATGTTAAAATTTAATAAATAATGCAAAATTATTTTCTGAAGTGGTTGTCCTAGTTTATACTCCCATAAGCAATGTATGTGTTCCTTTTCTCCTTGACAATCATTGCTAATGTTTGGTTAATCTTTAGGGTAGGAAATGTTACTTGTGGTTTTAATAATACTTGTGTATTATTGAGTTTGAGGATATTTTAGTATGTATATTAATGCTTTATTAGAAGAAAAAGTTGCCTTTTCTTTTTGTTAATGATTTCCTTTACCGTGTAGAAACATTTTAGTTTGATGTTTTTCTTTATTTTGCTTTTGTTGCTTGTGCATTTGGTATCATATCCAAAAAAATTATTGACAAGACCATTGCCAAGGAGATTTTCCCCTGTTTTCTTCTAGGAGTTTTATGGTTACAGGTCTTACATTTAAGATTTTAATTTATTTTGAGTTAATTTTTTGTGAGTGTTGTAAAATAATAGAAGTCCAGGTTCATTCTTTTGCTTGTGACTATCCAGTTACTGAGCAGGGCTGTAGACTAAGTTACACGGCCCAGGAGTTCCATGAACTGAGCTCCCAGGCTGCCTGGGGTCATTGTTTGGGCTCCCTGGTCAAGTGGGTCCAAAAGTTATACTCCATGGTTGTAGTCTTCATAAAAATAATTCATTGAAATCTGTTTGGATTCATTTTATATCTTAGCACACAGTACATTTTTGCAATTTTCTAAGATGGCTTAAAAAGAATATGTATTCTGTAAGTTTTGGTTTTAATATTCTAAGTTTATAAGTGTTCAAATGTTTAAAGTGTGCTATTTAAATTCTAAATCTTTACTTATTTGTTGTTTGTTTGATTAATTAATTCCTTAGAGATGGACCATGCATGACAGAGTAAATTGTATTATACCAACCTTCATTCTGAAAATAATTATAAAATGTGGGAGGAATAAAAATAGTTGTATTATATCATCAAAGAGCACCCAAAACAGTCAGAAATTGAAGGGTAAAATTTGGAGTGAAAGAAAATGTATTGAGGTAAGTCCTATGTCCCCCCAATCCTTGCAGAGAATTTGTTTTTCTACCCCCCATAGAATTTGAGAAGTGCTTCCGCCTCCCCCACCCCCACCGCCCGGCATAGAATTTGCTGATTTCTGGCATGAAGCATAAATCCTGAAAACAGAGTTGTAGGCTAGGGCTTTCAGCCATTATCACTGAGCTGAGGGATAAAAATTCGAGGTAGCAAGGACCTGAGGGGACCAATATCACTGAAGAGGGAAAAAGACTTCAGCAAAACGAGCCTAAAATTTTGAATGTAATTTTTCCTGTGTCAGTGATTGATTCCTATGCTGCACATGCACGGAATGGAGGCTAAGAAGACAAGTTGAATGCATCTGCTAAAGCAGAGATTTTGGTAGTGTTGGGAATTTAAAAATAAAATCTCTCACATTTAGAAAGAATATTTTCTAACTTAAAATTATGATCTAATTGCCCAATCATTTCTTCTCATGCTTTTATGATTTCATTCTTGTTGCTTAAAACTCTGATTCATTTGGATTTTATCCTGGCATAAGCTCCAAGATAGACTTTATTTTTTGCCATATGGCTTGATTGTCCCCCAAGTAATTATTCAATAATCAACTTTCTTCTACAGATTGGAGATGCTGTTTTTACATATACAAAACTGATGTCTTAAAATAAATAAAACCAAAATCATAGTCAGACATTTTGTTCTCAAACTCACCTGCTTAAGTGTTCCCATTTTAATGAGTGATATCACTACTTACCCCTTTACTTACACCAAAACCTTAGACTCATCTTTTACATATCTTTTCTCTCTTTTCTCTACAAGAACATTCCCTGTGGCTATACTCCTGATAACAGAGGGAGCAGGCAAAAACATTCATCTCCCAGTTTTTTCATGGAAGGGGCTTAAATGCATACTTTCCCAGCTGCTGCCTGAAAACCTGGCTTCTAATTGGCCTACATCTAGGTGCTGACTATGATCTTCCCTTCTGTGATACTGACAGGTCACAGCCACCTTCAACCACTGGAAGCCACTAAGAAGGATAATGGCATGGACAATCTCTAAGTTTTGAGAGGCCACCAGGAGCTTGGGCCAGGCTGATTGCCAAGTTTCATCTCCTAAACAAGGCCAGTCTGTCAAGTCTGGGAGAGGTGGCTTTTTACTTAATGCTCAGAAACCAGCACCAAGAGTCAAGGAAAATGAAACAGAGAGATGTGTTCCAAACAAAAGAACAAGATAAATCTTAAGAAACTGATCTTAATAACATGGAGATAATTGATTTACCCAATAGAGAGTTCAAAATAATAGTCTTAAAGATACTCACTGAGGTCAGGAGAACAATACATAAACAAAGAGACAGAAAATATTTTTAAAGTAGCAAACAAAAATCACAGAGCTGAAGAATACAATAACTGAACTGAAAAATTCAATAGAAGGGCTTCAACAGCAGACTAGAAGAATGAGAAGAATGGATCAGTGAATTCCACGACAGGGCAGGGGGATTCATTCAGTCAGAGAAACAAAAAGAGAAAGAAATGAAAAAAAAAAACAGTGAAGATTGCTTCAAGGAATTATGGGACATCATCAAATGGATCAATATACACATTATAGAGATCCTAGAAGGAGAAAAGAGAGATAAAGGGGCAGAAAGCTTATTAAGTAACATAATGGCTGAAAACTTCCCTAACCTTGGGAAAGAAACAGACATTCAGGTACAGGAATCCAAAAAGTACCAAACAAGATGAATTTAAAGAGACCCACACAGAGACACATTATAATTAAACTGTCAAAAGCTCAAGACAAAGAATCTTAAAAGCAGCAAGAAAAAGCAACTTGTTACTTATAAGGGAACCCCCATAAGACAACTGGCAGATTTTTCAGCAGAAACATTGCAAGTCAGAAGGGTGTGGAAAGATATATTCAAAGTATTGAAAGAAAAAAAAACAAAAACTGCCAACCAAGAATACTCTACCTGGTAAAGTTGTCCATCCATCCACAGATGAATGGATAAAGAAGATGTGGCACATATATACAATGGAATATTACTCAGCCATAAAAAGAAATGAAATTAAGTTGTTTGTAGTGAGGTGGATGGACCTAGTCTGTCATACAGAGTGAAGTAAGTCAGAAAGAGAAAAACAAATGCCATATGCTAACACATATATATGGAATCTAAGAAAAAAAAAAGTTCTGAAGAACCTAGTGGCAGGACAGGAATAAAGACACAGACATAGAAAATGTACTTGGGGACACAGGTAGTGGGAAGGGTAAGCCGGGATGAAGTGAGAGAGTGACATGTACATATATACACTACCAAATGTAAAATAGATAGCTAGTGGGAAGCAGCCACATAGCACAGGAAGATCAGCTTGGTGCTTTGTGACCACCTAGAGGAGTGGGATAAGGAGGGTGGGAGCGAGATGCAAGAGGGAGGAGATACGGGGATACATGTATATGTATAGCTGATTCACTTTGTTATAAAGCACAAACTAACACACCTAACACACAACTGTAAAGCAATTATACTCCAGTAAAGATGTTAAAAAATAATAATAATAATTGAAGGAGAAATAGAGTTCTCCAGACAAACAAATGTTAAGACTTTTGTCTTCATCACCACTAGTCTGGCCCTACAAGAAAAGTTAAAGGGAGTTCTTCAAGCTGAAATGAAAGGATGTTAATTAGTAATATGAAGACCTATGAAAGGATAAAACTCACTGGCAAAGAAGAAAAAAGTATGCACATTTTAAAAAAAGAAACAGAAAATGATTTGGGGTGTGAGTATTTTTATTGCTAATGTTCTCTGTTGTGGTTTTTAAGGATGAACATATTAGTGTATAATCTGTGTAATTAAAAATTATTAAAGATTAGCATTAACAAAAACAAAGAACTAAAATTTAATTACTGGGGAAGTCAGGGAAGAGAGGACAGTAGAGGAGAGAGATTATTGGGTAGTTTAGCAGAGTAGCCAAAGGACTTTTAGTACAGGGATACCTAACATAGAATTTTAAGTTTTATGTATTCTTGAATTGAAAACCCCATCTGCCTCCTCAAGCCTTCAGAAAATCTCAAATACACATTTATGTCCTTTAGACTTATTTATGTTTTTGTTTCACTTTGATTTTGTAGAATTCAGGAACAAGAGATTGTGTTCCCTTCTGGCTGGGGTGTACCAGAGAATGCTGCAAAAGCAGTATGTAATTAACTATTGAAAGAATAAACTATGAGACAAAACTGACTATAAACTATAAGCCCCTTAGAATACACAGAAAAGTGGAGGTAAGGGTAACAGAAGATTTGAGCTGCTATTTGGGTTTCATGATATTTTTATTTTTCTTGTCTTTGAGAGGAGAATGCTCCAATCAGGCCAGCATAAATGCCTTATTCTAATAAGCATTGTAAATGTTAGTAGGCGTTCAATTTATAAACGTAAACCTCATGTTAATTCTATTAATGTGAGTTACATATTTTTTTTTTTTTTTTTTTTTGGCAGTACGCAGGCCTCTCACCGCTGTGGCCTCTCCCGTTGCGGAGCACAGGCTCCGGACGCGCAGGCTCAGCGGCCATGGCTCACGGGCCCAGCCGCTCCGCGGCATGTGGGATCTTCCCGGACCGGGGCACGGACCCGCGTCCCCTGCATCGGCAGGTGGACTCTCAAACACTGAGCCACCAGGGAAGCCCTGAGTTACCTTTTTATGACTTGAACTCTCTGAGGTCATTGACCAGTCTTCTCAGAATTTATTGTATATAAAACTGAGGTTCATCTCCTGAATCTTATTGAATTCTCCATGTAACCTCTTACTGTTCAGTCATTCTTTCCTAGAGAACACTCTCATATGCCTTATGGTATTAAACTTCTACACTGCTATCTTTCATTTGCTTCCTTTCTCTTTTGAGTCATTTTCCATGAAAAAAATTGGGGTTATCAAATCTTACCAACTTTTCCTTTGGAGTATATTTAATGATCTCTCCTCAAGTATACACTACATATCTGGCTATGCCCAGGGTTGCCCCCTTTCCTGGGACCTCAGTCAAGTTATTTAGTCTTTCCGAACCTCAGTTTGAATTTCTATAAAGTGGAGAAAATAATAATAACCTCATTAGGACAGCAATAGTTAAACCATATCATACTTGCCAAAGTGCTTAGCACTTCTGTAGGTACATAATAACTGCTTAAAGTCATTCCAGCTCATCTTATCACTTAGGAATTTATCACCACCAACTCTTTCTTAGCTTCTGGATAGCATTTTTCTCTGCAGTGGGATTGCTACCAAGGCAAAATGAGAAATTACTATCCTTGCTGCTCACTGAATGACACCTCTCTGCCAATTTCTCCTCTGCCTTTATGACTCTTGGTTCAAATAACAGGTTAGTTCTCCACAAAAATCTCATAGCCCATTAATTACATTAGTGGGAGTCATAAGTGTCCTAAATGGAAAAATTGTATCCTTCCATTTAACAATTTGTAAAGGATGAGGCTATAGAAAATGGTTGACCGACATTCACACTCGGTTATGTGTATCAGCAAGCCAGAAGGGGCTGGAAAAAGTAGAGCTGTTAGTTTTAGAGTGACATCTTATTGATTTCCAGATATTACACAGGGTTTAAGCTACTTAAATTATGTTGAATTTACCATGACAAATGCCACCATATGGAACCTTTTAGATTTTAGTCATATGAAACTTTTTAGAATTTAGTCATTCTTTCTTAGAAAACTCTGTCATGTGTCTAATATTGTTAAACTTCCACATTGTTAGCACTCATTTTTAGAACTTCCCATCTCTTTTGAGTCATTTTCATTTTCAAAAAGTTGGGCTGCCTGACTGTACCTACATTTTCCTTCACTCTTATGCAGTCTTTTTTCTTAAAGACTGTCACCAGGGCTTCCCTGGTGGCGCAGTGGTTGAGAGTCCGCCTGCCGATGCAGGGGACACGGGTTCGTGCCCCGGTCTGGGAAGATCCCACATGCCGCGGAGCGGCTGGGACCGTGAGCCTGTGCTCTGCAATGGGAGAGGCCACAACAGTGAGAGGCCCACGTACCACAAAAAAAAACCAAACAAACAAACAAAAAGACTGTCACCAGAGTTCCCCTCTTGCCAGCTTAAACTGTACCTAATATCTACAGATCAATAAAACGTGTAGCTAAAAATAGTATGTTTAAAATGAGGGATGTATTACTATAAAACTAACAGTTAAAAGTCAATGGAAAATTTTAAAAACGCAAGGAAAATTTTAGGTGCATAGTAATGATCTACAAATGCATAACTGCAGTGTTCTAGAATAGAATTATTCTATATAATTTAGACAAGTAAAATAACCTTTCTGAACCACGTTCCTCTTTTCAAAAAATGGCAGGATAATACTATCTGATCTACTAATCTTCCAGGAAGAAGTCTATATAAATGTGAGCTCTGTTATTATTAGCAATGTTCTGGCTCTCTGCAGATCTTTCGTTCAGTTTAGTTGAAATAAAGCTCAGAACAGACAAAACAAACTTGAAAAAAGAAAACTGTACTTCAGTAGAAATTGTTTCTATTACCTTTGCCAGTATATCAAATGATTAGATAAACCAGGACTCAATTTCTCAATAGGCAAATCAGATCCCTCAAATCAATGTTTTATTTGAATAAGGATAAGTAAAAAAATTCCTGCTTATCATAAAGAAAACATGCAGATATGCTATTCATTTCCATCTTAGGGAATTTAGCATAAGTTCAGGTGGAGTGAATTAAAAATGTTAAGATTTTCCAAAATAAATATTACTTCTTATAAAAATGTGATTCCTATTTAGAATTTTCTAAGTCTCCAACACTTCATCATCATCAAAATGCCCACTTATGTTTATAGTTTTCTGAGCATTTTGTGTTGTATTAAAGTTTTATATATTCTGCCTCTTTCAAAAATGTTGGAGAAGCATGCAACAAAAATATAATATTTTGTCTTTCTTTCCTTCCTTCCTTCCTTCCTTCCATCTGTCAACAAACATATTTGTCAAACACTGGACTAAATGACAGGGAAATACATAAGAATGAGACATAAACTTGTCATGAGGAGCTCACAGCCTCATGTGAGAGACACGAAAGACTATTAAGTGTTTAAATAAAGATACAAAGGAAATGCTATGAGCACAGATAGAAGGATTAATCAACTCTTCCCTGGGGAATCAGAAGAGGTTTCACAGAGGAGCCACTGAAGTTAGATCATAATAAGTTAAAAAAATAAAAGGTAAAGGCTTTGTCAGATAAAAAGGCTTTGTTCAGTCCAGACAGAAGGAACAGCATGGGCTACAGAATGGTTTCACAGAGAGGTCCAGCAGGAAAGGGAAGGCAAGGAGACAGCTGGTTCTGCTCCATGTCAGAGATGCAGTTCAGAGAAATTTGTTGATTTTAGCTGAGAGGCTGATTTAAATCACTTTTCTCTCATGCTACAAATATTCGTCAAGGCTCTTCTTCTATGAAGTGTCAGCATGCTTGTTGTAAGCCCAGAGCATGACATCAACTTCTTCTTTTAATTTTTTGCAAGTTGATTTCCTCTACTTTTCTTTCTCTTTAAATTAACTCATATTCATTCAGTTATTAAAGAATGGTCTGTTCTAACAACAAAGGATTGGTAGTCTATGAAGATGAGTAACTTTTTTAATAGCTTCTGAGAGAGAGGAGAAGAATACAGAGAAAGAAAAAAAAAATCCTGCCATCAAACCTGGAAGTCCTACTAGGTTGGCCTTACTTCATAGAGATTTAACTAACCTACTTTGTGGAGGAAAGAAAAAGGAACTCTAATGTGCCAGGCCAGGGGATGTACGTTTTATATCTGATATCTGATTCAATACCAGTAAAATAAAAGCCTTTCAATGGCCTGGGAACTGTGATCTGGCCCCCTGCTACCAATCTGGTAGCCAACCATTGCCTCTACTTCATTGCCAACCATTCTTCCCATCATTCATTACACTCCAGTCAGATTGGCCTTCTAGCTCGTCCTTAAATGTGCAAAGAATGTTTCTCTCTGCCAGAACACTCTTACTTCAGATAACCTTATTCTCTCTTCCTCACATTCTTTAGGTGTTAGCTCAAAGAAGCCTTCCCTGATCACACTCTATAAAACAAGGTCCACCTGCTCTTCCCCCATCATACGCCAAACACTACTCTGACTTATTTTTCTTCTCTAAGCACTTATTTCCACTTATTATATATTTTTGTTTGCTAAGATCTTAATTGTATCTATCTTTCCACTATAGCCTAAACAACTATAAGAGAAGGCATTAGCCTATTTTTTTTTCAAATAAAGTGTATAAAACAGTTGATATTTAATAAATGGTTAATAATATATCTTGAATAATGGAAAACCTTTTATACTGACATTATTAGAAACGTTTTACAGATGAGTAGCCTGAATTTCAGACACATAAAATAATTTGTTGGCTATTCCATGACTCATAAGTCATCTGGATTTGAGTATACAATGTCTCCTAAATCCATGATTGTTCCATTATACCAAACTTTATTCCCTAAAAGGATGCTTTCCATGAGAACATATCTTCAGATATAACTAACATTATTATGTGCAGTATGTTTATCAGGGTTCCAAAATGTAGAGACAAAATCCACTATAACTGGTTTAAGTAAAAATGAACTTGCAAATGGTCACAAATAGTTTACAGAATCATTGGCAGAGCTGAAGAGACAAGCTTGAGCTGAGCTTCCAAAAATGACTACCAATCCCACACCAAAGAACTGGCCTGCCAAGGAGCAGCTGCTACCTCTCCCACTTTCAAGGAACTGCAGAAGCATGAAATTAGTTGCCATGGCTTCTAGATTCAAGGCAAGACTACCTTTGCTATGAACAGAAAGCTGCTGAATCAGGAAAGTCATACCAGGGGTCCTAGATCCAGAATTTTACCACCACTACCATGATCTTTGCCAGCAACGTGACTGCTCTATATACTGTCTCTCTATGTAACTCCATTCTGTATCAAAGACTCATATAAATCCATCTCACTGGTGGAGCCCAAATCACATTCAGAAACTTTACTGCAAAGGGAATTGAGAAATGTAGTTCTTTAGCTTTCCAAGCTATCAAGACTGGAAGGTAAGTTTCAAGGGGATAAGAACTGTTGCTGACAATTATGCATCGTACGTTAGGCACGTGTTAGTGCATAACCTTATTCAATCTTTGCAAAACTACTGTAAGATAGGTACCATTATGCCCACTGAATTGGTGAAGAAACAAAGGCTCAGAAAGTGATTTGACACTAGTCATAAATGAGTCTCCAATGAGAGACTCTTGTGCCTTCTTTCTGGAGTTTATCAGCATCCTATTTTCAGTTGCACAAATCAGCAACCATTGTTTTGTTCAGGGTTGAATACTTTAGAGTTAAATGGCAGATAATGATGTTATTCTCTAAATGTAAAACCAGAGAGGGTATAAAAATGTAAACTTATGAAACTCCTCCATAAATGTCTTGCTGACTTTTAACAGTGTTGTAAAGTATGAGAAAGGTAGTTTGGAACGTTCCTCCTGTAAAGGTGGCATCTTGGTGCACTTCTGTAATAGTGGCCTAGTTCTCAGCTCTGCAGATATAAAATTTTCATTTTTATTGATTCTCTTTGGATGACTAGACAGTAAGCAATTTTTTACTTGGGGCATGCCTGTTAACTTTAAAGCAACTTCAAGATATGGACTTAAAAACCATATGAAATAAGAATGGACTTCTAAATAATATTTATGGAGCATGTACTGTGTGGCATACACTGTTGTATATATTTACTTGTGGATTTTTATTATTGTCCCTAAAAATCTAGAAATTAGGACTCCATCATTGAAAAAAATGGGTGATAGAAAGCTTAATGACATCGTACCACAGCAGTTTGAAGTGCTTAAAGTAGCAGTAATTTGGCCTAGCGATGGGGCATATCTAAAAACTAGTACTGGGTATGCTTTTGGCATCATGGAGTTGTCTGGAAACAAATGCATAGAAAACCCATAAAGTTTTTTGTTTTTTGGGGTATATTTTTTTAATTTAATTTAATTTATTTTTTTATACAACAGGTTCTTATTAGTCATCCATTTTATACACAACAGTGTATACATGTCAATCACAATCTCCCAATTCATCACACCGCCACCCCCACTGCTTGCCCCCCTTTGGAGTCTATACGTTTGTTCTCTACATCTATGTCTCAACTTCTGCCCTGCAAACCGGTTCATCTGTACCATTTTTCTAGATTTCACATATATGTGAAATATATATATATATATATATATATATATATATATATATATATATATATATGATATATGTTTTTCTCTTTCTGACTTACTGCACTCTGTATGACAGTCTCTAGATCCCAACACATTTCTACAAATGACCCAATTTCATCCCTTTTTATCACTGAGTAATATTCCATTCTATATATGTACCAAATCTTCTTTATCCATTCATCTGTTGATGGGCATTTAGGTTGCTTCCATGACCTGGCTATTATAAATAGTGCTGCAATGAACATTAAGGTGCATGTCTTTTTGAATTATGGTTTTCTCTGGGTATATGCCCAGTAGTGGGATTGCTGGGTCATATGATAATTCTATTTTTAGTTTTTTAAGGAACCTCCATACTGTTCTCCATAGTGGCTGTATCAATTTACATTCCCACCAACAGTGCAAGAGGGTTCCCTTTTCTCCACACCCTCTCCAGCATTTGTTGTTTGTAGATTTTCTGATGATGCCCATTCTGACTGGTATGAGGTGATACCTAATTTTAGTATTGATTTGCATTTCTCTAATAATTAGTGATGTTGAGCAGGTTTTCATGTGCTTCTTGGCCATCTGTAGAGAAAAGTTTATTTAGGTCTTCTGCCATTTTGGATTGGGTTGTTTATTTTTTTAATATTGAACTGCATGAGCTGTTTATATATTTTGGAAATTAATCCTTTGTCCATTGATTCATTTGCAAATATTTTCTCCCATTCTGAGGGTTGTGTTTTCATCTTGTTTATGGTTTCCTTTGCTGTGCAAAAGCTTTGAAGTTTCATTAAGTCCCATTTGTTTATTTTTGTTTTTATTTCCATTACTCTAGGAAGTGGATCAAAAAAGATCTTGCTGTGATTTATGTCAAAGAGTGTTCTTCCTATGTTTTCCTCTAAGAGTTTTATAGTGTCTGGTCTTACATTTAGGTCTCTAATCCATTTTGAGTTTATTTTTGTGTATGGTGTTAGGGAGTGTTTTAATTTCATTCTTTTACATGTAGCTGTCCAGTTTTCCCAGCACCACTTATTGAAGAAACTGCCTTTTCTCCATTGTATACCCTTGCCTCCTTTGTCATAGATCAAGGTGCATGATGTCATTGACCATAGGTGTGCTGTTTTATCCCTGGGCTTTCTATCCTGTTCCATTGATTTATATTTCTGATTTTGTGCCAGTACCATGTTGTCTTGATTACTGTAGCTTTGTAGTATATTCTGAATTCAGGGAGTCCAATTCCTCCAGCTCTGTTTTTTTTCCCTCAAGACTACTTTGGCTATTAGGGGTCTTTTGTGTCTCCATACAGATTTTAAGATTTTTTGTTCTAGTCCCATAAAAAATGCCATTGGTAATTTGATAGGGATTGTATTGAATCTGTAGATTGCTTTGGGTAGTATACTCATTATCACCATATTGATTCTTCCAGTCCAAGAACATGGTATATCTCTCCATCTGTTGGTATCATCTTTAATTTCTTTCATCAGTGTCTTATAGTTTTCTGCATACAGGCCTTTTGTCTCCTTAGGTAGGTTTATTCCTAGGTATTTTATTATTTGTGTTGCAATGGTAAATGGGAGTGTTTCCTTAATTTCTCTTTCAGATTTTTAATCATTAGTTTATAGGAATGCATGAGATTTCTGTGCATTAATTTTGTATCCTGCCACTCTAACTAATTCATTGATTAGCTCTAGTAGTTTTCTGGTGACATCTTTAGGATTCTCTGTGTATGGTGTCATGTCCTCTGCAAACAGTGACAGTTTTACCTCTTCTTTCCAATTTGTATTCCTTTTATTTCTTTTTCTTCTCTGATTGCCATGGCTAAGACTTCCAAAACTATGTTGAATAATAGTGGTGAGAGTGGGCAACTTTGTCTTGTTCTTGATCTTAGAGGAAATGCTTTCAATTTTTCACCATTGAGAATGATGTTTGCTGTGGGTTTGTCATATATGGCTTTTATTATGTTGAGTTAGGTTCCCTCTATGCCCACTTTCTGGAGAGTCTTTATCATAAATAGGTGTTGAATTTTGTCCAAAGCTTTCTCTGCACCTATTGAAATGACCATATGATTTTTTTCTTCTATTTGTTAATATGGTGTATCACATTGATTGATTTGTGTATATTGAAGAATCCTTGCATCCCTGGGATAAACCCCACTTGATCATGGTGTATGATCCTTTTAATGTGTTGTTGGATTCTGTTTGCTAGTATTTTGTTGAAGATTTTGGCATCTATACCATCAGTGATATTGGTCTATAATTTTCTTTTTTTGTAGTATCGTTGTCTGGTTTTGGTATCAGGGTGATGGTGGCCTTATAGAATGAGTTTGGGAGTGTTCCTTCCTCAGAAATTTTTTGGAAGACTTTGAGAAGGATGGGTGTTAGCTCTTCTCTAAAGGTTTGATAGAGTTCACCTGTGAAGCCAACTGGTCCTGGACTTTTGTTTGTTGGAAGATTTTTAATCACAGTTTCAATTTCATTACTTGTAATTTGTCTGTTCATATTTTCTATTTCTTCCTGTTCAGTCTTGGAAGGTTATACCTTTCTAAGAATTTGTCCATTTCTTCCAGGTTGTCCACTGTATTGGCATAGAATTGCTTGTAGTATTCTCTTAAGATGCTTTGTATTTCTGTTGTGTATTTTTGTGTAAATTGTCCTTTTTCATTTCTAATTTTATTGATTTGAGTCATCTCCCTCTGTTTCTTGATCAGTCTGGCTAATGGTTTATCAATTTTGTTTATCTTCTGAAAGAACCAGCTTTTAGTTTTATTGATTTTTTCTATTGTTTTCTTTGTTTCAATTTCATTTATTTCTGCTCTGATCTTTATGATTTCTCTCCTTCTGCTAACTTGGGTTTTGTTTGTTCTTCTTTCTTTTGTTCCTTTAGGTGTAAGGTTAGATTGTTTATTTGAGATTTTTCTTGTTTCCTGAGGTAGTCTTGTATAGCTATAAACTTCCCTCTTAAAACTGCTTTTGCTTCATCCCATAGGTTTTGGATCATTGTGTTTTCATTCTCATATGTCTCTAGGTATTTTTTTATTTCCTCTTTGATTTCTTCAGTGATTTCTTGGTTATTTAGTAATGTATTGTTTATCCTCAGTGTGGTTCTGTTTTTTACATTTTTTTCCCTGTAACTGATTTCTAATCTCATAGCGTTGTGGTCAGAAGAGATGCTTGATATGATTTCAGTTTTCTTAAATTTACTGAGGCTGAATTTGTGTTCCAAGATATGATCTATCCTGGAGAATGTTCCATGCGCACTTGAGAAGAAAGTGTAATCTGCTGTTTTTGGATGGAATGTCCTATAAATATCAATTAAATCAATCTTGTCTATTGTGTCATTTAAAACTTGTGTTTCCTTATTAATTTTCTGTTTGGATGATCTGTCCATTGGTGTAAGTGACGTGCTAAAGTCCCCCACTATTATTGTGTTACTGTCAATTTCCTCTTTTAGAGCTGTTAACAGCTGCCTTATGTATTGAGGTGCTCCTATGTCTGGTGCATATATATTTATAATTGTTATATTTTCTTCTTGGATTGATCCCTTGATCATTGTGTAGTGTCCTTCCTTGTCTCTTGTAACATTCTTTATTTGAAAGTTTATTTTACCTGATATGAATATTGCTACACTAGCTTTCTTTTGATTTCCATTTTCAAGGAATATATTTTTCCATCCCCTCACTTTCTGTCTGTATGTGTCCCTAGGTCTGAAGTGGGTCTCTTGTAGACAGCATATACATGGGTCATGTTTTTGTATCTATTCAGCAAGCCTGTGTCTTTTGGTTGGTGCATTTAATCCATTCACATTTAAGGTAATCATCGATATGTATGTTCCTATTACCATTTTCTTAATTGTTTGGGATTTGCTTTTGTAGGTCCTTTTGTCTCTTGTGTTTCCCACTGAGAGAAGTTCCTTTAGCATTTTTTGTAGAGCTGGTTTGGTGGTGCTGAATTCTCCTAGCTTTTGCTTGTCTGTAAAGCTTTTGATTTCTCCATCAAATCTGAATGAGATCCTTGCCGGGTAGAGTAATCTTGGTTGTAGGTTCTTTCCTTTCATCACTTTAAGTATATCATGCCACTCCCGTCTGACTTGTAGAGTTTCTGCTGAGAAATCAGCTGTTAACCTTATGGGAGTTCCCTTGTATGTTATTTGTCATTTTTCCCTTGATGCTTTCAATAATTTTTCTTTGTCTTTAATTTTTGCCAATTTGATTACGATACGTCTTGGCGTGTTTCTCCTTGGTTTATCCTGTATGGGACTCTCTGTGTTTCCTGGACTTGGGTGGCTATTTCCTTTCCCATGTTGGGGAATTTTTCGACTATAATGTCTTCAAATATTTTCTCGGGTCCTTTCTCTCTCTCTTCTCCTTCTGGGACCTCTATAATGTGAATGTTGTTGTTTTTAATGTTGTCCCAGAGGTCTCTTAGGCTGTCTTCCTATCTTTCATTCTTTTTTCTTTTTTATGTTCTGCCCCAGTGAATTCCACCATTCTGTCTTCCAGGTCACTTAGCCGTTTTTCTGCCTCAGTTATTCTGCTATTGATTCCTTCTGGTGTATTTTTCAGTTCAGTTATTGTATTGTTCATCTCTGTTTGTTCTTTAATTCTTCTAGATTTTTGTTAAACATTTCTTGCATGCTCTCAATCTTTGCCTCCATCATTTGTCTGAGGTCCTGGATCATTTTCCCTGTCATTATTCTGAATTCTTCTTCTGGAAGGTTGCCTATCTCCACTTCATTTAGTTGTTTTTCTGGGGGTTATCTTGTTCCTTCATCTGGTACATAGCCCTCTGCCTTTTCATCTTGTCTATCTTTCTGTGAATATGGTTTTTGTTCCACAGGCTGCAGGGTTGTAGTTCTTCTTGCTTCTGCTGTCTTCCCTCTGGTGGATAAGGATATCTAAGAGGCTTGTGCAAGTTTCCTGATGGGAGGGACTGGTAGTGGGTAGAGCTGGCTGTTGCTCTGGTGAGCAGAGCTCAGTAAAACTTTAATCCACTTATCTGCTGATGGGTGGGCCTGGGTTCCCTCCCTGTTGATTGTTTGGCCTAAGGCGAACCAACACTAGAGCCTTCCCAGGCTCTTTGGTGAGGCTAATGGTGGACTGTGGTAGGGCTCACACCAAGTGGTACTTCCCAAAACTTCTGCTGCCACTGTCTTTGTGCTCACGGTGTGAAACAGTCACACCCTACCTCTGCAGGAGCCCGACCAACACTAGCAGGTAGGTCTGGTTCAGTCTCCTATGGGGTCACTGTTCTTTCCCCTTGTTCCTGATGTGCACACTACTTTGTGTGTGTCCTCCAAGAGTGGAGTCTCTGTTTCCCCCAGTCCTTTTGAAGTCCTGCAATCAAATCCCACTAGCCTTCAAAGTCTGATTCTCTAGATATTCCTCCTCCTGTTGCTGGACCCTCAGGTTGGGAAGCCTGACATATGGATCAGAAATTTCACTCCAGTGGGTGTACTTCTGCGGTATAAGTGTTCTCCAGTTTGTGGGTCACCCACCCAGCAGTTATGGGATTTGACTTTATTGTGATTGTCCCCCTCCTACCATCTCATTGTGGCTTCTCCTTTGTCTTTTGATGTGGGATATCCTTTTTGGTGAGTTCCAGTGTGTTCCTGTCGATGACTGTACAGCTGTTAGTTGTGATTCTGGTGTTCTCACAAGAAGGAGTGAGAGCACGTCCTTCTACTCCACTATCAAATCAGAATTTGCATTTTAACAAGATCCCCTGCTGATTGGGGTTATTCATATAAACATGAAAGTTTGAGAAGTCCTGCTTACAACTGCCATCCATAAAACAAGCAGTTCTTTGCTGGTCAGTTGATAACTGTTTATAAGTCACTGTCCAAGTGATGACAGAATCTGGTGGCTCTTAATACAGTTTCAAAATCAGTCCAGATGCCAAATCTGCTGACACCTTGATCTTGGACTTCCCAGTCTTCTGATAGTCACTTATTGTTTAACGCAGACTCCTGCGGATGTTTCTCAGCCACAGCCCCCTCTTCACAGCCAACAGCCCCAGGCAGCCTCTGTCCCACCCCTTCGTCATAACCAGTCCCTCAGTACCAAACCCATAAAGTTTTAATAGATTTGTACTGGTAAAAGTGTTGCTAACTTAGATGATAACCATGTTGATACTGTTTAGTATGTAAAAAGTCTTCCATGTTCCCAACTTGCTACAGGTGAAAAGCAGTCAGAGAAAGCTGCTCAGTGACAAAGAGGGTAGTAGATTTACTGATACCTTCTTTAGAAATAGCCAAGGAGCATGATGGAAAAGGGAAAAAACTCTCAGAGGCTGTTCCTAAGAGCTGTGGAAGACAATGACATCGTATCTAATAAATGACCTTTTCTACCCTCAGTGGAGAGAGACGTGGCCATATTTGCTCAGCATGATTTCAGAATTTCTCCTGACCAGTGACTACTATGGCCTTTTATTCTTTCTCTTTCCAAATAGGAGTATTTATTATAGTTATGTCTGTATCCCATTTTATATTGATGTGTATGGAGGGCAGATCTTCTTGTAAATGTATAGACCTATGGAATAAGATGAACCTTATCTGAACATGAAGTAGATCAAGAGATTCTGAACTTCAAGATTGAGGCTAGAATTGCATAAGACTTTTAAGTGTCTTACGATGGAGTGAGCATATTTTATGTGTGGAAGGCATATTAAAATATTAATAAAAGGTGTCATGTGATAATTTAGATTGTTTCACAACAAATATTCATTTCCTTCTCTCTTCTACATGGGCAAAGTATAGTTCCCAGAATGGCTTCCTGACATGGCTTTGGCCATGTGACTTTTTGGCCAATGTGATGTTAGTGGATAAGATGTTGGGAAAGACATGAAATATATTTATAAAGTGGGTCTTGGCACTTCTGCCATCTCCATGAGTAGAACATCATGTGGATTGCCTACTGGCCAAGAAGGATAGGAGGAAACTATGTGGAGAAGACCTAGATACAACATGCAAGCTAAGGACAAGTCTAACTGTGCCTGGTTTAGACTAGAGGAACCTCAGCACTTCCACAGGCACCCAAGTTAGAATAAGTACAGGCAGACCATGGAGGTATTGTGGGTTTGTTTCCAGACCACTGCAGTAAAGCAAATATTATGATAAAAGAGTCACACAAATTTTTGGTTTCCCAGTGCATTATAAAAGTTATGTTTACACTACCCTATAGTCTACAAAGTGTGCAACAGCATTATGTCTAAAAGATGTAAACACCTTAATTTAAATTATTTTCATTGCTAAAAAGGCTAACCATCATCTCAGCCTTCAGAGAGTAGTAGTAGTATCATTAAAGATCACTGATCGCAAATCACCATAACAAATATATTAATAATTAAAAAGTTTGAAATATTGTGAGAACTACTAAAATGTGACATGAAGTGAGAAAAAGTTGTTGGAAAAATGGCTCTGATAGACTTGCTTGATGCAGGGTTGCTACAAACCTCCAGTTTGTAAAAAAATTCAATATCAGTGAAACGCAGTAAAGAACAATAGAACAAGGTATGCCTGTAATTGTTGTTTTAAGTCATTGAGTTTCAAATATTGAAGTGGTTTGTTATGCAGAAAAAGTTAACTGATGTAGAAATAAATGAGCATTCTAAACATTCTGGAGAACTGCCTCCCTGGTTCAAGAAACGAGGAAACTAAATTGGTAATCAGAGTTTGCTTGAAGTACACATACAAAAATGTAAACAAAGAGAGTCTGAAAGTTTTATATAAGATTTCCACCTGCCAGAACACATTTCTGCCAGTGACAATATTATCACCAGTAGTGGCCTTTGGTTTTAAAGATTAGAAAACACCTTTGACAAACTTAAGGAGACTCAAAGAGAATGTATCAAAAGTGTTATATGGTTTACAGAATTGAAAGAAAAGCTGAATAATCAAGCTTTGAAAAGTTCAGGACCAGGGAAGATTGACAGATCCTAGCAGCAGGAATTCATGGACATTTTCATGTTCAAATTTCAAGTAACAGAGCCTGATTAGCCCTGTTTATTTCATGTGTCCAATTGCATGGAGGGGAGAAGGGGCCATGTTATTATGACTGATAACCCCATTAGGAACACATGGAATAGAGAAGGATAATTGATCATTAACAGTCTTCTCACAACTGAATGGCCTTGATAAATTCTTATTCTCTTATTGTCAATATTTTCCATTAGCAAGTTACCCAAGGATCTGAATATTAAGACATAGCATCATGTTCCAACTTGCATCAGAGTTGCATCAAATCAGGAGTTGCCTGATTTTTTTTGGGGGGGGGCAATTTTTTAATCATAGTGAAAGATGACCTAGGACTACATAAATTCATTGTGTTTTGAATGTTTTTAGTGTCTAGTCCAGAAATAACACGGGATTTTATACTTAGACTTCATAGCATCTTTACTTGAGGTCATCCAGTACTGTATCCATTCCTTATAGGCTTATCAATAGCACCTTACGTAAGTATATAACCCAATACTTTTCAAGGGTTTCATGCCCAATAAATATTTTAGTTCGCAGGGAATCCCACTGAGTTCCAGCTTGCCTTCTTTGATTCCAGTATAGATGACTATTTTTGAAAAATTCCTTAAAACTATTTTCCCTGCCCATCTCTAATCATTTTTTTGTAATTTACTTATTTATGCTTGCATTGGGTGTTTGTTGCTGCATGCGCTCTTTCTCTAGTTGCAGCAAGTGGGGGTTACTCTTCATTGCGGGGTGCAGGCTACTCACTGTGTTGGCTTCTCTTGTTGTGGAGCATGGGCTCTAGGCACGTGGGCTTCAGTAGTTGTGGCATACGGGCTCAGTAGTTGTGGCTCACAGGTTCTAGAGCACAGGTTCAGTATTTGTAGCACATGGGCTTAGGTGCTCTGTGGCATGTGGGATCTTCTCGGACCAGGGCTCGAACTCGTGTCTCCTGCATTGGCAAGCAGATTCTTAACCACTGCGCCACCAGGGAAACCCCTCTAATCTTTTTCTTAATAAATTGTGACTAGTATCTGGAAAGTATGGATTGTGTTATCTATTATCTTTTCTTCCTGTTTTCTCAGGCTGCAGGTAAGGGGTTCTTTATAGTCTTAGGACAAGGATATAAATATCCACCTTTGGCCTCTATAACATTGTCTTCACTTTAATTTGTGGGTATGAATTTCAAAGAACATTCTGTGCCTATTTAAAGAAGTGAAGAAATGTTTCTAGCAAGAATGGATGATAATTTGGCCATGACTACATGATCCAGGTAGCAAAAATTTTCATACACATGACTCATTGGAGATTAAACAAGTTCTGCTTATCTTTATTCCATCACTTGCCCCATTCCATTCCAAATTAAAACTGATGAACTATAAACAATAAAATGGATTTATTATAGTTACAATTTCAGCTTGTAAAGGTAATAAGCTCCACTTCTCTCAATTTTGTTTCTCTGACTCTCATTTCATTTTGAACACTGATGGATAGGGAGGAAAACTTCATTTTAATGTCTCAAGGTCTTAAAGAGAACCATCTTGAGTAATAGACATACCTAGGTCTTTAAGGTAGCAACACTGGCTTCATCATTGCCATCTGCTGATGGGTGGTGAAAAACCATCAGAATGAATTCCGCAAGCTTTTTTGCTGATAAAGACAATGTTCCAGAGTGGGTTTTTCCCCACTTTGAAGTCAGCAGACCTCAGTGAGAAAAAGAACTGATTAAAGGACAATCTGTCACCTAAAATAATCAATGTAACTGCCCAATGTGCCTTAAAATTATTTGGAATAGTCCAGTTCCTGGAATAAGTTAATTCAGGTAAAGACTAACTAAATGCAAGAGAGAATCGTGTACACAAAGGAGCATCTGTTTGATTGGAACTATTGGAACAACTTTTTTTCCAGTGATCTGAGAAAGTGAAATTCAGATGACCAACTCACCTTTTCCAGTAAGCAGGCTATCTGACAACATCTCTTAATGAACATCTTTAATGTTTATTTAACCAATAGGGCAATCAGAATGTTCATTTGAGTACCAAATGATTAAGAAGAACATAATGTTTCTGACTCGAACATACCCTCCTTATTTTTCCTCTTTTTTAATATTAGCTTTCTTATTCCCTAATTTGCCTTTTTTCTCTGAAATTCTATTTTCACAAATCTATAAGGGATTAAATCAACTGAGCTTTCTTTCTTTCTTTCTTCCTTTTTCTTTCTTCTTTCTTTTTCTTCTTTCTTTCTTTTTCTTTCTTTCTTTCTTTCTTTTTCTCTCTCTCTTTCTTTTTCTTTATATCTCTTTTTCTTTCTCTCTCTCTCCCTCTCTTTGGTTATTCTTGTTTTTGTTTTTGTTTTTGTTTTGCATTCAATTTCCCTTTGTTTGGCAATCAACCATGTATTGAACACCTACTCTGATCCTGTGTTAGGTTTTCCAGAGAAGACTATAACTGAGCTCCAAGAGTTTAAAGAGTCTTGCAGTGCAGGGAATATGTCTCAGATATGTTCTGGTGCTTGCATGAAATACACCTTAATTAACGTCATATTTTTAAATTATCTATTTGTGAATAAATGTCACTATAAATATCACCAAAGCATTTCTGAACACTAGTCTATATGCCTACCACTGTTCTAGAGCTCTGGGATATACAGAAGACATCTTCATGTGGGATATGCTTTCAAAAGCCTTACTCATTTTTTTGTTTTGTTTTGTTTTGTTTGTTTGTTTTAGAGAAAATGAACAAGAATTTAGGAAAACATCAAAGACTGGCAAGGCAACATAAAATTGACTTTTATTGAAGCTGTGCATGTTGTGCATAAAGAAGTGAATCACTGAGAACATGGAGGTCATTAATATCTTCCTTGAAGAGTGAGACCTCACTTGGCTTAGAAAATGCAGATAGGAATTTAGGAATTTGAAAAAGGAAGATGAAAGAGGGTGTAACCAGGTTGAGAAGGGGGAACAGGATAACAAGAAAACAATGATTTTTCTTCCAGTTTTTTATCTCTTTCTACATCTGGGTCTTTCTGGATTTAAATTTTAGAGTAGTTTTTCAACCCTTTCACTATAATAAGTAACATTTACTAATCTTTATTCATATCAAAGACTCATTTATATATTCTTAACATGTATTTATAGCTTTACTCATTGATATGCTGAGCATATTCAACTGGTGTTGATGAACTCAAACTCTACAGCCATCTTTATCTTAATCTTTGTGCTAGTAGATAAATTATATGAACATTTAATAAAGAAAAACCTCTACAGTTTCTCCTGCATGAGTGCTCTTTGCTGCAAAAACACTGCTTTATGTCAGTTTCTTTAACTGTTGTTGCATCACACATTCTTAAGACCACGAGCCTGAATAAAAAGCCATGGGTGTATTCTCCTATGGTGGACCGGATATACTAAACAAATATTCCATAGGAACAATAACAAGTGCTGAATAATATAGAAAATAAATCCTACAAAATGCATCAGAAGGTTGGCATAAAAAATGAAATCTTAAAAGCCAATGATAGTGTGAATTCAGAGAAATATCACCAAGTATTGAAACTGACTTGTTTTTGGAGAACATTGTTAAACCCTGGTGTTTTCATTTTGACTGTAATATGAATTGCAGAATAAGTAGCCAGTTGTAACACCACCACTTATTAAAATATAGATAGATAGGTGATAGATACATAATATATGCTTTTCCACATTCTTTTCCATTATAGGTTATTACAAGATATTGAGTATAGTTCCCTGTGATATACAGTAGGTCATTATTGTTTATTTTATATACAGTAGTGTATATATGTTAATCCCAAACTCTTAATTTATCTCTCCCCTGCCCCTTCTATCACCTTTGGTAACCATACATTTGTTTTCTATGTCTGTGAGTCTGTTTCTGTTTTATAAATAAGTTCATTTGTATCATTTTTAAAGATTCTACATATAAGTGATACCATATATTTGTCTTTCTCTGTCTACTTCACTTAATATGATAATCTCTAGGTCCATCCATGTTGCTTAAAATTACATTATTTCATTCTTTTTTATGGCTGAGTAATATTCCATTGTGTGTGTATACCACATCTTCTTTATCCATTCATGAGCCCTGAGTAAGTGAAAATTATTATTACTTTTAAAATATGGACTTAAACATTTACCTTTATTTCCCCATTTGCTTTAATTATTTCCTTTGCTTTGCATTGGTCTTTCTGTTTATACTTAAGGTTATTCATCTGACTCAAATTTTCTGTAAGGTTTCATCCTAAGAAATTAATAATGCTGAGAGCCTATTTTGAGCATTTATTTTTAGTGTTGAGGTCACAGAATGCTCAACTTATTTCTCAATTATCAGTGTGCTGAAGAGGCATCAATCAGGGAATAGAATCAGAGGCAGGTGTGGAGGCTGCCCCACCGGCAGGGGTGGGGGGCGGTGTCTATAATTATTCAGTCTATAATTATTCCACAGACTGAGTCCAAATGTCAATGGGGATGTAGAAATTAGGGAGGCAGCTGAGTGAGCTGGTTATGTTGGGCATGCCAGGACAGCACTGGTCTAGATTTAGTTTGGTTTTAGCAGTCTTGACTATCACTCCAAGGACAGGAATATCTTGTATAGGTCATGGGAGAAGGATTTGAAGTAAACATCGGGTAGAATGTTAGAAGACACAGTCAGAAGCAAGCTGTTAATTTTTTTTTACAAGAAACAGGTGAGACAAGCAGAAACAGGGGCATACCAAGAAATGAGTGTGATACAAGATTAGCAGAAGAAACTTTCAAGGAAACAATTTTTGAGGGCAGAGTGGTCAATTAAGCTAGTTTTTTTTGAGTGATCACCAGGTAGACAGAACTCCAGGATTATGTGAGAGACAGTGTAGCAGACAGCATGGGTTCTGGACCCCAGGCCCTGGGCCCAACTCCTGGCTCCTCTTCTTCTGAGCTGCATGATCTTGGGGGAGGTACCTGCCTTTCCTTGACTTCATTTATCATCTATAAAAGGAAGGTGATAAATTTTAGTGCTTCTTCATGATAAGGTTGTTACATGCATTAAATAAATTAATATACATAGGTATTAGCAGAAAGTAAACAATAAATGTTAGCTATTTTATGCCATGGATATAAACAAGAAAGTTGTGCATATAAAGGAACACACCGATTTTAATTATATATAAAATTACATAAAGTATATGTAAGCTTTAATTGTATGTATAAAATAGTATAGGAACACACTGCTTGCACTCTTGTGACTTCTTTTTTTAAATCTTCTTTTCTCTGTAAAGTGGCTCCAACCAACTCTTCCTTACTCTGGTTATTTCACCCCCAGCACCCAGCACAAGCCTGGGAGAAATATCCTTGCATTCTCCACGAGGAAAATGGCAAGAGTACAGTATTCTCTGAGAGTATTAGGTCATGTAAGTACTTAGTACACAGTAAGCACTCAAGAAATAGGAAGAGCTGGATGGATCCAGGAGTACGTAAAACAGAAGTCAATCACTCAGTCAACAAATAATCACCTTCTATGTATTAGGCTCCGTACTGGTGCAGGAGTTATAAAAGCAAACAAGACATGGTTGGCAACCTCGAGGAACAGGCAGTACAGTTTGGAAGACACACTTATAAATCAATGATTACAGGACAATGTGCTAGTAATAATAAAAACATGAAAGAATATGAAGGGAATTTTTGAATCATTCCAGAAATTAAGAGAAGACTTCTCAATGTGGGTAGGTCTTGATCTGAGTTTAAAAATAAAAGAGTTGGAGTTTAGCTAGATAAAGGACAGGGATGGAAGACTGACTTGAATGATAACAGAGGCAGTTAGCAACATGCCACATTAGGAACTATGAATAGTTATAGCTGGATCAAAGGAGGAGTTGTAAGGGATGAGACCAGAAAGATAGAAAGAATTCAAAACTATAAAGAATCTTGAGTACTAGCCTAGAGATGGGAGTTTTGCAAATTTTAAGCAGGAGGGTGAGAGAGCAAATATGCATTTTAAAGCAGACTGGCAGTTATTTGGAGTGAAGTAGAGGGTATCAGACTAGAGGTAGAGAGACTAAGAGTAAGGCCAAGGTAATAAACCAGGCCACAAGTGACGAGGGTCTGCTATGGCCATGCCAGTAGACATGGAGCAATGGGCTTTGAGAGACCTCACCCAGAGGAATTCTGCAGAACTGGGTAACTACTGGGTGTTTGGAGTGAGTGAGAAAGAATTGCAGAGGGATGATTCTGCAGTTTCTAGTTTAAGGGACTCCAGGTAAGGTAAGGTTATCTCCAATAGAGGAATTGGAAGAGAAATTGATCTGGAATTTGCAAACTGCTCTCACGGGTGGCCTTCCTAACACTTCAGAGGTTTGTAATTATTAGCAACAAGGCAAGGATATCAAAAATAACATGTCCTACAGAGAAGAAATGAGAAGAGGAGGAGGAAGGCAGAGCTTACAGGCATGGTGGTGAGAGAAAAAAAATGAGCAGGATTTGTTGTTGCTACGGAAAAGATATCTCAGGGTTATACTGTCCTAGGAGAAGACAGCTACAGAAAGGCCAGATGGATTAGTGGAATAATCTGGGAATTTTACAACTAGTACTTTTATAAATCAACAAGACTCTTATTTTACTTTCTTTAGAAGCAATTCCCCCAAAATCAACCCTGGAAGGTCACTCTCAAGAGTTCACAGCTCACTAATTCCCACAGTCTAACTCTGCTGATTTGCACAGGCTGTTGCCTTGATCAGACTCATGTGAGGGTTGGTTCCCTTTAACCTAGATTCTGTGGTCATCACTGGCTTCCCTCACAACAAGATCTTTGTGGGGTAGGGTGGGGTGCAGGAGCAATGTGACCAGGACCTCATGTTAAATGCCTGTTTCTATCTGGGGTCCTGGCTGTGGGTGACTCCAACAGGGGCTGAATGATTGGGATTTCCTGTGCAGTGTCACCCCAAAGCAGAGGTGAGCTGAAACCAAAGGAGAGTTGAGCTGTTCTTGTATCCTCTTTTCTTCTTCCTTCAGGTATTTAAAAAACAAACAAAGACTTGCTCTGGAGAATGGTTCAGGATCTGGCAAATTTAGAGAAAGAAATAAAAGGAAATGGAGAAATTATTCTTAATGAGAAAACTCAGCTAGTATTTATCACTTGCTTCCCAAACTCACTTTTTACTAGTCCCAGATAGATATTCCGCCTGCCCCAACTCAGGCAGGGTATGAGACAACCCAGTAGCAGCACAATGCTGTAGGGTGAGGGTAGAAAACCAAATATGAGGACCGGTGAGTGTCTGGCATTTTGTCCTTCACAATGTGTAGCTTTATTTCCTTTTCTTCTACTATATCTTTCATATTCATTTCTTTCACATTTCTTTCCCATCTTTCCCTTCTCTCCTTCCTTTCCTTTCTCCACTCTTTTAATATTTTTACCTCTTCTCTCCATTTATATTTCTTTCTGTCATTCTTCCCTTGCTTGCTTTGATTCCTCCTTCCTTACCTTCCCTCTTTTCTCTTCTTCTTGACTAGTCTAATTAAACATGTGGACTTCAAACAGATTCCTGGGTTTGACAGAAGTCTACCACTTCTTTGTTTTGTTTTTGGAATTTTTGAATTTCATTCTATTTATTTTTATATACAGCAAGTTCTTATTAGTTATCCATCTTATACATATTAGTGTATATATGTCAATCCCAATTTCCCAATTCATCCCAACACCACCCCACCCACCGCTTTGCCTGCTTGGTGTCAATACGTTTGTTCTCTACTTCTGTGTCTCAATTTCTGTCCTGCAAACCAGTTTGTCTGTACCATTTTTCTAGGTTCCACATATATGCAATAATATAAAATTTGTTTTTGTCTTTCTGACTTACTTCATTCTGTATGACAGTCTCTAGATTCATCCATGTCTCTACAAATGACCCAATTTTATTCCTTTATATGGCTGAGTAATATTCCATTGTATATATGTATCAAATCTTCTTTATCCATTCATCTGTCACTGGGCATTTAGGTTGCTTCCATGACCTGGCTATTGTAAATAGTGCTGCAATGAACACTGGGGTGCATGTCTTTTTGAATTATGGTTTTCTCTGGGTATATACCCAGTAGTGGCATTGCTGGGTCATATGGTAATTCTATTTTTAGTTTTTTAAGGAACCTCCATACTGTTCTCCATAGTGGCTGTATCAATTTACATACTCACCAACAGTGCAAGAGGGTTCCCTTTTCTCCACACCCTCTCCAGCATTTGTTGTTTGTAGGTTTTCTGATGATGCCCATTCTGACTGGTGTGAGGTGATACCTCATTTTAGCTTTGATTTGCATTTCTCTAATAATTAGTGATGTTGAGCAACTTTTCATATGCTTCTTGGCCATCTGCATGTCTTCTTTAGAGAAATGTCTGTTTAGCTCTTCTGCCCATTTTTGGATTGGGTTTTTTTTTAAATATTGAGCTGCATGAGCTGTTTATATATTTTGGAAATTAACCCTTTGTCCATTGATTCATTTGCAAATATTTTCTCCCATTCTGAGGTTTGTCTTTTCGTCTTGTTTATGGTTTCCTTTGCTGTGCAAAAGCTTTGAAGTTTCATTAGGCCCCATTTGTCTATTTTTGTTTTTATTTCCATTACTCTAAGAGGTGGATCAAAAAAGATCTTGTTGTGATTTATGTCAAAGAGTGTTCTTCCTATGTTTTCCTCTAAGAGTTTTATAGTGTCTGGTCTTACATTTAGGTCCCTAATCCATTTTGAGTTTATTTTTGTGTATGGTGTTAAGGAGTGTTCTAATTTCATTCTTTTACATGTAGCTGTCCAGTTTTCCCATCACCACTTATTGAAGAAACTGTCCTTTCTCCATTGTATATCCTTGTCTCTTTTGTCATAGATTAAGGTGCGTCATGTCATTGACCATAGGTGTGTGGGTTTATCTCTGGGCTTTCTATCCTCTTCCATTGATCTATATTTCTGTTTTTGTGCCAGTACCATATTGTCTTGATTACTGCAGCTTTGTAATATAGTCAGAAGTCAGGGAGTCTGATTCCTCCAGCTCCGTCTTATTCCCTCAATACTGCTTTGGCTATTAGGGGTCTTTTGTGTCTCCATACAAATTTTAAGATTTTTTGTTCTAGTTCTGTGAAAAATGCCATTGATAATTTGATAGGGATTTCATTGAATCTGTAGATTGCTTTTGGTAGTTTAGTCATTTTCACAATATTGATTCTTCCAATCCAAGAACATGGTATATCTCTCTATCTGTTGGTATCATCTTTAATTTCTTTCATCAGTGTCTTATACTTTTCTGCATAAAGGTGTTTTGTCTCCCTAGGTATGTTTATTCCTAGGTGTTTTATTCTTTTTGTTGCAATGGTAAATGGGAGTGTTTCCTTAAATTCTCTTTCAGATTTTGCATCATTACTTTATAGGAATGCAAGAGATTTCTGTGCATTAATTTTGTATCCTGCAACTTTACCAAATTCATTGATGAGCTCTAGTAGTTTTCTGGTGGCATTTTTAGGATTCTCTATGTATAGTATCATGTCATCTCCAAATAGTGTGAAGTCTGCCACTTCTTTGGTATATGATCATGGGTAAATTTCTGGACTTTCCTATATCACATTTTCCCCATCCGCATTGGAAAGATACTAAGCACATCTACTTCAGAGTTTTGTTCTAAGGGTTAAATGAGATCATGTGAAACACTCAGCATAGACTTGGCAATTAATAAGTGTTCCATAATGTAAGATGTTACTATTAAATTTTAGGTTTCTTTTGGAGACCCAGTTCTTTCTCCAGGCATTGTTTACCTCCACTGATGTGACTAAGAAGTCCCTGGCCCCAGCTCTCTTATTATCATTTTGCATACAAACTCTAAAACACTGGACTCTTTTTCTAGGTGAACCCTTCCTGAGTCATTTCACTCACATTTTCCTCTTTTCTATATTACAGAAAGGACAAAACCCAGTATTTTCTTTTCTCATGCCATATTTTTATATAACATCTAGACATCAGAGAAGCAAAGCAATACATATTACAACAACAGGCTTTGATGATGAACAATTTAGTTGGTCATCACGTAGTTTAAAGGCCTCTTTAATGGCCTATATGGGAAATATAAATCTAAAAAAGAGTGGATATAGTGTATGTATAACTGATTCACTTTGCTGTACACCTGAAACTAACACAACATTGTAAATCAACTATACTTCAATAATTTGTTTTAAAATTCCAAATATATGAACATACATAAAACTAAAACAATCTAATTTTAAAATATTAGGATAAAACATAGAAGAATATTAGTAAAATACCCTGATGAATTGGTCTTTGTAATCTTGGTAAGAAACTTTATCCATAAAACAAAGATTGACAGATTGTTTTAAAGAAAGTAAAACATTCTCATGTGCAAAACACATAGTAAACAGAAGCAAAAAAAAATTTCAAAAATATGGTAGACGGAAAACTAATATAATTTTCATGTAAAGTGCTTTAGCATATTAATAAAAAGAAAAAACAGACAATTTGGAAAGAATATGAACAGTAGGTAAAATGGAGATATGGCCAGTGAAAATTTATAAATATGCTCAACTTCATGATTGGTCAGGATAGCACAAGTGAAAACATTAAGATGTCATCTTTACCCCATCAGATTGGTAAACCTGAAAAGACTTATCTAAAGCTAGTAAGGATATGGGGTAATTGACATTCTTTTATACTGTTCATAAGAATGTGAATTTTTAGCACCTAAAATGTACTTACTCTTTATCTCAGTGATCCTATCCTTCTTCTGGGAATCCATACCAGAAAATACCAATACATAAGGATAGAGTACAAGGATGTCTACTATTGATAACATATATTGTTAATATAAGTTAATTGTTAAAAATGTATTTTTATCAATTACAAGTCAGTAAAAACTTCTTGAATCAAATATGGTATATTCAAAATATGGAATGTAATGAAGCTATATTAAAAATAATTGGTAGATAGGTATACCCTTGGGAAAATGTTCATGACATTTTTTAAGTGAACAATTGAAATTACCAATACTTACATACATATACATATATGATCATGTATTTTATTCTTCCAGTTTTATTGAGATATAAATGACATACAGCACTGTTTTAAGTTTAAGGTGTACAGCATAAGGATTAATTTACATACATCATGAAATGATTACCACAATAAGTTTAGTGAATATCCATCATCTTATATAGATACAAAATTAAAAAAAAATTTTTTCTTGTGTTGAGAACTCAGGATTTACTCTCACCAACTTTCATATGTAACATACAGCAGTGTTCCTTATATTAATCATGTCGTACATTATGTCTCTGGTACTTATTTATCTTATAAAGGAAAGTTTGTACCTTTTGACCACCTTTGTCACCATACAAAAATGTTACATTATTCTAGACTATATTCCCCACACTGTACATTTCATCCCCATGACTGACTCATTACTCATTCATTTTGTAACTGGAAGTTGGTACCTCTTAATTTCCCTCACCTATTTCACTCATTTCCCCACAACCCTCTCCTCTGACAACCACCTGTTTGTTCTCTGCAACTATGGCTCTGTTTCTGTTTTGTTATGTTTGTTCATTTGTTTTGTTTTTTAGATTCTACATATAAGTGAAATTGTATTTTTCTGTCTGATATATTTCACTTAACGTAGTACCCTCTAGGTCCATCCATGTTGTTGTAAATGCCAAGATTTCATTCTTTTTTATGGCTGAGTAACATTCCATTTTATATGTATATACCACATCTTCTTTATCCATCAATTTATTAATGGGCACTTAGGTTGCTTCCATATTTGGCTAGTGTTAATAATGCTACAATGAACATAGGGGTTCATATATATATTTGAATTAATGGGGTTTTTTTCTTTAGAAAAATACCCGTAAGTGGAGTTGATGGATTGTATGATAGTTCTATTTTTAATTCTTTGAGGAACCTCCATACTGTTTTCCACTTTGGATGCACCAATTTGCATTCCCACCAACAGTGCACGAGGGTTTCCTTTTCTCCACATCCTCACTAACACTTGTTATCTTTTTGATAATAGCCATTTTGACAGGTGAGAAGTGATATCTCATGGTTTTGATTTGCATCTCCATGATCATGAGTGATGTTGAACATCTTTTCATGGGTCTGTTGGCCATCTGTATGTCTTCCTTGGAAAAATGTCTGTTCAGATCCTCTGCCCATTATTTAACTGGGTTGTTTGTTATTTTTTGATGTTGAGTTGTATGAGCTGCAACAGCACATTCTCTGTGAGAGTCTGACACACCTATAGTGTGTGAGAGACATGATAGTTTTATGCATTTTGAGGTGGAGTTGTAAGAGTTTCTTTTAAATATTTATGAAGAATTTGGATTTCTTTGTGTATTTTTCTCAGGAAATGGTCCACAGTTTTCATCAGATTCTTAAGAGGATCTGTTCCTCAAAATAGTTTAAGACACTCTGTTCCTAACACCTTGTAAACATGACAGAAGTGGGTGTCTCATGACATAATA
This sequence comes from Mesoplodon densirostris, assembly GCF_025265405.1. NCBI lineage: Eukaryota > Metazoa > Chordata > Mammalia > Artiodactyla > Ziphiidae > Mesoplodon > Mesoplodon densirostris. Next base: position 122,080,138 of record NC_082662.1, on the reverse strand, counting down.
GACATAGTACCCATGACTGTGAATGTGAATGTTCTATGACATCTTTTCTAGGGAAAAGAATTTGTAAAAGGAAAAAGGATTCTGAGAGGCTTTGGCAGGGATCTGTCTCTCAGCCATCTGTACCTCCCTTCCTCCTCCTCAGTCTCCTACTGTTCCCATCTTCTCTCAGTCAGGCAGGTAATTGGAAGTAGAAGAAGCGCTGCTCTGGAAGATGAACCCTATCCCTTGAAAACTTACTAAGGACCTGCAAGTAACCCACCAAATCTGTTCAGCAAAGTCTCCGAAGACTGCCTTGGTTCTGTGACTAAAGGCAGGCAGAGCAGTGGCAGGAACCAAAGAATATACAATATTCTTTTTCTGCTTTCTTTCCCAGAGCTGGCATGGGAGAGATAAAAATTGGGTCTGAGTCATTTTCTATAATCACTCCACACCCTGCTATTTCTCATAACATGTCTCTGTGGATGATTAATGTGTTTACAAGCAGATAGTTTTTATGAAGCATTTATTGACCCTTATTATTAAGATGCTTGTGTTTCACTGGAAGCATCTGCTCTGAGACCTTTAAAGCACATGATGATAAAAATAGGCATGCATATGGAAGGAGTATTCTGTCCATGGACCACAAGCAGGTAAGCTCAGCATGCCAAATAGTGACGAAATAAGGGGGAAATACAATGGAAAAACACACCTGAGAAAAGTATTACATAAAATAATTTACTTCTCATTCAGAATGACTTTCCAGACCTATTGGTGAGACAGCAGTCTGTGAGTACAGATACAATCTGCAAGTCATGACAGTTCTAATAGGGCAAGACCAATAGAGTTACCACGTTTGGATTCTGGAGTTAATTAGAGACAAAGTGTGAAACTGCATATAACAGAAAGGGGCGCTGAGGAGGAACTCTGGGGACATTGAAAGCAAGACTTCCAGAGAGACAAAAAGTGTACAGCTGAGGAAACCTATACATTTAATACAATGAGATTTGTATACACACACTCTGGTGTCTTCATTTTGTAGCCCAGTCTATTGGTTTAAAAGCCACAAAGGTGCCCATGCATGTAATTTATACTGGAAAAATCCTTTCAGTGTTCAGGTATGCATGTGTGTGCACTTCAAAGGCAGTAGTTTTAAAAGAATGAGAAGAAAATGACTTCCTGGCCATTCATTAATAATTCAGGTGATATCCTGCACCTCCATTTATAAAACGATACAGTAATAAAAACATTGTACAAAACATCATAAATAACATAAAGGAGACATTTTCAAGTATTTCATGTGCCTTGAGAAAAGTTCTAAACAGTAGTTCTAAAAATTGGTATCCCTTTTTCCTTTTTTTTTTTCTTTTCTCTCTCATTTCATCTCAGAGCCTAGAAAGAAATGCCTTCAGTCTCTGTTAGTCCTGATGTTTGGGATGGAATGAACCAGATTCTACCTTCAAAAGAAAAACTTATGAGGGCTTTTCAGTTTGTGAAAACATGTTCCCCCCTTATAAAATAGAATCTCTCCCCTGATGCTGGTTTATAAGGAATAGGCAAATAGCTTAGAGCCATTATGGGGAAACAAACAACCACAGTGAACTAAGGAGCTTCATCTGATGGCTAAAGTTCTCAGGGAAAAACAAAATGAGAAGAGCACCTTAATCAAGTAAGGAAAAAAGAGTAGGGGATAAGAATATTAACCTTTAAATCCTGTGTCCTTACTCAGCCAGCATCTTATAGTAGGTAGAGCTGGCGAGGCCCTCCCTAAGTTTCTTCATTCTGTTCAAGCACCTCATCTCCAACTCCATACCAATCTGGCTGCCACTATTATGCACCAAGCACCCAAGCAAGGAAGGGGAGGCCAGCAGCTTGGGGACTCAAAAGTGCTATTAGCGATAACCAGCTAAAGACAGTCCTGTGTCAGGCAGGCATAAGATTCTTTATGTTTGCTCCTTAGAATACTGTCCAACTTGGAGGCTGTCGGTGGTTAAACTAAGCATGAAATCCCTGGGATGTTTCTCCAGCAAAACTCATGGAGTTTTACAGAATCAACTTTCCACAGGTTAGCATTCATTTCTTAGCCTGCAGGGCAGCTGGTTTAGTTTGCCCTGTTCTGTTGCAGAGTGAAAGACTGGGGATCAGAACACACATGTATGTATGTACACACACTCTAGTTATGAGCACCTAGGGTCTTTCCTGCCATTCTTGCAAAAATATATATGTATGTATATATACATACATATATACAGAATGTGTGTATGTACATATATACATGTATATATACACACAGACACACACACGTACATAAAATAGATCAACCTCATCTAAACATCTCGAGTTTGGAGAAAGTGCTGGTTAACAGAACACATGTGCCTGTGGATGTCACAGGAAGTGTCCCAACCACCAACCAACCAACCTGAGGTCACACTGTTGGCAGGAGAGAAAATCCAGACCCACAAGGCCATTATTTGGATACTTGCTCACATGGCACCCTAAAAGAAATTTGGGAAAATTGGACTGGAATGAGGTCCTGCCCTGATGAACACCAAAACACCAAAACAAAATATAGTTTTTGTATGGGAGACACCCACACATAGCCAGCAACATGAACACTAGGCTACAATGTGAAGAAAGCACTGATGCTTAATACAGATCAATATTTGGCCTCAGGTTTTCCAGGCATAGAGTCTTGGCATTTCAGCCTCCACCACTGAGCAAGAATTAGGCACACTGGGGCACCAGGGAAGGACAGTCTGTAGAACTCTTGGCTCCTTTCTGTTTCTCTGACCCACAGCTGGAAAGGTTGGCCAAATCAAGATAGAATCGGGACTTGAGGAAGCGGCGGTATGAATCCTTTTCCATCAGGTTGAAAATCTTCTTCTGAGCCTCATCAAAGCAGGTTATCGTAGGCTCCAGCATGTTACGACTTGTCTCCTCCCTGGTGCAAGAGTCCAGGTTTACCTAAGGGGCAGAGTCCAAGGCTTCATTAGACATTTTACCCCATAAGGATGGGAGGCTGCATGCTTTGTACTAAGTGTGCACTCTCTATACACCAGAAGTGAAAAAAAGGACATTCGGCTCCACCCTGGCACATGTGAGAGAACATAAAATGTTCAACTGCTTCAGGGTGGGTAGGGCAATAACTTCAATGATTTCTCACAAACTTGGGATATTCCTCCAAAACAATTCATGACGGGAGATCATCTGAGTCATCTGGATGAAAGAGCTTTTTACTTAACTTATTTATGTGGGGTTGTCAAGATTGTAATAACCTGCTTCACTGTTGTACCTTTAATTCACATCGTCTAAGGATCCATGCCATTGAATGTCTAGAAAATTTCACTAGGATGCAGACAGTTCTTTGCCATGCAGACCTACCTCTTTGGTTGCCTGGACTGAGATGAATTCATTATAGATCTTTTTGGCCTTGGGACTTAGTTTAGAGGGTGATTTGATTTTCTTGTACTCTTCACAGCTGATCCAGAAGTCAAGGTTCTCCTCACTGTATTCAGACTTCAAGAAAGCTTTGAAAGCTGCCAGTCCACCTGTGACAGAAGAGAAAGAACCACAGTTGTCATCACAGTGACTGCCCTGGTGGGCACTGTATTGCAGATAAAGCTGGGGTGCTTGAGGGAACAAGGCATCCGTTCAAACAGTGCCCTATTTCCTCCTTTTGGGAGGTCGCTGGAGGTCAGATGTTTGAAGTCTCTTTCAAGAAAGTGTTACGTTTCTGAAATGCCTATGCTGCCCTCTATTGCCAAAGTGAGTTTGGGAAAGAGAAACTGAGGTTGATTCTGCAAGAAACCTCAGTATTTGGGGGTTTTCCTCTACCCTTTTTCTATGTGATGAAAGAGATGGTTTTCCACATGGATTGTGTATGAGCTTTCTATAGTATATCACAAAGCTCTAGGATATGGTAAAATTTTAAGCAGACTGATTTTCTTGAGTCTGAAAGGCAGAAGAAATCCAAGGTTTTCTGTAATTCCTATGAGATCAGGCATAATATGAGATAACTTTTCTATCTAGTGTGCTTTATCTTCATCCCAGGGAATGGAGGTTGGGGGAGAAGCTGTCATACTTACATTCATGATTAATCAGGTTTTCCAGTGATTCAGCCCATTTTTTGACTTCCTCTTGGCTCACCCTAGAGACATTACAGAGAAAGAATAACCTGAATGCTAGGATACAAAATGGGGGCAAAACATTTAAGGTCCTGAATAAAACCCAGAGATTTTATTTTCCATCATTAGGCTGAGACCTGTCATTGAATAAGGCCATCTTTCCACTAGATGTATGGAAATTTCAAATGCAAGCATGATCTCCATGGAAATGGAGGCCATCATGATCCAAATCTAGGTTACCTAGGGACATAACTTCCTTTTCTCCTTACAGAACATCTCTGTCATCAGATAGTTAATACGCAGTGGCTCTTTGCAAAGGCCTTTTCTCTTACCTCTGACAAATCACCACTTTGTCCCTCTTGCTGTGGGAAGAATTATGTTCACAGGAATCAGACTTCTGCAGCAGGAAACCGAGCCGATGTTTCATATCTTTTGCACTACACAGAAGAGGGAAAAAAGAAAGAAAGAAAAGAAAAAGAATAATGATACTCAGCTCTCTTTAGAAGATACCCTAATGGTACAGTTCAAAGGGCTCATCACTAGTAAAGGGGCAGGGGTAGTTTATTTAGGATATAGGAGTTGAAGCTGGTATGAACTCTCAGGAAAATGAGATTCCACTTCTGCTTCTGCCTATGGCTTACTGCAAAACCTGGAGCACAGCCTCCTTCATCAGTAACTGGAATTCTGACCCTTCAGTCTACCTGAGGAGCCTCTTCTGTAAACCTGTCTTTTTTTTTTTTTTTTTGGTACGCGGGCCTCTCACTGTTGTGGCCTCTCCCGTTGCGGAGCACAGGCTCCGGACGCGCAGGCTCAGCGGCCATGGCTCACGGGGCCGCTCCGCGTCATGTGGGGTCTTCCCGGACCAGGGCACGATCCTGTGTCCCCTGCATTGGCAGGCGGACCCTCAACCACTGCGCCACCAAGGAAGCCCAAACCTATCATTTTGACCAAAGGAACACTTAGGTATCTTCAGCAGAAACACATTCAAAACTTGACTATTCTCTGAGTAAGTTTTAGGTATTGGAGAGCAAGCAGTCAATGGTGAAATATAGCACTTGCTTGTTGTGCGCCACCTTCTGGAGGGTAGTTGCTACTTCCATCTGCCTCACTGCTAGCAGAGCAATGGAGAAGAACCTGAGGAAGTCAAGGTTTGTTCAATTCCAGCCTGGATGTGGTGAGCAAGTCACATTATGGAGGTGTACAGCTCCAGCAGAGAGGAGTGGGGTAAACCCAAATGTTCAGGCTGAAACCTGAGCTCCTGCAGGTTTGCTTCTAAAGAAAGCAAGCTTTCCTGCTATTGCTACTACTTTCCTTTTTAACATCTACACTATAGGGATATTTACACTATAAAGGACACTTGAGGCTTAAAAACAATAATAAGGAGAAGCAGGCAAGAGTCATCACTGAAGCTCGTGACTGTTTAATTGGAGCAGAGCTTCCAGCTTATGGTCACTGTTTAATAGGTAGCTAGGGTACGGCAGGGCACATGACTTACTCCAAAAGGAGGACCTTTTAATAAGCTTTGAGCTCAACCTCCTCACTTTTTGTTATTTATTCTTTTGCTTGGATCTCTTTTCTTATAAAAGCTGAGACATAGTTTTAAAAGAGAAATGTTGTTTTGAAGGAAATGAAAGACTAAATGAATGACGAGTTGTTCCTGTTTAGAGGGAGGAAAATGAAGCCACAAGGACAAAAGGACATTTTAGGATGGCTACTGATATAATAATGTCTTATCTATGTGCATTTCTCCAGAAAGTTTAAAATCCATTATATTCTTGTGCTGCCCCTAAAACAGTATCTTCTTTCCCTCACAAGACTGTTCTCCTTCCTCTGTTTCCCCAAGTGGTCACGGGATACAAAATCTTCCTTAAAGATAGCAAGATCTAATCATGAAGCCTGCAGTGATTCTAAGGTGATAATGTAAGTATATTGTGATTGGGTCAAAATAGAAATCATCTCATGTTCCCATATGCCAGGTCCAGCTGAGATCTGACAGTTATTGACCAACACAGAATCTTTTCATGAAGACTTGAAAGTACTCTTAGCAAATACATTACACTTGTCCTAATAACACAATACAACCATAGAAATGAAAACCAAGATGACTCCACTGACCTCTGAAGTAAGAAACCTGGATTTGACCTGCACTCTGCCACCCACCACCTACATGACCTTGAGCATTTCACGTTCCCTCTGGAGCCTCAGGCACCAATGTGAGAATGAAGGTGCTGGACAAGATGATTCACAGTTCACCAGTGAGGAAAGGGAAGAGCAGTTGACCCTGTTGATATAGAGTTTACCTCCCCAGGTTAGCCTCTTAGCTCCTGGAAGGCAAAGCTCTGAGCAATTACTCACCTGCCTCCTAAAATATTTACCAGATCATAACCTTCTCCTGACACTCCTGTAGTTTGTATGATTAATTTTATAGATGAGTTAACTGAAGCTTGGATTGATTTGTTCCATTCAGTTCAGGAAATTAATGGTGGAGGTCAGGGCCACTGTTTTCATAAGTACTCTCTGCCAGACTCTCCTGATTCATTTTAAAGTAGCCATGAAAGAATGAAAAAAAAGTCAGATTATTTTTTCATACTCCTGAATGACAGGAGGTAAACTCCTTAGGATTACACAAAAGACTGTGCTTTCTGAGATAATTCTGAACTGAAATTTAAGGTGACTTCACCTGCAAATTTAAGGTTTTCAGAGGAACAAGAGAGGGGGTGGTACATGTACAAATTGACTTTTTACTTTATAAGATTAAGTAATGTAATATGCACTAGTTTTGTATTTTTTCAACTAATATATGAGCATTCTATGAAAGCATTTATTTATATATTTTTTAAAAAGGCAAAGACATATGAGTAGCTGCATATCTTTAAGTTTTTTTTTAATCAAGAGACAGTACATTGACAAAATAATGTCTTTAAGATGAGATCTTCCACAGAGCCCTTAGCTGATTTGTTATGATCAATACTTCTTAACCACCAATCACACATGGCATTTCAAGAACTAGAGGTAGGGGCAGAGAGATAAGGGAGATCTAGTTTTGAAACTCTTATTTTATTGTAGCATTTGCTTATAAGGACACAGAGTGAAAGATACTGCAGCATCACACAGACAGCATAGTGCCTTTCTGGTGATGTAGCCAAACTTCATTCTGAGGTATCCTCCTCAAAACGAGATCTAGTATACAATCAGAAAGCCCAGACCCATGATTCTACATACTTCAGTGATATTCAAATAAGAGTAACACAGGTAGAGACATTACAGACCACTGTATATAGTCCAAAAACCTCATATCACTTCTTAATTAGAACTAGCTTAGTCAGAGGATCAGAACAGTCCTCAAGACCGAGGTCATAGAAAGCAACATATGGGATGCCAAAATTTGGAGTGAACACTTCCCAAGTCACAATTTCTAGCTAGTCTTGAAGGAAAGCTAGGAGGCTGATGCTCTCCTCACCACATTGTTTCTAATTCCAAAGAACCAGGTTAGTAAGTAGGATATGCAAATAACTTAAAAAGTCTATCTGAAAGTATAACACTATCTGGTTTAGTGGCTGAAAATAGTCTTACCTCCTCAAGCAAGAAGCCGGCAGACCTGCAAGTCCTTTGCACATCTTGTGTAGTGTGGGATTCACGTTAGGAAAGAAATGCAGCAGGAAGAGCTGTGGCTTCTGTTCTGAGCGCACTTTGCCTTTTCTCCGGTAAGGATACTGTCAGAATCCTCTGAGCTTCTCCCTCCCAAGCCTGTAGGGGTCTCATTTATAGCCCAGCCAAGACCGTCCAGCCAATCAGATGGCAGCTCTGTAATACCATCTCCTCTCAGCCTCCTTCTGCGTCTCCAGCCTCTGGAAGAGATAAGGAAGAAAGGGCTGACGCAACAATGCAAAGTGAACAGGCAGAAAAATCCTCCTGCAAAGTAGACATACAGAAAATATAAACTTGCTCAGTTCTCTACGGATGTCTGAGGTTTTGAATGTCCAGAAAAGGAAGAAATAAGTTTACAATGCTACAAAACATGGGGTTTATTCATTGTCTGTAAAAACAATGTCAAGGGAACTTGCCTCCTGGAAGGAAAGGGGCTAGCAGGAGTTCATGGGCTTACTTTGGGGCTGACTCTCAATGTACTTCCTCCTTTGGATTAGAAATATTATTTCATACATGGTCTAAAATCTGATCCTCACTGTCTCCAAAAGGGAGTGGGCAGAATCCATCGTTTCCAGGCAGGGATTTGCAGAAGTTGCTTTCTCTGTTGCCACATTCACACAGGGATGTGTGGGAGGAATAGCTGGAACACAGACAGTTATACACCTGGCAGCACAGAAAAGTAGCTGAGGCAAAAAGATTAGCTACATCTGTAATCAGCCTAACTTTGGAATACTTTTCTAGAACTCTTACTAAGAACAGAACTCATCCAAGCATTGACAATCTCTTTGGTACATGCCTGCCTCCAGCAAAATGCTTCAAAACAGCAGCTGGGGGCTTCCCTGGTGGCACAGTGGTTGAGAGTCCACCTGCCGAAGCAGGGGACACGGTTCGTGCCCCCATCCGGGAAGATCCCACATGCCGCGGAGCAGCTGGGCCCGTGAGCCATGGCCGCTGAGCCTGCGCGTCCAGAGCCTGTGCTCTGCAACGGGAGAGGCCACAACAGTGAGAGGCCCGCGTACCGCAAAAAAAAAAAAAAAAAAGAAAAAAAAAGCAGCCGAAAGACAAGAGGAGGGAACAAATGAACAAATATAGACACCTGTTCTTATTTATAAGTGGATTTATATCTTACTATGTCTTTGAAATTCTAGGTATCCAAAGTAGTATTTCAAAATATTGAGAAACAGCGAGACAGGGAGAGAAGACAAATATGTAGTTTGCTTTGCATGTTACCAGGGTCACAGTGAACCTAAGAATATCTAACCCTGCAGGTGCTTCTGAACCAACCTGGGTAATTAGTATCTTTGGTACACAATATGATGGATTGAATACTTCAAAGAATCATGCAGGTGTTTCACATCTTGTAGTCGTAGCTCAAATACTCACATCAAAGTTACAGAGGGATCTCCATCTAGGAAGGCTATGAGTGGAAGGAGAAAAGTAATTTCTATGTCAGAATTGAACAGCTTTCATTTTGAAAGCAGAAAGGTTCTTGATCATAAGATACAGGGAACTGGGGCTTCCCTGGTGGCACAGTGGTGGAGAGTGCGCCTGCTGATGCAGGGGACACGGGTTCGTGCCCCGGTCTGGGAAGATCCCGCATGCCGCGGAGCGGCTAGGCCTGTGAGCCATGGCCACTGAGCCTGCACGTCCGGAGCCTGTGCTCCACAACGGGAGGGGCCACAACAGTGAGAGGCCAACGTACCGCAAAAAAAAAAAAAAAAAAATAGATATAGGGAACTGTACTTCTATTATAAGAAGCTGAGGACTCTAAGGGATTAGGCAAAGAAGATGAAAAATAGATGGGTTCTAGTGAGATGCAAAGGCACCCAAGAATATAGAATGGAAAGTGGTAAAGAGCAAGGCCCCTACCACATACATGACCCTGAACATCCCTCACTGCTAGCCCCTGTCTATGGCTAGCAGAACAAGGAGATGGCTGAGAAATCTAAAAGCGTAGTGAGACCATAATCTCCAGAAGATGCATTTAAATTACAGGAAAAAATCTCTGGTCTTCTCCCATGAAGGTAGAAAAAATGTATTAGATTAGCTACTAGGCAACTTTTCTTTGAGGTATAACATAGAACAAATGAATTTCTTTGGGAAGTTGGCAGCCATCCTCAGTGGTGTTGTGGAAGGGACTACCACCTAATGCAAAATGCAAGAGGCCAAGGAAGGTAGACCCAGGGAGATAAACTAGTCAGAAATGGCATCAAAGAGGAGGGACTAATTAAAAGAGAGAGATGGTCACCCAAAGATGGACCAGGGCCTTCTTTGCTTACCTGGGCATCCAAGATAGTGATCACTTAAATAACCTGATTTTGGGAACATGAATGAAGACCTGATGGGAACTTGATATCTTGGACCTAGATCAAAGAGAAGCCTGGTTTGTCATGAGTTAAATATAAATAGCTTCAACAGATGAGCTGAATGGGATTTAAGACAATCTAGACTAACACCTTAATTTTATCAAAAAGGAAACAGAGAGGGAAAGTGACTTGCCTTCTTACTAATAGAGCTGGTTTCTTGACGCTAGATTATGTGGCTTTTCTACTGCTAACCTATCACTCAATTGTCTTATCTAATGAGATAAACTATGTAAACAGAGGTATTTCTAAATTGTAAAGTGCTACGCAAATATTTTTTAATTTACATTATACACAGTAGATAACAAAATGTAATATTAATTTTATACACTTCATTCAAGGAAAACTCACCCTGCCCAATTTTCTCTTGCTCCATAACTGCAGAAGTTGCTGCAAACCTCATGGCTCTGGTTTTCCATTAAAACTAGGTCTTTTTAAATTTATGACTAGTCCATTAATCTGTGAGAGCATTTTGTATTTATTCACTTCTTTATGATTTCTCGCTTTCTTAGGAGTTTTAATATTTTAAAGAGTGTTTGGAAAAGCTTTTCATAAATTAACTTATTTTTCATTTGGGAGGCGAGGACTGGTACATCATGATACCTTGACAATTTTCCGCCCTCTTTCTCCGACATACACAAAGCATTAAATTCTATTATTCTATGACTGTCATTTCTGGATGATTCTGATGATGTGGAAGAGCTTTATTCTAAAATGATTTAATTTTTATTTACTCATTTATTTAAGACATATCTTTTGAGCTCCTACTCTGTGACAGGTACTGTTTGAAGAATTGCTGTTACTATGGTGAATAAGAAAACAGGGTCCACACCCTAATGGAGTTTTCATCCCAGTAGAAAGAGTCAGGAAATAAATAAGTAATTCTAGATTCACCCATGTCATGAAAAAATAGGCAAGTGATATGAAAGAAACTGGATAGCAAAGGGCTCATTTAGCCAAGGTGGCCAGGAAAGGCCTTCTTGAACAGATGATATCTGAAATGAGATTTGATGGATCAGAAAGAATGAGAGATGAGAGAAGCCTAGAAAATATATACCAATTACAGGTAAGAGCAAATGAAATGTTCTTTATATAATTGGGAAAGGGCAAAAAGGGGCCAGCATGGATAGAGAATTGAGAACAAGGAGAGAATAGCATGAAGTAGAGATGGGAAAGTAGAGGCCAGGTCTTGCACAGATTTGTAGGCCATGGTCTGGAGGCTGGACCTTATCAACATGCCATGGAAATCTACTGAAGGGATTGAAGCAGGTGATGGGCATGATATGATCATTCTGGCTATCTGGAAGTATGGATTGAGCAGGAGCATGGAAGCAGGTTGACCAGTTAGCAGAATTAGCAGTTTGGATCCTAGCTCATGAGTTTCTACATTGCAAAATGGATATTTACTTCACAAATATTTTCTAGAATCTTTGTGCTAGACATTCTGCTAGGTCTTAGTGACCTGAACATAAATCGGAAATGGTCTGTACCTTTTAGGAACTCACACTCTCATGGGAAGGATCTTTAAATAACTGGAAAATGCTATGTTGAGTGCCATTATTATAAACTTGTTTACATAAAGTTTGAGGAAAGAACAGAAGATGCAGAATAAACGCAAGCTCTGAAATTTGGAGTGGTTTTCACAAAAGAGTCTGTTAAAGGATGAATAGAGACTTAGCAGGTGTATAAAGAAGAGAAGAGCATTACAATAGAGGGCAAATAATAACAGCTTATTTTATTGGGCACTAATAGTGCAGCACAGCATTTTCAGCACTTTATGTTAATAACTCAGTTATTTCTCATAATTCATCCTGAAATAAGGTCCTGCAATGAACCCCATCTTACAGATGAGACATAGAGAGTTTAAGTAACTTACCTGAGGTTACATATTTAAGTGGTGGTGAGAGGTGTTCAGCTCTATTATTAACCCCTATAACATTGATGGTTCTATTATTAACCCCTATACCATTGACCTCTATGTTGCCATGACCATAAAGGTTGAAAGAAAGCATATTTTTTGGAGACCATAGAGATGTCTAGTGTGATTATAGCTTTGTGGGAGAGGGAGAGTGCAATGAAGATAGATGAGTACTCTGAGACCAAAGGGTGTTTCTGGTCACCTTGAAGACTAGATTTTACCCTGTAGTGGTTGGGGGCTAGCCAATGTATATAAGCAGATAATATTAATGTTCTAGAAGTAGCACTTGGGCAGCACTGCAGGGAAATAGATTGGACATGAGAGAAACTGGCAAAAAGTTTGAAGACTATTGCAATAGTCCAAGTGAAAGATGATAATCATAAAAAATAATACTGCACAAGATAGTTGCAAGAATCACATGAGGTAATACATATAAAAGTGTTCCTTAAACTGTAAAATGCTGAACATCTGGAAGGTATTGTTGACAAAAAGGATAAAGAAGTGCTGTTTCTTACTGGGGGAGAGTAAGCCACAGTAGAATATAAGCTGGTAAGTTTCTAATTTCTAGGTAAGTTTCTAATTTCCTCACCTTTAGCTCAGGGAGAACAAAGGAAAGCATTGCTCAAGTTCTGAGGGAATCTAATACAAGGAAATAAGCTGTTGTGGCAGGCTTCCGATTATTTGCTTCCACCAGGTTTTAGAAAGGGGCACCTCTCTCCACTAGGGCAGATGTGGGCCTGGGCTCAGCCTTAGGTGGCATTCACACCATCTACAATTTCCTCTCAGCTGTTAGAAGCCTCCTTCCCCCGTATTGTATACTACAATGGCCTGGATATCATTGAGAGTTCACAGTTATTGATTTTTCAAGCTAAAAAGCAAACATACCCAGCTGGAGGATGCTGTATACCAGGAAGATGAACAGGGACTTTCCCAGTTTGTCTTATGTTTGGGAAATGTGTCCTGCTCTCTACATCCAGCTTTGTGAGCACATGCGGTAAATCAGCGCCTCTCACCCTGACACTTGACATTTAATTAACTGGAGGGGAAAATCTTTGTTTCCCCAGAAGTAAGTGAAGAACAAAAATATCTCTGTCTCAAAGATTAAATCTTTCTTAACAGAACTTAGCCCAAGATAGAAACTGTAGTTTCATAAGAGTTCACTTACCTCATGCCAGTAGAAAGAGATGACATGATGTCATGGCAGGTGCTTGAACTTTATAGTCAGGCAGACTTGGATTTTAATTCTAGCTACTCCATATACTGGAGTGGGCCTGAAAGTTGGGATAATCTTTGTGACTTCCAGCTTCTTAATGTGAAAAATGGGATAATAGTAAATTATCTAATGGCAGGTGCTCAGTAGTATTTGTTGAATGAATGTTGTTAAGATTATATGACACAGTGTATGCCAAAGTTATCAGGAACACTTGGGAAACTCAAAACTTATAACTTTTATTATATGGAATATATTACACAATTTTATATTGATTAGCATCATGATCATTATTTATCTCTTTAAAAATCAACCTTGGACTCCCATTTGCCCTCAAATGAAAATTTAAACTCCTTATCATGACACCCCAGTATATTCATACTTTGACTTCTACTTTATTCTTTATCATAATCTACCCTGCAGTCCTCCCAGACTACTGAGTATTCCCCCATATACCTGTGTAGTTTCCCCACTCTGTGCCAAGGCTGATGCTATGCCATCAACCTGGAATGCCCTCACAATTCCCTGCCTATCAAATTCTGCCCCCAATGTTAATCAATCACTACCTCTTTTGTACTCTCCCAGTAGAGTGCTTGAACCTGACCTCTATTTAACTCCTCCTTAAACCTGACTGTGTTACCTTTGCTAGTAAGGTTTATGTAAACATTTATGTTGAGCATCTTCTATATGTCTGAAAAGGTGCTCACTCTGGAGAAATTAATCTAACAAATACATACTGACACACTCTGTGTGGTAGGTACTCTGCTAGGCACTAGGGATAGAACCAGACCCTGTGTTCTTTGATCTTACATTCTGGTAGGCAGATGGACGACAAAAATCAAGAATATAAGCACATCAATAAAACAATTATAAATTGTAATACGTGCTTTTAAGAAAAAAAAAACAGGGATAACTTAAGAAATAACAGTGTAAGTAGTCTTACTTTATATTAGATGAAGAAGTCAAGCTTCTCTAAGGAGGTAAGATTTAAGCTAAGACTTAAAAGTTGGAAAAGGTGCTAGCTATGCAAATAATGGGGCCTCCCAGGGAGAAGGAAGCCTGTGCACATGTCCCGAGGCCAGAATTTTTTTTTTAATTGAAGTATAGTTGATTTACAATGTTGTGTAGAAAACATTTGATGCATAGAAAAACCACAATGGCTAGAACGTAGTGAGTAGAAGCAGGAATAGCATAAGGTTAAGGAATTTAATAGGAACCCTGGTAAGGGGGCTGAAGTTTATTTCACCTATAATCAGAGGGCATGGCATGTCTGTTTTGTGACTTACATTTCAAGGTTCTCTAGCTGTTTTATGAGAAATAGACTTTAGGGAGTCAAGAGGTTATGTAGGAAACTATGGAAATTGTCTAGATAAGGAATGGTGGAGGCTCACACCAAAGAGATGAATAAGATCCCATCCCTAAGACTGAAGAGCTTGTGTTCTGGTAGTGGAGATAGTCATTAAACCATTAATTTCAGCAAAATGTCAAACACTCAAAAATAGAGATAATGGGGCCTCCCTGGTGGCGCAAGTGGTTGAGAGTCCGCCTGCCGATGCAGGGGATACGGGTTCGTGCCCCGGTCTGGGAGGATCCCATATGCCGTGGAGCGGCTGGGCCCGTGAGCCATGGCCGCCGAGCCTGCGCGTCCGGAGCCTGCGCGTCCGGAGCCTGTGCTCCGCAACGGGGGAGGCCACAACAGTGAGAGGCCCGCATACCGCAAAAAAAAAAAAAAAAAAAAAAAAAATAGAGATAATGGATGCTAGGAGAGCAGGAGGGAGAAAATAGCAGGAGATCCTCACAAATGTGAAGTGAGTCTTGGAAATATGCTGAGTCTGGTGTAGCAGATGTTGTGTGTTATGAGACCCTCACTCCCACTACAATAACCTCTACACTGCCCTGGTGTTGGTCCCTCATCATCTGCATCTTAAGAGTAAAGCAAGGATCCAAACACCAGGAAAATTTTGATGATGGCTCCCAAGCATAGGAACTGCCCAGGGATGATTCCACACTGGGATAGAGAAGTAGGTGAGATAGCCAGGAAGCAGCATATTGATTTGGATCCTGGGAAGTAGATGATGGAATAACAAGATAGGACACTGAAAAGAGGGCATGGAAACAGAATGGAGACTTGAGCAAGTCACACATACCTGAACTTTGGTGCTCCCCACCCAACCCACCAACTTCCAAAGCACTGACAGATTCATTAAAGCCCAGCTTAAGACCTTCTCTTTCCATAAGCCTACCCTGAACATTCCAGTTAAAAGTCAACTTTTCCTTCCTGCAATTGTAATCTCTGCCAATTTAGACAATATACCACTTTGATTTATGTTTTCCAGTTGCATCATTTGAACAAACCTGTGAATTCTTTAAGTGCTTCCTGCTGCTTTTGCACAATGTTGAGCTCCTAGTAGGTTCTCAATATTAATTGGCTTGGGGAATTTGTAACAGTGGTGGCATCACTTAAGTGGGCCTGCAACCTCCCTTGGTAGCTAATTTGAGGTGTGTCACCCTTTTTACATGCAGCTGCCTCTACAATCTCTGTTATAAAACCGTTTAATTTTTTTAATTTGTCAGACCCCATAAGTTTTATGATGCTTGTGAATTATATTTTCATTATACAAGAAGAGTTTTGGAAACTTCTGATGAAAAATGACAACAACAAAATCCATTACAATGAGAAATGATGACACCTGACAGGAGATCTGGGTTCTGTCTATCTTTGGCTGGCAAAAAAAAAAAAAAAAGTTAGGTTGAATATCTAAGTTCTTTTCCTCCTCAAAGTCTTGTTTTACTTCTTCTTTATGCATAGATAGCGCACTAAAATCCAGCTAACAGAAGAAAACCAAGATGATTTCAGAAGCTGACCTTAAAAATCTGACTCCATGAGAGATGAGGGATCTCTAAGAGAGAAGGGAGCTGGGCCTTCAGAAAAGTACTGGCTTGAACAGTTCTGTACTCTGGACCCACTCTATACTTTGTATCTTCCTTAAGGTGTCTCCTTCCTTTTGTCATCAACTCTGGGTTTTGCATTTTCCTGGCTCTGATTTCAGTGTTCCTCACACTTACTGCAATGTCTTAATCTGGACATGTCTTCCACCCTGTCCCTGCCACAAAAAACAAGTTTGGGGGTCTTGGCCATGCTCTTTCATTTCAATCTTGGGCTCTAGGTTTATACTGCTCTGTTGCTCTCAGTAACTCATAGTAACAGCTAATCCTAATGGAGCTCTTCACATGTATTAAAATATTACCTTCATAACTACCTGAAAGGATAGATATCATTATTCTCTTATTTTACAATTGAGGGATCTGAGGCACAAAGAAGCCAAGTAAGTTGTTCAACAGTTACCCAGTTAGGAAATAATTGAACAAGACTGAAGCTCAGGACCCTTGGCTCCAGAGGCCATGCTCATAATCCCTATGCAACACTGCTCTTCCTGTGGGTCGTGCTTCTCTGCTGGCCATAAAAAGCTACCACGAGTTCTTTATGTCATGTGCTTGCTTGTTCTAATGATATTTAGCATGTGTGCATTGCTTCCTTTCTTTCAGGGAACCAGAATGATAGAGTCAATGTGGATCATGTCAGTGAATTAATCTTCCCATGTCCACCTTTTTTTTTTAAATATTTTGGCAGCACTACACAGCATGTGGGATCTTAGCTCCCCAACCAGGGATTGAACCCGTGTTCCCTTCATTGGAAGTGCGGAGTGTTAACTACTGGACCTCCAGGGAAGTCCATGTCCACTTTGAATTTAATGACTTCAATCTTCACTCTTCAACTGGCACTGATACAATTACAGAATCTAAGTGAAGGCAAGATAAGAAGGAAAGAACAATTCTAGAAATCTTGTAAATTCATGTGGTAGTTCCTTCCAGGATGAATTCCTCTGAGTGTAAAACTTAATTTTAAAGCTACATGTTTTTTAACTTATAATTAATCATTTGACTTGACAATTAAGGTATGACTCAGTAATTGTATCTGTTTCTAGAAAGGTCAGGTTTTGAAGAAACACTGCAACAAAATCCTAAAAAGAAGACCTATCTGAGGAGTACCTATCAGGTTCTGCCCCTTGCTTCTGAGCTCAGCGTCACCCAGTTAAATATCATATTCACCTATATCAAACTATAGGAACAGCTGCCCTCCATTTCAAAGGAAATCACAATGATTGAAAAGGTCTCATAATGCTGAGTTGTTGACCTAGAAACAGGATAGGGTGTCCCACAATATACAGTTCATTGTTTTTGCAAGAGTGTTGATGGGTTTATGTTGAGTCATAAAATGGTCTCAGCCATTTCCTCTTAAAATAACCCTTCCATTTCTATAACACTTCACAGTTTGTGAAGCACTCTTTCCTACATTATCTCATTTGCCTTTCACATCAAACTCAACATATCTAAAATTGAAATAATTTCCCCTCTCAAAGCTACACTGCCTTCAGTGTTCTTTATTCCCGTCAATCCACTCCTACACTGTTTTTCACTCTGCTCTTCCTCTCCATGTCTCATTGCCCTAGTTCAGACCCTCCTTGCCTGTCCTCTGGAACAGACGTCTTCATTTTTTTTACAAGTAGGAGTGCTCCTGTTTCAAAGTCTTTAGGCAGAACATTAGTATATAGAGCAGAGTGACATGCAGCAGCTGGTGAAGGAATGAAGAAGAGATTTCCACCTGTTTGGAATATCCCCTGAAAGCCCTAAGGTCTTATTGGAACATAGCCATGTCCATCCATTTGTTTTGCTGCCTATGTCTGCATTCATGCTACAGCGGCTCAGTTGAGTAGCTGCAATACAGACTATATGGCTCACGAAGACTAAAATATTTACTATCTGGCCTGTACAGAAAAATATTTTTTAAAAATATGTTGAGTGCTAGCTTACACTAGAGCAATAATATGCTAAATGGACTTCCATATTAACTCTTCTCTCTCTAATTCATCTAATAAACTGTCATACTTGCCTCAAAAACTTAATACTACTAATTTTCTACAAAATAAAGTTCAAATTTCTTAACCAAGACTTCTCGAAACAGTACTTCCAAGTACCTTTCCTACACTAATTTCCCTTCACGTTAATTAATCCCTTCATAAACACTCTGAAATATGTTTTCATCTCTAAGTGGTCCATGCTTTCTTACACCCAAGTCATTTTTATCTGGAAGAAGACTCCTTGCTTTTAGCTACCCAATCTTCAAACTCAGTACTCCCTCAGGAAGAGTCTTCTTTTTTTTTTTTTACATCTTTATTGGAGTATAATTGCTTTACAATGGTGTGTTAGTTTCTGCTTTATAACAAAGTGAATCAATTATACATATACATATGTTCCCATATCTCTTCCCTCTTGCGTCTCCCTCCCTCCCACCCTCCCTATCCCACCCCTCAGGTGGTCACAAAGCACTGAGCTGATCTCCCTGCGCTATGTGGCTGCTTCCCACTAGCTATCTATTTTACGTTTGGTAGTGTATATATGTCCATGCCACTCTCTCGCTTTGTCACAGCTTACCCTTCCCCCTCCCCATATCCTCAAGTCCATTCATACAAAGTGAAGTAAGTCAGAAAGGGAAAGACAAATACTGTATGCTAACACATATATATGGAATTTAAGAAAAAAAAGTCATGAAGAACCTAGGGGTAAGACAGGAATAAAGACACAGACCTACCAGAGAAGGAAGAGTCTTTTGAGCTCACAGTTAAAAGGGACGTCCTTTAATGAGGCTGGAGTGAAGATGATAATATGTAGGGTCTCATTTTATTGTCACTTAAGGATAATGAGAAGGCAATAAAGAACCCTGGACGTGAAAGATGGGAAACCTGAGGCTGAGAAAGGGAAAATGCATATTCAGGTCACAGCATGGGAAACAGACCTCACTACAGACAAGGCCTGTGCATTCTTCCAAAGGCCAGGAGAAAATCTTGACCACCCCCATAACATCCTTCATTTAAAAAAAAAGAAAATTAAAGAAGATTAGTCACTTCTATTTAGATTAGTTCTAACCCTGGCTGCACGTTAAAATCACCAAGTAGATTTTAAAAAATACATCTCCTTTTTTAAAAAAAAACCTCTTCCCTTCACTTCCACTTAATAAATGATCATAATCATGAAAAAAAAAAGGGACCTCCTTTCAATTTCCCAAAGTACTTTTATCACTACCTAGTATGGCACTGAGCAATTTCTGTCATAAATTCTAATCACAGACAGTCCCTGGCTTACGATGATTTGACTTACTGTTTTTCGACTTTACAATGATACGAAAGTGATACTACATTCAGTAGAAACGATACTTTGACTTTTGGTCTTTTCCTGGGCTAGCGGTATGTGGTATGATCCTCTCTCATGATACTGGGCAGCAGCAGCCACAGCTCCCAGCCAGCCACACAATCATGAGTGTAAACAACCAGTACACTTACAACCATTCGTTTTCACTTTCAGTGCAATATTCAATAAATTACATGAGATATTCCACGCTTTATTGTAAAATAGGCTTTGTGTTAGATGATTTTGCCCAACTAAAGGCTAATAAGTGTTCTGAGCACATTTAAAGCAGGCAAGATAAGTTACGATTTTTGGTAGTTTAGGTGTATTACATGCATTTTGACAACGATATTTTCAACTTATGATGGGTTTATTGGAACATAAACCCATTGTGAGTCAAGATATATGTGTGTGTGTGTGTGTGTGTTCTTTATTATCTCATAAAGTCATTGATGATAAGAGGCTGACTATATTTTCTGATTGCAGAACCTATTGGTACCTAACATGTATCTTGCATTTAACAAGCTTAAGCTAAAGAGTTGCTGAATGAATAAACCTGTAATCCTGTGGAGTAAAAACTATTGTAACATACATTTTACATATGAGTAAACTAAGACATAAGATATGTGTCAATCAGGATAAATTAGAGTATGCGACAGTAACATACAGCCCCCACCCCCCCATCAAATCCAAATGCATTTGAAAGAACAGGACCCTATTTCTTGCTCGTACATGTCCTTTTACATCAAGTGTGGCTGTGTTCACTATTGTCTTCACTCCAGGACTATAGGCTGTTGTCTTGCCTTGGAACAGCCTCTGTCTGGAATATTGCTGGTATTCATGGTGGAGAGAAAGGAGAAAACATAGCAAAGTATACACTATTTTTGAAAGCTTTTGCTTAGAAAGGATACAGATTAATTCTGTTTATATTTCATTGGCTCAAGCAAATCATTTAGCTAAGCTTGATGTCAAAGGGGCAGGTCAGGATAATCTTCCCCCTAGGAGGGGCAGCAAATATTTTTTGAACAATAACAAAGTCTACCACAAGGAGGTTGAATGATTTGTCCCAAATGACACAACTAGCAAGTGACAGAATAAGCACTTGAAAGGAAGTCATTTCATTTATAAATGCAGTCTTCCTTTTCATTTTGTCATAAAGCAAATAATCAGAGGGAATAAAGCAGTGCCTATAGAAGCAACTATGTTTTAACCACTTGAACTGACCCACCAGCTAAGAACCTTTGAAGGGGCAGAGAACAAATGAGATCAGTCATGTCTTTAAGTTAGTTCTTTTAGCATATCACTATTGGAGAATCAGTAGTGGCCATAGATGGAAATACAGGAAGTGACAGCTTCTATTATTGTTGATTGCCTTAAGAGGATGCTGGAAACAATGAGAATGCAGTAAATGGAAAAATCTTCAACTGCATTACCTGCACTTTAAATACCATTACCAGCACTCAAGAATGAAAAGACCAGGGGAAACCTGACAGCACAAGTGTTAGAGGGACATTTATAAGGATCAGGGTGACTTTGCTCATTGATGTCTCTTTAAATTTGTCTTCCAATTATTTAAATTTGGTTTATATAAGCAGAGCAAATTTCTGTTCATTTCTATGGAGAATTCAACAAACAGTTTATTGGCTTCTACTATGTTCCAGGCACGATGCTAGGACAAGGGAACAAGATAGATATAGTTCCTGGTTTCATGGAGATTATAATCTAGTACAAAATGCATACATTATGTAACACATCATTACAGGAGTGTTGAGGAAAAAAGGGGAAGACCAGGGCTGTAGTAGACACTATTGGTGTCCAGACAGGATTCTCCCAAGTCCCTTTCACTGTTCCTTTGAGTTTCTCCCCCAAGATTCTGAGAGCATTCACTTCTAACTGCCTGAACCTGACCCTCTTCTTTGGGGACTGCTTTCAGAATACTGGAGCAGCTTTGGCAGCAAGTACAGAAAGTGAGAGTTTCCTTTATAGACAAGTAAAAGCTAAAAGAATTCAGCACCATCAAATGAGCTTTACAACAAATGCTAAAGGAACTTCTCTAGGCAGGAAACACAAGAGAAGGAAAAGACTTACAATAACAAACCCAAAACAATTAAGAAAATGGTAATAAGAACATACATGTCAATAATTACCTTACCTGTAAACAGACTAAATGCTCCAACCAAAAGACATAGACTGGCTGAATGGATACAAAAAACAAGACCCATATATACATTGTCTACAAGAGACCCACTTCAGACCTAGGCAAACATACAGACTGAAATGAGGGAATGGAAAAAGATATTCCATGCAAATGGAAATCAAAAGAAAGCTGGAGTAGCAATTCTCATATCAGACAAAATAGACTTTAAAATAAAGACTATTATAAGAGACAAAGAAGGACACTACATAATGATCAAGGGATCAATCCAAGAAGAAGATACAATTGTAAATATTTATGCATAGGAACGCCTCAATACATAAGCCAAATGCTAACAGCCATAAAAGGGGAAATTGACAGTAACAGAATAATAGTAGGGGACTTTAACACCCCACTTTCACCAATGGATCAACCAAAATTAAAATAAATAAGGAAACACAAGCTTTAAATGACACATTTAAAAAGATGGACTTAATTGATATTTATAGGACATTCCATCCAAAAACACAGAATGCACTTTCTTCTCAAGTGCTCATGGAACATTCTCCAGGATAGATCTTATCTTGGGTCACAAACCAAGCCTTGGTAAATTTAAGAAAATTGAAATTGTATCAAGAATTTTTTCTGACCACAACGCTATGAGACTAGATATCTATTACAGGAAAAAAAACTGTAAAAAATACAAACACATGAAGGTTAAACAATATGCTACTAAATAACCAAGAGATCACTGAAGAAACCAAAAAGGAAATCAAAAAATACCTAGAAACAAATGACAATGAAAACACAATGGCCCAAAACCAGTGGGATACAGCAAAAGCAGTTCTAAGAGGGACTTTTTTTTCTTTTTTTTGTGGTACGTGGGCCTCTCACTGTTGTGGCCTCTCCTGTTGTGGAGCACAGGCTCCAGACGTGCAGGCTCAGCAGCCATGGCTCACGGGCCCAGCTGCTCCGTGGCATGTGGAATCTTCCCGGACCGGGGCACGAGCCCCTGTCCCCTGCATCGGCAGGCGGACTCTCAAC
The DNA here is from genome assembly GCF_025265405.1 of Mesoplodon densirostris. Classification (NCBI taxonomy): domain Eukaryota; kingdom Metazoa; phylum Chordata; class Mammalia; order Artiodactyla; family Ziphiidae; genus Mesoplodon; species Mesoplodon densirostris. The sequence goes on along the minus strand of NC_082662.1, from coordinate 122,057,478 downwards.
CACCACACCACCAGGGAAGCCTTAAGAGGGAGTTTTATAGCAGTACAATCCTACCTCAAGAAACAAGAAAAATCTCAAATAAACAACCTAACCTTACACCTAAAGCAATTACAGAAACAAGAACAAAAAAACACCCAAAGTTAGCAGAAGGAAAGAAATCATAAAGATCAGATCAGAAATAAATGAAAAAGAAATGAAGGAAACAATAGCAGAGCTCAGTAAAATTAAAAGGTTGTTCGAGAAGATAAACAAAATTGATAAACCATTAGCCTGACTCATCAAGAAAAAAAGGGAGAAGATTCATATCAGCAGAATTAGAAATGAAAAACGAGGAGCAACAACTGACACTGCATAAATACAAAGGATCATTAGAGATTACTACATGCAACTATATTCCAAGAAAAGGGACAACTTGGAAGAAATGGACACATTCTTAGAAAAGCACAACCTTCCAAGACTGAACCAGGAAGAAAGAGAAAATGTAAACAGACCTATCACAAGCACTGAAATTGAGACTGTGATTAAAAATCTTTCAACAAACAAAAGCCCAGGACCAGAAGGAATCACAGGTGAATTCTAAAAAACATTTAGAGAAGAGCTAATACCTATCCTTCTCAAACGCTTCCAAAATATAGCAGAGGGAGGAACACTCCCAAACTCATTCTACGAGGCCACAAACACCCGGATACCAAAACCAGACAAAGATGTCACAAAAAAAGAAGACTATAGGCCAATATCACTGATGAACATAGATGCAAAAATCCTCAACAAAATACTAGCAAACAGAATCCAGCAGCACATTAAAAGGATCACACACCATGATCAAGTGGGGTTTATCCCAGGAATATAAGGATTCTTCAATATATGCAAATTAATCAATGTGATACACCATATTAACAAATTGAAGGATAGAAATGATGTGATAATCTCAATAGATGCAGAAGAAGCTTTCAAAAAAATTCAACACCTATTTATTATGATAAAAATTTTCCAGAAAGTAGGCATAGAGGGAACTTACTTCAACATAATAAAGGCCATATATGATAAACCCACAGCCAACATCGTTCTCAGTAGTGAAAAACTGAAATCATTTCCATTAAGATCAGGAACAAGACAAGATTGTTCATTCTCACCACTATTATTCAACACAGTTTTGGAAGTTTTAGCCACAACAATCAGAGACAAACAAGAAATAAAAGGAATCCAAATCAGAAAAGAAGTAAAACTGTCACTATTTGCAGATGGCATGATATTATATAGAGAGAATCCTAAAGATGCTACCAGAAAACTACTACAGCTAATCAATGAATTTGGTAAATTTGCAGGATACAAAATTAGTGCACAGAAATCTCTTGCATTCCTATACACTAATGATGAAAACTGTGAAAGGGAAATTAAGGAAACACTCCCATTTACCATTGCAACAAAAAGAATAAAATACCTAGGTATAAACCTACCTAAGGAGACAAAAGACCTGTATGCAGAAAACTATAAGACACTGATGAAAGAAATTAAAGATGATAGAAAGAGATGGAGAGATGTACCATGTTCTTGGGTTGGAAGAATCAATATTGTGAAGATGACTATACTACCCAAAGCAATCTACAGATTCAATGCACTCCTTATCAAATTACCAATGGCATTTTTCACAGAACTAGAACAAAAAAATTCACAGTTTGTGTGGAAACACAAAAGACCCTGAATAGCCATAGCAATCTTGAGAAAGAAAAACAGAGCTGGAGGAATAAGGCTCCCTGACTTCAGACTATACTACAAAGCTACAGTAATCAAAACAATCTGGTACTGGCACAAAAACAGAAATATAGTTTAATGGAACAGGATAGAGAACACAGAGATAAACCCTCACACCTATGGTCAACTTATGTTTGATAAAGGAGGCAAGAATATACAATGGAGAAAAGACAGCCTCTTCAATAAGTTGTGCTGGGAAAAGTGGAGGGCTACATGTAAAAGAATGAAATTAGAACACTCCCTAACAGCATGCACAAAAATAAACTCAAAATGGATCAAAGACCTAAATGTAAGGCCAGACATTATAAAACCCTTAGAGGAAAACATAGGCAGAACACTCTATGACATAAATTATAGCAAGATACTTTTTGACCCACCTCCTAGAGAAATGGAAATAGAAACAAAAATAAACAAATGTGACCAAATGAAACTTAAAATCTTTTGCACAGCAAAGGAAACCATAAACAAGACAAAAAGACAACCCTCAGAATGGGAGAAAATATTTGCAAATGAAGCAACTGACAAAGGTTTAATCCCCAAAATTTACAAGTAGCTCATGCAGCTCAATATCAAAATAACAAACAACACAATCCAAAAGTGGGCAGAAGATCTAAATAGACATTTCTCCAAAGAAGATATACAGATTGCCAACAAACAGATGAAAGGATGCTCAACATCACTAATCATTAAAGAAATGCAAATCAAACCTACAATGAGGTTTCACCTCACACTAGTCAGAATGGCCATCACCAAAAAATCTAGAAACAATAAATGCTGGAGAGGGTGTGGAGAAAAGGGAACCCTCTTGCACTGTTGGTGGGAATGTAAATTGATACAGCCATTATGGAGAACAGTATGGAGGTTCCTTAAAAAACTAAAAATAGAACTACCATATGACCCAGCAATCCCACTACTGGGCATATACCCTGAGAAAACCATAATTCAAAAAGCGTCATGTACCAGAATGTTCATTGCAGCTCTATTTACAATAGCTGAGACATGGAAGCAACCTAAGTGTCCATTGACAGATGAATGGATAAAGAAGATGTGGCACATATATACAATGGAATATTACTCAGCCATAAAAAGAAACAAAATTGAGTTATTTGTAATGAGGTGGACGGACATAGAGTCTGTCATACAGAGTGAAGTAAGTCAGAAAGAGAAAAACAAATACCATATTCTAACACATATATATGGAATCTAAAAAAAAAAAATGGTTCTGATAAACCTAGGAGCAGAACAGGAATAAAGACACTGACATAGAGAATGGACTTGAGGACACAGGGAGGGGGAAGGGTAATCTGGGACGAAGTGGGAGAGTGGCACTGACATATATACACTACTGAATATAAAATAGATAGGTAGTGGGAAGCAGCTGCATAGCACAGGGAGATCAGCTTGGTGTTGTGTGACCACCTAGAGGGGTGGGGTAGGGAGGTTGGGAGGGAGGGAGATGCAAGAGGGAGGGGATATGGGGATATATGTATACATATAGCTGATTCACCTTTTTATACAGCAGAGATTAATACAACAATGTGAAGCAATTATACTCCAATAAAGATGTTAAAAAAAAAAGGAAAGAAAGAAAGAAAGTGAGAGTTTCCTAGGAGTTTAAGGGCCCTTACCCAATGGCTGGTAGGAGAGTCTGAAAGCCGAGCTCTCTTGCCTTCCAGGAGTCAGAGGCATCATTCCCAATACAGAGTTCCCCTGATTGGGCTGAGGCTGGGCCCTTGATGAAATTGTATGCTTGCTGGATGTCGTGGCCATGAGAATGCACCTCACAGTCCTATGACTGTAAAGAGCATAACTGACCAATGGACCCAGCTGCTGCCTCTGAAGTCCATGACTGAGTTTCTGCCAAGGCAACACTCCCCGCAGGCTGCTCCCAGCCTGTGACTGTGAGTGGGACACAAGAGTGAGAGACATGGGACTCCTCTGACAGATGATTTTGGTCAAGGAGTGACAGTTTTTCCTTAGACTGGAAATTATCTAGGACTCTCCTGCCAACCTTCCTTACCTTTCTCCTTGACGTGGGGTCAGATCTGCATCACAGCCTTGTGTCTCTCCCATCCTGTCCTGACTCCCCCCTGCCCATTTCCTCATCTAGGTGTTTCCCCAATAAAACCGTCAAATGGTTAATCCCATCTTGAAATCTGTTTCTCGGAGCATCTGAACAAACATGCTGTGTTCCCCTATACTTTCCTTCATCCCCCAATTTCTTTATGGTTTCTCCTGTGAGCACTTGTACATGGACCCTCATCCAGGATCTGCTTCCTGGGAATTCAGTGTAAGACAAGGGCTCAGTGGGAGCATGCAATAAAGAGAACCTAACTAATAATATGACAGTACATTGAGGTTTAAAATAATAGTAAAGTCAACAGGCAAAGGGATAAGAATGTTCCAGGTGAACGAAATATCACATTCAAAGGCCAGGAAGCAAGAGGGAGAATGTCTGAGTCAAGGAAGGGGCAAGTGATGATTAATGTTGACAGAGATGGAGGAAGAAGGCAGTTCTGAACAGCCTGGTTGGCCATGCTACAGATTTTCAACTTTCCCTAAAAGAGTAAAAAAGCCATCATAAGACTTTAAGCAAGGAGGAAAGGGGTCAGATTTGCGTTCTTTAAAACATTATTCTGGGGCCTCCCTGGTGGCGCAGTGGTTGAGAGTCCACCTGCCGATGCAGGGGATACGGGTTCGTGCCCCGATCTGGGAGGATCCCATATGCCGCGGAGCGGCTGGGCCCGTGAGCCATGGCCGCTGGGCCTGCGCATCCGGAGCCTGTGCTCCGCAACGGGAAAGGCCGCGGCAGTGAGAGGCCCACATACCGCAAAAAGAAAAAAAAAAAAAAAAAAAAACATTATTCTGGAACATGAATTGCAGACTAATGTAAAGCTGGGGACACCACATAGAAGGTTATGCAGTGGTCTTCGTGAGGGGTTGGGTGGCTGAGTAGAGCAGGGGTCTACAAACCACATCCTATAGCCTGTTTGCATCAGAATTTACCTTTGGTCTTTTTAACTAAGTTCCATTCAATAGTTTTAAAGTGCAGCCTGTACAGATGAGAAAATTACAATCTCTCCTCTAAGGCACTTTACAGTCTTATAACAGGAAGAAATTAAACATAAACATAACATAATGCAAAATAGTGTCAGATGACTGGCATGAGAGAGGTACAAAATGCCAACGGGATTCACAGGAGGAAGAGAGAGAGAGATTAAGATCATATTAATTTAGGAAAAACAGGAAGGATTTCATTGAAGATGTGTCATTTGAAGTAGGCCTTGAAGTATAACTAGGATTTCAAGAAATATAGCATAACTTGAATTAATCCCAGGGTCTCTCTTAGTGCCACATTCAAACATCCACAGAAAATCAAGCAAAACTTATTGAAAATTAATTCTAATCTTAAATATTATCAATTCATAACCAAGAGCTGCACTTATTAAATTCCTCCTTCCTCTCCTACTCTATTATCTGACATCTTCAGCAGCTTTGGATTCTTCCTCTATTCCACTTACACCCTCTCCCAGAAATTCAGCTGTCTCGGGAGACTTGGTCTCTCCTTCCCTCCTTTTCCACCTACTTTGGCAGTTGACACACTTGGTATCTGGTTTTGCCTCATGAAAGCCTGAGAACTACAGTAGCTGGGACAGAACTCTTTTTCAAGGGTTGACTTTGGAGGAGGGAAAGATGGGATAGCTCACCTGTTAAAAAGTGTCATCCTTTTACATTCCCACCAACAGTGCAAGAGGGTTCCCTTTTCTCCACACCCTCTCCAGCATGTATTGTTTCTAGATTTTTTGACGATGGCCATTCTGACCGATGTGAGATGATACCTCATTGGAGTTTTGATTTGCATTTTTCTAATGATTAGTGATATTGAGCATCCTCTCATGTGTTTGGGGGGGAGACGCAAGAGGGAGAGTATATGGAGATATAGGTATAGGTATAGCTAATTCACTTTGTTATATAGCAGCAACTAACACAACAATGTAAAGCAATTATACCTCAATAATGATGTTTAAAAAAAAAGTGTCATCCTTGTTCTGAGAAAATAGAGTGAACAGCATGGAGGCCTGTGTTCTAGGAAAATTAATTGGAAGCTCAGTGGGTATAGTATGAACAGAGAAAGACTGGCAGTATGTCTCAGGATATACTGTGTAGATTTGTCTTCCATGGTCCCAGTAGGTGCTATAGTGTGAGATGTAAGGACTGCATTATTTAGATGCAAGAGGAGTGACTGTACTCACTGAATTGGAAAAGGAAGGAAGGCAGGTAAAATCGATTTGCTGAATTCCACACACCTTAATGCTCTGTTGTACTGTTGAAGCTGCATTCAACTTTTAGGAGGAAAAGTCAGGTTACAGGGGGAAATATTTACATTAAAAATCTATTTTCAAAAGCTTCCAGAGTAGGATCTAAAACCAGCATACAGTTGGCCCAAGCTCTTTCTCTGGGCCCCTCCTCTCCCTCCCGAGGATCCTATTGCATTGATAAATAAGAATTAATGGTCATGCTCGTGTTCCTACAAGCCACTGAGTCACCAGAGATTCATTTATGCTCCTCACACATTCTCCCTTAAGGCAGAAAATGGATTCGTGCACTTTAGAAAGATTTTTAGTAATAAGTCTTGAATCTGAGATGTTTTTCCTCTTAAATTTCAGATAATTGGGAAATGAGGACATGATGATTATTAACTACATTTTGGACCTAATTCTCATTGAAAAGAGTAGTGCTAACTATCATGGCTGATGCAAAGACAAAGAAGACAGGGCTTCCGGTATCAAAATAGATTCATACAAATGATGAGATAGAAGGGAAGCGAGAGGACTTCCGGGTAAGATGGCGGAAGAGTAAGACGCGGAGATCACCTTCCTCCCCACAGATACACCAGAAATACAGCTACACGTGGAACAACTCCTACAGAACATCTACTGAACGCTGGCAGAAGACCCCAGACCTCCCAAAAGGCAAGAAACTCCCCACATACCGGGTAGGGCAAAGCGGAGAGATTCCCGCACAGAGGAGCGGTGCCGAGCGGCACTCACCAGCCCGAGAGGCTTGTCTGCTCCCCCGCCGTGGAGGGCGGCGCTGGAGCTGAGGCTCGGGCTTCGGTCAGAGCGCAGCGAGAGGACTGGGGCTGGCGGCGAGAACTCAACCTGAAGGGGGCTAATGTGCCACAGCTAGCCGGGAGGGAGTCCGGGAAAACTCTGGAGCTGCCGAAGAGGCAGGAGACTTTTTCTTCCCTCTTGGTTTCCTGGTGCGCGAGGAGAGGGGATTAAGAGCGCCGCGTAAAGGAGCTCCAGAGACGGGCGCGAGTCGCGGCTGAAAGCGCCGAGCCCAGAGACGGGCGTGGGACGCTGGGGCTGCTGCTGCCGCCGCCAAGAAGCCTGTGTGCGAGCGCAGGTCACTGTCCACACCGCCCTTCCGGGAGCCTGTACAGCCTGCCACTGCCGGGGTCCCGGGATCCAGGGGCAGCTTCCCTGAGAGAACGCACGGCGCGCCTCGGGCTGGTGCAACGTCACGCCGACCTCTGCCGCTGCAGGCTCGCCCCGCACTCCGTGCCCCTCCCTCCCGCCCGGCCTGAGTGAGCCACAGCCCCCGAAGAGGCTGCTCCTTTAACCCTGTCCTGTCTGAGCGAAGAACAGACGCCCTCCGGCGACCTACATGCAGAGGCGGGGCCAAATCCAAAGCTGAGACCCAGGAGCTGTGAGAACACAGAAGAGAAAGGGAAACCTCTCCCAGCAGCCTCAGAAGCAGCGGATTAAAGCTCCACAATCAACTTGATGTACCCTGCATCTGTGGAATACATGAACAGACAACAAATCATCCCAAATTGAGGAGCCAGGAGTCAGTGCTGTGCCTCTGAGGTGGGAGAGCCAACTTCAGGACACTGGTCCACAAGAGACCTCCCAGCTCCACATAATATCAAACGGCGAAAATCCTCCAGAGATCTCCATCTCAACACCAGCACCCAGCTTCACTCAACGACCAGCAAGCTACAGTGCTGGACACCCTATGCCAAACAACTAGCAAGACAGGAACACAACACCACCCATTAGCAGAGAGGTGGCCTAAAATCATAAAAAGTCCGCAGACACCCCAAAACACACCACCAGACGTGGACCTGCCCACCAGAAAGACAAGATCCAGCTTCATCCACCAGAACACAGGCAGTAGTCCCCTCCACCAAGAAGCCTACACAACCCACTAAACCAACCTTAGCCATTGGGGACAGACACCAAAAACAACGGGAACTACGAACCTGCAGCCTGCAAAAAGGAGACCCCAAACACAGTAACATAAGCAAAATGAGAAGACAGAAAAACACACAGCAGGAGAAGGAGCAAGATAAAAACCCACCAGACCTAACAAATGAAGAGGTAATAGGCAGTCTACCTGAAAAAGAATTCAGAATAATGATGGTAAAGATGATCCAAAATCTTGGAAATAGAATAGACAAAATGCAAGAAACAGTTAACAAGGACCTAGAAGAACTAAAGATGAATCAAGCATCGATTAAAAACACAATAAATGAAATAAAAAATACTCTAGATGGGATCAATAGCAGAATAACTGAGGCAGAAGAACGGATAAGTGAGGTGGAAGATAAAATAGTGGAAATAACTGCTGCAGAGCAAAATAAAGAAAAAAGAATGAAAAGAACAGAGGACAGTCTCAGAGACCTCTGGGACAACATGAAACGCACCAACATTCGAATTATAGGGGTTCCAGAAGAAGAAGAGAAAAAGAAAGGGACTGAGAAAATATTTGAAGAGATTATAGTTGAAAACTTCCCTAATATGGGAAAGGAAATAGTTAATCAAGTCCAGGAGGCACAGAGAGTCCCATACAGAATAAATCCAAGGAGAAATACACCAAGACACATATTAATCAAACTGTCAAAAATTAAACACAAAGAAATCATATTAAAAGCAGCAAGGCAAAAACAACAAATAACACACAAGGGAATCCCCATCAGGATAACAGCTGATCTCTCAGCAGAAACTCTACAAGCCAGAAGGGAGTGGCAGGACATAATTAAAGTGATGAAGGAGAAAAACCTGCAACCAAGATTACTCTACCCAGCAAGGATCTCATTCAGATTTGATGGAGAAATTAAAACCTTTACAGACAAGCAAAAGCTGAGAGAGTTCAGCACCACCAAACCAGTTTTACAACAAATGCTAAAGGAACTTCTCTAGGCAAGAAACACAACAGAAGGAAAAGAACTACAATAACGAACCCAAAACAATTAAGAAAATGGGAATAGGAACATACATATCAATAATTACCTTAAATGTAAATGGACTAAATGCTCCCACCAAAAGACACAGACTGGCTGAATGGATACAAAAACAAGACCCATATATATGCTGTCTACAAGAGACCCACTTCAGACCTAGAGACACATACAGACTGAAAGTAAGGGGATGGAAAAAGATATTCCATGCAAATGGAAACCAAAAGAAAGCTGGAGTAGCAATTCTCATATCAGACAAAATACACTTTAAAATAAAGACTACTAGAAGAGACAAAGAAGGACACTACATAATGATCAAGGGATCAATCCAAGAAGAAGATATAACAATTGTAAATATTTATGCACCAAACATAGGAGCACCCCAATACATAAGGGAAGTATTAACAGCCATAAAAGGAGAAATCGACAGTAACACAATCATAGTAGGGGACTTTAACACCCCACTTTCACCAATGGACAGGTCATCCAAAATGAAAATAAATAAGGAAACACAAGCTTTAAATGATACATTAAACAAGATGGACTTAATTGATATTTATAGGACATTCCATCCAAAAACAACAGAATACACATTTTTCTCAAGTGCTCATGGAACATTCTCCAGGATAGATCATATCTTGGGTCACAAATCAAGCCTTGGTAAATTTAAGAAAATTGAAATTGTATCAAGTATCTTTTCCGACCACAATGCTATGAGACTAGATATCAATTACAGGAAAAGAGCTGTAAAACATACAAACACATGGGGGCTAAACAATACACTACTTAATAACGAAGTGATCACTGAAGAAATCAAAGAGGAAATTAAAAAATACCTAGAAACAATGGAGACACGACGACCCAAAACCTATGGGATGCGGCAAAAGCAGTTCTAAGAGGGAAGTTTATGGCAATACAATCCCACCTTAAGAAACAGGAAACATCTCGAATAAACAACCTAACTTTGCACCTAAAGCAATTAGAGAAAGAAGAACAAAAACATCCCAAAGTTAGCAGAAGGAAAGAAATCATAAAAATCAGATCAGAAATAAATGAAAAAGAAATGAAGGAAGCGATAGCAAAGATCAATAAAACTAAAAGCTGGTTCTTTGAGAAGATAAACAAAATTGATAAACCATTAACCAGACTCATCAAGAAAAAAAGGGAGAAGACTCAAATCAATAGAATTAGAAATGAAAAAGGAGAAGTAACAACTGACACTGCAGAAATACAAAAGATCATGAGAGATTACTATAAGCAACTCTATGCCAATAAAATGGACAACCTGGAAGAAATGGACAAATTCTTAGAAATGCACAACCTGCCAAGACTGAATCAGGAAGAAATAGAAAATATGAATAGACCAATCACAAGCACTGAAATTGAAACTGTGATAAAAAATCTTCCAACAAACAAAAGCCCAGGACCAGATGGCTTCACAGGCGAATTCTATCAAGCATTTAGAGAAGAGCTAACACCTATCCTTCTGAAACTCTTCCAAAATATAGCAGAGGGAGGAACACTCCCAAACTCATTCTACGAGGCCACCATCACCTTGATACCAAAACCAGACAAGGATGTCACAAAGAAAGAAAACTACAGGCCAATATCACTGATGAACATAGATGCAAAAATCCTCAACAAAATACTAGCAAACAGAATCCAACAGCACATTAAAAGGATCATACACCATGATCAAGTGGGGTTTATTCCAGGAATGCAAGGATTCTTCAATATACGCAAATCAATCAACGTGATACACCATATTAACAAACTGAAGGAGAAAAACCATATGATCATCTCAATAGATGCAGAGAAAGCTTTTGACAAAATTCAACACCCATTTATGATAAAAACCCTGCAGAAAGTAGGCATAGAGGGAACTTTCCTCAACATAATAAAGGCCATATATGACAAACCCACAGCCAGCATCGTCCTCAATGGTGAAAAACTGAAACCATTTCCACTAAGATCAGGAACAAGACAAGGTTGCCCACTCTCACCACTCTTATTCAACATAGTTTTGGAAGTTTTAGCCACAGCAATCAGAGAAGAAAAGGAAATAAAAGGAATCCAAATGGGAAAAGAAGAAGTAAAGCTGTCACTGTTTGCAGATGACATGATACTATACATAGAGAATCCTAAAGATGCTACCAGAAAACTACTAGAGCTAATCAATGAATTTGGTAAAGTTGCAGGATACAAAATTAATGCACAGAAATCTCTGGCATTCCTATATACTAATGATGAAAAATCTGAAAGTGAAATCAAGGAAACACTCCCATTTACCATTGCAACAAAAAGAATAAAATATCTAGGAATAAACCTACCTAAGGAGACAAAAGACCTGTATGCAGAAAATTATAAGACACTGATGAAAGAAATTAAAGATGATACAAATAGATGGAGAGATGTACCATGTTCTTGGATTGGAAGAATCAACATTGTGAAAATGACTCTACTACCCAAAGCAATCTACAGATTCAATGCAATCCCTATCAAACTACCAATGGCATTTTTCACAGAACTGGAACAAAAAATTTCACAATTTGTATGGAAACACAAAAGACCCCGAATAGCCAAAGCAATCTTGAAAATGAAAAACGGAGCTGGAGGAATCAGGCTCCCTGACTTCAGACTATACTACAAAGCTACAGTAATCAAGACAGTATGGTACTGGCACAAAAACAGAAATATAGATCAATGGAACAGGATAGAAAGCTCAGAGATAAACCCACGGACATATGGTCACCTTATCTTTGATAAAGGAGGCAGGAATGTACAGTGGAGAAAGGACAGTCTCTTCAATAAGTGGTGCTGGGAAAACTGGACAGGGACATGTAAAAGTATGAGATTAGATCACTCCCTAACACCATACACAAAAATAAGCTCAAAATGGATTAAAGACCTAAATGTAAGGCCAGACACTATCAAACTCCTAGAGGAAAACATAGGCAGAACACTCTATGACATAAATCATAGCAAGATCTTTTTTGACCCACCTCCTAGAGAAATGGAAATAAAGACAAAAATAAACACATGGGACCTAATGAAACTTCAAAGCTTTTGCACAGCAAAGGAAACCATAAACAAGACGAAAAGACAACCCTCAGAATGGGAGAAAATATTTGCAAATGAAGCAACTGACAAAGGATTAATCTCCAAAATTTATAAGCAGCTCATGCAGCTCAATAGCAAAAAAACAAACAACCCAATCCAAAAATGGGCAGAAGACCTAAATAGACATTTCTCCACAGAAGATATACAGACTGCCAACAAACACATGAAAGGATGCTCAACATCTTTACTCATTAGAGAAATGCAAATCAAAACTACAATGAGATATCATCTCACACCAGTCAGAATGGCTATCATCAAAAAATCTAGAAACAATAAATGCTGGAGAGGGTGTGGAAAAAAGGGAACACTCTTGCACTGCTGGTGGGAATGTGAATTGGTACAGCCACTATGGAGAACGGTATGGAGGTTCCTTAAAAAACTACAAATAGAACTACCATATGACCCAGCAATCCCACTACTGGGCATATACCCTGAGAAAACCGTAATTCAAAAAGAGACATGTACCAAAATGTTCATAGCAGCCCTATTTACAATAGCCCGGAGATGGAAACAACCTAAGTGTCCATCATCGGATGAATGGGTAAAGAAGATGTGGCACATATATACAATGGAATATTACTCAGCCATAAAAAGAAATGAAATTGAGCTATTTGTAATGAGGTGGATGGACCTAGAGTCTGTCATACAGAGTGAAGTAAGTCAGAAAGAGAAAGACAAATACTGTATGCTGACACATATATATGGAATTTAAGAAAAAAAATGTCATGAAGAACATAGGGGTAAGACGGGAATAAAGACACAGACCTACTAGAGCATGGACTTGAGGATATGGGGAGGGGGAAGGGTAAGCTGTGACAAAGTGAAAGAGCGGCATGGACATATATACACTACCAAACGTAAGGTAGATAGCTAGTGGGAAGCAGCCGCATAGCACAGGGAGATCAGCTCGGTTCTTTGTGACCGCCTGGAGGGGTGGGATAGGGAGGGTGGGAGGGAGACGCAAAAGGGAGGGGATATGGGAACATATGTATATGTATAACTGATTAAATTTGTAAAATAAAATTTAAAAAAAAATCTAAAAAAAAAAAAAGGGAAGCGAGAGAAAGAAGAAACATTTAGAGTGTGGATTCTGGTAACCTCAATGTCTCATTTCAAACATTGATGCTATCATGAGTTTCAATTTTAAATCCTATCATAATTTCATCAGCAAATTATTATCCTAACCAAAACTAGAGGTGGATGCCATTAGTTCCAGGTGTTTTTAATCATTTTTGCTCCCTGTCTTTCTGACTTATGCTGAGAAAAAAGTGGGACAGAAGGGAAAAAGTGTTGACATGATAGACAATGTTCTCTGCTGCCTCTTTTTTAGAGATTCTACTTTCACTCAGTCACTGCATGACTCTCAGCTAACCTAGGCACCTGTTTCATGACCTCTGCTCCCAATCACTGCTATCCATCCACAGAATAGGCATTTATTGAGCACCTACAATATTCTAGCCCCTTCATACCTATGAAGACACAAACTATTTGTGTCAAGAGACCAGCAGCATTAGTCTCTTACATATTCACAATGTTTTTTCAGTTTCCAAGATGATTTCACATTTTGATCAAGGAAATGTGTCTTATTTTTCTCCTCTTTGCAGGAAATAGGGATGAGTTTGCTGTTGGAAATTTTTGAAAAGAAATTCATTAATATTTGATTATTCATCCAAGAAAGCAACCTGGGGATTCTTCTCATTTATTATGAAGTTTTACTCTCTAGATCAGAGTTTTCTCTGCTTAATAATAAGAAAAGGAATGCATGGTTTCTACAAAATCTTACAACAAACACAGTGTGAGAGATATGTACAGACCCCACAAGAAATCAGGAAGCATGCATGGGCCATGTCTTGGAGCTTCAGAAAGCTGGCTAAAATCCCAGGAAATTCATGTCTTCTCTCTTGACCCAGCACAGTGCCCACATGCTTCCACATGCATATTCTAGTGCAACCCTAGTAATAAGTTGTGCACTGGGGGTAGGATAAGGGAAGGAAAACAATCTTTAAGCCCATTTTTCAGACAATGAAAATACAGTTCAGAGAGATTAGGTTAGGGAATTATTGAAGATAATAATTAGTAAGTAATAACTAAGACTGGAGTACAGATCTTCTGACTTTAATTCCAGTGGTCCTCCTGATGACTCGCAACTGTTCTCTGAAATGTGGATCATTTGAAGCCTGATTAGAGACACATATAGAAATGGCAGGGACTTTAAAAAGAATTTTTTTTATTGAAGTATAATTGATTTACAATATTGTGTTAATTTCTGTTGTACAGCAAAGTGACTCAGTGTGTGTGTGTGTGTGTGTGTATATATATATATATATATATATGTCTATATATAACCTTGTTGTTTACTCATCCTATATATAATAGTTTGCATCTGCTAATCCCAAACTCCCAATCCTTCCTTCCTCCACCCTCCTCCTTGGCAACCACAAGTCTGTTCTCTATGTCTGTGAGTCAGTTTCTGTTTTGTAGATATGTTCATTTGTGTCATATTTTAGACTCCACACATAAGTGGTATCATATGGTATGTGTCTTTCTCTTTCTGACTTACTTCACTTAGTATGATAATCTCTAGGTCCATCCATGTTGCTGCAGATGGGATTGACAGGGACATTTTGACAACGGCCATTCAGTTTCTGCTCTTACTTTGTAGAAAGCAAGCAGGAAAATGTACCAAGCTATTAGAAATTATACCATTAGAGCATTGTTGATGGGAATTGTGGGTGATTTAATCTGCCTGGGGATACCAAACAACATCCAACAGCAGGTTGCTATGGCAATGCTAATCTTATTTTAGGGACTTTAAACAAAAATATCTCAAGAGTAGAGTAATAAGTAGATCAGTGAGTCTGCGCTGTTTCATGCAGTCATTTTCTAATGATTACCATTTTATTGTTGTGACTTGTGTTCACAGTCCTACCTAATACAGCAATTCTCCCTTGGGGGAAAGTGCGTGTGTGTGTGTGTGTGTGTGTGTATGTGGTGTGTGGGTGTGATGGAAGCAGTATCTCTGATTAACACCTGCCCCAAAAACTCCTTTAGCAGGTGGCACCATATGGCAGGCTCCCACTCAAGTGCAAATGTGATGATAGAAGAATATGTAAGACTGCAAGATACACACACAACCTCAAACTAGGTTTGTCAGGGAGTTATGAGAGCATTGAATGCGTGTCGATGTCACTTGACTAATTCCCTCTGACTCAAATTGTCATTTCCCAAGGCTCTGGAAAGGTCTTTTGCTTCTATTTCTAATGGCTGGCATCCCTACCTATCCAATCAATCATCACCACCACCCTCCCCACCCTCCCCCCTCTTCAACCTGGATATATAAAACTCTCTCTTTGAATTGCTTATTCATCCTAGGAGAATGTTGCCAGAAAGTGCATCAAATTCCCTGGGCTTCCTGTTGCATCCACTCCCCACATGACAGAAAGGATGAAAGAAACTGATTTTTATTGAGCACCCACTATGTGCAAGGCCTTTAGTCAGTCTTTGGATGTTTTCTCAGTAGGTCCATCCTCTCAGTAACTCAGGTAAGAAACCAAGACTCATAGAGGTTAAAAACAAATCCCAGACACACAAGGTTATTAAGTAGCAGAGCTGGGATATAAACTCAGGGCTGAATGAGCCTAAAGTCTTGTGTTCTTTCCTTTATACCATGTTGCCTTACTTAAGGAAGGTTTATATATTTTAGATGTGGAAGGGTCAATAGCTCATTGTCCTGCTCTGCTTTGGTCTACTTTCTAGATTTTTAAACACGACCTCTAACCATTGGTGACTCAACCAGGGTGATTTTGCCATCCAGAGGACATTTGGCAAAGAGGTCTGGATCCATTTTTGCTGGTCATAACTTGAGGGGTGGGGAATGCCACTAGCATCTAGTGGGTCAAGGCCAGGGAAGCTGTTAATCATTCTGTAATGCACGTAAACTGCTCCCAGAACAAAAAATTATCCTCTCCAAAATATCAATAGTGTCTAGGTTGAGGATCCTGATTTAGGAAATCCCTATGGATTCTCAGGAGCTGAGTAATATTGTGCATATCTTTTACCTATGGAAGTAAGTTTACTGATTTCTACACAGCCTTCAATCAGATAGGAGAGTCTAGAGCACAAGCTTATTTTTGGAAAGACCCTGACCATCTTTCTTTCATTAGAGCTGTTGGTAAGTGTTAACACAGAAGTTAAGAAATACAAGTATAGTGGAAAGAAGAATAAGAAATGTTACAAAATGATATGATAACTTTGCAGGGGATACACAAGGAATGTAGTATTTGCCCAGGAAGTCAGGGGATGCAACCTTTACAGAGGTGAAAATACTTGACAATACTTGAACTGAGGCATAAAAAGAAGGCATTCTCCAGGTAGAGAAGTAAAGAGGCAGGCATTCTGAGAAGAGTGGACAGTGTGTGCTATTTTGTGGGTGTTTGAAAGAGCGTGGCCTGTTTGGGGAGCATCAGTAGTTCAGTCTGGAGCATAAGGGAGTGGCAGGATAAGAAACTGGACAGGTACGTAGGAACTAGATCTAAAAGGACCTTGTATGGAGCTTCAACTTTATCTTCTAGGTACCAGGAAGCTTGCTCTACTGGTTCTCAATTTCCACTTAGTAGAAGCATGACCATCACAACCGAAGGACCTCCTGCAATTCCCCATAACAGCTCATAAGAATATGCTGATGTATTAGTTTCCTATAACTGCCACAGCAAAATACAAACTGGGTGGCTTACAACAACAGAAATGTATTCTCTCAGAGTTCTGGACACTAAAATTCTGAAATCAGTTGCCAGTTGGGCCGTGGTCTCTCTGAAGTTTCTAGGGATGATCCTTCCTCGTCTTTTCTAGCTTCTCACAGTTGCCAGAAACGTTTGATGTTCCACTCCAATCTCTGCACCCATCATCACGTGGCATTCTCTCTGTGTCTCTGTGTCCAAATTTCTCTCTTCTTATGGGGACACCAGTTAGACTAGGAACCACCCTAATCCAGTATGACTTTATCTTTACATCTACAAAGACCCTATGTCCAGATAAGGCCACATTGACAGGTTCTGGGGGTAAGGACTTCAACATGTCTTTTTGGGCACACAATTCAAACCCACAACTGATTAGGCTATATTTCCTTCCTTATAGAGTTCAAACCACTTTGAACTGGGTCTAACAACTGTTGCTTGCGACCTCAGCTCAAACGATACCCTATCTCTTTTTTCACATTTGTGTTACTATCTGAAATGGGATAAATAAAATCTACGGTGTAAGGTTTTTTGGAGGAATTAAAAGAAGTTTTATGCCTGAGACTGCTTGATTTAGGCAACATTTCACAAAGCTGAATCTGACAAGGTAAACTGTGTCCTGTCTTTGCAGGACTATCTCCCTGGCTTTTTCAGCCTCATGAAATGTGCTACTAAGTATTTTTCCTACAGTGGTGTCACAGGGGAAATTAGAAGCAGAAGTTATTATTATCATTATCTGAAACAATGTAGCTCCATTGTCACTAGGTGGGTGCTTGTAGAGTTTAGGTGTTATCTTGTTCTGTTGGTTTCCAAGGCTGTCATCTAAATACAAATGTTGCCCTTGGGAACAACCTGTGAGTTGGTTTCATGCTTTATGGGCTCCAGCTTGTAGGACAGCACAGTGCCATGACTAAGGAGACAGTAAGGCACATTGGAATGGACTCTGGCATGAGAACTTGGACTTGGAGCTGCCATTAATTTGCTGCGTGACCTTTAATAAGTCAACTTCTTCTAAACCTCTGTCTTCTTATCTAAAAATTGTGATAATAAGGCCTCTCCATGTCTAACACAAGATCATCATGCAGAATTGATCCATTAGTGTTCAGTTTCTTTTGCTCTAACCTGGAACATGGTAGTTAGCAACATTTTTGTTTATCTTTCATTATTGACTTGAATATACTCCCACCTCATTTATTCCATATAATTAACTATGAATTCTTCCTCAAATCACCTATTCACTTTCTTAAAGAAAAGTTGACATCTTACTTTATAAAACTAGTCTGGATCATCAGGCATATTCCCGCACACATCTCAGCATATACTCACTGACCCTCTCAAGGTTTTCCTTAATTCTCAAAAGTTGATCCCATCTATATAAGAATGCCTCAATGCCAAGTCTTCTCTAAGCAAAGTAAACTATGTTTTATAAAGTATTATCAAACTCTTAATTCATTCAGATTATTGACATGTACCATAAGATTCAAAGCTGTGCTCCTCATAATTTATATACCTCCAGGTTGCACAATTGAACCTCTATTTGCCCGCATAAAAGGAAAGGAACACACACAAGGAAATTTGGTAAAATTAAGAAGTCATTCAAGTTTGTCTTCAACTTTCTCCTCCAATCTTTTAGGTATTCTGACTTCTATTCAGCCTATAGTTCCATGAAAATCAGAAAAGTACTTGATACTCTTTATTTATTTAAAAAACAATTTGCTGAGTACTTACTGTGTGCTAGTACTGGTATTACAAAGATCAATCAAATATTATATGCAAATCAAGGAGACCACAGTCTAATTAGGGCAAAGAGTAAAGCAAATTAATAAGGTGCAATAGCGTTGCATGTACCAATTTGGGACCAGTATAGCTGAGGGTAGAGATATTGGTCAGTCCTTTGCCCCTATGATCTGTTTCTACTCACAACACTTCTGACACCAAATATGTGGGGGGTTTTTTCCCCTCCACACCAACCATGTCTCCAACTCTACAGACCAACTGAGTGTCCTACAATTCAATTCCAACACTAACTACCCAGAGTTAGTGCAGACCTCACAGGTTAACGTCCCTTACTTCAGATACCAGTCTCAAGTTTTAGGTTGACACCTGTACTTCTAACCAAATTGCTATAAGTTGAGGGTTCCCACAACCCCCTCCTCAGGTTTGATAATTTTCTAGAAGAGCTCACAGAACTTAGGAGAGTGCCTTATTTACTATTACTAATTTATTATAAAGTAAACAAATGCACAGACTGATGAAGAGATACATAGGGCAAGGTCCAGAAGCTTCCTGAGCACAGGAGCTTCTATTCTCATAGAGTTGGGATGTACCACCCTCTGGCATGTGAATGCATTTACCTAGACAAAAGCTTCCTGAACTCCATGATTTTTAAGGGTTTTATGGGTGTTCCATCACAGGGGCATGATTGATTATTAACTTAATTACCATCGCCACTACCCTCCCTGGAGGTTGGAGAGTGGGGCTGAAAGTTTCAGGCTTCTAATCATGGTTTTGGTTTTCTGGTGACCAGCCACCATTCTGAAACTATCTAGGGACCTGCAAAGAGCCACCTCATTAGAACAAACGATGCTCCTATCACTCATGAAATCCCAGGGGATTTAAGAGCTCTGTATCAGGAGGAAAACATGGGTTTTAGGACTTCCGTGCTAGGAACTGGGGGCAAAGAACAAATAAATATTTTTTATTATACCTCAATATTACAGCCTGTGAGGATGTGACAATTGCACTGGGTTCTGAAAAACAGTCAGATGTTTTCAAATGTGTAACATGAGTAGAAAAATATTTCAGACAAGGAACATTGACATGCCTGTGCTTTCAGGGAATAGCACACTGTTTAAACCACGAGGTAAGGTGGGAGAGAGCATCCGAGTCCTTTCTCTGGTAAGGCAATTATCAGATATACTAGGCTAAGGAATATGGGCTTCTCCCTGTAGGTGCTGGGAGGCTGTTTTGTGTGGTATTTGAATCTTGAAAATGACACAGTCTGATTTGTGTTTTTGAGAGATACCCCTGGTAGAACTGGGATAAGAAAGTAAGAGTCAAAACCAGGAAATAAATAAGATGAGACATATGTGAACAAAGGCTATTGTAGTGAGGAGGGAAGTGAGAGAAGGTAGAGGTATGGGGCAAGAACAACCAACCACAAAGCTGTGAGTGCAAGAGAGGATCATAGGTAGGAACAGAGGACAGCAGTTTGGTTTGAGGAGAGTGTTGTTCCTTGTATAGGGCAATATTTTCCTGGAGGAGATGCTTGGAACACTGCACTTTATTCATCTTTTCTGAATATCACCAAAATTTAATTTAAAATTTTCTGCCTTTATATTTTTTGAAGAACCAGTTCTTTGTTTCTTTGATCCTTCCAGTTATTTTTCTGGCCTCTATTTCATTTATTTCTGCTCTGATCTTTGTTATTTCCTTCCCTCTGTTAACTTTGGGCCAATTTGTTCTTTTTCTAGTTCCCTGAGGTGTAAAATTAGGTTGTTTGAGATTCTCTAATTTCTTAATATATGTGTTTATTGCTATAAACTTTCCCCTCAGAGCTGCTTTTGCTGCATCCCACAATAGTTAGATATGTTGTATTTCCATTTCAATTGTTTCAAAACAAAGATAATTTCCACCCCCCTTTGATTTCTTCTTTGACCAAATTGTTGCTTAGACGTGTGTTGTTTAGTTTCCACATATTTGTAGATCCTCTCACTTTTCTCTTGTTGATTTCTAGTTTCATACCACTGTGGTCAGACAAGATAGTTGGTATGATTTCAACTTTCTTTAACTTGTTAATATTTGTTTTGTAGCCTATCATATGACCTGTCCTGCAGAATGTTCCATATGCACTTGAGAGGGAAGTTCATTCCGTAGCTGTGGGATGGAATGTTCTGTATATGTCTATAAAGTTCATTTATTCTAAAGTGTGATCCAGTGTTTCCTTATTGGTCTTCTGTCTGGACTATCTACCCATTGCTGATAGTGGAGTATTGAAGTCCTCTACTATTATTGTTTTCTAAGGGGCCTACAAAGGATCACAATAGTGCTGCTTTTTAAGGTGTGGTTATCTTGACCAGGTCTCTCCCTATGTGCTTCAGGCCCCCCATCCTTCTAGGAACTCTCCTGAAACACAGTCTCCTTGATGATGATTCACTTTTGGCCAAATTGAGCCTGAAGTATCTGAGCACCATTCATGGAAATGTTCGTGAGGTGTTGGGAGTTGTATACATATACAAATATACATATATATACAGTATATTTATTATATTGCCTGTGTTAGTTTTGATTTTTTTGTAAATAACCATGGGCAAAAAATCCAACCCCTAACATTTATTTTCATGACTTAAGGTAAAAATACAAACCACAGCCATTTTTTCAAGTAATAATTATGTTTCATGGAAAAAAGTGGGTCTAATTCACCTTCCAGCTCAAACGATTACACAAGTGCTATTCCTTGGGGCGACCATTGTATTTCAGTACACAGCAGAAGTGCTTCATGCAAAATTTCCATTTCATCTTACAGGATATTTAAAAGATATGCATTCAAGGCTTGTTTTAAGAAAATTAATAATTTTACTGCTTACAGTTTTTATAAAGAACATTTCTAAGAGAAATTGACTTTTTTTCTGTAAGTGAAGAATATAATGACTACAAGCACAGTTTAGTAATTTGATTCATGCTAAAGTGCTAGAAGTTTTATCCAATATTTCTTTTACAACATCAGTTCAAATGACAACATAATTTTGCCTGAAAAGAAAAAATGACTGACATAAAAACTATGGCAATTCAGACTTCGGTATTTGGTAGACATTTTCTCAAAAATGAACTAAATGAGCCTATCACTTCATGGAAAATAACTGACAGTATTTGTTACCAAGGAAAAAAATGGAGTTTTCAAGTGAAAATTAAAATTTTGGAAAACTAGTATCAGCCTCCATGAGCTTAACAGCTTTCCAATACTTACTGACTCTTCTGATGAGATGACTGGTAATATTAATGGATTTTTAAAATATTGCATAAGGAAATATGTCAATATTGGAAGATCTGCATAACTCAGGGAACCAATATTTTCCAAAAGACCAAAATCATGCATAGCTAAAACAATCATTCAAAGTGCAAAAATGATGAATGGATTTTAATGTAACAAAGTCTTAAAATTGCTTTGATATGGTTTCAGAATTTAGGCTGCAAAAAATTCTCTAAGAAATTACCACCCATCAAGTTTTGGTATAGAAGCAAAGAAGAATATCAACAATTATGTTAAAAGGTTATTCGAATATTTCTTTTTTTTTTTTGCGGTACGCGGGCCTCTCACTGTTGTGGCCCCTCCCATTGTGGAGCACAGGCTCCGGACGTGCAGGCCCAGCGGCCATGGCTCACGGGCCCAGCCGCTCCACGGCATGTGGGATCCTCCTGGACCAGGGCACGAACCCGTGTCCCCTGCATCGGCAGGCAGACTCTCAACCACTGCACCACCAGGGAAGCCCTAAAACATTTCTTTTCTTCTAACTACATATCAAGTCAATTTTCTTTCAGATGCTTCAATCAGGACCATTTATTATGATAGACTGAATGTTGAAGCAAATAGAATCTAGCTGTCTTCTTTTAAACCAGACAATAGAAATATTTGTAAAAATGTAAAACAATACCACTCTTCTCCTTAATTTTTGTTTTGAAAAATATAGTATTTTTCATAAAAATGTTATTTATACTAACAGTAATGGGGTTTTAATTGTTATTTTAAAAATATAAATATTTTAAAAGATTTTAGTTTTAAGTTCTAAACTAATTTGAAGACAAAAAAACACTAAAAATTTAAAGATACACTACTGGGCATATACCCTGAGAAAACCATAATTCAAAAAGAATCTTGTACCACTACGTTCATTGCAGCTCTATTTACAATAGCCAGGACATGGAAGCAACCTAAGTGTCCATTGACAGATGAATGGATAAAGAAGATGTGGCACATATATACAATGGAATATTACTTAGCCATAAAAAGAAATGAAATTGAGTTATTTGTAGTGAGGTGGATGGACCTAGAGTCTACCATACAGAGTGAAGTAAGTCATAAAGAGAAAAACAAATACTGTATGCTAAGGTACATATGTGGAATCTAAAAAAATGGTACCGATGAACCTAGTGGCAGGGCAGGAATAAAGACGTAGATGTAGAGAATGGACTTGAGGACACAAGGAGGGAGGGGAAGCTGGGATGAAGTGAGAGAGTAGCATTGACATACATACACTACCATGTGTAAAATAGATAGCTAGTGGGAAGCAGCTGCGTAGCACAGGGAGATCAGCTTGATGCTTTGTGATGACCTAGAGGGGTTGGATAGGGAGAATGGGGGGAGGCTCAAGAGGGAGGGGATATGGGGACATATGTATACATATAGCTGGTTCACTTTGTTTTACAACAACTAACACAACATTGTAAAGCAATTACACTCCAATAAAGACCTTACAAAAAATAAAGATACATTAAGTGAGATTGATAGAAGAGAACCCCTTCTAAACTGAAATGGAGAGACTAAAGCAACTCTGTCCAACTCTTCCTTCTTACTGATCTTAACTTCCAAATATCAATGAGAAAACATTACCCACCCCCATAATTTTTCCTTGTTAGTCCTCTCTGTCAAAGGAATCTTGGTGGAAGACAGTAAATGGTACAAATATATCATCAGAATGGTAACAAAGTATGACTAACCTTATTCAGCCTCCATACAGCCTACTCTGAAAGTCAGTCCTGCTTCCACTGCTGGCCTGGAGTGAGAAAAATAATTCAGTTGTACCTAAGTGTAGCTTAGTGCAATAATTCAGTTGCATCTATCTTCACCTCTGGCAATAACCTCCCCTGAATTCTTCCTCTAACTCCCTCACCTAAATCAAAACTAAATTCCCTTGCCTCTATGTTTCTATAGCACCTTATACTTCTATTAATAACATATATCAATTTTTTTCTTTGTCTTATTTTTACATGTCTTTCTCATCATTAGATTATCAATTTCTTTAATATGATGACTGTGTTTACGTGATTTCTTTCTTTCCAATTAATTGGAATGCATTAAATGTTTGTTGGATTGAATTAGCTATATGATTGCCACTGATTGTAAGTGTGAAATTTCTGTGATGAGGATGCTGTTGCACATTAAATTATCTCAGATAAATACTAGAGATGATCCCACATTGTCCACTTGGCAAATATCTACTCATTCTTAAAGACTCACCCATGGATCTCCACTTCCTCCAGTATAATAAACCACACTGTCCTTTGTACATTTCATGCACAAGGAACTTTGGACCATCAAAGACATTATCTCTCCCTCACCAGCCTTTACAAGGAATATTTGCGATGCTAGAATTTAAAGCTGAATTTTCCTAGAAAAATGCTTTATAACAGCCTTTTGTAGCTTGTATTCTACAGAACATACAGTCCTTTGAGCTGTTTCTTGAAAAAGGCACCTATAGTCAGGTAAAATCTGGAGGTGCTGCATATTACATCCCTCTCTTAGAGATTTTCCACATAGAATACTATAGTGTGAAGTTAGTTTAAAGAGAAGTAATGAAAAGAATACTATTGTGTGAAGTTAGTTTAAAGAGAAATAATGAAAACTGTTTAAATTTCTTTGGCTAGGATTTTTTGTCCAAGGATTTTTGTTTTTATTTTTTTCCTTTTACCTTATGCCTATTAACATACCAAGGAATTCCAGTTCTGTGGAAAACACTCTGGAAAATGGATAGAAGAAAAAAAACAACATTTTTTGTTAATGGTTCTATAACACTTCCTATTCACACATCATAACCAATAGTAATGATAGGACTGAATGTGATTTCTCCTCAAATAATTTGGCAGGTGACTAATCAACTAACCATCTTGTCTGGTTTCCTTTATTTTTTTCATCATCTCATTAAGCCTTGACTTACTTCTGTTCCCAGGGACTACCAAGAGATGGAGAGTAAAGTATTATTATCTCTATTTTGTAGAAAGAAAAAAGATTTGCTAGGGTTAAGTGACTTCTCCATGGTTCCCCCAATTTGCAGGTGGCAGAGCCAGGGTCACAGCACTGGCCTTCTAACTCCTAAGGGGCTGCTTTGGGGTTCCATGCTGCTTCCCATATGGGGCATGTCAGTTTGGGGAATGTACATTTTACTTCTTTTTCTTTTACTTCCAGCTTTAATGTCTATTTAGTCGCAAGGAAAATCTAGTATTGGCTTTAGAGTCAGACAATCTGGTTTGAAATCTCAGCTGTTCAGCTGGTGTCTGGTGTATGACCTCTACAAATCATGTCACCTTTCAGAGACTTGGCTTCTCATCTAGAAATGGAGGATAGTATTTAACTGCAGGGATTGTTGTGAAGTTTCAGATCATGCTCATAAAATAAACAACTTCTCCAGTTCCTGGCACAAAGTTTCTGTTAGATGTTCCTCTCATCTTCTTCCATTTCTGAGGAGTCCTAGACATTATGGGAGTGGAGAGCCTCTTTTAATGCATGCAACTATTTTATATTAAAGCATCTTCAAGCCAAGGAGCCCACTTCTAAACTTCAATACTCTGAAATACTTGAGTGGTGTAGAAATCTGACAGCTGCCATATCCTTATTGGTAGTGATAAAAGTTGAACATTTACAAGGCAGGGAATGGAGGGTTTGGTTCATATGACATGAATCCCTCCGCTCCCCTCCAGCCTGATGTTGTAATGAAGTCGTCCAGCCTATGGATGGGATGAGGAAAAATCAGATTTCCTGAGAATCATAATAGCTGTCATTTACTGAACATTGACTATACTCAGGCATTCTTCCAAGACCTTTAAGTACATCATCTCTAATGCCTTTTATTTGGAGTTGTCTTTTTGGTTGTTTGCCAAGACAATTTGACTTTGTTAAGTATTTGGCAAATATCTTTGTTAATTTAAAACAAACTGAAAACAATCTAAGTTTCCATCAATGGGAAATAAATTCATAATTTATGATATATCCATACAATGGGATTCCATGCAGTTATTAAAAAGGAAAGGCAAATTATCTCCACTGATTTGCAAAGAGGCCTGAGATACATTGTTAAATAGACCAGAAAATGACAGAATTATATGTATGATAGACTCCCTACTAAGGCACTTATGTATACACATATACATGTTTGTAAATTCCTGTATAACAAAAAGACCTGGATGTGGACGTTTCCAGTAAATACGAATGGCCTTGAGAGAAAGAGTAACTTACTTTTCACATTTTTTGTACAAATGAGCATATATTATTTTTATTAAAAAAATATTATTAGTAACTTTGTAAGATTGGTTTTAAAACTCACTTGCTCTTTAGGTGACGCGGTTCATAACAAGTCAGCCAGGCTCCCCATTCTACACCATGTTGCCCTGAGCAGAATCAAGACTTTTCTGCAGCATATGAACATTTCCAATGACAGGCTTTGATGGCCTTCCTGCTTTCAGTCAGACAAAGGGAAATCTCTGTGAGAAGTGGGGAAGAACCATTGAAGGGAGGGTGGGAGGCTGAAGAGTTATCTGAAGATGCAGCATCATAAGTGATGAGGTGCACATTGCTTTCTCTTACTCATGGTGATGACATCAAATCTCATTATCTTATAAAACTGAGGCTTTTCAGAAACTGCATTTCCAAGGCTGAGGTCAAAGTATGTCTACTGTGAGGAAGAACAAACAGACAGGAGGGGGCAAATCTTCCAGAAAGGAGAAATGAGGTTAGTGCCAGAAGCAGAGGTTAAGTGAATCATGGGCTGATGATTCAGTAACAAATCACCCTTGGGGATTGTCCCACCTAGCAGAGGCTGATTGCTTTGCAAGGAACTTCAGGGGCAAGAGAATCACCTGTACTCCTCAGGACGTAGTAGGATAAAACCCCTTGCTTTACAAACTTTGCTTCTTAAGAATCTCTAACATCATTGGCCAGACCAGATGCACTTCCTTATAAATTAAATATGAAGTATCATATTTTCTTAATATCCATATAAATTTTAAATTCTATTATATAATTCATCAGTGTTGGTTATAATAAAAATCACTGTTATTCTCCATATTTTCAAGGACACCTGTTGACGAGGAAAATGAACTGTGTACTCCCTGAAGCGTGTACAATACTGACTGGAAAGAGGAGAGATCTTGGACCACATATATCTGGCTTTGATCTGCTTGTTAGCTGTCCTTGTTCATGACATTTAGTCACTGAGCTTCAACTACCGTATTCATCTGTACAAGAAAAACAGTAATCCCATCTCACATTGTATAGAACAATGTGAGAACTAAATGAAAACAACAAAAAAATGTATTCCAGTACTTTTCACTGCAGTGATATACTAATAGCTAATGCTTACTGACTCGCTGCAATTACAGTAAGCATTTAGAGCCCATGATGTAGGTACTTTGTCTTTCATTTTAGGTATGAAGTATTCGATAACAGAAGCTTAAAGAAGTTATGCTAATAAGTAGCAAAGCCAGGATTTGAACCAAGCAGGATTTCTGCAGAGCCAGCTTACTTAAGTGAACTGCCTACCAGTACCAGGGTTGGAGACTGTCACATATAATTTTGATGAATTTTCTAAATACCAATAGGAAAGTTTGAACTTTAAAATGGAATGTTGATACAATCAGTTGTGTTTTTAAAGACAGCTTTTACTAAAGGGATTGGATTGTTGGCTAGCATTTCATTCACTAAAGCCTAGTCAAATACAGTCTCAAGGTTTTATGTCACTGATATTTTGCCCTTGAGGGAGAAACTTCCTTCTGGCTTAAATGTGGTTATATATATCCCTTCAATTGTGCATTCATCATTCACTGTCCATTAAATTTTGGGATTGCCCACTGTGTGCTAAGACTAGGTTCTATTAAAGGCCCTGGGAATACAAAGATAAATAAGGTAGAGTCCCTACCCTCAAAGCTCATAGTTAGAGCAGTGGATTTTAAGCGGTTCAACCACAACCCAAAATAAGAAATGCATTTTACATGGCAACCCTGTACAACACACACACACACCCCTACACAAATACACACACAATACAGTTAAATTTCATAAAATAATACTTAATATTACCATATGCAATGTGATATTTTCTATTTGTTCTACTTTACTTCCCTCCTAGTCTATTCTGTTTTGTTTTTTTAAATGTTGAACGCCCCAACTAAAATTATTTCAAGACACTAATAGATAGTGACATGTAATTTGAAAAACACTAGTCTACAGAACGAGGAAGGAAGTTAAATGAACAAGTTCATTATAATATGGGAATACTCTAAGAGCCATCTAGACAATGAGCTCTTGGACCTTAATGAAAGAGACAAATTCTTCCTAGGGGATGTTAGGGCAGGTAACTCTAGAATGAACTGAACTGAGCCTTAAGAAATGAGAAGGAAATTGTCAGGTGGAAAATGGGAGGAAGGACATTCCAAATAAATGAAACAGCATGTGTAGGTGTGAGAGGAAATGGTCAAATGTTAAGCAAATGAGGGCAGGGTAGAATGCTAGTTTAGATTCATTAGACAAAGGACAACTATGCCATGAAAGAATCTAAATTTACTGGAGACCCTGTCAGAGTTCAGAAGCAGCCAATTCACACTCATTAGAATGGTTTCCACATCTGACAATGATGTGCACTGACTAACTGCTTGGGGCTAGTCACTGCATTCTGTGCTACACTCACAGAGAAGAGGAAGACTGCACTTTGAACCTGAGAGAGTCAGTTTAAAGAAGGAGCCAGACATATACACAAATAATTTTGATACCATGTAATTAGTTCTGTAATAACAGTATACACACAGTGCAGTAAGTGTACAGAGTTAAAAAATATGGGTTCTGCTTGTGAGAGTTGGGGACATCTTCACAGTTCTGAGTGTAGGAACATACACATGAGGAATTTCAGTTTGTTTTAATTGTCACTGGCTGTGAGAGTGGGAGTCTAAATTAATATAACATTTCTTGAAAGGAACTTGGCAATATGTTACCATAGACTTAAAAATGTTCACAGCGTTTGGCCAAACAATTTTCTTGTAGGAGACTATCTTAAATGCAACTCAAAGAGTGACCCAGCCTTCATATAATGGCTTCATCTCACCATGGTGTTGTGTTCAAAGAAATATAGTCTGGCAACCAAATATATTTGAACTGGTCCCAGTCTTAACTACATCTCCGGAAGAACACTAAAGGGAATCCAGCATAGCTGCCGTTAAATCTGCTGTTGCACATTGGAATGGTGTGAAGGGGTTTATCTTATCTGTGTATACATCCCAGAAAAGGCCTGTGCTCCAGGTCAGAGTCAAAGCATGGGGAGGGGGAGGCATGAAAAAAGATGGGAGGAATAAAATAATCCAAAATTAAACTAACTTGGTACAAGTAAGAGCAGAGAGCCTGAGCTGGACTGCCATGAGAATGTGATCTCCATGGAAATATGTCCAACATTGGGGGAAAGGATTTTAATTTCCATATGCTGTAAAAATAGGGAGAGAAAATTTTTAAAAATTATTTAAATTTTCCCAAGTAACATCTGGATTTCATTTATAAAGATGAAAAAATTTTAAAGATGAAAAATAAAGATTTTAATTTCCATATGCTGTAAAAATAGGGAGAGAAAATTTTAAAAAATTATTTAAATTTTCCCAAGTAACATCTGGATTTCATTTATAAAGATGAAAAATTTTAAAGATGAAAAATAAAGATTTTAATTTCCATATGCTGTAAAAACAGGGAGAGAAAATTTTTTTAAATACTTAAATTTTCCCAAGTAACATCTGGATTTCATTTATAAAGATGAAAAAATTTTAAAGATGAAAAATAAAGATTTTAATTTCCATATGCTGTAAAAATAGGGAGAGAAAATTTTTAAAAATTATTTAAATTTTCCCAAGTAACATCTGGATTTCATTTATAAAGATGAAGAATTTATAAAGATGAAAAATAAAGATTTTAATTTCCATATGCTGTAAAAATAGGGAGAGAAAATTTTTTTAAATATTTAAATTTTCCCAAGTAACATCTGGATTTCATTTATAAAGATGAACAAATTTTAAAGATGAAAAATAAAGATTTTAATTTCCATATGCTGTAAAAATAGGGAGAGAAAATTTTTTTAAATTATTTAAATTTTCCCAAGTAACATCTGGATTTCATTTATAAAGATGAAAAATTCTCCAAAAGTTAGAAAGTAATGATTAATTAAATGATATATTCTTATGATACAATATTTGCATTTATTGACTGTCATATGGTAGAAATGATTGTTAAGGAAATGGAGAAAGCAGAATATAAGAACATAAAAAAGAATAGTAAAAAGTATACCAAAATACTAACATGGAATAGTTTCATTTCATTCTTTTTACTTTTCTATATTTTCCACATAGCCTATAAAGAACATGTATTCCTTTCTGTGTGCAGAAATTTATTTTTTAAAACCATTGGCTGGGGCTTCCCTCGTGGCGCAGTGGTTGAGAGTCCGCCTGCTGATGCAGGGGACACGGGTTCGTGCCCCGGTCCGGGAAGATCCCACATGCCGTGGAGCGGCTGGGCCCGTGAGCCATGGCCGCTGAGCTTGCGCGTCCGGAGCCTGTGCTCCACAACGGGAGAGGCCACAACTGTGAGAGGCCCGCATACCGAAAAAAAAAAAAAAAAACCATTGGCTGGACAAGGAAAATTATTAAAATTTGGGCTTAGGAAATAATTATAGGAACCAGTTTTAACATTCTAGATGCATGCTAGGTTTTGCAATTGTGTTTCACTGTTGGAGAAACTGGGACCCAGGAAGCTGGCAAGATAATAATAATTATCAAATGTAAAATTTGAGTATGGAAACTTAGCTGTGCAAAGTACTAAACGGTGTTATTTTAAAAGGGTCCTAGAGGGCTTCCTTGGTGGTGTGGTGGTTAAGAATCCGCCTGCCAATTCAGGAGACACGGGTTCGAGCCCTGGTCCGGGAAGATCCCACATGCCGCAGAGCAACTAAGCCCGTGCGCCACAACTACTGAGCCCGCATTCTAGAGCCCGTGAGCCACAGCCACTGAGCCCACGTGCCACAGCTACTAAGCCTGCGCTCTAGAGCTCACGCTCCACAACAAGAAAAGCCACGGCAATGAGAAGCTCACGCACCGCAACAAAGAGTAGCCCCCGCTTGCTGCAACTAGAGAAAGCCAGCGTGCAGCAACTAAGACCCAATGCAGCCAAAAATAAATAAATATAAAACAAATTTTTGAATAAAAAGTGTCCTAGAGTCAAGTGCTTATTCGCATAGGTTACTTAAAAGCAGGACTTCATGGAGCCTTTGTCGTTAATAGTCACAATTACAGCAACTAAACTCACAGCAATCCTGTGAGTTGAATACTGTCTACATGTTTCAGAAAAGGAAACTTAGTCTTGTGGTGATTAAGACATTTATCCAGATCCACAGATAACCGATGGAACCAG
Source organism: Mesoplodon densirostris (assembly GCF_025265405.1). Classification (NCBI taxonomy): domain Eukaryota; kingdom Metazoa; phylum Chordata; class Mammalia; order Artiodactyla; family Ziphiidae; genus Mesoplodon; species Mesoplodon densirostris. The sequence continues at coordinate 122,026,205 of NC_082662.1, read as the reverse complement.
GATGCAAGTCTGCACTTGTCCTTTCTGCCACACTTTCCCTTCAACTAAGTAGTAACACTAGGGGAAATGTCAGAGCATTGAAATATGAGAAAAACAAAAGGCCCAGAAATAAGCAGATGTAATGTGGGCCAAAATTTCACAGAAAAGCAAATCCCTTACAGCTTCCTTTTTTACTTCTTCTTTCCATTATGCAATGGCACCAATTGAACTGAAAAATCTATTCTCTAGAGCAGCGTGGAATAAGAAGCAGAAAGGTCTGTCTAAATTTTTACATAATCCTTGAGAGCTCCCTGGTATTTTTTTAAATTAATTAATTAGTTTAATTTATTTAAATTAAATAAATTTAGTTTAACTAAATTTAATTTAATTCGTTTATTTTTAAATTTAATTAGTTTATTTATTTAATTTAATTTAAATAAATTTAATTTATTTAAATTAATTAATTTAAATAAACAAATTGCTTATTATTTTAATTAATTAATTTAAATAAATTATTTATTTATTTTATGTATTTATATTTATTTTTATATATTTTATATATTAAAATATGTATATTTTAGGGCTTCCCTGGTGGCGCAGTGGATGAGAGTCCGCCTGCCGATGCAGGGGACACAGGTTCGTGCCCCGGTCCGGGAAGATCCCACATGCTGTGGAGCAGCTAGGCCCGTGAACCATGACCCATGGGCCTGCACATCCAGAGCCTGTGCTCCGGAACAGGAGAGGCCACAACAGTGAGAGGCCTGCATAATGCAATATATATATATATTTTTTTAAATATATATATTAAAATATATTTATATTAAATATAAAATTTATATATTTTATATTTAAAGTCCTGTGTTAGGGCTTTCTCTAGTTGCAGTGAGCAGGGCCTTCTCTTCGTTGTGGTGCACGTGCTTCTCATTGCAGTGGATTCTCTTGTTGTGGAGCACAGGCTCTATGCGCGCAGGCTTCAGTAGTTGTGGCTCACGAGCTCAGTAGTTGTGGTGCATGGGCTTAGTTGCTCCGCAGCATGTGGGATCTGCCCAGACCAGGGATCAAACATGTGTCCCCTGTATTGGCAGGTGGATTCTTAACCACTGCACCATGAGGGAAGTCTCCTAGTATTTTTTTTTAATGGAAAATGTTCTATTAGCACCACAGATGTTGCAGACAGGTTCTAAAAGACTTTGTGAAACTCGATAGATTGAAAGTTTAGCTTATAATTCACCTTGGAAGGAGTCAGAGTTGATTATTGCTACCAGTCCCTACCTTCCTAAGATGCCCAGCTCTCATCACTGAGGCCTATTCGATTAAGCTCTGTCCCACACAGTAATTTAAGCATATCATGGCCAGCAAAAATGAACAGCAACCTCAGCTCACCAGCCAGAGATGCTATCCAGCCTGACAACTGTGAGTCATGCACATGACCACCAAATTGGTCCTCTTTATCCCCTGCCTCCAAATGGTATAGGTCCAGTCGAGTTTGTAAGGTTCAGTTCTGACTTGCTTTTGTTTTCCAAATTTGGCTTCTTTTCTAGGATTTCCTTCAACTCCAACCTGGTTGAAGTTTGACTTTTTTCTAGCCTCTTCTCAGCCACCACACTCAGCAAATATTGTCCTTTGTCATTGCTTGCCTGAAAACGTTCACTGCATGACTGGTATTCCTTTTAGGAAGCTCACATAGTACCAACATCCCTCAAGATATCACTCTCAACCTTGCCATGCCATGATGTTCTAACACCTGACTTTTAATTTTCCTGCCTTGGAGACCACCTGTCAAGACCACACATTGCTCTAATATACCTCACGCTAATGATTAGTCCTCTCCTTAGTGGCCCTCTCCAGAAATCTTCTCAATTTGTTCCCTAAGTTTCTTAGATAGGATCATTGCTAATCTCCATTATTCCTTCTCATTCTCATGAATTGGAATTGAGGGATAGCCTTAACTTTCCATAAATCTCTTTTGATTTTCCACTCTGATCTAGACATTGTGCTAAGTCCTATGATATGTGGAAATTCTCGTGACATACTCTTACCCTTATTGTATGGAATTTATTGACTTCTGAATAAGGAAAATATGGGTAAAAATAATTCTAAGATAATTTGAAATGAGGTATGTGCTAAATAGAGCAATGAGGTTTGGAAATGAAAAGCAAAGATTAATTGTTTTGTCTGTAGCTATCAAGAAAGCTTTCTGGAAAAGGAAGAATTTGAGCTAAGCTTTGAAGAAGGAGGAAATTATATACAGGTGGAGAAAGATATTCTAAACTCTGGGAATGAAAAAGATGAACATATAAGACAGTGTATGGTAGGTTTTAGTTTTAAGAATTTTCTGTGTGGTTGGGTGTGAAGGGCCCTTGCAGGGAAATTGGAGGAGACATCTGGAAAGTTAGCTTCATGCTTGATCTTGTAGAAACTTAAATTATGATAAGGACTCTGGACTTTGTTATTTAGTGGAGTTACTGTCAGGTTTTGAGCAGTGGCTGTATGTGATACTGGCCCAATCATTTTCTCTGGCCTTTATACTCACTAATAGGAGTCATGTATAGGTAGGTGACTTGGGATATTGGAGAGGATGGATGGGAGCAAGGGAGAGGAGAGACAGGAAACCCAGCAAGAAATCTGCTCCCTTAAGTGAAGTGAGAGGATGAGAGTCTCTATCCAAGCAGAGGTCATGGGAAGATAAAAGCTGTGACTGCACTGGGTAAAGAATCTCTACAGCCTACAGCCTGACTTAGGAGATGCTGCAATTAAGGATACAAAGCATTTTCCATTATAGTCCTCACTTTTGACTACTCACACTTAACTTATCATGGTCCCAATTTCTGAAAGGTAATCTCAGATCCAAGGCAGTTTTTGGAAATATTTTGGGGAAAATTCCATTTGCATCATGTCAAAAAGAATCAAAACTGCATTTCCATAGGGAGAAAAAAAAAAGAAAGAAGGGGAAAATGTTATTTTTGTTTAACTATCCAACATCTGAAAGTCTTCTTTTAATATGTCACACTCACACTGCCTTAAGCTGGGTACAAAATAAGAAGTAAGATTTGGTGGATTTCATTCCAACCAATAGTTTAAAATAAACAGCAATTTAATCTTGGATTTTTGTTGTTGTTTGTTTTAAGACCACAGAAACCTGAACTTGAACAAGCTTCTTAAATGACCACTTGGTATTAATAAGACTCTTTCCTTCCCAGAGGAGCTTGGAACTCTCCGGGCTTGGGTCCAGGGTCCAAGATGAGGAATACCCTCCTTTAAGTTAGAACTGCCACATGTTTTAAATCCAGAAGGTAACTTGGTTAGATGGATAAGAGAGATGTGTTAGAAAAAAAGACCCTCCAGCTTGGAAGAAGAATTAAATGTCACCAGCTTCAATCCTTTCATTCTAGAGATGATGAAACTCAGTTCAAAAAATTAGACAACTTGCCCAAAGTTCAATATTAATTTATTGCAGAGCCAGAGCTAGAGTGTGGGGTTTCTTTATTTCCAGATTGTATCACTCTTATGTTTAAAATTATTCATCACTCCACACCCTCCCTGAAGCTTCTCAGAGCCCAAAGCAGTAGGATGTTGGGAGAAGCACTTTCCACACCCAGTGACTACCAGTTGGCAGGATGCTGAGAGTAGAAGATGTGGATCCTTGAGATCATATGGAAAATGCTGAGACTCCTCTAAATATACACAGTCTATAAAATTCCTCTCACGAAGTTCCCCTTCCTCCCCTCTCATATCCCCTCCCACAATCTACTTCTCTATGACTTCTTTTGACTTCAAATTGACCTTAATATTCATTTCCATTTTAACTTGATTTCACCTTCTTCTTCCTAATCTTTCTTCCCCTACTTTCATGCCCAAATCCCACCAAACCAAACCAATGTCCAAATTCTTCCAATTTGAGAGTGACTGCTTGTTTGGAAATCTCTAGAGCTTTTCCCACACTGATGGGAAGCTAAGGTTGTAAGCATTGGGGAAGTTTACAGGCATCAACTTTTTGAATAGTTTGGAGACTGGCTTCCTAGATGATAGATGTAAAAACAAGAACATAATGAATAGGCTTACATGCATCATTTCTTATAGCTGCATCATGAATTCCCCGCCACAAATTGTTAAGTACAGAAGGATCTTAGAGAATACAAATGAAAAAATATAATATCACGCTTGCTCCTTCTTGTTGAGGTGACAAAGTAATATATCTATCAAAGATAGATGAAAACTAACTACAATCCTGTGAGTGGACAAGACAAGGAAATTCATTACCACAATTTTGGTTGTCTATGTTCCTAAATACAAGAACTGAATGGTGAATAAGCAAAGAAACAATGGTACGTCTCAGGAATATGAAGCACCACAACATGCCAAGTTCTGCGTGGTATTTTCACATGCCATATCTCATTTAATATTCACTCCAAATCTTAGTAGTAGGTTCTTAATTATTGCCCTTCACTTTTACAATTATTAGGAAAAAATCAGGGAAGGGAAGAATTGTTCCTAAGCTGGTGAATGTCAAAGAGGAGATTCAACACTCAGTTTATTTTATTGAAAAATCCATGTTCTCTCTACTATACTCTGATGCCTCCTAGATCAATTCTCTAAATACAAACTGTAATAGTTATTGAGCACTTATTACAGTATAGACACTAGACTAGAACGTGCTTTGAATGTTCAGTTCCTTTCATCTTCAAAACCACCCCCATGAGGTAAGTACTATTATTTTTTTCATTTTACAGATGAGGAAACCAAGGCACAGGGTAGTTAAATAATGTGCCCCAATCACACAGCTATTACATGACAGCCACACCATGATTTGAAACCAGCTACTCTGGCTCCAGAGTACAAAATCTTCACCATTAGGCCATAACACCTCACTTAATTTTCTTCTGATTTGCTCTTTTCCATTCCTTTATTTTCCATTTGTTATTTTCCATTTCATTTTTCTCCCCACCCCTTTTACCTTCCTGCTTTCCTTCCACCTCTCTTACATTTTTTCTCCAAACAGTCGCTGAATACCAACAATGTGAAAGGGGATCATGCATAAGATGAGTGACCTAAGGTTAAGGAACACAGAGGGAGAGACACAAAAACATATCATTTTAATGAGTGTCATAAATATGAATGCAGAGATCTATACCCAGAGATACATTATACACACGCACAGTTGGAGCTACCATCTGATTTCCTGCTCTTTTGTCCTCCCACACAAAGCCATAGTTTACTCCTAGAAGAGCAACAAGAGCTATTCTGTTACAATGCTAAGTCAGATCATGCCGCTTCCTCTCTTCCAGATTGTCCAAAGTCTTCAGATACTACTTAGAGGAGAAGCCAAACCCTTCAGTAGCTGCAAAGTCTTGCAAGATCTGTTCCTCATGACTACATCCCCTGTATCTCTTGCTGCTTCAGCCACACTGGTCGCCTCGATATTCCTTGTACATGTGAAGCCCGCTTTGACCTTAGGGCCTTTGTCCTTGCTATCCCCTGGAATGCCCTTCTCCCAGATACATCTGCATGGTTTATTCCCTTCCCTCCTTTTAGGCCTTTGCTCAAATGTCAAATTCTCAGTGAGGACCTTTCTGATGAAAGGTCCTCACTGAGAAGGTCTTATTTGAATCTAAATTCCACCCTATCCTAGTACTCTATTACACTTTGCTGCTTTATTGTCTTATAGAGCACTTACCACCATATAATTTTTTATTTATTTTGTAGCTTGTCAACATCCACCCCACTTCATTCCCCATAGAATATAAATAATTATATTTTATATATATTCTATATAAAATCCCTAAATAACAAAGGGATTTTTATCTATTTTGTATATTTATGCATCCCTAGCACCTAGAATAATGTTTGCCATATGGGTGTTCACTAAATTATTTTTTGAATTCATGAAAAAAATTTAATAGGAGAGGAGAGGAAGCAGAAATAGTTAGGAAATTCTTCACAGAGATGGAGATATTTGAATTGATTGTTGAATGATGAGTAGGAAACATGTTGGCTAGATAAGGGTGAGGAGGAAGCGTTTATATAAAGACATGGAAATAATAAATAACGTGGCTAACTTAGGAGACTGTGAGTAGTTTAGCATCACTGGATTTGGGTATGGAGTGGTAGGAACAGAAGTGAGAGAGAGAGAAAGAACAGATGATGAAAAGCCTCCTGCACGATGGACAGGAACACCATTGTTGTGTGATGGGGTATTGTCAGTGAGTTGTAGTCATGGGAATGACATGATATGATTTTACATGTCACAAGGTAGAGCCTATGTTTTTTCTAAATATAGTTTTTTAAAATATTATAGTAAATGAAGAAATAATAACATAGCTTAGGAATAAAGAAAGCAACATATATTTTAGGACGCACAATGTGAACTAGGGAAAGGACAGTGGAAATCAAGTGAAAAGGAGTGGATTTGATCACCATTGAAAAGAAAGAACATTCATGAAATCGTGACCAATCAGCAAGAAGACTGTGTAAAGAGGAACCAAAGGTAATGCCCAGAGTTTAGGCTTGATAACCTGATGGTCCTAGAGAGGAGGAGGAAGAGGGTCAAAGTTAAGCATAATTAGCTCGGAGTGAGGCATGTTAAGATGGAAGTTCTTGTGGTATATTTAGGATAAGAAGGGGTGAGTACAGTTTTCTGATTAATCAAGAATGAACTGAGACCCACTACAAATAAAGGAGTTCCATTAATTCACCTTCCACTGGGTGGGAATTGCCTAAGTCCATTTTGGAAGACTCAGTTTTACTGTATCTAGATAACTTACATTAGAATCACCTGTGGTGCTTGCTAAAAATGCACATTCAGTAGGTCTGGGTTTGACTGGCATTTTTAACAAGGACTTTTAGGTGATTCTGATGCTGGTGGTCCATGGGCCATACTTAGGGAAATGTTATTTAGACAAAACTGAAATCACTAATAATGGCTCAAGTCTGACCAATTGCAGGGCAATGTGTGACTCTTCCTTATCCATCTGTATCCTGCTGTCTATCAAACTTTTCTGTCCATTTCTAATACTACCTCCTCATGTTTAATCAGCATCCATTGAGCATACTTTGCAGTAATTGTCACATTTAATTCTCACAGCCATGAGAGGTAGATATCATTTGCTACATATTGAAGATAAAGGAATGGAGCTCAGAGACTTTCAATAACATGCCTGAGATCCCTGAATTAATCAATAATAACAGAGAATCATACTTCCATCATCAGATTCTAAGGCTTGCACCCTTTCCACTGTGGCACAGCACCTCTTCCATAAAGCCTTTACAGGTGAGTCACTTCCCTTTTTAAAAACTTTAAGTGCCACAGTGTTCAGCACTATTTAATATGCAGTGTACCGTGGTGCATTATTAACTAGCTGGTTTCTACATATTAGAATTATACCCTTAACTCTACAGTCTACAGCCACAGACTGCCCTTTAGTTTTCTGTCCACCCCAAATGGCCTGGCACTCATAACAGTATTTAGTAGGAGCTCAACAAAAACTGTACTCAATTCCCCTGAGGGGCCAGCTGCTCCAAGGAGGTGGCAGATGTGGACTTCCTGTGTGCTCTTGGGTGCTTCACTGTCTTAAAATCCTCCTCTTTAACATGAGGAAACTCATACATTTTTTTGGCCTTGAGTCACAGGAATTTGGGGAAGAGTAATGATATGCCATGGCCAATCTGCATTGTAACAGGGTAAGTAGATTAATTTGCAAGTACAATACTAACCAAGGAAGGAGAGTGTTCTTTCCAAAAAAAAAAAAAAAAAAAAGTTTTCTATAGTCTCTCTGCCAGAAAAGTAATAGTACTTCCCATTCCCAGAAAATCCATTTACTTCCCCCAGGATCAAATGGGTATAGTGTGCTGGAATCTTTTCATGAGCAAACCTAGGTCTGGTACAGAGACAAAGGGTCAAGCTACAGGGTGGTCATAGAAAACAAATGCTAGGATCTTGCAGGCCCAGAGGCTGGCATCTCACTTCTTGTCACTCAGCCCAAGGCAGAATCAAAAACCACCTGTACCATGAGACATGCGTTCAGTGTCACTATTGACACAACCACAACCTACCACAAAGCTTCCACCCTGGCTCACTGGGGGCTTGCTCCTGAGAAGGTAACAGGAATAAGGACCAAATTATTTTTGAATCAGGACCAAAGAGAATGATTAGATGATCTCATTAAAAATTGAGGAACACTAAAAAATATCAAGAGATGAGAGACATACAATTTTGCTTTATGTATAAGGAAACAAGAACCAAGGAAGCTTTTCCACCTCCAATCAATCTGGAAATCATCCCTCCAAAATCATAAGAAAATTTTTTAAAAAAACAGCTAGACAAAATATAGAGGTGGCAGTCCTATTATACTTAGAGGAAAATGGCAAGTTTTAGGCTCATGTAAATGGGAAGAGAAGCTATCTAAGACAGTAATTACTTTATAGCACTAACCCCATCAAGAGGGCACCACCCTCATGACATCATTTTAACCTAACTACCACCAAAAAGCCCTACTTGCTAAAGGCATCACATTGGGGGTTAAGGCTTCAACATATAAATGGAGGGGTGGTGGGTACAAATATTCAGCCCATAACAAAAACTGAGTTTATGAGGGCCATTTTATTCAAAAATGGAAAGTCAGCAACATTTGAGGTGCAGAAAGAAATAGTTATCTGCAATGGATAGTACATAGATTTATGGAAGAAAATAGCTACCTTGGACCTATGAGCAATGAAAAATAATGATATAGGAAATTCCATACACCAGTGACATGACAAAGCAAAGAGTGTTCCCTTATCTGCAACTGGCTGAAGGTTCTTATTAATGCATTTCAAAGCAGAGCCCCACTGTATATTACTTATAGGTTGTTAGATATGATTATACTGTACTAAAATGCTTTTTGTTGTCATTCCATGGTGTGGGTTGGTCCTCCTCCATCATTTCACATTTTATCATTACCATTTCAAAATCATGAGTCTATAAGCATTCCAGGCATTAACATTACTGCATAATGGAACCAACTGAGCCCTGCCTGAAAATTTTAAGTGACATTCTGGTGTGTTGAATGGACAAAACAGGTACACAATATCCCAAACAACCCATGACTTTGGTCAAGCTTATTGCAACTGGAACATCCAACATCCAACATATTAAACTCATATTCAAAGTAAATCCTTTCAAGATGAACAGAATACTAATTCAGAAGGAATTCAAGATGCTGTGAAGATTTAGGAATTCAAGACAATGGGAAATACTAAAAGCAAAAAAGGATCTATTGGCTTGGCCAAAAAGTTCGTTCGGGTCTTCCCATACACTCTTTCTTTTTTTTAACATCTTTATTATCTTATATATCTAACATGATGGTTTAAAAGACAAACCTTAGAGAGAACAGATTTTGGATAAGAATGCAAATAAAATGAAATTACAGAGAAGTGTGCCCTCTATCAGAAGGTGGCCCAGGAGACTTGTCCTCCTCTAGGCTTACTGCCTATAATTTAAGAATAATTACCATGTAAATTTAAATAATTATTATGGGGATGTATGAGTGTAGGTCTCTATGTGTGCTGTTTGTGTGCGTGTACCTGTATGTGCATGAATGTTCTTTGCAGTAAAGAAGAAAACACAAAGAAAAGTGACCAGAAAGGAAAAAAAATTGAGAGGCAGAAAATTTTTAACATTTAACAAATCTTCAAATAGGTAAGTGATATATAGTCATCATATCTCTTCATTTTGCACATTTGATGACAAAATCAGTATTATTTGATCCTAAACAAGATACGATCACACTTTATCAGTCTGTCATAGAAGACTATTAACATAGATATATAGCAGGTTGAAAAAAATTTTTCCATCTGGCACCAACATGTTTCTTAGGAAGGCTACAGACTTGGTTTAAAACAAACAAAGAAACAAAACCCTCTGATAAATATTTGGGGAAGGAAGCTAAAAATCTTAGGGCATGGCTTGCTAAAAGATAAAGGATCAAAGCATATACTTAAACTGCTTTTAAGAATAAACAAACAGAGCACAAATTTCAGGGACAAGATAAATGGCCAAATGTCTGCAATCAAATTGGAAGAAAAGGCTTTTAATAAAGGCCATTATTAAAATTAATTAATAAATTTTATTGCTTTAGTACAGTTTTAGATTTAGAGAATAATTGAGCAGATAGTAATAGAGTTCCATATATTCACCCCTCACCTCTGCATGGTTTCTCTTATTATCAATATCTTACATTAGAATAATGCCTAGCATTTGTAATATTTATCATTAATGAACAAATATAGACACATTATTATTAACTATAGTCCATAGTTTGTATTAAGGTTCACTTTTTGTGTTAAACATTTTTTGGGCTTTGACAAAAGCATAATGATGCACAACCATCATTACAGTTCCATACAGAAAAAAGTTTCACTGCCCCCAAATCCCCTGTGCTTCACCTATTCATCCCTTTATTCCTACCCTTCCTCCCACCCCCTCCCAACTTTTTACAAGTGGATATGGTGTCTTACTCATCTTGGTACATCTAGTACACCTAGCACTGTACCTGATTTATAGTTGCCACTCATATGTCCTTAAAATGAATCCAACTCAATTAAACAAATTCAGGCTTAAGACAGGTCTTGAACAGTGACAGTAAATAACACAAGGGAATTTGAACACCAAAGGGATCAGAAATTGCTCCAGGTCAGGTCCTCTGGAAAGCAGATGCCAAAACAAGGTAAAAGTGCAGTAGATTTATTGGGAGGCAATGCCTATAAACGATTGGAGAGAAGAAGCAGAAGTAGGCAGGAAAGTGTTTAAATCACAAAGCAGGTTCATTACCTGTGAGAACAGAGAGAGTAGGAAAGAAGACTAGATAGAAAGAGCCTCAGACTGAAGTGCAGCTCTGGGATCCTAGCTAGCCCAACATGGAGCTCCAGAGCAAGTAATCCATCAAAGGATTTCCACATTGCACAGAAATGACCAGACCCTTTACCTTCACCATGCTTATGCATTGGTTAGTGCTGCTTAGGGAGAGTGTGTCTTTGGCTCCAAAACTGCAATGGATCCTGAAGGCAATGCAACAAAAGGCTGTCCACTTACTATCCTTCATTTGATAGGTTCTCTCTCAAAAAGAGATCTGAGAGACACCTCACCATGACTGCCGCAGACACTTAGCACAAGAGAGAAGAGCTAGGCAGCTTTGTCTTTATCCAAAAGCAATTCTTCATATTGTGATTTCATTATGCTGTTGAAAATACCCTGGATTTCAAAAATTTCAGAATAATACATTCTGAAAGTTGCATATATAAAAATATGCTCCTTAACTAAATATGAATGTATCTATTGTTTTGAATTATGACTTCCAACCTCCTTAAAATAGAACATTAAGAGTTACTTGCCTGCCACTCAATTGCCAGGCAGTTTTCCCACCCACACTGCCTGAAATCTACCCATTTATCTATTCCTTCATTAATTTTTATGTGTGGGAACTTCTTTTGGGTGTTCACTTTCTAAAACTGAAGATGCATAAATTTACTTGAAGATTTTCAAAGTTTAATATTTATGAAAATATGTCAATGCAAAACATGTATTATTACCAGGATTTAAACTAGAACGAAAGATTCCATCTCTATTGAATAGATAACATCTCTTAAAGTTCCTAAACAAGGAAAAAAGAAATCACGTAGTTTTTCCAAGGAAAGCACATGGATTGTGCATGCAATCTGCGAAACTATATTTCTTCTCTTTTAGTACTTCTTACATTTCTGTTTTTCTACCAGCTTTTTAAATACTAGATATGGCTCAAGACACATACCTAACTTAAAACATTTCTTACAAATGTTTCAATGGCTGTCATGGAAACTGCTGAGAACAATTCATTGTAAAGATCTGGCTTTAATGATCATATTTGAGATCCCTTGCCCTGGAACTTCACGAAGGTATCCTCCAGTCGAGCTATCATCTTTTATAAAAATCCTTTGAATAGGATCATTTGGTTGAAACAGTTATATAACACAAGACTCTAGCTCATTATACAAACTAAACAAATGATTAAATTAGTCTAAGCTCATTTATACTAACTTATCTCAAAACACATATTAAAAAGTAACTTTCTAGAGATAGGCTCAAGATGGCAGAACAGAAGGACGTGGTCTCACTCCCTCTTGCGAGAACAACAAAATCACAACTAACTACTGAACCATCATCGACTGGAAGACACTAGAACTCACCAAAAAAGATACCCCACATCCAAAGACAAAGGAGAACCCACAAGGAGATGGTAGGAGGGGAGCAATCACAATAAAATCAAATCCCATAACCACTGCGTGGGTGACTCACAAACTGGAGAACACTTATACCACAGAAATCCACCCACTGGAGTGAAGTTTCTAAGCCCCATGTCAGGCTTCCCAAGGTGGAGGTTTGGCAACAGGAGGAAGAATTCCTAGAGAATCATACTTTTAAGGCTTTAATTGCAGCACTTCGACAGGACTGGGGGAAACAGAGACTCCACTCTTGGAGGGCACACACAAAGTAGCATGTACATTGGCACCAAGGGGAAGGAGCAGTGACCACATATGAGACTGAACCAGACTTACCTGCTAGGGTTGGAGGGTCTCCTGCAGAGGTGGGGGTGGCTGTGTTGCACCATGAGGACAAGGACACTGGCAGCAGAAGTTCTGGGAAGTACCCCTTGGTGTGAGCCCTACCACAGTCTAACATTAGCCCCACCATAGAGCCCCAGAAGCTTCCAGTTTTGGGTTGCCTCAGGCCAAACAACCAACAGGGAGGGAACCCAGGCCCACCCATCAGCAAACAAGCGGATGAAAGTTTTACTGAGCTCTGCCCACCACAGCAACAGCCAGCTCTACCCACCACCAGTCCTTCCCATCAGGAAACTTGCACAAGCCTCTTAGATAGCCTCATCCACCAGAGGGCAGACAGCAGAAGCAAGAAGAACTACAACCCTGCAGCCTGTGGAACAAAAACCACATTTACAGAAAGATAGATAAGATGAAAAGACAGAGGACTATGTACCAGATGAAGAAACAAGATAAAACCCCAGAAAAACAACTAAATGAAGTGGAGATAGGCAATCTTCCAGAAAAAGAATTCAGCATAATGATAGTGAAAATGATCCAGGACCTTGGAAAAAGAATGGAGGCAAAGATGGAGAAGATGCAAGAAATGTTTAACAAAGATCTAGAAGAATTAAAGTACAAACAAACAGAGATGAACAATACAATAACTGAACTGAAAAATACACCAGAAGGAATCAATAGCAGAATAACTGAGGCAGAAGAATGGCTAAGTGACCTGGAAGACAGAATGGTGGAATTCACTGCTGTAGAACAGAATAAAGAAAAAAGAATGAAAAGTATGAAGACAGCTTAATAGACCTCTGGGACAACATTAAACACAACAACATTCTCATTATAGGGGTCCCAGAAGGAGAAGAGAGAGAGAAAGGACCCGAGAAAATATTTGAAGACATTATAGTCGAAAAATTCCCTAACATGGGAAAGGAAATAGCCACCCAAGTCCAGGAAGCACAGAGAGTCCCATACAGGATAAACCAAGGAGAAACATGCCAAGACACATAGTAATCAAACTGGCAAAACTTAAAGACTAAGAAAAATTATTGAAAACAGCAAGGGAAAAATGACACATAATATACAAGGGAACTCCCATAAGGTTAACAGCTGATTTCTCATCAGAAACTCTACAAGCCAGAAGGAGTGGCATGATATACTTAAAGTGCTGAAAGGGAAGAATTTACAACCAAAATTACTCTAAACAGCAAGGATCTCATTCAGATTTGATGGAGAAATCAAAAGCTTTACAGACAAGCAAAAGCTAGGAGAATTCAGCACCGCCAAACTAGCTCTACAAAAAATGCTAAAGGAACTTCTCTAAGGGAGAAACACAAGAGAGCAAAGGACCTACAAAACCAAACCCAAAACAATTAAGAAAATGGTAATAGGAACATATATATCGATAATTACCTTAAACATGAATGGATTAAATGCACCAACCAAAAGACACAGGCTTGCTGAATGGATACAAAAACAAGACCCATATATATGCTGTCTACAAGAGACTCACTTCAGACCAAGGGACACATACATACTGAAAGTGAGGGGATGGAAAAAGATATTCCTTGCAAATGGAAATCAAAAGAAAGCTGGAGTAGCTATACTCATATCAGATAAAAGAGACTTTAAAATAAAGAATGTTACAAGAGACAAGGAAGGACACTATATAATGATCAAGGGATCAATCCAAGAAGAAGATATAAGAAGTATAAATATATATGCACCAAATATAGGAGCACCACAATACATAAGGCAACTGCTAACAACTCTAAAAGAGGAAATCGACAGTAACACAATAATAGTGGGGGACTTTAGCACCTCACTTACACCAATGGACAGATCATCCAAACAGAAAATAAATAAGGAAACACAAGCTTTAAATGACACAATAGACCAGATAGATTTAATTAATATTTATAGGACATTCCATGCAAAAACAGCAGATTACACTTTCTTCTCAAGTGTGCACGGAACATTCTCCAGGATAGATCACATCTTGGGTCACAAGTCCAGCCTCAGTAAATCTAAGAAAATTGAAATCATATCAAGCATCTTTTCTGACAACAACCCTATGAGATTAGAAATCAGTTACAGCATAAAAAACAGAACCACATGGAGGCTAAACAATACGTTACTAAATAACCAAGAGATCACTGAAGAAATCAAAGAGGAAATCAGAAAATACCTAGAGACAAATGACAATGAAAACATGATGATCCACAACCTATGGGATGCAGCAAAAGCAGTTCTAAGAGGGAAGTTTACAGCTATACAAGCCTACCTCAGGAAACAAGAAAAATCTCAAATAAACAATCTAACCTTACACCTAAAGGAACAAAAGAAAGAAGAACAAACAAAACCCAAGTTAGCAGAAGGAGAGAAATCATAAAGATCAGAGCAGAAATAAATGAAATTGAAACAAAGAAAATAATAGAAAAAAATCAATAAAACTAAAAGCTGGTTCTTTGGGAAGATTAAAAAAAATTGATAAACCATTAGCCAGACTTATCAAGAAAAAGAGGGAGAAGACTCAAATCAATAAAATTGAAATGAAATAAAATGAAAAAGAAGTTACAACAGACACCGCAGAAATACAAAGCATCCTAAGAGATTACTACAAGCAACTCTATGCCAATAAAATGGACAACCTGGAAGAAATGGACGAATTCTTAGAAAGGTATAAACTTCGAAGACTGAACCAGGAAGAAATAGAAAATATGAACAGACAAATCAGAAGTAATGAAATTGAAACTATGATTAAGAATCTTCCAACAAACAAAAGTCCAGGACCAGGTGGCTTCACAGGTGAATTCTATCAAAAATTTAGAGAAGAGCTAACACCCATCCTTCTCAAAGTCTTCCAAAAAATTTGAGAAGAAGGAACACTCCCAAACTCATTCTATGAGGCCACCATCACCCTGATACCAAAACCAGACAAAGATACTGTAAAAAAAGAATATTATAGACCAATATCACTGATGAATAGAGATGCAAAAATCCTCAACAAAATACTAGCAAACAGAATCCAACAACACATTAAAAGGATCATACACCATGATCATGTGGGATTCATCCCAGGGATGCAAGGATTATTCAATATATGCAAATCAATCAATGTGATACACCATATTAACAAATTGAAGAAGAAAAACCATATGATCATCTCAATAGATGCAGAAAAAGCTTTTGACAAAATTCAACACCCATTTATGATAAAAACTCTCCAGAAAGTGGGCATAGAGGGAACTTACCTCTACGTAATAAAGGCCATATACAACAAACCCACAGCAAACATCATTCTCAAAGGTGAAACACTGAGTGCATTTCCTCTAAGATCGGGAACAAGACAAGGATGTCCACTCTCACCACTGTTATTCAACATAGTTTTGGAAGCCCTAGCCACGGCAATCAGAGAAGAAAAAGAAATAAAAGGGATACAAATTGGAAAAGAAGAAGTAAAACTGTCACTCTTTGCAGATGACATGATACTATACATAGAGAATCCTAAAGATGCCCCCAGAAAACTACTAGAGCTAATCAATGAGTTTGGTAAATTTGCAGGATGCAAAATTAATGCACAGAAATCTTTTGCATTCCTATACACTAATGATGAAAAATCTGAAAGAGAAATTAAGGAAAGACTCCTATTTACCATTGCAACAAAAAGAATAAAACACCTAGCAATAAGCCTACCTAGGGAGATAAAAGACCTTTATGCAGAAAAGTATAAGACACTGATGAAAGAAATTAAAGATGATACCAACAGATAGAGAGATATACCATGTTCTTGGATTGGAAGACTCAATATTGTGAAAATGACTATACTACACAAAACAATCTACAGATTCAATGCAATCCCTATCAAGTTACAAATGGCATTTTTTACAGAACTAGAACAAAAATCTTAAAATTTGTATGGAAACACAAAAGACCCATAATAGTCAAAGCAGTCTTGAGGGAGCAAAATGGAGCTGGAGGAATCAGACTCGTGACTTCAGACTATACTACAAAGCTACAGTAATCAAGGCAATATGGTACTGGCACAAAAACAGAAATATAGATCAATGGAACAAGATAGAAAGCCCAGAGATAAACCCACGCACCTATGGTCAACTAATCTATGACAAAGGAGGCAAGTATATACAATGGAGGAAAGACAGTCTCTTCAATAAGTGGTGTTGGGAAAACTGGACAGCTACATGTAGAAGAATAAAATTAGAACACTCCCCAACACCATACACAAAAATAAACTCGAAATGGATTAGAGACCTAAATATAAGACCAGACACTATAAAATTCTTAGAGGAAAACATAGGAAGAACACTCTTTGACATAAATCACAGCAAGATCTTTTTTGACCCACCTCCTAGAGTAATGGAAATAAAAACAAAAATAAACAAATGGGACCTAATGAAACTTCAAAGCTTTTGCACAGCAAAGGCATCCATTAACAAGATGAAACGACAACCCTCAGAATGGGAGAAAATATTTGCAAATGAATCAAAGGACAAAGGATTAATCTCCAAAATATATAAACAGCTCATGCAGCTCAATATTAAAAAAACAAAAAACCCAATCCAAAAATGGGCAGAAGACCTAAATAAACTTTTCTCTACAGATAGCCAAGAAGCACATGAAAAGCTGCTCAACATCACTAATTATTAGAGAAATGCAAATCAATATTAAAATTAGGTATCACCTCATACCAGTCAGAATGGGCATCATCAGAAAATCTACAAACAACAAATGCTGGAGAGGGTGTGGAGAAAAGGGAACCCTCTTGCACTGTTGGTGGGAATGTAAATTGATACAGCCACTATGGAGAACAGTATGGAGGTTCCTTAAAAAACTAAAAATAGAATTATCATATGACCCAGCAATGCCACTACTGGGCATATACCCAGAGAAAACCATAATTCAAAAAGACACATGCACCCCAATATTCATTGCAGCACTATTTACAATAGCCAGGTCATGGAAACAATCTAAATGCCCATCGACAGATAAATGGATAAAGAAGATGTGGCACATATATTCAATAGAATATTACTCAGCCATAAAAAGGAAAGAAACTGGGTCATTTGTAGAGACATGGATGGATCTAGAGACTGTCATACAGAGTGAAGTAAGTCAGAAAGAGAAAAACAAATATCGTATATTAACGCATATATGTGGAACCCAGAAAAATGGTACAGATGAACCGGTTTGCTGGGCAGAAATTGAGACATAGATGTAGAGAACAAACGTATGGACACCAAAGGAGGAAAGCTGTGTGTGTGTGTGGGGGGCATGGTGGTGGGATGAATTAGGAGATTGGGATTGACGTGTATACACTAATATGTATAAAATAGATAACTAATAAGAACCTGCTGTATAAAAAAATAAATAAAAGAAAAAATAAATAAAAATAAAAAATATAAATAAATTTTAAAAAGTAACTTTCTAGAATGAGTTTCACAAAGTAATGAGAAAAATAAGCTTGAGGTTTTATTCAAGCTGGTAGTGTCTTAGTACCCACTTTATTTGTTTAATACTTATAAATAAAAGTTATCCTTGACTAAAATGAAACATATCCCTCAAGTAATTATTAGTAATTATATGAAAGTTGTGTTTACTGATACCCCGCAAACTTGATTCTCTTTTCCCTCTCAGTAAATGGCATCTCCATTCAGGAATACCGAGTTCTATTAATTTTATCTACAACATATATAACTATCCTCTCTTCTTCACTACCACAACTCAGTATAAAAAAGTATTATCTCTTTCCTGGACTATTGCAATCATTTCTTAAATAATCTCATGCTCTCTTCCTATATAATTTCCAGATAACAGCCAGAGTGAAAAAATTTTAATGCAAATTTATCATCTCACTATTGTTCTTCAAATGCTTTATAGCTTCTGTTTACAGTTAAAATAATCTGAAATCTTACTTTGATACCATGCCCTGTGTTGTCTCCAGCATCCTTTCCAACCTTTCCAGGTAATCACTAGTCTCTTGACTTGCACCCCATTTTTTTTCTCCTCAAGCCTTTGCCCACCCTATGTTTGCTGCTTGAAATTTCTTTCTCCCTTTCTTTTCTGTAATGACTGCTATTTATCCTTTTGGTCTCAAGGTAAATATTGCTTCTTCAAAAAGAAAATTTTCCCTAGCAAGGAAGTTTGCATTATTGGCCTTAGTTATTCTTCCCTCTCTGCAGCCATGGTCTTGCTGTATCCTCACTGTGGCAGAGAGCATTCCCCTGCCTTTGACTTTGGACTTGGCTATATGACTTGTGTAATAGTGACCGTGCTTCAGCTGTGAGCCTAGGTCTTAAGAGGACTCAGTGGGTATATCAGTCAGGGTTCCCTGGAGAAAGAGGACTACTGAAAGAGAGAGAAATTTTAAGAAACTGGCTTATGTGATTGTGGGGTCTATCAAGTCCAAAATCTGAAGGCTGGAAACTCAGGTAAGATATGGTGCTACAGTCTTAGCCCAAAATCCATAAGCCAGGCCAGTAGTCTGGAAACTCAGGCAGGATTTCTAAACTGTAGTCTTGAAGCAGAACTTCTCCAGAAAACTGCAATTTTTGCTCATAAAGCCTTCAGCTGATGGTTGAGGTCCACTTATGTTATAAAGATTTTATTTTATTAGTAGACTTTATTTTTTAGAGTCTTTTAAAAGATAGACTTTATTTTTTGAGTTATTTAGATTGACAGAAAAATTGAGCTGGTACTACAGAGTTCCTATATGCCCCTCAGGCCCTGGTTTTCCCTTTTATTAACTTCTTACATTAATATGTTACATTCTGGGGGAGTTTGGGATTAGCAGATGCAAACTATTCTGTAGAATGGATAAACAACAAGGTCCTACAAGGATAAAAAACAAGGTTCCTGTATAGCACAAGCAACTATATTCAAAGTCTTGGGATAAACCATAATGGAAAAGAATATATATATATGTGTACAACTGATCTCTGCTGTATAGCAGAAGATAACACACCATTGTAAATCAACTATACTTCAATAAAATAATTTTTTAATGTGCTACATTTGTTCCAATTAACGAACCAGTTGAGGCATATATTAACTTAAACATGAGTTCTCATGTCTCCAACTCTAATCTCTTACCACATGAATCATTCTAGCCTCCTCTCTTTGTTGTAACCTCCAACACCAACAGTGAGAAACCCATCTCCCACCGTCTGTTCTCTATAAGTGTTCACTTCCAGTATACGTGAACAGCAGTTATCAGAATTGTTAACCCGTACCCCCATGGGAGACAACGTTATGAACTAAAGTGCTTATATGCAGTACTTTTTGCCTTTAGTCTTACAAATTCTGTTTATTTCTAAAATTGCTTAGATTAGACTTTTTACCCACCCTCCTCACTGAGGTTTTTTCATGCATGTGTAACTCTTTACTGCATTCTTTACTAGAATCGCCTGACCTCCAGGTAATTTTTTTTTTAATTTTGCACACATTAAAGTTCATTCTTTGTGTTGTACAGTTTTAAGGATTTTGACAAATGCATAATGTCATTTATTCAAGATTACAGTATTATACAGAATAGTTTCACCACCCTAAAATCCCTTATACTTCAACCTATTCATTACCCTCTGACTCCATCCTTCACTGAACCCCTGGCAAACATTGACCTTTTTATTATCTCTATAGTTTCTTTCTTTCAGAATATAATATAATTGAGATCATACAGTATATAGCCCATTCAGACTGGCTTTTTTCACTTAGCAATATGCATTTGAGTTTCCTCCATGTCTTTTTGTGAGTTGACAGCTCATTTCTTGCCACCGAATAACATTCCATTGTATGGGTGTACCACCGTTTGTTTATCCATTCACATATAAAGAACATACTGTACTTCTACTTTTTAAGTGATTATGAATAAAACTGCTATAAACATTTGTGTACAGGTTTTTGGGTAGACATAAGTTTTCAACTCAATTGGGAAGTATTTAGGAGCACAACTGCATGATAAGACTATGCTGAGCTCTGTGAGAAACTGTCTTCCAAAGTGGCTGACCCATTCTGCATTCCTGTCAGTAGTGAGTGAGAGTTCCTGTTGTTCTGCATTCTTGTCTATACTTAGTAGCATCAGTTTTTTCAGATTTTAGCCATTTGACTAGGTGTGTAATAGTATCTCATTGTTGCTTAATTTGCAATTCTCTAATGAAAAATTACGTTGAACATCTTTTCATATGATTACCTGTTATCTGTATATATTCTTAGGTAAGGTGTCTGTTCAGATCTTTTGTCCATTTTTAATAAGGTTGTTTGTTTTCTTATTGTTGAGTTTTAAGAGGCCATTATATATTTTGGATACAAGTCCTTTATCAGATATCTGTTTTGCAAATATTTTATCTCAATATGTTGCTTGTTTTTTCATTTTCTTAACAGTGTCTTTCACAAAGTGAAATATTTTAAGTCTGACTTAATGTTCTCATTGCTATTCAGTATTATGGCAATGGTATTTAATTAGTTTTCAGTTCTGACCTATTAAAATAATGCTGCTATGAACATTCCTGTACATGTCTTTTGGTAAACACATGTATGCATTTCTATTGAGTACCTACCTAGGAATGGAATTGTTGATTCATAATGGATGCATATGTATAGCTTCAGTAGCTACTGCCAAAAGTTTTTCAAAAGTGGCTGTACAAATTTACATTTGCCTCTTTACTGTACAGTTGGTAGTTGAGCATAGGGCTTCATAAAACCTTCCAAGACCTCTAATGTTCAGCCAAGTTTGAGAGCCACTGTTTAAGAACTCCCCAGAAACCTTAACTGATTGACCCAGATTCTCCATTCTATACTGTTTCTCAAGAAATTCCTGAAAATCTTCACATCAACTCTTGGCCTTTCCAATCCTGGTTACCACATAGCTACTCTTTGTCACTTGTCACACACACATACACATACACACCACCACCACCACCACCAAGTAGTTATATATTATTTAAAGCAGGACAACGTCATGTATTTCCTGATTTTTACATCTCTAAGGAGCTCCACCTCCATTTATATTTTATTACATCTACCTTCTTTCATGGGTTTCCCCTCAAATCTCTATAGATTTAGGTCCAGACACAGTGTAAATTTTCTAGTAAGTTTAAGCAACCCCTCGGTCTGCCACCTAAAGTTGCCCCCAGCTGCCGTAGGGTTTGCCAGTTGGGACCCACTGGCCCTCATACAGATCCTGGTAGACAAGGATTTGCTTGTATTATATTTTAGAAGGACACAGGTACAAGACTGGATAAACAATCATTGATTTTTTGAAAACAGGATTAGGCTGTGTTCTCCCTGTGGCTTAGCAACAAGACCATGCACACGTGGAAGGAGCATCACATGGAGACTGAATCCCGGAGCTTGGAGACACAGCTCACAGAAATGAGGAAGAAGGTCAGATGCTGCTCAAACTCCATATAATAAAATTTTGTTTTAATGGTTACATTTCTAGGAATCACGTCCTTGTTTTGCAACAGCTGGGGATGAGTCTATTTCTCTGAAGTGAATTAGCAAGCAAAAAGGAGTATTCTTCCTATAGCAAGTGGAAAATGAAAATGATAAACAGAAGCCCCCATACCTAAGCTTTTTTTCCCCTAAACTCTTTGAGGGGGAGAACAGATAGCTTTTACTACCGAGGTAAATGGTATGTTGGAGCTGGAATGAGGTAGATAGACTACATGGAATTTTGTAGAACCAAGTAGTACCGTTCTAGAGTCCAACCTATTGACATCAGTGCAAAAGAACATACCAAATGTATTTATATCCTCATAAGCAAATTGTAAGAGTGTAGTACAAACTCTTGCTCCCAGTTTAGTACAAACCCATAGCTTTCAAGATTGACTTGAATATGAGTCCGTCTGTCCTTCCCCTATTTATCTTTCCACCCGCTGTGTCATCCTGTCTCACTATTCACTTTCCCTAAACATGCTATAGATTTCATGACTTTGTGACTTTTTCATGCCATTCCCTTCCATTGGAATGCCTTCCTCCCTCTTCTCATGCTTCATTTTTATTTCCCCAATCTCTACTTTTAAAAACCAGCTCAAATGCCACCTCTTCCAGGAAGCCTTCCTTAAATTTTCTCAGTATTACAAGGCATGTATTTCTTTTTTCCCCAATAGTATTTCTTTACAGTTCTGTTTAGTACTTATTGTATTTGGCCTCAGTTTATGTTTAGTACATAAGTACCTTCATGTATTACATGGTAATCTTTTTAGGGGCAAGATTCTGTCTTATTTATTGAAACTTTATATTCCTCAAATCACCTGGACAATACCTTGGACATAGTAAGTGCTATACAAACTTGAATTATATTTGTCCAAGAAAAGAGAGAAGGATTTATGGAGGTTAATCGTCTCAGAGAATGTCTTACAAAAACAAAAACAAAACAGGAGAACAGAAATTATCTATTGGAGTACGGAAATGGCTTCCTTTTATAGTTACTTTCATAACCACTTCCTGTAGCCGTGGGATTTCACCTATGCAATATTTTTTCTTTCCCGAGTTTTGACTCCATCTCTCACCAAGATCACCTAGTGCCTGGCAACTCCCCATTTCATGAGAAAAAGCTTTTCCCAAGGCTGAATATAAAGAGAGAAGAAAAGCTGGCATGGCTTGAGGAAGGGGTGATGGAGAGGAACTGAGATAATCCATCTTCCCCATGATCAGAGAACACAGAGGGAAGACTTGATCAAATGTGTTTTAATGGGATTTCGATTTCTTTTGTCTTGATTAACCCCTGGAGGAAATAGGTTTCCATTTCTGTAAAATAATGATTTTCTTTGCAGCACCTGCTGCCAACCAGCAATCCACACATGCAAGGGCTCTCACATGGAGAATAGCCCACATCTCCTTCACCAATTCTCCCCCCTCTACGTCCATGTGAAAGAACAGGCACCCAAAGATTCCATGGCCTAAATCTGTGCTATTTTATTCCAAAGAAGGATTAGGGCAATAGCCAGAAATTTTCCACTGTATCTGGATAAGTATTAATGAGAGAGAATTGCAGGAGTCTGAGTAACTGTTCAGTGGCTTATTTCCTTAAAGGTAGGTTTTACTGTCTGCTTCTCTTGCACCTGGGAGAGAACATTGCCCATGATAGGGGCTCTACAGAGTTTTGTTAAAAGTGTTGATTTATTTTTTTGAACATTTATTTCTTTGTTGATCTGTGGATTTATCTATTAAATACTCCCCATCTTTGTCTGTCTAAATTGCACCCATTATTCAAATTACTTTTTCTTCATGAAATCCTCTTGCCTGATTCTTAAATCACTTAAGGAAGAATTCTATAACTTAGTCCTTAACTGAGCAAATAGAATGAGGTTTGAGGTTCTGTTTGACCTCTCCAATTGCCTCATTTATCTTCCTGTTGCATCCAAACTTTGAGGAAATGACTGATTTGGACCAGCGATTCTCAAATTTGACCACATATTGGAATCACCTGGAGAATGCCAACCCCTAGAGTTTCTGATTCAGCAAGTTTGGTGTGAGGTATGAAAATTTGTTTTTCTAAAAAGTTCCCAAAGGATGTTAATTCAGCTGGTCTAGAAACTATTCCTTGAAAACCACTGATTCAGAGGAGCCTTGTTACAGCACTAAAGTGTGTCGGCTCAATTCTTCTTTTTAAATCTCTCTCTCTCTCTCTCTTTTCCTCTCTCTCTCTCCTGCTTATCAGACCCATAAGATCCTGGATATATATATAAATCTTTCTACTAGAGCATCACATTTCTCCCCAGTCTGGTTACTGCCTACCTTTGCATTTCTGGGCAGATGGTCTCCTGCTACCCTATCCAATCCTACACCAAACCCTACCCTCTAGCTATGCTGTGCTTTTTGTGGTTTCCTGAACATCTGCAGGGCTATTTCAACTTCTTTGCGCATGCTGTTTCCTCTAGCTGGAATGCTCTTTCCTGCCTGACAAGTTATTTTTTAACCTTCAAAATTCAGCTCTTACTGCATCTTTCCTAATGGTTTTTTCTAACCAGCATCCCTGCCCCACCACCTCCCTCAACCCTGGTCCTTCTGACCCTCTCCATGTTTGCACACATGCAGTTGACTGATTTGCTTCTGGCTGTCACATAAGAGTATCTACTTCCCTTTGCACTCAACGCATTATTTTGTCATTTTTTTTAAATGCCAGCCATCTCCAACTGAGTATGAGCTTTGGGGGGGCTAGGGTGATGTCATAAATTTGGGGGGGTAGCCAATAAGTATTAATATGAATGAACATCTGAGGTTTGATATGTGTTCCACTCTGCTCTCATGAAATAAGATGATGAGGGCCAAGGAGTCATGATGATTAATGGGCAAGAATCCTAGAAGGCATGGTTATGAAGATTAGGCAAAATGTTGACCAACTCCTTGAACACTCATGGTTGTAAAGGATATGGCTATAAAGTGTGAGACTGTGAGAACAGTTTAGAGAAAAGTATAATGCCTCGAAGGACACTGGAAAAAGCAAGGTGCTCCTTGTTCTGTGGAGCTCTATGATGGCTCCTTAGTAAGCCAGAAGCCCTGTGAACTGTATTGGATTCTCTCCAGAAGTCACCTTTCTTGCTTCACTGACAAACTTTCCATTGATGCAGTTCTCTTGAAGGGAGGTTTGGCAAGTGCTTAAAAAGAGTGCCCTCACCTTGGCTCCAGAAATCCCACTAAGAGATGATACACAAAGAGAATAAAGATGGGCAGAGTACACAAACTTGCAATACTGGATTTGGGACAAGGGCTATCTGTCTCTTCAGAATTCCCCAGGTTCTTCAAATGCATATTTAATGATATTAAAAAGAACATTTCCAGTCTTTGGAAAATGGAGAGTTTCCAAGTCAGCAATTTTCCTTTTGGTGTGGAAAGTGCCAAAGAAATAACAACACTTACCAAAGGTCCAAGAATTTCCCCTCAGCTTAAGAGAACTTGTCAAAAAGGCAACATAGTCTTTTTGTCTTTTCAGTAGAATCCTTGTTGAAAAACAGCACTCACATTGGAGCCATGTTTGGCTGCATTGCTCATGGCAAGACTAGAATGGGGAGGATTTGGCTGAAATGGGGAGGATTTGGCTTGAATGAGGATTTCTGTGGAGGCGTCCACACCCAGTTTGTGGATCTATTCCTGCAATGAGTTTACTAGGACTGAAACAGTTAAATTCCTAAGCCGCTGCACGCAGTGACCTTTTATTGCATACGCTTTAGTCTGAAGGAAAGATCTGCGCAGGGAGAGCCCGAGAGCAGATTTTAGATGGAGCAGGGCAGAGGACAAGTGAATATAGCTTGGAGAGGAAGAAACACTATTTGGGGGAAAGCTCAACCAGAGATTGGGATTAACAGAGGGAAGTGCTGTAAGTGGTCCTAGGGGTACAAAGGGCCCATGCTTTCTCCTAATATCCTCCAACTTCCTATTTGAAAACTGGCGATGATGACCACCCCCTTACCTTTTTGATTTCAGAAAATTTTTTCTTTACACAGGGAATTATCTTCTCCACTACTGCCACCATTTTTCTTCCTGGGACCCATTTTAACCATTAAGTTCTATAATTCATGATTCTTCAGGAGAAAAAAGCAAAGGAGGAAGAAATATTAAGTATGGGCCAATTCCTTTTCCTTAGTTGAATTTTGGTGGTGGTGGGAGTTTGTAGGGGATTGTAAGAGGTACATAGGATATTATAAGTGATAAGGGTTTTAGCTCTGTTCTAATCTTCCACCTTTACATTTTATAGACAGTTTCAGAAAAGTATATGACTTATTCAAGGTTACTGAGTAAATAGTGACTGCACTTAAACTAGTCAGGGAAAATCTTGGACTCAGTATCCTGTAAGATTTGCATTAGAACTTTAATTTGTATTGGCTTAGAGCATTCCACAGCAAGATGGCTTTGAGGAATGGGGTGAAGGGACCTACTCTGTCCCATTTGGGTAGTTATTTCCAAAGCCAGACTTTGCATTCCCTTTGTCACACCCTGCTTCCTCCACTTCAGACGGGACAGCCCTGGTGATGCTAAAGGAAGATGTCATTACAAGTTCACCACTTACAGGACATGCTCTACTTTGGAAAAAGTCCCTTAAAAGCTCTCTTAGGTACCTGGCTGGTATTATATCAGGAACACTGCTGCCTCTAAATTTCTCCCATGAAAGTAAAGTGATTAATCTATCTCCCCTTCCATCTTTGGGGTGTTGGGTTGAGGCTGTTTAAAGACCATATAGTTTCCAAGCAGCTTAGAATCCCTGCGCATTTCTCTCCCTTCCACCTTCTGAGCATCCCTGAAATCCAAGGTAGCTGTACAGGCTGCTATTCTGTCATGATGCATGTCTTCCCTACCTAATTCACCAAAGCCCAGTACCATGGTTGTGTCACCTGCCAAGTCTGCTACACCCTGCTCTTGCTTGCAAACAGCAACCTGGCTTTTCAGATAGCATAGCTCGGTGTGCTCACGCACATACACACACATCTTTCCACAAGACATGGATCCTCCAACTTGCTTGACCCTCTTCTTCCAGGATCCCTTTAGGGGTTTGGGAATGATAATTGCAGTTGTCCAGAATGAATCACAAAGATGGCTGTAACTGGGAGCTGTGGCTAGGGCTCAGGAGTGAGCTATTTGGAGGATCCTGAACCCTCTGCTCAGCAGCCAGGTACAGCTCTGTTGTGCAGGAGTAGAAAAAGGAAGGTGGTTAAGACACTTCACCATCTTCTTCCTTCTTCACCCTCAGAAGTCATTGAAGTTCTCCCACACAGGAAACTTTTCTCAAACTAGGGCTCTAAAGTGGGCCCGTGATATATTTTTAAGATATATCAAAAATATCAAGGGTTAGCAGGTGCTTCATCTGCAATATCAGGAGAGAGCTCATTATCATTGGGGTGGTGCTGGTACTTGTGAGAATTCATCAGAGGAGAAGCTGGAGAATCCCTTCTCCACCGCACAGCTATTGAAAAGGTCTCCCTTCTTTGCCTGAGACAGACCATAAGCACCATGATCAGTCCCAGGGCTGCCAGCTTATTTGCCTCTGGCCCACAGGATGACTGTGATTAAATTTCATTATAAGTTCAGTTTCCAGCTCTGGAAGTTTGGGGCTTTAGGTAGACCATAAGCTTCAGCTCCATTAAAGGGTTTTGACTAATGTGCACTGGTACTGAATCACAGTAGATTTTCACACATTCATAATTTCTCTTCTGAAGCAGCACATACTCACTGTTATCTCTGGATAAGAGGAGCAGACAATGTAATTTAACTCCTTTCTTCTAAGATATGGAAGCAATTTGTGACCTAATTTTTTAAGTATCCTGAACTTCCTTGAGGCCAAAGAAAAGTACACAGTCTTGAAAGGCTGCCATAAGGATCAAACAAAGGAAGGAAATCTATCTCCACAGCCCTCAGACCACCACCACACACACCCCCGCCCAGTACCTGTGAGCAGCACTGCAGATAAGGGCCAGAGTTTGCTTCACTGTGCTAGGCCTAGTGGTATACATAAAAATACAAAGAATTATGCATATAGGAGAGTTGACTGAATCTTTTTATTATACTGGCTTAGTTTGTTATAAAACAGGTCATTTTGGTTCTCAATATGCCCTGAGTTCCTTGTTAGTGAAACTAAGCAAGACCTTACTGGGCTTTCCCAGGGACGGGGAAAGACCCCTGTGTCCTTCTCCTCTTTTTTACAGAAAAGCTTTAGTATCCCAGACCTTCCTCCAGTTTTGAAGGGCAAACTTAATCAGAAAAGTGAGAAAATGCAGAAACAAAGGAAGACAGTCAAACAAGACAAAATAATAATAGTTTAGCCATAAAACAAAGTCAAGGACCTTTAGTTCCTCTTCAAGGGCTATAGATACTATCCTGAACCATATCCTTGAGTTGTTTTGTAAATATTAAAATCCCTGTCAGGGAAAGAAGTTAACTGCATGATGACCACCAGCACATAGACCCCAGAATGGTTGGAATCAAAAGATTGATGGTGTTAACTTGCCGGAGTCCTGCTCCAGCGGGACAGGAGTTGCCTGAGGGGAAGACGGAGTCGGCGCGGACAGAGTACACGACACTCCTAGGTGCATGCAGATTCTGCCAATTTATTATATGGCACAGGGTTCTTTTATACACTTTCATTTTACCTTAGGCATAATAGGGGTAACATTAGGTCATTACATGTCGCAAAACTCTCTTGTTTGTGGTTATATGAATATGAGTCCTTTGAACTTATCTTGGTTTCTCAGTTTCTGGGTATTGGCACGTTTTACTCACAGCTGTTACGTCCAGTTCTATTGAATATGGTCTTTTGGTTTCCGTTTCAAGATGTTAACATCATGTCCTTTTCATTATTATAAAGTTCAGGGTCCAAGATGTTCGGTTCTTTTATTAGCATATATAAAGATTACACAGGTCTTAACATTCTAATGTCATATTAATGGTCACCACAGTCTAGACATTGGTTAGATATTTAACCTGTCTTAACATAGTAATTATCTCCTAACTTCTTTTTCCATTTTGCTATTTCTTCCTCATTCCTAAAGGTCTTTAATTTTCTCTGATGAATTGGTGGGCACTTAACTGTAATAGGGGGCATGTCTGGATGGTTAAGAAAGTATTTACAAAATATGGCTTGCCCTACATTTATTCCTATGTCCATGCTATTATAGGTACTCTCTGCTTTATACGCTCCTGCCCTCCATTCAGGCCAACAATATTGCTCTTTCATTTTTGACTTTATTCTTAGGCAGTTTTTATACCAATACCACCAGTTCCTATAGATATCATAAATTCCCCATGGGGGCCAAAGATCTGTAAGTTTTTCCCTTAGGGTGGGGTTTCTTAATCGGAACATCCCCCTAGTGCCCGTTCTCACCCAATATGGGGGACGATGCGTTGGTAATGGGGTTGGTAAATGTGACACATCTATCTTTTTCCCTTGGGAAAAGCATCTATTACCTTGTTTTTGGGAAGCCCCCAGAACTTTAGACATGAACATCATACAAACAATTCCAATTAACTTTAACTGCATTATTTTCCCAGGTCCTTGGTGTGAGAAGCTTTGCTTTCTCATACTGCATTTTCCACCAGCTGTGCTGGGAGGCCTAGCTGTGCTAGGCCTTGCCTGCAGATCCAGGACGGTCTCTGACATTAACTCTTGAAATGCCACCCGGTTACCCCACCGCCAACCAATGAGAAGAACGTCCATGAGCTGATCAGACACAACCCTCCCCCCAATGTTGCCTTAAAAACACTTCCCTGAAAATCATAAAGGAGTCTGGGTCTTTTGAGCATGAGCTGCCTATTCTCCTTGCTTGGCCCCATGTTGGGCACCTTGCAATAAAGACTGTACTTTCCTTCACCACAACCGAATGTCAGCAGATTAGCTTTGCTGTGGATTGGGCAAGTGGACCTAAATTTGGTTTGGTAACTTTAGGAGGATGTCTAACTCACGTGTCAGTTTCAAATCATGGACACCAAATAAAGGTTAACAATGAAATTGAGTTTCCAGAGGAAGCACATACCCATTTAAGATTTGGGGGAAAAACTTAAAAAGCTCCTCCTAGATCTATGCCAAGCCAGGGATAAAATAGACAGGAAACCTGATATTTCAATGAGTGACCAAGGAAGCCCAAATGATGGAGCCTACACCCCATACTCATACCATTCAATATCTCAAGCCAGATTTACGTTTGAGTAATTGATTTTCCAAACACCTAAATGCAGCAGGGCATTTTCAGCTGGGGTCCATATGATATTTATTATCTCTCTTCCACATACATTTCCTTCTCAGTTAAGTCTGCTTCTGTTGGTAGACATGGGAGTTTTTGCTGTGTAATGGAATAGAGGGAGAAATTTCAGTTAGAGAAACAGAGGCAGGGGAAAGAGAGAGAGAAACAGAGAGGATGGTGTAGAATCTTTTCCTTTATTTCTTCATCCTTAAGAATGCATACTCTGACCTCATCAACTAAGATTTGCTGTTATAGAGTCAAGGAATATTACTACCTGTAAGGAGGCACTCTAGCAAAATCTAATCTTTTTTTTTTTTTTTGTAAATTTATTTATTTATTTTTGGCTGTGTTGAGTCTTCGTTTCTGTGCGAGGGCTTTCTCCAGTTGCGGCAAGCGGGGGCCACTCTTCATCGCGGTGCACGGGCCTCTCACTGTCACGGCCTCTGCTGTTGCAGAGCACAGGCTCCAGACGCACAGGCTCAGCAGTTGTGGCACACGGGCTTAGTTGCTCCGCGGCGTGTGGGATCTTCCCAGACCAGGGCTCGAACCCGTGTCCCCTGCATTGGCAGGCAGACTCCGAACCACTGCGCCACCAGGGAAGCCCCCTATTCTTTTTTTTTTTTTTTTTTGGCTGTGTTGGGTCTTTGTTGCGATGCACGGGCTTCTCATCGCGGTGGCTTCTCTTGTGGAGCACAGGCTCTAGGCACACTGGCTTCAGAGTTGTGGCATGTGGGCTCAGTAGTTGTGGCTCGCAGGCTCTAGAGAACAGGCTCAGTAGCTGTGGCACACGGGCTTAGTTGCTCCACAGCATGTGGGATCTTCCCAGACCAGGACTCGACCCCGTGTCTGCTGCATTGGCAGGCAGATTCTTAACCACTGT
Organism: Mesoplodon densirostris; assembly: GCF_025265405.1. Taxonomy (NCBI): domain Eukaryota; kingdom Metazoa; phylum Chordata; class Mammalia; order Artiodactyla; family Ziphiidae; genus Mesoplodon; species Mesoplodon densirostris. The sequence goes on along the minus strand of NC_082662.1, from coordinate 121,995,101 downwards.
GCCACCAGGGAAGTCCCGCAAAATCTATTCTTATCTTTCCATTTTTCAGGAGGCCTAGAAAGAAGGAAGACTCCATGAAGGTCAGACAGCACCTCAGTCAGAAACCAAAGTTAAAAGCATCTTCAGATTTCTACTTGTGAGCCCTCTCTAAGGCAGCATCTCTCTTCTCAGGTGCATTTACAACAGAAATAGGGACTCTTATAGGCCAGAAAATCCTTCAAGCTCCAAAGAAATGAAATAAAAACTATGGGAGTTCAGTTAGTGACAGAATAAGGCAGAGACATTCATATTCTGTCTACACTAATGCAATTTAGTAGCTTCTTAACGTGCTGGTGAAATGGCAGCAAAACCCTCTGGAACAAGTTGTTCTGTCTCTACCCCTCTTCCACTCCACTCCTCCCCTGGGTGTGGGTGTCTGCAGGTGTGTGTGGACCACCTGGGTGTGGGTGGCTGTAGGTGTGTGTTGCATGCTCACCACTCATTCTCTATTTAGTGTTATTAGAAACTCCTTTCTTTCATAGTCCCTACTATAACAGAGGTGTTAAGGAAGGTGAACCCCAGCCTCTGAGTCAGGACACTTCACACTAATGTTTAATTGACTATGGATTCAAAGATGTGTGTTTTTACAAAACCAAAATATATATGGCCTGAACTAGAAAACAGCATTTTTGAGCCCCACAAATTCTAATAAATTTCATACAAGGTGAGTAGGGATGAAATAACAGATGTGCAGCCAACTAGTTATTTCTACTTGAGGATGGTCTCACCACTCCCTCTCCAAACCAAAACTGTTCAGTGTTGGTAAAGCTAATTTGATCTGAGTTGCTATGGGAACAGAGAAAGAAGTTGCTAGAACTGCAATAATAATTGCTGTCATCTGAAAGGGCAGAGCTCTACTTCAATATCCTCCCATATGTTTGCATTAAGCTGGTGTTAGCAAATGGGTGTCAAAAGTCATTCTCATGCAAATTGCTGAGAGGAAAACTTGAAGTGTTGGGTGTTGCTCTACTGAGCTGATTTGCTAAAGGAAAAAATTTCCACTGTTCTTTCTGGATTTGAATTCTCTTTGCAGTCCTGTATGACTGGGCGGCCTGGCAGAGGATCCAAACATTCACCTCTCTCCAAACACGATTCTCTCACAGTCTGGGCCAGGCTAGAAGCTGCACATTTGCATGTGGTCAGAGTATATAGCTTGGTTTTGCGTCCTTGACAGACACTGGAAACTCCACCCACTGGCATCTTTGCTTAATGAAATGCTTATAGTTTAGAGGAGGTAGTGGGGGAAAGGGTGCCCATGGATACAGTGTTCAAAGAATCAACAGAATCAGAATCACAAGCCTGAAAAATAGCCTTTGGGGATCAACTGGCTCCTTGTTATTCAACATATGGCCCATGCACCAGCAGCATTGTCAAGACAATGGGGTTAAGACATTGTCAAGACAATGGAGGGGGTTAGAAATGTGGAATCTCAAAGTCCACCCCAGACTTACTGAATCAAAATCTACATATTAACAAGGTCCCTAGGTGATAAGTTTACATATTGAAGCACTGTTCTGGTCCATCTTAATTTTACAGATAAGGCGACTAAAGTCCTGAAAAAGAGAAGTGACTTGCCCAAGTTCTTGCTGAGAACTTGTAACAGAACCGGAACAAAATTCCAATATCTCTGAGGGTGAGACTTTTGCCACTACTCCACATAGCTTCTCAGAGGCTGTGGTTGGGGCAGGATGTTAGAAGTGGCATCTATGAATTTCTAGCCTTGTCCCTAGTTGTATGCCATCCTAGGCACTGTCCCTTCCAACCTTAAATTTGCATGTATTGCTGGTCCTGGTGTACCCAGATTGGCCAGTTTGAACACCAATTTTGGGAGTGCTCCACTGGACTATGAAAGTAGCTGGTAACAGTTCCATTCATAACAAATGAAAGGAGGGCTTACCTGGTGGCGCAGTGGTTGAGAGTCCACCTGCCGATGCAGGGGACACGGGTTCGTGCCCCCGTCCGGGAAGATCCCACATGCTGCAGAGCGGCTGCACCCATGAGCCATGGCTGCTGAGCCTGCACGTCCAGAGCCTCTGCTCCGCAACGGGAGAGGCCACAACAGTGAGAGGCCCGTGTACCACAAAAAAAAAAAAAAAAACTGAAAGGAAAGGCTAGCTCTAGTCTTTGCCCTTCCTCTCTCCTCTCTCAAGGCCCCTATCAGGGGACAATTGATAAATCATTGTGAATTACTCTAAACAGGAACACTTCTCTCATTTTCTGAAAGCTGGAAGCAAAGCTTTTTCCAGATAATAATATGAATAAACAAGTGAAAATGACAAGCACATAAGGAGGTGTCAAATGCTTTCTGCCTTCTCAGGACTCACAAAGCAATGATCTCTCTAGGCTGGAGCAAGTCTGGGCTCATTTTCCATGTTTCCTGTATGAATCAGTTGGGTATTGGTGGGTACACACTGTCATTGTTTTTGCCCCTCCCCTAGTACCCCTACTGCATCTCACCCAAAGATGAGTCTATTAGAAAGTGACATGTATCCTGTTTCTGCATCCTAGAGCTGCCTGAGAACATAATAATTTCCTGTAATTCTCAAAGCCTGGCATAAGCTTTGCTTCCTCATTTTTATTGCCCCATTTCTCACACACATTTCTGCATTGACTGTTCTAGCCTAGTTAATCATCACACTATTCCCTGAACACAATTTATTAATTCCCAATTCCCTACTTTTGTTCTAGTCATTTATTTCTGATATCTATTGCTCCATAACAAATCATCCCAAAACTTAGTGGCTTAACACAAGAAAATTTTATTATCTCTCATGGTTTTATGGGTTCACTGGGTCTGCAACTGCACATTTATACTTCACATCAAGTCTGTTGGGTCTGTAGGCATCTGGTATTTTGACTGGTAGCAGCATTCAAGATGGGTCATTTTATATGCCTTGGCAAAGGTGGATGGAGAGCTGGGCTTTTTTGGGGTGTTGGTAGAACTGGCCATGCCCCCATCCCCTCTCTCCTCTCTCCCTCTGGCTTCTCCAAGTCTTTCTGCTGGTAAGGTAGGCTCTTTACATGGTGACTCAGAGCTTTCCAAACCACAAAATTAAAGATACCACACCTTTTAAAGGCTTAGTTCCTGAACTGACACAGCACTACTTGCACCATATTCTGTTGGTTAAAGTGAATCACAAGGGAAGTGCAGACTCTAGCAACCACAGGGTTCTCACAAAGCCCTCTGGAAACACCCAGTTTCCTTCTTTTTGCCAATGGCCGTCTCTTACATTCTTCAAAACTAAGAGATTTTACAGGTGAATTTCAAGAGAGTCTATTGATATTCAGAAATTGTATTTTTACACAAATTTTGAGTCTTGATGCATATGTACACTTCTCTGAGGTAGGATCCCATGCTTTCATCAGATTCTCAAAGGGATCCTTGATCCAGAAAAGGCTACATCACAGGAAATCCTATACATCCTTCCAAGTGTGAGTCACATCTGATTCTACATACCATCTGATCAATATTTAGGCCTTGATGTGAGTCTTTGGAGGATACATTGTAAGTGTTCATAGTGTATCTCATTAACTAATTTTGAAATTCTACTGGGTAAGAATCATATCTGTTATTTATTCCCAGAATCCCTAGTTTTTAACAGTCTTTTAAAAGGATAGATGCCATATGAAGGTTGCAGGTTGATTTCCTATGAAGGATTTTTCTGGATCTTGATGTAAGCTGAACATAGATGTAACACCAACTACCACTAGCATCTTTCTTATTGACTATTTGTGTCATTCTTTTCAGTGTAAAAAGCTTTCATCTTTTTATTTTACACTTATCTAATCTGATTCTACAAGTTCAGTGGAGCAGATGTTATCATAATGCTATTTTGCACTAAGGAAACAGAGGCTTGCATAATCTGTCTCAAGAACTTAGAGCTAGTTAGAGAACAAACAAGTGCTGAAGTCCAACTTTCCTGATTTCCACTTTCCCAGGCTGTGTGGCATAAACCTCAGTGATGAGTAGGAGTAATGACAAGAGAGAAGATGTGAAAAGCTAGAAGGGTAAGAATTCAGACGCGTGGAGCAGAGAGGTAACTTTGGAAATTGGCAAGTGGAGTATAGTTTAGTCTTCCTAAGAAAAACCAGAGATGGTATTGTGTATGGACAGAGCTGACTTCCCATCCCTTTTCTGCTCCATCCTGGCTATGAGGCCTTGAAATGTCACTTCACCTTTCTGTGCCCCAATTTTCTTAGCAGTCAAGCCAGTGGAATGAACTAGAATAGTGGTTCCCATACTAACTGAGCGACAGAATCACCCAACTTCTTAAAATTATACATGTCCAACTCCTACCTCAGAGATATGGAGTATAAGTCAACCATTGATATTTCTAAAAATCTCCTAGGTGGTTCTGATGACCTTGGGAACCCTGTACAAGATAACTTACAAGATTCCCTTCAGTCTAGTGACTTGAGAAATGTAGAAACCCTGGTGTGGTAGGAAGTGGCTAGCTCTGCACCAAACCCATTTCCTTTTCCTTCTAGACACACAACTAGACATTATTTCCCAACTTCCCTGCCTTAGCTGCGCTTAGATGTGACCATGTGATTGATTTCTGGCCAGTGAAATTTTGCCTAGTCCACAAAACTCTCCTGGGACACCCTCCACTTTTTATTTCTCCTATCTGCTGGCTATTGCTCTTCCACAGTAGTCAGTGCCCAAGTCAACCCTAGAAGCCATGTATTAAAGGTGGAAGACATTCTGTTGGCCTGGGTCCCTGATTGACGTGTAGAGTTCCTCTGCAAACAACTGGGATTTTTAATGAATAAAAAAAAAGACTTGTGAAATTTTAGGATTTATTTGTTACAGCAGCTAGTAATTAGTTACCTTAACTAATACACAAGAGCATCTTAATATAATCAAATTTTCCTTAATAACTGTTTTGATTTGCATTTCCCTGATGATTATTGATGTTGAACCCTTTTTATGCACCTGTGGTCATTTGTATGTCTTCTTTGGAAAAAAAAAATATCTGTTCAGGTCCTTTGCCCATTTTTTAATTAGGTTATTTATTTATTTATTTATTTATATCATTAAGTTATATAAGTTTCTTATATATTTTAGTTATTAACCTCTTATCAGAGGTTAATATGTGGTTTGCAAATATTTTCTCCCACTTTGTAAGTTGCTTTTTCATTTTATTAACCATTTCTTTGATTTGGGGCCTACCAAGCCTCCACAATTCCTTTATATCTATCTATCTATCATCTATCTATCTATCATCTATCATCTTCTATCTATCATCTATTTATCTACACATCCTGTTGGTTTTGTTTCTCTGGAGAATCCTGACTAGTTCAGTATTCTTGGTGCCTATTGTAATGTGTGGCCCATGGTAGATACTCAATAAATGTATGTTTGAATTGATGAAATAGCTCATTAATTAACTGTATGACATGGGTGACAGCCGGCATTAGAGCCTTAAGAGGAAGTGGGCAATAAATGGAATGAAAGAGTCATGGGTGAGTCTATGGGACGCCCTTGATCAGGAATCAGTGCCAAGGTTCATATGCCTCCACCCTGATAGTTTGGGCCCAGAAAGTTTGCCACACGCCTTCTAAGCTTCAACTCAAAAGCCCTGGCTTGGTATCATATCAGAATCCTGGGGTTAGGCTCTAAATTCCTGTACATCAGTTTACAACCATGTCTCTGTAACTTTCACTACATGGCTGTACCTGCCTGAGTGAGTTTCTCTGTTGGTACTTCCCACTTTAATTCTCTATAGGGCTGGAAACTTGATCAGTTCTGTCATCTAGGCCCAAACCCAATGTCTAGATCTTCAAGTCTTTTTCTTCAGTGGATTTCCCTCCTCCCAATTCCCTTAGCCACTAATTGGGATTCTTAATTAACCCACATGGACCCTCAATCCAAACTAAAAGTCATTATCTACTAGAAGGTAAGTAAAGAGACTGGATATCTAATGTCTTCTCAGATCAATTTGATTCTGTATCAGCATGCCTCTGAATTTGACCAAAGGTTGCTAACACAGCTCTTTGGACACTGTAATTTAAAATACTGACCTCTCTTTAGGGAATCTCAATTCCTCCACTATATAAGGAGTCTTCTCTCTGGGCCTTGGGATTGATATGGTCTAAGCTAGTGGTTCTCAAGCTTTAGTAAACATGAGAATTACTTGGAGAGTTTATTAAACAACAGGTTGTAAGCCCCACTGCAAGAGTGTCTGATTCAGAAGGTGGGGACTGTGGATTAGTATTTTTTGTAAGTTTCTAGGTAATGCATATGCTACTGCTATGGTCTGGGGACTACATTTTGAGAGACCCTGATCTAATCTGTGGACACATATGATAATAAAAATTTATCTGAGCCTACAGTTTCCATTTATATTCTGTTCAGTAAATGTCCAGGGTATGATGTCATCCATTTCTGTTCTGTACTTTTTACCCAGAAGAGAGAAGTTAGGAACCCCATACCCCCATCCTAACCAAACAAACACACCACGCTTAGATATTCCTCTCTTCTCCAAAATGAAGGAGAGACTCCTGGCAGTCAAATGCCATATCAGCCCTCTATTTTTCATTGCTATTAGAAAACTATGATGGAAGAGTTAAGCAGAAAGGTCAATAGAGTGGGCTTTCTAGAATGGGGAAATGAGTGTAAATGTTACCCCCTTGCCTCTGACATGAAATGGTTGACTGTATCAGAATTTGACAATTGTGCTCATGTCAGATTATTTGGTTCTTAATAATAATTTAACCAAATATAACAAGAGCTAATTTTCTTAAATATTATATCCAAACACACTTATGCACCTGGAACTAATTTTATTGCCAACTCTGTAGAAGAGATGGGTTTCTTTATTCCTTAATAAGCATATTTAGTTACTCTCTTATTCTTCTAAAACTAGGGTTTGCAAATCCCTGTATTTGAATTTAAAAAATTTCCTGAAAGTTTTGTTAGAGGCTTGTGGACTGATAGACTCTTCAAGAATAAAAAGGAGGAAGTGAAATGGGTCCAGTGACATGCCATTATGGGACTTTTCCTTTTCAGGCTTAAGGTCATCTTGCAGTGCACAGAGTATGCTTTAGGGGTAGTTATTGTCCCTTGCCCCTTTAAGGGTTCAGACTATCACGAGATTGTTGAAAGTATTTATCATTTGCATTGGGAAAGGTTAATGTATTCCTTCCAAATATAAGCTCCTGTTTATGCAAAAGCATGTTTCTCCCATTAGCCCTGCCAGAGCTCTGGTCCAAGCTTGGATTTGAAAGCTGATGAATTCAGGTAGACATTAAAGGATTTCTGGGGCAGAACATGCTCTGTTAATGCAATAAGCAGAAGTCTTATGTAGTCAAAATCATCTGGAAGTGAATTGGTCTTTATCAAGTAGAACATTTAGATTCCTATTAAATGTTCCTGCGCCTTAGCGGAATGGCAGTTCTGCCAGATAGTTTTTCAAGCAGGGACTCTTCACTCTCTCTTATGTAGGCATCTAGGACAAGGGAGTCTGCCAGACTTGTATGATTGCTTGTTAACAGAGCTGTCAGCCAGCTCAGAATGATTTGTGGTCCTTCATCACACAGGTCCCCTTCCAACAGTCCATGGATAGAGAGAGGGGGCAAAGGAGCCTGACAAACACTTTACAGATGGGAAAACTGAGGCATGGTGGAACAGAGATGATTTCAAAGCATCAGTTGTGATTTAAGATAGAGCCAGCTTCCATAATTTTTGTCAGTTGTCTCTGACAATAAGGATTTGAGAACATGGTCACTTTAAAGGCATGTAGTGAAATCCACTCAACAAAGTAAGAAACTAAGGTTTATGGAAATTAATTCACAGTGCTTAAGACATATGGCTAGTTAGAAGTAGAGTCTGGACTAGACCTAGCTGTCTTGACTTCTAATTCAGTGTATAATCATCATTTTTCTTTCTCTGGGCTCAGAAAATGTCCATGTGAAAGTTATCCCCAGTCACAAGAAGGACTACTTTATAATTAAAGAGACATCTTTATGATGTGATTTAAAGAAGTGCTGGGTAAAACCCTTGCCCCAAATACCTATCCTAATGCTTCTTAGTTCATCACTGGAGTTTTACCCTTGAGGTCTCAAGACCTTCTGTTCTCATGCCTCTCTATGCCAAAACTTTAGGAAACCCAAGTCTTATCAACTCTTACCTTAATCTCTGTTAATAATCAGCTTAAAGAGCAAGACTCTAAAGGAATAAAATTGGGACCAATGAGGGACACCCAATCAGAGCCAAAAAAATATATAAGTGGGGCCCAAACAGACTCTTCAATTTCTGTCAGGATTGAACAGGTCTTCCCTGGTTCAAGCCCAGGAACTTCATGGGATGTGAGAGTCCCTAAGCAGAGCTTACTGTAGACAACTCTCTCCCCCCCCACATATTCACATACATTCTAGGGTGTAAACTGGTTAAATTATTATCAGGAATATCAAGGGACATCACTTGTCACTAAAGAGCAATATGAGCTGTGGATGTGGAAAAAAAAAGGGCAGTCTTTTGCTGGAGGAGCTTGACAAGGTGTTTATAGACTATTCAATTCTGTTTTACTACAAATTAACTAACTCCTCTTTTCCCCAGCTGGATGCCTCTCTAAATCCAGTTATCTACAGCAAAAGTGTCCCATCAAGTCACAGCACAGAGCATCACCCCAACTGGCTATATGTTGGATTTGCTGGGCAAATGAGTGCTCACATATTTCTATAGGATTGATCAGGATGTCAGGGACACCTTTCTCTTTCTGATTAAGTCCCCAAGCATTCTAAACATTGAGATGACAGAGTAAGAGGCAATGTCAAGTAATAATATACGCATAGGAATATAGACCTGGATTCAAGTCCAGAATCCTCAACTTATTAACTTAGTGATCTCACTCATGAACTTCCTTCAGTTAATTCTTATAAGCACTTAAAATATGTCATTGTTCTCAGTACTAGTGTCCAAATTGACATATCTCTGTTTTCTCATGTGTAAAATGGAAATCATTTATCATTTTATTATCACTTTGCAGTACCATCTAGGGATTAAATGAAGTAACATGACATCTTTATCTATAGTAGGCATACAGTAAGTGATAGCCATTATTTTGGTTAGGCACATTATTTCACCCTTAAAAGTGTGCACATGTGTGTGTGTGTGTGTGTATGTGTGTGTGTGTGAGAGAGAGAGAGAGAGAGAGATAAGGGATGAGACTATCAGAGGGGATATTTGTGGACTCTCCATCAAATTTTCTTCTATGCCCAGGTTGAACATTTATTTGGCAGAAGCCATTAAATAATTCTTTCTAGATCATTGAAGACTATTTTCTATTCCATTTTTATCACATGTGATTAACCAATCTGAAAGCCCAAATTGAGGATTTCAATGGGATTTAAATCACTTCAAGATCCCTTGGGTTCTTAATGACTTTGTTCCTGAAAATGGGGACCCAGCCTGCTCATTTCCCATCATCTGACTCTCTAGTTCTTGCTATTAAGTAATGAAACAACCTGGGAAAACACCTGTGATTCTGGTCACAGGCAGAAGACATCTGATTCCTTCTTGTTTGGATCACTTTCTCAGCGTCCAGTTGATTTCCAGGAGCGTATCTTTTCCAGGATGTGCAAGACCCTGGGACAGAGTATTCTCTCTCATCACCCTGCTAATGAGGTAAGTGCAGCAAGTTAAGAGGCAGCTACAGCAATAACAACAAACACTCCAACATGCATTTCCTCTAATTATCCATGTTTGTGTTCTTGCCAATTTGAGAGAGACTTCTGTGATGAAGCAAGGTCCCATTGCTTTTCCTCTCCTCCCCTAACTCCAGCCTTCTAAGGCATATCTATAACATTACCTCCTCTACTGGCAGGTTTTGCCACTAATTAAACTATTTTTTACTGAAGGCATTGTGGGCTAACTTTGTCATCTGGATCCCATCTGCTGGCCTTCCAGAGACCTAGAGGGCAGAGTGGGGGGTCAGAGTTTATCACTGACCTTCATCTCTGATACTTTGCATCTTAGTGAGAAGGTCAGAGGTAGAGAGGATACTATTAAATGTCACCTGTGGGGCAGTAGAAGCACTCCTGGCATTTTTATATGTCATCAATTAATACAAGTTTTTACAATAATCTAATGTCATGTAGATCCTAAGGGTGGTATAAAAACGATATATGGCATGGGGACTGGCAGACAGAGAGAGAAAAAGAATAAGCACAAAGCCTCTAAGAACAAGCACAAAGCCTCTGAGAACAAGAGGATCTGTGTGGTTTTGCTGCTATGCCCCCTATTGGGCACCTTGTAGAATATATTGTAACAAGAGTTTTACAATATATATTCTTTATTAACACCTATCAAATGCCAGGTAATTCTCATAGATTTCTTTAATCCTGTAAACCTAAATGTCAGCCCCTGACTGTCTTTCAGTTCTCCAGCTTGCTGAATGCTTGTCTTAACATTAAGAAAAAATGACTTGAATATCTATCTTAAGTCTATCAGGAAATTCAGTCCTTCTCAGTATCTCTAAGGATTCTTGAGGTGTTTCTATTTCTTCCTGGTTCTAAGTTCCTTTTCCCAAATAATTTATTTGTTATTGTCTTGCATTTTATTATGAAAATTAGCAAAAGTAGGCAAAAGAAAAGAGTAACAAACTGTCAGGGATCAATCACCTAGCTTCAGCAATGGCCAATTCTTGGCTAAATTGATTTAATCAATATCCCCCACTTCCTACCATAACTGAGTCATTTTAAAGAAAATCCCAGCCATAAGATTATTACCAGAAATAGTATTGTATATATGTATAAATACATATATATATATATATATATATATATATATATATATATAATGTTTTATTCAGTGTGTATGGTGAACAGACTCTAAGGTGGCTCCCTTGATTCCCATTTCCTGGTGTTCACACCCTTGTGTGATCCCCTTGCCTTGAGTGTGGGCAGGATATATGATTTAATTCTAATCCACAGAACATGGCCAAAGTGACAGATTGTACATGATTAAATAATGTAAGATTATAATATCCATCTTTCTAGGAGACTCTGTCCCTTGCTGGCTTTGAAGATGCAAGCTGCCATGTCATGAGCCTTCCTGTAGAAAGGGCCATATGGCAAGGAAACAAAGGTGGTCTCCAGCTGATAGCCAGCAAGACATTTAGACCCCCAGTCTGGTGACTTGCCAGGAACTGAATTCTGACAATATTTACATAAGCTTGGAAATGGACCTTACCCCAGGGGAGCCTGAAATGAGACTCCAGCCCTGGTGGACACCTTCATTATAGCCTTTCAGAGAACCCAGCTGTTGTATTCATATTTGACCTACAGAAATTGTGAGATCATAAGTGCATGTTGTTTTAAGCCTCTAAATGTGTGATAATTAACACATTATCATATATATAGCACTAGTTAAATAATACAGTATGCATTTCTAAAAGATAAAGACTTCTTTTTTATCACCACAATAACATTACCACATCAAAGGATAATTCCTTAATGACTTTCCTTGATGACATCATTCCTTAATGTGATTAAGTATCCAATGCTCTCCAAATTTCCCCAATTATAATTTTCTTATACAGTTGATTTATGACAATCAGGATTTAGAGTCCACATGTTACTTTTGGTGGTTATGTTTCTTAAATCTCTTTTATTTGGGGGATTACCTTTCCCTCTTTTTTTCTTTTCTTGACATTTATTTATTGAATAACTGGGTCATTTGTCCTATACAGTTTCTCACTTTTGAAATCTTTAAAGCTAATTGCTTCTCAACAGTGTTAACATGGTCCTTTAGCCCCTATATTCAGTAAATTGATTCAGAGGAATGATCATATTCTGATTTTTTTTTTGAGGGTGTAGGATTACTTCCTACATAATGCTGTGTATGTCTGACTGCATCATCTGGGGAAATCATGTCTAGAATCCAGTTTTTTGTGATGTTAAGAAAAATCACTGGGTTCAGGTGTTGTCAGCTTGATCCATCCATAATAGTTTTTTACCAACATTTTATTTAAGAAGTTTAGCTGCCATTGATGATCATTGCCTAGGTTCATTATTGCATTATGGTCACAAAACAATAAAAATAAATTATTGCTCTTCACTCCATTGTTTTCTTTTTTCAGGTACTTCTCTTTTCTGCACCGCTTTGCTCTCTCTATAGGATACCATCCCAGTGCCTTCATTTCCCATAATCCTATTGACTCAACATTGTGAGTGTATAAAACTTCAATGAAAGTTCAGGGTAAGATTGGTGGAAGAGGAGTTAAATTGCAGTTCAGCAAAGCAAACAGCTTAAAATTAGAAATTAGGTATCTCTGTTCTTAAAGCCTTTGCTGTTACCTTATTCACTGTTTAGTGATGGTCTCAACCTATCAATAACCAGTCTTGTAGTTGGACCAGCCCTTGTGGTTCTGATAATGATTGAAAAATGCCCTTCAGCATTAACCATCAGGAAACATTGAAAAAATAGAGGTTTATTGTTTACAAGGCTTGGGGCCACACAGCAAGGTCGCAGGTCGAGAGAGCTAGAGAATGCACATGGGCTTGGGGTTCCACTTTTATTGGATTTCACTGTAGGAGAATAGAGTTTCATGGACTCACTCTTTTTTTTTTAATTGAAGTATACTTCATTTACAATATTATATTAGTTTCAGGTGTACAAGATAGAAATTCAATGTTATTATAGATTATATTACTTTGTTTAAAATTACTATAAATATTACTATATTACCTGTGCTGTACAATATATTCTTGTATTTATTTTACATATAGTAGTTTGTACCTCTTAATTCCCTACCCCTATCATGCCCTTCCCCCTCCTCTCTCCTATCTGGCAACCACTAGTTTATTCTCTGTATCTGAGAGTCTGTTTCGGTTTTGTTATAGTCATTCGTTTGTTTCATTTTTCAGGTTCCACATGTAAATGACATGTTATCATACAGTATTTGTCTTTCTCTGTCTGACTTATTTCATTAAGCATAATACCCTACAGGTCCATCCTTGTTGCAAATGGCAAATTTCATTCTTTTTTATGGTTGATTAATAATCCATTGTATACATATACCACATCTTTATCCATTCATTGGTCGATGGACACAGGTTGCTTTTATAACTTGTTATTGTAATTAATGCTGCTATGAACATTGGAGTGCATGTGTCTTTTCAAATTAGAGTTTTTGTTTTCTTTGGATATATGCCCAGGAGTGGAATTGCTGGATCGGGAAAGGACAGTCTCTTTAATAAGTGGTGCTGGGAAAACTGGACAGCTACATATGAAACAATGAACTTAATACAATTTTTCATGCCATATACAAAAACAAACTCAAAATGCATTAAAGACCTAAATGTAAGACTAGAAATCATAAAGATCCTAGAAACAAACATAGGCAGAACACTCTTTGACATAAGCTGTAGCAACATTTTTTTTGGAACTGTCTCCTAAGGCAAAGGAAACAAAAGCAAAAGTAAACAAATGGAACCTAATTAAACTTAAAAGCTTTGCACAGCAAAGGAAGCCATCAACAAAATGAAAAGACAACCTACTGAATGAGAGAAAATATTTGCAAATGATATGGCTGATGAGGGTTAATATCCAAAATATATAAACACTCATACAACTCAATATCAAAAAACAAACAACCCAAACAAAAAAATGGGCAGAAGACCTGAATAGACATGTTTTCCAAAGAAGACATATGAAAAAGATGGCCAACAGGCATATGAAAAGATGCTCAACATTACTAATCATCAGATAAATGTAAATCAAAACCACAGTGAGATATTACCTCACACCTGTCAGAATAACTATCATAAAAAAGACCACAAATAACAATGTTGGTAAGGATGTGGAAAACAGTGAACCCAAGCACACTGTTGGTGGGAATGTAAATTGGTGCAGCTACTATAGAAAACAGTAAGGAAGTTCCTCAAAACATTAAAAATAGAGCTACCACATGATCCAGATCACTCTTTACTGGGGAATTTAAATCTTAAAAGTGGGAAATTAAAACACAGGAAGAGAAAAAAAAAAAAACAAGTAGTTCAAATGGTCAGTTTTTGAAATCAACTAAGATCTCTAAAAAAAAAGGGAACCTCAGTGTGGGCATGTTGCTGGCAAGGTGTTTATTCGGGATAGCTTTTTTTTGAAGTGGATGCCTTTTTGAAATCAATGTCTCAGCAATTAAAGCTTAATCAGGCACTTGCATTACACACACACACACACACACACACACACACAAAACTGTCAGGATTTAAACTACAATCCACCCTGTGATGCCCAAGCATTAGAGTCAATGGTGAGGACACTAACTGCCTGGGTAGTTGATATGCTAAAAGCTGGGGTAGGGCATGCTGTAACCCAGAACGTACGTATCTAAATAGATTATAGTAGCAAATTTTGTAATAATTATACAGGCAATAGTCTGAAATGCAGTCTGTAGTCATTGTTCCAAACTTGAAAGTGTTTAGCCATGAAAACTAAGTTAGTGATCTCAGGGGCCATAGGAATCTAATCAAAGATTTGGGTAGCATTGTGGAATATTTTAACATCTTGGATCATCTGGTGTGAGTAGGTTTGAACCTGTCTTGAGTTAGTGGATCAATCCATATCTCACTGAACCAATCTCTTAATTCTGAGAATAGGTCAGTTTGGTTAAACTTGTGTCTCACTTCAGAAGGCAATGATGCAGGTGGGCTCCCAAAGTTAGGCGTATATGGTAAAGTATTTACTTCAGGTTATTTAATAAGAGGCATTTCTATGGAAACAAACAAACAAACAAAAACAATGGTTAAATGATTGGAGCAGACCATAATCCCAGTTTCTGAGTTCTGAAGGCAGCCAGTCAAGAAGATTTTTAGATGCCTGGCTTGAAGAATTTTCAGATGGAGAGAGGGCAGGCAGTGACAGTTTGATAGGCTTCTCTGATTTGTAGTTTGAATGTCTCTGGTGATCTTAGTGGTCCACATAGCAACAACCGTGAATATTGTCCATAGATGAGCTATTGTGGAGATTGCTTTGAAGTTTATCTCAAGTTGTTCAACTTTACCTTGCTTGGTTTTGGAGAAAAGGTAGTTTTAGTTTTTTAGTAATTCTAAGTCAGAAGGTTGGGAGAAAAAAATTGGAAATGTTAGTTTGGATAATGGTAGTGAAATATTGCAGGAAACTAGAAAAATTCAGGACCCAGTCCAATTTACAGGTAGACAACAAAACCTCAAGACAATTAACAGAACTAGAATCTGATATCCACAAGTGTGCCTTATAGTTTCTACTGAAACATAAGTTTTCTCTCTAAAATTATTTCTATCAAAGATAGCCATAGTAGGACTACTTTGTTTGCAAAATGTTTAGTTTCAATAAACTTGGCCTGTTTATTTACATAAGTAGAGCAAGAATAGCTTTTGACCATATAGGATCTCATATTCCACTTTGTTGAGATTCTTCAGATTAGACTTTTAAATGCCTCTTGAGGCTAGAAAGCCAAGACAAAGACTTGCTATCAGACCCTCCTGCAATACCTAGGTGAATTTCCCTCTTCTCAAAGCCCCCCAAATATCCTGAGTTTCCTGCACCTGCCAGGAAGTGACCTTCCTTACTCAGTTGATAAGGCTGCTGGGAACCCTCTAAGCAAGGTACCAGGCTGTTTTTCCAAGGGGCCTATGGTTCCATAAAGTCAACCTTCGTTCCTAAAAACTGTCTGGCCATATCTTAGTCTATGCAAATCTCTCTCAAAAATGACATCCCAAACAAAGCCTTGGTAATATAATCAGTGTTTCCAATTGTGTCCTGTTAATGGAGCAGACTTTTAAGATTTGTATTTGTTCTTGACCAGCAATCTTAAGGAGAATGTGGATTAGAGTTTGGGCAAGAGAGCCCTTTTAGCAGTTTGCATTTTAAAAGACCTTTCCCTCTCTTTTTTCCCCTTCAATTTCAACAGAGTTTTAGTTACCCCCTGGGGTGTTTATATTTCATGATAAGATTTACATTTTCAAGGAACTGAGAAAGAAAATGGAAGTTTTCTCCTAGGAGTTTTAGTGCCTTTTGAATGGTTTTGGCAGTCCCAATAAAATGTACTAGGGCCTCTCTGTGATTAGGGGGGGTGCCCTGTAAAAATGATTCTCTGAACTCAAGGTCAAATGGGGCCTCTTCAGGGCTGGAAATGAAGAAGGAGTCATTTGGGTCACTATGAACATGGAAATGATAAGCCAAATTGAACCAAATTGAATTAAATGGGTTCATGCCAATTTTGTGCAGCAGGAGATGGGCTTCATCTTTATGTTTTCCATTCACCGTGAGCTTTAGCAGTGATTATTGTGATGGAAGGATGGTCACATGCCAGGCAATAAACATCCAGGTGAGGAGAGAGAGGGCTCTGGCACAAATATCAGTGGTTCTCAGAGCCTTTGTCTTCCCATTTCTCTCTTCCTCCTCACTAGAAGCCTTGATAACACTGTCAGCTTTTCCCTTAGCAACGGGCATGCCTTGTGATGTGTGTTGTTTAGTTTTGTCCTATTCAGGGGAAAGCCAGGCCTAGGATCTCTGGTATCTCAGAGGCAATACATATAGAGCTTAAATGGATTTTTTTTTAAGTTATAGAATTTAGGGTCTTTAGAGATACTGGCCAGTTGATGTATTTTGGCAGCTATTCAGAGTCCATCCCAAACAAACAAAACCCCTGCAATAGCCAATTAGTTCCCCTCTCTCCTTCCTGCTGCGTAAAATATTTGACAGGTTTTAATTTCAATTAAAGTATAGTTTCTGATCTTAGTTTCTGTTTTCTGATTTTACCCTATTACCTTAATCTTATGTAATGTTACTGGAAAATTTTGGATGAGGTCACTGTGAGTCCTCTTTGTAGGTAGCCACCTTCCTTTCTCAGGAGTCCCAGGGTTGGGGTTTACCTACACTACTGTGATATGCACCAACATCACATGGGAGATTGGACCCACAATATCCCATCAGGTCAGGGCATGAAGAGTGACAGTAGTGAGCGAAGTGGTGACACAGAAACCATAGGCCACTTTTATATTTTTGTGGTGCTTTAGGTTTCTGTCTGCAAGGCTATTTCACTGTTCTGTGTTAGGTCATATAATGTGGGCATAGCCGGCTGACTCAGTGGTGGCAGGTAGAGGTCTCCCATCCTCCTCTCCTATAGGAATCTTTTCTTCCTGACTTTAGCCCAGAGCCTCTCCATGGGCAGTGTCAATAGCTTTGCAATCCAACCCACCCTCCTTAGCTCCCTGTCCTTGAGGGGTGGAGGACCCTTATGCACATTAATAGTCAATTAAGGCATTTTAGGCCATATGGCTTTGATCACACTGATCTGGGGAGATCATGGGACTATTATGGCAGCTGTCACTGTTGGGGTTGGATACTACAGGCAACACGTGACAGAGGCAACATGTAAAAGCACAGAGCAGCGTGACAGACACCCAGCAAATAGTGTTCCTTTCCCATGTGGAGTTGCATGCCTGGGTGAAGTGGTATATAATCAAGTTACAGGTAAAGGGTATTCCCTTCAGTTAATTGCAAGGGCAATGATGTAATCCTGCTGACTATGTCAATTGTTTTGTGCTCGTCTCAGCCTACCAATAATCAATGTTGTGATTCGATCAGCTCTGTAGTTATTATTATCATTGTAAGATGCCCTTCATCAATAACCATGAGGAAACTTTTAAAAAATATAGAGTTTTATTCCTTCAAGACCTGAGTATTACACAGCACATCTGGGACCACACAGGAAGGTCATGGAGAAAGAGAGAGAGAGAGAGAGAACATGGCCTGGGGTTCTGCTTTTATTGGGGTTGATGGTGGGTGCCAAGGGTTTCACAGGCTCACAGTTAGTGAATTTAAAACTTGAGAGTGAGTTTTTAAATCATGGGAAGAAAAAAACCGAGTACCCCAAATGGTCAATAATTGAAATCGACCAAGATCTATAAAACAAATGAGCTTCACTTGGGGAAGGCAGCCTAGCTCTTTATTTAGTTGTGAGGTTGACTCTTTGAAATGAGTGCCTCAGCAATCAAAGCTTAAGTAAGGCACTTGCATTACAAAAAACAAAAACAAAAAAATGAAAAAACAAACAAACCTGCCAGGGCTTACACTACACCCACTTAAGTTCCTAGCTCCTGCCTTGGCACTAAGGTGACCAACTTGTCCCAGTTTTCCTGGGACCTTCCTGTCTTAGCACCGAAAGCCCAGAAGCCTGGGAAATCCCTCAGTCCCAGGATTGGTCTTCATACCTACGGCTGATACCTCTTCTCTCTCCTTTAAGTGCCTCTCCTTCCTTTATTTTTTATCCTTATGCCTCATATTCCTTTTCATTTCTTACGTAAGGTTTAGCTATCCTAGTTTCACTCTAGCCCTTCCAAGTTATGTCCAGAGGCTCATCCTCAAACTCCACCCATAATAATCGGCTTAACTTATGTGAGTTCCCAACACTAAAAGGAATTTTAAACTCAGCTCTGAAAGTTAACAACTTATTACATTCCTGCTAAGTTTTTAACCATCATGGAATGTGGGTATTTGTGCTCCCATTTTTCAGATGTGAAAACTAATTCAGGTAACACGTACAGAGAAGTGACAAATAATGGTGGGTTGCAAAAATAGTGAATATTTCAGTGCAAAAAAGAAAGTGGCAGGAGATAAAGCTAAATTAAAATGGATAGTGCAGGGTCATTTTTTTTGGTGAAGACCCTCTTTTTTGTTAAAGAGTTTGAACTTTACTGCTGTGAACTGAATTGTGTTTCCCCCATATTCATATGCTAAAGCTCTAACCCCCAGTGTGGCTGTATTTGACCATAAGGGTTTTAGGAGTAATTAAGGTTAAATGAGGTCATGAAGGAGGATCCTAATCTGATAGGATTGTTGGCCTTATAAGAAAAAGAAGAGAGACAGAGAGAGATCTCTTCCCAGGCTTGCACCAAGGGAAGGCCATGTGGAGTACACAGTAAGACATCTATCTGCAAGTGAGGAAGAGGGCTCTCACCAAAACCTGACCATGCTGGCACCCTGATCTTGGACCCCCAGTATCCAGAAGTATGAGAAAACAAATCTCTACTGCTTAAGCCACCTATGGTATTTCGTTATGGTGACCCAAGAAAATTAAGAAGTCTACCTTATAAGTAATGGTGAATTAATAATGAAAGTAACATGATCAGATTTGTATTTAGGGAAGGAGGATTGGTGGCAATGTAGAGGGTGAACACAAGTTGGGATGAGTTAAAGGCAAGAAGATAAGTGAGTAGCCCAAATAAACTGGCCACATAAGAGATAGTGGGGCTCTATAATGACTATGCATCTTTTTCTGAAATGTATCCCTTAGGTAATAGATCACTGGTACCCCACATCCAAGTACTGGGACAGTTAACTAAGGTATCAGAACCCATCTCTTCAACACTTCTAAGGAGAAAATTTACAAAGATACATCTCATCCACCTCCCTGGACTGTTAGTAGAGATTCAGTTATCATAAGAAAATCTTCTACAGCATTCACAGTAGCATCTGGTCAAACTCCTTATTGTACATTTGGGAGAAAAACACTTGTTGAAGGAAGGGACTAACTCAAAGTTAGAAATTGGAACCCAAATTCTCATTTCAGTTCACTGCTCTCTTTACTGGAACTGTTGTCTCCAGCCTCACAGAAGTTTTGAGGAAGAAATAGGTCCACAATAACATCAACAAGCAGATGAGTATGCCTGACCTGGCATCTGGAATGATATTTTTAAAGAGGGCAGGAGGGAAGCTGGTTAAAAGGCTCAGAGTTTCAAGCCTATCTTCACTCGTGATTCATCACCCTATCATCTTTGCTGTAAGGGGGAGGGTATCTAGAAGGATAAAGGGGAGTGTTAGTGATAAAAAGGAACTTGCACTCCAGCTAATTCCATCCTCCACTTTACTGAGGTTCAAAGAGGTACAGAGACTTATCCTTGGTTTTGTACACAATTTATGGCAGAGCTGGGAATTGTACCTCCGGAAGCCCAGAGCAGCATCCTTTCTGCACATGCATTCTAGGCTGCTCTCTTCCTGTCTGATTCTCGGGGAAGAGATGCACAATTTGAGCTACTGTAAATGTGATTGGCATTCAACTTCCCCAAAGAGACTCAGTCTTTCTTCTCTTTTCATGTTCCAACTCCTCATGCAACATACACACACACCATGAAGACTGCCAGCCAGCTATTTTCTGTCTTAAAAAAACTTTTATGGTAAGAGCTTCCTGATTAGGGAAGACATTAATTCATACACAAAACACAAATTATTGGGCTCTTGACTTCTTCAGAAGATTTCTGAATCCATTTAAAAATTGTTCTCTATTGCTAAGTCACTATTATACTATATCATATGCAAGAAGGTGCCAAGAAGTATGAGTTCTTGGTGAATCACAGCTGAATTGAAGACCAGGTGCTGGGCATCTCCCTTCACCAGAGGCAGTACTATAGCTAGTTAAGTACATGGGTTCTGGTCAGTGGAAACAAAATGCCTGGTTTCCAGCATCACCAGTTACTAGATGTGACCTTGGACATGTTACCTAAAATCTCTATACTTTAGTTTTTTAATTGTAAATAAGAATGAGTTTTTTAAACAATTACCTATCTTCTAGGGCTATTGTAAGGATTAAATAAGATAACCCTTGTAAGGCACTGTGTACATATTCTGGCATTCAAATCAGTAGAGTTTATTTCTCTTTGAATGTTAAAAAAAATGCAGAGACAGCTTCCTTCGGATAAGGGCAAGAATCAAGACTGAGTTTCTGTAAAATATTGAATACTTTATATTACTTAGAGAAAGATGTCATTGCAATAAATTTAATACATTTAATTTTAAAGTAGAAAATTGTGTAGGAAAAGCATTTATCTTCCAGGGCTTAGTCCCAAAGCTCACATCTTCTCTGAGTATTCTCTAACTCTTAGTATAGGGGGACTTGCCAGAGATGTTTCAATGATGTCATCTATCATTACCATGGTAACCACAAGGCCAATAACTTGAACTTAGGTCATAGCAGCTAAAAAGAAGAGTAATCAATTTGGAAATAATTAAACTGAAATCCAGAGCTACTTGAGACTTGACCAAGATTCTTGGGGATAGTTTAGAGTCAGCTTAAATCAAGATATATCTCCTAAAAGAAGAGACAGTAAAAAATCAAAAACAAGAAAAAAATTATATCATCCTATCTCTACAGTGTATTTAATATTCCAGTGAGTCATAGGAAAATAGTACCGCAGAGCACAAAGACATAACCTAGACTCCCTTCATTCAGGGGGCTTTTGATGAGTCTCAAACCTCTTTTTTTTCATTAAAACAAGGCAAATTCACCCATTTTCATGCTGGAAATATTGATACATTATAGTTTTCTTTCTATAGTGTTATAGATTTCAGAATTATAGAATGTTAAAATTAGAAGAACTCTTCCAACATGATTTTATAGATTAAGGAAAGGCCAATATTTGGAAGGGTGATGTGACATGACCAAGGTCCCAGTATTCAGGAAGGATACAGGTGAGATTAGAACTCAAGTAATTTCTGAGTCATAATTTTCTGTCTTTTCTATTACACTAAGCTAACTTTACTGAGAATCTGACATTTCATCATGTTCTGCTTCAAAAGAATTTTTCTTTGTAGTGAGGGGGTAGAAGATATTATTGAATCACTTTTCAGCTGCCCCACATCCTGGTAAAAACAAATAGTGATGTGTGGGGTTGACAGCATCTCAGAAGTTTCCCAAGATGCCTATGATCTGAGGGAGGCTACAATCCTTTTTATCTCCTACTCCAGGGTATATTTCCATTCCACAGTTATTCTCCTCCACCATCTAACTCTTGCTGATAGGGGGCCCTTGCAGTTAACCCATTTTCCTGCCAAATTTTCTCTTTTCTCCCATTGCATTTTCAAGCATCTTGCCAAATAGAAATGGGTCCTGCCTGTTCAAGAGATGTTGAAAGGCTCACACTTGATTCAGACCTCTTTCCCCCTGAGCCACAGAGGACTCCCTGGAGCCTGCATTCTTCATTATGTTTCTTACCTAGTTCTGCAAACCTCAGTTTGGTTGGCAGATTCAAAGAAGACCTTTCTGAAAGCCTCTGTTTGCTCAAGATTCACTGAACGGAATAAGAACTAGCCTAGGCCAAGAAGCAATCTCAATCTAACTCCCAGAGGCCTGCCCTGCCCCAACTCTGGCCTGGATTCTGGATGTTTTATTTTTCATACTTATACAGTACTTAGAACTGAGGCAATATCTTCCATGATCTCTTCACTTGCAGTCCCTTGTTTGTTCATCATCTCCACACTTCTAATCCATCCATCCCATAATCATTAAAACAGTTTTTGTCAAGCCTGGTTTTTCATTGTCTCTCTCTTCCTCTTTGCTCAATAACTAAAATGTTTCCCAATTCATTTTGATAAAATACAAACACGGGATACACCCCTCCTCCCCAGTGAAGCTTACTGATTTGTTAGTCCCTCCTACCTGGCTCACTGCCACACACCCCTTTGCTTTTATCATTCCTTCCAGCTACAAACATCTTCCTATCAGGCCCACTTCCTTGCCCCAGCCTCTCTCTTCAGCTGGGCCCAATTAGCTCCACACAGAAATTAGGATGCTCAGAGTGAGGTTGACAACATTTAAACAGCACTGCCCTACCTCTCCATGCCCCTATAAATCCCAGCAGTGTACTCTCTGATCTGGGCTGGTGGGGCTGCCCATAACTCACGTCTTCTCACCTGCCATATTGGCCCTGTCCCTAGAATTTATCATTTGTCTTGGTCTTTGCTCTTAGGTCCTGGCTGAGTTATCCTGCTCACAAGATTCAGTCACCCCTCATTTTTCCCTGTTCCTCAACTTCAGCCAATACCTAGGGATCTACTGTCTGTAGACTGATCTCCAAGGTACCAAGTTCCTCCTCAGCCTGCAGACTGTCACCTACCCCAGTGCACTTAACTAAAGCTGTTTGATGCTTACAATAAGGGCTTCCACCCATTGTGTTTATTTGTGAATTTAATACTTCATTTATATTATTTATTTAATTTATGTGTAGATGTTTATTTATGCTTTAATTACATGCTCCCTAACAAGTATTTTATCAACATTATCCTCTTTAAACCTCATGATAACTCCGATCAGAATATATTCATATTTGAATTTTTCACATGAAGAACTCAATGCTCAGAGAAGTTGAGTAACTTGCCCAAGGTCACATAGCTTATGAGTTATAATGACCTTTTTTCTAATTTAGCCTAAAGTTCACCTCTTAGGTGAAGGCTTTCTCAATTGGTACTTTGTGCTTCGTGTGCTCAGTTTGTGAAGTAACTTTATGGCTTCACTGTTTCACGTGCTTTTACTGTTTGTGTCTCAACACTTACAGATCCTCAAGGACAGGTACAAAATAATGTTGACTCCTCCAAAAGACAGAGAATAGATTCAAAGGAAATGGTTTTGGCTGACTCGTTCTACCCTCATGCACCCATGGGTGAATTGGGAGGCAGAACGATATGGTGTTCAGAAAGATAGTCTAATCCCCGTGGGTAGCCTGTCTGATCAGTGACTCAAGCTTTATTATTAGATGGGCACAGTAATGCCCAAGCCCTTGCTGCCTCATATGGACAGAGGATATCCCACCAGAAAAACCACACCATTTCTTATCCATGACATCTTAGGTAAGAACAGCACTACACAGCCCCCAAACAGGGAAACATTTGATCCTCATAACAAATCTCTGTGATAGGCAAGCACGTCAATCACCATTTCAAGAAAAGAAGATGGAAGTTCATAGCATTTATGTCATTTGTTCCAAGTCATTCATTAAGAAAGAGGCAGAATTAGTTCTCAAACCCAAATCCCCTGACTCACATCAAGTGCTCTCTCTGTTACACTACATGGCTTCCTCTCATCGCATGAAAGAATTCAGTGATTCAGGATCCAGATATAAGAGGAAAATCAGCATAAGAAATTTCCATTTCTAAAGATAAATAGATGCCAACAACTTCCAAGCTCCTTAGCTAAAAATACTTTGAAAAAACTGTGACTGGACCACAATCTAATACAGAACTCATGGAAAGATCACATTATTCTTCGGGCTCCTAAACCCGAAGGTTCTAGTAAATGTGCATCTCCCTTTTCCTTATTTCCCCTGGGTCACAGGAATTATACAGACAGTGACTGAATGACTGAGGGCACAAGGGATCTATAATAATTCAACTACACAAACATGAGGACTAATTTTAGACCCTCCCAGGATAGTGGGCATTCTGGGGGTCTGAAGTGCTTCCGTTTGGGTTGCTGGGTCCATGACTTTTTGCTAATTATCAGGGTTGGCTTAAAGGTCACCCAGAGCAGTCAGTCCCATCATCTGGAATGGAAGAAGGGCTGGGTAGTAAAAATAACTCAAGCTATGAATTGTATTTGGAAATTGGAGGTTTACTAACAGGCAGAACTTCTATATATCTTGCTGTATGAGTTCCGACAAAGGCGTTTCATTTGTTAACCCTTCAAAGGACATGGAAAACCTGTTTCTTAATTGTAGAAAGGGTGAATGACACTCTGCTTCCCTGCAAAGGGGTAGGCAGGCTATCACACCAAAAATACCTTCCTTACCTTCACATTTTGACAATGCTGCTACAACATAAGAAACCAGAACGGTAGTGGTGGGAGTGTTTCTATTAGAAGAGAAGGACCCTATATATGAAAATACTTACCTCCAGATAAAGAGGATCTCCAGGGAAGGAGCATACAGTGAACAGAGGAGAAGTATCCACAACAGCCACTACCAGCCCAGCAAAATAAGTACCCCTGAGGAGTGTCAACTCAGGCCATGATAAGTATCCATTTAACACATTTTGTTAAACCTCTATCGTATGACAGAAACTGTAGTGGGTAGTGTGAAAGCAAAAAGAATCAGTCACAGTCTCTGTTTTCATAGATGTCATAGTCTAAGGGATAAACCAGATATATACTTCCAAAAAATATTGCAATGTTATTTATAAAATACTTTGGGAGTACAGAGGCAAGAGCAATCAGTTCTCTCTGGGGTTGGATGAAGAAATCAGAAAAGCCTTCACCAATAAGCGGCCACTTGAACTTGGCAATGAAGGATGCATATAAACTCATTCCAGGCACAGAAGAACAAGGGGAAAGGCAGCCCAAACAAAGGAAAGGTATGAGCAATGACAAAAAGATGCAAAAGTACATATTTAGAGGATAATGAGTACTCTAGAATAGCTTCAGCCAACAGAGGGTCCTAAGCAGGAGGAGACATGGGTTCGGCTCTGCATTTTAGAAATGGGATTCTGATGGTAGTGTGGGAAATGGATTAGAAGAAGTAAGCATCTGAGCTAGGGATGTCCATTCAGAAAACTACTCTGGTAGACTGGGTGAGAGGAGATGAAGACCTGACCAGGACAAAGGCCATGGGGATGAGTGGAGAGAACTCCTGTCTGATGTAGACACTGGATTCTTTGGATGGATTTTTTTTTTAAATCACATTTTAAAAATGAACTAAATGTGCATATGGTTTCAGAGTTTGCAAAGCACTTAACTTTCATGATTTTGAAACTGAGCAGGACCCTGCAGGGCCCTCCCAGGTACAAAAACCCCTCTGTGTCTCCTGTTTCTCTTTTTGTAGAAAAAGGTTTTGGTCTCCTATGCCTTCCCGGAGTTCCAAAGAGCAGACTCAAGTAGTCACTAATTAGGGAAATAAAGGAATGCAGAAACAAAGGAAAAAGTCAAGAAACAATAATAGTTCAATGATAAAACAGTCCCACTTCCTCCTCAAAGGATATACATAACAATCTGACACATATCTTAGATTTGTTCTGTGGGAACTAAGACCCTTACCCAGGTAGAGGATGGTGACTTCATGCTGAGCACAAACACTAGACTCCAGGCTGGTTGGAATCAACCAGGAGGTTGATGATTAAGATTCCTAAATCACCACCCTCTTACCTCACCACCAATCAATCAGAAGAAAGTCATCCACCCTGCAGCCCACACCCCAAATTTTGCCTTTAAAAACCTTTCCCTGAAAGCTATTGGGGAGTTCACGTCGTTTGAACATGAGCCACTCATTTTCCTTTCTGGGTTCAGCAATAAATGTTGTACTTTCCTTCACCAAAACCTGATGGCAGTAGACTGGCTTTATTGAACGTTGGGTCAGTAGACCTAAGTTTGGTTTGGTAACAATTTGATATCAGTCATTCCCTAAACTTTTTAAGATAGGCAGAGAAATTATCTAATGATATTAATTTAGAGAGAACTGCTCAGAAGAAACTGAAAAAAAAAAAAACAAAAGGAAGAGGTAGTCCAAAGCATGGGCCATTACTCCGGATAGCCAACCTAAGAGATAAGGACAGAGCAAGGGTGCCTCAGGGTAAGGGGATGTGGAAGCATCAGGAGAGCAAAGAGATAATCAGAAAAGAAGACAGATAAACTTCTTCTGACCACCGCATTAATATACAAGATACTACTGTGCTTGCAATCCTTAAAAGAAAAAAGAAAACCTCTCTTGACCCCACTGTCTCTATGTGCTAGCATTTCATTATCTATACTTGCTGTCTCTAAATCCTCTCTTCCCATTTTCTCTCGAACCTGTTCTAAAAAGGCTTTCTCCAACATCACTCCATAGCAATTCTTGTCAAGGTCAAGAAAACATGTGTTTCTAAAGCTAATGATCAATTCTCAGTCTTCATTTCACCTAAACTATCTGCAGCTTTTAACACAATAGATCACTTTCCCCTATTTTGCTCCATTTTTTTCAGTTGGCTTCCAGGATTCCTCACTCTTTGTTTTTCTCCTACTCACTGGTTACTACTTCTTAATCTCTGTTGCCAGTTCTCCTTCTCCTACCCAACGTCTTCATGTTGCAGCAGGCCAGGGCTCAGACTGTGGTGATCTTTTCTACTCATACTCACTTCCCCAGTGATCTCAATCACTCACTTGGCTTTAAATTTTCTTCCTATGCTAAACACTTACAAATTTAAACCTTCTATACCTTCAAGTAGACAGACCTCTCTTCCAAATTCTAGACTCATAAATAAATCCAGCTTGCCATTCAACATCTCTCTTTGTTTTTCTAAATGAATATCTCAAACTTGATATATCAAAAACTAAACTGCTAACTTCTTTCTTCAAACACTTGTTTCACTTTCAGATAGCGCTATTCGTCCATCTGCTCAGCAAAATTTATTAAGGCCATCTTTGTCTTTTCTCACATACTTCACATCTGACCTAGAAGCAGTTTCTTTTGGTCCTACCTTCAAAATGCATCCAGAATTGAACCATTCCTCAGCAGCCCCCCTTCTACCACTTACTCTAAGCTTCCACCACTTTTTATGGAGATTACTGCATGTTACAAGTTGAATTTTGCCCCCACTCTGAAAAAGAAAAATATTAAAGCCCTAACCCCCAGTACATCAGAACGTGACCTTATTTGGAAATGAGGTCCTTGCAGCTATAATCAAATTAAGGTAATTTGGATGGGACCTTAACTCAATATGACTGGCATCCTCATAAGACGGGCAAGTTTGGACACAGAGACAGACACACACAGAAGGAAGATGATGTAGAGACACACAGAGAGAGAATGGCCATGTGAAGACACAGGCAGAGATTGGAGTTATACTGCCATAAGCCAAGGAGCACATGGAGCTACTAGAAGCTGTAAGACACAAGGGAAGAATCCTAGATCCTACTCTAGAGGCTATGGAAAGAACATGGTCCAGCCAACACCTTGATTTCAGATGTCTAGTCTCCAGAACGGTGAGAAAATACATTTCTATTGTTTAAAGCCACTCTCTGATTGTGGTACTTTGTTACACCAGCTCTAGGAAATGAATTCACTGCAATAACCTCCTAATCAGTCTCCCTGCTTGTTACTCTTTCCCTAAATTTATTCCCAGCAGAGCAGCCCAAATAATCCTTTAGATGTAAATCATACTCTGTCACTTCTCTACACAAAACCCTCCAATGGAGCTCTATCTTACTCAGAAGGACATTGAAGTTCTCATAATATGATGATCTATGTGGCTCTACATGTCTCCTATTACCTCTGACCTCATCTGCTCTCTCCCTCATGTACTCTGATCCAGCCACCCTGCTGTTCTTCAAACACATCCGGCATTTTCGTACTTTAGCAACCAGGCTCTAGTTGTTTCCTGTTCCTGGAAGATTATTTCCCCACATATTCACATCCTTCAAGCCATGGCTTAAATTTCTCCTTGAAGTGCCCTATCCTGACCATTCTATTTAATACTGCAATCTGTCCTGCCCTCAAAATCCTAATTCCCCTAATCTTAATCTACCTCTTCTTTTATTCCATAACACTTGGGATCTCCTAGCATACTTTATAATTTTCTTATCTGTTGCATTTATTTTTATTGTCTATGTTTACCCACTAGAATATAAGTTTTAGGGAGCAGAGATTTTTGTTTCCTTTGTTCACTGTTTTATCCTAAGCATCTAGAACAGTACACAGCACACACTGGAGCTTAATAAATATTAGTTGAGGGACTTCCCCAGCAGTCCAGTGGTTAAGACTCCATGCTTCCACTGCAAGGGGCACAGTTTTGATCCCTGGTCAGGGAAATGAGATCCCACATGCCACACGGCATGGCCAATAAATAAATAAATATTTGTTGAAATCGAATGAATTTTTTGCCTCATTATTTTTCCTAGCAACAGTCCTAAGTTAAACATTGACAGAAACAGTAGTGTGTGTGTGTGTGTGTGTGTGTGTGTGTGTGTGTGTGTGTTGAGGAAGGGATGCAATTGGATTTAAATCCCAATACTGCCAATTTTTAGCTGGATAACTCAAAGTGAGTCACATCAAATGCCTCAATTCCATAATCATAGAATGCACAGAATAATCCCTACATCACACAGCTGCGAAGAGTAAATTAAATAATATATAGGAAAGTACACTAGAAAACACTCTAAAAATACCGTATTTAGTAGCATTTTGTGTGTTGATTTTTTTTTTATAATTCTATTTGTTGTCAATTTTCTCTGATTAACCTGGGAATTTAGTTAACCAAGAAGACATGATGTGCAAGAAAGAGAATCTGGTTTGGCATTAGGCCTATGTTTTGGCTTATAAACTTGAACTTGTGGATAGAGCATTTAAAGCCCCTGCCATAAAGGAAGACAATGAGGTGCCTGTAGAACAAAGCTAACTAACTAGGCAATGTAATATTGGCCTGTGCTTCCTCTTACTTTACCTCTGACGTTCACAGAGTGATTATCTTGATCCTTGTATTTTTTTATAGCACTTTTGACTCACTGGGTATGAACCTAAGCAAACTATTTCTATCTGTGTTTTTATTTTGCTTCAAATTCAGACATTCAGACTAAAGAAACCTTTGGCTGAAGCGAAAGATTCATTTAAAACCATGTGTTCTGAACATTATCTTGCTCAACTGTATTCTTACCAGACAAGGGAGAAAGTCATACTGATAAGGAGAAGCAGTGCCAAAGAGTTCCAGACTCAGAGTTAAGATTCTGGTACTAGTTCTCTTTCCAAAAAGTTGTCTTCAAATAATTTGCCCTCTTAGATTAGGTATGTTTGATCTTATTTTTTAAGGATGAAAAAAAGGCTATTTTCATTTTCTCTAAGTCATGAGTTTGTCATGCTGGCAGTAAAGTCCCTTTTTGAATTTGGAATCTTGGCAAATTCCACATGTATATGGCTCAGCTATGTGGGCTGTATAACAGGAACTGCAGGAATATGGTCTAGGCAACCAGCTTTGAGAGACCATAGAGATTTGGTCGAGGTATCTCTGAGCTGGATGACCTCCTGCTCTAAAATGTAGTTCCTTCTTCTGTAAAGTAGAAAAATAACACCCACTCCATTACAGAAGGATCAAATGATGCAGTTTGTGTGACATATCCATTACAGGGCTTAGCACATAGCAGGATTCCCCAGAACGGTAGCAATTATTGTAATTGAAATGACCTTGAACTCACATTTGTAATCACGATTAACCAAAAGGGTCATATTAACTAAAAGAGATAAAATGGTTAGGAATATTTTTTTTGAAAGAGGTGAGTCATGTTTTGGACCTGGATGTTGTATAGGATTTTTATAAGTAGAAAGAAGGAAAAAGGCCCTTTAAGTGGGACAATAATCATGAACAATGCTGTGAAGGGAGAGAGGAGAACAGGGTCATTCAGAAAAAAAAGTAGAAAATCAGATGATTTAGAGGGTAAGTAATAGAATCATTAGAAGATAATATCTGATAGTGTGGTAGGTATTTATTGTTATTGTCTATCCAGCTCCCATCCCAACCCTTTAGTCAAGTCAAATAACCCTCCTTATTTGTGAAAAACCCATCTCATGCTATTCAGGAAGGAATGACATCTCTCTCAAGTTAAACAGGGATTATAAAATACAAAAGTGAGCAATCAGCTACCACAAAACACTTGAAGAAATTAAAACCATTAAAGAGGCAAAAATTTCCCCAAATTGAAGAACTAAATAGTTGAGGAGACAGAGTAAATATGACAAACTGAAGCAGTCATTAGAATAAATACAAATATCTCCAGAGACATATGAAAGGGTTATATATTTATAACAAATAAACTTTAGAGAAATTGGACATTAATAGTTTAAAAAAATGAAAGAAAAAACTCAATAGATAGTTAAAGAGGGAAATAGGGGGTTAGAATATTAAGTGAGAAAAGTCTCAGAAGACAACACAGGGCTTCCCTGGTGGCGCACTGGTTGAGAGTCTGCCTGCTGATGCAGGGGACACGGGTTCGTGCCCCGGTCCAGGAGGATCCCGTGAGCCATGGCCACTGAGCCTGTGCGTCCAGAGCCCACAGTGGTGAGAGGCCCACGTACCCCGCCCAAAAAAAAGAAGACAACACAAATGATGGAAAAGATGACATAAAAGTGGGAATATTAACCAAACCAGGCCAATTAGAATCATCATTAGAATTTTTCTAATGGAGCTTATAAGAGAGAATTTCTAATGGGTTTGGATCTTGGGGAGGATGAAATCCATAGCTTCCCACTGTCATTTGGTCCATCATATGGAAGATGAAGCCAAGCAAATAAAAGGAGGACTAAGCAATAAAAAAGGACAACACTAGGTAGAGGGTTCAAGATGGCAGTATAGTAAGATCCTGAACTCACTTCCTCCCACCAACACAGCAAAGTTGCAACTATACATGGAATAATTTCCATGGAAAGGGACCTGAGAATTGGATTAATAGAGCTTCCACAGCAAAGGGTAAAAGAATATTGAGATGGGTAGGAGAGACAGAGATATGGAAAAACTCACACCCAGTCACAGCGATCCACCAGCAGGAGGGATCACAAAGACATGGATCTTTTCCCTGAGGAGTGAGGGATTCAAGCTCCACATCAGGAACCCCAGTCCCTAGATCCTGCACAGGAGAGATGAATCCCCAAAACTCCTGACTTTGAAACCCAATGATGAATACACCCAGGAAAACTATAGAACTGCAGAAAACAAAAAGTCCACTCTTAAGGGCTTGTGCACAGACTCACTTGACCCAGAAACCAAAACAGAAATACAAGATTGAAAAGT
Source organism: Mesoplodon densirostris (assembly GCF_025265405.1). NCBI lineage: Eukaryota > Metazoa > Chordata > Mammalia > Artiodactyla > Ziphiidae > Mesoplodon > Mesoplodon densirostris. The sequence continues at coordinate 121,963,570 of NC_082662.1, read as the reverse complement.
CCATGAACCATAAGTGAAGGGGATCTACCTACTAATCTTAAAACATCTACCAGAGTCAGGAAGCTCCCTGGGGACTGAGTCACTGGCAGTAGTCTTTTATGCAATCTGAGGCTACCTTGCTAATATTGGAACTGGTGTGCTCTCTACCTAACCAGTTAACACTGCTGAGAGCCCTGTCCACCCCAGTACCTTGTACTGGGCTTAACAGCCAGTCAAATGACAGCCCCGCCCACCAGCACCCTGCAGCAGCCTTGGCTTGACCACAATAGGAGGGCACACACAGTTTACACAGGTCATAGCCTTTGAGTGTCTGGCTCTGGTGATCAGGTGGGATTGTGCTTCTGAGCCCCCAGAACATCTCTTAAACAAGCCCTCTCCTTCAAGACTGGGAAGGATAGCTGATATACCTAATACATAGAAACAAACACAGAGAATTAAGCAAAATGAGGAGACAGAGGAATATGTTCCAATCAAAAGAACAAGATAAAACCTCAGAAAAAGAACTAAACAATATGGAGATAAGCAATCTACCTAATAAACTGTTCAAAGTCATGGCTGTAAAAATGTTCACCAAACTCAGGAGAACACAATGAGAACTTCAACAAAGAGATATAAAATATAGGAGAGTACCAAACAGAAGTTCTAACTGAACTGAAAAATACACCAGAGGAGTTTAACAAAAATTATTAAGAATTTCAAAATGGCAACAGCAGAGCATTCAACCAAGTGCTGGGACCTTCTGAGTGCTACGCTCTATAAGACTAGGTTGCATACCCACGAAGGTGGCCCTGCTCCCACATATTAGTTCTCTTTTAAAACACTGTGCTTGGGCTTCCCTGGTGGCGCAGTGGTTGAGAGTCCACCTGCCGATGCAGGGGACGCGGGTTCGTGCCCCGGTCCGGGAAGATCCCACATGCCGCAGAGTGGCTGGGCCCGTGAGCCATGGATGCTGAGCCTGCGCGTCCGGAGCCTGTACTCCACAACGGCAGAGGCCACAGCAGTGAGAGGCCCACATACCGCAAAAAAATAAAATAAAATAAAATAAAACTGTGCTTAACAGGCAAATCTTTGGTCAATGGGGATGTGGCTGGAGGAGAGAAATGAAGACCATCAGGGGAATCTGACCCACAATTCTGAGTGACACTTTACAACACTTCTGCTTCTATGTGTCTGTAACTGTCAGGGTCTCAGAAGAAACAGACAGAATCCTCCCAAAGGCGTCACTTAAGAAAATCTAATGAAGGGGCTTTACACATGAGTGGGGCAGAGTTCAGAGAAAGTGGGAAACCACTACCCTTCCTGGGGCCTGAAAGAGCAAGGAGAAGCCATGGTTACTAGAACTCAGGGGTGCCTGTAACTGTAAGAGAGGACCAAGGAAATGACCAACTGCATTAAGTAAAGGAAATCAAGTCCCTGTCAATCAAAGGCCCTGGGAAGGAGGATCACGAGAAAAATACCCCAATCCCTCTCCCCTCCTGCCCTCAATTTCCTGCCAGGGCTTTCCACTGGTGGAATTAGAAGCAAGAGGGCAAGGGACCTGGACAATACTGCCCATGATGGTCTGCCTTCAGGGCACAGAACAGAATAGAAAAGGGCTCTGGAGGGACAAATGGAACCAGTGAGACAGCCAGGGCAAAGGTAGCACTCAGAAGCTTCTGAAAAGAGCTAGAAAAGAGTATCAAAATAACTTCTAGGCCATAATAGTCATAAATATACAACACGTTCTCCTTCCTATCTTAAATTATACTCAATGTCCAACTTAGCTCACCATGAAGGTTATACACTGAGCACCAAATGGCACCAGAAATCCAATAATATAATGCCAGCTAGGTAAAAATGCCTCAGACTTAGACAATACAAGCTCCTTTCCAGAAATAAGGAAGTCAGGGCCTAGAATTAAAAGGCATGGTGAGAGGGAATAGCACCATGGGGACATCCACCTGAGAAAAGGTGAATTTAGGGGATCTCTCAGTGAGCATGACCTCTTTAAGAAATATTTAAGATGCAAGGATGGCAGAGATTCCCAGTAGATGATTTCAGAGAAGAGTAGTCAATTAAGCAATTCCAGGGGCTTGACATCATTCTGTATCCTATAAACACTGTCAATGTTCCCCTATGTGGTAAAAATCTGTGCTGAAAAATCTAAAGCAATTACTTTTGTCCTCCCAACCTTTTGAGCACCTACTTCAATCAGACGAAAAGGTTAAAACAGGAGCTGAATATGTCCCTTTGTCACCATGAGGGCAGTGCTGTGCTTGATAGAAGCATTCATGAAGCCAATTCATTCAAGCCTTTTTGGGGACAGGTGACAAAGGTGGTCAATTGGGACACTCAAAAACAGTAATTGCCCAAAGAACTGGGGACAGGAACATTTGAAATCAATATCCCTTGAAAAATAAAGTACAGCTCATTGCGTTCCTACTATAATTTTACTTTGCCTCTATTTTATTCAGGAAACAGTAATGACAGTTGAAAAACATTTATTTTCTCATTCTTTCCCCCATGGTATTTTGTTTTGTTGCATTTATTTTGCTGCCTTTTCATCTCTAGCTATATATGGGACATTTTTATTATAAAAGTCAAGGGAAAACATTTCACTGTAATGTCATCCTTTAGCTGTGTGACCTCAGGCAAATCAATTCACAGAAAAATAGCCTTTCAAAGCTGAAACGAATTTTAGCATCATCTCCAAACACTATTTTACCAATGGGACATGGAGAGGTAGGGAACACCAAAGTCTTCAAGACAGTGAAGATAGAACTTCAACTTTATCTTCTCTAGAATGACCCCCTCTTCAGTGATGACTCGGTTCAATTCATTTTGGTCCAACTCAGTTCCATTTCTTTCAATGCAATTAACATCTAAGGTGTGTCAATCCCACACAGGGTGCTCTTTTAATTGACATAAGAGATTTAACAATGATGAAACAGTCCTTATCACAGCAGAGTAGAAAAAGTGTGGATTTTGACATCCAAATCATTTCCAATCCCAAATCAGCTGCTTATGAGCTGGGGGACTTTTGGAAATTTACTTGATCATTCTTAGTTCAGTCTTCACATTTGTAAAGTGATATTCAAACCACCTACCTCACAGAGTTGTAAGAATTTGATGAAATAATGGATGCAAAATCTCAATGCCATGCTAAAATTGTTTTGTCTCATCCCATTTTCTTCCCTATGGGCCTCCTGGTTGGCCATTCTCTTTATTCCCATAACACCTTGGGATACCTCTATTATAACATCAATGAAACCATCTGTCAATAAATCTGTAGTGCTTTAAGGGGAAGATGGTGTTTTATTTATTATTAGTGATTGAAAGTGATAAGATATATGAAAGTGCTTCATTAACTATAAGACACCTGTGGTGGTTAATTTCATGTGACATGAAACCTTGGACTGGCAAACAGAGGCCTGAGGGAGGGGGGTGAGGATGGGGGTTACTGTGCTTTAGTTTTCTCCTCCACAACAACTGAATATTTATAGTACCTGAAACCAGGGAGATATTTGATGGCAAAAATGTAGACTTTTTCTCCCTTCCCACCTCCTAAAGAAAGCAGGAAGAGGGCAGGCTGCACCTGGTAGTAACGATGGTTCGTCCCTCCTCCCTCCATCCCTTCTGGAAGTCTTGGGGCCTCAGTGCCTGCAACAGCTGACTTTGGGCAAATAAAAGGGTAGGTTGTTTACTAAAAACAAACAAACTCTTAAAAATACAACAGCGTATAATTTAGTGCAAAAGCAAGAGATACTGATTAAAAAAAGCCACAAAACTCAGAGAAGAAATAGAGAAATGAGGACTGGAATGTGCTTCATGCAACTAATACTTGTACTGAATATGTTCTGTGGGCCCAGCAATATAAGATAATTAAAGCTGTGACTAACGAGTAAAGGCTTCCACGGGTGAGAGGTTTGAGGTGAACTTGTAAAGATAGAAAATGTTTAGCTAGGCATATAAAAGGACAGTGACTTTCTGAAGAAGTAAAGATTTTAAACCAGCAAACTTATTACAGATTTATGCACTTAACATATATTAATCATCACTTGGCTAGGCGACAGTACCCAGTAATTTAACTAAACACTAATGTTGCTGTGAACATATTTTTACAGATGTTGTTAACATCTTAAGTCAATAGCAGTTGACTTTAAGTAAAGGGGATTATCTTGCATCATCTGGGTGGTGCTCATCCAATCACTCGAAAGGTCTTAAGAGGAAAACTGAGGTTTCCCAGAAGTAGTAGATGCAGTGTCAGCTCTTCCCTTGAGTTTGCAAATGGCAGAGCTGCCCTACAGATTTAGGGCTTGCCAGTTCCCACTATCATATAAGCCAATTCCTTGAAATAAGTCTCTTGATATGGATATAGATAGATATAGATATAGACATAGATATATATGGTAATCCACATACATACATACACATATACATATGCATACACACATGCATATATATCCCACTAGTTCTGTTTCTTTATTAGAACCCTGACTGACATGGATTTACCCTGACTGATAGAACATCACACAAATATCTGTTGTTACTTAAAGTCCTTGTCCTAATCCGTGACCTAATCCTAAAATCAATCTCTTCCCACTTCTTATTACTGCTTAGTAAATCTTGTTAAGACACTCATTTCATCGAATTACCCTCATCACGCCACAAACTGCATGTATGACTTTTAGCAACTTATTCAAATTTTCAAAGTCTCAGTTTCTTTATATGTCAAATGAAATATAAATAGGATAATGTAGGCAAAGTATTTGTAAAGTGGCCCTTAATGAGTATTCAATAAATGTTTAGCTTATGTTTTATTATTTTTATTGTTGTTGTTGGCTAGGGACAATGAAGTCTGTCCATAGTGTCATCTTTCTGACTCATATTTTAAGCTGCGGATCTCATCTACTGGAAAGAATGTCAGGAAAGATGTGATGTTATGCCAGTACCCCCAATAACTAACAGTAATAATTTGTGAGAGCTTCAGACAGTCACTTAATGTCCTCATAGCTCAATTCTTCAATGTGGTAATTGCTGGCCCCAACTTTTTCATCATTATAAGGCTCAAATAAGTCAATGTAAGAGTATACCACAAATACGCGCACACACAAAGACAGTAGATACTCAAAAAATACTTGTCGATTGAATGAAGGGTCATAAGAATGACTATGATAGGACTTTTACAAAGTAAAACTGATGCATCAATTCATCATGGAAAACAGGTCATTCACTCTAAGGGACACTCCAATGCAAATCATGGAGTTTGAAATCAAGTGTTCCCAGGCAGATACAGAAGTAGATACGAAAATCAAAAGACTACACGATGTCTTGTTTATTTATATAATTGATGCGGTTGGTAAACATCCAAGGAGGGAATCAGAGACAACATGGTTGAAAAATAAGAGGTTGAAAAGAAAACAATGCATTTTGCCACATGAAAAAAAAAAGTTTCCTCTGTGATAGGTTTTTTCATTGGCAGTATATAGAAGGGGCAAATGCCACAGAAAATACAATCCTTAAGGGGGGAATTAAAATGGTGATTACTTTTTACAAAATCCAAAGTAGTCATATTCAGGCTCTTCTCTGCTATTTTTTTTTTTCACTTTTTTTTTTTATCCTTTTTTTTTTTTTTTTTTTTTATTTTACAAATTTAATCAGTTATACATATACATATGTTCCCATATCCCCTCCCTTTTGCGTCTCCCTCCCACCCTCCCTATCCCACCCCTCCAGGCGGTCACAAAGAACCGAGCTGATCTCCCTGTGCTATGCGGCTGCTTCCCACTAGCTATCTACCTTACATTTGGTAGTGTATATATGTCCATGCCGCTCTTTCACTTTGTCACAGCTTACCCTTCCCCCTCCCCATATCCTCAAGTCCATGCTCTAGTAGGTCTGTGTCTTTATTCCTGTCTTACCCCTATGTTCTTGATGACATTTTTTTCTTAAATTCCATATATATGTGTCAGCATACAGTATTTGTCTTTCTCTTTCTGACTTACTTCACTCTGTATGACAGACTCTAGGTCCATCCACCTCATTACAAATAGCTCAATTTCATTTCTTTTTATGGCTGAGTAATATTCCATTGTATATATGTGCCACATCTTCTTTATCCATTCATCCGATGATGGACACTTAGGTTGTTTCCATCTCCGGGCTATTGTAAATAGGGCTGCTATGAACATTTTGGTACATGTCTCTTTTTGAATTATGGTTTTCTCAGGGTATATGCCCAGTAGTGGGATTGCTGGGTCATATGGTAGTTCTATTTGTAGTTTTTTAAGGAACCTCCATACTGTTCTCCATAGTGGCTGTACCAATTCACATTCCCACCAGCAGTGCAAGAGTGTTCCCTTTTTTCCACACCCTCTCCAGCATTTATTGTTTCTAGATTTTTTGATGATGGCCATTCTGACTGGTGTGAGATGATATCTCATTGTAGTTTTGATTTGCATTTCTCTAATGAGTAAAGATGTTGAGCATCCTTTCATGTGTTTGTTGGCTGTCTGTATATCTTCTGTGGAAAAATGTCTATTTAGGTCTTCTGCCCATTTTTGGATTGGGTTGTTTGTTTTTTTGCTATTGAGCTGCATGAGCTGCTTATAAATTTTGGAGATTAATCCTTTGTCAGTTGCTTCATTTGCAAATATTTTCTCCCATTCTGAGGGTTGTCTTTTGGTCTTGTTTATGGTTTCCTTTGCTGTGCAAAAGCTTTGAAGTTTCATTAGGTCCCATGTGTTTATTTTTGTCTTTATTTCCATTTCTCTAGGAGGTGGGTCCAAAAGGATCTTGCTGTGATTTATGTCATAGAGTGTTCTACCTATGTTTTCCTCTAGGAGTTTGATAGTGTCTGGCCTTACATTTAGGTCTTTAATCCATTTTGAGCTTATTTTTGTGTATGGTGTTAGGGAATGATCTAATCTCATACTTTTACATGTCCCTGTCCAGTTCTCCCAGCACCACTTATTGAAGAGACTGTCCTTTCTCCACTGTACATTCCTGCCTCCTTTATCAAAGATAAGGTGACCATATGTCCGTGGGTTTATCTCTGGGCTTTCTATCCTGTTCCATTGATCTATCTTTCTGTTTTCGTGCCAGTACCATTCTGTCTTGATTACTGTAGCTTTGTAGTATAGTCTGAAGTCAGGGAGCCTGATTCCTCCAGCTCCATTTTTCGTTCTCAAGATTGCTTTGGCTATTCGGGGTCTTTTGTGTTTCCATACAAATTGTGAAATTTTTTGTTCTAGTTCTGTGAAAAATGCCATTGGTAGTTTGATAGGGATTGCATTGAATCTGTAGATTGCTTTGGGTAGTAGAGTCATTTTCACAATGTTGATTCTTCCAATCCAAGAACATGGTACATCTCTCCATCTATTTGTATCATCTTTAATTTCTTTCATCAGTGTCTTATAATTTTCTGCATACAGGTCTTTTGTCTCCTTAGGTAGGTTTATTCCTAGATATTTTATTCTTTTTGTTGCAATGGTAAATGGGAGTGTTTCCTTGATTTCACTTTCAGATTTTTCATCATTAGCATATAGGAATGCCAGAGATTTCTGTGCATTAATTTTGTATCCTGCAACTTTACCAAATTCATTGATTAGCTCTAGTAGTTTTCTGGTAGCATCTTTAGGATTCTCTATGTATAGTATCATGTCATCTGCAAACAGTGACAGCTTTACTTCTTCTTTTCCCATTTGGATTCCTTTTATTTCCTTTTCTTCTCTGATTGCTGTGGCTAAAACTTCCAAAACTATGTTGAATAAGAGTGGTGAGAGTGGGCAACCTTGTCTTGTTCCTGATCTTAGTGGAAATGGTTTCAGTTTTTCACCATTGAGGACGATGCTGGCTGTGGGTTTGTCATATATGGCCTTTATTATGTTGAGGAAAGTTCCCTCTATGCCTACTTTCTGCAGGGTTTTTATCATAAATGGGTGTTGAATTTTGTCAAAAGCTTTCTCTGCATCTATTGAGATGATCATATGGTTTTTCTCCTTCAACTTGTTAATATGGTGTATCACATTGATTGATTTGCGTATATTGAAGAATCCTTGCATTCCTGGAATAAACCCCACTTGATCATGGTGTATGATCCTTTTAATGTGCTGTTGGATTCTGTTTGCTAGTATTTTGTTGAGGATTTTTGCATCTATGTTCATCAGTGATATTGGCCTGTAGTTTTCTTTCTTTGTGACATCCTTGTCTGGTTTTGGTATCAAGGTGATGGTGGCCTCGTAGAATGAGTTTGGGAGTGTTCCTCCCTCTGCTATATTTTGGAAGAGTTTGAGAAGGATAGGTGTTAGCTCTTCTCTAAATGCTTGATAGAATTCGCCTGTGAAGCCATCTGGTCCTGGGCTTTTGTTTGTTGGAAGATTTTTAATCACAGTTTCAATTTCAGTGCTTGTGATTGGTCTGTTCATATTTTCTATTTCTTCCTGATTCAGTCTTGGCAGGTTGTGCATTTCTAAGAATTTGTCCATTTCTTCCAGGTTGTCCATTTTATTGGCATAGAGTTGCTTATAGTAATCTCTCATGATCTTTTGTATTTCTGCAGTGTCAGTTGTTACTTCTCCTTTTTCATTTCTAATTCTATTGATTTGAGTCTTCTCCCTTTTTTTCTTGATGAGTCTGGCTAATGGTTTATCAATTTTGTTTATCTTCTCAAAGAACCAGCTTTTAGTTTTATTGATCTTTGCTATCGTTTCCTTCATTTCTTTTTCATTGATTTCTGATCTGATTTTTATGATTTCTTTCCTTCTGCTAACTTTGGGATGTTTTTTTTCTTCTTTCTCTAATTGCTTTAGGTGCAAGGTTAGGTTGTTTATTCGAGATATTTCCTGTTTCTTAAGGTGGGATTGTATTGCCATAAACTTTCCTCTTAGAACTGCTTTTGCTGCATCCCATAGGTTTTGGGTCGTCGTGTCTCCATTGTCATTTGTTTCTAGGTATTTTTTAATTTCCTCTTTGATTTCTTCAGTGATCACTTCGTTATTGAGTAGTGTATTGTTTAGCCTCCATGTGTTTGTATGTTTTACAGCTCTTTTCCTGTAATTGATATCTAGTCTCATAGCATTGTGGTCGGAAAAGATACTTGATACAATTTCAATTTTCTTAAATTTACCAAGGCTTGATTTGTGACCCAAGATATGATCTATCCTGGAGAATGTTCCATGAGCACTTGAGAAAAATGTGTATTCTGTTGTTTTTGGATGGAATGTCCTATAAATATCAATTAAGTCCATCTTGTTTAATGTATCATTTAAAGCTTGTGTTTCCTTATTTATTTTCATTTTGGATGACCTGTCCATTGGTGAAAGTGGGGTGTTAAAGTCCCCTACTATGATTGTGTTACTGTCGATTTCTCCTTTTATGGCTGTTAATATTTCCCTTATATATTGAGGTGCTCCTATGTTTGGTGCATAAATATTTACAATTGTTATATCTTCTTCTTGGATTGATCCCTTGATCATTATGTAGTGTCCTTCTTTGTCTCTTCTAGTAGTCTTTATTTTAAAGTCTATTTTGTCTGATATGAGAATTGCTACTCCAGCTTTCTTTTGGTTTCCATTTGCATGGAATATCTTTTTCCATCCCCTTACTTTCAGTCTGTATGTATCTCTAGGTCTGAAGTGGGTCTCTTGTAGACAGCATATATATGGGTCTTGTTTTTGTATCCATTCAGCCAGTCTGTGTCTTTTGGTGGGAGCATTTAGTCCATTTACATTTAAGGTAATTATCGATATGTATGTTCCTATTCCCATTTCCTTAATTGTTTTGGGTTCGTTATTGTAGTTCTTTTCCTTCTGTTGTGTTTCTTGCCTAGAGAAGTTCCTTTAGCATTTGTTGTAAAGCTGGTTTGGTGGTGCTGAACTCTCTCAGCTTTTGCTTGTCTGTAAAGGTTTTAATTTCTCCATCAAATCTGAATGAGATCCTTGCTGGGTAGAGTAATCTTGGTTGCAGGTTTTTCTCCTTCATCACTTTAAGTATGTCCTGCCACTCCCTTCTGGCTTGTAGAGTTTCTGCTGAGAGATCAGCTGTTAACCTGATGGGGATTCCCTTGTGTGTTATTTGTTGTTTTTGCCTTGCTGCTTTTAATATGATTTCTTTGTGTTTAATTTTTGACAGTTTGATTAATATGTGTCTTGGTGTATTTCTCCTTGGATTTATTCTGTATGGGACTCTCTGTGCCTCCTGGACTTGATTAACTATTTCCTTTCCCATATTAGGGAAGTTTTCAACTATAATCTCTTCAAATATTTTCTCAGTCCCTTTCTTTTTCTCTTCTTCTTCTGGAACCCCTATAATTCGAATGTTGGTGCGTTTCATGTTGTCCCAGAGGTCTCTGAGACTGTCCTCTGTTCTTTTCATTCTTTTTTCTTTATTTTGCTCTGCAGCAGTTATTTCCACTATTTTATCTTCCACCTCACTTATCCGTTCTTCTGCCTCAGTTATTCTGCTATTGATCCCATCTAGAGTATTTTTTATTTCATTTATTGTGTTTTTAATCGATGCTTGATTCGTCTTTAGTTCTTCTAGGTCCTTGTTAACTGTTTCTTGCATTTTGTCTATTCTATTTCCAAGATTTTGGATCATCTTTACCATCATTATTCTGAATTCTTTTTCAGATAGACTGCCTATTACCTCTTCATTTGTTAGGTCTGGTGGGTTTTTATCTTGCTCCTTCTCCTGCTGTGTGTTTTTCTGTCTTCTCATTTTGCTTATGTTACTGTGTTTGGGGTCTCCTCTTTGCAGGCTGCAGGTTCGTAGCTCCCGTTGTTTTTGGTGTCTGTCCCCAGTGGCTAAGGTTGGTTTAGTGGGTTGTGTAGGCTTCTTGGTGGAGGGGACTACTGCCTGTGTTCTGGTGGATGAGGCTGGATCTTGTCTTTCTGGTGGGCAGGTCCACGTCTGGTGGTGTGTTTTGGGGTGTTTGCGGACTTTTTATGATTTGAGGCAGCCTCTCTGCTAATGGGTGGTGTTGTGTTCCTGTCTTGCTAGTTGTTTGGCATAGGGTGTCCAGCACTGTAGCTTGCTGGTCGTTGAGTGAAGCTGGGTGCTGGTGTTGAGATGGAGATCTCTGGAAGATTTTCGCCGTTTGATATTATGTGGAGCTGGGAGGTCTCTTGTGGACCAGTGTTCTGAAGTTCGCTCTCCCACCTCAGAGGCACAGCACTGACTCCTGGCTCCTCAATTTGGGATGATTTGTTGTCTATTCATGTATTCCACAGATGCAGGGTACATGAAGTTGATTGTGGAGCTTTAATCCACTGCTTCTGAGGCTGCTGGGAGAGGTTTCCCTTTCTCTTCTTTGTTCTCACAGCTCCTGGGTCTCAGCTTTGGATTTGGCCCCGCCTCTGCGTGTAGGTCGCCGGAGGGCGTCTGTTCTTCGCTCAGACAGGACAGGGTCAAAGGAGCAGCCTCCTCGGGGACTCCGGCCCACCCAGGCCGGGCGGGGGGGAGGGGCACGGAGTGCGGGGCGAACCCACAGCGGCAGAGGTCGGCGCGACGCCGCACCAGCCCGAGGCGCGCCGCGCGTTCTCCCAGGGAAGCCGCCCCTGGATCCCGGGACCCCGGCAGTGGCAGGCCGCACAGGCTCCCGGAAGGGCGGTGCGGACAGTGTCCTGCGCCCGCACACAGGCCCCTCGGTGGCGGCAGCAGCAACCCCAGCGTCCCACGCCCGCCCCTGGGCTCCGCGCCCCCAGCCGCGACTCGCGCCCGCCTCTGGAGCTCCCCCACGCGGCGCTCTCAATCCCCTCTCCTCGCGCACCAGGAAACCAAGAGGGAAGAAAAAGTCTCCTGCCTCCTCGGCAGCTCCAGAGTTCCCCCGGACTCCCTCCCGGCCAGCCGCGGCACACCAGCCCCCCTCAGGCTGAGTTCCCGCCGCCAGTCCCAGCCCCCTCCCTGCGCTCTGACCGAAGCCCGAGCCTCAGCCCCAGCGCCGCTCGCCCTCTCTGCTATTTTAAATAAAATTCACATATGCACACACACAAACATGCACAAATGCACAGTAGGTGCCAGCCAGACTAAAAAGAACAATCAATAGAGCCATAAATTAGGCAGCTACAAGCTCTGTATGTCGTGTCACAGGCCAGATGTGGAGGAGCCAGGAGTAGAAACAAGGTAAACCCAGAAAATAAGGCAACTAGAAAGACTCCACTCTGCGCCATGGAAGGCAGCTCAGCCAACTGGATTTCTGGAACGTATGACACAGTCGATTCAGGCAAACAGCATCAGGAAAGGGCAGCAAGAGAACATGGAGGTGGATAGAGGGTGAAGTATGGGAGTGGGGAGATAGATGTAGGGTGTTGAGGGTGAGAAGATGAAGGAGGGGGATAGGGGGAAGTCAGTACAAGTTTGAGTCGGCATCTCCTGGGAGTCCTGCCAACAGAACCTTAGATTCTTTCCTGAATTGAGAATATCAGTTTCTTTGAGAGATCAGACTGTCCCTATTTCTCTTTCTCTCCCAAGCATTTATTGTCAGCCACTTACTACTCTCACTTTTTACTTCTCCTGTATTCTCATTTCCTTCCAGAGTGGCAGCTATCACCTACAAGCCCATTGCTCACATATCTATCATTTCAATCCAGACCTACCTCCTGAGAATCAGATCCATCTAATTGTCTACTGACCATTTTCACTTATAGGTCCCGCAGTCATCTTAAACACCGTTTGCAGTGCTGAATAAGTCCTGCTTCTCCCAACTTCATTTTCTGTCTGTTTGGGCATCACCATCCACCTACTTACTTCAATCTGGGTCATTGCTATCTACTTCATTTCCTTCACCACTTTTGGTTCCCTCACATATACACTAGCTCACTTCACCCCCAGGGACATTTCTATTGTAACACTTAATGCATTGACCTATATTATTCATTTGTTTGTTTTTCTCCCTCACTAGTCTATGAGCTTTTCAAAGATAGAGAGTTAAATATGTAGCAAGCACTTAATGAGTGATTGCTAAATACAACCCCAGATTTTACTGAAGGCTCTAAATGGCTCAGAGCTGAATTGGTTGACCCTGAGGTGCCCTATGTAACCCCTGATATAGAACAGTTAGGGTTGCAGGATACCATTCCCGTCATTATTCCTTTTATCTGCTTGACAATAGACAGCAACATCATCAAACCTGCCACTCTAGGTTCCTTCATGCACCAGAAAGCAGGCACCTGACAAGCAATCAGACCAGCAGTGCCCAGTTGAGTGCATAACAGCCCCAGACCGTTTGGCCCCATTCAAGTTCCTAATTAACGTAAAACCTCAGGGAGGAACGTGAGACCTGAGGAGTGTCTTGCTAATCCAGAGATGTTAGAGTTAAAAAGGACACTTTCCTTAAAATATATTTAGCTGAATAATCATATATACTGGCAATTGATTTGTATTGCTATTAAGATACAAATCTGTTATTTGATTCAAGATATATAATCTTACTTTCTTCTGCCTCAATATCTCCATTTAGTAAAAGGAATAATCTGCACATTATTTAACCTAGTATTTCCTATCACTTGGTTTACTCTCTTCTATAAGTGTAAGACCAAGTTCAGCATCAACTTTGAAACAGACTACAGATTTTCTATGAGTTGGAAGCAGACATGTGGAAGTGTGGAGAAAATGTTTGCCTGCATCACAGTAAGTATATCCTAGAAGAGCTTTCTTTTAAAGGGAAGAAATGTATATTGCTAATAGGAGAGATTTGACTAGGTCTGAGATAAACCTCTCAGCTCTAAGAAACAAGGTTGTTCAACATTCAGGAGGGACTCACCCAAGCCATTGTCAATTTTTGAGGCTCCCATTATACTAAAAATTAAATATATCAAAATAAGGTTATAAATATTATGACACTTTTATATTTAAGATTCCAAATACATTAACACAAAACATATAATATCTGCATGTCGAACTGCATTTGATCATATGCTTTGTGAACTTGATAACTGAGTCAAACAGCCCTTCTCCCCCTCTTTCTTAGCTCACTCACTGCATAGGAGGTTCTGCTAAAGATTATTGCATCTTTTTAAAGAGCAAAGGAGTCTGATCCTCTTTTTCTTCCTTATTTAGTTCCTGATTAAAGCCAACTAATGTAGCAAAAAGAAACTAAATTACATGACATTTATTTAATGTACATAATATTTTTAAAATAATTATTGTTACCACTTTCCAGTAGATTTTGAAACCTAGCGACCTCCAGAGAGTTTTAAAAACTTTTTTTTTGAGGCCATATTCCTTTTGTCTTTCACATTTAAGAATGTAATCAAAACTTCCTCTCCTGGCTATGATGGAGTATAATACAACAACTGAATGCTCTCAGAGAGAACAATTAGAAAAGCTGGAAAAACTTTTTAAAAATAGAAAAATAAATCTCTCTTAAAGCATTAGAGAGCTACACCACTAAGGCCAATATCCCAGAGAATAAGGAAAGCTCACTGAAGTCAGCTGAACTTTCTTCCTGCCACTTTTCTCCTTGGAATATCTGTCAACTTTTGGCTCTGGATGGAAAGCTGAGGAGCTAGCAGAGGGCAGCTGCTAAGAAGCAGAGAAGTAGCAGAGCTTTCAGAAATTGTAGGAGGTTGAAAAGATGAAAATGGGAGCCCTTGACTGTCAAAAGCAACCAGAACTTGAGGGCCAAAACGTCTGAGAGAAGGGAAGTGCAGAAAAGTGAGTCCAACACTTACCACTAGTTTTCTCCCCAAGGAATTGTGTGATTCTTAAACTATATAAGCAAAGAGACCAAGTCAATAGAAAGTGACTAAAAAGCATGGGAGAGTTTGGGGTGGGGAGGGAGTCTCATAGTACTTTGAAGACAAAAATGAGAGCTCAAGACACGTTCCTGAATGGGAATAAATAGCACATGCTCTCATGTGGGGTCCCTGGAGTGCTACATTCTAGGAGTGGGGGTGAACTGAGGCTGACCACACATTAAAAAGATTGAAACTTGACATTTCTACTTACCCCTAGGGTGTAAAAACATAATGTTGCTTCCACACTAACAGCAAGAAAAAACTGAAGAAATTGCAAAATTACTTTTCCAAGCCCATTATGGCACTAAGGTCTCAGAGCAAGCAAGTGGCCTGAATTTCAAGGAGGGATAGACCCCTTCAAAGATAAATGAGATACCGGCTGGGTCACCTGTGGCAAAGCATGAGGGGAATGGGTGGCTGAACTGTTGGAGGCCAGTGTGGACCAGCACGTTGGTCTGAAATAGCTGATGGCCTCAGACTCAGTAGGGTTCCACACTCACTCACAGGTTCTTTTTCATGGACCTCCACTGGGTACTCATGGGAAGGATTGGGGAAAGGGGTTGGAGCAGGGCCAGAAACCAGGGAGAACATCTCTAATTGGTGCAGGTCTGCAGAAGTTAATTGGTTGTCACTTCAGAGCTTCCCCTTGCTGCTGAATTCTTCTCTTAAAGAGAGGAAAATACTTAAGCTTACTTAAGAACTTAAGTTCTAACTTAACCAGAACTCTTCTAGTTATAGATATAGATATTATCAAACAATATTAGTAATGCCACTTTGGAAAACTATATCTAATAGAGCTGTATATATGCATTCTACTCTGATCCAACATTCTACTTCTAGATAAATACTCAATAGAAATGGATACATAAAGTGTTCACCAAGAGATATATAGAGAAGTGTTAAAAGCCAATTTACTAATAATGACCAAAAAGTAGAACTAACCCAAATAGCCATCAACTAGAGGTCAGTATATTCCATGGTGTATTCCTACGACAGAATGTCATATAGCAATAAGAATAGACAAGTTATTATTATATGCAACCACAAGAATGAATCTCAGAACATAATGTTGATTAAAGAAGCCAGACATAAAATAGTATACATTATATGATTCCACTTACATAAAGTTCAAAAATAGGCAAAACTAATCAAAAGTGATGGAAGTCATTATAACTTTAGGGATGGGTATGGGGATGCTAGTAATGTTCTACTTCCTGATCTAAGAGACTATTACATAGGAATTTATAAAAATTCACGGAGCTAAACATTTGTAATCCGTGCACTTTTCTGGTGTATATCTTACTTCAACAAAAATCTACATTAAAAATGTTTACGAGCAGAAAATAGTATTTACAATTTTAAAATACAGATAAATACTATTTTTAAACTTTAACAAATTTAAATTATGCTTACATTGAGCAGGCTCTATTCTAACTGCTTTATGAATAGTAACACATTTAGTCTTCATAGCAACCTTATAATTTATTGTCTCCATTTTACAGATGAGGAGATTGAGAAATGTTAGGTAACTTTCCCAAGTACTCAGCCAGTAGGTGTCAGAGCAGGAATTTGAACCCAGACAGTTTGTGCTCTTAGCACCTTTTGCTGCAGGAGAGACTTATAGCCTCTTACCTTATTCCTGCTCTAAATAACTGTGCTCACTTGAACATTTTTTAGAAGTCATTTTATATATGTGTATATTTAGATTATAATGTCATCAATATTACTAATAGCTGCCATTTGTTTTTTTAATCCTCCTTCATAATATTTTGGATGTTCTGAGATAGTAAGTGATGGGCTGATAGTGACTGGAGGAGCTTCAGGATGGTGGAAGAGTAAGACGCAGAGATCACCTTCCTCCCCACAAATACATCAGAAATACATCTACATGTGGAACACTTCCTACAGAACACCCACTGAATGCTGGCAGAAGACCTCAGACCTCACAAAAGATAAGAAACTCCCCACTTACTTGGGTAGGGCAAAAGAAAAAACAGAGATGAAAGAATAGGGACGGGACCTGTACCAGTGGGAGGGAGCTGTGAAGGAGGAAAAGTTTCCACACACTAGAAGCCCCTTTGAGGGCAGAGACTGCGGCTGGCAGGGGGGAAGCTTCGGAGCCGCAGAGGAGAGTGCAGCGACAGGGGTGTGGAGGGCAAAGCGGAGAGATTCCCGCACAGAGGATTGGTGCCGACCAGCCAGAGAGGCTTGTCTGCTCACCCGCCAGGCTGGGCGGGGCTGGGAGCTGAGGCTCAGGCTTCTGTCGGATCCCAGGGAGAGGACTGGGGTTGGCAGCGAGAACACAGCCTGAAGGGGCTAGTGCGCCACAGCTAGCCAGGAGGGAGTCTGGGAAAAAGTCTGGAGCTGCTGAAGAGACAAGAGACTTTTTCTTACCTCTTTGTTTCCTGGTGTGCGAGGAGAGGGGATTAAGAGCGCTGCTTAAAGGAGCTCCAGAGAAGGGCGCGAGCCGCGGCTAACAGCACGGACCCCAGAGACGGGCATGAGATGCTAAGGCTGCTGCTGCTGCCACCAAGAAGCATGTGTGGGAGCACAGGTCACTCTCCACACCTCCCCTCCCGGGAGCCTGTGCAACCCGCCACTGCCATGGTCCCGTGATCCAGAGACAACTTCCCCGGGAGAACACATGGCGCACCTCAGGCTGGTGCAACGTCACGCTGGCCTCTGCCGCCACAGGCTCACCCCGCACTCCGTACCCCTCCCTCCCCATGGCCTGAGTGAGCCAGAGCCCCCGAATCAGCGGCTTCTTTAACCCCATCCTGTCTGAGCGAAGAACAGACGCCCTCAGGCGACCTACACGCAGAGGCACGGCCAAATCCAAAGCTGAGCCCCAGGAGCTGTGCAAACAAAGAAGAGAAAGGGAAATCTCTCCCAGCAGCCTCAGGAGCAGCGGATTAAATCTCCACAATCAACTTGATGTACCCTGCATCAGTGGAATATCTGAATAGACAACGAATCATCCCAAATTGAGGAGGTGGACTTTGGGAGCAAAGATATATATTTTTTCCTTTTTCTTTTTCTGTGAGTGTGTATGTGTATGCTTCTGTGTGTGATTTTGTCTGTATAGCTTTGCTTTTTGCTTTTTGCATTTGTCCTAGAGTTCAGTCTGTCTTTTTTTTTTTTTTTTTTTTTTTTTTAGTATACTTTTTGGGGCTTGTTATCATTGGTGGATTTGTTTTTTGGTTTCGTTGCTCTCTTCTTTCTCTCTTTTTTTATTGCTTTTAAAAACTTTAATAATTATTTTTTATTTCAATAAATTTTTTATTTTATTTTATTTTATTTTATCTTCTTTCTTTCTTTCTTTCTTTCTTTTTCTCCCTTTTATTCTGAGCTGTGTGGATGACAGGCTCTTGGTGCTCCAGCCAGGAATCAGGGCTGTGCCACTGAGGTGGGAGAGCCAAGTTCAGGACACTGGTCCACAAGAGACCTCCCAGCTACACATAATATCAAATGGAGAAAATCTCCCAGAGATCTCCATCTCAATGCCAAGACCCAGCTCCACTCAATGACCATCAAGCTACAGTGCTGGACACCCTATGCCAAACAACTAGCAAGACAGGAATACAACCCCATCCATTAGCAGACAGGCTGCCTAAAATCACAATAAGGCCACAGACACCACAAAACACACCACAAGACGTGGACCTGCCCACCAGAAAGACAAGATCCAGCCTCATCCACCAGAACACAGGCACTAGTCCCCTCCACCAGGAAGCCTACACAACCCCCTGAACCAACCTTAGCCACTGGGGACAGACACCAAAAACAATGGGAACTATGAACATGCAGCCTACAAAAAGGAGACCCCAAACACAGTAAGTTAAGCAAAATGAGAAGACAGAGAAACACACAGCAGATGAAGGAGCAAGGCAAAACCCCACCAGACCTAACAAATGAAGAGGAAATAGGCAGTCTACCTAAAACAGAATTCAGAATAATGATAGTAAAGATGATCCAAAATCTTGGAAATAGAATGGAGAAAATACAAGAAATGTTTAACAAGGACCTAGAAGAACTAAAGAGCAAACAAACAGTGATGAACAACACAATAAATGAAATTAAAAATTCTCTAGAAGGGATCAATAGCAGAATAACTGAGGCAGAAGAATGGATAAGTGACCTGGAAGATGAAATAGTGGAAATAACTACTGCAGAGCAGAATAAAGAAAGAATGAAAAGAATTGAGGACAGTCTCAAAGACTTCTGGGACAACATTAAACACACCAACATTCGAATTATAGTGGTCCCAGAAGAAGAGAAAAAGAAAAGGACTGAGAAAATATTTGAAGAGATTATAGTTGAAAACTTCCCTAATATGGGAAAGGAAATAGTTAAGCAAGTCCAGGCAGCACAGAGAGTTCCATATAGGATAAATCTGAGCAGAAACACCCCAAGACACATATTAATCAAACTATCAAAAATTAAATACAAAGAAAAAATATTAAAACCAGCAAGGGAAAAGCAACAAATAACATACAAGGGAATCCCCATAAGGTTAACAGCTGATCTCTCAGCAGAAACTCTACAAGCCAGAAGGGAGTGGCAGGACATAATTAAAGTGATGAAGGAGAAAAACCTGCAGCCAAGATTACTCTACCCAGCAAGGATCTCATTCAGATTTGATGGAGAAATTAAAACCTTTACAGACAAGCAAAAGCTGAGAGAGTTCAGCACCACCAAACCAGCTTTACAACAAATGCTAAAGGAACTTCTCTAGGCAAGAAACACAACAGAAGGAATATACCTACAATAACGAACCCAAAGCAATTAAGGAAATGGGAATAGGAACATACATATCAATAATTACCTTAAATGTAAATGGACTAAATGCTCCCACCAAAAGACACAGACTGGCTGAATGGATACAAAAACAAGACCCATATATATGCTGTCTACAAGAGACCCACTTCAGACCTAAAGACACATACACATTGAAAGTAAGGGGATGGAAAAAGATATTCCATGCAAATGGAAACCAAAAGAAAGCTGGAGTAGCAATTCTTATATCAGACAAAATAGACTTTAAAATAAAGACTATTAGAAGAGACAAAGAAGGACACTACATAATGATCAAGGGATCGATCCAAGAAGAAGATATAACAATTATAAATATTTATGCACCCAACATAGGAGCACCTCAATACATAAGGCAAATACTAACAGCCATAAAAGGGGAAATCGACAGTAACACAATCATAGTAGGGGACTTTAACACCCCACTTTCACCAATGGACAGATCGTCCAAAATGAAAATAAATAAGGAAACACAAGCTTTAAATGATACATTAAACAAGATGGACTTAGTTGATATTTATAGGACATTTCATCCAAAAACAACAGAATACACATTTTTCTCAAGTGCTCATGGAACATTCTCCAGGATAGATCATATCGTGGGTCACAAATCAAGCCTTGGTAAATTTAAGAAAATTGAAATTGTATCAAGTATCTTTTCCGACCACAATGCTATGAGACTAGACATCAATTACAGGAAAAGATCTGTAAAAAATACAAACACATGGAGGCTAAACAATACACTACTCAATAACGAAGTGATCACTGAAGAAATCAAAGAGGAAATTAAAAACTACCTAGAAACAAATGACAATGGAGACACGACAACCCAAAACCTATGGGATGCAGCAAAAGCAGTTCTAAGGGGGAAGTTTATAGCAATACAATCCCACCTTGAGAAACAGGAAACATTTCGAGTAAACAACCTGACCCTGCACCTAAAGCAATTAGAGAAAGAAGAACAAAAAACCCCCAAAGCTAGCAGAAGGAAGGAAATCATAAAGATCAGATCAGAAATAAATGAAAAAGAAATGAAGGAAACGATAGCAAAGATCAACCAAACTAAAAGCTGATTCTTTGAGAAGATAAACAAAATTGACAAACCATTAGCCAGACTCATCAAGAAAAGAAGGGAGAAGACTCAAATCAATAGAATTAGAAATGAAAAAGGAGAAGTAACAACTGACACTGCAGAAATACAAAAGATCATGAGAGATTACTACAAGCAACTCTATGCCAATAAAATGGACAACCTGGAAGAAATGGACAAATTCTTAGAAATGCACAACCTGCCAAGACTGACTCAGGAAGAAATAGAAAATATGAATAGACCAATCACAAGCACTGAAATTGAAACTGTGATTAAAAATCTTCCATCAAACAAAAGCCCAGGACCAGATGGCTTCACAGGCGAATTCTATCAAACATTTAGAGAAGAGATAACACCCATCCTTCTCAAACTCTTCCAAACAATTTCAGAGGAAGGAACACTCCCAAACTCATTCTACGAGGCCACCATCACCTTGATACCAAAACCAGGCAAGGATGTCACAAAGAAAGAAAACTACAGGCCAATATCACTGATGAACATAGATGCAAAAATCCTCAACAAAATACTAGCAACCAGAAACCAACAGCACATTAAAAGGATCATACACCATGATCAAGTGGGGTTTATTCCAGGAATGCAAGGATTCTTCAATATACGCAAATCAATCAATGTGATACACCATATTAACAAGTTGAAGGAGAGAAACCATATGATCATCTCAATAGATGCAGAGAAAGCTTTTGACAAAATTCAACACCCATTTATGATAAAAACCCTGCAGAAAGTAGGCATAGAGGGATCTTTCCTCAACATAATAAAGGCCATATATGACAAACCCACAGCCAACATTGTCCTCAATGGTGAGAAACTGAAACCATTTCCACTAAGATCAGGAACAAGACAAGGCTGCCCACTCTCACCACTCTTATTCAACCTAGCTTTGGAAGTTTTAGCCACAGCAATCAGAGAAGAAAAGGAAATAAAAGGAATCCAAATCGGAAAAGAAGAAGTAAAGCTGTCATTGTTTGCAGATGACATGATACTATACATAGAGAATCCTAAAGATGCTACCGAAAAACTACTAGAGCTAATCAATGAATTTGGTAAAGTAGCAGGTTACAAAATTAATGTACAGAAATCTCTGGCATTCCTGTACACTAATGATGAAAAATCTGAAAATGAAATCAAGAAAACACTCCCATTTACCATTGCAACAAAAAGAATAAAATATCTAGGAATAAACCTACCTAAGGAGACAAAAGACCTGTATGCAGAAAATTATAAGACACTGATGAAAGAAATTAAAGATGATACAAACAGATGGAGAGATATACCATGCTCCTGGATTGGAAGAATCAATATTGTGAAAATGACTCTACTACCCAAAGCAATCTACAGATTCAATGCAATCCCTATCAAACTACCACTGGCATTTTTCACAGAACTAGAACAAAAAATTTCAAAATTTGTTTGGAAAAACAAAAGACCCCGAATAGCCAAAGCAATCTTGAGAACGAAAAAAGGAGCTGGAGGAATCAGGCTCCCTGACTTCAGACTATACTACAAAGCTACAGTAATTAAGACAGTGTGGTACTGGCATAAAAACAGAAAGATAGATCAGTGGATCAGGATAGAAAGCCCAGAGATAAACCCACGCACATATGGCCAACTTATCTTTGATAAAGGAGGCAGGAATGTACAGTGGAGAAAGGACAGCCTCTTCAATAAGTGGTGCTGGGAAAACTGGACAGGGACATGTAAAAGTATGAGATTAGATCATTCCCTAACACCATACACAAAAATAAGCTCAAAATGGATTAAAGACCTAAATGTAAGGCCAGAAACTATCAAACTCTTAGAGGAAAACATAGGTAGAACACTCTATGACATAAATCACAGCAAGATCCTTTTGGACCCACCTCCTAGAGAAATGGAAATAAAGACAAAAATAAACACATGGGACCTAATGAAACTTCAAAGCTTTCGCACAGCAAAGGAAACCATAAACAAGACCAAAAGACAACCCTCAGAATGGGAGAAAATATTTGCAAATGAAGCAACTGACAAAGGATTAATCTCCAAAATTTATAAACAGCTCATGCAGCTCAATAGCAAAAAAACAAACAACCCAATCCAAAAATGGGCAGAAGACTTAAATAGGCATTTCTCCAAAGAAGATATACAGATTGCCAACAAACATATGAAAGAATGCTCAACATCATTAATCATTAGAGAAATGCAAATCAAAACTACAATGAGATATCATCTCACACCAGTCAGAATGGCCATCATCAAGAAATCTAGAAACAATAAATGCTGGAGAGGGTGTGGAGAAAAGGGAACACTCTTGCACTGCTGGTGGGAATGTGAATTGGTACAGCCACTATGGAGAACAGTATGGAGGTTCTTTAAAAAACTAAAAATAGAACTACCATATGATCCAGCAATCCCACTACTAGGCATATACCCTGAGAAAACCATAATTCAAAAAGAGACATGTACCAAAATGTTCATTGCAGCTCTATTCACAATAGCCCGGAGCTGGAAACAACCTAAGTGTCCATCATCGGATGAATGGATAAAAAAGATGTGGCACATATATACAATGGAATATTACTCAGCCATAAAAAGAAACGAAACTGAGCTATTTGTAATGAGGTAGATAGACCTAGAGTCTGTCATACAGAGTGAAGTAAGTCAGAAAGAGAAAGACAAATACCGTATGCTAACACATATATATGGAATATAAGAAAAAAAATGTCATGAAGAACCTAGGGGTAAAACGGGAATAAAGACACAGACCTACTTGAGAATGGACTTGAGGATATGGGGAAGGGGAAGGGTAAGCTGTGACAAAGCGAAAGAGAGGCATGGACATATATACACTACCAAACGTAGGGTAGATAGATAGTGGGAGGCAGCCGCAGAGCACAGGGAGATCAGCTCGGTGCTTTGTGACTGCCTGGAGGGGGGGGATGGGGAGGGTGGGGGGGAGGGAGATGCATGAGGGAGGGGATGTGGGAACAGATGTATATGTATGACTGATTCGCTTTGTTGTAAAGCAGAAACTAATAAAAAAAATAGAAAAATAAATTAAATACAAAGAAAAAATATTAAAACCAGCAAGGGAAAAGCAACAAATAACATACAAGGGAATCCCCATAAGGTTAACAGCTGATCTATCAGCAGAAACTCTGCAAGCCAGAAGGGGGAGGCAGGACATATTTAAAGTGATGAAGGAGAAAAACAAATAGCCAAAACAATCTTCAGGAAGAAAAACAGAGCTGGAGTAGGGCTTCCCTGGTGGCGCAGTCGAGAGTCTGCCTGCCAATGCAGGGGACACAGGTTCGTGCCCCAGTCTGGGAAGATCCCACATGCCACAGAGTGGCTGGGCCCATGAGCCATGGCTGCTGAGCTTGCACGTCCAGAGCCTGTGCTCCGCAACAGGAGAGGCCACAACAGTGAGAGGCCCGCATACTGCAAAACAACAACAACAACAACAACAACAACAACAAAAAATGGAGCTGGAGGAATCAGGCTCCCTCACTTCAGACTATATTACAAAGCTACAGTAATCAAGACAGTATGGTACTGGCACAAAAACAGAAATATAGATCAATGGAACAGGATAGAAAGCCCAGAGATAAACCCATGCACATATGGTCATCTTATCTTTGATAAAGGAGGTAAGAATATACAGTGGAGAAAAGACAGCCTCTTCAATAAATTGTTCTGGGAAAACTGTACAGCTACATGTAAAAGAATGAAATTAGAACACTCCCTAATACCATACACAAAAATAAACTCAAACTGCATTAAAGACCTAAATGTAAGGCCAGAAACTATCAAATTCTTAGAGGAAAACATAGGCAGAACACTCTGTGACATAAATCATAACAAGAGCCTTTTTGACCCACCTCCTAGAGAAACGGAAATAAAAACAAAAATAAACAAATGGGACCTAATGAAACTTAAAAGCTTTTGCACAACAAATGAAACTATAAACAAGACCAAAAGACAACCCTCAGAATGGGAGAAGATATTTGCAAATGAAGCAACTGACAAAGGATTAATCTTCAAATTTACAAGCAGGTCATGCAGCTCAATAACAAAAAAACAAACAACCCAATCCAAAAATGGGCAGAAGATCTAAAGAGACATTTCTCCAAAGAAGATATACAGATTGCCAACAAACAGGTGAAAGGATGCTCAACATCACTAATCATTAGAGAAATGCAAGTCAAACCTACAATGAGATATCACCTCACACCAGTCAGAATGGCCATCATCAAAAAATCTACAAATAGTAAATGCTGGAGAGGGTGTGGAGAAAAGGGAACCCTCTTTCACTGTTGGTGGGAATGTAAATTCATACAGCCACTATGGAGAACAGTATGGAGGTTCCTTAAAAAACTAAAAATAGAACTACCATATGACCCAGCAATCCCACTACTGGGCATATACCCTGAGAAAACCAAAATTCATAAAGGGTCATGTACCAAAATGTTCATTGCAGCTCTATTTACAATAACCAGGACATGGAAGCAACCTTAAGTGTCCATCAACAGATGAATGCATTAAGAATATGTGACACATATATACAATGGAATATTACTCAGCCATAAAAAGAAACGAAATTGAGCTATTTGTAGTGAGGTGGATGGACCTAGAGTCTGTCATATAGAGTGAAGTAAGTCAGAAAGGGAAAAACAAATTCCTTATGCTAACACATATATATGGAATCAAAACAAACAAACAAAAAATGTCATGAAGAACCTAGGGGCAAGATAGGAATAAAGACACAGACCTACTAGAGAATGGACTTGAGGATATGGGGAGGGGGAAGGGTAAGCTGGGCCAAAGTGAGAGAGTGACATGGACATATATACACTACCAAACATAAAATAGGTAACTAGTGTGAAGCAGCTGCATAGCACAGGGAGATCAGCTCGGTGCTTTGTGACCACCTGGAGGGGTGGGATAGGGAGGTTGGGAGGGAGGGAGGTGCAAGAGGGAAGAGATATGGGGACATATGTATATGTATAACTGATTCACTTTGTTATAAAGCAGAAACTAACACAGCATTTTAAAGCAATTATACTCCAATAAAGATGTTAAAAAATAAAAAAATAAAAAACAGTGAATGAGTTACTTATATCATTTCAGACAATTCCATCCATCTTAATGCAGAGAGATGGATGCTGATTTTTCATCTCTCCTCTAGTTCTATGATTTTATGAATCATGTCTCAGAGTAGGTCATTCCCAGTGTAAATGAGTTAGGTTGAGTCTGAAATCATTAACTCATTCATTTATTCATTCACTCAACAAATAGCATTTGAGTACCTGCTATGTTCCAGGCACTGTTTGAGGTATGGAGGATATTGTGATAAATGGGACAAAGAGTTAAATCTCAGGGGAGGATGCACTGTCCAAATAACAAATACACATATAACATAATGCCAAATAATAATAGCTGTCAAGGAGAAAAATATATCAGAGGGAGGGCATAGACTATGGCAAAGGGATTGTGCAGACAGTGCTGAGCTATTTCATATAAGATGGCCAGGGAAGGTCTCTCTGAGGAAGCAGTCTTTGAGTGGAAGACTAAATAAAATGAGAGATTAAAGCTTTAACCTCTACTCTTAGGTTAGATAGAGATGGATACACAAATCTGATTTGTACAAACATCCTAGATTTGTATCTCCATCTCAATCTCTATCTATCTACCTATCATCTATCTATCCAACTGGATTAAGAATGGTCCTGCCATAGAGACCAGAAAGTGCAAAGATTCTGAGGTAGGAAAAACGTGGCAGTTTAGGGAAGCAGCAAATAGCCCAATGTACCTGGGGTGGAGTGAGCTAGGAAGAGAGAGGTGGGGTGAAATTGGAGAAGTCATCAGAGGCCAAATGCTGTAGGGCTATGTAGACTCTGATAAACTTGGAATTTGTTCAAAATGTGATATGAAGCCACTTGGAGATTTTCTAGCAAAAGTGAAGGATGGTCAGATTTTTATATCCATAATATGACTCTGACAAGTGTATAGAAAATATACTACAGGAAAGAGGCAAGAGGTAATAGCAATGGCTACAGTGATTCATATGGTCATCAGGCAACATCCGTTTGTGAATGTTGTAATATCTGAGGTTTAGTTCAACTCCCCTAAATACCATGTTATTGGGCTGGTCTCACTCTGTGAACTGGGATTTAATTCTTTCTCTATATGAGTGAATAGATTCCCTATTCTCGAAACAAAGCAGTGGTGAATTAGTCCTTCAAAATGGCACCACAGAGAGCCTTACTATACTACTTTGCAAGGGCTGTGGTAACAAAGTACCACAAATGGATTACTTAAACAACAGAATTTTATTGTCTCATAGTTCTTGATGCCAGAAGTCCATAATCAATGTATCATCAGGGTTATTTCCTTCTGAGGGCTGTGAGGGAAGAACCTGCTCCCCGCCTCTCTCCTCAGCTGTAAATGGCTGTCTTCTCCCTGTATCTCTTTACACTATCTTCCCTCTGTGGGGGTCGCTTTCCCTTCACATGATTTTTTTTTTTTTTTTTTTTTTTTTGCTGTACGCGGGCCTCTCACTGCTGTGGCCTCTCCCATTGCAGAGCACAGGCTCCGGATGCGCAGGCTCAGCGGCCATGGCTCACGGGCCCAGCCGCTCGGCGGCATGTGGGATCTTCCCGGACCGGGGCACGAACCCGCGTCCCCTGCATCGGCAGGCGGACTCTCAACCACTGCGCCACCAGGGAAGCCCCACATGATGTTCTTTTTATAAAGACACCAGTCATACTGGATTAGGGCCCACACTAATGACCTCATCTAAACTTTACTAATTATATCTGTATCAACCCTATTTCCAAATGGGGTCACATTCTGAGAGGGTTAGGATTTCAACATATGAATTTGGAGGAGACACAATTAAATCCTAACACTTGTAATAGTCAAAGAATAGAGACTTAGGGAAAGAAAGACCTCAGATATAACCCCTTCTCTCATGTGCCTTGCATTACATGCATACAAGCCTTGTGTTACTGCCTTTTTGCAGACTGTGGTGGTGAAATCTACCTTTAACATAATCAGAGTCACTTCCATGACTTGAGCACCTACTATTGGCCAAACACTGTACAGTCTTCTACATATATTATCTCACTTAGTCAATACACACTCTGGGATAGATTCTGTTACCTACATTTTACAGATGACAAAACTAAAATTCAGAGAACATCAATAACTTGTCCAAAGTAACTACTTTGGGCAAAATAAAATGCCAGTGTAAATTCTTAGCCACAGCAGTACTTTTTCTTTAAATTTGTCATTAAATTAAAAAAATAATATATAGCAATTACAACAAAAAGTATGAACACTATATAGAATCATTAAGAATGTATATTTCAAATAATATTAAGCAAATAAGAAACAGAATACAAAATCATATACATGCTATAATAAGATTTATGCAAAAAGTATCTGTGTGTCTAAGTGAACACTGAAAGAAATCAGAGGGTAAGATAAACTTTGAAAGTATGGGTAGATAGTTTATAGTATGATTTTCTTCTTAATGTCATAAATGCTAATGTTAACATTTTAAAGGTAAAAGTGTAATTTAAATTTTTAATATATTAATCCACTTTCCATGTTAATTAACTAGAATTCAAATGCCAGCATGCACCTCCTCAATGAAATTATTTTGGGCCTTCAAGGATATAAAACTATTTTAATCTCAGCATCCAAACAATTCATAATGTTGTTTTTTCCCTTCACCCTGACTTTAAGGTCTACACTGGAAAATCTAAAGGTCTTCAAGGGCTGCCTGCTCTATGAACTCTATAAGTATTGGAGATCAAGTCTCATGAATGAAATTGGCATAAATCCACACCTAATTAGATGTTGCAGGGAGGGCAGCCAGCCATCTGGCTTGGATTATACATATGCAAATCCAGCTGAGGTACAGCATCAACTCAGGAGGCTGCCCAACAGAGTTTGTTTCATCTCTCTTCATCCACCTTCACCCCTTCCTCTCCTCTGTCACTTATGGAGAGGGAACTTGCAAACAGAAGCAGCACTCTTTTCCGGAGAACTCCACTATGACTGTGTGAAGATCTTTTTGCCGTTCACTGAATATTCATGGAAATTTCCTGAATATTAATATTTATGACAATTCCCTGAATACATGTCTGGTGTGTGACTGTGAAAGAATGATAGAAATTAATTATTTTCTTTGAGTTACCACCCGTTAGATCGAATTTGCATGCTGCAGGAAGAGCTGTTGGAAGTCGGCCTCTGGCAGGAAGCAGCATCTAACATCCCAGGTCTGATTCATCTCCATTAACGGTATAAGCCAGTTGTAGTTGATAATGATGTCTCTAAAACTTGGGTGAAGGTGAGCTCCCTTAGCCTCATCTGACCATTGTTTTACAAGATAATTTCTCCTTGCATCAGGGGTATAGGGAAACTAGCATGGTCACATCATTAGGATAAGGAGAAAAGACTCCAACAGGGTATGGGAGAGTGGGTCATGGGGAAGGAAACGTTGGAAGGACTGAGATGTACCTAGTCAGCCTCAGAATTGTCAAATGATGAAAGAAGGAACATTTGACAATTCTGAGGCTGACTGGGTACGTCTCAGTCCTTCCAACATTTCTTCCCAACCAAAATGTCAGTCTTTTTCTTCTGCACCCATCCAAATCCCACCCTCTTCAAAGTTAGGTCACATCCAACATTCTCTTCAAGGTCCCTCCTTATTGCTCTAATCTATACTGAACTCTTCATGCAGTTACAGCAGAGGAGACATCTGCTTGGAGAGACAAAATTGGTCCATGAGCATGGGATCAGAACAGGTTAGTGAGTTCCCTTCATGGTTGACAACAACACTAAGAGCCTGGGACATACATCTTTGTGTGGTTCGGTGCCAATGGGACTGCATTAGCCAGATAGGGCAGCTTATCCTCTGCGCTGGGATGGAGACAATATATTAAATTATTTTTCTTTCTCTAGGCTCCTAATAAACCACTCCATTTCTCTAAATATGTTCTTCTTCACATAAATTCTAACTCTTTTTAAAAATTAATTTTTATTGGAATAAAACTGATTTACAATGTTGTGCTAGTTTCTGCTGTACAGCAAAGTGAATCAATTATACATATACAGATGTCCACTCCTTTTTAGGTTCTTTTCCCATATAGGTCATTACAGAGTATTGAGTAGAGTGCCCTGTGCTATACAGAAGGTTCTTATTAGTGATCTATTTTATATATAGTAGTGTGTATATGTCAATGCCAGTCTCCCAATTCATCCCTCTCCTCCTTTCCCCCTTAGTAACCATAACTTTGTTTTCTACATCTGTGACTCTATTTCTGCTTTGTAAATAAGTTTATTTGTACCATTTTTTAGATTGCACACACAAGCAGTATCATATGATATTTGTCTTTCTCTGTCTGCATAAGTTCTAACTCTTGGACTGATGATGTTTTCAAAGTATCACCAAGCACCTTATGCAAAATACTTGTCAATATTATTGATTAGGTTAACTTTTTCCCTCACATTTTTCCCTCTCAGCTCCTTGTGACTATTCACTGTGATTTGCTAAGGCACATATTTCTAGACAGTATCTCAGGGTGAATTCTTTTAAGTGTAGCTCACCTTATCAAGAGTTTAATTCTACTCATCCCATTCTCAGGCTTAAGCTGATTTTTTTAATTCTGAAGGCATCTTACTCTAGCTCTCTCTTTTTGTGAACTTCTACATCTCTAGAGATTTTATCACTCTACTTAGAACTTGGTTTCATTCTATGCTGTTTTGTTGAGTATTGGTTCTGTACAAGTAAACACCTCCTCAGTTTTATTGTAAACATACAGAAGCAAGGACATGACTGGCACATCTTTGCTTCCTCACAGGGACTAGTAGGCCTGGGCACCAGAGAAATATTTAATAATCACTCGGACTTAGGCTTTTGCCTTTAAGATGGGAGTGCCGAGACCATTGAAAAATAGCTCTGGACAAGAGACGCCATTCCAGAAAAATAAATTAGATTGGGTGAGCATCTCTTTCCTGCACCCTTCTCTGTTTACCTCACCTGCTTCACCAGTTTTTATCCTCACCCACATAGAATTTGGAGCATAGGTTTCAGTATGCAACCCTGGCTACACACCACAATTTTACTTCTTAGGTCTCAGCCTAAATCTGATATCTGTTTTTTTCTTTCTTTGTATATCCCTGCTTATCTCTGTCGTCATTCTGCTAAGACCCAAATCACACAAACCATGATACCATTTTTTTAACTAAAAAGTGAAAAATTAGCAGCTGTGGCTGAATCAAGTTCACCTCTTTATTGCCTGGTATCATTACTTGCACACCCTGCAGTTCTCCACAAACGTGATTGAATAAGCGAGGAGATGAAAGAATGATGGGGTGATTACTCTTCTTGTCCTGAGCACTGGAGATACTGATTACAATTTCCTTAAGATCGGGTCTTTGGGTCCTGAAATCGACACCGTCTCAAATGCACACACACATGGAGTTGTCCTTCTAAGCCATCTTTCCAATGTTCACTAGTCC
Organism: Mesoplodon densirostris; assembly: GCF_025265405.1. Classification (NCBI taxonomy): domain Eukaryota; kingdom Metazoa; phylum Chordata; class Mammalia; order Artiodactyla; family Ziphiidae; genus Mesoplodon; species Mesoplodon densirostris. The sequence goes on along the minus strand of NC_082662.1, from coordinate 121,932,421 downwards.
CCTTATCCTCATCGCTTTCCTATATAGTTTTCCACAGCTGCATCCCTGACCTGCTTCCTAAAAGTCCATCCTACAACTGTAGATGCCTAATGAGTCTGATTACCCGTTATGCTATCATATGTAAAATGGAGCTGATAAAAATGTCTAGTTCTTATTCTAATTTTAAGGATAAATGATAATTCAAAAATCACTGAGCTCCATACCTGGCACATTTTAAGTGCTCAAAAGATATTACCAATGCTCTTATTTTTATTAATTTATTAATACCTACTTTAAAGATGCAGCTATAACTTAAATCTAATAAAATTTAAAATAAATTCTTTATTGTCCTTCCTAAAGATGGTCTACTGCTTCTCGATTTCTGCCACTCTCCACTCAGACCTTAACAATTAGCACCGCTTTTGATGTCTTCTCCTTCAATTTTAGCCCTCTTATCTTGCAATCCTGCCCTGCCTGGTTTTTCGAGCTGCAGGCTCTATTCCCTTCGGTGTATGCTGATATTAGATCTAACGGAATTTTCCTAAAATACCACTCTGATTATATAACTCCCTTCCTTAGAAAATTTTCATGGCTCCTCACTGCTAATAGAAAAGTTCAAATTCCTTAACTCAGCATCCTAGTCTCTCCATTATAAGGCTCTGACTTCCCCATCTACCATCATTGACTCCCCTAAATATTCCATAGTTACAAGAAAATGGACTTACCCTTAACTCCTGCAACAGATTATGGCATGGTCTTTCCCCTGTCTGAATTGATTGTCCTCTTTCCACTTAATCTAAAATGAATTCTTCCCTCAGTAAGCTTTTCTAGTCCACCACAGTCCATACAAGCAATCTGTTTGAACTTAATGCTTGTATTTAGTAACCAAGCACTCATTTGGCAAGGATATTTTACTTCTAGTGTTCTTCTGGATACAAAAAAACTCTTGTGATTCATGTCTTCATGAGAAGTATTAAGTTGAACATACGAAATTGACATTTATTAGGTCAAAGATGGTCAAATACTGATAATTTCAAACGATTTAATACCCAAATACAACTAAAAATACAAATTTAATTCTATTATTCCCATATCCAGTGCTGCAGACACAGAATCTGTATTTCTTTCCAGAAACATTGTTTTTTAATTCACCAAACAATCCTTGCAGATTTTCTAACCATATCATGGTGAAAGAGTCTAGTGAGTGCTAATATCTTTTTCTCAACAAGCTTTGTTAATCCAATCAAGAAATATATGTCTGTAGCATGCCTGAGTCCCTCTAATCAACACATTATTCTTTGGTTCTGAATTGCCCCTGAATTTCTCTATTCCTGAGGGTCTGCAAAATAAATTTCTCAGAAAGTGTCTTAGTCTGTTCAGGCAGTTAAAACAAAATACCACACACAGGGTAGCTTATAAACAAGAGAAATTTATTTTGCACAGCTCTGGAAACTGAGAAATCCAAGATCAAGTCATGGTTTCATTTCGAAGGCTGTGTCATCACAGGTGGAAAGGGGGGAGCCTCTTTTATAAAGACATTAATCACTACTCAAAGGCCCCAACTCCTATATCATCACACTGGGCATTAGGATTTCAACGTATGAATTTGGGGGAGACACAAGCATTCAGACCATAGCAGAAAGTAAGTGTCTTCTCAACATCATCGTTGTCTATTTACAAGAGTCAAAGACCTAATGAAAGAAATGTTAGATCAGACTACTGTATCCCCAACATAGAGGAAGGAGAAATACTGTCACAGCCTTTCATTATCAGCTCCTTGAGAACTGAGGCTGACACATTCTGTTCCAAAATGTAACACAACACCTAGTTCAAAGAATTTTTGTGAGTTGAAAAAATTAGTAGCCATAGAATGGGACACTAAGTTAAAGGACTTCATTGTTTTTCTTTTTTTTCAATTACTGTCATAAATATACTTTTGATTGGCATTCTTTGATTATTCAGTTTTCAAATTCTGTCTCTACTATTTTCCATCCTTAAGTATACTTGTATTCATGTTTTGCTTGAATTTTATGCTGTTTTCAACCATTGGATATTCAGGCTTGTGTATGAGAATAACTTGATAGATTTCTAGGAGTTGAGAAAATTCTTTAGTTAATTGATTGGGTTTTTTAAGTTACTTTTCTGTACTTGTAGTGATTTTTCTGCATTATAATGGTTTGTGTTTGTTTGTTTTTTGGGGTTTTCTTTTTTTTTTGGCTGTGTGGCTTAGGGCATCTTAGTCCCCAGACCAGGGATGGAACCCGTGACCCCTACAGTGGAAGCACAGAGTCCTAACCACTGGACCACCAGGGAATTCCCTATAATATTTCTTTTAATACCCTAAAGGACGGGAATCATGTAGCATTATATTTTTGAAAATTTAAAATAGAATTTTGTTTCAGGTTTCTAGACCTAATAGATGATATTTGAATATTTTCTGCTTTTAGGGGTTATTTTCTTTTTAAGAGACAACAATAATTTTCAATACTTTTAACTATATATGTTTTTAACTTCTACATTCAAAAATAAATCTATTCATCTGAAAATCATTAATGATAAATAAAGCTAGTTTACTGAGCATTTATAAAATTCCAGGCATTGCTCTAAATACTATAATATATATTTATATATTTAACCTTTCTGAGTCTAAGATTTAAAGTGGTTAATAACTAACTCAAGGCACTACAGCTATTATCATCATAGTTTGGGTAGCTCTTTAAATTCAAAAGCTGTTCTTAACCACTCCACTATTCTAACCTTCAGGTGTTCTGAGGGCTCTGGAAGTCTATTTGGTTGCAAAATAGGTCTGTGCATTGTGCAATTGTCCTTGAATGACATTACTGTGGTTTATGACTTTCTGATACCCTTTGCCAACAGAAAGCATGGGATTGGAAGTTTCTGCTCCCATGGCCACACAGAGATCTAGTTAAAAATTGTGGACTTCCCTGGTGACACAGTGGTTAAGAATCCGCCTGCCAATGCAGGGCACACAGGTTCGATCCTTGGTCCTGGAAGATCCCACATGCTGTGGAGCAACTAAACCAGTGCGCCACAACTGCTGAGACCACGTTCTGCAACTACTGAAACCTGCACACCTCGATCCTGTGCTCCACAGCAAGAGAAGCCACCGCAATGGGAAGCACGCTCACCACAAGGAAGAGTAGCCCTCGCTGTCCGCAACTAGAGAAAGCCGGCAAAGAAGACCCAATGCAGCCAAAAATAAATAAATAAAATAAATTTATATTAAAAAAATTGTTACATCTGTTGTCTCACATAGATTTTGTAGACTTCAGAATTAAAAGATGGTGTGCTGAGGAGTACATGAAACTACAGATCATCATGATGCCTCTTTCTAGTTTTAAAAACATTTTCATTTTAAAACACAGATGTTATTTTGTGGGAATGGAAACTTTACAATTTTTTAAGATGAAACATGGAACTTCAAAGAAATGTCTTGCTCTTGACCTACTCTCTTCCAACCCCCTGGAGTTTCCATTTACTTCCTCTGCAGTTAGGAGAGTGGAAAAGCTTGAGATATGCTCTTTGATCTATTTTAAAGTCTCTGCCTTTACACAGTGACATTTGGCTCTTAGGAGCTAGTCAATTTCTTTGAGAGGAAAGAGAATATTTAGGAACGGAAAACCTCTGCAGGTTAATTGTGCACAATTAGCACCTTTTCTGAAGTTTTACAAAGCTACTGCTGTGTCCAAAAAAAAAAAAATTCTCCATCCATTGTATACAGAACAACCTGTTTAAGTCCCAAGCTAAGCCAGAAACATCTCATGCCAAGAACTTTTTAGCCCAGGCAGAGAACCTGAGACAAGAGAAATGTTAGCAGTCACTGCTAGTTCTTCTTTCCAAGTGCCATTAACTGGCTTTATGTAGGAAGCTGTGCCAATAAGAATACTCTAGATGGCTATGTCCCTGCTATCAAGTGATAAGGAGAATGGTGAGAAGCAGCAAGGTATAAGCAAAAGCTCAAGGGCTGAAAAGTCACATATGCCTTGATTGAACGCTTTCCCTGCCACTTGTTGTTTGTCCTTCAGAGAGTTACTTAACCTCTCTGAACCTCAATCTCCTTGTCTGTAAAATGGATATAATGATAATAATACTTCATAAAGTAATTGGGAATACTCAAGAGGTAAATATATATGAAGTACCCTTATCAGAGCTGGGCACATAACCAGTTACCAAAAGAAAAAAAAAGCAACCATCACCATCATCATTAATTAGAAGGTAATAAAGAAGACCTTCCAGGCAGTCAGCCACTTTCCAGTCACTCTTCTTCTATATGTCTTATACACAGAGAGTAAAACTATCTTTTAGCACTTTATCTTCCCATGTCATAACCATGTGCAAGACCATGAGGTAGATCCCCAAAGTCAGGAGTATCAAACCCAAATCTCAATTTTGACCTTAAGACCCATCAGTAAATTCCTCTCCCAATGCTTCAACTTCTTATTTCTCCCTTTTGAACTCAGTGTTTCTGCTAATCAATTTTTCTTTTTGTCTTTTGTTTATGACTTATTGCTCTACTCTTTTTCTAGTACACCTGAAATTCCAAGATTCCCTTTCTGCCACTTCTGTGAAAGCTACACCCTTTGGGAACAGACTGGGTTGGAATCCATGCTCTGGTCCCTAGTAGCTGTGACACTATCCTTGTTTAATTTTCCTTTTTAACCTTCAGTTTAATACTAAAATGAGAACTGCAATATTAAATTCCATAAGATTAGGGACCTAAATGAGATGACATATGTGCAGCAACCAATAGACACATAATAGGCACTTGGTAAATGTTAGTTATATTCACCTTCATAACTATCAAAGCTTAGTGCAAAATTCTTCTCTTATATGAGAACATATGTCCTCATTATTCCAGTCATATTTGTGGTCTTTAGCTTAATGGATTCAACTTGAGGGTGGTGGAAGATCTCCATAAATATTGAAGTTTGAATTTCAGCTCTAGAACTTGTTCATTACGTGTGACCTTGGGTAAGTACTTCAATTTCTCTGAACCTCAATTTCCACATCTGTTAAAAAATTACAAATCACATACTGAAGGTGTGAAAATTAAGTGAGGGTGCATATAATCATAGCACAATATTTTAGAAATGTATTTTAAAAATAGTACCTACCAGTTATTAGTTTTCACCAAGGATATTTTGATTGCAGATATATATTCTGTCCTTGCAACTTGATCTTTTCAAAAGTATGGGGTTTTGTTTTACAATTTTAGCACAATTTTAAGATTCTTACAAGTGAGAACCCCAAGTTTTATGGTAATTCTTAATGGATAAAGAGGATATGTTTCATTGAAAAGGATTGTTGCTGATTTAGAACTAAGTAAGGATACTTCTTAGAATACTAGGATACTAGATACTAGAAGGGAAAGTTAATGGAAGAGCCTAGACAATGGTCAGTAGAAAAAGCAAGAGAAGGAAGGAGAAAGCTGCCACTATCCATCCTCCTTGCAGAAGAGATGGGCTGAGGTTCTCTGTCCTCCCATTCCAGGTGTAATTGCTCTCAAGTTCCTCCTACCAGAATCCCATGAAAATGTAGACCTCCTCTTCCAATGCCATCCTTCTTCAATACCCAGGCTTTCTGGCCACCACTGCTGCAGCTCAGATAAGCATAGAAGTTTCTGTTTTAGCCTATTGTGTTCAACAGAGACCTAGGCATGCCTGCTCATGGTGGGAGGATTGGTCATAGGAGCTGGGCTGAGAAGTCGCCTTGGAAAGAACCAATCTACGTCAAATTCCAAAAGCATAGCTCAAATCTTGGGTTAAGGGAGGGCAATGACTGAGTGGGACTGGAAGCAGGGCTGGTCCATCACAACAAATATGGAGATATTTTTTCTCTTTTAAACAGCATTTCTTCAGTACTCCTTTAAGCAAAAAATAATCAATTAAAATCTGAAAATGAAGCTATTGTCACAAGAAGCTTCCATTCTAAGAACCAGAAGATCTAAATTCAGAATCTAGATTCTCCCTCTGAACTTGAGTATATCCCTTAACTTTTCATTGTTCTCAGCTTCCTCTTCTCTCAAAGGAGAGGATTCAACTGGATGGTTTTAAGTCTCTCCCATGTCCAGTGTTATCAGACCGTAGTCTCTTACTCAGACAGACTAAGGGTAGTTACAGACCTACAGACCCTATTTGTGGAAATCATGGCCCTGTAGTATGCCTCACATTTTCTCTGTGAAATAGTTATCTTGGCTACTTTGAGCTTCCATGATTTTCCTCCTCTCATGTTTGGGCTCAGAGGCAATGCCTTCTGTAGTTGCAAATGCTGATGCCAAATGTGACACTTACATTGCCAGCACCCACTACTTTGCCACGCACATAAAGCTGACAGTGACTGGCTTTGTGGTCACTGAAATCCCTCTGGTTAAACCACCTCTGTCCCTGTTACCATCATGTGAAACACCTTGTGTTACTGGTGAAGGTCCAGGCACCAGTGCTCCTGATACCTTGGGCTCCCAGGGCACCACAGAGATTTTAGGAAAATAGCTATTTTATCCATACTTTTACTATATCCAGTTCACTCTAAGACCAGGCTTGGTTCTTTGTGGACTGGGGTGGATTGCAGCCTGCACCTCTCAGAATTATGCCTCTCTCCAGCCCTGGCCCTCTGGCCTTGAAAAAGAAGTGGAAAACACTTCTCTCTCTTTTGCCATTCTATTGTACTCCTTCTCCTCCACTTTTATCCCTCTCCTGGGATGATTAAAGAACCATAGACTGCCTGTTAAGAAATATTTTCTTCTGGAATTCTGAAATATCATAATTCATTTTCTTAAGTGTTTCTAAGTAAGAAAACCAACAAACCAATTAGCATTTCATCAATGTTGCTACCACTAGATAAGGTAAGGCCTCTATTTGTCCTGAGCTTCGAATCTCATTAGGATTTACCTTCTCAATGCTAAGCAAGTGTTCACTAAGATCAAAGGGCAGTTTCTCTCATTACTCTTTTCGAATTAGTCACTCCTCCAGTATAAATTCTTGATGCCCTCATCCCAGGAGTGTTTGATAATGCCCCTGGGTCTATAGGTTAAAGTGATTCTTAACAAGATTCTCACATTAGTCTTTTTCATATTCACCTATGCTTACTCCCAACATAGCTCCAAAAGACCACACACACACACACACACACACACATACATACATGGTACATAACATATGCACATACACATAAGTTATCAACTGTGAAATCTTGTGGTGCAACCTTTACTTGTTATTAGAGTTCAGAGAAGAGACACCTCTGGAATACTGGGAAAAATGGAAGAAAATGTTTCAGGACAGTGTGTTCAAGAAACATGTTTTACGGGGGGCCTTCAAGATGGTGGAGGAGTAAGATGTGGAGATCACCTTCCTCCCCACAAATACATCAGAAATACATCTACATGTGGAACAACTCCTAGAGAACACCTATTGAATGCTGGCAGAAGACCTCAGACTTCCCAAAAGGCAAGGAAATCCCCACATACCTGGGTACGGCAAAAGAGAAAAGAAAAAACAGATAAAAGAATAAGGATGGGACCTGTACCTCTGGGAGGGAGCTGTGAAGGAGGAAAAGTTTCCACACACTAGGAAGCTCCTTCACTAGCAAAGATGGGGGGTGGGAGGAGGAAGCTTTGTAGCCACAGAGGAGAGCACAGCAAAAAGGGTGCAGAGAGCAAAGAGGAGAGATTCCCTCACAGAGGATCGGTGCCGACCATACTCACCAGACTGAGAGGCTTGTCTGCTCACCTACTGGAGCTGGTGGGAGCTGGGAGCTGAGACTCGGGCTTTGGAGGTCAGATCCCAGGGAGAGGACTGGGGTTAGCTGCATGAAGACAGCCTAAGGGGGCTAGTGTGCCACAGCTAACCAGGAGGGAGGCCGGGAAAAAGTCTGGAATTGTCTAAGAAGCAAGAGACCATTGTTTCGGGGTACGTGAGGAGAGGGGATTCAGAGCACCACCTAAACGAGCTCCAGAGATGGGCACGAGCTGCAGATATCAGCGCAGACACCAGAGACAGGCATGAAATGCTAATGCTGCTGCTGCTGCCACCAAGAATCCTGTGTGCAAGTACAGGTCACTATCCACACCACCACCCTGGGAGCCTGTGCAAACCACAATTGCCAGGGTCCCCTGATCCAGGGAAAACTTCCCCTGGAGAACACATGGCACACCTCAGGCTGTTGCAATGTCACGCTGGCCTCTGTTGCCTGCAGGCTTGCTCCACATTCCAATTATGATTACCATACCCTTCCTTCCTCTGGCCCTGAGTGAGCCAGAGCCCCCTAATCAGCCGCTGCATAGACCCCCTCCTGTCTGGGCGGGGAACAGATGCCTGAGGGCAGCCTACACACAAAGGTGGAGCCAAAACCAAAGCTGAACCCTGTGAGCTGTGTGAACAAACAAGAGAAAGGGAAATTTCTCCCAACAGCCTCAGGAGCAGCAGATTTAATCTCCACAGTCAACTTGATTTACGCTGCATCTCTGGAACACTCAAATAGACAACAAATCATCCAAAATTGAGACAGTGGACTGTGGGAGCAGCAGTAGACTTGGTGTTTGCTGTCTGCATCTGATTTGTTTCTGAATTTATCCTTATCTTAGTTTAGTTTTTAGTGCTTGTTATCAATGGTAGATTTGTTTATTTGTTTGGTTGTTCTCTTCTTTTGTTTTTAAATTATTAATATATTTTTATGTTAATATTTTTTTTTCTTTCTTTTCTTCTCCCTTTTCTGCTGAGCTGTGTGGCTGACAGTGTCTTTGTGCTCTGGCCTGGTGTCAGACCTGAGCCTCTGAGGTGGGAGGGCCAAGTTCAGGACATTGGACCACCAGAGACCTCCCGGCCCCACATAATATCAATCTGTGAGAGCTCTCCCAGAGATCTCCGTCTCCATGCTAAGACCCAGCTCCACACAATGGCCAGCAAGCTCCAGTGCTGGATGCCCCATGCCAAAACAACTAGTAAGACAGGAACATAAGCCCACCCATTAGCAGAGAGGCTGCCTAAAATCATACTAAGTTCACAGACACCCCAAAACACACCACCAGACACAGCCATGTCCACCAGAAAGACAAGATCCAAATTCAGCCACCAGAACAGAGGCAAAAGTCCCCTTCACCCAAAAGCCTACACAAGCCACTGAACCAACCTCACCAACTGGGGGCAGACACCAAAAACAATGGGAACTAGGAACCTGCAGCGTGTGAAAAGGAGACCCAAACACAGTAAGTGAAACAAAATGAGAAGACAGAGAAATATGCAGTAGATGAAGGAGCAAGATAAAAACCGACCAGACCAAACAAATGAAGAGGAAATAAGCAGTCTACCTGAAAAAGAATTCACAGTAATGATAGTAAAGATGATCTGAAATATTGGAAATAGAATGCAGAAAATACAAGAAACATTTAAAAAGGACCTAGGGCTTCCCTGGTGGCGCAGTGGTTGAGAGTCTGCCTGCTGACTCAGGGGACACGTGTTTGTGCCCCAGTCTGGGAGGATCCCACGTGCCACAGAGTGGCTGGGCCCATGAGCCATGGCCGCTGGGCCTGTGCGTCCAGAGCCTGTGCTCCTCAATGGGAGAGGCCACAACAGTGAGAGGCCCGTGTACCACAAAAAAAGAAAAAGAAAAGAAAAAAAAGGACCTAGAAGAACTAAAGAGCAAACAAACAATGGTGAACAACACAATAAATGAAATTAAAAATTCTCTAGAAGGAATCAATAGCAGAATAACTGAAGCAGAAGAACGGATAAGAGACCTTATCCACTAAGGTAAATTCCACTAGGATAAAATAGTGGAAATAGCTACCACAGAGCAGAATAAGAAAAAACAATGGAAAGAATTGAGGACAGTCTCAGAGACCTCTGGGACAGCATTAAACACACCAACATTCGAATTCTAAGGGTCCCAGAAGAAGAAGAGAAAAAGAAAGGGTCTGAGAAAATATTTGATGAGATTATAGTTTAAAATTTCCCTAACATGGGAAAGGAAATAGTCAGTCAAGTCCAGGAAGCACAGAGAGTCCCATACAGGATGAATCCAATGAGAAACATACCAAGAAACATATTAATCAAACTATCAAAAATTAAATACAAAGAAAAAATATTAAAAGCAGCAAGGGAAAAGCAACAAATAAAATACAAGGGAATTCCCATAAGGTTAACAGCTGATCTATCAGCAGAAATTCTGAAAGCCAGAAAGGAGTGACAGGACTTATTTAAAGTAATGAATGGGAAAAAAACCTATAGCCAAGATTACTCTACCCAGCAAGGATCTCATTCAGATTTGATGGAGAAATTAAAACCTTTACAGACAAGCAAAAGTTAAGAGAATTCAGCACCACCAAATGAGCTTTACAACAAATGCTAAAGGAACTTCTCTAGGCAGGAAACACAACAGAAGGAAAACACCTGCAATAACAAACCCCAAACAGTTAAGAAAATAGTAATAGGAACATACATATAAATAATTGCCTTAAATGTAAATGGATTAAATGCTCCAACCAAAAGACATGGACTGGCATAATGGATACAAAAACAAGACCCATAGGACTTCCCTGGTGGCACAGTGGTTGAGAGTCCACCTGCCAATGCAGGGGACACGGGTTCGTGCCCTGGTCCAGGAAGATCCCACATGCTGCGGAGCTGCTAGGCCCGTGAGCCATGGTCGTTGAGCCTGCACGTCGGGAGCCTGTGCTCCACAACGGGAGAGGCCACAGCAGTGAGAGGCCCGCATACCACAAAAAAAAAAAAAAAAAAAAAACAAGACCCATATATATGCTGTCTACAAGAGACCCACTTCAGACCTAGGAACACATACTGACTGAAAGTGAGGGGATGTAGAAAGATATTCCATGCAAATGGAAATCAAAAGAAAGGTGGAGTAACAATACTCATGTCAGAGAAAATAGACCTTAAAATAAAGACTGCTGCAAGGACAAAGAAGGACACTACATAATGATTAAGGGATCAATCCAAGAAGAAGATATAACAATTGTAAATATTTATGCACCCAACATAGGAGCACCTTAACACATAAGGCAAATGCTAACAGCCATAAAAGGGGAAATCGACAGTAACACAATAATAGTAGGGGATTTTAACACCCCATTTTCACCAATGGACAGATCATCCAGAATGAAAATAAATAAGGAAACACAAGCTTTAAATGACACGTTAGACCAGATGGACTTAACTGATATTTATAGGACATTCCATTCAAAAACAATAGAATACACTTTCTTCTCAAGTGCTCATGGAACATTCTCCAGGATAGATCATATCTTGGTCACAAATCAAGCCTTGGTAAATTTAAGAAAATTGAAATCATATCAAGTATCTTTTTTGACCACAACGTTATGAGACTAGATATCAATTACAGGAAAAAAACTGTAAAAAATACAAACACATGGAGGCTAAACAATTTGCTACTAAATAATGAAGAGATCACTGAAGAAATCAAAGAGGAATTCAAAAAATACCTAGAAACAAATGACAATGAAAACACGATGGCCCAAACCTATGGGATGCAGCAAAAGAAGTTCTAAGAGGGAACTTTAGAGCAATAAAATCCTACCTCAAGAAACAAGAAAAATCTCAAATACACTACTGAACATTACACTTAAACCAATTAGAGAGAGAAGAACAAAAAAAAAAAAAAACCCAAAGTTAGCAGAAGGAAAGAAATCATAAAGATCAGATCAGAAATAAATGAAAAAGAAATGAAGGAAACAATTGCAAAGATCAGTAAAACTAGAAGCTGGTTCTTTGAGAAGATAAACCAAATTGATAAACCATTAGCCAGACTCATCAAGAAAAAAGAGAGAAGACTCAAATCAACAGAATTAGAAATGAAAAAGCAGAAGAAACAACTGACACTGCAGAAATACAAAGGATCATGAGAGATTACTACAAGCAATTATATGACAATAAAATGGGCAACCTGGAAGAAATGGAGAAATTCTTAGAAAAGCACAACCTTCTGAGACTGAACCAGGAAGAAATCGAAAATGTAAGCAGACCAATCACAAGCACTGAAATTGAAACTGTGATTAAAAATCTTCCAGCAAACAAAAGCCCAGGACCAGCTGGTTTCACAGGTGAATTCTATGAAACATTTAGAGAAGAGCTAACACCTATCCTTCTCAAACTCTTCCAAAATTTAGCCGAGGGAGGAACACTCCCAAACTGATTCTATGAGACCACCATCACCCTGATACCAAAACCAAAGATGTCACAAAGAAAGAAAAATACAGGCCAATATCACTGATGAACATAGATGAAAAAATCCTCAACAGAGTATTAGCAAACAGAATCCAACAGCACATTAAAAGGATCATACAGCATGATAAAGTGGGGATTATCCCAGGAACGCAAGGATTCTTTGATATACACAAATCAATCAATGTGATACACCATATTAACAAACTGAAGGATAAAAACCATATGATAATCTCGATAGATGCAGAAAAAATTTTTGACAAAATTCAACACCCATTTATGATAAAAACTACCCAGAAAGTAGGCATAGAGGGAACCTACCTCAACATAATAAAGGCCATATATGACAAACCCACAGCCAACATCATTATCAATGGTGAAAAACTAAAACCATTTCCTCTAAGATCAGGAACCACACAAGGCTGCTCACTCTCACCACTATTATTCAACATAATTTTGGAAGTTTTAGCCACAGCAATCAGAGACAAAAAGAAATGAAAGGAATCCAAATCAGAAAAGAAGAAGTAGAACTGTCACTGTCTGCAGATGACATGATACATAGAGAATCCTAAAGATGCTACCAGAAAACTACTAGAGCTCATCAATGAATTTGGTAAAGTTGCAGGATACAAAATTAATGCACAGAAATCTCTTTCAGTCCTATACACTAACAACAAAAAATCAGAAAGAGAAATTAAGGAAACACTCCCATTTACCACTGCAACAAAAAGAATAAAATACCTAGGAATAAACCTACCTAAGGAGACAAAAGACTTGTATGCAAAAAAACTATAAGACACTGATGAAAGAAATTAAAGCCAATACAAACAGATGGAGAGATATACCATGTCCTTGGATTGGAAGAATCAACATTGTGATAATGACTATGCTACCCAAAGCAACCTACCGATTCACTGCAATCCCTATCAGACTACCAATGGCATTTTTCACAGAACTTTAACAAAAAATTTCACAATTTATATGGAAACACAGAAGACCCCGAATAGCCAAAGCAATCTTGAAAAAAAAAAAAAAAACGGAGCTGGAGGAATCAGGCTCCCTGACTTCAGACTATAATCCAAAGCTACAGTAAACAAGACACTATGGTACTGACACAAAAACAGAAATATAAATCAATGGAACAGGATAGAAAACCCAGAGATAAACCCATGTGCATATGGTCACTTTATCTTTGATAAAGGAGGTAAGAATCTACAGTGGAGAAAAGACAGCCTCTTCAATAAGTGGTGCTGGGAAAAGTGGACAGCTACATGTAAAAGAATGAAATTAGAACACTTCCTAACACATAAATAAAAATAAACTCAAAGTGCATTAAAGACCTAAATGTAAAGCCAGACACTATACAACTCCTAGAGGAAAACATAGGCAGAACACTCTATGACATAAATCATAGCAAGATCCTTTTTGACCCACCTCCTAGAGAAATGGAAATAAAAACAAAAATAAACAAATGGGACCTAATGAAACTTAAAAGCTTGTACAGCAAAGGAAACCATTATCAAGATGAAAAGACAACCCTCAGAATTGGAGAAAATATTTGCAAATGAAGAAACTGACAAAGGATTAATTTCCAAAATATACAAGCAGCTCATGCAGCTCAATATCAAAGAAACAAACAACCCAATCCAAAAATGCTCAGAAGGCCTAAATGGACATTTCTCCAAAGAAGATATACAGATTTCCAACAAACACATGAAAGGATGCTCAACATCACTAATCATTAGAGAAATGCAAATCAAAACTACAGTGAGGTATCACCTCACACCAGTCAGAATGGCCATCATCAAAAAATCTACAAACAATAAACGCTGGAGAGGGTGTGGAGTAAAGGGAACCCTCTTCCACTGTTGGTGGGAATGTAAATTGATACAGCCACTATAGAAAAAAGTATGGAGGTTCCTTAAAAACTATAAATAGAACTACCATACCACCCAACAATCCTACTACTGGGCATTTACCCTGAGAAAACCATAACTCAGAGTCATGTACCACAATGTTCATTGAAGCTCTATTTACAATAGCCAGGATATGGAAGCAACCTAATCGTCCATCTACAGATGCATGGATAAAGAAGATGTGGCACAAATATACAATGGAATATTACTCAGCCATAAAAAGAAACAAAATTGAATTATTTTTAGTGAGGTGGATGGACAGAGTGAAGTAAGTCAGAAAGAGAAAAGTACCATATGGTAACACATACATATGGAATCTTAAAAAAAATGGTTCTGAAGAACCTAGGGGCAGGACAGGAATAAAGACACAGACATAGAGAATGGACTTGAGGACACAGGGAGGGGGAAGTGTAAGCTGGGACGAAGTGAGAGAGTGGCATTGACATATATACACTACCAAATGTAAAATAGATAACTAGTGGGAAGCAGCTGCATAGCACAGGGAGATCAGCTTGGTGCTTTGTGACCACCTAGAGGGGTGGGATAGGGAGGGTGGGAGGGAGACGCAAGAGGGAGGGGATATGGAGATATAGGTATACGTATAGCTGATTCACTTTTTTATACAGCAGAAACTAACACATCATTGTAAAGCAATTATACTCCAATAAAGATGTTTACAAAGAAAAAAAGAAACATGTTAGAAAAGAGAGTTAAGTCTGGAGGGTAGAGGTGAGAAGTGGAAAGGCCTTTATTGTTAGGATAAATGTTTGACTCAGGATAAGTGTTTGACCCAAGGAGCAATATAGTTCAATTACATTTAGGAGACTGATAGAAACTGACTGCATTAATACTGTCCTGTCATAAGGAAGGCCTGAATTAGGATTGTAGCAGGAGCACAGGGGAGATATGTTATAAGTAATCAAGAAAACAGGAGGGGGTTTCCCTGGTGGTGCAGTGGTTGAGAGTCCGCCTACCGATGCAGGGGACACGGGTTCGTGTCCCGGTCCAGGAAGATCCCACGTGCCACGGAGCGGCTGGGCCCGTGAGCCGTGGCCACCGGACCTGCGCGTCCAGAGCCTGTGCTCCATAACGGGGGAGGCCACAACAGTGAGAGGCCTGCGTACCGGAAAAAAAAAAAAAAAAAGAAAGAAAACAGGAGGAACAGAAAAAGGAGCAAAACACAGATCTCTCCACTGTTTTCAGCCTGGTACTTTAAGTCCCCTCTGAGGCAGCTGCTGCCAATTGTCACATTATATATAAGCCATTCTTGTCTTCTTCCAATGAAGAGGGCTCTTGATTTTTAGCTACACACATGACCTGTTAGAGTATAGATTACATTCTCCAACCCTCATAGTCCCTAGGAGTGGCCATATGATGAAGTTTTGGCCCATGGAATGGAAGTGTAAGTGAGGGAACAACTTCTAGGTCCTGCCCCTAAGAGAAGGATAGTGCCCTCTGTTTCTTCTCCCCTTCCTCCTGTGCAATGGGATGTGACAGAGGGCCGCCGTGGACTGTGGAGACAAGAGCTACACCCCAGGAATGAAGATTAACAAAAGAGGAACGCTGGCCCCTGTTTTTCCCAGAATGGAGCCTCCATACTAGCTCTAAGAGTGAGAAATCTAATTTTGTTTCAGTCACTGTAATTTTACATCTCTGTTTAGTGTTTCTGAATCTGTATCCTAACTAACACACTTTTCTATCTCACAGGCATGAAACATTTCAAAAGCTTTTAAATTAATTTAAAAATAACAGATATTGTAAAAACAAGGAGATTTTATACATCGGAATTATCCCAGAGATACCATTATCTTATTTTGAAAGAAGTCTTGAAAAGTGTTAGTATTAGTTGGTAAGCCTCAAAATCCTCACCACCACCCCCACACACATACACCAGCTTTTCAGGGATCAGTGAATGCCAAAGCTTCAGATAAGGAGGAAGTTGCTTTTTTAACAGAGAGAAAAGAATCTGGAGTTCTTGGAGGCTAATTCAAGAGGGATAGGTTGGGAACAAAGATAGGAGGGATAAAAGAATTATAAAGTCAGCATTGTGCAATGTGATGCCCTCTCTATGATTTCTCAGAAAGGGTGATTATTCTGAGAATGTCTGATATGAGTGCCTTTTGGAGGATAGACCTATTCAGAGACTGAGTGTCAAGTCTAGACTGATGTAAATTGAAGCAGACGGAAACTTTGTGGTGGGGGGCAAGGCAGGAAGCAGAGAGAAATATGAGAATATAAACCCCTAGGTGTTAACAGAAATCTGGGTGAAAGGGCTACGTATCCCACAGTGTATGGATAAAAGCAAGAACACCTTCTGGATCTCTCAGAACCGGTCTTCCCAGCAGACCTCTGAGTCACTCTATAAGTGTAAGTTCCTGTTATTATCATTGATCAAAACAAGAAAAGTAGGTTGGATTTGGTTCCGAAGTAATGTGATGTAAAATCCAAACAGAAGCATTTTAGACACAGGTGAAATTGAAAAACTGGAGTTTAAGTGAGGAGGCCCATAGAGCAGGTTTTTCAACCTAGGCGCTATTGACCTTTTTGGCTGGATAACTCTGTTGTTGGGAGCTGTTCTGTGCATTGTATGATGTTTAGCAGCATCTCTGGCCTCTACTCGCTAGCTACAGTAGCCATTGCCCCAAGTATAACAATCAAAAATGCCTCCAAGTGTTGCAAACTGTCCCTCAGGAGGCAAAATCACCCCCAGCTGAGAACCACTGCTATATAGATTTATGGGTCACCAATATGGAGGTCACTGTTAAAAGTGGGAGTCAGTTTTGTTCATTGGCGGGCAGAAGAGGAAAGGGAAGCATACTTAACCTTGGGGAATTCTTAAGAAGAACCAGCTCTACAAGATGCACTCTATATTACTCAAAGACCATGCCATGAGATTTATTGCCTGATAGCTTAAGATTATTCTATCTGCAGAAGGAAGAAATGTTAGAAAGAGAGAAGCAACAGGGCATCAGTGATTAAATAGAAAGGACAGAGAACAGGGTTATATTCTACCTGTGTCTATTTCTTATCTGGCCAACCCTTTCACATCTCTAGGTGGCCTTTCCAGAACCCCATCCCCCAAGCCTATGTAAGGTCTTCCTGCCATGTACTTGTATACCTTTTCCCTTCAATGGAGAAATTATTTTACTTTATGACAACCGCTTATGTAATTATCTCTCATCTAGATCTATGAGAGGAGAAAGCATACCTGCTTTACTTACCATTGTATGCCTAAAGATAGCAAATGCCTGGGACATCATAGATGCTCAAAAAACACTTTCAAATGAATAAATGCACAAATCAACAACAAAATAAACTAATCTAATGAGATATATTTTACCACCTTCACCTTATAGTTAAGGAAACTGAAACTCATAAAGGTTAAGTGACTTTCTTATATAGGGTAAGGCAAATTACTAGTCAATAGCAAAACACAACTGAAACCCAAGCTTGTCTAATTCTAAATTCCATATCCTTTCCATGGTACTTCACATATGTCCCATTTGTATAATGGCATTTTGGGCATCTCCATGGCCTCTCTACTGCAAAACTCCAGGAGATACAATTCTCATTGAATACACTGTGAATGGTGTCCCTGCAGATGTGCAGTGCTGGAACCTTAGGCCTCTCACTTTTAAAAGCTCCAACACAGGTGTTATCTCTGTTCCTGAGAATCTGGGTCATATCAAGTTCTGCTCTGCTATCGAAATATGACTCACATTCCAATTAAAATTCTGTCTAGATACATAGCTGAGTCCTTTCAGGGTATTCTCTTCCCTGAAACTTCCTCCTAACTGAAAATTGGGTTGAGAAGTAACAAACAAAAACTACAAGCAGTCTGATTAACTAGCTATTTTCCCAAAGGTTATTTAAATGGGTTGTCTGGAATTTAGAATATACTTTTTTATTTAAATTTTTTTTTTATTTTAAAAAAACACTATTACAAGGAATAGATAGGTTTCCAGGTTAGACCACTGGAGATAATCTCATACAACAGGAAAAACAAATTTCAATACAAGCCTTTATTCAGGCTCCTGGAAGTTGGAATAAAGTTTCCTAAGTGAGGGAATAGACCTGGAAAAAGCCTTAAAGAAGATATTTGAAATTCTCTTACCTTGTCCTGTCCAGAGAACTAGAATAAAGACTCAACATCCTGTAACAAACTACTGTTAGAAGGAAGGACTTACCACTGACTTCTCTAAGACCCAAATCATAATTTTTAATAGACATTCTCCAAAATGTGCTGGCCCTATCCCAAAGTTCAATATTACATATAAATATTTCATTATTTAGGATTGCATTTTGCAAAAAATTTGGCTTGGAAGTTTGGTAAGAATGTTACATCGATTGATGATTATCTTTCTGACAACTGGCCATTTCACAGGTATATCTGATAGGCATCTAAAAACGTATCAAGGCCAAAACACATTTTCTCCTTAGTCCCCTCCCAACCCCAGCCAAAAATCTTTCTTTCCAAAATCTTCCCCATTTTCACAAAATGATACATTATCTACTTGGGTTGCTCAAGCCAGAAATCTAGAGTTCAGAATTAATTGCTCTTTTCCTTCATCATCCACTCTTCACAACCAAAGCATGATAAAGTTTTGTCCATTCTACCTTTAAAAATCTGTTCTTAATATGGCTACTTTTCTTCAAAGTCACTGTTACCAACACAAATACCATCGTCTCTCATGTAGACCATTGGGAAAGCCTCTTAACTACTTTTCATGACCATTTTTTCCTCTGTTGTCTATCCTCCATACATCAGCCAGTATGGAAGAACACAGGCTTTGAGGTAGAGATAATCAGCCTAGGACACAGCTTCCCTTTACTAATTATATAGCCTTAACAAGTCCTCTTGGCATTTTCTGTTGCTTTAATCTGGCCCAGGGAGATGATCATTGGACCCTTCACTTCATAAGGTCAAATGGATATAGTCCTGACTCTCATTGAGAGCTACCATCCTTCAGATTTTAGGCTACTCAAGTGTAAGCAATCTATCAATCCTTTTAAAATATATGACTTAAAGTCAAGAGTGCCATCACTTTTCAAACATAGAATTATCTTCTAAATTCAAATGCTCCTATTATAATCAAGTTTTATAAGTATATTTTGAGGATAACCTGATGAATAAAAATATTATGAAGTAACATCTGTTTGGAAGGTCCCAGTCTCCACAGAACAAACTGTTTTAGCCATTCCTTATCAAAGCAGCCTTCTAAGATCTTGCTACAGATCTTTAAGAACTTGGCTCACATTGACAATTCTGCTTTTTTCACCCTGATAACTTCAGATAGGTTACTCAGACAGGGCTCTACATGGCCCCAGGGACCCAACCTCTATTTCTGGCTTACTCCTTGCCTCACCTACTCAACCCAGCTTCAGCAGTAAGAGGAAAACCATTTGATTTTCACCAATTAATTTTCACTAAGCCAATTTATCTAAATTTAATTGAATTAATAAGCATTGATGGCCCTTTAACTCTTCCACATATATTGATACTTTTAAAGAGACAATCTGTACAATTAGTGGGATCTTAGAAAATATAACAACTTCTCTGATAATGCATAGAAAGTTTTTTGGGGAAGGAAACCATCATCTAAGCAGTTTAGCTCTATTTAGAATTCTAACCCCAGAGTTCTGCTAAGTCATGTTTTGCTTTATCTTCTGAACCCAGACTACTATGATGTTTGTAATTTACTTTACCATAAGGTTTAGGTGTTGGTTAGTTTAAGTTATGCTTTAGGAGCTATCAGTTACATTAGTTATCTATTTACCTGACAGCAATCAGCTAATATTTAATTTAAAAGGCCAACCTTTGTAGGAAACTACTACCAATAGTTCAGCTCATTATTTCTTATTAACATAAGAGGCTTTGCTAATCAGCATAATGAATGATAAAAATAAGATTTAATTGGTGAAAATACTGACATTTTAGTTTGCTTAACAGATATTAGAAATGAGTTGCTATTGATGAAAATTTGTGCTCAAAGCCTCTGGATTGTCTATAATATTCTAGAAATACTCCCCTCACTTGTATGAAATGAGGTATAAGAATCAAATGAGACCTTAGGCCTAGTGAGGCTTGCTCCCTAAACAAGCCTATGTTGAGCCATTTGTCTGAAAAATTCTGGTTACCTAATGCTGACTATAATCCTGCTTCTAATATTGCTGGTGCAGACACATCATCTAAAAGAAGAGAGGCTGGATCCTGAATGAGCTTACAGAACAGGCTTTATGAACTGTTGTGCCTTCTTGCTAATAGATGTTTATTTAATACTGTAAATGTGGACAATTCAAGCAGAATTTGGTCTACTTTTTAGCTTTCCTATCATACTGTAACATGATTATCAAGACATAGTTAATCGCAACCCCTTCTCACCATTAATGCCTACCATTTACAGCCAAATTGGCTTAGCTATATAGCAATATAGAGAGTTTATAAATATTTCATGTTAGTCCCCATGCCCCGATTTCAGTACACAAGTAGCACATGAGGGCAGCAGCAAAGGTTCAGGAAATATATAATATTCACTCTAGTAGGCTGGAGGGTCATATGATAATTTGTAAGTCAAGAGCTGTCTGTAGAGAGACAGGTCACTGAGAAGCTAGTGAAAGGCAGGGGTTAGGGAAGGCTGGCTAAAGCTGGTGGTAGAGGCAGAAAGGAGACAAATGTGGTTGAATAAAGCTTGATTAAAGATTCTTTCTGAATGAGGTGGCGGTAGGGGATGCTGCTAAACTGGGGGCTAAGGATAAAAAGAAGAGCGTCTATTAACTATTACACTCCAGTCATGCACACAGCACTTGTTGAATCAGCCATCCCTGTGACAGAGGTCTTAGTGACACTCATGCATGTGCTGGCTGCTCCATTCAAAGAACAGTAATACAGACGTGTTGTATTGATGTGTTGTGTTTCTCAAACAACAAAGGATAGGTACACGTGCTCATGTGAGCCCGAGCTCACACACACACACACACACACAATTCATGCTGACTTTGGCAGAGCAAGTGCATGGGTTTGAGCCAAGTTTATGTGGAAGCTTAGAGTTCCCTTGCTACTGAAGATTTAAAACAAACAAGAGTTCAGCAAAGTTTTAAGCTAATGAATTTATTCCTTCTCCATCCCCTGCCTTCCACCCCCATTATGGAAAGATTTTCAAATCCTGAGACATTCAGGAAAATAGAGCAGGTCTTTTCTTAGCTTGTGCAATTATTTCTGTGTTTTACCCTCCATGGCACAAATGCTCTCCATGGTAGCCTAGAATGAGAATTCCTGGGGAAAACGTGGAGAACGTGTACTAGTAAAAAGTCCCCCAAATGACTCAATTCGATAAAGTTTAAGAACCAGAGGCTTCTGTGTATGCCTTTGAGGACTTACCTTTGATCCTTTTCTGAAAGTCCTGGGGCAAAGTCAATCAACCTTCTCTCTCTTAGGTCCTTCTCCCCACAGAGTCAAAAGGAAGACAGGCATGGATTGCCAAGTTCATGGGAACAATTAGGGGCCTTTGCAAACCCCTTCACTTGCCCCAGTAGAACCACAGAAGCCACCACTGAGCTCCTATGACCAGATAGATGAAAAGATGAGAGTTGGGAGAGAGGTAGGAGGAAGTACATGAGCAAAGTTTGGCAGCAGAGAGAAAACAGCATCTGCAGAAAAGTTGTAAACATTTCTGCCTCCATAAAGCTGGGAGTTGAATTCACCTCTTATCAGCACTCTGTTCCTTTGCCTAAGAGAATAACCCAAAAAGGCCATTTAGACATATGAGTTTTACTAGAAATGTAACTTCACAATATGGATGAAGTCTGGCAAGTACTGTTTATTATAAACGGCTTGGTTTTTTATTGAACTTTTTGAGCACTACTTTCAGACATAGATATTTAGCATCAACTATTTAGACAAATGAAGTTTTAAAAATGTAAAATTAACTTCATATTTTATAATGATAAGGTCAGCCTCAGAAACAGATCTAAAACTTTCACCACCAGTGAAATACAGAAAGATATTTTTTATGCAGGGGAAAAGGAAGGAGCAGAGAGATTTTGCATTTGGACCCATTTTTACTAGCTAGTCACAAAGCATTATCCAGGCTTTTACAGATATGGAGGAATTCATGAGATAAAGACTCCTTGATAATCAATAGGAATTTCAGATGTTGTTGTAGATAGTATGGGTACTTCAAATTGGTCCCTAGTGCAGACAAAAGATGAAATATATCCTAGGCAGAAGTTTAACTGGAGCCATAAAGGGAAGAAGAACGGGGAGGAAAGGAGGGAGGAGAAAGAGGTACCTGGTCTCTTGGTGTTCCTACAGTACTAAGTAAATTGTAGAAGATTAAAAAGGAACAAGGAAACCAACATAGCACGTTCAGAGGTTTGGACATTGATAGGCAAAGGGGAGTCATGGAAAGGGTTTTAAGTAGGGAGATAGATCGGATTTATGTTTTTTGTTGATTGTGTGAGTTGCAAAGTGGAGGACATCTACTCTCAATTCATGAGAAAAACATTTGGGTCATAAGAATTATTATAGTCTTTTTACTGTTTAATGGACTATATAATTATGTGTGTGCACACACATGCACATGTACGTGTGTATGTAAAATTTGTTATGTTATATAGTACTTTGTAGCTTGTTAGCACTGACTAGCACAAGGAGTCTGTGATGTAGGCAGGCATTATTATCTCCATTTAACAGATAAGAAAACTAAGACTTGAGAGATTAGCGACTTGTCCAAGATCGCATAAATGATGAGGGATGAAGTCAGGTCTATAAACCAGATCTCTTCATTCCTGGTCTTGCATTTTTCTGTGACTCTATATTTTCAATAGTGCAGTCTTCTAATATACTCTACTGAATCCTTTAAAATTTACAGAATCAGGAGGGAGTGGGGAATCACTTTGTTTTATCACAGGAAAGAAGTGGATGTGAAACACATTGAGTTTTTCAAGCTACAGAGGCAGAATGAGCAGAAGCCTCTATGCCTCCATGCCTTTGCACATGTTGTTCTTCTGTCTGGAACACTTTCCTTCCTCAAATATTTTCCTGTCCTCCCTGTGGCCCTACATCTCACAGTTATCTCTTCCTCCAGGAAACCTTTCCAGATCTCCAATGCTGGGAACATGCTCTTCCTCTGCATCTAATAATATTCAAGGGTCACATTTATCATAGCACTCACACCATACTGTAATGCTTATTTACTGCTGTCTTTCCCACTAGACTGTGAGCTCCTAAAGATAAGAAATGTACCTCTTTTACTCCTATAACCCCAATTCCTGGCACAAGGCTCAGAACATTTATAAGTACTCAAAAAGTGTTGGTTGGAATTTGTTGAATAACATTTGCTGAAGAAGCTGCATGCAACCTACCAAGGTTAGAAATGAATCTGTTTCCTCCCTGAGAAAAATCCCTGTACCTTGCACCAAACCTATCTCTTGTAAACTCTAATCTCCTATGCATGATTTATCACCAGAGCAACCTTCTGAAAATGCTCTTTCTTTATCTCACAGGGCCATCATAAAAGCTGGTTTACTTTAAGCAAACGGCATTTATTTTCTCCTATTTTTTTCTCTTGCTATTTTTTTCCTTCTATTTACTTATCTACTGGCAAAAAGAAAAGAAAAATGACTCAAACTCAAAATGGATCAAAGACCTAAATGTAAGGCCAGACATTATAAAACCCTTAGAGGAAAACATAGGCAGAACACTCTATGACATAAATTATAGCAAGATACTTTTTGACCCACCTCCTAGAGAAATGGAAATAGAAACAAAAATAAACAAATGTGACCAAATGAAACTTAAAATCTTTTGCACAGCAAAGGAAACCATAAACAAGACAAAAAGACAACCCTCAGAATGGGAGAAAATATTTGCAAATGAAGCAACTGACAAAGGTTTAATCCCCAAAATTTACAAGTAGCTCATGCAGCTCAATATCAAAATAACAAACAACACAATCCAAAAGTGGGCAGAAGATCTAAAGAGACATTTCTCCAAAGAAGATATACAGATTGCCAACAAACAGGTGAAAGGATGCTCAACATCACTAATCATTAGAGAAATGCAAGTCAAACCTACAATGAGATATCACCTCACACCAGTCAGAATGGCCATCATCAAAAAATCTACAAATAGTAAATGCTGGAGAGGGTGTGGAGAAAAGGGAACCCTCTTTCACTGTTGGTGGGAATGTAAATTCATACAGCCACTATGGAGAACAGTATGGAGGTTCCTTAAAAACCTAAAAGTAGAACTACAATATGACCCAGCAATCCCACTCCTGGGCATATACCCTGAGAAAACCATAATTCATAAAGAGTCATGTACCAAAATGTTCATTGCAGCTCAACTTACAATAGCCAGGACATGGAAGCAACATAAATGTCCATCAACAGACGAATGGATAAAGAAGATGTGGTACATATACAAATGGAATATTACTCACCATAAAAAGGAACAAATTGGGGTCATTTGTAGAGATGTGGATGGACCTAGAGACTGTCATACAGAGTGAAGTAAGTCAGGAAGAGAAAAACAAATATCATATATTAATGCATATATGTGGAATCTAGAAAAATGGTACAGATGAACTGGTTTGTAAGGCAGAAATAGAGACAGAGATGTAGAGAACAAACGTATGGACACAAAGGGCGGAGGGGTGGGTGAGATGAATTGGGAGACTGGGACTGACATATATACACTAATATGTATAAAATACATAACTAATGAGAACCTGCTATATAGCACAGGGAACTCTGCTTCGCTGTACAGTGGAAACTAACACAACATTGTAAAACAACTATACCCTAATTAAAAAAAAAAAAAGAATGTGGTCTGATGGATGAAAGTGTTTTCTGCACTGTAAAAGTACCACCACCAGGAAGAACCATGACTTATTTTTGACTCTTGATACTGAAAAGTAACTTGGGGAATCATCTGGTCAACAATCTCATTTTAGGAAGCTGAGACTCCAAGAGGAGAGTTGCCCAAAGGGTCACAGTTGTCTATGACCAAGCCAGGGCTGCAGCCTAGACCATCTGGTCAGGCTTCCCATGATGCACATAACCTCTAGGTATTGCTTATGTGTAGCTCATAGTTTCCAGGTGACACCTTTTTCTATTAAACTAAGGACCCATGTTGAAATAAAAATTACAGTGCATTCAGGCCCCTATACAGATATTTGGGAATCCAATTCTGAGAGAACCTGATGTCAGCAAGGTCACTTCCGAGCTTTCAGATGAGAGTCCATGTCTACCTCCTCTGAGAGGAAGGCTCATATGGACCCGTGTCTTTTCTAGGTATTTTGTAATCCTAAAGGGCCTTAAGGGCCTCCTTCCAGCACTCTAATAATGCCAATAATTCCATATCTCTTCTCAGCAGCTAGTGCCCTGCCTCAGCAGATACCAGCTCCAATGTGAAGAATCCCATGATTACTCCCAATGTTAGAATCTACAGGAAGACCAAAAGCAGTTTCTTTCTTCCAAAGTTATTGCTTCCTCCACAGACTAATTCAAATTAAGCCCACAGGATCTATAGCAGCATGGAATCTAAGCCCACAGCACAGGATCTAAGCCCATATGGAATGAAGGCTAGCTTCACGGGCCTGAAGCTTGTGCCCATGCTCAGGAGGGCCCTGTGCTTGGTTTAATGCTCTGCTGTTGCCATCCTAAAATGCTTGATTGTTTTTAAACAAGGCACTCTGCATTTTTATTTTGCACTAGACTCAGCCAATGATGTAGGTGGTCCTCACGGAGCTAAAACTTTCATGTCTTCTGAAAAATGCCACACATAACCTCTGGCTTTCCCCATGCCCTCCTGAAAACGATTTGATGTGTGTGGGTTGAGGTGGGGGTAATTACACAAAGTTCTCACAATCCCTTTCTTCCATGACTTAAGCACATTCAGGTAAATGGGCTTCTGTAATGGAAAATATGCAGAAGGACACCAAGTATTCATCCTGGACTAAATATGAATTATTAATGTTGCATTTTCTACATAATTCATCACATTCAGTATAACTCAGGGATTCTAATTCAAACAGAGTGCATGAGTGTTTTCTACCTGTCTAGTCATTTTTTAATGTTTTTTTAATTGTAATAAAAGTCACATAATATAAAACATGCTATTTTAACCATATTTAACTGTACAGTTCAGTGGCACTAAGTACATTCACATTGTTGTGCAACTCTCACCATCATCCATCTCCCAAATTTTTCACCTTTCTAAACTAAAACTCTGTCCCCTTTAAATACTAACTCCCCATTCCCCCTCCCCACCCTACCCCACCCCACTAACCCCTGGCATCTACCAGCGTACATTCTGACTCTATTACATACATTTTTTTATTCATCAGAATTTCTCACTGAAGTTCCAGTTACAAACACCATCAATGTATTCATTCAACAAATATTTGTGCCAGACATTTTTCCAAGTTTCTGGAGATACAGCAATGAACAAAGGAGGCAAAAATTAGTAAGAAATATTGTTCAAGGGCCTTTGCTAACCACACAAAAATACAAAATGTAAAAGACACAGCTTCTATCATCAAGGGGGCACAGACTCTAGGGAGAAACAGATGAAAATAAATCAAGATATATACATCCATGTGTACCAGAAGAGAGGTGCAAATTAGTGACAATGTGGAGGGACTTGAGAGGAGAGAGACAGAAAATGACTAACCTGTTTTTTTTTTTTTTGCTTTAAGGTTTTGTTTGTTTGTTTTTGATGTGGACCATTTTTAAAGTCTTTATTGAAGTTGTTATAGTATTGCTTCTGTTTTATGTTTTGCTTCTTTAGCCACGAGGCAGGCGGGATCTTAGCTCCCTGAAAAGGGATTGAACCCGCACCCTCTGCATTGGAAGGCAAAGTCTTAACCACTGGACTGTCAGGGAAGTCCCACTAACCTGTTTTTTAATGGATAGAAAAATTATCAATCCCTGTGTACAGGTCTGATACTGAAAATCTACCCAGCTTATGCAGCAAGATGCTAATTGAAATGGGAGACTGATCAAATCTTCCAATATTGAATTTGAATTATGCAATTAAATCATGAAAACACACCTTTATAGAAATTAACCTGGAAATGCTGCTGGATAATTCAGGAAATGGCAATCCTAGGAACAGGCAAGCAGAAAATTTAGAATTATACATAAATAACTAACCTTATTTTGAGAAAACAACTGATTCATCCATGTAAGAAAAAGCAAGAGGTTGGAGATTCGACACCAGAAAGTGCATGGAGCTCAGATTTAATTGTCAAACTACATTTGTTATGAGACTGCACAAGGTTAGATTAAATCATAAGCCTTTTGTGTTCTGAAACCCAATTTCAAATGTGTGTTTGTGCAGGGGAAGATTTCCCACACAATCAACAAATAATTCTCTGGACACAAGCATGGTGTCCTACAGTTCAACTCAATTCAAGTCAGTTCTAACACCATCCATCCAGAGATACCATCAGATTCTACAGGTTAAGGGTCCAGTCCTACTAGGCTGTTTCCCCCACTTCAGACACTAGTGATGGGGTTCAGGGAAGGCTTCCCCAGAATGTGCCACTTTGGCATGTGGATTATTGCAAGCTGAAGACAATCAAGGCCCAACAGACTTAAAAGCTTTTTACCTCTCCCTTAACTGCCTAAAAGACTTTAGACAGGGGACTTGTATCAGGAAGAGAGCTTATCAGAGTTAACTTTCTACATCAGAAAGACTTACCTGCAAGACATGGCAAACATTTGTTTACCAAACATTTGCTCTTATCATCTTCCTGTGAATTGTCTTCCTCCCTTTGAAGCCCCAGACCCCTACTTCCTTCTCTTTAGCTCAGGATGGCATATGGGTCTCAATTGCCTGACTGTCTGGGAACCTCATATCTTGAGGATTCCCGTATGTATGAAATTAAATTTTTTTTCTCCTGTTAGGTTCGATTAGTTCAACTAATTTGCTAGAGCAATTCACAGAATTCAGAGAAACATTTTGCTTACTAGATTACTGATTTCTTATAACAGGATATAACTCAGGAACAGCCAAATATAAGAGATTTACAGGGCAAGGTATGGGGAAAGGGCACGGAGCTCTATGACCTCTCTAAGTACCACTCTTGGTAAACCTCCATGTGTTCACCAACCCAGAAGCTCTCAGACCCAGTTCTTTTATGGAGACTTCATTACATAGTCATGAGTGATAAAAATCATTGGCCATTGGTGATTGATTCAACCTCCAGACCCTCTCCTCTCCAAAGAGGTTTGGGGCTGGAGGTTGAAGAGGGAGTGAGTACTGAAAGTTCCAAACATCTAGTCACTGGTTTGTTCCCCTGGCAACCAGCCCCCATCCTTGGGCCACCCAAGGGTTTCCCAAGTCACCCCATTAACACAACCAAAGTCACCTTTGTTGCTTTTATCAAAGGAAAATCCAAGGGTTTTAGGAGCTCTGTGCCTAGAATGAGGTCAAAGACCAAATATATTCCTTATAGGGCACAGTATCGCAGTAAGGTAAATCAGATGCAGAACTGGTGGGTTGTACAAATTCAGAGAACATCATTCATATGAATATCTATGTAAGTGGCAGAAACAATGTAAACAATATACCTGGACAAGTGCAACACAGCACTAGTGACCAGAAGTGAAGAAATCTGAGACGGCTATGCTTAATTAATTCTGAGCAACAGTATTGTGCAAATCCAGAAATCTTGTAGGATGACCTTTCCACAAAGGACAATCTCAAAAACTGTCTGCTACAATTTTTTAGTCTGTCTATGTGTTGGTTGGTTGGCTGGTTGGTTTCTGCTTTTGATTACTTGGGAATGATTATAAAAACAAATTTGAACTGAGAGCTACCTGAGTAAATTTCCCCTGAATAGGAATTTTAAACCTAACAACCCCTTTGTATATAGTAGCCCAGAACTTTTGCTACCCCCTTTAAGCCCACTCATCTGTGTATTAAAATGCTTTGTAAACTGTAAAGAGTTTATTACTATTACTATTATTACCATTAACCAGAATCTAATCAAAAATAGTTTAGAACGTTTTGAGAGCACATTAGTAGATGAGGACTACACACATACATACACATACCAGAAAGAAATCAGAAGGTAGAAGCAGTTCTCAAAAGGAACAAGAAGAAAACCCAAGACTTACTTCCAGAGGTTGAAGTTTATGTAAGATGGAGCTGTTACAACTGGAGTTTCAGAGGTAATGATCAGAAAAATCAAAAGAAAGGGGCAACACTGTGAGGGTGGTCACAGTGGGGCTCACAGGAAGATGGCATATGGTCCGCCTGGGGAAGCTTCTGTTAGGATGGTGCATAGATTCAGAAGCAACATCACATTGCAAGTGACAAAGACTTTTCACAGAAATTGATTTAGTGTGAAAGCAAAGCTCCATCTGGCAACCAGAAAATACAGCACCATGGAAGGTGTTGCTTGCAAACATGAGGGATGTCCTGTATGTCCTAGACTTGTAGAGAAGGCAAGAACATTAAATAGGGGAAAAGGTTATGAAAGGCAATGATTTGAACCAAAAACAACCACACAGTAAACTCTAAAGTAAGTCTTACTATTTTGAGAGGGCCTAAGTAAAAATATTAGTATCTTTCTGAACCATGAACCAAGGCAAAGTTTTTGTGTAGTTTTACTTTTTAATTGTTCTGTATATGCACATACACAACAGTATCAAGCTAGTAAAACAGTACTTAAAGCAGGTGCTACTAAGTTTTGAGTGTCTTTTCTTCACTCCTCCCATTCACTTGTTGAGATAGTCTGGCTTACCCATTACAACATAAATACCCATTTAGGATGCTTTTTGAAGTAAAGGAGGCTATTTCCATCCATTGCCCTAAGGTCTGTGAAATGAACTAAGAGCACCTCCTCACCTTCCATTAGGCCTTCAACAACCACCGCAAGTAAACAAACCAATAATAATGCTAACTGTTTAGGCAGTCATTTTGTCACTGCCTTTTGCTGTACCTGGAACGGGGGCCCTTGTGCCTGGTCCTCCTGGGCTGATGTGTTGATGAAGATGTGGAGAAAAGGGAACCCTCATGCACTGTTGGTGTGAATGTAAATTGGTACAACTACTGTGGGTATGGATTTTCCCCAAAAACTTAAAAAAAGGACTACCATATGCCCCAGCAATTCTACTTATGTGTATTTATCCAAAGAAAACAAAAACACTAATTGGAAAAGATATAGGCACCCCAACATTCACTGCAGCATTATTTACAATAGCTAACATATGGAAGCAACCTGTGTCCATCAGTAAATGAATGAATAAAGAAGATGTGGAATATATATACAATGGAATATCATTCAGCCATAAAAAAAGAATGAAATCTTTCCATTTTCAACAACATGAATGGACCTAGAGGGTATTATAAGTGAAATAAGTCAGAGAAAAACAAATATCGTATGATTTCACTTACATGCAGGTTCTGAAAAACAAAACAAATGAACAAACATAAGAAAACAGAAATAGACTCATAGGTACAGAGGATAATCTGGTGGTTGCCAGAGGCAAGGAGGTAGGGGAATAGGTGAAATAGGAGAAGAGAATTAAAAGTTACAAACTTCTATCATAAAATAAGTCACGAGGATGTAATGTGCAACACAGGGAATATAGTCAATAATATTTTAATAATTTTGTATGGTGACCAATAGTAATTAGACTTATTATGGTGATCATTTCATAATGTATAAAAATATCAAATCACTATGTGGTACACTTAAAATGAATATAATATTGTAAGTCAATTATACTTCAATTAAAAAAAAGAATTACAAGATAACTGGAAATACTAGGAGAAAAAACACAACATTTCAGAATATTATTCCACTATATTACTTATTACTACAATACAATAATCATATTCATTTTAATGGATAAATGTTATTTAATGCTTACCAGAATTTCTAATAAGGAACAAGGTATGGATGAGAAAAGAAATGTATAGAATGTTAAAGTGGGAAAGATCTTAGAGATCATTAATTCATAATTTGTTTCCAAATCTTATTACCAGGAATTCCTCGGAAGTCTCCTCTCTCTATGAAGTAGACACTTTGCTCTGAAAAATCTTATCTGTCTTGGGCTTCCCTGGTGGCGCAGTGGTTGAGAGTCCGCCTGCCGATGCAGGGGACATGGGTTCGAGCCCTGGTCTGGGAGGATCCCACATGCCACGGAGCGGTTGGGCCCGTGAGCCATGGCCGCTGAGTCTGCGCTTCCGGAGCCTGTGCTCCACAACGGGAGAGGCCACAACAGTGAGAGGCCCACGTACCACAAAAAAAATCTTATCTGTCTGCCAATATGTGTTATCAATTGCTTGATTTCCTCATTACTGTTTGATCCAAAAGTCTACACTGCCTACTGGTCTTTTAATTCAGCATAAGCTAGCCTTTTAGGGTGAGACCTGGACCATACATAAAAAGGAATACTGGTCAGAGCCAGGAGTCTAGGAGAGACATGAAGAAGCTGCTCTCTTCCCCCTTCACACCTTACATGGCCCCCATTTCCATACTGACCACTCTGTGCATATTTGCAGATGGCTATCTGTCCAGTTCCTCTAAAATTAGCATTAAATTTTTCTGCTCCTTGGTGTATAGATTCCTCTGGCATATGTTGCAGGTCTTCCTGTAGCCATCTTCTCTGCAGGGACCCAATGCCCTGCTTCCCTGATTTGCTCTTTGGGGCTGTTCTTATGAGCAAGACTTCAAGTTCTGATCCACACTTCTCTCTGGCTTGGGCCCCTGAGGTCCAAAGCCCAGCTATGTCCAGTTGAGAGAGTTGATACTTTGATAGAATGTGGTAGGGGATCCTCGGCCTCAGAATAATTGGTTTACTCGATATCTCTCCAATAATCCTGTACAGATTCCTAATACCACAACCTTGTTTATTTTGTTCCATTTTCCCAGAATTCTCTTACCTTTGCTCTCTGCCTGTCAAAATCTTCCTGAAATCATTTCTGTCTCTTGTACTTAGAAGAGATTTTGTCTTTCAGTGAACTGTTACACCACATGTATCACTCAGCTGGCATCTGTCCTTAACTCCATTGGGAGAACTTGTGACATTGTAAAAGGGACATGGACTTTATAGCCAGATGAATCTAGATTCACATCTTAAAGTCACCATGTCCTAGTTCTGGGATCACCAGCAAGCTACTTAACTTCTCTGAACTTACATTTCTTTATCTGCAAAGACTGATAATAATACCTAGTTCACAAAGTTGTGAGGAGAATTTTAAAACTACACCTGCTCTGGCCTCTCTGGTGCCTGCTGACTATAATGGAGACAATGTGACATTTTCAAAATTAGCTCTTTATTGGTGAGGACAGAACTGTATTCAGACTTACGATGGTTTGACTTATGATCTCTCAATTTTATGATGGTGTGAAAACGATGTGTTTTCAGTAGAAACCATAATTTGAATTTTGAGTTCTGATCTTTACCTCAGCTCACAATGTGCAGTACAATACTCTCTCATGAGGCTGGGCAGGGCAAAGAATCACAGCTCCCAGTCAATCTTGTGATCACGAGCGTAAAAAACCAGTACACTTACAACCATTCTGTACCCATACAACCATTCTCTTTTACACTTTCTGCAAAAATCATTTAATAAATTACATGAGATATTCATGGCTAACAATAATCAAAAGAGAGCTGGAGTGGCTAAACTAATATCAGACAAAATAGGCTTTAAGACAAAAATTGTTACTACAGACAAATGACCCTTTATACTGATTTTAAAAAAAAACTCAATTTATCAAGAGATAACAATTGTAAATATACATGCACCTGACAACAGAACTCAAAATACATGAAGCAAAAACTGACAGAATTAAAGAGAGAAATAGACAATTCAACAATAATAGTTGGAGATTTGAATGCCCTACTGTCAATAAGGGATAGAACAAGTAGATGTAAGGCCAACAAGCAAACAAAAGACTCAATAACAATATAAGCCTACCAAACCTAATAGATATTTATAGAGCACTCCACCCAATGACAGCAGAATACACATTCTTCTCAAGGGTACATGGCACATTATTCAGGATAGACCATCTTTAGGCCATAAAACAAGTCTCAATAAATTTAAAAGTATTGAAACTATGCAAAGTATATTCTCTGACCACAATAGAATGAAATTACAAATCATGTGAGACTTGGAGGTGTGTTTATTCTGAAAGATCATCTAAAAATTGCAGATTATATTATGGGGGGAGGGAAAGAGGATAGATATTGGGGGACATGTATTAATTTCTGCTATATAAGGTTGTTGTTGGAACCAGATACAATAATATCTGAGCAAGACTTTGGTCGTTCATAAACCATTATACAAGGTGACTCATTGTTATTGCTCAACTGGTCAGGTTGGCAGGGATACCAGCCATCTCCAAGGCTGAAAGAGTTGTTTTCTTGAATTCAACATTTACTCTCCAAGATTTCAAACTCTCAGCACAAGCACAGAAGAGTGTTTCTCCACAAAGTAGATTAGAGAATAGGCTTTGCTGCCAAAAAGTTTCCCTGAAACCCAGGTCCTCTGGTCACTGGCTTCCTGGGAGCAGGGAGTCAATTTATAACAGTTAAAGTTGTGGGTATTGTCAAACACTGGACAATTTTAATAGATGTTAAAATGTTAGATGTTCTTTCTCTCTTATGACCTTGTTTTTATTGAACATTGTCATGATTTCTGATTCTTCTAAAAGCTTTCAGGTAATTTGACTTTGCATGAAAGAGAGGCAGGGAATTCAACTGACATGAAATTGAATTAATATAAGTCCTGAGCCTATTGATTTATAAGTACAAGCAGAGATTAGAGCACCTGCACACTCTTGTCTTGAACCCATGCCATCTGATTTATGTAAACCAGACATAAAACACTCCTTTTTTCCAAATCTGGCATCCACATAGCTCTATTCACAGAGGGGTTAAAAAACAACCTCATGGCAATATCAGAGTCTAAAATAGTTTCTGTATATTGGAGAAAGAATTTAAAATAAATAAATACTCTTACATGCCCTTCCCAGAATTTCCCATTAAGGTGTCCCTATTAAAGTAAATCATATAATATCTATGGCATGTAACCCAAAATGCTCACCATAAACTAGCAATTTCTTTGGAATCTTATATTTTATTGTAAAACTTTATGTGAATTTTGCATTTTGCCTCATGGTTTTCATGTTAAAGTATTTTAAATTGTATATCTTCAAAAAATAATATTTCAAGGAGAATCACCATATATGAAATAGCTGCAGCCCCTGCCCCACACATGCAGAGCATTGTACCCCTTTTTAGAAGTCTGGGGATAGGGCAATGCCAGGGTTAGTGACAGTGTTATGGGGCACTCCCACAGGGCCTTGTGCTGATTATTTGGGAGACGGCACATCTTGCTCACCTGTTTTGTTCACTAATGTGTCCTAAGTGCCTGGAACAGGATTGAGTACATGGTAGGTGCCATATTAATATTTGTTGGATGACTAATATCTTCTAAGGATCTCATTTGTCAGATCTTTTATTCCAGAAAATGAATAATGTGTCTGATATCACAAAATAAGATATTTAATGGGTGCTAATACTTATTGAGTGCCTATTTTGTACTGGGCATGTAAATATATTTCAACTCTGCAAGAGATTTTTTTTCATTCCATCTTTCATGGATGAAGAAAACTGGTTCAGGAGATTAAGTAACTTGATCCAGGTCACATAATTAATGTAAGTTTTGTCCAAATTGAATTTTTTCCACTAGGTCTCACTTACTCCCACTTTCAGAAGGTGCACACATTAAAGGCTAGTTACACAAAGGCACCCTTTGCCTACATGAGATATGTCAAGTGTTATTGTATGGCTTGATCCAAAGTGGTTTTGGAATTTGAATACCTAATACTTAGTCTAGTCTACCTGGGGCTCATTCATTAGTTTCATTAATATTGCTCTGTGCTGAGGGAACTCTGCTCAATACTCTGTGAAAACCTAAATGGAAAAAGAATTTGAAAAAGAATAGATACATGTATATGTATAACTGAATCACTCTGCTGTACACCTGAAACTAACACAACATTGTAAATCAGCTATACTCCAATATAAAATAAAAATTAAAAAAATATATATATATATATATTGCTCTGTACTGTCCTGTATAGTAGCCACTAACAACATGTCTGACTAAGGAGCACCTGAAATGTGGCTAATCCCAACTGAGATGTGCTATAAATGTAAACACACACCAGTTTTCAAAGACCTTGTGTGAAAAGAGAAATGGAAAATTTCAATAATTTTTATATTGATTACATGTTAAAATGACAATGTTATTAAAATTAATTTTTATTGTTTTATCTCACTTCTTATAATGTAGCTACTAGAAAATTTAGAAACTTTAGATGTGTGGCTTGCATTAAGATAAGCTCAGGCTGGAGAAAAGGGGATGATTATCATCTTGTTACTAACGGCCACAAAGAAACACTTAATGTTTCCCAAACACACCAGGCTGTGGCCACTTCATTCTTCCATGGCTTTGTACGTGCCTAAAATACCCTTCTTGGGCTTGACCACCTACCCTGACCTGCAGGGAGCTCTAATTCCTCTGTCTTTTTGGTCTCCACAGTCTCTTCAGATCTCCCTTCATTATAGCCTCTAATACAATATTTGGCTCTTCGTTTCAAGTTGGCCTCTGCCAAAACAGTGAGCTGGTTGAAGACAGGAATGTGTCTTACTGTATTACTAGCTCCTGTCCTGACTTATATTTGTTAAACAATGAAACTGAATTGAGAGTTAGTGCAGTCTTTCTGGGAATATTCTGCAATTCTATTCCTTCTCCTTCTCCTTCTCCTTCCCCCTAACTCAGTTCCAGTACCTTCCCTTACAAAGATATCTTGTACTTTGAGGAAGCTCCAAAGTACAAATTCTTTGAACTGAAAAGTTCAAAGATGTAAGGTTATCAAGAGTCAATGGAGAGAGCTCTGATGGAAGGTGACAGAAAAACTGGGCTCCAGTTCCTCCTCTGCCCTCATGGGCTGCACTGAACAAGTCACTTCATTCTCCTCTGAAACCTGAAGTGAGGTCACTAAAATCTAGAATTTCTGAATTTAGTAGAGAACAAAAATTCATTTTAGATTAATGAGCCAAAAAGTAACCACTACAAAGTGTTTCAAGAGAGTGTCAAGCAAAATGCTCTTTGTAAATCAAATATATAGAAACACACAAAAATTCAGTGCAGTAACAAACACATCAGAGGGATTGTTTCAAGGGAAAGTGGAGGGAAAGGGAAATTAATCTAAAAGGAAGTAAAGAAACAAAGCACATGGAGGCCCTTGCACAGATCAGTAATGACAGTTTGCCATAAATTAAAGTGTATTCAACCCTCTGCATGTGAGGTCCAAAGAAAGGTAGCGGTTATTATTTATGAAAATTGGCCAGATTGACTGAAGAGGGGGAGAAAACTGGAAGCAGGTAATTAATTGTGACATGCAGGCAACAGCAGGAAGCAGGATGAATTAGAAAGATGAAAGGAGCATATATGTACCCCAGGAAAGTGACAGGATGAGGAATATGAAGCTCAAAGAAAAGCAAGTCCTGCCCAAATCAAGTCTCATGACATTCAGTCCATTCCTTTCCCCTGGGCCGGGCTAAAAGGCAGAAAGACCCATCTAAAGAGCTTTCTCTGACTTAACATAGTGAGACATTATGTAAAGACTGAACTTAATTTAGGTGATGGAGTTGACCAGAACAAACAGCAATAAAGCAGAAATGATTAAAAACATGTCAATCACATTTATCCCTCAGAGCGTACGATGTTTACACAGTCTCCCAATCAGCTGTGTTTCTCCAGCCACCAGATCTGCTCACCTGGCCTCCTGGTGTTGAAAAAAATCCAACAGTAAAGGCCTAAGCAACCCTTGTGTTTCTGAAAGTACAATAAGAGAGGCACTTCTTTCACCACTACCTGCAAAAAATCTGCTCATTTTGCAGGTAACGGAAGAACAATCACAACAGCAAAAGGTTATCCTGAAATTTTTTCTGAGGAGACCTGCTATGGATTGAATTGTATGTCCCTCCTCCATGCCCCACAAACTCATATACTGAAGTTCTAGCCCCCAGTACATCAGAATATGACCTTCTCTGGAAATACAGTTTTTGCAGATGTAATTAGTGAAGATGAGGCTGCACTGGAGTTGCGGGGAGGTCCCTAAGCCAATATTAATAGTGTACAGATCTTCCTCTACTTACAATGGAGTTATATTCCGATAAACCCATGTTAACTTGAAACTATCATAAGTTGAAAATTTATTTAATACACGTAACCTACCAAATACCAGAGCTCAGCCTAGCCTATCTTAAACGTGCTCAGAACACTTACATTAGCATACTGTTGGACAAAATCATCCAACACAAAGCCTATTTTATAATAAAGTATGGACTATCTCATGTAATTTATTGAATACCATACTAAAAGTGAAAAACAGAATGGATACAGAATGGTTGTAAGTGTATCTGTTGTTTACCCTTGTGATCACTGGCTGACTGGGAGCTGCGGCTCACTGCTGCTGCCCTGCATCATGAGAAAGAATCGTACCACATATCACTAGCCTGGGAAAAGATCAAAATTCAAAATTTGAAATACGGTTTCTACTGAACGCATATCACTTTCACACCATTGTAAAGTAGAAAAATGGTAAGTGGAACCATCATAAATCGGGGACCTTCTGTACTTACAAAAAAGGGGGAATTTGCACATGCGCACACACACACACACACACACACTCTTACACATGATGCTATATGAAGATAAAGGCAGGGATTTGGGAAATGCTGCTACAAACCAAGGAACACCAAAGATTGTCAGCAGACCACTAAAAGCTAGAGAAGAAGCATGGAACCGATTCTTCTTCACAGCTCTCAGAAGGAACCAATGCTGATAACACCTTGATCTTGGACTTCCAAACTCCAGCACTGTGAGACAATACATTTCTGTTGTTTAAGCTACTTACATCCTTTGTTACTGCAGCCCTAGCAAACTAATACGAGTCCACAGCTTAATGAATAAGGAATAATACCTTACATTGGCTGTGAGATATCATGGCAGGAACCTCAGGCTCTCTGCCTAAGAACCACACTGCCTACAGATAGAACCTGGATCCATCACCTAGAAGCTAAGAAGCCACAGAACATTGCTCAACCTTCAGTACCTCAATTCCCTCAACTGTGAAACAGATATAATAATAGTCATACTTCATAGGATGAAATGAGCTAATACTGTTTTGTGTATAATATGTACTCAATAAATATTAGCTACTGTGATTGCCACAGTGCACTGTAAATTACAAAGCACTTTCACATATTTCATTCCATCTTCCCTCCATTCTATGAGGGTAATGTTTTTATTTACATTTTACAATTGGAGAGTCTGAAACCCAGATGTTTTAATTAGACAATATAGGGTAGGTTTGGGACTGAGGTGGATCTGGGTTGGAATCCCTACTCTACCACCTTCTAGCTATGTAACTTTGGGCATTTTTTTTTTTTTTTTTTTTTTTGGTGGTATGTGGGCCTCTCACTGTTGTGGCCTCTCCCGTTGCAGAGCACAGGCTCTGGACGCACAGGCTCAGTGGCCATGGCTCACGGGCCCAGCCGCTCCACGGCACGTGGGATCTTCCCGGACCAGGGCACGAACCCATGTACCCTGCACTGGAAGGCGGACTCTCAACCACTGCGCCACCAGGGAAGCCCTGGGCATTTTTTTTTTTTTTTTTTTTTTTTTTTGTGGTACACGGGCCTCTCACTGTTGGGGCCTCTCCCGTTGTGGAGCACAGGCTCCGGACGCGCAGGCCCAGCGGCCATGGCTCACGGGCCCAGCCGCTCCGCAGCATTTGGGATGTTCCCAGACCGGGGCATGAACCCGTGTCCCCTGCATCAGCAGGCGGGCTCTCAACCACTGCGCCACCAGGGAAGCCCCCTGGGCATATTTTTTAAACCCCTTCCAAATCCCTGTTTTTCCAGATTTCAAATGAACAATTTTGAGAAAGAGATATGTATGGCCAGTGTCTGGTTTATACTTGCCCTTAGATAAATTGTTTTCACTGTTATTAAGTAATTGTCCACAATCACACCAATTATTGACAGAGCCAGGACTTGAACAAGCTTCACGTGTATTCTGCTACACCTCACCATCTCCCTAAGTACAGATGGTAAACATAAAAATCAGGAAAAGTTTGTAAGATATAGAGGAACAAGTTATTGTGACTCAGAGAAGTCGTATATTCCCTGGTCCTAAAATATGAGAACTGCAGAGTTAATCAGGAGGTAAAGAGCAGAGGAGAGAAAAGGCTAGAAGAGAGGAAGAAAAATAAGAAAATGTTGGGTCTCACCTCTAACTATCATTTGTCCCAATGTATTTGAAGAAACCCAATGGCTGAAGCTCAAGCTCCAGTTGAAATCTTAAGATTTGAGTCTCATGAAGGGAGTAGTTGTTTACCAGGATGGCATGTTTTCTTCACATTTAAAAATAGCAATGGAACAGCCATGAAACTAAGCCAGGTGGGATGGTTAAGAGTAATTAAGCAAACACTGTCTCAAGGTCTTTCTAGTGAGTGGATTCTTGCTCCAAGCTACTAAAAAAGTCATGCAGCATCACCTACTCTCATATTTTTCATTTATAAACCAAAGGGAAGAAGAGAGAAAGGTGAAGGTAACAAAAACAGCATTTATTAAAGGTGTTCTATGTCAGTCACTGTATATATCAGATATTATCTTATTTGATCTTCACAACAACTCATTATTCCCATTTTACAGATGAAACACTGAGGCTCACAGAAGTTAAGAAACAACATGGGCACACATCTAGGAAGTAAATAGCAGAGCCACAATTTAAATGCAGATGTCTGATTCTAAAGTTCATGCTCAGTCCACAAAATTCTGATTCTATCATGAGCAAAGCATTGAACTTCTGAAGACTTGACTATCCCATTTTTTAATGCAGAAAAAACAAAAGTAATCATGCAGAATTATCAGAGGCAGGGATATCCTTTAGCGACCAAAATATATAAAGTAATTTATAAATTTGATCACTGTGATGCTTATATGTTTGCAGAGTCATAACATGAGACTCAACATTTGATGTTTTTTCTATATAACTTATTTATAGCACAGGAAATCAACATGCTCTATAAATAGAGGATAATAAAATCTTATTTTAAAAGTTCATAAATTTAAATTTAAATAACTACTAAATATGCTTGTGTTTCCATCAGTGATCAACTATTCAACTATTCAGTTAAAAACAATGCAAGTCTGATCCAATAACCAGAGTCAGACCTACAGCAAAACTCTCACATAGGAGAAGGAAGCCGGTGGTGTCCCAGTCTTTGCTCTCTGTGCCCTTCTATCACTGCACTTCTCTATCTCACTGCACTTCTCTATCTCTTTTCCTTTGCCCACCAAAACTTGTTCTCAAGAGGCCTAGCATCAGGTATCTACAATTTAGGATAAATTTTAAACAGTGTGCTACTGGATATTTAAATTATTGATCTCTTTGCTGCAGGAGGTACAGGAGCAGAGGAGAGGAAACGATGGAGGAGGGAGAGGAAACTGGGCTTTGTCCTTTATGCTGATCGTGGTATTATTGTTAAATCAACCACCAATAGCTGAGAAAGATAAAGAGCAAGAGAGAGAGGCATAAGCTTTTCTTTTCTGTCTATAGAAATACGACAGGCATTATTCAAGAATGTGGGCCGAAGACAACGTGATGAAATGGAAGAAACACTAGTCTTCAAGTCCTAAGACCTAGGATTTAGTTCTCACTCTGTCACTCTCTAGTTTCACACTTCAGGCAAATCACTCTTCCTTTTTGGAACTCCATTTCTTCAACTGAAGATCTAGAAGGCTGAAGTAACAATTTCTAAGGACATTCAGACTTTGATTTTCTATGATTCTAATATTTGAGCATCCTTGATATCACAGCATGTGGATTAATGACTATTATGTTTATAATTTATAAATAAGTAGGTTTATACAACAAGAAGAATATATTCATCCCCAAGCTCCAAAAACATACTTTCCTTTTTTGGTACATAGAATAAGTCCTTTTATGCTGAAATTAAATTATCATTGATTTTTCACCCAAACTCCATCCTATCAGTACATGTAATTTCCACCACAACCTGGGACACCTCCTTTTGCCCATAGATTCCCTTTCACCTTCTTCTCACAAGTGCCCTCCTCTCTTCACTGGGCAGTAAAATGAGAAGAATTGTTCCTCTTGCCAGTTGCTTGACATGAAACAAAGCATTGGGACACTGAATATGATAGGGCCTCACATCTCACAGGATTACTGGGGGACTAAATGAGCTCTTGTATGCAAAATTATGTGCAGACTGCAAAACCTACACAAGGGGAGTTAAGAAGTAATGATGGTGACACAGGGAGAAGATATTCCATGAGACTTTTTATTCTTTTTTTCAATAAATACCCCACTGTTATTTAATGTTGATATATATTTTATTAATCTTTTACACATCACAGAGGATTTTATACAATGTTCCTGATCCTTTGTGTCCTTTTATCCCTTTTTTTCCCATTATCTAAGATGAGAACATTACCTTTGTATAGAAATTGGGTGGTAGCCATGTGAATTTACTGCTTGAAATAAAAGTCACATTTGTTTTTTTGATTCTACCAGGCAAATATAGACATCTTAGACAAAAAGGCTCAGTTATTCTTTCAATCAGTCAGGCAGTGTATTAGGATGCCCTTATCATGGTCCCAAGTCTCATGGAGTTGTAGTCTGAAGGGAGAGGAAAAACAAATAAACCAGCAGAGGTGGTAGGAGATGGCAGTGCAGTGTTATATCCCATTTCTTCTCTTCTGATAAGTACTTAACCTCTCTAGACTTCAGTTTCTCTTCTTCTATAAACTAGAAATAATAATAATATTACCTACCATATAACATTGTGACAATTAAATGAGATAACTCAAGTAAAGTGCTTATGAGTGTCTATCACATAGTAAGTACATGCTAACTGTGAAGAATCAATCTCAAATTTTCTTCCTCCTATTGCAGCAATT
Organism: Mesoplodon densirostris; assembly: GCF_025265405.1. Classification (NCBI taxonomy): domain Eukaryota; kingdom Metazoa; phylum Chordata; class Mammalia; order Artiodactyla; family Ziphiidae; genus Mesoplodon; species Mesoplodon densirostris. The sequence goes on along the minus strand of NC_082662.1, from coordinate 121,890,279 downwards.
CGAGAATAATAAGGCAGCAGAATGGCACCAACAGTGCCCAGGCCTCTTGGCTGACCCACAGCATATGTTAAAACCACTTAGGAAGAAATAAGCATCTGCCAGGTACTGACCTAAGAAACCCAAATCTTCACCCTCTTCATGACACATTGTCGTTAACTTGAGTCCCTGACAGCTCTCAACCATAGCCACCCTAAATCTTTCTGAGCACTCATTTCTCTGGGTTCCTTCTTCTCTTGGTAGCACCCCAGACCCTTCTCTCCTTACACCTCATTCTCTTTCTTCCCCTACCCAGCAACTCCAGTCACAGCTGTGAAAGTACAGGCTGCTGATGGAAGGGCAGAACTTGGCTTCTCTCCCAAAGCAAACAATTAGGGAAGCATTAACTTCCCTTAATGGGCAAAGCAACATTAAGCACATGGAAGCCCAGACCCGGGTCACTTTGCAGAGAGTCCAAGCTGTGCTGGGGCTGCCAATGTTTGTATGTGACCTCTAAATTGAAACTTAATTGGCCATTAATGGAATTCATCTAGTTAAAAACACTTGTAATTAATCATGAAGAAGAAAAACAGCCTGAATTTTGGACTTGGAGAAAGCAGAAATACATTTGATATGGTCGGTAAACCCATTCTTAAGGGTATATTCAATGACTTCCTGTCTTCTATCATGCAACACTTAAACCACATAAAAAAGCTTATTATTGTGCCCTCCACTCCCTGGTTTTACCATTACAATCCAGAAACTTCAAGACAATTAATTGACAATGGGAGCAGTAGTAGCTCTACGGTATCCCCCAAGAGGTAAGACAAGAACAATACGGAACACCTTTGGAAATATTATGGAATTGCTACAACAGTTTGGAACAGAGCAATTATCCCCACTCTGGATCGCCAAAGCTTAAGGGGTCCTATAAGATAAGAATGAAGCTTCCTAAACTTGTTTTTTCTGCATTTCAGGAATGCAAATAGAAATAGCATGTGGCCCTGCAAAAAGGAGGCAAAATTAAGGAAATAGCTTCTCAGAGAGGTCAAGTAACTTGTCTAGTGTCACAGAGAAGTACCTGGCAGAGTCAAGATTTTATTGTAATCCTACCTTACCTTTCTCATAGATAATTGGAAGGATGAAGTGAGATCAGGTATGTGAAAATCCTTGTAAACTATAAAGTGTATAATCAATAGATCCGATTTTACCTTCTTGGGATGAAACAATGGCATCCCAAATCCATACATCACAGTACAATTCCTAATGTATATGTAAAGCACCTAGCCCAGTGCTTGGCAGTTACAGGGCAGTACAGGAGAGCAGTTAAGAGTGCAGGCTTTGGAGCCAGAATGCTGGAACAAGTTCCTGACTCCACCACTTACCAGCTGTGTGCCTTTGGGAAAGTTACCTCTCTATAGCTCAGCTGGCCCATCTGTAAAATGTGGAGAACAATAGTCCGTAGGATTGAATGAATGCATAAAATGTTCTTCAAACAGGGTCTGGCACATAATGAGTACTCCTAAGAGTTATGCCAAGATTCACAAGAAGCCCAGTCTTTCTCCCAGAGCTCCGTTCCTTGATATGCTCCCAAATCTCCCTGTGTGCTTCGTGGCATATATAACAAGATCATTCCTAGCTCCTCTCCCAGCTCAAGTATAGAACCAACATACTCATCCTTGGGGACTGTAAGAGGCTACAATAGCTGTCTCAGATGCCAAAACAAGCCATCTCTGCACTGCCATTGTTGCAAGTGCAACTGCCAAAATGTGGAGACACTATGCTACCCCTTGCTGGTAGCCTCTTTGGATCAGCACTGCCCACCCTCACCCACTCCACTCCACAAGTGGGATGGGTACCACACCATCCCAAGCATAGCCTGGCCTCACCTAACTATAGTACTATAGCATATGCTTAGACCTGCTTGAGGGTCTCAACAGACATCAGCCTGTCTCTCTCCTTGTCAGCCTATCACACAATGAGAGCCATCATAAGCTTCCCAGTATCTTAGGGTTCAAATCTTACATGGTTCCGGCTCACAGCTAGGAGGATGCCCAGCCTGGCTAGTTCTGTACCAGGATCAACCCCTGCCAGGGCTGTCTCCATGGGAATGTGATTGGTGTAGTCACACAGGACCCTAGGCTCATAAGGGTCCCACATTTGTGTCTTAATGGTCTGTGTTGACCATCTTGAAATTCCTAAGAATATTATCTTTGAATTTATGTTTTGTAAGTGAATTGTGACAGGACAGTGGAGCGTGAGCTGGGTTTGGGACTTTGGGCCACCTGATTATCCCCTCACTTCCCCATCTCACTGGGACAGATTCTCGGCCACCCTCTTCTCACCCTGGCCCTGTACTGCCACCATCCTGTGCCAGGGTGATCAGGTCATATAGGCAAATGGAGGCCCCCATTCTGCAGTTGAGTTTTGCCCCCAGGAGGTCCTAGGCATGGATTAAAGGATAGTAGGGATGGTTGTCTGAGCTGGGGCAAGGCAGCAGCCATACATCCACACCTGAACTGGTAGCATCAAACAGCCTTTGAGGGATGACTGGGGGTGACTGGCAGGGGGCTGGGGATGGAGCTCTTGCCATGTCTCTGCACAGAGTTTGCAATCCCTTGACATCTGCCTGTCCACAAGCGTCTGGGGCAATGGGCCATGGAAAGGGGATAATGATTTCCCCAGCCCTGGCTACGGTCCACATTTTCATTTTGCACTGGGTCTGCAGATTATGTAGCAGGCCCCAAACCTTTCTCAGGATGACTGACCATGGTAATACCAATTTCCTATAGGGAAAACCCCATTTCCTTCACAGGAATATGTTCAGATTCCATGACCCCAACATGTCAAGGTCCTTAATTTTTTTTTTTTTTTTTTTTTAGCAACAACAGCAAAACATTTAATGGTGAATTTTTTGGTGATGTTCTCCCAGCTGCTGCAATGAATTCCATTTCTTAACTTTCCAAGGAGTCACAGTTTAAACAAACCACAGTCTTGAGCTCTCCTCTCATGCAGCTCTGTCAAGGTCCTTAAATTTTATCTGTGATTACTGTATAACAGATACTGTGCACATATGAAACCATGATTACAACACAGGGTTTTATATATTACTAAATTCCAAAAAGTGGCCCTTCAGGATCCCATTGCTTCAAGGCTCCATTATGAAAATAATAATGGTAAGTAGACCAGAGAAACACAGATGGTCTAGTTTTGTTGTACAATTGGAAACCATGAGAGAAAACATTGTTCAGGAAGGATTTGTTGTTGTTGTTGTTGTTGTTGTTTAATTAATTAATTTATTTATTTTTGGATGTGCTGGGTCTTCGTTCCTGCATGCAGGCTTTCTCTAGTCATGGCGAGCGGGGGCTACTTTTCATCGTGGTGTGCAGGTTTCTCATTGCGGTGGCTTCTCTTGTTGAGGAGTACAGTCTCTAGGCGAACGGGCTTCAGTAGTTGTGGCTTGTGGGCTCTAGAGCACAGGCTCAGTAGTTGTGGCACACGGGCTTAGTTGTTCCTCAGCATGTGGGGTCTTCTCGGACTGGGGCTCGAACCTGTGTCCCCTTCATTAGTAGGCTGACTCTTAACCACTGCATCTCCAGGCAAGCCCGTTCAGGAAGGTTTTGATGAAAGAGAAGGCTAAGAATACCAGAGTAAGACATATTAAGTCAATAAGCCACATAAAGGCTTAGAAACATTTTGAGCAGGGGAATAGTTTTCTAAACAGAAAAAGAATTTAATAAAAGAATTTAATCAAAGTGAGCTTTGGGAGGTAATTTCTTTGGCCATACTATCTAGGAGGCAGTCTGTAAAGCCATGGAAGCATCACCTCCTATTCTAAAAAATAAACTTAAGACAATATCTCGTCTCCTTTGATTCCCCGGGGTTCTCTCGTATGTGTTTAGGCTCTTGTCATGCTTATTTACACAGGACATCTCCACTTAAAAATGTTTGTGGGGCTTCCCTGGTGGCGCAGTAGTTGAGAGTCTGCCTGCCGATGCAGGAGACACGGGTTCGTGCCCCGGTTCGGGAGGATCCCACATGCCACGGAGCATCTGGGCCCGTGAGCCATGGCTGCTGAGCTTGCGCGTCCGGAGCCTGTGCTCCGCAACAAGAGAGGCCACAACAGTGAGAGGCCCGCGTACCGCAAAAAAAAAAAAATGTTTGTGAATAAAGGCAGCTCTCCCTGTAGGATGGGACCTATGGAGAGGAATCTTGTGTTTTTCTAAAAGAATTGTAACTCAAACAAAACTATCTCATTTCTCTTGTTCCCGTTCATGCCAAGAAGTAAATACTATTACTGATTATTCAGAGGCAAACAGTTCCTCATCATGCTTTGAATGGTCTTTAATGTCACTATGTCAATGTTTACATGTTATTCCTTTTACATAATTGTACTGAAGGTTTTTGATGAGGTAAAGAGGAAATGTGCACAGTCTACTTTTTCTGTAGCTTTTGGCCACTTCTATTTCCCACAGACCAGCCGTGTGACTCAGGCAGAAAGTATTGGTTGAAGGAATGGAAACACTGCTAGTTGCTGGGAGGAACAGAAGGGACATTGGTTAAAATAGAACTAAATAATTACTCTTCCCTTTAGACAGTGGTCCCCACTGCAAAAAGAAAGTTCCCAAATTCCACCTATGAAGAAGTTAACATCCCAATAGTCCAAAAGAGGTTGTGGTTATACATTTTACCTGTGGGTGGGACTGTGTACCTGCACAACAGTAGAAAATGCATCTTGTTCATCTCAGTCTCCAGCATTTAGCACAGTGCTGAAATATATTAGGTGCAGAATAAATGCTTGTGGAAGGAAAGGACAAATACACCAGCCATTACAACAAAGTAAATAACATGATGGGTTTTTGTCTCCAAATAAAGATCTCCTCCATTAGTTTTAAGGAATTTTTCTGAAATTTGTTTTTATCACAGAGATAAACATGGTACTAATTGGAGGCTGTGAGCCTCTTGAGGTCAAGCACCAAACATTTGTAATTTCACTGCTGAGTGTAACGTGGATGCGTAGAAGTCAGCAGTCAATGATTACTTGTGAAATGAAAATGTGTCACTTCCTCTGACTGCACTGAGTCAGGTCAAGTCACCAGCCCCTCTTTAGCATAACTGGACCTCCTTGTTTGTCCATGATTTTGATTTTGGAAGCAGGACGAGGACCAAATCCCAGAGCCTTCATTAACCTCAGAGTAAAATCTGTACTAGTGAGCCCCCTTTGCCTGCTTTGTCAAGAATTCCATAATGCTTTGCAAATTGGTGCACCTTGTAGACCCCTACCTTCTTCCTAGCTGGATGAGAGCAAGAGGTGCTGACAAACCAGACAGGATTAACCTGCCTGGAGCAGTGGCCAGAGAGCTCAACCATCTCCCTCAACCACTTACTTTCCCACTCACTGTTTCCTTTGGGGTCTGAAAGATAAGATCTAAGAAGGTTAAACACCATAATGATGTGCTCCATAAAGCATGAAGGAAGCCCGGCAACACCTCAACTCTGCAAATTCCTAATCAGTAGAGACTAAATTCATCAAAACAGTTAACTTGCCCAAGCTGCTGATCAGTTTCAGAAACTCTCCTGACTTGGACATGTGGAGGGCAATTGCCCAGTAGATTTAGCTCTGGCCTGTTGGAGAAAGGACACACATTTTTGGATTATTTCTTTCTCCAACAGGCCATGATTAGAAGGTGGATACCATCAATTCCATCTAGTCTATTTACAAGAAATATCAAAATAGAAACAAGAAGGAGCAGGTCCAGTTGAACTGGAATCCTTCCCCCACCTGCTCAGGCACCAGAATGTAATTGTTGTCGATAGACTTCCATCAGACCCTGATGCATGTCCCCTTCCAACCACAAACACTGAGAGAGGAAAACAAATCCCACCAAGGGACAACCCAGCTGTAAACCCTCTGAAGAAAGAGCTCTGTCAAGATTCCTGAAAACACAGCAAGACATTTAGATTTAGAAAATAGGAGCATTTTCCTCAACACAAATGCATCATTGTTATCTATGGGGCAATAAACTGGATGTTAGAAACACCAGTCTGTGATACCATTGCTTGACAGATCTCTCATGTCTGGGGGAAAATACACATGAGATAGGAAGGCTCAATTCTGAGTTTTGGAAGGTTTTTTTTTTTTTTTTTCCTTTAAGGGTCATGTATATTTTTTACTGCCTTACAGAGAGAAAAATAGGTAAGAGGTATGACTAATCATTTTTTTTTTTGCAGAAAGATTCAGCATAGAAAGGGTGTAAGGATGATATCAATTCAAGACAGGGCTCATTCATCAGCTTCTGATAACAACAAGGTTATAAATAATAAAGGCCATTGCTTTTGATGTAGAGTGGCCCAATGGTCCTCAAAATGTGGTCCCCAGATCAGCATCAATATCATCTGGAAACTTGTCAGAAATGTACATTTCTGGGCCTCACCCCAAGCCTACTGAATTAAAAATTCTGAGAGTAAGACCCAGCAATCTGTGTTTTAACAAGACCTCTAGGTGATTATGATGCATGCTAAAGTATTAATAATAATAGTAATATGGATGCCTGCCTCCCACCCCCAGGGATATTCTGATTTAATTGGTATGGGGTGTGACTGGGATGTCTATAAGCTCTCCAGGTGACTCTAATGTGCAGCGAAGTTTGGGAACCACTGGGATAAGACTAAAGAATTGATCCCCACGTAGGTCTCTCATCATTTCTTGTACCTGGCATTTGCAGCCACTTCAGTTTTGAAGAGTAAACTTTCAAGGAGTCACTCGCCTTTCAAAAAGTTCATACAGTATTTGTCTTTCTCTTTCTGACTTACTTCACTCTGTATGACAGACTCTAGGTCTATCCACCTCATTACAAATAACTCAGTTTCGTTTCTTTTTATGGCTGAGTAATATTCCATTGTATATATGTGCCACATCTTCTTTATCCATTCATCCGATGATGGACACTTAGGTTGTTTCCAGCTCCGGGCTATTGTGAATAGAGCTGCAATGAACATTTTGGTACTTGAGAATGGACTTGAGGATACGGGGAGGGGGAAGGGTAAGCTGTGACAAAGCGAAAGAGAGGCATGGACATATATACACTACCAAACGTAGGGTAGATAGATAGTGGGAAGCAGCCGCAGAGCACAGGGAGATCAGCTCGGTGCTTTGTGACTGCCTGGAGGGGAGGGATGGGGAGGGTGGGAGGGAGGGAGATGCATGAGGGAGGGGATGTGGGAACAGATGTATATGTATGACTGATTCACTTTGTTATAAAGCAGAAACTAATAAAAAAAATAGAAAAAAAAAAAAAGTTCATACAAACATATAGGTGGAAGGGCTGCCACCAGATAAGAGCAGCGTGCTGTGACCAGGTGTTAAATGATATATTCTCATTAACTGAGTCCATGGGGAAACCTGTGCTCAAGCACAAAAGATATTTTACCACAAATTGGCTACTCCTTTTTAAAAAATAAAAATATATTTAACGAACAATGTAAATATCAACAAATATTTTAAACATGATATTATTAAAGCGACATTTTAACATTTTTAAAGTGATATTTTGGAGCAAAGTTTAAAAGTCTTTGGTATGATTCAGTGACTTTCTCATATTTAACTCTTCTTCCATCGACTTATCCTATTTAATTGTTTTAGAACCAAAAACTTTCTCATTTAACTTCAACTTGCAGGTAGCTCAGACTGAAAATGATTCTTGGTTGCTTATTTCTAAGCATACCTCAAAACTCTGTCTGTCAGAGGCAATCAAGTCCATGGTTTTTATTCCTCAAGAAAGGGATATACTATAATGGAAAAGAATCTGAAAAAGAATATATATAACTGAATCACTTTGCTGTACACTTGAAAATGACACAACGTTGTAAATTAATTACACTTCAATTTAAAGAAATAAAGGGATATACTACTTTGCCTTGGGTAGCAGCAAGATGGAACATTCTAAGAGATGCTGGGCCTGGGAGTGAGGAGATCCCAGAGGAGTATCACAGGTGTAAGTATCTGTGCAACAAAAGGTCATGGGATGAGTGTGGAGGTCAAATGCCTGGTCTGGAAATGAAAGGCAGAAAGGAAACACCAGAGAAAGTAAAACAACAGTACCAATCAGGGGTACAGACCAGGAGTCTAGACTATATGCAATGTTATAGAAAATCCAACAATGATGAGATCATAGACATTGGCAGACCCAATAACAGGAGTCAAGAACTTAGAAATGGGTCAAATCCAATACTGTATGATAATAAGACATAGGTGTTTTCAGTAAAAAAAAAAAAAAAAGGTCCATGATTCAGATTCTGTTTGAAACCAGACCTTGGCTCACACCAGGACAAGGAGACCACAGAGAACCAAGTAACAGAACCGAGGCTGTGACCAGTGTAGGGTGTACTGCACATAACAGATATTCAATATGGGTTTGTTGAGTGAACAGACATTCAAAATTATTTCTGGTTTTAATTGTGTATTTTTTTCTACCAGTGACCACTGTGTGTCTGCTACAGCAGGCCATCATGCCCTGTTAGAAATGAATCTATCATAGCAGCTGGAGGGTAGAATGTAAGTTTAGGTGTGCTTTGGGTAAAAAACACTACACCATGAGCTGGAAAATGTGGATTTGGTTCCTAGCTCTGCTTCTAACTACCTTTGTAACTTTGGGTAAGTTCTATTATTACCTCTGCCTCTTAGGTCCTCACCTTGAAAATGAGGTAAGCAAGACAGAAATACTAGATGATCTCTAAAGTATGCTCAACTCTAAAAATCGTTGGCTCCCCACAACAGGTATGTTCCTGAAAATCCGTATCAAAAATTGATTTGTCATGTCATTATATGGGCACCTGCCTATCACTAGCTTCCTGTGGTTGGTGATTTCCCAGACATTTTCAAGACCTCTGCAGTCAATGGGAAGTAAATCTGATCTTTTAGGTTGTCGGTGGGACCAAAGCACAACCCTATGGGTACACTGAGGTCAGACTTAGGGCGCATTTGTTGGCTAAATTTAACTAGAAGTTTTGCAAGTTTTCCCTAAGGAAAGCCCCTGTATTCTACCATCACAGATAGGGAAGCAGAAATCAGAGGCTGTGGAGTCAGTTTCATTTTAGCTTTGTTCTTTGCGCAGTGGAGCCAGCGGTGGGAGTCGGGGGAGTAGGGTTGTGGAGAAAAGCATCCCAGACACATGGAGAGTGTGACATAAACACTCCCTTAAATCCTGCCCTTTTTCAAATTCCCCAGAGGACCAAGCCTGCACCCCAGACAGCTACGTGCTTCACTGCATCCTCAGCCAGATGCAAGTTGCCCCAAGGGGCAGCCATCTGGACTCTGAAAGCCCATTATAGCCATACCAGGCAGCTGAATCTAGTTACAGACGACAGCCTTTCCCAGCCTGGCTGTCTCAGGCTTGAAATCGCACACTTAGGAAACATCCGCTTGGGACGCAAGGCGCCCCTCCCTTGGGGACAAAGGGAGGAGAAGAATGTGGGAACACAGGCACACAGGCTGCTGGCAGAGGCAGGTTCTGGGCAAGGTTCAGAGGCTCCTTCTTTTCATCCTGCCTCTGCTCTGTTATCTTCCCTGCCTTGCTTTAAGAAGCACGTACACACACACACACACACACACACACACACACACACATCCCTGGACTCGTTCTTTCAGGGGTATTGTTAGAAATGTGGTTTGGTTTAAAGCAGGAACAGATGAGAGATACCAAAACATCCAAGAGCAAAAAGCTGTCTGCACTGGTAATAATCACAGCTCCAGATTGCCCAAGCCTTAGATGAGAGGAGGCTGGTCTGAAGATCTCAGGCTGGGGTCATGGAGAAAACACTGTTCATACCCTCACAGCCCTTTTTCTGTGACCCTGTAGAAGGCCGTACATGGCAGCAAAAAGGGTGAGGGCCACTCGGGATGGGATGCACAGGAGCAAATTCCATCCTCCTGTGCTCCGGAGGGTACAATGCCCAAATGTACATCCCTTCCCCAGGATGGGTCAGGGTTCCGCCCTCAACTCAAGGCAGCCTTGCATCCAAAATTGAAGATTAGGACAACAACTGTCCTGAGAAGTCCTGAATGTCACCCCATTCCTCGCATGACTGGTTATGCCCCACCACACCTACCTGGGCTTTTGTGAAGACCCCACATGTTTTCTTGCTTCCTTGGTGAGCACAGCCTGTCCCCTCCTTCCTGGAATGCCCTCCTGCTCTACCCTACCTTTTAAGCCCTGCCTGAAGCAGTAGAGTGGTCCAGAACACAACCTCTGAGCACCAGAACTCCTGGGTCCAAATCCCAGCTTTGCCACCCTTAGCCAGATGCTTCATAACTTCTCTTCCCTCACCTTCTTTTCCTGTAATGTAAGGATGATGATGATATAGTGGTTATTTCACACAGCTGTTACAAGAATTAAATAAGTTAATATCTGTAAAGGATTGAAAACAGTGCCTAGTTGATATTAAATGCAGAAGACCCCCCTGATTCTTCTCTCATCTTCTCTCACCATTCTTCCCAACAATTCCTGATTAAAGTGATTACGTTGTTTTCAATAGTTTGGATACCTGTCTCCTGCCCTGGTCTTTGAGTTTCTCATGGAAAGAAATTGTGACTTATTCATTTTCACATCTCCAGTACAAAATGTTTGTCGTAAAAAGGTATTTGAGGGCTTCCCTGGTGGCGCAGTGGTTGGGGGTCAGCCTGCCGATGCAGGGGACACGGGTTCGTGCCCCAGTCTGGGAAGATCCCACATGCCGCGGAGTGGCTGGGCCCGTGAGCCATGGCCGCTGAGCCTGCGTGTCCGGAGCCTGTGCTCCGTAGCGGGAGAGGCCACAGCAGTGAGAGGCCCATGTACCGCAAAAAAAAAAAAAAAAAAAGTATTTGAAAAAAATGTGTATTGAATAAGTTGGATGAGAAACTAATAATAATACCTTTCATCTAATGGGTGATAACTATGGGCTAGGCATGTTGCTAAGAAATTTATTCATATTCATAAGCAGTTTCTTTAAATTTCATCTATGTTCTCTTCATAGCTCACAAGTTTGGCTTCCAGAAGCATAAAGGAAAATTGCTATTATAAACTAAAATTCAAGGACTTAAAGCAAAGAAAAACAACCAACTGGAGAAGAGGAAATAAAGGCAAATATTGGTCCTCTATAGAGAGAGAGATGTACAAGATTATCATCTTGGAGTCTATTAGCACAAAGAAAGGTGATCCTGTGTGGCCAACTAAGCCTTTAGGAAGGCAAACTTAAATCCAGAAAAAAGAAGTAAACAACTCAGAGGTGCATCTAAAAGGAGTGGGAATTTCTTCAAAATAATGGAAAAATAAGTAATAAGGGGATCAGCACGAAACAAACCAAAGTGGGTGTATGGGCTGCTCTCTATATCATATAGATATGGATAGATAGATAAATAGATAAAGATATAGAGAGATATAGATATATATACATATATTTCTCTCTGGGTGTGTATATGTACACATAAATGTACACATATATGTATATGTGTATATGCATGTATATGTATATATATGTGTGTGTACATATATACATACACATACATACATATATATATATATATATATATATATACACACATATATATGTAGCAAAAAAATGAAAGAAGCTCAGTCTGAATCCAATATGACCTGGGACTGTGAGGACAGATATTAAAAAAGCAAAATCCTGGAGCAAGCCAAGGCAGAGGGAAAACACTAACGAGAACAAAGGAGGCTCTTTTTCTCGGGGCGGGGAGGTGGTGGTGGGGGGAAGAGGTGATTGTCTAGTGTTTGGATAAACAGGAGAGAGATTACCACAGTTTAAGATGGGGTGTCATCTCGACAGATGACTGAGATCTTGTTTGCTTTCTTCCTCTCCATTGAGGATAATAAGCATCGGTGAATTAGGAAGTGGGAAACAAACATTATCAAGAGGGAACTGGTGACCACAGTAAGTGAAATGATAGTAAGAAATTCCTTAACAAGTTAAAAGAACAATTTAAACCTCTTGCCCAGGCAAATTTTATAATGGCAATCATCACAAGTTACATTTGTTTGGCATTTTGTGATTTTTAAAAAGTCCTTTCACTCTATTATTTTACATATTTAACTTCAAAATGGCTTTGCTAGTTCAGAATGAGCCTTTGGGCAGGACCCTGAAGAAATCATTTTTTAAGTTGATACAGAAAATTCGTCTTTATTTCACTTTAACATCAAAGAAGAGAGAATTAAATCATGCAGCTTAGTGTTATCCTTTAAAAAATATTTTTAAATGTGTTCTAACTCCTCTCATGAAAAATTGGTTTCAGCATAAGTCACATTAAAAAAATGAAAACTAAACTAAACAGGATTTGGGGGACTCTAGGACAAGCAAATGTTAAATGTAAAACAAAGATGCAGGGAAAAAGAGAGGGTCCACTTGTTGGGCCAAACAGGGGCTCGTTCTGAGTTCTCACTCACTCACTGGAGCTCTTGCTCAAGGGCCAGGCATTCCCATTCCACTCAGTCCCAGTTCAGTAGGCCTTAGTGCAGAATGAGTAGTTTAGGAGCGCCACCCTGTGTTAGATTCAGAAACTACAAGTTTTCACTGGAATAGATTTAACTAGATGCATCCAACCGAAATTCCAACCATAACCTAATTTCAGGCCTATGGTTATTTCTGTAGCCCATGCAACTTAATGTCAACACAGATTTAATAGTTCTGTATTGTATGGTTTTTAAAACTGTCTGAAAGCAAAATAAAGTCATGGAACTGGACATCACCATCATCAAGTGATAGTAAGTACTCCCTTGATCCCACAAGTGGCCTAAAGATTCAGGTGTTTCAAAGTGGAAGCCCTTTCATTCACTGACAATTCAGTGTCCTTAATCTTCATCTTTGAACCCTCCCTATCCCCATCTTTATGTCCTACACCTCAAAGAATAAGAAACCTCACTGTCAAACACTTTTTATGTCTTGAAAGCTCTGCCCCCTCAGACATCAATTGAATATCCAAGACATTCTTTTTGGTACTATTTTTTTTTTTTTTTTTTTTTGGTGGTACGTGGGCCTCTCACTTTTGCAGCCTCTCCCGTTGCAGAGCACAGGTTCGGTATGCGCAGGCTCAGTGGCCATGGCTCACGGGCCCAGCCGCTCCATGGCATGTGGGATCTTCCCGGACCGGGGCACGAACCCATGTCCCCTGCATCGGCAGGCGGACTCTCAACCACTGCGCCACCAGGGAAGCCCTTGGTACAAATTTTGATGAATTTAGAATCATGAAGGGATGAGCTTTAGTCCTAGGGATGGAGAAAGGAGGTAGAAGATGGCTTAGGGAGTGTTGTTGTTGAAATGGGGAGCATGGTGAAATGGGGTGGAGAACAGAGAGAGAAGCAGATGCTTCAACTTCAAGGCACCTGTCCACCATATTTCCCTCCTAATTCACCTAAAATGTTAACACGATTTACTGCCTCATAAATTCATTTCTTCCAATGACCATATAGACTAACCTGTATATTCCTTGTAAAAACAAAAAAAATGTCTTTAACTTTACCTGCAAAATAATAACCCTGACCTTATTGTGTTAAAAGTAAATTTAATTTCTTCTTTCCTGGGTTTTAATTACAAATGGTCCCCACATTAACTGAGATGCTCCTGCTGATTCCAGAACATATGGCACTTAGGTTCAAGTTATTTCTTTCTGGTCATAATTTTCTTAAACATGTGACTTCTTTTATTTCATGTTCCTTGTTTATAGAATATTTTAAAGTGGTAAGCAAACTTAATTTTGGAGTCTCTTCATCTTTCTACTTCTTCTTGCTACTTCTCCCTACTTGATTTTCACTTCCTTAAGGAAAGACTTATTTTTATCTTTCTCAATGTCTCTCCTGATGGCACAGTGTAATGCTCAATGTGTGTATGTCAAATTAACCTAGAGAGAATAACAGTTGATGTGGAGGACAATTCTTGACCATGGTGGTGACAGAATTCCAAAATAAATGACCAAAGGCAAGAGCAGAACCCCTGACTATGAGACTCCTTAAGAAGTAAGGAGACATGAAGGCAATAAGTGAAGAATCTTAAGAAAGGACTCTAGCTTCTCAAAAGGTAAACAATCCAGGTGTTTGCAGCCTTTGAACTGCTGTTTATGTGCAAAGATGGAGGAAATGAAGATGGGATGGGCTTAAAGGAGAGACATGGCCGGGAAGAGCCTGAAACAGAAATGTCCATTTTCTACAAGGTGGGGGACACTGATAGGCACTCTGCTCTGGTTGCTTCCACTTCCCTTTGGGAGCTTCCAAAATCGGCTGTTTGCATCTCCAAAGCCATTCCCAGGCTTCTTTTCTTAATGGAGGGAATGTTGGATGGAGCTTTGAAGACAAGGAAATCTTTGATTTGTCAGTTTCAGGAACTGGATTAGATGGAGTCATTAAAAGAAGAGGCTGATATCAGCTTTTCTGCACAGAGTAGTTGAGTTCAAAGTTGAACTTGCCTCCCTTGAAGCAAGATGTTTGTGGAAGCCTGTGGTTCTTGATGGAAAGTGGGCATGGCCCTCCTCTCTGATGCTATTACATCCCAGTCTTGGGAGATCTCTTCTAGAAGGTTCACAGGTGCTGCTAATTGGTAACCTGTCTACTTCCTTTCTGTCCAGCAGGTGGTGTGATAAGATTCGAGATGGTTTGGAAAATCTTCAAGACCCCAATTCCTCTAAAGATTTGTTTTGGAAGAGGAAGCCTCTGAAACCCAGCTCTCAAATATAAGAAGAGAATTTGTGAAAAATATAGGGCATGGAATGGGCATGTATTGGTTAAGTAAAATACAGGCTGAGACAGAGGGGTGGGGAAGTTTCTGGTGGCCTGGATAGAGATGTCTTTCATTAGAAACATTTTCTCCTTAAAGACAAGACAGAAGCCTTTCAAAATGTTAATAGGTTGATGAAGTCACAGATTTTTTTTCCACTATTTTCCCTATATTTTTCTGCATTTTTCAAATTTTCTGCACAAAGCAGGTCTCTTCATACTTGCCAAATATTAAATATTGCTATAAAAATCTTTTATATCAATAATTATTCAATACCTTTCTAAGTTTTACTGATTCCTACTGAAGCCGAATGGGGCCTCTATACCCTGACACCAAATTAAATCTCAGAGACAAAGTTTTGGGTTAAGTAGAAAAGAATAGCTTTATTTCTTTGCCAGGCAAAGGGGGCCACAGTGAGCTAATGTCCTCAAAACTGTGTGTCCCAACCTGGAGGGGGGAGTGAGAAGTTTTATAGTAATGATTCAAAGCTGATCACCAAAAATGGTGTTCAGCTTGTGGACATTCTTCTGACTGGTTGGTGGTGAGGTAAGTGGGAGTCAGCATCATCAACTTTCTGATTCCAACCGGTCCAGGGTCATGTGCTTGTGGGCAGCATACTATCTTTAACTTAATTTCTCCCACCTGGAGGGGGTTTCAGTACTTGCAAAACAGCTCAAAGATATTGCTGTGTGTATCCCCTGATGGGAAACCAGGACCTTGCCACAAGGCTGCACTATTGTTTCTCTTGGCTGTTTGTTTCTCCCTGGTCTGGTATCCCCTCTCTTCCCTAACTAGCAACGGCTTGAATCTGCCTGTTGGAACTCAGGGAAGGTCATGGAGGCTGAATGAAGCCTATTTCCTGTAATCTAAGAAATGCAGGACACAGAAAGACTTTTGTGCCCAGGAGCTCCACAGGGCCCTGCTTGGTATCCCTAATTTCTACCTTTGTACGTAGCTGGTGACAAAATTTAACTTTTCTTTGATGATTGGACATGTTGGAGATTATTATGTACATTGCTGTAACTGGAATTTTTCATGTTGCAAATATAATTGTAAGAGATATGGAACGTGAACCCTTCTATCACCCACACCATAGAGTTATGTTTCCCTATCAAGCATCTAAATTCTTTCAGGTTAAAACATTTGTCTATTTCTCAAACAAAGGCATATTATAGAAAGGTTTTAAAAATGAGGTGGCATGAATATCAGCCTGGTAGTGTGAGGAGAGGCCAAAGTAGAGGAATAAGGAGTCGATTATCATGGTTCAGGAATAAGGAGTCAAAAGGATGATGACAGTGAGTGGTAAGGGAGAAACAGGGGCAGGAGATACTCTCACGGAGGAGTTAGGAGGATTTAGTAATGGATATTCAGTTTACAGGAAAAGAGGAATCAGTGATGTGACAAGTCCAAGGACATGGAAAAATTAGAATATTGGCCTCAGAAATAAGTAAATCAAATGGTGACCATGGTTCAGTAAGACACATATGTTACTGGAAATTTTCCAATAGACTAATAGGATATGTTTGTCCATTAAAATAGTATAACTCCCAATAGAGAATATAATAAACTTTAAGATAAGGGGCCTCCCTGGTGGCGCAAGTGGTTGAGAGTCCGCCTGCCGATGCAGGGGATACGGGTTCGTGCCCCGGTCTGGGAGGATCCCATATGCCGCGGAGCGGCTGGGCCCGTGAGCCATGGCCGCTGAGCCTGCGCGTCCGGAGCCTGTGCTCCGCGACGGGAGAGGCCACAACAGTGAGAGGCCCGCATACAGCAAAAAAAAAAAAAAAAAAAAAAAAAAAAAAAAAAAAGATAAGAACAATGTGTTATATAAAAAATATACAAATTATGTATTTGTAAAAACTGGAAATGAAAATTGGGTAACACTAACCCAAAAGAAAGGGCTCCATAGGGCTTTTTAAAAAGTTCCTCTCGGGCTCCCCTGGTTGAGTCCGCCTGCTGATGCAGGGGACACGGGTTCGTGCCCCGGTCCGAGAAGATCCCACATGCCGTGGAGTGGCTGGGCCCGTGAGCCATGGCCGCTGAGCCTGCACGTCCGGAGCCTGTGCTCCACAACGGGAGAGACCACAACAGTGAGAGGCCCGCGTAACGCAAAAAAAAAAAAAAAAAAAAAAAAAAAAAAAAGTTCCTCTCATGGGTTGAATCATGGTCCCTGAAACAATGTGTTAAGTCCTAACAACCCCTGGTACTTATGAATGTGACCGTATTTAGAAAAAGAGTCTTTAGTGATGTAATCAATTTAAGATCAGCTCATACTGAATTAGGGGGTCCTAATTCAATATGACGGTGTCCTTATAGACAAGAAGAGACACAAAAACAGACGCGGAGGGAAGATGGCCATGAGAAGATGGGGGCAGGGATTAGAATTACGCTACCACAAGCCAAGGAATGTTTGGAGCTACCAGAGGCAAGGAAGATTCCTCCTCTAGAGGCTTAGGAGAGAGCTGGCTCTGTCAACACCTTGAATTTAAACTCCTACCTTCCAGAACCACTAGAGGATAAATTTCTGTTGTTTTAAACCACACAATTTGTGATACTTTGTTGTGGTAGCCTTAGAACACGAATATGGTAGCCGTCTTCAGCATTCAGAGCAGGAGAGGAGAGGTAGATGTTTAGTTTTGTAGGTGGGGTAGATATTACGCGACTATGTCACTATGGAAATCCACTTACTGTGTAAAGTTACCCATTAAACAGATGAAGAGATTAGAAGTGTGTTGGTTCAATAACTCTGTGTACTTTTTCCCTGACAAAGGTGGCCACTGCTGTGATCTGATCACTGTATGATGAACACTGAACCTCATTACCAGAAATAAAGAGGTTGTCCAGCCTGCTTTCCTGGCATATCCCACCCCCACTAGAGAAACACATCCTCTGGGCACCTCACTACACCTCTTCCTCTCAGGCAAAGGCTGCTGGTTTTCAGAAAACTGACAAGCTCACAAAATGTTTATTTCGATATAAAACGGAAAGACAAAGGACAAGAAGCTCAGTTATAAATCTGAAAGGAGCCAGCTGAGGGAGCATGTAAGGAGGAAATGAGTCAACTTACAACTAAGATGGTATAACATTTACAAGCATGGGTATACCCTGTAGGCTATGAATTTCCCAGCTCAAAATATTAATAAGACATTTGGAATTATTTTATTTTATTATTCATCTTTTCAGTTTGATAAGAGAAGAACCAAAGTGCTCTTGGTTATTAATTTAATAGGAAAATTAAAAGTTTGAGTTGTGTAAGCTTTCAGGGGAGATTAACTTGCTGACTTCTTTTTTCTAATTTATCATTCTCAGCAAACATCTGTTGAAACCTTATCATGAGCCATGCACTGTGCTACAAGCTGAAGATACCAAGGAGAATTTTTATTTTTGATCCTTTCTTTCAAGGATTTTGCACACCAGTGGAAGAAATAGACAAATAAAGAGTACTTCGGTTTTTAAAAAGTGCAGTGTTAAGAATGGTTATTGTTGGAAGACATAATAATAATGATATTAGTAATAATAATGATATTAGTAATAATAATTTCGAGTGTACTATATTTTACATGTATTAAGGGAACAGCGAGAAAAGTGTGCCTAATTCCCTCTGGAGAGATAAGGATGCCTGCCTGCCTGCCTGCCCTCTATTCCTCCAAGGGGAATAAAAGGCCAAGGTGGGCTGAATGGGCCACGGAGAGAAAGAAAAGTCTGTGCCGAGACCTCATGCCTTGAGAATTCATGCTGTATTTGGAGAAATGCAAAGAGCGCAAGGGAGATGTGGGAGACTGTAGGAGATGATTTGGGGGGCATATCTTGTAAACCTTTGTGTGAGTATCATTCTCTGTGCCGCCTCTTTTCAAACGGTGTCCATAAATAGAAGGAGAGGGAGTTTTAATTTCTCTGTAAGAATGTACGCATGCATGTGCATGTGCTTGGTTTCAAATACAACCTAAAAAAATTCATGTTAACATATTCTAATACCTGGATGACCGCCTTGTAAGTACTGCCACATGACTTTAGAGTTTGCTTTTGCATTTATAACGTTTGTACTGATTAGTGCTTATTTGATGGTAGCCTGTCACATATTAAAGAGCATTCAATAACTCAGAGCTGCCTGTCCCTGTGTAGGAGTATCTGTGGCAGAGATTACTGGCTGTCTCCTAATATATGTTTCTCCTTCTTTCAAAGTAATGAAACCCCGAAGACTTAAATGAGCGCATAGATGTCCAGGAAAAAAAAATACCACATTGCCCAGTTTCCCTTGAAGCTAGCTGTGGCCTTGTGAATAAGTTCAAGTCAATGAATTATAAGCAGAGTCTTGTGGCAGCTTCTGGAAACCTTCCTTAAGAGCAAGGTGATTTCCTATATATGTCCATGAAGCTGAATTTGCCATTGTGTTTTTCAAATATCCCATGTCCTTACTGATTCTTAACTGATTTTCTTAATTACTGATATAGGCAAATTAACATTTTCCACTGTGATTCTGGATGTATTTTTTTATAGTTATTTCAATTTTCACGTTATATATTTCAAGTTCATGATTTGATCATCCCAGTAACTAATTGAGAAATTTCACATGATTTCACTGTTTCCATTTGCATTTATATTTATAACCATTTTGGTGTCAAGTCGCACTCCTTTTTTAAAAAATTCAATCTGACAATTCTAAACTTTTAACTAGAGAATTGTCATTTGTATACATAATTACTGATGTGTTTGGACTTCCATCTTATTTTGTAATTTATGATTTCTCCAACTTTCTCACTCCGTTTTCAGATTCATTATTTTTTTGCCATTTCAATTCTTATCCTCTGCTAGTTTGTAAATCCTACCCTCTTATTTAATCCTTTTAGTAGTTACCCCAGAAATGATAATATGAATCTTAATTTATGGAAGTATAATGTTAATTAATGTATTTACCCTTCTCTTGGGCAATAAAAGAAACTTAGAACACTTACCTGTTCTATTCCTTTGAAGACTCTGTGCTTTATTACTGTGCATGAAACATTTTATTTTCCAGATCCCAGTTTTATACAGCCAGCATTCATTTAGATGTACCCACTTATTTGCTACTTTCTTTGCTCTTTGTTCCTTCTTGCACCTCAGTACTACATCTAAGAACCTTTCTTTCTGCCTTAAGTACACCCTTTTGAATTTTATTTAGTGGAGAACAAACTCTACTTTTTGTTTATTTGTCTGAAAATGTCTTTGTTTACCTGTGTGTAGAATTTGAGGTTGACACATTTTCTTTCAGGGTATTGAAGATATTCCACTGTTTTCTGGTTTTTATTATTTCTGCTTAAAAGTCAGCTAAAAGTGTAATTGTCACACTTTTGAATATAAGTTTTCCCTTCAATCTGACTGCCTCCAAACATTTTTTTAACTTCTTATTATGGAGAATTTAAAGCATGTTCAAAGTTAGAAAGCATCATCTAATAAACCCTCTTGTGTTCATATCCCAGCTTCAACAATTATCAACATTTTGCCACTTTTGTGTCATCCATTCCCATATACGCAGACTCTTATACACCTATTTTAGTATTTTATTTTATTTTTCGCAGGAGTATTTTAGAGTTGATACAAAAATACTATATTACGTCTATTCATCTGTAAACACCTTGGTATGTATCTCTCTCTCTAACTGATAAGGACTTAATATTAACATAAGCACTAAGCCACCAACACAACCAGTGAATCTTTTTTTGGAAAGATTTTTTTTTTTGATGTGGACCATTTTTAAAGTCTTTATTGAATTTACTACAATATTGCTTCTGTTTTCTTATGTTTTTTGGGGTTTTGGCCACAAGACACGTGGGATCTTAGCTCCCTGACCAGGAATCGAACCTGCACCCCCTACATTGGAAGGCGAAGTCTTAACCACTGGACCGCCAGGGAAGTCCCACAACCATTGAATTTAACAACTTGGTATCTCCTAATATCTATCCTCTGTGCAAATTTCTACTTGTCCCAAAGGTGCTTTTCGTAGCTGGTTTGAGGGAATCAGGATCTAGACAAGCCCACACATTGCTTTGGTTGTTACTTCTGCTAAGACTATTTTATTACAAGAGGCCCTGCCTTGATTTTCTTTTTCCCTTGCTATTGATTTATCAAAGAAACCAGATAATTCTCTAGAAAGATCCACTTTCTCAAGAATTGGCAGTCAGACCTAGAGGTTTGATTAGATTCAGGTTAAAAATATGTTAGGCAAGTATACTTCTTCAGTGTATTAATGATGAATAAAATGTTTGGTTTTCCTCCCTTCAGTGACTCTAAGATTGATGGATAGGTTCAGGTGGTGACAGCTGCAGCCTCCATTATGAAATTTCCCTCAACCTTCCACCTAAGGTTTTAATAGCACTGAGGACTGTTGCCTAGATCCACAATTGCATTAGAGGTTGAAAAATGATGATTTCCCTACTTCTATACTTCCTTCTGCCTCAATTAGCTGTAAGTCTTATAAAAGTCTTTCCCTCATCTACTCTTTAATCACCATGAAAATACTGTTTATACAGGAAAGACAGGATAGATGCTTGATTCTTTCCCTTGGTTAATTTTTAGCATAGTGAGCTGTTGCTTAAGCCACCTCCAAAAACAGTTGGCCCATGAAGACTTTGCATAATGATTCTTGTGCCTTTTAAAAAAATTCAGCATTACTGAGATACAATTTACATCCAATAAAATTCACCCATATTGACTATACAGTTAGAAGAGTTTTGACAAATGAAACCATTCATGTAAACATAACCATGATCAAAATATAGGACATCTCCAGGACCCCAAAAAACTTTTCTCCTCTCCCTTAAAGTCAGTTCATGTTCCTCACCCTAGTCCCAATCAAGCGCTGATCTGCTTTCTATCACTTTAAAGTTATCTTCTTTAGAATTTCCTATAAATGAAATCATACAGATTTAGTCTTTTGTATGGGTATCTTTCTCTTAGCATAATGCTTTTGAGATTAATCCATATTGTTTCACGTATCAGCGGTTCTTTATAGTGTGGAGTAGTTTTCGATCATTTGAATGCACCACATTTTATTCATTCATCCACAATTTTATTGGACATTTCATGCCTGAAATGTAGATCAGTACTTAGCCAAAGGGACCCCTCTGCAGAACTTTGGAGCCCATTCCCCCCTCCCTCTCTCTTTCTATGTGTGTATTTACCTCTTATCTGGTACTCTGTTCTGCAAATTCCAGCCACCTCCACCTGCTAGAACGCCATTCTCCATATGGTCAACCCAAAGAGACAGATGGGCTCTGTTTTGATTCCACCTTCCTGCACCGCAGCCTGAAAACTGCTTCCAGGTACTAATTACGGGCAATCATAGAGCTCACCTTTTATGTTTCTTATCTCAAAGTGATCACAAACTTGCATTGCCTGTTTTTCAGTGTCTGAAAAGAAATGTTTTTAAAATATATTTTGTTTAGTGTTCTAGTTTTTTGAGGCAAGAGGGCAACTCCCATAGAAGTCAATCCTTCATGATGGAAGCAGAAGTCTCCTGCATCTTTTTGACAAGATAAAATTGGAGGGGATTTTTCCAATCAACCTTCTGAAGTATAATTTATATACTTTAAAATTCACAGTTTAAGTCTATAGTTTGTTCGTTTTGACAACTGTATGCAACATATAATCACCACCTCTGTCTCCCGCAGGAAGTTTCCTTAATCCTTTTTGCAATCAGGCTTCATTCACATCTCTCAATCTGGGCAACTACTTATCTGATTACTGTCAATATAGATTAATTGCATCTGTTCTAATATTTCAAATATATGGAATCACTTTTTGTTTTGTGTCTGGCTTCTTTCACCAGAATAATGTCTATAAGATTCATTCATGCCACTGCATGTGTCAATGTTTTGTTCTTTTTATTGCTGAGTAGTATTCAATTGTATGGATGAACTATAGTTTGTTTATCAATTCATTTGTTGATGATCATTTGGAGAGTATTCAGTTTGGGACTATTATGAATAAAGCTGCTATGAACATTGCTATACAAGTCTTTTTATAGGTTTCATGTTTTCTCTTCTCTTCTATCTAGAAATGGAATTAGTCATATGTAAGTATATGTTGAATTTTATAAGAAATTTCCAAACACTTTTCCAAAGTGATTGCACCATTTTACATTTCTAACAGTAATGTTGAAAGTTCCAATTGCTTCACATTATCACCAACACCAGGAGTGGTTTTGCCGCTCCTTTTAATTTAATTTATGCCAGTGAGTAGAAAGGGATATCTTGTTGTGGTTTTCATTTGGGATTCCTGATGACTACATTAAACATATATTCATTTGCTAATGGGTCATTTGTATATTCTTTTGGATTGTCTCTTCTAGTTTTCTGCCCTTTTTTTGAACAGGGTTGTTTGTGTACTTACTAAGTTGTAAATGCCATTTAGATAGTATGGATACAGGTTCTTTGTCAGATATATGTGTTGTCAATATATTCTCACAGACTTTTGCTTGGAATCCCACTTCTGGGTATTTATTCAAAAGAATTGAAATCAGGATCCCAAAATGATATTAGCACTCCCATGTTCACTGCAGCAGTATTCGCAGAGGGTAGATCTCATGTTAAATGTTCTTACCATAACAAAATTAAAATTTTAACTTTTTTAAGACAGTTTCACTCATTATTGATTACATTTTCAATCTGGATACATTTTTCTTTTTTTATTTTGTATGATTGCCCGTGCTAGACCTCTGGTGCAATGTTGAACAGGAGTGATGAAAGCAGACATCCTTGTCTTGTCCTTCATCTTATGGGAAAGAATTCAGTCTTTCACCGTTAAGCATGATGTTACCTTTCAGCTTTTCTTAGATACACTTTATGAGATTGAGGAAGTTCCTTTCTAGTCCTGAGTTGCTCAGAGATTTTATCAAGAATGTATTTTGGATTTTATTATATCCTTTTCTTAAACCTATTAAGCTAATCATGTACTTTTCTTTTTTAGTCTGTTAATATGATGACCCACATTGATATATGCTCCATGTTCTTGGATTGGAAGAATCAATATTGTCAAAACGACTATACTACCCAAGTCAATCTACAGATTCAGTGCAATCCCTATCAAATTACCAATGGCCTTTTTCACAGAACTAGAACAGAAATTTAAAGTTTTATTGATCTTCTCAAAGAGTCAGCTTTTGATTTCATTGATTTTCTCTATTGTTTTTCTGTTTTTAATTTCATTGTTTTATGTTCTTTTCTTTATTATTTCATTACTTCTGCTATTTTGGGTTTAATTTTCTTTTCTTTTTCTAATCTTATAAAGTATAAACTGAGCTAATTGAGCTGAGATCTTTCTTCTTTAGAATATAGGCATTTTTGTGCTGTAATTTCCTTCTAAGTACTGCTTTAGTTCATCTCATAATTTTTCATCTGTTGTGTCATAATTCATTCATTTCAAAATATTCTAACTTTCTGTTTAATTTTTTAATCTATGGGTTATTGATTTATTTTATTGAAGTGTAATTGATTTAAAATATTGTGTTAGTTTCAGGTGTACAGAAAAGTGATTCAGTGAAATATATTTTTTCAGATTATTTTCCATTGTAGGTTATTACAAGATATTGAATATAGTTCCCTGTGTTATACAGTAAATCCTTATTGCTTATCTATTTTATGTATGGGCAGGTGGGTCCAGGAAGGCTCTCAGTGTTCTCCACCCAGTTCTCTGGGAGGCCCTTCAGGGCAGGTCCCCACCAGTGGAGCAGAACCAGCCTTTGGACTGGTTGGACTTTGTACAATTTGTACTATTGTTGTCATTCCTAGGTGCCTTGGCCTTTCTGGACTTTTACCTCTGTCTTCTCAGGGAATCATTGCTTGGCTGTCCCTTCCCTATGATATGGCCTGGAAACTCTTTCCAGGCAGTAATCTGGGAGAATAATAGAGCTCCCCTGGTTTGTTTCTACTCTCGCAGGGAACACCATCCTATCAGCCTCATGACCAATGTTAAAAATAAACCACATTATTTCATAATTTTTGTCTGATTTTTTAATTGTTTCATATGGAAGGGTAAATCTACTCCCTGTTACTCCATCTTTGCTAGAAACTGGGACTAATGTTTATTGAATATCTACTATGTACCAAACACTTTATATTCATTCTTTCACTAAGTTCTATCAGAATCACTATGATGAAGATACTATTAAGCCTTTTCATAGATGAGGAGACTAGGGGATATGACAGAATTAATGAATAAAGTCATACATTCTACTAAATGATGGAATAATTTTTTGATCTCAGATGTGTTTGACTACAAAAGGATAGTACTTCCATATAAAACAGAGATAGAGAAAAGTATATGAATGTGAATAAATTACATCCATTCTATAAAATTCATTTTAATCATAATCATTTTAATGAGTAGCTTAAACTTCTTTTTCCCTAGTGATGATAACAGGGACATGATATAGGAATTAGAGCTTTATATTTCATCAGATCACTATCTTTTAAATTTTTTTTTCTTGTCCCTTAATGATTTCATGGACAGATTCTACACATTTCTGGCCACTTTTGTTGTAAGAAAGTCCATACCACTTTGACATTCCAATCTTAAATAAAGTTTAAACCCTTTCCTCAGTGGACTCCCAGGGACTTGGAGAAGGGGCACTATATAGTTCTTATATAACTAGTACTTTTGTGGTGCTGTGGCATTACTGGTCTTTCCCTGATCAGTCATGTTCCATGTGCTCCTGCTGTGCTCTGCTCTTAAAATGTGTTGTTTTCATGAGAAAGTTAACCTTCAATCAGATCCCTTCTATCACTACTCCCCTCTGGCCCTGCCTGTGGTTCTATGCCTGCTCAGAGTGAAGTATTACCTTATTTGACCTAGAGTCTTCCAAGGGCAGTGTTATGGTTTCTGCCCCCTTATATAACCCCTGTGCTACTTCACATGGAACCAGGAAACTGCTAAGTTCCTCTTTGGCACACTTGAATGGCTAATGGGAGCCAGGATGGGTTTGGCCACCATTCCTTTCCCAGGCTCACACTCTAAGGCCCGTTCTTGCCCTTCAACCTTGAACTATTTCTGCAAGCCTGCCCTCCTCAGGTCTCTCTTAAGATAACATGGAGTAACCAAGATTTTCTAAGAAAGCCCTCACTATGATCAGCTCTAGTGGCAACAAACAGTTGGAGTGGGGGCTGATCTGTGGTGCTGTAGTTCATCAAGTCTCCAGCTGGGGAGTGAGGTGTAAGTCTTTCATTGTGTAGGCACCCCATTCTCTATGATGATTTTCCTGGAACCCCATTCCAGTCATTTAAATTCTGGAGGTGAGAGAATTACTTCATGAGAAAGGATGGGAAAGATATTACCTCTCACTGAGAGAATAATGGATTTCCCTCTCCCTCTCCCCAGTAATCTCCTTATAACAGCTTATTTGCTAGGTGATGATTATGAGTAATAGGGTCTGTTTAGTTGCCTCTCAGTAAGCTCTGGGGGAATTAATAGGCCCCAGTATTGGCAGTTCTTTTTAGACTGTGGCACATTAATGCCTCTTGTTTTCAGAGGAAGCCCAGGCAACAGTAAAAATCCCACTTAATGTCTTGTTCCATAACCAAAAGTTCAACTGGCCTTCTACCGCGGAGTCCAATATATGATCACAAAAGTCAATTTAAATTTCACTCTGTTGTGACAACTTTTTGAAAATCTTAACTAAGCGCTGAAGTACACAAGACATGGATAAAAGCCTGGGGAAAGTCAGTACAGTGTGCAATAATACAAAATAAACAAATTACTCTCCTGCACAAAATGTGTACAATCTGACCAAAAAAAACAAAAAACAAAAAACAGGGTACCTTCTTTTGGAACCTGATCTGGTTTCCAAGAAGTAGGACTGGGCATTGTGAGGGGAGTGGGGAGTAACATGGCAAAAGAGGAGAAGTGGGTGGGGAAAGAGAGGGATAGAGAGAGACTGAGAACACAGTAAGACACTCCTTGCTTTCATTCTTGGCTCTCATGGACACAGCTGAGAAGGGGCACTGTGGGCCCCTTGAGGGGAGGGCTGGAGGCTGGCAGCCTCCCTTAACTCACAGAGCTATTTCAAGCTCTGGGATTGGTGCCCACACCCAGGGAGTTAGCATTCCTGATGGGGAAGGTGGCATTGAAGAGAGCTTTCGAGTGTATTCAACATTCTCCCCCTCAACCCTCTCCAAAAGTCTCTCTATCTCCCACCTCCCCAACACTGAGCTCCTAAAATTTACTGAAGAAAAACAAGCACATTAATCCAGGCTCAACCTGGCATAGTAAAAGAAGCAGGCAGCATTCTCAGCAAACCCTGGATTTGTAGGTAAGTGCTACTCACCATGTTCTTTAATAAAATTTTAGTCTACGCTTTAGACTAAAAGCTGTCTTAAAATTTCTTTCCTGAGTCCTGACGTTATCCTCCCTTTTAATGCTAAACTTTTTCCTGTTATTATCGCCAAAGCTTTATTAATAGCAATCCATTTATATCCTGGACACATATTGTGCTCTTAGCTCTGCATATTGTGAGGGACACAAAGAGGAGGAAAGATGTGTCACTGCCTGTTAGTGCAACAGAGTTCAGAGGAGGAAGGTGGGCGAGGGTGGGAAGAGGAACCACTTTCCAATCCAAGTGGTTTCACCAGAGCTGCCCAGACTACTTGTTCTGGATACCTGTGCTATTCTGTGACCAACAGATCCCACTCTTCCCACTCTTTGAAATACTGATTGTTCAGATTTGGCATGCACCACTAGACTCCAGCATCATAAATCTGAAAGTTCCTTGAGAGCAGGAGCTGTGTCTCATTCACCACTACCCTCAGCCATCAGCATAACACCTGCCACATGGTAGGATTGCAGGCTGCATGGACCCTCACATTCATGAATTAATGAACTGAAGGGGCTCCAGAATGGCTCTGTCCTAAGTCCCCAAATCCTCTCCAGGGGAGAGAATTTGGGGGGAAACTTTAAAGAATAGTAGAAGAGACTTATCTCACAGGGCGAATAATGCCTTATATATGTAAAGTGTTTTTATTATTTTTGCCCCAAAAGTTATTCATGTAGTTTTCACTTGATCTTTATAGCAACCTGATTGAGGATTTTGTAGGGAGCCTATCGTCTATTTTATTGAAAAGGAGACCGAGGCTCAGAGGAATGACTTTGTTCTCAATACTTCTGTGTCACTCTGGAAAATCATGTTACTATAGGGCTGATAAATGGAATATTGCCTGCCATATCAGTAAACAAAAGATGTCACAGTCATCAGCGATTGCAGACACAGCCAGTGGTGAGCTGGTGAGCCCTGAGGATACTGGCCCCAGATAAGCTGGGGTGTATATCAAAGGAATGATTTCAGTGAGCCCAGACTCTTGCATCTTCCCATACCTAGAAAAAAACTAAGTTCCTTAACTTGGGAAATCTAGGTTTCTTTTATTAGCAGTAATCTTTTGCTCCTACTACCTGACCTTTGTTGCAAACTTCTATATATCCTAGCTCCCCACCTCACCTCCTCAGAGCAGTTTTCTCAGGGTTACTTGAGATGATGTCTCCCGGGCTTGAAGTCCTAAAAATTCCTGCCAAATAAAACATAATTCTCAACTTTTAGATTGTGAATAATATTTTAGTCAGCAGGGCAAATTTTTCTAATAGTGTGACTTCATCTGACTAGGCAGCTGTGGATTCAGAAAAACATAGGATTCAAACACTGATCTTCCAGTTAAAAGCCAGGGGTCAGGTTCCCCATTTTGCTTTATCAGGTCTGTCATGGTGCCTGGGAGAATCTTGTTCGATTGTCTCTAGGCCATGAAGAGGACGGAGAGGCACATGGTCAGGGGACCACTACAGAAACGCTTTGATTTGGAGAGGAAGAATGCCAAGCAGGCTGAAGACAGACTCAGCCAAAGACTGCAGAGACTAGAGGTTATCTGCCTATACCATGTGAAGTTGCTGACCAGGGAGCAGAGACAGCTCCAAAAAGAACTTCAGAGGTTGCAACAAGGTAAGCCTTCCAGGATGGGGAAATGCAGAGCAGGGCAGCAAGCCATCAGCTGGCTAAGGCAAGAGTAACATCCCCTACCTCATGTCAAGGGCCCTTTCAGAGATCTGGACACAAAGAAAGTGAGAACTTCTGATCTCAACTTGGATTTTAGGCTGCCCACCCATCCATGTCCCTCTCTCCCTCAATTACACAGCTTCCTGGAGCATCCCACAAACAAATCTTCTTGAGCTAACACTTCTCAGGCTCCCAGTCTTTCAAATGAGCTCTCTCTGGCTTAAAGCCTTAACATTCTACTTTCTTATTTCTGGGTTGATTTGGTTTCATTTCTTTTCTATGCCTGGTCAACAAGCATTCATTGAGTAACTATTAATGTGCAAGTCATCTCATGAAAAGGAAGTAAAAAAAAATTTCCCTGGGATTGGCAACCAGAGAGAATTGTGTAATGATGGCTGATCTCTGATAGGACTGAGCAAGGAACACGTGGCTGTTTTCAACACTCACCAATATGAGAGTCAGGCCCTTCCTTTCTTCTGCAGAAAGTGAATTTGTCAACTACCCTCCTTGTACTCCAAATTGTATTCACATGAGAGCTTACAGATTTTGCTTAGATTAGAAAATTTTGCACAAGCGATTATTGTGTATTGGTACTGTGATTTCTTTGTCTTCTTAAGCCAAAGGCAAATATTTCTGTCATTTACCCAAAGAGCCCTCTTTACTCAGAAGCTGTGAGCTCATATTCTTTGTAATAATTCCCTCCCATAAAACCTTCTGTTGCCAAAGAATAATCCTTTCCAAATGTGCACATCACTTAGAAGACTATCCAATGAACATAGACTATATAGTTAAGTAGTTATAACAAGAATAATGCTACTAACTTCATACACTCATTTCTAGTTAGTAGCTACTGATTATCACAGAAGGAAGGGTTACACAATGCTATCCAGAATCTCAGACCTTCCAAAGCTGTCTACACCATTCAGTAAAAAAAGAAGGAAATAAAACTTCCTGCTCAGTGATTCCATCTTTGTCCATTAAACCATGGTAGCTAAGGATACAGACTCTGGACCCAGATTGCCAGGGTTGAAATCCTGACTCTATCACTTACCAGCTGTGAGGCCTTGAGCAGCTTACTGGACCTGTCTCTGCCTCAGTTTTCTCCAAAGTAAAATGTAAATGATGTTTCCTGCCTCATAAAGTCATAAGGATGCAGTGAGAACTTGAAACAGTACCTAAATGCAAAAGAAGTGCTATATAAGTGTTTGCTCTTATCAGTCAATCAATCCTGTAAAAGATTGTTACAGGATTAAAACTCTTCTACTGTTTTGTTGAAAGTTGCCATAGTTATACAGTTTGTAGAAACTAGTTCTATTTTTCCCATAATAAAATAAGCATATGTTAATATTCAACATAGAATGGATCTATCTCAGCTCTTCAAAACTACAGTCCCTTCTTACTTAAGGCAGGTGCAGGAGCCCTGAAAATGATGTAGCATGTTCAAGAGGAAAGCCAAGTATCACAATTGAATATAAAATCATTTAGGTCTCCACAGCTAATAGGTGGACACAAGACCCTAATGTCCAGGTGTCTGGCCTAAGAATTATTTCTAGCCTCCAGCTTTAGGTTTTAAAAAGGAGAAACTGAGCAAATAACTGAACTTCCTTGTCTGTAATAAATGGTTAAACCAAACTAGAATGAGAGCTCACAGAATGGAAAAGAATCTTAGAAGCCATTTGGTTGAATCCCGCATCAGTTCTCAAAAAGGATGCTGAAGACCAGATACCTGCTCTCTATGGGGTGTTCAAAAGACCAGGTCCAAGGGAGGTGGCTGTCCTTGATGACTAGAGAGTTTGCATCAGGGACAGGTGGTATAAAAAGAGTCTGGACAAGGAGGCAGCAAACTTTGATTCAGGGACCTCTGTCTCTATTTCCTTTAGAAAGTCACATCCTCTCTGAGCCTCAGACTTCTTGACAGTAAAACTAGGAAAGAAGGAAGGAAACAATATGAATTAAGGGTCAGTATTTATCAGTCACTGTACTAGGCAATATATTCCCATGATTCACTTAATGAAATTGTTATTGAGATTCATCTACAGGGTATATGCCTATTGGTGGATTTTTTTATATAAAGTTATTTATTTTATTTATTTTACTTTTGGCTGCGTTGGGTCTTCGTTGCTGTGAGTGGGTTTTCTCTAGTTGCGGCGAGTGGGGGCTACTCTTCATTGCAGAGCACAGGATCTAGGTGCACAGGTTTCAGTAGTTGTGGCTCGCAGGTTCTAGAGCACAGGCTCGGTAGTTGTGGCGCACGGGCTTAGTTGCTCTGTGGCATGTGGGATCTTCCTGGACCAGGGCTTGAACCCATGTCCCCTGCATTGGCAGGTGGATTCTTAACCACTGTGTCACCAGGTGGATTGTTTAAAATGCATATTCCCAGTCTTCATCTGTAGAGATTTGGATCAGTAGTTTAGGAATTAGGCTCAAAATCCACATTTTTAAATGAGCTGACACTAAGGCAGATTGTTCTGGGACAGGTGTTGTGTGGGCCAGACTTTAAAAAAAACCCATTACAGCATCTCAGATAGACACAGGAATGCAAATATGAAAAAACATGGTCTGTGTCCTCGAGATGCTCACATTTAAATTGGAAGTTATCCATGCTTGCAAAAAATTATCGCAGAAAATACTAATTGCTAAATTAGAGTTGTTTTCAAAGTAGAACAAGAGCATGGAAAGTTTCCTATGTCTATCAAAGGGGCTCAGGTGAGATGTCCCAAAAGAGGCAGTGTATGAGCAGAATCTTAGAAGAGGAAGAGAAAGAAGATGGGTGGAGTAGGGGGGTTGGCAGTTTGTCACAAGGACACGTGGCAAGGCCACTCTTGGCAGTAGGAACAGTATGTACAAAAGCGCATGCATGAGAATGATTTGCTACAGGTTGTTCAACCTGCAGAGGTGTAAGGGGTGACAAGAAGGTGTAGGTGAAATGTTTACAGACAAAGCAGTGTAGGCAGTGTCTCCAATCATGTATAGCTTCATAGGTCTTGCAAAAAAGAGTTTAAATCTCACCCTACAGGGTTTGGGAGTAGGGAGATTACATGTCTACGTGTGAGAAGGATTACTCAGCTGTAATGTTTAAGGTAGACCAGATAGGAGAATTCCAGAGTGTAGGCCAGGGTTTAAAGGCCTAAACTAGGGCATTGGCCAGGTGAAAAAAAAAAAAATGAGTATCTTAAGATATTTAGAAAGTGAAATTACATCTTTTTTTTTAACATCTTTATTGGAGTATAATTGCTTTACAATGATGTGTTAGTTTCTGTTTATAACAAAGTGAATCAGCTATACATATATATACATCCCCATATCTCCTCCCTCTTGCGTCTTCCTCCCTCCCACCCTCCCTATCCCACCCCTCTAGGTGGACACAAAGCATGGAGCTGATCTCCCTGTGCTGTGCGGCTACTTCCCACGAAATTGCATCTTAAGTGGACCAGCATTTCGAGATATTTAAATGGGGAATTGTCAGAGCTTTATGATTAATTATATGTTCAAGGTAAAGAAAGCCAGAGTCAAGAATATACTGCCTGGCACAAAGTAGGCACTCAAACATCCTTGTTAAATTGGATAACTAGATGGACACACACACACACACACACACACACACACACACTCAAGAAGACAACAGAAGAAGAGCGACCCCAAAAGGACTATCTCTTGCTTTGACTACCTCACCAAGAAGTTATTTGATGAAAGAATATTAGGAGTTTAATGTAAATTCTAGGCCCTTTATCTGGTCATAAGTCCTCTGCCTGGTGCCTACCAACCCATGTAGATTTAGGGAACTCACTCCCATTAGAGCAAACTAGTGCAAGACTTTCAACTCTAAGTGACCAACTCATGAGATGTCTTAAAAACAAACCGGGTCTTCTACAGCAGCTATGACTACAAGATGCTGAAAGGTTAACTCAAAGAGTAAAAGACCCACTTACTCATGGCCAGCAGTTGCAACTCTTGGCTCAGGTGGGTAGGAGGTCACATAATTGAGGTGAATGAAACAATAGGGCACCAGCTCTGTGTATCACTCACACCCAGTCATTTTCTTTTGAAAACACCATGCTTGCCAAATAAAACATTCAGACAAAACCTCCATGGGCCAAGTCAGTTTAAACCTCTGACCTTGGTGTTTCTAAATCCTCTTTCACATATTTGAGGTAAACATTGGGGAACTGCTTTTAGGTTTTTCTGTTTCCATTCATCATGCCAGATCAACCTATTGTGTAATGTGATCCAATGGTATTCATATACTCTTTCTCTGCCCAGAGAACTAGTTTCAAACATTCTTTTCCTTCTTCTGTTACTGTATTAGTTTTTTAGGGATACCCTAACAAAGCACCACAAACTGGGTGGCTTAAGCAACAGAAGTGTATTCTCACAGTTCTGGAGGCTTGAAGTCCAAAATCAAGAGTCGGTTCCTTCTAAAGGCTGGGAAAGAAGGATCTGTTCCAGGCCACCCTCTTTGGCTTTTAGATGGCCATCTTCTTCCTGTGTCTCTTCCCATCACCCTCCCTCTATCTGAGTCTCTGTGTCCAAATTTCTCTTTATTATAAGGACACCAGTCATATTGGACTAGGGCTCACCTTAATGACCTCATCTTAACTTGATTATCTCCGTAAAGGCCCTGTCTCCAAATAAGGTCACATTCTGAAGTACTGGGGATTAGGACATCTACATATGACATTTGGGGAGGATACAATTCAACCCATAACAACTATTAATTAACTCAAAACAGATATCATCAAGAAAAAGTTCTCCTCTTACTTTGAGAATGGAAGTCAGAAGAGACCAGAAGATGTTCTTATGTTCTCATCACAGGGAGGACAGAAGCACAGGGTTCTTCTACAAGCTAATAAATTTAGGTAAGAAAATGCTTACTAAACTCATGGATATGGCTTCTTCCCAACTGACCTCTTTAAATCGTCCTCTCCCTGAGAAAGTGCTGCCTTTCTCTTCTTAAGGAAAGAGCCATTTCTCCACATTGTTACCACCCATTCTCACCCTTCATGCTCTTCTCACCCACTTTATTACCTCACCTAATACCACACAGAAAGGGGTCATAGTCTAATAACTTGAAAATGCTAAATATGAGCCTCTTCATCTGTTTTCAGAGATCTTTCTTCTTTTTACCTCCTTTTCCAGAGCACTGACAACAAATACGATCCAAGAAATATACAAAACCAAGTCCCAGATGCCTCATTTCCATCACACTGGTCCCAAGGACCCCATGAAAAGCAAAAGGCAGTCACTATGTCAAAATAATAGAACTTCCCACTTTATAGAAGAGAAGCCACAAGCCCAAAAGAAATATTCCATAAACCCACTGAAGGGCAAAGACTCCAACAAGAGCATCTCTCTTCTATGTCAAGATCAAGACGCCTCCACTCACACCCTAGACCAAGACCCAAGTTCCAGCCCAGCTGGTGGTAGCAGAATGGCACACGGCAATGAGACCAGATCAAATGATGCCAACAAAAGGCCAGACCACACCACTGGGAAACAAATTCCCCTGAATCCCATAGAATGTGGAGGGAACTTCAAAGGCGAGCCCAAAACATCAACCTATTCAGAATTGTATGTAAAGGCCAGAAACACTCACTACCTCCGGCACCAGGTCCCCCCTGAGTCTGAGAGATTGCTTAGCATTGGAGAAATCTTTGGTCACAAGGAATCCTCACAGTCCAGAGCAGGAAAGGGGTGTAAAAACAGGGTGACCATCTAAGTTACTTCCTCTCTAACCATCTAACATATCCTTACAATAACATATGCTATAATCACTAAATAAAACCTAGTTTTTTGTCCTTTTATGGGATATGGGAATATAACCTTTCACTGAATGAGCAATGTTAGCATGAAAAATGAAGGGAGAGATGACTCTTCCAAAACCATTTTAAGCAATGTACACATGTTGCTAATATCATCAAAATTAAGACTCTACATTGATGTCTAGAGTTTTCCTGAAAGGTAAAATATTAAGGATCCTGCTTATATTTGCCACCCTTTTCTTATAGGAGATTCTTATGGTGCCACCTGCTGGCAAAATGTCATGGCTCTTCTGTTTGTTTTAGTTTCACATATAAAGGTAAGAATAGAAACTCAATTGAAAATATGTACCTAATATGGTCTATAAATAAAAACTCCTCTCCCACCACAGCTCTGTGCTCTTTTTTGAAGCCCTTTCCTTTCTTCTTTTATTTCCAGATAGCTACATTTTGGTTTTCTCATTCCCACTTTCTTTTTTTTTAACATCTTTATTGGAGTATAATTGCTTTACAATGGTGTGTTAGTTTCTGCTTTATAACAAAGTGAATCAGCTATACATATACATGTATCCCCATATCTCCTCCCTCTTGTGTCTCCCTCCCACCCTCCCTCATTCCCACTTTCAACCTGCTTTTATCAAACTTTTTGGATCCTAAAAAATGAATAATGAACAGTTTATAAGAAATGTGTCCCCTCTAACATTTTCTTTCAAGAAGCAAAACAGTGGGGGAAAGCAGGCCACGGGCAATAAAATTGACTGAAGAATACCTAATTTATTTACACCATCTACGACTGTGCTGACAGGAATATGAGCACCCAGGGTGGAGAAACTCCTTTGCAAACTTCCCAATCCTTTATTGTGTGTTCTTTCTCCTTGTCTATCTCCATTACAATCACTCCTCAAGGATGAGTTCTCAAAATGCCACTTCTAAATGGGTCTTTTCTCTGTGCTGGCCATAACTTCAGGACAGGGACATTGCCAAGGCAGCAAGGACCTGGCCGCATCCTAGTCCTCTCCTCCACTTGATTAATCGCCCCTGTTCCAAGTACATCTCGGTCTCATGAAGTTGAGAAATAAGCATTCTGCATGTTCCTTCTTGTTATCCTGCTTGTATCTTCATATATCTGATGGACCCAGATCTGACTGTATCTCTAACTCCAAAATTTTATACATTCTATTTCAAATGACATTTCATGAACTGCAACAAAATTGTGCATTTACAAATCTTCTAACGCCATAGATTTTATTCTTATCATTTAGTCTAATACATTTCCTTCTTCAATATGATGGATACAATACTTTTATTGATACAACTCAACACAACCAGCGGGGAAGTTGTTGCATGGGTCCTTGCTTGTTCTAACCCATTAAATTCTATAGAACAGTTTAAATCCTTAATCTTCACACGCCACACTGAGCTCCAGGATAGCTCTCACCCAATCAGCTTAAAGTCATTCATTCATACCAGAGGACTCACCTGGGGATAGATGTGCTCCCCAAAAGACATTTGATAATGTGTTTGGTTGTCACAACCCAGGTGAGGGGGGTAAAAGACTCTGACCTAGAGACAGTAACACTGACATATATACACTACCAAATGTAAAATAGATAGCTACTGGGAAACAGCTGCATGGCACAGGGAGATCGGCTTGGTTCTGTGTGACCACCTAGAAGGGTGGGATAAAGAGGGTGGGAGGGAGATGCAAGAGGGAGGGGATATGGAGATATATGTATACATATAGCTGATTCAAGTTGTTATGCAGCAGAAACTAACACAACATTGTAAAGCAATTATCTTCCAATAAAGACATAAAAGAGAGAGAGAGAGAGAGAGAGATAAAATAAAAAAGACCCTGACCTATAGACCATTGCATTAAACTTTGCAAAACCCTCTAAGGTAGGAAAATCAGTGAGATAATTTCTCCCATTTTATAGGAAAAAAAACATGAGGCTCACAATAAGTAAAATGACTCTCTCTATACCAGAATGTGAATGAGGAACAAAGGCCAGAATTCTGCTTTCCTGTACTATCCTTTACTCTCAGTGAGAAGGGGGGACAACATAATGTCCAATGGCTTATGTCCTCCTTTTCAGCTTTGAAATACTTTTCAACCCTATAAATAAAAATCTTTAACAATAAAAATTAGAAAGAAATGGTAAAAAGGAAAACTTCATACTTTGAATTTGAGGGAACGTGACTTTTTTTTTACACTCATTCATTTATTCAGAGATGTATTGAGGAGAGACAATGTCTTCTCCATTTACTCCTACATGAGGAAAAGCAGGTTTTCACCTCGTTACCTGAACCTATCCAATGGGGAGGGAATTCACTTTTCACCTGGAGGCAGAGGCACCTGGGAACTCTGAGGTGGTGAGAGCCTCTCACCCAGAGTCCCAAAATTCTGAAGACAACTGAGGGGGACCCTGAAGGTTCCCACAGTCCTCAGTCTGGGGTAAGACTGGGTAAGTTGCTACCAGTAACACTGGAGGCAACAGCCCTTCTGAGGGTGAAACAGCCCTGAAGGCAAAGCCCAAGGCATCGTACTTGGGGGGAGAATTTTGCCTCCACACCAAAAGCACTAGGGCAGTTGAAGCCTAGATCCAGTTCAAACAGAAGTCAAGAGCACCATATCACCAACAACAGCCAGCATAGCAAGGAACCACTGCCCAAAAGAGGAAAGCCCAAGAGGTGTGAAATGTTGCCTGAGCCACTGCCTTCCCTCACCCCATCTGCATCCCTGGGGCATTGAGGGCAGAAGGAGTGAGACAGAGGAGCCTGAGGCAAGCTACAATAGAACAGGAGCTCCCTGGGGTGGGGAAGATGGACTTTATACCAGACAAGGGTCATAAATAATAATACCTAAATGTGGCTGAAAAAATATCAACCAGAAATAAAACTTTTAAAATGGAAATGACTGGAAGTTATTGGATCAGATTGAGATAGTGTTAAACAAAGTTAGTAGCAGTTACTGGGAGAAAAATGAAACCCACCCCAGGTTTATACCTCACCAAGCTGAGATTTCTCAATCTAATATATGTGGAGAGGCACTGTGCTAGGAAACATTAACTAGAATCACACCTCGGAGATATTTCAGTTTGGTTCCAGGCAACCACAATAAATCAAATATCAAAATTAAGTGAGTCGGGTCTTCCCTGGCAGTCCAGTGATTAAGGCTAATGTGCTTCCAATGCAAGGGGTGTGAGCTCGATCCCTGGTCTGGGAATGAAGATCCCACCTGCTGCATGGCATGGCCAAAAATTTAAAAAAAAAAGGTTTAAAATAAAAGAACAAAATAAAGTGAGTCGCGTGAATATTTTGGTTTCCCAGTGCATATAAAAGTTTCATTTACACTATACTGTAGTCTATTAAGTGTACAACAGCATTATGTCTAAAAAAACAATGTTCTAATTTCATTCTTTTACATGTAGCTGTCCAGTTTTCCCAGCACCACTTATTGAAGAGGTTGTCTTTTCTCCACTGTATATTTTTGCCTCCTTTATCAAAGATAGGTGACCATATTTGCATGGATTTACCTCTGGGCTTTCTATCCTGTTCCATTGATCTATCTTTCTGTTTTTGTGCCAGTACCATACTGTCTTGATTACTGTAACTTTGTAGTGTAGTCTGAAGTCAGGGAGCCTGATTCCTCCAGCTCCATTTTTCTTTCTCAAGATTGCTTTGGCTATTTGAGTTTTTTTGTGTTTCCATACAAATTGTGAAATTGTTTTGTTCTAGTTCTGTGAAAAATGCCATTGGTAGTTTGATAGGGATTGCATTGAACCTGTACATTGCTTTGGGTAGTACAGTCATTTTCACAATGTTGATTCTTCTAATCCAAGAACATGGCATATCTCTCCATCTGTTTGTATCATCTTTAATTTCTTTCATCAGTGTCTTATAGTTTTCTGCATACAGATCTGTTACATAGACAGAACACTCTATGATGTAAACCACAGCAAGATCCTTTTTGACCCACCTCCTAGAGGAATAGAAATAAAAACAAAAATAAACAAATGGGACCTAATGAAACTTAAAACCTTTTGCACAGCAAAGGAAAGCATGAACAAGACGAAAAGACAGCCCTCGGAATGAGAGAAAATATTTGCAACTGAAAGAACTGACAAAGGATTAACCTCCAAAATATACATGCAGCTCATGAAGCTCAATATCAAAAAAACAAACAACCCAATCCAAAAATGGGCAGAAGACCTAAATAGACCTTTCTCCAGAGAAGATATACAGATTGCCAACGAACACATGCAAGGATGCTCAACATTACTAATCATTATAGAAATGCAAATCAAAACTACAGTGAGGGGCTTCCCTGGTGACACAGTGGTAGAGAATCTGCCTGCCGATGCAGGGGACACAGGTTCGTGCCCTGGTCTGGGAAGATCCCGCATACGGCGGAGCGTCTGGGCCCTTGAGCCATGGCCACTGAGCCTGCGCATCCAGAGCTGTGCTCCACAACGGGAGAGGCCACAACAGAGAGAGGCCCGCGTACCGTAAAAAAAAAAAAAAAAAACTACAGTGAGATATCACCTCACACCAGTCAGAATGGCCATCATCAAAAGGTCTACAAGCAATGAATGCTGGAGAGGGCATGGAGAAAAGGGAACCCTCTTACACTGTTGGTGGGAATGTAAATTAATACAGCCATTATGGAGAACAGTATGGAGGTTCCTTAAAATACTAAAAATAGAACTACCATATGACCCAGCAATCCCACTACTGGGCATATACCCTGAGAAAACCATATATCAAAAAGAGACATGTACCACAATGTTCATTGCAGCTCTATTTACAATAGCCAGGACATGGAAGCAACCTAAGTGTCCATCGACAGATGAATGGATAAAGATGTGGCACATATATACAATGGAATATTACTCTGCCATAAAAAGAAACAAAATTGAGTTATTTGTAGTGAGGTGGATGGACTTAGAGTCTGTCATACAGCGTGAAGTAAGTCAGAAAGAGAGAAACAAATACCGTATGCTAACACATACACATGGAATCTAAAAAAAAAAAAAAAAAAAAAAAAAAGGTTCTGATGAACCTAGGAGCAGGACAGGAATAAAGACGCAGACATAGAGAAAGGACTTGAGGACATGGGTGGGGGAAGGGTAGCTGGGACAAAGTGAGAGAGTAGCATTGACATTTATACACTACCGAATGTAAAATAGATAGCTAGTGGGAAGCAGCTGCATATCACAGGGAGATCAGCTCGGTGCTTTGTCACCACCTAGAGGGGTGGGATAGGGAGGGTAGTAGGGAGACATAAGAGGGAGGGGATATGGGGATATATGTATACATATAGCTGATTCATCTTGTTATACAGCAGAAACTAACACAACATTGTAAAGCAACTATACTCCAATAAAGACATTAAATATATACATATATATATACTTGAAGCAAATAAAAGAAATATTATTAACCTTCAAAAAAAACAATGCACATAACTTAATTTAAAAATACTTTATTGCTAGAAAAAATGTCAAGGCTATTGTAATAGTAACATCAAAGATCATTGATAACAGATCACCATAACAAATATAATAGTAATGAAAAAGTCTGAAATATTACGAGAATTGCCAAAATGTGACACAGAGATAGGAAGTAAACAAATGAACCCATAGACTTGCTCAACGCAGAGTTGCCACAAACTTTCAATTTGTAAAGATGCAATATCTGCAAAGCACAATAAAATGAAACAATAAAATGAGGTATATCTGTACAAGGAATGCAAGTATTTATCATACAGTCCTCACCTCAAATATGGCTTGAGACATGGCCCCCTTGAGATTTATAGGAGGAAAGATTTTACCTAATTAGTTGTAATATGAACTATACCTCAATATTCCCAACTTCCCACCACTTGTTTTTGTTCATGTGTTGCTGCTCTGTGTCCTAAGAGTAGATATCAATCAATTAGAAACTATAAATGAAATATAATGTAATTAGTTCCGTTAGTTTGAACTGCTCATGTTTAGTTCCATTAAAGATGTACCATGAAACTGGTAATAAAGAAACCTTCCCGGTGAAAGAAAAACACATAACAAATATACACAAAGACTCCAAACACACTTAACACATGTTGCTTGGAATCAAAACCAATACCAGGGGCTTCCCTGGTGGCTCAGTGGTTAAGAATCCACCTGCCAATGCAGGGGACATGAGTTTGAGCCCTGGTCCAGAAGATCCCACATGCTGCAGAGCAGTTAAGCCCATGAGCCACAACTACTGAGCCCACGTGCCAAAACTACTGAAGCCCGTGCTCCGCAACAAGAGAAGCCACGACAATGAGAAGCCCGCGCGCCACAACTAAAGAAAACCTGCACACTGAAGACCCAGCACAGCTTTAAATAAATAAATAAATAAATAAATAAATAAATTAAAAAACCCAATACCAGCATGAACTCTCTTAGCTCAAAATTATTATTAATAAAATATTATTTCAAAAGTGTGTGATAAAGAGAAAATGTATGCAAGCTATATAAAGAGATATTTAGTTATGCAATTCATGACTGGGAAATTTTTGAACACTTTTGCTAAGGACTATTTGTTCATATCAAGGCAAAAGAAATGAGACAAAGGGCATAGACAATGTGTTCTAAAGCAAAGCACAAAAGCTAGGACTGCTAAAACAAGTGACTGAAATGTCTTACAGCAGTGGTGAGAGCAACAGAAGCGGACAAGCACGTGCCTGCAGAGCCATCCCTAAGTCCTCAGCCTGTTTCCCTCTTACCTTGAGCTCCAGCAAATAGGATAGTATGAAAAGAATCATTAGTGATTCCAATAATTATTTTAATTTTTTTGCATAGATAATTAATCTTTTCTAATTGAAGTATAGTTAATTTAAAATGTTGTTTTAGTTTCAAGTGTACAACAAAGTGATTCAGTTATACATATATATTCTTTTTCAGATTCTTTTCCATTATAGGTTATTATAAGATATTGAGTATAGTTCCCTGTGCTATACTCAGGTCCTTGTTGTTTACCTATTTTATATATAGGAGTGTGTATATATTAATCCCAAACTCCTAATTTATCCCCACCTTTCCCTTTGATAACCATAAGTTGTTTTCTATGTGAGTCTATTTCTGTTTTGTAAATTAGTTCATTTGTATCATTTTTTTAGATTCCACAAATAACTGATATCATATGATATTTGCCTTTCTCTGTCTGACTTACTTCATTTAGTATGGTAATCTCTAGGTCCATCCATGTTGCTGCAAATGGCATTATTTCATTCTTTTTATGGCTGAATAATATTCCATTGTGTATATAAACCATATCTTCTTTACCCATTCATCTGTTAATGGACATTTAGGTTGCTTTCATGTCTTGGCTATTGTTAAATAGTGCTGCTCTGAACATTGTATGTATCTTTTTGAAGTAGAGTTTTCTCTGGATATATGCCTAGGACTAGGATTGCAGGATCATATTATTTTAATATTATTAAATTAAAGATCAGATAGACTTTTGTAGAATATGTATAAGCATTCATATTTGAATGATATTTTTCTTAAAGGATTTCCCTCATTTTCTTTAGGGGGTACACAACACAAAAACACACACAGTAGTTTCCTCAAAAGCTGGCTATGAAAGGAAGGTGCCCCCATGGTCTCAGATGATGGTTCACCACAAATGTTCACACCCACAATGTAGCAGCTCTCAGGATATGAGTGGGAGGTTATCATGTTTCAGAGAGCTCCATCTCCAGCTTAGATGTGAATAGTTACCATAATATGTTTTTCAAGTTCCAGCAAATTTGGTACAATTTTTCAGTAGAGTATTCATCCAGGTCCATCTGGAAATAAAAGCAAAACTAAATATAATTTGGGTCTTAAACTTAAAGGAAAATTAGATTTTTAAAATTTGGATTAAGAGGCATTTAACATGCATAGGAAGAAGATTAAAAGTTAAGGATAGAAAGAGACTAGCAAGATAGAGCTTCTCTGGGAATTACTGGGAATGTGAGGACATATCTCATAGTCCAAACTATGCCTTACCAAGCCTATGGAAAGCTAACAAATCAAGCTTTGCTGGCTCCTAATACTCCTGTCCTTGTAACAGAAGCACTAACTACTGGTGTCATGACAAAATAACAAACAAGTACCTGCATTAAAAACAGAAGAGGGACCTCATTTCTAAAATCAAGACTCTTTCATAATTATCTGAGCAGCAATAAGATGAGTAGCTTTTTCTCCTATTGTAACAACTAATTCCCCAGGGATATTCCTTCATTATGGAAAATAATGAATGATTATTCATCCATACCTAACCTTACTTTTACCTCATAGCCAACCTTACAGAGGTCGCAAATAATTCACATTCAGGAGAATAACCTCTCTGAAATCTGGTTCAGAGTGCTCAGAATCCCTAGGTTGAAGAGTTCTACAGCTCACCCCTACTTTACCATTTCATCCTAAATATCACTAGAAAATAAGCAAGCCTGTTTTTAGTAACATGGAAATAACCATCTTGTTTATATTAGTCATCTCAGAGTTTTTCTGCAAGATATTGGAGATGGTAAAGGCTTTAGGGATTAACCAGTTCAGCCTCAAAGTGTGAAATAACTTCTTCAAAACATCGGAAAAAGAAAATACTTGTTTTCAGTGATTTCCCACCATTGATGCTGGTTTAGAGTTGAAAGTTTGTTCACCCTGTGTAAACCAATGACACTCTCTAGTGGCGAAGATGGGAGGTCCTAGCAAGTAACCTTGAGAGCAAAGAGATTAGTTATGAACCTAAATTTCCCAAAGGGTATTCCAAGAGACGTTGCTAAGTGCTATAGGAAAGAAAGATTCTGGGCTAAAACAAGTTTGGAGAAATCTGGGCTAAAAAATGAAAAAAAATTACTATGGGACCTCTCCAAGTCTTTAATATGCTGAAGTTGTAGTGAATGTTTACAGGGAAATTATGTCATGCTGAATTTCCCTAAATGAGATGACCATGAAAACTTTGTCCATAAATCATCTTCGGGGACTATGATGATTCACTAAGCACACCTTAGAAACTCTCTCTTGGAATAGAAACTAGATTAAGATAAGTTTTTATCTCATATTGGTCAAATAATCAGAAAAAGTCTTACAAATTCCAGATGGTGATAGCAGGAACAGCATTTTTCTTAGAGGGCATTTTCCTTATAGGTTCCCCACGTGCACATAGATCCACACATTCACACATGTGCACACATACACACACAAACAGGGCAACAGCCTCACAAGAATTCTTGAGGTAAAATGACAGAAATAGTAAGAAGATGAGGAAATATTTGTGGCTGTTCAGTCGTTTTATATATGTTATATGTGTTATCAGGAGGTAATATTTGCTTCATTTGACAGATGAGAAATGTGAAGTTTAGAGATCCGAATGCAGCTGGATCCTGCACAGACAAGTACGGAGTTGGGGATCAAGGCTATTTCTTGAGCAAGCTCCAAAGCCTGTGTTTTCCCCACTGCATTATACCACCTTGTTTTCTTCCATCCAAAAGTTCAATAACAAGACAATTGACAAACAAATCAATCACAAAAATTACTAATGCCAAGCACTGTGCTAGGAGCTTCAGTAGAGTTCCTGACCTCAAGGAGTTTGCGTCTAGTGGAATAAATACACCCAAAGAAAATGTCAATTAAAATTGATGTTGCAGTCACAATTGTTGTCTATTCCCTAATATCTATTCCACCCCAACAAATCAAACAAAACCATAAAGGCAATTCTATTCTGCCTACCAGTGACTCATTCAGGAAAGGGCATGTGACTCAATCCTTGCCAATTACACATGAAGGGAGGTAAACCGTGGGGTTCTGGGAAAAGTATTCCTATTCTCAAGAAATCAACACAGAGAAAATAGTTGCTCGCACCATTTATGCACTGTCATATCCGGATGTAATTCCCTGAACTGCTGCCATCATCTTGCTGCAGGAAGTGCAGCTAGAGGGAGTGGTGAGCAGGAGATAGATCTGGAGAAGTAGATAGCAATCAGATTTTCATAAAGGGCTTTATACTTAGGGTGACTATACAATTTACCATCCAAACTGAAACACTTCTGAGAGTGAAAAGAGATGCTACTAATAAGCTGGGACAAGAAGCATAAAATAAATGAATCTATTTACATAACATGCTAAGGAGTTTGGGCTTTTCTGGATCTGGCTACTTCATGAGTTTTAAAGAAAGAAAGGTTGTAGCCCATCCATATTTTAGATACATCTTTCTGGCCACAATGGAGAGAAGGAACTCATAGGGGCAGAACTAGAATCAGAGGATAAAACAGGAGGCATGGTCCATATGAGGGAGGTTGAGGGACTAAATAAGGGAGGGTAGTGAGGATAAAGAGGAGGCATAGATTTGAAAAATGTGAAAGAGGCAAATAATTAAGAGGACCTGGTGACTGATTAGGTTCTGAAGGGAAAAGGTAAGATGGGATTCTGAGAGGGACTCAGGTTCCTGGGTTGGACATCTGCCAGAAAGATGTTGCCATTT
The DNA here is from genome assembly GCF_025265405.1 of Mesoplodon densirostris. Classification (NCBI taxonomy): domain Eukaryota; kingdom Metazoa; phylum Chordata; class Mammalia; order Artiodactyla; family Ziphiidae; genus Mesoplodon; species Mesoplodon densirostris. Next base: position 121,845,291 of record NC_082662.1, on the reverse strand, counting down.
CCCAGGACTGGGAACACATGAAAAGCACAGTCTTCACCTCATCCTGGGAACACATAGGCAACTGAAAATCTAAGACTGGGGGAAGCTAAGCTCACTTGACTCTGCTGAGCAGGCTTGTGCCTGAGATGCTCTTTTGATGGGAATCACAGAAAGTAAATTAGCAGTGGGGGAGATCGTTAGTTCTCCTCTCAATCTCTCTGGCAAAGATTAAGAATGAGAGAAAAATGTGAAAGCAGAGAATCAGTTAGTGGCTAGAGGCACAGAACAGGTAAAGGAGACAAAACCTCACTCTTGTCTGCAGGAGCTCCTCCATGCCTGGATTCTAGACAACAGCCATGCTGTAACTCTAGTCAAATCATTCCCTTCCTTCCAATAATCGATCTCTCTCTCCCTCATTTTATCACCTTACTATTTTATCAGCTTTAATATAATTAGGGGGCCTGACTTTTATTAAGCATTCCAATACAAGGTTAAGATAGTATTTGAGATATGGTGGCTGCCAGTCAGGGAATAAAACATCCACTGTCCTATTGTTTGAGAATTCATTCATTTATTCATGTATTCATTCGTTCATCCAACAAATATCTTAAATGAGCACAATTAAGTGATAGATTCTATCCTTTTATTCCAGAGGACAAAAAGCAAGGCATGATCAGTGCATGGACAGCCAACTTCATGCCTGTGAATCTAATCTAATAAATACATCTAATAGTCTAGTCTGTCAGGAGAACACACTACTCTCTCTCCCCTCCCAACTTCCCCTTGATGACTTCATCATATACTTTTACAAGAGCCAAAGGAGCAAAAAACAAGGAAGCTTACCTGAAGTAAGTTCTGAATGTGACCAAGATAAAATAATACACAGTTTCTGTAGGTTAAAAATGAGTTTTCTCCTTTACTTGTTATAGAACTTTTTTGCAGAAGATTGTTCTCAGTCTTAGAAGACTTTCTTTCTGTGCTCCAACCTCAGTGCCTTCAAAACAACAGTATTTATTACAGACTTATAGCTGGTAACGATCAAAGTGAGAGTGGCCTTAGGATGACTTAAAAAGTAGTTAATCTCTTAAGGGAAAACTACCTTCAGTTAATACAGAACTCTCCTTTATTTGGTCATTCATTCATTGCATATTTATTGGGTACTATATCCAAAGTCCCCATCCCAGGTGTTGGGAACACTGAAAACATGCATATAAAACCCTCCCTCTTGGAGCATGTACTCTGACAAGGGAGCCAAACAATAAGAAAGTAATTATTCTATTAATTTTTTTTTTTTAGTTTTTGTCTTTTTCTTTTTTCTTTTTTTTCTATTTTTTTATTAGTTTCTGCTTTATAACAAAGTGAATCAGTCATACATATACATCTGTTCCCACATCCCCTCCCTCATGCATCTCCCTCCCTCCCACCCTCCCCATCCCTCCTATTCTATTAATTTTTAATCACGGTTATGATGAGTGTTAGAAAAATGTACAGGTGATAAGAAAGCCTAAAAAATATGTGCTGACCTAGTCTGGAGAGTCGAGGGAGGCTTCTAGGAGGGCAGATGATCAAGCTGAGATCCAATGAGAAGGAGAAATCAGCCAGGGAAAAGGAAAGTGTGAGGTAGAGAGCTTCCGGAAGGAAGAAGAACCTGTATGAAGGACCTTAGGAGAGAAGCTGCGTGAGGTGATGGGGGTCCTGAAAGAAGAGCAGTATGGTTGGAGCTTAGAAAGAGAAAGGGAGGGGCTGGGAATGAGCTGAAAAGGTTTGTAGAGAAGGCAGGGACCTCGCTACTGAAAGTTTTCAGTTAAGCAACATTAAAATAACATATTTTGAGAGATTTATATAATTATTTCCAAGGCTTATGGTAGCACAATGATATTTCAGGAATGGATTTGGAGACTGGAACTTTTGCTGGAACAGCTGTAACTAGATAGGAAATGGGAATGTTCTTGACTCACACCAACCCAAGACAAGTGAGGTTCTGGTGCTGTTCACCTAGTACCTTACATGGAACAAAACTTACCAATCCTGTGTTCATTTGTTATTTCTCCAGGATTGCATATACCTGGAAAGTAAGCCAGAGGAAGGGAGTGGGACAGACTGCTGAGCAGTGTCTTTGCAAACTATTTAAAAGAAAAGAATCTCATGATAGCTGTCTTCTTCCTTCAAGCTCTATGGAGTTCAACTTAGCACACGCTGTGTCAACACAAGTATGGATCTCTAATCTCCTGGGACCTTGAAAATGGAATGGTAACAAACCCCTCAACCATAACTAATTCAACATGTGTTATAGACATCGTTTGGCATAGAATTATTATTAGTCTAGTTTTCCAAATGGAATTCAAGAACAGACACATCCAAACCCAGGTTAGACAGACAGTGAAGGGCTAAGTCTTGTGCCTGCTAGAGCAGCTCATCCTATCCAAATTACTGAACAGGACAAAGAACTGAATCTCCATTATAAGCTCAAACATTAATATGAGTATAGATACACATATGCACAAGCATGTACATTTATACATTTGTGAATAGACACAAATATTCATTACCATATTTTATCTGACCCAAAATGCCATATTTTATAGGATACAATATTATGTCATGTACTAAGAGAGAAAAAAATGTTGTCAATTAAATTATGACATGCTATTGACTATAAGATGCATCATAATTTCAAAGAAGTTAAAACATGAAAATGAAAATTTCAGAACTGACAAAATGAGGTGTATCTGAGTGTGCATATCATGTGTGTGACACACATATACACATACTTTTTAAAAATATCCTTCACCTATGAAGAACCAAACATCATGTTAGAACTAAAATAAAACCTTTGGTGATAGTCTTCTATTGCCCAAATCATAAGAAATCAGAAAAAAAGATTACATGAGCTAAAAATTAAGATTACACTGAAATCCCTTTATTCCCACTTAAGTCCCACTTAATGCATGAAGCCTTTTCCAACAGATCTCCGTCTCCCGGCACTGCTGGAATACCTGCCATCTGCACTACACAATTCTAAATTTGAGGAGAGAAAGTCTTGTTTTGACCTCTCATTGTTTCTGTATTTAAATTGTGTTTCCCTGTCAAGAATTAAGGTCCCTGCAATATCTGTGTGAGGTGGGGAATGGGGTGACTGGGGTCATGTTTTCTATCTGTCCCCTGGAGTTTGGCATAAGCCCCTGTAAATACCCTGGCTCTTGACTTGCCTCCCATTGCTGTAAAATACAGAAAGTGAGTGCCCCCATAGGTTGTTCATTGGTGTTCTTGGAGAATTTCAAAAGGGAAAAAGGCCATATAGGAAAATCAATTTAAGATTTCTCACTGTGACCACAAATTCCCCTTTTACTAAATTCTTTACTTAGTTTTAATCCAGGAATATTTATGAAATAACCGCTAGGCCCTGCTGGGCTAGGTGCTGGGGATACAAGGGGAAGAACTAACACTTGCTGCTTGCTGAGTACTCACCCTGTGCCAGATGACAGCCTGAAGCGGACTTCAGGGAGCGGACTGCGACAGACACATCAACAAGCAAGGACTATGCACTCTGATCTTCTCACGTGACACAAGGAAGTTCTGGCAAATAGGTTTGTTTCTCATGGGCCATAATTGCAGCTGTGTTGAGAAGAATTCTGAAACCCTAACACTTAACAACATATCTGAACCCTTGTAAGACGTGATTGTGAAGGAATTCCTTAAAAAAGCACAGCTGAGCAAAGGAAAGAAGATAAGTCACTCGTTAACAACTTGCCATATTTTGATAGTTTAACCAGGGTCATAAAGACATAATTTTTAATTATTTTATTATTGAATAATGCATGCTAATTGTTGGCTTTTCGAAAGTACAAAACATGTTATAGGGAGCTAAAAATGATACATAGTCCCACAGATAGGAGAAATACTGTTAACATGTTAGCATATTTCTTTCCAATCTTTTTCCTAAACATCATCAAAAAGGAGGAACATTTCAACAACCATAATTATAAGAGAAACCTTCATCTTTTGGTTCTGTTAAGGAATGGAGAACAGTTCCCAAAGCATATTCATAGAGCACTCTTACCACAAGATACTCTCAAAAAGAAGGTCCGTGTTTAAATATATCTGGGATACACTACAGCCTGTATCCCCATCCTAGGTTTGGGTGAGGGGTAGTGGTAACATGGTATTAGTGTAACCAAGCAGGACCCTATGGGCCTTCCCCGGACAGACCCCACCTCCATCCCATGTCCTCTGTCTGCCTTTTGTCTGTAAAAAAATTTTAGCCTCCTAGGCCTTCCCTGTGTTCCAAAGAAGAAATTCAATCAGAGAAGTGAGAAAATGCAGAAACAAAGGAAAACAGTCAAGCAAGACAAAATAATAATAGTTTAGCCACTAAACAAAGTCAAGGGCCTTTAGTTCCTCCTCAAGGGCTATAGATTATATTCTGAGCCATATTCCTTGAGCTGTTTTGCAGATACTGAAACACCCACCAGGTGGAAGAAGTTAACTGTATGAAGATCCCAGACAGGTTGAAAGAAGAAGGCTGATGATGTTGACTTCCAATTACCTCACCACCAACCAATCAGAAGAATATCCATGAGCTGATCACATACCCTGCAAACCTCTCCCTCACCCTGTCTTTGAAAACCTTTCCCTGAAAGCCTTCAAGGAGTTCAAGTCTTTTAAGCACTAGCCACCTGGACTCATTGCTTGGTTTCCTTCAATAAATGCTGCACTTTCCTTCACCATAACCCCGTATTGGTAGATTGGCTTTAGTGCACACAGGTGAGCAGACCCAAGTTTGGTTCAGTAACACTAGCATAGCAAAGATTTTGAGAAGTTCCACAGAAAAGAAACATATTCTCGTGAAAACTTCTCTTTTTTCTTACTATCTTCATTCCTTCCCTTCTTCTTTCTCTCTCTCTCTCCTTTCCTCTCCTCCTTCCTTCTTTTCTTGCTTACTTGCTTGGATTACCAACTAACACCTTGCAGCAAATTTACATTTCTGTGGAATACACTTGGGAAATACTTTCTCAGTTGATGTTCCCAGGTTTCCAAATTTATATGCTTCCCAGGTCCAAGCAGCCAAGGTGAGGGAAACGAGCCTACCTCAAGCAAGACGGTAAGTTGTAGGATACTTGCCTTGTACCTAGTGGTACTTGCTGAGGTATATTCCCTCAGAAAATACTGTGTACGCTGAATAAGTTTACCAAGTAAAACTTACCTACTGGAATTGGTAGGAAAAAGTCAAAGTGAAGAACTAATAAGGTTTGAAAACTCTTTAAATTTTCAATTTACATAGAGATCTGCTATCTTCATTTCCCAAACCTAAAATTTCTCTTCTATGATCCAAAGTGAATGCATTTTTATAATTAAGACATATTTCTTACCCACCAACAGTATGATGGGTACCAGCAGCCTCCAGACTGAAGGAGGCAGAACTCCAAATATCAGGTTGGTCATCACTGCACCTGGGCATTCAACACTGGAACGTGGGCCTTAAGGATGCAGACAGAGGTGCTGTGAGGACCTTAAGTCATCAGATTTGTCCCAAGTTGTTATCATCTGCAAGATACCATCCTAAGCAAATTTCTTTTAATTTTTCTTCAAACTGGATAACTGTTTAGTTTAACAACCATATATATATATGTTTCCACTATATGAAAGGTGCCTGGAATATAAAAGAAAACTTCCATTTTCCAGAAACTTCTAGTACAAAAACATTGACAGCTATCCTGTGCCTTTACCCAAGAAATGGCTGGGGGTGGGGCAGTGGTCCCAGAAGTGTAATATCCATCACCTCTAGCTTAAGGTAGGAGCTTTCCACACCAGGGAAGCCTCAAAATGAGACACTTAGCCTGGGTCCCATCATACTGGTAAATTTTGCCCCTGTAGAGAAAATCTCAGTCTGCACAGAATTTGTGTTGGCTTTTAGCTATTTTATTCCGTATAAAGGTACAGCTTGATCTTTAGTGATTTATTATCCACAGCAGAATTGCTTCACTGTTTTATCTAGTTTAATTTTGGGTGATTCAGTTTAGTTATTGAGCATTTATTTTTAAAACATATTTATTATTTGTAATCTTAATTTATTTTAATCTTAATTTTAATTTATTTTAATAATAATTTTAACAATTATATGTTATATAACTGTATGTTATGTAATGTTATATAATTATTATAGTAATTATGTTCTATAGCTCTAATTATCATATATAATATAATCATTATTTTAAATAACAAATTATTTTAATCTTAATTTTTAATCTTATTTTTATTCATTTAAATGAGGAATAGAAAATGCCAATATGAGTGAAATAGTCCATGTTTGGCCTACGCCCCAAATAAAAGACACCTATGCCTTTTTTACCCCAGTCAGCAGTATAGAAATCTGTTAGCCCTTAAAGCAGATCTCCTGTTGAGTTCCATACATGGTTAAATAAGAAGCTCATAATATCCTCCAGAGAAGGTCAGGTGAATAGTCTTAGACTCAACATCATGGCCTTTGGCAACTCATTATTTTTAATTTATTTTAATAAACACTAATACAGCAGTAGCTACTATATCCCAGATACTGTTCTAAGCATTTTATAAATATTGACCCAGAACTTTCCCCACAAAGAGTAATGAGCCCTATCTCAAGGAGAGCTAAGAGCTGAGAGCTCTGTTTCTAGCTTATTTTTAGAACTAACACTCTGTCTTTAGTTGAGGAAATCTTTGAACTAAAACTCAGAGTCTCCAACACATAAATTAATATTAGACAAAAAATAAGTAGACAGGAAGTCACAGCCTAGTGAGCCCCACATTTAAATCCCACCATGGGTTTAATTCAAGGAAAAAGACAGGTGAACCTGAGACTTTCTATAAGAGGTGTGTTGAACTATTAAAATCTGTTACCCTGCTTCTATGAAACCAGACAACTACCAATAGCATAATTCTTTGAAAGGAATTATAACATTGTATGTCAACTAGAATTCAATTTTTTTAAGGAATTTTCTAGTTTAGTTCTTTCCCAGGTCCTTCCTCGTCAAGAAAGCCAACAGTACTTCCCTGCTGCTCCAGTAGTTAAGACTTCCCGCTTCCAATGCAGGGGGCAGGGGTTTGATCCCTGGTCAGAGAACTAAGATCCCTCATGCCATGTGACCAAAAAAAAAAAAAGAAAGAAAGAAAGAAAGAAAGCCAACAGACTCTTCAGAAAGGAATATTCTATCATTAACTTATTCCCCCTTTATAGAACACTGAGTCTCAAATGTCCCTTGGCAACTGTGGCTTAAGTAAAAGTCCAGATACCCTCCAGAACAGAGAATGAATAACAGTTTCTGACCTCAACCAGCACAAGCCCAGTTTGTACAGGCTAAGCAAGAGTGACTGAAATCAAAAACTTGACCAGAGAAAGAGGGAAACAAATGAAAATGACACCACCACCACCCAACCTCCCTTCAAGCTACAGAGAGTCTATTATACGTGCATGTAGGAGAACTAAACCTTAAAGACTGTGAACAGCAGTGCTAGATAATTACACAAAATGGAGATAGATCTGAAAGGAAGATCGGCATAAAAAAATAAAGCATTATTAAAAATAAAAATTATTAAAAATAAAGCAAATTTAAGGTGACAATAACTGGAGATGGTGATATTATTACAGCATATACCTTGAAGGAATATGCTTAGGAAAGTACAAGGAGGATGAAATGTATTGAAGAGGAGGCACAGAAGCCAACAGACTGGTCCAGGACTGGTTAGGTTTTGGAAAGACCAGCTCAGAGACATGAAGGTGGAAAGATTAGTTGGAACAGGTAGTAGCTTGTGGCAGACCCAGGACTCACTGCTTTTATATCTTACTAGAAGGGACCCCACGAGATAAAATCTAGAGAAGCATGTTAAGAAAACAAATATCTGACCCTGAAAGCAAACAGAAAATAAGGCTCTAAGATCCTACAAATAGTGTTAGTTCTACATGTGGTGAAGGCAAGGGACAAAAATCGGGAAACAGGTTAAAATTTTAAAAGCTCAGCAGAGCCGCCTAGGAACAGTAAAACCTCAAAGTAAATATAACACTACTAGCGTAAATTATTCAAAGCTTCCAACATGCAAACAATGAGAAAGGGTAGTTTGAGGAATGCTTGGCAGAACAAGAATTGGTTTTCACTGGGTACCCTGAAGCCAGAATCTGGAAACACTAAGAGCAGCTTCAGTTCAGGTATATGCTAAGGATAATTTTCTAGCTGAGATACATCTATGACAAGGGGGAGACTCTCCCTAGGATGAAGTTTACATAGGCCTAAAGAAATTCCAGAGCAAGAGACAGTGGCAAAGGCCACAGTGGCATCAGGCTAAAAATGTCTTGAACCCTTTTGGGATGGAGAAACCCAAAAGAAGAGCAAGAGATCAGGACTTGGAGAAGGTCAGACAATTAGCTGTGTGCTTGGGACACACCTTCCACAAATATGTCACTAGACAGAGCCCAGTGTAACAGTGCAGCTGGGGACACAGCACTTAAGGGGAAAAAGAAGTGAAAAGGTCTTAAATAGGCACAGAAGGAAAAGAGGGGATTTCAAGCAAAGGCCAGGTGACTGGCCACTATTGTAAACTTTTTAATTTGCAAGATTAAATGCTTCAAATACTCCTCTCTGACAAAATATGCTTAGGTGCATTTTCCTCCATATATGGTGAAATGTCTTAATGAAGCTCATGACAGGTTATTTCTTCCATAGGTTAAACTCCAGATAGCTGACAGAAAGCCCAGCATAGGGTGAAGCTGAAAACTACAAGATTTTCTCTACTCTCATTTTTTCACTGTCTACTCTCTTCTCCCCATTTACCACCAAGTCCTCTGCTACAATCTTTGGTGGGAAAAGCAATGTGGGTCCTGATGTTTGTTTAGGATGGTTGTGACAGGGGCTCAGGATTTGTTTGTAGTTTCTAAAGTGTTTCAATAGGGTGGAAATGATCAACTGTGTTAACTGCTACTGATGGATCAAGTACGATGAGGATCATTGCAAGTAGCAATGAAGGTCACTGTTGTCCATGATAAGAACTGTTTTGGTAGAGGGGTGAAAGTGAAAGTCTGATTGAAGTGTATTTAAGAGAGGAAGAGAGGTGAGGCATTGGAGACAGAGACTAAAGACAGGTCTGAGTTTTGTTACAAAGAAGAGCAAATAAATGGAATAGTAAGTCTCTTAGGGAAATGGGATAACAAAGAGTTTTTTGTTTGATTGATTTTTTTGTAAAGAAGGAAGACACTGACACATTCATTCATTTCAGGAATTACTAATTTCCTATTCCATCCTGAAAAACAATCCAATTTTTGTAGTGTCCTTGAGACTCTGAATCCCATTAAAACATCCATGTCTAGCAGCAGTTCTCATAGTAGAAATTGTCCTTTCATATTATGGCAATACCTATTCCTACTTATTCACCCTATTCAACATCCCCACACTCTTATCACCATTATTTCATAAATCAAGGACAAAACTAGGCCAAAAAATGAAGACTTTAACTCCAATGAATACATCTAGAATACAAAAGTTATCTTGAAAAGAGGTCAGAAAAAAATGCTTCATATTCGGCAGAGGATTAAACATGATTCCAGCATTTAGATATGCAGTCTGATCTCTTAAAACTGTAAGTGAAATATAAACATGGTATTGTTAGCTACAGCTAGAAAGTCATCCAAGATTATGACAACAAAAAAAGAAATAGCATTCTTCATTTCAAAAGAAGATAGCCAAAGGAATTGAAATACAGTATCATCAGGTTGTAATAGGGAAGAAACTTTGTATTCTATTACAAGTTAATCACTAAAAGGATGTTGCCTATAAGCTTAAATTATACATAATGGCCCATCTCTGCGAACCCTGCCTCCCAGGTAATGAGCATTAAGCTAAAATACTGCTGTTTATCTCCCAGGAAACCGCCTGTGAGGCCCACCTGTTATTGGCTACAGGATGGACAAAATTAACACAACTCTCTCCTGGCCAGAACCAGACTTTAGCCCCTCCCCTGTTAGTAGGAAAGAAGCCTGACTTCTAACTCAGGGAAGATGGTTCTTTGAAACACGAACACTTTCCCAGTCTGCTTGCTTTCCAAGTAAATTCTCCAATTTTTGCCCCAGCAACTCGTCTCTCAGTTTATTGGCCTTTTGTGCAGAGAGCAGTATGAGCCTGGACCCTGTAATAAATTGAGGTGAAGCCAGCCAGGAACCTTGCTGCCCATGGCTGGCCAGCCCTAGTCAGGGAGTTTTGGGGTAAGGCCCTTGCAGCTGCCGGGACCACTTGTCTTGCGGATCTTCCTCTCAAAGTTCCCCCGAAGCAGCACCGGCTGCCCCAGCACTTGGCAGTGGGAGAAAGGAACCGATGTTTGGGAGGCAACGGGCTCCACACAGCAGGGTAAGTCACTCTGGCATGGACAGCCAGAAACTTTACTCCTCTCTGAGGCTTTTTTCTCCAGAATAAGCCAATTTGTTTTGTATTTGAGTGATATACCCTGTTGGAGAGAGGAAAGTACTTTTACCCTATCTGTGAACCAGTTTGTTTGTTACATTGGTTGCTAGCATTTGTGTGCACCATTTGTGTTTTGTCTTTGTATTTCTGTTTCTTTTTTAATGAGGAATGTTTCAACTATCCCTAAAGAAATTCTTCTCAGGTGCATTTGGGATCAGTGGTCTGATTACAGCTAGGAACCCATGACTAAGAGGAAGATGAACCATGTGTTGGCCACAGTACATGTTTGGATCTCCACAAAGGGTTTAGGCAGGGTTATCTTGGGACCCCGTGTACCATGTACTGCCACTGCTGCTGTGCTAATTACATTGTTTGTAGTCTCCTGTGTTGTTGGTAGATGTAAAACCCCAAGACCAAACTTGAGGGTTTATTTAGGGTTTTCCAGAGTTTTTTGTTTGTTTGTTTGTTTCATTTTGTTTTGGTACCATTTCTCCAGTTACAGCTAAGTCAGTTTTGTGATTTTTAAAACCTTTACTGATGTCAGATGGAGGAAATGAACAGAAAAAAATTCTGTTCTTGTCTGAGAGTGGGACATTCCCAGGGAGAAGAGAAAAGTCCCATTTGGTTCCTAAAATCACCAAAAACCCCAGCCCAGAATTCAGCACAGTTGGTTGATGCCAAGACAAAATGGTTAGAGAGGATCAGTTGCTACCTGTGGTTTTACAATAAAGCACTGAGGAATGGCAGCCTTTGAATGGCTCTCAACAATCCTGTAATTAAAGCTATTCTGTGAAAAAGCAGGGAAGAATGATAAAATCCACTATGTACAAGCATTTGTGCTGTTACATCCGGGAACAAGAGTGAGGATATGTTGCTTCAAACCTTAACTCCTAAGGCTGAGCTAGCTGTCACAGCTGCTCCAGCTGTTATGCCAACATATCCAGCCCCTTCCACCACCTCCCGTTTCCTGTTCAGCCCCAATTCCCAACACTGGGGCTCAGGAAGTGGTCAGATTGACTCCCTTCCTTATAAGGGTCAATTAGAAAATCCTGTTAGTTCCTGGAGCAGAGGGACCTGGTCTGGTATCATCATCTAAGACCCAACAGGGCGCTCACTCCTGGGGCAGGGCAGTTTTCCTTATGCCATTATCCCGTAGGAGACCTAAATTCAAACCGACAGCCAGCTGGGATTCTATGGATCCATAGTTCTTTCTCCACCTCAGACATTTAATTGGGAAGATCACAACCCTCCTTACAGGGAGGCTCCTCTCTGAATTGTTCACTTCTATTTTGCTACCCACCACACTTTATGGGCAGACATACACATTCTTAGTAATATTATGCTTACAAGAGATGAAAGGAGAATGGTCATTGATAAGGCCAGGAGAGAAGTGTACCAGCTTCACCTAACAGACCCAAATGGTACACCTGAAGCTTGGGAGTACCCACAGCTGAACCAAATTGGGATCCCAATGAGAGAGAAATGCCCTTATTAGAGCACTACTGTAAATGTATCTTGGCAGGGCTTTCAAAAGGGGAAACGAAATAAAAGAATTTGGACAAAATTCAAATTCAGCAAAAACCAAATGAAGACCCCTCTGGATTTTTGGAAAGGACTTATCAGGCCTACACACATTATACTGATGCAGATCCCAAAGCCCCTGAAAATACTAGAATGATAAATCTGAACTTTTGGGGGGCAAAGCACCTCAGATATCTGGAGAAAGTTGAAAAAAATTAGATGGTGCATTTGGAACAAACTCTTCTCAATTGGTAGATGTTGCTTTTAAAGTACTCAACAACAGGGAACAATGACAGAAGAAAGACAATGCAAAATGAAATGCCGTTTTTCTGGCAGTGGCACTAGATTCCCAGAAGGCAAGTAACACGAAGAGGTAAGCCACCATTGGGGAAGGAATGATGCGCTTACTGTAAGGGGGAAGGGCATTGGAAAAAATAATGCCCTAGGCTTAATAGAAAAGAAAGCAATAAAAGAAAGACAGGAGCCTCTCAGATGGTAGAAAGAGAGGAACACTGATGATACATGAAGAGGCCCGCAGACTTCCTTGGACTTAAGGCACCCAATTCCAATTTCCCCACAGGAGACCCAGGTAAAATTGACAGTGGGAAATGAGCTGATTGACTAATAGGTATGGGTGCAGCATACCATAAACACCAACGTGGCACAGAAAACATCTCAATCCATGCCGGTCACGGGAGTCTCTGGAGAAGGACAAAATCATTTGTTCTTAGAGGACAAAATAGTGGGGTTTCACTCTTGTCTGAATTTTTATTTGAGATATAATTCACATACCATAAATTTTTCCTTTTTAAAGTATACAATTCAAGGTTTTTTAGTGTATTCACAAAATTCACTATTTAAATTTAGAATATTTTTATCACCCCACAAAGAAACCCTGTACCCATTAGCAGTCATTTCCTATTCCTCCATTCCAACAAGCCCTGGAAACCAGTATTCTACTTTCTGTCTCAATGGATTTACCTGTTTTGAGCATTCCATATAAATGGTGTCATAAATGTGGCCTTTTGTATCTGGTTTATTTCACTTAACATGTTTTCAAGGTTCATCCATGTTACAGCAAGAATCAGAAATTCATTCCTTTTTTTATTGATGTATAGTTGGCTTAACAGTGCTGTGTTAGATCTGGTATACAGCAAAGTGATTCAGTTATATATATTTTCTTTTATAATTTATTACAAGAAGTTGAATATGCCTCCCTGTGCTGTATAGCATATCCTTGTTTTTTTAATCTATTTTATATATAGTAGTATGTATCTGGTAATCTCAAACTCATTTGTTCCTTCCCAACCCTTTCCCTATTGGCAACCATAAATTTGATTTCTATGTCTGTGAGTCTTTCTGTTTTGTAAATAAGTTCATTTGTATCATATTTGAGATTTCACATATCAGTGATATCATATGGTATGTGTCTTTCTGTATCTGACTTACTTCACTTAGTATGATAATCTCTAGGTCCATCCTTGTTGCTGCAAACAGCATTATTTCATACTTTCTTATGACTGAGTAATATTGTGTATGTATACCACATCTTCTTTATCCATTCATCTGTTGATGAACATTTAGGTTGCTTCCGTGTCTTGGCTGTTGTAAACAGTGCTGCTATGAACATAGGGTGTATGTATCTTTTTGAATTCAATTTTTCATCTTTTCTGGATTTACTCCCAGGACTGGGATTGCTGGATCATATGGTAGCTCTATTTTTAGTTTTGTAAGAAACCTCCATACTGTCTTCCATACTGACGGCACCAATTTACATTCCCACCAATGGGGTAGGAGGGTTCCCTTTTCTCTACACCCTCTACAGCATTTATTGTTTGTAGACTTTTTGACGATGGTCATTCTGACTGGTGTGAGGTGTAGTTTTGACTTACATTCCTCTAAAAATTAAGGAAGCCCAGCATCGTTTCCTGTGACTTTTGGCCATCTGTATGTCTTTTTGGGAGAAACATCTATCCAACCTATTTTGAGTAAAAGTGGCAAGAGTGAGCATTCTTGTCTTGTTCCATATCTTAGAGGGAATGCTTTCAGCTTTTCACCATTTAGTATGATGTTAGCTGTGGGTTTGTCATATATGGCCTTTATTATGTTGAGGTATGTTCCTTCTATGCCCACTCTCTGGAGAGTATTTATCATAAACGGGTGTTGAATTTTATCACAAGTTTTTCTGCATCTATTAACATGATCATATGATTTTTATTCAATTGTTAATGTGGTGTATCACATTGAATTTGCAGATATTGAAAAATCCTTGTGTCCTTGGGATAAATACTTGGTCATACGGTATGATCTTTATTTTTTTTACATCTTTATTGGAGTATAATTGCTTTGCAATGTTGTTGTTTCTGCTGTATAACAAAGTGAATCAGCTATATGTATACATATATCCCCATATCCACTCCCTCTTGCGTCTCCCTCCCACCCTCCCTATCCCACCCCTCTAGGTGGTCACAAAGCACCGAGCTGATCTCCCTGTGCTATGCAGCTGCTTCACACTAGCTGTCTATTTTACATTTGGTAGTGTATAAATGTCAGCTACTCTCTCACTTTGTCCCAGCTTACTCTTCCCCCTCCCTGTGTCCTCAAGTCCATTCTCTATGTCTGCGTCTTTATGCCTGTCCTGCTCCTATGTTCATCAGAACCATTTTTTTAGATTCCATATATATGTGTTAGCATACGGTATTTGTTTTTCTATTTCTGACTTACTTCACTCTGTATGACAGACTCTAGGTCCATCCACCTCACTACAAATAACTCAACTTCATTTCTTTTTATGGCTGAGTAATATTCCATTATATGTATGTGCCACATATTCTTTATCTCTTCAACTGTCGATGGACACTTAGATTGCTTCCATGTCCTGGCTATTGTCAATAGAGCTGCAATGAACATTGTGGTACATGTCTCTTTTTGATATATGGTTTTCTCAGGGTATATGCCCAGTAGTGGGATTCCTGGGTCATATGGTAGTTCTGCATTTAGTTTTTTAAGGAAACTCCATGCTGTTCTCCATACTGACTGTAACAACTTACATTCCTACCAACAGTGCAAGAGGGTTCCCTTTTCTCCACACGCTCTCCAGCATTTATTGTTTGTAGATTTTTTTGATGATGTTCATTCTGACCAATATGAGGTGATACCTCATTGTAGTTTTTAGGGGTTTTTTTTGATTTTTTTTTTTTTTGTGGTACGCAGGCCTCTCACTGTTGTGGCCTCTCCCGTTGAGGAGCACAGGCTCCGGATGCACAGGCTCAGTGGCCATGGCTCACAGGCCTAGCCGCTCCGTGGCATGTGGGATCTTCCTGGACCAGGGCATGAACCTGCGTCCCCTGTATCGGCAGGCAGACTCTCAAGCACTGGGCCACCAAGGAAGCTCCTCATTGTAGTTTTGATTTGCATTTCTCTAATGATTAGTGATGTTGAGCATCCTTGCATGTGTTTGTTGGCAATCTGTATATCTTCATTGGAGAAATGCCTGCTTAGGTCTTCTGCCCATTTTTGGATTGGGTTTGTTTTTTTGATATTGAGTTGCATGAGCTGCTTGTAAATTTTGGAGATTAATCCTTTGTCAGTTGTTTCATTTGCAAATAGTTTCTCCCATTCTGAGGGTTGTCTTTTCTTCTTGATAATGGTTTCCTTTGCTGTGCAAAAGATTTTAAGTTACATTAGGTCACATTTGTTAATTTTTGTTTTTATGTCCATTTCTCTAAGAGGTGGGTCAAAAAGGATCTTGCTGTGATTTATGTCATAGGGTGTTCTGCCTATGATTTCCTTTAAGAGTTTTATAGTGTCTGGCCTTACATTTAGGTCTTTAATCCATTTTGAGTTTATTTTTGTGTATGGTGTTAGGGAGTGTTCTAATTTCATTCTTTTACAGGTAGCTGTCCAGTTTTTTCAGCACCACTTATTGAAGAGGCTGTCTTTTCTACACTGTATATTCTTACCTCCTTTATCAAAGATAAGGTGACCATATGCACGTGGGTTTATCTCTGGGTTTTCTATCCTGTTACATTGATCTATATTTCTGTTTTTGTGCCAGTATCATACTGTCTTGATTACTGTAGCTTTGTAGTGTAGTCTGAAGTCAGGGAGCCTGATTCCTCCAGCTCCATTTTTCTTTCTCAAGATTTCTTTGGTTATTCGGGATCTTTTGTGTTTCCATACAAATTGTGAAATTTTTGTTCTAGTTCTGTGAAAAATGCCATTGGTAGTCTGATAGGGATTGCATTGAATCTGTAGATTGCTTTGGGTAGTATATTCGTGTTTATAATGTTGATTCTTCCAATCCAAGAGCATGGTATATCTCTCCATCTATTTATATCATTTTTAGTTTCTTTTATCAGTGTTTTATAGTTTTCTGCATACAGGTCTTTTGTCTCCTTAGGTAGGTTTATTCCTAGGTATTTTATTCTTTCTGTTGCAGTGGTAAATGGGAGTGTTTCCTTAATTTCTCTTTCAGATATTTCATTGTTAGTGTATAAGAATGCAAGAGATTTCTGTGCATTAATTTTGTATCCTGCTACTTTATCAGATTCATTGATTAGCTCTAGTAGTTTTCTGGTAGCATCTTTAGGCTTCTCTATGTATAATATCATGTCATCTGCAAACAGTGACAGTTTTACTTCTTTTCTGAATTGGATTCCTTTTATTTCTTTTTCTTCTCTGATTGTCGTGGCTAAAACTTCCAAAACTATGTTGAATAATAGTGGTGAGAGTGGACAACCTTGTCTTGGAGGAAATGGTTCCTGATCTAAGAAGAAATGGTTTCAGTTTTTTACCATTGGGTCAGTGTTGGCTGTGGGTTTGTCATATATGGCCTTTATTATGTTGAGGTAGCTTCCCTCTATGCCTACTTTCTGGAGAGTTTTTATCATAAATGGGTTTAAAATTTGTCAAAACCTTTTTCTGCATCTATTGAGACTATCATATGGGTTTTATCCTTCAGTTTGTTAATATGGTGTATCATACTGATTTGTGTATACTGAAGAATCATTGCATTCCTGGGATAAACCCCACTTGATCGTGGTGTATGATCCTTCTATTGTGCTGCTGGAGTCTGTTTGCTAGTATTTTGTTGAGGATTTTTGCATCTGTGTTCATCAGTGATATTGGCCTGTAGTTTTTTTTTTTTTTTTTTTTTTGTGCGTGTGACATCTTTGTCTGGTTTTGGTATCAGGGTGAAGGTGGTCTCATAGAATCAGTTTGGGAGTGTGCCTCCCTCTGCTATATTTTGGAAGAGTTTGAGAAGGATAGGTGTTAGCTCTTCTCTAAATGTTTGATAGAATTCGCCTCTCAAGCCATCTGGTCCTGGGCTTTTGTTTGTTGGAATATTTTTAATCACAGTTTCAATTTCAGTGCTTGTGATTGGTCTGTTTATATTTTCTATTTCTTCCTGGTTCAGTCTTGGAAGTTTGTGCTTTTCTAAGAATTTGTCCATTTCTTCCAGGTTGTCCATTTTATTGGCATATAGTTGCTTGTAGTAGTCTCTCATGATTCTTTGTATTTCTGCAGTGTCAGTTGTTACTTCTCCTTTTTCATTTCTAATTATGTTGATTTGAGTCTTCTCCCTCTTTTTTTTTGATGAGTCTGGCTAACGGTTTATCTATTTTGTTTATCTTCTCAAAGAACCATCTTTTAGTTTTATTGATCTTTGTTATTGTTTCCTTCATTTCTTTTTCATTTATTTCTGACCTGATCTTTATGTTTTCTTTCTTTCTGCTAACTTTGGGTTTTGTTTGTTCTTCTTTCTCTAATTGCTTTAAATGTAAGTTTAGGTTGTTTATTTGAGATTTTCCTTGTTTCTTGAGGTAGGATTGTATTGTTATAAACTTCCCTCTTAGAACTGCTTTTGCTGTATCCCATAGGTATTGGGTCATTGTGTTTTCATTGTCATTTGTTTCTAGGTATTTTTTGATTTACTCTTCGATTTCTTCAATGATCTCTGGGTTATTTAGTAGCATATTGTTTAACCTCCATGTGTTTGTGTTTTTTACAGTTTTTTTTCCCTGTAATTGATATCTAGTCTCATAGCCTTGTGGTTGGAAAAGATACTTGATACAATTTCAATTTTCTTAAATTTACCAATGCTTGATTTGTGACCCAAGATATAATCTGTCCTGGAGAATGTTCCATGAGCACTTGAGAAGAAAGTGTATTCTGTTGTTTTTGGATGGAATTTCCTATAAATGTCAATTAAGTCCATTTCCTAATGTGTCATTTAAAGCTTGTGTTTCCTTATTTATTTTCATTTTGGATGATCTGTCCATTGCTGAAAGTGGGGTGTTAAAGTCCCCTACTATGATTGTGTTACTGTCGATTTCCCCTTTTATGGCTGTTAGCATTTGCCTTATGTATTGAGGTGCTCATGTGTTGGGTGCATAAATATTTACAGTGGTTATATCTTCTTCTTGGATTGATCCCTTAATCATTATGTAGTGTCCTTCTTTGTCTCTTGTAACAGTCTTTATTTTAAAGTCTATTTTCTCTGACATGAGTATTGTTACTCCAGCTTTCTTTTGATTTCCATTTGCATGGAATATCTTTTTACATCCCCTCACTTTCAGTCTGTATGTGTCCCTAAGTCTGAAGTGGGTCTCTTGTAGACAACATATATATGGGTTTTGTTTTTGTATCCATTCAGCCAGTCTGTGTCCTTTGGTTGGAGCATTTACTCTCTTTACATTTAAGGTAATTATCAATACGTATATTCCTTTTGCTATTTTGTTAGCTGTTTTGGAATTGTTTTGGTAGGTCTTTTTTTACCCTTGTGTTCTCTTCTCTTGTGATTTGACGACTATCTTTAGTGTTATATTAGGGTTCCTTTTTCTTTTTCGTGTGTATATCTATTATAGATTTTTGCTTCGTGGTTACCATGAGGGTTTTGTAAAGCAGTCTATGTATATACGTGATTGTTTTAAGTTGCTGATCTTTTAATTTTGAGTGCAGTTTAAATACCCTGCATTTGTACTCTCCTCCCTTCATAATTACTCTTTTTGGTATCATATTTTACATCTAATTGTCTTGTGTATCCCTTATCTGCTTATTGAGGATACGGACGATTTTACTACTTTTGTCTTTAAACTTCCCTAATAGCTTTGTATTTAGATGGTTTTTTACCTTGACTGTTTTCCTTTACTGGTGAGATTTCCCATTTCATAATTTTCTTGTTTCTAGTTGTGACCTTTTTTTTTTCCCACCTAGAGAAGTTCATATAATATTTATAGTAAAACAATGGTGCTGAATCCTTTTAGCTTTTGTTTTTCTGTAAAGCTTTTAATTTCTCCATCAAATCTGAATGAGTGCCTTGCTGGGTAGAGTATGCTGGGTTGTAGGCTTTTGCCATTGTTCACTTTAAAAATATCATGTGACTCCCTTCTGGCCTGCAGAGTGTGTGCTGAAAAATCAGCTGATAACCTTATGGGTGTTCCTTTGTATGTTGTTTGTTGCTTTTCCCTTGCTGATTTTAGTATTCTCTAATTTTTGTCATTTTGATCACAATGTGTCTTGGTGTGTTCCTCTTTGGGTTAATCCTTTTATGGAACTCTCTGCACTTCCTGGACTTGGGTGACTGTTTCCTTTCCCAGATTATGGAGGTTTTCAGCTTTTATCTCTTCAAATATTTCCCCATGCCCTTTCTTTCTTCTCCTTATGGGACCCCTAGTATTTGAATATCAGTGTGCCAGATGTTGTCCCAGAGATCTCTTAAACAGTATTCTTTTCTTTTCATTCTCTTTTCTTCTTTCTGCTCAGTGGCAGTAATTTCCATTACTGTCTTCCAGCTCACTGATGCATTCTCGTATAGTCTACTATTGATTCCTTCCAGTGTATTTTTTTTCATTTCATTTATTATAATCTTCATCTCTTTGGTTGTTCTTTATATTTTCTAAGTCTTTGTTAAAAACTTCTAAGTTCTCATTCTGTGCATCCATTCTCCTTCCAAGTTCTTTGATCATCTTTACAATCACTACTGTAAACCCTTTCTCAGGTAGATTTCTCATCTCCACATCACATAGTACTTCTTCTGGTGTTTTATCTTGCTCCTTAGTCTGGAACATATTCCTCTGCCACCTCATTTTGTCTCAGTTGCTATTTGTATTTTTATGTATGTGGTAAGTTAGTTACATTTCTTGACCTTGGAGATGTGGCCTTCTGTAGGAGGTGTCCTATGCATCCCAGCAGGGTACTCCCCTCTTGTCACCCAAGCTATATGCTCTAAGGGTTCCTCCTAAGAGAGCTGCATGCATCTGTCTGTTATGGTGGGATATGTGGACAGTCTGGTAAGTTTGGTTGGCCCTTAATCTGGTTTGTTGCCAGGCCCTGCCTTGTGTGGATGTTGCTAGCTGCTGTTCATTGGAGCCTGGTCACCAGGTGGCTGGTTGCAGAAACCTAGGGGGCCCCAGGCCTAGTGCTGGTGCCATAGTGGGCGGAGTCAGGATCCCAAAGACTCTGGGGCTGTTGCCCACCTGCTGGCAGGTGAACCAGATCCTGGGGTTACTGCCAGACTACTGGCAGGGACAGCTGGTTCCTGGAGGCTGTCTGCAGGTCCCAGCAACACCAGAGCTTGTTTCAGATTGTTGTTGGTGGTGAGGGTGTGATTCCTGATAGAGTTGGGAATGGGATACAGGGTATCCAGAAGGTTGTGTTTGCCTGCTAGTAGTCAGGGTTAGTGCCCAACTTGTCCCAGGGTAGTGTCTGGCCTGCACTGCAGGATCATAGTTTTCTTGCTTCTGGTGTCTGCCCCTGGTGGGTGAGGTTGGTTTAGAAGCTTGTTCAGGCTTCCTGGTGGGAGGGGCTGGTGCCTGTCCACTGGTGGGTGGAGCTGGGTCTTGGCCTTCTGGTGGGCTGGACTCTGTCTAGGGACTGTATCTATAATGGCCCATCTCTAGTTACCTTGCTTCCCAGGTAATGAGCATAAAGGTGCTGCAGGCTCTTTAGTCTTTAAGCAGCCTGTCTATTGATGGGTGGGGCTGTGTCCCTGCTCAGTCAGTTATTTGGCCTCAAATTTCCCATTGCTGGAGCTGACAGGCTGTTGGGTGGGGCCAGGTCTTGGTACTAATGATGCAAGATGTCAGCTGCCAGGAGTATTAACACAGCTGAATGTTCCCCCAGTATACCTGCCACCAGTGTTTATGTCCCATGGTGAGCTGCAGCTACCCACCACCTCTCCAGGAGACTACAAGACTAGTAGGTAGGTCTGGCCAAGGCTCCTATCAAATCATTACATTTTCCCTGGGTCCCAGTGTGCATGAGATTTTTTGTGTGCCCTGTAAGAGTGAAGTCTCTATTTCTTCCAGTCCTGTGGGGCTCCTGCAATTAAGTTCCACTGGCTTTCAAATCTAAATGCTTTCAAGGCTCATCTTCCTGGTGCTGGAAGTCTGGGATGAGGACACTGACGTGGGGCTCAGGACTCTTACTCCTGTGACAGAACCTCTGCAATATAATTATTCTCTAGTTTGTGGGTCACCAAACCTGGGGGTTTGAGATTTTATTATATTGTAAGTCCGCTCCTACCCATCTCATTGTAGTTCCTTCTTTATGTCTTTACCCAAAGAAGATCTTTTCTAGTAGGTGTCAGTCTTTTTTATTGATTGCTGTTCTGCAGATAGTTGTGATTTTGGTGTTCTCATGAGAGGAGGTGAGCTCAGGGTCTTTCTACTCAGCTGTGGTGGCTGCTTTCCTCTATTTGTTTGATTTGTTCAAGTAAACAGCACAGGAATTTATTATCTGTATTGGGAACTAGAACAAAACCACAAGTTCAGCTACAAATTAGATAACAAAGTGCTAAGGGGTTTCATCAGATTTAAATAGTTGTAGATAAAAAGGGAAAGAGGACTGTACTATTAAAAGATTCTGAGGAATATTCCCTATATAAGGCTGATCGATTCCAGTCTAAAATCACCTCTTCATCACTCCATTGCTTCATTGTTCTGCTGGAAGTACTCAGAGCAGTCTTCGTCTCTTTTCCCACAGGATAGTGGAATGGATCGTTGACAGTGCTAAATTGTAATAGGGAAGAAACTTTGTATTCTATTACAAGTTAATCACTCAAGGAATGTTACCTATAAGCTTAAATTATACATAATGGCCCATCTCTAGTTACCCTGCCTCCCAGGTAATGAGCATTAACTGAAATACCTTTGTTTAGCTCACTGGAAACCACTTGACCAAGCCCACCTGTGAATGGCTGCAGGAAGGACAGAATTAACACCTCTCCTCCAGAGTCTGGCCAGAACCAGGACTTTACTCCCTCTTCTTTTAAATAGTATAAAGGAAGCCTGAATTCTAACTTGGGGAAGATGGTTCTTTGGGACACTAGTCCACCATCTTCTCATTCTGCTCACTTTCCAAATAAAGTCATTTTTCCTTGTCCCAACCACATGTCTTGATTTATTGGCCTGTTGTACAATAAGCAATATGAGCTTGGACTCAGTAACAAGGTTTTCTGTTTGCCTTTTGTCCAGATAAATTTACAACATCTCGTTGAAGGGACCTCCCCAGAAGGGAAGACCCTTCCAGAACTTTTAATCAATGTATTTGTTACCACCTTTCCATGGCTCACACTCCACATGTCCTCACTGCCTCCCTTACCCAGGTGAGATTCCATGATTTATCATAACCTTTCCCATTTGACTGCTCACTCTCCCCCTCACTTAATGCCCTTACTTTGGGATGGTGTCAGGTAGGGTCATTTCTCTCAGGTTCAGAAAACTGACCATTTTGGCTCTAATCAGTAGCCCAAGGAGATATTATTTTTTATTTTAAAAATTATTTCATTAAAGGGAGGAGGGAGCCCATACTGTCATCAAATGAGAGTTGTTCTTTTCCTTTTCTCTATCAAGTTTATCTAGAGGTAAATTATCCTGCACATACTATACAACTGATACTTGTGTTTGATTAAAACCACCAATGGCAGGTGTTAAAGACAGTTGGCTCATTAACCAGTTTTTAAGTTCTTTGGGGCAAATACAGTATCATGATTAAGTGTAATCAATGCAGTTAGGAGCAAATAGCAAATATTTTCTGCATGAATTACTGATTGAATTCATTTTTACTATTCAGTATGAGGAAATACCTAACAGAAAAAGGGAGTCTGGTGTAACAAAGTATGTGTTTGGTTTTTTGACACTATCTTTCCTTGAACAAATTAGAAGTTTAGAAGGAAGAATGGAGGAAATACAAAATAGAGACCAGGAAGGAGAAACTAGGAAGAGTAGGATATGCAAGGATACAGGTGTTCAAAGGAAGCCAGGTCTTCAGAGGAAGCAAACAGGACTGTGTATTTAAAAGACAACAACCCTGACCTCTCATTGAATATCTTTGCTGTCTCCCTCCCACATGGTGACAAAATGTTTCAAACTTGTTCTACAATGTGTTCTGAAGTATAACTTTAAGAAGCTGTCTTATAAGCACAGAACTGAACACCTTCATTGTGTATTCTTCCTTCACTGAGAAAGATTGTCTTGCCTTATTTTTACATACATTCACACACAGAGAGGTTGGGGTGAGAAAGGGAGGGAGAGAGATTGAGCATGCACATACTGTGACCTTGTGAGACAATTATAGTGTAGTAGTTATGAGTACAGAATCTAGAAATAGATGGTTAAGTTGGAGTCCTGATTGTTGCTTGCTAGCTCTGAGCCTTAGGCAAGTTACTTAACCTTTTTGCCTCATATGTAAAATGAGGATAATAATTGTGCCTGCCCATAGCATGAAGATTACATTACATGAAAAACATAATACACTTAGATCAGTGCTTGGCACCATGTTGGTGCTATTTAATTTTTTAACGTAGTTTAATAACAAGACTCTATCTTGTGTGCATTATCTAGGCACTGCTGGGTGGAAAGATCTATTGCAGGAATTATTAAGGAGATCGATGAAAAGGGAAATGGTGAAGATTCACTGGGTATGGCAAAGCTGCAGTCAAGCACCTACAAATCTATTTCAGTTAATAGTGTAGGTAAATACCATCAATGCTATGTAATTTTAATTGAGACCTTTAAATCTAGTGCCAGCATTGACTATAAATGCAGATTCCAAAAGTAGCAAAAGGGGTTTGTTAATGTCTACAACCATTTCTTTCCATGCTTCTGCACTAAAAAGGCAAATAAAGTGAAACATCCAGAAACAGAGTCAGCATGCTGAGACACTGAGAGTTCCAGTTGTCTTTGATCCTTTCCATATTCAAAAGGTAAATGATTCTTCCTTCCAATGGGTTAGTCATCAAATAAGAATTGACAGATGCTACCATGTGGTCTCCACAAGCTCTGAGGGGAGGATGCCCAGTTCCTATTCTGCTTGGTAATTATATCTGGTTGGGGGAAAGGTTCTACACACATCAAACAACTAGAACCATTACGTGGCCTTGTGGGTCAGGACCGCCGGCTCTGAGTGGGGTCAGGGACAGTTGGTTGCTCTTGCCCATCACACTTGGATCTGTGTGATGGCAGGACTCCAGTTCCTGGAGTCTGGCTTGATTCAGTTGTGCATTCCCCATGCATTCAGTGAGGGGAGCTGAATGTGACAGGATCTCAGCCCTGCCAGGTGATGCAGCCACTGGTCACAGAGTCTCCCAACTCAGTTGGTACTTCCTTTGAGGTCCAGGAGAAGGTGCTCACCTCCTCCCTGATGACCACAACCACCTTCTCATCAGCATGGTGGGTACGAATACCAAGCACCCAGCAGCAGGACCACAGACCACAGTTTACTGAATAGTACTTATTTCTGCACCCTGACTGGCCCTGTGGCCCCGCCTGTGGCTCAGCCCTTCATCCTTGCCACACCTGAACTGGCAGGGCAGGTAACATGGGCTGCTGGCCCCCTCCACTCTCCTGCTGCCCACTGCACCGGTTCAGCTCCATGCTCACTGCTCAACACCTGGTCTGGTGGCTGCCCCAGGAGAGAGGCCCTGGCTGGCCACGAGGCAGGGCAGGGCCCAGAACCTGCCACCTGTCACCCTGGACTCCACATGGTTCCATGTAATTCCTCCATTGCTTCCATGCACATCTTCCACCACAGGCTTGAACTATTTCTAAAGCTTTTTCCTAGGAGCTACAATGTTGAATCATTATTCCACTTGTTCTCTTATCTCATTTTGAATGCAAAGATCAAGCTACTGTGTCATTTGAGTTCACATTCCCATCCTTCATTTCATCTTACACTACTAGTCATGACATCTTAGAGAAAATTCTTCATTTGTCTTGATTTCTTTGTTTACAGGATGAAGCAGAAAGTCGATTTTGATAAGGAATTATATGTACTATCACAATATATATAATTTCATGGTGTGGAAGAGGTCATTCACTTCAATTGCCTGTGCATAAAACTGAACCTCCATAAAATATTTCAATTGGTTTCTCTTTTTATCCACCTCTCTGGACCATCTTGCTAAATATCCACCATCAAGGAAAGTGACAACTTCATTGTAGGAGGCCTGGAGACAGAACTAAATATAAACCAATCATTTAATATCCTAGAGATTTTTTTCTTTTGGAGCAATATGCACTGGAAAATAAAACAAAATATATAAACTAAAAAATTCAGTACAAGGGAAATGCAAAAAAATGCCTATGACCACTCTTCTTGTCTAGTTAATCTTCCCAGAACTGCCAGTTACCCTCACAAAACCCAGGTTTTTTATAGGTCCTTCCAGAGATTGTGTGCATGTGTGTGTGTGTGTAATACAAATGAAAACAAAGTGTACATACTTCACAGCATCTTGTTTTTATTCCCTTTGATAATAATTTGATAGAGAGCATATTAAATCTGTAGATTGTTTTGGATAATATGGCCATTTTAACAATACCAATTCTTCCAGTAAAAGACCATGTGATATCTTCCCATTTCTTTGAATCATTTTCAATTTCCTTTATCAATGTTTTATAGTTCCCAGGATATAAATCTTTTAAACTTGTGGTGAAGTTTATTCCTAAGAAATTTTTTGATGCAATTTTTTTTTTTTTTTTTTGCAGTACGCGGGTTTCTCACTGTTGTGGCCTCTCCCATTGCAGAGCACAGGCTCCGGACGCGCAGGCTCAGTGGCCATGGCTCACGGGCCTAGCCGCTGTGCAGCATATGGAATCTTCCCAGACCGGGGCATGAACCCATGTCCCCTGCATCGGCAGGTGGACTCTCAACCACTGCGCCACCAGGGAAGCCCTTGGTGCAATTTTTAAGGGGATTGTTTTTGAAAAAGATATTGCTGTGTTTTATATCAAAAAGTGTTCTACATATGTTTTCCAATAGCAGTTTTATACTACCTGGTCTTACATTTAGGTCTTTAATCCATTTTGAGTTTATTTTTGTGTATGGTGTTAGAGAATGTTCTACTTTCATTCTTTTACATATAGTTGTCCAGTTTTCCCAGCACCATTTATTGAAGAGATTGTTATATAGTCTTGCCTCTTTTGTCATAGATTATATGACATTATATAGTCTTGCCTCTTTTGTCATAGTTTTTCTCCATTATACAGTCTTGCCTCTTTTGCCATAGATTAATTGCCCATAAGTGCATGGGTTTATTTCTGGGCTTTGTATCCTTTTCCATTGATCTATATTTCTCTTTTTGTGTCAGTACCATACTGTTTTGATAACTGTAGCTTTGTAGTATAGTCTGAAGTCAGGGAGCCTGATTCCTCCAGTTCTGTTCTTCTTTCTCAAGATTGCTTTGGCTATTTGGGGTCCTTTGTGTCTCCAAGCAAGTTTAAAAATTTTTTGTTCTAGTTCTGTGAAAAATACCACTGGTAATTTGATAGCGATTGCATTGAATCTGTAGATTGTCTGAGGTAGTATAATCATTTTGACAGTATTGATTCTTCCAATCCAAGAACATGGTATATCTTTCCATCTGTTTGTGACATCTTCAATTTCTTTCATCAGTGTCTTATAGTTTTTGGAGTATAGGAATTTTGCCTCCTTAAGTAGGTTTATTCCTTGATATTTCATTCTTTTTGATGTGAGGGTAAATGTGATCATTTCCTTAATTTCTCTTATCTTTAATTATTAGTGTACGGAAATGCAACAGATTTCTGTGTTTTAAGTTTATAACCTGCAACCTTACCAAATTCATTGATGATCTCTAGTAATTTTCTGGTAGTGTCTTGAGGATTTTCTATGTATAGTATCATGTCATCTGCAAGCAGAGACAGTTTTACTTCTTTTCCAATCTGGATTCATTTTATTTCTTTTTCTTCTCTGATTGATGGGGTTAGGACTTCCAAAACTATTTTGAATAAAAGTGACAAGAGTGGGCATTCTTGTCTTACTCCTGATCTTAGAGAGAATGCATTCAGCTTTTCACCATTGAGTATGATGTTAACTGTGGGTTTGTCATATATGGCCTTTATTTTTGTTATGTTCCCACTATGCCCACTTCTTGGAGAGTTTTTATCATAAGTGAATGTTGAATTTTATCAAAAGACTTTTATGCATCTATTGAGATGATCATATGGTTTTTATTCTTCAGTTTGTTAATGTAGCATATCACGTTGATTTGTGGTTACTGAAAAAACCATGCATCCTGGGGATAAAACCCACTTGATCATGGTGTATGATCCTTTTAATATATTGTTGGATTCAGTTTGCTTATGTTTTGTTGAGGATCTTTGCATCTATGTTCATCAGTGATATTGGCCTATAATTTTCCTTTTTTTGTGATATTTTCATCTGGTTTTGGCATCAGGGTGATGGTGGCCTCATAGAATGAATTTGGAAGTGCTCCTTCCTCTGAAAGTTTTTAGAGTAGTTTCAGAAGGACAGGTGTTAACTCTTCTCTAAATGTTTGGTAGAACTCTCCTGTGAAGCCATCTGGTCCTGGACTTTAGTTTGCTGGGAGTTTTTAATCACAGATTTAATTTGGGTACTTGTAATTGGTCTGTTCATATTTTCTATTTTTTCCTGGTTCAGTCTTGGGAGGTCGTACCTTTCTAAGAATTTGTCCATTTCTTCTGGGTTGTCAATTTTATTGGCCTATAGTTTCCTGTAGTAATCTTTTATGGTTATTTGTGTTTCTGTGGTGTCAGTAGTAACTGCTTTTTCATCTACAATTTTACTGATTTGCATTCTTCCCTGCCCCCTTTTTTTGATAAATCTAAGGGCTTATCCAGAAAAAAAAATCTAAGGGTTTATCAATTTTCTTTATCTTTTTAAAGAACCAGCTTATAGTTTCATATTTTCTATTGTCTTCTTAGTCTCTATTTCATTTTTTTCTGCTCTGTCCATTATGATTTCTTTCTTTCTACTAACATTGGGTTTTACTTCTTTCACTAGTTGCTTTAGGTGTAAGGTTAGGTTGTTTATTTAAGATTTTTCATGTTTCCTGAGTTAAGCTTGTATTGCTATAAACTTTCTTTTTAGAACTGTTTTGCTGCGTCCCGTACATTTTGGTTCATTGTGTTTTCGTTTTCATTTGTCTTCAGGTATTATTTTAATTTCTTCTTTGATTTCTTCAGTGATCCATTGGTTGTTTAGTAGCATATTGTTTAGCCTCCACGTGTTTTTGTTTTTTGCATTTTTTTCTCATAATTTATTTCTAGTCTCATAACACTGGAGTAGGAAAAGATGCTTATATGTTTTCAATTTTCTTGAATTTACCAAGGCTTGTTTTGTGGCCCAGCATATGATCCACCCTGGATAATGTTCCATGTGCACTTGAAATGGATGTGTATTCTGCTGCTTTTGGATGGAAAGCTCTGTAAAGATCAATTAAGTCCTTTAGTCTAAAGTGTCATTTAAGGCCTGTGTTTCCTTGCTGATTCTCTGTCTGGATGATCTGTCCATTGATGAAAGTAGAGTGTTAAAATCCCCTATTATTACTATGTCACTGTTAATTTCTCCTTTTATGCCTGTTAACATTTGCCTTATATACTGGATTGCTCCTGGGTTGGGTGTATATATATATTTTTAATTGTTATATCTTCTTCTTGGATTGATTCCTTGATCATTATGTTGTGTCCTTCTTTGTCACTGGTACCATTCTTTTTTTAAAGTCTATTTTGTCTGATATGAGTATGGCTACTCCAGCTTTCAACTGATTTCCTTTTACATGGAATACCTTTTTCCGTCCTCTCATTTTAAGTCTGTATATGTCTCTAGATCTGAAATGGGTCTCTTGTAGACAGCATATGTACTGTTCTTATTTTTTATTTTATTTTATTTTTTTTGTGGTACACAGGCCTCTCACTGTTGTGGCCTCTCCCATTGTGGAGCACAGGCTCTGGATGTGCAGGCTCAGTGGCCATGGCTCACGGGCCCAGCCGCTCCGCGGCATGTGGGATCTTCCCCGACTGGGGCACGAACCCATGTCCCCTGCATTGGCAGGCAGACTCTCAACCACTGCGCCACCAGGGAAGCCCTATACTGTTCTTATTTTTTATCCATTCAGTCAGTCTGTGTCTTTTGCTTGGGGCATTTAATCCATCTACATTTAACGTAATTATTGATATGTATGTTCTTATTGCCATTTTGTTAACTGTTTTGGATTTGTTTTTATGGGTCTTTATTTCTTTTCTCTTTTGTTCTCCTCTCTTGTCATTTGATGTTTATCTTTAGTGTTGTGTTTGAATTACTTTTTTGCTTTTTTGTCTGTATATCTATTATAGATATTTGGTTACCGTGAGGTTTTGATATAGTGGTCTCTCTCTCTCTCTCTCTCTCTCTCTCTGTCTCTCTTTCTCTCTCTCCATATACACACACACACACACACACACACACACACACACACACACACACACACACATGATTGTTTTAAGTTGCTGATGTCCTAAGTTCAAATGCATTTCAAATATCCTGCATTTGTACTATCCTCCTTTCACAATTGCTCATTTAGATATATTTGTGTGTGGATGATTTTCTACCTTTACTGTATATTTGCCTTTACCAGTGAGCTTTTTCCTTTCATAATTTTCTTTTTTCTAGTTGTGGCCATTTATTTTCCACCTAAAGAAGTTCCTTTTAGCATTTGTTGTAAAGCTGGTTTGGTGATGCTGAATTTTTTTTAGCTTTTGCTTATCTGTAAAGCTTTTGATTTCTCCATCAAATCTGAATAAAAGCCTCACTGGGTAGAATATTCACGGTTGTAGGTTTTTCCCTTTCATCACTTGAAACATATCTTGCCACTCCCACTGGCTTGCGGAATTTCTGCTGAAAAATCATCTTATAACCTCATGGGGATTCCCTTGTGTTATCTGTTGCTTTTCCATTGTTGCCTTTATATTTTCTCTTTATCTTTAATTTTTGTCAATTTGATTACTGTGTGTCTCTGTATGTTCCTCCTTGGGTTAATCCTGTATGGAACTCTCTGCACTTCTTGGACTTGGGTGACTGTTTCCTTTCCTATGTTAGGGAAGTTTTCAGCTATTATCTTTTCAAATATTTTCTCAGACCATTTCCCTCTCTTTTCTCCTTCTGAGACCCCTATAATGCAAATATTGATGCGTTTCACTTTGTCCCAGAGGTCTCTTAAACTGTCCTTGTTTCTTTTCATTCTTTTTCCTTTATTCTGTTCTGTGACAATGATTTCTACCACTTTGTCTTCTAGCTCACTTATTCATTCTTCTGACTCATTTTTTCTGCTATTGATTCCTTCTAGTGTGTTTTTCATTTCAGTTATTGTATTCTTGAGCTGTGTTTGGTTGTTCTTTATATTTTCTAACTCTTTGTTAAAACTTCTTGTAACTTCTTGTTCTGTGCATCCATTCTTTTCCTGAGTTCTTGGATCATCTTTATAATCATTACTCTGAACTCTTTCTCAGGTAGATTGCCTATCTACACATCACTTACTTGCTCTTCTGAGGGTTTATCTTGTTCCTTCGTCTGGAACATATTCCTCTGCCAACGAATTTTGTCTAAATTTCTTATTTGTATTTTTATGTATGTGGAAGGTTAGATGTTTCTCAACCTTGAAGTAGTGGCCCTCTATATGGGATTTCCTACTTGCCCCAGCAGTACACTCCCCTCTCATCACCCAAGAGCCAGGCACC
The DNA here is from genome assembly GCF_025265405.1 of Mesoplodon densirostris. NCBI lineage: Eukaryota > Metazoa > Chordata > Mammalia > Artiodactyla > Ziphiidae > Mesoplodon > Mesoplodon densirostris. The sequence goes on along the minus strand of NC_082662.1, from coordinate 121,814,375 downwards.
AGCTGGTCCCAGGGTAGTTTCTGATCTACATTTGCAGCCTTGTTCATCAGGCTGCAGGATTGTAGTTTTCTTGCTTCTGTGTCTGCCCCAAGGTGAGTAAGGCTGGTCTAGAGGCTTGTGGAGGCTTCCTTCTGGGAGGGGCTGGTGCCTGCCCACTGGTGGGCAGAGCTGGGTCTTGGCTCTCTGGTGAGCAGAGCCATGTCAAGGGGGATGTCTAGAGGCAGCTGTGGGCTCAGGAAGTCTTTAGACAGCCTGTCTGTTGATGGGTGGAACTGTGTTCTTACCCTGTTGGTTGGTTGGCCTGAGGTGTCCCAGCACTGGAGCCTACAGGCTGTTGGGTGGGGCCTGGTCTTGTTTCGGCCTGGGGCCAAAATGTTGGCTTCAGGAGACCTCATGCCAATGTACACTCCCTGGTACCTCTGCCAGAAGTGTCATTGTCCCCACAGTAAGCCACAGCCACACTCCACCTCCCCTGGAGACCCTTGAAGGCCAGCAAGTAGGTCTGGTCTAAGCTCCTATGAAGTCACTGCTTTTGCCCTGAGTCCCAGTGTGCATGAGACCTTGTGTTCTCCCTCCAAGAGTGGAGTCTCTGTTTCCTCCAGTGTTGTGGAGCTCCTGCACCCCAGCTTCACTGGCCTTCAAAGCCAAATGCTCTGGGGGTTTCTACTTCCAATCCAGAGCCCCAGGCTGGGGTGCCTGCAATGGGGCTCAGAACTCTCACTCCTATGTGAGAACTTCTGTGATATAATTGTTCTCCAGTTTGTGCATCACCCACCCAGGGGGTGTGAGATTTGATTATATCACAACTGTGTCCCTCCTACCATCTCGTATCTATTTTTTTCAAATGCCCATACATCCATCTTGGCTTAGAACTAATGTGTGAGATAGGACTTTTTTTATAATATTGTTTTACATGATAAGTAGTGAATTCTGACTCATAGGCCCCAAAGAAAACATAATTTTTTTCTTTCTAAAAGTTTCAGAAGTGAGAAAATGAGTGTTTATGACTATGCTTTTTTTCTAAATACAGAATGTAAATGATAGCCATAAATGGAAATCATTTTGCAATCAGAGAGAAAATATAGCACCATTACAGCTACTAAATAGAATAAAGTGGAATAGAGCTACTTCCTTGCCCAAAAAATAAAAGAAATCTAAACATTGTCTATATCTAAAACTGTATTTATAGCACCTATCCACATTTGAACCCATTCACGTGTCACTACCAAAGAAGAAAAATGTGTGTTTCTTGAACACCAAGAGTCTCAGGGATTTTTCTTTTCCACTACAAATCCTCCAGAAAACCTCTTAGAATTCCTATCCTTGAAGAAGGAGTCAAATTAGACAGTAAGAAATAAGCCTCAGTGAAGGTGAGATGGGCCCTCTCTAATCTAGTAGTTTACTGTCAATTTCTAACAGTACCTGTCTATATTCTCATAGCTTAAAAAATGAGATTTATCAGATAAAGAAAATCATTCAGATTTTCAGGTGCCAGATAAGAAACATGGTTATTCTCTGGAGTTTCTTTACTAGGAATAAGACTAGTATTACTAGGAAAGACTAATTTCTTTACTAGGAATAAGACTCATTCTACATTCTGGTGGTCCTCAGTAATTTTTAGTTGTTTTCCATGAGAAGGAATTGTATGTATCAGCACAAGGCAGTCTTCTGAGATGATGGTAACAGCAGACAGAGTCTCAATAAACTCTGGCTTGGTACTCCCAACACCATTCTAAATTAAGAGCATGACATTGTCATACAGCAATTTTTTTCTTTTTCTTTTTAAAATAAATCAAGTAAAGCTATAAAACAGACATATCAAAGAGCAAGATATTTTTATTCAAATAAACCTGTTTAATGAATTGTTCAGATATTTATTTATGCAACAAGTATTTATCAAGAAGCTTCTATGTGCCAAACATTGATTTAGTGGTGGGGATACAATAATGAACAATGAAAACAAAACCCACACAAGTCCCAACCTTTTTGGAGTGCATTCTTTGGTAGGGTTGACAGGCAATAAATAAGGTAAATAAGTGAAAAACATATGATAGTAATAAGTGGTAAAAGAAAAAAAATGTAGATGAGAAAACTTGAGGGCCATGATGAAATTTTAGATTAGGTGATCAGAGAGGACCTCATTGAAAAGTGAAGATAATGAAATGAGAATCAAAACACTTCAGCTAACTTCATAATTACCCCCTCTCCCACCTTCAAGGAAACAGCTGCAAGGGAGAAGAAAACTATAACACAACATACTAATTTGAACTATGCACATGTATGCACAATCCAACTTAAGAAATAAAACCTTACAGATACTAATATAAAATGCCATATAATTAATGTTCTACCACTGTTTTATCCCACATTAAAAAGTAACCAGTATTCTTAATTTGGTGCTTATCACATCTATAATTTTTACTTTTTCTGCATAGGATTGTATTTCTAAACCACGAGTGAAATCAAACTGTATGCATCCTTCTGAAACTTGTCTTTATTCAACATTACATATTTTCAGGCTTATCTCTATTGACAAATATATTTCTAAGTCATTAATTTTAAACTGCTCTATAGAATTTTGTGGAATGACCATCTATTCTCTTGTTAGTTAATGGTCATTTAAGTGTTTCTTTCTGATATAGAGAGTGCAGTGGACCTTCTTGAAAAGTTAATATGTATCTTTACCTTATTGATCATTTTAATTTTCAGTATAGACAATCATGTCATCTACAATACTTTGTTACTTCCTTTCTGATCATTAGACATTTTATTTATCTATCATGTTTTACTCTTCTGGCTAAAACTTCTGGTACAGTGTTGAAAAGAAATGGACATAACAGTCATACATGTTTTGTTCCTATCTTTAAAAGAAATGCTTCAATATTTCATCATGTGATGTTATGGTTATTTGCTAGTTATGTTTGGTTTAGGAAGTTCTCTTCTTTTTTGAATTGAAGTATAGTTGGTTTACAATGTTGTGTTAATTTCTGCTGTACAGCAAAGTGATTCAGATTATATATATATATATAATTTTTCATATATTTTTTCCATTATGGTTTATCACAGGATATCAAATATAGTTCCCTGTGCTATACAGTAGGACCTTGTTGTTTATCCATCCTATATATAATAGTTTGCATCTGCGAACCCCAAACTCCCAATTCATCCCTGCCCCAGCACCCCCTTGACAACCTCAAGTCTGTTCTCCATGTCTGTGAGTTTGTTTCTGTTTCATAGATAGGTTCATTTGTGTCATATTTAGGTTCCACATATAAGTGATGTCATATGGTATTTATCTTTCTCTAACTTATTTCACTTAGTATGATAATCTCTATGTCTATCCACATTGCTGCATATGGTATTATTTCATTCTTTTTTATGTCTGGGTAGTATTCCATTGTATATAGGCACCACATCTTCTTTATCTATTCATCTGTTGATGGACATGTGGGTTGTTTCCATGTCTTGCCTATTGTAAATAGTGCTGCTATGAACATTGGGGTGCATGTATCTTTTGAATTATAGTTTTGTCCAGATATATGCCCAGGAGTGGGATTGCTGGATCATATGGCAACTCTATTTTTAGTTTTTTAAGGAAACTACACACTGTTTTTTATAGTGGCTTCACCATCTTACATACCCACCAACAGTGTAGGAGGGTTCCCTTTTCTTCACACCCTCTCCAGCATTTGTTATTTGTAGACTTTTTAATGATAGCCATTCTGACTGGTGTGAAATGTTACCTCATTGTAGTTTTGATTTGGATGTCTCTAATAATTAGTGATGTTGAACATCTTTTCGTGTGCCTATTGGCCATCTGTATGTCTTCTTCGGAGAAATGTCTATTTAGGTCTTCTGACCATTTTTTTTTTTGATTCAGTTGTTTGTTTTTTGCTATTGTTGTTGAGTTGTATGAGCCTTTTGCATGTTTTGGAAATTAAGGCATTTTCAGTTGCATCATTTGCAAATATTTTCTCCCTGTCTATAAGTTATGTTTTCATTTTGTTTATAGTTTCCTTTGCTGTGCAAAAGGTTGTTTGATTATGTCCCATTTGTTTATTTTTGCTTTTGTTTCTATTACCTTGGGAGACTGACCTAAGAAAACATTGCTATGATTTATGTCAGAGAATGTTTTCCCTATGTTCTCTTGTAGGAGTTTTATGGGGTTATGTCTCATATTTAAGTCTTTAAGCCATTTGTGAGTTTTGTGTGTGTGTGTTTGTATATGGTGTGAGGGTGTTCTAACTTCATTAATTTATGTGGGGTTCTCCAGCTTTCCCAACACCACTTGCTGAACAGACTTTTTTCCCATAGTATATTCTTGCCTCCTCTGTCAAGTGTTAACTGACCCTATGTGTGTTGGTTTATTTCTGGGCTCTCTAATCTGTTCCATTGATTCCTATGTCTGTTTTTGTGCCAATACCATGCTGCTTTACTTACTGTAGTTTTGCAGCATTGTCTGAAGTCTGGGAAGGTTATGCCCCCTGCTTTGTGCTTTACCCTCAGGACTGACTCGGCAATTCTGGGTCTTTTATGGTTCCATATAAATGTTAGGATTATTTGTTCTAGTTCTGTAGAAGAACGTCATGGTTAATTTGATAGGGATTGCATTAAATCTGTAGATTGCTTTGGGTAGTACGACCATGTTAACGATGTTAATTCTTCCTATCCAAGAGAGTAGACTATCTTTCCATTTCTTTGAATCATCTTCAATTTCCTGTATTAATGTTTTATCGTTCTCAGATCTTTCACCTCCTTGGTCAGGTTTATTCTTAAGTATTTAATTTTTGGATGTGATTTTAAAAAGGATTGTTCTTTTACATTCCCTTTCTGATATTTCATTGTTAGTGTAAAGAAATTCAATCAACTTCTATATGTTAATCTTGTATCCTGCTACCTTTTTGAATTTGTTTATCAGTTCTAGTAGTTTTAGCTTGGAGTCTTTAGGGTTTTCTTTATATAGTATCATGTCATCTGCATATAATAACAATTTGACCTCTTCCCTTCTTATTTGGATAGATTTTATTTCTTTTTCTTGTCTAATTGCTGTGTCTCGGACTTCCATTACTATGTTGAATAGAAGTGGTGAGAGTGAGTATCCTTCCATATTATAGCAGGAAGGCTTTCAGCTTTTTGCCAATGAGTATTATGTTGGCTGTGGGTTTGTCATAAATAGCTTTTATTATGTTGAGATATGTTCTCTCTATACCTACTTTGGTAAGAGTTTTTTTTTTTTATCATGAATGGATGTTGGATTTTATCAAATGCTTTTTCTGCCTCTACTGAGATTATTGTGTGGTTTTTGTCTTGTCTTGATGTGGTTCATCACATTGATTGATTTGAATATGTTGAGCCATCCTTGTGACACTGGGATGAATCCAACTTGGTTGTGGTGTATGATCTTTTTTATATGTTGTTGAATTCAGTTTGCTAATATTTTGAGGATTTTTGCATTTATATTCATCAAAGATATTGGCCTGTAATTTTCTTTTTTAACAGCGTCTTTGTCTGGTTTTGGTATCAGGGTGAAGGTGGCTACACAGAATGTTTTTGGGAGTGTTCCCTCCTCTTTAACCTTTTGGAAAAATTTGAGAAATATCGATATAAGTTCTTTTTTATCTGTTTGGTAGAATTCGCCTTTGAAGATATCTGGTTCTGTACTTTTGTTTGTAGGGAGTTTATTTATTTTTTTATTACAGATCCTATTTCACTTCTAGTGATTGGTCTGTTCACATCATCTGTTTCTTCTTGATTCAATTTTGGTGGGCTCTTATGTTTCTAGAAACTTGTCCATTTCTTCTAGGTTGTCAAATTTGTTGGCATTAATTGCTCATAATATTCTCTTATGGTTTTTTGTATTTCTGTTATATAGGTTATTATTTCTCCTTTTTCATTTCTTTTGTTTATTTGGGTCCTCTCTCTTTTCTTCTTGTTGAGCCTGGACAGAGTATTGTCAATTTTGTTTACCCTTTCAAAGAATGAGCTCTTGGTTTTATTGATTTTTTTCTATTGTTTTTTAAAACTCTATTTAATTTATTTCCTCTCTGATTTTGATTTCCTTCCTTCTGCTGACTTTAGGTTTTGTTTATTCTTCTTTTTCCAATTCTTTTAGGTGGTTATTTATTTGGCCTGTGTTGCTATGAACTTCTCTCTAAGAACTGCCTTTGCTGAAACCCATACATAGAGTTTGTATGGTTCTGTTTTCATTGTCATTTGTCTCAAGGTATTTTTAAATTTCCTCTTTGATTTCATCATTTACCCATTCTTTTTTTTTTTTTTTTTTTTGTGGTATGTGGGCCTCTCACTGTTGTGGCCTCTCCCATTGCGGAGCACAGGCTCTGGACGTGCAGGCTCAATGGCCATGGCTCACGGGCCTAGCTGCTCCACGGCATGTGAGATCTTCCCAGACCGGTGCACAAACCCATGTCCGCTGCATCGGCAGGCAGACTCTCAACCACTGTGCCACCAGGGAAACCCTACCGATTGGTTTTTTAGTAACATGTTGTTTAGTCTCCATGTAATCATTTTTTCTCATTTCTTTTTCTGTGGTTGATTTCTAGTCTCATGCAATTCTGGTGAGAAAAGATGATTGAAATAATTTCTATAGTCTTAAATTTGTTGAGGCATGTTTTATGTCCTAGTTTGTTGTCAGTCCTAAAAAATGTTCTGTGTGCACTTGAAAAGAAAGTGTATGCTGGATTATTTTTTTGCATGTGGGGGTGTGGATGTAATGTCCTGAAAATATCAATTAAGTCTAACTTCTATTGTGTCATTTAGGATCTCTGTTGCCTTACTGATTTTCTGTCTAGAAGATCTCTCCATTGATGTGAGCAGGGTGTTAAAGTCTCCTACTATCATTGTATTCCCATAATTTTTTGCATTTATGTCTGTTAGTATTTGCTTTACTTATTTTGGTGCTCCTATATTGGGTGCATATATGTTGACAACTGTAATATTTTCTTTTTGTATTGATCCTTTTATCATTATACAGTGTCCTTCTTTATCTTTCTTTCTTTCTTTCTTTCTTTTTTTTTTTTTTGCGATACGCAGGCCTCTCACTGTTGTGGCCTCTTCTGTTGCAGATCACAGGCTCCAGACACGCAGGTTCAGCGGCCATGGCTCACGGGCCCAGCTGCTCTGCGGCATGTGGGATCTTCCCAAACTGGGGCACGAACCCGTGTGCCCTGCATTGGCAGGTGGACTCTCAACCACTGCGCCACCAGGTAAGCCCCTTTATCTTTCTTTATGGCTTTTCTTTTAAAGTCTACTTTGTCTGAGTATTGCAACCCCCACTTTCTTGTCATTTCCTTTTTATGAAATATTTTTCCAACCCCTAATTTTCAATCTATGTGTGTCCTTTGTCCTAAAGTGAATATCTTTTAGGCAGCATATTGTAGGCTCTTTTTTTTTAAAATCCAGTCTGCCACTCTTTGTCTTTTGATTGAAGCATTTAGTCCATTGACATTTGAGGTAATTATCAATAGATATGCATTTGTTGCCATTTTATACCTTGTTTTCCAGTTGATTCTGTATTTCTACTTTTATCTCTTTTGTTTTTCCATTTGTGTTTTAATGACTTCCTTTTGTATTATGCTTGTGTGCTCTTCTTTTTGGTTTTTGTGAATCTGTTATATGTTTTTGATTTGTGGTTATGCTATTTTTCAAGTAGGCTAACCACTTCCTACTTCTACTTACTTTAAATTATAGTCATTTAGGCTCAAACACATTCTAAAAAAAAAGAAGAAAATATCTATATTTTCTTACTATCTTCCTCCAGATTATATTATTTTGATGTCTTGTTTTACATTTTCATGTTTATCCTTTTGCTGTTCATTGTGATCATCATTGCTTTCAAAAAAATTTTATTTACGAAAAATATGTATACTGGCTTATTTAAGTGATTTACTTTCCAATTGTGATTTTCTCTTTCCTATAGCTTCTTGCTTCTTTTCTGTTTAGAGAAGACCTTTCAATAGTTCTTTTAGGATAGGTTTAGTATTGCTGTATTCTTTTCATTTTTTGCTTGTCTGAGAAATTCTTTCTCTCTCCTTCTATTCTAAATGATAATCTTACTGGGTAGAGTATCCTAAGTTGCAGATTTTTTTCCTTTCAGGCCTTTGAATATATCTTGCCACTCCCTTCTGGCCTGCAACATTTCTGTAGAGGAATCAGCTGATAACCTTATGGGGGGGGGTCCCTTGTAATTAACTCTTCTTTTATCTCTTGCTGACTTTAGAGTCCTCTCTTTATATCTTTTGCCATTTTAATTATAGCACGTCTTGTTGTAGGTCTGTTTGGGTTCATCTTGTTTGGGACCCTCTGTGCTTCCTGTCCCTGGATATCTGTTTCCTTCTTTAGGTTTGGGGGTTTTCAGCCATAATTTCTTCAAATACATTTTCAATCCCCTTTTCTCTCCTTCTCCTTCTGGAATTCCTATTACGCACAGATTGACCCACTTTATATTATCCCACAGTCTCCTATGTTGCTTTTTTTTTTTTTTTTGGCTTTCTGTCTGCTTTGATTGGGTGATTTCCATTATTCTATATTCCATATCACTTATTCATTTTTCTGCATTATTCATTCTGCTATTCATTGCCTTTAGCTCAGCTTTCATTTCATCTCAGCAAAAGAGTTTTCTAATTCTTCTTTGCTCCTCTTTATAGTTTCTAGTTCCTTTTCATAATAATCTGCATTTCTATTGATAGTCTTTCCTAATTCCTTCAGTATTTTCATTATCTCCTTTTCAAACTTGGTGTCTACCAGACTAAAGAGGTCTGTTTCATTGTTTTTTTCAAGGGAGTTCTCTTGACCTTTTAACTAGGAGTGGTTCCTCTAATTCTTCATTTTACTTATTTCTCTTACTCTGTGATTTTAGGAGAAATGGTTATCTACTGTGGTCTTAGAGGGCTATTTATATGTGGGAGCATCCCTGTGTAGCCTCTGTTGGTTAATATTTTGGTGCAAGGGCTGTTTTTAGTATTGTTGTCTGCCACCTCTTTCCTCAGTGTGTCATGGTCATTATCCCCTTGATAGGGGGTATGACTGGTGTTGTGGTGACCAGAGCCTACACTAGGTGTTGATCAGGTCAGCCTCTTTGCTCTGTGGTTGTCACAGCCCTGTCTCAGGTAGGGTCTGCTCCCTAATTGTTGGAGTAGAAGCCCCCAGATTCATTTCTGAGCCGTGTTTCTGATCTGCAGTGTGAGGTAAGTGGGATTGGAGGGCTCCCACTGGGAAAGAAACCACTGAGTATTCCTCCACCAGAGCTGTCCACTGGGGAGTGCACTCTGCTGTGCCACCTGTCACAAAGTACAGTGTTGTTGGTGCTTCCCTCAGCCCCTCCTCAACCGTGTGAATGCCAACAATTGGCCCTGGTGTCACTCAGGTATTGTTTTCACAAGGCTGCCAGTGAAGATCCCCTGATGTCAAGTCCCTGGACTGCAGTTGTCGTGCACCTGTACCCACTATGGGAGCTATGGAAGCAGCTCAGACCCTGGCCCAGCCCAGCCCCCACGTGCACACACCCACAATGTCCACACCTGCTAAGGCCAAATCCATCTCAGCCACAGGAGCACCTTTGTCTGCTCTGATGCCCTGCAGGCACCGAGTTCACAAAGCCAGTGGTGGCTCACACAGCTGTGGGGAGAGATTTCAGTTCTGCTTCCTAAATTGTGTGGCCCCTGGAACTCAGCTATAATTTCAGCCCAGCCTCTCTGTGTGGGCCACCCACTGGCACCTACTTCAGGAGCCCACTGAGGTGGCAGCTGGCACGTACAATCCCAGAGCCCACTGAGGTGGTGACTGGTGTGCAAAGAGGCTGCTGTCTTGGGCTCCACCCCTCCCTTCATGTGCCACTTAACAGTGGCACTTCACTTCTGTGGCAGGCCCTGGCTTCTTCCATGTACACCCCTGGTTGCAGCCATACCATGCTCCAGCCCCTTCAGGCTGTCTCCGTGCAGCCAACCCCAGTCCTCTTCCTGGGTCTGTCCTCTAAGCCTCGAGTTTCAGCACCCAGCCCCTGCCCTTACCAGGTGGATGCACATCTGGTGTTGGGAGCACAGGAGAGTGGCACAGACCATCTGTGCAGGTCTCTTGTTCTGCCTGACGCAAACTGGTTGTTGTGCTCTCCGCTGAGCCTCTGAAGCTCTCCCTCTGTCCTGGTTGATCTCCCTGCTGATGAGGGGAGTTCTCAGTGATTGGGAAACTTTCCTCTTTCTCAGCTCCCTCACAGGGGAGCAGTACCCATCCTGCTTCCTTTTTTTTTTCTTTCAACCTACCCGGTTATGTGGAGATCTTTCTTGTCCTTTCAAGTTTTTAACATCTTTTGCCTGTGTTCAGTAGGTATTCTGTGAGAATTGTTCCAAATGTAGATGTATTTTCCATGTATTTGTGGGAGGAGGTGAGTTCCACATCCTTCTACTCTACCATCTTGATTTCAATTTCAGAAGTTTCCTTCTATTACTGATTTGTTAAGATGATTTTATTATACATGAGTGTAGAATCTTATTAAATGTATGTCTGCATATACAAAAAGGATCACATTACTTTTTTTCCTTATTCTTTCAACATAATAAATTTTATTATTAGCTCTTCTGGTGCTGAGCTATCCTTGCATTTTTAGTACAAATACAACTTGGTCATGTTTAGTTGTGTCTGTTAATATATTGCTATATTCAGTTATGAGAGCTTTGTATTAAGTAAATTTAGCTTACGAATTTCTTTGAAAGTATTATATTTGTCTGGTTTTGATATAAAGGTTATGCAAGCTTCAGAAAATGATATTGGAAAAAGGTACTCCTTTACAAATGTCTGAAATAGTTTGTGCAGGATTGAGATGATCTGTTTTTGATGTTTGGAGGAACTAATCAATAATCCTATCTGACATTTGGGGATGATGTATATATGTATGTGTGTGTGTGTGTATATATATATATATATATATATTTTTTTTTTTTTTTTTTTTTTTTTTTTTTTGCGGTACGCGGGCCTCTCACTGTTGGGGCCTCTCCCGTCCTGGAGCACAGGCTCTGGACACGCAGGCCCAGCAGCCATGGCCCACGGGCCCAGCCGCCCCGCCGCATGTGGGACCCCCCCAGGCTGGAGCACGAACCCATGTCCCCTGCATCAGCAGGCAGACTCTCAACCACTGCACCACCAGGGAAGCCCTGATGTATATATATATATTTTTTTTCCATGTATTGACTCATTTAATCTTCACAACAACAAGACAAAAACTTATTGAGCCCACTACCCACGACTACTTGTTTTTTTTTCATGGTAGTATTATTTTTTTTATTAGTTTCTGCTTTATAACAAAGTGAATCAGTTATACATATACATCTGTTCCCATATCCCTTCCCTCTTGCATCTCCCTCCCTCCCACCCTCCCTATCCCACCCCTCCAGGCAGTCACAAAGCACCGAGCTGATCTCCCTGTGCTATGCGGCTGCTTCCCACTAGCTATCTACCTTATGTTTGGTAGTGTATACATGTCCATGCCTGATGTATATTTTTTAATTGAAATTCTTATTGAGATAATTGTAAGGTTGTAGGAAGGAGTAAGAAACAGTAGAAATCCTAGATACTCTTCTTCCAGTTTCCCCCACTGATAACATCTTGCAAAACTGTAATTCAATATCAACCATAATATTGACATTGATACAATCTTTTTCAGATTTCCTGTTTTGCTTGTATGCATTTATAAGCCTGTCTGTGTATGTGTCTGTTTTTTTTGTTCTATAGACAATTTATCATATTTATAGGTCTTATGTACCCACCACAATAGTCTAGATACAGAACAGCCCCATAATCACAAGGATCTCTTGTATTGAACTTTTATAACCACACAAAAAATGAGTGTATTCTTAAAGCATTGTATTTATTTAATCGTTGTAGGTCTATTCAGGTTTCCTATTTCTGCTTGTGTCCATTTTGGAAGAATACATTTTTTTCTAGGAAACATTTTCCAAATATTTCAAACAATTGTATGTTTTTCATAGTTTCCTCTCATTTTAAAAATCTCTACTTCTGTAGTTATGTTCCCCTTTTGGACTTAAATTGTTATTAGTGCCTATTCTTTTTTCATATATCCATCTCACCAGAAGTGTGCCTATTTTTCTTCAAGTGAATCAATTCTCATTTAGTTCTTCTCTTTTATAATTCATTATCTTCTGCTTTTTATCTTTTCATTCCTTCTACTTGTTTTGAATTTGTTCTTTTCTCTAACTTGAGTAGAATGAAGTCAATTTTCAGTCTTTTTTCTAAGCTATTCATGTAAAAATTTCTCTTAGTCATTCTCAGGTGAGTTTCACTCATTAATATGTAGAATTTTCATTGTTGTTTAGTTGCTAATATTTTCTAATTTTCAATCTTAACCCCCCCCTTGACCCATGAATTAAAAAGTAGTAAAATAGGTTTCATTATCATTTTTTTCTTTTGGTTACTTTTTGGAAATGATCTGTGGTCAGATAAGATGGTTTGAATAATACACATTCTTTAATACTTGTTGAGACTTACTTTGAGGTCTAGTATTCTATTAGTTCATAAATTGTTACATGTTAATTTGAAAATAATATGGTTATCCAGCTGGTGACTTGTGGATACATATTTATCAGATCAAGCTTATTAACTGTGTTCTTATCTTCCATATGCTTACCAATTTTTTTGTGTGATTAATAAAATAAGTGATGTCTAGTATCTATTAAAATTGTGGGGGCTTCCCTGGTGGCACAGTGGTTGAGAGTCTGCCTGCCGATGCAGGGGACACGGGTTTGTGCCCCGGTCCAGGAAGATCCCACATGCCACGGAGTGGCTGGGCCCGTGAGCCATGGCCACTGAGCCTGTGCGTCCAGAGCCTGTGCTCCACAACGGGACAGGCCACAACAATGAGAGGCCCACGTACCATTAAAAAAAAAAAAAAAAATTGTGGAATTGTCAATTTCCCCCTTATAATTCTGTAAACTACTTTTTATATTCTAAGCATTAAAGGTACATATGAATTTATAACTATAATACCTTCATGGTGTTTTTTTCCTTGTCATTTAGTCCTTAAAAACGCATTTGCATTTTATCTGGTATCAATATTGCTATACAAGACTACTGACTTTCATTAATATTTGCCAAGTGTGTATTTTCTCATCCTTTTACTTTCAACCTTTACATATCCTCATGTTTTAGTAGTTGGCCATGTTTTAAAAAAAAAATTAACCAGCTCTAGTAATTGTTCCTTTAACTAGTTTATTCCATTTATATTCATCTTGGTCTATTTGAATATATATGCATATTTTTTTTACATTCTTGCAGCTTTTTTTAAAAGTTGAGGCTATTGTTGTACAGTATTATATAAGTTTCTGGTATACAATGTAGTGAGTCATAATTTTTAAAGGTTATGTTTCATTTATAGTTATTATAAAATATTGGCTGTATTCTCTGTTGTACAGTATATCCTTGTAACTTATTTTATACATAGTAGTTTGTATCTCTTAATCCTCTACCTCTATCTTGACCCTCCCCCTTCCTTCTCCTCACTGGTAACTGCTAAAACTAGCAGTTCTCTATATCCGTGAGTCTGTTTTGTTATAATCACTAGCTGCTTTTGTTTTTTTAGATTCCACATATAAGTGATATCATATTGTATTTGTATTTCTCTGTATGACTTATTCCATGTAATATAATACCCTCTAAGTCCATCCATGTTGTTACAAATGGCAAAATCTCATTATTTTTTATGACTGAGTAGTATTCCATTGTATATATAGCCACATCTTCCTTATCCCTTCATCTGTTGATGGACACTTAGGTTGCTGCAATATTTTGGCAATTGTAAATAATGCTGCTATGAACATTGGAGGTATAGTATCTTTTTGAATTAGTGTTTTGGGTTTTTTAGATATTTACTGAGGAGTAGAAATGCTGGATCATATGGTGGTTCTATTTCCAGATTTTTGAGAATATTTGAATATATTTTTAAGATCGAAATGGAGAATTTTTATTTATCTGTTTTTTTCTATCATCATCTGCTTCTCCTTTCCATTTTATTTTTTTGGATGGCTTGGGTATATTTTTATACCTCTGTTGGTTTGGAAATTGTATATTTTATTTCTGTATAGTAATGTTATGATTAAAAATGTAATAAGTATATCAGATATGTTAATGTCTAAAGGGGCTATGATTTGTTCTCTATTTTAGGGGAATTGGATGTAATGATTCAGAAAATATACAGAGCACCAACCTACTGACACATCACAAATGACTTGAAATCAGGATTTAGTTCATGTTTAAAATCTCCTTTTGTGTACTTCATGTGGGACAGAATTAAGTGTTATATTAACTGTGAGTACATTAGGCTATAATATCACAATTCTGCAAGGTAAGCATCAGTATTTTTTATAATTAAGTTGAGGTATAAATTGAAGCAACTTGCTGGAACTCATGCTAGTTAATGGCTGAAACTTGATTCAATGTCTGCCCAGTCCCAGAGCCCACACTCTTCCGACATGCTCACACTTGACCTGATGCTGCTCCTAGGTGATGACTAAAAATTCGGAAAACAGAGTGGGGAGAGTGGCCACGATGGAAGAATACAGAAAGACCCTGAGCTCACTTCCTCTCACGAGCACACCAAAATCACAACTATATGCAGAATAACCATCAATGAAAAAGAGAGGCACCTACCAGAAAAGATATTCTATAACTAAAGACATAAAGAAGGAACCACAATGAGACAGGTAAGAAGCACAAGCTCGCGATATAATCAAATCACATAATGCCTGGGTGGATGACTCACAAACTGTAGAATTATATTGCAGAGGTTCTCCCACAGAAGTAATAGTTCTGAGCCCCACATTAAGCTCCCCAGGCCAGGGTTCTGGCACCAGAAAGATTAGCCCCCAGAGCATTTGGCTTTGAAGGCCAGCAGAGTTTAATTGCAGGAGCTCCACGGGACTGGGGGAAATAGATACATCACTCTTAAAGGGCACACACGAAATCCAGCATGCACTGGGACCCAGGGCAAAAGCAGTAATTTGATAGGAGCCTGGGTCAGACCTGCCTGCTGGTCTTGGAGAGTCCTGGAGAGGCAGGGGGCAGCTGTGGCTCATCCTGGGGACACAGACACTGGTGGCAGCCATACTGAGGAACATTCAGCCACATTAACACTCCTGGCTGCTGACATCTTGGGTCATTAGTGCCAAGACCTGACCCCGCCCAAAAGCCTATAGGTTCCAGTGCTGGGACGCCTCAGAGCAAAACAACTAACTGGGCAGGGACCCAGTCCCAGCCATCAGCAGACAGGGTGTGTTAAGACTAAAGAGTCCACAGCAACCTCTGGACATGCCTCTAGACATAGCCCAGCTCATCAGAGGGCCAAGACCCAGCTCTACCCACCAGTGGACAGATACAGGCCTGTCCTGCCAGGAAGCCAGCATAAGTCTCTAGACCAGCCTCAACCACCAGGGGGCAGACACCAGAAACAAAATTATGATACAACGCAGGCCCCACCCTACCCTGAGACCAGCTGGACCTGCCCACTAGCAGGCCAAAGCAAACTTCCAGACATCCTGCTGCATCAGGAACACCCTCTCCCTGCAATGATCTGAAAAAAGCTCTGGGATCCCTGGGACCTGCAGCCAGACTCCAGAAACCAACTCCGCCTGCTAGTGGTCTGGCACTAACCCCAGGATCTGGCTTCACCTGCCAGTGGATTGGCAATAGCACCAGAGTCTTCGGGACCCTGCCCCACCCACCAGTGAGCCAGCACTAGCTCCATGGCCCCCTAAGATTCCACAGCCAGTCACATCATGACCAGGCCCCACCAAACAACAGCCAGCAGCACCTGCACAAGGCAGGTCCTGGCAACCAACAAGACTAGGGGCCAATCAAGCCTACCAGACTGCCCACAAAGTCAGCCACCACAACAGAAGGACCCATGCAGACCTCTTAGGGGGAACCCCCAGAGCATACAGCTTGGGTGACAAGAGGGGAGTGCACTGCTGGGACTCACAGGACGCCTCCTACAGAAGACCACATCTCCAAGGTCGAGAAACATAACTAACTTACCACATACATAAAAATACGAACAGCAACTTAGACAAAATGAGGAAGGAATGAAGAAAGAACACCAGAAGAACTATGTGGAGATGGGCAATCTACCTGAGAAAGAGTTCACAGTAATGATCATAAAGATGATCAAAGAACTTGGGAGGAGAATAGATGCACGGAGCGAGAAGTTAGAAGTTTTAAACGAAGACTTAGAAAATATAAAGAACAACCAAACAGAGATGAAGAATAC
This sequence comes from Mesoplodon densirostris, assembly GCF_025265405.1. Lineage (NCBI taxonomy): Eukaryota > Metazoa > Chordata > Mammalia > Artiodactyla > Ziphiidae > Mesoplodon > Mesoplodon densirostris. Next base: position 121,798,090 of record NC_082662.1, on the reverse strand, counting down.
AATAACAAATGAAAAATAAACTAGAAGGAATCAATAGTAGACTAAATGATTCAGAAGAAAGAATATGTGACCTGGAAGACAAAGAAGTGGAAATCACTGCCACTGAAAAGAAAAAAAGAAAAAAAATGAAAAGAAATGAGGGCATTTTAAGAGACCTCTAGGACAACATCAAGTACACTAATATTTACATTAGAGAGTCCCAGAAGGAGAAAAGAGAGAAAGGGTCCAAGAAAATATCTGAAGACATAACAGCTGAACACCTACCTATCCTGGGAAAGGAAACAGTCACCCAAGCCCAAAAATTCAGAGTCCCATAGAGGAACATACAAAGACACACTGTAATCAAAATAACAAAGATTAAAGATAAAGTGAGAATACTAAAAGCCGCAAGGGAGAACAACAAATTACAGGGCAACTCCCATAAGGTCAGCACAAAATCTACAGGCCAGAAGGGAGTGGCATGATATATGTAAGGTGATGAAAGGGAAAAACCTACAATCAAGAATACTTACCCAGCAAGGCTCTCATTCAGATTTGATGGAGAAATCAAAAGGTTTACAGACAAGCAAAAGCTAGAAGAATTCAGTACCACAAAACCACTTTAAAAAAATGCTAAAGGAACTTCTCTAGATGGAAAAGACAACGTCACAGCTAAAAACAAGAAAATTAGGGAAGGAAAAAGCTCACCAGTAAAGGCAAACATACAGTCAAGGTACGAAATCATCCATACACAAAACTAGTAGTGAGGTTCAAAGACAAAAGTAGTAAAATCATCTGTATCAAAAAGCAGTTATGGGATACATGAAACAATTAGATGTAAAATACGATATCAAAACAGTAATAGTGAGGGCAGGAGAATACAAATGAAGGGTATTTAAAACATCTTTGAAATGAATAGACCAGAAACTTAAAAACAATCACATATATAGAGACTGCTATATAAAAACCTCATCATAACTACAAACCAAAAATATGATATATAGAAAACAAAGAAAAAGGAATCCAAACATAACACTAAAGTTGGTCAACAAATCACAAAAGAGAACACAAGAAAAGGGAAAAAAGATCTACAAAAACAAATCCAAAACAATTAACAAAATGGCAATAAAAACATACGTATCGATAATTACCTTAAATATAAATGGACTAAATGTTCCAACCAAAAGACATAGACTGGCTGAATGGATACAAAAACAAGACCTGTAAATATGCTGCCTACAAGAGACTCACTTCAGACCTAGAGACACATACAGATGGAAAGTGAGGGGATGGAAAAAGGTATTCCACACAAATGGAAATGAAAAGAAAGCTGGAAGAGCAATACTTATATCAGACAAAATAGACTTTAACATGAAAACTGTTACAAGAGACATGGAAGAACACTGCATAATGATCAAAGGGTCAATCCAAGAAGAAGACATAACAATTATAAATATATATGGACCCAACATATATATTTACATATAGGTCCTTCTGGGACTCTCTAATGTGAATATTAGTACACTTGATGTTGTCCGAGAAGTCTCAAACTGTCCTCATTTCATTCTTTTTTTTTCTGTTCAGTGGCAGTGCATCTTAACATACAAGGCAAATATTAACAGATATAAAAGGACAAATTGACAGTAAGACAATAATAGGGGTTTTTAAAACCCACTTACATCAATGGACAGATCATCCAGCCAGAAAATCAATAAGGAAATGCAGGCCTTAAATGACACATTAGGCCAAAGAAGTTAATTGATATTTACAGAGCATTCCACCAGAAAGCAGCAGAATACACATTCTCTTCAAATGCACATGGAGCATTCTCCAGGATAGATCACAAGCTAAGACATAAAGCAAGCCTCAGTGAATTTAAGAAAATTGAAATCATATCAAGCATCTTTTCTGACCAAAACACTATGATACTAGAAATCAACTACAAGAATAAAACTGCAAAAAAACCCTAAGAACACATGGAGAATAAACAATATGCTACTAAACAACCAATAGATCACTTAAGAAATCAAAGAGGAAATCAAAAAATACTTAGAGGTAAATGAAAATACTACAATCCAAAACCTATGGGATGCAGCAAAAGCAGTTCTAAGAGGGAAGTTTATTGCAATATGAGCTTACCTCAGGAAACAAGAAAAAGCTCAAACAATCTAAACTTACACCTAAAGGAACTAGAGAAAGAAGAACAAACAAAACCCGAAGTTAGTACAAGGAAAGAAATCATAAAGATCAGAGCAGAAATAAATAAAATAGAGACTGAAAAACAATAGTAAAGATCAGTGGCATTAAAAGCTGTTTCTCTGAAAAGAAACAAAATTGACTAACTTTTATCCAGACTCAACAGGAAAAAAGAAAGAGGGCCAAAATCAACAAAATCAGAAATGAAAAACAAGTTACAAATGGCCATAAGAGACTACTTCAAGCAATTATATGCCAATAAAATGGATAACCTAGAAGAAATGGAAAAATTCTTAGACATGTACAATCTCCCAAGACTGAACTAGGAAGAAATAGAAAATATGAACAGACCAATTACCAGTAATGAAATTGAATCAGTAATTAAACTCCTAACAAACAAAAGTCCAGGACCAGATACCTTCATAGGTGAATTCTACCAATCATTTAGAGAAGAGGTACCACCTGTCCTTCTGAAACTATTCTAAAAAAACTGCAGAGGAAGAAACACTTTCAAACTCATTCTCTGAGGCCACCATCACCCTGATACCAAAACCAGACAAAGATGCCACAAATTACAGGCCAATATCACTGATGAATATAGATGCAAAAATCCTCAACAAAATATAAGCAAACTGAATCCAACAATACATTAAAAGGATCATACACCATGATCAGGTGGGATTTATCCCCAGGATGCAAGGATTTTTCAATATCTGCAAGTCAATCAACCTGATATACCACATATCATGTGGTTTTTATCCTTCAATTTGTTAATCTTAATAGACGCAGAAAAAGCTTTTGATAAAATTCACCATTCTTTTATGATAAAAACTCTCCAGGAAGTGGGCATAAAGGGAATATACCTTAACATAATAAAGGACATATATGACAAACCCACAGCTAACATACTCAACTGTGAAAAGCTAAACGCATTCCCTTTAAGATCAGGAATAAGACAACAATGCCCACTCTTGCCACGTTTATTCAAAATAGTTTTGGAAGTCCTAGCCACATCAATGAGAGAAGAAAAAGGAATAAAAGGAATCCAAATTGGAAAGGAAGAAGTAAAACTGTCTGTGCTTGCAGATGACATGATATTATATATAGAAAATCCTAAAGATGCTACCAGAAAACTACTAGAGTTCATCAGTGAATTCGGTAAAATTACAGGATACAGAATTAATGCACAGAAATCTGTTGCATTTCTATACACTAACAATGAAATATCAGAAAGAGTAATTAAGGAAACAATCCCATTTACTATTGCATGAAAAATAATAAAATACCTAGGAATAAACCCACCTAAGGAGGTGAAAGTCCTGTGCTCCAAAAACTATAATATGCTGATGAAAGAAATTGAGAATGACACAAAAGGAAAGATATAATGTGTTCTTGGATTGGAAGAATCAATATTGTAAAAATGACCAGATTTCCCAAGGCAATCTACAGATTCAATACAATCCCTAGCAAATTACCAATGGTATTTTTCACAGAACTAAAACAAAAAAATTTAAATTTGTGTGGAAACATAAAACCCTGAAATGCCAAAGGAATCTTGAGAAAGAAAAACAGAGCTGGAGGAATCAGGCTCACTGACTACAGACTATACTACAAAGCTATAGTCATCAAAACAGTATGGTACTGACACAAAAGCAGACACATAGATCAAGGAACAGGATAGAAAGCCCAGAAATAAACCCACGCAGCTATGGTCAATTAATCTATGACAAAGGAGGCAAGGATATACAATGGAGAAAAGACAGTCTCTTCAATAAGTGGTGCTGGGAAAACTGGACAGCTACATGTAAAATAATGAAATTATAACATTCTCTAATACCCCATACAAAAAAAAAAAAACTCAAAATGGATTAAATACCTAAGTGTAAGAGTGGATACTATAAAACTCCTAGAGGAAAATATAGGCAGAACACATAAATTGCAGCAATATTTTTTTGTAGCCATCTCCTAAAGTAAAAGAAATAAATAAAAGCAAAAATAAACAAATGGGACCTAATTAAATTTAAAAGCTTAAAAGCAAAGGGAACCATCAATAAAATGAAAAGACAACCTACAGAATGGGAGAAAATATTTACAAACGATGTGATTGACAAGGGGTTAATTTCTAAAATATACAAATAGCTTATACCACTCAATGTTGAAACAAAACCAAATACCCCAATCAAAAAAAAAATGAACAGAAGACCTAAACAGACATTTCTCCACAGAAGACATACAGATGGCCAAAAAGCACATGAAAAGATGCTCAACATTGCTAATTATTAGAGAAATGCACATCAAAACTACAATAGGTATCACCTCACACTGGTCAGAATGGTCGCCATCAAAAAGTCTACAAATAGGGACTTCTCTGGTGACACAGTGGTTAAGAATCCGCCTGCTAATGCAGGGGACATGGATTTGATCCCTAGTCTGGGAAGATCCCACATGCCGTGGAGAAACTAAGCCCATGCACCAGAACTACTGAGCCTGCGTGCCACAACTACTGAAGCCTGGGCGCCTACAGCCTGTGCTCTGCAACAAGAGAAGCCACCGCAGTGAGAAGCCCACGTACCACAACAAAGAGTAGCTCCCACTCGCTGCAACTAGAGAAAGCCTGCGCACACAGCAATGAAGATCCAACAGAGCCAAAACAAATTAAAAAAAATGTCTACAAATAGTAAATGCTGGAGAAGGTGTGGAGAAAAGGGAACCCTCCTATGCTGTAGGTTGGAATGTAAATTGGTAGAGCCACTATGGAGAACAGTCTGGAGGTTCCTTAAAAATGTAAAAACAGTTACCATATGATCCAGCAATCCCACTCCTGGGTATATATCTGGAAAAGATGAAAACTCCAGCTGGAAAAGATACAAGTACCCCTGTGTTCATAGCAGCACTATTCACAATAGCTAAGACATGGAAGCCACCTAAATGTCCATAGACAGATGAATGGATAAAGAATACATGCTACACAGACACACACACACACAATATACAATGGACTACTACTCAGCCATAAAAAAGAATGAAATAATGCCATTTGCACCAACATGGATGGACCCAGGGATTATCATAGTAAGTGAAGTAAGTCAGACAGAAAGACAAATACCACAGGATATCACTTATACATGGATTCTAAAAATATGATACAAATGAACTTATTTATAAAACAAATAGACTCACAAAGAAAGCAAGCTTATGGTTACCAAAGGGGATAGCAGGGCTGGGGGAGATAAATTAGGAGTTTGGGATTAACAGATACATGCTACTATGTGTAAAATAAACAACAAGGAACTACTGTATGGCACAGGGAACTATATTCAATATCTTGTAATACCTATAATGGAATAGAATCTGAAATATACATATATATATAAATAACTGAATCACTTTGCTGTACATCTGGAAACACTGTAAGTGAACTGTACTTCAATTTAAAACAAAACATTCAGGAAACAGAACCAACTCTCAGTCAGATGGGACATGGTCATTCAGTGCCTTACACAGTAATATTTCAACTATGACACTCTGGCTTATTAATCTCTAATAAAACCTTAGTCATCATTCTCAAAAAATGCTCTTTATTCATTCACATATTATTGCGTTTAATGCTCACTTCATACCCATGAACTGAGGAAGCAGAAAGATAATTCCTTCACAGATGAAGAGTTTGAGACCAATAATAAAGTCCTCCTTCCCAATTAACAGCGAGTGAACAGAAGATCAAAAACCAGCTCTGCTTTCAGCTCTCCAACTTTACCCTTCTTTCTGCAAGACAGTGTTCAGCCCTCATTTTCACGTTTATTGTTATTAAAAATATCATTAGCAACAAACTTAAAGTATAACCAAAAATCCATACTTTAAAATGTAAAGAAATTATATTTACATATAATTTTTCACATTAACTCATTCAAACTGTAACTCTGTTATATTACAGGTGTTGGTTGAAACATCTAGGCATCTTAGATTTTGTCTTCATATCATGCAAATTAAGTCCTAACCACTTTCGACCACTACTGATACCAGGAGACATTCCACCAGTAATTATTCAACTGGAAAATTTCATTGAAACAATCTGAATAAATCATTTTTGCTGCAAGATTACATTCACTAAAATGTCATGAAAACGAGTGGGTCAGTAATAAACAAATTTGCAAATTCTGTTAAAGGTCAGGCCCACTATTAACATGGACTAAATCAATCTCAATAAAAAACATTTTTAAAATAAGAAAAAAATAATTCAAGTGGCCCAAATACATATACTTTTGTTACTATGATTAATTACATGGGCATCTGTATTAGGATTGGTAAAAGCAGCATGTGGAAGAAGAAATAAGGTACAAGACCTAGGTAAACTACTCGAAAGGAAGAAGGCTAAGATGGTCACTCAGAGAATGGGCAGTATTTCCTCCTGCTGGGGCAGGTGAAAAGGAGAACCAGTGCGTGTCTGTGTCATGAGTATTCAAGTCTACACCTCATCCCGTGAAGTGTAGCTTGGGCTGCAGTTTGCAGAATAAACAAATTGTGACTAGCACAATTTCGATATAATGCCATTCTTAAGAATATATGATATTTTATCAAGCTTTTTCTCACGTGCACAAACACATGCACAGTCATAGCGGTAATTCTGAAACAGGGACGATCAGAGCTCACAGTTTACCACAAATGCACATCATCCAACTCAGGAACCCAGGTGCTCCAGAATCCACAGAAGGCATGAAAATGGTGCTCAGAGAGCACCATTTTCAGCTCTGTTTTTTGGTTTTTTGAATGGTGACCCTAATATCCTTTTCCAGTTCCAGTAAGTTTTGGTAAAATTTTTCAGCAGTGTCTTCATCTAGGTCTATCTGGAAAAGAAACAAAGATAGGGATGACTACGAAGGAAAAATGAAATGAATAGTATTTGAATAAACGGGAGCCATTTAAATAACACAGGTAAGAGAACCCAAAATAGGATCAGTTGGAATGGGCTGCGGTGGCAGCCATGTGGGGAATGTTAGGAATCCTGAGGACACATTAACTCTCCATCCAAACTCCAACACTCACCAAGCCTACTGATGCTTCCCTTAAACAGCAAGACTGAAAGATCTGAGCTTTGCTGTCTCCCCTAACTGCTGTGTACCTAGTAACAGAAGACACCAAACATCTGTGATATAAAAAAGGCCAGGACTTCCCTGGTGGCGCAGTGGTTGAGAGTCTGCCTGCCGATGCAGGGGACACGGGTTCGTGCCCCGGTCCGGGAAGATCCCACATGCCGCGGAGTGGCTGGGCCCGTGAGCCATGGCCGTTGAGCCTGCGCGTCCGGAGCCTGTGCTCCGTGATGGGAGAGGCCACAACAGTGAGAGGCCCACATACCGCCAAAAAAAAAAAAAAAAAAGGCCAAAAGAGGAAAATCAAGAAATTTTTAAAAAAATTCCAACTGCTACTTACTTCCTAATATCCACCTTCTTTAGTAAAAGAGCCCTGATCTTAGCTGAGCTCACTGCCCTGCAGATGAAAGACTACATTTCCAGCCTCCACTGAAGTTAGTGGTACCAGGTTACTATGTTCTGGTCAATGAGATGTAAGTGGAAGTGTTGTGTGGTACCTACCCAGGACTCTCTTTAAAAGGAATGGGGCACCCCTTTCTTTCCCCCTTCTTCCATGCTGCTCCCCTGAGTTATAAGGATGAGGGCCACACCTCAGGGATGACAGAAGGAACCTGGGTACCTGACAATTTGCAGAGCTGCCAGGCCAGCCTAAGGTTGCCTCTCCAAACTCCTTTACATGCGAGAAACCTAAGCTTTTATCTTGTTTAATCCACTATTATTTTACACTCTTCTCTTTTATGTAGAAAATCTAATTTTAACTTACACACTGTATGTAAAAGCAAACTTTCAGCCCCTATAAAGTGTTAGCTCTTTCCAAGTCAACACAGAGCCTAAACTTAAAAAAAAAAAAAAAAGCCTCTTTCTTCATGAAGCTAAAAGGCTAAAAAATGAAAGAAAACTTCATAACATTTTGGAAAAAATATTTATATTCATTCAACCATATTAGTGTTTTTTCATGTTGTAACCAGAAGAGACATTATAGCTCTCTTTAGTTCAACCCAACCTTTAAACAGAGCAGAGAGCTGACTTCCCAAAATTAATCAAAGGTTAAAACATATTCTGCAATGCATTTCCATGAAATGCTAATAAAATACTTTGGTTTATAGAATTAAACATTTTCTCCCCTTGGTAAACCAATCATTCCTTCGAGATCAATAGATAGTAAGTCCAAATAAATTCTGAGGGCCTAAAAGTAAGCTCATTAGTTTACCATAGAGTTCCCAAAGTGTGTTCTTTGGGATGATGTTAAGCATTATGTAAAATTTAAAGAGAAAAGAAAAAGTTGTACAGTCAAGAACAGCTTGCAAACAGCAGGATGAAACATGTCACCCATATTTCTTAACTGTATCAACTTCTCAAAGCCTTTACTGGGCTAATGTGCATTGTGCATATCTCTGAAAGAGGGAAATATAATATGAAGCATTTCTCAAACTTACTTGGCCGACAAACTGCTTTCTGCAAATCTTCTCAAGGAACTATCCCACAAAAGGTATTTTGGAAAACATTTGACGTTCATAGGTTCATTTTCAGTAAACATATACCACGGGAAGCAGAGAGCCTGGTTCCCCTTAGACCTCAAGCTACTGACATAAACAAGATCACTGACAATTTTGACTCTGACTTAGCGAACTTATTTGCTCCAATCTAATTTTATTTTATGCCGATTCCTCCTCACAATAAGATAGGCAGTGAAAAATGGGAGGCTAAAGTAAACCTTACTCATGACAAAAATACAACAAAATTAGGACTTCCCTGGTGGTGCAGTGGTTAAGAATCTGCCTACCAATCCACCTACCAATGCGAGGGACACGGATTCGAGCCCTGGTCCGGGAAGATCCCACATGCCTCAAAGCAACGAAGCCCGTGCGCCACAACTACTGAGCCTGTGCTCTAGAGGCTGTGAGCCACAGCTACTGAGGCCCGCGCACCTGGAGCCCATGCTCTGCAACAAGAGAAGCCACCGCAATGAGAAGCCTGTGCACTGCAAGGAAGAGTAGACCCCGCTCGCTGCAACTAGAGAAGGCCCACGTGCAGCAACGAAGACCCAATGCAGCCAAAAAAAAAAAAAAAAAACCAACAAAATTAATCCTTACAGGGTCAAAATAAAACTTTTTTCATTTTTCTAATATGTAACTATGTTTATTTTTATTACTTATTTATCTGGCTGTGCCGGGTCTTGGTTGCAGCAGACAGGATCTTCGTTGCTGTGTGTGGGATCTTTAGGTGCAGCATGTGGGATCATTTTTAGTTGTGGCATGCAAGATCTAGTTCCCTGACCAGGGATTGAACCCCGGCCCCCCTGCATTGGGAGTTCTGAGTCTTAACCACTGGGCCACCAGGGAAGTCTCCTGTAACTATGTTTAATTTCATTTTAGGTTACACAGAGTCTACAAAACACAGCATTCATTTTTTTTCCAAACTCCATCCCGTACCTCTTCAAAACACCAGTCTATTAAAGCTAATAGTTGTCATAAGTGGAACTGAACACTCAAAGGGAAGCTAACTTTACTCAGAAAGATGCTTTATATTTCATCCAACTTGTGACACATTTCTTGAGCACCTGCCATGCACAAGGGAACATGCTAGGAAACTGGGTGCAATCCCCCCTCCTCATGGAGCCTATCCTTGGACAAGGGAGCCCGCTACTGAATGAGTACTACACAGAACTGGCGTAAGAAGTAAAAAAAGCCTAGCATGAAAGCATCTGACCTGATGTAAAAGGTCACACAAAAGCTGTGATCTTAAGGATAAACAGTAGAAATGAATCAGTAGAAAGAAGGGTAAGAGCAGTTTAGGTGGAGAGAAGGTGTGCCATGGCTGAGAGGCAGGAGAGAGCGGAAAGAAATGAAAACAGGCCCATGTGATGCCAGCGAGCAGAGACGGGAGCCCCAGAAGAGAGAAGCTGGGCAGCTGGTAGGGCTGGTCAGGAACCCAGCAGCAACCTCTTCAATGAAACAAAGGAAACATTTACCTTTTTGGACGTTACGTAATTGCTTCCAAAGCCAGTGGTGGCACTCAGATATTTCACCAGAGGATTGAGAGACTCGGGCTTTTGGTGGAAAAGCCAGACCTGGAAAAGAAGAGGGTGTCAATGATTCTTCTGTTCTGCCCAAGGTGAGTGAGACTGGAGGGGATGTACAATCAGCACTTTACAGAGCCCCAAACAAATTCTAAAAGTCCTCCTGACAGCATCAGCTAATTGTGATGCCTTCATGAACCACTACTATAATTCGAAGGAAGACAGTAGGGCAGCCTGCTTAATAGCATCCTTTGAAAATTTTATTTAAAGCAAAAAACCATATTTTAGCTGTCTCTTCTCTTAATCCCCAAATTAAAGTTCATGGCATGTGACCTTGAGCTTATTCAGAGTGGATACTCAGCTCACGCCACAGTAAAGTATGGGTCACTGATGTGATATTTTATTAATAGATAAGCACACACGTACAACTTCCAAAAAATGTACATGGTAAAAAGTCTTCCTCCCCAATTTTCTAGCCACCCAGTTCTCCTCTCTGGAAGCAAACACTCATGCTACTGTTTTGTATATTCTTCTAAGGAAATCTATTTGCTTAAAAACATATATCCATTTCTCTTATGCAAATGGAAGCAAAATATACACACTACTCCACACTTTGCATTTTTCACTTGAACAGGCCTTGGAGATACTTTCAAATCAGTATATGAAAATTTTATTCTCTTTTAAAGTAGCACAGTATTCCATTTCATGGATGTGCCATACTTTATATCATCAGTTTTCAACTGCTAGACCTAGAGGTTCTTTCCGGTTTTTGCTATTACAAACCTCACTGTGATGAGTGATGAATACATCATTCCATGTAAGTTTGAGTACATTTGTAAGATAAATATCAAAGATGGAATTGCTGGGTTAAGGGTATGTGTGTTTATTATTTTGAATGATCTTGTCAAAGGGTCCTTGATAGGGGCTATATCAGTCTACTCTCCCCCAGCAATGTAGAAGAGTGCTTATTTCTCTAGACCCCTGCCAATATAGTACATTATCAAACTTTCTAATCTTTGCTAATCAGAGTTGAAAAAGTTTTTCATTATAGTTTTAATTCGCATTTCTCTTAGTAGGAATAAGATTAGGCATCTTTTCATATGATTAAAACAGTTTCAAAACTCTCTGTTCATGTCCTTTGCCTATTGTTCCAATAGGTTGTTTTTCTTGATTTGTTGAAGCTCCCTAAATATTAAGAAAATGTAACCCTTATCTACGGTATGAGTAGCAGGTGTTCTTCCATTTTGTGGTTACTCTTTCGAGTATATGTGTAGTGAGAATTTTAGTCATGTAAAATTTTTTTTACTTTTATTAAATCAAAATTTTCAGTCTTTTCTTTTATGGTTACTGGGAGTAGCTAAGCCTCCACACTCTTAAATTATTTTATAACTTCCCCGTTTTCTTTCTTTTTTTTTTTTTTTTTTTTTTGGCAGCACCAAGCAGCTTGTAGGATCTTAGTGCCCCCCACCCCGTATTTTTTTCTAGTAACTATATATTTTAATTTTTATGGATTAAATCTTTTAACTTACCTAGAATTTTATTTGACTGTAAGGTATGAAGAAAAGATCCTATTCTATTATTTTCTGAATAAACCATCTTTTCTCATTGTTTTGGAAGGCCATCATTATCATATACCAAATCCCTGTATGCTATGGGCCTATTCTCAACTTTCTATTCTGTTCCATTGATCTGTCAGTTCACATGCCAGAACTGTACTTTTTTCAATAAGATGGTCTTCTTTAAAATCTTAAATGCTGAAATACACAGAATCCTTTACAATAAGCCTTCTCTCATTTACTCCTATAATTCCTATTTTATAGTTAATAGTAAAAGGCTTAGATGAGTGAAAAACACGTGCCCAAGTGTTCACAGCCAGAAACTGGAGAAATGGAATTTGAACAGAATTACTATAATTCTATAGTAATAGAATTATATATAGCATATTCTTAACCACTGTGCATTAGGCCACTCAGGTTCAAACCATTTAAGGAGATAAAACTTATCCAAAGATTGAAGAGATTCTTGCTACACACGTGATATGCTCAAACCCTCATCTGTATCCACCAGCATATATAACCATCACTAGGTGGTAATTACATCCGACCCATCCACACTGAAGGAAATTACAGCAGGGTCACAACAAACTTTTTAAACTGTGACACTGGGGTCATGCTGCTCATCTCATCCAAATCCAACCTATTCTTCAGGGCCCGGATTAAGCCCAACTCAGCAAGCAAAGCCTCCTCCAACTAGTCCAGCCCCACTGTGATCCTCCTTTCTGATTATTCCTACAGTACTTGCCACCAGATGACAGAATGTCTTACTTTCTTGTCTATTTTCTCTATTAATTCTTTTTTTTCTAAACATGACTCTAAGTTCCTTAGTAGCTTCTGACTATTTTGACTTCTAACTAGATTTTGACTTCTATTTCCACACCACTGACACTCAATATATACTTGACCTCTAGACTTGATTTTCAGTGACATAAATGTGCAGAATGAATACCCTAAAGGACTATTCATTATCTTAAATAGTTTGACATATACATTAAGAAATAATTAAAATTAGTTTAAAAGTACTTGCTTCTACTATGTTTGTGTCTCTACAATAAATGCATTTGTTTCTGCAATGTTTACCAAAAGAAGAGTGCCAAATCAATTCCCTTAACGTTTGCCTTAATTTCAATTCAGCTACGATTTAAGAATCTGTTAAGTATGAGCACTACAGTGCTAGGCTCTCGGGTTTTCAAGTTGCCTACCAAAAATCCTGAGGGAGCTAAGTGGAGTGAGGGGGGGAGACACACACACACACACACACACACAAACTGACTTTAATACAATAGAATTTCAACCAGATGGTGTAAAGCACAGAGGACAAATAAATTTCATCCTGTATGACGATTCTGATCCATTAGTAGTGGATGTCTTTGGGCCTTGAGTTGAAAAACACTCAGAGACATCATTTATGTAAACAGAACAGAGTGTTAGGATCCGTTACTAATGTCTGCCATTGATGAGGAAACACATGCAATCCACACGTGTGCGATTTAAGGAAACGAACTTGTTTTCTAATAAAGTAACAACTCAATTCTCGAATATTAACAGAGAAAAGAGAATCTTCCCATAAGGAAATGGAGCTGGACTTCGTTGCCTCTACTCTTGACCCATGAAACACACCTTCTCCACAGGAAATCTCACACTGACTGCCCAGCCACCGCCTTGCTTTGCCTGCCGCTGCAGTATTCCACGCTGTGCTCTCCTCCGGCTGCTCATGTATTTTGCTTCTACAGAAGCACTGTTCCCACAACCATGGTGTATCCAGTGCCATGAAACATACTAAACTTTCAAAGTTCACTCCTAATGCTCAGAACTTAGTCCTAAACAGGACCTTGATTATTCAGAGCTTGTTCTCTTATCTTTTCTGTTAAGGCTGTTTCTAAACCAGTGAACTTACAGTCTACATCTGTGAAGTGAATACAATATATTAAAACTCTAGTAACATACCAGTGCTTCTGTTCCATTGTATGGTGTCAACGTGAAAGCATTTGCAAAAAAGCGTAACTAAGAAAAAGAAAACCATAGTCATTTCATGGTGGTTTAGAGTCACAAAAGCATTATCCATTTAAATATTAAAAAAGACAACCTGCATTTCTTATTATAGAGCATTTTTTTAAGTTTCAAAAAATAAAGAAATCTAAATAAGAAATATCACTTAATCTCCATTACTCCAATCAACCACTTTTAACATGAAGGCATATTTCCTTCTCATCTTTTTTCTCTGCCTGCTATAATGGAGGGATATTTTTTCCTGAGCTCTACAAGGGAGGGACATTTCCTAAAAGCAACATTTTCTAATGTGTGCTGGAGGACACTGGTCCTGCAAGATGCTCAAAATACAAAACAAACAAGCAAAAACATGATTCTATGATCATACAATGCACAATCATACACTTTTGGGGAACTTTTAATGCATCTGACATTAAAAGCTCAGAGAAATCCAGTTTGATATCGTTTAACTCGTTATGCACCAGGGGATTTTTGCAGAAACTAATGCCTGTAGCCGGCAATTTGTTACGTAAACGAGTATTGAAACGTCTCTAGTCAATAACGTTTGGGTAACAAAAGACATATTAATATGTCTCTGAGACGTATATAACATATTATTGAGACATAATATACGTGTCAATAATATGTGAACACACGTTTCCCAAAATTATATAATCATAGAACTCTTGGGATCTATGGTGCATGACCAAAGAAACATTCCCTTAAAGAAAAGTGGACACTCAGATGGTGGTACAGTTGGAATATCAGGTAGTATGAAGCAGAGATTGCATACTAAGTAACGTCAAAACCCTTGAATGAAATGGAATTCTGCCACCTTCAGATTCAATTTCTTATTTCCCAACTCTTAAACACAGCTTTTTGGTTCCAACTCGAACAGCTTAAGTAAACTAAGACAAGAAGTATTCATCACTTACCAGCCATATGATTGGCATGATCAATGTCCACACAAAAGGAGATATAATTCCATATGTCAAATTGGTCAACACCGTACCTGGGCACGCTACACTGGAATACAGACCCTGGGAACACAGAGAGGGGTAGCAATTAATTTTAATTCAATATACTTTGAGTCACCTATGTGCTAGTTAGTTAATAAAGGAGATACACAAATGAGCCAGCAAGCCAGGGCATCAAGGATTTATGCTCTAAGTTGTCCTTGAAGCTGGGTAGACCATTTCAGTTTAAGAATCATGTACTGAGAACTCACCATGAGAGACACTCAGGATGCAAAAAATAGTTAGATAAAGTCTCTATTCTCAAGAAACTTAGAGAACAAAGAATAACCAAGCTTGAAGCTGGACAAGAAAAGTAGGACCCGGTTACCTGAGTTTTCCATGTTATTAGCTTAACTGAAGATCAGTTGACCAATCAAAATAAGCTGTGACAAAGTGAGAGAGTGGCATGGACATATATACACTACCAAACGTAAAATAGATAGCTAGTGGGAAGCAGCCGCATAGCACAGGGAGATCAGCTCGGTGCTTTGTGACCAACTAGAGGGGTGGGATAGGAGGGTGTGAGGGAGACGCAAGAGGGAAGAGATATGAGAACATATGTATATGTATAACTGATTCACTTTGTTATAAAGCAGAAACTAACATACCACTGTAAAGCAATTATACTCCAATAAAGATGTTTAAAAAAAGCAGTTAAGATAAAAAAAGATACACAGTAAAGTCTTTGCCTGCAAGAAGTTTCTGATCTAGTAAACACAGACAACTAAACCTCAACTGTGTCTGTTTCCCTGCAGGTATATAAGGTCCATATCTCTAGCTTGAGTTGGGAGCTCCTGGCATCAGAGAGGAATGAGGGCTGTGTGTGGTTCCACAAAGACCTCCTCCAACTGAAGATCTCTAAATCAGGTTCTTAGCCCAGGACTCATCATTTTAGAAAGATCTGTTCTATAAAGAGAGCTCCAGTTAACATACGGCACATATTAGTAATAGAAGAGGCCCTGGGTGGTCTTTAGTAATCCTTGGAGCATTGGGATTTGTTTTACTAGTTTATTTGGTTTAATTTTCACTGCATTTTACCTTATTTTGATGTTGACCATTTTGATTCATATTTTTATTACTTTTAATCTTATTATTTTTCTTTTAAACAAAAATAGAAAATGCCAGTGTAGCACAGTCAGTTCAGTGGACAGAAAGCACCCTGAGCATCAAAAGCTGGAAGGTCTTCTTCCTTTATTCAGTGCTGCAAGGGCCTGGAGGTGCCTGACACAGATAATCCAGCCCCTGAGAGTCCCCCTGATTTACCAACAGTCCTCTGAAAAAAGTCAGGAGTCTTAGAGACCAAAAATTCTTCCCAAGAATATTTTGTCCCAAAGATAGCTAAGGAAAATTTCTTATTCTGGGAACTGGCCAGGAACAGTTAGGGCCTTTTCAGCCCTAAATGAAGACATCTGTGAACTAAAATCCAGGGCTTCCAACAGATACAACTTTCTGACATTAAGCAACAAAAGAAACAAGCAAGGAGGCCATCTTATCCAAGACTACAGTCACCCCACACGTTTAATCCTAGGGAATGAGTGTGACGACCCTGAGTACTTCCACAAGGCCTGTGTGAGGGGTCATTCATGGATGGTTAGTCTTTCAGGTAGCTTGTACAGACCTAACAATATTTCCAGTCATACAAGCTTTCAAAGGGAGGTAGTTCTTTTTTTTTTTTTTTTTTTTTTTTTTTGCGGTATGCGGGCCTCTCACTGCTGTGGCCTCTCCCGTTGCGGAGCACAGGCTCCGGACGCGCAGGCTCAGCGGCCATGGCTCACGGGCCCAGCCGCTCCGCGGCATATGGGATCCTCCCGGACCGGGGCACGAACCCGCATCCCCTGCATCGGCAGGCGGACTCCCAACCACTGCGCCACCAGGGAGGCCCCCGAGGTAGTTCTTTATTAGTTACTTCTCTATTCATAAAAGCCAAGGAGAAAAATTACAGGCTGCAAAATAATCACACAGATTTCAGGAGGCGGCAGCATTAGCTAAATCTCCCTTTTCTGTAAAAGATGAAATCCCAAAACTTATTTGACAGTTGAGACAAGCAAAATCCCAGAGCTTATCATGAAAAGAGAAGCTAATCCACTCTGACCTTACCCCTAAAAGGGAGGTTCCAGAGGACAAGCAGTTGTGACAAGTTTTTAAACATCTCAAGAAATCTCAGGAGGAGGCTCACAACTGGACCAACACACTGAGCTCAAATAATAACAAGAACAGTCAACACACAAACACACATAAGCACATGCACACACAGGTGCAGACCACATGACCACAGACACCCATACCCAAGCACACATACCACATATACAATCACATTCATATACATATGCACACACCCAAAAAACCCACACATATGCATGTGGATAGGCACACTCACACATGTATGCATGCACATAAGCACACACCCTCCCACCCTCCCACCCATTCATGCCCACATGTGTGCAGACACAAGCACACACGCATGCACGCACGCACACATTCTGAGCACAAAGCATGGCTGTGACTGCTTCATACCAATCCCATCATTCAAGCCTCCCAACAAATCTGTAAGGCAGGCACTATTATTATCCCTGTTTCTCAGATAAGGAAACTGAAGTACAAGGAGATTAAATAATTTGTCCAAGTTTACAAAGCTGGTGACAAAGCAAGGATTCAAACGCATTTCTAGAGAATATGCTCATAGCTTCTACTTTTATACCACCCTCTTCACTAAGAGGCTTGATTCTAAGAGCCAGTTCTCAGAAGTGAGAATTCCACCTGACGAAGGTCTCCATTGCAGAATCAACTAGGTCTAGACCATTACGTAAGGCTTAGATTGCTGTACCTAAAGTGTGATCAAAGAACGTCCCTTAAGGGCAGATAGTTTCTGCACTGTCTTTTTATTTTTCCTTCCTCCTCAATTCTAAGCCTGAGCCAGTACCCTAAAAATGGTCAGTCTTTTGTAAATATTAGTGGAATTAAATTTCTCCCCAGTCCCACACTCAAAAAACACAGTCAAAGCAAAGAAAGGAAAATGCCCATGGGAAAGACCGGAGATTTCCAGTTAAGATTTCGGACCTGGGCAAGAGAGACACACAAAGAAGCACTAAGTTCCAGACCACAGAGGACACAAGGAGCCAGCATGACTGACAACAGCTGCTCTCAAAACCCGGGTCCTCACAGAGACAGAGCTCTGCAGCCTCACCAAAGGTCACTACTCTCCAGAAGGCTTTCTAAGTACCAACTGTCCTATAACATCAGATATAATAAACACTGGGTGGCAGCATGGCTTAGTGGGAAAAATCCAAGCTATGAAGTTAGCCGTGGGCTCAACTCTGAGCTCTGCCCTTTACTAGCTGCGTGACTTCTGGGTAAATGACTTAAGGGCTCCAATCTTTCGTGTCCTCATATGAAAATGGGAATACTCAGACCTACCTCACTATGATGGGAAAGGTATTAAATGACATACATAGATAAAAAGGACAGCACCTAAAACATAACAAATGCTTAACAGTAACTACTGACATTGTTAGTAGTATCATTCTGTTATATAAAATATAGCTTTTGAAGAGCTATGGAATGGTGAGTGAACCCCCATATATCTAAAAGGTCAGGAGCTAATTATTCTCGGCCCTAAAACTTTCCTATACACCAACTATCAGTCTTCATCATGTCTTATCTTGTCCTCATAGCAATCCTGCTCAAGAAACAATATTTCGTCTTCTAAACTACAATAGTTAATAGAAAGCCAGCCATCTTACTAGGAAATCAATGGTAGTTCAGAAATCACTGCCCTGCCATTTCCATATCACTGAGACAGGCCTCACCCGCTGGTTGAAGTTCCTGTTCAAAGCCACACTCAGAAGGTCAATAGCATATTTGGAAGAGCTGTAGGGCTCCTGGCCTTTGCTGTGCTGGATGTCCTCAAGGCTGAAATTAGATTTCACTGCATTACGAGATGATGTCCAGATAAGCTGAGATGGACTGTCACTATGACACAGGAGAGATTCCAGTTCCCGAATCTGAATGAGGAATAAAAGAAACAAAAAATGTATCAAAATATACTGGGGGAGTACAAGGTAACAATTTTGAAACCAATATAAATGGACACTAGAATTGAACAGGTATGTCATTGGTAGAGTGGGACACATGTACGCAAGAGAAGGAGACTAGACTGATCTATGTGGTAAGGGATTAGAGTCAGAGACATCAGTGTGAACTCATGATTAGCTTAATAAAGATTCAGATGGTTACATACCAAATATTTACAGATATTTATACATAAATGGGTTAGTATGCACACAGGTACATCCTTGCTCTGTTAGCTGAGAGAACCTAGAAGCAAATGCTATCTCAGTGGCAATAAGCACCCAGACCTTGGTTTCTAATACCATTCTCCAATAAAAGGAAACAGATCTCCTTAGGAAAATGGCTGATTCTAAGACTGGGATAGGAAATACATAAGATGAGTCTTAAACATCATGTGGTGCCAGAAAGGATGTGCTCAAAACAAATCCAGAAAGCCATAATGATAAGGGTATGTCAAAGATACAGAGGTTCCACAGGACAGAAAGCCTAGAAATAAACCCACGCAGCCATGGTCAATTAATCTACAACAAAGGAGGCAAGAATATACAATGGAGAAAAGACAGCCTCTTCAATAAGTGGTGAGGGGAAAACTGGACAGCTACATATAAAAGAATGAAATTAGAACATTCTCTAACACCATACACAAAAATAAACTCAAAGTGGATTAAAGACCTAAATCTAAAACCAGATAGTATAAAACTCCTAGAGGAAAACATAGGCAGAACATTCTTTGACATAAATTGCAGCAATATCTTTTTGGATCCACCTCCTAGAGTAATGAAAATGAAAACAAAAATAAACAAATGGGACCTAATTAAACTTAAAAGCTTTTGCACAGCAAAGGAAACCGTAAACAAAACAAAAATACAACCTACAGAATGGGAGAAAATATTTGCAAATGATGCAACCAAAAAGGTATTAATTTCCAAAGTATACAAACAGCTCATACAGCTCAATATCAAAAAAAACAAACAACCCAGTCAAAAAATGGGCAGAAGATCTAAATAGCCATTTCTCCAAAGAAGACATACAGATGGCCAAGAGGCACATGACAAGATGCTCAGCATCGCTAATTATTACAGAAATGCAAATCAAAACTACGATGAGGTGTCACCTCATACCAGACTACAAATAATAAATGCTGGGGAGGGTGTGGAGAAAAGGGAACCCTCCTACACTGTTGATGGGAATGTAAACTGGTACAGCCACTATGGAGAACAGTATGGAGGAGCTCTACTAAAAATAGAGCTACCATATGATCCTGCAATCCCACTCTTGGGCATCTGGAGAAAACCATACTGCAAAAAGATACATGCACCCCAATGTTCATTGAAGTACTGTTTACAATACCCAAGACATGGAAGCAATCTAAATGTCCATCGACAGATAAATGGATAAAGAAGATGTGGTATGTATGTATGTATGTATGTGTGTGTGTATATATATGTATATGCCACAATGGAATATTACTCAGCCATAAAAAAGAATGAAATAATACCATTTGCAGCAACATGGATGGACCTATCATACTAAGTGAAGTAAGTCAGAGAAAGACAAATATCATATGACATCACTTATATGTGAAATCTAAAAAAATGATACAAATGAACTTATTTATGAAACAGACTCACAGACATAGAAAACAAACTTATGGTTACCAAAGAGGAAAGGTCGGGGGGAGGGATAAATTAGGAATTTGGGAATAACATATACACACTACCATATAAAAAATAGATAGCCAACAAGTACAGCACAGGGAACTATACTCAATATTTTATAATAATCCATATGGGAAAAGAATCTGAAAAAAAAGATATGTGTGTGTGTCTGTATATATATACACACACATACATGTACATATAACTGAATCACTTTGCTGTACACCTGAAACTAACACAACATTGTAAATCAATTGTACTTCAATAAAATTTTTAATAAATAAATAAATGTTTTAAAAAGATATAGAGGTTCCAACTGAAAGAGCTCCCAATAGCCCAAACTAAAATAATTTGAGCAAGAAAATAAAGTAGTATTTATAATACAAAGGAGAAAATATATATCCATGAATCTGCATGGATATAACAAATAATTTTTTTCAGTTTTACTGAGGAATAATAGGCCAATAAATAAGTGATTGAATAAAGATTTAAGTGGAGGAGAATAGACAAATCTCCCTTGCAGAAAAATTCCAAATAATTCATATAGCTACTCTATTCTTAAGGAGGTCAAGCACAACCCCTTAAGTGTGGGCTACACATACTAACTCTCTTCCAAAGAGCACAGTATGTAAAGAGAGAAAGAAACAAGTAAGTTAATAGTGGAAAAACCTGACAAACACTGATTCAAGTCAGGGGATCAAAAAGAACATCAATATACCTAGAGTCTGTCATACAGAGTGAAGTAAGTCAGAAAGAGAAAAACAAATACTGTATGCTAACACATATATATGGAATCTAAAAAAAAAAAGGTTCTGATGAACCTAAGGGCAGAACAGGAATAAAGACGCAGACGTAGAGAATGGACTTGAGGACACAGGGAGGGGGAAGGGTAAGCTGGGACAAAGTGAGAGAGTAGCACTGACATATATACACTACCAAACGTAAAATAGATAGCTAGTGGGAAGCAGCTGCATAACACAGGGAGATCAGCTTGGTGCTTTGTGACCACCTAGAGGGGTGGGATATAGGGAGGGTGGGAGGGAGGCTCAAGAGGGAGGGGATATGGGGATATACGTATGCATATAGCTGATTCACTTTGTTATACAGCAGAAAGTAACACAACACTGTAAAGCAATTATACTCCAATAAAGATGTTAAAAAAAAAAAAAAGAACATCAATACTGATAAAACATATTGATTGGATGTGATGAGAATGGCACTCCATCTCTGTGGTCTTCTTCCTAAAAACACATTTTCTCAAATCTAACCATGAGGAAAACAGACAAATCCCAATCAAGGGACCATGTACAAATACCTGAGCAGTAATCCCCAAACTGTCAAGGTCTTCAAAAACAAGGAAAGTGTGAGAAACTATCACAACTAAGAAGAGCCTAAGGAGATTTGACTATTAAGTGTAATGTGGTATCCTAGAAGGGGTGCTAGAACTGAAAAGGGACATCACACAAAATTAAAGAGTTCCGAATAAGGTATGGACTTTCATTAATGGTAATGTATCAATATTGGTTCACTAATTGTGACAAATCTACCATACTAATGTAAGATGTCAATAATAGAGGAAACTGGGCATAGCGTATGCAGGAACTCCTTTGCAATAATTCTATAAATCTAAAATTATCCTAAAACTAAAATTTTATTACAGAAAAATCTAGGAAAGCTTCCAGATGTGTAATGAACATTTACATCAAACACAATCAAGAGAACTCATGGACATGAGATTAAATCAGTTACCTGGTTCCACAACTGTAATACTGCACTGTGCCCGGAACTTTACAGAAATTCTCTCTACTCTTTTAACAGCCCTACAAGTTTGGTCATTTATAATCAAACTGGGGAGGGATCCGTTATAATGCATTTACACCTGGACATAGAATCCAAGTTTGTGATCTATAAAAAGTTGTAAGATTCCTAAAACTAATTTGGAGAGAGTGGAAGGCATCATAAACCTTCCTATCATTTTATTTGATAAATCAATCCCAAAACCCCTGCTGATAGGCCTACCTATATAAGGATACACAAGGATAAGTCATGTCACAAGGACACCTGTAATAACTGTGCCTTTGGCCACAACTCTCCTCTGCCATTCCCCCAACCTGGATTACCCCAATACTAGATTTCCTTAACAACTTAATTTTTTAAACAATAGATTCATCAAAATATTAACAGACTATTAACAGCAACAATTAACTTACCCTCTATCATTGCCAATTCATTTAATAATTTGAAAAGAGAGCAAAGAAAGAGGAGAGGATTATGAAAAGATAAAGGAAATATTAGATAATGAATCCCTGTAGAGTTATAAAACATGACCATATAAGAATTCAATCCCATCCTGAACTATATTTTAACTTTTGTCATTGAAAAGGTAATACCACATTTTTTTTTTTAAGATTCATGTTTCATTCTAAACGATCTAGAATGAAACATGAATCTCCCACTCATCCCTGATGCTCTGGCACCCCAGTTCAAGGGTATCCACTGTTCCCAATTTCATCTGTATCATTCTAGAAATAGTATATACATGTATATACAATGTGTAAAGATATATATTTTTCTGTTTGTTTATACAAATGAGATCACACTATACATATTACAACCTGCTATTTCTTCTTAATAATGAAATACTAGAGACTATCCCATGTAAGTGCAAAATATCTTATTTCTTTTAATGGTTTCACAATATTCCAATGTTTATGTATATCTTAAATTATGTATATACAGGCTAGTCCTCAAGGAGGTCCAATTTTGAGGGAAATTAGGTTTAAGGTGGAAAAAGTGATCATGACTATAAAAGCGTCAGAGATACAAGTTCTATGCAAGCAAACCCAGCATTAGAAGGAGTTCTTCTAGCACCAAGGAATTAAAAGCAACTGGCAACAGATCTGGCTATTACTTAATCTAGATATTAAAGCTGTCCTATGAGATTAAACCTGAGGCAAAAGCACAGAACAACCTAGACAAGTTGCACATCCCTTGCTTAACTTTATAGTTGCCTGAAATTGTGACACACCAGACTGGATGCTTAAAAAAAATCACAAATCAAGATAGTAAAAGATTAACCATGAAGTACTGTTTAATAATGGCTTCCCTGTCACCCCATCCTATCTGATGCAAAGCCCAGTTTCAAAGAACAGTACTGGTGCACTTACTCAGTTCTGTACATTGTTTCTGAAGGTGCTTGTGTGTTTATACCTTACTTTCTCTCTGATCTCTAAAGCTGATGTCAAAAGAAAAAATATACCAGTAGGCTGCTTTAAGCAATGTCTTCAAAGAGTAGAGTGATGACCCTATTTAAACACGCAAAGATTTAATGCTAGCCATAAACTAATGAGCTTAACAAAACAGCATTGTGATCTATCTGTGCAAGTGTTTAAGGTCACAGTACTAAGTGTTGGCTTATTAAGCCCAAAGCCTTTTTACCAGGATAAAGTGGCCAAAGACATTGGTTTCAAACACCTCCTGGAGGCCATCGGCGGTAATCTTTTCACTCTGGGTCAGCACTCCTTCAGCTGTGGAGAATATATGAATCGCTTTTCTGAAACAGCAAAAGACAATTGCATGACTTTTTAAAGCTTCTTTAACTGAAGATACTAAACAGACACCCTCTCCTGCCTTCCCCCACCCCAAAACTACATTTTCCTTGATTCTGTAATAACAGGAACAAAAATACCTATTTCTCAGAGTGGGTTATCATGAGTACTAAATCAAATACAAAAATGCTTTCTTGACCCAATTCACAGAAGGACTTACATAGTTATAGCTCATACTACCAATAGGAACCTGAGTCTCTCAAAAACCTGTTGCAAAAACTCTCAGCACCTCTTTCCAAATCAGGTTAGAAGTCAACTGCCCTGGGGGAATAATAGCTACGCCAAGAAGAAAAAGTCTTCCCCTGAACACTGACGTTTAACTGCTGAACAAAGTTAACAGGTTGTTTTATTATCAGGAATTCTTGAAGCATCGAATATACTAATTGATTTGCTGTGAGATCTATGTCGTAGGTCAAGACCAGCGTGGAATTCTGTGTGTAGGGCTGTGTTTAATGGCAGAGAAGTAAAACAAAAGTAGCAGTATAGGAAATAGCATG
The DNA here is from genome assembly GCF_025265405.1 of Mesoplodon densirostris. Taxonomy (NCBI): domain Eukaryota; kingdom Metazoa; phylum Chordata; class Mammalia; order Artiodactyla; family Ziphiidae; genus Mesoplodon; species Mesoplodon densirostris. The sequence goes on along the minus strand of NC_082662.1, from coordinate 121,773,417 downwards.
CAGTGAGAGTAATATCTGCTTATGAATAAGTACCCTGGGTCACAAAATAAGATTTATTTCTTACTGTAGGTTGTGGTTAAACATTTTTGGAAGCCACTATAATAATGCATATAGAGAATCTCCCAGGAAGGTATTTAGGTCTGTACATTTCCCCAGCCTACTGGTCAGGGCACCTGACATACAGCTGAGAAATGCTTCTCAAGTTGCCTTCCTGGGTATTAGAGTCTCACTGACAATTCTGCCTAGTTCTGAAATGTTCTTGCTAACAGACACAGTCAGGCAGACCAAAATTGACCTGCCAAAACGTCCAACCACTCAGAATGTCCTGGGGACCAAGAACACAATAAGAATCATGACTTGCAACATTCCTCACAAAGATGAAACCTTCTTTCATGACATGGCTGCAACACGCCCTTTCTGTCTTCATTCTTCTCAACACCCTCTCATCTCCTCAAGTTATCCAACTGAGGGCAAAACTAGGCAAAGTAATAAACACCTTCCTTCTAATCAGTTCACCTAGAAGATGGAAATTACCTTGAAAAGAGGCCATAGAAAAGTGCTTTGATATTTAGCTGTGGATTAGGCATGATCCCAGCATTTAGATATACATAGTCAAGTCTCTGAAACCTGCAAGTAAAACCAAGAAAAGATTGTTAGTTATCTCTTTGAGCAACTAGAATAAAGAAGGCCTATGAAGGACAGAAAGTACTTTCTGAACCAAAAAGATGGCCATAGCAAGCCAAAGCATCAGTATTACATTCTCAACAGTTTTTCTTTAGCCATGGTAAATATTTGAGTGTTCTTTTTTTTGATGGTGGCTTCAAACAGAATTTAGAGAGCTATAACAGGCTTTGAAGTCAAATCTTCTCTGATCAATACTCCTTCCAGCTTAGTCCTCCCAACAAGGCACTGAAGCAACTTTCTATTAAACCTACTCTCCTTCTGGTCTTAGAAAGTTTTTTGCATTTTGTTTTTAATTCACATCTTCCCTCATTGACAAGTAAAATCTATATAATCTGATCCATCAGTGCTGGAATCTGAACGCCAAGATATCCACTAGAGCATTAGATCCATGTGGAAACCTCTCCTTGTTCATGGCCAGGTGCTCTGTGTCATAAAATGATGAAAGCTCACAAGAATACAGTGAGATTATAGAAGTTGAATGGGGGTAAGGTGCTTCCGATAGGCTCCCTCCAGGACACGTGTGAAATGCTGACTTGCGAAGCCTTTTTCACCAACATAAACCTTGATCTAAGTGTATTCTTTTTGAACTAGGTTCAAGGTAAATAGAGCCTGTGCTCATTATAATTACAAACACTATGAATATTCAAAATGTTGCCTAGAATTCTGTGCACCACACTGTCTCCATGTCCTCCGTATAACCCAGAACACGGGCCACAGCTACTAAAGCTGGTACCTCAGGATCATACATGGTTACTAATACACACCATACATGACATTTCCTGATCATCCTATAAGTAATCAACAGCCGCATGGCTCTAATTATAAACTGACTGTTTAAATTGCTCATATTGATACCATCTGGTTATCCATGTAAGATCCACAAAGACAGTATGGGTCCAGCTATCGCTAGTTGTTCCATTATCTAACATGCAAACTTTCATCTAAGTATACTAACAAATCTCGCTGGGAATGGAGAGGGAATGTTTAGCAAAGAGTGGAAATGGCAAATTTCCAAATTCAGGTCTGGCTGCAGTTAAATGGCATAGTACCCTTGAAAGCTTAAATGATTGACACAATTGCTCTATTCTGGATAAAACGGAACCACTATTCCTTATCAGTTTTCAGCAGCACAAATCTAATAGAACAGAGTATCACAGGTGGAAAGACCAGCATCAGGAATGGTGCTGCTTCAGCCAACTGGAAAGGGCCCTTCTCAAGCTCTCTTCGCCTCTAAATTTAGGTCCATAGTCGAAGATATCCATTTGGGCCATTAAGTGCAAGACATCCTTCGTATAAGCAAGAGATCTATCTGGACACTGTCACATATTCCCAAATTTGTCAGTATCACTAGAACCGTCATTTCCTAAATTTGGATAATACCACCCACCTCAAAGAGAGCTGTTTTGAGGATTAAATAAATACATCAACGCTGCACTTAAATGCTGACAGGCAGCTGGGACAACTCATCGTCTTAGCGCTGCCTTCTTCCCCAGAGCCTCCCCCCTTACGTTTGGGTCGAATTACTAAATATCTTACTAAATACTAAATTACTAAAGCTGTGATAACCTATCCTGAGCCTTTGAAGGCAGTTGAGAATAGTCAGTACTATGAATGTCGCAACATGAAATCTCAAAACTGTACTGAAATGGGCTACGACTAACTGAGGATGAAGGTTCTATTCTGCTAAATAAGAAAATAACTAAATCTATACAAAACAGGATGAGAGAGCCAACTGGCTGAGAAGGTTTGGGGACAGAAAGCCTGCAAACACGACTTGAAACTCATTCTCCCGACTTGAGGGTTTTTAAATCAGTAAGGACACTGACTGTACAGTTTCACAGACTTGGAGACAAGTTATGGAAAAGTAGATGTGAAACCTAGAAAACCTCAGTCTTTAGAAAGATAATGTGACAGAAAATTCTAGGAGCTCAGCAGTAGAGGAGAGCAAACCTTCATTTACAAAGGGCTAAGGCTGCAGGGCAAACTGTGGCAAAGAAAACCAGTTTCACTTTGTAACTTGTACATGTGGAACAGGGTAATGAAAATTGCTATCAATAAACATATAAAATGCAAACTATTATTCTTCAGCCAACGCTTTAACCAAGAAGGCCTTCCTTATGTATACTGAAGTTCATTTTATTATCCAAGGAAATAAAGCAGCTCTTGCTTTGTAAGGGCCTCAATTACAAAAATGTAATTAATAATTTATTGATTGAATGACTGATTAAATTTAATTATTCCAGATATTGCTAGGACTCAGCATGGACTAGTGCAGGGTTCTTGACTTTTTGATCATAAATTCCTCTTAGAATTTAATAAAAAGCATGCCCTCTCTCTCCAGAAAAACGCATCGTGCACCCATATGCAATTTATTGTACACACTTTCTGGGAATTTATACATCCAAGGACTCTATCCCTTCATATACTAAATATTTATCAAATGTTTATTACATACCAATTACTGTCCAGGTATGAACAAATTTTTAGTGGCCTGGGGAAGTTTCTTCACTTGTCAGTACCTGCCCTACCACTTAATGTAGTTCTTATGTGAAGGAAAGATGCAAAAAATGCATTCAAACATCAAAGGAGTTACACTAACATAAAGCTTCACAACTGACCACATGTCAAAATACACTGCTAAATTAATCTTCACGGAATGGTCATGATTATGACTGAGAATGAAATTTTGGTACTGAGGCAAGGCAATAACGGGTCACTCTATACAGATTTCCTCAGTGTAACTTCTTTTTATACTGCACCTATTTCTTTTTTAGGTTTTCCTATCCTTTCTTATTCTATTAGCTGTTGTGTTGCACAATCACATGAGAGAAAAGCCATCCACAAGAGGCATACCTTTGCTTGAGCTCCTTGGAGGCCTGGAACACTGACGGCAGGCTGCTGACATCCACCTGCACGGTGGAGACCTCGGCGGTGGGGTGGGAGGCCAGCAGAGCAGTGCGGACGGCTTCCGCTTTGCTCATGTTCCTGCACGCCAAGCACAGGTGAAGCTCATGGTCTTCCTCCAGCAACCGCCTGCAGAGGGCTAGGCCAACGCCACTGAAAGGACAATTCAGATACAGAATATGCATTCAATGAGATGGTGCCAAATAGAGGCATTTCTCCCTGGCTCAGAAGACTGATTTTGTCAACTTGAGCCCCAACCAGGAGCCCAGGTAGACAGAAAGAATTCAAAAATTATGTAAAGATGGGGGAACCCTACAACTCTAATAGTCACTGGCTCAGGACGCTGTCCCATTTGTGTTTCTTTCATTCTGCAAAAGCTCGATGACCCAAATAACTCAACTGCAAATCAGAGTTCTCCTTTAGCATTTCTTTTAAGACAGAGTTTATCCTGCCAGTGGTTTTCATTTTACACTGATTATGACACTCATGAAAGTGATTCAATACATCACCAGCAAATGTGGAAAAGAACATCTTATTAGTGTTTTCCGGTATGCATGTTTTACTCTGCTGTCTAAGTTCCTCGAGGGCAAGGGTTCTACTATCTACTGGTATCATGGCCAGTATCAGGAGCACCAGAAATTCCTGATAAGGAATGGATGAATCTTTCAAGGAAAGGTATAAGTAACATGGCAGGAGATACAAGTCCCTCTCAACTGCTACGATTGAATAACCAACAGGAAGAGAAAGAACTCAACATGATTAAGTAGAAGACAGGAATGGGACATATAAGATGGGTACCAGGAGACAGAAGCAGGGATGAGTACAAGTGTCAAAGATAAATGACCTCCTTCAGAAAGAGCATTGTGAAACCACATAATCGGGACAGCATTCAGACCAGGTTGGCTGATAACAATGAAAACCTGGATAAATGGGTTTTCTTCCAAGACTTAAGCTGATTCCAGGCAAAGAGCCTAGTACCATCAGTAACCTGAGCATCAAATATAGTTATGTTTATTCATCCCCACTTGAGAATAGGCCTTTACTATAAATATACAATTGCAAGTATCACAATATTTGTAAAAGAAACAAACACACAAAATCAAGTCTGACTTATTTACGCAACTTCCATATAGGAAGCACCGAACCAGTTGTTAAAGTTACTCAGGTAAGGGCATGCTAAAATTCTGCCCATTACAGACACCTGCCAGGTTTGGCTTAGTTAACATGGACATGGCCAGATAATTGAAAGTGAACTAATTTTAAATGACATTTAACATATCCTCAGTCTTAATCCCCCCAAAACTCTAAATGCAACAATTAGAAAAATGGTTTGGTTACTTTCATCCTCCACACACTGTTCACTTAATAGCAAATGAGAAGTAAAACAGGCACTAGAAGAGGCTGAATCCAAATGCCCAACCCTGGAGTAATTACTCATTGGCAGTATGGTTACTTGCACTCCTTCCATGCCTTAACAGGAAAAAGTTGCTTTTCTCTGAGTTTCTGAAGAGTATATATACTAGATGTCTAGCACGGTGTTACATGGAATGAGATTTTTCCCCCAGTGTTCTAACGCTCACGGACGCTGAAATTTACCTAGGGCCATAAGTCTAGGACAGAAAAAACAGCTGGAGTACAAAATATGGCGACCTGGTCACGATTAAATTACCAGTGATGAGAAAGTCAAAGACTGGAAGGAGGCGAGGTCTGCGTGGGAAGCGCCCTTTCCCTGGATACAGACAGTATCGTCACTGAGACACTCATCTCTTAGTGGCGCTCTAGTTTTCTTTCCGCTGTCATGTTTAATTCAAAGCACCAGTTACTGAGCCCCTCACTGGGCCGACAAGTCCGGTACCTCGCGCAGTGGGGGACCCAGGGAAGACCGGGCCAGGGTCTCGGCCATAGTCCCCACCGTGGCAGGGTCAGCGACGGGAGCTCCCGGGGTCGGTCGGTGGCAGGTCCTCCTGGCCCGGTACTTCCTGCTCCCTCGGACCCCCGCCCCGCCGCCGCCATTATCGCGATGGAGCCCTCACCTGCTCGCCCCGGTGATCAAAACCACTTTCCGCATGGTCGCGAACCCTATCACCACGCACCCTGAAGCAGGTACCGCGTACGGCTTCTCACGAGTATTATACTTTGACCCGTATCCCCGCCCCGGCCGCGCCCCCAGCCCTTCAATCAGGGCCCGGCGGGGCCCCGCCTCCCTTTTGCGTCATCTACTTCGCGCTGGGCCCCTCCTCCATCGCAGCCCGCCTTCCGCTCAGATAGGCCGAGGGGCGGAGCCGCAGGTCGCCCAAGGCCCAAGCCAATCCGGGCTCTCCCCGCCCCTCGGCGGAGCAGGTGTCCCGCCCCAGACCCTGCGCGCGCTGGTGGCTCAAGGCGTTTGTCTTGCTTGGGCTGTGGTCCCAGCAGAGCGATAGGGTACGGGCATCGTGGTATACACAGGGTCGATACCCTGGCGCCTCCGATTGGCGCTTCACTGCAGGAAGACCTCAGGATATTTGCACCAGAGCTCCTTATTTTAGAGGAAAGGTTTGAATCTAGGACCTGAAGTTTGGGGACTATCGTCTACTTAGTTTTCCATCCAGGCACTGTGCCACTTAACAGCCCAGCTTCTGGTCCCAGAACTCCTCCTCCTCTAAAAAAATCATCTTCGCGAAAATGAACATTTGTTTTATTAAGAACTTTACGTAGAATCATGCATGAAGTACCAATTTTCAAAACTTGGAATATGGTATGGAACCAGAGAATCTCAGAACTCTGTAGGACGCAATGGGTCGTGTACTGTAACCTCCTATTTCATTGTGTTTCAAACTCTTTGTGGTAAAAGACCCGCTTTGTTTTTCAAAGCCATCCCAGATGGGTACTTTTGTAATATACAATAAAAATAAATTACTAGAAAAATGAAATAAAACGCAAAAGGCATACAAGCCCCAATTTTTTTTTTATTAGCTTCAACAGATGATACTCTGCCAAACTGCTATAAAAAGCTTACTTTAGGTTTCTGGATTATTGTGGACTGGTAGCAATGTGACCATCACCAGTCCCGGTCCACACTAAGGAATACTGCGCATCGTGTATCAAACTCTGTGGAACATACTTCATTTCATAGCCTCTTTCAAAGTTTTAGTTATTTATGAACAGCAATGATCTCTGAAAGATATGACTGAGATCATTTATACTGGCTTTTGAACACCCTAGAGGTTTTGATTAATTTGGTATCAGTTTGGTATGAGATAAATCTTATACCAATAAAATTAGACTGAAAGAATAAATGTGATTATTAAAAATTTGATTCCTAAATTATCAATTCTTCTTTATTATTTGGGTGAAACTCAGCTCCTATCCTTAATCCCACTCTCAACTATTCTAAGAGGCCACAATTTAATAATATTTTCTCAAAGTCCTGGGGTAAAATTAACCCCATGTTGGGCTGCACCTTGCAGTCTTGCAATCCTTGCAACTGCCCAGTCGCTAGACCAAAGAAAGAACTGGAAGTCAGCTACAGAGACATCAATGATTTATTGCACAGGGAACCTTACAAGTCAGAGGCAATGATCCTGGAGTGACACCCCACTGTGTATGGCCAACAGCAGGCAGGACAAGGCAGCAATCTTCGCTACACAGTGGAGGAGAAGGTTATCAGTAATAGGGGATTTGACATCAAAAGAGCTCCTTGATTGCCAGGGGGACTGCTGGAAGGTCTTGTTCTTTGGGTTAGCAACCATTGCAAGGGCCAGATTTTCTTGTTGATGATCAAACATACTGGAGTCATCCTGGTCCTCGGGCTAGAACAATAGTTAGTGGGGGGTTGGGCTGATCATAGAGGTAGTTACTAATTAAACTTGCAGCTTAGGAGAAGGGGGCAGTCATGTGCATAAGGTAAGGGTGAGGCAGGGCCAGGTAGGGCAGGGCTGTACAGAGAGCAAGAGAGCGGCCATCTTATAAGGCCTGACGGTACACCCCAAACTTTAGAATCTAGACCCAAAGTCTCCTTTTAGAGTGTTCTAGAGCTCAGAGATGACTTGTAAAACGAATAAGAGAGGGGACACAAGGGTTGTGTGGCTACCTATGAAAAACTCATTCCTACAAATAAGGTGAAGATGCAGCATCTTCACAATCTTAGGATGACAACAAGTGTAGGACTGACTGTGACTTAAGTGAAGGCCTGAAGACTTCAGAGCAAGACCAGCAGTCTCTCCTTCCATCATGATGTCCATCCAAGCCAAGTGAGGAAACCTCGGTCTCCTCTTCCTTCTTTCAAATAAAGTTGCTACTTTCAAGGTTCTGCAACCTTTGAAAGACAGGCTGAACTGCTAGAGGTGCCAGAGAGACAAGGAGAATAGAACTCTGTTGATGACAGATATTTAATTTTGTATTTTAAAAATATTTTATCACATGTAGGATACTGCTCAATAAGTCATAATGCATTTTTATTTACAAGTAAATGTAATTTTTTTATCATCTCAGACTAGTCACCTTGAGTTTGTATTGTTCATGGACTATTTTCCTGGAAATATCAGAAGGAAACACGGTACACAGTGATCCCATTTATCCCAATCCTTGGCCCCGTGACTGGAAGAGTAAATGTAGCCGCTTTACCTTTGACTGTCTATTCACTACTTCATATAATAAATCTGCCTTTACCCTAAACCCTGAAACTGATCTCTGATTTCTTTTATCGTGCCTGAAATAGCTCTTAGGTAGATAAAGATGAGTAAAGTTATCTTTAGCCTCCATAACAGAGCTCTGTTCTGGGCCCTTATAATTCTCTCCAGAACTAACTTCCCTCTGGTTTGCAAACAGGGGCAAAAGAACAGCTGCCAGTAGGGCCATGTGATTTTTCTTGTAGATATCATTCATCTCTTTTTTTCTTCAAATCACTATACAACCAGCCTGGTGCAAAACTACTTTGAGAGTGGGATTTTACCCATTTCATTAGATAGTAAAAGGTCATATGTTGCTTATACATAAGAAGCTATTGCTCTGGAGGACTCAAGGACCAGAGGATGTTATAAGTGTATATATTACTTTTTCAAATGCAAATGAGTATAAAATTATAAATGGAGATATATCAGTTTTCTAGTTCTTAGCACTTGAAAAATGTAGTGCCCTTCAAGTTGTTAGTTAAAATGTAAAAGAGCAGACATAATCTCCATCCTCAGTAACAAATTATATTTTCAGATATATGCATAATATGTATCTATGGCTTATCACCTATGGACGCAAATGTATCACTCATGTCTACCTTTAAACTTAGGCAATAGGTGTTGAGAATAGAATGGTACCTCTTTGAGCATCTCTGCTGTTCCTGTTTTTTTTCTCCTTCACCCCCAATACCCCACTCTCACTACATAGATACTTGAACACCTGGCCTTTAGTCCTGGAATCAAACCAGACACTCTGGTGGTCAGGGCGTACATTCATGAGCCCTCTGGTTATTCTCTGGGAATTTATATCCATTCCCTTACCTACTATGGCTATCACTGAAAAAAAATAAGTTCATATTACTCAGATTATTAAAAGTATAAATGTATTCTTCAGGGCCCAGGTAAGACATATGTTGTTTTGGGTGGTTCCATCCTACTCTCTATTATGAAGACTGAGTCTGTATTCTGGTTGTTCATAGTTTTTTGTTGCTTTTTGTATGCGTGAGCAGTCTTGAGATAGACAATATTTGGATTTAGAAGGGATTTCTGTGTATCATACAAGACAACTTTGTAACAACAATAATAAAGTATCCCTAATTCTCGACTAGATTCCCTAGAACTGGACCAATGTGAAAACATAATATCCCAATCTCTAGTATGTTTGGATATGCCAGGGACCAAGGTGATTTTCTTCCAATAAATAATCAACTAATATATGCGAGGCCCACGTAAATAACCCTCTGTTGGATAACCCTCAACAAACAGGCACCCACACCACATACACCCCTCAACTGTGTCCCCATCCCCATCACTTCTCCAAAAAGGATGTAAAGGAATAAGGAGTTAAGGGTAATAAAACCCAGAAACAGTGCTATTTTCACAGAAAAAAGGATCCGTCAGTAGCATATTTCTTTAATCATCGTTATTTACAATTTATCATCTGACAGACTTACAGAGAATAAATAAAGAAAAGACAATATACAATTGGTATATCTCATTTCTTTTTCTAATACAGAGAATTTTTATGCATTCTATTTTGGAATGACTAAGATAGTTTTAAGCAAAAATTAAATCAGTTTGCTATTTACCCCTTGACAAGACACATCATCCTCCAAAGCCTGCAGAATAAAGCCCAGATGTTTCCTCCTCATAGGAAGAATGCACCACATTGCTTCAGAAAGTCAATCCTCAGAAAAAGTTACCAGACAACGGGGTAGAAGAATAGGATATCATGAATAGTAAAGGACATAAAATGAATAGGTTAGATTACAAACTCTTGGTGCGTTTGTAGGAATCCACTCAACTTTCAATTATTTCCAAGCCTCTTTTCAAGAAAACAGTTTTTCACTGCAAGTGATTACCTTATCCCTTTGTGCTTTCCCTTGAGTCTCTTTTCAAATTCCTTTATAGCAATTGTGAATGTGGGTAAGCATGTGCTAGCTTGGGACTCCCATCTTTCTCCTTTGCAGGCCCGTGAAGTTATTGACAAGGTGTTTGCAAGAGAAACTAAAAATCTTGTTCCAAAAGAGCTGGGTTTGGGGCCAGGGTCGCTCCCTGCTCTTGATGGGGTGCCATGTAGAGAAGCACCTTGCATTTCTGTCTAAATACCTCAAAGAATAAGACATTTCCTAGATCAATTTCACCATCAGTAAACCTAGAAATGGAGGCTGTAACTTACAGGTACAAGTCTGGGCACTTTTTCCTCTTTCCTCCTTTGAAAATAAACCCTCTACATTACAGCAAAGCAATTTTCTCTAAATTCACCCTAGTTATGTTGGATGACAAGTTTCTACTTCTACCTTTTATTCATTCAAAGAACAACATTCGGCAAATATTTGTGGTGTGCTCACTATGTGTTAGGAACTTTACAGGACATGGGGTATACAGAGTTGAGCTCACGTATAATCTTGTGACCCTTAAACAGGGCAGCTTAAAAATGCCATCACAAAACTCAAAGCTGTAATCCACAAAACCAGAGTTTCAACTCCTTTATCCCCTCCAAACCTCTGGGCTACAGCTGCAACCTGTAGGTTGCAGCTGTATTTGCATTTAGTTTGGTCCAATGTGGTTGCTATTCCATTTAAGAATAGTCTTTTAGGCAAATGAAACTTCTCTACTATTCTGAGAATAGTGGTTTGCTACTCACTAGGGGTCTCTACTATTGTACTCTATTCCTTCCAAAAGCTCTCCCTGGTGTCATTAATGAAGTGCCACCTTAGCTCTTGACCAAAATACTGATTTATTCTAAAGTCCTCTCCTTGCCATCATACAAATCCTACTCGTAGGAACTGCAGAAACCACCTATAATTAATTTCCTTCTATCCTAGCTAGTGAGCTGTGGGTCTCACTGTCCTTTGTGTTGCCTGATTTTTCTAAGCTGTTCTTGGATTGTTTCAGATGCTGAACAGCCAAACTAGTCAGAAAATGTGGAAACAGTCTAGGTAGGATATTGCTTATTGATAAAGGAACAGATTAATCTGTTATATTCTCTTTAGGATTTTATAGAATTGTATCCAGACAATGTCTTTCCTGATGCAACCAAGAAGACCAGGTTACAAATCAGCAAGGGTTAAAACTATCCAGAAATGAAATGTGTACATGTGAAGAACTGGTGAAATCTGAGTAAGATCTGTAGTTTAGTTAATAGTATTATACCAGTGTCAATTTTCTGGTTTTGAAACTGGACTATGGTTATGTAAGATGTTATCAATGGGAAAACCTGGTGTTAGGGAAAGGCCACTCTATACTATTTTCTTGTGAGTCTTAAAGCATTTCAAAATAACAGGTTGAAAAAAAACAAGGATACAGCAACTAAACAAACTACCCACCATGGCCTCAGCCAAGCAGTGTAGCTAATTGTAGCAGAGAACTCAAAATGCCAGAAATCCAATAAACATTAACCATTCCAGTCTCTTTCCATCTCAATTTAGCATTCCAAGACATTTACCAAGTGGAAAAGACATTCATCTGTTTCTATAAAAATGTTAAATTTTAATTCAGAAGGAAATTCCAGCATAGATCTGGATCTGTGTCTTCCAGAAACCTACCATATGCACTGCCAGAGGTCAGAGGTCTTACTGAAAAGACTAAGATGGCAAATTCCTGGTCTATAAACTCAATTTAGGATCAAAGCCTTACTACCTCTATACTGGGAGTAATTTAAGACTTAACTGTAATTTTCTCCATTTTGGGGGTATATTTGGGCAAAACAGATGCTATTCTGTTTTAGACTATTTCCTTGGAACATCTTCATCTCTTTCCCCTTCTTCAGTTCTCCTTTACTCAAAACATACGGCTTAGCCCCACATCATGGCTTTCTTGTAGAAAGTCTGGATGAGACTAGAAAAACACATGGTTCCAACATGGCATGTACCTCTTTGTGCAGATATCAAACAAGATTTAGTCTAGTTTAACTTAAGCCTGTTGTTCCAATGTTTCCCTGTGGCTTTTCTAGGCACAACAATGATGAGCATTATTTAAAATGGATTTCATTAACAGAAGCAAAGAAGGGAACACAAAGCCTCATGAGCTAACATAAATTCCCCATCTCTTGGTCTTCATTTCCAAAGCAGCACTGGGAAAGCCATGTCCTGTTCAGACAAAGAGTTGATTTCTTCTCACCACCATTAAACCCCAGTACCTGAGGTGGTCTAGAACACGCGTGTTCAAACTGCCTCCCTCTCCCACTTCCTGTGAGATGAAAAGGTCATTCCCTGGTGGTTGCTTGTGTGTTTTTATGTTCATGCTGGGCTTCCCTTTTCTTAAATCTCTGAAAAGCTCCCTTCCATGTCATACTCTGCACCTGACTTTTCATTTTTTAAATAAATATTTTTATAATCTCTATCATCCAGAATTGCTTCTCTCTCCATATACATCTATCTTTTATCTTCAACACACTTACTTTCTGTCCTCTCTTGGCTCTCTCTTCAGAGAGATCTGCTTTCATGCTTCAGAATGGATTCTCAACAGCACCCTCTGTGTCTATCTTGCTTGCCCTGACCTCCCCCATCCTTCTCATGCACTCTCCATTATCCTTTATTATGTAGCCTTCTTTCTAACTCCCACATGCCCCGTCCAGTCACATGCACGTTCATTTATTCATCCTTTGGTCCATTTCCATACAATGCCCTTTGTCATATAGTCTTATACATTTGCAAGTGATCTTTCCATAGCATTAAAACCACATTTCCCCCTCGGGGGCCTCTTTCTACTCCAGATCTTTTCTTAGCACGTATGTGTCTGGACAGCACATCAAGATTTGGACTTAGCTATCAGCACATCCACCAGCAAAAGTATACATTTAAATCTGACTACCCCAAAACCACAATCTGTACATAAAATATTTCACATATATCATGAAGAGGATAACTTCCTAGAAAGGTAACAAGGCCCCACAGTTTCTCATCCCTTTTCCTATCTCCTTTTCTACATAATTCCTAGCTTCATTCTTCTAATTTGGATTCCAGCTACCTTTAAAGTCTACATACTAAGCCTTCGCCATTGCACCCTGTTGGGTCTCTCAGATTTGTGCTGCTAAACTCGATGGGTCTGACCACGGGAGAAGTTAAAACTGTATCTCTAGTACAAAAGCCTTAGCGCCAGAAAATGGTGCCTTCCTCATCTCAGAAAAAGATAACTGTACCTGACAATACACATTTGCCAGCTGCTTGAAATAGATTACCTCTATGACTCAAAGCCAGAAAAATCCAGACATACTAAGTTCATTTTAAATATGATTTTTTATGGGATCATGAAATGCAGTGTATTGATGCAGAATTGTAAAAAGAAGTAAGTGGAGAGATATTAGGTGAAGGAAGGGAAAATTATGTCTTTCCTCTTGCCACATAGGAAGTCATGGCCTGGTCTGGATGTACTCCTGCCAGAAGTACGTGAATAAAGGAGAATAAGCTACAGGCCCTGATTTCAAGTCCCTATGATTCTACTGAAATGGAATGATTAACGTGTCAACTTGACTGGGACATGTGGTACTCAGATTAAACATTATTTCTGGGTATTTCTGTGAGGGTGTTTCTGGATGAGACTAGCATTTGAATTGGTGAACTAAGGCAGATTGCCCTCTCCAATGTGGGTGGGCATCATCCAATCCAATGAAGCCCTGAATAGAAGAAAAAAGTAAGGGGGAGTTTGCCCTCTCTGCCGGACTGCTTGAGCTGACACATCAGTCTTCTCCTGCCCTCAACTGGGACTTATACCATTGGCCTTCTGGTTCTCAGAACTACACCACCAGCAGCTTTCCTGGATCTCCAGATTGCAGATGTCAGATTGTGGGACTTCTCAGCCTCCATAATTGTGTAAGCCAATCCCCCAATTCCATATACATATATAGTCTGTTAGTTCTGTTCCTCTGGAGAACTCTGAATAATACATGAAGTTAACACTGATCATGGGAAGGTACAGAGTGTGGCAGGTTCCAAGTATAAAAGAACATGTCTGGCCCTGCATATATCAAATGAGATAATGTATGTGGTACACTACATGGTAAACTTTAAAGCACTGAACAAATGACAGGTGTTACTATTACCACTATTATATTGGCTTCCCTACATGATCTCTTCTGCTGACCACGATCTTCAGAGCAGGAGATGATCAGATAACTGAGTCTGCATCAATTGTAGATCCAGTTATCTGATGAGCACTGAACATATCAGAACTGGAAGAGACTTCAAGACCATCTCATCTAACTTGTTCCAATAAAGAAACAAAAGTCCAGAGAAGCAAAGTGACTTGTCCAAGATGATACACTTGGCTTAAGGCAGAAATAGGGTCAAAGCTCCCAAACTGATGTTCTCTCCAAAGTTAGTCCTGGGAGACACTGAAGACCAGACTCACAAGACAACCATGGGGAAAGGGTATTTTCTAGGGGAAGGAAGATGACCTGCAAAATGAACCTTGGGGATTGGGGATTTATGCTTCTGCTGTGGCCTGGAGCAACGCTGAAGGCTGGACGGGGGGAAACACTCAAGTTCCTGAGAGACTGTGTAGAAGGTGGGCTGGGTGAAGGAAACAGAAGCAGACCCAAGGGGTCAAGTCTATTTCTTCTAAGTTTGGGAAGCTTATATTGTGATCTTTTCTTGTTTCTCCTCAGAGGGAATTGAGGGTTCTCTTTCCCTGTTTCCTACTGAATCTGAGGATCTGTGGAGTGTGAAAGCTCAGAATCTGTTCTGAGGGGACTCTTATTTGACAGTGTTATCAGTATCCATGGATTCTGAAGCCAGAGACTCAAACTTTCTTTTTCTGCTGGTCATACCATCTCCAAGGCAAGAGTGTGAACACCAAGCAGCAGCAGCAAATGACTCCTCCATGCTCAACCTGCTCCTCTCAAGGGACTCCTAGGGTTAAAAGGACATTAAACATCATCTCCCACAACCACTTATGTTTGAAACCATATTGACAAAAGGACAGTGACAAAGGACTCCCCATCTCTGGAGGCAGCCCATTCATCCTTGCATGTTCTACCTCTGGTTATGTTTTCCCTAATAAGGAGTGGAAACCAATCTCCCTGTAACTTTCCCTCATTGGTCCTCAGTCAACCCTTTGGGAACGCTCAGAACATATCTATTCCCTATTGTACATGACCTTCAGATTTATGCCTGAGAAATTCAATAACCAGCCCTTGGGTTCCATTGGGTATTCATCCATTAAAAGAGTTGGAAGATTTGGAGAAGATGAACCAAAAGGCCTAGAATCAAGATATCAAAAAACAACAGTTTGTACTGACTCAAAATCAGACTCTCACTAAAACACACACCTGAAAATGTCTAAACAAGACAAGAGGAGGACCCTCTGCAGAAATGGATATCACATCTGTTACCTGTCCTCCACAGGTCTCTTTTCCTGTGTCCATTCTCTATTCAAGAATACTTCCATGCACGAAGCTTTTTTTTTTTTGCAAATGACGATTCCTGTTCATTGAAGTAGATATTCTTTCCTATGTACATCCTCTGAATTTCCTATGCATATAGATCTCAACCCTGATCCCTGCCCATGAACAAACAAAACACCCATTCAAAGAAGCTGGGTTTTTTCAAGCATGTTAACATCTACTTTGCCAGGAGAGGAAAATGCAGAGTTCAGGACATGTCTACAGGCCAAATTAGGAAATTAAACCATTGGTGACTAGTTACTGAATACCATTTCATCAGATTCTCCACACTTACCAGGTATTTTCCCTAAGTCTAATCTCATGTTTCCTAAGACATTACTATTCTTCAAGTTTTTCTTTCTGAAACCATTTTTTAAAAGATGACATGGACAACATATTGTAGAATCTTCACATTCATAAACACAAGCATATTTAACCTTTATAAATTATGTCAATTATCTAGCCTTTGTTATCCAACTTTTTCAGTATATCAAGTAAGATTCTTTACTAGATTTTATCTGCCCTATTCTGTCCTAGGCTTTTTTTTTTTTCTTTTTAGTTCTTTAATGTAAAAAAAGTATATATGTGTCGGGGTAGAGAGTGGGGGAGTGGAGTGGAGGGAGACGAGGGACAGAAAGAGATAAAGGCAAACAAGCCTCTGTCTCTCAGGTCCATTCAATGTCCAAATGGAGTGGCTTAGGCGTGGGTGAGTGGTAGGTCTTGTGAGGAGGACCTGTTGCCAGGCATTGACAGCATCACTCGTCCCCTTGCTGAAGAAGCAGAAGGTGGATTTCCTGGAATGAGGGACGGTGCTTGGTGTCTCTTCTCCAGCAGCTGAGCATCAGCTTATACACAGAGTCAGGGCAAATGGCAGGCTGGGGGAGGTAAGTCTTTGGAAAGAAAAATGAACAAAAAATGAGAATATTAAGAAGAGCGCAGAGAAAGGAAGAGCAGTTGCATCATAGTATGATTTGCCCACTCCCCATTTTCTTGGACTTGGAAAGTGAAATGAATGGGGTGTCTATTCTTCCTATTCAGGAGAATTCTAAATCCCATCAGTCCCTTTTCCATTCCTTTTGTCTTTTCCAGTTCTCTGGAGCAGAATTTCCTGATGGGCCATCCTGTGGTCCCTACCATCATGCAAAAGACGAAACTGAAGCAAGAAGACATCTTAGACTGGAAAGCAAGTGATTAGAACACCAAATCCTCTATTTATAGCCTAGCCACAGTGAGGTTTATTCTGATTGAGCCAATCACGGCAAGGGCAGAAAGTATATTAGTTGCCTCAGCTCCTTTATTGGAATAAAATCCTAGTCACTGAGATGTGGGATATATCCATGTAGCTCCTAACCATAACCTTCTCTGTGCTCCCTCTCTCCTGTACTGTCCCAGGGAGAGAAGATTGGATTTCTTCTTTACATTATTCACCAATATTTGTACATTTACCCCCTCTACAGCCCTGCCCTGAATTCCAGCCTAGAGTTGTATTTGGCTCTACTCCCAAAGCACCAGTTACTGACTGCTTCCACCAGCAAGATGCCACTCTATTGACTCCAGGTCATCTCCTGCTTGCCTGTAATCTATTGCTGTCATTTCCTTACCTATGTTTTTTAACACCTTGGTATATTGACATATTCCCGAAGCAAACCTAAATTTCTCAAGCTCTTTGAAATATGGGTCCAACATTTGCAGCTGGTAAATCATTAACTATTTCCATCTTGCCTTCTCCCACACCAACACCAGCTTATGTCATGCATCATAGGATCATAACGTAGCTCTATCTTTAATTTTTTTTGGAACCTCCACACTGTTTTCCACAGAGGCTGTACCAATTTACATTCCCACCAAAAGTGCACGAGGGTTCCCTTTTCTCCACATCCTCACTAGCACTTGTTGTTTCTTGTTTTTTTGATAACAGCCATTCTAAAGTTGTGAGATGATATCTTATGATGGTTTTGAGCATTGATTTTTTTTAATTTAAACTTTATTTATTTATCCAGTCATTCATTCATTTATTTTTGGCTGCATTGGATCTTTGTTGCTGTGCATGGGCTTTTCTCTAGTGGCAAACGGGGTCTACTCTTCATTGTGATGCATGGGCTTCTCATTGTGGTGGCTTCTCTTGTTGCGGAGCATGGGCTCTAGGTGTGCGGGCTTCAGTAGTTGTAGCTCACGGGCTCTAGAGCACAGGCTCAGTAGTTGTGGCGCACGGGCTTAGTTGCTCCGTGGCATGTGGGATCTTCCCAGACCAGAGCATGAACTTGTGTCCCCTGCACTGGCAGGCAGATTCTTAACCATTGCACCACCAGGGAAGTCCCAATTTTTAATTATTTAATTCCATTTAGACCATGAGCTTTTAAGAAAAGTGCTATCTGAGAATTCTTTACAGTTTGTAAAAGTAAATTGAAAACAAAAATGTCAAATACATTTTTAAATTATTGAAATTATTGTTATAGACTTCCAATTGAATACAAAAGATTTAAGATTTGCTTAAGCTGTGAGCCCTAAGTATAAGATTCTTTCTAGAATTTGTGCTACTGAAAAGTTTTCTTCTGCATTATATCTGCTATGTTCAACAAGTTGGTGACATTGTGCCATTTGAAAACAAATTAGATCACACATGTGTAGTCTAGAGACCATAAAATCCATCTAGCAGCTGACAGTGTTGAGAAATTACTGTCCTTAATTCTAATGTCAAACTTTTAAAATTTGAATACTGAAATTTTAATAAAATTTAAAGTAACTAAATTTTGTAAATTGTAATAAAATGCAAATTTAATAAATTATGTTTAGTAAGTTCATATGTTAAATTAAATAAACTTTTATCAAAAATTCAAACTTATAGATGAGAAGCTTACTCAGCATATAATGGTAATATTTGGCTTTGGTCTTGGCTTCAGTCAAATATTTGACTTTATTATTCAAATGCAAAGCAGACAGTGGACATAAAGTGGGGGGAGGGGAAGCATGCCTTTCTTGCCTGAATGTTTGATAATTCAATTTTCCCTCGTGTAAAATTTGTTTTTTCTATGTGGGATTTCAATCACTGAATAATAAGATGAGGGAAACTGAAAGGTTTAAAATATTCCTCCCTTTGCCTATAATTCTAGGATGTACTCAAGTTAGAATCATTATGATAATAAAATTACACTTTCTAATTGAATGCACCACCTTTAATTGGCCACAAGAATCTAGTAGGTCAACCAGGTGGCCACGATGTGCTACTAGTCCAGGAGAAAAAACATTTTTCCTTTTTCTACTCTCTTATCTCATGCACACCGGAGTAAATCTGCCCTTTGCCAAGGTAAGAAGGCAATTACCTCATAACCGAGATAGATAATTTAGATCTCCTGCTACCAAAATATCTGCAGAGTATCAAGATAAAATTCTAGGACCCCTCCTTCCTATTTTTAAGCTACATATTGTACAATCTCTAGTCATTCCCTTATCTTTTGCTTGCTTTGATCCATTTAAGCCACAGAGGATCTACTTTTAATCTTCTGCAAGAGCCTTCTCCCTCTCCTCAACTGTTATCATCTTCCTGCCTGAGATGCCACACTCCAAGTGTGTGCTGTAGCCAGGCCACTCTGGGGGCTCAGTGCTCCCACCACCAACGAGCTTTCAATCCCACGTCTCATAGGAACTTTAAACACTGAGTCATCCAAGGAATCTTGTAGTATCTTAACTAGGAATTGGGGCCCTTGTAAGCTAAGAAGCCCAGCTTTTCTGAGTCCTGAGATGCCACAGCACCTGGGCCCAGAGGTGCCTTCCAAGAATAGCAAGGCCAGGATGTACCTGAAGGTCTCTGGACATGTAAGTCGAGAAACATTTCTAGATAGTCCAAACCAAGTTTTTAACGAATGCTAATAAATCCCTTATTCACTTTTAAGCTTACATTTTTGTTTCTATGTTTCTCAACCAGGAAGACAAACCATAGAGCCTAGACCAGGAAATAGATCAAACATGAGAGATAGGATTTTATTTTCTGGTATCTTTGAGTTGGGGAGAAGCCTGAGGGGACCCCTCATGTTCTCCAATGACCAACAGGTTGGTACATGGATAAAGCAGAGTGTATGGATGCCTAGGGAGGACCTTGGTCTCTCACATCACCTGGATAATTAGTGACAAAAGTTCTTGGTCTTTTACATTAGCTGGATAATTAGAGACAAACAACAATGATCCAGGTAGCCCATTTTCCAGCTCAGACCTATCCTGTTAAGTCAGAACTTTTCTTTCTCTCTCCTTCAAGAGCACCCAAGGCCACATCTCTCCACCCCCAACAGTTCTCACCTGCCTCCCTTGGTCTCGGAAGAACTCTCCAGTATTCTCGATGACCTGTTCATCTGACAGCTGGGAATAGGGCTGTTCCTGGCAAAAGGTGAAGGTCTCCCACAGAGTCACCCCGAAGGCCCACACATCACTTGCTGTGGTGAATTTGCCCTGTTTAAATAAGAAAAAGAATAATCTGTGCACAACAAGAGCTGATTAGGTTTTCATAATCTGGAGTTTTGCCACTTTTACAACCCAGGGCAAGGAATACTGGGACTGCCAATATACTCATGGGCGATCTGGAAACAACAATAGGAAGTTGTTTCAATGCCAAGCTACAGGCCCTTTTCTCACCCTCAGGATTTCTGCTGAGGTCTACTTCTCTTAGAGATGAGATCCAAGGGCTGAAAAGGACGCAGCCATAGCTATCTGACTCTCCCAGTGCATGTTAGAAGGTCAAACTCTAGGATCTAGGGTAGCCTTGGAGAAATGCCCAGGGGAAAAGCAAAATTAGAATGGGAAGCAATTGTTTCTATGTGAGAGATACGGAAATCTAGTGTAAGTGCCCGGAGTACTTGTTTAACTCGTTCGTTAATCGTCACAGTCTTGAAGGATAGACTAACGAGTGACAGCAATGAGATTCAGATGCAATCAGCATGTATTAAATACTTGCATATGTTCTATTCAATAAATACAGTGCTGACATAGATGATATTATTTATCCTTATTTTTCAGATCAGAAAACTGAGACGAGAGGTTTACTAAAATTTCCTGGTTAACAAGACCATTAATAATGGAAAAACTGAGATTTGGACCAAAACCCTCTGAATCTTGGTCTAATAATCCTTTACAACACCACACAATACCTTTAAAGGGAACAAAGCTTAATAATCACATTAGAAATGAGTAAAATATGTGATTCATCTATATAGATGATAAAGATCTTTATAAGGATTTACATAAAATGGTATATATCACAGCATCATTTATAATCAAAGGAAATTGGAAAGTACTTAAATATCAAATTATAGTGACATAATTAAATTATAGGATATATCCACACAATAGAATATTATGCAGCAATTAAAATCATGTTTTTGAAGAATATTTACTGCCAGTGAGAGAGAATTTTATGTGCATAGTATCGTCCCAATGTGTAAAATAATTATATATATAATACATATATTCAGAGAAATACATGTATAGAAAAAAATCCTCAAAGGAAATACACTAAAATATTAATATTAATAGTGGTCATCTTGGTGAGAGGAAGGGGATAACTATACATTTCTTATTTCAACATTAATTATGAACCCTATAAGATATGAACAAGAAACAAACAGATTAATAATAAATTAACAAAACTAGATTGCTATCAGGCTTTTCTCTGTAATATTAAATGACAAAAGACAAAATTACACATACACAGCATTGTAGGAAGTAAAAGTTTAAAGTCTAATAATTCTATAAGTCAGCTAAGTGGTATAAAATCAACAGTAAATTGTCGCAAATATGCATGGTCAGAAGATATATTTCTAAGAGGTATTTGGAAAAAACTTATTCACCTGTGGTCCAGAATATCAAAAGCTGGATAAAAATTATAAAGCAAAGAATGAGGACCTTAAAAAGTAAATGGTGAAAATCATTAAAATACAAATATAGAGATCAATCTAAATAATTAATTAGAAACATGGTTATGAAATTAATACAGAAGAAAAATATTTTGTGTGGATAACAGTTATTTAAATGACAAGATTTTAATACTCTAAATTAATTAAGATCAGTCAGTAGGTGGAAAGGGTAGAGATTAAAAAAATGGTACTGAATCTCTTCTCATTATGGGTATATTTTTAACCTTTTCCTCCAAACTTTCTACAGTAAGCATGTTATATTTTATCAGCAGAAACAGGCAAGTGTTAAAAATAATAATTAGTACACAAAGTAAATCATCTCAAGTCAGAGAAAATATCAAAGTCTATTTATTGTCTGCCTCCTGCTGTCTCAGGTGCACCCCTACATGCCATCTGCATCTACCTACATGCCAGTTGCTAGGGCAGAGCTCAAAAACACAGGAAACTCACCAGCAAGATGCTCTCCCAAGACATCCAGCGGATCGGGAGAACTGCCCGGCCCTGGATTCGGTAGTAGTCACCACTGTACAGGTTTCTGCTCATTCCAAAGTCAGCTATCTTGATGGTATAGTTCTTACCCACTAAGCAGTTTCGTGTGGCCAGATCTCGATGAACAAAATTAAGTGAGGAAAGGTACTTCATGCCAGATGCAATCTGGGTAGCCATAAACTTCAGGTTGACATAACTGAGGAAATATAAAGGAAGAGAGAAAGTAGCCTCTGGAAAGAGGAAGCTGTGAAAGGTACACACCCTATAGTTGGTACCAACAAACTAGGGTTCCAACCTCAATATCCCTTCTCTATTCTTTATGAATCTCTTTGCTTTCCCCTAAAGGGCAGCTGCTTTATTATTCCCTGCATACTAACCTCCCCAACCGTTCCAGAACAATGATGAAGTTTAAGGCTCACTGCTCCCCACTTCAGATCCCAGATTAGTCTCATGAACACAGAGAAGAGACAGAAGACCCGGCGTATTTACCTGACAGTGGGTACGTTGCTGAAGGAAGAACTGGGGGGTTCATGGCGGGAAAGGAACTGATTGAGATCTCCATTCTCCATGTACTCAGTGATCATGCAGAGAGGATCGTCAGCGATACACACAGCTAAGAGACGGATGATGTTTGGGTCCTTGAGCCGGGACATGATCTTTATCTCCTTAAGAAAATCATTCCTTTGGAGGACAGAGACATAGATAAACCCAGAGGTTGCCAGAGTTAGAATCAAGAGGGGAAAGAAGACACAGCAAAGTCTAGTCCTAACCATTATACTGAGTCTTGTTTCCCTTTGGATAACCTTTGAGAGAACGGAGAACTTGGTACCTGGAAACTGTCTCATTCTACTCATCCTGGAATGCGATGCACCCTTATTCAACTATAATTTGGTGGGGGAAACATGGACCATGACATTCACATTTGCATCCCTATTATCCAACAGAAGGCCTGCCACATAGAAAGTGATTAATATTTGCTAAATCAAATATATGTTGCTAAAAACTAGTCTTAAAAATAAAACCTTCAACTGAAAGTCATATCTTAACTGCACTGGGGTCTTTACCTTTTTTAAAAGCCATGGAGGGACTTCCCTGGTGGAGCAGTGGTTAAGAATCTGCCTGCGAACGCAGAGGACACGGGTTCGAACCCTAGTCTGGGAAGATCCCGCATGCTGCGGAGCAACTAAGCCTGTGAGCCACAACTACTGAAGCCTGGGTTCTAGAGCTCACAAGTCACAACTACTGAGCCTGTGTGACACAACTACTGAAGCCTGCGCTCTAGAGCCCATGCTCCACAACAAGAGAAGCTAGCACAACAAAAAGCGCACTCACTGCAGCAAAGAGTAGACCCTGCTCACCGCAACTAGAGAAAGCCCACATGCAGCAACAAAGACCCAATGCAGCAACCCCCAAAAAAGAAAAACAAACAAAAAGCCGTGGAGTCGCTCTATAAGTAAAGTGAAGGCACTTTTTATAAAGTGAATAACCACCCTCTGGTTTAATCTGATAATTTTTTTATTTTCTCATACTGGTTTCTTTTAATGCAGGGTGCACCAGCAGTCAGTCACAACACATATTTAGTAGCCTGTTCAAAACAGCTATTTAAAGTTCACGGTGGTAATGCAGCATCATTTCAAAAGAAGTACTCACTTGGCCGAAACTAATAACTTTTTGAATAGATGGTGACAACCACCCTTGAGTCACAAAGTGGGCTATAACCTTCCAAGTAGCAATATTTAGGTTACTGAGGCCACTAGCCCACATTCTCAAAACTATTGAAGCAGACCTGTTATAAGTCTCCTGTGAGTTTCCTAGGAATCCTGGACTGGAAGTCATACTATGTCAATATAAACTCCTTGAAATCAGTGTGGTCCTGACACAACACCTCTCCTCTTTCATTGCCCCTTCAATCTCAAACCTGGCGGGGGGTCCATGGCTTGGGAGAGCTTAGAGCCTAAGCCATCCATCATTGCTAAATTGGAGTGGGCACAGGTGGGACACCCAACGTCACCAAAAAAAACAATGGGCAAAGGCTTTGTCACATCCCATAGTTTTTTTTCTTTCATCTTGCCACCTTCTCCAATCACATGCTAAGATTAATATCAGGAATATTCTATCTCTCTATGGGACCCAGAGGATGTCCCTGTTCACTCATACTAGTATCCTTAAGATTGAAATTCTCGCAGTTAAAATTCCAAAACCTCCACAGTTCTGTTCCCTTGCCTTTCTTTCTTCTTCATGCTATATCCTATCAATTGCAAGACTTTTAATAAAACCCTAACACCATTCTTGGAATTTATGATAATTTAAGGAATAGGGATCATAAACTTTCTATAAATTTGAATATCAGTGAGACACATCAAGCCAACACAAATGGGGAAATACATATGTTAC
Source organism: Mesoplodon densirostris (assembly GCF_025265405.1). Lineage (NCBI taxonomy): Eukaryota > Metazoa > Chordata > Mammalia > Artiodactyla > Ziphiidae > Mesoplodon > Mesoplodon densirostris. The sequence continues at coordinate 121,749,013 of NC_082662.1, read as the reverse complement.
CCAGATGTGCAGATTTCTCTGAGACACATACAACCAGCTTTCAACCAGCATGCCTCTCTGGGTGAGGATTAACTCACCATTACTGTAATGGAAAGGCTGTCAGACAACGGAGTGTGGCTGGAAACTGCAATTTATGTAGTAAAGGATCCAAGAGATTATTAGCCAGTTTGGAAAACTGCTAAAGGACTGTGGATCCTTTTGCTTTGAGGTCCATGGATACTTTTCCAAGTAGAGGTAGCTTCTCATTTGGGGGGTTGCTGGACATAGAAGAAAAGGAGCATAAAAGAGAAAAAAGGGGATGAGAAAGTAAATAGAGATGTGGGGGGAAAAGGAGAATGGGAGAAACTTAGCAAGAAAGATGTGTGTGATTGTGAAAAGTCTGCAAGGGGAGGTAATGACATTCAGGCGTGCGTCTGTGTATAATGATTGAAGAGGTACGTATTCAGTCTTTAGTGTATGTTGGGGTGTACAGTGCTGTGCAAAGGGGGTTAGGAAGTAAATGTGTAGCATATCCAACAGAAAATGTACATTTGTTTTTGAGAGAGATGAGAATGAAGCTGAGGACTACTGACCCATCAGAAAAATAAAGCACAACAATGGAAATGTGAGGTAGCTCACAGACCTTCCCATCTCAAAAGAAACAAATTGCTCAGAAGTTTCCAGGAGGGTTCCTGATCCTGAAGATGAAACACATAAAGGAAAATTTAAAATGCAGACCACAAACCTGGCATTCTTGTTGGCATCTGCTCGGAGCATTTTCACGGCCACCAGGACAGGCTGGTTGGCACTGACATCTAGGGCAAAATCTTTGTCTTTGAATTTTTCCATTCCCTCCACTTCACAGAGATGAACCTAGACAAAAGTCATCTAGTCTCAGCATCATCATTTCTCCTGAAGATGTCTCAGTACTCTTGCTGGGCATTTCCTGGAGATAAACTAACTCTTACAACTCAGGCAAAATAATCAAAAAGACCGGTAAGAAGATACGTGCAACACATCTTTGACTCAAATAACTGATTTAAGAAAATGGTAAGGTACCCAGCTAATGTGATATGTTACTGCTTTATAAAAGAAATACATTGATTGGAACATTAAATATGTGAATGAATCTATAACATGGTATTTTATTACAGCATAGCCCACTATAAAATGTCATTCGGTATAAATACTTGAACTTTGATTCAAGGAAGTTTAGTTACGGGATCGTGCAAAACGTTAGGCAATTTCTTCTCTAAGGTAAGCCCTTAGTATGGGATTAGCATCATCAGGAACCTCTAGGCATTAGTAACTGTATAACAAACCTGTGTTTTCAACCCAGGAGACAGAATGAGTGTATATAACACCACAAACAGATGCCGTGGACCCTTCTACCTCCACCACCACCAAACCTACCCAAGGTTAAAGCATGCCACCCATGCTGGAAACCAATAACATATTCTTATGAAACCAAATTACATTTGGAATTTAGATGGTGGTGTTGAAGACCTTCTGTTGCCACTTAAATCACTGCTTTGAATTCTCAGAAGGCTCATGTAACTGATGTAAGAGTGAAAAGTCAAATATTACATGCATCACTATGAGGGCAATTGAGAAGTGTGTTCCTCCTTATCTTGGTTAGTGATTCATTCCCTAGTGGCTGGTTCTGGGACCAAAGGCAGGGGTGAGGTTGTTTTTGACCATTTTACATGTAACTCCAATTAAAAGGGAAAAAACAAAGTGGCTATCCAATAGCAGGATGTTCTTGGACAGTTTATAAAAGATGATCACATCTTATGGGTCCCCACCCTTTGTAACCTGTTGTAAAAATTTTGGAAAATATTGAATGTTTTTCAGAATATCTAAGTCTAGTGACTTTCCTGCTTTAAAAACTCTTATATAGAAATCAGAATTCCCAGGATTTCCACAGCTGTTTGACAAAGATGAGGCTGACCAATACTAGTCTTCTAGAGAACAATGCAAGGAGAGACAAGTGGAGGAGACATTTGGTGTGAATCCACTTTGGATGGGACAGTTTGCTCTACTGACCATTTTTATTCAACCACTTCCTTTGAACTACCAAGGACTGGAGGCCCCACTCAAAGAATCAGCTCACCTCCCCAAACTGGCCTTCTCCCAGCTTCTCCTTGAAAGTTAAGAGTTTCCTGGGGAACTCTTCCACAGCCACATCTTTCCCCGAGAGCAGGTCCATGGTAATGGCAGGCACGGAGTAGGTGTTGCCTCCAGTCACCCCCTGGAGGTTCACAATGTCAGCCTCTGCATAGTGGGGCACACCCTCAGGCCCACTGGGCTGGACTGGCTTCACAATGCCACTGCAGCCTGCGAAGACAAGGACAATGAGTCTCATTCCAAGGGGCCTCTTTTGAGATATCTTCAAGAAAGGAAATCTGAGAGGAGAGCTAAAACATGCCCCCAAGACAGCCTAACCTACACCATGACATTCTTACTTGGAGAATGATTCCTCTGGAGATTCTCTCTTGGGGCCTCCAGAATGTAGGCACCATTTTATCTCTTACCTTCTCCTCATAACTACGTGATCATTAATAACCTCCTTGGGGCTTCCCTGGTGGCGCAGTGGTTGAGAATCTGCCTGCCGATGCAGGGGACACGGGTTCATGCCCCGGTCCAGGAAGATCCCACATGCCGCGGAGCAACTGGGCCCGTGAGCCACAACTACTGAGCCTGCGCATCTGAAGCCCATGCTCCGAAACAAGAGACGCCGCGATAGTGACAGGCCCGCGCACCGCGATGAAGAGTGGCCCCGGCTTGCCACAACTAGAGAAAGTCCTCGCACAGAAACGAAGACCCAACACAGCAAAAATAAATTAATTAATTAATAAACTCCTACCCCAACATCTTCTTTAAAAAAATAAAAAATAAAAAATAACCTCCTTGGTTAATCTTGTGGAATTGTGGTGAAGCGCCAGGAAGGCTCACTATACTAGTTAGGGTAGGAGTATTAAAGTTTTAGGATTTAATGGCATATTTCCTTAATTTTAAGATATAATCGCTGATTTTAGTAACCCATTTCAGGGATTAAAAACTGTGATTAGGGCCTCCCTGGTGGCGCAGTGGTTGAGAGTCCGCCTGCCGATGCAGAGGATACGGGTTCGTGCCCCGATCTGGGAGGATCCCATGTGCCGCGGAGCGGCTGGGCCCGTGAGCCATGGCCGCTGGGCCTGCGCATCCGGAGCCTGTGCTCCGCAACGGGAGAGGCCACAACAGTGAGAGGCCCGCATACCGCAAAAAGAAAAAAAAAAAAAAAAAACTGTGATTAAATGTATATGATCTAGCTTAAGACACATCCTAACTTTAAAAAATATTAAAACATGAGGGGGGATTTTTAGACTTCAGAAAGTAGGTAGATCACTTTGGTTCGGCCTAGGAAATAAATTACATCCCTATTCTTGCTGTCTCTGTAAAATTCCCGTAGTTCAATATGCTCCTTCAATGTTTGCTTTCCACTGAGTGGTAAATACACATTAGTTTCCTTTCTTCCTTTGGAAGGACTCCCTTGAAAAGCCTCTGCTCTCATGGTTAGTCCAGCTACTTCTCCAATCAGCTCTCCCCTGAACACCATCAGTCCTCTTCCACTGACTGGGGTCATTCCTCAGATGCTGACATTATGGACAGAAAAGCTGCTCTGAGCCTCAGCAATGACCCCAGCATCCCCTCTGATGTCACTCTGCAGCCCTTTTTAAAAGACATTGGAATGTGAATCAATTGGCACTGTTTTACCAAAACAACACTTTATTGAGAAAAGACAAGAAATATTTGCTCTCGTAATAAAATCTTGTATTAGTCAAGTAAATTTTCACCAAAGAGAAATGAACAAAAGTTAAGTAACTCAATTATCTAGGTGACTAAAACCTGGGAATTCTAGGATCTCTTTAGCTTCGTTGTTTTTTCTCCAAGTGAAATTCTAGTCCTGAATTTACCCCTATTGGTGTTTGATGTTGGGTGAGTACCTTATCTGGGCCTTCTCACTTTCCTCCTATGAAAAATGAGAAGGTTGGACTAGTTGGACTGTTTAGGTTCTTCTGGTGTTAACACCTTAGTAATGTATTTTATTTATTAATCTTCTTCTGACATGTGGGTCCCTCCAAACATCTGCTACGTGCAGTAGAAAAGGAGAGATGTCCAGATTCAATTAGGAGCAGCAGTAGACCAAATCTAGAAAGAAAGAGTGGACTTCCCAGGAGAAGGTGGACTTCTCTAGGCTAAAATTAGACTTGGTTGAGTAGGAGCAATAGTGTCACACCTTTATAAATCTTGTCCCTCAATTTTCTGCTTACTGTTTCATCCTCACCTGATTCTTCCTCCCCTGGAGCAAATTCTGGGAGTTTCCGTATCAGCCTGGACGGCTCCTGGTAGTCAGGGCGAAGGGGAAAGATGCGATCATAAGTGGAGTTGGACTCCTGCTCGCTTGGTGATGAGGAGCGGTTATTGTTGAACATACTGGACTCGCTTGGCAGGGAAAGGCTGACTGTCATTTCATCATCCAGCATCCTCCGGGAAGCCTGAAAGAGAAGGACAGGGGAGAAAGGCATGTTGACACAAAAGGGATCATCACTCCTTCCTCTTCTTAAACCCAGCTCTTCCACTCAGATGAAATAACTCTTTAATACTCAAACTCCAGAAGCAATGCAAGTGACAGGGGTTCAGTCTGGTTCCACAAGTGCCTGTGTTGTAGAAACTCAGAATCATCTTTCATTTCTTCAAGGCAGAATTTGACTTCCAAATTTCTGCACTGCCAACATTAATTAACTTCCATTGAAACACTTACAAGCCTTATTCACGTGACACCATTAGAACCTATCAGTAGCCAATCAAAGAATTTCTCAGTCTTACAGTTTTCAATGTTCTGCTAAATAATGGGTTTTCCTGACACCACTCAACTGATTGATTTTGTGTAGGCATAAATTAAAATGCTCTTTAACGCAAAAAATGTGCTGTAACATGATGAATCTGTAGTTCACCTGACCACTCTGGCATTGTAGATTAGGGTAATACCCGCTTGACCCCACATTTTTACTAACCAAAAATAAAATGGCTACAAAATAAGAAAGGAAAGCCCTAGGTGCTAGGGATACTAACATGAATTATACCTAACACAGGAATAAGAAGAATAAAACAGCTAATTGTTCCATCATTCTATTTAATATGACCTGCCTGCTCCTTCAAAAGGAAAATCTCATAATCTAAGTATATGTGACTATTTGGATTTAAACACGTGAAACGTTCTACTCCAACAAATACACTTTGGGTGCTCAGTGGAGAAACTTAGATGTCTGCTCCATACCCGAGACTGAGAGTTCCTTTGTTGCAGTAATATCCTCAATACTGAGCATGGAGCCCAGCACATAGTAGGTACTCAATAAATATCGGTTGACTCTCTCAAAGAGAAAGTTCTGAGGACACCACTGTAAGTATCCTGCAGGTAATACTACAGCATAAGGCTATTTTGAGCAATGTATTTGGAATACATAGGTATGCTTAAGGGTCTTCTACAAAAAAATTCTTTTCCCCAGAAGCAATCCTGTGTCACTCCAGATCATCTTGAGTTATCTTACTCAGGATGTACAGGGACAGAAAGAATTTCTTGAAGGACCAAGTTAAATATTCAAGGGCAAAATTTTTATTCTCCCTTTTACCTGGAGAGTCTCCAATCCAAAATTCTTCTCCCAGCCCATGAATATATTCCAGTGGGACTCAGAAGAAAGACTCAAAGAGTGGTAAATTCTGGCTCAAATAAAGAGAAAAATAGCTCACAGGGAAGAGAACACAGACTCTCCCCCCTCAACTAAAATGCAGTCATAACAGACTGTTCAGTAAGAACACAGCTTCAAGCTGTCCAATGAACCGTCAGACCATCAGCTGCTACCACCACCACTCTTTGCTACCCCGCATCGTGGAATTTAGATACCAAGTGTGTTCTAGCATTCTAAAAGACAAAAGGTTTTGATGTTGCCTCATCATGCCACTGAGTGAGCTCTCTGTGGATTCTGCCTTTCAGCCTTCAGTCACTATTTATGGATTGAAAGCTTTAATTTAATTTTTAGACTAATGTTAGAAGTCTCTGTGGGAAGCAAAGAGACCCTCTCTTCTGTGAAATATTCCTGACTAAAGTCCTTAAAATAAACCTCAATCATCTCAGAACTTGAATGTGTAACAGATCAGAAGGAATTGCATGCTACTTGTCTGGGTCATTCCCCTCACTTCTCTGATTTCAGCCTCTTCCTCTTGTCCTACTCACAAAGCGTTCAGAAGGTTCCAGTCCATTCTCACAGTGCCCTTTCCCCTCTTCTGGTATGTACTCTACATAGGCACTGGTCTCCTCTGAGATCCCATCCCCAAATACTTAGTCTATAAACACAATCAGCCTATACCCTCCCTCCTGTTCCCTGCCCTTGATGGGCACCTCAAAGCCTCACAGCCCAGAGTATCTATGATCTCTCACAGTCCACATCCATTTGAGCTCATTGACCAGGAACAATGTCCATGACTAAAGGTAGAAACACTTTATCATCAGCAAACCCCAAGAGTATCACACATTTAGCAGCAGTGCCCAGAATTGCTATCTGGTCTAAGACACCAAGAAAAGTCATAGATATTCCATCCGTGGTGAAAGGTATATATTTTAGAAGAAAAGAAGTCAACATATTTCAAGACTGACAATTAGAACAAGCATAGAAAGCAGGATATTAACTGTATGACCTTGAGCACATCACATTTTCTCATGAGCAAAACAGTTAAATATAACTACTCTGCCCAACTCACAATTATTCAATGAGGTTCAAATAAAATCAAGGAAAAAGTCTTTGCAGACTGTAAAGTGTTAGACAAATGTAATACAAATTATATAGATCATTTGGCCTAGACTAAAAGAATCTGAGGAGGCACTCAGAAGGATGCATAACCATAACTTTCTTTTTTGGGGGCCGTACCACGTGGCATGCAGGATCTTAGTTCCCCATCCATGGGGGAAGCATGTGCCCCCTGCAGTGGAAGCACAGAGTCCTAACCACTGGACTCGCAGGTCCTCCCCAACCATAACTTTCAAGTACAAAAAGAAGTAGGAATAGAATTGTGAGAAACTTGGCTTGGATATTAATGAAGCAGCACAGGAAAGGATGGAGCAGCTTCCTACCCCGTGATTGTCCTGCACTTCCTCACCTTCTCCAGCATTTTCTGCCAGAACTGCCTCCAGAGGATGATGACAATGATAGCCAGGAGGATGAAGATTATGGCCACTAAGCAGCCAATCAGGATTCGAGTGTTGCTGTCATCAACTTTAAGCATTGGATCTGTAACCAGGAAAAGAAGGACGAAGAATGTTATCATCTCAAGGGGCAAGGAAAAGCATAAAGGCTTGGACTAGAGAAAAGAAGGCAGAACCTATTCCTTCAGGATAATTCCACAAGATGCCACTTAACACTTGGTCTTGCTACTCTTGTATTACTGTGCTCCTATATCCTACAGTCCTCATCCATGGGACAGTAGCTTCCTCTTCCTCATGTATTAGACTGGATAATGGAGAGGTTTTCCATTCCTCCCAAAATTTTGCTCCCTTTATACCATGGCCCCTAATCACACCTCATGAAAAACAGGTGAAGAATCAGTTTCACTCTTCATTGAGACATGCCAAGGCAGCTGAGAGTCCTCTTTGGAGACACTTGATCACGTGTTTCCCAGATTGCTGACTTATACAGCCAGTGACTGTTTGAAGCAATGCATACACTTTTCCATATTTCTCTCCAATTGGAGAGACTAGCTTTTTGTTCCATTCATTCATTGAGATCCCTACAATGGGTCTCACCTAGAAATATCCCTTTCCTTGTTTTTGCTCCAAGCTTCCCAAACTTCTAAGAAGCAGTTGGAACAGCTCCAGACTCTGCCTCAGCAGAAGAATCACATGGACCAGCAGGGAAGAGAGTGAGGTTGGGCCTTTAACTTTGGAGGTGGTCTGTCCTATCTTTCCAGAGCTACTCTTCATTGAAAGCCACCTGGTATCAAGCCTGCTACACAGTCAAGCCTTTGCAAATCTCCACCCTTCTTCATCCTCCAGGAGGTCCCTTCAACTTAATTTTTATAACCAAGAAGCATACATACCATAGGTTGTGGGTGCCACAGGCGATGTGGGCAGGGCTCCAGAGTTGTTGTACATAGCAGCATCTGTCACAAAACAAGGGTGAGTCAGAGCTGGGGAGAAGACAGCTCGGTAGTGGTTTTTCTGAAGGCAGGTTGTAAGCTAGCACTTTGTGAAATCGATTTACTGTGTTGCTAAAAGCCTTTCTTAGAAATGAAATCATATAATATATTAAGTAAAAAATATCGCCATTCATCTAAATAGTAAGGGCAAGTTTTCTTTTGTAAAAATTTTGTTTCAATTATTACCTACTAAGTGTCATGGTACAAAAAAGTTAAAGAGAGTGATCAGAGGGCTGTGACCACACATTATCATAAATCATGCATAGGAAGTGAGATCCAAATTCAACAAAATGTAGAGAGAATACAATGGGTAAGTAGACATAGGACAGACATAGGGTTAAGATGTGATTTCCTTTCAAGGAAATTACGGTGTTTTACAAAAGAGTTTTCACTGTGCCTCATAGTCCTAGCTCTTTAATTTATAAATTAAGCCTTCTTCCTTAGAAATAAATTAGAGTATCATTTACAGTGATGTTGAAGCTTCTAGGACTAGCTCCCAAAAGTTTATTTGACAGATTGATGTTGGTAACTAATTTTTCTCTCTGACTTGTCTAATCAAGGGGGTCAAGAATTAGAATATGCAAAGACTATCAGTAATAATAAATAATAATTAGTCAGCAACAATAAGTTATTGGAGTTTTTGTTACAGTAGCCCACCCTACTCCAAATAATATACTCCTGCCTCAGTCTGATTTGGATTTACTTCTTCTTTGGCTCCGTAGTACCCAGTGTCTATATCATTTAGTACATACCACAGTGTCTCATATTTTAAGTTTACTCATCCATCTTCTATGAAACATTGGGCACCTTTAGGTCAAGGACATTGTCTTATTTGTCATTGTAACCTAATAACTAAGACAGTGCATGGTACATAGTAGATGCTCAATAATGTTTTATGCATGAATGCACACATGTTCATTGTAAGTAGTATATGGTATAAAGAGGAAGTAACAGTGAAGGAGATATACAAGGAACAATCAGATAAGTGCTGTAAAGTCAGACCCTTAAGACTGAGATTCAAGACAGTATCTAAAAGGACTCTGGTCAGTGGAATAAAAAAGAAGAGATTCTCAGGAAGAAACTGTATTGAATTAAGTAATTATATTCCTCTTTGAGATGTACCATTGACCCTTGAACAATGTGCAGGTTAGGGGCACTGAGTACTCTGCGCAGTGGAAAATCTGCATATAACTTAAAATCAGCCCTCCATATACATGGTTCTTCCATATCCAAGGTTCTGCATCCATGGATTCAACCAACTGTGGATCGTGTAGTATTGTAATATTTACTATGGAAAAAAATCCATATATAGATAGACCCATGCAGTTCAAACCCATGTTGTTCACAGGTCAACTGTACATATATGATACTTAGTGACTTCTATTTTGAATAAGAGATGGATTCTTCTCTAACTCAGGTAAAGAATCCTGTCATAAGATTTAAATCCTCAGAGAGGGAACTTCCCTGGGGCACAGTGGATGAGACTCCGCACTCCCAATGTAGGGGGCCTGGGTTCAATCCCTGGTCAGGGAACTAGATCCTGCATGCATGCTGCAACTAAGAGTTCGCATGCCGCAACTAAGGAACACATGTACTGCAACCAAGAAGCTGGTGAGCCACCACTAAGAAGCCTGCAAGCTGCAACTAAGGAGCCCGCCTGCTGCAACTAAGACCCAGAGCAACCAAATAAGTAAATTTTTAAAAAATCCTTTTTTTAACACATCTCTAAAAATGTGTCCTCTTTAATGTTAGTGAGGATGAAAACCAAAATAAAATCTATTAGATACCACTGAAGCTTGCTAGAGCATTGACCCATTACTTTGTAAATTGATGAAAAAATTAATTAAGTATGCTGCCCTTCCAACATGAACTGTATTTCAGGGTTAACAAGCATATGGGGAATAGTTCTCCTATTCAGAAGAAATTCAGCTAATAAATGCAGAAGGAATAAAAGAATTAGAAAATCACCATTTAGCAACTCCTAATGAAATAATTTAAGCACTGGTCATCAATGGAGGATAAAACCTAAGGAGAAAGTTCATTGGGAACTTTTCAATGAAAGGATAACCACCTGAGCCCAGAGATAAATCTTAGCATCACTAAAAGTAAGAGATTCTAACATAACATCCCCATGATGAGGTTCAGCATAGAGTACACAGCACTATCCATGAAAAGTCCTTGGCAAAAATGAATATTGAATTTGAATCAAATTCACCTGTAGATATAACCACCAGTCTACAGGATGACAGAGGATAGAAGCTCCAGTAAAATTACACCACAGAAAGTAATCAGCGAAACCAGAATGGAATTTTTTTTTAAAACTGTTTTAGGTTAAAAGAGATACCACCTAGTAATATAATAAAGGAAATGTACCAAGAGGGGCTAATTAGTTGGATCCTAATTCAATCAAGCCAACTGTAGTAAGACACTATTAGACAATCAGGGATACTTGAATGTGGACTGGCTATTATATTATATTAAGGAATTATTTACTAAGAAATTTGTTGGATGTTATAATTGCATTATTATGAAAGTAATGTTATTTTCTCAGGTGTATTCTAAAATTTTAGTAGTGAAATCAAATAATGTCTCAGATTTGCTTCAAAACACTGTACCAAAAAGGGAGGAATAAATGAAACAAGCATGACAAAAAAAACAATGGTTAGTAAAGCTAGGTGATGGATGGGGGTTCATTGTTCTCTTTATTTTTATTTAGACATCTTCATTTAAATATTTTAATAATGTTTAGGTGTGCTTCCCCTTAACTGGCTTGATTTACATAAAGGTTTTAACACATTGTACTCATTTTCTTTAATCCTTTATCTTACATCTCTTTTAGACAAATGTGTGTGAGAGCCAAGTAAACATTCTGTCCACTTCCACATCCTCATCCCTACCCTTCCACAACCACACTAGTCGCAGAAAAGAGTCCCTCTATCTACCCATGAGAAGCCACATGTACAACCGTCCTCCTTTCAGACACCCGCCAGTGAGAAGCTCTGGACACCTCCTTCATCCTTCACCACCCTGCTCCCAGTTCCCTAAGGGGCCCCCAAGCTCCCAACCTGATTGGAAGGTGATCTCACTGAACATCATCCAGGTGTCAGCAAAATGGTATTGGCACTTGATGGCACTGGCCATGCGGTGGTGGAGGGGTACCGTGACAAACCGAGCACTGGGGTTGACGTCATCCAGGACAAGGGGGAAGGAGACAGCGTTAGGTTCCCATTCATTGGCTTCAGAGCGAAAGTAGCACTGTACCTCCTTAAAAATCTTCACACCTTTAGCAAACATGTTGTTGCAGTGGACCTGGCAGAGAAAGAGGCATGTAAGTGACAGGGTGACCCTGTTGGGTGGCACTAGGGACACAGTGCAACCTAACGCAGTAAGATCTTAGACCTGACAAATTTCTCTGAGCACCACCCTTGGTGAATAATTGGTGCTCTGCAGTCTTGCGTTTTTCCCTTCTAGGAATCTCACAATGGCAGTGATACCTTATAAAACCTGGGCTGCTACCCCAGTCACCTCTTTGCAATTGTGCTCCCCTGGCTACCTCACTGCATGCTGCTGGGAGTAGTGTCCTTATCTGTTAACTGAGGGCTGGACCAGCATCCTCTCAGTTCCTTCCTTGCCCTGAACTCTCTCTGCTCTATAACCCAACCATTCCAGTCCTCTCAACCACAGTTGCTATCTGCCCAGAATGGAGCAATTCTGAACTACTTTCTCCTATGTACATTCCAAAGCCAGTCCACTTCTTTCAACAGGTTTAGATGAGAAACCTGAAATAATACACAATCCAATATAATTTCATCTTTCTCTTTAGAAATCTCATTTCGACTGCCAGGTATTAGCATTTGTCAGCCAGAGACACAAAACTTAATTATCTCTCTTAATGAAATTCAGCTTAGGTAAAGCCATTCTGATGAGAGCCTCATATCTTCCTCATAGATATTTTCTGAGATGAGAAAAGAAGGCCTTTAGGAAGGTAGCTTTTTTGTTGTACCTTCCTTGGGATGAATTAACAGTTTAGTTTATTGAACACAAGTAAATGGAACAAGGCTAAGAACAAAATCAAAGAAATACCAACTACAGCTTCAATACATTTTTCAGATGTTTTGAAATCTGCAAAGTGTTGGATAAGTAGCCTGTGGGGAAGGTAATAATCTTTCCTACAGATGTTTTGGGAATCCTTCTAGAATGCAAGTAAATAGCATAGGATTTCATTCTCCTGTGGACTTAACATATTTATGTAATAAATAGAATATATTTTAAAATGCATTTATATATATGTTTCAGAATTTCTTTCAATTTATTTTTTCTTGATTTGTATAATAAAATTTTTTCTATTTTATATTTTTCCAAAAATAAGCTCTTGGATTTATGATCATTTCTATAGTTTTCTAATTTTAATTAATTGGTTTATTCATTTAGAATAGACTGATGGACCTAGTGGCAGGGCAGGAATTAAGACATAGACATAGAGAATGGACTTGAGGACATGGGGTAGGGGGGAAGGGGGAAGCTGGGGCAAAGTGAGAGTAGCATCGACATATATACACTACCGAACGTAAAATAGATAGTTAATGGGAAGCAGCAGCATAGCACAGGGAGATCAGCTCAGTGCTTTGCAGTGACCTAGAGAGGTGGGATTGGGAGGGTGGGAGCGAGGCTAAAGAGGGAGGGGATATGGGGATATATGTATGCATATGGCTGATTCACTTTGTTGTACAACAGAAATTAACACAGTAGTGTGAAGCAATTACACTCCAAGATTAAAAAAAAATAATGAAGAATGTATTCAGTACCATGAATTTTATTCAGTGTGGTTTTATATGTATCCCATTGGTTTTGATATATGTAATTTTTCATTTTCTAAATGCTCTATGGATTTGATTTTCGTTTAAATGCTGTATTTTAACTATAATCAGGGCAGGGAGGAAAATATGCAGTACTTTGCCTAAGAAGCAAAAAACTACTCTGTAGAAGATTTCAGTGACCTGAAAGTCATCTTTTACTTTTCATTTGTCTCAGAAAAATTAAAATATGGTAGACACCTGCTTGGCCTGCTAGTCCTGAGAAGACTAGCTCTGAGTCAGCTCCTGAGATGTTTCTGGTACCTTCTAAATGCAGACATATGCATTTGAATAATTTTGATCTGTGATAAACTAGTTAAACAGGAGCTGCTGGGGACTCAGGAAGATCAAAGTCAATTCAGCAAATATTATAACTTTATGGGGACTTTAAAATACATTTTATTATTTGTGTGACTAGAAATTCTCCCAATGATATATAATGAATTGATACACATGTTCATAGGTACATATTGGGTATACACATTATTCAGCAATACAAATAAATTTTTCCTTGAAGCATACATAGTTTTGTTACTGTGCATATTTCCCTCCACCACCCCATAAACCTGTAAAGAATAATGTGTTAACACATGATTGCACACACATTTTACAACTTCCCAAGAGCCATTTATGAGCAACACACTGGCAGATTGGGTATGTGTTGATCCTTCTGTTCTCATCATTTAACTAGTAGCTATTAATCCAACTAGGAGATATTATCATCTTAACATGTGAACGTGATATAGTAGACATGCATTTTCTTTTTGACTCCAGCTTTGTGCCAAGAATAACAAATTTTTATTTACTGGGAATGGTACAGTTTCCCTTCTTCAGGGTCCCCATGTCATTCTACATACATTCTTTTGCAAATAAATAGTGTCTTCTCCCACTGAACTGCAAATTGCCCCAAGGTAGGGACCATTTCTTATTCATCTGTTTACCCCCAGAACCTAGAATTCAGGTTTAACATCCAATCTGGTCACTTTTTGCATGCAATTTTCTTCCATTCCTTTCTCTCTGAAACGTACTTGGGATTGAGTAAGAGAAAAGGAAAAATGATCAATTGAGCTAAGTATCAGGAAACTCACCATACCAACGGAGAGGTCCTCAACCCTTACATCCAGGGTAGGCTCTCCTGAAAGGCCCTACCCCAGAGAAAATGGAAATCAGGCCTTAAGTCCCCTCCTCCAGTTCTTCTCATGGTCTGCACTTAACTCTCCCCAGAGCACACCCAGTCTGGGCTTTTCCCAGGTCTTTCAGCTTCCATCCAAGTACTCAATGAAATTTACCTACTCACTCTTAACTACTCTGTAATAATTAACTGATAAAATAACTTCTGCTATTGCATTTAAGACATTAATTTTTTTTTATTGTTTTACTCTCCCTGAGGTAAAATACTTGCATTTTAATACAGATTTCTGGGTGATGGTGTTTCAGAAAAAACAAACAAACAAAAAACCTAATAATTTACATTTGAGGCCTTAGAAAAACCACCTCATCTCACCCTTGAATCTCACTCATTGGATAACCAACTCCTCTGACTGGCCAAAGAGTCACGGAGGTCCCACAGAGAAGACAAACTGAAACCCTGGGCCTGAGGTCTAGAATCCGGATGGTGGCCCAGCCAGGAGTCACAGCGATTCCTCCTGCCTGGTCCCAGTCCTTCTTTAAGTTTCTGCTTATAGTTAGGAAAATACTATTATATTCTCAGTGTCTTATTGATGTTCATCATATCTCCTCCTCCTTCTACCCCAGGTGGCAGAGATATTTATAAGCATAAATGGCTAGAGTAGGCAATAAAGGATATTGTTCATTTGTTCACTTGCAAACATTTATTGAGCCTGTATATATTAAGTGCCAGGCGCTTGGGTACAAAGATCAGAAAGCAGAGTCTAAGAAGGAGCTTGAGGTCTAGTAAGAGAGCCAGATACATAGACAGATAAATTATAATAGATAGGAAACAAAGAACTCTGGGAACAGAACAGTATGGGATCTTCTGTCATGATTTCTTAGTGCTGTGGGCATGGAGGAAACACCCAGGGGTGAGAAGTGGTTCAAAATACAAAGTTCCTTCTTCTTCCATTGAGAATCAGAGCTGCAATGAGACACCCTTACTGATAAGACTGTGTCCCCTCCCTGCAGAGTGCTGGGCAGGGCCATGGAATGACTTCCAAGGGCCCTCGTCACTACTGCCTTTGTGGGCCACTCCCTCCACAAAAAATATGTTAAAATTATATTTTGCAACTGTTTTGTTAAAAAGGTAATAACTTTCAATGTTAAAGTTCATTTCTTTTATTCTGACAGTAAAAGAAGTTAAACCATTTCCATGGGCCTTACAAGTAGCGTGGGTCCCAGACACTGTGCCCACTTTGCATAATGGATATGTCCACTCTGGTGTTGAGACAACAACAGCCAAATACATTGTGAAACAATAACCTATCGAACATCCTTATTTACAAATGAAGAAACAAGCCCAGAGAGATGAAGTGACTCAAGAAATGCATGCAGCTAGTTAGCAGCAGAATATGTACTTGAATGCCATTCTGCTGGCACCACCCTAGGGTTCTTTCCAGCATGCTTTTTCCCTACACCATGATTTTGGCTTCTACGCCTAACTCCACTGACCTTCATAGTAGTAAAATTCCTGATGCGGTCAAACTCAAACATGATCTCGATGTAACCATTGGTGGCACTCTCATTTCTCCAGCCCACGTAGTCATAGCCTGGCCACACATGGTACTCATGGGTCTGGGTGAAATCATCCAGGCCAGACACGCCATCGGTCAATTGGCCCAGCCCTTCAGTCATGCTGCTCAAGCCAAAAGAGGAGAAGGAAAAGGGAGAGAGGAACCTGGAGTTAATTACATATTCATGGAAGAGATTTTACCCAGTTTCTTCACCCCAGGTTTTGTAAGAGCTGATTATCTTGGAGGTTGAAGAATTATGAAAAATCCAATATATTTTGTAGTACTGACTCATTTATCCTGCATCAGTGGAGAACTAAGAATTTCATATAAATGAATTTTACAAAATATTTGATGCTTAACTCTATAATAGCAAAACTTTTAAACACCTTTTTAAAATCATTTTATATGAAAAGCTTTCTATGATCTATTGTATCCTTACCTGTTCTTATATACTTAACATAACAAGTCTTTATATAATGATTCAATATTATCAAATGCATTTGGCTAATTCATCCATTAATGAGTAAATGTATGAATGCATAGAACAAATACTACAGCAGATGGTGGCCTTGCTCATCACTAAATAAATGGTCCCAGAGCTGGTTGGAAACTTTCTGACTCTCCTTTGACTGCATTTTGTCATTGTTCAGTGAATCAAATCCAGGGAAGCCAGTCATGCCTTCTTCTACCCCACATCTCCAACAACTTGATTCGATATCGAACAAAAGGGGGGAAAAGTAACTTCTAACAAATTTAAATACTGATTTATATTTAACTTTAATTACATTTGCAGAATACTAGACTCATGGAGTAAAATGCATGGACCACATGAGAGTCTCAGGCACTGGATTTCGTTTTATTTTCTAGCTTGGCAGCCTTTTCACTTCCGAGTGTAAGGCTCCGTTTGAATGGCTGAGTTTGCCAGAAACCTGACTGCTGGGTGGGATGGATGTGTATTGATGTTAATTTGACTATGTGAAGAACGTAAAGAGACCTCCTTCCTTCTGTTTATGGAGGGACAGAACAAGAACCCATAGTGTGGAACTTCTCTCTCCTCAAGCTCTGGAAGATATGTCAAGAGTCTCCCAAATGAAGAGATTGGGATATTCACACTCAAGCAATAATCCATGTGACCCATGAGGTTATAGGCAAACCAATGTTATATAAAATTTGTGAATTACCAAAAAAAAAGGATTAAGAGTGATTATGCCAGCCTTACAGGTACATTTTTAAATATATTTGTTCATTGAAAAATGTTTGGCAAATTATAAAATTTGACTGGCCTTATCCACAGTGACCAGAGCCTGGATCTCCCTTCCAAGGTTTTGCCATCTTTTTCTTCTCTCTACAGATCAGAAGGCTAGGAGAACATAAGTTTACTTGCAATGAATATATTTCCCATTATCCCCAGAAAAATAAATCCCCATGAAAGTCTTCAGAAAAGCAGTACAAATTAAAAGGAATGCTTATTCAATTTCTCTTTCATCAAAATTTAATAAATAAGGAAAGAAACTTTCCCTCTTTACTTCATATACTTTAGAATTGTTAGAATTTCTACAACAGTATATATTACTTTTAGAATGTTTTTTTTAATTTAAATAAGTAACTTTTGCTACTATGACTATTTATTTCCTGAGAGTTTGAATTAGGTAACTCTGTATCTCATCACTTAGCCACCCCCCAGCTAGATAGCTCATGACCTCAATTATTAGGTAGAAGCTAACTGTGTCTAAATCCCTGTGATTATTTTGTTATCTTCCCTCTGGAGTTCATCCAGAGCCATATTTCCAGTTACCTGCCTTATTTCTCTATTTGAATGTCCTGTCAGTCCCTTGAACTTATATTCCAAACTGAATCCATCATCATCCCTTTCTAAACTAAGTCTTTCACCTAGGTTTCCCACTTCTGTCAATTATACTTCTCTTCCACATCTACTAAGAGTCCCTGACACATGATAAGCATTCAAAATATGTTTGTTGAATGAATAAGAGTCATCTCCATTGTTTTAGACTATTGTTTCATCTAACTCTTTTTCTCACATTACTGTCTTGCCCCCTGTATCCAATCAGACTACAAATGTTCCCTAAATGAGTATCTTTCTCATTCCCATTCCCACAGTCAGCATTATGGCCTGGGTCACTAATTCTTTTCATCTGACAGAATTTGGAATTAGAAAATGTCCCCCTCATCTCCTCCCTTCCTATTCAAATCTAATCTTTGAATGCAGCTTGATTAATCTGTCTGAAGCACAACTCCCATCATGCTCTTCCCCAGCTTTAAAAACCTTCAGTGACACATTGTGTTGATGATGTTGGTAAAGAAGAACAACTCCTCCTCCTCCCCTCTTCTTCCTGGCCCTGACATTCAAGTTCCTCCAAAATATGACAAAATTTGCTTTGCTATGCTTCTAACCTACTGGCTTGCTACATAAATATGGCACATGGTTAACTAAACTGCTGATCTTTCCCAGACATTCCCCTAAACTTTACAACCATGATCCTTTTGTAATCATGGTATTCCCTCTGCCTAAAGTGCCATTTCAAGGTTCTCTGCCTGTGAAAGTTCTACCCATCCTTTGGGGTCATTTCAGATTTCATCTATTCTATTATGTTTTAACTGGTCCTCCAATCAGATAATAACTTACATGTATATAGCACATTATCTCTACAAAATGCTTTCCTTATATACTTTTTTTTATCACTTCAGCCTCATAGCAAACAGAAATAATTTTATGACATGAATCCAGGTGTTTTCACTCCCAATGCTCTGTTTTCCTTCTATAGCTTCCTGGTTTCTTTGAATCCCAAAGCACTCATCGTGTATCTCTTATTCTTATACTTGTATCATAGTAATTTATATCCTTGTTTAGTCCCCATTCCTAACTGTGAGCTTCTTAAAGGTAGGACCAATGACTTTATTATATTTGAATCCTTATCAAATTCCTTGCACATAGTAACAGTTGATTAGCAAAGACTTACTAAACTAAACTGAATTCACTTGATCTCTGATTTCCTCTGTGCCTTGAGTTGATGGCAGTTGGGTGTGGCTAAGTGAAATGATGCCAAGACAGATTATGTAAAAGGGGAAGAACAGTGACTAAGTAGATGGAAAGGAAGTGATTAGTAATAGAAGACTGGATGAGTCGGGCATGGAAGCTTCACACAAGGCATGGAAACTGGAGGGCAGTAATTTATTCTTCACACCCAAGACAATGGAAGTGCTGTAATTCCACACTCCTCTTCCTGAGACTCACTAATCTCTCTCTCAACCACCAGCAACCTCCATCATCTGGTGTGGACTTCACTATGATCTAACCTCTCTGCCAGGCTCAATCTTTGCCAACAAAGATTAACCTAAGAGAGAAAAGTGTTGAAGTGGGGTAGAAGAAGAACGGCAAGACTTGGAGTGAATTGGGATAGGTGGGAACATCTCTTATCCAACCCTAAATTCATTCTGTATCTGAACATACTTCACCATGGTCCTCCCTTGGTTCATTTCATGTATCCATTGGTCCTTCTGCTGTTCCCAGTTCTAGCTATTGCTATAGTCAGGCCATTCTGGTCCTCATCCCTGATTCCCTTCCTCTGCTCCCCTCTACCTACCTCCTCTGCTCCAATTATCGTCTCATCCTAGAATCTTTCCTTGTCTATTGTAAGCCTTAATAGTCTCCTTCTTTTCACAATTTCTAAAGCATTTTCATTTTGGGGGTTCATTCTTTCTGAACTTCTTTATTTGTCCAGTTTATTATACTTGTAACTTCAAATCTTCTGTCCCTTTGTCTCCATAAGTAGGCTATTATTTGTGTCAGACCACACATCTTGTTTTGAGGGTCAAAAATTACGGCTACCGTACTTAGAGCCGTACCACAAAGTTTAGCCCTTACTTTGTATAATTTGTTGTTTTCCTTCTGATTACTTTGTCTTCCCAAACTAGGCTCTTAGTTCCTTCCAAATAAAGACTACATATTTTACTTCATCTAAATTTATCTCAAAATGCCTAGTATAAGGGCTAAATAAACATTAGCTAGTTGACTGATTGAGTCATTGATTATTGTTCCCAGGCCATAATGAAATATTATTCTCTTATGGTGGCCATTCCCCCACTCTGATGATTAAAGTTTCCCAGAATTTACCTGTACCCAACGGCCCCATCATAGACAGAATCGTTCAGATAAATGATGGAGCCTCCTGGTAGTACAAACTGCTGTCCAGCTGGAGCATTATAAGACACCAAGCCATCTGCCAAAGGAAACACAGATGTGTCAGTGCCTTTGGGAAGGAGGTGCACCTGCTGCTCAGAACAACTATCCTAGGGAGCTACCTGAGGCTTCAAGACTGCAATCTTGAGCAATGTGTCCACCTAGGACTCAATCTGGGCACACAGGGAGTACTCCTCAGCAACAGTCAGCAAAGTGACTTGGAATACAGCATGCCAGGTGTGGGGCACCAAGCCCTGGGTGGATGAGTAATATTCCTTTCTTTACTCTAACCAAGAGGGGATCACTTCTTGGTGATTAGTAATTCCAGTGAAATTCTTGGTGAAAGTAATTTCTCTTTCTGATTTGATTGCCTTTATTTCCCAGGGGCTGGGGTTTTTAATAAGGTCTGCATGCTCTCTCTAGAGACCTACCTAGCCAGACACAGCCATAAAGCTCCACCCTCATGCACACATTCATGGAGTGATCAGTGACTGGGATAAAGCGGACAAATCTGGCCACAATGGGTGGCTCCAAGTCCTTTAGGAAAATGTCATAGGGGTTACTATTTCCATCCAGCACCTGAGGAAAGATAAAAGAAAGAGTGAGAAGATGCTATGAAGTTATGCTGACTCTTCTTCATTCCCCAAGTCATTATCTCTTTGATGGAACCTCTCCTTTTAATTCAAGGAGCAGAATGTATCCACTCAGCAGCCTTGATATTCCTATGTGTGCCCCCCACCCCACCCTCCTTCATCTTGGGTCACACATTTACAAGGGCATCCAAGGTCTGCAGACACACACACTTACATAGACAAACTTTGTACTTCCTCTTCTAGCCTAAGTCAAAATATGGTCCCAGACATCCCAGGGTCTGGATGTGTCTTCTTCTCACCTGTTTCCCATGCCGGTTCCGCCAAGAGATCCAGCGAGTGCCATCCCGACTGTAATTGATCTTGTACATGGGGGCAAACTCAATGCCATGGCCCCCTGCATGGCGCCCCTGGGTCCCCACCAGAGTGATAAAGTGCAGGGTGTGCAAGTCAATCTGCAGAAACTCCTTCAGGTCATCAGGTTCCACTGGAATCTCAGGACACCAGGCTCCGTCCCCTTCTTCTGAGTCCAGCCTTGATTGATGAAGGTTGGGGGTAGAGGAAGGAACCACGAAACCACAGAGTTATTTACCAGTCCCCAGCAAGCAGCTGCCCAGTGCTGAAGAGAGACAGCAGGCTGGGAGTCCCGTCCAGATGGACGTTTTGGGCTCTCCCTACCAGTCTGACTGTCACCACAGTACCCACTTGTGGTCAGTTCCCTCTTCCTGGGGCACCATGAAACCCAGAAAGACAGTCACCACCAGGGAGCTAGAGGCCTTCAGATGACATGGAGCCTTTATTTCCCATTCTGATTTAGATATCTCAAGGGAGGTCCCATGCAGTGAAACCCTTCCTACCCTCTATTCCCCACTGAGTTATTTTACCACCCTCACCCCCACCCCCCATTTTCAGTCTCAGCATAACAAGTCTAACCACTCCTTGCCTGGATATCGAGTTATAAGAGTGGGGAGGGAGGAATCATAAGACCTGCAGTGTGGGTTGTGTAATGTAGTGGAATTTTAACCAGCAGGGTGAGCATGGAAGCTCAGCAAAAAGCCATGGAAACCTATGGTGAAAGTGAGGGGTAAGAATATGTCAGGGAATAGTAAATAATCTGGTTTCATTTTACTACCTCCAGGCTGAGCTACCCACAAACAAAACTGTGAAATCATTATAAGGCTTATTTTGGGACCCTCTTACCCCTTTCCCTCTTCCCTGGAATGTGCTTTCTCTCACAGACGGCACCTGCTCATTGTTGCTCCCTTCCAACCCCACCAAACATCACTCTAATCTTTCATACACTAAGACAGAAATCATGGAGAAGGTTCATAGGGTTGCCTTTCCTATGGATGATTCCATTTTAACAGAAAGCAATGCTTTACACCAAAAGAACTAGATTCCAGGATGAAGGTTACTTCTTAACAAGCTGAATAGTTTTTGACAATAATTTTTGACAAGCAATAGTTTATTGCTTTAAATGACCCCTGATATTAGACCACAAGAAACCCAACACACTTTGTTTATGGATGAGGGTGGCCCTTCTATGTTAGGTGTCCCTGAGAGGAGGGAAGAATTTGTTGGATGCCTCAATGTCTATTTAAGGCCTTGATGCCTTGCACTGTGACTGATGTTTCACAAACACCCACTGAGAAGAGGGCCGTGTCTCCTAACTCTCAGTGACCTACCTAATCTGCACTTTTCCATATGTACCACTGTAGTCCACTTCCTGCAATAGCTCATGGTGAGAACGTGAGATAAAGCAAGTGCACTGCATATCAATAAGCTGATCTGCTGTGGGTGGTGTGGCTCTAGGGCCCCTGTGGTTAGGGTGAGGTTGCTAGACCAGCACATGCTGCCGGGCCCCAAATTCTTTACCTGAAAACATGCAGAGCAGGTCCACTTTGATGTCCTTCCCCCATTCCCACCAGCTCCCACCAAGTACCACACTTCTTCCTTAGACCCTTGAGTCAGTAATCTGTCCAACCTAGAACTCAGGTTTTCTTGAGACATCCATTCTCACCTTCCATATTTGGCAGCTGTGGACTCTGACCATTGACTGGAAGCTGTGATGTCCTCATCTGGAATGTGGCCTCCTGACATGCCCAGAGGATAGCGGCATATGGCTGAACCAAGAGAAACCAAAGAGAAATGAGAGGAAATCCTTTTATTTTATTTTCAGAGACCCCCAGCTAGAATGCAATTGATTATTAGACAGGAAAGAGGGACTAGGCCCCTCTATGACCCCAGTTTGACCACTATGACTCTCTCAGCCTTTTCTTCCTGGCCCTGCCTCCAAACTTATTAGTGTTCAATCTTCCAAGCATTGAACCTCAGCCAACTTTATCTTTTGGTCCAAACTCTAACAATACTGTTATGTGCTGATTTATTCTTTTATTTGATAATAACTCTATGGCCCATCCCCATTTCCTTATTAGCAGACTTGCATTTCTTTTCTTTTCTTTTTTTTTTTTTGCGGTACGCAGGGCTCTCACTGTTGTGGTCTCTCCCGTTGCGGAGCACGGACACGCAGGCTCCGGACACGCAGACTCAGCGACCATGGCTCACGGGCCCAGCTGCTCCACGGCATGTGGGATTTTCCCAGACCAGGTCACGAACCCGTGTCCCCTGCATCGGCAGGCAGATTCTTAACCACTGCGCCATCAGGGAAGCCCAAATTGTGCATTTTTAATGTGTGTAGTTTATTGTATGTCAATTTTATGTCAGTGAAGCTGTTTTTCAAAAAGTAACCTCTGGGGTGGGATAATATATTGAGATTTTTATTTGTATATCTTCACGGCCCTTTCCAAAGCAGATAGCCAAGGCCTTCCTGTTCCTTCGCCCCATGGGAGATTTATGTTTACTGGGCAGAAATAAGAAACTGCTTGAAGACTAATGGCTTCCTGGAAAGCCTGCCCTCATTAAGCAACCGTAGGATGAAGTAGAGGTGGCAGGAAGGTGGGTGAGGTTTCCCTAGTCTAGACGGAGACAAAGGTAGGCAACTTACAGGGCTAACAGGAACCAAGCTCCTTTCCTAGAAGTTCCCTGGAGAGGTAGCAAAACATCAAAGGGAAAATTGTTTCATGTGAGCATTGTGTCCAAGCTTAGCACAGAAACAGCCAAACTGCTGTCCCTGAAGAACATGGAGGGCTTGGAGAATAAGGATATCCACTATAATCATGACAAGCTGAAGGCAAGAAGCCCTTCTGTCCGTATCACACCCAGAAAAGTTCCTGGATTCTTGTCCAACCCTAGGAAAGGTAAGGATGACTCTGAGTCAAGGGCCAGCTGACACTTTAAGAAACAGTATGATTAAGCAAAACCATATACAGGCAGTTTTGACAAGAAACATGGCCATGTACCCAACTGAAACTCTTCTATGTTACTGTCCACTGCATTTTCCAAGTCAGATTTGAAAGTATCATTTTGCCTACTCTTGTCAAATGTATAATTTCTCCATCAGAGGTGATTGGCTCTGCAGATAATCATTATGCTTGAATCTGGGAGGTTTAGGAATGAAGCATCAGATTCTCAAAATCTGAAGACTCTGGAACATGAAATTGAAGGGAGGAGTAAGGATGAGGAAATACTAATACAGGATCCCAATGAGGCCAAAATTACCAATGAGTGAGGTCAATGTACGTTTCAAAGTCACACACAGGGCACTGTCCTCTCTTCTGCTTCATCCTATCAGGCAGCAAAGGCCATGCCCTGACTAAAGGTCTGCTCTGGTCCCCTCCTCAAAGTTTTTCGTACATGTTGTTGCATGTGCTAAGTGTTTTAGTCCTGAGCATCAGTGACTGAATGGGCAAGGAGAGGCTTCTGGAGGCCCTTAACCCACATGCTACATGTCCCAGTCCAGTTTACCAGAGCACCTGCATTGGCATTTAGGACACAAGCCCAGCTACTAATAAAGTAGAACTTTGCTTTCCCTTTGCCACTGTCCCCTGTGTGTATATTTCCCTCAGGGACATCCTGGGGAGGGGGCCTGGCTCGCCATGGCAGACATTCCTGGCTCTTTTGGCTATCAGCCATGTCATAGTGCCCCCAATTGCCATCTTGACCCCTAAAATACAATTCTTCACAATTTGAAAAGGGCTGTCCAACTGCCTACCTCTTTTTCTAAATTTTACAGCACAGGGAATATAACCAATATTTATAATGACTTTTTTAAAAATAAACTTATTTATTGATTTATTTTTGGCTGCGTTGGGTCTCTGTTGCTATGCGCGAGCTTTCTCTAGTTGCGGTGAGCAGGGGCTACTCTGCATTGCGGTGTGAGGGCTTCTTGTTGTGGTGGCTTCTCTTGCAGAGCACGGGCTCTAGGTGCTCGGGCTGCAGTAGTTGTGGCATGAGGGCTTAACTGCTCCGCGGCATGTGGAATCTTCCCGGACCAGGGCTCGAACACGTGTCCCCTGCATTGCAGGCAGATTCCTAACCACTGCTCCACCAGGGAAGCCCGCCTACCTGTTTTTTACCCTCCCAGTAACCCAATGTGTTAGGGAGGGCATGTACTATTATTTTCAAATTGTATATGAGGAAACCAGCTGAGGTCCCATGGCTATTAAGCGATAGGGGTTTGACTTAGATCACATC
This sequence comes from Mesoplodon densirostris, assembly GCF_025265405.1. Lineage (NCBI taxonomy): Eukaryota > Metazoa > Chordata > Mammalia > Artiodactyla > Ziphiidae > Mesoplodon > Mesoplodon densirostris. Next base: position 121,723,884 of record NC_082662.1, on the reverse strand, counting down.
TCTGAGTCCTAACACAAAGTTTGTCCCCGTGCACCAGACTGCCCCGCTCTGGTTTAGCCAAAAGAATGACCTGAGGAAAGCTGTCTCTCCCAAGATGCCAGGATGTTGATGGCAGCTCAGCTGATCAGTAAGCGAGCTGCTCTCTGGCACCCTCCGTCCCTTCCGAAACCAAAGGTCGTTCCCAAATCCAGTCCAATCTCAGCATCACCCACAGCATGGTAATCTACTTGTTTGCTTGTTGCTTACTAAATCCATGGTTTTTAAAATATCCTATTGTTATTAATTCATTCACCCAGTGATTGGGGGGGATTTTTATGGGGTTACAACAGCAAACAAAGCCTTTCGTCACAGAGTTTACATTCTAGGGTGGGAGAGAAGACAATAAGCAAATAAAAATTTAGTAGGGGAGGAGATGGTAAATGCTGTGAAGAAAATAAAGTATAGAAAGGGAATAGGTTCTCTTTTAACTAAAGAGATCAGGAAGACCTCTGAGATAAGCTGACTGAGCAGAGAGCTCAGTGAAGGAAGACAGCAAGCCAGGTGACTCCAGAGGGGAACCTGCTTTGTGTAAAGGGCACAGGAAATGCAAGGAAAGAGCGTTCTTGGCTGCTGGAGGTACAGCAAGGTCAGTGTACCTGCAGTGGAAAGACTAGCCTAAGTTACTATCTAGCACCCTCCTTTTGCAGGCTAATGAACTCATACTCAACTAAAGCAAGCATTTCTGAGGGAGGATAGTACCACTTCCAATAAATTTCTCCTTCCTCTGATTTCTGACATTTTCAACATCTCTGTTATAGCAGTAGGTACAGACTGCCATGTAATATAATTATTTCTGTGAGTCCTATCTCCCCTACAGATGCCAAACTTTTGGAGGGAAAAATAATAGGACTGTATCTTGTTTGTTTTTATTCCTTTTATTTCTCATGGCACATCAGGGGAGAGAATAGGTGCTTAAAAAACATTTATCAAGGGCTTCCCTGGTGGCGCAGTGGTTGAAAGTCCGCCTGCCACTGCAGGGGACGCAGGTTCGTGTCCCGGTCGGGGAAGATCCCACATGCCACGGAGCGGCTGGGCCCGTGAGCCATGGCTGCTGAGCCTGCGCATCCGGATCCTGTGCTCCGCAACGGGAGAGGCCACAATAGTGAGAGGCCCGCGTACCGCAAAAAAAAAAAAAAAAAAAAAATTTATCGAAAACAGAAGGTAAACCTTTGAGATAGATATAGATGAGGAATAAGAAGAAAGTTGAGTGAAATATAGTCTCCCTACAAAACTCATTCCCTAGCTTTTTCCATTTCAGCCAACTCCATTCCTCCAATGACTTGAGTCAAAAATCTTGAGGCCCATCCTTGACTCCTTTCATACTTCATATCCAGTCCATCAGGTAATAGTAAATCCTATTAGCTACTCTAAAAATATTCCTGTATCCCACCTACCTTTTACAAATATTGTGCTACCAATCTAGGCCAATTCACTGTCCCCTGTCACCAAGAAGAGAACAAGAACCTCCTACTGGCCTGCTTTTGTCCCATGTATCTACTAAAATGTAAATCAGATCATGTAACTCTTCTGCTCAAAGCACTCCATTAACTTCCCATCTCACTCATAATAAAATTCAAAATCCTTACACATCATCTGTGCCCTGAGTGTCCTAGACCTCGTTTCCACCCTACCCTTCCCGTCAGCCATGCTGGCCTCTTTGCTGTTCTTCTAGCACACTGTGTGCTTCTTCTTCAGAAATCTGCATTTATTGTTGAAGTATTTAATTTAATAACATAATAACCTTCATAGGGTGGAGGAAAGAGAATTGGAATACCACATTTCCCTTTTTTTTCACATGTTAGCATCTCTACAAATCTGAGTGCATCTTGCAAGCAAATAGTGAGTCATAGATAATTTTGTTTTGTATTGTTTTTTTCCTTAGAGGCACAGAAAGTAATGATACATCTTAGAGTCATAAGTTTCTTAAATTCAATGAAATATGGTAAGAATAGCATCCATTTAGAAGCATTTATCAAGTGCAGGCAACGAGATAAGCATTTTGTCACTCATTATTTCAAGTTTCCCACTTATTACCCATTTTACTGGTAAGAGTTTAAATAACTGCCCAAGACCTTTCACTGAGTAAATGCTAACTCAGATTAGAATCTGACTCTAGAGGCTGTGACCTCACTAAACTATACAACCTCTGAAAATCAAGTGATTTCAAATTCATTCCTGGCTCTACCACTTAAACCAGCAGTCCCCAAAATTTTTGGCACCAGGGACCTGTTTGATGGAAGACAATTTTTCCATGGATGAGGGGCAGGGAGTGGGTGGGGCGTGGGGGGTAGGGGTAATGGTTCAGGCAGTAATGCGACCAATGGTTCGGGCAGTAATGCGAGCAATGGGGAGCGATGGAGAGCGAGCAGCAGATGAAGCTTTGCTCACCCACTGCTCACCTCCTGCTGTGCGGCCCGGTTCCTAACAGGCCACGGACCGGTGCCGGTCCGAGGCCTGGGGGTTGAGCACCCCTGATTTAAACCATGTGGGATCTGAGCAAACTCCACACACCCTCTTTAGATCTCAGTTTCTTCCTGTGGAGAACAAGGGAGTCAGAGTAGACGTTCTCTAAGGCAGTGGTTCTCAAAAGCCAGACCATGGGGCTTCCCTGGTGGCGCAGTGGTTGAGAGTCTGCCTGCCGATGCAGGGGACACGGGTTCGTGTCCCGGTCGGGGAAGATCCCACATGCCGCGGAGCAGCTGGGCCCGTGAGCCATGGCTGCTAAGCCTGTGCGTCCGGAGCCTGTGCTCCGCGGCGGGAGAGGCCACAGCAGTGAGAGGCCCGCGTACCGCCAAAAAAAAAAAAAAAAAAAAAAAAAAAAAAAAAAAAAAAACAGTCCATGGACCAACTACTTTAGAATCACTTGGGAAGGTTCTAGAATACATATGTATGAGCCTCCTCTTAGAGATTTGTCTTTGGCATATCTGAAGCTGAGCCCAGGAACCTTCATATTTCTAAAGTCTCCCGGGTGATTCTGCTGTGCAGCCACACTGCTCCCAGATCCCTCCCAGCCTGGACCCAGGATGATCCTCTGGGACTCTGCCAGACAGCCAGAGAAATCCTCATTCACAGTCCCACTGGGCTTTCATTCCTGTCTATCATGTATCTCTAGTTACTGAGCTATGAGCGTAATGAGAACTGCTTCCTAGAACATGTAAAGTAAACCAGAAATGGGGAAGGAGGGTCGCATGGGGTGAATCATGATATTGTTGCAAAGAACTTCCCCACCAAGGCACTGCTTATCCTGGGAACGGCAACCAAGAAGTTTCAACAGAGATGCTGCTGCTATAGCTGCCTTCATTTCAGTTCCATTATATTTCCCGGGCTCAGGGATCCTTTCTATTTTGTGTTCTAACTAAAGTCTTACAAGAACTTACCCTATTTAACAGAGAAAGAGGGAGAGAGAGAGACTGAGATCCCATATAGGATACTCTCCTGGGTGTAAACGAGTATCAGCTCCCTCCCGAAGGCTCTGTTCTCCTTATCTATCGTTGAGTTAGAGCCGTGGTCCTCAAAGTATGCTCCCAGGACCAGCAGCGTCACCATCACCCAGGAACTTGGTAGAAATGCAAATTCTCAGTCCCCATCCCAGTCCTACTGGATCAGACACTCTGGGGATGGGGCCCAGCAAAGTATGGTGTCACCAGCCCTCCAGGTGACTCTGATGCACAATCAAGTTTGATAATTAGAGGAACTGGGGGAGAAGATGAGGCTTCAGCTCTCCACATAAAAAAATGCAAATGTGTCAGAGCTCCCCTCGTCCTCATCCCCCCCCAGCCCTTCCATCACACCAAAGCATCACACAGAAGGGTTTAAGCCCATTCTGTGTAGACAGCACAGTGGCAACAACATTGACAAAAACTAGAAGGGCTCTCCCTGAGTCAAGAGCAGGGCCTCTGAACCTCTGCCTGGAGATGGATATAGAGTTATTGGAGAGGAGGAATTCAGGATGATAGGTGACATGTTACCTCTGCTCAGAGGCCATCAAGGGGTGAGATGTAAACTTGGCCTCTGAGAATCACTGGGCCCATCAGTAAATCCCACAAATTTATCACCTGCAAATTTCTTAAGTCCAGCTATTTCTCTCCTTCCCCACACCTCCTATGCAGGGCCCAACCTCCACCATCTCACATGTGGACAACTATAATGCCTTCTAGCTCTTCTTCCTGGTTCCCCTATTGTCCCTTCTCCATATAGTAGCACAGGTGAGCTTCCTAAAGTCTTATCCTAACATAAACCTTCTAACAGCTTCTCATTCTTCTCAGGATAATGTGGCCTCATCTTGGGACATCCCCGATCTTTGCTCTCTGTATCTCAGCACATTGGTCTTATTTCAACTTCACAACGATACAAAGTACCTTCCAGCCTCGAGGTCTCTCTAAACATGATGTACCCTTTGCCTGAAATGTTCTTCCTTTCACCTCCTTTACCTACTAACTCCTGCTCATCCTCTAGCTCTCAGAACACGCCTCCCTTAGGGAATTCCTCTGAGCCCCCAGCTAAATTAGAAATCTCTGTTAAATGCTTATAACACACTTCTTTTCCTTTATAGCACCTTTCACACTTGTAGAACAACTAATTGTTTAATTTCAGTCTCTCCACTAAACAGTACATGTTTTGAGGGCAGGATCCTGTCTATCTTTCTCTCTGATGTCTCTCTAGTTTCTAGTAGGGTGTCTGGCATTAACTGTGTCCTTAATAAATATCTGTTGAAAAAGTGGTAAAAGAAGAGTTTTATGTTGTTTATTATTACAGAACTTAAAAACAAAGGCCTGGGAAGTTACAGAAGGATAGCCCCTACTAATGACATTTAACCAGGCAGCGGACATCTGAGACTTCCTTGTAAGCCTGGGCCGTTACATATTTTATTGCAACCTATCATGGATTTATTAATGGATTTATTCATGGATTTGTTCATGGATTTATTTAACAAGTATATTTATTTAATGACTATTTGTGTATTTATTTAATAAATAAGGTTCTGCTATGTGGCAGGTACTATTCTGAAGACACAGTAGTGAATAAGATAGAGAAAATGATTTATCTCATGGACCTTACTTTCTGGTAGGGGAGAGAGACAAAAGGCAATAGATTTTCAACAATCAAATAGGCAATCAGGGCTTCCCTAGTGGTGCAGTGGTTAAGAATCTGCCTGCCAATGCAGGGGACACGGGTTCGAGCCCTGTTCAGGGAAGATCCCACATGCCACGGAGCACCTAAGCTTGTGTGCCACAACTACTGAGCCTGCGCTCTAGTGCCCGAGAGCCACAACTACTGAGTTCATGTGCCACAACTACTGAGCCTGAATTCCACAACTACTGAAGCCCACATGACTAGAGCCCGTGCTCCACAACGAAAGAAGCCACGGCAATGAGAAGCCCGTGCACCACAAGGAAGAGTAGCTCCCGCTCGCTGCAACTAGAGGAAGCCCGTGCGCAACAATGGAGACCCAATATAGCCAAAAATAAATAATTTTTAAAAAATAGGCAATCAAATTGTTTATTTGACTATAGCTCTTATTAGCTATTACTATTTCAGGTAGTGTGACAAAACTATGGAAAACACTAAAACATGGTATGAGGATAAAAGTGATGGTGGGGAAAATGGGGGGTTCTTTTAGGTAACAACTTTCACCAGAGAGTTTCCATTTTACTTGTGCTTGTTTACCTGCTTATTGAAACTGTAAGCAATTTTGAGAATAGTAATCATATCAGATTCTTTCTTTTCCCCCTCACCATCTGCCAACACAGAGCACCATTAGATGCTCAACACACATTTGGCAAATAAATAAGTAGACAAAGAAATAGAGAGATGGGTAGATGGACAGAAGGATGAATGCAAGGATGGATGAATGGAGACTGTGAACTTAACCACAAGTTGAATTCTTCAGAGCAGGTGCTGCAACTGATTCATTTCTCTGCCCCAGAACCTCCCAAAGTGCCTGGCCACAAAAGATACTCAGCCCATGTTTCCTGAAAAAATACCCTGCTCAGTTGCATTTCCCCAACAAGGGTCAAGGCTTGTCAGAGTGAACGCCATCTTGTTCCCAGCTCACAACCATCTCCAGAGGACAGTGAGTGGCAGGGATGCTCTTTCAAGGGCTCTGTGGGCATTTGCATGAAAGGAAGAGAAATTCTGACATGAATATTAGTCAGTGGAGGATCCCCAGCTCAAGCTAGAATAAGGCTCTGGGCCACAAGTGTTATAAACCCTCTTCAGACAGTGGAGTGGGGCTGGAGGTCTAGAAGTTGAGACCAAGGAATATAAGGATGAGGAAAGGGAATTCAGAGACAAGAGCCAGCGAAGCAGCCATTAGGCAAAGTGTCTTGATGAATCAGTATTGCCAGGGGCCTCAGAGAAAGTACACAGGAAAACAGACAAGATGATCTTGGATGGCCTTTCTCATCCTAGTGGGTCTTTGCAACCAGGATGAACCTTGGCCCAGGGCAACCAACGTGGCACTTCTTAGCAGTACCAATGTGGTTTTCCTATTGAATATGCCTATTTTGGTAAACTCCTTCTGTGGAAGGCATCCCAGCCAATAGCAAAGGCTCAGAATTGCCAAGTCCTAATTGTCAGGTCCCCTTGCTTTCCCCCAAGCCTACCTCATCGTTTATCAGAGCCCATCCATCTGCCTCTGAGCTCCACATTATGAAATATAAAGCAGCATGAAAAGGCAGAAAATAGCAAGGGAAGCAAGAGACCCTGCAGCAAAGAAGTATCACCTGATTTTGCCTGCTGAGTTGTCTTGGTGGTTTCCTGACGCTTCCACTATCCACCAGTCTCCTGGACAGAGAAGCCAACCCACTTTTCCAGTTTCTCAGAGTGGAAAACTACCAGTACTGGCTGCTACATGCCCAGGCGGGAGCTCGGTCCATCCTGATCTCTGGTAGAACCTGGCAGGCAGGCTGAGGAGAAGCAGCGGCCACCAGGCCCCAGCTTCCAAGAATTATTTTCACACTGTGCTGCCAAAGTTGAGAGCCTGAAAGGGCTGCTTGTTCCATGATGTTTACCACCTCACTGTTAGCTCCAGACCACAGGCCCCCATCAATGAGTGTCCTATATGCAGCTTCCAAGAAAACACATACACGACACACAGAAGGCCGGAGGCATGAAGAGCTGACAGCTGGGCCTCTCTGGGCACAGGCAAGGTAAGACTGACAGGGGTGGGGTGCAGTTATTAGGGTCAACCAGGGGACCCAAGACAGTCTCTGGCCTAAAGGAACATTTGCAATCATAAAACTTTAGAGCCAGAACTTTAGGAAACCAATCCCTTCAACGGCTCCATGTTAAATATCAGAATCTCTGAGGCCCAGAAATGTGAATTGACTTACTCAAGGATGCACAGCTGACTAGGGTAATCAGGACTGAAATTCAGATCCCCTGAGCCCTGGTTCCTCTTTCTTCAAGCTCAGGCTACCATGACCTAGTTTTTTCAGCTCCAGAGAGGACAAGGTGGTCTAGTTAAAGAAGCTGTTATTTGGGCCCTTTCTCTCCATAAGCTACACCTAGCAGGCTACTTCAGACTGGTTCACTGTGCAGGGAAATATCTACATAAAGGGATCTTGCTAGGTGCCAAGGAAAATTATTTGGGTTCCTCTAGGTACAATGAAGCTATTTTGCCAAGACCTCTTTTTCCCAAGTCTAAATTCCCCTTAGGAACACTTCTTTAGAATTGCAGTTTTCCTAAAAGCCCAAAATATTTTCCAGAAACAGTTATTGCAGAGCTCCAGAAGAGGGGACCCAAGCTATATTGGATTTCTGGGTACTGAGATGAGGGTCAGACAAGATATGTTCTTCTTCCTGGTTAACAAAGTCAGTGAAAGACTCGTAGTAAAATAGTGTGTTCATTCCCTCAACAGGGAGGTAGGTTGAAGACACAGCTGGGTAGCCATGAGTCAGGAGTTGAGAAGAAAGCCACAGCATAGTTTGGAATCAAAATAGGTCTATGCTTAAAACTTGATTCTGCCATTTCCAAATTGCGGGACCCCCAAGACAAGTTACTAAGCCTCTCTGAACCTCAACTTCCTAGTCTTTTAATAATCCTGCCAAGCAGGGTTGTTGTGGAGATTTAATATAATGTATTCAAAGAACTTAGCACACTTCCTGGAAGGCAATAGGGCTCAGTAAATGATATAGGAGAAGGAGAGGGGATATTACATTCATGTTTTCTTAAGCAATTCAAAGGTTTTATGGCCTTAGGAAGATTAATTAAGCTTTAAGCCTCTCAGTTTAACGGTAATAATAGTACTTGTTTATAAGAATGTTGTAAGGAAATATGAGTTATATATGTCAAGTACTTAGATAGTAATGTTTAGAGCAGAGTAATGCTTAGAACAGTAACATTTAATAAAGGTTAGGTGTTATTTTCTTAACTATTTTTACTCTGATCATTCTAAAAAAAAAAAGATTGGAATTGGTTTCCAAAGCTGTATAAGATACTAAGTAAATAAATAAACAGACAAATAAGTGGAGAAATGTGGGTAAGGGGAAAGAGAACAGGGACAATAAGATAAGATGGAGCTAAGGTTTATATCCAAAATATTACATTTGGTTTTATACCTTTTGCTGGTGATGGGCCTCAAATTTGTCTCTGAGCTTCCTACTAGCCAATTCGAAAAGCAAAGCATAATCAGTTAATATGAATCACAATGGCAACGAGATAAAAGTTAACTTTTTATTTCTGTTTCCAGGTGGCATGGAGTAGCTTACAGTAACCCTCTACCTGAGGATAACTGGAAGAACTGAATAAAATTCACAAATCATCTACTTGAAGGCATCTGATTGCTGCTGAGGTGGTGAGAACAGAGAAACTGAAGCTTCAGAGAAGGGAGAATCGGAGAGGTGGCATAACTTCTGTAGTCATGTGTAGCCCTTTGTCAACTGGAGGCAAGGGCAAGAGGCTGACTCTGGGGTTTGCACTGGTTAGAGGGTCACCAGAGGATAAAATCCAAGAGCTTTTGAAGTAGACCTGGGATCCTCCTAGCAGGCGGCTTTTTTCTTGCTCAGCACATTTGCCAAATGATGGTGCTGTGTAGAGGCGCAGTGGAGAAACCTAAGGAGAAGCCCTCTGAAAGGCTGAACTGAGTTTTTGAGTCTGACAAAACAAAGATTAGAGTTCAGGACCCACCAGGAAGAGAGGCCACAGAGAAAACACAGGAGTTTTTAAAAAGCACTGAATAGCCAAGAATCCAAGCTTATACCCTTACCAATTGCCCAGAGTGGAGAAATTCTACCCTACCAAGTAAAGACAGATCCAACTGCTTTCACTGTTGGCCAATCTGGACTTTGGGTTCACCTCCTCTTAAGAAAATCAAAGATCGAAACACATTTCTAAAGAGAAGACCACCCTAGCCTCACAGAGAAGTGGGCCAAGTCAATTTCAGGACATCTTGGTGGTTATAAATAAAGAAAAATTTGTTTGAATTTACCCCAGTATTTGTAAATTTCTTACTCTTGGCACTTCAAGAGAGGAATTTAGATTCATCCTCATAAAAGAAATTAAGGATTAATTTTACTTAATCAAGAAATACAACCAGTAGCCATAGATATACCATGTCATTGTTGCTGTTATAATTAGTAGTTGTAGCAGTAGTAGTAGTAGCAGTACTAGTAGTATAGTAGTAGTAGGATAGCCATCCATCACTATTGAGCAAGTTCTTCAATAAGAAAAGCTATGACAAAGTCCTAAGTATTGGTCTAACCTACTAAAAACAAACAAACTAATATTATAGCTTTCTCAAGGTGGTTTTAGCCTGTCCCCATAGCCAGGGCTTCTCTTATGCCAGGATGAACCATTTCTTAAGTTAGCAATGCTTATACATAGAAGATATTCTTCATTGTTAGACCTTATATATCGACTACAGCTTACAGCACCCAAAAGATTAAATCTGAATCCCTCCCTTGAAAAGTCAAGAGTAAAAGCTTTACACATATTTGGGTAAACTTAAGCACATTTTTCTTTATTTATAATCACTAAAATGCTCTGCCCACAGGCCAAAGGAGGGAGACCTTAAGCTTTTAGGAATAAACAGAGGCTGAACTCTACCTCTGCAAGGCGAAGGGCTCTCTCAGCCCTCAGACATCAGAGGCTGAATCTCTTTACTGCACATTAGTAGCTGCAGCTCAGGGAACTTCAGTCTATCATCCTTCTACTTTGCACTCCCGTCACTTAAAGGGATGATATCGTATGGCCTCTTCTCAGCTTCTGAACATCTTTGTGAGATCAAGTCTCACATGGCATAATTTAGATCCATTTTTTTAGAAAAAACAGAGAAGCCTGGGAGCTTCTTAACTTCCCTTCTTTGCTACCTTCTTTTTATTCCTCAAATATTTATTGATTGCCTCTATAAGCCAAGCACTGTGATAGGTGTCCATCATGAGGACACAAGAGATCCACACCACACCAAATAAGACAATAGCCAAAGTCATAAACATCTGTGAAGCAGGAAAAAAAGAAGTTGCATACTTTTTAACAACTCATCACCTCCCACTTAAGCCCCCCTGCTCCAAAACCCTCATTGTTTTGAATGTCTTAACTTTTGCTTTACTTTACTGTGTATGTGTCCAAACCACTGAAAAATTCTGGGAGGGCTATCTTACCACATCCATGCTCTTCAGAGGCCTGTTGGCTAAGACCAAGAGCTAAGTCAACAATCACACTATTCTCCTCAGAAAAAATACACCGTCATGGATATGCTCAGCCTGGGCACACGGCCCTGAATCCCTTGGAATTAGGATGGCCGGAGTTCAGGGTTGTTAGAAACCCTTATTCTCCAAAGGTAACTTGAGTCTCTCTTGGAGAACACAGACGATAAAAGTCACTAATGAACACTTTTTCTCTTTCCTCCTCCATCATCTGCTTGATAGAAACTATTGTTTTATAGTGTTTGGGTTATTTTAATTTCCTTCTCTTCCAAAAGTAACAAATCACAACCCTTGATATTTGCATATAACTTTCCAAAGCCCATTGACTTCATTATCTCATTTGGTCTCCCTATAGTAACCCTGTGAAGTACAGAAAGCAGAGTTTATTCTTCCCATTTTATAAGGGAGCAAAGTGAGGTGCAGAGATTTAGCTAAAGTCACTAAGCTAGATAGTGACAGAGCTGGAACTAGAATCTAGATCTCTCAGTTGCCATGGTCTCTTCACCATCTTTGTTGTCATCACACTCTGCTGTCAGCTCATACTCTCCACGCTGTCTGTAATATGACCTCAGGGTCAGGAAGAAACACCAATTTAGGGGACAATCTAGAAAGAGGGCCCAGAGAAGCTTATTGCTTGTTTAGATTTTAGAATGTCCTGATCCCAGATTTGTTGAAATCTTACAGCAAAAGGAACGTGCATTCTGGGAGGGAAGACATTGGCACAGCATTTTGTTATCACTGGGTGAAGGCAAAGCCTTTAAGCAGAAAGCACTTGTCACATACTGAGGATCCCAAAATCATGTGGTTCCTGTTTATGGCAACACCTTGACCTCATCTTTGCCCTATGACCTCTCGGTGACAAACACCTCCACCCTCTTGTTTCTTCTATTTGTGGCTCTGTGCCTTTACTTGAGCTCAGTGTTCTCCCTTCCTTTTTTCACTGAGACTGGCAAATTCCTTTATCTCTGGGTCACTCTCATACCTTCACCATCTCAGCCAGCATGACATTGGAGACTTGATGTGATTGGGTAGCACAAACATTCAATGAGTCTTACACTCCAGGAGGCAGTAGAGCACAGAGGTCAAGAATGTGCTCCCCAGAGGAGGATCAAATCCCAGCATTGGCTAGGTCTATAATCTTGAGTTACCTAATGTTTCTGGGCCTCAATTTCCCCTCGGTGAAACTGGAATAACAATACCACCTACTTCATAAGATGATTGTGAAGATTATATTTGTTGACACCACTTAGAATCATACCAGGAATATATTAAGTGCTCATTAAATATTAGTTGGTATTCTTCTTCAAAATTTGCATTCTCTTTTCCCCCATTTGGCACAACTAAGAGTGCTTAAGGGGCAAATGAGTTCCTGTTATCCCCAGAGAAAGATCCTTTTACTGGCAGGAAGGATACCAAAGGCCACCCTGAGGCTAGACTCGACAAACAAACACACAAGCAAGGAAGAGCCAATCTGGGCAGCAGCTAGCATCGCTCACTTATGAGAAATTCAACCCAGGAGGTGCCTTCCCAGGGCCCTGTTCAAGCCATATGAAGTACACACGTACACATACGTACAAACACACAGCCTTAGCACCTCAGGCCTTGTTTCAGAAACCTAGAACTAGCACCACATTCTGATTAACAGTTGAGGCCCCATAAACCCTCTCAGCACATCTCTGGAGAAAATGAATAATGAGAACCCTGGGAAACAGAAATTATTTTTAGTATAGAAACATGTGTAGCAGGTATCAGCCTTAGTGGGAGATGACGGAGTGGGGAGAAGGGGACAACTCTGTGCAGAAAGCACCAGAGCATCTCCAGTACCTTGGTTTCTTTGCAAGGGTGAGTCAGTCCTGAAGGACTTCTAGCTCTAGCCTTGCTTGCTGAGTGCGCTAACAAGATCGAGGTTCCAAGTGTGACCTCTATAGGATCCTGTTGTCTTACCCTATTCCTTGGCTTCAGGCTGTCCCTTAAACCCAAATTACCTCTCACCCCCATAAATGTACATCAGAAGTCACAGAAAGGAAACCATGAAGCTGTCCAGCTATACATGATTATTAGAGAAAGATCATTTCCTCAAGTGGCTCCCAGAGGAGTGGGTAGTCTGGTGGAAGAAACCTGGGGCTGGGAGACAGGAGCCTGGGGTCCCTGCTTTGCCATTAGCTATGTGTGCAGTCATGGACAAACCATTCACCCCTTTTGACTCCCAGTTCCTTTATCTGTAAAATGAGAAGGAAGGACTTAAATATCTCTAAGGTTCATTGCAGCATTCTAGGTCCCTAGACCCTAAGAACTCACTGAATGCAGGACTGATGCTGGAAAGAATAAAACCACAGGGATGAACCGAAAACCAATTTGGAGCCAGAGGAGAACTCCTCTCTGAATCTCAAACCCTTAACGTCTTTGTTCCTCCTTTCAAAGTGGGAACATTCTAGATACCAAAGGAGGACTGCCCCACCCAAGAGCTCTGAACTGTTAGCAAGTTTCCTGCTTCCTATGAGGGGAAAATCCAGGATGGAAATGGGAAGTCCCAGCACTGCCCTGCCCTGGCTCTGTACCATGGATCCTAAATGCCTGGGTTGCTTGTTGGAGAGAAGAGGTGTTTCTCCCTTTTCCAACCACAAGTAGTTGTCACAACCCAAGCCAGGAGAGTGGGGACAATTGCCCCTGTGCTCTTCACATACAGCAGTTTTCTAGTTGGCTGAGTGAGTCCTCAGGACTTCAGGTTTTCAGGACTAGGTTTTCAGAATAACCAGTTTACTTCTATTACTTCCTCCTACCTGGAATTCCACAAGGTTCTGGACCCTTAATGGCCACTGAAACACCAGTTTTATACATTCTGGAGGAGCCTGACCCTGGTGTCTGATCAAAAAACTTCAATAGCCAGGAGTATTCTTGTACTTCATTGTGGAGTCTAGAGGTGTCCATTTCCCATGGAGGTAGCCTTGGCTCTCCTATTAAGTCCAGTAGCCCCAGCCCAAGTTAAGAAAGAGGATTCTTGACCCATGGACCCTACTGGAGGATGGAAAACTGCCCTATTGGATCCTTTGCTCATCACCCTGCATGTGAACTTTCCCTCCCTCCCAGCCATTGCTTGTGCTATTTCTTCTGTGTAAAAGGTTTCCTCTTGGGCCCACCTCTAGAGAAAAAGATGCCCTAGAGAAGGTGGCTTCTATTACTATGAAGCTCCTGCAGGCTAGGCTGGGGCGGGGTTTCTGGACTCAACTTCTCACTAGGGAGGATTTTAGGATTTAAATTGTAAAAATATTCATCAGCTATCTCCTATGTGCTTAGCCTTAAAGGCAAGATTCTTCTGAATTTCAGACTTTAGATCCTTGAGCCTGGGAAGTGGCAGGGAGCTGGGGACAAATGCTCTTTCTTACAAAGAATAACCATGTAAGTTCAGGGACCCCGTTTCCAAGCCCAAAGCCTAGCAATATCTTCCAATATGGGCAGTAAAGTTCCCATACCACTAAATCATAGTAGGATTGTGACAAAGGATCTCATACATTATCTAATCCAACTTCATTTACTACTGGTGAAAGGATTAAGAAAGTACAAAGAAAAATATAATGACTTTTAGTAGTGTTATGCAACTAATTTAAGACCAAGCCAAGGGAAGCAACCTAAATGTCTTTCAACAAACGAATGGATCAAGAAGATGTGGTGTATATATACAATGGAATACTACTCAACCATAAAAAATAATGAAATTTTGCCATTTCACCAACATGAATGGAACTGGAGGGCATTATGCTAAGTGAAATAAGTCAGACAAATACTGTATGATATCATTTATATATGGAATCTAAAAAATACAACGAACTAGTGAATATAACAAGAAAGAAGCAGACTCACAGATATAGAGAACAAACTAGTGGTTACCAGAGGGGAGAGAGAAGGGGGGAGGGGCAATACCAGAGGGGAGAGTAGGGGATTAAAAGGTGCAAACTATTAGGTATAAAACAAGCTACAAGGATATACTGTACAAAATGGGGAATACAGCCACTATTTTATAATAACTATAAATGGAGTATAACCTTAAAAAGTTGTGAATCACTACATTGTACACCAGAATATTGTACAGCAACTACATCTCAATTAAAAAAAAAAACCAAGCCAGGATTGTAACTAGGATTGTTCTCAAAATAATTGTCTAAGTGAGTTAAATATTACATTACAAATGAACTGCAAATCATTCATTAGAATGTTCTAATAATATCCAAACCATTTGATGATTTGTAGAAATGTTGTTCAGAAATTGTTGGTATGATTCTTTGATGCAGATGCCAATAGCTAAATGTTTCTCCTGAGACAAGATGTTGACAGAGGGAACTGCCTCAAACTTTTCCAGTGACTTCCTCCTTGAACTGACAGTCAGTAGGTCCCAATCCCTGATGCACTGTTGCAGCTAGAAGAGGGCTAGGCACACCTTTCACACTTCAAGACTATGTACACACACCTGTATGTCAGTATTTCCCATATGGACTTGCAAACCTTCCACAGCAGCCCATAGTGACAATACCAATTTCAACACTGCCACTACTGGAAATGCTACTAACATCACCTGACCCACTACCTGCTTTGCTGCCACTGTCAAAACTCCAGTGCTTCAGAGCAGTGAGCCACCAGCCCAATTGCCCTCATGCCTTGACCTGTATCACACTAGAACTACTCTGCAGCCTCCATGGGAGTGGCAACTGTAGGACACTTAGGATCTCAATTGTAGAGAATTTCTCTAAATAGCAACATTATTCACCCTCTGTTGGCTTCTGCATCTTTGTCTAGATTGATATTTTAAAATATTCAATATCCTTATTATGAATAAGTCATACTAAGACAGAAGGCTCACTGACCAATGGTCATGGTGAAATCTTCAAAATGAGCTTAAACCAGTGTTTGTTTTAGACTTTATATATTAATTGAATTTAATCCTTAGCCCAGTTACTATTTGCCAAACAATATTTATATTTAATAATCTATTAAAACATATTTCAATATTTAACAATAGATTGTATATAAGATTTGTTTACAACCCAGTTCTCCTGACTTAACTCCAACATGTCATCTATTTATACCAAATGGCCAGCCTGTGGGGAAAATCTAACTGGCCAAGAAGTTACTCTATTACTTTCAGTCCTTCGGTGACACCAATAAGGACTTCTGAAAAGTCATCCTTAAATCAACACACATTTATTATGTACCTACTCTGAGTTCATCAGTATGTGTGAGCCCTAAGCCTCCATGAGCCCCAATCTTTGTGACTAGACTCACTGCTTCCCATTGCTTGTCTCCAGATTAACTTGGTAAAATACAAGAAATGGTAGAGGGAAGTATTATCCCCTCAGCATACCTCAAATATTCCATGTCCCTATAAAGATCTTTGCAAGTCAAGACCTTTATTTCTTTTTCCTTGGCAGAAAGAGCCAGTAGAAATAGTTGATGCCAGGAATGGGGGAAATTTTTTTAAAGATAACTGCCTGCTGTCTTCAAACAGCCTGTTTTCTGTTCCAGGGCTACAGCGATGTTGTCAAACACAGATGGCTAGCTCTTTTGGTTTAGTCATTTAAATAGCCTCATGTCATACCAGTCTCTATGAGTGTGCCAAGCACCAAAACATCCTACCATTCTGTGTATTCACAGCAACTCTTCCTTGGAGACCAAAGCAGGGAGAATGACACTGGGCTTGGTAGATGTAGTAGGAGGCAACCAGACTTCAACTTGGTGAGAGGAATACAAAGCAGAAAAATGAAAGAATGGTGTCAAAGTTCAGATCTGGGATACACCAACTAAGCTTATTATAAGAAAGTAATAAGGTGAGCATTTCACAAATGTACACTCATGCTATATGAAGAAGAGGAAATGAAAATGCCCTCAGGAATCCAAATATAGAATGAAGCTACTGGAATGCTCATACACTGCCATGGGGTGGTATATTGGTAAAATAACTTTGGAAAACTCTTTGGCCACATGTAGAAAAATAGATTATATGAAACATATAAGCCACTTCTAGGTATATACTCAAGTCTTTTGACTTGAGTATATACCTCTATCAAAAGACCTTTACAAGAAGGGTTATAGGAGCTTTATTCATAATGAGCTCAAACTGGAAATGATCCAAATTCCCATCCACAGTTGACTGAATAAATAAAATATTCAAATAAAATAATAATATACAATAATGGAAACAGTCACCAACTGCATGCAATGATATGGATAAATATCATGAACAAAATATTGAATGAAAGAGGCCAGACACAAAAGATGACTCCACTTAAATAAAGTACAAAACAAGGAAGAATGAATTTATGTTGTTAGAAAACAAAATAATGACTACCCTTGGGGTGAGGGTGGGGAAAAGTGACTGAAAGAGAGTGTGAGGAGAGCTTCTGAAGTGCTGGTACAGTTCTGTCTCTTAATCTGGATACTGCTTAGATGGATGTGCTCAGTTTGTAAAATTCATCAAATTGAGCACTTATGCTATATCTACTTTCCTATACTTATATTTGTGGCAAAATGAAAAAAATGACTTCAACCCTTCACCCTTCCCTTCCCTGAAGGTATTCAGACCTTCCCTGTGTAATTTTTTGTGCTCTCCCACTCTGACTCTGGGCTTGGCCACGTGACTTGCTTTGCACAATGATATCTCAGAGAACATGACTCAAGCACTGGCTTGAAACATGCTGCATGTTTCCCTTTCTGCCCTTGCTGCTGTGCAATTTACATTAAAACATATCTATACTAATCTGCTAGAAGAGAGCACAGCAAAGTTGCCCCAGTTGCCAGAGCCAAGGCCATCCTCAATGAGCCAATAACCAGCTTACTCCCAGATATGTGCATGAATCCAAAAGAGACCAGAAGAATAGTCCAACAAAGACCAGACTAAATCACCAATTTTGCATAAGTTGTTAAGTGGCATTACTAGGGTAATAGACAAGTGATACAACTGTATACTTCAATTTAAAGTTAAAATATACATGTAATTTTAAAAATTGGGGGAAGGAGACTAACATACCTATTTTTGAGCATGGCCACACCCTGTAGGAAAGGAAAACTGCCTGAGATCCTACAAGACCAGGGTCCCCAAAACATAACATGACATCCAAGTAAAATACAGGCCTCAGACAGCCAAACATAACTAGAAAACCAACCTGCAGAATTTCTCCAAGCCATCTAAAAATTCTCTCCTTCGGTGTCCCAGAAGATGCAGAAGCAAATGTTTGCTTCTTCTACTTCCCATTTTTAAAAATTTTCCTTTTATTCTATCCTACTGCCCTTTCACAATATGTCATAGAGAGAGTACAGTAATTTCTGTTCCTGCTATGGCCAGGTTTCACCATGGAGGGAAAAAAAGGGAGGGAGGAATGACCTTTTGGGCCCCTTAGCAGTGGCTTTCCCAAGATGAACATTGATGGGCTTGAGTGTTCAGCTGTCTTCCAGCATGGGGCTGAGCAATGGCTGTGTTACCTGGGTTAACCTGAGCTTTTGCAGAACTCAAGATAGGCAGCAGCAGGAGCAGCACCAAGGGCATTCTGGGAATCAGGATCATCTCAGAAGATGGTGTTGGAACTGGAGCCTGCAGCCCACCAAAAATGCAAGAAAACAAGAAAGAGAAGGAGAGGAAATGAGTGAGGCAGATACTTTCAACATGAATGAACACAACTTGCATCTTTGTGTTCTTACAGTGTTTATTTCTATATTCAGAACTTTAAATCATGGATTTTAATACTTGAATGGGACATTCAATAGTCACGTACTATAAGAATTTTCAAACTCTGGGACATTCAATAGTTATATAATATAAGAATTTTCAAACTCTATTAGATCATATACTCAAGGAATTAAACTTAGCCAAACTATAGGTGGGTAACAAAGTTTTAGTAAGATAAATACTTACCCAAATTGTGAATGGTGATAAAGTAAAACTTATATTTACAATGTTTTTTCATAATTTTAATATTGATTCCAGTATTAACCCAAGAAAAACATTCAATGACGTTAATGTGTTTGCCTTTCAAAAGATGTAAGGTCAATATTTATCCTAATTTATTAGCTCTAGAATGGTACCTGAAATTCTGTATTTTTAAGCTCCCCCAGAATAATCCATGTTATTAGTGGATTAGAGTTGAGACATCAGCATGAACTCATGTTTAGCTTAATAGAGATATAGATGGTCACATATGGAAATATTTATAGATATGTGTACACACAGGTTAGTACACACACACATATATCTATCTCCTTGCTATATAAGCTAAGAGGGCCTAGAAACTATGACACCCCAATAGCAACGAGCAAACCTAGTACCCAGATCTTGACTTCTAATACCATTCTCCAATAAAAGGAACCAGGGTTCCTTGGAGAAACTGCTAATTCCAGGACTGGGGCAGGAAATATGATGATCTTGGAGAATATTTTAGTGCCAGATGAGCCTGGAGAATCTTTTAGTGCCCCAAATTGAGAAAGCATACACAAAAATGATGGGGATATGGCAAAGGAACATGGAGGCAACAGGAGTTCCCAGTGGCCAGAGCTGGAACAACTTAAGCAACAAAATGAGTAAAGTAGTATTGGATTATAACTCAAGATATAAAATAAATACTTACAAGTCCATGTTGATATAAATAAATGATTGAATAAACAAATGGAGGAGAATAGACAAATTTCTCATGCAAAAGAATTCTAAATAATTATGTAGATACTCTCTACTCTTTTTTTTTTTTTTTTTTTTGTGGTACGCAGGCCTCTCACTGTTGTGGCCTCTCCCTTTGCGGAGCACAGGCTCCGGATGCGCAGGCTCAGCAGCCATGGATCACGGGCCTAGCCGCTCCGTGGCATGTGGGATTTTCCCGCACGGGGGCACGAACCCGTGTCCCCTGCATCGGCAGGCGGACTCTCAACCACTGTGTCACCAGGTAAGCCCTCTCTACTCTTAAGGAGGTGATGCATAACCACCCCTCTCACTTCCCCACGCCCAACTCCTTAAGTGTGAGCTGCACACAGTGACTTTCTTCAAAGAGTACAGTATGGAAATGGAGAAGGTAATTTTTCAGTAGAGAAACATGACAAACTCTACCTCAAGCCAGGTGATCAAGGTTAGCATCAACTTTGATAAGTCACACTGATAGTATGTATCCTTGATATGATGTGATGAGAATGACACTTAGCCTCTGTGGTCTTTTTCCCAAAAACCCATTACTCCAGCCTAATCATGAGAAACACATCAGACAAATCCCAATTGAGGGAAATTCTACAAAATTCCT
Organism: Mesoplodon densirostris; assembly: GCF_025265405.1. Classification (NCBI taxonomy): domain Eukaryota; kingdom Metazoa; phylum Chordata; class Mammalia; order Artiodactyla; family Ziphiidae; genus Mesoplodon; species Mesoplodon densirostris. Next base: position 121,703,935 of record NC_082662.1, on the reverse strand, counting down.
GATACATAATCCTCAAAACTGTCATGGTCACCCAAGACTAGAAAGTCTGGGAAACCGACACAGCTAAGGGAGCCAAAGAAGACAGCACGACTAAATGTAATGTGACATCCTGGATGGGATCCTGGAACAGAAAAAGGACATTTGGGGAAAACTGAGGAAATCTGAATAAAGTAGAGACTTTAGTTAATAATGATGTGTCAATATTGGTTCATTAACTATGACATATGTACTACACTAATGTAAGATGTTAATAACAGGGGAACTTTGGTAGTGGGTAAATAGGAAATCTATGTACCATCTTTGCAATGATTCTGTACATATAAAACTGTTCAAGAATAAAGTTTATTTAAAAAAGAAACTCTCTTCCAGGTAACACTAATAGTCAACAAACACTGGATCCACTATTAGGAAAAATATGTAAAAAAAATTATAAAGGGAGACAAAATCCCTTTAAGCTTGAGTGATCAGAGAAGGTTTAATGAGGAAATCAGCATCTGATCAGATTCTTGAAGGATGAATAAGATTTTAATGGGCAATAATGGGAATAGAGTAAATAATAGGATGACATAGCTAAGACATTTTTGAGGAAACAGGAGCTTTCTATGATGTTTTCTAGGCAGTAGAACTCTGACCCAACCAAAGTGGTAAGAAAAAAAAAAAAAAACGTATTCAGATAGTTCTGCCTGAAGAGGATGGAGCCGAAAACTAATCAAATACAAAAGACTAAAGTGGCATCATGGTAGGGAGCAGGGGCAAGTGATCCACAGACCACAAAAGGGTGATGACCATAGTTTCATGGCATTGATTTGGAGAGATAAAATATGTCTCAGTGCTTACTCACTGCCAGCAGCAGGAACACTGCGTTTCTATAAATGAGTCCACAAACAGGAAAAGAAACACACAGGCAGACCTTGGAGACATTGATCTTGGCTGTAGTCTAGCACTAACCCATGACCATGATCCAGGATGTCCTTCTACAAAGATCTGAGCTCCTTGTGAGCAGCCATTCAGCCTTGCGAGCACTGCCTTGGGTAACCACCCTCTCTTAGCAGACTTCTGAAGAAGAGTGTTACAATTCTCTTTCATGATACCTTCTTTGTGGGTTCTTGGCCATTACTTTCTCCCCTCCATGACCTTCCCCAGTGGTTCCTTCTTTAAGCACTGTCTCCTACACCTCATTCCCTTCGCACACTGAATTTGCTTCTATTAGATCCTCCATAACATTGTTATAAAATTGCCCATTTAATCATTAGCTTCAAAATGACTCATTCTTGTATCTCCAAAAGAATACATTATATCTTGTACAAAGGAGGTGTTCAAAAACAGTTTTTAACTGAACTAAGGATTCACAAGTTGCTCAAAAAGTGTTGACTGAATTTTCTTTTGGAAACTCTTACTTGGTTGCAGGCTGTGAATCTCCAATGCCAGTGATTATTTCTGCTTTGTTTGCTTAAAATTAGGGTGTCCAGCAGCTAACAAAACAAAAGAACCATTAACAAACCTAGGAGTACTATAATTATACCATGGATATCTAACACATGCCAAGGACAATCTCATGTAATATTCACAGTAACCCAATGAGGTTTGTTTTCATCAGTAAGGTAATTGAGGAGGAAGAGGTTAAAACTGATCTGGTTACACAGCTGATAGGCACCAAAACTCATACATGAACCCAGGGTTTGTATTACTCTAAAATCCACTTAGGTCCTTTTGTTGTTGTTTATTTTGTTTTTGTCTTTGTTTTTCATTATACTACACTCTCCTTTTTTTTAACGTCTTTACTGGAGTATAATTGCTTTACAATGATGTGTTAGTTTCTGCTTTATAACAAAGTGAATCAGCTATACATATACATATATACCCATATCTTCTCCCTCTTGTGTCTCCCTCCCACCCTCCCTATCCCACCCCTCTAGGTGGTCACAAACCACTGAGCTTATCTCCCTGTGTTATGTGGCTGCTTCCCACTAGCTATCTATTTTATGTTTGGTAGTGTATATATGTCCAGGCCACTCTCTCACTTTGTCGCAGCTTACCCTTCCCCCTCCCCATATCCTCAAGTCCATTCTCTAGTAGGTCTGTGTCTTTATTCCCGTCTTACCCTTAGGTTCTTCATGATCTTTTTTCTCCTTAGATTCCATACATATGTGTTAGCATATGGTATTTGTTTTTCTCTTTCTGACTTACTTCACGCTGTATGATAGACTCTAAGTCCATCCACCTCACTACAAATAACTCAATTTCATTTCTTTTTATGTCTGGGTAATATTCCATTGTGTATATGTGCTACATCTTCTTTATCCATTCATCTGTTGATGGACACTTAGGTTGCTTCCACGTCCTGGCTATTGTAAATAGAGCCGCAATGAACATTTTGGTACATGACTCCTTTTGAATTATGGTTTTCTCAGGGTATATGCCCAGTAGTGGGATTGCTGGGTCATATGGTACAGCCACTATGGAGAACAGTATGGAGGTTCCTTAAAAAACTACACTCTCCTTTGATCTGGCCTCTGCTACGTCACCAGAGCTACACTCCTGCTCAAACTTTCTATTTAGCTACTTTCAGACTTCTTTCATTTTTTTCTTTCATTTCCTACCACCTCAGGGCCTCTGTTAAAAAGTTTAATTCCTCTCTTCATCTGGTTCAAATCTCCATTCAATGGTTACTTCCTCAGTGAAATAGTCTCTTACCCCCTTGATTGTACAGACACTGAAAGAATCTTATAATTCTTCTACATAGAAATGATCATAGTTTATAATTGTATATCTGTTGTTGTGGTTGTCTTATTAGTCTCTGCACTCCATAAGCTCCATGTTTATTTTACTCACCATTGCATTCCCAGAACTTACCAGAGTGCTGGATAAACAGTTGCAGAATGAATTAATGATTGTCTTGAGCCACATATTCAGTGATTGTATCTGGCTATTCCAAATTCCATACCCTAAAAGGAAGTATCCCCAAAGCTTGTAATAAACAGACATCACCCTTTTCTGCCTCTTTGAATGAATTTTTCCAGAGGTTCAATATTTAAGCAATGTGACCTGTGAATAGAATCCATAAACATACATGGAAGAATTTCAAGAAGATAAAAGGTCCTTCTCTACCCACTTCTTTGTTTAACAGTGCAAATTCCTTTGACAAAAAATTTATTCAAACCTTAAAAATAAAAAGTCATTGGCCTTCATTCATTCATTCAGCAACTATTTTCTGGAAGTCTATTAGGTGCTGTTCTAGGTGCTAAAAAAGGCAGAGAAGACCCCTGTCATCATGGAGCTTATAATACACAAGCAAACAAGTAAATAAATAAGAAACCTAAAGAGATATACATGCCATGAAGACAATAAAATGCCGTAATGTGATGGAGAATGGATGAGGGCTATTTCAGGTAAGGTGGTCAGGAAAGGCCTCCCTAAATACAGGATTGACAAAGAAATAGATAAATAGAACAGTGAAGAGAATAGACAATACTCATATACACAAGAAAAGTCTCATATAAGTGGGAACTTTCTATATGAGAAAAGGGGCATTTAGAATCAGTGAAACGTTTCAGATGATTCAATAGCATTTTCAAAAACAAATAAAGGTATCTTCATATCTCACACAAAAATAAAGAGCCCAAAATGTAAAAATAGAACTATAAAATTATTTCTGGAAAATATTGAGAATCTGCTGTGAGCTAAAGGAAAACCTGCATAAATGAGACATAGAAAGCAAAATCCACAAATGAAAAGAATGATAAATTTTTTCATCAAAATTCAAAACATCTTTGAGGTAAATGACATCATAAACTTAATAGACAAGCAACAGGCTAAGATAAATATTTGAAATTTTAGAACAAAACAGTGTGTATGTATTTTTCTGGTATAAATAAATAACCTCTATAAATCATTTTTTTAAAAAACACTAGAAAAATGGGCCAAGTCAATAAAAAGCATTTAACAGAGGAAAAAATATAATGTCAGTAAACATCTAAAAGCACTCAACCTCACTAGAATAAGAAAGACAAACATTAAAGCAGTAGTTGAATACCAATTTTATCCATCAGATTGGCAAAAATTTTGTGTGAAACTATGAAATTTGGCAGTAGTGTGGAGAAATAGATATTCTCATACTCTGCCACTGGGTATACAAATTAAAAGATAATTTAAATTAAAACATATATATAGACTCTGATCCATACGTTCCACTTATTATTTACCCTAGGGAAATATTTACACATGTGCACAATGAGGTAGGCACAAAGAAGTACTTTGCAATATTTTTTAAAATTTTATTTTATTATGGTAAGAACAATTAATATGACCTTCCCTCAACAAATTTTTATTTTTTTATTTTTATTTTTTAACGTTTTAAATTTAATTTTTTTTTTTTTGTGGTACGCGGGCCTCTCACTGTTGTGGCCTCTCCCATTGCGGAGCACAGGCTCCGGACGTGCAGGCCCAGTGGCCATGGCTCATGGGCCCACCTGCTCCGTGGCACGTGGGATCCTCCCGGACCGGGGCACGAACCCGTGTCCCCTGCATCGGCAGGCGGACTCCCATCCACTGCGCCACCAGGGAAGCACTAAATTTAATTTTATTTATTTTTTTATATGGCAGGTTCTTATTAGTCATCAATTTTATACACATCAGTGTATACTTGTCAATACCATTTGCACAGTTCATCACACCAACCCCCTCACCCCTCCGCTGCTTCCCCCCCTTGGTGTCCTTATGTTTGTTCTCTACATCTGTGTCTCAGTTTCTGCCCTGCAGACTGGTTCATCTGTACCATTTTTCTAGGTTCCACAGATATGCATTAATATACGATATTTGTTTTTCTCTTTCTGACTTACTTCACGCTGTATGACAGTCTCTAGATCCATCCACGTCTCAACAAATGACCCAATTTCATTCCTTTATATGGCTGAGTAATATTACATTGTATATATGTACCAAATCTTCTTTATCCATTCGTCTGTCAATGGGCATTTAGGTTCCCTCCATGACCTGGCTATTATAAATAGTGCTGCAATGAACATTGGGGCACATGTGTCTTTATGAATTACGGTTTTCTCTGGGTACATGCCCAGTAGTGGGATTGCTGGATCATATGGTAATTCTATTTTTAGTTTTTTAAGGAACCTCCATACTGTTCTCCATAGTGGCTGTATCAATTTACATTCCCACCAATAGTGTAAGAAGTTTCCCTTTTCTCCACACCCCCTCCAGCATTTGTTGTTTGTAGATTTTCTAATGATGCCCATTCTAACTGGTGTGAGGTGATACCTCATTGTAGTTTTGATTTGCATTTCTCTAAAAATTAGTGATGTTGAGCAGCTTTTCGTGTGCTTCTTGGTCATCTGTATGTCTTCTTTGGAGAAATGTCTATTTAGGTCTTCTGCCCATTTTTGGATTGGGTTGTTTGTTTTTTTAATATCAAGCTGCATGAGCTGTTTATATATTTTGGAGATTAATCCTTTGTCCATTGATTTGTTTGCAAATGTTTTCTCCCATTCTGAGGGTTGTCTTTTCGTCTTGTTTATGTTTTCCTTTGCTGTGCAAAAGCTTTGAAGTTTCATTAGGTCCCATTTGTTTATTTATGTTTTTATTTCCATTACTCTAAGAGGTGGATCAAAAAAAGATCTTGCTGTGATTTATGTCAAAGAGTGTCCTTCCTATGTTTACTCTAAGAGTTTTATAGTGTCCAGTCTTACATTTAGGTCTTTAATCCATTTTGAGTTTATTTTTGTGTATGGTGTTACAGAGTGTTCTGATTTCATTCTTTTACATGTAGCTGTCCAGTTTTCCCAGCACCACTTATTGAAGAGACTGTCTTTTCTCCATTGTATATCCTTGCCTCCTTTTTCATAGATTAGTTGACCATAGGTGCATGGGTTTATCTCTGGGCTTTCTATCTTGTTCCATTGATCTATGTTTCTGTTTTTGTGCCAGTACCATATTGTCTTGATGACTGTAGCTTTGTACTATAGTCTGAAGTCCAGGAGGCTGATTCCTCCAGCTCCATTTTATTCCCTCAAGACTGCTTTGGCAGTCTTTGGCAGTTGGGGTCTTTTGTGTCTACATACAAATTTTAAGATTTTTGTTCTAGTTCTGTAAAAAATGCTATTGGTAATTTGATAGGGAATGCATTGAATCTGTAGATTGCTTTGGGTAGTGTAGTCATTTTCAAAATGTTGACTCTTCCAATCCAAGAACACAGTATATCTTTCCATCTGTTTGTATCATCTTTAATTTCTTTCATCAGTGTCTTATAGTTTTCTGCATACAGGTCCTTTGTCTCCCTAGGTAGGTTTATTCCTAGGTATTTTATTCCTTTTGTTGCAGTGGTAAATGGGAGTGTTTCCTTAATTTCTCTTTCAGATTTTTCATCATTAGTGTATAGGAATGCAAGAGATTTCTGTGCATTAATTTTGTATCCTGCAACTTTACCAAATTCATTGATGAGCTCTAGTAGTTTTCTGGTGGCATCTTTAGGATTCCCTTTATATAGTATCATGTCATCTGCAAAGAGTGACAGTTTTACTTCTTCTTTTCCAATTTGTATTTCTTTTTCTTCTCTGATTGCCATGGCTAGGACTTCCAAAACTATGTGGAATAATCGTGGTGAGAGTGGACATCCTTGTCTTGTTCCTAATCTTAGAGGAAATGCTTTCAGTTTTTCACTATTGAGAATGATGTTTGCTGTGGGTTTATCATATTTGGCCTTTATTATGTTGAGGTAGGTTCCCTCTGTGCCCACTTTCTGGAGAGTTTTTATCATAAATGGGTGTTGAATTTTGTCAAAAGCTTTTTCTGCATCTATTGAGCTGATCATATGGTTTATATTCTTCAATTTGTTAATATGGTGTATCACATTGATTGATTTGCATATATTGAAGAATCCTTGCATCCCTGGGATAAATCCTACTTGATCATGGTGTATGATCCTTTTAATGTGTTGCTGGGTTCTGTTCACTAGTATTTTGTTGAGGATTTTTGCATCTATATTTATCAGTGATATTGGCCTGTAATTTTCTTTTTTGGTAGTATCTTTTTCTGGTTTTGGTATCAGAGTGATGGTGGCCTCACAGAATGAGTTTGGGAGTGTTCCTTCCTCTGCAATTTTGTGGAAGAGTTTAAGAAGGATAGGTGTTAGCTCTTCTCTAAATGTTTGATAGAATTCACCTGTGAAACCATCTGGTCCTGGACTTTTGTTTGTTGGAAGATTTTTAATCACAGTTTCAATTTCATTACTTGTGATTGGTCTGTTCATATTTTGTATTGCTTCCTGGTTCAGTCTTGGAAGGTTATACCTTTCTAAGAATTTGTCCATTTCTTCCAGGTTGCCCATTTTATTGGCATAGAGTTGCTTGTAGTAATCTCTTAGGATGCTTTCTATTTCTGTAGTGTCCATTGTAGCTTCTCCTTTTTCATTTCTAATTTTATTGATTTGAGTCCTCTCCCTCTTTTTCTTGATGAGTCTGGCTAATGGTTTATCAATTTTGTTTATCTTCTCAAAGAACCAGCTTTTAGTTTTATTGATCTTTGCTATTGTTTTCTTTGTTTCTATTTCATTTATTTCTGCTCTGACCTTTATGATTTCTTTCCTTCTTCTAACTTTGGGTTTTGTTTGTTCTTCTTTCTGTAGTTCCTTTAGGTGTAAGGTTAGATTGTTTATTTGAGATTTTTCTTGTTTCTTGAGGTAGGCTTGTATAGCTATAAACTTCCCTCTTAGAACTGCTTTTGCTGCATCCCATAGGTTTTGGATCGTCGTGTTTTCATTGTCATTTGTCTCTAGGTATTTTTTGATTTCCTCTTTGATTTCTTCAGTGATCTCTTGGTTATTTAATAACGTATTGTTTAGCCTCCATGTGTCTGTGTTTTGAACGTTTTTTTCCCTGTAATTCATTTCTAATCTCATAGCGTTGTGGTCAGAAAAGATGCTTGATATGATTTCAATTTTCTTAAATTTACTGAGGCTGGATTTGTGACCCAAGATGTGATCTATCCTGGAGAATGTTCCGTGCGCACTTGAGAAGAAAGTGTAATCTGCTGTTTTTGGATGGAATGTCCTATAAATATCAATTAAATCTATCTGGTCTATTGTGTCATTTAAAGCTTCTGTTTCCTTATTTATTTTCATTTTGGATGATCTGTTCATTGGTGTAAGTGAGGTGTTAAAGTCCCCCACTATTATTGTGTTACTGTCGATTTCCTCTTTTAAAGCTGTTAGCAGTTGCCTTATGTATTCAAATGCTCCTATGTTGCATGCATATATATTTATAATTGTTATATCTTCTTCTTGGATTGATCCCTTTATCAGTATGTAGTGTCCTTCTTTGTCTCTTGTAATAGTCTTTACTTTAACGTCTATTTTGTCTGATATGAGTATTGCTACTCCAGCTTTTTTTGATTTCCATTTGCATGGAATATCTTTTTCCATCCCCTCACTTTCAGTCTGTATGTGTCCCTAGGTCTGAAGTGGGTCTCTTGTAGACAGCATATATATGGGTCCTGTTTTTGTGTCCATTCAGCAACCCTGTGTCTTTTGGTTGGAGCATTTAATCCATTCATGCCTTAAGAAATTTTTATGTGTGCAACATATTATTGTTGACTATAGGTATAATGTTGTACATCAGACCTCCGGAACCTACTTACCTTGCTTAACTGAAACTTTATCCCTATTGATTAACCCTCCATTTCCTCCTCCCCTTAGCCCCTGGCAACCACTGTTCCACTCGTTAATTCTATGAATTTGACATAATTGTTATCATGTACTATTTGTCTTTTTGTGACTGACTTATTTCCCTTAACATAATGTCCTCAAGGTTCATCCATGTTGTTGCATATTGCAAAATTTGCTTTTTTAAGGCTAAATAATATTCCATTGTATGTATAAGCCACATTTTCTTTATCCATTCATTTGTCAACATTCAGTTTATTTCCACATATTGACTATTGTGAATAATGCTACAATGAACATGGGAGTGCTAATATTTCTTCAAGATCCTGATTTTAACTATCTTGTGTAAATACCCAGAATTGGAATTGCTGGGTCATGTGGTAGTTCTATATTTAATTTTTGAGGAATCTCCATACTGTTTTCCATAGAGGCTGTGGCCAACTGATCTTCAAGAAGGATGCCAATAATATATAATGGGGAAAAATGAGACTCTTAAATAAATTGCATTAAGAAAACTGGGTATCCACATGCAAAGGAATGAAATTGAACCCTTATCTTACACCATACACAAAAATCAACTCAAAGTGAATTAAAGACTTAAATGTAAGACCTGAAACGTTAAACTTCTAGAAGAAAACACAGAGGAAAAACTTCACAACGGTGGCCTTGGAAATGACTACATTGATATGACTCCAAAAGTTCTGGCAGCACAAACAAAAATAAACAAGTGAAACTACCTCAAACCAAAAAGCTTTTGCAGAGCAAACAATCAGAAACCTACAGAAAAGGAGAAAATGTTTGCAAACAATATAATAAGTGATTAATATCCAAAATATATAAGGAACTCATATAACTCAATAGCAAAAAATAAAAAAGAAAAATGAAACACACACACAAACAAAAAAACAAAAACAAAAAACCTAATAAAATTCCTTAAAATGAGCTAAGGACTTGAATGGACATTTCTCCAAAGAAGACATACAAATGCCCAACAGATATATGAAAAAATGCTCAACACTGCTAATCATCAGGTGATACAAATCAAAACCACAATGAGATATCACCTCACATCTGTCATGATGGCTATTATCAAAAAAAAATGAAGGACAATAAATGTAGACAAGAAAATTGGAACCCTTGAACACTGTGGGTACAATATTTTTTTTAAATAACAAAACTTGGAAAAATTTCTATCAATAAGGGAGTACTATGAACCGTGGCATATTCCTGCTATGAAATACTATGCAATAGCTTAAAAGTATGAGTTAGAGCCACATGTAATTGCATGGTTAGATGTCCATGACATGGTTTTTAGGTGAACAAGCAGGTTTCAAGATTTATATGAAGCACATTGTATACTTTTATGGATATATACGCACACATTCACATACATTTTTATGTATATAAAAGATCTAGAAAGTTAAACACCATGCTGATAACAAGCTTTAATCTAGTGCACACTCTAATGCTCAAATAGGTTGGTATGTGAGGATAGAGCAAGGAACCTTAGAAGGCAAATGCTGTTAATAGTAGTTCCCTCAGAGATCATAGTGTTTGGCAGGGGAGATTGGAAATGGTGATCAAAGGGAAACTCTAGTCTTATTTGCGATGTTTTGATTTTAACAAAGAAAATATGTTCCCTGTTAATGTCATTCACATTGGTTTCTCTGACAAAAAAAAATTCCTGGGGGCAGTCTATCAGAATCTCGAGGGTGTTTTCCAACCAACCATGCATATCCCACAGGTTCAAGGTATTGGGTGAAACTGTCTTTTATTTTAAAAATCACTTGCAGTATTGAGAGATATTATTGATTAGTATATCTTGCGGATAAATAGAGAAGCAAAAGAAAAAAAGTTTGAGAGTTGCTACGTATACTTTTCTTTTTTTAGAACACCTGCCCCTTAGTACATACCTACAAATGCATAATCATCAAGCCTTACAATAAGCCTGAAAGGAGAGATTACCACCTGCCTTTACAAAGCAGGAAAGTGAGTCCCTAAGTCACTTCACCCACAGCCTAGGCAGACTTACCTGGTCTGGCTACTGGTTCCCACTCATCACGCTGAATTACAGTTCTGTCTGTCTTTCAAGCCAGACTGTGAGTCATTTAAGGTTAGGGATCTTGCTTCTCTCTACATCAATATCAGATTAGTTCTAACTTGCCTGGGTCACAAAACTAGAGACAGAGTTAAAACTCTTCCAGTTCCTCTGACTCCATGGCCAGTGTTACTTCACCCTCAGCCCAATAGTTTCCAAGGAATGTCAGTGACTATGTAGCTCAGAGAGTATATGTCCTATGTAATGAAAACCCCACTTCCCGCTTCACAGTCAGAATCCTCTGCCCTAGCCAAGCTGGATGAACACTCCAAACTGACTCCAAAGGAGCCACGACTCAGGACCTCCCAGATCCGATGGGAGATGGTTGACTCAGGACTGCCCGCACCAGGATCTAGACAGGCCATGGGTCAAAGCCATCAGAAAAACCAGGAAGTAAATGGAAGGTTAGGCAGATGGGAGTGTGACAGCCACAGCCAGAAATTATCAGGAATTTTTTTAAAAAGAACCTAGAATCAAACTTCTGACAAGTTATTTCTGTACTTGGGTGAGCTTCAAAGGCTTCTTTCTGAAACACAGTCAGGGCCACATCATGGTTTAAGAGCAAGTCATCAGCACATCCTGCCTGATACCATACCTTTCTGTGGAGAGTTCACACAGATAGGGCTCGTTCCTGGTCAGTCCTGTGTCTCCTGCAGCTCCAGGTTATACACAGCTGAGGCAGTAACAAACTCCTCTTTTCCAACTGCCTTAAAAAGTCAGACCATTTCCTACTTTATGCTATCACTTATATGTAGAATCTAAAAGAGCCAAACTCAGAGAATCAGAAAGTAGAGTGGTGGTTACCAGGGGCTGGGGGTAGGGTGGAATGGAGAGGTATTGATCAAAGGGTACAAACTTCCAGTTATAAGATGAATAAGTTCTGGGGATCTAATGCACAGCATAGTGATTATAGCTAATAATATTATATTTTGTACCGAAGCGTAGATCTTAAATGTTCTTACTACAAAAAGGAAATGGTAATTATGGGACAGGATGAAAGTGTTAGTTAATGCTATGGCGATCATCATTTTGCAATATATAAGTGTATCAAATCAACATGCTGTACACCTTAAACTTACACAATGTTATATGCCAATTATATCTCAATAAAGCTGGAGGGGAAAGTCAGACCACATCCCTAGTAATAAGCTCTACTCTAGTGCTCAAATAGGAGAGTGAGTGAGGATAGAGCTGCGAACCCTGGGAGATGGGTGCTGAAATGACTTTTGAACAGCTGAGTGAGAAAGGGTGAGCAGGAAGCTAAGGTCTCTCACCTAACTCAGACACCCAGACATCTCAGAGTATGAGGCTCTCTGTACCAGTGGAGCAACAGCTTTCTGTGCTCCAAAATACAAGTCCTACTACAGTGTCTGTTTTTTACTATAGGACTGATAAATGGTAGATAGATAGATAAATAGAGAGAGAGAGAGAGAGATAATAGACACATGATAGAGAGGTAGATAGATGATATAGATTTAAATATAAAAAGAAACACATTTGTAAGTGTTGCTATAATAGTTAACTGCATTTATTTGGAAAAACAGCCCCATCATTCCCCCTCGGTGATAAGGAAAGTAAGCAAAGCAGGCAACCCTTCGGATTTCTTGCCTTAACAAAATGGAAAGTTTGAGTTCTTTGTTTCTCCCAAGCCTCTTTGAAGTGACTGTAACTTACAGATAGTAGAGCTCTCATTTTTCCCCCAGGTCTGATTATTAGTAAAAATCACCTCTTTCTCTGAAGCAGTGCTAGAGGTATATCCCATTTTAAGCAATGTCTGAACTTGCCAAGCTCATAAATCATGAAATGTTTATCCACATTACAGAATAATTCTTTGAACAAGCCTTCAGTGCTGGGTACATTTGAATAACAAGTTTCCACACAATACATTTAAAATAACATTTAGTATAATGTTCCATCTACTCACCAAACTCATAAATCATTGAGGGAGTCTCCACATTACAAAATAATTCTTCACTTCACAAAGGGATCCACGACTGGGTTCCTTTGACAGCAAATCCTTCCAGTAATTCAGAATATGATTCAGTATACCTAAATCCAGTTTGTACTCAACTTTTCATGAATACAGTTTCTATACAAAGCAGGGCACATCTGATTTGGCAGACGGTCATTTTCCCCAGACAATCCATCTTTCCAAGTCCAAAAGCTAGAGACAATCTGAGGTGCCCACCACTTTGTCGAAGAATAAAAAGTCTCAGATTTTCCTGAGGGATCTTCAGACTGAGCCTGTGAAAGGGGCCAAATAGGAAGTGCCTGCCCTTCTGGAAAATCAGCTGTGGCCTGCAGCCAGGGTCCCTCCACCTAAACTCAGACAGATCTTCCTACAGGAAGGGGTAGGGCCCTGGAAAGGCTGGAGTGGGAAGGGAAATGAGATAAAGGGACTTGGGTCAAACTGGAGCCGATTCGAGATGCAGTGTGTGCACAACTGTGTGTGGTACTTGTGTTTGTGTGTGTGTTGAAGGACTTGGTGGGGAGAAGAAAAGTCACATGCTATACAGCCATACATTTTCATTCAGAGGCCATTCAGGGCATTCAAGGCTTGTTTTCCTCTCTGCTGAGTCATTTTTCATTTCAGATTCAACAAATAGAAAGAGCAATCTTTGGAGTATTTAATACTCAGCAAACAAATATGCAGAAATGAGCTTGGTTTTGGCAGAAGATGAGCCACACCTACATACACACACCCACCCCCGCCACACACACACACACCCGCACACACACACACCATCACTGTACTCATGTTTTATCTTGATTCCCAAGGATTTGTTGATGTCTTTCTCATTCCCAGCTTTCCTCTGGGAGTCCCAGTCTCTTGCTTCTCAAAATGTAGCTGCTCAGTGCTGAGCCAAAGGCCCAGACTGGCCCAATCTGTAAGTGTTAAAGCACAAAGGATGACCCAAGGTGACCTTCACTGCTCAGAGGAGGATGCAACAGCTAGCTCCTGCCTTTGTTAGAAGAGCACTTTGCTTTCCTCACTCTTTTCACCTTTTTTGGAGGCAACTAGAGTTTGCCAAAGCAGTGGAGGGTTGGTGGGGAAGAGCCAGACAGCTATCTCATCCTCTCACTCGCCATCCAGGAAGAGCAGAGGACCCTGAGCGAAATCACTGTCACAGAAGACACTCCCCCTGGTGGGGGCAGAATGGACCACAAAACATCCACAGTGTGGCATCATTTGCCTGTTATCCTTTCTACAGTATAAGCATTAGGGATGTCAAATCTAATGCCGTCATGAGATTAGTGGGGGGAGGAAGGAGAGTAAATACAAAGTGAAGGCAGGGCATTTTCCAAACACAAAAGGGTCCGTTAGAAGATCAGTATCCCTGGGCCTGCTAAGACCTTGGGCAGCTCATTTAACCTCACTGAGCTCTAGCAGCCCCGGGATCTTCATGGGGATATTTCACTCCCACCCCTGACTTCCACTATCCCATACTTGGGCACCTGTCCCACCCAGCCCCTCTCATTTTCTTTCTGCATCCCACCCTCTACCCCAGGCTCCTCAGGAACCCTGATGCCTGTGCTGATGATCAGAGGGCCGCCTGCACCACTACTGAGCACACTGACGTCAGCAGGAGGGCCTACGGTTGGAGGGTTTTGGAGGTTATGAAATGAAGAACTCAAAAGTATAGGCCCACCGCCACGAAAGCTTGAAGGTACCTGAGTGCCCACCTTTCTCAGTCCTCTGTGGTTAAAGGTGAGGAAGGTAGGGCAGCCCCCAAAGCAGACAGGCCTCCACATGGTCAACAGCTGGTCAGATGCAGGACCAGGCCTCTGGTCACCCAGGTTAGCACTGGTTCTCTGGTGACACTGCCTCTGCCTGGCCCAACCTCCTGTTTTTCTTTCCTTAAACTCTGAGCTCACACACCTTCTTTAGACCCTGTCCATCTCAGTAACTGATTTCTTTAAACCAGAGTGAAGTTATTTGGAAAATCTCTGTGATGGTTTTCAAATTTGTCCACAAATTCTGTGACACTCTCCCATGGAGAGCTAGGATCTAATTTCCTTTCTGTTGAATACAAGCTCGACCGAGTGACTCACTTCTAACAAAATGAATACAGTGAAAGTGATGGCTGTGAAACTCCAGAGCTAGGTCCCAGAAGGTGGTACACATCCACTGAGCTCTCTCTCTCTCTCTCTCTCTCTCTCTCTCTCAGACTTGCCCTGGGAACCCACGGCCATGTGGCAAGGGAAGCCAGGCCACGTGGAGAAGCCATGTGTAGGTCTTCTGGCCAATACCATTGCTGAGATCCCTGCAGACCACAGCAGAAATTCTCACACTTGTGAGTGAGGAAGGCTCCCTGGTGACTCTGGTCCCAGCCACCATCTGTGGCAACCACAGGAGAGACCCTGGGCAAGACAGCCTAGCTGAGGCCAGTCACCTCAGAAATATGAGTGATAAGAACAATAATATGATTGTCGTGTGTTAAGCCACTAAGTTGTGAGGTGATTTATTACACGGCAAGAAATAACTGGAAAAACTTCCTTGGGTAAGTAAGGCACAGCCTCCTTGCAAACGTAAGTGTTGGGTTTTGAACATTGCCAAGTTTTTACTTATCACCAATCTGTCCATTACCTCAAAGCCTAGAGTGAAAACATAGGCCACACAGTAATGGAGTCAGATGGAAACAATGGTAAGCAGGAGACACAGCTCTCTCATTAAACCCAGAAGTGAGTTGAAAGACTAACCGTCTACACGTACAAGATGCCTTTCCCTTGAGGGCTTGGCAGTGAATCCAGAAGCAGCATCTTACTCACTGGATCCCCCCTTCCTATTGCACCTGGGCCCCTACCCCAGAGGTAGGACTAGCTCTTCAGCTAGCCCTTCTCAGCCACCATGGCCAAAGCCAGACTTGCTGGGTTTGAATCCTGTCTCCTCCTGCACCAGGTATGTAGACCTGGCCACACACACTCCTGAATCTTGGCCTCTCTGTTTCCTCACCTGTAAAATGAGGGCAATAATGGCACCTGCTCCTGCAGAATGTCGTGAGGATAGAATGAGTTATTACACAGGAAGTACTTAGAACAATGCCCAGCTCACAAATGTTCACGTATATTTGTATTTCTATTTTATTTTTACTGTGCCTAGGCCTTGTCTCCTCAATAAATTTGCAAGTTAGGGGCAAAAAGCATGCCTCCCCCATCCGTCTCCTTATATTTGTATCAGCTGACACCTACACAGTGGGTGCCAGTTGATTGGCAGGTCATTTCAATGGTAATAAAACAGACAAGAACAACAATACAAACTCCTCGCCTTTGACAAGCACACTAAACCTTGCTGGGTACATCCTGAGTGATGCGGCCTTTGGAGAAAGTGACTTGACCCTTTATGTACAGTCATTCAGAGGTCATAAAAGACTCATGCACTTAACTATGAGCCAGCACAGCAGAAACCAGCCTGGGGCTGAGAGAAGGGCGGTGGCCACGTCTTGGGGGATAGTGATGTGATCACACTGCTAGATCGAGTGCTGTTCTGTTCCCACATGAGAGAGCACCCACGCCCCCAAGACCTTCCAATAAAGCCGCCCAAAGCTGCGAGGGCCAAGAACTTGAGGGCCAAGAACATGCCATTTCCACCAGGGCTGCCCTATTCTTGTGCTCCGTGGCCGTGCTAGCCTCTTAAGAACACATGACTCTATCAGGCTACTTACTAATTTGCACAGGCCCAATCAACATGGGCTTGAAGCACCTCTGGGACAGGAATAAATTCAATCTCATCCAGCCATAGGAAACCCTCCTGAACCTCAGAAGAGATTTGGTGTGATGCCAATGAACGCTGCTTCCAGTTCCCTGCCTGCAGGAGGAACTCCAGGGAGACACTTGGATCCACATTCCCAGACACCAGCCAGCATCTGCCCTTTCAGCAAAGAAACCTAGGTGTCTTTCCCTTAACGTATTCAGAGACTCCTGTATATGAGGGTTAACACCAGTGCTCTTGCCATGAAGAGAAGGGAGACCCCTCACCTTCTCTGAAACTATCAGCTGAGCGAGGAAGCAAGGATTTCACCTTTTAGACCTTTGCAACCATATTCTGTAGTGAACATTTTCAGCAATGATACAGGTCAAGCACTTCTAAAACAGCCAGAAACTAATAAACCTCTGGGTTGAAAGGCACTTTTCTTTCCTTTTTTGGCTGGGCACAATGTTAATTCTTTTTAACTTTTTATTTTATATTGGAGTATAGTTGATTAAAAATGTTGTGTTAGTTTCAGGTGTACGACAAAGTGATTCAGTAATACATATACATGTATCTATTCTTTTTCAAATTCTTTACTCAATTAGGTTGTTACAGAATATTGAGCAGAGTTCCCTGTGCTATACAGTAGGTCCTTGTTGGTTGTCCATTTTAAATATAGCAGTGTATATATGTCAATCCCAAACCCCCTAACTATCCCTCCCCACACCTTCCCCCCCCCGACCAGTAACCATAAGTTCGCAGCAACATGGATGGACCTAGAGATTGTCATACTGAGTTAAGTAAGTCAGACAGAGAGAGAGAAATATTGTATGATAATGCTTATATGTGGAATCTTAAAAAAAAGAACACTTTTCTATAGATCTCGAAAGTACAAAATATGGGTAAAAGTAGAAAATGGTGTCACAATTAAAATTAAATGAGATGATGCATATAAAGGACTTAAAGCACTGGTGCCTGGAAGACAGTAAGTACTTATTAAGATTTAGTATGCTAACACATATATATGGGATCTTAAAAAAAAAAAAAACATGGTTATGAAGAACCTAGGGGCAGGACAGGAATAAAGATGCAGACAGACATAGAGAATGGACTTGAGGACACGGGGAGGGGGAAGGGTAAGCTGGAACAAAGTGAGAGAGTGGCACTGACATATATACACTACCAAATGTAAAATAGATAGCTAGTGGGAAGCAGCCGCATAGCACAGGGAGATCAGCTCGGTGCTTTGTGACCACCTAGAGGGGTGGGATAAGGAGGGTGGGAGGGAGACGCAAGAGGGAGGACATATGGGGATACATGTATACATATAGCTGATTCACTTTGTTATACAGCAGAAACTAAAACACCATTGTAAAGCAATTATACTCCAATAAAGATGTTAAAAAAAAGATTTAGCCATTAGTAGTGGTATTATGAATAGAATGATGCACAGGAAGAAAAAAAGATCAGTAGTCAAGGTGACATGTATATATTGGGCATCTATTGTGAGCCCAGGATAGGTTGGGTCACTTGGAGGTAATACAACAAAAAAGCATCAGGAGATTTACATGGCTGGCACACGCGAACATTTGGAAAAACAAAGATAGCAGGCTCGCAAGTTCATGGCAGGCCATGGCTGCAGGGATGGTGTGATAGAGGAGGAGATGTACAAGTGGACCTGGACAAATAGACTTTAGGAAAGACCAAGAAGGAAAAATACAAAATAAGGAATCATGAAAAATTGCCAACGTTTGAATGGTCTGGCCAATGAAAGAGGCAAAGGCTCATGAAGACCTTCAAGGTTGAGAGAAAAAGAGAAAGAGAGGAATTCAGAGCTGACCAGCTTATTTGCCATCACTACCAGGCTCTGACACCTTGTAGACCCTCTCAGGGACTTGGAAGGTCTTTTTAGACTCAAAAGTCTTAGGAAAAACAAGCAGGGCAAGGACATGGAGCAGTAGTGATAAATTTAATCTTCTCATTTTGCTCTGAGTTTAGGCGTAGCAGAGCAAAGTGGAAGATGGGGTATTATGCAACTATTGGCATGGGGACATATAGACACTAAGAGTGAAGACTCATGGGCCCCAAGACCTTGGACAAACAGCTCAGGAGTTCCTGCCCAAATCCCAGAGCCTGAAAACTTCATTCAGCAGTTGGGTTAGGACCAAGTGTCTGGGATTCCTTTCCTGGATGCTACCGTTTTCTTCAAGCAAGTCACTCCCTCTGCACCTGCAGCTCCTGCAATCCTTGCCCAAATAATAAAGTCACTGATGAAGAGAAGTTCAGCCTCTCACCATTTCTATTTCATGCTTCCTTCACGTTGCTAGCTGGACATTCCCTTCTATGTTACTTTCACTGGCAGCCTCTGAACCAAGAGGTGCAGAAAATATGTTTATTTAAGGCTATGAAACATCTGCAGACTTCATCTGACTTCAGGAAGTTTCCCTTTGCATCACCAGTGCCTGGCACTTACTCTTGATGTGTAAAGAGCCTCCTCTCTCCAACCTGCCAGGCCTAACCCTCTCCAATTCCTAGCCCACTCAAAGATCCTACATTGCCAGAGCCAAGTGGGAGACCAAAAGCCTGCCCGATCCTGGCCTCAAAGCTTCCCCAGTCTCAGTCTCAGAATGTTCTAGTCAACTCCACCTCTCCTGCAGAAAGACTCACACCTACCAGCTCTTTGAATAAGACCTCATGTCTTTTGAGTTGCTCCTTTTCACCAAGTAGATCTATGCTTTCCTTCAAACTCTTGTTCTGAACACCTGTCTGACTTGCCCCATCCCACCTTTGGGCTTAGATGATTGGCTTGGAGATGTAAATAGATATGAATGTAACATTTGTTAGTTGCAATATTTCTCTGCATGCTCCCTCCCTAGCTAGACTGTGTAAGCTCCTGCAGGGAGGGACCTTTTCATGCCTTCTTTGAATTCCCAGTGCAGAGTCTAGAGATAATCAGTGAATGTGTTGCGCGGATGAATGGATGACCAGAGGGGTCCTTAGAATCTAGGAATGGCAGTTGCCCATCCATTTCACTGCTAACAGCTGAGATATGGAGTGCGCCGGCTTTTTCAACTAGTCTCTTACCTCCTCTTTGGCACTTCTTCCAGGTCATAACGGAGTCTCCTCTCTCGACTCCATCACATCTATACTCCATAACTTAGCAGATACCATACAGTGACTTACATTGCTTCCTAGTTGTGCTTGTGTATGTCTGTGAAAATCTTGTCTCCACACTAAAACTGTGAGCTCCTGAAGGGCAAGAATATTTCTCATCTCTCAGTGCTTATGAGAGTAATAATAAATATTTCTGGAGCACGTATTATATACCAGGCAATATGAATTTTCTCATTTGGCCCTCATAACAACTCTCTGAGGCTTTTATTATTATTATTCTCATTTTGCGAGATGAGAAGATGGAGACACAGAGTGTCGATAATTTGCCCAAGATCACACAAGTAGCAAATGCAACAGCTTTCAATATATGGTTACTTATGGATGGTTGATGAGGTTTAGGGGCTGGATGCTGCCACATTCTCCCCACCCAGTCCCGTTTAATTGGACATTCTCTTCGGGCACAGAGGTATGCTCAGCTCTCCTCTACTTGCGAGATTTCTATCACATTGCCAGCAAGTGAGTCTGTCTTCAGGAGGCAGTCCCTACCTCCCTCCACCTCTTTTTTAAATTAAAGTAGAGTTGATTTACAATTTGTGTTAGTTTCTGGTATACAGCAAAGTGGTTCAGATACACACACACACACACACACACACACACATGTATATGTATATAGTCTTTTTCCTATTCTTTTCCATTATGGTTTATTACAGGATATTAAATATAGTTCCCTGTGCTATACAGTAGGACCTTGTTAGTTATCTATTTTATATATAGTAGTTTGTATCTGCTAATCCTATACTCCTAATTTATCCCCCCCATCTCCTTTCCCCTTTGGTAACCATAAGTTTGTTTTCTATGTCTGTGAGTCTGTTTCTGTTTTGTAAATAAGTTCATTTGTATCATATTTCAGATTCCACATATGAGTGATATCATATGATATTCGTCTTTCTCTGACGGACTTCACTTAGGATGATAAACTCTAGGTCCATCTATGTAGCTGCAAATGGCATTATTTCATTCCTTTTTATGGCTGACTAATAGTCCGTTGTATACATGTACCACATCTTCATTATCCACGCATCTGTAGATGAACATTTAGGTTGCTTCCATGTCTTGGATATTGTAAACAGTGCTGCTATGAACACTGGGTGCATGCATCTCTTCTAATTAGAATTTTCTCCAGATATATGCCCAGGAGTGGGATTGCAGGATCCAACACACCTGCCTCCAACTTGTGCTCCTTGTTTCTCATTGGCTGACCTGGAGCCTCTCAGGAACCTGACCTCAGAGCTGCGTTTGGCATCGTAGCACTGGGACAGCTCAGTGTTCACATCTGCCCCTTCCACTCACACACACAGGCAGTTCAGTGTAGTAGAAAGGTCTGGGCAGGGGCAGATGCTTCTGTGGCTCTTGAAGCTTAGACCATTGGAAGGGTCCATTTTATTAAGAAATATAATATAAAATTACAAATACAAAATTAAGTTCAGGGCCTCAAACAGATCTTGAACTAATGAGGAGGGCAGAAGCAGAAGCTGCACCCACTATCAGCAAACCCACCTCAGGACCCGAGTTTAGTCCCAGCTCTGCCACTAACCACGCTACTGCCTGAGCAATCTCTTTCCCCGAACGAGCTCAGCTCCCTCCTGGTTCAAATGAGGGGGCTGGGATGAGCGAGAGTGGGGGAGCTCTGCAGC
This sequence comes from Mesoplodon densirostris, assembly GCF_025265405.1. NCBI lineage: Eukaryota > Metazoa > Chordata > Mammalia > Artiodactyla > Ziphiidae > Mesoplodon > Mesoplodon densirostris. The sequence continues at coordinate 121,682,672 of NC_082662.1, read as the reverse complement.
CCCTCTCAGCCCTGGTGCTTGAACTCTATCAGCCATGGCTCCAAGCACTTTCCCAGGCTCTTCACCGCAACATCGCAGAACCGCCCCTGGTCCAGGAGGGATGCTGCTCCTCCCTCCAGCCCAGGCACATACTGTATTACAGTAATGAGAGCTTAGGTTGCTTTAAATATCACAAAACAAAAACAACGGGTAGCCCGGGTTCATCATCATTCCCTGCCCAGACCACAGAGGAGAGTGCTGCCAGACCGAGGCCAGAGCAGAGATGGTGAGGGGAGCCCACACACCCCTTTCAGGAATCCATTGGCTCATGTCTAGAATGAAAATCACCGACGACGGCAGGGACTGTGAAGAGCCAGTCGGAGGGAGAGCCCGTGAGGTCACTCTGGGACACAGAGGCCCTGGCTGGGGTGAGGTTGGAGATCAGGGTCCTGGATCCACCAGAGATGAGCTGGTGCCAGGTCTGAGGCTGCAGGAACCGCGGTCTCTCACCTCTAGGAGAGCCAGAGGAGTCCAGCCAAAGGTCTCCACAGAAAGGAGGCTGGTCTCCCCCCAGGGCCCTGGGAGGCATCCGCTGAGCAGAACAGCAAGCATTCATCAGAAGGGAAGGAGCTGTGGTGACATGGAAAGGACTTTCTCCCTCGGGGCTTCCCCAAAGCCAAAAGGCAAATACTCAGGGGAAGCTGGCAGACCCTACAAGGCCCACTCCTTGAAGCAAGAACTAAGCTGTTCAGCCCACCATAAAGAGTCCCTAGTCAACCCACGTTCTGTAAAATGGTCCGTGACTGATCAGAGGCCCCATCAGATAGTTGTTTGATATTGGCATGTGTCAAATTATGGTGAAGAACATGCATAATAAGAAGAATGAGACTTTCCTCAGACATCCTCTCCTCCACAGAGACGAGAAAAAAGGCCCACGCACATACGCTGCAAATCTGGCTCCCCTGCCGCTTACAGCTCTCAGGCTGTGTGACTCCACTGCTCCAAGGTTGTCCCTGGTGGTTAGGGAACATGGCACTTAGGACAGATGGGACTTAGGGCCATGGAGGTGCCCTTTCTACACCACGCCAACCCCATGCCCTGAACCCTCTAATACGTGGTGCCTCTACCAGAAAAGGAAGTGAAGAGGAGGGTTGCCAGTGATTTGTGTTTGACAGCAAACACACATGGGCACCTCTTTTCTAAGCTTTAGGATCTTTTCAGGCTGAGGTTTCTCAATAACTATGTCAGTCAGACATTTTCAAAGGGAAGCGGAAGGTCTGAAGTTAAATGAAGGATTGAGCTCCTTTTTCCAGGACCTCACTCGGCAGTAACTACAGGAATACGCATCCAATGGCGGGTGGTGTCACCAATCCGTGGGGATCCCAGCATGCTCACAGAGGATAGAACTAGGCCTGGGAAAGACAGAGACTCGGCAGAAAGCTGGTGCTGGATGCAGGGAAAGAAGCTACTGCAAAATCCATTAAACAGGGAAACCAGAACCTGGAATAGCTGGTTCCTAGCACACGGCCTGACCGGCACTTGAATTTATGTTCCACAAAAGCAGAGAGAGCATCTCCCTTGATCATTGCTGAATCCCCAACACCTAACACACTGCCTGCCATGGAGCAGCTGCTCAGGAATTAATGTATAGTAGGTACCCAATAAACTCTTTTTCCCGTTTTTACATTCTTAATCTCTTCCGTCTCAGGAATTTAAGCTGACTGTGGGTTTGTGGTCTGTTTGCCACTCGTGGCTGGAACTAAATGGATAATGCTGTTCTGGAGCACACCTGTTTCTCACTTTCCACCTGGGCTCCCTTCCTTCCTCATACTCACCACCCTTCCAACAAGAACAACATACAAGTAAGCCCTCTATTACCTTCCCTTCTCTGAGCTCCTCGTTGATCTTGACATATTCTCTCTTGGACTGGAAGTTAATTGTTTTTTCATACGATGCAGTCTTGTCTCTATTTTTATCCCATTTGTATAGTGCCAACTATATTCCTCTCATTATAAACCCACTGAGATCGGGGACTGAGTTACACATGCTCTGTAGGCACCATGGCACCCAGCATGTTGCTTTATCCATCTCTGAACAAACTCACAGTCTCTCTCTCCCAAGATACAACTTCCCTAGTTATACTTAATTCCTCATTACTCAATATGGTCTCTTCCCCTTAAACATCTTCCCAACTTTCAAAAGGAGAAAAAAAAGACTTTAACCATTTGTTAACCAGCTTTTATTGAGAACTTACCGTATATCAGGAAATGTGCTAGCTGGCAAAAGGGAAAAGATGAACACACGCACACACACACACATACACACACGTGCACACAACAGAGGTCAGAAATATCACAGTTTAAGCCTCCTTCTCTACTAAATTCAAAAGAGTTAGCTAGCTAAGTGGTCTAGCAGAAACAGTATCTGACCAGTTGCTCAACTAATGATGTAACCTTGGATGAACCAAATATTCTCCCTGAGATTCTGTGTCTTAATCTGCAAAACAAATGGAAGTACTGCAAAGGACAAGCCCTCTCTCATATTCTGTTCCTTCTTCACAATGAGCAGTACCAAAGTTTATGTGATTACATTCTATGGTAGAAAGTAAAAGTGTTATAGCTATTGAGAGGAAAATGAGAGCCATGAGGTTGAAATAGTTTGGAGGTAAAATTTAAACTACCCATAGAAGCAACTACTGTTAAGCCCACATCAACAAACTGCATACCCAGAGACTTTAGTAGTGATAGACACTCGACAAATCATCTATACTGAGTCACACACATGAATCTAGTTGGGTAGACAACATCCAAGCAAAATGAGAATGAATATAAGACTTTACATTGTTCTTGGTCTTTTTGAACTCGTGGGCTGCAAATATAATCCAGTTTTACAGCTGGAAGAGAAAGGAAAAACACTAAAGATATCTCTTTTTTCTGCAGATTATGAAGAAGTTAAAAATTTTCAAAGGACAATGGAGGAAATAATCCAAGAAGGAAGGCAGAGTGATAATAACTGCAAAGGAGCAAAGATAAGAAAAAGGATTCAGTACTCGATGCTGAGAAGAAAAATAAGACAAAGAGGATCAAGAGAAGACTCAAAATTGTACAACTGGAACTAATAAGAAGAATGAGACTTTCCTCAGACAGGTGTATTAGACTTTGTGGAAGTCCAAGGAAGCAGAACTTCCAGGATCCACGGGTTCAAGGAGTTTAATACACAGTGAGTGGGAAGAGGGGAGAGGTTATTTCTCTACAAAGCAAACAAAAGGATTCACTGAAGGAGACTTTGGAATGTCCCAACTGGAAAAAAAAGAAGACTCCATTGGGAGCTAATGGTCTTCATATACATGATACACTGTCCTGAAGTAGAAAGATCCAGACTATACAACAGACATTCAAAATCATAACTAAGGAAGTTTCAGAGAGGAAGACTTTGACTAAAACTAAAGGGGAACATCCTAAAAATTAGAACCATCCAAAATTGGGGTGTATTTCTTTGTGAGGATATGAGCTCCTCATTATTGGAAGTGTTCATTCAAGTGAAGGCTGAATAATCATCTTATTTATGAGACTGTAGGAAAGAGTCCTTCTCTGTGCAGGCGATTGTCCTAGCTAAACTTCGAAAAGCCCTTCCAATTTTTTTTTTATAAATTTATTTCTTTTTGGCTGCATTGGGTCTTCATTGCTGTGCATGAGCTTTCTCTAGTTGAGGTGAGCGGGGGCTACTCTTCATTGCGATGTGCGGGCTTCTCATTGTGGTGGCTTCTCTTGTTGCAGAGCATGGGCTCTAGGTGCGAGTGGGCTTCAGGAGTTGTAGCACGTGGGCTCTAGAGCACAGACTCAGTAGTTGTGGGGCATGGGCTTAGTTGCTCCACGGCATGTGGGATCTTCCCAGACCAGGGCTCGAACCAATGTCTCCTGGATTGGCAGGCAGATTCTTAACCACTGTGCCACAATGGAATCCCTCCCTTCCAGATACAGACTGTTTCTGAGATGTACCCAGGAGTTGAAAGAACGACTTATTTATGCTGATATAGATTGGAAGTCTCACATAATGATAACTTCCGGCCCAAGGGTCATACGGCCTGTAGACATATGGACTCTCTCACATGCTCACACCACATACACATGCACACATCAGAGGTGGTCATTGTCACTTTTCTTGTTATGCATATACCATCTGGTCCAGACTCTGTGGCAAAAGTGGCATAACAAGACTTTAGTGGCGTAACAAGGCTACTCTCTACTACAGCCAAATTGTTTACAACAACTTTGAGCTTCAGTCACAAGTGGATCTGGAGGGTAAAACTGATCACTCTTCCAAGAAAATATGGTCAACCTATTTCATGCCACTTAATAGTTGTAAAGAATAATTAGATTTATTGTAGTCAGTCATAAAATCCTAGTTATTAAAGTGTTTTAATTTGTAAGTATACATTGGTAAATTATCTTTGTTTTTGAGTTCCCCCTCTCATGTCCTGATCCCCCTAAATCCTGAATTATTTATCAGGGTCTTGAATACCATTGAAATATAAACCAACACTACTCAGTGTTTCTCTTATTTCATTTCACTACAACATATGTAGAAGACAGAATATGGGAAGGTAAATATTGGTTTAATTACACAGAGTATAGTTTCCTTTTCTGTCTCTACACAGTAGCTATAAACAATTTGAGGGCATGGACTCTGTCCTGTTCCTCACAGTGCCCTGTAAGAAATTAATGTCTCTGAGTAACACCTCAGAGCTGCATCATCCCAAGAATATCTCTTCCAATGGCTTGTCATGGTCCCAAATCCCAATGTTAGAGTCCTGGAGTGCCATTGCTTCTAAAATTTTGGTTAGAATGTACATTTAAACATGTTTAGTAAAAGAATGACCCAACTCAAGCATGCTCATGCTTCTAGGCAAATAACTTCCTCTTGTGTAGAGATTTGCATGTACCAAAGGATCCCAACACTGAAATCATATGATAAAAATTCTGAAAGCTCAATACCATCCTTACAATCCTGGAGTCTCAGAGTCTCAGGCTGCCCAGAACAAAATATTCACCTGGGTGTAAATCTTCAATCTAGCACTCAAATGAGATTCATGATGTCCTTGACCTAGCTCCCTGAAAAGAGGTGTAGCATACACAGGGATCTAGGTCATGGCTGTAGGGTCCACGATAGCCCAATAGGCAAAGCACTCACAAAGTCCCAAGCCTGGTTAGAGGATCCAGGGCTGAGAGGATGGAGGACATTTGCCCAAAGTGGCAGAAGATAGTGTTCCCAGTGGAAGCCAGGGTATTGCTACTGAATGAACATCAAGTGAAGGGTGAGCTAAGGCTGAAAACAAGACAGCAAATCCTAAGGTTTGGATCCTACACTATTGCAAGCCAGAAACATAGTGAGAGATAGGCTCACAGTAAAGTTACGGTCACTGCAAATGTGCTGGGTGCCACCTCTGTGTGGACCATGGCAGTTTAAAGGAGCTCTCTCATGAACGGACTTATGGTTACTAGGGGGAAGGGAAGGGGGAAAGGGATAGTTAGGGAGTTTGGGATTGACATGTACACACTGCTCTATTTAAAATGGATAACCAACAAGGACCTACTGTATAGCACAGGGAACTCTGCTCAATATTATGTAACAACCTAAGTGGGAAAAGAATTTGAAAAAGAATAGATACATGTATATGTATAACTGAATCACTCTGCTGTACACCTGAAACTAACACAACATTGTTAATCAACTGTACTCCAATATAAAACAAAAAGTTTTTTAAAAAAGCTACAAGGATATATTGTACAACACAGGAAATATAGCCAATATCTTATAATAACTAGATATGAAATATAACCTTTAAAAATCACGATGTTGTACACCTGAAACTTATATAATATTGTACATCAACTATACCTCAGTAAAATAATAATAATAAATAAGACTATTAAAAGGTAGGAGAAAAAAATAAATAAGCTCTCTCATTAGTAACAATCTCTGTTTGAAAATGCCTATGATTGTACTAGGGCATGTGTGGGACATCACTTTCCTGACTAACTGAACCTTATACCAACTGACATAACAGGCCAAGGTAAGAATGGAAGCTAATCAGGAAGAAGGGATCTTTCTGAGTGTTATCTAAACTCTTTGCAAATCCAAAACTCTTGGTATTGACGTTTAAGAATTTTAGTATAGATCTTTTGCTCTTATTCTTATATCCATGGTGTTATGAAGCTAAAACTGGGTTTTCACTTGCATAAAATTGATGGCATTTGTAGAAATAATGAGTGATTCTTAGAGAAAGGAAATAAAAACAAACTTAAGAGAAGTTGAACACGTTGAAGATACTCTACATTTGGCTTTTATTTTCTCATGCTCTAAATGAATCACACACAAAATAGAAAATGACATATTGTATCCAGCCACCAGCCTGACAGTTTGTAGGAACCAGATCACACAACCACATTCAGCCTTCAACTGTTCTCCAACAACACCCCATACTCTTCAAAGCCAACGTCCATAAAAGTAACCAACCCCAAGTTAGAGCAACTACGACAGTCAGTTTTTCACAGAAATTGCAATTGCAGTGCAGGACAGGGTAAACATTATTTTTCAAACAACTGACATCAGGGAAGTGTCCAAAATTAATGCAGAATTGAAACGATGGGATATAAATGAATGTGAATGGAACCAACATAGATCTTATGAAGGCAATCATTAAATCGTTATGGCCTAGCAAGACATGCATTTAGAATTATAATACTAATGAGACAAGTTTCAATTCAATTCAGCAAGCAGTTTTTTTAGACGGCATTGACAAATGCAAAAGCCTCTAGTTAGGTTTCAAAATCTCCTTGCCCTCTGCCCATGTTCCCAGGCATCATGGTGCACTGATGTAAGTTAGCAGTCTATGCTGGCCTTCTCCTGCATTCCCTGCCAAGGGAGCATCCTGTTGCAGATAATTCTGGTTAAATAAGGATATGGAGAGCCTCAGAAAATACACTCACAACACCCCCAAAGCCCCCAAAGGATTACATATTAAAAGCTCCTTGCCCTGTGAATCAAACAGAGCAATTTCAGGCTCGGGAGAACCTACTAATCTCTCCTCCTTTTCCTCTGAAAACCCAGGACAGGCCTTTAGGAATAAAGCATATTCTTTAGGAGCCCATGACTGATGGGAGAAGCCCTCCAAAGCTAGCAATGGGAACAGTTAGGGAGGAGCCCTCTGAATAGGCTCCTTGGACGCCCTTATAGTTCAAGAGGAGAGCTGTGGGTTGCAAGGTGCCTACGAGCTTCCCAGCGGTCAGCCTCTGCTGGTGGGCACATTCCTCACCACGACCCTCTCCGGCCCTGAAGATGCGTAAGCTGTACCCACACAGCAGGAGGCAGGGGAGAGTTGGGAGGAGAATAACCCGACCCCAATCATTGGGCTGGATCTCAACTCGGCTTGAGATAAGTACTATTCTTCCTTCTCCCCTGAAAAATAATCACCACGGCACATCCAGAGTGAAAATACAGGAGATGGAAGGGTAAATTGAAACATCCTCGTACTGGGCAGGTCTAAAGGGGCAGCAGGATTAGACACCTTGAATGAGTCAGAGACCGTGCCTCCCCTGATGTGCTGGGGGTTTTTTCTAATTTTTTATTGAAATATAGTTGATTTACAATATTGTGTTAGTTTAGGTGTACAACAAAGTGAGTCAGTAATATATATTTTTTTCAGATTATTTTCCATTATAGGTTATTACAAGATATTGTATATACATAGTTCCCTGGGCTTTGAACAGCCTCAAGCGTGCACACAGCAAGGGGCTAATTCCCTCTGGTAAGCAGAGCATCTACCTGGACAGCTTCTGAGAACTGAATCCCTGGACTGCTCTGCTTGGACACAGTACCCCACAGAGCTTTGCCATTTGTCTGATCTCTCCCCCTTCTCAACTCTCCCACCTTCTGGGTTTTCCCCTCAGTCAGCTGTCTCAGTGTTCAGTTTCCTTTAACAAGGTGTCCTGAGAAGACAGTTTTAAGGCACATGGACAAGAAGATAAATGACAAACATCTGTCACCAACAAATTCCTAGATTTCGTTCTCGGTCTCAGAGAAGATTTGTTTAATTGGCACTTGCTAGCATTCCAATCAGTAAGTCTAGATCCTCAGGGCTAGAAATGGAGAACCCTAGACCATCTAATGCTGTAACCCCTCCTTCAACAATCATAACAAGCAGCATAGCTGCATAGGTGAGCCGCAGGCCCTGGAACCAGATTGCCTGGCTTTAAATCTCTACTCTGATCTTTACTAGCTGTGTGATTTTAAGTAAGTTATGTAATGCTTCTGCCTCAGTTTCCTCATCTAAAACATGGGATACTAACAGCAGAACTTCCTAAAAGGACCACCGTGATCTAATACTTAGAACAGTGCTTGGCTTCGAATCTCAGCTATTATTATTACAACTGGAGATGTTTAAACGACTGGAGCATGTCTCATCTCATAGTAAATATATTTTGACTATCCCTAGTACATGGCTAGGGCTCATCCATATAATAATAAATAATCAGGACATTACAACCCCTTGGCAGCAAAAACAAACATACCAAAAACAAACAAAAAGCCCCACCTCCTTTGCCCTAACAAAAAGCAGTCCAGGTTAGCATGCAAAGTTGCCAGATTCATTCTCTCCCTGGAATATATTCCTCCAAGTATGTCTAATGCTATATTAGTTATAAAGTAACTGGGATACTTCAGCTTTCAGCAAATGATTATGTGAGATTTTGTAGTTTCAATTTCTTCTTGTCAGGGGGCCTCACAACCTGGGTTCTCCGACCTACCCGGGAGACCACTTTGTCTCCGATAGCTGAGCTGCTCTGTGCACTCCCGGAAGACAGTCCTTGGTTCTTCTTAAAAACAGTCTCTAATTTCATCTTGTCTAAGAAACACACACTCTAACCAATAAACTTAATCCATGAATTCTATGAAGTTCAACAAACAAATTAGCAGAGAAAGAGTTGCTTATAAATGTGTTATTAATTCTCTTCTGTGCTTTCGCCCTAAGATGATGCTCAGGCACCAGATGCCTGAGCCCCACCAACCTTACCTTCACCTCCACCCAGAGGGGTGATGGGGGATTCATCAAGAAGAGGAGTGGAGGCACGTGGAGAGGGCTCTGGGTTGGCCTCTGATGGAAACCTCAGCAGGGAAATGGAGATTCTAGGCAGCTTAGTACAGGGACGCAAGGTCCAGAAATCCAGAAGTGAATTCTGGAGCTTGAAGCAGAGGATTAGCCCAGTTAAATAAGCGGGGGCTTTCTGTCAGAGGAAAACTAGTGGCTGGGCAGAGGACAGAGCAGGGAAGAAGGCTGCGAAGCACATGGCCTACCTCTGATTTCAGCAGGAAGAGCTGGGCAAGCTGCAAGAGTGTGAGTGGGGAGGAGAGGGAAGGGGCCTCTCTTAATAAGGTGGTGGTTTGGGCCCCAACCAGGAGGGCGTAGCTGTCAGTTTCATTTTGGGCTGGGGATGGGTGAGGTGCTTGTCCAGCAATCACCCCCATCAAATGTGCATCCAATCAGTGTCATTTTTCAAACCCTCACCCTACTTTGGCCAAAGAGGCAGGGATGAAAGCCAGGGACTCAGGCTGAAACAGGCGGGAGCCTGGAGCTCTGTGGCAGGCTCTGGCCCTCAAGCTCACGAAATATGACACCTAGAGAGGGGAACTGCAGGAAAAGAGTCACAGCCAAACAAACACACCCTCAGCCAGAGCTCTGAGCCCAGAGGCCAGAGAGGGGGCCGCTGGCCCTTCGGGGAAAGATGGCCAGCCGTTCTCTCTCTTTCTCTCCAGGATCAATGTTCCCCCAAAGAGGAGGGACTCTTTTTGCTCAAAGAGTATACTCACCTGCCCCACCCACAATTTAGAGATCTTCTTTTATGAATCCTTGCTTGGTGAAGTTTTTTTAGTGTTTTTTGGTGAAAAAGTTGATGCTTCAGTGTCTTCTGTAGTTCAGATGCCCACATTTGCATGGGGTTTGTTATTGCTTCTCTCCTACCCTTTAACCAGAACAGGAGCATAAGGGGTGGATTATGCCATGGATAATCCATAGGAATAGATAACCTAAAGTAAGATGCATTTTGCTTTAGAATGAGTAGTTGGTTTGTCTTTTGATATGGGAGGCAATAGAGCCTAGTGTTTAGGACCCTTGCACATTTCAAGCCAGAGAGAATGGGTTGATAGCTCAGCATGACTACTGACCTGCTGTGTAACTTAGGGTAAATCACTCAACCTCTCTGAGCCTTACATTCTCATCTGCAAGATGAGGATATAATGGTATTGATTCCACACAAGTGTTATTAGAATTAAATAATTAAATAACTACTTAAAGCAGTTATATTGCCTGGCATATAGCAAGCACTCAATAAATGGCAGCTATGAGTGTGTCTGATGCTTAAATACTTATAATTCTCTAAATAATCCTGTTAAAACGATCTTTAAAGGTCAATTTGAGAGGCTTTAGCACAGTGCCCCATCCCCATTTTAAGTCCCAGCTCAACTCTCTTCTGATTCTCATGCCTCAGGGATCAGTAGCATCACTTGTCACCTAAGTACAAACCATCAGCATAAGAACTACTTTTGCTGTTTCTATTATTTCTTTCTCTTGCTTCTCCCACTCTCTCATGCTAAAAGCTTTCATTTCCATACGTGATAAATTGGAAAGAACGTCCACCTACCAGTCCCAAAACTTGACAAAACTAATACAGTTTAACTTGGAATTTTTTTCTAGAAATTCTCAACTCTAGAAATAAGTCACAATAATGATACTGCTCTGCAGCCGGAGGAACACATTTGGGTCTCAACATTTGAATTTTTTTTTTTTTTTTTTTTTTTTTTTTTTTGCGGTACACGGGCCTCTCACTGTTGTGGCCTCTCTGGTTGCGGACCACAGGCTCCGGACGCGCAGGCTCAGCGGCCATGGCTCACGGGCCCAGCCGCTCCGCGGCATGTGGGATCTTCCTGGACCGGGGCACGAACCCGTGTCCCCTGAATCGGCAGGCGGACTCTTAACCACTGCACCACCAGGGAAGCCAAACATTTGAATTTTTTTGCAAATAGATTAAAAGCTCTCTGAATTGAAGTTTTGCATGGGATTGAGTGAAATAAGATAATCTTAACGTTTGAAAGATAATATTTATGTGTTTGAGAAATTATGGAACACAAAATTACCAGGAACAAGAACTTAAACACAAAGCTGGTCTGGCTTCTGAGAGTTAATGAAGATTGTTTTGACTGTAAAATATTTCTATCAGTGACTAATAAAAACACTCCTAGACTGTTGTCATATCATAGGGATCTAGTTCAACACACATTCATTCATTGAGTATTTATTGTGCAATTTCTAAACTTCAGGAACTGCGCTCAGCACTGGGACACAAAACAGAAACAGTTACTTCCCACCTGTGTCTTAGAGTTTATCGAGAGCTTCAGAAAACTAAAAGGCAACTACAGAATGACATAAGAGAGCAATGAGTGAGAGACACAGGGTGCTATGAGAGTCCCTGGGGTGGACACCTGGCCAACAGTTAAGGGGCAGGAAAAACTTCCCAGAATAAACAATATCAAGGCAAGACCTGCAGGATGTGCAAAGCCTGAAATAAGTAGATGGGGAGGGGAAAGAATGCTGCAAAAGAGGAAGCATCCTCATGTGGAAAGTCCCAGAGACCAGAGGCTCAGAGGGAATCTGGGGAAGTGGACTTATTTTGGCTTTTGACTGGAGCATGGGGTACAAGGCAGAAGCAGCAAGAAATGAAACCAGAGAGGAAAGCAGGAGTCTTGTAGGGCATTTACTCTGAGCACAAGGGGAACTCCATCAGGGGACTCCAAAAAAATGGGACATGAGAAGGCAGAGTTAAGAAACCGTTGCCCGAATAGGCAAGAATACTAAGGATGGAGAAAAAGTGAAAAAATTAAGAGATGTTTCTGTATGGAATTAAATGGATTTGTGGTTTGGTTTGAATAAGAGGGTGAAGAAGAGAGAAAGAAGCCAAGAGTGAGGCCCAAGTTTCTGGCTTGGGAAGCTGGGGGTCTCACCACAGGGCCTTTGCACTTACTGTTCTCTCTGCCTGGAATACTCTTCACCCATATACCTCCTTGGCTCCTCTGTCACCTCATTCAGGCTCCTGCTCAACTGCTGCTTTATCAGAGTCTTCTTCACCCTATACAAAACTTAATCAGCACCTGAATTCTCCCCCCCAGCCCCATTACTCTCTATACTCTTAACCCCTAATATTCCTTCATAGCAATTATCACCACCTGACATTTTATGTATTTGTTCAACTGCCTTTCTGTCCCCATGAAAATGTGGGCTCCGTGATAGCATCATTTTTTTCTATTTTTTCCCCTATACATCCGCAGTATCTAAAATAGTTCCTGGCATATGGTCACTCTCAACATATCTGTTAATGTTTAATGATTAAATTCACAAAGGTAGGAAAGGCTGAAAGAGAAAATACAAAAGTGGTTTAAGAAAACACACACTTGCCTCTATTTCTAACACTTTGGTTCAGAAGCTCCTTTGTTTTTCAATGAAACTCTAAGACATAGAGAAAGGTACACAAATCAGACATGTATAGTTCAATGAATTATAACAAAATGAATATACCATGTTACCAGAATGCAGAGCAAGCAAAAGAACATCATCAGAGCCCCCAACATGGCCCTCCCAATCACTCACCCCCTTGTTCCTCCCCAAAGGTAACCAGGAAACTGACTTCTAACCCCATCAGTAGTTTTATCTGTTCTTGAACTATGTATAAATGGAATAATTTCATTTGTATTCTTTGTGTCTTGCCCCTTTCGCTTAATATTAGATTTGTGAGATTCATCCATGTTTTTATACAGAGCAATACTTCCTTCTCTTTTGTAGTTGTATGGGATTCCACTTTATGAATGGTCCACAGCTTACTTTCTACTATTGATGAACATCTGGTTGTTTCCAATTTGGAGCCATTACTACTGACACTGCTATGAACATTCCAGTACATACCTTTAGGTGACCATATGTATTTGGGAGGGTAGGGAGGGTGGGCTATATATCTAGGAAAATAATTGCTGAGACATAGAGTATGTATATGTTCAGGTTTTTTTTGTTTGTTTGTTTGTTTGTTTTGGTACGCAGGCCTCTCACTGTTGTGGCCTCTCCCATTGCGGAGCACAGGCTCCAGACGCGCAGGCTCAGCGGCCATGGCTCACGGGCCCAGCCGCTCCGCGGCACGTGGGATCCTCCCGGATCGGGGCATGAACCCGCGTCCCCTGCATTGGCAGGCGGACTCTCAACCACTGCGCCACCAGGGAAGCCCTATATGTTCAGTTTTAATAAATACTACCAAAAAGTTATCAAAATAATTGTATCAATTCCAACTCTCATCTGCAATGTATGTTATTTTCCATTGTTCCATATCCTCAACAATACTTGGTAGTGCAAATCTATTTTAGTGGTGGGTGGGTGGTTGTATCTCACCTCCCCAATGACTAGTGAAGGTAAGTATCTTTCCATATATGCCATTTGGGGATCCATGCTTGTGAAGTTCCTGTTCAAGTCTCTTTCCCTTTTTCTGCCTTTGTCTTATTGACTTGTAAGGTATGTTAATATGTTCTAAATACACGCTCTTCATTGGTTAGAAGTGCTGCAAATATTTTCCCTGACTCTGTTGTTTGCCTTTCACTTTCTTAACACTGACTTTTGATGGACATAAATTCTTAACTCTGATGTAATCTGCTTTATCAATCTTTTCCTTTATGGTTCACACTTTCCGAGACTTGAAAGAGTTCATAAAGGAAGGTGAGGAAAGCAGGGAAATGGAGACAAAGGGAAAGTGTTTTGCAAAGGAGGGATATAGTGTGAGCTAAGGCAGGGATGTGTTCCCAAGACCAGAAGAAAAGGTTAGCCAGGAAAGGTGACGCTAGACTGAGAGGGGCCTTAAAATTGACCAAGGTGTTTCCTTTTGACCTGAAGACAATGACGATGTTTTAAGGTCTCCACCTATCCATCTGCCTTCCTTACACATCTTTCCTGCCCCTGCAGCTCAGGGGACGTGCCCATCACAGAATTTAATCACCATCTCCCACAATAGCTTTCTACCTTGTACATACTTCTATCTCTGCCCTTATCATACTGCCCTGCAATTTATCTATGTTCCAGTCTAAACTGACAAATTCTTGAAAGCAGTCATTGGCAACAGAGTACAGGACCAGCTTATAAAGGCTCATGAGAGCTGACTATTCAATTTTCAAGAATTCTGCAAGCCAGTTGACATTATGTCAGTAGCTTGAAATCAACCATGGTATTTTAAAACAACCAGAGTATTTTTACAGTGTGGAAATCAGCAAATGCTCCACATTAGGGCTCCTCCCTCCCGCACACAGCCCGTTGTTAATCGTTTGCCAGCACACCACTAGACACTGGTATTATTCATCTCTATACGCTTGTCACTGAACATAGTGCCTGCACCAACATTTATTGAATTAAATTGCATTTTTTCACAACACTTATCACTCCTTATAGAACCCCAAGTAAATAAATTCTCATCATAATTGGACATTATGCTAAGTGAAATAAGCCAAACACAGAAAGACAAGTATTACATGATTCCATTTACACAAAGAATATAAAATAGTCAAAATCATAAAATCAAAAACGGGAATGGTGGTTGCCAGGGGCTGGAGGACGGGGGAAAGGGAAATGGGGAGTTATTAATCAACAAGGCATAAAGTTTCAGTTAAGTAAGAGGGTTATACTCTGGAGATCTGCTGTCCAACATGGTACCTACAGTCATGAACAATGTCCTGCACACTTAAAATTTGTTCGGGGGATAGATTTCATGTTCTGGTCAAAACTAAAAAAAAAAAGGGACTTCGCTGGTGGTCCTGCAGTTAAGACTTCACCTTCCGGGGCTTCCCTGGTGGCGCAGTGGTTGAGAGTCCGCCTGCCGATGCAGGGGACACGGGTTCGTGCCCCGATCCCGGAAGATCCCACATGCCGCGGAGCGGCTGGGCCCGCGAGCCATGGCCGCGGAGCCTGTGTGTCCGGAGCCTGTGCTCCGCAACGGGAGAGGCCACAGCAGTGAGAGGCCCGCGTACAGCAAAAAAAAAAAAAAAAAAAAAAAAAAAAAAAAAAAAGACTTCACCTTCCAATGCAGGGGGTGCAGGTTCAGTCCCTGCTAGGGGAGCTAAGATCCCACATGCCTCACAGCCAAAAAACCAAAAAAAACATAAAACAGAGCAATATTGTAACAAATTCAATAAAGCCTTTAAAAATAGTCCACATCAAAAAAATCTTTAAAAAAAAATTTTGGAAGAATCCTGCTCTCTGCTTCTTCAGTACAACAAGCATGTTTGCCGTGCTCATTTACTATGCATGCTGACACCATACCTGAGAGTTTATATGTGAGTCCCCGAAGCAATTAGAGGGCAGCACGGGTAACACATAAGCAAGTGCAAGGCAGTATGTTAGAGAAGCCCATCCTTCCAGAACCCATTTCTCAAGAGGCACATAAGCCACTTGGTGTTCCTAAGAGGTCTGTGAAGCATCATTCCCATGCAAAGTACATGCAAAGTACAAACAGCCCAGGCATTTCCTAGAGTCAAAAGCTTCATCTAACAGGGTCACTGAAAGAGGAGGAGCCTGTGGGCCTCTGTGTCAGACACATGGGCGTGTTTCTTGGTGTTCCCTCCATAAACAAGATGATGAAACGTCAGATGGTGAGAGAGCTCATGACTCACGACAATGCCCTGGTTGGGCAAAGGGGTTTTCAGTAAAAGGGATGAGTAAAGTTTTATGTGCCACACAAACCCAAGAGCGTAAACTTGGCGAAAGAATGAACACAAATTAGACACAATGCCAACATTTCAAAGCAACTGAAAATTTAACTGTAGATCCTTTGTTGTTAGAGTGAGAATACCATCCCAATGATTCTTCACCGAAAGAATGCCAAGGGTTGGGGGGTCAGCATATAAGAATCTCCCTCGGGGTAGGGATGAGGGCCTGTGTTATTCAAAACAAAAATTACTCAATATTATAATTGCTTTAATTTATTTTTAGTCATGGTAATTCACTTACTTGGATATCTCAAAAACCATTAGGGAAGGCATAATATTTTATATTTATAAAAAGAGGCATGGGTTTTCAGAAGGATGAGAAATGTTGTTAATATATTTTAATTCTTGTCTTTTACAGATGAGGAAACTGATCATTCAACTGTAAACTCTACAAGAGCATGGACCAAGTCTGTCTTATTTACCAGGATTTGTCCAGCACTAACCACGCCTGGCACACAGTAGGTGTGCTATAAACAGTTGCTGAATGAATGAATGAGAACCGGAGAAATGGCCAGCATTACACATGTTGACATTTTGGCAGAGCTGGCATGAATGTCCTAACCCCAGTGATCTTTCCACCCTAAAGTGGTGGTTAATTAAAAGCATGGACTCTGGAGCCAGACTGCCTGGGTTCCTAGACCAAGCCCTACCATTTACTAGCTGTGTGACCGCAAGCAGTTTATATAACACCACTGAACCTCAATTTCATCTTCCATAAGATGGGAATAATCATAGTCCACTCCCAGAAAGCAGTTGCGAGCATAAGGTGAGAAAACACACATAAAGTGTTTAGGAAGTGCCCAGATCACAGGATGTACTCAATATACAATGGCCATTATTATTTTTCCTTTTTTTTTTTTTTTTTTTTTTTTGCGGTACGCGGGCCTCTCACTGTTGTGGCCTCTCTCATTGTGGAGCACAGGCTCCGGACACGCAGGCTCAGTGGCCATGGCTCACGGGCCCAGCCGCTCCGTGGCATGTGGGATCTTCCCGGACCAGAGCACGAACCCGTGTCCCCTGCATCGGCAGGCGGACTCTCAACCACTGTGCCACCAGGGAAACCCTACAATGGCCATTATTATCAACCACAGATAATAAGGTGGGACTAAATGATCTTATGCCCTAATGGCTCAGCATTGCCTTCTGTATTCTTGGGAAACACTTTGGAAAATTTGCCTGAGACAAAACCTTGAAGCGTTACTTATAAATGACACTTTATATTTCTTCCAGAAGTCCATCAACTTAATGTAAACCCAAAGACTACCAAAAACCTAAATAAATGAGGCCAATGAGACAATCTTTGAGGGAAGGTCCTGTGTTATTTGTCACTTCATCCCCTATGAAGCCTAGCAGAGGGCAGCTGGGATATCCTGGTGGTCAAGAGCACAGATGCTGGGCCTTAACTGCTTAGCTTTAAATGCTAATTCCTCCATTTGTTTACTGAGTGACCCGGGCCAAGTTACATACCCTCTCTGTCCCTTTGCTTCTACAATTGTAAAACGAGTTTAATAACTGTACCTACCACGCAGGGTCATGGTGAGGACAAAACAATGACTGGCACTTGGATGGCACTACAAGTATAGCCATCACCACACACAACAGACATTCATGTGAATTCACGTGTGTGGCCATGAATTCAGCTACATGACAGACTGTGTTGTTTTCTTGCCATTGGCTGTCTTTGCAACAGTTGATCATGTTACAACTGGCATCAGAACCATGGTCCCAACCCATAGGGCAGCCCTGACACTGGCCTGAAGAGATGCACAGAATAACACATATGACAACACTGATTAGTGGAACAAAGTCCAGTCGACCAGACTGAATTAAGGAACCGCATCACACAACAAAATGTGGGCGATTCCCTAGCAGAACACTGTAAGGGAATCACAGGGAAAACAAAGCTGTCAAAGTATCAACTCATTGACAAGACTCTGAGGACAGCCAGAACCACAGCCAGAACCAGCCGAGCCACGGATTGGCAGGTGCCCAGGGGCTCCCGGGAACTGAGCATTCTCAGGTTACATTTCCATCATTTGTAGTTTCCTGGACCTTCTTCAGCCAGGGTTGTGGCAGCCGTAACAGGTGAGTTCAACCTAGGACAGCTTTTGGAGTATCTTGTCTACTGACACCCCCCTGCAGAGTCTTCCTTACAGACAGATCTATAACCCACACACAGTTCAGATGTTTAATAGAAATAGAGTAAAAATGCTTTGCAACTAACAGAGTTTAAACTCAATAACCTTGCAGATTTTATAGAGACAGTATAGCATTGTGGTTAAAAGCCTAGACTCTAGAGCCAGGTGCCCCCTGAGTTCAAATCCTGGCTGAACCATTTCCTTACCTTAGGTAAGATCTTAACCTTTCTGAGCCTCGGCGGCCTTATCAGTATACTATAACGATTATACCTGTGGTATATGACTTCCGTGAGACCAAAGGAGGTAACATGTAAAACACTTAGGAAGTATCTGACAAATGGTAAAGGCATTTGGATGGTAAAGGCATCTGTGCACATGAAGAGAAAGGAAACACAGAAGAAGTCTCACACTGTACAGAACAAGAAACTGTTTATTTCTGTGTGCTGGCGCTTGACAGGACAATTATGTTAGTCTCACATGTTTCACCCTTAACCCATGCTCAACTATTCCCCTTGGTTAAAGTCACTTAGAATGCGTCCAGAGCAAAAGTTCTTTCAACTGCCTTCATCCCTTCACTTGCATAACACCGGAGCCGCTGAACCAATCTCATTCAAATTTTCCACAACAGTCACCTTTGCACTGAGTCAGCCTGGAAACTTTTAGTAGATTGGGTTGCAGTTTCTAAAAGCTGCGAGCGAAAACACCAGATGCCCACCTACATCATGTCTTGTTTCTCTAGTTTTACCAACTTATAAAAGGGGACACACAAAAATGATCCAATCGGGCTTCCCTGGTGGCGCAGTGGTTGAGAGACCGCCTGCTGATGCAGGGGACGCGGGTTCGTGCCCCGGTCCAGGAAGATCCCACATGCCATGGAGCAGCTGGGTCCGTGAGCCATGACCGCTGAGCCTGAGCGTCCGGAGCCTGTGCTCCGCAACGGGAGAGGCCACAACAGTGAGAGGCCCGTGTACCGCCAAAAAATAAATAAATAAATAAATAAATAAAAATAATCCACTCAATTACCCCATTAATGCTTGGTATGTGTACTCTAAATACTCATCATTCATCGTGGGATCAGGTTAGTAACTATATTGGGGCCCAAATTGATGAGGTCAAGGTCTTAGAATTCAAACTCTTCCTTGACCCCAGTCTCGTCCAGGCAATATCACCTCTGGTTTACTGCCTCAAGCATTTCCTCCATCCCCACCAGATCTGTATCAGCATAGTCAACAACAAGAATAGTAAACGTTTACTGAGGATTTATATGAAGCTCCAGGTATTCTCACACAGACCCTCTTCTTTAATTATTATTTGCCTAGCACTGGCTGCTGCTGAATAAAATTCCTAGCATGTGTACTCTCCATTATCTGGTGAATCCTTGTTCTGCCACTTAATAGCCACGTGACCTTGGGCAAATCACTTAGGCTCTCTCTGCTTCAGTTTCCATATCTAGAAAATGGGAATAATGACAAAGCCTTCTCATAGGATCGCTGCAAGGGTTAAACAGGTCAAAGGGCTAAGAAAAGTAGCAGCTACAGAAACAGTTCTTGATGAATATCTACCTATTATTAAGTTTCCATAGGAAAACAATCTCTTCATCTAAGGAGCACCCTGTCTCTTCAGACATTAGAGCTAGAAAGGACCTCAGTGATCATACAGTCTAGCCTCCTCAGTGTACAGGTTAGAATGAGGTTCAGGGACTCCCAGCTGATTTCTCCACAATTATAAACCTTATGAACAGGAGCCCATAGATTAGACCCAGGCCCCTAACCCAGGTCTTCAAACTGCCTCTCAGTCTAATAAGCTGGTTTATAAATCACTCAACCGACCCACCTCAAAAAAATCCTTGTATTTAGTGACTCAAACAAAGAAATGAATAATGTTGTAGGAGTATTATGGCAACAGTACCATGACAAGATATATGGAGAAATTATTTTAGGTCAGTGGGCCTCCAACTGTTCCACTCCATACATACATGAGATAGGTATTATTCCAGTTATACTGAAGAGCAAACCAGGCACAAAGTAGTTAAACAATATGTCTAAAAACATAGCTAATAAATGGTGAGATTGTGATTTCAACCCAGGCAGTCTGCCTCTAGAATTCATACTTCTAACCACTATACCGTACTGCCTCAGTAGCATAAGAGAGAAAAGTTCTCATGGCCCAGTTAAAGTTTGGGTGTTAATGACATCTATATATTTTAAATTTTCTTATTTGGTTTTAACCAGGACTATCTATGGTACTAAACACATAAGGTGGCATAGATGCTAAGGGTGCTATTGCTCTGTGTGTGTGTGTGTGTGTGTGTGTGTGTGAGAGAGAGAGAGAGAGAGAGAGAGACTGTATATGTGTGTGTGTCTATCTGTGTATCTTCATTCCATGTATGTGGCTTTCGAAGCTCCCAGTACCCACACAACATGAATTTACATATAATCCTCTTTGGGTGTTTGGCTGATAGTTGGTTGAATTATTTCAAGATCTTTCTGCCCACACAAGCAGAAGTATTCTACTGGGAAACACAGCATCTATCTTTGAACCTCTCATAAATTACTATAAATGTCTTATTCACAGACATTCTCAGGAGTTTATTACATAGCCAAACCCAGAACTTTGGGCCTTAGAGAACTCCAAAAACTTTCCACAAAAATGAGTCCCATTCCTCATGCTCCTTAAGAAGTCCAGATGAGGAACTGATGGTGTTAGAGAGAAACAAAGAAACCAAATTAACAAATTACACTAAAGTTCTTGGCATTTGACTTTGGGGGCACAGAGTCAAGTTCTGATGGTGTTGAGGTTTATTAAGAATTCAATCAATGTTGGACTTCCCTGGTGGCGCAGTGGTTAAGAATCCACTTGCCGATGCACAGGACACTGGTTTGAGCCCTGGTCCAGGAAGATCCCACATGCCGCAGAGAAACTAACCCCGTGAGCCACAACTACTGAGCCTGCGCTCTACAGCCTGCGAGCCACAACTACTGAAGCCCACGTGCTTAAAGCCCATGCTCCACAACAAGAGAAGCCACTGCAAGAAGCCCACACACCACCACAAGGAGTAGCCCCCGCTCTCTGCAACTAGAGAAGTGCCTGCGTGCAGCAGCAAAGACCCAGTGCAGCCAAAAATAAATAAATAAATAAATTTATTTTTTTAAAAAAAGAATTCAATCAATGTAGTAATTCTTTGGGCTTGTAGAATCCTTGATACATAAAAGAGAAAGGTATTTTGTCCCCCCCTGTAAACAGAGGGTTGGAAGAAAGAGGACAGGATGTCCCCTTTAAATAGAAGAGGAAACTGAGACAGAAAAAGTTAAGTGATTTAGACCCAAAGAATCAAAGACTTTTAAAACTGGAAGAAGTCACTGGTCCAAGGCCACACAGCAAGTGAATAGCAGTCCTGGGACCTAAACTTGGGCATCCTGACTCTGGATCTAGAGCTTTTTTGCAAAATAAAGCCACACAGAGCCATGTTTGTGTGGGTCTATTTCTGGATTCTCTATTGTGTTCCTTTGATCTGTGTGTCTATTCTTTCTGCCCGTACCCACAGTCTTGACTACTGTAGCTACTTAAGTCTTCAAACGGGGTAAACTGATTCCTCCCACTTTATTATTCTTTTTAAAAATAGTTCTAGTTATTATAGTTCCTTTCCATGTAAACTTTAGAGTAATCTGGTCCGTATTCATTAAAAAAAATTGCTAATATTTTGATAAGAGTTGTGCTAAACCTATATATCAATTTGGGGAGAACTAGCATCTTTACCATATTGAGTCTTGATCCATGAACATAGTATATTTCTCCATTTATTTAGTCCTTTTGATTTCTTTTCTCAGGTTTTATAATTTTCAGCAAACAAGTTCTGTCCATGTTTTATTAAATAGATATGTAAGTATTTTTGAGTGATTATAAATGTCATTGTATTTTTAATTTTGGTGCCCACATGTTCATTGCTAGTATATGGAAATACAACTGATTTTTGTACCTTATGAGCTTGTTGAGTTTGTATCTGTGACTTTGCTGAAACACTTTATTAGTTCTAGGAGGGGGGTTTTTTGGTAGGTTTCTCAGGATTTTATAAGTAGGCAATCCTGTCATCTTTAAACATAGTTGTATTTCTTCTTTTCCAATTCCTTTATTTCTTTTTTGCAATGGCTAGAACTTCCAGGACTATGTTGAATAAAAGTGTCAAGAAGAGACATCTTTGTCTTGATCCTAGTCTTAGGGAGAAAGCATTCAGTCTTTCATTATTGAGTATGCTGTTTGCTATATACCTTTTATAGATATTTTTTATCAAGTGAGGCAATTCCCCTCTATTCCTAACTTGCTGAGAGTTTTTATCATGAGTGGGTGTTGGTTTTTGTCAAATGACTTTTCTATATCAATTAATGTAATCATGTGATTTTTCATATTGAACTATCCTTGCATAGCTGGAATAAATCCCACGTGGTTGTAGCATACAATTCTTTAAAAAGAATGTATAAATACATTGTTGTATTTAATTTGCTAATATTTTGTTGAGGACTTTCACATATATTAATATAGCCACTCCAGCTTTCTTCTGGTTAATATTTTTATAATATAGCTTTTTTCACCCTTTTTCTTTCAACATGCCTATATCATTATATTTGAAGTAAGTTTCTTAGACAGCATATAGAAGTCATGTTTTTAAAGCACTCTACTAGGGACTTCCCTGGTGGTCCAGTGGTTAAGACTTCATCTTCCAATGCAGGGGGTGTGGGTTCAATCCCTGGTCAGGGAGCTAAGACCCTACATGCCTTGCGACCAAAAAACCAAAAACGTAAAACAGAAGCAATATTGTAACAAATTCAATAAAGACTTTAAAAGTGGTCCACATCAAAAAAATCTTTAAAAAAAATAAAGCACTCTGCTAATCTTTGTTATGTTTATAGGTTTACAACAGTTAAAATATCAGCAGTTACATATGCTTCAATCTAATGTATTAGCTCATTTAATCCTCAATACAATATCCTCAAAACCCTCAAAATACACCCATTTTACAAATTAGCAAACTGAGACATGGTTGCCTAAGTTAACAAATCCAGGGGCTTCCCTGGTGGCACAGTGGTTGAGAGTCCGCCTGCCAATGCAGGGGACACGGGTTCGTGCCCTGGTCTGGGAGGATCCCACATGCCGCAGAGTGGCTGGGCTTGTGAGCCATGGCCGCTGAGCCTGCGCGTCCGGAGCCTGTGCTCCACAATGGGAGAAGGCCGCAACAGTGAGGGGCCCGCGTACCGCAAAAAAAAACAAATCCAGGTAGCAGTGGAGTTGGCATTTGAACCCAGCCTAGCACCAGCATGTTTGCTTGCATCCACTGTGCTTCACAACCTGAGCTAGGCAGCAAGCAGGCTACCCTGTTCTTGCCCCAGGAGTAGTTCGGCACAGACTATGTGTATTCTAACAGGTCCATCTACCCAGGGGCTTCAGCCCCAGTAGGGAGAGAAGTGAAGTTCTAGTTCACTGGCTAGACTTTTGACCTGATAGTACTTGTAGCCATGCATGCTGGTCATAAGTGACTACTATTAGATTTGGGCAGGCAGGGAGAAACAGTGCTCTCCTTATGATCCCAGAGGACATGAGCAACAGGGGTCGAAATCATCAGCAGACCAAGTTCAGGGGAGAGAGTCCCCAAACAATGAAAAGAAGAGAGGTATACTTCAACCTGAGCCAACAAAACAGCAGTGTCCAGTTCAAGTGAGGTCTACCAAGATAAACATTGAGCCCCATCCTCCACCCTCACTGTGGATAGGACACAGGGCAGCACCTTGGGTCTGGTCCAAAGCAGACACACAGACACATCCAGGGGCCTCATGAGGTTACCGTTCAAGGCTATCCTGGATTTGGCAAGAGTCCCCTGAATGTTCCAAAGGGGACCCAAAATTAACCTTCCTCTCTTGAAATGAAGCAGCAAATAAGATGACTCAGGGCAGAGGAGTGGAGTTCTGCACACAGCTCATGGCTCCCTTCAGTTGTGAACATTTCTGCACTGGAAACATTCACTCTCCTACCACCCCCATCATCTACGCAAGGTCTCCTGGGATCTGGGTTGGCTTAAGTGGATTAATTAATGAAAATAGAAGGACAAAATGATCTGGTAAATGAACCCTGTTGCCACAGAGAGGAGAGGACCTGGAGCATAGAAGAAAAACAAATAGTAAAAGCTCTCAATCAATCCACAATTACAAATCATATAAATCAATCAACTAAATTGCAGTCAAAGACCACACAGATGAGAATTTACCCTGAGTCCCTGGAAACGTTTTGCCTGTGTCAAGACTGAGCACAGTACACAGTAAACCAGCTGGTAACTGTCACTGTGCATCAGTAACCTATGTTATAAAAGCTAGAAAGCAAATCCAGAAAGGTGAAGACACTTTCTCAAGGTCATCCAGCAAACACGGAAGCAGAGTTCAGGCTTAGAGTCTGGTTTCCACCACATCCATCACAGAAATAGACTCCAATGTTCCCATTTGTAAGGATGCAACATTTTCCTCCCCCAAAAGAAGTCAGACTGACTACCCTGAGAATAGTCAGCAAGAGCAGGACTTGAGTTTTCTTAGAAGTGTTTAGCTCTATAATTTCAACTTTATAAAACATTGTGTTTATAGAAAAAGACTCAAATGTGTTCAGCTGATAGGATGATGAGTAAAGTCCTCTCCACCAGAAAAAAAAAATCTTCTCTAAGGTTGGGCTGTATCATTTTTATACATTTTTTCTTAAAGGAGTCCATTTTCCCCAACGTCATTGTAAATATGTCTAAGACTAGTGAACTGAGACCTTTAACAAGAAAGAAATGAGCTAGGGAGCATCATTTTTGTTAAGAACATGCCTCAGCATTGCAGGAACCATCATGACAAAAATTTCCCAAGTCCTCGACTCAAAAATAAGATGTTCAACTGTATCTTTGAGAACTTTTGTGTTCCTCATTCCCTATCAATGACTTCTTTACACACAGGCCTCCAGGACACTCAGACTCCACTGAACTCCCCTCACCAAGTTCAATCCAGGGATCAGTGGCTGGGGCAGTTTCTCTACCTCACTGGTCTTTGAACACAACCTATTATACCATGTTATCTGAGAGACTCCCATAGAAATTGTGCCACTGTTTGAGAGGAGATGGCTTTACTAGGAGATATGAGGTCACACCTGGAGGACTGGTCCATCTGCCTTCCAGGCCAATGATGGGCAGCTCTGTGAGAAGAAACATGTTCTGGGCAACAGACAGGGCACTGTTTGCTAATGCCTTCGTGACTCACTCTGCGATCTTGGGCCTACATTTCCTCAACTACAAAACAGAGTCTCTAAGTTTCCTCCCACCCCTAACTTTTTGCAAGCTTAGGTTTCTAATGCTAAATCCCAGAGGGTTTATTTGAGAGAGATTGACATACCAGGTGGGACAGACTTTATTTAGATAGACCAAATATTAATAATAGCTCATTTTAATGAGTGTTTACTGCGTGTCATGTACTATTCTGAGTTTTCTACATGTACCACGTTATCCAATCCTTGCGGCAACACTATGAGGTAAAAATGATTATTATCACTAAGTTACATACGAGTAAATAAGGCTCAGAGTAGTTCCCTAACCTGCCCAAGGCCAGAAAACTAGTAGGTAACAAGTTAACTCTTGAACTCAGCCAGTTTGGCTGCAAGGTCATATTCTTAACAGTTATAACTATATATATCTTACATAACTACTAGATGTTGGAAGATCTGTCCGCAGAACTCAGGGTCTCCCAAATGAGTGACCTTTACTGACTTCAGGTCTCACTAAATTCACCCTCTCCCTTCCCTACAAGTTGCCCAAACTCTTCATGGATCCCCTTCCATAATTTTTTTTAAACCCTTGCCCAAACCCCAACACATAGGTATAAATACTATGAAATGAGAGAGGTGATTAACAGTGTGTCTAAAGTAGAGATCTAAGCCTAAGGGAATGAAGCTAATGTCCAGCAGATGAGGGAAGTGGTTTTGGAAGTAGGATACCTCCCTGCAGCCCCCAAATCCCTGACTGCCCAAAATTCACAACCTCCCGTGTTCATTTCTGCCCAGTTCCCAGGGCTTAGGGCTCCCTGGGAGGTGCTATTCAGTCCCAAGATGCTAAATAAAAAGACTGTGTGGATGAGTCATCCAAACTGGAGAGTGTAGAAAAGTCAGGCAGAAAGAAAACAAGCTAAAACACCTCCCTTGGATACCCCCACCTGCCCATGTGGGAGAGCCTCCTCTGTGCTTCCTATTTCTCCCTGGGTTACCCACGACAATGAGAAACGCATTGGGAAAAGAGCTAAAGAGCCTGGAAAGACCAACTGTGATTTATCCATGAATGGAGGCTTGCAAAGACTAACCAGCCAGTTAGGACCCATCAACAAATAAAATATTAATAGAATATTAACTACATGCAAGGCAATCTGGGATAGGGAGTCTTTGCCTTTCTGTTTGAATCCACCATAGTAACTAGAGTTGGAAATAGCAAACCTTCAGTAAAGCTGGAGTTTGCAACCCAGTAGCAGCAGAACTTGGAAGTGACCCCCCCGGAGTAGAAAGCATCCTGCCTGAATGCTAGGGGAAGAAAAGAAAAAGGCCAACATTCGAGGGAAGGGGAACCTTTATCCTCAACCCGCCATGAGCTTGGAATTCAACTGAACGATTATCATTCCTCCTGTTCTCCTGGGAACCAGCTCCCAGCCTCCAGTGCTGGAGTTAACCCAAACTGGCCACATCTCTGGGATAATATTGTTTTTGGTTCCCTCTCTGCAACTGGCCAAACCTCCTTGAGCACAGAGGAAACACTGTTTCCTTTGACCAGATTAAACCTTTCATTTCTCACAGGAAGGGCAGTGACTTTTGCCATCATGCAAGAAACAGAGTGCAGGGATGGGGCACCACAGGGAACTGCAGGCTGCAGGGCACAGGAGTTAAGGGGCCAGGCTTTGGTTCCAGCTGTAGCTCTGTACTTTCTAGCTGTGTAACTTGGTAAGTGACTTGACCTTCATGAGCCTCCCTCTGTCATCCGTAGAAGGCAGTTGATAATATTCATCTCCTAGGATTTTTTAAACTCCAAGAACCTCTAAAAACATTGCACATAATGTACCTGGCATTGTAACTAGCACATAGCAGGTTCTTTAAAGTTGGTAACTATTATTAGTATTGTTTCCAACATACAGGAGGCAATAATGAGACTTTGCTTTGGAGACTTTAGGTTTTGGCTAAGTAAGCTACAAAACTGCTGTTTTTCCTTTAGCTTATTCAACAAACATTAGAGAACCTACTATGTGCCTGAATAAGTTAGGCTCTGGGGATAGAAAGATAAATGATGCACTTTCCCATCCATAAGGATTTCACAGGCTAACAAGGAGAAAGTATTATATAAACGCGTAAAAATAGTGGTGTGACAAGTGTAATGGAGGAAAGTGCTGTGTGAGCATAAGGGGGGAGTGATTAATTAAGTTGGCTGGAAACAGCTTAGTGTGAGTCAGGGAGGAATTACTGGGCTGAGCTGTTCTGCTCATTTCTGCATGTGACTTGGAGCATGTGATCGGGAGTAAGGCATAAGGAGTACTTCACGAGCCTTTAGGCCAAATAAATAAGCAATAGTAGAAATCGTTTTTGACTGGTCACTTGCACATTCCTACATGTATGTGTGCATGTGCACACACACACACACACACACACACACACACACTTTCCAATTTTCTCTTTCTAATGCACACATGCAACTTAATTGTGCCCACACATTCCAATCAGTTCCCAGATCGTGGCTTTCCACCTGCCTGTCTCTACCTCTCCACACTGCTCAGCCAGCCCCAGGCCTTCTCCCTGGATTACATAACCATCTCTGAATGCCCTTCTTGTCCACACTTTCATCTCCCACCTGATGCTATGACCCTCCCTGTCTGTGCTTATGGCTTCACTCTCATTCTCTCCAATACATCCTCTGTTCTGCAGCCAAAGGGATTTTTTAAAAATTGCAATTCTCTTCCCTGCTTAAAGAAGACTTCACTGGCCACCTCTCAACTCCCATCACCAACCCTAGCACAGCATACGAGGCCCTCCATGACCTTGCCTCTCCCAATGTCTCTGGCCTCCCCCTGCCACTTTTATCCACTCATTCATTTACTGACTATTAACTAAGTGCCTACTATGTGCAAGTCTTTGGGCCAGGCACATTCTCTTTGAAACACACGCTTCAGCAGGCCGAAGTGGTTCCTTGAAAGCCCCAGCCTATCTCCAGCCTCCAAGCCTTTGCTCATCTCTTCCTTTTGACTGGTAAACTCACCACCAACAGTGACATGATCACCAGCCTCCCCTTTCTCACCATCATGCCCTCACAGAACTGACCACACATCCTCTGTGGTTCCATCCACTCTGCTGTGTGGTGAGTGCTGTGCCAACACCAGCATCCCTTTCTTCCACTCATTCATTTACATTCCCATCCTCCCACTAGCCTGTGATCCCTGTATTATCCATTCCCATATCCAGAGGGTCCAGCATCGTCTCTGGACCATGAGAAGCCATTAGGAAGTGCTTGTTGAACGAAGCAGTGTCTCTCCTCGGTTCCCAGTTGTGAAAAATTGGTTTGCAGTATTTATCCCTCACTGTTAAAGTGGTTCTAGAAAGGAAACTCCAGATGGATTTCCAACATTGATATTAGCTTTGTAATAATAATTACAAGGTAATTAGCAAATGATAAGTTTTGTACAATATTATCCACCAGAATATGAGGGAGGGGGCAGAAATAGGACTCAAATTCAGACTTCTGACTGAATTGTGTGTTCAGAAGAACTGGTGAGAACAAAAGTGGGATCAGAGAGACAGAAAGTAGAATGAGGGTAACCAGAGGCTGAGGGGAGGGAAACATGGGGAATTATCATTTAATGGTTATAGAGTTTCAGTTTTACAAGATGAAAACAGCTATGGAGATGGATGGTGGTGATGGTTGCACAGTATGTATATATTTATTATCACTGAACTGTATACTTAAAAATGGTATTTTTATATTACGTGTGTTTTACCACAAGAATAAAACTGGAAAAAAGGGAGATTTGTTGGTGAAATAGTAAAGCAAAAGGCATGGTCTGCTCTCACCAAAAGTAAATGTCACAGTCTACCCTGTTCGTTGACTACCTATGAAAATGCACTAATCCTGCTCTGAATTATTCATTCCTAGGAGGCAGAGTGCCTGTTACTCATTCATTCATTCCTCAATATATATTATCAAGCATAGAATATGTTCCAGTTTCTGTGTTAAATGCTGGATAGCCTCATCAGTGAGTATATGAATTGCTGCCCTAGTGGAATTTACATGTTGGGGGAAATAATTACAAGGCATGCTAAGTCCTGTGACAGAAACGTCCAGCACACAGGGATTGAGAATAATAAGGGTATCTGCAGATAGAAGGCCTTCCCTGAGAAGGTGAAAGCTCAGACCTGAAGGGTAAAAAGGAATCACCAGGAGAAAGGGCAGAAGCAGCGGGTGATGCTAGTTGTCCCAGGCAAATAAAATAGTTTGCATAAAGGTCCTAAACAGAAAAGAAATTAACCTGTTCAAGAAACGAAGAAGGGTTAAGAGTGGCTAGATTGAAGATGACCATGGTGAGTTGAGAGTACCACACCACAGAAAGCTTCAAAGCCAGGGGCTATAGACAGACTTGTGTCTCCCCCAAAAGCCATATGTTGAAGCCATAACCCCTAATATGACTATTTGGAGATAGGGCGCATAGGGAGGTAATTAAGGTTGAGAGAGATCATAAGGGTGGGGGCCTGATCTGATAGGATTAGTGTCCTTATAAGAAGAGAACCCGAGAACTCACTTTCTTTCTCTATGCCACGTGCAAGAAGGCAGCCTCTGCAAGCCAGAAAGGAAGCTCTTACCAGAAACTAAACCCTGCCAGACCTTGGTTTTGGCCTTTCCAGCCTCCAGAACTGTGAGGAAATAAATTTCAGTTGTTTAAGCCACGCAGTCTGTGGCATTTTGTTATGGCAGCCCGAAATGATTAATACACGATGGTAAGAGATTAGAGTTGTATACAAAGGAAATCCATAAAATTTTTTAAGCAAGGGAGTGACATGAACCAATCTGTTTTGTTTTGTTTTTTATAACAATTGCTTTTGCTGGCATTGGGGGAAAGATGAAGAGGGACAGGCACCAAAGAGGAGAAAACAAGGAGCTATTGCAGTCAACCAGGTGAGCAGCGGCGGCAGCCTGAACTGGGATGCTGGCAACAGAGAAAGAGGGAACTGGACAGATTTAAGATACTTTCTGGAGAAAAAACAAGCCTTGCTGATGGCTCATGTGTAGAAAGAGGGACCACTGAGGATGACTTTGAGAGTTCTGGCTTGGCTAGCTGAGTGAATGGTGTTGTCATTTACCGAGTCTAGGAAGAATAGAAGAACAAAGAGTTTGGGGGAAAAGTAAATTCAGTTTTGGACACATCAAGCATAAAATACCTATGAGTCATCCAAGTGGGAATATCAAGAGTTCTAACTGTTATCTGAATCTGGAGCTCAGAGGACAGGTTGGGGCTAGAGATATAAATTTGAAGAACAAAAGCATAGAGTCAGCATTTAAAGTATGAGACCAGTGAGATGAAATAGAGAGAGTCTATATATGCAAAAAGAGAAGATGAAAGGGCCAGGACCCTTACTAAGGCTCTTTCTACTCTACCAAACTCCTCTTTTTGCTTAAATTTATAAATAGGGGCAACTTGATAAATATGTAGAATATATAGTATGGCCCATAGGGAAAAACCCTATCTTTTAGGTCTTTTTTTAAAGTACAGTGCTATAGGTAAAGAAAGAAATGAAGAGAGATCTGAATTATTGAGAGTTCTTATAAAATAAATTCTAGTTTAATTAAGGTCTGTGCTTGTTAAAAGTGTAAGGCAATTGCTCTCTCTCTCTCTCTCTCTCTCTCTCTCTCTCTCTCTGATGATACAGAGATGATAGACTGATAGATAGAAACATAGATAGATAATCAGCTGCCCATACACAAATAAAAAATATAAACTTCATGAATCTAAAATGCCTTTTCATCTTCAATGAGTCACAAGAACCTACTGTATAGCACAGGGAACTCTACTCACTACTCTAATGGCCTATATAGGAAGAGAATCTTAAAAAGAGTGGATATATGTATATGTATAACAGATTCACTTTGCTGTATACCTGAAACTAACATAACATTGTAAATCAACTATAGTCTAATAAAAATATTTAAAAAAACAAAGTTAAAAAAATAATAATTCCAAGAGAAACAAAAAGCCAGAGTTGCTCTAACATTAGTTCCTTCCTCTCCTGAGATGCATTAAGAATTTATGTCACCTTAAATATTCCAGTCAAGAGAAATTGGTTCTATATAAATAAAAGGAGTTCTCACTGCCCTAGACCCAGCAAGTTCTCTCTGACATGAAGCTGCACAGTCTACAGGGAATATAATCAGGGTAATGCTCCCATATCCTTCCCATGAAAACACCCACTGGCTCCCAAAAGCTGCCCTCTGAGACGCTCCTTCTGGGCACAAACTATTTTTTTTGTGGGGGAGGGTACGCGGGCCTCTCACTGTTGTGGCCTCTCCCATTGTGGAGCACAGGCTCTGGACGCGCAGGCTCAGTGGCCATGGCTCACGGGCCTAGCCGCTCCACGCATGTGGGATCTTCCGGACCGGGGCATGAACCCGTGTCCCCTGCATCGGCAGGCGGACTCTCAACCACTGCACCACCAGGGAAGCCCTGTGCACAAACTTTTTAATGATATATTAATTTTCTTTGAAAGGTAGGGTGGGGGAAAGAATCTGGAAGTATATTTGAGCTGATTATAATATCTACAAAATTAACATCTTTATATCTAATTACAGAACTAAAATAGGCAATTAGAGCCCATAATTAAAAGATGTACATAATGATGAAATTACAGTGTGCAATGAGTCGGGAAACATCCTAACTATACTCTGTGAACCTGAAATCCCTGGCACTACCTCACATTGCTATTTTCATCACAGAAACCATTTATATGAGCTTATCTAAGGAAGGTTTTCTGTGTCTCTTGAGTGGATCCATTTCACAGGGACAGAGAGTCCCTGAGAACATCGCCCCTGATAATTTTCACTAAGACCAATCAGCAAATCCACCCTTATCAGAAAGATTGGGACATTGAAAGAATGTATACATATATACATATATATATATCCTGATTAGTGGGATGGAAAGCTATTCTCTGGACAGTTTTGAAAAATTAATCTTTCATCATCACACAATAAGTCTTATTCTTTTTGAAGCATTATCAAAACATTGAGTCAATTAATTAAGAAACAAAGAAGAGAGTATATGTGAATCTATATATATATGTGTGTGTTTGTACAGTTCAGTACATATATGCATATGTGTGTATACGTGTGTTATAGTTTAGTATATATGTATATATTTATATGTATACCTGTGTGTGTGTGTGTGTGTGTGTGTGTGTGCGTGTGTGAGTGAGAGAGAGAGTTTTCAGGGAAATGTGAAGAAAAGCAAGTATATCATGTATCATGCAGTTCATGTAGGTCCAGCCACTAGTCTGTGGACTACTTTTCAAATAATAATTTAGAAATATAATAGACAATGAGAGTTAGAAAAGCAAAAAGTTAAGGAACAGAGGAAAAACATGGAGAAACAAGGGGCCAGAGGATGTACCTGGATGGAATGCTGATATTATATCAGGCACTTTAATAAGCACGGCACACGCATTGACTCATCTAACCTTTATCACAACCTTATGAGATGGACACGACTCGTTTACAGATGAAATAACTGCAACACAGTGGTTAATAACTTGCCCATGTACTAAGGGTAGGGCTAAGTAACTAGCAGGTGTGATAGAGAGGGTAGGTCAAAGGTGACTAAGTTTTTAACATAATGAAAAGAAAAGAATTGTGATAAAATTCTCAGAGACAGAAAAGGGAAGAAAAACAAATAATGACAACATTGAGTTCTTCCACAGATGTCATGCTTTTGAAATGCCTGAGGGTTCCCATGAGGAGGTGTCCATCACGCAGCTGGAGATTCAAGACAAGAGCCTGAGCAAAAGGTCAAGCTAAAGAGGATGATCAGAGAGAGGTCTTTGAAGAGTAGACAAGCCAGGGGGTGGCCCGAAACAGCCAAGGGACAGGACACAGAGCAGAGGAAAAGAGGTCAGAGAAAGGACATGAGTCCAAAGTAGGAAAAGCATTAATAATTAGTCATCTTCTTCCAGAGTCTCCCCTGACCTTAACGTACACTACCTCCCTGCTTCTTCCATCATAACCCACATGCTTGGGACAGGATAACCCTCAGGAAGTACTAAGGATAGGATCATTATTACTCACAGTATATGCTCGATAGTAAGCTCTAAAAGGACAGGGGTAGATCTGTCTTGTTCACTATTCAATTCTAGAAGGCTATGGCGTAGCCTGGCACTAACTCAGTATGTCCTAGGTAATGAAGGAATGATTAGAGGATTGAAGAAACCTCACAGATGGGAAGTAGTAGGAGTTAGTGAGCAATAGGAACTCCTTCCCAGTCCGGTGCTGTTTCTACCACGCTCCACCGCCTCCCCTCCCCTCCCCCAGACCACTGCCCACACTTTCTCAGGAGCAGCCCCCGCACGTTGCATTCACATGTTACAGAATATGCGTGTGTGCTGACAGGGTGCACAGCGGCCAAGCCCCTAACAGACCACACCCCTCATTTACTGTGAACCTCCTGGCGCATAAATAAAAGATCAAATCCAGCATTTCAACCACCATAACAAGCATAAAATGTTTACCGAGGCCAAAGGCAAAAGCATCATCCCACCCTCTGGCCCCGCAGAACTTGTACCAGAGTCAAATCACTGAAATCAGTATGCTGGCTCCTCAGCTAACATAACCACTCGCTTCTGGCAAATCACAGAGGAGCCACTTACCCTTCCAGACCACTCGAACACTTGAGCATCAACAGATGACAAAAGAAGCTCAGGGTTTGCACTTCTGGTTAAAGCAACTGAAGTCAGAGGGAGTAACAAAGCTGAATTCAGTCAACATCATCAGAAGTATTCAGGTTGATATTAGCTACTCTGTCGATGCCCAAGAGGAAACTAGAGGGCAGTTTCTTTAATCACCAGTTCATAGTCTTTTTGATCTGTCAATTTGGCTACATTCTAGTGCCCAGTTATTCAAATACTAAATACGATTCAAATACTAAACATTTTTTAATATATCTAGCTATTGGTCCTGGTTACTTTTTTTCTTTTTCTTCCTTCTCTTTGGACCACAGTAAGCCTTAGAGTAGTCACTTCTGGAGCAGGGTAACTTAGAGGTTAGAGTGATGAGAAGTAATTTGCATGTATGAGTTAGGAAGGTGTTTTGCAGGTATGTTACAGGCTTACTTTAAACCATTTAACTTATGCTCCAAAGTAACTGTAATTTAATGTTGGTAGAATAGCAAATTATGAATAGCTTTAATTGTATGTTTAAAGTCATATGTTCACAAGCTTAAATCTGGATATCAGAATTTAAGCAATTCTTGAAATATATGAATGTCTCCTTAATATACTGATTCAAAAGCAAAAAAAAAAAATTTGTGTGCGTGTTATTGTGAAGGTGTTTTGTAAACTGATTAAAATCCATAATCAATTGACTTTATGTATGAGAGATTATCCTAGATAATCTGGATGGAGCCAATTCGATCAATAGGAAGGCTTAAAAGCAGAGCTGAGATTTCTCTGAAGAAGAAATTCCACTGTAAACAGCGGCTCCAGCCCGCCCTTCCTAATAGTCTGCTCTATGGATTTTGGACTTTCCTAGGCAGTCGCCACCATCATCCAAGCTAAATCCTTGCAATAAACCTTGTAATATAAACCCCCCACTGGATCTGCTTCTCTGGTTGAACCCTGAATGACACAATCTGGAATCACCTCTGAACAGATGCCCCCAGTCAGTAAATATTTTTTGAGCATTTACCAGGTGCCACATCCTGTTCTAGATGGCACAGATGCTACGGAACAGAATAAAGACAGGTGAAGGGGGCTGCTGCCTGTATCTCATGGTGTATGAGCGCCAGAATGCCTGCCTCACCAGAGATGCCTCTCACACCAGCCTGAAACCCCACCTTTGGTGCTGGTGGTTGCCGCAAACCCTCTTAAATGCGTGTACAGTACCTGGAACTCCCCTTTCCCAGCTGTCTCATAGATGTGGTTTCTAAAGGGAATAAGGGAATAGGATCCATTTGATAGACGTAAAACTTTTGAACACTTTTTCCTAAGATGAGGGAGAACTCTACAAAAACAGCAGGTTTCTAAGCAGTGAAGTTAGGAGGGGTGGCCAAGAGCAGCCCTGGGCACAGGGCTCAGGGAAGTAGATTCTAAGTCACAAAAGGATGAAGGAGCCCAAAGGGAAAATAGGGCATCCAACACAAACTCTGTCTTCCACTGCCCAGCCAAGGTCAGGCCTTTGAAACCTCGACCCCACCACGCACCCCACCTTCAAATGTTCTTTGGGGGTGGGGAATATAGTGCAAAGGTGGATTTTTTTTTAGCCTCAACGAAGGCATATATTTTAGAGGTTATAAGTTCGAGAGTATACACTTGAACCCCTGACACTTGGAAACACAGGCAAAATGAGAACAGAACGACTGTTTTAATATGCATCCAGAAATTCTGGGTCTCCCACAGATTTTTCACCTGAAACCAAAGGTCCGGCTGGGATTCCACACAGCATACATGCAGCAGAGAGCCTGTGTGGAGTTCTGTGTGGGATTCAGATATGTCCTAGCCTGGGTGGAGGAATTTTGAGATGGAATTTTCTAGAAGTCTGCCTGATGAGGGACCGAGGCTCCACCAGGGAAACTGCTCATCCTAAGGAAGAGAGAATCAAGATTACAAGCTTGGGCCACTTGACCTGCCTCCGTATTTATGGAGAGGATGGCAATGAGTTCAGTGCAGTGTGTCATACTCACGCCAGCCACTGCCATCACACCTGGTGTCTGAGCACCTGGGAGAGGGATCCTCAACCTAAGGCTGAAAAAAATCTGTTTTCATTTTAAATATATATATACACACTCACATACCTATATATTCTCTGTGAGGCATTGAAAACACCAGACAGACTGGATCCTGGCATTAAAGTGGGATGAAAATGATACCTCCTTTTCAGTGAAAAACCCAGATGGTGGCATCGAGAGGGTCGGGGTTTGGCAAGACTCGGCAGGTGGGGTCCAGCAGAGTTGTCTCAGTGTGGCTTTGGTGCAGCTGCCAGGGGTGGACATTCATGGGTGATTCCCTGAGCTGGGTTGGGGCGGGAGGTGTGGCTGTAGAGGAAACAGTGGTGGCAGCGGCAGGAGCTGACACTTTCCCTCCTGCTGTGCAGGCATCAGAGCCCTCAAGGGCAGATGCGGGAGTGGGGAAAGAAGAGGAGAAAAATGGAGCTGCGTTGGGGTAGACGAGAGACGTCCCCTAAGGATCCCTGCAGCTATTAGAAGAGATTTGAATGCCACAAAAGGGAAAGAGTTGGTGGTTCTCTAATTGGGGATGCAGACAGTCAGAAAATACTTTTTTTCTTTTTTCGCTGTTTTAGTAACTCAAGTTTATCCACACCAGCCTAAAGAAACAAAGGTAAAACAAGAGAAAAATATGAAACTGTGACAGTCAAAAAATTGAGGTAACATCAGCACTGTGGCAAGAAGGGCCCTGTACAAGCAAACTCTGCCACAACAAAAGGCCCAGTGGCCCTGTATTCGGTTTCTATTGTTGCTGTAACAGATTATCACAAACTTAGTGGCTTAGAACAACACGAATTTATTCTCCTGAGGTCAGAAGTCCTCAAAATCAATGTATTGGCAGGGCTCTCTTCCTTCTGAAGGCTCTAGGGGAGAATCCATTTTCTTGCCTTTTCCAGCTTCTAGAAGCTGCCTACAATCCTGGGCCCACGGTCAGAAGTATAGCATCTTCTCTCCTCTCTGACCTCTGCTTCCATCTTTACATCTTCTCTCTTTAACTCTGATCTCCTGACTCCCTCTTTTAAGGACGCTTGTGATTACATCGGGCCCACCCAGATAATAGAGAATAATCTCTCCATTTCAAGGTCAACCTTAATCCATCTGCAAAGTCCCTTTTACCATGTAAGGTAACATATTCACAGGTTCCAAGGATTAGGACATGGACATCTTCAGGGGGTATCATTCAGCCTACCACAAGCCCCTTGCCCTCTCCCACTAGATAACCTCTGCTCTCAGCCATCCCAGGCCAAAGAGCATCCAGGTATAGTTGCCCACTGCTTCTTGTGCCTGTCCCATAGTGCTAGGCTGCAGGGTCAAACTAGATCAGCCTCCAGATGAGATCTCTGCCACAGGACTTCCTTATGCTTCTAGGGCAATTTGGAGTTTACAGGCAAGTTTTCCATTCCCTCTCTCTCTCTCTCTCTCTCTCTCTCTCTCTCGCTCACTCGATCACCACTGAGACCAATCACATGAGGCAAGAGGAGAGATGCTATTCATCTCATTTTACAGATAAGACACAGAGGGGTTGATCAGACTAAGGTCACACATTTACAAAGCAGCCAAGTGCAGCTCAGACGCCTGCCTCTCTGCTCCAAGTCAATGTACATTCTGATGCCTGCACACTACCCTGGGTGAAGGTGGACAGCAAAGTGTCGTCTTAAGTAAGGAGTCATGCAATGGAAAACTTTACAGCTATTTCACTTCTTTCCTATTGACCCATCAGCCATCTATAAGGCCATACCCTGCTATCACACACACGCGCGCGCGCACGCACACGCACACACACACACACACTCCTAATACAGCATCACACCCAAGCCCTCATGAACTCACAGATAGAATCAAAAATGAGAAGGGCCCAGCAGGGCTCCTCCAACCCAGAAGTTCCTAACCCATGGAACTTTTGTGCCATGGACCCTTTTCCAGTCTGATAAATCTTCTGAGCCTTTTCCAGGAATAATGTTAAATGCGTAAAAAAAAGAACATAAGATTACAAAGAAAATGAATGATACTGGTTATAAAATATTTGAAATACAGTTATCAAAATATTTTAAAATGTATAGTAGAATAATAGATCTTATTAATCCATTAAATAACAAGATCTAGTCAAGGGTCTAATAACACTATAGTTTCAAAGGGCTGATGAGTATATACAATATTTTGAGATAGTTGCTAAAATTATAATGTGATATAAAAATACTATAAATTTCTACTAATTGGAAGAAATGTTAAATTTTGGTCAGAGTTTAGAAAAATAAATACAGAATTTTTTTCCTATCCAAGGTTAGAACACCCCCCTCCAAATTCTACCCAGAGACCTCATGTGTGAACCTCAGATTTACAAATCTTTCTTTTAGTCCCTCTCCTGCCTCAAGACAAGTGCATACTTAAAGTAATTAAATGTTGGGTATTTTAACAAATTTAAATTTTCAACAGGAATGGAAAGTCCAAAAACTCCTTTAGGAGCTGTTACAGTGGAGGATTACTGGACTGATTGTCAATATTATGACATAGTATGAGTGTGTTTCATGTTTGGTAACTGCAATCATTGTTGCTTTTGTTGTGGTCATCCATTTACAATGCTTGGTGTCAGTTTATTTATCTCTTGTAAAAATAAAATACAGTCTGTGTGTGTGAAAAAAAAAAAATAACTCCTTTAGTCAATTAATTCAAATTCTGGGACTTCATTCTTTAGACACTTTCTAAAATTATGTATTTATTTAGTTTCTACTCATTTTAGTTTATAATGAGGGATAAACTGAATTAAAATACAATAAGTTCAATTTTACCTTTGTACTATAAAAAAATGTTTACAAAGCAAATCAATCACCTCTACAAACTACACTGCAGAGAGAAGTTTAGCCTTTTTGAAAAAGCAAACTCTTTTCAAGCTCTTAAAAAATGTTTTAGTAGTTTAATGAATGTATCAACAATGTGCATGTTCATGACAACTGACTTCTCTCTGTTCATTACAGCAGGACTCACTCCTTCACCAGTGCCAGCAGCCCTTGCTGGCCATGCTTCCTACATGTTCAGGTTAAATGCTCTCATACGGAAATGTACAGAACTATCTCTAAATGGGCTAGTGATCCTTGACCAAAAGCAGAAAAAATATGTAGGCCATTTCAAACCCAAGTAAACAGAATACTGTTCTTAAGAAAGAATTACTGCATTAGTAAGTGAAATAATGCACATAAAGGGATCTATCCCTGTGTCTGGTACATAAAAAGCACTCAAATATTAGCTATTATTATTGAATCATTAACTTAATTATGATACATTTATTGAGTATATAATAATCATGGATTAATGATACAATAATCAAAATAACTAATATTATTATTACTGCTGATACAACTAATTGTACCTATACTTTATATAGCATGTTAATAACAACAATGTTCACAAAAGGACTATGCCTTATTTATGTTTTGGAACTTGGCTGGGATGTGTCTGAAAAATTGGAGGAAACAGATTTGGTTCCTATGTACATCTCAACTTATTTAAAATTCAAACGATATCCAAAGATCCCCACTGGTTTTTTGTTTTGTTTTGTTTCTTGTTTTTTTAATAATAAAAACATAAGTAATTTATTAAAATTTGAAGGCAAAAACATAATTTTAAAAGATTTTAAAAGATTTAGACCTATGTTAGGCGTGATGGAGTATGGATGCTTTCTGGATCCCCACTGTTTTACCACCTTCTAGCAGGTCTTAGAGGCATAACAGCCATATTTCATGAACCAAAAGTCAGGATGCTAGGTCTGACAAAGGATTTTTTTCCTCTAGTTTGTTCACTTATGTGAAAAATCTCTAAAAGTTATCACAGTCATATCATGAATCCATATTATACCCATAATAAATTAGTAAATTGCTTTTACAGAAAAAAATTAAAATGTCAACAAAAGAAATATAAAATTGAGCAAAAAGATTTTCCAGTCACTATCATTTGAATATTTGAAATCAGGACTACTCTTAAACATCCTGCACCTATTTCTCACCATGTCCATTAGCAGAGGTTATAACATATGTACCCCAAAGAAACCAGACTGTATTTCCTTAAATATTTCCTTAGGTATTTAAATCATGGCAGGCATTGGCCCATGCCTCAGCTGCCAGATTCCTACAAACAGATAATGTTTCTGCTGCATCTAAGTTAACTGCTCCCACAGTGCTTAATAGTGTAGTAGGTCACATGGTGTTCCCCCCCAAAGAAGAAGACCTAACCCCTGGTACCTATGAATGGGGCCTTATTTGGAAACAGAATCTTCACAGGTGTTATCAAGTTGAATCGAGGTCATACTAGATTAGGATATCATCCAATGACTGGTATCTTTAGAAGAGAAAGGAGAGGGAGGTTCAGGCACGAGACCTAGAGACACACACGGGGAAGAAGGCTAAGCGACTACAGAAGCGGGGATTGGAGTGACGGCAGGAGTCCCCAGAAGCTAGAAGAGGCAAGGAGGGATGCTTCCCTAGAGCCTTCAGAAGGAGCATGACCCTGCTGACACCTTCATTTTGGCCTTCTAGCCTCTAGAACTATGTGAAAATAAATTTCTGTTGTCTTAAGCCAACCAGTTTGTGACAATTTGTTAAGGCAGCCCTAGGAAATGAACAGAAATAAACCCACTTATTCTTTTTCTTCCGGAGTATTTTTTCTGTAAATTACAGCCTAAGGTTGATATGTCTAACATCCACATGCTTAACCAAGGCTTTCACGTGTCAGAGAATTAGCTTGGATCTCCCTTGTTGCTGTATTTTAATATGGTGTTATTCATCTTGATCACTGGGTGTCTAGAGCCCCTTTAAAGTTCTACCGGAAGTGAGTGCCTCCCTGACTCATCCTGTCTCCAGCCCTGTTCCCCTAAGCCTTTTCCCACTGTATCCATTAGTCTGCATTTTTCCAGGCTGAATTGTTCTTCCTGCAAGCCTCCCCAACAGTCTTGATGCCTGTGAAACAATTCCTGGTCTCCAGTGACTCTGACAATCGACTGCATCTGTGAATTTTAATAACATACTTGACATTTCCTGCAGATAATTGAGGAAGATGTCAGTTAAGGCCAATCCTAAGCTGAAGCCTACAGGTCCTTTCTAGATACTTCCCTGGGGTGGGGTGGGGTGGGAGTAATGTCATTGTTGGAACTGTTGGGGTGTCCTTTGTAATTCTCCTGCCACATCTGTGCAACCTAAGCCTCCCTCACCTTTTCGATGTCATCTGGAGAATATTTCAAAAGAGATGATAGCTAGATAAGAACAGGTCATCATATGCTGGTCCCCCACTCGCTGCTAGTGCATTTCTTCCAAATAATGTCTTTTAAATATGTTCGGCCTTGAGTTTTTTTGTGTTTTCTGTTTTGTGTGTGTGTGTTTTTTTTAAATACACTTTAATGCAGCTGCCTGCTCACTGACTCACTCTTCTCTGTCTGGTTGTGGTTGTTCCCTCTTGACTAGGGCTTTCTTTGAGTGCTTTGTCACTCCTGACTGTTTGATAAGAAGAGTTCTGAGCTAGAATTCAAGGCACCGGGAACTCCTGGCTCTGCCACAATTCAGCTGTTACTTGTTCTCTTTCATCCGTAAAATGGAGTAACAATATCTACCCTTCCTTCTCATAGTGGTTATGAGTCAAGAGAATAATAAAGGTTTAAGTGCCTTGTTGATAAAGTAAGTGCTAAACAAAAGCTTATAAATGTATACGTAGGGCTTCCCTGGTGGTGCAGTGGTTGAGAGTCCGCCTGCCGATGCAGGGGACGCGGGTTCGTGCCCCGGTCCGGGAAGATCCCACGTGCCACGGAGCAGCTGGGCCTGTGAGCCATGGCCGCTGAGCCTGCGCGTCCGGAGTCTGTGCTCCACAGCGGGAGAGGCCACAGCAGTGAGAGGCCCGTGTACCGCAAAAAAAAAAAAAAAAAATGTATATGTATAAGGAAGTTCATTGCAGCATCGTTTGTAATCACAAAACAGTGCAACTGTGGCAATGGTGGTACATTATGGTATATTCAAACAATGAATAATTCTGCTATCATTCAAAAAATAATCAGCTTAGAGATGACAAGTGATAGGTAGGTAAAAGATAGATAGATAGATAGATAGATGATAATTAATAGGCAAATAGATATGAATAGTTCCGTGCTGAAAATGTGGGTATGTGTGCATATAGATATGCCTATGCAACTTTGCAAAAATATCAGGAAGGATGAGCATCAAACCTTAAATGTTAAGGAAAGTAGTTATCTCTGGGGAATTAAAAGAGATGGCTGAGAAGGGAAATTTTACTTCTCATTTCACATCATTCTTTTTTTTTTTTTTTTTTTTTTTTTTTTTTGCGGTATGCGGGCCTCTCACTGTTGTGGCCTCCCCCGTTGCGGAGCACAGGCTCCGGACGCGCAGGCTCCGGACGCGCAGGCTCAGCGGCCATGGCTCACGGGCCCAGCCGCTCCGCGGCATATGGGATCCTCCCAGACCGGGGCACGAACCCGTATCCCCTGCATCGGCAGGCGGACTCTCAACCACTTGCGCCACCAGGGAGGCCCTCACATCATTCTTAAATGATGGGATTATGGGTTGTGGTTCCTGAGTGATTTTCAGGTTTTTTAATTTAAAAATATTTACGGAAAAACAGTGCTACATAAGTGCCTGCTCTTCAGCTCCAACCATGTGCCACATGACTTTGCATATACTCTCCTTAAGGTACACATTTTCCATCACAACCCCCCCCCACCACAGACACACACAACTCACACTTTTTCAACAGCTGGGGGAACTAACCTCAGAGTGATGAAGGAGCTTGCCCAAGGTTACATAACCAGTAAGTCAGAGCAATGACCCATCCACCACTCTGACTACAACCCTGTACTCTTTCCATAGTTCACACTGCTCCTGTCACCATCAGAGTCTGTCTGTCCTTCATTTGTTCATTCATTCATTCTAATAACACTTAGTAATGCCTACCCTGTGTTTAGCACCACAGAAAAAGCTGCAAAGATGAACAAGGCAAAATTTTTGCCCTTCAGCAGTTCACAGTCTCTTTTGTTGTTTATAAGAAACGGAAGGAAAAGGAACGCTTCATGGGCAGAGCGAGAGTAAACAGTGGGGAACTGTCCATCTGCCCCGGCTACTCTTGTGAAGTTGAGTCAGAAGATGACTCTGACCTGCTCCTTCTAAAGTGCCCTTTTGTGCTGGAACATGGCAAAGATGCCTTCGACATCTGGGCCTATCTTCAGTTTTCTCAACCAACCTCTTATTTTTGTCCCATGTGAACATATGGTGAGTGGAGAGAAAGGAGGGGAGCAATGTATCTGTAGAAATTTGAAGGGAGTGGAAGGCTCTGGTTGTGGAAGAAATGATACATGAACTGAAGGTTAAACAAATGGTTGATAGAAGCAGGGAATTACTCTCCGATGGCTCCTGTGAAGTTCACATTTATATGCTGGTGAAAAAGGAAAAAATTCCTCTGAGTTGAAATAAAGAAACACAGACTTACTGTGGGCTCATGGGTGATTTTTCTTAGGATTTTCAGAAATGTTGTAAATAGTCTAAATATTGCAAATAAGTCTCTCTCCCTATATATATGGGAATCACAGATTGGGCCCTATTGGACCATAAACAAAGGATTTAGAGAAGTGTGCACCTTCATCTCAAAGTTCACTTAATTTGTCTTTCTTCCCCCATGGAGTTGAATATTTTTCAAATGATAGTATCTTTTATATCCTTGGCATGCAACATGGTTTTCATAAGAGACAGTACATATGAGTGGCCAAAGGACTGGTACACAAAGTCATTGTTAATTGGAACTGCTGGGGACACGTCATGAAGGACAAGGCACTTGAGCTAGGAAGT
Source organism: Mesoplodon densirostris (assembly GCF_025265405.1). Lineage (NCBI taxonomy): Eukaryota > Metazoa > Chordata > Mammalia > Artiodactyla > Ziphiidae > Mesoplodon > Mesoplodon densirostris. The sequence continues at coordinate 121,638,887 of NC_082662.1, read as the reverse complement.
ATAGACTCTGACAGGTGCAGAGGAGGGCCATGGGCACATACGGCAGCAGTCACAACCCAAGACAAGGTGCAGGCAGATGAATGAGCACACCTAGGACCATGAGGGAGCAAGGCTCGCCAAGCTCTAGAGCTGCAAGGAACCTTGGCAACCATCTATCACCCTCCCTCATGTCAGAGGTGTGCCATCTAAGGTCCAGAGAGGTGCAATGGCTTGTAAAGACCACACAGCAGTGTCATCCTGGTCATGTTGAAAGAGGCCCCTGGTCTGCTTGACTGTTTAATACGTGTTCTGTGAACATGTCCCCAGGAACCTGAAGTAGAGGTTCAGAAATGGGAAGTTGGGGACACAGGCAAGAAACAGCAAGTCTGAGAGGGGTTTTGGTTTGAGCAGAAAATACAGGTAGGAATAAATGAATCATGGGGATGAAATGTACAGCATGGGGAATATGGTTAAAAATATTGTAATATCTTTGTATGGTGACAGATGGTAACTAGACTTATCATAGTGATCATTTTGTAATGAATAGAAATATCAAATCACTATGTTGTAAACCTGGAACTAACATAATGTTGTAGATCAATTATAATTCAATAAAAATAATTAATCAATTAATTAAAATACATGTCGGAAACTGATGGGAAATGAAGTTGGAAAGATTGGGTGGGGTGTTGTTCTGAAAGGCCTTGAATACCATATCAATGTGTTTACACCTTTTTTCCCATGAAGGTAACACAGAACTACCACATATACTGGAGCAGAGCTCAGATTCTAAACTCGCTATTTTTCATCCCCAGAAACAGACTGACATGTGAGGATAATTCAACTAGGAGCAAGGAAAGATCTTCCTGAGAATAAAAAGAATCTCAGAATCCCAGGGAAGGAAAGAAGGTACCTAGATTTTTCATATATTCTCTCTGAAAAGAACAAATACTCTTTTATAATATCTTCCTTTTTTAAAAATTACATACCTTCTTTTCTGTCTTTTTCTGATATAAAAGTAATGCATGCTTATTTATGAAATTTCAGTTGTATGAAGAACCAAAAATGATCCTATAATCTCCTCATCTAAAATCAATCATGGTTAATCTTTTGGTATATTTCCTTTAGAGGTTTTTTTCCTGTGCATTTTTTACATAACTGATCCCATACCTTTATATAACTTTGTGACTTTTAATTTTACTTAATATAAAACCATAAATACCTTCCTGTGGTGTCTAAAATCCTCAAAACTATCATTTCAAAAGCTTAAAACCTATATACTTAACCATATCCTCAATGCTGGCCACTTATATTATTTCTTTTTTGTATCTAATGCTTCATCTTTGTGTATAAGTTTTGTCCCTTTCAGGATGTTTTCTCAGAACAGAGTCATAAAAGTTAAATTCCTACATCAAATAGCATGGACATATTTTTAAGGTCATTCATTCATCTTGTTGAATTGATTTATAATCCTGGGGGTCTTTTTATATATATAGAATTGCTAGAGTTTTTAACTGAATGAAAGCAGTTTCTCCTTTTTAATGGCTCTTCTCTAATTACAAAAATACATCATATTTGAAGAAAAGAACAATCTCCATAAAATTAGACTGCGGGGGCAGGGCAGAGGGCAGCAGGGGGTTTTTACATGAAATTTAATGTCTACTCACCCTTGGGCATTTTTCATATTGCTGCTTTCTCCTGTCTTCTGATTAGGGCTATATCCCTCTTCCCTTCCTCACAACCTACCTCACCCCTCTCCTCTCCCAGCCTCTCAGATTCTTGGATATGATCAGTTCTGTGATTTATCAAGGGAGACTCCAACTTGTATATCTTAGTAAAGAGGCCAAGTTCACACACAGAGGCTTCTGCACACTTGCCCAGGGCTTCAGGAAGTAAAGTTTTGCAAAAAAAAAAGAAAAGATTAGTGGTGCTTTCCTGATCTTCATGGCCTGTGTGTTTCTCATTATCTTCCCTTGGATGCAGTCATTGGTTTTCGTTCCAAAGCCACTCGAGGCTTGTCACTGCTCCTCCCAGAGCAGGGAGACTTCTCTAGGGCTAATGGTAGGGAGAGAGATGAGTCACCAGCCTCTCGTATAGTCAGACCCCCTCCTCTCCATCCCTCTTGGCAGACCTCTGCTTCAGACTCCCTCACTGCCCACCTGCTCTCTTGCTGGGCTCCCCACCTCCACCTCCTTCCTTCCCCTTCCAAACTTTCTCATATACCGCAGCAAGGTCTGGTCTTCCTGGAGCAGAAGTCATATCATGTTACAACTCTGCTCCAACATCTGCAGCAGTTCTTTGTTACCTACATGGGAAACAGGGCCCAACAGTTTGCGGTGGATCAATAAATGTTTAGCACGTACTTGTTAATGAGTGAGCACTAAGCACCATGGGAGCTATACAATGAGCTCTATGTCTGGTTCTGGGAGCTGAAACAGACACGTGAAAAGTTAAATAACAAGGCACCACCTCCCACCGACTTCCAGTTCTCCAGCCCTGCATATTTGACGTCTGGCTCTCACACTCAATTTGTTTCAAACGGAACTTACTCTCTTCTCCCGCAATCTACGTTTTCTATAGAATGGTCCCACTATCCAAGTTCTCAAGACAAGACAGATACAAGCCAGGAATATAGGGAGATAATGGGGGTCAGGAGATTTTGGCCTTGTAGTGCCCATCAAAATCCAGTTATCTAGGACTTCCCTGGTGGTGCAGTGGCTAAGACTCCACGCTCCCAATACAGGGGCCCGGGGTTCCATCCCTGGTCAGGGAACTAGATCCCACGTGCTGTGACAAAGATCCCGTGTGCCGCAACTAAGACCCAGTGCAGCCAAACAAATATTTTTTTTTTAAATCCAGCTATCTACTTAATCACTTTCCTAGTAGTGAGAGCTTAGGAACACAGAAGGGTACAGAAATAAATAAGGCATTCCCCCCTTGCATAAGCAGATAATCTAGTGGAGGAGACATCGAGTTTGCAGGAGGGTGTCCCCTGTCCAGTGTCAACTCATACACCCAAACCATGCCTCAGAAACCTAAGTCTCCAGGTCCTCCCCCATTCAATCATCTAGTTTAGGAAAAATGGACTAGGACATCCCCATGTATCCTCATGATTCTCTTGGACTGGTCTTCTACCAAATCCCAATCAATCCAGACATTAGAACAACCACAATACTGCAGACACTTTATATTTACAGAACACTCTTTCAAACATTCCAAACTCTTCACACAGTATCTTGTTGTGATTTAACCCTCACAACAAAATCACGAGGTATGTTCTTATCATCTTCATTTTACAGATGAGAAAACCATGCTTTAGGGAAGTTATGTCACATAGCCAGTTCCTTTCTGTGCTACAGACATATGTTTAAATTCTAATGTGTGTCAGAAATTAAGGGTGAATAAGTATTCACAAAGATCTCTGCCATCAGTGACTTTACAATCTGGGGAGAGAGACAGATACCTAAACGAATAATTTTGACGTGATATGGTGTGAGGACAGATTAGGCAGAAGTTGCACCAAATGTAGAGAGAAGACATCATCCAGCCCAACCCACAGATTCAGGGAGATTCAGGGAAATTAGGTGAGGAAGGAAGAAACATGTCAACTAAACTACAACTTGACTGAGTCATTGGCTCACAGATGGGGAAACTAGAATTTGAACTCAGGTTTGTCTGACTCTCCATGTTTTTCCCACCATCCTGTGACATGGTAGGTTTTCAATGGATATACTTGAGTAACAGAAGAAATGGATGAATGAATGAATACATCTTGCTTCCTCCAGTGGAGAGAATGGCTGAAATGTCAGCCCAGACAGTAACTTTGGCTTTAAAACTCCCACATTCTGACCAGAGGAGCTAATCAGCTAATGCACCTTAGGGAATTCCAGGAGGGCTCCCTGGCAACAAGGCAGATGGTTCTCAACATATGGGGCCCGAATTCACTCCTACAATCTCTCAGAATTGGTTGATAGATTCTAGAATTGAGGAGAGGACTCACCACTTTTGTCTACTCCACTGCCTCAAAAAACCTTTTTTAGTGTCCTGGGCTTTGCAGACAGAGGGAAAAGAAACTAAGTAAGACCAGAGTTCCTAGTGCTACAGCAAAGATTCCCACAGAATCCCACACTAAACCCCTCTGGCTCCAGATAACTCTGTGTAAGGAAAATGGATCCTAATTCTCCTACGCCTACCTCCTCTGAAATTTGGTTCTGGAAGGAGGAGAGCCAGGATCTCCAAGACTTGAAGATCAGAGCAATGTGCCCACATCCTCAAGTGTTTACATGGGGCTGCCCGTCTCCTCCCACAACCTCCTGTTCCACTGTGTTTGTGGAGCAGATGTCTCCGTGCCAGCAACCCCCCTTCAGTACTTCCTGCTTCTCGGCCCAAATCTCTGCCTTCTGTCTTCGTGTGCTTGGCATACACATGCAGCAAGCTTGGAGCTTGTGTGTGCCATCATTGCACAATTCAAAAACCCCAAATAAGAGACAGGTGGTAGGATTCTCCCAGGGAATTAAAAGAAGGACTCCAAGCCCACGCCGTCTGAGTCTGGCTGCCCAGTGAGCAGCCTACGGGTGGGTTGGGCTAAGGCTACTGGTTCAGTAGTTAAAAGGCAGATTCTACCAAACCCATACAAGGCTGTCTTTATTCCTTGGTCCCAAACATTTCTACTCAGAATTTCCTCTTGGCTTTTTCCAATTCTTGAGGGAAGTCTAACTTATTTTGAACAATTAATGGAATCAGTTTGTGGAGGAGAGTCATATCAATAAAATCACAGTCATTTCTTTAAGAAGGGAGATATGAAATGGACCTTGGAAAGTCACAGACTCTTTGGCACCATTATTTGGATCAGTTTGGGGCTCAAGAGCCTTCATTGCCTGCTTGGGAATTAAGATTTAATGATTCAGCTACTCCACGATGGATTAAAATGGGCCTGCAAATTTTGCCACTGGGGCAAAAGATCACAGCTACTGTCCTTTCCTTTAAGGAAACAGGGTTCATCTCATATGCTGGCGGTGGGGGGGGGTCAGCAAACTTGTTTCTGTAAAGGCCCAGATAGCAAATATTTTAGGCTTTGTGGGCCATAAGAATTCTGTTGCAACTATTCAACTCCGTTGATGTAGCACAAAAGAATTCACAGACAGTATGTAAATAAATGAGCATAGCTGGGTTCTAATGAAATTTTATTTACAAAAACCGGCCTACTTGTTCTACCATTACCTAAATTATCCCTAAAAAAAATCAGAACCTACATTTAACATGATCTCCAGGTGATTTGTATACAGTACATCTGGAAACCAATGTGTCTCAAATACTAATCAAATTATATTGATAGATCCTGAGGCCTGAGGTTCTGTAGTTTCAACAAGCTCCCAGGTGATACTGATGCTGTCAGTGGATGATGTTTAATTAGCAACGATCTATTTTGATGATTCTCTACAAAACCCAATACTAGGTTAGAACATGGGAACTGGTGGGTACCAGCAGCCCACTACTACCCACCCAGTTTCTCTACCTCCAAACAGAATAATGTATGCATAAGACTATGCTAAATGTTATGCCAAAGCAAAAATATCTGACAGAGACTGAGACCTTGACTAAGAGGGTCTCACAATCTTTTGAGGGGGGGACCTCATATAAATAAAAAAGTAATCAATACAAGAGGTTGTATGAATGTCTCTTGTAAGACAATACGACATCAGTGAAAAACCCTGACATGTGCTATGAATGTCTAGCAGGAAGACCCTCAATCCCTCCCATCCATCATAAAGGGAGGAACCAAGGACTCTGTAAGCCAGGAAGCAGGAATTTTGAGTAGATTCAGGGTCAAGAGGAAATTCAGTGAACATTTCCAGCCAGGAGCACAACACGATTCCTTCAGCCCACAATCTCTGAATAAAAGAGCTGATGTAATATGAGAAATTATAAGGCATTGAATATTAAAACAATGGAAATAAGATTCTACCAGACTTAGGTAAACTCTGAGGGCAATACAGTTTGTGGCTGACCCTTAAATCTACTCTTAAAAGCTACAAAGATCAAAGCAAAAACAAGAGACTGAGATTTTAGAAAACAGGCTCAAAGTGTTTCATGCATATGTATTTTTAGGCCTCCAGATACTTCCCCCGAAGGCTTATTATTATGACACCTTAAATCTGGTTCAGAAATGCACCCACACTCAGCAAGAGGGGCATGGGAAACGAGCATCTCCCAAAGCAATGTCATCCCCCCCTCCTAGAGCATGTACCACACAGATGCTCAATTCCGAGGATGGCATCCGGATGTCTCAGCCCAGCCAGCAGGCAGAGCTCTCCCCAGGCTGGCAGCCTCCCTCCTTTCCAGCTTTATCTTCCACCCCTCCTCGACCCCAACACTCAGCTCCCAGGAGATTGCTATTTCCTCCTTCCCCTCCACCCACGTGCCCAATCCGATCCTTGTTTACTGGTCACTCTGGATCTTTGTTGCCTAGGTCCACTCTGCCAAGAATGACTGACCCACACCTTTCTGAGTATCAAATCCCTGTCTGGCCTCCAAGGTTTGGCCCAAACTCCACGCCCTCCATAGTCAAGGCATTTGTTCTCTGACCAGCCCAGCCACAAGTGCTCTCTCCTTCCTTCAACTTTTCATCACCCTCTTGACACATCCTTACCTCCCTGGAGCATACTTCTCTTTTGTGCTCCTTCCCTCTCCTATTAGCCATGAGCAACTCAGGCTGGGTTCTCTCTCGTTTATATTTGAATCCCTTCAGGTCACTTCCAGAGTCCCTTACACATCACAGGTGCTCTGTATACAGCGTTATTATGTTAGTAAGTAAAAATACTATGCAAAGTCCTTGGATAACCATGAACAACAACAAAAATAGAGCATGTTGTCTAGCCCATCGGTTCTTTTTCAGATCACCATGGTCCGTTCTCAGTTTCTGCTTTTCAGAACATTTTCGGAGCCCTGTTCATCCAGAAACGTCCAAATCAACCTCTGGCACATCTAACCCCCAGTTCCCTGTGCCGGGTTTGCTTCCTCCATTTCTACTGGGCTCCCCCCATGTCCTGCGGTGGCACACCCACCATACCTGTGGCTCCCTGATTAGTTAGATGCTGACCCAGACCTTGCCTTCTCTAAAATGATCCTGGCACAGCCCAAACTCCAAAATCTCAGACGTTCGGGTTTATGCAGCATCACGATCACAGCGTCTCATTTGTCTCAACTGTAATCCATTCTGTGACAAGCAGACGCCTCCCAGGTTTTCTCCTGTCATGGCCCCAACTTCCCCCCACCCCCATGGCCTCCCCCCTCCAACACCCCTCCCATGCTGTCTTCATGTCCTAGCACACATGTCCCCCAGGACGCATGAAACCAGAACCTTCCATCAGAGTGGCTCGTGAGAAACAGACCACTTGCAAAGGGAAAACAGTTGGAAATACAAGATTTTCCTTTAAAGGAGAAAGTAACGTTGGCAGCAGTGTTCTTCTCAGCTGCCCTCCAGCAGTGTTGAAAGAGCCATTTTGGGAGACAGAGGGAAAGGAAGGAAGTGTGAGTGACAAACGGAGAGCAGAAAATAGTGAAAGAGAGGGAGACAAAAGAGAAAAGAAGAGGGAAGACAGATAAGGATGGGGGTGGGGGGCACAAACTGGAAGGAGGTGGGTGGCAGAGCAAGAGAATGAGGGTCAAAAACAAAAGGAGGAGAAGGGAGCAGAGAAGGAGGTGGAAGAGGCAGCGGAGGAGGGGAGGAAAGAGCTGAGGAGGACGGGCCTGCACCGCTGGGTCTCATGAACACGGGCCACCAGTTCTGCGGCAACCCTGCCACTCTCCCCCAGGAGCTGTGTCATCCACCAGGGGACAGGCTCTCCACTGGCTTATTAGAAACACTGAGCGCTCTGAAGTGTATGTCAGAGTCCCCTGGGCCCAAAACAGACAACTGAATAGAATTCAGGGAGTCTGTCCCCAAAGGCTCTTGTTAACCTTCTGCACTCAGCCTTCATTAGAGATGCAAGATCTTTGAAAAGTCGGTGAGCATACATACAGACGAAGCCTCATGTTCCAGAGTTTCTGTTAATAACGTCCCCTTTCCCCCACAAGTGTTCTGGTTTAAATGCTAAATTACTTGCTTTTCCTATTAATAAGAGACACAGGAAGCTGAAACTTATTAAGTCTCTAAACAGGCTGAAATACTTAGTCTCATTCTCAGAAAAGGAGGAAGCCTACATTGGTGACCAGAAGAGACCAGAAGAAACCAGGACTCCTTCCTGGGGGAGCCAAAGTACTTGAGATAATTCTAGTCATAATACTATGATGGTAAGGGTGGGGAAGCCACCCAGATTAGGCTTCTCAAACCAAGGCTATTTATAGCACGCGCCTTGGATATTGAAATAATAATTTCTAGGGCTTCCCTGGTGGCGCAGTGGTTGAGAGTCTGCCTGCCAATGCAGGGGACGCGAGTTCGGGCCCTGGTCTGGGAGGATCCCACATGCCATGGAGCAACAGGGCCCATGAGCCACAACTACTGAGCCTGCGCTCTAGAGCCCATGAGCCACAGCTACTGAGCCTGCACATCTGGAGCCTGTGCTCTGCAACAAGAGAGGCCGCGACAGTGAGAGGCCCGTGCACCACGATGAAGAGTGGCTCCTGCTCGCCGCAACTAGAGAAAGCCCTCGCACAGAAACGAAGACCCAACACAGCCATAAATAAATAAATAAATAAATAAATTTAAATCATATGGGCTTCTAAGAAGACCTCTGCTTAAAAATAATAATAATAATTTCTAGAACTAGTCATTTAAGGTTGGGTGGCAGGGGAAGGAAAGACCACAATGATAGGTAACTTTACCCTTCTGAAAGGTAAAGCAGAATGAGTCACAGATAAATAACGTTTGAGGAGTCAAATGGAATAGAGAAACTCTGCAGTAACCCACAGTAACCTCTGGTTAGTGGTTAAGTGTAGCTATGGATTATTCATTCTGAAATGTACACCATGAAGATTCAAGTTAAGACTGCTTAGCTCTCCAGTATCAAGAGTTTATTGGAAGGAAGGAAGGAAGGGAGGGAGGGAGGGAGGGAGGAAACTAGTTTCAAGGCAATCTATGGGAATAAAGGGACCCAAGATATTTTATCACCACAAGGAAGCTAAGGAGTAATGTGGAGGGAGGGTGGGTAGGATGACCTAGATAATAAACAGAAAGGAGTATATAATCCCAGGAGCATTTGATAGGGAGAAGAAATCTCCTGGGGAATGTGAGGAAATACTACTTTACCCTCCCGTCCTCATCCTTCATCCCAAAGATGGTCCACATTATTTACTCAATTGCACATTCATTTAACAAGTATTACAGAAGCTGTGAGCAATGTAAGTCTAAATCAAGGCACTGAGTCCTCAATGAGCATCTTCCACATGCCAGACCCTATGCTATATGCTAGGGATGCAGGCATGAAGGAGATATGGTTTCTGCCTTCAATAAGCTCCAGACTGAGAAGGTCTCAGACACATGAAATTACTACAGTTCTAGTTTTGTTGATGGGATTTGAGTCTCCTAAAGAATGAACTGAGAAGTCCCATTCAGACCAAAATTCACCTACAGCAGACCACCTAGACCTGTGCAAATGCTTTTGGTTTCCTCATGAAAGCTCTGCAGTGTATCATGCTTCTCTTTCTGCCTTGGGTCCCGGAGCTAAGTAGTACACTTAACTGCAATAAGCATCCCTGGGCTAGGTTTTCTTGTACATTTAACTCTCCCAAAACTTATTTCAGTGCTCTGGTTCTCTTACCCTGATTTTAGTAGTTCTGTTAAGTATTAATTTTCTCTAAACCACCTCAAATTATTGCTGGAAGAGGGCAATTTATTTAAAAATTTATAAATATTTTCTATTAGAAGAGGCCCAGATTGATCCAGGAACTCCAGAGATTCCAGTGGGTCTTATAGGGACAGGGAAGGCCTAGAGATCCTGGGTCACTCAGAGCTAGGGACACAGGACACCCCAGGATGGGCCTCTACTCTGGGCTGGCTACAACTGGATCAATGAAGTACAAAGAGGAAACAGACGTTCAACATCAGGTTCCCTGTACAATCAAATCCATGATCTTTTCATTTGATATCAGCTCTGGAACAGAACCCGAGGCTCACCTTTCCCCATGACACCTACCAGGGTAAGTGAGGGGCTCAAGGGGAGCCACACTGTCACCCCCAATCTCCTGTGGTGACCCAGCTTCAGTGACTGCCCTACTTACATCAATGGGTGCAGAACATCCTCTGAGGGGCAGGATCCTCAGGAAGAGCTGGCCTCTGCTTCGCTTCAATTATTGTAGCTGCTTTGCTTCAAGTCTCAGCACTTTCTAGAGCATTGAACCCCCGACTAGTTGTAGATCTCCCTTCACAGAAGGGGAAAAAACAGAAAGCAATATTTTATTACAAACTTTTTCTTCATTCACGTTTTCTTTCCTGTTTGACATTTCTGCCCACCACTATCAAACAGAAGCCTCCCAAGGGCCCCTGGCACTGAAGGAATTTGAAAAATCCTCAAAGAGTTTTTGTTTATGGGGGTTATGCTATTGATATTTATCAATTTAGAAATTAAAAACTGAGAATTAAAAACTGAATTTTTAATTTATTACTTATTAATTCATTAAAATAATAATTCCATGTTAACACAAATAAGAATTTTTAATAAAAAATTTTCATAAAACATTTAGTGAGAAGAGTGACATTGTTTTACATTTTTAAAAATCTCTTTGATATCTGGCTTAATCAAACAGATTCTATGTGCTTCTGGATTCAGTTTGTTGCAATAATAGCACAAGTCATTTAACCTCTGGAAAATTCCACCATACACTTGTGGGAGAATGAGAGTGAAAAAAGCAAAAACATCCTAGTGTTATTATGAAAATAGTTTTTATCCTGTGGACCCCTTGAAAGGATCTCAAGAACTCGTAGGGATCCCCCAAGCACATAGGAACCAGTGCTCCATACGGTCAAAAGAAGTCACACTTCCACCTCAGACTATCAGTACCCTTCCTCAGATGCAGCTAGTTATCAGTTACCTGAGTAGTCTTCTAGAACTATCCTAAACATATGTAAAAATATATGGATGGACAGGATTTTTTTAATTAAAAAAAATCAAGTATTAGCATCCCATATATTTCACCTTGAGTTTTCTGTTATACATGTTGGGGCAGTTGCATTTTAGCATATGTAGTTACATCATTCCTTTTCACAGATCTATAGTATTCCACTCAATTGATACAATGATATATAACTCTACATAGTGCCACAGGGTCCAGGTGGGCTGCTGAACGACTACCATAAGTTGCCAATTTCTTCAGTGAAGGATTTAGAACTTAATGCAAATAAAGTGGCCCCATGGAGTAAGAATGGATGTCACATATATTAGTACAGCCTTCCTCTGACTTCTAGTTCCCTAACAAGGCATGCAGCTGAAGTCTTCAAAATTTGAGAAAATATCCCAACTTTGGCAATACTACTGTCCTTTGATACTTGGGGCTTACCCCAGTGGACCAGAAAAACTTGTACTAATATCTCTGTCCCTGTTTGTACCGGAATGTTTATAAACATCAACCTCTTTTGAAACATACTATCATCAGTGCCACATCATCATGGGGGAAGAAAGCAGGATCAGGGTCCAAGGCTTCCCAAACAGTATTTCTGAAAATTATTTCCCTGTGGTACTAAGGTCACAAAGGTTAAGCCTGTTAGATCACAATCTCCCTGACATAGAAAACCTGTCACCTAAAGGAAACCCTCACCTCATATGGCTAATTTGGTCTAATTACATTGCAGGCTTCAAATGCTAAAATGTATGCAGACTACCTGTGTTCATTTCCTCACTCTGAGATTCACTAGTTGTATAATCTTGGGAGTTACTTAGCTTCTACTTACTTGTAAAGTGGAGATAATGATAACTATCTCACATAGCTATAAAGAAGAAGAATTGTAATTCTCTATTAAATGTGTCTGCCACATAGTACGTGCTCAGTGCTCAGTAACTGCTAGCCCTCTCCCTTTATTGTTCTATGAGCAGAAATAATGTGTGAGACTGATCTTTTGTCCTGGACTGAGCTGGCTTTTCAGGGAACCCCAATAATCTAGTCTTTTAGGAAGTCTGGAGCTATAAGAGACTGGGACAAGAGAAGATGATGGAGATTTTTTTTTTCCTCTTGTGAGATGTTTGTCATCTGTCTTATTCAAAATGAGAGACACAGGTCTGCTTTCCTCCTCACTAGGCCAGGAAAACTGGCACCAACATTTCCGGCATTTCTGTTTCAACTTTCCCATCTGTCTCTGAAATTATATAGGCCAGTGTGGTTTGCACTTTTAGGCCCACAGAATCTACAGAAAATCCGTCAGGTTTGGGGGAGCCCCTCAGGTGAGGATGAGCAGAGATTTACTTCTGAACAATTCCCAGGAGTAGAACCAGCACTTACAATAATTACAGACAGATATATTATGACCTCCATTTACAGATGAGGAAACTAAGGTCTGGAGACATTAGGTAAATTCCCCAAGGTAACACAGCTAACAAGGGCAGGGTGGGAACTCAAAACCAGGTTTGTCCTACTCCAAAGTTCAAATTTTTAACCACATCATCATATGATGCTCCAACTAGAAAGGAAACCAGCCCTGTCATGACATAGCAAGGCCAGCAGCATCACAGAAATGGTCTCACAAGAGAGGGAAATTATCCTTAACTGTAAGTTAAGGATTTACTAACCCAATAGTGTAAAAATCAAAATCAAAATTCTTCAGAAAATCATACCTCAACTAGATGCAAAGTAGAATGGAAGGACACCAAAACCAATATTTTATTAGTTTTGGATTTGTAGATTATCTTATTTTATTTGCATTTGATTAGATCAATTATTAAGATTAATAGATTGTTTCAATTTATAGATTATCATTTTTAAAAATAGATTAATAATTTAATATTAATTTAGCCAATAATATTTCTAGCTCCTAGTATACATCAAGTACTATAAGTGTTAAAGATGAAGAAAACATGTTCCTTGGCCTTGAAGAAGAAGATATAGTGGATATTATAAGATATAATAGATATAACTACTATATATATATTATATATATATACATAATATATATATTTGGATTGGTGAGATAATAAGATAGAAAAGAATAAGATACTAAAAGAAGGAGAAATCAAGCCAGTGGAGTGTTCAGGGAAGACTTGAAGGAGGGTGAAGGCATCACTTAAGCTGACTCTTGAAATATAACTAGGATTTTATCAGAAAAAGTAAAAATAAAAGTCTAAGAAAAGGGAATAATTTGAATAGGCAAGTTATGGAATGAGGATATCAATAAATAGTGGCTGGAGGACAGGAACAGCTCAGTAATTGAAGCTAGAGCTGGAAGATGGTTGAGGCTATGGATGCTGGCAAGAGGTGAGCACAGGCGACTCAGGAAAAGCTTTGGAAGAGGAATGGCGGGGTGAGGGAGGCTCTATAAGGCTTAACCTGGCATGTGGGATGCTTTAGAGGAGAGAGGGGGCAGAGTGACCAATGGGAACCTGACCTAGAACAATGACATCAGGAAGGGAAAAGAAATAACATGGAGGTATGATAATAATCAGGTGGAGACGACTGGATCGCTCAGCGACTAGCTACCTCAGGGAAGAAGGAAGGAGTCAAGGAAGCCTGCGTTTCCAGCCTGCAAGTGATCAGGAGCACTTCACTATGTATTAACAAAACCCGGGAAAACTGGAAGAGGAATTGGTTCACAAAGGATGATTGTGAGTTTGGTTTTGAACATAAAGAATTTGGTTTCCTCTCAATGGAAACAGATTAATACATCAAACAGAGGAGTAGAAATCTGAGTCTGGCCTTCAAGAGAGAGTTTGGTTCCATCAACAGATGAATGGATAAAGAATACACACACACACACACACACACACACACACACACACACACACACACAATGGAATACTACTCGGCCATAAAAAGGAGAGAGTTTGGTGTTATGGATTCATATCTGAACGTCAAGTCCATAAAAGCAATAATTCAAGTCTGAGAAGATGAGATGATCTGGGAAGAAGGAAAAGAAGAAAACTAAAGACAGAACCCTGGGGCCTATCTGCACTGACTGGTGGAAGAACGTCTCTGCTTCCCCTACTACCTTCTGGGTGAGACTCAAGACAACTTAAAAACAGTTCCTCCTCACAAAACATCAGCACTCCCTGATCTAACCCAGCTCCCTTAGTTTACAGATAAAGAAGACTCAGGCCCAGACAGTTAACTGATTTATCCAAGGCCTCACAGCTGCCTATCAGCAAAACTGAGACTAGATGAATGAAGTGACTGTTGGGAATTAGTCTTGCCTTAGCAATTGGATACTTGCATGTGCACCATACGACATGCTTGGATTCAGAGAAGCCTGAGAGCAAACCAGAAGCTTCATTTATCTCTGCTCCATCAGTCCAGCACTGTGACCCTGCCCAACCATATAATCAGCTCAGGGGTTCAAACCACATCTTACTCATCTTGTTGTCACTGTCCCTCTGCCCTCCCTTTCCTTACCACTGTCTCCGCCACCGGCGTTATTACAGAGTAGAAAAATCAGATTATTTTCCTCTTCTGAATATGCACATGACCACAGACTTTCGGAGTTGAAAGAACTTAAGAATTCATCTAGTATTAGTATAGCCCCTGTGCAAACAGACCCAGAGAAGTTCAATGACCAGATGACCAGTTAGCAGTAGACCCCAGACTAAAATTCCAAACTTTTTTTCTTTCCATTACACTACCAACCTTTAGTACAAGAGACTTTTTTTTTTTTTTTTTTTTTTTGGTGGTACGCGAGCCTCTCACTGTTGTGGCCTCTCCCGTTGCGGAGCACAGGCTCCAGACGTGCAGGCCCAGCGGCCATGGCTCACGGGCCCAGCCGCTCCACGGAATGTGGGATCTTCCCAGACCGGGGCACGAACCCGTGTCCCCTGCCTCGGCAGGCGGACTCTCAACCACTGCGCCACCAGGGAAGCCCCAAGAGACTTATTTTTAAGACAATGTTTCTTGTCTTTAATTTCTTGAAATTATGCTATGTAGCCTTCTCCCCTCAATATGCTTCTTTAAAAAAAAAACAAGCTCCATGGTCCAAAAAGTTTGTGGAGTGCTATAAGCTATACCTCTCTTGGACGGTCAAAATGCTTATTACCATATTAAAGACCTTGGGAAGTCCTTGCAGTAAAGAAACGTGCTCAGTTCTCTAAGAATACTTCCCAAACTTATTTGGCCACAGAACTCTGGCCCTGGCCCCACCCCTATGGTTCTCTATTTAAAAACCCACTGGTTTCCAAGGAGTGTACTTTGGGAAGCACCACCTTTGCCCAGTTAGAAAGATTTCCTTTGTTAGGTCCCAAGAAGAAGTGCCAATACTGAGAGGTCCTCCCTGTGTGAACTGGGTGGGGTAGCAATGAGAGACAGAGAAGGAGAGAGAAACAACAAAGAGCCCCAGTCTCATCCAGAGCCATCTGCCATGCCAACATCAAAGGGCGAAACAGCTACTTGAGAAGTTTTGACTCAGGATCCTGGTTATAAGCTTAAGGCAGTTGAAGTTGAAGTTGAAGTCATCTCCAACCTAGACTTCTTGTGGGAAAATGGGTTTCCAGGTTCTCAAACACTCCACATCAGCTAGCGTGCGAGTTTCACCCTGCCTCTAGTCCCACCGTTAGTAGCAATACTCTCTCATCAGTGTCCTTCAAGTTACATCCACAGTGGCTCTAGCTTGTCCTTGCTCCTTCCACCACCCTGGTCGAAACCCTGTCACTTCACATCTGGAGGACTGACAGCAGCCTTTGGATGAGTCTCCCCGACTTAACTCCTTCTCCCCTGCAATTTCTCTGACATGCTGCCGTCACATTAATCTTCTTAAAACAACACTGCACCTGCTTTAAGATAAAGGAAAATGTTCAAAACTCCACGACATCCACAGTTCTCCTTAATGTAATAAAACACATCTATACAAGGCTATTTCTCCATGCTCTCCAGTGCAAATTTCCACCACCCCAGGCTCACATCCTCACTGTTCAGAGCCAGCCGGTCATAAGCAGTCTGACTACCAAGCCTCTGTTCTTCCTGCTCTTTGCTTCCTGCCTATCTAATTCCATTCAATTCTTACTCCACTTCCAGCATCCAGCTCAAGTCCCCTGACAATACAACCCCTTCCCTGCACTCTTGTGCTTGCAGACACTGAGCAACTAGACCCACATTTCCTTTACCATTTCCTGAATTTTCTAACTGATAACAAACTCAGGAAATAACTGTGCCTTATGACAGTCAAGGCACTTAGTAAATGCTCAAAAAACAAAACAAAACAAAACAAACCTTTTGCTGCATAAAGGAATAAATCCTTTATTGACCTCAGAACAAAGAGTTAAGCAGAAAATTTCATGCCTACAAAACACTAGGAAAACTAACCCCTTTCTGGACCTCAAAGGCATTTATACCTTCTTAGTTCAATTGATCTTAGTTTTAGCAAAGGGGAAGAAGATTGATTCTACCCCATCCTGGGGCAGCTGGCGAGTTTTCATTCTTTTTTTACAGACAGAGCTGTGCTTTCTTGCTCCTTCCCATAGGTCCCCTGCAGTGCTTGGCCTCCAGGAGAGAGAGCCTAGACTGAGTACATTAAGTGATATTTAAACATGTATCTCTAAATTCTCCACAGGTTTAGCCAAAAGAATGTTCTTTCCAAGAACGTATCCTCCACTGACAATTG
Organism: Mesoplodon densirostris; assembly: GCF_025265405.1. NCBI lineage: Eukaryota > Metazoa > Chordata > Mammalia > Artiodactyla > Ziphiidae > Mesoplodon > Mesoplodon densirostris. Next base: position 121,622,185 of record NC_082662.1, on the reverse strand, counting down.
TTCCTTCCTTCATTCATTCTTTGTATTATTTGACAAACATTTACTGAGTGAATCCTTGAGCTACAAGGGTGGATAAAAAACAATCATGGTCCTCAAGGCACCCACAGTCAAATGCAGTTTTACTCTAAATGCAGGCAGAGGAACACCTGCAACAGAATCACCCAAGGGAGGTTGTTAAAAAAAACACAGGCTCTCTGGTGCACAGAAAATTTCTAATTTAACCAAGTCTGAGGTGGAACCTGGGATCTGCATTTTTAAAAAGAACTCCAGGTGATTCCGATGTATACTGAAGTTTGAGATTCACTGGTTCCACGGAAGCACAGGCATATAAGGAGAAGATTGTAAAACAGTGGCGCCTACTTGCAAAAAAAGAGATATCCACAAGGTGTGACATAGGCTCAAGGAGAGTAACGAAGTAGTGGTAAAGAGTTAGGTGTTGCAGTGAGAAAGACCTAGGTTCAAATTCTTTTTCTGCTACTTATTCACTATGCGAGTGATCCTCTCTTAGTGTCATGTGTTCTCATATATAACATAAGAAAAATACTCACTTCACACAATTATTATAACGTTGCAATGAGATCAAGTATATAAAGTGCTTAACATAAATCTTGGTACACAATAAGCACTCATCACTACGTTGTCATGATAGTTTTTTATATATATATAAATTTACAAATGGATGTTTTTTTCTTTTCCTTTTTCTTTTTTTTTTTTCCTTTGGCTTGCAGGATCTTAGTTCCCTTGACCAGGGATTGAACCCCAGCCCCAGCAGTGAAAGCTCTGAGTCCTAACCACTGAACCACCAGGGAATTCCCTAGACATTTTTGATTATTAATGAAATTTAAAGGGCAGATCAGAAAGGTTTTCCTGAAAAAAATAGTAGCTTGAATTTAGTTTTAAAACAGAGTATCTCCAAGTGTAAATGTATTCTTTCAGTCCTCAACATTTCTAGAATTTTTAAAAGTTTATAACTTTGATTCTATAATTTGGAACTTTTCATACTAATGGTAACCAAGCACTGCCATGCGATTTCAGGGCCTGCCTTTTCTTTGTGCTTACAATTGTCCAAATGCCAAATGAAAGCCAGAGCAAGTCAAAGGTAGAAACAGAGGAAACGGCCGTGGGAGAGTTGAGTCATCGGGTGGTACGGGGCAGTTTAATCCGCTCAGCCATTGTGGTCAGTGCTGTGTTCATGCAGCAAGCAGCTGTGTAATGCAGACTCTGACTCTATATACCAAAGCCTATCAGTTTATAGGCAGAAACCTATAAGGCATAAACACACAAAGCACAGTGGTTCTGTCACTAATTCTATTAGTATTTAGATTAGATACCCATTTTGTAGCAACTTCATTATCACCCCCATGCTAACCTTATCTTCAAGTGAATAGACAATTTAACAAATTATCTAATGATACCAAGTTAAAACTAACATTTGACTGTTGCCTACCAGCAGAGCTTTGGTTAAGTATGAGGGCTGATTCGCACTCCCCCAACGCATAAACCCTTAAGGTTATTAATAACTATCTGTTTAACTCACTCCAATAGGCATTTTCTGCATGAGTATTAATTACTTAAACAACAGACCCAAATTAAATATAGATCAGGCCCTGGGACCACATGTGTCCACTCTATCTTTAACCTCCACACTAGTGGTTAGTTTCAACAAACCAAATCATCTCACGCATTAAAATAATGTTTTGTTATTTTGTTGAGTTTATAACTATATTTGATTTCACTTATAAATCTGCTTTGGCTTTATAGTTGCAGAAGAACTAAAGCATAAGAGATGTGATATTGTGATTTATAAGAAATATATAGTGTAACTGATTCACTTTGTTATAAAGCGGAAACTAACACACCATTGTAAAGCAATTATACTCCAATAAAGATGTTTAAAAAAAAGAAATATATATCTGGTCATTCAGAGGACCAAAATATATTTCTCATATATATTTGGTCTTCATCCACAGATGCAGGCTCACAGAGCTCCCAAAACCCTTGGAATTTCCTAAGTGACAAGAGCCATAAAGGCCTTTTGTTAGGTTAATGAGGTGATTCTAGGACCCCACCTAAGGATGGGAGCTGGTTGCCAGGGAAACCAACCTTGTGATTAGAGAGTTGGAACTTTCAGTCCCACTCCACTGAGCTCCAGGGAGAAGAGGGGCTGGAGGTTGAATCAATCGACAAGGGCCAATGATTTAATCAGTCATGCCTGTGTAATGAGGCCTCCATAAAAACTCAAAAGGACAGGATTCAGAGAGATTCCAAGTTGAAGAATACACGGAGATTTGGGGAGAATGGTGCCTAGTAAGGGCATAAAAGCTCCTCTCCCTTTCCCCATACCTTGCCCTATGCATCTCATCATCTGGCTGTCCCTGAGTTAAATCCTTTTATGATAAACCTTTCATCTAGCAAATAAAATGTTTCTCTGAGTTCTGTGAGCCGCTCTAGCAAATTAATCAAACCCAAGGAGGGGGCCTTGGGAGCCTCTGATTTGTAGCCAGTCAATCAGAAGCACAGGTAGCAACCTGAGCCTGCAAATGGCCTCTGAACTGAGGTGTAGTAAAGGGGTGGGGGCAGTCTTGTAGGACTGAACCCTTAACCTGTGGAATCTGATGCTATCTCTGGGTAGTGTTAGAATTCATTTGAATTGTAGGATACCCAGGTGGTGTCCAGAGAACTGTTCAGTGTTGTGTGAGAACACCCACACACACACACACACAACATGCACGTGGAAATTGGGTCCAGGAACCTCATTTAAGTATATACCTGGCTTTATGTTTGTACATGTTTTAATAGTGTCCAAACAATCCATCATCCTAAGGAGCTGAAAAAAAGTTCCCTATAAAATTGGTCCATATACTGTTCAGGTTTCAGTAATACCAAATTAGATAATCCTAAGGGAAGGTTTTTAGAGCGCTGAGTCTATTCTGTCTCTCTTGAAAAAGCCTGTCCTGCCTTTTCACCAAAGGAAGCAGTAGAGAACCTGCTCATTTAGAAACCCATGACTAAAACCATCGCTACAAGATGTCAGTTTCCTACAGCCTCAGCAGCTGTCTATCTTCCCAGTGGACCGTACATCAGCAGCAGCAAAGCTACTATGTTGGGGAGAGAGGGGGTGGGGAAGATAGTACTTCTTTGAATGTGGAACACAATTTATCTTACACTTGAAGCCATTTACTTGGCCTTAAGAAGTGTGGCTAGTGATGGGGGGAGATTATTGAGCTGTGATGAAAGGAAATGACATGGGCCTAAATATCCCAATGCTTTGTCACCACTCTCACCTAAACTTCCTTTATTCACAAGAAAGTATTTTAACACCCCATGATCAGTGGGGTGGATATTTTTCCCCAGTACCTATTACTGAATCATGCAGTGGTAACCATACTAACATCCTCATGGTAAGGATGGACTTGAACGTATTTTTGAAGAGCATCATAGTACTTTTCCCAATAACTCTGAGGATTGGTGACTGAGTACATTTAGGAACAAGTCGTGGATGACAATAGCATCTGTTCCTACAAAGGGCTGGATTCAGACCTTTAGAGGCTCCAAGCACTGAAAATATTATAGCAACCTCCCCATTCCACCTCGCCAAGTACTTTGTTATAAAAAATAATGCTAAATGTAGCATTAACTATAAGAATATTCAGTAAAGTTCCTATTTTTTTCATTATGACTGTTTCAATAACTTTTTTGGAACACCCAATTTCAATTTATTTCCAAAAGAAATTGGAGGTGTCCCTGATAGTGCCTTAAACACCTTCATGTAAAGCAACATTGTAAGTGAATTCAGGGTCCTTACTTGCATCATTTCACTTGAAACCAAGGCTCATTTGTTGCATCCAGTCTGCTGATAACAGATATGCAGCCATTTTTCATGTGTCACACTCTTTTCTTCCTATTTAACTGCCCAAGAACTTCTTCACCAGACTTCTCTTTGCCCTAACCTACCCAACTCAAATAAGGACTTAGATCTAAAAATTGGAAATTCATTTCAATATCCGTACTACTTAGTAAATTAGGGCTGGAAATTGGAACTTCTGCCCTATTTAAAGCAATGCTCCTTTTTTTTCTTCCAGATTACTTATGCCCAAGGCAAGAAGGTACTTGTTGTAGGATCATCAGGAAATGCAGAGTCACTGAAGTTTACATACATATATGGGATAACATTAGACAGCCTGAGGTCTTTGACAGAATATGTTTTGTAAATGTTGGCAATACTTGATCAGTTGGAAAATGAAAATGAGGAGCACCCACCCGGGAGCCTAGAAGTGGAACTCCCTACAGCTGAGCAAAAGGCACGGTACAGCCCCCTTTTTATAGAGGGTGTGGGGTGCCTGTGGATCTAGGAGAGGGCAAGAAGTTAGCACCCTAAGTCATGAAAATGAAAGATGTAAGTAAACATCACAGTTGTGAAGGAGAGATAATGGGAAGAGCTTCAATCAACTTTTACCCTGCAAAGGCCAAGTCCGTCACCAAAAATACAGCAAAAGGATTAGAAAGTAACTTTTCACACTCCCTCCAGGGATCCACATAAGTCTAGAATTTACATCCTAGCTTGACACCCCTTTGCTAATGAATGACTGAATAAAAGGCTTAGAAAAATCTTCACCTCTAAACATGATATTAAGTAGCAGTTAATTTACTCTTTACATGACATTAAATGATCAAATGAGAATTTTTTTAAATGAAAGTGGTCTCAAGGAAGAGTGATCACTCAGTGTGAGAGGGAAGAGTGAAAGGTAAGCACTTCTATTATCAGAGGTCTGGGCACACCTGTAAGGAAAGAAGCATGATGAGGAGAAAGACACCAGCTCTGCCCATGGTCAAACCAGGAAAAACCAAATCTGCAGCTGTATCCTAAAACCTAGAATGACAATCATCAGCCTCTGGGAATAACCATTTTCTATTTATTACTTAAAGAAAAATAGGCCTGTGTGCATTTTATACCCAGCACACACCAAGTATTCATATGTGAGCTTATCTATTCCTCCACATTTGTACTCATGAAGACATTACTGCCTTCAATTTTCACAACTAAAAACAGCACGATCTGAGCCCAGTGCTTCTGATAGCAAACTTAGTGCTTACACCACTTCTCCATGACCTGGCTCTCTTGAGATTCCAATCTTACAGAATAACCAAGTAATAGAAAATTTTTGAGCCCCGTTAAATCCACAAAAAGGATAGTATATGAGGCTTCAATTACTCCCCTCTAAGAATTTTTCTAGCAACAAGTAAGCACTATGCGAGGCATGTAATAAGTCTTTAACATACTATATCTTGAGAACTCAATAAATATTTATGGGTTATGTTCTAAGATGAGTTATAGAGATCACCTAAGACATGACCTTTACTAGACTAAGTGATACTGACCAAAAGAACTAGGGATTCCAAGAAGTAAGATCTGAGTTGGCCAGAGGGTCGGAAACCTATGCTAACCTTTAAGGAACGGTGGTATTTGGCTAACATGAGAGGAGAGAGGAGAATACTTACAGTAAACGGGTGGGGGTGGGGGGGAGTGAAAACTGAAGTGGAGACGAATGATTCAACTTAACTATGAAAGTGAATATGGGGGTATGGGTGCTGGTATAGGCAGTGATTAGCATACCTGAACTGGAAAATGTAGAAATTTTACATTGCCCTTTACAGATGAGAAAATTGAAGTGCAATTAGGTTAAAAAATATAGTTGCACAAAGTTCAACTGCTAGTAGGTGGCAAAGTTAAAATTTAAATCTCACCCTGTTAACTCCTGGCCCATCACTCTTTCCACCATACCATGATTTTAAGTGAGAATGTTTGTATGTTGCATTAGTTAAAACAATTTCAATGAATATTCTTTCAAGTGATAAGGTATTCTAATTTGAATGATGTGACAAAGAGATTTCCCAAATATCTGCTGTTAACCTGTTGAATTAGTCTTTCTCGATAATTTTAAGTTTCTGCTTCCATTAGATTTATTAAATAAAATGATATTATTAAAGTTTAGGATAAACTGGCAATACTTAACTGAAAAACAAAATTAATAATTATGACTCTATTATATAACTATATTACAAGGTCTGACATCAAATAAGAAAGAAATAGCCAGGAAAAAATCAGAGTTTCGGGAATTTGGGATTTGGGACTTTTTTTAGAGCACTTTTCAGTTCACAAAAAAATTAAGCAGAAAGTAGAGAGTTCACATATATCTCCAAACATACACTCACAACCTCCCCCAATATCAACATCCCTCACCTCAGTGGTACATGTGTTACAATTGATGAACTGACACTGACACATTATTATCACCCAACATCCATAGTTTACATGAGGGTTCACTCTTGGTATTATACATTCTATGAATTTGGAAAATTTTATGACAGGTATCCACCACCAACAGAATAGTTTCATTGCCCTAAAAACCCGCTGTGGTCTGCCTATTCATCCCTGCCTCCCCTGTAACCTCTTGCAATCACTAATCTTTTTACTGTCTCCATAGTTTTGCCTTTTCCAGAATGTCATATAGTTGGAATCATATAGTATGTAGCCTTTACAGATTGGCTTCTTTCACTTAGCAATGTGCATTTAAGGTTCCTACTTGTCTTTTCATGACTTGATAGCTAATTTCTTTTTAGTGCTAAATAATACTCCATTGTCTGGATGTACCACAGTTTATTTATCCATTCACCTACTGAAGGACATCTTTGTTGCTTCCAGATCTTGAAGTTATGAGTAAAACTGCTATAAACATCTGTGTGTAGGTTTCTGTGTGAATGTAAGTTGTCAATTTGTTTGGGTAAATACCAAGAAGCACGATTTCTTGATCATGCATAAGAATATGTTGAGCTCTACAAAAAACTGCCAAACTATCTTTCAAAGTGGCTGTATAATTTTGCATCTCCACCAGCAATGAATGAAAGTTATTATTGCTCTATATCAGCACCAGCGTTTGGTATAGTCAGTGTTCTGGATTTTGACCATTCTAACAGGTAGGTAGTAGTAATTCATTGTTGTTTTAATTTGAAATTCCCAAATGACATATAATGTTGAACATTGTTTCATGTTTACTTGCCACCTGTATATCTTCTTTGGTGATCTGTCTGTTCAGATCTTTTGCCCAGTTTTTAATCAAGTTATTCATTTTCTTACTGTTGAATTTTAAGAGTCCCTTATATATTTTGGGTGACAGTCCTCTATCGGATGTGTCTTTTGCAAATATTTTCTCCCAGTCTATGGCTTGTAGTCTCATTGTCTTGATACTAGTTTTCACAGAGCAAATATTTTTAATTTTAACGTAGTCCACTTTATCAATTTTTTCTTTCAAGGATTGTGCGTTTGGTGTCGAAAAGTCATCACCATACCCAAGGCCACCTAGGCTTTCTCCTATGTTATCTTCTAGGAGTTTCCTGATTTTGCATTTTATATTTAGGCCCATGATCTATTTTGAGGTCATTCTTGTGAAGGATGTAAGGTCTGAGTCTAGATTTGGTTTTTTTGCATGTGGATGTCCAGTTATAGTACCATTTGGCGAAAAGACTATCTTTGCTCCATTGTATTGCCTTTGCTTCTTTGACAGAGATCAGTTGACTATATTTATGTAGATCAATTTCTGGGCTCTCTATTCTGTTCTGTTGATCTATTTATCTATTCTTTCAGCAATACCACACTGTCTTAATTACTGTAACTTTATAGTAGCCTTAAAATCAAGTAATTTCTGTCCTCTGACTTTGTTCTTCTCCTCCAATATTGTGTTGGCTATTCTGGATCTTTTGCCTCTCCATATAAACTTTAGAATCAGTTTGTTAGTATTCACAAAATAACTTGCTGGGATTTTGCGGGGGATTAGGATTTATTTTTAATTCCCTTTGATATTATTTTAACATTGTTATCTCAATTTTAAAAATCTATATAGTGTACACATTCTAGAATTAGAACTACATCATCTGAGGAATGATTAGCTACTCTTGAGTGAATTTAACTCCCACTACTCTCTCCTCTAGATCAACTTGTTCCCCCGAATCTCAAGAGAGTACATCCTAAAGGACAAGCCCCAGAAGCCTTTGTAACCTTCACCACTCATCTAACTTTTATATGCTTCTGGGAAGTTACAGTCCTGCAAGGCATGTTGTTGGTATAGCTCCCATGAGCACTTCCAAGGCAACCTTGCACACAGTAAATTTTGCTGGATTAGCTACCTATGAAATGCGTTCAAAAGGGCATCCCCACCTACCATCTTCATAGGCACAGTGCTTTCCCCTTTACAAAGTTTCTGACACATTACCTTTTCTGAACATAAAAGAAGGATATAAAAAAGTACATGAGGGAAACAGATGAGGAAATTGAGGACCACTGAAGGTAAAAGATTTCTTTGAGGTAAAAAATCTAGAAAATGATGGTGCTGAGACCAAAACTTACTGCATATTCTCCTCACTACTTTTTGCACACAAAGTTCTATTCTTGTAAGCCCTCTCCGTTACACCCACACCACGTAGCACACAGCATTAACTTCTGACCAGTAGGTACAAGGGACTCCTCAAACATTTCTTTGGGGTCTTGCTAGTCACAAAACACAAGCCACAAGACAGTTGAATGAGTGAATTCATTATAGACAATGCCAATCTCCTGGAGAAGCCTAGCTGAACCCAGGAGTTTCAAAGTAAGTCTAAACACCATTTAGAACCCTTCTGCCTTTTCACTGCTCTTCCAGGCCTCAGTGATACTTGGGCTGGCTCAAACCTAACATTCCTCAGTGCTTAGAGACCAAAGTGAGATTCCAATTAATAAGTATACAACTTGCCAAATGCTGGGATCTCCATTGCTTGGAAACATCAAATAGTTCCTTGCACAACAGGAAGGACAGAAAGCAAAAATAAGAAAGAAAATCAAAATAAGAAGAGAATTATTTTCAGCCAAATCATATCTGAATAACATAGGCTCAATCATAACAGGTCCAAATGCATGCAAATAAAATTTAAAGAGATGGAGAAAGTTTAGAGAGACCATCACTTTAGCCATTAGGTGATTGGTGTTTTGATGAATATCCCTGGGCAGGCATCTGGACATCCCAGTTCCTTTATTAAGCTATTGTTATTAGAAAATGTTAAGCAGAGTACCTTACACTAGGAAGCAGTCAATAAATCCTTGCTAAATAGAATTAAGCCAAGTAAAATAAAATTGAATTGCCAAGGGATTCCAGAACAATCAGGGAGAGAAACAGGCTAGAAACTACTGAGAAATGTAGCCAGATGGGGAAAAGGGGCAGAGACTTGGGCATTAGGAGTAGGAGAGGAAAAAAATGGTGAACATAAGTCAAGACCAATTTTCCCCCAGTGGTCCCTCCAACTTGGAGGCCTTGGTGGGACGAGCTAGTTGCTGGATTACTTCTACAGAAGCACAAAACCTGTATTTCTCTTTTGTTAACTCATCTGTCCCTTTCCTGAATGCATTTCACATTTAGTTACAACAGCGGTAGCAATTGTGACCCGTACCTGTTTATACTGCCCTCTAAATCTTTCCATTGTAATAGGATTATCTTGTCTAATATATAATATATAGTATCCCTTCCTCCCTACCTGCCCCAAACTGCCAACTCCTTTTTTTCTTCTGGTGTTGTACAGACCCCTAGCCAAGTAATCCACTCTTGTGTTTAGTTCCCCTGTAAAGATAGCATTATGCACAAGTGTGTTTTGAGCATTAAGAGAAAGGTTGGGTAAAAGTGAGGTGGGAATGGATGAGGGGGTGGAGGCAAGGAGATGAACTGACAGCTGTCTTTTCAAATCAAAGAGGGCAAATTTCCAATAGATCACATCTATGATCAAACCAAAGTGTTCAAATGAAAAGGATCAGTCCAAGATAACAATCTCGATGGTTCACACATGATAGGCTTTTAAACCACAAAGCACTGAAGATTCCACCAGAAAAAGTAAGAGAAGTGACACTGAGTGAGCATTCACTTACTCAGAGCATCTACTACGTATGAGGCTCTATGTTGGCCTCTTTGCGTATTTAATGGCACCTATTCATATACCAAACCTATGAGGTAAGAAAAATGAGACTTGGAGAGGTTCAAGATCTTGTCCAAGGTTACACGGCTAGTAAGTGGTGGCAAAGCCAGAATTTAAACCCATATCCTTTCCACTGCAAAAGTACTTTGAGGAGCATTATTTGTAGAAGGGGATTTTGGTGGGTGAACATTACTGCCTGGAAGAAGGTTTTTGGACTAAGGATATGGAAAAATAGCTGGGCTGGTGCTATGTGGCTGAACAAGCCAAAGCATCTGTGCCAAATTAATAATAAAAGCAATCATCATCAACTTCATTTATTAACTACATGCCAAACATTATGCTATGTACTCACAAGAGGTATCTGTAATACCTATTAGATGGGAATTACGATCCTTATTTTACAGAGTAGGAAACTGAGAGAGCTGAAGCGGCTTGCCCGAGGTCACAGGGCCAGTGCGTATAGAGCTGGGAGTGGAAATCAGGTCTGTCTGACTTCACATCAGAAAGAGTCTGAGGCCTGGGCAAGTGTCCAGGGAAAAGGCAGGTGTTAAGGGGAAAAGGCAGGTTGTGGACACCATGAGGTGGTCTTGACCAAGCTCAAAGAAGCCAGCTAGAGGAGGGAGGCACTGACCGTTAAACTCCTTACAGGACAACACGGGTGGGTTTGTCCTATAAAGGGCGCCCTTACTCCCCACTGAGGAGTGGCTGAGGCAACAAACTTGGAGATTTATCAGCAGAGGTTCAGGTTGGAATCACATGGGGAACACTTCAAAATACTGAAGTGTATTCACTTCAACCCCTACCCTCAGATACTCTTATTTAATTGATCCTTAAGGTCTACCCGAGCTTCCTAATGTAGTGGTGAGCAGCCCTCATTGTGGCTGGTTGCTGACTTCAGAGAAGCTCTGGGAGGCCTGGGGATGCAGGACACATATCTGGACTGAGTAGTCAGTGTTAGGAGAGGGTCAACTCATACCTTGCGTGGCTTCAAACGGGGCAAGGGGCATAAAGAATCCAGCATGTCTGAGTTGTGGGCAGGTCACCATTTATGTCAGCTGGCACATGACATCAGCAGGTCTGTGGAGGTCCGTTTTCAGAGGGGCGTTAGCTTCCTGAATGCCCGTGAGATGTGTGTTTGAGTCATGTGTTTGAGGTGAGGGTGATGTAAAGTGCCTGAAAGTGGACCTTACAAAGGAACTTGGGAAGAAGTGCCTGAGAGTTAATGCTAATTTTAAATGGCGTGACATTAATATAAGGGGGAGGACCTCTAATTTTTTAGTGTGTCTATGAAAAATGTAATCATATGGAAAGGTCTGAACTAGATTTGTTGCTTGTGATAGATAATTCATATGACAAAGTCTGGGACGTGACTATATAAGAAGGGAAGAAAACAGTGAGTTAACAGAGAGGCTAGGGGAGAGTGAGGAGGTGATGAGACTCCTTTGGTCGACACTCCCGCTCTGTGCTTGGACATCATCTACGAAAAACTCACTTTTTTCCCCTACTAACACACTCACTGCCTGGAGCTAGTGCAGACCCCACAGGATAAGGGCTCGGACCCACAAGACCGTCCCCGCAGCACAGACACAAATTACGAGTAGTAGGTCCCCAAGTTACCCACAACTTCTTTCCAACTTGGCTACAGATCAGAGGTTCTCATGACCCCTCCCCTACTCCCAGCCTTGGATTCAATCACTTGTTAGACCAGCTCACAAAACTCAGGGAAACACTTATGTGTACTAGTTTATTATATAATAAAGGATACAGATAAACAGCCAGACAAAGAGATATATAAAGTCTGGAAGGGTCCCTAGCATAGGATCTTCTGTCCCTGTGGAGCTGGGGTGCACCAGTTTCCCAACACATGGATGTGTTTACCAAATCAGAAGCTCCCCAAACTTGATACTTCGGGGATTTCCATCATGTAGGCATGATTAATCATCAGCTCAGTCTCCAGCCCTGCCTCTCTTCCTGGAAGGAGGAGGTGGGGCTGAAAATTCCTAGCTTCTAAGCATGGCTTGGTCTTTCTGGGGACAAAGCCCCCATTCAGGAGCCCACCCAAAATCACCTCATTAGAACAAAAGACACTCCTCTCACCCAGGAAATTCCAAGGGACTTAAGAGGTCTATGTCAGGAACCGGAGTCAGACCAAATATTAGAACAAAAGATGCTCTAGTGCTCTTATCACTTAGGAAACTACAAGGGTTTCAGGAGCTCTGTGCCAGGAACCAGGGGAAGAGACCAATATATATTTTTTGCATATGTCACAGACATGGATACTGTTGGAGTCACAACTCGTGGATTCTAAGTAAAAGAATCTGGAAACGCCTTCCCCACTTCCCTTACCTTTAGTGTTTATAAAGTAAACAGATTTTAAGCAGAAGCAGAGGCAGGGGCCTCCCCACCCCCTGCTGGGCCTCCAACCCCACCCCCAGGAGCAGCTGCATTCCTTCTGATGACAGGCACTGAAGAGGGAACATGAGGAAGGTCCAGGATCAAGGATTTACCCTCAACTAGATATGAAGCTCCTCGAAAGCCATCTCCTTTGAGGAGAGACTTGTGGACTGATCTTAACTAAACCTTTCTCATTCAGAGACTGCACAGACCCAGGCAAGGGGAAGCTTGAACACCATGGTGTCCTTCAGCTTCCACTGAGCTCACTGGGTGAGGAAGCATGGCCAAGCCAGGCACCAGAGGAAAGTTTCAGAAAGAAAACCTGTGAATAGGGCTTCCCTGGTGGCGCAGTGGTTGAGAGTCTGCCTGCCAATGCAGGGGACACGGGTTCGAGTCCTGGTCTGGGAGGATCCCACATGCTGCGGAACAACTAGGCCCGTGAGCCACAACTACTGAGCCTGTGCACCACAAAAAGAGAGGCCACAATAGTGAGAGGCCTGCACACCGTGATGAAGAGTGGCCCCTGCTTGCCGCAACTAGAGAAAGCCCTCACACAGAAACAAAGACCCAACACAGCCATAAATAAATAAATAAATAAATAAATAAAAGAAAACCTGGGAATATTCCCCATGAGGAGGGACTGCTTCCACTCAAAAGAGATGGGCAGTAAGACCAAGGCCACCCATTCCAGGGTTTCACACACAGCCCAATACAGCCACCCTCATGCCAGCATTAGCACCACCTGCTGGACCCAGCATGGCAGACACTGCCTCACATTTTGTTCCAGTGTTCAGGGGTCACTATCACAAGAACTGGTATGGAGAAGGCCTTCACAGCCTTCAGGACACATTCACGTCCAACGTCTCTTAAAACAATAATACTCGGGCCTCCCTGGTGGCGCAAGTGGTTGAGAGTCCGCCTGCCAATGCAGGGGATACGGGTTCGTGCCCCGGTCTGGGAGGATCCCATATGCCGCGGAGCGGCTGGGCCCGTGAGCCATGGCCGCTGAGCCTGCGCGTCTGGAGCCTGCGCGTCCAGAGCCTGTGCTCCGCAACGGGGGAGGCCACAGCAGTGAGAGGCCCGCATACCGCAAAAAAAAAAAAAAAAACAATAATACTGGGGACTTCCCTGGTGGCGGAGTGGTTAAGAAACCACCTGCCAATGCAGGGGACACGGGTTCAAGCCCTGGTCCAGGAAGATCCCACATGCCGGGGAGCAGCTAAGCCCATGCGCCACAACTCCTGAGCCTGCGCTCTAGAGCCCATTCGCCACAACTACTGAGCCCACGTGCCACAACTACTGAAGCCCGCGTGCCTAGAGCCCGTGCTCCACAACAAGAGAAGCCACCGCAACGAGAAGCCAGTGCACCGCAAAAAAGAGTAGCCCCTGCTCGCCGCAACTAGAGAAAGCCCGCACGCAGCAACAAAGACCCAACGCAGCCAATAAATAAATAAATAAATAAAATTAGTAAAAACAACAACAACAACAACAATAATACTGAAAGTATCGCTATTTTTACCATGTAATAAATACAGAGGCCTAGGTGCAAGAAGGTAAAGCAACTTTGCCAAATAATAAAAGGTAGAGCCAGAACTTGAACTTGGGTCTTCAGAATCTAAATTCCAGGCTCTTTGCAGAACAAAAGTTAAGTATATACCAAACACCCAGAATTAATGCAGAGAGCTGCCCACCCGCAGCCCCTTTCCGGTATCCAGATAAATACCCATCCAAGTGCGGAAGTGGCCTTCAAGAGAGGATCTGCACTGCTCCCCTAGCCTGACACCTTCACCTCCTAGTCACCAGTCACCGAGGGAAACGTGGAACTTGACTCGGAAAGTAGTCAAACGTGTGTGTGGAGTGGGGGAGGGCAGAGTTATTGCAGAGTGATTCAGGGCACAGAGTTTAGAGTCAGACGTGCATGAGTCTCAGCCTTACTAGCTGTACTTCCTTAAGCAAATCATTCTTCTCTAAGCTTTAATGCCCTTATTCATAAAATAGGAATAATGCCTCGGGAACTGTGAGGATTCAGTCAAATTATGTATGTAGAGCTCTGAGCGTGGAGCCTGGTGCAGAGCAAGCACTTAGCTTTTTTTGTTTTACACACAGACACACAACCAAATATGACCACAGATACCACCTGCTGATGAACCACCATTAGCATGCTCTCTTGCTGATAACTAACGTCCTTGTGGTGACTTGTTAATTAAACTGCCTCTATCACCTCAGTCTCCAGAGAAATGAACATGAACGTAGAGGTATGGAATGGAAAGAGCACGGATGAGCAGTAAAGAGAACTTGGATTTCATCTGCAACCTCACTACTAACGTGCTGTGTTGACCCTGAATGTGTCCATCCCCCTTCTGTCACTTCCACCGCCTGTGAAATGAGGAGGTCAGAAGAGACCTCTAAGGCTCTTCACAGACTCTGACTCTGTTGTTCCTCCAGGGAAAGGAGGCAGAAGGCAAGCAGTCAGCAAAATGGTGCTGAACCCCTCCTAGCTTGAACACTGCGAACTCCCGCCTCAAATGGCTGGCCTGAGAGTTTCAGCCACTTGGAAAAATTCTCTTTCCCCTTGGATGGGACTCTTGAACCTCAGCCAGGACTCAGAGGTCCCAACTGCAAACAGTCCCAAGTCATTCGGTAACAAAGGGAAAGGCACCCAGGCCAGCGAAATGGGGAAGAGGAGGATCATCACCAACTGAAAAATGCCCCATCCACCCAGACCCCCAACCACCCCAAACCTCAAGGTGAAGGCACCCGTCACCCAAAGCTGTCCTTCTCACAATTAAGTCAACGACTCCCCTAAAAAATCTAAAATACAAAAAGCTGTCCTCTCCCAAACTCAGGACCCTCGAACGCCGCTACTAAATGCCGAAAACCTAACCAGCTCTGCGATCGGCCTGTCTTGCCTGCCAACAGTTTCAACCCTGTGAACGTTGTTTATTGTATCTTGCAGCTGCAATGGATTCGTTTATTATGCTTCAGTCTTCTTTGGTTAGCAGTGCTTTATTCTTCTCTCCATAACATAAATCCAGCACCCCCCCAAAACGTGAAATCTTGGATTTCTCGTGCCTAGGGTGCCCCATTCCCTTCCCTTCCTCGCCTGACTTGAAACCCCCTTCTGCCTCCTTTTTAAAACTTTTCCTGAGACACCAGGAGAAGGATATTTAGAGCTTTCGTTTTCGGAAAAGAAAGAAGAAAAAAAAATGAAGGGAAAAAAGCCCCAAAACACACAACTTACGTTCATCCAGGAGTGCACAGTTTGGGAAAGAAGAAAACAGAGCTATAATCCACTGCGTTCCCCCAACCCAAAAAGAAGAATCTGTTGTGAAACGCTTCTTTTTCCACTTTGCCGGTGGAGGAGCCTGGTGGTAGGCATACATCCACAGGCTGATGCAAGATGCCTTTGAGAGAAACCTCACATTCTGAGGATTCCTGGGAAAGCGCCAGGGATCCCAGCATCCAATATATTGCACATTTGGTTTCAATTAGGAAGGGGGTTGGGGAGGGAAGAAGGAAAGTCACCAATCAGAGCTGTTTTCTGTTTAGAGACTATTTCTTTTGACCCAAGGGACAACGGGCAAAGCTATAATTTACAGCAAAACCCATTCATAGAAGAAAAAAATATGTATAACCATAGGACAGACTTAAAGACATAGCTCCCTTCCGCCTTATCCCCACCGCATCCATCCCCAAGCCCTCCCCTTCTTCCATCTAAGACTTGGTCCCCACCCTGTGACCCCCACCTCATTTTTCTTACTTAAGCTGAAGCTATGAGCACAACTTAAGGTTTGGATTCTCTTCCAATTGACGCTTCCAGGACAGTTGGGTCACACACATGGAGTTGATCTTTAGTGTTTTATCCATGAAAGCCCAGAGCTGAGCCCTTCCCCTAAAAGATTTGATTTAATCCTCCCCCCTCCGGAACTATCTCCCCCACCAAAAAAAAAAAAAAAAAAACTGGATAGTTTGAGAGTCTAGGATTCCTATTTTTTTCCACTCAATTCCCAGTTGGTTACTCCCTCTGAGGGTCTGTGGCTGTCTTGAATCCATGCTGCTAAATGAAAACACAAGCGTTTGTGAGGACTTTCTAACTTATTTTGAAACTTTTTTCATTTTCCTCTTTTTTTTTTTTTTTTTTTTTTCCTATCCACGGCCATGAAGAGAGATCATGTGAAAGGGGAGTGTAAGTGACAGGGAGGAACCCTTCCTTGGCTCCTTAAAAAGAGTAACTAATAATCCTTCCCATCCATCAAGGCTCCTGGCATTAACCCTTCCAAGCCTGGATCATTCTTTACCAAGCAGAGGCTTGGTCTGCCCTAGAGGTCTTGATTCTCTGTGAGTACAGGAAATGCAGGGTAAGCAGAGACTCAAGTTCAGGAGATCTGTGGAGAAAGGTAGATGGCAAAAGAGAGGTTAAGAAGGCCTAACCGGGGCTTCCCTGGTGGCGCAGTGGTTGAGAGTCCGCCTGCCGATGCAGGGGACACGGGTTCGTGCCCCGGTCCGGGAAGATCCCACATGCTGCGGAGCGGCTGGGCCCGTGAGCCATGGCTGCTGAGCCTGAACGTCCGGAGCCTGTGCTCCACAACGGGAGAGGCCACAGCAGTGAGAGGCCCGCGTACCACACACACAAAAAAAGACCTAACCCACCTCTGAGAGTTGGCCTCCTTGTAAAGAGACTTCCTGCCTCTGGGCTCTTAAGCTATCCCCAACTCTTCTCTGCTTGTACTTTGGCAGGCAATCTGGGATTGCATGCCCCCATGATGAGCAAGAAGAGAGGTGTGACAAACAGGAAGAGGAGAGTGGAAAGAGATCATGGAAGGACATTCCCATGGTAAGTTTGGAGCAAGAGGTACTTCAGGAGACAAGCAGGGAGGCAAGAAGACCTCCAGCTGGGATGGCCATGAGGAGACAAGCTGCCAGTGTTCAGTCCCTAAAAAACCCTTAAGCTCAGTCAGAAAGTGGCCTTTCATATCTGTACTTTCCAGATAGAAGAGGACACAGAGAATCCGGAGAGTTCTTAGAGGGCAGCCACAGAGATGATTAAAGGTAGAAAACAAGACCTAAGAGGAAACACTAGAACTAGGGTTATTTTACAAAGAGAAGAAACAGTGCAGAGATAAACCTATTAAGAAGACTTCAGGGTGTGGAGAAAAGGGAACACTCTTGCACTGTTGGTGGGAATGTGAATTGGTACAGCCACTATGGAGAACAGTATGGAGGTTCCTTAAAAAACTACAACTAGAACTACCATATGACCCAGCAATCCCACTACTGGGCAGATACCCTGAGAAAACCATAATTCAAAAAGAGTCATGTACCAAAATGTTCATTGCAGCTCTATTTACAATACCCAGGACATGGAAGCAACCTACGTGTCCATCATCGGATGAATGGATAAAGAAGATGTGGCACATATATACACTGGAATATTACTCAGCCATAAAAAGAAACGAAATTGAGCTATTTGTAATGAGGTCGATGGGCCTAGGGTCTGTCATACAGAGTGAAGTAAGTCAGAAAGAGAAAGACAAATACTGTATGCTAACACATATATATGGAATTTAAGAGAAAAAAAAGGTCATGAAGAACATAGGGGCAAGACAGGAATAAAGACACAGACCTACTAGAGAATGGACTTGAGGATATGGGGAGGGGGAAGGGTAAGCTGTGACAAAGTGAGAGAGTGGCATGGACATATATACACTACCAAACGTAAAATAGATAGCTAGTGGGAAGCAGCCGCATAGCACAGGGAGATCAGCTCGGTGCTTTGTGACCACCTAGAGGGGTGGGATAGAGAGGGTGGGAGGGAGGGAGACGCAAGAGGGAAGAGATATGGGAACATATGTATATGTATAACTGATTCACTTTGTTATAAAGCAGAAACTAACACACCATTGTAAAGCAATTATACTCCAATAAAGATGTTAAAAAAAAAAAAAAAAAGACTTCAAATAACTCAGAAAGCCCAAAGTTAGCTGAGGGTGACCAACTCAGCTCAACTCAATAAATATATATTGAGCATTTATCAGGCACTTTACTGGGTGCTTGCCTGAACCAACTACAGACATCTTGTTATAGAAGTAGTCCTAGAATCCTCCCAAGTATCTAGCCCTGTAATTGCTTACCTCTTTGGCATGACCATGAAGAATGCACTGATAGCCTGACCTATAATTTCACAGATTTGGTGAGACTATAAGCCAAATATGGAAAACAGTATAATAATTTCATAAAGCCAGAAGCTAATAAAGGACAGATAAAGTATGTATCCTCAAATACCAGTATTTAAGGTGGTTCTACTCCATAGTCAGGGTTGGTTGTTTGTCTGTGTATGTGTATAACTAGGAATCCAGCTTGAGCCAGTGATGCTGACTCCAAAACTCAGACACACTGGGGTCTGTCTGAGAAAGGATGGGTAGCCCTGTCAAGAGTCTATTGGTATGCAGACCAATGAAACTTTTGGGAAGAACTCACTCAGTGAAGAAAGAACCAAGGGACAAAAGACAGGCACCAAGTGCAACCAAGCTGTGTCAAAAGTAAGGAGAAGCTCTAAGAAAAATACCATGTCTATAACTCAGGTTATTCTTACGCAAATCTGGGGTCTAATCATGAACTCTAAGAAGAAGATGCTACCAAAAATAGAGTAAGGAAAAGCTGAAAGCAGTATTTTACTAAAATATTGGAGGGATACTGAAAGCATCTGGAGGATCATCAGATTTGAGTCTACAGATCTGGTTGGGGGAGGGGGGTATGCTCCTTCAGATATGACAACAGCCACTGCTGCACAAAGCCACAGCTGAAAAGAAAGACAATGGCAAATGCCACTTCAAAGTTGAAAGCAGTGATTCGCAAAATACACAGAAAACATTTCCTGGAGATTCTCATAATTACTTGACAGAGTTTTGAGTAAGGCTGGAATTCTTAAAATTGTGGGAACAGATGTGGAGAAATATGATTTTGTTACTCTTTTGTGAACAGATTTTGCCCCCTGGACTGGCTTGGGAAACATAAGTCACTGCTATCAGAATTATTTATGTTCCATGGGAGGTAACATATCCTAGTTATGAGGACTGTTTCACACTAGAAACGAATTACTGACAAACAGTGTAGAATTCCATTACCTGGACTTCACTAAAAATAAGATAGATCTATCTGGAACGGTCAGGAGGCAGGATTAACTAGAAGAAATCTGCAAGATTACTTTTCAAGATCTTTTCTAGTCTACAAACCAAGGTTCAGTAAATACAAGTGTTAAGAGTTGAAATAACTATAGTATTTCTGTCTCCAAATTCACAAGGGTTGGATACATTTGTGGTGTCTTAGGAAGTCAAATAAGGGATGTAAATAAAAGGAATGTAACTAACTCAGTTTAAGAAATACAAACACACACACACACACACACACACACACACACTTAAGAGGCTACATGGGTATTCACAGAAACCAAACCCAGTTGGTACATTTAAGCTTCACAAGGAATTAATTAGCCACCAGTAAACTAATGCCTAATTAATTGTCTTCTCTTTTCCTTCTCTTTCTCCTCCTTCTTCTTTTCTCCCTCTCCTCCCTCTCTTCCTCCTTCCCTCCCTATATCTCTCTGTCTTATTCATTCATTCATTTCCCATCTCTCTCTCCTTATCTCTATACATCTTGCTTTAACCTATTCTTTTTCAGCAGACCAGACTTTTCTACTTCTTTTCACACATTATTAAAGGTGGTTACCCTAAAATGATATCTTATCTCTCAAATATATATATATATCTCCTCACTTCAAGTGAATGAGAAGGAATGACTAGTTTTTTGAAGCCCAGTTCTGGAATCCTGAGATGAAGAATTTGATTGGTCAGGTGACTTTCATGTATTCATCCTCTATCTCTAAACTGTGAGGGCAATGGGTCATGTAATATGAAAATTGCTCCATCACGTTCACAGGTGGGTCAATTCTCAGAAAAGGGGTGTCATACATTGAAAGATAAGCCAGTATATCTGGACAAAACTATAATTCAAAGAGATACATGCACCCCTATGTTCATAACAGCACTATTCACAATAGTCAAGACATGGAAACAACCTAAATGTCAATCAACAGATGAAGGGTTAAAGATGTGGTACATATATACAATGGAATACTATTCAGCCATAAAAATAATACCATTTGCTTCAACATGGATGCAACTAGAGATTATCATACTAAGTTAAGTAAGTCAGAAAGAGAAAGACAAATACCATATGATATCACTTACATGTGGAATCTAAAATATGACACAAAAGAATTTATCTGTGAAACAGAAACAGACTCACAGACATAGAGCACAGATCTGTGGCTGCCAAGGGGGAGGGGGTGGGGGTGGAAGAGAAAAGGACTGGGAGTGAGTAGATGCAAACTATTATATATAGAATGGATAAACAATAAGGTCCTAGTGTATAGCACAGAGAACTGTATTCAATACCCTGTGATAAACCATAATGGAAAATAATATATAAAAGAGAATGCATATATGCATATAACTAAGTCACTTTGCTGTACAGCAGAAATTAACACAACATTGTAAATCAGTTATACTTCAATAAAAAATAAATTTAAGGAAAAAGAAAGACAAGCCAAAAGTATCTGCTACATCAGTAATTAACAAAGCCTGACAATCCCTGGATTTTAAAGAAATTATACCTCACTAAACAAAACAAGAGAACAGAGAATACAGTGAAGTCATATTGTGTACATATTTAACTTATACCAATTTTAGAACCTAATCCTTAAAATAAGATGTCTTTTTATTGGTTAATCTGTCCATAACAGATAAATCCATTGACATGTATTAAGTCAGAAAGGCTTAATTTTTGAAAAAATCAATATAGAGGAAATCTTGTAGGCAATAGAAATACTTTGATTTTCTTAAAAGCAGAGTGGTCTTAACGTCCATATAGTTGCATATAGACTTTCATTTGGTTTCTTCCTGAGTTTAGCTCATGATTCAAGAATCTTAGTGTGCTTAATAGTTATCCTATGGAGCTGTTTCCACAGAAGCATGAATACTACATTTATGAGTGATTTGAAGGTCTCAGAGGTAATCTTAACCCTAAGAGATCTTTCCCTCAATGGGGTGGGTCTTAACGCTACATACTACTAGATGCTATTCTTCTCTGATGGACTTTAGTGGAAGATAATCCACGTCCAAACCCCTTGTGAGCAGAGTCACCTTGAACAAGTCATTAACTTTCCCATCTATAAAATGAAGGATGATATGAATGCACAACTCACAGGGTTGTGAGAATAAAATTAGAGCAGAAAAGAATAACTTACTGAGTGCTTACTGTATGCAGGCATTCCTCTAGGAACTTTACATTTATCATTTCGTTTCTCAAAAGAACTTTATGAGGTACGTACTATTTTTTTTTTTTTAAATCAGATTCCTAACTGCTTAGAGAAGGCTGTGACTGAATTTTTTTTCTTTTTTGATGTTGGGGGTAGGAGTTTATTAATTAATTTATTTTTGCTGTGTTGGGTCCTCGTTTCCGTGCAAGGGCTTTCTCTAGTTGTGGCAAGTGGGGGCCACTCTTCATCACGGTGCGCGGGCCTCTCACTATCGCGGCCTCTCTTGTTGCGGAGCACAAGCTCCAGATGCGCAGGCTCAGTAGCCGTGGCTCATGGGCCCGGCCGCTCCGTGGCATGCGGGATCCTCCCAGACCAGGGCTCAAACCCATGTCCCCTGCATTAGCAGGCAGACTCCCAACCACTGCGCCGCCAGGGAAGCCCTATGAGGTACATACTATTATTTCCCCAATGTCCATATGCGGAAATTAATGCACAAAAATCCTAACTTGCCCAGGATCATACCTGGTGAGCTAGACCACATGTATGTATATATGTGCTTTGTTGATAGTAAAGTGTGTGTGTTTATGGGTGAACAGGAAAGATGTACAGTAGGTGGGAAAGAGTCAATTCTTAGCTATTCAGGGATTGAAGTCTGGTTAATCCATGTAGAGAATCATCTACATTATTTTCCTTTCCATTCTTTCTCCCGTAAAGCCCGTCTTTGTGTCACTGCTTCTTAGCACTTCCACCAGAGAAAGAAATGAGAATTTTTTTTTTTTTTTTTTTTCAGTACGCGGGCCTCTCACTGCTGTGGCCTCTCCCGTTGTGGAGCACAGGCTCCGGACGCGCAGGCTCAGCGGCCATGGCTCACGGGCCCAGCCGCTCCGCGGCATGTGGGATCTTCCCGGACCGGGGCACGAACCCATGTCCCCTGCATCGGTAGGCGGACTGACAACCACTGCGCCACCAGGGAACCCCGAGAAATTTTTTAAAAATTAAAATCATTCTGTCTGTGACTCTTCCATGGACGAGCTGAAAAGTCAAGTAAAGAGGAAGCTGAGGTTAATGGCCAAAATAACGTTCTTATTCACTTGTGTTTTTAACAATGCCACATATAATATTTCACAGTTTAAAGGAGTGCTTTCACAGACATGACTTCATCTGATCCTCAGACAGCCCCAATATGTACTCAGTGCAGATATTAATATCCTCATTTGACAAATAAGGAAAATGAAGCTCAGGGAAGTAGTAACTTACTTGAAGTTGTTGCTGGTAAACGTTAGAATCTGAGTTTGAATCCATTTCTTCTGCTTCGCAGTTCTCTTTCTGCCCATTTAGCATCAACAAAAAACCTGAGAGCCTCTAGCCTCTCGATTTACACCCAGTTCTAGTTAACTAGGTTATCTGGTTTCCCTGCCTGTTTTACTGTTCTTCCATTTCCTTTTTCACTGTGGAGAAAGAATAACAAAACCCTCACCTCGGTAGAAATTCTGAGATGAGGGGTGAGAAAATGGACATGGAGAACTCAGAAGTGTAGCTCAACCTTAGATTTCCTAAGAAGAGTGAGGGCTACAAAAAGAGTTTTTAAAACAATGCATTTCA
This sequence comes from Mesoplodon densirostris, assembly GCF_025265405.1. Taxonomy (NCBI): domain Eukaryota; kingdom Metazoa; phylum Chordata; class Mammalia; order Artiodactyla; family Ziphiidae; genus Mesoplodon; species Mesoplodon densirostris. Next base: position 121,598,883 of record NC_082662.1, on the reverse strand, counting down.
CAGCCTCATCCTAGGAATGTAACCCTTCTCCAGGCTAAAGTCTGGAAACCTAAACTGTCCTTGTCAGATAAGAAAGTAACCTACTTTTAATATCTCCAAGGGAACAGGATCTCTCAACAGCCTGAGTGTTTATCAACACTTAGTGTCAAAAAGTTCTGCTTTTTATCTACCCCGAATCTCCCCTGCTACCATTTTACCTCCTCCTTGTCTGCACTCAGTGAAAACAACCCTCAGCTAAATTATTTCCCAGCTCCTTATACACACATATTTCAGAGCAGAGTGGAGTTTGAGCAGCATTATTTTTCCATGCTCAGGCCCAGTTTGGAGCAATCATCTTATACATAATGATAACCCTCCTTATGAAATTTGAAGACCCTCAGCTGCCTCTCGTCCAGGCTGGGGTTTTTCCGGCGTCTGGAAGAGGAACAACATAATCCCCACTGACTGTCCTGTTAGGGATCCAAGAAACTTGGAAAAATCAAAGGACTTTTAGTTCTTTGAGTCTTGCTTTTAGGGATTCATCCTCCTTTCCTCATGTATCTATGGAGGGCACTGAGAAGCTTGAGAGATTAATATCTCTGAGTTCCTGTGGGGGGTGGGGGAAGGATCTACAGAATTATCAAATATTATTTTATCCTCTAAAATATCTCACTTTAGAGACTTTGTTTGCCTAACGCCCTATCATTCATCTCTCAATGCATAACTCCATCCCATTGCCCTGAGTTACACCGTAAACACCACCTTTCTGTTTCTAACACACAGCATATTTCAAAGTGGAAAGGAATTTATAGGCCAATGTTATTTTTCCATGCACAATTCCAGTTTGGAATGTCCAGCAGCACTCAAATTGCCTTTCAAGATAAAGACCAGATTCTGATTCCATGTAATCCTTGTGTGCTTCTGGGAAAGCTCAGATGTTAGTCTTATGGATGGAATCCACGTTCTCCAGGGCCCTTCACATCCCAGAGAGGAACCATTTACACAAAGCCAGGCTCCCTCAGAATTCTCCAGTGGCCTTTTGCCAGAGCTCTCACAACTAGCAAGACAAGTTTCAGTTGTAAAACCCATGCGACACAAAGCAAGGGCAAGTTCTTCTACGCTGACCCCAGTTCAGTGTAAGCTGGAAGAAGCCTCCAAGGTCAACAAGCCTAGCGCTCTTGTTTTACAGCTGAGTCCCAGCACAGTTAAGTGGGTTTTCTGAGGTCACACAAAACAGGAGGGGAAAGCACAGCATAGAACTCACATCTCTTGAGTTCCTATTCATTACTCTTTCCAAACCATCGTGCAATTGCACGATGTTTAAGGTAAAAGAATACTTTTACCTTAAACAGTAAAAATATTTAAGGCCAACAAAATAAACAGGAAAAAATAGGTAAAGCATCTATAGACCAAGTGAAGGTCAGGAGAGTGGCCTGTTGGAAATGGAGTCTGGAGAAGATCACCTCATGAGATGTCGGCAGTCTCTGAGAACACAAATGAAGTCCTACAATCTCTTGTTCTTTGCTTTGCCCATGGGCAGCCCCAGTTTCTTCAACAGGATGAAGGTTAGATAGAGGTAGAATTATTTTGTCATGAGAAAACTAAATACACTTGAGAGAGATGTGGCAGAGGTGAATGGAGAGATGGATCCTAAGTCTGCATCCCTTCCACTCCCTACAATGGAGACCCCTGGATCCTCACCTGCAGACTCAGTTGCATCCCCCTCTCCCCCCACCTTGTTAGAATCACTCTGAGCCTGATATAGGAGGATCTATGCAGTCATGGCTGGTCTGTCTTTGATTAAAGACCTACATCTTGTCATGGCCCTGATTCCAAGTTTTATCAACATTCCTGAGGCCAAGGATAGTAAATATTTGTAGGTCTGCTCAATCCACAGTGACCTCAGTACTGCCCTCTCTCCTACAGGGGTGGACTACCAAAATCCATGCTTGTATTACATAACCTCCACTTCCTTGGCCATAATTGAAGGGATCAGGAATAGACAAGCTATTTTCTGAATAGTGTGTGACCCAAGCTAGTGATCCAAGCTGTTTTTTAAGTTATATTTCATAAAATGCAAGAAATCATTCCATAAAGTTTGAAAATGGATCAAGGGATTGCAACTCCAGTCTGAACTAGTTTCTTAGAAAGAGGAGATCTCGACTCTGAAACCCTAGGTGGTAATAGTCTCTGCATCACATGGACCACGGAAGCAGAGAAAGCTGGTCTACAGGGAGAAAAGAATGAAATCAATGTACATAAAATGAAAAGGCAACTGAGAATCCTGGCAGCTTTCTAGTTCCCAGTCCCAAGCTCCTCCCAAGGTCAGGATGCATTTCCTGCTTTTGGATCCCATAAGACACTCTGTATCCTTATAATACATTCACATGTGTTGCTCAAACTGCATCAAGTGGGCTTCTTTAACTTGAAACCACACTCCTTTTAGGCCTCTGCACAGGCATCTCTTCTGGTAAATTAACACTTCAACAAGAAGAGAAGGTGGGTATCCTTATTCCAATTATAACTGACAAGAAAACCCACTCAGAGTCTCACCTAGGCATTCCCAGTAACTTTTTGGCTACCTGTTGACCAACTACTTGTATGCCTGGATTCTTGAGTAATATCTCTCTCTTGAGTTCTGTGCTCTGAGTTCTTCTCCTGTATCAGTCAGGATCCAGTCAGGAAAATACACCATACTAGGTATTTCAACAGAAGGGATCTTACACAAGGAATTGGCCACAAAGGTGTTGGAGGGCCGACCAATCATAAATAATAACTGCAGAAAGCAGCCACCACCCTAACACTAGGAGAATAAAAGGGGTTTGGGCTATGAGAACTTAGGAGCTGGAAGGAGGGGGCACCACGTAACTACAGCTCACATATCTAAGATGGCTTATAATCTGGTTTCTTATGGTACCATTGATATGACATGTTGAGGCTGGTTATGGGAGTGTGGAAAGAAGCTGGAACCTGGAACAAACTGCCCTGATGACATGAAATGCTATTGCTGGAGCTAAGGGCCACTACTGGAGTAACAACTCTGATACCAAGAAACAGGAAATGACACTCTTCTCTTCTCTCCTCCTCCCGCCTTTCACTCATCTCCTGCCTGTTATTGGCAGAATCTAAAAGGAGGTCTGTTGGTAAAGGAATCTCTGAGACCCAGTTCCAGCATCACAGAACAGAGCATAGAAGGATGGATTTAAAGCTGAGAGACAACAGGCAAATCACCACGACTTGGACACACTCTCCACCCATTACCAATGTGTTGTCTAGATTGCCACCCACGTGTGCCCTCCTTACTTAGATGCCAGTCTTTGCTGTGCCACCTGAAACTTCTTTCAATGGCTATACCTGGTTTAGTGTGCCAGGCACCATTCCTCTCCACAGAATGTTTCTAATCCTAAACCATGGCCTTTCTAAGGCAGCTCCAGCTTGCTTCAACTATTCCAATATGCCAGTATGCCTCCTTAGATCAGATAACCGGCCCAGGGCCTTTGCACTTGCTATTCCCTTTACATGGAATAATCTCCCCCACCTAGTCACCTGGATTTCTCCCTAACTTCCTACAGGACTTTACTCAAATGCCACTTTTCAGTGAAATCTGACCACCATTTCTAATATTTTACCCTAATACTTTCTAACTGCCATTTCTTTTTTTTTCATTTTAGAACTGATTAACACACTATATACTTCTTTATATCCACTAGAATGTAAACACTATTTACTTTGTTTACTACCATATTCCCAAATGTCTATAATTGTTCTTGGCATATAGTAGGAACTCATAAATATTTATTGAATGTTGAATGAAATAATGCCCACAGTAAGAACTGAGAGAGCTGGAAATGTGTGTGTTCTAAACAAAAAAGACAGAAAGAAAGCAGAGAGAATATCTTTTGCCCATTCCAGAAGTCACCTCTAGGAGTCACCTGGAGAGAGATGAACACCAAAGCTCCTAGAGCCTTCAGAGCCATTCTGGAATGAGGACTAAAATGAACAAGGTAGGGGGAAAGGCAGGTGTCAAGAGTACCCAGCTCTTGGGCATATATCCAGATAAATTATAATTCAAACAGATACATACACCCCTATGTTCATAGCAGCACTATTCACAATAGCCAAGACATTGAAACAATCTAAATGTCCTTCAACAGAGGAATGGATAAAGAAGATGTGGTACATATATACAATGGAATATACCTAGCCATAAAAAAAAGAATGAAATAATGCCATTTGTAGCAACATGGATGGACATAGAGACTATCATACAAAATGAACTAAGTCAGAAAGAGAAGCACAAATATCATATCATATTACTTATATGTGGAATCTAAAATATGACACAAATGAACTTATCTATGAAAGAGAAACAGACTCACAGACATAAAGAACAGACCTGTGGTTGCCAAGGGGAAGGGGAGTGGGGAGGGATGGATTGGGAGTTTGGGATTAGCAGATGCAAACTATTATATATAGAATGGACAACAGAGTCCTACTGTATAGCACAGGGAACTATATTCAATATCCTGTGATAAACCATAACGGAAAAGAATATGAAAAAGAATGTATATACATGTATAACTGAATCACTTTGCTGTACAGCAGAAATTAATGCAACACTGTAAATCAACTATACTTCAACAAAATAAAATTTTTAAAAAAGGGTACCCAGCTCTTTCGGCAGCTCTTACTCCAATAAGCCAAATGAGCTGGTGCAGCATGAAGTATCTAAACCTCATAGTGGAGAAAGATAATTTGTTAAAAGATAAAGATGAAGCAGGGGCATGTATGTGGCAGTATGGAAGCAGTGGGACATCAGGATGTGGATGGGATGGAGATTTTGGGGTTTGGCAGTCTTTCCATCCCTTCAGAAAATCCCAGTATAGGTCCAGGCTAGCTATGAGCTTTGTTTCTTGTGCTCAAAACAAGTTATGCTTGCATAAGTGGAGAGAATAGGATTTTCTCGCTCAGGAATGAAGAATTCCAGGCATCATTCACTCTGCTATGTCTCCATCACTGGAGGATGAGTCACAATGACTTGAAGAAAATCATGGTGCTAGTGGAGCCTGAAATCCCAGCAGTTCTTAGGAAATGCCCTCCTTATGACAGTAACTGAGACTCATAGTGACGGGGGAACCCAAACTAGGGGCCAGCCTGATCCTGATACTTCCTTAAAGGGGCTATCCCTGAACCCTTGTTCTCGTTTCTCTGCCTCCCAAATTTTCACATTTCTCCCTCACCTGCCAATGCATTCTAACCAGGGAGGAATAAAAGCTTATGGCTATGTAGCAATGGTCCCCTCATTTCACCAGCAGCAGGAAAAATCCAAAACAATACAGGAAACAGAGCAGTAAGGAGCAGGGGCTCTAGAGTGAGAATTACAGAGCTCATTTTTAACAGCTTTATTGAAGTATAATTGACAAATAAAAAATAATATTTATTTAAGGTTTACATGTGATGCTTTGATTTACATATACATTGTCAAATGATTACCACAATCAAGCTAATTAACATTTACATCATCTCACATAGTGTGTGTGTGTGTGTGTGTGTGTGTGTGTCTGTGTGTGTGTGTGTGTGATGGAAATACTTAAGGTCTACTCTCTCAGCAAATTTCAGGTATACAATACAGAATTATTAACTATAGTCACCATCCTATATATTAGATTCCCAGAACTCATTTAGCCTATATAACTGAAACTTTATACCCTTTGACCATCTTATTTGTCCCACCATCCAGTCCCTGAAACTACCATTCTGCTCTGTGCTTCTATGAGTTCAACTTTTTTGGAGTCCACATATAATGAGATCATGCAGTATTTGTGTTTCTTTGTCTGGTTTATTTTACTTAGTATAATGTCCTCCAGGTTCATCCGTGTTGTCACAAATAGCAGGATTTCCTTCTTCTTAAATGCTGAATAATATCCCATTGTGTGTGTGTATCCCATTTTCTCTATTCATTCATCAGTCAGTGGACACTTAGGTTGTTTCCATATTGCATTTCCTTTGGATATATAGCCAGAGGTGGGACTTCTGGATCATATGATACTTCTATTTTTAACTTTTTGATGAACCTACATGCTGTTTTCCATTATAGCTGTACCAATTTACATTCCCATCAACAGTATTCAAGGGTTTCCTTTTCTCCACATCCTGGGCAACACTTGTCATCTCTTGACTTTTTGATAAAAGCCATCCTAACAGGTATGAGCTGACATCTCACTGTGGTTTTGATTTGAATTTCCCTGATGATTAGTGATGTTAAGAACTGTTTAATATAACTATTGGCCATTAATATATCTTCTTTTGAGAAATGTCTGTTCAGATCCTTTGCCCATTTTTAAATCAGGTTATTTGGTTTTGGGCTATTGAGGTATTTGAGTTTCCTATACATATTGGAAATTAATTACATATCAGATGTATGCTTTGCAAATATTTTCTCCCATTTCATAGGTTGTCTCTTCATTCTGTTGTTTCCTTTGCTGTGCAGAAGCTTTTTAGTGTGAGGCAATCAGACTTGTCTATTTTTGCTTTTGTTACCTGTGTTTTGGGGATCATATCCAAAAAATCCTCATCCATACCAATATCAAATAGCTTTTCCCCTATGTTTTCTCCTACTAGTTTTACAGTATCAAGTTTTACATTTAAGTCTTTAATCTATTTTGAGTTGATTTTTGTATATGGTATTAAGATGGGGATCTAGTTTCACTATTTTGCATGTGGGTGTCCAATTTTCCCAGCACCATTTATTGAAGAGACTATACTTCCCCCACTGTATATTCTTGGCACCTTTGTCTAAAATCACTTGACCATATATGCATGTGTTTATTTCTGGGCTCCCTAGTCTCTTCCATTGGTCTATGTATCTGTTCTTTTGCCAATATCATACTGTTTTGATTACTATAGCTTCATAATATAGTTTGAAATCAGGAAGTGTGATGCCTCCAGCTTTGTTCTTTTTGCTCAAGATTGCTTTGACTATTCAGGATCTTTTGTGGCTCCATATAAATTTTAGAATTGTTTTCTCTATTTCTATGAAAAATGCTATTGGAATTTTGACATGGATTGCATTGAACCTGTAGACTGATTTGGGTAGTATGGACATTTTAACAATATTAATTATTCCACTTCCTGAGCACAGAGTATCTTTCCATTTATTTGTGTCTTTTTCAATTTCTTTCATCAATGTTTGTAGTTTTCAGTATACAGATTTTTCACTTCCTCAGTTAAATACATTTCTAAGTATTCCATTCTATTTGACTCTGTTTTAAATGGGATTCTTTTCTTTTCTTTCCTTTTCTTTCTTTCCACACAACGTGGTTTGTGGTATCTTAGTTCCCCAATCAGGGATTGAACCCAGACCCCCATAGTGAAAGCACCAAGTCCTAACCACTGGACCACCAGGGAATTCCCTAGGATTGTTTTCTTAGTTTCTTTTTTGGATATTTCATTGATAGTGTATAGAAACACAAACAATTTTCGTATGTTGATTGTGTATCTTGCAAATTTACTGAATTAGTTTATTAGTTCTAACAGTATTTTGGTGGTCTTTGGAGTTTTCTATATATAGGATCATGTCATCTGCAAACAGACAATTTTACTTCTTCCTTTCCAATTTGGATGCCTCATTTCTTTTTCTTGACTAATTTCTCTGGCTAGGACTTCCAGCACTATACTGAATAAAAGTGGCAAGAATGAGCATTCTTATCTTGCACCTGATTTTAGAGGTAGAGCTTTCAGCTTTTCACTGTTGAATATGATGTTAGCTGTAGGCTTGCCTTAATGATGTTTATTATGTTGAGATACATACCTTCTATACCTAAGGTTTTGAGAGGTTTTATCATGAAAGGATGTTGAATTTTGCAAAAGCTTTTCTGCGCCTTTGAGGTGATCATATTTTAAATTTCACCCTGTTAATGTGGTATATCACATTTACTGATTTGCAGATGGTGAACCAGCCCTGCAGCCCAGGGATAAATCCCACTTGATCATGCTAATGTACTATTGAACTTGGTTTGCTAGTATTTTATTGAGGATTTTTGTGTCTATGTTCTTCAGGGATATTGTCATGTAATTTTCTCTTCCTGTAGTGTCCTTGTTTGGCTTTGGTATGAGGGTAATGCTGGCTTCATACAATGAGTTTGGAAGTGAACCCTCCTTTTCTATATTTTTGGAAGTTTGAGAAGGGTTGGTGCTAATTCTCCTTTAAATGTGTGGTAGAATTCACCAGTGAAGTTACCTGGTCCTGGGTTTTTATTTGTTGGGAAGTTTTTGATTACTGATTCAATCACCTTACTCATTGGTCTGTTAAAATTTTCTGTTTCTTCTAGGTTATCCAATTCATTAACATACAATTGGTCCTAGTAGTCTCTGTATTTCTGTGGTATTAGTTGTAATGTATCCTCTTTCTTTTACTATCTTATTAGAGTCTTTTCTTAGTCTAGCTAAAGGATTGTCAACTTTGTTTATCTTTTCAAGAAACCAAACAAAGTTTCTGCTGAGAAATCTGCTGTTAGTCTTATGGGGCCCCTTTCTATGTGATGAGTTGTTTTTCTCTTGCTGCTTTCAAAATTATCTCTTTGGGGCTTCCCTGGTGGCGCAGTGGTTGAGAGTCTGCCTGCCGATGCAGGGGACACGGGTTCGTGCCCCGGTCCGGGAAGATCCCACATGCTGCGGAGTGGCTGCGCCCATGAGCCATGGCCGCTGGGCCTGCGCATCTGGAGCCTGTGCTCTGCAATGGGAGAGGCCACAACAGTGAGAGGCCCGCGTACCACAAAAAAAAAAAAAAAAAAAAAATTATCTCTTTGTCTTTGACTTTTGAAAATTTGATTATGATACGTCTCAGTGAAAATCTCTTGAAGTCCAGTCTATTTGGGGTTCTTTGGGCATCATGAATCTGGATGTTCATTTCCCTCTGCAGATTTGGAAAGTTTTCTGATATTATTTCTTTAAATACACTTTCTGCCACTTCCTTATTCTCTGCCCCTTCTGGGACTCCCATAATGCATATATTTGTTCTTTTCCTTTTGTCTCATAGGTCATGTAGGCGTTCTTCCCTCTTTTTTATTATTTTTATTCCTCTAATTGGATCATTTCAAATTACTTGTCTTTGAGTTTGCTGATTCTTTCCTCTGCATGATCAAGTTTGTTAATGAAGTTCTCTGTTGAATTTTTTGGTTCAGTCTTTGTATTATTCAGCTCCAGGATTTCTTTTTGGTCTTTTTAACAGTTTCTATTTCTTTGCTAAACTTCTCATTTTGTCCGTGTATTGTTTTCCTAATTTTGTTCACTTGTCTGTGTTCTCCTGTAGCTCATTAGGGATTTTAAGATGATTATTTTGAATTCTTTGTTAGCAGTTCATGGCTCTCCATTTCTTTAGGGTTGGTTACTGGAGCTTTATTAGTTTCCTTTGATGGTGTTATGTTTGTTTGCCTCATTCATCATGATCCATGTAGTCTTGCATTGGTGTCTATGCATAAGAGCAGACACCTCCTCCAGTCTTTACAGACTGGTTTTGAAAGACCTTTTCCTGCTGGGTCCCTGGATTAATGGGACTTCCTCTAGAATTGTGGTCAAGCAGGGCCCAAGTCTTATAGCTGTTGCTGGATCTGCAGTCAAGTCTGCAGTTGGCAGGCCTTTCATCAGGGGTGCAGTTGTGTGTGGCTTCAGCCAAGTCCCTGAGCATGCTCTCATCAGGTGACTTAGCTGGTCCCTGAGAATTACAGTGTTTTAATCCACGTTCCACCACCATTTTTCCCTACCTTTATTAAGGTACAATTGACAAAAAATGTACGTATTTAAGGTATACAATTTGATATTTTGATATATCCATACACTGTGAAAGAATCACAATAAAACTAATTAACATATCTATCACCTCACATAGTTATTTTCTGTGTGCATAGTAAGAACACTTGAGATATATAGCCTTTAGCAAGTTTCAAGTATACAATACAGTATTATCAACTATATTCATACTACTGTAGCTTAGATCTCCAGAACTTATACCTCTTGCATAACTAAAACTTTGTTCCCCTTGACTCATTTCCTTTTATCTGCTCTGCCACTTATTAACAATGAGAATTTGGGCAAAACTTTTACCAAAATTCTCACAGCGAGCAAGGCAAGTTTTCATTCTAGGATTCTGTGCAACTTAAAAGGAAGCCATTCTACCCATGACCAAATTTTCTGGGCCTCAGTTTTCTTACCTGTAAAATGGGGATGTTAATAGTATCTATCCTGTGGAAATGTTAATAGGTATAAATGAGTTAGTGCTGCAAGACTTCAAGAATCTATAATGGTGCTGGAATTCCGCAGTTACTATTAGCCATTATTACAATTATAATTATACCATTATATATTACCTTTATAATATAAATATTATTCTTAAATGCAAGCTTGACCAATTCCCTTAATGGTCTTTCTGCTCACTCCAGGCTCCCAACTACCATTTCCTTCAATCCTACCCAGATCTAAGTTCATCAGTGTCTTAATTCCCTCTCAGTGTTAAGTGCTCCCACCTGGAAAATATAACAGTTACTTTCCTAAATGACTACAATAAGCCTTGAGTGTCTCTGCCAGAAATGTTCCCAAAGAAAGAAGGGTCCTCTACACAGTTACAGAACATGATCATTAACTGGGGTCCATTAGTTTCTCCAGGAAACCCTCCCACAGAGGCATATTTGCAGGGAAGCTTCAGTTTCAGTACCCCTACCTAGCATAGTCCCTTCTCCCTCCCCTCCCACAGCTCCATGTTGAATATTCAAATGACTGTCTCCTCCACCATCCTCAAAACCTCTTGAAAATTAATATTGTGCCTTATTCATCTTTGTATTCCCAGTATCTCTAGCTCATAGTAGGAATTCAATCCATGCCAGCAGAATTATAATGCATGGTAGAAAATAAATGCCATTAGTGAGGGTTATATCAAATGTTATATGATTTTAAAAGAGAGAACATCCTGTTGGATGGATCACAAAGGCTTCATGGAGAAAGTAGCATTTTTCAAGGTCTTGGAGAACAAATACAACTTGGAATTCCAGGCAGATAGAACCAAGCCAACAGAGATATCAAGGCCAGAAAGTGCAGACCACATTTTAGTGGCAAAAAGAAATGATGACAAGGTCCCAAATATGCCTGCATGTATCTGAAGTAGAGAAGAGAGGAAGGCATTTGTGGTTGATAGGCAGAGCAAAAGTAAAAACCAGGTACTATCAGAGAAGATAACAACAGAATGTGGAGGAGAAAGAGATACTGAATTAGGTGTTACAACTCTTAAAAATGGGAATGAAGAGTCAGCTTGTAAGGTGTTGAGGAATGAGTATTTGGAGGAAAGAAAGAACAGTGAATGAGGAATAATATTTTCTATAATTTTATAGTGAAAGGCAAAGAATAAAAAGATAGTAGTTTGAAGCTGTATTAAGATGTAGCATAGGATTCTTACACAAAAGTGATACAATGCAGTGGTTAAGAACATGATTCTGGTACCTGGCTATTTGAGTTTAAATCCTGAGTTAAGCTACTTGCTATCAGAGTGATCTTGAACAACTTATTTAATCTCTCTGAGCCCCATTTCCATGATATATAGCTTGGAGTCTTGTTGTGAGGAATAATGAGCTAATAAATATAAAGCAGTTACAACAGTATCTGCCTCATAGTTACCACTCAATAAATGTTAACTAGCTAGAATACAGAAGACAGAAATACACATACACACACACACACACACACATATAGACAAAGTATGATTATCAAGGAAATTGGGAAAAGTCAAAGGCACTGGGTAATTAAGGCTTTTATTGCATAACTAGAAAGATTTCTCTTTTGTGTCATAGAATAATATACTTAAAGCTCACTGAACCCAGCTCTTTCCCTGCTACACACTCTGCTTCATTCTATAGATGAAGAAACCTGAGGTTCAGAAAGAATAAATAACTTGACCCCAGGTCATCCTGGTTAATAACAAGGCAGGATGAGGACCTAAGGATCTTGATTCCCAATCCAGTGTAGAGCAACCATCTCACAGAAAATGCTGTAAAGGTTACCCAACCAGCTGATCAAGATCTGAAGTGACTTACTAGTAGAATAAGAGGGAGACTCAAAGAAGTTAAGATGTGAAGGTTACTGAGGACCGGCTGCATTGAACTGGCCTCCTATCTCTCAGTTTCAATCCTCCGGAATTTTTATTTCTATTTTGAAATTAGTCTAAAAGACAGTGGCTCTAGAAACAACCCACAAAGTATCCAAATCTGAAACACAATATTGTATAATCATATCCCAAAATGTACATTTGGGAATATGTCTCAAAGAAAATGAAAAAAAAAAGTAGAAAAAGCAACCACACAAAAACCTTCTGTGGAATGATAAAAATAAAAACAAAATATTGGTTAAACTTTTAATTTTCCACTTTCAAATTTTATCAAATGATATAATTTTGGTATATCTTGTTTTGTACTAAAAAGTCTCTGTTGTCCACGGAAAACTAGATGAGAATGTCTCAGTTAGAAATGGAGATATATTATTCTCAGATATATTAAACAAAATTTGGTTACCCAATAGGTCAGATTATGTTTCTGATTAAACAACTTGCTGGTTAAATATAGGACTTAAACCAACAACAGATTACCAGTGGTTTGCTATTGTTCGGTTCTTCACAAAGGAGCAATTATTTGAGAAACCAGGGATGGATAAAAGAAAGGAAGCCTGTTTTTGGAATAATATAAAGGGACTTAATTTGTAGTTTTCAAAGAAGAATCAAATGAAAATAAAATTGGTGTTCTGGGTTTGGGGACCTAAACAGGCCCAATATAAAAAAAGAAAAAAATAGATTATAGAAATGTGAAACTACCATCATAATTTCAGCTGCACACTTGAAAAACAATAAGAAAAAATGTCTAAAATAGAACTTTTATTTCGTCTGCCAACTGAAAATTGATGTTTTCATTATGCTTTCAGTCAAGGGTTTATTTGTAAATACTAGGTAGAGTTTTCCTCCATGAGTTAAACAGCTTTTTCCTATAGAGAATCTTTTGCAGAGTATGGGAAGTAAGAAAAGCAACGTGTTGGGAGATATTTTAATTACAGCAGAGAAAGAGGCCTCTGGGTCTCATCTTTTGGATTCCTATAAAGGTGTAGCAAAGCTCTGGGTCCAACTTTACTACTCATTAAATCCTTTTTGGTTCATTCACCTAAACCAAGTAAGATGAACAAAGGCTCAAAGATTAATGGTTCTTAGCTAACCATAGGTTATAAATTATTCTGGTCTGAACCATAAAATTTAATGCTTCAGTTTGTCCACTTATAAAAATGAACATTGGGGGGCTTCCCTGGTGGCACAGTGGTTCAGAGTCCGCCTGCCGATGCAGAGGACACGGGTTCGTGCCCTGGTCCGGGAAGATCCCATATGCCGCAGAGCGGCTGGGCTCGTGAGCCACGGCCGCTGAGCCTGCGCGTCCGGAGCCTGTGCTCCGCAAGGGGAGAGGCCACAACAGTGAGAGGCCCACGTACCGCAAAAAAAAAAAAAAAAAAAAATGAACATTGGGGCTTCCCTGGTGGCGCAGTGGTTGAGAGTCCGCCTGCCGATGCGGGGGATGCGGGTTCATGGCCTGGTCTGGTAAGATCCCACATGCCGTGGAGTGGCTGGGCCCGTGAGCCATGGCTGCTGGGCCTGCGCGTCCGGAGCCTGTGCTCTGCAACGGGAGAGGCCACGGCAGTGAGAGGCCCACGTACCGCAAAAAAAATAAAATAAAATAAAATGAACATTAAGGACAATGTCTCTATATATTTAAGGGAACTGTCAAGAGAGAAAAATATTTGTATTTTTACCTGGTATCCTTTAAAAATAAGGCATATGGATGCATTGCCAGAGTTTGTATTCTCTCCAAAATTCAAAGTCACTAGATTAGTCATGATATGTGTTCTCTTTTAAGCTAGAACTCCAGATTTTAAGGTTATGTTCACAAACCTTGGGACATGATTATAAAATAATTTGCCTGTGTGAGATGTGTTGAGGCCAGTATATTATAGGAGGAATAGTAATATAGAGGTTCAATTATTAAAAAATCAATTTAGCCATTTCAAGATGATGTATTTACATGCATTTGTACCTTCCTCCACCTGAGTTTGCATGCAAATGTTAGGAAAAGGAAAAGCACTTCCAGAGTGGTGGAGTAAGCACCTTCAAAAATCTACTTCAGAAAAGAAACAAAACACTGAAAAAATTGTCCAAATCACCTTTTTCAAAACTGGAAATTTACCAAAGGCTTGCAACAATCTGAGGAGTACTTATTGAAGAAAAATGGCTGAAACCAGGTAAATGAGCTTTGTAGAGTTTTAACTTGTTATATTCTCATCCCCTTTTGCCCAGCTTTGTGGTGAGCCTTTAAAAACCCAGAAGCCTCAAAACCATGATATCTGTGAAAAAAAGCACCCTAGTAGCCACTAGAAGTGACAGAGGGGGGTTGGAGCTCTCCAAAAAGCAACATCCCCAGAAAACTGTCACTATTTTACCTGATAGCTCTCTGGAAAAGGTCCATTCACAGGGCTTGATCTGACTCAGATCGCAATCAGTAATAAAACCTTATCCCTAAGACTTTTGGAGTGGCATGGACTTATATATACTACCAAATGTAAAATAGATAGCAAGTGGGAACCAGCTGCATAGCACAGGGAGATCAGCTCTGTGCTTTGTGACCACCTAGAGGGGTGGGATAGGGAGGGTGGGAGGGACATGCAAGAGTGAGGAGATGTGGGGATATATGTATATGTATAGCTGATTCACTTTGTTATAAAGCAGAAACTAACACACCATTGTAAAGCAATTATACTCCAATAAAAATGTTAAATAAATAAATAAATAAATAACGATCAGTGGGGGCTTCCCTGGTGGCACAGTGGTTAAGAATCTGCCTGCTAATGCAGGGGACATGGGTTCAAGCCCTGGTCCAGGAAGATCCCACATGCCATGGAGCAACTAAGCCCATGCGCCACAGCTACTGAGCCTGTGCTCTAGAGCCCACAAGCCACAGCTGCTGAGCCCATGTGCCACAGCTACTGAAGCACGAGCACCTAGAGCCCATGCTCCGCAAAAAGAGAAGCCACTGCAGTGAGAAGCCTGTGCACCACAATGAAGAGTAGCCCCCGCTTGCCGCAACTAGAGAAAGCCCACGCACAGAAACAAAGACCCAACGCAGCCAAAAATAAATAAATAAATTTATTTTAAAAAAGAAAAAGAAGGGCTTCCCTGGTGTTGCAGTGGTTGAGAGTCCACCTGCTGACGCAGGGGACACAGGTCCGTGCCCTGGTCCAGGAAGATCCCACATGCTGCGGAGCGGCTAGGCTCGTGAGCCTTGGCCGCTGAGCCTGCGCTCCGCAACGGGAGAGGCCACAACAGTGAGAGGCCCGTGTACCACAAAAAAAAAAGAAAAAAAATACAATCAGTGGCAATGGTTTAACACTGCAGTGATGTAAGACAGCAATACTAGTTAAGGCAAACAAGAGGCTGGCCAAAAAACTGAAAAGGAAAATCTGGGTATGTTATGTCCATAGTGGACTTTGGAAAGTCCCAAAATATTCCTAGAAGGCCACACACATATATAAATCTGTAGGCATGCCCAGGAAGGATCTGAGAAAGACCTAAACTCTCTACTCTAACTAACATCAAGGCTTTGTGCAAGTAGGAACTAAAGACTTAAGGAGAATTGTAAACTGATGGCCAATATATTGAAGATGTGTGCAAGACAGAGCCCCTCAGCAAACAGTGGTAGACTTTTCATTCAAAGCATTCAAGAAAATCTCTGTCCAATCAATAACTGACCTCTAAGTTAATACAGCAGAGATTCCAGTGGCCACACATGCAAAGAATACAGACTACAGAATTAGTCAAGAAAAGTCACTAAACAAATAGTAATAACAAAAAACCAACAAGACCTGCTGAGAGAGGAGAACTTGATTTCTAGGTTTCCACATTATTATATCTGAATTGTCCAGTTAAAAAAAGACACATGCACACAACCAGGGAAGTATGGCCCACAAAGGAAAAAAAGTAGTCAACAAGACCTATCCCTGAAGAAGACCAAATGTTGAACTTACTAGCCAAAGACATTAAATCAGCTATTATAAATATTTTCTAAGAACTAAAGGAAGCTATATCCAAAGAATTAAAATTATGAGAACAGGGCTTCCCTGGTGGCGCCGTGGTTGAGAGTCTGCCTGCCGATGCAGGGTACACGGGTTCGTGCCCCGTCTGGGAAGATCCCACATGCCGCGGAGCATCTGGGCCCATGAGTCATGGCTGCTGAGCCTGCATGTCCAGAGCCTATGCTCTGCAACGGGACAGGCCACAACAGTGAGAGGCCCGCGTACCACACACACACAAAAAAAGTATGAGAACAATGTTTCATCAAATAGATAATATAAATAAAGAGATAAAAGTTACAAAAAATAACTAAGTAGAAATTTTGGATTTGAAAAGTACAATAACTGAAATCAAAAATTCACTAGAGGGGCTCAACAGATTTGACCTGGTAGAAGTGAGAATCAGTAACTTGAGGAGAGATCAATTGTGATTACCCAGTCTGAGAAATATAAAGAAAAAGGAACAGAGCCTCAGAGACCTGTGGGATACTATCAAATGTACCAACATATGCATAATGGGAACCCTGGAAGAAAACAAGGGAGAAAGGGACAAGAAGAATATATGAACAAAGAATGCCCAAGAACATATCAAATTTGATGACAAAAATTAATCTACACATCCAAGATCAGTGAACTCCAAGGAGAATAAATGTAAAAGATCTACACCTAGATACATTATAGTCAACCTATTGAACACTCAAGACTAAAACAGAATCTTGAAAGCATCAAGAGAAAACTGACTCATCATAACAAGAGATCAAAATTAAGATTAAATGCTGACTCCTCATCAGATACCATGGAGGTCAGAAGGCAGTGGGATAACATATTTAAAGTGCTGAAACCAAAAGAATGCCAACCAAGAATTTTATGTCCTGTAAAACATCCTTCAAAAATGAGAAAGAAAATAAGATATTACCAGGTATTTTTTAAACTGAAAGAATTTTTGGCTAGCATACATTCTCTGAAAGAAATACTAAAGTGAGTACTTCAGGCTCAAATGAAAGAATTGTGGACAGAAACTCAAAACCATATGAAGAAATTAAAAGCACTGGTAAAAGTAACCATACAAGTATATGTGAAAAGAGTATAAACATATTTTTGTTTTTAACACTTTTCTTCTAGTTGATTTAGAAGATAACTACGTAAGCAAGATTTATAAAAATGTGTTGGTGGACTTATAATATATAACAATATAATTTGCATAGATAATCATAGCAGAAAGGAGTGGGTAAGGAGAAGAGCAATAGTGGATACTAAGTTTTGTATACTATTAAAATTAAATTGGTAGTTTTTTATTGAGCTGACATTGATTTATAACATTATATAAGTTTCATGTGTACAACACTGTAATTTGACTTCTGTATACACTACAGCGTGCTCACCAGGAAACGTTTAGTTTTTACCTGTCACCATACAGTTGACCCCCTTTATACATTTTGCCCTTCCCCAATCCCCCTGCCCCTCCAGTAATCACTAATCTTCCTTCTGTATCCATGTGTTTGTTTTTGTTGTTGTTGTTGTCCATTTTTTTCCCCACATATGAGTGAAATCATGATATTTGTCTTTCTTTGTCTGACTTATTTCACTTAGCATAATACCCTCCAGGTCTATCTGGGTTGTCACAAAAGGCAAGATTTCATCTTTTCTATGGCTAAGTAGTATTCTGTCTTCTGGTGTGTGTGTGTGTATGTGTATGTGTGTATAACATCTCTTTATCTATTCTTCCATCAATGGGCACTTAGGTTATTTCCATATCTTGGCTATTGTAAATAATGCTGCAATGAACATGTGGTGCATATATCTTTTTGAATTAGCATTTCCATATTCAACCAGATAGATACCCAGAAGTGGAATAGCTGGATCATATGGTAGTTCTATTCTTAATTTTTTGAGGAATTTCTATACTGTTTTCCATAGTGGCTGCATCAATTTACATTACAACCAAGAGCATATAGGGTTCCCTTTTCACCACATCCTCTCCAACATAAAGTTGGTATTAATTTGAACCAGATTCTTTTAAGTTAACATGTTCATTGTAATCCCCAGGAAAAGCACTAAAAAATAATGAAGAATATATAGTAAAAGAAAGAGGAAGGGAATTAAAATGATACACTAGAAAATATTTATTGAACCAACAGAAAAGGTATTAATGTAGGAACAGAGGGTATAAAAACACATAAAGCAAATAGAAAATGATAACAAAATGGCAGATGTAAATCCTACATTATTGGTAATTACATTAAATGTAAATGGATTAAACATCCAATTAAAAGGCCAAGATTAAATATATATGTATGTTTGTGTGTCCTTATATACATACACACTATCTATCAGAGACCCACTTTAGATTCAAACACACATATAGATTAAAGTTAAAGGGCAGAAAAAGACGATTAAAGGGAAATTTGCAGCTGTAAATGTATATATTAAAAAAGAAATATTGAAAATAGCCTAACTTCTACTTCTAGCTTCTTTCTAATTAATAAATTTGAAAAAGGAAACAGAACTAAAGTGAACAAAAGCAAGTAAATAATAAAGACTAGAGCAGACATAAATAAAATAGGGAATAGAAAAATAACAGAGAAAATCAATAAAACCAAGAGTGGATTCTTTGAAAAGATCAACAGAATTGACAAACTTTTAGCTAGACTGACAAGAGAAAAGAGAGAGGACCCAAATTACTAAAGTCAGAAGTGAAAGAAGGACATTATTATCAACCTTACAAAAATAATTTTTAAAAGATTATAAAAGAATGCTATAACTGTATGCCAACAAATTGGATAACTTAGAGGAAACTGACAATTTCTTAGTAAAACACAAAGTACAAAACTGACTGAAGAAGAAACAGAAAATCTGAATAGATCTAAAATAATAAAGGAAACTGAATTAATAATCAAAAAGCTACCCACAAAGAAAAGCCCAGGTCCACATGGCTTCACTGGTGAATTCTACCAAACATGTGAAGAATTTATGTCAGTTCTTCTCAAGTTCTTCCAAAATATAGAAGAGAAGGGATCCCTTTATAACTCATTTGATAAGGCCAGCATTACTCTGATACTAAAGCTAGACAAAGACATCATGGGAAAGAAAACTACAGAACAATATCCTTATGAATATAGACAGAAAAATTCTTCAATAAAATACTAGTAAAATGGGGACTTCCCTGGAAGTCCAGTGGTTAAGAATCCGCCTTCCAATGCAGGAAACACAGGTTCAATCCCTGGTCAGGGACCTAAGATCCCAGATACTGCAGGGCAACTAAGCCCACACACCACAACTACTGAGCCTCATACTTTAGAGCCCACGCACCACAACTAGAAAGAAGGCCACGAGCCGCAAGAAGAGCCCTCACACCACAACGAAGATCCCGTGTGCCACAACTAAGACCTGATGCAGCCAAATAAATTAATTAATTAATTTAAAAAAATTAAACTAATATGGCAATATATTAAGAGGATTTTACACATTACCAGGTGCTATTCTTACCAGGAATGAAAGAGTGATTCAATATGTAAAAATCATTCAATGTAATGCATCACATCAGTAGAACGAAGGAAAAGGCACATGATCATCTAAATTAATGACAAAAAAGCATTTAACAAATCCAACATTTTCATGATAAAAACATTCAATGGTCTAGGAGTAGAAGGAAACTTCCTTAAACTGACTGATGGCATTTATGAAAATTCACAGCTAACATCATACTCACTGGTAAAAGAGTGAAAGCTTCCCTCTTAAGATCAGGAACAAGACAAGGATGTCCACTGTCTCCACTTCGATTCATCATCACACTGGAGGTCCAGAGAAATCAGATAAGAAAGAGAAATAAAAGGAATCTAGCTCAGTATGTAGGAAGAAAAAAATCTCTATTCTCATGTAACATGATCTTGTATATAGGAAATACTAAGGAATCCACATACACACATGCACACACAGATGGTTAAAACTAAGAAACAACCTCAGCAAGGTTGCAGGATACAAGATCAATATACAAAAATCAATTGTAGTTCTAAACATTAGCAATGAACACTCCAAAAATGAAATTAAGAAAACAATTTCATTTATAATAGTAACAAAAAGAGAAAGATATTTAGGAATAAATTTGCAAAAGAAGTGCAGGACTTGTACACAGAAAATTGCAAAAAAATACAAAACTGTTGAAAAAAAATGACCTAATGAAAGGTATTCCTTACTCATAGATCAGAAGACTATCATTAAGATGACAGTATTCCCTAAAATGATACACAGATTTAACACAATCCCTATTAAATTCCCATCAGGCTTTTTTTTTTTTTTTCAGAAATTACCAAACTGATCCAGCAATTCAGTGTAAATGCTAGAGACCCAGAACAGCCAAAACAATCTTGAAAAAGAAAAACAAAGTTGGAGGACTCATATTTCCCAATTTCAAAACTTACTAAAAATCAACAGTGCTCAAGATAGCCCTCACATTATGGCAGTTGGGAGGTACTACTGTAACAGCTTACTCTTTGCCTATCTGTACTAAAATAAAGACTACTAGGAGAAAGAAACAATCACAGAGTTCCCAGGCAGCTGTATTTTCCTCCCCTTAAATACAAATCAACAGCTGACTACCAGAATGTGAGGAATAGTTGCAGCAGGAAGGAAGGATCAAGTTTAAAAAAAACAAACAGAAAAGAGAACTAGATATTATGTACCTTCTGGCAGACACAATCTATGACATATTCTGGCCAAAAAAATAATTGAATATGATATAATCAAGCCTCTCACCTCACTCCAATTCACAAAAAAATACTGCAGTTTGTTACATAGGGTTGCAATCAATAAGGTCCAAACTGTGGGAAGCTCTTTACCATCTTCTTAAAATAATAAATTACATAGGGAGTAAAGAGAGAGAGACCCACACAGAGATGGCGGGATGTGAAACTTATAGCTTAAATAAGACTTAAGAAACATATAATTAATTGTAGTATATGGACTTTACTTAAATCCTGATTGGAAAAAACTTGTAAAAACACAAAACAAAAGAAAGGACAGATCAGGAAAATGTTCAACACACACTGGATATTTGGAGGATATTAAGTAATTTTTATTAGTGTGGTTTATAAATTTTAAATTCCTTACCTTTTAAAGAAACAATGAATTATTTAAGGATAAAATGATATAATGCTTTTCATTTTCTTCAAAATAATTCAGTTGGGGGGATAATGAAGGGTTCAAATGAAACAAGATTGGCAATAAATTGATCATTGTCAAGACTGGGTGAGGGGTACATGAATACATGTAAGTTCATTATACTATTTTCTCTACTTATATGTTTGAAATTTTTCATAATAAACAGTTTAAATTAACTATTTAATTTTAAAAGACTACCAGAAAAAATGGGGGGGTGTTTCAGGATACATACCCTCTATTAGGCATATTGTGGTGAAATTTCATCTCCCAGAATACAGGGAAAATTCTTAAATCTTCCAGAGAAAAGAAAAATAATTTACCTATAAATAAACAAGAATCAGATTGGCATCAGGCTTTTCATTAACAATAATAGATGTTTGAAGATGATGAAGTGAGATTGTCAAAGTTTTGAAGGAAAATTCTTTCCAACTTAGAATTTTCTACTCTGACAAAATATCTATCAAGTATGAGAATAAAGTTTGTAAGAACTCAGAAAGTTTAATTCTCATTCACACTTTCTGAGGATGTTGCCTGAGGACACTTGGAGCAAACTGAGAATGAAAACCAAGAAAGATACAGCTGTGATTTCAAGAAGAATGTGGCAGAAAGAGGTAGATGTGTCTTCAAGAAGAAAGATGTAATAAATTCCAAGCAATAGGAAGAATTGGTAGGGGTATTATAGAAAAGTCTTATGTTCTTCTGCTAACAAGAGAAGCATAAACAAAAATTACAAAAGACAAAAATAACTGTATGAAGCATGAAAATTGTTCATCCTCACAAGTAAATAAAAAATACACATTTAAATAACAAGATACCATTTTTTTAACCTATCAGATTACCACAAAAATGTTTGGAATTATATTACCCAGTGAGGTTAAAATTGGGTGAAATAAACAACTTGTCTATTTTTGGTGTGATAGGTAGAATAACGGCTCCCAAATATGTCTATGCCCTAATCCCTGGAACTCATGAATATATTACCTTACACAGCAACAGCAATTTTGCAGATGTGATTAAGAGCACAAACCTTGAGATGGGGAGATTATCCTTCATTATCCAAGTGGACCCAATCTAATCACATGAGCCCTTAAAAATGGAGAGCTTTTCCTGGCTGGATCAGAGAGATGAGACAATGGAATGCAGAAAAGTCAGCTGGAAGATGGCAGGATGAGAAGGATTCAATACCCATTGCTGCTTCTGAGAAGTAGGGGCCATGTACGCAGCAGAGAAAGGCCACTAGGAGCTAAGGGCAGCTGCCAGCTGCCAGCAGCAAGGAAACGGGGACCTCAGACCAAACCCATGGAACTGAATTCTGCCACCTGATTGATCAAGGAAATAGATTCTGCCCTAGAGCCAACAGAAAGGAATGAAGTCCCAATAACAACCTGATTTTAGGTCAGTGAGAGCCATACCAGACGTCTAACCTGCAGAAATATAATAAAGGTGTATAGTTTAAACCACTAAGTTTGTGCTAATTTCTTAGAGTAACAGTAGAAAATTAACAATAGTTGGTAAAGGTAGAGATTGGCAAAATCCTGGAGGAAAGCAATATTAAAATATGTAATCAGAACTTTAAGAGTAGTTATATCTTTTAACCAAATAATTCTACTTCTGGGAATACATACACAGGAAATAGTCATAAATATGGAAAACCTCTTATTTTAAAAAATATTTGTCACAGCATTATTTATAGTAGCAAAAAGCTAGAAGAAATATATTAATGTTTAACACTAAGGAAAAGGTTAGACCAACAAATACATCCGAAGGAACATTATCCAGCAAATAAAAATTAGGTTTATAAATATTAAATAACAATATGCTGCCATGTTAATTACTTAAAGACTTTTTAAAAAGTATCAATACATAGAAAAAATATCTGAGAGAAAAATACAAAAACATTAGTAGCATCTGCATTAGAGAAGAGGTGACTTTAAATACACTTTCCATTTCTCTGCATTTCCGAGTTTCCTTTAATGAGTGTGAATTCCTTTAATCTGCTAGAATAAGGCAGATGAGTGCAAGCATGGATGATGTTAGCACCTCTCCAACAGTGAGTGGGTTTTTACTCATTACATGTAACTTGACCTGGCTTTAAGGGTAGACGAATTAGGCAGCTTTCTCCATAGTATAAATTTAAGAAAAACCAGGAAGGCCTGTGGGCATTTCACACAACAAAGATAGAGAAGGAATGCTTGGCTTGGCAAATCCTAAGGAAATACATTGACTTCTTTCAAAAGCAATTCTATTCAAAAGCAGTAGAAAGAGCAGGGGACATACAGGTAGCTCCAGTATAAATTATAAAAGTATCCTTTTTTCTACTGTACTTTTAGTTTTTTTCCTTTTGATAAACTTACTTTGGAATAATTTTAAATTTATAAAAGTTGCAAAGATAGTACACAGATGTCCTATATGACCCTCACACAGTTTCCCCATTGTTAACATCTTACATTTGTCAAAAAGTAGAAACTGACACTGGAACATTATTAACTAAACCTCAGATTTATTTGGATTTCACTAGTTTTTCCATTAATATCCTCTTTCTATTCCAGCATCCAATTAATGGTACCACATTGCATTTAGCTGTCATGTCTCTCCTGTCTCCTCTGGTTTGTGAGTTTCTCAATCCTTCCTTATTTTTCATGACTTTGACAGTCTTCAAGAGTACTGCTAAGTGTCCTGTAGAATGTCTGGATTTGTCTGATGTTTTTCTCATGACTATACTGAGGTTAGAAGTTTTTGGAAGAAATAGCACAGAGTTGAAGTTGTCTTGTTGCATATCAGATGATAGATGACACACACATGACATCACTGGTGATGTTAACCTTCATCACTTGGTTAAGCCAGTGTTTGCAAGGTTTCTCCACTGTTAAATTAGTAGTGTCCCCTTTCCCTACTCTAATCTTTGGAGATAAATCACTAAATCTAGCCCACTCTCAAGGGAAGGTGGATGATAATTAAGCTTCACCCCCTGGAGAAGGATGTATCTGCATATTTCACCTAGAATTCTTCTCTAAGAAAGATTTGTCTCTTCTCCCCCATTCATTCATTCACTCATTTATATCAGTATGGACTCATGTATTTTTATTTCATACCTTAGCTTATAATCCAACCCTGCATTATTTCATTATTTATTTAGTTACTCAAATTACTCCAGCTTTGATCATCAGGAGCTCTTTCAAGTTGACTCCTGCGTTCCTTTGACATGTCCCATCCTTTTGGTTGATTGTGTACTTTCTTCCTGGTACTACAAGATGCTCATTTGTGTTTTCTCTGTCCCAGCCATAGAATCAGCTGTTTCTCCAAGAAGCCCTAAGAAATGGTATTTAGAAACCAAGGTCTGATACTGGGTGTGCTTACTGCTACTCAGTCTACCATAACTTTATAAGTTTCATGTATCTACATCTTTAGTTTCTTTTTTTTTTTTTTTTTTTTTTTTTTTTTTGCTGTACGTGGGCCTCTCACTGTTGTGGCCTCCCCCATTGCGGAGCACAGGCTCCGGACGCACAGGCCCAGCGGCCATGGCTCACGGGCCCAGCCGCTCCGCGGCATGTGGGATCTTCCCAGACCGGGGCACGAACCCGTATCCCCTGCATCAGCAGGCGGACTCTCAACCACTGCGCCACCAGGGAAGCCCTTCAGTTTCTTTATAGCTATAAAAAGGCTCTAATCTTTGTTTCAATTCTGGGACTACTAAAAGATCTCATAGCAATCCTAATCTCTTTGCAGTTTCTATTGAGAAGGTATTTTTAAAATACTTTTCTATTTCTCTATGAGTAGAAATAGTCTCAACTTTTCTTCCCAAATGTCATCAATAGCTTATTTCTCTACAGAGGAATTTTATTTGTGCTTTAAAATTTTACTTTTTTAGAAAAGTAGCAAATGATATTCTTCATTTATAATTCTCTACTATTTCCTCTCTGAGTCAAACTGCCCTCACTCATTCATCTGTATTTTTTTAAAAGACAGACTCTTTTTTCCTTTTAAACTACTAAGGGGCAGCAAACAGAAAAGATTTTACTTTGTCTTGTTTAGTTTTCAATAAAGATTTCTTTATAGTCTCCCAACACATATCCCACTCCATCTCCCTGCCCTCCCCAACACAAAAATCTCTGAAACAGCTGTCATTATATCCAAAATTACACAACTAGGAAATTGTTTCTCTGACTTAAAGTTCTAATTCTAAAATATAAACATAATACTTCCTAACTAAATATGGTGGGTTGATCATGTGGGACAGGAAGCAATAGTGAACAAGGATTTCAACAAATTTTAGGAAGATAAGTTAGATTGAGGATTGTTAACACACTTAGCAGAGCTGAAGTATCATAAAGCTTAAGTGCCCCCACAGGGAGATGTGGATGAAAAGTGGGCCACATTGTCCCCAGAGAACACTGGAAAAGTTTACGACTGAGAAGCCCCATGTAGCCAAGCAGGCAGGGATGAGGCACAGGGCTCACAGGAGAGTGAGACTCTCCTCCACAACCCAAGCAGTCAGGATCTCCAATTTGTGCCCACTCTGCCAGGGGAGAACCAACGTTTATTCTCAGGGAAATTTAACCAGATAGGCTCTGGGCTCAGGAGCATCAGGAACAGCACAGGGCAGCATAAAGCACAGATTTGAAAGCAGAGTGAGCTTGGTGAAGTTGTTTGCACAGCCTGAACCAACCAAACCGCCAGCTAAAACCCATCGAGACCCTGCAGTCAAACTCACAAGGACACAAGCCTTGCTGTGCACATGGAGTTTCCCTTTTTTTTTTAAAGAGCTACTCTTAAATATGTTTATAAATAAAACAAATACAATTACTGTATATAAATAAATGTTAGAGGAAAACTTCTAACATGAAATACACTAAAATAAACCAAAAAAGAAGGGTATTTGGAGAAAATATACCTAATGCAGAAAACAGAGGTAGTACAGACAAAACTTAAAACCTTCAAGATAAAGTTTGTTTTTATGGAAGAAAGTGGAGGGATGACACTATACATAAAATAAGAATAAGATGTTACAAATTTTTTTAAAATCATAATTGATTATGGAAGAGCTCCTAGAAATTAAATAAATATGATAGACAAGATAAAAAATTCAGGAAAAATGGGGTTAGGGACTAAATACAAGGAAATCCCCCATAAAATAGAACAAAAAGAAAAGGAAAATAGATTGGAAAATATGAGAAATTAGAGAATAAATTCTGCAGGTCCAATATCTCACTGGAGTTTCACAAGCGTAAGAGCAAGGAGATTAAAGGGGAGGAGATTACCAAAGAAATAATACAAAAGATTCTCAGAATTGAAAGACATGAATCTCAAGTTTGAAAGCATCCTCAAGAGGTCAGCAAAATCAATGACAGGAATTTTATCATGAAATCAGAACAACAGAGATAAAAGATTCTCAAAGCTTATAGAGAGAAAAGAATACACACAGAGATCTATGCTGAGAATCAGTATTGCATCAGATTTCTCAGCAGCAGTACTGGAAGCTAGAAGGCAATGAATCAATGCCTCCCAAATCTAAAGGAAAATCTTTTTTAACCTAAAAAATTGTACCCAACCAAACTATCTATCAAGTATGGCAGTAAAGAAAACTATTTTATAGTATGCAAGGATTCAAAAAATTTACCTGTCATACACACTTTCTTGGGAAGGTACTGGAGTATGTTCTCTATCATTGCAAGGGAGTAAGTCAGTGAAGAAGACATGGAAACAGAATCCAACAATAAAAAGGTGCAAAAGAAAGACCCTGGACAAAAGCCATGAACAAGGCTTAGAAAACAACCAGTTCATGTGGGAGCATAGAGGGAAGTGGAAGGGAGGTCTGAGGTGTTCGAGAATTTTGAAAATACTATTGCTTGTATTTGACAGGTTTTTTGGAGTATTCAGATAAAATAGCAGTAGGTAAATAGAAAGCAAAGCAAATGGAAAAAATGAGGAAATTATTAACCTTAGGTTAAACAAAATTTACATATAAAAGAAAGCATAATCACAGCATACTACTTAGAGCAATTATGGGACACATTTATATAAACATAATACTATAAATATTGTGATATAATTATATTAGGAGAATATTAAGAGAATGAAGGGGAGATATTTAAGACGAGGTGTTAGAAAGCTAGTTCCTCATCTACAATAACAGAAAGTTAATGGATAACATCTAAAATTGATAAATTAATAAATCATAGTATATACATATACAAATACATGTGTAAGTTGTCCCTGACTTACGGTTTTTCAAATTTAAGATGGTGCAAAAGCAATATGCATTCAGTAGAATGCATACTTCGAATTTTGAATTTTGATTTTTTTTTCCAGCTAGCAACATGTGGTACAATACCCAGTGATCATCAGGGTAAACAATGGATATAATTACAACCATTCTGTACCCATACAACCATTCTGCTTTTCACTTTCAGTACAGTATTCAACAAATTACATGAGATATTCAACACTTTATTATAAAATAGGCTTTGTGTTAAGTGATTTTGCCCAACTGCTGGCTAATGTAAGTGTTCTGAGCACATTTAAAGTAGGTGAGGCTAAACTATAATGTTTGGTAGCTTAGGTGTATTAAATGCACTTAAACTTACAATATTTTCAACTGAGATGGATTTATTGGGACGTAACTGCATCGTAAGTTGAGGAAAGTCTGTATATGGAAATATGGAAGTAAATACCAGAAGAAAAAGCTACAAGAATTTTAAATGGTTACTTCTACAGAATAGGACTGGGAGGGAGGTTTAGTAGAAGTGGGGCAGAGGATTAGTATTGTTTTAATAATCCTTTTACTATCACTTAATTTTCTAAACACATCAAGGGAAGTAACAAATGAAATCCGTGAAGCATCATTTTAGTATTAATAAATTTATCAGATCCTTTTCGCAAAAGGGATTTTGTTGGAGCGAAATCTGGAGAGAGCATATGAAAGTTCGAAAATTTTACAAATTTCTTTAACCCATACTGTTGGTACTGTTTCTGGGACTCGGTCCAGGCCCCATCCTACCCTGCCCTTCCTTGTCTTACTCTACGGTCATTACCATTTTATTCACATCTATACCTTTAATTACTCTCAAAAAATTGATGACCCCCAAATCCTAACTCCAGCTCAGACCTAGAATCTAGTCTGCACTTTGTCACTAATGAGACGTGTGACCTGGGGGGAGTCACTTCTCTTTGGGTCTGGGTTGCCTTGTCTGTAAAGTGAAGTACTCAGATGAGTGATCTCTTAGGCCTTCCGCAGATAAGAATGGTAATGAAGGAGACACGTTTGTGTGGGTCTGGCTGTGGTAGGACTCCTCCTGAAATGTTGATCTGGAGCAGGAAGTGGACTCACAGAGCACTTATGCTGGCATTCTGAGATACACATACATATTCCAACATTCTGGAACCTCAAGTTCCCACTTTTCTCCTAATGGCTGAGCATTTGAAACTGCTGCCCTCTACTGCACAGAAATAATCCCACCAGGAAGGCTAGGAGGCCTCCAAGAACCAAAGCCAGCCAGGACAAGGCCCTCTGGGAGGCAAGTGAGTCACAGGAACTAGCCTACAATGCAGTCAGAAAATAAGTGAAAAATCAAGCTATAAAAATCTGCTTAAGCAAATACATTGTGCTCCAGTACTTCAGATATGACCTCATCATTACCCTCAAGTTTTGCTTACTCCAGCCCCCTGATAGCCGGGCAGATTAAGGTAGGACAAGCAAGGGGGCCAAGGGCTGCTGCCCCATTCCAGAGGACTCCAGAAAACTCCAGAAACAAGTCCCTGGGAGTGTCACTATTGGAAGGCCACTGAAATATGGATACAAGGATAGGGTGAGGCAAAAAAGCTCTTTCCTAATAGCTGTTAGTCGAAAGAGTACTATGGGCCCTTAATTTGATCACCATTAGGATATTCTCATCTCTGAGAATAGGCCAATAAGCAAAGTAGTTAGTCTTACAACTTTGTTCTCTGCGGGGGTAAGTTTTCAACTTCCACCTGCAACCCAATGTACAACTGTAGCTTTGTGTTTGTTTTTCTTCTCACTCCCCAGAAGCAAGTTATCAAGGTTCCCATTCCATTTCCCAACAGCTCAGTAAATGGGATTGAATAGAATTTAGTGTCCTCTGGCCTTTTTCTCTGCTGAGACAATCCAACCAGTGCCAAATTCAGCCTACCAAATGCACTGTCCCTTAGTATGGCTTTTATGAGCAGTGGACAGATGTGGGCTGAGAATACAAGAAAGGAAGGGGGGGAAAAGTATGAGAAAAACTTTTCCATTGAAACAACTACACTTATCTAAATATAGCCCAAGTCTACTCTCGAATGTTGGTTAGTTACTCCCAGAACTGCTCTTTGCTATTCCCCGCAACTACACACACACACACACACACACACACACACACACACACACACACTTTTGTATAAAGAGGAAATGTAGCGTAGGCTCAAGAACAATAATTGGCTTGGGACTGGTGTTGCATAACCTTGTCGTGATTCCCCTTATTTCACACTGACTTGAGCACGGCCCTGGCAACAGCCATCTGGTTCTGATCATCAACTGGTATCTCTCTTGTTGTGCTTAAAATCCTTCCTCCTTTGAGACTGTAGGCCAAACCAATCTCTTACCAAGTTGCCTTTCAATTGAACTGCTAATTGTGAAGTTCACTGAGAGCAACTGCTCTCCCTTCACTATTAGTTTTTTCCATTCCTCCTCAACCTTGACAACTTAGGAATTGCAACACACAACTATTACATTACTTTTCTCTTTCAAAAGCTATAGTTGGTGAACATAGCATTTTTTAGAATGTTGTTGGGATTAGGAGAAGGCACGGCAGGAAGCAGATAGCATAGTAATGAAAAACAGGGGTTTTAGAGTCAGATAGAGGTGGATTTTCATTCCTACTGTTCCATCTACTAAGTTATGGAATTTTAGATGTTATTTAAACTTTCTCTTGATCAATGAATTATTTTTAAATGTATTTTAAAACTCAAAACGCATAGGGAGTAAAATATAATATTTTATATTTTTTATATTTTTATAAAAAATATCTATTTTTTCTTCTTAATTGAGGTACAACTTCAAAGAGTAAACCAACTTATTAGTTCTAATAACTTTTATGTAGATCCCATAGGATTTTCTTGGTAGATGGTCATATCATCTGCAAATAAAGACAGGTTTACTTCTTCCTTTCCAATCTGGATGCCTTCTATATCTTTTTCTTGCCTTATCACACTGGCTAAAACTTCCATACAACATTGAAGTGGCGAGGATGAACATACTGCCTTGCTCCTGATTTGGGAGAGAAAGCATATAATCTTTCACCACTGTGATATTAAACTGTAGATTCTACATACATGACATTTGTTTATCTCATTCATCCCTTCTATCCCTAGTGCAGTAAGACTTTTTATCAGCAAAGGATGTTGAATTATGTCAAATGAATTTTCTTAATCTATAATTTGTCTTTTTTAGGCTGTTAATATGGTGAATCACATTGATTAATTTTCAAATGTTAAACCAATCATGCATTCCCAGGATAAATCCCACTTTGTTATAATACATTATCCATTTTATATATCATTGGATTCAATTTGCTAAAATATTGTTAAGAATTTTACACCTATGTTCATGGCAGCCAGCCTCTAAGATGGCTCCCAATAATCTCTGCCACCTTTAAGCAGTCCCTTCCAGTATTGCACAATAAATGACCAATACAATATTCAATAAGTGTTGCTAGGTGACTCGAGATTAGCTTATAGAAGCTGTGGCTTCCATCTTGCTTGCTCTCTCTCTTGCTTGGATCACTCATGCTGAGGAAAGCCAGCTTCCATGTTATAAGCAGCAATCTGGAGAGGCTCCATAGCAAAGGAACTGAGGACTCTTGCCAATGGCCACATGAGTGAGTTTAGCATCAGATTCTCCAGCCCTAGTCAAGCCATCAGATGATTTCCACCTTGGATGACAGATTGATTGCAACCTGATGAGAGAACCTGAGCCAGACCATGCAGCTAAGTCTGGATTCTGAATCTTCAGAAACTATAAGAAAATATATATGGTTTTGCTATGCAGCAATAAAAAAATAATACAGACATCATTAAATTATGTGGAAACAGTTTGATCCTTTCGGTCTTGCTTTTAAGCTGTTAGGCTGCACAAGAACTGCACTTAGTCTAAACAAGAACTTTCTTAGTACTCTACCCAATAATGTGAATTATGAGGTTTTCCACTCCAAGCACTGTTCTTTCAGATGGTTCTTTCCTCAGCCTCAAGTAGTTTCTTTACACACATGTGATCATACTCAACTGAATACTCAAAGAAGTGCCTTTGCAGATCTTGTTTTCTTTGTGCAGCTCTCTCTTCTCTAGTATGCTGTGCTATGAACTCCAGCTACTTTGGCTTTCCCAAACTCCTAGCTCTATTTCCTCAACTCAGGGAGACAGCCATATTTTTCCTAGTTCCTCCTTCCTGTGCTATTGCCTGCAAATTCTCTCCAGGCAGCCATCCGGGACAATCACAGGGCTTACTTCATTTGTGTCCTGTCTCCCAGGGATTACTGACCTTCACTGCCTGATGGCCAATGTCTTCAGTGCCATTGTTTCATTTATTTAATCTGTTTTTTTAGTTGTTTCAGGTAGGAGGGCAAACCCAGGTTGTCTCTCTTAAGCTCCAGAGAAACAGACCAATAGGATATGTGTATATATTGAGAGATTTGTTTTAAGTAATTAGCTCATGCAATTGTAGAGACTGGTAAGTCCAAAATCTGTAGGGTAGACCAGAAAGCTAGAGACCCAGGGAAGAGCCAATATTGCAGTTCAAGTTCAAAGGCCATCTGCTGGCAGAATTCCTTCTTGCCCAGGACAGGTCAGTCCTTGTTCTATTAGGGACTTCAACTGTGATTGGAGTTGAAGGGATTGCCCACATAAGAAGGGCAATCTGCTTTACTCAAAGTCTAACAATTTAAAGGTTAACCTTACCCAAAAACAGTGTCACAGATACATCCAGAATAATGTTTGACCAAATATCTGGACACCGTGGCCCAACCAAGTTGACACATAAAATTAACCACCACAGTAATATAAAGAAAATAAATAATTACACTGATTGTTAGGAACCAAGATTTTCAGCTTAAGAAGAGACACAAATATGAAGTCCAAAAAGCACCTGATTTTTAAAAATTGGAATTATCAGTATAACACATCATATTTTTCTTTTCACAACAAATAAAATGTATTTTCTAGCTCAGTCTCCTAAAAGAGTCTAGAACCTCTAGCAATAAATACTACTAGTGCCTAGATATTTACAGTATCTAAATAACATTTCTTATTCAAAGGAACCAAGGCTTTTTGGAGAAATGGCTTCCTTTGACAAGTTGGACTCCTTTCCCACTGCTGGGCACCACTGGGTACCTCTATCTTTAAAGGGCTTGCAATCTCATTTGAAGGTGACCTCAGTGAGGTTTGGAGGAATTATCCAGACTTAACTTGTATTGGAAGTATGCAGAACCATCTACAAAGTATTTTTTATCAAAAAAAAAAAAAAAGCCTGAATCTGATCAGACCTCAGATTCAACTACAGTTTTCAGGAAATATGGAAGATAGAGGAAAATGTTAAAGGACAGCATGAACATGAAATCCAAAATCTGCAAAATGACACTGGATAAACAACTAATTTTTTCCAACTAATAAATACTTTTTAAAAAAGAGGGAGGAGGACCTGGATAGGTAAAAAATGGACAAATAGTCAAAGGCAATAAATGAACTCAAGCAGAGCCTGATTCAAATAAATCAATATTAAAAAGATAAATATGTGATACTTGGGGAAATGTGAACACTGGTTGGATACTAGATGATGTCTTGGTCCATTCAGGCTTACTATAACAAAAATACCATAGACTGGGTGACTTGTAGACAACAGAAATTTACTTTTCACATATCTGGAGGCTGGGAAGTCTAAGATCAAGGTGCTGGCAGATTTACTGTCTGGTGAGTTTCCAATTACTGGTTCATAGATAAATGGCTATCTTTTTTCACTGTGTCCTCACAGGGAAGAAGGGGCAAGGGAACTCTCTGGGGTATCTTGTATAAGGGCACTAATCCTATTCATGAGGACTCCACCTTCATGACCTAATCACTTCCCAAAGGCCTCACCTCCTAACATTATCACACTGAGGGTTAGTTTTCAATATATAAATTCTGGGAGGACACAAACATCCAGTCTATAGCAGATGATATTAAAGAATTATATTAAGGTTTTTATGTAGAATTAAATTTAAAGTAACTCACTGGGGTTTGGGAGGTGGGAATTAAATGAAACAGGATTAGCCAATGTTAATTGTTAGGAACTAAATAACAAAGGGTCATTATTCTGTTCTCTACTATTGTGTATGTTTGAAATTTTCTGATTAAAAAATTAACAAAAAGAGTGGGTCTCTGGATTCAGACTCTGGGTTCACTTTCCAGCTTTGCTTCTTACTGGATAGATATAAAATCTTAAACAATTTACTTAACCTCTAAGCCTCAGTTTCCTTATGGACCAAACAGTAAGAGTTCTCACCTCATAGGAAAGTAATAAGGATTAGATGAGACAATGTACATAACATGCTTAATACATGCCTGGCTCACGGTTAAGCACCATAATGAAATGCTGGGCATAGTTATCATTACTTAATTACTCACTTTGTATGTTCATGAGATTTAATCTCCCTTCTGTCAAATTTCAGATCTTTTATAAATACATAAATTAGGAGAAATTTTAAACTTTAAAAGAAAATCTGTCAAGTCTCATTTCAATCTTATTCATATCACCTATGTTATATATTTTACCATATAAAAATATATATTATGAGTTCTACACATCATTTTGTTAAAAAAAGAAACAAAAACAACTTTGCCTGCCAGAAGAAAATCTGTGAAGGAACACTTCCTGAGAAGTAGAGTCACTGAGATAGAAATAAGGAAACTGATGTGGAAACAATGAGTCATGAAGCTATAATGATAGACTTTTCATTCTTACATTGTCCTTTGTTCAGAACTTTGAAAATGCTATGTCTATATAAACATATTTGGTGTCAACACTGACTCACTGAGCTTTTGGCAAGCCTATTAGGCCTCTCATCTTTAACAGGCCATAATAAAATACTGAATTCATGTATTACACTAGAGGACTCATGTTAAGCCTCTCGCAGAAAAGCTTTAACTCCAAGTGGATTACCTTGAATTCTTATAGCATATTTGCTTCATACACCACTCTGAATTACATCATCAAATTTCACAAAGACGTTCCAAGTAATGCCCAAGCTCAGAGAGAACAGCATATGAAGACCATGTTGTTCTACACTACAGTAGTGCACTGTCAATATTCCATTATCTGAAGGTACGTTTACAACCCCCCAACTTTACCACAGCCCATTTTACCTCCAAGTTCTCTCACAGTTGTACCTAACTAGTTAATGTGAATACCCACGGTTTATTTATCCTTTGAGCCTTCATAAAAGGAAAAACTTTTTATCATAAAGTTACTAAGAATGAATTATCCAAAAATTTATGAGAAAAACACCCCACCCATAATGCCATCACCTTAACACATCGTTTTACTTTTTACTTCTCATTCAGCTTGAAATATATTTTTAAACAAAATTATTCATTAACTTTCTCTTGTCCCCTATCATCCCTTGTTTTAGGAAATGCTAAGCCAAAGATGGATAAAATTTAGAAAGAGCACTGTTTAGGGTGGTTCCTTTCTAGCAGTCTGAGATATCTGCAAAATCAAATCGTCTCCAGAATGTTTGTTTCCTGGCCCCATCCATCCATTCTGTTTGTGCTGTTCTTGTCAAGTGAAATCTTCTTCACTCTTTGCCCCACCCCTTGTCTATTTTTCCAAAGCCAGAACACATTCAAACTTTTCCCCTCTCACCCTTGGTTGTTGATTTCTAAATTAAGTCAACATCGCCAAGTCAGTGATTCTCACTTCTGGCTGCCCTTTACAATCACTGAATGTTTTTTACAAATTAGCTACCCAGGCCTTCCACCAGACTGAGAATCATAATCTCTAGGACTGGAGTATGTTTTTCTTAAAGCTCTCCAAGTGATTCAGAGAATCTACAGGGCTTGGAAACCACTGTTCCAGCGATTATAATTGTACTGGTCAGGCCTTGCAAATCCCATCTTCCATTATTCTACCAGTATTTGTACATTCCCTTGGTATTTTTTTTTTAACATCCTTATTGAGTATAATTGCTTTAAACTGGTGTGTTACTTTCTGCTGTATAACAAAGTGAATCTGCTATATGCATACATATATCCCCATAACCCCTCCCTCTTGAGCCTCCCTCCCACCCTCCGTATCCCACCCCTCTAGGCGGTCACAAAGCACCCAAAGCACCGAGCTGATCTCCCTGTGGGATACAGCTGCTTCTCACTAGCTATCTGTTTTACATTTGGTAATGTATATATGTAAATGCTACTCTCTTTGTTCCACCTTCCCTTTCCCCTTCTTCGTGTCCTCAAGTCCATTCTCTATGTAAGCATCTTTATTCCTGTCCTGCCCCAATGTTCGTCAGAAGCATCTTTTTTTTTTTTTAGATTCCATATATATGTGTTAGCACATGGTATTTGTTTTTCTCTTTGTGACTTACTTCACTCTGTATGACAGACTCTAGGTCCATCCACCTCACTACAAATAACTCAATTTCGTTTCTTTTTATGGCTGAGTAACATTCCACTGTATACATGTGCCACATCTTCGTTATCCATTCATCTGTCAATGGACACTTAGGTTGCTTCCATGTCCTGGCTATTGTAAATAGTGCTGCAGTGAACATTTTGGTACATGACTCTTTTTGAATTATGGTTTTCTCAGGGTATATGCCCAGTAGTGGGATTGCTGAGTCATATGGTAGTTTCTTTTAGTTTTTTAAGGAACCTCCATACTGTTCTCCATGGTGGCTATATCAATTTACATTCCCATCAATAGTGTAAGAAGGTTCCCTTCTCTCCACACCCTATCCAGCATTTATTGTTTGTAGATTTTTTGATGATGGCTATTCTGACCTGTGTGAGGTGATACCTCATTGTAGTTTTGATTTGCATTTCTCTAATGATTAGTGATGTTGAGCATCCTTTCATGTGTTTGTTGGCAATCTGTATATCCTCTTTGGAGAAATGTCTATTTAGGTCTTCTGCCCATTTTTGGATTGGGTTGTTTTTTTGATATTGAGCTGCATGAGCTGCTTGTATATTTTGGAGATTAATCCTTTGTCAGTTGCTTCATTTGCAAATATTTTCTCCCATTCTGAGGGTTGTCTTTTCATCTTGTTTGTAGTTTCCTTTGCTGTACAAAAGCTTTTAAGTTTCATTAGATCCCATTTGTTTGTTTTTATTTCCATTTCTCTAGGAGGTGGGTCAAAAAGGATCTTGCTGTGATTTATGTCATACAGTGTTCTGCCTATGTTTTCCTCTAAGAGTTTGATAGTGTCTGGCCTTACATTTAGGTCTTTAATCCATTTGGAGTTTTTGTGTAAGGAAGTGTTCTAATTTCATTCTTTTACATGTAGCTGTGCAGTTTTCCCAGCATCACTTATTGAAGAGGCTGTCTTTTCTCCATTGTATTCTCTTGCCTCCTTTATCAAAGATAAGGTGACCATAGGTGCGTGGGTCTATCTCTGGGCTTTCTATACTGTTCCACTGATCTATATTCTATTTTTGTGCCAGTACCACACTGCCTTGATTACTGTAGCTTTGTAGTATAGTCTGAAGTCCAGGAGGCTGATTCCTCCAGCTCCGTTTTTCTTTCTCAAGATTGCTTTGGCTATTCGGGGTCTTTTGTGTTTCCATACAAATTGTGAAATTTTTTGGTCTAGTTTTGTGAAAAATGAAGTTGGTAGTTTGACAGGGATTGCACTGAATCTGTAGATTGCTTTGGGTAGTATAGTCATTTTCACAATGCTCATTCTTCCAATCCAAGAACTTGGTATATCTCTCCATCTGTTTGTATCATCTTTCTTTCATCAGTGTCTTATAGTTTTCTGTATACAGGTCTTTTGTCTCCTTAGGTAGGTTTATTCCTAGGTATTTTATTCTTTTTGTTGCAGTGGTAAATGGGAGTGTTTCCTTAATTTCTCTTTCAGATTTTTCATCATTAGTGTATAGGAATGCAAGAGAGTTCCCTTGGTATTTTAGAGAATAAAGCTCACAATGGACATATCTATTTAGTTTCTGGCTCAACTATTCTTGCTCTAGGAAACTCTGTTTCTCCCCTAATTTATGTTCTCTTTTTGGTACCATCTCAGAACGTTTGATTAGCCACCCTGAATTCTCTTATGGCAGTGGTTCTCAAATTTGAGTATGCAACAGAATCACCTGGAGGGCTTGTTAGAACACAAATTTCTGTGCCCCATCCACAAATGTGTAATGTAGCAATTCTGAGAATTCGCATTTCTAACAAGTTTCCAGGTGATACTCATGTTCCTGATCAGGAGACCACACTTAGAAAATCACTGCCACAGATTTTATTAACCCATAACTTGGGCATAACCTGGCAACTTCACACAGGTAAGTGACTCCTTCTTCCCAGAATAATAATCTCCCTTTAATAATCCATTTCTGAATCACAATATACATTTGCATTTTAAGGCAATTAAAGTCAATAAGTCAGAGTAAACATTGAGTGCTTACTAGGGGCATAACAGGGTTCTGATTACTAAAAACCTCACTGACTTTTCATAATACATGTTAGAATTATTGATGTACATTTTCTTGTTAGAACATAAACTTCTGACCCCAATTTGAGAAGGGAAATGAGGAGGTTCTTTGTTGAGTTCTGCCACACCAAACTCCAGGTCATAACGATGACCTTTAACTGTTACTGAACTTTTCATTCCTTACATTTTAGTACTAGATTATCTTCCCAACGTGTTAAGTGTGTTAATTTTATCTCTTTAAGCAGAATGTAAGCTTTGTAAGGAGAGGACCTATGTTACACTTTTTATCCCTTAGTAGTGCTGGACATGTGATAGGCACTCAACCTTTATTGGCTGACTCATTCATTCATCACTTCCCAACATGCTTTTCCTAAATCGGGGCTCCAAAGAGGATCATGAATTGCAAAAGCATCAGTCTCAGCCAGAGGAAGAACAGACTTCTAAGCCAACTGAATGATTTGTGTTTTAGTCACTCTCCTGGGTTATGCATGACTTTTCCTTGTCTCTTTTTACCTTGATAACTGAGATCTTACTGTACCATGATGAATCATCAAGAGGAAATGCTGGAGATAGTTAGAGTTAGAAATGAAATCACATATTACCAGTGACAGCCTGAACTTCTAGGAATAGAAGGACTAGAAATTGAAAATGGAATTCTTTTTGTTCACCATCTTATAGATAACACTAATAATTCCTTTTTAGACATCAAAATTGGATCAATTTTGAGAAGAGAGAAACTGAGGAAAAAGAAATATTCAAATATCACGCTCTATTGGGTTGATACATTCATTTGTGGCTATCAGCAAAGTTATTAACACACAGCAAGGGTGATTTTAACCAAACTCAGTGATTATTAACTCTCACATAAATTCCCCCATGCTGTTGCCAAGTGATTCTAATTCATGTTTTGATAAACATTTTACCCAATTCTATATTTGCTGAATTAGAACAATAATTTGACAAGGGCTCATGAAGGTACATAATGCTATCACCTTATAATTTCATGGCTCAGAGGCTTTCCAACTCTTTGCCCTTAATATACCCAGTGTTCCCCAGCCATTTTTCCCCTATAAAACCACTACCACAACCCCATACTGCCAGTGCTCCCCTCCCCTGGCACTATTAGTATGATCTTAAAGATAGGGAGACAGGAAATAGCAGATGGAAGTTCAGAAAAAAGGAAATGAAGCATACCATTCAGATGCTAAAGACTCGGCAGTTCTGTACTCACAATCCATTTTGGAGATTGTTCTGATGAAGAACTCAAACCTCACATCCTTTTGAGAAATGGAACAGATAACAACAGCAAAATTGGGCTGTTATTGAAATAAAACAGAAAATATGCTAGCACAATATTTAAGCCTTAGCACACACATACAAAAATTTTAAATAGATATATCATACAGTCTTCAAAAAAAAAAAGTGATCCTTAAACTTTGTACTTATAAAGAACAAAAGACCCACCCATGACATTCTATCATGTGACAACTTATCAATGGAAAATAAAATTTACTAATCTCTCCTTTAGACATAATTTTTAGAATTTTTCATTTATTCAGATGTCAATTTTTATGCTTTTGGTCAGTACTTAAAGGCTATATAAAATGTATTTATAAAGCTCAACATTTTTATGCAAACTACATGTTAGACATAGAGAATCCTTACTAACAACCAATGATCTATAGCCCATATTTAAAGAACCACCTTTGTCTTTTTTTTTTTAATATGGCATCTTTTAAAAAAAATATTTATTTATTTGGCTGCACTGGGTCTTAGCTGTGGAAACGGATCTTTAGTTGCGGTATGTGGGCTCTTTTAGTTGTGGCATGAGTACACGTATTTGCAGCACACATGTGGGATCTAGTTCCCTGACCAGGGATTCAACCCAGGCCCGCTGCACTGGGAGCATGGAGTCTTAGCCACCAGACCACCAGGGAAGTCCAAAAACCACCTTTGTCGGTTTAATCCTCTAGCTGAAAACACAGAACAAAACTGGAATAGTAGTGATTAACTCACCTGGGGAAATGCAGGAATTATATTCTTTTGAAATCACAAGTGCCACCAAATATTTGAGCAAAAGAGAATAGCCAATGATATACAAGGGTTTTCAAACTTTACAGTTTGGGCCAGATAATTCTTGTTTATAGGTGGTTGTCCTGTGCATTGCAGGATGGGTAGCAATATTCCTGGTCTCTATTCATTAGATGCCAGTACTACTATCCCACCCTCTCAGTTATGACAACAAAAAATGTCTCTAGACATTGCCAAACGTCCCTTGGAGGATGGCAAAACCATCTCTGGTTGAGGGCCACTATTATAAAGTGATAGGAGGATAAAGTTCAAAATTAGATATTCATTAAAAAAAACTAGAAGATTGCAGTCACAGAGGTATCAATTTGATTTTTTGCATTATCTCAAAGTTTCTCCAAAGATTCACATTTTCCCAATGGAATAATTCCCTCAAGGTACAAATGACACTCCAGAGACAAGAAGAAAAGTTCATTTTATTGTCCAATCATTTTCTTAAAAAAATTTAATTTTTGATAAAATAAAACAAACTTTTAGTACCATAGAAACCTTTCAACATGTACAATGACATATTATTACTATGTACAACTTCAAAAACAAACGCTGCCAGCTCCAAGTAAAGTGATGTTGAACACCCTGACTACACGTAAGCTGTAGGAAATTTCCTAGATGGCCAATGTTTTCCTTAGCTTGGAAAAAAAAGTATACAATTGAAAAATATAAATAAGACCTTCAATCAGTTGAGAATCATAAAAACACTTTCTGAAGTTCAGTCATCTGGATCTTGGGGAATATGTAGTAGTTACGAGAGTTCAACAATTAAAATGAAAGCCTGTGGATATGGAAAACTGAGTATTCCAGGAGAGGTCCTGTAGGTTCACAGTCGGTCTATCAAAAATAAAAGCTATTCTTATTGTGGTGGAACTTGGTATCTGGCTCATATACCATTCTTCACCAGCTCATGGACTCCATTCTCATCAATGATTAAAGGTGCATGGAATTCTTTATCTGCCACATAACTTTCTAGTCCCTACAAGAAGGGTTGAAATGAAACACAGTTAGAAAACTGGTGGACACTAGTCATGTAATGCTGGACTTAATGGCTATAATAATGATATAAAGCATGAATGCCAAGTTGGGTTGAGATACAGAATTTACAAGTCAATAAAAAATCTACTTAGTATACTTTTTAAACTGGGCTTAATGACCTATTTATGGAAGCATAAAACGAACAACAAAAAGAGGGAAAGTTATTCTGATTATAATAAAAGTTTTAAAGTTAATAAGATGATAATCATTCTTCCTTATAATCATCACTCAGTAGAGTTAACATTCTAAGCAAGGTGGCTGTTTCTGATGCTAGAAGTGAACAATCTGACAAGGATCTCCAGAAAAAAATATTACATATTAGAATAAAGGGGTCCCTACATCCCCCAGTCTTAAAGGTGAAAGTACTAAGCATATGAACAAAACAGGCCCACTGAAAGGAAAAATTACATCACACTAAAAAATGACAGATGATTTACCTAAAAAACAAGGTTTATTTTTTAAAAGCCCATTGCATTTCAATGTGTAGGTGAAATGAAGTAAACATTAAACATTCTGTTCATGGCAACTAATGGACAGATGCAAAGCCATAACAGGAACTCTCAAAGAGAAGGTTTCTCATTCCCAGGACGAGCTCCTCAGGGCAGGGCCACTGGAAAATGACGTATTTTCTCTAAGGACAACTCTACTTCAACATAAAACAATATCACAATCCTACTTCTAAAAGAATAGGGAAAAAAGCAAAAAGCAAACTTACTTCTCCAGCATAGGAGATAAGAGGAGAGATTTCACATTGTATTGGTACATCATTGGCATCCTTCAAGCTAAGAAAAAAAAATC
Source organism: Mesoplodon densirostris (assembly GCF_025265405.1). Lineage (NCBI taxonomy): Eukaryota > Metazoa > Chordata > Mammalia > Artiodactyla > Ziphiidae > Mesoplodon > Mesoplodon densirostris. Next base: position 121,557,028 of record NC_082662.1, on the reverse strand, counting down.
AGACACGGTCAAGATTCTGCTTCCCATGTTACTTGCCAGAGCGAAGATACAGACCATAATTTCCCTCTGAGAAACCTGCAGATAACAAAATTCTCCTAAACAAATAGAACAGATCCTACCCTCATGATCACTTAATTCCCTGAGGAGTAAGTTAACATGAAATCATCATGGTCCAAAAGACACTATCTGGGGTAATCACCAGTAGCTCTTCAAAGTACTTTGCCAACATTGACATACTTATCCCTTAATGTACATATCATTTTTTATCATTTCCAAATTTTAAGTTCATAGAGAAGGGACTAATTACTGAGTACGCACTGTGTTCCAGGCTCACTGTGAGGCATTTTGAATCCTTCGTATTTCATTTTAACCCTGCCACAGCCTTGCATGTTACGTACTAACGTTGACCGACATTCTAAAGCTGCACTGTCCAAGACAGTGGCCACTAGCCACATATGGTTATTTAAACTTAGATTAATAAAAAATTTAAAAATTAATTAAAAATTTAAAATTCAGTACCTCAGTCATAATAACCACACTTCCAGTGCTCTGTAGCCATGAATGGCTAACGACTACCAAATTGGATAGCACAGATATAGAACATTTCCTTCATTACAGAAAATTCCATTGGACTAAAAGGTCAGTTAAATTATTTCCCAGTACAGCCCAAATCTCCTAGATTAGATTAGCTGAGCTGATTTATTCAATGTTTCAAGGTGCTTCTCGGTTACTTTCACCAAGGTCCCTTTTTTAAGAGCTAAGGCAGAATGCACCCAAGTGAAGGCAAGACCAAAGTCACCACTTGCTTCCTCTAGATCACGTTCTAACATTTACAGCCACCTGCGATCCTGAGTTTCTAAATTACGTAACACAAAAGTCAATAAATAGTGCTTTTAATATGCTTAAAGTCACTAACTTCAAGGTTTTTCACCATTTCAAGAATTTTACCAGTAAGATACAGGGCACACAAAAATCTACTCTTTTGCAGGCTCAAAACATATTGTCCTTTGTTTTACCAAATATGTAGTCTGAAGCTTTGGTGGGGTCAATAAAATCAGAGGGCTTCTGACGTTAGCCACACCCAATCTTTCTGTCAACAGAACCATTTAGTGAGCCTTCAAGGCACTCTATACCCTACTCCAACTCACTTGTCCTGCTACTTCCCACTCAAACCAGGCCAGACACATGTACGTTAGATTATTCCAAGTCATTCTCAACTATGGTCCCTTTAACTATCCAAATCATACCCACCCTCCAAGACATAACTCAAGCCCCAACCTTCCTTTGACCACTGCATTTCATAGTGATTGCTCTCATTCAGTTATTTATAAAAAAATAAATAAATTTATTAGACCTGTGATAAGTCACTGCCTCCTAGGGTAATTATTATTTATACCACACACTTAATACATACTGCCTGATGATGTTACTTTACCTTTATGTATGTGCATCTTGAATCTCACAGTAGGCTGTAAGAAATGACTTATTTCTCTTGTGTAAGCTACTTCAGCACCTGGGATACTAACAGTACCTGAAGGTCTGTGTGCAGGCCTACAAATGCTTGCTGGCTGAATGAATAAACGAACTATTGAGGGTAGATGGATGGCAGACTAATTCAGGTAAAAGATGAACTAAAAAGATGGAGCACATATCTCTCCAGCCAGAGATGTAGATATGTATCAGATTCTATCAAAAGAGCTCAAGAGATCTGGTCCAGACCCTCTTGGAGTCCTATAAAACCAAATGGGAAAATGAGGACCCATTCCATTGATAAGATGTATATAACCTAGCCCCACCTGAACCCCTAAAGGATTTGGTGTGCCAGGAACTGAAGGTGTTTTTGAACCGGAGGAACACATAGCCAACCTGAATATAACTTCCCTTCTAATACCACAAAGATACCAAAAAAAAACTAAGAAAGTTGGATGCCCGAGAAGAGAAAACAGAGGAACTCCTGTCACCAAATGTAAAATCTCAGGAGATAGGCAAATCAGCCCCACACAGCTCTGTCCCCTAATTCTTTAGTCAAGCATCTTTCTGGTAGCTAACACTGTTGAGTAGGTATTCAGGTAAAAAATAAAAATAATGTCATTTTGTCAAAATTCAGCATCCTTGCTTCCATTCTTTCAGAATACCTCCAAGCTGTTTCTTCCCTCTTTTATAAAAAAATACTTTCGGGCTTCCCTGGTGGCGCAGTGGTTGAGAGTCCGCCTGCCGATGCAGGGGACACGGGTTCGTGCCCCGATCCCGGAGGATCCCACATGCCGCGGAGCGGCTGGGCCCGCGAGCCATGGCCGCGGAGCCTGTGTGTCCGGAGCCTGTGCTCCGCGGCGGGAGAGGCCACGGCGGTGAGAGGCCCGCGTACAGCAAAAAAAAAAAAAAAAAAAAATACTTTCTTTTCATCTCCCATTTTTAAGTAATCTTTTTCTACTCTATGAGGGCATCCTTTAGTCCTAAGAATTTCAGCAGGACCTATTTCTAATTCCATGATCTCATTTGGGGCCAAACTTTGATTTCAGTTTAACTATTCAACAAATGGTTAAAATGAAGTAAATGGGGATGGGGGGAGTGTGAAATAAAAGAACTCAAACAAGAACTAAATAATGTTTAAAACTTTTTGTATCTTAACTGAGATAGCTGGATGTTGTTTTCAGTTGTATAATTAAGAAGCTGTTTCACTTTACAGGTTAAAAGCTGTGGTTCAATCAGAAGGAAATTTAGGGTCAAAAATTTATTTTTTTAATTGTAAAAGCAGCTTGCTTCCACATATTAAAGACGATGGATGGGACAGACAATGACAAAGGGCACTGCGTCCCAGCTGCTATGGCATGAGGGGCAATAGTTAGCTATGGCTGCTATAAGAAACTAGCCAGCTCTGTGAGTCCACTTCCTTGTCTCCAGGGCCACATCCCAGAAACACTGACACTCACAGGGACTTGTCTCTACAGGGCAAAGATGAGTGGCACAGGCAGGAAAAAACACACAGATGAAACTGACATCACTGCTACTCTATTTCTGAGAAAACTCCCATCTCCAGATCCTTGCTATGTACACATTTCCCAAATTATCTTAAAAACTTAAAACTCAAACTAAACCTTATTACTTTTAAAGTGTAACAAGAATACCAAGCTGTCTCTTTAGCTATAAAGATAATGGCTTTTTCAAACTCTGTCAGTACCCAAACAAGAGAAGATACATGCTACTTCTAGCTAAAAATTATCAACCATTAAGACAAAAAGACACTTTCTTTAGGAGCTAAAATTAACACAGAGAGACCAAAAATGGAGCTGTTACTATGAGAATAAATCAGAAGAACAGTTTTCTCCACGTTAAGAGCCATCAAATATGTCAAGAGCAGTTAGCCTTTATACTGACAGCATATATCCAATTTGATAAGACACATCTGCAGAATGTTATTTTTATCTAGCTTATGCTAAAAGGGGTATGCTAGGATCCAAATTTGTTCTCCCTGGCCTGTAACCTGCTCTAGATTTTATCTTTTACTTGTTAACTTGTCACTACAGGCTCAAATACCTATGGTCAAATTTTTTAGAAAAGCATGCTCCCCATTTCCAGCATGCACTGAGATTCTGAGTTAGTGTCATCCAGCGAGATACCTGCCACCAAATAAGCAGTACCCCCACCAAAGCTTCAACCATCCACCCCGCAGACCACCAAAAGGCAGAGAGCACTAAACTACAATGCCAGTTAGTATGGAGGGAAGCACAGCCCCATCACCATGCACTGCAGGCAGGCTGGTATATTTACTTGTGATTGACATCAGCTGTGATGGTCTCTGACTTTCCATTTGTAGCACTGCTATGTAGGAACAAATAAGCATTAATGGGAAAGGAAACATACCAAACAATAAAAATGAAGTGGAACTGCAAAATATACTTGACTGAAAGGCATGTATTTATGATAAATTATAAACTTGGCAAAGGAGATCTGTGCGGGTAAAAAAAATGAAAAACAACTCAGTGGTCAAAGATGAAGCATGAGGACAATCTGACATGGCACAGAGCAAGCCTGTTGACAAGACAGAGCCTGAAAGTAGCCTTGGACTGCGAGACAGTCTACCACTGCTCCTTTTTGTAAAAACATAGTTATGGACCAGTAAGTTCCAATGCCCAATGTTCTAACCTTTACCAAGGCATTCTAGAGCTTTTGTGCATACAAACAGTCTTTTTATCCCTTAAGAATATAAATTCTATGGCAGAATGTTTTTTACAGAAGTATAGAAACATCGAATGATTTAGAAAGGGGGAATTCTAGGTGCCAAAAGGGGTTTTATCAAAAAACATAAGACATAGCTTAAAAGTGCTTTATCTCACATTTGAATAGCCCCAAGGATCTTCTTTTTTTTTTTTTTTAATTCTAAAATCCTAAAACGTTTCCAAAGTTTGAGTATCAGTGAATGTAAGTAGCATGCACATCCCTTCCTGGCACCTCCCTCAGCAATCTGAAAGTGCCATGATGAGAACTGAAGTATGCCTATGTCTCATAGGCAGCCTGTGGGTGGCAGGTCTTTTGTGGGTTGGAGGGCAGGGGCTCGTAGATAGCACTTAAGTGAGGCCACAGATATATGGGCAGCAAAAATCAATCCTCTTGCGCTGTGGCATAGTGGCCTCTGATGGACTTTAACCATGGGGCACACCAGAAGAATTACCTACTGACCATTATTCAGTAGGAGTCAGTTCACTGACACAGTAGAGAGGCATCCAAAAAACCAAGAGCTTTAGAAGATTCCTCTTTAAGGGGAAGTAAAGCTATTGTTCTCTTTGTAACAGGCCAAGCCTTCATTACTTCACATCAGGATCTGCCCACATCAATGCTTTGCTTTTTTAAAAGTTCTAGGAATACATCAGAGATAGAGGAAAAAGAAGTCCAAGAGGAGAAGCCCAGGAAGCATCCACACAGAAGAGAAAAGGCATCAACCTACCGCGGAATTGCTGGGAGGCGAGAGCCATTTTCATCTATGAAGTGGCCCCCGGCATTGAGGACCCAGCAATGATGAAGGGACATCAAAGCATGCCTTGCAGTAGTGGGGTTGTCCTTCCCGTTCTGACTGTCTGCATTCTTCAGTGGGGAAAACTCATCTTCCCGTAATACTTCATACACCACAAACTTCCTAGAGTAGAACCATACAAACACTGCTTTATTATGAAATAAAACTGTGCACACAGCTTCTGACTCCTCTCTATATAGCTAAGCCTTTGGTCTTCAATTACAGTCTCTCTTAATCCAATTTCAAACGAATGCTGAAAGAAATAATGTTCATCCCTGGATGAAATAAAGTTGGAATTCTCTTCTCTCTGCAAAATGAAAAATTATTTCCAACCCCAACAATAAAATACTTCATCTTAAGTCAGATTAGAAATGTTAATACAAAAAGATCATATTAGTATCTATTCTGAAACAAAAAAAACAGGCAAAAAGGATGATTTAGAAATGTATATAGGAAGATGACTTCTGCATTTTCATATTGGTCAAATTCTGAGACACAAATCTCAACATCAATGTGATCTTTAACAGAGAGCTGTATAAGATAAAAACATGTTCACTGAAACATTTACTCATAGATCAGTAAGACATCCTAAACACAAATGGGCCAATTCTCTATCTCAACCTTTTCTGTCTCTCAGACAAAATAAGTGACTTTAACAATTCTGCAGGAGAGTCAGATAATAAACTAACTGAAATTTTTTAAAAAGTACCCACAGGCAACACAAACCATATTCTTGGATTGGTGGTTTCACACTAGAGGATGATAATGAGTCAAAACTATACACTCACAATCAAAATGCCATAACTGACAATATACACTGTCAACTGTTTTCTGAAAAGAGTGTTCTGCCTAGAAGAGTAAAGGGCAACATTTCAAGACATACTTAATCTTACTGATGTTATTCGAAACATACTTTGCAAACTGGAAGATGTCAAAGACAAATTTTTCCATCTTTATTCCATTTGGTTTGTCTGGCTTAATTAACTGCCCCTGGGAATCCACATATGGAATCTTCTTCTGAGCCACATGGTGCTGCAACTGAGGTTCATAAATACTAAGTAGGAAAAGAAAAAAAAAAACATAATCACTTTCCAAATTTAAAATGCCAGAGAATCTGATAATCATACTCAGGAGCAAACGCACCAACAATGAGTACTAAGATTTCAAAGGGAAAAGCATTTGTTAAATTTCAGTTCAAGTTTAAATATTAAATGAATAGATTTCCCTATTCATTTCCATAAATTAAAAAAAAATCAAATCATGATCTCCAAAATAAAAAAACACACACACAGCTCACACCAACATCTCTCCCATGATTTCCATGTCTTTTATAAAATGTTCCACTCTTTGCCCCAACTTTCCCAACTGAGATACCATCAAGTGTTAGATGGAAAGAAGAGTATTTATAATTACTTTGGATGAATTAATAACACAGCTGCAAAAAGCATAGTGGAATGGGAAATATTTTGGAACTGGAGTTGAAATTCTAAAGTAAACCTGAAAATGGAAATCAGAAGAAAGCTGGAGTAGCAATTCTCATATCAGACAAAACAGACTTTAAAGACTATTACAAAAGACAAAGAAGGACACTACATAATGATCAAGGGATCAATCCAAGAAGATATAACAATTGTAAATATTTATGCACCCAACATAGGAGCACGTCAGTACATAAGGCAAATGCTAACAGCCATAAAAGGGGAAATCAACTGTAACACAGTAACAGTAGTGGACTTTAACACCGCACTTTCATCAATGGACAGATCATCCAAAATGAAAAAAAATAAGGAAACACAAGCTTTAAATGACACACCAAACAAGATGGATATGACTGATATTTATAGGACATTCCATCCAAAAACAACAGAATACACTTTCTTCTCAAGTGCTCATGGAACATTCTCCAGGATAGACCATATCTTGGTCACAAATCAAGCCTTGGTAAATTTAAGAAAATTGAAATCATATCAAGAATCTTTTCCAACAACAATGCTATGAGACTAGATATCAATTACAGGAAAAAAAACTGTAAAAAAATACAAACACATGGAAGCTAAACAATATGCTACTAAATAACCAAGAGATCACTGAAGACATCAAAGACAAAATCAAAACATACCTATAAACAAATGCCAATGAAAAGATAACAACCCAAAACCTATGGGATGCAGCAAAAGCAGTCCTAAGAGGGAAGTTTATAGCAATACAGTTCTACCTCAAGAGACAAGAAAAATCTCAAATAAACAACCAAAACTTACACCTAAAGCAATAGAGAAAGAAGAACAAAAAAACCCAAAGTTAACAGCAGTAAAGAAATCATAAAGATCAGATCAGAAATAAATGAAAAAGAAATGAAGGAAACAACAGCAAAGATCAATAAAACTAAAAGCTGGTTCTTTGAGAAGTTAAACAAAATTGATAAATCATTAGCCAGACTCATCAAGAAAAAAGGGAGAAAAGTAAAATCAACAGAATTAGAAATGAAAAAGGAAAATAACAACTGACACGGAAGAAACACAAAGGATCATGAGAGATTACTACAAGCAATTATATGCCGATAAAATGGACAACCTGGAAGAAATGGACAAATCCTCAGTAAAGCACAACCTTCTGAGACTGAACCAGGGAGAAATAGAAAATATAAACAGACCAATCACAAGCACTGTAATTAAAACTGTGATTAAAAGTCTTCCAATTAACAAAAGTTCAGGACCAGATGGCTTCACAGGTGAATTCTACCAAACATTTAGAGAAGAGCTAACACCCACCCTTCTCAAACTCTTCCAAAATACAGCGGAGGGAGGAACACTCCCAAACTCATTCTATGAGGCCACCATCACCCTGATACCCAAACCAGACAAAGATATCACAAAAAAGAAAAACTACAGGCCAATATCACTGATTAACATAGATGCAAAAATCCTCAACAAAATACTAGCAAACAGAATCCAACAGCAGATTAAAAGGATCATACAACATGATCAAGTGGGGTTTATCCCAGGAATGCAAGGATTCTTCAATATACACAAATCAATCAATGTGATACACAATATTAACAAATTGAAGGACAAAAACCATATGATAATCTCAATAGATGCAGAAAAAACTTTTGCCAAAATTCAACACCCATTTATGATAAAAACTCTCCAGAAAGTAGGCACAGAGGTAACCTACCTCAACATAATAAAGGCCATATATGACAAACCCACAGCCAACATCACTCTCAATGGTGAAGAACTGAAACCATTTCCTCTAAGATCAAGAACAAGACAAGGTTGCCCACTCTCACCACTATTATTCAACATAGTTTTGGAAGTTTTAGCCACAGCAATCAGAGAAGAAAAAGAAGTAAAAGGAATCCAAACCAGAAAAGAAGAAGTAAAACTGTCACTGTTTGCAGATGACATGATACTATACATAGAGAATCCTAAAGATGCTACCAAAAAACTACTAGAGCTAACCAATGAATATGGTAGAGTAGCAAGATACAAAATTAATGCACAGAAATCTCTGGCATTCCTATACACTACTGATGAAAAATATGAAAGAAAAATTAAGGAAACACTCCCATTTACCATGCAACAAAAAGAATAAAATACCTAGGAATAAACCTACCTAAGGAGACAAAAGACCTGTACACAGAAAACTATGAGACACTGATGAAAGAAATTAAAGATGATAAAAACAGATGGAGAGATTTACCATGTTCTTGGATTAGAAGAAACAACACTGTGAAAATGACTCTACTACCCAAAGCAATCTACAGATTCAGTGCAATCCCTATCAAACTACCAACTTCATTTTTCACAGAACTAGAACAAAAAATTTCACAATTTGTATGGAAACACAAAAGACCCCGAATAGCCAAAGCAATCTTGAGAAAGAAAAATGGAGCTGGAGGAATCAGCCTCCTGGACTTCAGACTATACTACAAAGCTACAGTAATCAAGGCAGTATGGTACTGGCACAAAAATAGAAATATAGATCAGTGGAACAGTATAGAAAGCCCAGAGATAGACCCATGCATCTATGGTCACCTTATCTTTGATAAAAGGAGGCAAGAGAATACAATGGAGAAAAGACAGCCTCTTCAATAAAGTGGTGCTGGGAAAACTGCACAGCTACATGTAAAAGAATGAAATTAGAACACTTCCTTACACAAAAATAAACTCCAAATGGACTAAATGTAAGGCCAGGCACTATAAAACTCTTACAGGAAAACATTGGCAGAACACTCTATGACATAAGTAACAGCAAGATCCTTTTTGACCCACCTCCTAGAGAAATGGAAATAAAAACAAAAAAATGGGATCTAATGAAACTTAAAAGCTTTTGTACAGCAAAGGAAACTACAAACAAGATGAAAAGACAACCCTCAGAATGGGAGAAAATATTTGCAAATGAAGCAACTGACAAAGGATTAATCTCCAAAATATACAAGCAGCTCATGCAGCTCAATATCAAAAAAACAAACAACCCAATCCAAAAATGGGCAGAAGACCTAAATAGACATTTCTCCAAAGAAGATATACAGATTGCCAACAAACACATGAAAGGATGCTCAACATCACTAATCATTAGAGAAATGCAAATCAAAACTACAATGAGGTATCACCTCACACAGGTCAGAATGGCCATCATCAAAAAATCTACAAACAGTAAATGCTGGAGAGGGTGTGGGGAAAAGGGAACCCTCTTGCATTGTTGGTGGAATGTAAATTGATATAGCCATTATGGAGAATAGTATGGAGATTCCTTAAAAAACTAAAAAGAGAACTACCATATGACCCAGCAATCCCACTACCGGCCATATACCCTAAGAAAACCATAATTCAAAGGGTCTTGTACCACAATGTTCACTGCAGCACTATTTACAATAGCCAGGACATGGAAGCATCCTAAGTGTCCATCGACAGATGAATGGATAAAGAAGATGTGGCACATATATACAATGGAATATTACTCAGCCATAAGAAGAAATGAAATTGAGTTATTTGTAGTGAGGTGGATGGACCTAAAGTCTGTCATACAGAGCGAACTAAGTCAGAAAGAGAAAAACAAATATCGTATGCTAACATATATATATGGAATCTAAAAAAAAAAGGTTCCGATGAACCAAAGGGCAGGACAGGAATAAAGGCAGAGACATACAGAATGGACTTGAGGACATGGGGAGGGTGAAGGGTAAGCTGGGACGAAGTGAGAGAGTGGCATGGACATATAGACACTACCAAATGTAAAACAGATAGCTAGTGGGAAGCAGCTGCATAGCACAGGCAGATCAGCTCGGTGCTTTGTGACCACCTAGAGGGGTGGGATAAGGAGGGTGGGAGGGAGACACAAGAGGGAGGGGAAATGGGGATATACATATGCATATAGCTGATTCACTTTGTTATACAGCAGAAACTAACACAACACTGTAAAGCAATTATACTCCAGTAAAGATGTTAAAAAAAAAAAAGTAAAGCTGAGTAACTTTTTAAAAAGTAGATAGTCATCTTAAATGTCTAAAAAGCAATCAAGTGAAGAATCAGATATTGAGAATGTCCTTCATTTTAAAATCTGGTGTGATAAAATAGCTCTTATTTTATCCTTAGTTGGCACTACTATGCTGATTTCCATCCTTGTCTCAAGTTCTTTTTTCTTTACTTTCTAATGCACTAGTTCCTAAATGCTAGTCTGAGAACCAGCTAAATTAAATGGTGTGGACAGCTTGTTAAAAATATGGATGTCTGCATCCACCTCCAGAAATTCTGATTCAGTAGATGTAGGGTAGACATCTGTATTTTTTAAGGTTTCCAGTTGTGGTAGAGAGAGGGTATTCCCTTTCTTATTCTTTGCTTCTCCAGAACCTAGCACAGCTGGAGGGAGGGAAGTAAGAGAAGAGCGAGAACTGCTTTGGACTCCAGTTAATGCACTGAGGAGAATGGACTACTACAAATTTGCACTCGATGATATATCTTACTAAAAACAACTACAATGTCAGGTAAACTTCCATTTGATAAAGATGCTCCTCAGAAAGGAAGATGAATCATGTACGATATGGACTTGAAGTTTCTTCCTACTTCTCAAGTGACTTAGCTTCAGATTAACAAATAAAAATTTTTAAAAGCCCCCATCTTGCCCATACTTGACAACATCTCTCAGAAATGGTACAGTGAAGAAATGGTTGGCAATGTTCCCCGCATTGAACAGCAGTCGTCCATCTGAGCTTCGTTTTTGAGCTGTAGACAGAGAAATCTCACTATATTCCACCACCTGGTATACTCCATCCACTCGGCAAACCACTCCAACTGGTTCTGTAGGGTTCGTTTTCTCTACCACCTGCCCACCAAAGGAAGACAACAGTAGAGAAAGAAATTCAATCAGGCACTGCATTGGAGATCTGTCATTTTCCAAGACCACATTTACAATTTTACTTATTTTATCTTTAAGGTATTAAGTCAAGAGGAATCTTTAGATAATCATCTATCTGGGAAGAGGTAAATTATCTCCCTCCAATTTATCATCTAACTAAACTGTACAGCAGAAATTCCAGCATATACATAGGGCCCAGAAGAAATCACATTGGACTGGGAATAACTAAATAAGGAGTCTATGTTCCCCCAAATATGTTTTTATTATGGAATTTATCCTTAACCACACTCAACTACTTTGAGAATAAATGAAACAAAATCTCTCTGAGATTCACAAAACAAAAGAAGTAAGGCATTTTGCCTCTCATTTTGCACAAACCAATATTTCATTTGAAAATGGTGTTTCTTTCATTTTCGTTCATGAATACAGCAAATTCCTTATTTTTCAGGGACTTGGCTAGGAGGTAGGAGGGTTAGAGCAGGCAGGTCACAGTGTTCCACTCCAACTTCAATCAGAAAAGCCCACTCATATTTATGTTTTGCAGGCTAGGTTTTGTTTGAAGTAAGAGGTTCTATGCTTTTTTAAAAAGTTGAAAACCAGTGATTTGATAATCTAGCAAAGACTCTAGGATGATCAGGGAGCTGAGAGAAAAGTATTTGGTCAAAATCAGAGGGAAAACATAAGAGTATGTAATTTTAAAAAACCTCACAGGTGATTCTGATACCCCACTACCCTAAGCATATATCACTGACCTAAATTAAGTGTTTAGAATAAAATTATGAAACAACTGTATGCAATGCACTAACAGAAAACTCAAGCCTCAGATGAGATGAATATCCAGCAGAAAATCAAACAATTAAAATATATGAAGATATTATTTTTGCCCTGTTCGATTAACAATTCAGCATATTTCAGAGTATTTTGAAAAATCTGTCCCCACTTTGAAAAGTCTATGCAAACTATACATGAAATTATATCAATAAAATTAAAGCTTTTCTTCAGCAACTGATCTCTTAAAATAAATACAGCCAGTGGCAGTCCCTTCCAGACAACTAAAGCCACTATTGAGCACTTAGTTTACACAGCAATTAGAGATATAGGCACTGAGTGTAGCTCAGTGAGGCTGGGCTACTGGATACGTAGGCCTGCTGTGTAGTTTCACAGTTTGCTGCCCTGAAAGGAGTACAGTATTCAATGAAAAGAAACCTTCTACCACAGAAGTGGATTAAACTGGAGGGAAACATACAGCAAAATTATTTAAACCAATCATGGACCTATTTGCAATTCTAGTCTATCACTTCACATTCTCTACAGTAGGTATCTCAGTAGACAGGGAATCTGGAATAGATTCCTCCCATTCCCATTAAAACACACACACACACACACATGAGGTTTGTTTTCCAATCACTTCTATACAACCCTACTCCTAACCAGCCATAGAAAATAAAAATAAGCGTATTCACACTTTACTTCCCAAGTGTTAATCTGCCAGTAAAAGGTTTACTTTTATAACAACTATGAACCTCCAAATACTATAAAAGGCCAGATTACAAAAGAAAGCATTTGTAAAGTACATGAAGTTGGAAGTCAGTTTATATTCTACAGAAAAGATTTACAGCATAAAATTAAGAGGTCTCTTGATTTCCTACAAGTTAAATCCTGAAAAGCTGAGTTCAAAGTAACACTTTAACCTCAAAGTTACTGCAACTGCTTTACAAAATTATCTTTTCTTTTTTAAAACACTTTTTAAAGGAATTTTTTTCTTTTATTTTTTAAATTTAATTTATGTATTTATTTATTTATTTTTGGCTGCATTGGGTCTTCATTGCTGCGTGTGGGCTTTCTCTAGTTGCGGTGAGCGGGGGCTACTCTTTGTTGCGGTATGTGGGCTTCTCATTGCAGTGGCTTCTCTTGCTGCGGAGCACAGGCTCTAGGCACGCGAGCTTCAGTAGTTGTGGCACGCAGGCTTCAGTAGTTGTGGCTCGCGGGCTCTAGAGCGCAGGCTCAGTAGTTGTGGCACACAGGCTTAGTTGCTCCACGGCATGTGGGATCTTTCCAGACCAGGGATCAAACCCATGTCCCCTGCACCGGCAGATGGATTCTTAACCTCTGTGCCACCAGGGAAGCCCTAAAGTTATCTTTAATTAACAATCATTCCTACTCTCTCAGCTACGTACTTTTGTAAACCACTCCACTAAGTCTTTTCTCAAGGCTCTCACTCCATAAAAAATACTTAATTCACCAAGACAGGAGCCTATTAAAGAATTAAAAAAGAATTCCCTGCATAGAATTCTACTACACACTATGCATCACTCCCTAATTTAGGTGTTTTTAAAAATATATTTTAACATCTTGATTTTTTAAATTAAAAGGTGGGAGGACAGATTACATAGATGATTTCTACTATTTCTAAAAGTTTTTAACGTATACCAGTCTTGTAATATTTCGGTTCCATCTGAATATGTATTTATGCATTCATTGAGTGACTGTTACATTATATGCCAGACACAGAACTAGGCAGGAAGACTGAGGCAGGATTTGTCCTAGAGGACCCAGGGGAAATGGAGAAGAGAGAATGGTTGTATTTATATCCCTGCATGATTAATATACTCATAAAAGTTGGCATACCAATTCAATGTTTTTTGAGCTGCCAGCAAAAACATAATTAATCTAAAGAATTTGGCTTTATAAATGTGATATAATACTAAAACCAAGAGTTGGGAAACAGTTCTAATCCTGCCTCTGCTAATGTGATGAAGGACCTTGAGCCTGGAACTTATTTAGTACTGGAACTCAGAGTGTCCATTTCTGAGATCAAAGGGGTTGACCAGATAGATGATCTCTGAGGTCCCTCCCAGGTTCAATATTCTCTAATCATTTAGAATTTAAATTGATTCTGAAGCTCAGAGCAGTAAAATTTTAAGTTTCTATTTTAGAAAGAAGAGTGACACCAAGTGGAACAAAGTCAGAAATACAGTTTTGTTTTGTTTTTTAAAGCTTAGTAGCTATGTAATTAAAATCCAATGCACTATTTCTATTACAGTTTAGTAGCTATTTACAATACAGCACAGATACTCATAGAGTACTGAAATGGATAGAGGTCTTCAATCAATGAACTAAACCAACCCTTTACTTTCAGAGTCAGGAGGAGTCTTCTTAGGTCTACCAGCTTAATCTCTCAAAACTTGTACTAGTAAATTTAAGACTTCAGCTTCTGTGACTTTGCATTAGATTTGTAGATTAATTTGGAGAGAAATGACATCTTTATAATAGAAAATTTCCAACCAAGGATATGATATGTCTCTTATGGCAGCTCTTCTTTTTAAATTCATATAGTTAAAATTTATATGTAGTTTAATTTGCTTTTGTCAGAAGCCTATACGGTTTTTGCTTCTGGGAAATAGGTCTTCCCTTCATGTCGATTTTAAAATTATTCTAACACAACACTGTAAATCAACTAAACTCAAATAAAAAAAATAAATAAATAAAATTATTCTAAACTTTCTTCTATCATCTTTATGGTTTTTTACTTGGTAATGCATTTGAAATTGATTTTGGTATGAGCTCTGAGGGAGACATCTTACTTTATTTTTAGCCAGTTATCCCATTCATTTCCCCCCAGTGAGTTGAAATGCCATCTTTACGTGAGTTTGTTTCTGACTGATCTGTTCCATTAACCTGTCATTCTATTCTGGTTTCAGTACTACACTCCTAGTTACTTTTTATTTACAACCCATTTTAATATCTGATAGATTGTCTTCAACCCTCTTCCTTCCTTATCATCATCTTTTTTCAACATTTTCCTGGTCATCTTTACAATCTAAACTTTATTTATTTATTCTAAACTTTACCATCATTTTGTCAAATGTCCCCAAAATAGTCTCACTAAGACTTTGATCAGGATTGTGTTACACTTTAATTCTGTGAGAACTGATACCTTTACAGATTTCCAGGAAAGTAATATTTACATTAATATTTTCAAATCTTCCAAAGTGTTATTAAGGTCTTTGATGTCATAAAGGCAAGTCTCTTATATTATCATCTATGAAACCAAAAAAAATGCTAAAAAGAACTATGCCAAGGACAGCCATATTATATGGCATTACAAACCTCCCTCTGTCTCAATATCAGTATGTTTGTGGTCATTCATGCAGTTATTTAATCTCTTTAATTGTCCTTATCCCCTATCTGTGTATTTCCAACTTATTCACAAGACTATCATGAGTTACCCTGTCAAATGCCTTACTGAAGTCTACATCTGCTATTTCTACCATATTTCCTTTACCTACTACTCCAGTAACTTTGTCATAGGAAGAAACTGGGTTAATCTGATCAAATACAACTTGATATTAATGAATCCAACAACTTGATATTAATAAGCCCATCCCAGGCCTAGTGATGACCATTCACTTTCCCAGGTACTTACAAATCATCCACGCATATTTTAAACTCTTACTTGTGATGGACTAAGCATACATCATTACTTCTAGAATCAAATGTTGCCAATTTAAGAAAAAAAGTGGGTGCGGGATAGTTTAGTTACTTTCGAAGATGAATGATTCTAAAATATCCAAATCACCCTAATAAATCTAGTTTGACTCCTGGAATGTATATACTGACAAGAGAAAGACCACTTAAAGCCTAATTATAGTTGAGAAAGGCATTACCTTTGCTCCACAGTCTGCTCCTTTCTGAATGCAAAATCCAATGAACCGTGGGTCTGCCACTTTTACTAATATGTTGTCAACACAATAGACATGAATGCTCCAAATGCCTCTTTGCTCCATATCCTCCACAATATTCTGGGCTGCAAGAGCCCGATAAAGACCACCATTCCCATCTGGGAAATAAAATAGCCTGTTAGTAGCACACCAGAACTCAGTGTGACGGCAACCCAAAGATTGTTTAATGTTTCTCAACTGGGATGAAGATCTCTGAAAACCAGTTTTACATTACAGGGCCAAGAAAACTGAATGTCCATAAGGAAGGATCCAGGTGTCAAAAAGTTATACTACGTGATTTTGAAGGTAATTTAGCATAAGTATAATAACATTATTAATGTAGGGCTAGGCAACCCCAAAGAACATACTTTTCTTTTTAACTCAGCCCTTTTAACAATTTGGCCTATAATATATTGTGAAACATAAAATTCTTTAACAGGCAATAATGATTTTATAACATTTCAAGTTTTATTTGTATGATTCAAGTTAGCTCTGTATTTATAGCCCCAACACTGACAATTTCATCCATCTCAACAATAAAAATACATGAGTATTGATACCAAATGATTTGTTAAGAAACCAGATTAATATGAAGGTCTATGGTGATTTAAACTAAATATATGTAAAAGCCTCTTCTTTCCCCATCTATTTTTAGTGCTGCTTTAATGTACTTCTTCCAACAACAACCTCAGCTACAATTTAAATGACAAAAAATTAGACAACTTCACAAAACAAAGCTAAAAATAGTAAACTCTTCTATTAATTAAAAAGAATTGAGTGGGGGGGGGAAGAGTTGAGATTAAATAAAAGCCTACACCTGCAAAGCACCACTGTAAATAATGTTTTTATTTCCTTTCAGCCTTTCCTTCAAGAAGAGCTTCACAGAGATGAGAATCTGTTGACACATTTACTTTTATAGTGGGATCATACTTATGGTCACTATATGTGGCTACACAGGCAGCACACTGCCCAATCCTAGGGATGCCATTAGCAAACTACAACTGTGCATGCAGCTCTGTATTTTTCATTCTCTTACTTAACCTACTGAAACTATTTCGCTTTGTCAATTAATATCTCCACACAATTATTTCAATACTGTTTAAGAATTAATGCTACAGGTAAACTATAATCTAGCCTCTTATTTTTTAAGCAGCAGATGGTTTCCAATTTTTCACTACAATAAACAATGTAGCCATGAACAATACTGTATATAAAATACTGGGTAAAGAGAATAAATACTCTGAATGCTGCTCAAATTGCTCTCAAGAGCAGACATCCACAGCAAGTATAAAAGCATATCCATTTCACCCATGGGCATTTCCATTTTTTTTAATCATTGCCAAATTTAAAAATAATTAAAATATTAATTTTTAACATCCAAATCACCATATTAAAAAAATCAAAACTTAAAGAGCTACATATCGTAAATCAACCGTACTTTAAAAAAACAATTTAATGAGTTGTGTTACTACCACTTCTAGTCACCATTAAATAAGAATGGTTACAAACCTGGAGCCATAGAAACCTTGTTCTTCTCTTCCAAAATAATTTTCCCATCAAAACTCATAGCAGGCAGCATTCCCTGCCGAAAAAAGATTACATTCTCTTTTTTTAAACCAAAGTACTTGTGCTTTGTGAAGAATTCCTTTGTAGATTCCATTGTTCTGCCACTGGTCATTATATACCTTGCAAGAGAAAAGTAAATCTTCTAAGCCATAGCGCTATGTGAATTAGGGCAAAGTCAAGTCTTGTCTATTTCCTAAACTAAAGAAAATTTTTGAGAGCACTGTTTATTGTTTTCACTTCCTTCATCCTCTTCCTGGATAAGGCAGCATTAGCTGCTACCCAAGGGGAATTTCTTCCAGTAACTTCATCAATCCTTATGTATAAAATAAATCTGTAACAATATTAAAACATATCTCCTGCAACAGAAAGCCTACAGCTGGCTCAAGTAAGCATTTTAGAACTCTGAAAAGTGTATTCTAGGTTGAAATCTCCTATTCTAGTAATAGGGAGAAAAGGGTAAATGTAATACATTCTAATTATCTCTTATGGTTCTTTTTACAAAAATTTTGAAATGGTATCTGGGCTCTGCTCACCCTTTATTTAAAATCATAAAAGTGTAATTATACTCTCTGTTGTCACAAAACTCCAACCCATGTCACCATAGCAAAAGAGAAAAAAATTCTATCTATAACCATAATTAGTGACTACAATAGCTTTTCCCATTACTAAAATGTAAACCATATATAAGTAGGGATTTTTGTCTGTTTTGGTTCTGTCTGTCTCGGTTCCCAGCACCCAGAAGTAGGTACTCAATTAATATCTGTTAAATGAAGAACATTATATCATTTCCCAGCATAGTCAATATCTGTCTGATTAACAAATTATCCTGGGCATTATGAGTATTATGAAGCCTGGGCACAAAAACTTTGGGCATCATGATTTAGATGACAAAAGAAGTGACTAAACTGTTCCACATAAGAAAAATAAATTCTGAGCTGTGAGGAGAAAGAAAAAGAAGAAAATCCAACATGATAGTGGGAGGCCAGGGCTGTAGGTAGAATTTTGGCCACTTAGAACACAGACGTCCTTCAAAAATCCCCAAGGGAATCAAAATGAAGAAAATAGTTCGCAGCTGGCCAATACCATCCTTAATAGCTAGAAAAGCTGAGGAAATTACAAAAAGCCTATTTTTAAAGGCATCAGAGAGCTACAAAAGCAACATGGATTAGAACTAAAATTCAAGGGAGTGAGAATCTTTCAAAGGAGAGCTGAAGATATGCAGCTGCCTTTTCCTGGGGGTATTTGCTGATGGGGGTAAAGGCTAGTGGTAGAGAATCTGAGCTTGGACCAGGCAGAAGGACAGAGAAACCAGCAGAGTTTTTGTTGGTCACCTGGGGCTAAAATAACAACATTAGGGACTTGAGGGATTTCAAACGCACAGCTGGTTTCCCCCTCAAAACATGCTAACTTCCAAAGCTGCTCTGAGAAACAGATTCAAGAGCTAAATCAAAACCTTTTAAAAAACAGAGCAGAATTTCCTGTAATCTCTTGGTGTTTAGAAGATGAACACTGGCCGAGGTAGGCCCTGGTGACCTGACATACTATCAGAGACTGAGAATCCCAGTTTGGCCCACAGCAGCGAAATCAATGGGGCTTTCAGCTGGTGTGTATGGGAGAAGGGTGAGGTTTCAGGAGGACTAGATAACCCAATTATTTAAGGATATGAGTTTCTAGAGTGAGAGAACCCACGGAGTGCCCACAGCAGTGACTGAAAATAGATCCATACCACGTCGTCATGAAATTTCAGTTACTAAAGATAAAAAGAGACCCCAAATTCTTTCAGAGCAAAAGGGGGAAAAAAAAAAAGATTGGGAATCAGAGTGGCAATGGACCTCTCCAAAGCAATGCTGAAACAACGGAGCAATGCTTTCAAATTTCAGAGGGAAACTGATTTTCAATCAGAAATTCTATACATAAACAAACTACCAATCAATATGAAGTTTCTAGACCTAGAGAACCCTCTGAGTACCCAAAGGTACTCAGGTAGGGAGTAAAAGTTGGAGGTGAGTATATATTGCTCATTAAGGCTACAGTGATTATCTATCTAGCTGTAACACATATTATTTTAACATATATGGTAAATTATAGCTCCCAAGAAAATCTGTAGTAACAGGAAACACATCTGCCTATGAATAAAGTACATATGCATTTTGAAGATTATAAACCAATATATGTTCAGACACTGTCCCATAATGAGAAATATCTTACCACGGAATGATGCATTTGTTGCCATGATATTTTTCAGCTAACTGTTGAAGCTTCAGGATACGCTCTGCTTGAATCTGAAAAAGTGTCTTATGGGATGGCAAACCAACATCATACATCCCCTTGGGATATGCAACACCAAGTCTTGTCCCCTGCCCACCAGCTAGAAGAAGAACTGCCACTTTGTTCTGAGAAATCTGGAAAAGTCCTAAAAAAGAAAATACGTGTATCACTCTATAGTTCAACACTTTAGGATTACAAATACAAAGGTAGCTGCAAAGAGTCACCCTATCTGCATAAGCCATAAAGACAAGGAATTCACAAGTAATCATGGATGACTATCTTGTTAATAAAAACATTTTTATTATTAAAAAATTAAATTTATATAACCCAACCAAACACCAAACAATTAATAATATACTTTAATGAACTAATAATTTTTATTCTAATAAGGTTGGAAGGCAAAGACCAAGAGATGTTATAAATGTTTTAAAAGCACTTGAGGGCCTCCCTGGTGGCGCAAGTGGTTGAGAGTCCGCCTGCCGATGCAGGGGATACGGGTTCGTGCCCCGGTCTGGGAGGATCCCATATGCCGCGGAGCGGCTGGGCCCGTGAGCCATGGCCGCTGAGCCTGCGCGTCCGGAGCCTGCGCGTCCGGAGCCTGTGCTCCGCAACGGGGGAGGCCACAACAGTGAGAGGCCCGCATACCGAAAAAATAAATAAATAAATAAAAAATAAAAGCACTTGACAACTTATCACATGTGGCAAGTTAAGAAAAAGATAGGATAAAAGCAGATCCCTAGGCTTCAGGATGAATGATGATGCTATTAAATTACCTCCAGCTGATAAATCAATCAATAACAATTAATCAATCAATGAGCATATAAAAATATAGACAAGCTACCATCCAGTAAATGTAAAGAAAAGAAACCCTGAGTTGGGAAAGCAGTGTAGTCCAACGGTTAAGAAGCCGGGCTCTGAAGTCAGGACACCTGGGTTTGAAACCCAACTCAAGTGAATGAGCTTAGGGGATGTGCCTGCAAAAGGGCATCAGGAGACTTTGTGGAATGATGGAAATGTTGTATATCTGATTGGGGTGGTAGTTACATGGGTGTGTAAATTTGCTAAAAACTCATAAAACTAGTGCATTTTATTGTATGTAATTATACTTCAGTACAATTTATTAAAATGCCTTCTTTTTTTTTAAATAGGCCATCTATTGCAGCTCAGAAGGATGTGACATGGAGTTTTTTTGAAACTGTAAGTGAAACTATAAATGTTATTAAGAGACAGAGGCTCTCAGTTTGGATTAAAAATAAAATAAAATAAAATCTTGCCATGTACCATTTCTAAGAGCTACCTCATAACTCTAAGGTAGACAGCTTCAGCACCAGAAGGTAGAGTAGCTTGTGGGAAGAGGCAACAAAGAAACTGGATCTCTGGGAAGCTAGAAAAGCTGTAAAAGCTCAGATGTGATAAAGCAATGGTTGATGGGTTTTGTTCTATTTTCTGAATTTCATACTTTCATTAAAATTCTCAGAAATTCTATGAATAAGGCAGGCCACTATCCACAATTGTAGGCCAAGCCAGAGGGGGCAGTGGTGGCCAGTATCAATTATTATTATTTTTCACATCTTCAGGGAATGCGGGTTTGTCTAATTTACCAGCTTTATGCTTTATGTTTTTGATATATTGGGGCTTTCCTAAAGCTAATATACTAGTACATTGTGAACTTAAAGAAATATTCTTAATAAATCCATTATAAAATGAGAACTGTCCTGATTCTACAATCTGTCTTCACTAGTAACTAAGTACAGCCAAGGATGTTATGCAAGAACTTTCTAGCAATTTTTTCAATCAAAAAATTTAAAAGTGGGCCTCCCTGGTGGCGCAGTGGTTGAGAGTCCGCCTGCCGATGCAGGGGATACGGGTTCGTGCCCCGGTCTGGGAGGATCCCATATGCCGCGGAGCGGCTGGGCCCGTGAGCCATGGCCGCTGAGCCTGCGCGTCCGGAGCCTGTGCTCCGCAACGGGAGAGGCCACAACAGTGAGAGGCCCGCGTACCGCAAAAAAAAAAAAAAAAAAAAAAAAAATTAAAAGTACATTAGATATTTCCATAATTCTCACCTTTGATGTAAAGCTGAGAGCTTAGCTATCTGAGAATTAATTTTCTCTCGTTCTTCCTTGCCTATAACTAGATTGTCCTTGTCCTTTTCTCCATGGAATTTCATTGTACCTTATCAGAGTTTGAAAATAAAATACCAGGGGTAATGTTAGACTCCAAAATAGTAACTAAAATCTAAAAGGTAGGTATAATTTTCCCCATTTTAGAGATAATAGGCTCAGATGAGTTAATGATCTTGCTCAAGGTCACACAACTAAAAAGTGTGAATCAGGATTAGAACTTGACCTATTCACCAGCACTGCACTGCCTACAGCAGTCTCTTATCACACCCAAACATTTAACAGATAAATTATACAGTACCATAATTTTTAGGGGTGTAAACTGTCCTTCCTATTTCCTTCTTGCCCTTCCTTCTCTTTTCCACTGAATTCATGAGAGGTTGTGCTGCCTTTTCTTATCTATCTTACCCATCACCCTACATGGAAAAGCTGCTGAGCTGGGAAGAGCCCATATTCTCCAAAACTTGCCAAACACTGAATTTCTAACAGCATTCCAGCTCCGTGTTGTGTTTAAACACTCCCCACAACCACCATGTAACAAAGACTGGCTGAGATGAAGCAATCTGAAGGGAACAGGGAACCATATAAAGCAGTTTTGAAAACCATTTTACATTTGGTTATTCCTTGAGTTATGAAAGAAACTATGGTTTCTAGGAAATAAATTTAACTCTGCTGTCACTGACCCAAAAAGCATTATTTTAAAATACAGGTCCACAATTCCTTACCTAAACCAGATTTATTTCAGAATTTTATTTCAGAATGCAGAACTCTTCAAAATTTAAAAAGGAATATAGTACACAGACAATATGTTATATTTTACCCCAGCAGATCTGAGACAGTACCTTATAATCACATTAAGTGGGATACAAAAAGTTTATCAATAGTCTCATGTCTGTTCAGGTCAGGTTTTGCACCATTTTAGAATGGCAGATAAATAACTTCAGTCTGTCTGGACCCTCACATACCACCAAAGGTGCTGGAATCAAAAATATTTCTAAACATGTTCCCCAAATGTCCCAGATAAATATTCTGGACACAAAGGTCTTTGTTTTTTTGGTACTATTTATTTTCTTTATAGAGCACATGTGTTTTAAGTTGTACTGTTAATATGGCTCTAATCATCCTTCCTGCCTTCTTACTTTTACCTTCGGTCCAAAAGTAAGTTTCTTCTCTCAGATCCCTTACCTGTAAAAGGTAAGAGCCACACTCCCAGAGTCAGCTCCACATCTGAGCTCCTGCTTGCCAGATGGCCAAGCAACACCAACCAGCACAGATTCTTACTGGTTATCAAAATATCACTGTATAACCTTTTCTCTTCCTTGGATCAGTTCCCTAAACTACTGCTTCATTCCAAATTTCCAAATGTTTCCGTTCTAAAGCTGTGCTAACCAACAGCTGATAGTGGTCTCTTTCTTCACTGAAATAAATGGCATGTGTTTGTTTCCTAAGCCCCCGACAGCCATACGTTCTCCAATTCTTCTTTCCATCTGTGGACCTGATAAGCCATCTAATCACTATGTCTTAAAAGTAGCATTGAGACCATGCTTGCCAGGGGTACATTTCCAGGCAGATCTACATTTACATCTTATCTCCATCTAGCTACAACTATTATAATGAATTATAACACAACCCATAAATATTTGTGATAAAAAGGTGTCTCTGCATTAACTTCTTCCTGCGTATGCATCTCACTTATGGACAGAGAAAAACAAGGGGAAAGAAAGCAGTCCCTAGAGTATCAAAGCCAGCTGCAATTCAAGAACTAAATAAATGTAGCTACAGCTGTTGTTAACAATACCAAATCATGTGGGGCTGAAGTATTCATCCATTTCAACTGTGTTACTACAATAAAACTGCAATGTTTATCAAAAGTGTGTAACATAAATTAGTATCTGTCTTATAATGACAGATAAAATACTTCTTGAAATTAATCAGGCCAATAAAATTCAGTAAGCCTTTTAGTTACATGTCAATATACATGATTTCAAACTGTATGGGTCATACCATAAATTTTATACAGGCAGCACTGCACCTATTTGAAAAATGTTAACTGATTATAAATGTACTTAACCCATGTGACAATTAGGAAATTATGAACTTCTATCCCAAAACTTCTGCAAATATATGGGAAAAAAACCCTGAAAAGTACATTACTATATCATCTTTTCATTACAGGTCACTAGAGTTAATTACCTTCCCACAGAAATCAGGACCTAACACACACTAAATCAGAAGTTTAAAAAAAAAAATCAAGCCAGAATGAGCCATTTCCAGGGCACGGGTATACCTCTCTCCTTGGGGAGTCATGCATGTTAGCCCAACAGAGTCTGAGCACTTTTCCTGATAACATTTACAACAAACAGAGAGAAGAGTTTACAGTGGCCTCTCACAGGTCAACTGCTTCCTGGATAACTTCCTGCTTGGACTAGTTCCTCTCATACATACTTTTTGATTTGAGCATGTGCCTGAAACAAGGAGGATGGCACAGGTGCTTCTGATGCAGAGCATTGCCAGAGCTTTCTATCTAAACTTTCAGGACTGCTGGACAAGGGGTGGGATAAAAGGCTATTCAACTGGTGGAAATGAAGAAAGACTATACACGAGAGAGGAGATATTTTAAGTCTTTAATTTTTAATCACATTTTACAGGTGAAACAATTATTTTATGGATTAACTACTTCCCTAAAATATTAAGCACAAAAAGTAGACTAATAAGGGAAATCTCTATTTGAACTGGTTTTAGATACTGGGGGATTATTGTGAATTTCATTAGGTATAATAATGGCATCATAATTAGGAAGAAAATGTCCTTACACTTAAGAGATGTATACTGAATTTTATGAGGGTAAACAATGTTTGCAAGTTGCCTTAAAATACTACAGCAGAGAAAAATGAAAGAGGGATAAACAAAATTAGCAAAATTTTGATAATTATTTAATTAAGGTAATGCATATATAGAAGTTCATTATACTATTTTTTGTCACCAAATATCTGCTTCCAAATATGCCTGAAATTTTTCATAATAACAATTTCTGGAGCAGGCTATACATAAACTATAATCCTAATGTACGTGTGTATATATATAAGAAAATACTATAAAATATTACTAGCGAATATTTATCTCTGGATTGTGGGACAGCAGAGATTTATCTTTATTCCTTTGTAATTCTTAGTATTTTCCAACTTCTCCAAAATAAGTATGTGTTATTTTTAAAATAAAACAAATCTATTAGAAATATCACTGTCCTAGATTTCAGGAAATGTAGAAGAGGATAATGTTATGAATACATTTTTTCTAAACAATCCATTTACTTTTCTACAGTGCTACATGGATTAATTTTTTAAATGTCTCACAGGTAAAAAAAAAGGGCTAACACTGAATATTAATTTCTTATTATAACACAGAATTACAAGATTGTTTTGTGTTCAGTTTAAGCATGCATTTCTTTTAATAAAGAACGGGATTTTTTTTAAGCAAATATATTTTCCCAGGGTGAATATCTTTTCTAAAATGATATTCTCATTGAAGCTTCTGAATTACTTCTTCCAAGATCTCAGTTTTGTAAGACAGAGGTTTTTCAGTTAGCCCTCTACATTCCATTTTCTACAACTGGCCAGAACACTTCAAGAATTAAATCAAAACAAGATCCCTCTTCAATAAAGAGCACAGTGGTAGCTTAGGTATTTATCCTTCACCAATAATTTTCCACCCTAGGTGTTAAAATTTCTAATGTCAGTAGCCACCAGACCCCTTGAAATTATTATACAATGCTTTTATTTCCCCTATCCTGGGGCAGTGGGATGGGGGCAGGCGCAGCGGGGGCTGGGGGGGAGGTTGTCTTTGATATAATTATCAGGAATTTCCTACTATCTGAAATAAAGCATTGAAATCTTTGCAATGGCAATCTCTTTCCTTTGATAACTTACTGCAGAAACTTCATTTTGTTAGGAATTTGCACACATATGGCAGTTTCTACCTAATGAAAAGGTTGTAATGTCAGTTAAAAAGTCTCCCTCTCCACCCCTATTGCTTAAGCCACAAATAAATATTCTTCCCTTGACAGCAAGCCAAAAGGAAGTTTGCTTTGCACCTTCTTATACTAGACTTGCTTGTAACAGTTCTGGATTTTAATCTAAATGAAAAGTCATAAATGTAGACTTTTGTTCCACAGATTCCAACAAAAAGGCCATAAAGAAGATTCAAACTATAGGAAGTCTTGACTGTTGCTCATGGTCCCCATTATACAAGGCCAAAGCTTTGGCTTTCCCTAAGAGTTAATTCTAAGACTTCATCTCCATAAAATCACAAGGAGAAATACAGGCAGCTGGAATACCAGAGGGTAAGAAGAGGTCCTGTGTGGCTTTTGGTGAAACCCAGGGAGGGAGGGAAAGATTAATGAATCCAAAGTTAGTGAGGGTCACAGTGTCACTACTGTCCTCCATTCAGAAGGATCCATCTGGAAGTCACTCTCTCACATCTTAGTGTCAGAGCCCTGTTCTAAGTAAGAAGCGAGGTTAGCCACTACCAAGCATTTTAAATATGAAAGGGCCCTCATTGAAGATTATCCAATTATTTTCAATGTTTTTAATCTTCAACCCCTTTTAAGTAAAACCTCATGTAAAGAGGTTTATTTGTTTATGTATCAAATACATAAAAACAGGTCAAAGTAGAACTACTCCTGGAGTGGGGAGATGAAGGGGCTGGAGACCTACCTGTTTAGTATCTGTTCCCCCCTCTCCACAGTTTCACCAGCAGTCGAAACCCTAGAGGTCTTTGGAACAGTTTGAAAAACAGTAGATCTGTAAGCCCAGAGAAAGACATGAAGATAATGGCAGAGAAGAAGGTTGATAATGGCAGTTATGTTTCTTTTTTGGGGGGTTGCAGGGAGTGCCAAAAAGCGAAAGACAATAAAAATACCCATAGTGTGGTGCAAATATAGACTATAAATCACACCTATAAAAGTAAATATGTATATAATCAAGTACTAGGTGGCAATGTGGACAAATAAAAACATAGATTTCATGAGGTTATGGGCAATTTCTCTACAGTATATCTGTTACTTTGATATTATTTTTGCGATAAAGTAATGTTTTTTTAAAAAGGAAAAAGTATTAGTCCAATCTGTTCATTCTACAGCTGAGGAAATGAGGTCCAGATTTGACAAGAAGCATGTACAAACACTCAAGGGCCTGCAATATTTAGTCACTTTTACTTATGGAGGAGTAGTAGATTATAAAAACCACAGTTCTTAACCCTACCAAAAAAAGCTAAATTTTAGCTATTTTGCCATTGTCAAAAGCACTCATTAGTACTAGCTCTGGGGACAGATTTTATGATATGCTTTAGAGGAAAAAGCATTGTAGAAATTCAACATTGATCAACCAACATATAACTACAAAACACTGCTCTAAATGCTATGTGACATACATAGACACCTAGGACACAGGCTGCTCTTTAAAAGTTTACAATGTAATGATGAAGACAGACATAAACAACCCTTATGATAAGGAAAAATGAAAGATGAGCACGGACAAATAATTTCAACCTGGGACACTGACAAGAAGATGACAGATCAAAGAGTATGTGTGGTGAACCTTGGAGAATGAGTGTAAGTCTCCCAAGTGGCAGAGCCACCTCACTGCACAGCTCCAGGAGACAGGTGGCATCACAAGGTGATCCAGCTACATGGAGAAGGGGTAAAGGCCAGACCCAGCTAAGGACGAGCATGAGCAAAGGCAGGAAAGGCATACTAGAATGTTCAGAGAAAGGTGAATTACAGGGTCCAGCTGAAAGGTGTGGGGCAGTAGCAGTGGAGAGAAACATAAGAGACAAGATTGGATAGGGCCGTGTTAGGGGAGGGTTTTGGAGTAAGCTAGCATAAACGGAACCATTCAGCTTGTGCTTCAGGAAGGGAAATCTAATAGAAGTATGGACACTGAGAAAGGAAAGAGGCTAGAGGCAAATTATGACTTGAATGAGAAGCGCCTTGAATGAGGCACCAGAAATGAAAAGAGAATGAAGAGACTGGCAACAGGAGCCACTGCGGCCTCTTGGCCACACAATCTGTCACTCTCAGATCAGTCACCTGGTTTAAGGTCTTCAGGAAGTGAAAATATTGTTACTTTAATGGTTTTAGTACATCTCATAATAAGCCTTCGAGCAAATCTTCCCATGCTCAGTACCTTCACTTTCCCAGTCCTGCAGCTGATCTTGATCCCTGGTAGCACTGCCCAACACCTCTCGAGGGACAGGTTCCATCCGTGCGTCCACTTTCTCTGGCTGGGAGGAATGGTTAAATCCTTCAATGGCCTTTTGAAAAAAGAAGTTCAGCTCCTCAAAGTTCATGGCCTGGAGCTCTGTGAAAAGTTCTACCTGTTGGGCTTCTTCCAGCTCATTCCAGAATTGCAACAGGTGTTCTTGCCCAGCTTTGGACAACCTGAGTTTGAGGGCATTAACGTTCATAATGCTCTGGTAGCCAAGTTTTGTGATAACTGGGGTGTAATTTCTGTACCTGTAAACCTGAAAGAGAAAAGAAATGAATAGCAGGTCAAAGTCCAACCTCAAAACCTGAGGAGACTTTTCCTGCTAAAAGTAAGTACATTAAAAAAAAAAAAAAAAAAAAGTCTTGGGAGTTCCCTGTGGTCCAGTGGTTAGAGGACTCAGTGCTTTCACTGCCAGGGCCCGGGTTCAATCCCTGGTTGGGGAAGTAAGATCCTGCAAGCCCCACACTGTGGCCAAAATAAATCTTTAATAAAATAAAAAATAAAAAAATTTTAAAAACCCTTGCTGTTAAGGAAATTCTGCCCTTCCATCATGATCATACTCATAAGAGATCAAACTTGTAAGACAATGCTAATTATTCTTATATACGAGGCACCGCACCAAGTACTTTACCTACATGGTCTCATGTAATTTTCAACAGCTCTATGACATAAATACTATTATTATCATCGCTTTACAGTTGAGGAGAATGAGGCACAGAGAGGCAAAGCAACCCGGCTGACTGGTGGAGCTAGGGTGTGAATGCAGACAGTCTGATCCCAGGGCTCTAGTTGCCTCTATACTACTCCTCTCTGACCACTAAGCTACTACTGAAAGAACACTTGACTGTTTAATATTTCAACCCTTCTCCTTTTATCCCTAAGGACAGAAACACAGAATTCAGAATACAACAATATCAAGAAGACAGGAACCCTATAATTATAAAAAATACATTTTATTTCAAGAGCAACTTCCACAAAGAAGCAATAAAATATGTCCACTGTCTTTACTAAGAATTGAGCCCAGGAGATTGGTTCAAGATGGTGGAACAGAAGGACGTGTGCTCACTCCCTCTTGCGAGAGCACCAGAATCACAATTGCTAAACAATCATCAACAGGAGGACACTGGAACTCACCAAAAAAGATGGCTCACATCCTAAGACAGGGGAGAAACCACAATGAGATGGTAGGAGGGGCGCAATGACAATAAAATCAAATACCATAGCCGCTGGGTGGGTGATGCACCAACTGGAGAACACTTATACCACAGAGGTCGACCCAGTGAAGTGAAGGTTCTGAGCCCCACATCAGGCTTCCCAAACTGTGGGTCGGCAAGAGGAGGTGGAATTCCTAGAGAATCAGACTTTGAAGGCCGGTGGGATTTGATTGCAGGACTTTGACAGGATTGGGGGAAGTGGAGACTCCACTCTTGGAGGGCACACACGAAGTAGTGTGTGCACCGGGACCCAGCAGAGAGAGCGGTGAGCCCAAGGGAGACTGAACTGGACCTACCTGCTAGTGTTGGAGGGCCTACTGCAGAGGTGGGGGGTGGCTGTGACTCACCACAGGGACAAGTACAGTGGCAGCAGAAGTTCTGGGAAATGCTCCTTGGCGTGAGCCCTCCCAGAGTCCACCATTAGCCCCACCAAAGAGCTCCACTGGTAGGCTCCAGTACTGGGTCTTCTCAGGCCAAACAACCAACAGGGAGGGAACCCAGGCCCACCCATCAGCAGACAAGCAGATTAAAGTTTTACTGAGCTCTGCCTACCAGGGCAACACCCAGCTCTACCCACCACCAGTCCCTCCCATCAGGAAACTTGCACAAGCCTCTTAGATAGCCTCATCCACCACAGGGCAGACAACAGAAGCAAGAAGAACTACAATTCTGCAGCCTATGGAAGGAAAACCACATTCACAGAAAAAGAGACAAAATGAAAAGGCAGAGGATGTTGTATCAGATGAAGGACCAAGATAAAACCCCAGAAAAACAACTAAATGAAGTGGAGACAGGCAACCTTCCAGAAAAAGAATTCAGAATAATGATAGTGAAGATGATACAGGACCTCAGAAAAAGAATGGAGGCAAAGATCGAGAAGATGCAAGAAATGTTTAACAAAGTTCTAGAAGAATTAAAGAAAAAACAAACAGATGAACAGTACAATAACTGAAATGAAAAATACACTAGAAGGAAACAATAGCAGCATAACTGAGGAAGAAGAACGGATAAGTGACCTGGAAGACAGAATGGTGGAATTCACTGCTGCGGAACAGAATAAAGAAATGAAGACAGCCTAAGAGACCTCTGGGCCAACATTAAACCAACAACATTTGCATTACAGGGGTCCCAGAAGGAGAAGAGAGAGAGAAAGGACCCAAGAAAATACCTGAAGAGATTATAGTAGAAAACTTCCCTAACACGGGAAAAGAAATAGCCACCCAAATCCAGGAAGCGCAAAGAGTCCCAGGCAGGATAAACCCAAGGAGAAACACGCCAAGACACACAGTAATCAAATTGACAAAAATTAAAGACAAAGAAACATTACTGAAAGCAACAAGGGTAAAACGCCAAATAACATATAAGGGAACTCCCATAAGGTTAACAGCTGATTTCTCAGCAGAAACTCTACAAGCCAGAAAGGAGTGGCACAACTTATTTAAAGTTATGAAAGGGAGAATGTACAACCAAGATTACTCTACCCAGCAAACACATGAGAGGAAAAGGACCTACAAAAGCAAACCCATAACAATTCAGAAAATGGTAAAATGAACATACATGTCAATAATTACCTTAAAAGTGAATGGATTAAATGCTCCAACCAAAAGACACAGGCTCACTGAACAGATACCAAAAAAAGACCAATATATATGCTGTCTACAAGAGACCCACTTCAGACCCAGGGACACATACAGACTGAAAGTGAGGGGATGGAAAAAGATATTCCATGCAAATGGAAATCAAAAGAAAGCTGGAGAATCAATATGCATATCAGACAAAATAGACTTTAAAATAAAGAATGTTACAAGAGACAAGGAAGGAGACTACATAATGATCAAGGGATCAATCCAAGAAGAAGATATAGCAATTATAAATATATATGCACCCAACATAGGAGCACCTCAATACATGAGGCAACTGCTAACAGCTATAAAAGAGGAAATTGACAGTAACACAATAATAGTGGGAGACTTTAGCACCCCACTTTCACCAATGGACAGATCATCCAGACAGAAAATTAATACAGAAACACAAGCTTTAAATGACACAATAGAGCAGACATATTTAATTGATATTTAAAGGACATTCCACCCAAAAGTGGCAGAATACACTTTCTTCTCAAGTGCACATGGAACATTCTCCAGGATAATATCACATCTTGGGTCACAAATCACGTCTTGGAAAATTTAAGAAAACTGAAATATCAAGCATCTTTTCTGACCAAAACGCTATGAGATCAGAAATCAATTACAGGAAAAAAACTGTAAAAAACACAAATACATGGAGGCTAAACAGTGCACTACTAAAAAACCAAGAGATCACTGAAGAAATCAAAGAGGAAATCAAAAAATACCTAGAGACAAATTACAACGACAACATGAAGATCTATAACATATGGGATGCAGCAAAAGCAGTTCTAAGAAGGAAGTTATAGCAATACAATCCTACCTCAAGAAACAAGAAAAATCTCAAATAATGTAACCTTACACCTAAAGGAACTAGAGAAAGAAGAATAAACAAAACCTGAAGTTAGTAGAAGGAAAGAAATCATAAAGATCAGAACAGAAATAAATGAAACAGAAACAAAGAAAACAATAGCAAAGATCAATAAAACTAAAAGATGGTTCTTTGAGAAGATAAACAAAACTGATAAACCTTTAGCTAGACTCAAGAAAAAGAGGGAGAGGACTCAAATCAATAAAATTAGAAATGAAAAAGGAGAAGTTACAGTGGACACCGCAGAAATACAAAGCATCATAAGAGACTAGTACAAGCAACTCTGTGCCAATAAAATGGACAACCTGGAAGAAATGGACAAATTCTTAGAAAGGTATAACCTTCCAACACTGAACCAGGAAGAAATAGAAAATATGAACAGACCAATCACAAGTAATGAAATTGAAACTGTGATTAAAAATCTTCCAACAGTGCTTCCCTGGTGGCACAGTGGTTGAGAGTCCGCCTGCCAATGCAGGTGACACTGGTTCGTGCCCTGGTCCGGGAAGATCCCACATGCCACGGAGCGGCTAGGCCCATGAGCCATGGCCACTGAGCCTGCGCGTCCGGAGCCTGTGCTCCGCAATGGGAGAGGCCACGACAGTGAGAGGCCTGCGTACCACAAAAAAAAAAAAAAAAAAAAAATCTTCCAACAAAGTCCAGGACCAGATGGCTTCACAGGTGAATTCTATCAAACATTTAGAGAAGAGCTAACACCCATCCTTCTCAAACTCTTCCAAAAACTTGCAGAGGAAGGAACACTCCCAAACTCATTCTATGAGGCCACCATCACCCTGATACCAAAACCAGACAAAGAAACTACAAAAAAAGAAAAGTACAGGCCAATATCACTGATGAATATAGATGCAAAAATCCTCAACAAAATACTAGCAAACAGAATCCAACAGCAGATTAAAAGGATCATACACCATGATCAAGTAGGATTTATCCCAGGGATGCAAGGATTCTTCAATATATGCAAATCAATCAATGTGATACACCATATTGACAAATTGAAGAAGAAAAACCATATGATCATCTCAGTAGATGCAGAAAAAGCTTCTGACAAAATTCAACACCCATTTATGATAAAAACTCTCCAGAAAGTGGGCGCAGAGGGAACCTACCTCAACATAATAAAGGCCAAATACGATAAACCCACAGCAAACATCATTCTCAATGGTGAAAAACTGAAAGCATTTCCTCTAAGATCAGGAACAAGACAAGAATGTCCACTCTCACCACTACTATTCCACATAGTTTTGGAAGTCCTAGCCATGGCAATCAGAGAAGAAAAAGAAATAAAAGAAATACAAATTGGAAAAGAAGAAGTAAAACTGTCACTCTTTGCAGATGACATGATACTATATAAAGGGAATCCTAAAGATGCCACCAGAAAACTACTAGAGCTCATCAATGAATTTGGTAAAGTTGCAGGATACAAAATTAATGCACAGAAATCTCTTGCATTCCTAACAACGAAAGATCAGAAAGAGAAATTAAGGAAACAATCCTTAATTTCACCATTGCAACTAAAAGAATAAAATACCTAGGAATAAACCTACCTAAGGAGGTAAAAGACCTGTACTCAGAAACCTATAATACACTGATGAAAGAAATCAAAGATGATACAAACAGATGGAGACATATACTATGCTCTTGGATTGGAAGAATCAATATTGTGAAAATGACTATACTACCCAAAGCAATCTGTACATTCAATGCAATCCCTATCAAAATACCAGTGGCATTTTTTACAGAACTAGAACAAAAAAATCTTAAAATTTGTATGGAGACACAAATGATCCCAAATAGCCAAAGCAGTCTTGAGGGGAAAAAAATGGAGCTGGAGGAATCAGGCTCCCTGACTTCAGACTATACTACAAAGCTACAGTAATCAAGACAATATGGTACTAGCACAAAAACAGAAATATAGATCAATGAAACAGGATAGGAAGCCCAGAGATAAACCCACATACTATGGTCAACTAATCTATGACAAAGGAGACAAGGATATACAATGGAGAAAAGACAGTCTCTTCAATAAGTGGTGCTGGGAAAACTGGACAGCTACACGTAGAAGAATGAAATCAGAACACTCCCTAACACCATACACAAAAATAAACTCAAAATGGATTAGAGACCTAAATGTAAGACTGGACACTATAAAACTCTTAGAGGAAGACATAGGAAGAACACTCTTTGACATAAATCACAGCAAGATCTTTTTTGATCCATCTCCTAGAGTAATGGAAATAAAAACAAAAATAAATAAATGGGACCTAATGAAACTTAAAAGCTTTTGCAAAGCAAAGGAAACTACAAACAAGACGAAAAGACAACACTCAGAATGGGAGAAAATATTTGCAGACGAATCAATGGACAAAGGATTAATCTCCAAAATATGTAAACAGCTCAAGCAGCTCAATATTAAAAAAACAACCCAACCAAAAAATGGGCAGGAGACCTAAATAGACATTTCTCCAAAGAAGACATACATATGGCCAAGAAGCACGTTAAAAGGTGCTCAACATCACTAATTATTAGAGAAATACAAATCAAAACTACAATGAAGTATCACCTCACACCAGTTAGAATAGGCATCATCAGAAAATCTACAAACAACAAATGCTGGAGAGGGTGTGGAGAAAAGGTAACCCTCATACACTGTTAGTGGGAATGTAAATTGATACAGCCACTATGGAGGTTCCTTAAAAAACTAAAAATAGAATTACCATATGACCCAGCAATCTCATTACTGGGCATATACCCAGAGAAAACCATTATTCAAACAGACACATGCAGGGGCTTCCCTGGTGGCGCAGTGGTTGAGAGTCCGCCTGCCGATGCAGGGGATGCGGGTTCGTGCCCCGGTCTGGGAGGATCCCACATGCCGTGGAGCGGCTGGGCCCGTGAGCCATGGCCGCTGAGCCTGCGCGTCCGGAGGCTGTGCTCCACAATGAGAGAGGCCACAACAGTGAGAGGCCCGCATACCGCAAAAAAAAAAAAAAAAAAAAAAAAAAGACACATGCATCCCAATGTTCATTGCAGCACTATTTACAATAGCCAGGTCATGGAAGCAACCTAAATTCCCATTGACAGACGAATGGATAACAAAGATTTGGTACATATATACAATGGAGTATTACTCAGCCATAAAAAGGAACGAAATTGAGTCATTTCTAGAGACGTGGATGGATCTAGAGACTGTCATACAGAGTGAAGTCAGAAAGAGAAAAACAAATATCGTATATTAATGTGTATATGTGGAATCCAGAAAAATGGTACAGATGAACCAGTTTGCATGGCAGAAATAGAGACACAGATGCAGAGAGCAAATGTATGGACACCAAGGGGGGAATGTGGTGGGTGGCAGTGGGATGAACTGGGAGATTGGGATTGACACGTATACACTAATATGTATAAAATAGATAACTAATAAGAACCTGCTGTATAAAAAATAAATGAAATAAAAAAAAAAGAATTGACCCCTAAAGGACAAGCAATACACACATAACAATCAAGTGATAAGGAGATGCTTTTTAAGAGCATTCCATGATAATCCAGCCAAATGTTAATAGTAATAAAAAATAGGAGAATGAGGAAATATTTAATCTACTCAGCTAATACAGATAAATGCAAGAGAAGACAGGCATTGTCCAGAAAGAGTTCACAAAGTAAGTATGATCTAGCTGTGTCTCAAGGGTTGAAGAGATTATATAGACAAGATTAGGAAACAAGCAGAGCCTGGTGGCCATGATAAGTAAACATGTGTAGGATGGAGAGCAGTAAGAAAGTTGAAGTTTTATGTAGAATGATGGGAAATGATGTAGGTTAGGGCTAACCCATGAAGAGCCTTGAAAACTAAGCAAAGGAATTTAGACCAAACAGAGGAGGTAACAGGAAGCCAACACAGATTACTAAACAGGGTCGTTCCACCATGCTTTAGAGAGATGAGAGAAAAGAGCATGGCACAAAACAGACTGTAAGGAGGGACAATTAGAAGCAGGAAAACAAGTTAAAAGACAACTGCAGGTGTGAAAAACCAAAGAGCAACCAGATTTGTTGCAGAGGAAATAAGAGTGAAAGGGATAAATTTGAGACACACTGTAAAGAATCATCACTGCATTGTAATTGCTTAGCTTAGATATAAAGGACAGAGGAAAAGTAGGTACCAAAGAAAAAGCAAGTATCTTCTCCTGTAAGAATAGTAAAAGGCAGTATACAAGGTAGTTGAGAGCAAAATTCTGGAGTTCAGCTTTATTTCCCTATGCCTCCGTTTCCCCACCTGTAAAGTGGGATTAATAATACTCTCTACCTCATGAGGACTATTAAACATCAAACACCACTTACAAACTCAGGTTAAGAGAACCTACATCTGTGGGTCCCTAGAAGGGGCAATAACAACGAACACTAACATATATATGGCAGCACGATTCTTATTGCTTTATAGATAGCTGCTAATCCTCAAAACAACTCTAAGGTACTGTTATTGGGATTGCTTTACAGAGGAAGAAATTGAGCCACAGAGATAACGTGCTCAAGGTCCAAAACCAGTAAAGTGACAGAGCTAGGATTCAAACCCTAACAGCCTGACTCCTAAGTTCACGTTCTTAACCATCATGCTATACTGACCCTCAGGAGAAAGACTCTGTTATCTCCATGTGCGTGTGTATGTGCATGTGTGTATGTGTGTAAAAAGAGAGGGGTGGCAAGAGAAACAGGTGATTTGTACTTTATTCAAAAATACAGACACACTTGATTTTCTTATACCTGACTCACTTTGCAAAACTGAGTTCATAAGCCAACAGAATGGAGAAAGGAAGAAAATGTACAGGACAAGTAGGAGAGGAACTTTACAGGATGAACCAGACATAACCACCTCCATGCCACAAAAATAGTATTATTTTCTCCATTAATTCTGATAAGAGGTGTGTGCATGTGTGTAATGGTAAGCAGTAGTAAATAAGAGAATTAGACAAGGATTTTTACTTTGACAACCAAAGTCTGAAAAAGTTGAAGATCTAGAAATTATGACAGAACTTGCTACATGGCCATAGCAATGCATCTGCATTAAAACAATGACATATTTGGCAATAGCCCACCATTATCAAATATAACTTTATTAGAGTTTAAATTCAAGTTTAAAAGATATTTAGTATTTCCCCCTCCTTTTCTGGTCTCCTTCCTACCTCTATATCTGCGGCTATATTATGTCCCCCAAATTGATAAGTAACCTCTTAGAGCGTTTGAAAAATAGTCATGGGGAGGAGACATGACCATTGAACCCTTTAAATGCTTCACAGCATAGCCTATTAAGTCTTTTTTAGCCCAAGCTAAGTGAGGCAACTCAATAACAGTGAAGGAACAGAAACTGCCTTCGATCCACACCTAGTTAATTTCACCAGAAAACGCTTAAACTAAAGGCACTACATAATAACATACACACATTATCATAATCACTATTCCCTGATTTCAGATTTCATAAACCATGTACAAATAAATATAGCATAGGGTCAGGCCAAACTTAACAAAATCTTCGGGAAGCCATACAGCACATGTGTGCTCTGAACCCTCCAATCCCATGTTTCTGCTTGGCCAAGCCAGGGGAAAGCCAGAAATTTCAACCCTCTTCCATCACCAGTATTAAAACAAAACGAAAGTGGCAAGTAGCCTTTGTCCCACTTTCATGGCCCCCACAAGTATCTCCAATCCTTACCATCAACGCTTTCAGAGTCTTTCCCTCATTTACACAGGACACCCCAACTCACTCCCACCGCACAGTTCCAACGACTTGTCCCCACTGTAGGCCCCCCAAGCTTGGCATAACTGTGCACAAGGCCCTAGCCTGAGAACCTCAAGGCCCCCATCCCAGGTCCTGTCGAGGCTCCGCTCCCAACCGCTTGACAAACCCCTGACTGCAGACATTGCCCATGTGGGCGCCCTCATGCCAGCACTCCCAGCGGGGTCGCCGAGGCTGAGAAGCGCTGCGGGCCACACGGGAGCAGTGTGGGTGGGCAGCGCGCTCCTCGGCGTGTGCCAGGTTGCTGGCTCTTTGCACGTACGTGCGCCGCGTGTCCACGTCGCGCGCGTGGCCGTGGAAGCGTGTGCGTGGCGGCACCAGGCCCCCACCCGCCCCGGGTCCCGAGTCCCGCCATCTCCTCCAGGGTGCCAAGAGTAGACAGCGACTGAGCTGGGAGCCCCTCACCTCTCTCGGCGCGACCACAGCTCCGCCCAGCTCCGGCTCCTTCGGCGCGGCCACTCATCGGCGTCCAGCGCCCGCTCCGAATATATACCCTCATCCAGGGGGCCGGGGCGGCGGGGCGGGCCGGGAGCTGGGGCCAGGGGGAGCGCCGGCCCCGGCCACCCCGCCCCTCAGTCGCCGCGACGAGTGGCTGCCCGCGCGGGGAGGCGTCGCAACCACCCGCCCAGACACGTCAGCGCCCACAGCGCAAGCGACGAGGCGGGCGCGGAGAGGAGCGCCGCGAAGGAGCGGGGCGGGGAGGAGCGGGGCCTCTCGCGTCACTCATTCTCCAGTCCAATGGGGATGGCGCGAGGGTCCTGTCAGTAGGTGGCCCCGCCCCCAGCGTCCTCCCGGCTGGGAGGGGTGTCCTTTGCGTTCGCTGGGTGGGGCGAGTTTCGAGCCCAGCGGAGGTACCACGGCTAGGCCCTAAGATCCCTGACGTCACTGTGTTGTTCCTCGAGGTGCCCTCCTGCGGCTCCTAGTCTTTCCTGTGGCCCCACGGCTCGGGACGCCCCCCTTTTTCCAAAACGGACCGCGGAGCTGGACTGGGAGCTGTGTCATCCGGGTTGCGTTTGTCCGACCACCCACACGGAGGGTTGCGAAAGCGCGGCAGCAGACGTCTCAGCTCAGAACCCCAGGGGCGGGCCTGTCGCGCCCTCTGACCTTGCGCTACTATTTCGTCTCAAGTTGGCCAGGTAGTCAGGGCCCTGACTGTGTTTCTGTTCTATGGTGTTTGGGGTCGCAAGCACGTGAAACCAGACCCATTTACCTTTGCACAAATGGGCACCAAAAAAAAAAAAAAAAAAAAAAAAAACAAGAGAGGAAATGCAAGCAAATGTATTAGGTAACCTGAGAAAATGAAAAGCGCGCGCCATAGAGACTGAGCCCGATGTCAGCTTTGTGTGACTGTGGTCTTAACCTCCCTGGGCGGACTGGTTGACCTCCAAGGCCGTTGCTGTGCGACTGTTTATTATTGCCTGTATACCATATAACCTTGTGTGGATGTGCACATGCGATTATATGCTCGGCACTGTGCCTTTAAAAGCTGTGTTTACGCGTGGCACTTGGCACAGTTTCTGCAAGAAGTCCAAAATGTTGAAATACCAAAACATCTAGATTTAACAAAATACTTAAGAAATTCAGGCATCTCAGTGCCTTTCTTCCACCTTCTTGAGTGCAAGAGCCTTTTAATTTTCTTTATCAATTTCAAAATCATCCACTGCATTAAGTAACTGAAAATTTTACCCTGGATGAGTAATGCTGGTAGTTATACATTCAGGAGATTGAACACTATCTTTCATGATCACAGAATGTCATCCATTTGTTTGAAAGATTTATAGTTGTAGTGGTTATGAACATGAGATCTGCAGAATTCCAGCTTCTTTATTGCTTGGAATCTTTGGCAACTTAACTTTTCTACATCAGTTTTCTCGTCTATAAAATACAGACAATAATAATTATGCCCCTTAGGGGTGTTGTGAGGATTAAACCAGTCAATACAAGAACAATGAACAGAGTAAATACTAAATAAATTGTAATTGTTTTTATGTGAGTGCTTATGCTATGTCAGGCACTGTTCTAGGTCCTGAATACCTTTATATACTTACCATCATCTGGAAAACCTTTTGTTGTTTGGATCCCTGATACTATAAAGAACATTTCCCTCAAACCTTTCATGATAACTAAAAACAAAATTACTCCCATTAATGTTGCTGAGTTCCCACTTGAAGAGACCTAGAAGCCTCCCCACAATAATACAGCTTTGTGACCTTTAAGGAAGGGAAGAGAATGTAAGACAATTGCTTTCTAAAAATATACTGGGTGTCACTCATCTACATTTCTACTCCCTGAGGAAGAAATATATGAGAATTTAGAAAAATTTGACGTAGGAGACCAGATTCAAAATCACAGTTCAACCCTGATTTCTTCCTTTATAAAATGAGGATAATACCTAACTCACATGGGTGTAGTAAAAATTAAAAGATAAAGACTCTGTAATAGTGTCTGGAGTATTATAGGCATTCTATAAATCTTAGATGAATGAATGAATAAAGAGAAAAATCACTATTAAAGAGTTCATTAAAGAAAAAAGGAAGAACTGAGCCCAACACAAGTGTTTTCAACGAACTATTATAAAATCAAATTTTTACTTTTACCCTTTGTGCTAAAAATATTTTTCTAGTTTCTAGGCATAAAAAGGGCCATAATCTCATCTTACCAGATAAATATCCAGAAATGTCTTACCTAAAGAGTTATTTCTGTCTTTTAAAATATTTTTTATATACATAGTCTTTTAAAAACTAACAGCAGTGACTTCCCTGGCAGTCCAGTGGTTAAGACTTCATGCTTCCACTGCATGGGGGTGTGGGTTCAATCCCTGGTTGGGGAACTAAGACCCCGCATGCCACGTGGGGCAGAAAAAATTAATAAAATTAAATTTAAAAATAATGGCAGAGAAGGCGAGGATGCTCACTATCCATGATTATTTAACATTACACTGAAGATCTCTTCTAATGCAATTAAGAGGAATTGTAAGAAACTTAAGAATTAGAAAAGAATAGGCAGAACTACCTTGAATTTCAAATGACATGAGAGTACCTGGAAAACTCTAGAAAATCAATAAGATTAATTCAAACTATGAGAATCAATGATAAGACTAAATCATAAAAGATTTCAGTAAGGCTATAAAATGAACAGAAGTCAATCGTTTTCATATACACAAACAACTAGTTAGAAGACATGATAATAGAGGAAAATCCCATTTACGATAACAACAAAGGACATTAAATGTAACACAAAATGTGCAAAACCTGTATAAAGAAAGCTGTAAAACATTCCTACACAAAAGCCACAAAGATACTTGATAAAAGGAAAAACACCCTTTGTTAGTGTATAAATTACACTCCATCTTATAAATGTATAAACTAGACAAGCTGATACCAAAGTGCTCATGGAAAAAGAACATGAAAGGATAACTAGGAAAACACTGAAAAAAAAAAAAACTACAATAAGAAGCCTACCTCCCAGATACCAAAATTTTCTATGAAACCTCTATAATTAAAACAATGTGGTAGATTGTGAATAGCTGTGAACAACGTGAACAATTGTGAATAGATAGTCAAATGGAATAGACTAGACAGTCCAAAATAGGCCCAAGTACTATATCATAAAGGTGGCATCTCAAACCACTGGACTTTTGAGTAAATGGGACAACTAGGTAGCCACTTGGAAAAAGATGAAACTAGATCCATACTTCACACCGTTCATAAGAATAAACTCCAAACACATCAGAGATCTAAGAGTAAAGTATGAAATCATACAGGTAGTAGAAGAAAATATGGAATACTACATAGCTACATGGAATACTACAAAAAACAAAAAGAGAGACTGATACGAACTGAAAAGGGGTGACTTTCAGGACATTGGTATGTGGGAAAAAAAGCAAAGTGCAAACAAGTATACATAATGAAAGAAGGGGAAATAAGAAAATGTACAAACATCTGCTTATTTTTGGAAACAAAACAAAGCAGGAAAGACAAAACAGAAACCAATAAGATTAGTTACCTGCAGAGGGTGGGTAGGAATCAAGTGGAGGAATGGGGAGGGAAGTCGCACTTTTCTAAATACAACTTTCTGTATAGTTTTGACTTTTGGAACCCTGTTAATGCTTTACATATTCAAAAAATGAAATAAAAATAACAAAGAGGGAGGTTGAACCCTGAAACAGAAACCAAAGAGAAACAAATCAACCTAATTATATCTTAAATAACATAACTTTTTAAGAAGGTTCCTTGGGGGAATTAACCCAAGTAACTTTTGAAGACAGTATTTTTTCACAGCTTTATTGAGGTTGAGTTAAAATAAACTACAGATATTTAAAATGGACAATTTGGTGATTTTGACATGAATATACCTATGGGCACAGTATTTTAACTTTCTACCCTCAATCTAAAGACAAAATGAATTGTAAACAAGTGTTAAACTAGTTAGTAGGTTGGCTTTTCACAGTGGTGTGGGTTAGCAATTCTGAAACTTTTGTTTGTATCGTGGAGGTGAGCAAATGACAATATGTTGAAGATAATGAGAGAGAAGTTACTTCTGGAGAAGAAAATTACACATATGGAAAGGCAGAGAGGCTAGAATTACCTCTTTAGTGCAGATTGGAATTGAAGTTAGTATGAACTCATGATTATTAATCCCAGTACAGCAATTGCATACTTAGGTGTGTATATGTGATAGAAATGCATATTTGGGGGAAAATGCTAGCAATTAGTGAATTTGGGTAACGGGTATATGGAACTTCTTTGTACTGCTCGACAATTTCTCTGTAAGGTTGAAATTATATAAAAATTTTAAAGTTCAAAAAATTAGAATACAACTAATGGTGGAGTTCTTCACTATCAGTCCAAACAAA
Organism: Mesoplodon densirostris; assembly: GCF_025265405.1. Lineage (NCBI taxonomy): Eukaryota > Metazoa > Chordata > Mammalia > Artiodactyla > Ziphiidae > Mesoplodon > Mesoplodon densirostris. The sequence goes on along the minus strand of NC_082662.1, from coordinate 121,514,357 downwards.
AAAAGAAAATCTTTAACCCACGGAGCACACAGCTCTGGAGGAAAGGACCGAAGGTGTGAGAGTCAACAGAATCGTTTGCCTGTCCCCTGTCACATGCCCTCAATCACTGGGTCGGAAAGCCTCATCACCTGGGAAACTGTAAATGCCACACAGTGCTGTTTTGGGTGACAGCTGTGCTCCCTTAGGACAGGAATAATGCTAGGAAAGTGTTTTGCTCTAATTCTCAACCTTCCAGTTGAAAACAGTGAGGCTTAGATGAGGAGTATGGAAACGTGTTGTGCAGAGTGGGGAATGGCCTGGAATCCCTGGATATTTATATGGATGTCCCTGGGCTTGAACTATTCTCTTAAGAACAAACTGGCACATTTTTCAGTATTCAATCAAGAACAAATAGATGTTTTTTCAAAATATGTTTATTGGGTTGTTCTGTGCCAGTCCTTGTGATAGATACCAAGGGGAATCAAAAACTAGGGTCTGGGTCCCCAGGGAATATATAAACATGGGGGAGATGTTCCTTTTTCAAGCCAAGGGGCCATAAGTGCCACAGTGAATGCACAAATGAAGGATTTCAGAGCTCAGAGGAGGGAGAGAATAAAATAAAGAAATTTCTTAAAAGGATAGGCCAGGGCTTCCCTGGTGGTGCAGTGGTTGAGAGTCCGCCTGCCGATTCAGGGTACACGGGTTCGTGCCCCGGTCCGGGAAGATCCCACATGCCGCGGAGCGGCTGGGCCCGTGAGCCATGGCCGCTGGGCCTGCGCGTCCGGAGCCTGTGCTCTGCAACGGGAGAGGCCACAACAGTGAGAGGCCCGCGTACCGCAAAAAAAAAAAAAAAAATGGATAGGCCAATAGGGTTTGAGAGAGCCAGGAGGTGAGAAGCCTCACTCTTTAAGGCACCACCCCTTGATCCTCAGCCTTAATAATGGGGCTTCTATGAGCCAGTTATTTGTTTTCACACTGGCAACACCTGATGCCTCCTTAGCAAAAGAAACCAAGGAATTTGTACTCAGAGAACTTAGCAAGAGATCTAGTAGGGTTGGTACTAAATAAACTGTGAAATCAGAAGCATCGAAAAGGGAATATTTACCAAAGGGTATGTATTTTAGGTAGTACGTATGATCCCAGCTTGGCTTTAAAATAAAAATAGATAATACTTTCATTAGTTAGATAGATAGGTAAGATAGATTAGATAGTTGAGATAATAGGTAGGTAGAGGCTGTGAGATTAGGAAAAATCACCCTAATTCACTGAACTTCCGTTTCCTTATCTACAAACTAGAGATAACAATACATGCAATATAAGAGAATTAAAAGAGAAAGGACCTAGCACACAGCAATTATTCAGTAAGTGTTAGGTGAATTAATAAGAGAAGGAAAGAAAAATAAAGAAAATAAGGGAAATGGAGTGGTCCTCTATTAAACAGACAGAATCATGTTGGGATTCCAAGAAAGGTGTTTTAAATGGGCTATTATCAGACACATTCAAAAATTCAGAAGTGTATACCAAAGAAGATCTTATGTTTTGTCTTTTAGGGACAATGGGATTCCGGTGACTTTGGGGTGTTTTCTAAATTTACTAAAGTGAAAAATATTTTACAATTAAGACAATGTATATTTTTTAATTTCAGAAAAGCAGGTATGTTACTTAACAAGTAAAGAGCCTACTTGCTTGCTTGTTTTTCCCTGCAGTTGTATCGGATATGTGCCAGTCTGTCCACACTTCCTTTTGTAGTACAACCAGTGAGGATCCCCACAGACTTTTCAAACAGTGGGCTGGTATTAGTGAGCATACACCAGGAGTCCTCCCTTCACTGTCCTGAATGTGATGGCCTCAGCTAGGCCCCTGAACATCTAAAGGACCCAGGTTATTTCCCAGCAGTTCATCAGATCACCAGGATGTCTGGCTTAGCTCAAGGCTCGCATGAGTGTTTCATGAGATCACTATTTCCAAGAGACAAACAGATGAGTGGTGGAGGAATTAGGGCTTTGACTTTCCTGTTGATATTTTCCTAGAACTTGAGTCATCCTAACTTAATAGCTCATCACTCCTCCCACTCTAAATTTTCTGTAGCTCAGGCTGTGTTTTGAAATATTGTGAAATAACGAATACACCCTGTTTTATATATATATATATATATATATATATATATATATATATATATATATATATATTTACAAGTACAGCCCCTCTAAACTGACTATAATCTAGGAAGTAAATAAATAACAGGAAGAAATGAACCAGGGAGAGAGTAGATGAGTGCTGTGTGTAATCATTACAGAGATACACAGCCTCAGGACTCCAAACTGAGTAGGCTGTTGTGTGGGAGAGTGGACTTTAAATTCCATTCCAGTGCTGTTAGCCAGAGATTGTCTGGTCCATCTCCCTTAATTAATAGAAAAGGAAACAAAACCCACCTAAAGTTAAGTGATTTATTGAAGGATAGAACAGATAATTAAGAAGCAGAACCAAAATGAGAAGCCTAACACTGTATAACAGGGTTTTTCTGGATTTAATGAGTGGAAAAATAATCCAGTCATTAAAAACCTCAACCACCATAATACATGTTTCCAGTGTATTTTCTTCTCTTCAAGCTAAAAGGTTCTCTACCATTCTGAGTCCTGGGTCAAATATTTAAGGCACCCTCTTCGGAGGCCACTTAGCTGGATATTTCTAAAGTACAGGGGGGCTGTCCCCAGGGGAAATTCCTTAGAAACTTAGCCTAGAATGGCATCTGGCCAGCACTGAAACCAGAGCTGCAACATATTTTGTTCTAAACCTGTCTCACCACCTATCTGGTCATTGTTCTCTTATGCCTCTCAACTCAATATGAATGACAAACCAAGGTAGAGCATAAGTTGTTATTGTTGGAGATATCTCCTAGTCACCTATTCCTTCCTTATGAATCTACTACAGCTGAAATTTACTTTATATTTTCCAGGTAATATCTTTAAATAAGGAAAAGATAAAAATGGCATGTCACCTCCGAGAAATCTCAGGCACAGCAAGGAGTTCCACACATTTTTTTTGTTCCAGGCTCCACCTCTCCACTTGGCCTGTGTTACTTAATATTAATAGAAAAAAGACCTAAAATCGCAATAAAAGTCTCAGATAGTGCCAACTGGCTTAGCATCAAAATTGAAATACAAAATGCAGTTTCAAAACTTACTTGGTTCTTAGAGCTGCTGGGTAATTATTTCCTCTACCTCTCAACAGCACTCATTTATTCATTCACTTTGTTTTTGGCCGCTTAGCATAATAGGTAAGAATATGGACTCTGAAGCCAGAGAGCATGAGTTTAAGTGCTGACTATGCAATTACTTAGCTGAATGACCCTGAATTAATTGATGTCTCTGTCCCTCATCCCCCCATCTGTAAAATGGGGATAATGATAGGACCTACCTACTAGGGTTGCTGTGGGGATTAATATTTTTAAAGTGCTTAGAGCAGTTTCTGACTCAGAATAAGACCTTGGTAAGCTTTTGTTTAAAAACTAATATTTACTAAGTTTGGCTTACTGGGTGTCAGGTATTGGGACTAGAATGGTGCAGCAGACAGACTCTAAAGTAAATCCCATGATCCCTGCCTCCTGGATTGTGTAATCCCCTCCCCTCGAAGGTGGGCAGCACCCATGACTCGCTTCCAATAGAATATGGAAAAGGTGAAGAGATAATTATTCCCATGAATACATTATGCTATATGACAAAAGTGATGGGATGTCATGCCAATTATTAGGTTATATTATTTAAGACTTTTTGCTAGCAGACTCACTTTGACTTTTTTTACTGGCCTTGAAGAAACAAACTGCTATGTTGAGAACTGCCTATGGAGAGAGCACATGGCAGGGAACTTCACACATGTTCTAGGAGCTGAGAGTGGCCTCCAGCCAGTAAAAATACAAATAAACAAAAAACCTTGAAGTTTGCAGTCCTACAGCCATCAGGAAATAAATTCTGCCAACAATCTGCCAGCTTGGAAGTGGATTCTACTCCAATCGAGCCTCCAGAAGAGAATGCAGCCCAGCTGACACCTTGATTGCACTGCAGTGAGACCTTGAAGCAGAAAACTAAGCCTTGCCCAATACCTTGATTACAGCCTTTTGAGAGACCCTGAACCAGATGCCCCAGGTAGCTGAATAGGTTGGAGAAAAACACACAACCATTCTGACCGGAGTCACTTTAAATTCATAACTACAATACTATGCAAATACCATATACTATATTTCTATAGTCCACTCATTTTTCAATTCTCCTAGATAACATGTTTCACATCTTTTATTTCTCTCAAAGAGAAACGTTTGTAATAACCTTCTCCTCCATGCTCATTCTCAGCAGATAACCTTGCTTCTCCTTTCACTGAGAAAATAGGAACAATCAGAAAAGAGCTTCCTCAAGCTCCCACCACCACATCCACCCATCTACTGTATCTGTACCTGTATTTTTATCTTGTCTCCAAGTGCTTAGAATAAACTATCATGGTCCAATCCCTCTACCCACGAGCTAGGTCCCATCCCCTTATGCCTCCTTAAGGATATCATGATTCCTAATAGGTATCTCAAAATTGGCATGTCTTTAACTAAGCTCCTGATCTACTCCTATTATCCTCTCCACTCTGCCCCACATACAAACCTACTTCTCTCAGTCTCCTCTATCTCTATAGTAACTACATGCCCCTGGTTTCTCAGGCCAAAAAACTTAGAGTCATCCTTGGCACCTTCTCTCGTCCCAGATCCAATCTACAGTAAATCCCATGCACTCTATCTTCAAAATGTATCCAGAATCCTGCCCGTTTTCACCATCACTTTCTTCCATCCATGTCTAATCCACCATCATCTCTTACTTGAATTGTACACAGCAATAACTCCACAACAGATCTCCTTGCTTTTACCCTTGCCCCTCTGCCAGCCATTCTCAATATAGCAGCCAGGATGATCTCTCGAATTGCATCACTCTTCTGCACGAAACCCTCTAACGGCTTTTTATCTCGCTGGGAGTAAAAGGCAAAATCATCAAAAGACCCGCAAGGTCCTACAAGATCTCCCCCCCACCCCACCCCCACATACAGTCCTTCTCTAACTCTCCCCTTTTATGTTCTCCATATCCTGCCCTGGTTCACCAGACTCCAGCCACACTGGAGCTTAGAATTTGTCCTGAGAGTGGTGGGAAGCCCCTGATGAGTTTTACAAGCCATCTTTCTTTCTTCTCTGCCTATAACATAGGACAAAAGATAGACAACTAATATCACAGACTTGCACTACTACGAAATTGTTGCGATGGGCCTTGTTGCCCCCAGCAAGGGCACAAAGGATCCCTTTGCATAGTTGGTGGGGCTTGAGATACATTTCTTATTTTCCTTTTTGTGCCAAAAGAAAGATTAAAAGCAGAAAATTTAAAGACTGAAACTCTTAATGTTTTTAAAAGTTTTTTCTTAATTTTTTGTATTATGCAAGTATTATAAATATTAAAATTTGGAATGTACAAAAGAGGTAAGGAAGGAAGGAGGGAGAAAGGGAGGAAAGGAGAGGGAGGAAAGAGGAAGGGAGAGAAAAAGAGATAGAAAGGAAGAAAAGGAAGGAAGGAGGGAGGGAGGGAAGGAAGGAAGGAAAGAAGGAAGGAAGGAAGGGAAAGAAAAGAGATGAAAGAGAGAAAGAAAGAAAGAAAGAAAGGGAGAAAGAAAGAAAGAAAAAGAAAGAAAGAGAAAGAAAAAGAAAGAGAAAGAAAGAAAGAAAGAAAGAAAGAAAGAAAGAAAGAAAGAAAGAAGGAAGGAAGGGAGAAAAGGGAAAGAAAATCATCCGAAGAGCCTGCCACACGAAACAGTTCCTATTAACAATTATGTTAAAGTACTTTTTAAATCACCACCACTCCTCCCCTCCCCAGGGAAGTGGGAGGAACAGTGGCTTCTCCTCTGAAGGCCTAACTTCATTTAGGATGCCACACCCTGCCCTGGCTGAGTTCACTTCTCACCCACAAGTTTTCGAAAAGACTTCCTGGGGTTTGCTTATGAGTCCATGACTTTTCTGGCATTTCACTCAAGTAACTTCTGACTAGGTTTTGTCTTGGCCATAAGGCTGTTTTTAAAAGAGATTCTGGATTTTTCTCTTGATAGAAAAACGATAAATTTAGTTGTACTACATTTTCAGCAGTTTTAATGAATGAGTGATAAAATATAAGCAGGCTACCCAAGAATAGAATAAATCTTTTCAAATTGAAATGACCATACAAACTCTCTTTCTTCTCACTAGAATCCCTCATTAAATTATATCAGGATAGAATTCTACTGATCTCTGTGTTTTTTAAAAATTGATTTCTCCTTTTATTTATCTGTCACTGAATATACTATCCTATTAGTGTTAGGTTTTATTAGGTTCTATTGTAACTATTTTAAAAAGTTGTAATATTTTGTTTGGACATCATCATTTTTGTTTAAATAACTCTTTAAAGATTGCTATTTATTGTTAGCCATGAAAGATGAAGCTTTAGGTCACAATTTAGTACACAGAAATAGTAATTGATAAAAAGTAATTTAGAAATTTTAAAATATAAATGAAACTTTCCAAATGGCAGTTGGTGACTCATTGATTACAGCATCCAATTATAGCCAGTTTGGATTATTTTTAGAATGAGGCAAGTACACATTTAATTAACAAACAATATGAAATCTTTCCAATTATGTGCTTAAAAATTTTCTGACCACAAAAATTTAAGAACATTTTCTACTAATTATTTTGGTCATTTTTTCATCACCCATTCTCTTCACAATTGATCCAATAAAAGTATTTATGAACAATGCCCTAAATATGATAGTTACAAGATTGGCAGATTTCCAGAATTTCATTATTAAATATATTGACATTTGTTATGCACAACAAAGTACATTTGGCTAAATTTAGTATAAAATTAATGTATGCAAATCCTTTAGTTATTTATAATTATAGGTAAATTTCCATTATTTCTTAGGTGCATACTGTGAAACAGTAGGCCTAAAATACAACTTTTTTAAAATGTGAAAGTGCCCCTTAAGTGATTCTATGCTGTCATAACTTCTCAGCAATCAACAGTTTCAACAAAAGAAATAAATATCAATCAAGTGAATCATGGCTTAGAAAGCAAGGATGTTTCTAAATCATTGAGCTCTTCTCAAAAACAACTAAGATGTACAGAACAATTTTTATTGAATTTTACATGCATTTTTTTCTTATAGTTTCATTTCATCTTCATAATAATCCACTAGGCTAATTTCAATATCATCTTCATCTTATACATCAAAAACCTTAGGCTTAGAAATGTTAAGTGATTTTTTTTTTTTAAGAAGATGTTGGGGGTAGGAGTTTTTATTAATTAATTAATTTATTTTTGCTGTGTTGCGTCTTCATTTCTGTGTGAGGGCTTTCTCTAGTTGTGGCAAGCGGGGGCCACTCTTCATCACGGTGCGCGGGCCTCTCACTATCACGGCCTCTTGTTGCGGAGCACAGGCTCCAGATGCGCAGGCTCAGTAGTCGTGGCTCACGGGCCTAGTTGCTCCGCGGCATGTGGGATCCTCCCAGACCAGGGCTCTAACCCGTGTCCCCTGCATTAGCAGGCAGATTCTCAACCACTGCGCCACCAGGGAAGCCCCTAAGTGATTTTTTAAAACATTTTTATTGGAGTATAATTGCTTTACAATTTTGTGTTAGTTTCTGCTGTAAAACAAAGTGAATCAGCTATATGTATACATATATCCCCATATCCCCTCCCTCTTGCACCTCCCTCCCACCCTCCCTATCCCGTCCCTCTAGGTGGTCACAAAGCACCGAGCTGATCTCCCTGTGCTATGCAGCTGCTTCCCACTAGCTATCTATTTTACATGAAATGTTAGGTGACTTTTGCAAGGTCTCATACCAGTGGCAGGTTTTGAATTTGAACACATATTTGTCTGACTAAAAATTTCATTCTCTTAATCACAGTTTTAATAAGTCCATATCTCCAACCCTTTAATTTCCAAACCAATAAGTACTCTCCTCATCACTCACACCCATTTAGATATATATTGCTTGGTGATGCCTAAAAAAGGCAATGGTGACAAATTAAATATCTGTGTACTTCTAATCAGTAACGCAGTGATATCTTATTGTTTTAATTTGCATTTCCCTGATGACATAGGATGTGGAGCATCTTTTCATATGCTTCTTTACCAACCATCTGTATATTTTCTTTGGTGAGGTGTTTGTTAAGGTCTTTGGCCCATTTTTTTAACTGAGTTGGTATATTATTTTTTATCTTTTTATTTTCAACGAATTTGTGTCTTTTATTCTGAAGTTTATCTCTTATAGACAGCTTATAGTTGTATCCTGACCTTTTTCCAGTCTGACAACCTCTGCCACTTTATTAGTGTTTAGCCCATTTACATTTAATGTGATTATTAATATGGTTGGATTTATACCTGAAATTTTGCTATTTGTTTTCTTTATGTCTCATGTCTTTTTTGGACCTCCGTTCTTCCTTTATTGCTTTCCTTATGCTAAACAATTATTTTTAGTGTAGCATTTTAATTCCTCTGCTGATTTAACTATAGTTGTTTGGTGTTATTTTCTTATGGTTACTTTAAGAAATACAATATGCCTTGTAAGTTTTCACAATCTACTTTTGGTTAATAATCACAATTCTGGTGAAGTTTAACAAACTTGCTCTAATATAGCTTCATTTTCTCATATATATTACATATTTATATGTTATAAACCCAAAAGTAAAGTGTTAAAGTTATTCTTTTATATGATCTTGGGTCTTTTTTTTTAAGTTAAGAGAAGAAAAGATTAAAATCTATCTTTGTCTTATATTTACACATATTTACCATTTCTGATGCTCTTCATTTCTTTGTGTGGATTCAAACTGCCAACTGGCACCACATCCTGTCAGCCTGAAGTACATCCTTTAGTATTTCTTGAAGGCAGGCCTGCTAGGAATAAATTCCCTAAGATTTTTTTTATCTGGGAATATTTGTAATTTACCCTAATTTTTTGAAGCATGGTTTTCCAGAACATGAAGTTTACTCATTTATTTCTCATCAAATTTGCTATTTTTACTGACAATTCCAATGGATATGGGTTTCTCACTTTCCACCCAGATCAAGCCAGCCCTTCTAGCAGTGAAGCTGCTGGTTTTTACAGCCAGCCCCACCTTGGTAGCACTATCAAGGTATTAGGGTTGGGGAGTTGGAAACATCCCCGGGCAAGAATACCACAGACTCCCACTGCTTGTATAGAAGTTCAGCAGTTTCTCACAAATAAATATTTCTTAATTTGTTGTTTGTCTTTGGTCTTTTCCCAGACTCCTGAAATGATCATTTTTTGAAATTTTTGTCTAGTTTTATACTTGTTTTTTGGGGAGAGCATTTTCTGCCAGAAGTACTGCTCTCTGATTTATATAGATTAAATATTCTCAAAGGATTTAATGCTTAGAACAGCCATTGACTTAAGAACGCTTTATAATTTTGGCTGCTCAGGGCAGTAGGGGTGATTTCCTATCCTATTATAGAAACTTATTGCTCTAGAGTGTCACATTTCAACTTTATTTTTTCCTGTTGGAAGTACAGCTAGTTCCTTTTTATCAGAGATAACAGGGGACTTACATTTACTGAGCATATACCAGGCTACTGGCATGATACACTTTCTCATGCTCTATTTCTCTTTAAAATAATGATTGTGGGCTTTTTATAACTGTAAATGCAACATAAACTGGTTTTTGAAAAATTTAACAATACAGAAAAGATTCGTCTCTCCAGAAATATTTTATAATGTCACCATCTAGAGAAAGACATACTTAATATCAGTCTACTTCCCCTCTCTCCCTCCACCCTTTAAATCTGTGTGGGTGTGTGTTTTGAAATTAGTTGCAGAAGGTGGTAATTAAATCTCCTACTGCTCTCAAGATCATAGCCCTCTTCCAAGGTTCTAAGATTTGTAAAAGTCTTTTTCTCATACCAACTACTGGGGTAGAAGAGAAAGCCATAGTCCTTTGAACTTGAACAGTGCCTAAGACATACATTTTGGTTATACAAAGATAAGCAAAGATTCTGTTCTTTAAGGAGAAACCAGATGTTTAGCTCCAAAAACTATATTGCCCTCTATATGCAAGATTTTTTTTCCTTGTGGGTGCATATTTTATCCTCTAAGAATTTTTAAAATATAAATATGGATTGATACTGCTTTGCTCTTAAAAATTATTGTTAACAGTAGGATAGACTGCCATCAGGAGAAAACTTGGACTAGAGAAGAAAATAATCTTAATTTGAGCTGGTGCTTCCCCCTTTTTTTCTTTTTTTTTTTTTAATAGGAATCAAAATGTAATTTACAGCCAGGCCCAGGAAAAAGCAAATCTTCAATAATCAAGGGTATGTTGGTTGAAAGGAGCAGCCAAATCAATAGCAATCTTTAATGTCTTGTCTTTTTTCTCCCAGGAGGGAAAAAATAAATGCTGTTCTTGGTTAGTTTGAGTTTTACTCATTTTTTTTAGGTGAAGTGAGTAGGAAATCGTTGGCTGCTCTCATTGATGGGGAAACAAATAGAACTGGAGTATCCCCATAACTCTCACTCCAGAAAGGACAGCTAGTTCCTCTTTTCCCAGGAGCTGACACAGTCTGAGTGGAAGGGAGTCATCATTACCATCTAACCAAAGCCTGAGGCATTCCCCTGAAATGCTGAGAAAGAGAGAGGAAAAAGTTCCTTCTCCAGTAGATAGGACTGGAATCTCCCAAGAGAACAGAAGCCGTGAGGCCACTCAGTTGAGGGAGTTTGATGGCAGAGGCTGTGAGAGAACAGGGAACTGAGGGAAGAGGGGGTTGTGGAAGAAGAGATTGATTGATCAGTCAGTGCAGACTCTGAAAACCCATTTGGTAGCCATGGTGAGGATCTGCTCTTGACTCAGTTCTAGGGAAGCTATCAGATGCATGTGGGTACTGCACCAGAGTTCCAAACTATCTCAAATGGACCCAATATGTAGTCCATCTGCACTGTAGTTTTTTAGCTTCTGAGAGCAAGATATTTTTGAAATCCAAATAAGATAATCCCAATTTCATGTCTTTGGGTTCCCCACAAGCAGAAAATCAGGTGACCACTCAACATGCTCTGTACCCAAGGAACACAACCTTTGACATACAAAGCAGTTGGGCTCCTTATTTCCACACACTCATCTGTGAGAACTATCTTTACATAGCCCAAATGCCCATTAAATTGCTCCCCCAAAGAAAAGATGAATTCTCTTTGGAGCTATAAAATGCAGCTTGTGAAATCATAATAGTTTTTCAATCTGTGAAAGCCACCCCAAAACTCTGCTAAAATGATCAGGGATTCCCTGGTTTCTTGTTCAGAACTTATATCTAGGATCTTAATTATTCCATCTAGATTTTTTTTAACATGGTGCCTGCTTTTTTACGAACAATGTCTTTGGATTGGAAAAATATAGCTTCCTATATCATACTAATTCCTTAGATTAGAAAGAGAAGGGTTATGTTACCCATCAGGCTTGGCTGCTAACGCAGCATAGTCGGGCAAACCTGCCCTTTTCTGTAGACGGGCTATGAGCATTTGTTGAGTTGTTCTAACAGAGATCCCAGTTATTGTACTTACCCTTGACTGAGAACTTCGTTTTTCCGTAAACAAAGTTTCGAGAGTCTATGTTGCTAAGGAACTTCAGAAGGGCTGAAGATGTGGTAGTGGTGGTTCAGGGCAAGAATAATGAAAGGCCTATGAACTCAGGCAACTGGAAGGCTGAGACATGTCATAGTCCGAGTCCATTCATATCCATGAGGTCAGTCATTACTAGTGTAATTTTTGTTTTCTCTTGAAAAAGTAGAAAATTAGTGTCCCAGATCATGTTCCTGGAACTCAAAAGAAATATCATGAGCAATGAATGAAGTGTGATTTTATCCAAGCACTGTAGTCTGTCTACATAGAACATATGTATGTGGGGCATATCTACAAAATTGTTCAGCTTTATTGAAGCTAACTGTGAAAAGTGTAATTAAAGAGAGACTTAAGGCTAGAAATTCTGGCTACGCTGGGGATAGACTGAATTAGGCCACAAAACTTTACTCTTGGCATATTAAATCAATAGCTTAAGAAAAAATTAGCCCACATGGGCCCTCACCTACATTAATAGTAAAATATCCTTTGTAAATTAATCATCAGCCAACTAACCCAGCTTTTCATCCTGAAGTAATAATCCTCTTTGAGCTAGTCACACAGCTATAAACTATAAGCAAAATGAAGAGCTCATAATCTTTGGAAGAAAAAGATAATATTAAAATACCAAACAAAACTCTTGCCCAAATCTTCATTTAGACCTGCCTGACAGCAAAATTGTATTAATGAGGTTAACTTTAATATAATAATTTTATGTGAAACAAAAATTTGATGGTTGCAATATTTATTTTTTGCCCACAACATCAAAGGGTAAAGAATATATAGTTTATACTTAATCATCCTTACACAGGCTTAAGAACCTAAAAGAATAATAACAGTAATAACAAGGAAGAAGGAAAAAACCTTAATAACTATACACTGGATCCATCATAGTTGACACATTTTCCAACAATTGCAAGTAGAAATGAGTTTTCCAAACGTAAACTTGATAGAAATAAAAAGTATGGATTTGCCAAATAATCCTGCTATTTGGGATGTTTCTTACATCAAACGTAGTCAGGATGAACTATGTACTAAACCAACACGGTCAGAGAAATGGAGATAATACTGAAAGGAAAAAGCTTTGAAAAGTTCAACCTGCAGCATGACGTGATCAGAATAATTAGGATGATGATGAGAACAAAGCAAAAGTACAGAAAAAACTCTTAATGGGGCGTTTCATGTGAATTAGCTCATTTAGTCATCATAACAATTTTATGATGTAACTACAACTATTATCTCTGTTACAAATGAGAAAACCAAGGCTTGTAGAGTTTAAGCAGCTGCTTCAGTCATAGAATTAACATGTGAGGAAGTCTCTCCAACTCTAAAACTGCGATGGTGAGTCATACAATCCCTTATCACTCAAACTTACCTGTCTGTCTGCATTTCCAAGTCACTTCCTTTGCCTGGTCTTTAAATCTCTAATTCTGTCTCTGTCTGTCTTTCTCTCTGTCTCTCTCTCTCACACACACATATGGCATCTGATTATCTCTGTCTCTTACCCTAGTAATTTGGCCTTTGTAAGCAGGCAAGTGGCCCTGATGTTCTGTCCAAAAAGATATTGGGGAAGATACAGCATTAAAAAGAACAGATATTAAAAAGGAAAAAAACCTTCTGTTCCTTAACCCTTGGCCATTATGTCCACTTGTGATACCAACCAATGTTGCACCATCAACAGCCTTGCCAGATCTTCCCTATTCCTAAAGGTTAGCCAATTAGCTGATTTTCCTTTGGATTGGAAGAAGAAAATGATTATGTGCATGAATAGATAATATGAATAAGTGGCTGGAAGCCATTCTGAGTGGCAGAATTCCAATTTGCCGAAACCAAGAAAGTGACACCAAGTCACCACTTTGAAGCAGCCTAGGTCAGGGGGGCTATAGCTCCATGTTACCTATCATCATAGCACCAACCTCCAAGTTCTCTTTCTTGGCTACAATCTAAGTCAGATGCTGAGGCCCCTGATGGATATGCAGCAATGATAAGAAGAGAGTGCTTTACCACAAGCTGGGAGCCATCTCTGATTCAAAGTGCTGAGTGAACACTTAGTCCCCACCCCTGCTGCTCCATGTGGAAAGAGCACCTTTAGAGTCTCACTCTTGCCATCACTCCATGTGCTTATCTATTCATTGTCAGAGGACCACGAGGGAACCGACGGGTAAATTTGGGCATAGGAACTGGGCTTTCATAACCCATCTTTTCTTTGGTTCTGCAGAAAGCATAGGTTTTCTGCAAATGTCAGCCTTTTGGTAAGCTTAGTAGTAAATCCTCTGCACTCACTGTCACTGGGTGTTAAGTCTAATTCTATGGTGCAGTATTAGGAAGCTTATTGTAGTCATGCACCTGAACTGCGTTCTCCAGCTGTGCTATCAGTAAACAGTAGTCATTTGAGCTCCAATTGCCTGACTTCTTTATCTCAGTAAGTTCAGGACCTGGTTCAGAGAAGAGGGGTATCATTTTTTTAAATTATTTTATTTTATTTTTTTTGGCTATGTTGGGTCTTCATTGCTGTGCACAGGCTTTCTCTAGTTGTGGCGAGTGGGGGCTACTCTTTGTTGCGGTGCTCGGGCTTCTCATTGCGATGGCTTCTCTTGTTGCAGAGCACGGGCTCTAGGCACGCAGGCCCCAACAGTTGTGGCGTGCAGGCTCAGTAGTTGTGGCTCACGGGCTCTAGAGCACAGGCTCGGTAGTTGTACAGCACAGGCTTAGTTGCTCCATGGCATGCAGGATCCTCCCAGACCAGGGGTGGAACCCATGTCCCCTGCATTGGCATGCAGACTCCTAACCACTGCACCACCAGGGAAGCCCAGTATCATTTTTTTTTAACTCTCTCTTTCCCTGAAAGAAATAATGTAGTGTTCCTATTAAAACACATGTCCTTTTAGATGCAAGACAAATAAAACTCAGTTACTGCTCTTAAAGTTCTCAAATGTAATGGGGAGAAACAGAAAAGTTATTTAGCGTGAAGAAATTCTAACAGAGGTGGAGCACAAGATTCACTGGAGCACCAAGGAAAAGAGTAGTTGAGTCAAGCCACAGACCATAGCTTTACAAAGATGGTGGTGGTGCACAGGCTGATTCTTAAAGGATGAGTAGTTGTTTGCCAAGTACTGATGCACAGAAATGGACAAAGTACTCTGAGCAGATTTTGGAACACTGGATCCAACGTCCAATACAGAGTTGGGGAGGAGAAGACAGGGTATATGTTGAAGAGTTTGGTAAACATTGGAAGCAACTGGAGTGCTTGTTAAAAACACAAATGGGGGCTTCCCCGGTGGCACAGTGGTTGAGAGTCCGCCTGCCGATGCAGGGGACGTGGGTTCATACCCCGGTCCGGAAGGATCCCACATGCCACGGAGCGGCTGGGCCCGTGAGCCATGGCCACTGAGCCTGCGCGTCTGGAGCCTGTGCTCTGCAACGGGAGAGGCCACAACAGTGAGAGGACCGTGTACCGCAAAAAAAAAAAAAAAAAAAAAAAAAACCACAAATGACCAGGTTATACCACAAATTTACTGATCCAGAGGGAGGAGTAACCTGGGAATCTGTATTTTTAACCATCACCCCAGGTAATTTTTTGATCAGGAAAGTTTGGGAAACACTAACTAAACTTGGGGAGCCATTGAAGAGCTTCAAGAAATGGAGGAATCTACTAAGAACAGAATTTTTAGCTGTTGATAGAGTGGAGCTTGAAGGCAGGGAGCTCACTATAATAGTTTGAGGCTCTGGTGGTCCCAAATGTGCAGTTGACAATGGGCATAAAGGTCAAGGACTAAATTTAAAAGATATTTAAGGTGTAGGATGGGCAGGACTTAACTGACTGCATACTGACAATGATGGAGAAACTGGGTGGCTCCTGTTTCCGACATAGGTCACTGGGTGGATAGGCTATAAGCAGGAAAGAGAATACAGTCAAGGTAGGTTTTGAGGTATCTCCTTAGCTAATGAGCAACTGTCCCTTCTGTAAGCACTGCCCCCTCTCCAAAGGAAGAGTCCACAATAGTCTTTGCACAGTGTAGACTGGTCGTATCTTATTGATCTAGTATGGACACTTAAAAACACTATGCCAATTAGATATTCTTTTCTGGTAATTTGTGATTGGACCTATGGAAAGCCAGAGTTTTTAAACTGTGGTGGGAATTTTAATTGCTTGTGCTGTGGGCAGCCATATCCAGAGAGAAGACAGCAATAGTAATAGTAGTAGTAGCAGGAAGAAGAGGAAGAGGAGAGGCACTACTAAAGCAGACATACCACAAAATTAGCAGAGATTAAGAAAATAACCAGGGAGGATACCGGCAGCTTCCCATTTTTGGTTCCTACCTCTGTGTAAGACCTGGCTGTATTGCTACTCTTGTATTTCATAAACTCAAATGTGTCCTTATGATACATCCTTTTGTTTTTTGGTCTATTCAATTCAGCTCTCCTTTATGTGCCATACAGGGATAAAGACTGCATACTGGATTTTGGACATATCAAAATTTGAAGTATCCACAGGACATCCAAGTGAAAACATCTAGTAGGATGTTTGATATATTAGTCTGGTGTGCAAAAAAGCGGTGGAATGGCTGGGATGAAATACATATTTGCCTGTGTTTGGCATATAGGTTGAGGTTGAGTGAGAATGGCTATGGTCACTTAGATCATGGGAAAGGAGATAAATATATGCTATCTAGACACTAAAATGATTCTGGAGGAAAGTTAAAGGCTTGTTATTTCTGAGGGAGTAGAAAAGATCCTTTGGTTGTTGTGGTTAAAAACAGGATCTTCCCTAATTCTTAGAATTATTAAGTATGATTAAGGTCTAAAAACATAATTAATCTAATAATACTGTAAGTGATGAGTAATGGCAGACATTATTAGAAAGAAACCTCTACATGCAAATTTGACATAGTAGTATTTACTCCAGTTGAGCAAGAATGTTCATGCAGTGCCTTCCATTTCCTTTCAGGAAAACCCAACGACTAGTGGACAACTTTGATGACCCTAACACCCACTTCACAGAATGCAGAAATTCAGGATGCAACACAACTGATTTGCTAAAGAGATTGAGAAGGATTTCTTAGTTTAGCTACAAATGAGGACCAGAATGCCTCGTGGAGTCAAAACTTTACCATACCTACTAAATTAGCAGTGGCCCTGGGATGTGGTCTGGGATGATTTCCAAACAAGTGTTAAGCATTATTTGTCATGGGACTTTGGGCAATAAAATGTTTAACTTTTTTATTAAAGGTCACTAAGACGTTTGTCAGTTATGATGGTTCCTTGGATCTTACTTGTTCCTTCTTTTTCCTTTTAAAGTCACACATTCCATTAAAATATTGTTTTAAAATTTAGGCCTTGAAGCATATGCCATTCTTCTGTCCCAAATCCATATTTAGTGACATAGAAAAAAGACAGGAAGGAAACATTTTAATTCTTCCAAATTTTCTTTGACCATGGAATTTGTCATTAGAAACAGAATTTTTTTAAAAATCTACTGTTGTCCATATATTGTTAGCAATTAACACATATTAAGTTTAAAAGGCATGGTTTTGGGACTTCCCTGGAGGTCCAGTGTTAAGACTCCCCCTTTCAATACAGGGGGTGAGGGTTTGATCCCTGGTTAGGGAGCTAATATCCCACATGCCTTGAGGCCAAAAAAACAAAATGTAAAAACAACAGAAGCAATACTGTAACAAATTCAATAAAGACTTTAAAAAAATGGTCCACATTAAAAAAAACAAAAAAAAAATTAAAATAAAGGGCATAGTCCTGAAGATAGTTAATTTTTTGTATGATATTTACTATTTTGTCAGGCATATTCAGGTACTTAGGAATTATAGCTCTGCTTTCCCCTGCAATCATAATTGAGAAATCCAAAGGATAAAATATACAGTTCAGGCAATATTGTTTCCCCTAAAAAATTTTTTATTTTTAAGTTTATTTTTATTTTTTGGCTGTGCCACGTAGCTTGTGGGATCTTAGTTCTCCGATTAGGGATTTAACCCAGGCCCTGGCAGTGAAAGCGCAGAGTCCTAACCACTGGACCACCAGGGAATTCCTGGAAAACACATTTTAAATGAAGTGTTAGCATTTATTAAATTACAAGAAAAGGGACAGATTTAAATATACAATCTAAGCTACTTTTTCCCAAACTGAGTTCTGCAGAACACTAACATCCCACAAATTCCCAATAGGTATTTTAAATACAAAAGAGTATTGATTGGGTCCTGGGGAGGAGGAAAAACATGTTATAAAAGACATTGAAACAATTGAGACAAACTAAATATGGACTGTATATTGAATATTTCTGTATCAATGCTAAATTCCAAGGGTGTGATAAAGGTTTCATGGTTATAGAGGACAATGTTTTTATTTATTTATTTATCTATTTTGGCCGCACCATGTGGCATGTGGGATCTTAGTTCCCCGACCAGGGATTGAACCCACGTCCCCTGCATTGGAAGTGTGGAGTCTTAACCACTGGACCGCCAGGGAAGTCCCCAGTGTTTATTCTTAGGAGAGTCATGCTGAAGTACTTAGGGGTCAAGTGTCATGATATCTTCAACTTTCAAATAGTTCAGAAAAAGAGAAATTACCATTCACTTATGTATATAAAGGGGGAAGAGCAAGAGATAAAACAAATGTGGCAAATTCCTAGAGGGGGCCAGATCAAGATGGCAGAATAAAAGGATATGGAGCTCACCTCCTCCCACAAACACATCAAAAATACACGTGGAACAATGCTCACAGAATACTTGCTGAACACTGGCAGATCTCGTAAAACAAATTGCAAGAAAGATCACCAAGTAACTGGGTAGGATGAAAGAAAAAAAAAAGGAATCGGGACCGGAGGAGGAAACTGTGAAAGAGGAAATGTTCCCTCACCCTGAGAAGCCCCTTCACCAGTGGGGAGGTCAGCCAGGACAGAAAGGAAGCTTCAGAGGCTCAAAGGAGAGTATAGCAGCCAGCTTGCAGCAGGCAGAACAGAGAGAGACCAGCAGAGAGGGTCTGTGCCACCCCCCTACACTCCCCAGGACCAATACGTGTCCGCTGGTGCACATGGGGGCTGGATGCTGAAACTCTGGCTTCAGCAGGCAGACCCAGGGAGAGGGCTGAGGTAGGCTGCATGGAGACAGTCTGAAGGAGCTGGAGTGTGGTCTGGGCCACACCCAGGGTGTGTGCAGGAAGGAGCCCGGGTCTGCCACTGAAGCCCCATTGTTAACTTGCGTGCTCAAAGGGAGGGGCTGGGCCCACCATAGCAGCCTCATTCTCGGCCTGCTCACAGCTGGTGCAGTTCCACCTCTAAGAGTTCTGGGACCATGCAAGCACTGGCGGCTGCCCCCATGCAGAAGCGGAGCTGAAATCTTAGCCCTGTCTCAGTGGCTGTGCAATCCATAGATTTATGTGCTGGCAGTGGTTTTGTAAACCACTTGGATGTGGGACATCCAAGTGGATTACTGGTGCTCCTGCAGCTACATGGGTCCAGCAATGGTGGCTGTGAGCTCTGTGGGTGCGCACATGCAGAAGCAGGGCTGGGGTCTGGGCAGACTCAGTAGCTCCCACTGCGGGTCCAGATGCATTACTGCAGTGGTCCCTGTGCCTGACCTCAGCAGTTCTGTGCCAACAGATCTGCATTTGTGGCTTTGTGTACAGTGCCTGAGGGAAAACTGGTCCAATTAGCTGAATTCCCACAGTTGAGGCAGGGCTGATGGCAGTGCCAAAAACAATGTACTTTGTGAGCCCACACAACAGGTGACAGGTGACACCACAGAGCACACTTCCCAGTGGACAACTCCTGTGAAGGAATACTCAGTGGCTCCTCTCCCAGCAGGAACACTCCAGCCCCACCTACCTCACACCACAGCTCAGAAACAGATGTCGGGGAGCCTACTCCAACAACAGGAGAGCAGACCTGTCTCCACAGGGCTGTGACAACCACAGAGCAAAGAGGAGGCTCCACTCAACATCCAGTTCAGGCTCTGGTCATCACAACAACAATCACATCCCCTAACAAGGGGATAACGGACAGCACACACTGAGGAAAAATGAGGCAGGCATCCATACTAAAAACAGCCCTTGCACCAAAAATATTAGACTCATGGAGGCTACACAGGTACACTCCTATATAAAAACAGCCCTTCAAGACCACAGTAGATAAGAGTTTCTCCTAAACTCATAGAGTCAGGGAAATATAAGTAAAATGAAGAAGCAGAGGAACCACTCCGAGTTAAATGGTCAAGAGAACTCCCCTGAAAAAAACAATGAAACAGACCTCTTCAGTCTGGTAGACACCAAGTTCAAAAAAGAGATAATTAAAATACTGAAGGAATTAAGAAAGGCTATTGAGGACTTCCCTGGTGGCTCAGTGGTTAAGAATCCACCTGCCAATGCAGGGGACATGGGTTCGAGCCCTGGCCCAGGAAGATCCCACATGCTGTGGGGCACATAAGCCCACGCGCCACAACTACTGAGCCTGCGTTCTAGAGCCTGCAAGCCACAACAACTGAGTCTGCGTGCCACAACTACTGAAGCCCATGCACCTAGAGCCCATGCTCTGCAACGAGAGAAGCCACTGCAATGAGAAGCCCGCATACTGCAAAGAAGAGTAGCCCCCACTCACTGCAACTAGAGAAAGCCTGCACACAGCAATGAAGTCCCAAGGCAGCCAAAAATATAATTAATTAATTATTTAAAAAAAGAAAGGCTATTCATAGAAATACATATTACTGTAAAAAGGAAGTAGAAACTATAAAGAGGAGCCAAGAAAAATTAGAAAACTCTTTTGCCAAGATGAAAGCTGAGCTAAAGGCAATGAATAGCAGAATGAATAATGCAGAAAAATGAATACGTGATCTGATACATAGAATAATGTAAATCACCCAACAAAACAGCAGACAGAAAGCCAAACGAAAAAAAAAAAACAAATAAAAGCAGCATAAGAGACCTATGGGATAATATAAATTATGCCCATCTGTGCATAATAGGAGTTCCAGAAGGCAAAGAAAGAGATAATGGGACTGAAAATGTATTCGAAGAAGTTACGGCTGAAAACTTCCCAAACCTAAAGAAGGAAACAGATACCCAGGGACAGGAAGCACAGAGGACACCAAACAAGATGAACCCAAACAGACCTACACCAAGACATTATAGTTAAAATGGCAAAACTTAAAGGCAGGATTCAAAAGTCAGCAAGAGAAAAACAAAGAGTTAATTACAAGGGACCCCTGCCATAAGGCTATCAGCCGATTTCTCTACAGAAACGTTGCAGGCCAGAAGGGAGTGGCAAGATATATTCAAAGTCCTGGAAGGGAAAAACCTGCAACCTAGGATCCTCTATCCAGCAAGATTATCATTTAGAATAGGAGAGAGGAAGAATTTCCCAGACAAGCAAAAACTGAAAGAATACTGCAATACTAAACCTATCCTAAAAGAAATATTAAAAGGTCTTTTTGAAATAGAAAAGAAGCAAGAATCTATAAGAAAAAGAAAATGACAACTATAAAGTAAATCACTTAAGTCTGTACATAGATTATCAAAAAAAATTTTTTTTCAAATTTTTGTGAAAGTGATGAAAACTACAATGAACAGCAAAAGGATAATCATGAAGATGTAAAGGAGAGCATCAAAATCATAAAATGGCAGGGAGGAGAGTAAGAAAATGTAGATTTTCTTTTCTTTTTTTAGAATGTGTTTGAGCCTATATGACTACCAGTCTAAAGCAAGTAGATATAGTAATGGGTTAACATACTTAAAAAACAGGGTAACCAGGAATCAAAAATATACAATAGATTCACAAAAACCAAAAAGCAAAGAACACAAGCGTAATACAAAAGAAAACTATCAAACCACAAAAGGAAAAACAAAAAGAAAAAGGAGCAAAGAAGAAATACAAAATCAACTGGAAAACAAGGTATAAAATGGCAATAAATACATATCTATCAATAATTACCTTAAATGTCAATGAACTAAATGCTCCAATCAAAACACATAGAGTTGGGCTTCCCTGGTGGCGCAGTGGTTGAGAGTCCGCCTGCCAATGCAGGGGACACGGGTTCGTGCCCCAGTCTGGGAAGATCCCACATGCCGCGGAGCGGCTAGGTTATTGAGCCATGGCCACTGAGCCTGCGCGTCTGGAGCCTGTGCTCCGCAACGGGAGAGGCCATAACAGTGAGAGGCCCATGTACCGAAAAAAAAAAAAAAAAAAAAAAAACACATAGAGTGGTACACTGGGTAAAAAAACAAGAGCCTACAACATGCGGCTTACAAGAGACCCACTTTAGGGCAAAAAACACACATAGATTAAAAGTAAGAGGATGGAAAAAGATATTTCACTCAAATGGAAATAACAAAGTGAGGGTAGCAATATTCATATCAGACAAAATAGACTTTAAAGCAAAGGCCATAAAGAAAGATAAAGAAGGACACTATATAATGATAAAAGGATCAATACAAGAGGATATTACACTCATTAACATATATGCACCCAATATAGCAGCACCAAAATACATAAAGCAAATACTAGCAGACATAAAGGGAAAAACTGATGGGAATATAATAATAGAAGGAGAATTTAACACCCCACTCACATCAATGGACAGATCTTCCAAACAGAAAATAAGGCAACAGAGATCCTAAATCATACAATAGAACACTTAGGCTTAATTGATATTTTCAGGACATTACATCCAAAAAACAAAAAAAACCCAATACACATTCTTTCCAAATGCACATGGAACATTCTCTAGGATTGATCACATACTAGGACACAAAACAAGCCTCAACAAATTTAAGAGAATAGAAATTATTTCAAGCATCTTTTCTGACCACAACAGCATGAAATTAGAAATCAACCACAGAAAGAGAAACGAGAAAAAAAAATTATATGAAGACTAAACAACATGCTACTAAAAAACCAATGGTTCAACAATGAAATCAAAGAGGAAATTTAAAAATATCTTGAGACAAATGGCAATGAAAATACAACCATACAAAATCTATGAGATGTAGCAAAAGCAGTCCTAAGAGGGAAGTTTATAGCAATACAGGTCTTCCTCAAAAAACATGAAAAATCTCAAATAAACAACCTAACCTACCATCTAAAAGAATTAGAAAAACAAGAACAAACAAAACCTAAAGTCAGCAGAAGGAAGGAAATAAACATCAGAGGGAATTAAATATTGATAAAGTAGAGATTAAAAAACAAACAACAACAACAAAAAAACCCAAGAGCTGGTTTTGTGAAAAGGTAAACAAAATCAACAAACCTCTGGCCAGGTTTATCAAGAAGAAGAGAGTGGACTCAAATAAACAAATAAGAAATGAAAGAGGAGAAATAACAACCAACACCGCAGAAATACAAAAAATCATAAGAGAATACTATGAAGTTATATGCCAACAAATTGAACGACCTAGAAGAAATGGACAAGTTTCTAGAAATATACAGCCCACCAAAAGTGAATCAAGAAGAAATAGATAATTTGAACAGACATATCAATAGAGGTGAAATAGAATCTGTAATAATAATAATAAAAAACACTCCCTGCAAACAAAAATCGAGGTCCAGATGGATTCACTGGGGAATTCTACCAAAAATACAAAGAAGAAATACAAAAATATACTGATCCTTCTCAAACTCTTCCAAAAAATTGAAGAGGAAGAAACACTCCCGAAGTCATTCTATGAAGCCACCATCATCCAGGTATCAAAATCAGACAAAGACACTACCAAAAAAGAAAATTACAGGCCAATATTTTTGATGAATATAGACTGAAAAATCCTCAACACAAAATTAGCAAACTGAATCCAACAACATATAAAAAAGATCATACACCACGATCAAGCTGGCTTCATCCCAGGGTCACAAGTATGGTTCAACATACGCAAATCAATCAATGTGATACACCACATCAACAAAAGAAAAGACACACCACATGATCATCACAATAGATGCAGAAAGGCATTTGATAAAAATTCAACATCCATTCATAATAAAAACTCTTACCAAAGTGGGTATAGAGGGAACGTACCTCAACATAATAAAAGCTATTTATGACAAACCCACTGTCAACATAATACTAAAAGGTGAAAAGTTGAAAGCCTTCCCACTAAAATCTGGAACAAAACAAGGATGCCCACTCTCTATTTAACACAGTATTGGTCCTAGCCACAGCAATCAGACAAGAAAAAGAAATAAAAGGTATCCAAATTGGAAGAGAAGACGTAAAACGTCATTATATGCAGGTGACATGATACTATATAGAGAAAACCCTGAAGACTGCACATAAAAACTACTTGAACTGATAAATATATTCAACAAGGTAGCAGGATACAAGATTAATATACAGAAATCTGTTGCATTTCTTTTTTTTTTTTTTTAGTTTCTGCTTTATAACAAAGTGAATCAGTCATACATATATATCTGTTCCCACATCCCTTCCCTCATGCATCTCCCTCCCTCCCACCCTTCCCATCCCACCCCTCCAGGTAGTCACAAAGCACCGAGCTGATCTCCCTGTGCTCTGCGGCTGCTTCCCACTATCTATCTAGCTTACGTTTGGTAGTGTATATATGTCCATGCCTCTCTTTCGCTTTGTCACAGCTTACCCTTCCCCCTCCCCATATCCTCAAGTCCATTCTCAAGTAGGTCTGTGTCTTTATTCCCGTTTTACCCCTAGGTTCTTCATGACATTTTTTTTTAATTCCATATATATGTGTTAGCATACAGTATTTGTCTTTCTCTTTCTGACTTACTTCACTCTGTATGACAGACTCTAGGTCTATCTACCTCATTACAAATAGCTCAGTTTCGTTTCTTTTTATGGCTGAGTAATATTCCATTGTATATATGTGCCACATCTTCTTTATCCATTCATCCGATGATGGACACTTAGGTTGTTTCCAGCTCCGGGCTATTGTGAATAGAGCTGCAATGAACATTTTGGTACATGTCTCTTTTTGAATTATGGTTTTCTCAGGGTATATGCCTAGTAGTGGGATTGCTGGGTCATATGGTAGTTCTCTTTTTAGTTTTTTTAAGGAACCTCCATACTGTTCTCCATAGTGGCTGTACCAATTCACATTCCCACCAGCAGTGCAAGAGTGTTCCCTTTTCTCCACACCCTCTCCAGCATTTATTGTTTCTAGATTTCTTGATGATGGCCATTCTGACTGGTGTGAGATGATATCTCATTGTAGTTTTGATTTGCATTTCTCTAATGATTAATGATGTTGAGCATTCTTTCATATGTTTGTTGGCAATCTGTATATCTTCTTTGGAGAAATGCCTATTTAAGTCTTCTGCCCATTTTTGGATTGGGTTGTTTGTTTTTTTGCTGTTGAGCTGCATGAGCTGTTTATAAATTTTGGAGATTAATCCTTTGTCAGTTGCTTCATTTGCAAATATTTTCTCCCATTCTGAGGGTTGTCTTTTGGTCTTGTTTATGGTTTCCTTTGCTGTTCAAAAGCTTTGAAGTTTCATTAGGTCCCATTTGTTTATCTTTGTTTTTATTTCCATTTCTCTAGGAGGTGGGTCCAAAAGGATCTTGCTGTGATTTATGTCATAGAGTGTTCTGCCTATGTTTTCCTCTAAGAGTTTGATAGTTTCTGGCCTTACATTTAGGTCTTTATTTATTTATTTATTTATTTATTTATTTTGTGGTACATGGGCCTCTCACTGTTGTGGCCTCTCCCATTGCGGAGCATAGGCTTTAATGTTGCATTTCTTTACAATAACAATATCAGAAAGAGAAAGTAAAAAAAAAAAAATCCCTTTTAAAATTGCACCCAAAAAAATAGTTAGGAATAAACCTGACCAAGGAGGTGAAAGACCTATATGCTGAGAACTATAAAATATTAATATAGGAAATTGAAGATGATTCAAAGAAATGGAAAGATATCTCACTCTCTTGGATAGGAGGAATTAACATTGTTAAAATGGCCATACTACCCAAAGCAATCTACAGATTTAATGTGATCCCTATCAAATTAACCAGACATTTTCTGGTTAATTACCTAGAACAAATAATCTTAAATTTAGATGGAACCATAAAAGACCCAGAATTGCCAAAGCAGTCCTGAGGACAAAGAACAAAGCTGGAGGCATAACCCTCCTGGACTTCACACAATACCACAAAGCTACAGTAATCAAAACAGTGTTGTACTGGCATAAAACAGACACATGGATCAATGGAACAGAACAGAGAGCCCATAAATAAACCCACACACCTACAGTCAATTAATCTTCAACAAAGGAGGCAAGAATATACAATGGAGAAAAGACAGTTTCTTTAGCAAGTGGTGTTGGGAAAGCTGAACAGCCGCATGTAAATCAATGAAGTTAGAACACACCCTCATACCATACACAAAATAAACTCAAATTGGCTTGACTTAAATATAAAACATGACACCACAAAACTCCTAGAAGTGGACATAGGCAAAACATTCTCTTACATAAATCACATCAATGATTTCTTAGGTCAGTCTCCCAAGGCAATAGAAATAAAAGCAAAAACAAACAAATGGGACCTAATCAAGCTAATGAGCTTTTGCACGGCAAAGGAAACCATATGCAAAATGAAAAGACAACATACGGACTGGGAGAAGATATTTACAAACGCAACTGACAAGGGCTTAATTTCCAAAATATACAAACAGCTCATACAACTCAATAACAAAAAAAACCCAATCCAATCAAAAAATGGGTATAAGACCTAAACAGACATTTCTCCAAAGACATACAGATAGCCAATAGGCACATGAAAAGATGTTCATCATCACTAATTACTAGAGAAATACAAATCAAAACTACAATGAGGTACCACCTCACACCAGTCAGAATGGTCATCATTAAAAAGTCTACAAATAGAAGACGGCGGTGTGGGAAGAAAAGAGTTAGCATCTCCCCACAACTAGGGCAACTGCCTGCCACTGGTGAGAGACTCTGACCCCCAAGGAGACGGGAGGAACCCCAGAGTGAACTGGTAGGATGTAGAAGGACCCAGTGGGGAGGAGAAGTGGAGGCCAGACAAGATAGCGCTCCTGAGGCCAGGGAGATCAAGAGAGGCAGGTGGGAGGGACTCTCTGGGAAGATCAGGAGAGGAGTGGAGGGCGATCACCTGGCCCACTCAGGCCGGGGAACTTGCTGAGCTCCCAAGCCGGTTGCCCTGCCTCCAAAGCCCCATCCAGGCCACGTGGGTCTTGGGGGCATAGGAGGGAGGCCAGGGGAGATCAGGAGTGGTAGGCAGGAGGGGACACCCAGGAGGAGAGCAGGAGAGGAGCATAGGGTGACTTCCCTGCCCACTCAGGCCTGGGGAGCCTGCCGAGGTCCCAGGCTGATCCCTCGCCCTTCAAAGCCCCCTCCAGGCTGCATGGGTCCTTGGGGGCACAGTAGGGAGGCGGGGGGTTACTGGATCAGGAGAGGCAGGTGGGAGGGGCCCTCAGGAAGGAGCAGAGATGAGTGGAGGGTGATTGCCCCACCCACTGAGGCCCAGCGAGCCTGCTGAGCTCCCAGGCAGATGCCCTTCCCTCCAAAGCCCCCTCTAGGCCATGTGGGCCCTTGGGGGCATAAGAGGGAGATCAGGAGAGGCAGACAGGAGGGGCCCTCCCAGACCCCAGACCAGAGAAGCAGGAGAGGAGGGCATTTGCCCCACCCACTTAAGCCCAGGAAGCCTGCTGGGCTCCCTGGTGAGGTACCCTGCTCTCTGAAACCAGGGGTGGGGGGCACGCCTGGGCCCGTTATGTTCCTTGAGCCTAAGCCCCACCCCCCACAGCCCCCAGGGCCTTTTCCAGCCTGTGAGTCCTGACCATTGGCCCCACCCACCATCCAAACCTTGCCCTGGCATAGGCCCCGCCCTCCACAGCCAAGGCCTTCCCCCCCCACCCTTTTTTTTTTCTCCTTTTCCCTCCTGCTCTTTTTTATTATTGTTACTGATGTACTTTCCGGTTGTTGATTCATCTATATTTTTACTTTTACATTCTTTCTAACATATCTGTTAGCTTCTTAGTCTAATTTTATTTTTTACTTTGTTATTGTTTTCTTTTTTTTCTTTTTTGCTGTCCCACACGGCTTGCAGGATCTTGATTCACAAGCCTGGGGTCGGGCAGAAGCTCCTGCAATGGGAGTTCCAAGTCCGAAACACTGGACTAGCAGAGAACCTCAGATCCCAGGGAATATTCATCGGAGTGAGGTCTCACAGAGTTCTTCATCTCAGCACCAAAACCCAGCTCTATCCAACAGCCTACAAACTCCAGTGTTGGAAGCCTCAGGCCAAAACACCAGTAAAACAGGAACACAATCCCACTCATAAAAAGAAAAAAAATGAGATGGCAAAAAAATATGTCACAGATGAAGGAGCAAGGTAAAAATCTACAAGACCAAATAAATGAAGAGGAAATAGCAATCTACCAGAAAAAGAATTCAGACTAATGATAGTAAAGATGATCCAGAATATCGGAAATAGAATGGAAGCACGGATTGAGAAAATACAAGAAATGTTTAACAAAGATCTAAAAGAACTAAAGAACAAACAAACGTAGATGAACAACACAATAACTGAAATGAAAAATACACTAGAAGGAATCAATAACAGAATAACGGAGGCAGAAGAATGAATAAGTGAGCTGGAAGACAAAATGGTGGAAATAACTGCTGAGGAGCAGAATAAAGAAAAAAGAATGAAAAGAACTGAAGACGGGCCTCCCTGGTGGCGCAGTGGTTGAGAGTCCGCCTGCCGATGCAGGGGACACGGGTTCGTGCCCCGATCCCGGAGGATCCCACATGCCGCGGAGCGGCTGGGCCCGCGAGCCATGGCCGCGGAGCCTGTGTGTCCGGAGCCTGTGCTCCGCAACGGGAGAGGCCACAGCAGTGAGAGGCCCGCGTACAGCAAAAAAAAAAAAAAAAAAAGAACTGAAGACAATCTCAGAGACTTCTGGGACAACACTAAATGCACCAACATTTGAATTATACGGATCCCAGAAGAAGAAGAGAAAAATAAAGGTTCTGAGAAAATATTTGAAGATATTATAGTTGAAAATTTCCCTAACATGGGAAAGGAAAGAGTCACCCAAGTCCAGGAAGCACAGAGAGTCCCATACAGGATAAACCCTAGGAAAAACACACCAAGACATGTATTAATCAAACTAACAGAAATTAAATTCAAAGAAAAACATATTAAAAGCAGCAAGGGAAAAACAAACAAACAAAAAAAACATATAAAGGAATCCCCATAAGGTTATCAGCTGATTTTTCAGTGGAAGCTCTGCAGACCAGAAGGGAGTGGCAGGATATGCTTAAAGTGATGAAAGAGAAAAACCCACAACCAAGATTACTCTACCCAGCACGGATCTCATTCAGATTCAATGGAGAAGTCAAAAGCTTTTCAGACAAACAAAAGCTAAAAGAATTCAGCATTACCAAATCAGCTTTACAACAAATGCTAAATAAACTTCTCTAAGCAGGAAACACAAGAGAAGAAAAAGACCCACAAAAACAAACCCAAAACAATTAAGAAAATGGTAATAGGAATACACATATCGATAATAACCTTGAATGTAAATGGATTAAATGCCCCAACCAAAAGACAAAGACTGGCTGAATGGATACAAAAACAAGACCCATATATATGCTGTCTACAAGAGACCCACTTCAGACCTAGGGACACATACAGACTGAAAGTGAAGGGATGGACAAAGATATTCCATGCAAATGGAAATCAAAAGAAAGCTGGAGTAGCAATACATATATTAGATAAAATAGACTTTAAAATAAAGAGATAAGGAGGGACACTACATAATGATCAAAGGATCAATCCAAGAAGAAGATATAACAAGTATAAATATATATGCACCCAACATAGGAGCACCTGAATACATAAGACAAATGCTAACAACCATGAATGGAGAAATCGACAGTAACACAATAACAGTAGGGGACTTTAACACCCCATTCACACCAATGGACAGATCATCCAAACAGAAAATAAATAAGGAAACACAAGCTTTAAATGACACAAAAGACCAGATAGATCTAACTGATATTTACAGAACTTTCCACCCAAAAGTGGCAGAATACACTTTCTTTTCAAGTGCACATGGAACATTCTCCAGGATAGATCACATCTTGGGTTACAAATCAAGCCTTGGAAAATCTAAGAAAACTGAAATCATATCAAACATCTTTTCTGACCACAACACTATGAGATCAGAAATCAATTAATGGAAAAAAACTATAAAAAACACAAATACATGGATGCTAAACAGTGCACTACTAAATAACCAAGAGATCACTGAAGAAATCAAAGAATAAAGAAATACGTAGAAATAAATGACAACAAAAACAGGATGACCCAAAACCTACGGGACGCAGCAAAAGCAGTTCTAAGAGTGAAGTCTATAGCAATTCGATCTCACTTCAAGAAACAAGGAAAATCTCAAATAAACAATCTAACCCTACACTTAAAACAACTAAAGAAGAACAAAGAAAACCCAAAGTCAGTAGAAGGAAAGAAATCATAAATATCAGAGCAGAAATAAATGAAATAGAAATGAAGAAAACAACAGCAAAGATCAATAAAACTAAAAGCTGGTTCTTTGAGAAGATAAACAAAATTCATAAACCCTTAGCCAGACTAATCAAGAAAAAAAGGGAGAAGACTCAAATCAATATAATCAGAAATGAAAAAGGAGAAATCACAACTGACACTGCAGAAATACAAAGGATTATAAGAGACTACTACAAACAACTATAGGCCAATAAAATGGACAACCACGAAGAAATGGACAAATTCTTGGAAAGGTACAATTTTCCAAGACTGAACCAGGAAGAATCAGAAAATATAAACAGACCTATCACAAGTAATGAAATTGAAGCCACAATTAAAAATCTTCCAACAAACAAAAGTGCAGGACCAGATGGCTTCACAGGCAAATTCTATCAAACATTTAGAGAAGAGTTAACACCGATCCTTCTCAAACTCTTCCAAAAACCTGCAGAGGGAGAAACACTCCCAATTTCATTCTACAAAGCCACCATCACCCTGATACCAAAACCAGAAACAGATATGACAAAATAGAAAATTACAGACCAATATCACTGGTGAACATAGATGCAAAAATCCTGAACAAAATACTAGCAAACAGAATCCAACAGCACATTAAACATATCGTACACCACGATCAAGTGGGATTTATCCCAGGGATGCAAGAATTCTTCAATACACGCAAATCAATCAATGTGATACACCACATTAACAAATTAAGTAATAAAAACCATATAATCATCTCAATAGATGCAGAAAAAGCTTTTGACAAAATTCAACACCCATTTATGATAAAAACTCCCCAGAAAATGGGCAGAGAGGGAACCTACCTCAACATAATAAAGGCCATATATGATGAACCCACAGCAAACATCAAACTCAATGGTGAAAAACTGAAAGCACTCCCACTAGGATCAGGAACAAGACAAGGATGTCCACTCTTGCCACTCTTATTCAACACAGTTTTGGAAGTCCTAGCCACGGCAATCAGAGAAGAAAAAGAAATAAAAGGGAAACAAATTGGAAAAGAAGAAGTAAAACTGTCACTATTTGCTGATGACATGATACTATACATAGAAAATCCTAAAGATGCCACTGGAAAACTACTACAACTAATCAATGAATTTGGTAAAGTTGCAGGATACAAAATTAATGCACAGAAATCTCTGGCATTCCTATACACCAACAATGAAAAATCAGAAAGAGAAATTAAGGAAACACTCCCATTTACCATTTCAACAAAAAGAATAAAATACCTAGGAATAAACCTGCCTAAGGAGGCAAAAGACTTGTACTCAGAAAACTATAAAACACTGATGAAAGAAATCAAAGATGACATAAACAGATGGAGAAATATACCATGTTCTTGGATTGGAAGAATCAATATTGTGAAAATGACTATACTGCCCAAAGCAATCTACAGATTCAATGTAATCCCTATCAAACTACCAATGGTATTCTTCACAGAATTAGAACAAAAAAATCTTACAATTCGTATGGAAACACAAAAGACCCCAAATAGCCAAAGCAATCTTGAGAAGGAAAAACAGAGTTGGAGGAATCAGGCTCCCCAACTTCAAACTATACCACAAAGCTACAGTAATCGAGACAGTATGGTACTGGCACAAAAACAGAAATATAAATCAATGGTACAGGATAGAATGCCCAGAGATAAACCCACGCACATATGGGCACCTAATTTACGACAAAGGAGGCAAGAACATACAATGGAGAAAAGACAGCCTCTTCAGTAAGTGGTGCTGGGAAAACTGGACAGCTACATGTAAAAGAATGAAATCAGAACACTCCCTAACACCATACACAAAAATAAACTCAAATGGATTAAAGACTTAAATGTAAGACCAGACACTATAAAACTTTTAGAGGAAAACATAGGAAAAACACTCTTTGACATAAACCACAGCAAGATCTTTTATGACCCACCTCCTAGAGTAATGGAAATAAAAAGAAAAATAAACAAATGTGACCTAATGAAACTTAAAAGTTTTTGCACAGCAAAGGAAACTATAAACAAGACGAAAAGACAACCCTCAGAATGAGAGAAAATATCTGCAAACGAAGCAACAGACAGGGTATAAATTTCCAAAATATACAAACAGCTCATGAAGCTCAATATCAGAAAAACAAACAATCCAGTTAAAAAGCAGGTGGAAGACCTAGACATTTCACCAAAGAAGACCTACAGATGGCCAACAGACACATGAAAAGATGCTCAACATCACTAATTATTAGAGAAATGCAAATCAAAACTACAATGAGGTATCACCTCACACAGGTCACAATGGCCATCATCAAAAAATCTACAAACAATAAATGCTGGAGAGGGTGTAGAGAGAAGGGGACCCTCTTGCACTGTTGGTGGGAATGTAAATTGATACGACTATGGAAAACAGTATGGAGGTTCCCTAAAAAACTAAAAATAGAACTACCATATGACCCAGCAATCCCACTACTGGGCAAATATCCTGAGAAAAACATTATTCAAACACAATATTCATTGTAGCACTATTTACAATAGCCAGGACATGGAAGCAACCTAAATGTCCAATGACAGATGAATGGATAAAGAAGATGTGGCACATATATACAATGGAATATTACTCAGCCATAAAAGGAAACGAAATTGAGCTATTTGTAGTGAGGTGGATGGATCCAGAGTCTGTCATACAGAGTGAAGTAAGTCAGAAGAGAAAAACAAATACCGTATGCTAACACATATATATGGAATCTAAAAAAACAAAAATGGTATTGATAAACCTAGTTGCAGGGCAGGGATAAAGAGGTAGACACAGAGAATGGACTTGATGACATGGGGTGGGAGGGTGAAGCTGGGGCGAACTGAGAGTAGCATCAACGTATATACACTACCAAATGTAAAATAGCTGGCTGGTGGGAAACAGCAGCACAGCACAGGGAGATCAGCTTGGTGCTTTGCAATGACCTAGAGGGGTGGGACAGGGAGGATGGGAGGGAGGCTCAAGAGGGAGGGGATATGGGGAAATGTGTATGTATACGGCTGATTCGCTTTGTTGTGCAACAGAAACTAACACAGTATTGTGAAGCAATTATACTTCAATAAAGATTATTAAGAAAATAAAAGTCTACAAATAATAAATACTGGAGAGGGTGTGGAGAATAGGGAACTCTCCTACAGCTGGTGGGATTGTAAATTGGTGCAGCCACTGTGGAAAACAGTATGTAGCTTCCTTAAAAACTAAAAATAGAGTTGCCATATGATCCAGCAATCCCACTCCTGGACATATATCCAGACAAAACTATAATTCAGAAAGATACATGGCCTCCAATGTTCACAGCAGCACTATTCACAACAGCCAACACATGGAAGCAACTTAAATGTCCATCGACAGATGAATGGATAAAGAAGATGTGGTATGTATACACAATGGAATATTACTCATCCATAAAAAGAATGAAATAATGCCATTTGCAGCAACATGGATGGACCTAGAGATTATCACACTAAGTGAAGTCAGTCAAAGAAAGACAAATATCTATCATATGATATCACTTATATGTGGAATCTAAAATATGGCACAAATGAACTTATTTATGAAACAGAAACAGACTCACAGATATAGATAACAAACTTATGGTTACCAAAGGGTAAAAGGGGTGGGGGAGGGATAAATTAGGAGACTGGGATTAGCAGATACAAACTACTATATATAAAATAGGTAAACAACAAGGTCCTACTGTATAGCACAGGGAACTATATTCAATATCCTGTAATAAACCACAATAGAATATGGAAAAGAATATATATATATATATATATATATATATATATATATATATATATATATATAACTGAATCACTTTGCTGTACACCAGAAACCAATACATTGTAAATCAACTATACTTCACAAAGAAATGTTTTAATGTGGCAAAATGTTAACAATAGGTGAATTTAGGTGAAAAGTATATTGGCATCTACTTATACTATCGTTCTAACTCTTTGTTTAAACAGGCTTCTGTTCAAGACTTCTCTAATAAAATTGGGAAAATGTATGCAGCATATCCAACTTATTTAACCACGGAATATTTTCATCCTACCCTGCTCCCCAAAGCTTCTCTTAATATCATACAGCATGTTAGTGTTCCAAGGATATAGTCTGGGAAATACTGAGCTAAACACTAATAGACTCTTCTCTAAGTTCAACTGTTCAGTTCCTGATTAACTAAACTTTGGCTTTCATTCTTAAAGATGAGCCTTTATATGCTTGATCCTTTCTCTCATAACAGTTTGTCTAAACATGCTCTAAAATGCAGGTTTGCCTTTTTAAACAAACAAAAAATATGGCACGGAAAATGGGCTTTTGGAAATGGTTTAGTAATTATGTGTTGCAAACTCTCTTGTGTTCTACCCTGTTTTATAAGTCAAGGATTCTTATTAAAAATTGCAGAATGGTGGAGAGAAGTACAAATTACAATGAAACACCTCATGTTTTTAAACTGGAAATTTGCTTTGCTTTTTAATATAATCATGCTAAGACTCAAGGATTTGGGTTTTTCAGACATACAGTTTTCTGCAGTAGAAGGAAATGAAAAACCCAAATTCCTTAACTGTAAGACCACATACACTCTTTCACAAAAATAATTTGCCATATCTTTAAGAAGTCCAAAGAAAGTCTACCCTTCCAAATTCAATAACGTGATTCATTGCCAATGTTATTATTCACGTGTCAATAGGTTAACATTTTATAACTGTTCCCTTTTGCTTTGTAATTGAAGTAGAAACTACCAAATTGTCATTCTTTGAAATATTGAAGTCATCCATAACCACTGGTTGCCAGATTCTACAAACTCATTTTCAAATCAACAAACATTTATTGGGCAATTACTGTAGTCCAGCATGGTGCTAGGTGCTAGGAATACAGATCAGAATATGGTGACCCAATGTCCTCAAGGAGTGCACTTTGGGCAAAACAAAATGGTAAGTCTAACCACATTGGAAATACATGTATACAAATACGAAGTTGGCACAGAAGCATTAATGACATTTTTGGGGAGGTGGGAAGTTGGGGGTGTAGCTTAGGGAAGATAACTTGAGAAAGTGACAATTGAGCTGTTTTAAAAGATGAGCAGGATTTCATCACACAGGTAAGGTGGGGGGACAGAGAACTGAATGACATTTTGATAAGAAGCTCAGATACAAGAAAAAGCATGAAATTTGTAGAAAGATAGTTAAGTACAAACGAAGCATAAAGTATAAACAGAGAGGAAATGCAGCAAGATTTGTAGGAGGGGCCAGATTGTGGAAAATCTTATATGCCAATCTGAGGGAATTAGATATTATTTTGAAGGCAAATGGGCAGGAAAAGAAATAGGAAATAATGTGAAGAATTTTTGAAGCGGGGAGTAGCATGATCAGGTTTATTTTTAAGAATGAAAACTGTCAGCATTGCGAAGCAGAGGCTGGAGGGCATGAGACTAAAGATGAGTATCTTGTGAGAAGCTAGAGTAAGGAGTAGAGACCAAGGACTAAACTAAGTAGTATCAGAGGAAATGGAAAAGGGAAGATGGATCAGAGAGGAATTACTAGGGTTGACTAGAAGGCAATCCAGCATAGTGGTGTTAAGAACGTAATTTTAGAGCCAGACATCCATTTACCCACTATGTAACCATAGGAAGTAAGATCATCTAAATGTTCATTTTCCCAACCATAAAATGAAGTGAATACCAGTACCTTCCTCACAGGCTTGTGATTAAGGATTTAGTGTGGGGGAAAAAATGATAATGCACAAAAATCATTTAGCACAGTCCCTGGCACAAAATAAGTGCTCAATTAGTTACTATTTTTGCTGCAACCATCAGGGAGAAGGAGGGATTGAGAATGACTCCCAAGTAGCTCAAATCTGGTCTAGCTTTTCGATCCTACAGCCCAAGTCCTTTGTTTAGACCAGTGCTCCTCAAAGTACGGTCTCCAGACCAGCAGCAGCAGCATAATCTGAGAACTTGGTAGAACTGCAAATTCTCAGACCCAGCAGGAACTACAGTTATAAACTTTAGAGGTGGGGGTCCTGCAATCTGTATTTTAACAAGCCCTCCCAGGTGATACTGTTATATGGTGACTGTGAGAATTACTGATTTAAAAATTCATTTTCTCAACTCTGAGTTCTTATCTTAAAACAGTCTCTTAGGGTATCCCTCTCAGCAGTCTCTTTCCCTTGAATTCATCATAAAGAACAGCCATAGGCTTCCTAAAAAACATGCCACTCCTAGAGAGACCAGTATATGATTATCACCTCTAAGTCACAGGAAATGTTGGGCAAGTTTATTTAACCTATTTGGGCCTCAGTTTTCATATGTAAAAGGGAACATTAAACATGACATAAACTATCTAAAACAGTACCATCATCTAGGAGATGCTCCACAACTGATGGCTGAACCTACTATCTCAGTGTTGTCAGAAATTAAGTCACTTGGTTAAAGTCATCCAACTTGATAAAAGAACCAAGATTAGAACACAAGTCTCCCAACTATGAATTCTGGTTCTTTTCCGGAGACAAGGCTGTTTCTACATTATCAAGAACATTTATTCCAAAAAAAAAAATTATGTTTCAGTATTGTCAGTTTGATGTACTATTTTCAAAGATGAAAAATCACATTCTTTAGAAATGAATGAATGAAGCTACATGGAAATTTTTCAATGGTAGCTCGCAGTAAAAATGAAATCGTAAAATAAGTATACTTACCTGTTATCTAAACTTGAATATTTATACTAAATACAGACATATTTGAAATAAAAAAGCAATTCCTTTATTTTTAAGCTTTATTTTATCACCCTTATCAAACAAACACACATCAGAAAGCATATCAACAGTGCATCTTATGGTAAGTCAGTTTACAACAAAACTGAACAAGGCAATTGTGTTTACAGATAAAGTTTTCAGCAAAAAACTATATGCAGTACAATTAATTGAAACGCAGTGTCCATACTTTTTAGGTATATAGGAAAGTGGAAAATAAAAGTTCTTTGCTACTCAGCAAGAAAAAAACAGGTTTAAAAGACTTGAAATCAGAAATATAAGGATTTGAGAAAAGAACTTCTTGGTACTGATACACATCTACATTTATAGTCCCACTTAGTTATTAAAAAAAAAAATCACAAAATAGTAAGACATCACCAAGAACAGAGAACCATAGTGCCAAGAAATGCCAAGACCAATACGCTATTGAAACAACTGGTAGAAATGTTACAGACAATTCACTATGTACTGTAATATTCTTGTAGTTCTGAGGTGAAGGTAAACCAACAGGAGAGAATACTCCTTATAACTGGCTTTGGTTTAAGTGATCGTTCACATTTTTTCTAACCATACCTTCTAATCAAAAACATAGCAATTACATGTTATTGAGGGAAAATAGTAGTAGGTTTTAATATTCACAACCAGCCACTCCAGTGCTGATATGGGAAGCCAGAAACTGTTAAAAATCTATTAATGATAACTGGATTTCAAAGAGTGACCAAAAGATAACAAAGATGGAGCCCTTTGGGGGGAAAAAAAAATCCCTTCTACCCCAGATTTGCCACTGTTAAGAGGATATAAAGGAATGCTAAATTACTGAAGATTTTTTTTTCAATAAAATTAAGAATGAAGGAGTTAAATCCTACTGGAAAAAGATATGACAGCTTTACACTCTGCAAAGTAATATTCTACAGAGATGCGGCTTAACTTTTTTTTATTATAATAAACACTACTTACTTCATAAGGTGCTATAATGTTGCAGCTAGTGCATACTAATGCCACCCACTGTACCCACTGTGCAAAGGGAAATAAGGAGATGGCTAATCCCGTTTCTTTCTGATCCTTGATTTGCATAAGTGTTGATGTATACCAAATACACAAAAGATGGAGTTTAACTTAAATATTTATTTTAAAAAATTAGACCAAACTGAATATGGATATTTAGTCTGATCTCACACACTCTTAAAACAATTTTCTGGGGAAACAATGATGAGGAATGTGTAGAAATGGCAACATTTCTATGTTACAGGTACCAAACCTGGATTTTTAAAAATAAATATCATTTTTAGTTCATAAGCTATATGAACAATTAATAACACCAATAAGGAAGCTATTTTCTTCCCCTCATCTATTTTTATTACTTATCTTTCTCTTCTTTACTCTTAAATTTGGCAGACTTCTGACAACTCATGCTAATAAAATAATACAGCTATAGATAATTCAAATAACTGAAAAGAGTTTTGAGTCCACAAATGCATGATTTTGGATGTGTGATTTAGAACACCTCACTACATTTGCTTTTACACACTCACTGTCCTGACATCATGAATACTATTAAGGAGAGAGCTTAGAAGGGGAAGGCAATTCCACCCTGGGATAGAAGTGACTATGAACAATTCTCTTGCTGACAATCAAGAGTTTATGATAACAAATAGCTCTGATGTTTACAAAAGGGTTTCCCAAAAAGGAAAAAAATTTTGACAATTCCAGTTTTGGGGTTTTTTTCTTCAGAAAAAAATATACTACAAAGTAGTATAACAAAAGAAGCTCTTTTCTGCACAACACAACAAGGATCAACGGTCATATAAGACAAAATAAGACACGAGGCTTCTCTTTGCTTTTAAATTAAAATACCCAAAGCTAGGTCATAAAACATACATGACTTTCAAAAACAAAAATCAGTTTTCTTTAGGATATTGTGACAGCTACTCTATGTAATGGGAAGTAACACTCAGGCAATCATTTGATAAATTTCCCATGAATTCCAGCATTTATGGTGTCACAAACATAACTGCCATGATTATGACAACTCTCTGAAAAGCACAAATAAAGCAAATAAAACATTAATCCTTCTAAACAGTATAAGGGACAACAAAAGTGCTGAGTTGTAGGAAAATGAATAAAAACTTCATATCAGGAGAACAAAGATTGTATAAACTATACATCTGATATCCTGAAGATCACCTTCATGACCACCTATAAAATAAACAATTTCCTAAATGCTCTCTGGTTTACAGATATTTCTTTTACAGCCCATTTCTCCTATAAAATTGCAGCAAAAAGTTAAAATTGTTTACCTTCTTAAATATCCATAAGTACTTGTCAATTGCATGTCACTGTGTAAATCTATTGGTCATTCACTGTGTGAATTTAAAAAGCAGTGAAAGACACTGGAGAAGGGGAGGTGGCTAAGATAACAAACATGATACACCCTGTGGTGTCAGGTAGAGAAGCAGCTAACCTAACACAAAACAAATTCTTTAAAATTTGGGGTACTTCAAAAACTAAAACATCCATGGTTCCTCTATAACTAGGAAAATATAACTTACCCAAATATACCATAAGAGGCTCAGATGAATTCCATATCATAGAGATTCAACAGTCCTATATTCATTGAGAAAGCTAGAAAGTAATACTAACCTGAAAAGGCTAACATCTCAAAGTAAAGGTGATTTATTGAGCACCTTAAGAAGAAATGGAAATTCTTTTGAGCTAATTGTGACCAAAGGCTGGTCTGTATTGTGACCACACTTGACAAGAAATAAATTTTATCAGAGCTAGAGTAATAAGATTTGAAGAAGGAACCTAATATTAAAAATGGAACTAGATCCAAGGAAGAATTTGATTCTGCCAGATAACTCTGGCTTTCCGTTATATGTAATATTGGGGGAAAAAAACAAATATGAATAGTTTTACACATATAAAAAAAGGCAAACCCAGGCAATTTTGGAGTTTTATATTAAGTGACTCAATCCAAAAGTTATTCCAAGGAAAAGGCAAAGGAGCAATAATTATCATTTGGGAAGCTTTCACCCAAATGAGTTTTAATATTTTCCAAGAAACACAAGGCACTTGCTTAAATCTTTGACTGTCTACACATCCACCAGACTAAAAGTCATGATGCAATTCCATCTGTACACTTACCTGAATAAAGCCACCTAGCACGTACCTTTGCATAAAAGTCCAGGTAAAACACGTGGTTACTGAGTGTCTCCCCCACTCCCTCACCCAGTAACTATGTTATTATACTTATCATCAGTTACTATGGTGCTGATTTTCATTAAACTATAAAAAATAAAATGTCATGCTGCCAAGTATAACAGTAGAAATTATGTAAGATAGGCCTAATTTTATAAGGTCAGAATATAAGCCTAAAAAGATAATGATGCCAAAATGCCAGTTACCTGCATTTGAGGAATAGCTCAAGTGAGCCATAAAACAGCATCTGAGTATTGTAACTCTGACTATAATTTATTCCATAAAGGTAACTGATTCCCTTACCAGGGTGAAAGCCCAGTGTACTAAGACAGAAACAAACCTTATGCTCATAGTTTCTTCAACTTCCTTTACATGGCAGCACTCTTTCTGGCAGCATTCCTTATAATAAATTTGCTCAAAGGTTAAAATATAAGTACAAGCAATATGAATCTAGAAGGCAAGTTAAATAAGAATTGAGAGATTTTTTTAAAAAGGTTAATTTAACATAGCTCAGCCCTCTTTATTTAGCAGCTGGAATACCAAAAAGAAGGCAACACTTGTCTCAATGAAAACAGGGAGAAGGATGAGTAAAACTATATTTATGGTTTTGTTCTAAAAGAAGCCTAGTATTGGCTCAAGGCATAGCAGAGAGGGAATTTTTCTCTAAAGATTTTCTATACTGATGGCCACAAAACAAGGAAGACATTCAGTAATAATAAATGCAATCTCTTATTGCAAGAGGCTCATTTTGTTACTCCTTTAAAATGCAGCAAATAGTTTCTTTTAGCAGTGCTATCTTTCACTGAGGTGTCCAACTCTACTTATTCTTCTCTAAATACAGCATTAAAGTTTTGAAAGTAGCCAACTAGTGACCTCCTCCAAATATGTTTCCAAAGAACCAAAGATTTCCTATAGAATTATCAATTTACATGCCTTTTCTGGGACAAAAATGTACCATGAAAATACCATGGAATAATAAAGAAGAAACTGGAAGGCAAGAGAGAAGGAAGCACAGATATTAATTTAGGGAAAGAAAAACTACCTGAGATAAAATTTTCCCAAAATGGTAGGGGTTAAGTGACATGAACCCTCACATGTTTACCCTACCTCTCAAAAAGAAAATTTCTGTCTTTAAAACTTCAAGGAATCAAAATCTGTGTATATATTTCATTCTAAAGGATCATGAAAATTGCATCATTCAATATTTGGTTCAGGTTTAAAAAAGATAACAAGATTAAACTTCTTATAATATCAGAAGAGGGAGGGAGAATCTGCAAATGTCATCTTTGGTAGTAATGGGCTAAGAGCTATAAAATAACAATTTAAATCAAAGGAGGCACCTCCATTCAATTTTGTGGCTTAAATATAAAATATTTAATTCGATGCATGGTTACTTAGGCTCATCAGTTATTCCCTCAGCTCCCTTAAAATCTAGTTAGCATCTTCTGTAATAAAATTCTACAGTGTTAAACACTACATATACGCATGAATACATCAGCAATAAGAAGACGATCAAAGAATGCTGTGAAATTCAGCATCAAGATGTTAGCAGCATACTGCAACATTAAGCTTAGAAGCCTACCTGCAGTTTATTTGTAAGGACTTTTCTTTTTGGTGGTAGTGGGGGGAGGGAGAATGAGAAAGGTATATGTGCTAACCTAGAATACTTGCCCTTAAAAAGAATTCATTTGCATTCTGTGTTCATCAGTATGTATGGAAAGACCTGGTGTTTTTAATCACCATGGAAGCTGCTACCATATAAACATTTATGTTTTAGGAAAGCTTTGGTCTCCACAATACTCTCTTGAATTTTTATTTGAAACCAAACCGGCTAATCAACCTCTGAAAAGGCCAAAATGAAAAATAATAGCTCTTCCTTCTAAGGGCACATATTAGAAGCTTACTCTACAGTTCTCCCTTGGGCGCCATGCCACAGATCTTTTGGCAATTCATTATACCAAATTTGGCTTCATAACAAATATTAGCGAGAGTCCTGAATAATTAGGTAACTGTGAATAACTAAAATATCAAATGGTAATTGTCTGAATAGGGTAAAATAATTCATCCTCTAAGACATAAATTCTTAATTGGGCTCTCAATAACCTGCATGGCACACACAAGGAAAGATGATATGAGGAGGCTTCCAGCAGGGAAAGATATAAAAGCTTTTTCCTTAGGAAAATAAATAAATAAATAAATTTTTCATTTAGTTAAGAAAGCAAAAAATTCATAACCTGTATACTTTTCTTTTTTTGTATAATCAGTGCTTTATAAAGGTTTCCTAAGATTTAAACCTTTGAAGACAATCTACTGTAAAGTGGGAGGAATCCATAATTATAATTCCTAAAACCATGCAGTCAACCTGTGCCCATGAACTCACGAATACTAGTTTCCTCTAATGGGGGACACATTAGATTGCTATGAATCTTTTTAAGAATTCTTCATAAGTTTTTCTTCT
The DNA here is from genome assembly GCF_025265405.1 of Mesoplodon densirostris. Classification (NCBI taxonomy): domain Eukaryota; kingdom Metazoa; phylum Chordata; class Mammalia; order Artiodactyla; family Ziphiidae; genus Mesoplodon; species Mesoplodon densirostris. The sequence goes on along the minus strand of NC_082662.1, from coordinate 121,471,748 downwards.
TTTATATTTCCACCTTATTAGAGCTACATCTTCCTTAACTTCCTTGTAATTAGAAGTCAGATCACCTGACCACCTAGGATGCTTTCCTCTAACTTCTCTTCAGCTAAGGATAGAGGTAAAGAATGGGGGAAGAGGAAAAAAAGGAGTGGGAGGGAGATGAGAAAGAGAAAGAAAGAAACAAATAATCCTTGACTATGCACCCTTTGCCTATTTTTTTTCCTTTTCCCTTCACTGAACAACTAATTCTTTCTTTCTGACCCACGTCAATTTTTCATCATAGTAGACAGAACTCTATCTTGAGAAATTTTACAGTGATCCTAGAAGATTCAGTACAAAACAGATGAGCTAATGCAGGGTCTAAAGCAGACTGAAAGAAGGGGCAATTTATGTGTACCAAAACTTTTACAAGAGTTTTCTCACTTTAAGAGAGTTTCAATGTAACCCAGTTTAGACTTGTGTGTTCTGGGCCTCTCAGGAATGAACTATTTTCTCATTTCATTCTATCAGACAGACCGACTCCCAAAAAACTTGTATCCTAAATCTTACAGATACTAAACAGGTAGGGAGGAGATGGGCATAGACTGTATTAACTCACAAGATTCACACTATAAAGAAAGCTACTCAAATTTTCTCTAATCTTTCACACCTGCACACTCACTCGAGCATACATACTGGACATAAAAATTGTGCAAGATCAAGCATTAGCTTTCTATTTTAAAAGCCTTAATTTAAAAAAAATGTAGATAGGCTCACTGCAGTTTCTTTAAAGGAATATTCAGTACTACAGTACTTCTTTAAAAAAATTCATAACTCAGTGTTAAGAACACAGTAGGGAATTGCTGCTTAACAATTACTTAACATTACTGAGAGCATCCAGTGCCAACTACAGATATCAATAAGGAAGACCCCTCTGACAACATAAAGGAATAATCTGTAAGTGATGTCACCAACTCTAACAAATTTGTTAATAATATTCACTACAACATGATATTATTCATCCTTGCTTCATGATCACATGAAAGAGTTAATATCTTTTTAGGTTACATACTGAAGAGCAGCACTTGCCCTACTGCACAAAAAAAGGTTGCCCACATGGATGCTCTAAAACCCCTCAATGTATAGCTGAGAGGTCTTGTCCTACTCAGTGCCAAATGTTTGCAATGTAGTCACTGCTTGAGCAATGGCTGCACATTGGTAGGATTGAATAAATATACAAAGTATTCCCTTAAAATGATAAGGGGGTACTTCTGCATTCAGATGTAGAATACAATAACCCAGGAAATAGAAGAGGAGAAACAGGGAATAGTCCTTAGGTTACTGATTAAAGCAAAGTTTGATACAGATATCCCCGCTTGTAGGCACTCAGTGGGTAAAATGTAGCCACAACAAACTTCCCATCAAACATCCTTCCAGTCAGTAATTTCTGAGCAGCTTTGGAATCACCAGCATTTGCATACTCAACAAAGACCTGTAAAAGGACAGAGAAAACAAAGTAACTTCATTTTTATCAAAGTTGTTTTAGAACAGTGCTTCTCCAACTTTAATGTGTGTGTGTGTGTATATATGTGTGTGTGTGTATATATACACACACACACATATATATACATACATATGTATGTATGTATATATATATATATATATATATATGAATCACTTGGGGACCTTGTTACACTGCAGATTCTACTTCAGTAGATCTAAGGTGGGGCCTGAGTCTCTGCATTTCTAAACAGACTTCCAGGTGACGCCAATGCTGCTGGTCCAGGGACCACAGTTTTGAACAGCAAAGTTTAGAATACTTCCTTAGAACTCATTTCAATTCTGAAAAATTCCATCAAAACATACATCCTTTTGTCAGGTTCATAAAGGAGTGCTGAACAGTGCTAGACACTTGCTGAAGACAGGGCTGAACAGCCCAGAGAACAATGACATTTCGACAGTGTCTCAAAGAAGATTTGCAGAAGCCACAACTATAGTAAGGAAGAGGTTTAAAACTAGGTAATTTCCTTTCCCATAGGTAAATGAAATAGCATAATAATTTATTAGTTCTTTTTGATGATCTAAAGCAAAAGTTACAGGGAGGTGACATGACTTGAAATGACTTGTCCTCAGTTACCCGTAAATATGTGAGCCAGGAAAAGAACTGCCTTCCCTCCTCAGTTGTATGCCTCATTTGTTACATCAATATTCTTCAAACTGAGGTGCGAGCATCCTAGGACACTCAGAGACTTTCAAAGTGGAAGCAAGAATAGACAGTTTTAAGGACATCAATTTCCAAATTCTTAACTTTCATTTGTACCTTTTCCTAAAACTGGATCTACCTAGAAGTTCAGGCAGGTTATCCCTTTTCATTTCCCCTTTCATAGGAGCCCTTTTCCCAGCTGACGAAGCGAAGTTATTATCAAAGGGCATAAAAACCTTCAGGGCATAAAAAGAAGCAATTTCAAATACAGTACTTTTTTAAATGGACTGTTTCTTCATTGATAAACAAAGCTCCATGCCCTGTCTATGACTGGTCACTCCCTGTCTCATGCAAATATTTCTGTTAAGGATGATGTGTGACATTAGACCTAGGATATTTTGGCCTGTGATGGGATTTTCTGAATTCATATTTACTGTAAAAGGGACAGGTAGAACTGATTTCGTCTCTTCCATTCTATGACATTTTAAGCTATGCATTACTCTTGAACACAAAGTAGAGACCATACAGCGCTAAAAATTGATGTTCATTTTTTCACCTTAGATATACTTAATATTTTATATCTCCTTTTCTTACCCAAAAAAATGAGCTTAGCTGTAGTTTCTAGCAATATATACTTTTTCACTAAATACAAAAGGAAGATTAGATGATGTTCAGTGAGAAAAATGAAGCTCTTTCTGATTTTTTAAAATTGATTCATAATTACTCCAAAATCCATACACCAAAGTTCAATAAATGAGTAGACATGCAATTATAGAAGGAATACCAAGCTTTCTATCAGATTCCTTGCTTCATAGATAACCTATAATTTTACACATTACATCATTCTGAACTAAATAAAGAGGAAACATATTTTATAACTTACTATGTAATTAAATAATTATATTAGAGCTCTATCATTTTAATCTTGACTGCTTTTTATAATTGTAAGATGCATCCCATAGTCTACTTTCCAGTGTTTTTAAAATATTCCTTAAAAAAAATAACATGTTAATTTGAACTGAAATAGTCAAATTGGCTTTACCAACTAGGCAACATTTTCAATAACCCAAGGAAGTTAAATCTGTGATTCTAAGAGTTTATCAAAAGTTGCTTTCACTCTCCAGTGAATGTCAGTAGAAGCTTCTTATTTCTTTTGGTGATAAAGCAAATGCCTTCTTGCTCATAAAGACTTATTTTTTTCATATCATCTTAAAGAGGGATACTTCCCCCCTGAAAATACTCCCCGTTTCTCTATGCTGTGTTTCCCATTCTATTTTGACCACTCAGATTAATATCAAGTCAGATCACATTAGTCCTCAATTCAAAATCTTCCAATACCTTCCCTTCTCATTCAGAGTAAAAGCCAATGTTATCTCAAAGGCCTACAAGGCTCACTCTACTTGATCTGTCCCTTACACTCCCATACTTCCTTGATCTAATCTCTTACTACTCCCCATTTTTCTTACTCTGCATAGCCACACTGACCTCCTCAAACCTACCAGGCATACTCAGGGCCTTGGAACTTGCTGTTCTCTTTGCTGGAATTCTCTTCCTTACCTCCTTCAAATTTTGACTCAAGTGTAATCCACTAGTGCTTCCTCACCTGCCTATTTAAAACTGCAATCCACCCCTCCACAGCACTCTTTAGATCTCTTCTCCAATCTCTTTTTCCCCATAGCACTTTTCACTATATATTCTTTTATGTTTTGATCACTGTTGTATCCCAGTGCCTAGAAAATAACAGATGCTCAACATATACTGGTTGAATAAATAAGCAGCAATGATGTATTCAGTATGTTCCTGACACTGAATGAGGTAAGTGCCGTTATTACTAGACTGGCAATAATAACTTTTCACTAAGACTAGAGTGAGATTTCTTTTGTTTTTTTTTTTTCAGTTGCCAAGAATTTTCATAATATTGAACCATGAAAAACAAAATCTACAACCAGAAGTGATTTCAACCACCAGGGGACATTTGGCACTGTCTAGAGACATTTTTGGTGTCACAACTGAGGAGGAGGATGGAGGGAGGGCATCTAGTGAGTAGAGGCCAGGGATGCTGCTAAACATCCTGTAATGTACATGACAGCTCCCCTAACAAAGAATTATCCAGCTCAATGTTAGTGGTGTTGAGGTTGAGAAACACTTAGAGTAAAACAATATTCTGTTTTCTGAAAAATAAAAAAAAAAACTACAGATAAAAGAAAGATTTAATTTAGGATACAGAGTTTTCTTTAGAAACTGTGATCATAGTTTTAGCCTATACATTTTATAGACGAAAAAACTACAGTTCATCACAAAGCTAGTCAAGTTGAAACTGGAACTCAGCTTTCAGGATTCTCAGTCCAGTGTATTTTCCTTGTTTAAATTATCACCGATAATTCTATTACAATTAGAATCTAACCTAAATGGTTTCCTAACTATACTTAATTAGAACAAAATTAGGCCAAATATTTCTGTAGCTGACCCTGACCTAAATTAGCATATGATTCAGCTGGCCTGTATATAATGGCTTAAAAGTAGGTTAATATTTTTTAAAAAAACAAATTTTAACAGATAAAAAACTACATGCATATTATAGAACTTTTGGAAAAAGTGAAAAGTACAAGAAAATAAAAACAGCCATAATGCAAAATTCATAATCCCTAGCAACATTCTGTGTACATCTTTCTACAAAATTAAACATTTTGTACAGGATTTTAATAACCTCTGAATCATTCTGGAATTATGAAAATATTCACTTACTTGTCCTCTGCCAGGATTTTCTTTTGGAACAAGCAGAGATACCACTGGTCCATATTTTTGACACTCCTCTTTTACATCTTCTACAACATCTGGTTATTAATAAACACAACAGTAATCAGATGTAATTAACGAGCATTCATTATTTTCATATTTTAAATTAAAGAATTCAGGAATCCATATCTAAGTAATGAGGTCATTTTCTATAACTTCTAAAATTAAGCTTAAGTTAAGAATACAAATTCAATGCATTTAATAATTCTTTTTATATTTTACTTTGTTTTGAATAGTTAATACATTCAAGTGACTCGAAATCCAAAAAAATAGTCTCCTTCCCACTTTCCCAAATGTCATTCTGTTCCTCTCCCTGAAGACAATAAACATTATCAGTTTCTTCTGTATCCTTCCATAAATCTTATAAGCTTATACAAGCAAACATGATCATATATGCTTTAAGTAAAAAGTTCTAATCTTGCTTTTTTCAAATTAACATTACATTTTTAGATCTTTCAATATCATTACATGAAATTTTCTCATTTGTTTTTATGTCTGTGTAGTATTTCACTCTATACATGGTTGATAAATTCTCTGATGTGTCCTACTGCTGAATAATTAAACTATTCCCAAGCTTTTTGCCATTATAAACAATATTGTAATAGATAAACTTGTACATATCTCATTTCACTTGTGTATTTCTAAATTAATTTTCTAGAAATGGAATTGCTAGGTCAAAATGGATATCAATTTGTAATTGTTAAGAGTTACCAATTTGTTTTTCATAAAGGTTCACCAACTTAAACTCTCTCCAGTGATGTATGAGGATATGTTTTCCTATACCTCACTCACAGGAGGGTTTTCATATATTTTCTTCACTGTCAATGTAATAGGTAACAAAGATATCATAGTATGGTATTAACATTTCAATAAATGAGAATGAAATATGTTTGTGAGATACATTGTACATCCTTTCATATAAATTGTCTATTTGTATCCTCTACCCATTATCTACTGGCTTGATTTATAGGGGTTCTTTCTGTGATAAGAGCTGTAAATATTTTGTCTTTGGTGGTTTATGCAAGGTAAAATTTGTTGAATTAAAATTTTACCTCTTCGGAGTTTTGTGTCAGACTAGTAAAAGGCCTTCCCCACTCCAAGAATATATATATTTTTAATCTCCCATGATTTTTTAGTTAAATTTTTTTTCCTTTATTCTCTCTTTCCTGCCTGCCCTTCTTCCATCCTTCCTTCCTTCCCTCCTTTCTTTTTCTTTTTTCCCTGTTTTACTCCCTCCCTTACTTCTTTGTTTTGCTTTAAACTCTAACCTGTACATGATTTGCAATTTATTTTGGTCTAAAGTGGAAGGTTTGAACCTAACTTCTTCCCCACCACCATCAAGATTACAAGACAGCTGTCCTAACACTTATGATTTCTAGCAAGGCAAACTTACCTAAAACTAGTGTTATTTGAAGATGACCTTGCTAATTAGAACTAACAAGGCATTTAATGGTACTACATAGTCTGTTGCACTTTAGTTCACAGAAGACTGTTAAACAGTAAGATTTAATAGCAACGTTTAAACATTTCAATGCTCAATGTATTTAGAAGTAGAAAAAAGGTGTTACATAGCAATATACCCAGAAAAGAGTAGGTATAGTTTACCCTAACGTTTATCCAATGAAATCCAAGCTTGAGTTTTACAGCAATAAAAATTATTAGGAGGAGACAGAATTTAGTACAGTAGGTAGACAGACTTGAAGGACTTAAGTAGTGGGGCTTCCCTGGTGGCGCAATGGTAGAGAGTCTGCCTGCCGATGCAGGGGACACGGGTTCATGCCCTGGTCTGGGAGGATCCCACACGCCGCGGAGCGGCTGGGCCCGTGAGCCATGGCCACTGAGCCTGCGCGTCTGGAGCCTGTGCTCCGCAACGGGAGAGGCCACAACAGTGAGAGGCCCGCGTAGCACAAAAAAAAAAAAAAAAGAAAAAGGACTTAAGTAGTAATTTGAATTAGATGTAGAGATTATTTAGAACTACTGTACCATAAGGACCTGATTAAAACAATGCTGAGGGCAAGACTATTCTTTCAGATAAAAAGGCATCCTAAAAAGTAGAGACTGGAGATTCCTACAACTGTCACAGATTCAAAGAAATTATGTTTGTTTCATTTGTCAGATAACTATATAAAGCTGATTTACCCTTACAAGAGACAGTATGGTAAAATTAGCTTCATCTGTAATGGTTTAATTTTCCACAAAGAAAATGTTTAATACTAAGCAATTAATATTTGTATGTTTGGTCCTGCTTTTTTTTTTTTTTTTTTTTTTTTTTGCGGTACGCAGGCCTCTCACTGTTGTGGCCTCTCCTGTTGCGGAGCACAGGCTCCAGACGCGCAGGCTCAGTGGCCATGGCTCACGGGCCCAGCCGCTCTGCGGCATGTGGGATCTTCCCGGACCGGGGCACGAACCCGTGTCCCCTGCATCGGCAGGCGGACTCTCAACCACTGCGCCACCAGGGAAGCCCCTGGTCCTGCTTTTTAGTCCATTCACCACTCTGCTTCCAGAATGCTCTTATTAAACACAAGTTTGACTATATCACTCTCCTAGTTTAAATTTTAATGGCTCTTTATTGCATTTAACAAAGAACAAATATTTATTGAGTACTTATCAGAAGCCAGGGACTATTCTACCCCTGATGCAAAGTTCTCTTGTGTAGTTTATATTCCAATATTACTACCTCTGGGATTAAAGTCAAAATTCTTAAACACAGCAAACAAGTCTATTAGATATCTGTATTCTGGCTACCTCTTTAACTTTAACTGACTGTTCCCCAATAAATATCCTAAGATACAGCCATACCAAACAATTCGCTGTTCTCTGAACATGCCACACTTTCTCTCATCTCTATTTCTTTCAGCTACTTTTAGCTCAACCCCTCAACTTTTAGCCAAGCAATTCTGTTTACTAACAGAGCTCAGATGTTACCTCTGTAGAGATGCCCATTCATGCATCACTCAGATTGAGTTAAATACCCCTCCTCTCTGCCTCAGTACATTACCCTACCTTCAGATTTATCAAAACTATAATTGTTTATATAACTGTCTCCCCGATCACACTGAAGTCATGAAATAATTCCACAGTGGCAAGTATATACTCAGTAAATATGTCTTGAGTGAATGAATTATTAAAAGCAAAACAAGAGAGCTAAAAGGAGAAGTGAAAGATTAGGGCAGGACTAGAATAGACAGGGAGAAAGAAGTTGCTGGGAAAGATAGCCTTCTTTATTAATTTTGTGAAGGCCTATGAGATGTAAAAGAGTTGAAAGGACCTTAGGAATTGTTTTAGTGTACTCGAACTGCTATAACAAAATGCCACAGACTGAGTGGCTTAAACAACAGACATTTATTTCTCATAGTTCTGAGGCCTGGAATTCCAACATCAAGGTGCAGGCAGATTTGTTGCCTGGTGTAGACAGCTGCCTTCTTGCTGTATACTCACATGGCAGAGAAAGAGAAAAAGAGAGGGAGGAGAGAGAGACACCTCTCCTGTCTCTTCTTTTTTAAAGGGCATTAATTCCATCATGAGGGCCCCACCTTTAAGACCTAATCTAACCCTATTACCTCCTAAAGTCTCCAAGTCTAAATACTATCACATTGGGGATTAGGGCTTTGTCATATGAATTTGGTGGGGGACACATTCAATCTATAGCAGGAATCAAAAGTGAGAGTATTTTAGAGATCATATAGTTCAATATCCTCACTATATAAATTAGTAAAATATGAGAATCTTATTAATTGGTATGATTATTCCACACAGTTAGGAAAGACACATTAAAATATAATTTAGGAAACACTGACCTTCATATTCTTCTTCATTCTCAAGATAATCATCATCCAGCACATTCAGCAGTCTTAGCACTGGAGTAGGAAGCATCACCAAATCTTCAATATGAGGGGCTGTTAAATTCATTACAACATGGTTAAATGTAAACTCTCCCAAATAAATTGATGACTACCAGGCAAAGAAGCTTGGGAATATAAATTAGCTCTAACGTTTTATTTGATTGTAAAATAACCAAGAAAAAAATAAAGACGTATACAACTTACCAAAAGGAATGCTAAAGAAGGGGCTGCACAATGCCATTTCAGCAGGAATTCTTCTGCTTGGATCATCATGAAGCATGCTAAAACACAAAAATAGGTATCTTTACAATTTTTGTCAAATCTTCTGAAAATGCAACCATTAAAGAAAATAAGAACGTCTAAATGTACACCACAGCATTAATCATATTAGCATGACTTACTGAATCATTCATCTACAAAAAAATAAATGCTATTTATGAGTAAATAGTCCAATAATTATATATACCTAAGACATAATATTATATTTTAATTTAAAATCTTTTTGATTAATAAATACAACATGGGAAAGTGATCCACACTCTGTAACACTAAGTGAAAAACAGCTAGATGTAGATTTAGGGTAATCCAATTAAAAAAAAAACAAAAAGAGGTGAGATGACTTTTGAGTCTTGTCGAATCCCCCTAATAATAAAGCAACTTGATAGCAAAATCAAAAATCTATGGACAACATCTCTAACAAAAGTAGGTAACCCGGGCCTCCCTGGTGGCGCAAGTGGTTGAGAGTCCGCCTGCCGATGCAGGGGATACGAGTTCGTGCCCCGGTCTGGGAGGATCCCATGTGCCGCGGAGCGGCTGGGCCCGAGAGCCATGGCCGCTGAGCCTGCGCGTCCGGAGCCTGTGCTCCGCAACGGGGGAGGCCACAACAGTGAGAGGCCCGCATACCGCAAAAAAAAAAAAAAAAAAAAAAAAAAAAAAAAAAAAAAAAGTAGGTAACCCCACTAGACTCCAAAATAAAAGAGGCTAGGGAGAAACCATCAATAGCAGTAGGACTTGCACCACATTGGCATGTATGCAGAAGGAAGCAGACAAAAATAACAGTTAATCTGATGAACCAGAGAAAAAAATAATCCCAAAGAACCAAAAGGTATTCACTGGAAAGCACAGTTAGCCAATTTGAGAAAAGCAGCTGAAACTACCAGGGGTTATACATTCTAATTCCAAGTGAATGCAAGGGGTCCTCTGTAAGACCTGAGGGGGCTGAAGTAATCTGGACGCTAGAACCTCTCAAAACCAACCAGCTGAAGCTCCCTTCCAGGGCAGAGTCCTGCAAAGAAAAGAAATCTTGGGAAGAGAATCCACATTGATGGGGTAAATAAATTGAGAGAGAAAGAGACAAAGACACCAGGAAAAAAGCAGGGAAGAGCCAAGAGATCTCAGGAAGAGAAAAAAAACACTTTTTCAAAAAAAAATTACACAAAACAACAGAAGGAGCCCTGTGTAGTTAGAAAAGCTACACCTTCTTCTGTAAGTTTAGGAAAATGAATTTCATATAAAAATGAACCACATAAAAAGTATTATAACTAAGTTACTATACAAGAAAAGAGAATTGCAAAATAACTGCCCTCAGACAACGAATGCATGCAAGAAAGACATGACCACAACACAGATGAACACTATAACCTATCATTTCAAACGAGCTAAAGGCATTTTTTACAAAGATACAAGATATGAAAGAGTAACATAAATCAAATTAGAAAATTTCAAAAATCAGATAACAGAACTCAGGAGAAACAAAAGGAAAAAATAATTTCATAAAATAAGCTTAAGCTAGAAGAGACATAAAGATGAATAAACACAAGAGATAATGTCTTAAAGACAAACAAGGCAGAAAAGAGAAAAAAAATTTTTTTTTTTTTTTTTTCTTTTTGCGGTATGCGTGCCTCTCACTGCTGTGGCCTCTCCCGTTGCGGAGAACAGGCTCCGGACGCGCAGGCTCAGCGGCCATGGCTCACGGGCCCAGCCGCTCCACAGCATGTGGGATCCTCCCGGACCGGGGCACAAACCCATGTCCCCCGCATCGGCAGGTGGACTCTCAACCACTGCGCCACAGGGAAGCCCCAAGTGACTTTTAATACAGAGTGTCATCAACACGCTGTTTTCAACAGCAACACTATATGCTAGAAGAAAACAGAGTACAGTTGACCATTGAACAACTCCAGGGTTAGGGGCACACCCCCTCCCCACAGTGTAAAATCCATATAATTTATAGCTGGCCCTCCATATTAACAGTTCCTCTGTATCCACGGTACTGCAGCCGCAGATTCAACCAACTGCAGATCATGTAGTAACATACTATTTACTACTGAAAAAAATCCATGTATAAATGGACTCTTGCAGTTCAAACCTATGTTGTTCAAGGGTCAACTGTAATTTAAGACACTCAAGAAAAGTGTCTGCTAAGGATTTTTATACCCAGGTAAACAGACTTTCAATTATAATAAGCACAGTTTAACTATTATTAATATGCAAGGGACTTCCCTGGTGGCACAGAGGTTAAGAATCTGCCTGCCAATGCAGGAGACACGTGTTTGATCCCTGGTCCGGGAAGATCCCACATGTCACGGAGCAACTAAGCCCATGCGCCACAACTATGGAAGCCCACACACCTAGAGCCTGTGCTCCGCAACAAGAGAAGCCACCGCAATGAGTAGTCCCCGCTCTCCGCAACTAGAGAAAGACCACGTGCAGCAACGAAGACCCAACGCAGCCAAAAATAAATAAATAAAACAAATAAATTAAAAAATAAATAAAACAGTATTTTAAAAAAATGTTAAAAGAAAAAAACATGAAGAACTCAGAGAATATTAATCCTATGATCAAGAGAACAAGCTTTAGTAAACTAAAATGACTAGAGAGACATCAACACAAGGATCAGTGATGAACATTAAATATCTAGTTACACATAGAACTGAGATTAAATGAGAGTGTTTGAAAACAGAGTGCATAGCACGTAATGGCTATATAATTTGACAATGCAGATATAACTATTTTTCAAAAGAGGGAAGAATGGGAAAAGCATATGCAAAAACAACTGTTTTCAGTAATCTTACTATACCACTATTATTGAGACTGTTTTAGTGTAATGTGGAATGAAGCAAATGAGTAATTATGAAATATTCTAATCTGGCATTCTCTTTGTCCTTAAGAACCAGAGTTCCTGACATAAAAGATAAGAGAAAGAGATGTAAAACAGAAGAAGTAAAAACACTGTGGTTCTGAATTTAAACTGGAAACATCAGTATGAACTCTGTCCACTTAATAGGCCTTGAAACAATGACCGCCCCAGTAGCAGTGAGTATTCCTAATACCCAGATGGTGGTTTTTAAAATACCATTTCCTACTAAAAGAAACCAGGCTTCTTGGAGAAATGCTACTTCCAGGTCTGGGGCAGGAAATGTATACTTTGAACTAGGAACATCTTACCACACCAGATAAAAATGAAACTATTACAGATAATAAGGTCTGCCAAAACCAACCTGCAGAGGCTCACATTCCTCAAAGATGGGATAATTTCAGCTTCAATTAGGATAAGAGCTGCAATGGATTGAAATATACCAAATATATTTAAATTCACTAATTAATAATGATACTTTGACCTTTCAAAAAGGGGATGGTCTGCTTTGGAAGATGACAGGGAATCAATTCATTATGAAAACAAGTCAAGAGAATCAAGCATTTATTTCGTCTTAACTAAATGAAGAGAAAATGACATAATAAGAACATCACCATTCTACAACCCCTAACAAAGTCATGGATCTAGGCACTAAGTATTAACAGTTCTTAACACACAAAATGGAGATGGCCACATTATGTGCTGACATAAAAAAACAGAATACCATCTATAGTCTGGAAAAAAAAAACTCTCTAGATACAAATATACAACTATGAATTTACAGAAAATAGGGAAATATGTTAGACTATACTATACTACAATAACACAATCTGTAAAATTCAGACTGTGGACAACTATATTGAGTCAACAACTCAGGCTATTCAACAAATAAACAAAGGAACAGGGAGAGTAGGAGATGGAAAGAGACCTTTTAGAGTAAATGAAACTTAAAAGGGATTTGTTTTTTTTTAATAGAAGGGCAACACTAATCCATAGTGTTTAGGGATGCACACTTAGGTAATAAAACTATAATGAAAACAAGGAAGTAATAACCATGAAAGTCAGGGTAGCGGTTACTTTTAGGGAGGAAGAAGGGGCTTGAGATTGGGATAGGGTACGTAGAGGACTTCAGGAGTAGCTGGTAAAGTTCTAATTCTCAACCTGAATATAGTGGATACAAGAGTATTCCTAAGCATTCACTAAGCTACACATTTGTTTTCAGTATCTACGTTTTAGTCTACAATAAAAAAAAAAGGTTCGAATAATTTGCATGCATATACAACAAAATATGAAGAAAAATACTGAAAAGAAATACACCAAAGTGCTAACAGTAGAAAATGAGTTTATAATTTTTATTTTTCTTGTCACAATTTTCTATAGCTTCCAAATCTAGTATTACTTGTAGAAAAACGGGGAAAAAAAGTATTATTAAAAACAAAATAAGGGCTTCCCTGGTGGCGCAGTGGTTGAGAGTCCGCCTGCCGATGCAGGGGACACGGGTTCGTGCCCCGATCCCGGAAGATCCCACATGCCGCGGAGCGGCTGGGCCCGCGAGCCATGGCCGCGGAGCCTGTGTGTCCGGAGCCTGTGCTCCGCAACGGGAGAGGCCACAGCAGTGAGAGGCCCGCGTACAGCAAAAAAAAAAAAAAAAAAAAAAAAACAAAAAAAAAAAAAAAAAAAACAAAATAAAACCAAACCCCTCAAGCTTAAATAACAAGGTCAATTAGACTTTTAAGTCTATCCCAGCATCCATTACATAATTTGACTTCTATCCTAGAATCCGTTATATAATTTTACACTGCCTCTTTTCAATATAAAATGCAACATTTAATATCTAGTATCAGTCAGATACTGACAGCTATTTAAAACTACTGTAATTTGTAAGACACACACACAAATAAGTGCAAGTAAAACTGGTGAAGCTGACAATGGCACTACGCATCTTTGGGACTGGAGAACTGGCTACAATTTCCACAGAGTTCATGCAGCAGTGCAGCCTGGGTCTTTGGACAGTGAGTCAGGAATATTTGCTTGTGCTTTTGATCAGTCTGAAAGTCGGTTATTAACAGCTGAAGCTGATAAAAACATTAAAGTGTACAGAGAGGATGATACAGCGACAGAAGGAACTCATCCAGTCAGCTGGAAGCCAGAAATTATCAAGAGAAAGAGAGTTTAATGTGGCGTTGTCTTCATGGTGGTTCCAGTTTTGTTTTTTGTTTCTTTTTTAGCTCGGTATTGATGAGAATATCCAGTCATTTGTGCTCTGGCTAGGAATATAAAGCAAAAACTCACATACTTGAATCATTGCTTTTTCATATTTTACAATGAACTGTCCTCTCCCCATGTTTTTATTTCTAAAATAAAGTTTGAGATCCTAGGAGGTAAGATGCAGATATCAAGCATATGTGGGTTTGTTGAACATAACTATCCTAAAGACAGAATGATTTATCAGTTTTATTAAAACACACTTTTTTTTTTTAACTTACAGAACTGCTTACTGTAGTAGGACATGTTTTGAGGGGAGCAGTCTTTCTTTTTAATCCTTTAAAAACTGCTATCTGTGACTGATAATTTGGGATTAAAGGATTTGAAGCGTTAAAAAGAAAAACAAAAAAAAAAATCTGGTGAGATCTGAGTTCCATGGACTGTAATGTCAATTTCCTGATTTCGATATTGTACTAGTTTCATAAGATGTTACCGCTAGGGGAAACTGGGTGAAATCAAAACACTACATCTGTATACTTTAAGCAAAAAGCTCCATAACCGCCTGACTCATTTCATTATATACCCATGTGTAATATCAATTATCTCTGATCAAAAACCGCAGTGTCAAAAAAAAAAAAAAAACCCGCAGTGTCATTTCCTTAGACACCAAGATTTATAAAACAATCAATCATGCCAGATAAAAACAGACACCTTCACTTACAATAACTGACACTAATCAGAACACCCTCCGGAGCAACACCTGGCCCAGGAGTCACATGGACCAGCTTTCTCAAATAAGTTTGACAACGACTATCATAAGGGCATGACTAACTTGCCACCGAATCTGAATGGCCGTAGGTTTACTCTGAGAAACAAACATTCCTGGGTAGGAGTGGACTAATGAGCAGTTTTAATGAAGCTTTAAAAGCCAGTTTGGAGAAAATTTAAGAATAGGGTACACATCCTTTTAATTAAACCGTTTGTCAGAAATCATGTTTTGTCAATTCAAAGAAAGTCTATTTTATGTCACTACATTTTTAAAGACAGGTATTATTTTTATATTAAAAAACAATTTAAAAATTAAAAAAACCCCACTGTATCTGTCCCCAGAGTTTTCAATGGTAATTATTTAAAGTATAATATGTAATTACTTTACTTGAAACTTTTAGTTGGTAGTCCAAAGTAAACTTAGTCTTTAGTTAATAAACACCTATTCTCTATCACATATAGAACTGCCAGAGCTACGAAAGGCCC
Source organism: Mesoplodon densirostris (assembly GCF_025265405.1). Taxonomy (NCBI): domain Eukaryota; kingdom Metazoa; phylum Chordata; class Mammalia; order Artiodactyla; family Ziphiidae; genus Mesoplodon; species Mesoplodon densirostris. The sequence continues at coordinate 121,456,339 of NC_082662.1, read as the reverse complement.
AAGGTACAGTGATCCATCATCTATCTTCCACTGAATAACTGCTAGGAAGAGCCTAATACCTGGTACTCACTAGGAAAAAAGAACACTCCTTTGAAAATAAATTTAGTAAAACAACTTGATTGCTTTCTTATTAGAAGCTAGCCTATATAGAATATCTAAAGATTTTTGATTCTAAGGAAGTAAAAGCTCTACATGATTAAGCAAACCAGAAATAATAATATAAATCCATTCAGAAAAAAAAGCCAGTTTAAAGTACATGTAACATACCTTTTGATAAGGTCTCTTAGGTGATAGGCTGGAATTGCGGCATTCACCACTGCTTTACTGGCAAATATGTGATCAATAATAGCAGAACTGTTTGCCTAAAAAGACGGAAAAGGTCTTCCTTTGGTTATTCAATTCAGTCTGTATTTACTGAGTACTGGACACATAGCACTGAACGGTTTGGTAAATTAAATGCAACAGAAAACACTCTCTTCTGAGAGCTTACAATCTTAATGAAGGAGATTGGTACATTATTATAAAACTTCTAGAGAAGAGGAACATTTTTTCTCCATTCTCAGTACCTGACACTCTGAACACTTACCAGATGAATGAATAAAGAAACAAATACCAAAGCAACCACACAGAAATGTAGTTTAATGCAAAATGAGAAAGTAAATGTGTGCTAGGTGAGTCACTGTCTTCATGATGAGTCTTCAATTGGTTTTCAGACAGAAATAAAATAAACTATCAAAGAGAAACCAGGACAGTATTTAAAAATTGCATCTGTCACATTATTCATACCTTAAATCCTTGTGGAACATAACATTTTCTCCCTGAGTACTGTGGAAGTGTGTACGTGAGTAAAAAGACCCGATATCATCATCATCATCACCTAATACCACAGGCCACACGCTATGCTAGGAACTAGGTATCATCTCTTTTTTAACCTCAACACTGTCATCCTCATTTTACAGAAAGTAAACCATAGCTTAGTAAACCTAAATAAATAACGTAGAGGTAGGGGAAGATATAAACCCTAGAGATTTAACTTCAGAGCCTATGCTCATACTCGGCAATTTTGCCTCTATAGAAAGTGATAAAATACAGAATAATGATGCTTATATCTAGGAGACAAATAATGGGGATTGCTTTAGTACACATCATGCCTCTAAATTTCACCAAAAAAATGCCCAAATGTGATCTAGTTCTGGTTGGCTCTGGCTCAAGAAGAAATAGTCCAAAGAGCTCAAAGTTAGTCAAAGCTAAATGTAGAAAATTGATCCGTTTATCTATATTAGCACTAGAGAAAGAACAACAGACTGTTTGGGGTACTAATGATAAAGAATGATACTGGTTTTACTCACATAGCAGTACTTTTTTTGCCAAAAGTAAGCATTAGGTACACCCAGTAGGCTATTAAAGTATTTATTCCAAGAACTGCTTCACCAGGTATAGATGACTAGGGGTTTAAAAGAAATAAAACTCTGTATGGTATAATGGCCACACACTATGCATTAGATGCTCAAAAAAAATACTTGTTTAATATCAAAACCAATAATAATTCCTAAACATTGTACTGTTTATCAAACCTCTAACCTAAAGGATATGATATCATCACAACATTAAAGCCCCAGTATGTTGGAAAACATAATGTAGTTAATTCCTAACTCATGAATATGTGAAAGGTTAATTCCTATGTCAGAGGTTTGGAACTTAGAACCCATGTTCCCAAAGAAACAATGTTATTAGCAGCACTTTCTCAGGATAGTTCACATATAGAATACAAATAAACACGAAGCAGAGTGGAACTGTGGACAGAACACTGAACTTTTGAGTAGGAGGGACAGAATTGGGGGCCCAGGTCTAGAACATCCAGTTGTACTATCTGGAGCTAGTGGTTTTACATAACTGTACCTCCAAGTTTTCATTTGTAAAAGAATAACCAATATCCATTCTAACAGTCCTCATAGAATAGTATTGTATTAGTAATATTTTAGAATATAATACTACATTACTAAACAAATCACTGTTGCTTCTTTGGGGAAATGCATTCATTCAATCACTTACGACACGCCAGGCCTCAGCTAAAAACAGTGAGAATGCAATGCTCACTAGCACATCTGTAGCTACGGGAGTGAGGAATGGCATTGAAGGTAACATGAATGCAGTAGGAGGAATATGGAGGAGATGAAGCAATCAGTGTCCTCAAAGAGAATCACTATAAATGAGTACACTTACATTGGGATTAAAGGCCCCAAAGCAAAACAGTGGTAGAGTTTACCTTCCATTCCTGAGATCTGACTGTATGTTTCAGTTTCATTCCTGAGAACATTTCCAGTAAAATGATTCCTAGGCTCCAAAGATCAACAGCTGAGGTACATTCTGTATCACTCTGCAGGCCAGCCTGGGCCAAGCAGTTCTGCAGTTCTGCTTCCGGAGCCCGATACCCGTCTGTCTGAATGTACTTTACATCCTAAAGAAGATGAGTAAATATTGTAACCAATCAAAAACTGCCCACTTTCCATCCAACCAGTGTATTTACCTCTCTGAAAGTGCAATGAGCCACTGCCAAACTGAATGTCAAAATTTTGAGTCCTTGGCTACCATAATACTTTGGTTCATTAACTGGGTAGTTCTCAAAGGCAAGCTGTACACTTTCCATACAACTGCTCATTTCTTTAGATATTCTCTTGCCTGTCCGACACTGCTGATAAATAAGGACACTCTGCAAAGAGCTGATAAACCATGGAGAATGGAGCATTTGCCAGAACTGTCACATGAGTTCTGCCATTAGACAGAGTCCCAACATTGAAGACACCAGTAACAGTAATTCAGCAATTAACCAAATGCTCAAAGAAAAAAAAGCCTTCTATGTAGGTAAAGTACTTTAAATAATTCCACAGCCCTCTTTTACTAGCACCCCCTACCTGACCCAAACATATATCCCTTTTTAATGATTATGGCAATGAAATTCTTTTTATTTGCTTCATCCCCAGGCACTTCAGTATTTTACATAGAAATATCTCTTAAGTCTCTACTAAATCACCTCTGTTATTTAAAAATATTTTGTTTAGACCACTGAGGGGCTGGGGAGAGAAAGTATGTCTTACCTGATTGCCTTCTTTGAAGCTAAGTCCAAAGTCAATGAGTTTAAAACATTCATTCTCGGCACTCCACAATATATTACGTGGTTTGAGGTCTGCATGGACATAACCCTCATGATGAAGAAAAGCAAGGGCCTCTAGAACATCTCTGGCACAATGCTGTATCATCCACATGGAACAACCCTGGTGACTGGAATATAAAAGCAATTCCGAAACACTGACATCCAGGAGTTCAAGCAACAGACAGCGTGATGGCACATTTGGAGAGAAGTGGATTGTAAAGACTCCATATAAAGTCACTAGAAAAAGAAACGAATTATAATACTTTAAAAACCAGACTCCGAGTAAGTGACCATTAAAGTAGATACAAATTTGGGGTAGTCTAGATAAGGATAACTTTGATGAGCAAGCAAGCCCACTGTAATTTATTTTTCCCATGAGTAAGATTTTTGGGCAACTGGGTTACTTTATTTTAATAAAATGAGGCGACCTTCAACAGCGGATTACTATTCAAAGATATTAAACATGGCACAATAATTCAAATTGTGTTTCCCAAGCACTCAGGGATGGGTGAATAGGCACTTAGGGTGCCAAGCAAAAATGATCAAAAGAAAAATCCAAATACTAAGTACTCTTACGGCAAATGTCACAACATGCAAAATCAAAATTGAAGATTGTTTCTTGATCCAAAATAGCACTCTATAATCTAAATATTAAAAGGAGAGATTGGGACTTTCAAGATGACATTTTAACCTTATCTTGTAAAGATTCAACAACTCCTTAGGTCTGCAAAAAATTTCCGTCTTAAATACCCGGGTTATATACACCATTTAGCAACCCTTAAAAAATAAAAATAAAATAAAAATAAAAAAGCAACACTAGTGTTAAGAAATTCTTCTCCAAATGGTAATATTAAAAAGGTCACCTTCAAATTAAATATGGATCATGCTTGCCAGGAAATAAGACATTTCTTTATTAACAAAAGCCGTTACTAATTATAAGCTCTCTGTTGGTATAGTAACAATGAAAACTGTTTTCATACATCAATCATCAGTAACTATTACATATCTTACATTCCGAATATCTGAATCATGAAACATGGTCTCACCTGGGTAAAAGTATGAAGTGCTTATGTATAATTTTCACACTTCCATAGGACTACTGTGTAAAATTTGGGAGTCATTTCTCCCAAATCCATACTAAATATGTATCAAGTAACACCTATACGGGTTATTAGCATTGACGTCACAAGTACTAGAAATATTTCCCATTTTTCACTGGTGTGCAAAGATTAAAACATTTCCGTATAAGACATGACAATCTAGTAAAGATATGCCTCCTTTCACTAGAGAAGATAATTCTCTGTGCTAATAGGTGCGGCATTCTCCAAAGAGAACTGAATCAAAACAGAATTTATTGAGCATCTACTACGGGCAAAGCAGACCACCAACTCCACCGTACTACAGAGTGAAAGGGGGACGGAAAAGGGCCCTGGACCGGGTGATAAGGACAGGGCCAGACCCACTTGTCCAGCCTAAAAGACGGAAGACGGAACGCCAGGCTGCAAGAGGGAGTGCATGCCTGGACTGGGACTTGGCCAAGACGAGAAGGGAGACAGCGGCTATTACCGATGTTCCTGTGACCCTGCAACTGCTCCAGCGCCGCCCTCTCTTTGCGGAAACCGTACTCGGCGGCCGAGGCCGCAGCCCCGGTGGTGCCCGGCGGTAAGAACTGCTTCAGAGCGCCGGGGGGCGAGCCGGGTGTGCCGCAGCAGCGCACACGATACACCGAGGCCGAGGAGCCGCTACCCAGGCGGCTCTGTACCTGCCACAGCCGCCCGAAGGCTTCCAGAAACCGCGGCGGCTCCGCGCCCCACGCGCAGCCGGATCCCGCCATCGGTGCGGACTGAGGACGCTGACACGGAGCTGACGCGACGCCCAGGGCAGGCCGGCAGGGCCCGCGGTCACATCCCCGCCCGCCGGACCAGCGGCTCCGCAGGGAGGGGCCTGCAGCCGCCTCACCGACTGCCGGGACCTCGGGCCGCCATGACACCGGAAACCGTAGGCGCTGTGGGGGGCGGGGTGGTCCCAGAAGCCGGAAATGGAGGAAGAGCCAATCCTGCAGGCTGAAGGAGGCGGGCCCAGAAGGGGCGGGGTCTAGAGTTGATTAGAGGAATTCAGGTTTGGAGGAAGGGACTGAGGTTGAGAGATGTGAAACTTTCTTGAGAGTTCTCACTGTTCCAGGTCCAACGTAAACCGCTTTCACACACATCACCTGAAATTAAAACTGATCCTTTTTCTTGTTGAGGCACCTCACCTCAGCACTGGGAACCTAGGAAAATACAACCCCGCCTACATTTCTTATAGCCAGGATCCCAGAGGAAATACCCCAGTTACTAAAGGAAAGGGTTTAATTTAACACCACTTCCACACCTATGGTCACTAGTGGCTATAATTCTGGACGCCCAGGCCTCTGTGCTCCTCTTAGTCTACTTTGCCTGTGGCTGCCTCAACAGAAAGCATCCAGTCCCAGGCAAGTCTTCACATGACTGTAGCTCTGGCTGAAATCCTGACTGCAAACTCTTGAGAGACCTCTAAGCTAGAACCACCTAACTAAGCCACTTCTGAATTCAATCCTGCAGAAATTATGACAAATGTTTATTATTGTTTTAAGTTGCTAAGTTTTGGAGTAATTTATAATGTAGCAGTGAAAAAACTAAACTAGAAAGGAATAAATTAATGTCTGCAAAATTTAACATTGTTGAAAAATTGCTTTGTAGACTAGTTGTATACATTTATGCTCTAATTAGCAGTCAGAGTGTGTGACTTACCATAGCCATAGCATTATAAAGTATTATGATAAAAATTTTTTCTTTTTAATTTTATAAGTAATAAATGATATTTTGATATAGTTTTTATTTTTTGTTATTATTAGTAGTGTACACCTTCTTCATACTTTTATTAGATATTTTAATTTTCTCTTCTGTAAATTTTCTTGCAAGATCACCTTGTAGATTTCCTTTTTCCCTTTACTTTCCTTACTCCTATCGTCTTTCTGATTAGATCCTTTTCTTTCCACATGGCTGGTACACGCCAGGAAATACCAGAGGCTCACTTGGAATTGCAGGCTCTAACTGTAAGGAATCTACTGTCCCTCTCTAACCTGTTCTTTCTTCTCTCCTGAACAATATCTCTTTGCAGTGTGCTATAGATTGAATGTCTGTGTGCCCCCAAATTCATATATTGAAACCCCAATCATCAGTGTGATAGTATTTGGAGATAAGGACTTTGAGAGGTAATTAGGTCATGAGGGTGGAACCCTCGTGATAGGATTAGTGCCCTCATAAGAAGAGATACAAGAGAGCTTGCTTTTTCTTTCTGCTCTCCATTGTGTGAGGGTACAACAAGAATTTGGCAGTTTATAAATCATGAAGAGGGCCTTCACTAAGAACCTGACTATGCTGGGACCCTGATCTCAGACTTCCAGCCCCCAGAATCATAAGAAATAAATTGTTGTTTAAGCCACCCAGTCTGTGGTTATTTGTTATAGCAGCTTGAACTGACTAAGGCACAATGATTATCATAAACTTTGGCCACTTGAGGATTCATATAATAGAACCCATTTCTTCCTGGTATTTCAAGAGACTGTTCTCATTTCCTTGTTCTACACCCTGAAGTAAGTGGACCAATTGGTGGTCTGTCATGACATTTCCCACCTTTTCAATTCCCACATCCTCATCAATGTCACAAGCAGCTTTAGAAGGAGGCTGAGCCAGGCCCTCTGACTGGTCCTTTTTCTATAGGTCTAGAGACCAAGCCCTGGCTTCAGAGTCAGACCTGATTTCAATCTACCACTTACTGTCTATGTGTCCCTGAGTAAACTAGCCAAACTCTCTTAGACCTTGTTTCCTTGGCTAATTTTAAAATGGGACGAAATATCTGCTTTGTTATAATTAAATAAAACAACAAATGTAGATTATCTTATGAAGTACCTGACACACAGTGGGCTCTCAGTAAGGTTTGCTCTTTTCACTTACCTATGCTTAGACTTAGAGTGCCCACTAGAACAAAATAGAACCTTCTCATCATCTCATCATGACTCCTCTTCAGTGGACTGCAAAGATGTTACAGATAACTAACTGTGTTTCTTGACACTACTAAATATCTCCTCCAGGTATTCTGTCCCCTTGTGGTATCTGAGGGACCTGAATCACACTCCTTTTCCTGTTCAAGTTTACTGCCCTTCAGATGGAGGAGGATAATGTGGTACAGGATGCCTCTTGCAGGCACTTTCGGGAAAGTCAGTGTGAGCCAGATATGACAGGGAATTCCATCACCTCCAAATATTTGAATTTGAAATCTTAATGGACTAGAGGCTACTGGTGACTCAAGAGATCTGGGAGGAACTTAAATTTAGAGGGTGCATTGGTTCCCTCTGTTACAATGGAGAAATTACAGCCTCTGAGGCCCTAGAGCCATGTCACAAAGCACTGCAGAAATAGTCTCCCAAACTCAGAGGAACACAGAGATAGAGAGGCTTTTTTTCTCCAGGTTGTAAAACAGGTAGCTGAGAGGGACAACCGATTCACCCACCAGGTCTAATCCCAGGATCACTAGGATCACTGTCCTTGGCCAAATGGCACAAGAGAGCTAGGCAGGTCCATTGACGCTGGAGCTGCAGCAGCAGAGCCCAAGGAGAGGTAGAGTGACTTGGGGAGAAAAAGACTAACCTGTGATCAAAAGGGAGAGATTGTTTTGAGAAAATATGGAAACTAAACTTTATAGAGCACTTACTGTGAGCTGTTACATCATGAGGGATCTTTGATAAACAATAGCTCTTTATAGAAACTGTACAAAATTATTGTTTCCTATCTAGAACTCTATATTACCCTTTGAAGTTATCTTCTCAAAGGAAGCATGTCAAAACATAACAGGGATGGCTTTTTCTTCAAACTACTTTGGGATCAAAAGTCCAAAAGAATAAATTGAAGGGATATAAAAGGAGAGAAATCAACTCAGATATGCCTGTGGTGAGGTATGCCTTTTTCAACTCTCATTCCTGTCAGGATAGAACAAGGTACTATGCTTGAAAAGAGTTTGAAAGCTATAAAACATGGTATTATTATTATTTTCCTATAGAGATGAAGGCAGCAGAAGTGAAGAAGTCACAAACAGAAGATCATGTAAGTCTCAAACCAACTGTTGTATGAAAAATGGGTGATTAGTAATATAGGTGGGTCTAAATAGTAGAAACACTTATTACTCAAGCATTAATGAAAATCAGTCTAGTCTTGGCCTTTACATCAAGAGAGAGAGAATATTCTAGAGAGAGGACCATGGGGCCCAAATCCAGAAAGGTAGAAAAGCCTGATAGCTTGAAACCATTTATTCATTTATTCCTGACTTCAATAAAAATTTATAAAGAACTATTATAATTCCCTGGACAAAGAACTCAGAGTCTGGTGAGGGAGACAGACAAGTTTAATGAGGGGAAAAAAAAGCACAAGTGAAGAACTATGCTTAGAGCTTAAGGAAAAGTTCATTATTTGAGATTGGAGAAAGTTAAGATAATGATTGTGGGAAAGTGATCTGCTGCTGATGACCCCAAGCTTTACCATTAAGGTGGTATGGTATCATCATCCCAAGAGGGAAGGGAAAAGAAGTCAAAGCTGGAAGAGAAAATAACTTCAATGAGAAGTGTATTTTTTTTTTTTTTTTTTTTTTTTTTTTTTTGCTGTATGCGGGCCTCTCACTGTTGTGGCCTCTCCCGTTGTGGAGCACAGGCTCCGGATGCGCAGGCCCAGCGGCCATGGCTCACGGGCCCAGCCGCTCCGCGGCATATGGGATCCTCCCAGACCGGGGCACGAACCCGTATCCCCTGCATCGGCAGGCGGACTGTATTGAAAAGGAGGGTCGATTTAAATGGAGTGGTATATAGATGTCCCTCGGTATCCACTGGGGGTGGAGGAATTGGTTCTAAGACCCTGGCTGATACCAAATTCATGGATGCTCAAGTCCCTTATATAAAATCCTGTAGCCCAGAGGACCTCCTGTATCCATGGGTTCCACATCCGCAGATTCTACCAACCCCAGAGAAGACTGAAAATCGTGAATGTGAAACCGTGAATATGGAGGGCAGAGTGTTTATCTATCTTCAAGATAGATCTTGATTTCTTGATACACTATCTCTTGATTTGAAACTGGCTTTTAGATAATATTTAGCAGGCAGTTCTGCACTGTATACACTATTGAGGAAAAGGCTAGGTAAGGGGAAGGGGTATGCCTCAATGTCACTCTTGGCAACTGGCCCCAGCAACTATTTGTCCTGAAAATTTTGACTGGGTTATGCCAAGTCAACACTTTATTAATATCTCAAGCTTAATATATTTAAAACTATACTCCTGATCTTTCTCCCCAGTCAGCCCCCAAACCCTGGCCTCATTCTTTGACTCTTATCTTTCTACCATCTTCAAAATATACTCAACCACTTTTTTTTTTTTAACCATCTCCCAGCTACCAGCCTGGTCTAAGCCTCCATCACCTCTTGCCTAGATTATTGAAATAACCTCCTAACTGGTCTTTCTGCTCCCACTCTTGTCCTCCTACAGTCTCTTCTCAACACTCTCAGGCCATTCATTTCACTCTCTTCCTTTCCTTTCTCTCCCAGGTCCAGCTCTTACAAAAGCCACTTTTGCAGACAGTGACGTTCAGGTGATGTGGACTTCTCAGCCTCTCTGCTCTGTTCTCCACCTTCTGGTGGGAGTGTTAATAAACAGTGAAAAGATAGTCAGCCAAACCAAGGAAAATCAAAGGCCTTGATAATCCAGAAATTGCATAAACATTTATATAAAATTAAGAATTGTCTCTAGATTCAAAAGTGTTGTGTTTTTATTCCTGATCCTGAAATAATGAAAATCACAAAAGAGAGATATAAATCATCACTTGTCACTATTTTACTTAATATAACAAACTTCCTTAATTACTAATTTGCACTGAGCTGCATTATTATTGCTTCAAGTACAAACAGTTTTCCTCTGAAATTTTAAGACACTGCTTATGAATTATTATTCTGGTTCTTACAGCCTGAGCAAATTTCATTAAACTCTTTTTGTTTCATGGGTTCATGTGTGATATTAAGCTACTGATCCTTGCTATGCTCATATATGGGTACTATATATTTTAATGTTATATCTTTTAATACATTTTATATCATATTTATTCTTTTGGAGAGAAATGAATGCAGAGTGAGAGTTAACAGTTTGAAGTTTTGGGTTTGTTGTTGTTGTTTTGGTTACGCTGGATCTGTATTTTTTTTTTTTTTTTTTGCGGTACCCGGGCCTCTCACTGTTGTGGCCTCTCCCGTTGCAGAGCACAGGCTCCGGACACGCAGGCTCAGCGGCCATGGCTCACGGGCCCAGCCGCTCTGTGGCATGTGGGATCCTCCCGGACCGGGGCACGAACCTGTGTCCCCTGCATCGGCAGGCGGACTCTCAAACACTGCGCCACCGTGGAAGCCCTGTATTTTTTTTTAATACAATGCATTTTCTTTCTTTTTTTTCTTCTCCTTTATTTATTTACTTGTTTTATTTTATTTATTTTTGGCTGTGTTGTGTCCCTGCTGCCACGCGCGGGCCCCCTTCTCACTGCGGTGGCCTCTCTTGTTGCAGAGCATGGGCTCCAGGTGCGTGGGCCTCAGCAGTTGTGGCATGCAGGCTCAGCAGTTGTGGCTCGCAGACTCCAGAGCGCAGGCTCAGCAGCCGCGGTGCATGGGCTCAGCTGCTCCATGGCATGTGGGATCTTCCCGGACCAGGGCTCGAACCCGTGTCACCTGCACTGGCAGGCGGACCCTCAACCACTGTGCCACCAGGGAAGCCCTGGATCTGTATTATAATATAGAACAAATTGATGAGATTTTGACAAAGAACCTATTTGGTGTCCAGTGGAAAAAGATAAGTTTGTATTCTACCTACACCCATCCCAAGCCTAATGAGGAACAGCAACAATCCTTAATTGTGATAAGGATGAGTGAAGGATGAGGAGAACGTTTTCCTTTTCCCTAAAGCAGATCTTGCTCCTCTCTTACTAAAGCGTTCAACCTCTCTCCACATGGCAGCAGGGCAATTCCAAGCTCTGACCCTCAGCCCATTACATAGGGCATTAACAGAGCCTACCTTAAAAACTCAGAAAGGTAAAGGCACTAAACTTTTCTAGTTGGAGGATGTGGGTTTGGGGGAAGTGCGGGGTTAGCAAATTCTTAAAGAGAAAAGTCCATAAATTAGCAAATGAAATTTCTCAAGAAGAAAGTGTCTCTAATATATTCAGTAATCATGATCTAAAATCTCTGCCCTGCAAGCATTTAGCAGGCCTCAGCAGAACTGATAGGTAATACCATTTCTTTGTAGATGACATATTAAGATATCCAGGATGATGGTTGAAAGCCTAGGCTCTGGAGTTGTACTGCCTGGCTTCTAACCCTGGATTCACCACTTTGCCATCATGTGTGTGATCTTGGTCAAGTGACTTCTCCTAACTAAACTTCCAGTTCTTCAACATTAAAACGTCATTGGGTTATTATGGCGACTAAAAGAAATACTGTGTTTAAAGAGCTTAGCATAGTGGTTGCCACAGAATAAGCACGCAATAGTTGTTAGTTATGCTTCTCTGGATTTCGAATTATTTACCACGTTGACCCCTAAAATGCCTGGGAGAATCAGATTGAAGCATTCTAAAACTGTCTTCCCTGTTGGGACCTACAGATGGTGCTATGATCTCATCTGTTCTATTTTCTAGAATGGTGGTAAGCACTTACAAGGACCCCCTCAGCAGACCCAGTGAATAAGGATGAGAGTCAGAGACGTAGATGGTGTAGTAGGCAGGAAATTAAACTGGTTCAGTGGGAAAACTTCTTTTTTATCTTTGAGCCCCATCTTGAGCTGTTTTCTTTGAAATTTAGCCAGTGTGTTTTATTGAATGGGTATACTTGATCCCTCCAATCCTCTCCCCTCCCCAAGTGATCATGAACCTAAGATATTACCCTTAAAACTATCCTGTTTTTAATGCCACTAGTATGATTTTAACCTGCCACGTTGGCCCTGTCAGAAAACTACATTCTCCCAAAATTTTCTCCCAAGACATAAAATCTTCATTAGTTGCTACTTGGTGGCAATAGCCACTTTCCACACCTTTACCAAAAACAAGGATTTTTTGTAGTCTTCTGATTGTTGTTACTACCAAGGCTCTAGACAAAATTCAATGACAAATGAGTTTAGTGAATTTAAAAAATCAGAAAAACTGCTGATTCTGAAACAGACACTATTAAAGCAGGCAACTTTCTATAAATTCTTACTTTTTTTTTTTTTTTTTTTGCGGTATGCGGGCCTCTCACTGTTGTGGCCTCCCCCGTTGCGGAGCACAGGCTCCGGACGCGCAGGCTCCGGACGCGCAGGCTCAGCGGCCATGGCTCACGGGCCCAGCCGCTCCGCGGCATATGGGATCCTCCCAGACCGGGGCACGAACCCGTATCCCCTGCATCGGCAGGCGGACTCTCAACCACTTGCGCCACCAGGGAGGCCCAAATTCTTACTTTTATATCAAAACAACTTAAATTTTTAGACATACGATTTTTACATGTAAATTTTACTCTTTTTTTAATAGACCATAAAGATTTTCTGTATTAGTCTTCTGTATAAAGAATTTTGCAAGCCTAAGGGAAGATACTTTCTGTGTGTGTGTTTATTTTACACATGTGGTATCGGAAACTAATGGTATAACACACCTACACATAAATTAGGCAAAAGATAATGGATATCAAAAAGGGCATGAGAGAAATATTCTACTAAATCAGATATGAAAAGCAAATATAATATAAAAATGGGAGAGCCATGTGAGTTACAAATTAGTAAGTTCAGGTAGGGCTTCACGAGAAACCCCTTGGTGAAACTATTGAACAGTGGCGCATTGTAGAGCACTAATGTTGAGTGTAGACTAGGCACGATTCTTTTGGAAGTCAGTGCTCCCTAGCTCTTTTATTTCACACACAAAAAAAATCTCAAGTCATCAGGTATTAAAAGTATTATCTTATTACTTGAGAGTAAAGATGAAAGTGAAAATTTTAAGCTGTTGTAGCTGTATCATTTGCAAAATCTTATGGCTTTAAAAGCTTGAAAATAACACTTCCATAAAGCCTTCAACTTAAGCTATCTGTGAAAAGAACAAACTACTTAATATCTGATGGTTTTCACTGATCAGAATAGAAATATATTAGGAGGATGGGAAATGTATTCGGTTAAGGAATAACTACATTCAATTTATTCAGCTAGCAAGTTTATGAAGATATAATTATGTGATGATATATGCTTGGAAATATTCTCCATGCTCTGTTAACAGAAATAGAACGTAGTAAGTAGTACACTTGGGAGACAATGTCTTGTTTAGCAAGATATGTGAAGATACAGTGAGATCTGCCAGTTATCAATTTCTTGCCTCTGATTCAAATCTATCCTTCTTTGACCTGCTTTGGGACACTGGAGCAGGACCCTGTGAATATTTCTCCATTGCCAGCTGTCTCTGTTAATATCAGAGGGCACTTGGAGGGACCCTGCCAGAGAATGGGGCTTCTCTCCCTGCTTCTGGGGCGCTTTGTTTTCCTCCTCCAGTGTGGCTGCAAGTGACATGAGAGAGGCCAGACAGAATGCACCCTCCAGTGAGTTTGCCCAGCGAATTTCTCTGTTGCCCTACAGGTAAGCTGTGGCCTTGCTCTCTCCAACAGGATCTGAACCTCAACCTTGTATGGTGGGTACCCTCTTCCAAAGTCTTTGTTTCCTCTTTGGGCATTCCTTCCCTTAACCCTGGAGGTGGTAGCTGCTTCCTGTATTTTCTATTCTTGTGTTCTTTAGTGTCCTCTTTTCCCCCTTTTAGTTAACTGCCTTTTACTACTTAATAATTCTTTATGTTAAATTTTCTCTGCTCAAATTACTAGTGTGGTGTCTGACCCCTAACTAGATCCTGACTAATACATGAGATGAGGGGGAGGAGGCCAACTGACTGTTGAGACCAGCCTTTCTCAGTCTTCTTACCCTGGAGAAATCCCGGAAATAATTTTCAAGTCTCAAGGAAGCCCTACTGAGAAATTATTAAATCTCTGGCTTACGCCATCAGGAAGGTGTAGATAATAATGGTCAATGCTCTGTTTAGAAGAGAATGATGTTTTCCTGCAGACCTACTTATTTTGGTCCAATTACTACTGTATTTTTTATGTGGTTCTCCCTCCCCACAAAGGATCACAACTCTACTGAAAGTCATTAGTGTAGATAGAGAAAACTTCCCTAAATTTCCAAAGTTTTTCCTTTGTTTAAATGCCTTTGACTTTTTTTTTTTACCTAACCCAACTTGGCCTAAAAGTCTTATAATAAATTCCTACTGTGTGAGATGCTAATGAGGTGTACTCTGTGGAATATTTCCTGGGGAAAAGTAGTTTCCCACCTATTTAAAACTAAAAATTACTTTTTAGCCAAACTTCCTTGAAAAAAATAGGGAGTTAAGCTTAGCTTATCTTTTTTGAAATCAATCTTTCTTTTCTTTTCATAATTTTTAAAAATTCATAAGCAGGCAATGAATTTTTGTTGAATAACTGACTTAAGCCAAAATGAGACAATTTTTCTAAAGGTAGGCTTGGTTGATTTAGTTTAAATAAAAGTTATATATTTATTTTAATTAACATCATCTACAACATGACATTTTATTAACACTTATTGAATAGTTAAGCTATTAAAATCATAAGCCAAACAATCTGAATAAAAATCTAGTTTAAGATACAAATTTACACAAGAATTTAAAAATATTTTCTTACTGAGTGCCATGATCTGGCTCAAACACAAATGTAGCTGTAACAAAATTATTATATACATGATTGGTTTTTTTTTATATGAAAGTTTTATTTTTGAAACCACAAATGCAGAAAAAATTTTCCTTTTTTAAAAAAAAATTTTAAATTGTAGTTGATTTACAACATTGTGCTTTGTGTTAGTTTCAAATTTTTATTTCTTTAATGTCTAATCTGTGCTAGATTTTTTTTTTGCTAAACAAATATTTAATTCTCAGTTGAACTTGAGATAAGCATGAATGGATTTCATTTTTTAATGAAATGAGATCATTTTTTGATTTGCAGTGACCTAAATGAGAAGGAAATCTAAAAAAAGAGTGGATATATGTATAACTGATTCACTTTGCTGTACAGCAGAAACTAACACAACATTGTAAAGCAACTATACTCCAATAAAAATTAATAAAAAATAAATAAAATAAAATAAGATCATTTTTGTCCCTCCTCTTGATGCTTGGCATACCAGAAAAAAACATTCTTACCCATGTAAGTAGTTGAATACTGCAGCAAAATGTTTATTGTTTTTCTATGAATGGCAAGATACCCTTATTTTGCCAAAATCCAAAACTTGTCTAGGGGTCAGACAGTGCATCTCATCTTTTGTGTGTGATCAGATTGTGGATCACAAAGTACTTTCTCTTCTCTCAAAGCCAAGCACAGAAGATTCGGGGCTGGGGGGAAGTAGTTCCTCACCCATCATCCATTTGGATTGGAAAAAAGTAAAAAAACTGTTCAGTTTTTTCTCTAGTACTTCCAGGTCATTTTTAGTAAGACTTGAAACTCGCTGGTTTCTTCTAATCCCAAGCAGCAGTGAAAACAGTGTGAAATTTCCTTTTACAATGTGATTTTTCCAAAGACTCAGTTTCCTTTTAAATATAAGAATCTTGTCACCTAAGTCCATACATTTTCTTCAGGGCCTTACAGAGACCTAATTCACCTTGCTCATGGGATCAAAAACGTCTGCTAAGAAAGTTTCTGTAGCCATTCTTCATCTTCAAAGCACCCAGCAAAATCTGGCCTCCTATTTCTTGAAAGGGGTCCTGCAATTCACCTTTCAGCTCAAGCCCCCTGTTGAGAGGTCTTCTTTTGCCAGCTACCAGATATCTGTGTGTAGCAGGAGACATGTTCTTTGTCTGGGTGTTTACTCAGGCTTTTAAACATTTTTGAGTGAACAGTTCTCTGTTTAATAAAGTTAAGCATTTTTGTAACAACATCATCATAAGTTTTTGTATCATCTCCAAGAGTTTTTCAATAGCACCTCTCTTTGAAGAAGGCAGTCTGCTGTGATAACATCAGCATTTTTTTTTAAACAACAAAGAATGAAACTTCATATGGAACCAGCCATCGATGGGACACCACTAGTTATACTTGCCAATAGAGTGCCTCCAAGATAACTATCTTTTCTAGACACAAAGACACAATATTTCCTGGCCTTTTCTTGTTTTGTTCTACCCTTTGCAGCAGAAAATGTTTTCTTAAACATATCATTAAAAAATCTTACAAGTGCTACAGCATATTTATTTCTGAAACCTGTTAACTCATCAACCTGGATAAAGAAATTCTCATTCTTCAGTTTTTTACACAAAACCTCTTCAGTATCATGTGACTTGTCATTACTATGTTGATTCGTTGTACTGTTTGAGAGTGGAACCTTCTCAGTTTCTCATACTACATGCAGTAGACCGAATAATAGTCCCCAAAGATATCCCTGGAAACTGTGTATGTTAACTCTGCTCGGCCTTCTTATCACCTTCTTCTCTGTATCAACTCTCCTTCTTGTCTCCCTCTTACAAGAACATGTGATTGCATTTAGGGACCACCATATAATACGAGATAATCTCCTCATTTTAAAATCATCAGTTATGTTTGCAAAGACCCTTTTTCCAAAGTGACATTCACAAGTTCTGGGGAATAGAAGTGGACCTATTTTTAAGAGTCATTATGAGCCTACCAAAATGGTCTAGGACAACTTGGATTACCAGCCTATGTAAAACCCACTGATAATCAGCCTTTACTGTAAAAATGGACTTCTTTTATGTCCTTTATTGCACCAGTGCAGTGAAATTATTCAAATGACTGTAATTTTTGTCACTGACCTCAGCAAAACTTTCCACAGGCCTAGGTCTAAACTCTTACCCTTTTATCTTATGACTCATCTTCAAAAATTGTCATGTGATCATTGGTCATGTTGGTAAAACATAACTGTTAATATAATATAAAATGGAAGGGTATAAAAATATAATTAAATGAGAAAATTACAAGAAATATGAAAACTTTACAATACCATTTACTTCCAACAGATAATCCATATTTTGCAATGTTTACAACAATAGCAAAGCTGCAGGGAACAGCTGAGTTGTGGCACACCAAAATTCCTTCTTTAGAATGAAAATTTCCCTGTGATTCTTTATTATGCTAGTAGAGTTTGCTCAACACTTTTAAGGCAGCTGGTGGCTTGGTGGCTTATAAGAGGAGGTTGGGGGGAGGCAATTTGGAAAAGAGAGGCTGACATCGTCAAGCCTACAGTCCTCCCTTCCATGTGGTCAGCACTCACCAATTACCATATTGAAAACCGAGAATAAGTCAATTTAATGAACATGGTCCTACTGTGCGCCAACCAGTGGGACCAAAAGACCTCTTAATGAAATTGCTAGTAGGGTTGTTGTGTCACCATCCCTCACTGTAAGCACTAGTACTGAGCAGGACCCGACATACAAAAATGATGTTTTCAATCACAATTTCTTGCTGAAGCCACATGTGAAGTTTCCATGGAACCTAGTTGTAAACTCTGATTTAGATTTTTGTGACTACAAGAGTGAAATAAGCCAAGAACACCTGCTTTTTATTTTTCTTTCTTTAAAATACTTATATGTGCTATGCATTGCTCTACACACTTTATATATTGACACATTAACTAATTTAATCTTCAGACCACCCCTTAAAGTGGATACACTATTACTGTCTTCATTTTACAGATGAGGAAACTGAGGCATTAAGAAGCTAAGTAACTTGCCCTAAGTTACACAGCTAGCTTACACTGGGCTCCAGTAACACTAATGATAAACCTATTTATTCCAATTTGTGAACGACCAACCCCCTTAAGTTTTCTAGAGATGTAAAGATGATTTTCCAATATGTAAATTAAATGAAGAAGTATTTTGAAGCAAAATTATAGATTAAAATATAACATATGTAGAAATATGTCCAAGTTGTGGGTATATAGATGAATGAATTTTCACAAAGTGAAAATACCCAGGTAAGTGACATCCAGATCAAGAAGATATTTTCACACTCAGTTCATTTGGCAGTCCACTTATCTTCTTCTGTTCCTAGTGTTAGGTCATTCCATTTTTTCAGTCCATGAGTTAGGTAGCCAAGATAGAAGCCACTGGTCTTCACAGTAATGAAACCTACCTCACAGGTCTGTGTATGAAAGCACTTTGTAATCTGTGTGTTCTTTGGAATCTTCTGTGTACCACAAAAGCTTAAACACTTTCTAAAGGCTCAGCTCCAAGTTCTCCTCCACCATGAAATTTTCTGTCTTTGATGATGCCATCCTGTCAGGGTCTCCCCTCTTTAATCCTTTGCAGGGCTCTTGCTGATATTATTCCACTGATATTCATTCTATGTAGCTTTTTATATCTATGCTCACATGAATTGCCAGGGAAGGAAATGTTTCTTATAGCTGATAATAATAGACACTCAAGAAATATCTGTGGGCTTGCCCATCATATATTCACCACCCACTTTGCTTTGGGTATACAGGGAGGGAATGAGTGCTGTTATGGACTGAATGCTTGTGTCTCCCCAAAATTCATACGTTGAAACCCTAACCCCCAGTGTGTTGTATTAGGAGACAGGACCTTTAGGAAATAATTAGGATTAGATGATGTCATAAGGATAGAGCCCTCATGCATGAGATTAGTGCCCTTATAAGGGTCACAAAAGCTTGCTTCCTGTGCTCTGCTCTCCACCATGTGAGGATACACCAAGAACCTGGCAGTCTACAGCCCAGAAGAGGGCTCTCACCAAAACCTGACCATGCTGGCACACTGATCTCAGACATGCAGCCTCCAGAACTGGAAGAAATAAATTCCTGGTGTTTATAAGCCATCCAGTTTATGGTATTTCATTACAGAGGCGTTACTTGCCTAAGACAGATGTCAGGAAGGACTGGGACACCAAATAGATGTTTGCATGAGGTTTATAGAACAAGATTATTGACTGGACTAAAATTTCAGGACCCCCTGGTGACTTCTGCCTGACATTTTCCATGTGCGATGAGTTACAGTCTCAGAAGTTACCAAGCAGTGATGGCCTGTATGGGAGCTTTTCTTTCTTTCTTTTTTAAAAATTATAATTGACATATAACATTATATTAGTTTCAGATGTACAGTGCAATGATTCAACATTTGTATATATTGAGAAATGATCACCACAATGTCTAGTTAACATTTGTCAACACACAGTTACAAAAAATTTTTTCTCTTCCTTGTGAGGGAGATATTTTTAATCTGAATAAATATCTGTTTTGTCCTGGTTAAAATGTTAAAATGCACTTCAGAGTGGCCACTGCCTTAAAGGTGTTACCAATGGATGAATATCGTGTGGCAACTAGTAGTGTAAGCTGCAATATATAGTAAAAATGTTTTGTTTATTATTATTAAAATTATAATTTGATTGTTATTAACAAGTTTGTCATTGGGATCTGGTCAAGACTAACTTTCCAGTGTTCAATTTAATGGTATTGCCATTCTTAACTGAACAGCCTTAGAATTTTTTTTTTTAATTGGGGTATAGTTGTTTTACAATGTTGTGTTAGTTTCTACTGTACAGCGAAGTGGAGTTCCCTGTGCTATACAGCAGGTTCTTATTAGTTATCTATTTTATACATATTAGTGTATATATGTCAATCCCAATCTCCCAAGTCAGCCCACCCCCTTTTCCCCCCTCCTTGGTGTCCATATGTTTTTTCTCTACATCTGTGTCTCTATTTCTGCCTTGCAAACTGGTTCATCTGTACCATTTTCTAGATTCCACATACATGCGTTAATATGCAATATTTGTTTTTCTCTTTCTGACTTACTTCAATCTGTATAACAGTCTCTAGGTCCATCCACATCTCTACAAATGAGCCAATTTTGTTCCTTTTTATGAACAGCCTTAGAGTTTGACACGGACTATGAGTTTGCTAGAGCAGAACAACTATGAAATTATTATAGCTCCATTTATTTATCTATTTTTTCATTCACTATGTATAAATCATTGTATTAGCTGTTGGGCAAAAGGGAAAAACCAACATGGGGAGAGAAGAAATAATCTTTATACTAAAACCAGAAGAAGGACAGTTCAAGAAAGGAAATTTATGTCTCACTCATGAACATAATTGCAGATATTCTAAACAAGATATTGGGAAAATTATACTGAATGAAAAAAGCCTTATAAAAATGCATACTTGGGCCTCCCTGGTGGCGCAGTGGTTGAGAGTCCGCCTGCCGATGCAGGGGATACGGGTTCGTGCCCTGGTCTGGGAGGATCCCATATGCCGCGGAGCGGCTGGGCCCGTGAGCCATGGCCGCTGGGCCTGCGCGTCCGGAGCCTGTGCTCCGCAACGGGGGAGGCCACAACAGTGAGAGGCCCGCATACCGCAAAAAAAAAAAAAAAATGCATACTTACCTTATGATTCCATTTATAGAAAATTATTGAGCAGTCAAAACTAATCTATAGTTAAAAAAATAAAGATCAGAAGAGTGATTTTCTCTGGTGGGCATGGGGGCAGGAATTAACTGAGATGGGACACAAGTAAACTCTTAGGGATGATGGTTAAGTTCTATATATATTTTTTAAAATATTTATTTCTTTCTTTGGCTGCACCAGGTCTTAGTTGTGGCACGCGGGATCTTTAGTTGCGGCATGCATGCAAGATCTAGCTCCCTGACCAGGTATTGAACCCAGGCCCCCTGCATTGGGGGCATGGAGTCTTAGCCACTGGACCACCAGGGAAGTCCAGTAAAGTTCTATATTTTGATAGGAGTTTGAGTTTCAGAGGCATATGTATTTAGAGTTGAGGTCATTCAAGGATGCTGAAGCCATGCACATCAAATATGTTGTAAAATCATTCATGTGGTATAATGCAGAAAATATACTGAAAGAGGGTGAGACTCCACTCATGCATTCAGTGAACTTTTATTGAATACCTGCTCTGTGCAATATCCTGTATTAGGTGTTAGGGATTTTTTTAAAAAGTAGTACAATAGAGTTCTTACCTTTGAGAAGTAGTTCTTAAACTGGAGGTTCTCAGCCGATGCCTTGCGGAGCTAAAAAAAAATCATAGAATCAGACTGAGTATAAGCACAGCATAAATACAGTTATTAAAGAAACAGAAGCTGGATTGTAAAGTGTTAAAGAGAGAGGAAGAAATGGATACAGTGGGTGTAGAATATATGCGAATGGTTTGGCTGAACATTCTCAATTCAAGGAGTTTCACAGTAGCACTGCTCAAATGATACGTTTTGCAAGTTTCTAGTGAGTTTGGGTGATAAGATATAAGTGGTTTGTGTTTTGAGCTTTTTCTGTGAACATAACTCCTTTTAGTGAGTATCAAAAATGTATTCTAGGGGCTTCCCTGGTGGCGCAGTGGTTGAGAGTCCGCCTGCCGATGCAGGGGACACGGGTTCGTGCCCCGGTCCAGGAAGATCCCACATGTCCCAAAGCGGCTGGGCCCGTGAGCCATGGTCACTGAGCCTGTGCGTCCGGAGCCTGTGCTCCACAACGGGAGAGGCCACAGCAGTGAGAGGCCAGCATACCGCAAAAAAAAAAACTATTCTACCACTGCATTCTGCAAATCCATGTCCTCTTTGTTCTCAGGAGGACCACTGTGAAAAAGGTGTCAAAAAAAAAGGTGTCTGGATAATCCACTCATTCATTCTTTCATTCATTCATTCCACATACATGTATGATACACCCATAGAACAGACACTATTCTAGGACTTGAGATATATCAGTGAACAAAATAAAGATCCCTGACTTTTTGTTCAGCTTACATTTTCCCCCACTCAGACAATAACAATGAACTTAATAAATAAATTAGTAAATTACATAGTACATGTGAAAGCTATAAGTGTAATGGTAAAAATGAAAAAGAAAAAGCAGAGTAAGGAGAACCAAGAGTTCACGGAGGTGGTATGCAGGAAGCTGCGGTTTTACAGAAAGAAATAAGGGTTGGCCTCATTGAGAAGATGACATTTGAACAAAGACTTGGAGGAAGTGAGAGAATTATCCATGTGAATGAGGAAGGAGCAGTCCAGCAATGAGAAGAGCCAGTACAAAGGCTTTGGTTCAGAGGCATGCCTGGTGTGTTCAGGAGCGATTAGGAGGCCAGTGTGGCTGGAGCAGAGTGAGCATGAGGCAGAGTAGGAGATGAGGCCAGAGAGATGAGGTGTAGGGGAACAGGTCATGCAGACTCTGTAGCCCTGTAGGGTCCTTGGTGTTTACTGTGTGTGAAAGGAAAAACCATTTGCAAAAGTTTGAGCAACAGAAAGACATGAATCTGAC
The DNA here is from genome assembly GCF_025265405.1 of Mesoplodon densirostris. Taxonomy (NCBI): domain Eukaryota; kingdom Metazoa; phylum Chordata; class Mammalia; order Artiodactyla; family Ziphiidae; genus Mesoplodon; species Mesoplodon densirostris. Next base: position 121,433,816 of record NC_082662.1, on the reverse strand, counting down.
TAGACTTTTAAAAGATCACTTTGATGAGTGTATTGAGAATAGGCTGAAAAGGGGCAAAACAAGAAGCAGGAAGATAGTAGGAGGCTATCGCAGTCGTCCAGTGATGGGTCCAAATTTATCCTCCAGCCTGGTACCAATGCCCATTAGAGACACTCAAAGGGCAGGCAGAGAGGCAGAGACATTATCACTGAAGGACATGGTGAAAGAAATAAGCACAAATCTGGGAGGGGGCCTTTACCACTAGCACTTGTAAGTGGATTAGTTTACCTGGAGAGTTACCCAACTAGAGAAATAACTGCTCCTGGGAGCGATACCCAGTACAGGTCTTATACCGAACTGTGATAATACAAGATCTGAGGACCAGCAAGGCAGCCCTGGATGGCCTGGCCAGGGCTAGGAAAACTAGGCAAGGGGAGCCTACAAAGTGAGGGGAAACAGTGATGTTGAGGGCAAGCTTCATTCATTCAAGAGATATTTATGAGTATATAGTATGTTCTAAGAATTCTGCTAGGCAGTAGAGAGAGAAACAGGGAAGACATAGACCCTGCCTTCTAGGAGTTCAGAGTCTTGTTTAGGAGATCTCATTGAGGAGAAAAAGAAAACAAATAATTGAAAAAAAAGGTGAGCAATATTTGAAGTATGAACTAGGTACAGTTATAGCCACAGAAGAGTCATTGGTCAAACTTGTCCAAGAGATCAAGGAAGGTTTCATATGGGAGAAGATATTTAAGTTTGATCTTGAAGGTATGTTTGTCAGTTAATCAAAGGAGACTGGTATTCCAGGAAGTGGAAAATATATGGCATAAATATAGACATAGATGTAAATGTAAATATAAATATATAAAAATGGGGTCATTTGAAAGACCATGTTCTCTTTGGGGAAGTGCGGGTAGTTCCATATGGCTGGATCTTATGTATGCAAAGAAAAGCAGAAGGGAAATAGTCCTGAGAGACATGCAGAGGCCAAAACTCAAAAGCCCTTGTCAGATGGGCTAAGGAATTTGCATCCTACCTATGCTAATGATCTCATGATTTTCTACTCAATATCAACTTTGCACCACCTCCATTGTGTGCCATCCAAATGGCATGAAGATTGACTCCTGTCTCTGGGAGCAGGTCATGAATACTCTAAGCTATTTTAATAATTCCATACACCTAGCCAGTGGTTGGTTCAGGATCTCTAAACCAATCCGTGGATGGATTCCCTTAACCAGAGAGACAGGTTTTGGAGTCATACACATGATGAAATATGATCTAATGAAATTTGAATTTGCTGGAAGCTTCTGGGTAAAGTTTTCTCCCTCCTAAGAAAGGAAGGAAGAGGCAGTTTTTTTCTCTCTCCATGAACATCATATTGTAATTGTGAGGACCAAAACTGCTGCAGTCACCTTGCAACCAGCTTGAAGAACAAAATTCACAGTGGGAAAAGCAGACATAAGAGAACATCAGGGAAACAGTACTGGAACCACCAGAGTAAGTCAACACTGAAGTCTGCCTTCCCTCTGAAGTTCATGTTACATGAGCCAAGATTCCCTATTGAATTTCCTTATTGAATCAATTTGAGATAAGTTTTCTGTTATATGCAACGTAAACCATCCTAACTCACACATTCCAGTAGGAAAATAAATATCATTTTTTTTTATTTCAGAAAGATCATGCTGGTGATTTGGAAGGGGTAAAACTAGAGGTATGGCTTAGCAGAGAGATAATTGAACCACTCAGAAAAGATGATGAGAGTGTAAATTTAAGTTATGTCATGCATATGGCTGGGAAGGAATGGATACAAGACTATTTAGGTGGAAAGAACATGATTCATCATTGGATGTAAGGATACATGAGAAGGAATTTTGAATAATCTCCAGCTTTGGGGAGACTAGCTCGATAGTAGTAACATTTAGAGAGAGAATAAAACTAAGGAAATATAATATTAATGGAATTCCTTCTTAATCTGAATAATGGGGGTAACCATGCCCATTTCCTACTATTGTTGGGGACATTTATTGAGTTAGCACACAAAGCACCTGGAATATAGGAGATGCTCAATAAATAACAATAATGTTATCCATTACCTGTATTCCTCCTCCTATTAAAAAAAGTCTTTCCATCTTTCAAGATCAATATCTCAAATGCCACTCCTTTGTGAAATATTTTCTGCTCTTACAAATTAGATGCAGTATTTTGTATCATGCCACCCTTCCTGATCCCATCCCTGCCCCCATCCTATTCATAAGACAGCTACATCAACTGTGCTATTTTATCTTGACACCTACTGCAGCTTTACACATATGATATACACATGCCAGCTTCTCAGGATGCTGCTAACTCCTTCTGCTCTCCAGGAGAAAGTTAGTTCTTAGGGATTTGTAGAAATCTTGGGGATGCTTCTCCAGCTCATTAAATTAAAGGATCGAGGAAATTCTATCTAAATTTCAAGTGCTAGAGAGAGCTTCAGTACAACCTGGAGTTACCCCGGGTTAGTCAATGAGGCAACTGAACTGTCTCTGAGGGCCCAGGCAAAAAAAAAAAGGTTTTATACTGGGGAGATGCTATATTTTACTTGGGAGAAAGTCTCCTATTCCCCTGTTGTTAATGTACATTCCAGTATCTCAATTCATCAGGGGAGCTATGGGACAATTCAGAAGACAGACTGGTGAAGGAGATGAGTAGTACAACAGTGAGATATGTGTGTCAAGGAAATGCCTGAGACAGGCCCAGCCAGGGGATCCAGGACAGGAGAAGAGAAAGAAGGGTTGCTGATGGCAAACTTCACTAAGCACCTACTGTGTATATGGAACTATGCTAGCTGGGCACCAGGGGATGTAAAGATAAATTTGGTCTTGAGGCATTCAAAACTTAGGAAGGGAGAAAGACAAAAAGGAGATTAATTTGAAAACAGTAAGAAAAGTACCACAAAAGTAATTGTGGTATGAAATAGGAGTGACATGAAATAGAGGGGAACGCATTTTTTTTTGAGTGTAGAACTGAAGTGAGTTTTTTATTTGTTTCAATCAAGCATATGATAGAGTGATTAACCATTCTATCAAGCATATGATAGAATGAATGCAAAGTAATGTGCTCAGATACACCTTAAAATGTGAAAGAAACCCAACCCAACTCGTCCACTGATGGATGAGTGAAAAAACAAAATGTGATATATATGATACACACACACACACACAAAATAGAACATTATTCAGCCTTAAAAAGAAGGAATTCACCAACTTGGATGAACCTTGAGGACTCTATGCTAAATGAAATAAGCCAGTCACAAAAGAACAAATAGTATATAATTTCACTTATCTGAAGTACCTAGAGTAGTCAAATTTATAGAGACAGAAAGTAGAATGGTGGTGGCCAGGGACTCAGGTGGGAGAGGGAATGGAGAGTTATTGTTTAAGGGGTACAGTTTCTGTTTTGCAAAATAAAGAGTTCTGTGAATGTATGATGATGATGGAACACAACACCATGAATGTACTTATTGCCACTGAACTATATACTTAAAAATTGTTAAGATGGTAAATTTTAAGCATTATACCACAATAAAAAATTATTAAGGACATTTTTTAAAAGTGTTCTCTGAGGGCCTCCCTGGTGGCGCAGTGGTTGAGAGTCCGCCTGCCGATGCAGGGGATACGGGTTCGTGCCCCGGTCTGGGAGGATCCCATATGCCGCGGAGCGGCTGGGCCCGTGAGCCATGGCCGCTGGGCCTGCGCGTCCGGAGCCTGTGCTCCGCAACGGGAGAGGCCACAACAGTGAGAGGCCCACATACCGCAAAAAAAAAAAAAAAAAAAAAAAAAAAAAAAAAGTGTTCTCTGAAAGACCTTCCCTAATCCCCTGCAGTAGATTAGGTCCTTCATTGTACAATCTGGTTCTGCACCACAGTTCCTCCAACATATTACTTATCACACCCCATTGAAATTTCTGTTGAATTGGCCACCATCCAATGCTAAAGTTTAGTTTTTTAAGAGAAACATTATTTTAGTATGTTTTAGCCACCAAAATCAACTTCCTCTTTGGGCATACAGTTAGATGACTTACCAAGCTCTCTTTCACTTAAGTATGGCTATATAATTATGTTGTCTTTAATGAAATTTGGTCCAAAATAATGATTGCCACTTCCAGGCTTGGTCCTAGGAATCTCCCATGTGTGGTCTCAGTGCTCACTTTCCCCAGATTGCAGTATTGATGCCAAGGTTGCCATGGGGAGCCGTGTGTTGAAGATGCAATGTCAGCAGGGGTCCCTGAAAGACCATGTGGAAACAAGTTGGTCTGCTGATGTGAACTTCCATCCAGGACTTTTATGTTAGCAAGACATAAAATCTACTGTGCATGTTACTGAAACTTCAGGAGTCTATTTGCTGCTGCATCTTAGACTACCTTACTAATCCACTAAGTCACTCAGCCTATCTGACTTCATCACTTATAGCTGTATGAGTTGGGCGAAGTTACTCAGTCCCTCTTAGGGTCATCTTCTTTTTTTTTTCTAATTGAAGTATAGTTGATTTACAATGTTGTATTAGTTTCTGGTGTACACCATAACATATTATAGCACTTACCTATAGTTGGAGCTTATTGATGATTATGATTTTACTCCAATGGGCTAGCATGGCCCTGACTACCCCCTCTTCTCTCATCTCTAACCATCAGCATTCTTGAAAGTTCACTTAAAACACCCTATACTTTAGAAATTTCAGTCCTCAAATCTGTATGTGCCTCTATAGAAAACTCTGCCTTTGTATTACAGCTACAGTATTTTAAGAATTCTAAGACACCATTGATTTTTAAATGCAGGATCACTTTAATAAAAGACTTTCAAGAGAAAAGCACCCTATCTCTTTTAGTTATACACACTAATATTTTGGCTCACCTTGATTTCCGAAACCTTAAATTATTGGGGAAAATTCTTCTTAGAATAAATGACATAGGGTTTTTACGAAGTTATTTTATCCTTTCTTGCTCAAACTTCCTCATTCTCATGCAATGTGCATGCACATGGGTTCACACATGACAAGATATAAATGGGATAAAAATTCCATTGATCTTTGACAATCTATAGTACCACACCATGAAAGGACTACACGTCAGTAAATGTGACTTAACTCAGCCATGGAGGAGTGATGGTCTCATCCAGGAAACAGCCTGGCTCTCCTTGGGGCACTAGCAGTTTTCATTGCCTTGAGGTGACATAAAAGGTTTTCTGAGCACCTGTGTCTGGATGTACCAAGTTCCTAGTACCCCCAGGAATATAAGGAGAAGAAGCTCCTTCCCTAGGAGAATCCTTGTCACGGAAGAAAGTGCCTGCAACTGCCTCAGAACCTGAAAGAGAGAAAGTAGAGTGAGAGGGATCAGAGCATGTGTGTGTAAGTGGAAGGGGTGTTGTTGGTAGGTGCTGAGAGCTGGCATCTACTCCCTCCAGCTCTTTCTAAAGATTCTCAAAGCATTTCCCATAAGCCCTAGAAAGGCTAGAAGGGACCAGTTACCTGCACAAAGCTGCCTAACAAGGTTGAGGCTAGAGATACTCTTGCTAACAGGATTCATAGCTGTGCAGGTATAGGTCCAATTCAGATCACAAGAGTTCTGGGAGTCACTGAGGACTGATCCTTCCTGGGGCAGAATGGTCCTTGGTCCTATTGGTGTCCACCCATATATGGTGTTCTCTCCTCCTTCCTCCACAGAACACCTCAAGGTGACATTACAGGTGCTGTGCTCACAGATGAAGGAATCCACTCAAACGTGAGGCCTTGGCAGTCACTCTGCTTGAAGTAATAGTTTTAAAAGATACAAATAGCAATAAGGGGCCTTACTAGGCCATCCCAGGAGGAGAGGACACAGGGAATACATGGGAGAGAACATAGCAAGGAATCCACAACCCTTTGGAGAAAAGATTTCTGACTCTTCCAATTCCAGCCCTTAAGGGGCTGAATGGAGGAAGAAGCAAGTTGTGTGATGCTTTTCAACCAGGGCCATCAGCCAGACTTTGCTGACAACTGAAGAGGACAAAAAAGAATAAGAAAAGGGACGAGAAAGATCTACCTAAGAGAGGTTCTGGACACCCCAAAAGAGTGAAACCAAAGGACAATCTTTACCAAGGGCCATCTAACCCCCAACGCCCCCGGCATAGAGGATGGCCTTATTCACCCTGACCAGTAGGGAATTGGTCCTCTATGCTCTTACGCACTGAAGATCCTCAGATCATAATTGGTAAACAGTGAAGAGGTCGGTGTGCTTATCATGACTCTGTAAGGTCCTGTGCCTGCCATCATCAGGTTGCTGAGCTGCAAGGCGTAGGACTCGGTGACATTCAATCGATCTTTCTGCTTTGGGTCAGTCACCTGGTTTAGCGTTTCATTTGGTTCTGTGAAGACGATAGATTTTCCATCATGAAGCCCGGTGATGGACATGATCTTCTCTTCCACAGGAAACTTCAGGGTAAGAGTTACAGACTCCCCCAGGACCCCATTCACAATCAATGGGGTTGAGCTGATTTGTGAAACTGTGAACACAAGGAAGGAAATGACTATAAAAACTGGCCCTGATACCCTCCCTTTTCCCTAAGTCTCCCAGTCAGTCATAGCCTTACCAGATTGGGGCCCAAAAGAATGTGAGACCTAGCGGTGGTGCTTTGGCTGGAGATGGAATTGAGCAATGCTTACTCTCCTTCCTGCTGGGATCATGTTCTCCAACCTAGGGATTGGGTTCCTACTGAGGGCTATTGGCCCTGGAAGCTTAGAAGGGAGATGGCAGGGGAAGTCAGGGCCCAGCCTTAACCTGCCCAGCCTTTTTCTTTATCCCTAAATTTTAACTCTCATGACTTCCTATTTATGAAATGCTCCCCCACGACGCAGCTGGGGTTTTGATATCGCTGTAGTTCTGGTGGCTCAGTGGTGTATGGTATAACGATCTCTAGATGACAGTCTCTAGAGGATCCTGCCTCTTCCCGTGCAGTTTTGGAGGAGCCTGTTGATTTCTCCAGGCCTCTTCTCTTTTATAAAATAATGGAGATAAAATGTAAAGCCTTTCAACTCTGACATTCACAATGTCATGATTCTATGTACCCCCAACATTCTCTTTTCCTCCTCCTTCTTTCTCTCTTTCACTATCTAATAGGTCTTTCTCTCTCATGTCCTTGAGTCATTCACCCGCTTTTTTCTGCCTGGTCTCCCAATCTCTCCAACAAGGGGCTCTCAATTCTGGGAAAGTCCTTCCCAGGCAGCGCCCATGTAGACCCTCTGCCCCTTGGAAGGTCAAGCTACAGGGGAGGAGCCTCTGACCCACTCACCTGGAGACTGGAGAAGCAGGAGGAAGAGGAGAAGCTGAGCAGGTCTCATGCTGGCAGGACAGAGCTGGTTTGCCCTGAAGATCTCAAGGAAATAAGAGGAAGGCACAAGAGAACAGGAAGTTCTGTTTCACAGCACAGATAACACGATGAGATGCTATTATTTCCCATGTGCATCATTTTTGTTAAGCACATCCCTAGCACATCCCTTGATTGGCCCTGACATCTGCCTCAGATTCTGTCCTTAAAGTCAGAAAGAGTTCACAAATATGAAGATGGCACTTTAGAGAACCTGATACACTTTAACAAATGGTTTTGATGTGATTGTTAAGCTATTTTAAAAGTTAAATTCTCCTCTTACCCCCATTTTAAAGACAATCCTAGATATCATGCCATCATCTTTGTATTTCAACGTGTGTTTTAAAATATACATACATTTCTTACATAATCTCCATGCCATTATCACAACTAAAAAAATGAAAATAATTCATTGGTATTATATAATATCTAGTCTGTATTCCAAGTTCTCCCAATGGCAGGAAACTATTTGTAGTTGGTTTTGCTTTAATCGGAATCTAAACAAGATTCTTGTGCTGCATTTTGTTATTGGACCTCATAAATATCTTCTAATCTACAGAAGTCAGTGCCCCTCACCTCCTCCTTCTGTTTTTTTTTTTGAGAGAGGTTTCTCTCTTTCACTCTTTCTCTTTTAAGTATCATTATAAACTCATGAATTTTTGTATAATTCTTTTTTTTAAACATTGCTTTTAAAAAAATTATTTTATTTATTTTTGGCTGCATTGAGTCTTTGTTGCTGCGCGCGGGCTTTCTCTAGTTGTGGCGAGCGGGGGCTACTCTTCGTTGTGGTGCGTGGGCTTCTCATTGAGGTGGCTTCTCTTGTTGCAGAGCACAGGCTCTAGGCACACGGGCTTCAGTTGTTGTGGAACGTGGGCTCAGTAGTTGTGGCTCTCGGGCATAGTTTCTCCGAGGCATGTGGGATCTTCCCGGACCAGGGCTCGAACTGTGTCCTCCAGTGCATTGGCGGGCGGATTCCTAACCACTGCGCCACCAGGGAAGTCTGCATTAGTCTTTTATAATTTCTTTGAATTCTTACACATGAAGGTATTCCAGGCTCAACTTGTTCATAAACTTCCACAGACATAAAAGTAGCCGTTCCTCAAAAGATCCCTTATTCCTTTAATGGGGGAATGCTACTTAGACACCACAATTTTGTCTCTAAGCATACTCATTGGTATTGGGTTGTCATTGCTTACAGACATTTTCAGTGGACAGAATTAGGAAATACATATTCTTTAAAGAAAAAATGGAACAGAAATTTGTATTTTTCCACTTTCTATTTAAATTCTTTGATTTTACATATATCTCTTTCTTTTACAAGAAAACGTCTTGGTTCCTAACAGCACTAATGTAAAAATGTGTTTGTTTTATCCTGGAAAAAAACATATACAGTTTTAAGATAGTAATAATATCAGAATTTTTCATAGCAACAATAAACACTGAATGAGTTTAACATTTCTTTGTAGGTTTATTCATCCTGTAACCAAGCAGGCCTTCTCAGACTAGACACCCACCCATGTCCTCCGCCTGCCTTTTGTCTGTAGTAAAACTTTAGTTAAAGAACAAATTTCATCAGAAAAGTGAGAAAACACAGAAAGAAAGAAAAACAGTCAAGCAAGACAAAATAATAATACTCTAGCCATTAAATAAAGTCAAGGACCTTTAGTTCTTCCTCAAGGACTATAGATAATATTCTGAGCCATGTCCTCTGAGCTGTTTTGCAGATACTGAAACCCCCATCAGCTTGAAAAAGTTTACTGTATGCTGCCCACAAGCACGTAGACCCCAGACTGGTTGGAACCAGATGTTGATGATGCTGACTCCCGATTACCTCACCACCAACCAATCAGAAGAACGTCCGTGAGCTAATCACACCCTGCTCCTTGAAGACTCCTCACTCGCTCCTCCAGGGTGGGTCACACAGTCTTGCGGGCATTAGCTCACTGTGGCCCTCTTTGCCTGGCAAAGCAATAAAAGCTACTCTTTTCTACTTCACCCAAAACTCCACATTTCTATTTGGCACCGGTGAACAGAGGCCAAGTGTTGGCAACAATCCATAGATATCTTCCACACAGAATGTACAATGAAAATATTAGGGCTGGCTTTCTGCAATCAAATCAGCTTGGGATACAAGAGGAGTCCCCATGGATCTGCCATATTACCACAGCCCTCTGTCCAAGTGAGACTGTGAGACCTTGCTGCTCAAGGAAGGGGTGGACGGCAACTTTCTGTTAAGAGACAGACAGTGAGTCTATGCCCGGAGTCCTGTGCCTCTGTGTCTCGTGAGTAGCCTCATCTTCCACACATTTGGAACCTTATGCTAAATGTAGGACTGATAACCAAGTGGAAAAGGAATTCTACTTCACTGACTTCGCAGCCCAAATGAGCAGAATGAGAAATAGTTAGACTGCCAGGAGGGGATGGAAGGAACGTGTCTGTCCAAGCTCCTCCACCTGCCCTTCTCTCCCTGGTGCAAATGCCATACAAGCAATGAGCAGACTCTGTGGGGCAGCAGAAATGGGACTGGTGAGGAGAAGAGTGCAGGCAGCATGGGAGCGGAGTGGGGAGGCAGCGAAGGTAGCCATGTGAGAAAGGTCCTTTCCTCCATATGTTTATTTATTATGGAAAAGGCTAGAGACCCTTGATGAAATTTCCACCTGAAAGACCAATTATTACATGCATTCTGCCACCTCTGCTTGCAATATTTAAAACACTAATAATATTTCACATTTTATTTAGATTTATAAAAGGCTTTAACATTTATCATTTGCTCTTGTCTCTCTCTGGGTCCACTAAGGTAAGTATAAATAATCGCTATAATTTAGGTGAATAAGCAAGGCCCAAATTTCTCAAATGACTTACTCTTGCTAAAATTCATCTGATATCAGGCCAAAATGCCAGAGCTATCCTACCAAAGTGATTACTTAAAGACTCGTATAGAAAGCAATGCTGTGTGAATAATCACTTTAGTCTCCCAATAAAGTATGGACCACTGAGAATTTTCACATTTTTACCTACTATAGAATTAAAATCAAGTCAGTCAAACATAAGGAGAAGATATATATTTCTCTCTGGGGATACAGAGATGAGACAGGTAGCCCTAATTTGTTCTGGGTCTATTGGAAGAAAGTGAGTTTAAGCAAATATTTATAATATTGTATCTTATCGTAGACTTAGAATTTCCAACTCTTGCCCATCTTCCTGTGCCAACCTTGAAACCTCTGGCCTTCTGGGACCAGTTCTTACCTGGACCACCACATATATACCAGGCCAGGCAATGAATTACCACCTTCACCAAGCCTCGACTTCTATTACTCTCTGGGGTCCCAGCCTGGTTCTGCATTGAAGCAATTTTATTATTTGGGACTTCCTATTCTTTGTTTTTCTTCTGTGACCCAGTTCTTCTTCCCTTTTCTTTTTTTTTAAAGTTGTTTATTTTTGGCTGCGTTGGGTCTTCGTTGCTGTGGGCTTTCTCTGGTTGTGGCGAGCGGGGCTACTCTTCGTTGTGGTGTGCAGGCTTCTTATCGTGGTGGCTTCTCTTTGTTGCAGAGCACGGGCTCCAGGAGCCCGGTCTTCAGTAGTTGTGGCCCACGGGCTTAGTTGCTCCATGTCATGTGGGATCTTCCTGGACCAGAGCTTGAACCTGTGTCCCCTGAATGGACAGGTGTATTCTTAACCACTGCGCCACCAGGAAAGTCCTTCCCTTTTCTTATACACCTTTCCACTGAGCCTTCTGGACCCCTTATTTCATAGTCAACAAATTTCCATATATCTTTCATCTAATTGCAGGATGTTCACTTTATTAGTTATCCGTAACTGGAATCAGGCTGGCTATCAACATCACTCTCATCTGCTTCTGGGGCATCCCATAACATGTGGAGCAATCCAAGATCCTTAGCAAGTCTTATGAGGACCTGCCATTGTCTGATTTGTCTCTTGAGCCTCATTCTTACACCTCTTTGCCTTGCAGCTAACACCCCAACAAGCTTAAAATGCCTACATCTTTCCCTGTGCTGTATTCTCTCATCTACATTCTTGGCTCCTGCTATGCTATCTGTCTGGAAAGCTCTTCCTCCCACCCTTTATTTCTCCTTCCCCTACATAGGGTAACTCTTAATCATTCTTTAAGGATTAGCTAAAAATAATTAAAATAGTAGCCAACATTTATTGAGGGCTTACTCAGTGCCAAGCACATGAATGTTCTCCTCAAATCCTTTCAGCCCTCAAATGTGGTAGGTTTTATTATTTTTCTCATTTTCTAAATGAGGAAAGTAAGGCTTTAAGAGTACTGGGACCTATTCTGCCCCTAGGTTCATCAGACCCTTTTTTTTTTAGATTCCATATATATGTGTTAGCATACGGTATTTGTTTTTCTCTTTCTGACTTACTTCACTCTGTATGACAGACTCTAGGTCCATCCACCTCATTACAAATAACTCAATTTTGTTTCTTTTTATGGCCGAGTAATATTTCATTGTATATATGTGCCACATCTTCTTTATCCATTCATCTGTTGATGGACACTTAGGTAGAGAATAGACTTAAGGACACGGAGAAGGGGAAGGGTAAGCTGGGATGAAATGAAAGAGTAGCATTGACATATATACACTACCAAATGTAAAACAGATAGCTAGTGGGAAGGTGCTGCATAGCACAGGGAGATCAGCTTGGTGCTTTGTTACCACCTAGAGGGGTGGGATAGGGAGGGTGGGAGGGAGGCGCAAGAGGGAGGGGATATGGGGATGTATGTATACATATAACTCTTTCATTTTGTAGAATGAAACAGTTATATGTATACATGTGTTAGTAGAAACTAACACAATATTGTAAAGCAATTATACGCCAATAAAGACGTCAAAAAAGAAAAAAGCACTGGACCCCTTTCTCCAGGAGGATCCCACCCACCAAACAGGTTCCCATATTATCCTATACATATTTTTATCATTGCACTTAGTACATAATATTGAAATAATATTTGTATATGTTTTCTTTTTTCACTGGGCCAATGAATTCCTTGAGAGCAGAGATTGTTTCTTACTTATCTGAATTCTTGAACCTAGCAAGATGACTGGATCAATGAGTATTTGCTGCATGAATAGCTCACTTTATGAACAGATGGATGGATGGATGGATGGGTACCATCATATAGCCTGTTCAACTCTTATAGAAACATAGAAGAGGTAGAACAAACTGCCTAGGAGCAGTAAAAAAGGACTCAGGGAGGAGGTGTCCTTTCTAATGAACTTGAATGAAGAGTAGGAGATGTCAGACAAACAAGTGAATGAGGGCACAGCAATAGCTTCAGTGCATGCCAGGCACAAATATCTCAGATTTAAGGTGTCCCAATGTGTTTGGGCAAGGCTGACAAATAGAATATGTATATTTAGAAGAAGAAGGAGATGACAATATAAAGAGAGAGAAAGACCAGATTGTAAAGAGCTTTGCATTAATTACCTTGAATGATTGTAAGCAGGGAAGAACCTATTAAATTATTTGAATCATCTGTTTAGACAGTGGATGGAGAATGGCTTGGAAGGAATATAGAGTGATCTGTGAGAAGTTAATTGAAACCATCCAGGAAAAAGAAAAGGACATGAGCAACGGTGATGGTGGTGAAGAAGATGAAGATGGGATGGATATGAGTGTTAGGCTGTATGGATATGAATATATGGATATGATGGGATGGATATGAATGATAGGCTGAAGTGACTGAACTTAGTTACAGGCTAATTGTGGGAGGTGTGGGAGAGGAAGAAGTTTCAAATGACTCCAAAGTTTTTGACATGGGAAATGAGATAATAGCAGTGCTATAAACCAGTAGTGACAACCAAAAAAAAAAAAAAAAAAAAAAGAAGAACAGGTTTTGGTGAGAGGAGGCACAGACAGACAGAGAGGAAAGATTATGAATTCTGTTTGGAGTATATTAATTCTGTAATACCTATGTGATGTCCAGGTAAGTTACATGCATTATCTCATTTATCCTTTGCAAAGCCATCTTCAGTAGGTGACATAGTGACATAGCCCTATTTTGTGGGGAAAGAAACTGGAGCTTCTTATTAACTAAAACATCCAAGGTCAAACTGTTAATATGTTGTTGTGTTCCCTCTCTTATCAATGTCCCCAGTTCCACTGAAATATGTTCAAGGTGGTCCCCTTAGAACTGTGTTATAAAGTGCCCAAACGGGGGATTTGAGGGTTTGGCAGTAGATCCTGATATATGGAATCTTGCATTCTGCTTCCTAGAAATGAGCTACCCTTTCTTCTTTGTTGTATTAGAATGGCAATATACTAACTCCCATGCTTTCTCAGATCTAAATGAAGATATTATGGAGGAGGTTAGAAATAAAGGAAGGAAGTCACAGAGGAGAGTTGGCCCAGCAGCATATAGCACCCACCAGAAAGCTATGTATGTGGTAACCATGGACAGGAAATGTTACTTGATCTCACAGCCTGATAGAGAGTGCAGAAAACACCAATGTGCAAAACACTGTCTTTGTAGGTGACATTGTGAGTGTTAGAAGTTGGAACTGGATCTGGCTTTATAATCAGCAGGGTCAAAATGGAATAGTTATTTGGAGATGCAAGGAATTCACCTACGGGTATGAAGGGAAAGGAGGGACTTTCTGTAGTTGTAGGAAGGCTGCAAGTAAGAAGAACCTAAACCCTGACTCAGGGCATGTCCTCATCGAGGAGGAGGATGGCAATTAAAGAAATTGGGAAGAAAGGCCTTTGGAATGTCTCTACGTTTTAGAAAAAAAAGACATTTTATAGAGGTTCATAGTAGAAAAATCAAACAAAATACAAAGGCATAAAGAAGAAAGCCGAAACCCTCTAAAACCTTGCCATTTATAAATGATCCTTATCAATATTTTGGCAAAATTCTTTCTAGACTTCTCTCTGTGCATATACATATACACATACACATACACATAAGCATGCGTGCACACACACACACACAAAATAACACACATATGTGCTTAGGTGGAATCATCTGATTTTCTGATCTGCAACATTTTGTAACTCAAAAGATATATCATAGGCACCTTTCTACATCCATGAAAGCATATATTCATAATACTTTTATAATTGCCTAGTATTCTATTGAGTGCATGTATTGATTTACATAAAATTATGCTAGAAGTGTTTCTCAACAGTGTGACAGTAAAAATTTTCATACTTACATTTTTAAAAGTTTACCTAGATCTCTCTTGAGGTTAAATTCCTAGAAATAGTATTGTTTGGTCAAACACCTGTACATTTAAAACTTTGATATGCATTTACAAAATTATCCTGCTACCCAAATATTGTACCAATTTAACAGATGGAAAATTCTTAAAGTATTTTTATTGACTTGGATTCCCCTGCATGGGTCATGTCATGGAAAAATGAAGGCCACATAAATAACATCACACACTCATGCATTCAATTTTATTTCCTCCAAGTGACTTTCCAAGTTTGTTTAGAACAAAAATTAAAACTCAAGCATGAATATCAGAACAGAATGTGAGGAGGTTTCCCCTGAGATACTGGTCATCTGCAGTTGTTGAGGGACTAAGCACAGACTCAGAGACACATGTTCAGCTCCTACATTTACTCTATAGAAACAGGATGGACTTCCACCCCAAATGTGGTTCAAATGTCAGAGTAATGGTGCCACACACATATACCAAGAGGGTCTGAAAGGCTTATTACTTCTATAATGAGACTTTCTGGCTAGAGGAACACAGTCTTCCAGAACTGGTCTGAAAAAGTGGAGAGAGCAATGAAAAGTGTTAAAATGAAACACAGAGGCCAGACTTAAAACTTCCCTGAGCAAGCAAAGCCAGTTTAGTCAAACAAGCAAAGCTTAATCTGGCTTATTCTGCAAGACAAATGAGGTTAACTTGGGTCACTTCTTGCTTATGCCTCTTGAGAATCATAAACGAAACTTAAGTTCCCCAAAATTGATATTAGATAACCACTAACCAATTCCCGGTCATTTAAGAAAATTCTTGTATTAACAAATCACTGTAAAGAATAAACACTCACTGCTTTCACATTATATAAGCTGCTTTACAGCAATATACCTCTGAGCCTCATTCCATGTTTTGGTTTGAATGCTTCCAGTTTGCAAACTGTCTTTTTGGTGTGCACAATAAACTTGTACTAATCACTACTTATGTGATTCATTGATTTTATTTATATTTTTTAATGAACTTTGACAAAGGAGTCTGGCTTGGGGTTTTCATAGTACATCAGAGTGGGGCTGGTATGAGTGTTCCTGCATTTGGTCAGAGGCTTGTGTGTTTTGAACTTCTTGATTGTGACAAAGGAAGGAATATCCAGCTTTTCTTATCAGCTTGGTCAACTTGCTCAGTTGTGGGGAAGGGAAAAGGATGAGGTGAGGCTTAAAATCTGTCAGCAGTCAAACATCAAAAATATAATGTCAGATTCTTACTGCATTTACAAGGCCAAAACTTTGTCAAAAAGAGCTTAGCAGTTTCATGAAGAGCAGAAATGTAGAAGGCCTATAGTCTTCTTTAAACCTCAACTGAAAACATCAAGCCAAAGATTGACAAATGGCCTGTAAAAGACCTATGGAGTTCTAATCTCTTAAATGAAAATAAAAGTTCCCACTGCAGAAATGATAAAGGAGGCACTTCAATAGCCTAAGACTTGCAAATATTTGAGAGGATTTCATCCTTCTTGTTATATCTAGAGTGGTCATCCACTGAGGTCCAGCCAGCATCTATATATTGAAAACCTATATCAAATATAGGAAATCTTTTTTCTATATAAAGCTAAATATCCACCTAGAAAACATCAAGATCCACATTTGTCAAATCAACTCAAATTGTTTTATATTATAACAAGAAATTTAAAATGTTCCATTCATAGTTTTAATATAAAGCACAAGATATATAAATTTATATTTAAATAATAATATTAATAATAATGTATTACATTTATTGAACACTTACTTTGTGCCAGATACCCCATGTTTATTGCACATTATTTACAATAGCCAAGATATGGAAACAACCTACGTGGCCACTGAAGGATGAATGGATAAAGAAAGTGTGGTACAGATCTTCCTTGACTTACGATAGAATTACATCTGGATAAACCCATTATAAGTTGAAAACACTGTAAGACGAAAATGCATTTAATACACCTAATCCACTGAACATCTTAGTTTAGCCTAATCTACCTCAAACATGCTCAGAACACTTACGCTAGGCAAAGTCACTTAACACAAAGCCTACTTTAGAATAAAGTGTTGAATATATCATGTAATTTATTGAATTCTGTACTGAAAGTGAAAAACATATTGGTTGTATGGGTACAGAATGGTTTTAAGTGTATTGACCATTTCACCATATCATTGTGATTGTGGACTGACTGGTAGCTACGGCTGCTGCCACTGCCCAGCCTCAGGGGACAGCACCGGAAGGCATATTCCTAGCCCAGGAAAAGATCAAAATTCAAAATTTGAAATATGGTTTCCACTGAGTGTGTATCACTTTTGCACCATCGTGAAGTCAAAAAGTCATAAGTTAAACCATCGTAAATCGGGAACAATTCATATATATATATATATATATTATATATATATATATATATTACTCTGTCATAGAAAGAATGAAATCTTGCCATTTGCGACAACATAGATGAAACCTGAGCGTATTATGCTAAGTGAAATAACTCAGAGAAAAACAACTTATATGTGGAATCCTATAAAAAACTTATCTGTGGAATCTTGAAAAACAAATCAGGCTCATAGATAAAAAGAACAGGTTGGTGGTTGCCAGAGGTGGGGAGTGAGGGAGGTGGAAGAAATGGGGGAAGAAAGTCAAAAAGCACAAACTTCCGGTTATAAAATAAAGTCATGGGGATGCAGTGCACAGCATGGTGACTATAGTTAATAATACTAAATTGCGATACTTGAAAGTTGCTAAGAGAGTAAATCTTGAAAGTTCTCATCACAAGAAAAAAAATGTAACTGTGTGTGGTGACAGATGTTAATGAGACTTAACTGTGGTGATAATTTCACAATGTATACAAATACTGAATCATTATGTTGTACACCTGAAACTAATATAATGGTATATGTCAATCATACCTCAATTTTTAAAAATTTTTAAAAAGTAGAACCTTTCAATGAAGTCATTTGGGTTAGAAGTTTTCTTAGTGGGAATTATTTTTCTAATTATATGTTTATTGAACTGTAATGTACAGAAAAGTGTGCATATGATAAATGAAGAGTTCAGTAAACTACCAGACAGTGAGCCTATCAGTGTTAGCACTACTGACACCAAGAAATTAAAAATTACCAGCAGTCCTTAAGCCTCATCTGTTGCCCTGTCCCAATATCAACATGCAATCTCTCCTGAAAGGTACCAGGAGGCTTCTAATACCATAGGTTAGTTTTACCTATAACCAAACTTTATACAAATGGGGTCATACAGCATATGTATTTTTTCCATCTGACTTCTTTTGGTTAACATTTTGTTTGTGAGTCATTCATGTTGTGCAGGCTAGCTGAAGTTTCTTCATCTTCGTTGCTATATGGTATCCTTCTGTATGTGTACACCACACTTTATTAATACATTCTACAGTGATGAGCATTTGTTTTTTCAGCTTGGGTCTATTGTAAATAATACTTCTATCAACACCATGTACATTTATTTATTTATCTATCTTTTTATTTATTTATTTGCACTTACATGCTCTCATTTATTTAAGGTATATACCTAGGAGTAGAATATTACTGGTTCATAGAGTATGTCTATATTAAAACTTTAAAACTTTAATAGATAATAAAAAACCATGTTCCAAAGCAGTTGCACAATTTATCCATCCATCTGCAGTATATGTGGGTTTCCATTGTTCCAAGCAACATTACTCCACTGATAACACCTAGTATGATTAGTCTTTTTATTGTAACTGTTCCTTGTGGGTGTATCTTGGTATCTTATTTTAGTTTTAATTTTTATTTGCCTGATTACCAGTGAAATTGAAACCTTCACAAATGTTTATTAGTTACATTGTTACATATTTTTCAACTCCTTTGCTCATTTCTCTATTGAATTGTCTGTCATTTCCTTTTTATTTGTATAAATTCTTTATATATTTCAGGTAAGAGCTTTTTGTTATATGTTTTGCAAATATTGTCTTCTATTCTGTGCTTTGTTTCTTTACTCTCTTAATGGTGTTTTGATGAGTGGAATTTCTAAATTTTAATTTAGTACATCTTATCATTTCATTTAGGCTTCTTTCTTTTAGGTTTTGTTTAAAATTTCTTTCCCTACCACAAAGTCATACAGAGTACAGATATTCTTCTATAAATACAGTATCTTTTAGATTTGTTGTTTTACACTTCACATGAGGGTCTACAATACACTTAGAATTTTTTCATTTCTTTCCCACATGGATAGCCAATTGATCCAGCACTATTTGTTGAAAAACTGTCATTTCTCCATAGCTCTGCAATACTTTTTGTCATACATAAGTGTTTATATACATCTGGGTGTGTTTCTGGAGCTTTTATTCTGTTCCATTTTTCTATTTGGGCTTTCTTTTGCTTCAACCACACTGTCTTAATTGGAGTAGCTTTATAAATAGATTTTGATATCTGGTAGAATTAGTTCTGACCTCTTTCCTCTTCTTCAACAGTGTCTTGGCTGGTAGTAATTCCTTTCATTTTCATATAAATTTCAGAAACATTTGTCATTTTCCACACTAAAAAAACCCTACTGTGTTATTGTCTGGGATTGTCTATATATATTAATCTGGAGCTATTTACATCTTTACAATATTGATTCTTCCAAGTTGGATACATATGCATTCATTTATTTAGGTCTTCCTTTATATCTCCAAATAATGCTTTATAATTTGATTCTGGAAATCTTACACATCTTTTCCTAGATTTACTCTTAGGTCCTTGAAGTGTCTTGATATCATAAATGGTGTCATAAAGATTTTCAAGTTTACTTTTCTAAATGTTATTGTTATATGCAAATACAATAAATTTTTACATAGACTTTGTATCTTGTGCTTTTCTAAACTCACTTATTAATTTTAACAAATTATCTGTAGATTCTTCGGATTTTATTGTCCAAACAATATTGTTTGTGAATATGGATGGTGTTATTTTTTCTTTTTTAATCTTCCCCCATGCCCTGTCTTACCACTCTGGCTAGAACCTCTAGTACAATATTAAATATTTTCCTTTTTCCATTATTATTTCTTCTTTGATACATAGATTATTTAAAATTGTATTTCTTGTTTCAAAATATAAGATTTAAAAAAACTTCTGATAATTATTCATAGCCTACATTCATTATCATAAGAGGACATTATAAAGAGAGTATGTCAAAATATTTCACTTTGTGGATTTGTCTATTTCTCCTTATAGGTCTATCAATTTTGTATTATATAGCTTAAGATTATCCTACTAGGTGCATGCAAATTTTAAATTGTTACATATATAGTTATATTTTAAGATTGTCTTACTAGGTGCATGCAAATTTTTAAATGTTATGTATTACTCATAATTATATGATATATTATAAATTGTTATATATTAAACCTGTTTCATTACAAGGTGAATCTGTTCATTAACACTTTTGACATAAGCTCTATTTTGTCTGATATTAATATAGCTACTCCATTTTCTTTTGGTTCATATTTACATGCTATAATCTTTCTCTATGATTTTACATTCAGAATTTCTGTTTATATGTTTTATATGTCTCCTTAGTAAACATTACAAAGTTAAATTTTGTTTATTTTAATCCTATCCATCAATTTTTATGTTTTACCTAGAGCACTTAGTCCATTTACATTAAATATAATTACTAATATACTTGAGTTTATGATTCATATTATTCACCAACTTTGTAATTATTCAGCTCTTGATTTTTTTCTGATTTAGGGGGATTTGGAGAATATTTAGTAATTCATGTCACACTTTTTGATTTGCACTATTCAAAATCTTATTAAATATAACCTGTCACTATATTTGATATACAGTTCAACAATGTAATCTTTTTTGAGTTTTTTTAATCTCCTTTTATCTTGTGTTTTTGTTTGCTTGTTTTTTTGATTAACTAACTTGCATATCACTGTGTACAAAGAAGGGAGATATGACAAGACTCTGCTTATGGGAAAGGGGCAAGGGTGTCAAAGAGAGTTCTTGGCATTTCAGTTGGCTGAAAAGTCACTCTGTGGAATCAGAATGTCTAAATATATTTCTAAGTTATTTTGTTGTGGAGTGTGCAAGGCAAACCTCTCCTCCCCTACCTCCTCTGCAAATCTTCAGTAAATTCTACTTTGCTCACCAATCCTTTCTTATGAGTGAATTTTGATTTTGGCAGGGAAAGGCATTAGAAAAAGTGTTGCAGTATTGCTTTATGGGTCCACATGGCAGTGTTAGGAGAGAATGTGAGGCACAGGAACTTGGAGGCAGAGGAGATCATAAAAAAGTAAGTCCCTAGGAATTTACAGAAACACTGGAGAAATTTCCCAAGGGCACGGACTTGAGGAATTGAGGTAATTCTACCTAAATTTCGAGTGCTGGGGAGGAGTCCACTGCAAGCTGTGTTGTACACTACTGGAGTTATTCCTACATTAGCCAATCAGGCAGCTGCATTGTCTCTGAAATGCCCAAGAAAAACAATTTATACTTGGGAGAAACCCCTTAGACCTCTGCCATCAGTGCCTTTGGGTGGACATTAATTAATTAAATTTATTGAACCAATGGTCTTGTGTACAGAAAACCTCTCAGGACTAACCATGCTGAGCATTCACTGCTTCAAGTTAGTCACACTGGCTTACTGAGCCTCTGGAGGGACTGCCCTGACCAGAGCTAGCCAATTCCTAGAGATACTAAACAGCTCGCATCACTTTTCAAATGCAAAGACAACCAATCTAGAGCCCATACTCCTAACCACCTCCATTATCTCACACTCCCAGACACTATCCACCAGCCCTAACCACCCAGGGCGAGGTACCAGGCAACTAGGAACAACTCCTATGCTCCAGAGTCCACTGAAATGATTCAAACTAGCCAATTCTAGAAACAGGAAGTATTCTGTGCTTTTGGATACAAGGGTCCCTAGCTAGTTAAGATGCATGTCTAGCGGAGAATTTCAATGACCCCAAATTCTTGCATCTTCCTATACGTAAAAAAAGCACTAAAATCATTAAGTTGAGATATCTGTTCTTTATGATAAGCATTAATAGTTTTATGTTTGAATACATGTATTTCTCAGACCCCCCCGCAAAAAAAATCACATATATCCTGGCTCCTCTCCCACCTCTTCAGAGCAGTTCCTCATAGCTATCTGAGAGACTGCCTCCCAGGTTATAGTCCTCAGTAAGGTCCTTGTATAAAACTGAAACTCACTACTCTTACATTGCGCTTTTTTTTTTCAGTTGACATTCTCTATACCAGTAAAGAAATGGACCAGCAAAACATTTCACTGAATTCAAGTTATGTGGCCAAAGAACAGCATAAAGCTAATTAGCTTAGATAGAAAATTAGCTCATCCTTTTCAACTCTTTAGAACTATGGTCTAACCACTAACTGAGATAGTTAAATCATAAAGCAGTTCCTAAAACTGCCAAGACATTTGTTTTTAATATCAAGTGTAATCCATGGTTACTGTTTGAGATTCTATTTCTCACCTAACAGTTATTCAACTAGATAATAAACTACCTCCCAGTTAGAAAGCACCAACATACACTCACACACACACGTGCACTTTCTCTTCTCTGTATACTGTGTAGGAAAAAAAGACCTGTGATCTAAGGAATGCAAGTTAGAGGAGATGCAGATAAAATTAGTTTTATTTGGAATGAAGGATTGTGGGACTTTTGCCTGACAAGTAATAGAGACTTCTTAGAAGAAACAAACAAACAAACTAGCCAATTCTAGACCTGCTTACCCTGCCTCGCCTATTCCTTCCCAGGGAAACCACAATAGAGGCTATGGCCTCAGTTCCCCCCCATCCTCTCTGCTCTTGTGCCTGTGACCTATGTTTTTCTGTGTGCCCCCTCCTCTTGGGAACTGTGAGAAAAAAAGGTGTTTTTTCCATGGCAATGGTCTCCTGATCTGTAGGCCTTTCTGATCTTCAAACTTTCTATGTATTCACTATATTTTAGAGCAGCACAGTACCTGGATGTGCCAAGTTCCTAAGATGTCCAGGATCACAAGGAGAAGGGACACTTGTCCCAGGAGAATTTACATCACTGGGCAGTAAGTACCTGCCACTGCCCTGACCTGAAAAAGAAGTGAGAGAGGCCAGAGCACGTATGTGGACAGTGGAGCGTGTGTGTGTGTGTGTGTCTGTGTGTCTGTGCCAGGAATAGGTGTGTCCTTTTCTCAACACTCCCTGACCTTCTCAGAGCATTTCCCAGGGGTCCTGGAGATGCCAGAAGGATCAATTACCTGCACAAGGTGTGTGGATGGAATACTTGGACCTTTGGCAATCATCTTGGGACCACAAGAGCCAGGCTGCCTGCTGAGAAGGCCAAAGTGGAAAGAGAGAAAAAATCTGGGTCTTCAACAGCGGCATTGAGCTGCTTTACCAACTGGCCTAGGAGGCCATGCCTCCTCTGGACTTCCAGTGGGGTGGAAGATGAATTTCATCCCTGTTTAAGCTATTTGAGTTGGGGCTCATTTTTGCAGCAAAAAGGATCCTAAGAGATACACTGACACAGGGCATTGAATTGTTAAATTAGTTTAGATACTATCTTAATTAATCTGGGTTTTTTTTTATGTGGTAGATGTTACTCATCTACTAACAGTGTGTAGATGTCACTACATGTTGAACTCCCCCTATTTTCTGATTTCCTCATATCTTGAACTAACAGCTTTCCTAAAGTCCCTCTACCACAGATTGACTATCTATCATTTTCTCCTTATCATTCATTAAATAAAATTTTAAAAGCTGTGTTATAATTGTATTGAATATTGAAAATAATAACTTGGTGTTAAATTAATATAAGCATACCTATGACATCTAAGAGGTGAAAACAGATAATGTATCTGTCTTACTGCTTCAACTATTTTGTATACTGGAAAATAGTTTTACATGCATCACTTTATTTAAAAATTGAAATACTCAGAAGTAAACAAAAGAAAAAAGCAAATAATTCATCTGAGGTTATTTAATCTTCAGCCTGGATCTGTAGGTGAGTTTTA
This sequence comes from Mesoplodon densirostris, assembly GCF_025265405.1. Taxonomy (NCBI): domain Eukaryota; kingdom Metazoa; phylum Chordata; class Mammalia; order Artiodactyla; family Ziphiidae; genus Mesoplodon; species Mesoplodon densirostris. The sequence goes on along the minus strand of NC_082662.1, from coordinate 121,410,273 downwards.
TCACTGAGATAAATCCTTTCTCTGCTCTATAGTTTCTCTGAGGGCCTTGGAGCTCATTTCTACAGTTCTTATTTAGATGGTGCTCATCTCATAAACCACTTTGAAGTTTAGAAGAGGACGAGGAAGTGGAAGGAGAGGGGAGTAGGAAAGTACACTGGGTTGGATAGTGTCCTCCAAAAATTCATGGCCAGCATGAATGAAAAAAGAAAACCCTGAAGAATGCAAACAAAAATCTCAAAAGCGGCTGAGACACTCCAATCAAATATAAAAGGTAAACTTGGTAAGTATGAATTTTAGGAGAAGATGTGATTAGGAAATTTGTTCATTTGGCAAGTAAACATTAGGTAACTTTTTTTTCATGCAGTTTGATTTAGATGAACAGGCTTGACTGTTCATGGAGCAGTGTGAGAGAAAAGGAAGTTAAAATGCTTTTCCTGCAACAAGGCTTGGTTGCTGGGCTAATTCATAGTAAATAGGATCCTACTCTTCAATGTAACTACAGATGAGTGAGGAGAGAAAAGTTAAGGGAAGCTGCTTCAGCCTCCATGAGAGAAATCTGGATTTTCTTCCTGAGGTACTCAGATTTGTTAGGTGTATTAGTTTTCTATTGTTGCTATAACAAATTACTACATATAGTGTTTGTCTTTGTCTGACTTATTTCACTTACTATAATGCTTCCAAGGCCCATCTTTGCTGTTGTAAATGGCAGAATTTCCTTCTTTTTTAATGACTGAATAGTATTCCATTGTATATATATTGACCACATCTTCTTTATCCATTATTACGTTGATGGGCATTTACGTTGTTTTCACGTCTAGGCTATTGTGAATAATGCTGCATTGAACATGGGGGTGCAAATGTCTCTTCAACATAGTGATTTAGTTTCCTTCAGATATATGCCCAGAAGTGGAATTACTGGATCATATGGTAGTTCTATTTTTAATTTTTTGAGGAACTTCCATACTGTTTTCCACAGTGCTAGTACCAATTTGCATTCCCACCAACAGTGCACAAGTGTTCGCTTCTCTCCACATCCTCACCAACACTTGCTATCTCTTGTCTTTTTGATCATGGACATTTTAACATGTGTGAGATGACTTCTCATTGTGATTTTGATTTCCATTACCCTAGTAATTAATGATTGTGAGAACCTGTTCATGTACTTGTTTTCCATTAGTATATCTTCTTTGGAAAAATAATTGGTGAAAGATGTTACCTCGGTATGGATTTAATTTTCATTTCTCTTATGATGAGTGAGGATGAAGGGACTGGGTTTTGAAACAGGAAAAAAAGGCATGAAAGCCCCTGTGATGATAAAGACCTTGGGTGTATATCCAATTATGTCCTCTGTTATGCCCCAAAATATCCTCACACCAAGCTTAGCACCCAATTTCCTCTGTCATGAGTAAAAGTTCTCTCCTCAACTGCCATAATTCTCAAAAAAATTATACACCAAATGGCCTGAGTTCACACAAGAGAAACTGGGGTTTGAAAGCATATCTCTCTGATACAAGCTCCTCAGTTAGTGTCACTCCATTACACTACATTAAACCAAGAGCAGAGCAGTGGGACTTCCAAGGAAGAACAAAAATCTGCTACAGGAAAGTTCAATGTAAGACAAATCCCCAAGAGTGGGTCAACAGCTGGTAAGCAAAGCAATAAGATAAAATAATAAGATAAAATAATCATCTGAGTTAAGAAGGCATTAAGAGAAGTAAGGATGAGCCCTGAGCACACAGGGCTATCTATTTTTATAGATAGGTACTTGAGATATGTACAAATTCCTACAGATATTTGGATAAGGCAGGTGAATCGGGAGAGAAATTTTCATATAGTTCATACTAATTGACATTGTGTGATGGTAATTGTTAAAGTTAAGTAAACGTAATTCAATTTAAAACATTGGATTATAGATATGTTTACATGGCTTCTATCTGAAATTAATTAATTAATAGCTAATTAAGTAATACTATGTAGGATGCTAATCTATATTGACACTAACTTTAGTCACATGGTCACAGATAGCTACAAGGCAGGCTAGGGAAAATAGCCTTTAGCTAGACAGTCATGTACTCAGTTAAAAATTTTACTACTCTAAATCAAGGATTGACAAACTATAGCTGGCGACAAAATCTTGTCAGTGTCTCTTTTTGTAAATAAAGATTTATTTGAACATAAAACAATACTATGTAGGATGGTTTAGCTGCTCAAAAAGCCTTGGAGGAAATGGGGAGATATTCGTCAAAGGGTACAAACTTCCAGTTATATGATGAATAAGTTTTGGGAATCTGATGTACAGCATGGTGATTACAATTAATATTGATAATACTGTATTATACACTTGAAAGTTGATACAAGAGTAGATCTTATATGTCCTCACAACAGTAAAGAAATGGTAAGCATGTGACCAGATGGCAGTATTAGCTAATGCTATGGTAGTTATCATTTGCAATGTACCAAATTAACACGTTGCACACCTTAAACTTACACAATATTACATGTCAGTTGTATCTCAACAAAGCTGGGGAAAAAAGGCCTTAGAAATTACTCTTAAGACTAATTCTGATTCTCAGATAACAGAAACCATCATTTCCAAGCATATCAGTTGACCAAGGTAGAAAAGGCTCAGCAGAAAAAAAGAGATTTTTCTCATCAATACCAGGTTGTCTAAAGGGGGCTAAGTGTCCCTGGCTAGATAGACTTTTCTCAGTCATCACTGCTGTCCTGCAGGATGGAAACTTCAAAGGACCTGAGACTCTTCAAACCCAAGCCTAATATATTCTTTTCTTCCACCTGGAGAAGTATCCCTGCACTAATTTTGCATATCCAGATATCCCTCCCACATGGACCAGCTCCTTCCCCAAAAGGCACGATGCTTGAGGATGTTAAAAATGGCCTTTGTTCACCAGTGGCTAGGAGCCTTAGCCAGGGGATATTCCCCCCCAGCCATCCTCCCCTACAGCATCCAGTTGCTTTCTATTCCTATTTCTGTCTTACATTTCTCATGTCATTTGACCCATAGATGCATCCTACCTTCTCAATTGTTCCATTGCGTCTGGACAAATTTGGATTCATTCAACATCTGAACGGTTTATGAGCACCTGTTCTGAGCTAAGCATAGCATAATCATAGGCAGCTTCAGCAGAAAATGGGCATTCATTTCAGCCAAAAGCAGTGATGTGATCTCGGGAAAGGATGCCATGAGCCAGAGAAGGTAAAAACTGGTGATTTAGGGTGACAGACAAGGCTGCAACCCAGTTCTGGGGAGCTTGTCTTCGGCATTGAGCTTGAGCCATGAATATCGTTGATTGCAGTGTACCCAAATGCACTTTAACCCACTTCTATGAGTCATACTTGGTCTATTTACAGGCTGAAAAGTCTTGGTCACTTCACTACCCCACCTCTCACATTTCCTGAAGCTCATGACACTACCTCAATCCCACAGGTAACGTCAACCCACAAGCCAGAGAAGGAAGAGGTATTTCCACAGGCTCCATTAGGCCAACTGCTTCCTCTTCTCTCCTCAGAGTTGTCCCTGAACCTGGGCTATGAGAGGGCTCACCATGGATCTGCCTTATTATCACGGCCCTCTGTCCAAGCGAGACTGTGAGACCTTGCTGCTCAAGGAAGGGGTGGACGGCAACTTTCTGTTAAGAGACAGTGAATCTATGCCCGGAGTCCTGTGCCTCTGTGTCTCGTGAGTAGCCTCATCTTCCACACATTTGGAACCTTATGCTAAATGTAGGACTGATAACCAAGTAGAAAAGGAATTCTACTTCACTGACTTCGCAGCCCAAATGAGCAGAATGAGAAATAGTTAGACTGCCAGGAGGGGATGGAAGGAACGTGTCTGTCCAAGCTCCTTCACCTGCCCTTCTCTCCCTGGTGCAAATGCCATACAAGCAATGAGCAGACTCTGTGTAGCAGCAGAAATGGGGCTGGTGAGGAGAAGAGTGCAGGCAGCATGGGAGCGGAGCGGGGAGCCAGAGAAGATAGCCATGTGAGAAACGGCCTCTCCTATAGAGGTTGATTTATTTGGTATGGAAAAGACTAGGTGCCCTTTATAAAATTTTTATCTGAGAAGCCAACTTTTTACATAGATTCTGCTGGCTCCACTTGTGATTCTTAAAATACTAATAATATTTCGAATTTCATTGGATTTGTAAAAGGCTTCAGCGTACATCATCTCCTTTCATCCTGCTTGTAATCTATCAAGAAAAGCCACCATTTTATAGATGAAGAAACAGAGACCTGGGATTTCTCAAACAACTTGGTTGTGTTACACTTCATCTGGTGGTTCCAAAGAGGCTGAGTTCAGTATGCAGGTCCAAGCCAGAGCATCAGAGCTACACTGCTGAAGGAACTTGTTTAGCCCAGTTTAGAAAGCAATCCTGAACAAATATCAGGGGAAATCTACTGTCTTTAAAGATTCTTGTCTTTGTGGATACCACTGAAATTTTTCTTTACCTGTTATAAAAATTAAAACCCAAGTATCTCCATGGATGCGCTTCAGGGCTTCTTAGAATTTGGGAGCTATAAGGACAAAAGAGATTGTCATTACTAACAGAATAGGCAGGGATATATTTCTTTCTCTATATGATACCGGGAATACAGATATAAGAAAGGCAGCCTTAAGGTGTTGACAGTTTGAATTTTCAAGTCACAGATGATGTTGGGGGTGTTTTCATATATTTTTAGGCATTGTTAATTCCTCTTTTGAGAATTGCATAATCATATCATTTACCCAGTTTTAGCTTGAGTTGTTCATCTTCTTACTGATTTTTTTCAATTTCTATGTATGAAGGTAAAACTTTTTTTTTCAAAAAAAAGACAGACACAAGAAAACTACAGACCAATTTCATTTTCATTTACTATCCACTTCCAATAAACTACTAACAAAATGGAAGCCAGTAAAATATTAATGGAGAAAATACACTATGCTCAAGTATGGTCCAATCCAAGAAATCAAGGATGGTTCCCTGATAGGAAAATTATTAGTTTAATTACATATTAATAAGTCAGAGGTTACAAACTGCATAGCTGATTCAAATTTGCTTAAAAGGTATTAGATAAAATTCAGCATCAACCCCTCAATTAAACACACACTCATGTGTGCATATGCATGCACACACTTACGTACTCTTAACCATGTAGAGCTAGAGAGATGCTTCCTTAAACAAAGGCCAGATGAAGCACTGGAAGAATTACCCCCCAAATCATGAATGAGTCAAAGATGTTCATTATAAGCACTACTATGTAACATTTTCTGGGAGATGTTAGCAAGTGTAATTAGTCAAAGGAAATACATGTAAAAATTGAAAAGGAAGATGCAAAATTATTATTATTTGCAGTTGACATGACATTATACCTGTGAAATATAGATTTAACTAAAAAGAAAAACTACTAAAAACTAAGAAAATCCAATAAGGATATCTGCTTATATTATTGAAATCTAAAAAATCAATAGCTTTTTCATACAGAAACAATAACCGGTAAGTAAATATAATAATACATCTCATTTACATCAGCAAAAAATTAATAATACCCAGGAATAAATGTAATATGAAATGTAAAAAATTAAATAGCTACTGGGGAGTTTACTAGAAGACTTCAGTGAAGGGAAGGATTCAGTTTGAAAGCATATCAGTTCACCATAATTAATCATAAATTCAGTATGTTTCCAGTGAAAAATCAACAGAATTTAAAATTTTTTCTTCAAAGATAGTAAAGTTTATCCAGGTGGGAAATGAAACACAAGGAACCTGACAGAGAGCCAGAAAATTTTTTGTTAAAAAAGGGGGGGCTTCCATGGTGGCGCAGTGGTTGAGAGTCCGCCTGCCGATGCAGGGGACACGGGTTCGTGCCCCGATCCCGGAAGATCCCACATGCCGCGGAGCGGGTGGGCCCGCGAGCCATGGCCGCGGAGCCTGTGTGTCCGGAGCCTGTGCTCCGCAACGGGAGAGGCCACAGCAGTGAGAGGCCCGCGTACAGCAAAAAAAAAAAAAAAAAAAAGGGGGACTAGTACCAAATATTAAAATACATTATAAAACTACAGTAACTACTACAGTAATTAAAAGAGTTTGGTACTGAGAAATCAATGGAATTGAATATAAAATCTGGTAGAAATGAATCCAAATACATATGGAATTTAGCATATGCGTAAAATAGCATTTCAAATCAATGAGGAAAAGATGAGTGATAATTGTGTTGGGACACTTGGCTGGTCACTTAGAAAAAAATAAACCTGAATCCCTTTCTTACTTCTTGAAGTAAAATTAATTCAAATTGGTTCTAATACAGAACTTATTTTTCTAAATGAAACTGTGTGTACTAGAAGAAAACGTGAACTATTAAAAGATATTCCTGGAATTGAGAAAGACTTCCTAACAAGATATAAAACACAGAAACCAAGAAAAGATTGTTAAATATGACCATTATAACAAAAAACTGTTGTTAAAAAAAACTTATTGACAAACCAACAGAAAAAAATCAAAACTTCATTAACATATAATGAAGCTTTTAAAAAACAATAGAAAACTAGGTAAAATGCAAGAGGAGGAGATTCTCTGAAATGGAACGTGAAAAAGAAGGATAAGAAAAAAATGCTAGATCTCACTCATAACTTAAAAAACACAAATTAAAAGAATAACGTGGGCTTCCCTGGTGGCACAGTGGTTAGGAATCCGCCTGCCAATGCAGGAGACCGGGGTTCGAGCCCTGGTCTGGGAAGATCCCACATGCCGCGGAGCAACTAAGCCCATGTGCCTTAACTACTGAGCCCGTGCTCCTAGAGCCCACGAGCCACAACTACGGAGCCCAAGTGCCACAAATATTGAAGCCTGCGCGCCTAGAGCCTGTGCTCCGCAACAAGAGAAGCCACGACAATGAGAAGCCTGCGCACAGTGACGAAAAGTAGCCCCCGCTCATCACAACTAGAGAAAACCTGCACACAGCAACGAAGACCTAACAGAGCCATAAATAAATAAATACATTTATTTATAAAAAAGAAAAAGAATAATGTGATACCATTTTTACCTCTTCAAGGGTTTAGAATTAAAACTATGAAACTACCCAGAGGAATTCAACTGCTGAGAAGCAGAAGTGCTCGCACATGCTAAATACAGCCTCTTTGGATAGAAATGTGGTCAAAACATAAAATGCACAGGTATAACCTTTGACCCCAAATTTCATTAATAAAAACGTATCTTATAGTTATTACTGCATAAGTATGTGCAAATTGACATTAACAAGATTTAGTAAATCCATATATGGTATGAAAAGAACTCCAAGATCTATTGTTGTGTGAAAAAGGCAAGATGCAATGTATGATCCCGTCTGCGTAAAAAAAAAAAAAAAACAAGTATGCCTATATCCTTCTATATTCATAAACAATTTTTGAAAGTTATATAAGAAACTTATAATAGTGGTTACAGCTGGGGAATTTAGGAGGAATAAATAGGAAAAAAAAGGTTGTGGATTCACTCTTTTTATTTGATAACTTTTTCACACTTTAAATGCTTACGTGCATGTATTTACTTTGGTAATTTAAAAAAATGTTTATAAAAATGTAGTGAATCCCTACTATCTATTCAAACACTGTGCTAAGGCCTGGGGAGATTCTAAGGAGATTCCAATAGGGGACTTGCAATTTTTTTCAACATGTAAATAAATAAAATAAAGGTAAGACAATATTATACAAATTCAAGGACAGAGGAGATGAGCAGGAAAGTCTTCTTAGAGGAGGCGGTATTTGAGCTGGGATTTAAAAGAGTTGATAAGATTTGGTTTCACAGAAATGGGATGGAAGGCATTGTAGGTTGGGGAAAAGGAAGGAACTTAGGTCTAGAAATAGCATATTTTAAAACACATAACAATCATACAGAGTTCTGGAAAGGTAGTTTGGAAACCAACTTTTGGAAAAGTCAGTTTGGGGTAATATTATGGGGTCTTAAAAGAATGATTCTGTAGCTAATGGGGAAACATAGATGGTTTCTAAGCAGGGAAATGACAAGACTACTGCTGAGTTTTAGGAACTCCAGTCTAATAAGGAGAGTGTACTGAAACTGGCAGATGATGATGGCAATACAGATGGGAGATGGTGAGGAACTAGCTACGGTGGGGCAAGCAGTGGGAATGGAGATTAGAAGAAGTTGCAAGAGATGTGATAGAGACAGGAGAGACGTTGGTCAAGATTTCAGGGTAGGTAGTCAACACTGGGATTCTCTTTAAAAATTGACATTTATGCTCAACTGCTCTGTGATACATCATGCTAGCTTATATATTCATTCAAAGCAAAATTCATTGAGAAATGTAATACAAATAATAATAACTAATCAAATGGAGAGGCAGAAATAAATATTTGTTAAACACCTGCACTTGATCAGGGCTCACCCTCTTCCCTGCCCACATCACTAAAAGGCAAACAAAATTTCAGGCACCCTCAGGCTTAAGGCTCAGATCAAATGGTCCCCATCAAAACGGTCTTTTTCATAATTCTTGTGAAATTTTGTTATCATAAAAATCAGACAGACCATTCAGTTGTTATTGTTCAACAGTTATTTAAAGTTTCTCATGTCAAGCACTATGGTAGACACTCAGCTGATGCCTTCAACACAGCTCACAGTCTAGTGGGGAAAATAAAGAAGTAAAAGGACACTGTGACATGTGTGATAACTGATGACTGAGAGCAAGGAGTGATTCATTCATCAAGGAGTAGAGAGCCTACATGGGAGCTGGGACTTGGAGGATGACTAGAACCTTCATTCGTTCATTCAACAAGCACACACTAGCACCTATTATGTTCCAGGCATGTTCTTATGCATTGGTGAAACAGTGATAAACAGTACAGATACTAGTCCTGCCTCCATGAAATGACATTCCAGTGAGAGGAGACAATACAGTGAAAACAAAACAGAGGGGTATTACAGGGAGGGACAAAGAGTCTTCTTTAGGTTGGGTACAGGAAAGATTCCTCTGAGAAGGTCACATAAAGCAATTCATATTCCAGTATACAACCCTAAGTAAACAGAGCCAAAATTATCTACAGCACAAGCGTTAGACTGTTTTTCTACATCTGTGCAGCAAGAGCCATTATGAAGGTGCTTTTTATGAGTCAAAAATTGTGCTAAGAATGTTACATCAATTATCTCATTTATCTTTTGCAAAGCCATCTTCCATAGGTGATATATCCCTATTTTGTGGGAAAAGAAATGGAGCTTCTTATTAACTAAAGTGTCCAAGGTCAAACTGTTAATATGTTGTTATGTTCCCTCTCTTATCAATGTCCCCAGTTCCACTGAAATGTGCTCAAGGTGGTCCCCTTGGAACTGTGTTATAACGTGCCCAAGCAGGGAACTTGAGGGCTTAGCAATAGATCCTAATATGTAGAATTTGCATTCTGCTTCCTAGAAATGAGCTACCCTCTCTTCTTTGCTGTGTTAGAATGGCAATATGCCAACTTTCATGCTTTCACAGATCTAAATGAAGATATTATGGAGAAGGTTAGAAATAAGGGAAGGAAGTCACAGAGGAGAGTTGGCCTAGCAGCATATACCACTGACCAGAAAGCTATGTATGTGGTAACCATGGACAGGAAATGTTACTTGATCTCACAGCCTGATAGAGCATGAAAACACCAATGTGCAAAACACTGTCTGTGTAGGTGACATTGTGAGTGTTAGAAGTTGGAACTGGGTCTGGCTTTATAATCAGCAGAGTCAAAATAGAATAGATATTTGGAGATGCAAGGAATTCACCTGCAGTTATGAAGGCAAAGGAGGGACTTTCTGTAGTCATATATAGGAAGGCTGCAGATGAGAAGAACCCAAGCCCTGACTTAGGGCAGGTCCTCACTGAGGAGGAAACAACAGAAAGAGTGAATGAGAGAGAACCCAAGAGTCATTTCCAGCTCTCAGATTCTGAGATCTTTGGAAAGACTTGAGTTCAGAAAGAAAAAAAAAAATTCAAACTTTTTTGTATTTTTAGAAAAATCAAATGTTGAGAAAGGTATAAAAAAGAGAGCAGAAATTATCTCAGTCTCACCACTCAGAAATCACCTTTTCTAATCTCTCCAGACTGTTCTCTATTCATATGCATGTATAAGCAAATATTATATATGTACATAAATGGTTCATTTTATATATGATCATCTGCAACCCTTTTTTTCAGTGTATAATGGGTATCTTTCTACTTCAAAGAAAGCCAATACACATCATCCTTTCATGATTGTTTACTATTTTATTGATTGCGTATATCATAATTTATACATAATGATACATTTAAGTTATTTCCAATTTGGTCCAATGAACCCAATGTAATTTGAGAAGATTAACATTTTTGTGTTTACATCTTTGAGAGTTTGTCCAACTCTCTCCTCAGGATAATATCCTAAACATTTTAACATTTTTACACACATTGACAAATTAGTACAACAAAAGATTATATGGATGCACACTCCAATCAAGACCAGTGAGAAAGCCAGAAGTTAAAAGTCTTAAAACATTCTGTATTGACTTGTAACTGTTTTTTTCATCATCTTAGCAGTATATTTCAAAGAACAGAAGTTCTTGATTTTGATGAAGTCAAATTTATCATGTTTTTCTCTCATGAATTGTGATTTCAGCATTGTATATAATAAACCCTTGCTTAATGCAATTCACAAAGATTTTCTCCTTGTTTTCTTCTAGAGTGCTATACTTTTAACTTTCACATTTAGTGTAGCCTATTCTGATTTAATTTTTGCAATCTGGGGTAAGGTTGGGGTTGGTTTTTTATTAAATATCATCACCTATTTGTTCCAGCTCATTGTGGAACAGACTATCCTTTATCCCAATAAATTGCTTTGGTGCCTTTGTAAAAAACAAAAACAAAAACTATTGACTATATAAGTTTGGATCTATTTCTAAGCTCTCACCATGGATCTTTTTTTTTGTCTTTATGCAAATTCTGTATTGTGTTGATTACTATCACTTTATAATAAATCTTGAAATAAGATGGTTTAAATCACCCAACTTTTTCAGGGTTATTTTGGCTATGATAGGCCCTTTGCATTTCCATACATATTTTAGATTCAGCTTTTCAACTACCCACCGCCCCCACCAACACACACACAGACTGATGACATTTAGATTGAGATTGCATGAATCTAGAGATCAATTTGGGGAGAACTAACATGGTAATATTAATTCTTCTGATCCATGAACATAGTTTAATCTCTTTATTCATTCATATCTTTTAAAATTTCTCTCAGAAATGTTTTGTAACAGGTCTTGTACATCTTTTGTCAAATTTATCCCGAAGATTTCATACACTTGATGCTATTTTAAATGATATCAGATTTTAGTGATTTAAAATTTTAAATTATTTTATTTTCATTTTCCACTTGTTCAATGCAAGTGAATGGAAACACAGTTGATTTTCATATACTGAACTTATATCCTGCAACCTTGCTAAACTCACTTATTGGCCCATTGGCTTTTTTGTAGAATCTCTGTATGATTTTCTACATGCCATCTGCAATTAAAGGTGATTTTATTTCTTCCATGCCAATTTTTCTGTTCCATTTTTTTCTTGCCTTATTGCACTAGCTAAGACTTCCAAAACAATGTAGAATAGAAGTGATGAGTGCAAAAATCCTTGTCACTTTCTGATCTTGGGGTAAAAGTATTCAATCTTTTCCCACTAACTACATCTTTAGCCCTCCTGTTCCTAGTAGGGCTGAGAGTTTTTTTCTGCATCAACTGAAATGGTAGTATGAATTTTTGTTTCTTCTCTGTTAATCAACAGATTAAATTTTCTAGATTCCACATGTAAGTGATACCATGCAGCATTTATCTTTCTCTGTCTAGCATGGTTGAATAATATTCTATTGTTTATATATACCGCATCTTCTTTATCCATTCCTCAGTTGATGGACACTTGGGTTGTTTCCTTATCTTGGCTTTTGTGAATAATGTTGCAATGAACATGGAGTACAGATATCTCTTTGATATCTTGTTTTCATTCCCTTTGACTGTATACTCAGAAGTGGGATTACTGGATCATAATTTTTACTTTTTTGAGGAACCTCCATACTGTTTTCCATAGTGGTTGCACCAATTTACATTCCCACGAACAGTGCACAAGTGTTCCTTTCTCTCCACATCCTCACCTATACTTGATATCTCTTGTCTTTTTGATGATAGCCATTCTAACACATGTGAGGTGACATCTCATTGTGATTCTGATTTCAATTTCCCTGATGATTAGAGATATTGAGTTCCTTTTAAAGTACCTGTTGGCCATTTTTATATCTTTTTGGGAAAAACATGTATGCTTTATGTATTTTGAAACAAACATTTAGGTGCATAAACATTTAGAATTGTTATATCCTCTCGATTAATTGACCCCTTTATCTTTTTGAAAACCCCACTTCTTTATTCCTGGTTATAGTCATTGCTCTGAGCTGATATCGCTAGCTTTCTTTCTATTAGTGTTAATAGTATATACTTTCCCCATCAATTGACTTTTTTTTTTTTTTTTGCGGTATGTGGGCCTCTCACTGTTGTGGCCTCTCCTGCTGTAGAGCACAGGCTCCGGACACACAGGCTCAGCGGCCATGGCTCACGGGCCTAGCCACTCCGCGGCATGCGGGATCTTCCTGGACCAGGGCACGAACCCATGTCCCCTGCATCGGCAGGCGGACTCTCAACCACTGCACCACCAGGGAAGCCCCCATCAATTGACTTTTAATCTAGTTGTGTTTTCATTTTTATATCAGATCTCTTGTAAGAATCATACCCCTGAGTCTTGCTTTTTTATCCAATCTGACAATAACTTCCCTTTAATAGGGATGATTAGGCCATTTGTATTTAATGTGATCATTAATATGACTGTGTTTAAATCTACTATCTTGGTATTTATTTTCTATTTGTCCCATCTGTTCTTCTTTTCCCCTTTCTGCCTACTTTGGAATTGATTGAATATTTAAATTATTTCCAAATTATCTCTTTTGCAGGCTTGCTACCTATAATTCTTTGTTTTTTGGTAGTTTATTTAGTATTTATAGTATTCATGCTTAACTTATTACAACCTATATTTGAGTAATATTATACCACTTCACCTATAATACAAGAACCTTACAATAATATCCTTTCATTTCTCCCACACTCTAATTAAGTTTTTGTGCTCTTATTGTCATCCATTTTATTTCTATATATTTTATTACCCCTAGAGTAGATTGTTATTACTTTTACTTTTAGCAATCAATTATCTTTTAAAGTGATTTTAAATATAAGAAAAATAATTTTTTCTTTACCCACATAATTACTATTTCTGGTACTCTTCTTTCCTTTGTATGTACCAGGGTTTCTCAACCTCGGCGTTACTGAAATTTGGGGCCAGCTAATTCTTTGTTGAGGGGAATGCCCTGTGAAACTTGTGATGACTAAAAATATCTCAAGACATTGCCAAAAGTCACTCCTAGTTGAGAAATATTAGTATTGTTTCAGATTTTCACCTGGTACCATTTTCTGTCTGTCTAAAGGACTTCCTATAACATTTCCTGTAGTGTATATATACTGGTGTAAATTATTTCAGCTTTTGTGTATTTGAAAATGTCTTCTTTTCACCTTCAGTTTTTGAAATATTTTCCCTAGATATAGATTTCTAGGCTGATTTTTTCTTTCAATACGCTTAAGATTTTGTTCCACTGTCTCCTGACTTGCAGCGTTTCTAATAAGAAGTTTGCTGTCCTTATATTTGTTCTTCTGTAGGTATGTATTTTTTTTCTTCAATTGCTTTTGAGATTTTCTCTTTATCATTGGTTTTAGGCAATTTGATTGTGATGTACCTTTGTGTAATTTTCTTTGTGTTTCTTGAGTTTGGGGTGCATTTACTATTTTGTACATGTGGGTTTATAATTTTCATCAAACTTAGAAAATTTTTGTCTGTTGTTTCTTTAAATAGTTTTGTTCCCACTCAGGGAATTTAATTACAGGTATATTAGGTTACCCAAAGTTGTTCCACGTTTCACAGCTTCTCTGTTTATTTTTTTCAGTCTTTTTTTCTCTCTGATTTTCATTTTGGATAGTTTCTATTGCTTTGTCTTCAAGTTCACTAATTTCTGTCTTCTGCAATGTGAAATTTGCTGCTACTCCCATCCAGTGAATTCTTCATTTTATACAATGTAGTTTTTATCTCTAGAAGTTTAATTTGGGTGTTTCTTTAATATCATCCATATTTCTACTTAGCAAGCTCTCTTTTCTCTAGATTCTTGAACATCTGAGATAATAACAACAACTGTATTAATGTCCTTGTCTACCAAGGTAGAGCCTTATGTCTCCCTAAGTTGATGAAATAGAGCTAGGAGTCCAGGAAGGCCAAGGTGCCTAGAGTTTATGGGGGTGAGAACACAGAAGAAAAGATACACTAAGAAAGAGCTCCTGGGATCTGCAGAGGGGTTCCTTGAATCTTCAGCTTAGTGTTGAATGGCTCATGTGCGTGAGGTAAATAACCAGGCTGCGTAAAAAAAAATCACCCTAAAAGCCAAGGGAACAATCTCTGGAGCTCACGCTGGTCTGGAAATAGTTTGTATTCTCACCAGAGTAGAAAATTTTATAATTCATAGACCTCAGTTAGAATAATCAGAAGCATATTGACTCAGTAGTGGGATAGAATTAGCTCTGTAATAAGGCTGCTCTTGTCTCACCTAAAAAAGATTTAAAACAAGTCTCCAAAAGATTGAACTATTTCCAAGTAGCTTAACTGTACCCTAGAAAAAAGTTCAAGAATCTTTATAGGAAAATGAGAATATCCAGCACCATAAAGATAAAATTTGCTACTTCTGGCATTGAATCAAAATTTACCAGGTATGAGGACTTTCCTCATGGTCCAGTGGTTAAGACTCCATGCTCCCAATGCAGGGGGCAAGGGTTAGATCCCTGGTTGGGGAACTAAGATCCCACACGTTGCATGGTGCAGCCTAAAAACAACAAAAACAAACAAAAACAAAATTTACCAAGTATGAATAGAGGCAGGAAATACAATCCATAATGAAGAGAAACGTTAATCAATAGAAACAGACCCAGAAATGAACCAACATTATATTTTATAGGATATTAATATAATCAATGTCCTTCTGTGTTATATTATGCCACAGAAAGAGAACTGACACATCTGTGTGATAAGGCCATGGTTGTGTACTCTTATTCTTATCAAATGAAGGCAAATGGTTCTGACTACCTTGCTATTAGGAATTTTAGCTAGCTAGCTAGATAAATTGCTTTTGTTTGATCTACAGCAAACATTTTCCTAGATCTAGATGCCAGATCTGTGATTATTTTATCCACAAAAATATGCACATCTGGAACTGCAGTTGAAAATACAATAAACTTTGATTAAGGTTGTAATAATCCATAGTCATTCTTCAAGATATATCTGGTGTTTGCACTGGCCAGTAGGTCAGTTAAATGAGAATGTGGTAGGAATCAACACACCGTACATTTCATGATTTGATGGTGCCCTTAGTATAGAAATCTCTTCCAGGGATGTGATATTGCTTTAGTTTACTGTCTTGGCAGATGAAACCAGTTATAGGAACTTCTGCTTTGTCCTTTCCACTACAATAGTCTTCATTCTATGATTCAAAGAACCAATGAAAAGATTTTGACAATTCCTAAGTGTGTAAGTGCATTCTGGAACTGGGGAAATAACCATAGGATGGTCCCGCGGTCCCATTGGATCCACTTGAAGTAGACTCGGGCCAAGATTTCGTCTATCACCTGACTCCCATGAGTTCTACTTCTGACTACTGGATCATGGGAACATTTGAGTCTCCAAAAATTAGTGTCAGTTCAGAGCCAGTATCAAATAACCCTAAAAATTATTGGTTATTTTTCCTTTTCCCAGTACACAGTGTCCCTAGTAAATGTTGTACATTTTTCTGGAAAAGGCTTGGGGAAGTGTGGTCACATTCCTTCCTTAAAGGAATCAAGAAACCCAACACCCCTCTCAGTAAAAGGGATCTGAGTCTGTCAACTAGATTAAATCTGTAAATTGGGTAAGACATCCAAGAATCCCTACCCTGTGACTTAAGTCAGTGTTGTGCCACAAGACCTAGAAGTTCTCTGCTTACTTTATATCCAACAGAACTTTAGGCTGCCCATCATTCTATGTTTTGGAATCCAGTGAATCAATTAAACATCACCACAGATCCCTGTACAGCAAATTGCTCTTACACTGTTACATCCCTCTGGCTTATGATAATTGTGCCGTCTTTGTCTCTCACTGAGTGCTAACACCTAACTATTCCTCGATGCCATTATTTCCACTAAAATCAGGGCACCCAACAATTTCAGGATTTCCCACTGTCAATTCCAGCTTACAGCACAGAGATGTAGTTTTCAAAGATGCTGGTTCTCTCCTCACAACTTATTTTTTAGTTCATCATGAAGGTGCTGACCTTCAGACACCTGAAGAGGGGTGAGTAATAACTAGACAGTTTGCATTAATAGATTTATTATAATATTCCCATCTTCCTGAGTCTTCAGATTCCTTTCTCTATAGAATTCCAGGGAAGTTTTGGCATTTTGATCTCTATTGAATGTGAGCCATCATTAAATCCATGCTTCAATTAACCAGTCAAGCAGAATGTTTATGTCACTCCCCAGTGCATGAGCTAGCACATTAATTCCAAATCCTGGGTGAGTGTGCCTTTATTTATGAATTCAGCCAACAAATCTTCTATTTTATCCTTCTTGGTTTAACATCCTAATATCCATTTCTGTGTATACTCTTTATATATGTGTCTCCCACTGACTGAACCCAATCAGAGGCCTGAGAGCAAGGGAGCCCATAGAGGTCAGAGCACAGAGCAGAGTGGGGAAAGTTAGAAAGAGGATCTGGAGATACAGAAAATATCTGGCATATGTATATACTGGTACAGTAATTCCCCTACATAAGAACCTTCAAGTTGTGAACTTTCAAAGATGCAAACGTGCGTTGGCATGTCCAATCATGTAAGTTAGTTCACATGTCTGGCGTACCTTGCCACGTGCGTGCATCCTCTACAAGTGGTTGTGCTTTTGTGTACTTTACTGTACAGTACTGTATAGAGTACAGTAGTACAATATCTTTATTTCAAGCCCAGGATGTCTGGTAGCAAGCATAAAAGCAGCAGTGATGTAGGTGGTACTGCTAAGAAGAGATTCACGACACAGAAAATGGCAAGGGGATTTTCTTTATTTGAGGAGGCACTGTTAGTTTTTGAGGCATAGGACCTGAATGTAGAATGGTACACGAAGGGTGCAGCAGACATTCAGAATGCAATCCAGTGCCACCGTGTCGTCTATGGTGAGAAAAAAAGAGCTACCCAGACATCACTGGATTGTTTTTTTCAAGAGGGTAGATAGAATTGAATCCAGCAAGGAACCAGAACCTGTGCCATCAACGTCAGGCATGAGTGAAACTGCAGCTTGCCTTCTGTCTCCTATTGCTGACGATCCTTCAGCTCTACCATCTCCCACCCCCTCTCCCTCCTCCAGTCAGTAACTCTTCTTGCCTATTCCCTCGATGCCAGCCCCTGGAAGCCAGCAATTGTACTGTACTACTATACTTTTCAAGGTACTGTACTGTAAGATTAAAAAGTTTTGTTTGTTTGCTTGTTATGTATTATCTGTGTGAAAAGTATTATAAACTTATTACAGTACGGTACTATATAGCCGATTGTGTTAGTTGGGTACCTAGGCTAACTTTGTTGGACTTACGAACAAATCGGACTTACAAACAAATTGGACTTATGAACACGCTCTCAGTACAGAACTTGTTCGTATGTAGGAGACACTGTTCTGGACACGTTAGGTTTGAAATATCTAACATCCAAGAGGAGGTGTTAAGTAGTTAATGTTAAGTAGTTAATGTTAGGTAGAAAAAATGAGTCTGGAGTTCAGCGGCAGGTTGGAGGCAGAAATACAAATTAAAATATAATTTGATAAGTGTTCATATTTTCACAGTAGTCAGTCTTTCCATTCAAAAACATTCCACCTCCTTTTATTTTGTTCATTTATGTCTCTTGGTAAGATTTTTCATACACACTTGGCACATTTCTTATTAAGATAACTCAATGCAACTCAGCAGTTATTGAGAATGTATTATAAGATTGGCAATGGTGCTAGAGTGAACAAAGCAGACATGATTCTGGCCCGAGTATGAAATACAGATGAGGAAATGGATAATTAAAATTCGGTATGATAAGTTGTTTTTTTGTTTTTTTTTTGCGGTACGCGGGCCTCTCGCTGATGTGGCCTCTCCCGTTGCGGAGCACAGGCTCCGGATGCGCAGGCTTAGCGGCCATGGCTCACGGGCCTAGCTGCTCCGCGGCATGTGGGATCCTCCCGGACCGGGGCACGAACCCGTGTCCCCTGCATCGGCAGGCGGACTCTCAACCACTGTGCCACCAGGGAAGCCCAATAAATATGTTTTGATAGTAATGGACTACTTTTTCCAAAGGTTTCCCTCCTTTCCCCCTGATGGAATGCCCCACCCCAGGGTGCCTTACCTGAAGCACTAGGTGCCTTGAATCAATTCAGCTGTCTTTCTCTGCCAAGTCTTCGAGCAAAGCTTGGATGGCAGAGGTGGCATGTGGCTGGTTATCGTGGTATGTAGTATGTAGATAGTGAGGTTCTTGTGATATTATCACTTGAGACCTGTTAAGACAGGAATACATACACCAACTAAACCCCATCTACCCATCATTCCTCTTCTCTCCCCATGAGAATCAGCCTGAAGTTACCCCATCCCCCATTCCATACTCTTAAAAACACAGGGAGAAAATCAGGGATACAAATTTTAAGACTATATTCATTTTAGGTCTGTTTTTTGAAAAATCTAAAATGTTTCTTGAATATTGAAAAAAGTAAAACCACTCTAAAAGAGAATTATTAGAGAATTAAAACATAGCCTTTACCACAAAATAGTGTACTTCAAAAGAAGTGAGGTTGTTGGCAAAAATAATAAATACTTAGTGGTGGGCACTTTTTATCTGTTTAATTGTTTTGCTTTTGTGTTTGGATAAAAGCTGTTTCAGAACAGTGAGTAAGCATCTGGAATCTAGAAAGTTAACCACTGTGATTACTAAAGGCTTAAATAACAAACTCTGTAGCTTGTTTTCAGTAAAGAGATATCAGCTCCCACAAAGAGCCAAAATGTTCATAATAGATTTTTTTCAAAGTTGCAGAACAAGAGATGTTTGTTGAAGATCAACAAATCATAGGAAAAGATTTACTTAGCCTATTCTAACATCTTTAGCATTTCCCAACTAGTGTAAACAGATAGAACTTTTCCAACAGATGGAAAAATTTGCACCAAAACCCCTCAGAACTCAATGATGACACCACTGATACCCCTCCCTCCCTGCCTTCCTCCCTCTCCCTCCCTCCCTTGTTCTTTTATCTTTAATCTCAAAATTGCACTAAAAAAGCTATTTTACTTTAAACTTTCTTTATTAATTATAATTTAGTAAGTTTTATAGAGTATGTGTTATTTTTGAATACTGTATTTTAAGTTAATCTAATAATAGTTCATATTAGAAAATACGTATTTTCCATTAATTTACACTTTTATTTGTACTTTATAATATACTTATTTTTAAAGTATATTTAAATGTAATAAATACATAGTTTCACTGATCTTTGTTTTGTAATAAGTAATAAAATATTGGCATTGTCAGTTTTGTGTCAATAGTGCCAATCCGAAAGAGGAGACACTTGGGCTCATGGATTATACACATTTCAACTTTACTAAATTTTGCCAAATTGTTCTCCAAGATATTCGTATCTAATTACACCCCAATTAGTAGTATATAAAACTTTGTATAGCTCCAAATCACAGCCAGTATTTTGAATTAGTTAACTCTTACATCATTGTCAATCTGGTATGAAATTATATCTAATGTGGTTTCATTTCTATTTCCCTGATTGTTAGTGAAGTGAAGCACCTTTTCCTATGTTTACTGGCCATTGTACTTGTCTTTTTCTTATTGTACATTAATGTTCCCATTTTATCAATATATTAGGGTTGCAATTATCTTCTCCCAATTTGCGGACTTCTTCATTTTGTTAATAGTATATTTTGATAAATAGAAGTTTTAATTTTAATGTAGTGAGTTTATTAATCTTATCTTTTAGCTTGTACTTTTTGTGATTTAAGAACTCCTTCCTTGGGCCTCCCTGGTGGCGCAAGTGGTTAAGAGTCCGCCTGCCGATGCAGGGGATACGGGTTCGTGCCCCGGTCTGGGAGGATCCCATATGCCGCGGAGCGGCTGGGCCCGTGAGCCATGGCCGCTGGGCCTGCGCATCCGGAGCCTGTGCTCCGCAACGGGAGAGGCCACGACAGTGAGAGGCCCACATACCGCAAAAAGAAAAAAAAAAAAAAAAAAAAAAGAACTCCTTCCTTAACTCAAGGTCATTAAGTCAGTCACTTACATATCTCCCAAGCTTAGTGTTTTATTTTTTCATAATTGGATCTTCAATTAGAGTGTGAAGCAGGAATCCAATTTTATTTGTTTACACATGAAAACATTACCATTACCATTTAAAAAACAGCCTATCCCTTTCTCATTCATCTGCTATGCCAGCTCTGTCCTATATCAAGTTTTTATACATATATGGGTCTGTTTCTGGGCTATTTTAGTCCATTAATGTCTTCTTGACTCCAGAGCCAGTTCCTCACTATCTTTTTTTTTAATACACAATTCATTGGAGTATAATTGCTTCACAATGCTGTGTTAGTTTCTGTTGTACAACAAAGTGAATCAGTCATATGCATACATATATCCCCATATCCCCTCCCTCTTGAGCATCCCTCCCACCCTCCCTATCCCACCCCTCTAGGTGGTCGCAAAGCACCGAACTGATCTCCCTGTGGGATACATCTGCGTCCCACTAGCTATCTATTTTACATTTGGTAATATATATATGTAAATGCTACTCTCTCACTTCGTTCCAGCTTACCTTTCCCCTTCTCCATGTCCTCAAGTCCATTCTCTACGTAAGTGTCTTTATTCCTGTCCTGCCCCTATGTTTGTCAGAACCATCTTTTTTTTTTTAGATTCCATATATATGTATTAGCATGCGGTATTTGTTTTTCTCTTTCTGACTTACTTCACTCTGTATGACAGACTCTAGATCCATCCACCTCACTACAAAAAACTCAATTTCGTTTCTTTTTATTGTGGAGTAATATTCCATTGTATATATGTGCCACAACTTCTTTATCCATTCATCTGTTGATGGACCCTTAGGTTGCTTCCATGTCCTGGCTATTGTAAATAGTGCTGCAGTGAACATTTTGGTACATGACTCTTTTTGAATTATGGTTTTCTCAGGGTATATGCCCAGTAGTGGGATTGCTGGGTCATATGGTAGTTCTATTTTCAGCTTTTTAAGGAATCTCCATACTGTTCTCCAGAGTGGCTATATCAATTTACATTCCCATCAATAGTGTAAGAAGTTTCCCTTTTCTCCACACCCTCTCCATCATTTATTGTTTGTAGATTTTTTGATGATGGCCATTCTGACCTGTGTGAGGTGATACCTCATTAGTTTTGATTTGCATTTCTCTAAAGATTAGTGATGTTGAGCATCCTTTCATGTGTTTGTTGGCAATCTGTATATCTTCTTTGGAGAAATGTCTATTTAGGTCTTCTGCCCATTTTTGGATTGGGTTGTTTGTTTTTTTCATATTGAGCTGCATGAGCTGCTTGTGTATTTTGGAGATTAATCCTTTGTCAGTTGCTTCATTTGAAAATATTTTCTCCCATTCTGAGGGATGTCTTTTCATCTTGTTAATGGTTTCCTTTGCTGTGCAAATAAGTTTCATTAGGTCACATTTGTTAGTTTCTGTTTTTATTTCCATTTCTCTAGGAGGTGGGTCAAAAAGAATCTTGCTGTGATTTATGTCATAGAGTGTTCTGCCTATGTTTTCCTCTAAGAGTTTTATAGTGTCTGGCCTTACATTTAGGTCTTTAATCCATTTGGAGTCTATTTTTTTTTCTTTTTTTTTCTTTTTCTTTTTTTTCTTTGCAGTACACGGGCCTCTCACTGTTGTGGCCTCTCCCATTGCGGAGCACAGGCTCTGGACGTGCAGGCTCAGCAGCCATGGCTCATGGGCTCAGCCACTCCACAGAATGTGGGATCCTCCTGGATTGGGGCACGAACCCGTGTCCCCTGCATCGGCAGGCAGACTCTCAACCACTGTGCCACCAGGGAAGCCCTGGAGTCTATTTTTGTATACGATGTTAGGGAATGTTCTAATTTCATTCTTTTACATGTAGCTGCCCAGTTTTCCCAGCACAAATTATTGAAGAGGCTGTCTTTTCTCCATTGTATATTCTTGCCTCCTTTATCAAAGAAAAGGTGACCATATATGTGTGGTTTTATCTCTGGGCTTTCCAGCCTGTTCCATTGATCTATATTTCTATTTTTGTGCCAATACCATACTATCTTGATTACTATAACTTTGTAGTATAGTCTGAAGTCAGGAAGTCTGATTCCTCCAGCTCCATTTGTCTTTCTCAAGATTGCTTTCACTATTCAGGGTCTTTTGTATTTCCATACAAATTGTGAAATTTTTTGTTCTAGTTCTGTGAAAAATGTCATTGGTAGTTTGATAGGGATTGCATCGAATCTGTAGATTGCTTTGGGTAGTATCATCATTTTCACAATGTTGATTCTTCCAATCCAAGAACATGGTATATCTCTCCATTTGTATCATCTTTAATTTCTTTCATCAGTGTCTTATAGTTTTCTGCATACAGGTCTTTTGTCTCCTTAGGTAGGTTTATTCCTAGGTTTTTGTTGTTGTTGTTGTTGCAATAGTAAATGGGATTGCTTCCTTAATTTCTCTTTCTGATTTTTCATTGCTAATATATAGGAATGCAAGTGATTTCTGTGCATTAATTTTGTATCCTGCTACTTTACCAAATTCATTGATTAACTCTAGTAGTTTTCTGGTAGCATCTTTAGGATTCTCTATGTATAGCATCATGTCATCTGCAAACAGTGACAGTTTTACTTCTTCTTTTCCAATTCGGATTCGTTTTATTTCTTTTTCTTCTCTGATGGCTGTAGCTAAAACTTCCAAAACTATGTTGAATAACAGCAGTGAGAGTGAGCAACCTTGTCTTGTTCCTGATCTTAGAGGAAATGGTTTCTCTTTTTCACCATTGAGAACAATGTTGGCTGTGAGTTTGTCATATATGGCCTTTATGATGTTGAGGTAGGTTCCCTCTATGCCCATTTTCTGGAGAGTGTTTATGATAAATTGGTGTTGAAATTTGTCAAGAGCTTTTTCTGCATCTATTGAGATGATCATATGCTTTTTATCCTTCAATTTGTTTATATGGTGTATCATATTGATTGATTTGCATATATTGAAGAATCCTTGCATCCCTGGGATAAATCCCACTTGATCATGGTGTATGATCCTTTTAATGTGCTGTTGGCTTCTGTTTGCTATTATTTGGTTGAGGATTTTTGCATCTATGTTCATCAGTGTTGATAGTTTTCTTTTTTTGTGACATCTTTGTCTGGTTTTGGTATCAGGGTGATGGTGGCCTCATAGAATGAGTTTGGGAGTGTTCCTCCCTCTGCTACAAATTGGAAGAGTTTGAGAAGGATAGGTGTTAGCTCTTCTCTAAATGTTTGAAAGAATTTACCTCTGAAGTTATCTGGTCCTGGGCTTTTGTTTGTTTGAAGATTTTTAATCACAGTTTCAATTTCAGTGCTTGTGATTGGTCTGTTTATATTTTCTATTTCTTCCATGTTCAGTCTCAGAACATTGTGCTTTTCTAAGAATTTGTCCATTTCTTCCAGGTTGTCCATTTTATTGGCATATAGTTGCTTGTAGTAATCTCTCATGATCCTTTGTATTTCTGCAGTGTCAGTTGTTACTTCTTTTTCATTTATAATTCTGTTGATGAGTCTTCTCCCTTTTTTTCTTGATGAGTCTGACTAATGGGTTATCAATATGTTTATCTTCTCAAAGAACCAGCTTTTAGTTTTATTGATCTTTGCTATTGTGCCCTTCATTCCTTTTTCATTTATTTCTGATCTGATCTTTATGATTTCTTTCCTTCTGCTAACTTTGGGGTTTTTTTTGTTCTTCTTTCTCTAATTGCTTTTGGTGTAAGGTTAGGTTGTTTATTTGAGATTTTTCTTGTTTCTTAAAGTAGGATTGTATTGATAAACTTCCCTCTTAGAACTGCTTTTGCTACATCCCATAGGCTTTGGGTCATCGTGTTTCCATTGTCATTTGTTTCCAGGTGTTTTTTTAATTTTCTCTTTGATTTCTTCAGTGATCTTTTGGTAAAAATATGCTCTTATTTAGTAGTGTACTGTTTAGCGTCCATATGTTTGTATTTTTTTTACAGTTTTTTTCCTGTAATTGATATCTAGTCTCATAGCATTGTGGTTGGAAAAGATACTTGATACGATTTCAATTGTCTTAAATTTACCAAGGCTTGATTTGTGACCCAAGATATGATCTATCCTGGAGAATGTTCCATGAGCACTTGAGAAGAAAGTGTATTCTGTTGTTTTGGATGGAATGTCCTATAAATATCAATTAAGTATATCTTTTTCAATGTGTCATTTAAAGCCTGTGTTTCCTTATTTATTTTCATTTTGGATGATCTGTCCATTGGTGAAAGTGGGGTGTTAAAGTCCCCCACTAACTGTATTACTGTTGATTTTCCCCTTTTTTGGCTGTTAGCATTTGCCTTATGTACTGAGGCACCCCTATGTTGGGTGCATAAATATTTACAATTGTTATATATTCTTCTTGAATTGATCCCTTGATCATTATGTAGTGTCCTTCTTTGTCTCTTGTAATAGTCTTTATTTAAAGTCTATTTTGTCTGATATGAGAATTGCTACTCCAGCTTTCTTTTGATTTCCAATGGCATGGAATATCTTTTTTCATCCCCTCATTTTCAGTCTGTATGCATCCCTAAGTCTGAAGTGGGTCTCTTGTAGACAGCATATATATGGGGCTTGTTTTTGTGTCCTTTCAGCCAGTCTACGTCTTTAGGTTGGAGCATTTAATCCATTTACATTTAAGGTAATTATCGATATGTACATTCCTATTACCATTTTTGTAATTGTTTTGGGTTTGTTTTTGTAGGTCTTTTCCTTTTCTTGTGTTTCCTGCCTAGAGAAATTCATTTAACATTTGATGCAAAGCTGGTCTGATCCTGAATTCTGTTAACTTTTGCTTGTCTGTAAAGGTTTTAGTTTCTCCGTCGAATCTGAATGAGATCCTGCTGGGTAGAGTAATCTTGGTTATAGGTTTTTCCCTTTCATCACTTTAAATATGTCCTGCCACTCCCTCCTGCCTTGCAGTTTCTGCTGAAAGATCAGCTGTTAACTTTATGGGGATTCCCGTGTGTTATTTGTTGCTTTTCCCTTGTTGCTTTTAATATTTTTTCTTTTTACTTAATTTTTGATAGTTTGATTAATATGTGTCTTGGCGTTTTTCTCCTTGGATTTATCCTGTATGGGACTCTCTGCATTTTCTGTACTTGATTGATTATTTCCTGTCTCATGTTAGCGAGGTTTTCAACTATTATCTCTTTAAATATTTTCTCAGATGCTTTCTTTCTCTCTTCTTCTTCTGGGACCCCTGTAATTTGAATGTTTGTACATTTAATGCAGTCCAAGAGGTCTCTGAGACTGTCCTCACTTTTTTTCATTCTTTTTTTCTTTATTCTGCCTTGTGGTAGTTATTTTCAGTATTTTATCTTCCAGGTCACTTATCTGTTCTTCTTCTTCAGTTATTCTCTTATTCATTCCTTCTAGAGAATTTTTAATTTCATTTATTGTGTTGTTCATCACTGTTTGTTTGCTCTTTAGTTCTTCCAGGTCCTTGTTAAACATTTCTTGTATTTTCTCCATTCTATTTCCAAGATTTTGGATCATCTTTACTATCATTACTCTGAATTCTTTTTCAGGTAGACTGCCTATTTCCTCTTCATTTGTTTGGTTTGGTGGGTTTTTATCTTGCTCCTTCATCTGCTGCGTATTTCTCTGTCTTCTCATTTTGTTTAACTTACTGTGTTTAGGGTCTCCATTTCTTAGGCTGCATGTTCGTAATTCCTGTTGTTTTGGTGTCTGCCCCCAGTGGGTGAGGTTGGTTCAGTGGGTTGTGTAGACTTCCTGATGGAGGGGACTGGTGCCTGTGTTCTGGTGGGTGGGTCTGGATCTTGTCTTTCTGGTGGGCAGGGCCACATCCAGTGGTGTGTTTTGGGTTGTCTGTGAAGTTAGTATGATTTTAGGCAGCCTCTCTGCCAATGGGTTGGGTTGTGTTCCTCTCCTGCTAGTTGTTTGGCGTGGGACATCCAGCACTGGAGCTTGTTGGCCATTAGGTGGAGCTGGGTCTTGATGTTGAGACGGAGATTTCTGGGAGAGCTCTTGCCGATGGGCAGGAGGTCTCTGGTAGCCCAATGTTCTGAACTTGGCTCTCCCACCTCTGAGGCTCAGGCCTGACACCAGGCCAGAGCACCAAGACCCTGTCAGCCACATGGCTCAGAAGAAGAGGGAGAAAAAAAGAAGGAAAAATAATAATAAATAAAAAAATTATTAAAATAAAAAATGTTTTAAATAATAATTTTTAAAAAAGAAAAGAGCAACCAAACCAATAAACAAATCCACCAATGATAACAAGCGCTAAAAACTATACTAAGATAAACATAAAAATCAGAAACAAATCAGTTGCAGACAGCAAACCCCAAACCCCACAGTTTCTTCCAAAGTCCGCTGCCTCAATTTTGGGACAATTCGTTGTCTATTCAGGTATTCCACAGATGCAAGGTACATCAAATTGACTGTGGGGATTTAATCTGCTGCTCCAGAGGCTGCATGGAAAAATTTCCCTTTCTCTTCTTTGTTCACACAGCTCCTGGTGTTCAGCTTTGGTTTTAGCCCCACCTCCGCACATAGGTCGCCCTCAGGCCTCTGTTCCCACCCAGAGAGTACAGGGTTAAAGCAGAGGCTGATTAGGGGGCTCTTGCTCACTCAGGCCAGGGGGAGGGAAGGGTACAGTAGTTATAATTGGAATGAGGGGCGAGCCTGCAGTGGCAGAGGCTGGTGTGACATTGCAACAGCCTGAGGCACACCATGTGTTCTCCCGGGGAACCAGTCCCTGGATCACAGAACTCTGGCAGTGGTGTGTTGCACAGGCTCCTGGGGGGAGGTTGTGGATAGTGACCTGTGCTTGCACACAGGCTTCTTGGTGGCTGCAGCAGCAGCCTTAGCATTTCATTCCTGTCTCTGGGGTCCGAGCTGATAGCTGCAGCTCACACCCATCTCTGGAGCTCATTTAGGTGGTGCTCTGACTTCTGTGGGCAGTGAAGGAATCCCTTCTCCTCATGCACCCCGAAACAATGGTCTCTTGCCTCTTAGGCAGGTCCAGACTTTTCCCCAGACTCTCTCCTGGCTAGCTGTGGTGCACTAGCTCCCTTCAGGCTGTGTTCATGCAGCCAACCCCAGTCCTCTCCCTGGGATCTCACCTCTGAAGCCTGAGCCTCAGCTCTCAGCCCCTGCCCACCCCAGCAGGTGAGCAGACAAGCCTCTCAGGCTGGTGAGTGCTGGTCAGCTCTGATCCTCTGTGCAGGAAGCTCTCCGCTTTGCCCTCTCCACCCCTGTTGCTTTGCTCTCCTCCATGGCTCTGAAGCTTCCTCCTGCCACCCATCCCCTGTCTCCACCAGTGAAGGGGCTTCCTATTATGTGGAAACTTTTCCTACTTCACAGCTCCCTCCCATCCTTATTCTTTTATCTCTGTTTTTTTCTTTTTTCTTTTGCCCTACCCAGGTATGTGGGGATTTTCTTGCCTTTTGGGAAGTCGGAGGTCTTCTGCCAGCGTTCAGTAGATGTTCTGTAGGAGCTGTTCCACATGTAGATGTATTTTTGTTATATTTGTGGGGAGGAAGGTGATATCCACATCTTACTCCTCCGCCATCTTGAAGGTCCCCTGGCTATCTATTTTACGTTTGGTAGTGTATATATGTCAATGCTACTCTCACTTCACCCCAACTTCCCTTTCCCCCTCCCTGCATCCTCAAGTCCATTCTCTATGTCTGCATCTTTATTCCTGCCCTGCCACTAGGTTCATCAGTACTGTTTTTTTTAGATTCCATATACATGCGTTAGCATACAGTACTTGTTTTTCTCTTTCTGATTTATTTCACTCTCACTATCTTAATTATAGCTTTATAAGAAGACTTAAGACTTGAGCACCCCACTGCATGCACACACACACATACACACACAGACACACATACACCAGTTTTATTTTTCTTTTTCAAAATTGACTAGACCAGATTTTTATGCAGAGGAGTGACATGATCTGACTCACAGTTTTTAAAAGGAGCACCCTGGCTGTTGTGTAAAGAATAATAATGACATCAGAGAGAGAGGAAAAATTGCTAGAATTATGTCCTTGAATAGATGAAAGCGGATGGCAACCAGTGGAAATAAGAGGGATTAGCTTTGCAGAGCAGCATGCAAAGTTCAACTACGGTAATAAAGGCAGAGTCTATGCGTGTAGATGCTATTATGCTATTATGGTGTTGGGAATCTGGAGATTCTCTTCTGATTGTTTTAATCTTTTTGGTGAAATCATCAGTTAAGAATGAGACATTGAAGTTTTAAGAAGAAAGGAAATGGTGTAGAATCATTGTTGAGGAGAATAGGAAAATAATTGATCACCTGGAGGCATTAAGAGCCCACTTGAGGTTTGTGGTCATTCATTTAAAGAGAGAACAGTGAACATGGCTGTGTCTCCCAGCCACATACAGCTGTAGAGATTTGGGCTTAATCAGGATTCTGCTAATTAAGGAAATAAAGTGAAAGATGATAAAGGAGTTGAAGGGAGTGATTGTAATGGTTGACAAGCAATCTAAACTGGGTAAAGAAGGGAGTGAAGACATGTGAGTGAGAACACTGAAAAGTGGTAGGATCAATGGATTGGAGTCTATGGGGTCAAGGGAATGTTGCAGAAGGGATCTGGAAAGGCGGGAAGCAGGAGAAAGAGTGGGATGCATGAAATTCACATTATGAGAGGGTTGCCCATAGTGGCAATTACAAGGTCAAAGTTATGAGTGGGGCTGGCTTCGTGGCGTGCAACCTTATGCAGCCACCCAAGGCCTTATACACTCAGAGGGCCCTGCACTTGGTTTACTGTTCTGCTGTCACCATCTCAAAATTCCTAATAATTTTTTAAGAGGGATGTTAAATTTTCATTTTTTCTAGAGGCCCCACAAATTATGTAGCCAGTCCTGGTTGTGAACATGGGAGTGAGAAGGCGATGTAGGTGGAAGACAAGATTATTGAAGGAGAGGAATTCGAGGAACTGAGAAATTGGGATGTTAAAAGATAATCTACATGTGAATTGAAATTGCCAACAATTTAGTCAGGAATAGTACTGAAGACAGTGACAGTGAGCTAGGAGCTAAATCCTGGAGAAACGAGTCACAGTAACACAGAGCTGAGGAGCTGTCAGCATAGTGACATCTTGATTGGGTAGGAGGTGATATAATCTACATGAAGCTCAAAGCTGAGGGTTTGGAGACAGGAAACAACACTGAAGAGCTGCAAAAGCAAGAACACTGGCCTCCCCTCCAGGCCTGCAGTGAGGAGAGAGCAGCAGTTAGGAGAGAGCAGCAGCCTTTTAGTGGGGTCCCGGGGAAGCAGTGTCGGTGGGACAGAGCCAGGTTTCCCTTAGAGTGAGAAGGTGACAGGGATGATTAGAGAATAGGTTGAAGACATAGAAGACTTTGATGATGGCAGACATTGTGTGCTAGAGAACACATGGAAGGATTTCAGGAGCTGGGGAGAGGACACAATACAGGCTGTACAGAGCCTTGTAGGATTAGAAAACAGGAGAAAAGATATCCTGAGAGACTAGGGTTCTTGCAATGACTAACAAACAGGGATAAAGGGCATGATGAGATTAGCCCAGTGGATTCCAGGCAGAGGGTGGAGACAAGACTGCGAGTGCTGGGGGATAAAGAGGGGCTCCCTCGTCACCGTGGTGACAGGGGCAGAAGACCCAGGGGAAACATGGTCTTTATAACTGCCTTGAGTGTAAATGCACACTGAAAACTCATGTACCTTTTAAAAGTTTTATAAGTGGCATCTATAAAATAATAATTAGAATAGGAGGCATTACAATAAGTCTTTATGTTGACCCAATAATATTGCTGTTGTATAGATACTAATCTCACTGCTTTGTAATCTCTTACAGCATTTTTGGGGGTAAACATTCCAAAATAAATGCATATAGGTATCACAAGATCAGTAAATCAATTTCTTGTAAAGCATCACTGCAATGTGGCTTATTTCATTAAAAATACTTTGCAAAGAATAAGACTATATTTGAGCAATGTCTGTCTTTCTAACTTGAAGTATATGGCTTTTGGATTAATTAATATAGAACCTCCATTTGTTTTATTCTTTCAAACTCCTCTAGTAAAGATTTTCTTAGCCTGATAATACAACAATGTAATTAAAACTAAAGTCATTTATTTAAGAATTTAACTTAGGCTATATGATAGTTGAGTTTCAAGAAACCATGTGAGCAACCAAAAGCAACGTATGGACCTTGTTTGGATCCCGATTTGAATAATACTTCTGTGAAAAGACACTCGTGAGACCTCTTCCCAGACCGTGGAATACTTTAATTTGTCACATATAGACAAGGATTCATGTAAAAACTTTTTGTTGCTTGACATGTGATTTAAAGACACCCACTAGCTTCTTCTGGCCTCAGGAAACCCCACAAAAAGGATTGGGATTTGAAGTCAATTGTCAAAGCCGCCAGACAATCAGCAATGACATCTCCTGTACCTTAAAGCTATAGCTATCTGCCTTCCCAATTCAGTCAAAAGATGGGTCATCTGATTCTTTGGCATGGGTGCAAGTGAAGGGGTGAGGACCGATCAGTCAGATAATTTGAACTTCATGTCAATGTTGTTCATCCTCATTTTTTACATTTTAATATTTCTTTGGAATCAGAACATAGTTAACAGTTGATAGAGACATTTAATGTATGCGTTTTTCTCCTCAAAAGCTATTATTAAATTGACTGTATCCTACAATTGATGACATCTTGGAATTGAAGAAATATGGTAATGTACGTTATTTCCTGTTTTGGAAATTGCTCAGTTGAGTCTGTTATCTAAATTCTAGTTAGATTACCTACCCAGTGGCTCCTGTTCCAGTGAGGAGCAAGAGCACAATACATCACTTCCTTGCACAAAATTCCCAACCTTCTCTATTTTAGTTACATTAACTATCTCTAATGAGGTCAATGACCTGTCACTTAATAAACAACACAGGAATGGCTTGATGGTGTTTTGTATGTTGTATTAACTTAGGACTAAGTGAAAAAACTAGAGAGAAATACCAAGACAATGGAAACTGTAAAAGTTCTTCCTTATTCTCTTTGCTACAGCCCAGACGTCCACCACAGAATAAAGGTCTCCATTTTAAAACCTCTCTTTCAAATTCCCACAGATGAGAAGGCCTGAAAATGATCAGTTTCTTTTTGGGATCCAAGATTGACAAAGACATTGCACACAAAATACAGTGGAAGGTGTTACCTGGATTTGCATATAAGAACACTGTGATTCACACAGTTATCTTTCCACAGGTTTAAAAATTTGGTCTACACATACCGAATCTTCAAAGAGAAACATGGGTATTACAATATACAGGTAAGAACATACAAGAACTCCTATAACAAAAACAACACAGGCTGTGGGGAGAAAAACCTGAGAACATCTCTTGAACCTGAGATGCCATGAAGAGGCATTCTAAACAGGGAAGCACTGTGGAGAGTTAGAATCAGATCAGTAGTTGACCTTGTTTTTCTTTCAGAGAAATAGGAATGCACTAGAGTTGGGTTCCATTTTCAAGAAAAACAAGGCTGTTGTTCAAAAGTGTAGAGGCACAAAGTTCCTCCAGGGGTCAAATATACCAACCTGAACTCCATATAAGACTACTGTCAAATTATAAGACTAAACAACGAACAAGATGAGTGGAAAGAGAAGGTGGGGAGAGGTCCGAATGTTTAAGAAGTCAACATTCGGGGACACCATAGCTGAATGAAAATGCAAAGAGGAGCATCAGTCAACTGGTAATTTAGGGATTTCTTTAATGTTTCTGGTTTACTGAGAGCTAAGCAGAAAAACCTTTTTTCTTTTGAAGTTACTTCTCTGGTAGGAAATAGAGTATAATAAATGTCATTGAATCTTTAATTACTAACATACACTCCTGAAATAATCTTTCTGAAACACTTGCATAAAGGTTAAGCAGATTTTTTTACTGCAGGATTTCTCAGAATCTTCAATATGCTAATGTTCATTGTGACTATCTAAAAGAGATTAGAATATACAATGATCCCCAGACACACACACACACACACACACACACACACACACGTAATTTTTCTTTTGCCACAAAGGACATTATTGAGGCAATTGACAAAATCTGCATCAGGTCTGTAGATTAGTAATAGTATTGCATCAAGATTAATTTCCTCATAGGGAGGGTTGGAGGGAGACACAAAAGGGAGGAGATATGGGGATATAGGTATATGTATAGTTGATTCACTTTGTTATAAAGCAGAAACTAGCACACAATTGTAAAGCAATTATACTCCAATAAAGACGTTAAAAAAAAAAGTTCCCTATAATGGCCATTGATATACTAAACTGTCTTTGGTCAGGTCTGTTCATTTAGTTAGAAATGTACCTGAAAAAAAACAAAAAAGGATCAATTTCCTCATTTTAGTGTGGATATGTAATGTTCTTGCTTTTTAGGAAATACAAAGTATTTAGGGTCAAAGGGATATCATGTCAGCAACTTACTCTCATAATTTTTTCAAAAAAAGAATACATATATGTATACATATATATTTAGAAAGAGAGAATGAAAGGCAAATACAATAAAATGTTAACATTTGGGGTATGGGTGAAGGTTATATATGGAAATTTAAAAATATTTTTGCAGCTTTTAAAGCAACATATTTAAAACATTTATTTCTTTGCTGCACATATTTTGGGAAATTCTGGATAATTCCTTAATACCCCGTTTTGTCTCTTGTCTGAACAAAACAGAGAGGCATCCAAATCAGTTATAACAGACACAGAGGGGCATTTCATTGAGGAGCAGCTCTGTATCAGGGCCTGTGCTGGATGCTACCTTGGGCTGAAGTGACAGCCTTTTGTGGAGCCGACTTCCATGTCAGCCTGCATCTCTGTCATGGAGGTTAACCACGCCCCAGGTCACAGAGCCTTCCTGTCACCACCCCTCTATAGAACAACACTGTGGTCCTAAGAGAACCACAGTGATCATTAAGAAAATCAAATACATAAGAGCCAAGGAAGCCCTTGTGTTTTTAAATTATTTCTATAAGATTATATTAGAAAATTGTACTTGGTTTGTAGGTGGTAAAGAGAAAACAACTATTCACAATTTACCTGAGTCATGTTGACATCCCCATTTTCAATTTAAATCGGGACTTTTTTTGTCTTGTTTTCCTCTTATGGAGAGTCTGAATTCATCAAGTATGTAAGTTGCATATTTTGCATTTCCCATCAGAAGTCCTCCCATATTAGTCCCCTACACTCTGACATAAGCTCTTAGAGGGGTACGCTCCACAGTGTACCTATAAGAACTGTTCCCAAATTGCCAAGAATGGGGGCTCATTCGATACTGCAGACTGAGGTGGGGACCTTTGATTGTTAATCTTCTTTACTCAGAGTAGCTCAAGTCAGAATTCCGTTTTAAAAAGGAGGGTTTCTGGTTATTGCGTACGGTGTGAGCTCCCACACAAGAAGTGTCGGCCACCTGTTTTCAATTCACCGCTCAGAGGCAGCCCTGAAAACCACTGTTTTGAGAAGTGTCATCTTTCACACACAATTGCACGATGATGAGTGATCTTGCATTTTTGCAGACCGTGGAAGGCGCTCAAAGACAGATCTTTCCAAACCTAGAGGAACTGATCTCCAAGTTCGAAAAACCAAATCAAGGGCTGGTGGTTCACCTTTTAAGGCCAATAAAGAGAACCTCTCCCTGCCTGAGATGGAGAAGATCGAAGATAGAGCTGGATGGTATTTATGGTAAAAATACTTTCACACGGATGCCAGACAGGAACCTTAGTCCCATTTCCACCACTGGCCTACTTTGCAGAACCGATACAGATAATTTCCCCTTTCTATGATGTTAGCTCTAAAAAGCTTCATCCTACGAAGAGCACTTTCCATTTTGTTGGGAAGTGGTGCCTTCGAGCTCCTGGAGGTGGCAAACACATAGAGCTCTCTGTGCTTGGACAGCCCGGGGAGCAAGAGTGATTCCTGAGCGCTCTCCAAGAGCTGACTTCAGACTCATTCTGTGACCTTGTGCAAACAACACAGGTTTGGGAATAGATGGCCAACGAGCAGAATTTTCAAATGAGAAAATTGCTTCAACCCTCTCCCCAAGCCTCATCCTGTTACATTTTGCTCAATATTTGCTAAGCATTCATTTATATAGTGTTAGGGGAATAATTATTTCAGATACACCCCAAAAGTTATTAAGCCATGGTGGAAAAGGAGAGATGGTCAGTAAATCTGAGTGAGGAGAATCCAGATCATATCCCAAGCAGCTACTCTTGCTTACATCCCTGCAAGTCTGCTCCCAGAAGAGAATCTAGTATCTGTCAGCTACAACATAGTTCGAATTTAACTCAGACTTCCTGAGACATTTACAGTTTAACCCTGTCTTCTCAAGGTGGGATGTGTGGTGATAGCCCCATGAAAGGGATTTCAGTCATCAGTGGGTAGGTGATAGGGATGGGAGCAGAAGTGCTAGCTAGGGAGAAGGGTGCAGGACAGAGAGTTCTGGGGAGCCTGCGATCACTCCACACCCATTGTACTCTGTCTATAGCAAAGTTGCCCTTTAGACTGCCAGAGCAAACTTCTCACCTCCCCAACAAGACTAAGCGTGGCTTTTTAATTATGGAAAAAAAAACCAAAAAACCCTCCTCTACCATTTTCTCTGTCCCCCTTCTGCCACGTAGAGGAGTGTGCACCCAGAGGAGAAGCAACCCATGCACCCACTTCCTATAGGTTCAGCTGCAGATGTAGTCCCACGGCCATTTTCTACCATAACTTATAGATTTTGAAGGTGTGGTTCCTGTTCCCAACTAGGTTTTAAAGCATCGTTGGGTCTTCCCTGAACCCTCCACAGCATGTAGAAGAATAAAAGGGGGCAGAGTAGAAACCGAGGGATGTACCTGTGCTGCAGTCCTCAGGCAAACCCAGACGAGTTGCTCAGGATGCTTGGGGTGGTGGTAGTATTTGTCTCAGTGATGATAAAATAACCACAAATTCCAACAGGAGAACCCTTTAGAGTTCGTCCCCAAGAACTGGGCGAGAGTCTCGCCATACCAGTTGTCCATGCTTGGTCAGCCTTGGCAGAGCAAGCTCCCAAATCCTCAGCTACCAAAGTAGGAACTTCCTCCCATTAGCTCATCTTCTTCCTCCCTTTCCCTTGGCCTCCTTAGAACAAGCCTTAGGTGTTCTCACTCTGAGGGAGGCACAGGTGTTCTGCTGGTGAGTGGAGGCATCTGGTCCTGGAAACTCTGATGTTCGACTTATAAACAGACCCCCTATTTTGCCAGGAGAGCTCCCTGTGGTACCCCAGCCCTTGAAGGTGTCACTTTGATGTGGCATCAAGATCACCCTCTGCCTGGGGAGAAGTCTTTCCCTTGACGGGTGTTGGTCAGTGTGACGCCTGGGTGTTGAGCCTCATGGCTGGTCTTCTGCTTTTTTTTTCCCCAGAGAACAGTAACAGCGATTATGTGGATGTCTTGCCTTGAAGATAAGGAGACTGGACAAAGCACTTATAGAAGAGATGGGGTGATAGCTCTCACCAGTAACCCTGCTTCTCCTGCAGGTGTAGGTCTGCAAGGCCAAACTCTAGGGGACAATTCAGACTCTCCTGGTATGAGTGACTGTCCACCAGTCTCAGAGAAATCACTCCCCCTGCCCCACCTCCCATGCATACACCTTGAGCAGCTTCAAAACCCCTTTTCCCCTCTCACTCTTCTTTCTTGCAATAGGACAGCCTGAACCTATTCTTGACTTGTTAAAGGTGCCACCACTACATCACAGTTGACGTGCCCCTTTCAACCACGTGACCAGAGGGGAGAGAAGAGAGAGCGCTGGCTGCTAGTTAGAAGCCTGAGTTCCAGTCCTGGCTCTGTGACTGCGGACAAACCTCTTCCTCCTTCTCTGTTTCTTCATCTATAAAACGAGTGGCTAAGCAGAAGGGTACACAATGCCCCAGCCTCTCTGCTGAGCCTGGTTATGTCCAGTGGAGTTGGGGAACCCTGGAGTGATGGACAAGTATACAGCATCAGCAAGAGATTAGGATCCCAGCCCTCCCAAAACAGCCAACACATTCTCTGCACCTGCCTGTGCTGCTCTTGGTCATGGTGGGAGCCCTGACCCACTCATGCACATTTCTCCCTTCTGCCTGGGCTACTCGCCTTCTTTCTAATCTTGATCCCTGCCAAATATTGCCCTGGAGACACTTCCTCTCTGATTCTGCCTAATTTCATTTATGCACTAACCACTTCAGCAGCAGAGATGTGGTTTTGCATTGTGGTACGTGAGGGGATTTTGAAGGTGTGATTCCTGTTCCCAACTAAGTTTTAAAGCATGGTTGGGTCTTCCCTGAACCCTCCACAGCACGTAGCAATGCATGCTGCACAGAGCTGTGCCCCATTCAGAGACATTACTGACTAGAAGCTCATTCCTGAAGGGTTTGTCGCATTGGTTCTAAGGCCCTATGAATTTTTCTGCTAGTTCACATTTTAAATTAAGACCTGATTAGTGTGGAATGTACCAAATTCTATGCCCATTCTATCACCCATCTTCAAACCGTAGTGATTCATTTCACCCCACTAGCCTTACCTTTTAAAGTTATTAAAGAGAGGAACTTAGATCTCTAGGAAACATGAGCAGACATTGTGGCTGGAATCCGAGCCATTCTGACTTTTGGGTCACAGCAAACCATAGTAGAGAAGAAGTGCACTGTAGCCATATTCAGAGAGCTGAGGGGGCCAAATCCTTCTGGATGGTTCGGTAAAGCAAACCTGCTCTCC
Organism: Mesoplodon densirostris; assembly: GCF_025265405.1. NCBI lineage: Eukaryota > Metazoa > Chordata > Mammalia > Artiodactyla > Ziphiidae > Mesoplodon > Mesoplodon densirostris. The sequence goes on along the minus strand of NC_082662.1, from coordinate 121,373,091 downwards.
AGGGTCCTGGGTCTTTGATCCTTTCTCCATGGTACAAAGAAGCATGTTCCAGTTGTCAGAGCCTGCAGCAATCCGTGGCACAGAAAATATATTCAGTGAATATTTCTTAAATAAATGACTGAATAAATCAATATACATAAAATGTGGCCATTTATTCTGGATAGCAGAGATTTGTTTGAACTTTATACATTTCAAAATCCAGTAGAACGTGACTATTAATTCAAGACCTTTCAGTTATAACTCTCATGGAAGTGATCTCCTTTTTTCTGAGCAGCTATGTGTAGCACCTTACATGATGCTTGGTCCCAGTGGGTTTTCAGCATATATTTCAAACGAAGCAAGCCACATTTAATAGCTGATGTGGATGTCATGCTATAGTTCCCTGAAATTTAGAAGACCCTGAACAGGTTATATGAAGAACAGCTGAAAGTTCTGAGTATGTGGGACTGGATGAGGGAAAACTTAAACTAAAGCAGTCGTTTCAAGTGTTTGAAGTGCTGTTCTGTGAAAGAGCATTAAGATTCACTGGGTACAATGCCAGACAGCAGAATTCAGACCAATGGCTGGGTGTTTATAGGAGGGCAGTTTTAGCCAAATATAAGAAAGAACTCTGAACCCACTGGAGCTATCCTACATTCAAACAGTCCTCCCTCTGCTGTGGTCCAAGTGACTTAGGTATGGAGAGTAGAGTTAATCACATTCCTTTCTTCATAACTCATTACCACCATCACACAAGACTCTTGTTTTATTTCATTTTTCTTCCCTTCATCCCTAATTCCCATTTCAATGGAACGAGCTCTGTACTATTTGATACATGCCCTTGGTATGTATGCACCCTTGTAGAATATACAGAATTAGTTGTGACTATATATATCTTTTACACTTACGTGCATGATATGGTGGTATTGCTCCAATTCTGTTATTACTTTTTTTCACTCAATAGTATGTTTAGTTCTATTCCATATTGTTGAGTGTACATCTAACCCAGTGCCTCTAACTGATGCATGGTATTCCACAGCGTTCATCCACCACATTTTGCTTCCCTCTAGAGATAGAGATATCTAAGTTGGTTCCAACTGCCTGCTACCAGGAACAACACTGTGATGAGCAACCTTGAGCAAGTCTCTTTATGGAAGTGTAAAAGACTTCCTCTGGATTATATGGGTGGGTCATAAAGTGTACTCAGATTTAATTATGATGTAATCAAGCCCATTAAGTGCTTTTTTTGCCTTATGCTTTGTGCTTTTTGATCCTTGTTTTACAAGCCCTTCCGCACTCCAAGATCGTGAAAAAAAAAATATCCTACATTTTCTCCTACTGACTTTATACTTTTACACTCTGCAGTTAGGGTTTTAAAGATGGCAAGGACTTTTGTCTTTTTCACTGGCATATATCCAGCATCTAGAAAGGTCCTTCACCCATAGTAGATGCTCAATAAATATTTATTGAATAAATGATTAATCTGGGGTTAACCTTTGTTCATGGTGAGAGGTGAGAATCCAGCTTTGTATTTTTCCATATATATTTAAGTGGTTTCTGATTTCAACCCGCTTAATAATTCATTTTCCCCCTTCTGACTTATGGCATCTCCTTTATATCACAACTGTTCTAATACTCTGGCTTTTAACTGTCTGGTAGAATAAGCACTCTCCCTTATTTTTTAAAACCAATTTAGCTGTTTGTGGACCTTGATTCCTCCACATACATTTTAGAATAAATAAGTTTCTCAAAACGTCTTCCTGGAATTTTGTGTAAAGTTGCAATGAATTTGTAGAGTAATTAGGGGAGAACTGATATTCTTGTGATGTTTTCTCATGCATAAACATGCTACATCTATTTTGTCAGGCCATCTTTTTTGGTTTTTAATGCAATCATAAATTTTCATTACAGAAGTCTTGTATATTCTGTTAGTTTAATTGCTAACTATTTTTAGTTGTTATAAATTTAAGTCATATGTTTTATTACATTTCTTTTTTTTCTTTTGATTTGAGGTTTCTCTTTATTTTTTTTTAATTGGGGTATAGTTGCTTTACAGTGTTGTGTTAGTTTCAGCTGTACAGCAAAGCGAATCAGCTATATGTATACATATATCCCCTCTTTTTGGGATTTCCTTCCTATTTAGGTCACCACAGAGCATTGAGTAGAGTTCCCTGTAGACTACAGCAGTAGCAAACTGTTTATGCTCTGATTAGATCTACTGGTTTATCTGCTGATTTTATTGTAAATTAGATTGTAAATTCCATGTAAATGATTTTGTCAGCTATAAATGATAGAATTTTGTTCTTCTCCCTTTCATCAGTTATACATTTTATTTATTTTCTATGTTTACTTGGTTGGCTAGAACCTCCGGTATACATTAAATACTAGCCATGAAGGTGGACATTCTTATGTTGTTCCCATATTATATGAAATGCTTAGAAATTTCCCCATTTAAGCACAATGATTGTTGCAGCATTTAAGAAGGCTATTTTAGTTTTTATCAGAAATGTTTTGAAATTTATTAAATGATTTGTTTCTGTATCTACTGAGATAGTCACATTCCTTTAATCTTCATTCCATTATAGAGGTAAATTACATTAATTAAATTTCTAATATTATACCATCCTTGCATTGCTTAACTTGATCACGTTACATTATTTTTAATAGACTGTTGGATTCAGTAAGTTAGTATTTCATTTAAGATTTTTGCATTAAAACTCGTAAACCAAACAGAACTATAATTTGCTGAATCATGGTTATACTAACCAGATCAATATAAAGTGAATTAAGGAGTCTTTCTCTTTTTTCTATTATTTTTTGACAGTTTTGTAAGGTATGGATTATCTGTTGATTGAAAGCTCATTAATACTCTCTTGTAAAACTGAGTTTGAAGTTCTGGTGAAGAAGGAGAGGGTGTCTTTTATTACTATTTAAATATCTTTTTTTTTTTACAAAATTTACAGAGTTTTATTAAGTGTCAGACACATGCATTATATCTCACACATGTTAAAATTTGTATTTGAACCCCAAATTTATTTTATTAAGAATTTCTCCCCCAGAGCTCTCATGTGAGCTATAGTTGGTCCCATAGGAAGAAGAACAACAATAAAGACTTTAATGGGGAAGTTTATTTACAAATATATGTTTTTTAAAACATAGTCTGATGAGAGGGAATTAAACATATAATTTTTATTACAACTGGTTTGTGCAGCAAAAGAACTTGCTTATTACTCTCTTTAATGCATATTGGTTTATTCAATTATTTTGCCAAATTTGGTATTCTTTATTTTTCCAAGAATTTATCCATTTTGTCTAAGTTTTCTAAAGTATTAGCATATAGTTAATAATACTATTTTATTATTTTTAAGAATATGTTGTGACAGTCATCATATCTCCTTCTTCACTCTGTATCTTATTTGCATCTTACTCTTTTTACTAATCAATTTTATGCATCTTAAATGGTCCTTTCAAAGTCAGCTTTTAGCTTTAATATTTTTTGTTATTGTTTTTAGATTGCTATTCTCTATTTCATTGACTTTTATTCTCATTTTTGAGCTTATTTGGCTTATTTTCAATATTTATTGTTTTCTAATAAATATACTTAAAGCTATGAATTTATCTCATAGTACTACTTTAGCTATACCCCACAAATTTTAACATGGTATTTATTGCTGTTCAGATCAAAGTATTTTTAATCCCTGTAAAAATGCCCTCTTCAATCCAAAGAGAATTTAGTAGTTTGTAATTATTTTCAAACATGTACAGTACTTTAGTTTTCACTTTAATACAGATTCCAAACTATACAGCATTAAAGTTAGATAGCATAGATTGACTTGATGAGGCTTCCTTGATGACCTAGTATATGTGAACATTACATTTGTTTGGAAGAAATGGTTTTTTCTACCCATTTTAAAGCTCACTCTCTTCACCACTGCCACCAATGTATTCAAGATTATAGATCATATAAACCAAAACTTTTATATTTTTTCTTATTTTTCATTTATTTGACCTATCAAAGAGAAATAAGTCTCTCATTTTAACCCAATATATAATAGAGTTTAGCTTTCTAATTACAATAGTTGTACAGATTTGTCTTCATAGTTCCGCCATTCTTGTTTTAACAATTTTGAGGTTATATTTTTAGGTGTGTATCTTTTTATAATTATTTCATCATCTTAATATCTTTCTTTTATGAAGGGTTTCTCTTTGTCTCATAAATTTATGCCTTTAGGGACTTCCCTGGTGGTGCAGTGGTTAAGAATCCGCCTGCCAATGCAGGGGACACAGATTCAAGCTCTGATCTGGGAAGATCTCACATCCCACAGAGCAACTAAACCTGTGCTCCACAACTACTGAGCCTGCGCTCTATAGCCCACGAGCCATACCTATGGAAGCCTGCGTGCCTAGAGCTCATGCTCTGCAACAAGAGAAGCCACTGTGATGAGAAGCCTGCTTACAAAAACGAAGAGTAGCCCCCACTCTCTGCAACTAGAGAAAGCCTGCATGCAGGAATGAATACCCAACGCAGCCAAAAAATTAATTAATTAAAAAAATTAATTTATGCCTTTAATTTTATTTTATCATATTAAAATTGCTATCCTGACTTTCTTTTTTTAATTTTATTTTATTATTTTTATACAGCAGCTTCTTACTTGTTATCAATTTTATACATATTAGTGTATATATGTCAATCCCAATCTCCCAATTCATACCACCACCACCACCACCACCCTCCTCCCACCCCATTTTCCCACCTTGGTGTCCATACGTTTGTTCTCTACATCTGTGTCTCTATTTTTGCCTTGCAAACTTGTTCATCTGTACCATTTTTCTAGATTCCACATATATGTGTTAATATACGATATTTGTTTTTCTCTTTCTGACTTACATCACTCTGTAGGACAGTCTCTAGGTCCATCCACGTCTCTACAAATGACCCAATTTCGTTCCTTTTTATGGCTGAGTACTATTCCATTGTGTATATGTACAAAATCTTCTTTATTCATTCATTTGTCGATGGGCATTTACGTTGCTTCCATGACCTGATTATTGTAAATAGTGCTGCAATGAACACTGGGGTGCATGTGACTGTTTGAATTATGGTTTTCTCTGGGTATATGCCCAGTAGTGGGATTGCTGGGTCATATGGTAATTCTATTTTCAGTTTTTTAAGGAAACTTCATACTGTTCTCCATAGTGGCTGTATCAATTTTCATTCCCACCAACAGTGCAAGAGGATTCCCTTTTCTCCACACCCTCTCCAGAATTTGTTGTTTGTAGATTTTCGGATGATGCCCATTCTGAATGGTGGGAGGTGATACCTCATTGTAGGTTTGATTTGCATTTCTCTAATAATTAGTGATTTTGAGCAGCTTTTCATGCGTCTCTTGGCCATCTGTATGTCTTCTTTGGAGAAATGTCTGTTTAGGTCTTCTGCCCATTTTTTGATTGGGTTGTTTGTTTTTTTAATATTGAGCTGCATGAGCGGTTTATATATTTTAGAGATTAATTCTTTGTCCATTGATTCATTTGCAAATATTTTCTCCCATTTTCAGGGCTGTCTTTTCATCTTGTTTATAGTTTCCTTTGCTGTGCAAAAGCTTTTAAGGTTCACTAGGTGCCATTTGTTTATTTTTATTTTTATTTCCATTACTCTAGGAGGAGGGTCAAAAAAGATCTTGCTGTGCTTTATGTCAAAGAGTCTTCTTCCTATGTTTCCTCTAAGAGTTTTATAGTGTCTGGTCTTACATTTAGGTCTTTAATCCATTTTGAGTTTATTTTTGTGTATGGTGTTAGGGACTGTTCTAATTTCATTCTTTTACATGTAGCTGTCCAGTTTTCCCAGCACCACTTATTGAAGAGGCTGTCTTTTCTCCATTGTATATCTTTGTCTCCTTAGTCATAGATTAGTTGACCACAGGTGCGTGGCTTTACCTCTGGGCTTTCTATCCTGTTCCATTGATCTATATTTCTGTTTTTCTGCAAGTACCATATTGTCTTGATTACTGTAGCTTTCTAGTACAGTCTGAAGTCAAGGAGTCTGATTCCTCCAGCTTCATTTTTTTCCCTCAAGATTGTTTTGGCTATTTGGGGTCTTTTGTGTCTCCATACAAATTTTAAGATTGTTTTGTTCTAGTTCTGTAAAAATTGCCATTGGTAATTTGATAGGGATTGCATTGAATCTGTAGATTGCTTTGGGTACTATAGTCATTTTCACAATATTGATTCTTCCAATCCAAGGACATGGTATATCTCTCCATCTGTTTGTGTCATTTTTAATTTCTTTCATCAGTGTTTTATAGTTTTCTGAGTGCAGGTCTTTTACCTCCTTAGGTAGGTTTATTCCTAGTATTTTATTCTTTTTGTTGCAATGGTGAATGGGATTGTCTCCTTAATTTCTTTCTGATTTTTGGTTGTTAGTGTATAGGAATGCAAGAGATTTCTGTGCATTAATTTTGTATCCTGCAACTTTACCAAATTTATTGATTAGATCTAGTAGTTTTCTGGCGACATCTTTAAGATTATCTATGTATAGTATCATGTCATTTGCACATAGTGACAGTGTTACTTTTTTTTATTACCTTTTATTTATTTATTTATTTTTAACATCTTTGAGTATAATTGCTTTACAATTGTGTATTAGTTTCTGCTTTATAACAAAGTGAATCAGATATACATGTACATATATCCCCTATCTCCTCCCTCTTGTGTCTCCCTTCCACCCTCCCTATCCCACCCAATATATATACTTCTTCTTTTCCAATTTGTATTCTCTTTATTTCTTTTTCTTCTCTGATTGCTGTGGCTAGGACTTCCAATACTATGTTGAATAATAGTGGTGAAAGTGGACATCCTTGTCTTGTTCCTGATCTTAGAGGAAATGCTTTCAGTTTTTCACCATTGAGAATGGTGTTTGTTGTGGGTTTGTCATATATGGCCTTTATGATGTTGAGGTAGGTTCCCTCTGTGCTCATTTTCTGGAGAGTTTTTATCATAAATGGGTGATGAATTTTGTCAAAAGCTTTTTCTGCATCTATTGAGATGATCATATGGTTTTTATTCTTCATTTGTTAATATGGTGTATCACATTGATTGATGTACAGTGAAGAATCCTTTCATCCCTGGGATAAATCCCACTTGATCATGATGTATGATCCTCTTAATGTGTTGTTGTATTCTGTTTGCTAGTATTTTGTTGAGGATTTTTGCATCTATATTCATCAGTGATATTGGTCTGTAATTTTCTTTTTTGGTAGTATCTTTGTCTGGTTTTGGTATCAGGGTGATTGTGGCCTCGTAGAATGAGTTTGGGAGTGTTCCTTACTGTGTAATTTTTTGGAAGAGTTTGAGAAGGATGGGTGTTAGCCTTTCTCTAAATGTTTGATAGAATTCACCTGTGAAGCCATCTGGTCCTGGACTTTTGTTTGTTGGAGGATTTTTAATCACAGTTTCAATTTCATTACTTGTGATTGGTCTGTTCATATTTTCTGTTTCTTTCTGGTTCAGTCTTGGAAGGTTATACCTTTCTAACAATTTGTCCATTTCTTCCAGATTGTCCATTTTATTGGCATAGAGTTGCTTGTAGTAGTCTCTTAGGATGCTTTGTATTTCTGTGGTGTCCACTGTAACTTCCCCTTTTTCATTTTTGATTTTATTGATTTGAGTCCTCTCTCTCTTTTTCTTGATGAGTCTGGCTAAAGGTTTATCAATTTTGTTTATCTTCTCAAAGAACCAGCTTTTAGTTTTATTGATGTGTGCTATTGTTTTATTTGTTTCTATTTCACTTATTTCTGCTCTGATCTTCATGATTTCTTTCCTTCTACTAACTTTAGGTTTTGTTTGTTCTTCTTTCTCTAGTTGCTTAGGTGTAAGGTTAGATTGCTTATTTGAGATTTTTCTTGTTTCTTGAGGTAGCATTGTATTGCTATAAACTTCCCTCTTAGAACTGCTTTGGATGCATCCTATAGGTTTTGGATCATTGTGTTTTCGTTGTCATTTGTCTGTAGGTATTTTGTGATTTCCTCTTTGATTTCTTCAGTCATCTCTTGGTTATTTAGTAACGTATTGTTTAGCCTCCATGTGTTTGTGTTTTTTACGTTTTTTCCCCTGTAATTGACTTCTAATCTCATAGCATTGTTGTCGGAAAAGATGCTTGATGTGACTTCCATTTTCTTAAATTTACCGAGGCTTGATTTGTGACCCAAGATGTGATCCGTGTGCACTTGAGAAGAAAGTGTAACCTGCTGTTTTTTGGTGGAATGTCCTCTAAATATCAATTAAGTCTATCTGGTCTATTGTGTCATTTAAAGCTTGTTTTCCTTACTAATTTTCTGCCTGGATGATCTGTCCATTGGTGTAAGTGAAGTGTTAAAGTCATCCACTGTTATTGTGTTACAGTCAATTTCCTCTTTTATAGTGGCATTTGCCTTATGTATTGAGGTGCTCCTATGTTGGGTGCATATATATTTATAATTATTATATCATCTTCTTGGATTGATCCCTTGATCAGTATGTAGTGTCCTTCCTTGTCTCTTGTAACATTCTTTATTTTAAATTCTATTTTATCTGATAAGTGTATTGCTACTCCAGCTTTCTTTTCATTTCCATTTACATGGAATCTTTTTCCATTCCCTTACTTTCAGTCTGTATGTGCCCCTCGGTCTGAAGTGAGTCACTTGTAATCAGCATATAGATGGGTCTTGTTTTTGTATCCATTCAGTGAGCCTGTGTGTTTTGGTTGGAACATTTAATCCATTCACATTTAAGGTAGTTATCAATATATATGTTCCTATTACCATTTTCTTCATTGTTTTGGGTTTTTAAAAAATTTTATTGGAGTATCGTTGATTTACAACATTGTGTTAGTTTCAGGTGTACAGCAAAGTGAATCTTTTATATATATATATCTCCACTCTTCTTTTTGTAATATTCTTTTCCCATGTAGGCCATTACAGGGTATTGAGTACAGTTCCCTGTGCTATACAGCAGGTTCTTATAAGTTATCTATTTTATATATAGTAGTGTGTAACATAAAAAAATTAAAAAGATATTCTGAACTATTTGGGATGCTCTAGTCTACAGCATTAGGGAGACAACTTGGGTAGATAAGTGTGGATAAGCTGTGAAGGGAGGTATTCAAATCTCTACTCTCTCACTAGCTATTTCTGAGCTTTTTGGTTAATTTTCAAATTCTTTAAGCCTGTTTTCTCTCATCAGTAAAATGGGGATGATAATTATATTTATTTCAGACAGTTCTTATGAAAAATTTCATGTAAAGTGTTTAACACATTGCCTAGCACATACTAAGTACTTGAAAAATAGCTATTTCTTTTTGTAGGCAGAATCACAACTATTTTGTAACACATCTTTCCAAAACTGAATTCATTTAAGACTTCATGGAAACATTTAGCCAGTAAGTCATCACTTATTAAAGCAGACACACTGGGGGCAATTCTTTAAAATGTTTCTGTTTATCAAAAGTTATCCAGCTAGATATTCTTTAGAGATCGTTCAGCTGGTAACATACACCCCAAATACTCTTAAGGATTTGGATAACACTTTCTTGTTAATATGATGCAGAACTTGAAAACCTCAAGCAATCACTGGCTCAAAAAATCAAAAGCTCTTGTCCAGAAATATTGCTGAAATAATGACTTATTTTCTAGGTGCAAGCATCACTGTGTCTTGACAGTTGATTTAAAGTCTTTGTCTAGTATATCCAATGTCTGGGCTTGCCCAGAGATGTTTCTGTTCATCTAATTTTTTTCCTTTGAATGGGCAACACTTTCTTGTTTCTTTGCATGCTTTGTGATTTTTTCTTGTCAAAAACTAGACAATTAAATATTATAATATGGTAACTTTGGAAATAAGGTTCTTTTCCTCCCTCAAGGTTTGCTATTCTTTTTTAACCTTTCTCTTTTTTTATTAGTTTCTGCTTTATAACAAAGTGAATCAGTCATACATATACATCTGTTCCCACATCCCTTCCCTCCTGCATCTCCCTCCCTCCCACCCTCCCCATCCCACCCCTCCAGGCGGTCACAAAGCACCGAGCCGATCTCCCTGTGCTACGCGGCTGCTTCCCACTATCTATCTACCATACGTTTCGTAGTGTATATATGTCCATGCCTCTCTCTCGCTTTCTCACAGCTTACCCTTCCCCCTCCCCATATCCTCAAGTCCATTCTCAAGTAGGTCTGTGTCTTTATTCCTGTTTTACCCCTAGGTTCTTCATGACCTTTTTTTTCTTAAATTCCATATATATGTGTTAGCATACGGTATTTGTCTTTCTCTTTCTGACTTACTTCACTCTGTATGACAGACTCTAGGTCTATCCACCTCATTACAAATAGCTCAGTTTCGTTTCTTTTTATGGCTGAGTAATATTCCATTGTATATATGTGCCACATCTTCTTTATCCATTCATCCGATGATGGACACTTAGGTTGTTTCCATCTCTGGGCTATTGTGAATAGAGCTGCTATGGGTTTGTTTTTGTAGGGCCGTTTCTTCTCTTGTGTTTCCCACTTAGAGAAATTCCTTTAGCATTTGTTGTAGAGCCGGTTTGGTGGTGCTGAATTCTCTTAGCTTTTGCTTATCTGTAAAGCTTTTGATTTCTCCATTGAATCTGAATGAGATCCTTGCCGGGTAGAGTAATCTTGGTTGTCGGTTCTTCCCTCTCGTCGCTTTAAATATATTGTGCCACTCCTTTCTGGCTTGAAGAGTTTCTGCTGAAAATCAGCTGTTAACCTTATGGGAGTTCCCTTGTATGTTGTCATTTTTCTCTTGTTGCTTTTCATAATTTTTCTTTGTCCTTAATTTTTGTCAATTTGATTACTATGTGTCTTGGCGTGTTTCTCCTTGGGTTTATTCTGTCTGGGACTCTTGCACTTCCTGGACTTGGGTGGCTACCTCCTTTCCCATGTTGGGGAAATTTTCGACTATAATCTCTTCAGATATTTTTTCGGGTCCTTTCTCTCTCTTCTCTTTCTGGGACCCCTATAATGCAAATGTTGGTCTCTTTAATATTGTATCAGAGGTCTCTTAGGCTGTCTTCATTTCTTTTCATTCTTTTTTCTTTATTCTCTTCCACAGCAGTGAATTCCATCATTCTGTCTTCCAGGTCACTTATCCGTTCTTCTTCCTCAGTTATGCTGCTATTGATTCCTTCTAGTGTATTTTTCATTTCAGTTATTGTATTGTTCATCTCTGTTTGTTTGTTCTTTAATTCTTCTAGGTGTTTGTTCTTTAATTCTTGTAGGTCTTTGTTAAACATTTCTTGCATCTTCTCAATCTTTACCTCCATTCTTTTTCCGAGGTCCTAGATCATCTTCACTATCATTATTCTGAATTTTTTTTCTGGAAGGTTGCCTATCTCCACTTCATTTAGTTGTTTTTCTGTGGTTTTATCTTCTTCCTTCATCTGGTACATAGTCCTCTGCCTCTTAATTTTGTCTGTCTTTCTGTGAATGTGATTTTCGTTCCACAGGCTGCAGGATTGTAGTTTTTCTTGTTTCTGCTATCTGCCCTCTGGTGGATGAGGCTATCTAAGAGGCTTGTGCAAGCTTCCTCATGGGAGGGACTGGTGGTTGGTAAACCTGGGCGTTGCTCTGGTGGGAAGAGCTCAGTAAAACTTTAATCCACTTGTCAGCTGATGTGTGAGGCTGATTTCCCTCCCTGTTGGTTGTTTGGCCTGAGGCGACTCAGCACTGGAGGTGACAGGCTCTATTATGGGGCTAATGGCAGACTCCAGGAGGGCTCATGCCAAGGAGTACCTCCCAGAGCTTCTGCTGCCAGTGTCCTTGTCCTCATGGTGAGCCACAAAAACCCCCCACCTCTGCAGGAGACCCTCCACCACTAGCATGTAGGTATGGTTCAGTCTCCCATGGGGTCACTGCTCCTTCCCCCTGTGTCCTGATGCACACACTACTTTGTGTGTTCCCTCCAAGAATGGAGTCTCTGTTTCCCCCAGTTCTGTCGAAGTCCTGCAATCAAATCTCACTAGCTTTCAAAGTCTGATTCTCTGGGGATTCCTCCTCCCGTCGCCGGATCCTCAGGTGGGGAAGCCTGATGTGGGACTCAGAACCTTCATTCCAGTAGGTGGCCTTCTGTGGTATAACTGTTCTCCAGTTTGTGAGTCACCCACCCAGTGGTTATGGGATTTGATTTTATTGTGATTGCGCCCCTCTTACCGTCATTGCAGCTTCTCCTTTGTCTTTGGATGTGGGGTATCTTTTCTGGTGAGCTCCAGTGTCTTCCTGTCGATGATTGTTCAGCAGTTAGTTGTGATTCCAGTGCTCTCACAAGAGGGAGTGCATGCACACCCTTCTTCTCCACCATCTTGAACCAATCAAGGCAAAAAATCTATACAGACTTTTTCATCCATACTTTTCATTATATAATTTTCCATCCCTTTGTTTTTAAGTTTTTTCATATCTTTTGTTTTAACCCTGTCTTCTGTAGACAAAGTATTGCTGGATCTATTTTTTTCCCAACTTAAGTTTTCCTCGTTTTGTTTGGTGAGTTCAATACACTTATATTTATTATTATTTGTTCTATTTGAAATTATTTCTGCCATTGTTATGGGCCAGATGTTTTTGTCCCTCCCAAAACCATATGTTGAAGCTCTGATCCCTGATATGATAGTATTTGGAGGTGGTGCCATTGGGAAGTAATTGGGCTTAGATAAGGTGGTGCCCTCATAATAGGTTCAGGGCCCTTATAAGAAGAGAAAGAGACATGAGAGCTCTCTCTCCACCTGCAAGCGCAAGGAAAGGCCTTGTGAGAACACAGCAAGAAGGTGGCTGTCTGCATCTCAGGAAGTATCCTCACCAGACACGAATCTGCTGGCACCTTGACCTTGGACTTCCCTGCGAGAAAGTCGAGTAAAATGTCTGTTGTTTAACCCGCCCATTCTATGGTATTTTGTTACAGAAGCCTGAGCTAAGATAGAAATCTTATTCCATTCTTTCCATTTACTACACATTTTGTTTCTTCTTTTTTTTTCTCCTCTTCTGCTTTTCATTGGATTTCCCCCTGCTGATTTGAAACCTCTATTAAAAAAAATTTTATGGTGGTTATCCATAGCCTATTAATACCTGTATTTTTGTTTTTCCCTACCTAAAAACTTAAAATATGTTGTTATAATTAAGCATACTCTCATTTCCCTTTTGTCACCATAATTAATCCCACCTCATTTTCTGATCTAAAATTTGAATTATTATTATTATTATTTTTTTTTTTTTTTGCAGTACGCGGGCCTCTCACTGTTGTGGCCTCTCCCGTTGTGGAGCACAGGCTCCGGATGTGCAGGCTCAGTGGCCATGACTCACGGGCCCAGCCACTCCACGGCATGTGGGATCTTCCCGGACTGGGACACGAACCCGTGTCCCCTGCATCGGCAGGCGGACTCTCAACCACTGCAACACCAGGGAAGCCCAAAATTTGAATTACTATTATCTACTCCTTTTGGGTCCTTTACCATTTAAATAACAGTAAGCTTTAGTGAATCAATTACTCATCCTTACTTCCTACATATTTACAAATACATAGAACTCTTCTGAGTTCAATTCTTTTCTTACTGCAATATTTCCTCCAAGAATATTTTCAGAGATGGTCTTTGAGAAGTAACCTTTTGTAGTCTTATATGCTTCATAATATTACTTTACACTCATTCAAATGATAGTTTAACTGAATATAAAATACAGGTTTAGTGGTTTTTTTCTTCCAACAATATCAAATAGTAAGCATTAGTTTGTATCTAGAATTCTTATTGAGATGTCTGATGTCAATCTGATTCTCCTTTATAGCCAATCTTCTTTTTCTGGAAACTTTAAAGATGGTGTATCTTTTTTTTTTTTTTTTTGACAGGTAAGAAGTGAAAGGTGGTTTGTCTTTATGATCCTAAATTTTGCTGTAAATGTGTCTGAGTTTTTCCTCCTCTATCCTGTTTGAAGGTCTATATGTCATTTTATTCTTAAGATTTTAATCTTTCTGTACTTTTGGAGAATTCTCATTTTTTTCAAAGATTTCCTCCCCTTCTATTTTCTCTCTCCTACTGGAATTCCTAGTAAAGAAGTATCATCTGTTTTACTTCTCCTTTCCCATACTATTTGTTCAATGACCTTAGGAAAATTACAAGCCTTTCCAAAGGAGGTAGTACTTATCTCATGGATGTATGTTATTTTTATCACGAAAAGCTGCCTCTTGGCAGAAATTAGCTGCCAGAAACTGTAATGCCTAAAGTCAGCCACAAGAGGTCAGACAACCACCAAGAAAACAGGTACTGGGCTGAGGGGTTTTTTTGTTTGTTTAGCACTGCTGAGGAATTATGGTAGCTACAAAACCGGAAACCTTCCTCTCACTAATACTCATCTCTCATTTGAATGCTTAATCTCCAGTGTCAATAGCAAGATTAGTGTTTGAGCCAGCCTTCCCTGAGCTTGCAATTTGAGATGCAATAGAAATACTTCTGCCACTCCTGCTTGGGGCTGAAATTCTTGCAATTCATAGAGCAGATTTACACCAAAACCATTCAGAATGGATGTTTTCAAGAGGCACCAGAGTCAGCTCTGTCACTTACTGGTAGAGTGACTTTGGGCAAGTTGCTGAAACTCCCTAAGCCTCTGGCCAGCATCACCTAGAAAATGGGGTTAATGATTCTTACCGCATAGAGTTATTGTGAGGAATCAGAAACCATGCTAGCACAGGTTAACACTGAAAAACTATAGCCTTTGCTGTTTCCTCTTCTGTAAAATGAGGGATTGGTGAATGGTTCTCTAAATTCCCATCCCACATGAATATTCAGTGTTTAATGAAATTGCATTCACCCCTGGAGATGGTCCAATTCAACAAGATGTTTCTGGGCCATGAACATTTCCGGGAAATTTTTATCAGACTGGTGTGATGGAAACAGAGAAGAACCATGTGGTGGTGGGGAAGCTGTCTGCTCCTTGGTTCTAAAAACCTAGGCCTACACATCTAGCTCTGCTTTTTATCAGTTGTAAGACTCAGGCAAATCTCCTTAGTCATTACCTCAATCTCAGTTTACCCATCTATAAAACGGGGCTGAAATAACTACCTCACAAGATATGAGGATTAATTAGAGCATGTGTGTGAATTATTTAAATGCAGTAAGGTTTTGTCTGTATCTAAAGAACGGGCGTAATAGGACTTCCCTTGCAGGACTATTGAGAAAAACAAATGAGATAATGAACATAAATTGATTAGCACAATTCCTGGAATGTATAGGAGCTTTAGAAATACAATAAAGCATCAATAAACAGCAAAGCCCCGGAGTAAAGTACAAATATTAAGAACTGGACCTGAGAGAAGCTGGAGGAGCAGCAACCAGAGGTGGGCAGGTGCCTGGCACTGGAGCGCAACCCTTCTTACAAGTCCCTGCTTCTGCCGGCTCCATGGCAAGGTGTCACTTGTCCGGGAGGCAGAATTAATGAAGGCTCTGTCTGGAGAGAAATGAGCTACACACTGGCCCATTCATCATTTTCCATTTTGAAAACGGCCTTTCTCAATCCTTCTCCGCAGTGGGTGATCAGGTACAGAGACTGCCTGTGGGTGAAGGCCCTGAGGAAGGAGGCTGAAAGGGGTGGGGTTCACTTGGCACTAGATTGTGTGTGGACATGTATATAAAATGTCCCAAATCAGATGACACGTTCTGTGAGTTTAGCTCAGCTCAAAGCACATCCTTATCAAGCGATGTGCCAGGTGCTATGCCTGGGACCGAGGAGTCAGAGATGAAGATGACAAGGGCCCCGCCTTTGAGGAGCTCAGCAACTTGTGGGAGAGACAACAGGAGGCAGCTCTTGATACTTCCTATGTCACATGGCAAGTGCCAGCACAGAGAAACACACAGGGTGCTACCCAGGCGCAGAGAATGGGCTGGGGGTGGTGTCTGGGCAGGGACCCCAGAGGAAGGGATGCCTGAGCTGAAATCTGAAGGATGAACTAGCATAGCCTGGAAGAGTCAGAAGAAAGAGAAGGAAGGTGGGGGTGATGGGGCCGATGGACATTCTTGAACAAAGACATGGAAGTAATTCTGAGCAGTTTGGGGTGGCGGGGTACTGGGACATAGAGGCAGTGGTAGCAGATGAAGCTGGCAAGGTCAGCTGGGCAGGACTGTGGACGGTCCTGAGCACAGAGAGCTCGGCTCCCCCTCGCCCATGCGCTTCCCAGAAGAGTCCCCAGCCTCGTGACAATCTATACTACCTACATAACTGCTGACTGATGAATGAGGGGGACGTGGGGAGAGGCATGGGCAGGGCTGCTGACCATGAGCACAGCCTCCTCCTCCAGCTTTATTACACGTGGGATCACCCTCCACAAGACCTTTGCAACCTCTGCAGAAGACTCAGTTCCTAGAAATGTCACACCTTGGCCCAGCCTACAGGGAATTTACCAGGTCTGCTGCAAAGACTTTCTGACAGTTCTTGACGCAGAGGACCCAGGATTTAAATTGAGCAAGGAAGGTTGACAAACACAACTTACCAGATACCCAGAGACTGACCGGAAGGTTGTACAAGCTTGTCCTGGGTTTTCCTATCCAGCAATTGGGTCCATCCACTGTGGGCTCAGGATGCAGAGGGAGCGCATCCACTGGCTGAAGCTGCAGGGCTGATGGAGTTCCAGTCTCTCCATCTCAAAGGCCTGGCTTCCCCTTTGCTGCCATAGTGGCCTGGACTAACCAGTACCACCCCATGGTAGCCACAGGGAGATGCTGTAAGTTGCCATGAGTTAGCCCACGAAGCAGGCTGGACACTTGGCTGTGCTTACACACCAGACCAAACTGGCGGGAGTTTTGTAATAAACAGGATTGTAGAGATGCTACTGGTGGCAAACACGGAGGGTGATCTAAGGCAGGGGTCCCCAACCCCCGGGCCACAGCTTGGTACCAGTCCTTGGTCTGTTAGGAACCAGGCTGCACAGCAGGAGGTGAGTGGCGGGTGAGCGAGCAAAGCTTCATCTGTATTTACAGCCGCTCCCCATGGCTCGCACTACTGCCTGAGCTCCGCCTCCTGTCAGATCAGCTGCGGCATTAGATTCTCATAGGAGCGTGAACCCTACTGTGAACTGTGCATGTGATGGATCTAGGCTGTGCGCTCCTTATGAGAATCTAATGCCTGATGATCTGAGGTGGAGCTGAGGCAGTGTTGCTAGTGCTGGGGAGCGGCTGCAAATACAGATTATCATTAGCAGAGAGGTTTGACTGCACAGAGACCATAATAAATCAATTGCTTGCAAACTCATATCAAAACCCTATCAGTGAGTGACAAGTGAAAACCAGCTCAGAGCTCCCACTGATTCTGCATTATGGTGAGTTGTAGAATTACTTCATTATATATTACAATGTAATAATAATAGAAATAAAGTGCACTTTTTTTCTCTTGGCCAGAAGAAAGTCACTTGACAGTGTTTACTTCATTAGTCTGAATGCTACAGAAGACCAAAAACAAACAAACAAAAAAAACAGCACATGCACACACACAAAACCCCAAACCACTAAAAACTGCTTAAACACTGACTTGTTAAGCAGAGCAGAAATTTAAAAAGGTAATGTGGGCCTTTTAAACCTTTAGTCCATTTAGCCAGGCTTCAGTTGGGATAAATGGAATATCAGAATCAGGCTAGTCTAGACGAAAACTGCATGGCTGTTTAAAAACCACTGAATATATGTCCATGCCTCTCTTTCGCTTTGTCACAGCTTACCCTTCCCCTTCCCCATATCCTCAAGTCCATTCTCAAGTAGGTCTGTGTCTTTATTCCTGTTTTACCCCTAGGTTCTTCATGACATTTTTTTTCTTAAATTCCATATATATGTGTTAGCATACGGTATTTGTCTTTCTCTTTCTGACTTACTTCACTCTGTATGACAGACTCTAGATCTATCCACCTCATTACAAATAGCTCAGTTTCGTTTCTTTTTATGGCTGAGTAATATTCCATTGTATATATGTGCCACATCTTCTTTATCCATTCATCCGATGATGGACGCTTAGGTTGTTTCCATCTCCGGGCTATTGTGAATAGAGCTGCAGTACCAAACGTAAGGTAGATAGATAGTGGGAAGCAGCCGCATAGCACAGGGAGATCAGCTCAGTGCTTTGTGACCGCCTGGAGGGGTGGGATAGGGAGGGTGGGAGGGAGGGAGACGCAAGAGGGAAGGGATGTGGGAACAGATGTATATGTATAGCTGATTCACTTTGTTATAAAGCAGAAACTAAAAAAAAAAAAACCACTGAATAGGAGGAATGTGTTAGAAGGAAATAGATAAAAAACAATTAGACAATCATTGACTCACATCTATTTTTCTAATAAATTTCTATCAAGCACCTCAGTCTAAAAATCTAATATACCTGGACCATTACTACTACCAGCAAGTCTTATTGATTTCTGGCCACTTATTCCTGAAAGTCTTGTGAGAAGACATGGTGAGGAGCAAATCCAACCACACATAGGATGGCGGACAAGAGAAAACATGCGTGATGTGCTTGAGTCATCCCCAAACCATCCCCCACCCACCGCCGGTCCGTGGAAAAATTGTCTTCCATGAAACCAGTCCCTGGTGCCAAAAAGGTTGGGGACTGCTGCTCTAAGAAAGAAGGTGGCCAAGCAGATGGCAGTGGAAACCACTGACTTGTTAAACAGTAAAACGCAAAACAAAAGTTGCAGTTTGTTGGGAGACTGCTTTTTGCTTTGGGGGATTTTCTTCTTTTTCCTTTTTTTGTCTTTTCCAAGAGAGAGAAACTGGCAGCGTTTCCTACTCCGAAAAGGACAGATTCCTCAGGCACCTCCCACGAGGGAGAAAGTAGCCTGGTGTCTGAGTTTGTCCTTAAATATTTCCTCAAGCTGGCTTCCCTGTATGGTCACTAACCAAGTGAATCGTTCCGTGGGGTAGAGCTTCCCTGGGCTCCCTCGAGCTGGACTATTTATCATGGCAGCAGCTGGAGATAAGCTGGACACAAAGAGGATTTGTGTCTCCACGGGTCGGGCCCTAGATACGAACGTGGAGGAATTTTCTCATTAGTGGTAAGTCACGGAGGGGACTCTGGGCTTTCATCGTGCGACCCAGTGCAAACGGCAGCAGGGAGGAGGGCACCCTGGAGGGGCAAAGTCCTTGAAGATGCTTTCACTGGACAACTGAAATGAAGGTTTCCAGAGTGGATTTCCTTGGGAGAGAGGAAAGACACTGAATGTTGTCCGCAGCTGTTCGGGGGTAGGTGGGGCTTCATCTAGGAGGGCTGCATTTCTTTGTGTGGACTTAATTACTTGTTCCCACTCAGAGGGGAGCCACAGTGGGGGGGTCCAGATCGGGCACCTCAAACCCAGCGGTTGGCTGGCAGGGGCGATGCTGAGTGAAGCCCAGGGGACCCTGAGGGCCAAAGTCTCAAAGGCAAGGAGGCGTAACCAGCAGCTGGCAGGCTGATCGGGGGAGCCCCGCGGTGGTGGAGATGTGGGTAGAGAAGGGACAGGGAGTTGAAGCACAGACAGTTCTAGAATACTCCCAGGATTCACAGACTTCAAAGGCATTCGGAAGATGTCCGAGAGCAAACACCAGGAAGGAATTCTCTGAGCTTGAAGTAGTATCTGAGGTGCAGTCCCAGACTAGCTAATTCCATAAATTCTGAATCCCAGCTGGGGTTCCTCACCAGCACAGGCACAGACTTTAGGAATGAAGTGGGCTTCCTGATGACCTCTGATTTGTTCGTTTCCTTCAGCAACCACTATAGGCAGATTAAGCTCAGAGGAAAAACATTTAGTTGAAATTACTTGCCCCCCTCCCATTTGGTACTTCATTGCTTAACAGGCAGGCAGGTTCCGTGGTGTCCTCACCCATCGTGGGCATAGTGAGAGACAGAACCAGGTGTCTCTTCACCAGTGTTACCACTGTGCCCCAGACAGCACTCAGCTCACAGAAAGGCTTGGATATGTTGTCTGAATACATGCATCTTTGTATCCCAGCTTCTAGACCAAAGGCTCAGAGCACAGCATTTAAAAATGTGACATATTCACATCCTTTTTCACACTTAAAAATTTCCTCAAAAGTTTTTAATTTTTACATTATAGTTTTTCATATTTGATCTCAGCCAAAAATAACTCCTTTGCATAACAGTGGGAAAGAAAAGCATATGAAAAGGCACATTTCACACCTGAATGACTGCAGAAGTTGATCCTGAAGCCATCCAACGGGAGAAGTCGCCCAAATAGTCACCGGACTTACGCTTAAAGGAAGAAGTTGTGATTTTAAGTACTTTCAATGCCTTTTCCCATGCATGGAATACGCTGGATGGGGTTTTGTGTTACTCCTGCCTTCCCAGAACAATACGCTGCACCCCACTCCAGAGCGAGCGAGCAATGTGAGTGCCCGTGGTCTTCTTGCTCATCCTCTGAGAAAGGAAGTGCAGGAGTGGAATTCAATGCAGAAAAGGCTGGAGACAGCCTCATGCCTGAGACGTTTCTGATGTGCACCCTGGGAGAGACCCCTGGCACATCATGGGGGCGAATCACAGGGCTGGGCAGAAAGGTCCCATCCTTCCCCCTTTAGAAATGTGTAGGGCTTCTTTTCCTTCCCCTTCCTGTCTCTTCTTCACTTTGTCCCTTTTAAGGAGGTTAAAGTTCTGGCCAACTCTCAGCTGGGAGTCCTCTGGGTCTCCTGGTCTGACACCAGCCAGGGGCAGCAAGGGGGTTAAAGGGGCTTCAGGCCAGCACTGCTCCAAGCTATGCTGTCTCAGTAAGGAGCATCTGGGTTGCCCCAGTCTGGGGTAAGTGCCTACATCAGCAGCTTCGGGTGTCGTACCAACATTACTAATGACTCCGAATCTGATGGCAGCTCTGGTCCCTCTCTGAAGAGTGTCTGTGTGCACACCCAGCTCTGTCCCCTCCTTGATGGGAGAGGGCTATGGACCCCAGGTGGACGCTCTGGTGGTCACTCGCATTTCCTCCCTGCTTCCGAGGGGGAAGGTTGCACCTTTGCACGTGATGTTGATGCCCTGAACCAGATATAGGTCTGGTTGGAAGAGGGACACTTCCACAGCAGCCAGCCAGTTAGAGGAACATATGAGGGCACATCCCGAGGGATCATTTCCTCCCAAGGTCCCGTGCTGAAGATCTGTCAGCAGTACCCATCATCCTCATGTCTCACTCTTCCAGGCTCACAAAGCACAAGGCCAATGCTCTCCGCTCAATAAGGCAGCCTTCAGAAAAACCAACCACTCTGCATCAGTCAGGAGAAAAAAACCAAACGAGCAAAACCAAACCAAATCATTTTATTGTGTAGTTTCCTTCTACCAGAAGATTACTAAAAATATAAATATAAAATCTCTAGAAAACACTTGGAATAGCTCTGTAATATTCTTCTTTCCCCAAACTGGGGCCAACCTCTTTGCTCTTTAGAAGTTGATGGACTACATGAATGTCTTCATATCACCCACATTCGTTAACACAGATACATTTCTCTCCATGCAGGGGAATATGCCACCTTCCTGCCAAGTTCTGGAAGCTCACCTTGCATCTATCAGGGTAAAACTATCGCTGAATATGGGGATACAGGACAGTGGGTAACAGGGAGAGAAAAAACTCTGTGGCCCCAGCTTCCTTCTGTGGACACAGAAGACAGGCCCTTCATTTCTCCTCAGTACCCTGTCCTTGAGCAGACTGGGCCACCCGAGGGTCAAACTTCCAGAGAAGTTGCATTCACCATGAGGGGTGTGTCAGTGGGGTGACTGCCATGCTGCAGTCATGGGCAGGTCAGGTTGTTGACATGGACACGGGAAGTCAAGTGGGGCTTTGCATAGAGAGCTGGTCTGAGCCGGGGCCCTCAGCAGGATAGAAGTCGCTGTTCCTAGTGGCCTCTGGGCAACACTTAGCCCTAGCACCAGGCACTCTCTGTCACATCTAGGACCTGATTTTAGCCTCAGAGAGCTCCTCCACCCCGGTAGCAGCATCACCCCTCCTGTAGAAGGATGGCTGAGATGGAGATCACAGAGGGGCCACCCAGACATTGAAACAGGGTCCCACAGCCTCTTATTTGGTACTAGACACGAGTCCGAGGAACACTGGGATCACCCTGGCCATGGTCCTGGGACAGCCTGATAGGATCCCTGGGCTAACCCTGGGTCTGAGGGCCAGGACCTCAGCAGCGGCTGGGTGTGGAGCGGAGAGCAGGGTGCTTAAGCCAGCCCAGGCCTGCCACCTCTGCACCTATGGCTACAATATCACCCAGCCAGAGCCACCCTGGTCTCTGGGAGAGGAGCAGCCCCAGAGTGCAGGCACCTGGTAAGTTTCCTGTCAGAGAAGCAAACAGAGCTTCTGGGATGGAAGCGCAGATGAGAGTGGGCTAGCTGCCAGCACATGGGTTTAGTTCTCTGCCCCCAGCTCTGTGTTTTGTGCAGAACCCCAAGCCATTCTGGGAAAACTCACAGGCCCCCAAATGCTAGTCCTGAGAACTTCTGAGCATCAGGGTCAGATATCAACATCTTTGTGATATTCCTGGAGTAAGTCAGGATCGACTCAATTCAATAACAGCCTTCCTCACCTCACCACGGCCTGCAAGGTGCCTGGCGTGCCTGGACCCTCCTGAGGAAGATGAGACAAAGCTTCACTCTGAGAATGCAGGGTAGGAGAAAAGGCGGCGGGAGAGCTGTGGCAAGGCCCCCAGCTGCAGAAGCAAGGAGGCGGGAAGGGCACCTGCATCCCGGTGGTCCCCTGAGGCTCCCGGGTCTGCAGGAGTTAGCTTGGACATTTTATAAGGCAGAAGTGGTTCCTGGGGAGCAGGAACTGGGTGATGAGATGAAGTGGGCAGTGAGCCCTGGGGCACCCAGAGTGGGAAGCCGAACAAAGAATAGGAAAGGGGAGGCGGCAGGAGTCACAGAAGGAGAACTGAACAGCCCACTCTGGCCAGATATGCCACTCCCAGCCTTCTCCCGGGGACCCAGCCACCTTGCTCAAAAAAAGGCATGTTCTCTTCTTGCTGCAAAGGCCCCCAGGGTTGGGATCACCCCCCGACAGGGTCTCTTGGCCACAGGAAAACAGCATGACAGGACCCCTGGTGGGAGACAGGAACACAGATGTGGGTTAACCCAGGAGGGCAGAACCAGTGGGGCTGTGTGAACTGTCAGTCCTTCACAGAGACCCCAGAGGCAGGCAGGTAGACAGCACCTTCTGTACAAGAGCGGAGCGCCTCCTACTTAAGTGTGGCCTGCTCCACGGTTCCTACCACATTCCAACCTCTCACTCCTCACCTTGCTTCCTGCACTTACCACGCCTAGACCCTAGAACTACATCACATCACACTGTGGAAACCCCGGAAAGCTGTTCTGAGCCCTTACGACTACTCTTTCCCCAACCCGTTTTCACTGCCGTCCCCATCCCGTTTTCACTGCCTTCCCCACTACTGCTCTGGGTTCTCTCGGGACCAGCTCCCTGGACGCCAGGTTCCTGGGCCCTCCCCACCAAACAAAATCAGAACTTGCTCTGCTGCTTCTGCCAGGGCCTGCCTAGCCCTGTCTTCACGCACAGCAAGGGAAGCCCGGGTCTCTTCTGTGCAGGGAGCCCAAGCGTAGCTGGCTGCATCATCTTGCCCAGTGCCTCTCCACACTCCCATGCTGGGCAGGCGCTCTCGGGGGCTGGCTCCGTGCCCTGCCTCAGGCTAGAAGAGACACACCCTGTGAACCCGGGGTGTCGACAAGGCTGCCCGAGGTCTCAGGTCCAGTAAGCATCGCCCCCGGCTTGCATCCACACGGGCAGAGGCGAGGTAACAACCCGAGGCCTGTGCTGTCTTGGGGCCAGGAGGAGCTGTGGCTGTGCTGTGCTCAGGGTGTGCGGCTTTCTGGGCCTGGGCCCATCATCGAGCCAAACCCGTCATCCCTCATTTAGCCTGATTCCCCCGGAGGCAGGAGGCCTCTGGCCCCCAGGGAGGAGAAAAAAGGAACCAGGAGTGCATGGGAGGAAGAAGAGCAGGCAGCATGTGGGAGCCAGGCAGAGAGAACACCCTTCATCCTGGGCTGCTGGCCTTGCAGGTCAGTGGGAAGCCAGGGCAACTCGGAGCAGAGGCGCCCTAGTGTCCAAGGGCTGCAGCCAGCACACCGAGGAGCTGGGACGGCACCCGAGTCCTTTTGCCATTCCACGGACGGACTCTTGAACTAGGACTACTCATGGACTTGTGGCCCTGCAGCAGCCCATGTGTAAGAATTAGCTCTGCTGAGCCTTGTGCAAGCAGGACAAACAGCAGGGTGGAGCTGGGGCAAGGGCCAGGGTGCACGGTGGAGAAGCGAGCAGAGGGGAGGGGGTCTCAGCAGGAGCAGAAGAAGCTCTACTCAAAGGACAGCAGGTCTGGGTGAGGGCCCTCAATGTCAAGGCTGGAGGTCCGAGCCCGAGGAGGCGGGCTGCTGTCCTCCAGAGACTCAGCCAGGCTGATGGGGCTCAGGCTGAGTTTGAGGCCATTTCTCTCGATGAGGCCAGGGGAGGAGGCCCTTCGGCACTCAGTCACCTTTAGCTTCGGTTCGTCCTGGTTGTCCTTGTGGATTAGGTCAGGTACCGACAGGGAAACCTCTCCATTGGGCACAGCCTCGCCCCTGTCCACCATGTCCATGATGGCCTCTGGCTGTGAAGCATCTGCTGGGCTGGGCTGGGCAGTGGGAGGGGAGTCCTGGGGCTGCCCAGGTGACAGCTCTGTCCCATACTCCAGACTGCTTAGGACTGGCTGCGATGAAATCAGCATGTCCTGGGTGGTCTTCAGGGCCCGAGGGGTTCGCTTCCTGGTGGTAGGAGGCGGGGGATCCAGCCGAGGGAATGCTTCTTGCAGGGCTGACCTATAAGGTTGGTGACACGAGCTGACATAAGGCTGGCGAGACACCATGCTGCACTTCCCACTCACCCACCCGGGAAGTGCTTTTCGCTCTGGGTTCTCGTTCTTGGTTTAGCGTGCGGGTCTCGGCAGTTTGAGCACAAATGGCTTTGGGCCTGTCACATCCTCACTCGGTGTTCACAACAGCACAAAGTGTTAACACTGGGACCACCGGTGAACCGCGTCACGTCAGAACCTATACAATAGCCCTGAAAAGTGCATCACCACTTGGGGCGTGTAGGTATCTAAAACGAGGCTGGACATGGGAGGGCCGCCAAAGCAGGCTCCCCTCTCCCCTGACCAGTGGGTTCTGCCAGATGCCGGCTTCTCCACTACCAACAGTCAGGGCAGCACTTCTCAGGTGTGGCTGGATGTCAGAATCCCCCCGGGGAGCTTCTGGCAACACCTGGGTTTGAATCCAGCTCTGCCAATTACTAACTTTGTAACCTTAACCTCCTCATGTTACCTCTCTGAACCTGCTTTACCTGCAAAATGGAAATAATATCATTCATCTCAGAGGGCCAGGGTTAGGTAAAATAATGCAGCTGAAGCATAGCACAGTGCTAGGACGTGATGGGCACGCCGTAAACTTCAGCCATGGTGGGAGAGTTGAAGCCGGCTCCCACAAACATGGCCCGATCCTTCAGCTGTTCTTTATGTGACAGCCTCCGTCCCTACCCCAAGGCCATTCTCCCCTCTAGACACTACAGTTTGCCGCAGGCCTCTTCCAGTGGGTCCAGATCCGTAAGGATGTCAGGGCGGGAGGGAGAGGTGCACTCACCTTCCATCATCCACGTCAGCCCCGCCGGCCAACTGGGCCCCTGCAGTCTTGTTGACCTCCATCGTGCCCACGCTGCCCAGGCTCGAGGGCTCTTTTCTCCGCAGGAAGTCGTTAACTTTGGCCCCCATGGCTTTGCCCAGGTTCTTGAGGTGCTGGCTGCTGCCCACCCAGAGTCCAGGCCCTCCGGGCTCCACAGACCCCAGGGCGGCAGAGCTGGGGGCCGCAGGCCTGGACACGTGGGGGAAGGAGCGGCTTGACTGGAGCTTTGGAGTGAGGGCTGTGTTCAAGTTCTCAAACATGCCGTGGTCGACTACAAACAAAGAGGGAAAGACAGAGAGCCGGTGAGGGGAGGGGAGGGGGGCCTTCGACCCCATCACTTTTGAGCTTCTCCTTATACCATACCCACAACTTGTAAGTTCATGAGGCTTTGGAAATAGTCAAGAGAGAGCCAGCAAAGACACTCTTGAACCTTCCGAGCCAGTTGTTTTGATGGGACGTGGGACCAGAAATTCTAGTTCTGCCTCACCCAGGTTAGTCAGTGATGAACTCTAGCCACAGAAAAGCTAACTTATCCCTTTAAACATGCCTCCTTGACTCACGGCTTAACCCCTTACCTTGGGGTCACCAGGCCCTTTGAAGTAAAGACAAACAAGGATGAAGCAATGAGATGTGACATTTTTACACTGCCATGAGCACATGTGGAGCTCTCTGACTCAGGCGCTGGGGTAGAAGCTGGTGGAGGGATGGCAAGTATGGAAGCTCCCTGCTAAAAAGCCACATGTGTAGCATGTTTTCTCCATGAAAAATGCTCACTTCTCTTGGGGGTGGAACTTGGGAGAATGGGACAGCTGCATGCAGAGAGATGCTAAGTGGTGGTTCAGAACCAGTTCACGTCAAATGGACAAGCACTTGGTGCCAAGGAAGCAGGAGGAAGCTGACAAACGCCAGCTCACTTAATCCTCACAAGCTAGTAAGGTGGGGCATGGTAAGATTTCTCTTTATAGAGGAAGAAGACGGGGCTCAGAGTAATGAACTGCTGGGCCCGAGGTCACAGCCCAATTACTGGCACGGTGGGAACTAGAACCCACATTTTCTCACCTAAAGCTCAGGGCTCTTGCCACTACGTTTCCTGCCTTGCATGGAATAACTGCCTAAATATGCCTCGTGCACAGTCTGCCTCTCAGGGATCTCTGTTCGGCTGGAAAGATTAACTCAAAGGGCTGGGAGGAGACCCACTGGGTTGTAAACACTTGCAGGGCAGAAGCCATGTCTCACTCATCTTTGTGTCTTTAACAGCTAGCCTGGGTGTGGCACACAGTAGGTGCTCAATAAATATCCTGAAATGCCAAACCCATTTTCAGATAGAGAATCGTGGAGACCAAGACCACAGTAGCTCCGAGGTCTGTAGTTGGAATGGCTAGAGCTCAGGGCTCTAAGCCACACTGTCCACACACTTGCACAGAGGCAGCCTCTCCCCACTAGGAAATCCAGCTCAGGCCTCAGTGCAGCCAGACCCACTCTGGGGCCTTGGAAGCAAGCTTGAGGTTGCTATCCTTAACACCTATTCCAGATATTTTGTCAGTCTCAGAGGAGGAGAGCGATTTGGTCATAGGCCCTGCTCCTTGTCAAGACCTCTGCTAAGTGCCTACTCTTGCTGAGCCTTCCTAAGAGTAACGGAGGTTAGGGTATATGTTTTTTTCCATTGAACTTTTGCATAAAGCAGTTCTCTGCCCTGCGCTGCTGAGTCCTGGGCACTGGGGAGCATTTCTCTTTATTGTGATTTTATGCAGAGACATCCCTTCTGAGCCAACTACCTCAATAAGCCATATGCTAAGGGTCTTCGGGCAGCAGGAGGATACTGTGGGAGGAGTGGAGATCTCCCCCTGTGATGAACCCCCCAGTCTTCACCTCTGTAACTGCCCCTAACCCACGTGCGAGAAAAGCACCACTGCAGGGGACATGCCGGGAGCTCAATTAGAGCATCCCTGGGACACGGGGCACAGAGCTGACTGGTTCAGGCTGGCTGGGTTCCAGATGTAGACCCACCATATTAGCAGGAGATCCCGGCCCATCCCACAACAGGGGTATCAACTCTTGAGTCTTCTCCTGAGAGTATAAATCTTGCCATGTCATCCACTTTTGCATAATTTACCTATCATGTCCCATATCCTTCTAATTTTTCTTTAATCGTGAACTCTGCAAACTAGCAGAGAAGGCTTTGGAAACTAAAGCATTTAATGACTTCCCCCCAAACCAGAAAGTATTGGGGCCACCATGAAACTAGAGCAAATGTTCAAGAGATATATGCCAGGGAAGAAGGCCAATCCCCACCACTTTCGGGCTCACATAGTTCTGTGGCTGCTTCCTTACTGGTTTAATGTGAATTTTCAGAGCAGACACATTCATTTCTAAAAGTGTAAGCATCAAAAACACCTGGCAAAGTGACTTGTAAATTGTGAGCCCCTTTGATTATAATTATTGAAGAAACACATTCTAAGAAACATAAATAACTTTTGGATTAAGCACCATTTTAGATTTCCTGTACTTCTTGTTTCTCTACCCTTCAGGATGTATACACTGAATTCTTAAGGAATTTAAAGATAGCTCATCATATACTCTCTTCATAATTCTCTTAAGTTTTCTGGTAAATACATCTTGTCTTTAATAATAAAATAAGTCCCTTGATGGGAAGAAGCATCTTAAGTGACATTTTTTGTCTATAATGCTCAGCATAGGGCCTTGCACAACAGTAGGCATTTAATAAATTAATTGAATTGGCTTTTGATATGAATACTTAAAACTGACTGCATTATGGGCTAACATCGTAGAGAAGCTGTTCCCCAAGCCTTCTTCCATTTACAAAAGACACTGAAAACCCCCTCCTCCGGGAGCGGTCCACAGGGGCTCTTGAGGTCAGGCCGGGGCTCCCTTCATCTTCACATCTGAGGGATGTGCAGCGAGCCCCTTTCCTGCTGAAGGCACCAAGGACCCCACACACTGTCAGGACGGGAGGCTTGGTGGTTCAGAAAATAATGGTGATGGCAGAAAGAAAGGTGACTGGATCCCAACCAGGTGGCCCTCCTAACAGCACCCCCCAGCATGCACATAGCCAAGCAGAGGGGAGCATCTGGGGCCAAAGTCATCCAAAAGAAAGACAGTATCTTACCTGTCCGAGAAAGGGGCTCGGAAAGCAGGCAGGAAACAAACGAGAGAGAGAGACACATTTTATGTAGTGACCGACCACTATGGGAGTGTTACCTCCCGTGTGGGTCACCAGCAACAGCACACCAAGAGGATATAGCATGCAAGACAGGGGTCCTGCTATAAGGAGTGTAACAGACCTGGATGACCAGGTTCCCATATGCTTTTTAATAAACCAAAACAGAGCCGTACTTTAAAAATTCTACAAACAGGCACTGATGCAGCCTCCTGTATTTCCCCCAATATTTTTTTTTTTTTTTTTTTTGTGGTCTGTGGGCCTCTCACTGTTGTGGCCTCTCCCGTTGCGGAGCACAGGCTCCGGACGCGCAGGCTCAGCGGCCATGGCTCACGGGCCCAGCCGCTCCGCGGCATGTGGGTTCTTCCCAGACCGGGACACAAACCCGTGTCCCCTGTATCGGCAGGCGGACTCTCAACCACTGCGCCGCCAGGGAAGCCCTCCCCCAATATTTTGAGGCCCCTTTACATTAAGTATATCTGAAGTTCCTAGCTGGCAGTGGGAGGAATGGAATGGGGCCTCCAACATGTGAATCCCTAGATTTTAGACCAGAAAGATGTTCATTCATCCACTCCAACCATCTAAATTAACAACATGGGAAAAGCAGGTGGCAGAGAGGTCTGCCTAATACTGCACAGGGAGGTAACGGCAGAGCAGGGGTTAGAACTCACATAGGCTGACTCCCAGACCCATGATCTTTCTCTACACCATGACAGCCAAGTGAAACTGCCAATACTCTCAAAGTTGCCAAGGTACGTGGTGTCAATTCACATCCTAACACGTTCTAACGTTCCAAACCAGGCTATGAAGGAGGTACATGAGATCTCATTCTCTACACGGTCTTGCAAATGTTTAAGTACTGTGAATAAACACGGACAGGAAGACAACTCTGGAATCTCATATGCACATGCGAACTCACACTTGCTTCACACACTGCGAGGGGAGCCCACTGCTGATTACGGGCTGGGCCAGACCTTTCCCGCCCAGCACAAACATACCCACCTTTAGATCTAAAGCCCTGTATGCATCTAATCATGATGATCTAGAATGGGGCACCTTCAAGCTCATCTTTCAACCCTCTAGCAGGCTGGCCAGGTTGTTACATGACAAAAGTGAAGCAAAGAGAAGAGGCTACCTTGCCACTCTGAGTACATAGCCTTACTACTAAATTGCTTTAATGAGCAAAATGGTGTTGAGTAAGCCACCCATTTATGTTTTAGGCATTTGCTAAAAACAGACAGCACCAACCATTTAAAACAGTATTTGGTCCCTATTCTTAGGACGTACATATTGAAGTATTTAGGCACAAAGGGACATGATGTTTGTAATTTACCTTCAAATATCTCAGAAAAAAAAATGTATACACACAGAGGCAGAGAGGGAGGGAGGGAATTGATAAGGCAAATGGAGTAAAATGTTAACAATAGGAAAATCTAGATACAGGGTACATGGATGTTCTCTGTACAAATTTTATTTTTGCAGCTTTTTATAAGTTTGAAATTATTTCCAAAGAAAAATGTAAAAAATATACCCCAAACCAAAAAAAAACAGAAACTAAGGTAAAACAACAAAAACATCTGGTGACAGAGGTTAGACAGATGAAAAAAGCAAAGAGGTCATTAAGAGAGGACAGCGGATCCCAGAGCTGGGGGTGGTGATAGCAATGACATGGAAAAGGGAGACTAAAGAACAGAGGGGGTGCATAAATGTCCATGCCACTCACAGGGAGATCAGCTCAGTGCTTTGTGACCACCTAGAGGGGTGGGATAGGGAGGGTGGGAGGGAGGGAGACGCAAGAGGGAAGAGATATGAGAACACAGGTATATGTATAACTGATTCACTTTGTTATAAAGCAGAAACTAACACACCCTTGTAAAGCAATTATACTCCAATAAAGATGTAAAAAGAAAAAAAAAAAAAAAAGAACAGAAGGGGCGAATAGACAACATCACTATCAGGTCTCTACTACATTCCTCCCTCTCTCTGGGTATCCCCAGTCAAGACAGGCCATGGAAGAATGACAAGTGAAAAAAATCTTTAAAATTTTTTTAACTTGCTTGCTACAGACCCCATCCATCTTTGAGAGGAATAACCTCGCTGGCGAGTAGAATCATGTGGCCTTATTGTGATGTCACTGACATCAGAATGTTTATTGTCCGGACAACTCAAGCAGC
The DNA here is from genome assembly GCF_025265405.1 of Mesoplodon densirostris. NCBI lineage: Eukaryota > Metazoa > Chordata > Mammalia > Artiodactyla > Ziphiidae > Mesoplodon > Mesoplodon densirostris. Next base: position 121,342,084 of record NC_082662.1, on the reverse strand, counting down.
CTCTCGGGAGCAGGTGTGCGTGACCTCCACACACTTCAGTAGTCAGAATATGGAGAACTTCTCACTCTTCAGCATTTCTGGACCTCGAATCTCTTCCTCTGCTATGGGCACTTTTCCTGATATCACGTCCTCACGTGCTACCTGCTTGCCAGGTAAACTCTCGTGCCACTAGGGCCACAAAAATCTGGTTTTCTGAAGCTTGTAATTGAGTACTCTACCAGATCATGTTACAGGACCACGATTTAGTGAGAAAGTCAAATTACACATGGGGAGAAAATAATTTTTCAAAATGCTGCATACATGGTAAGTAGTTCCTGCTATTTATTCATTTCTTGCAAGGGAAGGATGGGGGAAACATTTGTTATCAGGCTTTTTTCCCCCTCTGAATCTGCGTGAACTTTCAAAGTGACAGTCTGTCTAAGTAAGGAGGATGTACTAGTTTCAGCCCTACTTTCACAAGCTGGAGAAGATCTAGACTTATCAATCCATCAGAAGGAACCTAAGCGGGGGGGTAACTGATGAGCTTATCGTGGAATAAAACTGAATGTTCTGAGGACTTGCTATTCAAAGCATGGTCCATGGACGTGCAACATCAGCATCACCTGGGAGCTTGTTAGAAAAAGGCAGAATCTCAGGCCCTACCTCAGACCCGCTGAATCAGAATCTGCATTTTTAACAAGATCTCCAGGTGATTCCCATGCACATTAAAGTTTGAGAAGTGCTGTTCTGTGAAGTGGTTCTCCTAAGCATCCATTTGCCTATACACAGGACATCTGTATCCATCTGTTTCCCAAACTGAGCACAGCTACTGCTCTGCGATTTGAGGCAAGCCAGCTTCTTAATTCAAGCATTAGCAACCATCAGGCAGCTGGGGTCCACCTGAACACTCTGGCTGTGGGTGGGAGGCGTTTTAATTGGAGAAACGAGAACGAGCTTCTCGTCCTCAAAGGGATCTTGTAACAGCTACGCGGTCCGCGACCAGACTCCCTCCTCGGGGCCCTCCAGGGACCCAAAGGCTGCAATGCAGAGTGAACACACACACACACACACGCACACACGCACGCATGCACGCCAGGCAGAAACCTGTCATCTGGTCCACATCTTATATTCTTCTTTGGAGAGGACCTTTCCAGGGTCTCAATGAAACCAGCACCCCATTTGGAATTCCCCAGGAGGTCATCCAGAATAGCTCTGCCTATGTGCATGCCACAAAGGTCATTGTTTTGCTTCAGTTTTGTAGTGCCTTAAAGCACCAAGGTTGAACCTCTAGGTATGTCTCGGGGGGAGGGGTCCCAACAAGAGGACGCCCAACCTTGCTCAGCTCACCAGAGTGTTTCCTCTGTAACCCAGGCATTGCAAAGACGGTGTTTCCCACTGAGGTGTCCAGCCCAGCTCAGGCCCTGCTACCCCAGTACCAAAGCAGAGCTCTCTGGCATGGGGTGCACAACACAGGGCTCTCACCAGGTGAGGCCTTCTCTGACTCAGGCGGGCACATGTGAGAAGCTGGGGGAACAGGGGCTGCTCCCCTAAGGGTAGGGTGCCTGTGTGTGGGATTGCCGCGTGCTGCCTTTCCCCCCTGCAGTCTCCTGTCCGATGCTTCCTCTAGCAGAGACCTGCAGGTCTTCTCCTCTCCTGTCTCTCAGGCTGATGGAGAACAGCACTTTCTGCCTGACTGGGCTGTTGCAGGCAGACAGTGAGGCTGGAGAAACGGCCACAACCAGTGGTGGTAGAAAGAGGGGCTCTAGGAGGCCAGAGGTCTGGCTGTCTGCTGAGCCACCTGTGTCTTCTTCTCAGAGGAGGCAGAGGAAAGGTGTCTGCAGGGAGGGATGCACCTGACAAATGCCAAGGCTTAGTTAGTCATTGCAAGGGGGGTCTCTACCCAGAGATCAAACTGCTTTTCTCTGGACAGCAGGAAGGAAGGCCTTAGACTGCTCTCCCCACCCCATCCTCTGCCTGCTCTCAGAACTGCACTCAAGGAGGGGCAGAGGTAACCTGAGGTCCTGCCTGACCACCTGCCTTCTTGCCCTTCTGCTTCTCCGCCCGGCCTCCAGCCAACCCAGGCCTCACTGCTCCCTGCCTGGCTAGAGGCTCAGACCCAGCCCTTTCCTTTGCAGACTGCATCTTGGGGGACCCCCCAAACGGAGAGCAGCTGAGGTGGAATTGCACCATCTACCGGCCCTGGTTCTCCCCTTATAGCTACTTTGTACGCAAGGGCAGAGAGAGCCACCTGGAGACCTACAGCTTCCCAGAGGTGCAGTGGGACGAGGGCAGGAGGGACAACTGCCTCCCAGAGGACATGGCTGACAGCATCTGCTCGTCCTCTTCCTCCCCAGAGAACACCTGCCTCCCAGAGGACACGGCTGACAGCATCTGCTCGTCCTCTTCCTCCCCAGAGAACACCTGCCCCCGAGAGGCCACCAAGAAATCCAGGCACAGCCTGGATTCCATAGACCACATCACATCCCAGGACATCCTAATGGCCTCCAAGGGGCACCCGGCCCAGCAGAACGGCTACAAGTGTGTGGCCTGCTGCCGTATGTACCCGACGATGCACTCCCTCAAGAGCCACATCAAGTGGGGCTTCAAGGAGGGCTTTAGCTGCAAGGTGTACTATCGCAAGCTCAAAACCCTCTGGGGCAAGGAGCAGAAGGCCCGGCCGGGAGACAGGCTTTCCTCAGGCAGCTGCCAGGCCTTCAAGTAGGCCTGCTGGGTGGCGACACCTGTCTTGTTAGCGGACAACGCTTCAGGTGAACAGGGGATGATGCCTATTTATGTCTCTACAGAGAGGCCAATAAACCAAAGTTAGTGACAGCCTTCTGTCAACTCTGAGGTCACCCTGTACCACCTGTCCTTCTCAGTCCTTGGTCCCCATCCCATTCCCCTTCTGCTACCAGTTGCCTAGCAACACCAGGCCCATCTCCCTGCCTCCTTTTTTTTTGAAAGACAATACCCAAAGTTTGAGACTATCTTCTAAAATGGTGGTTTTCAAAGTGAGGTGCTCAGACCAGCAGTGTGAGCATCCCCGGGGAATTTGTTAGAAATGAAATTCTCAGACCTACTGAATCAGAAACTCTGGTGGGTGGGCCCCTCAATCTGTGCTCTAATTGTCCTCTAGGTGATTCAGATGCAGCTCAAGTATGAGAACCACTGCTCTAAGACCCCGGCCTTCCTGTTGGTCCCTCTGTGATTGGTCCTTGCCCTGCACTGTGGGAGAACTCACACTGAGGGAGAGGGGTTGAATGCCCTTTTCAGGTTTGGAATGCCCTTTCCAAACCAGCAGAATCTCTGCACAGTTTGAAAGCTTCTTAGGTGTTAGATCTTCTGAGGGGTGGAATGGGGAGGACAACATGCCCCACGCATAAGGCAGAAAAGAGGCAAATAGGGCTGGGGCCCATTCCCACCCCGTGTACCATGATCCTTCATTTGGAAGGGACATCTCTGGCTGAAGGAGAACAGATCAGTTTTGACCCAGGGGGCATCTTTACATGGCTCTGTTAAGCCATGTCTAAAAAGCCCGGTAAACATGTGAAAACACTGCTTCCTAGTACCAAGACATGTCCCAGCAGATGGCCCTGACCCTTATTCCATTTCTGAGCAAACCTCATAGCCAACTCTGACCCAGAAAAATGGATGAGCATCGAGGGTGCAGCAAGGACATCAGTTTTGCCCATTATGTGGTTAAAGAAAAAAGAGCTTATGTTTGATGGTCTTATTTTTAGGCCTTATTTACCTCTCATTTCATCTCCCTAATGACTCAGTGGGCCCTTCACTGCAAGGGGGCATTTCCTTTCAGGGACCCTGGCACCAACCCTCCCCTTGTGTCTGCTTCCCCACTGCTTGCCCAATGGGTTGGGGTGGAGGATCTCCCCTTACCCTTCCAGTGGTCACATAGTTAAGTCTTCCGAAGCCCCACTTTATCGTTTGGCCGAGCTGCTTCTGCTTATCACTGTTCTGCTAAAATATCATTGGTGGGAGCTTCCCTGGTGGCGCAGTGGTTGAGAGTCCGCCTGCCGATGCAGGGGACGCGGGTTCGTGCCCCGGTCCGGGAAGATCCCACATGCCGCGGAGCGGCTGGGCCCGTGAGCCATGGCCGCTGAGCCTGCACGTCCGGAGCCTGTGCTCCACAACGGGAGAGGCCACAACGGTGAGAGGCCCGCGTACCGCAAAAAAAAAAAAAAAAAAAAAAAATCATTGGTGGTTCTTTTGTGAGAGACAGGCTGGCTCACACCCCCATCACACACCAGTCCCTTGCTGTGAGACCACTCCCAGTCCTTCACCCAGTCCCCCACTCCTCACCCCACTCTTTCCCTCACCCTCCACCCACTAAGTCAGAGTCCCAGAGTCTACTTGATTTGCAGGCTACAACTGGCCTGGGAGCCATGACGTGCAGGGTCCCACCCACTCACTGAGGGGCAGGGTGGTCCGCAGGCAGCCCTGACATTATGCCATTGCTTCCAGGGCCGGGTTCCCGGAGGGAGCAAATGAGTGACTCTGGCGAGTCTTTAGTCCTCACTCTGACCTCCTGCTTTCCTAAATGGAAAGGTCACCGGAGCCCCCGGAGGCTTCTCCTTACAGACACTGCTGTGCACGTGTGTCCCCTTGACAGGGCTCCTGAGGGAGTACAAGGAGGGGGACACGGAGTGGACTTGAGGAGTCCGGTCACAGTCTCAGCATGGTCTGTGGCAGGACCAGGCGTGGAATCACTCCTCATCTGGTCTCTCTCCCTCTGCCCAGCCCTCACTCCCTCCTCCAGGGCATCCACATCATGGGCACAGAGCACAGCTTAAAAAAAAAAAAAAGAGAGAGAGAGAGAAAGCCATCCAAAGGCCAGGGACCAAGCCCAAGGGCCACAGCACATGCTAATCATGGCCTGGCAGGTGCGAGAATTTAGCATTTTCTCCCTAAGGACAGGGTATTTTCCACCTTTCACATTTAACATAGGGTCATTACGACCCCAGTAGCTTTCTCAGTACAGAGTTCTGAATAGTTTCCACACAGCAGAAAATGCACGCAGAACACAACTGCACCCAGCAGCACAAACACGCCGCCCCCACCCCACTTAATTAGGGGGTCAACTGTATTGTGCCCTGGGCCACTGCCAGGCATTCTGCTGGGTGCTTCTAAAATACAATCTCATCTACTCTTCATTACAGCCTTATGTGGTGTGTTGTATTCCCATTTTACAGATAAGAAAATAAGGCTTAGTTCAGTTCACTCAGGCAGAAAAGGGCAGAGGATATGTGACCGTGGTTGATCTGACCCTCCAACTTTCCTTCAGGCCTGGCCTACCAAAGTATCAGGTTTAACAAAACCTCTGCCTTCAAAATGGCTATGCATTCCAGTCAGGGGAGCCTGGTTTTCACGATGTGGGCTTTGCGAGATCCTGCAGCTCCATATTTCTCTAACATCCCTCTCTGCCAGCATCCCTCCTCTCCTTTCATTTCTACTCCCTGCAGGAAAGCCCACATCTCAATGAGTCAGGACTCCTCTGCTGAGCTGTGTTCCAGAGACACCATAATCCTTCTAGGCAGGTGTGAGAAGAAGTCTGTTTGCCTCCAGTATGGACATTCCTGGAATGGACCCATTCAGAAACCTACCAACTACATATTTCAGACATTTAGTCGGGGAGTCAGTGAAATTTTATAATCTTGATGATCTTAATTATATCTGAAAATATCTATGATGTACTTTTTCAAGCACTCAAAACTTGCTGCTGCCGCCCATATAGTCCAGTGACGTCTGGAGTTTGAAAAGACCTGGGGTTTGGGAGAGTCCAAAAAAAAAAAAGGGGTATAGCCTAGGCATTACTGACATTTTGGGCTGGATAATTCTTTGTGGTGGGGCTGTTCTGTTCACTGTAGAATATTTAGCAACATCCTTGGCTTCCAACCACTATGTTCAATAGCCCCCTTCCGAGTTGTGACAACCAAAAACGTCTCTGGACGTCACAAAACATCCATCCCTTGGGGGAGCGAAATCGCCCTTGGATAAGAACCGTTGGTACAGCCCGATCCTGCAAGGCTGGTCTGAATAAACTGCCACTGAAGGCACCACCTTCCCCTGCTCCTTGAAGGAACACACGAGTTCTCTCTAAGCACCACACACGCTTGGGAATCGTGCGTCACAGAGCTGATGCCACCGGGCTTGGGAAGTTGGGAGGCAGGTGGGGGAAGGAGCAGGTAGAATAGAAGAGGCAAGAAAAGACAATGGAAAAGCTTTTAGAAACAAGAAAGGTTTATTTAGCAAAAGCCACTAGACTAGTGACAACATCCAGGGAGTAAGTGCACTTACATGAACAGAATCTTTTCCCAGAGAGTTGATCCAACAGAGTTAATGCTACACAGTTTTAGGAAGTAGAGGGCTCAGGGGGAGGGGGCAAAGTGGGAGAAAGCAGTCAGGCAAAGAGAACATAAAAGGAATACAACCCCTAAATGAGAGTTGAGAGAAGTGAGGCTATGAAGAGGCTTTATAGACAGCATTGGTATAAGCAGGAATATGATTTTCAGTCCCAATATACAGTCCATCCTGTGCAGAGTTCTTTCCTGGCTCCGCAACTGTGGGAGCCTTGTGTACCCAAGAGTCTGCTGGCACCCAGGAAAGGCTGGGGCAGGTACAGTAAGGGAGGCGCCCCTGGTGTCCACTTGGCCTCCATACAGGGCAGAGGAAAAGGATGAAAAAGAGGGCGGCAGGAGTTGAGTTAGCAGAGCAAGAAGCAAGGAGACAGGAGGACAGGGTGACATTGCTCGGAGATCAGGTCTGCAACATTCCCTTTCCTGCCCAGTGGCTGGTGACCCTTCAAGGCCCCTAGATCTGTCCTTTGTCTCCTTCACCTCCAACACACCTAGTGCGCACTGGTGTGGGTCACACTGAGGAGGATGCCAACACACAAACCAGTGCTCCAGGGAGGGCCTGAACTGGGGAAAGAATGGGGCCGAGGTGGGTGGAAACCACTGTGGGGCACCCCGAGGGCAAGGGTCTTAAATGGGTCCCAAGTCAGCGGTACATAGAACTAGTCTCTCCAATTCTTCAATCTGTCCACCGTCTCCTTTCTTCCTTCCCTTGGCAAGGTTTTCAAGACCCTTTTAGAAACTATCCCCCCCACCCACTCTTCTCCCCAACCCAAAGAAGCCTTCTCCTACCACATTCCACACACCTAATCCACTGGCCTCTGGCTTTGTCCTCAGCCCCTGCTTGCAGGCAGTGGGCCTGGAGAAGCCAGACCTTCCATTCCCCTGAACACCCCAAATTCTAATGAGCTAAGAGGTCCCACACTCAAGGAAGCCCGCGTAGGATTTTGTAAGCTAGCTAGAGAGGCTCAGCCAAACCAGACTCCTAACCTCTCTCCTTTGATTTCATGGTTCTTCCTTCCCTTGTGTATCTGGACCTACTACCAATGATTAATTAGAAAGCATAACAAAAACAGGACCACCTCTCTCCAACCAAATGCACATTAGGAAAGAACACAAATCTACTGTTGATTCAAACACCCTGGAGATTCCCATTCTCTTCTCTCTGGTCACTTCTCACAAGCCTATGCACACATATACACCTTCCTTCACACGTGTGTGTCAATGCCAGCACACGTGTACACACATGCACACACACACACACCCGTCCCATTCCACTGACACCCTCGTGCACCAAGGAAGGCTAACACAAAGCTACATTTACTTCCTTAATTTGGACTTTCTGGTCTAGAAGAAATCCAACTGTAGCTATAAGAAAAGATCTGCACTTCCATTTCTATATTTTATAAAGCCAAGTTAGGCTTGAAGAACTCAGTTTTGCAACCACATCCTTACCGATTGATCCCCAAATAATATTGCAGTCTGGGTCTGTGGTTTGCTGTCCAAGATAAAGACTTATTTCCCCAACACTTGGCACTAGCATATCTCAACTCTCTCTTTAGGCACCTTTAAATCTGTTAACAGCCACTTAGGGCCTTATTGGAACCAAGGACAAGTAAGCTAGCCCTCCCTGCCCCAATCAGCTCACTGTACCAGGTGGTAATCTCTAGGCCTAAATGGTAAAAGAGAATTGCACCTGGCACTTTTTACAGGTGTGCTCAAGGCATGCACCCACAGGGAGACAGGTCAAGGGCAAAGTGACTATCGTCTCTGACTTAAGTGGCAGTGATTCTGAAGAGTGGACTTGAGCGGTCTCAGCTACCAGTCTATGTTTGCTTTTTTTTTTTTTTTTTTTTTGCAGTAAAAACTGACCACTACTGCCCAGTGCAAGGGACAGGTTGAGAGGTAAGGCAGGGGGCTCCAGATCTCTGAGGCTTTTATAGAGGCAAGAGTGCTACAAAAGCTTCAGCTGGCACAGCCCCTGAGGCAGGACACAGGGGAGAGAGGGCAGCTTTCCAGCCTCCATGTGGATGAGCTGGACTTGCAGGCAGGAGGTGGGCAGGGCATCCGCATTGAGGAATCAGACCTAAGTGATCTGGGGCAGGCAAGAGGTTGTCCTCCCCACGGGCTTTCACGGCAATGACAGTAAACTCCCAGTCTCCCTCAGTAACAACACCTGAAGCCCACCTAGAGAAAATGATTGGATCCAATTCATCTGAAAGCTTGTCCCCGCAATGTGATACATCCCAATTCCACGTTCACACTGAAAGGACTATCCTGTCTTTCAGCCTAGAGCGTTCGACCTCTACAATCTTTGCAAAGGCCTAGAGAAGGAATTCCTCCCACGAAGGTCAGGGGAGAGTTAGGCAACTGGTAGCATCCTGATATCCAAACACAAAGTACCTGAGAAGGTACCGATGGCTTCCCTTTATAGTCGGGACCACAGAAGTGGGGGGGGGGGTTGTGAGGGGACATCACACGACAGAGCAGGGGAGCCTGATGATGCAGCGGGCAGGGAGCAGGTCCTTCAGCAGCCTGGTGGTCCTCAAGAGGGACCCTCTCCCAAGCCATGGGCTCTGAGAGGCCCCTTGCCCAACCACCGCCCACCCAGGAGTCACAAGCAGGAGGGAGGACCTGATTCACTTCTGGGAATCCAATGTCTTCCCCACTTGACCCTCCAAAGCGAAACCCTAATCCTTTTCTGAAACTGTAAACGCTTCGGGGCCCCTGGGTATCCTCAGCAGTGCGCATGCGCCGGCAGCCCCTACCCGGGCAGCAACCAGACTTGGCCCTCCACACCTCGGCCACGGCCTCCGCCTGCTAGCACCACAGCACCTACACGGCGATCTCATCGTCCAGGCTGTCGCCCAGCTCCTGCCTCTGCAGGACGTTCCGCAGGCGGGGCAGCTCCTCCCGGGACCACGAGTCACGTTCCTCGCTCTCGTCCGTGTTGGATTCGTACTCCGACGCGATGCCTGACTCTCGGAACTTGATGAGCTCCAGGCTGCCCAGCAGCGGCTCACCCTGAGCAGGGGGCGGGGTGTCCTCGGGCGGGAGAAAGCGGAAGCACTCCAGCTTCACCAAGCAGTCGCGCCTACCTAAGGGGCTGCCCACTGGGTGGGCGAAGTCGGCCAAGCCCGCGCCCAGGGGCGGCGAGTGCAGGTCCTCTGGCTTCGGGGTCGTGGGGTCACAGAGCACGGGAAGAGCTCCAGAGCGGAAGGTGATCTCCAGCAAGCTATCCTGGGAGCCCACTGGATGGGGGGGAGGAGAAGAGGGGGAGGGGGCGACATTAGCAAGGTGGTTGGTCTGGAAGCCACCGCTGGCCCACCCAGGTCCCTGGCCAGTTGAGCGAACCCTCACAGGGGCTCTTCAGCCCTTCCTTCCACCCCACACAGCACAGACATGCCAGGCTGAAGGGGAGGAGCTCAGGGGAGGTGGTAAAGGCAGGGCAACGACAAACACATGATCAGCTGGTGAGGCCCTGGATGCCTTGAATGGGGTGTGTGGTAGGAAAAAGCTACAAACTGAAGAGCTACCTTAAAAGCATGTAGTAACACTTGGTGCAACCTTGTAAACTGGCATTAATTAGAATACAACAGGGCCGTGATAAACAAAAATAAAAATCCAGAGAGGCTTTCAGAGTGGTGAAGTACAGTGGTTCCCCATCCATAACTTTGGGCCACTTTAAAAACACAGAGTTATCAGCCCTGCCCCAGATCTACCAATGCAGAACCTCTGTGGGTTGGATCTGGGAATCTCCATTTTTTAAAAAGCTCACGGGATAGTTTGGGAGAACTACTGGTATAACAGGGAAAGCATTAGACCTGGGTTTGAATCTTGGCTCCACACTTTGCTAGTCCTGAAACTGTGGGCTGGTTACTTAACCTGAGTCCGTTTCCTCGTCTGTAAAATGGGCACACCACCACCTACCACTATAGGGATTAAATGAGATTATGTATATGATCAATGGATATCGGTCCACAGCCAGTGTACACTCAGAGCAGCAGACAACCCAGAGACAAGCTCAGGAGGAAGGAATGGAGACACACTGTCTTCTAGTACTTCTCAGTGCAGCCTGGGGGTGGCTGGGCGTAGAAGCAGGCATCTCAGGCTGGGAGCCAGGCAACCTCTGCCACTAACCAGCAGAGCTAGCTGGCCACAGTTACTCCTCTGCCTTATCCATTAAATAGACGGACTGCTGCCAGCCTTTTCTATGCTGCCGAGTTGTGAAATAGTACAGGGAGAGTAAACTACTAAACAGTTCGATGTCTCCTGCAGAGCTCACAGAGAGCACGATTCACAACAGGTGCTCAGCGTGTTTCGACTGGAAAAGCCCTCTGAGAAAGAAACGGGCAGCCCTGCCTTACGTGTAAAGAGCCCGGGCCCCAATCGAGGAGAGGCTGGGTGAACATGTGGTCGTGACTCCCGGGGACTTTCAAGGTCAAGTCTGGGCACTGGGCTAGAAGGCAGCCAAGGCCCTCTCTGGCCCTGCCCTTTTGTAATTCCATGAAATGTACGGATGGGACAAACAGAGCTGCCTTTGTTTTCTGCTGGGATACTAGGTCAGGTCAGGGGCCCAATAAAGCACCACCAAAAAGCTTTAGGGAAGAGAACATGTGGTTCCAGAGCTTCCACATGGAGGTGAGGCTGGGCAGGGCCCTGGCTTACTGGCGTTCTGTCCCGACAGCTTCAGCTCCAGCTCCTGCACCTGCTTCACCAGCAGAGAGATGTGCTGAAGCATGTCCTTGTTCTGTAGCAGGAGCTGGTGCACGCGAGCCTGGGCCTCCAGCCGCGCTGCAGCCTCAGCAGCCAGCTGGTCCTTCAGCAAGTGAACCTGCAGGGGAGGAGGAGGCAGAGAAGACAGCGAGAAGACAGGACAGAGAGAAGAGAGGCACGTGAATGCAAATGCGAGTCACTGGTGGACGGCCAGGACCAGAGACACCTTCCAGGTTCAATTCAAGACAAAGAAGCCCTGCCCCGGGCAAAATGGGAACCCGGGTTTGCAATTCAGAGGAGAAGCCGAAAGAAGCTGCTCGCTGGCTCTCTGTCCTGAGTGAGGGCCATGATGTGTCACTCATGTACAACTCAGAGCCCCACACCACGGGCCAAAGGTAGGAAAGAGTTGGGCCCCAGACCCTGCCCCCTGCTCCATCCCTGTCGGAACTCCTTTGACAGCTAACATATTACTGCTGTGCTGAGGCAGGTACGTTTTTCTTATCTTGTCTTTTAAAAAACGAAACCAAAAACTGATATACTGACCCACTAGCTAAGAACAGTGTCACAGTAAACCCCCTGCAATCTTCCCTCTCCCCTTCCTCGCATCCAAATACCGTGAGAAATAGGAAGCCCTACACATGGCCTTTCTAAGTCAGTGAAATGGCTGTAATGGTCTGTGTTTCCACATCTGTGGGTGGGTGTCAGCTTCCTTCCCTGACCTTCCATTCCCTTTTTATTTCCCAGGGCGCCTGGGAGCATGCTTCATACCTGGCAAATGTCAAACGTTTGCTGACTGACTAATAACAGGGCCTCATCCAGCAACCCCGGCAGGGCTGAGGTAAACAGCTTTACAGAGACGCCCTCTATGAGAAGAGGGGGACCCTCAACAGCTCTCGCCTTCTCTCTGTAGAGCACCTGGCAATGGCATACCCTGAATGCTCAGGGCCCAGTAGGGTCTGCTCCTCGGGTGCAATCTGGGTGTGGGGATACAATTCAGTGGGAAGAGAGGTGGGGTGATTCTGTCAGGACCCTGGTTTGAAGAAACTGAGTCACAAGACGATGACAATATTTACACATATGTGATTTTTCTGCTAAGAAGTGGATAGAGGGGTCTCTAGGAGGGTTTCTGAAGGTCCCTGAATAAGCAGAGCTGATGAATTTGGTGGCCTGGACCAAGGCAGCCTGTGGGAAAGAGGGTTTTCTTGAACCGAAAACATGGTGTGGATAAAGACACAGGGTCGGGGTGAGCAGGGTGGGAGAGCTGGAACCCGGAGCAGAGGAGAGAGAAGGAAGGAACTGGAAAAGCCAATTCTCTGGCTCGGACAACAAATGCTCTGGATTTCTCAAGAGCAATCTGCTCCAAAGAGATTCACGTTCTATCAGGGAGTAAAAGACCCTGTCCACCCCACCGTCTGGCCAAGCCTGACCCAGGGTCCTGCCAGCCCAGTGTCTGCCCTCCCAGCAGCCAGCACTCGGAGATCATACTGTTGGATGCAGTGGCTGCTTCCCCCGCTGCCCGGATTTAAGGACCTGATCCTGCAGTTGGCTCTGCTTCTAAGTGGGGCCACTAATGAGATTAGTTGCCACTTTCCATTCGTGGCTCCCAAGGTGAGGCCATCTTTCCCTCGGCGGGGAGGGGGGGGAGGATGCCTAAGGAATCTAAAGTAAATCTGTCCTCCACCAGGTGCTGCTAAGGACAGAACTGATATTTTGGTCCAGAAATCAGCCTCATTTGTTGCCTCAGATAATCAAAAGAGAGATCTAGAGAAGGGTGAGAACAGAGAAAAGAGTGGCAATAGTATTTCAATCTGGAATATCAGATGGTGGATGGCTATTAAGCCTCTATCTTCCTCGGAAACTGAGGCATGGAGGTAGTTCACCCGAGAGTTCCCAAGATCCTGTTGCTTCTGAGAAACAGGACAGTTGCTGTGGGAAGCCCACCCCCAGAAGGGCCCCCAGAGGAAAGGCCAACCTTAACCTTCTATCTGCAAGTAATGTAACTTACTCCAACTAAGAGTATCATTGAAAGGAATGTACCGAGCAGACAGAATTGTTAATTATTCATTTTCTATTTTCTTTGGAACAAAACAGAAACATTAGGCATAAATGTGCAACAAAACTTTCAATGCATGTAAACAGAGAAAGTGGAGAACCCTGCCTACCACGAACTGGCATCTCTGGAGGTTTTCCTGCACACACGTGCTACAGACTCAGGCGCCTGAACCCTACATCTGAACATCCCAACAGAAGCTGGAACACTTGAGTCTGTTGGTTACTCCCTATGCAACTGCAGGTAATTCACTTCTACTTGGACCTCACTTTCTCCATCTTTCAACTGAGAGGGTTGGCTAGAGGCTCGGACAGTCTGTGATTTCACATCCAGGTGTATGTAGTGGTCAGTACCAGGGGCCATTCATTAAAGGCTCACTGAAGAACATCTCTAGATTTCCACTGGGAAGTCAGAGAATTAGGGCTGGGAACAAAAGAGGAATTCCCTCCTGCAGAAGCCAGGGGAAAAAAAATTGGAAGTTTCTTTTGCAGGTAACCATTCCAGTGGTGGAAGTACCATCAGTACATAAAAGACGACCCTGGCATCAAATGCTTTCATCACAAATCCACTGGCACTCAGCACCATGAAAAATGCTGTGTTTGAGTCCTCCTCGTGCCAGACTAAATGAGAATTTTAGCTTTGCAAACGTACTTATAACATTTCAGGCATTTTCAAACCCTGGGAATGAGAAAGCACACACGGCTGCCGCTGCCTAAACCCAGCGCTAAAGAGCCCTTCTGCTCCTGCAGCCGTCAAAACTGGCAGCAGGCATAAGGCTCCGACCTGTCGCTGCAGCAGTCTGCACACCACAGGAGAACCCAGACCAGGCCAAGCTGGGACAAAACAGCCAAGACTTTCTTTAAATTTGAGGCAATTTAATAGTCCCTGTGTTTTGCGTATGTGGGCCTGGCCCTGAAGCACCAAAATGAGGCACAGCATTATTTTCAGCCTTGGCTTGGGCGGTCAGCTACAGCTGTGTGCTCGCTTCCTCCATGGCACCACAGGAGCAGATAACACCGCCTCTTCCCTACCAGGTGGGACTCATTTGTACTCAGCACACTCTTAAAGCATCAGACACCTTTGGCAAAGGTAGGCCATATCAATTTCTGAAAAGGTAGGCGTTAGCTTGGCCTTTCCAGAGCTGTGTGGTCTTTGGCAATGACTTATTCTGGTCACACTCTAAGTCCGCGGGAGGGCCACGCCTGGAGGGCGGTGTCCGGTTCTGCATTCCTGCCGCAGCACTACAAGCGTAAGTTCGACCCTGTGCCCTCCAGCTCCGTGCCACTTCCCAAAACTCAGATACCCACCCTCAATCCACCCAGCAACACCAGACCACTGCCCACTGGCTCTCCAGCCTACTTGCCTGGACTCCAGCTCCTCCGCGAGAAGTGGGGGCAGGCCCAGGCTGAAGTTAGGGAGCGGCAGGCACATGGAAATGGCAGTGGAGAGAACCAGAGCGATTTGCCCACACACACACCGGACACACAAGCGGAGGCAGGCAGCGCTGTCTCAGCATGCACAAGGCAGGGACCTGGGCAGTGCACCCAGGGCGCTGGGGACTGGGGGAAGCCACAAGGCCAGATGCTAAATCTAGGGCCTCGGCGGGGTGTGGAGGGTTTTTAGCGCTGTTCCTCTAACTACGGCATACACAATTGCGAAGCATAAGTGACCAATCACTTGTCTCAGAACAAGTGCAAGTAGCAGCAGGTAGAGGAGAAATCTTTAAATAGCAATACTGAGCTGCAGTATAACATTTTCCCCATGAGCTAGGCCAGGAACTGGCAAACTGTGAAGGAGCCTGGCCCACTTAACCGTTGCCAGTCAGCCACAGCACCTGGATCAATTCTGGAACTATGTGGGCCCAGCCCGTGGCCATGCGGGCACCAGCTACATCCCAGCTTTGGTTCAAGGCTTGGCTATACTCTCTTTCGCACCCTTGAACTTCTGGTCCATCTAAAAGCAGGAAGCTAGTGCAGCCAGGCAAGCCTCATGCTGGGTCGGGAAAGTGGTCCAAAGGGCTTGGGGTTCACTATTTACACACTGATATCTAATCTAGAAATGCTTAAGAGGCAGCTGAGCGACACCTTTGCCTGGATACCTTTAAGGCCAGGACAGGCCCTTTCTAGGCCAGCTCTGAACCAATTTAGGGAGAGGCTGGGAGAGATCTTGAGGTCAGACCAAATCAGAATGCTGTGAAGGAGATCTAAGCCTAGTCCCAATGATAACAATAGAACCAGACTGGCCTGTGAGAATAAATGGGGGAGAGGGGCATAAATCATGCAACAAGGGACCCCAAGAGTGCACCTGTTTGCAAGAAACTGTCTTTATCCTTAGCTCTTCTCAGGAGCCACATAGGAGGACTTGGATGCCCCCAGAGCAAAGGAAAATATGTTCCCACTGAAGTGCTGAGATCACAGTATTACCCATTGGAATTCTGAGGACTGCTGGTAGTTTAACGAAGAAAGAAACCTTGCAGTTTGATGGCAGTAGAGTCTGACAGAACAAGTAAAAGCTGACCTCATACTGGACACTGTGCAGAGAAACCAAGTATGCCAGATTTGATATATTTTAAATGCATGAAAGATGTCAAGAAGACCTATCTATTAGTCCACCTATATATCTTATATCATTTATACTCAAAGATATGGAGACTAATAAAAAGCCCTTGGATCAAATGCTACAAAGAGAGTGGGAGAGGAACACACAGAGAAACCCGTAGCTGAAGGCTGGTTTAGGACTGAATCGGTCTGGGGGACAGGGGAGCTGAAAGCCAGTTGAGAGGTTACAATAATACAGCTGCTTCGTTCCCGGGCAGCAAAGAAAGGTGCAAACTGAAGAGACTGCTTATGAAGAAGGCAGAGAAGGGCAGAGGAGTCTGCTCCAGAAGCTCTCTGAAGACCTCAAGGTACTGTCTGACCTGAAGATTTTAGAAGTCTACGACCCTACCCCAAGTCATTTCATCCATGTGGGATACTGATGCACTCTGGTGGCCTTTCAATCATGTCACTTCCTGAACTGAGACTCAACCAGGACACCACCAACTATAATCAACAGATTCCAAGTGCAGGAGAGGCTGAGGGTGTCCAGCCTGTGGAAGTGGCTGGAACTGAGAGAGGCTCATCAAGTGAACTGCAAGCACCATGCTCTTCCCCTCTCCTAGCTTCACTGTCTTCAAGGACAGAGGCAATTAAAATAGGGCCAGGGCAGTGATGTCTGCTTGAGACACATGCTTGATTCTGGGCCAGAGGTTTCATCCTGACTGTGGGAGACTTACAGGTCTTGTGGCTTTGCCGAGTACGTTGTTAACTGCCACAACACTCTTCTTCTTGTGCAGACTATACATTTGCAAATAGCTTCTCTTTAGTATTAAGCAGTGAGTTCACGTTCAAATGCCTCTCGGATAATATTCATCATGAATATGCCTCAAGCCCATTCTTAGATAAATAATAACTGCTTGGCAATTGATATGCTGAAGGAGAAAAATATCACGGTTGGAGGATGGATTTATATTTAATGGGAAACTTTGGAAATGACATGAGTTGCTGAACGGCCCTGTGCTGCAGCACGCCGGCTTTCTGCTCCTGTCAGCCATCACACATGGAGGAGGGGATTCTCGGGACAGCCACTCCGTTAGTAACTAGAGGGGATGAACTGTGTTATCTGACAGAGGGCAATGATTTTTCCCCCAAATATAAGAAGCCATTAATGACATTCCTCCTCTTTGTTGCTGTTTTGGGAACACCTGCGAATCCTCCTAGAATTAGCACACATCCTTTTGGGTTCATGGTCTGGATTTTTAAAAAGGTTCAAATCCCTTGGAAGCAGTGCCCTACTGATTTTACTCTCTTGAAACCTGGCTGCAAAAGGCACCCATGAGGCTGGGCCTCAGGCACAGGTCAGGGTGAGACTGTTACAAAGAAGGTCTTTTCAAGACCCAAGTCATTGCATCATTTTGGTTAGGCTGCTGGATGCTTCCTCAAGGGGTATGTGTTGGAAAGGACGGCTCCGCCTGGGTGATTCACTCCACACAAGGGTCATGAGAAGAGTAAGGAGAAGAAACGATGAGGATTGATAAGAGCTCCCTAGAGAAGTCTTCGTGTTCTCATTCAAGGACGCAGAAGGCCAGCCTGGTTGACCAGATGTAGAATGTCGATGCATAGAGCGGCCTTTCCCGATCTCTCAACAACTCTCCAAACCCTGAAGACCCCACCCTCCTCCTCACTGTCTTCATCTACCCACCCAGGTCCTCACCCTGGCTGACTCTTAACACAGGATTCAGCCTGTAAATGGTACAAATGACTGTGTCTTCACTATTCCCCGATTGCCCGTAGAGAAGATGAAGCTCGGACTCACAAGTTCCAAGGGAGATGTGGACTACCATGCCCTCCACAGAAAGCAAGCGAAAGGGATCCCTGCTAAAAGCAGCAGGGAAATCAGCTCACCCCTCCTTTATAAAGCAGCAGCAGCGCAACACGTCTTCAGGGCTCAAACAGCACTTGGCTCCTGAAATCTAAGCCAAGTCTTCTCATTATGGCTCAAATACTATGCCTAAGTTCCTGTAAGTTAAATCCCAATATAATGAACTCCAGGCCAGTATGGTATCAAATTCTGCTTGGAGAAATCTTGAAAAAAAAAAAAATCCTTCCTGGAATGCGTAGGTGACTAACAGAGGCATGGAAACCCCTGTGGACAAGGTTTCCAGGGTGGTAGCTTCTGCAAGGGTGTTTGGGACAAATCCATACTTTCAACTCTTTTAAGAGTGGTATCACAAAGTCACATCTGTCCTGACTCCAGAGGCGTCCCATCCCACCCCAAACACCAGCAAATGAAGGTAGGAAAGGAAGGGTGAAATTATGTGCATCTTGTTCCTTAGTAAGTTCAAATCATTATCCAACAACATCCAGCCAAGCCAGCCAAGCCCAACTCAGAGCAGGGGGTACACGGGAAGCCAAGACGCTTCTTCCCATTTCAACCGTGTCCCCCATCTCTCCCCTCCCTGCCGCCCCCATTCCTCAACAAGCAACGACCCAACAGCGGGAGCCATCCCTCATAGCTCGCTAGGTTGTAAACCTGCCCTATGCCCCTCGCTAAGGAAGGCGCGTCAAGCCCATGAGAGTGGAGCCTGCGAAGTAGGGAGGAGGCTGAGGAGAACCTGGGCCACAGCCACTTGTGTCTGTTGCTGCTGCTGCTGGAGGAGCTGCTGGAGGAGCTGCATCTGGTGCTGGGTGGACAGCGGCGTGCCCGCGCCCAAGCCCGAGGGCTTCGAGGAAGAAGAGGGAAGGAGCATCCTGGGCGAGGCTGTCAGCATGGGCTCCTGGGGGCGGGGTGAGACCTGGCGGAGAAGAGGAAACACGGCGTGACCCTGGGCAGGCGCCACCTTTAGGGGCCTCACTCTGCCTTTAATACATACAGCATGTAGGAGGGTGGGGTGAAATGGCCCGCTTTTAACCAAGAGCTGGAAAGGCTACGTCTTCAGTGGAAATGTGGACAGACCCCCACAGAGGAGATGATGATCTGACAGCCTGGGCTGGGACCACAGAGTCAGAAAACCCCATTTGGACACCTGAGTTACTGATGCCATGTGATGGGAGACCAAGCAGCTGAGATAATCCCATCTCTTGCCCATAGCTTCCAACTATACCATGTTGTTGAGCTACCTGAGGTTCTGGACTTAGAGGGATCTGTCTCTATGAAAGATAGCTACCTACCACCCCATTATGAGGTGGCTTCTACCTTCACTTTGTTGTGTTCTTAGAGCTCCCTCTTCCAGGCTTTGCAGGGTTCTCCTGAGCTGGCCACACGTGAGGGGGGTGCTCCAGCCCAGCACGGCCTCCTCTCACAGTGAGAGCCACCAGGGAAGAAAGTCGGGACACAGATAGTGGTCTGGAGAGATCCTCTCTCTGAAAGGGGAAAGCAGTTTCCATTCCCTTCCCTCCTGTCTCCCTCCTGGTAGTTGGACACTTTATTAAGACGGTTTCTGTGAGCCAGAGAATTCAAGCGCAGGGTTGAATTTGATTTCTGGCAGCTCTGCTGCTGGTCCTTCTTCAGATGTGCAAGAGGAAGCACCCAGTGACAGAGGGCTTTTGCCAGTTGCAGAGTACAAATTGGGCACCAAAGAAGATATCAGGCAGACAATCTGGAACCATATTGCCCTTCAAACTAGACAGGTTTCTCCTTCTGATGAACTAGCCTAACGACTTCCACTTGAGAAAAGGCATTGCATGGTGAGGAAAGAGAGGCACTCCTGATACAGGGAACTGGCAGGGAATCTACAGGAAGGGCAATTTGTCAGTATTTTCCTCCTGTTGCGGGGGGGCGCGGCGGGGGTGTTGTTTTGTCTTTGGGTTGGAGGTTCTTAGTTTCTTAACCT
Source organism: Mesoplodon densirostris (assembly GCF_025265405.1). NCBI lineage: Eukaryota > Metazoa > Chordata > Mammalia > Artiodactyla > Ziphiidae > Mesoplodon > Mesoplodon densirostris. Next base: position 121,322,601 of record NC_082662.1, on the reverse strand, counting down.
GGATCCTGTCAGGAACTCCTTGAGGGCGTCCATCATCTCACCCGTAAGATACGAGGTTGAAATTGATGATGCCTGAGGTGGTCTGGCAGTTTCTAACCTCCAAGGGGCCAATCTCCAGCCTCCCCAGGAGCATCAAAGGCACACAACTGCTAGCTGCAGGCAGAGGCAGCCCTAACTCACTTGGCTCCTTCAGCTAAGCCCCCGGGGATCATGTCACATCATGCAAGGATTAGCCATGCACAGGTATTGTGCAGCGACAAGGTGCCATTAAAGGTGGGGCTTCCACTGAGAAGAAGGGGACCGAGTGCTGATGGGACCCTGGAGGGTGGCGCGCATCAGGAATGAGCTCTGTGGCATCCTGACACGCAGCAGCGGCTAGCATCAACACACAGGGACTGAATCTTTAGAAGTTAGGCCCCTCTGAAAGGAAGTAAAACATGCTCTGGAACCACCACCATGCTGGGGAGCGCCTCACTCTAAAGGTGACCCAGCAGGGGCTAAGAGGTGACTGACGGTGGCTGAGGCTGTGACACAGACTGCTCTGGGAGGTGATATGCGTGCAGACCACCTGGGTGGGCCACCTCCGGCTTACCTTGGAGTCTGTGTGGGAGCCTCCTTCCTTCCCTACCGCATCGAGGTCAGTCACACCTCGGCTGAATTCCAGGGCATCATTCCCTGGGAGCGGGGCCTCAACTGCGTCGATGTCCGTCTCCTCTGCGGTGGCCGTGGAGGCCCTCTCAGTTCCGGTGAGCTGGCGGCCTACAGGGACAACAGAGAGGGCAGGGAAGGGAACAGCCACACTAAGAACAGCGTCGTGGGCTTCCCTGGTGGCGCAGTGGTTGAGAGTCCGCCTGCCGATGCAGGGGACACGGGTTCGTGCCCCGGGCCGGGAAGATCCCACATGCCGCGGCGCGGCTGGGCCCGTGAGCCATGGCCGCTGAGCCTGCGCGTCTGGAGCCTGTGCTCCGCAACGGGAGAGGCCACACAACTCTGAGAGGTCTGCGTACCGCAAAAAAAAAAAAAAAAAAAAACAGCATCCTACTTTCCCAACACTTCAGTTTTCAGCCGTGGCATGCCCAGGGATGCCACTGGCTTTGTAACATTTTCACATATCTTTTCACTCAAGTCCATTGAATTTCCAATCCAATAAGATGTTCTCATTTTAATATCCTTTTAAAGTCCAGAAACAAAGACAACATTTCCTCAAGCCTGCACATGACTGCTTTGCCAGACTGGCATGATGTTTATGTTGACAGGACGTGGGGACCCTGGAAGAAAGGGATGACAGTCATCTCGACCTCATCCAAACTCAGGAGTGGAAACAGCCCAGGGAAAGAACCCTGAACTGGGTGTCCAGAGATGTAGGAGTTTCCCCCACCATGCTCCTAACGGGCTGTCAGATAAGGGGTACATCACCTCACTCCCTGGGCCCCAGTTCCTTCAACTATACAGTGGAGGCTGAGTTAGGTGGGTGGGAGGGTTGCAGGCCTGAAAAATAAGGACAAGGAGATCCGAGGCCCCATCCCACACAGTACATCAGTCTCCCATCCTCAGAGCCTGCCTCTGACCGTCCCCCAGGAGCAGAAGCTAGGGAAGGGCCCTGGAGAAGGCGGCAGTGGCAGAGGAGAGACAGGTGGCTGGTTTTCATGCCTTGTCTTGTCTATTTCCCACTTGCCCCTTCCTACTGAAGACAGTGACCGGGTCTTTGATCACATGCTCAGCACGTGTATGAAATTCCTACTGTTTCTTATTTTTCTTCATTCCCTGTTCCTCTCTCTTTCCTGGGCTCTATAAAAACACCTGGCAATTCTCAGGCATTTCCCAGGAAACATTTTTTTCTCTACATTTGGGATTAGGTTCATCACTACTGTCTTCAAATAAAACTTCTTAAAAGGCTTCAGAGACCAAGCACCAATTGTAAAACTGCACAGGCTAATGTTAGTAGCAAGTATGAAGAGTTGATTCCCTAACCCTAAGGCCAACCCAGGGAGCCAGGCTTTGGTCATCTGAGGGCCTGCCTTGTAGAACCAATAGTTCTAACAAGTCTTCTCATGCAAACCCGTACGAGTCATCGGGGGAAGCACGGCGGTATTTAGAAAGCCAACAGTGTGCTTGGTTTTCCTCCTGGCTGCTCTGGGAGCTGGGAGACGGACTGCTAAGGGTTGCAATGGCATGTAACAGAAAGGAGGGCCCTGGACCATGACCTGGCAGGGCAGCTCTCCTGCTCCTTTGTAAACCAGCCGGCAGGAGCACAGGGAGTGGGCTGCTTTCTACCACCTCCTGCACCCAGAAGTGACCTTCTTGACGATGAAGAGGTTGATCCTGTGAGAGGGAGGCCGACGGATAACTCGTGACTATTTCTTAGTAGGTGGATGGTGTTGGGAACTGAGCATCTGATTCTCCTTGCCTGCAGAGGAGTGAGCAGGGTGAACTGGGCCTGCGTCTGAGGAGAGATTTCCATCAGTCATCAGGAGGGACTGGCTCCTACAGCACCAGGCATCCATCTGTCAGTGCACTTAATTAGCACACGATAGCAACTGTGCCCTTCTGGTCTTGAGACCAAGGGTGTATTTCATTCATGTCTCCCAAGGATCTGGCACAGAGAAGGTGTTCAGTAAACACTAACAAAGGCAACAGTGTCACGACAGGGTAGCAGAACGGGGAAGTGGGCTATAAGAGGAGGCTGCCCCTCATCCCTGGAGATCCTAATGACGAGAACTAAGCAGCCCTCCAGAGGGTCTGGAGATGCCCAGGCCAGGAGCCCAGAAGGGATTGGAAAATCTCTTAGGTTCTAGCTCTGCTTCTGGGGGAGTCATTAAAACACAAACTTCTCAGCCATTCTCTTTGTACTAGTGGAGTTTTCAAACCAAGCCTGACGTACATGAAGTCACCAACTATGGGACTGCTTTTTGAGAGACTTCCTGCCACTCAGTGGGCTCTTTGATGATCACATTTGGAGTCTTATAGATTTAGTACAGCTAACAGGCAGAGAGTACAAGCATACCTATTTTACTGCCCTTTACAGATATTTCATTTTTACAAATTGAAGGTTTGTGGCAAACCTGCATTGAGCAAGTCTACTGGCACCATTTTTCCAACAGCATTTGCTTACTTTGTGTCTGTGTCACATTTTGGTAATTCTCACAGTATTTCAAACTTTCTCATTATTTGTTATTAGGTGCTATTCATTATTTGTTATGATGATCTGTGATCACTGATCTTTGCTTATAATTATTTGGGGGCACCATAAACTGTACTCATATAAGACAGTGAACTTAATGTGTTCTGACTGCTTCACTTGCCAGCCACTCCCACCCCCCACGCACCCTGCCCATCTCTCTTCCTTTCCTTGGGCCTCCCTATTCTCTAAGACACAACAATATTGAAATTAAGCCAATTAATAACCTTACACTGGCCTCAAGTGTTCAAGTGAAAGGAAGAGTCACATGTCTCTCATCTTAAATCAAAAGCTAGATATGATTAAGCTTAGTAAGGAAGGCATGTTGAAAGCCAAAATAGGTCAAAAGCAAGGCCTCTTGCAACAGTTAGCCAAGTTGTGAATGCCTAACCCAGAGCAAGGCCCTAACTCTCTTAAATTCTATGAAGGCTAAGAGAAAGTAGGAAGCTACAGGAGAAAAGTTTGAAGCTAGCAGAGGTTGGTTCATGAGGTTTAAGGAAAGAAGCCATAACCATAACGAAAAAGTGCAAGGTGAAGCTGCAAGTGCTGATGTAGAAGCTGCAGCAAGTGGCCCAGAAGATCTAGCTAAGATCATTAATGAAGGTGTCTACACTAAACAACAGATTTTCCATGTAGAGGAAACAGCCTTATATTGGGAACATGCTGTCATTCAGGACTTTCATAGCTAGAGAGGAGAAGTCAATGCCTGCCTTCAAAGCTTCGAAGGACAGGCTGACGCTCTTTAGGAGCTAATATAGCCAGTGACTTCAACTTGAAGTTGAAGCCAATGTTTATTTACCACTCCGAAAATCCTAGGGCCCTTAAGAATTATGCTAAATCTACTCTGCCTGTGCCCTACAAATGGAACAACAAGGCCTGGATGACAGCACATCTGTCGACAACATGGTTTACTGAATATTTTAAGACCACTGTTGAGACCTACTGCTCAGAGAAAAAGATTCTTTTCAAATTATTACTGCTCATTGACAATGCACCTAGTCACCCAAGAGCTCTGATGGAGAGGTACAATGAGATTAATGTTGTTTTCATGCCTGCTAGCACAGCATCCATTCTGTAGCCCATGGATCAAGGAGTAATTTCAACTTTCAAGTCTTATTATTTAGGAAATACATTTCATAAGGCTATAGCTGCCATAAATAGCAATTCTCCTGATGGATCTGGGAAAAATAAATTGAAGATTTTCTGGAAAAGACGCACCATTCTAGACACCATTAAGAGCAGCCGTGATCCATGGGAAGAGGCCAAAATGTCAACATGAACAGGATTTTGGAAGAAGTTGATCCCAACCTTTATGGATGACTCTGAGGGGTTCAAGACTTCAGTGGAGGAAATAACTGCAGATGTGGTGCAAACAGCAAGAGAACTAGCATTAGAAGGGGAGCCTGAAGATGTGACTGAATTGCTGCAATGTCATGATAAAACGTGAACAGATGAGGAACTGCTTCGTATGGATAAGCAAAGAAAGTGGTTTCTTGAGATGGAATCTACTTCTGGCAAAGATGTGTAAAGACTGTTGAAATGCCAACAAAGCATCTAGAATATTACATAAACTTAGTTGATAAAGCAGTGGCGGGGTTTGAGAGGATTGACTCCAATTTTGAAAGAAGTTTTACTGTGGGTAAAATGCTATAAAACAGCATTGCCTGCTACAGAGAAATTGTTTGTGAAAGGAGCGTCAACCAATGTGGCCAACTTCACTGATGCCTTATTTTAAGAAATTGTCCCAGCTCCCCCCCGCCCTTAGCACCCACCACCCTAGTCAGTCAGCACCCATCAACACTGAGGCAAGACCCTCCACCAGCAAAAAGATTATGGTTTGCTCAGATGATAGTATTTGTTAGCAATGAAGTATTTTAAAAGTATGTACAGTTTTTTACATATAATACTATTGTACACTTTAATAGACTACAGTATAGTGTAAAGATAACTTTTATGTGCATTGGGAAACCAAAAACTCTGTGCTACTCGCTTTACTGCAATATTCATTTTATTGCTGTGGTCTGAAACTGAACTTGCGATATCTCCTAGGTATGACTGTATAGTAACAGATCTGTTAGAACCAGGGGGGTAAAGCTGGGGTAGAGAGAAAGAACAAGCTAGATGGAGGGATATTATTATTGTATGTGTGCCTGTTAGTGTATCAGATAACACAATATCTCGAGAAGGGACCCATAGCAAACAGTCTTCTTCAGGTCCTATCAGACAAGGGATAAAATCTGGTATTTGCAATGTTCCTGGTATCGACAAGCCCAAGGGACAAGAAATGATATGAAAATCTTCTGGTAAAACCAGGAAACTTACAGGATTGGGCACTATGGATTTCAAATTGTAATAGGGACAGGTAAGACTGAACTTGGGGTAGGGGGTGGTGCTTTTTAAACTGTTTATTTAAACTATACTGGATACATTGAATAGTCTCTAGACATATGCTGATTTCATTCATCTACTCAATAAGTATTTGTTAAGAGCCCTGTATACAAAAGAAATCTACTGGGCATAAAGATGAATACGCAAAATCTGTGCTTTCAATGCTTCCCCAGCCTGATGGAAGAAACAGACATAAACCACAGATGCAGCACGAGGCTGTATCACCTATGAGGGAGCTATCCAGGGTGCAGGACAACAGAAGAGGAACATCTAAGTCAGGCGGGTATTAGAGAAGCCTGTGCAGAGGGGAAACACCTCCTGAGGAAGGAGTACCAGCTAAGTCAGGTGAAGAAGCAGGCAGAGGGGAGGGGAGGCCATGGGAGGCCATGGAAGGCACTCTAGGCAGAGGGCAAGGCAGGGGCAAAGACACAGAGGTACAGAAATCCACAGCATGGTTGGAGACACTGCAAATGACTCTGCGGGAGGGACCTGACCAGGAAGAGTCAGGATCTGATCTTGAAGGAGGGAAAGCAGTTTAAGTAATACCAAAAGATTTTCATTTTTTTTCAAATTTCACCTAGGGATGATATGGAGGATAGATCTATAAGGGACAAGATAGAAAGCAATACTCTACGTGAGAAAGATGAGGGCTTAAGCTAAAGAGGTGGCATAAGACAGAACAGAGGGGACAAATCTGAAATACCTTCAGGGGCGCAGAAATCATAGGACTTGGTAACCAATTGTCTGTGGGCGGGGAAGGGGGAGGGAAAGAGGGAGAGAAGAGGAGATGGGGAGGGAGAGAGAGAGGAATACACGTAGAATGAGTTTTAAAACTCTGATTTAGGTGACTGAGTAGAGACTGGCATCCTTTAGGGAAAATTGAGGAGAAGGAGGATTGTGGATAAGAGAATGAAATTGTGAGAGTCTGTAGCAGCTAACTGGAGATATCCACTATTCATAAGTGGAGAGTTCAAGAAAAAGGTCTGGGCTGGAGTTAAAGCCATGGGCAGTCAAAAAAGAGCAAAGGGACCAATCCCAGGAGAAATCCCCACACCTGAGGGGTAGGTAAAAAGGAGGACCTACAAAGGATGCTGGAAAGCAGCTAGCGGAGAAAAAAGGAATGAGTGCGGGGTGGCGGTGGGGGGCCCCAGAAGCTGGGGAAGGGGAGTGCTTCATTCCCAGTGGTGCACACTGCAGACAAAGGCTGGTTCAATTTGCCGACTAGGTGGCCCTTCAGTGACCTGGACTGGTCGTTTCAGGAAGGACTGGCAGGCAGCAGACACCAGATCACTGGAGGTTGAAGGGCTAATGGCGAGGGTGGGGTAAAACATAGACAATGAGTATAAATGTGTCTCGCAAGAAGCTTGACTATGGAGAGGAAAGAGATAGGCTGGGGGAGATGCAGGGACAAGGAAGGTTTGATTTTTGGGTTTTTTTTTATGATGGAAAAGACTTGACCGTATCTATTTACAGTGGGGGGAAAAGTCAGCACAGTAGAAGATTCAGGTGATGATTTAGGAGAGAGAGCTGATGGCTCAGGGTTTAGGAAGAGGCGAGATGAGGGGAAAAGCAGAGGCAGTGAAAAGGTTAATCTCAGACAGGAGAAGAACATCGTCCATGAAGACGGAAACTGGGGATAAGGGAAAGGCGGAAGGACTGCTGAATGGCAAAGTAGCCTGGGGCCAAGTCTGGGGACCACAGATGTGTAATGGACCAGCGTCACAGGGCAAAATGGACAGGTACTGTTGGATGAATGCAGAACTTTTTACATGTCAATTATACCTCAAAATAAAATGGTTAAAAAAAAAGGATTATCAGTTCAGTCCAAAAGTACTTGAAATGGCCACTTTTTGCCTCAAAACTGCAACAGCAATAGCTTAAACTCAAATAGTGCTTACTATGTTCCAGGCACTAGTTTAAGGGATTTACATGTCTTAACTCATTTATCCTTATAACCACCCTGAGAGTTAGGCACTATTATTATCCCCATTTGACAGATAAAGAAACTGAGGCACATAGCTGGTAAGGCTGGAGCTGGGGCTCAAAGCCTGCCAGTCTGGCTCCAGGCTTGGTGCTTTTAACCATTGCACCACCTCGTCTCCCAACAGGCTCACTGCTTCCACCTGTAGTCTCAGCCACCCTGCTTTATCTTCTTCATTGCATCGACATCCCCAAAATGGTCTTGTTTGTCATCTGTTTGACCCCCCACCCCAACTTTCAGTGTGAGCTCCTCGCCAGCGGGAACCTTGTCTTGTTCACAGTATCCCCAGAATCGAGCCTGGCATATGCGGAAACTTGATAAACATCTGCTGAATGAAGGAAGGGAACTGAAACTAAGGAGAACCAAAGGATCAAGCAGTGGTGGCCTGATGAGATGGAAGAGCAGGGGTGGTGGGAGCGTGGAAGTGACACAAGGTCAGTGGTGTGCTTGCTTGAATAAGCCAGATGCCCAGGTCCAGCAGATGTAACAGGTACACAGTAAATACTCCTGAATCCACCGCTCACTGTCTAGACGGCAAGAGTTTTATTTTTAAGAAGCTCTAATCTCCAAAGGGCTCCAAGCCCTTCCCCACGTTGGATTGTCTGCTGCCGTGGGAAGAGGGACGCCTCCAGGGGAACGGGATCTCTCCCAGGAAACCCTCTCCAGGAGTCAAAGAAACTGCACAGGGCAAAGCAAGGCAAGCAGAACAGGGGCAGTGGCCCCACCTGGCTCTGAGCCCCGGGTACTGGCCAAGGGCAGCTGCTGCCAAAAGATACAAAAGATAAATCTCCCCCAGGGTAGGGAACGGTGGGAAGAATGAGGGAGGAAAGAAAGGCAGGCAGAGAAAGAGAGAGAGAGGCAGCACACACAGTGAAAGTGAGGACCTTCATTAAACGCACTCCCGAAACCCAGAAGGGAAAGGGCTGACAAGACATCAAAGAAGATAGCAAAGCCTCCGCACTTTCCAAGTCCTCCAGAGCAAACAAGTTTCCTCTGCATAACAAACGGCCTGCCTGGGGCAGCTCCACTGGAAAGATAAACACTGCATTAAATGAAAGCTCCCTAAATGTAGAAGCAAGATTCTTGTTAAAAGGAAAAGAAAACCTGCCAACCACCAGTTCCACTGTGGAGCTTCAAGGTGCCCCATTACAGAGAAAAATCCTAATGGAGTCAATAAACTCTTCTGGCTGAAGAATTTACGGAAAAAAGGAACGTGTTCCTAGCAGTTTATAGACAGTATGGAAGCAAGTGGGGCTGTAAAAGGGAAGTGACTACGGGGCTTGATAAGAAAATATTTCCCATCTCAGATCTGTAGAATTCCAAGCACTGATACTCAAAGTAGGTTTCACTTCACGGCAATGGCACTACACCGCATTCAGAGGGAACCTGATTAATCATTTAACGTGGATCTGTCATAAAATCATGGGACTTCAGAGATCTTCTTGTCCACTGCCCCCACTGCATAGATGGGGTCACGTAGTTGAGACTCTGAACTGGAGAACTGGCTAATAGCTAATGTGTATTTAGAGTGTATTACATGCTAGGTATGATGCTGATTTACATGCATTATCTCCCAACACCCAGCAGATA